>NC_063286.1:0-5271557 GCF_910591885.1 Bombus terrestris
CAACCTAACCCCAACCTAACCCCAACCTAACCCCAACCTAACCCCAACCTAACCCCAACCTAACCTAACCCCAACCTAACCCCAACCTAACCCCAACCTAACCCCAACCTAACCCCAACCTAACCCCAACCTAACCCCAACCTAACCCCAACCTAACCCCAACCTAACCCCAACCTAACCCCAACCTAACCCCAACCTAACCCCAACCTAACCCCAACCTAACCCCAACCTAACCCCAACCTAACCCCAACCTAACCCCAACCTTTTTTTTTTTTTTTTTTTTTTTCGTGGAGAAATCCTCATGGACTCCCAGCTGCGAGCAGCATGGGAAGTGTCGGACTCTTACCGACTAAAACTCCACGGTGGTCTTCCAGACGGCTGTTCGAGGAGGGCTCAGGGTCTCTTGCGAATACTACCAAGCGCTCCTCGCCGTCTATCTCCCTGCTGGGCGGGAGACTTCCTTGTTAGACAGAAGATCGGGGCCGCCAGGGGGGACCACGCCCCCTAGCGCCCCTTTCCTTGGGTCTTGTTACTTCCTTGATGACTCCTTGGGCGCGATTCACGGCGGCGGTACCGCCGGTCCGTGACGCGCGGAGACTCCTTGTTGCCGCGCCCTGCTGGTATGCTGGGCTTTCTCTCTTTCTCTCTCCGCCCGCTCCTTCACGAGCATAACTTGCTCGCAGAAGGTGCGGACGGCTCTGTACTCCTGGGGCCCCCTGAGCATAGCTTCGATGAGCGTCTCGGGGGCCAATCTCTCGCCGATCTCGAGTCGTAAGACACGTCGCGGTACCTCCCACGCCGGGCAAGCCTCCAGCGTGTGCCGCGCCGTGTCCTCCTCCTCCCCGCAGTGGTGACAGATGGTCGTCACCTCTCGCCGGATCTTGAGCAGGTAATCGCCGAACACCCCGTGGCCGGTGAGCACCTGAGTCGTCCTGAATGTGAGCGGGACCCCGCCTTTGTCTCTCCACTTGTTCCAGTTGGGCAGGACGGCGCGGACGGCCCGATGAGGGCGCATCGCATCCTCTTCCAACAGCTGCGAGTGCCACCGCTCCCATGCTTCTAGTCTTGTTTCCTCCCGAACGTCCACGGTTGGTGCCGTCGGCGTGGCACGTCGGTCCAAGGTCGCGGCCCTCCGGTGTTCGTACACCCGGCGAAGGGCAAGGGCCTGTAGCTCGAACGGGGGGGACGCGGCCAGCACGGTCGCTGTCGCGTAGGACACCGTCCTGTATCCCCTCGCTGCCCGGATGGCGATCGTCCTGTGGAGCCTTCTCACCAGAGTCCGGTTACGCCGGCTCACCGCCAGATCATCGGCCCATACGGGCGCTCCGTAAAGGACTCGTGACCTGATCACTCCTTCGTAGAGCCTGCGGACTCCCAATCCTGCCCCGCCGATGTTAGGTAAAAGGCCGCACAGCGCGTTGGCTGCGGCCGTTACTTTCGGGGCTAAGTACTCAAAGTGTGGCTCGAACGTCCACTTACTGTCGACGATCAAGCCCAAGTACTTCATCCGGTGTCCCACAGGGACCTCTTCTCCGTCGATGACTATAGTCGACAGATCCGCAGGCGGCGTTCCTCTGCGTCGTTGGTCGTAGAACCACAGGGCTTCCGATTTCGCCGGCGACACGCTCAAGCCGAGTCTTCGAATGGCGTGCACCGCGCATGCCACGGCGGTCTCAGTCAGGCATGCGGCGTCGTTCCACCATCGTCCGCTGGCCAGCACCAGCGTGTCATCCGCGTAGCATATCATGCCAGCCCCCGGCGGCATGGGACTTCGGAGGACCGAGTCATAGGCAGTGATCCACAGAATCGGTCCGAGTACCGAGCCCTGCGGCACGCCGCGCTCCACCGGTCTTCGCTCCTTCAAGCCGTTTCTGCCTGTGTAGGTGATCCACCTATCGTTCAGATAGGCCTGAATCACCCTGACGAGGTATGGCGGGGGCTCGAAGTGTCGCAGCGCCTCCACGATCCTGCTCCAAGGAATGCTATTGAAAGCGTTGGAGATGTCCAAGGAGACGGCTACCGCCACCCCTTCTCGCGCGACCATGTCCTCCGCCATGGATCTCAGCCTCTTTACCGCGTCCACGGTCGAGCGGCCCCGGCGAAATCCAAATTGGCTATCGTGCCATCCGGGAATCCGTTTCCCCATGTGTGCCTCCAGGCGGGCGACTATGATCCTCTCGAAGAGTTTACCCACCTCGTCGAGAAGACACACCGGCCTGTATGCCGATGGCGCGTCCGGCGGTCGACCCTCCTTCCGTAGCAACACGAGTTTCGCCGTGCGCCACGCCCGAGGATAGGCGCCCTCCTTCAGGCACCTGGAGAACAGGTGCCGCAAACGGGGAGCCAAGGTGTCGATCGACTCCGTCCAGACTCGGCCCGGGATCCCGTCCGGACCCGGCGCCACGTCGCGGGATGCCATCTTCTTCGCGGCTTCGAGCAACTCTTCCTCAGTCACTCGAAGTTCCTCGTTCCAATCCGTCGGCGCCGTCCCGTCGATGGTGGTAGGGGCTGGCGCGGACGTCTCGTTGTTGTCCCGCCGTGGGAACAAAGTCCCGATGACGTTGTCCAGTAACGCCGGATCCATGTTTTCGGTCAGCGGGGGGGCCGAAGGTCGCAGTTTCTTCGTAACGATGCGATAGGGCCTCCCCCACGGATATGAATCGACCAATTCGATCAATCGATCCCAACACCGGGCCTTGGCTAGTTTGATCTCCCGTTGGAGAGCGCGTCTCGTCTCTCTGTATTCTTCATAGCGGCGAGAGATCTCCTCCTCGTCGTGTGTCCGTTTGCGGCGACGCGCCCTTACGAATCTTCTCCGGGCCCGCATGCAACCCGCCCGCATATCGGCTATTTCCGGTGTCCACCAATACACGGAACGGTCGCCTCTGTTTCCCGGGGCGGAGCGCGGCATAGAGGCGTCGCATGCCGCGATCATGTATCCGTGGAGTTCGTCAGCCTCCTCGTCGACGCTACCCAATGTGGAGGTGGTGGTGGGGGGGGTTGTGGTGTTGTCCCCCCGTGCGTCCCAGCTCCAGGCGGAGACAGTGACCGCCGCCCGCAGCATGTCCTTGTCCCTCTCCTTCCAGCGCCACCTAGGTGTGGGTGGTGGTGGTCGACGGGACCGGTTCTCCTCTCGTTGTCGTCGGGCACCGCTGTCGCGCGCGGCGGCCTCCCCCTCCATTTCCATCATTATATAGAGGTGGTCCGATAAGGTCTCCATTCTGTCGGCCACTCTCCATCCGTGGATCTTTCGGTAGAGCCCGGCGGTAGCCCAGGTAACGTCGACGATGGACGATCCCCTCCACGCCACGCAGGTGCTAGTTGTGCCCCTGTTCACCAGGACCAGTCCGAGCGTCGCGGCCCAGTCTGTCAGCATCCTTCCGCGGGAGTCCGTCCTGGTGTCCCCCCATTGCGACGAGCGCGCGTTGAAGTCCCCAAGGACGAGTACCTGACGAGGCATGCATCTACGAACGCAGTCACCGACCTCGTCCAGGAAGTCCCCGAACGAGGCCACTCCGCTGTTGGGCGAGACGTAAATGCCCACTATCGCGATCCCGTTCCACTCGACGGCGACGAAGCCGTTACCGCGATCCAGCAGGGCGCCGGGCGAACACAACGCCGGCGTCCATGTTATGGCTGTAGATCCGTTCAGGTCCCCGATCCAGTTGGGGGCGTCGGGGACGCGGTATGGTTCAGCCACCACAGCGAGTGCGACCCGATTCTCCCGTATAGCCTGGAGAAGCAGGTCCTGCGCCCGTCTGGCTCTTCCTATGTTACATTGGAGCAGGCGGTTGAAGTTACTCCGCCAGCTCCATGGCCTCCTCCCGGCCACTCGTCACTGCTGATGGTGACTCCGCCCCGGTAGCGTTTCCGCCGTAGTTCTCGTTGCCGCCGGCGATGGTAGTGATAACGGTGTCGGCGGCGGCGGCAGACCGACGGGTAAGCTGCCCCTTACTTCTCTTGATTTTCGGGGGGGCACATGCCACTCCGCCCATCCTGTGTCCGGATGGAGCTCCCAGCCGCTCGCATAAGGGACATTTCGGCGCCAAGGCGGGACATCCCCTGGCGCGGTGCCCGCTTTCACCGCACCTGTAGCAAAGACGGCTTCTATCCTCGGCGGACGTGCAAGTTGCCCGTACGTGCCCCAACTCCAGGCACTTGAAGCACTGTAAGGGTCTCTTCGGTATGGCAGAGACCCTCGCGATGGACCACCCCAAGGCCACCCTGCCCGCCTGAGCTAGCTTGCGGGCACCGGCCGCCGGACACCTGACCCATGCCGATCCGAGTCCGCCCCTGGAGACGCCGATCTCGCCGATCCGAACATCCTCGCTGTTGCATCCCGCGGCCAAGGCCAGAGCTTGACGCAGCTCCTCCTTGCCCATTGAGATGTCCACATTGGTGACTCTCAGCTCGGCTTTGATCGTGGGAGTTCCGACCCTTACCTTGGTCGGGTCCAGAACGTCTGCCAGGCGCGTCGCAAGGATCGACGCCTTTTCTCTGTCCTTGTCCCTCGGGACTCTGATGACGATGGCGCCCGTCACCGCCTTCTTCATCGTGACGGCCTCCACGCCTATCTCGCCGAGGGGGATAGCTCTTCTGGCCATCGTTACGACGTCGGCATACGACATGTTGGCTCCCTCGCTTAACGTCAGTGTTACCGCGGATGTACTCGGTGCGCGAGGGAGCTTGACTGTTGGCGACGTCTTTTCCTCCCTGAATGGCTTTTTAACGGTGCCACCGCTGCCCGATTTCGGCGCGCCTCCCATCCTATCTGCCCACGGTTTTTGGACAGTCGCTGGTGGCCGGGACTTCTCCTCTCCTCCAGCGGCGTCCAGCTTCCTTTCGGCGATGTTCTTCTGCCCCATCTTACTTTTTCTCCCTACCACCACGCTCCACCCGCCGTCCTCCCGAGTCCTTGGGGGCGGCGGGGGATCTGTGCGGGCGGGGGGGCGAGTAGCGGAGTATTCCGCGCTCCGTCGGGTTTCGGGAGTGCTTTGTTGCTGCTGCCGCTGTTGTTGCAGCTGTTGTTGTTGTTGCTGCTGCGGCCTCAATAGACTCCCGAGTTGTCTCTCCACCATCTTCGTTATGGAGGGACCCAACTCTTCTAGCTTTCTCTCGAGGGCGTCGAGTCGCGCTTCTTGGGTTGCAGCCTCGACCCGTGGGCGGTCCGCGTCGGCACCGCCGCCACGCAGGCCTTCGATCGCGGGCATAGACCTCCTTGCCAGCTCTCTCCTAAGGGCGGCGTTCTCCTCCTCCAACGCGGACAGTCTCGCCTCCACCAGCCTCATCGCCGCGTTGTTGCCGCTGCTGCCCGCTTGTTCTCTCCTTCGCGGGGCCTCGCTCTTCCATGCGGCCGAGATATAGCTTGCCGCTTCCTTCAGCGCTTTGACGTACGTGCCCTTGAGGTTGGACGATGTGGTCGCCACCTTCATGATCTCGGACACGTGTCTCGTTAATTCCGCGCTGACGTCCGCGGCCGAACTCGTCCTCACTTGTATCTCCAGGTCTTCGGAGACTTCCAAGGTGGCTGTTGTCGCCAGTCTCCTCTTCTTCCCCCTGGATGCGATTGATGCCAGTGATGAGCGAGACGCGAACGAGGCTACCGATTCTTCGTCGTCCGACCTCGCTCGCTCCCGCGATCCTCCCGCAGCAGATGTTGTTATTGTTGTTGCTCCGTCTGACGGGGCCGGCGCAAGGAAAACGCTGCCCGCCCGGCACCCGCTTCTCGTCCTCGGAGTTCTCGGTGTCTCCGTGTATTCTTCCGAGAGTAGACTTCTCGCTTCGCCAGGCGTGGTAACTCGTTCGGGGGCCTGGCGGCCCACCCCCGAGCGGCCGTGGTCGTATGTTGACGACGTAGTGGGGCCCACTTGACTACCCCCGACTACGCCGGTACTGGGGTCTCCCTCCCCTGTACTGTACGTGTTTCTCCTATCTGTTGTGCCTTCCATGGTGAATGAAGTTGTTTCTCGCCGGGTCGTCATCGGGAATCTGTCCTGGTGCCACTCACTCTTTCGCACCCTGTCCCGGAGAGTCCGGAGCAGGGTGACAGGGAGCCCCACGAGAAGGTGAGGTGAGTGGTCTTGACAGGCATGGGCCCACCAACTTCTCCGAAGTTCCTCGCACCGGATCAGCGACCTGACGGGTACCAGAGGCACCGACCGGCCGCCACCCGACTATAGGGGAACATCAGATCCATCGGGGTTTCCCGGGGGGTGGTCCTACGCCCCGAGAACCCATGCCCGCCTCATGCTCCCCAACCTAACCCCAACCTAACCCCAACCTAACCCCAACCTAACCCCAACCTAACCCCAACCTAACCCCAACCTAACCCCAACCTAACCCCAACCTAACCCCAACCTAACCTAACCCCAACCTAACCCCAACCTAACCCCAACCTAACCCCAACCTAACCCCAACCTAACCCCAACCTAACCCCAACCTAACCCCAACCTAACCCCAACCTAACCCCAACCTAACCCCAACCTAACCCCAACCTAACCCCAACCTAACCCCAACCTAACCCCAACCTAACCCCAACCTAACCCCAACCTAACCCCAACCTAACCCCAACCTAACCCCAACCTAACCCCAACCTAACCCCAACCTAACCCCAACCTAACCCCAACCTAACCCCAACCTAACCCCAACCTAACCCCAACCTAACCCCAACCTAACCCCAACCTAACCCCAACCTAACCCCAACCTAACCCCAACCTAACCCCAACCTAACCCCAACCTAACCCCAACCTAACCCCAACCTAACCCCAACCTAACCCCAACCTAACCCCAACCTAACCCCAACCTAACCCCAACCTAACCCCAACCTAACCCCAACCTAACCCCAACCTAACCCCAACCTAACCCCAACCTAACCCCAACCTAACCCCAACCTAACCCCAACCTAACCCCAACCTAACCTAACCCCAACCTAACCCCAACCTAACCCCAACCTAACCCCAACCTAACCCCAACCTAACCCCAACCTAACCCCAACCTAACCTAACCCCAACCTAACCCCAACCTAACCCCAACCTAACCCCAACCTAACCCCAACCTAACCCCAACCTAACCCCAACCTAACCCCAACCTAACCCCAACCTAACCTAACCCCAACCTTTTTTTTTTTTTTTTTTTTTTTTTTTTTTTTTTTCGTGGAGAAATCCTCATGGACTCCCAGCTGCGAGCAGCATGGGAAGTGTCGGACTCTTACCGACTAAAACTCCACGGTGGTCTTCCAGACGGCTGTTCGAGGAGGGCTCAGGGTCTCTTGCGAATACTACCAAGCGCTCCTCGCCGTCTATCTCCCTGCTGGGCGGGAGACTTCCTTGTTAGACAGAAGATCGGGGCCGCCAGGGGGGACCACGCCCCCTAGCGCCCCTTTCCTTGGGTCTTGTTACTTCCTTGATGACTCCTTGGGCGCGATTCACGGCGGCGGTACCGCCGGTCCGTGACGCGCGGAGACTCCTTGTTGCCGCGCCCTGCTGGTATGCTGGGCTTTCTCTCTTTCTCTCTCCGCCCGCTCCTTCACGAGCATAACTTGCTCGCAGAAGGTGCGGACGGCTCTGTACTCCTGGGGCCCCCTGAGCATAGCTTCGATGAGCGTCTCGGGGGCCAATCTCTCGCCGATCTCGAGTCGTAAGACACGTCGCGGTACCTCCCACGCCGGGCAAGCCTCCAGCGTGTGCCGCGCCGTGTCCTCCTCCTCCCCACAGTGGTGACAGATGGTCGTCACCTCTCGCCGGATCTTGAGCAGGTAATCGCCGAACACCCCGTGGCCGGTGAGCACCTGAGTCGTCCTGAATGTGAGCGGGACCCCGCCTTTGTCTCTCCACTTGTCCCAGTTGGGCAGGACGGCGCGGACGGCCCGATGAGGGCGCATCGCATCCTCTTCCAACAGCTGCGAGTGCCACCGCTCCCATGCTTCTAGTCTTGTTTCCTCCCGAACGTCCACGGTTGGTGCCGTCGGCGTGGCACGACGGTCCAAGGTCGCGGCCCTCCGGTGTTCGTACACCCGGCGAAGGGCAAGGGCCTGTAGCTCGAACGGGGGGGACGCGGCCAGCACGGTCGCTGTCGCGTAGGACACCGTCCTGTATCCCCTCGCTGCCCGGATGGCGATCGTCCTGTGGAGCCTTCTCACCAGAGTCCGGTTACGCCGGCTCACCGCCAGATCATCGGCCCATACGGGCGCTCCGTAAAGGACTCGTGACCTGATCACTCCTTCGTAGAGCCTGCGGACTCCCAATCCTGCCCCGCCGATGTTAGGTAAAAGGCCGCACAGCGCGTTGGCTGCGGCCGTTACTTTCGGGGCTAAGTACTCAAAGTGTGGCTCGAACGTCCACTTACTGTCGACGATCAAGCCCAAGTACTTCATCCGGTGTCCCACAGGGACCTCTTCTCCGTCGATGACTATAGTCGACAGATCCGCAGGCGGCGTTCCTCTGCGTCGTTGGTCGTAGAACCACAGGGCTTCCGATTTCGCCGGCGACACGCTCAAGCCGAGTCTTCGAATGGCGTGCACCGCGCATGCCACGGCGGTCTCAGTCAGGCATGCGGCGTCGTTCCACCATCGTCCGCTGGCCAGCACCAGCGTGTCATCCGCGTAGCATATCATGCCAGCCCCCGGCGGCATGGGACTTCGGAGGACCGAGTCATAGGCAGTGATCCACAGAATCGGTCCGAGTACCGAGCCCTGCGGCACGCCGCGCTCCACCGGTCTTCGCTCCTTCACGCCGTTTCTGCCTGTGTAAGTGATCCACCTATCGTTCAGATAGGCCTGAATCACCCTGACGAGGTATGGCGGGGACTCGAAGTGTCGCAGCGCCTCCACGATCCTGCTCCAAGGAATGCTATTGAAAGCGTTGGAGATGTCCAAGGAGACGGCTACCGCCACCCCTTCTCGCGCGACCATGTCCTCCGCCATGGATCTCAGCCTCTTTACCGCGTCCACGGTCGAGCGGCCCCGGCGAAATCCAAATTGGCTATCGTGCCATCCGGGAATCCGTCTCTCCATGTGTGCCTCCAGGCGGGCGACTATGATCCTCTCGAAGAGTTTGCCCACCTCGTCGAGAAGACACACCGGCCTGTATGCCGATGGCGCGTCCGGCGGTCGACCCTCCTTCCGTAGCAACACGAGTTTCGCCGCGCGCCACGCCCGAGGATAGGCGCCCTCCCTCAGGCACCTGGAGAACAGGTGCCGCAAACGGGGAGCCAAGGTGTCGATCGACTCCGTCCAGACTCGGCCCGGGATCCCGTCCGGACCCGGCGCCACGTCGCGGGATGCCATCTTCTTCGCGGCTTCGAGCAACTCTTCCTCAGTCACTCGAAGTTCCTCGTTCCAATCCGTCGGCGCCGTCCCGTCGATGGTGGTAGGGGCTGGCGCGGACGTCTCGTTGTTGTCCCGCCGTGGGAACAAAGTCCCGATGACGTTGTCCAGTAACGCCGGATCCATGTTTTCGGTCAGCGGGGGGGCCGAAGGTCGCAGTTTCTTCGTAACGATGCGATAGGGCCTCCCCCACGGATCTGAATCGACCAATTCGATCAATCGATCCCAACACCGGGCCTTGGCTAGTTTGATCTCCCGTTGGAGAGCGCGTCTCGTCTCTCTGTATTCTTCATAGCGGCGAGAGATCTCCTCCTCGTCGTGTGTCCGTTTGCGGCGACGCGCCCTTACGAATCTTCTCCGGGCCCGCATGCAACCCGCCCGCATATCGGCTATTTCCGGTGTCCACCAATACACGGAACGGTCGCCTCTGTTTCCCGGGGCGGAGCGCGGCATAGAGGCGTCGCATGCCGCGATCATGTATCCGTGGAGTTCGTCAGCCTCCTCGTCGACGCTACCCAATGCGGAGGTGGTGGTGGGGGGGGTTGTGGTGTTGTCCCCCCGTGCGTCCCAGCTCCAGGCGGAGACAGTGACCGCCGCCCGCAGCATGTCCTTGTCCCTCTCCTTCAAGCGCCACCTAGGTGTGGATGGTGGTGGTCGACGGGACCGGTTCTCCTCTCGTTGTCGTCGGGCACCGCTGTCGCAGGCGGCGGCCTCCCCCTCCATTTCCATCATTATATAGAGGTGGTCCGATAAGGTCTCCATTCTGTCGGCCACTCTCCATCCGTGGATCTTTCGGTAGAGCCCGGCGGTAGCCCAGGTAACGTCGACGATGGACGATCCCCTCCACGCCACGCAGGTGCTAGTTGTGCCCCTGTTCACCAGAATCAGCCCGAGCGTCGCGGCCCAGTCTGTCAGCATTCTGCCGCGGGAGTCCGTCCTGGTGTCCCCCCATTGCGACGAGCGCGCGTTGAAGTCCCCAAGGACGAGTACCTGACGAGGCAGGCATCTGCGAACGCAGTCACCGACCTCGTCCAGGAAGTCCCTGAACGAGGCCACTCCGCTGTTGGGCGAGACGTAAATGCCCACTATCGCGATCCCGTTCCACTCGACGGCGACGAAGCCGTTACCGCGATCCAGCAGGGCGCCGGGCGAACACAACGCCGGCGTCCATGTTATGGCTGTTGATCCGTTCAGGTCCCCGATCCAGTTGGGGGCGTCGGGGACGCGGTATGGTTCAGCCACCACAGCGAGTGCGACCCGATTCTCCCGTATAGCCTGGAGAAGCAGGTCCTGCGCCCGTCTGGCTCTTCCTATGTTACATTGGAGCAGGCGGTTGAAGTTACTCCGCCAGCTCCATGGCCTCCTCCCGGCCACTCGTCACTGCTGATGGTGACTCCGCCCCGGTAGCGTTTCCGCCGTAGTTCTCGTTGCCGCCGGCGATGGTAGTGATAACGGTGTCGGCGGCGGCGGCAGACCGACGGGTAAGCTGCTCCTTACTTCTCTTGATTTTCGGGGGGGCACATGCCACTCCGCCCATCCTGTGTCCGGATGGAGCTCCCAGCCGCTCGCATAAGGGACATTTCGGCGCCAGAGCGGGACATCCCCTGGCGCGGTGCCCGCTTTCACCGCACCTGTAGCAAAGACGGCTTCTATCCTCGGCGGACGTGCAAGTTGCCCGTACGTGCCCCAACTCCAGGCACTTGAAGCACTGTAAGGGTCTCTTCGGTATGGCAGAGACCCTCGCGATGGACCACCCCAAGACCACCCTGCCCGCCTGAGCTAGCTTGCGGGCACCGGCCGCCGGACACCTGACCCATGCCGATCCGAGTCCGCCCCTGGAGACGCCGATCTCGCCGATCCGAACATCCTCGCTGCTGCATCCCGCGGCCAAGGCCAGAGCCTGACGCAGCTCCTCCTTGCCCATTGAGATGTCCACATTGGTGACCCTCAGCTCGGCTTTGATCGTGGGAGTTCCGACCCTTACTTTGGTCGGGTCCAGAACGTCTGCCAGGCGCGTCGCAAGGATCGACGCCTTTTCTCTGTCCTTGTCCCTCGGGACTCTGATGACGATGGCGCCCGTCACCGCCTTCTTCATCGTGACGGCCTGCACGCCTATCTCGCCGAGGGGGATAGCTCTTCTGGCCGTCGTTACGACGTCGGCATACGACATGTTGGCTCCCTCGCTTAGCGTCAGTGTTACCGCGGATGTACTCGGTGCGCGAGGGAGCTTGACTGTTGGCGACGTCTTTTCCTCCCTGAATGGCTTTTTAACGGTGCCACCGCTGCCCGATTTCGGCGCGCCTCCCATCCTATCTGCCCACGGTTTTTGGACAGTCGCTGGTGGCCGGGACTTCTCCTCTCCTCCAGCGGCGTCCAGCTTCCTTTCGGCGATGTTCTTCTGCCCCATCTTACTTTTTCTCCCTACCACCACGCTCCACCCGCCGTCCTCCCGAGTCCTTGGGGGCGGCGGGGGATCTGTGCGGGCGGGGGGGCGAGTAGCGGAGTATTCCGCGCTCCGTCGGGTTTCGGGAGTGCTTTGTTGCTGCTGCCGCTGTTGTTGCAGCTGTTGTTGTTGTTGCTGCTGCGGCCTCAATAGACTCCAGAGTTGTCTCTCCACCATCTTCGTTATGGAGGGACCCAACTCTTCTAGCTTTCTCTCGAGGGCGTCGAGTCGCGCTTCTTGGGTTGCAGCCTCGACCCGTGGGCGGTCCGCGTCGGCACCGCCGCCCCGCAGGCCTTCGATCGCGGGCATAGACCTCCTTGCCAGCTCTCTCCTAAGGGCGGCGTTCTCCTCCTCCAACGCGGACAGTCTCGCCTCCACCAGCCTCATCGCCGCGTTGTTGCCGCTGCTGCCCGCTTGTTCTCTCCTTCGCGGGGCCTCGCTCTTCCATGCGGCCGAGATATAGCTTGCCGCTTCCTTCAGCGCTTTGACGTACGTGCCCTTGAGGTTGGACGATGTGGTCGCCACCTTCATGATCTCGGACACGTGTCTCGTTAATTCCGCGCTGACGTCCGCGGCCGAACTCGTCCTCACTTGTATCTCCAGATCTTCGGAGACTTCCAAGGTGGCTGTTGTCGCCAGTCTCCTCTTCTTCCCCCTGGATGCGATTGATGCCAGTGATGAGCGAGACGCGAACGAGGCTACCGATTCTTCGTCGTCCGACCTCGCTCGCTCCCGCGATCCTCCCGCAGCAGATGTTGTCATTGTTGTTGCTCCGTCTGACGGGGCCGGCGCAAGGAAAACGCTGCCCGCCCGGCACCCGCTTCTCGTCCTCGGAGTTCTCGATGTCTCCATGTATTCTTCCGAGAATAGACTTCTCGCTTCGCCAGGCGTGGTAACACGTTCGGGGGCCTGGCGGCCCACCCCCGAGCGGCCGTGGTCGTATGTTGACGACGTAGTGGGGCCCACTTGACTACCCCCGACTACGCCGGTACTGGGGTCTCCCTCCCCTGTACTGTACGTGTTTCTCCTATCTGTTGTGCCTTCCATGGTGAATGAAGTTGTTTCTCGCCGGGTCGTCATCGGGAATCTGTCCTGGTGCCACTCACTCTTTCGCACCCTATCCCGGAGAGTCCGGAGCAGGGTGACAGGGAGCCCCACGAGAAGGTGAGGTGAGTGGTCTTGACAGGCATGGGCCCACCAACTTCTCCGAAGTTCCTCGCACCGGATCAGCGACCTGACGGGTCCCAGAGGCACCGACCGGCCGCCACCCGACTATAGGGGAACATCAGATCCATCGGGGTTTCCCGGGGGGTGGTCCTACGCCCCGAGAACCCATGCCCGCCTCATGCTCCCCAACCTAACCCCAACCTAACCCCAACCTAACCCCAACCTAACCCCAACCTAACCCCAACCTAACCCCAACCTAACCCCAACCTAACCCCAACCTAACCCCAACCTAACCCCAACCTAACCCCAACCTAACCCCAACCTAACCCCAACCTAACCCCAACCTAACCCCAACCTAACCCCAACCTAACCCCAACCTAACCCCAACCTAACCCCAACCTAACCCCAACCTAACCCCAACCTAACCCCAACCTAACCCCAACCTAACCCCAACCTAACCCCAACCTAACCCCAACCTAACCCCAACCTAACCCCAACCTAACCCCAACCTAACCCCAACCTAACCCCAACCTAACCCCAACCTAACCCCAACCTAACCCCAACCTAACCCCAACCTAACCCCAACCTAACCCCAACCTAACCCCAACCTAACCCCAACCTAACCCCAACCTAACCCCAACCTAACCCCAACCTAACCCCAACCTAACCCCAACCTAACCCCAACCCAACCCCAACCTAACCCCAACCTAACCCCAACCTAACCCCAACCTAACCCCAACCTAACCCCAACCTAACCCCAACCTAACCCCAACCTAACCCCAACCTAACCCCAACCTAACCCCAACCTAACCCCAACCTAACCCCAACCTAACCCCAACCTAACCCCAACCTAACCCCAACCTAACCCCAACCTAACCCCAACCTAACCCCAACCTAACCCCAACCTAACCCCAACCTAACCCCAACCTAACCCCAACCTAACCCCAACCTAACCCCAACCTAACCCCAACCTAACCCCAACCTAACCCCAACCTAACCCCAACCTAACCCCAACCTAACCCCAACCTAACCCCAACCTAACCCCAACCTAACCCCAACCTAACCCCAACCTAACCCCAACCTAACCCCAACCTAACCCCAACCTAACCCCAACCTAACCCCAACCTAACCCCAACCTAACCCCAACCTAACCCCAACCTAACCCCAACCTAACCCCAACCTAACCCCAACCTAACCCCAACCTAACCCCAACCTAACCCCAACCTAACCCCAACCTAACCCCAACCCAACCCCAACCTAACCCCAACCTAACCCCAACCTAACCCCAACCTAACCCCAACCTAACCCCAACCTAACCCCAACCTAACCCCAACCTAACCCCAACCTAACCCCAACCTAACCCCAACCTAACCCCAACCTAACCCCAACCTAACCCCAACCTAACCCCAACCTAACCCCAACCTAACCCCAACCTAACCCCAACCTAACCCCAACCTAACCCCAACCTAACCCCAACCTAACCCCAACCTAACCCCAACCTAACCCCAACCTAACCCCAACCTAACCCCAACCTAACCCCAACCTAACCCCAACCTAACCCCAACCTAACCCCAACCTAACCCCAACCTAACCCCAACCTAACCCCAACCTAACCCCAACCTAACCCCAACCTAACCCCAACCTAACCCCAACCTAACCCCAACCTAACCCCAACCTAACCCCAACCTAACCCCAACCTAACCCCAACCTAACCCCAACCTAACCCCAACCTAACCCCAACCTAACCCCAACCTAACCCCAACCTAACCCCAACCTAACCCCAACCTAACCCCAACCTAACCCCAACCTAACCCCAACCTAACCCCAACCTAACCCCAACCTAACCCCAACCTAACCCCAACCTAACCCCAACCTAACCCCAACCTAACCCCAACCTAACCCCAACCTAACCCCAACCTAACCCCAACCTAACCCCAACCTAACCTAACCCCAACCTAACCCCAACCTTTTTTTTTTTTTTTTTTTTTTTTTTCGTGGAGAAATCCTCATGGACTCCCAGCTGCGAGCAGCATGGGAAGTGTCGGACTCTTACCGACTAAAACTCCACGGTGGTCTTCCAGACGGCTGTTCGAGGAGGGCTCAGGGTCTCTTGCGAATACTACCAAGCGCTCCTCGCCGTCTATCTCCCTGCTGGGCGGGAGACTTCCTTGTTAGACAGAAGATCGGGGCCGCCAGGGGGGACCACGCCCCCTAGCGCCCCTTTCCTTGGGTCTTGTTACTTCCTTGATGACTCCTTGGGCGCGTTCACGGCGGCGGTACCGCCAGTCCGTGACGCGCGGAGACTCCTTGTTGCCGCGCCCTGCTGGTATGCTGGGCTTTCTCTCTTTCTCTCTCCGCCCGCTCCTTCACGAGCATAACTTGCTCGCAGAAGGTGCGGACGGCTCTGTACTCCTGGGGCCCCCTGAGCATAGCTTCGATGAGCGTCTCGGGGGCCAATCTCTCGCCGATCTCGAGTCGTAAGACACGTCGCGGTACCTCCCACGCCGGGCAAGCCTCCAGCGTGTGCCGCGCCGTGTCCTCCTCCTCCCCACAGTGGTGACAGATGGTCGTCACCTCTCGCCGGATCTTGAGCAGGTAATCGCCGAACACCCCGTGGCCGGTGAGCACCTGAGTCGTCCTGAATGTGAGCGGGACCCCGCCTTTGTCTCTCCACTTGTCCCAGTTGGGCAGGACGGCGCGGACGGCCCGATGAGGGCGCATCGCATCCTCTTCCAACAGCTGCGAGTGCCACCGCTCCCATGCTTCTAGTCTTGTTTCCTCCCGAACGTCCACGGTTGGTGCCGTCGGCGTGGCACGTCGGTCCAAGGTCGCGGCCCTCCGGTGTTCGTACACCCGGCGAAGGGCAAGGGCCTGTAGCTCGAACGGGGGGGACGCGGCCAGCACGGTCGCTGTCGCGTAGGACACCGTCCTGTATCCCCTCGCTGCCCGGATGGCGATCGTCCTGTGGAGCCTTCTCACCAGAGTCCGGTTACGCCGGCTCACCGCCAGATCGTCGGCCCATACGGGCGCTCCGTAAAGGACTCGTGACCGGATCACTCCTTCGTAGAGCCTGCGGACTCCCAATCCTGCCCCGCCGATGTTAGGTAAAAGGCCGCACAACGCGTTGGCTGCGGCCGTTACTTTCGGGGCTAAGTACTCAAAGTGTGGCTCGAACGTCCACTTACTGTCGACGATCAGGCCCAAGTACTTCATCCGGTGTCCCACAGGGACCTCTTCTCCGTCGATGACTATAGTCGACAGCTCCGCAGGCGGCGTTCCTCTGCGTCGTTGGTCGTAGAACCACAGGGCTTCCGATTTCGCCGGCGACACGCTCAAGCCGAGTCTTCGAATGGCGTGCACCGCGCATGCCACGGCGGTCTCGGTCAGGCATGCGGCGTCGTTCCACCAACGTCCGCTGGCCAACACCAGCGTGTCATCCGCGTAGCATATCATGCCAGCCCCCGGCGGCATGGGACTTCGGAGGACCGAGTCGTAGGCAGTGATCCACAAAATCGGTCCGAGTACCGAGCCCTGCGGCACGCCGCGCTCCACCGGTCTTCGCTCCTTCACGCCGTTTCTGCCTGTGTAGGTGATCCACCTATCGTTCAGATAGGCCTGAATCACCCTGACGAGGTATGGCGGGGACTCGAAGTGTCGCAGCGCCTCCACGATCCTGCTCCAAGGAATGGTATTGAAAGCGTTGGAGATGTCCAAGGAGACGGCTACCGCCACCCCTTCTCGCACGACCATGTCCTCCGCCATGGATCTCAGCCTCTTTACCGCGTCCACGGTCGAGCGGCCCCGGCGAAATCCAAATTGGCTATCGTGCCATCCGGGAATCCGTCTCTCCATGTGTGCCTCCAGGCGGGCGACTATGATCCTCTCGAAGAGTTTACCCACCTCGTCGAGAAGACACACCGGCCTGTATGCCGATGGCGCGTCCGGCGGTCGACCCTCCTTCCGTAGCAACACGAGTTTCGCCGTGCGCCACGCCCGAGGATAGGCGCCCTCCTTCAGGCACCTGGAGAACAGGTGCCGCAAACGGGGAGCCAAGATGTCGATCGACTCCGTCCAGACTCGGCCCGGGATCCCGTCCGGACCCGGCGCCACGTCGCGGGATGCCATCTTCTTCGCGGCTTCGAGCAACTCTTCCTCAGTCACTCGAAGTTCCTCGTTCCAATCCGTCGGCGCCGTCCCGTCGATGGTGGTAGGGGCTGGCGCGGACGTCTCGTTGTTGTCCCGCCGTGGGAACAAAGTCCCGATGACGTTGTCCAGTAACGCCGGATCCATGTTTTCGGTCAGCGGGGGGGCCGAAGGTCGCAGTTTCTTCGTAACGATGCGATAGGGCCTCCCCCACGGATCTGAATCGACCAATTCGATCAATCGATCCCAACACCGGGCCTTGGCTAGTTTGATCTCCCGTTGGAGAGCGCGTCTCGTTTCTCTGTATTCTTCATAGCGGCGAGAGATCTCCTCCTCGTCGTGTGTCCGTCTGCGGCGACGCGCCCTTACGAATCTTCTCCGGGCCCGCATGCAACCCGCCCGCATATCGGCTATTTCCGGTGTCCACCAATACACGGAGCGGTCGCCTCTGTTTCCCGGGGCGGAGCGCGGCATAGAGGCGTCGCATGCCGCGATCATGTATCCGTGGAGTTCGTCAGCCTCCTCGTCGACGCTACCCAATGTGGAGGTGGTGGCGGGGGGAGTTGTGGTGTTGTCCCCCCGTGCGTCCCAGCTCCAGGCGGAGACAGTGACCGCCGCCCGCAGCATGTCCTTGTCCCTCTCCTTCAAGCGCCACCTAGGTGTGGGTGGTGGTGGTCGACGGGACCGGTTCTCCTCTCGTTGTCGTCGGGCACTGCTGTCGCGCGCGGCGGCCTCCCCCTCCATTTCCATCATTATATAGAGGTGGTCCGATAAGGTCTCCATTCTGTCGGCCACTCTCCATCCGTGGATCTTTCGGTAGAGCCCGGCGGTAGCCCAGGTAACGTCGACGATGGACGATCCCCTCCACGCCACGCAGGTGCTAGTTGTGCCCCTGTTCACCAGGACCAGTCCGAGCGTCGCGGCCCAGTCTGTCAGCATCCTTCCGCGGGAGTCCGTCCTGGTGTCCCCCCATTGCGACGAGCGCGCGTTGAAGTCCCCAAGGACGAGTACCTGACGAGGCATGCATCCACGAACGCAGTCACCGACCTCGTCCAGGAAGTCCCCGAACGAGGCCACTCCGCTGTTGGGCGAGACGTAAATGCCCACTATCGCGATCCCGTTCCACTCGACGGCGACGAAGCCGTTACCGCGATCCAGCAGGGCGCCGGGCGAACACAACGCCGGCGTCCATGTTATGGCTGTAGATCCGTTCAGGTCCCCGATCCAGTTGGGGGCGTCGGGGACGCGATATGGTTCAGCCACCACAGCGAGTGCGACCCGATTCTCCCGTATAGCCTGGAGAAGCAGGTCCTGCGCCCGTCTGGCTCTTCCTATGTTACATTGGAGCAGGCGGTTGAAGTTACTCCGCCAGCTCCATGGCCTCCTCCCGGCCACTCGTCACTGCTGATGGTGACTCCGCCCCGGTAGCGTTTCCGCCGTAGTTCTCGTTGCCGCCGGCGATGGTAGTGATAACGTTGTCGGCGGCGGCGGCAGACCGACGGGTAAGCTGCTCCTTACTTCTCTTGATTTTCGGGGGGGCACATGCCACTCCGCCCATCCTGTGTCCGGATGGAGCTCCCAGCCGCTCGCATAAGGGACATTTCGGCGCCAAGGCGGGACATCCCCTGGCGCGGTGCCCGCTTTCACCGCACCTGTAGCAAAGACGGCTTCTATCCTCAGCGGACGTGCAAGTTGCCCGTACGTGCCCCAACTCCAGGCATTTGAAGCACTGTAAGGGTCTCTTCGGTATGGCAGAGACCCTCGCGATGGACCACCCCAAGACCACCCTGCCCGCCTGAGCTAGCTTGCGGGCACCGGCCGCCGGACACCTGACCCATGCCGATCCGAGTCCGCCCCTGGAGACGCCGATCTCGCCGATCCGAACATCCTCGCTGTTGCATCCCGCGGCCAAGGCCAGAGCTTGACGCAGCTCCTCCTTGCCCATTGAGATGTCCACATTGGTGACTCTCAGCTCGGCTTTGATCGTGGGGGTTCCGACCCTTACCTTGGTCGGGTCCAGAACGTCTGCCAGGCGCGTCGCAAGGATCGACGCCTTTTCTCTGTCCTTGTCCCTCGGGACTCTGATGACGATGGCGCCCGTCACCGCCTTCTTCATCGTGACGGCCTGCACGCCTATCTCGCCGAGGGGGATAGCTCTTCTGGCCATCGTTACGACGTCGGCGTACGACATGTTGGCTCCCTCGCTTAGCGTCAGTGTTACCGCGGATGTACTCGGTGCGCGAGGGAGCTTGACTGTTGGCGACGTCTTTTCCTCCCTGAATGGCTTTTTAACGGTGCCACCGCTGCCCGATTTCGGCGCGCCTCCCATCCTATCTGCCCACGGTTTTTGGACAGTCGCTGGTGGCCGGGACTTCTCCTCTCCTCCAGCGGCGTCCAGCTTCCTTTCGGCGATGTTCTTCTGCCCCATCTTACTTTTTCTCCCTACCACCACGCTCCACCCGCCGTCCTCCCGAGTCCTTGGGGGCGGCGGGGGATCTGTGCGGGCGGGGGGGCGAGTAGCGGAGTATTCCGCGCTCCGTCGGGTTTCGGGAGTGCTTTGTTGCTGCTGCCGCTGTTGTTGCAGCTGTTGTTGTTGTTGCTGCTGCGGCCTCAATAGACTCCAGAGTTGTCTCTCCACCATCTTCGTTATGGAGGGACCCAACTCTTCTAGCTTTCTCTCGAGGGCGTCGAGTCGCGCTTCTTGGGTTGCAGCCTCGACCCGTGGGCGGTCCGCGTCGGCACCGCCGCCCCGCAGGCCTTCGATCGCGGGCATAGACCTCCTTGCCAGCTCTCTCCTAAGGGCGGCGTTCTCCTCCTCCAACGCGGACAGTCTCGCCTCCACCAGCCTCATCGCCGCGTTGTTGCCGCTGCTGCCCGCTTGTTCTCTCCTTCGCGGGGCCTCGCTCTTCCATGCGGCCGAGATATAGCTTGCCGCTTCCTTCAGCGCTTTGACGTACGTGCCCTTGAGGTTGGACGATGTGGTCGCCACCTTCATGATCTCGGACACGTGTCTCGTTAATTCCGCGCTGACGTCCGCGGCCGAACTCGTCCTCACTTGTATCTCCAGATCTTCGGAGACTTCCAAGGTGGCTGTTGTCGCCAGTCTCCTCTTCTTCCCCCTGGATGCGATTGATGCCAGTGATGAGCGAGACGCGAACGAGGCTACCGATTCTTCGTCGTCCGACCTCGCTCGCTCCCGCGATCCTCCCGCAGCAGATGTTGTCATTGTTGTTGCTCCGTCTGACGGGGCCGGCGCAAGGAAAACGCTGCCCGCCCGGCACCCGCTTCTCGTCCTCGGAGTTCTCGAGGTCTCCATGTATTCTTCCGAGAATAGACTTCTCGCTTCGCCAGGCGTGGTAACACGTTCGGGGGCCTGGCGGCCCACCCCCGAGCGGCCGTGGTCGTATGTTGACGACGTAGTGGGGCCCACTTGACTACCCCCGACTACGCCGGTACTGGGGTCTCCCTCCCCTGTACTGTACGTGTTTCTCCTATCTGTTGTGCCTTCCATGGTGAATGAAGTTGTTTCTCGCCGGGTCGTCATCGGGAATCTGTCCTGGTGCCACTCACTCTTTCGCACCCTATCCCGGAAAGTCCGGAGCAGGGTGACAGGGAGCCCCACGAGAAGGTGAGGTGAGTGGTCTTGACAGGCATGGGCCCACCAACTTCTCCGAAGTTCCTCGCACCGGATCAGCGACCTGACGGGTCCCAGAGGCACCGACCGGCCGCCACCCGACTATAGGGGAACATCAGATCCATCGGGGTTTCCCGGGGGGTGGTCCTACGCCCCGAGAACCCATGCCCGCCTCATGCTCCCCAACCTAACCCCAACCTAACCCCAACCTAACCCCAACCTAACCCCAACCTAACCCCAACCTAACCCCAACCTAACCCCAACCTAACCCCAACCTAACCCCAACCTAACCCCAACCTAACCCCAACCTAACCCCAACCTAACCCCAACCTAACCCCAACCTAACCCCAACCTAACCCCAACCTAACCCCAACCTAACCCCAACCTTTTTTTTTTTTTTTTTTTTTTCGTGGAGAAATCCTCATGGACTCCCAGCTGCGAGCAGCATGGGAAGTGTCGGACTCTTACCGACTAAAACTCCACGGTGGTCTTCCAGACGGCTGTTCGAGGAGGGCTCAGGGTCTCTTGCGAATACTACCAAGCGCTCCTCGCCGTCTATCTCCCTGCTGGGCGGGAGACTTCCTTGTTAGACAGAAGATCGGGGCCGCCCGGGGGGACCACGCCCCCTAGCGCCCCTTTCCTTGGGTCTTGTTACTTCCTTGATGACTCCTTGGGCGCGATTCACGGCGGCGGTACCGCCGGTCCGTGACGCGCGGAGACTCCTTGTTGCCGCGCCCTGCTGGTATGCTGGGCTTTCTCTCTTTCTCTCTCCGCCCGCTCCTTCACGAGCATAACTTGCTCGCAGAAGGTGCGGACGGCTCTGTACTCCTGGGGCCCCCTGAGCATAGCTTCGATGAGCGTCTCGGGGGCCAATCTCTCGCCGATCTCGAGTCGTAAGACACGTCGCGGTACCTCCCACGCCGGGCAAGCCTCCAGCGTGTGCCGCGCCGTGTCCTCCTCCTCCCCACAGTGGTGACAGATGGTCGTCACCTCTCGCCGGATCTTGAGCAGGTAATCGCCGAACACCCCGTGGCCGGTGAGCACCTGAGTCGTCCTGAATGTGAGCGGGACCCCGCCTTTGTCTCTCCACTTGTCCCAGTTGGGCAGGACGGCGCGGACGGCCCGATGAGGGCGCATCGCATCCTCTTCCAACAGCTGCGAGTGCCACCGCTCCCATGCTTCTAGTCTTGTTTCCTCCCGAACGTCCACGGTTGGTGCCGTCGGCGTGGCACGTCGGTCCAAGGTCGCGGCCCTCCGGTGTTCGTACACCCGGCGAAGGGCAAGGGCCTGTAGCTCGAACGGGGGGGACGCGGCCAGCACGGTCGCTGTCGCGTGGGACACCGTCCTGTATCCCCTCGCTGCCCGGATGGCGATCGTCCTGTGGAGCCTTCTCACCAGAGTCCGGTTACGCCGGCTCACCGCCAGATCATCGGCCCATACGGGCGCTCCGTAAAGGACTCGTGACCTGATCACTCCTTCGTAGAGCCTGCGGACTCCCAATCCTGCCCCGCCGATGTTAGGTAAAAGGCCGCACAGCGCGTTGGCTGCGGCCGTTACTTTCGGGGCTAAGTACTCAAAGTGTGGCTCGAACGTCCACTTACTGTCGACGATCAAGCCCAAGTACTTCATCCGGTGTCCCACAGGGACCTCTTCTCCGTCGATGACTATAGTCGACAGATCCGCAGGCGGCGTTCCTCTGCGTCGTTGGTCGTAGAACCACAGGGCTTCCGATTTCGTCGGCGACACGCTCAAGCCGAGTCTTCGAATGGCGTGCACCGCGCATGCCACGGCGGTCTCAGTCAGGCATGCGGCGTCGTTCCACCATCGTCCGCTGGCCAGCACCAGCGTGTCATCCGCGTAGCATATCATGCCAGCCCCCGGCGGCATGGGACTTCGGAGGACCGAGTCATAGGCAGTGATCCACAGAATCGGTCCGAGTACCGAGCCCTGCGGCACGCCGCGCTCCACCGGTCTTCGCTCCTTCACGCCGTTTCTGCCTGTGTAGGTGATCCACCTATCGTTCAGATAGGCCTGAATCACCCTAACGAGGTATGGCGGGGACTCGAAGTGTCGCAGCGCCTCCACGATCCTGCTCCAAGGAATGCTATTGAAAGCGTTGGAGATGTCCAAGGAGACGGCTACCGCCACCCCTTCTCGCGCGACCATGTCCTCCGCCATGGATCTCAGCCTCTTTACCGCGTCCACGGTCGAGCGGCCCCGGCGAAATCCAAATTGGCTATCGTGCCATCCGGGGATCCGTCTCTCCATGTGTGCCTCCAGGCGGGCGACTATGATCCTCTCGAAGAGTTTACCCACCTCGTCGAGAAGACACACCGGCCTGTATGCCGATGGCGCGTCCGGCGGTCGACCCTCCTTCCGTAGCAGCACGAGTTTCGCCGTGCGCCACGCCCGAGGATAGGCGCCCTCCTTCAGGCACCTGGAGAACAGGTGCCGCAAACGGGGAGCCAAGGTGTCGATCGACTCCGTCCAGACCCGGCCCGGGATCCCGTCCGGACCCGGCGCCACGTCGCGGGATGCCATCTTCTTCGCGGCTTCGAGCAACTCTTCCTCAGTCACTCGAAGTTCCTCGTTCCAATCCGTCGGCGCCGTCCCGTCGATGGTGGTAGGGGC
This sequence comes from Bombus terrestris, assembly GCF_910591885.1. Taxonomy (NCBI): domain Eukaryota; kingdom Metazoa; phylum Arthropoda; class Insecta; order Hymenoptera; family Apidae; genus Bombus; species Bombus terrestris. The sequence goes on from NC_063286.1 coordinate 23,341, forward strand.
TGGCGCGGACGTCTCGTTGTTGTCCCGCCGTGGGAACAAAGTCCCGATGACGTTGTCCAGTAACGCCGGATCCATGTTTTCGGTCAGCGGGGGGGCCGAAGGTCGCAGTTTCTTCGTAACGATGCGATAGGGCCTCCCCCACGGATCTGAATCGACCAATTCGATCAATCGATCCCAACACCGGGCCTTGGCTAGTTTGATCTCCCGTTGGAGAGCGCGTCTCGTCTCTCTGTATTCTTCATAGCGGCGAGAGATCTCCTCCTCGTCGTGTGTCCGTCTGCGGCGACGCGCCCTTACGAATCTTCTCCGGGCCCGCATGCAACCCGCCCGCATATCGGCTATTTCCGGTGTCCACCAATACACGGAACGGTCGCCTCTGTTTCCCGGGGCGGAGCGCGGCATAGAGGCGTCGCATGCCGCGATCATGTATCCGTGGAGTTCGTCAGCCTCCTCGTCGACGCTACCCAATGTGGAGGTGGTGGTGGGGGGGGTTGTGGTGTTGTCCCCCCGTGCGTCCCAGCTCCAGGCGGAGACAGTGACCGCCGCCCGCAGCATGTCCTTGTCCCTCTCCTTCAAGCGCCACCTAGGTGTGGATGGTGGTGGTCGACGGGACCGGTTCTCCTCTCGTTGTCGTCGGGCACCGCTGTCGCAGGCGGCGGCCTCCCCCTCCATTTCCATCATTATATAGAGGTGGTCCGATAAGGTCTCCATTCTGTCGGCCACTCTCCATCCGTGGATCTTTCGGTAGAGCCCGGCGGTAGCCCAGGTAACGTCGACGATGGACGATCCCCTCCACGCCACGCAGGTGCTAGTTGTGCCCCTGTTCACCAGAATCAGCCCGAGCGTCGCGGCCCAGTCTGTCAGCATTCTGCCGCGGGAGTCCGTCCTGGTGTCCCCCCATTGCGACGAGCGCGCGTTGAAGTCCCCAAGGACGAGTACCTGACGAGGCAGGCATCTGCGAACGCAGTCACCGACCTCGTCCAGGAAGTCCCTGAACGAGGCCACTCCGCTGTTGGGCGAGACGTAAATGCCCACTATCGCGATCCCGTTCCACTCGACGGCGACGAAGCCGTTACCGCGATCCAGCAGGGCGCCGGGCGAACACAACGCCGGCGTCCATGTTATGGCTGTTGATCCGTTCAGGTCCCCGATCCAGTTGGGGGCGTCGGGGACGCGGTATGGTTCAGCCACCACAGCGAGTGCGACCCGATTCTCCCGTATAGCCTGGAGAAGCAGGTCCTGCGCCCGTCTGGCTCTTCCTATGTTACATTGGAGCAGGCGGTTGAAGTTACTCCGCCAGCTCCATGGCCTCCTCCCGGCCACTCGTCACTGCTGATGGTGACTCCGCCCCGGTAGCGTTTCCGCCGTAGTTCTCGTTGCCGCCGGCGATGGTAGTGATAACGGTGTCGGCGGCGGCGGCAGACCGACGGGTAAGCTGCTCCTTACTTCTCTTGATTTTCGGGGGGGCACATGCCACTCCGCCCATCCTGTGTCCGGATGGAGCTCCCAGCCGCTCGCATAAGGGACATTTCGGCGCCAGAGCGGGACATCCCCTGGCGCGGTGCCCGCTTTCACCGCACCTGTAGCAAAGACGGCTTCTATCCTCGGCGGACGTGCAAGTTGCCCGTACGTGCCCCAACTCCAGGCACTTGAAGCACTGTAAGGGTCTCTTCGGTATGGCAGAGACCCTCGCGATGGACCACCCCAAGACCACCCTGCCCGCCTGAGCTAGCTTGCGGGCACCGGCCGCCGGACACCTGACCCATGCCGATCCGAGTCCGCCCCTGGAGACGCCGATCTCGCCGATCCGAACATCCTCGCTGCTGCATCCCGCGGCCAAGGCCAGAGCCTGACGCAGCTCCTCCCTGCCCATTGAGATGTCCACATTGGTGACCCTCAGCTCGGCTTTGATCGTGGGAGTTCCGACCCTTACCTTGGTCGGGTCCAGAACGTCTGCCAGGCGCGTCGCAAGGATCGACGCCTTTTCTCTGTCCTTGTCCCTCGGGACTCTGATGACGATGGCGCCCGTCACCGCCTTCTTCATCGTGACGGCCTGCACGCCTATCTCGCCGAGGGGGATAGCTCTTCTGGCCGTCGTTACGACGTCGGCATACGACATGTTGGCTCCCTCGCTTAGCGTCAGTGTTACCGCGGATGTACTCGGTGCGCGAGGGAGCTTGACTGTTGGCGACGTCTTTTCCTTCCTGAATGGCTTTTTAACGGTGCCACCGCTGCCCGATTTCTGCGCGCCTCCCATCCTATCTGCCCACGGTTTTTGGACAGTCGCTGGTGGCCGGGACTTCTCCTCTCCTCCAGCGGCGTCCAGCTTCCTTTCGGCGATGTTCCTCTGCCCCATCTTACTTTTTCTCCCTACCACCACGCTCCACCCGCCGTCCTCCCGAGTCCTTGGGGGCGGCGCGGGATCTGCGCGGGCGGGGGGGCGAGTAGCGGAGTATTCCGCGCTCCGTCGGGTTTCGGGAGTGCTTTGTTGCTGCTGCCGCTGTTGTTGCAGCTGTTGTTGTTGTTGCTGCTGCGGCTTCAATAGACTCCCGAGTTGTCTCTCCACCATCTTCGTTATGGAGGGACCCAACTCTTCTAGCTTTCTCTCGAGGGCGTCGAGTCGCGCTTCTTGGGTTGCAGCCTCGACCCGTGGGCGGTCCGTGTCGGCACCGCCGCCCCGCAGGCCTTCGATCGCGGGCATAGACCTCCTTGCCAGCTCTCTCCTAAGGGCGGCGTTCTCCTCCTCCAACGCGGACAGTCTCGCCTCCACCAGCCTCATCGCCGCGTTGTTGCCGCTGCTGCCCGCTTGTTCTCTCCTTCGCGGGGCCTCGCTCTTCCATGCGGCCGAGATATAGCTTGCCGCTTCCTTCAGCGCTTTGACGTACGTGCCCTTGAGGTTGGACGATGTGGTCGCCACCTTCATGATCTCGGACACGTGTCTCGTTAATTCCGCGCTGACGTCCGCGGCCGAACTCGTCCTCACTTGTATCTCCAGATCTTCGGAGACTTCCAAGGTGGCTGTTGTCGCCAGTCTCCTCTTCTTCCCCCTGGATGCGATTGATGCCAGTGATGAGCGAGACGCGAACGAGGCTACCGATTCTTCGTCGTCCGACCTCGCTCGCTCCCGCGATCCTCCCGCAGCAGATGTTGTTATTGTTGTTGCTCCGTCTGACGGGGCCGGCGCAAGGAAAACGCTGCCCGCCCGGCACCCGCTTCTCGTCCTCGGAGTTCTCGATGTCTCCATGTATTCTTCCGAGAATAGACTTCTCGCTTCGCCAGGCGTGGTAACACGTTCGGGGGCCTGGCGGCCCACCCCCGAGCGGCCGTGGTCGTATGTTGACGACGTAGTGGGGCCCACTTGACTACCCCCGACTACGCCGGTACTGGGGTCTCCCTCCCCTGTACTGTACGTGTTTCTCCTATCTGTTGTGCCTTCCATGGTGAATGAAGTTGTTTCTCGCCGGGTCGTCATCGGGAATCTGTCCTGGTGCCACTCACTCTTTCGCACCCTGTCCCGGAGAGTCCGGAGCAGGGTGACAGGGAGCCCCACGAGAAGGTGAGGTGAGTGGTCTTGACAGGCATGGGCCCACCAACTTCTCCGAAGTTCCTCGCACCGGATCAGCGACCTGACGGGTACCAGAGGCACCGACCGGCCGCCACCCGACTATAGGGGAACATCAGATCCATCGGGGTTTGACGGGGGGTGGTCCTACGCCCCGAGAACCCATGCCCGCCTCATGCTCCCCAACCTAACCCCAACCTAACCCCAACCTAACCCCAACCTAACCCCAACCTAACCCCAACCTAACCCCAACCTAACCCCAACCTAACCCCAACCTAACCCCAACCTAACCCCAACCTAACCCCAACCTAACCCCAACCTAACCCCTAACCCCAACCTAACCCCAACCTAACCCCAACCTAACCCCAACCTTTTTTTTTTTTTTTTTTTTTTTTACGTGGGGAAATCCTCATGGACACCCGGGCGCCACCAGACGCGTCCGGGTAGTGTCGGACTCTTACCGACTAAAACCCCACGATGACCATCCTGGCGTCTTGTGGACTTAGGGTAGGTTCTCTCGCGAATTCGACCACCGCTTGTAGTCCGACGCCGCTGGTGTTGTCCTCCGAGATGTTGTTCCGGAGCCAGAGGCAGGTCATCCACCTCTGGCCACGTCGCCGTTGCCTACTTTCAGCCTCCGGGTCCCCCAGTTGGCGTCCGAGCTTCGTCCATCTGCAGGTTTCATCGGGGGGAGGGGGGAGAACTCGCCGTTCGGGGGCACCAATCCCTACTAGGCGCTCTTGCCCCCACCCAGCCGGAAACTCTCGTCGGCGTACCACGGTGTCGCCCACAGGTGGAACGGTTGTCCCCCAAACCGACTTCCCCACCCGAACATCCTCCTGGTGGCCCGTACTGCTTCCTCCTGGTTTGGGGTGCCCTCTAGTCTCTCCTGGTCCTTGGTGGAATCCGAAAAAACCGGATTTGGTCACCGCAATCCAAAGCGCCAACGTCATCACGGAGCGGTCACCCATCCCAGACCGCCCCGCAACCTGGGGTGCTTAACTTTCGTGATCTAACGGGAACGAGTGTTTCACCCCAGCCAACGGACGTTGACAACCTAACCCCAACCTAACCCCAACCTAACCCCAACCTAACCCCAACCTAACCCCAACCTAACCCCAACCTAACCCCAACCTAACCCCAACCTAACCCCAACCTAACCCCAACCTAACCCCAACCTAACCCCAACCTAACCCCAACCTAACCCCAACCTAACCCCAACCTTTTTTTTTTTTTTTTTTTCGTGGAGAAATCCTCATGGACTCCCAGCTGCGAGCAGCATGGGAAGTGTCGGACTCTTACCGACTAAAACTCCACGGTGGTCTTCCAGACGGCTGTTCGAGAAGGGCTCAGGGTCTCTTGCGAATACTACCAAGCGCTCCTCGCCGTCTATCTCCCTTCTGGGCGGGAGACTTCCTTGTTAGACAGAAGATCGGGGCCGCCAGGGGGGACCACGCCCCCTAGCGCCCCTTTCCTTGGGTCTTGTTACTTCCTTGATGGCTCCTTGGGCGCGTTCACGGCGGCGGTACCGCCGGTCCGTGACGCGCGGAGACTCCTTGTTGTCGCGCCCTGCTGGTATGCTGGGCTTTCTCTCTTTCTCTCTCCGCCCGCTCCTTCACGAGCATAACTTGCTCGCAGAAGGTGCGGACGGCTCTGTACTCCTGGGGCCCCCTGAGCATAGCTTCGATGAGCGTCTCGGGGGCCAATCTCTCGCCGATCTCGAGTCGTAAGACACGTCGCGGTACCTCCCACGCCGGGCAAGCCTCCAGCGTGTGCCGCGCCGTGTCCTCCTCCTCCCCACAGTGGTGACAGATGGTCGCCACCTCTCGCCGGATCTTGAGCAGGTAATCGCCGAACACCCCGTGGCCGGTGAGCACCTGAGTCGTCCTGAATGTGAGCGGGACCCCGCCTTTGTCTCTCCACTTGTCCCAGTTGGGCAGGACGGCGCGGACGGCCCGATGAGGGCGCATCGCATCCTCTTCCAACAGCTGCGAGTGCCACCGCTCCCATGCTTCTAGTCTTGTTTCCTCCCGAACGTCCACGGTTGGTGCCGTCGGCGTGGCACGTCGGTCCAAGGTCGCGGCCCTCCGGTGTTCGTACACCCGGCGAAGGGCAAGGGCCTGTAGCTCGAACGGGGGGGACGCGGCCAGCACGGTCGCTGTCGCGTAGGACACCGTCCTGTATCCCCTCGCTGCCCGGATGGCGATCGTCCTGTGGAGCCTTCTCACCAGAGTCCGGTTACGCCGGCTCACCGCCAGATCATCGGCCCATACGGGCGCTCCGTAAAGGACTCGTGACCTGATCACTCCTTCGTAGAGCCTGCGGACTCCCAATCCTGCCCCGCCGATGTTAGGTAAAAGGCCGCACAGCGCGTTGGCTGCGGCCGTTACTTTCGGGGCTAAGTACTCAAAGTGTGGCTCGAACGTCCACTTACTGTCGACGATCAAGCCCAAGTACTTCATCCGGTGTCCCACAGGGACCTCTTCTCCGTCGATGACTATAGTCGACAGCTCCGCAGGCGGCGCTCCTCTGCGTCGTTGGTCGTAGAACCACAGGGCTTCCGATTTCGCCGGCGACACGCTCAAGCCGAGTCTTCGAATGGCGTGCACCGCGCATGCCACGGCGGTCTCAGTCAGGCATGCGGCGTCGTTCCACCATCGTCCGCTGGCCAGCACCAGCGTGTCATCCGCGTAGCATATCATGCCAGCCCCCGGCGGCATGGGACTTCGGAGGACCGAGTCATAGGCAGTGATCCACAGAATCGGTCCGAGTACCGAGCCCTGCGGCACGCCGCGCTCCACCGGTCTTCGCTCCTTCACGCCGTTTCTGCCTGTGTAGGTGATCCACCTATCGTTCAGATAGGCCTGAATCACCCTGACGAGGTATGGCGGGGACTCGAAGTGTCGCAGCGCCTCCACGATCCTGCTCCAAGGAATGCTATTGAAAGCGTTGGAGATGTCCAAGGAGACGGCTACCGCCACCCCTTCTCGCGCGACCATGTCCTCCGCCATGGATCTCAGCCTCTTTACCGCGTCCACGGTCGAGCGGCCCCGGCGAAATCCAAATTGGCTATCGTGCCATCCGGGAATCCGTCTCTCCATGTGTGCCTCCAGGCGGGCGACTATGATCCTCTCGAAGAGTTTACCCACCTCGTCGAGAAGACACACCGGCCTGTATGCCGATGGCGCGTCCGGCGGTCGACCCTCCTTCCGTAGCAACACGAGTTTCGCCGTGCGCCACGCCCGAGGATAGGCGCCCTCCCTCAGGCACCTGGAGAACAGGTGCCGCAAACGGGGAGCCAAGGTGTCGATCGACTCCGTCCAGACCCGGCCCGGGATCCCGTCCGGACCCGGCGCCACGTCGCGGGATGCCATCTTCTTCGCGGCTTCGAGCAACTCTTCCTCAGTCACTCGAAGTTCCTCGTTCCAATCCGTCGGCGCCGTCCCGTCGATGGTGGTAGGGGCTGGCGCGGACGTCTCGTTGTTGTCCCGCCGTGGGAACAAAGTCCCGATGACGTTGTCCAGTAACGCCGGATCCATGTTTTCGGTCAGCGGGGGGGCCGAAGGTCACAGTTTCTTCGTAACGATGCGATAGGGCCTCCCCCACGGATCTGAATCGACCAATTCGATCAATCGATCCCAACACCGGGCCTTGGCTAGTTTGATCTCCCGTTGGAGAGCGCGTCTCGTCTCTCTGTATTCTTCATAGCGGCGAGAGATCTCCTCCTCGTCGTGTGTCCGTCTGCGGCGACGCGCCCTTACGAATCTTCTCCGGGCCCGCATGCAACCCGCCCGCATATCGGCTATTTCCGGTGTCCACCAATACACGGAACGGTCGCCTCTGTTTCCCGGGGCGGAGCGCGGCATAGAGGCGTCGCATGCCGCGATCATGTATCCGTGGAGTTCGTCAGCCTCCTCGTCGACGCTACCCAATGTGGAGGTGGTGGTGGGGGGGTTGTGGTGTTGTCCCCCCGTGCGTCCCAGCTCCAGGCGGAGACAGTGACCGCCGCCCGCAGCATGTCCTTGTCCCTCTCCTTCAAGCGCCACCTAGGTGTGGGTGGTGGTGGTCGACGGGACCGGTTCTCCTCTCGTTGTCGTCGGGCACCGCTGTCGCGCGCGGCGGCCTCCCCCTCCATTTCCATCATTATATAGAGGTGGTCCGATAAGGTCTCCATTCTGTCGGCCACTCTCCATCCGTGGATCTTTCGGTAGAGCCCGGCGGTAGCCCAGGTAACGTCGACGATGGACGATCCCCTCCACGCCACGCAGGTGCTAGTTGTGCCCCTGTTCACCAGGACCAGTCCGAGCGTCGCGGCCCAGTCTGTCAGCATCCTTCCGCGGGAGTCCGTCCTGGTGTCCCCCCATTGCGACGAGCGCGCGTTGAAGTCCCCAAGGACGAGTACCTGACGAGGCATGCATCTACGAACGCAGTCACCGACCTCGTCCAGGAAGTCCCCGAACGAGGCCACTCCGCTGTTGGGCGAGACGTAAATGCCCACTATCGCGATCCCGTTCCACTCGACGGCGACGAAGCCGTTACCGCGATCCAGCAGGGCGCCGGGCGAACACAACGCCGGCGTCCATGTTATGGCTGTAGATCCGTTCAGATCCCCGATCCAGTTGGGGGCGTCGGGGACGCGGTATGGTTCAGCCACCACAGCGAGTGCGACCCGATTCTCCCGTATAGCCTGGAGAAGCAGGTCCTGCGCCCGTCTGGCTCTTCCTATGTTACATTGGAGCAGGCGGTTAAAGTTACTCCGCCAGCTCCATGGCCTCCTCCCGGCCACTCGTCACTGCTGATGGTGACTCCGCCCCGGTAGCGTTTCCGCCGTAGTTCTCGTTGCCGCCGGCGATGGTAGTGATAACGGTGTCGGCGGCGGCGGCAGACCGACGGGTAAGCTGCCCCTTACTTCTCTTGATTTTCGGGGGGGCACATGCCACTCCGCCCATCCTGTGTCCGGATGGAGCTCCCAGTCGCTCGCATAAGGGACATTTCGGCGCCAAGGCGGGACATCCCCTGGCGCGGTGCCCGCTTTCACCGCACCTGTAGCAAAGACGGCTTCTATCCTCGGCGGACGTGCAAGTTGCCCGTACGTGCCCCAACTCCAGGCACTTGAAGCACTGTAAGGGTCTCTTCGGTATGGCAGAGACCCTCGCGATGGACCACCCCAAGGCCACCCTGCCCGCCTGAGCTAGCTTGCGGGCACCGGCCGCCGGACACCTGACCCATGCCGATCCGAGTCCGCCCCTGGAGACGCCGATCTCGCCGATCCGAACATCCTCGCTGTTGCATCCCGCGGCCAAGGCCAGAGCTTGACGCAGCTCCTCCCTGCCCATTGAGATGTCCACATTGGTGACCCTCAGCTCGGCTTTGATCGTGGGAGTTCCGACCCTTACCTTGGTCGGGTCCAGAACGTCTGCCAGGCGCGTCGCAAGGATCGACGCCTTTTCTCTGTCCTTGTCCCTCGGGACTCTGATGACGATGGCGCCCGTCACCGCCTTCTTCATCGTGACGGCCTCCACGCCTATCTCGCCGAGGGGGATAGCTCTTCTGGCCATCGTTACGACGTCGGCATACGACATGTTGGCTCCCTCGCTTAACGTCAGTGTTACCGCGGATGTACTCGGTGCGCGAGGGAGCTTGACTGTTGGCGACGTCTTTTCCTCCCTGAATGGCTTTTTAACGGTGCCACCGCTGCCCGATTTCGGCGCGCCTCCCATCCTATCTGCCCACGGTTTTTGGACAGTCGCTGGTGGCCGGGACTTCTCCTCTCCTCCAGCGGCGTCCAGCTTCCTTTCGGCGATGTTCTTCTGCCCCATCTTACTTTTTCTCCCTACCACCACGCTCCACCCGCCGTCCTCCCGAGTCCTTGGGGGCGGCGGGGGATCTGTGCGGGCGGGGGGGCGAGTAGCGGAGTATTCCGCGCTCCGTCGGGTTTCGGGAGTGCTTTGTTGCTGCTGCCGCTGTTGTTGCAGCTGTTGTTGTTGTTGCTGCTGCGGCCTCAATAGACTCCCGAGTTGTCTCTCCACCATCTTCGTTATGGAGGGACCCAACTCTTCTAGCTTTCTCTCGAGGGCGTCGAGTCGCGCTTCTTGGGTTGCAGCCTCGACCCGTGGGCGGTCCGCGTCGGCACCGCCGCCACGCAGGCCTTCGATCGCGGGCATAGACCTCCTTGCCAGCTCTCTCCTAAGGGCGGCGTTCTCCTCCTCCAACGAGGACAGTCTCGCCTCCACCAGCCTCATCGCCGCGTTGTTGCCGCTGCTGCCCGCTTGTTCTCTCCTTCGCGGGGCCTCGCTCTTCCATGCGGCCGAGATATAGCTTGCCGCTTCCTTCAGCGCTTTGACGTACGTGCCCTTGAGGTTGGACGATGTGGTCGCCACCTTCATGATCTCGGACACGTGTCTCGTTAATTCCGCGCTGACGTCCGCGGCCGAACTCGTCCTCACTTGTATCTCCAGGTCTTCGGAGACTTCCAAGGTGGCTGTTGTCGCCAGTCTCCTCTTCTTCCCCCTGGATGCGATTGATGCCAGTGATGAGCGAGACGCGAACGAGGCTACCGATTCTTCGTCGTCCGACCTCGCTCGCTCCCGCGATCCTCCCGCAGCAGATGTTGTTATTGTTGTTGCTCCGTCTGACGGGGCCGGCGCAAGGAAAACGCTGCCCGTCCGGCACCCGCTTCTCGTCCTCGGAGTTCTCGGTGTCTCCGTGTATTCTTCCGAGAGTAGACTTCTCGCTTCGCCAGGCGTGGTAACTCGTTCGGGGGCCTGGCGGCCCACCCCCGAGCGGCCGTGGTCGTATGTTGACGACGTAGTGGGGCCCACTTGACTACCCCCGACTACGCCGGTACTGGGGTCTCCCTCCCCTGTACTGTACGTGTTTCTCCTATCTGTTGTGCCTTCCATGGTGAATGAAGTTGTTTCTCGCCGGGTCGTCATCGGGAATCTGTCCTGGTGCCACTCACTCTTTCGCACCCTGTCCCGGAGAGTCCGGAGCAGGGTGACAGGGAGCCCCACGAGAAGGTGAGGTGAGTGGTCTTGACAGGCATGGGCCCACCAACTTCTCCGAAGTTCCTCGCACCGGATCAGCGACCTGACGGGTACCAGAGGCACCGACCGGCCGCCACCCGACTATAGGGGAACATCAGATCCATCGGGGTTTCCCGGGGGGTGGTCCTACGCCCCGAGAACCCATGCCCGCCTCATGCTCCCCAAAAATGTGGAACGCTTCACGATTTTGCGTGTCATCCTTGCGCAGGGGCCATGCTAATCTTCTCTGTATCGTTCCAATTTTAGTATATGTACTGCCGAAGCAAGTACAACCTAACCCCAACCTTTTTTTTTTTTTTTTTTTTTTTTTTTCGTGGAGAAATCCTCATGGACTCCCAGCTGCGAGCAGCATGGGAAGTGTCGGACTCTTACCGACTAAAACTCCACGGTGGTCTTCCAGACGGCTGTTCGAGGAGGGCTCAGGGTCTCTTGCGAATACTACCAAGCGCTCCTCGCCGTCTATCTCCCTGCTGGGCGGGAGACTTCCTTGTTAGACAGAAGATCGGGGCCGCCAGGGGGGACCACGCCCCCTAGCGCCCCTTTCCTTGGGTCTTGTTACTTCCTTGATGACTCCTTGGGCGCGATTCACGGCGGCGGTACCGCCGGTCCGTGACGCGCGGAGACTCCTTGTTGCCGCGCCCTGCTGGTATGCTGGGCTTTCTCTCTTTCTCTCTCCGCCCGCTCCTTCACGAGCATAACTTGCTCGCAGAAGGTGCGGACGGCTCTGTACTCCTGGGGCCCCCTGAGCATAGCTTCGATGAGCGTCTCGGGGGCCAATCTCTCGCCGATCTCGAGTCGTAAGACACGTCGCGGTACCTCCCACGCCGGGCAAGCCTCCAGCGTGTGCCGCGCCGTGTCCTCCTCCTCCCCACAGTGGTGACAGATGGTCGTCACCTCTCGCCGGATCTTGAGCAGGTAATCGCCGAACACCCCGTGGCCGGTGAGCACCTGAGTCGTCCTGAATGTGAGCGGGACCCCGCCTTTGTCTCTCCACTTGTCCCAGTTGGGCAGGACGGCGCGGACGGCCCGATGAGGGCGCATCGCATCCTCTTCCAACAGCTGCGAGTGCCACCGCTCCCATGCTTCTAGTCTTGTTTCCTCCCGAACGTCCACGGTTGGTGCCGTCGGCGTGGCACGACGGTCCAAGGTCGCGGCCCTCCGGTGTTCGTACACCCGGCGAAGGGCAAGGGCCTGTAGCTCGAACGGGGGGGACGCGGCCAGCACGGTCGCTGTCGCGTAGGACACCGTCCTGTATCCCCTCGCTGCCCGGATGGCGATCGTCCTGTGGAGCCTTCTCACCAGAGTCCGGTTACGCCGGCTCACCGCCAGATCATCGGCCCATACGGGCGCTCCGTAAAGGACTCGTGACCTGATCACTCCTTCGTAGAGCCTGCGGACTCCCAATCCTGCCCCGCCGATGTTAGGTAAAAGGCCGCACAGCGCGTTGGCTGCGGCCGTTACTTTCGGGGCTAAGTACTCAAAGTGTGGCTCGAACGTCCACTTACTGTCGACGATCAAGCCCAAGTACTTCATCCGGTGTCCCACAGGGACCTCTTCTCCGTCGATGACTATAGTCGACAGATCCGCAGGCGGCGTTCCTCTGCGTCGTTGGTCGTAGAACCACAGGGCTTCCGATTTCGCCGGCGACACGCTCAAGCCGAGTCTTCGAATGGCGTGCACCGCGCATGCCACGGCGGTCTCAGTCAGGCATGCGGCGTCGTTCCACCATCGTCCGCTGGCCAGCACCAGCGTGTCATCCGCGTAGCATATCATGCCAGCCCCCGGCGGCATGGGACTTCGGAGGACCGAGTCATAGGCAGTGATCCACAGAATCGGTCCGAGTACCGAGCCCTGCGGCACGCCGCGCTCCACCGGTCTTCGCTCCTTCACGCCGTTTCTGCCTGTGTAAGTGATCCACCTATCGTTCAGATAGGCCTGAATCACCCTGACGAGGTATGGCGGGGACTCGAAGTGTCGCAGCGCCTCCACGATCCTGCTCCAAGGAATGCTATTGAAAGCGTTGGAGATGTCCAAGGAGACGGCTACCGCCACCCCTTCTCGCGCGACCATGTCCTCCGCCATGGATCTCAGCCTCTTTACCGCGTCCACGGTCGAGCGGCCCCGGCGAAATCCAAATTGGCTATCGTGCCATCCGGGAATCCGTCTCTCCATGTGTGCCTCCAGGCGGGCGACTATGATCCTCTCGAAGAGTTTACCCACCTCGTCGAGAAGACACACCGGCCTGTATGCCGATGGCGCGTCCGGCGGTCGACCCTCCTTCCGTAGCAACACGAGTTTCGCCGTGCGCCACGCCCGAGGATAGGCGCCCTCCCTCAGGCACCTGGAGAACAGGTGCCGCAAACGGGGAGCCAAGGTGTCGATCGACTCCGTCCAGACTCGGCCCGGGATCCCGTCCGGACCCGGCGCCACGTCGCGGGATGCCATCTTCTTCGCGGCTTCGAGCAACTCTTCCTCAGTCACTCGAAGTTCCTCGTTCCAATCCGTCGGCGCCGTCCCGTCGATGGTGGTAGGGGCTGGCGCGGACGTCTCGTTGTTGTCCCGCCGTGGGAACAAAGTCCCGATGACGTTGTCCAGTAACGCCGGATCCATGTTTTCGGTCAGCGGGGGGGCCGAAGGTCGCAGTTTCTTCGTAACGATGCGATAGGGCCTCCCCCACGGATCTGAATCGACCAATTCGATCAATCGATCCCAACACCGGGCCTTGGCTAGTTTGATCTCCCGTTGGAGAGCGCGTCTCGTCTCTCTGTATTCTTCATAGCGGCGAGAGATCTCCTCCTCGTCGTGTGTCCGTTTGCGGCGACGCGCCCTTACGAATCTTCTCCGGGCCCGCATGCAACCCGCCCGCATATCGGCTATTTCCGGTGTCCACCAATACACGGAACGGTCGCCTCTGTTTCCCGGGGCGGAGCGCGGCATAGAGGCGTCGCATGCCGCGATCATGTATCCGTGGAGTTCGTCAGCCTCCTCGTCGACGCTACCCAATGCGGAGGTGGTGGTGGGGGGGGTTGTGGTGTTGTCCCCCCGTGCGTCCCAGCTCCAGGCGGAGACAGTGACCGCCGCCCGCAGCATGTCCTTGTCCCTCTCCTTCAAGCGCCACCTAGGTGTGGATGGTGGTGGTCGACGGGACCGGTTCTCCTCTCGTTGTCGTCGGGCACCGCTGTCGCAGGCGGCGGCCTCCCCCTCCATTTCCATCATTATATAGAGGTGGTCCGATAAGGTCTCCATTCTGTCGGCCACTCTCCATCCGTGGATCTTTCGGTAGAGCCCGGCGGTAGCCCAGGTAACGTCGACGATGGACGATCCCCTCCACGCCACGCAGGTGCTAGTTGTGCCCCTGTTCACCAGAATCAGCCCGAGCGTCGCGGCCCAGTCTGTCAGCATTCTGCCGCGGGAGTCCGTCCTGGTGTCCCCCCATTGCGACGAGCGCGCGTTGAAGTCCCCAAGGACGAGTACCTGACGAGGCAGGCATCTGCGAACGCAGTCACCGACCTCGTCCAGGAAGTCCCTGAACGAGGCCACTCCGCTGTTGGGCGAGACGTAAATGCCCACTATCGCGATCCCGTTCCACTCGACGGCGACGAAGCCGTTACCGCGATCCAGCAGGGCGCCGGGCGAACACAACGCCGGCGTCCATGTTATGGCTGTTGATCCGTTCAGGTCCCCGATCCAGTTGGGGGCGTCGGGGACGCGGTATGGTTCAGCCACCACAGCGAGTGCGACCCGATTCTCCCGTATAGCCTGGAGAAGCAGGTCCTGCGCCCGTCTGGCTCTTCCTATGTTACATTGGAGCAGGCGGTTGAAGTTACTCCGCCAGCTCCATGGCCTCCTCCCGGCCACTCGTCACTGCTGATGGTGACTCCGCCCCGGTAGCGTTTCCGCCGTAGTTCTCGTTGCCGCCGGCGATGGTAGTGATAACGGTGTCGGCGGCGGCGGCAGACCGACGGGTAAGCTGCTCCTTACTTCTCTTGATTTTCGGGGGGGCACATGCCACTCCGCCCATCCTGTGTCCGGATGGAGCTCCCAGCCGCTCGCATAAGGGACATTTCGGCGCCAGAGCGGGACATCCCCTGGCGCGGTGCCCGCTTTCACCGCACCTGTAGCAAAGACGGCTTCTATCCTCGGCGGACGTGCAAGTTGCCCGTACGTGCCCCAACTCCAGGCACTTGAAGCACTGTAAGGGTCTCTTCGGTATGGCAGAGACCCTCGCGATGGACCACCCCAAGACCACCCTGCCCGCCTGAGCTAGCTTGCGGGCACCGGCCGCCGGACACCTGACCCATGCCGATCCGAGTCCGCCCCTGGAGACGCCGATCTCGCCGATCCGAACATCCTCGCTGCTGCATCCCGCGGCCAAGGCCAGAGCCTGACGCAGCTCCTCCTTGCCCATTGAGACGTCCACATTGGTGACCCTCAGCTCGGCTTTGATCGTGGGAGTTCCGACCCTTACCTTGGTCGGGTCCAGAACGTCTGCCAGGCGCGTCGCAAGGATCGACGCCTTTTCTCTGTCCTTGTCCCTCGGGACTCTGATGACGATGGCGCCCGTCACCGCCTTCTTCATCGTGACGGCCTGCACGCCTATCTCGCCGAGGGGGATAGCTCTTCTGGCCGTCGTTACGACGTCGGCATACGACATGTTGGCTCCCTCGCTTAGCGTCAGTGTTACCGCGGATGTACTCGGTGCGCGAGGGAGCTTGACTGTTGGCGACGTCTTTTCCTTCCTGAATGGCTTTTTAACGGTGCCACCGCTGCCCGATTTCTGCGCGCCTCCCATCCTATCTGCCCACGGTTTTTGGACAGTCGCTGGTGGCCGGGACTTCTCCTCTCCTCCAGCGGCGTCCAGCTTCCTTTCGGCGATGTTCCTCTGCCCCATCTTACTTTTTCTCCCTACCACCACGCTCCACCCGCCGTCCTCCCGAGTCCTTGGGGGCGGCGCGGGATCTGCGCGGGCGGGGGGGCGAGTAGCGGAGTATTCCGCGCTCCGTCGGGTTTCGGGAGTGCTTTGTTGCTGCTGCCGCTGTTGTTGCAGCTGTTGTTGTTGTTGCTGCTGCGGCTTCAATAGACTCCCGAGTTGTCTCTCCACCATCTTCGTTATGGAGGGACCCAACTCTTCTAGCTTTCTCTCGAGGGCGTCGAGTCGCGCTTCTTGGGTTGCAGCCTCGACCCGTGGGCGGTCCGTGTCGGCACCGCCGCCCCGCAGGCCTTCGATCGCGGGCATAGACCTCCTTGCCAGCTCTCTCCTAAGGGCGGCGTTCTCCTCCTCCAACGCGGACAGTCTCGCCTCCACCAGCCTCATCGCCGCGTTGTTGCCGCTGCTGCCCGCTTGTTCTCTCCTTCGCGGGGCCTCGCTCTTCCATGCGGCCGAGATATAGCTTGCCGCTTCCTTCAGCGCTTTGACGTACGTGCCCTTGAGGTTGGACGATGTGGTCGCCACCTTCATGATCTCGGACACGTGTCTCGTTAATTCCGCGCTGACGTCCGCGGCCGAACTCGTCCTCACTTGTATCTCCAGATCTTCGGAGACTTCCAAGGTGGCTGTTGTCGCCAGTCTCCTCTTCTTCCCCCTGGATGCGATTGATGCCAGTGATGAGCGAGACGCGAACGAGGCTACCGATTCTTCGTCGTCCGACCTCGCTCGCTCCCGCGATCCTCCCGCAGCAGATGTTGTTATTGTTGTTGCTCCGTCTGACGGGGCCGGCGCAAGGAAAACGCTGCCCGCCCGGCACCCGCTTCTCGTCCTCGGAGTTCTCGATGTCTCCATGTATTCTTCCGAGAATAGACTTCTCGCTTCGCCAGGCGTGGTAACACGTTCGGGGGCCTGGCGGCCCACCCCCGAGCGGCCGTGGTCGTATGTTGACGACGTAGTGGGGCCCACTTGACTACCCCCGACTACGCCGGTACTGGGGTCTCCCTCCCCTGTACTGTACGTGTTTCTCCTATCTGTTGTGCCTTCCATGGTGAATGAAGTTGTTTCTCGCCGGGTCGTCATCGGGAATCTGTCCTGGTGCCACTCACTCTTTCGCACCCTGTCCCGGAGAGTCCGGAGCAGGGTGACAGGGAGCCCCACGAGAAGGTGAGGTGAGTGGTCTTGACAGGCATGGGCCCACCAACTTCTCCGAAGTTCCTCGCACCGGATCAGCGACCTGACGGGTACCAGAGGCACCGACCGGCCGCCACCCGACTATAGGGGAACATCAGATCCATCGGGGTTTGACGGGGGGTGGTCCTACGCCCCGAGAACCCATGCCCGCCTCATGCTCCCCAACCTAACCCCAACCTAACCCCAACCTAACCCCAACCTAACCCCAACCTAACCCCAACCTAACCCCAACCTAACCCCAACCTAACCCCAACCTAACCCCAACCTAACCCCAACCTACCTAAGTATATAACGTTATACGTTATATAGTAATAGTATATAATGTTATACGTTAATACGTAATAGTATATAACGTTATACGTTATATAGTAATAGTATATAACGTTATACGTTATTACGTAATAGTATATAACGTTATACGTTATATAGTAATAGTATATAACGTTATACGTTATATAGTAATAGTATATAACGTTATACGTTATTACGTAATAGTATATAACGTTATACGTTATATAGTAATAGTATATAACGTTATACGTTATATAGTAATAGTATATAACGTTATACGTTATATAGTAATAGTATATAACGTTATACGTTATATAGTAATAGTATATAACGTTATACGTTATATAGTAATGGTATATAACGTTATACGTTATATAGTAATATTAATTAACGTTATGCGTTATATAGTAATAGTATATAACGTTATACCTTATATAGTAATAGTATATAACGTTATACGTTATATAGTAATAGTATATAACGTTATACGTTAATACGTGATAGTATATAACGTTATACGTTATATAGTAATAGTATATAACGATATACGTTATATAGTAATAGTATATAACGTTATACGTTAGTACGTAATAATATACAACGTTATACGTGATATGGCAATACTATATAACGTTATACGTTATATAGTAATAGTATATAACGTTATACGATAGTACGGAATAGTATATATCGTTATACGTTATATAGTAATAGTATATAACGTTATACGATAGTACGGAATAGTATATATCGTTATGCGTTATATAGTAATAGTATATAACGTTATACGTTATATAGTAATAGTATATAACGTTATACGTTATATAGTAATAGTATATAACGTTATACGTTATATAGTAATAGTATATAACGTTATACGTTATATAGTAATAGTATATATCGTTATGCGTTATATAGTAATAGTATATAACGTTATGCGTTATATAGTAATAGTATATAACGTTATACGTTATATAGTAATAGTATATAACGTTATACGTTATATAGTAATAGTATATAACGTTATACGTTATATAGTAATAGTATATAACGCTATACGTTATATAGTAATAGTATATAACGTTATACGTTATATAGTAATAGTATATAACGCTATACGTTATATAGTAATAGTATATAACGTTATACGTTATATAGTAATAGTATATAACGCTATACGTTATATAGTAATAGTATATAACGTTATACGTTATACAGTAATAGTATATAACGTTATACGTTATATAGTAATAGTATATAACGTTATACGTTATATAGTAATAGTATATAACGTTATACGTTAATACGTAATAGTATATATCGTTATACGTTATATAGTAATAGTATATAACGTTATACGTTATATAGTAATAGTATATAACGTTATACGTTATATAGTAATAGTATATAACGTTATGCGTTATATAGTAATAGTATATAACGTTATAGGTTATATAGTAAGAGTATATAACTTTATACGTTATATAGTAATAGTATATAACGTTATACGTTAATACGTAATAGTATATAACGTTATACGTTATATAGTAATAGTATATAACGTTATACGTTATATAGTAATAGTATATAACGTTATACGTTAGTACGTAATAATATACAACGTTATACGTGATATGGCAATACTATATAACGTTATACGTTATGTAGTAATAGTATATAACGTTATACGTTATATAGTAATATTATATAACGTTATGCGTTATATAGTAATATTATATAACGTTATGCGTTATATAGTAATAGTATATAACGTTATACGTTATATAGTATAAGTATATAACGTTATACGTTATATAGTAATAGTATATAACGTTATGCGTTATATAGTAATAGTATATAACGTTATACGTTATATCGTAATAGTATATAACGTTATACGTTATATAGTAATAGTATATAACGTTATACGTTAATACGTAATAGTATATAAGGTTATACGTTATATAGTAATAGTATATAACGTTATACGTTATTACGTAATAGTATATAACGTTATACGTTATATAGTAATAGTATATAACGTTATACGTTATATAGTAATAGTATATAACGTTATACGTTATATAGTAATAGTATATAACGTTATACGTTATTACGTAATAGTATATAACGTTATACGTTATATAGTAATAGTATATAACGTTATACGTTAATACATAATAGTATATATCGTTATACCTTATATAGTAATAGTATATAACGTTATACGTTATATAGTAATAGTATATAACGTTATACGTTATATAGTAATATTATATAACGTTATGCGTTATATAGTAATATTATATAACGTTATGCGTTATATAGTAATAGTATATAACGTTATACGTTATATAGTAATAGTATATAACGTTATACGTTATATAGTAATAGTATATAACGTTATACCTTATATAGTAATAGTATATAACGTTATACGTTATATAGTAATAGTATATAACGTTATACGTTAATACGTAATAGTATATAACGTTATACGTTATATAGTAATAGTATATAACGTTATACGTTATATAGTAATAGTATATAACGTTATACGTTAGTACGTAATAATATACAACGTTATACGTGATATGGCAATACTATATAACGTTATACGTTATATAGTAATAGTATATAACGTTATACGATAGTACGGAATAGTATATATCGTTATACGTTATATAGTAATAGTATATAACGTTATACGATAGTACGGAATAGTATATATCGTTATGCGTTATATAGTAATAGTATATAACGTTATACGTCATATAGTAATAGTATATAACGTTATACGTTATATAGTAATAGTATATAACGTTATACGTTATATAGTAATAGTATATAACGTTATACGTTATATAGTACTAGTATATATCGTTATGCGTTATATAGTAATAGTATATAACGTTATACGTTATATAGTAATAGTATATAACGTTATACGTTATATAGTAATAGTATATAACGTTATACGTTATATAGTAATAGTATATAACGTTATACGTTAATACGTAATAGTATATAACGTTATGCGTTATATAGTAATAGTATATAACGTCATCCGTTATATAGTATAAGTATATAACGTTATACGTTATGTAGTAATAGTATATAACGTTATACGTTATATAGTAATATTATATAACGTTATGCGTTATATAGTAATATTATATAACGTTATGCGTTATATAGTAATAGTATATAACGTTATACGTTATATAGTAATAGTATATAACGTTATACGTTACATAGTAATAGTATATAACGTTATACGTTATATAGTAATGGTGTATAACGTTATACGTTATATAGTAATATTATATAACGTTATGCGTTATATAGTAATAGTATATAACGTTATACGTTATATAGTAATAGTATATAACGTTATACGTTATATAGTAATAGTATATAACGTTATACGTTATATAGTAATAGTATATAACGCTATACGTTATATAGTAATAGTATATAACGTTATACGTTATATAGTAATAGTATATAACGTTATACGTTATATAGTAATAGTATATAACGTTATACGTTATATAGTAATAGTATATAACGTTATACGTTATATAGTAATAGTATATAACGTTATACGTTAATACGTAATAGTATGTATCGTTATACGTTATATAGTAATAGTATATAACGTTATACGTTATATAGTAATAGTATATAACGTTATACGTTATATAGTAATAGTATATAACGTTATGCGTTATATAGTAATAGTATATAACGTTATAGGTTATATAGTAAGAGTATATAACTTTATACGTTATATAGTAATAGTATATAACGTTATACGTTAATACGTAATAGTATATAACGTTATACGTTATATAGTAATAGTATATAACATTATACGTTATATAGTAATAGTATATAACGTTATACGTTAGTACGTAATAATATACAACGTTATACGTGATATGGCAATACTATATAACGTTATACGTTATGGAGTAATAGTATATAACGTTATACGTTATATAGTAATATTATATAACGTTATGCGTTATATAGTAATATTATATAACGTTATGCGTTATATAGTAATAGTATATAACGTATAACGTTATATAGTATAAGTATATAACGTTATACGTTATATAGTAATAGTATATAACGTTATGCGTTATATAGTAATAGTATATAACGTTATACGTTATATCGTAATAGTATATAACGTTATACGTTATATAGTAATAGTATATAACGTTATACGTTAATACGTAATAGTATATAACGTTATACGTTATATAGTAATAGTATATAACGTTATACGTTATTACGTAATAGTATATAAAGTTATACGTTATATAGTAATAGTATATAACGTTATACGTTATATAGTAATAGTATATAACGTTATACGTTATTACGTAATAGTATATAACGTTATACGTTATATAGTAATAGTATATAACGTTATACGTTATATAGTAATAGTATATAACGTTATACGTTATATAGTAATAGTATATAACGTTATACGTTAATACATAATAGTATATATCGTTATACCTTATATAGTAATAGTATATAACGTTATACGTTATATAGTAATAGTATATAACGTTATACGTTATATAGTAATATTATATAACGTTATGCGTTATATAGTAATATTATATAACGTTATGCGTTATATAGTAATAGTATATAACGTTATACGTTATATAGTAATAGTATATAACGTTATACGTTATATAGTAATAGTATATAACGTTATACGTTATATAGTAATAGTATATAACGTTATACGTTAGTACGTAATAATATACAACGTTATACGTGATATGGCAATACTATATAACGTTATACGTTATGTAGTAATAGTATATAACGTTATATAGTAATACGTTATACGTTATACGTTATACGTTATATAGTAATATTATATAACGTTATGCGTTATATAGTAATATTATATAACGTTATACGTTATATAGTAATAGTATATAACGTTATACGTTATATAGTAATAGTATATAACGTTATACGATAGTACGGAATAGTATATATCGTTATACGTTATATAGTAATAGTATATAACGTTATACGATAGTACGGAATAGTATATATCGTTATGCGTTATATAGTAATAGTATATAACGTTATACGTTATATAGTAATAGTATATAACGTTATACGTTATATAGTAATAGTATATAACGTTATACGTTATATAGTAATAGTATATAACGTTATACGTTATATAGTAATAGTATGTCGGGTTGGCGTTACGATTAGAGTTAGGGTTAAGGGCGTAAACGAATTCCTATTGACACTAGACGTGATCACTATGCAATAGAGGAGATATTTACTAGTGCAAACATGACCATGTTGGAATTGGACAAGTAATCGCGATAAATTGATACTCGAGAAGCTAATGACAATGATCCTAGGCTCAATAACGAATCCACGGTCAACGGGATGACGAACTCTACGCTTCTTTAGCGTCTAAGTTGTACTCAATGTTAATGCGTGGGGCGATCACTACGTATCCGAGAGTTACTTGAATCGTCGTCGAGATCGTACCGGAGAGAGTGACTCTCCGTCTCGACGATGCCGTCGAGGAAAACTATAATGGGTGGGTCTAAGGACATGAGATCCTCGGATTCGTCAAAGAAAGCTTTCGTTCCAAAGGTGAGGGAAATTAGCGCTATTGCTAATTGGTCGATCTCCATATCGGCGTTTTGAAAGAGATGCTGGCCGCCCTTGAGGGGAGGTTGTTGACGGGGGGCAACGCTCGTGGAGGATAGGTTTCTCCTATCTTCCCGTAGTTGCAACAAAGTCTATTTGACGGACTTCGCTTGACTAAATCTTAAGATCTATAGCGGGTCCTCACGTTAGCTAAACATACGCCACAAAGGCATGCCGACACCCGGCGATCATCTTACTCGGAGGACGAAATCTGCGTGTGGCGGGCCGCGGGATAGAAACTATTGAAGTATTTACTGCCACGTGTCGCTACGACTATTTCTTTTAAGGAGAGGAATAGAGTTACTCTGTGCCTTTGTTAGATAAAACGTTCATCCCTTTGACCGCGGCTACGTTCGGCGACTGATTGTCGCCTCGAGCCCAAGCTCATGATCATAAATCTCGAACAATCGGAGCGGCATTTGTTTAATCTAAGTTACAGAGTTGCGGTGTTCCCGCGAATCCAAGGAGGAGCTCCGGCGTTCTTTCATCTCCGACACGGCCATTCTGACTATCACACGTCCTCGGGTGTAGCTACAATATTGAGTTTTCTTAACGTTAGTCTCGGTACAATTAACATTGTTTAAAATTTAACTTAATGTCTAAATAAGCTGAGGGTCCAGTGTAACAACAAAATTTTGTTCGGGGGTTTGACAACAAAAGGAATAGAAGAGAACATGAATTAGTAACGTTGTAATTAGTATCGGAAGTGCTAGTTGCATCCTGTGGGTTATCAGTCGGGTCATAACGGCAAAATGGACCAGTCTCGATTTCGTACCCCAATGGATCTCGTTTTTCTAGATCGCACGACCGCACCAAACTTCGTAACACTGTAGCTCATGGTGCGCGTGAACACATCACTTGCCCCTTAGTCGAGCTTCATAACACTATAGCTCATGGTGCGCGTGAACACATCACTTGCCCCTTTACCGAGCTTCACAACTCTATAGCTCATGGTGCGCGTGAACACATCACTTGCCCCTTTACCGAGCTTCATAACGTACTCCGTAAGGTGCTACGGTCTTTGTGCTAAGGATCTTCCGAGATCGAGGCACTCATGTCGTCGTGGTCACTGTTATTGCCGTCACTACCGACGTCCAACTCAGCGGGAACGCGACTGTCCGGCATTTTTCTTAATCTGTCGTGACTGTCTTTATACGATCGTTTGCCGTCTAGCGTTTTTAGAATATATCTATCTCCTTCCAAAATCTCGGTTATTACAAATGGACCCTTGAATTTCGGCTCTAGCTTGGTTTGGTTTCTTTCCTCGTTCTTGCGTAGTACGAAGTCGCCGAGGTTAAACCTAACCACTTTAGCTTTGTTCCTATCAAATCTTTCTTTGTCGTATTGGGCGTTACTTTCTATGTTCTGTACGGCCTGCTGCCTTACATCGGAGATATCGACTTCTTTTTCTTCGATATTGTCGGGTAGCAATAGGTCATACGGTCTCGCCGATCTACCGATTAGTAGTTGTAAAGGACTCGAATTGGTCACGCGGTTGACGGTGCAGTTCAACGCTAGCTGCATTTCCCCAATCGCGTCTTGCCACGGCCGCCCGGTCGTTTCTACTGTCGTGAACGTATTTTCAATGTACGCATAACACGCTCTACCTGTCTATTGGCTCTATCATCGGTCGCTATCGAGTGAACTTTAATTCGTTTGCTTTCACAGAATTCTCGAAATTCATTACCCTTAGGACATCTTTCCTGATCTGCTACTATCCGGCAGGGACTTCCGAATAAATTATAGCGGGTTTAAGCGCTTTAATGGTGTTACGGAAATCTATCTTACGAGTACGATGCAGGTATACGAATTTAGTGAACACATCGATCAAAACAATGACGTACTCCTTTGAATCGCTTTTACCACTCAACTTGCCTGTTATGTCCATGTGGACCGTATGCCAGGGTATGCTGGTCTTAGGTATAGGATGTAGTTCGGCTTGTATCTTACCTGAACTAGCTTTCGAAACTTGACAAGCATGACAGTTCTCAATGAATCGGCGAACGTACTTCGCCATCCCTTCGAGCCAGTAATACTCGTACAGTCTCTCGAGCGTTTTCTCCCAACCCAAGTGCATAATTGACTGGTGCACATGGTTAATAACAGACTATCTAAAACCTCTTAGGACTATAGGTAAACAGAGAGTCCTGCCTTTTCTTTGTATCCTACGGTAAAGAGTATCGGACCGTAATTCGTATGTATTCGCGATGTCTTCCGCGAGCTCATCGTTTTGCAATTTCTTGACGATTCCCAAGGTTTGAGAATCACGACGTTGTTCGACTAGTAGCCAGTATTCCGATATTTCGGCCAGATTGATTTCTTTCTCCGCAATTTTATCAATTTTACGGTGGTCTAAATCTACGGGGTTTCGCGAGAAGAAATCTACGTGGGCTGTCCGTTTACTTTCCAGATACATAATGTCAAAAAACAAAAGTCTGCAAGTAGGCCCATCACCGATGGTCCCTGTCATTTAAATGTACTTTATTACTCGACGCTTTCGACGAGTCGCAATCCGTGACGACAAGAAATTCCCATCCATGTAGATAGTGACGGAAACGCTCGACTGCGTTTACGACTGCTAACGTCTCTAGTTCGTAGGAATTATACCTAGATTCTGCGAGGGTAGTTCTTTTGCTGTAATACTCTATTGCTTTGCCTTTACCTTCGACTTGATGCGTCAAAATCGCCCCGTAACTCTCCGAGCTAGCGTCAGTATGTAGTTCTATCGGGTAATTGGGGTCGAATATCATTAACACCGGCGCGTCGGTCAGGGCGGAAACTGCCTGTTGTCTTATTTTCTCGTGCCTATCTGTCCAAGTTATATTTCTGTTATTTGAGATGAGCGCATACAGGGGTTTCATCACCTGTGAGAATTTAGGGATGAACTTTCGGAAGTACGAAGCTAACCCTATGAACTGCCTGGACTGTGTGACGGCTGTTGGCACAGGTAAAGAGCTTAAGGTGTGTATTTTACCCGGGTTCGGACGAACTTCTTCGTTATGAATTACATATCTCAAATAGAGCACCGATGTCTTTAGAAAAGAACAGTTCGCAATGTTAACAGAGAATCCTGCTTTTACGAGGGTATCTAATACGGTGTTCAATCTTCCTAAAGCTTGATCTATCGAGTCGGCAATAATTAGAACGTTATCGAAATAAATAACAACGTACGAATGAGCGAGGTTGCCTAGGGCCTTGCGAATGGCCCTCCGAAAGACGGACGGCGCAATTTTTTCAGTTCAACGGCATCGTTATCTACTCATATTGTCTGTCGGGAGTAACGAACGCTGTATACTCCGCTGAATTAGGATAAGTAGGAATTTGGTGAAACCCGCTGGCCATATCCAGGCTAATAAAATATCTCGCCTCTTGCAATCTCGCGACTTGATCCGCAATAAGGAGTAAAGGGTACCGATCCGCGACGGTACTTTGATTTAGTTCTCGGGGATCCACTCGTAATATATCTGAGCCGCTTTCCTCTTCACGAGTTACGTAGGGCTCGCGAATGGCGAATTACTAGGCCTTATGTTCTTTGCTTTAATTAAAACGCTTATTTTCTCACGTACCGCTCTTCGGTCCTCCTCACTAAATCTATAAGGACTTCCTCATACGGTGATGTTAGGATCAATTAATCGTATTTCTAACCAGCCTGTATTTACGCGAATACGTAGGGAATCCGTAACGAATGAATCTTTGAATTTGTCGAGAAGAGAAATTGATCGACTTTTATTATTACCATGTACATCAGTTTCAGCTTCATTAACGACAATCTCGTTTGCAGTGGTTTCATTACAGACATTAATTATTTTTGTTTTACACATAGCGAGGCTATTTTGTGTAATGTTACGTCAAAACCCAGACTTAGAGTTCCGCAACTAATCGCGATATCATATTTTAGATAACTATCAGCAAGGACATGAGAAATTATCTTCGATGTAAAAATCATTAATACACACGATGAACAAATGGGAGGCGTATGTTTAATACAAGTATTTCCTGCCCCTCGCATTACTAATATGTCAGTCATTCTTTTGCCAGAAATCTCGAGGCCACGGACTCTTTAATTAGTGAACGCTCGGCTCCCGAATCGGAGTAAAATGGAAACGACTCACCCAGATGACTTGATCTACCCGATGATGCTTCCAGTACGTAGAAGTCGACTCGCCACTCGTTATTGAAATTATGGTTTTCTTTCATAATCAGGTTGACAGTTGCGCCCCGTGCAGCGGGGTCGGAACGTGCGATTTTAAGGGTTAAAACGTGGTAGCGAAAACTTGTTAGGTTTCACACTCGATTTTGCACTAGCGACTGGGTTACTCGCGCACGATGGTCGTAAGTTCTAACACTGTTATAATCGGCACTGATCCCACTTCTGATGTCGGGTTGGCGTTACGATTAGAGTTAGGGTTAAGGGCGTAAACGAATTCCTATTGACACTAGACGTGATCACTATGCAATAGAGGAGATATTTACTAGTGCAAACATGACCATGTTGGAATTGGACAAGTAATCGCGATAAATTGATACTCGAGAAGCT
The DNA here is from genome assembly GCF_910591885.1 of Bombus terrestris. Classification (NCBI taxonomy): domain Eukaryota; kingdom Metazoa; phylum Arthropoda; class Insecta; order Hymenoptera; family Apidae; genus Bombus; species Bombus terrestris. Next base: position 50,616 of record NC_063286.1, read on the forward strand.
AATGACAATGATCCTAGGCTCAATAACGAATCCACGGTCAACGGGATGACGAACTCTACGCTTCTTTAGCGTCTAAGTTGTACTCAATGTTAATGCGTGGGGCGATCACTACGTATCCGAGAGTTACTTGAATCGTCGTCGAGATCGTACCGGAGAGAGTGACTCTCCGTCTCGACGATGCCGTCGAGGAAAACTATAATGGGTGGGTCTAAGGACATGAGATCCTCGGATTCGTCAAAGAAAGCTTTCGTTCCAAAGGTGAGGGAAATTAGCGCTATTGCTAATTGGTCGATCTCCATATCGGCGTTTTGAAAGAGATGCTGGCCGCCCTTGAGGGGAGGTTGTTGACGGGGGGCAACGCTCGTGGAGGATAGGTTTCTCCTATCTTCCCGTAGTTGCAACAAAGTCTATTTGACGGACTTCGCTTGACTAAATCTTAAGATCTATAGCGGGTCCTCACGTTAGCTAAACATACGCCACAAAGGCATGCCGACACCCGGCGATCATCTTACTCGGAGGACGAAATCTGCGTGTGGCGGGCCGCGGGATAGAAACTATTGAAGTATTTACTGCCACGTGTCGCTACGACTATTTCTTTTAAGGAGAGGAATAGAGTTACTCTGTGCCTTTGTTAGATAAAACGTTCATCCCTTTGACCGCGGCTACGTTCGGCGACTGATTGTCGCCTCGAGCCCAAGCTCATGATCATAAATCTCGAACAATCGGAGCGGCATTTGTTTAATCTAAGTTACAGAGTTGCGGTGTTCCCGCGAATCCAAGGAGGAGCTCCGGCGTTCTTTCATCTCCGACAAGTATATATCGTTATGCGTTATATAGTAATAGTATATAACGTTATACGTTATATAGTAATAGTATATAACGTTATACGTTATATAGTAATAGTATATAACGTTATACGATAGTACGGAATAGTATATATCGTTATACGTTATATAGTAATAGTATATAACGTTATACGATAGTACGGAATAGTATATATCGTTATGCGTTATATAGTAATAGTATATAACGTTATACGTTATATAGTAATAGTATATAACGTTATACGTTATATAGTAATAGTATATAACGTCATCCGTTATATAGTATAAGTATATAACGTTATACGTTATGTAGTAATAGTATATAACGTTATACGTTATATAGTAATATTATATAACGTTATGCGTTATATAGTAATATTATATAACGTTATGCGTTATATAGTAATATTATATAACGTTATACGTTATATAGTAATAGTATATAACGTTATACGTTATATAGTAATAGTATATAACGTTATACGTTATATAGTAATAGTATATAACGTTATACGTTAATACATAATAGTATATATCGTTATACCTTATATAGTAATAGTATATAACGTTATCCGTTATATAGTATAAGTATATAACGTTATACGTTATGTAGTAATAGTATATAACGTTATACGTTATATAGTAATATTATATAACGTTATGCGTTATATAGTAATATTATATAACGTTATGCGTTATATAGTAATAGTATATAACGTTATACGTTATATAGTAATAGTATATAACGTTATACGTTACATAGTAATAGTATATAACGTTATACGTTATATAGTAATGGTGTATAACGTTATACGTTATATAGTAATATTATATAACGTTATGCGTTATATAGTAATAGTATATAACGTTATACGTTATATAGTAATAGTATATAACGTTATACGTTATATAGTAATAGTATATAACGTTATACGTTATATAGTAATAGTATATAACGCTATACGTTATATAGTAATAGTATATAACGTTATACGTTATATAGTAATAGTATATAACGTTATACGTTATATAGTAATAGTATATAACGTTATACGTTATATAGTAATAGTATATAACGTTATACGTTATATAGTAATAGTATATAACGTTATACGTTAATACGTAATAGTATGTATCGTTATACGTTATATAGTAATAGTATATAACGTTATACGTTATATAGTAATAGTATATAACGTTATACGTTATATAGTAATAGTATATAACGTTATGCGTTATATAGTAATAGTATATAACGTTATAGGTTATATAGTAAGAGTATATAACTTTATACGTTATATAGTAATAGTATATAACGTTATACGTTAATACGTAATAGTATATAACGTTATACGTTATATAGTAATAGTATATAACGTTATACGTTATATAGTAATAGTATATAACGTTATACGTTAGTACGTAATAATATACAACGTTATACGTGATATGGCAATACTATATAACGTTATACGTTATGTAGTAATAGTATATAACGTTATACGTTATATAGTAATATTATATAACGTTATGCGTTATATAGTAATATTATATAACGTTATGCGTTATATAGTAATAGTATATAACGTTATACGTTATATAGTATAAGTATATAACGTTATACGTTATATAGTAATAGTATATAACGTTATGCGTTATATAGTAATAGTATATAACGTTATACGTTATATCGTAATAGTATATAACGTTATACGTTATATAGTAATAGTATATAACGTTATACGTTAATACGTAATAGTATATAACGTTATACGTTATATAGTAATAGTATATAACGTTATACGTTATTACGTAATAGTATATAAAGTTATACGTTATATAGTAATAGTATATAACGTTATACGTTATATAGTAATAGTATATAACGTTATACGTTATTACGTAATAGTATATAACGTTATACGTTATATAGTAATAGTATATAACGTTATACGTTATATAGTAATAGTATATAACGTTATACGTTATATAGTAATAGTATATAACGTTATACGTTATATAGTAATATTATATAACGTTATGCGTTATATAGTAATATTATATAACGTTATGCGTTATATAGTAATAGTATATAACGTTATACGTTATATAGTAATAGTATATAACGTTATACGTTATATAGTAATAGTATATAACGTTATACGTTATATAGTAATAGTATATAACGTTATACGTTAGTACGTAATAATATACAACGTTATACGTGATATGGCAATACTATATAACGTTATACGTTATGTAGTAATAGTATATAACGTTATATAGTAATACGTTATACGTTATACGTTATACGTTATATAGTAATATTATATAACGTTATGCGTTATATAGTAATATTATATAACGTTATACGTTATATAGTAATAGTATATAACGTTATACGTTATATAGTAATGGTATATAACGTTATACGTTATATAGTAATATTATATAACGTTATGCGTTATATAGTAATAGTATATAACGTTATACCTTATATAGTAATAGTATATAACGTTATACGTTATATAGTAATAGTATATAACGTTATACGTTAATACGTAATAGTATATAACGTTATACGTTATATAGTAATAGTATATAACGTTATACGTTATATAGTAATAGTATATAACGTTATACGTTATATAGTAATAGTATATAACGTTATACGTTAGTACGTAATAATATACAACGTTATACGTGATATGGCAATACTATATAACGTTATACGTTATATAGTAATAGTATATAACGTTATACGATAGTACGGAATAGTATATATCGTTATACGTTATATAGTAATAGTATATAACGTTATACGATAGTACGGAATAGTATATATCGTTATGCGTTATATAGTAATAGTATATAACGTTATACGTTATATACTATTACTATATAACGTTATACGTTATATAGTAATAGTATATAACGTTATACGTTATATAGTAATAGTATATAACGTTATACGTTATATAGTAATAGTATATATCGTTATGCGTTATATAGTAATAGTATATAACGTTATACGTTATATAGTAATAGTATATAACGTTATACGTTATATAGTAATAGTATATAACGTTATACGATAGTACGGAATAGTATATATCGTTATACGTTATATAGTAATAGTATATAACGTTATACGATAGTACGGAATAGTATATATCGTTATGCGTTATATAGTAATAGTATATAACGTTATACGTTATATAGTAATAGTATATAACGTTATACGTTATATAGTAATAGTATATAACGTCATCCGTTATATAGTATAAGTATATAACGTTATACGTTATGTAGTAATAGTATATAACGTTATACGTTATATAGTAATATTATATAACGTTATGCGTTATATAGTAATATTATATAACGTTATGCGTTATATAGTAATATTATATAACGTTATACGTTATATAGTAATAGTATATAACGTTATACGTTATATAGTAATAGTATATAACGTTATACGTTATATAGTAATAGTATATAACGTTATACGTTAATACATAATAGTATATATCGTTATACCTTATATAGTAATAGTATATAACGTTATACGTTATATAGTAATAGTATATAACGTTATACGTTATATAGTAATATTATATAACGTTATGCGTTATATAGTAATATTATATAACGTTATGCGTTATATAGTAATAGTATATAACGTTATACGTTATATAGTAATAGTATATAACGTTATACGTTATATAGTAATAGTATATAACGTTATACGTTATATAGTAATAGTATATAACGTTATACGTTAGTACGTAATAATATACAACGTTATACGTGATATGGCAATACTATATAACGTTATACGTTATGTAGTAATAGTATATAACGTTATATAGTATTACGTTATACGTTATACGTTATACGTTATATAGTAATATTATATAACGTTATGCGTTATATAGTAATATTATATAACGTTATACGTTATATAGTAATAGTATATAACGTTATACGTTATATAGTAATGGTATATAACGTTATACGTTATATAGTAATATTATATAACGTTATGCGTTATATAGTAATAGTATATAACGTTATACCTTATATAGTAATAGTATATAACGTTATACGTTATATAGTAATAGTATATAACGTTATACGTTAATACGTAATAGTATATAACGTTATACGTTATATAGTAATAGTATATAACGTTATACGTTATATAGTAATAGTATATAACGTTATACGTTATATAGTAATAGTATATAACGTTATACGTTAGTACGTAATAATATACAACGTTATACGTGATATGGCAATACTATATAACGTTATACGTTATATAGTAATAGTATATAACGTTATACGATAGTACGGAATAGTATATATCGTTATACGTTATATAGTAATAGTATATAACGTTATACGATAGTACGGAATAGTATATATCGTTATGCGTTATATAGTAATAGTATATAACGTTATACGTTATATAGTAATAGTATATAACGTTATACGTTATATAGTAATAGTATATAACGTTATACGTTATATAGTAATAGTATATAACGTTATACGTTATATAGTAATAGTATATAACGTTATGCGTTATATAGTAATAGTATATAACGTTATACGTTATATAGTAATAGTATATAACGTTATACGTTATATAGTAATAGTATATAACGTTATACGATAGTACGGAATAGTATATATCGTTATACGTTATATAGTAATAGTATATAACGTTATACGATAGTACGGAATAGTATATATCGTTATGCGTTATATAGTAATAGTATATAACGTTATACGTTATATAGTAATAGTATATAACGTTATACGTTATATAGTAATAGTATATAACGTCATCCGTTATATAGTATAAGTATATAACGTTATACGTTATGTAGTAATAGTATATAACGTTATACGTTATATAGTAATATTATATAACGTTATGCGTTATATAGTAATATTATATAACGTTATGCGTTATATAGTAATATTATATAACGTTATACGTTATATAGTAATAGTATATAACGTTATACGTTACATAGTAATAGTATATAACGTTATACGTTATATAGTAATGGTGTATAACGTTATACGTTATATAGTAATATTATATAACGTTATGCGTTATATAGTAATAGTATATAACGTTATACGTTATATAGTAATAGTATATAACGCTATACGTTATATAGTAATAGTATATAACGTTATACGTTATATAGTAATATTATATAACGTTATGCGTTATATAGTAATAGTATATAACGTTATACGTTATATAGTAATAGTATATAACGTTATACGTTACATAGTAATAGTATATAACGTTATACGTTACATAGTAATAGTATATAACGTTATACGTTATATAGTAATGGTGTATAACGTTATACGTTATATAGTAATAGTATATAACGTTATGCGTTATATAGTAATAGTATATAACGTTATAGGTTATATAGTAAGAGTATATAACTTTATACGTTATATAGTAATAGTATATAACGTTATACGTTAATACGTAATAGTATATAACGTTATACGTTATATAGTAATAGTATATAACGTTATACGTTATATAGTAATAGTATATAACGTTATACGTTATATAGTAATAGTATATAACGTTATACGTTATATAGTAATAGTATATAACGTTATACGTTAATACGTAATAGTATATAACGTTATACGTTATATAGTAATAGTATATAACGTTATACGTTATATAGTAATAGTATATAACGTTATACGTTAGTACGTAATAATATACAACGTTATACGTGATATGGCAATACTATATAACGTTATACGTTATATAGTAATAGTATATAACGTTATACGATAGTACGGAATAGTATATATCGTTATACGTTATATAGTAATAGTATATAACGTTATACGATAGTACGGAATAGTATATATCGTTATGCGTTATATAGTAATAGTATATAACGTTATACGTTATATAGTAATAGTATATAACGTTATACGTTATATAGTAATAGTATATAACGTTATACGTTATATAGTAATAGTATATAACGTTATACGTTATATAGTACTAGTATATATCGTTATGCGTTATATAGTAATAGTATATAACGTTATACGTTATATAGTAATAGTATATAACGTTATACGTTATATAGTAATAGTATATAACGTTATACGTTATATAGTAATAGTATATAACGTTATACGTTAATACGTAATAGTATATAACGTTATGCGTTATATAGTAATAGTATATAACGTCATCCGTTATATAGTATAAGTATATAACGTTATACGTTATGTAGTAATAGTATATAACGTTATACGTTATATAGTAATATTATATAACGTTATGCGTTATATAGTAATATTATATAACGTTATGCGTTATATAGTAATAGTATATAACGTTATACGTTATATAGTAATAGTATATAACGTTATACGTTACATAGTAATAGTATATAACGTTATACGTTATATAGTAATGGTGTATAACGTTATACGTTATATAGTAATATTATATAACGTTATGCGTTATATAGTAATAGTATATAACGTTATACGTTATATAGTAATAGTATATAACGCTATACGTTATATAGTAATAGTATATAACGTTATACGTTATATAGTAATAGTATATAACGCTATACGTTATATAGTAATAGTATATAACGTTATACGTTATATAGTAATAGTATATAACGTTATACGTTATATAGTAATAGTATATAACGTTATACGTTATATAGTAATAGTATATAACGTTATACGTTAATACGTAATAGTATGTATCGTTATACGTTATATAGTAATAGTATATAACGTTATACGTTATATAGTAATAGTATATAACGTTATACGTTATATAGTAATAGTATATAACGTTATGCGTTATATAGTAATAGTATATAACGTTATAGGTTATATAGTAAGAGTATATAACTTTATACGTTATATAGTAATAGTATATAACGTTATACGTTAATACGTAATAGTATATAACGTTATACGTTAATACGTAATAGTATATAACGTTATACGTTATATAGTAATAGTATATAACGTTATACGTTATATAGTAATAGTATATAACGTTATACGTTATATAGTAATAGTATATAACGTTATACGTTAGTACGTAATAATATACAACGTTATACGTTATATAGTAATAGTATATAACGTTATACGTTATATAGTAATAGTATATAACGTTATACGTTATATAGTAATAGTATATAACGTTATACGTTATATAGTAATAGTATATAACGTTATGCGTTATATAGTAATAGTATATAACGTTATAGGTTATATAGTAAGAGTATATAACTTTATACGTTATATAGTAATAGTATATAACGTTATACGTTAATACGTAATAGTATATAACGTTATACGTTATATAGTAATAGTATATAACGTTATACGTTATATAGTAATAGTATATAACGTTATACGTTAGTACGTAATAATATACAACGTTATACGTGATATGGCAATACTATATAACGTTATACGTTATGTAGTAATAGTATATAACGTTATACGTTATATAGTAATATTATATAACGTTATGCGTTATATAGTAATATTATATAACGTTATGCGTTATATAGTAATAGTATATAACGTTATACGTTATATAGTATAAGTATATAACGTTATACGTTATATAGTAATAGTATATAACGTTATGCGTTATATAGTAATAGTATATAACGTTATACGTTATATCGTAATAGTATATAACGTTATACGTTATATAGTAATAGTATATAACGTTATACGTTAATACGTAATAGTATATAAGGTTATACGTTATATAGTAATAGTATATAACGTTATACGTTATTACGTAATAGTATATAACGTTATACGTTATATAGTAATAGTATATAACGTTATACGTTATATAGTAATAGTATATAACGTTATACGTTATATAGTAATAGTATATAACGTTATACGTTATTACGTAATAGTATATAACGTTATACGTTATATAGTAATAGTATATAACGTTATACGTTAATACATAATAGTATATATCGTTATACCTTATATAGTAATAGTATATAACGTTATACGTTATATAGTAATAGTATATAACGTTATACGTTTATATAGTAATATTATATAACGTTATGCGTTATATAGTAATATTATATAACGTTATGCGTTATATAGTAATAGTATATAACGTTATACGTTATATAGTAATAGTATATAACGTTATACGTTATATAGTAATAGTATATAACGTTATACCTTATATAGTAATAGTATATAACGTTATACGTTATATAGTAATAGTATATAACGTTATACGTTAATACGTAATAGTATATAACGTTATACGTTATATAGTAATAGTATATAACGTTATACGTTATATAGTAATAGTATATAACGTTATACGTTAGTACGTAATAATATACAACGTTATACGTGATATGGCAATACTATATAACGTTATACGTTATATAGTAATAGTATATAACGTTATACGATAGTACGGAATAGTATATATCGTTATACGTTATATAGTAATAGTATATAACGTTATACGATAGTACGGAATAGTATATATCGTTATGCGTTATATAGTAATAGTATATAACGTTATACGTCATATAGTAATAGTATATAACGTTATACGTTATATAGTAATAGTATATAACGTTATACGTTATATAGTAATAGTATATAACGTTATACTTTATATAGTACTAGTATATATCGTTATGCGTTATATAGTAATAGTATATAACGTTATACGTTATATAGTAATAGTATATAACGTTATACGTTATATAGTAATAGTATATAACGTTATACGTTATATAGTAATAGTATATAACGTTATACGTTAATACGTAATAGTATATAACGTTATGCGTTATATAGTAATAGTATATAACGTCATCCGTTATATAGTATAAGTATATAACGTTATACGTTATGTAGTAATAGTATATAACGTTATACGTTATATAGTAATATTATATAACGTTATGCGTTATATAGTAATATTATATAACGTTATGCGTTATATAGTAATAGTATATAACGTTATACGTTATATAGTAATAGTATATAACGTTATACGTTACATAGTAATAGTATATAACGTTATACGTTATATAGTAATGGTGTATAACGTTATACGTTATATAGTAATATTATATAACGTTATGCGTTATATAGTAATAGTATATAACGTTATACGTTATATAGTAATAGTATATAACGTTATACGTTATATAGTAATAGTATATAACGTTATACGTTATATACTAATAGTATATAACGCTATACGTTATATAGTAATAGTATATAACGTTATACGTTATATAGTAATAGTATATAACGTTATACGTTATATAGTAATAGTATATAACGTTATACGTTATATAGTAATAGTATATAACGTTATACGTTATATAGTAATAGTATATAACGTTATACGTTAATACGTAATAGTATGTATCGTTATACGTTATATAGTAATAGTATATAACGTTATACGTTATATAGTAATAGTATATAACGTTATACGTTATATAGTAATAGTATATAACGTTATGCGTTATATAGTAATAGTATATAACGTTATAGGTTATATAGTAAGAGTATATAACTTTATACGTTATATAGTAATAGTATATAACGTTATACGTTAATACGTAATAGTATATAACGTTATACGTTATATAGTAATAGTATATAACGTTATACGTTATATAGTAATAGTATATAACGTTATACGTTAGTACGTAATAATATACAACGTTATACGTGATATGGCAATACTATATAACGTTATACGTTATGTAGTAATAGTATATAACGTTATACGTTATATAGTAATATTATATAACGTTATGCGTTATATAGTAATATTATATAACGTTATGCGTTATATAGTAATAGTATATAACGTTATACGTTATATAGTATAAGTATATAACGTTATACGTTATATAGTAATAGTATATAACGTTATGCGTTATATAGTAATAGTATATAACGTTATACGTTATATCGTAATAGTATATAACGTTATACGTTATATAGTAATAGTATATAACGTTATACGTTAATACGTAATAGTATATAACGTTATACGTTATATAGTAATAGTATATAACGTTATACGTTATTACGTAATAGTATATAAAGTTATACGTTATATAGTAATAGTATATAACGTTATATGTTATATAGTAATAGTATATAACGTTATACGTTATTACGTAATAGTATATAACGTTATACGTTATTACGTAATAGTATATAACGTTATACGTTATATAGTAATAGTATATAACGTTATACGTTAATACATAATAGTATATATCGTTATACCTTATATAGTAATAGTATATAACGTTATACGTTATATAGTAATAGTATATAACGTTATACGTTATATAGTAATATTATATAACGTTATGCGTTATATAGTAATATTATATAACGTTATGCGTTATATAGTAATAGTATATAACGTTATACGTTATATAGTAATAGTATATAACGTTATACGTTATACAGTAATAGTATATAACGTTATGCGTTATATAGTAATATTATATAACGTTATGCGTTATATAGTAATAGTATATAACGTTATACGTTATATAGTAATAGTATATAACGTTATACGTTATATAGTAATATTATATAACGTTATACGTTATATAGTAATAGTATATAACGTTATGCGTTATATAGTAATAGCATATAACGTTATACGATAGTATGGAATAGTATATATCGTTATACGTTATATAGTAATAGTATATAACGTTATACGTTATATAGTAATAGTATATAACGTTATACGTTATATAGTAATAGTATATAACGTTATACGTTAGTACGTAATAATATACAACGTTATACGTGATATGGCAATACTATATAACGTTATACGTTATATAGTAATAGTATATAACGTTATACGATAGTACGGAATAGTATATATCGTTATACGTTATATAGTAATAGTATATAACGTTATACGATAGTACGGAATAGTATATATCGTTATGCGTTATATAGTAATAGTATATAACGTTATACGTCATATAGTAATAGTATATAACGTTATACGTTATATAGTAATAGTATATAACGTTATACGTTATATAGTAATAGTATATAACGTTATACGTTATATAGTACTAGTATATAACGTTATACGTTATATAGTAATGGTGTATAACGTTATACGTTATATAGTAATATTATATAACGTTATGCGTTATATAGTAATAGTATATAACGTTATACGTTATATAGTAATAGTATATAACGTTATACGTTATATAGTAATAGTATATAACGTTATACGTTATATAGTAATAGTATATAACGCTATACGTTATATAGTAATAGTATATAACGTTATACGTTATATAGTAATAGTATATAACGTTATACGTTATATAGTAATAGTATATAACGTTATACGTTATATAGTAATAGTATATAACGTTATACGTTATATAGTAATAGTATATAACGTTATACGATAGTACGGAATAGTATATATCGTTATGCGTTATATAGTAATAGTATATAACGTTATACGTCATATAGTAATAGTATATAACGTTATACGTTATATAGTAATAGTATATAACGTTATACGTTATATAGTAATAGTATATAACGTTATACGTTATATAGTAATAGTATATAACGCTATACGTTATATAGTAATAGTATATAACGTTATACGTTATATAGTAATAGTATATAACGTTATACGTTATATAGTAATAGTATATAACGTTATACGTTATATAGTAATAGTATATAACGTTATACGTTATATAGTAATAGTATATAACGTTATACGTTAATACGTAATAGTATGTATCGTTATACGTTATATAGTAATAGTATATAACGTTATACGTTATATAGTAATAGTATATAACGTTATACGTTATATAGTAATAGTATATAACGTTATGCGTTATATAGTAATAGTATATAACGTTATAGGTTATATAGTAAGAGTATATAACTTTATACGTTATATAGTAATAGTATATAACGTTATACGTTAATACGTAATAGTATATAACGTTATACGTTATATAGTAATAGTATATAACGTTATACGTTATATAGTAATAGTATATAACGTTATACGTTAGTACGTAATAATATACAACGTTATACGTGATATGGCAATACTATATAACGTTATACGTTATGTAGTAATAGTATATAACGTTATACGTTATATAGTAATATTATATAACGTTATGCGTTATATAGTAATATTATATAACGTTATGCGTTATATAGTAATAGTATATAACGTTATACGTTATATAGTATAAGTATATAACGTTATACGTTATATAGTAATAGTATATAACGTTATGCGTTATATAGTAATAGTATATAACGTTATACGTTATATCGTAATAGTATATAACGTTATACGTTATATAGTAATAGTATATAACGTTATACGTTAATACGTAATAGTATATAACGTTATACGTTATATAGTAATAGTATATAACGTTATACGTTATTACGTAATAGTATATAAAGTTATACGTTATATAGTAATAGTATATAACGTTATACGTTATATAGTAATAGTATATAACGTTATACGTTATTACGTAATAGTATATAACGTTATACGTTATATAGTAATAGTATATAACGTTATACGTTATATAGTAATAGTATATAACGTTATACGTTATATAGTAATAGTATATAACGTTATACGTTATATAGTAATATTATATAACGTTATGCGTTATATAGTAATATTATATAACGTTATGCGTTATATAGTAATAGTATATAACGTTATACGTTATATAGTAATAGTATATAACGTTATACGTTATATAGTAATAGTATATAACGTTATACGTTATATAGTAATAGTATATAACGTTATACGTTAGTACGTAATAATATACAACGTTATACGTGATATGGCAATAGTATATAACGTTATACGTTATATAGTAATAGTATATAACGTTATATAGTAATACGTTATACGTTATACGTTATACGTTATATAGTAATATTATATAACGTTATACGTTATATAGTAATATTATATAACGTTATACGTTATATAGTAATAGTATATAACGTTATACGTTATATAGTAATGGTATATAACGTTATACGTTATATAGTAATATTATATAACGTTATGCGTTATATAGTAATAGTATATAACGTTATACCTTATATAGTAATAGTATATAACGTTATACGTTATATAGTAATAGTATATAACGTTATACGTTAATACGTAATAGTATATAACGTTATACGTTATATAGTAATAGTATATAACGTTATACGTTATATAGTAATAGTATATAACGTTATACGTTATATAGTAATAGTATATAACGTTATACGTTAGTACGTAATAATATACAACGTTATACGTGATATGGCAATACTATATAACGTTATACGTTATATAGTAATAGTATATAACGTTATACGATAGTACGGAATAGTATATATCGTTATACGTTATATAGTAATAGTATATAACGTTATACGATAGTACGGAATAGTATATATCGTTATGCGTTATATAGTAATAGTATATAACGTTATACGTTATATAGTAATAGTATATAACGTTATACGTTATATAGTAATAGTATATAACGTTATACGTTATATAGTAATAGTATATAACGTTATACGTTATATAGTAATAGTATATATCGTTATGCGTTATATAGTAATAGTATATAACGTTATACGTTATATAGTAATAGTATATAACGTTATACGTTATATAGTAATAGTATATAACGTTATACGATAGTACGGAATAGTATATATCGTTATACGTTATATAGTAATAGTATATAACGTTATACGATAGTACGGAATAGTATATATCGTTATGCGTTATATAGTAATAGTATATAACGTTATACGTTATATAGTAATAGTATATAACGTTATACGTTATATAGTAATAGTATATAACGTCATCCGTTATATAGTATAAGTATATAACGTTATACGTTATGTAGTAATAGTATATAACGTTATACGTTATATAGTAATATTATATAACGTTATGCGTTATATAGTAATATTATATAACGTTATGCGTTATATAGTAATATTATATAACGTTATACGTTATATAGTAATAGTATATAACGTTATACGTTATATAGTAATAGTATATAACGTTATACGTTATATAGTAATAGTATATAACGTTATACGTTAATACATAATAGTATATATCGTTATACCTTATATAGTAATAGTATATAACGTTATACGTTATATAGTAATAGTATATAACGTTATACGTTATATAGTAATATTATATAACGTTATGCGTTATATAGTAATATTATATAACGTTATGCGTTATATAGTAATAGTATATAACGTTATACGTTATATAGTAATAGTATATAACGTTATACGTTATATAGTAATAGTATATAACGTTATACGTTATATAGTAATAGTATATAACGTTATACGTTAGTACGTAATAATATACAACGTTATACGTGATATGGCAATACTATATAACGTTATACGTTATGTAGTAATAGTATATAACGTTATATAGTAATACGTTATACGTTATACGTTATACGTTATATAGTAATATTATATAACGTTATGCGTTATATAGTAATATTATATAACGTTATACGTTATATAGTAATAGTATATAACGTTATACGTTATATAGTAATGGTATATAACGTTATACGTTATATAGTAATATTATATAACGTTATGCGTTATATAGTAATAGTATATAACGTTATACCTTATATAGTAATAGTATATAACGTTATACGTTATATAGTAATAGTATATAACGTTATACGTTAATACGTAATAGTATATAACGTTATACGTTATATAGTAATAGTATATAACGTTATACGTTATATAGTAATAGTATATAACGTTATACGTTATATAGTAATAGTATATAACGTTATACGTTAGTACGTAATAATATACAACGTTATACGTGATATGGCAATACTATATAACGTTATACGTTATATAGTAATAGTATATAACGTTATACGATAGTACGGAATAGTATATATCGTTATACGTTATATAGTAATAGTATATAACGTTATACGATAGTACGGAATAGTATATATCGTTATGCGTTATATAGTAATAGTATATAACGTTATACGTTATATAGTAATAGTATATAACGTTATACGTTATATAGTAATAGTATATAACGTTATACGTTATATAGTAATAGTATATAACGTTATACGTTATATAGTAATAGTATATAACGTTATACGTTAGTACGTAATAATATACAACGTTATACGTGATATGGCAATACTATATAACGTTATACGTTATATAGTAATAGTATATAACGTTATACGATAGTACGGAATAGTATATATCGTTATACGTTATATAGTAATAGTATATAACGTTATACGATAGTACGGAATAGTATATATCGTTATGCGTTATATAGTAATAGTATATAACGTTATACGTTATATAGTAATAGTATATAACGTTATACGTTATATAGTAATAGTATATAACGTTATACGTTATATAGTAATAGTATATAACGTTATACGTTATATAGTAATAGTATATAACGTTATGCGTTATATAGTAATAGTATATAACGTTATACGTTATATAGTAATAGTATATAACGTTATACGTTATATAGTAATAGTATATAACGTTATACGATAGTACGGAATAGTATATATCGTTATACGTTATATAGTAATAGTATATAACGTTATACGATAGTACGGAATAGTATATATCGTTATGCGTTATATAGTAATAGTATATAACGTTATACGTTATATAGTAATAGTATATAACGTTATACGTTATATAGTAATGGTATATAACGTCATCCGTTATATAGTATAAGTATATAACGTTATACGTTATGTAGTAATAGTATATAACGTTATACGTTATATAGTAATATTATATAACGTTATGCGTTATATAGTAATATTATATAACGTTATGCGTTATATAGTAATATTATATAACGTTATACGTTATATAGTAATAGTATATAACGTTATACGTTACATAGTAATAGTATATAACGTTATACGTTATATAGTAATGGTGTATAACGTTATACGTTATATAGTAATATTATATAACGTTATGCGTTATATAGTAATAGTATATAACGTTATACGTTATATAGTAATAGTATATAACGCTATACGTTATATAGTAATAGTATATAACGTTATACGTTATATAGTAATATTATATAACGTTATGCGTTATATAGTAATAGTATATAACGTTATACGTTATATAGTAATAGTATATAACGTTATACGTTACATAGTAATAGTATATAACGTTATACGTTACATAGTAATAGTATATAACGTTATACGTTATATAGTAATGGTGTATAACGTTATACGTTATATAGTAATAGTATATAACGTTATGCGTTATATAGTAATAGTATATAACGTTATAGGTTATATAGTAAGAGTATATAACTTTATACGTTATATAGTAATAGTATATAACGTTATACGTTAATACGTAATAGTATATAACGTTATACGTTATATAGTAATAGTATATAACGTTATACGTTATATAGTAATAGTATATAACGTTATACCTTATATAGTAATAGTATATAACGTTATACGTTATATAGTAATAGTATATAACGTTATACGTTAATACGTAATAGTATATAACGTTATACGTTATATAGTAATAGTATATAACGTTATACGTTATATAGTAATAGTATATAACGTTATACGTTAGTACGTAATAATATACAACGTTATACGTGATATGGCAATACTACATAACGTATAACGTTATATAGTAATAGTATATAACGTTATACGATAGTACGGAATAGTATATATCGTTATACGTTATATAGTAATAGTATATAACGTTATACGATAGTACGGAATAGTATATATCGTTATGCGTTATATAGTAATAGTATATAACGTTATACGTTATATAGTAATAGTATATAACGTTATACGTTATATAGTAATAGTATATAACGTTATACGTTATATAGTAATAGTATATAACGTTATACGTTATATAGTACTAGTATATATCGTTATGCGTTATATAGTAATAGTATATAACGTTATACGTTATATAGTAATAGTATATAACGTTATACGTTATATAGTAATAGTATATAACGTTATACGTTATATAGTAATAGTATATAACGTTATACGTTAATACGTAATAGTATATAACGTTATGCGTTATATAGTAATAGTATATAACGTCATCCGTTATATAGTATAAGTATATAACGTTATACGTTATGTAGTAATAGTATATAACGTTATACGTTATATAGTAATATTATATAACGTTATGCGTTATATAGTAATATTATATAACGTTATGCGTTATATAGTAATAGTATATAACGTTATACGTTATATAGTAATAGTATATAACGTTATACGTTACATAGTAATAGTATATAACGTTATACGTTATATAGTAATGGTGTATAACGTTATACGTTATATAGTAATATTATATAACGTTATGCGTTATATAGTAATAGTATATAACGTTATACGTTATATAGTAATAGTATATAACGCTATACGTTATATAGTAATAGTATATAACGTTATACGTTATATAGTAATAGTATATAACGCTATACGTTATATAGTAATAGTATATAACGTTATACGTTATATAGTAATAGTATATAACGTTATACGTTATATAGTAATAGTATATAACGTTATACGTTATATAGTAATAGTATATAACGTTATACGTTAATACGTAATAGTATGTATCGTTATACGTTATATAGTAATAGTATATAACGTTATACGTTATATAGTAATAGTATATAACGTTATACGTTATATAGTAATAGTATATAACGTTATGCGTTATATAGTAATAGTATATAACGTTATAGGTTATATAGTAAGAGTATATAACTTTATACGTTATATAGTAATAGTATATAACGTTATACGTTAATACGTAATAGTATATAACGTTATACGTTAATACGTAATAGTATATAACGTTATACGTTATATAGTAATAGTATATAACGTTATACGTTATATAGTAATAGTATATAACGTTATACGTTATATAGTAATAGTATATAACGTTATACGTTAGTACGTAATAATATACAACGTTATACGTTATATAGTAATAGTATATAACGTTATACGTTATATAGTAATAGTATATAACGTTATACGTTATATAGTAATAGTATATAACGTTATACGTTATATAGTAATAGTATATAACGTTATGCGTTATATAGTAATAGTATATAACGTTATAGGTTATATAGTAAGAGTATATAACTTTATACGTTATATAGTAATAGTATATAACGTTATACGTTAATACGTAATAGTATATAACGTTATACGTTATATAGTAATAGTATATAACGTTATACGTTATATAGTAATAGTATATAACGTTATACGTTAGTACGTAATAATATACAACGTTATACGTGATATGGCAATACTATATAACGTTATACGTTATGTAGTAATAGTATATAACGTTATACGTTATATAGTAATATTATATAACGTTATGCGTTATATAGTAATATTATATAACGTTATGCGTTATATAGTAATAGTATATAACGTTATACGTTATATAGTATAAGTATATAACGTTATACGTTATATAGTAATAGTATATAACGTTATGCGTTATATAGTAATAGTATATAACGTTATACGTTATATCGTAATAGTATATAACGTTATACGTTATATAGTAATAGTATATAACGTTATACGTTAATACGTAATAGTATATAAGGTTATACGTTATATAGTAATAGTATATAACGTTATACGTTATTACGTAATAGTATATAACGTTATACGTTATATAGTAATAGTATATAACGTTATACGTTATATAGTAATAGTATATAACGTTATACGTTATATAGTAATAGTATATAACGTTATACGTTATTACGTAATAGTATATAACGTTATACGTTATATAGTAATAGTATATAACGTTATACGTTAATACATAATAGTGTATATCGTTATACCTTATATAGTAATAGTATATAACGTTATACGTTATATAGTAATAGTATATAACGTTATACGTTTATATAGTAATATTATATAACGTTATGCGTTATATAGTAATATTATATAACGTTATGCGTTATATAGTAATAGTATATAACGTTATACGTTATATAGTAATAGTATATAACGTTATACGTTATATAGTAATAGTATATAACGTTATACCTTATATAGTAATAGTATATAACGTTATACGTTATATAGTAATAGTATATAACGTTATACGTTAATACGTAATAGTATATAACGTTATACGTTATATAGTAATAGTATATAACGTTATACGTTATATAGTAATAGTATATAACGTTATACGTTAGTACGTAATAATATACAACGTTATACGTGATATGGCAATACTATATAACGTTATACGTTATATAGTAATAGTATATAACGTTATACGATAGTACGGAATAGTATATATCGTTATACGTTATATAGTAATAGTATATAACGTTATACGATAGTACGGAATAGTATATATCGTTATGCGTTATATAGTAATAGTATATAACGTTATACGTCATATAGTAATAGTATATAACGTTATACGTTATATAGTAATAGTATATAACGTTATACGTTATATAGTAATAGTATATAACGTTATACGTTATATAGTACTAGTATATATCGTTATGCGTTATATAGTAATAGTATATAACGTTATACGTTATATAGTAATAGTATATAACGTTATACGTTATATAGTAATAGTATATAACGTTATACGTTATATAGTAATAGTATATAACGTTATACGTTAATACGTAATAGTATATAACGTTATGCGTTATATAGTAATAGTATATAACGTCATCCGTTATATAGTATAAGTATATAACGTTATACGTTATGTAGTAATAGTATATAACGTTATACGTTATATAGTAATATTATATAACGTTATGCGTTATATAGTAATATTATATAACGTTATGCGTTATATAGTAATAGTATATAACGTTATACGTTATATAGTAATAGTATATAACGTTATACGTTACATAGTAATAGTATATAACGTTATACGTTATATAGTAATGGTGTATAACGTTATACGTTATATAGTAATATTATATAACGTTATGCGTTATATAGTAATAGTATATAACGTTATACGTTATATAGTAATAGTATATAACGTTATACGTTATATAGTAATAGTATATAACGTTATACGTTATATAGTAATAGTATATAACGCATAACGTTATATAATATTACTATATAACGTTATACGTTATATAGTAATAGTATATAACGTTATACGTTATATAGTAATAGTATATAACGTTATACGTTATATAGTAATAGTATATAACGTTATACGTTATATAGTAATAGTATATAACGTTATACGTTAATACGTAATAGTATATATCGTTATACGTTATATAGTAATAGTATATAACGTTATACGTTATATAGTAATAGTATATAACGTTATACGTTATATAGTAATAGTATATAACGTTATGCGTTATATAGTAATAGTATATAACGTTATAGGTTATATAGTAAGAGTATATAACTTTATACGTTATATAGTAATAGTATATAACGTTATACGTTAATACGTAATAGTATATAACGTTATACGTTATATAGTAATAGTATATAACGTTATACGTTATATAGTAATAGTATATAACGTTATACGTTAGTACGTAATAATATACAACGTTATACGTGATATGGCAATACTATATAACGTTATACGTTATGTAGTAATAGTATATAACGTTATACGTTATATAGTAATATTATATAACGTTATGCGTTATATAGTAATATTATATAACGTTATGCGTTATATAGTAATAGTATATAACGTTATACGTTATATAGTATAAGTATATAACGTTATACGTTATATAGTAATAGTATATAACGTTATGCGTTATATAGTAATAGTATATAACGTTATACGTTATATCGTAATAGTATATAACGTTATACGTTATATAGTAATAGTATATAACGTTATACGTTAATACGTAATAGTATATAACGTTATACGTTATATAGTAATAGTATATAACGTTATACGTTATTACGTAATAGTATATAAAGTTATACGTTATATAGTAATAGTATATAACGTTATATGTTATATAGTAATAGTATATAACGTTATACGTTATTACGTAATAGTATATAACGTTATACGTTATTACGTAATAGTATATAACGTTATACGTTATATAGTAATAGTATATAACGTTATACGTTAATACATAATAGTATATATCGTTATACCTTATATAGTAATAGTATATAACGTTATACGTTATATAGTAATAGTATATAACGTTATACGTTATATAGTAATATTATATAACGTTATGCGTTATATAGTAATATTATATAACGTTATGCGTTATATAGTAATAGTATATAACGTTATACGTTATATAGTAATAGTATATAACGTTATACGTTATATAGTAATAGTATATAACGTTATACGTTATATAGTAATAGTATATAACGTTATACGTTAGTACGTAATAATATACAACGTTATACGTGATATGGCAATACTATATAACGTTATACGTTATGTAGTAATAGTATATAACGTTATATAGTAATACGTTATACGTTATACGTTATACGTTATATAGTAATATTATATAACGTTATGCGTTATATAGTAATATTATATAACGTTATACGTTATATAGTAATAGTATATAACGTTATACGTTATATAGTAATGGTATATAACGTTATACGTTATATAGTAATATTATATAACGTTATGCGTTATATAGTAATAGTATATAACGTTATACCTTATATAGTAATAGTATATAACGTTATACGTTATATAGTAATAGTATATAACGTTATACGTTAATACGTAATAGTATATAACGTTATACGTTATATAGTAATAGTATATAACGTTATACGTTATATAGTAATAGTATATAACGTTATACGTTATATAGTAATAGTATATAACGTTATACGTTAGTACGTAATAATATACAACGTTATACGTGATATGGCAATACTATATAACGTTATACGTTATATAGTAATAGTATATAACGTTATACGATAGTACGGAATAGTATATATCGTTATACGTTATATAGTAATAGTATATAACGTTATACGATAGTACGGAATAGTATATATCGTTATGCGTTATATAGTAATAGTATATAACGTTATACGTTATATAGTAATAGTATATAACGTTATACGTTATATAGTAATAGTATATAACGTTATACGTTATATAGTAATAGTATATAACGTTATACGTTATATAGTAATAGTATATATCGTTATGCGTTATATAGTAATAGTATATAACGTTATACGTTATATAGTAATAGTATATAACGTTATACGTTATATAGTAATAGTATATAACGTTATACGATAGTACGGAATAGTATATATCGTTATACGTTATATAGTAATAGTATATAACGTTATACGATAGTACGGAATAGTATATATCGTTATGCGTTATATAGTAATAGTATATAACGTTATACGTTATATAGTAATAGTATATAACGTTATACGTTATATAGTAATAGTATATAACGTCATCCGTTATATAGTATAAGTATATAACGTTATACGTTATGTAGTAATAGTATATAACGTTATACGTTATATAGTAATATTATATAACGTTATGCGTTATATAGTAATATTATATAACGTTATGCGTTATATAGTAATATTATATAACGTTATACGTTATATAGTAATAGTATATAACGTTATACGTTACATAGTAATAGTATATAACGTTATACGTTATATAGTAATGGTGTATAACGTTATACGTTATATAGTAATATTATATAACGTTATGCGTTATATAGTAATAGTATATAACGTTATACGTTATATAGTAATAGTATATAACGCATAACGTTATATAGTAATAGTATATAACGTTATACGTTATATAGTAATATTATATAACGTTATGCGTTATATAGTAATAGTATATAACGTTATACGTTATATAGTAATAGTATATAACGTTATACGTTACATAGTAATAGTATATAACGTTATACGTTACATAGTAATAGTATATAACGTTATACGTTATATAGTAATGGTGTATAACGTTATACGTTATATAGTAATAGTATATAACGTTATGCGTTATATAGTAATAGTATATAACGTTATAGGTTATATAGTAAGAGTATATAACTTTATACGTTATATAGTAATAGTATATAACGTTATACGTTAATACGTAATAGTATATAACGTTATACGTTATATAGTAATAGTATATAACGTTATACGTTATATAGTAATAGTATATAACGTTATACCTTATATAGTAATAGTATATAACGTTATACGTTATATAGTAATAGTATATAACGTTATACGTTAATACGTAATAGTATATAACGTTATACGTTATATAGTAATAGTATATAACGTTATACGTTATATAGTAATAGTATATAACGTTATACGTTAGTACGTAATAATATACAACGTTATACGTGATATGGCAATACTATATAACGTTATACGTTATATAGTAATAGTATATAACGTTATACGATAGTACGGAATAGTATATATCGTTATACGTTATATAGTAATAGTATATAACGTTATACGATAGTACGGAATAGTATATATCGTTATGCGTTATATAGTAATAGTATATAACGTTATACGTTATATAGTAATAGTATATAACGTTATACGTTATATAGTAATAGTATATAACGTTATACGTTATATAGTAATAGTATATAACGTTATACGTTATATAGTACTAGTATATATCGTTATGCGTTATATAGTAATAGTATATAACGTTATACGTTATATAGTAATAGTATATAACGTTATACGTTATATAGTAATAGTATATAACGTTATACGTTATATAGTAATAGTATATAACGTTATACGTTAATACGTAATAGTATATAACGTTATGCGTTATATAGTAATAGTATATAACGTCATCCGTTATATAGTATAAGTATATAACGTTATACGTTATGTAGTAATAGTATATAACGTTATACGTTATATAGTAATATTATATAACGTTATGCGTTATATAGTAATATTATATAACGTTATGCGTTATATAGTAATAGTATATAACGTTATACGTTATATAGTAATAGTATATAACGTTATACGTTACATAGTAATAGTATATAACGTTATACGTTATATAGTAATGGTGTATAACGTTATACGTTATATAGTAATATTATATAACGTTATGCGTTATATAGTAATAGTATATAACGTTATACGTTATATAGTAATAGTATATAACGCTATACGTTATATAGTAATAGTATATAACGTTATACGTTATATAGTAATAGTATATAACGCTATACGTTATATAGTAATAGTATATAACGTTATACGTTATATAGTAATAGTATATAACGTTATACGTTATATAGTAATAGTATATAACGTTATACGTTATATAGTAATAGTATATAACGTTATACGTTAATACGTAATAGTATGTATCGTTATACGTTATATAGTAATAGTATATAACGTTATACGTTATATAGTAATAGTATATAACGTTATACGTTATATAGTAATAGTATATAACGTTATGCGTTATATAGTAATAGTATATAACGTTATAGGTTATATAGTAAGAGTATATAACTTTATACGTTATATAGTAATAGTATATAACGTTATACGTTAATACGTAATAGTATATAACGTTATACGTTATATAGTAATAGTATATAACGTTATACGTTATATAGTAATAGTATATAACGTTATACGTTAGTACGTAATAATATACAACGTTATACGTGATATGGCAATACTATATAACGTTATACGTTATGTAGTAATAGTATATAACGTTATACGTTATATAGTAATATTATATAACGTTATGCGTTATATAGTAATAGTATATAACGTCATCCGTTATATAGTATAAGTATATAAAGTTATACGTTATGTAGTAATAGTATATAACGTTATACGTTATATAGTAATATTATATAACGTTATGCGTTATATAGTAATATTATATAACGTTATGCGTTATATAGTAATAGTATATAACGTTATACGTTATATAGTAATAGTATATAACGTTATACGTTATATAGTAATAGTATATAACGTTATACGTTATATAGTAATGGTATATAACGTTATACGTTATATAGTAATATTATATAACGTTATGCGTTATATAGTAATAGTATATAACGTTATACCTTATATAGTAATAGTATATAACGTTATACGTTATATAGTAATAGTATATAACGTTATACGTTAATACGTAATAGTATATAACGTTATACGTTATATAGTAATAGTATATAACGTTATACGTTAGTACGTAATAATATACAACGTTATACGTGATATGGCAATACTATATAACGTTATACGTTATATAGTAATAGTATATAACGTTATACGATAGTACGGAATAGTATATATCGTTATACGTTATATAGTAATAGTATATAACGTTATACGATAGTACGGAATAGTATATATCGTTATGCGTTATATAGTAATAGTATATAACGTTATACGTTATATAGTAATAGTATATAACGTTATACGTTATATAGTAATAGTATATAACGTTATACGTTATATAGTAATAGTATATAACGTTATGCGTTATATAGTAATAGTATATATCGTTATGCGTTATATAGTAATAGTATATAACTTTATACGTTATATAGTAATAGTATATAACGTTATACGTTATATAGTAATAGTATATAACGTTATACGTTATATAGTAATAGTATATAACGTTATACGTTATATAGTTATAGTATATAACGTTATACGTTATATAGTAATAGTATATAACGTTATACGTTATATAGTAATAGTATATAACGTTATACGTTAATACGTAATAGTATATAACGTTATGCGTTATATAGTAATAGTATATAACGTCATCCGTTATATAGTATAAGTATATAACGTTATACGTTATGTAGTAATAGTATATAACGTTATACGTTATATAGTAATATTATATAACGTTATGCGTTATATAGTAATATTATATAACGTTATGCGTTATATAGTAATAGTATATAACGTTATACGTTATATAGTAATAGTATATAACGTTATACGTTATATAGTAATGGTATATAACGTTATACGTTATATAGTAATATTATATAACGTTATGCGTTATATAGTAATAGTATATAACGTTATACGTTATATAGTAATAGTATATAACGTTATACGTTATATAGTAATAGTATATAACGTTATACGTTAATACGTAATAGTATATAACGTTATACGTTATATAGTAATAGTATATAACGTTATACGTTAGTACGTAATAATATACAACGTTATACGTGATATGGCAATACTATATAACGTTATACGTTATATAGTAATAGTATATAACGTTATACGATAGTACGGAATAGTATATATCGTTATACGTTATATAGTAATAGTATATAACGTTATACGATAGTACGGAATAGTATATATCGTTATACGTTATATAGTAATAGTATATAACGTTATACGTTATATAGTAATAGTATATAACGTTATACGTTATATAGTAATAGTATATAACGTTATAGGTTATATAGTAATAGTATATAACGTTATACGTTATATAGTAATAGTATATATCGTTATGCGTTATATAGTAATAGTATATAACGTTATACGTTATATAGTAATAGTATATAACGTTATACGTTATATAGTAATAGTATATAACGTCATCCGTTATATAGTATAAGTATATAACGTTATACGTTATGTAGTAATAGTATATAACGTTATACGTTATATAGTAATATTATATAACGTTATGCGTTATATAGTAATATTATATAACGTTATGCGTTATATAGTAATAGTATATAACGTTATACGTTATATAGTAATAGTATATAACGTTATACGTTATATAGTAATAGTATATAACGTTATACGTTATATAGTAATAGTATATAACGTTATACGTTATATAGTAATAGTATATAACGTTATACGTTATATAGTAATAGTATATAACGTTATACGTTATTACGTAATAGTATATATCGTTATACGTTATATAGTAATAGTATATAACGTTATACGTTAGTACGGAATAGTATATATCGTTATACGTTATATAGTAATAGTATATAACGTTATACGTTATATAGTAATAGTATATAACGTTATACGCTATATAGTAATAGTATATAACGTTATGCGTTATATAGTAATAGTATATAACGTTATACGATAGTACGGAATAGTATATATCGTTATACGTTATATAGTAATAGTATATAACGTTATACGTTATATAGTAATAGTATATAACGTTATACGTTATATAGTTATAGTATATAACGTTATACGTTATATAGTAATAGTATATAACGTTATACGTTATATAGTAATAGTATATAACGTTATACGTTATATAGTAATAGTATATAACGTTATACGTTATATAGTAATATTATATAACGTTATGCGTTATATAGTAATATTATATAACGTTATGCGTTATATAGTAATAGTATATAACGTTATACGTTATATAGTAATAGTATATAACGTTATACGTTATATAGTAATAGTATATAACGTTATACGTTATATAGTAATGGTGTATAACGTTATACGTTATATAGTAATATTATATAACGTTATGCGTTATATAGTAATAGTATATAACGTTATACGTTATATAGTAATAGTATATAACGCTATACGTTATATAGTAATAGTATATAACGTTATACGTTATATAGTAATAGTATATAACGCTATACGTTATATAGTAATAGTATATATCGTTATGCGTTATATAGTAATAGTATATAACGTTATACGTTATATAGTAATAGTATATAACGTTATCCGTTATATAGTAATAGTATATAACGTTATACGTTATATAGTAATATTATATAACGTTATGCGTTATATAGTAATATTATATAACGTTATGCGTTATATAGTAATAGTATATAACGTTATACGTTATATAGTAATAGTATATAACGTTATACGTTATATAGTAATAGTATATAACGTTATACGTTATATAGTAATAGTATATAACGTTATACGTTATATAGTAATAGTATATAACGTTATACGTTATATAGTAATAGTATATAACGTTATACGTTATATAGTAATGGTATATAACGTTATACGTTATATAGTAATATTATATAACGTTATGCGTTATATAGTAATAGTATATAACGTTATACCTTATATAGTAATAGTATATAACGTTATACGTTATATAGTAATAGTATATAACGTTATACGTTAATACGTAATAGTATATAACGTTATACGTTATATAGTAATAGTATATAACGTTATACGTTATATAGTAATAGTATATAACGTTATACGTTAGTACGTAATAATATACAACGTTATACGTGATATGGCAATACTATATAACGTTATACGTTATATAGTAATAGTATATAACGTTATACGATAGTACGGAATAGTATATATCGTTATACGTTATATAGTAATAGTATATAACGTTATACGATAGTACGGAATAGTATATATCGTTATGCGTTATATAGTAATAGTATATAACGTTATACGTTATATAGTAATAGTATATAACGTTATACGTTATATAGTAATAGTATATAACGTTATACGTTATATAGTAATAGTATATAACGTTATACGTTATATAGTAATAGTATATAACGTTATACGTTATATAGTAATGGTATATAACGTTATACGTTATATAGTAATATTATATAACGTTATGCGTTATATAGTAATAGTATATAACGTTATACCTTATATAGTAATAGTATATAACGTTATACGTTATATAGTAATAGTATATAACGTTATACGTTAATACGTAATAGTATATAACGTTATACGTTATATAGTAATAGTATATAACGTTATACGTTATATAGTAATAGTATATAACGTTATACGTTAGTACGTAATAATATACAACGTTATACGTGATATGGCAATACTATATAACGTTATACGTTATATAGTAATAGTATATAACGTTATACGATAGTACGGAATAGTATATATCGTTATACGTTATATAGTAATAGTATATAACGTTATACGATAGTACGGAATAGTATATATCGTTATGCGTTATATAGTAATAGTATATAACGTTATACGTTATATAGTAATAGTATATAACGTTATACGTTATATAGTAATAGTATATAACGTTATACGTTATATAGTAATAGTATATAACGTTATACGTTATATAGTAATGGTATATAACGTTATACGTTATATAGTAATATTATATAACGTTATGCGTTATATAGTAATAGTATATAACGTTATACGTTATATAGTAATAGTATATAACGTTATACGTTATATAGTAATAGTATATAACGTTATACGTTAATACGTAATAGTATATAACGTTATACGTTATATAGTAATAGTATATAACGTTATACGTTAGTACGTAATAATATACAACGTTATACGTGATATGGCAATACTATATAACGTTATACGTTATATAGTAATAGTATATAACGTTATACGATAGTACGGAATAGTATATATCGTTATACGTTATATAGTAATAGTATATAACGTTATACGATAGTACGGAATAGTATATATCGTTATGCGTTATATAGTAATAGTATATAACGTTATACGTTATATAGTAATAGTATATAACGTTATACATTATATAGTAATAGTATATAACGTTATAGGTTATATAGTAATAGTATATAACGTTATACGTTATATAGTAATAGTATATATCGTTATGCGTTATATAGTAATAGTATATAACGTTATACGTTATATACTAATAGTATATAACGTTATACGTTATATAGTAATAGTATATAACGTCATCCGTTATATAGTATAAGTATATAACGTTATACGTTATGTAGTAATAGTATATAACGTTATACGTTATATAGTAATATTATATAACGTTATGCGTTATATAGTAATATTATATAACGTTATGCGTTATATAGTAATAGTATATAACGTTATACGTTATATAGTAATAGTATATAACGTTATACGTTATATAGTAATGGTATATAACGTTATACGTTATATAGTAATAGTATATAACGTTATACGTTATATAGTAATAGTATATAACGTTATACGTTATATAGTAATAGTATATAACGTTATACGTTATTACGTAATAGTATATATCGTTATACGTTATATAGTAATAGTATATAACGTTATACGTTAGTACGGAATAGTATATATCGTTATACGTTATATAGTAATAGTATATAACGTTATACGTTATATAGTAGTAGTATATAACGTTATACGCTATATAGTAATAGTATATAACGTTATGCGTTATATAGTAATAGTATATAACGTTATACGATAGTACGGAATAGTATATATCGTTATACGTTATATAGTAATAGTATATAACGTTATACGTTATATAGTAATAGTATATAACGTTATACGTTATATAGTTATAGTATATAACGTTATACGTTATATAGTAATAGTATATAACGTTATACGTTATATAGTAATAGTATATAACGTTATACGTTATATAGTAATAGTATATAACGTTATACGTTATATAGTAATATTATATAACGTTATGCGTTATATAGTAATATTATATAACGTTATGCGTTATATAGTAATAGTATATAACGTTATACGTTATATAGTAATAGTATATAACGTTATACGTTATATAGTAATAGTATATAACGTTATACGTTATATAGTAATGGTGTATAACGTTATACGTTATATAGTAATATTATATAACGTTATGCGTTATATAGTAATAGTATATAACGTTATACGTTATATAGTAATAGTATATAACGCTATACGTTATATAGTAATAGTATATAACGTTATACGTTATATAGTAATAGTATATAACGCTATACGTTATATAGTAATAGTATATATCGTTATGCGTTATATAGTAATAGTATATAACGTTATACGTTATATAGTAATAGTATATAACGTTATCCGTTATATAGTAATAGTATATAACGTTATACGTTATATAGTAATATTATATAACGTTATGCGTTATATAGTAATATTATATAACGTTATGCGTTATATAGTAATAGTATATAACGTTATACGTTATATAGTAATAGTATATAACGTTATACGTTATATAGTAATAGTATATAACGTTATACGTTATATAGTAATAGTATATAACGTTATACGTTATATAGTAATAGTATATAACGTTATACGTTATATAGTAATAGTATATAACGTTATACGTTATATAGTAATGGTATATAACGTTATACGTTATATAGTAATATTATATAACGTTATGCGTTATATAGTAATAGTATATAACGTTATACCTTATATAGTAATAGTATATAACGTTATACGTTATATAGTAATAGTATATAACGTTATACGTTAATACGTAATAGTATATAACGTTATACGTTATATAGTAATAGTATATAACGTTATACGTTATATAGTAATAGTATATAACGTTATGCGTTATATAGTAATAGTATATAACGTTATACGTTATATAGTAATAGTATATAACGCTATACGTTATATAGTAATAGTATATAACGTTATACGTTATATAGTAATAGTATATAACGCTATACGTTATATAGTAATAGTATATAACGTTATACGTTATATAGTAATATTATATAACGTTATGCGTTATATAGTAATAGTATATAACGTTATACGTTATATAGTAATAGTATATAACGTTATACGTTATATAGTAATAGTATATAACGTTATACGTTATATAGTAATAGTATATAACGTTATACGTTATATAGTAATAGTATATAACGCTATACGTTATATAGTAATAGTATATAACGTTATACGTTATATAGTAATAGTATATAACGTTATACGTTATATAGTAATAGTATATAACGTTATACGTTATATAGTAATAGTATATAACGTTATACGTTAATACGTAATAGTATATATCGTTATACGTTATATAGTAATAGTATATAACGTTATACGTTATATAGTAATAGTATATAACGTTATACGTTATATAGTAATAGTATATAACGTTATGCGTTATATAGTAATAGTATTTAACGTTATAGGTTATATAGTAAGAGTATATAACTTTATACGTTATATAGTAATAGTATATAACGTTATACGTTAATACGTAATAGTATATAACGTTATACGTTATATAGTAATAGTATATAACGTTATACGTTATATAGTAATAGTATATAACGTTATACGTTAGTACGTAATAATATACAACGTTATACGTGATATGGCAATACTATATAACGTTATACGTTATGTAGTAATAGTATATAACGTTATACGTTATATAGTAATATTATATAACGTTATGCGTTATATAGTAATATTATATAACGTTATGCGTTATATAGTAATAGTATATAACGTTATACGTTATATAGTATAAGTATATAACGTTATACGTTATATAGTAATAGTATATAACGTTATGCGTTATATAGTAATAGTATATAACGTTATACGTTATATCGTAATAGTATATAACGTTATACGTTATATAGTAATAGTATATAACGTTATACGTTAATACGTAATAGTATATAACGTTATACGTTATATAGTAATAGTATATAACGTTATACGTTATTACGTAATAGTATATAACGTTATACGTTATATAGTAATAGTATATAACGTTATACGTTATATAGTAATAGTATATAACGTTATACGTTATTACGTAATAGTATATAACGTTATACGTTATATAGTAATAGTATATAACGTTATACGTTATATAGTAATAGTATATAACGTTATACGTTATATAGTAATAGTATATAACGTTATACGTTAATACATAATAGTATATATCGTTATACCTTATATAGTAATAGTATATAACGTTATACGTTATATAGTAATAGTATATAACGTTATACGTTATATAGTAATATTATATAACGTTATGCGTTATATAGTAATATTATATAACGTTATGCGTTATATAGTAATAGTATATAACGTTATACGTTATATAGTAATAGTATATAACGTTATACGTTATATAGTAATAGTATATAACGTTATACGTTATATAGTAATAGTATATAACGTTATGCGTTATATAGTAATAGTATATAACGTTATACGTTATATAGTAATAGTATATAACGTTATACGTTATATAGTAATAGTATATAACGTTATACCTTATATAGTAATAGTATATAACGTTATACGTTATATAGTAATAGTATATAACGTTATACGTTAATACGTAATAGTATATAACGTTATACGTTATATAGTAATAGTATATAACGTTATACGTTATATAGTAATAGTATATAACGTTATACGTTAGTACGTAATAATATACAACGTTATACGTGATATGGCAATACTATATAACGTTATACGTTATATAGTAATAGTATATAACGTTATACGATAGTACGGAATAGTATATATCGTTATACGTTATATAGTAATAGTATATAACGTTATACGATAGTACGGAATAGTATATATCGTTATGCGTTATATAGTAATAGTATATAACGTTATACGTTATATAGTAATAGTATATAACGTTATACGTTATATAGTAATAGTATATATCGTTATACGTTATATAGTAATAGTATATAACGTTATACGTTATATAGTAATAGTATATATCGTTATGCGTTATATAGTAATAGTATATAACGTTATACGTTATATAGTAATAGTATATAACGTTATACGTTATATAGTAATAGTATATAACGTTATACGTTATATAGTAATAGTATATAACGTTATACGTTAATACGTAATAGTATATAACGTTATGCGTTATATAGTAATAGTATATAACGTCATCCGTTATATAGTATAAGTATATAACGTTATACGTTATGTAGTAATAGTATATAACGTTATACGTTATATAGTAATATTATATAACGTTATGCGTTATATAGTAATATTATATAACGTTATGCGTTATATAGTAATAGTATATAACGTTATACGTTATATAGTAATAGTATATAACGTTATACGTTATATAGTAATAGTATATAACGTTATGCGTTATATAGTAATAGTATATAACGTTATACGTTATATAGTAATAGTATATAACGTTATACGTTATATAGTAATAGTATATAACGTTATACCTTATATAGTAATAGTATATAACGTTATACGTTATATAGTAATAGTATATAACGTTATACGTTAATACGTAATAGTATATAACGTTATACGTTATATAGTAATAGTATATAACGTTATACGTTATATAGTAATAGTATATAACGTTATACGTTAGTACGTAATAATATACAACGTTATACGTGATATGGCAATACTATATAACGTTATACGTTATATAGTAATAGTATATAACGTTATACGATAGTACGGAATAGTATATATCGTTATACGTTATATAGTAATAGTATATAACGTTATACGATAGTACGGAATAGTATATATCGTTATGCGTTATATAGTAATAGTATATAACGTTATACGTTATATAGTAATAGTATATAACGTTATACGTTATATAGTAATAGTATATAACGTTATACGTTATATAGTAATAGTATATATCGTTATGCGTTATATAGTAATAGTATATAACGTTATACGTTATATAGTAATAGTATATAACGTTATACGTTATATAGTAATAGTATATAACGTTATACGTTATATAGTAATAGTATATAACGTTATACGTTAATACGTAATAGTATATAACGTTATGCGTTATATAGTAATAGTATATAACGTCATCCGTTATATAGTATAAGTATATAACGTTATACGTTATGTAGTAATAGTATATAACGTTATACGTTATATAGTAATATTATATAACGTTATGCGTTATATAGTAATATTATATAACGTTATGCGTTATATAGTAATAGTATATAACGTTATACGTTATATAGTAATAGTATATAACGTTATACGTTATATAGTAATAGTATATAACGTTATACGTTATATAGTAATGGTGTATAACGTTATACGTTATATAGTAATATTATATAACGTTATGCGTTATATAGTAATAGTATATAACGTTATACGTTATATAGTAATAGTATATAACGCTATACGTTATATAGTTATAGTATATAACGTTATACGTTATATAGTAATAGTATATAACGCTATACGTTATATAGTAATAGTATATAACGTTATACGTTATATAGTAATAGTATATAACGTTATACGTTATATAGTAATAGTATATAACGTTATACGTTATATAGTAATAGTATATAACGTTATACGTTAATACGTAATAGTATATATCGTTATACGTTATATAGTAATAGTATATAACGTTATACGTTATATAGTAATAGTATATAACGTTATACGTTATATAGTAATAGTATATAACGTTATGCGTTATATAGTAATAGTATATAACGTTATAGGTTATATAGTAAGAGTATATAACTTTATACGTTATATAGTAATAGTATATAACGTTATACGTTATATAGTAATAGTATATAACGTTATACGTTATTACGTAATAGTATATAACGTTATACGTTATATAGTAATAGTATATAACGTTATACGTTATATAGTAATAGTATATAACGTTATACGTTAATACATAATAGTATATATCGTTATACCTTATATAGTAATAGTATATAACGTTATACGTTATGTAGTAATAGTATATAACGTTATACGTTATATAGTAATATTATATAACGTTATGCGTTATATAGTAATATTATATAACGTTATGCGTTATATAGTAATAGTATATAACGTTATACGTTATATAGTAATAGTATATAACGTTATACGTTATATAGTAATAGTATATAACGTTATACGTTATATAGTAATAGTATATAACGTTATGCGTTATATAGTAATAGTATATAACGTTATGCGTTATATAGTAATAGTATATAACGTTATAGGTTATATAGTAAGAGTATATAACTTTATACGTTATATAGTAATAGTATATAACGTTATACGTTATATAGTAATAGTATATAACGTTATACGTTATTACGTAATAGTATATAACGTTATACGTTATATAGTAATAGTATATAACGTTATACGTTATATAGTAATAGTATATAACGTTATACGTTAATACATAATAGTATATATCGTTATACCTTATATAGTAATAGTATATAACGTTATACGTTATGTAGTAATAGTATATAACGTTATACGTTATATAGTAATATTATATAACGTTATGCGTTATATAGTAATATTATATAACGTTATGCGTTATATAGTAATAGTATATAACGTTATACGTTATATAGTAATAGTATATAACGTTATACGTTATATAGTAATAGTATATAACGTTATACGTTATATAGTAATAGTATATAACGTTATACGTTATATAGTAATAGTATATAACGTTATACGTTAATACGTAATAGTATATATCGTTATACGTTATATAGTAATAGTATATAACGTTATACGTTATATAGTAATAGTATATAACGTTATACGTTATATAGTAATAGTATATAACGTTATGCGTTATATAGTAATAGTATATAACGTTATAGGTTATATAGTAAGAGTATATAACTTTATACGTTATATAGTAATAGTATATAACGTTATACGTTAATACGTAATAGTATATAACGTTATGCGTTATATAGTAATAGTATATAACGTCATCCGTTATATAGTATAAGTATATAAAGTTATACGTTATGTAGTAATAGTATATAACGTTATACGTTATATAGTAATATTATATAACGTTATGCGTTATATAGTAATATTATATAACGTTATGCGTTATATAGTAATAGTATATAACGTTATACGTTATATAGTAATAGTATATAACGTTATACGTTATATAGTAATAGTATATAACGTTATACGTTATATAGTAATGGTATATAACGTTATACGTTATATAGTAATATTATATAACGTTATGCGTTATATAGTAATAGTATATAACGTTATACCTTATATAGTAATAGTATATAACGTTATACGTTATATAGTAATTGTATATAACGTTATACGTTAATACGTAATAGTATATAACGTTATACGTTATATAGTAATAGTATATAACGTTATACGTTAGTACGTAATAATATACAACGTTATACGTGATATGGCAATACTATATAACGTTATACGTTATATAGTAATAGTATATAACGTTATACGATAGTACGGAATAGTATATATCGTTATACGTTATATAGTAATAGTATATAACGTTATACGATAGTACGGAATAGTATATATCGTTATGCGTTATATAGTAATAGTATATAACGTTATACGTTATATAGTAATAGTATATAACGTTATACGTTATATAGTAATAGTATATAACGTTATACGTTATATAGTAATAGTATATAACGTTATGCGTTATATAGTAATAGTATATATCGTTATGCGTTATATAGTAATAGTATATAACTTTATACGTTATATAGTAATAGTATATAACGTTATACGTTATATAGTAATAGTATATAACGTTATACGTTATATAGTAATAGTATATAACGTTATACGTTATATAGTTATAGTATATAACGTTATACGTTATATAGTAATAGTATATAACGTTATACGTTATATAGTAATAGTATATAACGTTATACGTTAATACGTAATAGTATATAACGTTATGCGTTATATAGTAATAGTATATAACGTCATCCGTTATATAGTATAAGTATATAACGTTATACGTTATGTAGTAATAGTATATAACGTTATACGTTATATAGTAATATTATATAACGTTATGCGTTATATAGTAATATTATATAACGTTATGCGTTATATAGTAATAGTATATAACGTTATACGTTATATAGTAATAGTATATAACGTTATACGTTATATAGTAATGGTATATAACGTTATACGTTATATAGTAATATTATATAACGTTATGCGTTATATAGTAATAGTATATAACGTTATACGTTATATAGTAATAGTATATAACGTTATACGTTATATAGTAATAGTATATAACGTTATACGTTAATACGTAATAGTATATAACGTTATACGTTATATAGTAATAGTATATAACGTTATACGTTAGTACGTAATAATATACAACGTTATACGTGATATGGCAATACTATATAACGTTATACGTTATATAGTAATAGTATATAACGTTATACGATAGTACGGAATAGTATATATCGTTATACGTTATATAGTAATAGTATATAACGTTATACGATAGTACGGAATAGTATATATCGTTATGCGTTATATAGTAATAGTATATAACGTTATACGTTATATAGTAATAGTATATAACGTTATACGTTATATAGTAATAGTATATAACGTTATAGGTTATATAGTAATAGTATATAACGTTATACGTTATATAGTAATAGTATATATCGTTATGCGTTATATAGTAATAGTATATAACGTTATACGTTATATAGTAATAGTATATAACGTTATACGTTATATAGTAATAGTATATAACGTCATCCGTTATATAGTATAAGTATATAACGTTATACGTTATGTAGTAATAGTATATAACGTTATACGTTATATAGTAATATTATATAACGTTATGCGTTATATAGTAATATTATATAACGTTATGCGTTATATAGTAATAGTATATAACGTTATACGTTATATAGTAATAGTATATAACGTTATACGTTATATAGTAATGGTATATAACGTTATACGTTATATAGTAATAGTATATAACGTTATACGTTATATAGTAATAGTATATAACGTTATACGTTATATAGTAATAGTATATAACGTTATACGTTATTACGTAATAGTATATATCGTTATACGTTATATAGTAATAGTATATAACGTTATACGTTAGTACGGAATAGTATATATCGTTATACGTTATATAGTAATAGTATATAACGTTATACGTTATATAGTAGTAGTATATAACGTTATACGCTATATAGTAATAGTATATAACGTTATGCGTTATATAGTAATAGTATATAACGTTATACGATAGTACGGAATAGTATATATCGTTATACGTTATATAGTAATAGTATATAACGTTATACGTTATATAGTAATAGTATATAACGTTATACGTTATATAGTTATAGTATATAACGTTATACGTTATATAGTAATAGTATATAACGTTATACGTTATATCGTAATAGTATATAACGTTATACGTTATATAGTAATAGTATATAACGTTATACGTTAATACGTAATAGTATATAACGTTATACGTTATATAGTAATAGTATATAACGTTATACGTTATTACGTAATAGTATATAACGTTATACGTTATATAGTAATAGTATATAACGTTATACGTTATATAGTAATAGTATATAACGTTATACGTTATATAGTAATAGTATATAACGTTATACGTTATTACGTAATAGTATATAACGTTATACGTTATATAGTAATAGTATATAACGTTATACGTTATATAGTAATAGTATATAACGTTATACGTTAATACATAATAGTATATATCGTTATACCTTATATAGTAATAGTATATAACGTTATACGTTATATAGTAATGGTATATAACGTTATACGTTATATAGTAATATTATATAACGTTATGCGTTATATAGTAATATTATATAACGTTATGCGTTATATAGTAATAGTATATAACGTTATGCGTTATATAGTAATAGTATATAACGTTATGCGTTATATAGTAATAGTATATAACGTTATACGTTAATACGTAATAGTATATAATGTTATGCGTTATATAGTAATAGTATATAACGTCATCCGTTATATAGTATAAGTATATAAAGTTATACGTTATGTTGTAATAGTATATAACGTTGTACGTTATATGGTAATATTATATAACGTTATGCGTTATATAGTAATATTATATAACGTTATGCGTTATATAGTAATAGTATATAACGTTATACGTTATATAGTAATAGTATATAACGTTATACGTTATATAGTAATAGTATATAACGTTATACGTTATATAGTAATGGTATATAACGTTATACGTTATATAGTAATATTATATAACGTTATGCGTTATATAGTAATAGTATATAACGTTATACGTTATATAGTAATGGTATATAACGTTATACGTTATATAGTAATATTATATAACGTTATGCGTTATATAGTAATAGTATATAACGTTATACCTTATATAGTAATAGTATATAACGTTATACGTTATATAGTAATAGTATATAACGTTATACGTTAATACGTAATAGTATATAACGTTATACGTTATATAGTAATAGTATATAACGTTATACGTTATATAGTAATAGTATATAACGTTATACGTTAGTACGTAATAATATACAACGTTATACGTGATATGGCAATACTATATAACGTTATACGTTATATAGTAATAGTATATAACGTTATACGGTAGTACGGAATAGTATATATCGTTATACGTTATATAGTAATAGTATATAACGTTATACGATAGTACGGAATAGTATATATCGTTATGCGTTATATAGTAATAGTATATAACGTTATACGTTATATAGTAATAGTATATAACGTTATACGTTATATAGTAATAGTATATAACGTTATACGTTATATAGTAATAGTATATAACGTTATACGTTATATAGTAATAGTATATATCGTTATGCGTTATATAGTAATAGTATATAACGTTATACGTTATATAGTAATAGTATATAACGTTATACGTTATATAGTAATAGTATATAACGTTATACGTTATATAGTAATATTATATAACGTTATGCGTTATATAGTAATATTATATAACGTTATGCGTTATATAGTAATAGTATATAACGTTATACGTTATATAGTAATAGTATATAACGTTATACGTTATATAGTAATAGTATATAACGTTATACGTTATATAGTAATGGTGTATAACGTTATACGTTATATAGTAATATTATATAACGTTATGCGTTATATAGTAATAGTATATAACGTTATACGTTATATAGTAATAGTATATAACGCTATACGTTATATAGTAATAGTATATAACATTATACGTTATATAGTAATAGTATATAACGCTATACGTTATATAGTAATAGTATATAACGTTATACGTTATATAGTAATAGTATATAACGTTATACGTTATATAGTAATAGTATATAACGTTATACGTTATATAGTAATAGTATATAACGTTATACGTTAATACGTAATAGTATATATCGTTATACGTTATATAGTAATAGTATATAACGTTATACGTTATATAGTAATAGTATATAACGTTATACGTTATATAGTAATAGTATATGACGTTATGCGTTATATAGTAATAGTATATAACGTTATAGGTTATATAGTAAGAGTATATAACTTTATACGTTATTACGTAATAGTATATAACGTTATACGTTATATAGTAATAGTATATAACGTTATACGTTATATAGTAATAGTATATAACGTTATACGTTATATAGTAATAGTATATAACGTTATACGTTATATAGTAATAGTATATAACGTTATACGTTATATAGTAATGGTATATAACGTTATACGTTATATAGTAATATTATATAACGTTATGCGTTATATAGTAATAGTATATAACGTTATACCTTATATAGTAATAGTATATAACGTTATACGTTATATAGTAATAGTATATAACGTTATACGTTAATACGTAATAGTATATAACGTTATACGTTATATAGTAATAGTATATAACGTTATACGTTATATAGTAATAGTATATAACGTTATACGTTAGTACGTAATAATATACAACGTTATACGTGATATGGCAATACTATATAACGTTATACGTTATATAGTAATAGTATATAACGTTATACGATAGTACGGAATAGTATATATCGTTATACGTTATATAGTAATAGTATATAACGTTATACGATAGTACGGAATAGTATATATCGTTATGCGTTATATAGTAATAGTATATAACGTTATACGTTATATAGTAATAGTATATAACGTTATACGTTATATAGTAATAGTATATAACGTTATACGTTATATAGTAATAGTATATAACGTTATACGTTATATAGTAATAGTATATATCGTTATGCGTTATATAGTAATAGTATATAACGTTATACGTTATATAGTAATAGTGTATAACGTTATCCGTTATATAGTAATAGTATATAACGTTATACGTTATATAGTAATATTATATAACGTTATGCGTTATATAGTAATATTATATAACGTTATGCGTTATATAGTAATAGTATATAACGTTATACGTTATATAGTAATAGTATATAACGTTATACGTTATATAGTAATAGTATATAACGTTATACGTTATATAGTAATAGTATATAACGTTATACGTTATATAGTAATAGTATATAACGTCATCCGTTATATAGTATAAGTATATAACGTTATACGTTATGTAGTAATAGTATATAACGTTATACGTTATATAGTAATATTATATAACGTTATGCGTTATATAGTAATATTATATAACGTTATGCGTTATATAGTAATAGTATATAACGTTATACGTTATATAGTAATAGTATATAACGTTATACGTTATATAGTAATGGTATATAACGTTATACGTTATATAGTAATAGTATATAACGTTATACGTTATATAGTAATAGTATATAACGTTATACGTTATATAGTAATAGTATATAACGTTATACGTTATTACGTAATAGTATATATCGTTATACGTTATATAGTAATAGTATAT
This sequence comes from Bombus terrestris, assembly GCF_910591885.1. Lineage (NCBI taxonomy): Eukaryota > Metazoa > Arthropoda > Insecta > Hymenoptera > Apidae > Bombus > Bombus terrestris. The sequence continues at coordinate 94,541 of NC_063286.1, forward strand.
AACGTTATACGTTAGTACGGAATAGTATATATCGTTATACGTTATATAGTAATAGTATATAACGTTATACGTTATATAGTAGTAGTATATAACGTTATACGCTATATAGTAATAGTATATAACGTTATGCGTTATATAGTAATAGTATATAACGTTATACGATAGTACGGAATAGTATATATCGTTATACGTTATATAGTAATAGTATATAACGTTATACGTTAATACGTAATAGTATATAACGTTATACGTTATATAGTAATAGTATATAACGTTATACGTTATTACGTAATAGTATATAACGTTATACGTTATATAGTAATAGTATATAACGTTATACGTTATATAGTAATAGTATATAACGTTATACGTTATTACGTAATAGTATATAACGTTATACGTTATATAGTAATAGTATATAACGTTATACGTTATATAGTAATAGTATATAACGTTATACGTTATATAGTAATAGTATATAACGTTATACGTTAATACATAATAGTATATATCGTTATACCTTATATAGTAATAGTATATAACGTTATACGTTATATAGTAATGGTATATAACGTTATACGTTATATAGTAATATTATATAACGTTATGCGTTATATAGTAATATTATATAACGTTATGCGTTATATAGTAATAGTATATAACGTTATGCGTTATATAGTAATAGTATATAACGTTATGCGTTATATAGTAATAGTATATAACGTTATACGTTAATACGTAATAGTATATAATGTTATGCGTTATATAGTAATAGTATATAACGTCATCCGTTATATAGTATAAGTATATAAAGTTATACGTTATGTTGTAATAGTATATAACGTTGCACGTTATATGGTAATATTATATAACGTTATGCGTTATATAGTAATATTATATAACGTTATGCGTTATATAGTAATAGTATATAACGTTATACGTTATATAGTAATAGTATATAACGTTATACGTTATATAGTAATAGTATATAACGTTATACGTTATATAGTAATGGTATATAACGTTATACGTTATATAGTAATATTATATAACGTTATGCGTTATATAGTAATAGTATATAACGTTATACGTTATATAGTAATGTTATATAACGTTATACGTTATATAGTAATATTATATAACGTTATGCGTTATATAGTAATAGTATATAACGTTATACCTTATATAGTAATAGTATATAACGTTATACGTTATATAGTAATAGTATATAACGTTATACGTTAATACGTAATAGTATATAACGTTATACGTTATATAGTAATAGTATATAACGTTATACGTTAGTACGTAATAATATACAACGTTATACGTGATATGGCAATACTATATAACGTTATACGTTATATAGTAATAGTATATAACGTTATACGATAGTACGGAATAGTATATATCGTTATACGTTATATAGTAATAGTATATAACGTTATACGATAGTACGGAATAGTATATATCGTTATGCGTTATATAGTAATAGTACATAACGTTATACGTTATATAGTAATAGTATATAACGTTATACGTTATATAGTAATAGTATATAACGTTATACGTTATATAGTAATAGTATATAACGTTATACGTTATATAGTAATAGTATATATCGTTATGCGTTATATAGTAATAGTATATAACGTTATACGTTATATAGTAATAGTATATAACGTTATACGTTATATAGTAATAGTATATAACGTTATACGTTATATAGTAATATTATATAACGTTATGCGTTATAGAGTAATATTATATAACGTTATGCGTTATATAGTAATAGTATATAACGTTATACGTTATATAGTAATAGTATATAACGTTATACGTTATATAGTAATGGTGTATAACGTTATACGTTATATAGTAATATTATATAACGTTATGCGTTATATAGTAATAGTATATAACGTTATACGTTATATAGTAATAGTATATAACGCTATACGTTATATAGTAATAGTATATAACGTTATACGTTATATAGTAATAGTATATAACGCTATACGTTATATAGTAATAGTATATAACGTTATACGTTATATAGTAATAGTATATAACGTTATACGTTATATAGTAATAGTATATAACGTTATACGTTATATAGTAATAGTATATAACGTTATACGTTAATACGTAATAGTATATATCGTTATACGTTATATAGTAATAGTATATAACGTTATACGTTATATAGTAATAGTATATAACGTTATACGTTATATAGTAATAGTATATGACGATATGCGTTATATAGTAATAGTATATAACGTTATAGGTTATATAGTAAGAGTATATAACTTTATACGTTATTACGTAATAGTATATAACGTTATACGTTATATAGTAATAGTATATAACGTTATACGTTATATAGTAATAGTATATAACGTTATACGTTATATAGTAATAGTATATAACGTTATACGTTATATAGTAATAGTATATAACGTTATACGTTATATAGTAATGGTATATAACGTTATACGTTATATAGTAATATTATATAACGTTATGCGTTATATAGTAATAGTATATAACGTTATACCTTATATAGTAATAGTATATAACGTTATACGTTATATAGTAATAGTATATAACGTTATACGTTAATACGTAATAGTATATAACGTTATACGTTATATAGTAATAGTATATAACGTTATACGTTATATAGTAATAGTATATAACGTTATACGTTAGTACGTAATAATATACAACGTTATACGTGATATGGCAATACTATATAACGTTATACGTTATATAGTAATAGTATATAACGTTATACGATAGTACGGAATAGTATATATCGTTATACGTTATATAGTAATAGTATATAACGTTATACGATAGTACGGAATAGTATATATCGTTATGCGTTATATAGTAATAGTATATAACGTTATACGTTATATAGTAATAGTATATAACGTTATACGTTATATAGTAATAGTATATAACGTTATACGTTATATAGTAATAGTATATAACGTTATACGTTATATAGTGATAGTATATATCGTTATGCGTTATATAGTAATAGTATATAACGTTATACGTTATAAAGTAATAGTATATAACGTTATCCGTTATATAGTAATAGTATATAACGTTATACGTTATATAGTAATATTATATAACGTTATGCGTTATATAGTAATATTATATAACGTTATGCGTTATATAGTAATAGTATATAACGTTATACGTTATATAGTAATAGTATATAACGTTATACGTTATATAGTAATGGTATATAACGTTATACGTTATATAGTAATGGTGTATAACGTTATACGTTATATAGTAATATTATATAACGTTATGCGTTATATAGTAATAGTATATAACGTTATACGTTATATAGTAATAGTATATAACGCTATACGTTATATAGTAATAGTATATAACGTTATACGTTATATAGTAATAGTATATAACGCTATACGTTATATAGTAATAGTATATAACGTTATACGTTATATAGTAATAGTATATAACGTTATACGTTATATAGTAATAGTATATAACGTTATACGTTATATAGTAATAGTATATAACGTTATACGTTAATACGTAATAGTATATATCGTTATACGTTATATAGTAATAGTATATAACGTTATACGTTATATAGTAATAGTATATAACGTTATACGTTATATAGTAATAGTATATAACGTTATGCGTTATATAGTAATAGTATTTAACGTTATAGGTTATATAGTAAGAGTATATAACTTTATACGTTATATAGTAATAGTATATAACGTTATACGTTAATACGTAATAGTATATAACGTTATACGTTATATAGTAATAGTATATAACGTTATACGTTATATAGTAATAGTATATAACGTTATACGTTAGTACGTAATAATATACAACGTTATACGTGATATGGCAATACTATATAACGTTATACGTTATGTAGTAATAGTATATAACGTTATACGTTATATAGTAATATTATATAACGTTATGCGTTATATAGTAATATTATATAACGTTATGCGTTATATAGTAATAGTATATAACGTTATACGTTATATAGTATAAGTATATAACGTTATACGTTATATAGTAATAGTATATAACGTTATGCGTTATATAGTAATAGTATATAACGTTATACGTTATATCGTAATAGTATATAACGTTATACGTTATATAGTAATAGTATATAACGTTATACGTTAATACGTAATAGTATATAACGTTATACGTTATATAGTAATATTATATAACGTTATGCGTTATATAGTAATAGTATATAACGTTATACCTTATATAGTAATAGTATATAACGTTATACGTTATATAGTAATAGTATATAACGTTATACGTTAATACGTAATAGTATATAACGTTATACGTTATATAGTAATAGTATATAACGTTATACGTTATATAGTAATAGTATATAACGTTATACGTTAGTACGTAATAATATACAACGTTATACGTGATATGGCAATACTATATAACGTTATACGTTATATAGTAATAGTATATAACGTTATACGATAGTACGGAATAGTATATATCGTTATACGTTATATAGTAATAGTATATAACGTTATACGATAGTACGGAATAGTATATATCGTTATGCGTTATATAGTAATAGTATATAACGTTATACGTTATATAGTAATAGTATATAACGTTATACGTTATATAGTAATAGTATATAACGTTATACGTTATATAGTAATAGTATATAACGTTATACGTTATATAGTAATAGTATATATCGTTATGCGTTATATAGTAATAGTATATAACGTTATACGTTATATAGTAATAGTATATAACGTTATCCGTTATATAGTAATAGTATATAACGTTATACGTTATATAGTAATATTATATAACGTTATGCGTTATATAGTAATATTATATAACGTTATGCGTTATATAGTAATAGTATATAACGTTATACGTTATATAGTAATAGTATATAACGTTATACGTTATATAGTAATAGTATATAACGTTATACGTTATATAGTAATGGTGTATAACGTTATACGTTATATAGTAATATTATATAACGTTATGCGTTATATAGTAATAGTATATAACGTTATACGTTATATAGTAATAGTATATAACGCTATACGTTATATAGTAATAGTATATAACGTTATACGTTATATAGTAATAGTATATAACGCTATACGTTATATAGTAATAGTATATAACGTTATACGTTATATAGTAATAGTATATAACGTTATACGTTATATAGTAATAGTATATAACGTTATACGTTATATAGTAATAGTATATAACGTTATACGTTAATACGTAATAGTATATATCGTTATACGTTATATAGTAATAGTATATAACGTTATACGTTATATAGTAATAGTATATAACGTTATACGTTATATAGTAATAGTATATAACGTTATGCGTTATATAGTAATAGTATTTAACGTTATAGGTTATATAGTAAGAGTATATAACTTTATACGTTATATAGTAATAGTATATAACGTTATACGTTAATACGTAATAGTATATAACGTTATACGTTATATAGTAATAGTATATAACGTTATACGTTATATAGTAATAGTATATAACGTTATACGTTAGTACGTAATAATATACAACGTTATACGTGATATGGCAATACTATATAACGTTATACGTTATGTAGTAATAGTATATAACGTTATACGTTATATAGTAATATTATATAACGTTATGCGTTATATAGTAATATTATATAACGTTATGCGTTATATAGTAATAGTATATAACGTTATACGTTATATAGTATAAGTATATAACGTTATACGTTATATAGTAATAGTATATAACGTTATGCGTTATATAGTAATAGTATATAACGTTATACGTTATATCGTAATAGTATATAACGTTATACGTTATATAGTAATAGTATATAACGTTATACGTTAATACGTAATAGTATATAACGTTATACGTTATATAGTAATAGTATATAACGTTATACGTTATTACGTAATAGTATATAACGTTATACGTTATATAGTAATAGTATGTAACGTTATACGTTATATAGTAATAGTATATAACGTTATACGTTATTACGTAATAGTATATAACGTTATACGTTATATAGTAATAGTATATAACGTTATACGTTATATAGTAATAGTATATAACGTTATACGTTATATAGTAATAGTATATAACGTTATACGTTAATACATAATAGTATATATCGTTATACCTTATATAGTAATAGTATATAACGTTATACGTTATATAGTAATATTATATAACGTTATGCGTTATATAGTAATATTATATAACGTTATGCGTTATATAGTAATAGTATATAACGTTATGCGTTATATAGTAATAGTATATAACGTTATACGTTATATAGTAATAGTATATAACGTTATACCTTATATAGTAATAGTATATAACGTTATACGTTATATAGTAATAGTATATAACGTTATACGTTAATACGTAATAGTATATAACTTTATACGTTATATAGTAATAGTATATAACGTTATACGTTATATAGTAATAGTATATAACGTTATACGTTAGTACGTAATAATATACAACGTTATACGTGATATGGCAATACTATATAACGTTATACGTTATATAGTAATAGTATATAACGTTATACGATAGTACGGAATAGTATATATCGTTATACGTTATATAGTAATAGTATATAACGTTATACGATAGTACGGAATAGTATATATCGTTATGCGTTATATAGTAATAGTATATAACGTTATACGTTATATAGTAATAGTATATAACGTTATACGTTATATAGTAATAGTATATAACGTTATACGTTATATAGTAATAGTATATAACGTTATACGTTATATAGTAATAGTATATATCGTTATGCGTTATATAGTAATAGTATATAACGTTATACGTTATATAGTAATAGTATATAACGTTATACGTTATATAGTAATAGTATATAACGTTATACGTTATATAGTAATAGTATATAACGTTATACGTTAATACGTAATAGTATATAACGTTATGCGTTATATAGTAATAGTATATAACGTCATCCGTTATATAGTATAAGTATATAACGTTATACGTTATATAGTAATAGTATATAACGTTATACGTTATATAGTAATGGTGTATAACGTTATACGTTATATAGTAATATTATATAACGTTATGCGTTATATAGTAATAGTATATAACGTTATACGTTATATAGTAATAGTATATAACGCTATACGTTATATAGTTATAGTATATAACGTTATACGTTATATAGTAATAGTATATAACGCTATACGTTATATAGTAATAGTATATAACGTTATACGTTATATAGTAATAGTATATAACGTTATACGTTATATAGTAATAGTATATAACGTTATACGTTATATAGTAATAGTATATAACGTTATACGTTAATACGTAATAGTATATATCGTTATACGTTATATAGTAATAGTATATAACGTTATACGTTATATAGTAATAGTATATAACGTTATACGTTATATAGTAATAGTATATAACGTTATGCGTTATATAGTAATAGTATATAACGTTATAGGTTATATAGTAAGAGTATATAACTTTATACGTTATATAGTAATAGTATATAACGTTATACGTTAATACGTAATAGTATATAACGTTATACGTTATATAGTAATAGTATATAACGTTATACGTTATATAGTAATAGTATATAACGTTATACGTTAGTACGTAATAATATACAACGTTATACGTGATATGGCAATACTATATAACGTTATACGTTATGTAGTAATAGTATATAACGTTATACGTTATATAGTAATATTATATAACGTTATGCGTTATATAGTAATATTATATAACGTTATGCGTTATATAGTAATAGTATATAACGTTATACGTTATATAGTATAAGTATATAACGTTATACGTTATATAGTAATAGTATATAACGTTATGCGTTATATAGTAATAGTATATAACGTTATACGTTATATCGTAATAGTATATAACGTTATACGTTATATAGTAATAGTATATAACGTTATACGTTAATACGTAATAGTATATAACGTTATACGTTATATAGTAATAGTATATAACGTTATACGTTATTACGTAATAGTATATAACGTTATACGTTATATAGTAATAGTATATAACGTTATACGTTATATAGTAATAGTATATAACGTTATACGTTATATAGTAATAGTATATAACGTTATACGTTATATAGTAATAGTATATAACGTTATACGTTATATAGTAATAGTATATAACGTTATACGTTAATACATAATAGTATATATCGTTATACCTTATATAGTAATAGTATATAACGTTATACGTTATATAGTAATAGTATATAACGTTATACGTTATATAGTAATATTATATAACGTTATGCGTTATATAGTAATAGTATATAACGTTATACGTTATATAGTAATAGTATATAACGTTATACGTCATATAGTAATAGTATATAACGTTATACGTTATATAGTAATAGTATATAACGTTATACGTTATATAGTAATAGTATATAACGTTATACGTTAGTACGTAATAATATACAACGTTATACGTGATATGGCAATACTATATAACGTTATACGTTATGTAGTAATAGTATATAACGTTATACGTTATATAGTAATAGTATATAACGTTATACGTTATATAGTAATAGTATATAACGTTATACGTTATATAGTAATAGTATATAACGTTATACGTTAATACGTAATAGTATATATCGTTATACGTTATATAGTAATAGTATATAACGTTATACGTTATATAGTAATAGTATATAACGTTATACGTTATATAGTAATAGTATATAACGTTATGCGTTATATAGTAATAGTATATAACGTTATAGGTTATATAGTAAGAGTATATAACTTTATACGTTATATAGTAATAGTATATAACGTTATACGTTATATAGTAATAGTATATAACGTTATACGTTATTACGTAATAGTATATATCGTTATACGTTATATAGTAATAGTATATAACGTTATACGTTATATAGTAATAGTATATAACGTTATACGTTATATAGTAATAGTATATAACGTTATACGTTAATACGTAATAGTATATATCGTTATACGTTATATAGTAATAGTATATAACGTTATACGTTATATAGTAATAGTATATAACGTTATACGTTATATAGTAATAGTATATAACGTTATGCGTTATATAGTAATAGTATATAACGTTATACGTTATATAGTAATAGTATATAACGTTATACGTTATATAGTAATAGTATATAACGTTATTCGTTATATAGTAATAGTATATAACGTTATACGTTATATAGTAATAGTATATATCGTTATGCGTTATATAGTAATATTATATAACGTTATGCGTTATATAGTAATATTATATAACGTTATGCGTTATATAGTAATAGTATATAACGTTATACGTTATATAGTAATAGTATATAACGTTATACGTTATATAGTAATGGTATATAACGTTATACGTTATATAGTAATAGTATATAACGTTATACGTTATATAGTAATAGTATATAACGTTATACGTTATATAGTAATAGTATATAACGTTATACGTTATTACGTAATAGTATATATCGTTATACGTTATATAGTAATAGTATATAACGTTATACGTTAGTACGGAATAGTATATATCGTTATACGTTATATAGTAATAGTATATAACGTTATACGTTAGTACGGAATAGTATATATCGTTATACGTTATATAGTAATAGTATATAACGTTATACGTTATATAGTAATAGTATATAACGTTATACGCTATATAGTAATAGTATATAACGTTATGCGTTATATAGTAATAGTATATAACGTTATACGATAGTACGGAATAGTATATATCGTTATACGTTATATAGTAATAGTATATAACGTTATACGTTATATAGTAATAGTATATAACGTTATACGTTATATAGTTATAGTATATAACGTTATACGTTATATAGTAATAGTATATAACGTTATACGTTATATCGTAATAGTATATAACGTTATACGTTATATAGTAATAGTATATAACGTTATACGTTAATACGTAATAGTATATAACGTTATGCGTTATATAGTAATAGTATATAACGTTATACGTTATATCGTAATAGTATATAACGTTATACGTTATATAGTAATAGTATATAACGTTATACGTTAATACGTAATAGTATATAACGTTATACGTTATATAGTAATAGTATATAACGTTATACGTTATTACGTAATAGTATATAACGTTATACGTTATATAGTAATAGTATATAACGTTATACGTTATATAGTAATAGTATATAACGTTATACGTTATTACGTAATAGTATATAACGTTATACGTTATATAGTAATAGTATATAACGTTATACGTTATATAGTAATAGTATATAACGTTATACGTTATATAGTAATAGTATATAACGTTATACGTTAATACATAATAGTATATATCGTTATACCTTATATAGTAATAGTATATAACGTTATACGTTATATAGTAATAGTATATAACGTTATACGTTATATAGTAATATTATATAACGTTATGCGTTATATAGTAATATTATATAACGTTATGCGTTATATAGTAATAGTATATAACGTTATACGTTATATAGTAATAGTATATAACGTTATACGTTATATAGTAATAGTATATAACGTTATACCTTATATAGTAATAGTATATAACGTTATACGTTATATAGTAATAGTATATAACGTTATACGTTAATACGTAATAGTATATAACGTTATACGTTATATAGTAATAGTATATAACGTTATACGTTATATAGTAATAGTATATAACGTTATACGTTAGTACGTAATAATATACAACGTTATACGTGATATGGCAATACTATATAACGTTATACGTTATATAGTAATAGTATATAACGTTATACGATAGTACGGAATAGTATATATCGTTATACGTTATATAGTAATAGTATATAACGTTATACGATAGTACGGAATAGTATATATCGTTATGCGTTATATAGTAATAGTATATAACGTTATACGTTATATAGTAATAGTATATAACGTTATACGTTATATAGTAATAGTATATAACGTTATACGTTATATAGTAATAGTATATAACGTTATACGTTATATAGTAATAGTATATATCGTTATGCGTTATATAGTAATAGTATATAACGTTATACGTTATATAGTAATAGTATATAACGTTATACGTTATATAGTAATAGTATATAACGTTATACGTTATATAGTAATAGTATATAACGTTATACGTTAATACGTAATAGTATATAACGTTATGCGTTATATAGTAATAGTATATAACGTCATCCGTTATATAGTATAAGTATATAACGTTATACGTTATGTAGTAATAGTATATAACGTTATACGTTATATAGTAATATTATATAACGTTATGCGTTATATAGTAATATTATATAACGTTATGCGTTATATAGTAATAGTATATAACGTTATACGTTATATAGTAATAGTATATAACGTTATACGTTATATAGTAATAGTATATAACGTTATACGTTATATAGTAATGGTGTATAACGTTATACGTTATATAGTAATATTATATAACGTTATGCGTTATATAGTAATAGTATATAACGTTATACGTTATATAGTAATAGTATATAACGCTATACGTTATATAGTTATAGTATATAACGTTATACGTTATATAGTAATAGTATATAACGCTATACGTTATATAGTAATAGTATATAACGTTATACGTTATATAGTAATAGTATATAACGTTATACGTTATATAGTAATAGTATATAACGTTATACGTTATATAGTAATAGTATATAACGTTATACGTTAATACGTAATAGTATATATCGTTATACGTTATATAGTAATAGTATATAACGTTATACGTTATATAGTAATAGTATATAACGTTATACGTTATATAGTAATAGTATATAACGTTATGCGTTATATAGTAATAGTATATAACGTTATAGGTTATATAGTAAGAGTATATAACTTTATACGTTATATAGTAATAGTATATAACGTTATACGTTAATACGTAATAGTATATAACGTTATACGTTATATAGTAATAGTATATAACGTTATACGTTATATAGTAATAGTATATAACGTTATACGTTAGTACGTAATAATATACAACGTTATACGTGATATGGCAATACTATATAACGTTATACGTTATGTAGTAATAGTATATAACGTTATACGTTATATAGTAATATTATATAACGTTATGCGTTATATAGTAATATTATATAACGTTATGCGTTATATAGTAATAGTATATAACGTTATACGTTATATAGTATAAGTATATAACGTTATACGTTATATAGTAATAGTATATAACGTTATGCGTTATATAGTAATAGTATATAACGTTATACGTTATATCGTAATAGTATATAACGTTATACGTTATATAGTAATAGTATATAACGTTATACGTTAATACGTAATAGCATATAACGTTATACGTTATATAGTAATAGTATATAACGTTATACGTTATTACGTAATAGTATATAACGTTATACGTTATATAGTAATAGTATATAACGTTATACGTTATATAGTAATAGTATATAACGTTATACGTTATATAGTAATAGTATATAACGTTATACGTTATATAGTAATAGTATATAACGTTATACGTTATATAGTAATAGTATATAACGTTATACGTTAATACATAATAGTATATATCGTTATACCTTATATAGTAATAGTATATAACGTTATACGTTATATAGTAATAGTATATAACGTTATACGTTATATAGTAATATTATATAACGTTATGCGTTATATAGTAATATTATATAACGTTATGCGTTATATAGTAATAGTATATAACGTTATACGTCATATAGTAATAGTATATAACGTTATACGTTATATAGTAATAGTATATAACGTTATACGTTATATAGTAATAGTATATAACGTTATACGTTAGTACGTAATAATATACAACGTTATACGTGATATGGCAATACTATATAACGTTATACGTTATGTAGTAATAGTATATAACGTTATACGTTATATAGTAATAGTATATAACGTTATACGTTATATAGTAATAGTATATAACGTTATACGTTATATAGTAATAGTATATAACGTTATACGTTAATACGTAATAGTATATATCGTTATACGTTATATAGTAATAGTATATAACGTTATACGTTATATAGTAATAGTATATAACGTTATACGTTATATAGTAATAGTATATAACGTTATGCGTTATATAGTAATAGTATATAACGTTATAGGTTATATAGTAAGAGTATATAACTTTATACGTTATATAGTAATAGTATATAACGTTATACGTTAATACGTAATAGTATATAACGTTATACGTTATATAGTAATAGTATATAACGTTATACGTTATATAGTAATAGTATATAACGTTATACGTTAGTACGTAATAATATACAACGTTATACGTGATATGGCAATACTATATAACGTTATACGTTATGTAGTAATAGTATATAACGTTATACGTTATATAGTAATATTATATAACGTTATGCGTTATATAGTAATATTATATAACGTTATGCGTTATATAGTAATAGTATATAACGTTATACGTTATATAGTATAAGTATATAACGTTATACGTTATATAGTAATAGTATATAACGTTATGCGTTATATAGTAATAGTATATAACGTTATACGTTATATCGTAATAGTATATAACGTTATACGTTATATAGTAATAGTATATAACGTTATACGTTAATACGTAATAGTATATAACGTTATACGTTATATAGTAATAGTATATAACGTTATACGTTATTACGTAATAGTATATAACGTTATACGTTATATAGTAATAGTATATAACGTTATACGTTATATAGTAATAGTATATAACGTTATACGTTATATAGTAATAGTATATAACGTTATACGTTATATAGTAATAGTATATAACGTTATACGTTAATACATAATAGTATATATCGTTATACCTTATATAGTAATAGTATATAACGTTATACGTTATATAGTAATAGTATATAACGTTATACGTTATATAGTAATATTATATAACGTTATGCGTTATATAGTAATATTATATAACGTTATGCGTTATATAGTAATAGTATATAACGTTATACGTCATATAGTAATAGTATATAACGTTATACGTTATATAGTAATAGTATATAACGTTATACGTTATATAGTAATAGTATATAACGTTATACGTTAGTACGTAATAATATACAACGTTATACGTGATATGGCAATACTATATAACGTTATACGTTATGTAGTAATAGTATATAACGTTATACGTTATATAGTAATAGTATATAACGTTATACGTTATATAGTAATAGTATATAACGTTATACGTTATATAGTAATAGTATATAACGTTATACGTTAATACGTAATAGTATATATCGTTATACGTTATATAGTAATAGTATATAACGTTATACGTTATATAGTAATAGTATATAACGTTATACGTTATATAGTAATAGTATATAACGTTATGCGTTATATAGTAATAGTATATAACGTTATAGGTTATATAGTAAGAGTATATAACTTTATACGTTATATAGTAATAGTATATAACGTTATACGTTATATAGTAATAGTATATAACGTTATACGTTATTACGTAATAGTATATATCGTTATACGTTATATAGTAATAGTATATAACGTTATACGTTATATAGTAATAGTATATAACGTTATACGTTATATAGTAATAGTATATAACGTTATACGTTAATACGTAATAGTATATATCGTTATACGTTATATAGTAATAGTATATAACGTTATACGTTATATAGTAATAGTATATAACGTTATACGTTATATAGTAATAGTATATAACGTTATACGTTATATAGTAATAGTATATAACGTTATACGTTAATACATAATAGTATATATCGTTATACCTTATATAGTAATAGTATATAACGTTATACGTTATATAGTAATAGTATATAACGTTATACGTTATATAGTAATATTATATAACGTTATGCGTTATATAGTAATATTATATAACGTTATGCGTTATATAGTAATAGTATATAACGTTATACGTTATATAGTAATATTATATAACGTTATGCGTTATATAGTAATAGTATATAACGTTATACGTTATATAGTAATAGTATATAACGTTATGCGTTATATAGTAATAGTATATAACGTTATACGTTATATAGTAATAGTATATAACGTTATACGTTATATAGTAATAGTATATAACGTTATACGTTATATAGTAATAGTATATAACGTTATACGCTATATAGTAATAGTATATAACGTTATGCGTTATATAGTAATAGTATATAACGTTATACGATAGTACGGAATAGTATATATCGTTATACGTTATATAGTAATAGTATATAACGTTATACGTTATATAGTAATAGTATATAACGTTATACGTTATATAGTTATAGTATATAACGTTATACGTTATATAGTAATAGTATATAACGTTATACGTTATATCGTAATAGTATATAACGTTATACGTTATATAGTAATAGTATATAACGTTATACGTTAATACGTAATAGTATATAACGTTATACGTTATATAGTAATAGTATATAACGTTATACGTTATTACGTAATAGTATATAACGTTATACGTTATATAGTAATAGTATATAACGTTATACGTTATTACGTAATAGTATATAACGTTATACGTTATATAGTAATAGTATATAACGTTATACGTTAATACATAATAGTATATATCGTTATACCTTATATAGTAATAGTATATAACGTTATACGTTATATAGTAATGATATATAACGTTATACGTTATATAGTAATATTATATAACGTTATGCGTTATATAGTAATATTATATAACGTTATGCGTTATATAGTAATAGTATATAACGTTATGCGTTATATAGTAATAGTATATAACGTTATGCGTTATATAGTAATAGTATATAACGTTATACGTTAATACGTAATAGTATATAATGTTATGCGTTATATAGTAATAGTATATAACGTCATCCGTTATATAGTATAAGTATATAAAGTTATACGTTATGTTGTAATAGTATATAACGTTATACGTTATATAGTAATATTATATAACGTTATGCGTTATATAGTAATATTATATAACGTTATGCGTTATATAGTAATAGTATATAACGTTATACGTTATATAGTAATAGTATATAACGTTATACGTTATATAGTAATAGTATATAACGTTATACGTTATATAGTAATGGTATATAACGTTATACGTTATATAGTAATATTATATAACGTTATGCGTTATATAGTAATAGTATATAACGTTATACGTTATATAGTAATAGTATATAACGTTATACGTTATATAGTTATAGTATATAACGTTATACGTTATATAGTAATAGTATATAACGTTATACGTTATATCGTAATAGTATATAACGTTATACGTTATATAGTAATAGTATATAACGTTATACGTTAATACGTAATAGTATATAACGTTATACGTTATATAGTAATAGTATATAACGTTATACGTTATTACGTAATAGTATATAACGTTATACGTTATTACGTAATAGTATATAACGTTATACGTTATATAGTAATAGCATATAACGTTATACGTTATTACGTAATAGTATATAACGTTATACGTTATATAGTAATAGTATATAACGTTATACGTTATATAGTAATAGTATATAACGTTATACGTTAATACATAATAGTATATATCGTTGTACCTTATATAGTAATAGTATATAACGTTATACGTTATGTAGTAATAGTATATAACGTTATACGTTATATAGTAATATTATATAACGTTATGCGTTATATAGTAATATTATATAACGTTATGCGTTATATAGTAATAGTATATAACGTTATACGTTATATAGTAATAGTATATAACGTTATACGTTATATAGTAATAGTATATAACGTTATACGTTATATAGTAATGGTATATAACGTTATACGTTATATAGTAATATTATATAACGTTATGCGTTATATAGTAATAGTATATAACGTTATACGTTATATAGTAATAGTATATAACGCTATACGTTATATAGTAATAGTATATAACGTTATACGTTATATAGTAATAGTATATAACGTTATACGTTATATAGTAATAGTATATAACGTTATACGTTATATAGTAATAGTATATAACGTTATACGTTAATACGTAATAGTATATATCGTTATACGTTATATAGTAATAGTATATAACGTTATACGTTATATAGTAATAGTATATAACGTTATACGTTATATAGTAATAGTATATAACGTTATGCGTTATATAGTAATAGTATATAACGTTATAGGTTATATAGTAAGAGTATATAACTTTATACGTTATATAGTAATAGTATATAACGTTATACGTTAATACGTAATAGTATATAACGTTATGCGTTATATAGTAATAGTATATAACGTCATCCGTTATATAGTATAAGTATATAAAGTTATACGTTATGTAGTAATAGTATATAACGTTATACGTTATATAGTAATATTATATAACGTTATGCGTTATATAGTAATATTATATAACGTTATGCGTTATATAGTAATAGTATATAACGTTATACGTTATATAGTAATGGTATATAACGTTATACGTTATATAGTAATGGTATATAACGTTATACGTTATATAGTAATAGTATATAACGTTATACGTTATATAGTAATAGTATATAACGTTATACGTTATTACGTAATAGTATATATCGTTATACGTTATATAGTAATAGTATATAACGTTATACGTTAGTACGGAATAGTATATCTCGTTATACGTTATATAGTAATAGTATATAACGTTATACGTTATATAGTAATAGTATATAACGTTATACGCTATATAGTAATAGTATATAACGTTATGCGTTAAAGAGTAATAGTATATAACGTTATACGATAGTACGGAATAGTATATATCGTTATACGTTATATAGTAATAGTATATAACGTTATACGTTATATAGTAATAGTATATAACGTTATACGCTATATAGTTATAGTATATAACGTTATACGTTATATAGTAATAGTATATAACGTTATACGTTATATCGTAATAGTATATAACGTTATACGTTATATAGTAATAGTATATAACGTTATACGTTAATACGTAATTGTATATAACGTTATACGTTATATAGTAATAGTATATAACGTTATACGTTATTACGTAATAGTATATAACGTTATACGTTATATAGTAATAGTATATAACGTTATACGTTATATAGTAATAGTATATAACGTTATACGTTATTACGTAATAGTATATAACGTTATACGTTATTACGTAATAGTATATAACGTTATACGTTATATAGTAATAGTATATAACGTTGTACGTTATATAGTAATAGTATATAACGTTATACGTTAATACATAATAGTATATATCGTTATACCTTATATAGTAATAGTATATAACGTTATACGTTATATAGTAATGGTATATAACGTTATACGTTATATAGTAATATTATATAACGTTATGCGTTATATAGTAATATTATATAACGTTATGCGTTATATAGTAATAGTATATAACGTTATGCGTTATATAGTAATAGTATATAACGTTATGCGTTATATAGTAATAGTATATAACGTTATACGTTAATACGTAATAGTATATAATGTTATGCGTTATATAGTAATAGTATATAACGTCATCCGTTATATAGTATAAGTATATAAAGTTATACGTTATGTTGTAATAGTATATAACGTTGTACGTTATATAGTAATATTATATAACGTTATGCGTTATATAGTAATATTATATAACGTTATGCGTTATATAGTAATAGTATATAACGTTATACGTTATATAGTAATAGTATATAACGTTATACGTTATATAGTAATAGTATATAACGTTATACGTTATATAGTAATGGTATATAACGTTATACGTTATATAGTAATATTATATAACGTTATGCGTTATATAGTAATAGTATATAACGTTATACGTTATATAGTAATAGTATATAACGTTATACGTTATATAGTTATAGTATATAACGTTATACGTTATATAGTAATAGTATATAACGTTATACGTTAATACGTAATAGTATATAACGTTATACGTTATATAGTAATAGTATATAACGTTATACGTTATTACGTAATAGTATATAACGTTATACGTTATATAGTAATAGTATATAACGTTATACGTTATATAGTAATAGTATATAACGTTATACGTTATTACGTAATAGTTTATAACGTTATACGTTATATAGTAATAGTATATAACGTTATACGTTATATAGTAATAGTATATAACGTTATACGTTATATAGTAATGGTATATAACGTTATACGTTATATAGTTATAGTATATAACGTTATACGTTATATAGTAATAGTATATAACGTTATACGTTATATAGTAATAGTATATAACGTTATACGTTATATAGTTATAGTATATAACGTTATGCGTTATATAGTAATAGTATATAACGTTATACGTTATATCGTAATAGTATATAACGTTATACGTTATATAGTAATAGTATATAACGTTATACGTTATATAGTAATAGTATATAACGTTATACGTTAATACATAATAGTATATATCGTTATACCTTATATAGTAATAGTATATAACGTTATACGTTATATAGTAATAGTATATAACGTTATACGTTATTACGTAATAGTTTATAACGTTATACGTTATATAGTAATAGTATATAACGTTATAAGTTATATAGTAATAGTATATAACGTTATACGTTAATACATAATAGTATATATCGTTATACCTTATATAGTAATAGTATGTAACGTTATACGTTATGTAGTAATAGTATATAACGTTATACGTTATATAGTAATATTATATAACGTTATGCGTTATATAGTAATATTATATAACGTTATGCGTTATATAGTAATAGTATATAACGTTATACGTTATATAGTAATAGTATATAACGTTATACGTTATATAGTAATAGTATATAACGTTATACGTTATATAGTAATAGTATATAACGTTATACGTTAATACGTAATAGTATATAACGTTATACGTTATATAGTAATAGTATATAACGTTATACGCTATATAGTAATAGTATATAACGTTATACGTTAGTACGTAATAATATACAACGTTATACGTGATATGGCAATACTATATAACGTTATACGTTATGTAGTAATAGTATATAACGTTATACGTTATATAGTAATATCATATAACGTTATGCGTTATATAGTAATATTATATAACGTTATGCGTTATATAGTAATAGTATATAACGTTATACGTTATATAGTATAAGTATATAACGTTATACGTTATATAGTAATAGTATATAACGTTATGCGTTATATAGTAATAGTATATAACGTTATACGTTATATCGTAATAGTATATAACGTTATACGTTATATAGTAATAGTATATAACGTTATACGTTATTACGTAATAGTATATAACGTTATACGTTATATAGTAATAGTATATAACGTTATACGTTATATAGTAATAGTATATAACGTTATACGTTATATAGTAATAGTATATAACGTTATACGTTATATAGTAATGGTATATAACGTTATACGTTATATAGTTATAGTATATAACGTTATACGTTATATAGTAATGGTATATAACGTTATACGTTATATAGTAATAGTATATAACGTTATACGTTATATAGTAATAGTATATAACGTTATAGGTTATATAGTAAGAGTATATAACTTTATACGTTATATAGTAATAGTATATAACGTTATACGTTATATAGTATAAGTATATAACGTTATACGTTATATAGTAATAGTATATAACGTTATGCGTTATATAGTAATAGTATATAACGTTATACGTTACATAGTAATACTATATAACGTTATACGTTATATAGTAATACTATATAACGTTATACGTTATATAGTAATGGTATATAACGTTATACGTTATATAGTTATAGTATATAACGTTATACGTTATATAGTAATGGTATATAACGTTATACGTTATATAGTTATAGTATATAACGTTATACGTTATATAGTAATAGTATATAACGTTATACGTTATATAGTAATAGTATATAATGTTATACGTTATATAGTTATAGTATATAACGTTATGCGTTATATAGTAATAGTATATAACGTTATACGTTATATCGTAATAGTATATAACGTTATGCGTTATATAGTAATAGTATATAACGTTATACGTTAATACGTAATAGTATATAACGTTATACGTTATATAGTAATAGTATATAACGTTATACGTTATTACGTAATAGTATATAACGTTATACGTTATATAGTAATAGTATATATCGTTATGCGTTATATAGTAATAGTATATAACGTTATACGTTATATAGTAATAGTATATAACGTTATACGTTATATAGTAATAGTATATAACGTTATACGTTATATAGTAATAGTATATAACGTTATACGTTATATAGTAATAGTATATAACGTTATACGTTAATACGTAATAGTATGTAACGTTATGCGTTATATAGTAATAGTATATAACGTCATCCGTTATATAGTATAAGTATATAACGTTATACGTTATGTAGTAATAGTATATAACGTTATACGTTATATAGTAATAGTATATAACGTTATGCGTTATATAGTAATAGTATATAACGTTATACGTTATATAGTAATACTATATAACGTTATACGTTATATAGTAATGGTATATAACGTTATACGTTATATAGTTATAGTATATAACGTTATACGTTATATAGTAATAGTATATAACGTTATACGTTATGTAGTAATAGTATATAACGTTATACGTTAGTACGTAATAATATACAACGTTATACGTGATATGGCAATACTATATAACGTTATACGTTATATAGTAATAGTATATAACGTTATACGATAGTACGGAATAGTATATATCGTTATGCGTTATATAGTAATAGTATATAACGTTATACGTTATATAGTAATAGTATATAACGTTATACGTTATATAGTAATGGTATATAACGTTATACGTTATATAGTAATATTATATAACGTTATGCGTTATATAGTAATAGTATATAACGTTATACGTTATATAGTAATAGTATATAACGTTATACGTTATATAGTAATATTATATAACGTTATGCGTTATATAGTAATATTATATAACGTTATGCGTTATATAGTAATAGTATATAACGTTATACGTTATATAGTAATAGTATATAACGTTATACGTTATATAGTAATAGTATATAACGTTATACGTTATATAGTAATAGTATATAACGTTATACGTTATATAGTATAAGTATATAACGTTATACGTTATATAGTAATAGTATATAACGTTATGCGTTATATAGTAATAGTATATAACGTTATACGTTATATAGTAATAGTATATAACGTTATACGTTATATGGTAATAGTATATAACGTTATACGTTATATAGTAATAGTATATAACGTTATACGTTATATAGTATAAGTATATAACGTTATACGTTATATAGTAATAGTATATAACGTTATGCGTTATATAGTAATAGTATATAACGTTATACGTTATATAGTAATAGTATATAACGTTATACGTTATATAGTAATGGTATATAACGTTATACGTTATATAGTAGTAGTATATAACGTTATACGTTAATACGTAATAGTATATAACGTTATGCGTTATATAGTAATAGTATATAACGTCATCCGTTATATAGTATAAGTATATAACGTTATACGTTATGTAGTAATAGTATATAACGTTATACGTTATATAGTAATATTATATAACGTTATGCGTTATATAGTAATATTATATAACGTTATGCGTTATATAGTAATAGTATATAACGTTATACGTTATATAGTAATAGTATATAACGTTATACGTTAATACGTAATAGTATATAACGTTATACGTTATATAGTAATAGTATATAACGTTATACGTTATTACGTAATAGTATATAACGTTATACGTTATATAGTAATAGTATATAACGTTATACGTTATATAGTAATAGTATATAACGTTATACGTTAGTACGTAATAATATACAACGTTATACGTGATATGGCAATACTATATAACGTTATACGTTATATAGTAATAGTATATAACGTTATACGATAGTACGGAATAGTATATAACGTTATGCGTTATATAGTAATAGTATATAACGTTATACCTTATATAGTAATAGTATATAACGTTATACGTTATATAGTAATAGTATATAACGTTATACGTTAATACGTAATAGTATATAACGTTATACGTTATATAGTAATAGTATATAACGTTATACGTTATATAGTAATAGTATATAACGTTATACGTTAGTACGTAATAATATACAACGTTATACGTGATATGGCAATACTATATAACGTTATACGTTATATAGTAATAGTATATAACGTTATACGATAGTACGGAATAGTATATATCGTTATACGTTATATAGTAATAGTATATAACGTTATACGATAGTACGGAATAGTATATATCGTTATGCGTTATATAGTAATAGTATATAACGTTATACGTTATATAGTAATAGTATATAACGTTATACGTTATATAGTAATAGTATATAACGTTATACGTTATATAGTAATAGTATATAACGTTATACGTTATATAGTAATAGTATATATCGTTATGCGTTATATAGTAATAGTATATAACGTTATACGTTATATAGTAATAGTATATAACGTTATACGTTATATAGTAATAGTATATAACGTTATACGTTATATAGTAATAGTATATAACGTTATACGTTAATACGTAATAGTATATAACGTTATGCGTTATATAGTAATAGTATATAACGTCATCCGTTATATAGTATAAGTATATAACGTTATACGTTATGTAGTAATAGTATATAACGTTATACGTTATATAGTAATATTATATAACGTTATGCGTTATATAGTTATAGTATATAACGTTATACGTTATATAGTAATAGTATATAACGTTATACGTTATATAGTAATAGTATATAACGTTATACGTTATATAGTAATAGTATATAACGTTATACGTTATATAGTTATAGTATATAACGTTATACGTTATATAGTAATAGTATATAACGTTATGCGTTATATAGTAATATTATATAACGTTATGCGTTATATAGTAATAGTATATAACGTTATGCGTTATATAGTAATATTATATAACGTTATGCGTTATATAGTAATAGTATATAACGTTATACGTTATATAGTAATAGTATATAACGTTATACGTTAATACGTAATAGTATATAACGTTATACGTTAGTACGTAATAATATACAACGTTATACGTGATATGGCAATACTATATAACGTTATACGTTATATAGTAATAGTATATAACGTTATACGATAGTACGGAATAGTATATATCGTTATGCGTTATATAGTAATAGTATATAACGTTATACGTTATATAGTAATAGTATATAACGTTATACGTTATATAGTAATGGTATATAACGTTATACGTTATATAGTAATATTATATAACGTTATGCGTTATATAGTAATAGTATATAACGTTATACGTTATATAGTAATAGTATATAACGTTATACGTTATATAGTAATATTATATAACGTTATGCGTTATATAGTAATATTATATAACGTTATGCGTTATATAGTAATAGTATATAACGTTATACGTTATATAGTAATAGTATATAACGTTATACGTTATATAGTAATAGTATATAACGTTATACGTTATATAGTAATAGTATATAACGTTATACGTTATATAGTATAAGTATATAACGTTATACGTTATATAGTAATAGTATATAACGTTATGCGTTATATAGTAATATTATATAACGTTATGCGTTATATAGTAATAGTATATAACGTTATACGTTATATAGTAATAGTATATAACGTTATACGTTATATGGTAATAGTATATAACGTTATACGTTATATGGTAATAGTATATAACGTTATACGTTATATAGTAATAGTATATAACGTTATACGTTATATAGTATAAGTATATAACGTTATACGTTATATAGTAATAGTATATAACGTTATGCGTTATATAGTAATAGTATATAACGTTATACGTTATATAGTAATAGTATATAACGTTATACGTTATATAGTAATGGTATATAACGTTATACGTTATATAGTAGTAGTATATAACGTTATACGTTAATACGTAATAGTATATAACGTTATGCGTTATATAGTAATAGTATATAACGTCATCCGTTATATAGTATAAGTATATAACGTTATACGTTATGTAGTAATAGTATATAACGTTATACGTTATATAGTAATATTATATAACGTTATGCGTTATATAGTAATATTATATAACGTTATGCGTTATATAGTAATAGTATATAACGTTATACGTTATATAGTAATAGTATATAACGTTATACGTTAATACGTAATAGTATATAACGTTATACGTTATATAGTAATAGTATATAACGTTATACGTTATTACGTAATAGTATATAACGTTATACGTTATATAGTAATAGTATATAACGTTATACGTTATATAGTAATAGTATATAACGTTATACGTTATATAGTAATAGTATATAACGTTATACGTTAGTACGTAATAGTATACAACGTTATACGTGATATGGCAATACTATATAACGTTATACGTTATATAGTAATAGTATATAACGTTATACGATAGTACGGAATAGTATATAACGTTATGCGTTATATAGAAATAGTATATAACGTTATACCTTATATAGTAATAGTATATAACGTTATACGTTATATAGTAATAGTATATAACGTTATACGTTAATACGTAATAGTATATAACGTTATACGTTATATAGTAATAGTATATAACGTTATACGTTATATAGTAATAGTATATAACGTTATACGTTATATAGTAATAGTATATAACGTTATACGTTAGTACGTAATAATATACAACGTTATACGTGATATGGCAATACTATATAACGTTATACGTTATATAGTAATAGTATATAACGTTATACGATAGTACGGAATAGTATATATCGTTATACGTTATATAGTAATAGTATATAACGTTATACGATAGTACGGAATAGTATATATCGTTATGCGTTATATAGTAATAGTATATAACGTTATACGTTATATAGTAATAGTATATAACGTTATACGTTATATAGTAATAGTATATAACGTTATACGTTATATAGTAATAGTATATAACGTTATACGTTATATAGTAATAGTATATATCGTTATGCGTTATATAGTAATAGTATATAACGTTATACGTTATATAGTAATAGTATATAGCGTTATACGTTATATAGTAATAGTATATAACGTTATACGTTATATAGTAATAGTATATAACGTTATACGTTAATACGTAATAGTATATAACGTTATGCGTTATATAGTAATAGTATATAACGTCATCCGTTATATAGTATAAGTATATAACGTTATACGTTATGTAGTAATAGTATATAACGTTATACGTTATATAGTAATATTATATAACGTTATGCGTTATATAGTTATAGTATATAACGTTATACGTTATATAGTAATAGTATATAACGTTATACGTTATATAGTAATAGTATATAACGTTATACGTTATATAGTAATAGTATATAACGTTATACGTTATATAGTTATAGTATATAACGTTATACGTTATATAGTAATAGTATATAACGTTATGCGTTATATAGTAATATTATATAACGTTATGCGTTATATAGTAATAGTATATAACGTTATACGTTATATAGTAATAGTATATAACGTTATACGTTATATAGTAATAGTATATAACGTTATACGTTATATAGTAATAGTATATAACGTTATACGTTATATAGTAATAGTATATAACGTTATACGTTATATAGTAATGGTATATAACGTTATACGTTATATAGTAATATTATATAACGTTATGCGTTATATAGTAATAATATATAACGTTATACGTTATATAGTAATAGTATATAACGTTATACGTTATATAGTTATAGTATATAACGTTATACGTTATATAGTAATAGTATATAACGTTATACGTTAATACATAATAGTATATATCGTTATACCTTATATAGTAATAGTATATAACGTTATACGTTATATAGTAATAGTATATAACGTTATACGTTATATAGTAATATTATATAACGTTATGCGTTATATAGTAATATTATATAACGTTATGCGTTATATAGTAATAGTATATAACGTTATACGTTATATAGTAATAGTATATAACGTTATACGTTATATAGTAATAGTATATAACGTTATACGTTATATAGTAATAGTATATAACGTTATAGGTTATATAGTAAGAGTATATAACTTTATACGTTATATAGTAATAGTATATAACGTTATACGTTAATACGTAATAGTATATAACGTTATACGTTATATAGTAATAGTATATAACGTTATACGTTATATAGTAATAGTATATAACGTTATACGTTATATAGTAATAGTATATAACGTTATACGTTAGTACGTAATAGTATACAACGTTATACGTGATATGGCAATACTATATAACGTTATACGTTATATAGTAATAGTATATAACGTTATACGATAGTACGGAATAGTATATAACGTTATGCGTTATATAGAAATAGTATATAACGTTATACCTTATATAGTAATAGTATATAACGTTATACGTTATATAGTAATAGTATATAACGTTATACGTTAATACGTAATAGTATATAACGTTATACGTTATATAGTAATAGTATATAACGTTATACGTTATATAGTAATAGTATATAACGTTATACGTTATATAGTAATAGTATATAACGTTATACGTTAGTACGTAATAATATACAACGTTATACGTGATATGGCAATACTATATAACGTTATACGTTATATAGTAATAGTATATAACGTTATACGATAGTACGGAATAGTATATATCGTTATACGTTATATAGTAATAGTATATAACGTTATACGATAGTACGGAATAGTATATATCGTTATGCGTTATATAGTAATAGTATATAACGTTATACGTTATATAGTAATAGTATATAACGTTATACGTTATATAGTAATAGTATATAACGTTATACGTTATATAGTAATAGTATATAACGTTATACGTTATATAGTAATAGTATATATCGTTATGCGTTATATAGTAATAGTATATAACGTTATACGTTATATAGTAATAGTATATAGCGTTATACGTTATATAGTAATAGTATATAACGTTATACGTTATATAGTAATAGTATATAACGTTATACGTTAATACGTAATAGTATATAACGTTATGCGTTATATAGTAATAGTATATAACGTCATCCGTTATATAGTATAAGTATATAACGTTATACGTTATGTAGTAATAGTATATAACGTTATACGTTATATAGTAATATTATATAACGTTATGCGTTATATAGTTATAGTATATAACGTTATACGTTATATAGTAATAGTATATAACGTTATACGTTATATAGTAATAGTATATAACGTTATACGTTATATAGTAATAGTATATAACGTTATACGTTATATAGTTATAGTATATAACGTTATACGTTATATAGTAATAGTATATAACGTTATGCGTTATATAGTAATATTATATAACGTTATGCGTTATATAGTAATAGTATATAACGTTATACGTTATATAGTAATAGTATATAACGTTATACGTTATATAGTAATAGTATATAACGTTATACGTTATATAGTAATAGTATATAACGTTATACGTTATATAGTAATAGTATATAACGTTATACGTTATATAGTAATGGTATATAACGTTATACGTTATATAGTAATATTATATAACGTTATGCGTTATATAGTAATAATATATAACGTTATACGTTATATAGTAATAGTATATAACGTTATACGTTATATAGTTATAGTATATAACGTTATACGTTATATAGTAATAGTATATAACGTTATACGTTAATACATAATAGTATATATCGTTATACCTTATATAGTAATAGTATATAACGTTATACGTTATATAGTAATAGTATATAACGTTATACGTTATATAGTAATATTATATAACGTTATGCGTTATATAGTAATATTATATAACGTTATGCGTTATATAGTAATAGTATATAACGTTATACGTTATATAGTAATAGTATATAACGTTATACGTTATATAGTAATAGTATATAACGTTATACGTTATATAGTAATAGTATATAACGTTATAGGTTATATAGTAAGAGTATATAACTTTATACGTTATATAGTAATAGTATATAACGTTATACGTTAATACGTAATAGTATATAACGTTATACGTTATATAGTAATAGTATATAACGTTATACGTTATATAGTAATAGTATATAACGTTATACGTTAGTACGTAATAATATACAACGTTATACGTGATATGGCAATACTATATAACGTTATACGTTATGTAGTAATAGTATATAACGTTATACGTTATATAGTAATATTATATAACGTTATACGTTATATAGTAATGGTATATAACGTTATACGTTATATAGTTATAGTATATAACGTTATGCGTTATATAGTAATAGTATATAACGTTATACGTTATATAGTAATACTATATAACGTTATGCGTTATATAGTAATATTATATAACGTTATGCGTTATATAGTAATAGTATATAACGTTATACGTTATATAGTAATAGTATATAACGTTATACGTTATATAGTAATAGTATATAACGTTATACGTTATATAGTAATAGTATATAACGTTATAGGTTATATAGTAAGAGTATATAACTTTATACGTTATATAGTAATAGTATATAACGTTATACGTTAATACGTAATAGTATATAACGTTATACGTTATATAGTAATAGTATATAACGTTATACGTTATATAGTAATAGTATATAACGTTATACGTTAGTACGTAATAATATACAACGTTATACGTGATATGGCAATACTATATAACGTTATACGTTATGTAGTAATAGTATATAACGTTATACGTTATATAGTAATAGTATATAACGTTATACGTTATATAGTATAAGTATATAACGTTATACGTTATATAGTAATAGTATATAACGTTATGCGTTATATAGTAATAGTATATAACGTTATACGTTATATAGTAATACTATATAACGTTATACGTTATATACTATTACTATATAACGTTATACGTTATATAGTAATGGTATATAACGTTATACGTTATATAGTAATAGTATATAACGTTATGCGTTATATAGTAATAGTATATAACGTTATACGTTATATAGTAATAGTATATAACGTTATACGTTAATACGTAATAGTATATAACGTTATACGTTATATAGTAATAGTATATAACGTTATACGTTATTACGTAATAGTATATAACGTTATACGTTATATAGTAATAGTATATAACGTTATACGTTATATAGTAATAGTATATAACGTTATACGTTATATAGTAATAGTATATAACGTTATACGTTAGTACGTAATAATATACAACGTTATACGTGATATGGCAATACTATATAACGTTATACGTTATATAGTAATAGTATATAACGTTATACGATAGTACGGAATAGTATATATCGTTATGCGTTATATAGTAATAGTATATAACGTTATACGTTATATAGTAATAGTATATAACGTTATACGTTATATAGTAATAGTATATAACGTTATACGTTATATAGTAATAGTATATAACGTTATACGTTATATAGTAATAGTATATATCGTTATGCGTTATATAGTAATAGTATATAACGTTATACGTTATATAGTAATAGTATATAACGCTATACGTTATATAGTAATAGTATATAACGTTATACGTTATATAGTAATAGTATATAACGTTATACGTTAATACGTAATAGTATGTAACGTTATGCGTTATATAGTAATAGTATATAACGTCATCCGTTATATAGTATAAGTATATAACGTTATACGTTATGTAGTAATAGTATATAACGTTATACGTTATATAGTAATAGTATATAACGTTATGCGTTATATAGTAATAGTATATAACGTTATACGTTATATAGTAATACTATATAACGTTATACGTTATATAGTAATGGTATATAACGTTATACGTTATATAGTTATAGTATATAACGTTATACGTTATATAGTAATGGTATATAACGTTATACGTTATATAGTTATAGTATATAACGTTATACGTTATATAGTAGTAGTATATAACGTTATACGTTATATAGTAATAGTATATAACGTTATACGTTATATAGTATAAGTATATAACGTTATACGTTATATAGTAATAGTATATAACGTTATGCGTTAGTACGT
Source organism: Bombus terrestris (assembly GCF_910591885.1). NCBI lineage: Eukaryota > Metazoa > Arthropoda > Insecta > Hymenoptera > Apidae > Bombus > Bombus terrestris. Next base: position 126,151 of record NC_063286.1, read on the forward strand.
AATAATATACAACGTTATACGTGATATGGCAATACTATATAACGTTATACGTTATATAGTAATAGTATATAACGTTATACGATAGTACGGAATAGTATATATCGTTATGCGTTATATAGTAATAGTATATAACGTTATACGTTATATAGTAATAGTATATAACGTTATACGTTATATAGTAATGGTATATAACGTTATACGTTATATAGTAATATTATATAACGTTATGCGTTATATAGTAATAGTATATAACGTTATACGTTATATAGTAATAGTATATAACGTTATACGTTATATAGTAATATTATATAACGTTATGCGTTATATAGTAATATTATATAACGTTATGCGTTATATAGTAATAGTATATAACGTTATACGTTATATAGTAATAGTATATAACGTTATACGTTATATAGTAATAGTATATAACGTTATACGTTATATAGTAATAGTATATAACGTTATACGTTATATAGTATAAGTATATAACGTTATACGTTATATAGTAATAGTATATAACGTTATGCGTTATATAGTAATATTATATAACGTTATGCGTTATATAGTAATAGTATATAACGTTATACGTTATATAGTAATAGTATATAACGTTATACGTTATATGGTAATAGTATATAACGTTATACGTTATATAGTAATAGTATATAACGTTATACGTTATATAGTATAAGTATATAACGTTATACGTTATATAGTAATAGTATATAACGTTATGCGTTATATAGTAATAGTATATAACGTTATACGTTATATAGTAATAGTATATAACGTTATACGTTATATAGTAATGGTATATAACGTTATACGTTATATAGTAGTAGTATATAACGTTATACGTTAATACGTAATAGTATATAACGTTATACGTGATATGGCAATACTATATAACGTTATACGTTATGTAGTAATAGTATATAACGTTATACGTTATGTAGTAATAGTATATAACGTTATACGTTATATAGTAATATTATATAACGTTATGCGTTATATAGTAATATTATATAACGTTATGCGTTATATAGTAATAGTATATAACGTTATACGTTATATAGTAATAGTATATAACGTTATACGTTATATAGTAATAGTATATAACGTTATGCGTTATATAGTAATAGTATATAACGTTATACGTTATATACTATTACTATATAACGTTATACGTTATATAATAATGGTATATAACGTTATACGTTATATAGTTATAGTATATAACGTTATACGTTATATAGTAATGGTATATAACGTTATACGTTATATAGTTATAGTATATAACGTTATAAGTTATATAGTAGTAGTATATAACGTTATACGTTATATAGTAATAGTATATAACGTTATACGTTATTACGTAATAGTATATAACGTTATACGTTATATAGTAATAGTATATAACGTTATACGTTATATCGTAATAGTATATAACGTTATACGTTATATAGTAATAGTATATAATGTTATACGTTAATACGTAATAGTATATAACGTTATACGTTATATAGTAATAGTATATAACGTTATACGTTATTACGTAATAGTATATAACGTTATACGTTATATAGTAATAGTATATAACGTTATACGTTATATAGTAATAGTATATAACGTTATACGTTATATAGTAATAGTATATAACGTTATACGTTATATAGTAATAGTATATAACGTTATACGTTATATAGTAATGGTATATAACGTTATACGTTATATAGTAATATTATATAACGTTATGCGTTATATAGTAATAGTATATAACGTTATACCTTATATAGTAATAGTATATAACGTTATACGTTATATAGTAATAGTATATAACGTTATACGTTATATAGTAATAGTATATAACGTTATACGTTATATAGTAATAGTATATAACGTTATACGTTATATAGTATAAGTATATAACGTTATACGTTATATAGTAATAGTATATAACGTTATGCGTTATATAGTAATATTATATAACGTTATGCGTTATATAGTAATAGTATATAACGTTATACGTTATATAGTAATAGTATATAACGTTATACGTTATATGGTAATAGTATATAACGTTATACGTTATATAGTAATAGTATATAACGTTATACGTTATATAGTATAAGTATATAACGTTATACGTTATATAGTAATAGTATATAACGTTATGCGTTATATAGTAATAGTATATAACGTTATACGTTATATAGTAATAGTATATAACGTTATACGTTATATAGTAATGGTATATAACGTTATACGTTATATAGTAGTAGTATATAACGTTATACGTTAATACGTAATAGTATATAACGTTATGCGTTATATAGTAATAGTATATAACGTCATCCGTTATATAGTATAAGTATATAACGTTATACGTTATGTAGTAATAGTATATAACGTTATACGTTATATAGTAATATTATATAACGTTATGCGTTATATAGTAATAGTATATAACGTTATACGTTATATAGTAATAGTATATAACGTTATACGTTATATAGTAATATTATATAACGTTATGCGTTATATAGTAATATTATATAACGTTATGCGTTATATAGTAATAGTATATAACGTTATACGTTATATAGTAATAGTATATAACGTTATACGTTATATAGTAATAGTATATAACGTTATACGTTATATAGTAATAGTATATAACGTTATACGTTATATAGTATAAGTATATAACGTTATACGTTATATAGTAATAGTATATAACGTTATGCGTTATATAGTAATATTATATAACGTTATGCGTTATATAGTAATAGTATATAACGTTATACGTTATATAGTAATAGTATATAACGTTATACGTTATATGGTAATAGTATATAACGTTATACGTTATATAGTAATAGTATATAACGTTATACGTTATATAGTATAAGTATATAACGTTATACGTTATATAGTAATAGTATATAACGTTATGCGTTATATAGTAATAGTATATAACGTTATACGTTATATAGTAATAGTATATAACGTTATACGTTATATAGTAATGGTATATAACGTTATACGTTATATAGTAGTAGTATATAACGTTATACGTTAATACGTAATAGTATATAACGTTATACGTGATATGGCAATACTATATAACGTTATACGTTATGTAGTAATAGTATATAACGTTATACGTTATGTAGTAATAGTATATAACGTTATACGTTATATAGTAATATTATATAACGTTATGCGTTATATAGTAATATTATATAACGTTATGCGTTATATAGTAATAGTATATAACGTTATACGTTATATAGTAATAGTATATAACGTTATACGTTATATAGTAATAGTATATAACGTTATGCGTTATATAGTAATAGTATATAACGTATAACGTTATATACTATTACTATATAACGTTATACGTTATATAATAATGGTATATAACGTTATACGTTATATAGTTATAGTATATAACGTTATACGTTATATAGTAATGGTATATAACGTTATACGTTATATAGTTATAGTATATAACGTTATAAGTTATATAGTAGTAGTATATAACGTTATACGTTATATAGTAATAGTATATAACGTTATACGTTATTACGTAATAGTATATAACGTTATACGTTATATAGTAATAGTATATAACGTTATACGTTATATCGTAATAGTATATAACGTTATACGTTATATAGTAATAGTATATAATGTTATACGTTAATACGTAATAGTATATAACGTTATACGTTATATAGTAATAGTATATAACGTTATACGTTATTACGTAATAGTATATAACGTTATACGTTATATAGTAATAGTATATAACGTTATACGTTATATAGTAATAGTATATAACGTTATACGTTATATAGTAATAGTATATAACGTTATACGTTATATAGTAATAGTATATAACGTTATACGTTATATAGTAATGGTATATAACGTTATACGTTATATAGTAATATTATATAACGTTATGCGTTATATAGTAATAGTATATAACGTTATACCTTATATAGTAATAGTATATAACGTTATACGTTATATAGTAATAGTATATAACGTTATACGTTATATAGTAATAGTATATAACGTTATACGTTATATAGTAATAGTATATAACGTTATACGTTATATAGTATAAGTATATAACGTTATACGTTATATAGTAATAGTATATAACGTTATGCGTTATATAGTAATATTATATAACGTTATGCGTTATATAGTAATAGTATATAACGTTATACGTTATATAGTAATAGTATATAACGTTATACGTTATATGGTAATAGTATATAACGTTATACGTTATATAGTAATAGTATATAACGTTATACGTTATATAGTATAAGTATATAACGTTATACGTTATATAGTAATAGTATATAACGTTATGCGTTATATAGTAATAGTATATAACGTTATACGTTATATAGTAATAGTATATAACGTTATACGTTATATAGTAATGGTATATAACGTTATACGTTATATAGTAGTAGTATATAACGTTATACGTTAATACGTAATAGTATATAACGTTATGCGTTATATAGTAATAGTATATAACGTCATCCGTTATATAGTATAAGTATATAACGTTATACGTTATGTAGTAATAGTATATAACGTTATACGTTATATAGTAATATTATATAACGTTATGCGTTATATAGTAATAGTATATAACGTTATACGTTATATAGTAATAGTATATAACGTTATACGTTATATAGTAATAGTATATAACGTTATACGTTATATAGTAATAGTATATAACGTTATACGTTATATAGTAATGGTATATAACGTTATACGTTATATAGTAATATTATATAACGTTATGCGTTATATAGTAATAGTATATAACGTTATACGTTATATAGTAATAGTATATAACGTTATACGTTATATAGTAATAGTATATAACGCTATACGGTAATACGTAATAGTATATAACGTTATACGTTATATAGTAATAGTATATAACGTTATACGTTATATAGTAATAGTATATAACGTTATACGTTAGTACGTAATAATATACAACGTTATACGTGATATGGCAATACTATATAACGTTATACGTTATGTAGTAATAGTATATAACGTTATACGTTATGTAGTAATAGTATATAACGTTATACGTTATATAGTAATATTATATAACGTTATGCGTTATATAGTAATATTATATAACGTTATGCGTTATATAGTAATAGTATATAACGTTATACGTTATATAGTAATAGTATATAACGTTATACGTTATATAGTAATAGTATATAACGTTATGCGTTATATAGTAATAGTATATAACGTTATACGTTATATAGTAATACTATATAACGTTATACGTTATATAATAATGGTATATAACGTTATACGTTATATAGTTATAGTATATAACGTTATACGTTATATAGTAATGGTATATAACGTTATACGTTATATAGTTATAGTATATAACGTTATACGTTATATGGTAGTAGTATATAACGTTATACGTTATATAGTAATAGTATATAACGTTATACGTTATATAGTTATAGTATATAACGTTATACGTTAATACGTAACAGTATATAACGTTATACGTTATATAGTAATAGTATATAACGTTATACGTTATATAGTTATAGTATATAACGTTATACGTTATATAGTAATAGTATATAACGTTATACGTTATATCGTAATAGTATATAACGTTATACGTTATATAGTAATAGTATATAACGTTATACGTTATTACGTAATAGTATATAACGTTATACGTTATATAGTAATAGTATATAACGTTATACGTTATATAGTAATAGTATATAACGTTATACGTTATATAGTAATAGTATATAACGTTATACGTTATTACGTAATAGTATATAACGTTATACGTTATATAGTAATAGTATATAACGTTATACGTTATATAGTAATAGTATATAACGTTATACGTTATATAGTAATAGTATATAACGTTATACGTTATATAGTAATAGTATATAACGTTATACGTTATATAGTAATAGTATATAACGTTATACGTTATATAGTAATGGTATATAACGTTATACGTTATATAGTAATATTATATAACGTTATGCGTTATATAGTAATAGTATATAACGTTATACCTTATATAGTAATAGTATATAACGTTATACGTTATATAGTAATAGTATATAACGTTATACGTTAATACGTAATAGTATATAACGTTATACGTTATATAGTAATAGTATATAACGTTATACGTTATATAGTAATAGTATATAACGTTATACGTTAGTACGTAATAATATACAACGTTATACGTGATATGGCAATACTATATAACGTTATACGTTATATAGTAATAGTATATAACGTTATACGATAGTACGGAATAGTATATATCGTTATACGTTATATAGTAATAGTATATAACGTTATACGATAGTACGGAATAGTATATATCGTTATGCGTTATATAGTAATAGTATATAACGTTATACGTTATATAGTAATAGTATATAACGTTATACGTTATATAGTAATAGTATATAACGTTATACGTTATATAGTAATAGTATATAACGTTATACGTTATATAGTAATAGTATATATCGTTATGCGTTATATAGTAATAGTATATAACGTTATACGTTATATAGTAATAGTATATAACGTTATACGTTATATAGTAATAGTATATAACGTTATACGTTATATAGTAATAGTATATAACGTTATACGTTAATACGTAATAGTATATAACGTTATGCGTTATATAGTAATAGTATATAACGTCATCCGTTATATAGTATAAGTATATAACGTTATACGTTATGTAGTAATAGTATATAACGTTATACGTTATATAGTAATATTATATAACGTTATGCGTTATATAGTTATAGTATATAACGTTATACGTTATATAGTAATAGTATATAACGTTATACGTTATATAGTAATAGTATATAACGTTATACGTTATATAGTAATAGTATATAACGTTATACGTTATATAGTTATAGTATATAACGTTATACGTTATATAGTAATAGTATATAACGTTATGCGTTATATAGTAATATTATATAACGTTATGCGTTATATAGTAATAGTATATAACGTTATACGTTATATAGTAATAGTATATAACGTTATACGTTATATAGTAATCGTATATAACGTTATACGTTATATAGTAATGGTATATAACGTTATACGTTATATAGTAATATTATATAACGTTATGCGTTATATAGTAATAGTATATAACGTTATACGTTATATAGTAATAGTATATAACGTTATACGTTATATAGTTATAGTATATAACGTTATACGTTATATAGTAATAGTATATAACGTTATACGTTAATACATAATAGTATATATCGTTATACCTTATATAGTAATAGTATATAACGTTATACGTTATATAGTAATAGTATATAACGTTATACGTTATATAGTAATATTATATAACGTTATGCGTTATATAGTAATATTATATAACGTTATGCGTTATATAGTAATAGTATATAACGTTATACGTTATATAGTAATAGTATATAACGTTATACGTTATATAGTAATAGTATATAACGTTATACGTTATATAGTAATAGTATATAACGTTATAGGTTATATAGTAAGAGTATATAACTTTATACGTTATATAGTAATAGTATATAACGTTATACGTTAATACGTAATAGTATATAACGTTATACGTTATATAGTAATAGTATATAACGTTATACGTTATATAGTAATAGTATATAACGTTATACGTTAGTACGTAATAATATACAACGTTATACGTGATATGGCAATACTATATAACGTTATACGTTATGTAGTAATAGTATATAACGTTATACGTTATATAGTAATATTATATAACGTTATGCGTTATATAGTAATATTATATAACGTTATGCGTTATATAGTAATAGTATATAACGTTATACGTTATATAGTATAAGTATATAACGTTATACGTTATATAGTAATAATATATAACGTTATGCGTTATATAGTAATAGTATATAACGTTATACGTTATATAGTAATACTATATAACGTTATACGTTATATAGTAATACTATATAACGTTATACGTTATATAGTAATGGTATATAACGTTATACGTTATATAGTTATAGTATATAACGTTATACGTTATATAGTAATGGTATATAACGTTATACGTTATATAGTTATAGTATATAACGTTATACGTTATATAGTAATAGTATATAACGTTATACGTTATATAGTAATAGTATATAACGTTATACGTTATATAGTTATAGTATATAACGTTATGCGTTATATAGTAATAGTATATAACGTTATACGTTATATCGTAATAGTATATAACGTTATACGTTATATAGTAATAGTATATAACGTTATACGTTAATACGTAATAGTATATAACGTTATACGTTATATAGTAATAGTATATAACGTTATACGTTATTACGTAATAGTATATAACGTTATACGTTATATAGTAATAGTATATAACGTTATACGTTATATAGTAATAGTATATAACGTTATACGTTATTACGTAATAGTATATAACGTTATACGTTATATAGTAATAGTATATAACGTTATACGTTATATAGTAATAGTATATAACGTTATACGTTATATAGTAATAGTATATAACGTTATACGTTAATACATAATAGTATATATCGTTATACCTTATATAGTAATAGTATATAACGTTATACGTTATATAGTAATAGTATATAACGTTATACGTTATGTAGTAATATTATATAACGTTATGCGTTATATAGTAATATTATATAACGTTATGCGTTATATAGTAATATTATATAACGTTATGCGTTATATAGTAATAGTATATAACGTTATACGTTATATAGTAATAGTATATAACGTTATACGTTATATGGTAATAGTATATAACGTTATACGTTATATAGTAATAGTATATAACGTTATACGTTATATAGTAATGGTATATAACGTTATACGTTATATAGTAATATTATATAACGTTATGCGTTATATAGTAATAGTATATAACGTTATACGTTATATAGTAATAGTATATAACGTTATACGTTATATAGTAATATTATATAACGTTATGCGTTATATAGTAATATTATATAACGTTATGCGTTATATAGTAATAGTATATAACGTTATACGTTATATAGTAATAGTATATAACGTTATACGTTATATAGTTATAGTATATAACGTTATACGTTATATAGTAATAGTATATAACGTTATGCGTTATATAGTAATATTATATAACGTTATGCGTTATATAGTAATAGTATATAACGTTATACGTTATATAGTAATAGTATATAACGTTATACGTTATATAGTAATAGTATATAACGTTATACGTTATATAGTAATGGTATATAACGTTATACGTTATATAGTAATATTATATAACGTTATGCGTTATATAGTAATAGTATATAACGTTATACGTTATATAGTAATAGTATATAACGTTATACGTTATATAGTTATAGTATATAACGTTATACGTTATATAGTAATAGTATATAACGTTATACGTTAATACATAATAGTATATATCGTTATACCTTATATAGTAATAGTATATAACGTTATACGTTATATAGTAATAGTATATAACGTTATACGTTATATAGTAATATTATATAACGTTATGCGTTATATAGTAATATTATATAACGTTATGCGTTATATAGTAATAGTATATAACGTTATACGTTATATAGTAATAGTATATAACGTTATACGTTATATAGTAATAGTATATAACGTTATACGTTATATAGTAATAGTATATAACGTTATAGGTTATATAGTAAGAGTATATAACTTTATACGTTATATAGTAATAGTATATAACGTTATACGTTAATACGTAATAGTATATAACGTTATACGTTATATAGTAATAGTATATAACGTTATACGTTATATAGTAATAGTATATAACGTTATACGTTAGTACGTAATAATATACAACGTTATACGTGATATGGCAATACTATATAACGTTATACGTTATGTAGTAATAGTATATAACGTTATACGTTATATAGTAATATTATATAACGTTATGCGTTATATAGTAATATTATATAACGTTATGCGTTATATAGTAATAGTATATAACGTTATACGTTATATAGTATAAGTATATAACGTTATACGTTATATAGTAATAGTATATAACGTTATGCGTTATATAGTAATAGTATATAACGTTATACGTTATATAGTAATACTATATAACGCATAACGTTATATACTATTACTATATAACGTTATACGTTATATAGTAATGGTATATAACGTTATACGTTATATAGTTATAGTATATAACGTTATACGTTATATAGTAATGGTATATAACGTTATACGTTATATAGTTATAGTATATAACGTTATACGTTATATAGTAATAGTATATAACGTTATACGTTATATAGTAATAGTATATAACGTTATACGTTATATAGTTATAGTATATAACGTTATGCGTTATATAGTAATAGTATATAACGTTATACGTTATATCGTAATAGTATATAACGTTATACGTTATATAGTAATAGTATATAACGTTATACGTTAATACGTAATAGTATATAACGTTATACGTTATATAGTAATAGTATATAACGTTATACGTTATTACGTAATAGTATATAACGTTATACGTTATATAGTAATAGTATATAACGTTATACGTTATATAGTAATAGTATATAACGTTATACGTTATTACGTAATAGTATATAACGTTATACGTTATATAGTAATAGTATATAACGTTATACGTTATATAGTAATAGTATATAACGTTATACGTTATATGGTAATAGTATATAACGTTATACGTTATATAGTAATAGTATATAACGTTATACGTTATATGGTAATAGTATATAACGTTATACGTTATATAGTAATAGTATATAACGTTATGCGTTATATAGTATAAGTATATAACGTTATACGTTATATAGTAATAGTATATAACGTTATGCGTTATATAGTAATAGTATATAACGTTATACGTTATATAGTAATAGTATATAACGTTATACGTTATATAGTAATGGTATATAACGTTATACGTTATATAGTAGTAGTATATAACGTTATACGTTAATACGTAATAGTATATAACGTTATGCGTTATATAGTAATAGTATATAACGTCATCCATTATATAGTATAAGTATATAACGTTATACGTTATGTAGTAATAGTATATAACGTTATACGTTATATAGTAATATTATATAACGTTATGCGTTATATAGTAATATTATATAACGTTATGCGTTATATAGTAATAGTATATAACGTTATACGTTATATAGTAATAGTATATAACGTTATACGTTATATAGTAATAGTATATAACGTTATACGTTATTACGTAATAGTATATAACGTTATACGTTATATAGTAATAGTATATAACGTTATACGTTATATAGTAATAGTATATAACGTTATACGTTAATACGTAATAGTATATAACGTTATACGTTATATAGTAATAGTATATAACGTTATACGTTATATAGTAATAGTATATAACGTTATACGTTATATAGTAATATTATATAACGTTATGCGTTATATAGTAATAGTATATAACGTTATACGTTATATAGTAATAGTATATAACGTTATACGTTATATAGTAATATTATATAACGTTATGCGTTATATAGTAATATTATATAACGTTATGCGTTATATAGTAATAGTACATAACGTTATACGTTATATAGTAATAGTATATAACGTTATACGTTATATGGTAATAGTATATAACGTTATACGTTATATAGTAATAGTATATAACGTTATACGTTATATAGTATAAGTATATAACGTTATACGTTATATAGTAATAGTATATAACGTTATGCGTTATATAGTAATATTATATAACGTTATGCGTTATATAGTAATAGTATATAACGTTATACGTTATATAGTAATAGTATATAACGTTATACGTTATATGGTAATAGTATATAACGTTATACGTTATATAGTAATAGTATATAACGTTATGCGTTATATAGTATAAGTATATAACGTTATACGTTATATAGTAATAGTATATAACGTTATGCGTTATATAGTAATAGTATATAACGTTATACGTTATATAGTAATAGTATATAACGTTATACGTTATATAGTAATGGTATATAACGTTATACGTTATATAGTAGTAGTATATAACGTTATACGTTATATAGTAATATTATATAACGTTATGCGTTATATAGTAATATTATATAACGTTATGCGTTATATAGTAATAGTATATAACGTTATACGTTAATACATAATAGTATATATCGTTATACCTTATATAGTAATAGTATATAACGTTATGCGTTATATAGTAATAGTATATAACGTTATACGTTATATAGTAATAGTATATAACGTTATACGTTATATAGTAATAGTATATAACGTTATACGTTAATACATAATAGTATATATCGTTATACCTTATATAGTAATAGTATATAACGTTATACGTTATATAGTAATAGTATATAACGTTATACGTTATATAGTAATATTATATAACGTTATGCGTTATATAGTAATATTATATAACGTTATGCGTTATATAGTAATATTATATAACGTTATGCGTTATATAGTAATAGTATATAACGTTATACGTTATATAGTAATAGTATATAACGTTATACGTTATATGGTAATAGTATATAACGTTATACGTTATATAGTAATAGTATATAACGTTATACGTTATATAGTAATGGTATATAACGTTATACGTTATATAGTAATATTATATAACGTTATGCGTTATATAGTAATAGTATATAACGTTATACGTTATATAGTAATAGTATATAACGTTATACGTTATATAGTAATATTATATAACGTTATGCGTTATATAGTAATATTATATAACGTTATGCGTTATATAGTAATAGTATATAACGTTATACGTTATATAGTAATAGTATATAACGTTATACGTTATATGGTAATAGTATATAACGTTATACGTTATATAGTAATAGTATATAACGTTATACGTTATATAGTAATGGTATATAACGTTATACGTTATATAGTAATATTATATAACGTTATGCGTTATATAGTAATAGTATATAACGTTATACGTTATATAGTAATAGTATATAACGTTATACGTTATATAGTAATATTATATAACGTTATGCGTTATATAGTAATATTATATAACGTTATGCGTTATATAGTAATAGTATATAACGTTATACGTTATATAGTAATAGTATATAACGTTATACGTTATATAGTTATAGTATATAACGTTATACGTTATATAGTAATAGTATATAACGTTATGCGTTATATAGTAATATTATATAACGTTATGCGTTATATAGTAATAGTATATAACGTTATACGTTATATAGTAATAGTATATAACGTTATACGTTATATAGTAATAGTATATAACGTTATACGTTATATAGTAATGGTATATAACGTTATACGTTATATAGTAATATTATATAACGTTATGCGTTATATAGTAATAGTATATAACGTTATACGTTATATAGTAATAGTATATAACGTTATACGTTATATAGTTATAGTATATAACGTTATACGTTATATAGTAATAGTATATAACGTTATACGTTAATACATAATAGTATATATCGTTATACCTTATATAGTAATAGTATATAACGTTATACGTTATATAGTAATAGTATATAACGTTATACGTTATATAGTAATATTATATAACGTTATGCGTTATATAGTAATATTATATAACGTTATGCGTTATATAGTAATAGTATATAACGTTATACGTTATATAGTAATAGTATATAACGTTATACGTTATATAGTAATAGTATATAACGTTATACGTTATATAGTAATAGTATATAACGTTATAGGTTATATAGTAAGAGTATATAACTTTATACGTTATATAGTAATAGTATATAACGTTATACGTTAATACGTAATAGTATATAACGTTATACGTTATATAGTAATAGTATATAACGTTATACGTTATATAGTAATAGTATATAACGTTATACGTTAGTACGTAATAATATACAACGTTATACGTGATATGGCAATACTATATAACGTTATACGTTATGTAGTAATAGTATATAACGTTATACGTTATATAGTAATATTATATAACGTTATGCGTTATATAGTAATATTATATAACGTTATGCGTTATATAGTAATAGTATATAACGTTATACGTTATATAGTATAAGTATATAACGTTATACGTTATATAGTAATAGTATATAACGTTATGCGTTATATAGTAATAGTATATAACGTTATACGTTATATAGTAATACTATATAACGCATAACGTTATATACTATTACTATATAACGTTATACGTTATATAGTAATGGTATATAACGTTATACGTTATATAGTTATAGTATATAACGTTATACGTTATATAGTAATGGTATATAACGTTATACGTTATATAGTTATAGTATATAACGTTATACGTTATATAGTAATAGTATATAACGTTATACGTTATATAGTAATAGTATATAACGTTATACGTTATATAGTTATAGTATATAACGTTATGCGTTATATAGTAATAGTATATAACGTTATACGTTATATCGTAATAGTATATAACGTTATACGTTATATAGTAATAGTATATAACGTTATACGTTAATACGTAATAGTATATAACGTTATACGTTATATAGTAATAGTATATAACGTTATACGTTATTACGTAATAGTATATAACGTTATACGTTATATAGTAATAGTATATAACGTTATACGTTATATAGTAATAGTATATAACGTTACACGTTATAACGTACTAGTATATAACGTTATACGTTATATAGTAATAGTATATAACGTTATACGTTATATAGTAATAGTATATAACGTTATACGTTATATGGTAATAGTATATAACGTTATACGTTATATAGTAATAGTATATAACGTTATACGTTATATGGTAATAGTATATAACGTTATACGTTATATAGTAATAGTATATAACGTTATGCGTTATATAGTATAAGTATATAACGTTATACGTTATATAGTAATAGTATATAACGTTATGCGTTATATAGTAATAGTATATAACGTTATACGTTATATAGTAATAGTATATAACGTTATACGTTATATAGTAATGGTATATAACGTTATACGTTATATAGTAGTAGTATATAACGTTATACGTTAATACGTAATAGTATATAACGTTATGCGTTATATAGTAATAGTATATAACGTCATCCATTATATAGTATAAGTATATAACGTTATACGTTATGTAGTAATAGTATATAACGTTATACGTTATATAGTAATATTATATAACGTTATGCGTTATATAGTAATATTATATAACGTTATGCGTTATATAGTAATAGTATATAACGTTATACGTTATATAGTAATAGTATATAACGTTATACGTTATATAGTAATAGTATATAACGTTATACGTTATATAGTAATGGTATATAACGTTATGCGTTATATAGTAATATTATATAACGTTATGCGTTATATAGTAATACTATATAACGTTATACGTTAATACGTAATAGTATATAACGTTATACGTTATATAGTAATAGTATATAACGTTATACGTTAATACGTAATAGTATATAACGTTATACGTTATATAGTAATAGTATATAACGTTATACGTTAATACGTAATAGTATATAACGTTATACGTTAATACGTAATAGTATATAACGTTATACGTTATATAGTAATAGTATATAACGTTATACGTTATTACGTAATAGTATATAACGTTATACGTTATATAGTAATAGTATATAACGTTATACGTTATATAGTAATAGTATATAACGTTATACGTTAATACGTAATAGTATATAACGTTATACGTTATATAGTAATAGTATATAACGTTATACGTTAATACGTAATAGTATATAACGTTATACGTTAATACGTAATAGTATATAACGTTATACGTTATATAGTAATAGTATATAACGTTATACGTTATTACGTAATAGTATATAACGTTATACGTTATATAGTAATAGTATATAACGTTATACGTTATATAGTAATAGTATATAACGTTATACGTTAATACGTAATAGTATATAACGTTATACGTTATATAGTAATAGTATATAACGTTATACGTTATATGGTAATAGTATATAACGTTATACGTTATATAGTAATAGTATATAACGTTATACGTTATATAGTATAAGTATATAACGTTATACGTTATATAGTAATAGTATATAACGTTATGCGTTATATAGTAATATTATATAACGTTATGCGTTATATAGTAATAGTATATAACGTTATACGTTATATAGTAATAGTATATAACGTTATACGTTATATGGTAATAGTATATAACGTTATACGTTATATAGTAATAGTATATAACGTTATGCGTTATATAGTATAAGTATATAACGTTATACGTTATATAGTAATAGTATATAACGTTATGCGTTATATAGTAATAGTATATAACGTTATACGTTATATAGTAATAGTATATAACGTTATACGTTATATAGTAATGGTATATAACGTTATACGTTATATAGTAGTAGTATATAACGTTATACGTTATATAGTAATATTATATAACGTTATGCGTTATATAGTAATATTATATAACGTTATGCGTTATATAGTAATAGTATATAACGTTATACGTTAATACATAATAGTATATATCGTTATACCTTATATAGTAATAGTATATAACGTTATGCGTTATATAGTAATAGTATATAACGTTATACGTTATATAGTAATAGTATATAACGTTATACGTTATATAGTAATAGTATATAACGTTATACGTTAATACATAATAGTATATATCGTTATACCTTATATAGTAATAGTATATAACGTTATACGTTATATAGTAATAGTATATAACGTTATACGTTATATAGTAATATTATATAACGTTATGCGTTATATAGTAATATTATATAACGTTATGCGTTATATAGTAATATTATATAACGTTATGCGTTATATAGTAATAGTATATAACGTTATACGTTATATAGTAATAGTATATAACGTTATACGTTATATGGTAATAGTATATAACGTTATACGTTATATAGTAATAGTATATAACGTTATACGTTATATAGTAATGGTATATAACGTTATACGTTATATAGTAATATTATATAACGTTATGCGTTATATAGTAATAGTATATAACGTTATACGTTATATAGTAATAGTATATAACGTTATACGTTATATAGTAATATTATATAACGTTATGCGTTATATAGTAATATTATATAACGTTATGCGTTATATAGTAATAGTATATAACGTTATACGTTATATAGTAATAGTATATAACGTTATACGTTATATGGTAATAGTATATAACGTTATACGTTATATAGTAATAGTATATAACGTTATACGTTATATAGTATAAGTATATAACGTTATACGTTATATAGTAATAGTATATAACGTTATGCGTTATATAGTAATATTATATAACGTTATGCGTTATATAGTAATAGTATATAACGTTATACGTTATATAGTAATAGTATATAACGTTATACGTTATATGGTAATAGTATATAACGTTATACGTTATATAGTAATAGTATATAACGTTATGCGTTATATAGTATAAGTATATAACGTTATACGTTATATAGTAATAGTATATAACGTTATGCGTTATATAGTAATAGTATATAACGTTATACGTTATATAGTAATAGTATATAACGTTATACGTTATATAGTAATGGTATATAACGTTATACGTTATATAGTAGTAGTATATAACGTTATACGTTAATACGTAATAGTATATAACGTTATGCGTTATATAGTAATAGTATATAACGTCATCCGTTATATAGTATAAGTATATAACGTTATACGTTATGTAGTAATAGTATATAACGTTATACGTTATATAGTATAAGTATATAACGTTATACGTTATATAGTAATAGTATATAACGTTATGCGTTATATAGTAATAGTATATAACGTTATACGTTATATAGTAATAGTATATAACGTTATACGTTATATAGTAATAGTATATAACGTTATACGTTATATAGTAATGGTATATAACGTTATGCGTTATATAGTAATATTATATAACGTTATGCGTTATATAGTAATACTATATAACGTTATACGTTAATACGTAATAGTATATAACGTTATACGTTATATAGTAATAGTATATAACGTTATACGTTAATACGTAATAGTATATAACGTTATACGTTATATAGTAATAGTATATAACGTTATACGTTAATACGTAATAGTATATAACGTTATACGTTATATAGTAATAGTATATAACGTTATACGTTATTACGTAATAGTATATAACGTTATACGTTATATAGTAATAGTATATAACGTTATACGTTATATAGTAATAGTATATAACGTTATACGTTAATACGTAATAGTATATAACGTTATACGTTATATAGTAATAGTATATAACGTTATACGTTATTACGTAATAGTATATAACGTTATACGTTATATAGTAATACTATATAACGTTATACGTTATATAGTAATAGTATATAACGTTATACGTTATTACGTAATAGTATATAACGTTATACGTTAATACGTAATAGTATATAACGTTATACGTTATATAGTAATAGTATATAACGTTATACGTTATTACGCAATAGTATACAACGTTATACGTTATATAGTAATAGTATATAACGTTATACGTTATATACTAATAGTATATAACGTTATACGTTATTACGTAATAGTATATAACGTTATACGTTATATAGTAATAGTATATAACGTTATACGTTATATAGTAATAGTATATAACGTTATACGTTATATAGTAATAGTATATAACGTTATACGTTATATAGTAATAGTATATAACGTTATACGTTAATACATAATAGTATATATCGTTATACCTTATATAGTAATAGTATATAACGTTATACGTTATATAGTAATAGTATATAACGTTATACGTTATATAGTAATATTATATAACGTTATGCGTTATATAGTAATATTATATAACGTTATGCGTTATATAGTAATATTATATAACGTTATGCGTTATATAGTAATAGTATATAACGTTATACGTTATATAGTAATAGTATATAACGTTATACGTTATATGGTAATAGTATATAACGTTATACGTTATATAGTAATAGTATATAACGTTATACGTTATATAGTAATGGTATATAACGTTATACGTTATATAGTAATATTATATAACGTTATGCGTTATATAGTAATAGTATATAACGTTATACGTTATATAGTAATAGTATATAACGTTATACGTTATATAGTAATATTATATAACGTTATGCGTTATATAGTAATAGTATATAACGTTATACGTTATATAGTAATAGTATATAACGTTATACGTTATATAGTTATAGTATATAACGTTATACGTTATATAGTAATAGTATATAACGTTATACGTTATATAGTAATAGTATATAACGTTATACGTTATATAGTAATAGTATATAACGTTATACGTTATATAGTATAAGTATATAACGTTATACGTTATATAGTAATAGTATATAACGTTATGCGTTATATAGTAATATTATATAACGTTATGCGTTATATAGTAATAGTATATAACGTTATACGTTATATAGTAATAGTATATAACGTTATACGTTATATAGTAATAGTATATAACGTTATACGTTATATAGTAATAGTATATAACGTTATAGGTTATATAGTAAGAGTATATAACTTTATACGTTATATAGTAATAGTATATAACGTTATACGTTAATACGTAATAGTATATAACGTTATACGTTATATAGTAATAGTATATAACGTTATACGTTATATAGTAATAGTATATAACGTTATACGTTAGTACGTAATAATATACAACGTTATACGTGATATGGCAATACTATATAACGTTATACGTTATGTAGTAATAGTATATAACGTTATACGTTATATAGTAATATTATATAACGTTATGCGTTATATAGTAATATTATATAACGTTATGCGTTATATAGTAATAGTATATAACGTTATACGTTATATAGTATAAGTATATAACGTTATACGTTATATAGTAATAGTATATAACGTTATGCGTTATATAGTAATAGTATATAACGTTATACGTTATATAGTAATACTATATAACGTATAACGTTATATAGTAATACTATATAACGTTATACGTTATATAGTAATGGTATATAACGTTATACGTTATATAGTTATAGTATATAACGTTATACGTTATATAGTAATGGTATATAACGTTATACGTTATATAGTTATAGTATATAACGTTATACGTTATATAGTAATAGTATATAACGTTATACGTTATATAGTAATAGTATATAACGTTATACGTTATATAGTTATAGTATATAACGTTATGCGTTATATAGTAATAGTATATAACGTTATACGTTATATCGTAATAGTATATAATGTTATACGTTATATAGTAATAGTATATAACGTTATACGTTAATACGTAATAGTATATAACGTTATACGTTATATAGTAATAGTATATAACGTTATACGTTATATAGTAATAGTATATAACGTTATACGTTATTACGTAATAGTATATAACGTTATACGTTATATAGTAATAGTATATAACGTTATACGTTATATAGTAATAGTATATAACGTTATACGTTATTACGTAATAGTATATAACGTTATACGTTATATAGTAATAGTATATAACGTTATACGTTATATAGTAATAGTATATAACGTTATACGTTATATGGTAATAGTATATAACGTTATACGTTATATAGTAATAGTATATAACGTTATACGTTATATGGTAATAGTATATAACGTTATACGTTATATAGTAATAGTATATAACGTTATGCGTTATATAGTATAAGTATATAACGTTATACGTTATATAGTAATAGTATATAACGTTATGCGTTATATAGTAATAGTATATAACGTTATACGTTATATAGTAATAGTATATAACGTTATACGTTATATAGTAATGGTATATAACGTTATACGTTATATAGTAGTAGTATATAACGTTATACGTTAATACGTAATAGTATATAACGTTATGCGTTATATAGTAATAGTATATAACGTCATCCATTATATAGTATAAGTATATAACGTTATACGTTATGTAGTAATAGTATATAACGTTATACGTTATATAGTAATATTATATAACGTTATGCGTTATATAGTAATATTATATAACGTTATGCGTTATATAGTAATAGTATATAACGTTATACGTTATATAGTAATAGTATATAACGTTATACGTTATATAGTAATAGTATATAACGTTATACGTTATATAGTAATGGTATATAACGTTATGCGTTATATAGTAATATTATATAACGTTATGCGTTATATAGTAATACTATATAACGTTATACGTTAATACGTAATAGTATATAACGTTATACGTTATATAGTAATAGTATATAACGTTATACGTTATATAGTAATATTATATAACGTTATGCGTTATATAGTAATAGTATATAACGTTATACGTTATATAGTAATAGTATATAACGTTATACGTTATATAGTAATATTATATAACGTTATGCGTTATATAGTAATATTATATAACGTTATGCGTTATATAGTAATAGTACATAACGTTATACGTTATATAGTAATAGTATATAACGTTATACGTTATATGGTAATAGTATATAACGTTATACGTTATATAGTAATAGTATATAACGTTATACGTTATATAGTATAAGTATATAACGTTATACGTTATATAGTAATAGTATATAACGTTATGCGTTATATAGTAATATTATATAACGTTATGCGTTATATAGTAATAGTATATAACGTTATACGTTATATAGTAATAGTATATAACGTTATACGTTATATGGTAATAGTATATAACGTTATACGTTATATAGTAATAGTATATAACGTTATGCGTTATATAGTATAAGTATATAACGTTATACGTTATATAGTAATAGTATATAACGTTATGCGTTATATAGTAATAGTATATAACGTTATACGTTATATAGTAATAGTATATAACGTTATACGTTATATAGTAATGGTATATAACGTTATACGTTATATAGTAGTAGTATATAACGTTATACGTTATATAGTAATATTATATAACGTTATGCGTTATATAGTAATATTATATAACGTTATGCGTTATATAGTAATAGTATATAACGTTATACGTTAATACATAATAGTATATATCGTTATACCTTATATAGTAATATTATATAACGTTATGCGTTATATAGTAATAGTATATAACGTTATACGTTATATAGTAATAGTATATAACGTTATACGTTATATAGTAATAGTATATAACGTTATACGTTAATACATAATAGTATATATCGTTATACCTTATATAGTAATAGTATATAACGTTATACGTTATATAGTAATAGTATATAACGTTATACGTTATATAGTAATATTATATAACGTTATGCGTTATATAGTAATATTATATAACGTTATGCGTTATATAGTAATATTATATAACGTTATGCGTTATATAGTAATAGTATATAACGTTATACGTTATATAGTAATAGTATATAACGTTATACGTTATATGGTAATAGTATATAACGTTATACGTTATATAGTAATAGTATATAACGTTATACGTTATATAGTAATGGTATATAACGTTATACGTTATATAGTAATATTATATAACGTTATGCGTTATATAGTAATAGTATATAACGTTATACGTTATATAGTAATAGTATATAACGTTATACGTTATATAGTAATATTATATAACGTTATGCGTTATATAGTAATATTATATAACGTTATGCGTTATATAGTAATAGTATATAACGTTATACGTTATATAGTAATAGTATATAACGTTATACGTTATATGGTAATAGTATATAACGTTATACGTTATATAGTAATAGTATATAACGTTATACGTTATATAGTATAAGTATATAACGTTATACGTTATATAGTAATAGTATATAACGTTATGCGTTATATAGTAATATTATATAACGTTATGCGTTATATAGTAATAGTATATAACGTTATACGTTATATAGTAATAGTATATAACGTTATACGTTATATGGTAATAGTATATAACGTTATACGTTATATAGTAATAGTATATAACGTTATGCGTTATATAGTATAAGTATATAACGTTATACGTTATATAGTAATAGTATATAACGTTATGCGTTATATAGTAATAGTATATAACGTTATACGTTATATAGTAATAGTATATAACGTTATACGTTATATAGTAATGGTATATAACGTTATACGTTATATAGTAGTAGTATATAACGTTATACGTTAATACGTAATAGTATATAACGTTATGCGTTATATAGTAATAGTATATAACGTCATCCGTTATATAGTATAAGTATATAACGTTATACGTTATGTAGTAATAGTATATAACGTTATACGTTATATAGTATAAGTATATAACGTTATACGTTATATAGTAATAGTATATAACGTTATGCGTTATATAGTAATAGTATATAACGTTATACGTTATATAGTAATAGTATATAACGTTATACGTTATATAGTAATAGTATATAACGTTATACGTTATATAGTAATGGTATATAACGTTATGCGTTATATAGTAATATTATATAACGTTATGCGTTATATAGTAATACTATATAACGTTATACGTTAATACGTAATAGTATATAACGTTATACGTTATATAGTAATAGTATATAACGTTATACGTTAATACGTAATAGTATATAACGTTATACGTTATATAGTAATAGTATATAACGTTATACGTTAATACGTAATAGTATATAACGTTATACGTTATATAGTAATAGTATATAACGTTATACGTTATTACGTAATAGTATATAACGTTATACGTTATATAGTAATAGTATATAACGTTATACGTTATATAGTAATAGTATATAACGTTATACGTTAATACGTAATAGTATATAACGTTATACGTTATATAGTAATAGTATATAACGTTATACGTTATTACGTAATAGTATATAACGTTATACGTTATATAGTAATAGTATATAACGTTATACGTTATTACGTAATAGTATATAACGTTATACGTTAATACGTAATAGTATATAACGTTATACGTTATATAGTAATAGTATATAACGTTATACGTTATTACGTAATAGTATATAACGTTATACGTTATATAGTAATAGTATATAACGTTATACGTTATATAGTAATAGTATATAACGTTATACGTTATTACGTAATAGTATATAACGTTATACGTTATATAGTAATAGTATATAACGTTATACGTTATATAGTAATAGTATATAACGTTATACGTTATATAGTAATAGTATATAACGTTATACGTTATATAGTAATAGTATATAACGTTATACGTTAATACATAATAGTATATATCGTTATACCTTATATAGTAATAGTATATAACGTTATACGTTATATAGTAATAGTATATAACGTTATACGTTATATAGTAATATTATATAACGTTATGCGTTATATAGTAATATTATATAACGTTATGCGTTATATAGTAATATTATATAACGTTATGCGTTATATAGTAATAGTATATAACGTTATACGTTATATAGTAATAGTATATAACGTTATACGTTATATGGTAATAGTATATAACGTTATACGTTATATCGTAATAGTATATAACGTTATACGTTATATAGTAATGGTATATAACGTTATACGTTATATAGTAATATTATATAACGTTATGCGTTATATAGTAATAGTATATAACGTTATACGTTATATAGTAATAGTATATAACGTTATACGTTATATAGTAATATTATATAACGTTATGCGTTATATAGTAATAGTATATAACGTTATACGTTATATAGTAATAGTATATAACGTTATACGTTATATAGTTATAGTATATAACGTTATACGTTATATAGTAATAGTATATAACGTTATACGTTATATAGTAATAGTATATAACGTTATACGTTATATAGTAATAGTATATAACGTTATACGTTATATAGTATAAGTATATAACGTTATACGTTATATAGTAATAGTATATAACGTTATGCGTTATATAGTAATATTATATAACGTTATGCGTTATATAGTAATAGTATATAACGTTATACGTTATATAGTAATAGTATATAACGTTATACGTTATATAGTAATAGTATATAACGTTATACGTTATATAGTAATAGTATATAACGTTATAGGTTATATAGTAAGAGTATATAACTTTATACGTTATATAGTAATAGTATATAACGTTATACGTTAATACGTAATAGTATATAACGTTATACGTTATATAGTAATAGTATATAACGTTATACGTTATATAGTAATAGTATATAACGTTATACGTTAGTACGTAATAATATACAACGTTATACGTGATATGGCAATACTATATAACGTTATACGTTATGTAGTAATAGTATATAACGTTATACGTTATATAGTAATATTATATAACGTTATGCGTTATATAGTAATATTATATAACGTTATGCGTTATATAGTAATAGTATATAACGTTATACGTTATATAGTATAAGTATATAACGTTATACGTTATATAGTAATAGTATATAACGTTATGCGTTATATAGTAATAGTATATAACGTTATACGTTATATAGTAATACTATATAACGCATAACGTTATATACTATTACTATATAACGTTATACGTTATATAGTAATGGTATATAACGTTATACGTTATATAGTTATAGTATATAACGTTATACGTTATATAGTAATGGTATATAACGTTATACGTTATATAGTTATAGTATATAACGTTATACGTTATATAGTAATAGTATATAACGTTATACGTTATATAGTAATAGTATATAACGTTATACGTTATATAGTTATAGTATATAACGTTATGCGTTATATAGTAATAGTATATAACGTTATACGTTATATCGTAATAGTATATAACGTTATACGTTATATAGTAATAGTATATAACGTTATACGTTAATACGTAATAGTATATAACGTTATACGTTATATAGTAATAGTATATAACGTTATACGTTATTACGTAATAGTATATAACGTTATACGTTATATAGTAATAGTATATAACGTTATACGTTATATAGTAATAGTATATAACGTTATACGTTATTACGTAATAGTATATAACGTTATACGTTATATAGTAATAGTATATAACGTTATACGTTATATAGTAATAGTATATAACGTTATACGTTATATAGTAATAGTATATAACGTTATACGTTATATAGTAATAGTATATAACGTTATACGTTATATGGTAATAGTATATAACGTTATACGTTATATAGTAATAGTATATAACGTTATGCGTTATATAGTATAAGTATATAACGTTATACGTTATATAGTAATAGTATATAACGTTATGCGTTATATAGTAATAGTATATAACGTTATACGTTATATAGTAATAGTATATAACGTTATACGTTATATAGTAATGGTATATAACGTTATACGTTATATAGTAGTAGTATATAACGTTATACGTTAATACGTAATAGTATATAACGTTATGCGTTATATAGTAATAGTATATAACGTCATCCGTTATATAGTATAAGTATATAACGTTATACGTTATGTAGTAATAGTATATAACGTTATACGTTATATAGTAATATTATATAACGTTATGCGTTATATAGTAATATTATATAACGTTATGCGTTATATAGTAATAGTATATAACGTTATACGTTATATAGTAATAGTATATAACGTTATACGTTATATAGTAATAGTATATAACGTTATACGTTATATAGTAATGGTATATAACGTTATGCGTTATATAGTAATATTATATAACGTTATGCGTTATATACTAATACTATATAACGTTATACGTTAATACGTAATAGTATATAACGTTATACGTTATATAGTAATAGTATATAACGTTATACGTTAATACGTAATAGTATATAACGTTATACGTTATATAGTAATAGTATATAACGTTATACGTTAATACGTAATAGTATATAACGTTATACGTTATATAGTAATAGTATATAACGTTATACGTTATTACGTAATAGTATATAACGTTATACGTTATATAGTAATAGTATATAACGTTATACGTTATATAGTAATAGTATATAACGTTATACGTTAATACGTAATAGTATATAACGTTATACGTTATATAGTAATAGTATATAACGTTATACGTTATATAGTAATAGTATATAACGTTATACGTTATATAGTAATATTATATAACGTTATGCGTTATATAGTAATAGTATATAACGTTATACGTTATATAGTAATAGTATATAACGTTATACGTTATATAGTAATATTATATAACGTTATGCGTTATATAGTAATATTATATAACGTTATGCGTTATATAGTAATAGTACATAACGTTATACGTTATATAGTAATAGTATATAACGTTATACGTTATATGGTAATAGTATATAACGTTATACGTTATATAGTAATAGTATATAACGTTATACGTTATATAGTATAAGTATATAACGTTATACGTTATATAGTAATAGTATATAACGTTATGCGTTATATAGTAATATTATATAACGTTATGCGTTATATAGTAATAGTATATAACGTTATACGTTATATAGTAATAGTATATAACGTTATACGTTATATGGTAATAGTATATAACGTTATACGTTATATAGTAATAGTATATAACGTTATGCGTTATATAGTATAAGTATATAACGTTATACGTTATATAGTAATAGTATATAACGTTATGCGTTATATAGTAATAGTATATAACGTTATACGTTATATAGTAATAGTATATAACGTTATACGTTATATAGTAATGGTATATAACGTTATACGTTATATAGTAGTAGTATATAACGTTATACGTTATATAGTAATATTATATAACGTTATGCGTTATATAGTAATATTATATAACGTTATGCGTTATATAGTAATAGTATATAACGTTATACGTTAATACATAATAGTATATATCGTTATACCTTATATAGTAATAGTATATAACGTTATGCGTTATATAGTAATAGTATATAACGTTATACGTTATATAGTAATAGTATATAACGTTATACGTTATATAGTAATAGTATATAACGTTATACGTTAATACATAATAGTATATATCGTTATACCTTATATAGTAATAGTATATAACGTTATACGTTATATAGTAATAGTATATAACGTTATACGTTATATAGTAATATTATATAACGTTATGCGTTATATAGTAATATTATATAACGTTATGCGTTATATAGTAATATTATATAACGTTATGCGTTATATAGTAATAGTATATAACGTTATACGTTATATAGTAATAGTATATAACGTTATACGTTATATGGTAATAGTATATAACGTTATACGTTATATAGTAATAGTATATAACGTTATACGTTATATAGTAATGGTATATAACGTTATACGTTATATAGTAATATTATATAACGTTATGCGTTATATAGTAATAGTATATAACGTTATACGTTATATAGTAATAGTATATAACGTTATACGTTATATAGTAATATTATATAACGTTATGCGTTATATAGTAATATTATATAACGTTATGCGTTATATAGTAATAGTATATAACGTTATACGTTATATAGTAATAGTATATAACGTTATACGTTATATGGTAATAGTATATAACGTTATACGTTATATAGTAATAGTATATAACGTTATACGTTATATAGTATAAGTATATAACGTTATACGTTATATAGTAATAGTATATAACGTTATGCGTTATATAGTAATATTATATAACGTTATGCGTTATATAGTAATAGTATATAACGTTATACGTTATATAGTAATAGTATATAACGTTATACGTTATATGGTAATAGTATATAACGTTATACGTTATATAGTAATAGTATATAACGTTATGCGTTATATAGTATAAGTATATAACGTTATACGTTATATAGTAATAGTATATAACGTTATGCGTTATATAGTAATAGTATATAACGTTATACGTTATATAGTAATAGTATATAACGTTATACGTTATATAGTAATGGTATATAACGTTATACGTTATATAGTAGTAGTATATAACGTTATACGTTAATACGTAATAGTATATAACGTTATGCGTTATATAGTAATAGTATATAACGTCATCCGTTATATAGTATAAGTATATAACGTTATACGTTATGTAGTAATAGTATATAACGTTATACGTTATATAGTAATATTATATAACGTTATGCGTTATATAGTAATATTATATAACGTTATGCGTTATATAGTAATAGTATATAACGTTATACGTTATATAGTAATAGTATATAACGTTATACGTTATATAGTAATAGTATATAACGTTATACGTTATATAGTAATGGTATATAACGTTATGCGTTATATAGTAATATTATATAACGTTATGCGTTATATACTATTACTATATAACGTTATACGTTAATACGTAATAGTATATAACGTTATACGTTATATAGTAATAGTATATAACGTTATACGTTAATACGTAATAGTATATAACGTTATACGTTATATAGTAATAGTATATAACGTTATACGTTAATACGTAATAGTATATAACGTTATACGTTATATAGTAATAGTATATAACGTTATACGTTATTACGTAATAGTATATAACGTTATACGTTATATAGTAATAGTATATAACGTTATACGTTATATAGTAATAGTATATAACGTTATACGTTAATACGTAATAGTATATAACGTTATACGTTATATAGTAATAGTATATAACGTTATACGTTATTACGTAATAGTATATAACGTTATACGTTATATAGTAATAGTATATAACGTTATACGTTATATAGTAATAGTATATAACGTTATACGTTATTACGTAATAGTATATAACGTTATACGTTAATACGTAATAGTATATAACGTTATACGTTATATAGTAATAGTATATAACGTTATACGTTATTACGTAATAGTATATAACGTTATACGTTATATAGTAATAGTATATAACGTTATACGTTATATAGTAATAGTATATAACGTTATACGTTATTACGTAATAGTATATAACGTTATACGTTATATAGTAATAGTATATAACGTTATACGTTATATAGTAATAGTATATAACGTTATACGTTATATAGTAATAGTATATAACGTTATACGTTATATAGTAATAGTATATAACGTTATACGTTAATACATAATAGTATATATCGTTATACCTTATATAGTAATAGTATATAACGTTATACGTTATATAGTAATAGTATATAACGTTATACGTTATATAGTAATATTATATAACGTTATGCGTTATATAGTAATATTATATAACGTTATGCGTTATATAGTAATATTATATAACGTTATGCGTTATATAGTAATAGTATATAACGTTATACGTTATATAGTAATAGTATATAACGTTATACGTTATATGGTAATAGTATATAACGTTATACGTTATATAGTAATAGTATATAACGTTATACGTTATATAGTAATGGTATATAACGTTATACGTTATATAGTAATATTATATAACGTTATGCGTTATATAGTAATAGTATATAACGTTATACGTTATATAGTAATAGTATATAACGTTATACGTTATATAGTAATATTATATAACGTTATGCGTTATATAGTAATATTATATAACGTTATGCGTTATATAGTAATAGTATACAACGTTATACGTTATATAGTAATAGTATATAACGTTATACGTTATATAGTAATAGTATATAACGTTATACGTTATATAGTAATAGTATATAACGTTATACGTTATATAGTATAAGTATATAACGTTATACGTTATATAGTAATAGTATATAACGTTATGCGTTATATAGTAATATTATATAACGTTATGCGTTATATAGTAATAGTATATAACGTTATACGTTATATAGTAATAGTATATAACGTTATACGTTATATGGTAATAGTATATAACGTTATACGTTATATAGTAATAGTATATAACGTTATGCGTTATATAGTATAAGTATATAACGTTATACGTTATATAGTAATAGTATATAACGTTATGCGTTATATAGTAATAGTATATAACGTTATACGTTATATAGTAATAGTATATAACGTTATACGTTATATAGTAATGGTATATAACGTTATACGTTATATAGTAGTAGTATATAACGTTATACGTTAATACGTAATAGTATATAACGTTATGCGTTATATAGTAATAGTATATAACGTCATCCGTTATATAGTATAAGTATATAACGTTATACGTTATGTAGTAATAGTATATAACGTTATACGTTATATAGTAATATTATATAACGTTATGCGTTATATAGTAATATTATATAACGTTATGCGTTATATAGTAATAGTATATAACGTTATACGTTATATAGTAATAGTATATAACGTTATACGTTATATAGTAATAGTATATAACGTTATACGTTATATAGTAATGGTATATAACGTTATACGTTATATAGTAATATTATATAACGTTATGCGTTATATAGTAATAGTATATAACGTTATACGTTATATAGTAATAGTATATAACGTTATACGTTATATAGTAATAGTATATAACGTTATACGTTAATACGTAATAGTATATAACGTTATACGTTATATAGTAATAGTATATAACGTTATACGTTATATAGTAATAGTATATAACGTTATACGTTAGTACGTAATAATATACAACGTTATACGTGATATGGCAATACTATATAACGTTATACGTTATATAGTAATAGTATATAACGTTATACGATAGTACGGAATAGTATATATCGTTATGCGTTATATAGTAATAGTATATAACGTTATACGTTATATAGTAATAGTATATAACGTTATACGTTATATAGTAATGGTATATAACGTTATACGTTATATAGTAGTAGTATATAACGTTATACGTTAATACGTAATAGTATATAACGTTATGCGTTATATAGTAATAGTATATAACGTCATCCGTTATATAGTATAAGTATATAACGTTATACGTTATGTAGTAATAGTATATAACGTTATACGTTATATAGTAATATTATATAACGTTATGCGTTATATAGTAATATTATATAACGTTATGCGTTATATAGTAATAGTATATAACGTTATACGTTATATAGTAATAGTATATAACGTTATACGTTATATAGTAATAGTATATAACGTTATACGTTATATAGTAATGGTATATAACGTTATGCGTTATATAGTAATATTATATAACGTTATGCGTTATATAGTAATACTATATAACGTTATACGTTAATACGTAATAGTATATAACGTTATACGTTATATAGTAATAGTATATAACGTTATACGTTAATACGTAATAGTATATAACGTTATACGTTATATAGTAATAGTATATAACGTTATACGTTAATACGTAATAGTATATAACGTTATACGTTATATAGTAATAGTATATAACGTTATACGTTATTACGTAATAGTATATAACGTTATACGTTATATAGTAATAGTATATAACGTTATACGTTATATAGTAATAGTATATAACGTTATACGTTAATACGTAATAGTATATAACGTTATACGTTATATAGTAATAGTATATAACGTTATACGTTATATAGTAATAGTATATAACGTTATACGTTATTACGTAATAGTATATAACGTTATACGTTAATACGTAATAGTATATAACGTTATACGTTATATAGTAATAGTATATAACGTTATACGTTAATACGTAATAGTATATAACGTTATACGTTATATAGTAATAGTATATAACGTTATACGTTATATAGTAATAGTATATAACGTTATACGTTATTACGTAATAGTATATAACGTTATACGTTATATAGTAATAGTATATAACGTTATACGTTATATAGTAATAGTATATAACGTTATACGTTATATAGTAATAGTATATAACGTTATACGTTATATAGTAATAGTATATAACGTTATACGTTAATACATAATAGTATATATCGTTATACCTTATATAGTAATAGTATATAACGTTATACGTTATATAGTAATAGTATATAACGTTATACGTTATATAGTAATATTATATAACGTTATGCGTTATATAGTAATATTATATAACGTTATGCGTTATATAGTAATATTATATAACGTTATGCGTTATATAGTAATAGTATATAACGTTATACGTTATATAGTAATAGTATATAACGTTATACGTTATATGGTAATAGTATATAACGTTATACGTTATATAGTAATAGTATATAACGTTATACGTTATATAGTAATGGTATATAACGTTATACGTTATATAGTAATGGTATATAACGTTATACGTTATATAGTAATATTATATAACGTTATGCGTTATATAGTAATAGTATATAACGTTATACGTTATATAGTAATAGTATATAACGTTATACGTTATATAGTAATATTATATAACGTTATGCGTTATATAGTAATATTATATAACGTTATGCGTTATATAGTAATAGTATACAACGTTATACGTTATATAGTAATAGTATATAACGTTATACGTTATATAGTAATAGTATATAACGTTATACGTTATATAGTAATAGTATATAACGTTATACGTTATATAGTATAAGTATATAACGTTATACGTTATATAGTAATAGTATATAACGTTATGCGTTATATAGTAATATTATATAACGTTATGCGTTATATAGTAATAGTATATAACGTTATACGTTATATAGTAATAGTATATAACGTTATACGTTATATGGTAATAGTATATAACGTTATACGTTATATAGTAATAGTATATAACGTTATGCGTTATATAGTATAAGTATATAACGTTATACGTTATATAGTAATAGTATATAACGTTATGCGTTATATAGTAATAGTATATAACGTTATACGTTATATAGTAATAGTATATAACGTTATACGTTATATAGTAATGGTATATAACGTTATACGTTATATAGTAGTAGTATATAACGTTATACGTTAATACGTAATAGTATATAACGTTATGCGTTATATAGTAATAGTATATAACGTCATCCGTTATATAGTATAAGTATATAACGTTATACGTTATGTAGTAATAGTATATAACGTTATACGTTATATAGTAATATTATATAACGTTATGCGTTATATAGTAATATTATATAACGTTATGCGTTATATAGTAATAGTATATAACGTTATACGTTATATAGTAATAGTATATAACGTTATACGTTATATAGTAATAGTATATAACGTTATACGTTATATAGTAATGGTATATAACGTTATACGTTATATAGTAATATTATATAACGTTATACGTTATATAGTAATAGTATATAACGTTATACGTTATATAGTAATAGTATATAACGTTATACGTTATATAGTAATAGTATATAACGTTATACGTTAATACGTAATAGTATATAACGTTATACGTTATATAGTAATAGTATATAACGTTATACGTTATATAGTAATAGTATATAACGTTATACGTTAGTACGTAATAATATACAACGTTATACGTGATATGGCAATACTATATAACGTTATACGTTATATAGTAATAGTATATAACGTTATACGATAGTACGGAATAGTATATATCGTTATGCGTTATATAGTAATAGTATATAACGTTATACGTTATATAGTAATAGTATATAACGTTATACGTTATATAGTAATGGTATATAACGTTATACGTTATATAGTAATATTATATAACGTTATGAGTTATATAGTAATAGTATATAACGTTATACGTTATGTAGTAATAGTATATAACGTTATACGTTATATAGTAATATTATATAACGTTATGCGTTATATAGTAATATTATATAACGTTATGCGTTATATAGTAATAGTATATAACGTTATACGTTATATAGTAATAGTATATAACGTTATACGTTATATAGTAATAGTATATAACGTTATACGTTATATAGTAATAGTATATAACGTTATACGTTATATAGTAATAGTATATAACGTTATACGTTATATAGTATAAGTATATAACGTTATACGTTATATAGTAATAGTATATAACGTTATGCGTTATATAGTAATATTATATAACGTTATGCGTTATATAGTAATAGTATATAACGTTATACGTTATATAGTAATAGTATATAACGTTATACGTTATATGGTAATAGTATATAACGTTATACGTTATATAGTATAAGTATATAACGTTATACGTTATATAGTAATAGTATATAACGTTATGCGTTATATAGTAATAGTATATAACGTTATACGTTATATAGTAATAGTATATAACGTTATACGTTATATAGTAATGGTATATAACGTTATACGTTATATAGTAGTAGTATATAACGTTATACGTTAATACGTAATAGTATATAACGTTATGCGTTATATAGTAATAGTATATAACGTCATCCGTTATATAGTATAAGTATATAACGTTATACGTTATGTAGTAATAGTATATAACGTTATACGTTATATAGTAATATTATATAACGTTATGCGTTATATAGTAATATTATATAACGTTATGCGTTATATAGTAATAGTATATAACGTTATACGTTATATAGTAATAGTATATAACGTTATACGTTATATAGTAATAGTACATAACGTTATACGTTATATAGTAATGGTATATAACGTTATACGTTATATAGTAATATTATATAACGTTATGCGTTATATAGTAATAGTATATAACGTTATACGTTATATAGTAATAGTATATAACGTTATACGTTATATAGTAATAGTATATAACGTTATACGTTAATACGTAATAGTATATAACGTTATACGTTATATAGTAATAGTATATAACGTTATACGTTATATAGTAATAGTATATAACGTTATACGTTAGTACGTAATAATATACAACGTTATACGTGATATGGCAATACTATATAACGTTATACGTTATATAGTAATAGTATATAACGTTATACGATAGTACGGAATAGTATATATCGTTATGCGTTATATAGTAATAGTATATAACGTTATACGTTATATAGTAATAGTATATAACGTTATACGTTATATAGTAATAGTATATAACGTTATACGTTATATAGTAATAGTATATAACGTTATACGTTATATAGTAATAGTATATATCGTTATGCGTTATATAGTAATAGTATATAACGTTATACGTTATATAGTAATAGTATATAGCGTTATACGTTAGTACGTAATAATATACATCGTTATACGTGATATGGCAATACTATATAACGTTATACGTTATGTAGTAATAGTATATAACGTTATACGTTATATAGTAATATTATATAACGTTATGCGTTATATAGTAATATTATATAACGTTATGCGTTATATAGTAATATTATATAACGTTATGCGTTATATAGTAATAGTATCTAACGTTATACGTTATATAGTATAAGTATATAACGTTATACGTTATATAGTAATAGTATATAACGTTATGCGTTATATAGTAATAGTATATAACGTTATACGTTATATAGTAATAGTATATAACGTTATACGTTATATAGTAATAGTATATAACGCTATACGTTATATAGTAATAGTATATAACGTTATACGTTATATAGTAATAGTATATAACGTTATACGTTATATAGTAATAGTATATAACGTTATACGTTATATAGTAATGGTATATAACGATATACGTTATATAGTAATATTATATAACGTTATGCGTTATATAGTAATAGTATATAACGTTATACGTTATATAGTAATAGTATATAACGTTATACGTTATATGGTAATAGTATATAACGTTATACGTTATATAGTAATAGTATATAACGTTATACGTTATATAGTAATGGTATATAACGTTATACGTTATATAGTAATATTATATAACGTTATGCGTTATATAGTAATAGTATATAACGTTATACGTTATATAGTAATAGTATATAACGTTATACGTTATATAGTAATATTATATAACGTTATGCGTTACATAGTAATATTATATAACGTTATGCGTTATATAGTAATAGTATATAACGTTATACGTTATATAGTAATAGTATATAACGTTATACGTTATATAGTAATAGTATATAACGTTATGCGTTATATAGTAATAGTATATAACGTTATACGTTATATAGTAATACTATATAACGTTATACGTTATATAGTAATGGTATATAACGTTATACGTTATATAGTTATAGTATATAACGTTATACGTTATATAGTAATGGTATATAACGTTATACGTTATATAGTTATAGTATATAACGTTATACGTTATATAGTAGTAGTATATAACGTTATACGTTATATAGTAATAGTATATAACGTTATACGTTATATAGTTATAGTATATAACGTTATACGTTATATAGTAATAGTATATAACGTTATGCGTTATATAGTAATATTATATAACGTTATACGTTATATAGTAATATTATATAACGTTATGCGTTATATAGTAATATTATATAACGTTATGCGTTATATAGTAATAGTATATAACGTTATACGTTATATAGTAATAGTATATAACGTTATACGTTATATAGTAATAGTACATAACGTTATACGTTATATAGTAATGGTATATAACGTTATACGTTATATAGTAATATTATATAACGTTATGCGTTATATAGTAATAGTATATAACGTTATACGTTATATAGTAATAGTATATAACGTTATACGTTATATAGTAATGGTATATAACGTTATACGTTATATAGTAGTAGTATATAACGTTATACGTTAATACGTAATAGTATATAACGTTATGCGTTATATAGTAATAGTATATAACGTCATCCGTTATATAGTATAAGTATATAACGTTATACGTTATGTAGTAATAGTATATAACGTTATACGTTATATAGTAATATTATATAACGTTATGCGTTATATAGTAATATTATATAACGTTATGCGTTATATAGTAATAGTATATAACGTTATACGTTATATAGTAATAGTATATAACGTTATACGTTATATAGTAATAGTACATAACGTTATACGTTATATAGTAATGGTATATAACGTTATACGTTATATAGTAATATTATATAACGTTATGCGTTATATAGTAATAGTATATAACGTTATACGTTATATAGTAATAGTATATAACGTTATACGTTATATAGTAATAGTATATAACGTTATACGTTAATACGTAATAGTATATAACGTTATACGTTATATAGTAATAGTATATAACGTTATACGTTATATAGTAATAGTATATAACGTTATACGTTAGTACGTAATAATATACAACGTTATACGTGATATGGCAATACTATATAACGTTATACGTTATATAGTAATAGTATATAACGTTATACGATAGTACGGAATAGTATATATCGTTATGCGTTATATAGTAATAGTATATAACGTTATACGTTATATAGTAATATTATATAACGTTATGCGTTATATAGTAATAGTATCTAACGTTATACGTTATATAGTATAAGTATATAACGTTATACGTTATATAGTAATAGTATATAACGTTATGCGTTATATAGTAATAGTATATAACGTTATACGTTATATAGTAATAGTATATAACGTTATACGTTATATAGTAATAGTATATAACGCTATACGTTATATAGTAATAGTATATAACGTTATACGTTATATAGTAATAGTATATAACGTTATACGTTATATAGTAATAGTATATAACGTTATACGTTATATAGTAATGGTATATAACGATATACGTTATATAGTAATATTATATAACGTTATGCGTTATATAGTAATAGTATATAACGTTATACGTTATATAGTAATAGTATATAACGTTATACGTTATATGGTAATAGTATATAACGTTATACGTTATATAGTAATAGTATATAACGTTATACGTTATATAGTAATGGTATATAACGTTATACGTTATATAGTAATAGTATATAACGTTATACGTTATATAGTAATAGTATATAACGTTATACGTTATATAGTAATAGTATATAACGTTATGCGTTATATAGTAATAGTATATAACGTTATACGTTATATACTATTACTATATAACGTTATACGTTATATAGTAATGGTATATAACGTTATACGTTATATAGTTATAGTATATAACGTTATACGTTATATAGTAATGGTATATAACGTTATACGTTATATAGTTATAGTATATAACGTTATACGTTATATAGTAGTAGTATATAACGTTATACGTTATATAGTAATAGTATATAACGTTATACGTTATATAGTTATAGTATATAACGTTATACGTTATATAGTAATAGTATATAACGTTATACGTTAATACGTAATAGTATATAACGTTATACGTTATATAGTAATAGTATATAACGTTATACGTTATATAGTTATAGTATATAACGTTATATATAGTAATAGTATATAGTAATAGTATATAACGTATAGTAATAGTATATAACGTTATACGTTATATAGTAATAGTATATAACGTTATACGTTAATACGTAATAGTATATAACGTTATACGTTATATAGTAATAGTATATAACGTTATACGTTATTACGTAATAGTATATAACGTTATACGTTATATAGTAATAGTATATAACGTTATACGTTATATAGTAATAGTATATAACGTTATACGTTATTACGTAATAGTATATAACGTTATACGTTATATAGTAATAGTATATAACGTTATACGTTATATAGTAATAGTATATAACGTTATACGTTATATAGTAATAGTATATAACGTTATACGTTATATAGTAATGGTATATAACGTTATACGTTATATAGTAATATTATATAACGTTATGCGTTATATAGTAATAGTATATAACGTTATACCTTATATAGTAATAGTATATAACGTTATACGTTATATAGTAATAGTATATAACGTTATACGTTAATACGTAATAGTATATAACGTTATACGTTATATAGTAATAGTATATAACGTTATACGTTATATAGTAATAGTATATAACGTTATACGTTAGTACGTAATAATATACAACGTTATACGTGATATGGCAATACTATATAACGTTATACGTTATATAGTAATAGTATATAACGTTATAAGATAGTACGGAATAGTATATATCGTTGTACGTTATATAGTAATAGTATATAACGTTATACGATAGTACGGAATAGTATATATCGTTATGCGTTATATAGTAATAGTATATAACGTTATACGTTATATAGTAATAGTATATAACGTTATACGTTATATAGTAATAGTATATAACGTTATACGTTATATAGTAATAGTATATAACGTTATGCGTTATATAGTAATATTATATAACGTTATGCGTTATATAGTAATAGTATATAACGTTATACGTTATATAGTAGTAGTATATAACGTTATACGTTAATACGTAATAGTACATAACGTTATGCGTTATATAGTAATAGTATATAACGTCATCCGTTATATAGTATAAGTATATAACGTTATACGTTATGTAGTAATAGTATATAACGTTATACGTTATATAGTAATATTATATAACGTTATGCGTTATATAGTAATATTATATAACGTTATGCGTTATATAGTAATAGTATATAACGTTATACGTTATTACGTAATAGTATATAACGTTATACGTTATATAGTAATGGTATATAACGTTATACGTTATATAGTAATATTATATAACGTTATACGTTAATACATAATAGTATATATCGTTATACCTTATATAGTAATAGTATATAACGTTATACGTTATATAGTAATAGTATATAACGTTATACGTTATATAGTAATATTATATAACGTTATGCGTTATATAGTAATATTATATAACGTTATGCGTTATATAGTAATATTATATAACGTTATGCGTTATATAGTAATAGTATATAACGTTATACGTTATATAGTAATAGTATATAACGTTATACGTTATATAGTAATAGTATATAACGTTATACGTTATTACGTAATAGTATATAACGTTATACGTTATATAGTAATGGTATATAACGTTATACGTTATATAGTAATATTATATAACGTTATACGTTAATACATAATAGTATATATCGTTATAC
This sequence comes from Bombus terrestris, assembly GCF_910591885.1. Taxonomy (NCBI): domain Eukaryota; kingdom Metazoa; phylum Arthropoda; class Insecta; order Hymenoptera; family Apidae; genus Bombus; species Bombus terrestris. The sequence goes on from NC_063286.1 coordinate 167,599, forward strand.
CTTATATAGTAATAGTATATAACGTTATACGTTATATAGTAATAGTATATAACGTTATACGTTATATAGTAATATTATATAACGTTATGCGTTATATAGTAATATTATATAACGTTATGCGTTATATAGTAATATTATATAACGTTATGCGTTATATAGTAATAGTATATAACGTTATACGTTATATAGTAATAGTATATAACGTTATACGTTATATGGTAATAGTATATAACGTTATACGTTATATAGTAATAGTATATAACGTTATACGTTATATAGTAATGGTATATAACGTTATACGTTATATAGTAATATTATATAACGTTATGCGTTATATAGTAATAGTATATAACGTTATACGTTATATAGTAATAGTATATAACGTTATACGTTATATAGTAATATTATATAACGTTATGCGTTATATAGTAATATTATATAACGTTATGCGTTATATAGTAATAGTATATAACGTTATACGTTATATAGTAATAGTATATAACGTTATACGTTATATAGTAATAGTATATAACGTTATACGTTATATAGTAATAGTATATAACGTTATACGTTATATAGTATAAGTATATAACGTTATACGTTATATAGTAATAGTATATAACGTTATGCGTTATATAGTAATATTATATAACGTTATGCGTTATATAGTAATAGTATATAACGTTATACGTTATATAGTAGTAGTATATAACGTTATACGTTAATACGTAATAGTATATAACGTTATGCGTTATATAGTAATAGTATATAACGTCATCCGTTATATAGTATAAGTATATAACGTTATACGTTATGTAGTAATAGTATATAACGTTATACGTTATATAGTAATATTATATAACGTTATGCGTTATATAGTAATAGTATATAACGTTATACGTTATATAGTAATGGTATATAACGTTATACGTTATATAGTAATATTATATAACGTTATGCGTTATATAGTAATATTATATAACGTTATGCGTTATATAGTAATATTATATAACGTTATGCGTTATATAGTAATAGTATATAACGTTATACGTTATATAGTAATAGTATATAACGTTATACGTTATATGGTAATAGTATATAACGTTATACGTTATATAGTAATAGTATATAACGTTATACGTTATATAGTAATGGTATATAACGTTATACGTTATATAGTAATATTATATAACGTTATGCGTTATATAGTAATAGTATATAACGTTATACGTTATATAGTAATAGTATATAACGTTATACGTTATATAGTAATATTATATAACGTTATGCGTTATATAGTAATATTATATAACGTTATGCGTTATATAGTAATAGTATATAACGTTATACGTTATATAGTAATAGTATATAACGTTATACGTTATATAGTAATAGTATATAACGTTATACGTTATATAGTAATAGTATATAACGTTATACGTTATATAGTATAAGTATATAACGTTATACGTTATATAGTAATAGTATATAACGTTATGCGTTATATAGTAATATTATATAACGTTATACGTTAATACGTAATAGTATATAACGTTATACGTTATATAGTAATAGTATATAACGTTATACGTTATATAGTTATAGTATATAACGTTATATATAGTAATAGTATATAGTAATAGTATATAACGTATAGTAATAGTATATAACGTTATACGTTATATAGTAATAGTATATAATGTTATACGTTAATACGTAATAGTATATAACGTTATACGTTATATAGTAATATTATATAACGTTATGCGTTATATAGTAATAGTATCTAACGTTATACGTTATATAGTATAAGTATATAACGTTATACGTTATATAGTAATAGTATATAACGTTATGCGTTATATAGTAATAGTATATAACGTTATACGTTATATAGTAATAGTATATAACGTTATACGTTATATAGTAATGGTATATAACGTTATACGTTATATAGTAATATTATATAACGTTATACGTTATATAGTAATAGTATATAACGTTATACGTTATATAGTAATAGTATATAACGTTATACGTTATATAGTAATAGTATATAACGTTATACGTTATATAGTATAAGTATATAACGTTATACGTTATATAGTAATAGTATATAACGTTATGCGTTATATAGTAATATTATATAACGTTATACGTTAATACGTAATAGTATATAACGTTATACGTTATATAGTAATATTATATAACGTTATGCGTTATATAGTAATAGTATCTAACGTTATACGTTATATAGTATAAGTATATAACGTTATACGTTATATAGTAATAGTATATAACGTTATGCGTTATATAGTAATAGTATATAACGTTATACGTTATATAGTAATAGTATATAACGTTATACGTTATATAGTAATAGTATATAACGCTATACGTTATATAGTAATAGTATATAACGTTATACGTTATATAGTAATAGTATATAACGTTATACGTTATATAGTAATAGTATATAACGTTATACGTTATATAGTAATGGTATATAACGATATACGTTATATAGTAATATTATATAACGTTATGCGTTATATAGTAATAGTATATAACGTTATACGTTATATAGTAATAGTATATAACGTTATACGTTATATGGTAATAGTATATAACGTTATACGTTATATAGTAATAGTATATAACGTTATACGTTATATAGTAATGGTATATAACGTTATACGTTATATAGTAATAGTATATAACGTTATACGTTATATAGTAATAGTATATAACGTTATACGTTATATAGTAATAGTATATAACGTTATGCGTTATATAGTAATAGTATATAACGTTATACGTTATATACTATTACTATATAACGTTATACGTTATATAGTAATGGTATATAACGTTATACGTTATATAGTTATAGTATATAACGTTATACGTTATATAGTAATGGTATATAACGTTATACGTTATATAGTTATAGTATATAACGTTATACGTTATATAGTAGTAGTATATAACGTTATACGTTATATAGTAATAGTATATAACGTTATACGTTATATAGTTATAGTATATAACGTTATACGTTATATAGTAATAGTATATAACGTTATACGTTAATACGTAATAGTATATAACGTTATACGTTATATAGTAATAGTATATAACGTTATACGTTATATAGTTATAGTATATAACGTTATATATAGTAATAGTATATAGTAATAGTATATAACGTATAGTAATAGTATATAACGTTATACGTTATATAGTAATAGTATATAATGTTATACGTTAATACGTAATAGTATATAACGTTATACGTTATATAGTAATAGTATATAACGTTATACGTTATTACGTAATAGTATATAACGTTATACGTTATATAGTAATAGTATATAACGTTATACGTTATATAGTAATAGTATATAACGTTATACGTTATTACGTAATAGTATATAACGTTATACGTTATATAGTAATAGTATATAACGTTATACGTTATATAGTAATAGTATATAACGTTATACGTTATATAGTAATAGTATATAACGTTATACGTTATATAGTAATGGTATATAACGTTATACGTTATATAGTAATATTATATAACGTTATGCGTTATATAGTAATAGTATATAACGTTATACCTTATATAGTAATAGTATATAACGTTATACGTTATATAGTAATAGTATATAACGTTATACGTTAATACGTAATAGTATATAACGTTATACGTTATATAGTAATAGTATATAACGTTATACGTTATATAGTAATAGTATATAACGTTATACGTTAGTACGTAATAATATACAACGTTATACGTGATATGGCAATACTATATAACGTTATACGTTATATAGTAATAGTATATAACGTTATAAGATAGTACGGAATAGTATATATCGTTGTACGTTATATAGTAATAGTATATAACGTTATACGATAGTACGGAATAGTATATATCGTTATGCGTTATATAGTAATAGTATATAACGTTATACGTTATATAGTAATAGTATATAACGTTATACGTTATATAGTAATAGTATATAACGTTATACGTTATATAGTAATAGTATATAACGTTATGCGTTATATAGTAATATTATATAACGTTATGCGTTATATAGTAATAGTATATAACGTTATACGTTATATAGTAGTAGTATATAACGTTATACGTTAATACGTAATAGTACATAACGTTATGCGTTATATAGTAATAGTATATAACGTCATCCGTTATATAGTATAAGTATATAACGTTATACGTTATGTAGTAATAGTATATAACGTTATACGTTATATAGTAATATTATATAACGTTATGCGTTATATAGTAATATTATATAACGTTATGCGTTATATAGTAGTAGTATATAACGTTATACGTTATTACGTAATAGTATATAACGTTATACGTTATATAGTAATGGTATATAACGTTATACGTTATATAGTAATATTATATAACGTTATACGTTAATACATAATAGTATATATCGTTATACCTTATATAGTAATAGTATATAACGTTATACGTTATATAGTAATAGTATATAACGTTATACGTTATATAGTAATATTATATAACGTTATGCGTTATATAGTAATATTATATAACGTTATGCGTTATATAGTAATATTATATAACGTTATGCGTTATATAGTAATAGTATATAACGTTATACGTTATATAGTAATAGTATATAACGTTATACGTTATATAGTAATAGTATATAACGTTATACGTTATTACGTAATAGTATATAACGTTATACGTTATATAGTAATGGTATATAACGTTATACGTTATATAGTAATATTATATAACGTTATACGTTAATACATAATAGTATATATCGTTATACCTTATATAGTAATAGTATATAACGTTATACGTTATATAGTAATAGTATATAACGTTATACGTTATATAGTAATATTATATAACGTTATGCGTTATATAGTAATATTATATAACGTTATGCGTTATATAGTAATATTATATAACGTTATGCGTTATATAGTAATAGTATATAACGTTATACGTTATATAGTAATAGTATATAACGTTATACGTTATATGGTAATAGTATATAACGTTATACGTTATATAGTAATAGTATATAACGTTATACGTTATATAGTAATGGTATATAACGTTATACGTTATATAGTAATATTATATAACGTTATGCGTTATATAGTAATAGTATATAACGTTATACGTTATATAGTAATAGTATATAACGTTATACGTTATATAGTAATATTATATAACGTTATGCGTTATATAGTAATATTATATAACGTTATGCGTTATATAGTAATAGTATATAACGTTATACGTTATATAGTAATAGTATATAACGTTATACGTTATATAGTAATAGTATATAACGTTATACGTTATATAGTAATAGTATATAACGTTATACGTTATATAGTATAAGTATATAACGTTATACGTTATATAGTAATAGTATATAACGTTATGCGTTATATAGTAATATTATATAACGTTATGCGTTATATAGTAATAGTATATAACGTTATACGTTATATAGTAGTAGTATATAACGTTATACGTTAATACGTAATAGTATATAACGTTATGCGTTATATAGTAATAGTATATAACGTCATCCGTTATATAGTATAAGTATATAACGTTATACGTTATGTAGTAATAGTATATAACGTTATACGTTATATAGTAATATTATATAACGTTATGCGTTATATAGTAATAGTATATAACGTTATACGTTATATAGTAATGGTATATAACGTTATACGTTATATAGTAATATTATATAACGTTATGCGTTATATAGTAATATTATATAACGTTATGCGTTATATAGTAATATTATATAACGTTATGCGTTATATAGTAATAGTATATAACGTTATACGTTATATAGTAATAGTATATAACGTTATACGTTATATGGTAATAGTATATAACGTTATACGTTATATAGTAATAGTATATAACGTTATACGTTATATAGTAATGGTATATAACGTTATACGTTATATAGTAATATTATATAACGTTATGCGTTATATAGTAATAGTATATAACGTTATACGTTATATAGTAATAGTATATAACGTTATACGTTATATAGTAATATTATATAACGTTATGCGTTATATAGTAATATTATATAACGTTATGCGTTATATAGTAATAGTATATAACGTTATACGTTATATAGTAATAGTATATAACGTTATACGTTATATAGTAATAGTATATAACGTTATACGTTATATAGTAATAGTATATAACGTTATACGTTATATAGTATAAGTATATAACGTTATACGTTATATAGTAATAGTATATAACGTTATGCGTTATATAGTAATATTATATAACGTTATACGTTAATACGTAATAGTATATAACGTTATACGTTATATAGTAATAGTATATAACGTTATACGTTATATAGTTATAGTATATAACGTTATATATAGTAATAGTATATAGTAATAGTATATAACGTATAGTAATAGTATATAACGTTATACGTTATATAGTAATAGTATATAATGTTATACGTTAATACGTAATAGTATATAACGTTATACGTTATATAGTAATAGTATATAACGTTATACGTTATTACGTAATAGTATATAACGTTATACGTTATATAGTAATAGTATATAACGTTATACGTTATATAGTAATAGTATATAACGTTATACGTTATTACGTAATAGTATATAACGTTATACGTTATATAGTAATAGTATATAACGTTATACGTTATATAGTAATAGTATATAACGTTATACGTTATATAGTAATAGTATATAACGTTATACGTTATATAGTAATGGTATATAACGTTATACGTTATATAGTAATATTATATAACGTTATGCGTTATATAGTAATAGTATATAACGTTATACCTTATATAGTAATAGTATATAACGTTATACGTTATATAGTAATAGTATATAACGTTATACGTTAATACGTAATAGTATATAACGTTATACGTTATATAGTAATAGTATATAACGTTATACGTTATATAGTAATAGTATATAACGTTATACGTTAGTACGTAATAATATACAACGTTATACGTGATATGGCAATACTATATAACGTTATACGTTATATAGTAATAGTATATAACGTTATAAGATAGTACGGAATAGTATATATCGTTGTACGTTATATAGTAATAGTATATAACGTTATACGATAGTACGGAATAGTATATATCGTTATGCGTTATATAGTAATAGTATATAACGTTATACGTTATATAGTAATAGTATATAACGTTATACGTTATATAGTAATAGTATATAACGTTATACGTTATATAGTAATAGTATATAACGTTATGCGTTATATAGTAATATTATATAACGTTATGCGTTATATAGTAATAGTATATAACGTTATACGTTATATAGTAGTAGTATATAACGTTATACGTTAATACGTAATAGTACATAACGTTATGCGTTATATAGTAATAGTATATAACGTCATCCGTTATATAGTATAAGTATATAACGTTATACGTTATGTAGTAATAGTATATAACGTTATACGTTATATAGTAATATTATATAACGTTATGCGTTATATAGTAATATTATATAACGTTATGCGTTATATAGTAATAGTATATAACGTTATACGTTATTACGTAATAGTATATAACGTTATACGTTATATAGTAATGGTATATAACGTTATACGTTATATAGTAATATTATATAACGTTATACGTTAATACATAATAGTATATATCGTTATACCTTATATAGTAATAGTATATAACGTTATACGTTATATAGTAATAGTATATAACGTTATACGTTATATAGTAATATTATATAACGTTATGCGTTATATAGTAATATTATATAACGTTATGCGTTATATAGTAATATTATATAACGTTATGCGTTATATAGTAATAGTATATAACGTTATACGTTATATAGTAATAGTATATAACGTTATACGTTATATAGTAATAGTATATAACGTTATACGTTATTACGTAATAGTATATAACGTTATACGTTATATAGTAATGGTATATAACGTTATACGTTATATAGTAATATTATATAACGTTATACGTTAATACATAATAGTATATATCGTTATACCTTATATAGTAATAGTATATAACGTTATACGTTATATAGTAATAGTATATAACGTTATACGTTATATAGTAATATTATATAACGTTATGCGTTATATAGTAATATTATATAACGTTATGCGTTATATAGTAATATTATATAACGTTATGCGTTATATAGTAATAGTATATAACGTTATACGTTATATCGTAATAGTATATAACGTTATACGTTATATGGTAATAGTATATAACGTTATACGTTATATAGTAATAGTATATAACGTTATACGTTATATAGTAATGGTATATAACGTTATACGTTATATAGTAATATTATATAACGTTATGCGTTATATAGTAATAGTATATAACGTTATACGTTATATAGTAATAGTATATAACGTTATACGTTATATAGTAATATTATATAACGTTATGCGTTATATAGTAATATTATATAACGTTATGCGTTATATAGTAATAGTATATAACGTTATACGTTATATAGTAATAGTATATAACGTTATACGTTATATAGTAATAGTATATAACGTTATACGTTATATAGTAATAGTATATAACGTTATACGTTATATAGTATAAGTATATAACGTTATACGTTATATAGTAATAGTATATAACGTTATGCGTTATATAGTAATATTATATAACGTTATGCGTTATATAGTAATAGTATATAACGTTATACGTTATATAGTAGTAGTATATAACGTTATACGTTAATACGTAATAGTATATAACGTTATGCGTTATATAGTAATAGTATATAACGTCATCCGTTATATAGTATAAGTATATAACGTTATACGTTATGTAGTAATAGTATATAACGTTATACGTTATATAGTAATATTATATAACGTTATGCGTTATATAGTAATAGTATATAACGTTATACGTTATATAGTAATGGTATATAACGTTATACGTTATATAGTAATATTATATAACGTTATGCGTTATATAGTAATATTATATAACGTTATGCGTTATATAGTAATATTATATAACGTTATGCGTTATATAGTAATAGTATATAACGTTATACGTTATATAGTAATAGTATATAACGTTATACGTTATATGGTAATAGTATATAACGTTATACGTTATATAGTAATAGTATATAACGTTATACGTTATATAGTAATGGTATATAACGTTATACGTTATATAGTAATATTATATAACGTTATGCGTTATATAGTAATAGTATATAACGTTATACGTTATATAGTAATAGTATATAACGTTATACGTTATATAGTAATATTATATAACGTTATGCGTTATATAGTAATATTATATAACGTTATGCGTTATATAGTAATAGTATATAACGTTATACGTTATATAGTAATAGTATATAACGTTATACGTTATATAGTAATAGTATATAACGTTATACGTTATATAGTAATAGTATATAACGTTATACGTTATATAGTATAAGTATATAACGTTATACGTTATATAGTAATAGTATATAACGTTATGCGTTATATAGTAATATTATATAACGTTATGCGTTATATAGTAATAGTATATAACGTTATACGTTATATAGTAGTAGTATATAACGTTATACGTTAATACGTAATAGTATATAACGTTATGCGTTATATAGTAATAGTATATAACGTCATCCGTTATATAGTATAAGTATATAACGTTATACGTTATGTAGTAATAGTATATAACGTTATACGTTATATAGTAATATTATATAACGTTATGCGTTATATAGTAATATTATATAACGTTATGCGTTATATAGTAATAGTATATAACGTTATACGTTATATAGTAATAGTATATAACGTTATACGTTATATAGTAATAGTATATAACGTTATACGTTATATAGTAATGGTATATAACGTTATACGTTATATAGTAATATTATATAACGTTATGCGTTATATAGTAATAGTATATAACGTTATACGTTATATAGTAATAGTATATAACGTTATGCGTTATATAGTAATAGTATATAACGTTATACGTTAATACATAATAGTATATATCGTTATACCTTATATAGTAATAGTATATAACGTTATACGTTATATAGTAATAGTATATAACGTTATACGTTATATAGTAATATTATATAACGTTATACGTTATATAGTAATAGTATATAACGTTATACGTTATATAGTAATAGTATATAACGTTATACGTTATTACGTAATAGTATATAACGTTATACGTTATATAGTAATAGTATATAACGTTATACGTTATATAGTAATAGTATATAACGTTATACGTTATATAGTAATAGTATATAACGTTATACGTTATATAGTAATAGTATATAACGTTATACGTTATATAGTAATAGTATATAACGTTATACGTTAATACATAATAGTATATATCGTTATACCTTATATAGTAATAGTATATAACGTTATACGTTATATAGTAATAGTATATAACGTTATACGTTATATAGTAATATTATATAACGTTATGCGTTATATAGTAATATTATATAACGTTATGCGTTATATAGTAATATTATATAACGTTATGCGTTATATAGTAATAGTATATAACGTTATACGTTATATAGTAATAGTATATAACGTTATACGTTATATGGTAATAGTATATAACGTTATACGTTATATAGTAATAGTATATAACGTTATGCGTTATATAGTAATGGTATATAACGTTATACGTTATATAGTAATATTATATAACGTTATGCGTTATATAGTAATAGTATATAACGTTATACGTTATATAGTAATAGTATATAACGTTATACGTTATATAGTAATATTATATAACGTTATGCGTTATATAGTAATATTATATAACGTTATGCGTTATATAGTAATAGTATATAACGTTATACGTTATATAGTAATAGTATATAACGTTATACGTTATATAGTAATAGTATATAACGTTATACGTTATATAGTAATAGTATATAACGTTATACGTTATATAGTAATAGTATATAACGTTATACGTTATATAGTATAAGTATATAACGTTATACGTTATATAGTAATAGTATATAACGTTATGCGTTATATAGTAATATTATATAACGTTATGCGTTATATAGTAATAGTATATAACGTTATACGTTATATAGTAATAGTATATAACGTTATACGTTATATCGTAATAGTATATAACGTTATACGTTATATGGTAATAGTATATAACGTTATACGTTATATAGTAATAGTATATAACGTTATGCGTTATATAGTATAAGTATATAACGTTATACGTTATATAGTAATAGTATATAACGTTATGCGTTATATAGTAATAGTATATAACGTTATACGTTATATAGTAATAGTATATAACGTTATACGTTATATAGTAATGGTATATAACGTTATACGTTATATAGTAGTAGTATATAACGTTATACGTTAATACGTAATAGTATATAACGTTATGCGTTATATAGTAATAGTATATAACGTCATCCGTTATATAGTATAAGTATATAACGTTATACGTTATGTAGTAATAGTATATAACGTTATACGTTATATAGTAATATTATATAACGTTATGCGTTATATAGTAATATTATATAACGTTATGCGTTATATAGTAATAGTATATAACGTTATACGTTATATAGTAATAGTATATAACGTTATACGTTATATAGTAATAGTATATAACGTTATACGTTATATAGTAATGGTATATAACGTTATACGTTATATAGTAATATTATATAACGTTATGCGTTATATAGTAATAGTATATAACGTTATACGTTATATAGTAATAGTATATAACGTTATACGTTATATAGTAATAGTATATAACGTTATACGTTAATACGTAATAGTATATAACGTTATACGTTATATAGTAATAGTATATAACGTTATACGTTATATAGTAATAGTATATAACGTTATACGTTATATAGTAATAGTATATAACGTTATACGTTAGTACTTAATAATATACAACGTTATACGTGATATGGCAATACTATATAACGTTATACGTTATATAGTAATAGTATATAACGTTATACGATAGTACGGAATAGTATATATCGTTACGCGTTATATAGTAATAGTATATAACGTTATACGTTATATAGTAATAGTATATAACGTTATACGTTATATAGTAATGGTATATAACGTTATACGTTATATAGTAATATTATATAACGTTATGCGTTATATAGTAATAGTATATAACGTTATACGTTATATAGTAATAGTATATAACGTTATACGTTATATAGTAATAGTATATAACGTTATACGTTATATAGTAATGGTATATAACGTTATACGTTATATAGTAATATTATATAACGTTATGCGTTATATAGTAATAGTATATAACGTTATACGTTATATAGTAATAGTATATAACGTTATACGTTATATAGTAATAGTATATAACGTTATACGTTAATACGTAATAGTATATAACGTTATACGTTATATAGTAATAGTATATAACGTTATACGTTATATAGTAATAGTATATAACGTTATACGTTAGTACGTAATAATATACAACGTTATACGTGATATGGCAATACTATATAACGTTATACGTTATATAGTAATAGTATATAACGTTATACGATAGTACGGAATAGTATATATCGTTACGCGTTATATAGTAATAGTATATAACGTTATACGTTATATAGTAATAGTATATAACGTTATACGTTATATAGTATAAGTATATAACGTTATACGTTATATAGTAATAGTATATAACGTTATGCGTTATATAGTAATATTATATAACGTTATGCGTTATATAGTAATAGTATATAACGTTATACGTTATATAGTAATAGTATATAACGTTATACGTTATATGGTAATAGTATATAACGTTATACGTTACATAGTAATAGTATATAACGTTATACGTTATATAGTATAAGTATATAACGTTATACGTTATATAGTAATAGTATATAACGTTATGCGTTATATAGTAATAGTATATAACGTTATACGTTATATAGTAATAGTATATAACGTTATACGTTATATAGTAATGGTATATAACGTTATACGTTATATAGTAGTAGTATATAACGTTATACGTTAATACGTAATAGTATATAACGTTATGCGTTATATAGTAATAGTATATAACGTCATCCGTTATATAGTATAAGTATATAACGTTATACGTTATGTAGTAATAGTATATAACGTTATACGTTATATAGTAATATTATATAACGTTATGCGTTATATAGTAATATTATATAACGTTATGCGTTATATAGTAATAGTATATAACGTTATACGTTATATAGTAATAGTATATAACGTTATACGTTATATAGTAATAGTATATAACGTTATACGTTATATAGTAATAGTATATAACGTTATACGTTATATAGTAATGGTATATAACGTTATACGTTATATAGTAATATTATATAACGTTATGCGTTATATAGTAATAGTATATAACGTTATACGTTATATAGTAATAGTATATAACGTTATACGTTATATAGTAATAGTATATAACGTTATACGTTAATACGTAATAGTATATAACGTTATACGTTATATAGTAATAGTATATAACGTTATACGTTATATAGTAATAGTATATAACGTTATACGTTAGTACGTAATAATATACAACGTTATACGTGATATGGCAATACTATATAACGTTATACGTTATATAGTAATAGTATATAACGTTATACGATAGTACGGAATAGTATATATCGTTATGCGTTATATAGTAATAGTATATAACGTTATACGTTATATAGTAATAGTATATAACGTTATACGTTATATAGTAATAGTATATAACGTTATACGTTATATAGTAATAGTATATAACGTTATACGTTATATAGTAATAGTATATATCGTTATGCGTTATATAGTAATAGTATATAACGTTATACGTTATATAGTAATAGTATATAACGTTATACGTTATATAGTAATAGTATATAACGTTATACGTTATATAGTAATAGTATATAACGTTATACGTTAATACGTAATAGTATGTAACGTTATGCGTTATATAGTAATAGTATATAACGTCATCCGTTATATAGTATAAGTATATAACGTTATACGTTATGTAGTAATAGTATATAACGTTATACGTTATATAGTAATATTATATAACGTTATGCGTTATATAGTAATATTATATAACGTTATGCGTTATATAGTAATAGTATATAACGTTATACGTTATATAGTAATAGTATATAACGTTATACGTTATATAGTAATGGTATATAACGATATACGTTATATAGTAATATTATATAACGTTATGCGTTATATAGTAATAGTATATAACGTTATACGTTATATAGTAATAGTATATAACGCTATACGTTATATAGTAATAGTATATAACGTTATACGTTATATAGTAATAGTATATAACGTTATACGTTATATAGTAATAGTATATAACGTTATGCGTTATATGGTAATAGTATATAACGTCATCCGTTATATAGTATAAGTATATAACGTTATACGTTACGTAGTAATAGTATATAACGTTATACGTTATATAGTAATATTATATAACGTTATGCGTTATATAGTAATATTACATAACGTTATGCGTTATATAGTAATAGTATATAACGTTATACGTTATATAGTAATAGTATATAACGTTATACGTTATATAGTAATAGTATATAACGTTATACGTTATATAGTAATGGTATATAACGTTATACGTTATATAGTAATAGTATATAACGTTATGCGTTATATGGTAATAGTATATAACGTCATCCGTTATATAGTATAAGTATATAACGTTATACGTTATGTAGTAATAGTATATAACGTTATACGTTATATAGTAATATTATATAACGTTATGCGTTATATAGTAATATTACATAACGTTATGCGTTATATAGTAATAGTATATAACGTTATACGTTATATAGTAATAGTATATAACGTTATACGTTATATAGTAATAGTATATAACGTTATACGTTATATAGTAATGGTATATAACGTTATACGTTATATAGTAATATTATATAACGTTATGCGTTATATAGTAATAGTATATAACGTTATAGGTTATATAGTAAGAGTATATAACTTTATACGTTATATAGTAATAGTATATAACGTTATACGTTAATACGTAATAGTATATAACGTTATACGTTATATAGTAATAGTATATAACGTTATACGTTATATAGTAATAGTATATAGCGTTATACGTTAGTGCGTAATAATATACATCGTTATACGTGATATGGCAATACTATATAACGTTATACGTTATGTAGTAATAGTATATAACGTTATACGTTATATAGTAATATTATATAACGTTATGCGTTATATAGTAATATTATATAACGTTATGCGTTATATAGTAATAGTATCTAACGTTATACGTTATATAGTATAAGTATATAACGTTATACGTTATATAGTAATATTATATAACGTTATGCGTTATATAGTAATATTATATAACGTTATGCGTTATATAGTAATAGTATATAACGTTATACGTTATATAGTAATAGTATATAACGTTATACGTTATATAGTAATAGTATATAACGTTATGCGTTATATAGTAATATTATATAACGTTATGCGTTATATAGTAATAGTATATAACGTTATACCTTATATAGTAATAGTATATAACGTTATACGTTATATAGTAATAGTATATAACGTTATACGTTAATACGTAATAGTATATAACGTTATACGTTATATAGTAATAGTATATAATGTTATACGTTATATAGTAATAGTATATAACGTTATACGTTAGTACGTAATAATATACAACGTTATACGTGATATGGCAATACTATATAACGTTATACGTTATATAGTAATAGTATATAACGTTATACGATAGTACGGAATAGTATATATCGTTATGCGTTATATAGTAATAGTATATAACGTTATACGTTATATAGTAATAGTATATAACGTTATACGTTATATAGTAATAGTATATAACGTTATACGTTATATAGTAATAGTATATAACGTTATACGTTATATAGTAATAGTATATATCGTTATGCGTTATATAGTAATAGTATATAACGTTATACGTTATATAGTAATAGTATATAACGTTATACGTTATATAGTAATAGTATATAACGTTATACGTTATATAGTAATAGTATATAACGTTATACGTTAATACGTAATAGTATGTAACGTTATGCGTTATATAGTAATAGTATATAACGTCATCCGTTATATAGTATAAGTATATAACGTTATACGTTATGTAGTAATAGTATATAACGTTATACGTTATATAGTAATATTATATAACGTTATGCGTTATATAGTAATATTATATAACGTTATGCGTTATATAGTAATAGTATATAACGTTATACGTTATATAGTAATAGTATATAACGTTATACGTTATATAGTAATGGTATATAACGATATACGTTATATAGTAATATTATATAACGTTATGCGTTATATAGTAATAGTATATAACGTTATACGTTATATAGTAATAGTATATAACGCTATACGTTATATAGTAATAGTATATAACGTTATACGTTATGTAGTAATAGTATATAACGTTATACGTTATATAGTAATAGTATATAACGTTATGCGTTATATGGTAATAGTATATAACGTCATCCGTTATATAGTATAAGTATATAACGTTATACGTTACGTAGTAATAGTATATAACGTTATACGTTATATAGTAATATTATATAACGTTATGCGTTATATAGTAATATTACATAACGTTATGCGTTATATAGTATAAGTATATAACGTTATACGTTATATAGTAATAGTATATAACGTTATACGTTATATAGTAATAGTATATAACGTTATACGTTATATAGTAATGGTATATAACGTTATACGTTATATAGTAATAGTATATAACGTTATGCGTTATATGGTAATAGTATATAACGTCATCCGTTATATAGTATAAGTATATAACGTTATACGTTATGTAGTAATAGTATATAACGTTATACGTTATATAGTAATATTATATAACGTTATGCGTTATATAGTAATATTACATAACGTTATGCGTTATATAGTAATAGTATATAACGTTATACGTTATATAGTAATAGTATATAACGTTATACGTTATATAGTAATAGTATATAACGTTATACGTTATATAGTAATGGTATATAACGTTATACGTTATATAGTAATATTATATAACGTTATGCGTTATATAGTAATAGTATATAACGTTATAGGTTATATAGTAAGAGTATATAACTTTATACGTTATATAGTAATAGTATATAACGTTATACGTTAATACGTAATAGTATATAACGTTATACGTTATATAGTAATAGTATATAACGTTATACGTTATATAGTAATAGTATATAGCGTTATACGTTAGTACGTAATAATATACATCGTTATACGTGATATGGCAATACTATATAACGTTATACGTTATGTAGTAATAGTATATAACGTTATACGTTATATAGTAATATTATATAACGTTATGCGTTATATAGTAATATTATATAACGTTATGCGTTATATAGTAATAGTATCTAACGTTATACGTTATATAGTATAAGTATATAACGTTATACGTTATATAGTAATATTATATAACGTTATGCGTTATATAGTAATATTATATAACGTTATGCGTTATATAGTAATAGTATATAACGTTATACGTTATATAGTAATAGTATATAACGTTATGCGTTATATGGTAATAGTATATAACGTCATCCGTTATATAGTATAAGTATATAACGTTATACGTTACGTAGTAATAGTATATAACGTTATACGTTATATAGTAATATTATATAACGTTATGCGTTATATAGTAATATTACATAACGTTATGCGTTATATAGTAATAGTATATAACGTTATACGTTATATAGTAATAGTATATAACGTTATACGTTATATAGTAATAGTATATAACGTTATACGTTATATAGTAATGGTATATAACGTTATACGTTATATAGTAATAGTATATAACGTTATGCGTTATATGGTAATAGTATATAACGTCATCCGTTATATAGTATAAGTATATAACGTTATACGTTATGTAGTAATAGTATATAACGTTATACGTTATATAGTAATATTATATAACGTTATGCGTTATATAGTAATATTACATAACGTTATGCGTTATATAGTAATAGTATATAACGTTATACGTTATATAGTAATAGTATATAACGTTATACGTTATATAGTAATAGTATATAACGTTATACGTTATATAGTAATGGTATATAACGTTATACGTTATATAGTAATATTATATAACGTTATGCGTTATATAGTAATAGTATATAACGTTATAGGTTATATAGTAAGAGTATATAACTTTATACGTTATATAGTAATAGTATATAACGTTATACGTTAATACGTAATAGTATATAACGTTATACGTTATATAGTAATAGTATATAACGTTATACGTTATATAGTAATAGTATATAGCGTTATACGTTAGTGCGTAATAATATACATCGTTATACGTGATATGGCAATACTATATAACGTTATACGTTATGTAGTAATAGTATATAACGTTATACGTTATATAGTAATATTATATAACGTTATGCGTTATATAGTAATATTATATAACGTTATGCGTTATATAGTAATAGTATCTAACGTTATACGTTATATAGTATAAGTATATAACGTTATACGTTATATAGTAATATTATATAACGTTATGCGTTATATAGTAATATTATATAACGTTATGCGTTATATAGTAATAGTATAGAACGTTATACGTTATATAGTAATAGTATATAACGTTATACGTTATATAGTAATAGTATATAACGTTATGCGTTATATAGTAATATTATATAACGTTATGCGTTATATAGTAATAGTATATAACGTTATACCTTATATAGTAATAGTATATAACGTTATACGTTATATAGTAATAGTATATAACGTTATACGTTAATACGTAATAGTATATAACGTTATACGTTATATAGTAATAGTATATAATGTTATACGTTATATAGTAATAGTATATAACGTTATACGTTAGTACGTAATAATATACAACGTTATACGTGATATGGCAATACTATATAACGTTATACGTTATATAGTAATAGTATATAACGTTATACGATAGTACGGAATAGTATATATCGTTATGCGTTATATAGTAATAGTATATAACGTTATACGTTATATAGTAATAGTATATAACGTTATACGTTATATAGTAATAGTATATAACGTTATACGTTATATAGTAATAGTATATAACGTTATACGTTATATAGTAATAGTATATATCGTTATGCGTTATATAGTAATAGTATATAACGTTATACGTTATATAGTAATAGTATATAACGTTATACGTTATATAGTAATAGTATATAACGTTATACGTTATATAGTAATAGTATATAACGTTATACGTTAATACGTAATAGTATGTAACGTTATGCGTTATATAGTAATAGTATATAACGTCATCCGTTATATAGTATAAGTATATAACGTTATACGTTATGTAGTAATAGTATATAACGTTATACGTTATATAGTAATATTATATAACGTTATGCGTTATATAGTAATATTATATAACGTTATGCGTTATATAGTAATAGTATATAACGTTATACGTTATATAGTAATAGTATATAACGTTATACGTTATATAGTAATGGTATATAACGATATACGTTATATAGTAATATTATATAACGTTATGCGTTATATAGTAATAGTATATAACGTTATACGTTATATAGTAATAGTATATAACGCTATACGTTATATAGTAATAGTATATAACGTTATACGTTATGTAGTAATAGTATATAACGTTATACGTTATATAGTAATAGTATATAACGTTATGCGTTATATGGTAATAGTATATAACGTCATCCGTTATATAGTATAAGTATATAACGTTATACGTTACGTAGTAATAGTATATAACGTTATACGTTATATAGTAATATTATATAACGTTATGCGTTATATAGTAATATTACATAACGTTATGCGTTATATAGTAATAGTATATAACGTTATACGTTATATAGTAATAGTATATAACGTTATACGTTATATAGTAATAGTATATAACGTTATACGTTATATAGTAATGGTATATAACGTTATACGTTATATAGTAATAGTATATAACGTTATGCGTTATATGGTAATAGTATATAACGTCATCCGTTATATAGTATAAGTATATAACGTTATACGTTATGTAGTAATAGTATATAACGTTATACGTTATATAGTAATATTATATAACGTTATGCGTTATATAGTAATATTACATAACGTTATGCGTTATATAGTAATAGTATATAACGTTATACGTTATATAGTAATAGTATATAACGTTATACGTTATATAGTAATAGTATATAACGTTATACGTTATATAGTAATGGTATATAACGTTATACGTTATATAGTAATATTATATAACGTTATGCGTTATATAGTAATAGTATATAACGTTATAGGTTATATAGTAAGAGTATATAACTTTATACGTTATATAGTAATAGTATATAACGTTATACGTTAATACGTAATAGTATATAACGTTATACGTTATAGGGTAATAGTATATAACGTTATACGTTATATAGTAATAGTATATAGCGTTATACGTTAGTACGTAATAATATACATCGTTATACGTGATATGGCAATACTATATAACGTTATACGTTATGTAGTAATAGTATATAACGTTATACGTTATATAGTAATATTATATAACGTTATGCGTTATATAGTAATATTATATAACGTTATGCGTTATATAGTAATAGTATCTAACGTTATACGTTATATAGTATAAGTATATAACGTTATACGTTATATAGTAATATTATATAACGTTATGCGTTATATAGTAATATTATATAACGTTATGCGTTATATAGTAATAGTATATAACGTTATACGTTATATAGTAATAGTATATAACGTTATACGTTATATAGTAATAGTATATAACGTTATGCGTTATATAGTAATATTATATAACGTTATGCGTTATATAGTAATAGTATATAACGTTATACCTTATATAGTAATAGTATATAACGTTATACGTTATATAGTAATAGTATATAACGTTATACGTTAATACGTAATAGTATATAACGTTATACGTTATATAGTAATAGTATATAATGTTATACGTTATATAGTAATAGTATATAACGTTATACGTTAGTACGTAATAATATACAACGTTATACGTGATATGGCAATACTATATAACGTTATACGTTATATAGTAATAGTATATAACGTTATACGATAGTACGGAATAGTATATATCGTTATACGTTATATAGTAATAGTATATAACGTTATACGATAGTACGGAATAGTATATATCGTTATGCGATATATAGTAATAGTATATAACGTTATACGTTATATAGTAATAGTATATAACGTTATACGTTATATAGTAATAGTATATAACGTTATACGTTATATAGTAATAGTATATAACGTTATACGTTATATAGTAATAGTATATATCGTTATGCGTTATATAGTAATAGTATATAACGTTATACGTTATATAGTAATAGTATATAACGTTATACGTTATATAGTAATAGTATATAACGTTATACGTTATATAGTAATAGTATATAACGTTATACGTTAATACGTAATAGTATATAACGTTATGCGTTATATAGTAATAGTATATAACGTCATCCGTTATATAGTATAAGTATATAACGTTATACGTTATGTAGTAATAGTATATAACGTTATACGTTATATAGTAATATTATATAACGTTATGCGTTATATAGTAATATTATATAACGTTATGCGTTATATAGTAATAGTATATAACGTTATACGTTATATAGTAATAGTATATAACGTTATACGTTATATAGTAATAGTATATAACGTTATGCGTTATATAGTAATAGTATATAACGTTATACGTTATATAGTAATAGTATATAACGCTATACGTTATATAGTAATAGTATATAACGTTATACGTTATATAGTAATAGTATATAACGCTATACGTTATATAGTAATAGTATATAACGTTATACGTTATATAGTAATAGTATATAACGTTATACGTTATATAGTAATAGTATATAACGTTATACGTTAGTACGTAATAATATACAACGTTATACGTGATATGGCAATACTATATAACGTTATACGTTATATAGTAATAGTATATAACGTTATACGATAGTACGGAATAGTATATATCGTTACGCGTTATATAGTAATAGTATATAACGTTATACGTTATATAGTAATAGTATATAACGTTATACGTTATATAGTAATGGTATATAACGTTATACGTTATATAGTAATATTATATAACGTTATGCGTTATATAGTAATAGTATATAACGTTATACGTTATATAGTAATAGTATATAACGTTATACGTTATATAGTAATAGTATATAACGTTATACGTTATATAGTAATGGTATATAACGTTATACGTTATATAGTAATATTATATAACGTTATGCGTTATATAGTAATAGTATATAACGTTATACGTTATATAGTAATAGTATATAACGTTATACGTTATATAGTAATAGTATATAACGTTATACGTTATATAGTAATAGTATATAACGTTATACGTTAATACGTAATAGTATATAACGTTATACGTTATATAGTAATAGTATATAACGTTATACGTTATATAGTAATAGTATATAACGTTATACGTTAGTACGTAATAATATACAACGTTATACGTGATATGGCAATACTATATAACGTTATACGTTATATAGTAATAGTATATAACGTTATACGATAGTACGGAATAGTATATATCGTTACGCGTTATATAGTAATAGTATATAACGTTATACGTTATATAGTAATAGTATATAACGTTATACGTTATATAGTATAAGTATATAACGTTATACGTTATATAGTAATAGTATATAACGTTATGCGTTATATAGTAATATTATATAACGTTATGCGTTATATAGTAATAGTATATAACGTTATACGTTATATAGTAATAGTATATAACGTTATACGTTATATGGTAATAGTATATAACGTTATACGTTACATAGTAATAGTATATAACGTTATACGTTATATAGTATAAGTATATAACGTTATACGTTATATAGTAATAGTATATAACGTTATGCGTTATATAGTAATAGTATATAACGTTATACGTTATATAGTAATAGTATATAACGTTATACGTTATATAGTAATGGTATATAACGTTATACGTTATATAGTAGTAGTATATAACGTTATACGTTAATACGTAATAGTATATAACGTTATGCGTTATATAGTAATAGTATATAACGTCATCCGTTATATAGTATAAGTATATAACGTTATACGTTATGTAGTAATAGTATATAACGTTATACGTTATATAGTAATATTATATAACGTTATGCGTTATATAGTAATATTATATAACGTTATGCGTTATATAGTAATAGTATATAACGTTATACGTTATATAGTAATAGTATATAACGTTATACGTTATATAGTAATAGTATATATCGTTATGCGTTATATAGTAATAGTATATAACGTTATACGTTATATAGTAATAGTATATAACGTTATACGTTATATAGTAATAGTATATAACGTTATACGTTATATAGTAATATTACATAACGTTATGCGTTATATAGTAATAGTATATAACGTTATACGTTATATAGTAATAGTATATAACGTTATACGTTATATAGTAATAGTATATAACGTTATACGTTATATAGTAATGGTATATAACGTTATACGTTATATAGTAATAGTATATAACGTTATGCGTTATATGGTAATAGTATATAACGTCATCCGTTATATAGTATAAGTATATAACGTTATACGTTATGTAGTAATAGTATATAACGTTATACGTTATATAGTAATATTATATAACGTTATGCGTTATATAGTAATATTACATAACGTTATGCGTTATATAGTAATAGTATATAACGTTATACGTTATATAGTAATAGTATATAACGTTATACGTTATATAGTAATAGTATATAACGTTATACGTTATATAGTAATGGTATATAACGTTATACGTTATATAGTAATATTATATAACGTTATGCGTTATATAGTAATAGTATATAACGTTATAGGTTATATAGTAAGAGTATATAACTTTATACGTTATATAGTAATAGTATATAACGTTATACGTTAATACGTAATAGTATATAACGTTATACGTTATATAGTAATAGTATATAACGTTATACGTTATATAGTAATAGTATATAGCGTTATACATTAGTACGTAATAATATACATCGTTATACGTGATATGGCAATACTATATAACGTTATACGTTATGTAGTAATAGTATATAACGTTATACGTTATATAGTAATATTATATAACGTTATGCGTTATATAGTAATATTATATAACGTTATGCGTTATATAGTAATAGTATCTAACGTTATACGTTATATAGTATAAGTATATAACGTTATACGTTATATAGTAATATTATATAACGTTATGCGTTATATAGTAATATTATATAACGTTATGCGTTATATAGTAATAGTATATAACGTTATACGTTATATAGTAATAGTATATAACGTTATACGTTATATAGTAATAGTATATAACGTTATGCGTTATATAGTAATATTATATAACGTTATGCGTTATATAGTAATAGTATATAACGTTATACCTTATATAGTAATAGTATATAACGTTATACGTTATATAGTAATAGTATATAACGTTATACGTTAATACGTAATAGTATATAACGTTATACGTTATATAGTAATAGTATATAATGTTATACGTTATATAGTAATAGTATATAACGTTATACGTTAGTACGTAATAATATACAACGTTATACGTGATATGGCAATACTATATAACGTTATACGTTATATAGTAATAGTATATAACGTTATACGATAGTACGGAATAGTATATATCGTTATACGTTATATAGTAATAGTATATAACGTTATACGATAGTACGGAATAGTATATATCGTTATGCGATATATAGTAATAGTATATAACGTTATACGTTATATAGTAATAGTATATAACGTTATACGTTATATAGTAATAGTATATAACGTTATACGTTATATAGTAATAGTATATAACGTTATACGTTATATAGTAATAGTATATATCGTTATGCGTTATATAGTAATAGTATATAACGTTATACGTTATATAGTAATAGTATATAACGTTATACGTTATATAGTAATAGTATATAACGTTATACGTTATATAGTAATAGTATATAACGTTATACGTTAATACGTAATAGTATATAACGTTATGCGTTATATAGTAATAGTATATAACGTCATCCGTTATATAGTATAAGTATATAACGTTATACGTTATGTAGTAATAGTATATAACGTTATACGTTATATAGTAATATTATATAACGTTATGCGTTATATAGTAATATTATATAACGTTATGCGTTATATAGTAATAGTATATAACGTTATACGTTATATAGTAATAGTATATAACGTTATACGTTATATAGTAATAGTATATAACGTTATGCGTTATATAGTAATAGTATATAACGTTATACGTTATATACTATTACTATATAACGCATAACGTTATATACTATTACTATATAACGTTATACGTTATATAGTAATAGTATATAACGCTATACGTTATATAGTAATAGTATATAACGTTATACGTTATATAGTAATAGTATATAACGTTATACGTTATATAGTAATAGTATATAACGTTATACGTTATATAGTAATAGTATATAACGTTATACGTTAATACGTAATAGTATATATCGTTATACGTTATATAGTAATAGTATATAACGTTATACGTTATATAGTAATAGTATATAACGTTATACGTTATATAGTAATAGTATATAACGTTATGCGTTATATAGTAATAGTATATAACGTTATAGGTTATATAGTAAGAGTATATAACTTTATACGTTATATAGTAATAGTATATAACGTTATACGTTAATACGTAATAGTATATAACGTTATACGTTATATATTAATAGTATACAACGTTATACGTTATATAGTAATAGTATATAACGTTATACGTTAGTACGTAATAATATACAACGTTATACGTGATATGGCAATACTATATAACGTTATACGTTATGTAGTAATAGTATATAACGTTATACGTTATATAGTAATATTATATAACGTTATGCGTTATATAGTAATATTATATAACGTTATGCGTTATATAGTAATAGTATATAACGTTATACGTTATATAGTATAAGTATATAACGTTATACGTTATATAGTAATAGTATATAACGTTATGCGTTATATAGTAATAGTATATAACGTTATGCGTTATATAGTAATAGTATATAACGTTATACGTTATATCGTAATAGTATATAACGTTATACGTTATATAGTAATAGTATATAACGTTATACGTTAATACGTAATAGTATATATCGTTATACGTTATATAGTAATAGTATATAACGTTATACGTTATTACGTAATAGTATATAACGTTATACGTTATATAGTAATAGTATATAACGTTATACGTTATATAGTAATAGTATATAACGTTATACGTTATTACGTAATAGTATATAACGTTATACGTTATATAGTAATAGTATATAACGTTATACGTTATATAGTAATAGTATATAACGTTATACGTTATATAGTAATAGTATATAACGTTATACGTTAATACATAATAGTATATATCGTTATACCTTATATAGTAATAGTATATAACGTTATACGTTATATAGTAATAGTATATAACGTTATACGTTATATAGTAATATTATATAACGTTATGCGTTATATAGTAATATTATATAACGTTATGCGTTATATAGTAATAGTATATAACGTTATGCGTTATATAGTAATAGTATATAACGTTATACGTTATATAGTAATAGTATATAACGTTATACGTTATATAGTAATAGTATATAACGTTATACGATAGTACGGAATAGTATATATCGTTATACGTTATATAGTAATAGTATATAACGTTATACGATAGTACGGAATAGTATATATCGTTATGCGTTATATAGTAATAGTATATAACGTTATACGTTATATAGTAATAGTATATAACGTTATACGTTATATAGTAATAGTATATAACGTTATAGGTTATATAGTAATAGTATATAACGTTATACGTTATATAGTAATAGTATATATCGTTATGCGTTATATAGTAATAGTATATAACGTTATACGTTATATAGTAATAGTATATAACGTTATACGTTATATAGTAATAGTATATAACGTTATACGTTATATAGTAATAGTATATAACGTTATACGTTAATACGTAATAGTATATAACGTTATGCGTTATATAGTAATAGTATATAACGTCATCCGTTATATAGTATAAGTATATAACGTTATACGTTATGTAGTAATAGTATATAACGTTATACGTTATATAGTAATATTATATAACGTTATGCGTTATATAGTAATATTATATAACGTTATGCGTTATATAGTAATAGTATATAACGTTATACGTTATATAGTAATAGTATATAACGTTATACGTTATATAGTAATGGTATATAACGTTATACGTTATATAGTAATAGTATATAACGTTATACGTTATATAGTAATAGTATATAACGTTATACGTTATATAGTAATAGTATATAACGTTATACGTTATTACGTAATAGTATATATAGTTATACGTTATATAGTAATAGTATATAACGTTATACGTTAGTACGGAATAGTATATATCGTTATACGTTATATAGTAATAGTATATAACGTTATACGTTATATAGTAATAGTATATAACGTTATACGCTATATAGTAATAGTATATAGCGTTATGCGTTATATAGTAATAGTATATGACGTTATACGATAGTACGGAATAGTATATATCGTTATACGTTATATAGTAATAGTATATAACGTTATACGTTATATAGTAATAGTATATAACGTTATACGTTATATAGTTATAGTATATAACGTTATACGTTATTACGTAATAGTATATAACGTTATACGTTATATAGTAATAGTATATAACGTTATACGTTATTACGTAATAGTATATAACGTTATACGTTATATAGTAATAGTATATAACGTTATACGTTAATACATAATAGTATATATCGTTATACCTTATATAGTAATAGTATATAACGTTATACGTTATATAGTAATGATATATAACGTTATACGTTATATAGTAATATTATATAACGTTATGCGTTATATAGTAATATTATATAACGTTATGCGTTATATAGTAATAGTATATAACGTTATGCGTTATATAGTAATAGTATATAACGTTATGCGTTATATAGTAATAGTATATAACGTTATACGTTAATACGTAATAGTATATAATGTTATGCGTTATATAGTAATAGTATATAACGTCATCCGTTATATAGTATAAGTATATAAAGTTATACGTTATGTTGTAATAGTATATAACGTTATACGTTATATAGTAATATTATATAACGTTATGCGTTATATAGTAATATTATATAACGTTATGCGTTATATAGTAATAGTATATAACGTTATACGTTATATAGTAATAGTATATAACGTTATACGTTATATAGTAATAGTATATAACGTTATACGTTATATAGTAATGGTATATAACGTTATACGTTATATAGTAATATTATATAACGTTATGCGTTATATAGTAATAGTATATAACGTTATACGTTATATAGTAATAGTATATAACGTTATACGTTATATAGTTATAGTATATAACGTTATACGTTATATAGTAATAGTATATAACGTTATACGTTATATAGTAATAGTATATAACGTTATACGTTATATAGTAATAGTATATAACGTTATACGTTAATACGTAATAGTATATAACGTTATACGTTATATAGTAATAGTATATAACGTTATACGTTATTACGTAATAGTATATAACGTTATACGTTATTACGTAATAGTATATAACGTTATACGTTATATAGTAATAGCATATAACGTTATACGTTATTACGTAATAGTATATAACGTTATACGTTATATAGTAATAGTATATAACGTTATACGTTATATAGTAATAGTATATAACGTTATACGTTATATAGTAATAGTATATAACGTTATACGTTAATACATAATAGTATATATCGTTATACCTTATATAGTAATAGTATATAACGTTATACGTTATGTAGTAATAGTATATAACGTTATACGTTATATAGTAATATTATATAACGTTATGCGTTATATAGTAATATTATATAACGTTATGCGTTATATAGTAATAGTATATAACGTTATACGTTATATAGTAATAGTATATAACGTTATACGTTATATAGTAATAGTATATAACGTTATACGTTATATAGTAATGGTATATAACGTTATACGTTATATAGTAATATTATATAACGTTATGCGTTATATAGTAATAGTATATAACGTTATACGTTATATAGTAATAGTATATAACGCTATACGTTATATAGTAATAGTATATAACGTTATACGTTATATAGTAATAGTATATAACGTTATACGTTATATAGTAATAGTATATAACGTTATACGTTATATAGTAATAGTATATAACGTTATACGTTAATACGTAATAGTATATATCGTTATACGTTATATAGTAATAGTATATAACGTTATACGTTATATAGTAATAGTATATAACGTTATACGTTATATAGTAATAGTATATAACGTTATGCGTTATATAGTAATAGTATATAACGTTATAGGTTATATAGTAAGAGTATATAACTTTATACGTTATATAGTAATAGTATATAACGTTATACGTTAATACGTAATAGTATATAACGTTATGCGTTATATAGTAATAGTATATAACGTCATCCGTTATATAGTATAAGTATATAAAGTTATACGTTATGTTGTAATAGTATATAACGTTATACGTTATATAGTAATATTATATAACGTTATGCGTTATATAGTAATATTATATAACGCTATACGTTATATAGTAATAGTATATAACGTTATACGTTATATAGTAATAGTATATAACGTTATACGTTATATAGTAATAGTATATAACGTTATACGTTATATAGTAATAGTATATAACGTTATACGTTAATACGTAATAGTATATATCGTTATACGTTATATAGTAATAGTATATAACGTTATACGTTATATAGTAATAGTATATAACGTTATACGTTATATAGTAATAGTATATAACGTTATACGTTATATAGTAATAGTATATAACGTTATACGTTAATACGTAATAGTATATAACGTTATACGTTATATAGTAATAGTATATAACGTTATACGTTATTACGTAATAGTATATAACGTTATACGTTATATAGTAATGATATATAACGTTATACGTTATATAGTAATATTATATAACGTTATGCGTTATATAGTAATATTATATAACGTTATGCGTTATATAGTAATAGTATATAACGTTATGCGTTATATAGTAATAGTATATAACGTTATGCGTTATATAGTAATAGTATATAACGTTATACGTTAATACGTAATAGTATATAATGTTATGCGTTATATAGTAATAGTATATAACGTCATCCGTTATATAGTATAAGTATATAAAGTTATACGTTATGTTGTAATAGTATATAACGTTATACGTTATATAGTAATATTATATAACGTTATGCGTTATATAGTAATATTATATAACGTTATGCGTTATATAGTAATAGTATATAACGTTATACGTTATATAGTAATAGTATATAACGTTATACGTTATATAGTAATAGTATATAACGTTATACGTTATATAGTAATGGTATATAACGTTATACGTTATATAGTAATATTATATAACGTTATGCGTTATATAGTAATAGTATATAACGTTATACGTTATATAGTAATAGTATATAACGTTATACGTTATATAGTTATAGTATATAACGTTATACGTTATATAGTAATAGTATATAACGTTATACGTTATATCGTAATAGTATATAACGTTATACGTTATATAGTAATAGTATATAACGTTATACGTTAATACGTAATAGTATATAACGTTATACGTTATATAGTAATAGTATATAACGTTATACGTTATTACGTAATAGTATATAACGTTATACGTTATTACGTAATAGTATATAACGTTATACGTTATATAGTAATAGCATATAACGTTATACGTTATATGGTAATATTATATACCGTTATGCGTTATATAGTAATAGTATATAACGTTATACGTTATATAGTAATAGTATATAACGTTATACGTTATATAGTAATAGTATATAACGTTATACGTTATATAGTAATAGTATATAACGTTATACGTTAATACATAATAGTATATATCGTTATACCTTATATAGTAATAGTATATAACGTTATACGTTATGTAGTAATAGTATATAACGTTATACGTTATATAGTAATATTATATAACGTTATGCGTTATATAGTAATATTATATAACGTTATGCGTTATATAGTAATAGTATATAACGTTATACGTTATATAGTAATAGTATATAACGTTATACGTTATATAGTAATAGTATATAACGTTATACGTTATATAGTAATGGTATATAACGTTATACGTTATATAGTAATATTATATAACGTTATGCGTTATATAGTAATAGTATATAACGTTATACGTTATATAGTAATAGTATATAACGCTATACGTTATATAGTAATAGTATATAACGTTATACGTTATATAGTAATAGTATATAACGTTATACGTTATATAGTAATAGTATATAACGTTATACGTTATATAGTAATAGTATATAACGTTATACGTTAATACGTAATAGTATATATCGTTATACGTTATATAGTAATAGTATATAACGTTATACGTTATATAGTAATAGTATATAACGTTATACGTTATATAGTAATAGTATATAACGTTATGCGTTATATAGTAATAGTATATAACGTTATAGGTTATATAGTAAGAGTATATAACTTTATACGTTATATAGTAATAGTATATAACGTTATACGTTAATACGTAATAGTATATAACGTTATGCGTTATATAGTAATAGTATATAACGTCATCCGTTATATAGTATAAGTATATAAAGTTATACGTTATGTAGTAATAGTATATAACGTTATACGTTATATAGTAATATTATATAACGTTATGCGTTATATAGTAATATTATATAACGTTATGCGTTATATAGTAATAGTATATAACGTTATACGTTATATAGTAATAGTATATAACGTTATACGTTATATAGTAATAGTATATAACGTTATACGTTATATAGTAATGGTATATAACGTTATACGTTATATAGTAATATTATATAACGTTATGCGTTATATAGTAATAGTATATAACGTTATACCTTATATAGTAATAGTATATAACGTTATACGTTATATAGTAATAGTATATAACGTTATACGTTAATACGTAATAGTATATAACGTTATACGTTATATAGTAATAGTATATAACGTTATACGTTAGTACGTAATAATATACAACGTTATACGTGATATGGCAATACTATATAACGTTATACGTTATATAGTAATAGTATATAACGTTATACGTTAATACGTAATAGTATATAACGTTATGCGTTATATAGTAATAGTATATAACGTCATCCGTTATATAGTATAAGTATATAACGTTATACGTTATGTAGTAATAGTATATAACGTTATACGTTATATAGTAATATTATATAACGTTATGCGTTATATAGTAATATTATATAACGTTATGCGTTATATAGTAATAGTATATAACGTTATACGTTATATAGTAATAGTATATAACGTTATACGTTATATAGTAATGGTATATAACGTTATACGTTATATAGTAATATTATATAACGTTATGCGTTATATAGTAATAGTATATAACGTTATACGTTATATAGTAATAGTATATAACGTTATACGTTATATAGTAATAGTATATAACGTTATACGTTAATACGTAATAGTATATAACGTTATACGTTATATAGTAATAGTATATAACGTTATACGTTATATAGTAATAGTATATAACGTTATACGTTAGTACGTAATAATATACAACGTTATACGTGATATGGCAATACTATATAACGTTATACGTTATATAGTAATAGTATATAACGTTATACGTTATATCGTAATAGTATATAACGTTATACGTTATATAGTAATAGTATATAACGCTATACGTTATATAGTAATAGTATATAACGTTATACGTTATATAGTAATAGTATATAACGTTATACGTTATATAGTAATAGTATATAACGTTATACGTTATATAGTAATAGTATATAACGTTATACGTTAATACGTAATAGTATATATCGTTATACGTTATATAGTAATAGTATATAACGTTATACGTTATATAGTAATAGTATATAACGTTATACGTTATATAGTAATATTATATAACGTTATGCGTTATATAGTAATATTATATAACGCTATACGTTATATAGTAATAGTATATAACGTTATACGTTATATAGTAATAGTATATAACGTTATACGTTATATAGTAATAGTATATAACGTTATACGTTATATAGTAATAGTATATAACGTTATACGTTAATACGTAATAGTATATATCGTTATACGTTATATAGTAATAGTATATAACGTTATACGTTATATAGTAATAGTATATAACGTTATACGTTATATAGTAATAGTATATAACGTTATACGTTATATAGTAATAGTATATAACGTTATACGTTAATACGTAATAGTATATAACGTTATACGTTATATAGTAATAGTATATAACGTTATACGTTATTACGTAATAGTATATAACGTTATACGTTATATAGTAATGATATATAACGTTATACGTTATATAGTAATATTATATAACGTTATGCGTTATATAGTAATATTATATAACGTTATGCGTTATATAGTAATAGTATATAACGTTATGCGTTATATAGTAATAGTATATAACGTTATGCGTTATATAGTAATAGTATATAACGTTATACGTTAATACGTAATAGTATATAATGTTATGCGTTATATAGTAATAGTATATAACGTCATCCGTTATATAGTATAAGTATATAAAGTTATACGTTATGTTGTAATAGTATATAACGTTATACGTTATATAGTAATATTATATAACGTTATGCGTTATATAGTAATATTATATAACGTTATGCGTTATATAGTAATAGTATATAACGTTATACGTTATATAGTAATAGTATATAACGTTATACGTTATATAGTAATAGTATATAACGTTATACGTTATATAGTAATGGTATATAACGTTATACGTTATATAGTAATATTATATAACGTTATGCGTTATATAGTAATAGTATATAACGTTATACGTTATATAGTAATAGTATATAACGTTATACGTTATATAGTTATAGTATATAACGTTATACGTTATATAGTAATAGTATATAACGTTATACGTTATATCGTAATAGTATATAACGTTATACGTTATATAGTAATAGTATATAACGTTATACGTTAATACGTAATAGTATATAACGTTATACGTTATATAGTAATAGTATATAACGTTATACGTTATTACGTAATAGTATATAACGTTATACGTTATTACGTAATAGTATATAACGTATAACGTTATATAGTATTACCATATAACGTTATACGTTATTACGTAATAGTATATAACGTTATACGTTATATAGTAATAGTATATAACGTTATACGTTATATAGTAATAGTATATAACGTTATACGTTATATAGTAATAGTATATAACGTTATACGTTATATAGTAATAGTATATAACGTTATACGTTAATACATAATAGTATATATCGTTATACCTTATATAGTAATAGTATATAACGTTATACGTTATGTAGTAATAGTATATAACGTTATACGTTATATAGTAATATTATATAACGTTATGCGTTATATAGTAATATTATATAACGTTATGCGTTATATAGTAATAGTATATAACGTTATACGTTATATAGTAATAGTATATAACGTTATACGTTATATAGTAATAGTATATAACGTTATACGTTATATAGTAATGGTATATAACGTTATACGTTATATAGTAATATTATATAACGTTATGCGTTATATAGTAATAGTATATAACGTTATACGTTATATAGTAATAGTATATAACGCTATACGTTATATAGTAATAGTATATAACGTTATACGTTATATAGTAATAGTATATAACGTTATACGTTATATAGTAATAGTATATAACGTTATACGTTATATAGTAATAGTATATAACGTTATACGTTAATACGTAATAGTATATATCGTTATACGTTATATAGTAATAGTATATAACGTTATACGTTATATAGTAATAGTATATAACGTTATACGTTATATAGTAATAGTATATAACGTTATGCGTTATATAGTAATAGTATATAACGTTATAGGTTATATAGTAAGAGTATATAACTTTATACGTTATATAGTAATAGTATATAACGTTATACGTTAATACGTAATAGTATATAACGTTATGCGTTATATAGTAATAGTATATAACGTCATCCGTTATATAGTATAAGTATATAAAGTTATACGTTATGTAGTAATAGTATATAACGTTATACGTTATATAGTAATATTATATAACGTTATGCGTTATATAGTAATATTATATAACGTTATGCGTTATATAGTAATAGTATATAACGTTATACGTTATATAGTAATAGTATATAACGTTATACGTTATATAGTAATAGTATATAACGTTATACGTTATATAGTAATGGTATATAACGTTATACGTTATATAGTAATATTATATAACGTTATGCGTTATATAGTAATAGTATATAACGTTATACCTTATATAGTAATAGTATATAACGTTATACGTTATATAGTAATAGTATATAACGTTATACGTTAATACGTAATAGTATATAACGTTATACGTTATATAGTAATAGTATATAACGTTATACGTTAGTACGTAATAATATACAACGTTATACGTGATATGGCAATACTATATAACGTTATACGTTATATAGTAATAGTATATAACGTTATACGTTAATACGTAATAGTATATAACGTTATGCGTTATATAGTAATAGTATATAACGTCATCCGTTATATAGTATAAGTATATAACGTTATACGTTATGTAGTAATAGTATATAACGTTATACGTTATATAGTAATATTATATAACGTTATGCGTTATATAGTAATATTATATAACGTTATGCGTTATATAGTAATAGTATATAACGTTATACGTTATATAGTAATAGTATATAACGTTATACGTTATATAGTAATGGTATATAACGTTATACGTTATATAGTAATATTATATAACGTTATGCGTTATATAGTAATAGTATATAACGTTATACGTTATATAGTAATAGTATATAACGTTATACGTTATATAGTAATAGTATATAACGTTATACGTTAATACGTAATAGTATATAACGTTATACGTTATATAGTAATAGTATATAACGTTATACGTTATATAGTAATAGTATATAACGTTATACGTTAGTACGTAATAATATACAACGTTATACGTGATATGGCAATACTATATAACGTTATACGTTATATAGTAATAGTATATAACGTTATACGATAGTACGGAATAGTATATATCGTTATACGTTATATAGTAATAGTATATAACGTTATACGATAGTACGGAATAGTATATATCGTTATGCGTTATATAGTAATAGTATATAACGTATAACGTTATATACTATTACTATATAACGTTATACGTTATATAGTAATAGTATATAACGTTATAGGTTATATAGTAATAGTATATAACGTTATACGTTATATAGTAATAGTATATATCGTTATGCGTTATATAGTAATAGTATATAACGTTATACGTTATATAGTAATAGTATATAACGTTATACGTTATATAGTAATAGTATATAACGTCATCCGTTATATAATATTACTATATAACGTTATACGTTATGTAGTAATAGTATATAACGTTATACGTTATATAGTAATATTATATAACGTTATGCGTTATATAGTAATATTATATAACGTTATGCGTTATATAGTAATAGTATATAACGTTATACGTTATATAGTAATAGTATATAACGTTATACGTTATATAGTAATGGTATATAACGTTATACGTTATATAGTAATAGTATATAACGTTATACGTTATATAGTAATAGTATATAACGTTATACGTTATATAGTAATAGTATATAACGTTATACGTTATTACGTAATACTATATATCGTTATACGTTATATAGTAATAGTATATAACGTTATACGTTAGTACGGAATAGTATATATCGTTATACGTTATATAGTAATAGTATATAACGTTATGCGTTATATAGTAATAGTATATAACGTTATACGATAGTACGGAATAGTATATATCGTTATACGTTATATAGTAATAGTATATAACGTTATACGTTATATAGTAATAGTATATAACGTTATACGTTATATAGTTATAGTATATAACGTTATACGTTATATAGTAATAGTATATAACGTTATACGTTATATCGTAATAGTATATAACGTTATACGTTATATAGTAATAGTATATAACGTTATACGTTAATACGTAATAGTATATAACGTTATACGTTATATAGTAATAGTATATAACGTTATACGTTATTACGTAATAGTATATAACGTTATACGTTATATAGTAATAGTATATAACGTTATACGTTATATAGTAATAGTATATAACGTTATACGTTATTACGTAATAGTATATAACGTTATACGTTATATAGTAATAGTATATAACGTTATACGTTATATAGTAATAGTATATAACGTTATACGTTAATACATAATAGTATATATCGTTATACCTTATATAGTAATAGTATATAACGTTATACGTTATATAGTAATGGTATATAACGTTATACGTTATATAGTAATATTATATAACGTTATGCGTTATATAGTAATATTATATAACGTTATGCGTTATATAGTAATAGTATATAACGTTATGCGTTATATAGTAATAGTATATAACGTTATGCGTTATATAGTAATAGTATATAACGTTATACGTTAATACGTAATAGTATATAATGTTATGCGTTATATAGTAATAGTATATAACGTCATCCGTTATATAGTATAAGTATATAAAGTTATACGTTATGTTGTAATAGTATATAACGTTGTACGTTATATAGTAATATTATATAACGTTATGCGTTATATAGTAATATTATATAACGTTATGCGTTATATAGTAATAGTATATAACGTTATACGTTATATAGTAATAGTATATAACGTTATACGTTATATAGTAATAGTATATAACGTTATACGTTATATAGTAATGGTATATAACGTTATACGTTATATAGTAATATTATATAACGTTATGCGTTATATAGTAATAGTATATAACGTTATACGTTATATAGTAATAGTATATAACGTTATACGTTAATACGTAATAGTATATATCGTTATACGTTATATAGTAATAGTATATAACGTTATACGTTATATAGTAATAGTATATAACGCTATACGTTATATAGTAATAGTATATAACGTTATACGTTATATAGTAATAGTATATAACGTTATACGTTATATAGTAATAGTATATAACGTTATACGTTATATAGTAATAGTATATAACGTTATACGTTAATACGTAATAGTATATATCGTTATACGTTATATAGTAATAGTATATAACGTTATACGTTATATAGTAATAGTATATAACGTTATACGTTATATAGTAATAGTATATAACGTTATGCGTTATATAGTAATAGTATATAACGTTATAGGTTATATAGTAAGAGTATATAACTTTATACGTTATATAGTAATAGTATATAACGTTATACGTTAATACGTAATAGTATATAACGTTATGCGTTATATAGTAATAGTATATAACGTCATCCGTTATATAGTATAAGTATATAAAGTTATACGTTATGTTGTAATAGTATATAACGTTATACGTTATATAGTAATATTATATAACGTTATGCGTTATATAGTAATATTATATAACGCTATACGTTATATAGTAATAGTATATAACGTTATACGTTATATAGTAATAGTATATAACGTTATACGTTATATAGTAATAGTATATAACGTTATACGTTATATAGTAATAGTATATAACGTTATACGTTAATACGTAATAGTATATAACGTTATACGTTATATAGTAATAGTATATAACGTTATACGTTATATAGTAATAGTATATAACGTTATACGTTATATAGTAATAGTATATAACGTTATACGTTATATAGTAATAGTATATAACGTTATACGTTAATACGTAATAGTATATAACGTTATACGTTATATAGTAATAGTATATAACGTTATACGTTATTACGTAATAGTATATAACGTTATACGTTATATAGTAATGATATATAACGTTATACGTTATATAGTAATATTATATAACGTTATGCGTTATATAGTAATATTATATAACGTTATGCGTTATATAGTAATAGTATATAACGTTATGCGTTATATAGTAATAGTATATAACGTTATGCGTTATATAGTAATAGTATATAACGTTATACGTTAATACGTAATAGTATATAATGTTATGCGTTATATAGTAATAGTATATAACGTCATCCGTTATATAGTATAAGTATATAAAGTTATACGTTATGTTGTAATAGTATATAACGTTATACGTTATATAGTAATATTATATAACGTTATGCGTTATATAGTAATATTATATAACGTTATGCGTTATATAGTAATAGTATATAACGTTATACGTTATATAGTAATAGTATATAACGTTATACGTTATATAGTAATAGTATATAACGTTATACGTTATATAGTAATGGTATATAACGTTATACGTTATATAGTAATATTATATAACGTTATGCGTTATATAGTAATAGTATATAACGTTATACGTTATATAGTAATAGTATATAACGTTATACGTTATATAGTTATAGTATATAACGTTATACGTTATATAGTAATAGTATATAACGTTATACGTTATATCGTAATAGTATATAACGTTATACGTTATATAGTAATAGTATATAACGTTATACGTTAATACGTAATAGTATATAACGTTATACGTTATATAGTAATAGTATATAACGTTATACGTTATTACGTAATAGTATATAACGTTATACGTTATATAGTAATAGCATATAACGTTATACGTTATTACGTAATAGTATATAACGTTATACGTTATATAGTAATAGTATATAACGTTATACGTTATATAGTAATAGTATATAACGTTATACGTTATATAGTAATAGTATATAACGTTATACGTTATATAGTAATAGTATATAACGTTATACGTTAATACATAATAGTATATATCGTTATACCTTATATAGTAATAGTATATAACGTTATACGTTATGTAGTAATAGTATATAACGTTATACGTTATATAGTAATATTATATAACGTTATGCGTTATATAGTAATATTATATAACGTTATGCGTTATATAGTAATAGTATATAACGTTATACGTTATATAGTAATAGTATATAACGTTATACGTTATATAGTAATAGTATATAACGTTATACGTTATATAGTAATGGTATATAACGTTATACGTTATATAGTAATATTATATAACGTTATGCGTTATATAGTAATAGTATATAACGTTATACGTTATATAGTAATAGTATATAACGCTATACGTTATATAGTAATAGTATATAACGTTATACGTTATATAGTAATAGTATATAACGTTATACGTTATATCGTAATAGTATATAACGTTATACGTTATATAGTAATAGTATATAACGTTATACGTTAATACATAATAGTATATATCGTTATACCTTATATAGTAATAGTATATAACGTTATACGTTATGTAGTAATAGTATATAACGTTATACGTTATATAGTAATATTATATAACGTTATGCGTTATATAGTAATATTATATAACGTTATGCGTTATATAGTAATAGTATATAACGTTATACGTTATATAGTAATAGTATATAACGTTATACGTTATATAGTAATAGTATATAACGTTATACGTTATATAGTAATGGTATATAACGTTATACGTTATATAGTAATATTATATAACGTTATGCGTTATATAGTAATAGTATATAACGTTATACGTTATATAGTAATAGTATATAACGCTATACGTTATATACTATTACTATATAACGTTATACGTTATATAGTAATAGTATATAACGTTATACGTTATATAGTAATAGTATATAACGTTATACGTTATATAGTAATAGTATATAACGTTATACGTTAATACGTAATAGTATATATCGTTATACGTTATATAGTAATAGTATATAACGTTATACGTTATATAGTAATAGTATATAACGTTATACGTTATATAGTAATAGTATATAACGTTATGCGTTATATAGTAATAGTATATAACGTTATAGGTTATATAGTAAGAGTATATAACTTTATACGTTATATAGTAATAGTATATAACGTTATACGTTAATACGTAATAGTATATAACGTTATGCGTTATATAGTAATAGTATATAACGTCATCCGTTATATAGTATAAGTATATAAAGTTATACGTTATGTTGTAATAGTATATAACGTTATACGTTATATAGTAATATTATATAACGTTATGCGTTATATAGTAATATTATATAACGCTATACGTTATATAGTAATAGTATATAACGTTATACGTTATATAGTAATAGTATATAACGTTATACGTTATATAGTAATAGTATATAACGTTATACGTTATATAGTAATAGTATATAACGTTATACGTTAATACGTAATAGTATATATCGTTATACGTTATATAGTAATAGTATATAACGTTATACGTTATATAGTAATAGTATATAACGTTATACGTTATATAGTAATAGTATATAACGTTATACGTTATATAGTAATAGTATATAGCGTTACACGCTATTACCTAATAGTATATAACGTTGTACGTTACATAGGAATAGTATATAACGTTACACGCTATTACGTAATAGTATATAACGTTATACGTTATATAGTAATGCTATATAACGTTATACGTTATATAGTAATATTATATAACGTTATGCGTTATATAGTAATATTATATAACGTTATGCGTTATATAGTAATAGTATATAACGTTATGCGTTATATAGTAATAGTATATAACGTTATGCGTTATATAGTAATAGTATATAACGTTATACGTTAATACGTAATAGTATATAATGTTATGCGTTATATAGTAATAGTATATAACGTCATCCGTTATATAGTATAAGTATATAAAGTTATACGTTATGTTGTAATAGTATATAACGTTATACGTTATATAGTAATATTATATAACGTTATGCGTTATATAGTAATATTATATAACGTTATGCGTTATATAGTAATAGTATATAACGTTATACGTTATATAGTAATAGTATATAACGTTATACGTTATATAGTAATAGTATATAACGTTATACGTTATATAGTAATGGTATATAACGTTATACGTTATATAGTAATATTATATAACGTTATGCGTTATATAGTAATAGTATATAACGTTATACGTTATATAGTAATAGTATATAACGTTATACGTTATATAGTTATAGTATATAACGTTATACGTTATATAGTAATAGTATATAACGTTATACGTTATATAGTAATAGTATATAACGTTATGCGTTATATAGTAATAGTATATAACGTTATAGGTTATATAGTAAGAGTATATAACTTTATACGTTATATAGTAATAGTATATAACGTTATACGTTAATACGTAATAGTATATAACGTTATGCGTTATATAGTAATAGTATATAACGTCATCCGTTATATAGTATAAGTATATAAAGTTATACGTTATGTTGTAATAGTATATAACGTTATACGTTATATAGTAATATTATATAACGTTATGCGTTATATAGTAATATTATATAACGCTATACGTTATATAGTAATAGTATATAACGTTATACGTTATATAGTAATAGTATATAACGTTATACGTTATATAGTAATAGTATATAACGTTATACGTTATATAGTAATAGTATATAACGTTATACGTTAATACGTAATAGTATATATCGTTATACGTTATATAGTAATAGTATATAACGTTATACGTTATATAGTAATAGTATATAACGTTATACGTTATATAGTAATAGTATATAACGTTATACGTTATATAGTAATAGTATATAACGTTATACGTTAATACGTAATAGTATATAACGTTATACGTTATATAGTAATAGTA
Organism: Bombus terrestris; assembly: GCF_910591885.1. NCBI lineage: Eukaryota > Metazoa > Arthropoda > Insecta > Hymenoptera > Apidae > Bombus > Bombus terrestris. Next base: position 211,410 of record NC_063286.1, read on the forward strand.
TATAACGTTATACGTTATTACGTAATAGTATATAACGTTATACGTTATATAGTAATGATATATAACGTTATACGTTATATAGTAATATTATATAACGTTATGCGTTATATAGTAATATTATATAACGTTATGCGTTATATAGTAATAGTATATAACGTTATGCGTTATATAGTAATAGTATATAACGTTATGCGTTATATAGTAATAGTATATAACGTTATACGTTAATACGTAATAGTATATAATGTTATGCGTTATATAGTAATAGTATATAACGTCATCCGTTATATAGTATAAGTATATAAAGTTATACGTTATGTTGTAATAGTATATAACGTTATACGTTATATAGTAATATTATATAACGTTATGCGTTATATAGTAATATTATATAACGTTATGCGTTATATAGTAATAGTATATAACGTTATACGTTATATAGTAATAGTATATAACGTTATACGTTATATAGTAATAGTATATAACGTTATACGTTATATAGTAATGGTATATAACGTTATACGTTATATAATAATATTATATAACGTTATGCGTTATATAGTAATAGTATATAACGTTATACGTTATATAGTAATAGTATATAACGTTATACGTTATATAGTTATAGTATATAACGTTATACGTTATATAGTAATAGTATATAACGTTATACGTTATATCGTAATAGTATATAACGTTATACGTTATATAGTAATAGTATATAACGTTATACGTTAATACGTAATAGTATATAACGTTATACGTTATATAGTAATAGTATATAACGTTATACGTTATTACGTAATAGTATATAACGTTATACGTTATATAGTAATAGCATATAACGTTATACGTTATTACGTAATAGTATATAACGTTATACGTTATATAGTAATAGTATATAACGTTATACGTTATATAGTAATAGTATATAACGTTATACGTTATATAGTAATAGTATATAACGTTATACGTTATATAGTAATAGTATATAACGTTATACGTTAATACATAATAGTATATATCGTTATACCTTATATAGTAATAGTATATAACGTTATACGTTATGTAGTAATAGTATATAACGTTATACGTTATATAGTAATATTATATAACGTTATGCGTTATATAGTAATATTATATAACGTTATGCGTTATATAGTAATAGTATATAACGTTATACGTTATATAGTAATAGTATATAACGTTATACGTTATATAGTAATAGTATATAACGTTATACGTTATATAGTAATGGTATATAACGTTATACGTTATATAGTAATATTATATAACGTTATGCGTTATATAGTAATAGTATATAACGTTATACGTTATATAGTAATAGTATATAACGCTATACGTTATATAGTAATAGTATATAACGTTATACGTTATATAGTAATAGTATATAACGTTATACGTTATATCGTAATAGTATATAACGTTATACGTTATATAGTAATAGTATATAACGTTATACGTTAATACATAATAGTATATATCGTTATACCTTATATAGTAATAGTATATAACGTTATACGTTATGTAGTAATAGTATATAACGTTATACGTTATATAGTAATATTATATAACGTTATGCGTTATATAGTAATATTATATAACGTTATGCGTTATATAGTAATAGTATATAACGTTATACGTTATATAGTAATAGTATATAACGTTATACGTTATATAGTAATAGTATATAACGTTATACGTTATATAGTAATGGTATATAACGTTATACGTTATATAGTAATATTATATAACGTTATGCGTTATATAGTAATAGTATATAACGTTATACGTTATATAGTAATAGTATATAACGCTATACGTTATATAGTAATAGTATATAACGTTATACGTTATATAGTAATAGTATATAACGTTATACGTTATATAGTAATAGTATATAACGTTATACGTTATATAGTAATAGTATATAACGTTATACGTTAATACGTAATAGTATATATCGTTATACGTTATATAGTAATAGTATATAACGTTATACGTTATATAGTAATAGTATATAACGTTATACGTTATATAGTAATAGTATATAACGTTATGCGTTATATAGTAATAGTATATAACGTTATAGGTTATATAGTAAGAGTATATAACTTTATACGTTATATAGTAATAGTATATAACGTTATACGTTAATACGTAATAGTATATAACGTTATGCGTTATATAGTAATAGTATATAACGTCATCCGTTATATAGTATAAGTATATAAAGTTATACGTTATGTTGTAATAGTATATAACGTTATACGTTATATAGTAATATTATATAACGTTATGCGTTATATAGTAATATTATATAACGCTATACGTTATATAGTAATAGTATATAACGTTATACGTTATATAGTAATAGTATATAACGTTATACGTTATATAGTAATAGTATATAACGTTATACGTTATATAGTAATAGTATATAACGTTATACGTTAATACGTAATAGTATATATCGTTATACGTTATATAGTAATAGTATATAACGTTATACGTTATATAGTAATAGTATATAACGTTATACGTTATATAGTAATAGTATATAACGTTATACGTTATATAGTAATAGTATATAACGTTATACGTTAATACGTAATAGTATATAACGTTATACGTTATATAGTAATAGTATATAACGTTATACGTTATTACGTAATAGTATATAACGTTATACGTTATATAGTAATGCTATATAACGTTATACGTTATATAGTAATATTATATAACGTTATGCGTTATATAGTAATAGTATATAACGTTATGCGTTATATAGTAATAGTATATAACGTTATGCGTTATATAGTAATAGTATATAACGTTATGCGTTATATAGTAATAGTATATAACGTTATACGTTAATACGTAATAGTATATAATGTTATGCGTTATATAGTAATAGTATATAACGTCATCCGTTATATAGTATAAGTATATAAAGTTATACGTTATGTTGTAATAGTATATAACGTTATACGTTATATAGTAATATTATATAACGTTATGCGTTATATAGTAATATTATATAACGTTATGCGTTATATAGTAATAGTATATAACGTTATACGTTATATAGTAATAGTATATAACGTTATACGTTATATAGTAATAGTATATAACGTTATACGTTATATAGTAATGGTATATAACGTTATACGTTATATAGTAATATTATATAACGTTATGCGTTATATAGTAATAGTATATAACGTTATACGTTATATAGTAATAGTATATAACGTTATACGTTATATAGTTATAGTATATAACGTTATACGTTATATAGTAATAGTATATAACGTTATACGTTATATCGTAATAGTATATAACGTTATACGTTATATAGTAATAGTATATAACGTTATACGTTAATACGTAATAGTATATAACGTTATACGTTATATAGTAATAGTATATAACGTTATACGTTATTACGTAATAGTATATAACGTTATACGTTATTACGTAATAGTATATAACGTTATACGTTATATAGTAATAGCATATAACGTTATACGTTATTACGTAATAGTATATAACGTTATACGTTATATAGTAATAGTATATAACGTTATACGTTATATAGTAATAGTATATAACGTTATACGTTATATAGTAATAGTATATAACGTTATACGTTATATAGTAATAGTATATAACGTTATACGTTAATACATAATAGTATATATCGTTATACCTTATATAGTAATAGTATATAACGTTATACGTTATGTAGTAATAGTATATAACGTTATACGTTATATAGTAATATTATATAACGTTATGCGTTATATAGTAATATTATATAACGTTATGCGTTATATAGTAATAGTATATAACGTTATACGTTATATAGTAATAGTATATAACGTTATACGTTATATAGTAATAGTATATAACGTTATACGTTATATAGTAATGGTATATAACGTTATACGTTATATAGTAATATTATATAACGTTATGCGTTATATAGTAATAGTATATAACGTTATACGTTATATAGTAATAGTATATAACGCTATACGTTATATAGTAATAGTATATAACGTTATACGTTATATAGTAATAGTATATAACGTTATACGTTATATAGTAATAGTATATAACGTTATACGTTATATAGTAATAGTATATAACGTTATACGTTAATACGTAATAGTATATATCGTTATACGTTATATAGTAATAGTATATAACGTTATACGTTATATAGTAATAGTATATAACGTTATACGTTATATAGTAATAGTATATAACGTTATGCGTTATATAGTAATAGTATATAACGTTATAGGTTATATAGTAAGAGTATATAACTTTATACGTTATATAGTAATAGTATATAACGTTATACGTTAATACGTAATAGTATATAACGTTATGCGTTATATAGTAATAGTATATAACGTCATCCGTTATATAGTATAAGTATATAAAGTTATACGTTATGTAGTAATAGTATATAACGTTATACGTTATATAGTAATATTATATAACGTTATGCGTTATATAGTAATATTATATAACGTTATGCGTTATATAGTAATAGTATATAACGTTATACGTTATATAGTAATAGTATATAACGTTATACGTTATATAGTAATAGTATATAACGTTATACGTTATATAGTAATGGTATATAACGTTATACGTTATATAGTAATATTATATAACGTTATGCGTTATATAGTAATAGTATATAACGTTATACCTTATATAGTAATAGTATATAACGTTATACGTTATATAGTAATAGTATATAACGTTATACGTTAATACGTAATAGTATATAACGTTATACGTTATATAGTAATAGTATATAACGTTATACGTTAGTACGTAATAATATACAACGTTATACGTGATATGGCAATACTATATAACGTTATACGTTATATAGTAATAGTATATAACGTTATACGATAGTACGGAATAGTATATATCGTTATACGTTATATAGTAATAGTATATAACGTTATACGATAGTACGGAATAGTATATATCGTTATGCGTTATATAGTAATAGTATATAACGTTATACGTTATATAGTAATAGTATATAACGTTATACGTTATATAGTAATAGTATATAACGTTATACGTTATATAGTAATAGTATATAACGTTATGCGTTATATAGTAATCGTATATATCGTTATGCGTTATATAGTAATAGTATATAACGTTATACGTTATATAGTAATAGTATATAACGTTATACGTTATATAGTAATAGTATATAACGTTATACGTTATATAGTAATAGTATATAACGTTATACGTTAATACGTAATAGTATATAACGTTATGCGTTATATAGTAATAGTATATAACGTCATCCGTTATATAGTATAAGTATATAACGTTATACGTTATGTAGTAATAGTATATAACGTTATACGTTATATAGTAATATTATATAACGTTATGCGTTATATAGTAATATTATATAACGTTATGCGTTATATAGTAATAGTATATAACGTTATACGTTATATAGTAATAGTATATAACGTTATACGTTATATAGTAATGGTATATAACGTTATACGTTATATAGTAATATTATATAACGTTATGCGTTATATAGTAATAGTATATAACGTTATACGTTATATAGTAATAGTATATAACGTTATACGTTATATAGTAATAGTATATAACGTTATACGTTAATACGTAATAGTATATAACGTTATACGTTATATAGTAATAGTATATAACGTTATACGTTATATAGTAATAGTATATAACGTTATACGTTAGTACGTAATAATATACAACGTTATACGTGATATGGCAATACTATATAACGTTATACGTTATATAGTAATAGTATATAACGTTATACGATAGTACGGAATAGTATATATCGTTATACGTTATATAGTAATAGTATATAACGTTATACGATAGTACGGAATAGTATATATCGTTATGCGTTATATAGTAATAGTATATAACGTATAACGTTATATACTATTACTATATAACGTTATACGTTATATAGTAATAGTATATAACGTTATAGGTTATATAGTAATAGTATATAACGTTATACGTTATATAGTAATAGTATATATCGTTATGCGTTATATAGTAATAGTATATAACGTTATACGTTATATAGTAATAGTATATAACGTTATACGTTATATAGTAATAGTATATAACGTCATCCGTTATATAATATAAGTATATAACGTTATACGTTATGTAGTAATAGTATATAACGTTATACGTTATATAGTAATATTATATAACGTTATGCGTTATATAGTAATATTATATAACGTTATGCGTTATATAGTAATAGTATATAACGTTATACGTTATATAGTAATAGTATATAACGTTATACGTTATATAGTAATGGTATATAACGTTATACGTTATATAGTAATAGTATATAACGTTATACGTTATATAGTAATAGTATATAACGTTATACGTTATATAGTAATAGTATATAACGTTATACGTTATTACGTAATACTATATATCGTTATACGTTATATAGTAATAGTATATAACGTTATACGTTAGTACGGAATAGTATATATCGTTATACGTTATATAGTAATAGTATATAACGTTATGCGTTATATAGTAATAGTATATAACGTTATACGATAGTACGGAATAGTATATATCGTTATACGTTATATAGTAATAGTATATAACGTTATACGTTATATAGTAATAGTATATAACGTTATACGTTATATAGTTATAGTATATAACGTTATACGTTATATAGTAATAGTATATAACGTTATACGTTATATCGTAATAGTATATAACGTTATACGTTATATAGTAATAGTATATAACGTTATACGTTAATACGTAATAGTATATAACGTTATACGTTAATACGTAATAGTATATATCGTTATACGTTATATAGTAATAGTATATAACGTTATACGTTATATAGTAATAGTATATAACGTTATACGTTATATAGTAATAGTATATAACGTTATGCGTTATATAGTAATAGTATATAACGTTATAGGTTATATAGTAAGAGTATATAACTTTATACGTTATATAGTAATAGTATATAACGTTATACGTTAATACGTAATAGTATATAACGTTATGCGTTATATAGTAATAGTATATAACGTCATCCGTTATATAGTATAAGTATATAAAGTTATACGTTATGTTGTAATAGTATATAACGTTATACGTTATATAGTAATATTATATAACGTTATGCGTTATATAGTAATATTATATAACGCTATACGTTATATAGTAATAGTATATAACGTTATACGTTATATAGTAATAGTATATAACGTTATACGTTATATAGTAATAGTATATAACGTTATACGTTATATAGTAATAGTATATAACGTTATACGTTAATACGTAATAGTATATATCGTTATACGTTATATAGTAATAGTATATAACGTTATACGTTATATAGTAATAGTATATAACGTTATACGTTATATAGTAATAGTATATAACGTTATACGTTATATAGTAATAGTATATAACGTTATACGTTAATACGTAATAGTATATAACGTTATACGTTATATAGTAATAGTATATAACGTTATACGTTATTACGTAATAGTATATAACGTTATACGTTATATAGTAATGATATATAACGTTATACGTTATATAGTAATATTATATAACGTTATGCGTTATATAGTAATATTATATAACGTTATGCGTTATATAGTAATAGTATATAACGTTATGCGTTATATAGTAATAGTATATAACGTTATGCGTTATATAGTAATAGTATATAACGTTATACGTTAATACGTAATAGTATATAATGTTATGCGTTATATAGTAATAGTATATAACGTCATCCGTTATATAGTAATAGTATATAACGTTATACGTTATATAGTAATAGTATATAACGTTATGCGTTATATAGTAATAGTATATATCGTTATGCGTTATATAGTAATAGTATATAACGTTATACGTTATATAGTAATAGTATATAACGTTATACGTTATATAGTAATAGTATATAACGTTATACGTTATATAGTAATAGTATATAACGTTATACGTTAATACGTAATAGTATATAACGTTATGCGTTATATAGTAATAGTATATAACGTCATCCGTTATATAGTATAAGTATATAACGTTATACGTTATGTAGTAATAGTATATAACGTTATACGTTATATAGTAATATTATATAACGTTATGCGTTATATAGTAATATTATATAACGTTATGCGTTATATAGTAATAGTATATAACGTTATACGTTATATAGTAATAGTATATAACGTTATACGTTATATAGTAATGGTATATAACGTTATACGTTATATAGTAATATTATATAACGTTATGCGTTATATAGTAATAGTATATAACGTTATACGTTATATAGTAATAGTATATAACGTTATACGTTATATAGTAATAGCATATAACGTTATACGTTATTACGTAATAGTATATAACGTTATACGTTATATAGTAATAGTATATAACGTTATACGTTATATAGTAATAGTATATAACGTTATACGTTAGTACGTAATAATATACAACGTTATACGTGATATGGCAATACTATATAACGTTATACGTTATATAGTAATAGTATATAACGTTATACGATAGTACGGAATAGTATATATCGTTATACGTTATATAGTAATAGTATATAACGTTATACGATAGTACGGAATAGTATATATCGTTATGCGTTATATAGTAATAGTATATAACGTATAACGTTATATACTATTACTATATAACGTATAACGTTATATAGTAATAGTATATAACGTTATAGGTTATATAGTAATAGTATATAACGTTATACGTTATATAGTAATAGTATATATCGTTATGCGTTATATAGTAATAGTATATAACGTTATACGTTATATAGTAATAGTATATAACGTTATACGTTATATAGTAATAGTATATAACGTCATCCGTTATATAATATAAGTATATAACGTTATACGTTATGTAGTAATAGTATATAACGTTATACGTTATATAGTAATATTATATAACGTTATGCGTTATATAGTAATATTATATAACGTTATGCGTTATATAGTAATAGTATATAACGTTATACGTTATATAGTAATAGTATATAACGTTATACGTTATATAGTAATGGTATATAACGTTATACGTTATATAGTAATAGTATATAACGTTATACGTTATATAGTAATAGTATATAACGTTATACGTTATATAGTAATAGTATATAACGTTATACGTTATTACGTAATACTATATATCGTTATACGTTATATAGTAATAGTATATAACGTTATACGTTAGTACGGAATAGTATATATCGTTATACGTTATATAGTAATAGTATATAACGTTATGCGTTATATAGTAATAGTATATAACGTTATACGATAGTACGGAATAGTATATATCGTTATACGTTATATAGTAATAGTATATAACGTTATACGTTATATAGTAATAGTATATAACGTTATACGTTATATAGTTATAGTATATAACGTTATACGTTATATAGTAATAGTATATAACGTTATACGTTATATCGTAATAGTATATAACGTTATACGTTATATAGTAATAGTATATAACGTTATACGTTAATACGTAATAGTATATAACGTTATACGTTATATAGTAATAGTATATAACGTTATACGTTATTACGTAATAGTATATAACGTTATACGTTATATAGTAATAGTATATAACGTTATACGTTATATAGTAATAGTATATAACGTTATACGTTATTACGTAATAGTATATAACGTTATACGTTATATAGTAATAGTATATAACGTTATACGTTATATAGTAATAGTATATAACGTTATACGTTAATACATAATAGTATATATCGTTATACCTTATATAGTAATAGTATATAACGTTATACGTTATATAGTAATGGTATATAACGTTATACGTTATATAGTAATATTATATAACGTTATGCGTTATATAGTAATATTATATAACGTTATGCGTTATATAGTAATAGTATATAACGTTATGCGTTATATAGTAATAGTATATAAAGTTATGCGTTATATAGTAATAGTATATAACGTTATACGTTAATACGTAATAGTATATAATGTTATGCGTTATATAGTAATAGTATATAACGTCATCCGTTATATAGTATAAGTATATAAAGTTATACGTTATGTTGTAATAGTATATAACGTTGTACGTTATATAGTAATATTATATAACGTTATGCGTTATATAGTAATATTATATAACGTTATGCGTTATATAGTAATAGTATATAACGTTATACGTTATATAGTAATAGTATATAACGTTATACGTTATATAGTAATAGTATATAACGTTATACGTTATATAGTAATGGTATATAACGTTATACGTTATATAGTAATATTATATAACGTTATGCGTTATATAGTAATAGTATATAACGTTATACGTTATATAGTAATAGTATATAACGTTATACGTTATATAGTTATAGTATATAACGTTATACGTTATATAGTAATAGTATATAACGTTATACGTTATATCGTAATAGTATATAACGTTATACGTTATATAGTAATAGTATATAACGTTATACGTTAATACGTAATAGTATATAACGTTATACGTTATATAGTAATAGTATATAACGTTATACGATAGTACGGAATAGTATATATCGTTATGCGTTATATAGTAATAGTATATAACGTTATACGTTATATAGTATTAGTATATAACGTTATACGTTATATAGTAATAGTATATAACGTTATAGGTTATATAGTAATAGTATATAACGTTATACGTTATATAGTAATAGTATATATCGTTATGCGTTATATAGTAATAGTATATAACGTTATACGTTATATAGTAATAGTATATAACGTTATACGTTATATAGTAATAGTATATAACGTCATCCGTTATATAGTATAAGTATATAACGTTATACGTTATGTAGTAATAGTATATAACGTTATACGTTATATAGTAATATTATATAACGTTATGCGTTATATAGTAATGTTATATAACGTTATGCGTTATATAGTAATAGTATATAACGTTATACGTTATATAGTAATAGTATATAACGTTATACGTTATATAGTAATGGTATATAACGTTATACGTTATATAGTAATAGTATATAACGTTATACGTTATATAGTAATAGTATATAACGTTATACGTTATATAGTAATAGTATATAACGTTATACGTTATTACGTAATACTATATATCGTTATACGTTATATAGTAATAGTATATAACGTTATACGTTAGTACGGAATAGTATATATCGTTATACGTTATATAGTAATAGTATATAACGTTATGCGTTATATAGTAATAGTATATAACGTTATACGATAGTACGGAATAGTATATATCGTTATACGTTATATAGTAATAGTATATAACGTTATACGTTATATAGTAATAGTATATAACGTTATACGTTATATAGTTATAGTATATAACGTTATACGTTATATAGTAATAGTATATAACGTTATACGTTATATCGTAATAGTATATAACGTTATACGTTATATAGTAATAGTATATAACGTTATACGTTAATACGTAATAGTATATAACGTTATACGTTATATAGTAATAGTATATAACGTTATACGTTATTACGTAATAGTATATAACGTTATACGTTATATAGTAATAGTATATAACGTTATACGTTATATAGTAATAGTATATAACGTTATACGTTATTACGTAATAGTATATAACGTTATACGTTATATAGTAATAGTATATAACGTTATACGTTATATAGTAATAGTATATAACGTTATACGTTAATACATAATAGTATATATCGTTATACCTTATATAGTAATAGTATATAACGTTATACGTTATATAGTAATGGTATATAACGTTATACGTTATATAGTAATATTATATAACGTTATGCGTTATATAGTAATATTATATAACGTTATGCGTTATATAGTAATAGTATATAACGTTATGCGTTATATAGTAATAGTATATAACGTTATGCGTTATATAGTAATAGTATATAACGTTATACGTTAATACGTAATAGTATATAATGTTATGCGTTATATAGTAATAGTATATAACGTCATCCGTTATATAGTATAAGTATATAAAGTTATACGTTATGTTGTAATAGTATATAACGTTGTACGTTATATAGTAATATTATATAACGTTATGCGTTATATAGTAATATTATATAACGTTATGCGTTATATAGTAATAGTATATAACGTTATACGTTATATAGTAATAGTATATAACGTTATACGTTATATAGTAATAGTATATAACGTTATACGTTATATAGTAATGGTATATAACGTTATACGTTATATAGTAATATTATATAACGTTATGCGTTATATAGTAATAGTATATAACGTTATACGTTATATAGTAATAGTATATAACGTTATACGTTATATAGTTATAGTATATAACGTTATACGTTATATAGTAATAGTATATAACGTTATACGTTATATCGTAATAGTATATAACGTTATACGTTATATAGTAATAGTATATAACGTTATACGTTAATACGTAATAGTATATAACGTTATACGTTATATAGTAATAGTATATAACGTTATACGTTATTACGTAATAGTATATAACGTTATACGTTATTACGTAATAGTATATAACGTTATACGTTATATAGTAATAGTATATAACGTTATACGTTATATAGTAATAGTATATAACGTTATACGTTATTACGTAATAGTTTATAACGTTATACGTTATATAGTAATAGTATATAACGTTATACGTTATATAGTAATAGTATATAACGTTATACGTTAATACATAATAGTATATATCGTTATACCTTATATAGTAATAGTATGTAACGTTATACGTTATGTAGTAATAGTATATAACGTTATACGTTATATAGTAATATTATATAACGTTATGCGTTATATAGTAATATTATATAACGTTATGCGTTATATAGTAATAGTATATAACGTTATACGTTATATAGTAATAGTATATAACGTTATACGTTATATAGTAATAGTATATAACGTTATACGTTATATAGTAATGGTATATAACGTTATACGTTATATAGTAATATTATATAACGTTATGCGTTATATAGTAATAGTATATAACGTTATACGTTATATAGTAATAGTATATAACGCTATACGTTATATAGTAATAGTATATAACGTTATACGTTATATAGTAATAGTATATAACGTTATACGTTATATAGTAATAGTATAAAACGTTATACGTTATATAGTAATACTATATATAACGTTATACGTTAATACGTAATAGTATATATCGTTATACGTTATATAGTAATAGTATATAACGTTATACGTTATATAGTAATAGTATATAACGTTATACGTTATATAGTAATAGTATATAACGTTATGCGTTATATAGTAATAGTATATAACGTTATAGGTTATATAGTAATAGTATATAACGTTATACGTTATATAGTAATGGTATATAACGTTATACGTTATATAGTAATATTATATAACGTTATGCGTTATATAGTAATAGTATATAACGTTATACGTTATATAGTAATAGTATATAACGCTATACGTTATATAGTAATAGTATATAACGTTATACGTTATATAGTAATAGTATATAACGTTATACGTTATATAGTAATAGTATAAAACGTTATACGTTATATAGTAATACTATATATAACGTTATACGTTAATACGTAATAGTATATAACGTTATACGTTATATAGTAATAGTATATAACGTTATACGTTATATAGTAATAGTATATAACGTTATACGTTAGTACGTAATAATATACAACGTTATACGTGATATGGCAATACTATATAACGTTATACGTTATGTAGTAATAGTATATAACGTTATACGTTATATAGTAATATCATATAACGTTATGCGTTATATAGTAATATTATATAACGTTATGCGTTATATAGTAATAGTATATAACGTTATACGTTATATAGTATAAGTATATAACGTTATCCGTTATATAGTAATAGTATATAACGTTATGCGTTATATAGTAATAGTATATAACGTTATACGTTATATAGTAATACTATATAACGTTATACGTTATATAGTAATGGTATATAACGTTATACGTTATATAGTTATAGTATATAACGTTATACGTTTTATAGTAATGGTATATAACGTTATACGTTAATACGTAATAGTATATAACGTTATACGTTATATAGTAATAGTATATAACGTTATACGTTATTACGTAATAGTATATAACGTTATACGTTATATAGTAATAGTATATAACGTTATACGTTATATAGTAATAGTATATAACGTTATACGTTATTACGTAATAGTATATAACGTTATACGTTATATAGTAATAGTATATAACGTTATACGTTATATAGTAATAGTATATAACGTTATACGTTAGTACGTAATAATATACAACGTTATACGTGATATGGCAATACTATATAACGTTATACGTTATGTAGTAATAGTATATAACGTTATACGTTATATAGTAATATCATATAACGTTATGCGTTATATAGTAATAGTATATAACGTTATACGTTATATAGTTATAGTATATAACGTTATGCGTTATATAGTAATAGTATATAACGTTATACGTTATATCGTAATAGTATATAACGTTATACGTTATATAGTAATAGTATATAACGTTATACGTTAATACGTAATAGTATATAACGTTATACGTTATATAGTAATAGTATATAACGTTATACGTTATTACGTAATAGTATATAACGTTATACGTTATATAGTAATAGTATATAACGTTATACGTTATATAGTAATAGTATATAACGTTATACGTTATTACGTAATAGTATATAACGCTATACGTTATATAGTAATAGTATATAACGTTATACGTTATATAGTAATAGTATATAACGTTATACGTTAATACATAATAGTATATATCGTTATACCTTATATAGTAATAGTATATAACGTTATACGTTATATAGTAATAGTATATAACGTTATACGTTATATAGTAATATTATATAACGTTATGCGTTATATAGTAATATTATATAACGTTGTGCGTTATATAGTAATAGTATATAACGTTATACGTTATATAGTAATAGTATATAACGTTATACGTTATATAGTAATAGTATATAACGTTATACGTTATATAGTAATAGTATATAACGTTATAGGTTATATAGTAAGAGTATATAACTTTATACGTTATATAGTAATAGTATATAACGTTATACGTTAATACGTAATAGTATATAACGTTATACGTTATATAGTAATAGTATATAACGTTATACGTTATATAGTAATAGTATATAACGTTATACGTTATATAGTAATAGTATATAACGTTATACGTTAGTACGTAATAATATACAACGTTATACGTGATATGGCAATACTATATAACGTTATACGTTATGTAGTAATAGTATATAACGTTATACGCTATATAGTAATATTATATAACGTTATGCGTTATATAGTAATATTATATAACGTTATGCGTTATATAGTAATAGTATATAACGTTATACGTTATATAGTATAAGTATATAACGTTATACGTTATATAGTAATAGTATATAACGTTATGCGTTATATAGTAATAGTATATAACGTTATACGTTATATCGTAATAGTATATAACGTTATACGTTATATAGTAATAGTATATAACGTTATACGTTAATACGTAATAGTATATAACGTTATACGTTATATAGTAATAGTATATAACGTTATACGTTATTACGTAATAGTATATAACGTTATACGTTATATAGTAATAGTATATAACGTTATACGTTATATAGTAATAGTATATAACGTTATACGTTATTACGTAATAGTTTATAACGTTATACGTTATATAGTAATAGTATATAACGTTATACGTTATATAGTAATAGTATATAACGTTATACGTTAATACATAATAGTATATATCGTTATACCTTATATAGTAATAGTATGTAACGTTATACGTTATGTAGTAATAGTATATATCGTTATACGTTATATAGTAATAGTATATAACGTTATACGTTATATAGTAATAGTATATAACGTTATACGTTATATCGTAATAGTATATAACGTTATACGTTATATAGTAATAGTATATAACGTTATACGTTAATACGTAATAGTATATAACGTTATACGTTATATAGTAATAGTATATAACGTTATACGTTATTACGTAATAGTATATAACGTTATACGTTATATAGTAATAGTATATAACGTTATACGTTATTACGTAATAGTATATAACGTTATACGTTATACAGTAATAGTATATAACGTTATACGTTATATAGTAATAGTATATAACGTTATACGTTATTACGTAATAGTATATAACGTTATACGTTATATAGTAATAGTATATAACGTTATACGTTATATAGTAATAGTATATAACGTTATACGTTAATACATAATAGTATATATCGTTATACCTTATATAGTAATAGTATATAACGTTATACGTTATGTAGTAATGGTATATAACGTTATACGTTATATAGTAATATTATATAACGTTATGCGTTATATAGTAATATTATATAACGTTATGCGTTATATAGTAATAGTATATAACGTTATGCGTTATATAGTAATAGTATATAACGTTATGCGTTATATAGTAATAGTATATAACGTTATACGTTAATACGTAATAGTATATAATGTTATGCGTTATATAGTAATAGTATATAACGTCATCCGTTATATAGTATAAGTATATAAAGTTATACGTTATGTTGTAATAGTATATAACGTTGTACGTTATATAGTAATATTATATAACGTTATGCGTTATATAGTAATATTATATAACGTTATGCGTTATATAGTAATAGTATATAACGTTATACGTTATATAGTAATAGTATATAACGTTATACGTTATATAGTAATAGTATATAACGTTATACGTTATATAGTAATGGTATATAACGTTATACGTTATATAGTAATATTATATAACGTTATGCGTTATATAGTAATAGTATATAACGTTATACGTTATATAGTAATAGTATATAACGTTATACGTTATATAGTTATAGTATATAACGTTATACGTTATATAGTAATAGTATATAACGTTATACGTTATATAGTAATAGTATATAACGTTATACGTTATATAGTAATAGTATATAACGTTATACGTTATATAGTAATAGTATATAACGTTATACGTTATTACGTAATACTATATATCGTTATACGTTATATAGTAATAGTATATAACGTTATACGTTAGTACGGAATAGTATATATCGTTATACGTTATATAGTAATAGTATATAACGTTATGCGTTATATAGTAATAGTATATAACGTTATACGATAGTACGGAATAGTATATATCGTTATACGTTATATAGTAATAGTATATAACGTTATACGTTATATAGTAATAGTATATAACGTTATACGTTATATAGTTATAGTATATAACGTTATACGTTATATAGTAATAGTATATAACGTTATACGTTATATCGTAATAGTATATAACGTTATACGTTATATAGTAATAGTATATAACGTTATACGTTAATACGTAATAGTATATAACGTTATACGTTATATAGTAATAGTATATAACGTTATACGTTATTACGTAATAGTATATAACGTTATACGTTATATAGTAATAGTATATAACGTTATACGTTATTACGTAATAGTATATAACGTTATACGTTATATAGTAATAGTATATAACGTTATACGTTATATAGTAATAGTATATAACGTTATACGTTAATACATAATAGTATATATCGTTATACCTTATATAGTAATAGTATATAACGTTATACGTTATATAGTAATGGTATATAACGTTATACGTTATATAGTAATATTATATAACGTTATGCGTTATATAGTAATATTATATAACGTTATGCGTTATATAGTAATAGTATATAACGTTATGCGTTATATAGTAATAGTATATAACGTTATGCGTTATATAGTAATAGTATATAACGTTATACGTTAATACGTAATAGTATATAATGTTATGCGTTATATAGTAATAGTATATAACGTCATCCGTTATATAGTATAAGTATATAAAGTTATACGTTATGTTGTAATAGTATATAACGTTGTACGTTATATAGTAATATTATATAACGTTATGCGTTATATAGTAATATTATATAACGTTATGCGTTATATAGTAATAGTATATAAAGTTATACGTTATATAGTAATAGTATATAACGTTATGCGTTATATAGTAATAGTATATAACGTCATCCGTTATATAGTATAAGTATATAACGTTATACGTTATTACGTAATAGTATATAACGTTATACGTTATATAGTAATAGTATATAACGTTATACGTTATATAGTAATAGTATATAACGTTATACGTTAATACATAATAGTATATATCGTTATACCTTATATAGTAATAGTATATAACGTTATACGTTATATAGTAATGGTATATAACGTTATACGTTATATAGTAATATTATATAACGTTATGCGTTATATAGTAATATTATATAACGTTATGCGTTATATAGTAATAGTATATAACGTTATGCGTTATATAGTAATAGTATATAACGTTATGCGTTATATAGTAATAGTATATAACGTTATACGTTAATACGTAATAGTATATATCGTTATACCTTATATAGTAATAGTATGTAACGTTATACGTTATGTAGTAATAGTATATATCGTTATACGTTATATAGTAATAGTATATAACGTTATACGTTATATAGTAATAGTATATAACGTTATACGTTATATCGTAATAGTATATAACGTTATACGTTATATAGTAATAGTATATAACGTTATACGTTAATACGTAATAGTATATAACGTTATACGTTATATAGTAATAGTATATAACGTTATACGTTAATACGTAATAGTATATAATGTTATGCGTTATATAGTAATAGTATATAACGTCATCCGTTATATAGTATAAGTATATAAAGTTATACGTTATGTTGTAATAGTCTATAACGTTGTACGTTATATAGTAATATTATATAACGTTATGCGTTATATAGTAATATTATATAACGTTATGCGTTATATAGTAATAGTATATAACGTTATACGTTATATAGTAATAGTATATAACGTTATACGTTATATAGTAATAGTATATAACGTTATACGTTATATAGTAATGGTATATAACGTTATACGTTATATAGTAATATTATATAACGTTATGCGTTATATAGTAATAGTATATAACGTTATACGTTATATAGTAATAGTATATAACGTTATACGTTATATAGTTATAGTATATAACGTTATACGTTATATAGTAATAGTATATAACGTTATACGTTATATCGTAATAGTATATAACGTTATACGTTATATAGTAATAGTATATAACGTTATACGTTAATACGTAATAGTATATAACGTTATACGTTATATAGTAATAGTATATAACGTTATACGTTATTACGTAATAGTATATAACGTTATACGTTATATAGTAATAGTATATAACGTTATACGTTATATAGTAATAGTATATAACGTTATACGTTATTACGTAATAGTTTATAACGTTATACGTTATATAGTAATAGTATATAACGTTATACGTTATATAGTAATAGTATATAACGTTATACGTTAATACATAATAGTATATATCGTTATACCTTATATAGTAATAGTATGTAACGTTATACGTTATGTAGTAATAGTATATATCGTTATACGTTATATAGTAATAGTATATAACGTTATACGTTATATAGTAATAGTATATAACGTTATACGTTATATCGTAATAGTATATAACGTTATACGTTATATAGTAATAGTATATAACGTTATACGTTAATACGTAATAGTATATAACGTTATACGTTATATAGTAATAGTATATAACGTTATACGTTATTACGTAATAGTATATAACGTTATACGTTATATAGTAATAGTATATAACGTTATACGTTATTACGTAATAGTATATAACGTTATACGTTATACAGTAATAGTATATAACGTTATACGTTATATAGTAATAGTATATAACGTTATACGTTATTACGTAATAGTATATAACGTTATACGTTATATAGTAATAGTATATAACGTTATACGTTATATAGTAATAGTATATAACGTTATACGTTAATACATAATAGTATATATCGTTATACCTTATATAGTAATAGTATATAACGTTATACGTTATATAGTAATGGTATATAACGTTATACGTTATATAGTAATATTATATAACGTTATGCGTTATATAGTAATATTATATAACGTTATGCGTTATATAGTAATAGTATATAACGTTATGCGTTATATAGTAATAGTATATAACGTTATGCGTTATATAGTAATAGTATATAACGTTATACGTTAATACGTAATAGTATATAATGTTATGCGTTATATAGTAATAGTATATAACGTCATCCGTTATATAGTATAAGTATATAAAGTTATACGTTATGTTGTAATAGTATATAACGTTGTACGTTATATAGTAATATTATATAACGTTATGCGTTATATAGTAATATTATATAACGTTATGCGTTATATAGTAATACTATATAACGTTATACGTTATATAGTAATAGTATATAACGTTATACGTTATATAGTAATAGTATATAACGTTATACGTTATATAGTAATAGTATATAACGTTATACGTTATATAGTAATGGTATATAACGTTATACGTTATATAGTAATATTATATAACGTTATGCGTTATATAGTAATAGTATATAACGTTATACGTTATATAGTAATAGTATATAACGTTATACGTTATATAGTTATAGTATATAACGTTATACGTTATATAGTAATAGTATATAACGTTATACGTTATATAGTAATAGTATATAACGTTATACGTTATATAGTAATAGTATATAACGTTATACGTTATATAGTAATAGTATATAACGTTATACGTTATTACGTAATACTATATATCGTTATACGTTATATAGTAATAGTATATAACGTTATACGTTAGTACGGAATATTATATATCGTTATACGTTATATAGTAATACTATATATCGTTATACGTTATATAGTAATAGTATATAACGTTATACGTTAGTACGGAATAGTATATATCGTTATACGTTATATAGTAATAGTATATAACGTTATGCGTTATATAGTAATAGTATATAACGTTATACGATAGTACGGAATAGTATATATCGTTATACGTTATATAGTAATAGTATATAACGTTATACGTTATATAGTAATAGTATATAACGTTATACGTTATATAGTTATAGTATATAACGTTATACGTTATATAGTAATAGTATATAACGTTATACGTTATATCGTAATAGTATATAACGTTATACGTTATATAGTAATAGTATATAACGTTATACGTTAATACGTAATAGTATATAACGTTATACGTTATATAGTAATAGTATATAACGTTATACGTTATTACGTAATAGTATATAACGTTATACGTTATATAGTAATAGTATATAACGTTATACGTTATATAGTAATAGTATATAACGTTATACGTTATTACGTAATAGTATATAACGTTATACGTTATATAGTAATAGTATATAACGTTATACGTTATATAGTAATAGTATATAACGTTATACGTTAATACATAATAGTATATATCGTTATACCTTATATAGTAATAGTATATAACGTTATACGTTATATAGTAATGGTATATAACGTTATACGTTATATAGTAATATTATATAACGTTATGCGTTATATAGTAATATTATATAACGTTATGCGTTATATAGTAATAGTATATAACGTTATGCGTTATATAGTAATAGTATATAACGTTATGCGTTATATAGTAATAGTATATAACGTTATACGTTAATACGTAATAGTATATAATGTTATGCGTTATATAGTAATAGTATATAACGTCATCCGTTATATAGTATAAGTATATAAAGTTATACGTTATGTTGTAATAGTATATAACATTGTACGTTATATAGTAATATTATATAACGTTATGCGTTATATAGTAATATTATATAACGTTATGCGTTATATAGTAATAGTATATAACGTTATACGTTATATAGTAATAGTATATAACGTTATACGTTATATAGTAATAGTATATAACGTTATACGTTATATAGTAATAGTATATAACGTTATACGTTATTACGTAATAGTTTATAACGTTATACGTTATATAGTAATAGTATATAACGTTATACGTTATATAGTAATAGTATATAACGTTATACGTTAATACATAATAGTATATATCGTTATACCTTATATAGTAATAGTATGTAACGTTATACGTTATGTAGTAATAGTATATAACGTTATACGTTATATAGTAATATTATATAACGTTATGCGTTATATAGTAATATTATATAACGTTATGCGTTATATAGTAATAGTATATAACGTTATACGTTATATAGTAATAGTATATAACGTTATACGTTATATAGTAATAGTATATAACGTTATACGTTATATAGTAATGGTATATAACGTTATACGTTATATAGTAATATTATATAACGTTATGCGTTATATAGTAATAGTATATAACGTTATACGTTATTACGTAATAGTATATAACGTTATACGTTATATAGTAATAGTATATAACGTTATACGTTATATAGTAATAGTATATAACGTTATACGTTATTACGTAATAGTATATAACGTTATACGTTATATAGTAATAGTATATAACGTTATACGTTATATAGTAATAGTATATAACGTTATACGTTAATACATAATAGTATATATCGTTATACCTTATATAGTAATAGTATATAACGTTATACGTTATATAGTAATGGTATATAACGTTATACGTTATATAGTAATATTATATAACGTTATGCGTTATATAGTAATATTATATAACGTTATGCGTTATATAGTAATAGTATATAACGTTATACGTTAATACGTAATAGTATATATCGTTATACGTTATATAGTAATAGTATATAACGTTATACGTTATATAGTAATAGTATATAACGTTATACGTTATATAGTAATAGTATATAACGTTATGCGTTATATAGTAATAGTATATAACGTTATAGGTTATATAGTAAGAGTATATAACTTTATACGTTATATAGTAATAGTATATAACGTTATACGTTAATACGTAATAGTATATAACGTTATACGTTATATAGTAATAGTATATAACGTTATACGTTATATAGTAATAGTATATAACGTTATACGTTAGTACGTAATAATATACAACGTTATACGTGATATGGCAATACTATATAACGTTATACGTTATGTAGTAATAGTATATAACGTTATACGTTATATAGTAATATCATATAACGTTATACGTTATATAGTAATATTATATAACGTTATGCGTTATATAGTAATAGTATATAACGTTATACGTTATATAGTATAAGTATATAACGTTATCCGTTATATAGTAATAGTATATAACGTTATGCGTTATATAGTAATAGTATATAACGTTATACGTTATATAGTAATACTATATAACGTTATACGTTATATAGTAATGGTATATAACGTTATACGTTATATAGTTATAGTATATAACGTTATACGTTATATAGTAATGGTATATAACGTTATACGTTATATAGTTATAGTATATAACGTTATACGTTATATAGTAATAGTATATAACGTTATACGTTATATAGTAATAGTATATAACGTTATACGTTATATAGTTATAGTATATAACGTTATGCGTTATATAGTAATAGTATATAACGTTATACGTTATATCGTAATAGTATATAACGTTATACGTTATATAGTAATAGTATATAACGTTATACCTTAATACGTAATAGTATATAACGTTATACGTTATATAGTAATAGTATATAACGTTATACGTTATTACGTAATAGTATATAACGTTATACGTTATATAGTAATAGTATATAACGTTATACGTTATATAGTAATAGTATATAACGTTATACGTTATTACGTAATAGTATATAACGCTATACGTTATATAGTAATAGTATATAACGTTATACGTTATATAGTAATAGTATATAACGTTATACGTTAATACATAATAGTATATATCGTTATACCTTATATAGTAATAGTATATAACGTTATACGTTATATAGTAATAGTATATAACGTTATACGTTATATAGTAATATTATATAACGTTATGCGTTATATAGTAATATTATATAACGTTATGCGTTATATAGTAATAGTATATAACGTTATACGTTATATAGTAATAGTATATAACGTTATAAGTTATATAGTAATAGTATATAACGTTATACGTTATATAGTAATAGTATATAACGTTATAGGTTATATAGTAAGAGTATATAACTTTATACGTTATATAGTAATAGTATATAACGTTATACGTTAATACGTAATAGTATATAACGTTATACGTTATATAGTAATAGTATATAACGTTATACGTTATATAGTAATAGTATATAACGTTATACGTTATATAGTAATAGTATATAACGTTATACGTTAGTACGTAATAATATACAACGTTATACGTGATATGGCAATACTATATAACGTTATACGTTATGTAGTAATAGTATATAACGTTATACGCTATATAGTAATATTATATAACGTTATGCGTTATATAGTAATATTATATAACGTTATGCGTTATATAGTAATAGTATATAACGTTATACGTTATATAGTATAAGTATATAACGTTATACGTTATATAGTAATAGTATATAACGTTATGCGTTATATAGTAATAGTATATAACGTTATACGTTATATAGTAATACTATATAACGTTATACGTTATATAGTAATGGTATATAACGTTATACGTTATATAGTTATAGTATATAACGTTATACGTTATATAGTAATAGTATATAACGTTATACGTTATATAGTAATAGTATATAACGTTATACGTTATTACGTAATAGTATATAACGTTATACGTTATACAGTAATAGTATATAACGTTATACGTTATATAGTAATAGTATATAACGTTATACGTTATTACGTAATAGTATATAACGTTATACGTTATATAGTAATAGTATATAACGTTATACGTTATATAGTAATAGTATATAACGTTATACGTTAATACATAATAGTATATATCGTTATACCTTATATAGTAATAGTATATAACGTTATACGTTATATAGTAATGGTATATAACGTTATACGTTATATAGTAATATTATATAACGTTATGCGTTATATAGTAATATTATATAACGTTATGCGTTATATAGTAATAGTATATAACGTTATGCGTTATATAGTAATAGTATATAACGTTATGCGTTATATAGTAATAGTATATAACGTTATACGTTAATACGTAATAGTATATAATGTTATGCGTTATATAGTAATAGTATATAACGTCATCCGTTATATAGTATAAGTATATAAAGTTATACGTTATGTTGTAATAGTATATAACGTTGTACGTTATATAGTAATATTATATAACGTTATGCGTTATATAGTAATATTATATAACGTTATGCGTTATATAGTAATAGTATATAACGTTATACGTTATATAGTAATAGTATATAACGTTATACGTTATATAGTAATCGTATATAACGTTATACGTTATATAGTAATGGTATATAACGTTATACGTTATATAGTAATATTATATAACGTTATGCGTTATATAGTAATAGTATATAACGTTATACGTTATATAGTAATAGTATATAACGTTATACGTTATATAGTTATAGTATATAACGTTATACGTTATATAGTAATAGTATATAACGTTATACGTTATATCGTAATAGTATATAACGTTATACGTTATATAGTAATAGTATATAACGTTATACGTTAATACGTAATAGTATATAACGTTATACGTTATATAGTAATAGTATATAACGTTATACGTTATTACGTAATAGTATATAACGTTATACGTTATATAGTAATAGTATATAACGTTATACGTTATATAGTAATAGTATATAACGTTATACGTTATTACGTAATAGTTTATAACGTTATACGTTATATAGTAATAGTATATAACGTTATACGTTATATAGTAATAGTATATAACGTTATACGTTAATACATAATAGTATATATCGTTATACCTTATATAGTAATAGTATGTAACGTTATACGTTATGTAGTAATAATATATATCGTTATACGTTATATAGTAATAGTATATAACGTTATACGTTATATAGTAATAGTATATAACGTTATACGTTATATCGTAATAGTATATAACGTTATACGTTATATAGTAATAGTATATAACGTTATACGTTAATACGTAATAGTATATAACGTTATACGTTATATAGTAATAGTATATAACGTTATACCTTTTTACGTAATAGTATATAACGTTATACGTTATATAGTAATAGTATATAACGTTATACGTTATATAGTAATAGTATATAACGTTATACGTTATTACGTAATAGTATATAACGTTATACGTTATACAGTAATAGTATATAACGTTATACGTTATATAGTAATAGTATATAACGTTATACGTTATTACGTAATAGTATATAACGTTATACGTTATATAGTAATAGTATATAACGTTATACGTTATATAGTAATAGTATATAACGTTATACGTTAATACATAATAGTATATATCGTTATACCTTATATAGTAATAGTATATAACGTTATACGTTATATAGTAATGGTATATAACGTTATACGTTATATAGTAATATTATATAACGTTATGCGTTATATAGTAATATTATATAACGTTATGCGTTATATAGTAATAGTATATAACGTTATGCGTTATATAGTAATAGTATATAACGTTATGCGTTATATAGTAATAGTATATAACGTTATACGTTATATAGTTATAGTATATAACGTTATACGTTATATAGTAATAGTATATAACGTTATACGTTATATCGTAATAGTATATAACGTTATACGTTATATAGTAATAGTATATAACGTTATACGTTAATACGTAATAGTATATAACGTTATACGTTATATAGTAATAGTATATAACGTTATACGTTATTACGTAATAGTATATAACGTTATACGTTATATAGTAATAGTATATAACGTTATACGTTATATAGTAATAGTATATAACGTTATACGTTATTACGTAATAGTTTATAACGTTATACGTTATATAGTAATAGTATATAACGTTATACGTTATATAGTAATAGTATATAACGTTATACGTTATATAGTAATAGTATATAACGTTATACGTTATATCGTAATAGTATATAACGTTATACGTTATATAGTAATAGTATATAACGTTATACGTTAATACGTAATAGTATATAACGTTATACGTTATATAGTAATAGTATATAACGTTATACGTTATTACGTAATAGTATATAACGTTATACGTTATATAGTAATAGTATATAACGTTATACGTTATTACGTAATAGTATATAACGTTATACGTTATACAGTAATAGTATATAACGTTATACGTTATATAGTAATAGTATATAACGTTATACGTTATTACGTAATAGTATATAACGTTATACGTTATATAGTAATAGTATATAACGTTATACGTTATATAGTAATAGTATATAACGTTATACGTTATATAGTAATGGTATATAACGTTATACGTTATATAGTAATATTATATAACGTTATGCGTTATATAGTAATAGTATATAACGTTATACGTTATATAGTAATAGTATATAACGTTATACGTTATATAGTTATAGTATATAACGTTATACGTTATATAGTAATAGTATATAACGTTATACGTTATATCGTAATAGTATATAACGTTATACGTTATATAGTAATAGTATATAACGTTATACGTTAATACGTAATAGTATATAACGTTATACGTTATATAGTAATAGTATATAACGTTATACGTTATTACGTAATAGTATATAACGTTATACGTTATATAGTAATAGTATATAACGTTATACGTTATATAGTAATAGTATATAACGTTATACGTTATTACGTAATAGTTTATAACGTTATACGTTATATAGTAATAGTATATAACGTTATACGTTAATACGTAATAGTATATAACGTTATGCGTTATATAGTAATAGTATATAACGTTATACGTTATATAGTTATAGTATATAACGTTATACGTTATATAGTAATAGTATATAACGTTATACGTTATATCGTAATAGTATATAACGTTATACGTTATATAGTAATAGTATATAACGTTATACGTTAATACGTAATAGTATATAACGTTATACGTTATATAGTAATAGTATATAACGTTATACGTTATTACGTAATAGTATATAACGTTATACGTTATATAGTAATAGTATATAACGTTATACGTTATGTAGTAATAGTATATAACGTTATACGTTATTACGTAATAGTTTATAACGTTATACGTTATATAGTAATAGTATATAACGTTATACGTTATATAGTAATAGTATATAACGTTATACGTTATATAGTAATAGTATATAACGTTATACGTTATATCGTAATAGTATATAACGTTATACGTTATATAGTAATAGTATATAACGTTATACGTTAATACGTAATAGTATATAACGTTATACGTTATATAGTAATAGTATATAACGTTATACGTTATTACGTAATAGTATATAACGTTATACGTTATATAGTAATAGTATATAACGTTATACGTTATTACGTAATAGTATATAACGTTATACGTTATACAGTAATAGTATATAACGTTATACGTTATATAGTAATAGTATATAACGTTATACGTTATTACGTAATAGTATATAACGTTATACGTTATATAGTAATAGTATATAACGTTATACGTTATATAGTAATAGTATATGACGTTATACGTTATATAGTAATGGTATATAACGTTATACGTTATATAGTAATATTATATAACGTTATGCGTTATATAGTAATAGTATATAACGTTATACGTTATATAGTAATAGTATATAACGTTATACGTTATATAGTTATAGTATATAACGTTATACGTTATATAGTAATAGTATATAACGTTATACGTTATATCGTAATAGTATATAACGTTATACGTTATATAGTAATAGTATATAACGTTATACGTTAATACGTAATAGTATATAACGTTATACGTTATATAGTAATAGTATATAACGTTATACGTTATTACGTAATAGTATATAACGTTATACGTTATATAGTAATAGTATATAACGTTATACGTTATATAGTAATAGTATATAACGTTATACGTTATTACGTAATAGTTTATAACGTTATACGTTATATAGTAATAGTATATAACGTTATACGTTATATAGTAATAGTATATAACGTTATACGTTAATACATAATAGTATATATCGTTATACCTTATATAGTAATAGTATGTAACGTTATACGTTATGTAGTAATAGTATATATCGTTATACGTTATATAGTAATAGTATATAATGTTATACGTTATATAGTAATAGTATATAACGTTATACGTTATATCGTAATAGTATATAACGTTATACGTTATATAGTAATAGTATATAACGTTATACGTTAATACGTAATAGTATATAACGTTATACGTTATATAGTAATAGTATATAACGTTATACGTTATTACGTAATAGTATATAACGTTATACGTTATATAGTAATAGTATATAACGTTATACGTTATTACGTAATAGTATATAACGTTATACGTTATATAGTAATAGTATATAACGTTATACGTTATATAGTAATAGTATATAACGTTATACGTTATATAGTAATAGTATATAACGTTATACGTTATATAGTAATAGTATATAACGTTATACGTTAATACATAATAGTATATATCGTTATACCTTATATAGTAATAGTATATAACGTTATACGTTATATAGTAATAGTATATAACGTTATACGTTATATAGTAATATTATATAACGTTATGCGTTATATAGTAATATTATATAACGTTATGCGTTATATAGTAATAGTATATAACGTTATACGTTATATAGTAATAGTATATAACGTTATACGTTATATAGTAATAGTATATAACGTTATACGTTATATAGTAATAGTATATAACGTTATAGGTTATATAGTAAGATTATATAACTTTATACGTTATATAGTAATAGTATATAACGTTATACGTTAATACGTAATAGTATATAACGTTATACGTTATATAGTAATAGTATATAACGTTATACGTTATATAGTAATAGTATATAACGTTATACGTTAGTACGTAATAATATACAACGTTATACGTGATATGGCAATACTATATAACGTTATACGTTATGTAGTAATAGTATATAACGTTATACGTTATATAGTAATATTATATAACGTTATGCGTTATATAGTAATATTATATAACGTTATGCGTTATATAGTAATAGTATATAACGTTATACGTTATATAGTATAAGTATATAACGTTATACGTTATATAGTAATAGTATATAACGTTATGCGTTATATAGTAATAGTATATAACGTTATACGTTATATAGTAATACTATATAACGTTATACGTTATATAGTAATGGTATATAACGTTATACGTTATATAGTTATAGTATATAACGTTATACGTTATATAGTAATGGTATATAACGTTATACGTTATATAGTTATAGTATATAACGTTATACGTTATATAGTAATAGTATATAACGTTATACGTTATATAGTAATAGTATATAACGTTATACGTTATATAGTTATAGTATATAACGTTATGCGTTATATAGTAATAGTATATAACGTTATACGTTATATCGTAATAGTATATAACGTTATACGTTATATAGTAATAGTATATAACGTTATACGTTAATACGTAATAGTATATAACGTTATACGTTATATACTATTACTATATAACGTTATACGTTATTACGTAATAGTATATAACGTTATACGTTATATAGTAATAGTATATAACGTTATACGTTATATAGTAATAGTATATAACGTTATACGTTATTACGTAATAGTATATAACGTTATACGTTATATAGTAATAGTATATAACGTTATACGTTATATAGTAATAGTATATAACGTTATACGTTATATAGTAATAGTATATAACGTTATACGTTATATAGTAATAGTATATAACGTTATACGTTAATACATAATAGTATATATCGTTATACCTTATATAGTAATAGTATATAACGTTATACGTTATATAGTAATAGTATATAACGTTATACGTTATATAGTAATATTATATAACGTTATGCGTTATATAGTAATATTATATAACGTTATGCGTTATATAGTAATATTATATAACGTTATGCGTTATATAGTAATCGTATATAACGTTATACGTTATATAGTAATAGTATATAACGTTATACGTTATATAGTAATAGTATATAACGTTATACGTTATATAGTAATAGTATATAACGTTATACGTTATATAGTAATGGTATATAACGTTATACGTTATATAGTAATATTATATAACGTTATGCGTTATATAGTAATAGTATATAACGTTATACGTTATATAGTAATAGTATATAACGTTATACGTTATATAGTAATAGTATATAACGTTATGCGTTATATAGTAATATTATATAACGTTATGCGTTATATAGTAATAGTATATAACGTTATACGTTATATAGTAATAGTATATAACGTTATACGTTATATAGTAATAGTATATAACGTTATACGTTATATAGTAATAGTATATAACGTTATACGTTATATAGTATAAGTATATAACGTTATACGTTATATAGTAATAGTATATAACGTTATGCGTTATATAGTAATATTATATAACGTTATGCGTTATATAGTAATAGTATATAACGTTATACGTTATATAGTAATAGTATATAACGTTATACGTTATATGGTAATAGTATATAACGTTATACGTTATATAGTAATAGTATATAACGTTATGCGTTATATAGTATAACTATATAACGTTATACGTTATATAGTAATAGTATATAACGTTATGCGTTATATAGTAATAGTATATAACGTTATACGTTATATAGTAATAGTATATAACGTTATACGTTATATGGTAATAGTATATAACGTTATACGTTATATAGTAATTGTATATAACGTTATACGTTATATAGTAATGGTATATAACGTTATACGTTATATAGTAATATTATATAACGTTATGCGTTATATAGTAATAGTATATAACGTCATCCGTTATATAGTATAAGTATATAACGTTATACGTTATATAGTAATAGTATATAACGTTATACGTTATATAGTAATATTATATAACGTTATGCGTTATATAGTAATATTATATAACGTTATGCGTTATATAGTAATATTATATAACGTTATACGTTATATAGTAATATTATATAACGTTATGCGTTATATAGTAATATTATATAACGTTATGCGTTATATAGTAATAGTATATAACGTTATACGTTATATAGTAATAGTATATAACGTTATGCGTTATATAGTAATAGTATATAACGTTATACGTTATATAGTAATAGTATATAACGTTATACGTTATATAGTAATAGTATATAACGTTATACGTTAATACGTAATAGTATATAACGTTATACGTTATATAGTAATAGTATATAACGTTATACGTTATATAGTAATAGTATATAGCGTTATACGTTAGTACGTAATAATATACAACGTTATACGTGATATGGCAATACTATATAACGTATAACGTTATATAGTAATAGTATATAACGTTATACGTTATATAGTAATATTATATAACGTTATGCGTTATATAGTAATATTATATAACGTTATGCGTTATATAGTAATAGTATCTAACGTTATACGTTATATAGTATAAGTATATAACGTTATACGTTATATAGTAATAGTATATAACGTTATGCGTTATATAGTAATAGTATATAACGTTATACGTTATATAGTAATAGTATATAACGTTATACGTTATATAGTAATAGTATATAACGCTATACGTTATATAGTAATAGTATATAACGTTATACGTTATATAGTAATAGTATATAACGTTATACGTTATATAGTAATAGTATATAACGGTATACGTTATATAGTAATGGTATATAACGATATACGTTATATAGTAATATTATATAACGTTATGCGTTATATAGTAATAGTATATAACGTTATACGTTATATAGTAATAGTATATAACGTTATACGTTATATGGTAATAGTATATAACGTTATACGTTATATAGTAATAGTATATAACGTTATACGTTATTACGTAATAGTTTATAACGTTATACGTTATATAGTAATAGTATATAACGTTATACGTTATATAGTAATAGTATATAACGTTATACGTTATATAGTAATAGTATATAACGTTATACGTTATATCGTAATAGTATATAACGTTATACGTTATATAGTAATAGTATATAACGTTATACGTTAATACGTAATAGTATATAACGTTATACGTTATATAGTAATAGTATATAACGTTATACGTTATTACGTAATAGTATATAACGTTATACGTTATATAGTAATAGTATATAACGTTATACGTTATTACGTAATAGTATATAACGTTATACGTTATACAGTAATAGTATATAACGTTATACGTTATATAGTAATAGTATATAACGTTATACGTTATTACGTAATAGTATATAACGTTATACGTTATATAGTAATAGTATATAACGTTATACGTTATATAGTAATAGTATATAACGTTATACGTTATATAGTAATGGTATATAACGTTATACGTTATATAGTAATATTATATAACGTTATGCGTTATATAGTAATAGTATATAACGTTATACGTTATATAGTAATAGTATATAACGTTATACGTTATATAGTTATAGTATATAACGTTATACGTTATATAGTAATAGTATATAACGTTATACGTTATATCGTAATAGTATATAACGTTATACGTTATATAGTAATAGTATATAACGTTATACGTTAATACGTAATAGTATATAACGTTATACGTTATATAGTAATAGTATATAACGTTATACGTTATTACGTAATAGTATATAACGTTATACGTTATATAGTAATAGTATATAACGTTATACGTTATATAGTAATAGTATATAACGTTATACGTTATTACGTAATAGTTTATAACGTTATACGTTATATAGTAATAGTATATAACGTTATACGTTAATACGTAATAGTATATAACGTTATGCGTTATATAGTAATAGTACATAACGTATAACGTTATATACTTATACTATATAACGTTATACGTTATATAGTAATAGTATATAACGTTATACGTTATATCGTAATAGTATATAACGTTATACGTTATATAGTAATAGTATATAACGTTATACGTTAATACGTAATAGTATATAACGTTATACGTTATATAGTAATAGTATATAACGTTATACGTTATTACGTAATAGTATATAACGTTATACGTTATATAGTAATAGTATATAACGTTATACGTTATGTAGTAATAGTATATAACGTTATACGTTATTACGTAATAGTTTATAACGTTATACGTTATATAGTAATAGTATATAACGTTATACGTTATATAGTAATAGTATATAACGTTATACGTTATATAGTAATAGTATATAACGTTATACGTTATATCGTAATAGTATATAACGTTATACGTTATATAGTAATAGTATATAACGTTATACGTTAATACGTAATAGTATATAACGTTATACGTTATATAGTAATAGTATATAACGTTATACGTTATTACGTAATAGTATATAACGTTATACGTTATATAGTAATAGTATATAACGTTATACGTTATTACGTAATAGTATATAACGTTATACGTTATACAGTAATAGTATATAACGTTATACGTTATATAGTAATAGTATATAACGTTATACGTTATTACGTAATAGTATATAACGTTATACGTTATATAGTAATAGTATATAACGTTATACGTTATATAGTAATAGTATATGACGTTATACGTTATATAGTAATGGTATATAACGTTATACGTTATATAGTAATATTATATAACGTTATGCGTTATATAGTAATAGTATATAACGTTATACGTTATATAGTAATAGTATATAACGTTATACGTTATATAGTTATAGTATATAACGTTATACGTTATATAGTAATAGTATATAACGTTATACGTTATATCGTAATAGTATATAACGTTATACGTTATATAGTATAAGTATATAACGTTATACGTTATATAGTAATAGTATATAACGTTATACGTTATATAGTATAAGTATATAACGTTATACGTTATATAGTAATAGTATATAACGTTATGCGTTATATAGTAATATTATATAACGTTATGCGTTATATAGTAATAGTATATAACGTTATACGTTATATAGTAATAGTATATAACGTTATACGTTATATGGTAATAGTATATAACGTTATACGTTATATAGTAATAGTATATAACGTTATGCGTTATATAGTATAAGTATATAACGTTATACGTTATATAGTAATAGTATATAACGTTATGCGTTATATAGTAATAGTATATAACGTTATACGTTATATAGTAATAGTATATAACGTTATACGTTATATGGTAATAGTATATAACGTTATACGTTATATAGTAATTGTATATAACGTTATACGTTATATAGTAATGGTATATAACGTTATACGTTATATAGTAATATTATATAACGTTATGCGTTATATAGTAATAGTATATAACGTCATCCGTTATATAGTATAAGTATATAACGTTATACGTTATATAGTAATAGTATATAACGTTATACGTTATATAGTAATATTATATAACGTTATGCGTTATATAGTAATATTATATAACGTTATGCGTTATATAGTAATATTATATAACGTTATGCGTTATATAGTAATATTATATAACGTTATGCGTTATATAGTAATATTATATAACGTTATGCGTTATATAGTAATAGTATATAACGTTATACGTTATATAGTAATAGTATATAACGTTATGCGTTATATAGTAATAGTATATAACGTTATACGTTATATAGTAATAGTATATAACGTTATACGTTATATAGTAATAGTATATAACGTTATACGTTAATACGTAATAGTATATAACGTTATACGTTATATAGTAATAGTATATAACGTTATACGTTATATAGTAATAGTATATAGCGTTATACGTTAGTACGTAATAATATACAACGTTATACGTGATATGGCAATACTATATAACGTTATACGTTATATAGTAATAGTATATAACGTTATACGTTATATAGTAATATTATATAACGTTATGCGTTATATAGTAATATTATATAACGTTATGCGTTATATAGTAATAGTATCTAACGTTATACGTTATATAGTATAAGTATATAACGTTATACGTTATATAGTAATAGTATATAACGTTATGCGTTATATAGTAATAGTATATAACGTTATACGTTATATAGTAATAGTATATAACGTTATACGTTATATAGTAATAGTATATAACGCTATACGTTATATAGTAATAGTATATAACGTTATACGTTATATAGTAATAGTATATAACGTTATACGTTATATAGTAATAGTATATAACGGTATACGTTATATAGTAATGGTATATAACGATATACGTTATATAGTAATATTATATAACGTTATGCGTTATATAGTAATAGTATATAACGTTATACGTTATATAGTAATAGTATATAACGTTATACGTTATATGGTAATAGTATATAACGTTATACGTTATATAGTAATAGTATATAACGTTATACGTTATTACGTAATAGTTTATAACGTTATACGTTATATAGTAATAGTATATAACGTTATACGTTATATAGTAATAGTATATAACGTTATACGTTATATAGTAATAGTATATAACGTTATACGTTATATCGTAATAGTATATAACGTTATACGTTATATAGTAATAGTATATAACGTTATACGTTAATACGTAATAGTATATAACGTTATACGTTATATAGTAATAGTATATAACGTTATACGTTATTACGTAATAGTATATAACGTTATACGTCATATAGTAATAGTATATAACGTTATACGTTATTACGTAATAGTATATAACGTTATACGTTATACAGTAATAGTATATAACGTTATACGTTATATAGTAATAGTATATAACGTTATACGTTATTACGTAATAGTATATAACGTTATACGTTATATAGTAATAGTATATAACGTTATACGTTATATAGTAATAGTATATAACGTTATACGTCATATAGTAATGGTATATAACGTTATACGTTATATAGTAATATTATATAACGTTATGCGTTATATAGTAATAGTATATAACGTTATACGTTATATAGTAATAGTATATAACGTTATACGTTATATAGTTATAGTATATAACGTTATACGTTATATAGTAATAGTATATAACGTTATACGTTATATCGTAATAGTATATAACGTTATACGTTATATAGTAATAGTATATAACGTTATACGTTAATACGTAATAGTATATAACGTTATACGTTATATAGTAATAGTATATAACGTTATACGTTATTACGTAATAGTATATAACGTTATACGTTATATAGTAATAGTATATAACGTTATACGTTATATAGTAATAGTATATAACGTTATACGTTATTACGTAATAGTTTATAACGTTATACGTTATATAGTAATAGTATATAACGTTATACGTTAATACGTAATAGTATATAACGTTATGCGTTATATAGTAATAGTATATAACGTTATACGTTATATAGTTATAGTATATAACGTTATACGTTATATAGTAATAGTATATAACGTTATACGTTATATCGTAATAGTATATAACGTTATACGTTATATAGTAATAGTATATAACGTTATACGTTAATACGTAATAGTATATAACGTTATACGTTATATAGTAATAGTATATAACGTTATACGTTATTACGTAATAGTATATAACGTTATACGTTATATAGTAATAGTATATAACGTTATACGTTATGTAGTAATAGTATATAACGTTATACGTTATTACGTAATAGTTTATAACGTTATACGTTATATAGTAATAGTATATAACGTTATACGTTATATAGTAATAGTATATAACGTTATACGTTATATAGTAATAGTATATAACGTTATACGTTATATCGTAATAGTATATAACGTTATACGTTATATAGTAATAGTATATAACGTTATACGTTAATACGTAATAGTATATAACGTTATACGTTATATAGTAATAGTATATAACGTTATACGTTATTACGTAATAGTATATAACGTTATACGTTATATAGTAATAGTATATAACGTTATACGTTATTACGTAATAGTATATAACGTTATACGTTATACAGTAATAGTATATAACGTTATACGTTATATAGTAATAGTATATAACGTTATACGTTATTACGTAATAGTATATAACGTTATACGTTATATAGTAATAGTATATAACGTTATACGTTATATAGTAATAGTATATGACGTTATACGTTATATAGTAATGGTATATAACGTTATACGTTATATAGTAATATTATATAACGTTATGCGTTATATAGTAATAGTATATAACGTTATACGTTATATAGTAATAGTATATAACGTTATACGTTATATAGTTATAGTATATAACGTTATACGTTATATAGTAATAGTATATAACGTTATACGTTATATCGTAATAGTATATAACGTTATACGTTATATAGTAATAGTATATAACGTTATACGTTAATACGTAATAGTATATAACGTTATACGTTATATAGTAATAGTATATAACGTTATACGTTATTACGTAATAGTATATAACGTTATACGTTATATAGTAATAGTATATAACGTTATACGTTATATAGTAATAGTATATAACGTTATACGTTATTACGTAATAGTTTATAACGTTATACGTTATATAGTAATAGTATATAACGTTATACGTTATATAGTAATAGTATATAACGTTATACGTTAATACATAATAGTATATATCGTTATACCTTATATAGTAATAGTATGTAACGTTATACGTTATGTAGTAATAGTATATATCGTTATACGTTATATAGTAATAGTATATAATGTTATACGTTATATAGTAATAGTATATAACGTTATACGTTATATCGTAATAGTATATAACGTTATACGTTATATAGTAATAGTATATAACGTTATACGTTAATACGTAATAGTATATAACGTTATACGTTATATAGTAATAGTATATAACGTTATACGTTATTACGTAATAGTATATAACGTTATACGTTATATAGTAATAGTATATAACGTTATACGTTATTACGTAATAGTATATAACGTTATACGTTATATAGTAATAGTATATAACGTTATACGTTATATAGTAATAGTATATAACGTTATACGTTATATAGTAATAGTATATAACGTTATACGTTAT
The DNA here is from genome assembly GCF_910591885.1 of Bombus terrestris. Taxonomy (NCBI): domain Eukaryota; kingdom Metazoa; phylum Arthropoda; class Insecta; order Hymenoptera; family Apidae; genus Bombus; species Bombus terrestris. The sequence continues at coordinate 251,152 of NC_063286.1, forward strand.
ATAGTAATAGTATATAACGTTATACGTTAATACATAATAGTATATATCGTTATACCTTATATAGTAATAGTATATAACGTTATACGTTATATAGTAATAGTATATAACGTTATACGTTATATAGTAATATTATATAACGTTATGCGTTATATAGTAATATTATATAACGTTATGCGTTATATAGTAATAGTATATAACGTTATACGTTATATAGTAATAGTATATAACGTTATACGTTATATAGTAATAGTATATAACGTTATACGTTATATAGTAATAGTATATAACGTTATAGGTTATATAGTAAGAGTATATAACTTTATACGTTATATAGTAATAGTATATAACGTTATACGTTATTACGTAATAGTATATAACGTTATACGTTATATAGTAATAGTATATAACGTTATACGTTATATAGTAATAGTATATAACGTTATACGTTAGTACGTAATAATATACAACGTTATACGTGATATGGCAATACTATATAACGTTATACGTTATGTAGTAATAGTATATAACGTTATACGTTATATAGTAATATTATATAACGTTATGCGTTATATAGTAATATTATATAACGTTATGCGTTATATAGTAATAGTATATAACGTTATACGTTATATAGTATAAGTATATAACGTTATACGTTATATAGTAATAGTATATAACGTTATGCGTTATATAGTAATAGTATATAACGTTATACGTTATATAGTAATACTATATAACGTTATACGTTATATAGTAATGGTATATAACGTTATACGTTATATAGTTATAGTATATAACGTTATACGTTATATAGTAATGGTATATAACGTTATACGTTATATAGTTATAGTATATAACGTTATACGTTATATAGTAATAGTATATAACGTTATACGTTATATAGTAATAGTATATAACGTTATACGTTATATAGTTATAGTATATAACGTTATGCGTTATATAGTAATAGTATATAACGTTATACGTTATATCGTAATAGTATATAACGTTATACGTTATATAGTAATAGTATATAACGTTATACGTTAATACGTAATAGTATATAACGTTATACGTTATATACTATTACTATATAACGTTATACGTTATTACGTAATAGTATATAACGTTATACGTTATATAGTAATAGTATATAACGTTATACGTTATATAGTAATAGTATATAACGTTATACGTTATTACGTAATAGTATATAACGTTATACGTTATATAGTAATAGTATATAACGTTATACGTTATATAGTAATAGTATATAACGTTATACGTTATATAGTAATAGTATATAACGTTATACGTTATATAGTAATAGTATATAACGTTATACGTTAATACATAATAGTATATATCGTTATACCTTATATAGTAATAGTATATAACGTTATACGTTATATAGTAATGGTATATAACGTTATACGTTATATAGTAATATTATATAACGTTATGCGTTATATAGTAATATTATATAACGTTATGCGTTATATAGTAATATTATATAACGTTATGCGTTATATAGTAATAGTATATAACGTTATACGTTATATAGTAATAGTATATAACGTTATACGTTATATGGTAATAGTATATAACGTTATACGTTATATAGTAATAGTATATAACGTTATACGTTATATAGTAATGGTATATAACGTTATACGTTATATAGTAATATTATATAACGTTATGCGTTATATAGTAATAGTATATAACGTTATACGTTATATAGTAATAGTATATAACGTTATACGTTATATAGTAATATTATATAACGTTATGCGTTATATAGTAATATTATATAACGTTATGCGTTATATAGTAATAGTATATAACGTTATACGTTATATAGTAATAGTATATAACGTTATACGTTATATAGTAATAGTATATAACGTTATACGTTATATAGTAATAGTATATAACGTTATACGTTATATAGTATAAGTATATAACGTTATACGTTATATAGTAATAGTATATAACGTTATGCGTTATATAGTAATATTATATAACGTTATGCGTTATATAGTAATAGTATATAACGTTATACGTTATATAGTAATAGTATATAACGTTATACGTTATATGGTAATAGTATATAACGTTATACGTTATATAGTAATAGTATATAACGTTATGCGTTATATAGTATAAGTATATAACGTTATACGTTATATAGTAATAGTATATAACGTTATGCGTTATATAGTAATAGTATATAACGTTATACGTTATATAGTAATAGTATATAACGTTATACGTTATATGGTAATAGTATATAACGTTATACGTTATATAGTAATTGTATATAACGTTATACGTTATATAGTAATGGTATATAACGTTATACGTTATATAGTAATATTATATAACGTTATGCGTTATATAGTAATAGTATATAACGTCATCCGTTATATAGTATAAGTATATAACGTTATACGTTATATAGTAATAGTATATAACGTTATACGTTATATAGTAATATTATATAACGTTATGCGTTATATAGTAATATTATATAACGTTATGCGTTATATAGTAATATTATATAACGTTATGCGTTATATAGTAATATTATATAACGTTATGCGTTATATAGTAATATTATATAACGTTATGCGTTATATAGTAATAGTATATAACGTTATACGTTATATAGTAATAGTATATAACGTTATGCGTTATATAGTAATAGTATATAACGTTATACGTTATATAGTAATAGTATATAACGTTATACGTTATATAGTAATAGTATATAACGTTATACGTTAATACGTAATAGTATATAACGTTATACGTTATATAGTAATAGTATATAACGTTATACGTTATATAGTAATAGTATATAGCGTTATACGTTAGTACGTAATAATATACAACGTTATACGTGATATGGCAATACTATATAACGTATAACGTTATATAGTAATAGTATATAACGTTATACGTTATATAGTAATATTATATAACGTTATGCGTTATATAGTAATATTATATAACGTTATGCGTTATATAGTAATAGTATCTAACGTTATACGTTATATAGTATAAGTATATAACGTTATACGTTATATAGTAATAGTATATAACGTTATGCGTTATATAGTAATAGTATATAACGTTATACGTTATATAGTAATAGTATATAACGTTATACGTTATATAGTAATAGTATATAACGCTATACGTTATATAGTAATAGTATATAACGTTATACGTTATATAGTAATAGTATATAACGTTATACGTTATATAGTAATAGTATATAACGGTATACGTTATATAGTAATGGTATATAACGATATACGTTATATAGTAATATTATATAACGTTATGCGTTATATAGTAATAGTATATAACGTTATACGTTATATAGTAATAGTATATAACGTTATACGTTATATGGTAATAGTATATAACGTTATACGTTATATAGTAATAGTATATAACGTTATACGTTATATAGTAATGGTATATAACGTTATACGTTATATAGTAATATTATATAACGTTATGCGTTATATAGTAATAGTATATAACGTTATACGTTATATAGTAATAGTATATAACGTTATACGTTATATAGTAATATTATATAACGTTATGCGTTATATAGTAATATTATATAACGTTATGCGTTATATAGTAATAGTATATAACGTTATACGTTATATAGTAATAGTATATAACGTTATACGTTATATAGTAATAGTATATAACGTTATACGTTATATAGTAATAGTATATAACGTTATACGTTATATAGTAATAGTATATAACGTTATACGTTATATAGTAATAGTATATAACGTTATACGTTAATACATAATAGTATATATCGTTATACCTTATATAGTAATAGTATATAACGTTATACGTTATATAGTAATAGTATATAACGTTATACGTTATATAGTAATATTATATAACGTTATGCGTTATATAGTAATATTATATAACGTTATGCGTTATATAGTAATAGTATATAACGTTATACGTTATATAGTAATAGTATATAACGTTATACGTTATATAGTAATAGTATATAACGTTATACGTTATATAGTAATAGTATATAACGTTATAGGTTATATAGTAAGAGTATATAACTTTATACGTTATATAGTAATAGTATATAACGTTATACGTTAATACGTAATAGTATATAACGTTATACGTTATATGGTAATAGTATATAACGTTATACGTTATATAGTAATAGTATATAACGTTATACGTTAGTACGTAATAATATACAACGTTATACGTGATATGGCAATACTATATAACGTTATACGTTATGTAGTAATAGTATATAACGTTATACGTTATATAGTAATATTATATAACGTTATGCGTTATATAGTAATATTATATAACGTTATGCGTTATATAGTAATAGTATATAACGTTATACGTTATATAGTATAAGTATATAACGTTATACGTTATATAGTAATAGTATATAACGTTATGCGTTATATAGTAATAGTATATAACGTTATACGTTATATCGTAATAGTATATAACGTTATACGTTATATAGTAATAGTATATAACGTTATACGTTAATACGTAATAGTATATAACGTTATACGTTATATACTATTACTATATAACGTTATACGTTATTACGTAATAGTATATAACGTTATACGTTATATAGTAATAGTATATAACGTTATACGTTATATAGTAATAGTATATAACGTTATACGTTATTACGTAATAGTATATAACGTTATACGTTATATAGTAATAGTATATAACGTTATACGTTATATAGTAATAGTATATAACGTTATACGTTATATAGTAATAGTATATAACGTTATACGTTATATAGTAATAGTATATAACGTTATACGTTAATACATAATAGTATATATCGTTATACCTTATATAGTAATAGTATATAACGTTATACGTTATATAGTAATAGTATATAACGTTATACGTTATATAGTAATATTATATAACGTTATGCGTTATATAGTAATATTATATAACGTTATGCGTTATATAGTAATATTATATAACGTTATGCGTTATATAGTAATAGTATATAACGTCATCCGTTATATAGTATAAGTATATAACGTTATACGTTATGTAGTAATAGTATATAACGTTATACGTTATATAGTAATATTATATAACGTTATGCGTTATATAGTAATATTATATAACGTTATGCGTTATATAGTAATAGTATATAACGTTATACGTTATATAGTAATAGTATATAACGTTATACGTTATATAGTAATAGTATATAACGTTATACGTTATATAGTAATGGTATATAACGTTATACGTTATATAGTAATATTATATAACGTTATGCGTTATATAGTAATAGTATATAACGTTATACGTTATATAGTAATAGTATATAACGTTATACGTTATATAGTAATAGTATATAACGTTATACGTTAATACGTAATAGTATATAACGTTATACGTTATATAGTAATAGTATATAACGTTATACGTTATATAGTAATATTATATAACGTTATGCGTTATATAGTAATATTATATAACGTTATGCGTTATATAGTAATAGTATCTAACGTTATACGTTATATAGTATAAGTATATAACGTTATACGTTATATAGTAATAGTATATAACGTTATGCGTTATATAGTAATAGTATATAACGTTATACGTTATATAGTAATAGTATATATCGTTATACGTTATATAGTAATAGTATATAACGCTATACGTTATATAGTAATAGTATATAACGTTATACGTTATATAGTAATAGTATATAACGTTATACGTTATATAGTAATAGTATATAACGTTATACGTTATATAGTAATGGTATATAACGATATACGTTATATAGTAATATTATATAACGTTATGCGTTATATAGTAATAGTATATAACGTTATACGTTATATAGTAATAGTATATAACGTTATACGTTAATACGTAATAGTATATAACGTTATACGTTATATAGTAATAGTATATAACGCTATACGTTATATAGTAATAGTATATAACGTTATACGTTATATAGTAATAGTATATAACGTTATACGTTATATAGTAATAGTATATAACGTTATGCGTTATATGGTAATAGTATATAACGTCATCCGTTATATAGTATAAGTATATAACGTTATACGTTATGTAGTAATAGTATATAACGTTATACGTTATATAGTAATATTATATAACGTTATGCGTTATATAGTAATATTACATAACGTTATGCGTTATATAGTAATAGTATATAACGTTATACGTTATATAGTAATGGTATATAACGATATACGTTATATAGTAATATTATATAACGTTATACGTTATGTAGTAATAGTATATAACGTTATACGTTATATGGTAATAGTATATAACGTTATACGTTATATAGTAATAGTATATAACGTTATACGTTATATAGTAATAGTATATAACGTTATACGTTATATAGTAATAGTATATAACGTTATACGTTATATAGTAATAGTATATAACGTTATACGTTAATACGTAATAGTATATAACGTTATACGTTATATAGTAATAGTATATAACGTTATACGTTATATAGTAATAGTATATAACGTTATACGTTATATAGTAATAGTATATAACGTTATACGTTATATAGTAATAGTATATAACGTTATACGTTATATAGTAATAGTATATAACGTTATACGTTATATAGTAATAGTATATAACGTTATACGTTATATAGTAATAGTATATAACGTTATACGTTATATAGTAATGGTATATAACGTTATACGTTATATAGTAATATTATATAACGTTATGCGTTATATAGTAATATTACATAACGTTATGCGTTATATAGTAATAGTATATAACGTTATACGTTATATAGTAATAGTATATAACGTTATACGTTATATAGTAATAGTATATAACGTTATACGTTATATAGTAATGGTATATAACGTTATACGTTATATAGTAATATTATATAACGTTATGCGTTATATAGTAATAGTATATAACGTTATAGGTTATATAGTAAGAGTATATAACTTTATACGTTATATAGTAATAGTATATAACGTTATACGTTAATACGTAATAGTATATAACGTTATACGTTATATAGTAATAGTATATAACGTTATACGTTATATAGTAATAGTATATAACGTTATGCGTTATATGGTAATAGTATATAACGTCATCCGTTATATAGTATAAGTATATAACGTTATACGTTATGTAGTAATAGTATATAACGTTATACGTTATATAGTAATATTATATAACGTTATGCGTTATATAGTAATATTACATAACGTTATGCGTTATATAGTAATAGTATATAACGTTATACGTTATATAGTAATAGTATATAACGTTATACGTTATATAGTAATAGTATATAACGTTATACGTTATATAGTAATGGTATATAACGTTATACGTTATATAGTAATATTATATAACGTTATGCGTTATATAGTAATAGTATATAACGTTATAGGTTATATAGTAAGAGTATATAACTTTATACGTTATATAGTAATAGTATATAACGTTATACGTTAATACGTAATAGTATATAACGTTATACGTTATATAGTAATAGTATATAACGTTATACGTTATATAGTAATAGTATATAGCGTTATACGTTAGTACGTAATAATATACATCGTTATACGTGATATGGCAATACTATATAACGTTATACGTTATGTAGTAATAGTATATAACGTTATACGTTATATAGTAATATTATATAACGTTATGCGTTATATAGTAATATTATATAACGTTATGCGTTATATAGTAATAGTATATAACGTTATACGTTATATAGTATAAGTATATAACGTTATACGTTATATAGTAATAGTATATAACGTTATGCGTTATATAGTAATAGTATATAACGTTATACGTTATATAGTAATAGTATATAACGTTATACGTTATATAGTAATAGTATATAACGCTATACGTTATATAGTAATAGTATATAACGTTATACGTTATATAGTAATAGTATATAACGTTATACGTTATATAGTAATAGTATATAACGTTATACGTTATATAGTAATGGTATATAACGATATACGTTATATAGTAATATTATATAACGTTATGCGTTATATAGTAATAGTATATAAAGTTATACGTTATATAGTAATAGTATATAACGCTATACGTTATATAGTAATAGTATATAACGTTATACGTTATATAGTAATAGTATATAACGTTATACGTTATATAGTAATAGTATATAACGTTATGCGTTATATGGTAATAGTATATAACGTCATCCGTTATATAGTATAAGTATATAACGTTATACGTTATGTAGTAATAGTATATAACGTTATACGTTATATAGTAATATTATATAACGTTATGCGTTATATAGTAATATTACATAACGTTATGCGTTATATAGTAATAATATATAACGTTATACGTTATATAGTAATAGTATATAACGTTATACGTTATATAGTAATAGTATATAACGTTATACGTTATATAGTAATGGTATATAACGTTATACGTTATATAGTAATATTATATAACGTTATGCGTTATATAGTAATAGTATATAACGTTATAGGTTATATAGTAAGAGTATATAACTTTATACGTTATATAGTAATAGTATATAACGTTATACGTTAATACGTAATAGTATATAACGTTATACGTTATATAGTAATAGTATATAACGTTATACGTTATATAGTAATAGTATATAGCGTTATACGTTAGTACGTAATAATATACATCGTTATACGTGATATGGCAATACTATATAACGTTATACGTTATGTAGTAATAGTCTATAACGTTATACGTTATATAGTAATAGTATATAACGTTATACGTTATATAGTATAAGTATATAACGTTATACGTTATATAGTAATAGTATATAACGTTATGCGTTATATAGTAATAGTATATAACGTTATACGTTATATAGTAATACTATATAACGTTATACGTTATATAGTAATGGTATATAACGTTATACGTTATATAGTTATAGTATATAACGTTATACGTTATATAGTAATAGTATATAACGTTATACGTTATATGGTAATAGTATATAACGTTATACGTTATATAGTTATAGTATATAACGTTATACGTTATATAGTAATAGTATATAACGTTATACGTTATATCGTAATAGTATATAACGTTATACGTTATATAGTAATAGTATATAACGTTATACGTTAATACGTAATAGTATATAACGTTATACGTTATATAGTAATAGTATATAACGTTATACGTTATTACGTAATAGTATATAACGTTATACGTTATATAGTAATAGTATATAACGTTATACGTTATATAGTAATAGTATATAACGTTATACGTTAATACATAATAGTATATATCGTTATAACCTATTATAGTAATAGTATATAACGTTAAACGTTATATAGTAATAGTATATAACGTTATGCGTTATACAGTAATAGTATACAACGTTATACGATAGTACGAAATAGTATATATCGTTATACGTTATATAGTAATAGTATATAACGTTATACGTTATATAGTAATAGTATATAACGTTATACGTTATATAGTAATTGTATATAACGTTATACGTTATTACGTAATATTATATAACGTTATGCGTTATATAGTAATAGTATATAACGTTATACGTTATATAGTAATAGTATATAACGTTATGCGTTATATAGTAATAGTATATAACGTTATACGATAGTACGAAATAGTATATAACGTTATACGTTATATAGTAATAGTATATAACGTTATACGTTATATAGTAATAGTATATAACGTTATACGTTATATAGTAATAGTATATAACGTTATGCGTTATATAGTAATTGTATATAACGTTATACGTTATTACGTAATATTATATAACGTTATGCGTTATATAGTAATAGTATATAGCGTTATACGTTAGTACGTAATAATATACAACGTTATACGTGATATGGCAATACTATATAACGTTATACGTTATGTAGTAATAGTATATAACGTTATACGTTATATAGTAATATTATATAACGTTATGCGTTATATAGTAATATTACATAACGTTATGCGTTATATAGTAATAGTATATAACGTTATACGTTATATAGTAATAGTATATAACGTTATACGTTATATAGTAATAGTATATAACGTTATACGTTATATAGTAATGGTATATAACGTTATACGTTATATAGTAATATTATATAACGTTATGCGTTATATAGTAATAGTATATAACGTTATAGGTTATATAGTAAGAGTATATAACTTTATACGTTATATAGTAATAGTATATAACGTTATACGTTAATACGTAATAGTATATAACGTTATACGTTATATAGTAATAGTATATAACGTTATACGTTATATAGTAATAGTATATAGCGTTATACGTTAGTACGTAATAATATACAACGTTATACGTGATATGGCAATACTATATAACGTTATACGTTATGTAGTAATAGTATATAACGTTATACGTTATATAGTAATATTATATAACGTTATGCGTTATATAGTAATATTATATAACGTTATGCGTTATATAGTAATAGTATATAACGTTACACGTTATATGGTAATAGTATATAACGTTATACGTTATATAGTAATAGTATATAACGTTATACGTTATATAGTAATGGTATATAACGTTATACGTTATATAGTAATATTATATAACGTTATGCGTTATATAGTAATAGTATATAACGTTATACGTTATATAGTAATAGTATATAACGTTATACGTTATATAGTAATAGTATATAACGTTATACGTTAATACGTAATAGTACATAACGTTATACGTTATATAGTAATAGTATATAACGTTATACGTTATTACGTAATAGTATATAACGTTATACGTTATATAGTAATAGTATATAACGTTATACGTTATATAGTAATAGTATATAACGTTATACGTTATATAGTAATAGTATATAACGTTATACGTTAATACATAATAGTATATATCGTTATACCTTATATAGTAATAGTATATAACGTTATGCGTTATATAGTAATAGTATATAACGTTATGCGTTATATAGTAATAGTATATAACGTTATACGTTATATAGTAATGGTATATAACGTTATACGTTATATAGTAATATTATATAACGTTATGCGTTATATAGTAATAGTATATAACGTTATAGGTTATATAGTAAGAGTATATAACTTTATACGTTATATAGTAATAGTATATAACGTTATACGTTAATACGTAATAGTATATAACGTTATACGTTATATAGTAATAGTATATAACGTTATACGTTATATAGTAATAGTATATAGCGTTATACGTTAGTACGTAATAATATACATCGTTATACGTGATATGGCAATACTATATAACGTTATACGTTATGTAGTAATAGTCTATAACGTTATACGTTATATAGTAATAGTATATAACGTTATACGTTATATAGTATAAGTATATAACGTTATACGTTATATAGTAATAGTATATAACGTTATGCGTTATATAGTAATAGTATATAACGTTATACGTTATATAGTAATACTATATAACGTTATACGTTATATAGTAATGGTATATAACGTTATACGTTATATAGTTATAGTATATAACGTTATACGTTATATAGTAATAGTATATAACGTTATACGTTATATGGTAATAGTATATAACGTTATACGTTATATAGTTATAGTATATAACGTTATACGTTATATAGTAATAGTATATAACGTTATACGTTATATCGTAATAGTATATAACGTTATACGTTATATAGTAATAGTATATAACGTTATACGTTAATACGTAATAGTATATAACGTTATACGTTATATAGTAATAGTATATAACGTTATACGTTATTACGTAATAGTATATAACGTTATACGTTATATAGTAATAGTATATAACGTTATACGTTATATAGTAATAGTATATAACGTTATACGTTAATACATAATAGTATATATCGTTATAACCTATTATAGTAATAGTATATAACGTTAAACGTTATATAGTAATAGTATATAACGTTATGCGTTATACAGTAATAGTATACAACGTTATACGATAGTACGAAATAGTATATATCGTTATACGTTATATAGTAATAGTATATAACGTTATACGTTATATAGTAATAGTATATAACGTTATACGTTATATAGTAATTGTATATAACGTTATACGTTATTACGTAATATTATATAACGTTATGCGTTATATAGTAATAGTATATAACGTTATACGTTATATAGTAATAGTATATAACGTTATGCGTTATATAGTAATAGTATATAACGTTATACGATAGTACGAAATAGTATATAACGTTATACGTTATATAGTAATAGTATATAACGTTATACGTTATATAGTAATAGTATATAACGTTATACGTTATATAGTAATAGTATATAACGTTATGCGTTATATAGTAATTGTATATAACGTTATACGTTATTACGTAATATTATATAACGTTATGCGTTATATAGTAATAGTATATAGCGTTATACGTTAGTACGTAATAATATACAACGTTATACGTGATATGGCAATACTATATAACGTTATACGTTATGTAGTAATAGTATATAACGTTATACGTTATATAGTAATATTATATAACGTTATGCGTTATATAGTAATATTACATAACGTTATGCGTTATATAGTAATAGTATATAACGTTATACGTTATATAGTAATAGTATATAACGTTATACGTTATATAGTAATAGTATATAACGTTATACGTTATATAGTAATGGTATATAACGTTATACGTTATATAGTAATATTATATAACGTTATGCGTTATATAGTAATAGTATATAACGTTATAGGTTATATAGTAAGAGTATATAACTTTATACGTTATATAGTAATAGTATATAACGTTATACGTTAATACGTAATAGTATATAACGTTATACGTTATATAGTAATAGTATATAACGTTATACGTTATATAGTAATAGTATATAGCGTTATACGTTAGTACGTAATAATATACAACGTTATACGTGATATGGCAATACTATATAACGTTATACGTTATGTAGTAATAGTATATAACGTTATACGTTATATAGTAATATTATATAACGTTATGCGTTATATAGTAATATTATATAACGTTATGCGTTATATAGTAATAGTATATAACGTTACACGTTATATGGTAATAGTATATAACGTTATACGTTATATAGTAATAGTATATAACGTTATACGTTATATAGTAATGGTATATAACGTTATACGTTATATAGTAATATTATATAACGTTATACGTTATATAGTAATAGTATATAACGTTATACGTTATATAGTAATAGTATATAACGTTATACGTTATATAGTAATAGTATATAACGTTATACGTTAATACGTAATAGTACATAACGTTATACGTTATATAGTAATAGTATATAACGTTATACGTTATTACGTAATAGTATATAACGTTATACGTTATATAGTAATAGTATATAACGTTATACGTTATATAGTAATAGTATATAACGTTATACGTTATATAGTAATAGTATATAACGTTATACGTTATATAGTAATAGTATATAACGTTATACGTTAATACATAATAGTATATATCGTTATACCTTATATAGTAATAGTATATAACGTTATGCGTTATATAGTAATAGTATATAACGTTATGCGTTATATAGTAATAGTATATAACGTTATACGTTATATAGTAATAGTATATAACGTTATACGTTATATGGTAATAGTATATAACGTTATACGTTATATAGTAATAGTATATAACGTTATACGTTATATAGTAATGGTATATAACGTTATACGTTATATAGTAATATTATATAACGTTATGCGTTATATAGTAATAGTATATAACGTTATAAGTTATATAGTAATAGTATATAACGTTATACGTTATATAGTAATAGTATATAACGTTATACGTTAATACGTAATAGTACATAACGTTATACGTTATATAGTAATAGTATATAACGTTATACGTTATTACGTAATAGTATATAACGTTATACGTTATATAGTAATAGTATATAACGTTATACGTTATATAGTAATAGTATATAACGTTATACGTTATATAGTAATAGTATATAACGTTATACGTTATATAGTAATAGTATATAACGTTATACGTTATTACGTAATAGTATATAACGTTATACGTTATATAGTAATAGTATATAACGTTATACGTTATATAGTAATAGTATATAACGTTATACGTTATATAGTAATAGTATATAACGTTATACGTTATATGGTAATAGTATATAACGTTATACGTTATATAGTAATAGTATATAACGTTATACGTTATATAGTAATAGTATATAACGTTATACGTTATATAGTAATATTATATAACGTTATGCGTTATATAGTAATAGTATATAACGTTATACGTTATATAGTAATAGTATATAACGTTATACGTTATATAGTAATAGTATATAACGTTATACGTTAATACGTAATAGTATATAACGTTATACGTTATATAGTAATAGTATATAACGTTATACGTTATATAGTAATAGTATATAACGTTATACGTTAGTACGTAATAATATACAACGTTATACGTGATATGGCAATACTATATAACGTTATACGTTATATAGTAATAGTATATAACGTTATACGATAGTACGGAATAGTATATATCGTTATGCGTTATATAGTAATATTATATAACGTTATGCGTTATATAGTAATAGTATATAACGTTATACGTTATATAGTAATAGTATATAACGTTATACGTTATATAGTAATGGTATATAACGATATACGTTATATAGTAATATTATATAACGTTATGCGTTATATAGTAATAGTATATAACGTTATACGTTATATAGTAATAGTATATAACGCTATACGTTATATAGTAATAGTATATAACGTTATACGTTATATAGTAATAGTATATAACGTTATACGTTATATAGTAATAGTATATAACGTTATGCGTTATATGGTAATAGTATATAACGTCATCCGTTATATAGTATAAGTATATAACGTTATACGTTATGTAGTAATAGTATATAACGTTATACGTTCTATAGTAATATTATATAACGTTATGCGTTATATAGTAATATTACATAACGTTATGCGTTATATAGTAATAGTATATAACGTTATACGTTATATAGTAATAGTATATAACGTTATAGGTTATATAGTAAGAGTATATAACTTTATACGTTATATAGTAATAGTATATAACGTTATACGTTAATACGTAATAGTATATAACGTTATACGTTATATAGTAATAGTATATAACGTTATACGTTATATAGTAATAGTATATAACGTTATGCGTTATATGGTAATAGTATATAACGTCATCCGTTATATAGTATAAGTATATAACGTTATACGTTATGTAGTAATAGTATATAACGTTATACGTTATATAGTAATATTATATAACGTTATGCGTTATATAGTAATATTACATAACGTTATGCGTTATATAGTAATAGTATATAACGTTATACGTTATATAGTAATAGTATATAACGTTATACGTTATATAGTAATAGTATATAACGTTATACGTTATATAGTAATGGTATATAACGTTATACGTTATATAGTAATATTATATAACGTTATGCGTTATATAGTAATAGTATATAACGTTATAGGTTATATAGTAAGAGTATATAACTTTATACGTTATATAGTAATAGTATATAACGTTATACGTTAATACGTAATAGTATATAACGTTATACGTTATATAGTAATAGTATATAACGTTATACGTTATTACGTAATAGTATATAACGTTATACGTTATATAGTAATAGTATATAACGTTATACGTTATATAGTAATAGTATATAACGTTATACGTTATATAGTAATAGTATATAACGTTATACGTTATATAGTAATAGTATATAACGTTATACGTTAATACGTAATAGTATATAACGTTATACGTTATATAGTAATAGTATATAACGTTATACGTTATTACGTAATAGTATATAACGTTATACGTTATATAGTAATAGTATATAACGTTATACGATAGTACGAAATAGTATATATCGTTATACGTTATATAGTAATAGTATATAACGTTATGCGTTATATAGTAATACTATATAACGTTATACGTTATATAGTAATGGTATATAACGTTATACGTTATATAGTTATAGTATATAACGTTATACGTTATATAGTAATAGTATATAACGTTATACGTTATATAGTAATAGTATATAACGTTATACGTTATATAGTTATAGTATATAACGTTATACGTTATATAGTAATAGTATATAATGTTATACGTTATATCGTAATAGTATATAACGTTATACGTTATATAGTAATAGTATATAACGTTATACGTTAATACGTAATAGTATATAACGTTATACGTTATATAGTAATAGTATATAACGTTATACGTTATTACGTAATAGTATATAACGTTATACGTTATATAGTAATAGTATATAACGTTATACGTTATATAGTAATAGTATATAACGTTATACGTTATATAGTAATAGTATATAACGTTATACGTTATATAGTAATAGTATATAACGTTATACGTTAATACGTAATAGTATATAACGTTATACGTTATATAGTAATAGTATATAACGTTATACGTTATTACGTAATAGTATATAACGTTATACGTTATATAGTAATAGTATATAACGTTATACGATAGTACGAAATAGTATATATCGTTATACGTTATATAGTAATAGTATATAACGTTATGCGTTATATAGTAATAGTATATAACGTTATACGTTATATAGTAATAGTATATAACGTTATACGTTATATAGTAATAGTATATAACGTTATACGTTATATAGTAATAGTATATAACGTTATACGTTATATAGTAATAGTATATAACGTTATACGTTATATAGTATAATTATATAACGTTATAAGTTATATAGTAATAGTATATAACGTTATGCGTTATATAGTAATATTATATAACGTTATGCGTTATATAGTAATAGTATATAACGTTATACGTTATATAGTAATAGTATATAACGTTATACGTTATATGGTAATAGTATATAACGTTATACGTTATATAGTAATAGTATATAACGTTATACGTTATATAGTAATGGTATATAACGTTATACGTTATATAGTAATATTATATAACGTTATGCGTTATATAGTAATAGTATATAACGTTATACGTTATATAGTAATAGTATATAACGTTATACGTTATATCGTAATAGTATATAACGTTATACGTTATATAGTAATAGTATATAACGTTATACGTTAATACGTAATAGTATATAACGTTATACGTTATATAGTAATAGTATATAACGTTATACGTTATTACGTAATAGTATATAACGTTATACGTTATATAGTAATAGTATATAACGTTATACGTTATATAGTAATAGTATATAACGTTATACGTTAATACATAATAGTATATATCGTTATACCTTATATAGTAATAGTATATAACGTTATACGTTATATAGTAATATTATATAACGTTATAAGTTATATAGTAATATTATATAACGTTATACGTTATATAGTAAAAGTATATAACGTTATGCGTTATATAGTAATATTATATAACGTTATGCGTTATATAGTAATAGTATATACCGTTATACGTTATATAGTAATAGTATATAACGTTATACGTTATATGGTAATAGTATATAACGTTATACGTTATATAGTAATAGTATATAATGTTATACGTTATATCGTAATAGTATATAACGTTATACGTTATATAGTAATAGTATATAACGTTATACGTTAATACGTAATAGTATATAACGTTATACGTTATATAGTAATAGTATATAACGTTATACGTTATTACGTAATAGTATATAACGTTATACGTTATATAGTAATAGTATATAACGTTATACGTTATATAGTAATAGTATATAACGTTATACGTTATATAGTAATAGTATATAACGTTATACGTTATATAGTAATAGTATATAACGTTATACGTTAATACGTAATAGTATATAACGTTATACGTTATATAGTAATAGTATATAACGTTATACGTTATTACGTAATAGTATATAACGTTATACGTTATATAGTAATAGTATATAACGTTATACGATAGTACGAAATAGTATATATCGTTATACGTTATATAGTAATAGTATATAACGTTATGCGTTATATAGTAATAGTATATAACGTTATACGTTATATAGTAATAGTATATAACGTTATACGTTATATAGTAATAGTATATAACGTTATACGTTATATAGTAATAGTATATAACGTTATACGTTATATAGTATAATTATATAACGTTATAAGTTATATAGTATTACTATATAACGTTATGCGTTATATAGTAATATTATATAACGTTATGCGTTATATAGTAATAGTATATAACGTTATACGTTATATAGTAATAGTATATAACGTTATACGTTATATGGTAATAGTATATAACGTTATACGTTATATAGTAATAGTATATAACGTTATACGTTATATAGTAATGGTATATAACGTTATACGTTATATAGTAATATTATATAACGTTATGCGTTATATAGTAATAGTATATAACGTTATACGTTATATAGTAATAGTATATAACGTTATACGTTATATCGTAATAGTATATAACGTTATACGTTATATAGTAATAGTATATAACGTTATACGTTAATACGTAATAGTATATAACGTTATACGTTATATAGTAATAGTATATAACGTTATACGTTATTACGTAATAGTATATAACGTTATACGTTATATAGTAATAGTATATAACGTTATACGTTATATAGTAATAGTATATAACGTTATACGTTAATACATAATAGTATATATCGTTATACCTTATATAGTAATAGTATATAACGTTATACGTTATATAGTAATATTATATAACGTTATAAGTTATATAGTAATATTATATAACGTTATACGTTATATAGTAAAAGTATATAACGTTATGCGTTATATAGTAATATTATATAACGTTATGCGTTATATAGTAATAGTATATACCGTTATACGTTATATAGTAATAGTATATAACGTTATACGATAGTACGGAATAGTATATATCGTTATGCGTTATATAGTAATATTATATAACGTTATGCGTTATATAGTAATAGTATATAACGTTATACGTTATATAGTAATAGTATATAACGTTATACGTTATATAGTAATAGTATATAACGTTATACGTTATATAGTAATGGTATATAACGATATACGTTATATAGTAATATTATATAACGTTATGCGTTATATAGTAATGGTATATAACGTTATACGTTATATAGTAATATTATATAACGTTATGCGTTATATAGTAATAGTATATAACGTTACACGTTATATAGTATAAGTATATAACGTTATACGTTATATAGTAATAGTATATAACGTTATGCGTTATATAGTAATAGTATATAACGTTATACGTTATATAGTAATACTATATAACGTTATACGTTATATAGTAATAGTATATAACGTTATACGTTATATAGTAATAGTATATAACGTTATACGTTATATAGTATAAGTATATAACGTTATACGTTATATAGTAATAGTATATAACGTTATGCGTTATATAGTAATATTATATAACGTTATGCGTTATATAGTAATAGTATATAACGTTATACGTTATATAGTAATAGTATATAACGTTATACGTTATATGGTAATAGTATATAACGTTATACGTTATATAGTAATAGTATATAACGTTATACGTTAGTACGTAATAATATACAACGTTATACGTGATATGGCAATACTATATAACGTTATACGTTATATAGTAATAGTATATAACGTTATACGATAGTACGGAATAGTATATACCGTTATACGTTATATAGTAATAGTATATAACGTTATACGATAGTACGGAATAGTATATATCGTTATGCGTTATATAGTAATATTATATAACGTTATGCGTTATATAGTAATAGTATATAACGTTATACGTTATATAGTAATAGTATATAACGTTATACGTTAATACGTAATAGTATATAACGTTATACGTTATATAGTAATAGTATATAACGTTATACGTTATTACGTAATAGTATATAACGTTATACGTTATATAGTAATAGTATATAACGTTATACGTTATATAGTAATAGTATATAACGTTATACGATAGTACGAAATAGTATATATCGTTATACGTTATATAGTAATAGTATATAACGTTATGCGTTATATAGTAATAGTATATAACGTTATACGTTATATAGTAATAGTATATAACGTTATACGTTATATAGTAATAGTATATAACGTTATACGTTATATAGTAATAGTATATAACGTTATACGTTATATAGTAATAGTATATAACGTTATACGTTATATAGTATAAGTATATAACGTTATACGTTATATAGTAATAGTATATAACGTTATGCGTTATATAGTAATAGTATATAACGTTATACGTTATATAGTAATAGTATATAACGTTATACGTTATATGGTAATAGTATATAACGTTATACGTTATATAGTAATAGTATATAACGTTATACGTTAGTACGTAATAATATACAACGTTATACGTGATATGGCAATACTATATAACGTTATACGTTATATAGTAATAGTATATAACGTTATACGATAGTACGGAATAGTATATACCGTTATACGTTATATAGTAATAGTATATAACGTTATACGATAGTACGGAATAGTATATATCGTTATGCGTTATATAGTAATATTATATAACGTTATGCGTTATATAGTAATAGTATATAACGTTATACGTTATATAGTAATAGTATATAACGTTATACGTTATATAGTAATAGTATATAACGTTATACGTTATATAGTAATGGTATATAACGATATACGTTATATAGTAATATTATATAACGTTATGCGTTATATAGTAATGGTATATAACGTTATACGTTATATAGTAATATTATATAACGTTATGCGTTATATAGTAATAGTATATAACGTTACACGTTATATAGTATAAGTATATAACGTTATACGTTATATAGTAATAGTATATAACGTTATGCGTTATATAGTAATAGTATATAACGTTATACGTTATATACTTATACTATATAACGTTATACGTTATATAGTAATAGTATATAACGTTATACGTTATATAGTAATAGTATATAACGTTATACGTTATATAGTATAAGTATATAACGTTATACGTTATATAGTAATAGTATATAACGTTATGCGTTATATAGTAATATTATATAACGTTATGCGTTATATAGTAATAGTATATAACGTTATACGTTATATAGTAATAGTATATAACGTTATACGTTATATGGTAATAGTATATAACGTTATACGTTATATAGTAATAGTATATAACGTTATACGTTAGTACGTAATAATATACAACGTTATACGTGATATGGCAATACTATATAACGTTATACGTTATATAGTAATAGTATATAACGTTATACGATAGTACGGAATAGTATATACCGTTATACGTTATATAGTAATAGTATATAACGTTATACGATATTACGGAATAGTATATATCGTTATGCGTTATATAGTAATATTATATAACGTTATGCGTTATATAGTAATAGTATATAACGTTATACGTTATATAGTAATAGTATATAACGTTATACGTTAATACGTAATAGTATATAACGTTATACGTTATATAGTAATAGTATATAACGTTATACGTTATTACGTAATAGTATATAACGTTATACGTTATATAGTAATAGTATATAACGTTATACGTTATATAGTAATAGTATATAACGTTATACGATAGTACGAAATAGTATATATCGTTATACGTTATATAGTAATAGTATATAACGTTATGCGTTATATAGTAATAGTATATAACGTTATACGTTATATAGTAATAGTATATAACGTTATACGTTATATAGTAATAGTATATAACGTTATACGTTATATAGTAATAGTATATAACGTTATACGTTATATAGTAATAGTATATAACGTTATACGTTATATAGTATAAGTATATAACGTTATACGTTATATAGTAATAGTATATAACGTTATGCGTTATATAGTAATATTATATAACGTTATGCGTTATATAGTAATAGTATATAACGTTATACGTTATATAGTAATAGTATATAACGTTATACGTTATATGGTAATAGTATATAACGTTATACGTTATATAGTAATAGTATATAACGTTATACGTTATATAGTAATGGTATATAACGTTATACGTTATATAGTAATATTATATAACGTTATGCGTTATATAGTAATAGTATATAACGTTATACGTTATATAGTAATAGTATATAACGTTATACGTTATATAGTAATAGTATATAACGTTATACGTTATATAGTAATAGTATATAACGTTATACGTTAATACGTAATAGTATATAACGTTATACGTTATATAGTAATAGTATATAACGTTATACGTTATTACGTAATAGTATATAACGTTATACGTTAGTACGTAATAATATACAACGTTATACGTGATATGGCAATACTATATAACGTTATACGTTATATAGTAATAGTATATAACGTTATACGATAGTACGGAATAGTATATACCGTTATACGTTATATAGTAATAGTATATAACGTTATACGATAGTACGGAATAGTATATATCGTTATGCGTTATATAGTAATATTATATAACGTTATGCGTTATATAGTAATAGTATATAACGTTATACGTTATATAGTAATAGTATATAACGTTATACGTTATATAGTAATGGTATATAACGATATACGTTATATAGTAATATTATATAACGTTATGAGTTTTATAGTAATAGTATATAACGTTATAGGTTATATAGTAATAGTATATAACGCTATACGTTATATAGTAATAGTATATAACGTTATACGTTATATAGTAATAGTATATAACGTTATACGTTATTACGTAATAGTATATAACGTTATACGTTATTACGTAATAGTATATAACGTTATACGTTATATAGTAATAGTATATAACGTTATGCGTTATATAGTAATTGTATATAACGTTATACGTTATTACGTAATATTATATAACGTTATGCGTTATATAGTAATAGTATATAACGTTATACGTTATATAGTAATAGTATATAACGTTATGCGTTATATAGTAATAGTATATAACGTTATACGATAGTACGGAATAGTATATATCGTTATACGTTATATAGTAATAGTATATAACGTTATACGTTAGTACGTAATAATATACAACGTTATACGTGATATGGCAATACTATATAACGTTATACGTTATATAGTAATAGTATATAACGTTATACGATAGTACGGAATAGTATATACCGTTATACGTTATATAGTAATAGTATATAACGTTATACGATAGTACGGAATAGTATATATCGTTATGCGTTATGTAGTAATATTATATAACGTTATGCGTTATATAGTAATAGTATATAACGTTATACGTTATATAGTAATAGTATATAACGTTATACGTTATATAGTAATAGTATATAACGTTATACGTTATATAGTAATGGTATATAACGATATACGTTATATAGTAATATTATATAACGTTATGCGTTATATAGTAATAGTATATAACGTTATACGTTATATAGTAATAGTATATAACGCTATACGTTATATAGTAATAGTATATAACGTTATACGTTATATAGTAATAGTATATAACGTTATACGTTATTACGTAATAGTATATAACGTTATACGTTATATAGTAATAGTATATAACGTTATACGTTATATAGTAATAGTATATAACGTTATACGTTATATAGTAATGGTATATAACGATATACGTTATATAGTAATATTATATAACGTTATACGTTATATAGTAATAGTATATAACGTTATACGTTATATAGTAATAGTATATATCGTTATACGTTATTACGTAATAGTATATATCGTTATACGTTATATAGTAATAGTATATAACGTTATACGTTAGTACGGAATAGTATATATCGTTATACGTTATATAGTAATAGTATATAACGTTATACGTTATATAGTAATAGTATATAACGTTATACGCTATATAGTAATAGTATATAACGTTATGCGTTATATAGTAATAGTATATAACGTTATACGATAGTACGGAATAGTATATATCGTTATACGTTATATAGTAATAGTATATAACGTTATACGTTATATAGTAATAGTATATAACGTTGTACGTTATATAGTTATAGTATATAACGTTATACGTTATATAGTAATAGTATATAACGTTATACGTTATATCGTAATAGTATATAACGTTATACGTTATATAGTAATAGTATATAACGTTATACGTTAATACGTAATAGTATATAACGTTATACGTTATATAGTAATAGTATATAACGTTATACGTTAGTACGGAATAGTATATATCGTTATACGTTATATAGTAATAGTATATAACGTTATACGTTATATAGTAATAGTATATAACGTTATACGCTATATAGTAATAGTATATAACGTTATGCGTTATATAGTAATAGTATATAACGTTATACGATAGTACGGAATAGTATATATCGTTATACGTTATATAGTAATAGTATATAACGTTATACGTTATATAGTAATAGTATATAACGTTATACGTTATATAGTTATAGTATATAACGTTATACGTTATATAGTAATAGTATATAACGTTATACGTTATATCGTAATAGTATATAACGTTATACGTTATATAGTAATAGTATATAACGTTATACGTTAATACGTAATAGTATATAACGTTATACGTTATATAGTAATAGTATATAACGTTATACGTTATTACGTAATAGTATATAACGTTATACGTTATATAGTAATAGTATATAACGTTATACGTTATATAGTAATAGTATATAACGTTATACGTTATTACGTAATAGTATATAACGTTATACGTTATATAGTAATAGTATATAACGTTATACGTTATATAGTAATAGTATATAACGTTATATGTTAATACATAATAGTATATATCGTTATACCTTATATAGTAATAGTATATAACGTTATACGTTATATAGTAATATTATATAACGTTATGCGTTATATAGTAATAGTATATAACGTTATACGTTATATAGTAATAGTATATAACGTTATACGTTATATAGTAATGGTATATAACGTTATACGTTATATAGTAGTAGTATATAACGTTATACGTTAATACGTAATAGTATATAACGTTATGCGTTATATAGTAATAGTATATAACGTCATCCGTTATATAGTATAAGTATATAACGTTATACGTTATGTAGTAATAGTATATAACGTTATACGTTATATAGTAATATTATATAACGTTATGCGTTATATAGTAATATTATATAACGTTATGCGTTATATAGTAATAGTATATAACGTTATACGTTATATAGTAATAGTATATAACGTTATACTTTATTACGTAATAGTATATAACGTTATACGTTATATAGTTATAGTATATAACGTTATACGTTATATAGTAATAGTATATAACGTTATACGTTAATACGTAATAGTATATAACGTTATACGTTATATAGTAATAGTATATAACGTTATACGTTATATAATAATAGTATATAACGTTATACGTTAGTACGTAATAATATACAACGTTATACGTGATATGGCAATACTATATAACGTTATACGTTATATAGTAATAGTATATAACGTTATACGATAGTACGGAATAGTATATATCGTTATACGTTATATAGTAATAGTATATAACGTTATACGATAGTACGGAATAGTATATATCGTTATGCGTTATATAGTAATAGTATATAACGTTATACGTTATATAGTAATAGTATATAACGTTATACGTTATATAGTAATAGTATATATCGTTATGCGTTATATAGTAATAGTATATAACGTTATACGTTATATAGTAATAGTATATAACGTTATACGTTATATAGTAATAGTATATATCGTTATGCGTTATATAGTAATAGTATATAACGTTATACGTTATATAGTAATAGTATATAACGTTATACGTTATATAGTAATAGTATATAACGTTATACGTTATATAGTAATAGTATATAACGTTATACGTTATATAGTAATAGTATATAACGTTATACGTTATATAGTAATAGTATATAACGTTATACGTTAATACGTAATAGTATATATCGTTATACGTTATATAGTAATAGTATATAACGTTATGCGTTATATGGTAATAGTATATAACGTCATCCGTTATATAGTATAAGTATATAACGTTATACGTTATGTAGTAATAGTATATAACGTTATACGTTATATAGTAATATTATATAACGTTATGCGTTATATAGTAATATTATATAACGTTATGCGTTATATAGTAATAATATATAACGTTATACGTTATATAGTAATAGTATATAACGTTATACGTTATATAGTAATAGTATATAACGTTATACGTTAATACGTAATAGTATATATCGTTATACGTTACATAGTAATAGTATATAACGTTATGCGTTATATGGTAATAGTATATAACGTCATCCGTTATATAGTAATAGTATATAACGTTATGCGTTATATGGTAATAGTATATAACGTCATCCGTTATATAGTATAAGTATATAACGTTATACGTTATGTAGTAATAGTATATAACGTTATACGTTATATAGTAATATTATATAACGTTATGCGTTATATAGTAATATTATATAACGTTATGCGTTATATAGTAATAATATATAACGTTATACGTTATATAGTAATAGTATATAACGTTATACGTTAATACGTAATAGTATATATCGTTATACGTTACATAGTAATAGTATATAACGTTATACGTTATATCGTAATAGTATATAACGTTATACGTTATATAGTAATAGTATATAACGTTATACGTTAATACGTAATAGTATATAACGTTATACGTTATATAATAATAGTATATAACGTTATACGTTAGTACGTAATAATATACAACGTTATACGTGATATGGCAATACTATATAACGTTATACGTTATATAGTAATAGTATATAACGTTATACGATAGTACGGAATAGTATATATCGTTATACGTTATATAGTAATAGTATATAACGTTATACGATAGTACGGAATAGTATATATCGTTATGCGTTATATAGTAATAGTATATAACGTCATCCGTTATATAGTATAAGTATATAACGTTATACGTTATGTAGTAATAGTATATAACGTTATACGTTATATAGTAATATTATATAACGTTATGCGTTATATAGTAATATTATATAACGTTATGCGTTATATAGTAATAGTATATAACGTTATACGTTATATAGTAATTGTATATAACGTTATACGTTATATAGTAATAGTATATAACGTTATACGTTATATAGTAATAGTATATAACGTTATACGTTATATAGTAATAGTATATAACGTTATACGTTATATAGTAATAGTATATAACGTTATACGTTATATAGTAATGGTATATAACGATATACGTTATATAGTAATATTATATAACGTTATACGTTATATAGTAATAGTATATAACGTTATACGTTATATAGTAATAGTATATATCGTTATACGTTATTACGTAATAGTATATATCGTTATACGTTATATAGTAATAGTATATAACGTTATACGTTAGTACGGAATAGTATATATCGTTATACGTTATATAGTAATAGTATATAACGTTATACGTTATATAGTAATAGTATATAACGTTATACGCTATATAGTAATAGTATATAACGTTATGCGTTATATAGTAATAGTATATAACGTTATACGATAGTACGGAATAGTATATATCGTTATACGTTATATAGTAATAGTATATAACGTTATACGTTATATAGTAATAGTATATAACGTTGTACGTTATATAGTTATAGTATATAACGTTATACGTTATATAGTAATAGTATATAACGTTATACGTTATATCGTAATAGTATATAACGTTATACGTTATATAGTAATAGTATATAACGTTATACGTTAATACGTAATAGTATATAACGTTATACGTTATATAGTAATAGTATATAACGTTATACGTTAGTACGGAATAGTATATATCGTTATACGTTATATAGTAATAGTATATAACGTTATACGTTATATAGTAATAGTATATAACGTTATACGCTATATAGTAATAGTATATAACGTTATGCGTTATATAGTAATAGTATATAACGTTATACGATAGTACGGAATAGTATATATCGTTATACGTTATATAGTAATAGTATATAACGTTATACGTTATATAGTAATAGTATATAACGTTATACGTTATATAGTTATAGTATATAACGTTATACGTTATATAGTAATAGTATATAACGTTATACGTTATATCGTAATAGTATATAACGTTATACGTTATATAGTAATAGTATATAACGTTATACGTTAATACGTAATAGTATATAACGTTATACGTTATATAGTAATAGTATATAACGTTATACGTTATTACGTAATAGTATATAACGTTATACGTTATATAGTAATAGTATATAACGTTATACGTTATATAGTAATAGTATATAACGTTATACGTTATTACGTAATAGTATATAACGTTATACGTTATATAGTAATAGTATATAACGTTATACGTTATATAGTAATAGTATATAACGTTATATGTTAATACATAATAGTATATATCGTTATACCTTATATAGTAATAGTATATAACGTTATACGTTATATAGTAATATTATATAACGTTATGCGTTATATAGTAATAGTATATAACGTTATACGTTATATAGTAATAGTATATAACGTTATACGTTATATAGTAATGGTATATAACGTTATACGTTATATAGTAGTAGTATATAACGTTATACGTTAATACGTAATAGTATATAACGTTATGCGTTATATAGTAATAGTATATAACGTCATCCGTTATATAGTATAAGTATATAACGTTATACGTTATGTAGTAATAGTATATAACGTTATACGTTATATAGTAATATTATATAACGTTATGCGTTATATAGTAATATTATATAACGTTATGCGTTATATAGTAATAGTATATAACGTTATACGTTATATAGTAATAGTATATAACGTTATACTTTATTACGTAATAGTATATAACGTTATACGTTATATAGTTATAGTATATAACGTTATACGTTATATAGTAATAGTATATAACGTTATACGTTAATACGTAATAGTATATAACGTTATACGTTATATAGTAATAGTATATAACGTTATACGTTATATAATAATAGTATATAACGTTATACGTTAGTACGTAATAATATACAACGTTATACGTGATATGGCAATACTATATAACGTTATACGTTATATAGTAATAGTATATAACGTTATACGATAGTACGGAATAGTATATATCGTTATACGTTATATAGTAATAGTATATAACGTTATACGATAGTACGGAATAGTATATATCGTTATGCGTTATATAGTAATAGTATATAACGTTATACGTTATATAGTAATAGTATATAACGTTATACGTTATATAGTAATAGTATATATCGTTATGCGTTATATAGTAATAGTATATAACGTTATACGTTATATAGTAATAGTATATAACGTTATACGTTATATAGTAATAGTATATATCGTTATGCGTTATATAGTAATAGTATATAACGTTATACGTTATATAGTAATAGTATATAACGTTATACGTTATATAGTAATAGTATATAACGTTATACGTTATATAGTAATAGTATATAACGTTATACGTTATATAGTAATAGTATATAACGTTATACGTTATATAGTAATAGTATATAACGTTATACGTTAATACGTAATAGTATATATCGTTATACGTTATATAGTAATAGTATATAACGTTATGCGTTATATGGTAATAGTATATAACGTCATCCGTTATATAGTATAAGTATATAACGTTATACGTTATGTAGTAATAGTATATAACGTTATACGTTATATAGTAATATTATATAACGTTATGCGTTATATAGTAATATTATATAACGTTATGCGTTATATAGTAATAATATATAACGTTATACGTTATATAGTAATAGTATATAACGTTATACGTTATATAGTAATAGTATATAACGTTATACGTTAATACGTAATAGTATATATCGTTATACGTTACATAGTAATAGTATATAACGTTATGCGTTATATGGTAATAGTATATAACGTCATCCGTTATATAGTAATAGTATATAACGTTATGCGTTATATGGTAATAGTATATAACGTCATCCGTTATATAGTATAAGTATATAACGTTATACGTTATGTAGTAATAGTATATAACGTTATACGTTATATAGTAATATTATATAACGTTATGCGTTATATAGTAATATTATATAACGTTATGCGTTATATAGTAATAATATATAACGTTATACGTTATATAGTAATAGTATATAACGTTATACGTTAATACGTAATAGTATATATCGTTATACGTTACATAGTAATAGTATATAACGTTATACGTTATATCGTAATAGTATATAACGTTATACGTTATATAGTAATAGTATATAACGTTATACGTTAATACGTAATAGTATATAACGTTATACGTTATATAATAATAGTATATAACGTTATACGTTAGTACGTAATAATATACAACGTTATACGTGATATGGCAATACTATATAACGTTATACGTTATATAGTAATAGTATATAACGTTATACGATAGTACGGAATAGTATATATCGTTATACGTTATATAGTAATAGTATATAACGTTATACGATAGTACGGAATAGTATATATCGTTATGCGTTATATAGTAATAGTATATAACGTCATCCGTTATATAGTATAAGTATATAACGTTATACGTTATGTAGTAATAGTATATAACGTTATACGTTATATAGTAATATTATATAACGTTATGCGTTATATAGTAATATTATATAACGTTATGCGTTATATAGTAATAGTATATAACGTTATACGTTATATAGTAATTGTATATAACGTTATACGTTATATAGTAATAGTATATAACGTTATACGTTATATAGTAATAGTATATAACGTTATACGTTATATAGTAATAGTATATAACGTTATACGTTATATAGTAATAGTATATATCGTTATGCGTTATATAGTAATAGTATATAACGTTATACGTTATATAGTAATAGTATATAACGTTATACGTTATATAGTAATAGTATATAACGTTATACGTTATATAGTAATAGTATATAACGTTATACGTTATATAGTAATAGTATATAACGTTATACGTTACTACGTAATAGTATATATCGTTATACGTTACATAGTAATAGTATCTAACGTTATGCGTTATATGGTAATAGTATATAACGTCATCCGTTATATAGTATAAGTATATAACGTTATACGTTATGTAGTAATAGTATATAACGTTATACGTTATATAGTAATATTATATAACGTTATGCGTTATATAGTAATATTATATAACGTTATGCGTTATATAGTAATAGTATATAACGTTATACGTTATATAGTAATAGTATATAACGTTATACGTTATATAGTAATAGTATATAACGTTATACGTTATATAGTAATAGTATATAACGTTATACGTTATATAGTAATAGTATATAACGTTATACGTTATATAGTAATAGTATATAACGTTATACGTTAATACGTAATAGTATATATCGTTATACGTTATATAGTAGTAGTATATAACGTTATACGTTATATAGTAATAGTATATAACGTTATACGTTACTACGTAATAGTATATATCGTTATACGTTACATAGTAATAGTATATAACGTTATGCGTTATATGGTAATAGTATATAACGTCATCCGTTATATAGTATAAGTATATAACGTTATACGTTATGTAGTAATAGTATATAACGTTATACGTTATATAGTAATATTATATAACGTTATGCGTTATATAGTAATATTATATAACGTTATGCGTTATATAGTAATAATATATAACGTTATACGTTATATAGTAATAGTATATAACGTTATACGTTATATAGTAATAGTATATAACGTTATACGTTATATAGTAATGGTATATAACGTTATACGTTATATAGTAATATTATATAACGTTATGCGTTATATAGTAATAGTATATAACATTATACGTTATATAGTAATAGTATATAACGTTATACGTTAATACGTAATAGTATATAACGTTATACGTTATATAGTAATAGTATATAACGTTATACGTTATATAATAATAGTATATAACGTTATACGTTAGTACGTAATAATATACAACGTTATACGTGATATGGCAATACTATATAACGTTATACGTTATATAGTAATAGTATATAACGTTATACGATAGTACGGAATAGTATATATCGTTATACGTTATATAGTAATAGTATATAACGTTATACGTTATATAGTAATAGTATATAACGTTATACGTTATATAGTAATAGTATATAACGTTATACGTTATATAGTAATAGTATATATCGTTATGCGTTATATAGTAATAGTATATAACGTTATACGTTATAAAGTAATAGTATATAACGTTATACGTTATATAGTAATAGTATATAACGTTATACGTTATATAGTAATAGTATATAACGTTATACGTTATATAGTAATAGTATATAACGTTATACGTTATATAGTAATAGTATATAACGTTATACGTTAATACGTAATAGTATATATCGTTATACGTTATATAGTAATAGTATATAACGTTATACGTTATATAGTAATAGTATATAACGTTATACGTTAATACGTAATAGTATATAACGTTATGCGTTATATGGTAATAGTATATAACGTCATCCGTTATATAGTATAAGTATATAACGTTATACGTTATGTAGTAATAGTATATAACGTTATACGTTATATAGTAATATTATATAACGTTATGCGTTATATAGTAATATTATATAACGTTATGCGTTATATAGTAATAATATATAACGTTATACGTTATATAGTAATAGTATATAACGTTATACGTTATATAGTAATAGTATATAACGTTATACGTTAATACGTAATAGTATATAACGTTATGCGTTATATGGTAATAGTATATAACGTCATCCGTTATATAGTATAAGTATATAACGTTATACGTTATATAATAATAGTATATAACGCTTTACGTTAGTACGTAATAATATACAACGTTATACGTGATATGGCAATACTATATAACGTTATACGTTATATAGTAATAGTATATAACGTTATACGATAGTACGGAATAGTATATATCGTTATACGTTATATAGTAATAGTATATAACGTTATACGTTATATAGTAATAGTATATAACGTTATACGTTATATAGTGATAGTATATATCGTTATGCGTTATATAGTAATAGTATATAACGTTATACGTTATATAGTAATAGTATATAACGTTATACGTTATATAGTAATAGTATATAACGTTATACGTTATATAGTAATAGTATATAACGTTATACGTTATATAGTAATAGTATATAACGTTATACGTTATATAGTAATAGTATATAACGTTATACGTTAATACGTAATAGTATATAACGTTATGCGTTATATAGTAATAGTATATAACGTCATCCGTTATATAGTAATAGTATATAACGTTATACGTTAATACGTAATAGTATATATCGTTATACGTTATATAGTAATAGTATATAACGTTATGCGTTATATGGTAATAGTATATAACGTCATCCGTTATATAGTATAAGTATATAACGTTATACGTTATGTAGTAATAGTATATAACGTTATACGTTATATAGTAATATTATATAACGTTATGCGTTATATAGTAATATTATATAACGTTATGCGTTATATAGTAATAATATATAACGTTATACGTTATATAGTAATAGTATATAACGTTATACGTTATATAGTAATAGTATATAACGTTATACGTTAATACGTAATAGTATATATCGTTATACGTTACATAGTAATAGTATATAACGTTATGCGTTATATGGTAATAGTATATAACGTCATCCGTTATATAGTAATAGTATATAACGTTATGCGTTATATGGTAATAGTATATAACGTCATCCGTTATATAGTATAAGTATATAACGTTATACGTTATGTAGTAATAGTATATAACGTTATACGTTATATAGTAATATTATATAACGTTATGCGTTATATAGTAATATTATATAACGTTATGCGTTATATAGTAATAATATATAACGTTATACGTTATATAGTAATAGTATATAACGTTATACGTTAATACGTAATAGTATATATCGTTATACGTTACATAGTAATAGTATATAACGTTATACGTTATATCGTAATAGTATATAACGTTATACGTTATATAGTAATAGTATATAACGTTATACGTTAATACGTAATAGTATATAACGTTATACGTTATATAATAATAGTATATAACGTTATACGTTAGTACGTAATAATATACAACGTTATACGTGATATGGCAATACTATATAACGTTATACGTTATATAGTAATAGTATATAACGTTATACGATAGTACGGAATAGTATATATCGTTATACGTTATATAGTAATAGTATATAACGTTATACGATAGTACGGAATAGTATATATCGTTATGCGTTATATAGTAATAGTATATAACGTCATCCGTTATATAGTATAAGTATATAACGTTATACGTTATGTAGTAATAGTATATAACGTTATACGTTATATAGTAATATTATATAACGTTATGCGTTATATAGTAATATTATATAACGTTATGCGTTATATAGTTGTCGGGTTGGCGTTACGATTAGAGTTAGGGTTAAGGGCGTAAACGAATCCCTATTGACACTAGACGTGATCACTATGCAATAGAGGAGATATTTACTAGTGCAAACATGACCATGTTGGAATTGGACAAGTAATCGCGATAAATTGATACTCGAGAAGCTAATGACAATGATCCTAGGCTCAATAACGAATCCACGGTCAACGGGATGACGAACTCTACGCTTCTTTAGCGTCTAAGTTGTACTCAATGTTAATGCGTGGGGCAATCACTACGTATCCGAGAGTTACTTGAATCGTCGTCGAGATCGTACCGGAGTGTGGTTCTCCATCACGGTAACGCTGTCGAGGAAAACTATGACGGGTGTGCCT
Source organism: Bombus terrestris (assembly GCF_910591885.1). Classification (NCBI taxonomy): domain Eukaryota; kingdom Metazoa; phylum Arthropoda; class Insecta; order Hymenoptera; family Apidae; genus Bombus; species Bombus terrestris. The sequence continues at coordinate 286,568 of NC_063286.1, forward strand.
AAGGGCACGAAATCATCGGATTCGTGGAGAAAAGCCTTCATTCGGAAAGTGAGGGAAATCGGTGTTACTGTTAATTGGTCAATTTCCATGTTGGTGGTTAGGGAAGGGTGCTAGGCGCCCTTAAGAGAAAGTTCGAGAAGAGGAAGCGTCGTTGGTGAGAAAAATAGATTTCTCCTATTTTCTCGTAGTTGGGACGAGGACTGTTTATCGGTTTGAAGGACTTTAGTTAAACAGATCTTAAGATTTATAGCGGGTCCTCGGGCTAGCTGAACATGTACTGTGGAGACGCGTCGACATCTGGTAATCATCTTACTCAAAGAATAGAGTCTGCGTGTGGCGAGCCACGGGACAGAAATCGTTGAAACGCTTACAGTCGTGCCCCGTCCTAAGTATTTCTTTTAAAGATAGCTATAGGGTTACTTCATGCCTTTGTTAGACAAAACGTTCATCCCTTGACCGCGGCTACGTTCGGCGACTGGTTGTCGCCTCGAGCCCAAGCTCACTATCATAAACCTCGAACAATCGGAGCGACATTTGTTTAATCTAAATTACGACATTACGGTATTCCCGAGAATCCAAGGAGAGGTTCCGGTGCTTTTCCATCTCCGACACGGCCATTCTGACTATCACACGTCCTCGGGTGCAACTATAAGATTGAGTCTTCCTAACATTAGGTTCGGTACAATTAGCATGTCTACAATTTAACTTAATGTCTAAATAAGCTGAGGGTCCAGTGTAACAACAAAATTTTGTTCGGAGGTTTGACAACAAAAGGAATAGAAGAGAACATGAATTAGTAACGTTGTAATTAGGAGTAATTGGAAGTGCTAGTTGCATCCTGTGGGTTATCAGTCGGGTCATAACGGCGAAATGGACCAGTCTCGATTTCGCACCCCAATGGATCTCGTTTTTCTAGATCGCACGACCGCACCAAACTTCGTAACACTGTAGCTCATGGTGCGCGTGAACACATCACTTGCCCCTTAGTCGAGCTTCATAACACTATAGCTCATGGTGCGCGTGAACACATCACTTGCCCCTTAGTCGAGCTTCATAACACTATAGCTCATGGTGCGCGTGAACACATCACTTGCCCCTTTACCGAGCTTCACAACTCTATAGCTCATGGTGCGCGTGAACACATCACTTGCCCCTTTACCGAGCTTCATAACGTACTCCGTAAGGTGCTACGGTCTTTGTGCTAAGGATCTTCCGAGATCGAGGTGCTCATGTCGTCGTGGTCACTGTTATTGCCGTCACTATCGACGTCCAACTCAGCGGGAACGCGACTGTCCGGCATTTTCCTTAATCTGTCGTGACTGTCTTTATACGATCGTTTGCCGTCTAGCGTTTTTAAAATATACCTATCTCCTTCCAAAATCTCGGTTATTACGAATGGACCCTTGAATTTTGGCTCTAGCTTGGTTTGGTTTCTTTTCTCGTTTTTGCGTGGTACGAAATCGCCGAGGTTAAACCTAACCACTTTAGCTTTGTTTCTATCAAATCTTTTTTTGCTGTACTGGGCTTTACTCTCTATGTTCTACACAGCCTGCTGTCTTACATCAGGGATATCGACTTCCTTTTCTTTGATATTGTCGGGTAGCAATAGGTCGTACGGTCTCGCTGTTCTACCGATTAGTAGTTGTAAAGGGCTCGAATTAGTCACGCGGTTGGTGGTGCAGTTCAACGCTAGCTGTATTTCCCCAATCGCGTCTTGCCGCGGCCGCCCGGTCGTTTCTACTGTCGTGAACGTATTTTCAATGTACGCATAACACGCTCTACCTGTCTATTGACTCTATCATCGGTCGCTATCGAGTGAACTTTAATTCGTTTGCTTTCGCAGAATTCTCGAAATTCATTACCCTTAGGACATCTTTCCTGATCTGCTACTATCCGGCAGGGACTTCCGAATAAAATATAGCGGGTTTAAGCGCTTTAATGGTGTTACGGAAATCTATCTTACGAGTACGATGCAGGTATACGAATTTAGTGAACACATCGATCAAAACAATGACGTACTCCTTTGAATCGCTTTTACCACTCAACTTGCCTGTTATGTCCATGTGGACCGTATGCCAGGGTATGCTGGTCTTAGGTATAGGACGTAGTTCGGCTTGTATCTTACCTGAACTAGCTTTCGAGACTTGACAAGCATGACAGTTCTCAATGAATCGGCGAACGTACTTCGCCATCCCTTCGAACCAGTAATACTCGTACAGTCTCTCGAGCGTTTTCTCCCAACCTAAGTGCATAATTGACTGGTGCACATGGTTAATAACAGACTATCTAAAACCTCTTAGGACTATAGGTAAACAGAGAGTCCTGCCTTTTCTTTGTATCCTACGGTAAAGAGTACCGGACCGTAATTCGTATGTATTCGCGATGTCTTCCGCGAGCTCATCGTTTTGCAATTTCTTGACGATTCCCAAGGTTTGAGAATCACGACGTTGTTCGGCTAACAGCTAGTATTCCGATATTTCGGCCAGATTGATTTCTTTCTCCGCAATTTTATCAATTTTACGGTGGTCTAAATCTACGGGGTTTCGCGAGAAGAAATCTACGTGGGCTGTCCGTTTACTTTCCAGATACATAATGTCAAAAACAAAAGTCTGCAAGTAGGCCCATCACCGATGGTCCCTGTCATTTAAATGTACTTTATTACTCGACGCTTTCGACGAGTCGCAATCCGTGACAACAAGAAATTCCCGTCCATGTAGATAGTGACGGAAACGCTCGACTGCGTTTACGACTGCTAACGTCTCTAGTTCGTAGGAATTATACCTAGATTCTGCGAGGGTAGTTCTTTTGCTGTAATACTCTATTGCTTTGCCTTTACCTTCGACTTGATGCGTCAAAATCGCCCCGTAACTCTCCGAGCTAGCGTCAGTATGTAGTTCTATCGGGTAATTGGGGTCGAATATCATTAACACCGGCGCGTCGGTCAGGGCGGAAACTGCCTGTTGTCTTATTTTCTCGTGCCTATCTGTCCAAGTTATATTTCTGTTATTTGAGATGAGCGCATACAGGGGTTTCATCACCTGTGAGAATTTAGGGATGAACTTTCGGAAGTGCGAAGCTAAGCCTATGAACTGCCTGGACTGCGTGACGGCTGATGGCACAGGTAAAGAGCTTAAGGTGTGTATTTTACCCGGGTTCGGACGAACTTCTTCGTTATGAATTACATATCTCAAATAGAGCACCGATGTCTTTAGAAAAGAACAGTTCGCAATGTTAACAGAGAATCCTGCTTTTACGAGGGTATCTAATACGGTGTTCAATCTTCCTAAAGCTTGATCTATCGAGTCGGCAATAATTAGAACGTTATCGAAATAAATAACAACGTACGAATGAGCGAGGTCGCCTAGGGCCTTGCGAATGGCCCTCCGAAAGACGGACGGCGCAATTTTTTTTCAGTTCAAACGGCATCGTTATCTACTCATATTGTCTGTCGGGAGTAACGAACGCTGTATACTCCGCTGAATTAGGATAAGTAGGAATTTGGTGAAACCCGCTGGCCATATCCAGGCTAATAAAATATCTCGCCTCTTGCAATCTCGCGACTTGATCCGCAATAAGGAGTAAAGGGTACCGATCCGCGACGGTACTTTGATTTAGTTCTCGGGGATCCACACGTAATCTATCTGAGCCGCTTTCTTCTTCACGAGTTACGTAAAGCTCGCGAATAGCGAATTACTAGGCCTTATGATCTTTGCTTTAATTAAAACGCTTATTTTCTCACGTACCGCTCTTCGGTCCTCCTCACTAAATCTATAAGGACTTCCTCGTACGGTGATGTTAGGATCAATTAATCGTATTTCTAACCGGCCTGTATTTACGCGAATACGTAGGGAATCCGTAACGAATGAATCTTTGAATTTGTCGAGAAGAGAAATTAATCGACTTTTATTATTACCATGTACATCAGTGTCAGCTTCATTAACGACGATCTCGTTTGCAGTGGTTTCATTACAGACATTAATTATTTTTGTTTTACACATAGCGAGGCTATTTTGTGTAATGTTACGTCAAAACCCAGACTTAGAGTTCCGCAACTAATCGCGATATCATATTTTAGATAACTATCAGCAAGGACATGAGAAATTATCTTCGATGTAAAAATCATTAATACACACGATGAACAAATGGGAGGCGTATGTTTAATACAAGTATTTCCTGCTCCTCGCATTACTAATATGTCAGTCATTCTTTTGCCAGAAATCTCGAGGCCACGGACTCTTTAATTAGTGAACGCTCGGCTCCCGAATCGGAGTAAAATGGAAACGACTCACCCAGATGACTTGATCTACCCGATGATGCTTCCAGTACGTAGAAGTCGACTCGCCACTCGTTATTGAAATTATGGTTTTCTTTCATAATCAGGTTGACAGTTGCGCCCCGTGCAGCGGGGTCGGAACGTGCGATTTTAAGGGTTAAAACGTGGTAGCGAAAACTTGTTAGGTTTCACACTCGATTTTGCACTAGCGACTGGGTTACTCGCGCACGATGGTCGTAAGTCCTAACACTGTTATAATCCGCACTGATCCCACTTCTGATGTCGGGTTGGCGTTACGATTAGAGTTAGGGTTAAGGGCGTAAACGAATCCCTATTGACACTAGACGTGATCACTATGCAATAGAGGAGATATTTACTAGTGCAAACATGACCATGTTGGAATTGGACAAGTAATCGCGATAAATTGATACTCGAGAAGCTAATGACAATGATCCTAGGCTCAATAACGAATCCACGGTCAACGGGATGACGAACTCTACGCTTCTTTAGCGTCTAAGTTGTACTCAATGTTAATGCGTGGGGCAATCACTACGTATCCGAGAGTTACTTGAATCGTCGTCGAGATCGTACCGGAGTGTGGTTCTCCATCACGGTAACGCTGTCGAGGAAAACTATGACGGGTGTGCCTAAGGGCACGAAATCATCGGATTCGTGGAGAAAAGCCTTCATTCGGAAAGTGAGGGAAATCGGTGTTACTGTTAATTGGTCAATTTCCATGTTGGTGGTTAGGGAAGGGTGCTAGGCGCCCTTAAGAGAAAGTTCGAGAAGAGGAAGCGTCGTTGGTGAGAAAAATAGATTTCTCCTATTTTCTCGTAGTTGGGACGAGGACTGTTTATCGGTTTGAAGGACTTTAGTTAAACAGATCTTAAGATTTATAGCGGGTCCTCGGGCTAGCTGAACATGTACTGTGGAGACGCGTCGACATCTGGTAATCATCTTACTCAAAGAATAGAGTCTGCGTGTGGCGAGCCACGGGACAGAAATCGTTGAAACGCTTACAGTCGTGCCCCGTCCTAAGTATTTCTTTTAAAGATAGCTATAGGGTTACTTCATGCCTTTGTTAGACAAAACGTTCATCCCTTGACCGCGGCTACGTTCGGCGACTGGTTGTCGCCTCGAGCCCAAGCTCACTATCATAAACCTCGAACAATCGGAGCGACATTTGTTTAATCTAAATTACGACATTACGGTATTCCCGAGAATCCAAGGAGAGGTTCCGGTGCTTTTCCATCTCCGACATAGTAATAGTATATAACGTTATACGTTATATAGTAATAGTATATAACGTTATACGTTATATAGTAATAGTATATAACGTTATACGTTATATAGTAATAGTATATAACGTTATACGTTATATAGTAATAGTATATAACGTTATACGTTAATACGTAATAGTATATATCGTTATACGTTATATAGTAATAGTATATAACGTTATACGTTATATAGTAATAGTATATAACGTTATACGTTAATACGTAATAGTATATATCGTTATACGTTATATAGTAATAGTATATAACGTTATGCGTTATATGGTAATAGTATATAACGTCATCCGTTATATAGTATAAGTATATAACGTTATACGTTATGTAGTAATAGTATATAACGTTATACGTTATATAGTAATATTATATAACGTTATGCGTTATATAGTAATATTATATAACGTTATGCGTTATATAGTAATAATATATAACGTTATACGTTATATAGTAATAGTATATAACGTTATACGTTATATAGTAATAGTATATAACGTTATACGTTATATAGTAATGGTATATAACGTTATACGTTATATAGTAATAGTATATAACGTTATACGTTATATAGTAATAGTATATAACGTTATACGATAGTACGGAATAGTATATATCGTTATACGTTATATAGTAATAGTATATAACGTTATACGATAGTACGGAATAGTATATATCGTTATGCGTTATATAGTAATAGTATATAATGTTATACGTTATATAGTAATTGTATATAACGTTATACGTTATATAGTAATAGTATATATCGTTATACGTTATATAGTAATAGTATATAACGTTATACGTTATATAGTAATAGTATATAACGTTATACGTTAATACGTAATAGTATATATCGTTATACGTTATATAGTAATAGTATATAACGTTATGCGTTATATGGTAATAGTATATAACGTCATCCGTTATATAGTATAAGTATATAACGTTATACGTTATGTAGTAATAGTATATAACGTTATACGTTATATAGTAATATTATATAACGTTATGCGTTATATAGTAATATTATATAACGTTATGCGTTATATAGTAATAATATATAACGTTATACGTTATATAGTAATAGTATATAACGTTATACGTTATATAGTAATAGTATATAACGTTATACGTTATATAGTAATGGTATATAACGTTATACGTTATATAGTAATAGTATATAACGTTATACGTTATATAGTAATAGTATATAACGTTATACGATAGTACGAAATAGTATATATCGTTATACGTTATATAGTAATAGTATATAACGTTATACGTTATATAGTAATAGTATATAACGTTATACGTTATATAGTAATAGTATATAACGTTATACGTTATATAGTAATAGTATATAACGTTATACGTTATATAGTAATGGTATATAACGTTATACGTTATATAGTAATATTATATAACGTTATGCGTTATATAGTAATAGTATATAACGTTATACGTTATATAGTAATAGTATATAACGTTATACGTTAATACGTAATAGTATATAACGTTATACGTTATATAGTAATAGTATATAACGTTATACGTTATATAATAATAGTATATAACGTTATACGTTAGTACGTAATAATATACAACGTTATACGTGATATGGCAATACTATATAACGTTATACGTTATATAGTAATAGTATATAACGTTATACGATAGTACGGAATAGTATATAACGTTATGCGTTATATAGTAATAGTATATAACGTCATCCGTTATATAGTATAAGTATGTAACGTTATACGTTATGTAGTAATAGTATATAACGTTATACGTTATATAGTAATATTATATAACGTTATGCGTTATATAGTAATATTATATAACGTTATGCGTTATATAGTAATAGTATATAACGTTATGCGTTATATAGTAATAGTATATAACGTTATACGTTATATAGTAATAGTATATAACGTTATACGTTATATAGTAGTAGTATATAACGTTATACGTTAATACGTAATACTATATAACGTTATACGTTATATAGTAATAGTATATAACGTCATCCGTTATATAGTATAAGTATATAACGTTATACGTTATGTAGTAATAGTATATAACGTTATACGTTATATAGTAATAGTATATAGCGTTATACGTTATATAGTAATACTATATAACGTTATGCGTTATATAGTAATAGTATATAACGTTATACGATAGTACGAAATAGTATATATCGTTATACGTTATATAGTAATAGTATATAACGTTATACGTTATATAGTAATGGTATATAACGTTATACGTTATATAGTAATATTATATAACGTTATGCGTTATATAGTAATAGTATATAACATTATACGTTATATAGTAATAGTATATAACGTTATACGTTAATACGTAATAGTATATAACGTTATACGTTATATAGTAATAGTATATAACGTTATACGATAGTACGGAATAGTATATATCGTTATACGTTATATAGTAATAGTATATAACGTTATACGATAGTACGGAATAGTATATATCGTTATGCGTTATATAGTAATAGTATATAACGTTATACGTTATATAGTAATTGTATATAACGTTATACGTTATATAGTAATAGCATATAACGTTATACGTTATATAGTGATAGTATATATCGTTATGCGTTATATAGTAATAGTATATAACGTTATACGTTATATAGTAATAGTATATAACGTTATACGATAGTACGAAATAGTATATATCGTTATACGTTATATAGTAATAGTATATAACGTTATACGTTATATAGTAATGGTATATAACGTTATACGTTATATAGTAATATTATATAACGTTATGCGTTATATAGTAATAGTATATAACATTATACGTTATATAGTAATAGTATATAACGTTATACGTTAATACGTAATAGTATATAACGTTATACGTTATATAGTAATAGTATATAACGTTATACGATAGTACGGAATAGTATATATCGTTATACGTTATATAGTAATAGTATATAACGTTATACGATAGTACGGAATAGTATATATCGTTATGCGTTATATAGTAATAGTATATAACGTTATACGTTATATAGTAATTGTATATAACGTTATACGTTATATAGTAATAGCATATAACGTTATACGTTATATAGTGATAGTATATATCGTTATGCGTTATATAGTAATAGTATATAACGTTATACGTTATATAGTAATAGTATATAACGTTATACGTTATATAGTAATAGTATATAACGTTATACGTTATATAGTAATAGTATATAACGTTATACGTTATATAGTAATAGTATATAACGTTATACGTTATATAGTAATAGTATATAACGTTATACGTTAATACGTAATAGTATATAACGTTATGCGTTATATAGTAATAGTATATAACGTCATCCGTTATATAGTATAAGTATATAACGTTATACGTTATGTAGTAATAGTATATAACGTTATACGCTATATAGTAATATTATATAACGTTATGCGTTATATAGTAATATTATATAACGTTATGCGTTATATAGTAATAGTATATAACGTTATACGATAGTACGGAATAGTATATATCGTTATACGTTATATAGTAATAGTATATAACGTTATACGATAGTACGGAATAGTATACATCGTTATGCGTTATATAGTAATAGTATATAACGTTATACGTTATATAGTAATTGTATATAACGTTATACGTTATATAGTAATAGTATATAACGTTATACGTTATATAGTAATAGTATATAACGTTATACGTTATATAGTAATAGTATATAACGTTATACGTTATATAGTAATAGTATATATCGTTATGCGTTATATAGTAATAGTATATAACGTTATACGTTATATAGTAATAGTATATAACGTTATACGTTATATAGTAATAGTATATAACGTTATACGTTATATAGTAATAGTATATAACGTTATACGTTATATAGTAATAGTATATAACGTTATACGTTAATACGTAATAGTATATAACGTTATGCGTTATATAGTAATAGTATATAACGTCATCCGTTATATAGTATAAGTATATAACGTTATACGTTATGTAGTAATAGTATATAACGTTATACGCTATATAGTAATATTATATAACGTTATGCGTTATATAGTAATATTATATAACGTTATGCGTTATATAGTAATAGTATATAACGTTATACGTTATATAGTAATAGTATATAACGTTATACGTTATATAGTAATAGTATATAACGTTATACGTTATATAGTAATAGTATATAACGTTATACGTTATATAGTAATAGTATATAACGTTATACGTTATATAGTAATAGTATATAACGTTATACGTTAATACGTAATAGTATATATCGTTATACGTTATATGGTAATAGTATATAACGTTATACGTTATATAGTAATAGTATATAACGTTATACGTTAATACGTAATAGTATATATCGTTATACGTTATATAGTAATAGTATATAACGTTATGCGTTATATGGTAATAGTATATAACGTCATCCGTTATATAGTATAAGTATATAACGTTATACGTTATGTAGTAATAGTATATAACGTTATACGTTATATAGTAATATTATATAACGTTATGCGTTATATAGTAATATTATATAACGTTATGCGTTATATAGTAATAATATATAACGTTATACGTTATATAGTAATAGTATATAACGTTATACGTTATATAGTAATAGTATATAACGTTATACGTTATATAGTAATGGTATATAACGTTATACGTTATATAGTAATATTATATAACGTTATGCGTTATATAGTAATAGTATATAACGTTATACGTTATATAGTAATAGTATATAACGTTATACGTTAATACGTAATAGTATATAACGTTATACGTTATATAGTAATAGTATATAACGTTATACGTTATATAATAATAGTATATAACGTTATACGTTAGTACGTAATAATATACAACGTTATACGTGATATGGCAATACCATATAACGTTATACGTTATATAGTAATAGTATATAACGTTATACGATAGTACGGAATAGTATATAACGTTATGCGTTATATAGTAATAGTATATAACGTCATCCGTTATATAGTATAAGTATATAACGTTATACGTTATGTAGTAATAGTATATAACGTTATACGTTATATAGTAATATTATATAACGTTATGCGTTATATAGTAATATTATATAACGTTATGCGTTATATAGTAATAGTATATAACGTTATGCGTTATATAGTAATAGTATATAACGTTATACGTTATATAGTAATAGTATATAACGTTATACGTTATATAGTAGTAGTATATAACGTTATACGTTAATACGTAATAGTATATAACGTTATACGTTATATAGTAATAGTATATAACGTTATGCGTTATATAGTAATAGTATATAACGTTATACGATAGTACGAAATAGTATATATCGTTATACGTTATATAGTAATAGTATATAACGTTATACGTTATATAGTAATAGTATATAACGTTATGCGTTATATAGTAATTGTATATAACGTTATACGTTATATAGTAATAGTATATAACGTTATACGTTAATACGTAATAGTATATAACGTTATGCGTTATATAGTAATAGTATATAACGTCATCCGTTATATAGTATAAGTATATAACGTTATACGTTATGTAGTAATAGTATATAACGTTATACGTTATATAGTAATAGTATATAGCGTTATACGTTATATAGTAATACTATATAACGTTATGCGTTATATAGTAATAGTATATAACGTTATACGATAGTACGAAATAGTATATATCGTTATACGTTATATAGTAATAGTATATAACGTTATACGTTATATAGTAATAGTATATAACGTTATACGTTATATAGTAATAGTATATAACGTTATACGTTATATAGTAATAGTATATAACGTTATACGTTATATAGTAATGGTATATAACGTTATACGTTATATAGTAATATTATATAACGTTATGCGTTATATAGTAATAGTATATAACGTTATACGTTATATAGTAATAGTATATAACGTTATACGTTAATACGTAATAGTATATAACGTTATACGTTATATAGTAATAGTATATAACGTTATACGTTATATAATAATAGTATATAACGTTATACGTTAGTACGTAATAATATACAACGTTATACGTGATATGGCAATACTATATAACGTTATACGTTATATAATAATAGTATATAACGTTATACGTTAGTACGTAATAATATACAACGTTATACGTGATATGGCAATACTATATAACGTATAACGTTATATAGTAATAGTATATAACGTTATACGATAGTACGGAATAGTATATATCGTTATACGTTATATAGTAATAGTATATAACGTTATACGTTATATAGTAATAGTATATAACGTTATACGTTATATAGTAATAGTATATAACGTTATACGTTATATAGTAATAGTATATAACGTTATACGTTATATAGTAATAGTATATAACGTCATCCGTTATATAGTATAAGTATATAACGTTATACGTTATGTAGTAATAGTATATAACGTTATACGTTATATAGTAATATTATATAACGTTATGCGTTATATAGTAATATTATATAACGTTATGCGTTATATAGTAATAGTATATAACGTTATACGTTATATAGTAATAGTATATAACGTTATACGTTATATAGTAATAGTATATAACGTTATACGTTATATAGTAATAGTATATAACGTTATACGTTATATAGTAATAGTATATAACGTTATACGTTAATACGTAATAGTATATATCGTTATACGTTATATAGTAATAGTATATAACGTTATACGTTATATAGTAATAGTATATAACGTTATACGTTAATACGTAATAGTATATAACGTTATGCGTTATATGGTAATAGTATATAACGTCATCCGTTATATAGTATAAGTATATAACGTTATACGTTATGTAGTAATAGTATATAACGTTATACGTTATATAGTAATATTATATAACGTTATGCGTTATATAGTAATATTATATAACGTTATGCGTTATATAGTAATAATATATAACGTTATACGTTATATAGTAATAGTATATAACGTTATTCGTTATATAGTAATAGTATATAACGTTATACGTTATATAGTAATAGTATATAACGTTATACGTTATATAGTAATAGTATATAACGTTATACGTTATATAATAATAGTATATAACGCTTTACGTTAGTACGTAATAATATACAACGTTATACGTGATATGGCAATACTATATAACGTTATACGTTATATAGTAATAGTATATAACGTTATACGATAGTACGGAATAGTATATATCGTTATACGTTATATAGTAATAGTATATAACGTTATACGATAGTACGGAATAGTATATATCGTTATGCGTTATATAGTAATAGTATATAACGTTATACGTTATATAGTAATTGTATATAACGTTATACGTTATATAGTAATAGTATATAACGTTATACGTTATATAGTAATAGTATATAACGTTATACGTTATATAGTAATAGTATATAACGTTATACGTTATATAGTAATAGTATATATCGTTATGCGTTATATAGTAATAGTATATAACGTTATACGTTATATAGTAATAGTATATAACGTTATACGTTATATAGTAATAGTATATAACGTTATACGTTATATAGTAATAGTATATAACGTTATACGTTAATACGTAATAGTATATAACGTTATGCGTTATATAGTAATAGTATATAACGTCATCCGTTATATAGTATAAGTATATAACGTTATACGTTATGTAGTAATAGTATATAACGTTATACGCTATATAGTAATATTATATAACGTTATGCGTTATATAGTAATATTATATAACGTTATGCGTTATATAGTAATAGTATATAACGTTATACGTTATATAGTAATAGTATATAACGTTATACGTTATATAGTAATAGTATATAACGTTATACGTTATATAGTAATAGTATATAACGTTATACGTTATATAGTAATAGTATATAACGTTATACGTTATATAGTAATAGTATATAACGTTATACGTTATATAGTAATAGTATATAACGTTATACGTTAATACGTAATAGTATATAACGTTATACGTTATATAGTAATAGTATATAACGTTATACGTTATATAGTAATAGTATATAACGTTATTCGTTATATAGTAATAGTATATAACGTTATACGTTATATAGTAATAGTATATAACGTTATACGTTATATAGTAATAGTATATAACGTTATACGTTATATAATAATAGTATATAACGCTTTACGTTAGTACGTAATAATATACAACGTTATACGTGATATGGCAATACTATATAACGTTATACGTTATATAGTAATAGTATATAACGTTATACGATAGTACGGAATAGTATATATCGTTATACGTTATATAGTAATAGTATATAACGTTATACGATAGTACGGAATAGTATACATCGTTATGCGTTATATAGTAATAGTATATAACGTTATACGTTATATAGTAATTGTATATAACGTTATACGTTATATAGTAATAGTATATAACGTTATACGTTATATAGTAATAGTATATAACGTTATACGTTATATAGTAATAGTATATAACGTTATACGTTATATAGTAATAGTATATATCGTTATGCGTTATATAGTAATAGTATATAACGTTATACGTTATATAGTAATAGTATATAACGTTATACGTTATATAGTAATAGTATATAACGTTATACGTTATATAGTAATATTATATAACGTTATGCGTTATATAGTAATATTATATAACGTTATGCGTTATATAGTAATAGTATATAACGTTATGCGTTATATAGTAATAGTATATAACGTTATACGTTATATAGTAATAGTATATAACGTTATACGTTATATAGTAGTAGTATATAACGTTATACGTTAATACGTAATAGTATATAACGTTATACGTTATATAGTAATAGTATATAACGTTATGCGTTATATAGTAATAGTATATAACGTTATACGATAGTACGAAATAGTATATATCGTTATACGTTATATAGTAATAGTATATAACGTTATACGTTATATAGTAATAGTATATAACGTTATGCGTTATATAGTAATAGTATATAACGTTATACGTTATATAGTAATAGTATATAACGTTATACGTTAATACGTAATAGTATATAACGTTATACGTTATATAGTAATAGTATATAACGTTATACGTTATATAGTAATAGTATATAACGTTATTCGTTATATAGTAATAGTATATAACGTTATACGTTATATAGTAATAGTATATAACGTTATACGTTATATAATAATAGTATATAACGCTTTACGTTAGTACGTAATAATATACAACGTTATACGTGATATGGCAATACTATATAACGTTATACGTTATATAGTAATAGTATATAACGTTATACGATAGTACGGAATAGTATATATCGTTATACGTTATATAGTAATAGTATATAACGTTATACGATAGTACGGAATAGTATACATCGTTATGCGTTATATAGTAATAGTATATAACGTTATACGTTATATAGTAATTGTATATAACGTTATACGTTATATAGTAATAGTATATAACGTTATACGTTATATAGTAATAGTATATAACGTTATACGTTATATAGTAATAGTATATAACGTTATACGTTATATAGTAATAGTATATATCGTTATGCGTTATATAGTAATAGTATATAACGTTATACGTTATATAGTAATAGTATATAACGTTATACGTTATATAGTAATAGTATATAACGTTATACGTTATATAGTAATATTATATAACGTTATGCGTTATATAGTAATATTATATAACGTTATGCGTTATATAGTAATAGTATATAACGTTATGCGTTATATAGTAATAGTATATAACGTTATACGTTATATAGTAATAGTATATAACGTTATACGTTATATAGTAGTAGTATATAACGTTATACGTTAATACGTAATAGTATATAACGTTATACGTTATATAGTAATAGTATATAACGTTATGCGTTATATAGTAATAGTATATAACGTTATACGATAGTACGAAATAGTATATATCGTTATACGTTATATAGTAATAGTATATAACGTTATACGTTATATAGTAATAGTATATAACGTTATGCGTTATATAGTAATTGTATATAACGTTATACGTTATATAGTAATAGTATATAACGTTATACGTTAATACGTAATAGTATATAACGTTATGCGTTATATAGTAATAGTATATAACGTCATCCGTTATATAGTATAAGTATATAACGTTATACGTTATGTAGTAATAGTATATAACGTTATACGTTATATAGTAATAGTATATAGCGTTATACGTTATATAGTAATACTATATAACGTTATGCGTTATATAGTAATAGTATATAACGTTATACGATAGTACGAAATAGTATATATCGTTATACGTTATATAGTAATAGTATATAACGTTATACGTTATATAGTAATAGTATATAACGTTATACGTTATATAGTAATAGTATATAACGTTATACGTTATATAGTAATAGTATATAACGTTATACGTTATATAGTAATGGTATATAACGTTATACGTTATATAGTAATATTATATAACGTTATGCGTTATATAGTAATAGTATATAACGTTATACGTTATATAGTAATAGTATATAACGTTATACGTTAATACGTAATAGTATATAACGTTATACGTTATATAGTAATAGTATATAACGTTATACGTTATATAATAATAGTATATAACGTTATACGTTAGTACGTAATAATATACAACGTTATACGTGATATGGCAATACTATATAACGTTATACGTTATATAATAATAGTATATAACGTTATACGTTAGTACGTAATAATATACAACGTTATACGTGATATGGCAATACTATATAACGTATAACGTTATATAGTAATAGTATATAACGTTATACGATAGTACGGAATAGTATATATCGTTATACGTTATATAGTAATAGTATATAACGTTATACGTTATATAGTAATAGTATATAACGTTATACGTTATATAGTAATAGTATATAACGTTATACGTTATATAGTAATAGTATATAACGTCATCCGTTATATAGTATAAGTATATAACGTTATACGTTATGTAGTAATAGTATATAACGTTATACGTTATATAGTAATATTATATAACGTTATGCGTTATATAGTAATATTATATAACGTTATGCGTTATATAGTAATAGTATATAACGTTATACGTTATATAGTAATAGTATATAACGTTATACGTTATATAGTAATAGTATATAACGTTATACGTTATATAGTAATAGTATATAACGTTATACGTTATATAGTAATAGTATATAACGTTATACGTTAATACGTAATAGTATATATCGTTATACGTTATATAGTAATAGTATATAACGTTATACGTTATATAGTAATAGTATATAACGTTATACGTTAATACGTAATAGTATATAACGTTATGCGTTATATGGTAATAGTATATAACGTCATCCGTTATATAGTATAAGTATATAACGTTATACGTTATGTAGTAATAGTATATAACGTTATACGTTATATAGTAATATTATATAACGTTATGCGTTATATAGTAATATTATATAACGTTATGCGTTATATAGTAATAATATATAACGTTATACGTTATATAGTAATAGTATATAACGTTATTCGTTATATAGTAATAGTATATAACGTTATACGTTATATAGTAATAGTATATAACGTTATACGTTATATAGTAATAGTATATAACGTTATACGTTATATAATAATAGTATATAACGCTTTACGTTAGTACGTAATAATATACAACGTTATACGTGATATGGCAATACTATATAACGTTATACGTTATATAGTAATAGTATATAACGTTATACGATAGTACGGAATAGTATATATCGTTATACGTTATATAGTAATAGTATATAACGTTATACGATAGTACGGAATAGTATATATCGTTATGCGTTATATAGTAATAGTATATAACGTTATACGTTATATAGTAATTGTATATAACGTTATACGTTATATAGTAATAGTATATAACGTTATACGTTATATAGTAATTGTATATAACGTTATACGTTATATAGTAATAGTATATAACGTTATACGTTATATAGTAATAGTATATATCGTTATGCGTTATATAGTAATAGTATATAACGTTATACGTTATATAGTAATAGTATATAACGTTATACGTTATATAGTAATAGTATATAACGTTATACGTTATATAGTAATAGTATATAACGTTATACGTTAATACGTAATAGTATATAACGTTATGCGTTATATAGTAATAGTATATAACGTCATCCGTTATATAGTATAAGTATATAACGTTATACGTTATGTAGTAATAGTATATAACGTTATACGCTATATAGTAATATTATATAACGTTATGCGTTATATAGTAATATTATATAACGTTATGCGTTATATAGTAATAGTATATAACGTTATACGTTATATAGTAATAGTATATAACGTTATACGTTATATAGTAATAGTATATAACGTTATACGTTATATAGTAATAGTATATAACGTTATACGTTATATAGTAATAGTATATAACGTTATACGTTATATAGTAATAGTATATAACGTTATACGTTATATAGTAATAGTATATAACGTTATACGTTAATACGTAATAGTATATATCGTTATACGTTATATAGTAATAGTATATAACGTTATACGTTATATAGTAATAGTATATAACGTTATACGTTAATACGTAATAGTATATATCGTTATACGTTATATAGTAATAGTATATAACGTTATGCGTTATATGGTAATAGTATATAACGTCATCCGTTATATAGTATAAGTATATAACGTTATACGTTATGTAGTAATAGTATATAACGTTATACGTTATATAGTAATATTATATAACGTTATGCGTTATATAGTAATATTATATAACGTTATGCGTTATATAGTAATAATATATAACGTTATACGTTATATAGTAATAGTATATAACGTTATACGTTATATAGTAATAGTATATAACGTTATACGTTATATAGTAATGGTATATAACGTTATACGTTATATAGTAATGGTATATAACGTTATACGTTATATAGTAATATTATATAACGTTATGCGTTATATAGTAATAGTATATAACGTTATACGTTATATAGTAATAGTATATAACGTTATACGTTAATACGTAATAGTATATAACGTTATACGTTATATAGTAATAGTATATAACGTTATACGTTATATAATAATAGTATATAACGTTATACGTTAGTACGTAATAATATACAACGTTATACGTGATATGGCAATACCATATAACGTTATACGTTATATAGTAATAGTATATAACGTTATACGATAGTACGGAATAGTATATAACGTTATGCGTTATATAGTAATAGTATATAACGTCATCCGTTATATAGTATAAGTATATAACGTTATACGTTATGTAGTAATAGTATATAACGTTATACGTTATATAGTAATATTATATAACGTTATGCGTTATATAGTAATATTATATAACGTTATGCGTTATATAGTAATAGTATATAACGTTATGCGTTATATAGTAATAGTATATAACGTTATACGTTATATAGTAATAGTATATAACGTTATACGTTATATAGTAGTAGTATATAACGTTATACGTTAATACGTAATAGTATATAACGTTATACGTTATATAGTAATAGTATATAACGTTATGCGTTATATAGTAATAGTATATAACGTTATACGATAGTACGAAATAGTATATATCGTTATACGTTATATAGTAATAGTATATAACGTTATACGTTATATAGTAATAGTATATAACGTTATGCGTTATATAGTAATTGTATATAACGTTATACGTTATATAGTAATAGTGTATAACGTTATACGTTAATACGTAATAGTATATAACGTTATGCGTTATATAGTAATAGTATATAACGTCATCCGTTATATAGTATAAGTATATAACGTTATACGTTATGTAGTAATAGTATATAACATTATACGTTATATAGTAATAGTATATAGCGTTATACGTTATATAGTAATACTATATAACGTTATGCGTTATATAGTAATAGTATATAACGTTATACGATAGTACGAAATAGTATATATCGTTATACGTTATATAGTAATAGTATATAACGTTATACGTTATATAGTAATAGTATATAACGTTATACGTTATATAGTAATAGTATATAACGTTATACGTTAATACGTAATAGTATATATCGTTATACGTTATATAGTAATAGTATATAACGTTATACGTTAATACGTAATAGTATATATCGTTATACGTTATATAGTAATAGTATATAACGTTATGCGTTATATGGTAATAGTATATAACGTCATCCGTTATATAGTATAAGTATATAACGTTATACGTTATGTAGTAATAGTATATAACGTTATACGTTATATAGTAATATTATATAACGTTATGCGTTATATAGTAATATTATATAACGTTATGCGTTATATAGTAATAATATATAACGTTATACGTTATATAGTAATAGTATATAACGTTATACGTTATATAGTAATAGTATATAACGTTATACGTTATATAGTAATAGTATATAACGTTATACGTTATATAGTAATATTATATAACGTTATGCGTTATATAGTAATAGTATATAACGTTATACGTTATATAGTAATAGTATATAACGTTATACGTTATATAGTAATATTATATAACGTTATGCGTTATATAGTAATAGTATATAACGTTATACGTTATATAGTAATAGTATATAACGCATAACGTTATATACTATTACTATATAACGTTATACGTTATATAGTAATAGTATATAACGTTATGCGTTATATAGTAATAGTATATAACGTTATACGTTATATAGTAATAGTATATAACGTTATACGTTATATAGTTATAGTATATAACGTTATACGTTATATAGTAATAGTATATAACGTTATACGATATATCGTAATAGTATATAACGTTATACGTTATATAGTAATAGTATATAACGTTATACGTTAATACGTAATAGTATATAACGTTATACGTTATATAGTAATAGTATATAACGTTATACGTTATATAGTAATAGTATATAGCGTTATACGTTATATAGTAATAGTATATAACGTTATACGTTATTACGTAATAGTATATAACGTTATACGTTATATAGTAATAGTATATAACGTTATACGTTAATACATAATAGTATATATCGTTATACCTTATATAGTAATAGTATATAACGTTATACGTTATATAGTAATAGTATATAACGTTATACGTTATATAGTAATATTATATAACGTTATGCGTTATATAGTAATATTATATAACGTTATGCGTTATATAGTAATAGTATATATCGTTATACGTTATATAGTAATAGTATATAACGTTATACGTTAGTACGGAATAGTATATATCGTTATACGTTATATAGTAATAGTATATAACGTTATACGTTATATAGTAATAGTATATATCGTTATGCGTTATATAGTAATAGTATATAACGTTATACGTTATATAGTAATAGTATATAACGTTATACGTTATATAGTAATAGTATATAACGTTATACGTTATATAGTAATAGTATATAACGTTATACGTTAATACGTAATAGTATATAACGTTATGCGTTATATAGTAATAGTATATAACGTCATCCGTTATATAGTATAAGTATATAACGTTATACGTTATGTAGTAATAGTATATAACGTTATACGCTATATAGTAATATTATATAACGTTATGCGTTATATAGTAATATTATATAACGTTATGCGTTATATAGTAATAGTATATAACGTTATACGTTATATAGTAATAGTATATAACGTTATACGTTATATAGTAATAGTATATAACGTTATACGTTATATAGTAATAGTATATAACGTTATACGTTATATAGTAATAGTATATAACGTTATACGTTATATAGTAATAGTATATAACGTTATACGTTAATACGTAATAGTATATATCGTTATACGTTATATAGTAATAGTATATAACGTTATACGTTATATAGTAATAGTATATAACGTTATACGTTAATACGTAATAGTATATATCGTTATACGTTATATAGTAATAGTATATAACGTTATGCGTTATATGGTAATAGTATATAACGTCATCCGTTATATAGTATAAGTATATAACGTTATACGTTATGTAGTAATAGTATATAACGTTATACGTTATATAGTAATATTATATAACGTTATGCGTTATATAGTAATATTATATAACGTTATGCGTTATATAGTAATAATATATAACGTTATACGTTATATAGTAATAGTATATAACGTTATACGTTATATAGTAATAGTATATAACGTTATACGTTATATAGTAATGGTATATAACGTTATACGTTATATAGTAATATTATATAACGTTATGCGTTATATAGTAATATTATATAACGTTATGCGTTATATAGTAATAGTATATAACGTTATACGTTATATAGTAATAGTATATAACGTTATACGTTATATAGTAATAGTATATAACGTTATACGTTATATAGTAATAGTATATAACGTTATACGTTATATAGTAATAGTATATAACGTTATACGTTAATACGTAATAGTATATAACGTTATGCGTTATATAGTAATAGTATAT
The DNA here is from genome assembly GCF_910591885.1 of Bombus terrestris. NCBI lineage: Eukaryota > Metazoa > Arthropoda > Insecta > Hymenoptera > Apidae > Bombus > Bombus terrestris. Next base: position 308,855 of record NC_063286.1, read on the forward strand.
AACGTCATCCGTTATATAGTAATAGTATATAACGTTATACGTTAATACGTAATAGTATATATCGTTATACGTTATATAGTAATAGTATATAACGTTATGCGTTATATGGTAATAGTATATAACGTCATCCGTTATATAGTATAAGTATATAACGTTATACGTTATGTAGTAATAGTATATAACGTTATACGTTATATAGTAATATTATATAACGTTATGCGTTATATAGTAATATTATATAACGTTATGCGTTATATAGTAATAATATATAACGTTATACGTTATATAGTAATAGTATATAACGTTATACGTTATATAGTAATAGTATATAACGTTATACGTTAATACGTAATAGTATATATCGTTATACGTTACATAGTAATAGTATATAACGTTATGCGTTATATGGTAATAGTATATAACGTCATCCGTTATATAGTAATAGTATATAACGTTATGCGTTATATGGTAATAGTATATAACGTCATCCGTTATATAGTATAAGTATATAACGTTATACGTTATGTAGTAATAGTATATAACGTTATACGTTATATAGTAATATTATATAACGTTATGCGTTATATAGTAATATTATATAACGTTATGCGTTATATAGTAATAGTATATAACGTTATACGTTAATACGTAATAGTATATATCGTTATACGTTACATAGTAATAGTATATAACGTTATACGTTATATCGTAATAGTATATAACGTTATACGTTATATAGTAATAGTATATAACGTTATACGTTAATACGTAATAGTATATAACGTTATACGTTATATAATAATAGTATATAACGTTATACGTTAGTACGTAATAATATACAACGTTATACGTGATATGGCAATACTATATAACGTTATACGTTATATAGTAATAGTATATAACGTTATACGATAGTACGGAATAGTATATATCGTTATACGTTATATAGTAATAGTATATAACGTTATACGATAGTACGGAATAGTATATATCGTTATGCGTTATATAGTAATAGTATATAACGTCATCCGTTATATAGTATAAGTATATAACGTTATACGTTATGTAGTAATAGTATATAACGTTATACGTTATATAGTAATATTATATAACGTTATACGTTATATAGTAATAGTATATAACGTTATACGTTATATAGTAATAGTATATAACGTTATACGTTATATAGTAATAGTATATAACGTTATACGTTAATACGTAATAGTATATATCGTTATACGTTATATAGTAATAGTATATAACGTTATACGTTATATAGTAATAGTATATAACGTTATACGTTAATACGTAATAGTATATATCGTTATACGTTATATAGTAATAGTATATAACGTTATGCGTTATATGGTAATAGTATATAACGTCATCCGTTATATAGTATAAGTATATAACGTTATACGTTATGTAGTAATAGTATATAACGTTATACGTTATATAGTAATATTATATAACGTTATGCGTTATATAGTAATATTATATAACGTTATGCGTTATATAGTAATAATATATAACGTTATACGTTATATAGTAATAGTATATAACGTTATACGTTATATAGTAATAGTATATAACGTTATACGTTATATAGTAATGGTATATAACGTTATACGTTATATAGTAATAGTATATAACGTTATACGTTATATAGTAATAGTATATAACGTTATACGATAGTACGGAATAGTATATATCGTTATACGTTATATAGTAATAGTATATAACGTTATACGATAGTACGGAATAGTATATATCGTTATGCGTTATATAGTAATAGTATATAATGTTATACGTTATATAGTAATTGTATATAACGTTATACGTTATATAGTAATAGTATATATCGTTATACGTTATATAGTAATAGTATATAACGTTATACGTTATATAGTAATAGTATATAACGTTATACGTTAATACGTAATAGTATATATCGTTATACGTTATATAGTAATAGTATATAACGTTATGCGTTATATGGTAATAGTATATAACGTCATCCGTTATATAGTATAAGTATATAACGTTATACGTTATGTAGTAATAGTATATAACGTTATACGTTATATAGTAATATTATATAACGTTATGCGTTATATAGTAATATTATATAACGTTATGCGTTATATAGTAATAATATATAACGTTTTACGTTATATAGTAATAGTATATAACGTTATACGTTATATAGTAATAGTATATAACGTTATACGTTATATAGTAATGGTATATAACGTTATACGTTATATAGTAATAGTATATAACGTTATACGTTATATAGTAATAGTATATAACGTTATACGATAGTACGGAATAGTATATATCGTTATACGTTATATAGTAATAGTATATAACGTTATACGATAGTACGGAATAGTATATATCGTTATGCGTTATATAGTAATAGTATATAATGTTATACGTTATATAGTAATTGTATATAACGTTATACGTTATATAGTAATAGTATATAACGTTATACGTTATATAGTAATAGTATATAACGTTATACGTTATATAGTAATAGTATATAACGTTATACGTTATATAGTAATAGTATATATCGTTATGCGTTATATAGTAATAGTATATAACGTTATACGTTATATAGTAATAGTATATAACGTTATACGTTATATAGTAATAGTATATAACGTTATACGTTATATAGTAATAGTATATAACGTTATACGTTATATAGTAATAGTATATAACGTTATACGTTACTACGTAATAGTATATATCGTTATACGTTACATAGTAATAGTATATAACGTTATGCGTTATATGGTAATAGTATATAACGTCATCCGTTATATAGTAATAGTATATAACGTTATACGTTATATAGTAATAGTATATAACGTTATACGTTATATAGTAATAGTATATAACGTTATACGTTATATAGTAATAGTATATAACGTTATACGTTATATAGTAATAGTATATAACGTTATACGTTATATAGTAATAGTATATAACGTTATACGTTAATACGTAATAGTATATATCGTTATACGTTATATAGTAATAGGATATAACGTTATACGTTATATAGTAATAGTATATAACGTTATACGTTACTACGTAATAGTATATATCGTTATACGTTACATAGTAATAGTATATAACGTTATGCGTTATATGGTAATAGTATATAACGTCATCCGTTATATAGTATAAGTATATAACGTTATACGTTATGTAGTAATAGTATATAACGTTATACGTTATATAGTAATATTATATAACGTTATGCGTTATATAGTAATATTATATAACGTTATGCGTTATATAGTAATAATATATAACGTTATACGTTATATAGTAATAGTATATAACGTTATACGTTATATAGTAATGGTATATAACGTTATACGTTATATAGTAATGGTATATAACGTTATACGTTATATAGTAATATTATATAACGTTATGCGTTATATAGTAATAGTATATAACATTATACGTTATATAGTAATAGTATATAACGTTATACGTTAATACGTAATAGTATATAACGTTATACGTTATATAGTAATAGTATATAACGTTATACGTTATATAATAATAGTATATAACGTTATACGTTAGTACGTAATAATATACAACGTTATACGTGATATGGCAATACTATATAACGTTATACGTTATATAGTAATAGTATATAACGTTATACGATAGTACGGAATAGTATATATCGTTATACGTTATATAGTAATAGTATATAACGTTATACGTTATATAGTAATAGTATATAACGTTATACGTTATATAGTAATAGTATATAACGTTATACGTTATATAGTAATAGTATATATCGTTATGCGTTATATAGTAATAGTATATAACGTTATACGTTATATAGTAATAGTATATAACGTTATACGTTATATAGTAATAGTATATAACGTTATACGTTATATAGTAATAGTATATAACGTTATACGTTAATACGTAATAGTATATAACGTTATGCGTTATATAGTAATAGTATATAACGTCATCCGTTATATAGTATAAGTATATAACGTTATACGTTATGTAGTAATAGTATATAACGTTATACGTTATATAGTAATGTTATATAACGTTATGCGTTATATAGTAATATTATATAACGTTATGCGTTATATAGTAATAGTATATAACGTTATACGTTATATAGTAATAGTATATAACGTTATACGTTATATAGTAATAGTATATAACGTTATACGTTATATAGTAATAGTATATAACGTTATACGTTATATAGTAATAGTATATAACGTTATACGTTAATACGTAATAGTATATATCGTTATACGATATATAGTAATAGTATATAACGTTATACGTTATATAGTAATAGTATATAACGTTATACGTTAATACGTAATAGTATATAACGTTATGCGTTATATGGTAATAGTATATAACGTCATCCGTTATATAGTATAAGTATATAACGTTATACGTTATGTAGTAATAGTATATAACGTTATACGTTATATAGTAATATTATATAACGTTATGCGTTATATAGTAATATTATATAACGTTATGCGTTATATAGTAATAATATATAACGTTATACGTTATATAGTAATAGTATATAACGTTATACGTTATATAGTAATAGTATATAACGTTATACGTTAATACGTAATAGTATATAACGTTATGCGTTATATGGTAATAGTATATAACGTCATCCGTTATATAGTATAAGTATATAACGTTATACGTTATATAATAATAGTATATAACGCTTTACGTTAGTACGTAATAATATACAACGTTATACGTGATATGGCAATACTATATAACGTTATACGTTATATAGTAATAGTATATAACGTTATACGATAGTACGGAATAGTATATATCGTTATACGTTATATAGTAATAGTATATAACGTTATACGATAGTACGGAATAGTATATATCGTTATGCGTTATATAGTAATAGTATATAACGTTATACGTTATATAGTAATTGTATATAACGTTATACGTTATATAGTAATAGCATATAACGTTATACGTTATATAGTAATAGTATATAACGTTATACGTTATATAGTAATAGTATATAACGTTATACGTTATATAGTGATAGTATATATCGTTATGCGTTATATAGTAATAGTATATAACGTTATACGTTATATAGTAATAGTATATAACGTTATACGTTATATAGTAATAGTATATAACGTTATACGTTATATAGTAATAGTATATAACGTTATACGTTATATAGTAATAGTATATAACGTTATACGTTATATAGTAATAATATATAACGTTATACGTTATATAGTAATAGTATATAACGTTATACGTTATATAGTAATAGTATATAACGTTATACGTTATATAGTAATGGTATATAACGTTATACGTTATATAGTAATATTATATAACGTTATGCGTTATATAGTAATAGTATATAACGTTATACGTTATATAGTAATAGTATATAACGTTATACGTTAATACGTAATAGTATATAACGTTATACGTTATATAGTAATAGTATATAACGTTATACGTTATATAATAATAGTATATAACGTTATACGTTAGTACGTAATAATATACAACGTTATACGTGATATGGCAATACTATATAACGTTATACGTTATATAGTAATAGTATATAACGTTATACGATAGTACGGAATAGTATATAACGTTATGCGTTATATAGTAATAGTATATAACGTCATCCGTTATATAGTATAAGTATATAACGTTATACGTTATGTAGTAATAGTATATAACGTTATACGTTATATAGTAATATTATATAACGTTATGCGTTATATAGTAATATTATATAACGTTATGCGTTATATAGTAATAGTATATAACGTTATGCGTTATATAGTAATAGTATATAACGTTATACGTTGTATAGTAATAGTATATAACGTTATACGTTATATAGTAGTAGTATATAACGTTATACGTTAATACGTAATACTATATAACGTTATACGTTATATAGTAATAGTATATAACGTCATCCGTTATATAGTATAAGTATATAACGTTATACGTTATGTAGTAATAGTATATAACGTTATACGTTATATAGTAATAGTATATAGCGTTATACGTTATATAGTAATACTATATAACGTTATGCGTTATATAGTAATAGTATATAACGTTATACGATAGTACGAAATAGTATATATCGTTATACGTTATATAGTAATAGTATATAACGTTATACGTTATATAGTAATGGTATATAACGTTATACGTTATATAGTAATATTATATAACGTTATGCGTTATATAGTAATAGTATATAACATTATACGTTATATAGTAATAGTATATAACGTTATACGTTAATACGTAATAGTATATAACGTTATACGTTATATAGTAATAGTATATAACGTTATACGTTATATAATAATAGTATATAACGTTATAATTTAGTACGTAATAATATACAACGTTATACGTGATATGGCAATACTATATAACGTTATACGTTATATAGAAATAGTATATAACGTTATACGATAGTACGGAATAGTATATATCGTTATACGTTATATAGTAATAGTATATAACGTTATACGTTATATAGTAATAGTATATATCGTTATGCGTTATATAGTAATAGTATATAACGTTATACGTTATATAGTAATAGTATATAACGTTATACGTTATATAGTAATAGTATATAACGTTATACGTTATATAGTAATAGTATATAACGTTATACGTTAATACGTAATAGTATATAACGTTATGCGTTATATAGTAATAGTATATAACGTCATCCGTTATATAGTATAAGTATATAACGTTATACGTTATGTAGTAATAGTATATAACGTTATACGTTATATAGTAATATTATATAACGTTATGCGTTATATAGTAATATTATATAACGTTATGCGTTATATAGTAATAGTATATAACGTTATACGTTATATAGTAATAGTATATAACGTTATACGTTATATAGTAATAGTATATAACGTTATACGTTATATAGTAATAGTATATAACGTTATACGTTATATAGTAATAGTATATAACGTTATACGTTAATACGTAATAGTATATATCGTTATACGTTATATAGTAATAGTATATAACGTTATACGTTATATAGTAATAGTATATAACGTTATACGTTAATACGTAATAGTATATAACGTTATGCGTTATATGGTAATAGTATATAACGTCATCCGTTATATAGTATAAGTATATAACGTTATACGTTATGTAGTAATAGTATATAACGTTATACGTTATATAGTAATATTATATAACGTTATGCGTTATATAGTAATATTATATAACGTTATGCGTTATATAGTAATAATATATAACGTTATACGTTATACAGTAATAGTATATAACGTTATTCGTTATATAGTAATAGTATATAACGTTATACGTTATATAGTAATAGTATATAACGTTATACGTTATATAGTAATAGTATATAACGTTATACGTTATATAATAATAGTATATAACGCTTTACGTTAGTACGTAATAATATACAACGTTATACGTGATATGGCAATACTATATAACGTTATACGTTATATAGTAATAGTATATAACGTTATACGATAGTACGGAATAGTATATATCGTTATACGTTATATAGTAATAGTATATAACGTTATACGATAGTACGGAATAGTATATATCGTTATGCGTTATATAGTAATAGTATATAACGTTATGCGTTATATAGTAATAGTATATAACGTCATCCGTTATATAGTATAAGTATATAACGTTATACGTTATGTAGTAATAGTATATAACGTTATACGCTATATAGTAATATTATATAACGTTATGCGTTATATAGTAATATTATATAACGTTATGCGTTATATAGTAATAGTATATAACGTTATACGTTATATAGTAATAGTATATAACGTTATACGTTATATAGTAATAGTATATAACGTTATACGTTATATAGTAATAGTATATAACGTTATACGTTATATAGTAATAGTATATAACGTTATACGTTATATAGTAATAGTATATAACGTTATACGTTAATACGTAATAGTATATATCGTTATACGTTATATAGTAATAGTATATAACGTTATACGTTATATAGTAATAGTATATAACGTTATACGTTAATACGTAATAGTATATATCGTTATACGTTATATAGTAATAGTATATAACGTTATGCGTTATATGGTAATAGTATATAACGTCATCCGTTATATAGTATAAGTATATAACGTTATACGTTATGTAGTAATAGTATATAACGTTATACGTTATATAGTAATATTATATAACGTTATGCGTTATATAGTAATATTATATAACGTTATGCGTTATATAGTAATAATATATAACGTTATACGTTATATAGTAATAGTATATAACGTTATACGTTATATAGTAATAGTATATAACGTTATACGTTATATAGTAATGGTATATAACGTTATACGTTATATAGTAATATTATATAACGTTATGCGTTATATAGTAATAGTATATAACGTTATACGTTATATAGTAATAGTATATAACGTTATACGTTAATACGTAATAGTATATAACGTTATACGTTATATAGTAATAGTATATAACGTTATACGTTATATAATAATAGTATATAACGTTATACGTTAGTACGTAATAATATACAACGTTATACGTGATATGGCAATACCATATAACGTTATACGTTATATAGTAATAGTATATAACGTTATACGATAGTACGGAATAGTATATAACGTTATGCGTTATATAGTAATAGTATATAACGTCATCCGTTATATAGTATAAGTATATAACGTTATACGTTATGTAGTAATAGTATATAACGTTATACGTTATATAGTAATATTATATAACGTTATGCGTTATATAGTAATATTATATAACGTTATGCGTTATATAGTAATAGTATATAACGTTATGCGTTATATAGTAATAGTATATAACGTTATACGTTATATAGTAATAGTATATAACGTTATACGTTATATAGTAGTAGTATATAACGTTATACGTTAATACGTAATAGTATATAACGTTATACGTTATATAGTAATAGTATATAACGTTATGCGTTATATAGTAATAGTATATAACGTTATACGATAGTACGAAATAGTATATATCGTTATACGTTATATAGTAATAGTATATAACGTTATACGTTATATAGTAATAGTATATAACGTTATGCGTTATATAGTAATTGTATATAACGTTATACGTTATATAGTAATAGTATATAACGTTATACGTTAATACGTAATAGTATATAACGTTATGCGTTATATAGTAATAGTATATAACGTCATCCGTTATATAGTATAAGTATATAACGTTATACGTTATGTAGTAATAGTATATAACGTTATACGTTATATAGTAATAGTATATAGCGTTATACGTTATATAGTAATACTATATAACGTTATGCGTTATATAGTAATAGTATATAACGTTATACGATAGTACGAAATAGTATATATCGTTATACGTTATATAGTAATAGTATATAACGTTATACGTTATATAGTAATAGTATATAACGTTATACGTTATATAGTAATAGTATATAACGTTATACGTTAATACGTAATAGTATATATCGTTATACGTTATATAGTAATAGTATATAACGTTATACGTTAATACGTAATAGTATATATCGTTATACGTTATATAGTAATAGTATATAACGTTATGCGTTATATGGTAATAGTATATAACGTCATCCGTTATATAGTATAAGTATATAACGTTATACGTTATGTAGTAATAGTATATAACGTTATACGTTATATAGTAATATTATATAACGTTATGCGTTATATAGTAATATTATATAACGTTATGCGTTATATAGTAATAATATATAACGTTATACGTTATATAGTAATAGTATATAACGTTATACGTTATATAGTAATAGTATATAACGTTATACGTTATATAGTAATGGTATATAACGTTATACGTTATATAGTAATATTATATAACGTTATGCGTTATATAGTAATAGTATATAACGTTATACGTTATATAGTAATAGTATATAACGTTATACGTTATATAGTAATATTATATAACGTTATGCGTTATATAGTAATAGTATATAACGTTATACGTTATATAGTAATAGTATATAACGCATAACGTTATATAGTAATAGTATATAACGTTATACGTTATATAGTAATAGTATATAACGTTATGCGTTATATAGTAATAGTATATAACGTTATACGTTATATAGTAATAGTATATAACGTTATACGTTATATAGTTATAGTATATAACGTTATACGTTATATAGTAATAGTATATAACGTTATACGATATATCGTAATAGTATATAACGTTATACGTTATATAGTAATAGTATATAACGTTATACGTTAATACGTAATAGTATATAACGTTATACGTTATATAGTAATAGTATATAACGTTATACGTTATATAGTAATAGTATATAGCGTTATACGTTATATAGTAATAGTATATAACGTTATACGTTATTACGTAATAGTATATAACGTTATACGTTATATAGTAATAGTATATAACGTTATACGTTAATACATAATAGTATATATCGTTATACCTTATATAGTAATAGTATATAACGTTATACGTTATATAGTAATAGTATATAACGTTATACGTTATATAGTAATATTATATAACGTTATGCGTTATATAGTAATATTATATAACGTTATGCGTTATATAGTAATAGTATATATCGTTATACGTTATATAGTAATAGTATATAACGTTATACGTTAGTACGGAATAGTATATATCGTTATACGTTATATAGTAATAGTATATAACGTTATACGTTATATAGTAATAGTATATATCGTTATGCGTTATATAGTAATAGTATATAACGTTATACGTTATATAGTAATAGTATATAACGTTATACGTTATATAGTAATAGTATATAACGTTATACGTTATATAGTAATAGTATATAACGTTATACGTTAATACGTAATAGTATATAACGTTATGCGTTATATAGTAATAGTATATAACGTCATCCGTTATATAGTATAAGTATATAACGTTATACGTTATGTAGTAATAGTATATAACGTTATACGTTATATAGTAATATTATATAACGTTATGCGTTATATAGTAATATTATATAACGTTATGCGTTATATAGTAATAGTATATAACGTTATGCGTTATATAGTAATAGTATATAACGTTATACGTTATATAGTAATAGTATATAACGTTATACGTTATATAGTAGTAGTATATAACGTTATACGTTAATACGTAATAGTATATAACGTTATACGTTATATAGTAATAGTATATAACGTTATGCGTTATATAGTAATAGTATATAACGTTATACGATAGTACGAAATAGTATATATCGTTATACGTTATATAGTAATAGTATATAACGTTATACGTTATATAGTAATAGTATATAACGTTATGCGTTATATAGTAATTGTATATAACGTTATACGTTATATAGTAATAGTATATAACGTTATACGTTAATACGTAATAGTATATAACGTTATGCGTTATATAGTAATAGTATATAACGTCATCCGTTATATAGTATAAGTATATAACGTTATACGTTATGTAGTAATAGTATATAACGTTATACGTTATATAGTAATAGTATATAGCGTTATACGTTATATAGTAATACTATATAACGTTATGCGTTATACAGTAATAGTATATAACGTTATACGATAGTACGAAATAGTATATATCGTTATACGTTATATAGTAATAGTATATAACGTTATACGTTATATAGTAATAGTATATAACGTTATACGTTATATAGTAATAGTATATAACGTTATACGTTAATACGTAATAGTATATATCGTTATACGTTATATAGTAATAGTATATAACGTTATACGTTAATACGTAATAGTATATATCGTTATACGTTATATAGTAATAGTATATAACGTTATGCGTTATATGGTAATAGTATATAACGTCATCCGTTATATAGTATAAGTATATAACGTTATACGTTATGTAGTAATAGTATATAACGTTATACGTTATATAGTAATATTATATAACGTTATGCGTTATATAGTAATATTATATAACGTTATGCGTTATATAGTAATAATATATAACGTTATACGTTATATAGTAATAGTATATAACGTTATACGTTATATAGTAATAGTATATAACGTTATACGTTATATAGTAATGGTATATAACGTTATACGTTATATAGTAATATTATATAACGTTATGCGTTATATAGTAATAGTATATAACGTTATACGTTATATAGTAATAGTATATAACGTTATACGTTATATAGTAATATTATATAACGTTATGCGTTATATGGTAATAGTATATAACGTCATCCGTTATATAGTATAAGTATATAACGTTATACGTTATGTAGTAATAGTATATAACGTTATACGTTATATAGTAATATTATATAACGTTATGCGTTATATAGTAATATTATATAACGTTATGCGTTATATAGTAATAATATATAACGTTATACGTTATATAGTAATAGTATATAACGTTATACGTTATATAGTAATAGTATATAACGTTATACGTTATATAGTAATGGTATATAACGTTATACGTTATATAGTAATATTATATAACGTTATGCGTTATATAGTAATAGTATATAACGTTATACGTTATATAGTAATAGTATATAACGTTATACGTTATATAGTAATATTATATAACGTTATGCGTTATATAGTAATATTATATAACGTTATGCGTTATATAGTAATAGTATATATCGTTATACGTTATATAGTAATAGTATATAACGTTATACGTTAGTACGGAATAGTATATATCGTTATACGTTATATAGTAATAGTATATAACGTTATACGTTATATAGTAATGGTATATAACGTTTTACGCTATATAGTAATAGTATATAACGTTATGCGATATATAGTAATAGTATATAACGTTATACGATAGTACGGAATAGTATATATCGTTATACGTTATATAGTAATAGTATATAACGTTATACGTTATATAGTAATGGTATATAACGTTATACGTTATATAGTTATAGTATATAACGTTATACGTTATATAGTAATAGTATATAACGTTATACGATAGTACGGAATAGTATATATCGTTATACGTTATATAGTAATAGTATATAACGTTATACGTTATATAGTAATATTATATAACGTTATGCGTTATATAGTAATATTATATAACGTTATGCGTTATATAGTAATATTATATAACGTTATACGTTATATAGTAATAGTATATAACGTTATACGTTATTACGTAATAGTATATATCGTTATACGTTATATAGTAATAGTATATAACGTTATACGTTATATAGTAATGGTATATAACGTTATACGTTATATAGTAATATTATATAACGTTATGCGTTATATAGTAATAGTATATAACGTTATACGTTATATAGTAATAGTATATAACGTTATACGTTATATAGTAATATTATATAACGTTATGCGTTATATAGTAATATTATATAACGTTATGCGTTATATAGTAATAGTATATAACGTTATACGTTATATAGTAATAGTATATAACGTTATACGTTATATAGTAATAGTATATAACGTTATGCGTTATATAGTAATAGTATATAACGTTATACGTTATATAGTAATAGTATATAACGTTATACGTTATATAGTTATAGTATATAACGTTATACGTTATATAGTAATAGTATATAACGTTATACGATATATCGTAATAGTATATAACGTTATACGTTATATAGTAATAGTATATAACGTTATGCGTTATATAGTAATATTATATAACGTTATGCGTTATATAGTAATAGTATATAACGTTATACGTTATATAGTAATAGTATATAACGTTATACGTTATATAGTATAAGTATATAACGTTATACGTTATGTAGTAATAGTATATAACGTTATACGTTATATAGTAATATTATATAACGTTATGCGTTATATAGTAATATTATATAACGTTATGCGTTATATAGTAATAATATATAACGTTATACGTTATATAGTAATAGTATATAACGTTATACGTTATATAGTAATAGTATATAACGTTATACGTTATATAGTAATGGTATATAACGTTATACGTTATATAGTAATATTATATAACGTTATGCGTTATATAGTAATAGTATATAACGTTATACGTTATATAGTAATAGTATATAACGTTATACGTTATATAGTAATATTATATAACGTTATGCGTTATATAGTAATAGTATATAACGTTATACGTTATATAGTAATAGTATATAACGCATAACGTTATATAGTAATAGTATATAACGTTATACGTTATATAGTAATAGTATATAACGTTATGCGTTATATAGTAATAGTATATAACGTTATACGTTATATAGTAATAGTATATAACGTTATACGTTATATAGTAATAGTATATAACGTTATACGTTATATAGTAATAGTATATAGCGTTATACGTTATATAGTAATAGTATATAACGTTATACGTTATATAGTAATAGTATATAACGTTATACGTTATATAGTAATAGTATATAACGTTATACGTTAATACATAATAGTATATATCGTTATACCTTATATAGTAATAGTATATAACGTTATACGTTATATAGTAATAGTATATAACGTTATACGTTATATAGTAATATTATATAACGTTATGCGTTATATAGTAATATTATATAACGTTATGCGTTATATAGTAATAGTATATATCGTTATACGTTATATAGTAATAGTATATAACGTTATACGTTAGTACGGAATAGTATATATCGTTATACGTTATATAGTAATAGTATATAACGTTATACGTTATATAGTAATGGTATATAACGTTTTACGCTATATAGTAATAGTATATAACGTTATACGTTATATAGTAATAGTATATAACGTTATACGATATATCGTAATAGTATATAACGTTATACGTTATATAGTAATATTATATAACGTTATGCGTTATATAGTAATATTATATAACGTTATGCGTTATATAGTAATAGTATATAACGTTATACGTTATATAGTAATAGTATATAACGTTATACGTTATATAGTATAAGTATATAACGTTATACGTTATGTAGTAATAGTATATAACGTTATACGTTATATAGTAATATTATATAACGTTATGCGTTATATAGTAATATTATATAACGTTATGCGTTATATAGTAATAATATATAACGTTATACGTTATATAGTAATAGTATATAACGTTATACGTTATATAGTAATAGTATATAACGTTATACGTTATATAGTAATGGTATATAACGTTATACGTTATATAGTAATATTATATAACGTTATGCGTTATATAGTAATAGTATATAACGTTATACGTTATATAGTAATAGTATATAACGTTATACGTTATATAGTAATATTATATAACGTTATGCGTTATATAGTAATAGTATATAACGTTATACGTTATATAGTAATAGTATATAACGCATAACGTTATATAGTAATAGTATATAACGTTATACGTTATATAGTAATAGTATATAACGTTATGCGTTATATAGTAATAGTATATAACGTTATACGTTATATAGTAATAGTATATAACGTTATACGTTATATAGTAATAGTATATAACGTTATACGTTATATAGTAATAGTATATAGCGTTATACGTTATATAGTAATAGTATATAACGTTATACGTTATATAGTAATAGTATATAACGTTATACGTTATATAGTAATAGTATATAACGTTATACGTTAATACATAATAGTATATATCGTTATACCTTATATAGTAATAGTATATAACGTTATACGTTATATAGTAATAGTATATAACGTTATACGTTATATAGTAATATTATATAACGTTATGCGTTATATAGTAATATTATATAACGTTATGCGTTATATAGTAATAGTATATATCGTTATACGTTATATAGTAATAGTATATAACGTTATACGTTAGTACGGAATAGTATATATCGTTATACGTTATATAGTAATAGTATATAACGTTATACGTTATATAGTAATAGTATATAACGTTATACGTTATATAGTAATAGTATATAACGTTATACGATATATCGTAATAGTATATAACGTTATACGTTATATAGTAATAGTATATAACGTTATACGTTATATAGTAATAGTATATAACGTTATACGTTATATAGTAATAGTATATAACGTTATACGTTATATAGTAATATTATATAACGTTATAAGTTATTACGTAATAGTATATAACGTTATACGTTATATAGTAATAGTATATAACGTTATACGTTATATAGTAATAGCATATAACGTTATACGTTATATAGTAATAGTATATAACGTTATACGTTAATACATAATAGTATATATCGTTATACCTTATATAGTAATAGTATATAACGTTATACGTTATATAGTAATAGTATATAACGTTATACGTTATATAGTAATATTATATAACGTTATGCGTTATATAGTAATATTATATAACGTTATGCGTTATATAGTAATAGTATATAACATTATACGTTATATAGTAATAGTATATAACGTTATACGTTATATAGTAATAGTATATAACGTTATACGTTATATAGTAATAGTATATAACGTTATACGTTATATAGTAATGGTATATAACGTTATACGTTATATAGTAATATTATATAACGTTATGCGTTATATAGTAATAGTATATAACGTTATACGTTATATAGTAATAGTATATAACGTTATACGTTATATAGTAATATTATATAACGTTATGCGTTATATGGTAATAGTATATAACGTCATCCGTTATATAGTATAAGTATATAACGTTATACGTTATGTAGTAATAGTATATAACGTTATACGTTATATAGTAATATTATATAACGTTATGCGTTATATAGTAATATTATATAACGTTATGCGTTATATAGTAATAATATATAACGTTATACGTTATATAGTAATAGTATATAACGTTATACGTTATATAGTAATAGTATATAACGTTATACGTTATATAGTAATGGTATATAACGTTATACGTTATATAGTAATATTATATAACGTTATGCGTTATATAGTAATAGTATATAACGTTATACGTTATATAGTAATAGTATATAACGTTATACGTTATATAGTAATATTATATAACGTTATGCGTTATATAGTAATATTATATAACGTTATGCGTTATATAGTAATAGTATATATCGTTATACGTTATATAGTAATAGTATATAACGTTATACGTTAGTACGGAATAGTATATATCGTTATACGTTATATAGTAATAGTATATAACGTTATACGATATATAGTAATGGTATATACCGTTTTACGCTATATAGTAATAGTATATAACGTTATGCGATATATAGTAATAGTATATAACGTTATACGATAGTACGGAATAGTATATATCGTTATACGTTATATAGTAATAGTATATAACGTTATACGTTATATAGTAATGGTATATAACGTTATACGTTATATAGTTATAGTATATAACGTTATACGTTATATAGTAATAGTATATAACGTTATACGATAGTACGGAATAGTATATATCGTTATACGTTATATAGTAATAGTATATAACGTTATACGTTATATAGTAATATTATATAACGTTATGCGTTATATAGTAATATTATATAACGTTATGCGTTATATAGTAATATTATATAACGTTATACGTTATATAGTAATAGTATATAACGTTATACGTTATTACGTAATAGTATATATCGTTATACGTTATATAGTAATAGTATATAACGTTATACGTTATATAGTAATGGTATATAACGTTATACGTTATATAGTAATATTATATAACGTTATGCGTTATATAGTAATAGTATATAACGTTATACGTTATATAGTAATAGTATATAACGTTATACGTTATATAGTAATATTATATAACGTTATGCGTTATATAGTAATATTATATAACGTTATGCGTTATATAGTAATAGTATATAACGTTATACGTTATATAGTAATAGTATATAACGTTATACGTTATATAGTAATAGTATATAACGTTATGCGTTATATAGTAATAGTATATAACGTTATACGTTATATAGTAATAGTATATAACGTTATACGTTATATAGTTATAGTATATAACGTTATACGTTATATAGTAATAGTATATAACGTTATACGATATATCGTAATAGTATATAACGTTATACGTTATATAGTAATATTATATAACGTTATGCGTTATATAGTAATATTATATAACGTTATGCGTTATATAGTAATAGTATATAACGTTATACGTTATATAGTAATAGTATATAACGTTATACGTTATATAGTATAAGTATATAACGTTATACGTTATGTAGTAATAGTATATAACGTTATACGTTATATAGTAATATTATATAACGTTATGCGTTATATAGTAATATTATATAACGTTATGCGTTATATAGTAATAATATATAACGTTATACGTTATATAGTAATAGTATATAACGTTATACGTTATATAGTAATAGTATATAACGTTATACGTTATATAGTAATGGTATATAACGTTATACGTTATATAGTAATATTATATAACGTTATGCGTTATATAGTAATAGTATATAACGTTATACGTTATATAGTAATAGTATATAACGTTATACGTTATATAGTAATATTATATAACGTTATGCGTTATATAGTAATAGTATATAACGTTATACGTTATATAGTAATAGTATATAACGCATAACGTTATATAGTAATAGTATATAACGTTATACGTTATATAGTAATAGTATATAACGTTATGCGTTATATAGTAATAGTATATAACGTTATACGTTATATAGTAATAGTATATAACGTTATACGTTATATAGTAATAGTATATAACGTTATACGTTATATAGTAATAGTATATAGCGTTATACGTTATATAGTAATAGTATATAACGTTATACGTTATATAGTAATAGTATATAACGTTATACGTTATATAGTAATAGTATATAACGTTATACGTTAATACATAATAGTATATATCGTTATACCTTATATAGTAATAGTATATAACGTTATACGTTATATAGTAATAGTATATAACGTTATACGTTATATAGTAATATTATATAACGTTATGCGTTATATAGTAATATTATATAACGTTATGCGTTATATAGTAATAGTATATATCGTTATACGTTATATAGTAATAGTATATAACGTTATACGTTAGTACGGAATAGTATATATCGTTATACGTTATATAGTAATAGTATATAACGTTATACGTTATATAGTAATGGTATATAACGTTTTACGCTATATAGTAATAGTATATAACGTTATACGTTATATAGTAATAGTATATAACGTTATACGATATATCGTAATAGTATATAACGTTATACGTTATATAGTAATATTATATAACGTTATGCGTTATATAGTAATATTATATAACGTTATGCGTTATATAGTAATAGTATATAACGTTATACGTTATATAGTAATAGTATATAACGTTAAACGTTATATAGTATAAGTATATAACGTTATACGTTATGTAGTAATAGTATATAACGTTATACGTTATATAGTAATATTATATAACGTTATGCGTTATATATTATTACTATATAACGTTATGCGTTATATAGTAATAATATATAACGTTATACGTTATATAGTAATAGTATATAACGTTATACGTTATATAGTAATAGTATATAACGTTATACGTTATATAGTAATGGTATATAACGTTATACGTTATATAGTAATATTATATAACGTTATGCGTTATATAGTAATAGTATATAACGTTATACGTTATATAGTAATAGTATATAACGTTATACGTTATATAGTAATATTATATAACGTTATGCGTTATATAGTAATAGTATATAACGTTATACGTTATATAGTAATAGTATATAACGCATAACGTTATATAGTAATAGTATATAACGTTATACGTTATATAGTAATAGTATATAACGTTATGCGTTATATAGTAATAGTATATAACGTTATACGTTATATAGTAATAGTATATAACGTTATACGTTATATAGTAATAGTATATAACGTTATACGTTATATAGTAATAGTATATAGCGTTATACGTTATATAGTAATAGTATATAACGTTATACGTTATATAGTAATAGTATATAACGTTATACGTTATATAGTAATAGTATATAACGTTATACGTTAATACATAATAGTATATATCGTTATACCTTATATAGTAATAGTATATAACGTTATACGTTATATAGTAATAGTATATAACGTTATACGTTATATAGTAATATTATATAACGTTATGCGTTATATAGTAATATTATATAACGTTATGCGTTATATAGTAATAGTATATATCGTTATACGTTATATAGTAATAGTATATAACGTTATACGTTAGTACGGAATAGTATATATCGTTATACGTTATATAGTAATAGTATATAACGTTATACGTTATATAGTAATAGTATATAACGTTATACGTTATATAGTAATAGTATATAACGTTATACGATATATCGTAATAGTATATAACGTTATACGTTATATAGTAATAGTATATAACGTTATACGTTATATAGTAATAGTATATAACGTTATACGTTATATAGTAATAGTATATAACGTTATACGTTATATAGTAATAGTATATAACGTTATACGTTATATAGTAATATTATATAACGTTATAAGTTATTACGTAATAGTATATAACGTTATACGTTATATAGTAATAGTATATAACGTTATACGTTATATAGTAATAGCATATAACGTTATACGTTATATAGTAATAGTATATAACGTTATACGTTAATACATAATAGTATATATCGTTATACCTTATATAGTAATAGTATATAACGTTATACGTTATATAGTAATAGTATATAACGTTATACGTTATATAGTAATATTATATAACGTTATGCGTTATATAGTAATATTATATAACGTTATGCGTTATATAGTAATAGTATATAACATTATACGTTATATAGTAATAGTATATAACGTTATACGTTATATAGTAATAGTATATAACGTTATACGTTATATAGTAATAGTATATAACGTTATACGTTATGTAGTAATAGTATATAACGTTATACGTTATATAGTAATATTGTATAACGTTATGCGTTATATAGTAATATTATATAACGTTATGCGTTATATAGTAATAGTATATAACGTTATACGTTATATAGTAATAGTATATAACGTTATACGTTATATAGTAATGGTATATAACGTTATACGTTATATAGTAATATTATATAACGTTATGCGTTATATAGTAATAGTATATAACGTTATACGTTATATAGTAATAGTATATAACGCTATACGTTATATAGTAATAGTATATAACGTTATACGTTATATAGTAATAGTATATAACGTTATACGTTATATAGTAATAGTATATAACGTTATACGTTATATAGTAATAGTATATAACGTTATACGTTAATACGTAATAGTATATATCGTTATAAGTTATATAGTAATAGTATATAACGTTATACGTTATATAGTAATAGTATATAACGTTATACGTTATATAGTAATAGTATATAACGTTATACGTTAATACGTAATAGTATATATCGTTATACGTTATATAGTAATAGTATATAACGTTATGCGTTATATGGTAATAGTATATAATGTAATCCGTTATATAGTATAAGTATATAACGTTATACGTTATGTAGTAATAGTATATAACGTTATATAGTAATATTATATAACGTTATGCGTTATATAGTAATATTATATAACGTTATGCGTTATATAGTAATAGTATATAACGTTATACGTTATATAGTAATAGTATATAACGTTATACGTTATATAGTAATAGTATATAACGTTATACGTTATATAGTAATGGTATATAGCGTTATACGTTATATAGTAATATTATATAACGTTATGCGTTATATAGTAATAGTATATAACGTTATACGTTATATAGTAAGAGTATATAACTTTATACGTTATATAGTAATAGTATATAACGTTATACGTTAATACGTAATAGTATATAACGTTATACGTTATATAGTAATAGTATATAACGTTATACGTTATATAGTAATAGTATATAACGTTATACGTTAGTACGTAATAATATACAACGTTATACGTGATATGGCAATACTATATAACGTTATACGTTATGTAGTAATAGTATATAACGTTATACGTTATATAGTAATATTATATAACGTTATGCGTTATATAGTAATATTATATAACGTTATGCGTTATATAGTAATAGTATATAACGTTATACGTTATATAGTAATAGTATATAACGTTATACGTTATATAGTAATAGTATATAACGTTATACGTTATATAGTAATAGTATATAACGTTATACGTTATATAGTAATAGTATATAACGTTATACGTTATATAGTAATAGTATATAACGTTATACGTTAATACGTAATAGTATATATCGTTATACGTTATATAGTAATAGTATATAACGTTATACGTTATATAGTAATAGTATATAACGTTATACGTTAATACGTAATAGTATATATCGTTATACGTTATATAGTAATAGTATATAACGTTATGCGTTATATGGTAATAGTATATAACGTCATCCGTTATATAGTATAAGTATATAACGTTATACGTTATGTAGTAATAGTATATAACGTTATACGTTATATAGTAATATTATATAACGTTATGCGTTATATAGTAATATTATATAACGTTATGCGTTATATAGTAATAATATATAACGTTATACGTTATATAGTAATAGTATATAACGTTATACGTTATATAGTAATAGTATATAACGTTATACGTTATATAGTAATGGTATATAACGTTATACGTTATATAGTAATATTATATAACGTTATGCGTTATATAGTAATAGTATATAACGTTATACGTTATATAGTAATAGTATATAACGTTATACGTTAATACGTAATAGTATATAACGTTATACGTTATATAGTAATAGTATATAACGTTATACGTTATATAATAATAGTATATAACGTTATACGTTAGTACGTAATAATATGCAACGTTATACGTGATATGGCAATACCATATAACGTTATACGTTATATAGTAATAGTATATAACGTTATACGATAGTACGGAATAGTATATAACGTTATGCGTTATATAGTAATAGTATATAACGTCATCCGTTATATAGTATAAGTATATAACGTTATACGTTATGTAGTAATAGTATATAACGTTATACGTTATATAGTAATATTATATAACGTTATGCGTTATATAGTAATATTATATAACGTTATGCGTTATATAGTAATAGTATATAACGTTATGCGTTATATAGTAATAGTATATAACGTTATACGTTATATAGTAATAGTATATAACGTCATCCGTTATATAGTATAAGTATATAACGTTATACGTTATGTAGTAATAGTATATAACGTTATACGTTATATAGTAATATTATATAACGTTATGCGTTATATAGTAATATTATATAACGTTATGCGTTATATAGTAATAGTATATAACGTTATGCGTTATATAGTAATAGTATATAACGTTATACGTTATATAGTAATAGTATATAACGTTATGCGTTATATAGTAATAGTATATAACGTTATACGATAGTACGAAATAGTATATATCGTTATACGTTATATAGTAATAGTATATAACGTTATACGTTATATAGTAATAGTATATAACGTTATGCGTTATATAGTAATTGTATATAACGTTATACGTTATATAGTAATAGTATATAACGTTATACGTTAATACGTAATAGTATATAACGTTATGCGTTATATAGTAATAGTATATAACGTCATCCGTTATATAGTATAAGTATATAACGTTATACGTTATGTAGTAATAGTATATAACGTTATACGTTATATAGTAATAGTATATAGCGTTATACGTTATATAGTAATACTATATAACGTTATGCGTTATATAGTAATAGTATATAACGTTATACGATAGTACGAAATAGTATATATCGTTATACGTTATATAGTAATAGTATATAACGTTATACGTTATATAGTAATAGTATATAACGTTATACGTTATATAGTAATAGTATATAACGTTATACGTTAATACGTAATAGTATATATCGTTATACGTTATATAGTAATAGTATATAACGTTATACGTTAATACGTAATAGTATATATCGTTATACGTTATATAGTAATAGTATATAACGTTATGCGTTATATGGTAATAGTATATAACGTCATCCGTTATATAGTATAAGTATATAACGTTATACGTTATGTAGTAATAGTATATAACGTTATACGTTATATAGTAATATTATATAACGTTATGCGTTATATAGTAATATTATATAACGTTATGCGTTATATAGTAATAATATATAACGTTATACGTTATATAGTAATAGTATATAACGTTATACGTTATATAGTAATAGTATATAACGTTATACGTTATATAGTAATGGTATATAACGTTATACGTTATATAGTAATATTATATAACGTTATGCGTTATATAGTAATAGTATATAACGTTATACGTTATATAGTAATAGTATATAACGTTATACGTTATATAGTAATATTATATAACGTTATGCGTTATATAGTAATAGTATATAACGTTATACGTTATATAGTAATAGTATATAACGCTATACGTTATATAGTAATAGTATATAACGTTATACGTTATATAGTAATAGTATATAACGTTATGCGTTATATAGTAATAGTATATAACGTTATACGTTATATAGCAATAGTATATAACGTTATACGTTATATAGTTATAGTATATAACGTTATACGTTATATAGTAATAGTATATAACGTTATACGATATATCGTAATAGTATATAACGTTATACGTTATATAGTAATAGTATATAACGTTATACGTTAATACGTAATAGTATATAACGTTATACGTTATATAGTAATAGTATATAACGTTATACGTTATATAGTAATAGTATATAGCGTTATACGTTATATAGTAATAGTATATAACGTTATACGTTATTACGTAATAGTATATAACGTTATACGTTATATAGTAATAGTATATAACGTTATACGTTAATACATAATAGTATATATCGTTATACCTTATATAGTAATAGTATATAACGTTATACGTTATATAGTAATAGTATATAACGTTATACGTTATATAGTAATATTATATAACGTTATGCGTTATATAGTAATATTATATAACGTTATGCGTTATATAGTAATAGTATATATCGTTATACGTTATATAGTAATAGTATATAACGTTATACGTTAGTACGGAATAGTATATATCGTTATACGTTATATGGTAATAGTATATAACGTTATACGTTATATAGTAATAGTATATATCGTTATGCGTTATATAGTAATAGTATATAACGTTATACGTTATATAGTAATAGTATATAACGTTATACGTTATATAGTAATAGTATATAACGTTATACGTTATATAGTAATAGTATATAACGTTATACGTTAATACGTAATAGTATATAACGTTATGCGTTATATAGTAATAGTATATAACGTCATCCGTTATATAGTATAAGTATATAACGTTATACGTTATGTAGTAATAGTATATAACGTTATACGTTATATAGTAATATTATATAACGTTATGCGTTATATAGTAATATTATATAACGTTATGCGTTATATAGTAATAGTATATAACGTTATGCGTTATATAGTAATAGTATATAACGTTATACGTTATATAGTAATAGTATATAACGTTATACGTTATATAGTAGTAGTATATAACGTTATACGTTAATACGTAATAGTATATAACGTTATACGTTATATAGTAATAGTATATAACGTTATGCGTTATATAGTAATAGTATATAACGTTATACGATAGTACGAAATAGTATATATCGTTATACGTTATATAGTAATAGTATATAACGTTATACGTTATATAGTAATAGTATATAACGTTATGCGTTATATAGTAATTGTATATAACGTTATACGTTATATAGTAATAGTATATAACGTTATACGTTAATACGTAATAGTATATAACGTTATGCGTTATATAGTAATAGTATATAACGTCATCCGTTATATAGTATAAGTATATAACGTTATACGTTATGTAGTAATAGTATATAACGTTATACGTTATATAGTAATAGTATATAGCGTTATACGTTATATAGTAATACTATATAACGTTATGCGTTATACAGTAATAGTATATAACGTTATACGATAGTACGAAATAGTATATATCGTTATACGTTATATAGTAATAGTATATAACGTTATACGTTATATAGTAATAGTATATAACGTTATACGTTATATAGTAATAGTATATAACGTTATACGTTAATACGTAATAGTATATATCGTTATACGTTATATAGTAATAGTATATAACGTTATACGTTAATACGTAATAGTATATATCGTTATACGTTATATAGTAATAGTATATAACGTTATGCGTTATATGGTAATAGTATATAACGTCATCCGTTATATAGTATAAGTATATAACGTTATACGTTATGTAGTAATAGTATATAACGTTATACGTTATATAGTAATATTATATAACGTTATGCGTTATATAGTAATATTATATAACGTTATGCGTTATATAGTAATAATATATAACGTTATACGTTATATAGTAATAGTATATAACGTTATACGTTATATAGTAATAGTATATAACGTTATACGTTATATAGTAATGGTATATAACGTTATACGTTATATAGTAATATTATATAACGTTATGCGTTATATAGTAATAGTATATAACGTTATACGTTATATAGTAATGGTATATAACGTTATACGTTATATAGTAATAGTATATAACGTTATACGTTATATAGTAATAGTATATAACGTTATGCGTTATATAGTAATATTATATAACGTTATGCGTTATATAGTAATAGTATATAACGTTATACGTTATATAGTAATAGTATATAACGTTATACGTTATATAGTAATAGTATATAACGTTATACGTTATATAGTAGTAGTATATAACGTTATACGTTAATACGTAATAGTATATAACGTTATGCGTTATATAGTAATAGTATATAACGTCATCCGTTATATAGTATAAGTATATAACGTTATACGTTATGTAGTAATAGTATATAACGTTATACGTTATATAGTAATATTATATAACGTTATGCGTTATATAGTAATATTATATAACGTTATGCGTTATATAGTAATAGTATATAACGTTATACGTTATATAGTAATAGTATATAACGTTATACGTTATATAGTAATAGTATATAACGTTATACGTTATATAGTAATGGTATATAACGTTATACGTTATATAGTAATATTATATAACGTTACGCGTTATATAGTAATAGTATATAACGTTATACGTTATATAGTAATAGTATATAACGTTATACGTTATATAGTAATAGTATATAACGTTATACGTTATATAGTAATAGTATATAAAGTTATACGTTATATAGTAATAGTATATAACGTTATGCGTTATATAGTAATAGTATATAACGTTATACGATAGTACGAAATAGTATATATCGTTATACGTTATATAGTAATAGTATATAACGTTATACGTTATATAGTAATAGTATATAACGTTATGCGTTATATAGTAATTGTATATAACGTTATACGTTATTACGTAATATTATATAACGTTATGCGTTATATAGTAATAGTATATAACGTTATACGTTATATAGTAATAGTATATAACGTTATGCGTTATATAGTAATAGTATATAACGTTATACGATAGTACGGAATAGTATATATCGTTATACGTTATATAGTAATAGTATATAACGTTATACGTTAGTACGTAATAATATACAACGTTATACGTGATATGGCAGTACTATATAACGTTATACGTTATTACGTAATAGTATATAACGTTATACGTTATTACGTAATAGTATATGACGTTATACGTTATATAGTAATAGTATATAACGTTATATGTTATATAGTAATATTATATAACGTTATGCGTTATATAGTAATAGTATATAACGTTATACGTTATATAGTAATAGTATATAACGTTATACGTTATATAGTAATAGTATATAACGTTATACGTTATATAGTACAAGTATATAACGTTATACGTTATATAGTAATAGTATATAACGTTATGCGTTATATAGTAATATTATATAACGTTATGCGTTATATAGTAATAGTATATAACGTTATACGTTATATAGTAATAGTATATAACGTTATACGTTAATACATAATAGTATATATCGTTATACCTTATATAGTAATAGTATATAACGTTATACGTTATATAGTAATAGTATATAACGTTATACGTTATATAGTAATAGTATATAACGTTATACGATATATCGTAATAGTATATAACGTTATACGTTATATAGTAATAGTATATAACGTTATACGTTATATAGTAATAGTATATAACGTTATACGTTATATAGTAATAGTATATAACGTTATACGTTATATAGTAATATTATATAACGTTATAAGTTATTACGTAATAGTATATAACGTTATACGTTATATAGTAATAGTATATAACGTTATACGTTATATAGTAATAGCATATAACGTTATACGTTATATAGTAATAGTATATAACGTTATACGTTAATACATAATAGTATATATCGTTATACCTTATATAGTAATAGTATATAACGTTATACGTTATATAGTAATAGTATATAACGTTATACGTTATATAGTAATATTATATAACGTTATGCGTTATATAGTAATATTATATAACGTTATGCGTTATATAGTAATAGTATATAACATTATACGTTATATAGTAATAGTATATAACGTTATACGTTATATAGTAATAGTATATAACGTTATACGTTATATAGTAATAGTATATAACGTTATACGTTATGTAGTAATAGTATATAACGTTATACGTTATATAGTAATATTGTATAACGTTATGCGTTATATGGTAATATTATATAACGTTATGCGTTATATAGTAATAGTATATAACGTTATACGTTATATAGTAATAGTATATAACGTTATACGTTAATACATAATAGTATATATCGTTATACCTTATATAGTAATAGTATATAACGTTATACGTTATATAGTAATAGTATATAACGTTATACGTTATATAGTAATAGTACATAACGTTATACGATATATCGTAATAGTATATAACGTTATACGTTATATAGTAATAGTATATAACGTTATACGTTATATAGTAATAGTATATAACGTTATACGTTATATAGTAATAGTATATAACGTTATACGTTATATAGTAATATTATATAACGTTATAAGTTATTACGTAATAGTATATAACGTTATACGTTATATAGTAATAGTATATAACGTTATACGTTATATAGTAATAGCATATAACGTTATACGTTATATAGTAATAGTATATAACGTTATACGTTAATACATAATAGTATATATCGTTATACCTTATATAGTAATAGTATATAACGTTATACGTTATATAGTAATAGTATATAACGTTATACGTTATATAGTAATATTATATAACGTTATGCGTTATATAGTAATATTATATAACGTTATGCGTTATATAGTAATAGTATATAACATTATACGTTATATAGTAATAGTATATAACGTTATACGTTATATAGTAATAGTATATAACGTTATACGTTATATAGTAATAGTATATAACGTTATACGTTATGTAGTAATAGTATATAACGTTATACGTTATATAGTAATATTGTATAACGTTATGCGTTATATGGTAATATTATATAACGTTATGCGTTATATAGTAATAGTATATAACGTTATACGTTATATAGTAATAGTATATAACGTTATACGTTATATAGTAATGGTATATAACGTTATACGTTATATAGTAATATTATATAACGTTATGCGTTATATAGTAATAGTATATAACGTTATACGTTATATAGTAATAGTATATAACGCTATACGTTATATAGTAATAGTATATAACGTTATACGTTATATAGTAATAGTATATAACGTTATACGTTATATAGTAATAGTATATAACGTTATACGTTATATAGTATTAGTATATAACGTTATACGTTAATACGTAATAGTATATATCGTTATAAGTTATATAGTAATAGTATATAACGTTATACGTTATATAGTAATAGTATATAACGTTATGCGTTATATAGTAATAGTAAATAACGTTATACGTTATATAGTAATAGTATATAACGTTATACGTTATATAGTAATAGTATATAACGTTATGCGTTATATAGTAATAGTATATAACGTTATACGATAGTACGGAATAGTATATATCGTTATACGTTATATAGTAATAGTATATAACGTTATACGTTAGTACGTAATAATATACAACGTTATACGTGATATGGCAGTACTATATAACGTTATACGTTATTACGTAATAGTATATAACGTTATACGTTATTACGTAATAGTATATGACGTTATACGTTATATAGTAATAGTATATAACGTTATACGTTATATAGTAATATTATATAACGTTATGCGTTATATAGTAATAGTATATAACGTTATACGTTATATAGTAATAGTATATAACGTCATCCGTTATATAGTATAAGTATATAACGTTATACGTTATGTAGTAATAGTATATAACGTTATACGTTATATCGTAATATTATATAACGTTATGCGTTATATAGTAATATTATATAACGTTATGCGTTATATAGTAATAGTATATAACGTTATACGTTATATAGTAATAGTATATAACGTTATACGTTATATAGTAATAGTATATAACGTTATACGTTATATAGTAATAGTATATAACGTTATACGTTATATAGTAATGGTATA
This sequence comes from Bombus terrestris, assembly GCF_910591885.1. Taxonomy (NCBI): domain Eukaryota; kingdom Metazoa; phylum Arthropoda; class Insecta; order Hymenoptera; family Apidae; genus Bombus; species Bombus terrestris. Next base: position 339,987 of record NC_063286.1, read on the forward strand.
TAACGTTATACGTTATATAGTAATATTATATAACGTTATGCGTTATATAGTAATAGTATATAACGTTATACGTTATATAGTAATAGTATATAACGTTATACGTTATATAGTAATAGTATATAACGTTATACGTTATATAGTAATAGTATATAAAGTTATACGTTATATAGTAATAGTATATAACGTTATGCGTTATATAGTAATAGTATATAACGTTATACGATAGTACGAAATAGTATATATCGTTATACGTTATATAGTAATAGTATATAACGTTATGCGTTATATAGTAATAGTATATAACGTTATACGTTATATAGTAATATTATATAACGTTATGCGTTATATAGTAATAGTATATAACGTTATACGTTATATAGTAATAGTATATAACGTTATGCGTTATATAGTAATAGTAAATAACGTTATACGTTATATAGTAATACTATATAACGTTATACGTTATATAGTAATGGTATATAACGTTATACGTTATATAGTAATAGTATATAACGTTATACGTTATATAGTAATAGTATATAACGTTATGCGTTATATAGTAATATTATATAACGTTATGCGTTATATAGTAATAGTATATAACGTTATACGTTATATAGTAATAGTATATAACGTTATACGTTATATAGTAATAGTATATAACGTTATACGTTATATAGTAGTAGTATATAACGTTATACGTTAATACGTAATAGTATATAACGTTATGCGTTATATAGTAATAGTATATAACGTCATCCGTTATATAGTATAAGTATATAACGTTATACGTTATGTAGTAATAGTATATAACGTTATACGTTATATCGTAATATTATATAACGTTATGCGTTATATAGTAATATTATATAACGTTATGCGTTATATAGTAATAGTATATAACGTTATACGTTATATAGTAATAGTATATAACGTTATACGTTATATAGTAATAGTATATAACGTTATACGTTATATAGTAATGGTATATAACGTTATACGTTATATAGTAATATTATATAACGTTATGCGTTATATAGTAATAGTATATAACGTTATACGTTATATAGTAATAGTATATAACGTTATACGTTATATAGTAATAGTATATAACGTTATACGTTATATAGTAATAGTATATAAAGTTATACGTTATATAGTAATAGTATATAACGTTATGCGTTATATAGTAATAGTATATAACGTTATACGATAGTACGGAATAGTATATATCGTTATACGTTATATAGTAATAGTATATAACGTTATACGTTAGTACGTAATAATATACAACGTCATACGTGATATGGCAGTACTATATAACGTTATACGTTATTACGTAATAGTATATAACGTTATACGTTATTACGTAATAGTATATGACGTTATACGTTATATAGTAATAGTATATAACGTTATACGTTATATAGTAATATTATATAACGTTATGCGTTATATAGTAATAGTATATAACGTTATACGTTATATAGTAATAGTATATAACGTTATACGTTATATAGTAATAGTATATAACGTTATACGTTATATAGTACAAGTATATAACGTTATACGTTATATAGTAATAGTATATAACGTTATGCGTTATATAGTAATATTATATAACGTTATGCGTTATATAGTAATAGTATATAACGTTATACGTTATATAGTAATAGTATATAACGTTATACGTTAATACATAATAGTATATATCGTTATACCTTATATAGTAATAGTATATAATGTTATACGTTATATAGTAATAGTATATAACGTTATACGTTATATAGTAATATTATATAACGTTATGCGTTATATAGTAATATTATATAACGTTATGCGTTATATAGTAATAGTATATAACATTATACGTTATATAGTAATAGTATATAACGTTATACGTTATATAGTAATAGTATATAACGTTATACGTTATATAGTAATAGTATATAACGTTATACGTTATGTAGTAATAGTATATAACGTTATACGTTATATAGTAATATTGTATAACGTTATGCGTTATATAGTAATATTATATAACGTTATGCGTTATATAGTAATAGTATATAACGTTATACGTTATATAGTAATAGTATATAACGTTATACGTTATATAGTAATGGTATATAACGTTATACGTTATATAGTAATATTATATAACGTTATGCGTTATATAGTAATAGTATATAACGTTATACGTTATATAGTAATAGTATATAACGCTATACGTTATATAGTAATAGTATATAACGTTATACGTTATATAGTAATAGTATATAACGTTATACGTTATATAGTAATAGTATATAACGTTATACGTTATATAGTAATAGTATATAACGTTATACGTTAATACGTAATAGTATATATCGTTATAAGTTATATAGTAATAGTATATAACGTTATACGTTATATAGTAATAGTATATAACGTTATACGTTATATAGTAATAGTATATAACGTTATACGTTAATACGTAATAGTATATATCGTTATACGTTATATAGTAATAGTATATAACGTTATGCGTTATATGGTAATAGTATATAACGTCATCCGTTATATAGTATAAGTATATAACGTTATACGTTATGTAGTAATAGTATATAACGTTATATAGTAATATTATATAACGTTATGCGTTATATAGTAATATTATATAACGTTATGCGTTATATAGTAATAGTATATAACGTTATACGTTATATAGTAATAGTATATAACGTTATACGTTATATAGTAATAGTATATAACGTTATACGTTATATAGTAATAGTATATAACGTTATACGTTAATACGTAATAGTATATATCGTTATACGTTATATAGTAATAGTATATAACGTTATGCGTTATATGGTAATAGTATATAACGTCATCCGTTATATAGTATAAGTATATAACGTTATACGTTATGTAGTAAGAGTATATAACGTTATATAGTAATATTATATAACGTTATGCGTTATATAGTAATATTATATAACGTTATGCGTTATATAGTAATAGTATATAACGTTATACGTTATATAGTAATAGTATATAACGTTATACGTTATATAGTAATAGTATATAACGTTATACGTTATATAGTAATGGTATATAGCGTTATACGTTATATAGTAATATTATATAACGTTATGCGTTATATAGTAATAGTATATAACGTTATACGTTATATAGTAAGAGTATATAACTTTATACGTTATATAGTAATAGTATATAACGTTATACGTTAATACGTAATAGTATATAACGTTATACGTTATATAGTAATAGTATATAACGTTATACGTTATATAGTAATAGTATATAACGTTATACGTTATATAGTAATAGTATATAACGTTATACGTTAGTACGTAATAATATACAACGTTATACGTGATATGGCAATACTATATAACGTTATACGTTATGTAGTAATAGTATATAACGTTATACGTTATATAGTAATATTATATAACGTTATGCGTTATATAGTAATATTATATAACGTTATGCGTTATATAGTAATAGTATATAACGTTATACGTTATATAGTATAAGTATATAACGTTATACGTTATGTAGTAATAGTATATAACGTTATGCGTTATATAGTAATATTATATAACGTTATGCGTTATATAGTAATAGTATATAACGTTATACGTTATATAGTAATAGTATATAACGTTATACGTTATATAGTAATAGTATATAACGTTATACGTTATATAGTAATGGTATATAGCTTTATACGTTATATAGTAATATTATATAACGTTATGCGTTATATAGTAATAGTATATAACGTTATACGTTATATAGTAAGAGTATATAACTTTATACGTTATATAGTAATAGTATATAACGTTATACGTTAATACGTAATAGTATATAACGTTATACGTTATATAGTAATAGTATATAACGTTATACGTTATATAGTAATAGTATATAACGTTATACGTTATATAGTAATAGTATATAACGTTATACGTTAGTACGTAATAATATACAACGTTATACGTGATATGGCAATACTATATAACGTTATACGTTATGTAGTAATAGTATATAACGTTATACGTTATATAGTAATATTATATAACGTTATGCGTTATATAGTAATATTATATAACGTTATGCGTTATATAGTAATAGTATATAACGTTATACGTTATATAGTATAAGTATATAACGTTATACGTTATGTAGTAATAGTATATAACGTTATGCGTTATATAGTAATAGTAAATAACGTTATACGTTATATAGTAATAGTATATAAAGTTATACGTTATATAGTAATAGTATATAACGTTATGCGTTATATAGTAATAGTATATAACGTTATACGATAGTACGAAATAGTATATATCGTTATACGTTATATAGTAATAGTATATAACGTTATACGTGATATAGTAATACTATATAACGTTATACGTTATATAGTAATGGTATATAACGTTATACGTTATATAGTAATATTATATAACGTTATGCGTTATATAGTAATAGTATATAACGTTATACGATAGTACGAAATAGTATATATCGTTATACGTTATATAGTAATAGTATATAACGTTATACGTTATATAGTAATGGTATATAACGTTATACGTTATATAGTAATAGTATATAACGTTATAAGTTATATAGTAATAGTATATAACGTTATACGTTATATAGTAATGGTATATAACGTTATACGTTATATAGTAATATTATATAACGTTATGCGTTATATAGTAATAGTATATAACGTTATACGTTATATAGTAATAGTATATAACGTTATACGTTATATAGTAATAGTATATAACGTTATACGTTATATAGTAATAGTATATAACGTTATACGTTATATAGTAATAGTATATAACGTTATGCGTTATATAGTAATAGTATATAACGTTATACGATAGTACGAAATAGTATATATCGTTATACGTTATATAGTAATAGTATATAACGTTATACGTTATATAGTAATGGTATATAACGTTATACGTTACATAGTAATGGTATATAACGTTATACGTTATATAGTAATATTATATAACGTTATGCGTTATATAGTAATAGTATATAACGTTATACGTTATATAGTAATAGTATATAACGTTATACGTTATATAGTAATAGTATATAACGTTATGCGTTATATAGTAATAGTATATAACGTTATACGTTATATAGTAATAGTATATAACGTTATGCGTTATATAGTAATAGTATATAACGTTATACGATAGTACGGAATAGTATATATCGTTATACGTTATATAGTAATAGTATATAACGTTATACGTTAGTACGTAATAATATACAACGTTATACGTGATATGGCAATACTATATAACGTTATACGTTATTACGTAATAGTATATAACGTTATACGTTATATAGTAATAGTATATAACGTTATGCGTTATATAGTAATAGTATATAACGTTATACGTTATATAGTAATAGTATATAACGTTGTGCGTTATATAGTAATAGTATATAACGTTATACGATAGTACGGAATAGTATATATCGTTATACGTTATATAGTAATAGTATATAACGTTATACGTTATATAGTAATAGTATATAACGTTATACGTTATATAGTAATAGTATATAACGTTATACGTTATATAGTAATAGTATATAACGTTATACGTTATATAGTAATAGTATATAGCGTTATACGTTATATAGTAATACTATATAACGTTATGCGTTATATAGTAATAGTATATAACGTTATACGATAGTACGAAATAGTATATATCGTTATACGTTATATAGTAATAGTATATAACGTTATACGTTATATAGTAATAGTATATAACGTTATACGTTATATAGTAATTGTATATAACGTTATACGTTATTACGTAATATTATATAACGTTATGCGTTATATAGTAATAGTATATAACGTTATACGTTAATACGTAATAGTATATATCGTTATACGTTATATAGTAATAGTATATAACGTTATGCGTTATATGGTAATAGTATATAACGTCATCCGTTATATAGTATAAGTATATAACGTTATACGTTATGTAGTAATAGTATATAACGTTATATAGTAATGGTATATAACGTTATACGTTATATAGTAATATTATATAACGTTATGCGTTATATAGTAATAGTATATAACGTTATACGTTATATAGTAATAGTATATAACGCTATACGTTATATAGTAATAGTATATAACGTTATACGTTATATAGTAATAGTATATAACGTTATACGTTATATAGTAATAGTATATAACGTTATACGTTATATAGTAATAGTATATAACGTTATACGTTAATACGTAATAGTATATATCGTTATAAGTTATATAGTAATAGTATATAACGTTATACGTTATATAGTAATAGTATATAACGTTATACGTTATATAGTAATAGTATATAACGTTATACGTTAATACGTAATAGTATATATCGTTATACGTTATATAGTAATAGTATATAACGTTATGCGTTATATGGTAATAGTATATAACGTCATCCGTTATATAGTATAAGTATATAACGTTATACGTTATGTAGTAATAGTATATAACGTTATATAGTAATATTATATAACGTTATACGTTATATGGTAATAGTATATAACGTTATGCGTTATATAGTAATAGTATATAACGTTATACGTTATATAGTAATAGTATATAACGTTATACGTTATATAGTAATAGTATATAACGTTATACGTTATATAGTAATAGTATATAACGTTATACGTTAATACGTAATAGTATATATCGTTATACCTTATATAGTAATAGTATATAACGTTATGCGTTATATGGTAATAGTATATAACGTCATCCGTTATATAGTATAAGTATATAACGTTATACGTTATGTAGTAATAGTATATAACGTTATATAGTAATATTATATAACGTTATGCGTTATATAGTAATATTATATAACGTTATGCGTTATATAGTAATAGTATATAACGTTATACGTTATATAGTAATAGTATATAACGTTATACGTTATATAGTAATAGTATATAACGTTATACGTTATATAGTAATGGTATATAGCGTTATACGTTATATAGTAATATTATATAACGTTATGCGTTATATAGTAATAGTATATAACGTTATACGTTATATAGTAAGAGTATATAACTTTATACGTTATATAGTAATAGTATATAACGTTATACGTTAATACGTAATAGTATATAACGTTATACGTTATATAGTAATAGTATATAACGTTATACGTTATATAGTAATAGTATATAACGTTATACGTTATATAGTAATAGTATATAACGTTATACGTTAGTACGTAATAATATACAACGTTATACGTGATATGGCAATACTATATAACGTTATACGTTATGTAGTAATAGTATATAACGTTATACGTTATATAGTAATATTATATAACGTTATGCGTTATATAGTAATATTATATAACGTTATGCGTTATATAGTAATAGTATATAACGTTATACGTTATATAGTATAAGTATATAACGTTATACGTTATGTAGTAATAGTATATAACGTTATGCGTTATATAGTAATATTATATAACGTTATGCGTTATATAGTAATAGTATATAACGTTATACGTTATATAGTAATAGTATATAACGTTATACGTTATATAGTAATAGTATATAACGTTATACGTTATATAGTAATGGTATATAGCTTTATACGTTATATAGTAATATTATATAACGTTATGCGTTATATAGTAATAGTATATAACGTTATACGTTATATAGTAAGAGTATATAACTTTATACGTTATATAGTAATAGTATATAACGTTATACGTTAATACGTAATAGTATATAACGTTATACGTTATATAGTAATAGTATATAACGTTATACGTTATATAGTAATAGTATATAACGTTATACGTTATATAGTAATAGTATATAACGTTATACGTTAGTACGTAATAATATACAACGTTATACGTGATATGGCAATACTATATAACGTTATACGTTATGTAGTAATAGTATATAACGTTATACGTTATATAGTAATATTATATAACGTTATGCGTTATATAGTAATATTATATAACGTTATGCGTTATATAGTAATAGTATATAACGTTATACGTTATATAGTATAAGTATATAACGTTATACGTTATGTAGTAATAGTATATAACGTTATGCGTTATATAGTAATAGTAAATAACGTTATACGTTATATAGTAATAGTATATAAAGTTATACGTTATATAGTAATAGTATATAACGTTATGCGTTATATAGTAATAGTATATAACGTTATACGATAGTACGAAATAGTATATATCGTTATACGTTATATAGTAATAGTATATAACGTTATACGTGATATGGTAATACTATATAACGTATAACGTTATATAGTAATGGTATATAACGTTATACGTTATATAGTAATATTATATAACGTTATGCGTTATATAGTAATAGTATATAACGTTATACGATAGTACGAAATAGTATATATCGTTATACGTTATATAGTAATAGTATATAACGTTATACGTTATATAGTAATGGTATATAACGTTATACGTTATATAGTAATAGTATATAACGTTATAAGTTATATAGTAATAGTATATAACGTTATACGTTATATAGTAATGGTATATAACGTTATACGTTATATAGTAATATTATATAACGTTATGCGTTATATAGTAATAGTATATAACGTTATACGTTATATAGTAATAGTATATAACGTTATACGTTATATAGTAATAGTATATAACGTTATACGTTATATAGTAATAGTATATAACGTTATACGTTATATAGTAATAGTATATAACGTTATGCGTTATATAGTAATAGTATATAACGTTATACGATAGTACGAAATAGTATATATCGTTATACGTTATATAGTAATAGTATATAACGTTATACGTTATATAGTAATGGTATATAACGTTATACGTTACATAGTAATGGTATATAACGTTATACGTTATATAGTAATATTATATAACGTTATGCGTTATATAGTAATAGTATATAACGTTATACGTTATATAGTAATAGTATATAACGTTATACGTTATATAGTAATAGTATATAACGTTATGCGTTATATAGTAATAGTATATAACGTTATACGTTATATAGTAATAGTATATAACGTTATGCGTTATATAGTAATAGTATATAACGTTATACGATAGTACGGAATAGTATATATCGTTATACGTTATATAGTAATAGTATATAACGTTATACGTTAGTACGTAATAATATACAACGTTATACGTGATATGGCAATACTATATAACGTTATACGTTATTACGTAATAGTATATAACGTTATACGTTATATAGTAATAGTATATAACGTTATGCGTTATATAGTAATAGTATATAACGTTATACGTTATATAGTAATAGTATATAACGTTGTGCGTTATATAGTAATAGTATATAACGTTATACGATAGTACGGAATAGTATATATCGTTATACGTTATATAGTAATAGTATATAACGTTATACGTTATATAGTAATAGTATATAACGTTATACGTTATATAGTAATAGTATATAACGTTATACGTTATATAGTAATAGTATATAACGTTATACGTTATATAGTAATAGTATAACGTTATATACTATTACTATATAACGTTATGCGTTATATAGTAATAGTATATAACGTTATACGATAGTACGAAATAGTATATATCGTTATACGTTATATAGTAATAGTATATAACGTTATACGTTATATAGTAATAGTATATAACGTTATACGTTATATAGTAATTGTATATAACGTTATACGTTATTACGTAATATTATATAACGTTATGCGTTATATAGTAATAGTATATAACGTTATACGTTATATAGTAATAGTATATAACGTTATGCGTTATATAGTAATAGTATATAACGTTATACGATAGTACGGAATAGTATATATCGTTATACGTTATATAGTAATAGTATATAACGTTATACGTTAGTACGTAATAATATACAACGTTATACGTGATATGGCAATACTATATAACGTTATACGTTATTACGTAATAGTATATAACGTTATACGTTATATAGTAATATTATATAACGTTATGCGGTATATAGTAATATTATATAACGTTATACGTTATATAGTAATAGTATATAACGTTGTGCGTTATATAGTAATAGTTTATAACGTTATACGTTATATAGTAATAGTATATAACGTTATGCGTTATATAGTAATAGTATATAACGTTATACGATAGTACGGAATAGTATATATCGTTATACGTTATATAGTAATAGTATATAACGTTATACGTTAGTACGTAATAATATACAACGTTATACGTGATATGGCAATACTATATAACGTTATACGTTATTACGTAATAGTATATAACGTTATACGTTATATAGTAATAGTATATAACGTTATGCGTTATATAGTAATAGTATATAACGTTATACGATAGTACGGAATAGTATATATCGTTATACGTTATATAGTAATAGTATATAACGTTATACGTTATATAGTAATAGTATATAACGTTATACGTTATATAGTAATAGTATATAACGTTATACGTTATATAGTAATAGTATATAACGTTATACGTTATATAGTAATAGTATATAACGTTATGCGTTATATAGTAATAGTATATAACGTTATACGATAGTACGAAATAGTATATATCGTTATACGTTATATAGTAATAGTATATAACGTTATAAGTTATATAGTAATAGTATATAACGTTATGCGTTATATAGTAATTGTATATAACGTTATACGTTATTACGTAATATTATATAACGTTATGCGTTATATAGTAATAGTATATAACGTTATACGTTATATAGTAATAGTATATAACGTTATGCGTTATATAGTAATAGTATATAACGTTATACGATAGTACGGAATAGTATATATCGTTATACGTTATATAGTAATAGTATATAACGTTATACGTTAGTACGTAATAATATACAACGTTATACGTGATATGGCAATACTATATAACGTTATACGTTATTACGTAATAGTATATAACGTTATACGTTATATAGTAATAGTATATAACGTTATACGTTATATAGTAATAGTATATAACGTTATACGTTATATAGTAATATTATATAACGTTATGCGTTATATAGTAATAGTATATAACGTTATACGTTATATAGTAATAGTATATAACGTTATGCGTTATATAGTAATAGTATATAACGTTATACGTTATATAGTAATAGTATATAACGTTATGCGTTATATAGTAATAGTATATAACGTTATACGATAGTACGGAATAGTATATATCGTTATACGTTATATAGTAATAGTATATAACGTTATACGTTAGTACGTAATAATATACAACGTTATACGTGATATGGCAGTACTATATAACGTTATACGTTATTACGTAATAGTATATAACGTTATACGTTATTACGTAATAGTATATGACGTTATACGTTATATAGTAATAGTATATAACGTTATACGTTATATAGTGATATTATATAACGTTATGCGTTATATAGTAATAGTATATAACGTTATACGTTATATAGTAATAGTATATAACGTTATACGTTATATAGTAATAGTATATAACGTTATACGTTATATAGTACAAGTATATAACGTTATACGTTATATAGTAATAGTATATAACGTTATGCGTTATATAGTAATATTATATAACGTTATGCGTTATATAGTAATAGTATATAACGTTATACGTTATATAGTAATAGTATATAACGTTATACGTTATATAGTAATAGTATATAACGTTATACGTTATATAGTAATAGTATATGACGTTATACGTTATATAGTAATAGTATATAACGTTATGCGTTATATAGTAATAGTATTTAACGTTATACGATAGTACGAAATAGTATATATCGTTATACGTTATATAGTAATAGTATATAACGTTATACGTTATATAGTAATGGTATATAACGTTATGCGTTATATAGTAATAGTATATAACGTTATACGTTATATAGTAATGGTATATAACGTTATACGTTATATAGTAATAGTATATAACGTTATACGTTATATAGTAATAGTATATAACGTTATGCGTTATATAGTAATTGTATATAACGTTATACGTTATTACGTAATATTATATAACGTTATGCGTTATATAGTAATAGTATATAACGTTATACGTTATATAGTAATAGTATATAACGTTATGCGTTATATAGTAATAGTATATAACGTTATACGATAGTACGGAATAGTATATATCGTTATACGTTATATAGTAATAGTATATAACGTTATACGTTAGTACGTAATAATATACAACGTCATACGTGATATGGCAGTACTATATAACGTTATACGTTATTACGTAATAGTATATAACGTTATACGTTATTACGTAATAGTATATGACGTTATACGTTATATAGTAATAGTATATAACGTTATACGTTATATAGTAATATTATATAACGTTATGCGTTATATAGTAATAGTATATAACGTTATACGTTATATAGTAATAGTATATAACGTTATACGTTATATAGTAATAGTATATAACGTTATACGTTATATAGTACAAGTATATAACGTTATACGTTATATAGTAATAGTATATAACGTTATGCGTTATATAGTAATATTATATAACGTTATGCGTTATATAGTAATAGTATATAACGTTATACGTTATATAGTAATAGTATATAACGTTATACGTTAATACATAATAGTATATATCGTTATACCTTATATAGTAATAGTATATAACGTTATACGTTATATAGTAATAGTATATAACGTTATACGTTATATAGTAATATTATATAACGTTATGCGTTATATAGTAATATTATATAACGTTATGCGTTATATAGTAATAGTATATAACATTATACGTTATATAGTAATAGTATATAACGTTATACGTTATATAGTAATAGTATATAACGTTATACGTTATATAGTAATAGTATATAACGTTATACGTTATGTAGTAATAGTATATAACGTTATACGTTATATAGTAATATTGTATAACGTTATGCGTTATATAGTAATATTATATAACGTTATGCGTTATATAGTAATAGTATATAACGTTATACGTTATATAGTAATAGTATATAACGTTATACGTTATATAGTAATGGTATATAACGTTATACGTTATATAGTAATATTATATAACGTTATGCGTTATATAGTAATAGTATATAACGTTATACGTTATATAGTAATAGTATATAACGCTATACGTTATATAGTAATAGTATATAACGTTATACGTTATATAGTAATAGTATATAACGTTATACGTTATATAGTAATAGTATATAACGTTATACGTTATATAGTAATAGTATATAACGTTATACGTTATATAGTAATAGTATATAACGTTATACGTTAATACGTAATAGTATATATCGTTATAAGTTATATAGTAATAGTATATAACGTTATACGTTATATAGTAATAGTATATAACGTTATACGTTATATAGTAATAGTATATAACGTTATACGTTAATACGTAATAGTATATATCGTTATACGTTATATAGTAATAGTATATAACGTTATGCGTTATATGGTAATAGTATATAACGTCATCCGTTATATAGTATAAGTATATAACGTTATACGTTATGTAGTAATAGTATATAACGTTATATAGTAATATTATATAACGTTATGCGTTATATAGTAATATTATATAACGTTATGCGTTATATAGTAATAGTATATAACGTTATACGTTATATAGTAATAGTATATAACGTTATACGTTATATAGTAATAGTATATAACGTTATACGTTATATAGTAATAGTATATAACGTTATACGTTATATAGTAGTAGTATATAACGTTATACGTTAATACGTAATAGTATATAACGTTATGCGTTATATAGTAATAGTATATAACGTCATCCGTTATATAGTATAAGTATATAACGTTATACGTTATGTAGTAATAGTATATAACGTTATACGTTATATCGTAATATTATATAACGTTATGCGTTATATAGTAATATTATATAACGTTATGCGTTATATAGTAATAGTATATAACGTTATACGTTATATAGTAATAGTATATAACGTTATACGTTATATAGTAATAGTATATAACGTTATACGTTATATAGTAATGGTATATAACGTTATACGTTATATAGTAATATTATATAACGTTATGCGTTATATAGTAATAGTATATAACGTTATACGTTATATAGTAATAGTATATAACGTTATACGTTATATAGTAATAGTATATAACGTTATACGTTATATAGTAATAGTATATAAAGTTATACGTTATATAGTAATAGTATATAACGTTATGCGTTATATAGTAATAGTATATAACGTTATACGATAGTACGGAATAGTATATATCGTTATACGTTATATAGTAATAGTATATAACGTTATACGTTAGTACGTAATAATATACAACGTCATACGTGATATGGCAGTACTATATAACGTTATACGTTATTACGTAATAGTATATAACGTTATACGTTATTACGTAATAGTATATGACGTTATACGTTATATAGTAATAGTATATAACGTTATACGTTATATAGTAATATTATATAACGTTATGCGTTATATAGTAATAGTATATAACGTTATACGTTATATAGTAATAGTATATAACGTTATACGTTATATAGTAATAGTATATAACGTTATACGTTATATAGTACAAGTATATAACGTTATACGTTATATAGTAATAGTATATAACGTTATGCGTTATATAGTAATATTATATAACGTTATGCGTTATATAGTAATAGTATATAACGTTATACGTTATATAGTAATAGTATATAACGTTATACGTTAATACATAATAGTATATATCGTTATACCTTATATAGTAATAGTATATAATGTTATACGTTATATAGTAATAGTATATAACGTTATACGTTATATAGTAATATTATATAACGTTATGCGTTATATAGTAATATTATATAACGTTATGCGTTATATAGTAATAGTATATAACATTATACGTTATATAGTAATAGTATATAACGTTATACGTTATATAGTAATAGTATATAACGTTATACGTTATATAGTAATAGTATATAACGTTATACGTTATATAGTAATAGTATATAACGTTATACGTTATATAGTAATATTGTATAACGTTATGCGTTATATAGTAATATTATATAACGTTATGCGTTATATAGTAATAGTATATAACGTTATACGTTATATAGTAATAGTATATAACGTTATACGTTATATAGTAATGGTATATAACGTTATACGTTATATAGTAATATTATATAACGTTATGCGTTATATAGTAATAGTATATAACGTTATACGTTATATAGTAATAGTATATAACGCTATACGTTATATAGTAATAGTATATAACGTTATACGTTATATAGTAATAGTATATAACGTTATACGTTATATAGTAATAGTATATAACGTTATACGTTATATAGTAATAGTATATAACGTTATACGTTAATACGTAATAGTATATATCGTTATAAGTTATATAGTAATAGTATATAACGTTATACGTTATATAGTAATAGTATATAACGTTATACGTTATATAGTAATAGTATATAACGTTATACGTTAATACGTAATAGTATATATCGTTATACGTTATATAGTAATAGTATATAACGTTATGCGTTATATGGTAATAGTATATAACGTCATCCGTTATATAGTATAAGTATATAACGTTATACGTTATGTAGTAATAGTATATAACGTTATATAGTAATATTATATAACGTTATGCGTTATATAGTAATATTATATAACGTTATGCGTTATATAGTAATAGTATATAACGTTATACGTTATATAGTAATAGTATATAACGTTATACGTTATATAGTAATAGTATATAACGTTATACGTTATATAGTAATAGTATATAACGTTATACGTTAATACGTAATAGTATATATCGTTATACGTTATATAGTAATAGTATATAACGTTATGCGTTATATGGTAATAGTATATAACGTCATCCGTTATATAGTATAAGTATATAACGTTATACGTTATGTAGTAATAGTATATAACGTTATATAGTAATATTATATAACGTTATGCGTTATATAGTAATATTATATAACGTTATGCGTTATATAGTAATAGTATATAACGTTATACGTTATATAGTAATAGTATATAACGTTATACGTTATATAGTAATAGTATATAACGTTATACGTTATATAGTAATAGTATATAGCGTTATACGTTATATAGTAATATTATATAACGTTATGCGTTATATAGTAATAGTATATAACGTTATACGTTATATAGTAAGAGTATATAACTTTATACGTTATATAGTAATAGTATATAACGTTATACGTTAATACGTAATAGTATATAACGTTATACGTTATATAGTAATAGTATATAACGTTATACGTTATATAGTAATAGTATATAACGTTATACGTTATATAGTAATAGTATATAACGTTATACGTTAGTACGTAATAATATACAACGTTATACGTGATATGGCAATACTATATAACGTTATACGTTATGTAGTAATAGTATATAACGTTATACGTTATATAGTAATATTATATAACGTTATGCGTTATATAGTAATATTATATAACGTTATGCGTTATATAGTAATAGTATATAACGTTATACGTTATATAGTATAAGTATATAACGTTATACGTTATGTAGTAATAGTATATAACGTTATGCGTTATATAGTAATATTATATAACGTTATGCGTTATATAGTAATAGTATATAACGTTATACGTTATATAGTAATAGTATATAACGTTATACGTTATATAGTAATAGTATATAACGTTATACGTTATATAGTAATGGTATATAGCTTTATACGTTATATAGTAATATTATATAACGTTATGCGTTATATAGTAATAGTATATAACGTTATACGTTATATAGTAAGAGTATATAACTTTATACGTTATATAGTAATAGTATATAACGTTATACGTTAATACGTAATAGTATATAACGTTATACGTTATATAGTAATAGTATATAACGTTATACGTTATATAGTAATAGTATATAACGTTATACGTTATATAGTAATAGTATATAACGTTATACGTTAGTACGTAATAATATACAACGTTATACGTGATATGGCAATACTATATAACGTTATACGTTATGTAGTAATAGTATATAACGTTATACGTTATATAGTAATATTATATAACGTTATGCGTTATATAGTAATATTATATAACGTTATGCGTTATATAGTAATAGTATATAACGTTATACGTTATATAGTATAAGTATATAACGTTATACGTTATGTAGTAATAGTATATAACGTTATGCGTTATATAGTAATAGTAAATAACGTTATACGTTATATAGTAATAGTATATAAAGTTATACGTTATATAGTAATAGTATATAACGTTATGCGTTATATAGTAATAGTATATAACGTTATACGATAGTACGAAATAGTATATATCGTTATACGTTATATAGTAATAGTATATAACGTTATACGTGATATGGTAATACTATATAACGTTATACGTTATATAGTAATGGTATATAACGTTATACGTTATATAGTAATATTATATAACGTTATGCGTTATATAGTAATAGTATATAACGTTATACGATAGTACGAAATAGTATATATCGTTATACGTTATATAGTAATAGTATATAACGTTATACGTTATATAGTAATGGTATATAACGTTATACGTTATATAGTAATAGTATATAACGTTATAAGTTATATAGTAATAGTATATAACGTTATACGTTATATAGTAATGGTATATAACGTTATACGTTATATAGTAATATTATATAACGTTATGCGTTATATAGTAATAGTATATAACGTTATACGTTATATAGTAATAGTATATAACGTTATACGTTATATAGTAATAGTATATAACGTTATACGTTATATAGTAATAGTATATAACGTTATACGTTATATAGTAATAGTATATAACGTTATGCGTTATATAGTAATAGTATATAACGTTATACGATAGTACGAAATAGTATATATCGTTATACGTTATATAGTAATAGTATATAACGTTATACGTTATATAGTAATGGTATATAACGTTATACGTTACATAGTAATGGTATATAACGTTATACGTTATATAGTAATATTATATAACGTTATGCGTTATATAGTAATAGTATATAACGTTATACGTTATATAGTAATAGTATATAACGTTATACGTTATATAGTAATAGTATATAACGTTATGCGTTATATAGTAATAGTATATAACGTTATACGTTATATAGTAATAGTATATAACGTTATGCGTTATATAGTAATAGTATATAACGTTATACGATAGTACGGAATAGTATATATCGTTATACGTTATATAGTAATAGTATATAACGTTATACGTTAGTACGTAATAATATACAACGTTATACGTGATATGGCAATACTATATAACGTTATACGTTATTACGTAATAGTATATAACGTTATACGTTATATAGTAATAGTATATAACGTTATGCGTTATATAGTAATAGTATATAACGTTATACGTTATATAGTAATAGTATATAACGTTGTGCGTTATATAGTAATAGTATATAACGTTATACGATAGTACGGAATAGTATATATCGTTATACGTTATATAGTAATAGTATATAACGTTATACGTTATATAGTAATAGTATATAACGTTATACGTTATATAGTAATAGTATATAACGTTATACGTTATATAGTAATAGTATATAACGTTATACGTTATATAGTAATAGTATATAGCGTTATACGTTATATACTATTACTATATAACGTTATGCGTTATATAGTAATAGTATATAACGTTATACGATAGTACGAAATAGTATATATCGTTATACGTTATATAGTAATAGTATATAACGTTATACGTTATATAGTAATAGTATATAACGTTATACGTTATATAGTAATAGTATATAACGTTATACGTTATTACGTAATATTATATAACGTTATGCGTTATATAGTAATAGTATATAACGTTATACGTTATATAGTAATAGTATATAACGTTATGCGTTATATAGTAATAGTATATAACGTTATACGATAGTACGGAATAGTATATATCGTTATACGTTATATAGTAATAGTATATAACGTTATACGTTAGTACGTAATAATATACAACGTTATACGTGATATGGCAATACTATATAACGTTATACGTTATTACGTAATAGTATATAACGTTATACGTTATATAGTAATATTATATAACGTTATGCGGTATATAGTAATATTATATAACGTTATACGTTATATAGTAATAGTATATAACGTTGTGCGTTATATAGTAATAGTTTATAACGTTATACGTTATATAGTAATAGTATATAACGTTATGCGTTATATAGTAATAGTATATAACGTTATACGATAGTACGGAATAGTATATATCGTTATACGTTATATAGTAATAGTATATAACGTTATACGTTAGTACGTAATAATATACAACGTTATACGTGATATGGCAATACTATATAACGTTATACGTTATTACGTAATAGTATATAACGTTATACGTTATATAGTAATAGTATATAACGTTATGCGTTATATAGTAATAGTATATAACGTTATACGATAGTACGGAATAGTATATATCGTTATACGTTATATAGTAATAGTATATAACGTTATACGTTATATAGTAATAGTATATAACGTTATACGTTATATAGTAATAGTATATAACGTTATACGTTATATAGTAATAGTATATAACGTTATACGTTATATAGTAATAGTATATAACGTTATGCGTTATATAGTAATAGTATATAACGTTATACGATAGTACGAAATAGTATATATCGTTATACGTTATATAGTAATAGTATATAACGTTATAAGTTATATAGTAATAGTATATAACGTTATGCGTTATATAGTAATTGTATATAACGTTATACGTTATTACGTAATATTATATAACGTTATGCGTTATATAGTAATAGTATATAACGTTATACGTTATATAGTAATAGTATATAACGTTATGCGTTATATAGTAATAGTATATAACGTTATACGATAGTACGGAATAGTATATATCGTTATACGTTATATAGTAATAGTATATAACGTTATACGTTAGTACGTAATAATATACAACGTTATACGTGATATGGCAATACTATATAACGTTATACGTTATTACGTAATAGTATATAACGTTATACGTTATATAGTAATAGTATATAACGTTATACGTTATATAGTAATAGTATATAACGTTATACGTTATATAGTAATATTATATAACGTTATGCGTTATATAGTAATAGTATATAACGTTATACGTTATATAGTAATAGTATATAACGTTATGCGTTATATAGTAATAGTATATAACGTTATACGTTATATAGTAATAGTATATAACGTTATGCGTTATATAGTAATAGTATATAACGTTATACGATAGTACGGAATAGTATATATCGTTATACGTTATATAGTAATAGTATATAACGTTATACGTTAGTACGTAATAATATACAACGTTATACGTGATATGGCAGTACTATATAACGTTATACGTTATTACGTAATAGTATATAACGTTATACGTTATTACGTAATAGTATATGACGTTATACGTTATATAGTAATAGTATATAACGTTATACGTTATATAGTGATATTATATAACGTTATGCGTTATATAGTAATAGTATATAACGTTATACGTTATATAGTAATAGTATATAACGTTATACGTTATATAGTAATAGTATATAACGTTATACGTTATATAGTACAAGTATATAACGTTATACGTTATATAGTAATAGTATATAACGTTATGCGTTATATAGTAATATTATATAACGTTATGCGTTATATAGTAATAGTATATAACGTTATACGTTATATAGTAATAGTATATAACGTTATACGTTATATAGTAATAGTATATAACGTTATACGTTATATAGTAATAGTATATGACGTTATACGTTATATAGTAATAGTATATAACGTTATGCGTTATATAGTAATAGTATTTAACGTTATACGATAGTACGAAATAGTATATATCGTTATACGTTATATAGTAATAGTATATAACGTTATACGTTATATAGTAATGGTATATAACGTTATGCGTTATATAGTAATAGTATATAACGTTATACGTTATATAGTAATGGTATATAACGTTATACGTTATATAGTAATAGTATATAACGTTATACGTTATATAGTAATAGTATATAACGTTATGCGTTATATAGTAATTGTATATAACGTTATACGTTATTACGTAATATTATATAACGTTATGCGTTATATAGTAATAGTATATAACGTTATACGTTATATAGTAATAGTATATAACGTTATGCGTTATATAGTAATAGTATATAACGTTATACGATAGTACGGAATAGTATATATCGTTATACGTTATATAGTAATAGTATATAACGTTATACGTTAGTACGTAATAATATACAACGTCATACGTGATATGGCAGTACTATATAACGTTATACGTTATTACGTAATAGTATATAACGTTATACGTTATTACGTAATAGTATATGACGTTATACGTTATATAGTAATAGTATATAACGTTATACGTTATATAGTAATATTATATAACGTTATGCGTTATATAGTAATAGTATATAACGTTATACGTTATATAGTAATAGTATATAACGTTATACGTTATATAGTAATAGTATATAACGTTATACGTTATATAGTACAAGTATATAACGTTATACGTTATATAGTAATAGTATATAACGTTATGCGTTATATAGTAATATTATATAACGTTATGCGTTATATAGTAATAGTATATAACGTTATACGTTATATAGTAATAGTATATAACGTTATACGTTAATACATAATAGTATATATCGTTATACCTTATATAGTAATAGTATATAACGTTATACGTTATATAGTAATAGTATATAACGTTATACGTTATATAGTAATATTATATAACGTTATGCGTTATATAGTAATATTATATAACGTTATGCGTTATATAGTAATAGTATATAACATTATACGTTATATAGTAATAGTATATAACGTTATACGTTATATAGTAATAGTATATAACGTTATACGTTATATAGTAATAGTATATAACGTTATACGTTATGTAGTAATAGTATATAACGTTATACGTTATATAGTAATATTGTATAACGTTATGCGTTATATAGTAATATTATATAACGTTATGCGTTATATAGTAATAGTATATAACGTTATACGTTATATAGTAATAGTATATAACGTTATACGTTATATAGTAATGGTATATAACGTTATACGTTATATAGTAATATTATATAACGTTATGCGTTATATAGTAATAGTATATAACGTTATACGTTATATAGTAATAGTATATAACGCTATACGTTATATAGTAATAGTATATAACGTTATACGTTATATAGTAATAGTATATAACGTTATACGTTATATAGTAATAGTATATAACGTTATACGTTATATAGTAATAGTATATAACGTTATACGTTATATAGTAATAGTATATAACGTTATACGTTAATACGTAATAGTATATATCGTTATAAGTTATATAGTAATAGTATATAACGTTATACGTTATATAGTAATAGTATATAACGTTATACGTTATATAGTAATAGTATATAACGTTATACGTTAATACGTAATAGTATATATCGTTATACGTTATATAGTAATAGTATATAACGTTATGCGTTATATAGTAATAGTATATAACGTCATCCGTTATATAGTATAAGTATATAACGTTATACGTTATGTAGTAATAGTATATAACGTTATATAGTAATATTATATAACGTTATGCGTTATATAGTAATATTATATAACGTTATGCGTTATATAGTAATAGTATATAACGTTATACGTTATATAGTAATAGTATATAACGTTATACGTTATATAGTAATAGTATATAACGTTATACGTTATATAGTAATAGTATATAACGTTATACGTTAATACGTAATAGTATATATCGTTATACGTTATATAGTAATAGTATATAACGTTATGCGTTATATGGTAATAGTATATAACGTCATCCGTTATATAGTATAAGTATATAACGTTATACGTTATGTAGTAATAGTATATAACGTTATATAGTAATATTATATAACGTTATGCGTTATATAGTAATATTATATAACGTTATGCGTTATATAGTAATAGTATATAACGTTATACGTTATATAGTAATAGTATATAACGTTATACGTTATATAGTAATAGTATATAACGTTATACGTTATATAGTAATGGTATATAGCGTTATACGTTATATAGTAATATTATATAACGTTATGCGTTATATAGTAATAGTATATAACGTTATACGTTATATAGTAAGAGTATATAACTTTATACGTTATATAGTAATAGTATATAACGTTATACGTTAATACGTAATAGTATATAACGTTATACGTTATATAGTAATAGTATATAACGTTATACGTTATATAGTAATAGTATATAATGTTATACGTTATATAGTAATAGTATATAACGTTATACGTTAGTACGTAATAATATACAACGTTATACGTGATATGGCAATACTATATAACGTTATACGTTATGTAGTAATAGTATATAACGTTATACGTTATATAGTAATATTATATAACGTTATGCGTTATATAGTAATATTATATAACGTTATGCGTTATATAGTAATAGTATATAACGTTATACGTTATATAGTATAAGTATATAACGTTATACGTTATGTAGTAATAGTATATAACGTTATGCGTTATATAGTAATATTATATAACGTTATGCGTTATATAGTAATAGTATATAACGTTATACGTTATATAGTAATAGTATATAACGTTATACGTTATATAGTAATAGTATATAACGTTATACGTTATATAGTAATGGTATATAGCTTTATACGTTATATAGTAATATTATATAACGTTATGCGTTATATAGTAATAGTATATAACGTTATACGTTATATAGTAAGAGTATATAACTTTATACGTTATATAGTAATAGTATATAACGTTATACGTTAATACGTAATAGTATATAACGTTATACGTTATATAGTAATAGTATATAACGTTATACGTTATATAGTAATAGTATATAACGTTATACGTTATATAGTAATAGTATATAACGTTATACGTTAATACGTAATAGTATATAACGTTATGCGTTATATAGTAATAGTATATAACGTCATCCGTTATATAGTATAAGTATATAACGTTATACGTTATGTAGTAATAGTACATAACGTTATACGTTATATAGTAATATTATATAACGTTATGCGTTATATAGTAATATTATATAACGTTATGCGTTATATAGTAATAGTATATAACGTTATACGTTATATAGTAATAGTATATAACGTTATACGTTATATAGTAATAGTATATAACGTTATACGTTATATAGTAATGGTATATAACGTTATACGTTATATAGTAATATTATATAACGTTATGCGTTATATAGTAATAGTATATAACGTTATACGTTATATAGTAATAGTATATAACGTTATACGTTATATAGTAATAGCATATAACGTTATACGTTATATAGTAATAGTATATAAAGTTATACGTTATATAGTAATAGTATATAACGTTATGCGTTATATAGTAATAGTATATAACGTTATACGATAGTACGAAATAGTATATATCGTTATACGTTATATAGTAATAGTATATAACGTTATACGTTATATAGTAATTGTATATAACGTTATACGTTATATAGTAATAGTATATAACGTTATACGTTATATAGTAATAGTATATAACGTTATACGTTATATAGTAATAGTATATAACGTTATACGTTATATAGTAATGGTATATAACGTTATACGTTATATAGTAATAGTATATAACGTTATACGTTATATAGTAATAGTATATAACGTTATGCGTTATATAGTAATTGTATATAACGTTATACGTTATTACGTAATATTATATAACGTTATGCGTTATATAGTAATAGTATATAACGTTATACGTTATATAGTAATAGTATATAACGTTATACGTTAATACGTAATAGTATATAACGTTATACGTTATATAGTAATAGTATATAACGTTATACGTTATATAGTAATAGTATATAACGTTATACGTTAGTACGTAATAATATACAACGTTATACGTGATATGGCAGTACTATATAACGTTATACGTTATTACGTAATAGTATATAACGTTATACGTTATTACGTAATAGTATATGACGTTATACGTTATATAGTAATAGTATATAACGTTATACGTTATATAGTAATATTATATAACGTTATGCGTTATATAGTAATAGTATATAACGTTATACGTTATATAGTAATAGTATATAACGTTATACGTTATATAGTAATAGTATATAACGTTATACGTTATATAGTACAAGTATATAACGTTATACGTTATATAGTAATAGTATATAACGTTATGCGTTATATAGTAATATTATATAACGTTATGCGTTATATAGTAATAGTATATAACGTTATACGTTATATAGTAATAGTATATAACGTTATACGTTAATACATAATAGTATATATCGTTATACCTTATATAGTAATAGTATATAACGTTATACGTTATATAGTAATAGTATATAACGTTATACGTTATATAGTAATATTATATAACGTTATGCGTTATATAGTAATATTATATAACGTTATGCGTTATATAGTAATAGTATATAACATTATACGTTATATAGTAATAGTATATAACGTTATACGTTATATAGTAATAGTATATAACGTTATACGTTATATAGTAATAGTATATAACGTTATACGTTATGTAGTAATAGTATATAACGTTATACGTTATATAGTAATATTGTATAACGTTATGCGTTATATAGTAATATTATATAACGTTATACGTTATATAGTAATAGTATATAACGTTATACGTTATATAGTAATAGTATATAACGTTATACGTTATATAGTAATGGTATATAACGTTATACGTTATATAGTAATATTATATAACGTTATGCGTTATATAGTAATAGTATATAACGTTATACGTTATATAGTAATAGTATATAACGCTATACGTTATATAGTAATAGTATATAACGTTATACGTTATATAGTAATAGTATATAACGTTATACGTTATATAGTAATAGTATATAACGTTATACGTTATATAGTAATAGTATATAACGTTATACGTTAATACGTAATAGTATATATCGTTATAAGTTATATAGTAATAGTATATAACGTTATACGTTATATAGTAATAGTATATAACGTTATACGTTATATAGTAATAGTATATAACGTTATACGTTGATACGTAATAGTATATATCGTTATACGTTATATAGTAATAGTATATAACGTTATGCGTTATATGGTAATAGTATATAACGTCATCCGTTATATAGTATAAGTATATAACGTTATACGTTATGTAGTAATAGTATATAACGTTATATAGTAATATTATATAACGTTATGCGTTATATAGTAATATTATATAACGTTATGCGTTATATAGTAATAGTATATAACGTTATACGTTATATAGTAATAGTATATAACGTTATACGTTATATAGTAATAGTATATAACGTTATACGTTATATAGTAATGGTATATAGCGTTATACGTTATATAGTAATATTATATAACGTTATACGTGATATGGCAATACTATATAACGTTATACGTTATGTAGTAATAGTATATAACGTTATACGTTATATAGTAATATTATATAACGTTATGCGTTATATAGTAATATTATATAACGTTATGCGTTATATAGTAATAGTATATAACGTTATACGTTATATAGTATAAGTATATAACGTTATACGTTATGTAGTAATAGTATATAACGTTATGCGTTATATAGTAATAGTAAATAACGTTATACGTTATATAGTAATACTATATAACGTTATACGTTATATAGTAATGGTATATAACGTTATACGTTATATAGTAATAGTATATAACGTTATACGTTATATAGTAATAGTATATAACGTTATGCGTTATATAGTAATATTATATAACGTTATGCGTTATATAGTAATAGTATATAACGTTATACGTTATATAGTAATAGTATATAACGTTATACGTTATATAGTAATAGTATATAACGTTATACGTTATATAGTAGTAGTATATAACGTTATACGTTAATACGTAATAGTATATAACGTTATGCGTTATATAGTAATAGTATATAACGTCATCCGTTATATAGTATAAGTATATAACGTTATACGTTATGTAGTAATAGTATATAACGTTATACGTTATATAGTAATATTATATAACGTTATGCGTTATATAGTAATATTATATAACGTTATGCGTTATATAGTAATAGTATATAACGTTATACGTTATATAGTAATAGTATATAACGTTATACGTTATATAGTAATAGTATATAACGTTATACGTTATATAGTAATGGTATATAACGTTATACGTTATATAGTAATATTATATAACGTTATGCGTTATATAGTAATAGTATATAACGTTATACGTTATATAGTAATAGTATATAACGTTATACGTTATATAGTAATAGTATATAACGTTATACGTTATATAGTAATAGTATATAAAGTTATACGTTATATAGTAATAGTATATAACGTTATGCGTTATATAGTAATAGTATATAACGTTATACGATAGTACGAAATAGTATATATCGTTATACGTTATATAGTAATAGTATATAACGTTATACGTTATATAGTAATTGTATATAACGTTATACGTTATATAGTAATAGTATATAACGTTATACGTTATATAGTAATAGTATATAACGTTATACGTTATATAGTAATAGTATATAACGTTATACGTTATATAGTAATGGTATATAACGTTATACGTTATATAGTAATAGTATATAACGTTATACGTTATATAGTAATAGTATATAACGTTATACGTTATATAGTAATAGTATATAACGTTATACGTTAGTACGTAATAATATACAACGTTATACGTGATATGGCAATACTATATAACGTTATACGTTATGTAGTAATAGTATATAACGTTATGCGTTATATAGTAATATTATATAACGTTATGCGTTATATAGTAATAGTATATAACGTTATACGTTATATAGTAATACTATATAACGTTATACGTTATATAGTAATGGTATATAACGTTATGCGTTATATAGTAATAGTATATAACGTTATACGTTATATAGTAATAGTATATAACGTTATACGTTATATAGTAATAGTATATAACGTTATACGTTATATCGTAATAGTATATAACGTTATACGTTAATACGTAATAGTATATATCGTTATACGTTATATAGTAATAGTATATAACGTTATGCGTTATATGGTAATAGTATATAACGTCATCCGTTATATAGTATAAGTATATAACGTTATACGTTATGTAGTAATAGTATATAACGTTATATAGTAATATTATATAACGTTATGCGTTATATAGTAATATTATATAACGTTATGCGTTATATAGTAATAGTATATAACGTTATACGTTATATAGTAATAGTATATAACGTTATACGTTATATAGTAATAGTATATAACGTTATACGTTATATAGTAATGGTATATAGCGTTATACGTTATATAGTAATATTATATAACGTTATGCGTTATATAGTAATAGTATATAACGTTATACGTTATATAGTAAGAGTATATAACTTTATACGTTATATAGTAATAGTATATAACGTTATACGTTAATACGTAATAGTATATAACGTTATACGTTATATAGTAATAGTATATAACGTTATACGTTATATAGTAATAGTATATAACGTTATACGTTAGTACGTAATAATATACAACGTTATACGTGATATGGCAATACTATATAACGTTATACGTTATGTAGTAATAGTATATAACGTTATACGTTATATAGTAATATTATATAACGTTATGCGTTATATAGTAATATTATATAACGTTATGCGTTATATAGTAATAGTATATAACGTTATACGTTATATAGTATAAGTATATAACGTTATACGTTATGTAGTAATAGTATATAACGTTATGCGTTATATAGTAATATTATATAACGTTATGCGTTATATAGTAATAGTATATAACGTTATACGTTATATAGTAATAGTATATAACGTTATACGTTATATAGTAATAGTATATAACGTTATACGTTATATAGTAATGGTATATAGCTTTATACGTTATATAGTAATATTATATAACGTTATGCGTTATATAGTAATAGTATATAACGTTATACGTTATATAGTAAGAGTATATAACTTTATACGTTATATAGTAATAGTATATAACGTTATACGTTAATACGTAATAGTATATAACGTTATACGTTATATAGTAATAGTATATAACGTTATACGTTATATAGTAATAGTATATAACGTTATACGTTATATAGTAATAGTATATAACGTTATACGTTAGTACGTAATAATATACAACGTTATACGTGATATGGCAATACTATATAACGTTATACGTTATGTAGTAATAGTATATAACGTTATACGTTATATAGTAATATTATATAACGTTATGCGTTATATAGTAATATTATATAACGTTATGCGTTATATAGTAATAGTATATAACGTTATACGTTATATAGTATAAGTATATAACGTTATACGTTATGTAGTAATAGTATATAACGTTATGCGTTATATAGTAATAGTAAATAACGTTATACGTTATATACTATTACTATATAACGTATAACGTTATATAGTAATAGTATATAACGTTATACGTTATATAGTAATAGTATATAACGTTATACGTTATATAGTAATAGTATATAACGTTATGCGTTATATAGTAATATTATATAACGTTATGCGTTATATAGTAATAGTATATAACGTTATACGTTATATAGTAATAGTATATAACGTTATACGTTATATAGTAATAGTATATAACGTTATACGTTATATAGTAGTAGTATATAACGTTATACGTTAATACGTAATAGTATATAACGTTATGCGTTATATAGTAATAGTATATAACGTCATCCGTTATATAGTATAAGTATATAACGTTATACGTTATGTAGTAATAGTACATAACGTTATACGTTATATAGTAATATTATATAACGTTATGCGTTATATAGTAATATTATATAACGTTATGCGTTATATAGTAATAGTATATAACGTTATACGTTATATAGTAATAGTATATAACGTTATACGTTATATAGTAATAGTATATAACGTTATACGTTATATAGTAATGGTATATAACGTTATACGTTATATAGTAATATTATATAACGTTATGCGTTATATAGTAATAGTATATAACGTTATACGTTATATAGTAATAGTATATAACGTTATACGTTATATAGTAATAGCATATAACGTTATACGTTATATAGTAATAGTATATAAAGTTATACGTTATATAGTAATAGTATATAACGTTATGCGTTATATAGTAATAGTATATAACGTTATACGATAGTACGAAATAGTATATATCGTTATACGTTATATAGTAATAGTATATAACGTTATACGTTATATAGTAATTGTATATAACGTTATACGTTATATAGTAATAGTATATAACGTTATACGTTATATAGTAATAGTATATAACGTTATACGTTATATAGTAATAGTATATAACGTTATACGTTATATAGTAATGGTATATAACGTTATACGTTATATAGTAATAGTATATAACGTTATACGTTATATAGTAATAGTATATAACGTTATGCGTTATATAGTAATTGTATATAACGTTATACGTTATTACGTAATATTATATAACGTTATGCGTTATATAGTAATAGTATATAACGTTATACGTTAATACGTAATAGTATATATCGTTATACGTTATATAGTAATAGTATATAACGTTATGCGTTATATGGTAATAGTATATAACGTCATCCGTTATATAGTATAAGTATATAACGTTATACGTTATGTAGTAATAGTATATAACGTTATATAGTAATATTATATAACGTTATGCGTTATATAGTAATATTATATAACGTTATGCGTTATATAGTAATAGTATATAACGTTATACGTTATATAGTAATAGTATATAACGTTATACGTTATATAGTAATAGTATATAACGTTATACGTTATATAGTAATGGTATATAGCGTTATACGTTATATAGTAATATTATATAACGTTATACGTGATATGGCAATACTATATAACGTTATACGTTATGTAGTAATAGTATATAACGTTATACGTTATATAGTAATATTATATAACGTTATGCGTTATATAGTAATATTATATAACGTTATGCGTTATATAGTAATAGTATATAACGTTATACGTTATATAGTATAAGTATATAACGTTATACGTTATGTAGTAATAGTATATAACGTTATGCGTTATATAGTAATAGTAAATAACGTTATACGTTATATAGTAATACTATATAACGTATAACGTTATATAGTAATGGTATATAACGTTATACGTTATATAGTAATAGTATATAACGTTATACGTTATATAGTAATAGTATATAACGTTATGCGTTATATAGTAATATTATATAACGTTATGCGTTATATAGTAATAGTATATAACGTTATACGTTATATAGTAATAGTATATAACGTTATACGTTATATAGTAATAGTATATAACGTTATACGTTATATAGTAGTAGTATATAACGTTATACGTTAATACGTAATAGTATATAACGTTATGCGTTATATAGTAATAGTATATAACGTCATCCGTTATATAGTATAAGTATATAACGTTATACGTTATGTAGTAATAGTATATAACGTTATACGTTATATAGTAATATTATATAACGTTATGCGTTATATAGTAATATTATATAACGTTATGCGTTATATAGTAATAGTATATAACGTTATACGTTATATAGTAATAGTATATAACGTTATACGTTATATAGTAATAGTATATAACGTTATACGTTATATAGTAATGGTATATAACGTTATACGTTATATAGTAATATTATATAACGTTATGCGTTATATAGTAATAGTATATAACGTTATACGTTATATAGTAATAGTATATAACGTTATACGTTATATAGTAATAGTATATAACGTTATACGTTATATAGTAATAGTATATAAAGTTATCCGTTATATAGTAATAGTATATAACGTTATGCGTTATATAGTAATAGTATATAACGTTATACGATAGTACGAAATAGTATATATCGTTATACGTTATATAGTAATAGTATATAACGTTATACGTTATATAGTAATTGTATATAACGTTATACGTTATATAGTAATAGTATATAACGTTATACGTTATATAGTAATAGTATATAACGTTATACGTTATATAGTAATAGTATATAACGTTATACGTTATATAGTAATGGTATATAACGTTATACGTTATATAGTAATAGTATATAACGTTATACGTTATATAGTAATAGTATATAACGTTATACGTTATATAGTAATAGTATATAACGTTATACGTTAGTACGTAATAATATACAACGTTATACGTGATATGGCAATACTATATAACGTTATACGTTATGTAGTAATAGTATATAACGTTATGCGTTATATAGTAATATTATATAACGTTATGCGTTATATAGTAATAGGATATAACGTTATACGTTATATAGTAATACTATATAACGTTATACGTTATATAGTAATGGTATATAACGTTATACGTTATATAGTAATAGTATATAACGTTATACGTTATATAGTAATAGTATATAACGTTATGCGTTATATAGTAATATTATATAACGTTATGCGTTATATAGTAATAGTATATAACGTTATACGTTATATAGTAATAGTATATAACGTTATACGTTATATAGTAATAGTATATAACGTTATACGTTATATAGTAGTAGTATATAACGTTATACGTTAATACGTAATAGTATATAACGTTATGCGTTATATAGTAATAGTATATAACGTCATCCGTTATATAGTATAAGTATATAACGTTATACGTTATGTAGTAATAGTATATAACGTTATACGTTATATAGTAAGAGTATATAACTTTATACGTTATATAGTAATAGTATATAACGTTATACGTTAATACGTAATAGTATATAACGTTATACGTTATATAGTAATAGTATATAACGTTATACGTTATATAGTAATAGTATATAACGTTATACGTTATATAGTAATAGTATATAACGTTATACGTTAGTACGTAATAATATACAACGTTATACGTGATATGGCAATACTATATAACGTTATACGTTATGTAGTAATAGTATATAACGTTATACGTTATATAGTAATATTATATAACGTTATGCGTTATATAGTAATATTATATAACGTTATGCGTTATATAGTAATAGTATATAACGTTATACGTTATATAGTATAAGTATATAACGTTATACGTTATGTAGTAATAGTATATAACGTTATGCGTTATATAGTAATATTATATAACGTTATGCGTTATATAGTAATATTATATAACGTTATGCGTTATATAGTAATAGTATATAACGTTATACGTTATATAGTAAGAGTATATAACTTTATACGTTATATAGTAATAGTATATAACGTTATACGTTAATACGTAATAGTATATAACGTTATACGTTATATAGTATAAGTATATAACGTTATACGTTATGTAGTAATAGTATATAACGTTATGCGTTATATAGTAATAGTAAATAACGTTATACGTTATATAGTAATACTATATAACGTTATACGTTATATAGTAATGGTATATAACGTTATACGTTATATAGTAATAGTATATAACGTTATACGTTATGTAGTAATAGTATATAACGTTATACGTTATATAGTAATATTATATAACGTTATGCGTTATATAGTAATATTATATAACGTTATGCGTTATATAGTAATAGTATATAACGTTATACGTTATATAGTAATAGTATATAACGTTATACGTTATATAGTAATAGTATATAACGTTATACGTTATATAGTAATGGTATATAACGTTATACGTTATATAGTAATATTATATAACGTTATGCGTTATATAGTAATAGTATATAACGTTATACGTTATATAGTAATAGTATATAACGTTATACGTTATATAGTAATAGCATATAACGTTATCCGTTATATAGTAATAGTATATAAAGTTATACGTTATATAGTAATAGTATATAACGTTATGCGTTATATAGTAATAGTATATAACGTTATACGATAGTACGAAATAGTATATATCGTTATACGTTATATAGTAATAGTATATAACGTTATACGTTATATAGTAATTGTATATAACATTATACGTTATATAGTAATAGTATATAACGTTATACGTTATATAGTAATAGTATATAACGTTATACGTTATATAGTAATAGTATATAACGTTATACGTTATATAGTAATGGTATATAACGTTATACGTTATATAGTAATAGTATATAACGTTATACGTTATATAGTAATAGTATATAACGTTATGCGTTATATAGTAATTGTATATAACGTTATACGTTATTACGTAATATTATATAACGTTATGCGTTATATAGTAATAGTATATAACGTTATACGTTATATAGTAATAGTATATAACGTTATGCGTTATATAGTAATAGTATATAACGTTATACGATAGTACGGAATAGTATATATCGTTATACGTTATATAGTAATAGTATATAACGTTATACGTTAGTACGTAATAATATACAACGTTATACGTGATATGGCAGTACTATATAACGTTATACGTTATTACGTAATAGTATATAACGTTATACGTTATTACGTAATAGTATATGACGTTATACGTTATATAGTAATAGTATATAACGTTATACGTTATATAGTAATATTATATAACGTTATGCGTTATATAGTAATAGTATATAACGTTATACGTTAGATAGTAATAGTATATAACGTTATACGTTATATAGTAATAGTATATAACGTTATACGTTATATAGTACAAGTATATAACGTTATACGTTAATACATAATAGTATATATCGTTATACCTTATATAGTAATAGTATATAACGTTATACGTTATATAGTAATAGTATATAACGTTATACGTTATATAGTAATATTATATAACGTTATGCGTTATATAGTAATATTATATAACGTTATGCGTTATATAGTAATAGTATATAACATTATACGTTATATAGTAATAGTATATAACGTTATACGTTATATAGTAATAGTATATAACGTTATACGTTATATAGTAATAGTATATAACGTTATACGTTATGTAGTAATAGTATATAACGTTATACGTTATATAGTAATATTGTATAACGTTATGCGTTATATAGTAATATTATATAACGTTATGCGTTATATAGTAATAGTATATAACGTTATACGTTATATAGTAATAGTATATAACGTTATACGTTATATAGTAATGGTATATAACGTTATACGTTATATAGTAATATTATATAACGTTATGCGTTATATAGTAATAGTATATAACGTTATACGTTATATAGTAATAGTATATAACGCTATACGTTATATAGTAATAGTATATAACGTTATGCGTTATATAGTAATAGTATATAACGTTATACGTTATATAGTATAAGTATATAACGTTATACGTTATGTAGTAATAGTATATAACGTTATGCGTTATATAGTAATATTATATAACGTTATGCGTTATATAGTAATAGTATATAACGTTATACGTTATATAGTAATAGTATATAACGTTATACGTTATATAGTAATAGTATATAACGTTATACGTTATATAGTAATGGTATATAGCTTTATACGTTATATAGTAATATTATATAACGTTATGCGTTATATAGTAATAGTATATAACGTTATACGTTATATAGTAAGAGTATATAACTTTATACGTTATATAGTAATAGTATATAACGTTATACGTTAATACGTAATAGTATATAACGTTATACGTTATATAGTAATAGTATATAACGTTATACGTTATATAGTAATAGTATATAACGTTATACGTTATATAGTAATAGTATATAACGTTATACGTTAGTACGTAATAATATACAACGTTATACGTGATATGGCAATACTATATAACGTTATACGTTATGTAGTAATAGTATATAACGTTATACGTTATATAGTAATATTATATAACGTTATGCGTTATATAGTAATATTATATAACGTTATGCGTTATATAGTAATAGTATATAACGTTATACGTTATATAGTATAAGTATATAACGTTATACGTTATGTAGTAATAGTATATAACGTTATGCGTTATATAGTAATATTATATAACGTTATGCGTTATATAGTAATAGTATATAACGTTATACGTTATATAGTAATAGTATATAACGTTATACGTTATATAGTAATAGTATATAACGTTATACGTTATATAGTAATGGTATATAGCTTTATACGTTATATAGTAATATTATATAACGTTATGCGTTATATAGTAATAGTATATAACGTTATACGTTATATAGTAAGAGTATATAACTTTATACGTTATATAGTAATAGTATATAACGTTATACGTTAATACGTAATAGTATATAACGTTATACGTTATATAGTAATAGTATATAACGTTATACGTTATATAGTAATAGTATATAACGTTATACGTTATATAGTAATAGTATATAACGTTATACGTTAGTACGTAATAATATACAACGTTATACGTGATATGGCAATACTATATAACGTTATACGTTATGTAGTAATAGTATATAACGTTATACGTTATATAGTAATATTATATAACGTTATGCGTTATATAGTAATATTATATAACGTTATGCGTTATATAGTAATAGTATATAACGTTATACGTTATATAGTATAAGTATATAACGTTATACGTTATGTAGTAATAGTATATAACGTTATGCGTTATATAGTAATAGTAAATAACGTTATACGTTATATAGTAATACTATATAACGTAATACGTTATATAGTAATGGTATATAACGTTATACGTTATATAGTAATAGTATATAACGTTATACGTTATATAGTAATAGTATATAACGTTATGCGTTATATAGTAATATTATATAACGTTATGCGTTATATAGTAATAGTATATAACGTTATACGTTATATAGTAATAGTATATAACGTTATACGTTATATAGTAATAGTATATAACGTTATACGTTATATAGTAGTAGTATATAACGTTATACGTTAATACGTAATAGTATATAACGTTATGCGTTATATAGTAATAGTATATAACGTCATCCGTTATATAGTATAAGTATATAACGTTATACGTTATGTAGTAATAGTATATAACGTTATACGTTATATAGTAATATTATATAACGTTATGCGTTATATAGTAATATTATATAACGTTATGCGTTATATAGTAATAGTATATAACGTTATACGTTATATAGTAATAGTATATAACGTTATACGTTATATAGTAATAGTATATAACGTTATACGTTATATAGTAATGGTATATAACGTTATACGTTATATAGTAATATTATATAACGTTATGCGTTATATAGTAATAGTATATAACGTTATACGTTATATAGTAATAGTATATAACGTTATACGTTATATAGTAATAGCATATAGCGTTATACGTTATATAGTAATAGTATATAAAGTTATCCGTTATATAGTAATAGTATATAACGTTATGCGTTATATAGTAATAGTATATAACGTTATACGATAGTACGAAATAGTATATATCGTTATACGTTATATAGTAATAGTATATAACGTTATACGTTATATAGTAATTGTATATAACGTTATACGTTATATAGTAATAGTATATAACGTTATACGTTATATAGTAATAGTATATAACGTTATACGTTATATAGTAATAGTATATAACGTTATACGTTATATAGTAATGGTATATAACGTTATACGTTATATAGTAATAGTATATAACGTTATACGTTATATAGTAATAGTATATAACGTTATGCGTTATATAGTAATTGTATATAACGTTATACGTTATTACGTAATATTATATAACGTTATGCGTTATATAGTAATAGTATATAACGTTATACGTTATATAGTAATAGTATATAACGTTATGCGTTATATAGTAATAGTATATAACGTTATACGATAGTACGGAATAGTATATATCGTTATACGTTATATAGTAATAGTATATAACGTTATACGTTAGTACGTAATAATATACAACGTTATACGTGATATGGCAGTACTATATAACGTTATACGTTATTACGTAATAGTATATAACGTTATACGTTATTACGTAATAGTATATGACGTTATACGTTATATAGTAATAGTATATAACGTTATACGTTATATAGTAATATTATATAACGTTATGCGTTATATAGTAATAGTATATAACGTTATACGTTATATAGTAATAGTATATAACGTTATACGTTATATAGTAATAGTATATAACGTTATACGTTATATAGTACAAGTATATAACGTTATACGTTATATAGTAATAGTATATAACGTTATACGTTATATAGTAATATTATATAACGTTATGCGTTATATAGTAATAGTATATAACGTTATACGTTATATAGTAATAGTATATAACGTTATACGTTAATACATAATAGTATATATCGTTATACGTTATATAGTAATAGTATATAACGTTATACGTTATATAGTAATAGTATATAACGTTATACGTTATATAGTAATATTATATAACGTTATGCGTTATATAGTAATATTATATAACGTTATGCGTTATATAGTAATAGTATATAACATTATACGTTATATAGTAATAGTATATAACGTTATACGTTATATAGTAATAGTATATAACGTTATACGTTATATAGTAATAGTATATAACGTTATACGTTATGTAGTAATAGTATATAACGTTATACGTTATATAGTAATATTGTATAACGTTATGCGTTATATAGTAATATTATATAACGTTATGCGTTATATAGTAATAGTATATAACGTTATACGTTATATAGTAATAGTATATAACGTTATACGTTATATAGTAATGGTATATAACGTTATACGTTATATAGTAATATTATATAACGTTATGCGTTATATAGTAATAGTATATAACGTTATACGTTATATAGTAATAGTATATAACGCTATACGTTATATAGTAATAGTATATAACGTTATACGTTATATAGTAATAGTATATAACGTTATACGTTATATAGTAATAGTATATAACGTTATACGTTATATAGTAATAGTATATAACGTTATACGTTAATACGTAATAGTATATATCGTTATAAGTTATATAGTAATAGTATATAACGTTATACGTTATATAGTAATAGTATATAACGTTATACGTTATATAGTAATAGTATATAACGTTATACGTTAATACGTAATAGTATATATCGTTATACGTTATATAGTAATAGTATATAACGTTATGCGTTATATGGTAATAGTATATAACGTCATCCGTTATATAGTATAAGTATATAACGTTATACGTTATGTAGTAATAGTATATAACGTTATATAGTAATATTATATAACGTTATGCGTTATATAGTAATATTATATAACGTTATGCGTTATATAGTAATAGTATATAACGTTATACGTTATATAGTAATAGTATATAACGTTATACGTTATATAGTAATAGTATATAACGTTATACGTTATATAGTAATGGTATATAGCGTTATACGTTATATAGTAATATTATATAACGTTATGCGTTATATAGTAATAGTATATAACGTTATACGTTATATAGTAAGAGTATATAACTTTATACGTTATATAGTAATAGTATATAACGTTATACGTTAATACGTAATAGTATATAACGTTATACGTTAATACGTAATAGTATATAACGTTATACGTTATATAGTAATAGTATATAACGTTATACGTTAGTACGTAATAATATACAACGTTATACGTGATATGGCAATACTATATAACGTTATACGTTATGTAGTAATAGTATATAACGTTATACGTTATATAGTAATATTATATAACGTTATGCGTTATATAGTAATATTATATAACGTTATGCGTTATATAGTAATAGTATATAACGTTATACGTTATATAGTATAAGTATATAACGTTATACGTTATGTAGTAATAGTATATAACGTTATGCGTTATATAGTAATAGTAAATAACGTTATCCGTTATATAGTAATACTATATAACGTTATACGTTATATAGTAATGGTATATAACGTTATACGTTATATAGTAATAGTATATAACGTTATACGTTATATAGTAATAGTATATAACGTTATGCGTTATATAGTAATATTATATAACGTTATGCGTTATATAGTAATAGTATATAACGTTATACGTTATATAGTAATAGTATATAACGTTATACGTTATATAGTAATAGTATATAACGTTATACGTTATATAGTAGTAGTATATAACGTTATACGTTAATACGTAATAGTATATAACGTTATGCGTTATATAGTAATAGTATATAACGTCATCCGTTATATAGTATAAGTATATAACGTTATACGTTATGTAGTAATAGTATATAACGTTATACGTTATATAGTAATAGTATATAACGTTATGCGTTATATAGTAATATTATATAACGTTATGCGTTATATAGTAATAGTATATAACGTTATACGTTATATAGTAATAGTATATAACGTTATACGTTATATAGTAATAGTATATAACGTTATACGTTATATAGTAATAGTATATAACGTTATGCGTTATATAGTAATATTATATAACGTTATGCGTTATATAGTAATAGTATATAACGTTATACGTTATATAGTAATAGTATATAACGTTATGCGTTATATAGTAATAGTATATAACGTTATACGTTATATAGTAATGGTATATAACGTTATACGTTATATAGTAATATTATATAACGTTATGCGTTATATAGTAATAGTATATAACGTTATACGTTATATAGTAATAGTATATAACGTTATACGTTATATAGTAATAGTATATAACGTTATACGTTATATAGTAATAGTATATAAAGTTATACGTTATATAGTAATAGTATATAACGTTATGCGTTATATAGTAATAGTATATAACGTTATACGATAGTACGAAATAGTATATATCGTTATACGTTATATAGTAATAGTATATAACGTTATACGTTATATAGTAATTGTATATAACGTTATACGTTATATAGTAATAGTATATAACGTTATACGTTATATAGTAATAGTATATAACGTTATACGTTATATAGTAATAGTATATAACGTTATACGTTATATAGTAATGGTATATAACGTTATACGTTATATAGTAATAGTATATAACGTTATACGTTATATAGTAATAGTATATAACGTTATGCGTTATATAGTAATTGTATATAACGTTATACGTTATTACGTAATATTATATAACGTTATGCGTTATATAGTAATAGTATATAACGTTATACGTTATATAGTAATAGTATATAACGTTATGCGTTATATAGTAATAGTATATAACGTTATACGATAGTACGGAATAGTATATATCGTTATACGTTATATAGTAATAGTATATAACGTTATACGTTAGTACGTAATAATATACAACGTTATACGTGATATGGCAGTACTATATAACGTTATACGTTATTACGTAATAGTATATAACGTTATACGTTATTACGTAATAGTATATGACGTTATACGTTATATAGTAATAGTATATAACGTTATACGTTATATAGTAATAGTATATAACGTTATACGTTATATAGTAATAGTATATAACGTTATGCGTTATATAGTAATATTATATAACGTTATGCGTTATATAGTAATAGTATATAACGTTATACGTTATATAGTAATAGTATATAACGTTATACGTTATATAGTAATAGTATATAACGTTATACGTTATATAGTAGTAGTATATAACGTTATACGTTAATACGTAATAGTATATAACGTTATGCGTTATATAGTAATAGTATATAACGTCATCCGTTATATAGTATAAGTATATAACGTTATACGTTATGTAGTAATAGTATATAACGTTATACGTTATATAGTAATAGTATATAACGTTATGCGTTATATAGTAATATTATATAACGTTATGCGTTATATAGTAATAGTATATAACGTTATACGTTATATAGTAATAGTATATAACGTTATACGTTATATAGTAATAGTATATAACGTTATACGTTATATAGTAATAGTATATAACGTTATGCGTTATATAGTAATATTATATAACGTTATGCGTTATATAGTAATAGTATATAACGTTATACGTTATATAGTAATAGTATATAACGTTATACGTTATATAGTAATAGTATATAACGTTATACGTTATATAGTAATGGTATATAACGTTATACGTTATATAGTAATATTATATAACGTTATGCGTTATATAGTAATAGTATATAACGTTATACGTTATATAGTAATAGTATATAACGTTATACGTTATATAGTAATAGTATATAACGTTATACGTTATATAGTAATAGTATATAAAGTTATACGTTATATAGTAATAGTATATAACGTTATGCGTTATATAGTAATAGTATATAACGTTATACGATAGTACGAAATAGTATATATCGTTATACGTTATATAGTAATAGTATATAACGTTATACGTTATATAGTAATTGTATATAACGTTATACGTTATATAGTAATAGTATATAACGTTATACGTTATATAGTAATAGTATATAACGTTATACGTTATATAGTAATAGTATATAACGTTATACGTTATATAGTAATGGTATATAACGTTATACGTTATATAGTAATAGTATATAACGTTATACGTTATATAGTAATAGTATATAACGTTATGCGTTATATAGTAATTGTATATAACGTTATACGTTATTACGTAATATTATATAACGTTATGCGTTATATAGTAATAGTATATAACGTTATACGTTATATAGTAATAGTATATAACGTTATGCGTTATATAGTAATAGTATATAACGTTATACGATAGTACGGAATAGTATATATCGTTATACGTTATATAGTAATAGTATATAACGTTATACGTTAGTACGTAATAATATACAACGTTATACGTGATATGGCAATACTATATAACGTTATACGTTATTACGTAATAGTATATAACGTTATACGTTATATAGTAATAGTATATAACGTTATGCGTTATATACTAATAGTATATAACGTTATACGTTATATAGTAATAGTATATAACGTTATAAGTTATATAGTAATAGTATATAACGTTATACGTTATATAGTAATGGTATATAACGTTATACGTTATATAGTAATATTATATAACGTTATGCGTTATATAGTAATAGTATATAACGTTATACGTTATATAGTAATAGTATATAACGTTATACGTTATATAGTAATAGTATATAACGTTATACGTTATATAGGAATAGTATATGACGTTATACGTTATATAGTAATAGTATATAACGTTATGCGTTATATAGTAATAGTATTTAACGTTATACGATAGTACGAAATAGTATATATCGTTATACGTTATATAGTAATAGTATATAACGTTATACGTTATATAGTAATGGTATATAACGTTATGCGTTATATAGTAATAGTATATAACGTTATACGTTATATAGTAATAGTATATAACGTTATACGTTATATAGTAATAGTATATAACGTTATGCGTTATATAGTAATAGTATATAACGTTATACGTTATATAGTACTAGTATATAACGTTATGCGTTATATAGTAACAGTATATAACGTTATACGATAGTACGGAATAGAATATATCGTTATACGTTATATAGTAATAGTATATAACG
The DNA here is from genome assembly GCF_910591885.1 of Bombus terrestris. Taxonomy (NCBI): domain Eukaryota; kingdom Metazoa; phylum Arthropoda; class Insecta; order Hymenoptera; family Apidae; genus Bombus; species Bombus terrestris. The sequence goes on from NC_063286.1 coordinate 384,225, forward strand.
TTATACGTTAGTACGTAATAATATACAACGTTATACGTGATATGGCAATACTATATAACGTTATACGTTATTACGTAATAGTATATAACGTTATACGTTATATAGTAATAGTATATAACGTTATACGTTATATAGTAATAGTATATAACGTTATACGTTATATAGTAATATTATATAACGTTATACGTTATATAGTAATAGTATATAACGTTATACGTTATATAGTAATAGTATATAACGTTGTGCGTTATATAGTAATAGTATATAACGTTATACGATAGTACGGAATAGTATATATCGTTATACGTTATATAGTAATAGTATATAACGTTATACGTTATATAGTAATAGTATATAACGTTATACGTTATATAGTAATAGTATATAACGTTATACGTTATATAGTAATAGTATATAACGTTATACGTTATATAGTAATAGTATATAACGTTATACGTTATATAGTAATAGTATATAACGTTATACGATAGTACGGAATAGTATATATCGTTATACGTTATATAGTAATAGTATATAACGTTATACGTTAGTACGTAATAATATACAACGTTATACGTGATATGGCAATACTATATAACGTTATACGTTATTACGTAATAGTATATAACGTTATACGTTATATAGTAATATTATATAACGTTATGCGTTATATAGTAATATTATATAACGTTATACGTTATATAGTAATAGTATATAACGTTGTGCGTTATATAGTAATAGTTTATAACGTTATACGTTATATAGTAATAGTATATAACGTTATGCGTTATATAGTAATAGTATATAACGTTATACGATAGTACGGAATAGTATATATCGTTATACGTTATATAGTAATAGTATATAACGTTATACGTTAGTACGTAATAATATACAACGTTATACGTGATATGGCAATACTATATAACGTTATACGTTATTACGTAATAGTATATAACGTTATACGTTATATAGTAATAGTATATAACGTTATACGTTATATAGTAATAGTATATAACGTTATACGTTATATAGTAATATTATATAACGTTATGCGTTATATAGTAATAGTATATAACGTTATACGTTATATAGTAATAGTATATAACGTTATGCGTTATATAGTAATAGTATATAACGTTATACGATAGTACGGAATAGTGTATATCGTTATACGTTATATAGTAATAATATACAACGTTATACGTGATATGGCAATACTATATAACGTTATACGTTATTACGTAATAGTATATAACTTTATACGTTATATAGTAATATTATATAACGTTATGCGTTATATAGTAATAGTATATAACGCTATACGTTATTTAGTAATAGTATATAACGTTGTGCGTTATATAGTAATAGTTTATAACGTTATACGATAGTACGGAATAGTATATATCGTTATACGTTATATAGTGATAGTATATAACGTTATACGTTATATAGTAATAGTATATAACGTTATACGTTATATAGTAATAGTATATAACGTTATACGTTAGTACGTAATAATATACAACGTTATACGTGATATGGCAATACTATATAACGTTATACGTTATTACGTAATAGTATATAACGTTATACGTTATATAGTAATATTATATAACGTTATGCGTTATATAGTAATAGTATATAACGTTATACGTTATATAGTAATAGTATATAACGTTGTGCGTTATATAGTAATAGTTTATAACGTTATACGATAGTACGGAATAGTATATATCGTTATACGTTATATAGTGGTAGTATATAACGTTATACGTTATATAGTAATAGTATATAACGTTATACGTTATATAGTAATATTATATAACGTTATGCGTTATATAGTAATAGTATATAACGTTATACGTTATATAGTAATAGTATATAACGTTATACGTTATAAAGTAATAGTATATAACGTTATACGTTAATACGTAATAGTATGTCGAATTGTCGTTTGGATTTCGAGCGCGAGACGAATCTTCGTTAGCATTTGCCATCATGCTGTTCAATAAAGGTTGTATTTACATAAAATTATATTTCTTTACAAAGTTTGATAAATAATTAGTTTATCGGTTAACTAAGATAACAAACAATAAGTAAACAAATGCTTTAAATAATATTCTTGGGTTCTGTAACGAATCCACGGTCAATGGGAAACTTTCTGTACGTTTTAATATATTTTGATAGCACACTGACACGTTCACTCTGGCACAGGGTTTCCCCAAGACTCACCCAAGACGATGACAGTAAACTCTCCAAGGAGATTGCAAAATAAAGGACAGATACAGTTACATATATCAAATACATATTGATCGGGAATATCAACAAATTCCCAAGCGCCGTAACTAGGCAGTTCCACATAAACCAGCATTGCTCCTGATCAAGACTTGATTGTTTATACAGCGTATCCCTTAACACTGGAACCTCCTTTGTAAAACATTTCGTTCATCCCGTGACCGTGGCTACGTTCGGCGACCAGTTATGTCACCCCGAGCCCAAGTATTGAGAAATCTTCCAAAAGAAAGGCTCGATGTCTCTGCATCTCCGACAAGTATATATCGTTATACGTTATATAGTAATAGTATATAACGTTATACGTTATATAGTAATAGTATATAACGTTATACGTTATATAATAATAGTATATAACGTTATACGTTAATACGTAATAGTATATATCGTTATACGTTATATAGTAATAGTATATAACGTTATGCGCTATATAGTAATAGTATATAACGTCATACGTTATATAGTATAAGTATATAACGTTATACGTTATATAGTAATAGTATATAACGTTATACGTGATATGGTAATACTATATAACGTTATACGTTATATAGTAATAGTATATAACGCTATACGTTATATAGTAATGGTATATAACGTTATACGTTATATAGTAATATTATATAACGTTATGCGTTATATAGTAATAGTATATAACGTTATACGTTATATAGTAATATTATATAACGTTATACGTTATATAGTAATAGTATATAACGTTATGCGTTATATAGTAATAGTATATAACGTTATACGTTATATAGTAATAGTATATAACGTTATGCGTTATATAGTAATAGTATATAACGTTATACGATAGTACGGAATAGTATATATCGTTATACGTTATATAGTAATAGTATATAACGTTATACGTTATATAGTAATAGTATATAACGTTATGCGTTATATAGTAATAGTATATAACGTTATACGTTATATAGTAATAGTATATAACGTTATGCGTTATATAGTAATAGTATATAACGTTATACGATAGTACGAAATAGTATATATCGTTATACGTTATATAGTAATAGTATATAACGTTATACGTTATATAGTAATGGTATATAACGTTATGCGTTATATAGTAATAGTATATAACGTTATACGTTATATAGTAATATTATATAACGTTATACGTTATATAGTAATAGTATATAACGTTATGCGTTATATAGTAATAGTATATAACGTTATACGTTATATAGTAATAGTATATAACGTTATGCGTTATATAGTAATAGTATATAACGTTATACGATAGTACGGAATAGTATATATCGTTATACGTTATATAGTAATAGTATATAACGTTATACGTTAGTACGTAATAATATACAACGTTATACGTGATATGGCAATACTATATAACGTTATACGTTATTACGTAATAGTATATAACGTTATACGTTATATAGTAATAGTATATAACGTTATACGTTATATAGTAATAGTATATAACGTTATACGTTATATAGTAATATTATATAACGTTATACGTTATATAGTAATAGTATATAACGTTATACGTTATATAGTAATAGTATATAACGTTGTGCGTTATATAGTAATAGTATATAACGTTATACGATAGTACGGAATAGTATATATCGTTATACGTTATATAGTAATAGTATATAACGTTATACGTTATATAGTAATAGTATATAACGTTATACGTTATATAGTAATAGTATATAACGTTATACGTTATATAGTAATAGTATATAACGTTATACGTTATATAGTAATAGTATATAGCGTTATACGTTATATAGTAATACTATATAACGTTATGCGTTATATAGTAATAGTATATAACGTTATACGATAGTACGAAATAGTATATATCGTTATACGTTATATAGTAATAGTATATAACGTTATACGTTATATAGTAATAGTATATAACGTTATACGTTATATAGTAATTGTATATAACGTTATACGTTATTACGTAATATTATATAACGTTATGCGTTATATAGTAATAGTATATAACGTTATACGATATATAGTAATAGTATATAACGTTATGCGTTATATAGTAATAGTATATAACGTTATACGATAGTACGGAATAGTATATATCGTTATACGTTATATAGTAATAGTATATAACGTTATACGTTAGTACGTAATAATATAAAACGTTATACGTGATATGGCAATACTATATAACGTTATACGTTATTACGTAATAGTATATAACGTTATACGTTATATAGTAATATTATATAACGTTATGCGTTATATAGTAATATTATATAACGTTATACGTTATATAGTAATAGTATATAACGTTGTGCGTTATATAGTAATAGTTTATAACGTTATACGTTATATAGTAATAGTATATAACGTTATGCGTTATATAGTAATAGTATATAACGTTATACGATAGTACGGAATAGTATATATCGTTATACGTTATATAGTAATAGTATATAACGTTATACGTTAGTACGTAATAATATACAACGTTATACGTGATATGGCAATACTATATAACGTTATACGTTATTACGTAATAGTATATAACGTTATACGTTATATAGTAATAGTATATAACGTTATACGTTATATAGTAATAGTATATAACGTTATACGTTATATAGTAATATTATATAACGTTATGCGTTATATAGTAATAGTATATAACGTTATACGTTATATAGTAATAGTATATAACGTTATGCGTTATATAGTAATAGTATATAACGTTATACGATAGTACGGAATAGTATATATCGTTATACGTTATATAGTAATAGTATATAACGTTATACGTTATATAGTAATAGTATATAACGTTATACGTTATATAGTAATAGTATATAACGTTATACGTTATATAGTAATAGTATATAACGTTATACGTTATATAGTAATAGTATAACGTTATATACTATTACTATATAACGTTATGCGTTATATAGTAATAGTATATAACGTTATACGATAGTACGAAATAGTATATATCGTTATACGTTATATGGTAATAGTATATAACGTTATACGTTATATAGTAATAGTATATAACGTTATACGTTATATAGTAATTGTATATAACGTTATACGTTATTACGTAATAGTATATAACGTTATGCGTTATATAGTAATAGTATATAACGTTATACGATATATAGTAATAGTATATAACGTTATGCGTTATATAGTAATAGTATATAACGTTATACGATAGTACGGAATAGTATATATCGTTATACGTTATATAGTAATAGTATATAACGTTATACGTTAGTACGTAATAATATACAACGTTATACGTGATATGGCAATACTATATAACGTTATACGTTATTACGTAATAGTATATAACGTTATACGTTATATAGTAATATTATATAACGTTATGCGTTATATAGTAATATTATATAACGTTATACGTTATATAGTAATAGTATATAACGTTGTGCGTTATATAGTAATAGTTTATAACGTTATACGTTATATAGTAATAGTATATAACGTTATGCGTTATATAGTAATAGTATATAACGTTATACGATAGTACGGAATAGTATATATCGTTATACGTTATATAGTAATAGTATATAACGTTATACGTTAGTACGTAATAATATACAACGTTATACGTGATATGGCAATACTATATAACGTTATACGTTATTACGTAATAGTATATAACGTTATACGTTATATAGTAATAGTATATAACGTTATACGTTATATAGTAATAGTATATAACGTTATACGTTATATAGTAATATTATATAACGTTATGCGTTATATAGTAATAGTATATAACGTTATACGTTATATAGTAATAGTATATAACGTTATGCGTTATATAGTAATAGTATATAACGTTATACGATAGTACGGAATAGTATATATCGTTATACGTTATATAGTAATAGTATATAACGTTATACGTTATATAGTAATAGTATATAACGTTATACGTTATATAGTAATAGTATATAACGTTATACGTTATATAGTAATAGTATATAACGTTATATACTATTACTATATAACGTTATGCGTTATATAGTAATAGTATATAACGTTATACGATAGTACGAAATAGTATATATCGTTATACGTTATATGGTAATAGTATATAACGTTATACGTTATATAGTAATAGTATATAACGTTATACGTTATATAGTAATTGTATATAACGTTATACGTTATTACGTAATATTATATAACGTTATGCGTTATATAGTAATAGTATATAACGTTATACGATATATAGTAATAGTATATAACGTTATGCGTTATATAGTAATAGTATATAACGTTATACGATAGTACGGAATAGTATATATCGTTATACGTTATATAGTAATAGTATATAACGTTATACGTTAGTACGTAATAATATACAACGTTATACGTGATATGGCAATACTATATAACGTTATACGTTATTACGTAATAGTATATAACGTTATACGTTATATAGTAATATTATATAACGTTATGCGTTATATAGTAATATTATATAACGTTATACGTTATATAGTAATAGTATATAACGTTGTGCGTTATATAGTAATAGTTTATAACGTTATACGTTATATAGTAATAGTATATAACGTTATGCGTTATATAGTAATAGTATATAACGTTATACGATAGTACGGAATAGTATATATCGTTATACGTTATATAGTAATAGTATATAACGTTATACGTTAGTACGTAATAATATACAACGTTATACGTGATATGGCAATACTATATAACGTTATACGTTATTACGTAATAGTATATAACGTTATACGTTATATAGTAATATTATATAACGTTATGCGTTATATAGTAATATTATATAACGTTATACGTTATATAGTAATAGTATATAACGTTATACGTTATATAGTAATATTATATAACGTTATGCGTTATATAGTAATATTATATAACGTTATACGTTATATAGTAATAGTATATAACGTTGTGCGTTATATAGTAATAGTTTATAACGTTATACGTTATATAGTAATAGTATATAACGTTATGCGTTATATAGTAATAGTATATAACGTTATACGATAGTACGGAATAGTATATATCGTTATACGTTATATAGTAATAGTATATAACGTTATACGTTAGTACGTAATAATATACAACGTTATACGTGATATGGCAATACTATATAACGTTATACGTTATTACGTAATAGTATATAACGTTATACGTTATATAGTAATAGTATATAACGTTATACGTTATATAGTAATAGTATATAACGTTATACGTTATATAGTAATATTATATAACGTTATGCGTTATATAGTAATAGTATATAACGTTATACGTTATATAGTAATAGTATATAACGTTATGCGTTATATAGTAATAGTATATAACGTTATACGATAGTACGGAATAGTATATATCGTTATACGTTATATAGTAATAGTATATAACGTTATACGTTATATAGTAATAGTATATAACGTTATACGTTATATAGTAATAGTATATAACGTTATACGTTATATAGTAATAGTATATAACGTATAACGTTATATACTATTACTATATAACGTTATGCGTTATATAGTAATAGTATATAACGTTATACGATAGTACGAAATAGTATATATCGTTATACGTTATATGGGAATAGTATATAACGTTATACGTTATATAGTAATAGTATATAACGTTATACGTTATATAGTAATTGTATATAACGTTATACGTTATTACGTAATATTATATAACGTTATGCGTTATATAGTAATAGTATATAACGTTATACGATATATAGTAATAGTATATAACGTTATGCGTTATATAGTAATAGTATATAACGTTATACGATAGTACGGAATAGTATATATCGTTATACGTTATATAGTAATAGTATATAACGTTATACGTTAGTACGTAATAATATACAACGTTATACGTGATATGGCAATACTATATAACGTTATACGTTATTACGTAATAGTATATAACGTTATACGTTATATAGTAATATTATATAACGTTATGCGTTATATAGTAATATTATATAACGTTATACGTTATATAGTAATAGTATATAACGTTGTGCGTTATATAGTAATAGTTTATAACGTTATACGTTATATAGTAATAGTATATAACGTTATGCGTTATATAGTAATAGTATATAACGTTATACGATAGTACGGAATAGTATATATCGTTATACGTTATATAGTAATAGTATATAACGTTATACGTTAGTACGTAATAATATACAACGTTATACGTGATATGGCAATACTATATAACGTTATACGTTATTACGTAATAGTATATAACGTTATACGTTATTACGTAATAGTATATAACGTTATACGTTATATAGTAATAGTATATAACGTTATACGTTATATAGTAATATTATATAACGTTATGCGTTATATAGTAATAGTTTATAACGTTATACGTTATATAGTAATAGTATATAACGTTATGCGTTATATAGTAATAGTATATAACGTTATACGATAGTACGGAATAGTATATATCGTTATACGTTATATAGTAATAGTATATAACGTTATACGTTATATAGTAATAGTATATAACGTTATACGTTATATAGTAATAGTATATAACGTTATACGTTATATAGTAATAGTATATAACGTTATGCGTTATATAGTAATAGTATATAACGTTATACGATAGTACGAAATAGTATATATCGTTATACGTTATATAGTAATAGTATATAACGTTATACGTTATATAGTAATAGTATATAACGTTATACGTTATATAGTAATAGTATATAACGTTATACGTTATATAGTAATAGTATATAACGTTATGCGTTATATAGTAATTGTATATAACGTTATACGTTATTACGTAATATTATATAACGTTATGCGTTATATAGTAATAGTATATAACGTTATACGTTATATAGTAATAGTATATAACGTTATGCGTTATATAGTAATAGTATATAACGTTATACGATAGTACGGAATAGTATATATCGTTATACGTTATATAGTAATAGTATATAACGTTATACGTTAGTACGTAATAATATACAACGTTATACGTGATATGGCAATACTATATAACGTTATACGTTATTACGTAATAGTATATAACGTTATACGTTATATAGTAATAGTATATAACGTTATACGTTATATAGTAAGAGTATATAACGTTATACGTTATATAGTAATATTATATAACGTTATGCGTTATATAGTAATAGTATATAACGTTGTACGTTATATAGTAATAGTATATAACGTTATGCGTTATATAGTAATAGTATATAACGTTATACGATAGTACGGAATAGTATATATCGTTATACGTTATATAGTAATAGTATATAACGTTATACGTTATATAGTAATAGTATATAACGTTATACGTTATATAGTAATAGTATATAGCGTTATACGTTATATACTATTACTATATAACGTTGTGCGTTATATAGTAATAGTTTATAACGTTATACGATAGTACGGAATAGTATATATCGTTATACGTTATATAGTGATAGTATATAACGTTATACGTTATATAGTAATAGTATATAACGTTATACGTTATATAGTAATAGTATATAACGTTATACGATAGTACGGAATAGTATATATCGTTATACGTTATATAGTAATAGTATATAACGTTATACGTTAGTACGTAATAATATACAACGTTATACGTGATATGGCAATACTATATAACGTTATACGTTATTACGTAATAGTATATAACGTTATACGTTATATAGTAATATTATATAACGTTATGCGTTATATAGTAATAGTATATAACGCTATACGTTATATAGTAATAGTATATAACGTTGTGCGTTATATAGTAATAGTTTATAACGTTATACGATAGTACGGAATAGTATATATCGTTATACGTTATATAGTGATAGTATATAACGTTATACGTTATATAGTAATAGTATATAACGTTATACGTTATATAGTAATAGTATATAACGTTATACGTTAGTACGTAATAATATACAACGTTATACGTGATATGGCAATACTATATAACGTTATACGTTATTACGTAATAGTATATAACGTTATGCGTTATATAGTAATAGTATATAACGTCATCCGTTATATAGTATAAGTATATAACGTTATACGTTATGTAGTAATAGTATATAACGTTATACGTTATATACTATTACTATATAACGTTATGCGTTATATAGTAATATTATATAACGTTATGCGTTATATAGTAATAGTATATAACGTTATACGTTATATAGTAATAGTATATAACGTCATCCGTTATATAGTATAAGTATATAACGTTATACGTTATGTAGTAATAGTATATAACGTTATACGTTATATAGTAATATTATATAACGTTATGCGTTATATAGTAATATTATATAACGTTATGCGTTATATAGTAATAGTATATAACGTTATACGTTATGTAGTAATAGTATATAACGTTATACGTTATATAGTAATATTATATAACGTTATACGTTATATAGTAATGGTATATAACGTTATGCGTTATATAGTAATAGTATATAACGTTATACGTTAATACGTAATAGTATATAACGTTATGCGTTATATAGTAATAGCATATAACGTCATCCGTTATATAGTATAAGTATATAACGTTATACGTTATGTAGTAATAGTATATAACGTTATACGTTATATAGTAATAGTATATAACGTTATACGTTATATAGTAATTGTATATAACGTTATACGTTATTACGTAATATTATATAACGTTGTGCGTTATATAGTAATAGTATATAACGTTATACGATAGTACGGAATAGTATATACCGTTATACGTTATATAGTAATAGTATATAACGTTATACGTTATATAGTAATAGTATATAACGTTATACGTTATATAGTAATAGTATATAACGTTATACGTTATATAGTAATAGTATATAACGTTATACGTTATATAGTAATAGTATATAACGTTATACGATAGTACGGAATAGTATATATCGTTATACGTTATATAGTAATAGTATATAACGTTATACGTTAGTACGTAATAATATACAACGTTATACGTGATATGGCAATACTATATAACGTTATACGTTATTACGTAATAGTATATAACGTTATACGTTATATAGTAATATTATATAACGTTATGCGTTATATAGTAATATTATATAACGTTATACGTTATATAGTAATAGTATATAACGTTGTGCGTTATATAGTAATAGTTTATAACGTTATACGTTATATAGTAATAGTATATAACGTTATGCGTTATATAGTAATAGTATATAACGTTATACGATAGAACGGAATAGTATATATCGTTATACGTTATATAGTAATAGTATATAACGTTATACGTTAGTACGTAATAATATACAACGTTATACGTGATATGGCAATACTATATAACGTTATACGTTATTACGTAATAGTATATAACGTTATACGTTATATAGTAATAGTATATAACGTTATACGTTATATAGTAATAGTATATAACGTTATACGTTATATAGTAATAGTATATAACGTTATGCGTTATATAGTAATAGTATATAACGTTATACGATAGTACGGAATAGTATATATCGTTATACGTTATATAGTAATAGTATATAACGTTATACGTTATATAGTAATAGTATATAACGTTATACGTTATATAGTAATAGTATATAACGTTATACGTTATATAGTAATAGTATATAACGTTATACGTTATATAGTAATAGTATATAACGTTATGCGTTATATAGTAATAGTATATAACGTTATACGATAGTACGAAATAGTATATATCGTTATACGTTATATAGTAATAGTATATAACGTTATACGTTATATAGTAATAGTATATAACGTTATGCGTTATATAGTAATTGTATATAACGTTATACGTTATTACGTAATATTATATAACGTTATGCGTTATATAGTAATAGTATATAACGTTATACATTATATAGTAATAGTATATAACGTTATGCGTTATATAGTAATAGTATATAACGTTATACGATAGTACGGAATAGTATATATCGTTATACGTTATATAGTAATAGTATATAACGTTATACGTTAGTACGTAATAATATACAACGTCATACGTGATATGGCAATACTATATAACGTTATACGTTATTACGTAATAGTATATAACGTTATACGTTATATAGTAATAGTATATAACGTTATACGTTATATAGTAATAGTATATAGCGTTATACGTTATATAGTAATACTATATAACGTTGTGCGTTATATAGTAATAGTTTATAACGTTATACGATAGTACGGAATAGTATATATCGTTATACGTTATATAGTGATAGTATATAACGTTATACGTTATATAGTAATAGTATATAACGTTATACGTTATATAGTAATAGTATATAACGTTATACGTTATATAGTAATAGTATATAACGTTATACGATAGTACGGAATAGTATATATCGTTATACGTTATATAGTAATAGTATATAACGTTATACGTTATATAGTAATAGTATATGACGTTATACGTTATATAGTAATAGTATATAACGTTATGCGTTATATAGTAATAGTATTTAACGTTATACGATAGTACGAAATAGTATATAACGTTATACGTTATATAGTAATAGTATATAACGTTATACGTTATATAGTAATAGTATATAACGTTATACGTTATATAGTAATAGTATATAACGTTATACGTTATATAGTAATAGTATATAGCGTTATACGTTATATAGTAATACTATATAACGTTATGCGTTATATAGTAATAGTATATAACGTTATACGATAGTACGAAATAGTATATATCGTTATACGTTATATGGTAATAGTATATAACGTTATACGTTATATAGTAATAGTATATAACGTTATACGTTATATAGTAATTGTATATAACGTTATACGTTATTACGTAATATTATATAACGTTATGCGTTATATAGTAATAGTATATAACGTTATACGATATATAGTAATAGTATATAACGTTATGCGTTATATAGTAATAGTATATAACGTTATACGATAGTACGGAATAGTATATATCGTTATACGTTATATAGTAATAGTATATAACGTTATACGTTAGTACGTAATAATATACAACGTTATACGTGATATGGCAATACTATATAACGTTATACGTTATTACGTAATAGTATATAACGTTATACGTTATATAGTAATATTATATAACGTTATGCGTTATATAGTAATATTATATAACGTTATACGTTATATAGTAATAGTATATAACGTTGTGCGTTATATAGTAATAGTTTATAACGTTATACGTTATATAGTAATAGTATATAACGTTATGCGTTATATAGTAATAGTATATAACGTTATACGATAGTACGGAATAGTATATATCGTTATACGTTATATAGTAATAGTATATAACGTTATACGTTAGTACGTAATAATATACAACGTTATACGTGATATGGCAATACTATATAACGTTATACGTTATTACGTAATAGTATATAACGTTATACGTTATATAGTAATAGTATATAACGTTATACGTTATATAGTAATAGTATATAACGTTATACGTTATATAGTAATATTATATAACGTTATGCGTTATATAGTAATAGTATATAACGTTATACGTTATATAGTAATAGTATATAACGTTATGCGTTATATAGTAATAGTATATAACGTTATACGATAGTACGGAATAGTATATATCGTTATACGTTATATAGTAATAGTATATAACGTTATACGTTATATAGTAATAGTATATAACGTTATACGTTATATAGTAATAGTATATAACGTTATACGTTATATAGTAATAGTATATAACGTATAACGTTATATACTATTACTATATAACGTTATGCGTTATATAGTAATAGTATATAACGTTATACGATAGTACGAAATAGTATATATCGTTATACGTTATATGGTAATAGTATATAACGTTATACGTTATATAGTAATAGTATATAACGTTATACGTTATATAGTAATTGTATATAACGTTATACGTTATTACGTAATATTATATAACGTTATGCGTTATATAGTAATAGTATATAACGTTATACGATATATAGTAATAGTATATAACGTTATGCGTTATATAGTAATAGTATATAACGTTATACGATAGTACGGAATAGTATATATCGTTATACGTTATATAGTAATAGTATATAACGTTATACGTTAGTACGTAATAATATAAAACGTTATACGTGATATGGCAATACTATATAACGTTATACGTTATTACGTAATAGTATATAACGTTATACGTTATATAGTAATATTATATAACGTTATACGTTATATAGTAATATTATATAACGTTATACGTTATATAGTAATAGTATATAACGTTGTGCGTTATATAGTAATAGTTTATAACGTTATACGTTATATAGTAATAGTATATAACGTTATGCGTTATATAGTAATAGTATATAACGTTATACGATAGTACGGAATAGTATATATCGTTATACGTTATATAGTAATAGTATATAACGTTATACGTTAGTACGTAATAATATACAACGTTATACGTGATATGGCAATACTATATAACGTTATACGTTATTACGTAATAGTATATAACGTTATACGTTATTACGTAATAGTATATAACGTTATACGTTATATAGTAATAGTATATAACGTTATACGTTATATAGTAATATTATATAACGTTATGCGTTATATAGTAATAGTTTATAACGTTATACGTTATATAGTAATAGTATATAACGTTATGCGTTATATAGTAATAGTATATAACGTTATACGATAGTACGGAATAGTATATATCGTTATACGTTATATAGTAATAGTATATAACGTTATACGTTATATAGTAATAGTATATAACGTTATACGTTATATAGTAATAGTATATAACGTTATACGTTATATAGTAATAGTATATAACGTTATGCGTTATATAGTAATAGTATATAACGTTATACGATAGTACGAAATAGTATATATCGTTATACGTTATATAGTAATAGTATATAACGTTATACGTTATATAGTAATAGTATATAACGTTATACGTTATATAGTAATAGTATATAACGTTATACGTTATATAGTAATAGTATATAACGTTATGCGTTATATAGTAATTGTATATAACGTTATACGTTATTACGTAATATTATATAACGTTATGCGTTATATAGTAATAGTATATAACGTTATACGTTATATAGTAATAGTATATAACGTTATGCGTTATATAGTAATAGTATATAACGTTATACGATAGTACGGAATAGTATATATCGTTATACGTTATATAGTAATAGTATATAACGTTATACGTTAGTACGTAATAATATACAACGTTATACGTGATATGGCAATACTATATAACGTTATACGTTATTACGTAATAGTATATAACGTTATACGTTATATAGTAATAGTATATAACGTTATACGTTATATAGTAAGAGTATATAACGTTATACGTTATATAGTAATAGTATATAACGTTATGCGTTATATAGTAATAGTATATAACGTTGTACGTTATATAGTAATAGTATATAACGTTATGCGTTATATAGTAATAGTATATAACGTTATACGATAGTACGGAATAGTATATATCGTTATACGTTATATAGTAATAGTATATAACGTTATACGTTATATAGTAATAGTATATAACGTTATACGTTATATAGTAATAGTATATAACGTTATATACTATTACTATATAACGTTGTGCGTTATATAGTAATAGTTTATAACGTTATACGATAGTACGGAATAGTATATATCGTTATACGTTATATAGTGATAGTATATAACGTTATACGTTATATAGTAATAGTATATAACGTTATACGTTATATAGTAATAGTATATAACGTTATACGATAGTACGGAATAGTATATATCGTTATACGTTATATAGTAATAGTATATAACGTTATACGTTAGTACGTAATAATATACAACGTTATACGTGATATGGCAATACTATATAACGTTATACGTTATTACGTAATAGTATATAACGTTATACGTTATATAGTAATATTATATAACGTTATGCGTTATATAGTAATAGTATATAACGCTATACGTTATATAGTAATAGTATATAACGTTGTGCGTTATATAGTAATAGTTTATAACGTTATACGATAGTACGGAATAGTATATATCGTTATACGTTATATAGTGATAGTATATAACGTTATACGTTATATAGTAATAGTATATAACGTTATACGTTATATAGTAATAGTATATAACGTTATACGTTAGTACGTAATAATATACAACGTTATACGTGATATGGCAATACTATATAACGTTATACGTTATTACGTAATAGTATATAACGTTATGCGTTATATAGTAATAGTATATAACGTCATCCGTTATATAGTATAAGTATATAACGTTATACGTTATGTAGTAATAGTATATAACGTATAACGTTATATACTATTACTATATAACGTTATGCGTTATATAGTAATATTATATAACGTTATGCGTTATATAGTAATAGTATATAACGTTATACGTTATATAGTAATAGTATATAACGTCATCCGTTATATAGTATAAGTATATAACGTTATACGTTATGTAGTAATAGTATATAACGTTATACGTTATATAGTAATATTATATAACGTTATGCGTTATATAGTAATATTATATAACGTTATGCGTTATATAGTAATAGTATATAACGTTATACGTTATGTAGTAATAGTATATAACGTTATACGTTATATAGTAATATTATATAACGTTATACGTTATATAGTAATGGTATATAACGTTATGCGTTATATAGTAATAGTATATAACGTTATACGTTAATACGTAATAGTATATAACGTTATGCGTTATATAGTAATAGCATATAACGTCATCCGTTATATAGTATAAGTATATAACGTTATACGTTATGTAGTAATAGTATATAACGTTATACGTTATATAGTAATAGTATATAACGTTATACGTTATATAGTAATTGTATATAACGTTATACGTTATTACGTAATATTATATAACGTTGTGCGTTATATAGTAATAGTATATAACGTTATACGATAGTACGGAATAGTATATACCGTTATACGTTATATAGTAATAGTATATAACGTTATACGTTATATAGTAATAGTATATAACGTTATACGTTATATAGTAATAGTATATAACGTTATACGTTATATAGTAATAGTATATAACGTTATACGTTATATAGTAATAGTATATAACGTTATACGATAGTACGGAATAGTATATATCGTTATACGTTATATAGTAATAGTATATAACGTTATACGTTAGTACGTAATAATATACAACGTTATACGTGATATGGCAATACTATATAACGTTATACGTTATTACGTAATAGTATATAACGTTATACGTTATATAGTAATATTATATAACGTTATGCGTTATATAGTAATATTATATAACGTTATACGTTATATAGTAATAGTATATAACGTTGTGCGTTATATAGTAATAGTTTATAACGTTATACGTTATATAGTAATAGTATATAACGTTATGCGTTATATAGTAATAGTATATAACGTTATACGATAGAACGGAATAGTATATATCGTTATACGTTATATAGTAATAGTATATAACGTTATACGTTAGTACGTAATAATATACAACGTTATACGTGATATGGCAATACTATATAACGTTATACGTTATTACGTAATAGTATATAACGTTATACGTTATATAGTAATAGTATATAACGTTATACGTTATATAGTAATAGTATATAACGTTATACGTTATATAGTAATAGTATATAACGTTATGCGTTATATAGTAATAGTATATAACGTTATACGATAGTACGGAATAGTATATATCGTTATACGTTATATAGTAATAGTATATAACGTTATACGTTATATAGTAATAGTATATAACGTTATACGTTATATAGTAATAGTATATAACGTTATACGTTATATAGTAATAGTATATAACGTTATACGTTATATAGTAATAGTATATAACGTTATGCGTTATATAGTAATAGTATATAACGTTATACGATAGTACGAAATAGTATATATCGTTATACGTTATATAGTAATAGTATATAACGTTATACGTTATATAGTAATAGTATATAACGTTATGCGTTATATAGTAATTGTATATAACGTTATACGTTATTACGTAATATTATATAACGTTATGCGTTATATAGTAATAGTATATAACGTTATACATTATATAGTAATAGTATATAACGTTATGCGTTATATAGTAATAGTATATAACGTTATACGATAGTACGGAATAGTATATATCGTTATACGTTATATAGTAATAGTATATAACGTTATACGTTAGTACGTAATAATATACAACGTTATACGTGATATGGCAATACTATATAACGTTATACGTTATTACGTAATAGTATATAACGTTATACGTTATATAGTAATAGTATATAACGTTATACGTTATATAGTAATAGTATATAGCGTTATACGTTATATAGTAATACTATATAACGTTGTGCGTTATATAGTAATAGTTTATAACGTTATACGATAGTACGGAATAGTATATATCGTTATACGTTATATAGTGATAGTATATAACGTTATACGTTATATAGTAATAGTATATAACGTTATACGTTATATAGTAATAGTATATAACGTTATACGTTATATAGTAATAGTATATAACGTTATACGATAGTACGGAATAGTATATATCGTTATACGTTATATAGTAATAGTATATAACGTTATACGTTATATAGTAATAGTATATGACGTTATACGTTATATAGTAATAGTATATAACGTTATGCGTTATATAGTAATAGTATTTAACGTTATACGATAGTACGAAATAGTATATATCGTTATACGTTATATAGTAATAGTATATAACGTTATACGTTATATAGTAATGGTATATAACGTTATGCGTTATATAGTAATAGTATATAACGTTATACGTTATATAGTAATAGTATATAACGTTATACGTTATATAGTAATAGTATATAACGTTATACGTTATATAGTAATATTATATAACGTTATACGTTATATAGTAATAGTATATAACGTTATACGTTATATAGTAATAGTATATAACGTTGTGCGTTATATAGTAATAGTATATAACGTTATACGATAGTACGGAATAGTATATATCGTTATACGTTATATAGTAATAGTATATAACGTTATACGTTATATAGTAATAGTATATAACGTTATACGTTATATAGTAATAGTATATAACGTTATACGTTATATAGTAATAGTATATAACGTTATACGTTATATAGTAATAGTATATAACGTTATACGATAGTACGGAATAGTATATATCGTTATACGTTATATAGTAATAGTATATAACGTTATACGTTAGTACGTAATAATATACAACGTTATACGTGATATGGCAATACTATATAACGTTATACGTTATTACGTAATAGTATATAACGTTATACGTTATATAGTAATATTATATAACGTTATGCGTTATATAGTAATATTATATAACGTTATACGTTATATAGTAATAGTATATAACGTTGTGCGTTATATAGTAATAGTTTATAACGTTATACGTTATATAGTAATAGTATATAACGTTATGCGTTATATAGTAATAGTATATAACGTTATACGATAGTACGGAATAGTATATATCGTTATACGTTATATAGTAATAGTATATAACGTTATACGTTAGTACGTAATAATATACAACGTTATACGTGATATGGCAATACTATATAACGTTATACGTTATTACGTAATAGTATATAACGTTATACGTTATATAGTAATAGTATATAACGTTATACGTTATATAGTAATAGTATATAACGTTATACGTTATATAGTAATATTATATAACGTTATGCGTTATATAGTAATAGTATATAACGTTATACGTTATATAGTAATAGTATATAACGTTATGCGTTATATAGTAATAGTATATAACGTTATACGATAGTACGGAATAGTATATATCGTTATACGTTATATAGTAATAGTATATAACGTTATACGTTATATAGTAATAGTATATAACGTTATACGTTATATAGTAATAGTATATAACGTTATACGTTATATAGTAATAGTATATAACGTTATACGTTATATAGTAATAGTATATAACGTTATGCGTTATATAGTAATAGTATATAACGTTATACGATAGTACGAAATAGTATATATCGTTATACGTTATATAGTAATAGTATATAACGTTATACGTTATATAGTAATAGTATATAACGTTATGCGTTATATAGTAATTGTATATAACGTTATACGTTATTACGTAATATTATATAACGTTATGCGTTATATAGTAATAGTATATAACGTTATACATTATATAGTAATAGTATATAACGTTATGCGTTATATAGTAATAGTATATAACGTTATACGATAGTACGGAATAGTATATATCGTTATACGTTATATAGTAATAGTATATAACGTTATACGTTAGTACGTAATAATATACAACGTTATACGTGATATGGCAATACTATATAACGTTATACGTTATTACGTAATAGTATATAACGTTATACGTTATATAGTAATAGTATATAACGTTATACGTTATATAGTAATAGTATATAACGTTATACGTTATATAGTAATATTATATAACGTTATGCGTTATATAGTATATAACGTTATACGATAGTACGGAATAGTATATATCGTTATACGTTATATAGTAATAATATACAACGTTATACGTGATATGGCAATACTATATAACGTTATACGTTATTACGTAATAGTATATAACGTTATACGTTATATAGTAATATTATATAACGTTATGCGTTATATAGTAATAGTATATAACGCTATACGTTATTTAGTAATAGTATATAACGTTGTGCGTTATATAGTAATAGTTTATAACGTTATACGATAGTACGGAATAGTATATATCGTTATACGTTATATAGTGATAGTATATAACGTTATACGTTATATAGTAATAGTATATAACGTTATACGTTATATAGTAATAGTATATAACGTTATACGTTAGTACGTAATAATATACAACGTTATACGTGATATGGCAATACTATATAACGTTATACGTTATTACGTAATAGTATATAACGTTATACGTTATATAGTAATATTATATAACGTTATGCGTTATATAGTAATAGTATATAACGTTATACGTTATATAGTAATAGTATATAACGTTGTGCGTTATATAGTAATAGTTTATAACGTTATACGATAGTACGGAATAGTATATATCGTTATACGTTATATAGTGGTAGTATATAACGTTATACGTTATATAGTAATAGTATATAACGTTATACGTTATATAGTAATATTATATAACGTTATGCGTTATATAGTAATAGTATATAACGTTATACGTTATATAGTAATAGTATATAACGTTATACGTTATAAAGTAATAGTATATAACGTTATACGTTAATACGTAATAGTATGTCGAATTGTCGTTTGGATTTCGAGCGCGAGACGAATCTTCGTTAGCATTTGCCATCATGCTGTTCAATAAAGGTTGTATTTACATAAAATTATATTTCTTTACAAAGTTTGATAAATAATTAGTTTATCGGTTAACTAAGATAACAAACAATAAGTAAACAAATGCTTTAAATAATATTCTTGGGTTCTGTAACGAATCCACGGTCAATGGGAAACTTTCTGTACGTTTTAATATATTTTGATAGCACACTGACACGTTCACTCTGGCACAGGGTTTCCCCAAGACTCACCCAAGACGATGACAGTAAACTCTCCAAGGAGATTGCAAAATAAAGGACAGATACAGTTACATATATCAAATACATATTGATCGGGAATATCAACAAATTCCCAAGCGCCGTAACTAGGCAGTTCCACATAAACCAGCATTGCTCCTGATCAAGACTTGATTGTTTATACAGCGTATCCCTTAACACTGGAACCTCCTTTGTAAAACATTTCGTTCATCCCGTGACCGTGGCTACGTTCGGCGACCAGTTATGTCACCCCGAGCCCAAGTATTGAGAAATCTTCCAAAAGAAAGGCTCGATGTCTCTGCATCTCCGACAAGTATATATCGTTATACGTTATATAGTAATAGTATATAACGTTATACGTTATATAGTAATAGTATATAACGTTATACGTTATATAATAATAGTATATAACGTTATACGTTAATACGTAATAGTATATATCGTTATACGTTATATAGTAATAGTATATAACGTTATGCGCTATATAGTAATAGTATATAACGTCATACGTTATATAGTATAAGTATATAACGTTATACGTTATATAGTAATAGTATATAACGTTATACGTGATATGGTAATACTATATAACGTTATACGTTATATAGTAATAGTATATAACGCTATACGTTATATAGTAATGGTATATAACGTTATACGTTATATAGTAATATTATATAACGTTATGCGTTATATAGTAATAGTATATAACGTTATACGTTATATAGTAATATTATATAACGTTATACGTTATATAGTAATAGTATATAACGTTATGCGTTATATAGTAATAGTATATAACGTTATACGTTATATAGTAATAGTATATAACGTTATGCGTTATATAGTAATAGTATATAACGTTATACGATAGTACGGAATAGTATATATCGTTATACGTTATATAGTAATAGTATATAACGTTATACGTTATATAGTAATAGTATATAACGTTATGCGTTATATAGTAATAGTATATAACGTTATACGTTATATAGTAATAGTATATAACGTTATGCGTTATATAGTAATAGTATATAACGTTATACGATAGTACGAAATAGTATATATCGTTATACGTTATATAGTAATAGTATATAACGTTATACGTTATATAGTAATGGTATATAACGTTATGCGTTATATAGTAATAGTATATAACGTTATACGTTATATAGTAATATTATATAACGTTATACGTTATATAGTAATAGTATATAACGTTATGCGTTATATAGTAATATTATATAACGTTATACGTTATATAGTAATAGTATATAACGTTGTGCGTTATATAGTAATAGTTTATAACGTTATACGTTATATAGTAATAGTATATAACGTTATGCGTTATATAGTAATAGTATATAACGTTATACGATAGTACGGAATAGTATATATCGTTATACGTTATATAGTAATAGTATATAACGTTATACGTTAGTACGTAATAATATACAACGTTATACGTGATATGGCAATACTATATAACGTTATACGTTATTACGTAATAGTATATAACGTTATACGTTATATAGTAATAGTATATAACGTTATACGTTATATAGTAATAGTATATAACGTTATACGTTATATAGTAATATTATATAACGTTATGCGTTATATAGTAATAGTATATAACGTTATACGTTATATAGTAATAGTATATAACGTTATGCGTTATATAGTAATAGTATATAACGTTATACGATAGTACGGAATAGTATATATCGTTATACGTTATATAGTAATAGTATATAACGTTATACGTTATATAGTAATAGTATATAACGTTATACGTTATATAGTAATAGTATATAACGTTATACGTTATATAGTAATAGTATATAACGTTATACGTTATATAGTAATAGTATATAGCGTTATACGTTATATAGTAATACTATATAACGTTATGCGTTATATAGTAATAGTATATAACGTTATACGTTATATAGTAATAGTATATAACGTTATACGTTATATAGTAATAGTATATAACGTTATACGTTATATAGTAATAGTATATAACGTTATACGTTATATAGTAATAGTATATAGCGTTATACGTTATATAGTACTAGTATATAACGTTATGCGTTATATAGTAACAGTATATAACGTTATACGATAGTACGGAATAGAATATATCGTTATACGTTATATAGTAATAGTATATAACGTTATACGTTAGTACGTAATAATATACAACGTTATACGTGATATGGCAATACTATATAACGTTATACGTTATTACGTAATAGTATATAACGTTATACGTTATACAGTAATAGTATATAACGTTATACGTTATATAGTAATAGTATATAACGTTATGCGTTATATAGTAATTGTATATAACGTTATACGTTATTACGTAATATTATATAACGTTATGCGTTATATAGTAATAGTATATAACGTTATACGTTATATAGTAATAGTATATAACGTTATGCGTTATATAGTAATAGTATATAACGTTATACGATAGTACGGAATAGTATATATCGTTATACGTTATATAGTAATAGTATATAACGTTATACGTTAGTACGTAATAATATACAACGTTATACGTGATATGGCAATACTATATAACGTTATACGTTATTACGTAATAGTATATAACGTTATACGTTATATAGTAATAGTATATAACGTTATACGTTATATAGTAAGAGTATATAACGTTATACGTTATATAGTAATATTATATAACGTTATGCGTTATATAGTAATAGTATATAACGTTGTACGTTATATAGTAATAGTATATAACGTTATGCGTTATATAGTAATAGTATATAACGTTATACGATAGTACGGAATAGTATATATCGTTATACGTTATATAGTAATAGTATATAACGTTATACGTTATATAGTAATAGTATATAACGTTATACGTTATATAGTAATAGTATAACGTTATATACTATTACTATATAACGTTGTGCGTTATATAGTAATAGTTTATAACGTTATACGATAGTACGGAATAGTATATATCGTTATACGTTATATAGTGATAGTATATAACGTTATACGTTATATAGTAATAGTATATAACGTTATACGTTATATAGTAATAGTATATAACGTTATACGATAGTACGGAATAGTATATATCGTTATACGTTATATAGTAATAGTATATAACGTTATACGTTAGTACGTAATAATATACAACGTTATACGTGATATGGCAATACTATATAACGTTATACGTTATTACGTAATAGTATATAACGTTATACGTTATATAGTAATATTATATAACGTTATGCGTTATATAGTAATAGTATATAACGCTATACGTTATATAGTAATAGTATATAACGTTGTGCGTTATATAGTAATAGTTTATAACGTTATACGATAGTACGGAATAGTATATGTCGTTATACGTTATATAGTGATAGTATATAACGTTATACGTTATATAGTAATAGTATATAACGTTATACGTTATATAGTAATAGTATATAACGTTATACGTTAGTACGTAATAATATACAACGTTATACGTGATATGGCAATACTATATAACGTTATACGTTATTACGTAATAGTATATAACGTTATACGTTATATAGTAATACTATATAACGTTATGCGTTATATAGTAATATTATATAACGTTATGCGTTATATAGTAATAGTATATAACGTTATACGTTATATAGTAATAGTATATAACGTCATCCGTTATATAGTATAAGTATATAACGTTATACGTTATGTAGTAATAGTATATAACGTTATACGTTATATAGTAATATTATATAACGTTATGCGTTATATAGTAATATTATATAACGTTATGCGTTATATAGTAATAGTATATAACGTTATACGTTATGTAGTAATAGTATATAACGTTATACGTTATATAGTAATATTATATAACGTTATACGTTATATAGTAATGGTATATAACGTTATGCGTTATATAGTAATAGTATATAACGTTATACGTTAATACGTAATAGTATATAACGTTATGCGTTATATAGTAATAGCATATAACGTCATCCGTTATATAGTATAAGTATATAACGTTATACGTTATGTAGTAATAGTATATAACGTTATACGTTATATAGTAATAGTATATAACGTTATACGTTATATAGTAATTGTATATAACGTTATACGTTATTACGTAATATTATATAACGTTGTGCGTTATATAGTAATAGTATATAACGTTATACGATAGTACGGAATAGTATATACCGTTATACGTTATATAGTAATAGTATATAACGTTATACGTTATATAGTAATAGTATATAACGTTATACGTTATATAGTAATAGTATATAACGTTATACGTTATATAGTAATAGTATATAACGTTATACGTTATATAGTAATAGTATATAACGTTATACGATAGTACGGAATAGTATATATCGTTATACGTTATATAGTAATAGTATATAACGTTATACGTTAGTACGTAATAATATACAACGTTATACGTGATATGGCAATACTATATAACGTTATACGTTATTACGTAATAGTATATAACGTTATACGTTATATAGTAATATTATATAACGTTATGCGTTATATAGTAATATTATATAACGTTATACGTTATATAGTAATAGTATATAACGTTGTGCGTTATATAGTAATAGTTTATAACGTTATACGTTATATAGTAATAGTATATAACGTTATGCGTTATATAGTAATAGTATATAACGTTATACGATAGAACGGAATAGTATATATCGTTATACGTTATATAGTAATAGTATATAACGTTATACGTTAGTACGTAATAATATACAACGTTATACGTGATATGGCAATACTATATAACGTTATACGTTATTACGTAATAGTATATAACGTTATACGTTATATAGTAATAGTATATAACGTTATACGTTATATAGTAATAGTATATAACGTTATACGTTATATAGTAATAGTATATAACGTTATGCGTTATATAGTAATAGTATATAACGTTATACGATAGTACGGAATAGTATATATCGTTATACGTTATATAGTAATAGTATATAACGTTATACGTTATATAGTAATAGTATATAACGTTATACGTTATATAGTAATGGTATATAACGTTATGCGTTATATAGTAATAGTATATAACGTTATACGTTAATACGTAATAGTATATAACGTTATGCGTTATATAGTAATAGCATATAACGTCATCCGTTATATAGTATAAGTATATAACGTTATACGTTATGTAGTAATAGTATATAACGTTATACGTTATATAGTAATAGTATATAACGTTATACGTTATATAGTAATTGTATATAACGTTATACGTTATTACGTAATATTATATAACGTTGTGCGTTATATAGTAATAGTATATAACGTTATACGATAGTACGGAATAGTATATACCGTTATACGTTATATAGTAATAGTATATAACGTTATACGTTATATAGTAATAGTATATAACGTTATACGTTATATAGTAATAGTATATAACGTTATACGTTATATAGTAATAGTATATAACGTTATACGATAGTACGGAATAGTATATATCGTTATACGTTATATAGTAATAGTATATAACGTTATACGTTAGTACGTAATAATATACAACGTTATACGTGATATGGCAATACTATATAACGTTATACGTTATTACGTAATAGTATATAACGTTATACGTTATATAGTAATATTATATAACGTTATGCGTTATATAGTAATATTATATAACGTTATACGTTATATAGTAATAGTATATAACGTTGTGCGTTATATAGTAATAGTTTATAACGTTATACGTTATATAGTAATAGTATATAACGTTATGCGTTATATAGTAATAGTATATAACGTTATACGTTATATAGTACTAGTATATAACGTTATGCGTTATATAGTAACAGTATATAACGTTATACGATAGTACGGAATAGAATATATCGTTATACGTTATATAGTAATAGTATATAACGTTATACGTTAGTACGTAATAATATACAACGTTATACGTGATATGGCAATACTATATAACGTTATACGTTATTACGTAATAGTATATAACGTTATACGTTATACAGTAATAGTATATAACGTTATACGTTATATAGTAATAGTATATAACGTTATACGTTATATAGTAATATTATATAACGTTATACGTTATATAGTAATAGTATATAACGTTATACGTTATATAGTAATAGTATATAACGTTGTGCGTTATATAGTAATAGTATATAACGTTATACGATAGTACGGAATAGTATATATCGTTATACGTTATATAGTAATAGTATATAACGTTATACGTTATATAGTAATAGTATATAACGTTATACGTTATATAGTAATAGTATATAACGTTATACGTTATATAGTAATAGTATATAACGTTATACGTTATATAGTAATAGTATATAACGTTATACGATAGTACGGAATAGTATATATCGTTATACGTTATATAGTAATAGTATATAACGTTATACGTTAGTACGTAATAATATACAACGTTATACGTGATATGGCAATACTATATAACGTTATACGTTATTACGTAATAGTATATAACGTTATACGTTATATAGTAATATTATATAACGTTATGCGTTATATAGTAATATTATATAACGTTATACGTTATATAGTAATAGTATATAACGTTGTGCGTTATATAGTAATAGTTTATAACGTTATACGTTATATAGTAATAGTATATAACGTTATGCGTTATATAGTAATAGTATATAACGTTATACGATAGTACGGAATAGTATATATCGTTATACGTTATATAGTAATAGTATATAACGTTATACGTTAGTACGTAATAATATACAACGTTATACGTGATATGGCAATACTATATAACGTTATACGTTATTACGTAATAATATACAACGTTATACGTTATATAGTAATAGTATATAACGTTATACGTTATATAGTAATAGTATATAACGTTATACGTTATATAGTAATATTATATAACGTTATGCGTTATATAGTAATAGTATATAACGTTATACGTTATATAGTAATAGTATATAACGTTATGCGTTATATAGTAATAGTATATAACGTTATACGATAGTACGGAATAGTATATATCGTTATACGTTATATAGTAATAGTATATAACGTTATACGTTATATAGTAATAGTATATAACGTTATACGTTATATAGTAATAGTATATAACGTTATACGTTATATAGTAATAGTATATAACGTTATACGTTATATAGTAATAGTATATAACGTTATGCGTTATATAGTAATAGTATATAACGTTATACGATAGTACGAAATAGTATATATCGTTATACGTTATATAGTAATAGTATATAACGTTATACGTTATATAGTAATAGTATATAACGTTATGCGTTATATAGTAATTGTATATAACGTTATACGTTATTACGTAATATTATATAACGTTATGCGTTATATAGTAATAGTATATAACGTTATACATTATACAGTAATAGTATATAACGTTATGCGTTATATAGTTATAGTATATAACGTTATACGATAGTACGGAATAGTATATATCGTTATACGTTATATAGTAATAGTATATAACGTTATACGTTAGTACGTAATAATATACAACGTTATACGTGATATGGCAATACTATATAACGTTATACGTTATTACGTAATAGTATATAACGTTATACGTTATATAGTAATAGTATATAACGTTATACGTTATATAGTAATAGTATATAACGTTATACGTTATATAGTAATATTATATAACGTTATGCGTTATATAGTAATAGTATATAACGTTATACGTTATATAGTAATAGTATATAACGTTATGCGTTATATAGTAATAGTATATAACGTTATACGATAGTACGGAATAGTATATATCGTTATACGTTATATAGTAATAATATACAACGTTATACGTGATATGGCAATACTATATAACGTTATAC
This sequence comes from Bombus terrestris, assembly GCF_910591885.1. Classification (NCBI taxonomy): domain Eukaryota; kingdom Metazoa; phylum Arthropoda; class Insecta; order Hymenoptera; family Apidae; genus Bombus; species Bombus terrestris. Next base: position 414,371 of record NC_063286.1, read on the forward strand.
GTTATTACGTAATAGTATATAACGTTATACGTTATATAGTAATATTATATAACGTTATGCGTTATATAGTAATAGTATATAACGCTATACGTTATTTAGTAATAGTATATAACGTTGTGCGTTATATAGTAATAGTTTATAACGTTATACGATAGTACGGAATAGTATATATCGTTATACGTTATATAGTGATAGTATATAACGTTATACGTTATATAGTAATAGTATATAACGTTATACGTTATATAGTAATAGTATATAACGTTATACGTTAGTACGTAATAATATACAACGTTATACGTGATATGGCAATACTATATAACGTTATACGTTATTACGTAATAGTATATAACGTTATACGTTATATAGTAATATTATATAACGTTATGCGTTATATAGTAATAGTATATAACGTTATGCGTTATATAGTAATAGTATATAACGTTATACGATAGTACGAAATAGTATATATCGTTATACGTTATATAGTAATAGTATATAACGTTATACGTTATATAGTAATAGTATATAACGTTATACGTTATATAGTAATTGTATATAACGTTATACGTTATTACGTAATACTATATAACGTTATGCGTTATATAGTAATAGTATATAACGTTATACGATATATAGTAATAGTATATAACGTTATGCGTTATATAGTAATAGTATATAACGTTATACGATAGTACGGAATAGTATATATCGTTATACGTTATATAGTAATAGTATATAACGTTATACGTTAGTACGTAATAATATACAACGTTATACGTGATATGGCAATACTATATAACGTTATACGTTATTACGTAATAGTATATAACGTTATACGTTATATAGTAATATTATATAACGTTATGCGTTATATAGTAATATTATATAACGTTATACGTTATATAGTAATAGTATATAACGTTGTGCGTTATATAGTAATAGTTTATAACGTTATACGTTATATAGTAATAGTATATAACGTTATGCGTTATATAGTAATAGTATATAACGTTATACGATAGTACGGAATAGTATATATCGTTATACGTTATATAGTAATAGTATATAACGTTATACGTTAGTACGTAATAATATACAACGTTATACGTGATATGGCAATACTATATAACGTTATACGTTATTACGTAATAGTATATAACGTTATACGTTATATAGTAATAGTATATAACGTTATACGTTATATAGTAATAGTATATAACGTTATACGTTATATAGTAATATTATATAACGTTATGCGTTATATAGTAATAGTATATAACGTTATACGTTATATAGTAATAGTATATAACGTTATACGATAGTACGGAATAGTATATATCGTTATACGTTATATAGTAATAGTATATAACGTTATACGTTATATAGTAATAGTATATAACGTTATACGTTATATAGTAATAGTATATAACGTTATACGTTATATAGTAATAGTATATAACGTTATACGTTATATAGTAATAGTATATATCGTAATACGTTATATAGTAATAGTATATAACGTTATGCGTTATATAGTAATAGTATATAACGTTATACGATAGTACGGAATAGTATATATCGTTATACGTTATATAGTAATAGTATATAACGTTATACGTTATATAGTAATAGTATATAACGTTATACGTTATATAGTAATAGTATATAACGTTATACGTTATATAGTAATAGTATATAACGTTATACGTTATATAGTAATAGTATATAACGTTATACGTTATATAGTAATAGTATATAACGTTATACGTTATATAGTAATATTATATAACGTTATACGTTAATACGTAATAGTATATAACGTTAAACGTTATATAGTAATAGTATATAACGTTATACGTTATTACGTAATAGTATATAACGTTATACGTTATATAGTAATAGTGTATAATGTTATACGTTATATAGTAATAGTATATAACGTTATACGTTATATAGTAATATTATATAACGTTATGCGTTATATAGTAATATTATATAACGTTATGCGTTATATAGTAATAGTATATAACGTTATACGTTATATAGTAATGGTATATAACGTTATACGTTATATAGTAATATTATATAACGTTATGCGTTATATAGTAATAGTATATAACGTTATACGTTATATAGTAATAGTATATAACGTTATGCATTATATAGTAATAGTATATAACGTTATACGATAGTACGGAATAGTATATATCGTTATACGTTAATACGTAATAGTATATATCGTTATACGTTATATAGTAATAGTATATATCGTAATACGTTATATAGTAATAGTATATAACGTTATGCGTTATATAGTAATAGTATATAACGTTATACGATAGTACGGAATAGTATATATCGTTATACGTTATATAGTAATAGTATATAACGTTATACGTTATATAGTAATAGTATATAACGTTATACGTTATATAGTAATAGTATATAACGTTATACGTTATATAGTAATAGTATATAACGTTATACGTTATATAGTAATAGTATATAACGTTATACGTTATATAGTAATAGTATATAACGTTATACGTTATATAGTAATAGTATATAACGTTATACGTTAATACGTAATAGTATATAACGTATAACGTTATATAGTAATAGTATATAACGTTATACGTTATTACGTAATAGTATATAACGTTATACGTTATATAGTAATAGTATATAATGTTATACGTTATATAGTAATAGTATATAACGTTATACGTTATATAGTAATATTATATAACGTTATGCGTTATATAGTAATATTATATAACGTTATGCGTTATATAGTAATAGTATATAACGTTATACGTTATATAGTAATGGTATATAACGTTATACGTTATATAGTAATATTATATAACGTTATGCGTTATATAGTAATAGTATATAACGTTATACGTTATATAGTAATAGTATATAACGTTATGCATTATATAGTAATAGTATATAACGTTATACGATAGTACGGAATAGTATATATCGTTATACGTTAATACGTAATAGTATATATCGTTATACGTTATATAGTAATAGTATATATCGTAATACGTTATATAGTAATAGTATATAACGTTATGCGTTATATAGTAATAGTATATAACGTTATACGATAGTACGGAATAGTATATATCGTTATACGTTATATAGTAATAGTATATAACGTTATACGTTATATAGTAATAGTATATAACGTTATACGTTATATAGTAATAGTATATAACGTTATACGTTATATAGTAGTAGTATATAACGTTATACGTTAATACGTAATTGTATATATCGTTATACGTTATATAGTAATAGTATATAACGTTCTGCGTTATATAGTAATAGTATATAACGTTATACGTTATATAGTAATAGTATATAACGTTATACGTTATATAGTAATAGTATATAACGTTATACGTTATATAGTAATATTATATAACGTTATGCGTTATATAGTAATATTATATAACGTTATGCGTTATATAGTAATAGTATATAACGTTATACGTTATATAGTAATAGTATATAACGTTATGCGTTATATAGTAATAGTATATAACGTTATACGTTATATAGTAATAGTATATAACGTTATACGTTATATAGTAATAGTATATAACGTTATACGTTATATAGTAATAGTATATAACGTTATACGTTATATAGTAATAGTATATAACGTTATACGTTATATAGTAATAGTATATAACGTTATACGTTATATAGTAATAGTATATAACGTTATACGTTATATAGTAATAGTATATAACGTTATACGTTAATACGTAATAGTATATAACGTATAACGTTATATAGTAATAGTATATAACGTTATACGTTATTACGTAATAGTATATAACGTTATACGTTATATAGTAATAGTATATAATGTTATACGTTATATAGTAATAGTATATAACGTTATACGTTATATAGTAATATTATATAACGTTATGCGTTATATAGTAATATTATATAACGTTATGCGTTATATAGTAATAGTATATAACGTTATACGTTATATAGTAATGGTATATAACGTTATACGTTATATAGTAATATTATATAACGTTATGCGTTATATAGTAATAGTATATAACGTTATACGTTATATAGTAATAGTATATAACGTTATGCATTATATAGTAATAGTATATAACGTTATACGATAGTACGGAATAGTATATATCGTTATACGTTAATACGTAATAGTATATATCGTTATACGTTATATAGTAATGGTATATATCGTAATACGTTATATAGTAATAGTATATAACGTTATGCGTTATATAGTAATAGTATATAACGTTATGCGTTATATAGTAATAGTATATAACGTTATACGATAGTACGGAATAGTATATATCGTTATACGTTATATAGTAATAGTATATAGCGTTATACGTTATATAGTAATAGTATATAACGTTATACGTTATATAGTAATAGTATATAACGTTATACGTTATATAGTAGTAGTATATAACGTTATACGTTAATACGTAATAGTATATATCGTTATACGTTATATAGTAATAGTATATAACGTTATGCGTTATATAGTAATAGTATATAACGTTATACGTTATATAGTAATAGTATATAACGTTATACGTTATATAGTAATAGTATATAACGTTATACGTTATATAGTAATATTATATAACGTTATGCGTTATATAGTAATATTATATAACGTTATGCGTTATATAGTAATAGTATATAACGTTATACGTTACATAGTAATAGTATATAACGTTATGCGTTATATAGTAATAGTATATAACGCTATACGTTATATAGTAATAGTATATAACGTTATACGTTAGTACGTAATAATATACAACGTTATACGTGATATGGTAATACTATATAACGTTATACGCTATCACGTAATAGTATATAACGTTATACGTTAATACGTAATAGTATATATCGTTATACGTTATATAGTAATAGTATATAACGCTATACGTTATATAGTAATGGTATATAACGTTATACGTTATATAGTAATAGTATATATCGTTATACGTTATATAGTAATAGTATATAACGTTATGCGTTATATAGTAATAGTATATAACGTTATACGATAGTACGGAATAGTATATATCGTTATACGTTATATAGTAATAGTATATAACGTTATACGTTATATAGTAATAGTATATAACGTTATACGTTATATAGTAATAGTATATAACGTTATACGTTATATAGTAATGGTATATAACGTTATACGTTATATAGTAGTAGCATATAACGTTATACGTTAATACGTAATAGTATATATCGTTATACGTTATATAGTAATAGTATATATCGTTATACGTTATATAGTAATAGTATATAACGTTATGCGTTATATAGTAATAGTATATAACGTTATACGATAGTACGGAATAGTATATATCGTTATACGTTATATAGTAATAGTATATAACGTTATACGTTATATAGTAATAGTATATAACGTTATACGTTATATAGTAATAGTATATAACGTTATACGTTATATAGTAATAGTATATAACGTTATACGTTATATAGTAATAGTATATAACGTTATACGTTATATAGTAATAGTATATAACGTTATACGTTATATAGTAATAGTATATAACGTTATACGTTATATAGTAATAGTATATAACGTTATACGTTATATAGTAATAGTATATAACGTTATACGTTAATACGTAATAGTATATAACGTTAAACGTTATATAGTAATAGTATATAACGTTATACGTTATTACGTAATAGTATATAACGTTATACGTTATATAGTAATAGTATATAATGTTATACGTTATATAGTAATAGTATATAACGTTATACGTTATATAGTAATAGTATATAACGTTATGCGTTACATAGTAATAGTATATAACGTTATACGTTATATAGTAATAGTATATAACGTTATACGTTATATAGTAATGGTATATAAAGTTATACGTTATATAGTAGTAGTATATAACGTTATAGGTTAATACGTAATAGTATATATCGTTATACGTTATATAGTAATAGTATATAACGTTATACGTTATATAGTAATAGTATATAACGTTATACGTTATATAGTAATGGTATATAAAGTTATACGTTATATAGTAGTAGTATATAACGTTATACGTTAATACGTAATAGTATATATCGTTATACGTTATATAGTAATAGTATATAACGTTATGCGTTATATAGTAATAGTATATAACGTTATACGTTATATAGTAATAGTATATAACGTTATACGTTATATAGTAATAGTATATAACGTTATACGTTATATAGTAATAGTATATAACGTTATACGTTATATAGTAATAGTATATAACGTTATACGTTATATAGTAATAGTATATAACGTTATACGTTATATAGTAATAGTATATAACGTTATACGTTATATAGTAATAGTATATAACGTTATACGTTAATACGTAATAGTATATAACGTTAAACGTTATATAGTAATAGTATATAACGTTATACGTTATTACGTAATAGTATATAACGTTATACGTTATATAGTAATAGTATATAATGTTATACGTTATATAGTAATAGTATATAACGTTATACGTTATATAGTAATAGTATATAACGTTATGCGTTATATAGTAATAGTATATAACGTTATACGTTATATAGTAATATTATATAACGTTATGCGTTATATAGTAATAGTATATAACGTTATACGTTATATAGTAATATTATATAACGTTATACGTTATATAGTAATAGTATATAACGTTATACGTTATATAGTAATAGTATATAACGTTATACGTTATATAGTAATATTATATAACGTTATGCGTTATATAGTAATATTATATAACGTTATGCGTTATATAGTAATAGTATATAACGTTATACGTTACATAGTAATAGTATATAACGTTATGCGTTATATAGTAATAGTATATAACGCTATACGTTATATAGTAATAGTATATAACGTTATACGTTAGTACGTAATAATATACAACGTTATACGTGATATGGTAGTACTATATAACGTTATACGCTATCACGTAATAGTATATAACGTTATACGTTAATACGTAATAGTATATATCGTTATACGTTATATAGTAGTAGTATATAACGTTATACGTTATATAGTAATGGTATATAACGTTATACGTTATATAGTAATAGTATATATCGTTATACGTTATATAGTAATAGTATATAACGTTATGCGTTATATAGTAATATTATATAACGTTATGCGTTATATAGTAATAGTATATAACGTTATACGTTAATACGTAATAGTATATATCGTTATACGTTATATAGTAATAGTATATATCGTTATACGTTATATAGTAATAGTATATAACGTTATGCGTTATATAGTAATAGTATATAACGTTATACGATAGTACGGAATAGTATATATCGTTATACGTTATATAGTAATAGTATATAACGTTATACGTTATATAGTAATAGTATATAACGTTATACGTTATATAGTAATAGTATATAACGTTATACGTTATATAGTAATAGTATATAACGTTATACGTTATATAGTAATAGTATATAACGTTATACGTTATATAGTAATAGTATATAACGTTATACGTTATATAGTAATAGTATATAACGTTATACGTTATATAGTAATAGTATATAACGTTATACGTTATATAGTAATAGTATATAACGTTATACGTTAATACGTAATAGTATATAACGTATAACGTTATATAGTAATAGTATATAACGTTATACGTTATTACGTAATAGTATATAACGTTATACGTTATATAGTAATAGTATATAATGTTATACGTTATATAGTAATAGTATATAACGTTATACGTTATATAGTAATATTATATAACGTTATGCGTTATATAGTAATATTATATAACGTTATGCGTTATATAGTAATAGTATATAACGTTATACGTTATATAGTAATGGTATATAACGTTATACGTTATATAGTAATATTATATAACGTTATGCGTTATATAGTAATAGTATATAACGTTATACGTTATATAGTAATAGTATATAACGTTATGCATTATATAGTAATAGTATATAACGTTATACGATAGTACGGAATAGTATATATCGTTATACGTTAATACGTAATAGTATATATCGTTATACGTTATATAGTAATAGTATATATCGTAATACGTTATATAGTAATAGTATATAACGTTATGCGTTATATAGTAATAGTATATAACGTTATACGATAGTACGGAATAGTATATATCGTTATACGTTATATAGTAATAGTATATAGCGTTATACGTTATATAGTAATAGTATATAACGTTATACGTTATATAGTAATAGTATATAACGTTATACGTTATATAGTAGTAGTATATAACGTTATACGTTAATACGTAATAGTATATATCGTTATACGTTATATAGTAATAGTATATAACGTTATGCGTTATATAGTAATAGTATATAACGTTATACGTTATATAGTAATAGTATATAACGTTATACGTTATATAGTAATAGTATATAACGTTATACGTTATATAGTAATATTATATAACGTTATGCGTTATATAGTAATATTATATAACGTTATGCGTTATATAGTAATAGTATATAACGTTATACGTTATATAGTAATAGTATATAACGTTATGCGTTATATAGTAATAGTATATAACGTTATGCGTTATATAGTAATAGTATATAACGTTATACGTTATATAGTAATAGTATATAACGTTATACGTTATATAGTAATAGTATATAACGTTATACGTTATATAGTAATATTATATAACGTTATGCGTTATATAGTAATAGTATATAACGTTATACGTTATATAGTAATATTATATAACGTTATACGTTATATAGTAATAGTATATAACGTTATACGTTATATAGTAATAGTATATAACGTTATACGTTATATAGTAATATTATATAACGTTATGCGTTATATAGTAATATTATATAACGTTATGCGTTATATAGTAATAGTAAATAACGTTATACGTTACATAGTAATAGTATATAACGTTATGCGTTATATAGTAATAGTATATAACGCTATACGTTATATAGTAATAGTATATAACGTTATACGTTAGTACGTAATAATATACAACGTTATACGTGATATGGTAATACTATATAACGTTATACGCTATCACGTAATAGTATATAACGTTATACGTTAATACGTAATAGTATATATCGTTATACGTTATATAGTAATAGTATATAACGCTATACGTTATATAGTAATGGTATATAACGTTATACGTTATATAGTAATAGTATATATCGTTATACGTTATATAGTAATAGTATATAACGTTATGCGTTATATAGTAATAGTATATAACGTTATACGATAGTACGGAATAGTATATATCGTTATACGTTATATAGTAATAGTATATAACGTTATACGTTATATAGTAATAGTATATAACGTTATACGTTATATAGTAATAGTATATAACGTTATACGTTATATAGTAATGGTATATAACGTTATACGTTATATAGTAGTAGCATATAACGTTATACGTTAATACGTAATAGTATATATCGTTATACGTTATATAGTAATAGTATATATCGTTATACGTTATATAGTAATAGTATATAACGTTATGCGTTATATAGTAATAGTATATAACGTTATACGATAGTACGGAATAGTATATATCGTTATACGTTATATAGTAATAGTATATAACGTTATACGTTATATAGTAATAGTATATAACGTTATACGTTATATAGTAATAGTATATAACGTTATACGTTATATAGTAATAGTATATAACGTTATACGTTATATAGTAATAGTATATAACGTTATACGTTATATAGTAATAGTATATAACGTTATACGTTATATAGTAATAGTATATAACGTTATACGTTATATAGTAATAGTATATAACGTTATACGTTAATACGTAATAGTATATAACGTTAAACGTTATATAGTAATAGTATATAACGTTATACGTTATTACGTAATAGTATATAACGTTATACGTTATATAGTAATAGTATATAATGTTATACGTTATATAGTAATAGTATATAACGTTATACGTTATATAGTAATAGTATATAACGTTATGCGTTACATAGTAATAGTATATAACGTTATACGTTATATAGTAATAGTATATAACGTTATACGTTATATAGTAATGGTATATAAAGTTATACGTTATATAGTAGTAGTATATAACGTTATACGTTAATACGTAATAGTATATATCGTTATACGTTATATAGTAATAGTATATAACGTTATACGTTATATAGTAATAGTATATAACGTTATACGTTATATAGTAATGGTATATAAAGTTATACGTTATATAGTAGTAGTATATAACGTTATACGTTAATACGTAATAGTTTATATCGTTATACGTTATATAGTAATAGTATATAACGTTATGCGTTATATAGTAATAGTATATAACGTTATACGTTATATAGTAATAGTATATAACGTTATACGTTATATAGTAATAGTATATAACGTTATACGTTATATAGTAATATTATATAACGTTATACGTTATATAGTAATAGTATATAACGTTATACGTTATATAGTAATATTATATAACGTTATGCGTTATATAGTAATAGTATATAACGTTATACGTTATATAGTAATATTATATAACGTTATACGTTATATAGTAATAGTATATAACGTTATACGTTATATAGTAATAGTATATAACGTATAACGTTATATAGTAATAGTATATAACGTTATGCGTTATATAGTAATAGTATATAACGTTATACGTTATATAGTAATAGTATATAACGTTATACGTTATATAGTAATGGTATATAACGTTATACGTTATATAGTGGTAGTATATAACGTTATACGTTAATACGTAATAGTATATATCGTTATACGTTATATAGTAATAGTATATATCGTTATACGTTATATAGTAGTAGTATATAACGTTATGCGTTATATAGTAATAGTATATAACGTTATACGATAGTACGGAATAGTATATATCGTTATACGTTATATAGTAATAGTATATAACGTTATACGTTATATAGTAATAGTATATAACGTTATACGTTATATAGTAATAGTATATAACGTTATACGTTATATAGTAATAGTATATAACGTTATACGTTATATAGTAATAGTATATAACGTTATACGTTATATAGTAATAGTATATAACGTTATACGTTATATAGTAATGGTATATAAAGTTATACGTTATATAGTAGTAGTATATAACGTTATACGTTATATAGTAATAGTATATAACGTTATACGTTATATAGTAATGGTATATAAAGTTATACGTTATATAGTAGTAGTATATAACGTTATACGTTATATAGTAATAGTATATAATGTTATACGTTATATAGTAATAGTATATAACGTTATACGTTATATAGTAATAGTATATAACGTTATGCGTTATATAGTAATAGTATATAACGTTATACGTTATATAGTAATAGTATATAACGTTATACGTTATATAGTAATGGTATATAAAGTTATACGTTATATAGTAGTAGTATATAACGTTATACGTTAATACGTAATAGTATATATCGTTATACGTTATATAGTAATAGTATATAACGTTATGCGTTATATAGTAATAGTATATAACGTTATACGTTATATAGTAATAGTATATAACGTTATACGTTAGTACGTAATAATATACAACGTTATACGTGATATGGTAATACTATATAACGTTATACGCTATCACGTAATAGTATATAACGTTATACGTTAATACGTAATAGTATATATCGTTATACGTTATATAGTAATAGTATATAACGTTATACGTTATATAGTAATGGTATATAACGTTATACGTTATATAGTAATAGTATATAACGTTATACGTTAATACGTAATAGTATATATCGTTATACGTTATATAGTAATAGTATATAACGTTATGCGTTATATAGTAATAGTATATAACGTTATACGTTAGTACGTAATAATATACAACGTTATACGTGATATGGCAGTACTATATAACGTTATACGTTATTACGTAATAGTATATAACGTTATACGTTAATACGTAATAGTATATATCGTTATACGTTATATAGTAATAGTATATAACGTTATGCGTTATATAGTAATAGTATATAACGTTATACGTTATATAGTAATAGTATATAACGTTATACGTTATATAGTAATATTATATAACGTTATGCGTTATATAGTAATAGTATATTGTTATACGTTATATAGTAATAGTATATAACGTTATGCGTTATATAGTAATAGTATATAACGTTATACGATAGTACGAAATAGTATATATCGTTATACGTTATATAGTAATAGTATATAACGTTATACGCTATATAGTAATAGTATATAACGTTATACGTTATATAGTAATTGTATATAACGTTATACGTTATTACGTAATATTATATAACTTTATGCGTTATATAGTAATAGTATATAACGTTATACGTTATATAGTAATAGTATATAACGCTATGCGTTATATAGTAATAGTATATAACGTTATACGATAGTATGGAATAGTATATATCGTTATACGTTATATAGTAATAGTATATAACGTTATACGTTAGTACGTAATAATATACAACGATATACGTGATATGGCAATACTATATAACGTTATACGTTATTAGGTAATAGTATATAACTTTATACGTTATATAGTAATAGTATATAACGTTATACGATAGTACGAAATAGTATATATCGTTATGCGTTATATAGTAATAGTATATAACTTTAAACGTTATATAGTAATAGTATATAACGTTATACGTTATATAGTAATTGTATATAACGTTATACGTTATTACGTAATATTATATAACGTTATGCGTTATATAGTAATAGTATATAACGTTATACGTTATATAGTAATAGTATATAACGTTATGCGTTATATAGTAATAGTGTATAACGTTATACGATAGTACGGAATAGTATATATCGTTATACGTTATATAGTAATAGTATATAACGTTATACGTTAGTACGTAATAATATACAACGTTATACGTGATATGGCAATACTATATAACGTTATACGTTATTACGTAATAGTATATAACGTTATACGTTATATAGTAATATTATATAACGTTATGCGTTATATAGTAATAGTATATAACGTTATACGTTATATAGTAATAGTATATAACGTTGTGCGTTATATAGTAATAGTTTATAACGTTATACGATAGTACGGAATAGTATATATCGTTATACGTTATATAGTGGTAGTATATAACGTTATACGTTATATAGTAATAGTATATAACGTTATACGTTATATAGTAATAGTATATAACGTTATACGTTATATAGTAATAGTATATAACGTTATACGTTATATAGTAATAGTATATAACGTTATACGTTGTATAGTAATAGTATATAACGTTATACGTTATATAGTAATATTATATAACGTTATGCGTTATATAGTAATAGTATATAACGTTATACGTTATATAGTAATAGTATATAACGTTATACGTTATATAGTAATAGTATATAACGTTATACGTTAATACGTAATAGTATATATCGTTATACGTTATATAGTAATAGTATATAACGTTATGCGCTATATAGTAATAGTATATAACGTCATACGTTATATAGTATAAGTATATAACGTTATACGTTATATAGTATTAGTATATAACGTTATACGTGATATGGTAATACTATATAACGTTATACGTTATATAGTAATAGTATATAACGTTATACGTTATATAGTAATGGTATATAACGTTATACGTTATATAGTAATATTATATAACGTTATGCGTTATATAGTAATAGTATATAACGTTATACGTTATATAGTAATAGTATATAACGTTATGCATTATATAATAATAGTATATAACGTTATACGATAGTACGGAATAGTATATATCGTTATACGTTAATACGTAATAGTATATATCGTTATACGTTATATAGTAATAGTATATATCGTAATACGTTATATAGTAATAGTATATAACGTTATGCGTTATATAGTAATAGTATATAACGTTATACGATAGTACGGAATAGTATATATCGTTATACGTTATATAGTAATAGTATATAACGTTATACGTTATATAGTAATAGTATATAACGTTATACGTTATATAATAATAGTATATAACGTTATACGTTATATAGTAATAGTATATAACGTTATACGTTATATAGTAATATTATATAACGTTATGCGTTATATAGTAATAGTATATAACGTTATACGTTATATAGTAATAGTATATAACGTTGTGCGTTATATAGTAATAGTTTATAACGTTATACGATAGTACGGAATAGTATATATCGTTATACGTTATATAGTGGTAGTATATAACGTTATACGTTATATAGTAATAGTATATAACGTTATACGTTATATAGAAATAGTATATAACGTTATACGTTATATAGTAATAGTATATAACGTTATACGTTATATAGTAATAGTATATAACGTTATACGTTGTATAGTAATAGTATATAACGTTATACGTTATATAGTAATATTATATAACGTTATGCGTTATATAGTAATAGTATATAACGTTATACGTTATATAGCAATAGTATATAACGTTATACGTTATATAGTAATAGTATATAACGTTATACGTTATATAGTAATGGTATATAAAGTTATACGTTATATAGTAGTAGTATATAACGTTATACGTTAATACGTAATAGTATATATCGTTATACGTTATATAGTAATAGTATATAACGTTATGCGTTATATAGTAATAGTATATAACGTTATACGTTATATAGTAATAGTATATAACGTTATACGTTATATAGTAATAGTATATAACGTTATACGTTAGTACGTAATAATATACAACGTTATACGTGATATGGTAATACTATATAACGTTATACGCTATCACGTAATAGTATATAACGTTATACGTTAATACGTAATAGTATATATCGTTATACGTTATATAGTAATAGTATATAACGTTATACGATATATGGTAATGGTATATAACGTTATACGTTTTATAGTAATAGTATATAACGTTATACGTTAATACGTAATAGTATATATCGTTATACGTTATATAGTAATAGTATATAACGTTATGCGTTATATAGTAATAGTATATAACGTTATACGTTATATAGTAATAGTATATAACGTTATACGTTATATAGTAATGGTATATAACGTTATACGTTTTATAGTAGTAGTATATAACGTTATACGTTAATACGTAATAGTATATATCGTTATACGTTATATAGTAATAGTATATATCGTTATACGTTATATAGTAATAGTATATTACGTTATGCGTTATATAGCAATAGTATATAACGTTATACGATAGTACGGAATAGTATATATCGTTATACGTTATATAGTAATAGTATATAACGTTATACGTTATATAGTAATAGTATATAACGTTATACGTTATATAGTAATAGTATATAACGTTATACGTTATATAGTAATAGTATATAACGTTATACGTTATATAGTAATAGTATATAACGTTATACGTTATATAGTAATAGTATATAACGTTATACGTTAATACGTAATAGTATATAACGTTATACGTTATATAGTAATAGTATATAACGTTATACGTTATTACGTAATAGTATATAACGTTATACGTTATATAGTAATAGTATATAATGTTATACGTTATATAGTAATAGTATATAACGTTATACGTTATATAGTAATAGTATATAACGTTATGCGTTATATAGTAATAGTATATAACGTTATACGTTATATAGTAATAGTATATAACGTTATACGTTATATAGTAATGGTATATAACGTTATACGTTATATAGTAGTAGTATATAACGTTATACGTTAATACGTAATAGTATATATCGTTATACGTTATAGAGTAATAGTATATATCGTTATACGTTATATAGTAATAGTATATAACGTTATGCGTTATATAGTAATAGTATATAACGTTATACGATAGTACGGAATAGTATATATCGTTATACGTTATATAGTAATAGTATATAACGTTATACGTTATATAGTAATAGTATATAACGTTATACGTTATATAGTAATAGTATATAACGTTATACGTTATATAGTAATAGTATATAACGTTATACGTTATATAGTAATAGTATATAACGTTATACGTTATATAGTAATAGTATATAACGTTATACGTTATATAGTAATGGTATATAAAGTTATACGTTATATAGTAGTAGTATATAACGTTATACGTTATATAGTAATAGTATATAACGTTATACGTTATATAGTAATGGTATATAAAGTTATACGTTATATAGTAGTAGTATATAGCGTTATACGTTATATAGTAATAGTATATAATGTTATACGTTATATAGTAATAGTATATAACGTTATACGTTATATAGTAATAGTATATAACGTTATGCGTTATATAGTAATAGTATATAACGTTATACGTTATATAGTAATAGTATATAACGTTATACGTTATATAGTAATGGTATATAAAGTTATACGTTATATAGTAGTAGTATATAACGTTATACGTTAATACGTAATAGTATATATCGTTATACGTTATATAGTAATAGTATATAACGTTATGCGTTATATAGTAATAGTATATAACGTTATACGTTATATAGTAATAGTATATAACGTTATACGTTAGTACGTAATAATATACAACGTTATACGTGATATGGTAATACTATATAACGTTATACGCTATCACGTAATAGTATATAACGTTATACGTTAATACGTAATAGTATATATCGTTATACGTTATATAGTAATAGTATATAACGTTATACGTTATATAGTAATGGTATATAACGTTATACGTTATATAGTAATAGTATATAACGTTATACGTTAATACGTAATAGTATATATCGTTATACGTTATATAGTAATAGTATATAACGTTATGCGTTATATAGTAATAGTATATAACGTTATACGTTAGTACGTAATAATATACAACGTTATACGTGATATGGCAGTACTATATAACGTTATACGTTATTACGTAATAGTATATAACGTTATACGTTAATACGTAATGGTATATATCGTTATACGTTATATAGTAATAGTATATAACGTTATACGTTATATAGTAATGGTATATAACGTTATACGTTATATAGTAATAGTATATATCGTTATACGTTATATAGTAATAGTATATAACGTTATGCGTTATATAGTAATAGTATATAACGTTATACGATAGTACGGAATAGTATATATCGTTATACGTTATATAGTAATAGTATATAACGTTATACGTTATATAGTAATAGTATATAACGTTATACGTTATATAGTAATAGTATATAACGTTATACGTTATATAGTAATGGTATATAACGTTATACGTTATATAGTAGTAGTATATAACGTTATACGTTAATACGTAATAGTATATATCGTTATACGTTATATAGTAATAGTATATATCGTTATACGTTATATAGTAATAGTATATAACGTTATGCGTTATATAGTAATAGTATATAACGTTATACGATAGTACGGAATAGTATATATCGTTATACGTTATATAGTAATAGTATATAACGTTATACGTTATATAGTAATAGTATATAACGTTATACGTGATATGGCAATACTATATAACGTTATACGTTATTACGTAATAGTATATAACGTTATACGTTATATAGTAATATTATATAACGTTATGCGTTATATAGTAATAGTATATAACGTTATACGTTATATAGTAATAGTATATAACGTTGTGCGTTATATAGTAATAGTTTATAACGTTATACGATAGTACGGAATAGTATATATCGTTATACGTTATATAGTGGTAGTATATAACGTTATACGTTATATAGTAATAGTATATAACGTTATGCGTTATATAGTAATAGTATATAACGTTATACGTTATATAGTAATAGTATATAACGTTATACGTTATATAGTAATGGTATATAAAGTTATACGTTATATAGTAGTAGTATATAACGTTATACGTTAGTACGTAATAATATACAACGTTATACGTGATATGGCAGTACTATATAACGTTATACGCTATCACGTAATAGTATATAACGTTATACGTTAATACGTAATAGTATATATCGTTATACGTTATATAGTAATAGTATATAACGTTATACGTTATATAGTAATGGTATATAACGTTATACGTTATATAGTAATAGTATATATCGTTATACGTTATATAGTAATAGTATATAACGTTATGCGTTATATAGTAATAGTATATAACGTTATACGATAGTACGGAATAGTATATATCGTTATACGTTATATAGTAATAGTATATAACGTTATACGTTATATAGTAATAGTATATAACGTTATACGTTATATAGTAATAGTATATAACGTTATACGTTATATAGTAATGGTATATAACGTTATACGTTATATAGTAGTAGTATATAACGTTATACGTTAATACGTAATAGTATATATCGTTATACGTTATATAGTAATAGTATATATCGTTATACGTTATATAGTAATAGTATATAACGTTATGCGTTATATAGTAATAGTATATAACGTTATACGATAGTACGGAATAGTATATATCGTTATACGTTATATAGTAATAGTATATAACGTTATACGTTATATAGTAATAGTATATAACGTTATACGTTATATAGTAATAGTATATAACGTTATACGTTATATAGTAATAGTATATAACGTTATACGTTATATAGTAATAGTATATAACGTTATACGTTATATAGTAATAGTATATAACGTTATACGTTATATAGTAATAGTATATAACGTTATACGTTAATACGTAATAGTATATAACGTTATACGTTATATAGTAATAGTATATAACGTTATACGTTATTACGTAATAGTATATAATGTCATACGTTATATAGTAATAGTATATAACGTTATACGTTATATAGTAATAGTATATAACGTTATGCGTTATATAGTAATAGTATATAACGTTATACGTTATATAGTAATAGTATATAACGTTATACGTTATATAGTAATGGTATATAAAGTTATACGTTATATAGTAGTAGTATATAACGTTATACGTTAATACGTAATAGTATATATCGTTATACGTTATATAGTAATAGTATATAACGTTATGCGTTATATAGTAATAGTATATAACGTTATACGTTATATAGTAATAGTATATAACGTTATACGTTATATAGTAATAGTATATAACGTTATACGTTATATAGTAATAGTATATATCGTTATACGTTATATAGTAATAGTATATATCGTTATACGTTATATAGTAATAGTATATAACGTTATGCGTTATATAGTAATAGTATATAACGTTATACGCTATCACGTAATAGTATATAACGTTATACGTTAATACGTAATAGTATATATCGTTATACGTTATATAGTAATAGTATATAACGTTATACGTTATATAGTAATGGTATATAACGTTATACGTTATATAGTAATAGTATATAACGTTATACGTTAATACGTAATAGTATATATCGTTATACGTTATATAGTAATAGTATATATCGTTATACGTTATATAGTAATGGTATATAAAGTTATACGTTATATAGTAGTAGTATATAACGTTATACGTTATATAGTAATATTATATAACGTTATGCGTTATATAGTAATAGTATATAACGCTATACGTTATATAGTAATAGTATATAACGTTATACGTTAGTACGTAATAATATACAACGTTATACGTGATATGGTAATACTATATAACGTTATACGCTATCACGTAATAGTATATAACGTTATACGTTAATACGTAATAGTATATATCGTTATACGTTATATAGTAATAGTATATAACGTTATACGTTATATAGTAATGGTATATAACGTTATACGTTATATAGTAATAGTATATAACGTTATACGTTAATACGTAATAGTATATATCGTTATACGTTATATAGTAATAGTATATAACGTTATGCGTTATATAGTAATAGTATATAACGTTATACGTTAGTACGTAATAATATACAACGTTATACGTGATATGGCAGTACTATATAACGTTATACGCTATTACGTAATAGTATATAACGTTATACGTTAATACGTAATAGTATATATCGTTATACGTTATATAGTAATAGTATATAACGTTATGCGTTATATAGTAATAGTATATAACGTTATACGTTATATAGTAATAGTATATAACGTTATACGTTATATAGTAATATTATATAACGTTATGCGTTATATAGTAATAGTATATAACGTTATACGTTATATAGTAATAGTATATAACGTTATGCGTTATATAGTAATAGTATATAACGTTATACGATAGTACGAAATAGTATATATCGTTATACGTTATATAGTAATAGTATATAACGTTATACGTTATATAGTAATGGTATATAACGTTATACGTTATATAGTAGTAGTATATAACGTTATACGTTAATACGTAATAGTATATATCGTTATACGTTATATAGTAATAGTATATATCGTTATACGTTATATAGTAATAGTATATAACGTTATGCGTTATATAGTAATAGTATATAACGTTATACGATAGTACGGAATAGTATATATCGTTATACGTTATATAGTAATAGTATATAACGTTACACGTTATATAGTAATAGTATAGAACGTTATACGTTATATAGTAATAGTATATAACGTTATGCGTTATATAGTAATAGTATATAACGTTATACGTTATATAGTAATAGTATATAACGTTATACGTTATATAGTAATGGTATATAAAGTTATACGTTATATAGTAGTAGTATATAACGTTATACGTTAATACGTAATAGTATATATCGCTATACGTTATATAGTAATAGTATATAACGTTATGCGTTATATAGTAATAGTATATAACGTTATACGTTATATAGTAATAGTATATAACGTTATACGTTATATAGTAATAGTATATAACGTTATACGTTATATAGTAATATTATATAACGTTATGCGTTATATAGTAATAGTATATAACGTTATACGTTATATAGTAATATTATATAACGTTATGCGTTATATAGTAATAGTATATAACGCTATACGTTGTATAGTAATAGTATATAACGTTATACGTTAGTAGGTAATAATATACAACGTTATACGTGATATGGTAATACTATATAACGTTATACGCTATCACGTAATAGTATATAACGTTATACGTTAATACGTAATAGTATATATCGTTATACGTTATATAGTAATAGTATATAACGTTATACGTTATATAGTAATGGTATATAACGTTATACGTTATATAGTAATAGTATATAACGTTATACGTTAATACGTAATAGTATATATCGTTATACGTTATATAGTAGTAGTATATAACGTTATGCGTTATATAGTAATAGTATATAATGTTATACGTTAGTACGTAATAATATACAACGTTATACGTGATATGGCAGTACTATATAACGTTATACGTTATTACGTAATAGTATATAACGTTATACGTTAATACGTAATAGTATATATCGTTATACGTTATATAGTAATAGTATATAACGTTATGCGTTATATAGTAATAGTATATAACGTTATACGTTATAGAGTAATAGTATATAACGTTATACGTTATATAGTAATATTATATAACGTTATGCGTTATACAGTAATAGTATATAACGTTATACGTTATATAGTAATAGTATATAACGTTATGCGTTATATAGTAATAGTATATAACGTTATACGATAGTACGAAATAGTATATATCGTTATACGTTATATAGTAATAGTATATAACGTTATACGCTATATAGTAATAGTATATAACGTTATACGTTATATAGTAATTGTATATAACGTTATACGTTATTACGTAATATTATATAACTTTATGCGTTATATAGTAATAGTATATAACGTTATACGTTATATAGTAATAGTATATAACGCTATGCGTTATATAGTAATAGTATATAACGTTATACGATAGTACGGAATAGTATATATCGTTATACGTTATATAGTAATAGTATATAACGTTATACGTTAGTACGTAATAATATACAACGTTATACGTGATATGGCAATACTATATAACGTTATACGTTATTACGTAATAGTATATAACGTTATACGTTATATAGTAATATTATATAACGTTATGCGTTATATAGTAATAGTATATAACGTTATACGTTATATAGTAATAGTATATAACGTTGTGCGTTATATAGTAATAGTTTATAACGTTATACGATAGTACGGAATAGTATATATCGTTATACGTTATATAGTGGTAGTATATAACGTTATACGTTATATAGTAATAGTATATAACGTTATACGTTAATACGTAATAGTATATATCGTTATACGTTATATAGTAATAGTATATAACGTTATGCGTTATATAGTAATAGTATATAACGTTATACGTTAGTACGTAATAATATACAACGTTATACGTGATATGGCAGTACTATATAACGTTATACGCTATTACGTAATAGTATATAACGTTATACGTTAATACGTAATAGTATATATCGTTATACGTTATATAGTAATAGTATATAACGTTATGCGTTATATAGTAATAGTATATAACGTTATACGTTATATAGTAATAGTATATAACGTTATACGTTATATAGTAATATTATATAACGTTATGCGTTATATAGTAATAGTATATAACGTTATACGTTATATAGTAATAGTATATAACGTTATGCGTTATATAGTAATAGTATATAACGTTATACGATAGTACGAAATAGTATATATCGTTATACGTTATATAGTAATAGTATATAACGTTATACGTTATATAGTAATGGTATATAACGTTATACGTTATATAGTAGTAGTATATAA
This sequence comes from Bombus terrestris, assembly GCF_910591885.1. Lineage (NCBI taxonomy): Eukaryota > Metazoa > Arthropoda > Insecta > Hymenoptera > Apidae > Bombus > Bombus terrestris. The sequence continues at coordinate 437,371 of NC_063286.1, forward strand.
CGTTATACGTTAATACGTAATAGTATATATCGTTATACGTTATATAGTAATAGTATATATCGTTATACGTTATATAGTAATAGTATATAACGTTATGCGTTATATAGTAATAGTATATAACGTTATACGATAGTACGGAATAGTATATATCGTTATACGTTATATAGTAATAGTATAGAACGTTATACGTTATATAGTAATAGTATATAACGTTATGCGTTATATAGTAATAGTATATAACGTTATACGTTATATAGTAATAGTATATAACGTTATACGTTATATAGTAATGGTATATAAAGTTATACGTTATATAGTAGTAGTATATAACGTTATACGTTAATACGTAATAGTATATATCGCTATACGTTATATAGTAATAGTATATAACGTTATGCGTTATATAGTAATAGTATATAACGTTATACGTTATATAGTAATAGTATATAACGTTATACGTTATATAGTAATAGTATATAACGTTATACGTTATATAGTAATATTATATAACGTTATGCGTTATATAGTAATAGTATATAACGTTATACGTTATATAGTAATATTATATAACGTTATGCGTTATATAGTAATAGTATATAACGCTATACGTTGTATAGTAATAGTATATAACGTTATACGTTAGTACGTAATAATATACAACGTTATACGTGATATGGTAATACTATATAACGTTATACGCTATCACGTAATAGTATACAACGTTATACGTTAATACGTAATAGTATATATCGTTATACGTTATATAGTAATAGTATATAACGTTATACGTTATATAGTAATGGTATATAACGTTATACGTTATATAGTAATAGTATATAACGTTATACGTTAATACGTAATAGTATATATCGTTATACGTTATATAGTAGTAGTATATAACGTTATGCGTTATATAGTAATAGTATATAACGTTATACGTTAGTACGTAATAATATACAACGTTATACGTGATATGGCAGTACTATATAACGTTATACGTTATGACGTAATAGTATATAACGTTATACGTTAATACGTAATAGTATATATCGTTATACGTTATATAGTAATAGTATATAACGTTATACGTTATATAGTAATATTATATAACGTTATGCGTTATACAGTAATAGTATATAACGTTATACGTTATATAGTAATATTATATAACGTTATGCGTTATAAAGTAATAGTATATAACGTTATACGTTATATAGTAATAGTATATAACGTTATGCGTTATATAGTAATAGTATATAACGTTATACGATAGTACGAAATAGTATATATCGTTATACGTTATATAGTAATAGTATATAACGTTATACGCTATATAGTAATAGTATATAACGTTATACGTTATATAGTAATTGTATATAACGTTATACGTTATTACGTAATATTATATAACTTTATGCGTTATATAGTAATAGTATATAACGTTATACGTTATATAGTAATAGTATATAACGCTATGCGTTATATAGTAATAGTATATAACGTTATACGATAGTACGGAATAGTATATATCGTTATACGTTATATAGTAATAGTATATAACGTTATACGTTAGTACGTAATAATATACAACGTTATACGTGATATGGCAATACTATATAACGTTATACGTTATTACGTAATAGTATATAACGTTATACGTTATATAGTAATATTATATAACGTTATGCGTTATATAGTAATAGTATATAACGTTATACGTTATATAGTGGTAGTATATAACGTTATACGTTATATAGTAATAGTATATAACGTTATACGTTAATACGTAATAGTATATATCGTTATACGTTATATAGTAATAGTATATAACGTTATGCGTTATATAGTAATAGTATATAACGTTATACGTTAGTACGTAATAATATACAACGTTATACGTGATATGGCAGTACTATATAACGTTATACGCTATTACGTAATAGTATATAACGTTATACGTTAATACGTAATAGTATATATCGTTATACGTTATATAGTAATAGTATATAACGTTATGCGTTATATAGTAATAGTATATAACGTTATACGTTATATAGTAATAGTATATAACGTTATACGTTATATAGTAATATTATATAACGTTATGCGTTATATAGTAATAGTATATAACGTTATACGTTATATAGTAATATTATATAACGTTATACGTTATATAGTAATAGTATATAACGTTATACGTTAGTACGTAATAATATACAACGTTATACGTGATATGGCAATACTATATAACGTTATACGTTATGTAGTAATAGTATATAACGTTATACGTTATATAGTAATATTATATAACGTTATGCGTTATATAGTAATATTATATAACGTTATGCGTTATATAGTAATAGTATATAACGTTATACGTTATATAGTAATAGTATATAACGTTATGCATTATATAGTAATAGTATATAACGTTATACGATAGTACGGAATAGTATATATCGTTATACGTTATATAGTAATATTATATAACGTTATACGTTATATAGTAATAGTATATAACGTTATACGTTATATAGTAATAGTATATAACGTTATACGTTATATAGTAATAGTATATAACGTTATACGTTATATAGTAATAGTATATAACGTTATACGTTATATAGTAATATTACATAACGTTATGCGTTATATAGTAATATTATATAACGTTATGCGTTATATAGTAATAGTATATAACGTTATGCGTTATATAGTAATATTATATATCGTTATACGTTATATAGTAATAGTATATAACGTTATACGTTATAGAGTAATAGTATATAACGTTATACGTTATATAGTAATGGTATATAACGTTATACGTTATATAGTAGTAGTATATAACGTTATACGTTATTACGTAATAGTATATATCGTTATACGTTATATAGTAATAGTATATAACGTTATGCGTTATATAGTAATAGTATACAACGTTATACGATAGTACGGAATAGTATATATCGTTATACGTTATATAGTAATAGTATATAACGTTATACGTTATATAGTAGTAGTATATAACGTTATACGTTAATACGTAATAGTATATATCGTTATACTTTATATAGTAATAGTATATAACGTTATGCGTTATATAGTAATAGTATACAACGTTATACGATAGTACGGAATAGTATATATCGTTATACGTTATATAGTAATAGTATATAACGTTATACGTTATATAGTAATAGTATATAACGTTATACGTTATATAGTAATAGTATATAACGTTATACGTTATATAGTAATAGTATACAACGTTATACGTTAATACATAATAGTATATATCGTTATAAGTTATATAGTAATAGTATATAACGTTATACGTTATATAGTAATAGTATATAACGTTATACGTTATATAGTAATATTATATAACGTTATGCGTTATATAGTAATATTATATAACGTTATGCGTTATATAGTAATAGTATATAACGTTATACGTTATATAGTAATAGTATATAACGTTATACGTTATATAGTAATAGTGTATATCGTTATACGTTATATAGTAATAGTATATAACGTTATACGTTATATAGTAATAGTATATAACGTTATACGTTATATAGTAATAGTATATAACGTTATACGTTATATAGTAATAGTATATAACGTTATGCGTTATATAGTAATAGTTTATAACGTTATACGTTATATAGTAATAGTATATAACGTTATACGTTATATAGTAATATTATATAACGTTATGCGTTATATAGTAATAGTATATAACGTTATACGTTATATAGTAATAGTATATAACGTTATACGTTATATAGTAATAGTATATAACGTTATACGTTATATAGTAATAGTATATAACGTTATGCGTTATATAGTAATAGTTTATAACGTTATACGTTATATAGTAATAGTATATAACGTTATACGTTAGTATGTAATAGTATATATCGTTATACGTTATATAGTAGTAGTATATAACGTTATGCGTTATATAGTAATAGTATATAACGTCATCCGTTATATAGTATAAGTATATAACGTTATACGTTATGTAGTAATAGTATATAACGTTATACGTTATATAGTATAAGTATATAACGTTATACGTTATATAGTAATAGTATATAACGTTATACGTGATATGGTAATACTATATAACGTTATACGTTATATAGTAATAGTATATGACGTTATACGTTATATAGTAATGGTATATAACGTTATACGTTATATAGTAATATTATATAACGTTATGCGTTATATAGTAATAGTATATAACGTTATACATTATATAGTAATAGTATATAACGTTATGCATTATATAGTAATAGTATATAACGTTATACGTTATATAGTAATAGTATATAACGTTATACGTTATATAGCAATAGTATATAACGTTATACGTTATATAGTAATAGTATATAACGTTATACGTTAATACGTAATAGTATATATCGTTATACGTTATATAGTAATAGTATATAACGTTATGCGTTATATAGTAATAGTATATAACGTTATACGTGATATGGTAATACTATATAACGTTATACGTTATATAGTAATAGTATATAACGTTATACGTTATATAGTAATGGTATATAACGTTATACGTTATATAGTAATATTATATAACGTTATGCGTTATATAGTAATATTATATAACGTTATGCGTTATATAGTAATAGTATATAACGTTATACGTTATATAGTAATAGTATATAACGTTATGCATTATATAGTAATAGTATATAACGTTATACGTTATATAGTAATAGTATATAACGTTATACGTTATATAGTAATAGTACATAACGTTATACGTTATATAGTAATAGTATATAACGTTATACGTTATATAGTAATAGTACATAACGTTATACGTTATATAGTAATACTATATAACGTTATACGTTATATAGTAATAGTACATAACGTTATACGTGATATGGTAATGGTATATAACGTTATACGTTATATAGTAATATTATATAACGTTTTGCATTATATAGTAATAGTATATAACGTTATACGTTATATAGTAATACTATATAACGTTATGCATTATATAGTAATAGTATATAACGTTATACGTTATATAGTAATAGTATATAACTTTATACGTTATATAGTAATAGTACATAACGTTATACGTTATATAGTAATAGTATATAACGTTATACGTTATATAGTAATAGTACATAACGTCATACGTTATATAGTAATAGTATATAACGTTATACGTTATATAGTAATAGTACATAACGTTATACGTTATATAGTAATAGTATATAACGTTATACGTTATATAGTAATAGTATATAACGTTATACGTTATATAGTAATAGTATATAACGTTATACGTTATATAGTAATAGTACATAACGTTATACGTTATATAGTAATAGTATATAACGTTATTCGTTATATAGTAACAGTTTATAACGTTATACGTTAATACGTAATAGTATATAACGTTATACGTTATTACGTAATAGTATATAACGTTATGCGTTATATAGTAATAGTATATAACGTTATACGTTATATAGTAATGGTATATAACGTTATGCGTTATATAGTAATAGTATATAACGTTATACGTTATATAGTAATAGTATATAACGTTATGCGTTATATAGTAATAGTATATAACGTTATACGATAGTACGGAATAGTATATATCGTTATACGTTATATAGTAATAGTATATAACGTTATACGTTATTTAGTAATAGTATATAACGTTATACGTTATATAGTAATAGTATATAACGTTATACGTTAATACGTAATAGTATATAACGTTATACGTTATATAGTAATAGTATATAACGTTATACGTTATTACGTAATGGTATATAACGTTATACGTTATATAGTAATAGTATATAACGTTATACGTTATATAGTAATAGTATATAACGTTATACGTTAATACGTAATAGTATATAACGTTATACGGTATATAGTAGTAGTATATAACGTTATACGTTAATACGTAATAGTATATATCGTTATACGTTATATAGTAATAGTATATAACGTTATACGTTATATAGTAATAGTATATAACGTTATACGTTATATAGTAATAGTATATAACGTTATGCATTATATAGTAATAGTATATAACGTTATACGTTATATAGTAATAGTATATAACGTTATACGTTATATAGTAATAGTACATAACGTTATGCATTATATAGTAATAGTATATAACGTTATACGTTATATAGTAATAGTATATAACGTTATACGTTATATAGTAATAGTATATAACGTTATACGTTATATAGTAATATTATATAACGTTATGCGTTATATAGTAATATTATATAACGTTATGCGTTATATAGTAATAGTATATAACGTTATACGTTATATAGTAATAGTATATAACGTTATACGTTATATAGTAATAGTATATAACGTTATACATTATATAGTAATAGTATATAACGTTATACGTTATATAGTATAAGTATATACCGTTATACGTTATATAGTAATAGTATATAACGTTATGCGTTATATAGTAATAGTATATAACGTTATACGTTATATAGTAATAGTATATAACGTTATACGTTATATAGTAATGGTATATAACGTTATGCGTTATATAGTAATAGTATATAACGTTATACGTTAATAGGTAATAGTATATAACGTTATACGTTATATAGTAATAGTATATAACGTTATACGTTATATAGTAATAGTATATAACTTTATACGTTATATAGTAATAGTATATAACGTTATACGTTAATACGTAATAGTATATAACGTTATACGTTATATAGTAATAGTATATAACGTTATACGTTATATAGTAATAGTATATAACGTTATACGTTAGTACGTAATAATATACAACGTTATACGTGATATGGCAATACTATATAACGTTATACGTTATGTAGTAATAGTATATAACGTTATACGTTATATAGTAATATTATATAACGTTATACGTTATATAGTAATGGTATATAACGTTATGCGTTATATAGTAGTAGTATATAACGTTATACGTTAATACGTAATAGTATATAACGTTATACGTTATATAGTAATATTACATAACGTTATGCGTTATATAGTAACATTATATAACGTTATGCGTTATATAGTAATAGTATATAACGTTATGCGTTATATAGTAATATTATATATCGTTATACGTTATATAGTAATAGTATATAACGTTATACGTTATATAGTAGTAGTATATAACGTTATACGTTAATACGTAATAGTATATATCGTTATACGTTATATAGTAATAGTATATAACGTTATGCGTTATATAGTAATAGTATACAACGTTATACGATAGTACGGAATAGTATATATCGTTATACGTTATATAGTAATAGTATATAATGTTATACGTTATATAGTAATAGTATATAACGTTATACGTTATATAGTAATAGTATATAACGTTATACGTTATATCGTAATAGTATATAACGTTATACGTTAATACATAATAGTATATATCGTTATAAGTTATATAGTAATAGTATATAACGTTATACGTTATATAGTAATAGTATATAACGTTATACGTTATATAGTAATATTATATAACGTTATGCGTTATATAGTAATATTATATAACGTTATGCGTTATATAGTAATAGTATATAACGTTATACGTTATATAGTAATAGTATATAACGTTATACGTTATATAGTAATAGTATATAACGTTATACGTTATATAGTAATAGTATATAACGTTATACGTTAATACGTAATAGTATATATCGTTATACGTTATATAGTAATAGTATATAGCGTTATGCGTTATATAGTAATAGTATATAACGTCATACGTTATACAGTATAAGTATATAACGTTATACGTTATATAGTAATAGTATATAACGTTATACGTGATATGGTAATACTATATAACGTATAACGTTATATAGTAATAGTATATAACGTTATACGTTATATAGTAATAGTATATAACGTTATACGTTATATAGTAATATTATATAACGTTATGCGTTATATAGTAATATTATATAACGTTATGCGTTATATAGTAATTGTATATAACGTTATACGTTATGTAGTAATAGTATATAACGTTATACGTTATATAGTAATATTACATAACGTTATGCGTTATATAGTAATATTATATAACGTTATGCGTTATATAGTAATAGTATACAACGTTATGCGTTATATAGTAATATTATATATCGTTATACGTTATATAGTAATAGTATATAACGTTATACGTTATATAGTAATAGTATATAACGTTATACGTTATATAGTAATAGTATACAACCTTATACGATAGTACGGAATAGTATATATCGTTATACGTTATGTAGTAATAGTATATAACGTTATACGTTATATAGTAATAGTATATAACGTTATACGTTATATAGTAATAGTATATAACGTTATACGTTATATAGTAATAGTATATAACGTTATACGTTAATACGTAATAGTATATATCGTTATACGTTATATAGTAATAGTATATAACGTTATACGTTATATAGTAATAGTATATAACGTTATGCGTTAATACGTAATAGTACATATCGTTATACGTTATATAGTAATAGTATATAACGTTATGCGTTATATAGTAATAGTATATAACGTCATCCGTTATATAGTATAAGTATATAACGTTATACGTTATGTAGTAATAGTATATAACGTTATACGTTAGATAGTATAAGTATATAACGTTATACGTTATATAGTAATAGTATATAGCGTTATACGTGATATGGTAATACTATATAACGTTATACGTTATATAGTAATAGTATATAACGTTATACGTTATATAGTAATGGTATATAACGTTATACGTTATATAGTAATATTATATAACGTTATGCGCTATATAGTAATAGTATATAACGTTATACGTTATATAGTAATAGTATATAACGTTATGCATTATATAGTAATAGTATATAACGTTATACGATAGTACGGAATAGTATATATCGTTATACGTTATATAGTAATATTATATAACGTTATACGTTATATAGTAATAGTATATAACGTTATACGTTATATAGTAATAGTATATAACGTTATACGTTATATAGTAATAGTATATAACGTTATACGTTATTACGTAATAGTATATATCGTTATACGTTATATAGTAATAGTATATAACGTTATACGTTAGTACGTAATAATATATAACGTTATACGATAGTACGGAATAGTATATATCGTTATACGTTATATAGTAATAGTATATAACGTTATACGTTATATAGTAATGGTATATAACGTTATACGTTATATAGTAGTAGTATATAACGTTATACGTTAATACGTAATAGTATATATCGTTATACGTTATATAGTAATAGTATATATCGTTATACGTTATATAGTAATAGTATATAACGTTATGCGTTATATAGTAATAGTATAGAACGTTATACGATAGTACGGAATAGTATATATCGTTATACGTTATATAGTAACAGTATATAACGTTATACGTTATATAGTAATAGTATATAACGTTATACGTTATATAGTAATAGTATATAACGTTATACGTTATATAGTAATAGTATATAACGTTATACGTTATATAGTAATAGTATATAACGTTATACGTTATATAGTAATAGTATATAACGTTATACGTTAATACGTAATAGTATATAACGTTATACGTTATATAGTAATAGTATATAACGTTATACGTTATTACGTAATAGTATATAACGTTATACGTTATATAGTAATAGTATATAACGTTATACGTTATATAGTAATAGTATATAACGTTATGCGTTATATAGTAATAGTATATAACGTTATACGATAGTACGGAATAGTATATATCGTTATACGTTATATAGTAATAGTATATAACGTTATACGTTATATAGTAATAGTATATAACGTTATGCGTTATATAGTAATAGTATATAACGTTATACGTTAATAGGTAATAGTATATAACGTTATACGTTATATAGTAATAGTATATAACGTTATACGTTATATAGTAATAGTATATAACGTTATACGTTATATAGTAATGGTATATAACATTATACGTTATATAGTAATAGTATATAACGTTATACGTTATATAGTAATAGTATATAACGTTATACGTTAATACATAATAGTATATATCGTTATACGTTATATAGTAATATTATATAACGTTATACGTTATATAGTAATAGTATATAACGTTATACGTTATATAGTAATATTATATAACGTTATGCGTTATATAGTAATATTATATAACGTTATGCGTTATATAGTAATAGTATATATCGTTATACGTTAATACGTAATAGTATATATCGTTATACGTTATATAGTAATAGTATATAACGTTATGCGCTATATAGTAATAGTATATAACGTCATACGTTATATAGTATAAGTATATAACGTTATACGTTATATAGTAATAGTATATAACGTTATACGTGATATGGTAATAATATATAACGTTATACGTTATATAGTAATAGTATATAACGTTATACGTTATATAGTAATGGTATATAACGTTATACGTTATATAGTAATATTATATAACGTTATGTGTTATATAGTAATAGTATATAACGTTATACGTTATATAGTAATAGTATATAACGTTATGCATTATATAGTAATAGTATATAACGTTATACGATAGTACGGAATAGTATATATCGTTATACGTTATATAGTAATAGTATATAACGTTATACGTTATATAGTAATAGTATATAACGTTATACGTTATATAGTAATAGTATATAACGTTATACGTTATATAGTAATAGTATATAACGTTATACGTTATATAGTAATAGTATATAACGTTATACGTTAATACGTAATAGTATATATCGTTATACGTTATATAGTAATAGTATATAACGTTATACGTTATATAGTAATAGTATATAACGTTATACGTTATATAGTAATGGTATATAACGTTATACGTTATATAGTAATATTATATAACGTTATGCGTTATATAGTAATAGTATATAACGTTATACGTTATATAGTAATAGTATATAACTTTATACGTTATATAGTAATAGTATATAACGTTATACGTTAATACGTAATAGTATATAACGTTATACGTTATATAGTAATAGTATATAACGTTATACGTTATATAGTAATAGTATATAACGTTATACGTTAGTACGTAATAATATACAACGTTATACGTGATATGGCAATACTATATAACGTTATACGTTATGTAGTAATAGTATATAACGTTATACGTTATATAGTAATATTATATAACATTATGCGTTATATAGTAATATTATATAACGTTATGCGTTATATAGTAATAGTATATAACGTTATACGTTATATAGTAATAGTATATAACGTTATGCATTATATAGTAATAGTATATAACGTTATACGATAGTACGGAATAGTATATATCGTTATACGTTATATAGTAATATTATATAACGTTATACGTTATATAGTAATAGTATATAACGTTATACGTTATATAGTAATAGTATATAACGTTATACGTTATATAGTAATAGTATATAACGTTATACGTTATATAGTAATAGTATATAACGTTATACGTTATATAGTAATATTACATAACGTTATGCGTTATATAGTAATATTATATAACGTTATGCGTTATATAGTAATAGTATATAACGTTATGCGTTATATAGTAATATTATATATCGTTATACGTTATATAGTAATAGTATATAACGTTATACGTTAGATAGTAATGGTATATAACGTTATACGTTATATAGTAGTAGTATATAACGTTATACGTTATTACGTAATAGTATATATCGTTATACGTTATATAGTAATAGTATATAACGTTATGCGTTATATAGTAATAGTATACAACGTTATACGATAGTACGGAATAGTATATATCGTTATACGTTATATAGTAATAGTATATAACGTTATACGTTATATAGTAGTAGTATATAACGTTATACGTTAATACGTAATAGTATATATCGTTATACTTTATATAGTAATAGTATATAACGTTATGCGTTATATAGTAATAGTATACAACGTTATACGATAGTACGGAATAGTATATATCGTTATACGTTATATAGTAATAGTATATAACGTTATACGTTATATAGTAATAGTATATAACGTTATACGTTATATAGTAATAGTATATAACGTTATACGTTAATACGTAATAGTATATATCGTTATACGTTATATAGTAGTAGTATATAACGTTATGCGTTATATAGTAATAGTATATAACGTCATCCGTTATATAGTATAAGTATATAACGTTATACGTTATGTAGTAATAGTATATAACGTTATACGTTATATAGTATAAGTATATAACGTTATACGTTATATAGTAATAGTATATAACGTTATACGTGATATGGTAATACTATATAACGTTATACGTTATATAGTAATAGTATATAACGTTATACGTTATATAGTAATGGTATATAACGTTATACGTTATATAGTAATATTATATAACGTTATGCGTTATATAGTAATAGTATATAACGTTATACATTATATAGTAATAGTATATAAGGTTATGCATTATATAGTAATAGTATATAACGTTATACGTTATATAGTAATAGTATATAACGTTATACGTTATATAGCAATAGTATATAACGTTATACGTTATATAGTAATAGTATATAACGTTATACGTTAATACGTAATAGTATATATCGTTATACGTTATATAGTAATAGTATATATCGTTATACGTTATATAGTAATAGTATATAACGTTATGCGTTATATAGTAATAGTATATAACGTTATACGTTATATAGTAATAGTATATAACGTTATACGTTATATAGTAATGGTATATAACGTTATACGTTATATAGTAATATTATATAACGTTATGCGTTATATAGTAATATTATATAACGTTATGCGTTATATAGTAATAGTATATAACGTTATACGTTATATAGTAATAGTATATAACGTTATGCATTATATAGTAATAGTATATAACGTTATACGTTATATAGTAATAGTATATAACGTTATACGTTATATAGTAATAGTACATAACGTTATACGTTATATAGTAATAGTATATAACGTTATACGTTATATAGTAATAGTACATAACGTTATACGTTATATAGTAATACTATATAACGTTATACGTTATATAGTAATAGTACATAACGTTATACGTGATATGGTAATGGTATATAACGTTATACGTTATATAGTAATATTATATAACGTTATGCATTATATAGTAATAGTATATAACGTTATACGTTATATAGTAATAGTATATAACGTTATGCATTATATAGTAATAGTATATAACGTTATACGTTATATAGTAATAGTATATAACGTTATACGTTATATAGTAATAGTACATAACGTTATACGTTATATAGTAATAGTATATAACGTTATACGTTATATAGTAATAGTACATAACGTCATACGTTATATAGTAATAGTATATAACGTTATACGTTATATAGTAATAGTATATAACGTTATACGTTATATAGTAATAGTATATAACGTTATACGTTATATAGTAATAGTATATAACGTTATACGTTATATAGTAATAGTATATAACGTTATACGTTATATAGTAATAGTACATAACGTTATACGTTATATAGTAATAGTATATAACGTTATTCGTTATATAGTAACAGTTTATAACGTTATACGTTAATACGTAATAGTATATAACGTTATACGTTATTACGTAATAGTATATAACGTTATGCGTTATATAGTAATAGTATATAACGTTATACGTTATATAGTAATGGTATATAACGTTATGCGTTATATAGTAATAGTATATAACGTTATACGTTATATAGTAATAGTATATAACGTTATGCGTTATATAGTAATAGTATATAACGTTATACGATAGTACGGAATATTATATATCGTTATACGTTATATAGTAATAGTATATAACGTTATACGTTATTTAGTAATAGTATATAACGTTATACGTTATATAGTAATAGTATATAACGTTATACGTTAATACGTAATAGTATATAACGTTATACGTTATATAGTAATAGTATATAACGTTATACGTTATTACGTAATGGTATATAACGTTATACGTTATATAGTAATAGTATATAACGTTATACGTTATATAGTAATAGTATATAACGTTATACGTTAATACGTAATAGTATATAACGTTATACGGTATATAGTAGTAGTATATAACGTTATACGTTAATACGTAATAGTATATATCGTTATACGTTATATAGTAATAGTATATAACGTTATACGTTATATAGTAATAGTATATAACGTTATACGTTATATAGTAATAGTATATAACGTTATGCATTATATAGTAATAGTATATAACGTTATACGTTATATAGTAATAGTATATAACGTTATACGTTATATAGTAATAGTACATAACGTTATGCATTATATAGTAATAGTATATAACGTTATACGTTATATAGTAATAGTATATAACGTTATACGTTATATAGTAATAGTATATAACGTTATACGTTATATAGTAATATTATATAACGTTATGCGTTATATAGTAATATTATATAACGTTATGCGTTATATAGTAATAGTATATAACGTTATAAGTTATATAGTAATAGTATATAACGTTATACGTTATATAGTAATAGTATATAACGTTATACGTTATATAGTAATAGTATATAACGTTATACGTTATATAGTATAAGTATATACCGTTATACGTTATATAGTAATAGTATATAACGTTATGCGTTATATAGTAATAGTATATAACGTTATACGTTATATAGTAATAGTATATAACGTTATACGTTATATAGTAATGGTATATAACGTTATACGTTATATAGTAGTAGTATATAACGTTATACGTTAATACGTAATAGTATATATCGTTATACGTTATATAGTAATAGTATATAACGTTATACGTTATATAGTAATAGTATATAACGTTATACGTTATATAGTAATAGTATATAACGTTATACGTTATATAGTAATAGTATATAACGTTATACGTTAATACGTAATAGTATATAACGTTATACGTTATATAGTAATAGTATATAACGTTATACGTTATTACGTAATAGTATATAACGTTATACGTTATTACGTAATAGTATATAACGTTATACGTTATATAGTAATAGTATATAACGTTATACGTTATATAGTAATAGTATATAACGTTATGCGTTATATAGTAATAGTATATAACGTTATACGATAGTACGGAATAGTATATATCGTTATACGTTATATAGTAATAGTATATAACGTTATACGTTATATAGTAATAGTATATAACGTTATACGTTATATAGTAATAGTACATAACGTTATGCATTATATAGTAATAGTATATAACGTTATACGTTATATAGTAATAGTACATAACGTTATGCATTATATAGTAATAGTATATAACGTTATACGTTATATAGTAAAAGTACATAACGTTATGCATTATATAGTAATAGTATATAACGTTATACGTTATATAGTATAAGTATATAACGTTATACGTTATATAGTAATAGTATATAACGTTATACGTGATATGGTAATACTATATAACGTTATACGTTATATAGTAATAGTATATAACATTATACGTTATATAGTAATGGTATATAACGTTATACGTTATATAGTAATATTATATAACGTTATGCGTTATATAGTAATAGTATATAACGTTATACATTATATAGTAATAGTATATAACGTTATGCATTATATAGTAATAGTATATAACGTTATGCGTTATATAGTAATATTATATATCGTTATACGTTATATAGTAATAGTATATAACGTTATACGTTAGATAGTAATGGTATATAACGTTATACGTTATATAGTAGTAGTATATAACGTTATACGTTATTACGTAATAGTATATATCGTTATACGTTATATAGTAATAGTATATAACGTTATACGTTAGATAGTAATGGTATATAACGTTATACGTTATATAGTAGTAGTATATAACGTTATACGTTATTACGTAATAGTATATATCGTTATACGTTATATAGTAATAGTATATAACGTTATGCGTTATATAGTAATAGTATACAACGTTATACGATAGTACGGAATAGTATATATCGTTATACGTTATATAGTAATAGTATATAACGTTATACGTTATATAGTAGTAGTATATAACGTTATACGTTAATACGTAATAGTATATATCGTTATACTTTATATAGTAATAGTATATAACGTTATGCGTTATATAGTAATAGTATACAACGTTATACGATAGTACGGAATAGTATATATCGTTATACGTTATATAGTAATAGTATATAACGTTATACGTTATATAGTAATAGTATATAACGTTATACGTTATATAGTAATAGTATATAACGTTATACGTTAATACGTAATAGTATATATCGTTATACGTTATATAGTAGTAGTATATAACGTTATGCGTTATATAGTAATAGTATATAACGTCATCCGTTATATAGTATAAGTATATAACGTTATACGTTATGTAGTAATAGTATATAACGTTATACGTTATATAGTATAAGTATATAACGTTATACGTTATATAGTAATAGTATATAACGTTATACGTGATATGGTAATACTATATAACGTATAACGTTATATACTAATAGTATATAACGTTATACGTTATATAGTAATGGTATATAACGTTATACGTTATATAGTAATATTATATAACGTTATGCGTTATATAGTAATAGTATATAACGTTATACATTATATAGTAATAGTATATAAGGTTATGCATTATATAGTAATAGTATATAACGTTATACGTTATATAGTAATAGTATATAACGTTATACGTTATATAGCAATAGTATATAACGTTATACGTTATATAGTAATAGTATATAACGTTATACGTTAATACGTAATAGTATATATCGTTATACGTTATATAGTAATAGTATATATCGTTATACGTTATATAGTAATAGTATATAACGTTATGCGTTATATAGTAATAGTATATAACGTTATACGTTATATAGTAATAGTATATAACGTTATACGTTATATAGTAATGGTATATAACGTTATACGTTATATAGTAATATTATATAACGTTATGCGTTATATAGTAATATTATATAACGTTATGCGTTATATAGTAATAGTATATAACGTTATACGTTATATAGTAATAGTATATAACGTTATGCATTATATAGTAATAGTATATAACGTTATACGTTATATAGTAATAGTATATAACGTTATACGTTATATAGTAATAGTACATAACGTTATACGTTATATAGTAATAGTATATAACGTTATACGTTATATAGTAATAGTACATAACGTTATACGTTATATAGTAATACTATATAACGTTATACGTTATATAGTAATAGTACATAACGTTATACGTGATATGGTAATGGTATATAACGTTATACGTTATATAGTAATATTATATAACGTTATGCATTATATAGTAATAGTATATAACGTTATACGTTATATAGTAATAGTATATAACGTTATGCATTATATAGTAATAGTATATAACGTTATACGTTATATAGTAATAGTATATAACGTTATACGTTATATAGTAATAGTACATAACGTTATACGTTATATAGTAATAGTATATAACGTTATACGTTATATAGTAATAGTACATAACGTCATACGTTATATAGTAATAGTATATAACGTTATACGTTATATAGTAATAGTACATAACGTTATACGTTATATAGTAATAGTATATAACGTTATACGTTATATAGTAATAGTATATAACGTTATACGTTATATAGTAATAGTATATAACGTTATACGTTATATAGTAATAGTACATAACGTTATACGTTATATAGTAATAGTATATAACGTTATTCGTTATATAGTAACAGTTTATAACGTTATACGTTAATACGTAATAGTATATAACGTTATACGTTATTACGTAATAGTATATAACGTTATGCGTTATATAGTAATAGTATATAACGTTATACGTTATATAGTAATGGTATATAACGTTATGCGTTATATAGTAATAGTATATAACGTTATACGTTATATAGTAATAGTATATAACGTTATGCGTTATATAGTAATAGTATATAACGTTATACGATAGTACGGAATATTATATATCGTTATACGTTATATAGTAATAGTATATAACGTTATACGTTATTTAGTAATAGTATATAACGTTATACGTTATATAGTAATAGTATATAACGTTATACGTTAATACGTAATAGTATATAACGTTATACGTTATATAGTAATAGTATATAACGTTATACGTTATTACGTAATGGTATATAACGTTATACGTTATATAGTAATAGTATATAACGTTATACGTTATATAGTAATAGTATATAACGTTATACGTTAATACGTAATAGTATATAACGTTATACGGTATATAGTAGTAGTATATAACGTTATACGTTAATACGTAATAGTATATATCGTTATACGTTATATAGTAATAGTATATAACGTTATACGTTATATAGTAATAGTATATAACGTTATACGTTATATAGTAATAGTATATAACGTTATGCATTATATAGTAATAGTATATAACGTTATACGTTATATAGTAATAGTATATAACGTTATACGTTATATAGTAATAGTACATAACGTTATGCATTATATAGTAATAGTATATAACGTTATACGTTATATAGTAATAGTATATAACGTTATACGTTATATAGTAATAGTATATAACGTTATACGTTATATAGTAATATTATATAACGTTATGCGTTATATAGTAATATTATATAACGTTATGCGTTATATAGTAATAGTATATAACGTTATAAGTTATATAGTAATAGTATATAACGTTATACGTTATATAGTAATAGTATATAACGTTATACGTTATATAGTAATAGTATATAACGTTATACGTTATATAGTATAAGTATATACCGTTATACGTTATATAGTAATAGTATATAACGTTATGCGTTATATAGTAATAGTATATAACGTTATACGTTATATAGTAATAGTATATAACGTTATACGTTATATAGTAATGGTATATAACGTTATACGTTATATAGTAGTAGTATATAACGTTATACGTTAATACGTAATAGTATATATCGTTATACGTTATATAGTAATAGTATATAACGTTATACGTTATATAGTAATAGTATATAACGTTATACGTTATATAGTAATAGTATATAACGTTATACGTTATATAGTAATAGTATATAACGTTATACGTTAATACGTAATAGTATATAACGTTATACGTTATATAGTAATAGTATATAACGTTATACGTTATTACGTAATAGTATATAACGTTATACGTTATTACGTAATAGTATATAACGTTATACGTTATATAGTAATAGTATATAACGTTATACGTTATATAGTAATAGTATATAACGTTATGCGTTATATAGTAATAGTATATAACGTTATACGATAGTACGGAATAGTATATATCGTTATACGTTATATAGTAATAGTATATAACGTTATACGTTATATAGTAATAGTATATAACGTTATACGTTATATAGTAATAGTATATAACGTTATACGTTATATAGTAATAGTATATAACGTTATACGTTATATAGTAATAGTACATAACGTTATGCATTATATAGTAATAGTATATAACGTTATACGTTATATAGTAAAAGTACATAACGTTATGCATTATATAGTAATAGTATATAACGTTATACGTTATATAGTATAAGTATATAACGTTATACGTTATATAGTAATAGTATATAACGTTATACGTGATATGGTAATACTATATAACGTTATACGTTATATAGTAATAGTATATAACATTATACGTTATATAGTAATGGTATATAACGTTATACGTTATATAGTAATATTATATAACGTTATGCGTTATATAGTAATAGTATATAACGTTATACATTATATAGTAATAGTATATAACGTTATGCATTATATAGTAATAGTATATAACGTTATACGTTATATAGTAATAGTATATAACGTTATACGTTATATAGCAATAGTATATAACGTTATACGTTATATAGTAATAGTATATAACGTTATACGTTAATACGTAATAGTATATATCGTTATACGTTATATAGTAATAGTATATAACGTTATGCGTTATATAGTAATAGTATATAACGTTATACGTGATATGGTAATACTATATAACGTTATACGTTATATAGTAATAGTATATAACGTTATACGTTATATAGTAATGGTATATAACGTTATACGTTATATAGTAATATTATATAACGTTATGCGTTATATAGTAATATTATATAACGTTATGCGTTATATAGTAATAGTATATAACGTTATACGTTATATAGTAATAGTATATAACGTTATGCATTATATAGTAATAGTATATAACGTTATACGTTATATAGTAATAGTATATAACGTTATACGTTATATAGTAATAGTACATAACGTTATACGTTATATAGTAATAGTATATAACGTTATACGTTATATAGTAATAGTACATAACGTTATACGTTATATAGTAATACTATATAACGTTATACGTTATATAGTAATAGTACATAACGTTATACGTGATATGGTAATGGTATATAACGTTATACGTTATATAGTAATATTATATAACGTTATGCGTTATATAGTAATAGTATATAACGTTATACGTTATATACTATTACTATATAACGTTATGCATTATATAGTAATAGTATATAACGTTATACGTTATATAGTAATAGTATATAACGTTATACGTTATATAGTAATAGTATATAACGTTATACGTTAATACGTAATAGTATATATCGTTATACGTTATATAGTAATAGTATATAACGTTATGCGTTATATAGTAATAGTTTATAACGTTATACGTTATATAGTAATAGTATATAACGTTATACGTTAATACGTAATAGTATATATCGTTATACGTTATATAGTAGTAGTATATAACGTTATGCGTTATATAGTAATAGTATATAACGTCATCCGTTATATAGTATAAGTATATAACGTTATACGTTATGTAGTAATAGTATATAACGTTATACGTTATATAGTATAAGTATATAACGTTATACGTTATATAGTATAAGTATATAACGTTATAAGTTATATAGTAATAGTATATAACGTTATACGTGATATGGTAATACTATATAACGTTATACGTTATATAGTAATAGTATATAACGTTATACGTTATATAGTAATGGTATATAACGTTATACGTTATATAGTAATATTATATAACGTTATGCGTTATATAGTAATAGTATATAACGTTATACATTATATAGTAATAGTATATAACGTTATGCATTATATAGTAATAGTATATAACGTTATACGTTATATAGTAATAGTATATAACGTTATACGTTATATAGCAATAGTATATAACGTTATACGTTATATAGTAATAGTATATAACGTTATCCGTTAATACGTAATAGTATATATCGTTATACGTTATATAGTAATAGTATATAACGTTATGCGTTATATAGTAATAGTATATAACGTTATACGTGATATGGTAATACTATATAACGTTATACGTTATATAGTAATAGTATATAACGTTATACGTTATATAGTAATGTTTTATAACGTTATACGTTATATAGTAATATTATATAACGTTATGCGTTATATAGTAATATTATATAACGTTATGCGTTATATAGTAATAGTATATAACGTTATACGTTATATAGTAATAGTATATAACGTTATGCATTATATAGTAATAGTATATAACGTTATACGTTATATAGTAATAGTATATAACGTTATACGTTATATAGTAATAGTACATAACGTTATACGTTATATAGTAATAGTATATAACGTTATACGTTATATAGTAATAGTACATAACGTTATACGTTATATAGTAATACTATATAACGTTATACGTTATATAGTAATAGTACATAACGTTATACGTGATATGGTAATGGTATATAACGTTATACGTTATATAGTAATATTATATAACGTTATGCGTTATATAGTAATAGTATATAACGTTATACGTTATATAGTAATAGTATATAACGTTATGCATTATATAGTAATAGTATATAACGTTATACGTTATATAGTAATAGTATATAACGTTATACGTTATATAGTAATAGTACATAACGTTATACGTTATATAGTAATAGTATATAACGTTATACGTTATATAGTAATAGTACATAACGTCATACGTTATATAGTAATAGTATATAACGTTATACGTTATATAGTAATAGTACATAACGTTATACGTTATATAGTAATAGTATATAACGTTATACGTTATATAGTAATAGTATATAACGTTATAAGTTATATAGTAATAGTATATAACGTTATACGTTATATAGTAATAGTACATAACGTTATACGTTATATAGTAATAGTATATAACGTTATTCGTTATATAGTAACAGTTTATAACGTTATACGTTAATACGTAATAGTATATAACGTTATACGTTATTACGTAATAGTATATAACGTTATGCGTTATATAGTAATAGTATATAACGTTATACGTTATATAGTAATAGTATATAACGTTATGCGTTATATAGTAATAGTATATAACGTTATACGTTATATAGTAATAGTATATAACGTTATGCGTTATATAGTAATAGTATATAACGTTATACGATAGTACGGAATAGTATATATCGTTATACGTTATATAGTAATAGTATATAACGTTATACGTTATTTAGTAATAGTATATAACGTTATACGTTATATAGTAATAGTATATAACGTTATACGTTAATACGTAATAGTATATAACGTTATACGTTATATAGTAATAGTATATAACGTTATACGTTATTACGTAATGGTATATAACGTTATACGTTATATAGTAATAGTATATAACGTTATACGTTATATAGTAATAGTATATAACGTTATACGTTATATAGTAATAGTATATAACGTTATACGTTAATACGTAATAGTATATAACGTTATACGGTATATAGTAATAGTATATAACGTTATACGTTATATAGTAATAGTATATAACGTTATACGTTATATAGTAATAGTATATAACGTTATACGTTATATAGTAATAGTATATAACGTTATACGTTATATAGTAATAGTATATAACGTTATACGTTAATACATAATAGTATATATCGTTATACGTTATATAGTAATATTATATAACGTTATACGTTATATAGTAATAGTATATAACGTTATACGTTATATAGTAATATTATATAACGTTATGCGTTATATAGTAATATTATATAACGTTATGCGTTATATAGTAATAGTATATAACGTTATGCGTTATATAGTAATAGTTTATAACGTTATACGTTATATAGTAATAGTATATAACGTTATACGTTAATACGTAATAGTATATAACGTTATGCATTATATAGTAATAGTATATAACGTTATACGTTATATAGTAATAGTATATAACGTTATACGTTATATAGTAATAGTACATAACGTCATACGTTATATAGTAATAGTATATAACGTTATACGTTATATAGTAATAGTACATAACGTTATACGTTATATAGTAATAGTATATAACGTTATACGTTATATAGTAATAGTATATAACGTTATAAGTTATATAGTAATAGTATATAACGTTATACGTTATATAGTAATAGTACATAACGTTATACGTTATATAGTAATAGTATATAACGTTATTCGTTATATAGTAACAGTTTATAACGTTATACGTTAATACGTAATAGTATATAACGTTATACGTTATTACGTAATAGTATATAACGTTATGCGTTATATAGTAATAGTATATAACGTTATACGTTATATAGTAATAGTATATAACGTTATGCGTTATATAGTAATAGTATATAACGTTATACGTTATATAGTAATAGTATATAACGTTATGCGTTATATAGTAATAGTATATAACGTTATACGATAGTACGGAATAGTATATATCGTTATACGTTATATAGTAATAGTATATAACGTTATACGTTATTTAGTAATAGTATATAACGTTATACGTTATATAGTAATAGTATATAACGTTATACGTTAATACGTAATAGTATATAACGTTATACGTTATATAGTAATAGTATATAACGTTATACGTTATTACGTAATGGTATATAACGTTATACGTTATATAGTAATAGTATATAACGTTATACGTTATATAGTAATAGTATATAACGTTATACGTTATATAGTAATAGTATATAACGTTATACGTTAATACGTAATAGTATATAACGTTATACGGTATATAGTAATAGTATATAACGTTATACGTTATATAGTAATAGTATATAACGTTATACGTTATATAGTAATAGTATATAACGTATAACGTTATATAGTAATAGTATATAACGTTATACGTTATATAGTAATAGTATATAACGTTATACGTTAATACATAATAGTATATATCGTTATACGTTATATAGTAATATTATATAACGTTATACGTTATATAGTAATAGTATATAACGTTATACGTTATATAGTAATATTATATAACGTTATGCGTTATATAGTAATATTATATAACGTTATGCGTTATATAGTAATAGTATATAACGTTATGCGTTATATAGTAATAGTTTATAACGTTATACGTTATATAGTAATAGTATATAACGTTATACGTTAATACGTAATAGTATATAACGTTATGCATTATATAGTAATAGTATATAACGTTATACGTTATATAGTAATAGTATATAACGTTATACGTTATATAGTAATAGTACATAACGTTATACGTTATATAGTAATAGTATATAACGTTATACGTTATATAGTAATATTATATAACGTTATACGTTATATAGTATAAGTATATAACGTTATGCGTTATATAGTAATAGTATATAACGTTATACGTGATATGGTAATACTATATAACGTTATACGTTATATAGTAATAGTATATAACGTTATACGTTATATAGTGATGGTATATAACGTTATACGTTATATAGTAATATTATATAACGTTATGCGTTATATAGTAATATTATATAACGTTATGCGTTATATAGTAATAGTATATAACGTTATACGTTATATAGTAATAGTATATAACGTTATACGTTATATAGTAATAGTATATAACGTTATACGTTAATACGTAATAGTATATGTCGTTATACGTTATATAGTAATAGTACATAACGTTATACGTTATATAGTAATAGTATATAACGTTATACGTTAATACGTAATAGTATATGTCGTTATACGTTATATAGCAATAGTATATAACGTTATACGTTAGTACGTAATAATATACAACGTTATACGTGATATGGCAATACTATATAACGTTATACGTTATGTAGTAATAGTATATAACGTTATACGTTATATAGTAATATTATATAACGTTATACGTTATATAGTAATGGTATATAACGTTATGCGTTATATAGTAGTAGTATATAACGTTATACGTTAATACGTAATAGTATATAACGTTATACGTTATATAGTAATATTACATAACGTTATGCGTTATATAGTAACATTATATAACGTTATGCGTTATATAGTAATAGTATATAACGTTATGCGTTATATAGTAATATTATATATCGTTATACGTTATATAGTAATAGTATATAACGTTATACGTTATATAGTAGTAGTATATAACGTTATACGTTAATACGTAATAGTATATATCGTTATACGTTATATAGTAATAGTATATAACGTTATGCGTTATATAGTAATAGTATACAACGTTATACGATAGTACGGAATAGTATATATCGTTATACGTTATATAGTAATAGTATATAATGTTATACGTTATATAGTAATAGTATATAACGTTATACGTTATATAGTAATAGTATATAACGTTATACGTTATATCGTAATAGTATATAACGTTATACGTTAATACATAATAGTATATATCGTTATAAGTTATATAGTAATAGTATATAACGTTATACGTTATATAGTAATAGTATATAACGTTATACGTTATATAGTAATATTATATAACGTTATGCGTTATATAGTAATATTATATAACGTTATGCGTTATATAGTAATAGTATATAACGTTATACGTTATATAGTAATAGTATATAACGTTATACGTTATATAGTAATAGTATATAACGTTATACGTTATATAGTAATAGTATATAACGTTATACGTTAATACGTAATAGTATATATCGTTATACGTTATATAGTAATAGTATATAGCGTTATGCGTTATATAGTAATAGTATATAACGTCATACGTTATACAGTATAAGTATATAACGTTATACGTTATATAGTAATAGTATATAACGTTATACGTGATATGGTATTACTATATAACGTATAACGTTATATAGTAATAGTATATAACGTTATACGTTATATAGTAATAGTATATAACGTTATACGTTATATAGTAATATTATATAACGTTATGCGTTATATAGTAATATTATATAACGTTATGCGTTATATAGTAATTGTATATAACGTTATACGTTATGTAGTAATAGTATATAACGTTATACGTTATATAGTAATATTACATAACGTTATGCGTTATATAGTAATATTATATAACGTTATGCGTTATATAGTAATAGTATACAACGTTATGCGTTATATAGTAATATTATATATCGTTATACGTTATATAGTAATAGTATATAACGTTATACGTTATATAGTAATAGTATATAACGTTATACGTTATATAGTAATAGTATACAACCTTATACGATAGTACGGAATAGTATATATCGTTATACGTTATGTAGTAATAGTATATAACGTTATACGTTATATAGTAATAGTATATAACGTTATACGTTATATAGTAATAGTATATAACGTTATACGTTATATAGTAATAGTATATAACGTTATACGTTAATACGTAATAGTATATATCGTTATACGTTATATAGTAATAGTATATAACGTTATACGTTATATAGTAATAGTATATAACGTTATGCGTTAATACGTAATAGTACATATCGTTATACGTTATATAGTAATAGTATATAACGTTATGCGTTATATAGTAATAGTATATAACGTCATCCGTTATATAGTATAAGTATATAACGTTATACGTTATATAGTAATAGTATATAACGTTATACGTTAGATAGTATAAGTATATAACGTTATACGTTATATAGTAATAGTATATAGCGTTATACGTGATATGGTAATACTATATAACGTTATACGTTATATAGTAATAGTATATAACGTTATACGTTATATAGTAATGGTATATAACGTTATACGTTATATAGTAATATTATATAACGTTATGCGCTATATAGTAATAGTATATAACGTTATACGTTATATAGTAATAGTATATAACGTTATGCATTATATAGTAATAGTATATAACGTTATACGATAGTACGGAATAGTATATATCGTTATACGTTATATAGTAATATTATATAACGTTATACGTTATATAGTAATAGTATATAACGTTATACGTTATATAGTAATAGTATATAACGTTATACGTTATATAGTAATAGTATATAACGTTATACGTTATTACGTAATAGTATATATCGTTATACGTTATATAGTAATAGTATATAACGTTATACGTTAGTACGTAATAATATATAACGTTATACGATAGTACGGAATAGTATATATCGTTATACGTTATATAGTAATAGTATATAACGTTATACGTTATATAGTAATGGTATATAACGTTATACGTTATATAGTAGTAGTATATAACGTTATACGTTAATACGTAATAGTATATATCGTTATACGTTATATAGTAATAGTATATATCGTTATACGTTATATAGTAATAGTATATAACGTTATGCGTTATATAGTAATAGTATAGAACGTTATACGATAGTACGGAATAGTATATATCGTTATACGTTATATAGTAACAGTATATAACGTTATACGTTATATAGTAATAGTATATAACGTTATACGTTATATAGTAATAGTATATAACGTTATACGTTATATAGTAATAGTATATAACGTTATACGTTATATAGTAATAGTATATAACGTTATACGTTATATAGTAATAGTATATAACGTTATACGTTAATACGTAATAGTATATAACGTTATACGTTATATAGTAATAGTATATAACGTTATACGTTATTACGTAATAGTATATAACGTTATACGTTATATAGTAATAGTATATAACGTTATACGTTATATAGTAATAGTATATAACGTTATGCGTTATATAGTAATAGTATATAACGTTATACGATAGTACGGAATAGTATATATCGTTATACGTTATATAGTAATAGTATATAACGTTATACGTTATATAGTAATAGTATATAACGTTATGCGTTATATAGTAATAGTATATAACGTTATACGTTAATAGGTAATAGTATATAACGTTATACGTTATATAGTAATAGTATATAACGTTATACGTTATATAGTAATAGTATATAACGTTATACGTTATATAGTAATGGTATATAACATTATACGTTATATAGTAATAGTATATAACGTTATACGTTATATAGTAATAGTATATAACGTTATACGTTAATACATAATAGTATATATCGTTATACGTTATATAGTAATATTATATAACGTTATACGTTATATAGTAATAGTATATAACGTTATACGTTATATAGTAATATTATATAACGTTATGCGTTATATAGTAATATTATATAACGTTATGCGTTATATAGTAATAGTATATATCGTTATACGTTAATACGTAATAGTATATATCGTTATACGTTATATAGTAATAGTATATAACGTTATGCGCTATATAGTAATAGTATATAACGTCATACGTTATATAGTATAAGTATATAACGTTATACGTTATATAGTAATAGTATATAACGTTATACGTGATATGGTAATAATATATAACGTTATACGTTATATAGTAATAGTATATAACGTTATACGTTATATAGTAATGGTATATAACGTTATACGTTATATAGTAATATTATATAACGTTATGTGTTATATAGTAATAGTATATAACGTTATACGTTATATAGTAATAGTATATAACGTTATGCATTATATAGTAATAGTATATAACGTTATACGATAGTACGGAATAGTATATATCGTTATACGTTATATAGTAATAGTATATAACGTTATACGTTATATAGTAATAGTATATAACGTTATACGTTATATAGTAATAGTATATAACGTTATACGTTATATAGTAATAGTATATAACGTTATACGTTATATAGTAATAGTATATAACGTTATACGTTAATACGTAATAGTATATATCGTTATACGTTATATAGTAATAGTATATAACGTTATACGTTATATAGTAATAGTATATAACGTTATACGTTATATAGTAATGGTATATAACGTTATACGTTATATAGTAATATTATATAACGTTATGCGTTATATAGTAATAGTATATAACGTTATACGTTATATAGTAATAGTATATAACTTTATACGTTATATAGTAATAGTATATAACGTTATACGTTAATACGTAATAGTATATAACGTTATACGTTATATAGTAATAGTATATAACGTTATACGTTATATAGTAATAGTATATAACGTTATACGTTAGTACGTAATAATATACAACGTTATACGTGATATGGCAATACTATATAACGTTATACGTTATGTAGTAATAGTATATAACGTTATACGTTATATAGTAATATTATATAACATTATGCGTTATATAGTAATATTATATAACGTTATGCGTTATATAGTAATAGTATATAACGTTATACGTTATATAGTAATAGTATATAACGTTATGCATTATATAGTAATAGTATATAACGTTATACGATAGTACGGAATAGTATATATCGTTATACGTTATATAGTAATATTATATAACGTTATACGTTATATAGTAATAGTATATAACGTTATACGTTATATAGTAATAGTATATAACGTTATACGTTATATAGTAATAGTATATAACGTTATACGTTATATAGTAATAGTATATAACGTTATACGTTATATAGTAATATTACATAACGTTATGCGTTATATAGTAATATTATATAACGTTATGCGTTATATAGTAATAGTATATAACGTTATGCGTTATATAGTAATATTATATATCGTTATACGTTATATAGTAATAGTATATAACGTTATACGTTATATAGTAATAGTATATAACGTTATACGTTAGATAGTAATGGTATATAACGTTATACGTTATATAGTAGTAGTATATAACGTTATACGTTATTACGTAATAGTATATATCGTTATACGTTATATAGTAATAGTATATAACGTTATGCGTTATATAGTAATAGTATACAACGTTATACGATAGTACGGAATAGTATATATCGTTATACGTTATATAGTAATAGTATATAACGTTATACGTTATATAGTAGTAGTATATAACGTTATACGTTAATACGTAATAGTATATATCGTTATACTTTATATAGTAATAGTATATAACGTTATGCGTTATATAGTAATAGTATACAACGTTATACGATAGTACGGAATAGTATATATCGTTATACGTTATATAGTAATAGTATATAACGTTATACGTTATATAGTAATAGTATATAACGTTATACGTTATATAGTAATAGTATATAACGTTATACGTTAATACGTAATAGTATATATCGTTATACGTTATATAGTAGTAGTATATAACGTTATGCGTTATATAGTAATAGTATATAACGTCATCCGTTATATAGTATAAGTATATAACGTTATACGTTATGTAGTAATAGTATATAACGTTATACGTTATATAGTATAAGTATATAACGTTATACGTTATATAGTAATAGTATATAACGTTATACGTGATATGGTAATACTATATAACGTTATACGTTATATAGTAATAGTATATAACGTTATACGTTATATAGTAATGGTATATAACGTTATACGTTATATAGTAATATTATATAACGTTATGCGTTATATAGTAATAGTATATAACGTTATACATTATATAGTAATAGTATATAACGTTATGCATTATATAGTAATAGTATATAACGTTATACGTTATATAGTAATAGTATATAACGTTATACGTTATATAGCAATAGTATATAACGTTATACGTTATATAGTAATAGTATATAACGTTATACGTTAATACGTAATAGTATATATCGTTATACGTTATATAGTAATAGTATATATCGTTATACGTTATATAGTAATAGTATATAACGTTATGCGTTATATAGTAATAGTATATAACGTTATACGTTATATAGTAATAGTATATAACGTTATACGTTATATAGTAATGGTATATAACGTTATACGTTATATAGTAATATTATATAACGTTATGCGTTATATAGTAATATTATATAACGTTATGCGTTATATAGTAATAGTATATAACGTTATACGTTATATAGTAATAGTATATAACGTTATGCATTATATAGTAATAGTATATAACGTTATACGTTATATAGTAATAGTATATAACGTTATACGTTATATAGTAATAGTACATAACGTTATACGTTATATAGTAATAGTATATAACGTTATACGTTATATAGTAATAGTACATAACGTTATACGTTATATAGTAATACTATATAACGTTATACGTTATATAGTAATAGTACATAACGTTATACGTGATATGGTAATGGTATATAACGTTATACGTTATATAGTAATATTATATAACGTTATGCATTATATAGTAATAGTATATAACGTTATACGTTATATAGTAATAGTATATAACGTTATGCATTATATAGTAATAGTATATAACGTTATACGTTATATAGTAATAGTATATAACGTTATACGTTATATAGTAATAGTACATAACGTTATACGTTATATAGTAATAGTATATAACGTTATACGTTATATAGTAATAGTACATAACGTCATACGTTATATAGTAATAGTATATAACGTTATACGTTATATAGTAATAGTACATAACGTTATACGTTATATAGTAATAGTATATAACGTTATACGTTATATAGTAATAGTATATAACGTTATACGTTATATAGTAATAGTATATAACGTTATACGTTATATAGTAATAGTACATAACGTTATACGTTATATAGTAATAGTATATAACGTTATTCGTTATATAGTAACAGTTTATAACGTTATACGTTAATACGTAATAGTATATAACGTTATACGTTATTACGTAATAGTATATAACGTTATGCGTTATATAGTAATAGTATATAACGTTATACGTTATATAGTAATGGTATATAACGTTATGCGTTATATAGTAATAGTATATAACGTTATACGTTATATAGTAATAGTATATAACGTTATGCGTTATATAGTAATAGTATATAACGTTATACGATAGTACGGAATATTATATATCGTTATACGTTATATAGTAATAGTATATAACGTTATACGTTATTTAGTAATAGTATATAACGTTATACGTTATATAGTAATAGTATATAACGTTATACGTTAATACGTAATAGTATATAACGTTATACGTTATATAGTAATAGTATATAACGTTATACGTTATTACGTAATGGTATATAACGTTATACGTTATATAGTAATAGTATATAACGTTATACGTTATATAGTAATAGTATATAACGTTATACGTTAATACGTAATAGTATATAACGTTATACGGTATATAGTAGTAGTATATAACGTTATACGTTAATACGTAATAGTATATATCGTTATACGTTATATAGTAATAGTATATAACGTTATACGTTATTACGTAATAGTATATAACGTTATGCGTTATATAGTAATAGTATATAACGTTATACGTTATATAGTAATGGTATATAACGTTATGCGTTATATAGTAATAGTATATAACGTTATACGTTATATAGTAATAGTATATAACGTTATGCGTTATATAGTAATAGTATATAACGTTATACGATAGTACGGAATATTATATATCGTTATACGTTATATAGTAATAGTATATAACGTTATACGTTATTTAGTAATAGTATATAACGTTATACGTTATATAGTAATAGTATATAACGTTATACGTTAATACGTAATAGTATATAACGTTATACGTTATATAGTAATAGTATATAACGTTATACGTTATTACGTAATGGTATATAACGTTATACGTTATATAGTAATAGTATATAACGTTATACGTTATATAGTAATAGTATATAACGTTATACGTTAATACGTAATAGTATATAACGTTATACGGTATATAGTAGTAGTATATAACGTTATACGTTAATACGTAATAGTATATATCGTTATACGTTATATAGTAATAGTATATAACGTTATACGTTATATAGTAATAGTATATAACGTTATACGTTATATAGTAATAGTATATAACGTTATACGTTAATACATAATAGTATATATCGTTATACGTTATATAGTAATATTATATAACGTTATACGTTATATAGTAATAGTATATAACGTTATACGTTATATAGTAATATTATATAACGTTATGCGTTATATAGTAATATTATATAACGTTATGCGTTATATAGTAATAGTATATATCGTTATACGTTAATACGTAATAGTATATATCGTTATACGTTATATAGTAATAGTATATAACGTTATGCGCTATATAGTAATAGTATATAACGTCATACGTTATATAGTATAAGTATATAACGTTATACGTTATATAGTAATAGTATATAACGTTATACGTGATATGGTAATAATATATAACGTTATACGTTATATAGTAA
Organism: Bombus terrestris; assembly: GCF_910591885.1. Lineage (NCBI taxonomy): Eukaryota > Metazoa > Arthropoda > Insecta > Hymenoptera > Apidae > Bombus > Bombus terrestris. The sequence goes on from NC_063286.1 coordinate 471,351, forward strand.
TAGTATATAACGTTATACGTTATATAGTAATGGTATATAACGTTATACGTTATATAGTAATATTATATAACGTTATGTGTTATATAGTAATAGTATATAACGTTATACGTTATATAGTAATAGTATATAACGTTATACATTATATAGTAATAGTATATAACGTTATACGATAGTACGGAATAGTATATATCGTTATACGTTATATAGTAATAGTATATAACGTTATACGTTATATAGTAATAGTATATAACGTTATACGTTATATAGTAATAGTATATAACGTTATACGTTATATAGTAATAGTATATAACGTTATACGTTATATAGTAATAGTATATAACGTTATACGTTAATACGTAATAGTATATATCGTTATACGTTATATAGTAATAGTATATAACGTTATACGTTATATAGTAATAGTATATAACGTTATACGTTATATAGTAATGGTATATAACGTTATACGTTATATAGTAATATTATATAACGTTATGCGTTATATAGTAATAGTATATAACGTTATACGTTATATAGTAATAGTATATAACTTTATACGTTATATAGTAATAGTATATAACGTTATACGTTAATACGTAATAGTATATAACGTTATACGTTATATAGTAATAGTATATAACGTTATACGTTATATAGTAATAGTATATAACGTTATACGTTAGTACGTAATAATATACAACGTTATACGTGATATGGCAATACTATATAACGTTATACGTTATGTAGTAATAGTATATAACGTTATACGTTATATAGTAATATTATATAACATTATGCGTTATATAGTAATATTATATAACGTTATGCGTTATATAGTAATAGTATATAACGTTATACGTTATATAGTAATAGTATATAACGTTATGCATTATATAGTAATAGTATATAACGTTATACGATAGTACGGAATAGTATATATCGTTATACGTTATATAGTAATATTATATAACGTTATACGTTATATAGTAATAGTATATAACGTTATACGTTATATAGTAATAGTATATAACGTTATACGTTATATAGTAATAGTATATAACGTTATACGTTATATAGTAATAGTATATAACGTTATACGTTATATAGTAATATTACATAACGTTATGCGTTATATAGTAATATTATATAACGTTATGCGTTATATAGTAATAGTATATAACGTTATGCGTTATATAGTAATATTATATATCGTTATACGTTATATAGTAATAGTATATAACGTTATACGTTATATAGTAATAGTATATAACGTTATACGTTAGATAGTAATGGTATATAACGTTATACGTTATATAGTAGTAGTATATAACGTTATACGTTATTACGTAATAGTATATATCGTTATACGTTATATAGTAATAGTATATAACGTTATGCGTTATATAGTAATAGTATACAACGTTATACGATAGTACGGAATAGTATATATCGTTATACGTTATATAGTAATAGTATATAACGTTATACGTTATATAGTAGTAGTATATAACGTTATACGTTAATACGTAATAGTATATATCGTTATACTTTATATAGTAATAGTATATAACGTTATGCGTTATATAGTAATAGTGTACAACGTTATACGATAGTACGGAATAGTATATATCGTTATACGTTATATAGTAATAGTATATAACGTTATACGTTATATAGTAATAGTATATAACGTTATACGTTATATAGTAATAGTATATAACGTTATACGTTAATACGTAATAGTATATATCGTTATACGTTATATAGTAGTAGTATATAACGTTATGCGTTATATAGTAATAGTATATAACGTCATCCGTTATATAGTATAAGTATATAACGTTATACGTTATGTAGTAATAGTATATAACGTTATACGTTATATAGTATAAGTATATAACGTTATACGTTATATAGTAATAGTATATAACGTTATACGTGATATGGTAATACTATATAACGTTATACGTTATATAGTAATAGTATATAACGTTATACGTTATATAGTAATGGTATATAACGTTATACGTTATATAGTAATATTATATAACGTTATGCGTTATATAGTAATAGTATATAACGTTATACATTATATAGTAATAGTATATAACGTTATGCATTATATAGTAATAGTATATAACGTTATACGTTATATAGTAATAGTATATAACGTTATACGTTATATAGCAATAGTATATAACGTTATACGTTATATAGTAATAGTATATAACGTTATACGTTAATACGTAATAGTATATATCGTTATACGTTATATAGTAATAGTATATATCGTTATACGTTATATAGTAATAGTATATAACGTTATGCGTTATATAGTAATAGTATATAACGTTATACGTTATATAGTAATAGTATATAACGTTATACGTTATATAGTAATGGTATATAACGTTGTAATATTATATAACGTTATGCGTTATATAGTAGTATTATATAACGTTATGCGTTATATAGTAATAGTATATAACATTATACGTTATATAGTAATAGTATATAACGTTATGCATTATATAGTAATAGTATATAACGTTATACGTTATATAGTAATAGTATATAACGTTATACGTTATATAGTAATAGTACATAACGTTATACGTTATATAGTAATAGTATATAACGTTATACGTTATATAGTAATAGTACATAACGTTATACGTTATATACTAATACTATATAACGTTATACGTTATATAGTAATAGTACATAACGTTATACGTGATATGGTAATGGTATATAACGTTATACGTTATATAGTAATATTATATAACGTTATGCATTATATAGTAATAGTATATAACGTTATACGTTATATAGTAATAGTATATAACGTTATGCATTATATAGTAATAGTATATAACGTTATACGTTATATAGTAATAGTATATAACGTTATACGTTATATAGTAATAGTACATAACGTTATACGTTATATAGTAATAGTATATAACGTTATACGTTATATAGTAATAGTACATAACGTCATACGTTATATAGTAATAGTATATAACGTTATACGTTATATAGTAATAGTACATAACGTTATACGTTATATAGTAATAGTATATAACGTTATACGTTATATAGTAATAGTATATAACGTTATACGTTATATAGTAATAGTATATAACGTTATACGTTATATAGTAATAGTACATAACGTTATACGTTATATAGTAATAGTATATAACGTTATTCGTTATATAGTAACAGTTTATAACGTTATACGTTAATACGTAATAGTATATAACGTTATACGTTATTACGTAATAGTATATAACGTTATGCGTTATATAGTAATAGTATATAACGTTATACGTTATATAGTAATGGTATATAACGTTATGCGTTATATAGTAATAGTATATAACGTTATACGTTATATAGTAATAGTATATAACGTTATGCGTTATATAGTAATAGTATATAACGTTATACGATAGTACGGAATATTATATATCGTTATACGTTATATAGTAATAGTATATAACGTTATACGTTATTTAGTAATAGTATATAACGTTATACGTTATATAGTAATAGTATATAACGTTATACGTTAATACGTAATAGTATATAACGTTATACGTTATATAGTAATAGTATATAACGTTATACGTTATTACGTAATGGTATATAACGTTATACGTTATATAGTAATAGTATATAACGTTATACGTTATATAGTAATAGTATATAACGTTATACGTTAATACGTAATAGTATATAACGTTATACGGTATATAGTAGTAGTATATAACGTTATACGTTAATACGTAATAGTATATATCGTTATACGTTATATAGTAATAGTATATAACGTTATACGTTATTACGTAATAGTATATAACGTTATGCGTTATATAGTAATAGTATATAACGTTATACGTTATATAGTAATGGTATATAACGTTATGCGTTATATAGTAATAGTATATAACGTTATACGTTATATAGTAATAGTATATAACGTTATGCGTTATATAGTAATAGTATATAACGTTATACGATAGTACGGAATATTATATATCGTTATACGTTATATAGTAATAGTATATAACGTTATACGTTATTTAGTAATAGTATATAACGTTATACGTTATATAGTAATAGTATATAACGTTATACGTTAATACGTAATAGTATATAACGTTATACGTTATATAGTAATAGTATATAACGTTATACGTTATTACGTAATGGTATATAACGTTATACGTTATATAGTAATAGTATATAACGTTATACGTTATATAGTAATAGTATATAACGTTATACGTTAATACGTAATAGTATATAACGTTATACGGTATATAGTAGTAGTATATAACGTTATACGTTAATACGTAATAGTATATATCGTTATACGTTATATAGTAATAGTATATAACGTTATACGTTATATAGTAATAGTATATAACGTTATACGTTATATAGTAATAGTATATAACGTTATGCATTATATAGTAATAGTATATAACGTTATACGTTATATAGTAATAGTATATAACGTTATACGTTATATAGTAATAGTACATAACGTTATGCATTATATAGTAATAGTATATAACGTTATACGTTATATAGTAATAGTATATAACGTTATACGTTATATAGTAATAGTATATAACGTTATACGTTATATAGTAATATTATATAACGTTATGCGTTATATAGTAATATTATATAACGTTATGCGTTATATAGTAATAGTATATAACGTTATAAGTTATATAGTAATAGTATATAACGTTATACGTTATATAGTAATAGTATATAACGTTATACGTTATATAGTAATAGTATATAACGTTATACGTTATATAGTATAAGTATATACCGTTATACGTTATATAGTAATAGTATATAACGTTATGCGTTATATAGTAATAGTATATAACGTTATACGTTATATAGTAATAGTAAATAACGTTATACGTTATATAGTAATGGTATATAACGTTATACGTTATATAGTAGTAGTATATAACGTTATACGTTAATACGTAATAGTATATATCGTTATACGTTATATAGTAATAGTATATAACGTTATACGTTATATAGTAATAGTATATAACGTTATACGTTATATAGTAATAGTATATAACGTTATACGTTATATAGTAATAGTATATAACGTTATACGTTAATACGTAATAGTATATAACGTTATACGTTATATAGTAATAGTATATAACGTTATACGTTATTACGTAATAGTATATAACGTTATACGTTATATAGTAATAGTATATAACGTTATACGTTATATAGTAATAGTATATAACGTTATGCGTTATATAGTAATAGTATATAACGTTATACGATAGTACGGAATAGTATATATCGTTATACGTTATATAGTAATAGTATATAACGTTATACGTTATATAGTAATAGTATATAACGTTATACGTTATATAGTAATAGTATATAACGTTATACGTTATATAGTAATAGTATATAACGTTATACGTTATATAGTAATAGTACATAACGTTATGCATTATATAGTAATAGTATATAACGTTATACGTTATATAGTAAAAGTACATAACGTTATGCATTATATAGTAATAGTATATAACGTTATACGTTATATAGTATAAGTATATAACGTTATACGTTATATAGTAATAGTATATAACGTTATACGTGATATGGTAATACTATATAACGTTATACGTTATATAGTAATAGTATATAACATTATACGTTATATAGTAATGGTATATAACGTTATACGTTATATAGTAATATTATATAACGTTATGCGTTATATAGTAATAGTATATAACGTTATACATTATATAGTAATAGTATATAACGTTATGCATTATATAGTAATAGTATATAACGTTATACGTTATATAGTAATAGTATATAACGTTATACGTTATATAGCAATAGTATATAACGTTATACGTTATATAGTAATAGTATATAACGTTATACGTTAATACGTAATAGTATATATCGTTATACGTTATATAGTAATAGTATATAACGTTATGCGTTATATAGTAATAGTATATAACGTTATACGTGATATGGTAATACTATATAACGTTATACGTTATATAGTAATAGTATATAACGTTATACGTTATATAGTAATGGTATATAACGTTATACGTTATATAGTAATATTATATAACGTTATGCGTTATATAGTAATATTATATAACGTTATGCGTTATATAGTAATAGTATATAACGTTATACGTTATATAGTAATAGTATATAACGTTATGCATTATATAGTAATAGTATATAACGTTATACGTTATATAGTAATAGTATATAACGTTATACGTTATATAGTAATAGTACATAACGTTATACGTTATATAGTAATAGTATATAACGTTATACGTTATATAGTAATAGTACATAACGTTATACGTTATATAGTAATACTATATAACGTTATACGTTATATAGTAATAGTACATAACGTTATACGTGATATGGTAATGGTATATAACGTTATACGTTATATAGTAATATTATATAACGTTATGCGTTATATAGTAATAGTATATAACGTTATACGTTATATAGTAATAGTATATAACGTTATGCATTATATAGTAATAGTATATAACGTTATACGTTATATAGTAATAGTATATAACGTTATACGTTATATAGTAATAGTATATAACGTTATACGTTAATACGTAATAGTATATATCGTTATACGTTATATAGTAATAGTATATAACGTTATGCGTTATATAGTAATAGTTTATAACGTTATACGTTATATAGTAATAGTATATAACGTTATACGTTAATACGTAATAGTATATATCGTTATACGTTATATAGTAGTAGTATATAACGTTATGCGTTATATAGTAATAGTATATAACGTCATCCGTTATATAGTATAAGTATATAACGTTATACGTTATGTAGTAATAGTATATAACGTTATACGTTATATAGTATAAGTATATAACGTTATACGTTATATAGTATAAGTATATAACGTTATAAGTTATATAGTAATAGTATATAACGTTATACGTGATATGGTAATACTATATAACGTTATACGTTATATAGTAATAGTATATAACGTTATACGTTATATAGTAATGGTATATAACGTTATACGTTATATAGTAATATTATATAACGTTATGCGTTATATAGTAATAGTATATAACGTTATACATTATATAGTAATAGTATATAACGTTATGCATTATATAGTAATAGTATATAACGTTATACGTTATATAGTAATAGTATATAACGTTATACGTTATATAGCAATAGTATATAACGTTATACGTTATATAGTAATAGTATATAACGTTATCCGTTAATACGTAATAGTATATATCGTTATACGTTATATAGTAATAGTATATAACGTTATGCGTTATATAGTAATAGTATATAACGTTATACGTGATATGGTAATACTATATAACGTTATACGTTATATAGTAATAGTATATAACGTTATACGTTATATAGTAATGTTTTATAACGTTATACGTTATATAGTAATATTATATAACGTTATGCGTTATATAGTAATATTATATAACGTTATGCGTTATATAGTAATAGTATATAACGTTATACGTTATATAGTAATAGTATATAACGTTATGCATTATATAGTAATAGTATATAACGTTATACGTTATATAGTAATAGTATATAACGTTATACGTTATATAGTAATAGTACATAACGTTATACGTTATATAGTAATAGTATATAACGTTATACGTTATATAGTAATAGTACATAACGTTATACGTTATATAGTAATACTATATAACGTTATACGTTATATAGTAATAGTACATAACGTTATACGTGATATGGTAATGGTATATAACGTTATACGTTATATAGTAATATTATATAACGTTATGCGTTATATAGTAATAGTATATAACGTTATACGTTATATAGTAATAGTATATAACGTTATGCATTATATAGTAATAGTATATAACGTTATACGTTATATAGTAATAGTATATAACGTTATACGTTATATAGTAATAGTACATAACGTTATACGTTATATAGTAATAGTATATAACGTTATACGTTATATAGTAATAGTATATAACGTTATACGTTATATAGTAATAGTATATAACGTTATCCGTTAATACGTAATAGTATATATCGTTATACGTTATATAGTAATAGTATATAACGTTATGCGTTATATAGTAATAGTATATAACGTTATACGTTATATAGTAATAGTATATAACGTTATGCGTTATATAGTAATAGTATATAACGTTATACGATAGTACGGAATATTATATATCGTTATACGTTATATAGTAATAGTATATAACGTTATACGTTATTTAGTAATAGTATATAACGTTATACGTTATATAGTAATAGTATATAACGTTATACGTTAATACGTAATAGTATATAACGTTATACGTTATATAGTAATAGTATATAACGTTATACGTTATTACGTAATGGTATATAACGTTATACGTTATATAGTAATAGTATATAACGTTATACGTTATATAGTAATAGTATATAACGTTATACGTTAATACGTAATAGTATATAACGTTATACGGTATATAGTAGTAGTATATAACGTTATACGTTAATACGTAATAGTATATATCGTTATACGTTATATAGTAATAGTATATAACGTTATACGTTATTACGTAATAGTATATAACGTTATGCGTTATATAGTAATAGTATATAACGTTATACGTTATATAGTAATGGTATATAACGTTATGCGTTATATAGTAATAGTATATAACGTTATACGTTATATAGTAATAGTATATAACGTTATGCGTTATATAGTAATAGTATATAACGTTATACGATAGTACGGAATATTATATATCGTTATACGTTATATAGTAATAGTATATAACGTTATACGTTATTTAGTAATAGTATATAACGTTATACGTTATATAGTAATAGTATATAACGTTATACGTTAATACGTAATAGTATATAACGTTATACGTTATATAGTAATAGTATATAACGTTATACGTTATTACGTAATGGTATATAACGTTATACGTTATATAGTAATAGTATATAACGTTATACGTTATATAGTAATAGTATATAACGTTATACGTTAATACGTAATAGTATATAACGTTATACGGTATATAGTAGTAGTATATAACGTTATACGTTAATACGTAATAGTATATATCGTTATACGTTATATAGTAATAGTATATAACGTTATACGTTATATAGTAATAGTATATAACGTTATACGTTATATAGTAATAGTATATAACGTTATACGTTAATACATAATAGTATATATCGTTATACGTTATATAGTAATATTATATAACGTTATACGTTATATAGTAATAGTATATAAGGTTATACGTTATATAGTAATATTATATAACGTTATGCGTTATATAGTAATATTATATAACGTTATGCGTTATATAGTAATAGTATATATCGTTATACGTTAATACGTAATAGTATATATCGTTATACGTTATATAGTAATAGTATATAACGTTATGCGCTATATAGTAATAGTATATAACGTCATACGTTATATAGTATAAGTATATAACGTTATACGTTATATAGTAATAGTATATAACGTTATACGTGATATGGTAATAATATATAACGTTATACGTTATATAGTAATAGTATATAACGTTATACGTTATATAGTAATGGTATATAACGTTATACGTTATATAGTAATATTATATAACGTTATGTGTTATATAGTAATAGTATATAACGTTATACGTTATATAGTAATAGTATATAACGTTATGCATTATATAGTAATAGTATATAACGTTATACGATAGTACGGAATAGTATATATCGTTATACGTTATATAGTAATAGTATATAACGTTATACGTTATATAGTAATAGTATATAACGTTATACGTTATATAGTAATAGTATATAACGTTATACGTTATATAGTAATAGTATATAACGTTATACGTTATATAGTAATAGTATATAACGTTATACGTTAATACGTAATAGTATATATCGTTATACGTTATATAGTAATAGTATATAACGTTATACGTTATATAGTAATAGTATATAACGTTATACGTTATATAGTAATGGTATATAACGTTATACGTTATATAGTAATATTATATAACGTTATGCGTTATATAGTAATAGTATATAACGTTATACGTTATATAGTAATAGTATATAACTTTATACGTTATATAGTAATAGTATATAACGTTATACGTTAATACGTAATAGTATATAACGTTATACGTTATATAGTAATAGTATATAACGTTATACGTTATATAGTAATAGTATATAACGTTATACGTTAGTACGTAATAATATACAACGTTATACGTGATATGGCAATACTATATAACGTTATACGTTATGTAGTAATAGTATATAACGTTATACGTTATATAGTAATATTATATAACATTATGCGTTATATAGTAATATTATATAACGTTATGCGTTATATAGTAATAGTATATAACGTTATACGTTATATAGTAATAGTATATAACGTTATGCATTATATAGTAATAGTATATAACGTTATACGATAGTACGGAATAGTATATATCGTTATACGTTATATAGTAATATTATATAACGTTATACGTTATATAGTAATAGTATATAACGTTATACGTTATATAGTAATAGTATATAACGTTATACGTTATATAGTAATAGTATATAACGTTATACGTTATATAGTAATAGTATATAACGTTATACGTTATATAGTAATATTACATAACGTTATGCGTTATATAGTAATATTATATAACGTTATGCGTTATATAGTAATAGTATATAACGTTATGCGTTATATAGTAATATTATATATCGTTATACGTTATATAGTAATAGTATATAACGTTATACGTTATATAGTAATAGTATATAACGTTATACGTTAGATAGTAATGGTATATAACGTTATACGTTATATAGTAGTAGTATATAACGTTATACGTTATTACGTAATAGTATATATCGTTATACGTTATATAGTAATAGTATATAACGTTATGCGTTATATAGTAATAGTATACAACGTTATACGATAGTACGGAATAGTATATATCGTTATACGTTATATAGTAATAGTATATAACGTTATACGTTATATAGTAGTAGTATATAACGTTATACGTTAATACGTAATAGTATATATCGTTATACTTTATATAGTAATAGTATATAACGTTATGCGTTATATAGTAATAGTATACAACGTTATACGATAGTACGGAATAGTATATATCGTTATACGTTATATAGTAATAGTATATAACGTTATACGTTATATAGTAATAGTATATAACGTTATACGTTATATAGTAATAGTATATAACGTTATACGTTAATACGTAATAGTATATATCGTTATACGTTATATAGTAGTAGTATATAACGTTATGCGTTATATAGTAATAGTATATAACGTCATCCGTTATATAGTATAAGTATATAACGTTATACGTTATGTAGTAATAGTATATAACGTTATACGTTATATAGTATAAGTATATAACGTTATACGTTATATAGTAATAGTATATAACGTTATACGTGATATGGTAATACTATATAACGTTATACGTTATATAGTAATAGTATATAACGTTATACGTTATATAGTAATGGTATATAACGTTATACGTTATATAGTAATATTATATAACGTTATGCGTTATATAGTAATAGTATATAACGTTATACATTATATAGTAATAGTATATAACGTTATGCATTATATAGTAATAGTATATAACGTTATACGTTATATAGTAATAGTATATAACGTTATACGTTATATAGCAATAGTATATAACGTTATACGTTATATAGTAATAGTATATAACGTTATACGTTAATACGTAATAGTATATATCGTTATACGTTATATAGTAATAGTATATATCGTTATACGTTATATAGTAATAGTATATAACGTTATTTGTTATATAGTAATAGTATATAACGTTATACGTTATATAGTAATAGTATATAACGTTATACGTTATATAGTAATGGTATATAACGTTATACGTTATATAGTAATATTATATAACGTTATGCGTTATATAGTAATATTATATAACGTTATGCGTTATATAGTAATAGTATATAACGTTATACGTTATATAGTAATAGTATATAACGTTATGCATTATATAGTAATAGTATATAACGTTATACGTTATATAGTAATAGTATATAACGTTATACGTTATATAGTAATAGTACATAACGTTATACGTTATATAGTAATAGTATATAACGTTATACGTTATATAGTAATAGTACATAACGTTATACGTTATATAGTAATACTATATAACGTTATACGTTATATAGTAATAGTACATAACGTTATACGTGATATGGTAATGGTATATAACGTTATACGTTATATAGTAATATTATATAACGTTATGCATTATATAGTAATAGTATATAACGTTATACGTTATATAGTAATAGTATATAACGTTATGCATTATATAGTAATAGTATATAACGTTATACGTTATATAGTAATAGTATATAACGTTATACGTTATATAGTAATAGTACATAACGTTATACGTTATATAGTAATAGTATATAACGTTATACGTTATATAGTAATAGTACATAACGTCATACGTTATATAGTAATAGTATATAACGTTATACGTTATATAGTAATAGTACATAACGTTATACGTTATATAGTAATAGTATATAACGTTATACGTTATATAGTAATAGTATATAACGTTATACGTTATATAGTAATAGTATATAACGTTATACGTTATATAGTAATAGTACATAACGTTATACGTTATATAGTAATAGTATATAACGTTATTCGTTATATAGTAACAGTTTATAACGTTATACGTTAATACGTAATAGTATATAACGTTATACGTTATTACGTAATAGTATATAACGTTATGCGTTATATAGTAATAGTATATAACGTTATACGTTATATAGTAATGGTATATAACGTTATGCGTTATATAGTAATAGTATATAACGTTATACGTTATATAGTAATAGTATATAACGTTATGCGTTATATAGTAATAGTATATAACGTTATACGATAGTACGGAATATTATATATCGTTATACGTTATATAGTAATAGTATATAACGTTATACGTTATTTAGTAATAGTATATAACGTTATACGTTATATAGTAATAGTATATAACGTTATACGTTAATACGTAATAGTATATAACGTTATACGTTATATAGTAATAGTATATAACGTTATACGTTATTACGTAATGGTATATAACGTTATACGTTATATAGTAATAGTATATAACGTTATACGTTATATAGTAATAGTATATAACGTTATACGTTAATACGTAATAGTATATAACGTTATACGGTATATAGTAGTAGTATATAACGTTATACGTTAATACGTAATAGTATATATCGTTATACGTTATATAGTAATAGTATATAACGTTATACGTTATTACGTAATAGTATATAACGTTATGCGTTATATAGTAATAGTATATAACGTTATACGTTATATAGTAATGGTATATAACGTTATGCGTTATATAGTAATAGTATATAACGTTATACGTTATATAGTAATAGTATATAACGTTATGCGTTATATAGTAATAGTATATAACGTTATACGATAGTACGGAATATTATATATCGTTATACGTTATATAGTAATAGTATATAACGTTATACGTTATTTAGTAATAGTATATAACGTTATACGTTATATAGTAATAGTATATAACGTTATACGTTAATACGTAATAGTATATAACGTTATACGTTATATAGTAATAGTATATAACGTTATACGTTATTACGTAATGGTATATAACGTTATACGTTATATAGTAATAGTATATAACGTTATACGTTATATAGTAATAGTATATAACGTTATACGTTAATACGTAATAGTATATAACGTTATACGGTATATAGTAGTAGTATATAACGTTATACGTTAATACGTAATAGTATATATCGTTATACGTTATATAGTAATAGTATATAACGTTATACGTTATATAGTAATAGTATATAACGTTATACGTTATATAGTAATAGTATATAACGTTATGCATTATATAGTAATAGTATATAACGTTATACGTTATATAGTAATAGTATATAACGTTATACGTTATATAGTAATAGTACATAACGTTATGCATTATATAGTAATAGTATATAACGTTATACGTTATATAGTAATAGTATATAACGTTATACGTTATATAGTAATAGTATATAACGTTATACGTTATATAGTAATATTATATAACGTTATGCGTTATATAGTAATATTATATAACGTTATGCGTTATATAGTAATAGTATATAACGTTATAAGTTATATAGTAATAGTATATAACGTTATACGTTATATAGTAATAGTATATAACGTTATACGTTATATAGTAATAGTATATAACGTTATACGTTATATAGTATAAGTATATACCGTTATACGTTATATAGTAATAGTATATAACGTTATGCGTTATATAGTAATAGTATATAACGTTATACGTTATATAGTAATAGTAAATAACGTTATACGTTATATAGTAATGGTATATAACGTTATACGTTATATAGTAGTAGTATATAACGTTATACGTTAATACGTAATAGTATATATCGTTATACGTTATATAGTAATAGTATATAACGTTATACGTTATATAGTAATAGTATATAACGTTATACGTTATATAGTAATAGTATATAACGTTATACGTTATATAGTAATAGTATATAACGTTATACGTTAATACGTAATAGTATATAACGTTATACGTTATATAGTAATAGTATATAACGTTATACGTTATTACGTAATAGTATATAACGTTATACGTTATATAGTAATAGTATATAACGTTATACGTTATATAGTAATAGTATATAACGTTATGCATTATATAGTAATAGTATATAACGTTATACGATAGTACGGAATAGTATATATCGTTATACGTTATATAGTAATAGTATATAACGTTATACGTTATATAGTAATAGTATATAACGTTATACGTTATATAGTAATAGTATATAACGTTATACGTTATATAGTAATAGTATATAACGTTATACGTTATATAGTAATAGTACATAACGTTATGCATTATATAGTAATAGTATATAACGTTATACGTTATATAGTAAAAGTACATAACGTTATGCATTATATAGTAATAGTATATAACGTTATACGTTATATAGTATAAGTATATAACGTTATACGTTATATAGTAATAGTATATAACGTTATACGTGATATGGTAATACTATATAACGTTATACGTTATATAGTAATAGTATATAACATTATACGTTATATAGTAATGGTATATAACGTTATACGTTATATAGTAATATTATATAACGTTATGCGTTATATAGTAATAGTATATAACGTTATACATTATATAGTAATAGTATATAACGTTATGCATTATATAGTAATAGTATATAACGTTATACGTTATATAGTAATAGTATATAACGTTATACGTTATATAGCAATAGTATATAACGTTATACGTTATATAGTAATAGTATATAACGTTATACGTTAATACGTAATAGTATATATCGTTATACGTTATATAGTAATAGTATATAACGTTATGCGTTATATAGTAATAGTATATAACGTTATACGTGATATGGTAATACTATATAACGTTATACGTTATATAGTAATAGTATATAACGTTATACGTTATATAGTAATGGTATATAACGTTATACGTTATATAGTAATATTATATAACGTTATGCGTTATATAGTAATATTATATAACGTTATGCGTTATATAGTAATAGTATATAACGTTATACGTTATATAGTAATAGTATATAACGTTATGCATTATATAGTAATAGTATATAACGTTATACGTTATATAGTAATAGTATATAACGTTATACGTTATATAGTAATAGTACATAACGTTATACGTTATATAGTAATAGTATATAACGTTATACGTTATATAGTAATAGTACATAACGTTATACGTTATATAGTAATACTATATAACGTTATACGTTATATAGTAATAGTACATAACGTTATACGTGATATGGTAATGGTATATAACGTTATACGTTATATAGTAATATTATATAACGTTATGCGTTATATAGTAATAGTATATAACGTTATACGTTATATAGTAATAGTATATAACGTTATGCATTATATAGTAATAGTATATAACGTTATACGTTATATAGTAATAGTATATAACGTTATACGTTATATAGTAATAGTATATAACGTTATACGTTAATACGTAATAGTATATATCGTTATACGTTATATAGTAATAGTATATAACGTTATGCGTTATATAGTAATAGTTTATAACGTTATACGTTATATAGTAATAGTATATAACGTTATACGTTAATACGTAATAGTATATATCGTTATACGTTATATAGTAGTAGTATATAACGTTATGCGTTATATAGTAATAGTATATAACGTCATCCGTTATATAGTATAAGTATATAACGTTATACGTTATGTAGTAATAGTATATAACGTTATACGTTATATAGTATAAGTATATAACGTTATACGTTATATAGTATAAGTATATAACGTTATAAGTTATATAGTAATAGTATATAACGTTATACGTGATATGGTAATACTATATAACGTTATACGTTATATAGTAATAGTATATAACGTTATACGTTATATAGTAATGGTATATAACGTTATACGTTATATAGTAATATTATATAACGTTATGCGTTATATAGTAATAGTATATAACGTTATACATTATATAGTAATAGTATATAACGTTATGCATTATATAGTAATAGTATATAACGTTATACGTTATATAGTAATAGTATATAACGTTATACGTTATATAGCAATAGTATATAACGTTATACGTTATATAGTAATAGTATATAACGTTATCCGTTAATACGTAATAGTATATATCGTTATACGTTATATAGTAATAGTATATAACGTTATGCGTTATATAGTAATAGTATATAACGTTATACGTGATATGGTAATACTATATAACGTTATACGTTATATAGTAATAGTATATAACGTTATACGTTATATAGTAATGTTTTATAACGTTATACGTTATATAGTAATATTATATAACGTTATGCGTTATATAGTAATATTATATAACGTTATGCGTTATATAGTAATAGTATATAACGTTATACGTTATATAGTAATAGTATATAACGTTATGCATTATATAGTAATAGTATATAACGTTATACGTTATATAGTAATAGTATATAACGTTATACGTTATATAGTAATAGTACATAACGTTATACGTTATATAGTAATAGTATATAACGTTATACGTTATATAGTAATAGTACATAACGTTATACGTTATATAGTAATACTATATAACGTTATACGTTATATAGTAATAGTACATAACGTTATACGTGATATGGTAATGGTATATAACGTTATACGTTATATAGTAATATTATATAACGTTATGCGTTATATAGTAATAGTATATAACGTTATACGTTATATAGTAATAGTATATAACGTTATGCATTATATAGTAATAGTATATAACGTTATACGTTATATAGTAATAGTATATAACGTTATACGTTATATAGTAATAGTACATAACGTTATACGTTATATAGTAATAGTATATAACGTTATACGTTATATAGTAATAGTACATAACGTCATACGTTATATAGTAATAGTATATAACGTTATACGTTATATAGTAATAGTACATAACGTTATACGTTATATAGTAATAGTATATAACGTTATACGTTATATAGTAATAGTATATAACGTTATAAGTTATATAGTAATAGTATATAACGTTATACGTTATATAGTAATAGTACATAACGTTATACGTTATATAGTAATAGTATATAACGTTATTCGTTATATAGTAACAGTTTATAACGTTATACGTTAATACGTAATAGTATATAACGTTATACGTTATTACGTAATAGTATATAACGTTATGCGTTATATAGTAATAGTATATAACGTTATACGTTATATAGTAATAGTATATAACGTTATGCGTTATATAGTAATAGTATATAACGTTATACGTTATATAGTAATAGTATATAACGTTATGCGTTATATAGTAATAGTATATAACGTTATACGATAGTACGGAATAGTATATATCGTTATACGTTATATAGTAATAGTATATAACGTTATACGTTATTTAGTAATAGTATATAACGTTATACGTTATATAGTAATAGTATATAACGTTATACGTTAATACGTAATAGTATATAACGTTATACGTTATATAGTAATAGTATATAACGTTATACGTTATTACGTAATGGTATATAACGTTATACGTTATATAGTAATAGTATATAACGTTATACGTTATATAGTAATAGTATATAACGTTATACGTTATATAGTAATAGTATATAACGTTATACGTTATATAGTAATAGTATATAACGTTATACGTTAATACGTAATAGTATATAACGTTATACGGTATATAGTAATAGTATATAACGTTATACGTTATATAGTAATAGTATATAACGTTATACGTTATATAGTAATAGTATATAACGTTATACGTTATATAGTAATAGTATATAACGTTATACGTTATATAGTAATAGTATATAACGTTATACGTTAATACATAATAGTATATATCGTTATACGTTATATAGTAATATTATATAACGTTATACGTTATATAGTAATAGTATATAACGTTATACGTTATATAGTAATATTATATAACGTTATGCGTTATATAGTAATATTATATAACGTTATGCGTTATATAGTAATAGTATATAACGTTATGCGTTATATAGTAATAGTTTATAACGTTATACGTTATATAGTAATAGTATATAACGTTATACGTTAATACGTAATAGTATATAACGTTATGCATTATATAGTAATAGTATATAACGTTATACGTTATATAGTAATAGTATATAACGTTATACGTTATATAGTAATAGTACATAACGTTATACGTTATATAGTAATAGTATATAACGTTATACGTTATATAGTAATATTATATAACGTTATACGTTATATAGTATAAGTATATAACGTTATGCGTTATATAGTAATAGTATATAACGTTATACGTGATATGGTAATACTATATAACGTTATACGTTATATAGTAATAGTATATAACGTTATACGTTATATAGTGATGGTATATAACGTTATACGTTATATAGTAATATTATATAACGTTATGCGTTATATAGTAATATTATATAACGTTATGCGTTATATAGTAATAGTATATAACGTTATACGTTATATAGTAATAGTATATAACGTTATACGTTATATAGTAATAGTATATAACGTTATACGTTAATACGTAATAGTATATGTCGTTATACGTTATATAGTAATAGTACATAACGTTATACGTTATATAGTAATAGTATATAACGTTATACGTTAATACGTAATAGTATATGTCGTTATACGTTATATAGCAATAGTATATAACGTTATACGTTATATAGTAATAGTATATAACGTTATACGTTAATACGTAATAGTATATATCGTTATACGTTATATAGTAATAGTATATAACGTTATGCGTTATATAGTAATAGTATATAACGTTATACGTGATATGGTAATACTATATAACGTTATACGTTATATAGTAATAGTATATAACGTTATACGTTATATAGTAATGGTATATAACGTTATACGTTATATAGTAATATTATATAACGTTATGCGTTATATAGTAATATTATATAACGTTATGCGTTATATAGTAATAGTATATAACGTTATACGTTATATAGTAATAGTATATAACGTTATGCATTATATAGTAATAGTATATAACGTTATACGTTATATAGTAATAGTATATAACGTTATACGTTATATAGTAATAGTACATAACGTTATACGTTATATAGTAATAGTATATAACGTTATACGTTATATAGTAATAGTACATAACGTTATACGTGATATGGTAATACTATATAACGTTATACGTTATATAGTAATAGTATATAACGTTATACGTTATATAGTAATGGTATATAACGTTATACGTTATATAGTAATATTATATAACGTTATGCGTTATATAGTAATAGTATATAACGTTATACGTTATATAGTAATAGTATATAACGTTATGCATTATATAGTAATAGTATATAACGTTATACGTTATATAGTAATAGTATATAACGTTATACGTTATATAGTAATAGTACATAACGTCATACGTTATATAGTAATAGTATATAACGTTATGCGTTATATAGTAATAGTATATAACGTTATACGATAGTACGGAATAGTATATATCGTTATACGTTATATAGTAATAGTATATAACGTTATACGTTATTTAGTAATAGTATATAACGTTATACGTTATATAGTAATAGTATATAACGTTATACGTTAATACGTAATAGTATATAACGTTATACGTTATATAGTAATAGTATATAACGTTATACGTTATTACGTAATGGTATATAACGTTATACGTTATATAGTAATAGTATATAACGTTATACGTTATATAGTAATAGTATATAACGTTATACGTTAATACGTAATAGTATATAACGTTATACGGTATATAGTAATAGTATATAACGTTATACGTTATTACGTAATAGTATATAACGTTATACGTTATATAGTAATAGTATATAACGTTATACGTTATATAGTAATAGTATATAACGTTATACGTTAATACGTAATAGTATATATCGTTATACGTTATATAGTAATAGTATATAACGTTATACGTTATATAGTAATAGTATATAACGTTATACGTTAATACATAATAGTATATATCGTTATACGTTATATAGTAATATTATATAACGTTATACGTTATATAGTAATAGTATATAACGTTATACGTTATATAGTAATATTATATAACGTTATGCGTTATATAGTAATATTATATAACGTTATGCGTTATATAGTAATAGTATATAACGTTATGCGTTATATAGTAACAGTTTATAACGTTATACGTTATATAGTAATAGTATATAACGTTATACGTTAATACGTAATAGTATATATCGTTATACGTTATATAGTAATAGTATATAACGTTATGCGTTATATAGTAATAGTATATAACGTCATCCGTTATATAGTATAACTATATAACGTTATACGTTATGTAGTAATAGTATATAACGTTATACGTTATATAGTATAAGTATATAACGTTATGCGTTATATAGTAATAGTATATAACGTTATACGTGATATGGTAATACTATATAACGTTATACGTTATATAGTAATAGTATATAACGTTATACGTTATATAGTGATGGTATATAACGTTATACGTTATATAGTAATATTATATAACGTTATGCGTTATATAGTAATATTATATAACGTTATGCGTTATATAGTAATAGTATATAACGTTATACGTTATATAGTAATAGTATATAATGTTGTACGTTATATAGTAATAGTATATAACGTTATACGTTATATAGTAATAGTATATAACGTCATCCGTTATATAGTATAAGTATATAACGTTATACGTTATGTAGTAATAGTATATAACGTTATACGTTATATAGTATAAGTATATAACGTTATGCGTTATATAGTAATAGTATATAACGTTATACGTGATATGGTAATACTATATAACGTTATACGTTATATAGTAATAGTATATAACGTTATACGTTATATAGTAATAGTATATAACGTTATACGTTATATAGTAATAGTACATAACGTTATACGTTATATAGTAATAGTATATAACGTTATACGTTATATAGTAATAGTACAGAACGTTATACGTGATATGGTAATACTATATAACGTTATGCGTTATATAGTAATAGTATATAACGTCATCCGTTATATAGTATAAGTATATAACGTTATACGTTAATACATAATAGTATATATCGTTATACGTTATATAGTAATATTATATAACGTTATACGTTATATAGTAATAGTATATAACGTTATACGTTATATAGTGATGGTATATAACGTTATACGTTATATAGTAATATTATATAACGTTATGCGTTATATAGTAATATTATATATCGTTATGCGTTATATAGTAATAGTATATAACGTTATACGTTATATAGTAATAGTATATAACGTTATACGTTATATAGTAATAGTATATAACGTTATACGTTATATAGTAATAGTATATAACGTTATACGTTATATAGTAATAGTATATAACGTTATACGTTATGTAGTAATAGTATATAACGTTATACGTTATATAGTAATATTATATAACGTTATGCGTTATATAGTAATATTATATAACGTTATGCGTTATATAGTAACAGTATATAACGTTATGCGTTATATAGTAATAGTATATAATGTTGTACGTTATATAGTAATAGTATATAACGTTATACGTTATATAGTAATAGTATATAACGTTATACGTTATATAGTAATAGTATATAACGTTATACGTTATATAGTAATGGTATATAACGTTATACGTTATATAGTAATATTATATAACGTTATGCGTTATATAGTAATAGTATATAACGTTATACGTTATATAGTAATAGTATATAACGTTATACGTTATATAGTAATAGTATATAACGTTATACGTTAATACGTAATAGTATATAACGTTATACGTCATATAGTAATAGTATATAACGATATACGTTATATAGTAATAGTATATAACGTGATACGTTAGTACGTAATAATATACAACGTTATACGTGATATGGCAATACTATATAACGTTATACGTTATTACGTAATAGTATATAACGTTATACGATAGTACGGAATAGTATATACCGTTATACGTTATATAGTAATAGTATATAACGTTATACGTTATATAGTAATAGTATATAACGTTATACGTTATATAGTAATAGTATATAACGTTATACGTTATATAGTAATGGTATATAACGTTATACGTTATATAGTAGTAGTATATAACGTTATACGTTAATACGTAATAGTATATATCGTTATACGTTATATAGTAATAGTATATAACGTTATGCGTTATATAGTAATAGTATACAACGTTATACGATAGTACGGAATAGTATATATCGTTATACGTTATATAGTAATAGTATATAACGTTATACGTTATATGGTAATAGTATATAACGTTATACGTTATATAGTAATAGTATATAACGTTATACGTTAATACGTAATAGTATATATCGTTATACGTTATATAGTAATATTATATAACGTTATGCGTTATATAGTAATATTATATAACGTTATGCGTTATATAGTAACAGTATATAACGTTATGCGTTATATAGTAATAGTATATAATGTTGTACGTTATATAGTAATAGTATATAACGTTATACGTTATATAGTAATAGTATATAACGTTATACGTTATATAGTAATAGTATATAACGTTATACGTTATATAGTAATGGTATATAACGTTATACGTTATATAGTAATAGTATATAACGTTATACGTTATATAGTAATGGTATATAACGTTATACGTTATATAGTAATATTATATAACGTTATGCGTTATATAGTAATAGTATATAACGTTATACGTTATATAGTAATAGTATATAACTTTATACGTTATATAGTAATAGTATATAACGTTATACGTTAATACGTAATAGTATATAACGTTATACGTCATATAGTAATAGTATATAACGATATACGTTATATAGTAATAGTATATAACGTGATACGTTAGTACGTAATAATATACAACGTTATACGTGATATGGCAATACTATATAACGTTATACGTTATTACGTAATAGTATATAACGTTACACGATAGTACGGAATAGTATATATCGTTATACGTTATATAGTAATAGTATATAACGTTATACGTTATATAGTAATGGTATATAACGTTATACGTTATATAGTAGTAGTATATAACGTTATACGTTAATACATAATAGTATATATCGTTATACGTTATATAGTAATAGTATATATCGTTATACGTTATATAGTAATAGTATATAACGTTATGCGTTATATAGTAATAGTATAGAACGTTATACGATAGTACGGAATAGTATATATCGTTATACGTTATATAGTAACAGTATATAACGTTATACGTTATATAGTAATAGTATATAACGTTATACGTTATATAGTAATAGTATATAACGTTATACGTTATATAGTAATAGTATATAACGTTATACGTTATATAGTAATAGTATATAACGTTATACGTTATATAGTAATAGTATATAACGTTATACGTTAATACGTAATAGTATATAACGTTATACGTTATATAGTAATAGTATATAACGTTATACGTTATTACGTAATAGTATATAACGTTATACGTTATATAGTAATATTATATAACGTTATGCGTTATATAGTAATAGTATATAACGTTATACATTATATAGTAATAGTATATAACGTTATGCATTATATAGTAATAGTATATAACGTTATACGTTATATAGTAATAGTACATAACGTTATACGTTATATAGTAATAGTACATAACGTTATACGTTATATAGTAATAGTATATAACGTTATACGTTATATAGTAATAGTACATAACGTTATACGTTATATAGTAATAGTATATAACGTTATACGTTATATAGTAATAGTATATAACGTTATACGTTATATAGTAATAGTACATAACATTATACGTTATATAGTAATAGTATATAACGTTATACGTTATATAGTAATAGTATATAACGTTATACGTTAATACATAATAGTATATATCGTTATACGTTATATAGTAATATTATATAACGTTATACGTTATATAGTAATAGTATATAACGTTATACGTTATATAGTAATATTATATAACGTTATGCGTTATATAGTAATATTATATAACGTTATGCGTTATATAGTAATAGTATATAACGTTATACGTTATATAGTAATAGTATATAACGTTATGCGTTATATAGTAATAGTATATAACGTTATACGTTATATAGTAATAGTATATAACGTTATACGTTATATAGTAATGGTATATAACGTTATACGTTATATAGTAGTAGTATATAACGTTATACGTTAATACGTAATAGTATATATCGTTATACGTTATATAGTAATGGTATATAACGTTATACGTTATATAGTAATATTATATAACGTTATGCGTTATATAGTAATAGTATATAACGTTATACGTTATATAGTAATAGTATATAACGTTATACGTTATATAGTAATAGTATATAACGTTATACGTTAATACATAATAGTATATATCGTTATACGTTATATAGTAATATTATATAACGTTATACGTTATATAGTAATAGTATATAACGTTATACGTTATATAGCAATATTATATAACGTTATGCGTTATATAGTAATATTATATAACGTTATGCGTTATATAGTAATAGTATATAACGTTATACGTTATATAGTAATAGTATATAACGTTATACGTTATATAGTAATAGTATATAACGTTATACGTTATATAGTAATAGTATATAACGTTATACGTTAATACGTAATAGTATATATCGTTATACGTTATATAGTAATAGTATATAACGTTATGCGTTATATAGTAATAGTTTATAACGTTATACGTTATATAGTAATAGTATATAACGTTATACGTTAATACGTAATAGTATATATCGTTATACGTTATATAGTAGTAGTATATAACGTTATGCGTTATATAGTAATAGTATATAACGTCATCCGTTATATAGTATAAGTATATAACGTTATACGTTATGTAGTAATAGTATATAACGTTATACGTTATATAGTATAAGTATATAACGTTATACGTTATATAGTAATAGTATATAACGTTATACGTGATATGGTAATACTATATAACGTTATACGTTATATAGTAATAGTATATAACGTTATACGTTATATAGTAATGGTATATAACGTTATACGTTATATAGTAATAGTATATAACGTTATACGTTATATAGTAATAGTATATAACGTTATACGTTATATAGTAATAGTATATAACGTTATACGTTATATAGTGATGGTATATAACGTTATACGTTATATAGTAATATTATATAACGTTATGCGTTATATAGTAATATTATATATCGTTATGCGTTATATAGTAATAGTATATAACGTTATACGTTATATAGTAATAGTATATAACGTTATACGTTATATAGTAATAGTATATAACGTTATACGTTATATAGTAATAGTATATAACGTTATACGTTATATAGTAATAGTATATAACGTTATACGTTATGTAGTAATAGTATATAACGTTATACGTTATATAGTAATAGTATATAACGTTATACGTTATATAGTAATAGTATATAACGTTATACGTTATATAGTAATAGTATATAACGTTATACGTTATATAGTAATAGTACATAACGTTATACGTTATATAGTAATAGTATATAACGTTATACGTTAATACGTAATAGTATATGTCGTTATACGTTATATAGCAATAGTATATAACGTTATACGTTATATAGTAATAGTATATAACGTTATACGTTAATACGTAATAGTATATATCGTTATACGTTATATAGTAATAGTATATAACGTTATGCGTTATATAGTAATAGTATATAACGTTATACGTGATATGGTAATACTATATAACGTTATACGTTATATAGTAATAGTATATAACGTTATACGTTATATAGTAATGGTATATAACGTTATACGTTATATAGTAATATTATATAACGTTATGCGTTATATAGTAATATTATATAACGTTATGCGTTATATAGTAATAGTATATAACGTTATACGTTATATAGTAATAGTATATAACGTTATGCATTATATAGTAATAGTATATAACGTTATACGTTATATAGTAATAGTATATAACGTTATACGTTATATAGTAATAGTACATAACGTTATACGTTATATAGTAATAGTATATAACGTTATACGTTATATAGTAATAGTACATAACGTTATACGTGATATGGTAATACTATATAACGTTATACGTTATATAGTAATAGTATATAACGTTATACGTTATATAGTAATGGTATATAACGTTATACGTTATATAGTAATATTATATAACGTTATGCGTTATATAGTAATAGTATATAACGTTATACGTTATATAGTAATAGTATATAACGTTATGCATTATATAGTAATAGTATATAACGTTATACGTTATATAGTAATAGTATATAACGTTATACGTTATATAGTAATAGTACATAACGTCATACGTTATATAGTAATAGTATGTAACGTTATGCGTTATATAGTAATAGTATATAACGTTATACGATAGTACGGAATAGTATATATCGTTATACGTTATATAGTAATAGTATATAACGTTATACGTTATTTAGTAATAGTATATAACGTTATACGTTATATAGTAATAGTATATAACGTTATACGTTAATACGTAATAGTATATAACGTTATACGTTATATAGTAATAGTATATAACGTTATACGTTATTACGTAATGGTATATAACGTTATACGTTATATAGTAATAGTATATAACGTTATACGTTATATAGTAATAGTATATAACGTTATACGTTAATACGTAATAGTATATAACGTTATACGGTATATAGTAATAGTATATAACGTTATACGTTATTACGTAATAGTATATAACGTTATACGTTATATAGTAATAGTATATAACGTTATACGTTATATAGTAATAGTATATAACGTTATACGTTAATACGTAATAGTATATATCGTTATACGTTATATAGTAATAGTATATAACGTTATACGTTATATAGTAATAGTATATAACGTTATACGTTAATACGTAATAGTATATAACGTTATACGTTAATACGTAATAGTATATAACGTTATACGTTATATAGTAATAGTATATAACGTTATACGTTATTACGTAATGGTATATAACGTTATACGTTATATAGTAATAGTATATAACGTTATACGTTATATAGTAATATTATATAACGTTATGCGTTATATAGTAATATTATATAACGTTATGCGTTATATAGTAATAGTATATAACGTTATACGTTATTTAGTAATAGTATATAACGTTATACGTTATATAGTAATAGTATATAACGTTATACGTTAATACGTAATAGTATATAACGTTATACGTTATATAGTAATAGTATATAACGTTATACGTTATTACGTAATGGTATATAACGTTATACGTTATATAGTAATAGTATATAACGTTATACGTTATATAGTAATAGTATATAACGTTATACGTTAATACGTAATAGTATATAACGTTATACGTTATTACGTAATAGTATATAACGTTATACGTTATATAGTAATAGTATGTAACGTTATGCGTTATATAGTAATAGTATATAACGTTATACGATAGTACGGAATAGTATATATCGTTATACGTTATATAGTAATAGTATATAACGTTATACGTTATTTAGTAATAGTATATAACGTTATACGTTATATAGTAATAGTATATAACGTTATACGTTAATACGTAATAGTATATAACGTTATACGTTATATAGTAATAGTATATAACGTTATACGTTATTACGTAATGGTATATAACGTTATACGTTATATAGTAATAGTATATAACGTTATACGTTATATAGTAATATTATATAACGTTATGCGTTATATAGTAATATTATATAACGTTATGCGTTATATAGTAATAGTATATAACGTTATGCGTTATATAGTAACAGTTTATAACGTTATACGTTATATAGTAATAGTATATAACGTTATACGTTAATACGTAATAGTATATATCGTTATACGTTATATAGTAATAGTATATAACGTTATGCGTTATATAGTAATAGTATATAACGTCATCCGTTATATAGTATAAGTATATAACGTTATACGTTATGTAGTAATAGTATATAACGTTATACGTTAATACGTAATAGTATATAACGTTATACGGTATATAGTAATAGTATATAACGTTATACGTTATATAGTAATATTATATAACGTTATGCGTTATATAGTAATAGTATATAACGTTATACGTTATATAGTAATAGTATATAACGTTATGCATTATATAGTAATAGTATATAACGTTATACGTTATATAGTAATAGTATATAACGTTATACGTTATATAGTAATAGTACATAACGTCATACGTTATATAGTAATAGTATGTAACGTTATGCGTTATATAGTAATAGTATATAACGTTATACGATAGTACGGAATAGTATATATCGTTATACGTTATATAGTAATAGTATATAACGTTATACGTTATTTAGTAATAGTATATAACGTTATACGTTATATAGTAATAGTATATAACGTTATACGTTAATACGTAATAGTATATAACGTTATACGTTATATAGTAATAGTATATAACGTTATACGTTATTACGTAATGGTATATAACGTTATACGTTATATAGTAATAGTATATAACGTTATACGTTATATAGTAATAGTATATAACGTTATACGTTAATACGTAATAGTATATAACGTTATACGGTATATAGTAATAGTATATAACGTTATACGTTATTACGTAATAGTATATAACGTTATACGTTATATAGTAATAGTATATAACGTTATACGTTATATAGTAATAGTATATAACGTTATACGTTAATACGTAATAGTATATATCGTTATACGTTATATAGTAATAGTATATAACGTTATACGTTATATAGTAATAGTATATAACGTTATACGTTAATACGTAATAGTATATAACGTTATACGTTAATACGTAATAGTATATAACGTTATACGTTATATAGTAATAGTATATAACGTTATACGTTATTACGTAATGGTATATAACGTTATACGTTATATAGTAATAGTATATAACGTTATACGTTATATAGTAATATTATATAACGTTATGCGTTATATAGTAATATTATATAACGTTATGCGTTATATAGTAATAGTATATAACGTTATACGTTATTTAGTAATAGTATATAACGTTATACGTTATATAGTAATAGTATATAACGTTATACGTTAATACGTAATAGTATATAACGTTATACGTTATATAGTAATAGTATATAACGTTATACGTTATTACGTAATGGTATATAACGTTATACGTTATATAGTAATAGTATATAACGTTATACGTTATATAGTAATAGTATATAACGTTATACGTTAATACGTAATAGTATATAACGTTATACGGTATATAGTAATAGTATATAACGTTATACGTTATTACGTAATAGTATATAACGTTATACGTTATATAGTAATAGTATGTAACGTTATGCGTTATATAGTAATAGTATATAACGTTATACGATAGTACGGAATAGTATATATCGTTATACGTTATATAGTAATAGTATATAACGTTATACGTTATTTAGTAATAGTATATAACGTTATACGTTATATAGTAATAGTATATAACGTTATACGTTAATACGTAATAGTATATAACGTTATACGTTATATAGTAATAGTATATAACGTTATACGTTATTACGTAATGGTATATAACGTTATACGTTATATAGTAATAGTATATAACGTTATACGTTATATAGTAATATTATATAACGTTATGCGTTATATAGTAATATTATATAACGTTATGCGTTATATAGTAATAGTATATAACGTTATGCGTTATATAGTAACAGTTTATAACGTTATACGTTATATAGTAATAGTATATAACGTTATACGTTAATACGTAATAGTATATATCGTTATACGTTATATAGTAATAGTATATAACGTTATGCGTTATATAGTAATAGTATATAACGTCATCCGTTATATAGTATAAGTATATAACGTTATACGTTATGTAGTAATAGTATATAACGTTATACGTTATATAGTATAAGTATATAACGTTATGCGTTATATAGTAATAGTATATAACGTTATACGTGATATGGTAATACTATATAACGTTATACGTTATATAGTAATAGTATATAACGTTATACGTTATATAGTGATGGTATATAACGTTATACGTTATATAGTAATATTATATAACGTTATGCGTTATATAGTAATATTATATAACGTTATGCGTTATATAGTAATAGTATATAACGTTATACGTTATATAGTAATAGTATATAACGTTATGCATTATATAGTAATAGTATATAACGTTATACGTTATATAGTAATAGTATATAACGTTATACGTTATATAGTAATAGTACATAACGTTATACGTTATATAGTAATAGTATATAACGTTATACGTTATATAGTAATAGTACAGAACGTTATACGTGATATGGTAATACTATATAACGTTATGCGTTATATAGTAATAGTATATAACGTCATCCGTTATATAGTATAAGTATATAACGTTATACGTTAATACATAATAGTATATATCGTTATACGTTATATAGTAATATTATATAACGTTATACGTTATATAGTAATAGTATATAACGTTATACGTTATATAGTGATGGTATATAACGTTATACGTTATATAGTAATATTATATAACGGTATGCGTTATATAGTAATATTATATATCGTTATGCGTTATATAGTAATAGTATATAACGTTATACGTTATATAGTAATAGTATATAACGTTATACGTTATATAGTAATAGTATATAACGTTATACGTTATATAGTAATAGTATATAACGTTATACGTTATATAGTAATAGTATATAACGTTATACGTTATGTAGTAATAGTATATAACGTTATACGTTATATAGTAATATTATATAACGTTATGCGTTATATAGTAATATTATATAACGTTATGCGTTATATAGTAACAGTATATAACGTTATGCGTTATATAGTAATAGTATATAATGTTGTACGTTATATAGTAATAGTATATAACGTTATACGTTATATAGTAATAGTATATAACGTTATACGTTATATAGTAATAGTATATAACGTTATACGTTATATAGTAATGGTATATAACGTTATACGTTATATAGTAATATTATATAACGTTATGCGTTATATAGTAATAGTATATAACGTTATACGTTATATAGTAATAGTATATAACTTTATACGTTATATAGTAATAGTATATAACGTTATACGTTAATACGTAATAGTATATAACGTTATACGTCATATAGTAATAGTATATAACGATATACGTTATATAGTAATAGTATATAACGTGATACGTTAGTACGTAATAATATACAACGTTATACGTGATATGGCAATACTATATAACGTTATACGTTATTACGTAATAGTATATAACGTTATACGATAGTACGGAATAGTATATACCGTTATACGTTATATAGTAATAGTATATAACGTTATACGTTATATAGTAATAGTATATAACGTTATACGTTATATAGTAATAGTATATAACGTTATACGTTATATAGTAATGGTATATAACGTTATACGTTATATAGTAGTAGTATATAACGTTATACGTTAATACGTAATAGTATATATCGTTATACGTTATATAGTAATAGTATATAACGTTATGCGTTATATAGTAATAGTATACAACGTTATACGATAGTACGGAATAGTATATATCGTTATACGTTATATAGTAATAGTATATAACGTTATACCTTATATGGTAATAGTATATAACGTTATACGTTATATAGTAATAGTATATAACGTTATACGTTAATACGTAATAGTATATATCGTTATACGTTATATAGTAATATTATATAACGTTATGCGTTATATAGTAATATTATATAACGTTATGCGTTATATAGTAACAGTATATAACGTTATGCGTTATATAGTAATAGTATATAATGTTGTACGTTATATAGTAATAGTATATAACGTTATACGTTATATAGTAATAGTATATAACGTTATACGTTATATAGTAATAGTATATAACGTTATACGTTATATAGTAATGGTATATAACGTTATACGTTATATAGTAATATTATATAACGTTATGCGTTATATAGTAATAGTATATAACGTTATACGTTATATAGTAATAGTATATAACTTTATACGTTATATAGTAATAGTATATAACGTTATACGTTAATACGTAATAGTATATAACGTTATACGTCATATAGTAATAGTATATAACGATATACGTTATATAGTAATAGTATATAACGTGATACGTTAGTACGTAATAATATACAACGTTATACGTGATATGGCAATACTATATAACGTTATACGTTATTACGTAATAGTATATAACGTTACACGATAGTACGGAATAGTATATATCGTTATACGTTATATAGTAATAGTATATAACGTTATACGTTATATAGTAATGGTATATAACGTTATACGTTATATAGTAGTAGTATATAACGTTATACGTTAATACATAATAGTATATATCGTTATACGTTATATAGTAATAGTATATATCGTTATACGTTATATAGTAATAGTATATAACGTTATGCGTTATATAGTAATAGTATAGAACGTTATACGATAGTACGGAATAGTATATATCGTTATACGTTATATAGTAACAGTATATAACGTTATACGTTATATAGTAATAGTATATAACGTTATACGTTATATAGTAATAGTATATAACGTTATACGTTATATAGTAATAGTATATAACGTTATACGTTATATAGTAATAGTATATAACGTTATACGTTATATAGTAATAGTATATAACGTTATACGTTAATACGTAATAGTATATAACGTTATACGTTATATAGTAATAGTATATAACGTTATACGTTATTACGTAATAGTATATAACGTTATACTCTATATAGTAATATTATATAACGTTATGCGTTATATAGTAATAGTATATAACGTTATACATTATATAGTAATAGTATATAACGTTATGCATTATATAGTAATAGTATATAACGTTATACGTTATATAGTAATAGTACATAACGTTATACGTTATATAGTAATAGTACATAACGTTATACGTTATATAGTAATAGTATATAACGTTATACGTTATATAGTAATAGTACATAACGTTATACGTTATATAGTAATAGTATATAACGTTATACGTTATATAGTAATAGTATATAACGTTATACGTTATATAGTAATAGTACATAACGTTATACGTTATATAGTAATAGTACATAACGTTATACGTTATATAGTAATAGTATATAACGTTATACGTTATATAGTAATAGTATATAACGTTATACGTTATATAGTAATAGTATATAACGTTATACGTTATATAGTAATAGTATATAACGTTATACGTTATATAGTAATAGTATATAACGTTATACGTTAATACGTAATAGTATATGTCGTTATACGTTATATAGCAATAGTATATAACGTTATACGTTATATAGTAATAGTATATAACGTTATACGTTAATACGTAATAGTATATATCGTTATACGTTATATAGTAATAGTATATAACGTTATGCGTTATATAGTAATAGTATATAACGTTATACGTGATATGGTAATACTATATAACGTTATACGTTATATAGTAATAGTATATAACGTTATACGTTATATAGTAATGGTATATAACGTTATACGTTATATAGTAATATTATATAACGTTATGCGTTATATAGTAATATTATATAACGTTATGCGTTATATAGTAATAGTATATAACGTTATACGTTATATAGTAATAGTATATAACGTTATGCATTATATAGTAATAGTATATAACGTTATACGTTATATAGTAATAGTATATAACGTTATACGTTATATAGTAATAGTACATAACGTTATACGTTATATAGTAATAGTATATAACGTTATACGTTATATAGTAATAGTACATAACGTTATACGTGATATGGTAATACTATATAACGTTATACGTTATATAGTAATAGTATATAACGTTATACGTTATATAGTAATGGTATATAACGTTATACGTTATATAGTAATATTATATAACGTTATGCGTTATATAGTAATAGTATATAACGTTATACGTTATATAGTAATAGTATATAACGTTATGCATTATATAGTAATAGTATATAACGTTATACGTTATATAGTAATAGTATATAACGTTATACGTTATATAGTAATAGTACATAACGTCATACGTTATATAGTAATAGTATATAACGTTATACGTTATATAGTAATAGTACATAACGTTATACGTTATATAGTAATAGTATATAACGTTATACGTTATATAGTAATAGTATATAACGTTATTCGTTATATAGTAATAGTTTATAACGTTATACGTTAATACGTAATAGTATATAACGTTATACGTTATTACGTAATAGTATATAACGTTATACGTTATATAGTAATAGTATATGACGTTATACGTTATATAGTAATAGTATATAACGTTATGCGTTATATAGTAATAGTATATAACGTTATACGTTATATAGTAATAGTATATAACGTTATGCGTTATATAGTAATAGTATATAACGTTATACGATAGTACGGAATAGTATATATCGTTATACGTTATATAGTAATAGTATATAACGTTATACGTTATTTAGTAATAGTATATAACGTTATACGTTATATAGTAATAGTATATAACGTTATACGTTAATACGTAATAGTATATAACGTTATACGTTATATAGTAATAGTATATAACGTTATACGTTATTACGTAATGGTATATAACGTTATACGTTATATAGTAATAGTATATAACGTTATACGTTATATAGTAATAGTATATAACGTTATACGTTAATACGTAATAGTATATAACGTTATACGGTATATAGTAATAGTATATAACGTTATACGTTATTACGTAATAGTATATAACGTTATACGTTATATAGTAATAGTATATAACGTTATACGTTATATAGTAATAGTATATAACGTTATACGTTAATACGTAATAGTATATATCGTTATACGTTATATAGTAATAGTATATAACGTTATACGTTATATAGTAATAGTATATAACGTTATACGTTAATACATAATAGTATATATCGTTATACGTTATATAGTAATATTATATAACGTTATACGTTATATAGTAATAGTATATAACGTTATACGTTATATAGTAATATTATATAACGTTATGCGTTATATAGTAATATTATATAACGTTATGCGTTATATAGTAATAGCATATAACGTTATGCGTTATATAGTAACAGTTTATAACGTTATACGTTATATAGTAATAGTATATAACGTTATACGTTAATACGTAATAGTATATATCGTTATACGTTATATAGTAATAGTATATAACGTTATGCGTTATATAGTAATAGTATATAACGTCATCCGTTATATAGTATAAGTATATAACGTTATACGTTATGTAGTAATAGTATATAACGTTATACGTTATATAGTATAAGTATATAACGTTATGCGTTATATAGTAATAGTATATAACGTTATACGTGATATGGTAATACTATATAACGTTATACGTTATATAGTAATAGTATATAACGTTATACGTTATATAGTGATGGTATATAACGTTATACGTTATATAGTAATATTATATAACGTTATGCGTTATATAGTAATATTATATAACGTTATGCGTTATATAGTAATAGTATATAACGTTATACGTTATATAGTAATAGTATATAACGTTATGCATTATATAGTAATAGTATATAACGTTATACGTTATATAGTAATAGTATATAACGTTATACGTTATATAGTAATAGTACATAACGTTATACGTTATATAGTAATAGTATATAACGTTATACGTTATATAGTAATAGTACAGAACGTTATACGTGATATGGTAATACTATATAACGTTATACGTTATATAGTAATAGTATATAACGTTATACGTTATATAGTAATGGTATATAACGTTATACGTTATATAGTAATATTATATAACGTTATGCGTTATATAGTAATAGTATATAACGTTATACGTTATATAGTAATAGTATATAACGTTATGCATTATATAGTAATAGTATATAACGTTATACGTTATATAGTAATAGTATATAACGTTATACGTTATATAGTAATAGTACATAACGTCATACGTTATATAGTAATAGTATATAACGTTATACGTTATATAGTAATAGTATATAACGTTATACGTTATATAGTAATAGTATATAACGTTATACGTTAATACGTAATAGTATATAACGTTATACGGTATATAGTAATAGTATATAACGTTATACGTTATTACGTAATAGTATATAACGTTATACGTTATATAGTAATAGTATATAACGTTATACGTTATATAGTAATAGTATATAACGTTATACGTTATATAGTAATAGTATATAACGTTATACGTTATTACGTAATAGTATATAACGTTATACGTTATATAGTAATAGTATATAACGTTATACGTTATATAGTAATAGTATATAACGTTATGCGTTATATAGTAATAGTATATAACGTTATACGATAGTACGGAATAGTATATATCGTTATACGTTATATAGTAATAGTATATAACGTTATACGTTATATAGTAATAGTATATAACGTTATGCGTTATATAGTAATAGTATATAACGTTATACGTTAATAGGTAATAGTATATAACGTTATAGGTTATATAGTAATAGTATATAACGTTATACGTTATATAGTAATAGTATATAACGTTATACGTTATATAGTAATAGTATATAACATTATACGTTATATAGTAATAGTATATAACGTTATACGTTATATAGTAATAGTATATAACGTTATACGTTAATACATAATAGTATATATCGTTATACGTTATATAGTAATATTATATAACGTTATACGTTATATAGTAATAGTATATAACGTTATACGTTATATAGTAATATTATATAACGTTATGCGTTATATAGTAATATTATATAACGTTATGCGTTATATAGTAATAGTATATAACGTTATACGTTATATAGTAATAGTATATAACGTTATGCGTTATATAGTAATAGTATATAACGTTATACGTTATATAGTAATAGTATATAACGTTATACGTTATATAGTAATGGTATATAACGTTATACGTTATATAGTAGTAGTATATAACGTTATACGTTAATACGTAATAGTATATATCGTTATACGTTATATAGTAATGGTATATAACGTTATACGTTATATAGTAATATTATATAACGTTATGCGTTATATAGTAATAGTATATAACGTTATACGTTATATAGTAATAGTATATAACGTTATGCATTATATAGTAATAGTATATAACGTTATACGTTATATAGTAATAGTATATAACGTTATACGTTATATAGTAATAGTACATAACGTTATGCATTATATAGTAATAGTATATAACGTTATACGTTATATAGTAATAGTATATAACGTTATACGTTATATAGTAATAGTATATAACGTTATACGTTATATAGTAATATTATATAACGTTATGCGTTATATAGTAATATTATATAACGTTATGCGTTATATAGTAATAGTATATAACGTTATACGTTATATAGTAATAGTATATAACGTTATACGTTATATAGTAATAGTATATAACGTTATACGTTATATAGTAATAGTATATAACGTTATACGTTATATAGTATAAGTATATACCGTTATACGTTATATAGTAATAGTATATAACGTTATGCGTTATATAGTAATAGTATATAACGTTATACGTTATATAGTAATAGTATATAACGTTATACGTTATATAGTAATGGTATATAACGTTATACGTTATATAGTAGTAGTATATAACGTTATACGTTAATACGTAATACTATATATCGTTATACGTTATATAGTAATAGTATATAACGTTATACGTTATATAGTAATAGTATATAACGTTATACGTCATATAGTAATAGTATATAACGTTATACGTTATATAGTAATAGTATATAACGTTATACGTTAATACGTAATAGTATATAACGTTATACGTTATATAGTAATAGTATATAACGTTATACGTTATTACGTAATAGTATATAACGTTATACGTTATATAGTAATAGTATATAACGTTATACGTTATATAGTAATAGTATATAACGTTATGCGTTATATAGTAATAGTATATAACGTTATACGATAGTACGGAATAGTATATATCGTTATACGTTATATAGTAATAGTATATAACGTTATACGTTATATAGTAATAGTATATAACGTTATACGTTATATAGTAATAGTATATAACGTTATACGTTATATAGTAATAGTATATAACGTTATACGTTAATAGGTAATAGTATATAACGTTCTACGTTATATAGTAATAGTATATAACGTTATACGTTAATACATAATACTATATATCGTTATACGTTATATAGTAATATTATATAACGTTATACGTTATATAGTAATAGTATATAACGTTATACGTTATATAGCAATATTATATAACGTTATGCGTTATATAGTAATATTATATAACGTTATGCGTTATATAGTAATAGTATATAACGTTATACGTTATATAGTAATAGTATATAACGTTATACGTTATGTAGTAATAGTATATAACGTTATACGTTATATAGTATAAGTATATAACGTTATACGTTATATAGTAATATTATATAACGTTATACGTTATATAGTAATAGTATATAACGTTATACGTTATATAGTAATATTATATAACGTTATGCGTTATATAGTAATAGTATATAACGTTATGCGTTATATAGTAATAGTATAGAACGTTATACGATAGTACGGAATAGTATATATCGTTATACGTTATATAGTAACAGTATATAACGTTATACGTTATATAGTAATAGTATATAACGTTATACGTTATATAGTAATAGTATATAACGTTATGCGTTATATAGTAATAGTATATAACGTCATCCGTTATATAGTATAAGTATATAACGTTATACGTTATGTAGTAATAGTATATAACGTTATACGTTATATAGTATAAGTATATAACGTTATGCGTTATATAGTAATAGTATATAACGTTATACGTGATATGGTAATACTATATAACGTTATACGTTATATAGTAATAGTATATAACGTTATACGTTATATAGTGATGGTATATAACGTTATACGTTATATAGTAATATTATATAACGTTATGCGTTATATAGTAATATTATATATCGTTATGCGTTATATAGTAATAGTATATAACGTTATACGTTATATAGTAATAGTATATAACGTTATACGTTATATAGTAATAGTATATAACGTTATACGTTATATAGTAATAGTATATAACGTTATACGTTATATAGTAATAGTATATAACGTTATACGTTATATAGTAATGGTATATAACGTTATACGTTATATAGTAATATTATATAACGTTATGCGTTATATAGTAATAGTATATAACGTTATACGTTATATAGTAATAGTATATAACGTTATACGTTATATAGTAATAGTATATAACGTTATACGTTAATACGTAATAGTATATAACGTTATACGTCATATAGTAATAGTATATAACGATATACGTTATATAGTAATAGTATATAACGTGATACGTTAGTACGTAATAATATACAACGTTATACGTGATATGGCAATACTATATAACGTTATACGTTATTACGTAATAGTATATAACGTTATACGATAGTACGGAATAGTATATACCGTTATACGTTATATAGTAATAGTATATAACGTTATACGTTATATAGTAATAGTATATAACGTTATACGTTATATAGTAATAGTATATAACGTTATACGTTATATAGTAATGGTATATAACGTTATACGTTATATAGTAGTAGTATATAACGTTATACGTTAATACGTAATAGTATATATCGTTATACGTTATATAGTAATAGTATATAACGTTATGCGTTATATAGTAATAGTATACAACGTTATACGATAGTACGGAGTAGTATATATCGTTATACGTTATATAGTAATAGTATATAACGTTATACGTTATATGGTAATAGTATATAACGTTATACGTTATATAGTAATAGTATATAACGTTATACGTTAATACGTAATAGTATATATCGTTATACGTTATATAGTAATATTATATAACGTTATGCGTTATATAGTAATATTATATAACGTTATGCGTTATATAGTAACAGTATATAACGTTATGCGTTATATAGTAATAGTATATAATGTTGTACGTTATATAGTAATAGTATATAACGTTATACGTTATATAGTAATAGTATATAACGTTATACGTTATATAGTAATAGTATATAACGTTATACGTTATATAGTAATGGTATATAACGTTATACGTTATATAGTAATATTATATAACGTTATGCGTTATATAGTAATAGTATATAACGTTATACGTTATATAGTAATAGTATATAACTTTATACGTTATATAGTAATAGTATATAACGTTATACGTTAATACGTAATAGTATATAACGTTATACGTCATATAGTAATAGTATATAACGATATACGTTATATAGTAATAGTATATAACGTGATACGTTAGTACGTAATAATATACAACGTTATACGTGATATGGCAATACTATATAACGTTAGACGTTATTACGTAATAGTATATAACGTTACACGATAGTACGGAATAGTATATATCGTTATACGTTATATAGTAATAGTATATAACGTTATACGTTATATAGTAATGGTATATAACGTTATACGTTATATAGTAGTAGTATATAACGTTATACGTTAATACATAATAGTATATATCGTTATACGTTATATAGTAATAGTATATATCGTTATACGTTATATAGTAATAGTATATAACGTTATGCGTTATATAGTAATAGTATAGAACGTTATACGATAGTACGGAATAGTATATATCGTTATACGTTATATAGTAACAGTATATAACGTTATACGTTATATAGTAATAGTATATAACGTTATACGTTATATAGTAATAGTATATAACGTTATACGTTATATAGTAATAGTATATAACGTTATACGTTATATAGTAATAGTATATAACGTTATACGTTATATAGTAATAGTATATAACGTTATACGTTAATACGTAATAGTATATAACGTTATACGTTATTACGTAATAGTATATAACGTTATACGTTATATAGTAATAGTATATAACGTTATACGTTATATAGTAATAGTATATAACGTTATGCGTTATATAGTAATAGTATATAACGTTATACGA
Organism: Bombus terrestris; assembly: GCF_910591885.1. NCBI lineage: Eukaryota > Metazoa > Arthropoda > Insecta > Hymenoptera > Apidae > Bombus > Bombus terrestris. The sequence goes on from NC_063286.1 coordinate 513,779, forward strand.
TAGTACGGAATAGTATATATCGTTATACGTTATATAGTAATAGTATATAACGTTATACGTTATATAGTAATAGTATATAACGTTATGCGTTATATAGTAATAGTATATAACGTTATACGTTAATAGGTAATAGTATATAACGTTATACGTTATATAGTAATAGTATATAACGTTATACGTTATATAGTAATAGTATATAACGTTATACGTTATATAGTAATAGTATATAACCTTATACGTTATATAGTAATAGTATATAACGTTATACGTTATATAGTAATAGTATATAACGTTATACGTTAATACATAATAGTATATATCGTTATACGTTATATAGTAATATTATGTAACGTTATACGTTATATAGTAATAGTATATAACGTTATACGTTATATAGTAATATTATATAACGTTATGCGTTATATAGTAATATTATATAACGTTATGCGTTATATAGTAATAGTATATAACGTTATACGTTATATAGTAATAGTATATAACGTTATGCGTTATATAGTAATAGTATATAACGTTATACGTTATATAGTAATAGTATATAACGTTATACGTTATATAGTAATGGTATATAACGTTATACGTTATATAGTAGTAGTATATAACGTTATACGTTAATACGTAATAGTATATATCGTTATACGTTATATAGTAATGGTATATAACGTTATACGTTATATAGTAATATTATATAACGTTATGCGTTATATAGTAATAGTATATAACGTTATACGTTATATAGTAATAGTATATAACGTTATGCATTATATAGTAATAGTATATAACGTTATACGTTATATAGTAATAGTATATAACGTTATACGTTATATAGTAATAGTACATAACGTTATGCATTATATAGTAATAGTATATAACGTTATACGTTATATAGTAATAGTATATAACGTTATACGTTATATAGTAATAGTATATAACGTTATACGTTATATAGTAATAGTATATAACGTTATACGTTATATAGTAATAGTATATAACGTTATACGTTAATACGTAATAGTATATGTCGTTATACGTTATATAGCAATAGTATATAACGTTATACGTTATATAGTAATAGTATATAACGTTATACGTTAATACGTAATAGTATATATCGTTATACGTTATATAGTAATAGTATATAACGTTATGCGTTATATAGTAATAGTATATAACGTTATACGTGATATGGTAATACTATATAACGTTATACGTTATATAGTAATAGTATATAACGTTATACGTTATATAGTAATAGTATATAACGTTATACGTTATATAGTAATAGTATATAACGTTATACGTTATATAGTAATAGTATATGACGTTATACGTTATATAGTAATAGTATATAACGTTATGCGTTATACAGTAATAGTATAGAACGTTATACGATAGTACGGAATAGTATATATCGTTATACGTTATATAGTAATAGTATATAACGTTATACGTTATATAGTAATGGTATATAACGTTATACGTTATATAGTAGTAGTATATAACGTTATACGTTAATACATAATAGTATATATCGTTATACGTTATATAGTAATAGTATATAACGTTATACGTTATATAGTAATAGTATATAACGTTATGCGTTATATAGTAATAGTATAGAACGTTATACGATAGTACGGAATAGTATATATCGTTATACGTTATATAGTAACAGTATATAACGTTATACGTTATATAGTAATAGTATATAACGTTATACGTTATATAGTAATAGTATATAACGTTATACGTTATATAGTAATAGTATATAACGTTATACGTTATATAGTAATAGTATATAACGTTATACGTTATATAGTAATAGTATATAACGTTATACGTTAATACGTAATAGTATATAACGTTATACGTTATTACGTAATAGTATATAACGTTATACGTTATATAGTAATAGTATATAACGTTATACGTTATATAGTAATAGTATATAACGTTATGCGTTATATAGTAATAGTATATAACGTTATACGATAGTACGGAATAGTATATATCGTTATACGTTATATAGTAATAGTATATAACGTTATACGTTATATAGTAATAGTATATAACGTTATGCGTTATATAGTAATAGTATATAACGTTATACGTTAATAGGTAATAGTATATAACGTTATACGTTATATAGTAATAGTATATAACGTTATACGTTATATAGTAATAGTATATAACGTTATACGTTATATAGTAATAGTATATAACATTATACGTTATATAGTAATAGTATATAACGTTATACGTTATATAGTAATAGTATATAACGTTATACGTTAATACATAATAGTATATATCGTTATACGTTATATAGTAATATTATGTAACGTTATACGTTATATAGTAATAGTATATAACGTTATACGTTATATAGTAATATTATATAACGTTATGCGTTATATAGTAATATTATATAACGTTATGCGTTATATAGTAATAGTATATAACGTTATACGTTATATAGTAATAGTATATAACGTTATGCGTTATATAGTAATAGTATATAACGTTATACGTTATATAGTAATAGTATATAACGTTATACGTTATATAGTAATGGTATATAACGTTATACGTTATATAGTAGTAGTATATAACGTTATACGTTAATACGTAATAGTATATATCGTTATACGTTATATAGTAATGGTATATAACGTTATACGTTATATAGTAATATTATATAACGTTATGCGTTATATAGTAATAGTATATAACGTTATACGTTATATAGTAATAGTATATAACGTTATGCATTATATAGTAATAGTATATAACGTTATACGTTATATAGTAATAGTATATAACGTTATACGTTATATAGTAATAGTACATAACGTTATGCATTATATAGTAATAGTATATAACGTTATACGTTATATAGTAATAGTATATAACGTTATACGTTATATAGTAATAGTATATAACGTTATACGTTATATAGTAATAGTATATAACGTTATACGTTAATACGTAATAGTATATGTCGTTATACGTTATATAGCAATAGTATATAACGTTATACGTTATATAGTAATAGTATATAACGTTATACGTTAATACGTAATAGTATATATCGTTATACGTTATATAGTAATAGTATATAACGTTATGCGTTATATAGTAATAGTATATAACGTTATACGTGATATGGTAATACTATATAACGTTATACGTTATATAGTAATAGTATATAACGTTATACGTTATATAGTAATAGTATATAACGTTATACGTTATATAGTAATAGTATATAACGTTATACGTTATATAGTAATAGTATATGACGTTATACGTTATATAGTAATAGTATATAACGTTATGCGTTATATAGTAATAGTATATAACGTTATACGTTATATAGTAATAGTATATAACGTTATGCGTTATATAGTAATAGTATATAACGTTATACGATAGTACGGAATAGTATATATCGTTATACGTTATATAGTAATAGTATATAACGTTATACGTTATTTAGTAATAGTATATAACGTTATACGTTATATAGTAATAGTATATAACGTTATACGTTAATACGTAATAGTATATAACGTTATACGGTATATAGTAATAGTATATAACGTTATACGTTATATAGTAATAGTATATAACGTTATGCGTTATATAGTAATAGTATATAACGTTATGCGTTATATAGTAATAGTATATAACGTTATACGTTATATAGTAATAGTATATAACGTTATGCATTATATAGTAATAGTATATAACGTTATACGTTATATAGTAATAGTATATAACGTTATACGTTATATAGTAATAGTATATAACGTTATACGCTATTACGTAATGGTATATAACGTTATACGTTATATAGTAATAGTATATAACGTTATACGTTATATAGTAATAGTATATAACGTTATACGTTAATACGTAATAGTATATAACGTTATACGGTATATAGTAATAGTATATAACGTTATACGTTATATAGTAATAGTATATAACGTTATGCGTTATATAGTAATAGTATATAACGTCATCCGTTATATAGTATAAGTATATAACGTTATACGTTATGTAGTAATAGTATATAACGTTATACGTTATATAGTATAAGTATATAACGTTATGCGTTATATAGTAATAGTATATAACGTTATACGTGATATGGTAATACTATATAACGTTATACGTTATATAGTAATAGTATATAACGTTATACGTTATATAGTGATGGTATATAACGTTATACGTTATATAGTAATATTATATAACGTTATGCGTTATATAGTAATATTATATAACGTTATGCGTTATATAGTAATAGTATATAACGTTATACGTTATATAGTAATAGTATATAACGTTATGCATTATATAGTAATAGTATATAACGTTATACGTTATATAGTAATAGTATATAACGTTATACGTTATATAGTAATAGTACATAACGTTATACGTTATATAGTAATAGTATATAACGTTATACGTTATATAGTAATAGTACAGAACGTTATACGTGATATGGTAATACTATATAACGTTATACGTTATATAGTAATAGTATATAACGTTATACGTTATATAGTAATGGTATATAACGTTATACGTTATATAGTAATATTATATAACGTTATGCGTTATATAGTAATAGTATATAACGTTATACGTTATATAGTAATAGTATATAACGTTATGCATTATATAGTAATAGTATATAACGTTATACGTTATATAGTAATAGTATATAACGTTATACGTTATATAGTAATAGTACATAACGTCATACGTTATATAGTAATAGTATATAACGTTATACGTTATATAGTTATAGTATATAACGTTATACGTTATATAGTAATAGTATATAACGTTATACGTTAATACGTAATAGTATATAACGTTATACGGTATATAGTAATAGTATATAACGTTATACGTTATTACGTAATAGTATATAACGTTATACGTTATATAGTAATAGTATATAACGTTATACGTTATATAGTAATAGTATATAACGTTATACGTTATATAGTAATAGTATATAACGTTATACGTTAATAAATAATAGTATATATCGTTATACGTTATATAGTAATATTATATAACGTTATACGTTATATAGTAATAGTATATAACGTTATACGTTATATAGTAATATTATATAACGTTATGCGTTATATAGTAATATTATATAACGTTATGCGTTATATAGTAATAGTATATAACGTTATACGTTATATAGTAATAGTATATAACGTTATACGTTATATAGTAATAGTATATAACGTTATACGTTAATACGTAATAGTATATATCGTTATACGTTATATAGTAATAGTATATAACGTTATGCGTTATATAGTAATAGTTTATAACGTTATGCGTTATATAGTAATAGTATATAACGTTATACGTTAATACGTAATAGTATATATCGTTATACGTTATATAGTAATAGTATATAACGTTATGCGTTATATAGTAATAATATATAACGTCATCCGTTATATAGTATAAGTATATAACGTTATACGTTATGTACTATTACTATATAACGTATAACGTTATATACTATTACTATATAACGTTATGCGTTATATAGTAATAGTATATAACGTTATACGTGATATGGTATTACTATATAACGTATAACGTTATATAGTAATAGTATATAACGTTATACGTTATATAGTAATGGTATATAACGTTATACGTTATATAGTAATATTATATAACGTTATGCGTTATATAGTAATATTATATAACGTTATGCGTTATATAGTAATAGTATATAACGTTATACGTTATATAGTAATAGTATATGACGTTATGCATTATATAGTAATAGTATATAACGTTATACGTTATATAGTAATAGTATATAACGTTATACGTTATATAGTAATAGTACATAACGTTATACGTTATATAGTAATAGTATATAACGTTATACGTTATATAGTAATAGTACATAACGTTATACGTGATATGGTAATACTATATAACGTATAACGTTATATAGTAATAGTATATAACGTTATACGTTATATAGTAATGGTATATAACGTTATACGTTATATAGTAATATTATATAACGTTATGCGTTATATAGTAATAGTATATAACGTTATACGTTATATAGTAATAGTATATAACGTTATGCATTATATAGTAATAGTATATAACGTTATACGTTAATACGTAATAGTATATAACGTTATACGATAGTACGTAATAGTATATATCGTTATACGTTATATAGTAATAGTATATAACGTTATACGTTATATAGTATAAGTATATAACGTTATACGTTATATAGTAATAGTATATAACGTTATACGTTATATAGTAATATTATATAACGTTATGCCTTATATAGTAATAGTATATAACGTTATACGTTATATAGTAATAGTACATAACGTTATACGTTATATAGTAATAGTATATAACGTTATACGTTATATAGTAATAGTACATAACGTTATACGTGATATGGTAATACTATATAACGTTATACGTTATATAGTAATAGTATATAACGTTATACGTTATATAGTAATGGTATATAACGTTATACGTTATATAGTAATAGTATATAACGTTATACGTTATATAGTAATAGTACATAACGATATACGTTATATAGTAATAGTATATAACGTTATTCGCTATATAGTAATAGTATATAACGTTATACGTTAATACGTAATAGTATATAACGTTATACGATAGTACGTAATAGTATATATCGTTATACGTTATATAGTAATAGTATATAACGTTATACGTTATATAGTATAAGTATATAACGTTATACGTTATATAGTAATAGTATATAACGTTATACGTTATATAGTAATATTATATAACGTTATGCCTTATATAGTAATAGTATATAACGTTATACGTTATATAGTAATAGTACATAACGTTATACGTTATATAGTAATAGTATATAACGTTATACGTTATATAGTAATAGTACATAACGTTATACGTGATATGGTAATACTATATAACGTTATACGTTATATAGTAATAGTATATAACGTTATACGTTATATAGTAATGGTATATAACGTTATACGTTATATAGTAATATTATATAACGTTATGCGTTATATAGTAATAGTATATAACGTTATACGTTATATAGTAATAGTATATAACGTTATGCATTATATAGTAATAGTATATAACGTTATACGTTATATAGTAATAGTATATAACGTTATACGTTATATAGTAATAGTACATAACGTTATACGTTATATAGTAATAGTATATAACGTTATTCGCTATATAGTAATAGTATATAACGTTATACGTTAATACGTAATAGTATATAACGTTATACGATAGTACGTAATAGTATATATCGTTATACGTTATATAGTAATATTATATAACGTTATACGTTATATAGTATAAGTATATAACGTTATACGTTATACAGTAATAGTATATAACGTTATACGTTATATAGTAATATTATATAACGTTATGCCTTATATAGTAATAGTATATAACGTTATACGATAGTACGTAATAGTATATAACGTTATACGTGATATGGTAAGACTATATAACGTTATACGCTATTACGTAATAGTATATAACGTTATACGTTAATACGTAATAGTATATATCGTTATACGTTATATAGTAATAGTATATAACGTTATACGTGATATGGCAATACTATATAACGTTATACGTTATTACGTAATAGTATATAACGTTATACGTTATATAGTAATAGTATATAACGTTATACGTTATATAGTAATAGTATATAACGTTATGTGTTATATAGTAATAGTATATAACGTTATCCGTTATATAGTAATAGTATAGAACGTTATACGTTATATAGTAATAGTATATAACGTTATACGTTATATAGTAATAGTATATAACGTTATACGTTATATAGTAATAGTATATAACGTTATACGATAGTACGTAATAGTATATATCGTTATACGTTATATAGTAATAGTATATAACGTTATACGTTATATAGTAATATTATATAACGTTATGCGTTATATAGTAATAGTATATAACGTTATACGTTATATAGTAATATTATATAACGTTATGCGTTATATAGTAATAGTATATAACGTTATACGATAGTACGTAATAGTATATAACGTTATACGTGATATGGTAATACTATATAACGTTATACGCTATTACGTAATAGTATATAACGTTATACGTTAATACGTAATAGTACATATCGTTATACGTTATATAGTAATAGTATATAGCGATATACGTTATATAGTAATAGTATATAACGTTATACGTTAATACGTAATAGTATATATCGTTATACGTTATATAGTATTAGTATATAACGTTATACGTTATATAGTAATAGTATATAACGTTATACGTTATATAGTAATAGTATATAACGTTATACGTTATATAGTAATATTATATAACGTTATGCGTTATATAGTAATAGTATATAACGTTATACGTTATATAGTAATAGTATATAACGTTATACGTTATATAGTAATAGTATATAACGTTATGCGTTATATAGTAATAGTATGTCGGAGATGCAGAGACATCGAGCCTTTCTTTTGGCAGATTTCTCAATACTTGGGCTCGGGTTGACATAACTGGTCGCCGAACGTAGCCACGGTCACGGGATGAACGAAATGTTTTACAAGTATATATCGTTATACGTTATATAGTAATAGTATATAACGTTATACGTTATATAGTAATAGTATATAACCTTATACGTTATATAGTAATAGTATATAACGTTATACGTTATATAGTAATAGTATATAACGTTATACGTGATATGGCAATACTATATAACGTTATACGTTATTACGTAATAGTATATAACGTTATACGCTATATAGTAATAGTATATAACGTTATACGTTATATAGTAATAGTATATAACGTTATGTGTTATATAGTAATAGTATAGAACGTTATACGTTATATAGTAATAGTATATAACGTTATACGTTATATAGTAATAGTATATGTCGTTATACGTTATATAGCAATAGTATATAACGTTATACGTTATATAGTAATAGTATATAACGTTATACGTTAATACGTAATAGTATATATCGTTATACGTTATATAGTAATAGTATATAACGTTATGCGTTATATAGTAATAGTATATAACGTTATACGTGATATGGTAATACTATATAACGTTATACGTTATATAGTAATAGTATATAACGTTATACGTGATATGGTAATACTATATAACGTTATACGTTATATAGTAATATTATATAACGTTATGCCTTATATAGTAATAGTATATAACGTTATACGATAGTACGTAATAGTATATAACGTTATACGTGATATGGTAAGACTATATAACGTTATACGCTATTACGTAATAGTATATAACGTTATACGTTAATACGTAATAGTATATATCGTTATACGTTATATAGTAATAGTATATAACGTTATACGTGATATGGCAATACTATATAACGTTATACGTTATTACGTAATAGTATATAACGTTATACGTTATATAGTAATAGTATATAACGTTATACGTTATATAGTAATAGTATATAACGTTATGTGTTATATAGTAATAGTATATAACGTTATCCGTTATATAGTAATAGTATAGAACGTTATACGTTATATAGTAATAGTATATAACGTTATACGTTATATAGTAATAGTATATAACGTTATACGTTATATAGTAATAGTATATAACGTTATACGATAGTACGTAATAGTATATATCGTTATACGTTATATAGTAATAGTATATAACGTTATACGTTATATAGTAATATTATATAACGTTATGCGTTATATAGTAATAGTATATAACGTTATACGTTATATAGTAATATTATATAACGTTATGCGTTATATAGTAATAGTATATAACGTTATACGATAGTACGTAATAGTATATAACGTTATACGTGATATGGTAATACTATATAACGTTATACGCTATTACGTAATAGTATATAACGTTATACGTTAATACGTAATAGTATATATCGTTATACGTTATATAGTAATAGTATATAGCGATATACGTTATATAGTAATAGTATAGAACGTTATACGTTAATACGTAATAGTATATATCGTTATACGTTATATACTATTACTATATAACGTATTACGTTATATAGTAATAGTATATAACGTTATACGTTATATAGTAATAGTATATAACGTTATACGTTATATAGTAATATTATATAACGTTATGCGTTATATAGTAATAGTATATAACGTTATACGTTATATAGTAATAGTATATAACGTTATACGTTATATAGTAATAGTATATAACGTTATGCGTTATATAGTAATAGTATGTCGGAGATGCAGAGACATCGAGCCTTTCTTTTGGCAGATTTCTCAATACTTGGGCTCGGGTTGACATAACTGGTCGCCGAACGTAGCCACGGTCACGGGATGAACGAAATGTTTTACAAGTATATATCGTTATACGTTATATAGTAATAGTATATAACGTTATACGTTATATAGTAATAGTATATAACCTTATACGTTATATAGTAATAGTATATAACGTTATACGTTATATAGTAATAGTATATAACGTTATACGTGATATGGCAATACTATATAACGTTATACGTTATTACGTAATAGTATATAACGTTATACGCTATATAGTAATAGTATATAACGTTATACGTTATATAGTAATAGTATATAACGTTATGTGTTATATAGTAATAGTATAGAACGTTATACGTTATATAGTAATAGTATATAACGTTATACGTTATATAGTAATAGTATATGTCGTTATACGTTATATAGCAATAGTATATAACGTTATACGTTATATAGTAATAGTATATAACGTTATACGTTAATACGTAATAGTATATATCGTTATACGTTATATAGTAATAGTATATAACGTTATGCGTTATATAGTAATAGTATATAACGTTATACGTGATATGGTAATACTATATAACGTTATACGTTATATAGTAATAGTATATAACGTTATACGTTATATAGTAATAGTATATAACGTTATACGTTATATAGTAATAGTATATAACGTTATACGTTATATAGTAATAGTATATGACGTTATACGTTATATAGTAATAGTATATAACGTTATGCGTTATATAGTAATAGTATATAACGTTATACGTTATATAGTAATAGTATATAACGTTATGCGTTATATAGTAATAGTATATAACGTTATACGATAGTACGGAATAGTATATATCGTTATACGTTATATAGTAATAGTATATAACGTTATACGTTATTTAGTAATAGTATATAACGTTATACGTTATATAGTAATAGTATATAACGTTATACGTTAATACGTAATAGTATATAACGTTATACGGTATATAGTAATAGTATATAACGTTATACGTTATATAGTAATAGTATATAACGTTATGCGTTATATAGTAATAGTATATAACGTTATGCGTTATATAGTAATAGTATATAACGTTATACGTTATATAGTAATAGTATATAACGTTATGCATTATATAGTAATAGTATATAACGTTATACGTTATATAGTAATAGTATATAACGTTATACGCTATTACGTAATGGTATATAACGTTATACGTTATATAGTAATAGTATATAACGTTATACGTTATATAGTAATAGTATATAACGTTATACGTTAATACGTAATAGTATATAACGTTATACGGTATATAGTAATAGTATATAACGTTATACGTTATATAGTAATAGTATATAACGTTATGCGTTATATAGTAATAGTATATAACGTCATCCGTTATATAGTATAAGTATATAACGTTATACGTTATGTAGTAATAGTATATAACGTTATACGTTATATAGTATAAGTATATAACGTTATGCGTTATATAGTAATAGTATATAACGTTATACGTGATATGGTAATACTATATAACGTTATACGTTATATAGTAATAGTATATAACGTTATACGTTATATAGTGATGGTATATAACGTTATACGTTATATAGTAATATTATATAACGTTATGCGTTATATAGTAATATTATATAACGTTATGCGTTATATAGTAATAGTATATAACGTTATACGTTATATAGTAATAGTATATAACGTTATGCATTATATAGTAATAGTATATAACGTTATACGTTATATAGTAATAGTATATAACGTTATACGTTATATAGTAATAGTACATAACGTTATACGTTATATAGTAATAGTATATAACGTTATACGTTATATAGTAATAGTACAGAACGTTATACGTGATATGGTAATACTATATAACGTATAACGTTATATAGTAATAGTATATAACGTTATACGTTATATAGTAATGGTATATAACGTTATACGTTATATAGTAATATTATATAACGTTATGCGTTATATAGTAATAGTATATAACGTTATACGTTATATAGTAATAGTATATAACGTTATGCATTATATAGTAATAGTATATAACGTTATACGTTATATAGTAATAGTATATAACGTTATACGTTATATAGTAATAGTACATAACGTCATACGTTATATAGTAATAGTATATAACGTTATACGTTATATAGTTATAGTATATAACGTTATACGTTATATAGTAATAGTATATAACGTTATACGTTAATACGTAATAGTATATAACGTTATACGGTATATAGTAATAGTATATAACGTTATACGTTATTACGTAATAGTATATAACGTTATACGTTATATAGTAATAGTATATAACGTTATACGTTATATAGTAATAGTATATAACGTTATACGTTATATAGTAATAGTATATAACGTTATACGTTAATAAATAATAGTATATATCGTTATACGTTATATAGTAATATTATATAACGTTATACGTTATATAGTAATAGTATATAACGTTATACGTTATATAGTAATATTATATAACGTTATGCGTTATATAGTAATATTATATAACGTTATGCGTTATATAGTAATAGTATATAACGTTATACGTTATATAGTAATAGTATATAACGTTATACGTTATATAGTAATAGTATATAACGTTATACGTTAATACGTAATAGTATATATCGTTATACGTTATATAGTAATAGTATATAACGTTATGCGTTATATAGTAATAGTTTATAACGTTATGCGTTATATAGTAATAGTATATAACGTTATACGTTAATACGTAATAGTATATATCGTTATACGTTATATAGTAATAGTATATAACGTTATGCGTTATATAGTAATAGTATATAACGTCATCCGTTATATAGTATAAGTATATAACGTTATACGTTATGTAGTAATAGTATATAACGTTATACGTTATATAGTATAAGTATATAACGTTATGCGTTATATAGTAATAGTATATAACGTTATACGTGATATGGTAATACTATATAACGTTATACGTTATATAGTAATAGTATATAACGTTATACGTTATATAGTAATGGTATATAACGTTATACGTTATATAGTAATATTATATAACGTTATGCGTTATATAGTAATATTATATAACGTTATGCGTTATATAGTAATAGTATATAACGTTATACGTTATATAGTAATAGTATATAACGTTATGCATTATATAGTAATAGTATATAACGTTATACGTTATATAGTAATAGTATATACCGTTATACGTTATATAGTAATAGTACATAACGTTATACGTTATATAGTAATAGTATATAACGTTATACGTTATATAGTAATAGTACATAACGTTATACGTGATATGGTAATACTATATAACGTTATACGTTATATAGTAATAGTATATAACGTTATACGTTATATAGTAATGGTATATAACGTTATACGTTATATAGTAATATTATATAACGTTATGCGTTATATAGTAATAGTATATAACGTTATACGTTATATAGTAATAGTATATAACGTTATGCATTATATAGTAATAGTATATAACGTTATACGTTAATACGTAATAGTATATAACGTTATACGATAGTACGTAATAGTATATATCGTTATACGTTATATAGTAATAGTATATAACGTTATACGTTATATAGTATAAGTATATAACGTTATACGTTATATAGTAATAGTATATAACGTTATACGTTATATAGTAATATTATATAACGTTATGCCTTATATAGTAATAGTATATAACGTTATACGTTATATAGTAATAGTACATAACGTTATACGTTATATAGTAATAGTATATAACGTTATACGTTATATAGTAATAGTACATAACGTTATACGTGATATGGTAATACTATATAACGTTATACGTTATATAGTAATAGTATATAACGTTATACGTTATATAGTAATGGTATATAACGTTATACGTTATATAGTAATAGTATATAACGTTATACGTTATATAGTAATAGTACATAACGATATACGTTATATAGTAATAGTATATAACGTTATTCGCTATATAGTAATAGTATATAACGTTATACGTTAATACGTAATAGTATATAACGTTATACGATAGTACGTAATAGTATATATCGTTATACGTTATATAGTAATAGTATATAACGTTATACGTTATATAGTATAAGTATATAACGTTATACGTTATATAGTAATAGTATATAACGTTATACGTTATATAGTAATATTATATAACGTTATGCCTTATATAGTAATAGTATATAACGTTATACGTTATATAGTAATAGTACATAACGTTATACGTTATATAGTAATAGTATATAACGTTATACGTTATATAGTAATAGTACATAACGTTATACGTGATATGGTAATACTATATAACGTTATACGTTATATAGTAATAGTATATAACGTTATACGTTATATAGTAATGGTATATAACGTTATGCGTTATATAGTAATATTATATAACGTTATGCGTTATATAGTAATAGTATATAACGTTATACGTTATATAGTAATAGTATATAACGTTATGCATTATATAGTAATAGTATATAACGTTATACGTTATATAGTAATAGTATATAACGTTATACGTTATATAGTAATAGTACATAACGTTATACGTTATATAGTAATAGTATATAACGTTATTCGCTATATAGTAATAGTATATAACGTTATACGTTAATACGTAATAGTATATAACGTTATACGATAGTACGTAATAGTATATATCGTTATACGTTATATAGTAATATTATATAACGTTATACGTTATATAGTATAAGTATATAACGTTATACGTTATACAGTAATAGTATATAACGTTATACGTTATATAGTAATATTATATAACGTTATGCCTTATATAGTAATAGTATATAACGTTATACGATAGTACGTAATAGTATATAACGTTATACGTGATATGGTAAGACTATATAACGTTATACGCTATTACGTAATAGTATATAACGTTATACGTTAATACGTAATAGTATATATCGTTATACGTTATATAGTAATAGTATATAACGTTATACGTGATATGGCAATACTATATAACGTTATACGTTATTACGTAATGGTATATAACGTTATACGTTATATAGTAATAGTATATAACGTTATACGTTATATAGTAATAGTATATAACGTTATGTGTTATATAGTAATAGTATATAACGTTATCCGTTATATAGTAATAGTATAGAACGTTATACGTTATATAGTAATAGTATATAACGTTATACGTTATATAGTAATAGTATATAACGTTATACGTTATATAGTAATAGTATATAACGTTATACGATAGTACGTAATAGTATATATCGTTATACGTTATATAGTAATAGTATATAACGTTATACGTTATATAGTAATATTATATAACGTTATGCGTTATATAGTAATAGTATATAACGTTATACGTTATATAGTAATATTATATAACGTTATGCGTTATATAGTAATAGTATATAACGTTATACGATAGTACGTAATAGTATATAACGTTATACGTGATATGGTAATACTATATAACGTTATACGCTATTACGTAATAGTATATAACGTTATACGTTAATACGTAATAGTATATATCGTTATACGTTATATAGTAATAGTATATAGCGATATACGTTATATAGTAATAGTATAGAACGTTATACGTTAATACGTAATAGTATATATCGTTATACGTTATATAATATTAGTATATAACGTTATACGTTATATAGTAATAGTATATAACGTTATACGTTATATAGTAATAGTATATAACGTTATACGTTATATAGTAATATTATATAACGTTATGCGTTATATAGAAATAGTATATAACGTTATACGTTATATAGTAATAGTATATAACGTTATACGTTATATAGTAATAGTATATAACGTTATGCGTTATATAGTAATAGTATGTCGGAGATGCAGAGACATCGAGCCTTTCTTTTGGCAGATTTCTCAATACTTGGGCTCGGGGTGACATAACTGGTCGCCGAACGTAGCCACGGTCACGGGATGAACGAAATGTTTTACAAGTATATATCGTTATACGTTATATAGTAATAGTATATAACGTTATACGTTATATAGTAATAGTATATAACCTTATACGTTATATAGTAATAGTATATAACGTTATACGTTATATAGTAATAGTATATAACGTTATACGTGATATGGCAATACTATATAACGTTATACGTTATTACGTAATAGTATATAACGTTATACGCTATATAGTAATAGTATATAACGTTATACGTTATATAGTAATAGTATATAACGTTATGTGTTATATAGTAATAGTATATAACGTTATCCGTTATATAGTAATAGTATATAACGTTATACGTTATATAGTAATAGTATATAACGTTATACGTTATATAGTAATAGTATATAACGTTATACGTTATATAGTAATAGTATATAACGTTATACGTTATATAGTAATAGTATATAACGTTATACGGTATATAGTAATAGTATATAACGTTATACGTTATATAGTAATAGTATATAACGTTATACGTTATTACGTAATAGTATATAACGTTATACGTTATATAGTAATAGTATATAACGTTATACGTTATATAGTAATAGTATATAACGTTATACGTGATATGGTAATACTATATAACGTTATACGCTATTACGTAATAGTATATAACGTTATACGTTAATACGTAATAGTATATATCGTTATACGTTATATAGTATTAGTATATAACGTTATACGTTATATAGTAATAGTATATGACGTTATACGTTATTACGTAATAGTATATAACGTTATACGTTAATACGTAATAGTATATATCGTTATACGTTATATAGTAATAGTATATAACGTTATACGTTATATAGTAATAGTATATAACGTTATACGTTATATAGTAATATTATATAACGTTATGCGTTATATAGTAATAGTATATAACGTTATACGTTATATAGTAATAGTATATAACGTTATACGTTATATAGTAATAGTATATAACGTTATGCGTTATATAGTAATAGTATGTCGGAGATGCAGAGACATCGAGCCTTTCTTTTGGCAGATTTCTCAATACTTGGGCTCGGGGTGACATAACTGGTCGCCGAACGTAGCCACGGTCACGGGATGAACGAAATGTTTTACAAGTATATATCGTTATACGTTATATAGTAATAGTATATAACGTTATACGTTATATAGTAATAGTATATAACCTTATACGTTATATAGTAATAGTATATAACGTTATACGTTATATAGTAATAGTATATAACGTTATACGTGATATGGCAATACTATATAACGTTATACGTTATTACGTAATAGTATATAACGTTATACGCTATATAGTAATAGTATATAACGTTATACGTTATATAGTAATAGTATATAACGTTATGTGTTATATAGTAATAGTATATAACGTTATCCGTTATATAGTAATAGTATAGAACGTTATACGTTATATAGTAATAGTATATAACGTTATACGTTATATAGTAATAGTATATAACGTTATACGTTATATAGTAATAGTATATAACGTTATACGTTATATAGTAATAGTATATAACGTTATACGGTATATAGTAATAGTATATAACGTTATACGTTATATAGTAATAGTATATAACGTTATGCGTTATATAGTAATAGTATAGAACGTTATACGATAGTACGGAATAGTATATATCGTTATACGTTATATAGTAATAGTATATAACGTTATACGTTATATAGTAATGGTATATAACGTTATACGTTATATAGTAGTAGTATATAACGTTATACGTTAATACATAATAGTATATATCGTTATACGTTATATAGTAATAGTATATATCGTTATACGTTATATAGTAATAGTATATAACGTTATACGTTATATAGTAATAGTATATAACGTTATACGTTAATACGTAATAGTATATAACGTTATACGGTATATAGTAATAGTATATAACGTTATACGTTATTACGTAATAGTATATAACGTTATACGTTATATAGTAATAGTATATAACGTTATACGTTATATAGTAATAGTATATAACGTTATACGTTATATAGTAATAGTATATAACGTTATACGTTAATAAATAATAGTATATATCGTTATACGTTATATAGTAATATTATATAACGTTATACGTTATATAGTAATAGTATATAACGTTATACGTTATATAGTAATATTATATAACGTTATGCGTTATATAGTAATATTATATAACGTTATGCGTTATATAGTAATAGTATATAACGTTATACGTTATATAGTAATAGTATATAACGTTATACGTTATATAGTAATAGTATATAACGTTATACGTTAATACGTAATAGTATATATCGTTATACGTTATATAGTAATAGTATATAACGTTATGCGTTATATAGTAATAGTTTATAACGTTATGCGTTATATAGTAATAGTATATAACGTTATACGTTAATACGTAATAGTATATATCGTTATACGTTATATAGTAATAGTATATAACGTTATGCGTTATATAGTAATAGTATATAACGTCATCCGTTATATAGTATAAGTATATAACGTTATACGTTATGTAGTAATAGTATATAACGTTATACGTTATATAGTATAAGTATATAACGTTATGCGTTATATAGTAATAGTATATAACGTTATACGTGATATGGTAATACTATATAACGTTATACGTTATATAGTAATAGTATATAACGTTATACGTTATATAGTAATGGTATATAACGTTATACGTTATATAGTAATATTATATAACGTTATGCGTTATATAGTAATATTATATAACGTTATGCGTTATATAGTAATAGTATATAACGTTATACGTTATATAGTAGTAGTATATAACGTTATACGTTATATAGTAATAGTATATAACGTTATACGTTATATAGTAATAGTATATAACGTTATACGTTATATAGTAATAGTATATAACGTTATACGTTAATACGTAATAGTATATGTCGTTATACGTTATATAGCAATAGTATATAACGTTATACGTTATATAGTAATAGTATATAACGTTATACGTTAATACGTAATAGTATATATCGTTATACGTTATATAGTAATAGTATATAACGTTATGCGTTATATAGTAATAGTATATAACGTTATACGTGATATGGTAATACTATATAACGTTATACGTTATATAGTAATAGTATATAACGTTATACGTTATATAGTAATAGTATATAACGTTATACGTTATATAGTAATAGTATATAACGTTATACGTTATATAGTAATAGTATATGACGTTATACGTTATATAGTAATAGTATATAACGTTATGCGTTATATAGTAATAGTATATAACGTTATACGTTATATAGTAATAGTATATAACGTTATGCGTTATATAGTAATAGTATATAACGTTATACGATAGTACGGAATAGTATATATCGTTATACGTTATATAGTAATAGTATATAACGTTATACGTTATTTAGTAATAGTATATAACGTTATACGTTATATAGTAATAGTATATAACGTTATACGTTAATACGTAATAGTATATAACGTTATACGTTATATAGTAATAGTATATAACGTTATACGCTATTACGTAATGGTATATAACGTTATACGTTATATAGTAATAGTATATAACGTTATACGTTATATAGTAATAGTATATAACGTTATACGTTAATACGTAATAGTATATAACGTTATACGGTATATAGTAATAGTATATAACGTTATACGTTATATAGTAATAGTATATAACGTTATACGTTATGTAGTAATAGTATATAACGTTATACGTTATATAGTATAAGTATATAACGTTATGCGTTATATAGTAATAGTATATAACGTTATACGTGATATGGTAATACTATATAACGTTATACGTTATATAGTAATAGTATATAACGTTATACGTTATATAGTGATGGTATATAACGTTATACGTTATATAGTAATATTATATAACGTTATGCGTTATATAGTAATATTATATAACGTTATGCGTTATATAGTAATAGTATATAACGTTATACGTTATATAGTAATAGTATATAACGTTATGCATTATATAGTAATAGTATATAACGTTATACGTTATATAGTAATAGTATATAACGTTATACGTTATATAGTAATAGTACATAACGTTATACGTTATATAGTAATAGTATATAACGTTATACGTTATATAGTAATAGTACAGAACGTTATACGTGATATGGTAATACTATATAACGTTATACGTTATATAGTAATAGTATATAACGTTATACGTTATATAGTAATGGTATATAACGTTATACGTTATATAGTAATATTATATAACGTTATGCGTTATATAGTAATAGTATATAACGTTATACGTTATATAGTAATAGTATATAACGTTATGCATTATATAGTAATAGTATATAACGTTATACGTTATATAGTAATAGTATATAACGTTATACGTTATATAGTAATAGTACATAACGTCATACGTTATATAGTAATAGTATATAACGTTATACGTTATATAGTTATAGTATATAACGTTATACGTTATATAGTAATAGTATATAACGTTATACGTTAATACGTAATAGTATATAACGTTATACGGTATATAGTAATAGTATATAACGTTATACGTTATTACGTAATAGTATATAACGTTATACGTTATATAGTAATAGTATATAACGTTATACGTTATATAGTAATAGTATATAACGTTATACGTTATATAGTAATAGTATATAACGTTATACGTTAATAAATAATAGTATATATCGTTATACGTTATATAGTAATATTATATAACGTTATACGTTATATAGTAATAGTATATAACGTTATACGTTATATAGTAATATTATATAACGTTATGCGTTATATAGTAATATTATATAACGTTATGCGTTATATAGAAATAGTATATAACGTTATACGTTTTATAGTAATAGTATATAACGTTATACGTTATATAGTAATAGTATATAACGTTATACGTTAATACGTAATAGTATATATCGTTATACGTTATATAGTAATAGTATATAACGTTATGCGTTATATAGTAATAGTTTATAACGTTATGCGTTATATAGTAATAGTATATAACGTTATACGTTAATACGTAATAGTATATATCGTTATACGTTATATAGTAATAGTATATAACGTTATGCGTTATATAGTAATAGTATATAACGTCATCCGTTATATAGTATAAGTATATAACGTTATACGTTATGTAGTAATAGTATATAACGTTATACGTTATATAGTATAAGTATATAACGTTATGCGTTATATAGTAATAGTATATAACGTTATACGTGATATGGTAATACTATATAACGTTATACGTTATATAGTAATAGTATATAACGTTATACGTTATATAGTAATGGTATATAACGTTATACGTTATATAGTAATATTATATAACGTTATGCGTTATATAGTAATATTATATAACGTTATGCGTTATATAGTAATAGTATATAACGTTATACGTTATATAGTAATAGTATATAACGTTATGCATTATATAGTAATAGTATATAACGTTATACGTTATATAGTAATAGTATATAACGTTATACGTTATATAGTAATAGTACATAACGTTATACGTTATATAGTAATAGTATATAACGTTATACGTTATATAGTAATAGTACATAACGTTATACGTGATATGGTAATACTATATAACGTTATACGTTATATAGTAATAGTATATAACGTTATACGTTATATAGTATAAGTATATAACGTTATGCGTTATATAGTAATAGTATATAACGTTATACGTGATATGGTAATACTATATAACGTTATACGTTATATAGTAATAGTATATAACGTTATACGTTATATAGTGATGGTATATAACGTTATACGTTATATAGTAATATTATATAACGTTATGCGTTATATAGTAATATTATATAACGTTATGCGTTATATAGTAATAGTATATAACGTTATACGTTATATAGTAATAGTATATAACGTTATGCATTATATAGTAATAGTATATAACGTTATACGTTATATAGTAATAGTATATAACGTTATACGTTATATAGTAATAGTACATAACGTTATACGTTATATAGTAATAGTATATAACGTTATACGTTATATAGTAATAGTACAGAACGTTATACGTGATATGGTAATACTATATAACGTTATACGTTATATAGTAATAGTATATAACGTTATACGTTATATAGTAATGGTATATAACGTTATACGTTATATAGTAATATTATATAACGTTATGCGTTATATAGTAATAGTATATAACGTTATACGTTATATAGTAATAGTATATAACGTTATGCATTATATAGTAATAGTATATAACGTTATACGTTATATAGTAATAGTATATAACGTTATACGTTATATAGTAATAGTACATAACGTCATACGTTATATAGTAATAGTATATAACGTTATACGTTATATAGTTATAGTATATAACGTTATACGTTATATAGTAATAGTATATAACGTTATACGTTAATACGTAATAGTATATAACGTTATACGGTATATAGTAATAGTATATAACGTTATACGTTATTACGTAATAGTATATAACGTTATACGTTATATAGTAATAGTATATAACGTTATACGTTATATAGTAATAGTATATAACGTTATACGTTATATAGTAATAGTATATAACGTTATACGTTAATAAATAATAGTATATATCGTTATACGTTATATAGTAATATTATATAACGTTATACGTTATATAGTAATAGTATATAACGTTATACGTTATATAGTAATATTATATAACGTTATGCGTTATATAGTAATATTATATAACGTTATGCGTTATATAGAAATAGTATATAACGTTATACGTTTTATAGTAATAGTATATAACGTTATACGTTATATAGTAATAGTATATAACGTTATACGTTAATACGTAATAGTATATATCGTTATACGTTATATAGTAATAGTATATAACGTTATGCGTTATATAGTAATAGTTTATAACGTTATGCGTTATATAGTAATAGTATATAACGTTATACGTTAATACGTAATAGTATATATCGTTATACGTTATATAGTAATAGTATATAACGTTATGCGTTATATAGTAATAGTATATAACGTCATCCGTTATATAGTATAAGTATATAACGTTATACGTTATGTAGTAATAGTATATAACGTTATACGTTATATAGTATAAGTATATAACGTTATGCGTTATATAGTAATAGTATATAACGTTATACGTGATATGGTAATACTATATAACGTTATACGTTATATAGTAATAGTATATAACGTTATACGTTATATAGTAATGGTATATAACGTTATACGTTATATAGTAATATTATATAACGTTATGCGTTATATAGTAATATTATATAACGTTATGCGTTATATAGTAATAGTATATAACGTTATACGTTATATAGTAATAGTATATAACGTTATGCATTATATAGTAATAGTATATAACGTTATACGTTATATAGTAATAGTATATAACGTTATACGTTATATAGTAATAGTACATAACGTTATACGTTATATAGTAATAGTATATAACGTTATACGTTATATAGTAATAGTACATAACGTTATACGTGATATGGTAATACTATATAACGTTATACGTTATATAGTAATAGTATATAACGTTATACGTTATATAGTAATGGTATATAACGTTATACGTTATATAGTAATATTATATAACGTTATGCGTTATATAGTAATAGTATATAACGTTATACGTTATATAGTAATAGTATATAACGTTATGCATTATATAGTAATAGTATATAACGTTATACGTTAATACGTAATAGTATATAACGTTATACGATAGTACGTAATAGTATATATCGTTATACGTTATATAGTAATAGTATATAACGTTATACGTTATATAGTATAAGTATATAACGTTATACGTTATATAGTAATAGTATATAACGTTATACGTTATATAGAAATATTATATAACGTTATGCCTTATATAGTAATAGTATATAACGTTATACGTTATATAGTAATAGTACATAACGTTATACGTTATATAGTAATAGTATATAACGTTATACGTTATATAGTAATAGTACATAACGTTATACGTGATATGGTAATACTATATAACGTTATACGTTATATAGTAATAGTATATAACGTTATACGTTATATAGTAATGGTATATAACGTTATACGTTATATAGTAATAGTATATAACGTTATACGTTATATAGTAATAGTACATAACGTTATACGTTATATAGTAATAGTATATAACGTTATTCGCTATATAGTAATAGTATATAACGTTATACGTTAATACGTAATAGTATATAACGTTATACGATAGTACGTAATAGTATATATCGTTATACGTTATATAGTAATAGTATATAACGTTATACGTTATATAGTATAAGTATATAACGTTATACGTTATATAGTAATAGTATATAACGTTATACGTTATATAGTAATATTATATAACGTTATGCCTTATATAGTAATAGTATATAACGTTATACGTTATATAGTAATAGTACATAACGTTATACGTTATATAGTAATAGTATATAACGTTATACGTTATATAGTAATAGTACATAACGTTATACGTGATATGGTAATACTATATAACGTTATACGTTATATAGTAATAGTATATAACGTTATACGTTATATAGTAATGGTATATAACGTTATACGTTATATAGTAATATTATATAACGTTATGCGTTATATAGTAATAGTATATAACGTTATACGTTATATAGTAATAGTATATAACGTTATGCATTATATAGTAATAGTATATAACGTTATACGTTATATAGTAATAGTATATAACGTTATACGTTATATAGTAATAGTACACAACGTTATACGTTATATAGTAATAGTATATAACGTTATTCGCTATATAGTAATAGTATATAACGTTATACGTTAATACGTAATAGTATATAACGTTATACGATAGTACGTAATAGTATATATCGTTATACGTTATATAGTAATAGTATATAACGTTATACGTTATATAGTATAAGTATATAACGTTATACGTTATATAGTAATAGTATATAACGTTATACGTTATATAGTAATATTATATAACGTTATGCCTTATATAGTAATAGTATATAACGTTATACGATAGTACGTAATAGTATATAACGTTATACGTGATATGGTAAGACTATATAACGTTATACGCTATTACGTAATAGTATATAACGTTATACGTTAATACGTAATAGTATATATCGTTATACGTTATATAGTAATAGTATATAACGTTATACGTGATATGGCAATACTATATAACGTTATACGTTATTACGTAATAGTATATAACGTTATACGTTATATAGTAATAGTATATAACGTTATACGTTATATAGTAATAGTATATAACGTTATGTGTTATATAGTAATAGTATATAACGTTATCCGTTATATAGTAATAGTATAGAACGTTATACGTTATATAGTAATAGTATATAACGTTATACGTTATATAGTAATAGTATATAACGTTATACGTTATATAGTAATAGTATATAACGTTATACGATAGTACGTAATAGTATATATCGTTATACGTTATATAGTAATAGTATATAACGTTATACGTTATATAGTAATATTATATAACGTTATGCGTTATATAGTAATAGTATATAACGTTATACGTTATATAGTAATATTATATAACGTTATGCGTTATATAGTAATAGTATATAACGTTATACGATAGTACGTAATAGTATATAACGTTATACGTGATATGGTAATACTATATAACGTTATACGCTATTACGTAATAGTATATAACGTTATACGTTAATACGTAATAGTATATATCGTTATACGTTATATAGTAATAGTATATAGCGATATACGTTATATAGTAATAGTATAGAACGTTATACGTTAATACGTAATAGTATATATCGTTATACGTTATATACTATTACTATATAACGTTATACGTTATATAGTAATAGTATATAACGTTATACGTTATATAGTAATAGTATATAACGTTATACGTTATATAGTAATATTATATAACGTTATGCGTTATATAGTAATAGTATATAACGTTATACGTTATATAGTAATAGTATATAACGTTATACGTTATATAGTAATAGTATATAACGTTATGCGTTATATAGTAATAGTATGTCGGAGATGCAGAGACATCGAGCCTTTCTTTTGGCAGATTTCTCAATACTTGGGCTCGGGGTGACATAACTGGTCGCCGAACGTAGCCACGGTCACGGGATGAACGAAATGTTTTACAAGTATATATCGTTATACGTTATATAGTAATAGTATATAACGTTATACGTTATATAGTAATAGTATATAACCTTATACGTTATATAGTAATAGTATATAACGTTATACGTTATATAGTAATAGTATATAACGTTATACGTGATATGGCAATACTATATAACGTTATACGTTATTACGTAATAGTATATAACGTTATACGCTATATAGTAATAGTATATAACGTTATACGTTATATAGTAATAGTATATAACGTTATGTGTTATATAGTAATAGTATATAACGTTATCCGTTATATAGTAATAGTATAGAACGTTATACGTTATATAGTAATAGTATATAACGTTATACGTTATATAGTAATAGTATATAACGTTATACGTTATATAGTAATAGTATATAACGTTATACGTTATATAGTAATAGTATATAACGTTATACGGTATATAGTAATAGTATATAACGTTATACGTTATATAGTAATAGTATATAACGTTATACGTTATTACGTAATAGTATATAACGTTATACGTTATATAGTAATAGTATATAACGTTATACGTTATATAGTAATAGTATATAACGTTATACGTGATATGGTAATACTATATAACGTTATACGCTATTACGTAATAGTATATAACGTTATACGTTAATACGTAATAGTATATATCGTTATACGTTATATAGTATTACTATATAACGTTATACGTTATATAGTAATAGTATATGACGTTATACGTTATTACGTAATAGTATATAACGTTATACGTTAATACGTAATAGTATATATCGTTATACGTTATATAGTAATAGTATATAACGTTATACGTTATATAGTAATAGTATATAACGTTATACGTTATATAGTAATAGTATATAACGTTATACGTTATATAGTAATATTATAAACGTTATGCGTTATATAGTAATAGTATATAACGTTATACGTTATATAGTAATAGTATATAACGTTATACGTTATATAGTAATAGTATATAACGTTATGCGTTATATAGTAATAGTATGTCGGAGATGCAGAGACATCGAGCCTTTCTTTTGGCAGATTTCTCAATACTTGGGCTCGGGGTGACATAACTGGTCGCCGAACGTAGCCACGGTCACGGGATGAACGAAATGTTTTACAAGTATATATCGTTATACGTTATATAGTAATAGTATATAACGTTATACGTTATATAGTAATAGTATATAACCTTATACGTTATATAGTAATAGTATATAACGTTATACGTTATATAGTAATAGTATATAACGTTATACGTGATATGGCAATACTATATAACGTTATACGTTATTACGTAATAGTATATAACGTTATACGCTATATAGTAATAGTATATAACGTTATACGTTATATAGTAATAGTATATAACGTTATGTGTTATATAGTAATAGTATATAACGTTATCCGTTATATAGTAATAGTATAGAACGTTATACGTTATATAGTAATAGTATATAACGTTATACGTTATATAGTAATAGTATATAACGTTATACGTTATATAGTAATAGTATATAACGTTATACGTTATATAGTAATAGTATATAACGTTATACGGTATATAGTAATAGTATATAACGTTATACGTTATATAGTAATAGTATATAACGTTATACGTTATATAGTAATAGTATATGACGTTATACGTTATTACGTAATAGTATATAACGTTATACGTTAATACGTAATAGTATATATCGTTATACGTTATATAGTAATAGTATATAACGTTATACGTTATATAGTAATAGTATATAACGTTATACGTGATATGGTAATACTATATAACGTTATACGCTATTACGTAATAGTATATAACGTTATACGTTAATACGTAATAGTATATATCGTTATACGTTATATACTATTACTATATAACGTTATACGTTATATAGTAATAGTATATGACGTTATACGTTATTACGTAATAGTATATAACGTTATACGTTAATACGTAATAGTATATATCGTTATACGTTATATAGTAATAGTATATAACGTTATACGTTATATAGTAATAGTATATAACGTTATACGTTATATACTATTACTATATAACGTATAACGTTAGTACGTAATAATATACAACGTTATACGTGATATGGTAATACTATATAACGTTATACGTTAATACGTAATAGTATATATCGTTATACGTTATATAGTAGTAGTATATAACGTTATACGTTATATAGTAATAGTATATAACGTTATACGGTATATAGTAATAGTATATAACGTTATACGTTAGTACGTAATAATATATATCGTTATACGTTATATAGTAATAGTATATAACGTTATACGATAGTACGTAATAGTATATATCGTTATACGTTATATAGTAATAGTATATAACGTTATACGTTATATAGTATAAGTATATAACGTTATACGTTATATAGTAATAGTATATATCGTTATACGTTATATAGTATTAGTATATAACGTTATACGTTATATAGTAATAGTATATAACGTTATACGTTATTACGTAATAGTATATAACGTTATACGTTAATACGTAATAGTATATATCGTTATACGTTATATAGTAATAGTATATAACGTTATACGTTATATAGTAATAGTATATAACGTTATACGTTATATAGTAATAGTATATAACGTTATACGTTAGTACGTAATAATATACAACGTTATACGTAATATGGTAATACTATATAACGTTATACGTTAATACGTAATAGTATATATCGTTATACGTTATATAGTAATAGTATATAACGTTATACGTTATATAGTAATAGTATATAACGTTATACGTTATATAGTAATAGTATATAACGTTATACGTTAGTACGTAATAATATATATCGTTATACGTTATATAGTAATAGTATATAACGTTATACGATAGTACGTAATAGTATATATCGTTATACGTTATATAGTAATAGTATATAACGTTATACGTTATATAGTAATATTATATAACGTTATACGTTAGTACGTAATAATATACAACGTTATACGTGATATGGCAATACTATATAACGTTGTACGTTATTACGTAATAGTATATAACGTTATACGTTATATAGTAATAGTATATAACGTTATACGTTATATAGTATAAGTATATAACGTTATACGTTATATAGTAATAGTATATAACGTTATACGTTATATAGTAATAGTATATAATGTTATACGTTATATAGTAATAGTATATAACGTTATACGTTAGTACGTAATAATATACAACGTTATACGTGATATGGCAATACTATATAACGTTGTACGTTATTACGTAATAGTGTATAACGTTATACGTTATATAGTAATAGTATATAACGTTATACGTTATTACGTAATAGTATATAACGTTATACGTTAATACGTAATAGTATATATCGTTATACGTTATATAGTAATATTATATAACGTTATGCCTTATATAGTAATAGTATATAACGTTATACGATAGTACGTAATAGTATATAACGTTATACGTGATATGGTAATACTATATAACGTTATACGCTATTACGTAATAGTATATAACGTTATACGTTAATACGTAATAGTATATATCGTTATACTTTATATAGTATTAGTATATAACGTTATACGTTATATAGTAATAGTATATAACGTTATACGTTATATAGTAATAGTATATAACGTTATACGTTATATAGTAATATTATATAACGTTATGCGTTATATAGTAATAGTATATAACGTTATACGTTATATAGTAATAGTATATAACGTTATACGTTATATAGTAATAGTATATAACGTTATGCGTTATATAGTAATAGTATGTCGGAGATGCAGAGACATCGAGCCTTTCTTTTGGCAGATTTCTCAATACTTGGGCTCGGGGTGACATAACTGGTCGCCGAACGTAGCCACGGTCACGGGATGAACGAAATGTTTTACAAGTATATATCGTTATACGTTATATAGTAATAGTATAAAACGTTATACGTTATATAGTAATAGTATATAACGTTATACGTTATATAGTAATAGTATATAACGTTATACGTGATATGGCAATACTATATAACGTTATACGTTATTACGTAATAGTATATAACGTTATACGCTATATAGTAATAGTATATAACGTTATACGTTATATAGTAATATTATATAACGTTATGTGTTATATAGTAATAGTATATAACGTTATACGTTATATAGTAATAGTATATAACGTTATACGTTATATAGTAATAGTATATAACGTTATGCGTTATATAGTAATAGTATGTCGGAGATGCAGAGACATCGAGCCTTTCTTTTGGCAGATTTCTCAATACTTGGGCTCGGGGTGACATAACTGGTCGCCGAACGTAGCCACGGTCACGGGATGAACGAAATGTTTTACAAGTATATATCGTTATACGTTATATAGTAATAGTATATAACGTTATACGTTATATAGTAATAGTATATAACGTTATACGTGATATGGTAATACTATATAACGTTATACGCTATTACGTAATAGTATATAACGTTATACGTTAATACTTAATAGTATATATCGTTATACGTTATATAGTATTAGTATATAACGTTATACGTTATATAGTAATAGCATATAACGTTATATGTTATTACGTAATAGTATATAACGTTATACGTTAATACGTAATAGTATATATCGTTATACGTTATATAGTAATAGTATATAACGTTATACGTTATATAGTAATATTATATAACGTTATACGTTATATAGTAATAGTATATAACGTTATACGTTAGTACGTAATAATATACAACGTTATACGTGATATGGTAATACTATATAGCGTTATACGTTATATAGTAATAGTATATAACGTTATACGTTATATAGTAATAGTATATAACGTTATACGTTATTACGTAATAGTATATAACGTTATACGTTAATACGTAATAGTATATATCGTTATACGTTATATAGTAATAGTATATAACGTTATACGATAGTACGTAATAGTATATATCGTTATACGTTATATAGTAATAGTATAAAACGTTATACGTTATATAGTAATAGTATATAACGTTATACGTTATATAGTAATAGTATATAACGTTATACGTGATATGGCAATACTATATAACGTTATACGTTATTACGTAATAGTATATAACGTTATACGCTATATAGTAATAGTATATAACGTTATACGTTATATAGTAATATTATATAACGTTATGTGTTATATAGTAATAGTATATAACGTTATCCGTTATATAGTAATAGTATATAACGTTATACGTTATATAGTAATAGTATATAACGTTATACGTTATTACGTAATAGTATATAACGTTATACGTTATATAGTAATAGCATATAACGTTATACGTTATATAGTAATAGTATATAACGTTATACGTGATATGGTAATACTATATAACGTTATACGCTATTACGTAATAGTATATAACGTTATACGTTAATACTTAATAGTATATATCGTTATACGTTATATAGTATTAGTATATAACGTTATACGTTATATAGTAATAGCATATAACGTTATACGTTATTACGTAATAGTATATAACGTTATACGTTAATACGTAATAGTATATATCGTTATACGTTATATAGTAATAGTATATAACGTTATACGTTATATAGTAATATTATATAACGTTATACGTTATATAGTAATAGTATATAACGTTATACGTTAGTACGTAATAATATACAACGTTATACGTGATATGGTAATACTATATAGCGTTATACGTTATATAGTAATAGTATATAACGTTATACGTTATATAGTAATAGTACATAACGTTATACGTTATTACGTAATAGTATATAACGTTATACGTTAATACGTAATAGTATATATCGTTATACGTTATATAGTAATAGTATATAACGTTATACGATAGTACGTAATAGTATATATCGTTATACGTTATATAGTAATAGTATATAACGTTATACGTTATATAGTATAAGTATATAACGTTATACGTTATATAGTAATAGTATATATCGTTATACGTTATATAGTATTAGTATATAACGTTATACGTTATATAGTAATAGTATATAACGTTATACGTTATTACGTAATAGTATATAACGTTATACGTTAATACGTAATAGTATATATCGTTATACGTTATATAGTAATAGTATATAACGTTATACGTTATATAGTAATAGTATATAACGTTATACGTTATATAGTAATAGTATATAACGTTATACGTTAGTACGTAATAATATACAACGTTATACGTGATATGGTAATACTATATAACGTTATACGTTAATACGTAATAGTATATATCGTTATACGTTATATAGTAATAGTATATAACGTTATACGTTATATAGTAATAGTATATAACGTTATACGTTATATAGTAATAGTATATAACGTTATACGTTAGTACGTAATAATATATATCGTTATACGTTATATAGTAATAGTATATAACGTTATACGATAGTACGTAATAGTATATATCGTTATACGTTATATAGTAATAGTATATAACGTTATACGTTATATAGTAATATTATATAACGTTATACGTTAGTACGTAATAATATACAACGTTATACGTGATATGGCAATACTATATAACGTTGTACGTTATTACGTAATAGTATATAACGTTATACGTTATATAGTAATAGTATATAACGTTATACGTTATATAGTATAAGTATATAACGTTATACGTTATATAGTAATAGTATATAACGTTATACGTTAAATAGTAATAGTATATAATGTTATACGTTATATAGTAATAGTATATAACGTTATACGTTAGTACGTAATAATATACAACGTTATACGTGATATGGCAATACTATATAACGTTGTATACTATTACGTACTAACGTATAACGTTATACGTTATATAGTAATAGTATATAACGTTATACGTTATATAGTAATAGTATATAACGTTATACGTTATATAGTAATAGTATATAACGTTATACGTTATATAGTAATATTATATAACGTTATACGTTATATAGTAATAGTATATAACGTTATACGTTAGTACGTAGTAATATACAACGTTATACGTGATATGGTAATACTATATAGCGTTATACGTTATATAGTAATAGTATATAACGTTATACGTTATATAGTAATAGTACATAACGTTATACGTTATTACGTAATAGTATATAACGTTATACGTTAATACGTAATAGTATATATCGTTATACGTTATATAGTAATAGTATATAACGTTATACGATAGTACGTAATAGTATATATCGTTATACGTTATATAGTAATAGTATAAAACGTTATACGTTATATAGTAATAGTATATAACGTTATACGTTATATAGTAATAGTATATAACGTTATACGTGATATGGCAATACTATATAACGTTATACGTTATTACGTAATAGTATATAACGTTATACGCTATATAGTAATAGTATATAACGTTATACGTTATATAGTAATATTATATAACGTTATGTGTTATATAGTAATAGTATATAACGTTATCCGTTATATAGTAATAGTATATAACGTTATACGTTATATAGTAATAGTATATAACGTTATACGTTATTACGTAATAGTATATAACGTTATACGTTATATAGTAATAGTATATAACGTTATACGTTATATAGTAATAGTATATAACGTTATACGTGATATGGTAATACTATATAACGTTATACGTTATTACGTAATAGTATATAACGTTATACGTTAATACTTAATAGTATATATCGTTATACGTTATATAGTATTAGTATATAACGTTATACGTTATATAGTAATAGCATATAACGTTATACGTTATTACGTAATAGTATATAACGTTATACGTTAATACGTAATAGTATATATCGTTATACGTTATATAGTAATAGTATATAACGTTATACGTTATATAGTAATATTATATAACGTTATACGTTATATAGTAATAGTATATAACGTTATACGTTAGTACGTAATAATATACAACGTTATACGTGATATGGTAATACTATATAGCGTTATACGTTATATACTATTACTATATAACGTTATACGTTATATAGTAATAGTACATAACGTTATACGATATTACGTAATAGTATATAACGTTATACGTTAATACGTAATAGTATATATCGTTATACGTTATATAGTAATAGTATATAACGTTATACGATAGTACGTAATAGTATATATCGTTATACGTTATATAGTAATAGTATATAACGTTATACGTTATATAGTATAAGTATATAACGTTATACGTTATATAGTAATAGTATATATCGTTATACGTTATATACTATTACTATATAACGTTATACGTTATATAGTAATAGTATATAACGTTATACGTTATTACGTAATAGTATATAACGTTATACGTTAATACGTAATAGTATATATCGTTATACGTTATATAGTAATAGTATATAACGTTATACGTTATATAGTAATAGTATATAACGTTATACGTTATATAGTAATAGTATATAACGTTATACGTTAGTACGTAATAATATACAACGTTATACGTGATATGGTAATACTATATAACGTTATACGTTAATACGTAATAGTATATATCGTTATACGTTATATAGTAATAGTATATAACGTTATACGTTATATAGTAATAGTATATAACGTTATACGTTATATAGTAATAGTATATAACGTTATACGTTAGTACGTAATAATATATATCGTTATACGTTATATAGTAATAGTATATAGCGATATACGTTATATAGTAATAGTATAGAACGTTATACGTTAATACGTAATAGTATATATCGTTATACGTTATATAGTATTAGTATATAACGTTATACGTTATATAGTAATAGTATATAACGTTATACGTTATATAGTAATAGTATATAACGTTATACGTTATATAGTAATATTATATAACGTTATGCGTTATATAGTAATAGTATATAACGTTATACGTTATATAGTAATAGTATATAACGTTATACGTTATATAGTAATAGTATATAACGTTATGCGTTATATAGTAATAGTATGTCGGAGATGCAGAGACATCGAGCCTTTCTTTTGGCAGATTTCTCAATACTTGGGCTCGGGGTGACATAACTGGTCGCCGAACGTAGCCACGGTCACGGGATGAACGAAATGTTTTACAAGTATATATCGTTATACGTTATATAGTAATAGTATATAACGTTATACGTTATATAGTAATAGTATATAACCTTATACGTTATATAGTAATAGTATATAACGTTATACGTTATATAGTAATAGTATATAACGTTATACGTGATATGGCAATACTATATAACGTTATACGTTATTACGTAATAGTATATAACGTTATACGCTATATAGTAATAGTATATAACGTTATACGTTATATAGTAATAGTATATAACGTTATGTGTTATATAGTAATAGTATATAACGTTATCCGTTATATAGTAATAGTATAGAACGTTATACGTTATATAGTAATAGTATATAACGTTATACGTTATATAGTAATAGTATATAACGTTATACGTTATATAGTAATAGTATATAACGTTATACGTTATATAGTAATAGTATATAACGTTATACGGTATATAGTAATAGTATATAACGTTATACGTTATATAGTAATAGTATATAACGTTATACGTTATTACGTAATAGTATATAACGTTATACGTTATATAGTAATAGTATATAACGTTATACGTTATATAGTAATAGTATATAACGTTATACGTGATATGGTAATACTATATAACGTTATACGCTATTACGTAATAGTATATAACGTTATACGTTAATACGTAATAGTATATATCGTTATACGTTATATAGTATTACTATATAACGTTATACGTTATATAGTAATAGTATATGACGTTATACGTTATTACGTAATAGTATATAACGTTATACGTTAATACGTAATAGTATATATCGTTATACGTTATATAGTAATAGTATATAACGTTATACGTTATATAGTAATAGTATATAACGTTATACGTTATATAGTAATAGTATATAACGTTATACGTTATATAGTAATATTATAAACGTTATGCGTTATATAGTAATAGTATATAACGTTATACGTTATATAGTAATAGTATATAACGTTATACGTTATATAGTAATAGTATATAACGTTATGCGTTATATAGTAATAGTATGTCGGAGATGCAGAGACATCGAGCCTTTCTTTTGGCAGATTTCTCAATACTTGGGCTCGGGGTGACATAACTGGTCGCCGAACGTAGCCACGGTCACGGGATGAACGAAATGTTTTACAAGTATATATCGTTATACGTTATATAGTAATAGTATATAACGTTATACGTTATATAGTAATAGTATATAACCTTATACGTTATATAGTAATAGTATATAACGTTATACGTTATATAGTAATAGTATATAACGTTATACGTGATATGGCAATACTATATAACGTTATACGTTATTACGTAATAGTATATAACGTTATACGCTATATAGTAATAGTATATAACGTTATACGTTATATAGTAATAGTATATAACGTTATGTGTTATATAGTAATAGTATATAACGTTATCCGTTATATAGTAATAGTATAGAACGTTATACGTTATATAGTAATAGTATATAACGTTATACGTTATATAGTAATAGTATATAACGTTATACGTTATATAGTAATAGTATATAACGTTATACGTTATATAGTAATAGTATATAACGTTATACGGTATATAGTAATAGTATATAACGTTATACGTTATATAGTAATAGTATATAACGTTATACGTTATATAGTAATAGTATATGACGTTATACGTTATTACGTAATAGTATATAACGTTATACGTTAATACGTAATAGTATATATCGTTATACGTTATATAGTAATAGTATATAACGTTATACGTTATATAGTAATAGTATATAACGTTATACGTGATATGGTAATACTATATAACGTTATACGCTATTACGTAATAGTATATAACGTTATACGTTAATACGTAATAGTATATATCGTTATACGTTATATAGTATTACTATATAACGTTATACGTTATATAGTAATAGTATATGACGTTATACGTTATTACGTAATAGTATATAACGTTATACGTTAATACGTAATAGTATATATCGTTATACGTTATATAGTAATAGTATATAACGTTATACGTTATATAGTAATAGTATATAACGTTATACGTTATATAGTAATAGTATATAACGTTAAACGTTAGTACGTAATAATATACAACGTTATACGTGATATGGTAATACTATATAACGTTATACGTTAATACGTAATAGTATATATCGTTATACGTTATATAGTAGTAGTATATAACGTTATACGTTATATGGTAATAGTATATAACGTTATACGGTATATAGTAATAGTATATAACGTTATACGTTAGTACGTAATAATATATATCGTTATACGTTATATAGTAATAGTATATAACGTTATACGATAGTACGTAATAGTATATATCGTTATACGTTATATAGTAATAGTATATAACGTTATACGTTATATAGTATAAGTATATAACGTTATACGTTATATAGTAATAGTATATATCGTTATACGTTATATAGTATTAGTATATAACGTTATACGTTATATAGTAATAGTATATAACGTTATACGTTATTACGTAATAGTATATAACGTTATACGTTAATACGTAATAGTATATATCGTTATACGTTATATAGTAATAGTATATAACGTTATACGTTATATAGTAATAGTATATAACGTTATACGTTATATAGTAATAGTATATAACGTTATACGTTAGTACGTAATAATATACAACGTTATACGTAATATGGTAATACTATATAACGTTATACGTTAATACGTAATAGTATATATCGTTATACGTTATATAGTAATAGTATATAACGTTATACGTTATATAGTAATAGTATATAACGTTATACGTTATATAGTAATAGTATATAACGTTATACGTTAGTACGTAATAATATATATCGTTATACGTTATATAGTAATAGTATATAACGTTATACGATAGTACGTAATAGTATATATCGTTATACGTTATATAGTAATAGTATATAACGTTATACGTTATATAGTAATATTATATAACGTTATACGTTAGTACGTAATAATATACAACGTTATACGTGATATGGCAATACTATATAACGTTGTACGTTATTACGTAATAGTATATAACGTTATACGTTATATAGTAATAGTATATAACGTTATACGTTATATAGTATAAGTATATAACGTTATACGTTATATAGTAATAGTATATAACGTTATACGTTATATAGTAATAGTATATAATGTTATACGTTATATAGTAATAGTATATAACGTTATACGTTAGTACGTAATAATATACAACGTTATACGTGATATGGCAATACTATATAACGTTGTATACTATTACGTACTAACGTATAACGTTATACGTTATATAGTAATAGTATATAACGTTATACGTTATATAGTAATAGTATATAACGTTATACGTTATATAGTAATAGTATATAACGTTATACGTTATATAGTAATATTATATAACGTTATGCCTTATATAGTAATAGTATATAACGTTATACGATAGTACGTAATAGTATATAACGTTATACGTGATATGGTAATACTATATAACGTTATACGCTATTACGTAATAGTATATAACGTTATACGTTAATACGTAATAGTATATATCGTTATACTTTATATAGTATTACTATATAACGTATAACGTTATATAGTAATAGTATATAACGTTATACGTTATATAGTAATAGTATATAACGTTATACGTTATATAGTAATATTATATAACGTTATGCGTTATATAGTAATAGTATATAACGTTATACGTTATATAGTAATAGTATATAACGTTATACGTTATATAGTAATAGTATATAACGTTATGCGTTATATAGTAATAGTATGTCGGAGATGCAGAGACATCGAGCCTTTCTTTTGGCAGATTTCTCAATACTTGGGCTCGGGGTGACATAACTGGTCGCCGAACGTAGCCACGGTCACGGGATGAACGAAATGTTTTACAAGTATATATCGTTATACGTTATATAGTAATAGTATAAAACGTTATACGTTATATAGTAATAGTATATAACGTTATACGTTATATAGTAATAGTATATAACGTTATACGTGATATGGCAATACTATATAACGTTATACGTTATTACGTAATAGTATATAACGTTATACGCTATATAGTAATAGTATATAACGTTATACGTTATATAGTAATATTATATAACGTTATGTGTTATATAGTAATAGTATATAACGTTATACGTTATATAGTAATAGTATATAACGTTATACGTTATATAGTAATAGTATATAACGTTATGCGTTATATAGTAATAGTATGTCGGAGATGCAGAGACATCGAGCCTTTCTTTTGGCAGATTTCTCAATACTTGGGCTCGGGGTGACATAACTGGTCGCCGAACGTAGCCACGGTCACGGGATGAACGAAATGTTTTACAAGTATATATCGTTATACGTTATATAGTAATAGTATATAACGTTATACGTTATATAGTAATAGTATATAACGTTATACGTGATATGGTAATACTATATAACGTTATACGCTATTACGTAATAGTATATAACGTTATACGTTAATACTTAATAGTATATATCGTTATACGTTATATACTATTACTATATAACGTTATACGTTATATAGTAATAGCATATAACGTTATACGTTATTACGTAATAGTATATAACGTTATACGTTAATACGTAATAGTATATATCGTTATACGTTATATAGTAATAGTATATAACGTTATACGTTATATAGTAATATTATATAACGTTATACGTTATATAGTAATAGTATATAACGTTATACGTTA
Source organism: Bombus terrestris (assembly GCF_910591885.1). Lineage (NCBI taxonomy): Eukaryota > Metazoa > Arthropoda > Insecta > Hymenoptera > Apidae > Bombus > Bombus terrestris. Next base: position 554,567 of record NC_063286.1, read on the forward strand.
GTACGTAATAATATACAACGTTATACGTGATATGGTAATACTATATAGCGTTATACGTTATATAGTAATAGTATATAACGTTATACGTTATATAGTAATAGTACATAACGTTATACGTTATTACGTAATAGTATATAACGTTATACGTTAATACGTAATAGTATATATCGTTATACGTTATATAGTAATAGTATATAACGTTATACGTTAGTACGTAATAGTATATATCGTTATACGTTATATAGTAATAGTATAAAACGTTATACGTTATATAGTAATAGTATATAACGTTATACGTTATATAGTAATAGTATATAACGTTATACGTGATATGGCAATACTATATAACGTTATACGTTATTACGTAATAGTATATAACGTTATACGCTATATAGTAATAGTATATAACGTTATACGTTATATAGTAATATTATATAACGTTATGTGTTATATAGTAATAGTATATAACGTTATCCGTTATATAGTAATAGTATATAACGTTATACGTTATATAGTAATAGTATATAACGTTATACGTTATTACGTAATAGTATATAACGTTATACGTTATATAGTAATAGTATATAACGTTATACGTTATATAGTAATAGTATATAACGTTATACGTGATATGGTAATACTATATAACGTTATACGCTATTACGTAATAGTATATAACGTTATACGTTAATACTTAATAGTATATATCGTTATACGTTATATAGTATTAGTATATAACGTTATACGTTATATAGTAATAGCATATAACGTTATACGTTATTACGTAATAGTATATAACGTTATACGTTAATACGTAATAGTATATATCGTTATACGTTATATAGTAATAGTATATAACGTTATACGTTATATAGTAATATTATATAACGTTATACGTTATATAGTAATAGTATATAACGTTATACGTTAGTACGTAATAATATACAACGTTATACGTGATATGGTAATACTATATAGCGTTATACGTTATATAGTAATAGTATATAACGTTATACGTTATATAGTAATAGTACATAACGTTATACGTTATTACGTAATAGTATATAACGTTATACGTTAATACGTAATAGTATATATCGTTATACGTTATATAGTAATAGTATATAACGTTATACGATAGTACGTAATAGTATATATCGTTATACGTTATATAGTAATAGTATATAACGTTATACGTTATATAGTATAAGTATATAACGTTATACGTTATATAGTAATAGTATATATCGTTATACGTTATATAGTATTAGTATATAACGTTATACGTTATATAGTAATAGTATATAACGTTATACGTTATTACGTAATAGTATATAACGTTATACGTTAATACGTAATAGTATATATCGTTATACGTTATATAGTAATAGTATATAACGTTATACGTTATATAGTAATAGTATATAACGTTATACGTTATATAGTAATAGTATATAACGTTATACGTTAGTACGTAATAATATACAACGTTATACGTGATATGGTAATACTATATAACGTTATACGTTAATACGTAATAGTATATATCGTTATACGTTATATAGTAATAGTATATAACGTTATACGTTATATAGTAATAGTATATAACGTTATACGTTATATAGTAATAGTATATAACGTTATACGTTAGTACGTAATAATATATATCGTTATACGTTATATAGTAATAGTATATAACGTTATACGATAGTACGTAATAGTATATATCGTTATACGTTATATAGTAATAGTATATAACGTTATACGTTATATAGTAATAGTATATAACGTTATACGTTAGTACGTAATAATATACAACGTTATACGTGATATGGCAATACTATATAACGTTGTACGTTATTACGTAATAGTATATAACGTTATACGTTATATAGTAATAGTATATAACGTTATACGTTATATAGTATAAGTATATAACGTTATACGTTATATAGTAATAGTATATAACGTTATACGTTAAATAGTAATAGTATATAATGTTATACGTTATATAGTAATAGTATATAACGTTATACGTTAGTACGTAATAATATACAACGTTATACGTGATATGGCAATACTATATAACGTTGTACGTTATTACGTACTAACGTATAACGTTATACGTTATATAGTAATAGTATATAACGTTATACGTTATATAGTAATAGTATATAACGTTATACGTTATATAGTAATAGTATATAACGTTATACGTTATATAGTAATATTATATAACGTTATACGTTATATAGTAATAGTATATAACGTTATACGTTAGTACGTAATAATATACAACGTTATACGTGATATGGTAATACTATATAGCGTTATACGTTATATAGTAATAGTATATAACGTTATACGTTATATAGTAATAGTACATAACGTTATACGTTATTACGTAATAGTATATAACGTTATACGTTAATACGTAATAGTATATATCGTTATACGTTATATAGTAATAGTATATAACGTTATACGATAGTACGTAATAGTATATATCGTTATACGTTATATAGTAATAGTATAAAACGTTATACGTTATATAGTAATAGTATATAACGTTATACGTTATATAGTAATAGTATATAACGTTATACGTGATATGGCAATACTATATAACGTTATACGTTATTACGTAATAGTATATAACGTTATACGCTATATAGTAATAGTATATAACGTTATACGTTATATAGTAATATTATATAACGTTATGTGTTATATAGTAATAGTATATAACGTTATCCGTTATATAGTAATAGTATATAACGTTATACGTTATATAGTAATAGTATATAACGTTATACGTTATTACGTAATAGTATATAACGTTACACGTTATATAGTAATAGTAAATAACGTAATACGTTATATAGTAATAGTATATAACGTTATACGTGATATGGTAATACTATATAACGTTATACGCTATTACGTAATAGTATATAACGTTATACGTTAATACTTAATAGTATATATCGTTATACGTTATATAGTATTAGTATATAACGTTATACGTTATATAGTAATAGCATATAACGTTATACGTTATTACGTAATAGTATATAACGTTATACGTTAATACGTAATAGTATATATCGTTATACGTTATATAGTAATAGTATATAACGTTATACGTTATATAGTAATATTATATAACGTTATACGTTATATAGTAATAGTATATAACGTTATACGTTAGTACGTAATAATATACAACGTTATACGTGATATGGTAATACTATATAGCGTTATACGTTATATAGTAATAGTATATAACGTTATACGTTATATAGTAATAGTACATAACGTTATACGTTATTACGTAATAGTATATAACGTTATACGTTAATACGTAATAGTATATATCGTTATACGTTATATAGTAATAGTATATAACGTTATACGATAGTACGTAATAGTATATATCGTTATACGTTATATAGTAATAGTATATAACGTTATACGTTATATAGTATAAGTATATAACGTTATACGTTATATAGTAATAGTATATATCGTTATACGTTATATAGTATTAGTATATAACGTTATACGTTATATAGTAATAGTATATAACGTTATACGTTATTACGTAATAGTATATAACGTTATACGTTAATACGTAATAGTATATATCGTTATACGTTATATAGTAATAGTATATAACGTTATACGTTATATAGTAATAGTATATAACGTTATACGTTATATAGTAATAGTATATAACGTTATACGTTAGTACGTAATAATATACAACGTTATACGTGATATGGTAATACTATATAACGTTATACGTTAATACGTAATAGTATATATCGTTATACGTTATATAGTAATAGTATATAACGTTATACGTTATATAGTAATAGTATATAACGTTATACGTTATATAGTAATAGTATATAACGTTATACGTTATATAGTAATAGTATATAACGTTATACGTTAGTACGTAATAATATATATCGTTATACGTTATATAGTAATAGTATATAACGTTATACGATAGTACGTAATAGTATATATCGTTATACGTTATATAGTAATAGTATATAACGTTATACGTTATATAGTAATATTATATAACGTTATACGTTAGTACGTAATAATATACAACGTTATACGTGATATGGCAATACTATATAACGTTGTACGTTATTACGTAATAGTATATAACGTTATACGTTATATAGTAATAGTATATAACGTTATACGTTATATAGTATAAGTATATAACGTTATACGTTATATAGTAATAGTATATAACGTTATACGTTAAATAGTAATAGTATATAACGTTATACGTTATATAGTAATAGTATATAACGTTATACGTTAGTACGTAATAATATACAACGTTATACGTGATATGGCAATACTATATAACGTTGTATACTATTACGTAATAACGTATAACGTTATACGTTATATAGTAATAGTATATAACGTTATACGTTATATAGTAATAGTATATAACGTTATACGTTATATAGTAATAGTATATAACGTTATACGTTATATAGTAATATTATATAACGTTATGCCTTATATAGTAATAGTATATAACGTTATACGATAGTACGTAATAGTATATAACGTTATACGTGATATGGTAATACTATATAACGTTATACGCTATTACGTAATAGTATATAACGTTATACGTTAATACGTAATAGTATATATCGTTATACTTTATATAGTATTAGTATATAACGTTATACGTTATATAGTAATAGTATATAACGTTATACGTTATATAGTAATAGTATATAACGTTATACGTTATATAGTAATATTATATAACGTTATGCGTTATATAGTAATAGTATATAACGTTATACGTTATATAGTAATAGTATATAACGTTATACGTTATATAGTAATAGTATATAACGTTATGCGTTATATAGTAATAGTATGTCGGAGATGCAGAGACATCGAGCCTTTCTTTTGGCAGATTTCTCAATACTTGGGCTCGGGGTGACATAACTGGTCGCCGAACGTAGCCACGGTCACGGGATGAACGAAATGTTTTACAAGTATATATCGTTATACGTTATATAGTAATAGTATAAAACGTTATACGTTATATAGTAATAGTATATAACGTTATACGTTATATAGTAATAGTATATAACGTTATACGTGATATGGCAATACTATATAACGTTATACGTTATTACGTAATAGTATATAACGTTATACGCTATATAGTAATAGTATATAACGTTATACGTTATATAGTAATATTATATAACGTTATGTGTTATATAGTAATAGTATATAACGTTATCCGTTATATAGTAATAGTATATAACGTTATACGTTATATAGTAATAGTATATAACGTTATACGTTATTACGTAATAGTATATAACGTTATACGTTATATAGTAATAGTATATAACGTTATACGTTATATAGTAATAGTATATAACGTTATACGTGATATGGTAATACTATATAACGTTATACGCTATTACGTAATAGTATATAACGTTATACGTTAATACGTAATAGTATATATCGTTATACGTTATATACTATTACTATATAACGTTATACGTTATATAGTAATAGTATATAACGTTATACGTTATTACGTAATAGTATATAACGTTATACGTTAATACGTAATAGTATATATCGTTATACGTTATATAGTAATAGTATATAACGTTATACGTTATATAGTAATATTATATAACGTTATACGTTATATAGTAATAGTATATAACGTTATACGTTAGTACGTAATAATATACAACGTTATACGTGATATGGTAATACTATATAACGTTATACGTTATATAGTAATAGTATATAACGTTATACGTTATATAGTAATAGTATATAACGTTATCCGTTATATAGTAATAGTATAGAACGTTATACGATAGTACGTAATAGTATATAACGTTATACGTGATATGGTAATACTATATAACGTTATACGCTATTACGTAATAGTATATAACGTTATACGTTAATACGTAATAGTATATATCGTTATACGTTATATAGTAATAGTATATAATCTTTTACGTTATATAGTAATAGTATATAACGTTATACGTTATATAGTAATAGTATATAACGTTATACGTTATATAGTAATATTATATAACGTTATGCGTTATATAGTAATAGTATATAACGTTATACGTTATATAGTAATAGTATATAACGTTATACGTTATATAGTAATAGTATATAACGTTATACGATAGTACGTAATAGTATATATCGTTATACGCTATATAGTAATAGTATATAACGTTATACGTTATATAGTATAAGTATATAACGTTATACGTTATATAGTAATATTATATAACGTTATGCGTTATATAGTAATAGTATATAACGTTATACGTTGTATAGTAATAGTATCTAACGTTATACGTTAATACGTAATAGTATATATCGTTATACGTTATATAGTAATAGTATATAACGTTATACGTTATATAGTAATAGTATATAACGTTATACGTTAGTACGTAATAATATATATCGTTATACGTTATATAGTAATAGTATATAAGGTTATACGATAGTACGTAATAGTATATATCGTTATACGTTATATAGTAATAGTATATAACGTTATACGTTATATAGTATAAGTATATAACGTTATACGTTATATAGTAATAGTATATAACGTTATACGTTATATAGTAATATTATATAACGTTATGCGTTATATAGTAATAGTATATAACGTTATACGATAGTACGTAATAGTATATAACGTTATACGTGATATGGTAATACTATATAACGTTATACGCTATTACGTAATAGTATATAACGTTATACGTTAATACGTAATAGTATATATCGTTATACGTTATATAGTAATAGTATATAGCGAAATTCGTTATATAGTAATAGTATAGAACGTTATACGTTATATAGTAATAGTATATAACGGTATACGTTATATAGTATAAGTATATAACGTTATACGTTATATAGTAATAGTATATAACGTTATACGTTATATAGTAATATTATATAACGTTATGCCTTATATAGTAATAGTATATAACGTTATACGATAGTACGTAATAGTATATAACGTTATACGTGATATGGTAATACTATATAACGTTATACGCTATTACGTAATAGTATATAACGTTATACGTTAATACGTAATAGTATATATCGTTATACGTTATATAGTAATAGTATATAACGTTATACGTTATATAGTAATAGTATATAACGTTATACGTTATATAGTAATAGCATATAACGTTATACGTTATATAGTAATATTATATAACGTTATGCGTTATATAGTAATAGTATATAACGTTATACGTTATATAATAATAGTATATAACGTTATACGTTATATAGTAATAGTATATAACGTTATACGATAGTACGTAATAGTATATATCGTTATACGTTATATAGTAATAGTATATAACGTTATACGTTATATAGTAATAGTATATAACGTTATACGTTATATAGTAATAGTATATAACGTTATACGTTAGTACGTAATAGTATAGAACGTTATACGTTATATGGTAATACTATACAACGTTATACGTTATATAGTAATAGTATATAACGTTATACGTTATATAGTAATAGTATATAACGTTATACGTTATATAGTAATAGTATATAACGTTATACGTTAGTACGTAATAATATATATCGTTATACGTTGTATAGTAATAGTATATAACGTTATACGGTAGTACGTAATAGTATATATCGTTATACGTTATATAGTAATAGTATATAACGTTATACGTTATATAGTAATAGTATATAACGTTATGCATTATATAGTAATAGTATATAACGTTATACGTTATATAGTAATAGTATATAACGTTATACGTTATATAGTAATAGTACATAACGTTATACGTTATATAGTAATAGTATATAACGTTATTCGCTATATAGTAATAGTATATAACGTTATACGTTAATACGTAATAGTATATAACGTTATACGATAGTACGTAATAGTATATATCGTTATACGTTATATAGTAATAGTATATAACGTTATACGTTATATAGTATAAGTATATAACGTTATACGTTATATAGTAATAGTATATAACGTTATACGTTATATAGTAATATTATATAACGTTATGCCTTATATAGTAACAGTATATAACGTTATACGATAGTACGTAATAGTATATAACGTTATACGTGATATGGTAAGACTATATAACGTTATACGCTATTACGTAATAGTATATAACGTTATACGTTAATACGTAATAGTATATATCGTTATACGTTATATAGTAATAGTATATAACGTTATACGTGATATGGCAATACTATATAACGTTATACGTTATTACGTAATAGTATATAACGTTATACGTTATATAGTAATAGTATATAACGTTATACGTTATATAGTAATAGTATATAACGTTATGCGTTATATAGTAATAGTATGTCGGAGATGCAGAGACATCGAGCCTTTCTTTTGGCAGATTTCTCAATACTTGGGCTCGGGGTGACATAACTGGTCGCCGAACGTAGCCACGGTCACGGGATGAACGAAATGTTTTACAAGTATATATCGTTATACGTTATATAGTAATAGTATAAAACGTTATACGTTATATAGTAATAGTATATAACGTTATACGTTATATAGTAATAGTATATAACGTTATACGTGATATGGCAATACTATATAACGTTATACGTTATTACGTAATAGTATATAACGTTATACGCTATATAGTAATAGTATATAACGTTATACGTTATATAGTAATATTATATAACGTTATGTGTTATATAGTAATAGTATATAACGTTATCCGTTATATAGTAATAGTATATAACGTTATACGTTATATAGTAATAGTATATAACGTTATACGTTATTACGTAATAGTATATAACGTTATACGTTATATAGTAATAGTATATAACGTTATACGTTATATAGTAATAGTATATAACGTTATACGTGATATGGTAATACTATATAACGTTATACGCTATTACGTAATAGTATATAACGTTATACGTTAATACTTAATAGTATATATCGTTATACGTTATATACTATTACGTAATAACGTATAACGTTATATAGTAATAGTATATAACGTTATACGTTATTACGTAATAGTATATAACGTTATACGTTAATACGTAATAGTATATATCGTTATACGTTATATAGTAATAGTATATAACGTTATACGTTATATAGTAATATTATATAACGTTATACGTTATATAGTAATAGTATATAACGTTATACGTTAGTACGTAATAATATACAACGTTATACGTGATATGGTAATACTATATAACGTTATACGTTATATAGTAATAGTATATAACGTTATACGTTATATAGTAATAGTATATAACGTTATCCGTTATATAGTAATAGTATAGAACGTTATACGATAGTACGTAATAGTATATAACGTTATACGTGATATGGTAATACTATATAACGTTATACGCTATTACGTAATAGTATATAACGTTATACGTTAATACGTAATAGTATATATCGTTATACGTTATATAGTAATAGTATATAATCTTTTACGTTATATAGTAATAGTATATAACGTTATACGTTATATAGTAATAGTATATAACGTTATACGTTATATAGTAATATTATATAACGTTATGCGTTATATAGTAATAGTATATAACGTTATACGTTATATAGTAATAGTATATAACGTTATACGTTATATAGTAATAGTATATAACGTTATACGATAGTACGTAATAGTATATATCGTTATACGCTATATAGTAATAGTATATAACGTTATACGTTATATAGTATAAGTATATAACGTTATACGTTATATAGTAATATTATATAACGTTATGCGTTATATAGTAATAGTATATAACGTTATACGTTGTATAGTAATAGTATATAACGTTATACGATAGTACGTAATAGTATATATCGTTATACGTTATATAGTAATAGTATATAACGTTATACGTTATATAGTAATAGTATATAACGTTATACGTTAGTACGTAATAATATATATCGTTATACGTTGTATAGTAATAGTATATAAGGTTATACGATAGTACGTAATAGTATATATCGTTATACGTTATATAGTAATAGTATATAACGTTATACGTTATATAGTATAAGTATATAACGTTATACGTTATATAGTAATAGTATATAACGTTATACGTTATATAGTAATATTATATAACGTTATGCGTTATATAGTAATAGTATATAACGTTATACGATAGTACGTAATAGTATATAACGTTATACGTGATATGGTAATACTATATAACGTTATACGCTATTACGTAATAGTATATAACGTTATACGTTAATACGTAATAGTATATATCGTTATACGTTATATAGTAATAGTATATAGCGAAATTCGTTATATAGTAATAGTATAGAACGTTATACGTTATATAGTAATAGTATATAACGGTATACGTTATATAGTATAAGTATATAACGTTATACGTTATATAGTAATAGTATATAACGTTATACGTTATATAGTAATATTATATAACGTTATGCCTTATATAGTAATAGTATATAACGTTATACGATAGTACGTAATAGTATATAACGTTATACGTGATATGGTAATACTATATAACGTTATACGCTATTACGTAATAGTATATAACGTTATACGTTAATACGTAATAGTATATATCGTTATACGTTATATAGTAATAGTATATAACGTTATACGTTATATAGTAATAGTATATAACGTTATACGTTATATAGTAATAGCATATAACGTTATACGTTATATAGTAATATTATATAACGTTATGCGTTATATAGTAATAGTATATAACGTTATACGTTATATAATAATAGTATATAACGTTATACCTTATATAGTAATAGTATATAACGTTATACGATAGTACGTAATAGTATATATCGTTATACGTTATATAGTAATAGTATATAACGTTATACGTTATATAGTAATAGTATATAACGTTATACGTTATATAGTAATAGTATATAACGTTATACGTTAGTACGTAATAGTATAGAACGTTATACGTTATATGGTAATACTATACAACGTTATACGTTATATAGTAATAGTATATAACGTTATACGTTATATAGTAATAGTATATAACGTTATACGTTATATAGTAATAGTATATAACGTTATACGTTAGTACGTAATAATATATATCGTTATACGTTGTATAGTAATAGTATATAACGTTATACGGTAGTACGTAATAGTATATATCGTTATACGTTATATAGTAATAGTATATAACGTTATACGTTATATAGTAATAGTATATAACGTTATGCATTATATAGTAATAGTATATAACGTTATACGTTATATAGTAATAGTATATAACGTTATACGTTATATAGTAATAGTACATAACGTTATACGTTATATAGTAATAGTATATAACGTTATTCGCTATATAGTAATAGTATATAACGTTATACGTTAATACGTAATAGTATATAACGTTATACGATAGTACGTAATAGTATATATCGTTATACGTTATATAGTAATAGTATATAACGTTATACGTTATATAGTATAAGTATATAACGTTATACGTTATATAGTAATAGTATATAACGTTATACGTTATATAGTAATATTATATAACGTTATGCCTTATATAGTAACAGTATATAACGTTATACGATAGTACGTAATAGTATATAACGTTATACGTGATATGGTAAGACTATATAACGTTATACGCTATTACGTAATAGTATATAACGTTATACGTTAATACGTAATAGTATATATCGTTATACGTTATATAGTAATAGTATATAACGTTATACGTGATATGGCAATACTATATAACGTTATACGTTATTACGTAATAGTATATAACGTTATACGTTATATAGTAATAGTATATAACGTTATACGTTATATAGTAATAGTATATAACGTTATGTGTTATATAGTAATAGTATATAACGTTATCCGTTATATAGTAATAGTATAGAACGTTATACGTTATATAGTAATAGTATATAACGTTATACGTTATATAGTAATAGTATATAACGTTATACGTTATATAGTAATAGTATATAACGTTATACGATAGTACGTAATAGTATATATCGTTATACGTTATATAGTAATAGTATATAACGTTATACGTTATATAGTAATATTATATAACGTTATGCGTTATATAGTAATAGTATATAACGTTATACGTTATATAGTAATATTATATAACGTTATGCGTTATATAGTAATAGTATATAACGTTATACGATAGTACGTAATAGTATATAACGTTATACGTGATATGGTAATACTATATAACGTTATACGCTATTACGTAATAGTATATAACGTTATACGTTAATACGTAATAGTATATATCGTTATACGTTATATAGTAATAGTATATAGCGATATACGTTATATAGTAATAGTATAGAACGTTATACGTTAATACGTAATAGTATATATCGTTATACGTTATATAGTATTAGTATATAACGTTATACGTTATATAGTAATAGTATATAACGTTATACGTTATATAGTAATAGTATATAACGTTATACGTTATATAGTAATATTATATAACGTTATGCGTTATATAGTAATAGTATATAACGTTATACGTTATATAGTAATAGTATATAACGTTATACGTTATATAGTAATAGTATATAACGTTATGCGTTATATAGTAATAGTATGTCGGAGATGCAGAGACATCGAGCCTTTCTTTTGGCAGATTTCTCAATACTTGGGCTCGGGGTGACATAACTGGTCGCCGAACATAGCCACGGTCACGGGATGAACGAAATGTTTTACAAGTATATATCGTTATACGTTATATAGTAATAGTATATAACGTTATACGTTATATAGTAATAGTATATAACCTTATACGTTATATAGTAATAGTATATAACGTTATACGTTATATAGTAATAGTATATAACGTTATACGTGATATGGCAATACTATATAACGTTATACGTTATTACGTAATAGTATATAACGTTATACGCTATATAGTAATAGTATATAACGTTATACGTTATATAGTAATAGTATATAACGTTATGTGTTATATAGTAATAGTATATAACGTTATCCGTTATATAGTAATAGTATAGAACGTTATACGTTATATAGTAATAGTATATAACGTTATACGTTATATAGTAATAGTATATAACGTTATACGTTATATAGTAATAGTATATAACGTTATACGTTATATAGTAATAGTATATAACGTTATACGGTATATAGTAATAGTATATAACGTTATACGTTATATAGTAATAGTATATAACGTTATACGTTATTACGTAATAGTATATAACGTTATACGTTATATAGTAATAGTATATAACGTTATACGTTATATAGTAATAGTATATAACGTTATACGTGATATGGTAATACTATATAACGTTATACGCTATTACGTAATAGTATATAACGTTATACGTTAATACGTAATAGTATATATCGTTATACGTTATATAGTATTACTATATAACGTATAACGTTATATAGTAATAGTATATGACGTTATACGTTATTACGTAATAGTATATAACGTTATACGTTAATACGTAATAGTATATATCGTTATACGTTATATAGTAATAGTATATAACGTTATACGTTATATAGTAATAGTATATAACGTTATACGTTATATAGTAATAGTATATAACGTTAAACGTTAGTACGTAATAATATACAACGTTATACGTGATATGGTAATACTATATAACGTTATACGTTAATACGTAATAGTATATATCGTTATACGTTATATAGTAGTAGTATATAACGTTATACGTTATATAGTAATAGTATATAACGTTATACGGTATATAGTAATAGTATATAACGTTATACGTTAGTACGTAATAATATATATCGTTATACGTTATATAGTAATAGTATATAACGTTATACGATAGTACGTAATAGTATATATCGTTATACGTTATATAGTAATAGTATATAACGTTATACGTTATATAGTATAAGTATATAACGTTATACGTTATATAGTAATAGTATATAACGTTATACGTTATATACTATTACTATATAACGTTATACGTTATATAGTAATAGTATATAACGTTATACGTTATTACGTAATAGTATATAACGTTATACGTTAATACGTAATAGTATATATCGTTATACGTTATATAGTAATAGTATATAACGTTATACGTTATATAGTAATAGTATATAACGTTATACGTTATATAGTAATAGTATATAACGTTATACGTTAGTACGTAATAATATACAACGTTATACGTGATATGGTAATACTATATAACGTTATACGTTAATACGTAATAGTATATATCGTTATACGTTATATAGTAATAGTATATAACGTTATACGTTATATAGTAATAGTATATAACGTTATACGTTATATAGTAATAGTATATAACGTTATACGTTAGTACGTAATAATATATATCGTTATACGTTATATAGTAATAGTATATAACGTTATACGATAGTACGTAATAGTATATATCGTTATACGTTATATAGTAATAGTATATAACGTTATACGTTATATAGTAATAGTATATAACGTTATACGTTAGTACGTAATAATATACAACGTTATACGTGATATGGCAATACTATATAACGTTGTACGTTATTACGTAATAGTATATAACGTTATACGTTATATACTATTACTATATAACGTTATACGTTATATAGTATTAGTATATAACGTTATACGTTATATAGTAATAGTATATAACGTTATACGTTATATAGTAATAGTATATAATGTTATACGTTATATAGTAATAGTATATAACGTTATACGTTAGTACGTAATAATATACAACGTTATACGTGATATGGCAATACTATATAACGTTGTATACTATTACGTACTAACGTATAACGTTATACGTTATATAGTAATAGTATATAACGTTATACGTTATATAGTAATAGTATATAACGTTATACGTTATATAGTAATAGTATATAACGTTATACGTTATATAGTAATATTATATAACGTTATGCCTTATATAGTAATAGTATATAACGTTATACGATAGTACGTAATAGTATATAACGTTATACGTGATATGGTAATACTATATAACGTTATACGCTATTACGTAATAGTATATAACGTTATACGTTAATACGTAATAGTATATATCGTTATACTTTATATAGTATTAGTATATAACGTTATACGTTATATAGTAATAGTATATAACGTTATACGTTATATAGTAATAGTATATAACGTTATACGTTATATAGTAATATTATATAACGTTATGCGTTATATAGTAATAGTATATAACGTTATACGTTATATAGTAATAGTATATAACGTTATACGTTATATAGTAATAGTATATAACGTTATGCGTTATATAGTAATAGTATGTCGGAGATGCAGAGACATCGAGCCTTTCTTTTGGCAGATTTCTCAATACTTGGGCTCGGGGTGACATAACTGGTCGCCGAACGTAGCCACGGTCACGGGATGAACGAAATGTTTTACAAGTATATATCGTTATACGTTATATAGTAATAGTATAAAACGTTATACGTTATATAGTAATAGTATATAACGTTATACGTTATATAGTAATAGTATATAACGTTATACGTGATATGGCAATACTATATAACGTTATACGTTATTACGTAATAGTATATAACGTTATACGCTATATAGTAATAGTATATAACGTTATACGTTATATAGTAATATTATATAACGTTATGTGTTATATAGTAATAGTATATAACGTTATCCGTTATATAGTAATAGTATATAACGTTATACGTTATATAGTAATAGTATATAACGTTATACGTTATTACGTAATAGTATATAACGTTATACGTTATATAGTAATAGTATATAACGTTATACGTTATATAGTAATAGTATATAACGTTATACGTGATATGGTAATACTATATAACGTTATACGCTATTACGTAATAGTATATAACGTTATACGTTAATACTTAATAGTATATATCGTTATACGTTATATAGTATTAGTATATAACGTTATACGTTATATAGTAATAGCATATAACGTTATACGTTATTACGTAATAGTATATAACGTTATACGTTAATACGTAATAGTATATATCGTTATACGTTATATAGTAATAGTATATAACGTTATACGTTATATAGTAATATTATATAACGTTATACGTTATATATTAATAGTATATAACGTTATACGTTAGTACGTAATAATATACAACGTTATACGTGATATGGTAATACTATATAGCGTTATACGTTATATAGTAATAGTATATAACGTTATACGTTATATAGTAATAGTACATAACGTTATACGTTATTACGTAATAGTATATAACGTTATACGTTAATACGTAATAGTATATATCGTTATACGTTATATAGTAATAGTATATAACGTTATACGATAGTACGTAATAGTATATATCGTTATACGTTATATAGTAATAGTATAAAACGTTATACGTTATATAGTAATAGTATATAACGTTATACGTTATATAGTAATAGTATATAACGTTATACGTGATATGGCAATACTATATAACGTTATACGTTATTACGTAATAGTATATAACGTTATACGCTATATAGTAATAGTATATAACGTTATACGTTATATAGTAATATTATATAACGTTATGTGTTATATAGTAATAGTATATAACGTTATCCGTTATATAGTAATAGTATATAACGTTATACGTTATATAGTAATAGTATATAACGTTATACGTTATTACGTAATAGTATATAACGTTATACGTTATATAGTAATAGTATATAACGTTATACGTTATATAGTAATAGTATATAACGTTATACGTGATATGGTAATACTATATAACGTTATACGCTATTACGTAATAGTATATAACGTTATACGTTAATACTTAATAGTATATATCGTTATACGTTATATAGTATTAGTATATAACGTTATACGTTATATAGTAATAGCATATAACGTTATACGTTATTACGTAATAGTATATAACGTTATACGTTAATACGTAATAGTATATATCGTTATACGTTATATAGTAATAGTATATAACGTTATACGTTATATAGTAATATTATATAACGTTATACGTTATATAGTAATAGTATATAACGTTATACGTTAGTACGTAATAATATACAACGTTATACGTGATATGGTAATACTATATAGCGTTATACGTTATATAGTAATAGTATATAACGTTATACGTTATATAGTAATAGTACATAACGTTATACGTTATTACGTAATAGTATATAACGTTATACGTTAATACGTAATAGTATATATCGTTATACGTTATATAGTAATAGTATATAACGTTATACGATAGTACGTAATAGTATATATCGTTATACGTTATATAGTAATAGTATATAACGTTATACGTTATATAGTATAAGTATATAACGTTATACGTTATATAGTAATAGTATATATCGTTATACGTTATATAGTATTAGTATATAACGTTATACGTTATATAGTAATAGTATATAACGTTATACGTTATTACGTAATAGTATATAACGTTATACGTTAATACGTAATAGTATATATCGTTATACGTTATATAGTAATAGTATATAACGTTATACGTTATATAGTAATAGTATATAACGTTATACGTTATATAGTAATAGTATATAACGTTATACGTTAGTACGTAATAATATACAACGTTATACGTGATATGGTATTACTATATAACGTTATACGTTAATACGTAATAGTATATATCGTTATACGTTATATAGTAATAGTATATAACGTTATACGTTATATAGTAATAGTATATAACGTTATACGTTATATAGTAATAGTATATAACGTTATACGTTAGTACGTAATAATATATATCGTTATACGTTATATAGTAATAGTATATAACGTTATACGATAGTACGTAATAGTATATATCGTTATACGTTATATAGTAATAGTATATAACGTTATACGTTATATAGTAATATTATATAACGTTATACGTTAGTACGTAATAATATACAACGTTATACGTGATATGGCAATACTATATAACGTTATACGTTATATAGTAATAGTATATAACGTTATACGTTATATAGTATAAGTATATAACGTTATACGTTATATAGTAATAGTATATAACGTTATACGTTAAATAGTAATAGTATATAATGTTATACGTTATATAGTAATAGTATATAACGTTATACGTTAGTACGTAATAATATACAACGTTATACGTGATATGGCAATACTATATAACGTTGTATACTATTACGTACTAACGTATAACGTTATACGTTATATAGTAATAGTATATAACGTTATACGTTATATAGTAATAGTATATAACGTTATACGTTATATAGTAATAGTATATAACGTTATACGTTATATAGTAATATTATATAACGTTATGCCTTATATAGTAATAGTATATAACGTTATACGATAGTACGTAATAGTATATAACGTTATACGTGATATGGTAATACTATATAACGTTATACGCTATTACGTAATAGTATATAACGTTATACGTTAATACGTAATAGTATATATCGTTATACTTTATATAGTATTAGTATATAACGTTATACGTTATATAGTAATAGTATATAACGTTATACGTTATATAGTAATAGTATATAACGTTATACGTTATATAGTAATATTATATAACGTTATGCGTTATATAGTAATAGTATATAACGTTATACGTTATATAGTAATAGTATATAACGTTATACGTTATATAGTAATAGTATATAACGTTATGCGTTATATAGTAATAGTATGTCGGAGATGCAGAGACATCGAGCCTTTCTTTTGGCAGATTTCTCAATACTTGGGCTCGGGGTGACATAACTGGTCGCCGAACGTAGCCACGGTCACGGGATGAACGAAATGTTTTACAAGTATATATCGTTATACGTTATATAGTAATAGTATAAAACGTTATACGTTATATAGTAATAGTATATAACGTTATACGTTATATAGTAATAGTATATAACGTTATACGTGATATGGCAATACTATATAACGTTATACGTTATTACGTAATAGTATATAACGTTATACGCTATATAGTAATAGTATATAACGTTATACGTTATATAGTAATATTATATAACGTTATGTGTTATATAGTAATAGTATATAACGTTATCCGTTATATAGTAATAGTATATAACGTTATACGTTATATAGTAATACTATATAACGTTATACGTTATTACGTAATAGTATATAACGTTATACGTTATATAGTAATAGTATATAACGTTATACGTTATATAGTAATAGTATATAACGTTATACGTGATATGGTAATACTATATAACGTTATACGCTATTACGTAATAGTATATAACGTTATACGTTAATACTATTACTATATATCGTTATACGTTATATACTATTACTATATAACGTATAACGTTATATAGTAATAGTATATAACGTTATACGTTATTACGTAATAGTATATAACGTTATACGTTAATACGTAATAGTATATATCGTTATACGTTATATAGTAATAGTATATAACGTTATACGTTATATAGTAATATTATATAACGTTATACGTTATATAGTAATAGTATATAACGTTATACGTTAGTACGTAATAATATACAACGTTATACGTGATATGGTAATACTATATAACGTTATACGTTATATAGTAATAGTATATAACGTTATACGTTATATAGTAATAGTATATAACGTTATCCGTTATATAGTAATAGTATAGAACGTTATACGATAGTACGTAATAGTATATAACGTTATACGTGATATGGTAATACTATATAACGTTATACGCTATTACGTAATAGTATATAACGTTATACGTTAATACGTAATAGTATATATCGTTATACGTTATATAGTAATAGTATATAATCTTTTACGTTATATAGTAATAGTATATAACGTTATACGTTATATAGTAATAGTATATAACGTTATACGTTATATAGTAATATTATATAACGTTATGCGTTATATAGTAATAGTATATAACGTTATACGTTATATAGTAATAGTATATAACGTTATACGTTATATAGTAATAGTATATAACGTTATACGATAGTACGTAATAGTATATATCGTTATACGTTATATAGTAATAGTATATAACGTTATACGTTATATAGTATAAGTATATAACGTTATACGTTATATAGTAATATTATATAACGTTATGCGTTATATAGTAATAGTATATAACGTTATACGTTGTATAGTAATAGTATATAACGTTATACGATAGTACGTAATAGTATATATCGTTATACGTTATATAGTAATAGTATATAACGTTATACGTTATATAGTAATAGTATATAACGTTATACGTTAGTACGTAATAATATATATCGTTATACGTTGTATAGTAATAGTATATAAGGTTATACGATAGTACGTAATAGTATATATCGTTATACGTTATATAGTAATAGTATATAACGTTATACGTTATATAGTATAAGTATATAACGTTATACGTTATATAGTAATAGTATATAACGTTATACGTTATATAGTAATATTATATAACGTTATGCGTTATATAGTAATAGTATATAACGTTATACGATAGTACGTAATAGTATATAACGTTATACGTGATATGGTAATACTATATAACGTTATACGCTATTACGTAATAGTATATAACGTTATACGTTAATACGTAATAGTATATATCGTTATACGTTATATAGTAATAGTATATAGCGAAATACGTTATATAGTAATAGTATAGAACGTTATACGTTATATAGTAATAGTATATAACGGTATACGTTATATAGTATAAGTATATAACGTTATACGTTATATAGTAATAGTATATAACGTTATACGTTATATAGTAATATTATATAACGTTATGCCTTATATAGTAATAGTATATAACGTTATACGATAGTACGTAATAGTATATAACGTTATACGTGATATGGTAAAACTATATAACGTTATACGCTATTACGTAATAGTATATAACGTTATACGTTAATACGTAATAGTATATATCGTTATACGTTATATAGTAATAGTATATAACGTTATACGTTATATAGTAATAGTATATAACGTTATACGTTATATAGTAATAGTATATAACGTTATACGTTATATAGTAATATTATATAACGTTATGCGTTATATAGTAATAGTATATAACGTTATACGTTATATAATATTACTATATAACGTTATACGTTATATACTATTACTATATAACGTTATACGATAGTACGTAATAGTATATATCGTTATACGTTATATAGTAATAGTATATAACGTTATACGTTATATAGTAATAGTATATAACGTTATACGTTATATAGTAATAGTATATAACGTTATACGTTAGTACGTAATAGTATAGAACGTTATACGTTATATGGTAATACTATACAACGTTATACGTTATATAGTAATAGTATATAACGTTATACGTTATATAGTAATAGTATATAACGTTATACGTTATATAGTAATAGTATATAACGTTATACGTTAGTACGTAATAATATATATCGTTATACGTTGTATAGTAATAGTATATAACGTTATACGGTAGTACGTAATAGTATATATCGTTATACGTTATATAGTAATAGTATATAACGTTATACGTTATATAGTATAAGTATATAACGTTATACGTTATATAGTAATAGTATATAACGTTATACGTTATATAGTAATATTATATAACGTTATGCGTTATATAGTAATAGTATATAACGTTATACGATAGTACGTAATAGTATATAACGTTATACGTGATATGGTAATACTATATAACGTTATACGCTATTACGTAATAGTATATAACGTTATACGTTAATACGTAATAGTATATATCGTTATACGTTATATAGTAATAGTATATAGCGATATACGTTATATAGTAATAGTATAGAACGTTATACGTTATATAGTAATAGTATATAACGTTATACGTTATATAGTAATAGTATATAACGTTATACGTTATATAGTAATATTATATAACGTTATGCGTTATATAGTAATAGTATATAACGTTATACGTTATATAGTAATAGTATATAACGTTATACGTTATATAGTAATAGTATATAACGTTATACGATAGTACGTAATAGTATATATCGTTATACGTTATATAGTAATAGTATATAACGTTATACGTTATATAGTATAAGTATATAACGTTATACGTTATATAGTAATAGTATATAACGTTATACGATAGTACGTAATAGTATATATCGTTATACGTTATATAGTAATAGTATATAACGGTATACGTTATATAGTAATATTATATAACGTTATGCGTTATATAGTAATAGTATATAACGTTATACGTTATATAGTAATAGTATATAACGTTATACGTTATATAGTAATAGTATATAACGTTATACGATAGTACGTAATAGTATATATCGTTATACGTTATATAGTAATAGTATATAACGTTATACGTTATATAGTATAAGTATATAACGTTATACGTTGTATAGTAATAGTATATAAGGTTATACGATAGTACGTAATAGTATATATCGTTATACGTTATATAGTAATAGTATATAACGTTATACGTTATATAGTAATATTATATAACGTTATGCGTTATATAGTAATAGTATATAACGTTATACGTTATATAGTAATATTATATAACGTTATGCGTTATATAGTAATAGTATATAACGTTATACGTTGTATAGTAATAGTATATAACGTTATACGATAGTACGTAATAGTATATATCGTTATACGTTATATAGTAATAGTATATAACGTTATACGTTATATAGTAATAGTATATAACGTTATACGTTAGTACGTAATAATATATATCGTTATACGTTGTATAGTAATAGTATATAAGGTTATACGATAGTACGTAATAGTATATATCGTTATACGTTATATAGTAATAGTATATAACGTTATACGTTATATAGTATAAGTATATAACGTTATACGTTATATAGTAATAGTATATAACGTTATACGTTATATAGTAATATTATATAACGTTATGCGTTATATAGTAATAGTATATAACGTTATACGATAGTACGTAATAGTATATAACGTTATACGTGATATGGTAATACTATATAACGTTATACGCTATTACGTAATAGTATATAACGTTATACGTTAATACGTAATAGTATATATCGTTATACGTTATATAGTAATAGTATATAGCGAAATACGTTATATAGTAATAGTATAGAACGTTATACGTTATATAGTAATAGTATATAACGGTATACGTTATATAGTATAAGTATATAACGTTATACGTTATATAGTAATAGTATATAACGTTATACGTTATATAGTAATATTATATAACGTTATGCCTTATATAGTAATAGTATATAACGTTATACGATAGTACGTAATAGTATATAACGTTATACGTGATATGGTAAAACTATATAACGTTATACGCTATTACGTAATAGTATATAACGTTATACGTTAATACGTAATAGTATATATCGTTATACGTTATATAGTAATAGTATATAACGTTATACGTTATATAGTAATAATATACAACGTTATACGTGATATGGTAATACTATATAACGTTATACGTTATATAGTAATAGTATATAACGTTATACGTTATATAGTAATAGTATATAACGTTATCCGTTATATAGTAATAGTATAGAACGTTATACGATAGTACGTAATAGTATATAACGTTATACGTGATATGGTAATACTATATAACGTTATACGCTATTACGTAATAGTATATAACGTTATACGTTAATACGTAATAGTATATATCGTTATACGTTATATAGTAATAGTATATAATCTTTTACGTTATATAGTAATAGTATATAACGTTATACGTTATATAGTAATAGTATATAACGTTATACGTTATATAGTAATATTATATAACGTTATGCGTTATATAGTAATAGTATATAACGTTATACGTTATATAGTAATAGTATATAACGTTATACGTTATATAGTAATAGTATATAACGTTATACGATAGTACGTAATAGTATATATCGTTATACGTTATATAGTAATAGTATATAACGTTATACGTTATATAGTATAAGTATATAACGTTATACGTTATATAGTAATATTATATAACGTTATGCGTTATATAGTAATAGTATATAACGTTATACGTTGTATAGTAATAGTATATAACGTTATACGATAGTACGTAATAGTATATATCGTTATACGTTATATAGTAATAGTATATAACGTTATACGTTATATAGTAATAGTATATAACGTTATACGTTAGTACGTAATAATATATATCGTTATACGTTGTATAGTAATAGTATATAAGGTTATACGATAGTACGTAATAGTATATATCGTTATACGTTATATAGTAATAGTATATAACGTTATACGTTATATAGTATAAGTATATAACGTTATACGTTATATAGTAATAGTATATAACGTTATACGTTATATAGTAATATTATATAACGTTATGCGTTATATAGTAATAGTATATAACGTTATACGATAGTACGTAATAGTATATAACGTTATACGTGATATGGTAATACTATATAACGTTATACGCTATTACGTAATAGTATATAACGTTATACGTTAATACGTAATAGTATATATCGTTATACGTTATATAGTAATAGTATATAGCGAAATACGTTATATAGTAATAGTATAGAACGTTATACGTTATATAGTAATAGTATATAACGGTATACGTTATATAGTATAAGTATATAACGTTATACGTTATATAGTAATAGTATATAACGTTATACGTTATATAGTAATATTATATAACGTTATGCCTTATATAGTAATAGTATATAACGTTATACGATAGTACGTAATAGTATATAACGTTATACGTGATATGGTAAAACTATATAACGTTATACGCTATTACGTAATAGTATATAACGTTATACGTTAATACGTAATAGTATATATCGTTATACGTTATATAGTAATAGTATATAACGTTATACGTTATATAGTAATAGTATATAACGTTATACGTTATATAGTAATAGTATATAACGTTATACGTTATATAGTAATATTATATAACGTTATGCGTTATATAGTAATAGTATATAACGTTATACGTTATATAATAATAGTATATAACGTTATACGTTATATAGTAATAGTATATAACGTTATACGATAGTACGTAATAGTATATATCGTTATACGTTATATAGTAATAGTATATAACGTTATACGTTATATAGTAATAGTATATAACGTTATACGTTATATAGTAATAGTATATAACGTTATACGTTAGTACGTAATAGTATAGAACGTTATACGTTATATGGTAATACTATACAACGTTATACGTTATATAGTAATAGTATATAACGTTATACGTTATATAGTAATAGTATATAACGTTATACGTTATATAGTAATAGTATATAACGTTATACGTTAGTACGTAATAATATATATCGTTATACGTTGTATAGTAATAGTATATAACGTTATACGGTAGTACGTAATAGTATATATCGTTATACGTTATATAGTAATAGTATATAACGTTATACGTTATATAGTATAAGTATATAACGTTATACGTTATATAGTAATAGTATATAACGTTATACGTTATATAGTAATATTATATAACGTTATGCGTTATATAGTAATAGTATATAACGTTATACGATAGTACGTAATAGTATATAACGTTATACGTGATATGGTAATACTATATAACGTTATACGCTATTACGTAATAGTATATAACGTTATACGGTAATACGTAATAGTATATATCGTTATACGTTATATAGTAATAGTATATAGCGATATACGTTATATAGTAATAGTATAGAACGTTATACGTTATATAGTAATAGTATATAACGTTATACGTTATATAGTAATAGTATATAACGTTATACGTTATATAGTAATATTATATAACGTTATGCGTTATATAGTAATAGTATATAACGTTATACGTTATATAGTAATAGTATATAACGTTATACGTTATATAGTAATAGTATATAACGTTATACGATAGTACGTAATAGTATATATCGTTATACGTTATATAGTAATAGTATATAACGTTATACGTTATATAGTATAAGTATATAACGTTATACGTTATATAGTAATAGTATATAACGTTATACGATAGTACGTAATAGTATATATCGTTATACGTTATATAGTAATAGTATATAACGGTATACGTTATATAGTAATATTATATAACGTTATGCGTTATATAGTAATAGTATATAACGTTATACGTTATATAGTAATAGTATATAACGTTATACGTTATATAGTAATAGTATATAACGTTATACGATAGTACGTAATAGTATATATCGTTATACGTTATATAGTAATAGTATATAACGTTATACGTTATATAGTATAAGTATATAACGTTATACGTTGTATAGTAATAGTATATAAGGTTATACGATAGTACGTAATAGTATATATCGTTATACGTTATATAGTAATAGTATATAACGTTATACGTTATATAGTAATATTATATAACGTTATGCGTTATATAGTAATAGTATATAACGTTATACGTTATATAGTAATATTATATAACGTTATGCGTTATATAGTAATAGTATATAACGTTATACGTTGTATAGTAATAGTATATAACGTTATACGATAGTACGTAATAGTATATATCGTTATACGTTATATAGTAATAGTATATAACGTTATACGTTATATAGTAATAGTATATAACGTTATACGTTAGTACGTAATAATATATATCGTTATACGTTGTATAGTAATAGTATATAAGGTTATACGATAGTACGTAATAGTATATATCGTTATACGTTATATAGTAATAGTATATAACGTTATACGTTATATAGTATAAGTATATAACGTTATACGTTATATAGTAATAGTATATAACGTTATACGTTATATAGTAATATTATATAACGTTATGCGTTATATAGTAATAGTATATAACGTTATAAGATAGTACGTAATAGTATATAACGTTATACGTGATATGGTAATACTATATAACGTTATACGCTATTACGTAATAGTATATAACGTTATACGTTAATACGTAATAGTATATATCGTTATACGTTATATAGTAATAGTATATAGCGAAATACGTTATATAGTAATAGTATAGAACGTTATACGTTATATAGTAATAGTATATAACGGTATACGTTATATAGTATAAGTATATAACGTTATACGTTATATAGTAATAGCATATAACGTTATACGTTATATAGTAATATTATATAACGTTATGCCTTATATAGTAATAGTATATAACGTTATACGATAGTACGTAATAGTATATAACGTTATACGTGATATGGTAATACTATATAACGTTATACGCTATTACGTAATACTATATAACGTTATACGTTAATACGTAATAGTATATATCGTTATACGTTATATAGTAATAGTATATAACGTTATACGTTATATAGTAATAGTATATGACGTTATACGTTATATAGTAATAGTATATAACGTTATACGTTATATAGTAATATTATATAACGTTATGCGTTATATAGTAATAGTATATAACGTTATACGTTATATAATAATAGTATATAACGTTATACGTTATATAGTAATAGTATATAACGTTATACGATAGTACGTAATAGTATATATCGTTATACGTTATATAGTAATAGTATATAACGTTATACGTTATATAGTAATAGTATATAACGTTATACGTTATATAGTAATAGTATATAACGTTATACGTTAGTACGTAATAGTATATAACGTTATACGTTATATGGTAATACTATACAACGTTATACGTTATATAGTAATATTATATAACGTTATACGTTATATAGTAATAGTATATAACGTTATACGTTATATAGTAATAGTATATAACGTTATACGTTAGTACGTAATAATATATATCGTTATACGTTGTATAGTAATAGTATATAACGTTATACGATAGTACGTAATAGTATATATCGTTATACGTTATATAGTAATAGTATATAACGTTATACGTTATATAGTATAAGTATATAACGTTATACGTTATATAGTAATAGTATATAACGTTATACGTTATATAGTAATATTATATAACGTTATGCGTTATATAGTAATAGTATATAACGTTATACGATAGTACGTAATAGTATATAACGTTATACGTGATATGGTAATACTATATAACGTTATACGCTATTACGTAATAGTATATAACGTTATACGTTAATACGTAATAGTATATATCGTTATACGTTATATAGTAATAGTATATAGCGATATACGTTATATAGTAGTAGTATAGAACGTTATACGTTATATAGTAATAGTATATAACGGTATACGTTATATAGTATAAGTATATAACGTTATACGTTATATAGTAATAGTATATAACGTTATACGTTATATAGTAATATTATATAACGTTATGCCTTATATAGTAATAGTATATAACGTTATACGATAGTACGTAATAGTATATAACGTTATACGTGATATGGTAATACTATATAACGTTATACGCTATTACGTAATAGTATATAACGTTATACGTTAATACTTAATAGTATATATCGTTATACGTTATATACTATTAGTATATAACGTTATACGTTATATAGTAATAGTATATAACGTTATACGTTATTACGTAATAGTATATAACGTTATACGTTAATACGTAATAGTATATATCGTTATACGTTATATAGTAATAGTATATAACGTTATACGTTAATACGTAATAGTATATATCGTTATACGTTATATAGTAATAGTATATAACGTTATACGTTATATAGTAATACTATATAACGTTATACGTGATATGGTAATACTATATAACGTTATACGCTATTACGTAATAGTATATAACGTTATACGTTAATATGTAATAGTATATATCGTTATACGTTATATAGTAATAGTATATAGCGATATACGTTATATAGTAGTAGTATAGAACGTTATACGTTATATAGTAATAGTATATAACGTTATACGTTATATAGTATAAGTATATAACGTTATACGTTATATAGTAATAGTATATAACGTTATACGTTAAATAGTAATAGTATATAATGTTATACGTTATATAGTAATAGTATATAACGTTATACGTTAGTACGTAATAATATACAACGTTATACGTGATATGGCAATACTATATAACGTTGTACGTTATTACGTAATAGTGTATAACGTTATACGTTATATAGTAATAGTATATAACGTTATACGTTATATAGTAATAGTATATAACGTTATACGTTATATAGTAATAGTATATAACGTTATACGTTATATAGTAATATTATATAACGTTATGCCTTATATAGTAATAGTATATAACGTTATACGATAGTACGTAATAGTATATAACGTTATACGTGATATGGTAATACTATATAACGTTATACGCTATTACGTAATAGTATATAACGTTATACGTTAATACGTAATAGTATATATCGTTATACTTTATATACTATTACTATATAACGTATAACGTTATATAGTAATAGTATATAACGTTATACGTTATATAGTAATAGTATATAACGTTATACGTTATATAGTAATATTATATAACGTTATGCGTTATATAGTAATAGTATATAACGTTATACGTTATATAGTAATAGTATATAACGTTATACGTTATATAGTAATAGTATATAACGTTATGCGTTATATAGTAATAGTATGTCGGAGATGCAGAGACATCGAGCCTTTCTTTTGGCAGATTTCTCAATACTTGGGCTCGGGGTGACATAACTGGTCGCCGAACGTAGCCACGGTCACGGGATGAACGAAATGTTTTACAAGTATATATCGTTATACGTTATATAGTAATAGTATAAAACGTTATACGTTATATAGTAATAGTATATAACGTTATACGTTATATAGTAATAGTATATAACGTTATACGTGATATGGCAATACTATATAACGTTATACGTTATTACGTAATAGTATATAACGTTATACGCTATATAGTAATAGTATATAACGTTATACGTTATATAGTAATATTATATAACGTTATGTGTTATATAGTAATAGTATATAACGTTATACGTTATATAGTAATAGTATATAACGTTATACGTTATATAGTAATAGTATATAACGTTATACGTTATTACGTAATAGTATATAACGTTATACGTTATATAGTAATAGTATATAACGTTATACGTTATATAGTAATAGTATATAACGTTATACGTGATATGGTAATACTATATAACGTTATACGCTATTACGTAATAGTATATAACGTTATACGTTAATACGTAATAGTATATATCGTTATACGTTATATACTATTACTATATAACGTATAACGTTATATAGTAATAGTATATAACGTTATACGTTATTACGTAATAGTATATAACGTTATACGTTAATACGTAATAGTATATATCGTTATACGTTATATAGTAATAGTATATAACGTTATACGTTATATAGTAATATTATATAACGTTATACGTTATATAGTAATAGTATATAACGTTATACGTTAGTACGTAATAATATACAACGTTATACGTGATATGGTAATACTATATAACGTTATACGTTATATAGTAATAGTATATAACGTTATACGTTATATAGTAATAGTATATAACGTTATCCGTTATATAGTAATAGTATAGAACGTTATACGATAGTACGTAATAGTATATAACGTTATACGTGATATGGTAATACTATATAACGTTATACGCTATTACGTAATAGTATATAACGTTATACGTTAATACGTAATAGTATATATCGTTATACGTTATATAGTAATAGTATATAATCTTTTACGTTATATAGTAATAGTATATAACGTTATACGTTATATAGTAATAGTATATAACGTTATACGTTATATAGTAATATTATATAACGTTATGCGATATATAGTAATAGTATATAACGTTATACGTTATATAGTAATAGTATATAACGTTATACGTTATATAGTAATAGTATATAACGTTATACGATAGTACGTAATAGTATATATCGTTATACGTTATATAGTAATAGTATATAACGTTATACGTTATATAGTATAAGTATATAACGTTATACGTTATATAGTAATATTATATAACGTTATGCGTTATATAGTAATAGTATATAACGTTATACGTTGTATAGTAATAGTATATAACGTTATACGATAGTACGTAATAGTATATATCGTTATACGTTATATAGTAATAGTATATAACGTTATACGTTATATAGTAATAGTATATAACGTTATACGTTAGTACGTAATAATATATATCGTTATACGTTGTATAGTAATAGTATATAAGGTTATACGATAGTACGTAATAGTATATATCGTTATACGTTATATAGTAATAGTATATAACGTTATACGTTATATAGTATAAGTATATAACGTTATACGTTATATAGTAATAGTATATAACGTTATACGTTATATAGTAATATTATATAACGTTATGCGTTATATAGTAATAGTATATAACGTTATACGATAGTACGTAATAGTATATAACGTTATAGGTGATATGGTAATACTATATAACGTTATACGCTATTACGTAATAGTATATAACGTTATACGTTAATACGTAATAGTATATATCGTTATACGTTATATAGTAATAGTATATAGCGAAATACGTTATATAGTAATAGTATAGAACGTTATACGTTATATAGTAATAGTATATAACGGTATACGTTATATAGTATAAGTATATAACGTTATACGTTATATAGTAATAGTATATAACGTTATACGTTATATAGTAATATTATATAACGTTATGCCTTATATAGTAATAGTATATAACGTTATACGATAGTACGTAATAGTATATAACGTTATACGTGATATGGTAAAACTATATAACGTTATACGCTATTACGTAATAGTATATAACGTTATACGTTAATACGTAATAGTATATATCGTTATACGTTATATAGTAATAGTATATAACGTTATACGTTATATAGTAATAGTATATAACGTTATACGTTATATAGTAATAGTATATAACGTTATACGTTATATAGTAATATTATATAACGTTATGCGTTATATAGTAATAGTATATAACGTTATACGTTATATAATAATAGTATATAACGTTATACGTTATATAGTAATAGTATATAACGTTATACGATAGTACGTAATAGTATATATCGTTATACGTTATATAGTAATAGTATATAACGTTATACGTTATATAGTAATAGTATATAACGTTATACGTTATATAGTAATAGTATATAACGTTATACGTTAGTACGTAATAGTATAGAACGTTATACGTTATATGGTAATACTATACAACGTTATACGTTATATAGTAATAGTATATAACGTTATACGTTATATAGTAATAGTATATAACGTTATACGTTATATAGTAATAGTATATAACGTTATACGTTAGTACGTAATAATATATATCGTTATACGTTGTATAGTAATAGTATATAACGTTATACGGTAGTACGTAATAGTATATATCGTTATACGTTATATAGTAATAGTATATAACGTTATACGTTATATAGTATAAGTATATAACGTTATACGTTATATAGTAATAGTATATAACGTTATACGTTATATAGTAATAGTATATAACGTTATGCGTTATATAGTAATAGTATATAACGTTATACGATAGTACGTAATAGTATATAACGTTATACGTGATATGGTAATACTATATAACGTTATACGCTATTACGTAATAGTATATAACGTTATACGTTAATACGTAATAGTATATATCGTTATACGTTATATAGTAATAGTATATAGCGATATACGTTATATAGTAATAGTATAGAACGTTATACGTTATATAGTAATAGTATATAACGTTATACGTTATATAGTAATAGTATATAACGTTATACGTTATATAGTAATATTATATAACGTTATGCGTTATATAGTAATAGTATATAACGTTATACGTTATATAGTAATAGTATATAACGTTATACGTTATATAGTAATAGTATATAACGTTATACGATAGTACGTAATAGTATATATCGTTATACGTTATATAGTAATAGTATATAACGTTATACGTTATATAGTATAAGTATATAACGTTATACGTTATATAGTAATAGTATATAACGTTATACGATAGTACGTAATAGTATATATCGTTATACGTTATATAGTAATAGTATATAACGTTATACGATAGTACGTAATAGTATATATCGTTATACGTTATATAGTAATAGTATATAACGTTATACGTTATATAGTATAAGTATATAACGTTATACGTTGTATAGTAATATTATATAACGTTATGCGTTATATAGTAATAGTATATAACGTTATACGTTATATAGTAATATTATATAACGTTATGCGTTATATAGTAATAGTATATAACGTTATACGTTGTATAGTAATAGTATATAACGTTATACGATAGTACGTAATAGTATATATCGTTATACGTTATATAGTAATAGTATATAACGTTATACGTTATATAGTAATAGTATATAACGTTATACGTTAGTACGTAATAATATATATCGTTATACGTTGTATAGTAATAGTATATAAGGTTATACGATAGTACGTAATAGTATATATCGTTATACGTTATATAGTAATAGTATATAACGTTATACGTTATATAGTATAAGTATATAACGTTATACGTTATATAGTAATAGTATATAACGTTATACGTTATATAGTAATATTATATAACGTTATGCGTTATATAGTAATAGTATATAACGTTATAAGATAGTACGTAATAGTATATAACGTTATACGTGACATGGTAATACTATATAACGTTATACGCTATTACGTAATAGTATATAACGTTATACGTTAATACGTAATAGTATATATCGTTATACGTTATATAGTAATAGTATATAGCGAAATACGTTATATAGTAATAGTATAGAACGTTATACGTTATATAGTAATAGTATATAACGGTATACGTTATATAGTATAAGTATATAACGTTATACGTTATATAGTAATAGTATATAACGTTATACGTTATATAGTAATATTATATAACGTTATGCCTTATATAGTAATAGTATATAACGTTATACGATAGTACGTAATAGTATATAACGTTATACGTGATATGGTAAAACTATATAACGTTATACGCTATTACGTAATAGTATATAACGTTATACGTTAATACGTAATAGTATATATCGTTATACGTTATATAGTAATAGTATATAACGTTATACGTTATATAGTAATAGTATATAACGTTATACGTTATATAGTAATAGTATATAACGTTATACGTTATATAGTAATATTATATAACGTTATGCGTTATATAGTAATAGTATATAACGTTATACGTTATATAATAATAGTATATAACGTTATACGTTATATAGTAATAGTATATAACGTTATACGATAGTACGTAATAGTATATATCGTTATACGTTATATAGTAATAGTATATAACGTTATACGTTATATAGTAATAGTATATAACGTTATACGTTATATAGTAATAGTATATAACGTTATACGTTAGTACGTAATAGTATAGAACGTTATACGTTATATGGTAATACTATACAACGTTATACGTTATATAGTAATAGTATATAACGTTATACGTTATATAGTAATAGTATATAACGTTATACGTTATATAGTAATAGTATATAACGTTATACGTTAGTACGTAATAATATATATCGTTATACGTTGTATAGTAATAGTATATAACGTTATACGGTAGTACGTAATAGTATATATCGTTATACGTTATATAGTAATAGTATATAACGTTATACGTTATATAGTATAAGTATATAACGTTATACGTTATATAGTAATAGTATATAACGTTATACGTTATATAGTAATAGTATATAACGTTATGCGTTATATAGTAATAGTATATAACGTTATACGATAGTACGTAATAGTATATAACGGTATACGTGATATGGTAATACTATATAACGTTATACGCTATTACGTAATAGTATATAACGTTATACGTTAATACGTAATAGTATATATCGTTATACGTTATATAGTAATAGTATATAGCGATATACGTTATATAGTAATAGTATAGAACGTTATACGTTATATAGTAATAGTATATAACGTTATACGTTATATAGTAATAGTATATAACGTTATACGTTATATAGTAATATTATATAACGTTATGCGTTATATAGTAATAGTATATAACGTTATACGTTATATAGTAATAGTATATAACGTTATACGTTATATAGTAATAGTATATAACGTTATACGATAGTACGTAATAGTATATATCGTTATACGTTATATAGTAATAGTATATAACGTTATACGTTATATAGTATAAGTATATAACGTTATACGTTATATAGT
The DNA here is from genome assembly GCF_910591885.1 of Bombus terrestris. NCBI lineage: Eukaryota > Metazoa > Arthropoda > Insecta > Hymenoptera > Apidae > Bombus > Bombus terrestris. The sequence continues at coordinate 590,236 of NC_063286.1, forward strand.
AATAGTATATAACGTTATACGATAGTACGTAATAGTATATATCGTTATACGTTATATAGTAATAGTATATAACGGTATACGTTATATAGTAATATTATATAACGTTATGCGTTATATAGTAATAGTATATAACGTTATACGTTATATAGTAATAGTATATAACGTTATACGTTATATAGTAATAGTATATAACGTTATACGTTATATAGTAATATTATATAACGTTATGCGTTATATAGTAATAGTATATAACGTTATACGTTATATAGTAATAGTATATAACGTTATACGTTATATAGTAATAGTATATAACGTTATACGATAGTACGTAATAGTATATATCGTTATACGTTATATAGTAATAGTATATAACGTTATACGTTATATAGTATAAGTATATAACGTTATACGTTATATAGTAATATTATATAACGTTATGCGTTATATAGTAATAGTATATAACGTTATACGTTGTATAGTAATAGTATATAACGTTATACGATAGTACGTAATAGTATATATCGTTATACGTTATATAGTAATAGTATATAACGTTATACGTTATATAGTAATAGTATATAACGTTATACGTTAGTACGTAATAATATATATCGTTATACGTTGTATAGTAATAGTATATAAGGTTATACGATAGTACGTAATAGTATATATCGTTATACGTTATATAGTAATAGTATATAACGTTATACGTTATATAGTATAAGTATATAACGTTATACGTTATATAGTAATAGTATATAACGTTATACGTTATATAGTAATATTATATAACGTTATGCGTTATATAGTAATAGTATATAACGTTATACGATAGTACGTAATAGTATATAACGTTATACGTGATATGGTAATACTATATAACGTTATACGCTATTACGTAATAGTATATAACGTTATACGTTAATACGTAATAGTATATATCGTTATACGTTATATAGTAATAGTATATAGCGAAATACGTTATATAGTAATAGTATAGAACGTTATACGTTATATAGTAATAGTATATAACGGTATACGTTATATAGTATAAGTATATAACGTTATACGTTATATAGTAATAGTATATAACGTTATACGTTATATAGTAATATTATATAACGTTATGCCTTATATAGTAATAGTATATAACGTTATACGATAGTACGTAATAGTATATAACGTTATACGTGATATGGTAATACTATATAACGTTATACGCTATTACGTAATAGTATATAACGTTATACGTTAATACGTAATAGTATATATCGTTATACGTTATATAGTAATAGTATATAACGTTATACGTTATATAGTAATAGTATATAACGTTATACGTTATATAGTAATAGTATATAACGTTATACGTTATATAGTAATATTATATAACGTTATGCGTTATATAGTAATAGTATATAACGTTATACGTTATATAATAATAGTATATAACGTTATACGTTATATAGTAATAGTATATAACGTTATACGATAGTACGTAATAGTATATATCGTTATACGTTATATAGTAATAGTATATAACGTTATACGTTATATAGTAATAGTATATAACGTTATACGTTATATAGTAATAGTATATAACGTTATACGTTAGTACGTAATAGTATATAACGTTATACGTTATATGGTAATACTATACAACGTTATACGTTATATAGTAATAGTATATAACGTTATACGTTATATAGTAATAGTATATAACGTTATACGTTATATAGTAATAGTATATAACGTTATACGTTAGTACGTAATAATATATATCGTTATACGTTGTATAGTAATAGTATATAACGTTATACGGTAGTACGTAATAGTATATATCGTTATACGTTATATAGTAATAGTATATAACGTTATACGTTATATAGTATAAGTATATAACGTTATACGTTATATAGTAATAGTATATAACGTTATACGTTATATAGTAATATTATATAACGTTATGCGTTATATAGTAATAGTATATAACGTTATACGATAGTACGTAATAGTATATAACGTTATACGTGATATGGTAATACTATATAACGTTATACGCTATTACGTAATAGTATATAACGTTATACGTTAATACGTAATAGTATATATCGTTATACGTTATATAGTAATAGTATATAGCGATATACGTTATATAGTAATAGTATAGAACGTTATACGTTATATAGTAATAGTATATAACGTTATACGTTATATAGTAATAGTATATAACGTTATACGTTATATAGTAATATTATATAACGTTATGCGTTATATAGTAATAGTATATAACGTTATACGTTATATAGTAATAGTGTATAACGTTATACGTTATATAGTAATAGTATATAACGTTATACGATAGTACGTAATAGTATATATCGTTATACGTTATATAGTAATAGTATATAACGTTATACGTTATATAGTATAAGTATATAACGTTATACGTTATATAGTAATAGTATATAACGTTATACGTTATATAGTAATAGTATATAACGGTATACGTTATATAGTAATATTATATAACGTTATGCGTTATATAGTAATAGTATATAACGTTATACGTTATATAGTAATAGTATATAACGTTATACGTTATATAGTAATAGTATATAACGTTATACGATAGTACGTAATAGTATATATCGTTATACGTTATATAGTAATAGTATATAACGTTATACGTTATATAGTATAAGTATATAACGTTATACGTTATATAGTAATAGTATATAACGTTATACGATAGTACGTAATAGTATATATCGTTATACGTTATATAGTAATAGTATATAACGTTATACGTTATATAGTAATAGTATATAACGTTATACGTTAGTACGTAATAATATATATCGTTATACGTTGTATAGTAATAGTATATAAGGTTATACGATAGTACGTAATAGTATATATCGTTATACGTTATATAGTAATAGTATATAACGTTATACGTTATATAGTAATATTATATAACGTTATGCGTTATATAGTAATAGTATATAACGTTATACGTTATATAGTAATATTATATAACGTTATGCGTTATATAGTAATAGTATATAACGTTATACGTTGTATAGTAATAGTATATAACGTTATACGATAGTACGTAATAGTATATATCGTTATACGTTATATAGTAATAGTATATAACGTTATACGTTATATAGTAATAGTATATAACGTTATACGTTAGTACGTAATAATATATATCGTTATACGTTGTATAGTAATAGTATATAAGGTTATACGATAGTACGTAATAGTATATATCGTTATACGTTATATAGTAATAGTATATAACGTTATACGTTATATAGTATAAGTATATAACGTTATACGTTATATAGTAATAGTATATAACGTTATACGTTATATAGTAATATTATATAACGTTATGCGTTATATAGTAATAGTATATAACGTTATAAGATAGTACGTAATAGTATATAACGTTATACGTGATATGGTAATACTATATATCGTTATACGCTATTACGTAATAGTATATAACGTTATACGTTAATACGTAATAGTATATATCGTTATACGTTATATAGTAATAGTATATAGCGAAATACGTTATATAGTAATAGTATAGAACGTTATACGTTATATAGTAATAGTATATAACGGTATACGTTATATAGTATAAGTATATAACGTTATACGTTATATAGTAATAGCATATAACGTTATACGTTATATAGTAATATTATATAACGTTATGCCTTATATAGTAATAGTATATAACGTTATACGATAGTACGTAATAGTATATAACGTTATACGTAATATGGTAATACTATATAACGTTATACGCTATTACGTAATAGTATATAACGTTATACGTTAATACGTAATAGTATATATCGTTATACGTTATATAGTAATAGTATATAACGTTATACGTTATATAGTAATAGTATATGACGTTATACGTTATATAGTAATAGTATATAACGTTATACGTTATATAGTAATATTATATAACGTTATGCGTTATATAGTAATAGTATATAACGTTATACGTTATATAATAATAGTATATAACGTTATACGTTATATAGTAATAGTATATAACGTTATACGATAGTACGTAATAGTATATATCGTTATACGTTATATAGTAATAGTATATAACGTTATACGTTATATAGTAATAGTATATAACGTTATACGTTATATAGTAATAGTATATAACGTTATACGTTAGTACGTAATAGTATATAACGTTATACGTTATATGGTAATACTATACAACGTTATACGTTATATAGTAATAGTATATAACGTTATACGTTATATAGTAATAGTATATAACGTTATACGTTATATAGTAATAGTATATAACGTTATACGTTAGTACGTAATAATATATATCGTTATACGTTGTATAGTAATAGTATATAACGTTATACGATAGTACGTAATAGTATATATCGTTATACGTTATATAGTAATAGTATATAACGTTATACGTTATATAGTATAAGTATATAACGTTATACGTTATATAGTAATAGTATATAACGTTATACGTTGTATAGTAATATTATATAACGTTATGCGTTATATAGTAATAGTATATAACGTTATACGATAGTACGTAATAGTATATAACGTTATACGTGATATGGTAATACTATATAACGTTATACGCTATTACGTAATAGTATATAACGTTATACGTTAATACGTAATAGTATATATCGTTATACGTTATATAGTAATAGTATATAGCGATATACGTTATATAGTAGTAGTATAGAACGTTATACGTTATATAGTAATAGTATATAACGGTATACGTTATATAGTATAAGTATATAACGTTATACGTTATATAGTAATAGTATATAACGTTATACGTTATATAGTAATATTATATAACGTTATGCCTTATATAGTAATAGTATATAACGTTATACGATAGTACGTAATAGTATATAACGTTATACGTGATATGGTAATACTATATAACGTTATACGCTATTACGTAATAGTATATAACGTTATACGTTAATACGTAATAGTATATATCGTTATACGTTATATAGTAATAGTATATAACGTTATACGTTATATAGTAATAGTATATAACGTTATACGTTATATAGTAATAGTATATAACGTTATACGTTAGTTCGTAATAATATATATCGTTATACGTTGTATAGTAATAGTATATAAGGTTATACGATAGTACGTAATAGTATATATCGTTATACGTTATATAGTAATAGTATATAACGTTATACGTTATATAGTATAAGTATATAACGTTATACGTTATATAGTAATAGTATATAACGTTATACGTTATATAGTAATATTATATAACGTTATGCGTTATATAGTAATAGTATATAACGTTATACGTGATATGGTAATACTATATAACGTTATACGCTATTACGTAATAGTATATAACGTTATACGTTAATACGTAATAGTATATATCGTTATACGTTATATAGTAATAGTATATAGCGATATACGTTATATAGTAATAGTATAGAACGTTATACGTTATATAGTAATAGTATATAACGGTATACGTTATATAGTATAAGTATATAACGTTATACGTTATATAGTAATAGTATATAACGTTATACGTTATATAGTAATATTATATAACGTTATGCCTTATATAGTAATAGTATATAACGTTATACGTTATATAGTAATAGTATATAACGTTATACGATAGTACGTAATAGTATATATCGTTATACGTTATATAGTAATAGTATATAACGTTATACGTTAAATAGTATAAGTATATAACGTTATACGTTATATAGTAATAGTATATAACGTTATACGTTATATAGTAATATTATATAACGTTATGCGTTATATAGTAATAGTATATAACGTTATACGATAGTACGTAATAGTATATAACGTTATACGTGATATGGTAATACTATATAACGTTATACGCTATTACGTAATAGTATATAACGTTATACGTTAATACGTAATAGTATATATCGTTATACGTTATATAGTAATAGTATATAACGTTATACGTTATATAGTAATAGTATATAACGTTATACGTTATATAGTAATAGTATATAACGTTATACGTTATATAGTAATATTATATAACGTTATGCGTTATATAGTAATAGTATATAACGTTATACGTTATATAGTAATAGTATATAACGTTATACGTTATATAGTAATAGTATATAACGTTATACGTTATATAGTAATAGTATATAATGTTATACGTTATATAGTAATAGTATATAACGTTATACGTTAATACGTAATAGTATATAACGTTATACGTTATATAGTAATAGTATATAACGTTATACGTTAGTACGTAATAATATACAACGTTATACGTGATATGGCAATACTATATAACGTTGTACGTTATTACGTAATAGTATATAACGTTATACGCTATATAGTAATAGTATATAACGTTATACGTTATATAGTAATAGTATATAACGTTATACGTTATATAGTAATAGTATATAACGTTATACGTTATATAGTAATAGTATATAACGTTATACGTTATATAGTAATAGTATATAACGTTATACGTTATATAGTAATAGTATATAACGTTATACGTTAGTACGTAATAATATACAACGTTATACGTGATATGGTAATACTATATAACGTTATACTCTATTACGTAATAGTATATAACGTTATACGTTATATAGTAATAGTATATAACGTTATACGTTATATAGTAATAGTATATAACGTTATACGTTATATAGTAATAGTATATAGCGATATACGTTATATAGTAATAGTATATAACGTTATACGTTAGTACGTAATAGTATATAACGTTATACGTTATATGGTAATACTATACAACGTTATACGTTATATAGTAATAGTATATAACGTTATACGTGATATGGCAATACTATATAACGTTGTACGTTATTACGTAATATTATATAACGTTATGCGTTATATAGTAATAGTATATAACGTTATACGTTATATAGTAATAGTATATAACGTTATACGTTATATAGTAATAGTACATAACGTTATACGTTATATAGTAATAGTATATAACGTTATACGTTAGTACGTAATAATATACAACGTTATACGTGATATGGTAATACTATATAACGTTATACTCTATTACGTAATAGTATATAACGTTATACGTTATATAGTAATAGTATATAACGTTATACGTTATATAGTAATAGTATATAACGTTATACGTTATATAGTAATAGTATATAACGTTATACGTTATATAGTAATAGTATATAACGGTATACGTTATATAGTAATTTTATAGAACGTTATACGTTATATAGTAATAGTATATAACGGTATACGTTATATAGTAATAGTATATAACGTTATACGTTAGTACGTAATAATATACAACGTTATACGTGATATGGCAATACTATATAACATTATACGTTAATACGTAATAGTATATATCGTTATACGTTATATAGTAATAGTATATAACGTTATACGTTATATAGTAATAGTATATAACGTTATACGTTATATAGTAATAGTATATAACGTTATACGTTATATAGTAATAGTATATAACGTTATAGTTATATAGTAATAGTATATAACGTTATAAGTTATATAGTAATAGTATATAACGTTATACGTTATTACGTAATAGTATAAAACGTTATACGTGATATGGTAAAACTATATAACGTTATACGTTAATACGTAATAGTATATATCGTTATACGTTATATAGTAATAGTAAATAACGTTATACGATATAGTAATAGTATATAACGTTATACGTTATATAGTAATAGTATATAACGTTATACGTTATTTAGTAATAGTATATAACGTTATACGTTATATAGTAATAGTATATAACGTTATACGTTATATAGTAATAGTATATAACGTTATACGTTAGTACGTAATAATATACAACGTTATACGTGAGATGGTAATACTATATAACGTTATACGTTAATACGTAATGGTATGTAACGTTATACGTGATATGGTAATACTATATAACGTTATACGCTATTACGTAATAGTATATAACGTTATACGTTAATACGTAATAGTATATATCGTTATACATTATATAGTAATAGTATATAGCGATATACGTTATATAGTAATATTATATAACGTTATACGTTATATAGTAATAGTATATAACGTTATACGTTATATAGTAATAGTATATAATGTTATACGTTATATAGTAATAGTATATAACGTTATGCGTTAATACGTAATAGTATATAACGTTATACGTTATATAGTAATAGTATATAACGTTATACGTTATATAGTAATAGTATATAATGTTATACGTTATATAGTAATAGTATATAACGTTATACGTTAGTACGTAATAATATACATCGTTATACGTGATATGGCAATACTATATAACGTTGTACGTTATTACGTAATAGTATATAACGTTATACGTTATATAGTAATAGTATATAACGTTATACGTTATATAGTAATAGTATATAACGTTATACGTTAATACGTAATAGTATATATCTTTATACGTTATATAGTAATAGTATATAACGTTATACGTTAGTACGTAATAATATATATCGTTATACGTTATATAGTAATAGTATATAACGTTATACGATAGTACGTAATAGAATATATCGTTATACGTTATATAGAAATAGTATATAACGTTATACGTTATATAGTATAAGTATATAACGTTATACGTTATATAGTAATAGTATATAACGTTATACGTTATATAGTAATATTATATAACGTTATGCCTTATATAGTAATAGTATATAACGTTATACGATAGTGCGTAATAGTATATAACGTTATACGTGATATGGTAATACTATATAACGTTATACGCTATTACGTAATAGTATATAACGTTATACGTTAATACGTAATAGTATATATCGTTATACGTTATATAGTAATAGTATATAACGTTATACGTTATATAGTAATAGTATATAACGTTATACGTTATATAGTAATATTATATAACGTTATGCGTTATATAGTAATAGTATATAACGTTATGCGTTATATAGTAATAGTATAGAACGTTATACGTTATATAGTAATAGTATATAACGTTATACGTTATATAGTAATAGTATATAACGTTATACGTTAGTACGTAATAATATACAACGTTATACGTTATATGGCAATACTATATAACGTTATACGTTATTACGTAATAGTATATAACGTTATACGTTATTACGTAATAGTATAAAACGTTATACGTGATATGGTAAAACTATATAACGTTATACGTTAATACGTAATAGTATATATCGTTATACGTTATATAGTAATAGTATATAACGTTATACGTTATATAGTAATAGTATATAACGTTATACGTTAGTACGTAATAATATACAACGTTATACGTGATATGGTAATACTATATAACGTTATACGTTAATACGTAATAGTATATGTCGTTATACGTTATATAGTATAAGTATATAACGTTATACGTTATATAGAAATAGTATATAACGTTATACGTTATATAGTAATATTATATAACGTTATGCGTTATATAGTTATAGTATATAACGTTATACGATAGTACGTAATAGTATATAACGTTATACGTGATATGGTAATACTATATAACGTTATACGCTATTACGTAATAGTATATAACGTTATACGTTAATACGTAATAGTATATATCGTTATACGTTATATAGTAATAGCATATAGCGATATACGTTATATAGTAATAGTATATGACGTTATACGTTATATAGTAATAGTATATAACGGTATACGTTATATAGTAATAGTATATAATGTTATACGTTATATAGTAATAGTATATATCGTTATACGTTAATACGTAATAGTATATAACGTTATACGTTATATAGTAATAGTATATAACGTTATACGTTATATAGTAATAGTATATAATGTTATACGTTATATAGTAATAGTATATAACGTTATACGTTAGTACGTAATAATATACAACGTTATACGTGATATGGCAATACTATATAACGTTGTACGTTATTACGTAATAGTATATAACGTTATACGTTATATAGTAATAGTATATAACGTTATACGTTATATAGTAATAGTATATAACGTTATACATTAATACGTAAAAGTATATATCGTTATACGTTATATAGTAATAGTATATAGCGATATACGTTATATAGTAATAGTATATAACGTTATACGTTAGTACGTAATAGTATATAACGTTATACGTTATATGGTAATACTATACAACGTTATACGTTATATAGTAATAGTATATAACGTTATACGTTATATAGTAATAGTATATAACGTTATACGTTATATAGTAATAGTATATAACGTTATACGTTAGTACGTAATAATATATATCGTTATACGTTATATAGTAATAGTATATAACGTTATACGATAGTACGTAATAGTATATATCGTTATACGTTATATAGTAATAGTATATAACGTTATACGTTATATAGTATAAGTATATAACGTTATACGTTATATAGTAATAGTATATAACGTTATACGTTATATAGTAATATTATTTAACGTTATGCGTTATATAGTAATAGTATATAACGTTATACGATAGTACGTAATAGTATATAACGTTATACGTGATATGGTAATACTATATAACGTTATACGCTATTACGTAATAGTATATAACGTTATACGTTAATACGTAATAGTATATATCGTTATACGTTATATAGTAATAGTATATAGCGATATACGTTATATAGTAATAGTATAGAACGTTATACGTTATATAGTAATAGTATATAACGGTATACGTTATATAGTATAAGTATATAACGTTATACGTTATATAGTAATAGTATATAATGTTATACCTTATATAGTAACAGTATATAACGTTATACGTTCTTACGTAATAGTATATAACGTTATACGTTATATAGTAATAGTATATAACGTTATACGTTAGTACGTAATAATATACAACGTTATACGTGATATGGCAATACTATATAACGTTGTACGTTATTACGTAATAGTATATAACGTTATACGTTATATAGTAATAGTATATAACGTTATACGTTATATAGTAATAGTATATAACGTTATACGTTAATACGTAATAGTATATAACGTTATACGTTACATAGTAATAGTATATAGCGATATACGTTATATAGTAATAGTATATAACGTTATACGTTAGTACGTAATAGTATATAACGTTATACGTTATATGGTAATACTATACAACGTTATACGTTATATAGTAATAGTATATAACGTTATACGTTATATAGTAATAGTATATAACGTTATACGTTATATAGTAATAGTATATAACGTTATACGATAGTACGTAGTAGTATATAACGTTATACGTGATATGGTAATATTATATAACGTTACACGCTATTACGTAATATTATATAACGTTATACGTTAATACGTAATAGTATATATCGTTATACGTTATATAGTAATAGTATATAGCGATATACGTTATATAGTAATTGTATAGAACGTTATACGTTATATAGTAATAGTATATAACGGTATACGTTATATAGTAATAGTATATAACGTTATACGTGATATGGCAATACTATATAACGTTATACGTTATTACGTAATAGTATATAACGTTATACGTTATATAGTAATAGTATATAACGTTATACGTTATATAGTAATAGTATATAACGTTATACGTTATATAGTAATAGTATATAACGTTATACGATAGTACGTAGTAGTATATAACGTTATACGTGATATGGTAATATTATATAACGTTACACGCTATTACGTAATATTATATAACGTTATACGTTAATACGTAATAGTATATAACGTTATACGTGATATGGTAATATTATATAACGTTACACGCTATTACGTAATATTATATAACGTTATACGTTAATACGTAATAGTATATATCGTTATACGTTATATAGTAATAGTATATAACGTTATACGTTATATAGTAATATTATATAACGTTATGCCTTATATAGTAATAGTATATAACGTTATACGATAGTACGTAATAGTATATAACGTTATACGTGATATGGTAATACTATATAACGTTATACGCTATTACGTAATAGTATATAACGTTTTACGTTAATACGTAATAGTATATATCGTTATACGTTATATAGTAATAGTATATAACGTTATACGTTATATAGTAATAGTATATAACGTTATACGTGATATGGCAATACTATATAACGTTATACGTTATTACGTAATAGTATATAACGTTATACGTTATATAGTAATAGTATATAACGTTATACGTTATATAGTAATAGTATATAACGTTATACGTTATATAGTAATAGTATATAACGTTATACGTTATATAGTAATAGTATATAACGTTATATGTTATATAGTAATAGTATATAACGTTATCCGTTATATAGTAATAGTATAGAACGTTATACGTTATATAGTAATAGTATATAACGTTATACGTTATATAGTAATAGTATATAACGTTATACGTTAGTACGTAATAATATACAACGTTATGCGTTATATGGCAATACTATATAACGTTATACGTTATTACGTAATAGTATATAACGTTATACGTTATTACGTAATAGTATAAAACGTTATACGTGATATGGTAAAACTATATAACGTTATACGTTAATACGTAATAGTATATATCGTTATACGTTATATAGTAATAGTATATAACGTTATACGTTATATAGTAATAGTATATAACGTTATACGTTATATAGTAATAGTATATAACGTTATACGTTAGTACGTAATAATATACAACGTTATACGTGATATGGTAATACTATATAACGTTATACGTTAATACGTAATAGTATATATCGTTATACGTTATATAGTAATGGTATATAACGTTATACGTTATATAGTAATAGTATATAACGTTATACGTTATATAGTAATAGTATATAACGTTATACGTTATATAGTAATAGTATATAACGTTATACGTTATATAGTAATAGTATATAACGTTATACGTTATTACGTAATAGTATAAAACGTTATACGTGATATGGTAAAACTATATAACGTTATACGTTAATACGTAATAGTATATATCGTTATACGTTATATAGTAATAGTAAATAACGTTATACGATATAGTAATAGTATATAACGTTATACGTTATATAGTAATAGTATATAACGTTATACGTTATTTAGTAATAGTATATAACGTTATACGTTATATAGTAATAGTATATAACGTTATACGTTATATAGTAATAGTATATAACGTTATACGTTAGTACGTAATAATATACAACGTTATACGTGAGATGGTAATACTATATAACGTTATACGTTAATACGTAATAGTATATAACGTTATACGTGATATGGTAATACTATATAACGTTATACGCTATTACGTAATAGTATATAACGTTATACGTTAATACGTAATAGTATATATCGTTATACATTATATAGTAATAGTATATAGCGATATACGTTATATAGTAATATTATATAACGTTATACGTTATGTAGTAATAGTATATAACGTTATACGTTATATAGTAATAGTATATAATGTTATACGTTATATAGTAATAGTATATAACGTTATGCGTTAATACGTAATAGTATATAACGTTATACGTTATATAGTAATAGTATATAACGTTATACGTTATATAGTAATAGTATATAATGTTATACGTTATATAGTAATAGTATATAACGTTATGCGTTAATACGTAATAGTATATAACGTTATACGTTATATAGTAATAGTATATAACGTTATACGTTAATACGTAATAGTATATATCGTTATACGTTATATAGTAATAGTATATAACGTTACACGTTATATAGTAATAGTATATAACGTTATACGTTATATAGTAATAGTATATAACGTTATACGTTATATAGTAATATTATATAACGTTATGCGTTATATAGTAATAGTATATAACGTTATGCGTTATATAGTAATAGTATAGAACGTTATACGTTATATAGTAATAGTATATAACGTTATACGTTATATAGTAATAGTATATAACGTTATACGTTAGTACGTAATAATATACAACGTTATACGTTATATGGCAATACTATATAACGTTATACGTTATTACGTAATAGTATATAACGTTATACGTTATTACGTAATAGTATAAAACGTTATACGTGATATGGTAAAACTATATAACGTTATACGTTAATACGTAATAGTATATATCGTTATACGTTATATAGTAATAGTATATAACGTTATACGTTATATAGTAATAGTATATAACGTTATACGTTATATAGTAATAGTATATAACGTTATACGTTAGTACGTAATAATATACAACGTTATACGTGATATGGTAATACTATATAACGTTATACTTTAATACGTAATAGTATATATCGTTATACGTTATATAGTAATAGTATATAACGTTATACGTTATATAGTAATAGTATATAACGTTATACGTTATATAGTAATAGTATATAACGTTGTACGTTATATAGTAATAGTATATAACGTTATACGTTATATAGTAATAGTATATAACGTTATACGTTATTACGTAATAGTATAAAACGTTATACGTGATATGGTAAAACTATATAACGTTATACGTTAATACGTAATAGTATATATCGTTATACGTTATATAGTAATAGTAAATAACGTTATGCGATATAGTAATAGTATATAACGTTATACGTTATATAGTAATAGTATATAACGTTATACGTTATTTAGTAATAGTATATAACGTTATACGTTATATAGTAATAGTATATAACGTTATACGTTATATAGTAATAGTATATAACGTTATACGTTAGTACGTAATAATATACAACGTTATACGTGAGATGGTAATACTATATAACGTTATACGTTAATACGTAATAGTATATAACGTTATACGTGATATGGTAATACTATATAACGTTATACGCTATTACGTAATAGTATATAACGTTATACGTTAATACGTAATAGTATATATCGTTATACATTATATAGTAATAGTATATAGCGATATACGTTATATAGTAATAGTATATAACGTTATACGTTATATAGTAATAGTATATAACGTTATACGTTATATAGTAATAGTATATAATGTTATACGTTATATAGTAATAGTATATAACGTTATGCGTTAATACGTAATAGTATATAACGTTATACGTTATATAGTAATAGTATATAACGTTATACGTTATATAGTAATAGTATATAACGTTATACGTTATATAGTAATAGTATATAACGTTATACGTTATATAGTAATAGTATATAACGTTATACGTTATATAGTAATAGTATATAACGTTATACGTTAATACGTAATAGTATATATCGTTATACGTTATATAGTAATAGTATATAACGTTATACGTTAGTACGTAATAATATATATCGTTATACGTTATATAGTAATAGTATATAACGTTATACGATAGTACGTAATAGAATATATCGTTATACGTTATATAGTAATAGTATATAACGTTATACGCTATTACGTAATAGTATATAACGTTATACGTTAATACGTAATAGTATATATCGTTATACGTTATATAGTAATAGTATATAACGTTATACGTTATATAGTAATAGTATATAACGTTATACGTTATATAGTAATAGTATATAACGTTATACGTTATATAGTAATATTATATAAAGTTATGCGTTATATAGTAATAGTATATAACGTTATGCGTTATATAGTAATAGTATAGAGCGTTATACGTTATATAGTAATAGTATATAACGTTATACGTTATATAGTAATAGTATATAACGTTATACGTTAGTACGTAATAATATACAACGTTATACGTGATATGGCAATACTAGATAACGTTATACGTTATTACGTAATAGTATATAACGTTATACGTTATTACGTAATAGTATAAAACGTTATACGTGATATGGTAAAACTATATAACGTTATACGTTAATACGTAAAAGTATATATCGTTATACGTTATATAGTAATAGTATATAACGTTATACGTTAATACGTAATAGTATATAACGTTATACGTTATATAGTAATGGTATATAACGTTATACGTTATATAGTTATAGTATATAATGTTATACGTTATATAGTAATAGTATATAACGTTATACGTTAATACGTAATAGTATATAACGTTATACGTTATATAGTAATAGTATATAACGTTATACGTTAGTACGTAATAATATACAACGTTATACGTGATATGGCAATACTATATAACGTTGTACGTTATTACGTAATAGTATATAACGTTATACGTTATATAGTAATAGTATATAACGTTATACGTTATATAGTAATAGTATATAACGTTATACATTATATAGTAATATTATATAACGTCATGCGTTATATAGTAATAGTATATAACGTTATACGATAGTACGTAATAGTATATAACGTTATACGTGATATGGTAATACTATATAACGTTATACGCTATTACGTAATAGTATATAACGTTATACGTTAATACGTAATAGTACATATCGTTATACGTTATATAGTAATAGTATATAGCGATATACGTTATATAGTAATAGTATATAACGTTATACGTTATATAGTAATAGTATATAACGTTATACGTTATATAGTAATAGTATATAATGTTATACGTTATATAGTAATAGTATATAACGTTATGCGTTAATACGTAATAGTATATAACGTTATACGTTATATAGTAATAGTATATAACGTTATACGTTATATAGTAATAGTATATAATGTTATACGTTATATAGTAATAGTATATAACGTTATACGTTAGTACGTAATAATATACATCGTTATACGTGATATGGCAATACTATATAACGTTGTACGTTATTACGTAATAGTATATAACGTTATACGTTATATAGTAATAGTATATAACGTTATACGTTATATAGTAATAGTATATAACGTTATACGTTAATACGTAATAGTATATATCTTTATACGTTATATAGTAATAGTATATAACGTTATACGTTAGTACGTAATAATATATATCGTTATACGTTATATAGTAATAGTATATAACGTTATACGATAGTACGTAATAGAATATATCGTTATACGTTATATAGTAATAGTATATAACGTTATGCCTTATATAGTAATAGTATATAACGTTATACGATAGTGCGTAATAGTATATAACGTTATACGTGATATGGTAATACTATATAACGTTATACGCTATTACGTAATAGTATATAACGTTATACGTTAATACGTAATAGTATATATCGTTATACGTTATATAGTAATAGTATATAACGTTATACGTTATACAGTAATAGTATATAACGTTATACGTTATATAGTAATATTATATAACGTTATGCGTTATATAGTAATAGTATATAACGTTATGCGTTATATAGTAATAGTATAGAACGTTATACGTTATATAGTAATAGTATATAACGTTATACGTTATATAGTAATAGTATATAACGTTATACGTTAGTACGTAATAATATACAACGTTATACGTTATATGGCAATACTATATAACGTTATACGTTATTACGTAATAGTATATAATGTTATACGTTATTACGTAATAGTATAAAACGTTATACGTGATATGGTAAAACTATATAACGTTATACGTTAATACGTAATAGTATATATCGTTATACGTTATATAGTAATAGTATATAACGTTATACGTTATATAGTAATAGTATATAACGCTATACGTTATATAGTAATAGTATATAACGTTATACGTTAGTACGTAATAATATACAACGTTATACGTGATATGGTAATACTGTATAACGTTATACGTTAATACGTAATAGTATATATCGTTATACGTTATATAGTATAAGTATATAACGTTATACGTTATATAGAAATAGTATATAACGTTATACGTTATATAGTAATATTATATAACGTTATGCGTTATATAGTTATAGTATATAACGTTATACGATAGTACGTAATAGTATATAACGTTATACGTGATATGGTAATACTATATAACGTTATACGCTATTACGTAATAGTATATAACGTTATACGTTAATACGTAATAGTATATATCGTTATACGTTATATAGTAATAGCATATAGCGATATACGTTATATAGTAATAGTATATGACGTTATACGTTATATAGTAATAGTATATAACGGTATACGTTATATAGTAATAGTATATAATGTTATACGTTATATAGTAATAGTATATATCGTTATACGTTAATACGTAATAGTATATAACGTTATACGTTATATAGTAATAGTATATAACGTTATACGTTATATAGTAATAGTATATAACGTTATACGTTATATAGTAATAGTATATAATGTTATACGTTATATAGTAATAGTATATAACGTTATACGTTAGTACGTAATAATATACATCGTTATACGTGATATGGCAATACTATATAACGTTGTACGTTATTACGTAATAGTATATAACGTTATACGTTATATAGTAATAGTATATAACGTTATACGTTATATAGTAATAGTATATAACGTTATACGTTAATACGTAATAGTATATATCTTTATACGTTATATAGTAATAGTATATAACGTTATACGTTAGTACGTAATAATATATATCGTTATACGTTATATAGTAATAGTATATAACGTTATACGATAGTACGTAATAGAATATATCGTTATACGTTATATAGTAATAGTATATAACGTTATGCCTTATATAGTAATAGTATATAACGTTATACGATAGTGCGTAATAGTATATAACGTTATACGTGATATGGTAATACTATATAACGTTATACGCTATTACGTAATAGTATATAACGTTATACGTTAATACGTAATAGTATATATCGTTATACGTTATATAGTAATAGTATATAACGTTATACGTTATACAGTAATAGTATATAACGTTATACGTTATATAGTAATATTATATAACGTTATGCGTTATATAGTAATAGTATATAACGTTATGCGTTATATAGTAATAGTATAGAACGTTATACGTTATATAGTAATAGTATATAACGTTATACGTTATATAGTAATAGTATATAACGTTATACGTTAGTACGTAATAATATACAACGTTATACGTTATATGGCAATACTATATAACGTTATACGTTATTACGTAATAGTATATAATGTTATACGTTATTACGTAATAGTATAAAACGTTATACGTGATATGGTAAAACTATATAACGTTATACGTTAATACGTAATAGTATATATCGTTATACGTTATATAGTAATAGTATATAACGTTATACGTTATATAGTAATAGTATATAACGCTATACGTTATATAGTAATAGTATATAACGTTATACGTTAGTACGTAATAATATACAACGTTATACGTGATATGGTAATACTGTATAACGTTATACGTTAATACGTAATAGTATATATCGTTATACGTTATATAGTATAAGTATATAACGTTATACGTTATATAGAAATAGTATATAACGTTATACGTTATATAGTAATATTATATAACGTTATGCGTTATATAGTTATAGTATATAACGTTATACGATAGTACGTAATAGTATATAACGTTATACGTGATATGGTAATACTATATAACGTTATACGCTATTACGTAATAGTATATAACGTTATACGTTAATACGTAATAGTATATATCGTTATACGTTATATAGTAATACCATATAGCGATATACGTTATATAGTAATAGTATATGACGTTATACGTTATATAGTAATAGTATATAACGGTATACGTTATATAGTAATAGTATATAATGTTATACGTTATATAGTAATAGTATATATCGTTATACGTTAATACGTAATAGTATATAACGTTATACGTTATATAGTAATAGTATATAACGTTATACGTTATATAGTAATAGTATATAATGTTATACGTTATATAGTAATAGTATATAACGTTATACGTTAGTACGTAATAATATACAACGTTATACGTGATATGGCAATACTATATAACGTTGTACGTTATTACGTAATAGTATATAACGTTATACGTTATATAGTAATAGTATATAACGTTATACGTTATATAGTAATAGTATATAACGTTATACATTAATACGTAAAAGTATATATCGTTATACGTTATATAGTAATAGTATATAGCGATATACGTTATATAGTAATAGTATATAACGTTATACGTTAGTACGTAATAGTATATAACGTTATACGTTATATGGTAATACTATACAACGTTATACGTTATATAGTAATAGTATATAACGTTATACGTTATATAGTAATAGTATATAACGTTATACGTTATATAGTAATAGTATATAACGTTATACGTTAGTACGTAATAATATATATCGTTATACGTTATATAGTAATAGTATATAACGTTATACGATAGTACGTAATAGTATATATCGTTATACGTTATATAGTAATAGTATATAACGTTATACGTTATATAGTATAAGTATATAACGTTATACGTTATATAGTAATAGTATATAACGTTATACGTTATATAGTAATATTATATAACGTTATGCGTTATATAGTAATAGTATATAACGTTATACGATAGTACGTAATAGTATATAACGTTATACGTGATATGGTAATACTATATAACGTTATACGCTATTACGTAATAGTATATAACGTTATACGTTAATACGTAATAGTATATATCGTTATACGTTATATAGTAATAGTATATAGCGATATACGTTATATAGTAATAGTATAGAACGTTATACGTTATATAGTAATAGTATATAACGGTATACGTTATATAGTATAAGTATATAACGTTATACGTTATATAGTAATAGTATATAATGTTATACGTTATATAGTAATAGTATATAACGTTATACGTTCTTACGTAATAGTATATAACGTTATACGTTATATAGTAATAGTATATAACGTTATACGTTAGTACGTAATGTAGTATCGTGGGCAAAAGGCCCAAGACAGCGGCCGAACCGTATACAAAGTGGCGAGAGCCGTTGCGCCGTCGAGTACATCAATGTGTCGTCGGTCTTTTCAAGTGGACAGTTTTATGGAAAGAGCCTGCGTGACCCTGGCCATGGGGTTTCGGGACATGTGTTCGATGGGACGAGAAAAGACAAAGAGACGCTAAGGGTAGAGTTGGTTGAGACGCCAGCGAGAACGAATGCAAGAGGAGTGCAGTATGAGTTGAGAAGCGAGAGCGTGCGAGGGCAGATGCCAAAGACGAGAGTTGTAGAGTTGCTAGCGTTGTAGAGAGATCGAGTTGTTAGTTATAGAGTTGCGAGAGTGATTTGAACGGAATAAGACTTTTGTGTTTTAGTTCAAGTTGAACATTTATCGTTCTCTGTCCAATTAATCTTTGTTATTTTTATTTATCTTAATAAATAGTATTAGGAGAATTTTACAAACCTAAATTATCCTAATCCTATCCCTTTTACGATACTACAAATTGGGGGCTCGAGCCGGGATTGAAACCAGACAGAGAACGACACGTTTAACGGAACTAATTGTGCTGAAAAAAAGAGTTGAAAATGGCAAATTGTGAAGAGGAACAGTTTTCGACTGAAGAGGTTTCGACGCTGGAGGAGCTAAGAAATAAGCTCGCAAGTCTGAATCTGCCGATATCAGGTTCGAAGTCAGTGCTGATGGCCAGGCTGAACCGAGCGTATAAGGCTGGTCAATCAACTTCGAAGGAATCGAAGCGCGATGAGGAATCGGTAAATCAGCGAAACCTAAGGAGTGGGCAGAGAGCTGAGCGCGATCAGGATGGAGATGAAGACCTCGAGAAGCTGAGGACGAAGGAGTTGAGAGCGCGCCTCGCTAGCTTGGGGTTAAAGGTCACAGGGAGAAAATCTGAACTACGCGCACGGCTACAGGCGGCCCTGGAAGGAGGCAACGTATCGTCGGAAGAAGAAAGCGACGACGAAAGTGACAATGAAGAAGATGAGAGAGACGTGATAAAACACGAGGGAGGTACGCGAGCGATGTGCTCGGACCGTGATGAATATCGCCAAAAGGCAGGTACCGTCTCGGTATTAAGCTTTAAAGACGTCGAAGACGCATTAGAATTGTTTAGCGGCGACAAAGGTGAAAACGTGGAGCGATGGTTCGAATCATTCGAAGAAGTCGCGGACACGTGTATGTGGTCCGACGGCCAGAAGGTAGTCTACGCGAGGAAGCTGCTGAGGGGATCGGCGAAAATATTCGCAAGCTTCGAGTGCCATGCCAGGACTTGGCATGAGCTGAAGAAGGGACTAATCAGAGAGTTCTCCAGAAAGTCCAACAGTAGGCAAGTACACAAAAAGCTTAGTGGGACGAGAAAGAAAAGCGACGAGGCGTGCTTGGCCTACATGTATCGCATGCTGGAAATAGCCAGTCATGCCGATATAGAGGAAGAAGTCAAAGTAGAGTACATCATAGACGGGATAATAGACGAAGAAGTCCATAAATCTATGCTGTATGGTGCTGCATCCATCAAGGAGCTAAGGAAGAGGCTAATCGCGTACGAGGAGCAGAAGAGCCGAAGGACGAAGTCGGTTGCGAAGCCGGCCAGAGTTGAGAGAAACAACAGTCCCAGTCAAGGTGAAAGTGCGAGAAAGACGCGTTGCTACAATTGCGGCGATAAAGCACATGTAAGCGCGGATTGCCCGAACAGATCGAGAGGTCCTAAGTGTTTCAAGTGTAGAGAGTACGGACACGTCGCATCGAAATGCAGCGATCTGGGTAAGTCCCCTAAAGAGGTTTGTAATACACAAAAGTCGCTGCGAGCGGGTTGTAAGAGTGTTAGAATTGGAAATTGCGAACTGAGCGCGTTGATAGATACCGGTAGCGAATTAACCCTGATGCGGGCGGATCAACATGCCAAAATTGGAGCGCCCAAATTAATTCGAGAAATTATCGAGTTTCGCAGTATCGGATCCGAGAACAATCTTACGCTCGGGAAATTTTCAACGGATATTGTCATAGATGATGAGTTATATCATATAACGGTGCATGTAGTTCCGAACACTATGATGCACCGTTCGTTGATAATAGGCACAGACTTCCTGGATACCGTTGAGATGAACAGAAGGAAGGGTTGCTAAATACCATCGACAAGGGAGAATTGCCGTTCGACACGTATCACGTCGATCATATTGGACCGTTGCCCACTACAAAGAAAAGCTACCGGCATATCTTCGTAGTGGTCGATGCTTTCACCAAGTTCGTCTGGTTGTACCCTACCAAATCAACGGGTTCTGCAGAGGTCATCAGCCGCTTGGAAAAACAGTCTGTTTGTTTCGGGAATCCCAGAAGGATCATCTCTGACCGTGGGACGGCGTTCACAGCTGGTACTTTCGAGGACTATTGTAGTGAGGAAGGCATAGAGCACGTGCGAACTACAACTGGAATTCCGCGGGCCAATGGTCAGGTAGAAAGAGTAAATCGGATACTTATCCCGTTGTTGACGAAGTTATCTGCACCAACGCCAGGCGAGTGGTTCAAGCACCTGGAGAGAACTCAAAAATACCTCAACGCAACTCCCAGCAGAAGCACTAGCGTTACTCCGTTCCAGTTGCTGTTTGGCACGCGGGCGAGAATGCGGGACGATCCGCAGATGAGGCAGTTAGTTGAAGATGAATGGGCCGCGATGTTCCAGGAAGAACGGGATCAATTGCGTGAAATAGCAAAGAGACGGATCGAGGAGCTTCAAACCCGCAATAGACAAACGTTCAACAAGAGACGCAAGAAGGCGACGATCTACAAAACAGGAGATCTGGTGGCGATCGAGAGGACGCAAGGCGGTCCTGGGTTAAAGCTGCATTCAAAGTTCCTTGGGCCGTACCGTGTGGTGAAAGTCCTGCGAAATGACCGCTACGTAGTGCAACGAGAAGGCGAACACGAGGGACCGCGCACGACTTCCACTGCAGCCGACCACATGAAGTGGTGGAACGCTGGTGTTAGTGATGATAGTGAGAACAGTGATGAGCACATCTGAGGGCAGATGTGATTTGTCAGGAATGGCCGAGTGTAGTATCGTGGGCAAAAGGCCCAAGACAGCGGCCGAACCGTATACAAAGTGGCGAGAGCCGTTGCGCCGTCGAGTACATCAATGTGTCGTCGGTCTTTTCAAGTGGACAGTTTTATGGAAAGAGCCTGCGTGACCCTGGCCATGGGGTTTCGGGACATGTGTTCGATGGGACGAGAAAAGACAAAGAGACGCTAAGGGTAGAGTTGGTTGAGACGCCAGCGAGAACGAATGCAAGAGGAGTGCAGTATGAGTTGAGAAGCGAGAGCGTGCGAGGGCAGATGCCAAAGACGAGAGTTGTAGAGTTGCTAGCGTTGTAGAGAGATCGAGTTGTTAGTTATAGAGTTGCGAGAGTGATTTGAACGGAATAAGACTTTTGTGTTTTAGTTCAAGTTGAACATTTATCGTTCTCTGTCCAATTAATCTTTGTTATTTTTATTTATCTTAATAAATAGTATTAGGAGAATTTTACAAACCTAAATTATCCTAATCCTATCCCTTTTACGATACTACAGTAATAATATACAACGTTATACGTGATATGGCAATACTATATAACGTTGTACGTTATTACGTAATAGTATATAACGTTATACGTTATATAGTAATAGTATATAACGTTATACGTTATATAGTAATAGTATATAACGTTATACGTTAATACGTAATAGTATATAACGTTATACGTTACATAGTAATAGTATATAGCGATATACGTTATATAGTAATAGTATATAACGTTATACGTTAGTACGTAATAGTATATAACGTTATACGTTATATGGTAATACTATACAACGTTATACGTTATATAGTAATAGTATATAACGTTATACGTTATATAGTAATAGTATATAACGTTATACGTTATATAGTAATAGTATATAACGTTATACGATAGTACGTAGTAGTATATAACGTTATACGTGATATGGTAATATTATATAACGTTACACGCTATTACGTAATATTATATAACGTTATACGTTAATACGTAATAGTATATATCGTTATACGTTATATAGTAATAGTATATAGCGATATACGTTATATAGTAATTGTATAGAACGTTATACGTTATATAGTAATAGTATATAACGGTATACGTTATATAGTATAAGTATATAACGTTATACGTTATATAGTAATAGTATATATCGTTATACGTTATATAGTAATAGTATATAACGTTATACGTTATATAGTAATAGTATATAACGTTATACGTGATATGGCAATACTATATAACGTTATACGTTATTACGTAATAGTATATAACGTTATACGTTATATAGTAATAGTATATAACGTTATACGTTATATAGTAATAGTATATAACGTTATACGTTATATAGTAATAGTATATAACGTTATATGTTATATAGTAATAGTATATAACGTTATCCGTTATATAGTAATAGTATAGAACGTTATACGTTATATAGTAATAGTATATAACGTTATACGTTATATAGTAATAGTATATAACGTTATACGTTAGTACGTAATAATATACAACGTTATGCGTTATATGGCAATACTATATAACGTTATACGTTATTACGTAATAGTATAAAACGTTATACGTGATATGGTAAAACTATATAACGTTATACGTTAATACGTAATAGTATATATCGTTATACGTTATATAGTAATAGTATATAACGTTATACGTTATATAGTAATAGTATATAACGTTATACGTTATATAGTAATAGTATATAACGTTATACGTTAGTACGTAATAATATACAACGTTATACGTGATATGGTAATACTATATAACGTTATACGTTAATACGTAATAGTATATATCGTTATACGTTATATAGTAATGGTATATAACGTTATACGTTATATAGTAATAGTATATAACGTTATACGTTATATAGTAATAGTATATAACGTTATACGTTATATAGTAATAGTATATAACGTTATACGTTATATAGTAATAGTATATAACGTTATACGTTATTACGTAATAGTATAAAACGTTATACGTGATATGGTAAAACTATATAACGTTATACGTTAATACGTAATAGTATATATCGTTATACGTTATATAGTAATAGTAAATAACGTTATACGATATAGTAATAGTATATAACGTTATACGTTATATAGTAATAGTATATAACGTTATACGTTATTTAGTAATAGTATATAACGTTATACGTTATATAGTAATAGTATATAACGTTATACGTTATATAGTAATAGTATATAACGTTATACGTTAGTACGTAATAATATACAACGTTATACGTGAGAAGGTAATACTATATAACGTTATACGTTAATACGTAATAGTATATAACGTTATACGTGATATGGTAATACTATATAACGTTATACGCTATTACGTAATAGTATATAACGTTATACGTTAATACGTAATAGTATATATCGTTATACATTATATAGTAATAGTATATAGCGATATACGTTATATAGTAATATTATATAACGTTATACGTTATGTAGTAATAGTATATAACGTTATACGTTATATAGTAATAGTATATAATGTTATACGTTATATAGTAATAGTATATAACGTTATGCGTTAATACGTAATAGTATATAACGTTATACGTTATATAGTAATAGTATATAACGTTATACGTTAATACGTAATAGTATATATCGTTATACGTTATA
This sequence comes from Bombus terrestris, assembly GCF_910591885.1. Classification (NCBI taxonomy): domain Eukaryota; kingdom Metazoa; phylum Arthropoda; class Insecta; order Hymenoptera; family Apidae; genus Bombus; species Bombus terrestris. The sequence goes on from NC_063286.1 coordinate 617,005, forward strand.
TAGTAATAGTATATAACGTTATACGTTAGTACGTAATAATATATATCGTTATACGTTATATAGTAATAGTATATAACGTTATACGATAGTACGTAATAGAATATATCGTTATACGTTATATAGTAATAGTATATAACGTTATACGTTATATAGTATAAGTATATGACGTTATACGTTATATAGTAATAGTATATAACGTTATACGTTATATAGTAATATTATATAACGTTATGCCTTATATAGTAATAGTATATAACGTTATACGATAGTGCGTAATAGTATATAACGTTATACGTGATATGGTAATACTATATAACGTTATACGCTATTACGTAATAGTATATAACGTTATACGTTAATACGTAATAGTATATATCGTTATACGTTATATAGTAATAGTATATAACGTTACACGTTATATAGTAATAGTATATAACGTTATACGTTATATAGTAATAGTATATAACGTTATACGTTATATAGTAATATTATATAACGTTATGCGTTATATAGTAATAGTATATAACGTTATGCGTTATATAGTAATAGTATAGAACGTTATACGTTATATAGTAATAGTATATAACGTTATACGTTATATAGTAATAGTATATAACGTTATACGTTATATAGTAGTAGTATATAACGTTATACGTTAGTACGTAATAATATACAACGTTATACGTGAGATGGTAATACTATATAACGTTATACGTTAATACGTAATAGTATATAACGTTATACGTGATATGGTAATACTATATAACGTTATACGCTATTACGTAATAGTATATAACGTTATACATTAATACGTAATAGTATATATCGTTATACATTATATAGTAATAGTATATAGCGATATACGTTATATAGTAATAGTATATAACGTTATACGTTATATAGTAATAGTATATAACGTTATACGTTATATAGTAATAGTATATAATGTTATACGTTATATAGTAATAGTATATAACGTTATGCGTTAATACGTAATAGTATATAACGTTATACGTTATATAGTAATAGTATATAACGTTATACGTTATATAGTAATAGTATATAACGTTATACGTTATATAGTAATAGTATATAACGTTATACGTTATATAGTAATAGTATATAACGTTATACGTTATATAGTAATAGTATATAACGTTATACGTTAATACGTAATAGTATATATCGTTATACGTTATATAGTAATAGTATATAACGTTATACGTTAGTACGTAATAATATATATCGTTATACGTTATATAGTAATAGTATATAACGTTATACGATAGTACGTAATAGAATATATCGTTATACGTTATATAGTAATAGTATATAACGTTATACGTTATATAGTATAAGTATATAACGTTATAGGTTATATAGTAATAGTATATAACGTTATACGTTATATAGTAATATTATATAACGTTATGCCTTATATAGTAATAGTATATAACGTTATACGATAGTACGTAATAGTATATAACGTTATACGTGATATGGTAATACTATATAACGTTATACGCTATTACGTAATAGTATATAACGTTATACGTTAATACGTAATAGTATATATCGTTATACGTTATATAGTAATAGTATATAACGTTATACGTTATATAGTAATAGTATATAACGTTATACGTTATATAGTAATAGTATATAACGTTATACGTTATATAGTAATATTATATAAAGTTATGCGTTATATAGTAATAGTATATAACGTTATGCGTTATATAGTAATAGTATAGAACGTTATACGTTATATAGTAATAGTATATAACGTTATACGTTATATAGTAATAGTATATAACGTTATACGTTAGTACGTAATAATATACAACGTTATACGTGATATGGCAATACTAGATAACGTTATACGTTATTACGTAATAGTATATAACGTTATACGTTATTACGTAATAGTATAAAACGTTATACGTGATATGGTAAAACTATATAACGTTATACGTTAATACGTAAAAGTATATATCGTTATACGTTATATAGTAATAGTATATAACGTTATACGTTAATACGTAATAGTATATAACGTTATACGTTAGTACGTAATATTATATAACGTTATACGTTATATGGTAATACTATACAACGTTATACGTTATATAGTAATATTATATAACGTTATGCGTTATATAGTAATAGTATAGAACGTTATACGCTATATAGTAATAGTATATAACGGTATACGTTATATAGTAATAGTATATAACGTTATACGTTAGTACGTAATAATATGCAACGTTATACGTGATATGGCAATACTATATAACGTTATACGTTATTACGTAATAGTATATAACGTTATACGTTATTACGTAATAGTATACAAGGTTATACGTGATATGGTAATACTATATAACGTTATACGTTAGTACGTAATAATATACAAAGTTATACGTGATATGGTAATACTATATAACGTTATACGCTACTACGTAATAGTATATAACGTTATACGTTAATACGGAATAGTATATATCGTTATACGTTATATAGTAATAGTATATAACGTTATACGTTATATAGTAATAGTATATAACGTTATACGTGACATGGCAATACTATATAACGTTATACGTTATTACGTAATAGTATATAACGTTATGCGTTATATAGTAATAGTATAGAACGTTATACGTTATATAGTAATAGTATATAACGTTATACGTTATATAGTAATAGTATATAACGTTATACGTTAGTACGTAATAATATACAACGTTATACGTTATATGGCAATACTATATAACGTTATACGTTATTACGTAATAGTATATAACGTTATACGTTATTACGTAATAGTATAAAACGTTATACGTGATATGGTAAAACTATATAACGTTATACGTTAATACGTAAAAGCATATATCGTTATACGTTATATAGTAATAGTATATATCGTTATACGTTATATAGTAATAGTATATAGCGATATACGTTATATAGTAATAGTATATAACGTTATACGTTATATAGTAATAGTATATAACGTTATACGTTATATAGTAATACTATATAATCTTATACGTTATATAGTAATAGTATATAACGTTATACGTTAATACGTAATAGTATATAACGTTATACGTTATATAGTAATAGTATATAACGTTATACGTTATATAGTAATAGTATATAATGTTATACGTTATATAGTAATAGTATATAACGTTATACGTTAATACGTAATAGTATATAACGTTATACGTTATATAGTAATAGTATATAACGTTATATGTTAGTACGTAATAATATACAACGTTATACGTGATATGGCAATACTATATAACGTTGTACGTAATTACGTAACAGTATATAACGTTATACGTTATATAGTAATAGTATATAACGTTATACGTTATATAGTAATAGTATATAGCGATATACGTTATATAGTAATAGTATATAACGTTATACGTTATATAGTAATAGTATATAAGGTTATACGTTATATAGTAATAGTATATAATCTTATACGTTATATAGTAATAGTATATAACGTTATACGTTAATACGTAATAGTATATAACGTTATACGTTAATACGTAATAGTATATATCGTTATACGTTATATAGTAATAGTATATAACGTTATACGTTAGTACGTAATAATATACAACGTTATACGTGATATGGCAATACTATATAACGTTATACGTTAGTACGTAATAATATGCAACGTTATACGTTATTACGTAATAGTATACAACGTTATACGTGATATGGTAATACTATATAACGTTATACGTTAGTACGTAATAATATACAAAGTTATACGTGATATGGTAATACTATATAACGTTATACGCTACTACGTAATAGTATATAACGTTATACGTTAATACGGAATAGTATATATCGTTATACGTTATATAGTAATAGTATATAACGTTATACGTTATATAGTAATAGTATATAACGTTATACGTGACATGGCAATACTATATAACGTTGTACGTTATTACGTAATAGTATATAACGTTATGCGTTATATAGTAATAGTATAGAACGTTATACGTTATATAGTAATAGTATATAACGTTATACGTTATATAGTAATAGTATATAACGTTATACGTTAGTACGTAATAATATACAACGTTATACGTTATATGGCAATACTATATAACGTTATACGTTATTACGTAATAGTATATAACGTTATACGTTATTACGTAATAGTATAAAACGTTATACGTGATATGGTAAAACTATATAACGTTATACGTTAATACGTAAAAGTATATATCGTTATACGTTATATAGTAATAGTATATATCGTTATACGTTATATAGTAATAGTATATAGCGATATACGTTATATAGTAATAGTATATAACGTTATACGTTATATAGTAATAGTATATAACGTTATACGTTATATAGTAATAGTATATAATCTTATACGTTATATAGTAATAGTATATAACGTTATACGTTAATACGTAATAGTATATAACGTTATACGTTATATAGTAATAGTATATAACGTTATACGTTATATAGTAATAGTATATAATGTTATACGTTATATAGTAATAGTATATAACGTTATACGTTAATACGTAATAGTATATAACGTTATACGTTATATAGTAATAGTATATAACGTTATATGTTAGTACGTAATAATATACAACGTTATACGTGATATGGCAATACTATATAACGTTGTACGTTATTACGTAATAGTATATAACGTTATACGTTATATAGTAATAGTATATAACGTTATACGTTATATAGTAATAGTATATAGCGATATACGTTATATAGTAATAGTATATAACGTTATACGTTATATAGTAATAGTATATAAGGTTATACGTTATATAGTAATAGTATATAATCTTATACGTTATATAGTAATAGTATATAACGTTATACGTTAATACGTAATAGTATATAACGTTATACGTTAATACGTAATAGTATATATCGTTATACGTTATATAGTAATAGTATATAGCGATATACGGTATATAGTAATAGTATATAACGTTGTACGTTAGTACGTAATAGTATATAACATTATACGTTATATGGTAATACTATACAACGTTATACGTTATATAGTAATAGTATATAACGTTATACGTTATATAGTAATAGTATATAACGTTATACGTTATATAGTAATATTATATAACGTTATGCGTTATATAGTAATAGTATATAACGTTATACGTTATATAGTAATAGTATATAACGTTATATGTTAGTACGTAATAATATACAACGTTATACGTGATATGGCAATACTATATAACGTTGTACGTTATTACGTAATAGTATATAACGTTATACGTTATATAGTAATAGTATATAACGTTATACGTTATATAGTAATAGTATATAGCGATATACGTTATATAGTAATAGTATATAACGTTATACGTTATATAGTAATAGTATATAAGGTTATACGTTATATAGTAATAGTATATAACGTTATACGTTATATAGTAATAGTATATAAGGTTATACGTTATATAGTAATAGTATATAATCTTATACGTTATATAGTAATAGTATATAACGTTATACGTTAATACGTAATAGTATATAACGTTATACGTTAATACGTAATAGTATATATCGTTATACGTTATATAGTAATAGTATATAGCGATATACGGTATATAGTAATAGTATATAACGTTGTACGTTAGTACGTAATAGTATATAACATTATACGTTATATGGTAATACTATACAACGTTATACGTTATATAGTAATAGTATATAACGTTATACGTTATATAGTAATAGTATATAACGTTATACGTTATATAGTAATATTATATAACGTTATGCGTTATATAGTAATAGTATATAACGTTATACGTTATATAGTAATAGTATATAACGTTATACGTTATATAGTAATATTATATAACGTCGTGCGTTATATAGTAATAGTATATAAAGTTATACGATAGTACGTAATAGTATATAACGTTATACGTGATATGGTAATACTATATAACGTTATACGCAATTACGTAATAGTATATAACGTTGTACGTTAATACGTAATAGTATATATCGTTATACGTTATATAGTAATAGTATATAGCGATATACGTTATATAGTAATAGTATATAACGTTATACGTTATATAGTAATATTATATAACGTTATGCGTTATATACTAATAGTATAGAACGTTATACGTTATATAGTAATAGTATATAACGGTATACGTTATATAGTAATAGTATATAACGTTATACGTTAGTACGTAATAATATACAACGTTATACGTGATATGGCAATACTATATAACGTTATACGTTATTACGTAATAGTATATAACGTTATACGTTATTACGTAATAGTATAAAACGTTATACGTGATATGGTAAAACTATATAAGGTTATACGTTAATACGTAAAAGTATATATCGTTATACGTTATATAGTAATAGTATATATCGTTATACGTTATATAGTAATAGTATATAGCGATATACGTTATATAGTAATAGTATATAACGTTCTACGTTATATAGTAATAGTATATAACGTTATACGTTATATAGTAATAGTATATAATGTTATACGTTATATAGTAATAGCATATAACGTTATACGTTAGTACGTAATAATATACAACGTTATACGTGATATGGCAATACTATATAACGTTGTACGTTATTACGTAATAGTATATAACGTTATACGTTATATAGTAATAGTATATAACGTTATACGTTATATAGTAATAGTATATAACGTTATACGTTATATAGTAATAGTATATAACGTTATACGATAGTACGTAATAGTATATATCGTTATACGTTATATCGTAATAGTATATAACGTTATACGTTATATAGTATAAGTATATAACGTTATACGTTATATAGTAATAGTATATAACGTTATACGTTATATAGTAATATTATATAACGTTATGCGTTATATAGTAATAGTATATAGCGATATACGTTATATAGTAATAGTATATAACGTTATACGTTATATAGTATAAGTATATAACGTTATACGTTATATAGTAATAGTATATAACGTTATACGTTATATAGTAATATTATATAACGTTATACGTTATTACGTAATAGTATATAACGTTATACGTTATTACGTAATAGTATAAAACGTTATACGTGATATGGTAAAACTATATAACGTTATACGTTAATACGTAAAAGTATATATCGTTATACGTTATATAGTAATAGTATATATCGTTATACGTTATATAGTAATAGTATATAGCGATAAACGTTATATAGTAATAGTATATAACGTTATACGTTATATAGTAATAGTATATAACGTTATACGTTATATAGTAATAGTATATAATCTTATACGTTATATAGTAATAGTATATAACGTTATACGTTAATACGTAATAGTATATAACGTTATACGTTATATAGTAATAGTATATAACGTTATACGTTATATAGTAATAGTATATAATGTTATACGTTATATAGTAATAGTATATAACGTTATACGTTAATACGTAATAGTATATAACGTTATACGTTATATAGTAATAGTATATAACGTTATATGTTAGTACGTAATAATATACAACGTTATACGTGATATGGCAATACTATATAACGTTGTACGTTATTACGTAATAGTATATAACGTTATACGTTATATAGTAATAGTATATAACGTTATACGTTATATAGTAATAGTATATAGCGATATACGTTATATAGTAATAGTATATAACGTTATACGTTATATAGTAATAGTATATAAGGTTATACGTTATATAGTAATAGTATATAATCTTATACGTTATATAGTAATAGTATATAACGTTATACGTTAATACGTAATAGTATATAACGTTATACGTTAATACGTAATAGTATATATCGTTATACGTTATATGGTAATAGTATATAGCGATATACGGTATATAGTAATAGTATATAACGTTGTACGTTAGTACGTAATAGTATATAACATTATACGTTATATGGTAATACTATATAACGTTATACGCTATTACGTAATAGTATATAACGTTGTACGTTAATACGTAATAGTATATATCGTTATACGTTATATAGTAATAGTATATAGCGATATACGTTATATAGTAATAGTATATAAGGTTATACGTTATATAGTAATAGTATATAATCTTATACGTTATATAGTAATAGTATATAACGTTATACGTTAATACGTAATAGTATATAACGTTATACGTTAATACGTAATAGTATATATCGTTATACGTTATATAGTAATAGTATATAGCGATATACGGTATATACTAATAGTATATAACGTTGTACGTTAGTACGTAATAGTATATAACATTATACGTTATATGGTAATACTATACAACGTTATACGTTATATAGTAATAGTATATAACGTTATACGTTATATAGTAATAGTATATAACGTTATACGTTATATAGTAATATTATATAACGTTATGCGTTATATAGTAATAGTATATAACGTTATACGTTATATAGTAATAGTATATAACGTTATACGTTATATAGTAATATTATATAACGTCGTGCGTTATATAGTAATAGTATATAACGTTATACGATAGTACGTAATAGTATATAACGTTATACGTGATATGGTAATACTATATAACGTTATACGCTATTACGTAATAGTATATAACGTTGTACGTTAATACGTAATAGTATATATCGTTATACGTTATATAGTAATATTATATAACGTTATGCGTTATATACTGATAGTATAGAACGTTATACGTTATATAGTAATAGTATATAACGGTATACGTTATATAGTAATAGTATATAACGTTATACGTTAGTACGTAATAATATACAACGTTATACGTGATATGGCAATACTATATAACGTTATACGTTATTACGTAATAGTATATAACGTTATACGTTATATAGTAATAGTATATAACGTTATACGTTATATAGTAATAGTATATAATGTTATACGTTAGTACGTAATAGTATATAACGTTATGCGTTATATAGAAATAGTATAGAACGTTATACGTTATATAGTAATAGTATATAACGTTATACGTTATATAGTAATAGTATATAACGTTATACGTTAGTACGTAATAATATACAACGTTATACGTGATATGGCAATACTATATAACGTTATACGTTAGTACGTAATAATATGCAACGTTATACGTGATATGGCAATACTATATAACGTTATACGTTATTACGTAATAGTATATAACGTTATACGTTATTACGTAATAGTATACAACGTTATACGTGATATGGTAATACTATATAACGTTAAGCGTTAGTACGTAATAATATACAAAGTTATACGTGATATGGTAATACTATATAACGTTATACGCTACTACGTAATAGTATATAACGTTATACGTTAATACGGAATAGTATATATCGTTATACGTTATATAGTAATAGTATATAACGTTATACGTTATATAGTAATAGTATATAACGTTATACGTGACATGGCAATACTATATAACGTTATACGTTATTACGTAATAGTATATAACGTTATGCGTTATATAGTAATAGTATAGAACGTTATACGTTATATAGTAATAGTATATAACGTTATACGTTATATAGTAATAGTATATAACGTTATACGTTAGTACGTAATAATATACAACGTTATACGTTATATGGCAATACTATATAACGTTATACGTTATTACGTAATAGTATATAACGTTATACGTTATTACGTAATAGTATAAAACGTTATACGTGATATGGTAAAACTATATAACGTTATACGTTAATACGTAAAAGTATATATCGTTATACGTTATATAGTAATAGTATATATCGTTATACGTTATATAGTAATAGTATATAGCGATAAACGTTATATAGTAATAGTATATAACGTTATACGTTATATAGTAATAGTATATAACGTTATACGTTATATAGTAATAGTATATAATCTTATACGTTATATAGTAATAGTATATAACGTTATACGTTAATACGTAATAGTATATAACGTTATACGTTATATAGTAATAGTATATAACGTTATACGTTATATAGTAATAGTATATAATGTTATACGTTATATAGTAATAGTATATAACGTTATACGTTAATACGTAATAGTATATAACGTTATACGTTATATAGTAATAGTATATAACGTTATATGTTAGTACGTAATAATATACAACGTTATACGTGATATGGCAATACTATATAACGTTGTACGTTATTACGTAATAGTATATAACGTTATACGTTATATAGTAATAGTATATAACGTTATACGTTATATAGTAATAGTATATAGCGATATACGTTATATAGTAATAGTATATAACGTTATACGTTATATAGTAATAGTATATAAGGTTATACGTTATATAGTAATAGTATATAATCTTATACGTTATATAGTAATAGTATATAACGTTATACGTTAATACGTAATAGTATATAACGTTATACGTTAATACGTAATAGTATATATCGTTATACGTTATATAGTAATAGTATATAGCGATATACGGTATATAGTAATAGTATATAACGTTGTACGTTAGTACGTAATAGTATATAACATTATACGTTATATGGTAATACTATACAACGTTATACGTTATATAGTAATAGTATATAACGTTATACGTTATATAGTAATAGTATATAACGTTATACGTTATATAGTAATATTATATAACGTTATGCGTTATATAGTAATAGTATATAACGTTATACGTTATATAGTAATAGTATATCACGTTATACGTTATATAGTAATATTATATAACGTCGTGCGTTATATAGTAATAGTATATAAAGTTATACGATAGTACGTAATAGTATATAACGTTATACGTGATATGGTAATACTATATAACGTTATACGCTATTACGTAATAGTATATAACGTTGTACGTTAATACGTAATAGTATATATCGTTATACGTTATATAGTAATAGTATATAGCGATATACGTTATATAGTAATAGTATATAACGTTATACGTTATATAGTAATATTATATAACGTTATGCGTTATATACTAATAGTATAGAACGTTATACGTTATATAGTAATAGTATATAACGGTATACGTTATATAGTAATAGTATATAACGTTATACGTTAGTACGTAATAATATACAACGTTATACGTGATATGGCAATACTATATAACGTTATACGTTATTACGTAATAGTATATAACGTTATACGTTATATAGTAATAGTATATAATGTTATACGTTAGTACGTAATAGTATATAACGTTATGCGTTATATAGAAATAGTATAGAACGTTATACGTTATATAGTAATAGTATATAACGTTATACGTTATATAATAATAGTATATAACGTTATACGTTAGTACGTAATAATATACAACGTTATACGTGATATGGCAATACTATATAACGTTATACGTTATTACGTAATAGTATATAACGTTATACGTTATTACGTAATAGTATAAAACGTTATACGTGATATGGTAAAACTATATAAGGTTATACGTTAATACGTAAAAGTATATATCGTTATACGTTATATAGTAATAGTATATATCGTTATACGTTATATAGTAATAGTATATAGCGATATACGTTATATAGTAATAGTATATAACGTTCTACGTTATATAGTAATAGTATATAACGTTATACGTTATATAGTAATAGTATATAATGTTATACGTTATATAGTAATAGCATATAACGTTATACGTTAGTACGTAATAATATACAACGTTATACGTGATATGGCAATACTATATAACGTTGTACGTTATTACGTAATAGTATATAACGTTATACGTTATATAGTAATAGTATATAACGTTATACGTTATATAGTAATAGTATATAACGTTATACGTTATATAGTAATAGTATATAACGTTATACGATAGTACGTAATAGTATATATCGTTATACGTTATATCGTAATAGTATATAACGTTATACGTTATATAGTATAAGTATATAACGTTATACGTTATATAGTAATAGTATATAACGTTATACGTTATATAGTAATATTATATAACGTTATGCGTTATATAGTAATAGTATATAGCGATATACGTTATATAGTAATAGTATATAACGTTATACGTTATATAGTAATAGTATATAACGTTATACGTTATATGGTAATACTATACAACGTTATACGTTATATAGTAATAGTATATAACGTTATACGTTATATAGTAATAGTATATAACGTTATACGTTATATAGTAATATTATATAACGTTATGGGTTATATAGTAATAGTATATAACGTTATACGTTATATAGTAATAGTATATAACGTTATACGTTAGTACGTAATAATATACAACGTTATACGTGATATGGTAATACTATATAAAGTTATACGCTATTACGTAATAGTATATAACCTTATACGTTAATACGTAATAGTATATATCGTTATACGTTATATAGTAATAGTATATAGCGATATACGTTATATAGTAATAGTATATAATGTTATACGTTAGTACGTAATAGTATATAACGTTATACGTTTATACGTAATAGTATATATCGTTATACGTTATATAGTAATAGTATATAGCGATATACGTTATATAGTAATAGTATATAACGTTATACGTTAGTACGTAATAGTATATATCGTTATACGTTATATAGTAATAGTATATAGCGATATACGTTATATAGTAATAGTATATAACGTTATACGTTGGTACGTAATAGTATATAACGTTATACGTTATATGATACTACTATACAACGTTATACGTTATATAGTAATAGTATATATCGTTATACGTTATATAGTAATAGTATATAGCGATATACGTTATATAGTAATAGTATATAACGTTATACGTTAATACGTAATAGTATATATCGTTATACGTTATATAGTAATAGTATATAGCGATATACGTTATATAGTAATAGTATATAACGTTATACGTTAATACGTAATAGTATATATCGTTATACGTTATATAGTAACAGTATATAACGTTATTCGTTATATAGTAATAGTATATAACGTTATACGTTATATAGTAATAGTATATAACGTTATACGTTAATACGTAATAGTATATATCGTTATACGTTATATAGTAATAGTATATAGCGATATACGTTATATAGTAATAGTATATAACGTTATACGTTAGTACGTAATAGTATATAACGTTATACGTTATATGATAATACTATACAACGTTATACGTTATATAGTAATAGTATATAACGTTATACGTTATATAGTAATAGTATATAACGTTATACGATAGTACGTAATAGTATATAACGTTATACGTGATATGGTAATACTATATAACGTTATACGCTATTACGTAATAGTATATAACGTTATACGTTAATACGTAATAGTACATATCGTTATACGTTATATAGTAATAGTATATAGCGATATACGTTATATAGTAATAGTATATAACGTTATACGTTAGTACGTAATAGTATATAACGTTATACGTTATCTGGTAATACTATACAACGTTATACGTTATATAGTAATATTATATAACGTTATGCGTTATATAGTAATAGTATAGAACGTTATACGCTATATAGTAATAGTATATAACGTTATACGTTATATAGTAATAGTACATAACGTTATACGTTATATAGTAATAGTATATAACGTTATACGTTATATAGTAATAGTATATAACGTTATACGTTATATAGTAATAGTATATAACGTTATACGTTATTACGTAATAGTATAAAACGTTATACGTGATATGGTAAAACTATATAACGTTATACGTTAATACGTAATAGTATATATCGTTATACGTTATATAGTAATAGTAAATAACGTTATACGTTATATAGTAATAGTATATAACGTTATACGTTATCTGGTAATACTATACAACGTTATACGTTATATAGTAATATTATATAACGTTATGCGTTATATAGTAATAGTATAGAACGTTATACGTTATATAGTAATAGTATATAACGTTATACGTTAGTACGTAATAATATATATCGTTATACGTTATATAGTAATATTATATAACGTTATGCGTTATATAGTAATAGTATAGAACGTTATAAGCTATATAGTAATAGTATATAACGTTATACGTTATATAGTAATATTATATAACGTTATGCGTTATATAGTAATAGTATATAACGTTATACGATAGTACGTAATAGTATATAACGTTATACGTGATATGGTAATACTATATAACGTTATACGCTATTACGTAATAGTATATAACGTTATACGTTAGTACGTAATAATATATATCGTTATACGTTATATAGTAATATTATATAACGTTATACGTTATATAGTAATAGTATATAACGATATACGTTATCTGGTAATACTATACAACGTTATACGTTATATAGTAATATTATATAACGTTATGCGTTATATAGTAATAGTATAGAACGTTATACGTTATATAGTAATAGTATATAACGTTATACGATAGTACGTAATAGTATATATCGTTATACGTTATATAGTAATAGTATATAACGTTATACGTTATATAGTATAAGTATATAACGTTATACGTCATATAGTAATAGTATATAACGTTATACGTTATATAGTAATATTATATAACGTTATGCGTTATATAGTAATAGTATATAACGTTATACGATAGTACGTAATAGTATATAACGTTATACGATAGTACGTAATAGTATATAACGTTATACGTGATATGGTAATACTATATAACGTTATACGCTATTACGTAATAGTATATAACGTTATACGTTAATACGTAATAGTATATATCGTTATACGTTATATAGTAATAGTATATAGCGATATACGTTATATAGTAATAGTATATAACGTTATACGTTATATAGTAATAGTATATAACGTTATACGTTATATAGTAGTAGTATATAATGTTATACGTTATATAGTAATAGTATATAACGTTATACGTTAATACGTAATAGTATATAACGTTATACGTTATATAGTAATAGTATATAACGTTATACGTTATATAGTAATAGTATATAATGTTATACGTTATATAGTAATAGTATATAACGTTATACGTTAGTACGTAATAATATACAACGTTATACGTGATATGGCAATACTATATAACGTTGTACGTTATTACGTAATAGTATATAACGTTATACGTTATATAGTAATAGTATATAACGTTATACGTTATATAGTAATAGTATATAACGTTATACGTTAATACGTAATAGTATATATCGTTATACGTTATATAGTAATAGTATATAGCGATATACGTTATATAGTAATAGTATATAACGTTATACGTTAGTACGTAATAGCATATAACGTTATACGTTATATGGTAATAATATACAACGTTATACGTTATATAGTAATAGTATATAACGTTATACGTTATATAGTAATAGTATATAACGTTATACGTTATATAGTAATAGTATATAACGGTATACGTTAGTACGTAATAATATATATCGTTATACGTTATATAGTAATAGTATATAACGTTATACGATAGTACGTAATAGTATATATCGTTATACGTTATATAGTAATAGTATAGAACGTTATACGCTATATAGTAATAGTATATAACGTTATACGTTATATAGTAATAGTATATAACGTTATACGTTATATAGTAATAGTATATAACGTTATACGTTATATAGTAATAGTATATAACGTTATACGTTATATAGTAATAGTATATAACGTTATACGTTATTACGTAATAGTATAAAACGTTATACGTGATATGGTAAAACTATATAACGTTATACGTTAATACGTAATAGTATATATCGTTATACGTTATATAGTAATAGTAAATAACGTTATACGTTATATAGTAATAGTATATAACGTTATACGTTATCTGGTAATACTATACAACGTTATACGTTATATAGTAATATTATATAACGTTATGCGTTATATAGTAATAGTATAGAACGTTATACGTTATATAGTAATAGTATATAACGTTATACGTTAGTACGTAATAATATATATCGTTATACGTTATATAGTAATATTATATAACGTTATGCGTTATATAGTAATAGTATAGAACGTTATACGCTATATAGTAATAGTATATAACGTTATACGTTATATAGTAATATTATATAACGTTATGCGTTATATAGTAATAGTATATAACGTTATACGATATTACGTAATAGTATATAACGTTATACGTGATATGGTAATACTATATAACGTTATACGCTATTACGTAATAGTATATAACGTTATACGTTAGTACGTAATAATATATATCGTTATACGTTATATAGTAATATTATATAACGTTATACGTTATATAGTAATAGTATATAACGATATACGTTATCTGGTAATACTATACAACGTTATACGTTATATAGTAATATTATATAACGTTATGCGTTATATAGTAATAGTATAGAACGTTATACGTTATATAGTAATAGTATATAACGTTATACGATAGTACGTAATAGTATATATCGTTATACGTTATATAGTAATAGTATATAACGTTATACGTTATATAGTATAAGTATATAACGTTATACGTTATATAGTAATAGTATATAACGTTATACGTTATATAGTAATATTATATAACGTTATGCGTTATATAGTAATAGTATATAACGTTATACGATAGTACGTAATAGTATATAACGTTATACGTGATATGGTAATACTATATAACGTTATACGCTATTACGTAATAGTATATAACGTTATACGTTAATACGTAATAGTATATATCGTTATACGTTATATAGTAATAGTATATAGCGATATACGTTATATAGTAATAGTATATAACGTTATACGTTATATAGTAATAGTATATAACGTTATACGTTATATAGTAGTAGTATATAATGTTATACGTTATATAGTAATAGTATATAACGTTATACGTTAATACGTAATAGTATATAACGTTATACGTTATATAGTAATAGTATATAACGTTATACGTTATATAGTAATAGTATATAACGTTATACGTTATTACGTAATAGTATAAAACGTTATACGTGATATGGTAAAACTATATAACGTTATACGTTAATACGTAATAGTATATATCGTTATACGTTATATAGTAATAGTAAATAACGTTATACGTTATATAGTAATAGTATATAACGTTATACGTTATCTGGTAATACTATACAACGTTATACGTTATATAGTAATATTATATAACGTTATGCGTTATATAGTAATAGTATAGAACGTTATACGTTATATAGTAATAGTATATAACGTTATACGTTAGTACGTAATAATATATATCGTTATACGTTATATAGTAATATTATATAACGTTATGCGTTATATAGTAATAGTATAGAACGTTATACGCTATATAGTAATAGTATATAACGTTATACGTTATATAGTAATATTATATAACGTTATGCGTTATATAGTAATAGTATATAACGTTATACGATATTACGTAATAGTATATAACGTTATACGTGATATGGTAATACTATATAACGTTATACGCTATTACGTAATAGTATATAACGTTATACGTTAGTACGTAATAATATATATCGTTATACGTTATATAGTAATATTATATAACGTTATACGTTATATAGTAATAGTATATAACGATATACGTTATCTGGTAATACTATACAACGTTATACGTTATATAGTAATATTATATAACGTTATGCGTTATATAGTAATAGTATAGAACGTTATACGTTATATAGTAATAGTATATAACGTTATACGATAGTACGTAATAGTATATATCGTTATACGTTATATAGTAATAGTATATAACGTTATACGTTATATAGTATAAGTATATAACGTTATACGTTATATAGTAATAGTATATAACGTTATACGTTATATAGTAATATTATATAACGTTATGCGTTATATAGTAATAGTATATAACGTTATACGATAGTACGTAATAGTATATAACGTTATACGTGATATGGTAATACTATATAACGTTATACGCTATTACGTAATAGTATATAACGTTATACGTTAATACGTAATAGTATATATCGTTATACGTTATATAGTAATAGTATATAGCGATATACGTTATATAGTAATAGTATATAACGTTATACGTTATATAGTAATAGTATATAACGTTATACGTTATATAGTAGTAGTATATAATGTTATACGTTATATAGTAATAGTATATAACGTTATACGTTAATACGTAATAGTATATAACGTTATACGTTATATAGTAATAGTATATAACGTTATACGTTATATAGTAATAGTATATAACGTTATACGTTATATAGTAATAGTATATAACGTTATACGTTAGTACGTAATAATATACAACGTTATACGTGATATGGCAATACTATATAACGTTGTACGTTATTACGTAATAGTATATAACGTTATACGTTATATAGTAATAGTATATAACGTTATACGTTATATAGTAATAGTATATAACGTTATACGTTAATACGTAATAGTATATATCGTTATACGTTATATAGTAATAGTATATAGCGATATACGTTATATAGTAATAGTATATAACGTTATACGTTAGTACGTAATAGTATATAACGTTATACGTTATATGGTAATAATATACAACGTTATACGTTATATAGTAATAGTATATAACGTTATACGTTATATAGTAATAGTATATAACGTTATACGTTATATAGTAATAGTATATAACGGTATACGTTAGTACGTAATAATATATATCGTTATACGTTATATAGTAATAGTATATAACGTTATACGATAGTACGTAATAGTATATATCGTTATACGTTATATAGTAATAGTATATAACGTTATACGTTATATAGTATAAGTATATAACGTTATACGTTATATAGTAATAGTATATAGCGATATACGTTATATAGTAATAGTATATAACGTTATACGTTAGTACGTAATAGTATATAACGTTATACGTTATATGATAATACTATACAACGTTATACGTTATATAGTAATACTATACAACGTTATACGTTATATAGTAATAGTATATAACGTTATACGTTATATAGTAATAGTATATAACGTTATACGATAGTACGTAATAGTATATAACGTTATACGTGATATGGTAATACTATATAACGTTATACGCTATTACGTAATAGTATATAACGTTATACGTTAATACGTAATAGTACATATCGTTATACGTTATATAGTAATAGTATATAGCGATATACGTTATATAGTAATAGTATATAACGTTATACGTTAGTACGTAATAGTATACAACGTTATACGTTATCTGGTAATACTATACAACGTTATACGTTATATAGTAATATTATATAACGTTATGCGTTATATAGTAATAGTATAGAACGTTATACGCTATATAGTAATAGTATATAACGTTATACGTTATATAGTAATAGTATATAACGTTATACGTTATATAGTAATAGTATATAACGTTATACGTTATATAGTAATAGTATATAACGTTATACGTTATATAGTAATAGTATATAACGTTATACGTTATTACGTAATAGTATAAAACGTTATACGTGATATGGTAAAACTATATAACGTTATACGTTAATACGTAATAGTATATATCGTTATACGTTATATAGTAATAGTAAATAACGTTATACGTTATATAGTAATAGTATATAACGTTATACGTTATCTGGTAATACTATACAACGTTATACGTTATATAGTAATATTATATAACGTTATGCGTTATATAGTAATAGTATAGAACGTTATACGTTATATAGTAATAGTATATAACGTTATACGTTAGTACGTAATAATATATATCGTTATACGTTATATAGTAATATTATATAACGTTATGCGTTATATAGTAATAGTATAGAACGTTATACGCTATATAGTAATAGTATATAACGTTATACGTTATATAGTAATATTATATAACGTTATGCGTTATATAGTAATAGTATATAACGTTATACGATATTACGTAATAGTATATAACGTTATACGTGATATGGTAATACTATATAACGTTATACGCTATTACGTAATAGTATATAACGTTATACGTTAGTACGTAATAATATATATCGTTATACGTTATATAGTAATATTATATAACGTTATACGTTATATAGTAATAGTATATAACGATATACGTTATCTGGTAATACTATACAACGTTATACGTTATATAGTAATATTATATAACGTTATGCGTTATATAGTAATAGTATAGAACGTTATACGTTATATAGTAATAGTATATAACGTTATACGATAGTACGTAATAGTATATATCGTTATACGTTATATAGTAATAGTATATAACGTTATACGTTATATAGTATAAGTATATAACGTTATACGTTATATAGTAATAGTATATAACGTTATACGTTATATAGTAATATTATATAACGTTATGCGTTATATAGTAATAGTATATAACGTTATACGATAGTACGTAATAGTATATAACGTTATACGTGATATGGTAATACTATATAATGTTATACGCTATTACGTAATAGTATATAACGTTATACGTTAATACGTAATAGTATATATCGTTATACGTTATATAGTAATAGTATATAGCGATATACGTTATATAGTAATAGTATATAACGTTATACGTTATATAGTAATAGTATATAACGTTATACGTTATATAGTAGTAGTATATAATGTTATACGTTATATAGTAATAGTATATAACGTTATACGTTAATACGTAATAGTATATAACGTTATACGTTATATAGTAATAGTATATAACGTTATACGTTATATAGTAATAGTATATAATGTTATACGTTATATAGTAATAGTATATAACGTTATACGTTAGTACGTAATAATATACAACGTTATACGTGATATGGCAATACTATATAACGTTGTACGTTATTACGTAATAGTATATAACGTTATACGTTATATAGTAATAGTATATAACGTTATACGTTATATAGTAATAGTATATAACGTTATACGTTAATACGTAATAGTATATATCGTTATACGTTATATAGTAATAGTATATAGCGATATACGTTATATAGTAATAGTATATAACGTTATACGTTAGTACGTAATAGTATATAACGTTATACGTTATATGGTAATAATATACAACGTTATACGTTATATAGTAATAGTATATAACGTTATACGTTATATAGTAATAGTATATAACGTTATACGTTATATAGTAATAGTATATAACGGTATACGTTAGTACGTAATAATATATATCGTTATACGTTATATAGTAATAGTATATAACGTTATACGATAGTACGTAATAGTATATATCGTTATACGTTATATAGTAATAGTATATAACGTTATACGTTATATAGTATAAGTATATAACGTTATACGTTATATAGTAATAGTATATAACGTTATACGTTATATAGTAATATTATATAACGTTATGCGTTATATAGTAATAGTATATAGCGATATACGTTATATAGTAATAGTATATAACGTTATACGTTTTATAGTAATAGTATATAACGTTATACGTTATATGGTAATACTATACAACGTTATACGTTATATAGTAATAGTATATAACGTTATGCGTTATATAGTAATAGTATAGAACGTTATACGCTATATAGTAATAGTATATAACGTTATACGTTATATAGTAATATTATATAACGTTATACGTTATCTAGTAATACTATACAACGTTATACGGTATATAGTAATATTATATAACGTTATGCGTTATATAGTAATAGTATAGAACGTTATACGCTATATAGTAATAGTATATAACGTTATACGTTATATAGTAATAGTATATAACGTTATACGTTATATAGTAATAGTATATAACGTTATACGTTATATAGTAATAGTATATAACGTTATACGTTATATAGTAATAGTATATAACGTTATACGTTATTAAGTAATAGTATAAAACGTTATACGTGATATGGTAAAACTATATAACGTTATACGTTAATACGTAATAGTATATATCGTTATACGTTATATAGTAATAGTAAATAACGTTATACGTTATATAGTAATAGTATATAACGTTATACGTTATCTGGTAATACTATACAACGTTATACGTTATATAGTAATATTATATAACGTTATGCGTTATATTGTAATAGTATAGAACGTTATACGTTATATAGTAATAGTATATAACGTTATACGTTAGTACGTAATAATATATATCGTTATACGTTATATAGTAATATTATATAACGTTATGCGTTATATAGTAATAGCATAGAACGTTATACGTTATATAGTAATTGTATATAACGTTATACGTTATATAGTAATAGTATATAACGTTATACGTTAGTACGTAATAATATACAACGTTATACGTGATATGGCAATACTATATAACGTTATGCGTTATATAGTAATAGTATATAATGTTATACGATAGTACGTAATGGTATATAACGTTATACGTGATATGGTAATGCTATATAACGTTATACGTTATATAGTAATAGTATATAACGTTATACGTTATATAGTAATAGTATATAACGTTATACGTTATATAGTATAAGTATATAACGTTATACGTTATATAGTAATAGTATATAACGTCATACGTTATATAGTATAAGTATATAACGTTATACGTTATATAGTAATAGTATATAACGTTATACGATAGTACGTAATAATATACAACGTTATACGTGATATGGCAATACTATATAACGTTATACGTTATTACGTAATAGTATGTAACGTTATACGTTATATAGTAATAGTATATAACGTTATACGTTATATAGTAATAGTATATAACGTTATACGTTATATAGTAATAGTATATAACGTTATACGTTATATAGTAATAGTATATAACGTTATACGTTATATAGTAATATTATATAACGTTATGCGTTATATAGTAATAGTATATAACGTTATACGTTATATAGTAATAGTATATAACGTTATGCGTTATATAGTAATAGTATATAACGTTATACGATAGTATGGAATAGTATATATCGTTATACGTTATATAGTAATAGTATATAACGTTATACGTTATATAGTAATAGTATATAACGTTCTACGTTATATAGTAATAGTATATAACGTTATACGTTATATAGTAATAGTATATAACGTTATACGTTATATAGTAATATTATATAACGTTATGCGTTATATAGTAATAGTATATAACGTTATACGCTATTACGTAATAGTATATAACGTTATACGTTATATAGTAATAGTATATATCGTTATACGTTATATAGTAATAGTATATAGCGATATACGTTATATAGTAATAGTATATAACGTTATACGTTATATAGTAATAGTATATAACGTTATACGTTATATAGTAATATTATATAACGTTATGCGTTATATAGTAATAGTATATAACGTTATACGTTATATAGTAATAGTATATAACGTTATGCGTTATATAGTAATAGTATATAAAGTTATACGATAGTATGGAATAGTATATATCGTTATACTTTATATAGTAATAGTATATAACGTTATACGTTATATAGTAATAGTATATAACGTTATACGTCATATAGTAATAGTATATAACGTTATACGTTAGTACGTAATAATATACAACGTTATACGTGATATGGTAATACTATATGACGTTATACGCTATTACGTAATAGTATATAACGTTATACGTTAATACGTAATAGTATATATCGTTCTACGTTATATAGTAATAGTATATAACGTTATACGTTATATAGTAATAGTATATAACGTTATGCGTTATATAGTAATAGTATATAACGTTATACGATAGTATGGAATAGTATATATCGTTATACGTTATATAGTAATAGTATATAACGTTATACGTTATATAGTAATAGTATATAACGTTCTACGTTATATAGTAATAGTATATAACGTTACACGTTATATAGTAATAGTATATAACGTTATACGTTATATAGTAATAGTATATAACGTTATACGTTATACAGTAATAGTATATAACGTTATACGTTAGTACGTAATAATATACAACATTATACGTGATATGGTAATACTATATAACGTTATACGCTATTACGTAATAGTATATAACGTTATACGTTAATACGTAATAGTATATATCGTTATACGTTATATAGTAATAGTATATAGCGATATACGTTATATAGTAATAGTATATAACGTTATACGTTATATAGTAATAGTATATAACGTTATACGTTATATAGTAATATTATATAACGTTATGCGTTATATAGTAATAGTATATAACGTTATACGTTATATAGTAATAGTATATAACGTTATACGTTATATAGTAATAGTATATAACGTTATACGTTATATAGTAATAGTATATAACGTTATACGTTATATAGTAATAGTATATAACGTTATACGTTAGTACGTAATAATATACAACGTTATACGTTATATGGTAATACTATACAACGTTATACGTTATATAGTAATAGTATATAACGTTAGACGTTATATAGTAATAGCATATAACGTTATACGTTATATAGTAATATTATATAACGTTATGCGTTATATAGTAATAGTATATAATGTTATACGATAGTACGTAATGGTATATAACGTTATACGTGATATGGTAATGCTATATAACGTTATACGCTATTACGTAATAGTATATAACGTTATACGTTAATACGTAATAGTTTATATCGTTATACGTTATATAGTAATAGTATATAGCGATATACGTTATATAGTAATAGTATATAACGTTATACGTTAGTACGTAATAGTATATAACGTTATACGTTAATACGTAATAGTATATATCGTTATACGTTATATAGTAACAGTATATAACGTTATACGCTATATAGTAATAGTATATAACGTTATACGTTATATAGTAATAGTATATAACGTTATACGTTATATAGTAATAGTATATAACGTTATACGTTATATAGTAATAGTATATAACGTTATACGTTAGTACGCAATAATATACAACGTTATACGTGATATGGCAATACTATATAACGTTATACGTTGTTACGTAATAGTATATAACGTTATACGTTATATAGTATAGGTATATAACGTTATACGTTATATAGTAATATTATATAACGTTATGCGTTATATAGTAATAGCATATATCGTTATACGTTATATAGCAATAGTATATAACGTTATACGTTATATAGTAATAGTATATAACGTTATACGTTATATAGTATAAGTATATAACGTTATACGTTACATAGTAATAGTATATAACGTTATACGTTATATAGTATAGGTATATAACGTTATACGTTATATAGTAATATTATATAACGTTATGCGTTATATAGTAATAGCATATAACGTTATACGTTATATAGTAA
Organism: Bombus terrestris; assembly: GCF_910591885.1. NCBI lineage: Eukaryota > Metazoa > Arthropoda > Insecta > Hymenoptera > Apidae > Bombus > Bombus terrestris. The sequence goes on from NC_063286.1 coordinate 642,451, forward strand.
TAGTATATAACGTTATACGTTATATAGTAATAGTATATAACGTTATACGTTATATAGTAATATTATATAACGTTATACGTTATATAGTAATAGTATATAACGTTATACGTTATATAGTATAGGTATATAACGTTATACGTTATATAGTAATAGTATATAACGTTATACGTTATATAGTAATATTATATAACGTTATGCGTTATATAGTAATAGCATAGAACGTTATACGTTATATAGTAATTGTATATAACGTTATACGTTATATAGTAATAGTATATAACGTTATACGTTATATAGTATAGGTATATAACGTTATACGTTATATAGTAATATTATGTAACGTTATGCGTTATATAGTAATAGCATATAACGTTATACGTTATATAGTAATAGTATATAACGTTATACGTTATATAGTAATAGTATATAACGTTATACGTTATATAGTAATATTATATAACGTTATGCGTTATATAGTAATAGCATAGAACGTTATACGTTATATAGTAATTGTATACAACGTTATACGTTATATAGTAATAGTATATAACGTTATACGTTAGTACGTAATAATATACAACGTTATACGTGATATGGCAATACTATATAACGTTATACGTTATTACGTAATAGTATATAACGTTATACGTTATTACGTAATAGTATACAACGTTATACGTGATATGGTAAAACTATATAACGTTATACGTTAATACGTAATAGTATATATCGTTATACGTTATATAGCAATAGTATATAACGTTATACGTTATATAGTAATAGTATATAACGTTATACGTTATATAGTATAAGTATATAACGTTATACGTTACATAGTAATAGTATATAACGTTATACGTTATATAGTATAAGTATATAACGTTATACGTTATATAGTAATAGTATATAACGTTATACGTTATATAGTATAAGTATATAACGTTATACGTTATATAGTAATAGTATATAACGTTATACGTGATATAGTAATAGTATATAACGTTATACGATAGTATGGAATAGTATATATCGTTATACGTTATATAGTAATAGTATATAACGTTATACGTTATATAGTAATAGTATATAACGTTATACGTTATATAGTAATAGTATATAACGTTATACGTTATATAGTAATATTATATAACGTTATGCTTTATATAGTAATAGTATATAACGTTATACGTTATATAGTAATAGTATATAACGTTATGCGTTATATAGTAATAGTATATATCGTTATACGTTATATAGTAATAGTAAATAACGTTATACGTTATATAGTAATAGTATATAACGTTATACGTTATCTGGTAATACTATACAACGTTATACGTTATATAGTAATATTATATAACGTTATGCGTTATATTGTAATAGTATAGAACGTTATACGTTATATAGTAATAGTATATAACGTTATACGTTAGTACGTAATAATATATATCGTTATACGTTATATAGTAATATTATATAACGTTATGCGTTATATAGTAATAGCATAGAACGTTATACGTTATATAGTAATTGTATATAACGTTATACGTTATATAGTAATAGTATATAACGTTATACGTTAGTACGTAATAATATACAACGTTATACGTGATATGGCAATACTATATAACGTTATGCGTTATATAGTAATAGTATATAATGTTATATGATAGTACGTAATGGTATATAACGTTATACGTGATATGGTAATGCTATATAACGTTATACGTTATATAGTAATAGTATATAACGTTATACGTTATATAGTAATAGTATATAACGTTATACGTTATATAGTATAAGTATATAACGTTATACGTTATATAGTAATAGTATATAACGTTATACGTTATATAGTATAAGTATATAACGTTATACGTTATATAGTAATAGTATATAACGTTATACGATAGTACGTAATAATATACAACGTTATACGTGATATGGCAATACTATATAACGTTATACGTTATTACGTAATAGTATGTAACGTTATACGTTATATAGTAATAGTATATAACGTTATACGTTATATAGTAATAGTATATAACGTTATACGTTATATAGTAATAGTATATAACGTTATACGTTATATAGTAATAGTATATAACGTTATACGTTATATAGTAATATTATATAACGTTATGCGTTATATAGTAATAGTATATAACGTTATACGTTATATAGTAATAGTATATAACGTTATGCGTTATATAGTAATAGTATATAACGTTATACGATAGTATGGAATAGTATATATCGTTATACGTTATATAGTAATAGTATATAACGTTATACGTTATATAGTAATAGTATATAACGTTCTACGTTATATAGTAATAGTATATAACGTTATACGTTATATAGTAATAGTATATAACGTTATACGTTATATAGTAATATTATATAACGTTATGCGTTATATAGTAATAGTATATAACGTTATACGCTATTACGTAATAGTATATAACGTTATACGTTATATAGTAATAGTATATATCGTTATACGTTATATAGTAATAGTATATAGCGATATACGTTATATAGTAATAGTATATAACGTTATACGTTATATAGTAATAGTATATAACGTTATACGTTATATAGTAATATTATATAACGTTATGCGTTATATAGTAATAGTATATAACGTTATACGTTATATAGTAATAGTATATAACGTTATGCGTTATATAGTAATAGTATATAAAGTTATACGATAGTATGGAATAGTATATATCGTTATACTTTATATAGTAATAGTATATAACGTTATACGTTATATAGTAATAGTATATAACGTTATACGTCATATAGTAATAGTATATAACGTTATACGTTAGTACGTAATAATATACAACGTTATACGTGATATGGTAATACTATATAACGTTATACGCTATTACGTAATAGTATATAACGTTATACGTTAATACGTAATAGTATATATCGTTCTACGTTATATAGTAATAGTATATAACGTTATACGTTATATAGTAATAGTATATAACGTTATGCGTTATATAGTAATAGTATATAACGTTATACGATAGTATGGAATAGTATATATCGTTATACGTTATATAGTAATAGTATATAACGTTATACGTTATATAGTAATAGTATATAACGTTCTACGTTATATAGTAATAGTATATAACGTTACACGTTATATAGTAATAGTATATAACGTTATACGTTATATAGTAATAGTATATAACGTTATACGCTATTACGTAATAGTATATAACGTTATACGTTAATACGTAATAGTATATATCGTTATACGTTATATAGTAATAGTATATAGCGATATACGTTATATAGTAATAGTATATAACGTTATACGTTATATAGTAATAGTATATAACGTTATACGTTATATAGTAATATTATATAACGTTATGCGTTATATAGTAATAGTATATAACGTTATACGTTATATAGTAATAGTATATAACGTTATACGTTATATAGTAATAGTATATAACGTTATACGTTATATAGTAATAGTATATAACGTTATACGTTATATAGTAATAGTATATAACGTTATACGTTAGTACGTAATAATATACAACGTTATACGTTATATGGTAATACTATACAACGTTATACGTTATATAGTAATAGTATATAACGTTAGACGTTATATAGTAATAGCATATAACGTTATACGTTATATAGTAATATTATATAACGTTATGCGTTATATAGTAATAGTGTATAATGTTATACGATAGTACGTAATGGTATATAACGTTATACGTGATATGGTAATGCTATATAACGTTATACGCTATTACGTAATAGTATATAACGTTATACGTTAATACGTAATAGTTTATATCGTTATACGTTATATAGTAATAGTATATAGCGATATACGTTATATAGTAATAGTATATAACGTTATACGTTAGTACGTAATAGTATATAACGTTATACGTTAATACGTAATAGTATATATCGTTATACGTTATATAGTAACAGTATATAACGTTATACGCTATATAGTAATAGTATATAACGTTATACGTTATATAGTAATAGTATATAACGTTATACGTTATATAGTAATAGTATATAACGTTATACGTTAGTACGCAATAATATACAACGTTATACGTGATATGGCAATACTATATAACGTTATACGTTGTTACGTAATAGTATATAACGTTATACGTTATATAGTATAGGTATATAACGTTATACGTTATATAGTAATATTATATAACGTTATGCGTTATATAGTAATAGCATATATCGTTATACGTTATATAGCAATAGTATATAACGTTATACGTTATATAGTAATAGTATATAACGTTATACGTTATATAGTATAAGTATATAACGTTATACGTTACATAGTAATAGTATATAACGTTATACGTTATATAGTATAGGTATATAACGTTATACGTTATATAGTAATATTATATAACGTTATGCGTTATATAGTAATAGCATATAACGTTATACGTTATATAGTAATAGTATATAACGTTATACGTTATATAGTAATAGTATATAACGTTATACGTTATATAGTAATATTATATAACGTTATACGTTATATAGTAATAGTATATAACGTTATACGTTATATAGTATAGGTATATAACGTTATACGTTATATAGTAATAGTATATAACGTTATACGTTATATAGTAATATTATATAACGTTATGCGTTATATAGTAATAGCATAGAACGTTATACGTTATATAGTAATTGTATATAACGTTATACGTTATATAGTAATAGTATATAACGTTATACGTTATATAGTATAGGTATATAACGTTATACGTTATATAGTAATATTATATAACGTTATGCGTTATATAGTAATAGCATATAACGTTATACGTTATATAGTAATAGTATATAACGTTATACGTTATATAGTAATAGTATATAACGTTATACGTTATATAGTAATATTATATAACGTTATGCGTTATATAGTAATAGCATAGAACGTTATACGTTATATAGTAATTGTATATAACGTTATACGTTATATAGTAATAGTATATAACGTTATACGTTAGTACGTAATAATATACAACGTTATACGTGATATGGCAATACTATATAACGTTATACGTTATTACGTAATAGTATATAACGTTATACGTTATTACGTAATAGTATACAACGTTATACGTTAATACGTAATAGTATATATCGTTATACGTTATATAGCAATAGTATATAACGTTATACGTTATATAGTAATAGTATATAACGTTATACGTTATATAGTATAAGTATATAACGTTATACGTTACATAGTAATAGTATATAACGTTATACGTTATATAGTATAAGTATATAACGTTATACGTTATATAGTAATAGTATATAACGTTATACGTTATATAGTATAAGTATATAACGTTATACGTTATATAGTAATAGTATATAACGTTATACGTGATATAGTAATAGTATATAACGTTATACGATAGTATGGAATAGTATATATCGTTATACGTTATATAGTAATAGTATATAACGTTATACGTTATATAGTAATAGTATATAACGTTATACGTTATATAGTAATATTATATAACGTTATGCGTTATATAGTAATAGTATATAACGTTATACGTTATATAGTAATAGTATATAACGTTATGCGTTATATAGTAATAGTATATAACGTTATACGTTATATAGTAATAGTATATAACGTTATACGTCATATAGTAATAGTATATAACGTTATACGTGATATAGTAATAGTATATAACGTTATACGTTATATAGTAATAGTATATAACGTTATACGTTATATAGTAATAGTATATAACGTTATACGTTATATAGTAATATTATATAACGTTATGCGTTATATAGTAATAGTATATAACGTTATACGTTATATAGTAATAGTATATAACGTTATGCGTTATATAGTAATAGTATATAAAGTTATACGATAGTATGGAATAGTATATATCGTTATACGTTATATAGTAATAGTATATAACGTTATACGTTATATAGTAATGGTATATAACGTTATACGTTATATAGTATAAGTATATAACGTTATACGTCATATAGTAATAGTATATAACGTTATACGTTATATAGTCTAAGTATATAACGTTATACGTTATATAGTAATAGTATATAACGTTATACGTTATATAGTAATAGTATATAACGTTATACGATAGTACGTAATAATATACAACGTTATACGTGATATGGCAATACTATATAACGTTATACGTTATTACGTAATAGTATGTAACGTTATACGTTATATAGTAATAGTATATAACGTTATACGTTATATAGTAATAGTATATAACGTTATACGTTATATAGTAATAGTATATAACGTTATACGTTATATAGTAATAGTATATAACGTTATACGTTATATAGTAATATTATATAACGTTATGCGTTATATAGTAATAGTATATAACGTTATACGTTATATAGTAATAGTATATAACGTTATGCGTTATATAGTAATAGTATATAACGTTATACGATAGTATGGAATAGTATATATCGTTATACGTTATATAGTAATAGTATATAACGTTATACGTTATATAGTAATAGTATATAACGTTCTACGTTATATAGTAATAGTATATAACGTTATACGTTATATAGTAATAGTATATAACGTTATACGTTATATAGTAATAGTACATAACGTTATACGTTATATACTAATAGTATATAACGTTATACGTTATATAGTAATAGTATATAACGTTATACGTTAGTACGTAATAATATACAACGTTATACGTGATATGGTAATACTATATAACGTTATACGCTATTACGTAATAGTATATAACGTAATACGTTAATACGTAATAGTATATATCGTTATACGTTATATAGTAATAGTATATAGCGATATACGTTATATAGTAATAGTATATAACGTTATACGTTATATAGTAATAGTATATAACGTTATACGTTATATAGTAATATTATATGACGTTATGCGTTATATAGTAATAGTATATAACGTTATGCGTTATATAGTAATAGTATATAACGTTATACGTTAATACGTAATAGTATATATCGTTATACGTTATATAGTAATAGTATATAGCGATATACGTTATATAGTAATAGTATATAACGTTATACGTTAGTACGTAATAGTATATAACGTTATACGCTAATACGTAATAGTATATATCGTTACACGTTATATAGTAACAGTATATAACGTTATACGTTATATAGTAATAGTATATAACGTTATACGTTATATAGTATAAGTATATAACGTTATACGTTATATAGTAAGAGTATATAACGTAATACGTTATATAGTATAAGTATATAACGTTATACGTTATATAGTAATAGTATATAACGTTATACGTTAGTACGTAATAATATACAACGTTGTACGTGATATGGTAATACTATATAACGTTATACGCTATTACGTAATAGTATATAACGTTATACGTTAATACGTAATAGTATATATCGTTATACGTTATATAGTAATAGTATATAGCGATATACGTTATATAGTAATAGTATATAACGTTATACGTTATATAGTAATAGTATATAACGTTATACGTTATATAGTAATATTATATAACGTTATACGTTATATAGTATAAGTATATAACGTTATACGTTATATAGTAATAGTATATAACGTTATACGTTAGTACCAAATAATATACAACGTTATACGCTATATGGTAATACTATACAACGTTATACGTTATATAGTAATGGTATATAACGTTAGACGTTATATAGTAATAATATATAGCGATATACGTTATATAGTAATAGTATATAACGTTATACGTTAGTACGTAATAGTATATAACGTTATACGTTAATACGTAATAGTATATATCGTTATACGTTATATAGTAACAGTATATAACGTTATACGTTATATAGTAATAGTATATAACGTTATACGTTAATACGTAATAGTATATATCGTTATACGTTATATAGTAACAGTATATAACGTTATACGTTATATAGTAATAGTATATAACGTTATACGTTATATAGTATAAGTATATAACGTTATACGTTATATAGAAATAGTATATAACGTTATACGTTATATAGAAATAGTATATAACGTTATACGTTATATAGTATAGGTATATAACGTTATACGTTATATAGTAATAGTATATAAAGTTATAAGTTATATAGTAATATTATATAACGTTATGCGTTATATAGTAATAGTATATAACGTTATACGTTATATAGTAATAGTATATAACGTTATACGTTATATAGTAATAGTATATAACGTTATACGTTATATAGTAATATTATATAACGTTATGCGTTATATAGTAATAGCATAGAACGTTATACGTTATATAGTCTAAGTATATAACGTTATACGTTATATAGTAATAGTATATAACGTTATACGTTATATAGTAATAGTATATAACGTTATACGATAGTACGTAATAATATACAACGTTATACGTGATATGGCAATACTATATAACGTTATACGTTATTACGTAATAGTATGTAACGTTATACGTTATATAGTAATAGTATATAACGTTATACGTTATATAGTAATAGTATATAACGTTATACGTTATATAGTAATATTATATAACGTTATACGTTATATAGTATAAGTATATAACGTTATACGTTATATAGTAATAGTATATAACGTTATACGTTAGTACCAAATAATATACAACGTTATACGCTATATGGTAATACTATACAACGTTATACGTTATATAGTAATAGTATATAACGTTAGACGTTATATAGTAATAGTATATAGCGATATACGTTATATAGTAATAGTATATAACGTTATACGTTAGTACGTAATAGTATATAACGTTATACGTTATATAGTATAAGTATATAACGTTATACGTTATATAGTAATAGTATATAACGTTATACGTTAGTACCAAATAATATACAACGTTATACGCTATATGGTAATACTATACAACGTTATACGTTATATAGTAATAGTATATAACGTTAGACGTTATATAGTAATAGTATATAGCGATATACGTTATATAGTAATAGTATATAACGTTATACGTTAGTACGTAATAGTATATAACGTTATACGTTAATACGTAATAGTATATATCGTTATACGTTATATAGTAACAGTATATAACGTTATACGTTATATAGTAATAGTATATAACGTTATACGTTATATAGTATAAGTATATAACGTTATACGTTATATAGTAATAGTATATAACGTTATACGTTATATAGTACAAGTATATAACGTTATACGTTATATAGAAATAATATATAACGTTATACGTTATATAGTAATATTATATAACGTTATGCGTTATATAGTAATAGTATAGAACGTTATACGTTATATAGTAATAGTATATAGCGATATACGTTATATAGTAATAGTATATAACGTTATACGTTAGTACGTAATAGTATATAACGTTATGCGTTATATAGTAATAGTATATAACGTTATACGTTATATAGTAATAGTATATAGCGATATACGTTATATAGTAATAGTATATAACGTTATACGTTAGTACGTAATAGTATATAACGTTATACGTTATATGGTAATACTATACAACCTTATACGTTATATAGTAATAGTATATAACGTTATACGTTATAGAGTAATAGTATATAACGTTATACGTTATATAGTAATAGTATATAACGTTATACGATAGTACGTAATAGTATATAACGTTATACATGATATGGTAATACTATATAACGTTATACGCTATTACGTAATAGTATACAACGTTATACGTTAATACGTAATAGTATATATCGTTATACGTTATATAGTAATAGTATATAGCGATATACGTTATATAGTAATAGTATATAACGTTATACGTTAGTACGTAATAGTATATAACGTTATACGTTATATGGTAATACTATACAACGTTATACGTTATATAGTAATATTATATAACGTTATGCGTTATATAGTAATAGTATATAACGTTATACGATAGTACGTAATGGTATATAACGTTATACGTGATATGGTAATACTATATAACGTTATACGCTATTACGTAATAGTATATAACGTTATACGTTAATACGTAATAGTATATATCGTTATACGTTATATAGTAACAGTATATAACGTTATACGTTATATAGTAATAGTATATAACGTTATGCGTTATATAGTAATAGTATATAACGTTATACGTTATATAGTAATAGTATATAGCGATATACGTTATATAGTTATAGTATATAACGTTATACGTTAGTACGTAATAGTATATAACGTTATACGTTATATGGTAGTACCATACAACGTTATACGTTATATAGTAATAGTATATAACGTTATACGTTAATACGTAATAGTATATATCGTTATACGTTATATAGTAATAGTATATAGCGATATACGTTATATAGTAATAGTATATATCGTTATACGTTATATAGTAATAGTATATAACGTTATACGTTATATAGTAATAGTATATAACGTTATACGTTATATAGTATAAGTATATAACGTTATACGTTATATAGTAATAGTATATAACGTTATACGTTATATAGTATAAGTATATAACGTTATACGTTATATAGTAATAGTATATAACGTTATACGTTATATAGTAATAGTATATAACGTTATACGATAGTACGTAATAATATACAACGTTATACGTGATATGGCAATACTATATAACGTTATACGTTATTACGTAATAGTATATAACGTTATACGTTATTACGTAATAGTATACAACGTTATACGTGATATGGTAAAACTATATAACGTTATACGTTAATACGTAATAGTATATATCGTTATACGTTATATAGTAATAGTATATAACGTTATACGTTATATAGTAATAGTATATAACGTTATACGTTATAGAGTAATAGTATATAACGTTATACGTTATATAGTAATAGTATATAACGTTATACGATAGTACGTAATGGTATATAACGTTATACGTGATATGGTAATACTATATAACGTTATACGCTATTACGTAATAGTATATAACGTTATACGTTAATACGCAATAGTATATATCGTTATACGTTATATAGTAATAGTATATAGCGATATACGTTATATAGTAATAGTATATAACGTTATACGTTAGTACGTAATAGTATATAACGTTATACGTTATATGGTAATACTATACAACGTTATACGTTATATAGTAATAGTATATAACGTTATACGTTATAGAGTAATAGTATATAACGTTATACGTTATATAGTAATAGTATATAACGTTATACGATAGTACGTAATAGTATATAACGTTATACATGATATGGTAATACTATATAACGTTATACGCTATTACGTAATAGTATATAACGTTATACGTTAATACGTAATAGTATATATCGTTATACGTTATATAGTAATAGTATATAGCGATATACGTTATATAGTAATAGTATATAACGTTATACGTTAGTACGTAATAGTATATAACGTTATACGTTATATGGTAATACTATACAACGTTATACGTTATATAGTAATATTATATAACGTTATGCGTTATATAGTAATAGTATATAACGTTATACGATAGTACGTAATGGTATATAACGTTATACGTGATATGGTAATACTATATAACGTTATACGCTATTACGTAATAGTATATAACGTTATACGTTAATACGTAATAGTATATATCGTTATACGTTATATAGTAATAGTATATAGCGATATACGTTATATAGTAATAGTATATAACGTTATACGTTAGTACGTAATAGTATATAACGTTATACGTTAATACGTAATAGTATATATCGTTATACGTTATATAGTAACAGTATATAACGTTATACGTTATATAGTAATAGTATATAACGTTATCCGTTATATAGTAATAGTATATAACGTTATACGTTTAATAGTAATAGTATATAACGTTATGCGTTATATAGTAATAGTATATAACGTTATACGATAGTACGGAATAGTATATATCGTTATACGTTATATAGTAATAGTATATAACGTTATACGTTATATAGTAATAGTATATAACGTTATACGTTAGTACGTAATAATATACAACGTTATACGTGATATGGCAATACTATATATCCTTATACGTGATTACGTAATAGTATCTAACGTTATACGTTATTACGTAATAGTATACAACGTTATACGTGATATGGTAATACTATATAACGTTATACGTTAGTACGTAATAATATACAACGTTATACGTGATATGGTAATACTATATAACGTTATACGCTATTACGTAATAGTATATAACGTTATACGTTAATACGTAATAGTATATATCGTTATACGTTATATAGTAACAGTATATAACGTTATACGTTATATAGTAATAGTATATAACGTTATACGTTATATAGTATAAGTATATAACGTTATACGTTATATAGTAATAGTATATAACGTTATACGTTAATACGTAATAGTATATAACGTTATACGTTATATAGTAATAGTATATAACGTTATACGTTAGTACGTAATAATATACAACGTTATACGTGATATGGCAATACTATATAACGTTATACGTTATTACGTAATAATATATAACGTTATACGTTATATAGTAATAGTATATAACGTTATACGTTATAGAGTAATAGTATATAACGTTATACGTTATATAGTAATAGTATATAACTTTATACGATAGTACGTAATAGTATATAACGTTATACGTGATATAGTAATACTATATAACGTTATACGCTATTACGTAATAGTATATAACGTTATACGTTAGTACGTAATAGTATATAACGTTATACGTTAATACGTAATAGTATATATCGTTATACGTTATATAGTAATAGTATATAGCGATATACGTTATATAGTAATAGTATATAACGTTATACGTTAGTACGTAATAGTATATAACGTTATACGTTATATGGTAATACTATACAACGTTATACGTTATATAGTAATATTATATAACGTTATGCGTTATATAGTAATAGTATATAACGTTATACGATAGTACGTAATGGTATATAACGTTATACGTGATATGGTAATACTATATAACGTTATACGCTATTACGTAATAGTATCTAACGTTATACGTTAATACGTAATAGTATATATCGTTATACGTTATATAGTAATAGTATATAGCGATATACGTTATATAGTAATAGTATATAACGTTATACGTTAATACGTAATAGTATATATCGTTATACGTTATATAGTAACAGTATATAACGTTATACGTTATATAGTAATAGTATATAACGTTATGCGTTATATAGTAATAGTATATAACGTTATACGTTATATAGTAATAGTATATAGCGATATACGTTATATAGTAATAGTATATAACGTTATACGTTAGTACGTAATAGTATATAACGTTATACGTTATATGGTAGTACCATACAACGTTATACGTTATATAGTAATAGTATATAACGTTATACGATAGTACGTAATAGTATATAACGTTATACATGATATGGTAATACTATATAACGTTATACGCTATTACGTAATAGTATATAACGTTATACGTTAATACGTAATAGTATATATCGTTATACGTTATATAGTAATAGTATATAGCGATATACGTTATATAGTAATAGTATATAACGTTATACGTTAGTACGTAATAGTATATAACGTTATACGTTATATGGTAATACTACACAACGTTATACGTTATATAGTAATATTATATAACGTTATGCGTTATATAGTAATAGTATATAACGTTATACGATAGTACGTAATGGTATATAACGTTATACGTGATATGGTAATACTATATAACGTTATACGCTATTACGTAATAGTATATAACGTTATACGTTAATACGTAATAGTATATATCGTTATACGTTATATAGTAATAGTATATAGCGATATACGTTATATAGTAATAGTATATAACGTTATACGTTAGTACGTAATAGTATATAACGTTATCCGTTATATAGTATAAGTATATAACGTTATACGTTATATAGTAATAGTATATAACGTTATACGTTATATAGTATAGGTATATAACGTTATACGTTAATACGTAATAGTATATATCGTTATACGTTATATAGTAACAGTATATAACGTTATACGTTATATAGTAATAGTATATAACGTTATCCGTTATATAGTATAAGTATATAACGTTATACGTTATATAGTAATAGTATATAACGTTATACGTTATATAGTATAGGTATATAACGTTATACGTTATATAGTAATAGTATATAACGTTATACGTTATATAGTAATATTATATATCGTTATGCGTTATATAGTAATAGTATATAACGTTATACGTTATATAGTAATATTATATTACGTTATGCGTTATATAGTAATAGCATAGAACGTTATACGTTATATAGTAATTGTATATAACGTTATACGTTATATAGTAATAGTATATAACGTTATACGTTAGTACGTAATAATATACAACGTTATACATGATATGGCAATACTATATAACGTTATACGTTATTACGTAATAGTATATAACGTTATACGTTATTACGTAATAGTATACAACGTTATACGTGATATGGTAAAACTATATAACGTTATAAGTTAATACGTAATAGTATATATCGTTATACGTTATATAGTAATAGTATATAACGTTATACGTTATATAGTAATAGTATATAACGTTATACGTTATATAGTAATAGTATATAACGTTATACGTTATATAGTAATAGTATATAACGTTATACGTTATATAGTAATAGTATATAACGTTATACGATAGTACGTAATAATATACAACGTTATACGTGATATGGCAATACTATATAACGTTATACGCTATTACGTAATAGTATATAACGTTATACGTTAATACGTAATAGTATATATCGTTATACGTTATATAGTAATAGTATATAGCGATATACGTTATATAGTAATAGTATATAACGTTATACGTTAGTACGTAATAGTATATAACGTTATACGTTATATGGTAATACTATACAACGTTATACGTTATATAGTAATATTATATAACGTTATGCGTTATATAGTAATAGTATATAACGTTATACGATAGTACGTAATGGTATATAACGTTATACGTGATATGGTAATACTATATAACGTTATACGCTATTACGTAATAGTATATAACGTTATACGTTAATACGTAATAGTATATATCGTTATACGTTATATAGTAATAGTATATAGCGATATACGTTATATAGTAATAGTATATAACGTTATACGTTAGTACGTAATAGTATATAACGTTATCCGTTATATAGTATAAGTATATAACGTTATACGTTATATAGTAATAGAATATAACGTTATACGTTATATAGTATAGGTATATAACGTTATACGTTAATACGTAATAGTATATATCGTTATACGTTATATAGTAACAGTATATAACGTTATACGTTATATAGTAATAGTATATAACGTTATCCGTTATATAGTATAAGTATATAACGTTATACGTTATATAGTAATAGTATATAACGTTATACGTTAGTACGTAATAGTATATAACGTTATGCGTTATATAGTAATAGTATATAACGTTATACGTTATATAGTAATAGTATATAGCGATATACGTTATATAGTAATAGTATATAACGTTATACGTTAGTACGTAATAGTATATAACGTTATACGTTATATGGTAATACTATACAACGTTATACGTTATATAGTAATAGTATATAACGTTATACGTTATAGAGTAATAGTATATAACGTTATACGTTATATAGTAATAGTATATAACGTTATACGATAGTACGTAATAGTATATAACGTTATACATGATATGGTAATACTATATAACGTTATACGCTATTACGTAATAGTATACAACGTTATACGTTAATACGTAATAGTATATATCGTTATACGTTATATAGTAATAGTATATAGCGATATACGTTATATAGTAATAGTATATAACGTTATACGTTAGTACGTAATAGTATATAACGTTATACGTTATATGGTAATACTATACAACGTTATACGTTATATAGTAATATTATATAACGTTATGCGTTATATAGTAATAGTATATAACGTTATACGATAGTACGTAATGGTATATAACGTTATACGTGATATGGTAATACTATATAACGTTATACGCTATTACGTAATAGTATATAACGTTATACGTTAATACGTAATAGTATATATCGTTATACGTTATATAGTAATAGTATATAGCGATATACGTTATATAGTAATAGTATATAACGTTATACGTTAATACGTAATAGTATATATCGTTATACGTTATATAGTAACAGTATATAACGTTATACGTTATATAGTAATAGTATATAACGTTATGCGTTATATAGTAATAGTATATAACGTTATACGTTATATAGTAATAGTATATAGCGATATACGTTATATAGTAATAGTATATAACGTTATACGTTAGTACGTAATAGTATATAACGTTATACGTTATATGGTAGTACCATACAACGTTATACGTTATATAGTAATAGTATATAACGTTATACGATAGTACGTAATAGTATATAACGTTATACATGATATGGTAATACTATATAACGTTATACGCTATTACGTAATAGTATATAACGTTATACGTTAATACGTAATAGTATATATCGTTATACGTTATATAGTAATAGTATATAGCGATATACGTTATATAGTAATATTATATAACGTTATGCGTTATATAGTAATAGTATATAACGTTATACGATAGTACGTAATGGTATATAACGTTATACGTGATATGGTAATACTATATAACGTTATACGCTATTACGTAATAGTATATAACGTTATACGTTAATACGTAATAGTATATATCGTTATACGTTATATAGTAATAGTATATAACGTTATACGATAGTACGTAATGGTATATAACGTTATACGTGATATGGTAATACTATATAACGTTATACGCTATTACGTAATAGTATATAACGTTATACGTTAATACGTAATAGTATATATCGTTATACGTTATATAGTAATAGTATATAGCGATATACGTTATATAGTAATAGTATATAACGTTATACGTTAGTACGTAATAGTATATAACGTTATCCGTTATATAGTATAAGTATATAACGTTATCCGTTATATAGTATAAGTATATAACGTTATACGTTATATAGTAATAGAATATAACGTTATACGTTATATAGTATAGGTATATAACGTTATACGTTAATACGTAATAGTATATATCGTTATACGTTATATAGTAATAGTATATAACGTTATACGATAGTACGTAATGGTATATAACGTTATACGTGATATGGTAATACTATATAACGTTATACGCTATTACGTAATAGTATATAACGTTATACGTTAATACGTAATAGTATATATCGTTATACGTTATATAGTAATAGTATATAGCGATATACGTTATATAGTAATAGTATATAACGTTATACGTTAGTACGTAATAGTATATAACGTTATCCGTTATATAGTATAAGTATATAACGTTATCCGTTATATAGTATAAGTATATAACGTTATACGTTATATAGTAATTGTATATAACGTTATACGTTATATAGTAATAGTATATAACGTTATACGTTAGTACGTAATAATATACAACGATATACATGATATGGCAATACTATATAACGTTATACGTTATTACGTAATAGTATATAACGTTATACGTTATTACGTAATAGTATACAACGTTATACGTGATATGGTAAAACTATATAACGTTATACGTTAATACGTAATAGTATATATCGTTATACGTTATATAGTAATAGTATATAACGTTATACGTTATATAGTAATAGTATATAACGTTATACGTTATATAGTATAAGTATATAACGTTATACGTTATATAGTAATAGTATATAACGTTATACGTTATATAGTATAAGTATATAACGTTATACGTTATATAGTAATAGTATATAACGTTATACGTTATATAGTAATAGTATATAACGTTATACGATAGTACGTAATAATATACAACGTTATACGTGATATGGCAATACTATATAACGTTATACGTTATTACGTAATAGTATATAACGTTATACGTAATTACGTAATAGTATACAACGTTATACGTGATATGGTAAAACTATATAACGTTATACGTTAATACGTAATAGTATATATCGTTATACGTTATATAGTAATAGTATATAACGTTATACGATAGTACGTAATGGTATATAACGTTATACGTGATATGGTAATACTATATAACGTTATACGCTATTACGTAATAGTATATAACGTTATACGTTAATACGCAATAGTATATATCGTTATACGTTATATAGTAATAGTATATAGCGATATACGTTATATAGTAATAGTATATAACGTTATACGTTAGTACGTAATAGTATATAACGTTATACGTTATATAGTAATATTATATAACGTTATGCGTTATATAGTAATAGTATATAACGTTATACGTTATATAGTAATAGTATATAGCGATATACGTTATATAGTAATAGTATATAACGTTATACGATAGTACGTAATAGTATATAACGTTATACATGATATGGTAATACTATATAACGTTATACGCTATTACGTAATAGTATACAACGTTATACGTTAATACGTAATAGTATATATCGTTATACGTTATATAGTAATAGTATATAGCGATATACGTTATATAGTAATAGTATATAACGTTATACGTTAGTACGTAATAGTATATAACGTTATACGTTATATGGTAATACTATACAACGTTATACGTTATATAGTAATATTATATAACGTTATGCGTTATATAGTAATAGTATATAACGTTATGCGTTATATAGTAATAGTATATAACGTTATACGTTATATAGTAATAGTATATAGCGATATACGTTATATAGTAATAGTATATAACGTTATACGTTAGTACGTAATAGTATATAACGTTATACGTTATATGGTAGTACCATACAACGTTATACGTTATATAGTAATAGTATATAGCGTTATACGATAGTACGTAATAGTATATAACGTTATACATGATATGGTAATACTATATAACGTTATACGCTATTACGTAATAGTATATAACGTTATACGTTAATACGTAATAGTATATATCGTTATACGTTATATAGTAATAGTATATAGCGATATACGTTATATAGTAATAGTATATAACGTTATACGTCAGTACGTAATAGTATATAACGTTATACGTTATATGGTAATACTATACAACGTTATACGTTATATAGTAATATTATATAACGTTATGCGTTATATAGTAATAGTATATAACGTTATACGATAGTACGTAATGGTATATAACGTTATACGTGATATGGTAATACTATATAACGTTATACGCTATTACGTAATAGTATATAACGTTATACGTTAATACGTAATAGTATATATCGTTATACGTTATATAGTAATAGTATATAACGTTATACGATAGTACGTAATGGTATATAACGTTATACGTGATATGGTAATACTATATAACGTTATACGCTATTACGTAATAGTATATAACGTTATACGTTAATACGTAATAGTATATATCGTTATACGTTATATAGTAATAGTATATAGCGATATACGTTATATAGTAATAGTATATAACGTTATACGTTATATAGTAATAGTATATAACGTTATACGATAGTACGTAATAGTATATAACGTTATACATGATATGGTAATACTATATAACGTTATACGCTATTACGTAATAGTATATAACGTTATACGTTAATACGTAATAGTATATATCGTTATACGTTATATAGTAATAGTATATAGCGATATACGTTATATAGTAATAGTATATAACGTTATACGTTAGTACGTAATAGTATATAACGTTATACGTTATATGGTAATACTACACAACGTTATACGTTATATAGTAATATTATATAACGTTATGCGTTATATAGTAATAGTATATAACGTTATACGATAGTACGTAATGGTATATAACGTTATACGTGATATGGTAATACTATATAACGTTATACGCTATTACGTAATAGTATATAACGTTATACGTTAATACGTAATAGTATATATCGTTATACGTTATATAGTAATAGTATATAGCGATATACGTTATATAGTAATAGTATATAACGTTATACGTTAGTACGTAATAGTATATAACGTTATCCGTTATATAGTATAAGTATATAACGTTATACGTTATATAGTAATAGTATATAACGTCATACGTTATATAGTATAGGTATATAACGTTATACGTTAATACGTAATAGTATATATCGTTATACGTTATATAGTAACAGTATATAACGTTATACGTTATATAGTAATAGTATATAACGTTATCCGTTATATAGTATAAGTATATAACGTTATACGTTATATAGTAATAGTATATAACGTTATACGTTATATAGTATAGGTATATAACGTTATACGTTATATAGTAATAGTATATAACGTTATACGTTATATAGTAATATTATATATCGTTATGCGTTATATAGTAATAGTATATAACGTTATACGTTATATAGTAATATTATATTACGTTATGCGTTATATAGTAATAGCATAGAACGTTATACGTTATATAGTAATTGTATATAACGTTATACGTTATATAGTAATAGTATATAACGTTATACGTTAGTACGTAATAATATACAACGTTATACATGATATGGCAATACTATATAACGTTATACGTTATTACGTAATAGTATATAACGTTATACGTTATTACGTAATAGTATACAACGTTATACGTGATATGGTAAAACTATATAACGTTATACGTTAATACGTAATAGTATATATCGTTATACGTTATATAGTAATAGTATATAACGTTATACGTTATATAGTAATAGTATATAACGTTATACGTTATATAGTATAAGTATATAACGTTATACGTTATATAGTAATAGTATATAACGTTATACGTTATATAGTATAAGTATATAACGTTATACGTTATATAGTAATAGTATATAACGTTATACGTTATATAGTAATAGTATATAACGTTATACGTTATATAGTAATAGTATATAACGTTATACGATAGTACGTAATAATATACAACGTTATACGTGATATGGCAATACTATATAACGTTATACGCTATTACGTAATAGTATATAACGTTATACGTTAATACGTAATAGTATATATCGTTATACGTTATATAGTAATAGTATATAGCGATATACGTTATATAGTAATAGTATATAACGTTATACGTTAGTACGTAATAGTATATAACGTTATACGTTATATGGTAATACTATACAACGTTATACGTTATATAGTAATATTATATAACGTTATGCGTTATATAGTAATAGTATATAACGTTATACGATAGTACGTAATGGTATATAACGTTATACGTGATATGGTAATACTATATAACGTTATACGCTATTACGTAATAGTATATAACGTTATACGTTAATACGTAATAGTATATATCGTTATACGTTATATAGTAATAGTATATAGCGATATACGTTATATAGTAATAGTATATAACGTTATACGTTAGTACGTAATAGTATATAACGTTATCCGTTATATAGTATAAGTATATAACGTTATACGTTATATAGTAATAGAATATAACGTTATACGTTATATAGTATAGGTATATAACGTTATACGTTAATACGTAATAGTATATATCGTTATACGTTATATAGTAACAGTATATAACGTTATACGTTATATAGTAATAGTATATAACGTTATCCGTTATATAGTATAAGTATATAACGTTATACGTTATATAGTAATAGTATATAACGTTATACGTTAGTACGTAATAGTATATAACGTTATGCGTTATATAGTAATAGTATATAACGTTATACGTTATATAGTAATAGTATATAGCGATATACGTTATATAGTAATAGTATATAACGTTATACGTTAGTACGTAATAGTATATAACGTTATACGTTATATGGTAATACTATACAACGTTATACGTTATATAGTAATAGTATATAACGTTATACGTTATAGAGTAATAGTATATAACGTTATACGTTATATAGTAATAGTATATAACGTTATACGATAGTACGTAATAGTATATAACGTTATACATGATATGGTAATACTATATAACGTTATACGCTATTACGTAATAGTATACAACGTTATACGTTAATACGTAATAGTATATATCGTTATACGTTATATAGTAATAGTATATAGCGATATACGTTATATAGTAATAGTATATAACGTTATACGTTAGTACGTAATAGTATATAACGTTATACGTTATATGGTAATACTATACAACGTTATACGTTATATAGTAATATTATATAACGTTATGCGTTATATAGTAATAGTATATAACGTTATGCGTTATATAGTAATAGTATATAACGTTATACGTTATATAGTAATAGTATATAGCGATATACGTTATATAGTAATAGTATATAACGTTATACGTTAGTACGTAATAGTATATAACGTTATACGTTATATGGTAGTACCATACAACGTTATACGTTATATAGTAATAGTATATAGCGTTATACGATAGTACGTAATAGTATATAACGTTATACATGATATGGTAATACTATATAACGTTATACGCTATTACGTAATAATATATAACGTTATACGTTAATACGTAATAGTATATATCGTTATACGTTATATAGTAATAGTATATAGCGATATACGTTATATAGTAATAGTATATAACGTTATACGTTAGTACGTAATAGTATATAACGTTATCCGTTATATAGTATAAGTATATAACGTTATACGTTATATAGTAATAGAATATAACGTTATACGTTATATAGTATAGGTATATAACGTTATACGTTAATACGTAATAGTATATATCGTTATACGTTATATAGTAACAGTATATAACGTTATACGTTATATAGTAATAGTATATAACGTTATCCGTTATATAGTATAAGTATATAACGTTATACGTTATATAGTAATAGTATATAACGTTATACGTTAGTACGTAATAGTATATAACGTTATGCGTTATATAGTAATAGTATATAACGTTATACGTTATATAGTAATAGTATATAGCGATATACGTTATATAGTAATAGTATATAACGTTATACGTTAGTACGTAATAGTATATAACGTTATACGTTATATGGTAATACTATACAACGTTATACGTTATATAGTAATAGTATATAACGTTATACGTTATAGAGTAATAGTATATAACGTTATACGTTATATAGTAATAGTATATAACGTTATACGATAGTACGAAATAGTATATAACGTTATACATGATATGGTAATACTATATAACGTTATACGCTATTACGTAATAGTATACAACGTTATACGTTAATACGTAATAGTATATATCGTTATACGTTATATAGTAATAGTATATAGCGATATACGTTATATAGTAATAGTATATAACGTTATACGTTAGTACGTAATAGTATATAACGTTATACGTTATATGGTAATACTATACAACGTTATACGTTATATAGTAATATTATATAACGTTATGCGTTATATAGTAATAGTATATAACGTTATGCGTTATATAGTAATAGTATATAACGTTATACGTTATATAGTAATAGTATATAGCGATATACGTTATATAGTAATAGTATATAACGTTATACGTTAGTACGTAATAGTATATAACGTTATACGTTATATGGTAGTACCATACAACGTTATACGTTATATAGTATTAGTATATAGCGTTATACGATAGTACGTAATAGTATATAACGTTATACATGATATGGTAATACTATATAACGTTATACGCTATTACGTAATAGTATATAACGTTATACGTTAATACGTAATAGTATATATCGTTATACGTTATATAGTAATAGTATATAGCGATATACGTTATATAGTAATAGTATATAACGTTATACGTTAGTACGTAATAGTATATAACGTTATACGTTATATGGTAATACTATACAACGTTATACGTTATATAGTAATATTATATAACGTTATGCGTTATATAGTAATAGTATATAACGTTATACGATAGTACGTAATGGTATATAACGTTATACGTGATATGGTAATACTATATAACGTTATACGCTATTACGTAATAGTATATAACGTTATACGTTAATACGTAATAGTATATATCGTTATACGTTATATAGTAATAGTATATAACGTTATACGATAGTACGTAATGGTATATAACGTTATACGTGATATGGTAATACTATATAACGTTATACGCTATTACGTAATAGTATATAACGTTATACGTTAATACGTAATAGTATATATCGTTATACGTTATATAGTAATAGTATATAGCGATATACGTTATATAGTAATAGTATATAACGTTATACGTTAGTACGTAATAGTATATAACGTTATCCGTTATATAGTATAAGTATATAACGTTATCCGTTATATAGTATAAGTATATAACGTTATACGTTATATAGTAATAGAATATAACTTTATACGTTATATAGTATAGGTATATAACGTTATACGTTAATACGTAATAGTATATATCGTTATACGTTATATAGTAACAGTATATAACGTTATACGTTATATAGTAATAGTATATAACGTTATCCGTTATATAGTATAAGTATATAACGTTATACGTTATATAGTAATAGTATATAACGTTATACGTTATATAGTATAGGTATATAACGTTATACGTTATATAGTAATAGTATATAACGTTATACGTTATATAGTAATATTATATATCGTTATGCGTTATATAGTAATAGTATATAACGTTATACGTTATATAGTAATTGTATATAACGTTATACGTTATATAGTAATAGTATATAACGTTATACGTTAGTACGTAATAATATACAACGTTATACATGATATGGCAATACTATATAACGTTATACGTTATTACGTAATAGTATATAACGTTATACGTTATTACGTAATAGTATACAACGTTATACGTGATATGGTAAAACTATATAACGTTATACGTTAATACGTAATAGTAGATATCGTTATACGTTATATAGTAATAGTATATAACGTTATACGTTATATAGTAATAGTATATAACGTTATACGTTATATAGTATAAGTATATAACGTTATACGTTATATAGTAATAGTATATAACGTTATACGTTATATAGTATAAGTATATAACGTTATACGTTATATAGTAATAGTATATAACGTTATACGTTATATAGTAATAGTATTTAACGTTATACGATAGTACGTAATAATATACAACGTTATACGTGATATGGCAATACTATATAACGTTATACGTTATTACGTAATAGTATATAACGTTATACGTTATTACGTAATAGTATACAACGTTATACGTGATATGGTAAAACTATATAACGTTATACGTTAATACGTAATAGTATATATCGTTATACGTTATATAGTAATAGTATATAACGTTATACGTTATATAGTAATAGTATATAACGTTATACGTTATAGAGTAATAGTATATAACGTTATACGTTATATAGTAATAGTATATAACGTTATACGATAGTACGTAATGGTATATAACGTTATACGTGATATGGTAATACTATATAACGTTATACGCTATTACGTAATAGTATATAACGTTATACGTTAATACGCAATAGTATATATCGTTATACGTTATATAGTAATAGTATATAGCGATATACGTTATATAGTAATAGTATATAACGTTATACGTTAGTACGTAATAGTATATAACGTTATACGTTATATAGTAATATTATATAACGTTATGCGTTATATAGTAATAGTATATAACGTTATACGTTATATAGTAATAGTATATAGCGATATACGTTATATAGTAATAGTATATAACGTTATACGTTAGTACGTAATAGTATATAACGTTATGCGTTATATAGTAATAGTATATAACGTTATACGTTATATAGTAATAGTATATAGCGATATACGTTATATAGTAATAGTATATAACGTTATACGTTAGTACGTAATAGTATATAACGTTATACGTTATATGGTAATACTATACAACGTTATACGTTATATAGTAATAGTATATAACGTTATACGTTATAGAGTAATAGTATATAACGTTATACGTTATATAGTAATAGTATATAACGTTATACGATAGTACGTAATAGTATATAACGTTATACATGATATGGTAATACTATATAACGTTATACGCTATTACGTAATAGTATATAACGTTATACGTTAATACGTAATAGTATATATCGTTATACGTTATATAGTAATAGTATATAGCGATATACGTTATATAGTAATAGTATATAACGTTATACGTTAGTACGTAATAGTATATAACGTTATACGTTATATGGTAATACTATACAACGTTATACGTTATATAGTAATATTATATAACGTTATGCGTTATATAGTAATAGTATATAACGTTATACGATAGTACGTAATGGTATATAACGTTATACGTGATATGGTAATACTATATAACGTTATACGCTATTACGTAATAGTATATAACGTTATACGTTAATACGTAATAGTATATATCGTTATACGTTATATAGTAACAGTATATAACGTTATACGTTATATAGTAATAGTATATAACGTTATCCGTTATATAGTAATAGTATATAACGTTATACGTTTAATAGTAATAGTATATAACGTTATGCGTTATACAGTAATAGTATATAACGTTATACGATAGTACGGAATAGTATATATCGTTATACGTTATATAGTAATAGTATATAACGTTATACGTTATATAGTAATAGTATATAACGTTATACGTTAATACGTAATAGTATATAACGTTATACGTTATATAGTAATAGTATATAACGTTATACGTTAGTACGTAATAATATACAACGTTATACGTGATATGGCAATACTATATAACGTTATACGTTATTACGTAATAATATATAACGTTATACGTTATATAGTAATAGTATATAACGTTATACGTTATAGAGTAATAGTATATAACGTTATACGTTATATAGTAATAGTATATAACTTTATACGATAGTACGTAATAGTATATAACGTTATACGTGATATGGTAATACTATATAACGTTATACGCTATTACGTGATAGTATATAACGATATACGTTAGTACGTAATAGTATATAACGTTATACGTTAATACGTAATAGTATATATCGTTATACGTTATATAGTAATAGTATATAGCGATATACGTTATAGAGTAATAGTATATAACGTTATACGTTAGTACGTAATAGTATATAACGTTATCCGTTATATAGTATAAGTATATAACGTTATCCGTTATATAGTATAAGTATATAACGTTATACGTTATACAGTAATAGAATATAACGTTATACGTTATATAGTATAGGTATATAACGTTATACGTTAATACGTAATAGTATATATCGTTATACGTTATATAGTAACAGTATATAACGTTATACGTTATATAGTAATAGTATATAACGTTATCCGTTATATAGTATAAGTATATAACGTTATACGTTATATAGTAATAGTATATAACGTTATACGTTATATAGTATAGGTATATAACGTTATACGTTATATAGTAATAGTATATAACGTTATACGTTATATAGTAATATTATATATCGTTATGCGTTATATAGTTATAGTATATAACGTTATACGTTATATAGTAATTGTATATAACGTTATACGTTATATAGTAATAGTATATAACGTTATACGTTAGTACGTAATAATATACAACGTTATACATGATATGGCAATACTATATAACGTTATACGTTATTACGTAATAGTATATAACGTTATACGTTATTACGTAATAGTATACAACGTTATACGTGATATGGTAAAACTATATAACGTTATACGTTAATACGTAATAGTATATATCGTTATACGTTATATAGTAATAGTATATAACGTTATACGTTATATAGTAATAGTATATAACGTTATACGTTATATAGTATAAGTATATAACGTTATACGTTATATAGTAATAGTATATAACGTTATACGTTATATAGTATAAGTATATAACGTTATACGTTATATAGTAATAGTATATAACGTTATACGTTATATAGTAATAGTATATAACGTTATACGATAGTACGTAATAATATACAACGTTATACGTGATATAGCAATACTATATAACGTTATACGTTATTACGTAATAGTATATAACGTTATACGTTATTACGTAATAGTATACAACGTTATACGTGATATGGTAAAACTATATAACGTTATACGTTAATACGTAATAGTATATATCGTTATACGTTATATAGTAATAGTATATAACGTTATACGTTATATAGTAATAGTATATAACGTTATACGTTATAGAGTAATAGTATATAACGTTATACGTTATATAGTAATAGTATATAACGTTATACGATAGTACGTAATGGTATATAACGTTATACGTGATATGGTAATACTATATAACGTTATACGCTATTACGTAATAGTATATAACGTTATACGTTAATACGCAATAGTATATATCGTTATACGTTATATAGTAATAGTATATAGCGATATACGTTATATAGTAATAGTATATAACGTTATACGTTAGTACGTAATAGTATATAACGTTATACGTTATATAGTAATATTATATAACGTTATGCGTTATATAGTAATAGTATATAACGTTATACGTTATATAGTAATAGTATATAGCGATATACGTTATATAGTAATAGTATATAACGTTATACGTTAGTACGTAATAGTATATAACGTTATGCGTTATATAGTAATAGTATATAACGTTATACGTTATATAGTAATAGTATATAGCGATATACGTTATATAGTAATAGTATATAACGTTATACGTTAGTACGTAATAGTATATAACGTTATACGTTATATGGTAATACTATACCACGTTATACGTTATATAGTAATAGTATATAACGTTATACGTTATAGAGTAATAGTATATAACGTTATACGTTATATAGTAATAGTATATAACGTTATACGATAGTACGTAATAGCATATAACGTTATACATGATATGGTAATACTATATAACGTTATACGCTATTACGTAATAGTATATAACGTTATACGTTAATACGTAATAGTATATATCGTTATACGTTATATAGTAATAGTATATAGCGATATACGTTATATAGTAATAGTATATAACGTTATACGTTAGTACGTAATAGTATATAACGTTATACGTTATATGGTAATACTATACAACGTTATACGTTATATAGTAATATTATATAACGTTATGCGTTATATAGTAATAGTATATAACGTTATACGATAGTACGTAATGGTATATAACGTTATACGTGATATGGTAATACTATATAACGTTATACGCTATTACGTAATAGTATATAACGTTATACGTTAATACGTAATAGTATATATCGTTATACGTTATATAGTAATAGTATATAGCGATATACGTTATATAGTAATAGTATATAACGTTATACGTTAGTACGTAATAGTATATAACGTTATACGTTAATACGTAATAGTATATATCGTTATACGTTATATAGTAACAGTATATAACGTTATACGTTATATAGTAATAGTATATAACGTTATCCGTTATATAGTAATAGTATATAACGTTATACGTTTAATAGTAATAGTATATAACGTTATGCGTTATATAGTAATAGTATATAACGTTATACGATAGTACGGAATAGTATATATCGTTATACGTTATATAGTAATAGTATATAACGTTATACGTTATATAGTAATAGTATATAACGTTATACGTTAATACGTAATAGTATATAACGTTATACGTTATATAGTAATAGTATATAACGTTATACGTTAGTACGTAATAATATACAACGTTATACGTGATATGGCAATACTATATAACGTTATACGTTATTACGTAATAATATATAACGTTATACGTTATATAGTAATAGTATATAACGTTATACGTTATAGAGTAATAGTATATAACGTTATACGTTATATAGTAATAGTATATAACTTTATACGATAGTACGTAATAGTATATAACGTTATACGTGATATGGTAATACTATATAACGTTATACGCTATTACGTGATAGTATATAACGATATACGTTAGTACGTAATAGTATATAACGTTATACGTTATATGGTAATACTATACAACGTTATACGTTATATAGTAATATTATATAACGTTATGCGTTATATAGTAATAGTATATAACGTTATACGATAGTACGTAATGGTATATAACGTTATACGTGATATGGTAATACTATATAACGTTATACGCTATTACGTAATAGTATATAACGTTATACGATAATACGTAATAGTATATATCGTTATACGTTATATAGTAATAGTATATAGCGATATACGTTATATAGTAATAGTATATAACGTTATACGTTAGTACGTAATAGTATATAACGTTATACGTTAATACGTAATAGTATATATCGTTATACGTTATATAGTAACAGTATATAACGTTATACGTTATATAGTAATAGTATATAACGTTATACGTTATATAGTATAAGTATATAACCTTATACGTTATATAGTAATAGTATATAACGTTATACGTTATATAGTATAGGTATATAACGTTATACGTTATATAGTAATAATATATAACGTTATACGTTATATAGTAATATTATATAACGTTATGCGTTATATAGTAATAGTATAGAACGTTATACGTTATATAGTAATAGTATATAGCGATATACGTTATATAGTAATAGTATATAACGTTATACGTTAGTACGTAATAGTATATAACGTTATGCGTTATATAGTAATAGTATATAACGTTATACGTTATATAGTAATAGTATATAGCGATATACGTTATATAGTAATAGTATATAACGTTATACGTTAGTACGTAATAGTATATAACGTTATACGTTATATGGTAATACTATACAACGTTATACGTTATATAGTAATAGTATATAACGTTATACGTTATAGAGTAATAGTATATAACGTTATACGTTATATAGTAATAGTATATAACGTTATACGATAGTACGTAATAGTATATAACGTTATACATGATATGGTAATACTATATAACGTTATACGCTATTACGTAATAGTATACAACGTTATACGTTAATACGTAATAGTATATATCGTTATACGTTATATAGTAATAGTATATAGCGATATACGTTATATAGTAATAGTATATAACGTTATACGTTAGTACGTAATAGTATATAACGTTATACGTTATATGGTAATACTATACAACGTTATACGTTATATAGTAATATTATATAACGTTATGCGTTATATAGTAATAGTATATAACGTTATACGATAGTACGTAATGGTATATAACGTTATACGTGATATGGTAATACTATATAACGTTATACGCTATTACGTAATGGTATATAACGTTATACGTTAATACGTAATAGTATATATCGTTATACGTTATATAGTAATAGTATATAACGTTATACGTTATATAGTAATAGTATATAACGTTATACGTTAGTACGTAATAATATACAACGTTATACGTGATATGGCAATACTATATAACCTTATACGTGATTACGTAATAGTATCTAACGTTATACGTTATTACGTAATAGTATACAACGTTATACGTGATATGGTAATACTATATAACGTTATACGTTAGTACGTAATAATATACAACGTTATACGTGATATGGTAATACTATATAACGTTATACGTTAGTACGTAATAATATACAACGTTATACGTGATATGGTAATACTATATAACGTTATACGCTATTACGTAATAGTATATAACGTTATACGTTAATACGTAATAGTATATATCGTTATACGTTATATAGTAACAGTATATAACGTTATACGTTATATAGTAATAGTATATAACGTTATACGTTATATAGTAATAGTATATAACGTTATACGTTAATACGTAATAGTATATAACGTTATACGTTATATAGTAATAGTATATAACGTTATACGTTAGTACGTAATAATATACAACGTTATACGTGATATGGCAATACTATATAACGTTATACGTTATTACGTAATAATATATAACGT
This sequence comes from Bombus terrestris, assembly GCF_910591885.1. Lineage (NCBI taxonomy): Eukaryota > Metazoa > Arthropoda > Insecta > Hymenoptera > Apidae > Bombus > Bombus terrestris. The sequence continues at coordinate 674,684 of NC_063286.1, forward strand.
TATACGTTATATAGTAATAGTATATAACGTTATACGTTAATACGTAATAGTATATATCGTTATACGTTATATAGTAATAGTATATAGCGATATACGTTATATAGTAATAGTATATAACGTTATACGTTAGTACGTAATAGTATATAACGTTATACGTTATATGGTAATACTATACAACGTTATACGTTATATAGTAATATTATATAACGTTATGCGTTATATAGTAATAGTATATAACGTTATACGTTAATACGTAATAGTATATATCGTTATACGTTATATAGTAATAGTATATAGCGATATACGTTATATAGTAATAGTATATAACGTTATACGTTAGTACGTAATAGTATATAACGTTATACGTTAGTACGTAATAGTATATAACGTTATACGTTAATACGTAATAGTATATATCGTTATACGTTATATAGTAACAGTATATAACGTTATACGCTATATAGTATAGGTATATAACGTTATACGTTATATAGTAATAGTATATAACGTTATACGTTATATAGTAATATTATATAACGTTATGCGTTATATAGTAATAGTATATAACGTTATACGTTATATAGTAATAGTATATAGCGATATACGTTATATAGTAATAGTATATAGCGATATACGTTATATAGTAATAGTATATAACGTTATACGTTAGTACGTAATAGTATATAACGTTATGCGTTATATAGTAATAGTATAACGTTATACGTTATATAGTAATAGTATATAGCGATATACGTTATATAGTAATAGTATATAACGTTATACGTTAGTACGTAATAGTATATAACGTTATACGTTATATGGTAATACTATACAACGTTATACGTTATATAGTAATAGTATATAACGTTATACGTTATATAGTAATAGTATATAACGTTATACGTTATATAGTATAAGTATATAACGTTATACGTTATATAGTAATAGTATATAACGTTATACGTTATAGAGTAATAGTATATAACGTTATACGTTATATAGTAATAGTATATAACGTGATACGATAGTACGTAATGGTATATAACGTTATACGTGATATGGTAATACTATATAACGTTATACGCTATTACGTAATAGTATATAACGTTATACGTTAATACGCAATAGTATATATCGTTATTCGTTATATAGTAATAGTATATAGCGATATACGTTATATAGTAATAGTATATAACGTTATACGTTAGTACGTAATAGTATATAACGTTATACGTTATATGGTAATACTATACAACGTTATACGTTATATAGTAATATTATATAACGTTATGCGTTATATAGTAATAGTATATAACGTTATACGATGGTACGTAATGGTATATAACGTTATACGTGATATGGTAATACTATATAACGTTATACGCTATTACGTAATAGTATATAACGTTATACGTTAATACGTAATAGTATATATCGTTATACGTTATATAGTAATAGTATATAGCGATATACGTTATATAGTAATAGTATATAACGTTATACGTTAGTACGTAATAGTATATAACGTTATACGTTAATACGTAATAGTATATATCGTTATACGTTATATAGTAACAGTATATAACGTTATACGTTATATAGTAATAGTATATAACGTTATCCGTTATATAGTAATAGTATATAACGTTATACGTTTAATAGTAATAGTATATAACGTTATGCGTTATATAGTAATAGTATATAACGTTATACGATAGTACGGAATAGTATATATCGTTATACGTTATATAGTAATAGTATATAACGTTATACGTTATATAGTAATAGTATATAACGTTATACGTTAATACGTAATAGTATATAACGTTATACGTTATATAGTAATAGTATATAACGTTATACGTTAGTACGTAATAATATACAACGTTATACGTGATATGGCAATACTATATAACGTTATACGTTATTACGTACTAACGTATAACGTTATACGTTATATAGTAATAGTATATAACGTTATACGTTATAGAGTAATAGTATATAACGTTATACGTTATATAGTAATAGTATATAACTTTATACGATAGTACGTAATAGTATATAACGTTATACGTGATATGGTAATACTATATAACGTTATACGCTATTACGTGACAGTATATAACGATATACGTTAGTACGTAATAGTATATAACGTTATACGTTATATGGTAATACTATACAACGTTATACGTTATATAGTAATATTATATAACGTTATGCGTTATATAGTAATAGTATATAACGTTATACGATAGTACGTAATGGTATATAACGTTATACGTGATATGGTAATACTATATAACGTTATACGCTATTACGTAATAGTATATAACGTTATACGATAATACGTAATAGTATATATCGTTATACGTTATATAGTAATAGTATATAGCGATATACGTTATATAGTAATAGTATATAACGTTATACGTTAGTACGTAATAGTATATAACGTTATACGTTAATACGTAATAGTATATATCGTTATACGTTATATAGTAACAGTATATAACGTTATACGTTATATAGTAATAGTATATAACGTTATACGTTATATAGTATAAGTATATAACCTTATACGTTATATAGTAATAGTATATAACGTTATACGTTATATAGTATAGGTATATAACGTTATACGTTATATAGTAATAATATATAACGTTATACGTTATATAGTAATATTATATAACGTTATGCGTTATATAGTAATAGTATAGAACGTTATACGTTATATAGTAATAGTATATAGCGATATACGTTATATAGTAATAGTATATAACGTTATACGTTAGTACGTAATAGTATATAACGTTATGCGTTATATAGTAATAGTATATAACGTTATACGTTATATAGTAATAGTATATAGCGATATACGTTATATAGTAATAGTATATAACGTTATACGTTAGTACGTAATAGTATATAACGTTATACGTTATATGGTAATACTATACAACGTTATACGTTATATAGTAATAGTATATAACGTTATACGTTATAGAGTAATAGTATATAACGTTATACGTTATATAGTAATAGTATATAACGTTATACGATAGTACGTAATAGTATATAACGTTATACATGATATGGTAATACTATATAACGTTATACGCTATTACGTAATAGTATACAACGTTATACGTTAATACGTAATAGTATATATCGTTATACGTTATATAGTAATAGTATATAGCGATATACGTTATATAGTAATAGTATATAACGTTATACGTTAGTACGTAATAGTATATAACGTTATACGTTATATGGTAATACTATACAACGTTATACGTTATATAGTAATATTATATAACGTTATGCGTTATATAGTAATAGTATATAACGTTATACGATAGTACGTAATGGTATATAACGTTATACGTGATATGGTAATACTATATAACGTTATACGCTATTACGTAATGGTATATAACGTTATACGTTAATACGTAATAGTATATATCGTTATACGTTATATAGTAATAGTATATAACGTTATACGTTATATAGTAATAGTATATAACGTTATACGTTAGTACGTAATAATATACAACGTTATACGTGATATGGCAATACTATATAACCTTATACGTGATTACGTAATAGTATCTAACGTTATACGTTATTACGTAATAGTATACAACGTTATACGTGATATGGTAATACTATATAACGTTATACGTTAGTACGTAATAATATACAACGTTATACGTGATATGGTAATACTATATAACGTTATACGTTAGTACGTAATAATATACAACGTTATACGTGATATGGTAATACTATATAACGTTATACGCTATTACGTAATAGTATATAACGTTATACGTTAATACGTAATAGTATATATCGTTATACGTTATATAGTAACAGTATATAACGTTATACGTTATATAGTAATAGTATATAACGTTATACGTTATATAGTATAAGTATATAACGTTATACGTTATATAGTAATAGTATATAACGTTATACGTTAATACGTAATAGTATATAACGTTATACGTTATATAGTAATAGTATATAACGTTATACGTTAGTACGTAATAATATACAACGTTATACGTGATATGGCAATACTATATAACGTTATACGTTATTACGTAATAATATATAACGTTATACGTTATATAGTAATAGTATATAACGTTATACGTTAATACGTAATAGTATATATCGTTATACGTTATATAGTAATAGTATATAGCGATATACGTTATATAGTAATAGTATATAACGTTATACGTTAGTACGTAATAGTATATAACGTTATACGTTATATGGTAATACTATACAACGTTATACGTTATATAGTAATATTATATAACGTTATGCGTTATATAGTAATAGTATATAACGTTATACGTTAATACGTAATAGTATATATCGTTATACGTTATATAGTAATAGTATATAGCGATATACGTTATATAGTAATAGTATATAACGTTATACGTTAGTACGTAATAGTATATAACGTTATACGTTAGTACGTAATAGTATATAACGTTATACGTTAATACGTAATAGTATATATCGTTATACGTTATATAGTAACAGTATATAACGTTATACGCTATATAGTATAGGTATATAACGTTATACGTTATATAGTAATAGTATATAACGTTATACGTTATATAGTAATATTATATAACGTTATGCGTTATATAGTAATAGTATATAACGTTATACGTTATATAGTAATAGTATATAGCGATATACGTTATATAGTAATAGTATATAGCGATATACGTTATATAGTAATAGTATATAACGTTATACGTTAGTACGTAATAGTATATAACGTTATGCGTTATATAGTAATAGTATAACGTTATACGTTATATAGTAATAGTATATAGCGATATACGTTATATAGTAATAGTATATAACGTTATACGTTATATAGTATAAGTATATAACGTTATACGTTATATAGTAATAGTATATAACGTTATACGTTATAGAGTAATAGTATATAACGTTATACGTTATATAGTAATAGTATATAACGTGATACGATAGTACGTAATGGTATATAACGTTATACGTGATATGGTAATACTATATAACGTTATACGCTATTACGTAATAGTATATAACGTTATACGTTAATACGCAATAGTATATATCGTTATTCGTTATATAGTAATAGTATATAGCGATATACGTTATATAGTAATAGTATATAACGTTATACGTTAGTACGTAATAGTATATAACGTTATACGTTAATACGTAATAGTATATATCGTTACACGTTATATAGTAACAGTATATAACGTTATACGTTATATAGTAATAGTATATAACGTTATCCGTTATATAGTATAAGTATATAACCTTACACGTTATATAGTAATAGTATATAACGTTATACGTTATATAGTATAGGTATATAACGTTATACGTTATATAGTAATAGTATATAACGTTATACGTTATATAGTAATATTATATAACGTTATGCGTTATATAGTAATAGTATATAACGTTATACGTTATATAGTAATAGTATATAGCGATATACGTTATATAGTAATAGTATATAACGTTATACGTTAGTACGTAATAGTATATAACGTTATGCGTTATATAGTAATAGTATATAACGTTATACGTTAGTACGTAATAGTATATAACGTTATACGTTATATGGTAGTACCATACAACGTTATACGTTATATAGTAATAGTATATAACGTTATACGTTATATAGTAATAGTATATAACGTTATACGTTATATAGTATAAGTATATAACGTTATACGTTATATAGTAATAGTATATAACGTTATACGATAGTACGTAATAGTATATAACGTTATACATGATATGGTAATACTATATAACGTTATACGCTATTACGTAATAGTATATAACGTTACACGTTAATACGTAATAGTATATATCGTTATACGTTATATAGTAACAGTATATAACGTTATACGTTATATAGTAATAGTATAAAACGTTATCCGTTATATAGTATAAGTATATAACGTTATACGTTATATAGTAATAGTATATAACGTTATACGTTATATAGTATAGGTATATAACGTTATACGTTATATAGTAATAGTATATAACGTTATACGTTATATAGTAATATTATATAACGTTATGCGTTATATAGTAATAGTATATAACGTTATACGTTATACAGTAATAGTATATAACGTTATACGTTATATAGTAATAGTATATAACGTTATACGTTATATAGTAATATTATATTACGTTATGCGTTATATAGTAATAGCATAGAACGTTATACGTTATATAGTAATTGTATATAACGTTATACGTTATATAGTAATAGTATATAACGCTATACGTTAGTACGTAATAATATACAACGTTATACGTGATATGGCAATACTATATAACGTTATACGTTATTACGTAATAGTATATAACGTTATCCGTTATTACGTAATAGTATACAACGTTATACGTGATATGGTCAAACTATATAACGTTATACGTTAATACGTAATAGTATATATCGTTATACGTTATATAGTAATATTATATAACGTTATACGTTATATAGTAATACTATATAACGTTATACGTTATATAGTATAAGTATATAACGTTATACGTTACATAGTAATAGTATATAACGTTATACGTTATATAGTATAAGTATATAACGTTATACGTTATATAGTAATAGTATATAACGTTATACGTTATATAGTAATAGTATATAACGTTATACGATAGTACGTAATAATATACAACGTTATACGTGATATGGCAATACTATATAACGTTATACGTTATTACGTAATAGTATATAACGTTATACGTTATTACGTAATAGTATACAACGTTATACGTGATATGGTAAAACTATATAACGTTATACGTTAATACGTAATAGTATATATCGTTATACGTTATATAGTAATATTATATAACGTTATGCGTTATATAGTAATAGCATATAACGTTATACGTTATATAGTAATAGGATATAACGTTATACGTTATATAGTATAAGTATATAACGTTATACGTTATATAGTACTAGTATATAACGTTATACGTTATATAGTAATATTATATAACGTTATGCGTTATATAGTAATAGTATATAACGTTATACGTTATATAGTAATAGTATATAGCGATATACGTTATATAGTAATAGTATATAACGTTATACGTTAGTACGTAATAGTATATAACGTTATGCGTTATATAGTAATAGTATATAACGTTATACGTTATATAGTAATAGTATATAGCGATATACGTTATATAGTAATAGTATATAACGATATACGTTAGTACGTAATAGTATATAACGTTATACGTTATATGGTAATACTATACAACGTTATACGTTATATAGTAATATTATATAACGTTATACGTTATAGAGTAATAGTATATAACGTTATACGTTATATAGTAATAGTATATAACGTTATACGATAGTACGTAATAGTATATAACGTTATACATGATATGGTAATACTATATAACGTTATACGCTATTACGTAATAGTATATAACGTTATACGTTAATACGTAATAGTATATATCGTTATACGTTATATAGTAATAGTATATAGTGATATACGTTATATAGTAATAGTATATAACGTTATACGTTAGTACGTAATAGTATATAACGTTATACGTTAATACGTAATAGTATATATCGTTATACGTGATATGGCAATACTATATAACGTTATACGTTATATAGTAATATTATATAACGTTATGCGTTATATAGTAATAGTATATAACGTTATACGTTATATAGTAATAGTATATAACGTTATACGTTATATAGTAAAAGTATATAACGTTATACGTTATATAGTAATAGTATATAACGTTATACGTTATATAGTATAAGTATATAACGTTATACGTTATATAGTAATAGTATATAACGTTATACGTTATATAGTAATAGTATATAACGTTATACGTTAGTACGTAATAATATACAACGTTATACGTGATATGGCAATACTATATAACGTTATACGTTATTACGTAATAGTATATAACGTTATACGTTATATAGTAATAGTATATAACGTTATACGTTATATAGTAATATTATGTAACGTTATGCGTTATATAGTAATAGCATATAACGTTATACGTTATATAGTATAGGTATATAACGTTATACGTTATATAGTAATAGTATATAACGTTATACGTTATATAGTGATAGTATATAACGTTATACGTTATATAGTATAAGTATATAACGTTACACGTTATATAGTAATAGTATATAACGTTATACGTTATATAGTATAAGTATATAACGATATACGTTATATAGTAATAGTATATAACGTTATACGTTATATAGTATAAGTATATAACGTTATACGTTATATAGTATAAGTATATAACGTTATACGTTATATAGTAATAGTATATAACGTTATACGTTATATAGTAATAGTATATAACGTTATACGATAGTACGTAATAATATACAACGTTATACGTGATATGGCAATACTATATAACGTTATACGTTATTACGTAATAGTATATAACGTTATACGTTATATAGTAATAGTATATAACGTTATACGTTATATAGTAATAGTATATAACGATATACGTTATATAGTAATAGTATATAACGTTATACGTTATATAGTAATATTATATAACGTTATGCGTTATATAGTAATAGTATATAACGTTATACGTTATATAGTATAAGTATATAACGTTATACGTTATATAGTAATAGTATATAACGTTATACGTTATATAGTAATAGTATATAACGTTATACGTTATATAGTAATAGTATATAACGTTATACGATAGTACGTAATAATATACAACGTTATACGTGATATGGCAATACTATATAACGTTATACGTTATTACGTAATAGTATATAACGTTATACGTTATATAGTAATAGTATATATCGTTATACGTTATATAGTAATAGTATATAACGTTATACGTTATATAGTAAAAGTATATAACGTTATACGTTATATAGTAATAGTATATAACGTTATACGTTATATAGTAATATTATATAACGTTATGCGTTATATAGTAATAGTATATAACGTTATACGTTATATAGTAATAGTATATAACGTTATGCGTTATATAGTAATAGTATATAACGTTATACGATAGTATGGAATAGTATATATCGTTATACGTTATATAGTAATAGTATATAACGTTATATGTTATATGGTAATAGTATATAACGTTCTACGTTATATAGTAATAGTATATAACGTTATACGTTATATAGTAATAGTATATAACGATATACGTTATATAGTAATAGTATATAACGTTATACGTTAGTACGTAATAATATACAACGTTGTACGTGATATGGTAATACTATATAACGTTATACTCTATTACGTAATAGTATATAACGTTATACGTTAATACGTAATAGTATATATCGTTATACGTTATATAGTAATAGTATATAGCGTTATACGTTATATAGTAATATTATATAACGTTATGCGTTATATAGTAATAGTATATAACGTTATGCGTTATATAGTAATAGTATATAACGTTATACGATAGTATGGAATAGTATATATCGTTATACGTTATATAGTAATAGTATATAACGTTATACGTTATATAGTAATAGTATATAACGTTATACGTTATATAGTAATAGTATATAACGTTATACGTTACATAGTAATAGTATATAACGTTATACGTTATATAGTAATAGTATATAACGTTATACGTTATATAGTAATAGTATATAACGTTATACGATAGTACGTAATAATATACAACGTTATACGTGATATGGCAATACTATATAACGTTATACGTTATTACGTAATAGTATATAACGTTATACGTTACTACGTAATAGTATACAACGTTATACGTGATATGGTAAAACTATATAACGTTATACGTTAATACGTAATAGTATATATCGTTATACGTTATATAGTAATAGTATATAACGTTATACGTTATATAGTAATAGTATATAACGTTATACGTTATATAGTAATATTATATAACGTTATACGTTATAGAGTAATAGTATATAACGTTATACGTTATATAGTAATAGTATATAACGTTATACGATAGTACGTAATAGTATATAACGTTATACATGATATGGTAATACTATATAACGTTATACGCTATTACGTAATAGTATATAACGTTATACGTTAGTACGTAATAGTATATAACGTTATGCGTTATATAGTAATAGTATATAACGTTATACGTTATATAGTAATAGTATATAGCGATATACGTTATATAGTAATAGTATATAACGATATACGTTAGTACGTAATAGTATATAACGTTATACGTTATATGGTAATACTATACAACGTTATACGTTATATAGTAATATTATATAACGTTATACGTTATAGAGTAATAGTATATAACGTTATACGTTATATAGTAATAGTATATAACGTTATACGATAGTACGTAATAGTATATAACGTTATACATGATATGGTAATACTATATAACGTTATACGCTATTACGTAATAGTATATAACGTTATACGTTAATACGTAATAGTATATATCGTTATACGTTATATAGTAATAGTATATAGTGATATACGTTATATAGTAATAGTATATAACGTTATACGTTAGTACGTAATAGTATATAACGTTATACGTTAATACGTAATAGTATATATCGTTATACGTGATATGGCAATACTATATAACGTTATACGTTATATAGTAATAGTATATAACGTTATACGTTATATAGTAATATTATATAACGTTATACGTTATAGAGTAATAGTATATAACGTTATACGTTATATAGTAATAGTATATAACGTTATACGATAGTACGTAATAGTATATAACGTTATACATGATATGGTAATACTATATAACGTTATACGTTAATACGTAATAGTATATATCGTTATACGTTATATAGTAATAGTATATAACGTTATACGTTATATAGTAATAGTATATAACGTTATACGTTATATAGTAATAGTATATAACGTTATACGATAGTACGTAATAATATACAACGTTATACGTGATATGGCAATACTATATAACGTTATACGTTATTACGTAATAGTATATAACGTTATACGTTATATAGTAATAGTATATATCGTTATACGTTATATAGTAATAGTATATAACGTTATACGTTATATAGTAAAAGTATATAACGTTATACGTTATATAGTAATAGTATATAACGTTATACGTTATATAGTAATATTATATAACGTTATGCGTTATATAGTAATAGTATATAACGTTATACGTTATATAGTAATAGTATATAACGTTATGCGTTATATAGTAATAGTATATAACGTTATACGATAGTATGGAATAGTATATATCGTTATACGTTATATAGTAATAGTATATAACGTTATATGTTATATGGTAATAGTATATAACGTTCTACGTTATATAGTAATAGTATATAACGTTATACGTTATATAGTAATAGTATATAACGATATACGTTATATAGTAATAGTATATAACGTTATACGTTAGTACGTAATAATATACAACGTTGTACGTGATATGGTAATACTATATAACGTTATACTCTATTACGTAATAGTATATAACGTTATACGTTAATACGTAATAGTATATATCGTTATACGTTATATAGTAATAGTATATAGCGTTATACGTTATATAGTAATATTATATAACGTTATGCGTTATATAGTAATAGTATATAACGTTATGCGTTATATAGTAATAGTATATAACGTTATACGATAGTATGGAATAGTATATATCGTTATACGTTATATAGTAATAGTATATAACGTTATACGTTATATAGTAATAGTATATAACGTTATACGTTATATAGTAATAGTATATAACGTTATACGTTACATAGTAATAGTATATAACGTTATACGTTATATAGTAATAGTATATAACGTTATACGTTATATAGTAATAGTATATAACGTTATACGATAGTACGTAATAATATACAACGTTATACGTGATATGGCAATACTATATAACGTTATACGTTATTACGTAATAGTATATAACGTTATACGTTACTACGTAATAGTATACAACGTTATACGTGATATGGTAAAACTATATAACGTTATACGTTAATACGTAATAGTATATATCGTTATACGTTATATAGTAATAGTATATAACGTTATACGTTATATAGTAATAGTATATAACGTTATACGTTATATAGTAATATTATATAACGTTATGCGTTATATAGTAATAGCATATAACGTTATACGTTATATAGTATAAGTATATAACGTTATACGTTATATAGTAATAGTATATAACGTTATACGTTATATAGTATAAGTATATAACGTTATACGTTATATAGTAATAGTATATAACGTTATACGTTATATAGTATAAGTATATAACGTTATACGTTAGTACGTAATAATATACAACGTTGTACGTGATATGGTAATACTATATAACGTTATACGCTATTACGTAATAGTATATAACGTTATACGTTAATACGTAATAGTATATATCGTTATACGTTATATAGTAATAGTATATAGCGTTATACGTTAATACGTAATAGTATATATCGTTATACGTTATATAGTAATAGTATATAACGTTATACGTTATATAGTAATAGTATATAACGTTATACGTTATATAGTAATATTATATAACGTTATGCGTTATATAGTAATAGTATATAACGTTATACGTTATATAGTATAAGTATATAACGTTATACGTTATATAGTAATAGTATATAACGTTATACGTTATATAGTAATAGTATATAACGTTATACGTTACATAGTAATAGTATATAACGTTATACGATAGTATGGAATAGTATATATCGTTATACGTTATATAGTAATAGTATATAACGTTATACGTTATATAGTAATAGTATATAACGTTATACGTTACATAGTAATAGTATATAACGTTATACGTTATATAGTAATAGTATATAACGTTATACGTTATATAGTAATAGTATATAACGTTATACGATAGTACGAAATAATATACAACGTTATACGTGATATGGCAATACTATATAACGTTATACGTTATTACGTAATAGTATATAACGTTATACGTTATTACGTAATAGTATACAACGTTATACGTGATATGGTAAAACTATATAACGTTATACGTTAATACGTAATAGTATATATCGTTATACGTTATATAGTAATAGTATATAACGTTATACGTTATATAGTAATAGTATATAACGTTATACGTTATATAGTAATATTATATAACGTTATGCGTTATATAGTAATAGCATATAACGTTATACGTTATATAGTATAAGTATATAACGTTATACGTTATATAGTAATAGTATATAACGTTATACGTTATATAGTATAAGTATATAACGTTATACGTTATATAGTAATAGTATATAACGTTATACGTTATATGGTAATAGTATATAACGTTATACGTTATATAGTATAAGTATATAACGTTATACGTTATATAGTAATAGTATATAACGTTATACGTTATATAGTATAAGTATATAACGTTATACGTTATATAGTATAAGTATATAACGTTATACGTTATATAGTAATAGTATATAACGTTATACGTTATATAGTATAAGTATATAACGTTATACGTTATATAGTAATAGTATATAACGTTATACGTTATATAGTAATAGTATATAACGTTATACGATAGTACGTAATAATATACAACGTTATACGTGATATGGCAATACTATATAACGTTATACGTTATTACGTAATAGTATATAACGTTATACGTTATATAGTAATAGTATATAACGTTATACGTTATATAGTAATAGTATATAACGTTATACGTTATATAGTAAAAGTATATAACGTTATACGTTATATAGTAATAGTATATAACGTTATACGTTATATAGTAATATTATATAACGTTATGCGTTATATAGTAATAGCATATAACGTTATACGTTATATAGTATAAGTATATAACGTTATACGTTATATAGTAATAGTATATAACGTTATACGTTATATAGTATGAGTACATAACGTTATACGTTATATAGTAATAGTATATAACGTTATACGTTATATAGTAATAGTATATAACGTTATACGTCATATAGTATAAGTATATAACGTTATACGTTATATAGTAATAGCATATAACGTTATACGTTATATAGTATAAGTATATAACGTTATACGTTATATAGTATTAGTATATAACGTTATACGTTATATAGTATAAATATATAACGCTATACGTTATATAGTAATAGTATATAACGTTATACGTTATATAGTAATAGTATATAACGTTATACGATAGTACGTAATAATATACAACGTTATACGTGATATGGCAATACTATATAACGTTATACGTTATTACGTAATAGTATATAACGTTATACGTTATATAGTAATAGTATATAACGTTATACGTTATATAGTAATAGTATATAACGTTATACGTTATATAGTAAAAGTATATAACGTTATACGTTATATAGTAATAGTATATAACGTTATACGTTATATAGTAATATTATATAACGTTATGCGTTATATAGCAATAGTATATAACGTTATACGTTATCTAGTAATAGTATATAACGTTATGCGTTATATAGTAATAGTATATAACGTTATACGATAGTATGGAATAGTATATATCGTTATACGTTATATAGTAATAGTATATAACGTTATACGTTATATAGTAATAGTATATAACGTTCTACGTTATATAGTAATAGTATATAACGTTATACGTTATATAGTAATAGTATATAACGTTATACGTTATATAGTAATAGTATATAACGTTATGCGTTATATAGTAATAGTATATAACGTTATACGATAGTATGGAATAGTATATATCGTTATACGTTATATAGTAATAGTATATAACGTTATATGTTATATGGTAATAGTATATAACGTTCTACGTTATATAGTAATAGTATATAACGTTATACGTTATATAGTAATAGTATATAACGTTATACGTTATATAGTAATAGTATATAACGTTATACGTTAGTACGTAATAATATACAACGTTGTACGTGATATGGTAATACTATATAACGTTATACGCTATTACGTAATAGTATATAACGTTATACGTTAATACGTAATAGTATATATCGTTATACGTTATATAGTAATAGTATATAGCGTTATACGTTATATAGTAATATTATATAACGTTATGCGTTATATAGTAATAGTATATAACGTTATACGTTATATAGTAATAGTACATAACGTTATGCGTTATATAGTAATAGTATATAACGTTATACGATAGTATGGAATAGTATATATCGTTATACGTTATATAGTAATAGTATATAACGTTATACGTTATATAGTAATAGTATATAACGTTATACGTTATATAGTAATAGTATATAACGTTATACGTTACATAGTAATAGTATATAACGTTATACGTTATATAGTAATAGTATATAACGTTATACGTTATATAGTAATAGTATATAACGTTATACGATAGTACGTAATAATATACAACGTTATACGTGATATGGCAATACTATATAACGTTATACGTTATTACGTAATAGTATATAACGTTATACGTTATTACGTAATAGTATACAACGTTATACGTGATATGGTAAAACTATATAACGTTATACGTTAATGCGTAATAGTATATATCGTTATACGTTATATAGTAATAGTATATAACGTTATACGTTATATAGTAATAGTATATAACGTTATACGTTATATAGTAATATTATATAACGTTATGCGTTATATAGTAATAGCATATAACGTTATACGTTTTATAGTATAAGTATATAACGTTATACGTTATATAGTAATAGTATATAACGTTATACGTTATATAGTATAAGTATATAACGTTATACGTTATATAGTAATAGTATATAACGTTATACGTTATATGGTAATAGTATATAACGTTATACGTTATATAGTAAAAGTATATAACGTTATACGTTATATAGTAATAGTATATAACGTTATACGTTATATAGTAATATTATATAACGTTATGCGTTATATAGCAATAGTATATAACGTTATACGTTATCTAGTAATAGTATATAACGTTATGCGTTATATAGTAATAGTATATAACGTTATACGATAGTATGGAATAGTATATATCGTTATACGTTATATAGTAATAGTATATAACGTTATACGTTATATAGTAATAGTATATAACGTTATACGTTATATGGTAATAGTATATAACGTTATACGTTATATAGTATAAGTATATAACGTTATACGTTATATAGTAATAGTATATAACGTTATACGTTATATAGTATAAGTATATAACGTTATACGTTATATAGTAATAGTATATAACGTTATACGTTATATAGTAATATTATATAACGTTATGCGTTATATAGTAGTAGTATATAACGTTATACGTTATATAGTATAAGTATATGACGTTATACGTTATATAGTAATAGTATATAACGTTATACGTTATATAGTAATAGTATATAACGTTATACGTTACATAGTAATAGTATATAACGTTATACGTTATATAGTAATAGTATATAACGTTATACGTTATATAGTAATAGTATATAACGTTATACGATAGTACGTAATAATATACAACGTTATACGTGATATGGCAATACTATATAACGTTATACGTTATTACGTAATAGTATATAACGTTATACGTTATTACGTAATAGTATACAACGTTATACGTGATATGGTAAAACTATATAACGTTATACGTTAATACGTAATAGTATATATCGTTACACGTTATATAGTAATAGTATATAACGTTATACGTTATATAGTAATAGTATATAACGTTATACGTTATATAGTAATAGTATATAACGTTATACGTTATATAGTAATATTATATAACGTTATGCGTTATATAGTAATAGCATATAACGTTATACGTTTTATAGTATAAGTATATAACGTTATACGTTATATAGTAATAGTATATAACGTTATACGTTATATAGTATAAGTATATAACGTTATACGTTATATAGTAATAGTATATAACGTTATACGTTATATGGTAATAGTATATAACGTTATACGTTATATAGTATAAGTATATAACGTTATACGTTATATAGTAATAGTATATAACGTTATACGTTATATAGTATAAGTATATAACGTTATACGTTATATAGTAATAGTATATAACGTTATACGTTATATAGTAATATTATATAACGTTATGCGTTATATAGTAATAGTATATAACGTTATACGTTATATAGTATAAGTATATAACGTTATACGTTATATAGTAATATTATATAACGTTATACGTTATATAGTAATAGTATATAACGTTATACGTTATATAGTAATAGTATATAACGTTATACGTTATATAGTAATATTATATAACGTTATGCGTTATATAGTAATAGCATATAACGTTATACGTTATATAGTATAAGTATATAACGTTATACGTTATATAGTAATAGTATATAACGTTATACGTTATATAGTATAAGTATATAACGTTATACGTTATATAGTAATAGTATATAACGTTATACGTTATATGGTAATAGTATATAACGTTATACGTTATATAGTATAAGTATATAACGTTATACGTTATATAGTAATAGTATATAACGCTATACGTTATATAGTATAAGTATATAACGTTATACGTTATATAGTAATAGTATATAACGTTATACGTTATATAGTAATATTATATAACGTTATGCGTTATATAGTAGTAGTATATAACGTTATACGTTATATAGTATAAGTATATGACGTTATACGTTATATAGTAATAGTATATAACGTTATACGTTATATAGTAATAGTATATAACGTTATACGTTATATAGTAATAGTATATAACGTTATACGATAGTACGTAATAATATACAACGTTATACGTGATATGGCAATACTATATAACGTTATACGTTATTACGTAATAGTATATAACGTTATACGTTATATAGTAATAGTATATAACGTTATACGTTATATAGTAATAGTATATAACGTTATACGTTATATAGTAAAAGTATATAACGTTATACGTTATATAGTAATAGTATATAACGTTATACGTTATATAGTAATATTATATAACGTTATGCGTTATATAGTAATAGTATATAACGTTATACGTTATATAGTAATAGTATTTAACGTTATGCGTTATATAGTAATAGTATATAACGTTATACGATAGTATGGAATAGTATATATCGTTATACGTTATATAGTAATAGTATATAACGTTATATGTTATATGGTAATAGTATATAACGTTCTACGTTATATAGTAATAGTATATAACGTTATACGTTATATAGTAATAGTATATAACGTTATAAGTTATATAGTAATAGTATATAACGTTATACGTTATATAGTAATAGTATATAACGTTATACGTTATATAGTAATAGTATATAACGTTATACGTTAGTACGTAATAATATACAACGTTGTACGTGATATGGTAATACTATATAACGTTATACGCTATTACGTAATATTATATAACGTTATACGTTAATACGTAATAGTATATATCGTTATACGTTATATAGTAATAGTATATAGCGTTATACGTTATATAGTAATATTATATAACGTTATGCGTTATATAGTAATAGTATATAACGTTATACGTTATATAGTAATAGTATATAACGTTATGCGTTATAGAGTAATAGTATATAACGTTATACGATAGTATGGAATAGTATATATCGTTATACGTTATATAGTAATAGTATATAACGTTATACGTTATATAGTAATAGTATATAACGTTATACGTTATATAGTAATAGTATATAACGTTATACGTTACATAGTAATAGTATATAACGTTATACGTTATATAGTAATAGTATATAACGTTATACGTTATATAGTAATAGTATATAACGTTATACGATAGTACGTAATAATATACAACGTTATACGTGATATGGCAATACTATATAACGTTATACGTTATTACGTAATAGTATATAACGTTATACGTTATTACGTAATAGTATACAACGTTATACGTGATATGGTAAAACTATATAACGTTATACGTTAATACGTAATAGTATATATCGTTATACGTTATATAGTAATAGTATATAACGTTATACGTTATATAGTAATAGTATATAACGTTATACGTTATATAGTAATATTATATAACGTTATGCGTTATATAGTAATAGCATATAACGTTATACGTTATATAGTATAAGTATATAACGTTATACGTTATATAGTAATAGTATATAACGTTATACGTTATATAGTATAAGTATATAACGTTATACGTTATATAGTAATAGTATATAACGTTATACGTTATATGGTAATAGTATATAACGTTATACGTTATATAGTATAAGTATATAACGTTATACGTTATATAGTAATAGTATATAACGTTATACGTTATATAGTATAAGTATATAACGTTATACGTTATATAGTAATAGTATATAACGTTATACGTTATATAGTATAAGTATATAACGTTATACGTTATATAGTAATAGTATATAACGTTATACGTTATATAGTAATAGTATATAACGTTATACGATAGTACGTAATAATATACAACGTTATACGTGATATGGCAATACTATATAACGTTATACGTTATTACGTAATAGTATATAACGTTATACGTTATATAGTAATAGTATATAACGTTATACGTTATATAGTAATAGTATATAACGTTATACGTTATATAGTAAAGGTATATAACGTTATACGTTATATAGTAATAGTATATAACGTTATACGTTATATAGTATAAGTATATAACGTTATACGTTATATAGTAATAGTATATAACGTTATACGTTATATAGTAATAGTATATAACGTTATACGATAGTACGTAATAATATACAACGTTATACGTGATATGGCAATACTATATAACGTTATACGTTATTACGTAATAGTATATAACGTTATACGTTATATAGTAATAGTATATAACGTTATACGTTATATAGTAATAGTATATAACGTTATACGTTATATAGTAAAAGTATATAACGTTATACGTTATATAGTAATAGTATATAACGTTATACGTTATATAGTAATATTATATAACGTTATGCGTTATATAGTAATAGTATATAACGTTATACTTTATATAGTAATAGTATATAACGTTATGCGTTATATAGTAATAGTATACGTTATACGATAGTATGGAATAGTATATATCGTTATACGTTATATAGTAATAGTATATAACGTTATACGTTATATAGTAATAGTATATAACGTTCCACGTTATATAGTAATAGTATATAACGTTATACGTTATTTAGTAATAGTATATAACGTTATACGTTATATAGTAATAGTATATAACGTTATACGTTATATAGTAATAGTATATAACGTTATACGTTAGTACGTAATAATATACAACGTTATACGTGATATGGTAATACTATATAACGCTATACGCTATTACGTAATAGTATATAACGTTATACGTTAATACGTAATAGTATATATGTTTATACGTTATATAGTAATAGTATATAGCGATATACGTTATATAATATTACTATATAACGTATAACGTTATATACCATTACTATATAACGTTATACGTTATATAGTAATATTATATAACGTTATGCGTTATATAGTAATAGTATATAACGTTATACGTTATATAGTAATAGTATATAACGTTATGCGTTATATAGTAATAGTATATAACGTTATACGTTATATAGTAATAGTATATAACGTTATACGTTATATAGTAAAAGTATATAACGTTATACGTTATATAGTAATAGTATATAACGTTATACGTTATATAGTAATAGTATATAACGTTATACGTTATATAGTAATATTATATAACGTATAACGTTATATAGTAATAGTATATAACGTTATACGTTATATAGTAATAGTATATAACGTTATACGCTATATAGTAATAGTATATAACGTTATACGTTATATAGTAATAGTATATAACGTTATACGTTATATAGTAATAGTATATAACGTTATACGTTAGTATGTAATGATATACAACGTTGTACGTGATATGGTAATACTATATAACGTTATACGCTATTACGTAATAGTATATAACGTTATACGTTAATACGTAATAGTATATACCGTTATACGTTATATAGTAATAGTATATAGCGTTATACGTTATATAGTAATATTATATAACGTTATGCGTCATATAGTAATAGTATATAACGTTATACGTTATATAGTAATAGTATATAACGTTATGCGTTATATAGTAATAGTATATAACGTTATACGATAGTATGGAATAGTATATATCGTTATACGTTATATAGTAATAGTATATAACGTTATACGTTATATAGTAATAGTATATAACGTTCTACGTTATATAGTAATAGTATATAACGTTAATACGTTATATAGTAATAGTATATAACGTTATACGTTATATAGTAATAGTATATAACGTTATACGATAGTACGTAATAATATACAACGTTATACGTGATATGGCAATACTATATAACGTTATACGTTATTACGTAATAGTATATAACGTTATACGTTATTACGTAATAGTATACAACGTTATACGTGATATGGTAAAACTATATAACGTTATACGTTAATACGTAATAGTATATATCGTTATACGTTATATAGTAATAGTATATAACGTTATACGTTATATAGTAATAGTATATAACGTTATACGTTATATAGTAATATTATATAACGTTATGCGTTATATAGTAATAGCATATAACGTTATACGTTTTATAGTATAAGTATATAACGTTATACGTTATATAGTAATAGTATATAACGTTATACGTTATATAGTATAAGTATATAACGTTATACGTTATATAGTAATAGTATATAACGTTATACCGTTATATGGTAATAGTATATAACGTTATACGTTATATAGTATAAGTATATAACGTTATACGTTATATAGTAATAGTATATAACGTTATACGTTATATAGTATAAGTATATAACGTTATACGTTATATAGTAATAGTATATAACGTTATACGCTATATAGTAATATTATATAACGTTATGCGTTATATAGTAATAGTATATAACGTTATACGTTATATAGTATAAGTATATAACGTTATACGTTATATAGTAATAGTATATAACGTTATACGTTATATAGTAATTGTATATAACGTTATACGTTATTACGTAATATTCTATAACGTTATGCGTTATATAGTAATAGCATATAACGTTGTACGTTATATAGTATAAGTGTATAACGTTATACGTTATATAGTAATAGTATATAACGTTATACGTTATATAGTATAAGTATATAACGTTATACGTTATATAGTAATAGTATATAACGTTATACGTTATATGGTAATAGTATATAACGTTATACGTTATATAGTATAAGTATATAACGTTATACGTTATATAGTAATAGTATATAACGTTATACGTTATATAGTATAAGTATATAACGTTATACGTTATATAGTAATAGTATATAACGTTATACGTTATATAGTAATATTATATAACGTTATGCGTTATATAGTAATAGTATATAACGTTATACGTTATATAGTATAAGTATATGACGTTATACGTTATATAGTAATAGTATATAACGTTATACGTTATATAGTAATAGTATATAACGTTATACGTTATATAGTAATAGTATATAACGTTATACGATAGTACGTAATAATATACAACGTTATACGTGATATGGCAATACTATATAACGTTATACGTTATTACGTAATAGTATATAACGTTATACGTTATATAGTAATAGTATATAACGTTATACGTTATATAGTAATAGTATATAACGTTATACGTTATATAGTAAAAGTATATAACGTTATACGTTATATAGTAATAGTATATAACGTTATACGTTATATAGTATAAGTATATAACGTTATACGTTATATAGTAATAGTATATAACGTTATACGTTATATAGTAATAGTATATAACGTTATACGATAGTACGTAATAATATACAACGTTATACGTGATATGGCAATACTATATAACGTTATACGTTATTACGTAATAGTATATAACGTTATACGTTATATAGTAATAGTATATAACGTTATACGTTATATAGTAATAGTATATAACGTTATACGTTATATAGTAAAAGTATATAACGTTATACGTTATATAGTAATAGTATATAACGTTATACGTTACATAGTAATATTATATAACGTTATGCGTTATATAGTAATAGTATATAACGTTATACTTTATATAGTAATAGTATATAACGTTATGCGTTATATAGTAATAGTATATAACGTTATACGATAGTATGGAATAGTATATATCGTTATACGTTATATAGTAATAGTATATAACGTTATACGTTATATAGTAATAGTATATAACGTTCCACGTTATATAGTAATAGTATATAACGTTATACGTTATATAGTAATAGTATATAACGTTATACGTTATATAGTAATAGTATATAACGTTATACGTTATATAGTAATATTATATAACGTTATGCGTTATATAGTAATAGCATATAACGTTGTACGTTATATAGTATAAGTGTATAACGTTATACGTTATATAGTAATAGTATATAACGTTATACGTTATATAGTATAAGTATATAACGTTATACGTTATATAGTAATAGTATATAACGTTATACGTTATATGGTAATAGTATATAACGTTATACGTTATATAGTATAAGTATATAACGTTATACGTTATATAGTAATAGTATATAACGTTATACGTTATATAGTATAAGTATATAACGTTATACGTTATATAGTAATAGTATATAACGTTATACGTTATATAGTAATATTATATAACGTTATGCGTTATATAGTAATAGTATATAACGTTATACGTTATATAGTATAAGTATATGACGTTATACGTTATATAGTAATAGTATATAACGTTATACGTTATATAGTAATAGTATATAACGTTATACGTTATATAGTAATAGTATATAACGTTATACGATAGTACGTAATAATATACAACGTAATACGTGATATGGCAATACTATATAACGTTATACGTTATTACGTAATAGTATATAACGTTATACGTTATATAGTAATAGTATATAACGTTATACGTTATATAGTAATAGTATATAACGTTATACGTTATATAGTAAAAGTATATAACGTTATACGTTATATAGTAATAGTATATAACGTTATACGTTATATAGTAATATTATATAACGTTATGCGTTATATAGTAATAGTATATAACGTTATACGTTATATAGTAATAGTATTTAACGTTATGCGTTATATAGTAATAGTATATAACGTTATACGATAGTATGGAATAGTATATATCGTTATACGTTATATAGTAATAGTATATAACGTTATATGTTATATGGTAATAGTATATAACGTTCTACGTTATATAGTAATAGTATATAACGTTATACGTTAGTACGTAATAATATACAACGTTGTACGTGATATGGTAATACTATATAACGTTATACGCTATTACGTAATAGTATATAACGTTATACGTTAATACGTAATAGTATATATCGTTATACGTTATATAGTATAAGTATATAACGTTATACGTTATATAGTAATAGTATATAACGTTATACGTTATATGGTAATAGTATATAACGTTATACGTTATATAGTATAAGTATATAACGTTATACGTTATATAGTAATAGTATATAACGTTATACGTTATATAGTAATAGTATATAACGTTATACGTTATATAGTAATAGTATATAACGTTATACGTTATATAGTAATAGTATATAACGTTATACGATAGTACGTAATAATATACAACGTAATACGTGATATGGCAATACTATATAACGTTATACGTTATTACGTAATAGTATATAACGTTATACGTTATAAAGTAATAGTATATAACGTTATACGTTATATAGTAATAGTATATAACGTTATACGTTATATAGTAAAAGTATATAACGTTATGCGTTATATAGTAATAGTATATAACGTTATACGTTATATAGTAATAGTATTTAACGTTATGCGTTATATAGTAATAGTATATAACGTTATACGATAGTATGGAATAGTATATATCGTTATACGTTATATAGTAATAGTATATAACGTTATACGTTATATGGTAATAGTATATAACGTTCTACGTTATATAGTAATAGTATATAACGTTATACGTTATATAGTAATAGTATATAACGTTATACGTTAGTACGTAATAATATACAACGTTGTACGTGATATGGTAATACTATATAACGTTATACGCTATTACGTAATAGTATATAACGTTATACGTTAATACGTAATAGTATATATCGTTATACGTTATATAGTAATAGTATATAACGTTATACGTTATATAGTAATATTATATAACGTTATGCGTTATATAGTAATAGTATATAACGTTATACGTTATATAGTAATAGTATATAACGTTATGCGTTATATAGTAATAGTATATAACGTTATACGATAGTATGGAATAGTATATATCGTTATACGTTATATAGTAATAGTATATAACGTTATACGTTATATAGTAATAGTATATAACGTTATACGTTATATAGTAATAGTATATAACGTTATACGTTACATAGTAATAGTATATAACGTTATACGTTATATAGTAATAGTATATAACGTTATACGTTATATAGTAATAGTATATAACGTTATACGATAGTACGTAATAATATACAACGTTATACGTGATATGGTAAAACTATATAACGTTATACGTTAATACGTAATAGTATATATCGTTATACGTTATATAGTAATAGTATATAACGTTATACGTTATATAGTAATAGTATATAACGTTATACGTTATATAGTAATATTATATAACGTTATGCGTTATATAGTAATAGCATATAACGTTATACGTTATATAGTATAAGTATATAACGTTATACGTTATATAGTAATAGTATATAACGTTATACGTTATATAGTAATAGTATATAACGTTATACGTTATATAGTATAAGTATATAACGTTATACGTTATATAGTAATAGTATATAACGTTATACGTTATATAGTAATAGTATATAACGTTATACGATAGTACGTAATAATATACAACGTTATACGTGATATGGCAATACTATATAACGTTATACGTTATTACGTAATAGTATATAACGTTATACGTTATATAGTAATAGTATATAACGTTATACGTTATATAGTAAAAGTATATAACGTTATACGTTATATAGTAATAGTATATAACGTTATACGTTATATAGTAATAGTATATAACGTTATACGTTATATAGTAATATTATATAACGTTATGCGTTATATAGTAATAGCATATAACGTTATACGTTATATAGTATAAGTATATAACGTTATACGTTATATAGTAATAGTATATAACGTTATACGTTATATAGTAATAGTATATAACGTTATACGTTATATAGTATAAGTATATAACGTTATACGTTATATAGTAATAGTATATAACGTTATACGTTATATAGTAATAGTATATAACGTTATACGTTATATAGTAATAGTATATAACGTTATACGTTAGTACGTAATAATATACAACGTTGTACGTGATATGGTAATACTATATAACGTTATACGCTATTACGTAATATTATATAACGTTATACGTTAATACGTAATAGTATATATCGTTATACGTTATATAGTAATAGTATATAGCGTTATACGTTATATAGTAATATTATATAACGTTATGCGTTATATAGTAATAGTATATAACGTTATACGTTATATAGTAATAGTATATAACGTTATGCGTTATAGAGTAATAGTATATAACGTTATACGATAGTATGGAATAGTATATATCGTTATACGTTATATAGTAATAGTATATAACGTTATACGTTATATAGTAATAGTATATAACGTTATACGTTATATAGTAATAGTATATAACGTTATACGTTACATAGTAATAGTATATAACGTTATACGTTATATAGTAATAGTATATAACGTTATACGTTATATAGTAATAGTATATAACGTTATACGATAGTACGTAATAATATACAACGTTATACGTGATATGGCAATACTATATAACGTTATACGTTATTACGTAATAGTATATAACGTTATACGTTATTACGTAATAGTATACAACGTTATACGTGATATGGTAAAACTATATAACGTTATACGTTAATACGTAATAGTATATATCGTTATACGTTATATAGTAATAGTATATAACGTTATACGTTATATAGTAATAGTATATAACGTTATACGTTATATAGTAATATTATATAACGTTATGCGTTATATAGTAATAGCATATAACGTTATACGTTATATAGTATAAGTATATAACGTTATACGTTATATAGTAATAGTATATAACGTTATACGTTATATAGTATAAGTATATAACGTTATACGTTATATAGTAATAGTATATAACGTTATACGTTATATAGTATAAGTATATAACGTTATACGTTATATAGTAATAGTATATAACGTTATACGTTATATAGTAATAGTATATAACGTTATACGATAGTACGTAATAATATACAACGTTATACGTGATATGGCAATACTATATAACGTTATACGTTATTACGTAATAGTATATAACGTTATACGTTATATAGTAATAGTATATAACGTTATACGTTATATAGTAATAGTATATAACGTTATACGTTATATAGTAAAAGTATATAACGTTATACGTTATATAGTAATAGTATATAACGTTATACGTTATATAGTAATAGTATATAACGTTATACGATAGTACGTAATAATATACAACGTTATACGTGATATGGCAATACTATATAACGTTATACGTTATTACGTAATAGTATATAACGTTATACGTTATATAGTAATAGTATATAACGTTATACGTTATATAGTAATAGTATATAACGTTATACGTTATATAGTAAAAGTATATAACGTTATACGTTATATAGTAATAGTATATAACGTTATACGTTATATAGTATAAGTATATAACGTTATACGTTATATAGTAATAGTATATAACGTTATACGTTATATAGTAATAGTATATAACGTTATACGATAGTACGTAATAATATACAACGTTATACGTGATATGGCAATACTATATAACGTTATACGTTATTACGTAATAGTATATAACGTTATACGTTATATAGTAATAGTATATAACGTTATACGTTATATAGTAATAGTATATAACGTTATACGTTATATAGTAAAAGTATATAACGTTATACGTTATATAGTAATAGTATATAACGTTATACGTTACATAGTAATATTATATAACGTTATGCGTTATATAGTAATAGTATATAACGTTATACTTTATATAGTAATAGTATATAACGTTATGCGTTATATAGTAATAGTATATAACGTTATACGATAGTATGGAATAGTATATATCGTTATACGTTATATAGTAATAGTATATAACGTTATACGTTATATAGTAATAGTATATAACGTTCCACGTTATATAGTAATAGTATATAACGTTATACGTTATATAGTAATAGTATATAACGTTATACGTTATATAGTAATAGTATATAACGTTATACGTTATATAGTAATAGTATATAACGTTATACGTTAGTACGTAATAATATACAACGTTATACGTGATATGGTAATACTATATAACGCTATACGCTATTACGTAATAGTATATAACGTTATACGTTAATACGTAATAGTATATATCGTTATACGTTATATAGTAATAGTATATAGCGATATACGTTATATAGTAATAGTATATAACGTTATACGTTATATAGCAATAGTATATAACGTTATACGTTATATAGTAATATTATATAACGTTATGCGTTATATAGTAATAGTATATAACGTTATACGTTATATAGTAATAGTATATAACGTTATGCGTTATATAGTAATAGTATATAACGTTATACGTTATATAGTAATAGTATATAACGTTATACGTTATATAGTAAAAGTATATAACGTTATACGTTATATAGTAATAGTATATAACGTTATACGTTATATAGTAATAGTATATAACGTTATACGTTATATAGTAATATTATATAACGTTATGCGTTATATAGTAATAGTATATAACGTTATACGTTATATAGTAATAGTATATAACGTTATACGCTATATAGTAATAGTATATAACGTTATACGTTATATAGTAATAGTATATAACGTTATACGTTATATAGTAATAGTATATAACGTTATACGTTAGTATGTAATGATATACAACGTTGTACGTGATATGGTAATACTATATAACGTTATACGCTATTACGTAATAGTATATAACGTTATACGTTAATACGTAATAGTATATACCGTTATACGTTATATAGTAATAGTATATAGCGTTATACGTTATATAGTAATATTATATAACGTTATGCGTTATATAGTAATAGTATATAACGTTATACGTTATATAGTAATAGTATATAACGTTATGCGTTATATAGTAATAGTATATAACGTTATACGATAGTATGGAATAGTATATATCGTTATACGTTATATAGTAATACTATATAACGTTATACGTTATATAGTAATAGTATATAACGTTCTACGTTATATAGTAATAGTATATAACGTTATACGTTATATAGTAATAGTATATAACGTTATACGTTATATAGTAATAGTATATAACGTTATACGATAGTACGTAATAATATACAACGTTATACGTGATATGGCAATACTATATAACGTTATACGTTATTACGTAATAGTATATAACGTTATACGTTATTACGTAATAGTATACAACGTTATACGTGATATGGTAAAACTATATAACGTTATACGTTAATACGTAATAGTATATATCGTTATACGTTATATAGTAATAGTATATAACGTTATACGTTATATAGTAATAGTATATAACGTTATACGTTATATAGTAATATTATATAACGTTATGCGTTATATAGTAATAGCATATAACGTTATACGTTTTATAGTATAAGTATATAACGTTATACGTTATATAGTAATAGTATATAACGTTATACGTTATATAGTATAAGTATATAACGTTATACGTTATATAGTAATAGTATATAACGTTATACGTTATATGGTAATAGTATATAACGTTATACGTTATATAGTATAAGTATATAACGTTATACGTTATATAGTAATAGTATATAACGTTATACGTTATATAGTATAAGTATATAACGTTATACGTTATATAGTAATAGTATATAACGTTATACGCTATATAGTAATATTATATAACGTTATGCGTTATATAGTAATAGTATATAACGTTATACGTTATATAGTAATAGTATATAACGTTATACGTTAGTATGTAATGATATACAACGTTGTACGTGATATGGTAATACTATATAACGTTATACGCTATTACGTAATAGTATATAACGTTATACGTTAATACGTAATAGTATATACCGTTATACGTTATATAGTAATAGTATATAGCGTTATACGTTATATAGTAATATTATATAACGTTATGCGTTATATAGTAATAGTATATAACGTTATACGTTATATAGTAATAGTATATAACGTTATGCGTTATATAGTAATAGTATATAACGTTATACGATAGTATGGAATAGTATATATCGTTATACGTTATATAGTATTACTATATAACGTTATACGTTATATAGTAATAGTATATAACGTTCTACGTTATATAGTAATAGTATATAACGTTATACGTTATATAGTAATAGTATATAACGTTATACGTTATATAGTAATAGTATATAACGTTATACGATAGTACGTAATAATATACAACGTTATACGTGATATGGCAATACTATATAACGTTATACGTTATTACGTAATAGTATATAACGTTATACGTTATTACGTAATAGTATACAACGTTATACGTGATATGGTAAAACTATATAACGTTATACGTTAATACGTAATAGTATATATCGTTATACGTTATATAGTAATAGTATATAACGTTATACGTTATATAGTAATAGTATATAACGTTATACGTTATATAGTAATATTATATAACGTTATGCGTTATATAGTAATAGCATATAACGTTATACGTTTTATAGTATAAGTATATAACGTTATACGTCATATAGTAATAGTATATAACGTTATACGTTATATAGTATAAGTATATAACGTTATACGTTATATAGTAATAGTATATAACGTTATACGTTATATGGTAATAGTATATAACGTTATACGTTATATAGTATAAGTATATAACGTTATACGTTATATAGTAATAGTATATAACGTTATACGTTATATAGTATAAGTATATAACGTTATACGTTATATAGTAATAGTATATAACGTTATACGCTATATAGTAATATTATATAACGTTATGCGTTATATAGTAATAGTATATAACGTTATACGTTATATAGTATAAGTATATAACGTTATACGTTATATAGTAATAGTATATAACGTTATACGTTATATAGTAATAGTATATAACGTTATACGTTATATAGTAATATTATATAACGTTATGCGTTATATAGTAATAGCATATAACGTTGTACGTTATATAGTATAAGTGTATAACGTTATACGTTATATAGTAATAGTATATAACGTTATACGTTATATAGTATAAGTATATAACGTTATACGTTATATAGTAATAGTATATAACGTTATACGTTATATGGTAATAGTATATAACGTTATACGTTATATAGTATAAGTATATAACGTTATACGTTATATAGTAATAGTATATAACGTTATACGTTATATAGTATAAGTATATAACGTTATACGTTATATAGTAATAGTATATAACGTTATACGTTATATAGTAATATTATATAACGTTATATAGTAATAGTATATAACGTTATACGTTATATAGTATAAGTATATGACGTTATACGTTATATAGTAATAGTATATAACGTTATACGTTATATAGTAATAGTATATAACGTTATACGTTATATAGTAATAGTATATAACGTTATACGATAGTACGTAATAATATACAACGTAATACGTGATATGGCAATACTATATAACGTTATACGTTATTACGTAATAGTATATAACGTTATACGTTATATAGTAATAGTATATAACGTTATACGTTATATAGTAATAGTATATAACGTTATACGTTATATAGTAAAAGTATATAACGTTATACGTTATATAGTAATAGTATATAACGTTATACGTTATATAGTAATATTATATAACGTTATGCGTTATATAGTAATAGTATATAACGTTATACGTTATATAGTAATAGTATTTAACGTTATGCGTTATATAGTAATAGTATATAACGTTATACGATAGTATGGAATAGTATATATCGTTATACGTTATATAGTAATAGTATATAACGTTATATGTTATATGGTAATAGTATATAACGTTCTACGTTATATAGTAATAGTATATAACGTTATACGTTAGTACGTAATAATATACAACGTTGTACGTGATATGGTAATACTATATAACGTTATACGCTATTACGTAATAGTATATAACGTTATACGTTAATACGTAATAGTATATATCGTTATACGTTATATAGTATAAGTATATAACGTTATACGTTATATAGTAATAGTATATAACGTTATACGTTATATGGTAATAGTATATAACGTTATACGTTATATAGTATAAGTATATAACGTTATACGTTATATAGTAATAGTATATAACGTTATACGTTATATAGTAATAGTATATAACGTTATACGTTATATAGTAATAGTATATAACGTTATACGTTATATAGTAATAGTATATAACGTTATACGATAGTACGTAATAATATACAACGTAATACGTGATATGGCAATACTATATAACGTTATACGTTATTACGTAATAGTATATAACGTTATACGTTATAAAGTAATAGTATATAACGTTATACGTTATATAGTAATAGTATATAACGTTATACGTTATATAGTAAAAGTATATAACGTTATGCGTTATATAGTAATAGTATATAACGTTATACGTTATATAGTAATAGTATTTAACGTTATGCGTTATATAGTAATAGTATATAACGTTATACGATAGTATGGAATAGTATATATCGTTATACGTTATATAGTAATAGTATATAACGTTATATGTTATATGGTAATAGTATATAACGTTCTACGTTATATAGTAATAGTATATAACGTTATACGTTATATAGTAATAGTATATAACGTTATACGTTAGTACGTAATAATATACAACGTTGTACGTGATATGGTAATACTATATAACGTTATACGCTATTACGTAATAGTATATAACGTTATACGTTAATACGTAATAGTATATATCGTTATACGTTATATAGTAATAGTATATAGCGTTATACGTTATATAGTAATATTATATAACGTTATGCGTTATATAGTAATAGTATATAACGTTATACGTTATATAGTAATAGTATATAACGTTATGCGTTATATAGTAATAGTATATAACGTTATACGATAGTATGGAATAGTATATATCGTTATACGTTATATAGTAATAGTATATAACGTTATACGTTATATAGTAATAGTATATAACGTTATACGTTATATAGTAATAGTATATAACGTTATACGTTACATAGTAATAGTATATAACGTTATACGTTATATAGTAATAGTATATAACGTTATACGTTATATAGTAATAGTATATAACGTTATACGATAGTACGTAATAATATACAACGTTATACGTGATATGGTAAAACTATATAACGTTATACGTTAATACGTAATAGTATATATCGTTATACGTTATATAGTAATAGTATATAACGTTATACGTTATATAGTAATAGTATATAACGTTATACGTTATATAGTAATATTATATACCGTTATGCGTTATATAGTAATAGCATATAACGTTATACGTTATATAGTATAAGTATATAACGTTATACGTTATATAGTAATAGTATATAACGTTATACGTTATATAGTAATAGTATATAACGTTATACGTTATATAGTATAAGTATATAACGTTATACGTTATATAGTAATAGTATATAACGTTATACGTTATATAGTAATAGTATATAACGTTATACGATAGTACGTAATAATATACAACGTTATACGTGATATGGCAATACTATATAACGTTATACGTTATTACGTAATAGTATATAACGTTATACGTTATATAGTAATAGTATATAACGTTATACGTTATATAGTAAAAGTATATAACGTTATACGTTATATAGTAATAGTATATAACGTTATACGTTATATAGTAATATTATATAACGTTATGCGTTATATAGTAATAGTATATAACGTTATACGTTATATAGTAATAGTATATAACGTTATGCGTTATATAGTAATAGTATATAACGTTATACGATAGTATGGAATAGTATATATCGTTATACGTTATATAGTAATAGTATATAACGTTATACGTTATATAGTAATAGTATATAACGTTCCACGTTATATAGTAATAGTATATAACGTTATACGTTATATAGTAATAGTATATAACGTTATACGTTATATAGTAATAGTATATAACGTTATACGTTATATAGTAATAGTATATAACGTTATACGTTAGTACGTAATAATATACAACGTTATACGTGATATGGTAATACTACATAACGCTATACGCTATTACGTAATAGTATATAACGTTATACGTTAATACGTAATAGTATATATCGTTATACGTTATATAGTAATATTATATAACGTTATGCGTTATATAGTAATAGTATATAACGTTATACGTTATATAGTAATAGTATATAACGTTATGCGTTATATAGTAATAGTATATAATGTTATACGTTATGTAGTAATAGTATATAACGTTATGCGTTATATAGTAATAGTATATAACGTTATACGATAGTATGGAATAGTATATATCGTTATACGTTATATAGTAATAGTATATAACGTTATACGTTATATAGTAATAGTATATAACGTTCTACGTTATATAGTAATAGTATATAACGTTATACGCTATATAGTAATAGTATATAACGTTATACGTTATATAGTAATAGTATATAACGTTATACGATAGTATGGAATAGTATATATCGTTATACGTTATATAGTAATAGTATATAACGTTCTACGTTATATAGTAATAGTATATAACGTTATACGTTATATAGTAATAGTATATAACGTTCTACGTTATATAGTAATAGTATATAACGTTATACGCTATATAGTAATAGTATATAACGTTATACGTTATATAGTAATAGTATATAACGTTATACGTTATATAGTAATAGTATATAACGTTATACGTTAGTATGTAATAATATACAACGTTGTACGTGATATGGTAATACTATATAACGTTATACGCTATTACGTAATAGTATATAACGTTATACGTTAATACGTAATAGTATATACCGTTATACGTTATATAGTAATAGTATATCGCGTTATACGTTATATAGTAATATTATATAACGTTATGCGTTATATAGTAATAGTATATAACGTTATACGTTATATAGTAATAGTATATAACGTTATGCGTTATATAGTAATAGTATATAACGTTATACGTTATATAGTAATAGTATATAACGTTATGCGTTATATAGTAATAGTATATATCGTTATACGATAGTATGGAATAGTATATATCGTTATACGTTATATAGTAATAGTATATAACGTTATACGTTATATAGTAATAGTATATAACGTTCTACGTTATATAGTAATAGTATATAACGTTATACGTTATATAGTAATAGTATATAACGTTATACGTTATATAGTAATAGTATATAACGTTATACGATAGTACGTAATAATATACAACGTTATACGTGATATGGCAATACTATATAACGTTATACGTTATTACGTAATAGTATATAACGTTATACGTTATTACGTAATAGTATACAACGTTATACGTGATATGGTAAAACTATATAACGTTATACGTTAATACGTAATAGTATATATCGTTATACGTTATATAGTAATAGTATATAACGTTATACGTTATATAGTAATAGTATATAACGTTATACGTTATATAGTAATATTATATAACGTTATGCGTTATATAGTAATAGCATATAACGTTATACGTTATATAGTATAAGTATATAACGTTATACGTTATATAGTAATAGTATATAACGTTATACGTTATATAGTATAAGTATATAACGTTATACGTTATATAGTAATAGTATATAACGTTATACGTTATATAGTAATAGTATATAACGTTATACGTTATATAGTATAAGTATATAACGTTATACGTTATATAGTAATAGTATATAACGTTATACGTTATATAGTATAAGTATATAACGTTATACGTTATATAGTAATAGTATATAACGTTATACGTTATATAGTATAAGTATATAACGTTATAAGTTATATAGTAATAGTATATAACGTTATACGTTATATAGTATAAGTATATAACGCTATACGTTATATAGTAATAGTATATAACGTTATACGTTATATAGTAATAGTATATAACGTTATACGATAGTACGTAATAATATACAACGTTATACGTGATATGGCAATACTATATAACGTTATACGTTATTACGTAATAGTATATAACGTTATACGTTATATAGTAATAGTATATAACGTTAAACGTTATATAGTAATAGTATATAACGTTATACGTTATATAGTAAAAGTATATAACGTTATACGTTATATAGTAATAGTATATAACGTTATACGTTATATAGTAATATTATATAACGTTATGCGTTATATAGCAATAGTATATAACGTTATACGTTATCTAGTAATAGTATATAACGTTATGCGTTATATAGTAATAGTATATAACGTTATACGATAGTATGGAATAGTATATATCGTTATACGTTATATAGTAATAGTATATAACGTTATACGTTATATAGTAATAGTATATAACGTTCTACGTTATATAGTAATAGTATATAACGTTATACGTTATATAGTAATAGTATATAACGTTATACGTTATATAGTAATAGTATATAACGTTATACGTTAGTACGTAATAATATACAACGTTATACGTGATATGGTAATACTATATAACGTTATACGCTATTACGTAATAGTATATAACGTTATACGTTAATACGTAATAGTATATATCGTTATACGTTATATAGTAATAGTATATAGCGATATACGTTATATAGTAATGGTATATAACGTTATGCGTTATATAGTAATAGTATATAACGTTATACGTTATATAGTAATAGTATATAACGTTATACGTTATATAGTAATAGTATATAACGTTATACGTTATATAGTAATAGTATATAACGTTATACGTTATATAGTAATAGAATATAACGTTATACGTTATATAGTAATAGTATATAACGTTATACGTTAGTACGTAATAATATACAACGTTATACGTGATATGGCAATACTATATAACGTTATACGTTATTACGTAATAGTATATAACGTTATACGTTATATAGTAATAGTATATAACGTTATACGTTATATAGTAATATTATATAACGTTATGCGTTATATAGTAATAGTATATAACGTTATACGTTATATAGTAATAGTATATAACGTTATACGTTATATAGTAATAGTATATAACGTTATACGTTATATAGTAATAGTATATAACATTATACGTTAATACGTAATAGTATATATCGTTATACGTTATATAGTAATAGTATATAACGTTATACGTTATATAGTAATATTATATAACGTTATGGGTTATATAGTAATAGTATATATCGTTATACGTTATATAGTAATAGTATATAACGTTATGCGTTATATAGTAATAGTATATAACGTTCTACGTTATATAGTAATAGTATATAACGTTATACGTTATATAGTAATAGTATATAACGTTATACGATAGTACGTAATAATATACAACGTTATACGTGATATGGCAATACTATATAACGTTATACGTTATTACGTAATAGTATATAACGTTATACGTTATTACGTAATAGTATACAACGTTATACGTGATATGGTAAAACTATATAACGTTATACGTTAATACGTAATAGTATATATCGTTATACGTTATATAGTAATAGTATATAACGTTATACGTTATATAGTAATAGTATATAACGTTATACGTTATATAGTAATATTATATAACGTTATGCGTTATATAGTAATAGCATATAACGTTATACGTTATATAGTATAAGTATATAACGTTATACGTTATATAGTAATAGTATATAACGTTATATGTTATATGGTAATAGTATATAACGTTCTACGTTATATAGTAATAGTATATAACGTTATACGTTATATAGTAATAGTATATAACGTTATACGTTAGTACGTAATAATATACAACGTTGTACGTGATATGGTAATACTATATAACGTTATACGCTATTACGTAATAGTATATAACGTTATACGTTAATACGTAATAGTATATATCGTTATACGTTATATAGTAATAGTATATAGCGTTATACGTTATATAGTAATATTATATAACGTTATGCGTTATATAGTAATAGTATATAACGTTATACGTTATATAGTAATAGTATATAACGTTATGCGTTATATAGTAATAGTATATAACGTTATACGATAGTATGGAATAGTATATATCGTTATACGTTATATAGTAATAGTATATAACGTTATACGTTATATAGTAATAGTATATAACGTTATACGTTATATAGTAATAGTATATAACGTTATACGTTACATAGTAATAGTATATAACGTTATACGTTATATAGTAATAGTATATAACGTTATACGTTATATAGTAATAGTATATAACGTTATACGTTATATAGTAATATTATATAACGTTATGCGTTATATAGCAATAGTATATAACGTTATACGTTATCTAGTAATAGTATATAACGTTATGCGTTATATAGTAATAGTATATAACGTTATACGATAGTATGGAATAGTATATATCGTTATACGTTATATAGTAATAGTATATAACGTTATACGTTATATAGTAATATTATATAACGTTATGCGTTATATAGTAATAGTATATAACGTTATGCGTTATATAGTAATAGTATATAGCGATATACGTTATATAGTAATAGTATATAACGTTATACGTTAGTACGTAATAGTATATAACGTTATGCGTTATATAGTAATAGTATATAACGTTATACGTTATATAG
The DNA here is from genome assembly GCF_910591885.1 of Bombus terrestris. Classification (NCBI taxonomy): domain Eukaryota; kingdom Metazoa; phylum Arthropoda; class Insecta; order Hymenoptera; family Apidae; genus Bombus; species Bombus terrestris. The sequence goes on from NC_063286.1 coordinate 714,166, forward strand.
TAATAGTATATAGCGATATACGTTATATAGTAATAGTATATAACGTTATACGTTAGTACGTAATAGTATATAACGTTATACGTTATATGGTAATACTATACAACGTTATACGTTATATAGTAATAGTATATAACGTTATACGTTATATAGTAATAGTATATAACGTTATACGTTATATAGTAATAGTATATAGCGATATACGTTATATAGTAATAGTATATAACGTTATACGTTAGTACGTAATAGTATATAACGTTATACGTTAATACGTAATAGTATATATCGTTATACGTTATATAGTAATAGTATATAACGTTATGCGTTATATAGTAATAGTATATAACGTTATACGATAGTACGGAATAGTATATATCGTTATACGTTATATAGTAATAGTATATAACGTTATACGTTATATAGTAATAGTATATAACGTTCTACGTTATATAGTAATCGTATATAACGTTATACGTTATATAGTAATAGTATATAACGTTATAAGTTATATAGTAATAGTATATAACTTTATACGTTAGTACGTAATAATATACAACGTTATACGTGATATGGCAATACTATATAACATTATACGTTATTACGTAATAGTATCTAACGTTATACGTTATTACGTAATAGTATACAACGTTATACGTGATATGGTAATACTATATAACGTTATACGCTATTACGTAATAGTATATAACGTTATACGTTAATACGTAATAGCATATATCGTTATACGTTATATAGTAATAGTATATAACGTTATACGTTATATAGTAATAGTGTATAACGTTACACGTTATATAGTAATAGTATATAACGTTATACGTTATATAGTAATAGTATATAACGTTATACGTTATATAGTAATATTATATAACGTTATGCGTTATATATTAATAGTATATAACGTTATACGATAGTACGTAATAGTATATATCGTTATACGTTATATAGTAATAGTATATAACGTTATACGTTATATAGTAATAGTATATAACGTTATACGTTATATAGTAATAGTATATAACGTTATACGTTAGTACGTAATAATATACAACGATATACGTGATATGGTAATACTATATAACGTTATACGCTATTACGTAATAGTATCTAACGTTATACGTTATTACGTAATAGTATACAACGTTATACGTGATATGGTAATACTATATAACGTTATACGTTAGTACGTAATAATATACAACGATATACGTGATATGGTAATACTATATATCGTTATACGCTATTACGTAATAGTATCTAACGTTATGCGTTAATACGTAATAGTATATATCGTTATACGTTATATAGTAATAGTATATGACGTTATACGTTATATAGTAATAGTATATAACGTTATACGTTAGTACGTAATAATATACAACGATATACGTGATATGGTAATACTATATAACGTTATACGCTATTACGTAATAGTATCTAACGTTATACGTTATTACGTAATAGTATACAACGTTATACGTGATATGGTAATACTATATAACGTTATACGTTAGTACGTAATAATATACAACGATATACGTGATATGGTAATACTATATAACGTTATACGCTATTACGTAATAGTATCTAACGTTATACGTTATATAGTAATAGTATATAACGTTATACGTTATATAGTAATATTATATAACGTTATGCGTTATATAGTAATAGTATATAACGTTATACGTTATATAGTAATAGTATATAACGTTATGCGTTATATAGTAATAGTATATATCGTTATACGTTATATAGTAATAGTATATAACGTTATACGTTATATAGTATAAGTATATAACGTTATACGTTATATAGTAATAGTATATAACGTTATACGTTATAAAATGTTACTATATAACGTATAACGTTATATACTATTACTATATAACGTAATACGCTATTACGTAATATTATCTAACGTTATACGTTATATAGTAATAGTATATAACGTTATACGTTATATAGTAATATTATATAACGTTATGCGTTATATAGTAATAGTATATAACGTTATACGTTATATAGTAATAGTATATAACGTTATACGTTATATAGTAATAGTGTATAACGTTACACGTTATATAGTAATAGTATATAACGTTATACGTTATATAGTAATAGTATATAGCGTTATACGTTATATAGTAATAGTATATAACGTTATACGTTATATAGTAATATTATATAACGTTATGCGTTATATAGCAATAGTATATAACGTTATACGTTATCTAGTAATAGTATATAACGTTATGCGTTATATAGTAATAGTATATAACGTTATACGATAGTATGGAATAGTATATATCGTTATACGTTATATAGTAATAGTATATAACGTTATACGTTATATAGTAATATTATATAACGTTATGCGTTATATAGTAATAGTATATAACGTTATACGTTATATAGTAATAGTATATAACGTTATACGTTAGTACGTAATAATATACAACGATATACGTGATATGGTAATACTATATAACGTTATACGCTATTACGTAATAGTATCTAACGTTATACGTTATTACGTAATAGTATACAACGTTATACGTGATATGGTAATACTATATAACGTTATACGTTAGTACGTAATAATATACAACGATATACGTGATATGGTAATACTATATATCGTTATACGCTATTACGTAATAGTATCTAACGTTATGCGTTAATACGTAATAGTATATATCGTTATACGTTATATAGTAATAGTATATGACGTTATACGTTATATAGTAATAGTATATAACGTTATACGTTAGTACGTAATAATATACAACGTTATACGTGATATGGCAATACTATATAACATTATACGTTATTACGTAATAGTATCTAACGTTATACGTTATTACGTAATAGTATACAACGTTATACGTGATATGGTAATACTATATAACGTTATACGCTATTACGTAATAGTATATAACGTTATACGTTATATAGTAATAGTATATATCGTTATACGTTATATAGTAATAGTATATAACGTTATGCGTTATGTAGTAATAGTATATAACGTTATACGTTATATAGTAATAGTATATAACGTTATACGTTATATAGTAATAGTATATAATGTTATACGTTATATAGTAATAGTATATAACGTTATACGTTAGTACGTAATAGTATATAACGTTATACGTTATATGGTAATACTATACAACGTTATACGTTATATAGTAATATTATATAACGTTATGCGTTATATAGTAATAGTATCTAACGTTATACGTTATTACGTAATAGTATACAACGTTATACGTGATATGGTAATACTATATAACGTTATACGCTATTACGTACTAACGTATACGTTATTACGTAATAGTATACAACGTTATACGTGATCTGGTACTACTATATAACGTTATACGTTAGTACGTAATAATATACAACGATATACGTGATATGGTAATACTATATAACGTTATACGCTATTACGTAATAGTATCTAACGTTATACGTTATATAGTAATAGTATATAACGTTATACGTTATATAGTAATATTATATAACGTTATGCGTTATATAGTAATAGTATATAACGTTATACGTTATATAGTAATAGTATATAACGTTATGCGTTATATAGTAATAGTATATATCGTTATACGTTATATAGTAATAGTATATAACGTTATACGTTATATAGTATAAGTATATAACGTTATACGTTATATAGTAATAGTATATAACGTTATACGTTATATAGTATTACTATATAACGTATAACGTTATATACTAATACTATATAACGTTATACGCTATTACGTAATAGTATCTAACGTTATACGTTATATAGTAATAGTATATAACGTTATACGTTATATAGTAATATTATATAACGTTATGCGTTATATAGTAATAGTATATAACGTTATACGTTATATAGTAATAGTATATAACGTTATACGTTATATAGTAATAGTGTATAACGTTACACGTTATATAGTAATAGTATATAACGTTATACGTTATATAGTAATAGTATATAGCGTTATACGTTATATAGTAATAGTATATAACGTTATACGTTATATAGTAATATTATATAACGTTATGCGTTATATAGCAATAGTATATAACGTTATACGTTATCTAGTAATAGTATATAACGTTATGCGTTATATAGTAATAGTATATAACGTTATACGATAGTATGGAATAGTATATATCGTTATACGTTATATAGTAATAGTATATAGCGTTATACGTTATATAGTAATATTATATAACGTTATGCGTTATATAGTAATAGTATATAACGTTATACGTTATATAGTAATAGTATATAACGTTATGCGTTATATAGTAATAGTATATAACGTTATACGATAGTATGGAATAGTATATATCGTTATACGTTATATAGTAATAGTATATAACGTTATACGTTATATAGTAATAGTATATAACGTTCTACGTTATATAGTAATAGTATATAACGTTATACGTTATATAGTAATAGTATATAACGTTATACGTTATATAGTAATAGTATATAACGTTATACGATAGTACGTAATAATATACAACGTTATACGTGATATGGCAATACTATATAACGTTATACGTTATTACGTAATAGTATATAACGTTATACGTTATTACGTAATAGTATACAACGTTATACGTGATATGGTAAAACTATATAACGTTATACGTTAATACGTAATAGTATATATCGTTATACGTTATATAGTAATAGTATATAACGTTATACGTTATATAGTAATAGTATATAACGTTATACGTTATATAGTAATATTATATAACGTTATGCGTTATATAGTAATAGCATATAACGTTATACGTTTTATAGTATAAGTATATAACGTTATACGTTATATAGTAATAGTATATAACGTTATACGTTATATAGTATAAGTATATAACGTTATACGTTATATAGTAATAGTATATAACGTTATACGTTATATAGTATAAGTATATAACGTTATACGTTATATAGTAATAGTATATAACGTTATACGTTATATAGTATAAGTATATAACGTTATACGTTATATAGTAATAGTATATAACGTTATACGTTATATAGTAATAGTATATAACGTTATACGATAGTACGTAATAATATACAACGTTATACGTGATATGGCAATACTATATAACGTTATACGTTATTACGTAATAGTATATAACGTTATACGTTATATAGTAATAGTATATAACGTTATACGTTATATAGTAATAGTATATAACGTTATACGTTATATAGTAAAAGTATATAACGTTATACGTTATATAGTAATAGTATATAACGTTATACGTTATATAGTAATAGTATATAACGTTATACGATAGTACGTAATAATATACAACGTTATACGTGATATGGCAATACTATATAACGTTATACGTTATTACGTAATAGTATATAACGTTATACGTTATATAGTAATAGTATATAACGTTATACGTTATATAGTAATAGTATATAACGTTATACGTTATATAGTAAAAGTATATAACGTTATACGTTATATAGTAATAGTATATAACGTTATACGTTATATAGTATAAGTATATAAGGTTATACGTTATATAGTAATAGTATATAACGTTATACGTTATATAGTAATAGTATATAACGTTATACGATAGTACGTAATAATATACAACGTTATACGTGATATGGCAATACTATATAACGTTATACGTTATTACGTAATAGTATATAACGTTATACGTTATATAGTAATAGTATATAACGTTATACGTTATATAGTAATAGTATATAACGTTATACGTTATATAGTAAAAGTATATAACGTTATACGTTATATAGTAATAGTATATAACGTTATACGTTACATAGTAATATTATATAACGTTATGCGTTATATAGTAATAGTATATAACGTTATACTTTATATAGTAATAGTATATAACGTTATGCGTTATATAGTAATAGTATATAACGTTATACGATAGTATGGAATAGTATATATCGTTATACGTTATATAGTAATAGTATATAACGTTATACGTTATATAGTAATAGTATATAACGTTCCACGTTATATAGTAATAGTATATAACGTTATACGTTATATAGTAATAGTATATAACGTTATACGTTATATAGTAATAGTATATAACGTTATACGTTATATAGTAATAGTATATAACGTTATACGTTAGTACGTAATAATATACAACGTTATACGTGATATGGTAATACTATATAACGCTATACGCTATTACGTAATAGTATATAACGTTATACGTTAATACGTAATAGTATATATCGTTATACGTTATATAGTAATAGTATATAGCGATATACGTTATATAGTAATAGTATATAACGTTATACGTTATATAGCAATAGTATATAACGTTATACGTTATATAGTAATATTATATAACGTTATGCGTTATATAGTAATAGTATATAACGTTATACGTTATATAGTAATAGTATATAACGTTATGCGTTATATAGTAATAGTATATAACGTTATACGTTATATAGTAATAGTATATAACGTTATACGTTATATAGTAAAAGTATATAACGTTATACGTTATATAGTAATAGTATATAACGTTATACGTTATATAGTAATAGTATATAACGTTATACGTTATATAGTAATATTATATAACGTTATGCGTTATATAGTAATAGTATATAACGTTATACGTTATATAGTAATAGTATATAACGTTATACGCTATATAGTAATAGTATATAACGTTATACGTTATATAGTAATAGTATATAACGTTATACGTTATATAGTAATAGTATATAACGTTATACGTTAGTATGTAATGATATACAACGTTGTACGTGATATGGTAATACTATATAACGTTATACGCTATTACGTAATAGTATATAACGTTATACGTTAATACGTAATAGTATATACCGTTATACGTTATATAGTAATAGTATATAGCGTTATACGTTATATAGTAATATTATATAACGTTATGCGTTATATAGTAATAGTATATAACGTTATACGTTATATAGTAATAGTATATAACGTTATGCGTTATATAGTAATAGTATATAACGTTATACGATAGTATGGAATAGTATATATCGTTATACGTTATATAGTAATAGTATATAACGTTATACGTTATATAGTAATAGTATATAACGTTCTACGTTATATAGTAATAGTATATAACGTTATACGTTATATAGTAATAGTATATAACGTTATACGTTATATAGTAATAGTATATAACGTTATACGATAGTACGTAATAATATACAACGTTATACGTGATATGGCAATACTATATAACGTTATACGTTATTACGTAATAGTATATAACGTTATACGTTATTACGTAATAGTATACAACGTTATACGTGATATGGTAAAACTATATAACGTTATACGTTAATACGTAATAGTATATATCGTTATACGTTATATAGTAATAGTATATAACGTTATACGTTATATAGTAATAGTATATAACGTTATACGTTATATAGTAATATTATATAACGTTATGCGTTATATAGTAATAGCATATAACGTTATACGTTTTATAGTATAAGTATATAACGTTATACGTTATATAGTAATAGTATATAACGTTATACGTTATATAGTATAAGTATATAACGTTATACGTTATATAGTAATAGTATATAACGTTATACGTTATATGGTAATAGTATATAACGTTATACGTTATATAGTATAAGTATATAACGTTATACGTTATATAGTAATAGTATATAACGTTATACGTTATATAGTATAAGTATATAACGTTATACGTTATATAGTAATAGTATATAACGTTATACGCTATATAGTAATATTATATAACGTTATGCGTTATATAGTAATAGTATATAACGTTATACGTTATATAGTATAAGTATATAACGTTATACGTTATATAGTAATAGTATATAACGTTATACGTTATATAGTAATAGTATATAACGTTATACGTTATATAGTAATATTATATAACGTTATGCGTTATATAGTAATAGCATATAACGTTGTACGTTATATAGTATAAGTGTATAACGTTATACGTTATATAGTAATAGTATATAACGTTATACGTTATATAGTATAAGTATATAACGTTATACGTTATATAGTAATAGTATATAACGTTATACGTTATATGGTAATAGTATATAACGTTATACGTTATATAGTATAAGTATATAACGTTATACGTTATATAGTAATAGTATATAACGTTATACGTTATATAGTATAAGTATATAACGTTATACGTTATATAGTAATAGTATATAACGTTATACGTTATATAGTAATATTATATAACGTTATGCGTTATATAGTAATAGTATATAACGTTATACGTTATATAGTATAAGTATATAACGTTATACGTTATATAGTAATAGTATATAACGTTATACGTTATATAGTAATAGTATATAACGTTATACGTTATATAGTAATAGTATATAACGTTATACGATAGTACGTAATAATATACAACGTAATACGTGATATGGCAATACTATATAACGTTATACGTTATTACGTAATAGTATATAACGTTATACGTTATATAGTAATAGTATATAACGTTATACGTTATATAGTAATAGTATATAACGTTATACGTTATATAGTAAAAGTATATAACGTTATACGTTATATAGTAATAGTATATAACGTTATACGTTATATAGTAATATTATATAACGTTATGCGTTATATAGTAATAGTATATAACGTTATACGTTATATAGTAATAGTATTTAACGTTATGCGTTATATAGTAATAGTATATAACGTTATACGATAGTATGGAATAGTATATATCGTTATACGTTATATAGTAATAGTATATAACGTTATATGTTATATGGTAATAGTATATAACGTTCTACGTTATATAGTAATAGTATATAACGTTATACGTTAGTACGTAATAATATACAACGTTGTACGTGATATGGTAATACTATATAACGTTATACGCTATTACGTAATAGTATATAACGTTATACGTTAATACGTAATAGTATATATCGTTATACGTTATATAGTATAAGTATATAACGTTATACGTTATATAGTAATAGTATATAACGTTATACGTTATATGGTAATAGTATATAACGTTATACGTTATATAGTATAAGTATATAACGTTATACGTTATATAGTAATAGTATATAACGTTATACGTTATATAGTAATAGTATATAACGTTATACGTTATATAGTAATAGTATATAACGTTATACGTTATATAGTAATAGTATATAACGTTATACGATAGTACGTAATAATATACAACGTAATACGTGATATGGCAATACTATATAACGTTATACGTTATTACGTAATAGTATATAACGTTATACGTTATAAAGTAATAGTATATAACGTTATACGTTATATAGTAATAGTATATAACGTTATACGTTATATAGTAAAAGTATATAACGTTATGCGTTATATAGTAATAGTATATAACGTTATACGTTATATAGTAATAGTATTTAACGTTATGCGTTATATAGTAATAGTATATAACGTTATACGATAGTATGGAATAGTATATATCGTTATACGTTATATAGTAATAGTATATAACGTTATATGTTATATGGTAATAGTATATAACGTTCTACGTTATATAGTAATAGTATATAACGTTATACGTTATATAGTAATAGTATATAACGTTATACGTTAGTACGTAATAATATACAACGTTGTACGTGATATGGTAATACTATATAACGTTATACGCTATTACGTAATAGTATATAACGTTATACGTTAATACGTAATAGTATATATCGTTATACGTTATATAGTAATAGTATATAGCGTTATACGTTATATAGTAATATTATATAACGTTATGCGTTATATAGTAATAGTATATAACGTTATACGTTATATAGTAATAGTATATAACGTTATGCGTTATATAGTAATAGTATATAACGTTATACGATAGTATGGAATAGTATATATCGTTATACGTTATATAGTAATAGTATATAACGTTATACGTTATATAGTAATAGTATATAACGTTATACGTTATATAGTAATAGTATATAACGTTATACGTTACATAGTAATAGTATATAACGTTATACGTTATATAGTAATAGTATATAACGTTATACGTTATATAGTAATAGTATATAACGTTATACGATAGTACGTAATAATATACAACGTTATACGTGATATGGTAAAACTATATAACGTTATACGTTAATACGTAATAGTATATATCGTTATACGTTATATAGTAATAGTATATAACGTTATACGTTATATAGTAATAGTATATAACGTTATACGTTATATAGTAATATTATATAACGTTATGCGTTATATAGTAATAGCATATAACGTTATACGTTATATAGTATAAGTATATAACGTTATACGTTATATAGTAATAGTATATAACGTTATACGTTATATAGTAATAGTATATAACGTTATACGTTATATAGTATAAGTATATAACGTTATACGTTATATAGTAATAGTATATAACGTTATACGTTATATAGTAATAGTATATAACGTTATACGATAGTACGTAATAATATACAACGTTATACGTGATATGGCAATACTATATAACGTTATACGTTATTACGTAATAGTATATAACGTTATACGTTATATAGTAATAGTATATAACGTTATACGTTATATAGTAAAAGTATATAACGTTATACGTTATATAGTAATAGTATATAACGTTATACGTTATATAGTAATATTATATAACGTTATGCGTTATATAGTAATAGTATATAACGTTATACGTTATATAGTAATAGTATATAACGTTATGCGTTATATAGTAATAGTATATAACGTTATACGATAGTATGGAATAGTATATATCGTTATACGTTATATAGTAATAGTATATAACGTTATACGTTATATAGTAATAGTATATAACGTTCCACGTTATATAGTAATAGTATATAACGTTATACGTTATATAGTAATAGTATATAACGTTATACGTTATATAGTAATAGTATATAACGTTATACGTTATATAGTAATAGTATATAACGTTATACGTTAGTACGTAATAATATACAACGTTATACGTGATATGGTAATACTACATAACGCTATACGCTATTACGTAATAGTATATAACGTTATACGTTAATACGTAATAGTATATATCGTTATACGTTATATAGTAATATTATATAACGTTATGCGTTATATAGTAATAGTATATAACGTTATACGTTATATAGTAATAGTATATAACGTTATGCGTTATATAGTAATAGTATATAACGTTATACGTTATGTAGTAATAGTATATAACGTTATGCGTTATATAGTAATAGTATATAACGTTATACGATAGTATGGAATAGTATATATCGTTATACGTTATATAGTAATAGTATATAACGTTATACGTTATATAGTAATAGTATATAACGTTCTACGTTATATAGTAATAGTATATAACGTTATACGCTATATAGTAATAGTATATAACGTTATACGTTATATAGTAATAGTATATAACGTTATACGATAGTATGGAATAGTATATATCGTTATACGTTATATAGTAATAGTATATAACGTTCTACGTTATATAGTAATAGTATATAACGTTATACGTTATATAGTAATAGTATATAACGTTCTACGTTATATAGTAATAGTATATAACGTTATACGCTATATAGTAATAGTATATAACGTTATACGTTATATAGTAATAGTATATAACGTTATACGTTATATAGTAATAGTATATAACGTTATACGTTAGTATGTAATAATATACAACGTTGTACGTGATATGGTAATACTATATAACGTTATACGCTATTACGTAATAGTATATAACGTTATACGTTAATACGTAATAGTATATACCGTTATACGTTATATAGTAATAGTATATCGCGTTATACGTTATATAGTAATATTATATAACGTTATGCGTTATATAGTAATAGTATATAACGTTATACGTTATATAGTAATAGTATATAACGTTATGCGTTATATAGTAATAGTATATAACGTTATACGTTATATAGTAATAGTATATAACGTTATGCGTTATATAGTAATAGTATATATCGTTATACGATAGTATGGAATAGTATATATCGTTATACGTTATATAGTAATAGTATATAACGTTATACGTTATATAGTAATAGTATATAACGTTCTACGTTATATAGTAATAGTATATAACGTTATACGTTATATAGTAATAGTATATAACGTTATACGTTATATAGTAATAGTATATAACGTTATACGATAGTACGTAATAATATACAACGTTATACGTGATATGGCAATACTATATAACGTTATACGTTATTACGTAATAGTATATAACGTTATACGTTATTACGTAATAGTATACAACGTTATACGTGATATGGTAAAACTATATAACGTTATACGTTAATACGTAATAGTATATATCGTTATACGTTATATAGTAATAGTATATAACGTTATACGTTATATAGTAATAGTATATAACGTTATACGTTATATAGTAATATTATATAACGTTATGCGTTATATAGTAATAGCATATAACGTTATACGTTATATAGTATAAGTATATAACGTTATACGTTATATAGTAATAGTATATAACGTTATACGTTATATAGTATAAGTATATAACGTTATACGTTATATAGTAATAGTATATAACGTTATACGTTATATAGTAATAGTATATAACGTTATACGTTATATAGTATAAGTATATAACGTTATACGTTATATAGTAATAGTATATAACGTTATACGTTATATAGTATAAGTATATAACGTTATACGTTATATAGTAATAGTATATAACGTTATACGTTATATAGTATAAGTATATAACGTTATAAGTTATATAGTAATAGTATATAACGTTATACGTTATATAGTATAAGTATATAACGCTATACGTTATATAGTAATAGTATATAACGTTATACGTTATATAGTAATAGTATATAACGTTATACGATAGTACGTAATAATATACAACGTTATACGTGATATGGCAATACTATATAACGTTATACGTTATTACGTAATAGTATATAACGTTATACGTTATATAGTAATAGTATATAACGTATAACGTTATATAGTAATAGTATATAACGTTATACGTTATATAGTAAAAGTATATAACGTTATACGTTATATAGTAATAGTATATAACGTTATACGTTATATAGTAATATTATATAACGTTATGCGTTATATAGCAATAGTATATAACGTTATACGTTATCTAGTAATAGTATATAACGTTATGCGTTATATAGTAATAGTATATAACGTTATACGATAGTATGGAATAGTATATATCGTTATACGTTATATAGTAATAGTATATAACGTTATACGTTATATAGTAATAGTATATAACGTTCTACGTTATATAGTAATAGTATATAACGTTATACGTTATATAGTAATAGTATATAACGTTATACGTTATATAGTAATAGTATATAACGTTATACGTTAGTACGTAATAATATACAACGTTATACGTGATATGGTAATACTATATAACGTTATACGCTATTACGTAATAGTATATAACGTTATACGTTAATACGTAATAGTATATATCGTTATACGTTATATAGTAATAGTATATAGCGATATACGTTATATAGTAATGGTATATAACGTTATGCGTTATATAGTAATAGTATATAACGTTATACGTTATATAGTAATAGTATATAACGTTATACGTTATATAGTAATAGTATATAACGTTATACGTTATATAGTAATAGTATATAACGTTATACGTTATATAGTAATAGAATATAACGTTATACGTTATATAGTAATAGTATATAACGTTATACGTTAGTACGTAATAATATACAACGTTATACGTGATATGGCAATACTATATAACGTTATACGTTATTACGTAATAGTATATAACGTTATACGTTATATAGTAATAGTATATAACGTTATACGTTATATAGTAATATTATATAACGTTATGCGTTATATAGTAATAGTATATAACGTTATACGTTATATAGTAATAGTATATAACGTTATACGTTATATAGTAATAGTATATAACGTTATACGTTATATAGTAATAGTATATAACATTATACGTTAATACGTAATAGTATATATCGTTATACGTTATATAGTAATAGTATATAACGTTATACGTTATATAGTAATATTATATAACGTTATGGGTTATATAGTAATAGTATATATCGTTATACGTTATATAGTAATAGTATATAACGTTATGCGTTATATAGTAATAGTATATAACGTTCTACGTTATATAGTAATAGTATATAACGTTATACGTTATATAGTAATAGTATATAACGTTATACGATAGTACGTAATAATATACAACGTTATACGTGATATGGCAATACTATATAACGTTATACGTTATTACGTAATAGTATATAACGTTATACGTTATTACGTAATAGTATACAACGTTATACGTGATATGGTAAAACTATATAACGTTATACGTTAATACGTAATAGTATATATCGTTATACGTTATATAGTAATAGTATATAACGTTATACGTTATATAGTAATAGTATATAACGTTATACGTTATATAGTAATATTATATAACGTTATGCGTTATATAGTAATAGCATATAACGTTATACGTTATATAGTATAAGTATATAACGTTATACGTTATATAGTAATAGTATATAACGTTATATGTTATATGGTAATAGTATATAACGTTCTACGTTATATAGTAATAGTATATAACGTTATACGTTATATAGTAATAGTATATAACGTTATACGTTAGTACGTAATAATATACAACGTTGTACGTGATATGGTAATACTATATAACGTTATACGCTATTACGTAATAGTATATAACGTTATACGTTAATACGTAATAGTATATATCGTTATACGTTATATAGTAATAGTATATAGCGTTATACGTTATATAGTAATATTATATAACGTTATGCGTTATATAGTAATAGTATATAACGTTATACGTTATATAGTAATAGTATATAACGTTATGCGTTATATAGTAATAGTATATAACGTTATACGATAGTATGGAATAGTATATATCGTTATACGTTATATAGTAATAGTATATAACGTTATACGTTATATAGTAATAGTATATAACGTTATACGTTATATAGTAATAGTATATAACGTTATACGTTACATAGTAATAGTATATAACGTTATACGTTATATAGTAATAGTATATAACGTTATACGTTATATAGTAATAGTATATAACGTTATACGTTATATAGTAATATTATATAACGTTATGCGTTATATAGCAATAGTATATAACGTTATACGTTATCTAGTAATAGTATATAACGTTATGCGTTATATAGTAATAGTATATAACGTTATACGATAGTATGGAATAGTATATATCGTTATACGTTATATAGTAATAGTATATAACGTTATACGTTATATAGTAATATTATATAACGTTATGCGTTATATAGTAATAGTATATAACGTTATGCGTTATATAGTAATAGTATATAGCGATATACGTTATATAGTAATAGTATATAACGTTATACGTTAGTACGTAATAGTATATAACGTTATGCGTTATATAGTAATAGTATATAACGTTATACGTTATATAGTAATAGTATATAGCGATATACGTTATATAGTAATAGTATATAACGTTATACGTTAGTACGTAATAGTATATAACGTTATACGTTATATGGTAATACTATACAACGTTATACGTTATATAGTAATAGTATATAACGTTATACGTTATATAGTAATAGTATATAACGTTATACGTTATATAGTAATAGTATATAGCGATATACGTTATATAGTAATAGTATATAACGTTATACGTTAGTACGTAATAGTATATAACGTTATACGTTAATACGTAATAGTATATATCGTTATACGTTATATAGTAATAGTATATAACGTTATGCGTTATATAGTAATAGTATATAACGTTATACGATAGTACGGAATAGTATATATCGTTATACGTTATATAGTAATAGTATATAACGTTATACGTTATATAGTAATAGTATATAACGTTCTACGTTATATAGTAATCGTATATAACGTTATACGTTATATAGTAATAGTATATAACGTTATAAGTTATATAGTAATAGTATATAACTTTATACGTTAGTACGTAATAATATACAACGTTATACGTGATATGGCAATACTATATAACATTATACGTTATTACGTAATAGTATCTAACGTTATACGTTATTACGTAATAGTATACAACGTTATACGTGATATGGTAATACTATATAACGTTATACGCTATTACGTAATAGTATATAACGTTATACGTTAATACGTAATAGCATATATCGTTATACGTTATATAGTAATAGTATATAACGTTATACGTTATATAGTAATAGTGTATAACGTTACACGTTATATAGTAATAGTATATAACGTTATACGTTATATAGTAATAGTATATAGCGTTATACGTTATATAGTAATATTATATAACGTTATGCGTTATATATTAATAGTATATAACGTTATACGATAGTACGTAATAGTATATATCGTTATACGTTATATAGTAATAGTATATAACGTTATACGTTATATAGTAATAGTATATAACGTTATACGTTATATAGTAATAGTATATAACGTTATACGTTAGTACGTAATAATATACAACGATATACGTGATATGGTAATACTATATAACGTTATACGCTATTACGTAATAGTATCTAACGTTATACGTTATTACGTAATAGTATACAACGTTATACGTGATATGGTAATACTATATAACGTTATACGTTAGTACGTAATAATATACAACGATATACGTGATATGGTAATACTATATATCGTTATACGCTATTACGTAATAGTATCTAACGTTATGCGTTAATACGTAATAGTATATATCGTTATACGTTATATAGTAATAGTATATGACGTTATACGTTATATAGTAATAGTATATAACGTTATACGTTAGTACGTAATAATATACAACGATATACGTGATATGGTAATACTATATAACGTTATACGCTATTACGTAATAGTATCTAACGTTATACGTTATTACGTAATAGTATACAACGTTATACGTGATATGGTAATACTATATAACGTTATACGTTAGTACGTAATAATATACAACGATATACGTGATATGGTAATACTATATAACGTTATACGCTATTACGTAATAGTATCTAACGTTATACGTTATATAGTAATAGTATATAACGTTATACGTTATATAGTAATATTATATAACGTTATGCGTTATATAGTAATAGTATATAACGTTATACGTTATATAGTAATAGTATATAACGTTATGCGTTATATAGTAATAGTATATATCGTTATACGTTATATAGTAATAGTATATAACGTTATACGTTATATAGTATAAGTATATAACGTTATACGTTATATAGTAATAGTATATAACGTTATACGTTATATAGTATAGGTATATAACGTATAACGTTATATAGTAATACTATATAACGTTATACGCTATTACGTAATATTATCTAACGTTATACGTTATATAGTAATAGTATATAACGTTATACGTTATATAGTAATATTATATAACGTTATGCGTTATATAGTAATAGTATATAACGTTATACGTTATATAGTAATAGTATATAACGTTATACGTTATATAGTAATAGTGTATAACGTTACACGTTATATAGTAATAGTATATAACGTTATACGTTATATAGTAATAGTATATAGCGTTATACGTTATATAGTAATAGTATATAACGTTATACGTTATATAGTAATATTATATAACGTTATGCGTTATATAGCAATAGTATATAACGTTATACGTTATCTAGTAATAGTATATAACGTTATGCGTTATATAGTAATAGTATATAACGTTATACGATAGTATGGAATAGTATATATCGTTATACGTTATATAGTAATAGTATATAACGTTATACGTTATATAGTAATATTATATAACGTTATGCGTTATATAGTAATAGTATATAACGTTATACGTTATATAGTAATAGTATATAACGTTATACGTTAGTACGTAATAATATACAACGATATACGTGATATGGTAATACTATATAACGTTATACGCTATTACGTAATAGTATCTAACGTTATACGTTATTACGTAATAGTATACAACGTTATACGTGATATGGTAATACTATATAACGTTATACGTTAGTACGTAATAATATACAACGATATACGTGATATGGTAATACTATATATCGTTATACGCTATTACGTAATAGTATCTAACGTTATGCGTTAATACGTAATAGTATATATCGTTATACGTTATATAGTAATAGTATATGACGTTATACGTTATATAGTAATAGTATATAACGTTATACGTTAGTACGTAATAATATACAACGTTATACGTGATATGGCAATACTATATAACATTATACGTTATTACGTAATAGTATCTAACGTTATACGTTATTACGTAATAGTATACAACGTTATACGTGATATGGTAATACTATATAACGTTATACGCTATTACGTAATAGTATATAACGTTATACGTTATATAGTAATAGTATATATCGTTATACGTTATATAGTAATAGTATATAACGTTATGCGTTATGTAGTAATAGTATATAACGTTATACGTTATATAGTAATAGTATATAACGTTATACGTTATATAGTAATAGTATATAATGTTATACGTTATATAGTAATAGTATATAACGTTATACGTTAGTACGTAATAGTATATAACGTTATACGTTATATGGTAATACTATACAACGTTATACGTTATATAGTAATATTATATAACGTTATGCGTTATATAGTAATAGTATATAACGTTATACGTTAGTACGTAATAATATACAACGATATACGTGATATGGTAATACTATATAACGTTATACGCTATTACGTAATAGTATCTAACGTTATACGTTATTACGTAATAGTATACAACGTTATACGTGATATGGTAATACTATATAACGTTATACGTTAGTACGTAATAATATACAACGATATACGTGATATGGTAATACTATATAACGTTATACGCTATTACGTAATAGTATCTAACGTTATACGTTATATAGTAATAGTATATAACGTTATACGTTATATAGTAATATTATATAACGTTATGCGTTATATAGTAATAGTATATAACGTTATACGTTATATAGTAATAGTATATAACGTTATGCGTTATATAGTAATAGTATATATCGTTATACGTTATATAGTAATAGTATATAACGTTATACGTTATATAGTATAAGTATATAACGTTATACGTTATATAGTAATAGTATATAACGTTATACGTTATATAGTATAGGTATATAACGTATAACGTTATATACTATTACTATATAACGTTATACGCTATTACGTAATAGTATCTAACGTTATACGTTATATAGTAATAGTATATAACGTTATACGTTATATAGTAATATTATATAACGTTATGCGTTATATAGTAATAGTATATAACGTTATACGTTATATAGTAATAGTATATAACGTTATACGTTATATAGTAATAGTGTATAACGTTACACGTTATATAGTAATAGTATATAACGTTATACGTTATATAGTAATAGTATATAGCGTTATACGTTATATAGTAATAGTATATAACGTTATACGTTATATAGTAATATTATATAACGTTATGCGTTATATAGCAATAGTATATAACGTTATACGTTATCTAGTAATAGTATATAACGTTATGCGTTATATAGTAATAGTATATAACGTTATACGATAGTATGGAATAGTATATATCGTTATACGTTATATAGTAATAGTATATAACGTTATACGTTATATAGTAATATTATATAACGTTATGCGTTATATAGTAATAGTATATAACGTTATACGTTATATAGTAATAGTATATAGCGATATACGTTATATAGTAATAGTATATAACGTTATACGTTAGTACGTAATAGTATATAACGTTATGCGTTATATAGTAATAGTATATAACGTTATACGTTATATAGTAATAGTATATAGCGATATACGTTATATAGTAATAGTATATAACGTTATACGTTAGTACGTAATAGTATATAACGTTATACGTTATATAGTAATAGTATATAACGTTATACGTTATATAGTAATAGTATATAACGTTATACGTTATATAGTAATAGTATATAACGTTATACGTTAGTACGTAATAATATACAACGATATACGTGATATGGTAATACTATATAACGTTATACGCTATTACGTAATAGTATCTAACGTTATACGTTATTACGTAATAGTATACAACGTTATACGTGATATGGTAATACTATATAACGTTATACGTTAGTACGTAATAATATACAACGATATACGTGATATGGTAATACTATATATCGTTATACGCTATTACGTAATAGTATCTAACGTTATACGTTATTACGTAATAGTATACAACGTTATACGTGATATGGTAATACTATATAACGTTATACGCTATTACGTAATAGTATATAACGTTATACGTTATATAGTAATAGTATATATCGTTATACGTTATATAGTAATAGTATATAACGTTATGCGTTATGTAGTAATAGTATATAACGTTATACGTTATATAGTAATAGTATATAACGTTATACGTTATATAGTAATAGTATATAATGTTATACGTTATATAGTAATAGTATATAACGTTATACGTTAGTACGTAATAGTATATAACGTTATACGTTATATGGTAATACTATACAACGTTATACGTTATATAGTAATATTATATAACGTTATGCGTTATATAGTAATAGTATATAACGTTATACGTTAGTACGTAATAATATACAACGATATACGTGATATGGTAATACTATATAACGTTATACGCTATTACGTAATAGTATCTAACGTTATACGTTATTACGTAATAGTATACAACGTTATACGTGATATGGTAATACTATATAACGTTATACGTTAGTACGTAATAATATACAACGATATACGTGATATGGTAATACTATATAACGTTATACGCTATTACGTAATAGTATCTAACGTTATACGTTATATAGTAATAGTATATAACGTTATACGTTATATAGTAATATTATATAACGTTATGCGTTATATAGTAATAGTATATAACGTTATACGTTATATAGTAATAGTATATAACGTTATGCGTTATATAGTAATAGTATATATCGTTATACGTTATATAGTAATAGTATATAACGTTATACGTTATATAGTATAAGTATATAACGTTATACGTTATATAGTAATAGTATATAACGTTATACGTTATATAGTATAGGTATATAACGTATAACGTTATATACTAATACTATATAACGTTATACGCTATTACGTAATAGTATCTAACGTTATACGTTATATAGTAATAGTATATAACGTTATACGTTATATAGTAATATTATATAACGTTATGCGTTATATAGTAATAGTATATAACGTTATACGTTATATAGTAATAGTATATAACGTTATACGTTATATAGTAATAGTGTATAACGTTACACGTTATATAGTAATAGTATATAACGTTATACGTTATATAGTAATAGTATATAGCGTTATACGTTATATAGTAATAGTATATAACGTTATACGTTATATAGTAATATTATATAACGTTATGCGTTATATAGCAATAGTATATAACGTTATACGTTATCTAGTAATAGTATATAACGTTATGCGTTATATAGTAATAGTATATAACGTTATACGATAGTATGGAATAGTATATATCGTTATACGTTATATAGTAATAGTATATAACGTTATACGTTATATAGTAATATTATATAACGTTATGCGTTATATAGTAATAGTATATAACGTTATACGTTATATAGTAATAGTATATAGCGATATACGTTATATAGTAATAGTATATAACGTTATACGTTAGTACGTAATAGTATATAACGTTATGCGTTATATAGTAATAGTATATAACGTTATACGTTATATAGTAATAGTATATAGCGATATACGTTATATAGTAATAGTATATAACGTTATACGTTAGTACGTAATAGTATATAACGTTATACGTTATATGGTAATACTATACAACGTTATACGTTATATAGTAATAGTATATAACGTTATACGTTATATAGTAATAGTATATAACGTTATACGTTATATAGTAATAGTATATAGCGATATACGTTATATAGTAATAGTATATAACGTTATACGTTAGTACGTAATAGTATATAACGTTATACGTTAATACGTAATAGTATATATCGTTATACGTTATATAGTAATAGTATATAACGTTATGCGTTATATAGTAATAGTATATAACGTTATACGATAGTACGGAATAGTATATATCGTTATACGTTATATAGTAATAGTATATAACGTTATACGTTATATAGTAATAGTATATAACGTTCTACGTTATATAGTAATCGTATATAACGTTATACGTTATATAGTAATAGTATATAACGTTATAAGTTATATAGTAATAGTATATAACTTTATACGTTAGTACGTAATAATATACAACGTTATACGTGATATGGCAATACTATATAACATTATACGTTATTACGTAATAGTATCTAACGTTATACGTTATTACGTAATAGTATACAACGTTATACGTGATATGGTAATACTATATAACGTTATACGCTATTACGTAATAGTATATAACGTTATACGTTAATACGTAATAGCATATATCGTTATACGTTATATAGTAATAGTATATAACGTTATACGTTATATAGTAATAGTGTATAACGTTACACGTTATATAGTAATAGTATATAACGTTATACGTTATATAGTAATAGTATATAACGTTATACGTTATATAGTAATATTATATAACGTTATGCGTTATATATTAATAGTATATAACGTTATACGATAGTACGTAATAGTATATATCGTTATACGTTATATAGTAATAGTATATAACGTTATACGTTATATAGTAATAGTATATAACGTTATACGTTATATAGTAATAGTATATAACGTTATACGTTAGTACGTAATAATATACAACGATATACGTGATATGGTAATACTATATAACGTTATACGCTATTACGTAATAGTATCTAACGTTATACGTTATTACGTAATAGTATACAACGTTATACGTGATATGGTAATACTATATAACGTTATACGTTAGTACGTAATAATATACAACGATATACGTGATATGGTAATACTATATATCGTTATACGCTATTACGTAATAGTATCTAACGTTATGCGTTAATACGTAATAGTATATATCGTTATACGTTATATAGTAATAGTATATGACGTTATACGTTATATAGTAATAGTATATAACGTTATACGTTAGTACGTAATAATATACAACGTTATACGTGATATGGCAATACTATATAACATTATACGTTATTACGTAATAGTATCTAACGTTATACGTTATTACGTAATAGTATACAACGTTATACGTGATATGGTAATACTATATAACGTTATACGCTATTACGTAATAGTATATAACGTTATACGTTATATAGTAATAGTATATATCGTTATACGTTATATAGTAATAGTATATAACGTTATGCGTTATGTAGTAATAGTATATAACGTTATACGTTATATAGTAATAGTATATAACGTTATACGTTATATAGTAATAGTATATAATGTTATACGTTATATAGTAATAGTATATAACGTTATACGTTAGTACGTAATAGTATATAACGTTATACGTTATATGGTAATACTATACAACGTTATACGTTATATAGTAATATTATATAACGTTATGCGTTATATAGTAATAGTATATAACGTTATACGTTAGTACGTAATAATATACAACGATATACGTGATATGGTAATACTATATAACGTTATACGCTATTACGTAATAGTATCTAACGTTATACGTTATTACGTAATAGTATACAACCTTATACGTGATATGGTAATACTATATAACGTTATACGTTAGTACGTAATAATATACAACGATATACGTGATATGGTAATACTATATAACGTTATACGCTATTACGTAATAGTATCTAACGTTATACGTTATATAGTAATAGTATATAACGTTATACGTTATATAGTAATATTATATAACGTTATGCGTTATATAGTAATAGTATATAACGTTATACGTTATATAGTAATAGTATATAACGTTATGCGTTATATAGTAATAGTATATATCGTTATACGTTATATAATAATAGTATATAACGTTATACGTTATATAGTATAAGTATATAACGTTATACGTTATATAGTAATAGTATATAACGTTATACGTTATATAGTATAGGTATATAACGTAATACGTTATATAGTAATACTATATAACGTTATACGCTATTACGTAATAGTATCTAACGTTATACGTTATATAGTAATAGTATATAACGTTATACGTTATATAGTAATATTATATAACGTTATGCGTTATATAGTAATAGTATATAACGTTATACGTTATATAGTAATAGTATATAACGTTATACGTTATATAGTAATAGTGTATAACGTTACACGTTATATAGTAATAGTATATAACGTTATACGTTATATAGTAATAGTATATAGCGTTATACGTTATATAGTAATAGTATATAACGTTATACGTTATATAGTAATATTATATAACGTTATGCGTTATATAGTAATAGTATATAACGTTATACGATAGTACGTAATAGTATATATCGTTATACGTTATATAGTAATAGTATATAACGTTATACGTTATATAGTAATAGTATATAACGTTATACGTTATATAGTAATAGTATATAACGTTATACGTTAGTACGTAATAATATACAACGATATACGTGGTATGGTAATACTATATAACGTTATACGCTATCACGTAATAGTATCTAACGTTATACGTTATATAGTAATAGTGTATAACGTTATACGTTATATAGTAATAGTATATAGCGATATACGTTATATAGTAATAGTATATAACGTTATACGTTAGTACGTAATAGTATATAACGTTATACGTTATATGGTAATACTATACAACGTTATACGTTATATAGTAACATTATATAACGTTATGCGTTATATAGTAATAGTATATAACGTTATACGATAGTACGTAATGGTATATAACGTTATACGTGTTATGGTAATACTATATAACGTTATACGCTATTACGTATTAGTATATAACGTTATACGTTAATACGTAATAGTATATATCGTTATACGTTATATAGTAATAGTATATAGCGATATACGTTATATAGTAATAGTATATAACGTTATACGTTAGTACGTAATAGTATATAACGTTATACGTTAATACGTAATGGTATATATCGTTATACGTTATATAGTAACAGTATATAACGTTATACGTTATATAGTAATAGTATATAACGTTATACGTTATATAGTATAAGTATATAACGTTATACGTTATATAGTAATAGTATATAACGTTATACGTTATACAGTAATATTATATAACGTTATGCGTTATATAGTAACAGTATATAACGTTATACGTTATATAGTATAAGTATATAACGTTATACGTTATATAGTAATAGTATATAACGTTATACGTTATATAGTAATAGTATATAACGTTATACGTTATAGAGTAATAGTATATAACGTTATACGTTATGTAGTAATAGTATATAACGTTATGCGTTATATAGTAATAGTATATAACGTTATACGATAGTATGGAATAGTATATATCGTTATACGTTATATAGTAATAGTATATAACGTTATACGTTATATAGTAATAGTATATAACGTTCTACGTTATATAGTAATAGTATATAACGTTATACGTTATATAATAATAGTATATAACGTTATACGTTATATAGTAATAGTATATAACGTTATACGATAGTACGTAATAATATACAACGTTATACGTGATATGGCAATACTATATAACGTTATACGTTATTACGTAATAGTATATAACGTTATACGTTATTACGTAATAGTATACAACGTTATACGTGATATGGTAAAACTATATAACGTTATACGTTAATACGTAATAGTATATATCGTTATACGTTATATAGTAATAGTATATAACGTTATACGTTATATAGTAATAGTATATAACGTTATACGTTATATAGTAATATTATATAACGTTATGCGTTATATAGTAATAGCATATAACGTTATACGTTTTATAGTATAAGTATATAACGTTATACGTTATATAGTAATAGTATATAACGTTATACGTTATATAGTATAAGTATATAACGTTATACGTTATATAGTAATAGTATATAACGTTATACGTTATATGGTAATAGTATATAACGTTATACGTTATATAGTATAAGTATATAACGTTATACGTTATATAGTAATAGTATATAACGTTATACGTTATATAGTATAAGTATATAACGTTATACGTTATATAGTAATAGTATATAACGTTATACGCTATATAGTAATATTATATAACGTTATGCGTTATATAGTAATAGTATATAACGTTATACGTTATATAGTATAAGTATATAACGTTATACGTTATATAGTAATAGTATATAACGTTATACGTTATATAGTAATAGTATATAACGTTATACGTTATATAGTAATATTATATAACGTTATGCGTTATATAGTAATAGCATATAACGTTGTACGTTATATAGTATAAGTGTATAACGTTATACGTTATATAGTAATAGTATATAACGTTATACGTTATATAGTATAAGTATATAACGTTATACGTTATATAGTAATAGTATATAACGTTATACGTTATATGGTAATAGTATATAACGTTATACGTTATATAGTATAAGTATATAACGTTATACGTTATATAGTAATAGTATATAACGTTATACGTTATATAGTATAAGTATATAACGTTATACGTTATATAGTAATAGTATATAACGTTATACGTTATATAGTAATATTATATAACGTTATGCGTTATATAGTAATAGTATATAACGTTATACGTTATATAGTATAAGTATATGACGTTATACGTTATATAGTAATAGTATATAACGTTATACGTTATATAGTAATAGTATATAACGTTATACGTTATAGAGTAATAGTATATAACGTTATACGTTATGTAGTAATAGTATATAACGTTATGCGTTATATAGTAATAGTATATAACGTTATACGATAGTATGGAATAGTATATATCGTTATACGTTATATAGTAATAGTATATAACGTTATACGTTATATAGTAATAGTATATAACGTTCTACGTTATATAGTAATAGTATATAACGTTATACGTTATATAGTAATAGTATATAACGTTATACGTTATATAGTAATAGTATATAACGTTATACGATAGTACGTAATAATATACAACGTTATACGTGATATGGCAATACTATATAACGTTATACGTTATTACGTAATAGTATATAACGTTATACGTTATTACGTAATAGTATACAACGTTATACGTGATATGGTAAAACTATATAACGTTATACGTTAATACGTAATAGTATATATCGTTATACGTTATATAGTAATAGTATATAACGTTATACGTTATATAGTAATAGTATATAACGTTATACGTTATATAGTAATATTATATAACGTTATGCGTTATATAGTAATAGCATATAACGTTATACGTTTTATAGTATAAGTATATAACGTTATACGTTATATAGTAATAGTATATAACGTTATACGTTATATAGTATAAGTATATAACGTTATACGTTATATAGTAATAGTATATAACGTTATACGTTATATGGTAATAGTATATAACGTTATACGTTATATAGTATAAGTATATAACGTTATACGTTATATAGTAATAGTATATAACGTTATACGTTATATAGTATAAGTATATAACGTTATACGTTATATAGTAATAGTATATAACGTTATACGCTATATAGTAATATTATATAACGTTATGCGTTATATAGTAATAGTATATAACGTTATACGTTATATAGTATAAGTATATAACGTTATACGTTATATAGTAATAGTATATAACGTTATACGTTATATAGTAATAGTATATAACGTTATACGTTATATAGTAATATTATATAACGTTATGCGTTATATAGTAATAGCATATAACGTTGTACGTTATATAGTATAAGTGTATAACGTTATACGTTATATAGTAATAGTATATAACGTTATACGTTATATAGTATAAGTATATAACGTTATACGTTATATAGTAATAGTATATAACGTTATACGTTATATGGTAATAGTATATAACGTTATACGTTATATAGTATAAGTATATAACGTTATACGTTATATAGTAATAGTATATAACGTTATACGTTATATAGTATAAGTATATAACGTTATACGTTATATAGTAATAGTATATAACGTTATACGTTATATAGTAATATTATATAACGTTATGCGTTATATAGTAATAGTATATAACGTTATACGTTATATAGTATAAGTATATGACGTTATACGTTATATAGTAATAGTATATAACGTTATACGTTATATAGTAATAGTATATAACGTTATACGTTATATAGTAATAGTATATAACGTTATACGATAGTACGTAATAATATACAACGTAATACGTGATATGGCAATACTATATAACGTTATACGTTATTACGTAATAGTATATAACGTTATACGTTATATAGTAATAGTATATAACGTTATACGTTATATAGTAATAGTATATAACGTTATACGTTATATAGTAAAAGTATATAACGTTATACGTTATATAGTAATAGTATATAACGTTATACGTTATATAGTAATATTATATAACGTTATGCGTTATATAGTAATAGTATATAACGTTATACGTTATATAGTAATAGTATTTAACGTTATGCGTTATATAGTAATAGTATATAACGTTATACGATAGTATGGAATAGTATATATCGTTATACGTTATATAGTAATAGTATATAACGTTATATGTTATATGGTAATAGTATATAACGTTCTACGTTATATAGTAATAGTATATAACGTTATACGTTATATAGTAATAGTATATAACGTTATACGTTAGTACGTAATAATATACAACGTTGTACGTGATATGGTAATACTATATAACGTTATACGCTATTACGTAATAGTATATAACGTTATACGTTAATACGTAATAGTATATATCGTTATACGTTATATAGTATAAGTATATAACGTTATACGTTATATAGTAATAGTATATAACGTTATACGTTATATGGTAATAGTATATAACGTTATACGTTATATAGTATAAGTATATAACGTTATACGTTATATAGTAATAGTATATAACGTTATACGTTATATAGTAATAGTATATAACGTTATACGTTATATAGTAATAGTATATAACGTTATACGTTATATAGTAATAGTATATAACGTTATACGTTATATAGTAATAGTATATAACGTTATACGATAGTACGTAATAATGTACAACATAATACGTGATATGGCAATACTATATAACGTTATACGTTATTACGTAATAGTATATAACGTTATATGTTAATACGTAATAGTACATACCGTTATACGTTATATGGTAATACTATATAACGTTATACGTTATATAGTAAAAGTATATAACGTTATGCGTTATATAGTAATAGTATATAACGTTATACGTTATATAGTAATAGTATTTAACGTTATGCGTTATATAGTAATAGTATATAACGTTATACGATAGTATGGAATAGTATATATCGTTATACGTTATATAGTAATAGTATATAACGTTATATGTTATATGGTAATAGTATATAACGTTCTACGTTATATAGTAATAGTATATAACGTTATACGTTATATAGTAATAGTATATAACGTTATACGTTAGTACGTAATAATATACAACGTTGTACGTGATATGGTAATACTATATAACGTTATACGCTATTACGTAATAGTATATAACGTTATACGTTAATACGTAATAGTATATATCGTTATACGTTATATAGTAATAGTATATAGCGTTATACGTTATATAGTAATATTATATAACGTTATGCGTTATATAGTAATAGTATATAACGTTATACGTTATATAGTAATAGTATATAACGTTATGCGTTATATAGTAATAGTATATAACGTTATACGATAGTATGGAATAGTATATATCGTTATACGTTATATAGTAATAGTATATAACGTTATACGTTATATAGTAATAGTATATAACGTTATACGTTATATAGTAATAGTATATATCGTTATACGTTATATAGTAATAGTATATAGCGTTATACGTTATATAGTAATATTATATAACGTTATGCGTTATATAGTAATAGTATATAACGTTATACGTTATATAGTAATAGTATATAACGTTATGCGTTATATAGTAATAGTATATAACGTTATACGATAGTATGGAATAGTATATATCGTTATACGTTATATAGTAATAGTATATAACGTTATACGTTATATGGTAATAGTATATAACGTTATACGTTATATAGTATAAGTATATAACGTTATACGTTATATAGTAATAGTATATAACGTTATACGTTATATAGTATAAGTATATAACGTTATACGTTATATAGTAATAGTATATAACGTTATACGTTATATAGTAATATTATATAACGTTATGCGTTATATAGTAATAGTATATAACGTTATACGTTATATAGTATAAGTATATGACGTTATACGTTATATAGTAATAGTATATAACGTTATACGTTATATAGTAATAGTATATAACGTTATACGTTATATAGTAATAGTATATAACGTTATACGATAGTACGTAATAATATACAACGTAATACGTGATATGGCAATACTATATAACGTTATACGTTATTACGTAATAGTATATAACGTTATACGTTATATAGTAATAGTATATAACGTTATACGTTATATAGTAATAGTATATAACGTTATACGTTATATAGTAAAAGTATATAACGTTATACGTTATATAGTAATAGTATATAACGTTATACGTTATATAGTAATATTATATAACGTTATGCGTTATATAGTAATAGTATATAACGTTATACGTTATATAGTAATAGTATTTAACGTTATGCGTTATATAGTAATAGTATATAACGTTATACGATAGTATGGAATAGTATATATCGTTATACGTTATATAGTAATAGTATATAACGTTATATGTTATATGGTAATAGTATATAACGTTCTACGTTATATAGTAATAGTATATAACGTTATACGTTATATAGTAATAGTATATAACGTTATACGTTAGTACGTAATAATATACAACGTTGTACGTGATATGGTAATACTATATAACGTTATACGCTATTACGTAATAGTATATAACGTTATACGTTAATACGTAATAGTATATATCGTTATACGTTATATAGTATAAGTATATAACGTTATACGTTATATAGTAATAGTATATAACGTTATACGTTATATGGTAATAGTATATAACGTTATACGTTATATAGTATAAGTATATAACGTTATACGTTATATAGTAATAGTATATAACGTTATACGTTATATAGTAATAGTATATAACGTTATACGTTATATAGTAATAGTATATAACGTTATACGTTATATAGTAATAGTATATAACGTTATACGTTATATAGTAATAGTATATAACGTTATACGATAGTACGTAATAATATACAACATAATACGTGATATGGCAATACTATATAACGTTATACGTTATTACGTAATAGTATATAACGTTATATGTTAATACGTAATAGTACATACCGTTATACGTTATATAGTAATAGTATATAACGTTATACGTTATATAGTAAAAGTATATAACGTTATGCGTTATATAGTAATAGTATATAACGTTATACGTTATATAGTAATAGTATTTAACGTTATGCGTTATATAGTAATAGTATATAACGTTATACGATAGTATGGAATAGTATATATCGTTATACGTTATATAGTAATAGTATATAACGTTATATGTTATATGGTAATAGTATATAACGTTCTACGTTATATAGTAATAGTATATAACGTTATACGTTATATAGTAATAGTATATAACGTTATACGTTAGTACGTAATAATATACAACGTTGTACGTGATATGGTAATACTATATAACGTTATACGCTATTACGTAATAGTATATAACGTTATACGTTAATACGTAATAGTATATATCGTTATACGTTATATAGTAATAGTATATAGCGTTATACGTTATATAGTAATATTATATAACGTTATGCGTTATATAGTAATAGTATATAACGTTATACGTTATATAGTAATAGTATATAACGTTATGCGTTATATAGTAATAGTATATAACGTTATACGATAGTATGGAATAGTATATATCGTTATACGTTATATAGTAATAGTATATAACGTTATACGTTATATAGTAATAGTATATAACGTTATACGTTATATAGTAATAGTATATAACGTTATACGTTACATAGTAATAGTATATAACGTTATACGTTATATAGTAATAGTATATAACGTTATACGTTATATAGTAATAGTATATAACGTTATACGATAGTACGTAATAATATACAACGTTATACGTGATATGGTAAAACTATATAACGTTATACGTTATTACGTAATAGTATATAACGTTATACGTTATATAGTAATAGTATATAACGTTATACGTTATATAGTAATAGTATATAACGTTATACGTTATATAGTAAAAGTATATAACGTTATACGTTATATAGTAATAGTATATAACGTTATACGTTATATAGTAATATTATATAACGTTATGCGTTATATAGTAATAGTATATAACGTTATACGTTATATAGTAATAGTATATAACGTTATGCGTTATATAGTAATAGTATATAACGTTATACGATAGTATGGAATAGTATATATCGTTATACGTTATATAGTAATAGTATATAACGTTATACGTTATATAGTAATATTATATAACGTTATGCGTTATATAGTAATAGTATATAACGTTATACGTTATATAGTATAAGTATATGACGTTATACGTTATATAGTAATAGTATATAACGTTATACGTTATATAGTAATAGTATATAACGTTATACGTTAGTACGTAATAATATACAACGTTATACGTGATATGGTAATACTACATAACGCTATACGCTATTACGTAATAGTATATAACGTTATACGTTAATACGTAATAGTATATATCGTTATACGTTATATAGTAATATTATATAACGTTATGCGTTATATAGTAATAGTATATAACGTTATACGTTATATAGTAATAGTATATAACGTTCTGCGTTATATAGTAATAGTATATAACGTTATACGTTATGTAGTAATAGTATATAACGTTATGCGTTATATAGTAATAGTATATAACGTTATACGATAGTATGGAATAGTATATATCGTTATACGTTATATAGTAATAGTATATAACGTTATACGTTATATAGTAATAGTATATAACGTTCTACGTTATATAGTAATAGTATATAACGTTATACGCTATATAGTAATAGTATATAACGTTATACGTTATATAGTAATAGTATATAACGTTATACGTTATATAGTAATAGTATATAACGTTATACGTTAGTATGTAATAATATACAACGTTGTACGTGATATGGTAATACTATATAACGTTATACGCTATTACGTAATAGTATATAACGTTATACGTTAATACGTAATAGTATATACCGTTATACGTTATATAGTAATAGTATATAGCGTTATACGTTATATAGTAATATTATATAACGTTATGCGTTATATAGTAATAGTATATAACGTTATACGTTATATAGTAATAGTATATAACGTTATGCGTTATATAGTAATAGTATATAACGTTATACGTTATATAGTAATAGTATATAACGTTATGCGTTATATAGTAATAGTATATATCGTTATACGATAGTATGGAATAGTATATATCGTTATACGTTATATAGTAATAGTATATAACGTTATACGTTATATAGTAATAGTATATAACGTTCTACGTTATATAGTAATAGTATATAACGTTATACGTTATATAGTAATAGTATATAACGTTATACGTTATATAGTAATAGTATATAACGTTATACGTTATATAGTAATATTATATAACGTTATGCGTTATATAGTAA
Organism: Bombus terrestris; assembly: GCF_910591885.1. Classification (NCBI taxonomy): domain Eukaryota; kingdom Metazoa; phylum Arthropoda; class Insecta; order Hymenoptera; family Apidae; genus Bombus; species Bombus terrestris. The sequence goes on from NC_063286.1 coordinate 748,541, forward strand.
TAGCATATAACGTTATACGTTATATAGTATAAGTATATAACGTTATACGTTATATAGTAATAGTATATAACGTTATACGTTATATAGTATAAGTATATAACGTTATACGTTATATAGTAATAGTATATAACGTTATACGTTATATAGTAATAGTATATAACGTTATACGTTATATAGTATAAGTATATAACGTTATACGTTATATAGTAATAGTATATAACGTTATACGTTATATAGTATAAGTATATAACGTTATACGTTATATAGTAATAGTATATAACGTTATACGTTATATAGTATAAGTATATAACGTTATAAGTTATATAGTAATAGTATATAACGTTATACGTTATATAGTATAAGTATATAACGCTATACGTTATATAGTAATAGTATATAACGTTATACGTTATATAGTAATAGTATATAACGTTATACGATAGTACGTAATAATATACAACGTTATACGTGATATGGCAATACTATATAACGTTATACGTTATTACGTAATAGTATATAACGTTATACGTTATATAGTAATAGTATATAACGTATAACGTTATATAGTAATAGTATATAACGTTATACGTTATATAGTAAAAGTATATAACGTTATACGTTATATAGTAATAGTATATAACGTTATACGTTATATAGTAATATTATATAACGTTATGCGTTATATAGCAATAGTATATAACGTTATACGTTATCTAGTAATAGTATATAACGTTATGCGTTATATAGTAATAGTATATAACGTTATACGATAGTATGGAATAGTATATATCGTTATACGTTATATAGTAATAGTATATAACGTTATACGTTATATAGTAATAGTATATAACGTTCTACGTTATATAGTAATAGTATATAACGTTATACGTTATATAGTAATAGTATATAACGTTATACGTTATATAGTAATAGTATATAACGTTATACGTTATATAGTAATAGTATATAACGTTATACGTTAGTACGTAATAATATACAACGTTATACGTGATATGGTAATACTATATAACGTTATACGCTATTACGTAATAGTATATAACGTTATACGTTAATACGTAATAGTATATATCGTTATACGTTATATAGTAATAGTATATAGCGATATACGTTATATAGTAATGGTATATAACGTTATGCGTTATATAGTAATAGTATATAACGTTATACGTTATATAGTAATAGTATATAACGTTATACGTTATATAGTAATAGTATATAACGTTATACGTTATATAGTAATAGTATATAACGTTATACGTTATATAGTAATAGAATATAACGTTATACGTTATATAGTAATAGTATATAACGTTATACGTTAGTACGTAATAATATACAACGTTATACGTGATATGGCAATACTATATAACGTTATACGTTATTACGTAATAGTATATAACGTTATACGTTATATAGTAATAGTATATAACGTTATACGATAGTATGGAATAGTATATATCGTTATACGTTATATAGTAATAGTATATAACGTTATACGTTATATAGTAATAGTATATAACGTTCCACGTTATATAGTAATAGTATATAACGTTATACGTTATATAGTAATAGTATATAACGTTATACGTTATATAGTAATAGTATATAACGTTATACGTTATATAGTAATAGTATATAACGTTATACGTTAGTACGTAAAAATATACAACGTTATACGTGATATGGTAATACTACATAACGCTATACGCTATTACGTAATAGTATATAACGTTATACGTTAATACGTAATAGTATATATCGTTATACGTTATATAGTAATATTATATAACGTTATGCGTTATATAGTAATAGTATATAACGTTATACGTTATATAGTAATAGTATATAACGTTATGCGTTATATAGTAATAGTATATAACGTTATACGTTATGTAGTAATAGTATATAACGTTATGCGTTATATAGTAATAGTATATAACGTTATACGATAGTATGGAATAGTATATATCGTTATACGTTATATAGTAATAGTATATAACGTTATACGTTATATAGTAATAGTATATAACGTTCTACGTTATATAGTAATAGTATATAACGTTATACGCTATATAGTAATAGTATATAACGTTATACGTTATATAGTAATAGTATATAACGTTATACGTTATATAGTAATAGTATATAACGTTATACGTTAGTATGTAATAATATACAACGTTGTACGTGATATGGTAATACTATATAACGTTATACGCTATTACGTAATAGTATATAACGTTATACGTTAATACGTAATAGTATATACCGTTATACGTTATATAGTAATAGTATATAGCGTTATACGTTATATAGTAATATTATATAACGTTATGCGTTATATAGTAATAGTATATATCGTTATACGATAGTATGGAATAGTATATATCGTTATACGTTATATAGTAATAGTATATAACGTTATACGTTATATAGTAATAGTATATAACGTTCTACGTTATATAGTAATAGTATATAACGTTATACGTTATATAGTAATAGTATATAACGTTATACGTTATATAGTAATAGTATATAACGTTATACGTTATATAGTAATATTATATAACGTTATGCGTTATATAGTAATAGCATATAACGTTATACGTTATATAGTATAAGTATATAACGTTATACGTTATATAGTAATAGTATATAACGTTATACGTTATATAGTATAAGTATATAACGTTATACGTTATATAGTAATAGTATATAACGTTATACGTTATATAGTAATAGTATATAACGTTATACGTTATATAGTATAAGTATATAACGTTATACGTTATATAGTAATAGTATATAACGTTATACGTTATATAGTATAAGTATATAACGTTATACGTTATATAGTAATAGTATATAACGTTATACGTTATATAGTATAAGTATATAACGTTATAAGTTATATAGGAATAGTATATAACGTTATACGTTATATAGTATAAGTATATAACGCTATACGTTATATAGTAATAGTATATAACGTTATACGTTATATAGTAATAGTATATAACGTTATACGATAGTACGTAATAATATACAACGTTATACGTGATATGGCAATACTATATAACGTTATACGTTATTACGTAATAGTATATAACGTTATACGTTATATAGTAATAGTATATAACGTTAAACGTTATATAGTAATAGTATATAACGTTATACGTTATATAGTAAAAGTATATAACGTTATACGTTATATAGTAATAGTATATAACGTTATACGTTATATAGTAATATTATATAACGTTATGCGTTATATAGCAATAGTATATAACGTTATACGTTATCTAGTAATAGTATATAACGTTATGCGTTATATAGTAATAGTATATAACGTTATACGATAGTATGGAATAGTATATATCGTTATACGTTATATAGTAATAGTATATAACGTTATACGTTATATAGTAATAGTATATAACGTTCTACGTTATATAGTAATAGTATATAACGTTATACGTTATATAGTAATAGTATATAACGTTATACGTTATATAGTAATAGTATATAACGTTATACGTTATATAGTAATAGTATATAACGTTATACGTTAGTACGTAATAATATACAACGTTATACGTGATATGGTAATACTATATAACGTTATACGCTATTACGTAATAGTATATAACGTTATACGTTAATACGTAATAGTATATATCGTTATACGTTATATAGTAATAGTATATAGCGATATACGTTATATAGTAATGGTATATAACGTTATGCGTTATATAGTAATAGTATATAACGTTATACGTTATATAGTAATAGTATATAACGTTATACGTTATATAGTAATAGTATATAACGTTATACGTTATATAGTAATAGTATATAACGTTATACGTTATATAGTAATAGAATATAACGTTATACGTTATATAGTAATAGTGTATAACGTTATACGTTAGTACGTAATAATATACAACGTTATACGTGATATGGCAATACTATATAACGTTATACGTTATTACGTAATAGTATATAACGTTATACGTTATATAGTAATAGTATATAACGTTATACGTTATATAGTAATATTATATAACGTTATGCGTTATATAGTAATAGTATATAACGTTATACGTTATATAGTAATAGTATATAACGTTATACGTTATATAGTAATAGTATATAACGTTATACGTTATATAGTAATAGTATATAACATTATACGTTAATACGTAATAGTATATATCGTTATACGTTATATAGTAATAGTATATAACGTTATACGTTATATAGTAATATTATATAACGTTATGGGTTATATAGTAATAGTATATATCGTTATACGTTATATAGTAATAGTATATAACGTTATGCGTTATATAGTAATAGTATATAACGTTCTACGTTATATAGTAATAGTATATAACGTTATACGTTATATAGTAATAGTATATAACGTTATACGATAGTACGTAATAATATACAACGTTATACGTGATATGGCAATACTATATAACGTTATACGTTATATAGTATAAGTATATAACGTTATACGTTATATAGTAATAGTATATAACGTTATACGTTATATAGTATAAGTATATAACGTTATACGTTATATAGTAATAGTATATAACGTTATACGTTATATAGTAATAGTATATAACGTTATACGTTATATAGTATAAGTATATAACGTTATACGTTATATAGTAATAGTATATAACGTTATACGTTATATAGTATAAGTATATAACGTTATACGTTATATAGTAATAGTATATAACGTTATACGTTATATAGTATAAGTATATAACGTTATAAGTTATATAGGAATAGTATATAACGTTATACGTTATATAGTATAAGTATATAACGCTATACGTTATATAGTAATAGTATATAACGTTATACGTTATATAGTAATAGTATATAACGTTATACGATAGTACGTAATAATATACAACGTTATACGTGATATGGCAATACTATATAACGTTATACGTTATTACGTAATAGTATATAACGTTATACGTTATATAGTAATAGTATATAACGTTAAACGTTATATAGTAATAGTATATAACGTTATACGTTATATAGTAAAAGTATATAACGTTATACGTTATATAGTAATAGTATATAACGTTATACGTTATATAGTAATATTATATAACGTTATGCGTTATATAGCAATAGTATATAACGTTATACGTTATCTAGTAATAGTATATAACGTTATGCGTTATATAGTAATAGTATATAAGGTTATACGATAGTATGGAATAGTATATATCGTTATACGTTATATAGTAATAGTATATAACGTTATACGTTATATAGTAATAGTATATAACGTTCTACGTTATATAGTAATAGTATATAACGTTATACGTTATATAGTAATAGTATATAACGTTATACGTTATATAGTAATAGTATATAACGTTATACGTTATATAGTAATAGTATATAACGTTATACGTTAGTACGTAATAATATACAACGTTATACGTGATATGGTAATACTATATAACGTTATACGCTATTACGTAATAGTATATAACGTTATACGTTAATACGTAATAGTATATATCGTTATACGTTATATAGTAATAGTATATAGCGATATACGTTATATAGTAATGGTATATAACGTTATGCGTTATATAGTAATAGTATATAACGTTATACGTTATATAGTAATAGTATATAACGTTATACGTTATATAGTAATAGTATATAACGTTATACGTTATATAGTAATAGTATATAACGTTATACGTTATATAGTAATAGAATATAACGTTATACGTTATATAGTAATAGTGTATAACGTTATACGTTAGTACGTAATAATATACAACGTTATACGTGATATGGCAATACTATATAACGTTATACGTTATTACGTAATAGTATATAACGTTATACGTTATATAGTAATAGTATATAACGTTATACGTTATATAGTAATATTATATAACGTTATGCGTTATATAGTAATAGTATATAACGTTATACGTTATATAGTAATAGTATATAACGTTATACGTTATATAGTAATAGTATATAACGTTATACGTTATATAGTAATAGTATATAACATTATACGTTAATACGTAATAGTATATATCGTTATACGTTATATAGTAATAGTATATAACGTTATACGTTATATAGTAATATTATATAACGTTATGGGTTATATAGTAATAGTATATATCGTTATACGTTATATAGTAATAGTATATAACGTTATGCGTTATATAGTAATAGTATATAACGTTCTACGTTATATAGTAATAGTATATAACGTTATACGTTATATAGTAATAGTATATAACGTTATACGATAGTACGTAATAATATACAACGTTATACGTGATATGGCAATACTATATAACGTTATACGTTATTACGTAATAGTATATAACGTTATACGTTATTACGTAATAGTATACAACGTTATACGTGATATGGTAAAACTATATAACGTTATACGTTAATACGTAATAGTATATATCGTTATACGTTATATAGTAATAGTATATAACGTTATACGTTATATAGTAATAGTATATAACGTTATACGTTATATAGTAATATTATATAACGTTATGCGTTATATAGTAATAGCATATAACGTTATACGTTATATAGTATAAGTATATAACGTTATACGTTATATAGTAATAGTATATAACGTTATATGTTATATGGTAATAGTATATAACGTTCTACGTTATATAGTAATAGTATATAACGTTATACGTTATATAGTAATAGTATATAACGTTATACGTTAGTACGTAATAATATACAACGTTGTACGTGATATGGTAATACTATATAACGTTATACGCTATTACGTAATAGTATATAACGTTATACGTTAATACGTAATAGTATATATCGTTATACGTTATATAGTAGTAGTATATAGCGTTATACGTTATATAGTAATATTATATAACGTTATGCGTTATATAGTAATAGTATATAACGTTATACGATAGTATGGAATAGTATATATCGTTATACGTTATATAGTAATAGTATATAACGTTATACGTTATATAGTAATAGTATATAACGTTATACGTTATATAGTAATAGTATATAACGTTATACGTTACATAGTAATAGTATATAACGTTATACGTTATATAGTAATAGTATATAACGTTATACGTTATATAGTAATAGTATATAACGTTATACGTTATATAGTAATATTATATAACGTTATGCGTTATATAGCAATAGTATATAACGTTATACGTTATCTAGTAATAGTATATAACGTTATGCGTTATATAGTAATAGTATATAACGTTATACGATAGTATGGAATAGTATATATCGTTATACGTTATATAGTAATAGTATATAACGTTATACGTTATATAGTAATATTATATAACGTTATGCGTTATATAGTAATAGTATATAACGTTATACGTTATATAGTAATAGTATATAGCGATATACGTTATATAGTAATAGTATATAACGTTATACGTTAGTACGTAATAGTATATAACGTTATGCGTTATATAGTAATAGTATATAACGTTATACGTTATATAGTAATAGTATATAGCGATATACGTTATATAGTAATAGTATATAACGTTATACGTTAGTACGTAATAGTATATAACGTTATACGTTATATGGTAATACTATACAACGTTATACGTTATATAGTAATAGTATATAACGTTATACGTTATATAGTAATAGTATATAACGTTATACGTTATATAGTAATAGTATATAGCGATATACGTTATATAGTAATAGTATATAACGTTATACGTTAGTACGTAATAGTATATAACGTTATACGTTAATACGTAATAGTATATATCGTTATACGTTATATAGTAATAGTATATAACGTTATGCGTTATATAGTAATAGTATATAACGTTATACGATAGTACGGAATAGTATATATCGTTATACGTTATATAGTAATAGTATATAACGTTATACGTTATATAGTAATAGTATATAACGTTCTACGTTATATAGTAATCGTATATAACGTTATACGTTATATAGTAATAGTATATAACGTTATAAGTTATATAGTAATAGTATATAACTTTATACGTTAGTACGTAATAATATACAACGTTATACGTGATATGGCAATACTATATAACATTATACGTTATTACGTAATAGTATCTAACGTTATACGTTATTACGTAATAGTATACAACGTTATACGTGATATGGTAATACTATATAACGTTATACGCTATTACGTAATAGTATATAACGTTATACGTTAATACGTAATAGCATATATCGTTATACGTTATATAGTAATAGTATATAACGTTATACGTTATATAGTAATAGTGTATAACGTTACACGTTATATAGTAATAGTATATAACGTTATACGTTATATAGTAATAGTATATAGCGTTATACGTTATATAGTAATAGTATATAACGTTATGCGTTATATATTAATAGTATATAACGTTATACGATAGTACGTAATAGTATATATCGTTATACGTTATATAGTAATAGTATATAACGTTATACGTTATATAGTAATAGTATATAACGTTATACGTTATATAGTAATAGTATATAACGTTATACGTTAGTACGTAATAATATACAACGATATACGTGATATGGTAATACTATATAACGTTATACGCTATTACGTAATAGTATCTAACGTTATACGTTATTACGTAATAGTATACAACGTTATACGTGATATGGTAATACTATATAACGTTATACGTTAGTACGTAATAATATACAACGATATACGTGATATGGTAATACTATATATCGTTATACGCTATTACGTAATAGTATCTAACGTTATGCGTTAATACGTAATAGTATATATCGTTATACGTTATATAGTAATAGTATATGACGTTATACGTTATATAGTAATAGTATATAACGTTATACGTTAGTACGTAATAATATACAACGTTATACGTGATATGGCAATACTATATAACATTATACGTTATTACGTAATAGTATCTAACGTTATACGTTATTACGTAATAGTATACAACGTTATACGTGATATGGTAATACTATATAACGTTATACGCTATTACGTAATAGTATATAACGTTATACGTTATATAGTAATAGTATATATCGTTATACGTTATATAGTAATAGTATATAACGTTATGCGTTATGTAGTAATAGTATATAACGTTATACGTTATATAGTAATAGTATATAACGTTATACGTTATATAGTAATAGTATATAATGTTATACGTTATATAGTAATAGTATATAACGTTATACGTTAGTACGTAATAGTATATAACGTTATACGTTATATGGTAATACTATACAACGTTATACGTTATATAGTAATATTATATAAAGTTATGCGTTATATAGTAATAGTATATAACGTTATACGTTAGTACGTAATAATATACAACGATATACGTGATATGGTAATACTATATAACGTTATACGCTATTACGTAATAGTATCTAACGTTATACGTTATTACGTAATAGTATACAACGTTATACGTGATATGGTAATACTATATAACGTTATACGTTAGTACGTAATAATATACAACGATATACGTGATATGGTAATACTATATAACGTTATACGCTATTACGTAATAGTATCTAACGTTATACGTTATATAGTAATAGTATATAACGTTATACGTTATATAGTAATATTATATAACGTTATGCGTTATATAGTAATAGTATATAACGTTATACGTTATATAGTAATAGTATATAACGTTATGCGTTATATAGTAATAGTATATATCGTTATACGTTATATAGTAATAGTATATAACGTTATACGTTATATAGTATAAGTATATAACGTTATACGTTATATAGTAATAGTATATAACGTTATACGTTATATAGTATAGGTATATAACGTAATACGTTATATAGTAATACTATATAACGTTATACGCTATTACGTAATAGTATCTAACGTTATACGTTATATAGTAATAGTATATAACGTTATACGTTATATAGTAATATTATATAACGTTATGCGTTATATAGTAATAGTATATAACGTTATACGTTATATAGTAATAGTATATAACGTTATACGTTATATAGTAATAGTGTATAACGTTACACGTTATATAGTAATAGTATATAACGTTATACGTTATATAGTAATAGTATATAGCGTTATACGTTATATAGTAATATTATATAACGTTATGCGTTATATATTAATAGTATATAACGTTATACGATAGTACGTAATAGTATATATCGTTATACGTTATATAGTAATAGTATATAACGTTATACGTTATATAGTAATAGTATATAACGTTATACGTTATATAGTAATAGTATATAACGTTATACGTTAGTACGTAATAATATACAACGATATACGTGATATGGTAATACTATATAACGTTATACGCTATTACGTAATAGTATCTAACGTTATACGTTATTACGTAATAGTATACAACGTTATACGTGATATGGTAATACTATATAACGTTATACGTTAGTACGTAATAATATACAACGATATACGTGATATGGTAATACTATATATCGTTATACGCTATTACGTAATAGTATCTAACGTTATACGTTAATACGTAATAGTATATATCGTTATACGTTATATAGTAATAGTATATGACGTTATACGTTATATAGTAATAGTATATAACGTTATACGTTAGTACGTAATAATATACAACGTTATACGTGATATGGCAATACTATATAACATTATACGTTATTACGTAATAGTATCTAACGTTATACGTTATTACGTAATAGTATACAACGTTATACGTGATATGGTAATACTATATAACGTTATACGCTATTACGTAATAGTATATAACGTTATACGTTATATAGTAATAGTATATATCGTTATACGTTATATAGTAATAGTATATAACGTTATGCGTTATGTAGTAATAGTATATAACGTTATACGTTATATAGTAATAGTATATAACGTTATACGTTATATAGTAATAGTATATAATGTTATACGTTATATAGTAATAGTATATAACGTTATACGTTAGTACGTAATAGTATATAACGTTATACGTTATATGGTAATACTATACAACGTTATACGTTATATAGTAATATTATATAACGTTATGCGTTATATAGTAATAGTATATAACGTTATACGTTAGTACGTAATAATATACAACGATATACGTGATATGGTAATACTATATAACGTTATACGCTATTACGTAATAGTATCTAACGTTATACGTTATTACGTAATAGTATACAACGTTATACGTGATATGGTAATACTATATAACGTTATACGTTAGTACGTAATAATATACAACGATATACGTGATATGGTAATACTATATAACGTTATACGCTATTACGTAATAGTATCTAACGTTATACGTTATATAGTAATAGTATATAACGTTATACGTTATATAGTAATATTATATAACGTTATGCGTTATATAGTAATAGTATATAACGTTATACGTTATATAGTAATAGTATATAACGTTATGCGTTATATAGTAATAGTATATATCGTTATACGTTATATAGTAATAGTATATAACGTTATACGTTATATAGTATAAGTATATAACGTTATACGTTATATAGTAATAGTATATAACGTTATACGTTATATAGTATAGGTATATAACGTAATACGTTATATAGTAATACTATATAACGTTATACGCTATTACGTAATAGTATCTAACGTTATACGTTATATAGTAATAGTATATAACGTTATACGTTATATAGTAATATTATATAACGTTATGCGTTATATAGTAATAGTATATAACGTTATACGTTATATAGTAATAGTATATAACGTTATGCGTTATATAGTAATAGTATATATCGTTATACGTTATATAGTAATAGTGTATAACGTTATACGTTATATAGTAATAGTATATAACGTTATACGTTATATAGTAATAGTATATAACGTTATACGTTATATAGTAATATTATATAACGTTATGCGTTATATAGTAATAGTATATAACGTTATACGATAGTACGTAATAGTATATATCGTTATACGTTATATAGTAATAGTATATAACGTTATACGTTATATAGTAATAGTATATAACGTTATACGTTATATAGTAATAGTATATAACGTTATACGTTAGTACGTAATAATATACAACGATATACGTGGTATGGTAATACTATATAACGTTATACGCTATCACGTAATAGTATCTAACGTTATACGTTATATAGTAATAGTGTATAACGTTATACGTTATATAGTAATAGTATATAGCGATATACGTTATATAGTAATAGTATAAAACGTTATACGTTAGTACGTAATATTATATAACGTTATACGTTATATGGTAATACTATACAACGTTATACGTTATATAGTAACATTATATAACGTTATGCGTTATATAGTAATAGTATATAACGTTATACGATAGTACGTAATGGTATATAACGTTATACGTGTTATGGTAATACTATATAACGTTATACGCTATTACGTATTAGTATATAACGTTATACGTTAATACATAATAGTATATATCGTTATACGTTATATAGTAATAGTATATAGCGATATACGTTATATAGTAATAGTATATAACGTTATACGTTAGTACGTAATAGTATATAACGTTATACGTTAATACGTAATGGTATATATCGTTATACGTTATATAGTAACAGTATATAACGTTATACGTTATATAGTAATAGTATATAACGTTATACGTTATATAGTATAAGTATATAACGTTATACGTTATATAGTAATAGTATATAACGTTATACGTTATACAGTAATATTATATAACGTTATGCGTTATATAGTAATAGTATATAACGTTATACGTTATATAGTATAAGTATATAACGTTATACGTTATATAGTAATAGTATATAACGTTATACGTTATATAGTAATAGTATATAACGTTATACGTTATAGAGTAATAGTATATAACGTTATACGTTATGTAGTAATAGTATATAACGTTATACGATAGTACGTAATAGTATATAACGTTATACATGATATGGTAATACTATATAACGTTATACGCTATTACGTAATAGTATATAACGTTATACGTTAATACGTAATAGTATATATCGTTATACGTTATATAGTAATAGTATATAGCGATATACGTTATATAGTAATAGTATATAACGTTATACGTTAGTACGTAATAGTATATAACGTTATACGTTATATGGTAATACTATACAACGTTATACGTTATATAGTAATATTATATAGCGTTATGCGTTATATAGTAATAGTATAAAACGTTATACGATAGTACGTAATGTTATATAACGTTATACGTGATATGGTAATACTATATAACGTTATACGCTATTACGTAATAGTATATAACGTTATACGTTAATACGTAATAGTATATATCGTTATACGTTATATAGTAATAGTATATAGCGATATACGTTATATAGTAATAGTATATAACGTTATACGTTAGTACGTAATAGTATATAACGTTATACGTTAATACGTAATAGTATATATCGTTATACGTTATATAGTAACAGTATGTAACGTTACACGTTATATAGTAATAGTATATAACGTTATACGTTATATAGTAATATTATATAACGTTATGCGTTATATAGTAATAGCATAGAACGTTATACGTTATATAGTAATTGTATATAACCTTATACGTTATATAGTAATAGTATATAACGTTATACGTTAGTACGTAATAATATACAACGTTATGCGTGATATGGCGATACTATATAACGTTATACGTTATTACGTAATAGTATATAACGTTATACGTTATTACGTAATAGTATACAACGTTATACGTGATATGGTAAAACTATATAACGTTATACGTTAATACGTAATAGTATATATCGTTATACGTTATATAGTAATAGTATATAACGTTATACGTTATATAGTAATAGTATATAACGTTATACGTTATATAGTAATAGAATATAACGTTATACGTTATATAGTAATAGTATATAACGTTATACGTTAGTACGTAATAATATACAACGTTATACGTTATATAGTAATAGTATATAACGTTATACGTTATATAGTAATAGTATATAACGTTATACGTTATATAGTAATAGTATATAACGTTATACGTTATATAGTAATAGTATATAACGTTATACGTTATATAGTAATAGTATATAACGTTATACGTTATATAGTAATAGTATATAACGTTATACGTTATATAGTAATATTATATAACGTTATGCGTTATATAGTAATAGTATATAACGTTATACGTTATATAGTAATAGTATATAACGTTATGCGTTATATAGTAATAGTATATAACGTTATACGATAGTATGGAATAGTATATATCGTTATACGTTATATAGTAATAGTATATAACGTTATACGTTATATAGTAATAGTATATAACGTTATACGTTAATACGTAATAGTATATAACGTTATACGTTAATACGTAATAGTATATATCGTTATACGTTATATAGTAATAGTATAAAGCGATATACGTTATATAGTAATAGTATATAACGTTATACGTTAGTACGTAATAGTATATAACGTTATACGTTATATGGTAATACTATACAACGTTATACGTTATATAGTAATAGTATATAACGTTATACGTTATATAGTAATAGTATATAAGGTTATACGTGATGTGGTAAAACTATATAACGTTATGCGTTATATAGTAATAGTATATAACGTTATACGATAGTACGTAATGGTATATAACGTTATACGTGATATGGTAATACTATATAACGTTATACGCTATTACGTAATACTATATAACGTTGTACGTTAATACGTAATAGTATATATCGTTATACGTTATATAGTAATAGTATATAGCGATATACGTTATATAGTAATAGTATATAACGTTATGCGTTAGTACGTAATAGTATATAACGTTATACGTTAATACGCAATAGTATATATCGTTATACGTTATATAGTAACAGTATATAACGTTATACGTTATATAGTAATAGTATATAACGTTGTACGTTGTATAGTATAAGTATATAACGTTATACGTTATATAGTAATAGTATATAACGTTATACGTTATATAGTAATAGTATATAACGTTATACGTTATATAGTATAAGTATATAACGTTATACGTTATATAGTAATAGTATATAACGTTATACGTTATATAGTAATATTATATAACGTTATACGTTATATAGTAATATTATATAACGTTATACGTTATATAGTAATATTATATAACGTTATGCGTTATATAGTAATAGCATAGAACGTTATACGTTATATAGTAATTGTATATAACGTTATACGTTATATAGTAATAGTATATAACGTTATACGTTAGTACGTAATAATATACAACGTTATACGTGATATGGTAAAACTATATAACGTTATACGTTAATACGTAATAGTGTATATCGTTATACATTATATAGTAATAGTATATAACGTTATACGTTATATAGTAATAGTATATAACGTTATACGTTATATAGTAATAGTATATAACGTTATACGCTATATAGTAATAGTACATAACGTTATACGTTATATAGTAATAGTATATAACGTTATACGTTAGTACGCAATAATATACAACGTTATACGTGATATGGCAATACTATATAACGTTATACGTTATTACGTAATAGTATATAACGTTATACGTTATATAGTAATAGTATATAACGTTATACGTTATATAGTAATAGTATATAACGTTTTACGTTATATAGTAATAGTATATAACGTTATACGTTATATAGTAATAGTATATAACGTTATACGTTATATAGTAATATTATATAACGTTATGCGTTATGTGGTAATAGTATATAACGTTATACGTTATATAGTAATAGTATATAACGTTATGCGTTATATAGTAATAGCATATAACGTTATACGATAGCATGCAATAGTATATATCGTTATACGTTATATAGTAATAGTATATAACGTTATACGTTATATAGTAATAGTATATAACGTTATACGTTATATAGTAATAGTATATAATGTTATACGTTATTACGTAATAGTATAGAACGTTATACGTTATATAGTAATAGTATATAACGTTATATGTTATTACGTAATAGTATATAACGTTATGCGTTATATAGTAATAGTATATAACGTTATACGTTATATAGTAATAGTATATAACGTTATACGTTATATAGTAATAGTATATAACGTTATACGTTATATAGTAATATTATATAACGTTATGCGTTATATAGTAATAGTATATAACGTTATACGTTATATAGTAATAGTATATAACGTTATGCGTTATATACTAATAGTATATAACGTTATACGATAGTACGTAATAGAATATATCGTTATACGTTATATAGTAATAGTATATAACGTTATACGTTAGTACGTAATAATATACAACGTTATACGTGATATGGCAATACTATATAACGTTATACGTTAATACGTAATAGTATATATCGTTATACGTTATATAGTAATAGTATATAACGTTATACGTTATATAGTAATAGTATATAACGTTATACGTTATATAGTAATAGTATATAACGTTGTACGTTATATAGTAATATTATATAACGTTATGCGTTATATAGTAATAGTATATAACGTTATACGTTATATAGTAATAGTATATAACGTTATACGTTATATAGTAATAGTATATAACGTTATACGTTAGTACGTAATAATATACAACGTTATACGTGATATGGCAATACTATATAACGTTATACGTTATTACGTAATAGTATATAACGTTATACGTTATATAGTAATAGTATATAACGTTATACGTTATATGGTAATATTATATAACGTTATGCGTTATATAGTAATAGTATATAATGTTATACGTTATATAGTAATAGTATATAACGTTATACGTTATATAGTAATAGTATATAACGTTATACGTTATATGGTAATACTATACAACGTTATACGTTATATAGTAATAGTATATAACGTTATACGTTATATAGTAATATTATATAACGTTATGCGTTATATATAAATAGTATATAACGTTATACGTTATATAGTGATAGAATATAACGTTATGCGTTATATAGTAATAGTATATAACGTTATACGTTATATAGTAATAGTATATAACGTTATACGTTATATAGTAATAGTATATAACGTTATACGTTAGTACGTTATAATATACAACGTTATACGTGATATGGCAATACTATATAACATTATACGTGATTACGTAATAGTATCTAACGTTATACGTTATTACGTAATAGTATACAACGTTATACGTGATATGGTAATACTATATAACGTTATACGTTAGTACGTAATAATATACAACGTTATACGTGATATGGTAATACTATATAACGTTATAGACTATTACGTAATAGTATATAACGTTATACGTTAATACGTAATAGTATATATCGTTATACGTTATATAGTAATAGTATATAACGTTATACGTTATATAGTAATAGTGTATAACGTTATACGTTATATAGTAATAGTATATAACGTTATACGTTATATGGTAATACTATACAACGTTATACGTTATATAGTAATAGTATATAACGTTATACGTTATATAGTAATAGTATATAACGCTATACGTTATATAGTAATATTATATAACGTTATGCGTTATATAGTAATAGTATATAACGTTATACGTTATATAGTAATAGTATATAACGTTATGCGTTATATAGTAATAGTATGTCGGAGATGCAGAGACATCGAGCCTTTCTTTTGGAAGATTTCTCAATACTTGGGCTCGGGGTGACATAACTGGTCGCCGAACGTAGCCACGGTCACGGGATGAACGAAATTTTTTACAAAGGAGGTTCCAGTGTTAAGGGATACGCTGTATAAACAATCAAGTCTTGATCAGGAGCAATGCTGGTTTATGTGGAACTGCCTAGTTACGGCGCTTGGGAATTTGTTGATATTCCCGATCGATATGTATTTGATATATGTAACTGTATCTGTCTTTTATTTTGCAATCTCCTTGGAGAGTTTACTGTCATCGTCTTGGAGTCAGTCTTAGAGAAACCCTGTGCCAGAGTGAACGTGTCAGTGTGCTATCAAAAATATATTAAAACGTACAGAAAGTATCCCGTTGACCGTGGATTCGTTACAGAACCCAAGAATATTATTTAAAGCATTTGTTTACTTATTGTTTGTTATCTTAGTTAACCGATAAACTAATTATTTATCAAAGTTTGTAAAGAAATATAATTTTATGTAAATACAACCTTTATTGAACTTCATGATGGCAAATGCTAACGAAGAATCGTCTCGCGCTCGAAATCCAAGCGACAATTCGACATATATAATAATTCGACATATATTCGACATATATTCGTTATACGTTATATAGTAATAGTATATAACGTTATACGTTATGTATTAATAGTATATAACGTTATACGTTATATAGTAATAGTATATAACGTTATACGTTATATAGTAATAGTATATAATGTTATACGTTATATAGTAATAGTATATAACGTTATACGTTAATACGTAATAGTATATAACGTTATACGTTATATAGTAATAGTATATAACGTTATACGTTAGTACGTAATAATATACAACGTTATACGTGATATGGCAATACTATATAACGTTATACGTTATTACGTAATATTATATAACGTTATACGTTATATAGTAATAGTATATAACGTTATACGATAGTACGTAATAGTATATAACGTTATACGTGATATAGTAATAGTATATAACGTTATACGATAGTACGTAATAGTATATAACGTTATACGTGATATGGTAATACTATATAACGTTATACGCCATTACGTAATAGTATATAACGTTATACGTTATATAGTAATAGTATATAACGTTATACGTTATATAGTAATAGTATATAACGTTATACGTTATATAGTAATAGTATATAACGTTATACGTTAATACGTAATAGTATATATCGTTATACGTTATATAGTAATAGTATATAACGTTATACGTTATATAGTAATATTATATAAGGTTATGCGTTATATAGTAATAGTATATAACGTTATACGTTAGTACGTAATAATATACAACGTTATACGTGATATGGTAATACTATATAACGTTATACGCTATTACGTAATAGTATATAACGTTATACGTTAATACGTAATAGTATATATCGTTATACGTTATATAGTAATAGTATATAGCGATATACGTTATATAGTAATAGTATATAACGTTATACGTTATATAGTAATAGTATATAACGTTATACGTTATATAGTAATAGTATATAACGTTATACGTTATATAGTAATAGTATATAACGTTATACGTTATATAGTAATAGTATATAACGTTATACGTTAGTACGTAATAATATACAACGTTATACGTGATATGGCAATACTATATAACGTTATACGTTATTACGTAATAGTATATAACGTTATACGTTATATAGTAATAGTATATAGCGTTATACGTTATATAGTTATAGTATATAACGTTATACGTTATATAGTATAAGTATATAACGTTATACGTTATATAGTAATAGTATATAACGTTATACGATAGTACGTAATGGTATATAACGTTATACGTGATATGGTAATACTATATAACGTTATACGCTATTACGTAATAGTATATAACGTTATACGTTAATACGTAATAGTATATATCGTTACACGTTATATAGTAATAGTATATAGCGATATACGTTATATAGTAATAGTATATAACGTTATACGTTAGTACGTAATAGTATATAACGTTATACGTTAATACGTAATAGTATATATCGTTATACGTTATATAGTAACAGTATTTAACGTTATACGTTATATAGTATAGGTATATAACGTTATACGTTATATAGTAATAGTATATAACGTTATACGTTATATAGTAATAGTATATAACGTTATACGTTATATAGTAATAGTATATAACGTTATACGTTAGTACGTAATAATATACAACGTTATACGTGATATGGTAATACTATATAACGTTATACGCTATTACGTAATAGTATATAACGTTATACGTTAATACGTAATAGTATATATCGTTATACGTTATATCGTAATAGTATATAGCGATATACGTTATATAGTAATAGTATATAACGTTATACGTTATATAGTAATAGTATATAACGTTATACGTTATATAGTAATAGTATATAACGTTATACGTTATATAGTAATAGTATATAACGTTATACGTTATTACGTAATAGTATATAACGTTATACGTTATATAGTAATAGTATATAACGTTATACGTTATATGGTAATATTATATAACGTTATGCGTTATATAGTAATAGTATATAACGTTATACGTTATATAGTAATAGTATATAACGTTATACGTTATATAGTAATAGTATATAACGTTATACGTTAGTACGTTATAATATACAACGTTATACGTGATATGGCAATACTATATAACATTATACGTGATTACGTAATAGTATCTAACGTTATACGTTATTACGTAATAGTATACAACGTTATACGTGATATGGTAATACTATATAACGTTATACGTTAGTACGTAATAATATACAACGTTATACGTGATATGGTAATACTATATAACGTTATAGACTATTACGTAATAGTATATAACGTTATACGTTAATACGTAATAGTATATATCGTTATACGTTATATAGTAATAGTATATAACGTTATACGTTATATAGTAATAGTGTATAACGTTATACGTTATATAGTAATAGTATATAACGTTATACGTTATATGGTAATACTATACAACGTTATACGTTATATAGTAATAGTATATAACGTTATACGTTATATAGTAATAGTATATAACGCTATACGTTATATAGTAATATTATATAACGTTATGCGTTATATAGTAATAGTATATAACGTTATACGTTATATAGTAATAGTATATAACGTTATGCGTTATATAGTAATAGTATGTCGGAGATGCAGAGACATCGAGCCTTTCTTTTGGAAGATTTCTCAATACTTGGGCTCGGGGTGACATAACTGGTCGCCGAACGTAGCCACGGTCACGGGATGAACGAAATGTTTTACAAAGGAGGTTCCAGTGTTAAGGGATACGCTGTATAAACAATCAAGTCTTGATCAGGAGCAATGCTGGTTTATGTGGAACTGCCTAGTTACGGCGCTTGGGAATTTGTTGATATTCCCGATCGATATGTATTTGATATATGTAACTGTATCTGTCCTTTATTTTGCAATCTCCTTGGAGAGTTTACTGTCATCGTCTTGGAGTCAGTCTTAGAGAAACCCTGTGCCAGAGTGAACGTGTCAGTGTGCTATCAAAAATATATTAAAACGTACAGAAAGTATCCCGTTGACCGTGGATTCGTTACAGAACCCAAGAATATTATTTAAAGCATTTGTTTACTTATTGTTTGTTATCTTAGTTAACCGATAAACTAATTATTTATCAAAGTTTGTAAAGAAATATAATTTTATGTAAATACAACCTTTATTGAACTTCATGATGGCAAATGCTAACGAAGAATCGTCTCGCGCTCGAAATCCAAGCGACAATTCGACATATATAATAATTCGACATATATTCGACATATATTCGTTATACGTTATATAGTAATAGTATATAACGTTATGCGTTATGTAGTAATGGTATATAACGTTATACGTTATATAGTAATAGTATATAACGTTATACGTTATATAGTAATAGTATATAATGTTATACGTTATATAGTAATAGTATATAACGTTATACGTTAATACGTAATAGTATATAACGTTATACGTTATATAGTAATAGTATATAACGTTATACGTTAGTACGTAATAATATACAACGTTATACGTGATATGGCAATACTATATAACGTTATACGTTATTACGTAATATTATATAACGTTATACGTTATATAGTAATAGTATATAACGTTATACGATAGTACGTAATAGTATATAACGTTATACGTGATATAGTAATAGTATATAACGTTATACGATAGTACGTAATAGTATATAACGTTATACGTGATATGGTAATACTATATAACGTTATACGCCATTACGTAATAGTATATAACGTTATACGTTATATAGTAATAGTATATAACGTTATACGTTAATACGTAATAGTATATATCGTTATACGTTATATAGTAATAGTATATAACGTTATACGTTATATAGTAATATTATATAAGGTTATGCGTTATATAGTAATAGTATATAACGTTATACGATAGTACGTAATAATATACAACGTTATACGTGATATGGCAATACTATATAACGTTATACGTTATTACGTAATAGTATATAACGTTATACGTTATATAGTAATAGTATATAACGTTATACGTTATATAGTAATAGTATATAACGTTATACGTTATATAGTAATAGTATATAACGTTATACGTTATATAGTAATAGTATATAACGTTATACGTTATATAGTAATAGTATATAACGTTATACGTTATATAGTAATAGTATATAATGTTATACGTTATATAGTAATAGTATATAACGTTATACGTTAATACGTAATAGTATATAACGTTATACGTTATATAGTAATAGTATATAACGTTATACGTTAGTACGTAATAATATACAACGTTATACGTGATATGGCAATACTATATAACGTTATACGTTATTACGTAATATTGTATAACGTTATACGTTATATAGTAATAGTATATAACGTTATACGATAGTACGTAATAGTATATAACGTTATACGTGATATAGTAATAGTATATAACGTTATACGATAGTACGTAATAGTATATAACGTTATACGTGATATGGTAATACTATATAACGTTATACGCCATTACGTAATAGTATATAACGTTATACGTTATATAGTAATAGTATATAACGTTATACGTTAATACGTAATAGTATATATCGTTATACGTTATATAGTAATAGTATATAACGTTATACGTTATATAGTAATATTATATAAGGTTATGCGTTATATAGTAATAGTATATAACGTTATACGATAGTACGTAATAATATACAACGTTATACGTGATATGGCAATACTATATAACGTTATACGTTATTACGTAATAGTATATAACGTTATACGTTATATAGTAATAGTATATAACGTTATACGTTATATAGTAATAGTATATAACGTTATACGTTATATAGTAATAGTATATAACGTTATACGTTATATAGTAATAGTATATAACGTTATACGTTATATAGTAATAGTATATAACGTTATACGTTATATAGTAATAGTATATAACGTTATACGTTATATAGTAATAGTATATAACGTTATACGTTATATAGTAATAGTATATAACGTTATACGTTATATAGTAATGGTATATAACGTTATACGTTAGTACGTAATAATATACAACGTTATACGTGATATGGCAATACTATATAACGTTATACGTTATTACGTAATAGTATATAACGTTATACGTTATATAGTAATAGTATATAACGTTATACGTTATATAGTAATAGTATATAACGTTATACGTTATATAGTAATAGTATATAACGTTATACGTTATATAGTAATAGTATATAACGTTATACGTCAGTACGTAATAATATACAACGTTATACGTGATATGGCAATACTATATAACGTTATACGTTATTACGTAATAGTATATAACGTTATACGTTATATAGTAATAGTATATAACGTTATACGTTATATAGTAATATTATATAACGTTATGCGTTATATAGTAATAGTATATAACGTTATACGTTATATAGTAATAGTATATAACGTTATACGTTATATAGTAATAGTATATAACGTTATACGTTAATACGTAATAGTATATATCGTTATACGTTATATAGTAATAGTATATAACGTTATACGTTATATAGTAATATTAT
This sequence comes from Bombus terrestris, assembly GCF_910591885.1. Lineage (NCBI taxonomy): Eukaryota > Metazoa > Arthropoda > Insecta > Hymenoptera > Apidae > Bombus > Bombus terrestris. Next base: position 772,569 of record NC_063286.1, read on the forward strand.
ATAAGGTTATGCGTTATATAGTAATAGTATATAACGTTATACGTTATATAGTAATAGTATATAACGTTATACGTTATATAGTATAAGTATATAACGTTATACGTTATATAGTAATAGTATATAACGTTATACGTTATATAGTAATAGTATATAACGTTATACGATAGTACGTAATAATATACAACGTTATACGTGATATGGCAATACTATATAACGTTATACGTTATTACGTAATAGTATATAACGTTATACGTTATATAGTAATAGTATATAACGTTATACGTTATATAGTAATAGTATATAACGTTATACGTTATATAGTAATAGTATATAACGTTATACGTTATATAGTAATATTATATAACGTTATAGTAATAGTATATAACGTTATACGTTATATAGTAATAGTATATAACGTTATACGTTATATAGTAATAGTATATAACGTTATACGTTATATAGCAATAGTATATAACGTTATACGTTATATAGTAATAGTATATAACGTTATACGTTAGTACGTAATAATATACAACGTTATACGTGATATGGCAATACTATATAACGTTATACGTTATTACGTAATAGTATATAACGTTATACGTTATATAGTAATAGTATATAACGTTATACGTTATATGGTAATATTATATAACGTTATGCGTTATATAGTAATAGTATATAATGTTATACGTTATATAGTAATAGTATATAACGTTATACGTTATATAGTAATAGTATATAACGTTATACGTTAATACGTAATAGTATATATCGTTATACGTTATATAGTAATAGTATATAACGTTATACGTTATATAGTAATATTATATAACGTTATGCGTTATATATAAATAGTATATAACGTTATACGTTATATAGTAATAGAATATAACGTTATGCGTTATATAGTAATAGTATATAACGTTATACGTTATATAGTAATAGTATATAACGTTATACGTTATATAGTAATAGTATATAACGTTATACGTTAGTACGTTATAATATACAACGTTATACGTGATATGGCAATACTATATAACATTATACGTGATTACGTAATAGTATCTAACGTTATACGTTATTACGTAATAGTATACAACGTTATACGTGATATGGTAATACTATATAACGTTATACGTTAGTACGTAATAATATACAACGTTATACGTGATATGGTAATACTATATAACGTTATAGACTATTACGTAATAGTATATAACGTTATACGTTAATACGTAATAGTATATATCGTTATACGTTATATAGTAATAGTATATAACGTTATACGTTATATAGTAATAGTGTATAACGTTATACGTTATATAGTAATAGTATATAACGTTATACGTTATATGGTAATACTATACAACGTTATACGTTATATAGTAATAGTATATAACGTTATACGTTATATAGTAATAGTATATAACGCTATACGTTATATAGTAATATTATATAACGTTATGCGTTATATAGTAATAGTATATAACGTTATACGTTATATAGTAATAGTATATAACGTTATGCGTTATATAGTAATAGTATGTCGGAGATGCAGAGACATCGAGCCTTTCTTTTGGAAGATTTCTCAATACTTGGGCTCGGGGTGACATAACTGGTCGCCGAACGTAGCCACGGTCACGGGATGAACGAAATGTTTTACAAAGGAGGTTCCAGTGTTAAGGGATACGCTGTATAAACAATCAAGTCTTGATCAGGAGCAATGCTGGTTTATGTGGAACTGCCTAGTTACGGCGCTTGGGAATTTGTTGATATTCCCGATCGATATGTATTTGATATATGTAACTGTATCTGTCTTTTATTTTGCAATCTCCTTGGAGAGTTTACTGTCATCGTCTTGGAGTCAGTCTTAGAGAAACCCTGTGCCAGAGTGAACGTGTCAGTGTGCTATCAAAAATATATTAAAACGTACAGAAAGTATCCCGTTGACCGTGGATTCGTTACAGAACCCAAGAATATTATTTAAAGCATTTGTTTACTTATTGTTTGTTATCTTAGTTAACCGATAAACTAATTATTTATCAAAGTTTGTAAAGAAATATAATTTTATGTAAATACAACCTTTATTGAACTTCATGATGGCAAATGCTAACGAAGAATCGTCTCGCGCTCGAAATCCAAGCGACAATTCGACATATATAATAATTCGACATATATTCGACATATATTCGTTATACGTTATATAGTAATAGTATATAACGTTATGCGTTATGTATTAATAGTATATAACGTTATACGTTATATAGTAATAGTATATAACGTTATACCTTATATAGTAATAGTATATAATGTTATACGTTATATAGTAATAGTATATAACGTTATACGTTAATACGTAATAGTATATAACGTTATACGTTATATAGTAATAGTATATAACGTTATACGTTAGTACGTAATAATATACAACGTTATACGTGATATGGCAATACTATATAACGTTATACGTTATTACGTAATATTATATAACGTTATACGTTATATAGTAATAGTATATAACGTTATACGTGATATAGTAATAGTATATAACGTTATACGATAGTACGTAATAGTATATAACGTTATACGTGATATGGTAATACTATATAACGTTATACGCCATTACGTAATAGTATATAACGTTATACGTTAATACGTAATAGTTTATATCGTTATACGTTATATAGTAATAGTATATAGCGATATACGTTATATAGTAATAGTATATAACGTTATACGTTAGTACGTAATAGTATATAACGTTATACGTTATATGGTAATACTATACAACGTTATACGTTATATAGTAATAGTATATAACGTTATACGTTATATAGTAATAGTATATAACGTTATACGTTATATAGTAATATTATATAACGTTATGCGTTATATAGTAATAGTATATAACGTTATACGATAGTACGTAATGGTATATAACGTTATACGTGATATGGTAATACTATATAACGTTATACGCTATTACGTAATAGTATATAACGTTATACGTTAATACGTAATAGTATATATCGTTATACGTTATATAGTAATAGTATATAGCGATATACGCTATATAGTAATAGTATATAACGTTATACGTTAGTACGTAATAGTATATAACGTTATACGTTAATACGTAATTGTATATATCGTTATACGTTCTATAGTAACAGTATATAACGTTATACGTTATATAGTAATAGTATATAACGTTATACGTTATATAGTATAAGTATATAACGTTATACGTTATATAGTAATAGTATATAACGTTATGCGTTATATAGTATAAGTATATAACGTTATACGTTATATAGTAATAGTATATAACGTTATACGTTATATAGTAATAGTATATAATTTTATACGTTATATAGTAATAGTATATAACGTTATACGTTAATACGTAATAGTATATAACGTTATACGTTATATAGTAATAGTATATAACGTTATACGTTAGTACGTAATAATATACAACGTTATACGTGATATGGCAATACTATATAACGTTATACGTTATTACGTAATATTATATAACGTTATACGTTATATAGTAATAGTATATAACGTTATACGATAGTACGTAATAGTATATAACGTTATACGTGATATAGTAATAGTATATAACGTTATACGATAGTACGTAATAGTATATAACGTTATACGTGATATGGTAATACTATATAACGTTATACGCCATTACGTAATAGTATATAACGTTATACGTTAATACGTAATAGTATATATCGTTATACGTTATATAGTAATAGTATATAGCGATATACGTTATATAGTAATAGTATATAACGTTATACGTTAGTACGTAATAGTATATAACGTTATACGTTATATGGTAATACTATACAACGTTATACGTTATATAGTAATAGTATATAACGTTATACGTTATATAGTAATAGTATATAACGTTATACGTTATATAGTAATATTATATAACGTTATGCGTTATATAGTAATAGTATATAACGTTATACGATAGTACGTAATGGTATATAACGTTATACGTGATATGGTAATACTATATAACGTTATACGCTATTACGTAATAGTATATAACGTTATACGTTAATACGTAATAGTATATATCGCTATACGTTATATAGTAATAGTATATAGCGATATACGTTATATAGTAATAGTATATAACGTTATACGTTAGTACGTAATAGTATATAACGTTATACGTTAATACGTAATAGTATATATCGTTATACGTTATATAGTAACAGTATATAACGTTATACGTTATATAGTAATAGTATATAACGTTATACGTTATATAGTATAAGTATATAACGTTATACGTTATATAGTAATAGTATATAACGTTATACGTTATATAGTATAAGTATATAACGTTATACGTTATATAGTAGTAGTATATAACGTTATACGTTATATAGTAATATTATATAACGTTATGCGTTATATAGTAATAGTATATAACGTTATACGTTATATAGTAATATTATATAACGTTATGCGTTATATAGTAATATTATATAACGTTATGCGTTATATAGTAATAGTATATAACGTTATACGTTATATAGTAATACTATATAACGTTATGCGTTATATAGTAATAGTATATAACGTTATACGATAGTATGGAATAGTATATATCGTTATACGTTATATAGTAATAGTATATAACGTTATACGTTATATAGTAATACTATATAACGTTATGCGTTATATAGTAATAGTATATAACGTTATACGATAGTATGGAATAGTATATATCGTTATACGTTATATAGTAATAGTATATAACGTTATACGTTATATAGTAATAGTATATAACGTTCTACGTTATATAGTAATAGTATATAACGTTATACGTTATATAGTAATACTATATAACGTTATACGTTATATAGTAATACTATATAACGTTATACGTTATATAGTAATAGTATATAACGTTATACGTTATATAGTAATAGTATATAACGTTATACATTAGTACGTAATAATATACAACGTTATACGTTATATGGTAATACTATACAACGTTATACGTTATATAGTAATAGTATATAACGTTAGACGTTATATAGTAATAGTATATAGCGATATACGTTATATAGTAATAGTATATAACGTTATACGTTATATAGTAATAGTATATAACGTTATAAGTTATATAGTAATAGTATATAACGTTATACGTTATATAGTAATAGTATATAATGTTATACGTTATATAGTAATAGTATATAACGTTATACGTTAATACGTAATAGTATATAACGTTATACGTTAGTACGTAATAATATACAACGTTATACGTGATATAGTAATAGTATATAACGTTATACGTTATTACGTAATAGTATATAACGTTATACGTTATATAGTAATAGTATATAACGTTATACGTTATATAGTAATATTATATAACGTTGTGCGTTATATAGTAATAGTATATAACGTTATACGTTATATAGTAATAGTATATAACGTTATGCGTTATATAGTAATAGTATATAACGTTATACGTTATATAGTAATAGTATATAACGTTATGCGTTATATAGTAATAGTATATAACGTTATACGTTATATAGTAATAGTATATAACGTTATACGTTATATAGTAATATTATATAACGTTATGCGTTATATAGTAATAGTATATAACGTTATACGTTATATAGTAATACTATATAACGTTATGCGTTATATAGTAGTAGTATATAACGTTATACGATAGTATGGAATAGTATATATCGTTATACGTTATATAGTAATACTATATAACGTTATACGTTATATACTATTACTATATAACGTATAACGTTATATAGTAATAGTATATAACGTTATACGTTATATAGTAATAGTATATAACGTTATACGTTAGTACGTAATAATATACAACGTTATACGTGATATGGCAATACTATATAACGTTATACGTTATTACGTAATAGTATATAACGTTATACGTTATATAGTAATAGTATATAACGTTATACGTTATATAGTAATAGTATATAACGTTATACGTTATATAGTAATAGTATATAACGTTATACGTTATATAGTAATAGTATATAACGTTATACGTCAGTACGTAATAATATACAACGTTATACGTGATATGGCAATACTATATAACGTTATACGTTATTACGTAATAGTATATAACGTTATACGTTATATAGTAATAGTATATAACGTTATACGTTATATAGTAATATTATATAACGTTATGCGTTATATAGTAATAGTATATAACGTTATACGTTATATAGTAATAGTATATAACGTTATACGTTATATAGTAATAGTATATAACGTTATACGTTAATACGTAATAGTATATATCGTTATACGTTATATAGTAATAGTATATAACGTTATACGTTATATAGTAATATTATATAAGGTTATGCGTTATATAGTAATAGTATATAACGTTATACGTTATATAGTAATAGTATATAACGTTATACGTTATATAGTATAAGTATATAACGTTATACGTTATATAGTAATAGTATATAACGTTATACGTTATATAGTAATAGTATATAACGTTATACGATAGTACGTAATAATATACAACGTTATACGTGATATGGCAATACTATATAACGTTATACGTTATTACGTAATAGTATATAACGTTATACGTTATATAGTAATAGTATATAACGTTATACGTTATATAGTAATAGTATATAACGTTATACGTTATATAGTAATAGTATATAACGTTATACGTTATATAGTAATATTATATAACGTTATAGTAATAGTATATAACGTTATACGTTATATAGTAATAGTATATAACGTTATACGTTATATAGTAATAGTATATAACGTTATACGTTATATAGTAATATTATATAACGTTATGCGTTATATAGTAATAGTATATAACGTTATACGTTATATAGCAATAGTATATAACGTTATACGTTATATAGTAATAGTATATAACGTTATACGTTAGTACGTAATAATATACAACGTTATACGTGATATGGCAATACTATATAACGTTATACGTTATTACGTAATAGTATATAACGTTATACGTTATATAGTAATAGTATATAACGTTATACGTTATATGGTAATATTATATAACATTATGCGTTATATAGTAATAGTATATAATGTTATACGTTATATAGTAATAGTATATAACGTTATACGTTATATAGTAATAGTATATAACGTTATACGTTAATACGTAATAGTATATATCGTTATACGTTATATAGTAATAGTATATAACGTTATACGTTATATAGTAATATTATATAACGTTATGCGTTATATATAAATAGTATATAACGTTATACGTTATATAGTAATAGAATATAACGTTATGCGTTATATAGTAATAGTATATAACGTTATACGTTATATAGTAATAGTATATAACGTTATACGTTATATAGTAATAGTATATAACGTTATACGTTAGTACGTTATAATATACAACGTTATACGTGATATGGCAATACTATATAACATTATACGTGATTACGTAATAGTATCTAACGTTATACGTTATTACGTAATAGTATACAACGTTATACGTGATATGGTAATACTATATAACGTTATACGTTAGTACGTAATAATATACAACGTTATACGTGATATGGTAATACTATATAACGTTATATACTATTACGTAATAGTATATAACGTTATACGTTAATACGTAATAGTATATATCGTTATACGTTATATAGTAATAGTATATAACGTTATACGTTATATAGTAATAGTGTATAACGTTATACGTTATATAGTAATAGTATATAACGTTATACGTTATATGGTAATACTATACAACGTTATACGTTATATAGTAATAGTATATAACGTTATACGTTATATAGTAATAGTATATAACGCTATACGTTATATAGTAATATTATATAACGTTATGCGTTATATAGTAATAGTATATAACGTTATACGTTATATAGTAATAGTATATAACGTTATGCGTTATATAGTAATAGTATGTCGGAGATGCAGAGACATCGAGCCTTTCTTTTGGAAGATTTCTCAATACTTGGGCTCGGGGTGACATAACTGGTCGCCGAACGTAGCCACGGTCACGGGATGAACGAAATGTTTTACAAAGGAGGTTCCAGTGTTAAGGGATACGCTGTATAAACAATCAAGTCTTGATCAGGAGCAATGCTGGTTTATGTAGAACTGCCTAGTTACGGCGCTTGGGAATTTGTTGATATTCCCGATCGATATGTATTTGATATATGTAACTGTATCTGTCTTTTATTTTGCAATCTCCTTGGAGAGTTTACTGTCATCGTCTTGGAGTCAGTCTTAGAGAAACCCTGTGCCAGAGTGAACGTGTCAGTGTGCTATCAAAAATATATTAAAACGTACAGAAAGTATCCCGTTGACCGTGGATTCGTTACAGAACCCAAGAATATTATTTAAAGCATTTGTTTACTTATTGTTTGTTATCTTAGTTAACCGATAAACTAATTATTTATCAAAGTTTGTAAAGAAATATAATTTTATGTAAATACAACCTTTATTGAACTTCATGATGGCAAATGCTAACGAAGAATCGTCTCGCGCTCGAAATCCAAGCGACAATTCGACATATATAATAATTCGACATATATTCGACATATATTCGTTATACGTTATATAGTAATAGTATATAACGTTATGCGTTATGTATTAATAGTATATAACGTTATACGTTATATAGTAATAGTATATAACGTTATACCTTATATAGTAATAGTATATAATGTTATACGTTATATAGTAATAGTATATAACGTTATACGTTAATACGTAATAGTATATAACGTTATACGTTATATAGTAATAGTATATAACGTTATACGTTAGTACGTAATAATATACAACGTTATACGTGATATGGCAATACTATATAACGTTATACGTTATTACGTAATATTATATAACGTTATACGTTATATAGTAATAGTATATAACGTTATACGATAGTACGTAATAGTATATAACGTTATACGTGATATAGTAATAGTATATAACGTTATACGATAGTACGTAATAGTATATAACGTTATACGTGATATGGTAATACTATATAACGTTATACGCCATTACGTAATAGTATATAACGTTATACGTTAATACGTAATAGTTTATATCGTTATACGTTATATAGTAATAGTATATAGCGATATACGTTATATAGTAATAGTATATAACGTTATACGTTAGTACGTAATAGTATATAGCGTTATACGTTATATGGTAATACTATACAACGTTATACGTTATATAGTAATAGTATATAACGTTATACGTTATATAGTAATAGTATATAACGTTATACGTTATATAGTAATATTATATAACGTTATGCGTTATATAGTAATAGTATATAACGTTATACGATAGTACGTAATGGTATATAACGTTATACGTGATATGGTAATACTATATAACGTTATACGCTATTACGTAATAGTATATAACGCTATACGTTAATACGTAATAGTATATATCGTTATACGTTATATAGTAATAGTATATAGCGATATACGCTATATAGTAATAGTATATAACGTTATACGTTAGTACGTAATAGTATATAACGTTATACGTTAATACGTAATTGTATATATCGTTATACGTTCTATAGTAACAGTATATAACGTTATACGTTATATAGTAATAGTATATAACGTTATACGTTATATAGTATAAGTATATAACGTTATACGTTATATAGTAATAGTATATAACGTTATGCGTTATATAGTATAAGTATATAACGTTATACGTTATATAGTAATAGTATATAACGTTATACGTTATATAGTAATAGTATATAATGTTATACGTTATATAGTAATAGTATATAACGTTATACGTTAATACGTAATAGTATATAACGTTATACGTTATATAGTAATAGTATATAACGTTATACGTTAGTACGTAATAATATACAACGTTATACGTGATATGGCAATACTATATAACGTTATACGTTATTACGTAATATTATATAACGTTATACGTTATATAGTAATAGTATATAACGTTATACGATAGTACGTAATAGTATATAACGTTATACGTGATATAGTAATAGTATATAACGTTATACGATAGTACGTAATAGTATATAACGTTATACGTGATATGGTAATACTATATAACGTTATACGCCATTACGTAATAGTATATAACGTTATACGTTAATACGTAATAGTATATATCGTTATACGTTATATAGTAATAGTATATAGCGATATACGTTATATAGTAATAGTATATAACGTTATACGTTAGTACGTAATAGTATATAACGTTATACGTTATATGGTAATACTATACAACGTTATACGTTATATAGTAATAGTATATAACGTTATACGTTATATAGTAATAGTATATAACGTTATACGTTATATAGTAATATTATATAACGTTATGCGTTATATAGTAATAGTATATAACGTTATACGATAGTACGTAATGGTATATAACGTTATACGTGATATGGTAATACTATATAACGTTATACGCTATTACGTAATAGTATATAACGTTATACGTTAATACGTAATAGTATATATCGCTATACGTTATATAGTAATAGTATATAGCGATATACGTTATATAGTAATAGTATATAACGTTATACGTTAGTACGTAATAGTATATAACGTTATACGTTAATACGTAATAGTATATATCGTTATACGTTATATAGTAACAGTATATAACGTTATACGTTATATAGTAATAGTATATAACGTTATACGTTATATAGTATAAGTATATAACGTTATACGTTATATAGTAGTAGTATATAACGTTATACGTTATATAGTAATATTATATAACGTTATGCGTTATATAGTAATAGTATATAACGTTATACGTTATATAGTAATATTATATAACGTTATGCGTTATATAGTAATAGTATATAACGTTATACGTTATATAGTAATATTATATAACGTTATGCGTTATATAGTAATAGTATATAACGTTATACGTTATATAGTAATATTATATAACGTTATGCGTTATATAGTAATAGTATATAACGTTATACGTTATATAGTAATATTATATAACGTTATACGTTATATAGTAATAGTATATAACGTTATACGTTATATAGTAATAGTATATAATGTTATACGTTATATAGTAATAGTATATAACGTTATACGTTAATACGTAATAGTATATAACGTTATACGTTATATAGTAATAGTATATAACGTTATACGTTAGTACGTAATAATATACAACGTTATACGTGATATAGTAATAGTATATAACGTTATACGTTATTACGTAATAGTATATAACGTTATACGTTATATAGTAATAGTATATAACGTTATACGTTATATAGTAATATTATATAACGTTATGCGTTATATAGTAATAGTATATAACGTTATACGTTATATAGTAATAGTATATAACGTTATGCGTTATATAGTAATAGTATATAACGTTATACGTTATATAGTAATAGTATATAACGTTATGCGTTATATAGTAATAGTATATAACTTTATACGTTATATAGTAATAGTATATAACGTTATACGTTATATAGTAATATTATATAACGTTATGCGTTATATAGTAATAGTATATAACGTTATACGTTATATAGTAATACTATATAACGTTATGCGTTATATAGTAATAGTATATAACGTTATACGATAGTATGGAATAGTATATATCGTTATACGTTATATAGTAATAGTATATAGCGATATACGTTATATAGTAATAGTATATAACGTTATACGTTATATAGTAATAGTATATAACGTTATAAGTTATATAGTAATAGTATATAACGTTATACGTTATATAGTAATAGTATATAATGTTATACGTTATATAGTAATAGTATATAACGTTATACGTTAATACGTAATAGTATATAACGTTATACGTTAGTACGTAATAATATACAACGTTATACGTGATATAGTAATAGTATATAACGTTATACGTTATTACGTAATAGTATATAACGTTATACGTTATATAGTAATAGTATATAACGTTATACGTTATATAGTAATATTATATAACGTTGTGCGTTATATAGTAATAGTATATAACGTTATACGTTATATAGTAATAGTATATAACGTTATGCGTTATATAGTAATAGTATATAACGTTATACGTTATATAGTAATAGTATATAACGTTATGCGTTATATAGTAATAGTATATAACGTTATACGTTATATAGTAATAGTATATAACGTTATACGTTATATAGTAATATTATATAACGTTATGCGTTATATAGTAATAGTATATAACGTTATACGTTATATAGTAATACTATATAACGTTATGCGTTATATAGTAGTAGTATATAACGTTATACGATAGTATGGAATAGTATATATCGTTATACGTTATATAGTAATACTATATAACGTTATACGTTATATAGTAATACTATACAACGTTATACGTTATATAGTAATAGTATATAACGTTATACGTTATATAGTAATACTATATAACGTTATACGTTATATAGTAATACTATATAACGTTATACGTTATATAGTAATAGTATATAACGTTATACGTTATATAGTAATAGTATATAACGTTATACATTAGTACGTAATAATATACAACGTTATACGTTATATGGTAATACTATACAACGTTATACGTTATATAGTAATAGTATATAACGTTAGACGTTATATAGTAATAGTATATAGCGATATACGTTATATAGTAATAGTATATAACGTTATACGTTATATAGTAATAGTATATAACGTTATAAGTTATATAGTAATAGTATATAACGTTATACGTTTTATAGTAATAGTATATAACGTTATACGTTAGTACGTAATAATATACAACGTTATACGTTATATGGTAATACTATACAACGTTATACGTTATATAGTAATAGTATATAACGTTAGACGTTATATAGTAATAGTATATAACGTTATACGTTATATAGTAACATTATGTAACGTTATGCGTTATATAGTAATAGTATATAACGTTATACGATAGTACGTAATGGTATATAACGTTATACGTGTTATGGTGATACTATATAACGTTATACGCTATTACGTAATAGTATATAACGTTATACGTTAATACGTAATAGTATATATCGTTATACGTTATATAGTAATAGTATATAGCGATATACGTTATATAGTAATAGTATATAACGTTATACGTTAGTACGTAATAGTATATAACGTTATACGTTAATACGTAATAGTATATATCGTTATACGTTATATAGTAACAGTATATAACGTCATACGTTATATAGTAATAGTATATAACGTTATACGTTATATAGTATAAGTATATAACGTTATACGTTATATAGTAATAGTATATAACGTTATACGTTATATAGTAATATTATATAACGTTATGCGTTATATAGTAATAGCATATAACGTTATACGTTATATAGTAATTGTATATAACGTTATACGTTATATAGTAATAGTATATAACGTTATACGTTAGTACGTAATAATATACAACGTTATACGTGATATGGCAATACTATATAACGTTATACGTTATTACGTAATAGTATATAACGTTATACGTTATTACGTAATAGTATACAACGTTATACGTGATATGGTAAAACTATATAACGTTATACGTTAATACGTAAGAGTATATAGCGATATACGTTATATAGTAATAGTATATAACGTTATACGTTAGTACGTAATAGTATATAACGTTATACGTTATATGGTAATACTATACAACGTTATACGTTATATAGTAATATTATATAACGTTATGCGTTATATAGTAATAGTATATAACGTTATACGATAGTACGTAATGTTATATAACGTTATACGTGATATGGTAATACTATATAACGTTATACGCTATTACGTAATAGTATATAACGTTATACGTTAATACGTAATAGTATATATCGTTATACGTTATATAGTAATAGTATATAGCGATATACGTTATATAGTAATAGTATATAACGTTATACGTTAGTACGTAATAGTATATAACGTTATACGTTAATACGTAATAGTATATATCGTTATACGTTATATAGTAACAGTATATAACGTTACACGTTATATTGTAATAGTATATAACGTTATACGTTATATAGTATAAGTATATAACGTTATACGTTATATAGTAATAGTATATAACGTTATACGTTATATAGTATAGGTATATAACGTTATACGTTATATAGTAATAGTATATAACGTTATACGTTATATAGTAATATTATATAACGTTATGCGTTATATAGTAATAGTATATAACGTTATACGTCATATAGTAATAGTATATAACGTTATACGTTATATAGTAATAGTATATAACGTTATACGTTATATAGTAATATTATATAACGTTATGCGTTATATAGTAATAGCATAGAACGTTATACGTTATATAGTAATTGTATATAACGTTATACGTTATATAGTAATAGTATATAACGTTATACGTTATAGAGTAATATTATATAACGTTATGCGTTATATAGTAATAGCATAGAACGTTATACGTTATATAGTAATTGTATATAACGTTATACGTTATATAGTAATAGTATATAACGTTATACGATAGTACGGAATAGTATATACCGTTATACGTTATATAGTAATAGTATATAACGTTATACGTTATATAGTAATAGTATATAACGTTATACGTTATATAGTAATAGAATATAACGTTATACGTTATATAGTAATAGTATATAACGTTATACGTTATATAGTAATATTATATAACGTTATGCGTTATATAGTAATAGTATATAACGTTATACGTTATATAGTAATAGTATATAACGTTATACGTTATATAGTAATAGTATATAACGTTATACGATAGTACGGAATAGTATATATCGTTATACGTTATATAGTAATAGTATATAACGTTATACGTTATATAGTAATAGTATATAACGTTATACGTTATATAGTAATAGAATATAACGTTATACGTTATATAGTAATAGTATATAACGTTATACGTTATATAGTAATATTATATAACGTTATGCGTTATATAGTAATAGTATATAACGTTATACGTTATATAGTAATAGTATATAGCGATATACGTTATATAGTAATAGTATATAACGTTATACGTTATATAGTAATAGTATATAACGTTATACGTTATATAGTAATAGTATATAACGTTATACGTTTTATAGTAATAGTATATAACGTTATACGTTAGTACGTAATAATATACAACGTTATACGTTATATGGTAATACTATACAACGTTATACGTTATATAGTAATAGTATATAACGTTAGACGTTATATAGTAATAGTATATAACGTTATACGTTATATAGTAACATTATATAACGTTATGCGTTATATAGTAATAGTATATAACGTTATACGATAGTACGTAATGGTATATAACGTTATACGTGTTATGGTAATACTATATAACGTTATACGCTATTACGTAATAGTATATAACGTTATACGTTAATACGTAATAGTATATATCGTTATACGTTATATAGTAATAGTATATAGCGATATACGTTATACAGTAATAGTATATAACGTTATACGTTAGTACGTAATAGTATATAACGTTATACGTTAATACGTAATAGTATATATCGTTATACGTTATATAGTAACAGTATATAACGTTATACGTTATATAGTAATAGTATATAACGTTATACGTTATATAGTATAAGTATATAACGTTATACGTTATATAGTAATAGTATATAACGTTATACGTTATATAGTAATATTATATAACGTTATGCGTTATATAGTAATATTATATAACGTTATGCGTTATATAGTAATAGTATATAACGTTATACGTTATATAGTAATAGTATATAACGTTATACGTTATATAGTAATAGTATATAACGTTATACGATAGTACGGAATAGTATATATCGTTATACGTTATATAGTAATAGTATATATCGTTATACGTTATATAGTAATAGTATATAGCGATATACGTTATATAGTAATAGTATATAACGTTATACGTTAGTACGTAATAGTATATAACGTTATACGTTAATACGTAATAGTATATATCGTTATACGTTATATAGTAACAGTATATAATGTTACACGTTATATTGTAATAGTATATAACGTTATACGTTATATAGTATAAGTATATAACGTTATACGTTATATAGTAATAGTATATAACGTTATACGTTATATAGTAATAGAATATAACGTTATACGTTATATAGTAATAGTATATAACGTTATACGTTATATAGTAATATTATATAACGTTATGCGTTATATAGTAATAGTATATAACGTTATACGTTATATAGTAATAGTATATAACGTTATACGATATATAGTAATAGTATATAACGTTATACGATAGTACGGAATAGTATATATCGTTATACGTTATATAGTAATAGTATATAACGTTATACGTTATATAGTAATAGTATATAACGTTATACGTTATACAGTAATAGAATATAACGTTATACGTTATATAGTAATAGTATATAACGTTATACGTTATATAGTAATATTATATAACGTTATGCGTTATATAGTAATAGTATATAACGTTATACGTTATATAGTAATAGTATATAGCGATATACGTTATATAGTAATAGTATATAACGTTATACGTTATATAGTAATAGTATATAACGTTATACGTTATATAGTAATAGTATATAACGTTATACGTTTTATAGTAATAGTATATAACGTTATACGTTAGTACGTAATAATATACAACGTTATACGTTATATGGTAATACTATACAACGTTATACGTTATATAGTAATAGTATATAACGTTAGACGTTATATAGTAATAGTATATAACGTTATACGTTATATAGTAACATTATATAACGTTATGCGTTATATAGTAATAGTATATAACGTTATACGATAATACGTAATGGTATATAACGTTATACGTGTTATGGTAATACTATATAACGTTATACGCTATTACGTAATAGTATATAACGTTATACGTTAATACGTAATAGTATATATCGTTATACGTTATATAGTAATAGTATATAGCGATATACGTTATATAGTAATAGTATATAACGTTATACGTTAGTACGTAATAGTATATAACGTTATACGTTAATACGTAATAGTATATATCGTTATACGTTATATAGTAACAGTATATAACGTTATACGTTATATAGTAATAGTATATAACGTTATACGTTATATAGTAATATTATATAACGTTATGCGTTATATAGTAATAGCATAGAACGTTATACGTTATATAGTAATTGTATTTAACGTTATACGTTATATAGTAATAGTATATAACGTTATACGTTAGTACGTAATAATATACAACGTTATACGTGATATGGCAATACTATATAACGTTATACGTTATTACGTAATATTATATAACGTTATACGTTATTACGTAACAGTATACAACGTTATACGTGATATGGTAAAACTATATAACGTTATACGTTAATACGTAATAGTATATATCGTTATACGTTATATAGTAATATTATATAACGTTATACGTTATATAGTAATAGTATATAACGTTATACGTTATATAGTAATAGTATATAACGTTATACGTTATAGAGTAATAGTATATAACGTTATGCGTTATATAGTAATAGTATATAACGTTATACGATAGTACGTAATGGTATATAACGTTATACGTGTTATGGTAATACTATATAACGTTATACGCTATTACGTAATAGTATATAACGTTATACGTTAATACGTAATAGTATATATCGTTATACGTTATATAGTAATAGTATATAGCGATATACGTTATATAGTAATAGTATATAACGTTATACGTTAGTACGTAATAGTATATAACGTTATACGTTAATACGTAATAGTATATATCGTTATACGTTATATAGTAACAGTATATAACGTTATACGTTATATAGTAATAGTATATAACGTTATACGTTATATAGTATAAGTATATAACGTTATACGTTATATAGTAATAGTATATAACGTTATACGCTATTACGTAATAGTATATAACGTTATACGTTAATACGTAATAGTATATAACGTTATACGTTATATAGTAATAGTATATAACGTTATACGTTATATAGTAATAGTATATAACGTTATACGATAGTACGGAATAGTATATATCGTTATACGTTATATAGTAATAGTATATAACGTTATACGTTATATAGTAATAGTATATAACGTTATACGTTATATAGTAATAGAATATAACGTTATACGTTATATAGTAATAGTATATAACGTTATACGTTATATAGTAATATTATATAACGTTATGCGTTATATAGTAATAGTATATAACGTTATACGTTATATAGTAATAGTATATAACGTTATACGTTATATAGTAATAGTATATAACGTTATACGATAGTACGGAATAGTATATATCGTTATACGTTATATAGTAATAGTATATAACGTTATACGTTATATAGTAATAGTATATAACGTTATACGTTATATAGTAATAGAATATAACGTTATACGTTATATAGTAATAGTATATAACGTTATACGTTATATAGTAATATTATATAACGTTATGCGTTATATAGTAATAGTATATAACGTTATACGTTATATAGTAATAGTATATAGCGATATACGTTATATAGTAATAGTATATAACGTTATACGTTATATAGTAATAGTATATAACGTTATACGTTATATAGTAATAGTATATAACGTTATACGTTTTATAGTAATAGTATATAACGTTATACGTTAGTACGTAATAATATACAACGTTATACGTTATATGGTAATACTATACAACGTTATACGTTATATAGTAATAGTATATAACGTTAGACGTTATATAGTAATAGTATATAACGTTATACGTTATATAGTAACATTATATAACGTTATGCGTTATATAGTAATAGTATATAACGTTATACGATAGTACGTAATGGTATATAACGTTATACGTGTTATGGTAATACTATATAACGTTATACGCTATTACGTAATAGTATATAACGTTATAAGTTAATACGTAATAGTATATATCGTTATACGTTATATAGTAATAGTATATAGCGATATACGTTATATAGTAATAGTATATAACGTTATACGTTAGTACGTAATAGTATATAACGTTATACGTTAATACGTAATAGTATATATCGTTATACGTTATATAGTAACAGTATATAACGTTATACGTTATATAGTAATAGTATATAACGTTATACGTTATATAGTATAAGTATATAACGTTATACGTTATATAGTAATAGTATATAACGTTATACGTTATATAGTAATATTATATAACGTTATGCGTTATATAGTAATAGCATAGAACGTTATACGTTATATAGTAATTGTATTTAACGTTATACGTTATATAGTAATAGTATATAACGTTATACGTTAGTACGTAATAATATACAACGTTATACGTGATATGGCAATACTATATAACGTTATACGTTATTACGTAATATTATATAACGTTATACGTTATTACGTAATAGTATACAACGTTATACGTGATATGGTAAAACTATATAACGTTATACGTTAATACGTAATAGTATATATCGTTATACGTTATATAGTAATAGTATATAACGTTATACGTTATATAGTAATAGTATATAACGTTATACGTTATATAGTAATAGTATATAACGTTATACGTTATAGAGTAATAGTATATAACGTTATACGTTATGTAGTAATAGTATATAACGTTATACGATAGTACGTAATAGTATATAACGTTATACATGATATGGTAATACTATATAACGTTATACGCTATTACGTAATAGTATATAACGTTATACGTTAATACGTAATAGTATATATCGTTATACGTTATATAGTAATAGTATATAGCGATATACGTTATATAGTAATAGTATATAACGTTATACGTTAGTACGTAATAGTATATAACGTTATACGTTATATGGTAATACTATACAACGTTATACGTTATATAGTAATATTATATAACGTTATGCGTTATATAGTAATAGTATATAACGTTATCCGATAGTACGTAATGGTATATAACGTTATACGTGATATGGTAATACTATATAACGTTATACGCTATTACGTAATAGTATATAACGTTATACGTTAATACGTAATAGTATATATCGTTATACGTTATATAGTAATAGTATATAGCGATATACGTTATATAGTAATAGTATATAACGTTATACGTTAGTACGTAATAGTATATAACGTTATACGTTAGTACGTAATAGTATATAACGTTATACGTTAATACGTAATAGTATATATCGTTATACGTTATATAGTAACAGTATATAACGTTACACGTTATATAGTAATAGTATATAACGTTATACGTTATATAGTATAAGTATATAACGTTATACGTTATATAGTAATAGTATATAACGTTATACGTTATATAGTATAGGTATATAACGTTATACGTTATATAGTAATAGTATATAACGTTATACGTTATATAGTAATATTATATAACGTTATGCGTTATATAGTAATAGTATATAACGTTATACGTTATATAGTAATAGTATATAACGTTATACGTTATATAGTAATAGTATATAACGTTATACGTTATATAGTAACATTATATAACGTTATGCGTTATATAGTAATAGCATAGAACGTTATACGTTATATAGTAATTGTATATAACGTTATACGTTATATATACTAATAGTATATAACGTTATACGTTAGTACGTAATAATATACAACGTTATACGTGATATGGCGATACTATATAACGTTATACGTTATTACGTAATAGTATATAACGTTATACGTTATTACGTAATAGTATACAACGTTATACGTGATATGGTAAAACTATATAACGTTATACGTTAATACGTAATAGTATATATCGTTATACGTTATATAGTAATAGTATATAACGTTATACGTTATATAGTAATAGTATATAAGGTTATACGTTATATAGTAATAGTATATAACGTTATACGTTAGTACGTAATAATATACAACGTTATACGTGATATGGCAATACTATATAACGTTATACGTTATATAGTAATAGTATATAACGTTATACGTTATATAGTAATATTATATAACGTTATGCGTTATATAGTAATATTATATAACGTTATACGTTATATAGTAATAGTATATAACGTTATACGTTATATAGTAATAGTATATAACGTTATACGTTAATACGTAATAGTATATATCGTTATACGTTATATAGTAATAGTATATAACGTTATACGTTATGTAGTAATAGTATATAACGTTATACGATAGTACGTAATAGTATATAACGTTATACATGATATGGTAATACTATATAACGTTATACGCTATTACGTAATAGTATATAACGTTATACGTTAATACGTAATAGTATATATCGTTATACGTTATGTAGTAATAGTATATAGCGATATACGTTATATAGTAATAGTATATAACGTTATACGTTAGTACGTAATAGTATATAACGTTATACGTTATATGGTAATACTATACAACGTTATACGTTATATAGTAATATTATATAACGTTATGCGTTATATAGTAATAGTATATAACGTTATCCGATAGTACGTAATGGTATATAACGTTATACGTGATATGGTAATACTATATAACGTTATACGCTATTACGTAATAGTATATAACGTTATACGTTAATACGTAATAGTATATATCGTTATACGTTATATAGTAATAGTATATAGCGATATACGTTATATAGTAATAGTATATAACGTTATACGTTAGTACGTAATAGTATATAACGTTATACGTTAGTACGTAATAGTATATAACGTTATACGTTAATACGTAATAGTATATATCGTTATACGTTATATAGTAACAGTATATAACCTTACACGTTATATAGTAATAGTATATAACGTTATACGTTATATAGTATAAGTATATAACGTTATACGTTATATAGTAATAGTATATAACGTTATACGTTATATAGTATAGGTATATAACGTTATACGTTATATAGTAATAGTATATAACGTTATACGTTATATAGTAATATTATATAACGTTATGCGTTATATAGTAATAGTATATAACGTTATACGTTATATAGTAATAGTATATAACGTTATACGTTATATAGTAATAGTATATAACGTTATACGTTATATAGTAATATTATATAACGTTATGCGTTATATAGTAATAGCATAGAACGTTATACGTTATATAGTAATTGTATATAACGTTATACGTTATATAGTAATAGTATATAACGTTATACGTTAGTACGTAATAATATACAACGTTATACGTGATATGGCGATACTATATAACGTTATACGTTATTACGTAATAGTATATAACGTTATACGTTATTACGTAATAGTATACAACGTTATACGTGATATGGTAAAACTATATAATGTTATACGTTAATACGTAATAGTATATATCGTTATACGTTATATAGTAATAGTATATAACGTTATACGTTATATAGTAATAGTATATAAGGTTATACGTTATATAGTAATAGTATATAACGTTACACGTTAGTACGTAATAATATACAACGTTATACGTGATATGGCAATACTATATAACGTTATACGTTATATAGTAATAGTATATAACGTTATACGTTATATAGTAATATTATATAACGTTATGCGTTATATAGTAATATTATATAACGTTATACATTATATAGTAATAGTATATAACGTTATACGTTATATAGTAATAGTATATATCGTTATACGCTAATACGTAATAGTATATATCGTTATACGTTATATAGTAATAGTATATAACGTTATACGTTATATAGTAATATTATATAACGTTATGCGTTATATAGTAATAGTATATAACGTTATACGTTATATAGTAATAGTATATAACGTTATACGTTATATAGTAATAGTATATAACGTTATACGATAGTACGGAATAGAATATATCGTTATACGTTATATAGTAATAGTATATAACGTTATACGTTATATAGTAATAGTATATAACGTTATACGTTATATAGTAATAGTATATAACGTTATACGTTATATAGTAATAGAATATAACGTTATACGTTATATAGTAATATTATATAACGTTATACGTTATATAGTAATAGTGTATAACGTTATACGTTATATAGTAATAGTATATAACGTTATACGTTATATGGTAATACTATACAACGTTATACGTTATATGGTAATACTATACAACGTTATACGTTATATAGTAATAGTATATAACGTTATACGTTATATAGTAATAGTATATAACGCTATACGTTATATAGTAATATTATATAACGTTATGCGTTATATAGTAATAGTATATAACGTTATACGTTATATAGTAATAGTATATAACGTTATGCGTTATATAGTAATAGTATGTCGGAGATGCAGAGACATCGAGCCTTTCTTTTGGAAGATTTCTCAATACTTGGGCTCGGGGTGACATAACTGGTCGCCGAACGTAGCCACGGTCACGGGATGAACGAAGTGTTTTACAAAGGAGGTTCCAGTGTTAAGGGATACGCTGTATAAACAATCAAGTCTTGATCAGGAGCAATGCTGGTTTATGTGGAACTGCCTAGTTACGGCGCTTGGGAATTTGTTGATATTCCCGATCGATATGTATTTGATATATGTAACTGTATCTGTCTTTTATTTTGCAATCTCCTTGGAGAGTTTACTGTCATCGTCTTGGAGTCAGTCTTAGAGAAACCCTGTGCCAGAGTGAACGTGTCAGTGTGCTATCAAAAATATATTAAAACGTACCGAAAGTATCCCGTTGACCGTGGATTCGTTACAGAACCCAAGAATATTATTTAAAGCATTTGTTTACTTATTGTTTGTTATCTTAGTTAACCGATAAACTAATTATTTATCAAAGTTTGTAAAGAAATATAATTTTATGTAAATACAACCTTTATTGAACATCATGATGGCAAATGCTAACGAAGAATCGTCTCGCGCTCGAAATCCAAGCGACAATTCGACATACATAATAATTCGACATATATTCGACATATATTCGTTATACGTTATATAGTAATAGTATATAACGTTATGCGTTATGTAGTAATAGTATATAACGTTATACGTTATATAGTAATTGTATATAACGTTATACGTTATATAGTAATAGTATATAATGTTATACGTTATATAGTAATAGTATATAACGTTATACGTTAATACGTAATAGTATATAACGCTATACGTTATATAGTAATAGTATATAACGTTATACGTTAGTACGTAATAATATACAACGTTATACGTGATATGGCAATACTATATAACGTTATACGTTATTACGTAATAGTATATAACGTTATACGTTATATAGTAATAGTATATAACGTTATACGTTATAGAGTAATAGTATATAACGTTATACGTTATATAGTAATAGTATATAACGTTATACGATAGTACGTAATAGTATATAACGTTATACGTGATATGGTAATACTATATAACGTTATACGCTATTACGTAATAGTATATAACGTTATACGTTAATACGTAATAGTATATATCGTTATACGTTATATAGTAATAGTATATAGCGATATACGTTATATAGTAATAGTATATAACGTTATACGTTAGTACGTAATAGTATATAACGTTATACGTTATATGGTAATACTATACAACGTTATACGTTATAAAGTAATAGTATATAACGTTATACGTTATATAGTAATAGTATATAACGTTATACGTTATATAGTAATATTATATAACGTTATTCGTTATATAGTAATAGTATATAACGTTATACGATAGTACGTAATGGTATATAACGTTATACGTGATATGGTAATACGATATAACGTTATACGCTATTACGTAATAGTATATAACGTTATACGTTAATACGTAATAGTATATATCGTTATACGTTATATAGTAATAGTATATAGCGATATACGTTATATAGTAATAGTATATAACGTTATACGTTAGTACATAATAGTATATAACGTTATACGTTAATACGTAATAGTATATATCGTTATACGTTATATAGTAACAGTATATAACGTTATACGTTATATAGTAATAGTATATAACGTTATACGTTATATAGTATAAGTATATAACGTTATACGTTATATAGTAATAGTATATAACGTTATACGTTATATAGTATAAGTATATAACGTTATACGTTATATAGTAATAGTATATAACGTTATACGTTATATACTAATATTATATAACGTTATGCGTTATATAGTAATAGTATATAACGTTATACGTTATATAGTAATAGAATATAACGTTATACGTTATATAGTAATAGTATATAACGTTATACGTTATATAGTAATATTATATAACGTTATGCGTTATATAGTAATAGCATAGAACTTTATACGTTATATAGTAATTGTATATAACGTTATACGTTATATAGTAATAGTATATAACGTTATACGTTAGTACGTAATAATATACAACGTTATACGTGATATGGTAAAACTATATAACGTTATACGTTAATACGTAATAGTATATATCGTTATACATTATATAGTAATAGTATATAACGTTATACGTTATATAGTAATAGTATATAACGCTATACGTTATATAGTAATAGTATATAACGTTATACGTTATATAGTAATAGTATATAACGTTATACGTTATATAGTAATAGTATATAACGTTATACGTTAGTACGTAATAATATACAACGTTATACGTGATATGGCAATACTATATAACGTTATACGTTATTACGTAATAGTATATAACGTTATACGTTATATAGTAATAGTATATAACGTTATACGTTATATAGTAATAGTATATAACGTTATACGTTATATAGTAATAGTATATAACGTTATACGTTAGTACGTAATAATATACAACGTTATACGTGATATGGCAATACTATATAACGTTATACGTTATATAGTAATAGTATATAACGTTATACGTTATATAGTAATAGTATATAACGTTATACGTTATATAGTAATATTATATAACGTTATGCGTTATATAGTAATAGTATATAACGTTATACGTTATATAGTAATAGTATATAACGTTATACGTTATAGAGTAATAGTATATAACGTTATACGTTATATAGTAATAGTATATAACGTTATACGATAGTACGTAATAGTATATAACGTTATACGTGATATGGTAATACTATATAACGTTATACGCTATTACGTAATAGTATATAACGTTATACGTTAATACGTAATAGTATATATCGTTATACGTTATATAGTAATAGTATATAGCGATATACGTTATATAGTAATAGTATATAACGTTATACGTTAGTACGTAATAGTATATAACGTTATACGTTATATGGTAATACTATACAACGTTATACGTTATAAAGTAATAGTATATAACGTTATACGTTATATAGTAATAGTATATAACGTTATACGTTATATAGTAATATTATATAACGTTATTCGTTATATAGTAATAGTATATAACGTTATACGATAGTACGTAATGGTATATAACGTTATACGTGATATGGTAATACGATATAACGTTATACGCTATTACGTAATAGTATATAACGTTATACGTTAATACGTAATAGTATATATCGTTATACGTTATATAGTAATAGTATATAGCGATATACGTTATATAGTAATAGTATATAACGTTATACGTTAGTACATAATAGTATATAACGTTATACGTTAATACGTAATAGTATATATCGTTATACGTTATATAGTAACAGTATATAACGTTATACGTTATATAGTAATAGTATATAACGTTATACGTTATATAGTAATATTATATAATGTTATGCGTTATATAGTAATGGCATAGAACTTTATACGTTATATAGTAATTGTATATAACGTTATACGTTATATAGTAATAGTATATAACGTTATACGTTAGTACGTAATAATATACAACGTTATACGTGATATGGTAAAACTATATAACGTTATACGTTAATACGTAATAGTATATATCGTTATACATTATATAGTAATAGTATATAACGTTATACGTTATATAGTAATAGTATATAACGCTATACGTTATATAGTAATAGTATATAACGTTATACGTTATATAGTAATAGTATATAACGTTATACGTTATATAGTAATAGTATATAACGTTATACGTTAGTACGTAATAATATACAACGTTATACGTGATATGGCAATACTATATAACGTTATACGTTATTACGTAATAGTATATAACGTTATACGTTATATAGTAATAGTATATAACGTTATACGTTATATAGTAATAGTATATAACGTTATACGTTATATAGTAATAGTATATAACGTTATACGTTAGTACGTAATAATATACAACGTTATACGTGATATGGCAATACTATATAACGTTATACGTTATATAGTAATAGTATATAACGTTATACGTTATATAGTAATATTATATAACGTTATGCGTTATATAGTAATAGTATATAACGTTATACGTTATATAGTAATAGTATATAACGTTATACGTTATATAGTAATAGTATATAACGTTATACGTTATATAGTAATAGTATATAACGTTATACGTTAATACGTAATAGTATATATCGTTATACGTTATATAGTAATAGTATATAACGTTATACGTTATATAGTAATATTATATAACGTTATGCGTTATATAATAATAGTATATAACGTTATACGTTATATAGTAATAGTATATAGCGTTATGCGTTATATAGTAATAGTATATAACGTTATACGATAGTACGGAATAGTATATATCGTTATACGTTATATAGTAATAGTATATAACGTTATACGTTATATAGTAATAGTATATAACGTTATACGTTAGTACGTAATAATATACAACGTTATACGTGATATGGCAATACTATATAACATTATACGTGATTACGTAATAGTATCTAACGTTATACGTTATTACGTAATAGTATACAACGTTATACGTGATATGGTAATACTATATAACGTTATACGTTAGTACGTAATAATATACAACGTTATACGTGATATGGTAATACTATATAACGTTATACGCTATTACGTAATAGTATATAACGTTATACGTTAATACGTAATAGTATATATCGTTATACGTTATATAGTAATAGTATATAACGTTATACGTTATATAGTAATAGTGTATAACGTTATACGTTATATAGTAATAGTATATAATGTTATACGTTATATGGTAATACTATACAACAACGTTATACGTTATATAGTAATAGTATATAACGTTATACGTTATATAGTAATAGTATATAACGCTATACGTTATATAGTAATATTATATAACGTTATGCGTTATATAGTAATAGTATATAACGTTATACGTTATATAGTAATAGTATATAACGTTATGCGTTATATAGTAATAGTATGTCGGAGATGCAGAGACATCGAGCCTTTCTTTTGGAAGATTTCTCAATACTTGGGCTCGGGGTGACATAACTGGTCGACGAACGTAGCCACGGTCACGGGATGAACGAAATGTTTTACAAAGGAGGTTCCAGTGTTAAGGGATACGCTGTATAAACAATCAAGTCTTGATCAGGAGCAATGCTGGTTTATGTGGAACTGCCTAGTTACGGCGCTTGGGAATTTGTTGATATTCCCGATCGATATGTATTTGATATATGTAACTGTATCTGTCTTTTATTTTGCAATCTCCTTGGAGAGTTTACTGTCATCGTCTTGGAGTCAGTCTTAGAGAAACCCTGTGCCAGAGTGAACGTGTCAGTGTGCTATCAAAAATATATTAAAACGTACCGAAAGTATCCCGTTGACCGTGGATTCGTTACAGAACCCAAGAATATTATTTAAAGCATTTGTTTACCTATTGTTTGTTATCTTAGTTAACCGATAAACTAATTATTTATCAAAGTTTGTAAAGAAATATAATATTATGTAAATACAACCTTTATTGAACATCATGATGGCAAATGCTAACGAAGAATCGTCTCGCGCTCGAAATCCAAGCGACAATTCGACATATATAATAATTCGACATATATTCGACATATATTCGTCATACGTTATATAGTAATAGTATATAACGTTATGCGTTATGTAGTAATAGCATATAACGTTATACGTTATATAGTAATAGTATATAACGTTATACGTTATATAGTAATAGTATATAATGTTATACGTTATATAGTAATAGTATATAACGTTATACGTTAATACGTAATAGTATATAACGTTATACGTTATATAGTAATAGTATATAACGTTATACATTAGTACGTAATAATATACAACGTTATACGTGATATGGCAATACTATATAACGTTATACGTTATTACGTAATAGTATATAACGTTATACGTTATATAGTAATAGTATATAACGTTATACGTTATAGAGTAATAGTATATAACGTTATACGTTATATAGTAATAGTATATAACGTTATACGATAGTACGTAATAGTATATAACGTTATACGTGATATGGTAATACTATATAACGTTATACGCTATTACGTAATAGTATATAACGTTATACGTTAATACGTAATAGTATGTATCGTTATACGTTATATAGTAATAGTATATAGCGATATACGTTATATAGTAATAGTATATAACGTTATACGTTAGTACGTAATAGTATATAACGTTATACGTTATATGGTAATACTATACAACGTTATACGTTATAAAGTAATAGTATATAACGTTATACGTTATATAGTAATAGTATATAACGTTATACGTTATATAGTAATATTATATAACGTTATTCGTTATATAGTAATAGTATATAACGTTATACGATAGTACGTAATGGTATATAACGTTATACGTGATATGGTAATACGATATAACGTTATACGCTATTACGTAATAGTATATAACGTTATACGTTAATACGTAATAGTATATATCGTTATACGTTATATAGTAATAGTATATAGCGATATACGTTATATAGTAATAGTATATAACGTTATACGTTAGTACATAATAGTATATAACGTTATACGTTAATACGTAATAGTATATATCGTTATACGTTATATAGTAACAGTATATAACGTTATACGTTATATAGTAATAGTATATAACGTTATACGTTATATAGTATAAGTATATAACGTTATACGTTATATAGTAATAGTATATAACGTTATACGTTATATAGTATAAGTATATAACGTTATACGTTATATAGTAATAGTATATAACGTTATACGTTATATAGTAATATTATATAACGTTATGCGTTATATAGTAATAGTATATAACGTTATACGTTATATAGTAATAGAATATAACGTTATACGTTATATAGTAATAGTATATAACGTTATACGTTATATAGTAATATTATATAACGTTATGCGTTATATAGTAATAGCATAGAACTTTATACGTTATATAGTAATTGTATATAACGTTATACGTTATATAGTAATAGTATATAACGTTATACGTTAGTACGTAATAATATACAACGTTATACGTGATATGGTAAAACTATATAACGTTATACGTTAATACGTAATAGTATATATCGTTATACATTATATAGTAATAGTATATAACGTTATACGTTATATAGTAATAGTATATAACGCTATACGTTATATAGTAATAGTATATAACGTTATACGTTATATAGTAATAGTATATAACGTTATACGTTATATAGTAATAGTATATAACGTTATACGTTAGTACGTAATAATATACAACGTTATACGTGATATGGCAATACTATATAACGTTATACGTTATTACGTAATAGTATA
This sequence comes from Bombus terrestris, assembly GCF_910591885.1. Taxonomy (NCBI): domain Eukaryota; kingdom Metazoa; phylum Arthropoda; class Insecta; order Hymenoptera; family Apidae; genus Bombus; species Bombus terrestris. The sequence continues at coordinate 803,531 of NC_063286.1, forward strand.
TAACGTTATACGTTATATAGTAATAGTATATAACGTTATACGTTATATAGTAATAGTATATAACGTTATACGTTATATAGTAATAGTATATAACGTTATACGTTAGTACGTAATAATATACAACGTTATACGTGATATGGCAATACTATATAACGTATAACGTTATATAGTAATAGTATATAACGTTATACGTTATATAGTAATATTATATAACGTTATGCGTTATATAGTAATAGTATATAACGTTATACGTTATATAGTAATAGTATATAACGTTATACGTTATATAGTAATAGTATATAACGTTATACGTTATATAGTAATAGTATATAACGTTATACGTTAATACGTAATAGTATATATCGTTATACGTTATATAGTAATAGTATATAACGTTATACGTTATATAGTAATATTATATAACGTTATGCGTTATATAATAATAGTATATAACGTTATACGTTATATAGTAATAGTATATAGCGTTATGCGTTATATAGTAATAGTATATAACGTTATACGATAGTACGGAATAGTATATATCGTTATACGTTATATAGTAATAGTATATAACGTTATACGTTATATAGTAATAGTATATAACGTTATACGTTAGTACGTAATAATATACAACGTTATACGTGATATGGCAATACTATATAACATTATACGTGATTACGTAATAGTATCTAACGTTATACGTTATTACGTAATAGTATACAACGTTATACGTGATATGGTAATACTATATAACGTTATACGTTAGTACGTAATAATATACAACGTTATACGTGATATGGTAATACTATATAACGTTATACGCTATTACGTAATAGTATATAACGTTATACGTTAATACGTAATAGTATATATCGTTATACGTTATATAGTAATAGTATATAACGTTATACGTTATATAGTAATAGTGTATAACGTTATACGTTATATAGTAATAGTATATAATGTTATACGTTATATGGTAATACTATACAACAACGTTATACGTTATATAGTAATAGTATATAACGTTATACGTTATATAGTAATAGTATATAACGCTATACGTTATATAGTAATATTATATAACGTTATGCGTTATATAGTAATAGTATATAACGTTATACGTTATATAGTAATAGTATATAACGTTATGCGTTATATAGTAATAGTATGTCGGAGATGCAGAGACATCGAGCCTTTCTTTTGGAAGATTTCTCAATACTTGGGCTCGGGGTGACATAACTGGTCGACGAACGTAGCCACGGTCACGGGATGAACGAAATGTTTTACAAAGGAGGTTCCAGTGTTAAGGGATACGCTGTATAAACAATCAAGTCTTGATCAGGAGCAATGCTGGTTTATGTGGAACTGCCTAGTTACGGCGCTTGGGAATTTGTTGATATTCCCGATCGATATGTATTTGATATATGTAACTGTATCTGTCTTTTATTTTGCAATCTCCTTGGAGAGTTTACTGTCATCGTCTTGGAGTCAGTCTTAGAGAAACCCTGTGCCAGAGTGAACGTGTCAGTGTGCTATCAAAAATATATTAAAACGTACCGAAAGTATCCCGTTGACCGTGGATTCGTTACAGAACCCAAGAATATTATTTAAAGCATTTGTTTACCTATTGTTTGTTATCTTAGTTAACCGATAAACTAATTATTTATCAAAGTTTGTAAAGAAATATAATATTATGTAAATACAACCTTTATTGAACATAATGATGGCAAATGCTAACGAAGAATCGTCTCGCGCTCGAAATCCAAGCGACAATTCGACATATATAATAATTCGACATATATTCGACATATATTCGTCATACGTTATATAGTAATAGTATATAACGTTATGCGTTATGTAGTAATAGCATATAACGTTATACGTTATATAGTAATAGTATATAACGTTATACGTTATATAGTAATAGTATATAATGTTATACGTTATATAGTAATAGTATATAACGTTATACGTTAATACGTAATAGTATATAACGTTATACGTTATATAGTAATAGTATATAACGTTATACATTAGTACGTAATAATATACAACGTTATACGTGATATGGCAATACTATATAACGTTATACGTTATTACGTAATAGTATATAACGTTATACGTTATATAGTAATAGTATATAACGTTATACGTTATAGAGTAATAGTATATAACGTTATACGTTATATAGTAATAGTATATAACGTTATACGATAGTACGTAATAGTATATAACGTTATACGTGATATGGTAATACTATATAACGTTATACGCTATTACGTAATAGTATATAACGTTATACGTTAATACGTAATAGTATGTATCGTTATACGTTATATAGTAATAGTATATAGCGATATACGTTATATAGTAATAATATATAACGTTATACGTTAGTACGTAATAGTATATAACGTTATACGTTATATGGTAATACTATACAGCGTTATACGTTATATAGTAATAGTATATAACGTTATACGTTATATAGTAATAGTATATAACGTTATACGTTATATAGTAATATTATATAACGTTATGCGTTATATAGTAATAGTATATAACGTTATACGATAGTACGTAATGGTATATAACGTTATACGTGATATGGTAATACTATATAACGTTATACGCTATTACGTAATACTATATAACGTTATACGTTAATACGTAATAGTATATATCGTTATACGTTATATAGTAATAGTATATAGCGATATACGTTATATAGTAATAGTATATAACGTTATACGTTAGTACGTAATAGTATATAACGTTATACGTTAATACGTAATAGTATATATCGTTATACGTTATATAGTAACAGTATATAACGTTATACGTTATATAGTAATAGTATATAACGTTATACGTTATATAGTATAAGTATATAACGTTATACGTTATTACGTAATAGTAAATAACGTTATAAGTTATATAGTAATAGTATATAACGTTATACGTTATATAGAAATAGTATATAACGTTATACGTTATATAGTAATAGTATATAACGTTATACGTTATATAGTAATAGTATATAACGTTATACGTTATATAGTAATAGTATATAACGTTATACGTTATATAGTAATAGTGTATAACGTTATACGTTATATAGTAATAGTATATAACGTTATACGTTATATAGTAATAGTATATAGCGTTATACGTTATATAGTAATATTATATAACGTTATGCGTTATATAGTAATAGTATATAACGTTATACGATAGTACGTAATAGTATATATCGTTATACGTTATATAGTAATAGTATATAACGTTATACGTTATATAGTAATAGTATATAACGTTATACGTTATATAGTAATAGTATATAACGTTATACGTTAGTACGTAATAACATACAACGATATACGTGATATGGTAATACTATATAACGTTATACGCTATTACGTAATAGTATCTAACGTTATACGTTATTACGTAATAGTATACAACGTTATACGTGATATGGTAATACTATATATCGTTATACGTTAGTACGTAATAATATACAACGATATACGTGATATGGTAATACTATATAACGTTATACGCTATTACGTAATAGTATCTAACGTTATACGTTAATACGTAATAGTATATATCGTTATACGTTATATAGTAATAGTATATGACGTTATACGTTATATAGTAATAGTATATAACGTTATACGTTATATAGTAATAGTATATAACGTTATACGTTATATAGTAATATTATATAACGTTATGCGTTATATAGTAACAGTATATAACGTTATACGTTATATAGTAATAGTATATAACGTTATACGTTATATAGTATAAGTATATAACGTTATACGTTATTACGTAATAGTAAATAACGTTATAAGTTATATAGTAATAGTATATAACGTTATACGTTATATAGAAATAGTATATAACGTTATACGTTATATAGTAATAGTATATAACGTTATACGTTATATAGTAATAGTATATAACGTTATACGTTATATAGTAATAGTATATAACGTTATACGTTATATAGTAATAGTGTATAACGTTATACGTTATATAGTAATAGTATATAACGTTATACGTTATATAGTAATAGTATATAGCGTTATACGTTATATAGTAATATTATATAACGTTATGCGTTATATAGTAATAGTATATAACGTTATACGATAGTACGTAATAGTATATATCGTTATACGTTATATAGTAATAGTATATAACGTTATACGTTATATAGTAATAGTATATAACGTTATACGTTAGTACGTAATAACATACAACGATATACGTGATATGGTAATACTATATAACGTTATACGCTATTACGTAATAGTATCTAACGTTATACGTTATTACGTAATAGTATACAACGTTATACGTGATATGGTAATACTATATATCGTTATACGTTAGTACGTAATAATATACAACGATATACGTGATATGGTAATACTATATAACGTTATACGCTATTACGTAATAGTATCTAACGTTATACGTTAATACGTAATAGTATATATCGTTATACGTTATATAGTAATAGTATATGACGTTATACGTTATATAGTAATAGTATATAACGTTATACGTTATATAGTAATAGTATATAACGTTATACGTTATATAGTAATATTATATAACGTTATGCGTTATATAGTAATAGTATATAACGTTATACGTTATATAGTAATAGTATATAACGTTATGCGTTATATAGTAATAGTATATAACGTTATATACGATAGTACGGAATAGTATATATCGTTATACGTTATATAGTAATAGTATATAACGTTATACGTTATATAGTAATAGTATATAACGTTCTACGTTATATAGTAATCGTATATAACGTTATACGTTATATAGAAATAGTATATAACGTTATACGTTATATAGTAATAGTATATAACGTTATACGTTATATAGTAATATTATATAACGTTATGCGTTATATAGTAATAGTATATAACGTTATACGATAGTACGTAATGGTATATAACGTTATACGTGATATGGTAATACTATATAACGTTATACGCTATTACGTAATACTATATAACGTTATACGTTAATACGTAATAGTATATATCGTTATACGTTATATAGTAATAGTATATAGCGATATACGTTATATAGTAATAGTATATAACGTTATACGTTAGTACGTAATAGTATATAACGTTATACGTTAATACGTAATAGTATATATCGTTATACGTTATATAGTAACAGTATATAACGTTATACGTTATATAGTAATAGTATATAACGTTATACGTTATATAGTATAAGTATATAACGTTATACGTTATATAGTAATAGTATATAACGTTATACGTTATATAGTATAAGTATATAACGTTATACGTTATATAGTAATAGTGTATATCGTTATAACGTTATACGTTATATAGTAATAGTATATAACGTTATACGTTAGTACGTAATAATATACAACGTTATACGTGATATGGCAATACTATATAACGTTATACGTTATTACGTAATAGTATATAACGTTATACGTTATATAGTAATAGTATATAACGTTATACGTTATATAGTAATAGTATATAACGTTATACGTTATATAGTAATAGTGTATAACGTTATACGTTATATCGTAATAGTATATAACGTTATACGTTATATAGTAATATTATATAACGTTAGGCGTCATGTGGTAATAGTATATAACGTTATACGTTATATAGTAATAGTATATAACGTTATGCGTTATATAGTAATAGCATATAACGTTATACGATAGTATGGAATAGTATATATCGTTATACGTTATATAGTAATAGTATATAACGTTATACGTTATATAGTAATAGTATATAACGTTATACGTTATATAGTAATAGTATATAACGTTATACGTTATTACGTAATAGTATATAACGTTATACGTTATATAGTAATAGTATATAACGTTATACGTTATTACGTAATAGTATATAACGTTATACGTTATATAGTAATAGTATATAACGTTATACGTTATATAGTAATAGTGTATAACGTTATACGTTATATCGTAATAGTATATAACGTTATACGTTATATAGTATAAGTATATAACGTTATACGTTATATAGTAATAGTATATAACGTTATACGTTATATAGTAATATTATATAACGTTATGCGTTATATAGTAATAGTATATAACGTTATACGTTATATAGTAATATTATATAACGTTATGCGTTATATACTAATAGCATAGAACGTTATACGTTATATAGTAATTGTATATAACGTTATACGTTATATAGTATAACTATATAACGTTATACGTTAGTACGTAATAATATACAACGTTATACGTGATATGGTAAAACTATATATCGTTATACGTTAATACGTAATAGTGTATATCGTTATACATTATATAGTAATAGTATGTAACGTTATACGTTATATAGTAATAGTATATAACGTTAAACGTTATATAGTAATAGTATATAACGTTATACGTTATATAGTAATAGTATATAACGTTATACGTTAGTACGTAATAATATACAACGTTATACGTGATATGGCAATACTATATAACGTTATACGTTATTACGTAATAGTATATAACGTTATGCGTTATATAGTAATAGTATATAACGTTATACGTTATATAGTAATAGTATATAACGTTATACGTTATATAGTAATAGTATATAACGTTATACGTTATATAGTAATATTATATAACGTTATGCGTTATATAGTAATAGTATATAACGTTATACGTTATATAGTAATAGTATATAACGTTATGCGTTATATACTAATAGTATATAACGTTATACGATAGTACGTAATAGTATATATCGTTATACGTTATATAGTAATAGTATTTAACGTTATACGTTATATAGTAATAGTATATAACGTTATGCGTTATATAGTAATAGCATATAACGTTATACGATAGTATGGAATAGTATATATCGTTATACGTTATATAGTAATAGTATATAACGTTATACGTTATATAGTAATAGTATATAACGTTATACGTTATTACGTAATAGTATATAACGTTATAAGTTATATAGTAATAGTATATAACGTTATACGTTATATAGAAATAGTATATAACGTTATACGTTATATAGTAATAGTATATAACGTTATACGTTATATAGTAATAGTATATAACGTTATACGTTATATAGTAATAGTATATAACGTTATACGTTATATAGTAATAGTGTATAACGTTATACGTTATATAGTAATAGTATATAACGTTATACGTTATATAGTAATAGTATATAACGTTATACGTTAGTACGTAATAATATACAACGTTATACGTGATATGGCAATACTATATAACGTTATACGTTATTACGTAATAGTATATAACGTTATGCGTTATATAGTAATAGTATATAACGTTATACGTTATATAGTAATAGTATATAACGTTATACGTTATATAGTAATAGTATATAACGTTATACGTTATATAGTAATATTATATAACGTTATGCGTTATATAGTAATAGTATATAACGTTATACGTTATATAGTAATAGTATATAACGTTATGCGTTATATACTAATAGTATATAACGTTATACGATAGTACGTAATAGTATATATCGTTATACGTTATATAGTAATAGTATTTAACGTTATACGTTATATAGTAATAGTATATAACGTTATGCGTTATATAGTAATAGCATATAACGTTATACGATAGTATGGAATAGTATATATCGTTATACGTTATATAGTAATAGTATATAACGTTATACGTTATATAGTAATAGTATATAACGTTATACGTTATTACGTAATAGTATATAACGTTATAAGTTATATAGTAATAGTATATAACGTTATACGTTATATAGAAATAGTATATAACGTTATACGTTATATAGTAATAGTATATAACGTTATACGTTATATAGTAATAGTATATAACGTTATACGTTATATAGTAATAGTATATAACGTTATACGTTATATAGTAATAGTGTATAACGTTATACGTTATATAGTAATAGTATATAACGTTATACGTTATATAGTAATAGTATATAGCGTTATACGTTATATAGTAATATTATATAACGTTATGCGTTATATAGTAATAGTATATAACGTTATACGATAGTACGTAATAGTATATATCGTTATACGTTATATAGTAATAGTATTTAACGTTATACGTTATATAGTAATAGTATATAACGTTATACGTTATATAGTAATAGTATATAACGTTATACGTTAGTACGTAATAATATACAACGATATACGTGATATGGTAATACTATATAACGTTATACGCTATTACGTAATAGTATCTAACGTTATACGTTATTACGTAATAGTATACAACGTTATACGTGATATGGTAATACTATATATCGTTATACGTTAGTACGTAATAATATACAACGATATACGTGATATGGTAATACTATATAACGTTATACGCTATTACGTAATAGTATCTAACGTTATACGTTAATACGTAATAGTATATATCGTTATACGTTATATAGTAATAGTATATGACGTTATACGTTATATAGTAATAGTATATAACGTTATACGTTATATAGTAATAGTATCTAACGTTATACGTTATTACGTAATAATATACAACGTTATACGTGATATGGCAATACTATATAATGTTATACGTTATTACGTAATAGTATATAACGTTGTACGTTATTACGTAATAGTATACAACGTTATACGTGATATGGTAAAACTATATAACGTTATACGTTAATACGTAATAGTATATATCATTATACGTTATATAGTAATAGTATATAGCGTTATACGTTATATAGTAATATTATATAACGTTATGCGTTATATAGTAATAGTATATAACGTTATACGTTATATAGTAATAGTATATAACGTTATGCGTTATATAGTAATAGTATATAACGTTATATACGATAGTACGGAATAGTATATATCGTTATACGTTATATAGTAATAGTATATAACGTTATACGTTATATAGTAATAGTATATAACGTTCTACGTTATATAGTAATCGTATATAACGTTATACGTTATATAGAAATAGTATATAACGTTATACGTTATATAGTAATAGTATATAACGTTATACGTTATATAGTAATAGTATATAACGTTCTACGTTATATAGTAATCGTATATAACGTTATACGTTATATAGAAATAGTATATAACGTTATACGTTATATAGTAATATTATATAACGTTATGCGTTATATAGTAATAGCATAGAACGTTATACGTTATATAGTAATTGTATATAACGTTATACGTTATATAGTAATAGTATATAACGTTATACGTTAGTACGTAATAATATACAACGTTATACGTGATATGGCAATACTATATAACGTTATACGTTATTACGTAATAGTATATAACGTTATACGTTATATAGTAATAGTATATAACGTTATACGTTATATAGTAATAGTATATAACGTTATACGTTATATAGTAATAGTATATAACGTTATACGTTATATAGTAATAGTATATAACGTTATACGTTATATAGTAATAGTGTATAACGTTATACGTTATATCGTAATAGTATATAACGTTATACGTTATATAGTAATAGTATATAACGTTATACGTTATATAGTAATATTATATAACGTTATGCGTTATATAGTAATAGTATATAACGTTATACGTGATATGGCAATACTATATAACGTTATACGTTATTACGTAATAGTATATAACGTTATACGTTATATAGTAATAGTATATAACGTTATACGTTATATAGTAATAGTATATAACGTTATACGTTATATAGTAATAGTGTATAACGTTATACGTTATATCGTAATAGTATATAACGTTATACGTTATATAGTAATATTATATAACGTTATGCGTCATGTGGTAATAGTATATAACGTTATACGTTATATAGTAATAGTATATAACGTTATGCGTTATATAGTAATAGCATATAACGTTATACGATAGTATGGAATAGTATATATCGTTATACGTTACATAGTAATAGTATATAACGTTATACGTTATATAGTAATAGTATATAACGTTATACGTTATATAGTAATAGTATATAACGTTATACGTTATTACGTAATAGTATATAACGTTATACGTTATATAGTAATAGTATATAACGTTATACGTTATTACGTAATAGTATATAACGTTATGCGTTATATAGTAATAGTATATAACGTTATACGTTATATAGTAATAGTATATAACGTTATACGTTATATAGTAATATTATATAACGTTATGCGTTATATAGTAATAGTATATAACGTTATACGTTATATAGTAATAGTATATAACGTTATGCGTTATATACTAATAGTATATAACGTTATACGATAGTACGTAATAGAATATATCGTTATACGTTATATAGTAATAGTATATAACGTTATACGATAGTATGGAATAGTATATATCGTTATACGTTATATAGTAATAGTATATAACGTTATACGTTATATAGTAATAGTATATAACGTTATACGTTATATAGTAATAGTATATAACGTTATTCGTTATATAGTAATAGTATATAACGTTATACGTTATATAGTAATAGTGTATAACGTTATACGTTATATAGTAATAGTATATAACGTTATACGTTATATAGTAATAGTATATAGCGTTATACGTTATATAGTAATATTATATAACGTTATGCGTTATATAGTAATAGTATATAACGTTATACGATAGTACGTAATAGTATATATCGTTATACGTTATATAGTAATAGTATATAACGTTATACGTTATATAGTAATAGTATATAACGTTATACGTTATATAGTAATAGTATATAACGTTATACGTTATATAGTAATAGTATATAACGTTATACGTTATATAGTAATAGTGTATAACGTTATACGTTATATAGTAATAGTATATAACGTTATACGTTATGTAGTAATAGTATATAGCGTTATACGTTATATAGTAATATTATATAACGTTATGCGTTATATAGTAATAGTATATAACGTTATACGATAGTACGTAATAGTATATATCGTTATACGTTATATAGTAATAGTATATAACGTTATACGTTATATAGTAATAGTATATAACGTTATACGTTATATAGTAATAGTATATAACGTTATACGTTAGTACGGAATAATATTCAACGATATACGTGATATGGTAATACTATATAACGTTATACGCTATTACGTAATAGTATCTAACGTTATACGTTATTACGTAATAGTATACAACGTTATACGTGATATGGTAATACTATATATCGTTATACGTTAGTACGTAATAATATACAACGATATACGTGATATGGTAATACTATATAACGTTATACGCTATTACGTAATAGTATCTAACGTTATACGTTAATACGTAATAGTATATATCGTTATACGTTATATAGTAATAGTATATGACGTTATACGTTATATAGTAATAGTATATAACGTTATACGTTATATAGTAATAGTATCTAACGTTATACGTTATTACGTAATAATATACAACGTTATACGTGATATGGCAATACTATATAATGTTATACGTTAATACGTAATAGTATATAACGTTGTACGTTATTACGTAATAGTATACAACGTTATACGTGATATGGTAAAACTATATAACGTTATACGTTAATACGTAATAGTATATATCGTTATACGTTATATAGTAATAGTATATAACGTTATACGTTATATAGTAATATTATATAACGTTATGCGTTATATAGTAATAGTATATAACGTTATACGTTATATAGTAATAGTATATAACGTTATGCGTTATATAGTAATAGTATATAACGTTATATACGATAGTACGGAATAGTATATATCGTTATACGTTATATAGTAATAGTATATAACGTTATACGTTATATAGTAATAGTATATAACGTTCTACGTTATATAGTAATCGTATATAACGTTATACGTTATATAGAAATAGTATATAACGTTATACGTTATATAGTAATAGTATATAACGTTATACGTTATTACGTAATAGTATACAACGTTATACGTGATATGGTAATACTATATAACGTTATACGCTATTACGTAATAGTATATAACGTTATACGTTAATACGTAATAGTATGTATCGTTATACGTTATATAGTAATAGTATATAACGTTATACGTTATATAGTAATAGTGTATAACGTTATACGTTATATCGTAATAGTATATAACGTTATACGTTATATAGTAATATTATATAACGTTATGCGTCATGTGGTAATAGTATATAACGTTATACGTTATATAGTAATAGTATATAACGTTATGCGTTATATAGTAATAGCATATAACGTTATACGATAGTATGGAATAGTATATATCGTTATACGTTATATAGTAATAGTATATAACGTTATACGTTATATAGTAATAGTATATAACGTTATACGTTATATAGTAATAGTATATAACGTTATACGTTATTACGTAATAGTATATAACGTTATACGTTATATAGTAATAGTATATAACGTTATACGTTATTACGTAATAGTATATAACGTTATGCGTTATATAGTAATAGTATATAACGTTATACGTTATATAGTAATAGTATATAACGTTATACGTTATATAGTAATAGTATATAACGTTATGCGTTATATACTAATAGTATATAACGTTATACGATAGTACGTAATAGAATATATCGTTATACGTTATATAGTAATAGTATATAACGTTATACGATAGTATGGAATAGTATATATCGTTATACGTTATATAGTAATAGTATATAACGTTATACGTTATATAGTAATAGTATATAACGTTATACGTTATTACGTAATAGTGTATAACGTTATACGTTATATAGTAATAGTATATAACGTTATACGTTATATAGTAATAGTATATAGCGTTATACGTTATATAGTAATATTATATAACGTTATGCGTTATATAGTAATAGTATATAACGTTATACGATAGTACGTAATAGTATATATCGTTATACGTTATATAGTAATAGTATATAACGTTATACGTTATATAGTAATAGTATATAACGTTATACGTTATATAGTAATAGTATATAACGTTATACGTTATATAGTAATAGTATATAACGTTATACGTTATATAGTAATAGTATATAACGTTATACGTTATATAGTAATAGTGTATAACGTTATACGTTATATAGTAATAGTATATAACGTTATACGTTATATAGTAATAGTATATAGCGTTATACGTTATATAGTAATATTATATAACGTTATGCGTTATATAGTAATAGTATATAACGTTATACGATAGTACGTAAGAGTATATATCGTTATACGTTATATAGTAATAGTATATAACGTTATACGTTATATAGTAATAGTATATAACGTTATACGTTATATAGTAATAGTATATAACGTTATACGTTAGTACGTAATAATATTCAACGATATACGTGATATGGTAATACTATATAACGTTATACGCTATTACGTAATAGTATCTAACGTTATACGTTATTACGTAATAGTATACAACGTTATACGTGATATGGTAATACTATATATCGTTATACGTTAGTACGTAATAATATACAACGATATACGTGATATGGTAATACTATATAACGTTATACGCTATTACGTAATAGTATCTAACGTTATACGTTAATACGTAATAGTATATATCGTTATACGTTATATAGTAATAGTATATGACGTTATACGTTATATAGTAATAGTATATAACGTTATACGTTATATAGTAATAGTATCTAACGTTATACGTTATTACGTAATAATATACAACGTTATACGTGATATGGCAATACTATATAATGTTATACGTTATTACGTAATAGTATATAACGTTGTACGTTATTACGTAATAGTATACAACGTTATACGTGATATGGTAAAACTATATAACGTTATACGTTAATACGTAATAGTATATATCGTTATACGTTATATAGTAATAGTATATAACGTTATGCGTTATATAGTAATAGTATATAACGTTATATACGATAGTACGGAATAGTATATATCGTTATACGTTATATAGTAATAGTATATAACGTTATACGTTATATAGTAATAGTATATAACGTTCTACGTTATATAGTAATCGTATATAACGTTATACGTTATATAGAAATAGTATATAACGTTATACGTTATATAGTAATAGTATATAACGTTATACGTTATTACGTAATAGTATACAACGTTATACGTGATATGGTAATACTATATAACGTTATACGCTATTACGTAATAGTATATAACGTTATACGTTAATACGTAATAGTATGTATCGTTATACGTTATATAGTAATAGTATATAGCGATATACGTTATATAGTAATAATATATAACGTTATACGTTAGTACGTAATAGTATATAACGTTATACGTTATATGGTAATACTATACAACGTTATACGTTATATAGTAATAGTATATAACGTTATACGTTATATAGTAATAGTATATAACGTTATACGTTATATAGTAATAGTATATAACGTTATACGTTATATAGTAATATTATATAACGTTATGCGTTATATAGTAATAGTATATAACGTTATACGATAGTACGTAATGGTATATAACGTTATACGTGATATGGTAATACTATATAACGTTATACGTTAATACGTAATAGTATATATCGTTATACGTTATATAGTAATAGTATATAGCGATATACGTTATATAGTAATAGTATATAACGTTATACGTTAGTACGTAATAGTATATAACGTTATACGTTATATAGTATAAGTATATAACGTTATACGTTATATAGTAATAGTATATAACGTTATTCGTTATATAGTAATATTATATAACGTTATGCGTTATATAGTAATAGTATATAACGTTATACGTTATATAGTAATAGAATATAACGTTATACGTTATATAGTAATAGTATATAACGTTATACGTTATATAGTAATATTATATAACGTTATGCGTTATATAGTAATAGTATATAACGTTATACGTTATATAGTAATAGTATATAACGTTATACGTTAGTACGTAATAATATACAACGTTATACGTGATATGGTAAAACTATATAACGTTATACGTTAATACGTAATAGTGTATATCGTTATACATTATATAGTAATAGTATATAACGTTATACGTTATATAGTAATAGTATATAACGTTATACGTTATATAGTAATAGTATATAACGTTATACGTTATATAGTAATAGTATATAACGTTATACGTTAGTACGTAATAATATACAACGTTATACGTGATATGGCAATACTATATAACGTTATACGTTATTACGTAATAGTATATAACGTTATACGTTATATAGTAATAGTATATAACGTTATACGTTATATAGTAATAGTATATAACGTTATACGTTATATAGTAATAGTGTATAACGTTATACGTTATATCGTAATAGTATATAACGTTATACGTTATATAGTAATATTATATAACGTTATGCGTCATGTGGTAATAGTATATAACGTTATACGTTATATAGTAATAGCATATAACGTTATGCGTTATATAGTAATAGCATATAACGTTATACGATAGTATGGAATAGTATATATCGTTATACGTTATATAGTAATAGTATATAACGTTATACGTTATATAGTAATAGTATATAACGTTATACGTTATATAGTAATAGTATATAACGTTATACGTTATTACGTAATAGTATATAACGTTATACGTTATATAGTAATAGTATATAACGTTATACGTTATTACGTAATAGTATATAACGTTATGCGTTATATAGTAATAGTATATAACGTTATCCGTTATATAGTAATAGTATATAACGTTATACGTTATATAGTAATAGTATATAACGTTATACGTTATATAGTAATATTATATAACGTTATGCGTTATATAGTAATAGTATATAACGTTATACGTTATATAGTAATAGTATATAACGTTATGCGTTATATACTAATAGTATATAACGTTATACGATAGTACGTAATAGGATATATCGTTATACGTTATATAGTAATAGTATATAACGTTATACGATAGTATGGAATAGTATATATCGTTATACGTTATATAGTAATAGTATATAACGTTATACGTTATATAGTAATAGTATATAACGTTATACGTTATTACGTAATAGTATATAACGTTATAAGTTATATAGTAATAGTATATAACGTTATACGTTATATAGAAATAGTATATAACGTTATACGTTATATAGTAATAGTATATAACGTTATACGTTATATAGTAATAGTATATAACGTTATACGTTATATAGTAATAGTATATAACGTTATACGTTATATAGTAATAGTGTATAACGTTATACGTTATATAGTAATAGTATATAACGTTATACGTTATATAGTAATAGTATATAGCGTTATACGTTATATAGTAATATTATATAACGTTATGCGTTATATAGTAATAGTATATAACGTTATACGATAGTACGTAATAGTATATATCGTTATACGTTATATAGTAATAGTATATAACGTTATACGTTATATAGTAATAGTATATAACGTTATACGTTATATAGTAATAGTATATAACGTTATACGTTAGTACGTAATAATATACAACGATATACGTGATATGGTAATACTATATAACGTTATACGCTATTACGTAATAGTATCTAACGTTATACGTTATTACGTAATAGTATACAACGTTATACGTGATATGGTAATACTATATATCGTTATACGTTAGTACGTAATAATATACAACGATATACGTGATATGGAAATACTATATAACGTTATACGCTATTACGTAATAGTATCTAACGTTATACGTTAATACGTAATAGTATATATCGTTATACGTTATATAGTAATAGTATATGACGTTATACGTTATATAGTAATAGTATATAACGTTATACGTTATATAGTAATAGTATCTAACGTTATACGTTATTACGTAATAATATACAACGTTATACGTGATATGGCAATACTATATAATGTTATACGTTATTACGTAATAGTATATAACGTTGTACGTTATTACGTAATAGTATACAACGTTATACGTGATATGGTAAAACTATATAACGTTATACGTTAATACGTAATAGTATATATCGTTATACGTTATATAGTAATAGTATATAACGTTATACGTTATATAGTAATATTATATAACGTTATGCGTTATGTAGTAATAGTATATAACGTTATACGTTATATAGTAATAGTATATAACGTTATGCGTTATATAGTAATAGTATATAACGTTATATACGATAGTACGGAATAGTATATATCGTTATACGTTATATAGTAATAGTATATAACGTTATACGTTATATAGTAATAGTATATAACGTTATACGTTATATAGTAATAGTATATAACGTTCTACGTTATATAGTAATCGTATATAACGTTATACGTTATATAGAAATAGTATATAACGTTATACGTTATATAGTAATAGTATATAACGTTATACGTTAGTACGTAATAATATACAACGTTATACGTGATATGGCAATACTATATAACATTATACGTTATTACGTAATAGTATCTAACGTTATACGTTATTACGTAATAGTATACAACGTTATACGTGATATGGTAATACTATATAACGATATACGCTATTACGTAATAGTATATAACGTTATACGTTAATACGTAATAGTATATATCGTTATACGTTATATAGTAATAGTATATATCGTTATACGTTATATAGTAATAGTGTATAACGTTATACGTTATATAGTAATAGTATATAACGTTATACGTTATATAGTAATAGTATATAACGTTATACGTTATATAGTAATAGTATATAACGTTATGCGTAAATACGTAATAGTATATATCGTTATACGTTATATAGTAATAGTATAAAGCGATATACGTTATATAGTAATAGTATATAACGTTATACGTTATATAGTATAAGTATATAACGTTATACGTTATATAGTAATAGTATATAATGTTATACGTTATATAGTAATATTATATAACGTTATGCGTTATATAGTAATAGCATAGAACGTTATACGTTATATAGTAATTGTATATAACGTTATACGTTATATAGTAATAGTATATAACGTTATACGTTAGTACGTAATAATATACAACGTTATACGTGATATGGCAATACTATATAACGTTATACGTTATTACGTAATAGTATATAACGTTATACGTTAATACGTAATAGTATATATCGTTATACGTTATATAGTAATAGTATATAACGTTATACGTTATATAGTAATAGTATATAACGTTATACGTTATATAGTATAAGTATATAACGTTATACGTTATATAGTAATAGTATATAACGTTATACGTTATATAGTAATAGTATATAACGTTATACGTTATAGAGTAATAGTATATAACGTTATACGTTATATAGTAATAGTATATAACGTTATACGATAGTACGTAATAGTATATAACGTTATACATGATATGGTAATACTATATAACGTTATACGCTATTACGTAATAGTATATAACGTTATACGTTAATACGTAATAGTATATATCGTTATACGTTATATGGTAATACTATACAACGTTATACGTTGTATAGTAATATTATATAACGTTATGCGTTATATAGTAATAGTATATAACGTTATACGATAGTACGTAATGGTATATAACGTTATACGTGATATGGTAATACTATATAACGTTATACGCTATTACGTAATAGTATATAACGTTATGCGTTAATACGTAATAGTATATATCGTTATACGTTATATAGTAATAGTATATAGCGATATACGTTATATAGTAATAGTATATAACGTTATACGTTAGTACGTAATAGTATATAACGTTATACGTTAATACGTAATAGTATATATCGTTATACGTTATATAGTAACAGTATTTAACGTTATACGTTATATAGTAATAGTATATAACGTTATACGTTATATAGTATAAGTATATAACGTTATACGTTATATAGTAATAGTATATAACGTTATACGATAGTACGTAATGGTATATAACGTTATACGTGATATGGTAATACTATATAACGTTATACGCTATTACGTAATAGTATATAACGTTATACGTTAATACGTAATAGTATATATCGTTACACGTTATATAGTAATAGTATATAGCGATATACGTTATATAGTAATAGTATATAACGTGATACGTTAGTACGTAATAGTATATAACGTTATACGTTAATACGTAATAGTATATATCGTTATACGTTATATAGTAATTGTATATAACGTTATACGTTATATAGTAATAGTATATAACGTTATACGTTAGTACGTAATGGTATATAACGTTATACGTGATATGGTAATACTATATAACGTTATACGCTATTACGTAATAGTATATAACGTTATACGTTAATACGTAATAGTATATATCGTTACACGTTATATAGTAATAGTATATAGCGATATACGTTATATAGTAATAGTATATAACGTTATACGTTATATAGTAATAGTATATAACGTTATACGTTATATAGTAATAGTATATAACGTTATACGTTAATACGTAATAGTATATATCGTTATACGTTATATAGTAACAGTATATAACGTTATACGTTATATAGTAATAGTATATAACGTTATACGTTATATAGTATAAGTATATAACGTTATACGTTATATAGTAATAGTATATAACGTTATACGTTATATAGTATAAGTATATAACGTTATACGTTATATAGTAATAGTATATAACGTTATACGTTATATAGTAATATCATATAACGTTATGCGTTATATAGTAATAGTATATAACGTTATACGTTATATAGTAATAGAATATAACGTTATACGTTATATAGTAATAGTATATAACGTTATACGTTATATAGTAATATTATATAACGTTATGCGTTATATAGTAATAGCATAGAACGTTATACGTTATACAGTAATTGTATATAACGTTATACGTTATATAGTAATAGTATATAACGTTATACGTTATATAGTAATAGTATATAACGTTATACGTTTTATAGTAATAGTATATAACGTTATACGTTAGTACGTAATAGTATATAACGTTATACGTTATATGGTAATACTATACAACGTTATACGTTATATAGTAATAGTATATAACGTTATACGTTATTACGTAATAGTATATAACGTTATACGTTATATAGTAATAGTATATAACGTTATACGTTATATAGTAATAGTATATAACGTTATACGTTATATAGTAATAGTATATAACGTTATACGTTATATAGTAATAGTATATAACGTTATACGTTATATAGTAATATTATATAACGTTATGCGTTATGTAGTAATAGTATATAACGTTATACGTTATATAGTAATATTATATAACGTTATGCGTTATGTAGTAATAGTATATAACGTTATACGTTATATAGTAATAGTATATAACGTTATGCGTTATATAGTAATAGCATATAACGTTATGCGTTATATAGTAATAGCATAGAACGTTATACGTTATACAGTAATTGTATATATCGTTATACGTTATATAGTAATAGTATATAACGTTATACGTTAGTACGTAATAATATACAACGTTATACGTGATATGGTAAAACTATATAACGTTATACGTTAATACGTAATAGTATATAACGTTATACGTTAATACGTAATAGTATATATCGTTATACGTTATATAGTAATAGTATATAGCGATATACGTTATATAGTAATAGTATATAACGTTATACGTTAGTACGTAATAGTATATAACGTTATACGTTATATGGTAATACTATACAACGTTATACGTTATATAGTAATAGTATATAACGTTATACGTTATTACGTAATAGCATATAACGTTATACGTTATATAGTAATAGTATATAACGTTATACGTTATATAGTAATAGTATATAACGTTATACGTTATATAGTAATAGTATATAACGTTATACGTTATATAGTAATATTATATAACGTTATGCGTTATGTAGTAATAGTATATAACGTTATACGTTATATAGTAATAGTATATAACGTTATGCGTTATATAGTAATAGCATATAACCTTATACGATAGTATGGGATAGTATATATCGTTATACGTTATATAGTAATAGTATATAACGTTATACGTTATATAGTAATAGTATATAACGTTATACGCTATATAGTAATAGTATATAACGTTATACGTTATATAGTAATAGTATATAACGTTATACGTTATATAGTAATAGTATATAACGTTATACGTTATATAGTAATAGTATATAACGTTATACGTTATTACGTAATAGTATATAACGTTATACGTTATATAGTAATAGTATATAACCTTATACGTTATATAGTAATAGTATATAACGTTATACGTTATATAGTAATAGTATATAACGTTATACGTTATATAGTAATAGTATATAACGTTATACGTTTTATAGTAATAGTATATAACGTTATACGTTAGTACGTAATAGTATATAACGTTATACGTTATATGGTAATACTATACAACGTTATACGTTATATAGTAATAGTATATAACGTTATACGTTATTACGTAATAGTATATAACGTTATACGTTATATAGTAATAGTATATAACGTTATACGTTATATAGTAATAGTATATAACGTTATACGTTATATAGTAATAGTATATAACGTTATACGTTATATAGTAATAGTATATAACGTTATACGTTATATAGTAATAGTATATAACGTCATACGTTATATAGTAATATTATATAACGTTATGCGTTATGTAGTAATAGTATATAACGTTATACGTTATATAGTAATAGTATATAACGTCATACGTTATATAGTAATATTATATAACGTTATGCGTTATGTAGTAATAGTATATAACGTTATACGTTATATAGTAATAGTATATAACGTTATACGTTATATAGTAATAGTATGTAACGTTATACGTTATATAGTAATAGTATATAACGTTATACGTTATTACGTAATAGTATATAACGTTATACGTTATATAGTAATAGTATATAACCTTATACGTTATTACGTAATAGTATATAACGTTATACGTTATATAGTAATAGTATATAACGTTATACGTTATACAGTAATAGTATATAACGTTATGCGTTATATAGTAATATTATATAACGTTATGCGTTATATAGTAATAGTATATAGCGTTGTACGTTATATAGTAATAGTATATAACGTTATACGTTATATAGTAATAGTATATAACCTTATACGTTATATAGTAATAGTATATAACGTTATACGTTATATAGTAATAGTATATAACGTTATACGTTATATAGTAATAGTATATAACCTTATACGTTATATAGTAATAGTATATAACGTTATACGTTATATAGTAATAGTATATAACGTTATACGTTAGTACGTAATAATATACAACGTTATACGTGATATGGCAATACTATATAACGTTATACGTTATTACGTAATAGTATATAACGTTATAAGTTATATAGTAATAGTATATAACGTTATACTTTATATAGTAATAGTAAATAACGTTATACGTTATATAGTAATAGTATATAACGTTATACGTTATATAGTAATAGTATATAACGTTATACGTCAGTACGTAATAATATACAACGTTATACGTGATATGGTAATACTATATAACGTTATACGTTAATACGTAATAGTATATATCGTTATACGTTATATAGTAATAGTATATAACGTTATGCGTTATATAGTAATAGTATATAACGTTATGCGTTATATAGTAATAGCATATAACGTTATACGATAGTATGGAATAGTATATATCGTTATACGTTATATAGTAATAGTATATAACGTTATACGTTATATAGTAATAGTATATAACGTTATACGTTATATAGTAATAGTATATAACGTTATACGTTATTACGTAATAGTATATAACGTTATACGTTAGTACGTAATAATATACAACGTTATACGTGATATGGTAAAACTATATAACGTTATACGTTAATACGTAATAGTATATAACGTTATACGTTAATACGTAATAGTATATATCGTTATACGTTATATAGTAATAGTATATAGCGATATACGTTATATAGTAATAGTATATAACGTTATACGTTAGTACGTAATAGTATATAACGTTATACGTTATATGGTAATACTATACAACGTTATACGTTATATAGTAATAGTATATAACGTTATACGTTATTACGTAATAGTATATAACGTTATACGTTATATAGTAATAGTATATAACGTTATACGTTATTACGTAATAGTATATAACGTTATACGTTATACAGTTATAGTATATAACCTTATACGTTATATAGTAATAGTATATAACGTTATACGTTATATAGTAATAGTATATAACGTTATACGTTATATAGTAATAGTATATAACGTTATACGTTTTATAGTAATAGTATATAACGTTATACGTTAGTACGAAATAGTATATAACGTTATACGTTATATGGTAATACTATACAACCTTATACGTTATATAGTAATAGTATATAACGTTATACGTTATTACGTAATAGTATATAACGTTATACGTTATATAGTAATAGTATATAACCTTATACGTTATATAGTAATAGTATATATCGTTATACGTTATATAGTAATAGTATATAACGTTATACGTTATACAGTAATAGTATATAACGTTATGCGTTATATAGTAATATTATATAACGTTATGCGTTATATAGTAATAGTATATAACGTTATACGTTATATAGTAATAGTATATAACGTTATACGTTATATAGTAATATTATATAACGTTATACGTTATATAGTAATAGTATATAACGTTATGCGTTATATAGTAATAGCATATAACGTTATACGATAGTATGGAATAGTATATATCGTTATACGTTATATAGTAATAGTATATAACGTTATGCGTTATATAGTAATAGCATATAACGTTATACGATAGTATGGAATAGTATATATCGTTATACGTTATATAGTAATAGTATATAACGTTATACGTTATATAGTAATAGTATATAACGTTATACGTTATATAGTAATAGTATATAACGTTATACGTTATTACGTAATAGTATATAACGTTATACGTTATATAGTAATAGTATATAACGTTATACGTTATATAGTAATAGTATATAACCTTATACGTTATATAGTAATAGTATATAACGTTATACGTTATATAGTAATAGTATATAACGTTATACGTTATACAGTAATAGTATATAACGTTATGCGTTATATAGTAATATTATATAACGTTATGCGTTATATAGTAATAGTATATAACGTTATACGTTATATAGTAATAGTATATAACGTTATACGTTATATAGTAATATTATATAACGTTATACGTTATATAGTAATAGTATATAACGTTATGCGTTATATAGTAATAGCATATAACGTTATACGATAGTATGGAATAGTATATATCGTTATACGTTATATAGTAATAGTATATAACGTTATACGTTATATAGTAATAGTATATAACGTTATACGTTATATAGTAATAGTATATAACGTTATACGTTATTACGTAATAGTATATAACGTTATACGTTATATAGTAATAGTATATAACCTTATACGTTATATAGTAATAGTATATAACGTTATACGTAATATAGTAATAGTATATAACGTTATACGTTATACAGTAATAGTATATAACGTTATGCGTTATATAGTAAAATTATATAACGTTATCCGTTATATAGTAATAGTATATAGCGTTATACGTTATATAGTAATAGTATATAACGTTATACGTTATATAGTAATAGTATATAACCTTATACGTTATATAGTAATAGTATCTAACGTTATACGTTATATAGTAATAGTATATAACGTTATACGTTATACAGTAATAGTATATAACGTTATGCGTTATATAGTAATATTATATAACGTTATGCGTTATATAGTAATAGTATATAGCGTTATACGTTATATAGTAATAGTATATAACGTTATACGTTATATAGTAATATTATATAACGTTATGCGTTATATAGTAATAGTATATAACGTTATACGTTATATAGTAATAGTATATAACGTTATACGTTATATAGTAATAGTATATAACGTTATACGTTAATACGTAATAGTATATATCGTTATACGTTATATAGTAACAGTATATAACGTTATACGTTATATAGTAATAGTATATAACGTTATACGTTATATAGTATAAGTATATAACGTATAACGTTATATAGTAATAGTATATAACGTTATACGTTATATAGTATAAGTATATAACGTTATACGTTATATAGTAATAGTATATAACGTTATACGTTATATAGTAATATCATCTAACGTTATGCGTTATATAGTAATAGTATATAACGTTATACGTTATATAGTAATAGAATATAACGTTATACGTTATATAGTAATAGTATATAACGTTATACGTTATGTAGTAATATTATATAACGTTATGCGTTATATAGTAATAGCATAGAACGTTATACGTTATACAGTAATTGTATATAACGTTATACGTTATATAGTAATAGTATATAACGTTATACGTTAGTACGTAATAATATACAACGTTATACGTGATATGGTAAAACTATATAACGTTATACGTTATATAGTAATAGTATATAACGTTATACGTTATATAGTAATATTATATAACGTTATGCGTTATATAGTAATAGTATATAACGTTATACGTTATATAGTAATAGTATATAACGTTATGCGTTATATACTATTACTATATAACGTTATACGATAGTACGTAATAGAATATATCGTTATACGTTATATAGTAATAGTATATAACGTTATACGATAGTACGTAATAGAATATATCGTTATACGTTATATAGTAATAGTATATAACGTTATACGTTAGTACGTAATAATATACAACGTTATACGTGATATGGCAATACTATATAACGTTATACGTTATTACGTAATAGTATATAACGTTATAAGTTATATAGTAATAGTATATAACGTTATACGTTATATAGTAATAGTATATAACGTTATACGTTATATAGTAATAGTATATAACGTTATACGTTATATAGCAATAGTATATAACGTTATACGTCAGTACGTAATAATATACAACGTTATACGTGATATGGTAATACTATATAACGTTATACGTTAATACGTAATAGTATATATCGTTATACGTTATATAGTAATAGTATATAACGTTATACGTTATATAGTAATAGTATAAAACGTTATACGTTATATAGTAATAGTGTATAACGTTATACGTTAGTACGTAATAATGTACAACGTTATACGTGATATGGTAATACTATATAACGTTATACGTTAATACGTAATAGTATATATCGTTATACGTTATATAGGAATAGTATATAGCGATATACGTTATATAGTAATAGTATATAACGTTATAGGTTATATAGTAATAGTATATAACGTTATACGTTTTATAGTAATATTATATAACGTTATGCGTTATATAGTAATAGTATAGAACGTTATACGTTATATAGTAACAGTATATAACGTTATACGTTATATAGTAATAGTATATAACGTTATACGTTATATAGTAATAGTATATAACGTTATACGTTATATAGTAATAGTGTATAACGTTATACGTTATATAGTAATAGTATATAACGTTATACGTTATATAGTAATAATATATAAAGTTATACGTTATATAGTAATATTATATAACGTTATGCGTTATATAGTAATAGTATATAACGTTATGCGTTATATAGTAATAGCATATAATGTTATACGATAGTATGGAATAGTATATATCGTTATACGTTATATAGTAATAGTATATAACGTTATGCGTTATATAGTAATAGCATATAACGTTATACGATAGTATGGAATAGTATATATCGTTATACGTTATATAGTAATAGTATATAACGTTATACGTTATATAGTAATAGTATATAACGTTATACGTTATATAGTAATAGTATATAACGTTATACGTTATTACGTAATAGTATATAACGTTATACGTTATATAGTAATAGTATATAACCTTATACGTTATATAGTAATAGTATATATCGTTATACGTTATATAGTAATAGTATATAACGTTATGCGTTATATAGTAATAGCATATAACGTTATACGATAGTATGGAATAGTATATATCGTTATACGTTATATAGTAATAGTATATAACGTTATACGTTATATAGTAATAGTATATAACGTTATACGTTATATAGTAATAGTATATAACGTTATACGTTATTACGTAATAGTATATAACGTTATACGTTATATAGTAATAGTATATAACCTTATACGTTATATAGTAATAGTATATAACGTTATACGTTATATAGTAATAGTATATAACGTTATACGTTATACAGTAATAGTATATAACGTTATGCGTTATATAGTAATATTATATAACGTTATGCGTTATATAGTAATAGTATATAACGTTATACGTTATATAGTAATAGTATATAACGTTATACGTTATATAGTAATATTATATAACGTTATACGTTATATAGTAATAGTATATAACGTTATGCGTTATATAGTAATAGCATATAACGTTATACGATAGTATGGAATAGTATATATCGTTATACGTTATATAGTAATAGTATATAACGTTATACGTTATATAGTAATAGTATATAACGTTATACGTTATATAGTAATAGTATATAACGTTATACGTTATTACGTAATAGTATATAACGTTATACGTTATATAGTAATAGTATATAACCTTATACGTTATATAGTAATAGTATATAACGTTATACGTTATATAGTAATAGTATATAACGTTATACGTTATACAGTAATAGTATATAACGTTATGCGTTATATAGTAAAATTATATAACGTTATCCGTTATATAGTAATAGTATATAGCGTCATACGTTATATAGTAATAGTATATAACGTTATACGTTATATAGTAATAGTATATAACCTTATACGTTATATAGTAATAGTATATAACGTTATACGTTATATAGTAATAGTATATAACGTTATACGTTATACAGTAATAGTATATAACGTTATGCGTTATATAGTAATATTATATAACGTTATGCGTTATATAGTAATAGTATATAGCGTTATACGTTATATAGTAATAGTATATAACGTTATACGTTATATAGTAATATTATATAACGTTATGCGTTATATAGTAATAGTATATAACGTTATACGTTATATAGTAATAGTATATAACGTTATACGTTATATAGTAATAGTATATAACGTTATACGTTAATACGTAATAGTATATATCGTTATACGTTATTACGTAATAGTATATAACGTTATACGTTATATAGTAATAGTATATAACCTTATACGTTATATAGTAATAGTATATAACGTTATACGTTATATAGTAATATTATATAACGTTATACGTTATATAGTAATAGTATATAACGTTATGCGTTATATAGTAATAGCATATAACGTTATACGATAGTATGGAATAGTATATATCGTTATACGTTATATAGTAATAGTATATAACGTTATACGTTATATAGTAATAGTATATAACGTTATACGTTATATAGTAATAGTATATAACGTTATACGTTATTACGTAATAGTATATAACGTTATACGTTATATAGTAATAGTATATAACCTTATACGTTATATAGTAATAGTATATAACGTTATACGTTATATAGTAATAGTATATAACGTTATACGTTATACAGTAATAGTATATAACGTTATGCGTTATATAGTAAAATTATATAACGTTATCCGTTATATAGTAATAGTATATAGCGTCATACGTTATATAGTAATAGTATATAACGTTATACGTTATATAGTAATAGTATATAACCTTATACGTTATATAGTAATAGTATATAACGTTATACGTTATATAGTAATAGTATATAACGTTATACGTTATACAGTAATAGTATATAACGTTATGCGTTATATAGTAATATTATATAACGTTATGCGTTATATAGTAATAGTATATAGCGTTATACGTTATATAGTAATAGTATATAACGTTATACGTTATATAGTAATATTATATAACGTTATGCGTTATATAGTAATAGTATATAACGTTATACGTTATATAGTAATAGTATATAACGTTATACGTTATATAGTAATAGTATATAACGTTATACGTTAATACGTAATAGTATATATCGTTATACGTTATATAGTAACAGTATATAACGTTATACGTTATATAGTAATAGTATATAACGTTATACGTTATATAGTATAAGTATATAACGTTATACGTTATATAGTAATAGTATATAACGTTATACGTTATATAGTATAAGTATATAACGTTATACGTTATATAGTAATAGTATATAACGTTATACGTTATATAGTAATATCATCTAACGTTATGCGTTATATAGTAATAGTATATAACGTTATACGTTATATAGTAATAGAATATAACGTTATACGTTATATAGTAATAGTATATAACGTTATACGTTATGTAGTAATATTATATAACGTTATGCGTTATATAGTAATAGCATAGAACGTTATACGTTATACAGTAATTGTATATAACGTTATACGTTATATAGTAATAGTATATAACGTTATACGTTAGTACGTAATAATATACAACGTTATACGTGATATGGTAAAACTATATAACGTTATACGTTATATAGTAATAGTATATAACGTTATACGTTATATAGTAATATTATATAACGTTATGCGTTATATAGTAATAGTATATAACGTTATACGTTATATAGTAATAGTATATAACGTTATGCGTTATATACTATTACTATATAACGTTATACGATAGTACGTAATAGAATATATCGTTATACGTTATATAGTAATAGTATATAACGTTATACGATAGTACGTAATAGAATATATCGTTATACGTTATATAGTAATAGTATATAACGTTATACGTTAGTACGTAATAATATACAACGTTATACGTGATATGGCAATACTATATAACGTTATACGTTATTACGTAATAGTATATAACGTTATAAGTTATATAGTAATAGTATATAACGTTATACGTTATATAGTAATAGTATATAACGTTATACGTTATATAGTAATAGTATATAACGTTATACGTTATATAGCAATAGTATATAACGTTATACGTCAGTACGTAATAATATACAACGTTATACGTGATATGGTAATACTATATAACGTTATACGTTAATACGTAATAGTATATATCGTTATACGTTATATAGTAATAGTATATAACGTTATACGTTATATAGTAATAGTATAAAACGTTATACGTTATATAGTAATAGTGTATAACGTTATACGTTAGTACGTAATAATGTACAACGTTATACGTGATATGGTAATACTATATAACGTTATACGTTAATACGTAATAGTATATATCGTTATACGTTATATAGGAATAGTATATAGCGATATACGTTATATAGTAATAGTATATAACGTTATAGGTTATATAGTAATAGTATATAACGTTATACGTTTTATAGTAATATTATATAACGTTATGCGTTATATAGTAATAGTATAGAACGTTATACGTTATATAGTAACAGTATATAACGTTATACGTTAATACGTAATAGTATATATCGTTATACGTTATATAGTAATAGTATATAACGTTATACGTTATTACGTAATAGTATACAACGTTATACGTGATATGGTAAAACTATATAACGTTATACGTTAATACGTAATAGTATATATCGTTATACGTTATATAGTAATAGTATATAACGTTATACGTTATATAGTAATATTATAAAACGTTATGCGTTATATAGTAATAGTATATAACGTTATACGTTATATAGTAATAGTACATAACGTTATGCGTTATATAGTAATAGTATATAACGTTATACGATAGTACGGAATAGTATATATCGTTATACGTTATATCGTAATAGTATATAACGTTATACGTTATATAGTAATAGTATATAACGTTATACGTTATATAGTAATCGTATATAACGTTATACGTTATATAGTAATAGTATATAACGTTATACGTTATATAGTAATAGTATATAACGTTATACGTTAGTACGTAATAATATACAACGTTATACGTGATATGGCAATACTATATAACATTATACGTTATTACGTAATAGTATATAACGTTATACGTTATTACGTAATAGTATACAACGTTATACGTGATATGGTAATACTATATAACGTTATACGCTATTACGTAATAGTATATAACGTTATACGTTAATACGTAATAGTATATATCGTTATACGTTATATAGTAATAGTATATAACGTTATACGTTATATAGTAATAGTATATAACGTTATACGTTATATAGTAATAGTATATAACGTTATACGTTATATAGTAATAATATATAAAGTTATACGTTATATAGTAATATTATATAACGTTATGCGTTATATAGTAATAGTATATAACGTTATGCGTTATATAGTAATAGCATATAATGTTATACGATAGTATGGAATAGTATATATCGTTATACGTTATATAGTAATAGTATATAACGTTATGCGTTATATAGTAATAGCATATAACGTTATACGATAGTATGGAATAGTATATATCGTTATACGTTATATAGTAATAGTATATAACGTTATACGTTATATAGTAATAGTATATAACGTTATACGTTATATAGTAATAGTATATAACGTTATACGTTATTACGTAATAGTATATAACGTTATACGTTATATAGTAATAGTATATAACCTTATACGTTATATAGTAATAGTATATATCGTTATACGTTATATAGTAATAGTATATAACGTTATGCGTTATATAGTAATAGCATATAACGTTATACGATAGTATGGAATAGTATATATCGTTATACGTTATATAGTCATAGTATATAACGTTATACGTTATATAGTAATAGTATATAACGTTATACGTTATATAGTAATAGTATATAACGTTATACGTTATTACGTAATAGTATATAACGTTATACGTTATATAGTAATAGTATATAACCTTATACGTTATATAGTAATAGTATATAACGTTATACGTTATATAGTAATAGTATATAACGTTATACGTTATACAGTAATAGTATATAACGTTATGCGTTATATAGTAATATTATATAACGTTATGCGTTATATAGTAATAGTATATAACGTTATACGTTATATAGTAATAGTATATAACGTTATACGTTATATAGTAATAGTATATAACGTTATACGTTATACAGTAATAGTATATAACGTTATACGTTATATAGTAATAGTATATAACGTTATGCGTTATATAGTAATAGCATATAACGTTATACGATAGTATGGAATAGTATATATCGTTATACGTTATATAGTAATAGTATATAACGTTATACGTTATATAGTAATAGTATATAACGTTATACGTTATATAGTAATAGTATATAACGTTATACGTTATTACGTAATAGTATATAACGTTATACGTTATATAGTAATAGTATATAACCTTATACGTTATATAGTAATAGTATATAACGTTATACGTTATATAGTAATAGTATATAACGTTATACGTTATACAGTAATAGTATATAACGTTATGCGTTATATAGTAAAATTATATAACGTTATCCGTTATATAGTAATAGTATATAGCGTCATACGTTATATAGTAATAGTATATAACGTTATACGTTATATAGTAATAGTATATAACCTTATACGTTATATAGTAATAGTATATAACGTTATACGTTATATAGTAATAGTATATAACGTTATACGTTATACAGTAATAGTATATAACGTTATGCGTTATATAGTAATATTATATAACGTTATGCGTTATATAGTAATAGTATATAGCGTTATACGTTATATAGTAATAGTATATAACGTTATACGTTATATAGTAATATTATATAACGTTATGCGTTATATAGTAATAGTATATAACGTTAAACGTTATATAGTAATAGTATATAACGTTATACGTTATATAGTAATAGTATATAACGTTATACGTTATATAGTAATAGTGTATAACGTTATACGTTATATAGTAATAGTATATAACGTTATACGTTATATAGTAATAGTATATAGCGTTATACGTTATATAGTAATATTATATAACGTTATGCGTTATATAGTAATATTATATAACGTTATGCGTTATTACGTAATAGTATATAACGTTATAAGTTATATAGTAATAGTATATAACGTTATACGCTATTACGTAATAGTATCTAACGTTATACGTTATTACGTAATAGTATACAACGTTATACGTGATATGGTAATACTATATATCGTTATACGTTAGTACGTAATAATATACAACGATATACGTGATATGGTAATACTATATAACGTTATACGCTATTACGTAATAGTATCTAACGTTATACGTTAATACGTAATAGTATATATCGTTATACGTTATATAGTAATAGTATATGACGTTATACGTTATATAGTAATAGTATATAACGTTATACGTTATATAGTAATAGTATCTAACGTTATACGTTATTACGTAATAATATACAACGTTATACGTGATATGGCAATACTATATAATGTTATACGTTATTACGTAATAGTATATAACGTTGTACGTTATTACGTAATAGTATACAACGTTATACGTGATATGGTAAAACTATATAACGTTATACGTTAATACGTAATAGTATATATCGTTATACGTTATATAGTAATAGTATATAACGTTATACGTTATATAGTAATATTATATAACGTTATGCGTTATGTAGTAATAGTATATAACGTTATACGTTATATAGTAATAGTATATAACGTTATGCGTTATATAGTAATAGTATATAACGTTATATACGATAGTACGGAATAGTATATATCGTTATACGTTATATAGTAATAGTATATAACGTTATACGTTATATAGTAATAGTATATAACGTTATACGTTATATAGTAATAGTATATAACGTTCTACGTTATATAGTAATCGTATATAACGTTATACGTTATATAGAAATAGTATATAACGTTATACGTTATATAGTAATAGTATATAACGTTATACGTTAGTACGTAATAATATACAACGTTATACGTGATATGGCAATACTATATAACATTATACGTTATTACGTAATAGTATCTAACGTTATACGTTATTACGTAATAGTATACAACGTTATACGTGATATGGTAATACTATATAACGATATACGCTATTACGTAATAGTATATAACGTTATACGTTAATACGTAATAGTATATATCGTTATACGTTATATAGTAATAGTATATATCGTTATACGTTATATAGTAATAGTGTATAACGTTATACGTTATATAGTAATAGTATATAACGTTATACGTTATATAGTAATAGTATATAACGTTATACGTTATATAGTAATAGTATATAACGTTATGCGTTAATACGTAATAGTATATATCGTTATACGTTATATAGTAACAGTATTTAACGTTATACGTTATATAGTAATAGTATATAACGTTATACGTTATATAGTAATAGTATATAACGTTATACGTTATAGAGTAATAGTATATAACGTTATACGTTATATAGTAATAGTATATAACGTTATACGATAGTACGTAATAGTATATAACGTTATACATGATATGGTAATACTATATAACGTTATACGCTATTACGTAATAGTATATAACGTTATACGTTAATACGTAATAGTATATATCGTTATACGTTATATGGTAATACTATACAACGTTATACGTTGTATAGTAATATTATATAACGTTATGCGTTATATAGTAATAGTATATAACGTTATACGATAGTACGTAATGGTATATAACGTTATACGTGATATGGTAATACTATATAACGTTATACGCTATTACGTAATAGTATATAACGTTATGCGTTAATACGTAATAGTATATATCGTTATACGTTATATAGTAATAGTATATAGCGATATACGTTATATAGTAATAGTATATAACGTTATACGTTAGTACGTAATAGTATATAACGTTATACGTTAATACGTAATAGTATATATCGTTATACGTTATATAGTAACAGTATTTAACGTTATACGTTATATAGTAATAGTATATAACGTTATACGTTATATAGTATAAGTATATAACGTTATACGTTATATAGTAATAGTATATAACGTTATACGATAGTACGTAATGGTATATAACGTTATACGTGATATGGTAATACTATATAACGTTATACGCTATTACGTAATAGTATATAACGTTATACGTTAATACGTAATAGTATATATCGTTACACGTTATATAGTAATAGTATATAGCGATATACGTTATATAGTAATAGTATATAACGTGATACGTTAGTACGTAATAGTATATAACGTTATACGTTAATACGTAATAGTATATATCGTTATACGTTATATAGTAATAGTATATAACGTTATACGTTATATAGTAATAGTATATAACGTTATACGTTATATAGTAATAGTATATAACGTTATACGTTATTACGTAATAGTATATAACGTTATACGTTATATAGTAATAGTATATAACCTTATACGTTATATAGTAATAGTATATAACGTTATACGTTATATAGTAATAGTATATAACGTTATACGTTATATAGTAATAGTATATAACGTTATACGTTTTATAGTAATAGTATATAACGTTATACGTTAGTACGTAATAGTATATAACGTTATACGTTATATGGTAATACTATACAACGTTATACGTTATATAGTAATAGTATATAACGTTATACGTTATTACGTAATAGTATATAACGTTATACGTTATATAGTAATAGTATATAACGTTATACGTTATATAGTAATAGTATATAACGTTATACGTTATATAGTAATAGTATATAACGTTATACGTTATATAGTAATAGTATATAACGTTATACGTTATATAGTAATAGTATATAACGTCATACGTTATATAGTAATATTATATAACGTTATGCGTTATGTAGTAATAGTATATAACGTTATACGTTATATAGTAATAGTATATAACGTTATGCGTTATATAGTAATAGCATATAACGTTATACGATAGTATGGAATAGTATATATCGTTATACGTTATATAGTAATAGTATATAACGTTATACGTTATATAGTAATAGTATGTAACGTTATACGTTATATAGTAATAGTATATAACGTTATACGTTATTACGTAATAGTATATAACGTTATACGTTATATAGTAATAGTATATAACCTTATACGTTATTACGTAATAGTATATAACGTTATACGTTATATAGTAATAGTATATAACGTTATACGTTATACAGTAATAGTATATAACGTTATGCGTTATATAGTAATATTATATAACGTTATGCGTTATATAGTAATAGTATATAGCGTTGTACGTTATATAGTAATAGTATATAACGTTATACGTTATATAGTAATAGTATATAACCTTATACGTTATATAGTAATAGTATATAACGTTATACGTTATATAGTAATAGTATATAACGTTATACGTTATATAGTAATAGTATATAACCTTATACGTTATATAGTAATAGTATATAACGTTATACGTTATATAGTAATAGTATATAACGTTATACGTTAGTACGTAATAATATACAACGTTATACGTGATATGGCAATACTATATAACGTTATACGTTATTACGTAATAGTATATAACGTTATAAGTTATATAGTAATAGTATATAACGTTATACTTTATATAGTAATAGTAAATAACGTTATACGTTATATAGTAATAGTATATAACGTTATACGTTATATAGTAATAGTATATAACGTTATACGTCAGTACGTAATAATATACAACGTTATACGTGATATGGTAATACTATATAACGTTATACGTTAATACGTAATAGTATATATCGTTATACGTTATATAGTAATAGTATATAGCGATATACGTTATATAGTAATAGTATATAACGTTATACGTTAGTACGTAATAGTATATAACGTTATACGTTATATGGTAATACTATACAACGTTATACGTTATATAGTAATAGTATATAACGTTATACGTTATTACGTAATAGTATATAACGTTATACGTTATATAGTAATAGTATATAACGTTATACGTTATTACGTAATAGTATATAACGTTATACGTTATTACGTAATAGTATATAACGTTATACGTTATACAGTTATAGTATATAACCTTATACGTTATATAGTAATAGTATATAACGTTATACGTTATATAGTAATAGTATATAACGTTATACGTTATATAGTAATAGTATATAACGTTATACGTTTTATAGTAATAGTATATAACGTTAAACGTTAGTACGAAATAGTATATAACGTTATACGTTATATGGTAATACTATACAACCTTATACGTTATATAGTAATAGTATATAACGTTATACGTTATTACGTAATAGTATATAACGTTATACGTTATATAGTAATAGTATATAACCTTATACGTTATATAGTAATAGTATATATCGTTATACGTTATATAGTAATAGTATATAACGTTATACGTTATACAGTAATAGTATATAACGTTATGCGTTATATAGTAATATTATATAACGTTATGCGTTATATAGTAATAGTATATAACGTTATACGTTATATAGTAATAGTATATAACGTTATACGTTATATAGTAATATTATATAACGTTATACGTTATATAGTAATAGTATATAACGTTATGCGTTATATAGTAATAGCATATAACGTTATACGATAGTATGGAATAGTATATATCGTTATACGTTATATAGTAATAGTATATAACGTTATGCGTTATATAGTAATAGCATATAACGTTATACGATAGTATGGAATAGTATATATCGTTATACGTTATATAGTAATAGTATATAACGTTATACGTTATATAGTAATAGTATATAACGTTATACGTTATATAGTAATAGTATATAACGTTATACGTTATTACGTAATAGTATATAACGTTATACGTTATATAGTAATAGTATATAACGTTATACGTTATATAGTAATAGTATATAACCTTATACGTTATATAGTAATAGTATATAACGTTATACGTTATATAGTAATAGTATATAACGTTATACGTTATACAGTAATAGTATATAACGTTATGCGTTATATAGTAATATTATATAACGTTATGCGTTATATAGTAATAGTATATAACGTTATACGTTATATAGTAATAGTATATAACGTTATACGTTATATAGTAATATTATATAACGTTATACGTTATATAGTAATAGTATATAACGTTATGCGTTATATAGTAATAGCATATAACGTTATACGATAGTATGGAATAGTATATATCGTTATACGTTATATAGTAATAGTATATAACGTTATACGTTATATAGTAATAGTATATAACGTTATACGTTATATAGTAATAGTATATAACGTTATACGTTATTACGTAATAGTATATAACGTTATACGTTATATAGTAATAGTATATAACCTTATACGTTATATAGTAATAGTATATAACGTTATACGTTATATAGTAATAGTATATAACGTTATACGTTATACAGTAATAGTATATAACGTTATGCGTTATATAGTAAAATTATATAACGTTATCCGTTATATAGTAATAGTATATAGCGTTATACGTTATATAGTAATAGTATATAACGTTATACGTTATATAGTAATAGTATATAACCTTATACGTTATATAGTAATAGTATCTAACGTTATACGTTATATAGTAATAGTATATAACGTTATACGTTATACAGTAATAGTATATAACGTTATGCGTTATATAGTAATATTATATAACGTTATGCGTTATATAGTAATAGTATATAGCGTTATACGTTATATAGTAATAGTATATAACGTTATACGTTATATAGTAATATTATATAACGTTATGCGTTATATAGTAATAGTATATAACGTTATACGTTATATAGTAATAGTATATAACGTTATACGTTATATAGTAATAGTATATAACGTTATACGTTAATACGTAATAGTATATATCGTTATACGTTATATAGTAACAGTATATAACGTTATACGTTATATAGTAATAGTATATAACGTTATACGTTATATAGTATAAGTATATAACGTTATACGTTATATAGTAATAGTATATAACGTATAACGTTATATAGTATAAGTATATAACGTTATACGTTATATAGTAATAGTATATAACGTTATACGTTATATAGTAATATCATCTAACGTTATGCGTTATATAGTAATAGTATATAACGTTATACGTTATATAGTAATAGAATATAACGTTATACGTTATATAGTAATAGTATATAACGTTATACGTTATGTAGTAATATTATATAACGTTATGCGTTATATAGTAATAGCATAGAACGTTATACGTTATACAGTAATTGTATATAACGTTATACGTTATATAGTAATAGTATATAACGTTATACGTTAGTACGTAATAATATACAACGTTATACGTGATATGGTAAAACTATATAACGTTATACGTTATATAGTAAAACTATATAACGTTATACGTTATATAGTAATATTATATAACGTTATGCGTTATATAGTAATAGTATATAACGTTATACGTTATATAGTAATAGTATATAACGTTATGCGTTATATACTAATAGTATATAACGTTATACGATAGTACGTAATAGAATATATCGTTATACGTTATATAGTAATAGTATATAACGTTATACGATAGTACGTAATAGAATATATCGTTATACGTTATATAGTAATAGTATATAACGTTATACGTTAGTACGTAATAATATACAACGTTATACGTGATATGGCAATACTATATAACGTTATACGTTATTACGTAATAGTATATAACGTTATAAGTTATATAGTAATAGTATATAACGTTATACGTTATATAGTAATAGTATATAACGTTATACGTTATATAGTAATAGTATATAACGTTATACGTTATATAGCAATAGTATATAACGTTATACGTCAGTACGTAATAATATACAACGTTATACGTGATATGGTAATACTATATAACGTTATACGTTAATACGTAATAGTATATATCGTTATACGTTATATAGTAATAGTATATAACGTTATACGTTATATAGTAATAGTATAAAACGTTATACGTTATATAGTAATAGTGTATAACGTTATACGTTAGTACGTAATAATGTACAACGTTATACGTGATATGGTAATACTATATAACGTTATACGTTAATACGTAATAGTATATATCGTTATACGTTATATAGGAATAGTATATAGCGATATACGTTATATAGTAATAGTATATAACGTTATAGGTTATATAGTAATAGTATATAACGTTATACGTTTTATAGTAATATTATATAACGTTATGCGTTATATAGTAATAGTATAGAACGTTATACGTTATATAGTAACAGTATATAACGTTATACGTTATATAGTAATAGTATATAACGTTATACGTTATATAGTAATAGTATATAACGTTATACGTTATATAGTAATAGTGTATAACGTTATACGTTATATAGTAATAGTATATAACGTTATACGTTATATAGTAATAATATATAAAGTTATACGTTATATAGTAATATTATATAACGTTATGCGTTATATAGTAATAGTATATAACGTTATGCGTTATATAGTAATAGCATATAATGTTATACGATAGTATGGAATAGTATATATCGTTATACGTTATATAGTAATAGTATATAACGTTATGCGTTATATAGTAATAGCATATAACGTTATACGATAGTATGGAATAGTATATATCGTTATACGTTATATAGTAATAGTATATAACGTTATACGTTATATAGTAATAGTATATAACGTTATACGTTATATAGTAATAGTATATAACGTTATACGTTATTACGTAATAGTATATAACGTTATACGTTATATAGTAATAGTATATAACCTTATACGTTATATAGTAATAGTATATATCGTTATACGTTATATAGTAATAGTATATAACGTTATGCGTTATATAGTAATAGCATATAACGTTATACGATAGTATGGAATAGTATATATCGTTATACGTTATATAGTAATAGTATATAACGTTATACGTTATATAGTAATAGTATATAACGTTATACGTTATATAGTAATAGTATATAACGTTATACGTTATTACGTAATAGTATATAACGTTATACGTTATATAGTAATAGTATATAACCTTATACGTTATATAGTAATAGTATATAACGTTATACGTTATATAGTAATAGTATATAACGTTATACGTTATACAGTAATAGTATATAACGTTATGCGTTATATAGTAATATTATATAACGTTATGCGTTATATAGTAATAGTATATAACGTTATACGTTATATAGTAATAGTATATAACGTTATACGTTATATAGTAATATTATATAACGTTATACGTTATATAGTAATAGTATATAACGTTATGCGTTATATAGTAATAGCATATAACGTTATACGATAGTATGGAATAGTATATATCGTTATACGTTATATAGTAATAGTATATAACGTTATACGTTATATAGTAATAGTATATAACGTTATACGTTATATAGTAATAGTATATAACGTTATACGTTATTACGTAATAGTATATAACGTTATACGTTATATAGTAATAGTATATAACCTTATACGTTATATAGTAATAGTATATAACGTTATACGTTATATAGTAATAGTATATAACGTTATACGTTATACAGTAATAGTATATAACGTTATGCGTTATATAGTAAAATTATATAACGTTATCCGTTATATAGTAATAGTATATAGCGTCATACGTTATATAGTAATAGTATATAACGTTATACGTTATATAGTAATAGTATATAACCTTATACGTTATATAGTAATAGTATATAACGTTATACGTTATATAGTAATAGTATATAACGTTATACGTTATACAGTAATAGTATATAACGTTATGCGTTATATAGTAATATTATATAACGTTATGCGTTATATAGTAATAGTATATAGCGTTATACGTTATATAGTAATAGTATATAACGTTATACGTTATATAGTAATATTATATAACGTTATGCGTTATATAGTAATAGTATATAACGTTATACGTTATATAGTAATAGTATATAACGTTATACGTTATATAGTAATAGTATATAACGTTATACGTTAATACGTAATAGTATATATCGTTATACGTTATATAGTAACAGTATATAACGTTATACGTTATATAGTAATAGTATATAACGTTATACGTTATATAGTATAAGTATATAACGTTATACGTTATATAGTAATAGTATATAACGTTATACGTTATATAGTATAAGTATATAACGTTATACGTTATATAGTAATAGTATATAACGTTATACGTTATATAGTAATATCATCTAACGTTATGCGTTATATAGTAATAGTATATAACGTTATACGTTATATAGTAATAGAATATAACGTTATACGTTATATAGTAATAGTATATAACGTTATACGTTATGTAGTAATATTATATAACGTTATGCGTTATATAGTAATAGCATAGAACGTTATACGTTATACAGTAATTGTATATAACGTTATACGTTATATAGTAATAGTATATAACGTTATACGTTAGTACGTAATAATATACAACGTTATACGTGATATGGTAATACTATATAACGTTATACGTTATATAGTAATAGTATATAACGTTATACGTTATATAGTAATATTATATAACGTTATGCGTTATATAGTAATAGTATATAACGTTATACGTTATATAGTAATAGTATATAACGTTATGCGTTATATACTAATAGTATATAACGTTATACGATAGTACGTAATAGAATATATCGTTATACGTTATATAGTAATAGTATATAACGTTATACGATAGTACGTAATAGAATATATCGTTATACGTTATATAGTAATAGTATATAACGTTATACGTTAGTACGTAATAATATACAACGTTATACGTGATATGGCAATACTATATAACGTTATACGTTATTACGTAATAGTATATAACGTATAAGTTATATAGTAATAGTATATAACGTTATACGTTATATAGTAATAGTATATAACGTTATACGTTATATAGTAATAGTATATAACGTTATACGTTATATAGCAATAGTATATAACGTTATACGTCAGTACGTAATAATATACAACGTTATACGTGATATGGTAATACTATATAACGTTATACGTTAATACGTAATAGTATATATCGTTATACGTTATATAGTAATAGTATATAACGTTATACGTTATATAGTAATAGTATAAAACGTTATACGTTATATAGTAATAGTGTATAACGTTATACGTTAGTACGTAATAATGTACAACGTTATACGTGATATGGTAATACTATATAACGTTATACGTTAATACGTAATAGTATATATCGTTATACGTTATATAGGAATA
This sequence comes from Bombus terrestris, assembly GCF_910591885.1. Lineage (NCBI taxonomy): Eukaryota > Metazoa > Arthropoda > Insecta > Hymenoptera > Apidae > Bombus > Bombus terrestris. The sequence continues at coordinate 847,119 of NC_063286.1, forward strand.
GTATATAGCGATATACGTTATATAGTAATAGTATATAACGTTATAGGTTATATAGTAATAGTATATAACGTTATACGTTTTATAGTAATATTATATAACGTTATGCGTTATATAGTAATAGTATAGAACGTTATACGTTATATAGTAACAGTATATAACGTTATACGTTATATAGTAATAGTATATAACGTTATACGATAGTACGGAATAGTATATATCGTTATACGTTATATCGTAATAGTATATAACGTTATACGTTATATAGTAATAGTATATAACGTTATACGTTATATAGTAATCGTATATAACGTTATACGTTATATAGTAATAGTATATAACGTTATACGTTATATAGTAATAGTATATAACGTTATACGTTAGTACGTAATAATATACAACGTTATACGTGATATGGCAATACTATATAACATTATACGTTATTACGTAATAGTATCTAACGTTATACGTTATTACGTAATAGTATACAACGTTATACGTGATATGGTAATACTATATAACGTTATACGCTATTACGTAATAGTATATAACGTTATACGTTAATACGTAATAGTATATATCGTTATACGTTATATAGTAATAGTATATAACGTTATACGTTATATAGTAATAGTGTATAACGTTATACGTTATATAGTAATAGTATATAACGTTATACGTTATATAGTAATAATATATAAAGTTATACGTTATATAGTAATATTATATAACGTTATGCGTTATATAGTAATAGTATATAACGTTATGCGTTATATAGTAATAGCATATAATGTTATACGATAGTATGGAATAGTATATATCGTTATACGTTATATAGTAATAGTATATAACGTTATGCGTTATATAGTAATAGCATATAACGTTATACGATAGTATGGAATAGTATATATCGTTATACGTTATATAGTAATAGTATATAACGTTATACGTTATATAGTAATAGTATATAACGTTATACGTTATATAGTAATAGTATATAACGTTATACGTTATTACGTAATAGTATATAACGTTATACGTTATATAGTAATAGTATATAACCTTATACGTTATATAGTAATAGTATATATCGTTATACGTTATATAGTAATAGTATATAACGTTATGCGTTATATAGTAATAGCATATAACGTTATACGATAGTATGGAATAGTATATATCGTTATACGTTATATAGTAATAGTATATAACGTTATACGTTATATAGTAATAGTATATAACGTTATACGTTATATAGTAATAGTATATAACGTTATACGTTATTACGTAATAGTATATAACGTTATACGTTATATAGTAATAGTATATAACCTTATACGTTATATAGTAATAGTATATAACGTTATACGTTATATAGTAATAGTATATAACGTTATACGTTATACAGTAATAGTATATAACGTTATGCGTTATATAGTAATATTATATAACGTTATGCGTTATATAGTAATAGTATATAACGTTATACGTTATATAGTAATAGTATATAACGTTATACGTTATATAGTAATATTATATAACGTTATACGTTATATAGTAATAGTATATAACGTTATGCGTTATATAGTAATAGCATATAACGTTATACGATAGTATGGAATAGTATATATCGTTATACGTTATATAGTAATAGTATATAACGTTATACGTTATATAGTAATAGTATATAACGTTATACGTTATATAGTAATAGTATATAACGTTATACGTTATTACGTAATAGTATATAACGTTATACGTTATATAGTAATAGTATATAACCTTATACGTTATATAGTAATAGTATATAACGTTATACGTTATATAGTAATAGTATATAACGTTATACGTTATACAGTAATAGTATATAACGTTATGCGTTATATAGTAAAATTATATAACGTTATCCGTTATATAGTAATAGTATATAGCGTCATACGTTATATAGTAATAGTATATAACGTTATACGTTATATAGTAATAGTATATAACCTTATACGTTATATAGTAATAGTATATAACGTTATACGTTATATAGTAATAGTATATAACGTTATACGTTATACAGTAATAGTATATAACGTTATGCGTTATATAGTAATATTATATAACGTTATGCGTTATATAGTAATAGTATATAGCGTTATACGTTATATAGTAATAGTATATAACGTTATACGTTATATAGTAATATTATATAACGTTATGCGTTATATAGTAATAGTATATAACGTTATACGTTATATAGTAATAGTATATAACGTTATACGTTATATAGTAATAGTATATAACGTTATACGTTAATACGTAATAGTATATATCGTTATACGTTATATAGTAACAGTATATAACGTTATACGTTATATAGTAATAGTATATAACGTTATACGTTATATAGTATAAGTATATAACGTTATACGTTATATAGTAATAGTATATAACGTTATACGTTATATAGTATAAGTATATAACGTTATACGTTATATAGTAATATCATATAACGTTATGCGTTATATAGTAATAGTATATAACGTTATACGTTATATAGTAATAGAATATAACGTTATACGTTATATAGTAATAGTATATAACGTTATACGTTATGTAGTAATATTATATAACGTTATGCGTTATATAGTAATAGCATAGAACGTTATACGTTATACAGTAATTGTATATAACGTTATACGTTATATAGTAATAGTATATAACGTTATACGTTAGTACGTAATAATATACAACGTTATACGTGATATGGTAAAACTATATAACGTTATACGTTAATACGTAATAGTATATAACGTTATACGTTAATACGTAATAGTATATATCGTTATACGTTATATAGTTATAGTATATAACGTTATACGTTAGTACGTAATAGTATATAACGTTATACGTTATATGGTAATACTATACAACGTTATACGTTATATAGTAATAGTATATAACGTTATACGTTATTACGTAATAGTATATATCGTTATACGTTATATAGTAATAGTATATAACGTTATACGTTATATAGTAATAGTATATAACGTTATACGTTATATAGTAATAGTATATAACGTTATACGTTATATAGTAATAGTATATAACGTTATACGTTATATAGTAATATTATATAACGTTATGCGTTATGTAGTAATAGTATATAACGTTATAGGTTATATAGTAATAGTATATAACGTTATGCGCTATATAGTAATAGCATATAACGTTATACGATAGTATGGAATAGTATATATCGTTATACGTTATATAGTAATAGTATATAACGTTATACGTTATATAGTAATAGTATATAACGTTATACGTTATTACGTAATAGTATATAACGTTATACGTTATTACGTAATAGTATATAACGTTCTACGTTATATAGTAATAGTATATAACGTTATACGTTATATAGTAATAGTATATAACGTTATACGTTATACAGTAATAGTATATAACGTTATGCCTTATATAGTAATATTATATAACGTTATGCGTTATATAGTAATAGTATATAACGTTATACGTTATATAGTAATAGTATATAACGTTATGCGTTATATAGTAATAGTATATAACGTTATACGTTATATAGTAATATTATGTAACGTTATGCGTTATATAGTAATAGTATATAACGTTATACGTTATATAGTAATAGTATATAACGTTATGCGTTATATAGTAATAGTATATAACGTTATACGTTATATAGTAATAGTATATAACGTTATACGTTATATAGTAATATTATATAACGTTATGCGTTATATAGTAATAGTATATAACGTTATACGTTATATAGTAATAGTATATAACGTTATGCGTTATATACTATTACTATATAACGTTATACGATAGTACGTAATAGAATATATCGTTATACGTTATATAGTAATAGTATATAACGTTATACGTTATATAGTAATAGTATATAACGTTATACGTTATATAGTAATAGTATATAACGTTATACGTCAGTACGTAATAATATACAACGTTATACGTGATATGGTAATACTATATAACGTTATACGTTAATACGTAATAGTATATATCGTTATACGTTATATAGTAATAGTATATAACGTTATACGTTATATAGTAATAGTATAAAACGTTATACGTTATATAGTAATAGTGTATAACGTTATACGTTAGTACGTAATAATATACAACGTTATACGTGATATGGTAATACTATATAACGTTATACGTTATTACGTAATAGTATATAACGTTATACGTTATTACGTAATAGTATACAACGTTATACGTGATATGGTAAAACTATATAACGTTATACGTTAATACGTAATATTATATAACGTTATACGTTATATAGTAATAGTATATAACCTTATACGTTATATAGTAATAGTATATAACGTTATACGTTATATAGTAATAGTATATAACGTTATACGTTATACAGTAATAGTATATAACGTTATGCGTTATATAGTAATATTATATAACGTTATGCGTTATATAGTAATAGTATATAACGTTATACGTTATATAGTAATAGTATATAACGTTATACGTTATATAGTAATAGTATATAACGTTATACGTTATACAGTAATAGTATATAACGTTATGCGTTATATAGTAAAATTATATAACGTTATCCGTTATATAGTAATAGTATATAGCGTTATACGTTATATAGTAATAGTATATAACGTTATACGTTATATAGTAATAGTATATAACCTTATACGTTATATAGTAATAGTATCTAACGTTATACGTTATATAGTAATAGTATATAACGTTATACGTTATACAGTAATAGTATATAACGTTATGCGTTATATAGTAATATTATATAACGTTATGCGTTATATAGTAATAGTATATAGCGTTATACGTTATATAGTAATAGTATATAACGTTATACGTTATATAGTAATATTATATAACGTTATGCGTTATATAGTAATAGTATATAACGTTATACGTTATATAGTAATAGTATATAACGTTATACGTTATATAGTAATAGTATATAACGTTATACGTTAATACGTAATAGTATATATCGTTATACGTTATATAGTATAAGTATATAACGTTATACGTTATATAGTAATAGTATATAACGTTATACGTTATATAGTAATATCATATAACGTTATGCGTTATATAGTAATAGTATATAACGTTATACGTTATATAGTAATAGAATATAACGTTATACGTTATATAGTAATAGTATATAACGTTATACGTTATGTAGTAATATTATATAACGTTATGCGTTATATAGTAATAGCATAGAACGTTATACGTTATACAGTAATTGTATATAACGTTATACGTTATATAGTAATAGTATATAACGTTATACGTTAATACGTAATAGTATATATCGTTATACGTTATATAGTAACAGTATATAACGTTATACGTTATATAGTAATAGTATATAACGTTATACGTTATATAGTATAAGTATATAACGTTATACGTTATATAGTAATAGTATATAACGTTATACGTTATATAGTATAAGTATATAACGTTATACGTTATATAGTAATAGTATATAACGTTATACGTTATATAGTAATATCATCTAACGTTATGCGTTATATAGTAATAGTATATAACGTTATACGTTATATAGTAATAGTATATAACGTTATGCGTTATATAGTAATAGTATATAACGTTATACGTTATATAGTAATAGTATATAACGTTATACGTTATATAGTAATATTATATAACGTTATGCGTTATATAGTAATAGTATATAACGTTATACGTTATATAGTAATAGTATATAACGTTATGCGTTATATACTAATAGTATATAACGTTATACGATAGTACGTAATAGAATATATCGTTATACGTTATATAGTAATAGTATATAACGTTATACGTTATATAGTAATAGTATATAACGTTATACGTTATATAGTAATAGTATATAACGTTATACGTCAGTACGTAATAATATACAACGTTATACGTGATATGGTAATACTATATAACGTTATACGTTAATACGTAATAGTATATATCGTTATACGTTATATAGTAATAGTATATAACGTTATACGTTATATAGTAATAGTATAAAACGTTATACGTTATATAGTAATTGTGTATAACGTTATACGTTAGTACGTAATAATATACAACGTTATACGTGATATGGTAATACTATATAACGTTATACGTTATTACGTAATAGTATATAACGTTATACGTTATTACGTAATAGTATACAACGTTATACGTGATATGGTAAAACTATATAACGTTATACGTTAATACGTAATATTATATAACGTTATACGTTATATAGTAATAGTATATAACCTTATACGTTATATAGTAATAGTATATAACGTTATACGTTATATAGTAATAGTATATAACGTTATACGTTATACAGTAATAGTATATAACGTTATGCGTTATATAGTAATATTATATAACGTTATACGTTATATAGTAATATTATATAACGTTATACGTTATATAGTAATAGTATATAACGTTATGCGTTATATAGTAATAGCATATAACGTTATACGATAGTATGGAATAGTATATATCGTTATACGTTATATAGTAATAGTATATAACGTTATACGTTATATAGTAATAGTATATAACGTTATACGTTATATAGTAATAGTATATAACGTTATACGTTATTACGTAATAGTATATAACGTTATACGTTATATAGTAATAGTATATAACCTTATACGTTATGTAGTAATAGTATATAACGTTATACGTTATATAGTAATAGTATATAACGTTATACGTTATACAGTAATAGTATATAACGTTATGCGTTATATAGTAAAATTATATAACGTTATCCGTTATATAGTAATAGTATATAGCGTTATACGTTATATAGTAATAGTATATAACGTTATACGTTATATAGTAATAGTATATAACCTTATACGTTATATAGTAATAGTATCTAACGTTATACGTTATATAGTAATAGTATATAACGTTATACGTTATACAGTAATAGTATATAACGTTATGCGTTATATAGTAATATTATATAACGTTATGCGTTATATAGTAATAGTATATAGCGTTATACGTTATATAGTAATAGTATATAACGTTATACGTTATATAGTAATATTATATAACGTTATGCGTTATATAGTAATAGTATATAACGTTATACGTTATATAGTAATAGTATATAACGTTATACGTTATATAGTAATAGTATATAACGTTATACGTTAATACGTAATAGTATATATCGTTATACGTTATATAGTATAAGTATATAACGTTATACGTTATATAGTAATAGTATATAACGTTATACGTTATATAGTAATATCATATAACGTTATGCGTTATATAGTAATAGTATATAACGTTATACGTTATATAGTAATAGAATATAACGTTATACGTTATATAGTAATAGTATATAACGTTATACGTTATGTAGTAATATTATATAACGTTATGCGTTATATAGTAATAGCATAGAACGTTATACGTTATACAGTAATTGTATATAACGTTATACGTTATATAGTAATAGTATATAACGTTATACGTTAGTACGTAATAATATACAACGTTATACGTGATATGGTAAAACTATATAACGTTATACGTTATATAGTAATAGTATATAACGTTATACGTTATATAGTAATATTATATAACGTTATGCGTTATATAGTAATAGTATATAACGTTATACGTTATATAGTAATAGTATATAACGTTATGCGTTATATACTAATAGTATATAACGTTATACGATAGTACGTAATAGAATATATCGTTATACGTTATATAGTAATAGTATATAACGTTATACGATAGTACGTAATAGAATATATCGTTATACGTTATATAGTAATAGTATATAACGTTATACGTTAGTACGTAATAATATACAACGTTATACGTGATATGGCAATACTATATAAAGTTATACGTTATTACGTAATAGTATATAACGTTATAAGTTATATAGTAATAGTATATAACGTTATACGTTATATAGTAATAGTATATAACGTTATACGTTATATAGTAATAGTATATAACGTTATACGTTATATAGCAATAGTATATAACGTTATACGTCAGTACGTAATAATATACAACGTTATACGTGATATGGTAATACTATATAACGTTATACGTTAATACGTAATAGTATATATCGTTATACGTTATATAGTAATAGTATATAACGTTATACGTTATATAGTAATAGTATAAAACGTTATACGTTATATAGTAATAGTGTATAACGTTATACGTTAGTACGTAATAATGTACAACGTTATACGTGATATGGTAATACTATATAACGTTATACGTTAATACGTAATAGTATATATCGTTATACGTTATATAGGAATAGTATATAGCGATATACGTTATATAGTAATAGTATATAACGTTATAGGTTATATAGTAATAGTATATAACGTTATACGTTTTATAGTAATATTATATAACGTTATGCGTTATATAGTAATAGTATAGAACGTTATACGTTATATAGTAACAGTATATAACGTTATACGTTATATAGTAATAGTATATAACGTTATACGTTATATAGTAATAGTATATAACGTTATACGTTAGTACGTAATAATATACAACGTTATACGTGATATGGCAATACTATATAATGTTATACGTTATTACGTAATAGTATATAACGTTATACGTTATTACGTAATAGTATACAACGTTATACGTGATATGGTAAAACTATATAACGTTATACGTTAATACGTAATAGTATATATCGTTATACGTTATATAGTAATAGTATATAACGTTATACGTTATATAGTAATATTATAAAACGTTATGCGTTATATAGTAATAGTATATAACGTTATACGTTATATAGTAATAGTACATAACGTTATGCGTTATATAGTAATAGTATATAACGTTATACGATAGTACGGAATAGTATATATCGTTATACGTTATATCGTAATAGTATATAACGTTATACGTTATATAGTAATAGTATATAACGTTATACGTTATATAGTAATCGTATATAACGTTATACGTTATATAGTAATAGTATATAACGTTATACGTTATATAGTAATAGTATATAACGTTATACGTTAGTACGTAATAATATACAACGTTATACGTGATATGGCAATACTATATAACATTATACGTTATTACGTAATAGTATCTAACGTTATACGTTATTACGTAATAGTATACAACGTTATACGTGATATGGTAATACTATATAACGTTATACGCTATTACGTAATAGTATATAACGTTATACGTTAATACGTAATAGTATATATCGTTATACGTTATATAGTAATAGTATATAACGTTATACGTTATATAGTAATAGTGTATAACGTTATACGTTATATAGTAATAGTATATAACGTTATACGTTATATAGTAATAATATATAAAGTTATACGTTATATAGTAATATTATATAACGTTATGCGTTATATAGTAATAGTATATAACGTTATGCGTTATATAGTAATAGCATATAATGTTATACGATAGTATGGAATAGTATATATCGTTATACGTTATATAGTAATAGTATATAACGTTATGCGTTATATAGTAATAGCATATAACGTTATACGATAGTATGGAATAGTATATATCGTTATACGTTATATAGTAATAGTATATAACGTTATACGTTATATAGTAATGGTATATAACGTTATACGTTATATAGTAATAGTATATAACGTTATACGTTATTACGTAATAGTATATAACGTTATACGTTATATAGTAATAGTATATAACCTTATACGTTATATAGTAATAGTATATAACGTTATACGTTATATAGTAATAGTATATAACGTTATACGTTATACAGTAATAGTATATAACGTTATGCGTTATATAGTAATATTATATAACGTTATGCGTTATATAGTAATAGTATATAACGTTATGCGTTATATAGTAATAGTATATAACGTTATACGTTATATAGTAATATTATATAACGTTATACGTTATATAGTAATAGTATATAACGTTATGCGTTATATAGTAATAGCATATAACGTTATACGATAGTATGGAATAGTATATATCGTTATACGTTATATAGTAATAGTATATAACGTTATACGTTATATAGTAATAGTATATAACGTTATACGTTATATAGTAATAGTATATAACGTTATACGTTATTACGTAATAGTATATAACGTTATACGTTATATAGTAATAGTATATAACCTTATACGTTATATAGTAATAGTATATAACGTTATACGTTATATAGTAATAGTATATAACGTTATACGTTATACAGTAATAGTATATAACGTTATGCGTTATATAGTAAAATTATATAACGTTATCCGTTATATAGTAATAGTATATAGCGTCATACGTTATATAGTAATAGTATATAACGTTATACGTTATATAGTAATAGTATATAACCTTATACGTTATATAGTAATAGTATATAACGTTATACGTTATATAGTAATAGTATATAACGTTATACGTTATACAGTAATAGTATATAACGTTATGCGTTATATAGTAATATTATATAACGTTATGCGTTATATAGTAATAGTATATTGCGTTATACGTTATATAGTAATAGTATATAACGTTATACGTTATATAGTAATATTATATAACGTTATGCGTTATATAGTAATAGTATATAACGTTATACGTTATATAGTAATAGTATATAACGTTATACGTTATATAGTAATAGTATATAACGTTATACGTTAATACGTAATAGTATATATCGTTATACGTTATATAGTAACAGTATATAACGTTATACGTTATATAGTAATAGTATATAACGTTATACGTTATATAGTATAAGTATATAACGTTATACGTTATATAGTAATAGTATATAACGTTATACGTTATATAGTATAAGTATATAACGTTATACGTTATATAGTAATATCATATAACGTTATGCGTTATATAGTAATAGTATATAACGTTATACGTTATATAGTAATAGAATATAACGTTATACGTTATATAGTAATAGTATATAACGTTATACGTTATGTAGTAATATTATATAACGTTATGCGTTATATAGTAATAGCATAGAACGTTATACGTTATACAGTAATTGTATATAACGTTATACGTTATATAGTAATAGTATATAACGTTATACGTTAGTACGTAATAATATACAACGTTATACGTGATATGGTAAAACTATATAACGTTATACGTTAATACGTAATAGTATATAACGTTATACGTTAATACGTAATAGTATATATCGTTATACGTTATATAGTTATAGTATATAACGTTATACGTTAGTACGTAATAGTATATAACGTTATACGTTATATGGTAATACTATACAACGTTATACGTTATATAGTAATAGTATATAACGTTATACGTTATTACGTAATAGTATATATCGTTATACGTTATATAGTAATAGTATATAACGTTATACGTTATATAGTAATAGTATATAACGTTATACGTTATATAGTAATAGTATATAACGTTATACGTTATATAGTAATAGTATATAACGTTATACGTTATATAGTAATATTATATAACGTTATGCGTTATGTAGTAATAGTATATAACGTTATAGGTTATATAGTAATAGTATATAACGTTATGCGCTATATAGTAATAGCATATAACGTTATACGATAGTATGGAATAGTATATATCGTTATACGTTATATAGTAATAGTATATAACGTTATACGTTATATAGTAATAGTATATAACGTTATACGTTATTACGTAATAGTATATAACGTTATACGTTATTACGTAATAGTATATAACGTTCTACGTTATATAGTAATAGTATATAACCTTATACGTTATATAGTAATAGTATATAACGTTATACGTTATATAGTAATAGTATATAACGTTATACGTTATACAGTAATAGTATATAACGTTATGCCTTATATAGTAATATTATATAACGTTATGCGTTATATAGTAATAGTATATAACGTTATACGTTATATAGTAATAGTATATAACGTTATGCGTTATATAGTAATAGTATATAACGTTATACGTTATATAGTAATAGTATATAACGTTATGCGTTATATAGTAATAGTATATAACGTTATACGTTATATAGTAATAGTATATAACGTTATGCGTTATATAGTAATAGTATATAACGTTATACGTTATATAGTAATAGTATATAACGTTATACGTTATATAGTAATATTATATAACGTTATGCGTTATATAGTAATAGTATATAACGTTATACGTTATATAGTAATAGTATATAACGTTATGCGTTATATACTATTACTATATAACGTTATACGATAGTACGTAATAGAATATATCGTTATACGTTATATAGTAATAGTATATAACGTTATACGTTATATAGTAATAGTATATAACGTTATACGTTATATAGTAATAGTATATAACGTTATACGTCAGTACGTAATAATATACAACGTTATACGTGATATGGTAATACTATATAACGTTATACGTTAATACGTAATAGTATATATCGTTATACGTTATATAGTAATAGTATATAACGTTATACGTTATATAGTAATAGTATAAAACGTTATACGTTATATAGTAATAGTGTATAACGTTATACGTTAGTACGTAATAATATACAACGTTATACGTGATATGGTAATACTATATAACGTTATACGTTATTACGTAATAGTATATAACGTTATACGTTATTACGTAATAGTATACAACGTTATACGTGATATGGTAAAACTATATAACGTTATACGTTAATACGTAATATTATATAACGTTATACGTTATATAGTAATAGTATATAACCTTATACGTTATATAGTAATAGTATATAACGTTATACGTTATATAGTAATAGTATATAACGTTATACGTTATACAGTAATAGTATATAACGTTATGCGTTATATAGTAATATTATATAACGTTATGCGTTATATAGTAATAGTATATAACGTTATACGTTATATAGTAATAGTATATAACGTTATACGTTATATAGTAATATTATATAACGTTATACGTTATATAGTAATAGTATATAACGTTATGCGTTATATAGTAATAGCATATAACGTTATACGATAGTATGGAATAGTATATATCGTTATACGTTATATAGTAATAGTATATAACGTTATACGTTATATAGTAATAGTATATAACGTTATACGTTATATAGTAATAGTATATAACGTTATACGTTATTACGTAATAGTATATAACGTTATACGTTATATAGTAATAGTATATAACCTTATACGTTATATGGTAATAGTATATAACGTTATACGTTATATAGTAATAGTATATAACGTTATACGTTATACAGTAATAGTATATAACGTTATGCGTTATATAGTAAAATTATATAACGTTATCCGTTATATAGTAATAGTATATAGCGTTATACGTTATATAGTAATAGTATATAACGTTATACGTTATATAGTAATAGTATATAACCTTATACGTTATATAGTAATAGTATCTAACGTTATACGTTATATAGTAATAGTATATAACGTTATACGTTATACAGTAATAGTATATAACGTTATGCGTTATATAGTAATATTATATAACGTTATGCGTTATATAGTAATAGTATATAGCGTTATACGTTATATAGTAATAGTATATAACGTTATACGTTATATAGTAATATTATATAACGTTATGCGTTATATAGTAATAGTATATAACGTTATACGTTATATAGTAATAGTATATAACGTTATACGTTATATAGTAATAGTATATAACGTTATACGTTAATACGTAATAGTATATATCGTTATACGTTATATAGTATAAGTATATAACGTTATACGTTATATAGTAATAGTATATAACGTTATACGTTATATAGTAATAGAATATAACGTTATACGTTATATAGTAAGAGTATATAACGTTATACGTTATGTAGTAATATTATATAACGTTATGCGTTATATAGTAATAGCATAGAACGTTATACGTTATACAGTAATTGTATATAACGTTATACGTTATATAGTAATAGTATATAACGTTATACGTTAGTACGTAATAATATACAACGTTATACGTGATATGGTAAAACTATATAACGTTATACGTTATATAGTAATAGTATATAACGTTATACGTTATATAGTAATATTATATAACGTTATGCGTTATATAGTAATAGTATATAACGTTATACGTTATATAGTAATAGTATATAACGTTATGCGTTATATACTAATAGTATATAACGTTATACGATAGTACGTAATAGAATATATCGTTATACGTTATATAGTAATAGTATATAACGTTATACGATAGTACGTAATAGAATATATCGTTATACGTTATATAGTAATAGTATATAACGTTATACGTTAGTACGTAATAATATACAACGTTATACGTGATATGGCAATACTATATAACGTTATACGTTATTACGTAATAGTATATAACGTTATAAGTTATATAGTAATAGTATATAACGTTATACGTTATATAGTAATAGTATATAACGTTATACGTTATATAGTAATAGTATATAACGTTATACGTTATATAGCAATAGTATATAACGTTATACGTCAGTACGTAATAATATACAACGTTATACGTGATATGGTAATACTATATAACGTTATACGTTAATACGTAATAGTATATATCGTTATACGTTATATAGTAATAGTATATAACGTTATACGTTATATAGTAATAGTATAAAACGTTATACGTTATATAGTAATAGTGTATAACGTTATACGTTAGTACGTAATAATGTACAACGTTATACGTGATATGGTAATACTATATAACGTTATACGTTAATACGTAATAGTATATATCGTTATACGTTATATAGGAATAGTATATAGCGATATACGTTATATAGTAATAGTATATAACGTTATAGGTTATATAGTAATAGTATATAACGTTATACGTTTTATAGTAATATTATATAACGTTATGCGTTATATAGTAATAGTATAGAACGTTATACGTTATATAGTAACAGTATATAACGTTATACGTTATATAGTAATAGTATATAACGTTATACGTTATATAGTAATAGTATATAACGTTATACGTTAGTACGTAATAATATACAACGTTATACGTGATATGGCAATACTATATAATGTTATACGTTATTACGTAATAGTATATAACGTTATACGTTATTACGTAATAGTATACAACGTTATACGTGATATGGTAAAACTATATAACGTTATACGTTAATACGTAATAGTATATATCGTTATACGTTATATAGTAATAGTATATAACGTTATACGTTATATAGTAATATTATAAAACGTTATGCGTTATATAGTAATAGTATATAACGTTATACGTTATATAGTAATAGTACATAACGTTATGCGTTATATAGTAATAGTATATAACGTTATACGATAGTACGGAATAGTATATATCGTTATACGTTATATCGTAATAGTATATAACGTTATACGTTATATAGTAATAGTATATAACGTTATACGTTATATAGTAATCGTATATAACGTTATACGTTATATAGTAATAGTATATAACGTTATACGTTATATAGTAATAGTATATAACGTTATACGTTAGTACGTAATAATATACAACGTTATACGTGATATGGCAATACTATATAACATTATACGTTATTACGTAATAGTATCTAACGTTATACGTTATTACGTAATAGTATACAACGTTATACGTGATATGGTAATACTATATAACGTTATACGCTATTACGTAATAGTATATAACGTTATACGTTAATACGTAATAGTATATATCGTTATACGTTATATAGTAATAGTATATAACGTTATACGTTATATAGTAATAGTGTATAACGTTATACGTTATATAGTAATAGTATATAACGTTATACGTTATATAGTAATAATATATAAAGTTATACGTTATATAGTAATATTATATAACGTTATGCGTTATATAGTAATAGTATATAACGTTATACGTTATATAGTAATAGCATATAATGTTATACGATAGTATGGAATAGTATATATCGTTATACGTTATATAGTAATAGTATATAACGTTATGCGTTATATAGTAATAGCATATAACGTTATACGATAGTATGGAATAGTATATATCGTTATACGTTATATAGTAATAGTATATAACGTTATACGTTATATAGTAATAGTATATAACGTTATACGTTATATAGTAATAGTATATAACGTTATACGTTATTACGTAATAGTATATAACGTTATACGTTATATAGTAATAGTATATAACCTTATACGTTATATAGTAATAGTATATATCGTTATACGTTATATAGTAATAGTATATAACGTTATGCGTTATATAGTAATAGCATATAACGTTATACGATAGTATGGAATAGTATATATCGTTATACGTTATATAGTAATAGTATATAACGTTATACGTTATATAGTAATAGTATATAACGTTATACGTTATATAGTAATAGTATATAACGTTATACGTTATTACGTAATAGTATATAACGTTATACGTTATATAGTAATAGTATATAACCTTATACGTTATATAGTAATAGTATATAACGTTATACGTTATATAGTAATAGTATATAACGTTATACGTTATACAGTAATAGTATATAACGTTATGCGTTATATAGTAATAGTATATAACCTTATACGTTATATAGTAATAGTATATAACGTTATACGTTATATAGTAATAGTATATAACGTTATACGTTATACAGTAATATTATATAACGTTATGCGTTATATAGTAAAATTATATAACGTTATCCGTTATATAGTAATAGTATATAGCGTCATACGTTATATAGTAATAGTATATAACGTTATACGTTATATAGTAATAGTATATAACCTTATACGTTATATAGTAATAGTATATAACGTTATACGTTATATAGTAATAATATATAACGTTATACGTTATACAGTAATAGTATATAACGTTATGCGTTATATAGTAATATTATATAACGTTATGCGTTATATAGTAATAGTATATAGCGTTATACGTTATATAGTAATAGTATATAACGTTATACGTTATATAGTAATATTATATAACGTTATGCGTTATATAGTAATAGTATATAACGTTATACGTTATATAGTAATAGTATATAACGTTATACGTTATATAGTAATAGTATATAACGTTATACGTTAATACGTAATAGTATATATCGTTATACGTTATATAGTAATAGTATATAGCGATATACGTTATATAGTAATAGTATATAACGTTATACGTTAGTACGTAATAGTATATAACGTTATACGTTATATGGTAATACTATACAACGTTATACGTTATATAGTAATAGTATATAACGTTATACGTTATTACGTAATAGTATATATCGTTATACGTTATATAGTAATAGTATATAACGTTATACGTTATATAGTAATAGTATATAACGTTATACGTTATATAGTAATAGTATATAACGTTATACGTTATATAGTAATAGTATATAACGTTATACGTTATATAGTAATATTATATAACGTTATGCGTTATGTAGTAATAGTATATAACGTTATAGGTTATATAGTAATAGTATATAACGTTATGCGCTATATAGTAATAGCATATAACGTTATACGATAGTATGGAATAGTATATATCGTTATACGTTATATAGTAATAGTATATAACGTTATACGTTATATAGTAATAGTATATAACGTTATACGTTATATAGTAATAGTATATAACGTTATACGTTATTACGTAATAGTATATAACGTTCTACGTTATATAGTAATAGTATATAACCTTATACGTTATATAGTAATAGTATATAACGTTATACGTTATATAGTAATAGTATATAACGTTATACGTTATACAGTAATAGTATATAACGTTATGCCTTATATAGTAATATTATATAACGTTATGCGTTATATAGTAATAGTATATAACGTTATACGTTATATAGTAATAGTATATAACGTTATGCGTTATATAGTAATAGTATATAACGTTATACGTTATATAGTAATAGTATATAACGTTATACGTTATATAGTAATAGTATATAACGTTATACGTTATATAGTAATAGTATATAACGTTATACGTTATATAGTAATAGTATATAACGTTATACGTTATATAGTAATAGTATAAAACGTTATACGTTATATAGTAATAGTGTATAACGTTATACGTTAGTACGTAATAATATACAACGTTATACGTGATATGGTAATACTATATAACGTTATACGTTATTACGTAATAGTATATAACGTTATACGTTATTACGTAATAGTATACAACGTTATACGTGATATGGTAAAACTATATAACGTTATACGTTAATACGTAATAGTATATAACGTTATACGTTATATAGTAATAGTATAAAACGTTATACGTTATATAGTAATAGTATATAACGTTATAGGTTATATAGTAATAGTATATAACGTTATACGTTTTATAGTAATATTATATAACGTTATGCGTTATATAGTAATAGTATAGAACGTTATACGTTATATAGTAACAGTATATAACGTTATACGTTATATAGTAATAGTATATAACGTTATACGTTATATAGTAATAGTATATAACGTTATACGTTATATAGTAATAGTATATAACGTTATACGTTAGTACGTAATAATATACAACGTTATACGTGATATGGCAATACTATATAATGTTATACGTTATTACGTAATAGTATATAACGTTATACGATAGTACGTAATAGAATATATCGTTATACGTTATATAGTTATAGTATATAACGTTATACGTTATATAGTAATAGTATATAACGTTATACGTTATATAGTAATAGTATATAACGTTATACGTCAGTACGTAATAATATACAACGTTATACGTGATATGGTAATACTATATAACGTTATACGTTAATACGTAATAGTATATATCGCTATACGTTATATAGTAATAGTATATAACGTTATACGTTATATAGTAATAGTATAAAACGTTATACGTTATATAGTAATAGTGTATAACGTTATACGTTAGTACGTAATAATATACAACGTTATACGTGATATGGTAATACTATATAACGTTATACGTTATTACGTAATAGTATATAACGTTATACGTTATTACGTAATAGTATACAACGTTATACGTGATATGGTAAAACTATATAACGTTATACGTTAATACGTAATAGTATATAACGTTATACGTTATATAGTAATAGTATAAAACGTTATACGTTATATAGTAATAGTATATAACGTTATAGGTTATATAGTAATAGTATATAACGTTATACGTTTTATAGTAATATTATATAACTTTATGCGTTATATAGTAATAGTATAGAACGTTATACGTTATATAGTAACAGTATATAACGTTATACGTTATATAGTAATAGTATATAACGTTATACGTTATATAGTAATAGTATATAACGTTATACGTTAGTACGTAATAATATACAACGTTATACGTGATATGGCAATACTATATAATGTTATACGTTATTACGTAATAGTATATAACGTTATACGTTATTACGTAATAGTATACAACGTTATACGTGATATGGTAAAACTATATAACGTTATACGTTAATACGTAATAGTATATATCGTTATACGTTACATAGTAATAGTATATAACGTTATACGTTATATAGTAATATTATAAAACGTTATGCGTTATATAGTAATAGTATATAACGTTATACGTTATATAGTAATAGTACATAACGTTATGCGTTATATAGTAATAGTATATAACGTTATACGATAGTACGGAATAGTATATATCGTTATACGTTATATCGTAATAGTATATAACGTTATACGTTATATAGTAATAGTATATAACGTTATACGTTATATAGTAATCGTATATAACGTTATACGTTATATAGTAATAGTATATAACGTTATACGTTATATAGCAATAGTATATAACGTTATACGTTAGTACGTAATAATATACAACGTTATACGTGATATGGCAATACTATATAATGTTATACGTTATTACGTAATAGTATATAACGTTATACGTTATTACGTAATAGTATACAACGTTATACGTGATATGGTAAAACTATATAACGTTATACGTTAATACGTAATAGTATATATCGTTATACGTTATATAGTAATAGTATATAACGTTATACGTTATATAGTAATATTATAAAACGTTATGCGTTATATAGTAATAGTATATAACGTTATACGTTATATAGTAATAGTACATAACGTTATGCGTTATATAGTAATGGTATATAACGTTATACGATAGTACGGAATAGTATATATCGTTATACGTTATATCGTAATAGTATATAACGTTATACGTTATATAGTAATAGTATATAACGTTATACGTTATATAGTAATCGTATATAACGTTATACGTTATATAGTAATAGTATATAACGTTATACGTTATATAGTAATATTATATAACGTTATGCGTTATATAGTAATAGTATATAACGTTATGCGTTATATAGTAATAGCATATAATGTTATACGATAGTATGGAATAGTATATATCGTTATACGTTATATAGTAATAGTATATAACGTTATGCGTTATATAGTAATAGCATATAACGTTATACGATAGTATGGAATAGTATATATCGTTATACGTTATATAGTAATAGTATATAACGTTATACGTTATATAGTAATAGTATATAACGTTATACGTTATATAGTAATAGTATATAACGTTATACGTTATTACGTAATAGTATATAACGTTATACGTTATATAGTAATAGTATATAACCTTATACGTTATATAGTAATAGTATATAACGTTATACGTTATATAGTAATAGTATATAACGTTATACGTTATACAGTAATAGTATATAACGTTATGCGTTATATAGTAATATTATATAACGTTATGCGTTATATAGTAATAGTATATAACGTTATACGTTATATAGTAATAGTATATAACGTTATACGTTATATAGTAATATTATATAACGTTATACGTTATATAGTAATAGTATATAACGTTATGCGTTATATAGTAATAGCATATAACGTTATACGATAGTATGGAATAGTATATATCGTTATACGTTATATAGTAATAGTATATAACGTTATACGTTATATAGTAATAGTATATAACGTTATACGTTATATAGTAATAGTATATAACGCTATACGTTATATAGTAATAGTATATAACGTTATACGTTATATAGTAATATTATATAACGTTATGCGTTATATAGTAATAGTATATAACGTTATACGTTATATAGTAATAGAATATAACGTTATACGTTATATAGTAATAGTATATAACGTTATACGTTATATAGTAATATTATATAACGTTATGCGTTATATACTAATAGCATATAACGTTATACGATAGTATGGAATAGTATATATCGTTATACGTTATATAGTAATAGTATATAACGTTATACGTTATATAGTAATAGTATATAACGTTATACGTTATATAGTAATAGTATATAACGTTATACGTTATTACGTAATAGTATATAACGTTATACGTTATATAGTAATAGTATATAACCTTATACGTTATATAGTAATAGTATATAACGTTATACGTTATATAGTAATAGTATATAACGTTATACGTTATACAGTAATAGTATATAACGTTATGCGTTATATAGTAATATTATATAACGTTATGCGTTATATAGTAATAGTATATAACGTTATACGTTATATAGTAATAGTATATAACGTTATACGTTATATAGTAATATTATATAACGTTATACGTTATATAGTAATATTATATAACGTTATGCGTTATATACTAATAGCATATAACGTTATACGATAGTATGGAATAGTATATATCGTTATACGTTATATAGTAATAGTATATAACGTTATACGTTATTACGTAATAGTATATAACGTTATACGTTATATAGTAATAGTATATAACCTTATACGTTATATAGTAATAGTATATAACGTTATACGTTATATAGTAATAGTATATAACGTTATACGTTATACAGTAATAGTATATAACGTTATGCGTTATATAGTAATATTATATAACGTTATGCGTTATATAGTAATAGTATATAACGTTATACGTTATATAGTAATAGTATATAACGTTATACGTTATATAGTAATATTATATAACGTTATACGTTATATAGTAATATTA
This sequence comes from Bombus terrestris, assembly GCF_910591885.1. Lineage (NCBI taxonomy): Eukaryota > Metazoa > Arthropoda > Insecta > Hymenoptera > Apidae > Bombus > Bombus terrestris. Next base: position 869,412 of record NC_063286.1, read on the forward strand.
TATAACGTTATGCGTTATATACTAATAGCATATAACGTTATACGATAGTATGGAATAGTATATATCGTTATACGTTATATAGTAATAGTATATAACGTTATACGTTATATAGTAATAGTATATAACGTTATACGTTATATAGTAATAGTATATAACGTTATACGTTATTACGTAATAGTATATAACGTTATACGTTATATAGTAATAGTATATAACCTTATACGTTATATAGTAATAGTATATAACGTTATACGTTATATAGTAATAGTATATAACGTTATACGTTATACAGTAATAGTATATAACGTTATGCGTTATATAGTAATATTATATAACGTTATGCGTTATATAGTAATAGTATATAACGTTATACGTTATATAGTAATAGTATATAACGTTATACGTTATATAGTAATATTATATAACGTTATACGTTATATAGTAATAGTATATAACGTTATGCGTTATATAGTAATAGCATATAACGTTATACGATAGTATGGAATAGTATATATCGTTATACGTTATATAGTAATAGTATATAACGTTATACGTTATATAGTAATAGTATATAACGTTATACGTTATATAGTAATAGTATATAACGCTATACGTTATATAGTAATAGTATATAACGTTATACATTATATAGTAATATTATATAACGTTATGCGTTATATAGTAATAGTATATAACGTTATACGTTATATAGTAATAGAATATAACGTTATACGTTATATAGTAATAGTATATAACGTTATACGTTATATAGTAATATTATATAACGTTATGCGTTATATAGTAATAGCATAGAACGTTATACGTTATATAGTAATAGTATATAACGTTATACGTTATATAGTAATATTATATAACGTTATACGTTATATAGTAATAGTATATAACGTTATGCGTTATATAGTAATAGCATATAACGTTATACGATAGTATGGAATAGTATATATCGTTATACGTTATATAGTAATAGTATATAACGTTATACGTTATATAGTAATAGTATATAACGTTATACGTTATATAGTAATAGTATATAACGTTATACGTTATATAGTAATAGTATATAACGTTATACGTTATATAGTAATAGTATATAACGTTATACGTTATATAGTAATAGTATATGACGTTATACGTTATATAGTAATAGCATATAACGTTATACGTTATATAGTAATATTATATAACGTTATGCGTTATGTAGTAATAGTATATAACGTTATACATTATATAGTAATAGTATATAACGTTATGCGTTATATAGTAATAGTATATTACGTTATACGATAGTATGGAATAGTATATATCGTTATACGTTATATAGTAACAGTATACAACGTTATACGTTATATAGTAATAGTATATAACTTTATACGTTATATAGTAATAGTATATAACCTTATACGTTATATAGTAATAGTATATAACGTTATACGTTATATAGTAATAGTATATAACGTTATACGTTATACAGTAATAGTATATAACGTTATGCGTTATATAGTAATATTATATAACGTTATGCGTTATATAGTAATAGTATATAACGTTATACGTTATATAGTAATAGTATATAACGTTATACGTTATATAGTAATATTATATAACGTTATACGTTATATAGTAATAGTATATAACGTTATGCGTTATATAGTAATAGCATATAACGTTATACGATAGTATGGAATAGTATATATCGTTATACGTTATATAGTAATAGTATATAACGTTATACGTTATATAGTAATAGTATATAACGTTATACGTTATATAGTAATAGTATATAACGCTATACGTTATATAGTAATAGTATATAACGTTATACATTATATAGTAATATTATATAACGTTATGCGTTATATAGTAATAGTATATAACGTTATACGTTATATAGTAATAGAATATAACGTTATACGTTATATAGTAATAGTATATAACGTTATACGTTATATAGTAATATTATATAACGTTATGCGTTATATAGTAATAGCATAGAACGTTATACGTTATATAGTAATAGTATATAACGTTATACGTTATATAGTAATATTATATAACGTTATACGTTATATAGTAATAGTATATAACGTTATGCGTTATATAGTAATAGCATATAACGTTATACGATAGTATGGAATAGTATATATCGTTATACGTTATATAGTAATAGTATATAACGTTATACGTTATATAGTAATAGTATATAACGTTATACGTTATATAGTAATAGTATATAACGTTATACGTTATACAGTAATAGTATATAACGTTATGCGTTATATAGTAATATTATATAACGTTATGCGTTATATAGTAATAGTATATAACGTTATACGTTATATAGTAATAGTATATAACGTTATACGTTATATAGTAATATTATATAACGTTATACGTTATATAGTAATAGTATATAACGTTATGCGTTATATAGTAATAGCATATAACGTTATACGATAGTATGGAATAGTATATATCGTTATACGTTATATAGTAATAGTATATAACGTTATACGTTATATAGTAATAGTATATAACGTTATACGTTATATAGTAATAGTATATAACGCTATACGTTATATAGTAATAGTATATAACGTTATACATTATATAGTAATATTATATAACGTTATGCGTTATATAGTAATAGTATATAACGTTATACGTTATATAGTAATAGAATATAACGTTATACGTTATATAGTAATAGTATATAACGTTATACGTTATATAGTAATATTATATAACGTTATGCGTTATATAGTAATAGCATAGAACGTTATACATTATATAGTAATAGTATATAACGTTATGCGTTATATAGTAATAGTATATTACGTTATACGATAGTATGGAATAGTATATATCGTTATACGTTATATAGTAACAGTATACAACGTTATACGTTATATAGTAATAGTATATAACGTTATACGTTATATAGTAATAGTATATAACGTTATACGTTATATAGTAATAGTATATAACGTTATACGTTATATAGTAATAGTATATAACGTTATACGTTATATAGTATTAGTATATAACGTTATGCGTTATATAGTAATATCATATAACGTTATGCGTTATATAGTAATAGTATATAACGTTATACGTTATATAGTAATATAATATAACGTTATACGTTATATAGTAATAGTATATAACGTTATACGTTATATAGTAATATTATATAACGTTATGCGTTATATAGTAATAGTATATAACGTTATACGTTATATAGTAATAGTATATAACGTTATACGTTATATAGTAATATTATATAACGTTATGCGTTATGTAGTAATAGTATATAACGTTATACGTTATATAGTAGTAGTATATAACGTTATGCGTTATATAGTAATAGTATATTACGTTATACGTTATATAGTAATAGTATATAACGTTATACGTTATATAGTAATAGTATATAACGTTATGCGTTATATAGTAATAGTATATTACGTTATACGTTATATAGTAATAGTATATAACGTTATACGTTATATAGTAATAGTATATAACGTTATACGTTATATAGTAATAGTATATAACGTTATACGTTATATAGTAATAGTATATAACGTTATACGATAGTATGGAATAGTATATATCGTTATACGTTATATAGTAATAGTATATAACGTTATACGTTATATAGTAATAGTATATAACGTTATACGTTATATAGTAATAGTATATAACGTTATACGTTATTACGTAATAGTATATAACGTTATACGTTATATAGTAATAGTATATAACCTTATACGTTATATAGTAATAGTATATAACGTTATACGTTCTATAGTAATAGTATATAACGTTATGCGTTATATAGTAATAGTATATAACGTTAGACGATAGTACGGAATAGTATATATCGTTATACGTTATATAGTAATAGTATATAACGTTATACGTTATATAGTAATAGTATATAACGTTATACGTTATATAGTAATAGTATATAACGTTATACGTTATATAGTAATAGTATATAACGTTATACGTTATATAGTAATAGTATATAACGTTATGCGTTATATAGTAATATCATATAACGTTATGCGTTATATAGTAATAGTATATAACGTTATACGTTATATAGTAATAGAATATAACGTTATACGTTATATAGTAATAGTATATAACGTTATACGTTATATAGTAATATTATATAACGTTATGCGTTATATAGTAATAGTATATAACGTTATACGTTATATAGTAATAGTATATAACGTTATACGTTATATAGTAATATTATATAACGTTATGCGTTATGTAGTAATAGTATATAACGTTATACGTTATATAGTAGTAGTATATAACGTTATGCGTTATATAGTAATAGTATATTACGTTATACGTTATATAGTAATAGTATATAACGTTATACGTTATATAGTAATAGTATATAACGTTATGCGTTATATAGTAATAGTATATTACGTTATACGTTATATAGTAATAGTATATAACGTTATACGTTATATAGTAATAGTATATAACGTTATACGTTATATAGTAATAGTATATAACGTTATACGTTATATAGTAATAGTATATAACGTTATACGTTATATAGTAATAGTATATAACGTTATACGTTATTACGTAATAGTATATAACGTTATACGTTATATAGTAATAGTATATAACCTTATACGTTATATAGTAATAGTATATAACGTTATACGTTCTATAGTAATAGTATATAACGTTATGCGTTATATAGTAATAGTATATAACGTTAGACGATAGTACGGAATAGTATATATCGTTATACGTTATATAGTAATAGTATATAACGTTATACGTTATATAGTAATAGTATATAACGTTATACGTTATATAGTAATAGTATATAACGTTATACGTTATATAGTAATAGTATATAACGTTATACGTTATATAGTAATATTATATAACGTTATGCGTTATATAGTAATAGCATAGAACGTTATACGTTATACAGTTATTGTATATAACGTTATACGTTATATAGTAATAGTATATAACGTTATACGTTAGTACGTAATAATATACAACGTTATACGTGATATGGTAAAACTATATAACGTTATACGTTAATACGTAATAGTATATAACGTTATACGTTAATACGTAATAGTATATATCGTTATACGTTATATAGTAATAGTATATAGCGATATACGTTATATAGTAATAGTATATAACGTTATACGTTAGTACGGAATAGTATATAACGTTATACGTTATATGGTAATACTATACAACGTTATACGTTATATAGTAATAGTATATAACGTTATACGTTATTACGTAATAGTATATAACGTTATACGTTATATAGTAATAGTATATAACGTTATACGTTATATAGTAATAGTATATAACGTTATACGTTATATAGTAATAGTATATAACGTTATACGTTATATAGTAATAGTATATAACGTTATACGTTATATGGTAATACTATACAACGTTATACGTTATATAGTAATAGTATATAACGTTATACGTTATTACGTAATAGTATATAACGTTATACGTTATATAGTAATAGTATATAACGTTATACGTTATATAGTAATAGTATATAACGTTATACGTTATATAGTAATAGTATATAACGTTATACGTTATATAGTAATAGTATATAACGTTATACGTTATATAGTAATAGTATATAACGTTATACGTTATATAGTAATAGTATATAACGTTATACGTTATATAGTAATATTATATAACGTTATGCGTTATGTAGTAATAGTATATAACGTTATACGTTATATAGTAATAGTATATAACGTTATGCGTTATATAGTAATAGCATATAACGTTATACGATAGTATGGAATAGTATATATCGTTATACGTTATATAGTAATAGTATATAACGTTATACGTTATATAGTAATAGTATATAACGTTATACGTTATATAGTAATAGTATATAACGTTATACGTTATTACGTGATAGTATATAACGTTATACGTTATATAGTAATAGTATATAACCTTATACGTTATATAGAAATAGTATATAACGTTATACGTTATATAGTAATAGTATATAACGTTATACGTTATACAGTAATAGTATATAACGTTATGCGTTATATAGTAATATTATATAACGTTATGCGTTATATAGTAATAGTATATAACGTTATACGTTATATAGTAATAGTATATAACGTTATGCGTTATATAGTAATAGTATATAACGTTATACATTATATAGTAATAGTATATAACGTTATGCGTTATATAGTAATAGTATATTACGTTATACGATAGTATGGAATAGTATATATCGTTATACGTTATATAGTAACAGTATAGAACGTTATACGTTATATAGTAATAGTATATAACGTTATACGTTATATAGTAATAGTATATAACGTTATACGTTATATAGTAATAGTATATAACGTTATACGTTATATAGTAATAGTATATAACGTTATACGTTATATAGTAATAGTATATAACGTTATGCGTTATATAGTAATATCATATAACGTTATGCGTTATATAGTAATAGTATATAACGTTATACGTTATATAGTAATAGAATATAACGTTATACGTTATATAGTAATAGTATATAACGTTATACGTTATATAGTAATATTATATAACGTTATGCGTTATATAGTAATAGTATATAACGTTATACGTTATATAGTAATAGTATATAACGTTATACGTTATATAGTAATATTATATAACGTTATGCGTTATGTAGTAATAGTATATAACGTTATACGTTATATAGTAGTAGTATATAACGTTATGCGTTATATAGTAATAGTATATTACGTTATACGTTATATAGTAATAGTATATAACGTTATACGTTATATAGTAATAGTATATAACGTTATGCGTTATATAGTAATAGTATATTACGTTATACGTTATATAGTAATAGTATATAACGTTATACGTTATATAGTAATAGTATATAACGTTATACGTTATATAGTAATAGTATATAACGTTATACGTTATATAGTAATAGTATATAACGTTATACGATAGTATGGAATAGTATATATCGTTATACGTTATATAGTAATAGTATATAACGTTATACGTTATATAGTAATAGTATATAACGTTATACGTTATATAGTAATAGTATATAACGTTATACGTTATTACGTAATAGTATATAACGTTATACGTTATATAGTAATAGTATATAACCTTATACGTTATATAGTAATAGTATATAACGTTATACGTTCTATAGTAATAGTATATAACGTTATGCGTTATATAGTAATAGTATATAACGTTAGACGATAGTACGGAATAGTATATATCGTTATACGTTATATAGTAATAGTATATAACGTTATACGTTATATAGTAATAGTATATAACGTTATACGTTATATAGTAATAGTATATAACGTTATACGTTATATAGTAATAGTATATAACGTTATACGTTATATAGTAATATTATATAACGTTATGCGTTATATAGTAATAGCATAGAACGTTATACGTTATACAGTAATTGTATATAACGTTATACGTTATATAGTAATAGTATATAACGTTATACGTTAGTACGTAATAATATACAACGTTATACGTGATATGGTAAAACTATATAACGTTATACGTTAATACGTAATAGTATATAACGTTATACGTTAATACGTAATAGTATATATCGTTATACGTTATATAGTAATAGTATATAGCGATATACGTTATATAGTAATAGTATATAACGTTATACGTTAGTACGTAATAGTATATAACGTTATACGTTATATGGTAATACTATACAACGTTATACGTTATATAGTAATAGTATATAACGTTATACGTTATTACGTAATAGTATATAACGTTATACGTTATATAGTAATAGTATATAACGTTATACGTTATATAGTAATAGTATATAACGTTATACGTTATATAGTAATAGTATATAACGTTATACGTTATATAGTAATAGTATATAACGTTATACGTTATATAGTAATAGTATATAACGTTATACGTTATATAGTAATAGTATATAACGTTATGCGTTATATAGTAATAGTATATAACGTTATGCGTTATATAGTAATAGTATATAACGTTATGCGTTATATAGTAATAGTATATAACGTTAGACGATAGTACGGAATAGTATATATCGTTATACGTTATATAGTAATAGTATATAACGTTATACGTTATATAGTAATAGTATATAACGTTATACGTTATATAGTAATAGTATATAACGTTATACGTTATATAGTAATATTATATAACGTTATGCGTTATATAGTAATAGTATATAACGTTATGCGTTATATACTAATAGTATATAACGTTATACGATAGTACGTAATAGAATATATCGTTATACGTTATATAGTAATAGTATATAACGTTATACGATAGTACGTAATAGAATATATCGTTATACGTTATATAGTAATAGTATATAACGTTATACGTTATATAGTAATATTATATAACGTTATGCGTTATGTAGTAATAGTATATAACGTTATGCGTTATATAGTAATAGTATATAACGTTATACGTTATATAGTAATAGAATATAACGTTATACGTTATATAGTAATAGTATATAACGTTATACGTTATATAGTAATATTATATAACGTTATGCGTTATATAGTAATAGTATATAACGTTATACGTTATATAGTAATAGTATATAACGTTATACGTTATATAGTAATATTATATAACGTTATGCGTTATGTAGTAATAGTATATAACGTTATACGTTATATAGTAATAGTATATAACGTTATGCGTTATATAGTAATAGTATATTACGTTATACGTTATATAGTAATAGTATATAACGTTATACGTTATATAGTAATAGTATATAACGTTATACGTTATATAGTAATAGTATATAACGTTATACGTTATATAGTAATAGTATATAACGTTATACGTTATATAGTAATAGTATATAACGTTATACGATAGTATGGAATAGTATATATCGTTATACGTTATATAGTAATAGTATATAACGTTATACGTTATATAGTAATAGTATATAACGTTATACGTTATTACGTAATAGTATATAACGTTATACGTTATATAGTAATAGTATATAACCTTATACGTTATATAGTAATAGTATATAACGTTATACGTTCTATAGTAATAGTATATAACGTTATGCGTTATATAGTAATAGTATATAACGTTATACGTTATATAGTAATAGTATATAACGTTATACGTTATATAGTAATAGTATATAACGTTATACGTTATATAGTAATAGTATATAACGTTATACGTTATATAGTAATAGTATATAACGTTATACGTTATATAGTAATAGTATATAACGTTATACGTTATATAGTAATAGTATATAACGTTATACGATAGTATGGAATAGTATATATCGTTATACGTTATATAGTAATAGTATATAACGTTATACGTTATATAGTAATAGTATATAACGTTATACGTTATTACGTAATAGTATATAACGTTATACGTTATATAGTAATAGTATATAACCTTATACGTTATATAGTAATAGTATATAACGTTATACGTTCTATAGTAATAGTATGTAACGTTATGCGTTATATAGTAATAGTATATAACGTTATACGTTATATAGTAATAGTATATAACGTTATACGTTATATAGTAATAGTATATAACGTTATACGTTATATAGTAATAGTATATAACGTTATACGTTATATAGTAATAGTATATAACGTTATACGTTATATAGTAATAGTATATAACGTTATACGTTATATAGTAATAGAATATTACGTTATACGATAGTATGGAATAGTATATATCGTTATACGTTATATAGTAACAGTATATAACGTTATACGTTATATAGTAATAGTATATAACGTTATACGTTATATAGTAATAGTATATAACGTTATACGTTATATAGTAATAGTATATAACGTTATACGTTATATAGTAATATTATATAACGTTATGCGTTATGTAGTAATAGTATATAACGTTATACATTATATAGTAATAGTATATAACGTTATGCGTTATATAGTAATAGTATATTACGTTATACGATAGTATGGAATAGTATATATCGTTATACGTTATATAGTAACAGTATAGAACGTTATACGTTATATAGTAATAGTATATAACGTTATACGTTATATAGTAATAGTATATAACGTTATACGTTATATAGTAATAGTATATAACGTTATACGTTATATAGTAATAGTATATAACGTTATACGTTATATAGTAATAGTATATAACGTTATGCGTTATATAGTAATATCATATAACGTTATGCGTTATATAGTAATAGTATATAACGTTATACGTTATATAGTAATAGAATATAACGTTATACGTTATATAGTAATAGTATATAACGTTATACGTTATATAGTAATATTATATAACGTTATGCGTTATATAGTAATAGTATATAACGTTATACGTTATATAGTAATAGTATATAACGTTATACGTTATATAGTAATATTATATAACGTTATGCGTTATGTAGTAATAGTATATAACGTTATACGTTATATAGTAGTAGTATATAACGTTATGCGTTATATAGTAATAGTATATTACGTTATACGTTATATAGTAATAGTATATAACGTTATACGTTATATAGTAATAGTATATAACGTTATGCGTTATATAGTAATAGTATATTACGTTATACGTTATATAGTAATAGTATATAACGTTATACGTTATATAGTAATAGTATATAACGTTATACGTTATATAGTAATAGTATATAACGTTATACGTTATATAGTAATAGTATATAACGTTATACGATAGTATGGAATAGTATATATCGTTATACGTTATATAGTAATAGTATATAACGTTATACGTTATATAGTAATAGTATATAACGTTATACGTTATATAGTAATAGTATATAACGTTATACGTTATTACGTAATAGTATATAACCTTATACGTTATATAGTAATAGTATATAACCTTATACGTTATATAGTAATAGTATATAACGTTATACGTTCTATAGTAATAGTATATAACGTTATGCGTTATATAGTAATAGTATATAACGTTAGACGATAGTACGGAATAGTATATATCGTTATACGTTATATAGTAATAGTATATAACGTTATACGTTATATAGTAATAGTATATAACGTTATACGTTATATAGTAATAGTATATAACGTTATACGTTATATAGTAATAGTATATAACGTTATACGTTATATAGTAATATTATATAACGTTATGCGTTATATAGTAATAGCATAGAACGTTATACGTTATACAGTAATTGTATATAACGTTATACGTTATATAGTAATAGTATATAACGTTATACGTTAGTACGTAATAATATACAACGTTATACGTGATATGGTAAAACTATATAACGTTATACGTTAATACGTAATAGTATATAACGTTATACGTTAATACGTAATAGTATATATCGTTATACGTTATATAGTAATAGTATATAGCGATATACGTTATATAGTAATAGTATATAACGTTATATGTTAGTACGTAATAGTATATAACGTTATACGTTATATGGTAATACTATACAACGTTATACGTTATATAGTAATAGTATATAACGTTATACGTTATTACGTAATAGTATATAACGTTATACGTTATATAGTAATAGTATATAACGTTATACGTTATATAGTAATAGTATATAACGTTATACGTTATATAGTAATAGTATATAACGTTATACGTTATATAGTAATAGTATATAACGTTATACGTTATATAGTAATAGTATATAACGTTATACGTTATATAGTAATAGTATATAACGTTATGCGTTATATAGTAATAGTATATAACGTTATGCGTTATATAGTAATAGTATATAACGTTATGCGTTATATAGTAATAGTATATAACGTTAGACGATAGTACGGAATAGTATATATCGTTATACGTTATATAGTAATAGTATATAACGTTATACGTTATATAGTAATAGTATATAACGTTATACGTTATATAGTAATAGTATATAACGTTATACGTTATATAGTAATATTATATAACGTTATGCGTTATATAGTAATAGTATATAACGTTATGCGTTATATACTAATAGTATATAACGTTATACGATAGTACGTAATAGAATATATCGTTATACGTTATATAGTAATAGTATATAACGTTATACGATAGTACGTAATAGAATATATCGTTATACGTTATATAGTAATAGTATATAACGTTATACGTTATATAGTAATAGTATATAACGTTATACGTTATATAGTAATAGTATATAACGTTATACGTTATATAGTAATAGTATATAACGTTATGCGTTATATAGTAATATCATATAACGTTATACGTTCTATAGTAATAGTATATAACGTTATGCGTTATATAGTAATAGTATATAACGTTAGACGATAGTACGGAATAGTATATAACGTTATACGTTATATAGTAATAGTATATAACGTTATACGTTATATAGTAATAGAATATAACGTTATACGTTATATAGTAATAGTATATAACGTTATACGTTATATAGTAATATTATATAACGTTATGCGTTATATAGTAATAGTATATAACGTTATACGTTATATAGTAATAGTATATAACGTTATACGTTATATAGTAATATTATATAACGTTATGCGTTATGTAGTAATAGTATATAACGTTATACGTTATATAGTAATAGTATATAACGTTATGCGTTATATAGTAATAGTATATTACGTTATACGTTATATAGTAATAGTATATAACGTTATACGTTATATAGTAATAGTATATAACGTTATACGTTATATAGTAATAGTATATAACGTTATACGTTATATAGTAATAGTATATAACGTTATACGTTATATAGTAATAGTATATAACGTTATACGATAGTATGGAATAGTATATATCGTTATACGTTATATAGTAATAGTATATAACGTTATACGTTATATAGTAATAGTATATAACGTTATACGTTATATAGTAATAGTATATAACGTTATACGTTATTACGTAATAGTATATAACGTTATACGTTATATAGTAATAGTATATAACCTTATACGTCATATAGTAATAGTATATAACGTTATACGTTCTATAGTAATAGTATATAACGTTATGCGTTATATAGTAATAGTATATAACGTTAGACGATAGTACGGAATAGTATATATCGTTATACGTTATATAGTAATAGTATATAACGTTATACGTTATATAGTAATAGTATATAACGTTATACGTTATATAGTAATAGTATATAACGTTATACGTTATATAGTAATAGTATATAACGTTATACGTTATATAGTAATATTATATAACGTTATGCGTTATATAGTAATAGCATAGAACGTTATACGTTATACAGTAATTGTATATAACGTTATACGTTATATAGTAATAGTATATAACGTTATACGTTAGTACGTAATAATATACAACGTTATACGTGATATGGTAAAACTATATAACGTTGTACGTTAATACGTAATAGTATATAACGTTATACGTTAATACGTAATAGTATATATCGTTATACGTTATATAGTAATAGTATATAGCGATATACGTTATATAGTAATAGTATATAACGTTATACGTTAGTACGTAATAGTATATAACGTTATACGTTATATGGTAGTACTATACAACGTTATACGTTATATAGTAATAGTATATAACGTTATACGTTATTACGTAATAGTATATAACGTTATACGTTATATAGTAATAGTATATAACGTTATACGTTATATAGTAATAGTATATAACGTTATACGTTATATAGTAATAGTATATAACGTTATACGTTATATAGTAATAGTATATAACGTTATACGTTATATAGTAATAGTATATAACGTTATACGTTATATAGTAATATTATATAACGTTATGCGTTATGTAGTAATAGTATATAACGTTATACGTTATATAGTAATAGTATATAACGTTATGCGTTATATAGTAATAGCATATAACGTTATACGATAGTATGGAATAGTATATATCGTTATACGTTATATAGTAATAGTATATAACGTTATACGTTATATAGTAATAGTATATAACGTTATACGTTATATAGTAATAGTATATAACGTTATACGTTATTACGTAATAGTATATAACGTTATACGTTATATAGTAATAGTATATAACCTTATACGTTATATAGTAATAGTATATAACGTTATACGTTATATAGTAATAGTATATAACGTTATACGTTATACAGTAATAGTATATAACGTTATGCGTTATATAGTAATATTATATAACGTTATGCGTTATATAGTAATAGTATATAACGTTATACGTTATATAGTAATAGTATATAACGTTATGCGTTATATAGTAATAGTATATAACGTTATACGTTTTATAGTAATAGTATATAACGTTATGCGTTATATAGTAATAGTATATAACGTTAGACGATAGTACGGAATAGTATATATCGTTATACGTTATATAGTAATAGTATATAACGTTATACGTTATATAGTAATAGTATATAACGTTATACGTTATATAGTAATAGTATATAACGTTATACGTTATATAGTAATATTATATAACGTTATGCGTTATATAGTAATAGTATATAACGTTATGCGTTATATACTAATAGTATATAACGTTATACGATAGTACGTAATAGAATATATCGTTATACGTTATATAGTAATAGTATATAACGTTATACGATAGTACGTAATAGAATATATCGTTATACGTTATATAGTAATAGTATATAACGTTATACGTTATATAGTAATATTATATAATGTTATGCGTTATATAGTAATAGTATATAACGTTATACGTTATATAGTAATAGTATATAACGTTATACGTTATATAGTAATAGTATATAACGTTATACGTTAATACGTAATAGTATATATCGTTATACGTTATATAGTAATAGTATATAACGTTATACGTTATATAGTAATATTATATAACGTTATGCGTTATATAGTAATAGTATATAACGTTATACGTTATATAGTAATAGTATATAACGTTATGCGTTATATAGTAATAGTATATAACGTTATACGTTATATAGTAATAGTATATAACGTTATCCGTTATATAGTAATAGTATATAACGTTATACGTTAGTACGTAATAATATACAACGTTATACGTGATATGGCAATACTATATAACATTATACGTGATTACGTAATAGTATCTAACGTTATACGTTATTACGTAATAGTATACAACGTTATACGTGATATGGTAATACTATATAACGTTATACGTTAGTACGTAATAATATACAACGTTATACGTGATATGGTAATACTATATAACGTTATATACTATTACGTAATAGTATATAACGTTATACGTTAATACGTAATAGTATATATCGTTATACGTTATATAGTAATAGTATATAACGTTATACGCTATATAGTAATAGTGTATAACGTTATACGTTATATAGTAATAGTATATAACGTTATACGTTATATGGTAATACTATACAACGTTATACGTTATATAGTAATAGTATATAACGTTATACGTTATATAGTAATAGTATATAACGCTATACGTTATATAGTAATATTATATAACGTTATGCGTTATATAGTAATAGTATATAACGTTATACGTTATATAGTAATAGTATATAACGTTATGCGTTATATAGTAATAGTATGTCGGAGATGCATCGAGCCTTTCTTTTAGAAGATTTCTCAATACTTGGGCTCGGGGTGACATAACTGGTCGCCGAACGTAGCCACGGTCACGGGATGAACGAAATGTTTTACAAAGGAGGTTCCAGTGTTAAGGGATACGCTGTATAAACAATCAAGTCTTGATCAGGAGCAATGCTGGTTTATGTGGAACTGCCTAGTTACGGCGCTTGGGAATTTGTTGATATTCCCGATCGATATGTATTTGATATATGTAACTGTATCTGTCTTTTATTTTGCAATCTCCTTGGAGAGTTTACTGTCATCGTCTTGGAGTCAGTCTTAGAGAAACCCTGTGCCAGAGTGAACGTGTCAGTGTGCTATCAAAAATATATTAAAACGTACAGAAAGTATCCCGTTGACCGTGGATTCGTTACAGAACTCAAGAATATTATTTAAAGCATTTGTTTACTTATTGTTTGTTATCTTAGTTAACCGATAAACTAATTATTTATCAAAGTTTGTAAAGAAATATAATTTTATGTAAATACAACCTTTATTGAACATCATGATGGCAAATGCTAACGAAGAATCGTCTCGCGCTCGAAATCCAAGCGACAATTCGACATATATAATAATTCGACATATATTCGTTATACGTTATATAGTAATAGTATATAACGTTATGCGTTATGTAGTAATAGTATATAACGTTATACGTTATATAGTAATAGTATATAACGTTATACGTTATATAGTAATAGTATATAATGTTATACGTTATATAGTAATAGTATATAACGTTATACGTTAATACGTAATAGTATATAACGTTATACGTTATATAGTAATAGTATATAACGTTATACGTTAGTACGTAATAATATACAACGTTATACGTGATATAGTAATAGTATATAACGTTATACGATAGTACGTAATAGTATATAACGTTATACGTGATATGGTAATACTATATAACGTTATACGCCATTACGTAATAGTATATAACGTTATACGTTAATACGTAATAGTATATATCGTTATACGATATACAGTAATAGTATATAGCGATATACGTTATATAGTAATAGTATATAACGTTATACGTTAGTACGTAATAGTATATAACGTTATACGTTATATGGTAATACTATACAACGTTATACGTTATGTAGTAATAGTATATAACGTTATACGTTATATAGTAATATTATCTAACGTTATGCGTTATATAGTAATAGTATATAACGTTATACGATAGTACGTAATGGTATATAACGTTATACGTGATATGGTAATACTATATAACGTTATACGCTATTACGTAATAGTATATAACGTTATACGTTAATACGTAATAGTATATATCGTTATACGTTATATAGTAATAGTATATAGCGATATACGTTATATAGTAATAGTATATAACGTTATACGTTAGTACGTAATAGTATATAACGTTATACGTTAATACGTAATAGTATATATCGTTATACGTTATATAGTAACAGTATATAACGTTATACGTTATATAGTAATAGTATATAACGTTATACGTTATATAGTATAAGTATATAACGTTATACGTTATATAGTAATAGTATATAACGTTATACGTTATATAGTATAAGTATATAACGTTATACGTTATATAGTAATAGTATATAACGTTATACGTTATATAGTAATATTATATAACATTATGCGTTATATAGTAATAGTATATAACGTTATACGTTATATAGTAATATTATATAACGTTATGCGTTATATAGTAATAGTATATAACCTTATACGTTATATAGTAATAGTATATAACGTTATACGTTATATAGTAATAGTATATAACGTTATACGTTATATAGTAATATTATCTAACGTTATGCGTTATATAGTAATAGTATATAACGTTATACGATAGTACGTAATGGTATATAACGTTATACGTGATATGGTAATACTATATAACGTTATACGCTATTACGTAATAGTATATAACGTTATACGTTAATACGTAATAGTATATATCGTTATACGTTATATAGTAATAGTATATAGCGATATACGTTATATAGTAATAGTATATAACGTTATACGTTAGTACGTAATAGTATATAACGTTATACGTTAATACGTAATAGTATATATCGTTATACGTTATATAGTAACAGTATATAACGTTATACGTTATATAGTAATAGTATATAACGTTATACGTTATATAGTATAAGTATATAACGTTATACGTTATATAGTAATAGTATATAACGTTATACGTTAGTACGTAATAATATACAACGTTATACGTGATATGGCAATACTATATAATGTTATACGTTATTACGTAATAGTATATAACGTTATACGTTATTACGTAATAGTATACAACGTTATACGTGATATGGTAAAACTATATAACGTTATACGTTAATACGTAATAGTATATATCGTTATACGTTATATAGTAATAGTATATAACGTTATACGTTATATAGTAATATTATAAAACGTTATGCGTAATATAGTAATAGTATATAACGTTATACGTTATATAGTAATAGTACATAACGTTATGCGTTATATAGTAATAGTATATAACGTTATACGATAGTACGGAATAGTATATATCGTTATACGTTATATCGTAATAGTATATAACGTTATACGTTATATAGCAATAGTATATAACGTTATACGTTATATAGTAATCGTATATAACGTTATACGTTATATAGTAATAGTATATAACGTTATACGTTATATAGTAATAGTATATAACGTTATACGTTAGTACGTAATAATATACAACGTTATACGTGATATGGCAATACTATATAACATTATACGTTATTACGTAATAGTATCTAACGTTATACGTTATTACGTAATAGTATACAACGTTATACGTGATATGGTAATACTATATAACGTTATACGCTATTACGTAATAGTATATAACGTTATACGTTAATACGTAATAGTATATATCGTTATACGTTATATAGTAATAGTATATAACGCTATACGTTATATAGTAATAGTGTATAACGTTATACGTTATATAGTAATAGTATATAACGTTATACGTTATATAGTAATAATATATAACGTTATACGTTATATAGTAATATTATATAACGTTATGCGTTATATAGTAATAGTATATAACGTTATACGATAGTACGTTATAGTATATATCGTTATACGTTATATAGTAATAGTATATAACGTTATACGTTATATAGTAATAGTATATAACGTTATACGTTATATAGTAATAGTATATAACGTTATACGTTAGTACGTAATAATATACAACGATATACGTGATATGGTAATACTATATAACGTTATACGCTATTACGTAATAGTATCTAACGTTATACGTTATTACGTAATAGTATACAACGTTATACGTGATATGGTAATACTATATAACGTTATAAGTTAGTACGTAATAATATACAACGTTATACGTGATATGGTAATACTATGTAACGTTATACGCTATTACGTAATAGTATATAACGTTATACGTTAATACGTTATAGTATATATCGTTATACGTTATATAGTAATAGTATATAACGTTATACGTTATATAGTAATAGTGTATAACGTTATACGTTATATAGTAATAGTATATAACGCTATACGTTATATAGTAATAGTATATAACGTTATACGTTATATAGTAATATTATATAACGTTATGCGTTATATAGTAATAGTATATAACGTTATACGCTATATAGTAATAGTATATAACGTTATACGTTATATAGTAATAGTATATAACGTTATACGTTAGTACGTAATAATATACAACGTTATACGTGATATGGCAATACTATATAACGTTATACGTTATTACGTAATAGTATATAACGTTATACGTTAATACGTAATAGTATATATCGTTATACGTTATATAGTAATAGCATATAACGTTATACGTTATATAGTAATAGTGTATAACGTTATACGTTATATAGTAATAGTATATAACGCTATACGTTATATAGTAATAGTATATAACGTTATACGTTATATAGTAATATTATATAACGTTATGCGTTATATAGTAATAGTATATAACGTTATACGTTATATAGTAATATTATATAACGTTATGCGTTATATAGTAATAGCATAGAACGTTATACGTTATATAGTAATAGTATATAACGTTATACGTTAGTACGTAATAATATACAACGTTATACGTGATATGGCAATACTATATAACATTATACGTTATTACGTAATAGTATCTAACGTTATACGTTATTACGTAATAGTATACAACGTTATACGTGATATGGTAATACTATATAACGTTATACGCTATTACGTAATAGTATATAACGTTATACGTTAATACGTAATAGTATATATCGTTATACGTTATATAGTAATAGTATATAACGCTATACGTTATATAGTAATAGTGTATAACGTTATACGTTATATAGTAATAGTATATAACGTTATACGTTATATAGTAATAATATATAACGTTATACGTTATATAGTAATATTATATAACGTTATGCGTTATATAGTAATAGTATATAACGTTATACGATAGTACGTTATAGTATATATCGTTATACGTTATATAGTAATAGTATATAACGTTATACGTTATATAGTAATAGTATATAACGTTATACGTTATATAGTAATAGTATATAACGTTATACGTTAGTACGTAATAATATACAACGATATACGTGATATGGTAATACTATATAACGTTATACGCTATTACGTAATAGTATCTAACGTTATACGTTATTACGTAATAGTATACAACGTTATACGTGATATGGTAATACTATATAACGTTATACGCTAGTACGTAATAATATACAACGTTATACGTGATATGGTAATACTATATAACGTTATACGCTATTACGTAATAGTATATAACGTTATACGTTAATACGTAATAGTATATATCGTTATACGTTATATAGTAATAGTATATAACGTTATACGTTATATAGTAATAGTGTATAACGTTATACGTTATATAGTAATAGTATATAACGCTATACGTTATATAGTAATAGTATATAACGTTATACGTTATATAGTAATATTATATAACGTTATGCGTTATATAGTAATAGTATATAACGTTATACGCTATATAGTAATAGTATATAACGTTATACGTTATATAGTAATAGTATATAACGTTATACGTTAGTACGTAATAATATACAACGTTATACGTGATATGGCAATACTATATAACGTTATACGTTATTACGTAATAGTATATAACGTTATACGTTAATACGTAATAGTATATATCGTTATACGTTATATAGTAATAGTATATAACGTTATACGTTATATAGTAATAGTGTATAACGTTATACGTTATATAGTAATAGTATATAACGTTATACGTTTTATAGTAATAGTATATAACGTTATGCGTTATATAGTAATAGTATATAACGTTAGACGATAGTACGGAATAGTATATATCGTTATACGTTATATAGTAATAGTATATAACGTTATGCGTTATATAGTAATAGTATATAACGTTATGCGTTATATACTAATAGTATATAACGTTATACGATAGTACGTAATAGAATATATCGTTATACGTTATATAGTAATAGTATATAACGTTATACGATAGTACGTAATAGAATATATCGTTATACGTTATATAGTAATAGTATATAACGTTATACGTTATATAGTAATATTATATAATGTTATGCGTTATATAGTAATAGTATATAACGTTATACGTTATATAGTAATAGTATATAACGTTATACGTTATATAGTAATAGTATATAACGTTATACGTTAATACGTAATAGTATATATCGTTATACGTTATATAGTAATAGTATATAACGTTATACGTTATATAGTAATATTATATAACGTTATGCGTTATATAGTAATAGTATATAACGTTATACGTTATATAGTAATAGTATATAACGTTATGCGTTATATAGTAATAGTATATAACGTTATACGTTATATAGTAATAGTATATAACGTTATCCGTTATATAGTAATAGTATATAACGTTATACGTTAGTACGTTATAATATACAACGTTATGCGTGATATGGCAATACTATATAACATTATACGTGATTACGTAATAGTATCTAACGTTATACGTTATATGGTAATACTATACAACGTTATACGTTATATAGTAATAGTATATAACGTTATACGTTATTACGTAATAGTATATAACGTTATACGTTATATAGTAATAGTATATAACGTTATACGTTATATAGTAATAGTATATAACGTTATACGTTATATAGTAATAGTATATAACGTTATACGTTATATAGTAATAGTATATAACGTTATACGTTATATAGTAATATTATATAACGTTATGCGTTATGTAGTAATAGTATATAACGTTATACGTTATATAGTAATAGTATATAACGTTATGCGTTATATAGTAATAGCATATAACGTTATACGATAGTATGGAATAGTATATAACGTTATACGTTATACAGTAACAGTATATAACGTTATACGTTATATAGTAATAGTATATAACGTTATACGTTATATAGTAATAGTATATAACGTTATACGTTAGTACGTAATAATATACAACGTTATACGTGATATGGCAATACTATATAATGTTATACGTTATTACGTAATAGTATATAACGTTATACGTTATTATGTAATAGTATACAACGTTATACGTGATATGGTAAAACTATATAACGTTATACGTTAATACGTAATTGTATATATCGTTATACGTTATCTAGTAATAGTATATAACGTTATACGTTATATAGTAATATTATATAACGTTATGCGTTATGTAGTAATAGTATATAACGTTATACGTTATATAGTAATAGTATATAACGTTATGCGTTATATAGTAATAGCATATAACGTTATACGATAGTATGGAATAGTATATATCGTTATACGTTATATAGTAATAGTATATAACGTTATACGTTATATAGTAATAGTATATAACGTTATACGTTATATAGTAATAGTATATAACGTTATGCGTTATATAATAATAGTATATAACGTTATACGTTATATAGTATTAGTATATAACGTTATGCGTTATATAGTAATAGTATATAACGTTATACGTTATATAGTAATAGTATATAACGTTATGCGTTATATAGTAATAGTATATAACGTTATACGTTATATAGTAATAGTATATAACGTTATACGTCAGTACGTAATAATATACAACGTTATACGTGATATGGTAATACTATATAACGTTATACGTTAATACGTAATAGTATATATCGTTATACGTTATATAGTAATAGTATATAACGTTATACGTTATATAGTAATAGTATAAAACGTTATACGTTATATAGTAATAGTGTATAACGTTATACGTTAGTACGTAATAATATACAACGTTATACGTGATATGGTAATACTATATAACGTTATACGTTATTACGTAATAGTATATAACGTTATACGTTATTACGTAATAGTATACAACGTTATACGTGATATGGTAAAACTATATAACGTTATACGTTAATACGTAATAGTATATAACGTTATACGTTATATAGTAATAGTATAAAACGTTATACGTTATATAGTAATAGTATATAACGTTATAGGTTATATAGTAATAGTATATAACGTTATACGTTATATAGTAATAGTATATAACGTTATACGTTATATAGTAACAGTATAGAACGTTATACGTTATATAGTAACAGTATATAACGTTATACGTTATATAGTAATAGTATATAACGTTATACGTTATATAGTAATAGTATATAACGTTATACGTTAGTACGTAATAATATACAACGTTATACGTGATATGGCAATACTATATAATGTTATACGTTATTACGTAATAGTATATAACGTTATACGTTATTACGTAATAGTATACAACGTTATACGTGATATGGTAAAACTATATAACGTTATACGTTAATACGTAATAGTATATATCGTTATACGTTATATAGTAATAGTATATAACGTTATACGTTATATAGTAATATTATAAAACGTTATGCGTTATATAGTAATAGTATATAACGTTATACGTTATATAGTAATAGTACATAACGTTATGCGTTATATAGTAATAGTATATAACGTTATACGATAGTACGGAATAGTATATATCGTTATACGTTATATCGTAATAGTATATAACGTTATACGTTATATAGTAATAGTATATAACGTTATACGTTATATAGTAATCGTATATAACGTTATACGTTATATAGTAATAGTATATAACGTTATACGTTATATAGTAATATTATATAACGTTATGCGTTATATAGTAATAGTATATAACGTTATGCGTTATATAGTAATAGCATATAATGTTATACGATAGTATGGAATAGTATATATCGTTATACGTTATATAGTAATAGTATATAACGTTATGCGTTATATAGTAATAGCATATAACGTTATACGATAGTATGGAATAGTATATATCGTTATACGTTATATAGTAATAGTATATAACGTTATACGTTATATAGTAATAGTATATAACGTTATACGTTATATAGTAATAGTATATAACATTATACGTTATTACGTAATAGTATATAACGTTATACGTTATATAGTAATAGTATATAACCTTATACGTTATATAGTAATAGTATATAACGTTATACGTTATATAGTAATAGTATATAACGTTATACGTTATACAGTAATAGTATATAACGCTATGCGTTATATAGTAATATTATATAACGTTATGCGTTATATAGTAATAGTATATAACGTTATACGTTATATAGTAATAGTATATAACGTTATACGTTATATAGTAATATTATATAACGTTATACGTTATATAGTAATAGTATATAACGTTATGCGTTATATAGTAATAGCATATAACGTTATACGATAGTATGGAATAGTATATATCGTTATACGTTATATAGTAATAGTATATAACGTTATACGTTATATAGTAATAGTATATAACGTTATACGTTATATAGTAATAGTATATAACGCTATACGTTATATAGTAATAGTATATAACGGTATACGTTATATAGTAATAGTATATAACGTTATACGTTATATAGTAATAGTATATAACGTTATACGTTTTATAGTAATAGTATATAACGTTATACGTTAGTACGTAATAGTATATAACGTTATACGTTATATGGTAATACTATACAACCTTATACGTTATATAGTAATAGTATATAACGTTATACGTTATTACGTAATAGTATATAACGTTATACGTTATATAGTAATAGTATATAACCTTATACGTTATATAGTAATAGTATATATCGTTATACGTTATATAGTAATAGTATATAACGTTATACGTTATACAGTAATAGTATATAACGTTATGCGTTATATAGTAATATTATATAACGTTATGCGTTATATAGTAATAGTATATAACGTTATACGTTATATAGTAATAGTATATAACGTTATACGTTATATAGTAATATTATATAACGTTATACGTTATATAGTAATAGTATATAACGTTATGCGTTATATAGTAATAGCATATAACGTTATACGATAGTATGGAATAGTATATATCGTTATACGTTATATAGTAATAGTATATAACGTTATGCGTTATATAGTAATAGCATATAACGTTATACGATAGTATGGAATAGTATATATCGTTATACGTTATATAGTAATAGTATATAACGTTATACGTTATATAGTAATAGTATATAACGTTATACGTTATATAGTAATAGTATATAACGTTATACGTTATTACGTAATAGTATATAACGTTATACGTTATATAGTAATAGTATATAACCTTATACGTTATATAGTAATAGTATATAACGTTATACGTTATATAGTAATAGTATATAACGTTATACGTTATACAGTAATAGTATATAACGTTATGCGTTATATAGTAATATTATATAACGTTATGCGTTATATAGTAATAGTATATAACGTTATACGTTATATAGTAATAGTATATAACGTTATACGTTATATAGTAATATTATATAACGTTATACGTTATATAGTAATAGTATATAACGTTATGCGTTATATAGTAATAGCATATAACGTTATACGATAGTATGGAATAGTATATATCGTTATACGTTATATAGTAATAGTATATAACGTTATACGTTATATAGTAATAGTATATAACGTTATACGTTATATAGTAATAGTATATAACGTTATACGTTATTACGTAATAGTATATAACGTTATACGTTATATAGTAGTAGTATATAACCTTATACGTTATATAGTAATAGTATATAACGTTATACGTTATATAGTAATAGTATATAACGTTATACGTTATATAGTAATAGTATATAACGTTATACGTTATACAGTAATAGTATATAACGTTATGCGTTATATAGTAAAATTATATAACGTTATCCGTTATATAGTAATAGTATATAGCGTTATACGTTATATAGTAATAGTATATAACGTTATACGTTATATAGTAATAGTATATAACCTTATACGTTATACAGTAATAGTATCTAACGTTATACGTTATATAGTAATAGTATATAACGTTATACGTTATACAGTAATAGTATATAACGTTATGCGTTATATAGTAATATTATATAACGTTATGCGTTATATAGTAATAGTATATAGCGTTATACGTTATATAGTAATAGTATATAACGTTATACGTTATATAGTAATATTATATAACGTTATGCCTTATATAGTAATAGTATATAACGTTATACGTTATATAGTAATAGTATATAACGTTATACGTTATATAGTAATAGTATATAACGTTATACGTTAATACGTAATAGTATATATCGTTATACGTTATATAGTAACAGTATATAACGTTATACGTTATATAGTAATAGTATATAACGTTATACGTTATATAGTATAAGTATATAACGTTATACGTTATATAGTAATAGTATATAACGTTATACGTTATATAGTAATATCATATAACGTTATGCGTTATATAGTAATAGTATATAACGTTATACGTTATATAGTAATAGAATATAAGGTTATACGTTATATAGTAATAGTATATAACGTTATACGTTATGTAGTAATATTATATAACGTTATGCGTTATATAGTAATAGCATAGAACGTTATACGTTATACAGTAATTGTATATAACGTTATACGTTATATAGTAATAGTATATAACGTTATACGTTATATAGTAATATTATATAACGTTATGCGTTATATAGTAATAGTATATAACGTTATACGTTATATAGTAATAGTATATAACGTTATGCGTTATATACTAATAGTATATAACGTTATACGATAGTACGTAATAGAATATATCGTTATACGTTATATAGTAATAGTATATAACGTTATACGATAGTACGTAATAGAATATATCGTTATACGTTATATAGTAATAGTATATAACGTTATACGTTAGTACGTAATAATATACAACGTTATACGTGATATGGCAATACTATATAACGTTATACGTTATTACGTAATAGTATATAACGTTATAAGTTATATAGTAATAGTATATAACGTTATACGTTATATAGTAATAGTATATAACGTTATACGTTATATAGTAATAGTATATAACGTTATACGTTATATAGCAATAGTATATAACGTTATACGTCAGTACGTAATAATACACAACGTTATACGTGATATGGTAATACTATATAACGTTATACGTTAATACGTAATAGTATATATCGTTATACGTTATATAGTAATAGTATATAACGTTATACGTTATATAGTAATAGTATAAAACGTTATACGTTATATAGTAATAGTGTATATCGTTATACGTTAGTACGTAATAATGTACAACGTTATACGTGATATGGTAATACTATATAACGTTATACGTTAATACGTAATAGTATATATCGTTATACGTTATATAGGAATAGTATATAGCGATATACGTTATATAGTAATAGTATATAACGTTATAGGTTATATAGTAATAGTATATAACGTTATACGTTTTATAGTAATATTATATAACGTTATGCGTTATATAGTAATAGTATAGAACGTTATACGTTATATAGTAACAGTATATAACGTTATACGTTATATAGTAATAGTATATAACGTTATACGTTATATAGTAATAGTATATAACGTTATACGTTAGTACGTAATAATATACAACGTTATACGTGATATGGCAATACTATATAATGTTATACGTTATTACGTAATAGTATATAACGTTATACGTTATTACGTAATAGTATACAACGTTATACGTGATATGGTAATACTATATAACGTTATACGCTATTACGTAATAGTATATAACGTTATACGTTAATACGTAATAGTATATATCGTTATACGTTATATAGTAATAGTATATAACGTTATACGTTATATAGTAATAGTGTATAACGTTATACGTTATATAGTAATAGTATATAACGTTATACGTTATATAGTAATAATATATAAAGTTATACGTTATATAGTAATATTATATAACGTTATGCGTTATATAGTAATAGTATATAACGTTATGCGTTATATAGTAATAGCATATAATGTTATACGATAGTATGGAATAGTATATATCGTTATACGTTATATAGTAATAGTATATAACGTTATGCGTTATATAGTAATAGCATATAACGTTATACGATAGTATGGAATAGTATATATCGTTATACGTTATATAGTAATAGTATATAACGTTATACGTTATATAGTAATAGTATATAACGTTATACGTTATATAGTAATAGTATATAACGTTATACGTTATTACGTAATAGTATATAACGTTATACGTTATATAGTAATAGTATATAACCTTATACGTTATATAGTAATAGTATATATCGTTATACGTTATATAGTAATAGTATATAACGTTATGCGTTATATAGTAATAGCATATAACGTTATACGATAGTATGGAATAGTATATATCGTTATACGTTATATAGTAATAGTATATAACGTTATACGTTATATAGTAATAGTATATAACGTTATACGTTATATAGTAATAGTATATAACGTTATACGTTATTACGTAATAGTATATAACGTTATACGTTATATAGTAATAGTATATAACCTTATACGTTATATAGTAATAGTATATAACGTTATACGTTATATAGTAATAGTATATAACGTTATACGTTATACAGTAATAGTATATAACGTTATGCGTTATATAGTAATATTATATAACGTTATGCGTTATATAGTAATAGTATATAACGTTATACGTTATATAGTAATAGTATATAACGTTATACGTTATATAGTAATATTATATAACGTTATACGTTATATAGTAATAGTATATAACGTTATGCGTTATATAGTAATAGCATATAACGTTATACGATAGTATGGAATAGTATATATCGTTATACGTTATATAGTAATAGTATATAACGTTATACGTTATATAGTAATAGTATATAACGTTATACGTTATATAGTATAAGTATATAACGTTATACGTTATACAGTAATAGTATATAACGTTATGCGTTATATAGTAAAATTATATAACGTTATCCGTTATATAGTAATAGTATATAGCGTCATACGTTATATAGTAATAGTATATAGCGTCATACGTTATATAGTAATAGTATATAACGTTATACGTTATATAGTAATAGTATATAACCTTATACGTTATATAGTAATAGTATATAACGTTATACGTTATATAGTAATAGTATATAACGTTATACGTTATACAGTAATAGTATATAACGTTATGCGTTATATAGTAATATTATATAACGTTATGCGTTATATAGTAATAGTATATAGCGTTATACGTTAATACGTAATAGTATATATCGTTATACGTTATATAGTAACAGTATATAACGTTATACGTTATATAGTAATAGTATATAACGTTATACGTTATATAGTATAAGTATATAACGTTATACGTTATATAGTAATAGTATATAACGTTATACGTTATGTAGTAATATTATATAACGTTATGCGTTATATAGTAATAGCATAGAACGTTATACGTTATACAGTAATTGTATATAACGTTATACGTTATATAGTAATAGTATATAACGTTATACGTTAGTACGTAATAATATACAACGTTATACGTGATATGGTAAAACTATATAACGTTATACGTTAATACGTAATAGTATATAACGTTATACGTTAATACGTAATAGTATATATCGTTATACGTTATATAGTAATAGTATATAGCGATATACGTTATATAGTAATAGTATATAACGTTATACGTTAGTACGTAATAGTATATAACGTTATACGTTATATGGTAATACTATACAACGTTATACGTTATATAGTAATAGTATATAACGTTATACGTTATTACGTAATAGTATATATCGTTATACGCTATATAGTAATAGTATATAACGTTATACGTTATATAGTAATAGTATATAACGTTATACGTTATATAGTAATAGTATATAACGTTATACGTTATATAGTAATAGTATATAACGTTATACGTTATATAGTAATATTATATAACGTTATGCGTTATGTAGTAATAGTATATAACGTTATAGGTTATATAGTAATAGTATATAACGTTATGCGTTATATAGTAATAGCATATAACGTTATACGATAGTATGGCATAGTATATATCGTTATACGTTATATAGTAATAGTATATAACGTTATACGTTATATAGTAATAGTATATAACGTTATACGTTATATAGTAATAGTATATAACGTTATACGTTATTACGTAATAGTATATAACGTTCTACGTTATATAGTAATAGTATATAACCTTATACGTTATATAGTAATAGTATATAACGTTATACGTTATATAGTAATAGTATATAACGTTATACGTTATACAGTAATAGTATATAACGTTATGCCTTATATAGTAATATTATATAACGTTATGCGTTATATAGTAATAGTATATAACGTTATACGTTATATAGTAATAGTATATAACGTTATGCGTTATATAGTAATAGTATATAACGTTATACGTTATATAGTAATAGTATATAACGTTATGCGTTATATAGTAATAGTATATAACGTTATACGTTATATAGTAATAGTATATAACGTTATGCGTTATATAGTAATAGTATATAACGTTATACGTTATATAGTAATAGTATATAACGTTATAAGTTATATAGTAATATTATATAACGTTATGCGTTATATAGTAATAGTATATAACGTTATACGTTATATAGTAATAGTATATAACGTTATGCGTTATATACTAATAGTATATAACGTTATACGATAGTACGTAATAGAATATATCGTTATACGTTATATAGTAATAGTATATAACGTTATACGTTATATAGTAATAGTATATAACGTTATACGTTATATAGTAATAGTATATAACGTTATACGTCAGTACGTAATAATATACAACGTTATACGTGATATGGTAATACTATATAACGTTATACGTTAATACG
Organism: Bombus terrestris; assembly: GCF_910591885.1. NCBI lineage: Eukaryota > Metazoa > Arthropoda > Insecta > Hymenoptera > Apidae > Bombus > Bombus terrestris. Next base: position 900,748 of record NC_063286.1, read on the forward strand.
TAATAGTATATATCGTTATACGTTATATAGTAATAGTATATAACGTTATACGTTATATAGTAATAGTATAAAACGTTATACGTTATATAGTAATAGTGTATAACGTTATACGTTAGTACGTAATAATATACAACGTTATACGTGATATGGTAATACTATATAACGTTATACGTTATTACGTAATAGTATATAACGTTATACGTTATTACGTAATAGTATACAACGTTATACGTGATATGGTAAAACTATATAACGTTATACGTTAATACGTAATAGTATATAACGTTATACGTTATATAGTAATAGTATAAAACGTTATACGTTATATAGTAATAGTATATAACGTTATAGGTTATATAGTAATAGTATATAACGTTATACGTTTTATAGTAATATTATATAACGTTATGCGTTATATAGTAATAGTATAGAACGTTATACGTTATATAGTAACAGTATATAACGTTATACGTTATATAGTAATAGTATATAACGTTATACGTTATATAGTAATAGTATATAACGTTATACGTTAGTACGTAATAATATACAACGTTATACGTGATATGGCAATACTATATAATGTTATACGTTATTACGTAATAGTATATAACGTTATACGTTATTACGTAATAGTATACAACGTTATACGTGATATGGTAAAACTATATAACGTTATACGTTAATACGTAATAGTATATATCGTTATACGTTATATAGTAATAGTATATAACGTTATACGTTATATAGTAATATTATAAAACGTTATGCGTTATATAGTAATAGTATATAACGTTATACGTTATATAGTAATAGTACATAACGTTATGCGTTATATAGTAATAGTATATAACGTTATACGATAGTACGGAATAGTATATATCGTTATACGTTATATCGTAATAGTATATAACGTTATACGTTATATAGTAATAGTATATAACGTTATACGTTATATAGTAATCGTATATAACGTTATACGTTATATAGTAATAGTATATAACGTTATACGTTATATAGTAATAGTATATAACGTTATACGTTAGTACGTAATAATATACAACGTTATACGTGATATGGCAATACTATATAATGTTATACGTTATTACGTAATAGTATATAACGTTATACGTTATTACGTAATAGTATACAACGTTATACGTGATATGGTAAAACTATATAACGTTATACGTTAATACGTAATAGTATAGATCGTTATACGTTATATAGTAATAGTATATAACGTTATACGTTATATAGTAATATTATAAAACGTTATGCGTTATATAGTAATAGTATATAACGTTATACGTTATATAGTAATAGTACATAACGTTATGCGTTATATAGTAATAGTATATAACGTTATACGATAGTACAGAATAGTATATATCGTTATACGTTATATCGTAATAGTATATAACGTTATACGTTATATAGTAATAGTATATAACGTTATACGTTATATAGTAATCGTATATAACGTTATACGTTATATAGTAATAGTATATAACGTTATACGTTATATAGTAATATTATATAACGTTATGCGTTATATAGTAATAGTATATAACGTTATGCGTTATATAGTAATAGTATATAACGTTATGCGTTATATAGTAATAGCATATAATGTTATACGATAGTATGGAATAGTATATATCGTTATACGTTATATAGTAATAGTATATAACGTTATGCGTTATATAGTAATAGCATATAACGTTATACGATAGTATGGAATAGTATATATCGTTATACGTTATATAGTAATAGTATATAACGTTATACGTTATATAGTAATAGTATATAACGTTATACGTTATATAGTAATAGTATATAACGTTATACGTTATTACGTAATAGTATATAACGTTATACGTTATATAGTAATAGTATATAACCTTATACGTTATATAGTAATAGTATATAACGTTATACGTTATATAGTAATAGTATATAACGTTATACGTTATACAGTAATAGTATATAACGTTATGCGTTATATAGTAATATTATATAACGTTATGCGTTATATAGTAATAGTATATAACGTTATACGTTATATAGTAATAGTATATAACGTTATACGTTATATAGTAATATTATATAACGTTATACGTTATATAGTAATAGTATATAACGTTATGCGTTATATAGTAATAGCATTTAACGTTATACGATAGTATGGAATAGTATATATCGTTATACGTTATATAGTAATAGTATATAACGTTATACGTTATATAGTAATAGTATATAACGTTATACGTTATATAGTAATAGTATATAACGCTATACGTTATATAGTAATAGTATATAACGTTATACGTTATATAGTAATATTATATAACGTTATGCGTTATATAGTAATAGTATATAACGTTATACGTTATATAGTAATAGTATATAACGTTATACGTTATATAGTAATAGTATATAACGTTATACGTTATATAGTAATATTATATAACGTTATGCGTTATATACTATTACCATATAACGTTATACGATAGTATGGAATAGTATATATCGTTATACGTTATATAGTAATAGTATATAACGTTATACGTTATATAGTAATAGTATATAACGTTATACGTTATATAGTAATAGTATATAACGTTATACGTTATATAGTAATAGAATATAACGTTATACGTTATATAGTAATAGTATATAACGTTATACGTTATATAGTAATATTATATAACGTTATGCGTTATATAGTAATAGCATAGAACGTTATACGTTATATAGTAATTGTATATAACGTTATACGTTATATAGTAATAGTATATAACGTTATACGTTAGTACGTAACAATATACAACGTTATACGTGATATGGTAAAACTATATAGCGTTATACGTTAATACGTAATAGTATATATCGTTATACGTTATATAGTAATAGTATATAACGTTATACGTTATATAGTAATAGTATATAACGTTATACGTTATATAGTAATAGTATATAACGTTATACGTTATATAGTAATAGTATATAACGTTATACGTTATATAGTAATAGTATATAACGTTATACGTTAGTACGTAATAATATACAACGTTATACGTGATATGGCAATACTATATAACGTTATACGTTATTACGTAATAGTATATAACGTTATACGTTATATAGTAATAGTATATAACGTTATACGTTATATAGTAATAGTATATAACGTTATACGTTATATAGTAATAGTATATAACGTTATACGTTATATAGTAATAGTATATAACGTTATACGTTATATAGTAATAGTATATAACGTTATACGTTATATAGTAATATTATATAACGTTATGCGTTATGTAGTAATAGTATATAACGTTATACGTTATATAGTAATAGTATATAACGTTATGCGTTATATAGTAATAGTATATTACGTTATACGATAGTATGGAATAGTATATATCGTTATACGTTATATAGTAACAGTATATAACGTTATACGTTATATAGTAATAGTATATAACGTTATACGTTATATAGTAATAGTATATAACGTTATACGTTATATAGTAATAGTATATAACGTTATACGTTATATAGTAATAGTATATAACGTTATGCGATATATAGTAATAGTATATAACGTTATGCGTTATACAGTAATATCATATAACGTTATGCGTTATATAGTAATAGTATATAACGTTATACGTTATATAGTAATAGAATATAACGTTATACGTTATATAGTAATAGTATATAACGTTATACGTTACATAGTAATAGTATATAACCTTATACGTTATATAGTAATAGTATATAACGTTATACGTTATATAGTAATAGTATATAACGTTATACGTTATACAGTAATAGTATATAACGTTATGCGTTATATAGTAATATTATATAACGTTATGCGTTATATAGTAATAGTATATAACGTTATACGTTATATAGTAATAGTATATAACGTTATACGTTATATAGTAATAGTATATAACGTTATACGTTATATAGTAATATTATATAACGTTATACGTTATATAGTAATAGTATATAACGTTATGCGTTATATAGTAATAGCATATAACGTTATACGATAGTATGGAATAGTATATATCGTTATACGTTATATAGTAATAGTATATAACGTTATACGTTATATAGTAATAGTATATAACGTTATACGTTATATAGTAATAGTATATAACGCTATACGTTATATAGTAATAGTATATAACGTTATACATTATATAGTAATATTATATAACGTTATGCGTTATATAGTAATAGTATATAACGTTATACGTTATATAGTAATAGAATATAACGTTATACGTTATATAGTAATAGTATATAACGTTATACGTTATATAGTAATATTATATAACGTTATGCGTTATATAGTAATAGCATAGAACGTTATACGTTATATAGTAATTGTATATAACGTTATACGTTATATAGTAATTGTATATAACGTTATACGTTAGTACGTAACAATATACAACGTTATACGTGATATGGTAAAACTATATAGCGTTATACGTTAATACGTAATAGTATATATCGTTATACGTTATATAGTAATAGTATATAACGTTATACGTTATATAGTAATAGTATATAACGTTATACGTTATATAGTAATAGTATATAACGTTATACGTTATATAGTAATAGTATATAACGTTATACGTTATATAGTAATAGTATATAACGTTATACGTTAGTACGTAATAATATACAACGTTATACGTGATATGGCAATACTATATAACGTTATACGTTATTACGTAATAGTATATAACGTTATACGTTATATAGTAATAGTATATAACGTTATACGTTATATAGTAATAGTATATAACGTTATACGTTATATAGTAATAGTATATAACGTTATACGTTATATAGTAATAGTATATAACGTTATACGTTATATAGTAATAGTATATAACGTTATACGTTATATAGTAATATTATATAACGTTATGCGTTATGTAGTAATAGTATATAACGTTATACGTTATATAGTAATAGTATATAACGTTATGCGTTATATAGTAATAGTATATTACGTTATACGATAGTATGGAATAGTATATATCGTTATACGTTATATAGTAACAGTATATAACGTTATACGTTATATAGTAATAGTATATAACGTTATACGTTATATAGTAATAGTATATAACGTTATACGTTATATAGTAATAGTATATAACGTTATACGTTATATAGTAATAGTATATAACGTTATGCGATATATAGTAATAGTATATAACGTTATGCGTTATACAGTAATATCATATAACGTTATGCGTTATATAGTAATAGTATATAACGTTATACGTTATATAGTAATAGAATATAACGTTATACGTTATATAGTAATAGTATATAACGTTATACGTTATATAGTAATATTATATAACGTTATGCGTTATATAGTAATAGCATAGAACGTTATACGTTATACAGTAATTGTATATAACGTTATACGTTATATAGTAATAGTATATAACGTTATACGTTATATAGTAATATTATATAACGTTATGCGTTATATAGTAATAGCATAGAACGTTATACGTTATATAGTAATTGTATATAACGTTATACGTTATATAGTAATAGTATATAACGTTATACGTTAGTACGTAACAATATACAACGTTATACGTGATATGGTAAAACTATATAGCGTTATACGTTAATACGTAATAGTATATATCGTTATACGTTATATAGTAATAGTATATAACGTTATACGTTATATAGTAATAGTATATAACGTTATACGTTATATAGTAATAGTATATAACGTTATACGTTATATAGTAATAGTATATAACGTTATACGTTATATAGTAATAGTATATAACGTTATACGTTATATAGTAATAGTATATAACGTTATACGTTATATAGTAATAGTATATAACGTTATACGTTATATAGTAATATTATATAACGTTATGCGTTATGTAGTAATAGTATATAACGTTATACATTATATAGTAATAGTATATAACGTTATGCGTTATATAGTAATAGTATATTACGTTATACGATAGTATGGAATAGTATATATCGTTATACGTTATATAGTAACAGTATATAACGTTATACGTTATATAGTAATAGTATATAACGTTATACGTTATATAGTAATAGTATATAACGTTATACGTTATATTGTAATAGTATATAACGTTATACGTTATATAGTAATAGTATATAACGTTATACGTTATATAGTAATAGTATATAACGTTATGCGTTATATAGTAATATCATATAACGTTATGCGTTATATAGTAATAGTATATAACGTTATACGTTATATAGTAATAGAATATAACGTTATACGTTATATAGTAATAGTATATAACGTTATACATTATATAGTAATATTATATAACGTTATGCGTTATGTAGTAATAGTATATAACGTTATACGTTATATAGTAATAGTATATAACGTTATACGTTATATAGTAATATTATATAACGTTATGCGTTATGTAGTAATAGTATATAACGTTATACGTTATATAGTAGTAGTATATAACGTTATGCGTTATATAGTAATAGTATATTACGTTATACGTTATATAGTAATAGTATATAACGTTATACGTTATATAGTAATAGTACATAACGTTATGCGTTATATAGTAATAGTATATAACGTTATACGATAGTACAGAATAGTATATATCGTTATACGTTATATCGTAATAGTATATAACGTTATACGTTATATAGTAATAGTATATAACGTTATACGTTATATAGTAATCGTATATAACGTTATACGTTATATAGTAATAGTATATAACGTTATACGTTATATAGTAATATTATATAACGTTATGCGTTATATAGTAATAGTATATAACGTTATGCGTTATATAGTAATAGTATATAACGTTATGCGTTATATAGTAATAGCATATAATGTTATACGATAGTATGGAATAGTATATATCGTTATACGTTATATAGTAATAGTATATAACGTTATGCGTTATATAGTAATAGCATATAACGTTATACGATAGTATGGAATAGTATATATCGTTATACGTTATATAGTAATAGTATATAACGTTATACGTTATATAGTAATAGTATATAACGTTATACGTTATATAGTAATAGTATATAACGTTATACGTTATTACGTAATAGTATATAACGTTATACGTTATATAGTAATAGTATATAACCTTATACGTTATATAGTAATAGTATATAACGTTATACGTTATATAGTAATAGTATATAACGTTATACGTTATACAGTAATAGTATATAACGTTATGCGTTATATAGTAATATTATATAACGTTATGCGTTATATAGTAATAGTATATAACGTTATACGTTATATAGTAATAGTATATAACGTTATACGTTATATAGTAATATTATATAACGTTATACGTTATATAGTAATAGTATATAACGTTATGCGTTATATAGTAATAGCATTTAACGTTATACGATAGTATGGAATAGTATATATCGTTATACGTTATATAGTAATAGTATATAACGTTATACGTTATATAGTAATAGTATATAACGTTATACGTTATATAGTAATAGTATATAACGCTATACGTTATATAGTAATAGTATATAACGTTATACGTTATATAGTAATATTATATAACGTTATGCGTTATATAGTAATAGTATATAACGTTATACGTTATATAGTAATAGAATATAACGTTATACGTTATATAGTAATAGTATATAACGTTATACGTTATATAGTAATATTATATAACGTTATGCGTTATATACTAATAGCATATAACGTTATACGATAGTATGGAATAGTATATATCGTTATACGTTATATAGTAATAGTATATAACGTTATACGTTATATAGTAATAGTATATAACGTTATACGTTATATAGTAATAGTATATAACGTTATACGTTATATAGTAATAGAATATAACGTTATACGTTATATAGTAATAGTATATAACGTTATACGTTATATAGTAATATTATATAACGTTATGCGTTATATAGTAATAGCATAGAACGTTATACGTTATATAGTAATTGTATATAACGTTATACGTTATATAGTAATAGTATATAACGTTATACGTTAGTACGTAACAATATACAACGTTATACGTGATATGGTAAAACTATATAGCGTTATACGTTAATACGTAATAGTATATATCGTTATACGTTATATAGTAATAGTATATAACGTTATACGTTATATAGTAATAGTATATAACGTTATACGTTATATAGTAATAGTATATAACGTTATACGTTATATAGTAATAGTATATAACGTTATACGTTATATAGTAATAGTATATAACGTTATACGTTAGTACGTAATAATATACAACGTTATACGTGATATGGCAATACTATATAACGTTATACGTTATTACGTAATAGTATATAACGTTATACGTTATATAGTAATAGTATATAACGTTATACGTTATATAGTAATAGTATATAACGTTATACGTTATATAGTAATAGTATATAACGTTATACGTTATATAGTAATAGTATATAACGTTATACGTTATATAGTAATAGTATATAACGTTATACGTTATATAGTAATATTATATAACGTTATGCGTTATGTAGTAATAGTATATAACGTTATACGTTATATAGTAATAGTATATAACGTTATGCGTTATATAGTAATAGTATATTACGTTATACGATAGTATGGAATAGTATATATCGTTATACGTTATATAGTAACAGTATATAACGTTATACGTTATATAGTAATAGTATATAACGTTATACGTTATATAGTAATAGTATATAACGTTATACGTTATATAGTAATAGTATATAACGTTATACGTTATATAGTAATAGTATATAACGTTATGCGATATATAGTAATAGTATATAACGTTATGCGTTATACAGTAATATCATATAACGTTATGCGTTATATAGTAATAGTATATAACGTTATACGTTATATAGTAATAGAATATAACGTTATACGTTATATAGTAATAGTATATAACGTTATACGTTACATAGTAATAGTATATAACCTTATACGTTATATAGTAATAGTATATAACGTTATACGTTATATAGTAATAGTATATAACGTTATACGTTATACAGTAATAGTATATAACGTTATGCGTTATATAGTAATATTATATAACGTTATGCGTTATATAGTAATAGTATATAACGTTATACGTTATATAGTAATAGTATATAACGTTATACGTTATATAGTAATAGTATATAACGTTATACGTTATATAGTAATATTATATAACGTTATACGTTATATAGTAATAGTATATAACGTTATGCGTTATATAGTAATAGCATATAACGTTATACGATAGTATGGAATAGTATATATCGTTATACGTTATATAGTAATAGTATATAACGTTATACGTTATATAGTAATAGTATATAACGTTATACGTTATATAGTAATAGTATATAACGCTATACGTTATATAGTAATAGTATATAACGTTATACATTATATAGTAATATTATATAACGTTATGCGTTATATAGTAATAGTATATAACGTTATACGTTATATAGTAATAGAATATAACGTTATACGTTATATAGTAATAGTATATAACGTTATACGTTATATAGTAATATTATATAACGTTATGCGTTATATAGTAATAGCATAGAACGTTATACGTTATATAGTAATTGTATATAACGTTATACGTTATATAGTAATTGTATATAACGTTATACGTTAGTACGTAACAATATACAACGTTATACGTGATATGGTAAAACTATATAGCGTTATACGTTAATACGTAATAGTATATATCGTTATACGTTATATAGTAATAGTATATAACGTTATACGTTATATAGTAATAGTATATAACGTTATACGTTATATAGTAATAGTATATAACGTTATACGTTATATAGTAATAGTATATAACGTTATACGTTATATAGTAATAGTATATAACGTTATACGTTAGTACGTAATAATATACAACGTTATACGTGATATGGCAATACTATATAACGTTATACGTTATTACGTAATAGTATATAACGTTATACGTTATATAGTAATAGTATATAACGTTATACGTTATATAGTAATAGTATATAACGTTATACGTTATATAGTAATAGTATATAACGTTATACGTTATATAGTAATAGTATATAACGTTATACGTTATATAGTAATAGTATATAACGTTATACGTTATATAGTAATATTATATAACGTTATGCGTTATGTAGTAATAGTATATAACGTTATACGTTATATAGTAATAGTATATAACGTTATGCGTTATATAGTAATAGTATATTACGTTATACGATAGTATGGAATAGTATATATCGTTATACGTTATATAGTAACAGTATATAACGTTATACGTTATATAGTAATAGTATATAACGTTATACGTTATATAGTAATAGTATATAACGTTATACGTTATATAGTAATAGTATATAACGTTATACGTTATATAGTAATAGTATATAACGTTATGCGATATATAGTAATAGTATATAACGTTATGCGTTATACAGTAATATCATATAACGTTATGCGTTATATAGTAATAGTATATAACGTTATACGTTATATAGTAATAGAATATAACGTTATACGTTATATAGTAATAGTATATAACGTTATACGTTATATAGTAATATTATATAACGTTATGCGTTATATAGTAATAGCATAGAACGTTATACGTTATACAGTAATTGTATATAACGTTATACGTTATATAGTAATAGTATATAACGTTATACGTTATATAGTAATATTATATAACGTTATGCGTTATATAGTAATAGCATAGAACGTTATACGTTATATAGTAATTGTATATAACGTTATACGTTATATAGTAATAGTATATAACGTTATACGTTAGTACGTAACAATATACAACGTTATACGTGATATGGTAAAACTATATAGCGTTATACGTTAATACGTAATAGTATATATCGTTATACGTTATATAGTAATAGTATATAACGTTATACGTTATATAGTAATAGTATATAACGTTATACGTTATATAGTAATAGTATATAACGTTATACGTTATATAGTAATAGTATATAACGTTATACGTTATATAGTAATAGTATATAACGTTATACGTTATATAGTAATAGTATATAACGTTATACGTTATATAGTAATAGTATATAACGTTATACGTTATATAGTAATATTATATAACGTTATGCGTTATGTAGTAATAGTATATAACGTTATACATTATATAGTAATAGTATATAACGTTATGCGTTATATAGTAATAGTATATTACGTTATACGATAGTATGGAATAGTATATATCGTTATACGTTATATAGTAACAGTATATAACGTTATACGTTATATAGTAATAGTATATAACGTTATACGTTATATAGTAATAGTATATAACGTTATACGTTATATTGTAATAGTATATAACGTTATACGTTATATAGTAATAGTATATAACGTTATACGTTATATAGTAATAGTATATAACGTTATGCGTTATATAGTAATATCATATAACGTTATGCGTTATATAGTAATAGTATATAACGTTATACGTTATATAGTAATAGAATATAACGTTATACGTTATATAGTAATAGTATATAACGTTATACGTTATATAGTAATATTATATAACGTTATGCGTTATGTAGTAATAGTATATAACGTTATACGTTATATAGTAATAGTATATAACGTTATACGTTATATAGTAATATTATATAACGTTATGCGTTATGTAGTAATAGTATATAACGTTATACGTTATATAGTAGTAGTATATAACGTTATGCGTTATATAGTAATAGTATATTACGTTATACGTTATATAGTAATAGTATATAACGTTATACGTTATATAGTAATAGTATATAACGTTATGCGTTATATAGTAATAGTATATTACGTTATACGTTATATAGTAATAGTATATAACGTTATACGTTATATAGTAATAGTATATAACGTTATACGTTATATAGTAATAGTATATAACGTTATACGTTATATAGTAATAGTATATAACGTTATACGATAGTATGGAATAGTATATATCGTTATACGTTATATAGTAATAGTATATAACGTTATACGTTATATAGTAATAGTATATAACGTTATACGTTATATAGTAATAGTATATAACGTTATACGTTATTACGTAATAGTATATAACGTTATACGTTATATAGTAATAGTATATAACCTTATACGTTATATAGTAATAGTATATAACGTTATACGTTCTATAGTAATAGTATATAACGTTATGCGTTATATAGTAATAGTATATAACGTTAGACGATAGTAAGGAATAGTATATATCGTTATACGTTATATAGTAATAGTATATAACGTTATACGTTATATAGTAATAGTTTATAACGTTATACGTTATATAGTAATAGTATATAACGTTATACGTTATATAGTAATAGTATATAACGTTATACGTTATATAGTAATATTATATAACGTTATGCGTTATATAGTAATAGCATAGAACGTTATACGTTATACAGTAATTGTATATAACGTTATACGTTATATAGTAATTGTATATAACGTTATACGTTATATAGTAATAGTATATAACGTTATACGTTAGTACGTAATAATATACAACGTTATACGTGATATGGTAAAACTATATAACGTTATACGTTAATACGTAATAGTATATAACGTTATACGTTAATACGTAATAGTATATATCGTTATACGTTATATAGTAATAGTATATAGCGATATACATTATATAGTAATAGTATATAACGTTATACGTTAGTACGTAATAGTATATAACGTTATACGTTATATGGTAATACTATACAACGTTATACGTTATATAGTAATAGTATATAACGTTATACGTTATTACGTAATAGTATATAACGTTATACGTTATATAGTAATAGTATATAACGTTATACGTTATATAGTAATAGTATATAACGTTATACGTTATATAGTAATAGTATATAACGTTATACGTTATATAGTAATAGTATATAACGTTATACGTTATATAGTAATATTATATAACGTTATGCGTTATGTAGTAATAGTATATAACGTTATACGTTATATAGTAATAGTATATAACGTTATGCGTTATATACTAATAGCATATAACGTTATACGATAGTATGGAATAGTATATATCGTTATACGTTATATAGTAATAGTATATAACGTTATACGTTATATAGTAATAGTATATAACGTTATACGTTATATAGTAATAGTATATTACGTTATACGTTATATAGTAATAGTATATAACGTTATACGTTATATAGTAATAGTATATAACGTTATACGTTATATAGTAATAGTATATAACGTTATACGTTATATAGTAATAGTATATAACGTTATACGTAATATAGTAATAGTATATAACGTTATACGATAGTATGGAATAGTATATATCGTTATACGTTATATAGTAATAGTATATAACGTTATACGTTATATAGTAATAGTATATAACGTTATACGTTATATAGTAATAGTATATAACGTTATACGTTATTACGTAATAGTATATAACGTTATACGTTATATAGTAATAGTATATAACCTTATACGTTATATAGTAATAGTATATAACGTTATACGTTCTATAGTAATAGTATATAACGTTATGCGTTATATAGTAATAGTATATAACGTTAGACGATAGTACGGAATAGTATATATCGTTATACGTTATATAGTAATAGTATATAACGTTATACGTTATATAGTAATAGTATATAACGTTATACGTTATATAGTAATAGTATATAACGTTATACGTTATATAGTAATAGTATATAACGTTATACGTTATATAGTAATATTATATAACGTTATGCGTTATATAGTAATAGCATAGAACGTTATACGTTATACAGTAATTGTATATAACGTTATACGTTATATAGTAATAGTATATAACGTTATACGTTAGTACGTAATAATATACAACGTTATACGTGATATGGTAAAACTATATAACGTTATACGTTAATACGTAATAGTATATAACGTTATACGTTAATACGTAATAGTATATATCGTTATACGTTATATAGTAATAGTATATAGCGATATACGTTATATAGTAATAGTATATAACGTTATACGTTAGTACGTAATAGTATATAACGTTATACGTTATATGGTAATACTATACAACGTTATACGTTATATAGTAATAGTATATAACGTTATACGTTATTACGTAATAGTATATAACGTTATACGTTATATAGTAATAGTATATAACGTTATACGTTATATAGTAATAGTATATAACGTTATACGTTATATAGTAATAGTATATAACGTTATACGTTATATAGTAATAGTATATAACGTTATACGTTATATAGTAATATTATATAACGCTATGCGTTATGTAGTAATAGTATATAACGTTATACGTTATATAGTAATAGTATATAACGTTATGCGTTATATAGTAATAGCATATAACGTTATACGATAGTATGGAATAGTATATATCGTTATACGTTATATAGTAATAGTATATAACGTTATACGTTATATAGTAATAGTATATAACGTTATACGTTATATAGTAATAGTATATTACGTTATACGTTATATAGTAATAGTATATAACGTTATACGTTATATAGTAATAGTATATAACGTTATACGTTATATAGTAATAGTATATAACGTTATACGTTATATAGTAATAGTATATAACGTTATACGTTATATAGTAATAGTATATAACGTTATACGATAGTATGGAATAGTATATATCGTTATACGTTATATAGTAATAGTATATAACGTTATACGTTATATAGTAATAGTATATAACGTTATACGTTATATAGTAATAGTATATAACGTTATACGTTATTACGTAATAGTATATAACGTTATACGTTATATAGTAATAGTATATAACCTTATACGTTATATAGTAATAGTATATAACGTTATACGTTCTATAGTAATAGTATATAATGTTATGCGTTATATAGTAATAGTATATAACGTTAGACGATAGTACGGAATAGTATATATCGTTATACGTTATATAGTAATAGTATATAACGTTATACGTTATATAGTAATAGTATATAACGTTATACGTTATATAGTAATAGTATATAACGTTATACGTTATATAGTAATAGTATATAACGTTATACGTTATATAGTAATATTATATAACGTTATGCGTTATATAGTAATAGCATAGAACGTTATACGTTATACAGTAATTGTATATAACGTTATACGTTATATAGTAATAGTATATAACGTTATACGTTAGTACGTAATAATATACAACGTTATACGTGATATGGTAAAACTATATAACGTTATACGTTAATACGTAATAGTATATAACGTTATACGTTAATACGTAATAGTATATATCGTTATACGTTATATAGTAATAGTATATAGCGATATACGTTATATAGTAATAGTATATAACGTTATACGTTAGTACGTAATAGTATATAACGTTATACGTTATATGGTAATACTATACAACGTTATACGTTATATAGTAATAGTATATAACGTTATACGTTATTACGTAATAGTATATAACGTTATACGTTATATAGTAATAGTATATAGCGTTATACGTTATATAGTAATAGTATATAACGTTATACGTTATATAGTAATAGTATATAACGTTATACGTTATATAGTAATAGTATATAACGTTATACGTTATATAGTAATAGTATATAACGTTATACGTTATATAGTAATATTATATAACGTTATGCGTTATGTAGTAATAGTATATAACGTTATACGTTATATAGTAATAGTATATAACGTTATGCGTTATATAGTAATAGCATATAACGTTATACGATAGTATGGAATAGTATATATCGTTATACGTTATATAGTAATAGTATATAACGTTATACGTTATATAGTAATAGTATATAACGTTATACGTTATATAGTAATAGTATATAACGTTATACGTTATATAGTAATAGTATATAACGTTATACGTTATATAGTAATAGTATATAACCTTATACGTTATATAGTAATAGTATATAACGTTATACGTTATATAGTAATAGTATATAACGTTATACGTTATACAGTAATAGTATATAACGTTATGCGTTATATAGTAATATTATATAACGTTATGCGTTATATAGTAATAGTATATAACGTTATACGTTATATAGTAATAGTATATAACGTTATGCGTTATATAGTAATAGTATATAACGTTATACGTTTTATAGTAATAGTATATAACGTTATGCGTTATATAGTAATAGTATATAACGTTATACGATAGTACGGAATAGTATATATCGTTATACGTTATATAGTAATAGTATATAACGTTATACGTTATATAGTAATAGTATATAACGTTATACGTTATATAGTAATAGTATATAACGTTATACGTTATATAGTAATATTATATAACGTTATGCGTTATATAGTAATAGTATATAACGTTATGCGTTATATACTATTACTATATAACGTTATACGATAGTACGTAATAGAATATATCGTTATACGTTATATAGTAATAGTATATAACGTTATACGATAGTACGTAATAGAATATATCGTTATACGTTATATAGTAATAGTATATAACGTTATACGTTATATAGTAATATTATATAATGTTATGCGTTATATAGTAATAGTATATAACGTTATACGTTATATAGTAATAGTATATAACGTTATACGTTATATAGTAATAGTATATAACGTTATACGTTAATACGTAATAGTATATATCGTTATACGTTATATAGTAATAGTATATAACGTTATACGTTATATAGTAATATTATATAACGTTATGCGTTATATAGTAATAGTATATAACGTTATACGTTATATAGTAATAGTATATAACGTTATGCGTTATATAGTAATAGTATATAACGTTATATGTTATATAGTAATAGTATATAACGTTATCCGTTATATAGTAATAGTATATAACGTTATACGTTAGTACGTTATAATATACAACGTTATGCGTGATATGGCAATACTATATAACATTATACGTGATTACGTAATAGTATCTAACGTTATACGTTATTACGTAATAGTATACAACGTTATACGTGATATGGTAATACTATATAACGTTATACGTTAGTACGTAATAATATACAACGTTATACGTGATATGGTAATACTATATAACGTTATATACTATTACGTAATAGTATATAACGTTATACGTTAATACGTAATAGTATATATCGTTATACGTTATATAGTAATAGTATATAACGTTATACGCTATATAGTAATAGTGTATAACGTTATACGTTATATAGTAATAGTATATAACGTTATACGTTATATGGTAATACTATACAACGTTATACGTTATATAGTAATAGTATATAACGTTATACGTTATATAGTAATAGTATATAACGCTATACGTTATATAGTAATATTATATAACGTTATGCGTTATATAGTAATAGTATATAACGTTATACGTTATATAGTAATAGTATATAACGTTATGCGTTATATAGTAATAGTATGTCGGAGATGCATCGAGCCTTTCTTTTAGAAGATTTCTCAATACTTGGGCTCGGGGTGACATAACTGGTCGCCGAACGTAGCCACGGTCACGGGATGAACGAAATGTTTTACAAAGGAGGTTCCAGTGTTAAGGGATACGCTGTATAAACAATCAAGTCTTGATCAGGAGCAATGCTGGTTTATGTGGAACTGCCTAGTTACGGCGCTTGGGAATTTGTTGATATTCCCGATCGATATGTATTTGATATATGTAACTGTATCTGTCTTTTATTTTGCAATCTCCTTGGAGAGTTTACTGTCATCGTCTTGGAGTCAGTCTTAGAGAAACCCTGTGCCAGAGTGAACGTGTCAGTGTGCTATCAAAAATATATTAAAACGTACAGAAAGTATCCCGTTGACCGTGGATTCGTTACAGAACCCAAGAATATTATTTAAAGCATTTGTTTACTTATTGTTTGTTATCTTAGTTAACCGATAAACTAATTATTTATCAAAGTTTGTAAAGAAATATAATTTTATGTAAATACAACCTTTATTGAACATCATGATGGCAAATGCTAACGAAGAATCGTCTCGCGCTCGAAATCCAAGCGACAATTCGACATATATAATAATTCGACATATATTCGACATATATTCGTTATACGTTATATAGTAATAGTATATAACGTTATGCGTTATGTAGTAATGGTATATAACGTTATACGTTATATAGTAATAGTATATAACGTTATACGTTAATACGTAATAGTATATAACGTTATACGTTATATAGTAATAGTATATAACGTTATACGTTAGTACGTAATAATATACAACGTTATACGTGATATAGTAATAGTATATAACGTTATACGATAGTACGTAATAGTATATAACGTTATACGTGATATGGTAATACTATATAACGTTATACGCCATTACGTAATAGTATATAACGTTATACGTTAATACGTAATAGTATATATCGTTATACGATATACAGTAATAGTATATAGCGATATACGTTATATAGTAATAGTATATAACGTTATACGTTAGTACGTAATAGTATATAACGTTATACGTTATATGGTAATACTATACAACGTTATACGTTATGTAGTAATAGTATATAACGTTATACGTTATATAGTAATATTATCTAACGTTATGCGTTATATAGTAATAGTATATAACGTTATACGATAGTACGTAATGGTATATAACGTTATACGTGATATGGTAATACTATATAACGTTATAAGCTATTACGTAATAGTATATAACGTTATACGTTAATACGTAATAGTATATATCGTTATACGTTATATAGTAATAGTATATAGCGATATACGTTATATAGTAATAGTATATAACGTTATACGTTAGTACGTAATAGTATATAACGTTATACGTTAATACGTAATAGTATATATCGTTATACGTTATATAGTAACAGTATATAACGTTATACGTTATATAGTAATAGTATATAACGTTATACGTTATATAGTATAAGTATATAACGTTATACGTTATATAGTAATAGTATATAACGTTATACGTTATATAGTATAAGTATATAACGTTATACGTTATATAGTAATAGTATATAACGTTATACGTTATATAGTAATATTATATAATATTATGCGTTATATAGTAATAGTATATAACGTTATACGTTATATAGTAATATTATATAACGTTATGCGTTATATAGTAATAGTATATAACCTTATACGTTATATAGTAATAGTATATAACGTTATACGTTATATAGTAATAGTATATAACGTTATACGTTATATAGTAATATTATCTAACGTTATGCGTTATATAGTAATAGTATATAACGTTATACGATAGTACGTAATGGTATATAACGTTATACGTGATATGGTAATACTATATAACGTTATACGCTATTACGTAATAGTATATAACGTTATACGTTAATACGTAATAGTATATATCGTTATACGTTATATAGTAATAGTATATAGCGATATACGTTATATAGTAATAGTATATAACGTTATACGTTAGTACGTAATAGTATATAACGTTATACGTTAATACGTAATAGTATATATCGTTATACGTTATATAGTAACAGTATATAACGTTATACGTTATATAGTAATAGTATATAACGTTATACGTTATATAGTATAAGTATATAACGTTATACGTTATATAGTAATAGTATATAACGTTATACGTTATATAGTATAAGTATATAACGTTATACGTTATATAGTAATAGTATATAACGTTATACGTTATATAGTAATATTATATAACATTATGCGTTATATAGTAATAGTATATAACGTTATACGTTATATAGTAATATTATATTACGTTATACGTTATATAGTAATAGTATATAACGTTATACGTTAATACGTAATAGTATATATCGTTATACGTTATATAGTAACAGTATATAACGTTATACGTTATATAGTAATAGTATATAACGTTATACGTTATATAGTATAAGTATATAACGTTATACGTTATATAGTAATAGTATATAACGTTATACGTTATATAGTATAAGTATATAACGTTATACGTTATATAGTAATAGTATATAACGTTATACGTTATATAGTAATATCATATAACGTTATGCGTTATATAGTAATAGTATATAACGTTATACGTTAGTACGTAATAATATACAACGTTATACGTGATATGGCAATACTATATAACGTTATACGTTATTACGTAATAGTATATAACGTTATACGTTATATAGTAATAGTATATAACGTTATACGTTATATAGTAATATTATATAACGTTATGCGTTATATAGTAATAGTATATAACCTTATACGTTATATAGTAATAGTATATAACGTTATACGTTATATAGTAATAGTATATAACGTTATACGTTATATAGTAATATTATCTAACGTTATGCGTTATATAGTAATAGTATATAACGTTATAAGATAGTACGTAATGGTATATAACGTTATACGTGATATGGTAATACTATATAACGTTATACGCTATTACGTAATAGTATATAACGTTATACGTTAATACGTAATAGTATATAACGTTATACGTTATATAGTAATATTATATAACGTTATGCGTTATATAGTAATAGTATATACCGTTATACGCTATATAGTAATAGAATATAACGTTATACGATATATAGTAATAGTATATAACGTTATACGTTATATAGTAATATTATATAACGTTATACGTTATATAGTAATAGTATATAACGTTATACGTTAGTACGTAATAATATACAACGTTATACGTGATATGGCAATACTATATAACGTTATACGTTATTACGTAATAGTATATAACGTTATACGTTATATAGTAATAGTATATAACGTTATACGTTATATAGTAATATTATATAACGTTATGCGTTATATAGTAATAGTATATAACGTTATACGTTATATAGTAATATTATATTACGTTATACGTTATATAGTAATAGTATATAACGTTATACGTTAATACGTAATAGTATATATCGTTATACGTTATATAGTAACAGTATATAACGTTATACGTTATATAGTAATAGTATATAACGTTATACGTTATATAGTATAAGTATATAACGTTATACGTTATATAGTAATAATATATAACCTTATACGTTATATAGTATAAGTATATAACGTTATACGTTATATAGTAATAGTATATAACGTTATACGTTATATAGTAATATCATATAACGTTATACGTTATATAGTAATAGTATATAACGTTATACGTTATATAGTAATAGAATATAACGTTATACGTTATATAGTAATAGTATATAACGTTATACGTTATATAGTAATATTATATAACGTTATGCGTTATATAGTAATAGCATAGAACGTTATACGTTATACAGTAATTGTATATAACGTTATACGTTATATAGTAATAGTATATAACGTTATACGTTAGTACGTAATAATATACAACGTTATACGTGATATGGTAAAACTATATAACGTTATACGTTAATACGTAATAGTATATAACGTTATACGTTAATACGTAATAGTATATATCGTTATACGTTATATAGTAATAGTATATAGCGATATACGTTATATAGTAATAGTATATAACGTTATACGTTAGTACGTAATACTATATAACGTTATACGTTATTACGTAATAGTATATAACGTTATACGTTATATAGTAATAGTATATAACGTTATACGTTATATAGTAATAGTATATAACGTTATACGTTATATAGTAATAGTATATAACGTTATACGTTAGTACGTAACAATATACAACGTTATACGTGATATGGTAAAACTATATAGCGTTATACTTTAATACGTAATAGTATATATCGTTATACGTTATATAGTAATACTATATAACGTTATACGTTATTACGTAATAGTATATAACGTTATAAGTTATATAGTAATAGTATATTACGTTATACGTTATATAGTAATAGTATATAACGTTATACGTTATATAGTAATAGTATATAACGTTATACGTTATATAGTAATAGTATATAACGTTATACGTTATATAGTAATAGTATATAACGTTATACGTTATATAGTAATAGTATATAACGTTATACGATAGTATGGAATAGTATATATCGTTATACGTTATATAGTAATAGTATATAACGTTATACGTTATTACGTAATAGTATATAACGTTATAAGTTATATAGTAATAGTATATTACGTTATACGTTATATAGTAATAGTATATAACGTTATACGTTATATAGTAATAGTATATAACCTTATACGTTATATAGTAATAGTATATAACGTTATACGTTCTATAGTAATAGTATATAACGTTATGCGTTATATAGTAATAGTATATAACGTTAGACGATAGTACGGAATAGTATATATCGTTATACGTTATATAGTAATAGTATATAACGTTATACGTTATATAGTAATAGTATATAACGTTATACGTTATATAGTAATAGTATATAACGTTATACGTTATATAGTAATAGTATATAACGTTATATGTTATATAGTAATAGTATATAACGTTATCCGTTATATAGTAATAGTATATAACGTTATACGTTAGTACGTTATAATATACAACGTTATGCGTGATATGGCAATACTATATAACATTATACGTGATTACGTAATAGTATCTAACGTTATACGTTATTACGTAATAGTATACAACGTTATACGTGATATGGTAATACTATATAACGTTATACGTTAGTACGTAATAATATACAACGTTATACGTGATATGGTAATACTATATAACGTTATACACTATTACGTAATAGTATATAACGTTATACGTTAATACGTAATAGTATATATCGTTATACGTTATATAGTAATAGTATATAACGTTATACGCTATATAGTAATAGTGTATAACGTTATACGTTATATAGTAATAGTATATAACGTTATACGTTATATGGTAATACTATACAACGTTATACGTTATATAGTAATAGTATATAACGTTATACGTTATATAGTAATAGTATATAACGCTATACGTTATATAGTAATATTATATAACGTTATGCGTTATATAGTAATAGTATATAACGTTATACGTTATATAGTAATAGTATATAACGTTATGCGTTATATAGTAATAGTATGTCGGAGATGCATCGAGCCTTTCTTTTAGAAGATTTCTCAATACTTGGGCTCGGGGTGACATAACTGGTCGCCGAACGTAGCCACGGTCACGGGATGAACGAAATGTTTTACAAAGGAGGTTCCAGTGTTAAGGGATACGCTGTATAAACAATCAAGTCTTGATCAGGAGCAATGCTGGTTTATGTGGAACTGCCTAGTTACGGCGCTTGGGAATTTGTTGATATTCCCGATCGATATGTATTTGATATATGTAACTGTATCTGTCTTTTATTTTGCAATCTCCTTGGAGAGTTTACTGTCATCGTCTTGGAGTCAGTCTTAGAGAAACCCTGTGCCAGAGTGAACGTGTCAGTGTGCTATCAAAAATATATTAAAACGTACAGAAAGTATCCCGTTGACCGTGGATTCGTTACAGAACCCAAGAATATTATTTAAAGCATTTGTTTACTTATTGTTTGTTATCTTAGTTAACCGATAAACTAATTATTTATCAAAGTTTGTAAAGAAATATAATTTTATGTAAATACAACCTTTATTGAACATCATGATGGCAAATGCTAACGAAGAATCGTCTCGCGCTCGAAATCCAAGCGACAATTCGACATATATAATAATTCGACATATATTCGACATATATTCGTTATACGTTATATAGTAATAGTATATAACGTTATGCGTTATGTAGTAATGGTATATAACGTTATACGTTATATAGTAATAGTATATAACGTTATACGTTATATAGTAATAGTATATAATGTTATACCGTATATAGTAATAGTATATAACGTTATACGTTAATACGTAATAGTATATAACGTTATACGTTATATAGTAATAGTATATAACGTTATACGTTAGTACGTAATAATATACAACGTTATACGTGATATAGTAATAGTATATAACGTTATACGATAGTACGTAATAGTATATAACGTTATACGTGATATGGTAATACTATATAACGTTATACGCCATTACGTAATAGTATATAACGTTATACGTTAATACGTAATAGTATATATCGTTATACGATATACAGTAATAGTATATAGCGATATACGTTATATAGTAATAGTATATAACGTTATACGTTAGTACGTAATAGTATATAACGTTATACGTTATATGGTAATACTATACAACGTTATACGTTATGTAGTAATAGTATATAACGTTATACGTTATATAGTAATATTATCTAACGTTATGCGTTATATAGTAATAGTATATAACGTTATACGATAGTACGTAATGGTATATAACGTTATACGTGATATGGTAATACTATATAACGTTATACGCTATTACGTAATAGTATATAACGTTATACGTTAATACGTAATAGTATATATCGTTATACGTTATATAGTAATAGTATATAGCGATATACGTTATATAGTAATAGTATATAACGTTATACGTTAGTACGTAATAGTATATAACGTTATACGTTAATACGTAATAGTATATATCGTTATACGTTATATAGTAACAGTATATAACGTTATACGTTATATAGTAATAGTATATAACGTTATACGTTATATAGTATAAGTATATAACGTTATACGTTATATAGTAATAGTATATAACGTTATACGTTATATAGTATAAGTATATAACGTTATACGTTATATAGTAATAGTATATAACGTTATACGTTATATAGTAATATTATATAATATTATGCGTTATATAGTAATAGTATATAACGTTATACGTTATATAGTAATATTATATAACGTTATGCGTTATATAGTAATAGTATATAACCTTATACGTTATATAGTAATAGTATATAACGTTATACGTTATATAGTAATAGTATATAACGTTATACGTTATATAGTAATATTATCTAACGTTATGCGTTATATAGTAATAGTATATAACGTTATACGATAGTACGTAATGGTATATAACGTTATACGTGATATGGTAATACTATATAACGTTATACGCTATTACGTAATAGTATATAACGTTATACGTTAATACGTAATAGTATATATCGTTATACGTTATATAGTAATAGTATATAGCGATATACGTTATATAGTAATAGTATATAACGTTATACGTTAGTACGTAATAGTATATAACGTTATACGTTAATACGTAATAGTATATATCGTTATACGTTATATAGTAACAGTATATAACGTTATACGTTATATAGTAATAGTATATAACGTTATACGTTATATAGTATAAGTATATAACGTTATACGTTATATAGTAATAGTATATAACGTTATACGTTATATAGTATAAGTATATAACGTTATACGTTATATAGTAATAGTATATAACGTTATACGTTATATAGTAATATTATATAACATTATGCGTTATATAGTAATAGTATATAACGTTATACGTTATATAGTAATATTATATTACGTTATACGTTATATAGTAATAGTATATAACGTTATACGTTAATACGTAATAGTATATATCGTTATACGTTATATAGTAACAGTATATAACGTTATACGTTATATAGTAATAGTATATAACGTTATACGTTATATAGTATAAGTATATAACGTTATACGTTATATAGTAATAGTATATAACGTTATACGTTATATAGTATAAGTATATAACGTTATACGTTATATAGTAATAGTATATAACGTTATACGTTATATAGTAATATCATATAACGTTATGCGTTATATAGTAATAGTATATAACGTTATACGTTAGTACGTAATAATATACAACGTTATACGTGATATGGCAATACTATATAACGTTATACGTTATTACGTAATAGTATATAACGTTATACGTTATATAGTAATAGTATATAACGTTATACGTTATATAGTAATATTATATAACGTTATGCGTTATATAGTAATAGTATATAACCTTATACGTTATATAGTAATAGTATATAACGTTATACGTTATATAGTAATAGTATATAACGTTATACGTTATATAGTAATATTATCTAACGTTATGCGTTATATAGTAATAGTATATAACGTTATAAGATAGTACGTAATGGTATATAACGTTATACGTGATATGGTAATACTATATAACGTTATACGCTATTACGTAATAGTATATAACGTTATACGTTAATACGTAATAGTATATAACGTTATACGTTATATAGTAATATTATATAACGTTATGCGTTATATAGTAATAGTATATACCGTTATACGCTATATAGTAATAGAATATAACGTTATACGATATATAGTAATAGTATATAACGTTATACGTTATATAGTAATATTATATAACGTTATACGTTATATAGTAATAGTATATAACGTTATACGTTAGTACGTAATAATATACAACGTTATACGTGATATGGCAATACTATATAACGTTATACGTTATTACGTAATAGTATATAACGTTATACGTTATATAGTAATAGTATATAACGTTATACGTTATATAGTAATATTATATAACGTTATGCGTTATATAGTAATAGTATATAACGTTATACGTTATATAGTAATATTATATTACGTTATACGTTATATAGTAATAGTATATAACGTTATACGTTAATACGTAATAGTATATATCGTTATACGTTATATAGTAACAGTATATAACGTTATACGTTATATAGTAATAGTATATAACGTTATACGTTATATAGTATAAGTATATAACGTTATACGTTATATAGTAATAGTATATAACGTTATACGTTATATAGTATAAGTATATAACGTTATACGTTATATAGTAATAGTATATAACGTTATACGTTATATAGTAATATCATATAACGTTATGCGTTATATAGTAATAGTATATAACGTTATACGTTATATAGTAATAGAATATAACGTTATACGTTATATAGTAATAGTATATAACGTTATACGTTATATAGTAATATTATATAACGTTATGCGTTATATAGTAATAGCATAGAACGTTATACGTTATACAGTAATTGTATATAACGTTATACGTTATATAGTAATAGTATATAACGTTATACGTTAGTACGTAATAATATACAACGTTATACGTGATATGGTAAAACTATATAACGTTATACGTTAATACGTAATAGTATATAACGTTATACGTTAATACGTAATAGTATATATCGTTATACGTTATATAGTAATAGTATATAGCGATATACGTTATATAGTAATAGTATATAACGTTATACGTTAGTACGTAATACTATATAACGTTATACGTTATTACGTAATAGTATATAACGTTATACGTTATATAGTAATAGTATATAACGTTATACGTTATATAGTAATAGTATATAACGTTATACGTTATATAGTAATAGTATATAACGTTATACGTTAGTACGTAACAATATACAACGTTATACGTGATATGGTAAAACTATATAGCGTTATACGTTAATACGTAATAGTATATATCGTTATACGTTATATAGTAATACTATATAACGTTATACGTTATTACGTAATAGTATATAACGTTATAAGTTATATAGTAATAGTATATTACGTTATACGTTATATAGTAATAGTATATAACGTTATACGTTATATAGTAATAGTATATAACGTTATACGTTATATAGTAATAGTATATAACGTTATACGTTATATAGTAATAGTATATAACGTTATACGTTATATAGTAATAGTATATAACGTTATACGATAGTATGGAATAGTATATATCGTTATACGTTATATAGTAATAGTATATAACGTTATACGTTATATAGTAATAGTATATAACGTTATACGTTATATAGTAATAGTATATAACGTTATACGTTATTACGTAATAGTATATAACGTTATACGTTATATAGTAATAGTATATAACCTTATACGTTATATAGTAATAGTATATAACGTTATACGTTCTATAGTAATAGTATATAACGTTATGCGTTATATAGTAATAGTATATAACGTTAGACGATAGTACGGAATAGTATATATCGTTATACGTTATATAGTAATAGTATATAACGTTATACGTTATATAGTAATAGTATATAACGTTATACGTTATATAGTAATAGTATATAACGTTATACGTTATATAGTAATAGTATATAACGTTATACGTTATATAGTAATATTATATAACGTTATGCGTTATATAGTAATAGCATAGAACGTTATACGTTATACAGTAATTGTATATAACGTTATACGTTATATAGTAATAGTATATAACGTTATACGTTAGTACGTAATAATATACAACGTTATACGTGATATGGTAAAACTATATAACGTTATACGTTAATACGTAATAGTATATAACGTTATACGTTAATACGTAATAGTATATATCGTTATACGTTATATAGTAATAGTATATAGCGATATACGTTATATAGTAATAGTATATAACGTTATACGTTAGTACGTAATAGTATATAACGTGATACGTTATATGGTAATACTATACAACGTTATACGTTATATAGTAATAGTATATAACGTTATACGTTATTACGTAATAGTATATAACGTTATACGTTATATAGTAATAGTATATAACGTTATACGTTATATAGTAATAGTATATAACGTTATACGTTATATAGTAATAGTATATAACGTTATACGTTATATAGTAATAGTATATAACGTTATACGTTATATAGTAATATTATATAACGCTATGCGTTATGTAGTAATAGTATATAACGTTATACGTTATATAGTAATAGTATATAACGTTATGCGTTATATAGTAATAGCATATAACGTTATACGATAGTATGGAATAGTATATATCGTTATACGTTATATAGTAATAGTATATAACGTTATACGTTATATAGTAATAGTATATAACGTTATACGTTATATAGTAATAGTATATTACGTTATACGTTATATAGTAATAGTATATAACGTTATACGTTATATAGTAATAGTATATAACGTTATACGTTATATAGTAATAGTATATAACGTTATACGTTATATAGTAATAGTATATAACGTTATACGTTATATAGTAATAGTATATAACGTTATACGTTATATAGTAATAGTATATAACGTTATACGATAGTATGGAATAGTATATATCGTTATACGTTATATAGTAATAGTATATAACGTTATACGTTATATAGTAATAGTATATAACGTTATACGTTATATAGTAATAGTATATAACGTTATACGTTATTACGTAATAGTATATAACGTTATACGTTATATAGTAATAGTATATAACCTTATACGTTATATAGTAATAGTATATAACGTTATACGTTCTATAGTAATAGTATATAATGTTATGCGTTATATAGTAATAGTATATAACGTTAGACGATAGTACGGAATAGTATATATCGTTATACGTTATATAGTAATAGTATATAACGTTATACGTTATATAGTAATAGTATATAACGTTATACGTTATATAGTAATAGTATATAACGTTATACGTTATATAGTAATAGTATATAACGTTATACGTTATATAGTAATATTATATAACGTTATGCGTTATATAGTAATAGCATAGAACGTTATACGTTATACAGTAATTGTATATAACGTTATACGTTATATAGTAATAGTATATAACGTTATACGTTAGTACGTAATAATATACAACGTTATACGTGATATGGTAAAACTATATAACGTTATACGTTAATACGTAATAGTATATAACGTTATACGTTAATACGTAATAGTATATATCGTTATACGTTATATAGTAATAGTATATAGCGATATACGTTATATAGTAATAGTATATAACGTTATACGTTAGTACGTAATAGTATATAACGTTATACGTTATATGGTAATACTATACAACGTTATACGTTATATAGTAATAGTATATAACGTTATACGCTATTACGTAATAGTATATAACGTTATACGTTATATAGTAATAGTATATAACGTTATACGTTATATAGTAATAGTATATAACGTTATACGTTATATAGTAATAGTATATAACGTTATACGTTATATAGTAATAGTATATAACGTTATACGTTATATAGTAATAGTATATAACGTTATACGTTATATAGTAATATTATATAACGTTACGCGTTATGTAGTAATAGTATATAACGTTATACGTTATATAGTAATAGTATATAACGTTATGCGTTATATAGTAATAGCATATAACGTTATACGATAGTATGGAATAGTATATATCGTTATACGTTATATCGTAATAGTATATAACGTTATACGTTATATAGTAATAGTATATAACGTTATACGTTATATAGTAATAGTATATAACGTTATACGTTATATAGTAATAGTATATAACGTTATACGTTATATAGTAATAGTATATAACCTTATACGTTATATAGTAATAGTATATAACGTTATACGTTATATAGTAATAGTATATAACGTTATACGTTATACAGTAATAGTATATAACGTTATGCGTTATATAGTAATATTATATAACGTTATGCGTTATATAGTAATAGTATATAACGTTATACGTTATATAGTAATAGTATATAACGTTATGCGTTATATAGTAATAGTATATAACGTTATACGTTTTATAGTAATAGTATATAACGTTATGCGTTATATAGTAATAGTATATAACGTTAGACGATAGTACGGAATAGTATATATCGTTATACGTTATATAGTAATAGTATATAACGTTATACGTTATATAGTAATAGTATATAACGTTATACGTTATATAGTAATAGTATATAACGTTATACGTTATATAGTAATATTATATAACGTTATGCGTTATATAGTAATAGTATATAACGTTATGCGTTATATACTAATAGTATATAACGTTATACGATAGTACGTAATAGAATATATCGTTATACGTTATATAGTAATAGTATATAACGTTATACGATAGTACGTAATAGAATATATCGTTATACGTTATATAGTAATAGTATATAACGTTATACGTTATATAGTAATAGTATATAACGTTATACGTTATATAGTAATAGTATATAACGTTATACGTTATTACGTAATAGTATATAACGTTATACGTTATATAGTAATAGTATATAACCTTATACGTTATATAGTAATAGTATATAACGTTATACGTTCTATAGTAATAGTATATAATGTTATGCGTTATATAGTAATAGTATATAACGTTAGACGATAGTACGGAATAGTATATATCGTTATACGTTATATAGTAATAGTATATAACGTTATACGTTATATAGTAATAGTATATAACGTTATACGTTATATAGTAATAGTATATAACGTTATACGTTATATAGTAATAGTATATAACGTTATACGTTATATAGTAATATTATATAACGTTATGCGTTATATAGTAATAGCATAGAACGTTATACGTTATACAGTAATTGTATATAACGTTATACGTTATATAGTAATAGTATATAACGTTATACGTTAGTACGTAATAATATACAACGTTATACGTGATATGGTAAAACTATATAACGTTATACGTTAATACGTAATAGTATATAACGTTATACGTTAATACGTAATAGTATATATCGTTATACGTTATATAGTAATAGTATATAGCGATATACGTTATATAGTAATAGTATATAACGTTATACGTTAGTACGTAATAGTATATAACGTTATACGTTATATGGTAATACTATACAACGTTATACGTTATATAGTAATAGTATATAACGTTATACGCTATTACGTAATAGTATATAACGTTATACGTTATATAGTAATAGTATATAACGTTATACGTTATATAGTAATAGTATATAACGTTATACGTTATATAGTAATAGTATATAACGTTATACGTTATATAGTAATAGTATATAACGTTATACGTTATATAGTAATAGTATATAACGTTATACGTTATATAGTAATATTATATAACGTTACGCGTTATGTAGTAATAGTATATAACGTTATACGTTATATAGTAATAGTATATAACGTTATGCGTTATATAGTAATAGCATATAACGTTATACGATAGTATGGAATAGTATATATCGTTATACGTTATATAGTAATAGTATATAACGTTATACGTTATATAGTAATAGTATATAACGTTATACGTTATATAGTAATAGTATATAACGTTATACGTTATATAGTAATAGTATATAACGTTATACGTTATATAGTAATAGTATATAACCTTATACGTTATATAGTAATAGTATATAACGTTATACGTTATATAGTAATAGTATATAACGTTATACGTTATACAGTAATAGTATATAACGTTATGCGTTATATAGTAATATTATATAACGTTATGCGTTATATAGTAATAGTATATAACGTTATACGTTATATAGTAATAGTATATAACGTTATGCGTTATATAGTAATAGTATATAACGTTATACGTTTTATAGTAATAGTATATAACGTTATGCGTTATATAGTAATAGTATATAACGTTAGACGATAGTACGGAATAGTATATATCGTTATACGTTATATAGTAATAGTATATAACGTTATACGTTATATAGTAATAGTATATAACGTTATACGTTATATAGTAATAGTATATAACGTTATACGTTATATAGTAATATTATATAACGTTATGCGTTATATAGTAATAGTATATAACGTTATGCGTTATATACTAATAGTATATAACGTTATACGATAGTACGTAATAGAATATATCGTTATACGTTATATAGTAATAGTATATAACGTTATACGATAGTACGTAATAGAATATATCGTTATACGTTATATAGTAATAGTATATAACGTTATACGTTATATAGTAATAGTATATAACGTTATACGTTATATAGTAATAGTATATAACGTTATACGTTAGTACGTAACAATATACAACGTTATACGTGATATGGTAAAACTATATAGCGTTATACGTTAATACGTAATAGTATATATCGTTATACGTTATATAGTAATACTATATAACGTTATACGTTATTACGTAATAGTATATAACGTTATAAGTTATATAGTAATAGTATATTACGTTATACGTTATATAGTAATAGTATATAACGTTATACGTTATATAGTAATAGTATATAACGTTATACGTTATATAGTAATAGTATATAACGTTATACGTTATATAGTAATAGTATATAACGTTATACGTTATATAGTAATAGTATATAACGTTATACGATAGTATGGAATAGTATATATCGTTATACGTTATATAGTAATAGTATATAACGTTATACGTTATATAGTAATAGTATATAACGTTATACGTTATATAGTAATAGTATATAACGTTATACGTTATTACGTAATAGTATATAACGTTATACGTTATATAGGAATAGTATATAACCTTATACGTTATATAGTAATAGTATATAACGTTATACGTTCTATAGTAATAGTATATAACGTTATGCGTTATATAGTAATAGTATATAACGTTAGACGATAGTACGGAATAGTATATATCGTTATACGTTATATAGTAATAGTACATAACGTTATACGTTATATAGTAATAGTATATAACGTTATACGTTATATAGTAATAGTATATAACGTTATACGTTATATAGTAATAGTATATAACGTTATACGTTATATAGTAATAGTATATAACGTTATACGTTATATAGTAATATTATATAACGTTATGCGTTATATAGTAATAGCATAGAACGTTATACGTTATACAGTAATTGTATATAACGTTATACGTTATATAGTAATAGTATATAACGTTATACGTTAGTACGTAATAATATACAACGTTATACGTGATATGGTAAAACTATATAACGTTATACGTTAATACGTAATAGTATATAACGTTATACGTTAATACGTAATAGTATATATCGTTATACGTTATATAGTAATAGTATATAGCGATATACGTTATATAGTAATAGTATATAACGTTATACGTTAGTACGTAATAGTATATAACGTTATACGCTATTACGTAATAGTATATAACGTTATACGTTATATAGTAATAGTATATAACGTTATACGTTATATAGTAATAGTATATAACGTTATACGTTATATAGTAATAGTATATAACGTTATACGTTATATAGTAATAGTATATAACGTTATACGTTATATAGTAATAGTATATAACGTTATACGTTATATAGTAATATTATATAACGTTATGCGTTATGTAGTAATAGTATATAACGTTATACGTTATATAGTAATAGTATATAACGTTATGCGTTATATAGTAATAGCATATAACGTTATACGATAGTATGGAATAGTATATATCGTTATACGTTATATAGTAATAGTATATAACGTTATACGTTATATAGTAATAGTATATAACGTTATACGTTATATAGTAATAGTATATAACGTTATACGTTATATAGTAATAGTATATAACGTTATACGTTACATAGTAATAGTATATAACCTTATACGTTATATAGTAATAGTATATAACGTTATACGTTATATAGTAATAGTATATAACGTTATACGTTATACAGTAATAGTATATAACGTTATGCGTTATATAGTAATATTATATAACGTTATGCGTTATATAGTAATAGTATATAACGTTATACGTTATATAGTAATAGTATATAACGTTATGCGTTATATAGTAATAGTATATAACGTTATACGTTTTATAGTAATAGTATATAACGTTATGCGTTATATAGTAATAGTATATAACGTTAGACGATAGTACGGAATAGTATATAACGTTATACGTGATATGGTAATACTATATAACGTTATACGCCATTACGTAATAGTATATAACGTTATACGTTAATACGTAATAGTATATATCGTTATACGATATACAGTAATAGTATATAGCGATATACGTTATATAGTAATAGTATATAACGTTATACGTTAGTACGTAATAGTATATAACGTTATACGTTATATGGTAATACTATACAACGTTATACGTTATGTAGTAATAGTATATAACGTTATACGTTATATAGTAATATTATCTAACGTTATGCGTTATATAGTAATAGTATATAACGTTTTACGATAGTACGTAATGGTATATAACGTTATACGTGATATGGTAATACTATATAACGTTATACGCTATTACGTAATAGTATATAACGTTATACGTTAATACGTAATAGTATATATCGTTATACGTTATATAGTAATAGTATATAGCGATATACGTTATATAGTAATAGTATATAACGTTATACGTTAGTACGTAATAGTATATAACGTTATACGTTAATACGTAATAGTATATATCGTTATACGTTATATAGTAACAGTATATAACGTTATACGTTATATAGTAATAGTATATAACGTTATACGTTATATAGTATAAGTATATAACGTTATACGTTATATAGTAATAGTATATAACGTTATACGTTATATAGTATAAGTATATAACGTTATACGTTATATAGTAATAGTATATAACGTTATACGTTATATAGTAATATTATATAATATTATGCGTTATATAGTAATAGTATATAACGTTATACGTTATATAGTAATATTATATAACGTTATGCGTTATATAGTAATAGTATATAACCTTATACGTTATATAGTAATAGTATATAACGTTATACGTTATATAGTAATAGTATATAACGTTATACGTTATATAGTAATATTATCTAACGTTATGCGTTATATAGTAATAGTATATAACGTTATACGATAGTACGTAATAGTATATAGCGTTATACGTGATATGGTAATACTATATAACGTTATACGCTATTACGTAATAGTATATAACGTTATACGTTAATACGTAATAGTATATATCGTTATACGTTATATAGTAATAGTATATAGCGATATACGTTATATAGTAATAGTATATAACGTTATACGTTAGTACGTAATAGTATATAACGTTATACGTTAATACGTAATAGTATATATCGTTATACGTTATATAGTAACAGTATATAACGTTATACGTTATATAGTAATAGTATATAACGTTATACGTTATATAGTATAAGTATATAACGTTATACGTTATATAGTAATAGTATATAACGTTATACGTTATATAGTATAAGTATATAACGTTATACGTTATATAGTAATAGTATATAACGTTATACGTTATATAGTAATATTATATAACATTATGCGTTATATAGTAATAGTATATAACGTTATACGTTATATAGTAATATTATATTACGTTATACGTTATATAGTAATAGTATATAACGTTATACGTTAATACGTAATAGTATATATCGTTATACGTTATATAGTAACAGTATATAACGTTATACGTTATATAGTAATAGTATATAACGTTATACGTTATATAGTATAAGTATATAACGTTATACGTTATATAGTAATAGTATATAACGTTATACGTTATATAGTATAAGTATATAACGTTATACGTTATATAGTAATAGTATATAACGTTATACGTTATATAGTAATATCATATAACGTTATGCGTTATATAGTAATAGTATATAACGTTATACGTTAGTACGTAATAATATACAACGTTATACGTGATATGGCAATACTATATAACGTTATACGTTATTACGTAATAGTATATAACGTTATACGTTATATAGTAATAGTATATAACGTTATACGTTATATAGTAATATTATATAACGTTATGCGTTATATAGTAATAGTATATAACCTTATACGTTATATAGTAATAGTATATAACGTTATACGTTATATAGTAATAGTATATAACGTTATACGTTATATAGTAATATTATCTAACGTTATGCGTTATATAGTAATAGTATATAACGTTATAAGATAGTACGTACTGGTATATAACGTTATACGTGATATGGTAATACTATATAACGTTATACGCTATTACGTAATAGTATATAACGTTATACGTTAATACGTAATAGTATATAACGTTATACGTTATATAGTAATATTATATAACGTTATGCGTTATATAGTAATAGTATATACCGTTATACGCTATATAGTAATAGAATATAACGTTATACGATATATAGTAATAGTATATAACGTTATACGTTATATAGTAATATTATATAACGTTATACGTTATATAGTAATAGTATATAACGTTATACGTTAGTACGTAATAATATACAACGTTATACGTGATATGGCAATACTATATAACGTTATACGTTATTACGTAATAGTATATAACGTTATACGTTATATAGTAATAGTATATAACGTTATACGTTATATAGTAATATTATATAACGTTATGCGTTATATAGTAATAGTATATAACGTTATACGTTATATAGTAATATTATATTACGTTATACGTTATATAGTAATAGTATATAACGTTATACGTTAATACGTAATAGTATATATCGTTATACGTTATATAGTAACAGTATATAACGTTATACGTTATATAGTAATAGTATATAACGTTATACGTTATATAGTATAAGTATATAACGTTATACGTTATATAGTAATAGTATATAACGTTATACGTTATATAGTATAAGTATATAACGTTATACGTTATATAGTAATAGTATATAACGTTATACGTTATATAGTAATATCATCTAACGTTATGCGTTATATAGTAATAGTATATAACGTTATACGTTATATAGTAATAGAATATAACGTTATACGTTATATAGTAATAGTATATAACGTTATACGTTATATAGTAATATTATATAACGTTATGCGTTATATAGTAATAGCATAGAACGTTATACGTTATACAGTAATTGTATATAACGTTATACGTTATATAGTAATAGTATATAACGTTATACGTTAGTACGTAATAATATACAACGTTATACGTGATATGGTAAAACTATATAACGTTATACGTTAATACGTAATAGTATATAACGTTATACGTTAATACGTAATAGTATATATCGTTATACGTTATATAGTAATAGTATATAGCGATATACGTTATATAGTAATAGTATATAACGTTATACGTTAGTACGTAATACTATATAACGTTATACGTTATTACGTAATAGTATATAACGTTATACGTTATATAGTAATAGTATATAACGTTATACGTTATATAGTAATAGTATATAACGTTATACGTTATATAGTAATAGTATATAACGTTATACGTTAGTACGTAACAATATACAACGTTATACGTGATATGGTAAAACTATATAACGTTATACGTTAATACGTAATAGTATATATCGTTATACGTTATATAGTAATACTATATAACGTTATACGTTATTACGTAATAGTATATAACGTTATAAGTTATATAGTAATAGTATATTACGTTATACGTTATATAGTAATAGTATATAACGTTATACGTTATATAGTAATAGTATATAACGTTATACGTTATATAGTAATAGTATATAACGTTATACGTTATATAGTAATAGTATATAACGTTATACGTTATATAGTAATAGTATATAACGTTATACGATAGTATGGAATAGTATATATCGTTATACGTTATATAGTAATAGTATATAACGTTATACGTTATATAGTAATAGTATATAACGTTATACGTTATATAGTAATAGTATATAACGTTATACGTTATTACGTAATAGTATATAACGTTATACGTTATATAGTAATAGTATATAACCTTATACGTTATATAGTAATAGTATATAACGTTATACGTTCTATAGTAATAGTATATAACGTTATGCGTTATATAGTAATAGTATATAACGTTAGACGATAGTACGGAATAGTATATATCGTTATACGTTATATAGTAATAGTATATAACGTTATACGTTATATAGTAATAGTATATAACGTTATACGTTATATAGTAATAGTATATAACGTTATACGTTATATAGTAATAGTATATAACGTTATACGTTATATAGTAATATTATATAACGTTATGCGTTATATAGTAATAGCATAGAACGTTATACGTTATACAGTAATTGTATATAACGTTATAAGTTATATAGTAATAGTATATAACGTTATACGTTAGTACGTAATAATATACAACGTTATACGTGATATGGTAAAACTATATAACGTTATACGTTAATACGTAATAGTATATAACGTTATACGTTAATACGTAATAGTATATATCGTTATACGTTATATAGTAATAGTATATAGCGATATACGTTATATAGTAATAGTATATAACGTTATACGTTAGTACGTAATAGTATATAACGTTATACGTTATATGGTAATACTATACAACGTTATACGTTATATAGTAATAGTATATAACGTTATACGTTATTACGTAATAGTATATAACGTTATACGTTATATAGTAATAGTATATAACGTTATACGTTATATAGTAATAGTATATAACGTTATACGTTATATAGTAATAGTATATAACGTTATACGATAGTATGGAATAGTATATATCGTTATACGTTATATAGTAATAGTATATAACGTTATACGTTATATAGTAATAGTATATAACGTTATACGTTATATAGTAATAGTATATAACGTTATACGTTATTACGTAATAGTATATAACGTTATACGTTATATAGTAATAGTATATAACCTTATACGTTATATAGTAATAGTATATTACGTTATACGTTATATAGTAATAGTATATAACGTTATACGTTATATAGTAATAGTATATAACGTTATACGTTATATAGTAATAGTATATAACGTTATACGTTATATAGTAATAGTATATAACGTTATACGTTATATAGTAATAGTATATAACGTTATACGATAGTATGGAATAGTATATATCGTTATACGTTATATAGTAATAGTATATAACGTTATACGTTATATAGTAATAGTATATAACGTTATACGTTATATAGTAATAGTATATAACGTTATACGTTATTACGTAATAGTATATAACGTTATACGTTATATAGTAATAGTATATAACCTTATACGTTATATAGTAATAGTATATAACGTTATACGTTCTATAGTAATAGTATATAATGTTATGCGTTATATAGTAATAGTATATAACGTTAGACGATAGTACGGAATAGTATATATCGTTATACGTTATATAGTAATAGTATATAACGTTATACGTTATATAGTAATAGTATATAACGTTATACGTTATATAGTAATAGTATATAACGTTATACGTTATATAGTAATAGTATATAACGTTATACGTTATATAGTAATATTATATAACGTTATGCGTTATATAGTAATAGCATAGAACGTTATACGTTATACAGTAATTGTATATAACGTTATACGTTATATAGTAATAGTATATAACGTTATACGTTAGTACGTAATAATATACAACGTTATACGTGATATGGTAAAACTATATAACGTTATACGTTAATACGTAATAGTATATAACGTTATACGTTAATACGTAATAGTATATATCGTTATACGTTATATAGTAATAGTATATAGCGATATACGTTATATAGTAATAGTATATAACGTTATACGTTAGTACGTAATAGTATATAACGTTATACGTTATATGGTAATACTATACAACGTTATACGTTATATAGTAATAGTATATAACGTTATACGCTATTACGTAATAGTATATAACGTTATACGTTATATAGTAATAGTATATAACGTTATACGTTATATAGTAATAGTATATAACGTTATACGTTATATAGTAATAGTATATAACGTTATACGTTATATAGTAATAGTATATAACGTTATACGTTATATAGTAATAGTATATAACGTTATACGTTATATAGTAATATTATATAACGTTATGCGTTATGTAGTAATAGTATATAACGTTATACGTTATATAGTAATAGTATATAACGTTATGCGTTATATAGTAATAGCATATAACGTTATACGATAGTATGGAATAGTATATATCGTTATACGTTATATAGTAATAGTATATAACGTTATACGTTATATAGTAATAGTATATAACGTTATACGTTATATAGTAATAGTATATAACGTTATACGTTATATAGTAATAGTATATAACGTTATACGTTATATAGTAATAGTATATAACCTTATACGTTATATAGTAATAGTATATAACGTTATACGTTATATAGTAATAGTATATAACGTTATACGTTATACAGTAATAGTATATAACGTTATGCGTTATATAGTAATATTATATAACGTTATGCGTTATATAGTAATAGTATATAACGTTATACGTTATATAGTAATAGTATATAACGTTATGCGTTATATAGTAATAGTATATAACGTTATACGTTTTATAGTAATAGTATATAACGTTATGCGTTATATAGTAATAGTATATAACGTTAGACGATAGTACGGAATAGTATATATCGTTATACGTTATATAGTAATAGTATATAACGTTATACGTTATATAGTAATAGTATATAACGTTATACGTTATATAGTAATAGTATATAACGTTATACGTTATATAGTAATATTATATAACGTTATGCGTTATATAGTAATAGTATATAACGTTATGCGTTATATACTATTACTATATAACGTTATACGATAGTACGTAATAGAATATATCGTTATACGTTATATAGTAATAGTATATAACGTTATACGATAGTACGTAATAGAATATATCGTTATACGTTATATAGTAATAGTATATAACGTTATACGTTATATAGTAATATTATATAATGTTATGCGTTATATAGTAATAGTATATAACGTTATACGTTATATAGTAATAGTATATAACGTTATACGTTATATAGTAATAGTATATAACGTTATACGTTAATACGTAATAGTATATATCGTTATACGTTATATAGTAATAGTATATAACGTTATACGTTATATAGTAATATTATATAACGTTATGCGTTATATAGTAATAGTATATAACGTTATACGTTATATAGTAATAGTATATAACGTTATGCGTTATATAGTAA
Source organism: Bombus terrestris (assembly GCF_910591885.1). Lineage (NCBI taxonomy): Eukaryota > Metazoa > Arthropoda > Insecta > Hymenoptera > Apidae > Bombus > Bombus terrestris. Next base: position 942,941 of record NC_063286.1, read on the forward strand.
TAGTATATAACGTTATACGTTATATAGTAATAGTATATAACGTTATCCGTTATATAGTAATAGTATATAACGTTATACGTTAGTACGTTATAATATACAACGTTATGCGTGATATGGCAATACTATATAACATTATACGTGATTACGTAATAGTATCTAACGTTATACGTTATTACGTAATAGTATACAACGTTATACGTGATATGGTAATACTATATAACGTTATACGTTAGTACGTAATAATATACAACGTTATACGTGATATGGTAATACTATATAACGTTATACACTATTACGTAATAGTATATAACGTTATACGTTAATACGTAATAGTATATATCGTTATACGTTATATAGTAATAGTATATAACGTTATACGTTATATAGTAATAGTATATAACGTTATACGTTATATAGTAATAGTATATAACGTTATACGTTATATAGTAATAGTATATAACGTTATACGTTATATAGTAATATTATATAACGTTATGCGTTATGTAGTAATAGTATATAACGTTATACGTTATATAGTAATAGTATATAACGTTATGCGTTATATAGTAATAGCATATAACGTTATACGATAGTATGGAATAGTATATATCGTTATACGTTATATAGTAATAGTATATAACGTTATACGTTATATAGTAATAGTATATAACGTTATACGTTATATAGTAATAGTATATAACGTTATACGTTAATACGTAATAGTATATATCGTTATACGTTATATAGTAATAGTATATAACGTTATACGTTATATAGTAATATTATATAACGTTATGCGTTATATAGTAATAGTATATAACGTTATACGTTATATAGTAATAGTATATAACGTTATGCGTTATATAGTAATAGTATATAACGTTATACGTTATATAGTAATAGTATATAACGTTATCCGTTATATAGTAATAGTATATAACGTTATACGTTAGTACGTTATAATATACAACGTTATGCGTGATATGGCAATACTATATAACATTATACGTGATTACGTAATAGTATCTAACGTTATACGTTATTACGTAATAGTATACAACGTTATACGTGATATGGTAATACTATATAACGTTATACGTTAGTACGTAATAATATACAACGTTATACGTGATATGGTAATACTATATAACGTTATATACTATTACGTAATAGTATATAACGTTATACGTTAATACGTAATAGTATATATCGTTATACGTTATATAGTAATAGTATATAACGTTATACGCTATATAGTAATAGTGTATAACGTTATACGTTATATAGTAATAGTATATAACGTTATACGTTATATGGTAATACTATACAACGTTATACGTTATATAGTAATAGTATATAACGTTATACGTTATATAGTAATAGTATATAACGCTATACGTTATATAGTAATATTATATAACGTTATGCGTTATATAGTAATAGTATATAACGTTATACGTTATATAGTAATAGTATATAACGTTATGCGTTATATAGTAATAGTATGTCGGAGATGCATCGAGCCTTTCTTTTAGAAGATTTCTCAATACTTGGGCTCGGGGTGACATAACTGGTCGCCGAACGTAGCCACGGTCACGGGATGAACGAAATGTTTTACAAAGGAGGTTCCAGTGTTAAGGGATACGCTGTATAAACAATCAAGTCTTGATCAGGAGCAATGCTGGTTTATGTGGAACTGCCTAGTTACGGCGCTTGGGAATTTGTTGATATTCCCGATCGATATGTATTTGATATATGTAACTGTATCTGTCTTTTATTTTGCAATCTCCTTGGAGAGTTTACTGTCATCGTCTTGGAGTCAGTCTTAGAGAAACCCTGTGCCAGAGTGAACGTGTCAGTGTGCTATCAAAAATATATTAAAACGTACAGAAAGTATCCCGTTGACCGTGGATTCGTTACAGAACCCAAGAATATTATTTAAAGCATTTGTTTACTTATTGTTTGTTATCTTAGTTAACCGATAAACTAATTATTTATCAAAGTTTGTAAAGAAATATAATTTTATGTAAATACAACCTTTATTGAACATCATGATGGCAAATGCTAACGAAGAATCGTCTCGCGCTCGAAATCCAAGCGACAATTCGACATATATAATAATTCGACATATATTCGACATATATTCGTTATACGTTATATAGTAATAGTATATAACGTTATGCGTTATGTAGTAATGGTATATAACGTTATACGTTATATAGTAATAGTATATAACGTTATACGTTATATAGTAATAGTATATAATGTTATACGTTATATAGTAATAGTATATAACGTTATACGTTAATACGTAATAGCATATAACGTTATACGTTATATAGTAATAGTATATAACGTTATACGTTAGTACGTAATAATATACAACGTTATACGTGATATAGTAATAGTATATAACGTTATACGATAGTACGTAATAGTATATAACGTTATACGTGATATGGTAATACTATATAACGTTATACGCCATTACGTAATAGTATATAACGTTATACGTTAATACGTAATAGTATATATCGTTATACGATATACAGTAATAGTATATAGCGATATACGTTATATAGTAATAGTATATAACGTTATACGTTAGTACGTAATAGTATATAACGTTATACGTTATATGGTAATACTATACAACGTTATACGTTATGTAGTAATAGTATATAACGTTATACGTTATATAGTAATATTATCTAACGTTATGCGTTATATAGTAATAGTATATAACGTTATACGATAGTACGTAATGGTATATAACGTTATACGTGATATGGTAATACTATATAACGTTATACGCTATTACGTAATAGTATATAACGTTATACGTTAATACGTAATAGTATATATCGTTATACGTTATATAGTAATAGTATATAGCGATATACGTTATATAGTAATAGTATATAACGTTATACGTTAGTACGTAATAGTATATAACGTTATACGTTAATACGTAATAGTATATATCGTTATACGTTATATAGTAACAGTATATAACGTTATACGTTATATAGTAATAGTATATAACGTTATACGTTATATAGTATAAGTATATAACGTTATACGTTATATAGTAATAGTATATAACGTTATACGTTATATAGTATAAGTATATAACGTTATACGTTATATAGTAATAGTATATAACGTTATACGTTATATAGTAATATTATATAATATTATGCGTTATATAGTAATAGTATATAACGTTATACGTTATATAGTAATATTATATAACGTTATGCGTTATATAGTAATAGTATATAACCTTATACGTTATATAGTAATAGTATATAACGTTATACGTTATATAGTAATAGTATATAACGTTATACGTTATATAGTAATATTATCTAACGTTATGCGTTATATAGTAATAGTATATAACGTTATACGATAGTACGTAATGGTATATAACGTTATACGTGATATGGTAATACTATATAACGTTATACGCTATTACGTAATAGTATATAACGTTATACGTTAATACGTAATAGTATATATCGTTATACGTTATATAGTAATAGTATATAGCGATATACGTTATATAGTAATAGTATATAACGTTATACGTTAGTACGTAATAGTATATAACGTTATACGTTAATACGTAATAGTATATATCGTTATACGTTATATAGTAACAGTATATAACGTTATACGTTATATAGTAATAGTATATAACGTTATACGTTATATAGTATAAGTATATAACGTTATACGTTATATAGTAATAGTATATAACGTTATACGTTATATAGTATAAGTATATAACGTTATACGTTATATAGTAATAGTATATAACGTTATACGTTATATAGTAATATTATATAACATTATGCGTTATATAGTAATAGTATATAACGTTATACGTTATATAGTAATATTATATTACGTTATACGTTATATAGTAATAGTATATAACGTTATACGTTAATACGTAATAGTATATATCGTTATACGTTATATAGTAACAGTATATAACGTTATACGTTATATAGTAATAGTATATAACGTTATACGTTATATAGTATAAGTATATAACGTTATACGTTATATAGTAATAGTATATAACGTTATACGTTATATAGTATAAGTATATAACGTTATACGTTATATAGTAATAGTATATAACGTTATACGTTATATAGTAATATCATATAACGTTATGCGTTATATAGTAATAGTATATAACGTTATACGTTAGTACGTAATAATATACAACGTTATACGTGATATGGCAATACTATATAACGTTATACGTTATTACGTAATAGTATATAACGTTATACGTTATATAGTAATAGTATATAACGTTATACGTTATATAGTAATATTATATAACGTTATGCGTTATATAGTAATAGTATATAACCTTATACGTTATATAGTAATAGTATATAACGTTATACGTTATATAGTAATAGTATATAACGTTATACGTTATATAGTAATATTATCTAACGTTATGCGTTATATAGTAATAGTATATAACGTTATAAGATAGTACGTAATGGTATATAACGTTATACGTGATATGGTAATACTATATAACGTTATACGCTATTACGTAATAGTATATAACGTTATACGTTAATACGTAATAGTATATAACGTTATACGTTATATAGTAATATTATATAACGTTATGCGTTATATAGTAATAGTATATACCGTTATACGCTATATAGTAATAGAATATAACGTTATACGATATATAGTAATAGTATATAACGTTATACGTTATATAGTAATATTATATAACGTTATACGTTATATAGTAATAGTATATAACGTTATACGTTAGTACGTAATAATATACAACGTTATACGTGATATGGCAATACTATACAACGTTATACGTTATTACGTAATAGTATATAACGTTAAACGTTATATAGTAATAGTATATAACGTTATACGTTATATAGTAATATTATATAACGTTATGCGTTATATAGTAATAGTATATAACGTTATACGTTATATAGTAATATTATATAACGTTATGCGTTATATAGTAATAGCATAGAACGTTATACGTTATACAGTAATTGTATATAACGTTATACGTTATATAGTAATAGTATATAACGTTATACGTTAGTACGTAATAATATACAACGTTATACGTGATATGGTAAAACTATATAACGTTATGCGTTATATAGTAATAGTATATTACGTTATACGTTATATAGTAATAGTATATAACGTTATACGTTATATAGTAATAGTATATAACGTTATACGTTATATAGTAATAGTATATAACGTTATACGTTATATAGTAATAGTATATAACGTTATACGTTATATAGTAATAGTATATAACGTTATACGATAGTATGGAATAGTATATATCGTTATACGTTATATAGTAATAGTATATAACGTTATACGTTATATAGTAATAGTATATAACGTTATACGTTATATAGTAATAGTATATAACGTTATACGTTATTACGTAATAGTATATAACGTTATACGTTATATAGTAATAGTATATAACCTTATACGTTATATAGTAATAGTATATAACGTTATACGTTCTATAGTAATAGTATATAATGTTATGCGTTATATAGTAATAGTATATAACGTTAGACGATATTACGGAATAGTATATATCGTTATACGTTATATAGTAATAGTATATAACGTTATACGTTATATAGTAATAGTATATAACGTTATACGTTATATAGTAATAGTATATAACGTTATACGTTATATAGTAATAGTATATAACGTTATACGTTATATAGTAATATTATATAACGTTATGCGTTATATAGTAATAGCATAGAACGTTATACGTTATACAGTAATTGTATATAACGTTATACGTTATATAGTAATAGTATATAACGTTATACGTTAGTACGTAATAATATACAACGTTATACGTGATATGGTAAAACTATATAACGTTATACGTTAATACGTAATAGTATATAACGTTATACGTTAATACGTAATAGTATATATCGTTATACGTTATATAGTAATAGTATATAGCGATATACGTTATATAGTAATAGTATATAACGTTATACGTTAGTACGTAATAGTATATAACGTTATACGTTATATGGTAATACTATACAACGTTATACGTTATATAGTAATAGTATATAACGTTATACGCTATTACGTAATAGTATATAACGTTATACGTTATATAGTAATAGTATATAACGTTATACGTTATATAGTAATAGTATATAACGTTATACGTTATATAGTAATAGTATATAACGTTATACGTTATATAGTAATAGTATATAACGTTATACGTTATATAGTAATAGTATATAACGTTATACGTTATATAGTAATAGTATATAACGTTATACGTTATATAGTAATATTATATAACGTTATGCGTTATGTAGTAATAGTATATAACGTTATACGTTATATAGTAATAGTATATAACGTTATGCGTTATATAGTAATAGCATATAACGTTATACGATAGTATGGAATAGTATATATCGTTATACGTTATATAGTAATAGTATATAACGTTATACGTTATATAGTAATAGTATATAACGTTATACGTTATATAGTAATAGTATATAACGTTATACGTTATATAGTAATAGTATATAACGTTATACGTTATATAGTAATAGTATATAACCTTATACGTTATATAGTAATAGTATATAACGTTATACGTTATATAGTAATAGTATATAACGTTATACGTTATACAGTAATAGTATATAACGTTATGCGTTATATAGTAATATTATATAACGTTATGCGTTATATAGTAATAGTATATAACGTTATACGTTATATAGTAATAGTATATAACGTTATGCGTTATATAGTAATAGTATATAACGTTATACGTTTTATAGTAATAGTATATAACGTTATACGTTATATAGTAATAGTATATAACGTTATACGTTATATAGTAATAGTATATAACGTTATACGTTATATAGTAATAGTATATAACGTTATACGTTATATAGTAATATTATATAACGTTATGCGTTATATAGTAATAGTATATAACGTTATACGTTATATAGTAATATTATATTACGTTATACGTTATATAGTAATAGTATATAACGTTATACGTTAATACGTAATAGTATATATCGTTATACGTTATATAGTAACAGTATATAACGTTATACGTTATATAGTAATAGTATATAACGTTATACGTTATATAGTATAAGTATATAACGTTATACGTTATATAGTAATAGTATATAACGTTATACGTTATATAGTATAAGTATATAACGTTATACGTTATATAGTAATAGTATATAACGTTATACGTTATATAGTAATATCATATAACGTTATGCGTTATATAGTAATAGTATATAACGTTATACGTTATATAGTAATAGAATATAACGTTATACGTTATATAGTAATAGTATATAACGTTATACGTTATATAGTAATATTATATAACGTTATGCGTTATATAGTAATAGCATAGAACGTTATACGTTATACAGTAATTGTATATAACGTTATACGTTATATAGTAATAGTATATAACGTTATACGTTAGTACGTAATAATATACAACGTTATACGTGATATGGTAAAACTATATAACGTTGTACGTTAATACGTAATAGTATATAACGTTATACGTTAATACGTAATAGTATATATCGTTATACGTTATATAGTAATAGTATATAGCGATATACGTTATATAGTAATAGTATATAACGTTATACGTTAGTACGTAATACTATATAACGTTATACGTTATTACGTAATAGTATATAACGTTATACGTTATATAGTAATAGTATATAACGTTATACGTTATATAGTAATAGTATATAACGTTATACGTTATATAGTAATAGTATATAACGTTATACGTTAGTACGTAACAATATACAACGTTATACGTGATATGGTAAAACTATATAGCGTTATACGTTAATACGTAATAGTATATATCGTTATACGTTATATAGTAATAGTATATAGCGATATACGTTATATAGTAATAGTATATAACGTTATACGTTAGTACGTAATACTATATAACGTTATACGTTATTACGTAATAGTATATAACGTTATACGTTATATAGTAATAGTATATAACGTTATACGTTATATAGTAATAGTATATAACGTTATACGTTATATAGTAATAGTATATAACGTTATACGTTAGTACGTAACAATATACAACGTTATACGTGATATGGTAAAACTATATAGCGTTATACGTTAATACGTAATAGTATATATCGTTATACGTTATATAGTAATACTATATAACGTTATACGTTATTACGTAATAGTATATAACGTTATAAGTTATATAGTAATAGTATATAACGTTATACGTTATATAGTAATAGTATATAACGTTATACGTTATATAGTAATAGTATATAACGTTATACGTTATATAGTAACAGTATATAACGTTATACGTCAGTACGTAATAATATACATCGTTATACGTGATATGGTAATACTATATAACGTTATACGTTAATGCGTAATAGTACATATCGTTATACGTTATATAGTAATAGTATATAACGTTATACGTTATATAGTAATAGTATATAACGTTATACGTTAGTACGTAATAATATACAACGTTATACGTGATATGGTAATAGTATATAACGTTATACGTTAATACGTAATAGTATATATCGTTATACGTTATATAGGAATAGTATATATTGATATACGTTATATAGTAATAGTATATAACGTTATACGTTATATAGTAATAGTATATAACGTTATACGTTATATAGTAATATTATATAACGTTATGCGTTATATAGTAATAGTATATAACGTTATACGTTATATAGTAACAGTATATAACGTTATACGTTATATAGTAATAGTATATAACGTTATACGTTATATAGTAATAGTATATAACGTTATGCGTTATATACTAATAGTATATAACGTTATACGATAGTACGTAATAGAATATATCGTTATACGTTATATAGTAATAGTATATAACGTTATACGATAGTACGTAATGGAATATATCGTTATACGTTATATAGTAATAGTATATAACGTTATACGTTATATAGTAATAGTATATAATGTTATACGTTTTATAGTAATAGTATATAACGCTATACGTTATATAGTAATAGTATATAACGTTATACGTTAGTACGTAATAATATACAACGTTATACGTGGTATGGTAATACTATATAACGTTATACGTTAATACGTAATAGTATATATCGTTATACGTTATATAGGAATAGTATATAGCGATATACGTTATATAGTAATAGTATATAACGTTATAGGTTATATAGTAATAGTATATAACGTTATACGTTTTATAGTAATATTATATAACGTTATGCGTTATATAGTAATAGTATAGAACGTTATACGTTATATAGTAACAGTATATAACGTTATACGTTATATAGTAATAGTATATAACGTTATACGTTATATAGTAATATTATATAACGTTATGCGTTATATAGTAATAGTATATAACGTTATACGCTATTACGTAATAGTATATAACGTTATACGTTATATAGTAATAGTATATAACGTTATACGTTATATAGTAATAGTATATAACGTTATACGTTATATAGTAATAGTATATAACGTTATACGTTATATAGTAATAGTATATAACGTTATACGTTATATAGTAATAGTATATAACGTTATACGTTATATAGTAATATTATATAACGTTATGCGTTATGTAGTAATAGTATATAACGTTATACGTTATATAGTAATAGTATATAACGTTATGCGTTATATAGTAATAGCATATAACGTTATACGATAGTATGGAATAGTATATATCGTTATACGTTATATAGTAATAGTATATAACGTTATACGTTATATAGTAATAGTATATAACGTTATACGTTATATAGTAATAGTATATAACGTTATACGTTATATAGTAATAGTATATAACGTTATACGTTATATAGTAATAGTATATAACCTTATACGTTATATAGTAATAGTATATAACGTTATACGTTATATAGTAATAGTATATAACGTTATACGTTATACAGTAATAGTATATAACGTTATGCGTTATATAGTAATATTATATAACGTTATGCGTTATATAGTAATAGTATATAACGTTATACGTTATATAGTAATAGTATATAACGTTATGCGTTATATAGTAATAGTATATAACGTTATACGTTTTATAGTAATAGTATATAACGTTATACGTTATATAGTAATAGTATATAACGTTATACGTTATATAGTAATAGTATATAACGTTATACGTTATATAGTAATAGTATATAACGTTATACGTTATATAGTAATATTATATAACGTTATGCGTTATATAGTAATAGTATATAACGTTATACGTTATATAGTAATATTATATTACGTTATACGTTATATAGTAATAGTATATAACGTTATACGTTAATACGTAATAGTATATATCGTTATACGTTATATAGTAACAGTATATAACGTTATACGTTATATAGTAATAGTATATAACGTTATACGTTATATAGTATAAGTATATAACGTTATACGTTATATAGTAATAGTATATAACGTTATACGTTATATAGTATAAGTATATAACGTTATACGTTATATAGTAATAGTATATAACGTTATACGTTATATAGTAATATCATATAACGTTATGCGTTATATAGTAATAGTATATAACGTTATACGTTATATAGTAATAGAATATAACGTTATACGTTATATAGTAATAGTATATAACGTTATACGTTATATAGTAATATTATATAACGTTATGCGTTATATAGTAATAGCATAGAACGTTATACGTTATACAGTAATTGTATATAACGTTATACGTTATATAGTAATAGTATATAACGTTATACGTTAGTACGTAATAATATACAACGTTATACGTGATATGGTAAAACTATATAACGTTGTACGTTAATACGTAATAGTATATAACGTTATACGTTAATACGTAATAGTATATATCGTTATACGTTATATAGTAATAGTATATAGCGATATACGTTATATAGTAATAGTATATAACGTTATACGTTAGTACGTAATACTATATAACGTTATACGTTATTACGTAATAGTATATAACGTTATACGTTATATAGTAATAGTATATAACGTTATACGTTATATAGTAATAGTATATAACGTTATACGTTATATAGTAATAGTATATAACGTTATACGTTAGTACGTAACAATATACAACGTTATACGTGATATGGTAAAACTATATAGCGTTATACGTTAATACGTAATAGTATATATCGTTATACGTTATATAGTAATACTATATAACGTTATACGTTATTACGTAATAGTATATAACGTTATAAGTTATATAGTAATAGTATATAACGTTATACGTTATATAGTAATAGTATATAACGTTATACGTTATATAGTAATAGTATATAACGTTATACGTTATATAGTAACAGTATATAACGTTATACGTCAGTACGTAATAATATACATCGTTATACGTGATATGGTAATACTATATAACGTTATACGTTAATGCGTAATAGTACATATCGTTATACGTTATATAGTAATAGTATATAACGTTATACGTTATATAGTAATAGTATATAACGTTATACGTTAGTACGTAATAATATACAACGTTATACGTGATATGGTAATAGTATATAACGTTATACGTTAATACGTAATAGTATATATCGTTATACGTTATATAGGAATAGTATATATTGATATACGTTATATAGTAATAGTATATAACGTTATACGTTATATAGTAATAGTATATAACGTTATACGTTATATAGTAATATTATATAACGTTATGCGTTATATAGTAATAGTATATAACGTTATACGTTATATAGTAACAGTATATAACGTTATACGTTATATAGTAATAGTATATAACGTTATACGTTATATAGTAATAGTATATAACGTTATGCGTTATATGCTAATAGTATATAACGTTATACGATAGTACGTAATAGAATATATCGTTATACGTTATATAGTAATAGTATATAACGTTATACGATAGTACGTAATGGAATATATCGTTATACGTTATATAGTAATAGTATATAACGTTATACGTTATATAGTAATAGTATATAATGTTATACGTTTTATAGTAATAGTATATAACGCTATACGTTATATAGTAATAGTATATAACGTTATACGTTAGTACGTAATAATATACAACGTTATACGTGGTATGGTAATACTATATAACGTTATACGTTAATACGTAATAGTATATATCGTTATACGTTATATAGGAATAGTATATAGCGATATACGTTATATAGTAATAGTATATAACGTTATAGGTTATATAGTAATAGTATATAACGTTATACGTTTTATAGTAATATTATATAACGTTATGCGTTATATAGTAATAGTATAGAACGTTATACGTTATATAGTAACAGTATATAACGTTATACGTTATATAGTAATAGTATATAACGTTATACGTTATATAGTAATAGTATATAACGTTATACGTTAGTACGTAATAATATACAACGTTATACGTGATATGGCAATACTATATAATGTTATACGTTATTACGTAATAGTATATAACGTTATACGTTATTACGTAATAGTATACAACGTTATACGTGATATGGTAAAACTATATAACGTTATACGTTAATACGTAATAGTATATATCGTTATACGTTATATAGTAATAGTATATAACGTTATACGTTATATAGTAATATTATAAAACGTTATGCGTAATATAGTAATAGTATATAACGTTATACGTTATATAGTAATAGTACATAACGTTATGCGTTATATAGTAATAGTATATAACGTTATACGATAGTACGGAATAGTATATATCGTTATACGTTATATCGTAATAGTATATAACGTTATACGTTATATAGTAATAGTATATAACGTTATACGTTATATAGTAATCGTATATAACGTTATACGTTATATAGTAATAGTATATAACGTTATACGTTATATAGTAATAGTATATAACGTTATACGTTAGTACGTAATAATATACAACGTTATACGTGATATGGCAATACTATATAACATTATACGTTATTACGTAATAGTATCTAACGTTATACGTTATTACGTAATAGTATACAACGTTATACGTGATATGGTAATACTATATAACGTTATACGCTATTACGTAATAGTATATAACGTTATACGTTAATACGTAATAGTATATATCGTTATACGTTATATAGTAATAGTATATAACGCTATACGTTATATAGTAATAGTGTATAACGTTATACGTTATATAGTAATAGTATATAACGTTATACGTTATATAGTAATAATATATAACGTTATACGTTATATAGTAATATTATATAACGTTATGCGTTATATAGTAATAGTATATAACGTTATACGATAGTACGTTATAGTATATATCGTTATACGTTATATAGTAATAGTATATAACGTTATACGTTATATAGTAATAGTATATAACGTTATACGTTATATAGTAATAGTATATAACGTTATACGTTAGTACGTAATAATATACAGCGATATACGTGATATGGTAATACTATATAACGTTATACGCTATTACGTAATAGTATCTAACGTTATACGTTATTACGTAATAGTATACAACGTTATACGTGATATGGTAATACTATATAACGTTATACGTTAGTACGTAATAATATACAACGTTATACGTGATATGGTAATACTATATAACGTTATACGCTATTACGTAATAGTATATAACGTTATACGTTAATACGTAATAGTATATATCGTTATACGTTATATAGTAATAGTATATAACGTTATACGTTATATAGTAATAGTGTATAACGTTATACGTTATATAGTAATAGTATATAACGCTATACGTTATATAGTAATAGTATATAACGTTATACGTTATATAGTAATATTATATAACGTTATGCGTTATATAGTAATAGTATATAACGTTATACGTTATATAGTAATATTATATAACGTTATGCGTTATATAGTAATAGCATAGAACGTTATACGTTATATAGTAATTGTATATAACGTTATACGTTATATAGTAATAGTATATAACGTTATACGTTAGTACGTAACAATATACAACGTTATACGTGATATGGTAAAACTATATAGCGTTATACGTTAATACGTAATAGTATATATCGTTATACGTTATATAGTAATAGTATATAACGTTATGCGTTATATAGTAATAGTATATAACGTTATACGTTATATAGTAATAGTATATAACGTTATGCGTTATATAGTAATAGTATATAACGTTATACGTTATATAGTAATAGTATATAACGTTATCCGTTATATAGTAATAGTATATAACGTTATACGTTAGTACGTTATAATATACAACGTTATGCGTGATATGGCAATACTATATAACATTATACGTGATTACGTAATAGTATCTAACGTTATACGTTATTACGTAATAGTATACAACGTTATACGTGATATGGTAATACTATATAACGTTATACGTTAGTACGTAATAATATACAACGTTATACGTGATATGGTAATACTATATAACGTTATACACTATTACGTAATAGTATATAACGTTATACGTTAATACGTAATAGTATATATCGTTATACGTTATATAGTAATAGTATATAACGTTATACGCTATATAGTAATAGTGTATAACGTTATACGTTATATAGTAATAGTATATAACGTTATACGTTATATGGTAATACTATACAACGTTATACGTTATATAGTAATAGTATATAACGTTATACGTTATATAGTAATAGTATATAACGCTATACGTTATATAGTAATATTATATAACGTTATGCGTTATATAGTAATAGTATATAACGTTATACGTTATATAGTAATAGTATATAACGTTATGCGTTATATAGTAATAGTATGTCGGAGATGCATCGAGCCTTTCTTTTAGAAGATTTCTCAATACTTGGGCTCGGGGTGACATAACTGGTCGCCGAACGTAGCCACGGTCACGGGATGAACGAAATGTTTTACAAAGGAGGTTCCAGTGTTAAGGGATACGCTGTATAAACAATCAAGTCTTGATCAGGAGCAATGCTGGTTTATGTGGAACTGCCTAGTTACGGCGCTTGGGAATTTGTTGATATTCCCGATCGATATGTATTTGATATATGTAACTGTATCTGTCTTTTATTTTGCAATCTCCTTGGAGAGTTTACTGTCATCGTCTTGGAGTCAGTCTTAGAGAAACCCTGTGCCAGAGTGAACGTGTCAGTGTGCTATCAAAAATATATTAAAACGTACAGAAAGTATCCCGTTGACCGTGGATTCGTTACAGAACCCAAGAATATTATTTAAAGCATTTGTTTACTTATTGTTTGTTATCTTAGTTAACCGATAAACTAATTATTTATCAAAGTTTGTAAAGAAATATAATTTTATGTAAATACAACCTTTATTGAACATCATGATGGCAAATGCTAACGAAGAATCGTCTCGCGCTCGAAATCCAAGCGACAATTCGACATATATAATAATTCGACATATATTCGACATATATTCGTTATACGTTATATAGTAATAGTATATAACGTTATGCGTTATGTAGTAATGGTATATAACGTTATACGTTATATAGTAATAGTATATAACGTTATACGTTATATAGTAATAGTATATAATGTTATACGTTATATAGTAATAGTATATAACGTTATACGTTAATACGTAATAGTATATAACGTTATACGTTATATAGTAATAGTATATAACGTTATACGTTAGTACGTAATAATATACAACGTTATACGTGATATAGTAATAGTATATAACGTTATACGATAGTACGTAATAGTATATAACGTTATACGTGATATGGTAATACTATATAACGTTATACGCCATTACGTAATAGTATATAACGTTATACGTTAATACGTAATAGTATATATCGTTATACGATATACAGTAATAGTATATAGCGATATACGTTATATAGTAATAGTATATAACGTTATACGTTAGTACGTAATAGTATATAACGTTATACGTTATATGGTAATACTATACAACGTTATACGTTATGTAGTAATAGTATATAACGTTATACGTTATATAGTAATATTATCTAACGTTATGCGTTATATAGTAATAGTATATAACGTTATACGATAGTACGTAATGGTATATAACGTTATACGTGATATGGTAATACTATATAACGTTATACGCTATTACGTAATAGTATATAACGTTATACGTTAATACGTAATAGTATATATCGTTATACGTTATATAGTAATAGTATATAGCGATATACGTTATATAGTAATAGTATATAACGTTATACGTTAGTACGTAATAGTATATAACGTTATACGTTAATACGTAATAGTATATATCGTTATACGTTATATAGTAACAGTATATAACGTTATACGTTATATAGTAATAGTATATAACGTTATACGTTATATAGTATAAGTATATAACGTTATACGTTATATAGTAATAGTATATAACGTTATACGTTATATAGTATAAGTATATAACGTTATACGTTATATAGTAATAGTATATAACGTTATACGTTATATAGTAATAGTATATAACGTTATACGTTATATAGTAATAGTATATAACGTTATACGTTATATAGTAATAGTATATAACGTTATACGTTATATAGTAATAGTATATAACGTTATACGTTATATAGTAATATTATATAACGTTATGCGTTATGTAGTAATAGTATATAACGTTATACGTTATATAGTAATAGTACATAACGTTATGCGTTATATAGTAATAGTATATTACGTTATACGATAGTATGGAATAGTATATATCGTTATACGTTATATAGTAACAGTATATAACGTTATACGTTATATAGTAATAGTATATAACGTTATACGTTATATAGTAATAGTATATAACGTTATACGTTATATAGTAATAGTATATAACGTTATACGTTATATAGTAATAGTATATAACGTTATGCGTTATATAGTAA
Organism: Bombus terrestris; assembly: GCF_910591885.1. Lineage (NCBI taxonomy): Eukaryota > Metazoa > Arthropoda > Insecta > Hymenoptera > Apidae > Bombus > Bombus terrestris. The sequence goes on from NC_063286.1 coordinate 960,051, forward strand.
TAGTATATAACGTTATGCGTTATACAGTAATATCATATAACGTTATGCGTTATATAGTAATAGTATATAACGTTATACGTTATATAGTAATAGAATATAACGTTATACGTTATATAGTAATAGTATATAACGTTATACGTTATATAGTAATATTATATAACGTTATGCGTTATATAGTAATAGCATAGAACGTTATACGTTATACAGTAATTGTATATAACGTTATACGTTATATAGTAATAGTATATAACGTTATACGTTATATAGTAATATTATATAACGTTATGCGTTATATAGTAATAGCATAGAACGTTATACGTTATATAGTAATTGTATATAACGTTATACGTTATATAGTAATAGTATATAACGTTATACGTTAGTACGTAACAATATACAACGTTATACGTGATATGGTAAAACTATATAGCGTTATACGTTAATACGTAATAGTATATATCGTTATACGTTATATAGTAATAGTATATAACGTTATACGTTATATAGTAATAGTATATAACGTTATACGTTATATAGTAATAGTATATAACGTTATACGTTATATAGTAATAGTATATAACGTTATACGTTATATAGTAATAGTATATAACGTTATACGTTATATAGTAATATTATATAACGTTATGCGTTATGTAGTAATAGTATATAACGTTATACATTATATAGTAATAGTATATAACGTTATGCGTTATATAGTAATAGTATATTACGTTATACGATAGTATGGAATAGTATATATCGTTATACGTTATATAGTAACAGTATATAACGTTATACGTTATATAGTAATAGTATATAACGTTATACGTTATATAGTAATAGTATATAACGTTATACGTTATATAGTAATAGTATATAACGTTATACGTTATATAGTAATAGTATATAACGTTATACGTTATATAGTAATAGTATATAACGTTATGCGTTATATAGTAATATCATATAACGTTATGCGTTATATAGTAATAGTATATAACGTTATACGTTATATAGTAATAGAATATAACGTTATACGTTATATAGTAATAGTATATAACGTTATACGTTATATAGTAATATTATATAACGTTATGCGTTATGTAGTAATAGTATATAACGTTATACGTTATATAGTAATAGTATATAACGTTATACGTTATATAGTAATATTATATAACGTTATGCGTTATGTAGTAATAGTATATAACGTTATACGTTATATAGTAGTAGTATATAACGTTATGCGTTATATAGTAATAGTATATTACGTTATACGTTATATAGTAATAGTATATAACGTTATACGTTATATAGTAATAGTATATAACGTTATGCGTTATATAGTAATAGTATATTACGTTATACGTTATATAGTAATAGTATATAACGTTATACGTTATATAGTAATAGTATATAACGTTATACGTTATATAGTAATAGTATATAACGTTATACGTTATATAGTAATAGTATATAACGTTATACGATAGTATGGAATAGTATATATCGTTATACGTTATATAGTAATAGTATATAACGTTATACGTTATATAGTAATAGTATATAACGTTATACGTTATATAGTAATAGTATATAACGTTATACGTTATTACGTAATAGTATATAACGTTATACGTTATATAGTAATAGTATATAACCTTATACGTTATATAGTAATAGTATATAACGTTATACGTTCTATAGTAATAGTATATAACGTTATGCGTTATATAGTAATAGTATATAACGTTAGACGATAGTAAGGAATAGTATATATCGTTATACGTTATATAGTAATAGTATATAACGTTATACGTTATATAGTAATAGTTTATAACGCTATACGTTATATAGTAATAGTATATAACGTTATACGTTATATAGTAATAGTATATAACGTTATACGTTATATAGTAATATTATATAACGTTATGCGTTATATAGTAATAGCATAGAACGTTATACGTTATACAGTAATTGTATATAACGTTATACGTTATATAGTAATAGTATATAACGTTATACGTTAGTACGTAATAATATACAACGTTATACGTGATATGGTAAAACTATATAACGTTATACGTTAATACGTAATAGTATATAACGTTATACGTTAATACGTAATAGTATATATCGTTATACGTTATATAGTAATAGTATATAGCGATATACATTATATAGTAATAGTATATAACGTTATACGTTATATAGTAATAGTATATAACGTTATACGTTATATAGTAATAGTATATAACGTTATACGTTATATAGTAATAGTATATAACGTTATACGTTATATAGTAATATTATATAACGTTATGCGTTATGTAGTAATAGTATATAACGTTATACGTTATATAGTAATAGTATATAACGTTATGCGTTATATAGTAATAGCATATAACGTTATACGATAGTATGGAATAGTATATATCGTTATACGTTATATAGTAATAGTATATAACGTTATACGTTATATAGTAATAGTATATAACGATATACGTTATATAGTAATAGTATATTACGTTATACGTTATATAGTAATAGTATATAACGTTATACGTTATATAGTAATAGTATATAACGTTATACGTTATATAGTAATAGTATATAACGTTATACGTTATATAGTAATAGTATATAACGTTATACGTTATATAGTAATAGTATATAACGTTATACGAAAGTATGGAATAGTATATATCGTTATACGTTATATAGTAATAGTATATAACGTTATACGTTATATAGTAATAGTATATAACGTTATACGTTATATAGTAATAGTATATAACGTTATACGTTATTACGTAATAGTATATAACGTTATACGTTATATAGTAATAGTATATAACCTTATACGTTATATAGTAATAGTATATAACGTTATACGTTCTATAGTAATAGTATATAACGTTATGCGTTATATAGTAATAGTATATAACGTTAGACGATAGTACGGAATAGTATATATCGTTATACGTTATATAGTAATAGTATATAACGTTATACGATAGTATGGAATAGTATATATCGTTATACGTTATATAGTAATAGTATATAACGTTATACGTTATATAGTAATAGTATATAACGTTATACGTTATATAGTAATAGTATATAACGTTATACGTTATATAGTAATATTATATAACGTTATGCGTTATATAGTAATAGCATAGAACGTTATACGTTATACAGTAATTGTATATAACGTTATACGTTATATAGTAATAGTATATAACGTTATACGTTAGTACGTAATAATATACAACGTTATACGTGATATGGTAAAACTATATAACGTTATACGTTAATACGTAATAGTATATAACGTTATACGTTAATACGTAATAGTATATATCGTTATACGTTATATAGTAATAGTATATAGCGATATACGTTATATAGTAATAGTATATAACGTTATACGTTAGTACGTAATAGTATATAACGTTATACGTTATATGGTAATACTATACAACGTTATACGTTATATAGTAATAGTATATAACGTTATACGTTATTACGTAATAGTATATAACGTTATACGTTATATAGTAATAGTATATAACGTTATACGTTATATAGTAATAGTATATAACGTTATACGTTATATAGTAATAGTATATAACGTTATACGTTATATAGTAATATTATATAACGTTATGCGTTATGTAGTAATAGTATATAACGTTATACGTTATATAGTAATAGTATATAACGTTATGCGTTATATAGTAATAGCATATAACGTTATACGATAGTATGGAATAGTATATATCGTTATACGTTATATAGTAATAGTATATAACGTTATACGTTATATAGTAATAGTATATAACGTTATACGTTATATAGTAATAGTATATAACGTTATACGTTATATAGTAATAGTATATAACGTTATACGTTATATAGTAATAGTATATAACGTTATACGTTATATAGTAATAGTATATAACGTTATACGTTATATAGTAATAGTATATAACGTTATACGTTATATAGTAATAGTATATAACGTTATACGTTATATAGTAATAGTATATAACGTTATACGTTATATAGTAATATTATATAACGTTATGCGTTATGTAGTAATAGTATATAACGTTATACGTTATATAGTAATAGTATATAACGTTATGCGTTATATAGAAATAGCATATAACGTTATACGATAGTATGGAATAGTATATATCGTTATACGTTATATAGTAATAGTATATAACGTTATACGTTATATAGTAATAGTATATAACGTTATACGTTATATAGTAATAGTATATAACGTTATACGTTATATAGTAATAGTATATAACGTTATACGTTATATAGTAATAGTATATAACGTTATGCGTTATATAGTAATAGTATATTACGTTATACGTTATATAGTAATAGTATATAACGTTATACGTTATATAGTAATAGTATATAACGTTATGCGTTATATAGTAATAGTATATTACGTTATACGTTATATAGTAATAGTATATAACGTTATACGTTATATAGTAATAGTATATAACGTTATACGTTATATAGTAATAGTATATAACGTTATACGTTATATAGTAATAGTATATAACGTTATACGATAGTATGGAATAGTATATATCGTTATACGTTATATAGTAATAGTATATAACGTTATACGTTATATAGTAATAGTATATAACGTTATACGTTATATAGTAATAGTATATAACGTTATACGTTATTACGTAATAGTATATAACGTTATACGTTATATAGTAATAGTATATAACCTTATACGTTATATAGTAATAGTATATAACGTTATACGTTCTATAGTAATAGTATATAACGTTATGCGTTATATAGTAATAGTATATAACGTTATACGATAGTAAGGAATAGTATATATCGTTATACGTTATATAGTAATAGTATATAACGTTATACGTTATATAGTAATAGTTTATAACGTTATACGTTATATAGTAATAGTATATAACGTTATACGTTATATAGTAATAGTATATAACGTTATACGTTATATAGTAATATTATATAACGTTATGCGTTATATAGTAATAGCATAGAACGTTATACGTTATACAGTAATTGTATATAACGTTATACGTTATATAGTAATAGTATATAACGTTATACGTTAGTACGTAATAATATACAACGTTATACGTGATATGGTAAAACTATATAACGTTATACGTTAATACGTAATAGTATATAACGTTATACGTTAATACGTAATAGTATATATCGTTATACGTTATATAGTAATAGTATATAGCGATATACATTATATAGTAATAGTATATAACGTTATACGTTAGTACGTAATAGTATATAACGTTATACGTTATATGGTAATACTATACAACGTTATACGTTATATAGTAATAGTATATAACGTTATACGTTATTACGTAATAGTATATAACGTTATACATTATATAGTAATAGTATATAACGTTATACGTTATATAGTAATAGTATATAACGTTATACGTTATATAGTAATAGTATATAACGTTATACGTTATATAGTAATAGTATATAACGTTATACGTTATATAGTAATATTATATAACGTTATGCGTTATGTAGTAATAGTATATAACGTTATACGTTATATAGTAATAGTATATAACGTTATGCGTTATATAGTAATAGCATATAACGTTATACGATAGTATGGAATAGTATATATCGTTATACGTTATATAGTAATAGTATATAACGTTATACGTTATATAGTAATAGTATATAACGTTATACGTTATATAGTAATAGTATATTACGTTATACGTTATATAGTAATAGTATATAACGTTATACGTTATATAGTAATAGTATATAACGTTATACGTTATATAGTAATAGTATATAACGTTATACGTTATATAGTAATAGTATATAACGTTATACGTTATATAGTAATAGTATATAACGTTATACGATAGTATGGAATAGTATATATCGTTATACGTTATATAGTAATAGTATATAACGTTATACGTTATATAGTAATAGTATATAACGTTATACGTTATATAGTAATAGTATATAACGTTATACGTTATTACGTAATAGTATATAACGTTATACGTTATATAGTAATAGTATATAACCTTATACGTTATATAGTAATAGTATATAACGTTATACGTTCTATAGTAATAGTATATAACGTTATGCGTTATATAGTAATAGTATATAACGTTAGACGATAGTACGGAATAGTATATATCGTTATACGTTATATAGTAATAGTATATAACGTTATACGATAGTATGGAATAGTATATATCGTTATACGTTATATAGTAATAGTATATAACGTTATACGTTATATAGTAATAGTATATAACGTTATACGTTATATAGTAATAGTATATAACGTTATACGTTATATAGTAATATTATATAACGTTATGCGTTATATAGTAATAGCATAGAACGTTATACGTTATACAGTAATTGTATATAACGTTATACGTTATATAGTAATAGTATATAACGTTATACGTTAGTACGTAATAATATACAACGTTATACGTGATATGGTAAAACTATATAACGTTATACGTTAATACGTAATAGTATATAACGTTATACGTTAATACGTAATAGTATATATCGTTATACGTTATATAGTAATAGTATATAGCGATATACGTTATATAGTAATAGTATATAACGTTATACGTTAGTACGTAATAGTATATAACGTTATACGTTATATGGTAATACTATACAACGTTATACGTTATATAGTAATAGTATATAACGTTATACGTTATTACGTAATAGTATATAACGTTATACGTTATATAGTAATAGTATATAACGTATAACGTTATATAGTAATAGTATATAACGTTATACGTTATATAGTAATAGTATATAACGTTATACGTTATATAGTAATAGTATATAACGTTATACGTTATATAGTAATATTATATAACGTTATGCGTTATGTAGTAATAGTATATAACGTTATACGTTATATAGTAATAGTATATAACGTTATGCGTTATATAGTAATAGCATATAACGTTATACGATAGTATGGAATAGTATATATCGTTATACGTTATATAGTAATAGTATATAACGTTATACGTTATATAGTAATAGTATATAACGTTATACGTTATATAGTAATAGTATATAACGTTATACGTTATATAGTAATAGTATATAACGTTATACGTTATATAGTAATAGTATATAACCTTATACGTTATATAGTAATAGTATATAACGTTATACGTTATATAGTAATAGTATATAACGTTATACGTTATATAGTAATATTATATAACGTTATGCGTTATGTAGTAATAGTATATAACGTTATACGTTATATAGTAATAGTATATAACGTTATGCGTTATATAGTAATAGTATATTACGTTATACGATAGTATGGAATAGTATATATCGTTATACGTTATATAGTAACAGTATATAACGTTATACGTTATATAGTAATTGTATATAACGTTATACGTTATATAGTAATAGTATATAACGTTATACGTTATATAGTAATAGTATATAACGTTATACGTTATATAGTAATAGTATATAACGTTATGCGTTATATAGTAATAGTATATAACGTTATGCGTTATACAGTAATATCATATAACGTTATGCGTTATACAGTAATATCATATAACGTTATGCGTTATATAGTAATAGTATATAACGTTATACGTTATATAGTAATAGAATATAACGTTATACGTTATATAGTAATAGTATATAACGTTATACGTTATATAGTAATATTATATAACGTTATGCGTTATATAGTAATAGCATAGAACGTTATACGTTATACAGTAATTGTATATAACGTTATACGTTATATAGTAATAGTATATAACGTTATACGTTATATAGTAATATTATATAACGTTATGCGTTATATAGTAATAGCATAGAACGTTATACGTTATATAGTAATTGTATATAACGTTATACGTTATATAGTAATAGTATATAACGTTATACGTTAGTACGTAACAATATACAACGTTATACGTGATATGGTAAAACTATATAGCGTTATACGTTAATACGTAATAGTATATATCGTTATACGTTATATAGTAATAGTATATAACGTTATACGTTATATAGTAATAGTATATAACGTTATACGTTATATAGTAATAGTATATAACGTTATACGTTATATAGTAATAGTATATAACGTTATACGTTATATAGTAATAGTATATAACGTTATACGTTATATAGTAATATTATATAACGTTATGCGTTATGTAGTAATAGCATATAACGTTATACATTATATAGTAATAGTATATAACGTTATGCGTTATATAGTAATAGTATATTACGTTATACGATAGTATGGAATAGTATATATCGTTATACGTTATATAGTAACAGTATATAACGTTATACGTTATATAGTAATAGTATATAACGTTATACGTTATATAGTAATAGTATATAACGTTATACGTTATATAGTAATAGTATATAACGTTATACGTTATATAGTAATAGTATATAACGTTATACGTTATATAGTAATAGTATATAACGTTATGCGTTATATAGTAATATCATATAACGTTATGCGTTATATAGTAATAGTATATAACGTTATACGTTATATAGTAATAGAATATAACGTTATACGTTATATAGTAATAGTATATAACGTTATACGTTATATAGTAATATTATATAACGTTATGCGTTATGTAGTAATAGTATATAACGTTATACGTTATATAGTAATAGTATATAACGTTATACGTTATATAGTAATATTATATAACGTTATGCGTTATGTAGTAATAGTATATAACGTTATACGTTATATAGTAGTAGTATATAACGTTATGCGTTATATAGTAATAGTATATTACGTTATACGTTATATAGTAATAGTATATAACGTTATACGTTATATAGTAATAGTATATAACGTTATGCGTTATATAGTAATAGTATATTACGTTATACGTTATATAGTAATAGTATATAACGTTATACGTTATATAGTAATAGTATATAACGTTATACGTTATATAGTAATAGTATATAACGTTATACGTTATATAGTAATAGTATATAACGTTATACGATAGTATGGAATAGTATATATCGTTATACGTTATATAGTAATAGTATATAACGTTATACGTTATATAGTAATAGTATATAACGTTATACGTTATATAGTAATAGTATATAACGTTATACGTTATTACGTAATAGTATATAACGTTATACGTTATATAGTAATAGTATATAACCTTATACGTTATATAGTAATAGTATATAACGTTATACGTTCTATAGTAATAGTATATAACGTTATGCGTTATATAGTAATAGTATATAACGTTAGACGATAGTAAGGAATAGTATATATCGTTATACGTTATATAGTAATAGTATATAACGTTATACGTTATATAGTAATAGTTTATAACGTTATACGTTATATAGTAATAGTATATAACGTTATACGTTATATAGTAATAGTATATAACGTTATACGTTATATAGTAATATTATATAACGTTATGCGTTATATAGTAATAGCATAGAACGTTATACGTTATACAGTAATTGTATATAACGTTATACATTATATAGTAATAGTATATAACGTTATACGTTAGTACGTAATAATATACAACGTTATACGTGATATGGTAAAACTATATAACGTTATACGTTAATACGTAATAGTATATAACGTTATACGTTAATACGTAATAGTATATATCGTTATACGTTATATAGTAATAGTATATAGCGATATACATTATATAGTAATAGTATATAACGTTATACGTTAGTACGTAATAGTATATAACGTTATACGTTATATGGTAATACTATACAACGTTATACGTTATATAGTAATAGTATATAACGTTATACGTTATATAGTAATATTATATAACGTTATACGTTATATAGTAATAGTATATAACGTTATGCGTTATATAGTAATAGCATATAACGTTATACGATAGTATGGAATAGTATATATCGTTATACGTTATATAGTAATAGTATATAACGTTATACGTTATATAGTAATAGTATTTAACGTTATACGTTATATAGTAATAGTATATAGCGCTATACGTTATATAGTAATAGTATATAACGTTATACATTATATAGTAATATTATATAACGTTATGCGTTATATAGTAATAGTATATAACGTTATACGTTATATAGTAATAGAATATAACGTTATACGTTATATAGTAATAGTATATAACGTTATACGTTATATAGTAATATTATATAACGTTATGCGTTATATAGTAATAGCATAGAACGTTATACGTTATATAGTAATTGTATATAACGTTATACGTTATATAGTAATAGTATATAACGTTATACGTTAGTACGTAACAATATACAACGTTATACGTGATATGGTAAAACTATATAGCGTTATACGTTAATACGTAATAGTATATATCGTTATACGTTATATAGTAATAGTATATAACGTTATACGTTATATAGTAATAGTATATAACGTTATACGTTATATAGTAATAGTATATAACGTTATACGTTATATAGTAATAGTATATAACGTTATACGTTATATAGTAATAGTATATAACGTTATACGTTAGTACGTAATAATATACAACGTTATACGTGATATGGCAATACTATATAACGTTATACGTTATTACGTAATAGTATATAACGTTATACGTTATTACGTAATAGTATATAACGTTATACGTTATATAGTAATAGTATATAACGTTATACGTTATATAGTAATAGTATATAACGTTATACGTTATATAGTAATAGTATATAACGTTATACGTTATATAGTAATAGTATATAACGTTATACGTTATATAGTAATATTATATAACGTTATGCGTTATGTAGTAATAGTATATAACGTTATACGTTATATAGTAATAGTATATAACGTTATGCGTTATATAGTAATAGTATATTACGTTATACGATAGTATGGAATAGTATATATCGTTATACGTTATATAGTAACAGTATATAACGTTATACGTTATATAGTAATAGTATATAACGTTATACGTTATATAGTAATAGTATATAACGTAATACGTTATATAGTAATAGTATATAACGTTATACGTTATATAGTAATAGTATATAACGTTATGCGTTATATAGTAATAGTATATAACGTTATGCGTTATACAGTAATATCATATAACGTTATGCGTTATATAGTAATAGTATATAACGTTATACGTTATATAGTAATAGAATATAACGTTATACGTTATATAGTAATAGTATATAACGTTATACGTTATATAGTAATATTATATAACGTTATGCGTTATATAGTAATAGCATAGAACGTTATACGTTATACAGTAATTGTATATAACGTTATACGTTATATAGTAATAGTATATAACGTTATACGTTATATAGTAATATTATATAACGTTATGCGTTATATAGTAATAGCATAGAACGTTATACGTTATATAGTAATTGTATATAACGTTATACGTTATATAGTAATAGTATATAACGTTATACGTTAGTACGTAACAATATACAACGTTATACGTGATATGGTAAAACTATATAGCGTTATACGTTAATACGTAATAGTATATATCGTTATACGTTATATAGTAATAGTATATAACGTTATACGTTATATAGTAATAGTATATAACGTTATACGTTATATAGTAATAGTATATAACGTTATACGTTATATAGTAATAGTATATAACGTTATACGTTATATAGTAATAGTATATAACGTTATACGTTATATAGTAATAGTATATAACGTTATACGTTATATAGTAATATTATATAACGTTATGCGTTATGTAGTAATAGTATATAACGTTATACATTATATAGTAATAGTATATAACGTTATGCGTTATATAGTAATAGTATATTACGTTATACGATAGTATGGAATAGTATATATCGTTATACGTTATATAGTAACAGTATATAACGTTATACGTTATATAGTAATAGTATATAACGTTATACGTTCTATAGTAATAGTATATAACGTTATGCGTTATATAGTAATAGTATATAACGTTAGACGATAGTAAGGAATAGTATATATCGTTATACGTTATATAGTAATAGTATATAACGTTATACGTTATATAGTAATAGTATATAACGTTATACGTTATATAGTAATAGTATATAACGTTATACGTTATATAGTAATAGTATATAACGTTATACGTTATATAGTAATAGTATATAACGTTATACGTTATATAGTAATAGTATATAACGTTATACGTTATATAGTAATAGTATATAACGTTATGCGTTATATAGTAATATCATATAACGTTATGCGTTATATAGTAATAGTATATAACGTTATACGTTATATAGTAATAGAATATAACGTTATACGTTATATAGTAATAGTATATAACGTTATACGTTATATAGTAATATTATATAACGTTATGCGTTATGTAGTAATAGTATATAACGTTATACGTTATATAGTAATAGTATATAACGTTATACGTTATATAGTAATATTATATAACGTTATGCGTTATGTAGTAATAGTATATAACGTTATACGTTATATAGTAGTAGTATATAACGTTATGCGTTATATAGTAATAGTATATTACGTTATACGTTATATAGTAATAGTATATAACGTTATACGTTATATAGTAATAGTATATAACGTTATGCGTTATATAGTAATAGTATATTACGTTATACGTTATATAGTAATAGTATATAACGTTATACGTTATATAGTAATAGTATATAACGTTATACGTTATATAGTAATAGTATATAACGTTATACGTTATATAGTAATAGTATATAACGTTATACGATAGTATGGAATAGTATATATCGTTATACGTTATATAGTAATAGTATATAACGTTATACGTTATATAGTAATAGTATATAACGTTATACGTTATATAGTAATAGTATATAACGTTATACGTTATTACGTAATAGTATATAACGTTATACGTTATATAGTAATAGTATATAACCTTATACGTTATATAGTAATAGTATATAACGTTATACGTTCTATAGTAATAGTATATAACGTTATGCGTTATATAGTAATAGTATATAACGTTAGACGATAGTAAGGAATAGTATATATCGTTATACGTTATATAGTAATAGTATATAACGTTATACGTTATATAGTAATAGTTTATAACGTTATACGTTATATAGTAATAGTATATAACGTTATACGTTATATAGTAATAGTATATAACGTTATACGTTATATAGTAATATTATATAACGTTATGCGTTATATAGTAATAGCATAGAACGTTATACGTTATACAGTAATTGTATATAACGTTATACGTTATATAGTAATAGTATATAACGTTATACGTTAGTACGTAATAATATACAACGTTATACGTGATATGGTAAAACTATATAACGTTATACGTTAATACGTAATAGTATATAACGTTATACGTTAATACGTAATAGTATATATCGTTATACGTTATATAGTAATAGTATATAGCGATATACGTTATATAGTAATAGTATATAACGTTATACGTTAGTACGTAATAGTATATAACGTTATACGTTATATGGTAATACTATACAACGTTATACGTTATATAGTAATAGTATATAACGTTATACGTTATTACGTAATAGTATATAACGTTATACGTTATATAGTAATAGTATATAACGTTATACGTTATATAGTAATAGTATATAACGTTATACGTTATATAGTAATAGTATATAACGTTATACGTTATATAGTAATAGTATATAACGTTATACGTTATATAGTAATATTATATAACGTTATGCGTTATGTAGTAATAGTATATAACGTTATACGTTATATAGTAATAGTATATAACGTTATGCGTTATATAGTAATAGCATATAACGTTATACGATAGTATGGAATAGTATATAACGTTATACGTTATATAGTAATAGTATATAACGTTATACGTTATATAGTAATAGTATATAACGTTATACGTTATATAGTAATAGTATATAACGTTATGCGTTATGTAGTAATAGTATATAACGTTATACGTTATATAGTAATAGTATATAACGTTATACGTTATATAGTAATATTATATAACGTTATGCGTTATGTAGTAATAGTATATAACGTTATACGTTATATAGTAGTAGTATATAACGTTATGCGTTATATAGTAATAGTATATTACGTTATACGTTATATAGTAATAGTATATAACGTTATACGTTATATAGTAATAGTATATAACGTTATGCGTTATATAGTAATAGTATATTACGTTATACGTTATATAGTAATAGTATATAACGTTATACGTTATATAGTAATAGTATATAACGTTATACGTTATATAGTAATAGTATATAACGTTATACGTTATATAGTAATAGTATATAACGTTATACGTTATATAGTAATAGTATATAACGTTATACGTTATATAGTAATAGTATATAACGTTATACGTTATATAGTAATAGTATATAACGTTATACGTTATATAGTAATAGTATATAACGTTATACGTTATATAGTAATATTATATAACGTTATGCGTTATGTAGTAATAGTATATAACGTTATACGTTATATAGTAATAGTATATAACGTTATGCGTTATATAGTAATAGCATATAACGTTATACGATAGTATGGAATAGTATATATCGTTATACGTTATATAGTAATAGTATATAACGTTATACGTTATATAGTAATAGTATATAACGTTATACGTTATATAGTAATAGTATATAACGTTATACGTTATATAGTAATAGTATATAACGTTATACGTTATATAGTAATAGTATATAACGTTATACGTTATTACGTAATAGTATATAACGTTATACGTTATATAGTAATAGTATATAACCTTATACGTTATATAGTAATAGTATATAACGTTATACGTTCTATACTAATAGTATATAACGTTATGCGTTATATAGTAATAGTATATAACGTTAGACGATAGTAAGGAATAGTATATATCGTTATACGTTATATAGTAATAGTATATAACGTTATACGTTATATAGTAATAGTTTATAACGTTATACGTTATATAGTAATAGTATATAACGTTATACGTTATATAGTAATAGTATATAACGTTATACGTTATATAGTAATATTATATAACGTTATGCGTTATATAGTAATAGCATAGAACGTTATACGTTATACAGTAATTGTATATAACGTTATACGTTATATAGTAATAGTATATAACGTTATACGTTAGTACGTAATAATATACAACGTTATACGTGATATGGTAAAACTATATAACGTTATACGTTAATACGTAATAGTATATAACGTTATACGTTAATACGTAATAGTATATATCGTTATACGTTATATAGTAATAGTATATAGCGATATACATTATATAGTAATAGTATATAACGTTATACGTTAGTACGTAATAGTATATAACGTTATACGTTATATGGTAATACTATACAACGTTATACGTTATATAGTAATAGTATATAACGTTATACGTTATTACGTAATAGTATATAACGTTATACGTTATATAGTAATAGTATATAACGTTATACGTTATATAGTAATAGTATATAACGTTATACGTTATATAGTAATAGTATATAACGTTATACGTTATATAGTAATAGTATATAACGTTATACGTTATATAGTAATAGTATATAACGTTATACGTTATATAGTAATATTATATAACGTTATGCGTTATGTAGTAATAGTATATAACGTTATACGTTATATAGTAATAGTATATAACGTTATGCGTTATATAGTAATAGCATATAACGTTATACGATAGTATGGAATAGTATATATCGTTATACGTTATATAGTAATAGTATATAACGTTATACGTTATATAGTAATAGTATATAACGTTATACGTTATATAGTAATAGTATATTACGTTATACGTTATATAGTAATAGTATATAACGTTATACGTTATATAGTAATAGTATATAACGTTATACGCTATATAGTAATAGTATATAACGTTATACGTTATATAGTAATAGTATATAACGTTATACGTTATATAGTAATAGTATATAACGTTATACGATAGTATGGAATAGTATATATCGTTATACGTTATATAGTAATAGTATATAACGTTATACGTTATATAGTAATAGTATATAACGTTATACGTTATATAGTAATAGTATATAACGTTATACGTTATTACGTAATAGTATATAACGTTATACGTTATATAGTAATAGTATATAACCTTATACGTTATATAGTAATAGTATATAACGTTATACGTTCTATAGTAATAGTATATAACGTTATGCGTTATATAGTAATAGTATATAACGTTAGACGATAGTACGGAATAGTATATATCGTTATACGTTATATAGTAATAGTATATAACGTTATACGATAGTATGGAATAGTATATATCGTTACACGTTATATAGTAATAGTATATAACGTTATACGTTATATAGTAATAGTATATAACGTTATACGTTATATAGTAATAGTATATAACGTTATACGTTATATAGTAATATTATATAACGTTATGCGTTATATAGTAATAGCATAGAACGTTATACGTTATACAGTAATTGTATATAACGTTATACGTTATATAGTAATAGTATATAACGTTATACGTTAGTACGTAATAATATACAACGTTATACGTGATATGGTAAAACTATATAACGTTATACGTTAATACGTAATAGTATATAACGTTATACGTTAATACGTAATAGTATATATCGTTATACGTTATATAGTAATAGTATATAGCGATATACGTTATATAGTAATAGTATATAACGTTATACGTTAGTACGTAATAGTATATAACGTTATACGTTATATGGTAATACTATACAACGTTATACGTTATATAGTAATAGTATATAACGTTATACGTTATTACGTAATAGTATATAACGTTATACGTTATATAGTAATAGTATATAACGTTATACGTTATATAGTAATAGTATATAACGTTATACGTTATATAGTAATAGTATATAACGTTATACGTTATATAGTAATAGTATATAACGTTATACGTTATATAGTAATATTATATAACGTTATGCGTTATGTAGTAATAGTATATAACGTTATACGTTATATAGTAATAGTATATAACGTTATGCGTTATATAGTAATAGCATATAACGTTATACGATAGTATGGAATAGTATATATCGTTATACGTTATATAGTAATAGTATATAACGTTATACGTTATATAGTAATAGTATATAACGTTATACGTTATATAGTAATAGTATATAACGTTATACGTTATATAGTAATAGTATATAACGTTATACGTTATATAGTAATAGTATATAACCTTATACGTTATATAGTAATAGTATATAACGTTATACGTTATATAGTAATAGTATATAACGTTATACGTTATATAGTAATATTATATAACGTTATGCGTTATGTAGTAATAGTATATAACGTTATACGTTATATAGTAATAGTATATAACGTTATGCGTTATATAGTAATAGTATATTACGTTATACGATAGTATGGAATAGTATATATCGTTATACGTTATATAGTAACAGTATATAACGTTATACGTTATATAGTAATTGTATATAACGTTATACGTTATATAGTAATAGTATATAACGTTATACGTTATATAGTAATAGTATATAACGTTATACGTTATATAGTAATAGTATATAACGTTATGCGTTATATAGTAATAGTATATAACGTTATGCGTTATACAGTAATATCATATAACGTTATGCGTTATACAGTAATATCATATAACGTTATGCGTTATATAGTAATAGTATATAACGTTATACGTTATATAGTAATAGAATATAACGTTATACGTTATATAGTAATAGTATATAACGTTATACGTTATATAGTAATATTATATAACGTTATGCGTTATATAGTAATAGCATAGAACGTTATACGTTATACAGTAATTGTATATAACGTTATACGTTATATAGTAATAGTATATAACGTTATACGTTATATAGTAATATTATATAACGTTATGCGTTATATAGTAATAGCATAGAACGTTATACGTTATATAGTAATTGTATATAACGTTATACGTTATATAGTAATAGTATATAACGTTATACGTTAGTACGTAACAATATACAACGTTATACGTGATATGGTAAAACTATATAGCGTTATACGTTAATACGTAATAGTATATATCGTTATACGTTATATAGTAATAGTATATAACGTTATACATTATATAGTAATAGTATATAACGTTATGCGTTATATAGTAATAGTATATTACGTTATACGATAGTATGGAATAGTATATATCGTTATACGTTATATAGTAACAGTATATAACGTTATACGTTATATAGTAATAGTATATAACGTTATACGTTATATAGTAATAGTATATAACGTTATACGTTATATAGTAATAGTATATAACGTTATACGTTATATAGTAATAGTATATAACTTTATACGTTATATAGTAATAGTATATAACGTTATGCGTTATATAGTAATATCATATAACGTTATGCGTTATATAGTAATAGTATATAACGTTATACGTTATATAGTAATAGAATATAACGTTATACGTTATATAGTAATAGTATATAACGTTATACGTTATATAGTAATATTATATAACGTTATGCGTTATGTAGTAATAGTATATAACGTTATACGTTATATAGTAATAGTATATAACGTTATACGTTATATAGTAATATTATATAACGTTATGCGTTATGTAGTAATAGTATATAACGTTATACGTTATATAGTAGTAGTATATAACGTTATGCGTTATATAGTAATAGTATATTACGTTATACGTTATATAGTAATAGTATATAACGTTATACGTTATATAGTAATAGTATATAACGTTATGCGTTATATAGTAATAGTATATTACGTTATACGTTATATAGTAATAGTATATAACGTTATACGTTATATAGTAATAGTATATAACGTTATACGTTATATAGTAATAGTATATAACGTTATACGTTATATAGTAATAGTATATAACGTTATACGATAGTATGGAATAGTATATATCGTTATACGTTATATAGTAATAGTATATAACGTTATACGTTATATAGTAATAGTATATAACGTTATACGTTATATAGTAATAGTATATAACGTTATACGTTATTACGTAATAGTATATAACGTTATACGTTATATAGTAGTAGTATATAACCTTATACGTTATATAGTAATAGTATATAACGTTATACGTTCTATAGTAATAGTATATAACGTTATACGTTCTATAGTAATAGTATATAACGTTATGCGTTATATAGTAATAGTATATAACGTTAGACGATAGTACGGAATAGTATATATCGTTATACGTTATATAGTAATAGTATATAACGTTATACGATAGTATGGAATAGTATATATCGTTACACGTTATATAGTAATAGTATATAACGTTATACGTTATATAGTAATAGTATATAACGTTATACGTTATATAGTAATAGTATATAACGTTATACGTTATATAGTAATATTATATAACGTTATGCGTTATATAGTAATAGCATAGAACGTTATACGTTATACAGTAATTGTATATAACGTTATACGTTATATAGTAATAGTATATAACGTTATACGTTAGTACGTAATAATATACAACGTTATACGTGATATGGTAAAACTATATAACGTTATACGTTAATACGTAATAGTATATAACGTTATACGTTAATACGTAATAGTATATATCGTTATACGTTATATAGTAATAGTATATAGCGATATACGTTATATAGTAATAGTATATAACGTTATACGTTAGTACGTAATAGTATATAACGTTATACGTTATATGGTAATACTATACAACGTTATACGTTATATAGTAATAGTATATAACGTTATACGTTATTACGTAATAGTATATAACGTTATACGTTATATAGTAATAGTATATAACGTTATACGTTATATAGTAATAGTATATAACGTTATACGTTATATAGTAATAGTATATAACGTTATACGTTATATAGTAATAGTATATAACGTTATACGTTATATAGTAATATTATATAACGTTATGCGTTATGTAGTAATAGTATATAACGTTATACGTTATATAGTAATAGTATATAACGTTATGCGTTATATAGTAATAGCATATAACGTTATACGATAGTATGGAATAGTATATATCGTTATACGTTATATAGTAATAGTATATAACGTTATACGTTATATAGTAATAGTATATAACGTTATACGTTATATAGTAATAGTATATAACGTTATACGTTATATAGTAATAGTATATAACGTTATACGTTATATAGTAATAGTATATAACCTTATACGTTATATAGTAATAGTATATAACGTTATACGTTATATAGTAATAGTATATAACGTTATACGTTATATAGTAATATTATATAACGTTATGCGTTATGTAGTAATAGTATATAACGTTATACGTTATATAGTAATAGTATATAACGTTATGCGTTATATAGTAATAGTATATTACGTTATACGATAGTATGGAATAGTATATATCGTTATACGTTATATAGTAACAGTATATAACGTTATACGTTATATAGTAATTGTATATAACGTTATACGTTATATAGTAATAGTATATAACGTTATACGTTATATAGTAATAGTATATAACGTTATACGTTATATAGTAATAGTATATAACGTTATGCGTTATATAGTAATAGTATATAACGTTATGCGTTATACAGTAATATCATATAACGTTATGCGTTATACAGTAATATCATATAACGTTATGCGTTATATAGTAATAGTATATAACGTTATACGTTATATAGTAATAGAATATAACGTTATACGTTATATAGTAATAGTATATAACGTTATACGTTATATAGTAATATTATATAACGTTATGCGTTATATAGTAATAGCATAGAACGTTATACGTTATACAGTAATTGTATATAACGTTATACGTTATATAGTAATAGTATATAACGTTATACGTTATATAGTAATATTATATAACGTTATGCGTTATATAGTAATAGCATAGAACGTTATACGTTATATAGTAATTGTATATAACGTTATACGTTATATAGTAATAGTATATAACGTTATACGTTAGTACGTAACAATATACAACGTTATACGTGATATGGTAAAACTATATAGCGTTATACGTTAATACGTAATAGTATATATCGTTATACGTTATATAGTAATAGTATATAACGTTATACGTTATATAGTAATAGTATATAACGTTATACGTTATATAGTAATAGTATATAACGTTATACGTTATATAGTAATAGTATATAACGTTATACGTTATATAGTAATAGTATATAACGTTATACGTTATATAGTAATAGTATATAACGTTATACGTTATATAGTAATATTATATAACGTTATGCGTTATGTAGTAATAGTATATAACGTTATACATTATATAGTAATAGTATATAACGTTATGCGTTATATAGTAATAGTATATTACGTTATACGATAGTATGGAATAGTATATATCGTTATACGTTATATAGTAACAGTATATAACGTTATACGTTATATAGTAATAGTATATAACGTTATACGTTATATAGTAATAGTATATAACGTTATACGTTATATAGTAATAGTATATAACGTTATACGTTATATAGTAATAGTATATAACTTTATACGTTATATAGTAATAGTATATAACGTTATGCGTTATATAGTAATATCATATAACGTTATGCGTTATATAGTAATAGTATATAACGTTATACGTTATATAGTAATAGAATATAACGTTATACGTTATATAGTAATAGTATATAACGTTATACGTTATATAGTAATATTATATAACGTTATGCGTTATGTAGTAATAGTATATAACGTTATACGTTATATAGTAATAGTATATAACGTTATACGTTATATAGTAATATTATATAACGTTATGCGTTATGTAGTAATAGTATATAACGTTATACGTTATATAGTAGTAGTATATAACGTTATGCGTTATATAGTAATAGTATATTACGTTATACGTTATATAGTAATAGTATATAACGTTATACGTTATATAGTAATAGTATATAACGTTATGCGTTATATAGTAATAGTATATTACGTTATACGTTATATAGTAATAGTATATAACGTTATACGTTATATAGTAATAGTATATAACGTTATACGTTATATAGTAATAGTATATAACGTTATACGTTATATAGTAATAGTATATAACGTTATACGATAGTATGGAATAGTATATATCGTTATACGTTATATAGTAATAGTATATAACGTTATACGTTATATAGTAATAGTATATAACGTTATACGTTATATAGTAATAGTATATAACGTTATACGTTATTACGTAATAGTATATAACGTTATACGTTATATAGTAGTAGTATATAACCTTATACGTTATATAGTAATAGTATATAACGTTATACGTTCTATAGTAATAGTATATAACGTTATGCGTTATATAGTAATAGTATATAACGTTAGACGATAGTAAGGAATAGTATATATCGTTATACGTTATATAGTAATAGTATATAACGTTATACGTTATATAGTAATAGTTTATAACGTTATACGTTATATAGTAATAGTATATAACGTTATACGTTATATAGTAATAGTATATAACGTTATACGTTATATAGTAATATTATATAACGTTATGCGTTATATAGTAATAGCATAGAACGTTATACGTTATACAGTAATTGTATATAACGTTATACATTATATAGTAATAGTATATAACGTTATACGTTAGTACGTAATAATATACAACGTTATACGTGATATGGTAAAACTATATAACGTTATACGTTAATACGTAATAGTATATAACGTTATACGTTAATACGTAATAGTATATATCGTTATACGTTATATAGTAATAGTATATAGCGATATACATTATATAGTAATAGTATATAACGTTATACGTTAGTACGTAATAGTATATAACGTTATACGTTATATGGTAATACTATACAACGTTATACGTTATATAGTAATAGTATATAACGTTATACGTTATTACGTAATAGTATATAACGTTATACGTTATATAGTAATAGTATATAACGTTATACGTTATATAGTAATAGTATATAACGTTATACGTTATATAGTAATAGTATATAACGTTATACGTTATATAGTAATAGTATATAACGTTATACGTTATATAGTAATATTATATAACGTTATGCGTTATGTAGTAATAGTATATAACGTTATACGTTATATAGTAATAGTATATAACGTTATACGTTATTACGTAATAGTATATAACGTTATACGTTATATAGTAATAGTATATAACGTTATACGTTATATAGTAATAGTATATAACGTTATACGTTATATAGTAATAGTATATAACGTTATACGTTATATAGTAATAGTATATAACGTTATACGTTATATAGTAATATTATATAACGTTATGCGTTATGTAGTAATAGTATATAACGTTATACGTTATATAGTAATAGTATATAACGTTATGCGTTATATAGTAATAGCATATAACGTTATACGATAGTATGGAATAGTATATATCGTTATACGTTATATAGTAATAGTATATAACGTTATACGTTATATAGTAATAGTATATAACGTTATACGTTATATAGTAATAGTATATAACGTTATACGTTATATAGTAATAGTATATAACGTTATACGTTATATAGTAATATTATATAACGTTATGCGTTATGTAGTAATAGTATATAACGTTATACGTTATATAGTAATAGTATATAACGTTATGCGTTATATAGTAATAGCATATAACGTTATACGATAGTATGGAATAGTATATATCGTTATACGTTATATAGTAATAGTATATAACGTTATACGTTATATAGTAATATTATATAACGTTATGCGTTATATAGTAATAGTATATAACGTTATACGTTATATAGTAATAGTATATAACGTTATGCGTTATATAGTAATAGTATATAACGTTATACGTTATATAGTAATAGTATATAACGTTATCCGTTATATAGTAATAGTATATAACGTTATACGTTAGTACGTTATAATATACAACGTTATGCGTGATATGGCAATACTATATAACATTATACGTGATTACGTAATAGTATCTAACGTTATACGTTATTACGTAATAGTATACAACGTTATACGTGATATGGTAATACTATATAACGTTATACGTTAGTACGTAATAATATACAACGTTATACGTGATATGGTAATACTATATAACGTTATACACTATTACGTAATAGTATATAACGTTATACGTTAATACGTAATAGTATATATCGTTATACGTTATATAGTAATAGTATATAACGTTATACGCTATATAGTAATAGTGTATAACGTTATACGTTATATAGTAATAGTATATAACGTTATACGTTATATGGTAATACTATACAACGTTATACGTTATATAGTAATAGTATATAACGTTATACGTTATATAGTAATAGTATATAACGCTATACGTTATATAGTAATATTATATAACGTTATGCGTTATATAGTAATAGTATATAACGTTATACGTTATATAGTAATAGTATATAACGTTATGCGTTATATAGTAATAGTATGTCGGAGATGCATCGAGCCTTTCTTTTAGAAGATTTCTCAATACTTGGGCTCGGGGTGACATAACTGGTCGCCGAACGTAGCCACGGTCACGGGAAGAACGAAATGTTTTACAAAGGAGGTTCCAGTGTTAAGGGATACGCTGTATAAACAATCAAGTCTTGATCAGGAGCAATGCTGGTTTATGTGGAACTGCCTAGTTACGGCGCTTGGGAATTTGTTGATATTCCCGATCGATATGTATTTGATATATGTAACTGTATCTGTCTTTTATTTTGCAATCTCCTTGGAGAGTTTACTGTCATCGTCTTGGAGTCAGTCTTAGAGAAACCCTGTGCCAGAGTGAACGTGTCAGTGTGCTATCAAAAATATATTAAAACGTACAGAAAGTATCCCGTTGACCGTGGATTCGTTACAGAACCCAAGAATATTATTTAAAGCATTTGTTTACTTATTGTTTGTTATCTTAGTTAACCGATAAACTAATTATTTATCAAAGTTTGTAAAGAAATATAATTTTATGTAAATACAACCTTTATTGAACATCATGATGGCAAATGCTAACGAAGAATCGTCTCGCGCTCGAAATCCAAGCGACAATTCGACATATATAATAATTCGACATATATTCGACATATATTCGTTATACGTTATATAGTAATAGTATATAACGTTATGCGTTATGTAGTAATGGTATATAACGTTATACGTTATATAGTAATAGTATATAACGTTATACGTTAGTACGTAATAATATACAACGTTATACGTGATATAGTAATAGTATATAACGTTATACGATAGTACGTAATAGTATATAACGTTATACGTGATATGGTAATACTATATAACGTTATACGCCATTACGTAATAGTATATAACGTTATACGTTAATACGTAATAGTATATATCGTTATACGATATACAGTAATAGTATATAGCGATATACGTTATATAGTAATAGTATATAACGTTATACGTTAGTACGTAATAGTATATAACGTTATACGTTAGATGGTAATACTATACAACGTTATACGCTATTACGTAATAGTATATAACGTTATACGTTAATACGTAATAGTATATATCGTTATACGTTATATAGTAATAGTATATAACGTTATACGTTATATAGTAATAATATATAACGTTATACGTTATATAGTAATATTATATAACGTTATGCGTTATATAGTAATAGTATATAACGTTATACGATAGTACGTAATAGTATATATCGTTATACGTTATATAGTAATAGTATATAGCGATATACGTTATATAGTAATAGTATATAACGTTATACGTTAGTACGTAATAGTATATAACGTTATACGTTAATACGTAATAGTATATATCGTTATACGTTATATAGTAAGAGTATTTAACGTTATACGTTATATAGTAATAGTATATAACGTTATACGTTATATAGTATAAGTATATAACGTTATACGTTATATAGTAATAGTATATAACGTTATACGATAGTACGTAATGGTATATAACGTTATACGTGATATGGTAATACTATATAACGTTATACGCTATTACGTAATAGTATATAACGTTATACGTTAATACGTAATAGTATATATCGTTACACGTTATATAGTAATAGTATATAGCGATATACGTTATATAGTAATAGTATATAACGTTATACGTTAGTACGTAATAGTATATAACGTTATACGTTAATACATAATAGTATATATCGTTATACGTTATATAGTAACAGTATTTAACGTTATACGTTATATAGTATAGGTATATAACGTTATGCGTTATATAGTAATAGTATATAACGTTATACGTTATATAGTAATAGTATATAACGTTATACGATATATAGTAATTGTATATAACGTTATACGTTATATAGTAATAGTATATAACGTTATACGTTAGTACGTAATAATATACAACGTTATACGTGATATGGCAATACTATATAACGTTATACGTTATTACGTAATAGTATATAACGTTATACGTTATTACGTAATAGTATACAACGTTATACGTGATATGGTAAAACTATATAACGTTATACGTTAATACGTAATAGTATATATCGTTATACGTTATATAGTAACAGTATATAACGTTATACGTTATATAGTAATAGTATATAACGTTATACGTTATATAGTATAAGTATATAACGTTATACGTTATATAGTAATAGTATATAACGTTATACGTTATATAGTATAAGTATATAACGTTATACGTTATATAGTAATAGTATATAACGTTATACGTTATATAGTAATAGTATATAACGTTATACGTTATATAGTAATAGTATATAACGTTATACGATAGTACGTAATAATATACAACGTTATACGTGATATGGCAATACTATATAACGTTATACGTTATTACGTAATAGTATATAACGTTATACGATAGTACGGAATAGTATATATCGTTATACGTTATATAGTAATAGTATATAACGTTATACGTTATATAGTAATAGTATATAACGTTATACGTTATATAGTAATCGTATATAACGTTATACGTTATATAGTAATAGTATATAACGTTATACGTTATATAGTAATAGTATATAACGTTATACGTTACTACGTAATAATATACAACGTTATACGTGATATGGCAATACTATATAACATTATACGTTATTACGTAATAGTATCTAACGTTATACGTTATTACGTAATAGTATACAACGTTATTCGTGATATGGTAATACTATATAACGTTATACGCTATTACGTAATAGTATATAACGTTATACGTTAATACGTAATAGTATATATCGTTATACGTTATATAGTAATAGTATATAACGTTATACGTTATATAGTAATAGTGTATAACGTTATACGTTATATAGTAATAGTATATAACGTTATACGTTATATAGTAATAATATATAACGTTATACGTTATATAGTAATATTATATAACGTTATGCGTTATATAGTAATAGTATATAACGTTATACGATAGTACGTAATAGTATATATCGTTATACGTTATATAGTAATAGTATATAGCGATATACGTTATATAGTAATAGTATATAACGTTATACGTTAGTACGTAATAGTATATAACGTTATACGTTAATACGTAATAGTATATATCGTTATACGTTATATAGTAAGAGTATTTAACGTTATACGTTATATAGTAATAGTATATAACGTTATACGTTATATAGTATAAGTATATAACGTTATACGTTATATAGTAATAGTATATAACGTTATACGATAGTACGTAATGGTATATAACGTTATACGTGATATGGTAATACTATATAACGTTATACGCTATTACGTAATAGTATATAACGTTATACGTTAATACGTAATAGTATATATCGTTACACGTTATATAGTAATAGTATATAGCGATATACGTTATATAGTAATAGTATATAACGTTATACGTTATATAGTAATAGTATATAACGTTATACGTTATATAGTAATAATATATAACGTTATACGTTATATAGTAATATTATATAACGTTATGCGTTATATAGTAATAGTATATAACGTTATACGATAGTACGTAATAGTATATATCGTTATACGTTATATAGTAATAGTATATAGCGATATACGTTATATAGTAATAGTATATAACGTTATACGTTAGTACGTAATAGTATATAACGTTATACGTTAATACGTAATAGTATATATCGTTATACGTTATATAGTAAGAGTATTTAACGTTATACGTTATATAGTAATAGTATATAACGTTATACGTTATATAGTATAAGTATATAACGTTATACGTTATATAGTAATAGTATATAACGTTATACGTTATATAGTAATAGTATATAACGTTATACGTTAGTACGTAATAATATACAACGTTATACGTGATATGGCAATACTATATAACGTTATACGTTATTACGTAATAGTATATAACGTTATACGTTATTACGTAATAGTATACAACGTTATACGTGATATGGTAAAACTATATAACGTTATACGCTATTACGTAATAGTATATAACGTTATACGTTAATACGTAATAGTATATATCGTTATACGTTATATAGTAATAGTATATAACGTTATACGTTATATAGTAATAGTGTATAACGTTATACGTTATATAGTAATAGTATATAACGTTATACGTTATATAGTAATAATATATAACGTTATACGTTATATAGTAATATTATATAACGTTATGCGTTATATAGTAATAGTATATAACGTTATACGATAGTACGTAATAGTATATATCGTTATACGTTATATAGTAATAGTATATAGCGATATACGTTATATAGTAATAGTATATAACGTTATACGTTAGTACGTAATAGTATATAACGTTATACGTTAATACGTAATAGTATATATCGTTATACGTTATATAGTAAGAGTATTTAACGTTATACGTTATATAGTAATAGTATATAACGTTATACGTTATATAGTATAAGTATATAACGTTATACGTTATATAGTAATAGTATATAACGTTACTATATAACGTATAACGTTATACGTGATATGGTAATACTATATAACGTTATACGCTATTACGTAATAGTATATAACGTTATACGTTAATACGTAATAGTATATATCGTTACACGTTATATAGTAATAGTATATAGCGATATACGTTATATAGTAATAGTATATAACGTTATACGTTAGTACGTAATAGTATATAACGTTATACGTTAATACATAATAGTATATATCGTTATACGTTATATAGTAACAGTATTTAACGTTATACGTTATATAGTATAGGTATATAACGTTATGCGTTATATAGTAATAGTATATAACGTTATACGTTATATAGTAATAGTATATAACGTTATACGATATATAGTAATTGTATATAACGTTATACGTTATATAGTAATAGTATATAACGTTATACGTTAGTACGTAATAATATACAACGTTATACGTGATATGGCAATACTATATAACGTTATACGTTATTACGTAATAGTATATAACGTTATACGTTATTACGTAATAGTATACAACGTTATACGTGATATGGTAAAACTATATAACGTTATACGTTAATACGTAATAGTATATATCGTTATACGTTATATAGTAACAGTATATAACGTTATACGTTATATAGTAATAGTATATAACGTTATACGTTATATAGTATAAGTATATAACGTTATACGTTATATAGTAATAGTATATAACGTTATACGTTATATAGTATAAGTATATAACGTTATACGTTATATAGTAATAGTATATAACGTTATACGTTATATAGTAATAGTATATAACGTTATACGTTATATAGTAATAGTATATAACGTTATACGATAGTACGTAATAATATACAACGTTATACGTGATATGGCAATACTATATAACGTTATACGTTATTACGTAATAGTATATAACGTTATACGATAGTACGGAATAGTATATATCGTTATACGTTATATAGTAATAGTATATAACGTTATACGTTATATAGTAATAGTATATAACGTTATACGTTATATAGTAATCGTATATAACGTTATACGTTATATAGTAATAGTATATAACGTTATACGTTATATAGTAATAGTATATAACGTTATACGTTACTACGTAATAATATACAACGTTATACGTGATATGGCAATACTATATAACATTATACGTTATTACGTAATAGTATCTAACGTTATACGTTATTACGTAATAGTATACAACGTTATTCGTGATATGGTAATACTATATAACGTTATACGCTATTACGTAATAGTATATAACGTTATACGTTAATACGTAATAGTATATATCGTTATACGTTATATAGTAATAGTATATAACGTTATACGTTATATAGTAATAGTGTATAACGTTATACGTTATATAGTAATAGTATATAACGTTATACGTTATATAGTAATAATATATAACGTTATACGTTATATAGTAATATTATATAACGTTATGCGTTATATAGTAATAGTATATAACGTTATACGATAGTACGTAATAGTATATATCGTTATACGTTATATAGTAATAGTATATAGCGATATACGTTATATAGTAATAGTATATAACGTTATACGTTAGTACGTAATAGTATATAACGTTATACGTTAATACGTAATAGTATATATCGCTATACGTTATATAGTAAGAGTATTTAACGTTATACGTTATATAGTAATAGTATATAACGTTATACGTTATATAGTATAAGTATATAACGTTATACGTTATATAGTAATAGTATATAACGTTATACGATAGTACGTAATGGTATATAACGTTATACGTGATATGGTAATACTATATAACGTTATACGCTATTACGTAATAGTATATAACGTTATACGTTAATACGTAATAGTATATATCGTTACACGTTATATAGTAATAGTATATAGCGATATACGTTATATAGTAATAGTATATAACGTTATACGTTAGTACGTAATAGTATATAACGTTATACGTTAATACATAATAGTATATATCGTTATACGTTATATAGTAACAGTATTTAACGTTATACGTTATATAGTATAGGTATATAACGTTATGCGTTATATAGTAATAGTATATAACGTTATACGTTATATAGTAATAGTATATAACGTTATACGATATATAGTAATTGTATATAACGTTATACGTTATATAGTAATAGTATATAACGTTATACGTTAGTACGTAATAATATACAACGTTATACGTGATATGGCAATACTATATAACGTTATACGTTATTACGTAATAGTATATAACGTTATACGTTATTACGTAATAGTATACAACGTTATACGTGATATGGTAAAACTATATAACGTTATGCGTTATATAGTAATAGTATATAACGTTATACGTTATATAGTAATAGTATATAACGTTATACGTTATATAGTAATAGTATATAACGTTATACGTTAATACGTAATAGTATATATCGTTATACGTTATATAGTAATAGTATATAACGTTATACGTTATATAGTAATATTATATAACGTTATGCGTTATATAGTAATAGTACATAACGTTATACGTTATATAGTAATAGTACATAACGTTATGCGTTATATAGTAATAGTATATAACGTTATACGATAGTACGGAATAGTATATATCGTTATACGTTATATCGTAATAGTATATAACGTTATACGTTATATAGTAATAGTATATAACGTTATACGTTATATAGTAATAATATATAACGTTATACGTTATATAGTAATAGTATATAACGTTATACGTTAGTACGTAATAGTATATAACGTTATACGTTAATACGTAATAGTATATATCGTTATACGTTATATAGTAACAGTATATAACGTTATACGTTATATAGTAATAGTATATAACGTTATACGTTATATAGTATAAGTGTATAACGTTATACGTTATATAGTAATAGTATATAACGTTATACGTTAGTACGTAATAATATACAACGTTATACGTGATATAGTAATAGTATATAACGTTATACGATCGTACGTAATAGTATATAACGTTATACGTGATATGGTAATACTATATAACGTTATACGCCATTACGTAATAGTATATAACGTTATACGTTAATACGTAATAGTATATATCGTTATACGATATATAGTAATAGTATATAGCGATATACGTTATATAGTAATAGTATATAACGTTATACGTTAGTACGTAATAGTATATAACGTTATACGTTATATGGTAATACTATACAACGTTATACGTTATGTAGTAATAGTATATAACGTTATACGTTATATAGTAATATTATCTAACGTTATGCGTTATATAGTAATAGTATATAACGTTATACGATAGTACGTAATGGTATATAACGTTATACGTGATATGGTAATACTATATAACGTTATACGCTATTACGTAATAGTATATAACGTTATACGTTAATACGTAATAGTATATATCGTTATACGTTATATAGTAATAGTATATAGCGATATACGTTATATAGTAATAGTATATAACGTTATACGTTAGTACGTAATAGTATTTAACGTTATACGTTAATACGTAATAGTATATATCGTTATACGTTATATAGTAACAGTATATAACGTTATACGTTATATAGTATAAGTATATAACGTTATACGTTATATAGTAATAGTATATAACGTTATACGTTATATAGTATAAGTATATAACGTTATACGTTATATAGTAATAGTATATAACGTTATACGTTATATAGTAATATTATATAACATTATGAGTTATATAGTAATAGTATATAACGTTATACGTTATATAGTAATATTATATAACGTTATGCGTTATATAGTAATAGTATATAACCTTATACGTTATATAGTAATAGTATATAACGTTATACGTTATATAGTAATAGTATATAACGTTATACGTTATATAGTAATATTATCTAACGTTATGCGTTATATAGTAATAGTATATAACGTTATACGATATTACGTAATGGTATATAACGTT
Organism: Bombus terrestris; assembly: GCF_910591885.1. Classification (NCBI taxonomy): domain Eukaryota; kingdom Metazoa; phylum Arthropoda; class Insecta; order Hymenoptera; family Apidae; genus Bombus; species Bombus terrestris. The sequence continues at coordinate 993,360 of NC_063286.1, forward strand.
ATACGTGATATGGTAATACTATATAACGTTATACGCTATTACGTAATAGTATATAACGTTATACGTTAATACGTAATAGTATATATCGTTATACGTTATATAGTAATAGTATATAGCGATATACGTTATATAGTAATAGTATATAACGTTATACGTTATATAGTATAAGTATATAACGTTATACGTTATATAGTAATAGTATATAACGTTATACGTTATATAGTATAAGTATATAACGTTATACGTTATATAGTAATAGTATATAACGTTATACATTATATTGTAATATTATTAACATTATGCGTTATATAGTAATAGTATATAACGTTATACGTTATATAGTAATATTATATAACGTTATGCGTTATATAGTAATAGTATATAACCTTATACGTTATATAGTAATAGTATATAACGTTATACGTTATATAGTAATAGTATATAACCTTATACGTTATATAGTAATAGTATATAACGTTATACGCTATATAGTAATAGAATATAACGTTATACGATATATAGTAATAGTATATAACGTTATACGTTATATAGTAATATTATATAACGTTATACGTTATATAGTAATAGTATATAACGTTATACGTTAGTACGTAATAATACACAACGTTATACGTGATATGGCAATACTATATAACGTTATACGTTATTACGTAATAGTATATAACGTTATACGTTATATAGTAATAGTATATAACGTTACACGTTATATAGTAATATTATATAACGTTATGCGTTATATAGTAATAGTATATAACGTTATACGTTATATAGTAATATTATATTACGTTATACGTTATATAGTAATAGTATATAACGTTATACGTTATATAGTAATAGTATATAACGTTATACGTTATATAGTATAAGTATATAACGTTATACATTATATAGTAATAGTATATAACGTTATACATTATATTGTAATATTATATAACATTATGCGTTATATAGTAATAGTATATAACGTTATACGTTATATAGTAATATTATATAACGTTATGCGTTATATAGTAATAGTATATAACCTTATACGTTATATAGTAATAGTATATAACGTTATACGTTAGTACGTAATAATATACAACGTTATACGTGATATGGTAAAACTATATAACGTTATACGTTAATACGTAATAGTATATAACGTTATACGTTAATACGTAATAGTATATATCGTTATACGTTATATAGTAATAGTATATAGCGATATACGTTATATAGTAATAGTATATAACGTTATACGTTAGTACGTAATACTATATAACGTTATACGTTATTACATAATAGTATATAACGTTATAAGTTATATAGTAATAGTATATAACGTTATACGTTATATAGTAATAGCATATAACGTTATACGTTATATAGTAATAGTATATAACGTTATACGTTAGTACGTAACAATATACAACGTTATACGTGATATGGTAAAACTATATAGCGTTATACGTTAATACGTAATAGTATATATCGTTATACGTTATATAGTAATACTATATAACGTTATACGTTATTACGTAATAGTATATAACGTTATAAGTTATATAGTAATAGTATATAACGTTATACGTTATATAGTAATAGTATATAACGTTATACGTTATATAGTAATAGTATATAACGTTATACGTTATATAGTAATAGTATATAACGTTATACGTCAGTACGTAATAATATACATCGTTATACGTGATATGGTAATACTATATAACGTTGTACGTTAATGCGTAATAGTATATACCGTTATACGTTATATAGTAATAGTATATAACGTTATACGTTATATAGTAATAGTATATAACGTTATACGTTAGTACGTAATAATATACAACGTTATACGTGATATGGTAATAGTATATAACGTTATACGTTAATACGTAATAGTATATATCGTTATACGTTATATAGGAATAGTATATATTGATATACGTTATATAGTAATAGTATATAACGTTATACGTTATATAGTAATAGTATATAGCGTTATACGTTATATAGTAATATTATATAACGTTATGCGTTATATAGTAATAGTATATAACGTTATACGTTATATAGTAACAGTATATAACGTTATACGTTATATAGTAATAGTATATAACGTTATACGTTATATAGTAATAGTATATAACGTTATGCGTTATATACTAATAGTATATAACGTTATACGATAGTACGTAATAGAATATATCGTTATACGTTATATAGTAATAGTATATAACGTTATACGATAGTACGTAATGGAATATATCGTTATACGTTATATAGTAATAGTATATAACGTTATACGTTATATAGTAATAGTATATAACGTTATACGTTAGTACGTAATAATATACAACGTTATACGTGATATGGTAATACTATATAACGTTATACGTTAATACGTAATAGTATATATCGTTATACGTTATATAGGAATAGTATATAGCGATATACGTTATATAGTAATAGTATATAACGTTATAGGTTATATAGTAATAGTATATAACGTTATACGTTTTATAGTAATATTATATAACGTTATGCGTTATATAGTAATAGTATAGAACGTTATACGTTATATAGTAACAGTATATAACGTTATACGTTATATAGTAATAGTATATAACGTTATACGTTATATAGTAATAGTATATAACGTTATACGTTAGTACGTAATAATATACAACGTTATACGTGATATGGCAATACTATATAATGTTATACGTTATTACGTAATAGTATATAACGTTATACGTTATTACGTAATAGTATATAACGTTATACGTTATTACGTAATAGTATACAACGTTATACGTGATATGGTAAAACTATATAACGTTATACGTTAATACGTAATAGTATATATCGTTATACGTTATATAGTAATAGTATATAACGTTATACGTTATATAGTAATATTATAAAACGTTATGCGTAATATAGTAATAGTATATAACGTTATACGTTATATAGTAATAGTACATAACGTTATGCGTTATATAGTAATAGTATATAACGTTATACGATAGTACGGAATAGTATATATCGTTATACGTTATATCGTAATAGTATATAACGTTATACGTTATATAGTAATAGTATATAACGTTATACGTTATATAGTAATCGTATATAACGTTATACGTTATATAGTAATAGTATATAACGTTATACGTTATATAGTAATAGTATATAACGTTATACGTTAGTACGTAATAATATACAACGTTATACGTGATATGGCAATACTATATAACATTATACGTTATTACGTAATAGTATCTAACGTTATACGTTATTACGTAATAGTATACAACGTTATACGTGATATGGTAATACTATATAACGTTATACGCTATTACGTAATAGTATATAACGTTATACGTTAATACGTAATAGTATATATCGTTATACGTTATATAGTAATCGTATATAACGTTATACGTTATATAGTAATAGTATATAACGTTATACGTTATATAGTAATAGTATATAACGTTATACGTTAGTACGTAATAATATACAACGTTATACGTGATATGGCAATACTATATAACATTATACGTTATTACGTAATAGTATCTAACGTTATACGTTAATACGTAATAGTATATATCGTTATACGTTATATAGTAATAGTATATAACGTTATACGTTATATAGTAATCGTATATAACGTTATACGTTATATAGTAATAGTATATAACGTTATACGTTATATAGTAATAGTATATAACGTTATACGTTATATAGTAATAGTATATAACGTTATACGTTAGTACGTAATAATATACAACGTTATACGTGATATGGTAAAACTATATAACGTTATACGTTAATACGTAATAGTATATAACGTTATACGTTAATACGTAATAGTATATATCGTTATACGTTATATAGTAATAGTATATAGCGATATACGTTATATAGTAATAGTATATAACGTTATACGTTAGTACGTAATACTATATAACGTTATACGTTATTACGTAATAGTATATAACGTTATACGTTAGTACGTAACAATATACAACGTTATACGTGATATGGTAAAACTATATAGCGTTATACGTTAATACGTAATAGTATATATCGTTATACGTTATATAGTAATACTATATAACGTTATACGTTATTACGTAATAGTATATAACGTTATAAGTTATATAGTAATAGTATATAACGTTATACGTTATATAGTAATAGTATATAACGTTATACGTTATATAGTAATAGTATATAACGTTATACGTTATATAGTAATAGTATATAACGTTATACGTCAGTACGTAATAATATACATCGTTATACGTGATATGGTAATACTATATAACGTTATACGTTAATGCGTAATAGTATATATCGTTATACGTTATATAGTAATAGTATATAACGTTATACGTTATATAGTAATAGTATATAACGTTATACGTTAGTACGTAACAATATACAACGTTATACGTGATATGGTAATAGTATATAACGTTATACGTTAATACGTAATAGTATATATCGTTATACGTTATATAGGAATAGTATATATTGATATACGTTATATAGTAATAGTATATAACGTTATACGTTATATAGTAATAGTATATAACGTTATACGTTATATAGTAATATTATATAACGTTATGCGTTATATAGTAATAGTATATAACGTTATACGTTATATAGTAACAGTATATAACGTTATACGTTATATAGTAATAGTATATAACGTTATACGTTATATAGTAATAGTATATAACGTTATGCGTTATATACTAAAAGTATATAACGTTATACGATAGTACGTAATAGAATATATCGTTATACGTTATATAGTAATAGTATATAACGTTATACGATAGTACGTAATGGAATATATCGTTATACGTTATATAGTAATAGTATATAACGTTATACGTTATATAGTAATAGTATATAATGTTATACGTTATATAGTAATAGTATATAACGTTATACGTTATATAGTAATAGTATATAACGTTATACGTTATATAGTAATAGTATATAACGTTATACGTTATATAGTAATAGTATATAACGTTATACGTTATATAGTAATAGTATATAACGTTATACGTTATATAGTAATATTATATAACATTATGAGTTATATAGTAATAGTATATAACGTTATACGTTATATAGTAATATTATATAACGATATGCGTTATATAGTAATAGTATATAACCTTATACGTTATATAGTAATAGTATATAACGTTATACGATATATAGTAATTGTATATAACGTTATACGTTATATAGTAATAGTATATAACGTTATACGTTAGTACGTAATAATATACAACGTTATACGTGATATGGCAATACTATATAACGTTATACGTTATTACGTAATAGTATATAACGTTATACGTTATTACGTAATAGTATACAACGTTATACGTGATATGGTAAAACTATATAACGTTATGCGTTATATAGTAATAGTATATAACGTTATACGTTATATAGTAATAGTATATAACGTTATACGTTATATAGTAATAGTATATAACGTTATACGTTAATACGTAATAGTATATATCGTTATACGTTATATAGTAATAGTATATAACGTTATACGTTATATAGTAATATTATATAACGTTATGCGTTATATAGTAATAGTACATAACGTTATACGTTATATAGTAATAGTACATAACGTTATGCGTTATATAGTAATAGTATATAACGTTATACGATAGTACGGAATAGTATATATCGTTATACGTTATATCGTAATAGTATATAACGTTATACGTTATATAGTAATAGTATATAACGTTATACGTTATATAGTAATAATATATAACGTTATACGTTATATAGTAATAGTATATAACGTTATACGTTAGTACGTAATAGTATATAACGTTATACGTTAATACGTAATAGTATATATCGTTATACGTTATATAGTAACAGTATATAACGTTATACGTTATATAGTAATAGTATATAACGTTATACGTTATATAGTATAAGTGTATAACGTTATACGTTATATAGTAATAGTATATAACGTTATACGTTAGTACGTAATAATATACAACGTTATACGTGATATAGTAATAGTATATAACGTTATACGATCGTACGTAATAGTATATAACGTTATACGTGATATGGTAATACTATATAACGTTATACGCCATTACGTAATAGTATATAACGTTATACGTTAATACGTAATAGTATATATCGTTATACGATATATAGTAATAGTATATAGCGATATACGTTATATAGTAATAGTATATAACGTTATACGTTAGTACGTAATAGTATATAACGTTACACGTTATATGGTAATACCATACAACGTTATACGTTATGTAGTAATAGTATATAACGTTATACGTTATATAGTAATATTATCTAACGTTATGCGTTATATAGTAATAGTATATAACGTTATACGATAGTACGTAATGGTATATAACGTTATACGTGATATGGTAATACTATATAACGTTATACGCTATTACGTAATAGTATATAACGTTATACGTTATTACGTAATAGTATATATCGTTATACGTTATATAGTAATAGTATATAGCGATATACGTTATATAGTAATAGTATATAACGTTATACGTTAGTACGTAATAGTATATAACGTTATACGTTAATACGTAATAGTATATATCGTTATACGTTATATAGTAACAGTATATAACGTTATACGTTATATAGTATAAGTATATAACGTTATACGTTATATAGTAATAGTATATAACGTTATACGTTATATAGTATAAGTATATAACGTTATACGTTATATAGTAATAGTATATAACGTTATACGTTATGTAGTAATATTATATAACATTATGAGTTATATAGTAATAGTATATAACGTTATACGTTATATAGTAATATTATATAACGTTATGCGTTATATAGTAATAGCATATAACCTTATACGTTATATAGTAATAGTATATAACGTTATACGTTATATAGTAATAGTATATAACGTTATACGTTATATAGTAATATTATCTAACGTTATGCGTTATATAGTAATAGTATATAACGTTATACGATAGTACGTAATGGTATATAACGTTATACGTGATATGGTAATACTATATAACGTTATACGCTATTACGTAATAGTATATAACGTTATACGTTAATACGTAATAGTATATATCGTTATACGTTATATAGTAATAGTATATAGCGATATACGTTATATAGTAATGGTATATAACGTTATACGTTAGTACGTAATAGTATATAACGTTATACGTTAATACGTAATAGTATATATCGTTATACGTTATATAGTAACAGTATATAACGTTATACGTTATATAGTAATAGTATATAACGTTATACGTTATATAGTATAAGTATATAACGTTATACGTTATATAGTAATAGTATATAACGTTATACGTTATATAGTAATAGTATATAACGTTATACGTTATATAGTAATAGTATATAACCTTATACGTTATATAGTAATAGTATATAACGTTATACGCTATATAGTAATAGAATATAACGTTATACGATATATAGTAATAGTATATAACGTTATACGTTATATAGTAATATTATATAACGTTATACGTTATATAGTAATAGTATATAACGTTATACGTTAGTACGTAATAATACACAACGTTATACGTGATATGGCAATACTATATAACGTTATACGTTATTACGTAATAGTATATAACGTTATACGTTATATAGTAATAGTATATAACGTTACACGTTATATAGTAATATTATATAACGTTATGCGTTATATAGTAATAGTATATAACGTTATACGTTATATAGTAATATTATATTACGTTATACGTTATATAGTAATAGTATATAACGTTATACGTTATATAGTAATAGTATATAACGTTATACGTTATATAGTATAAGTATATAACGTTATACGTTATATAGTAATAGTATATAACGTTATACATTATATTGTAATATTATATAACATTATGCGTTATATAGTAATAGTATATAACGTTATACGTTATATAGTAATATTATATAACGTTATGCGTTATATAGTAATAGTATATAACCTTATACGTTATATAGTAATAGTATATAACGTTATACGTTAGTACGTAATAATATACAACGTTATACGTGATATGGTAAAACTATATAACGTTATACGTTAATACGTAATAGTATATAACGTTATACGTTAATACGTAATAGTATATATCGTTATACGTTATATAGTAATAGTATATAGCGATATACGTTATATAGTAATAGTATATAACGTTATACGTTAGTACGTAATACTATATAACGTTATACGTTATTACATAATAGTATATAACGTTATAAGTTATATAGTAATAGTATATAACGTTATACGTTATATAGTAATAGCATATAACGTTATACGTTATATAGTAATAGTATATAACGTTATACGTTAGTACGTAACAATATACAACGTTATACGTGATATGGTAAAACTATATAGCGTTATACGTTAATACGTAATAGTATATATCGTTATACGTTATATAGTAATACTATATAACGTTATACGTTATTACGTAATAGTATATAACGTTATAAGTTATATAGTAATAGTATATAACGTTATACGTTATATAGTAATAGTATATAACGTTATACGTTATATAGTAATAGTATATAACGTTATACGTTATATAGTAATAGTATATAACGTTATACGTCAGTACGTAATAATATACATCGTTATACGTGATATGGTAATACTATATAACGTTGTACGTTAATGCGTAATAGTATATATCGTTATACGTTATATAGTAATAGTATATAACGTTATACGTTATATAGTAATAGTATATAACGTTATACGTTAGTACGTAATAATATACAACGTTATACGTGATATGGTAATAGTATATAACGTTATACGTTAATACGTAATAGTATATATCGTTATACGTTATATAGGAATAGTATATATTGATATACGTTATATAGTAATAGTATATAACGTTATACGTTATATAGTAATAGTATATAACGTTATACGTTATATAGTAATATTATATAACGTTATGCGTTATATAGTAATAGTATATAACGTTATACGTTATATAGTAACAGTATATAACGTTATACGTTATATAGTAATAGTATATAACGTTATACGTTATATAGTAATAGTATATAACGTTATGCGTTATATACTAATAGTATATAACGTTATACGATAGTACGTAATAGAATATATCGTTATACGTTATATAGTAATAGTATATAACGTTATACGATAGTACGTAAAGGAATATATCGTTATACGTTATATAGTAATAGTATATAACGTTATACGTTATATAGTAATAGTATATAACGTTATACGTTAGTACGTAATAATATACAACGTTATACGTGATATGGTAATACTATATAACGTTATACGTTAATACGTAATAGTATATATCGTTATACGTTATATAGGAATAGTATACAACGTTATACGTGATATGGTAATACTATATAACGTTATACGCTATTACGTAATAGTATATAACGTTATACGTTAATACGTAATAGTATATATCGTTATACGTTATATAGTAATCGTATATAACGTTATACGTTATATAGTAATAGTATATAACGTTATACGATAGTACGGAATAGTATATATCGTTATACGTTATATCGTAATAGTATATAACGTTATACGTTATATAGTAATAGTATATAACGTTATACGTTATATAGTAATCGTATATAACGTTATACGTTATATAGTAATAGTATATAACGTTATACGTTATATAGTAATAGTATATAACGTTATACGTTAGTACGTAATAATATACAACGTTATACGTGATATGGCAATACTATATAACATTATACGTTATTACGTAATAGTATCTAACGTTATACGTTATTACGTAATAGTATACAACGTTATACGTGATATGGTAATACTATATAACGTTATACGCTATTACGTAATAGTATATAACGTTATACGTTAATACGTAATAGTATATATCGTTATACGTTATATAGTAATCGTATATAACGTTATACGTTATATAGTAATAGTATATAACGTTATACGTTATATAGTAATAGTATATAACGTTATACGTTAGTACGTAATAATATACAACGTTATACGTGATATGGCAATACTATATAACATTATACGTTATTACGTAATAGTATCTAACGTTATACGTTAATACGTAATAGTATATATCGTTATACGTTATATAGTAATAGTATATAACGTTATACGTTATATAGTAATCGTATATAACGTTATACGTTATATAGTAATAGTATATAACGTTATACGTTATATAGTAATAGTATATAACGTTATACGTTATATAGTAATAGTATATAACGTTATACGTTAGTACGTAATAATATACAACGTTATACGTGATATGGTAAAACTATATAACGTTATACGTTAATACGTAATAGTATATAACGTTATACGTTAATACGTAATAGTATATATCGTTATACGTTATATAGTAATAGTATATAGCGATATACGTTATATAGTAATAGTATATAACGTTATACGTTAGTACGTAATACTATATAACGTTATACGTTATTACGTAATAGTATATAACGTTATACGTTAGTACGTAACAATATACAACGTTATACGTGATATGGTAAAACTATATAGCGTTATACGTTAATACGTAATAGTATATATCGTTATACGTTATATAGTAATACTATATAACGTTATACGTTATTACGTAATAGTATATAACGTTATAAGTTATATAGTAATAGTATATAACGTTATACGTTATATAGTAATAGTATATAACGTTATACGTTATATAGTAATAGTATATAACGTTATACGTTATATAGTAATAGTATATAACGTTATACGTTATATAGTAATAGTATATAACGTTATACGTCAGTACGTAATAATATACATCGTTATACGTGATATGGTAATACTATATAACGTTATACGTTAATGCGTAATAGTATATATCGTTATACGTTATATAGTAATAGTATATAACGTTATACGTTATATAGTAATAGTATATAACGTTATACGTTAGTACGTAATAATATACAACGTTATACGTGATATGGTAATAGTATATAACGTTATACGTTAATACGTAATAGTATATATCGTTATACGTTATATAGGAATAGTATATATTGATATACGTTATATAGTAATAGTATATAACGTTATACGTTATATAGTAATAGTATATAACGTTATACGTTATATAGTAATATTATATAACGTTATGCGTTATATAGTAATAGTATATAACGTTATACGTTATATAGTAACAGTATATAACGTTATACGTTATATAGTAATAGTATATAACGTTATACGTTATATAGTAATAGTATATAACGTTATGCGTTATATACTAAAAGTATATAACGTTATACGATAGTACGTAATAGAATATATCGTTATACGTTATATAGTAATAGTATATAACGTTATACGATAGTACGTAATGGAATATATCGTTATACGTTATATAGTAATTGTATATAACGTTATGCGTTATATAGTAATAGTATATAACGTTATACGTTATATAGTAATAGTATATAACGTTATACGTTATATAGTAATAGTATATTACGTTATACGTTATATAGTAATAGTATATAACGTTATACGTTATATAGTAATACTATATAACGTTATACGTTATATAGTAATATTATATAACGTTATACGTGATATGGCAATACTATATAACGTTATACGTTATATAGTAATATTATATAACATTATACGTTATATAGTAATAGTATAGAACGTTGTACGTTATATAGTAATTGTATATAACGTTATACGTTATATAGTAATATTATATAACGTTATACGTGATATGGCAATACTATATAACGTTATACGTTATATAGTAATACTATATAACGTTATACGTTATATAGTAATAGTATATAACGTTATACGTTATATAGTAATAGTATATAACGTTATACGTTATATAGTAATAGTATATAACGTTATACGTGATATGGCAATACTATATAACGTTATACGTTATATAGTAATAGTATATAACGTTATACGTTGTATAGTAATATTATATAACGTTATACGTTATATAGTAATAGTATATAACGTTATACGTTGTATAGTAATAGTATATAACGTTATACGTTATATAGTAATAGTATATAACGTTATACGTTATATAGTAATAGTATATAACGTTGTACGTTATATAGTAATAGTATATAACGTTATACGTTATATAGTAATAGTATATAACGTTGTACGTTACATAGTAATAGTATATAACGTTATACGTTATATAGTAATAGTATATAACGTTATACGTTATATAGTAATTGTATATAACGTTATGCGTTATATAGTAATAGTATATAACGTTATACGTTATATAGTAATAGTATATAACGTTATACGTTATATAGTAATAGTATATTACGTTATACGTTATATAGTAATAGTATATAACGTTATACGTTATATAGTAATAGTATATAACGTTATACGTTATATAGTAATAGTATATAACGTTATACGTTATATAGTAATAGTATATTACGTTATACGTTATATAGTAATAGTATATAACGTTATACGTTATATAGTAATACTATATAACGTTATACGTTATATAGTAATAGTATATAACGTTATACGTTATATAGTAATTGTATATAACGTTATGCGTTATATAGTAATAGTATATAACGTTATACGTTATATAGTAATAGTATATAACGTTATACGTGATATGGCAATACTATATAACGTTATACGTTATATAGTAATAGTATATAACGTTATACGTTGTATAGTAATATTATATAACGTTATACGTTATATAGTAATATTATATAACGTTATACGTTGTATAGTAATAGTATATAACGTTATACGTTATATAGTAATAGTATATAACGTTCTACGTTATATAGTAATAGTATATAACGTTGTACGTTACATAGTAATAGTATATAACGTTATACGTTACATAGTAATAGTATATAACGTTATACGTTATATAGTAATAGTATATTACGTTATACGTTATATAGTAATAGTATATAACGTTATACGTTATATAGTAATAGTATATAACGTTATACGTTATATAGTAATAGTATATAACGTTATACGTTATATAGTAATAGTATATAACGTTGTACGTTACATAGTAATAGTATATAACGTTATACGTTATATAGTAATAGTATATTACGTTATACGTTATATAGTAATAGTATATAACGTTATACGTTATATAGTAATAGTATATAACGTTATACGTTATATAGTAATACTATATAACGTTATACGTTATATAGTAATATTATATAACATTATACGTTATATAGTAATAGTATAGAACGTTGTACGTTATATAGTAATAGTATATAACGTTATACGTTATATAGTAATAGTATATAACGTTATACGTTATATAGTAATAGTATATAACGTTATACGTTATGTAGTAATAGTATATAACGTTATACGTTATATAGTAATAGTATATAACGTTATACGTTATATAGTAATAGTATATAACGTTATACGTTATATAGTAATAGTATATAACGTTATACGTTATATAGTAATAGTATATAACGTTATACGTTATATAGTAATAGTATAAAACGTTATACGTGATATGGCAATACTATATAACTTTTTACGTTATATAGTAATAGTATATAACGTTATACGTTGTATAGTAATATTATATAACGTTATACGTTATATAGTAATAGTATATAACGTTATACGTTGTATAGTAATAGTATATAACGTTATACGTTATATAGTAATAGTATATAACGTTATAAGTTATATAGTAATAGTATATATCGTTATACGTTATATAGTAATAGTATATAACGTTATACGTTATATAGTAATAGTATATAACGTTATACGTTATATAGTAATAGTATATAACGTTATGCGTTATATAGTAATAGTATATAACGTTATACGTTATATAGTAATAGTATATAACGTTATACGTTATATAGTAATAGTATATAACGTTATACGTTATATAGTAATAGTATAAAACGTTATACGTGATATGGCAATACTATATAACGTTATACGTTATATAGTAATAGTATATAACGTTATACGTTGTATAGTAATATTATATAACGTTATACGTTATATAGTAATAGTATATAACGTTATACGTTGTATAGTAATAGTATATAACGTTATACGTTATATAGTAATAGTATATAACGTTATACGTTATATAGTAATAGTATATATCGTTATACGTTATATAGTAATAGTATATAACGTTATACGTTATATAGTAATAGTATATAACGTTATACGTTATATAGTAATAGTATATAACGTTATGCGTTATATAGTAATAGTATATAACGTTATACGTTATATAGTAATAGTATATAACGTTATACGTTATATAGTAATAGTATATAACGTTATACGTTATATAGTAATAGTATATAACGTTATACGTTATATAGTAATAGTATATAACGTTATACGTTATATAGTAATAGTATATAACGTTATACGTTATATAGTAATAGTATATAACGTTATACGTTATATAGTAATAGTATATAACGTTGTACGTTACATAGTAATAGTATATAACGTTATACGTTACATAGTAATAGTATATAACGTTATACGTTATATAGTAATAGTATATTACGTTATACGTTATATAGTAATAGTATATAACGTTATACGTTATATAGTAATAGTATATAACGTTATACGTTATATAGTAATAGTATATAACGTTATACGTTATATAGTAATAGTATATAACGTTGTACGTTACATAGTAATAGTATATAACGTTATACGTTATATAGTAATAGTATATTACGTTATACGTTATATAGTAATAGTATATAACGTTATACGTTATATAGTAATAGTATATAACGTTATACGTTATATAGTAATACTATATAACGTTATACGTTATATAGTAATATTATATAACATTATACGTTATATAGTAATAGTATAGAACGTTGTACGTTATATAGTAATAGTATATAACGTTATACGTTATATAGTAATAGTATATAACGTTATACGTTATATAGTAATAGTATATAACGTTATACGTTATGTAGTAATAGTATATAACGGTATACGTTATATAGTAATAGTATATAACGTTATACGTTATATAGTAATAGTATATAACGTTATACGTTATATAGTAATATTATATAACGTTATACGTGATATGGCAATACTATATAACGTTATACGATATGTAGTAATAGTATATAACGTTATACGTTATATAGTAATAGTATATAACGTTATACGTTATATAGTAATAGTATATAACGTTATACGTTATATAGTAATAGTATATAACGTTATACGTTATATAGTAATAGTATATAACGTTATACGTTATATAGTAATAGTATATAACGTTGTACGTTACATAGTAATAGTATGTAACGTTATACGTTATATAGTAATAGTATATTACGTTATACGTTATATAGTAATAGTATATAACGTTATACGTTATATAGTAATAGTATATAACGTTATACGTTATATAGTAATAGTATATAACGTTATGCGTTATATAGTAATAGTATATAACGTTATACGTTATATAGTAATAGTATATAACGTTATACGTTATATAGTAATAGTATATTACGTTATACGTTATATAGTAATAGTATATAACGTTATACGTTATATAGTAATAGTATATAACGTTATACGTTATATAGTAATAGTATATAACGTTATACGTTGTATAGTAATATTATATAACGTTATACGCTATTACGTAATAGTATATAACGTTATACGTTAATACGTAATAGTATATATCGTTATACGTTATATAGTAATAGTATATAACGTTATACGTTATATAGTAATAGTATATAACGTTATGCGTTATATAGTAATAGTATATAACGTTATACGTTATATAGAAATAGTATATAACCTTATACGTTATATAGTAATAGTATAGAACGTTGTACGTTATATAGTAATTGTATATAACGTTATACGTTATATAGTAATATTATATAACGTTATACGTGATATGGCAATACTATATAAAGTTATACGTTATATAGTAATACTATATAACGTTATACGTTATATAGTAATAGTATATAACGTTATACGTTATATAGTAATAGAATATAACGTTATGCGTTATATAGTAATAGTATATAACGTTATACGTTATATAGTAATAGTATATAACGTTATACATTATATAGTAATAGTATATAACGTTATACGTTATATAGTAATAGTATATAACGTTATACTATATATAGTAATACTATATAACGTTATACGTTATATAGTAATATTATATAACGTTATACGTGATATGGCAATACTATATAACGTTATACGTTATATAGTAATAGGATATAACGTTATACGTTGTATAGTAATATTATATAACGTTATACGATATATAGTAATAGTATATAACGTTATACGTTGTATAGTAATAGTATATAACGTTATACGTTATATAGTAATAGTATATAACGTGATACGTTCTATAGTAATAGTATATACCGTTGTGCGTTATATAGTAATAGTATATAACGTTATACGTTATGTAGTAATAGTATATTACGTTATACTTTATATAGTAATAGTATATAACGTTATACGTTATATAGTAATAGTATATAACGTTATACGTTATATAGTAATAGTATATAACGTTATACGTTATATAGTAATAGTATATAACGTTATGCGTTATATAGTAATAGTATATAACGTTATACGTTATATAGTAATAGTATATAACGTTATACGTTATATAGTAATATTATATAACGTTATACGTGCTATGGCAATACTATATAACGTTATACGTTATATAGTAATAGTATATAACGTTATACGTTATATAGTAATATTATATAACGTTATACGTTATATAGTAATAGTATATAACGTTATACGTTGTATAGTAATATTATATAACGTTATACGCTATTACGTAATAGTATATAACGTTATACGTTAATACGTAATAGTATATATCGTTATACGTTATATAGTAATAGTATATAACGTTATATGTTATATAGAAATAGTATATAACGTTATGCGTTATATAGTAATAGCATATAACGTTATACGTTATATAGTAATATTATATAACGTTATACGTGATATGGCAATACTATATAACGTTATACGTTATATAGTAATAGTATATAACATTATACGTTATATAGTAATAGTATATAACGTTATACGTTATATAGTAATAGTATATTACGTTATACGTTATATAGTAATAGTATATAACGTTATACGTTATATAGTAATAGTATATAACGTTATACGTTATATAGTAATAGTATATTACGTTATACGTTATATAGTAATAGTATATAACGTTATACGTTATATAGTAATAGTATATTACGTTATACGTTATATAGTAATAGTATATAACGTTATGCGTTATATAGTAATAGTATATAACGTTATGCGTTATATAGTAATAGTATATAACGTTATGCGTTATATAGTAATAGTATATAACGTTATACGTTATATAGTAATAGTATATAACGTTATACGTTATATAGTAATAGTATATAACGTTATACGTTATATAGTAATAGTATATAACGTTATACTATATATAGTAATACTATATAACGTTATACGTTATATAGTAATATTATATAACGTTATACGTGATATGGCAATACTATATAACGTTATACGTTATATAGTAATAGGATATAACGTTATACGTTGTATAGTAATATTATATAACGTTATACGTTATATAGTAATAGTATATAACGTTATACGTTGTATAGTAATAGTATATAACGTTATACGTTATATACTATTACTATATAACGTTATACGTTCTATAGTAATAGTATATACCGTTGTACGTTATATAGTAATAGTATATAACGTTATACGTTATATAGTAATATTATATAACGTTATACGTGATATGGCAATACTATATAACGTTATACGTTATATAGTAATAGTATATAACATTATACGTTATATAGTAATAGTATATAACGTTATCCGTTATATAGTAATAGTATATTACGTTATACGTTATATAGTAATAGTATATCACGTTATGCGTTATATAGTAATAGTATATAACGTTATGCGTTATATAGTAATAGTATATAACGTTATGCGTTATATAGTAATAGTATATAACGTTATACGTTGTATAGTAATAGTATATAACGTTATACGTTATATAGTAATAGTATATAACGTGATACGTTCTATAGTAATAGTATATACCGTTGTGCGTTATATAGTAATAGTATATAACGTTATACGTTATGTAGTAATAGTATATTACGTTATACGTTATATAGTAATAGTATATAACGTTATACGTTATATAGTAATAGTATATAACGTTATACGTTATATAGTAATAGTATATAACGTTATACGTTATATAGTAATAGTATATAACGTTATACGTTATATAGTAATAGTATATAACGTTATACGTTATATAGTAATAGTATATAACGTTATACGTTATATAGTAATATTATATAACGTTATACGTGCTATGGCAATACTATATAACGTTATACGTTATATAGTAATAGTATATTACGTTATACGTTATATAGTAATATTATATAACGTTATACGTTATATAGTAATAGTATATAACGTTATACGTTGTATAGTAATATTATATAACGTTATACGCTATTACGTAATAGTATATAACGTTATACGTTAATACGTAATAGTATATATCGTTATACGTTATATAGTAATAGTATATAACGTTATATGTTATATAGAAATAGTATATAACGTTATGCGTTATATAGTAATAGCATATAACGTTATACGTTATATAGTAATATTATATAACGTTATACGTGATATGGCAATACTATATAACGTTATACGTTATATAGTAATAGTATATAACATTATACGTTATATAGTAATAGTATATAACGTTATACGTTATATAGTAATAGTATATTACGTTATACGTTATATAGTAATAGTATATAACGTTATACGTTATATAGTAATAGTATATAACGTTATACGTTATATAGTAATAGTATATTACGTTATACGTTATATAGTAATAGTATATAACGTTATACGTTATATAGTAATAGTATATTACGTTATACGTTATATAGTAATAGTATATAACGTTATGCGTTATATAGTAATAGTATATAACGTTATGCGTTATATAGTAATAGTATATAACGTTATGCGTTATATAGTAATAGTATATAACGTTATACGTTATATAGTAATAGTATATAACGTTATACGTTATATAGTAATAGTATATAACGTTATACGTTATATAGTAATAGTATATAACGTTATACTATATATAGTAATACTATATAACGTTATACGTTATATAGTAATATTATATAACGTTATACGTGATATGGCAATACTATATAACGTTATACGTTATATAGTAATAGGATATAACGTTATACGTTGTATAGTAATATTATATAACGTTATACGTTATATAGTAATAGTATATAACGTTATACGTTGTATAGTAATAGTATATAACGTTATACGTTATATAGTAATAGTATATAACGTTATACGTTCTATAGTAATAGTATATACCGTTGTACGTTATATAGTAATAGTATATAACGTTATACGTTATATAGTAATATTATATAACGTTATACGTGATATGGCAATACTATATAACGTTATACGTTATATAGTAATAGTATATAACATTATACGTTATATAGTAATAGTATATAACGTTATCCGTTATATAGTAATAGTATATTACGTTATACGTTATATAGTAATAGTATATCACGTTATGCGTTATATAGTAATAGTATATAACGTTATGCGTTATATAATAATAGTATATAACGTTATGCGTTATATAGTAATAGTATATAACGTTATACGTTGTATAGTAATAGTATATAACGTTATACGTTATATAGTAATAGTATATAACGTGATACGTTCTATAGTAATAGTATATACCGTTGTGCGTTATATAGTAATAGTATATAACGTTATACGTTATGTAGTAATAGTATATTACGTTATACGTTATATAGTAATAGTATATAACGTTATACGTTATATAGTAATAGTATATAACGTTATACGTTATATAGTAATAGTATATAACGTTATACGTTATATAGTAATAGTATATAACGTTATACGTTATATAGTAATAGTATATAACGTTATACGTTATATAGTAATAGTATATAACGTTATACGTTATATAGTAATATTATATAACGTTATACGTGCTATGGCAATACTATATAACGTTATACGTTATATAGTAATAGTATATAACGTTATACGTTATATAGTAATATTATATAACGTTATACGTTATATAGTAATAGTATATAACGTTATACGTTGTATAGTAATATTATATAACGTTATACGCTATTACGTAATAGTATATAACGTTATACGTTAATACGTAATAGTATATATCGTTATACGTTATATAGTAATAGTATATAACGTTATATGTTATATAGAAATAGTATATAACGTTATGCGTTATATAGTAATAGCATATAACGTTATACGTTATATAGTAATATTATATAACGTTATACGTGATATGGCAATACTATATAACGTTATACGTTATATAGTAATAGTATATAACATTATACGTTATATAGTAATAGTATATAACGTTATACGTTATATAGTAATAGTATATTACGTTATACGTTATATAGTAATAGTATATAACGTTATACGTTATATAGTAATAGTATATAACGTTATACGTTATATAGTAATAGTATATTACGTTATACGTTATATAGTAATAGTATATAACGTTATACGTTATATAGTAATAGTATATTACGTTATACGTTATATAGTAATAGTATATAACGTTATGCGTTATATAGTAATAGTATATAACGTTATACGTTATATAGTAATATTATATAACGTTATACGTTATATAGTAATAGTATATAACGTTATACGTTGTATAGTAATATTATATAACGTTATACGCTATTACGTAATAGTATATAACGTTATACGTTAATACGTAATAGTATATATCGTTATACGTTATATAGTAATAGTATATAACGTTATATGTTATATAGAAATAGTATATAACGTTATGCGTTATATAGTAATAGCATATAACGTTATACGTTAATACGTAATAGTATATATCGTTATACGTTATATAGTAATAGTATATAACGTTATACGTTATATAGTAATAGTATATAACGTTATGCGTTATATAGTAATAGTATATAACGTTGTACGTTCTATAGTAATAGTATATAACATTATACGTTATATAGTAATAGTATATAACGTTATACGTTATATAGTAATAGTATATTACGTTATACGTTATATAGTAATAGTATATAACGTTATGCGTTATATAGTAATAGTATATAACGTTATGCGTTATATAGTAATAGTATATAACGTTATGCGTTATATAGTAATAGTATATAACGTTATACGTTATATAGTAATAGAATATAACGTTATACGTTGTATAGTAATATTATATAACGTTATACGTTATATAGTAATAGTATATAACGTTATACGTTGTATAGTAATAGTATATAACGTTATACGTTATATAGTAATAGTATATAACGTTATACGTTCTATAGTAATAGTATATAACGTTGTACGTTATATAGTAACAGTATATAACGTTATACGTTCTATAGTAATAGTATATAACGTTATACGTTATATAGTAATAGTATATAACGTTATACGTTCTATAGTAATAGTATATAACGTTATACGTTATATAGTAATAGTATATAACGTTATACGTTATATAGTAATAGTATATTACGTTATACGTTATATAGTAATAGTATATAACGTTATACGTTATATAGTAATAGTATATAACGTTATACGTTCTATAGTAATAGTATATAACATTATACGTTATATAGTAATAGTATATAACGTTATACGTTATATAGTAATAGTATATTACGTTATACGTTATATAGTAATAGTATATAACGTTATGCGTTATATAGTAATAGTATATAACGTTATGCGTTATATAGTAATAGTATATAACGTTATGCGTTATATAGTAATAGTATATAACGTTATACGTTATATAGTAATAGAATATAACGTTATACGTTGTATAGTAATATTATATAACGTTATACGTTATATAGTAATAGTATATAACGTTATAACGTTATACGTTATATAGTAATAGTATATAACGTTATACGTTCTATAGTAATAGTATATAACGTTGTACGTTATATAGTAATAGTATATAACGTTATACGTTATATAGTAATAGTATATAACGTTGTACGTTATATAGTAATAGTATATAACGTTATACGTTATATAGTAATAGTATATTACGTTATACGTTATATAGTAATAGTATATAACGTTATGCGTTATATAGTAATAGTATATAACGTTATACGTTATATAGTAATAGTATATAACGTTATGCGTTATATAGTAATAGTATATTACGTTATACGTTATATAGTAATAGTATATAACGTTATACGTTATATAGTAATAGTATATTACGTTATACGTTATATAGTAATAGTATATAACGTTATACGTTATATAGTAATAGTATATAACGTTATACGTTATATAGTAATAGTATATAACGTTATACGTTATATAGTAATAGTATATAACGTTATACGTTATATAGTAATAGTATATAACGTTATACGTTATATAGTAATATTATATAACGTTATACGTGCTATGGCAATACTATATAACGTTATACGTTATATAGTAATAGTATATAACGTTATACGTTATATAGTAATATTATATAACGTTATACGTTATATAGTAATAGTATATAACGTTATACGTTGTATAGTAATATTATATAACGTTATACGCTATTACGTAATAGTATATAACGTTATACGTTAATACGTAATAGTATATATCGTTATACGTTATATAGTAATAGTATATAACGTTATACGTTATATAGTAATAGTATATAACGTTATGCGTTATATAGTAATAGTATATAACGTTATACGTTATATAGTAATAGTATATAACGTTATACGTTATATAGTAATAGTATATAACGTTATACGTTATATAGTAATAGTATATAACGTTGTACGTTATATAGTAATAGTATATAACGTTATACGTTATATAGTAATAGTATATTACGTTATACGTTATATAGTAATAGTATATAACGTTATACGTTATATAGTAATAGTATATAACGTTATACGTTATATAGTGATAGTATATAACGTTATGCGTTATATAGTAATAGTATATAACGTTATACGTTATATAGTAATAGTATATAACGTTATACGTTATATAGTAATAGTATATTACGTTATACGTTATATAGTAATAGTATATAACGTTATACGTTATATAGTAATAGTATATAACGTTATACGTTATATAGTAATAGTATATAACGTTATACGTTATATAGTAATAGTATATAACGTTATACGTTATATAGTAATATTATATAACGTTATACGTGATATGGCAATACTATATAACGTTATACGTTATATAGTAATAGTATATAACGTTATACGTTATATAGTAATATTATATAACGTTATACGTTATATAGTAATATTATATAACGTTATACGTTGTATAGTAATATTATATAACGTTATACGCTATTACGTAATAGTATATAACGTTATACGTTAATACGTAATAGTATATATCGTTATACGTTATATAGTAATAGTATATAACGTTATACGTTATATAGTAATAGTATATAACGTTATGCGTTATATAGTAATACTATATAACGTTATACGTTATATAGTAATATTATATAACATTATACGTTATATAGTAATAGTATAGAACGTTGTACGTTATATAGTAATAGTATAGAACGTTGTACGTTATATAGTAATTGTATATAACGTTATACGTTATATAGTAATATTATATAACGTTATACGTGATATGGCAATACTATATAACGTTATACGTTATATAGTAATACTATATAACGTTATACGTTATATAGTAATATTATATAACATTATACGTTATATAGTAATAGTATAGAACGTTGTACGTTATATAGTAATAGTATATAACGTTATACGTTATATAGTAATAGTATATAACGTTATACGTTATATAGTAATAGTATATAACGTTATACGTTATGTAGTAATAGTATATAACGTTATACGTTATATAGTAATAGTATATAACGTTATACGTTATATAGTAATATTATATAACGTTATACGTGATATGGCAATACTATATAACGTTATACGTTATGTAGTAATAGTATATAACGTTATACGTTATATAGTAATAGTATATAACGTTATACGTTATATAGTAATAGTATATAACGTTATACGTTATATAGTAACAGTATATAACGTTATACGTTATATAGTAATAGTATATAACGTTATACGTTATATAGTAATAGTATATAACGTTGTACGTTACATAGTAATAGTATATAACGTTATACGTTACATAGTAATAGTATATAACGTTATACGTTAGATAGTAATAGTATATTACGTTATACGTTATATAGTAATAGTATATAACGTTATACGTTATATAGTAATAGTATATAACGTTATACGTTATATAGTAATAGTATATAACGTTATACGTTATATAGTAATAGTATATAACGTTGTACGTTACATAGTAATAGTATATAACGTTATACGTTATATAGTAATAGTATATTACGTTATACGTTATATAGTAATAGTATATAACGTTATACGTTATATAGTAATAGTATATAACGTTATACGTTATATAGTAATAGTATATAACGTTATACGTTATATAGTAATACTATATAACGTTATACGTTATATAGTAATATTATATAACATTATACGTTATATAGTAATAGTATAGAACGTTGTACGTTATATAGTAATAGTATATAACGTTATACGTTATATAGTAATAGTATATAACGTTATACGTTATATAGTAATAGTATATAACGTTATACGTTATGTAGTAATAGTATATAACGTTATACGTTATATAGTAATAGTATATAACGTTATACGTTATATAGTAATAGTATATAACGTTATACGTTATATAGTAATATTATATAACGTTATACGTGATATGGCAATACTATATAACGTTATACGATATGTAGTAATAGTATATAACGTTATACGTTATATAGTAATAGTATATAACGTTATACGTTATATAGTAATAGTATATAACGTTATACGTTATATAGTAATAGTATATAACGTTATACGTTATATAGTAATAGTATATAACGTTATACGTTATATAGTAATAGTATATAACGTTGTACGTTACATAGTAATAGTATATAACGTTATACGTTATATAGTAATAGTATATTACGTTATACGTTATATAGTAATAGTATATAACGTTATACGTTATATAGTAATAGTATATAACGTTATACGTTATATAGTAATAGTATATAACGTTATGCGTTATATAGTAATAGTATATAACGTTATACGTTATATAGTAATAGTATATAACGTTATACGTTATATAGTAATAGTATATTACGTTATACGTTATATATTAATAGTATATAACGTTATACGTTATATAGTAATAGTATATAACGTTATACGTTATATAGTAATAGTATATAACGTTATACGTTGTATAGTAATATTATATAACGTTATACGCTATTACGTAATAGTATATAACGTTATACGTTAATACGTAATAGTATATATCGTTATACGTTATATAGTAATAGTATATAACGTTATACGTTATATAGTAATAGTATATAACGTTATACGTTATATAGTAATATTATATAACGTTATACGTGCTATGGCAATACTATATAACGTTATACGTTATATAGTAATAGTATATAACGTTATACGTTATATAGTAATATTATATAACGTTATACGTTATATAGTAATAGTATATAACGTTATACGTTGTATAGTAATATTATATAACGTTATACGCTATTACGTAATAGTATATAACGTTATACGTTAATACGTAATAGTATATATCGTTATACGTTATATAGTAATAGTATATAACGTTATATGTTATATAGTAATAGTATATAACGTTATGCGTTATATAGTAATAGCATATAACGTTATACGTTATATAGTAATATTATATAACGTTATACGTGATATGGCAATACTATATAACGTTATACGTTATATAGTAATAGTATATAACATTATACGTTATATAGCAATAGTATATAACGTTATACGTTATATAGTAATAGTATATTACGTTATACGTTATATAGTAATAGTATATAACGTTATACGTTATATAGTAATAGTATATAACGTTATACGTTATATAGTAATAGTATATTACGTTATACGTTATATAGTAATAGTATATAACGTTATACGTTATATAGTAATAGTATATTACGTTATACGTTATATAGTAATAGTATATAACGTTATGCGTTATATAGTAATAGTATATAACGTTATGCGTTATATAGTAATAGTATATAACGTTATGCGTTATATAGTAATAGTATATAACGTTATACGTTATATAGTAATAGTATATAACGTTATACGTTATATAGTAATAGTATATAACGTTATACGTTATATAGTAATAGTATATAACGTTATACGTTATATAGTAATAGTATATAACGTTATACTATATATAGTAATACTATATAACGTTATACGTTATATAGTAATATTATATAACGTTATACGTGATATGGCAATACTATATAACGTTATACGTTATATAGTAATAGGATATAACGTTATGCGTTGTATAGTAATATTATATAACGTTATACGTTATATAGTAATAGTATATAACGTTATACGTTGTATAGTAATAGTATATAACGTTATACGTTATATAGTAATAGTATATAACGTTATACGTTCTATAGTAATAGTATATACCGTTGTACGTTATATAGTAATAGTATATAACGTTATACGTTATATAGTAATATTATATAACGTTATACGTGATATGGCAATACTATATAACGTTATACGTTATATAGTAATAGTATATAACATTATACGTTATATAGTAATAGTATATAACGTTATCCGTTATATAGTAATAGTATATTACGTTATACGTTATATAGTAATAGTATATCACGTTATGCGTTATATAGTAATAGTATATAACGTTATGCGTTATATAGTAATAGTATATAACGTTATGCGTTATATAGTAATAGTATATAACGTTATACGTTATATAGTAATAGTATATAACGTTATACGTTATATAGTAATAGTATATAACGTTATACGTTATATAGTAATAGTATATAACGTTATACGTTATATAGTAATACTATATAACGTTATACGTTATATAGTAATATTATATAACGTTATACGTGATATGGCAATACTATATAACGTTATACGTTATATAGTAATAGGATATAACGTTATACGTTGTATAGTAATATTATATAACGTTATACGTTATATAGTAACAGTATATAACGTTATACGTTCTATAGTAATAGTATATAACGTTATACGTTATATAGTAATAGTATATAACGTTATACGTTCTATAGTAATAGTATATAACGTTATACGTTATATAGTAATAGTATATAACGTTATACGTTATATAGTAATAGTATATTACGTTATACGTTATATAGTAATAGTATATAACGTTATACGTTATATAGTAATAGTATATAACGTTATACGTTCTATAGTAATAGTATATAACATTATACGTTATATAGTAATAGTATATAACGTTATACGTTATATAGTAATAGTATATTACGTTATACGTTATATAGTAATAGTATATAACGTTATGCGTTATATAGTAATAGTATATAACGTTATGCGTTATATAGTAATAGTATATAACGTTATGCGTTATATAGTAATAGTATATAACGTTATACGTTATATAGTAATAGTATATAACGTTATACGTTATATAGTAATAGTATATAACGTTATACGTTATATAGTAATAGTATATAACGTTATACGTTATATAGTAATAGTATATAACGTTATACGTTATATAGTAATACTATATAACGTTATACGTTATATAGTAATATTATATAACGTTATACGTGATATGGCAATACTATATAACGTTATACGTTATATAGTAATAGTATATAACGTTATACGTTATATAGTAATAGTATATAACGTTATACGTTATATAGTAATAGTATATAACGTTATACGTTATATAGTAATAGTATATAACGTTATACGTTATATAGTAATAGTATATAACGTTATACGTTATATAGTAATAGTATATAACGTTATACGTTATATAGTAATACTATATAACGTTATACGTTATATAGTAATATTATATAACGTTATACGTGATATGGCAATACTATATAACGTTATACGTTATATAGTAATAGAATATAACGTTATACGTTGTATAGTAATATTATATAACGTTATACGTTATATAGTAATAGTATATAACGTTATACGTTGTATAGTAATAGTATATAACGTTATACGTTATATAGTAATAGTATATAACGTTATACGTTCTATAGTAATAGTATATAACGTTGTACGTTATATAGTAATAGTATATAACGTTATACGTTATATAGTAATAGTATATTACGTTATACGTTATATAGTAATAGTATATAACGTTATACGTTATATAGTAATAGTATATAACGTTATACGTTATATAGTAATAGTATATAACGTTATGCGTTATATAGTAATAGTATATAACGTTATACGTTATATAGTAATAGTATATAACGTTATACGTTATATAGTAATAGTATATTACGTTATACGTTATATAGTAATAGTATATAACGTTATACGTTATATAGTAATAGTATATAACGTTATACGTTATATAGTAATAGTATATAACGTTATACGTTATATAGTAATAGTATATAACGTTATACGTTATATAGTAATAGTATATAACGTTATACGTTATATAGTAATATTATATAACGTTATACGTGCTATGGCAATACTATATAACGTTATACGTTATATAGTAATAGTATATAACGTTATACGTTATATAGTAATATTATATAACGTTATACGTTATATAGTAATAGTATATAACGTTATACGTTGTATAGTAATATTATATAACGTTATACGCTATTACGTAATAGTATATAACGTTATACGTTAATACGTAATAGTATATATCGTTATACGTTATATAGTAATAGTATATAACGTTATACGTTATATAGTAATAGTATATAACGTTATGCGTTATATAGTAATAGTATATAACGTTATACGTTATATAGTAATATTATATAACGTTATACGTTATATAGTAATAGTATATAACGTTCTACGTTATATAGTAATAGTATATAACGTTGTACGTTATATAGTAATAGTATATAACGTTATACGTTATATAGTAATAGTATATTACGTTATACGTTATATAGTAATAGTATATAACGTTATACGTTATATAGTAATAGTATATAACGTTATACGTTATATAGTGATAGTATATAACGTTATGCGTTATATAGTAATAGTATATAACGTTATACGTTATATAGTAATAGTATATAACGTTATACGTTATATAGTAATAGTATATTACGTTATACGTTATATAGTAATAGTATATAACGTTATACGTTATATAGTAATAGTATATAACGTTATACGTTATATAGTAATAGTATATAACGTTATACGTTATATAGTAATAGTATATAACGTTATACGTTATATAGTAATATTATATAACGTTATACGTGCTATGGCAATACTATATAACGTTATACGTTATATAGTAATAGTATATAACGTTATACGTTATATAGTAATATTATATAACGTTATACGTTATATAGTAATAGTATATAACGTTATACGTTGTATAGTAATATTATATAACGTTATACGCTATTACGTAATAGTATATAACGTTATACGTTAATACGTAATAGTATATATCGTTATACGTTATATAGTAATAGTATATAACGTTATACGTTATATAGTAATAGTATATAACGTTATGCGTTATATAGTAATACTATATAACGTTATACGTTATATAGTAATATTATATAACGTTATACGTGATATGGCAATACTATATAACGTTATACGTTATGTAGTAATAGTATATAACGTTATACGTTATATAGTAATAGTATATAACGTTATACGTTATATAGTAATAGTATATAACGTTATACGTTATATAGTAATAGTATATAACGTTATACGTTATATAGTAATAGTATATAACGTTATACGTTATATAGTAATAGTATATAACGTTGTACGTTATATAGTAATAGTATATAACGTTATACGTTATATAGTAATAGTATATAACGTTATACGTTATATAGTAATAGTATATAACGTTATACGTTATATAGTAATAGTATATAACGTTATACGTTATATAGTAATAGTATATAACGTTATACGTTATGTAGTAATAGTATATAACGTTATACGTTATATAGTAATAGTATATAACGTTATACGTTATATAGTAATATTATATAACGTTATACGTGATATGGCAATACTATATAACGTTATACGTTATGTAGTAATAGTATATAACGTTATACGTTATATAGTAATAGTATATAACGTTATACGTTATATAGTAATAGTATATAACGTTATACGTTATATAGTAATAGTATATAACGTTATACGTTATATAGTAATAGTATATAACGTTATACGTTATATAGTAATAGTATATAACGTTGTACGTTACATAGTAATAGTATATAACGTTATACGTTATATAGTAATAGTATATTACGTTATACGTTATATAGTAATAGTATATAACGTTATACGTTATATAGTAATAGTATATAACGTTATACGTTATATAGTAATAGTATATAACGTTATGCGTTATATAGTAATAGTATATAACGTTATACGTTATATAGTAATAGTATATAACGTTATACGTTATATAGTAATAGTATATTACGTTATACGTTATATAGTAATAGTATATAACGTTATACGTTATATAGTAATAGTATATAACGTTATACGTTATATAGTAATAGTATATAACGTTATACGTTGTATAGTAATATTATATAACGTTATACGCTATTACGTAATAGTATATAACGTTATACGTTAATACGTGATAGTATATATCGTTATACGTTATATAGTAATAGTATATAACGTTATACGTTATATAGTAATAGTATATAACGTTATGCGTTATATAGTAATAGTATATAACGTTGTACGTTCTATAGTAATAGTATATAACATTATACGTTATATAGTAATAGTATATAACGTTATACGTTATATAGTAATAGTATATTACGTTATACGTTATATAGTAATAGTATATAACGTTATGCGTTATATAGTAATAGTATATAACGTTATGCGTTATATAGTAATAGTATATAACGTTATGCGTTATATAGTAATAGTATATAACGTTATACGTTATATAGTAATAGAATATAACGTTATACGTTGTATAGTAATATTATATAACGTTATACGTTATATAGTAATAGTATATAACGTTATACGTTGTATAGTAATAGTATATAACGTTATACGTTATATAGTAATAGTATATAACGTTATACGTTCTATAGTAATAGTATATAACGTTGTACGTTATATAGTAACAGTATATAACGTTATACGTTCTATAGTAATAGTATATAACGTTATACGTTATATAGTAATAGTATATAACGTTATACGTTCTATAGTAATAGTATATAACGTTATACGTTATATAGTAATAGTATATAACGTTATACGTTATATAGTAATAGTATATTACGTTATACGTTATATAGTAATAGTATATAACGTTATACGTTATATAGTAATAGTATATAACGTTATACGTTCTATAGTAATAGTATATAACATTATACGTTATATAGTAATAGTATATAACGTTATACGTTATATAGTAATAGTATATTACGTTATACGTTATATAGTAATAGTATATAACGTTATGCGTTATATAGTAATAGTATATAACGTTATGCGTTATATAGTAATAGTATATAACGTTATGCGTTATATAGTAATAGTATATAACGTTATACGTTATATAGTAATAGAATATAACGTTATACGTTGTATAGTAATATTATATAACGTTATACGTTATATAGTAATAGTATATAACGTTATACGTTGTATAGTAATAGTATATAACGTTATACGTTATATAGTAATAGTATATAACGTTATACGTTCTATAGTAATAGTATATAACGTTGTACGTTATATAGTAATAGTATATAACGTTATACGTTATATAGTAATAGTATATTACGTTATACGTTATATAGTAATAGTATATAACGTTATACGTTATATAGTAATAGTATATAACGTTATACGTTATATAGTAATAGTATATAACGTTATGCGTTATATAGTAATAGTATATAACGTTATACGTTATATAGTAATAGTATATAACGTTATACGTTATATAGTAATAGTATATTACGTTATACGTTATATAGTAATAGTATATAACGTTATACGTTATATAGTAATAGTATATAACGTTATACGTTATATAGTAATAGTATATAACGTTATACGTTATATAGTAATAGTATATAACGTTATACGTTATATAGTAATAGTATATAACGTTATACGTTATATAGTAATATTATATAACGT
This sequence comes from Bombus terrestris, assembly GCF_910591885.1. Classification (NCBI taxonomy): domain Eukaryota; kingdom Metazoa; phylum Arthropoda; class Insecta; order Hymenoptera; family Apidae; genus Bombus; species Bombus terrestris. Next base: position 1,026,276 of record NC_063286.1, read on the forward strand.
TATACGTGCTATGGCAATACTATATAACGTTATACGTTATATAGTAATAGTATATAACGTTATACGTTATATAGTAATATTATATAACGTTATACGTTATATAGTAATAGTATATAACGTTATACGTTGTATAGTAATATTATATAACGTTATACGCTATTACGTAATAGTATATAACGTTATACGTTAATACGTAATAGTATATATCGTTATACGTTATATAGTAATAGTATATAACGTTATACGTTATATAGTAATAGTATATAACGTTATGCGTTATATAGTAATAGTATATAACGTTATACGTTATATAGTAATAGTATATAACGTTATACGTTATATAGTAATAGTATATAACGTTATACGTTATATAGTAATAGTATATAACGTTGTACGTTATATAGTAATAGTATATAACGTTATACGTTATATAGTAATAGTATATTACGTTATACGTTATATAGTAATAGTATATAACGTTATACGTTATATAGTAATAGTATATAACGTTATACGTTATATAGTGATAGTATATAACGTTATGCGTTATATAGTAATAGTATATAACGTTATACGTTATATAGTAATAGTATATAACGTTATACGTTATATAGTAATAGTATATTACGTTATACGTTATATAGTAATAGTATATAACGTTATACGTTATATAGTAATAGTATATAACGTTATACGTTATATAGTAATAGTATATAACGTTATACGTTATATAGTAATAGTATATAACGTTATACGTTATATAGTAATATTATATAACGTTATACGTGCTATGGCAATACTATATAACGTATAACGTTATATAGTAATAGTATATAACGTTATACGTTATATAGTAATATTATATAACGTTATACGTTATATAGTAATATTATATAACGTTATACGTTGTATAGTAATATTATATAACGTTATACGCTATTACGTAATAGTATATAACGTTATACGTTAATACGTAATAGTATATATCGTTATACGTTATATAGTAATAGTATATAACGTTATACGTTATATAGTAATAGTATATAACGTTATGCGTTATATAGTAATACTATATAACGTTATACGTTATATAGTAATATTATATAACATTATACGTTATATAGTAATAGTATAGAACGTTGTACGTTATATAGTAATAGTATAGAACGTTGTACGTTATATAGTAATTGTATATAACGTTATACGTTATATAGTAATATTATATAACGTTATACGTGATATGGCAATACTATATAACGTTATACGTTATATAGTAATACTATATAACGTTATACGTTATATAGTAATATTATATAACATTATACGTTATATAGTAATAGTATAGAACGTTGTACGTTATATAGTAATAGTATATAACGTTATACGTTATATAGTAATAGTATATAACGTTATACGTTATATAGTAATAGTATATAACGTTATACGTTATGTAGTAATAGTATATAACGTTATACGTTATATAGTAATAGTATATAACGTTATACGTTATATAGTAATATTATATAACGTTATACGTGATATGGCAATACTATATAACGTTATACGTTATGTAGTAATAGTATATAACGTTATACGTTATATAGTAATAGTATATAACGTTATACGTTATATAGTAATAGTATATAACGTTATACGTTATATAGTAATAGTATATAACGTTATACGTTATATAGTAATAGTATATAACGTTATACGTTATATAGTAATAGTATATAACGTTGTACGTTACATAGTAATAGTATATAACGTTATACGTTACATAGTAATAGTATATAACGTTATACGTTATATAGTAATAGTATATTACGTTATACGTTATATAGTAATAGTATATAACGTTATACGTTATATAGTAATAGTATATAACGTTATACGTTATATAGTAATAGTATATAACGTTATACGTTATATAGTAATAGTATATAACGTTGTACGTTACATAGTAATAGTATATAACGTTATACGTTATATAGTAATAGTATATTACGTTATACGTTATATAGTAATAGTATATAACGTTATACGTTATATAGTAATAGTATATAACGTTATACGTTATATAGTAATACTATATAACGTTATACGTTATATAGTAATATTATATAACATTATACGTTATATAGTAATAGTATAGAACGTTGTACGTTATATAGTAATAGTATATAACGTTATACGTTATATAGTAATAGTATATAACGTTATACGTTATATAGTAATAGTATATAACGTTATACGTTATGTAGTAATAGTATATAACGTTATACGTTATATAGTAATAGTATATAACGTTATACGTTATATAGTAATAGTATATAACGTTATACGTTATATAGTAATATTATATAACGTTATACGTGATATGGCAATACTATATAACGTTATACGATATGTAGTAATAGTATATAACGTTATACGTTATATAGTAATAGTATATAACGTTATACGTTATATAGTAATAGTATATAACGTTATACGTTATATAGTAATAGTATATAACGTTATACGTTATATAGTAATAGTATATAACGTTATACGTTATATAGTAATAGTATATAACGTTATACGTTATATAGTAATAGTATATAACGTTGTACGTTACATAGTAATAGTATATAACGTTATACGTTATATAGTAATAGTATATTACGTTATACGTTATATAGTAATAGTATATAACGTTATACGTTATATAGTAATAGTATATAACGTTATACGTTATATAGTAATAGTATATAACGTTATGCGTTATATAGTAATAGTATATAACGTTATACGTTATATAGTAATAGTATATAACGTTATACGTTATATAGTAATAGTATATTACGTTATACGTTATATATTAATAGTATATAACGTTATACGTTATATAGTAATAGTATATAACGTTATACGTTATATAGTAATAGTATATAACGTTATACGTTGTATAGTAATATTATATAACGTTATACGCTATTACGTAATAGTATATAACGTTATACGTTAATACGTAATAGTATATATCGTTATACGTTATATAGTAATAGTATATAACGTTATACGTTATATAGTAATAGTATATAACGTTATGCGTTATATAGTAATAGTATATAACGTTATACGTTATATAGTAATAGTATATAACCTTATACGTTATATAGTAATAGTATAGAACGTTGTACGTTATATAGTAATTGTATATAACGTTATACGTTATATAGTAATATTATATAACGTTATACGTGATATGGCAATACTATATAAAGTTATACGTTATATAGTAATACTATATAACGTTATACGTTATATAGTAATAGTATATAACGTTATACGTTATATAGTAATAGAATATAACGTTATACGTTATATAGTAATAGTATATAACGTTATACGTTATATAGTAATAGTATATAACGTTATACATTACATAGTAATAGTATATAACGTTATACGTTATATAGTAATAGTATATAACGTTATACTATATATAGTAATACTATATAACGTTATACGTTATATAGTAATATTATATAACGTTATACGTGATATGGCAATACTATATAACGTTATACGTTATATAGTAATAGGATATAACGTTATACGTTGTATAGTAATATTATATAACGTTATACGATATATAGTAATAGTATATAACGTTATACGTTGTATAGTAATAGTATATAACGTTATACGTTATATAGTAATAGTATATAACGTGATACGTTCTATAGTAATAGTATATACCGTTGTGCGTTATATAGTAATAGTATATAACGTTATACGTTATATAGTAATAGTATATTACGTTATACGTTATATAGTAATAGTATATAACGTTATACGTTATATAGTAATAGTATATAACGTTATACGTTATATAGTAATAGTATATAACGTTATACGTTATATAGTAATAGTATATAACGTTATACGTTATATAGTAATAGTATATAACGTTATACGTTATATAGTAATAGTATATAACGTTATACGTTATATAGTAATATTATATAACGTTATACGTGCTATGGCAATACTATATAACGTTATACGTTATATAGTAATAGTATATAACGTTATACGTTATATAGTAATATTATATAACGTTATACGTTATATAGTAATAGTATATAACGTTATACGTTGTATAGTAATATTATATAACGTTATACGCTATTACGTAATAGTATATAACGTTATACGTTAATACGTAATAGTATATATCGTTATACGTTATATAGTAATAGTATATAACGTTATATGTTATATAGTAATAGTATATAACGTTATGCGTTATATAGTAATAGCATATAACGTTATACGTTATATAGTAATATTATATAACGTTATACGTGATATGGCAATACTATATAACGTTATACGTTATATAGTAATAGTATATAACATTATACGTTATATAGCAATAGTATATAACGTTATACGTTATATAGTAATAGTATATTACGTTATACGTTATATAGTAATAGTATATAACGTTATACGTTATATAGTAATAGTATATAACGTTATACGTTATATAGTAATAGTATATTACGTTATACGTTATATAGTAATAGTATATAACGTTATACGTTATATAGTAATAGTATATTACGTTATACGTTATATAGTAATAGTATATAACGTTATGCGTTATATAGTAATAGTATATAACGTTATGCGTTATATAGTAATAGTATATAACGTTATGCGTTATATAGTAATAGTATATAACGTTATACGTTATATAGTAATAGTATATAACGTTATACGTTATATAGTAATAGTATATAACGTTATACGTTATATAGTAATAGTATATAACGTTATACTATATATAGTAATACTATATAACGTTATACGTTATATAGTAATATTATATAACGTTATACGTGATATGGCAATACTATATAACGTTATACGTTATATAGTAATAGGATATAACGTTATACGTTGTATAGTAATATTATATAACGTTATACGTTATATAGTAATAGTATATAACGTTATACGTTGTATAGTAATAGTATATAACGTTATACGTTATATAGTAATAGTATATAACGTTATACGTTCTATAGTAATAGTATATACCGTTGTACGTTATATAGTAATAGTATATAACGTTATACGTTATATAGTAATATTATATAACGTTATACGTGATATGGCAATACTATATAACGTTATACGTTATATAGTAATAGTATATAACATTATACGTTATATAGTAATAGTATATAACGTTATCCGTTATATAGTAATAGTATATTACGTTATACGTTATATAGTAATAGTATATCACGTTATGCGTTATATAGTAATAGTATATAACGTTATGCGTTATATAGTAATAGTATATAACGTTATGCGTTATATAGTAATAGTATATAACGTTATACGTTATATAGTAATAGTATATAACGTTATACGTTATATAGTAATAGTATATAACGTTATACGTTATATAGTAATAGTATATAACGTTATACGTTATATACTATTACTATATAACGTTATACGTTATATAGTAATATTATATAACGTTATACGTGATATGGCAATACTATATAACGTTATACGTTATATAGTAATAGGATATAACGTTATACGTTGTATAGTAATATTATATAACGTTATACGTTATATAGTAACAGTATATAACGTTATACGTTCTATAGTAATAGTATATAACGTTATACGTTATATAGTAATAGTATATAACGTTATACGTTCTATAGTAATAGTATATAACGTTATACGTTATATAGTAATAGTATATAACGTTATACGTTATATAGTAATAGTATATTACGTTATACGTTATATAGTAATAGTATATAACGTTATACGTTATATAGTAATAGTATATAACGTTATACGTTCTATAGTAATAGTATATAACATTATACGTTATATAGTAATAGTATATAACGTTATACGTTATATAGTAATAGTATATTACGTTATACGTTATATAGTAATAGTATATAACGTTATGCGTTATATAGTAATAGTATATAACGTTATGCGTTATATAGTAATAGTATATAACGTTATGCGTTATATAGTAATAGTATATAACGTTATACGTTATATAGTAATAGTATATAACGTTATACGTTATATAGTAATAGTATATAACGTTATACGTTATATAGTAATAGTATATAACGTTATACGTTATATAGTAATAGTATATAACGTTATACGTTATATAGTAATACTATATAACGTTATACGTTATATAGTAATATTATATAACGTTATACGTGATATGGCAATACTATATAACGTTATACGTTATATAGTAATAGAATATAACGTTATACGTTGTATAGTAATATTATATAACGTTATACGTTATATAGTAATAGTATATAACGTTATACGTTGTATAGTAATAGTATATAACGTTATACGTTATATAGTAATAGTATATAACGTTATACGTTCTATAGTAATAGTATATAACGTTGTACGTTATATAGTAATAGTATATAACGTTATACGTTATATAGTAATAGTATATTACGTTATACGTTATATAGTAATAGTATATAACGTTATACGTTATATAGTAATAGTATATAACGTTATACGTTATATAGTAATAGTATATAACGTTATGCGTTATATAGTAATAGTATATAACGTTATACGTTATATAGTAATAGTATATAACGTTATACGTTATATAGTAATAGTATATTACGTTATACGTTATATAGTAATAGTATATAACGTTATACGTTATATAGTAATAGTATATAACGTTATACGTTATATAGTAATAGTATATAACGTTATACGTTATATAGTAATAGTATATAACGTTATACGTTATATAGTAATAGTATATAACGTTATACGTTATATAGTAATATTATATAACGTTATACGTGCTATGGCAATACTATATAACGTTATACGTTATATAGTAATAGTATATAACGTTATACGTTATATAGTAATATTATATAACGTTATACGTTATATAGTAATAGTATATAACGTTATACGTTGTATAGTAATATTATATAACGTTATACGCTATTACGTAATAGTATATAACGTTATACGTTAATACGTAATAGTATATATCGTTATACGTTATATAGTAATAGTATATAACGTTATACGTTATATAGTAATAGTATATAACGTTATGCGTTATATAGTAATAGTATATAACGTTATACGTTATATAGTAATATTATATAACGTTATACGTTATATAGTAATAGTATATAACGTTATACGTTATATAGTAATACTATATAACGTTATACGTTATATAGTAATACTATATAACGTTATACGTTACATAGTAATTGTATATAACGTTATGCGTTATATAGTAATAGTATATAACGTTATACGTTATATAGTAATAGTATATAACGTTATACGTTATATAGTAATAGTATATAACGTTATACGTTATATAGTAATAGTATATAACGTTATACGTTATATAGTAATACTATATAACGTTATACGTTATATAGTAATATTATATAACGTTATACGTGATATGGCAATACTATATAACGTTATACGTTATATAGTAATAGGATATAACGTTATACGTTGTATAGTAATATTATATAACGTTATACGTTATATAGTAACAGTATATAACGTTATACGTTCTATAGTAATAGTATATAACGTTATACGTTATATAGTAATAGTATATAACGTTATACGTTCTATAGTAATAGTATATAACGTTATACGTTATATAGTAATAGTATATAACGTTATACGTTATATAGTAATAGTATATTACGTTATACGTTATATAGTAATAGTATATAACGTTATACGTTATATAGTAATAGTATATAACGTTATACGTTATATAGTAATAGTATATAACGTTATACGTTATATAGTAATAGTATATAACGTTATACGTTATATAGTAATAGTATATAACGTTATACGTTATATAGTAATAGTATATAACGTTATACGTTATATAGTAATAGTATATAACGTTATACGTTATATAGTAATAGTATATAACGTTATACGTTATATAGTAATAGTATATAACGTTATACGTTATATAGTAATAGTATATAACGTTATACTATATATAGTAATACTATATAACGTTATACGTTATATAGTAATATTATATAACGTTATACGTGATATGGCAATACTATATAACGTTATACGTTATATAGTAATAGGATATAACGTTATACGTTGTATAGTAATATTATATAACGTTATACGTTATATAGTAATAGTATATAACGTTATACGTTGTATAGTAATAGTATATAACGTTATACGTTATATAGTAATAGTATATAACGTTATACGTTCTATAGTAATAGTATATACCGTTGTACGTTATATAGTAATAGTATATAACGTTATACGTTATATAGTAATATTATATAACGTTATACGTGATATGGCAATACTATATAACGTTATACGTTATATAGTAATAGTATATAACATTATACGTTATATAGTAATAGTATATAACGTTATACGTTATATAGTAATAGTATATTACGTTATACGTTATATAGTAATAGTATATAACGTTATGCGTTATATAGTAATAGTATATAACGTTATGCGTTATATAGTAATAGTATATAACGTTATGCGTTATATAGTAATAGTATATAACGTTATACGTTATATAGTAATAGTATATAACGTTATACGTTATATAGTAATAGTATATAACGTTATACGTTATATAGTAATAGTATATAACGTATAACGTTATATACTAATACTATATAACGTTATACGTTATATAGTAATATTATATAACGTTATACGTGATATGGCAATACTATATAACGTTATACGTTATATAGTAATAGGATATAACGTTATACGTTGTATAGTAATATTATATAACGTTATACGTTATATAGTAACAGTATATCACGTTATACGTTCTATAGTAATAGTATATAACGTTATACGTTATATAGTAATAGTATATAACGTTATACGTTCTATAGTAATAGTATATAACGTTATACGTTATATAGTAATAGTATATAACGTTATACGTTATATAGTAATAGTATATTACGTTATACGTTATATAGTAATAGTATATAACGTTATACGTTATATAGTAATAGTATATAACGTTATACGTTATATAGTAATAGTATATAACGTTATACGTTCTATAGTAATAGTATATAACATTATACGTTATATAGTAATAGTATATAACGTTATACGTTATATAGTAATAGTATATTACGTTATACGTTATATAGTAATAGTATATAACGTTATGCGTTATATAGTAATAGTATATAACGTTATGCGTTATATAGTAATAGTATATAACGTTATGCGTTATATAGTAATAGTATATAACGTTATACGTTATATAGTAATAGTATATAACGTTATACGTTATATAGTAATAGTATATAACGTTATACGTTATATAGTAATAGTATATAACGTTATACGTTATATAGTAATAGTATATAACGCTATACGTTATATAGTAATACTATATAACGTTATACGTTATATAGTAATATTATATAACGTTATACGTGATATGGCAATACTATATAACGTTATACGTTATATAGTAATAGAATATAACGTTATACGTTGTATAGTAATATTATATAACGTTATACGTTATATAGTAATAGTATATAACGTTATACGTTGTATAGTAATAGTATATAACGTTATACGTTATATAGTAATAGTATATAACGTTATACGTTCTATAGTAATAGTATATAACGTTGTACGTTATATAGTAATAGTATATAACGTTATACGTTATATAGTAATAGTATATTACGTTATACGTTATATAGTAATAGTATATAACGTTATACGTTATATAGTAATAGTATATAACGTTATACGTTATATAGTAATAGTATATAACGTTATGCGTTATATAGTAATAGTATATAACGTTATACGTTATATAGTAATAGTATATAACGTTATACGTTATATAGTAATAGTATATAACGTTATACGTTATATAGTAATAGTATATAACGTTATACGTTATATAGTAATAGTATATAACGTTATACGTTATATAGTAATAGTATATAACGTTATACGTTATATAGTAATAGTATATAACGTTATACGTTATATAGTAATATTATATAACGTTATACGTGCTATGGCAATACTATATAACGTTATACGTTATATAGTAATAGTATATAACGTTATACGTTATATAGTAATATTATATAACGTTATACGTTATATAGTAATAGTATATAACGTTATACGTTGTATAGTAATATTATATAACGTTATACGCTATTACGTAATAGTATATAACGTTATACGTTAATACGTAATAGTATATATCGTTATACGTTATATAGTAATAGTATATAACGTTATACGTTATATAGTAATAGTATATAACGTTATGCGTTATATAGTAATAGTATATAACGTTATACGTTATATAGTAATATTATATAACGTTATACGTTATATAGTAATAGTATATAACGTTATACGTTATATAGTAATACTATATAACGCATAACGTTATATAATATTACTATATAACGTATAACGTTATATAGTAATTGTATATAACGTTATGCGTTATATAGTAATAGTATATAACGTTATACGTTATATAGTAATAGTATATAACGTTATACGTTATATAGTAATAGTATATAACGTTATACGTTATATAGTAATAGTATATAACGTATAACGTTATATACTATTACTATATAACGTTATACGTTATATAGTAATATTATATAACGTTATACGTGATATGGCAATACTATATAACGTTATACGTTATATAGTAATAGGATATAACGTTATACGTTGTATAGTAATATTATATAACGTTATACGTTATATAGTAACAGTATATAACGTTATACGTTCTATAGTAATAGTATATAACGTTATACGTTATATAGTAATAGTATATAACGTTATACGTTCTATAGTAATAGTATATAACGTTATACGTTATATAGTAATAGTATATAACGTTATACGTTATATAGTAATAGTATATTACGTTATACGTTATATAGTAATAGTATATAACGTTATACGTTATATAGTAATAGTATATAACGTTATACGTTATATAGTAATAGTATATAACGTTATACGTTATATAGTAATAGTATATAACGTTATACGTTATATAGTAATAGTATATAACGTTATACGTTATATAGTAATAGTATATAACGTTATACGTTATATAGTAATAGTATATAACGTTATACGTTATATAGTAATAGTATATAACGTTATACGTTATATAGTAATAGTATATAACGTTATACGTTATATAGTAATAGTATATAACGTTATACTATATATAGTAATACTATATAACGTTATACGTTATATAGTAATATTATATAACGTTATACGTGATATGGCAATACTATATAACGTTATACGTTATATAGTAATAGGATATAACGTTATACGTTGTATAGTAATATTATATAACGTTATACGTTATATAGTAATAGTATATAACGTTATACGTTGTATAGTAATAGTATATAACGTTATACGTTATATAGTAATAGTATATAACGTTATACGTTCTATAGTAATAGTATATACCGTTGTACGTTATATAGTAATAGTATATAACGTTATACGTTATATAGTAATATTATATAACGTTATACGTGATATGGCAATACTATATAACGTTATACGTTATATAGTAATAGTATATAACATTATACGTTATATAGTAATAGTATATAACGTTATACGTTATATAGTAATAGTATATTACGTTATACGTTATATAGTAATATTATATAACGTTATGCGTTATATAGTAATAGTATATAACGTTATGCGTTATATAGTAATAGTATATAACGTTATGCGTTATATAGTAATAGTATATAACGTTATACGTTATATAGTAATAGTATATAACGTTATACGTTATATAGTAATAGTATATAACGTTATACGTTATATAGTAATAGTATATAACGTTATACGTTATATACTATTACTATATAACGTTATACGTTATATAGTAATATTATATAACGTTATACGTGATATGGCAATACTATATAACGTTATACGTTATATAGTAATAGGATATAACGTTATACGTTGTATAGTAATATTATATAACGTTATACGTTATATAGTAACAGTATATAACGTTATACGTTCTATAGTAATAGTATATAACGTTATACGTTATATAGTAATAGTATATAACGTTATACGTTCTATAGTAATAGTATATAACGTTATACGTTATATAGTAATAGTATATAACGTTATACGTTATATAGTAATAGTATATTACGTTATACGTTATATAGTAATAGTATATAACGTTATACGTTATATAGTAATAGTATATAACGTTATACGTTATATAGTAATAGTATATAACGTATAACGTTATATACTATTACTATATAACGTTATACGTTATATAGTAATATTATATAACGTTATACGTGATATGGCAATACTATATAACGTTATACGTTATATAGTAATAGGATATAACGTTATACGTTGTATAGTAATATTATATAACGTTATACGTTATATAGTAACAGTATATAACGTTATACGTTCTATAGTAATAGTATATAACGTTATACGTTATATAGTAATAGTATATAACGTTATACGTTCTATAGTAATAGTATATAACGTTATACGTTATATAGTAATAGTATATAACGTTATACGTTATATAGTAATAGTATATTACGTTATACGTTATATAGTAATAGTATATAACGTTATACGTTATATAGTAATAGTATATAACGTTATACGTTATATAGTAATAGTATATAACGTTATACGTTATATAGTAATAGTATATAACGTTATACGTTATATAGTAATAGTATATAACGTTATACGTTATATAGTAATAGTATATAACGTTATACGTTATATAGTAATAGTATATAACGTTATACGTTATATAGTAATAGTATATAACGTTATACGTTATATAGTAATAGTATATAACGTTATACGTTATATAGTAATAGTATATAACGTTATACTATATATAGTAATACTATATAACGTTATACGTTATATAGTAATATTATATAACGTTATACGTGATATGGCAATACTATATAACGTTATACGTTATATAGTAATAGGATATAACGTTATACGTTGTATAGTAATATTATATAACGTTATACGTTATATAGTAATAGTATATAACGTTATACGTTGTATAGTAATAGTATATAACGTTATACGTTATATAGTAATAGTATATAACGTTATACGTTCTATAGTAATAGTATATACCGTTGTACGTTATATAGTAATAGTATATAACGTTATACGTTATATAGTAATATTATATAACGTTATACGTGATATGGCAATACTATATAACGTTATACGTTATATAGTAATAGTATATAACATTATACGTTATATAGTAATAGTATATAACGTTATACGTTATATAGTAATAGTATATTACGTTATACGTTATATAGTAATAGTATATAACGTTATGCGTTATATAGTAATAGTATATAACGTTATGCGTTATATAGTAATAGTATATAACGTTATGCGTTATATAGTAATAGTATATAACGTTATACGTTATATAGTAATAGTATATAACGTTATACGTTATATAGTAATAGTATATAACGTTATACGTTATATAGTAATAGTATATAACGTTATACGTTATATACTATTACTATATAACGTTATACGTTATATAGTAATATTATATAACGTTATACGTGATATGGCAATACTATATAACGTTATACGTTATATAGTATTAGGATATAACGTTATACGTTGTATAGTAATATTATATAACGTTATACGTTATATAGTAACAGTATATAACGTTATACGTTCTATAGTAATAGTATATAACGTTATACGTTATATAGTAATAGTATATAACGTTATACGTTCTATAGTAATAGTATATAACGTTATACGTTATATAGTAATAGTATATAACGTTATACGTTATATAGTAATAGTATATTACGTTATACGTTATATAGTAATAGTATATAACGTTATACGTTATATAGTAATAGTATATAACGTTATACGTTATATAGTAATAGTATATAACGTTATACGTTCTATAGTAATAGTATATAACATTATACGTTATATAGTAATAGTATATAACGTTATACGTTATATAGTAATAGTATATTACGTTATACGTTATATAGTAATAGTATATAACGTTATGCGTTATATAGTAATAGTATATAACGTTATGCGTTATATAGTAATAGTATATAACGTTATGCGTTATATAGTAATAGTATATAACGTTATACGTTATATAGTAATAGTATATAACGTTATACGTTATATAGTAATAGTATATAACGTTATACGTTATATAGTAATAGTATATAACGTTATACGTTATATAGTAATAGTATATAACGTTATACGTTATATAGTAATACTATATAACGTTATACGTTATATAGTAATATTATATAACGTTATACGTGATATGGCAATACTATATAACGTTATACGTTATATAGTAATAGAATATAACGTTATACGTTGTATAGTAATATTATATAACGTTATACGTTATATAGTAATAGTATATAACGTTATACGTTGTATAGTAATAGTATATAACGTTATACGTTATATAGTAATAGTATATAACGTTATACGTTCTATAGTAATAGTATATAACGTTGTACGTTATATAGTAATAGTATATAACGTTATACGTTATATAGTAATAGTATATTACGTTATACGTTATATAGTAATAGTATATAACGTTATGCGTTATATAGTAATAGTATATAACGTTATACGTTATATAGTAATAGTATATAACGTTATGCGTTATATAGTAATAGTATATAACGTTATACGTTATATAGTAATAGTATATAACGTTATACGTTATATAGTAATAGTATATAACGTTATACGTTATATAGTAATAGTATATAACGTTATACGTTATATAGTAATAGTATATAACGTTATACGTTATATAGTAATAGTATATAACGTTATACGTTATATAGTAATAGTATATAACGTTATACGTTATATAGTAATATTATATAACGTTATACGTGCTATGGCAATACTATATAACGTTATACGTTATATAGTAATAGTATATAACGTTATACGTTATATAGTAATATTATATAACGTTATACGTTATATAGTAATAGTATATAACGTTATACGTTGTATAGTAATATTATATAACGTTATACGCTATTACGTAATAGTATATAACGTTATACGTTAATACGTAATAGTATATATCGTTATACGTTATATAGTAATAGTATATAACGTTATACGTTATATAGTAATAGTATATAACGTTATGCGTTATATAGTAATAGTATATAACGTTATACGTTATATAGTAATATTATATAACGTTATACGTTATATAGTAATAGTATATAACGTTATACGTTATATAGTAATACTATATAACGCATAACGTTATATAATATTACTATATAACGTATAACGTTATATAGTAATTGTATATAACGTTATGCGTTATATAGTAATAGTATATAACGTTATACGTTATATAGTAATAGTATATAACGTTATACGTTATATAGTAATAGTATATAACGTTATACGTTATATAGTAATAGTATATAACGTTATACGTTATATAATATTACTATATAACGTTATACGTTATATAGTAATATTATATAACGTTATACGTGATATGGCAATACTATATAACGTTATACGTTATATAGTAATAGGATATAACGTTATACGTTGTATAGTAATATTATATAACGTTATACGTTATATAGTAACAGTATATAACGTTATACGTTATATAGTAATAGTATATAACGTTATACGTTATATAGTAATAGTATATAACGTTATACGTTCTATAGTAATAGTATATAACGTTATACGTTATATAGTAATAGTATATAACGTTATACGTTATATAGTAATAGTATATTACGTTATACGTTATATAGTAATAGTATATAACGTTATACGTTATATAGTAATAGTATATAACGTTATACGTTATATAGTAATAGTATATAACGTTATACGTTATATAGTAATAGTATATAACGTTATACGTTATATAGTAATAGTATATAACGTTATACGTTATATAGTAATAGTATATAACGTTATACGTTATATAGTAATAGTATATAACGTTATACGTTATATAGTAATAGTATATAACGTTATACGTTATATAGTAATAGTATATAACGTTATACGTTATATAGTAATAGTATATAACGTTATACTATATATAGTAATACTATATAACGTTATACGTTATATAGTAATATTATATAACGTTATACGTGATATGGCAATACTATATAACGTTATACGTTATATAGTAATAGGATATAACGTTATACGTTGTATAGTAATATTATATAACGTTATACGTTATATAGTAATAGTATATAACGTTATACGTTGTATAGTAATAGTATATAACGTTATACGTTATATAGTAATAGTATATAACGTTATACGTTCTATAGTAATAGTATATACCGTTGTACGTTATATAGTAATAGTATATAACGTTATACGTTATATAGTAATATTATATAACGTTATACGTGATATGGCAATACTATATAACGTTATACGTTATATAGTAATAGTATATAACATTATACGTTATATAGTAATAGTATATAACGTTATACGTTATATAGTAATAGTATATTACGTTATACGTTATATAGTAATAGTATATAACGTTATGCGTTATATAGTAATAGTATATAACGTTATGCGTTATATAGTAATAGTATATAACGTTATGCGTTATATAGTAATAGTATATAACGTTATACGTTATATAGTAATAGTATATAACGTTATACGTTATATAGTAATAGTATATAACGTTATACGTTATATAGTAATAGTATATAACGTATAACGTTATATACTATTACTATATAACGTTATACGTTATATAGTAATATTATATAACGTTATACGTGATATGGCAATACTATATAACGTTATACGTTATATAGTAATAGGATATAACGTTATACGTTGTATAGTAATATTATATAACGTTATACGTTATATAGTAACAGTATATAACGTTATACGTTCTATAGTAATAGTATATAACGTTATACGTTATATAGTAATAGTATATAACGTTATACGTTCTATAGTAATAGTATATAACGTTATACGTTATATAGTAATAGTATATAACGTTATACGTTATATAGTAATAGTATATTACGTTATACGTTATATAGTAATAGTATATAACGTTATACGTTATATAGTAATAGTATATAACGTTATACGTTCTATAGTAATAGTATATAACATTATACGTTATATAGTAATAGTATATAACGTTATACGTTATATAGTAATAGTATATTACGTTATACGTTATATAGTAATAGTATATAACGTTATGCGTTATATAGTAATAGTATATAACGTTATGCGTTATATAGTAATAGTATATAACGTTATGCGTTATATAGTAATAGTATATAACGTTATACGTTATATAGTAATAGAATATAACGTTATACGTTGTATAGTAATATTATATAACGTTATACGCTATTACGTAATAGTATATAACGTTATACGTTAATACGTAATAGTATATATCGTTATACGTTATATAGTAATAGTATATAACGTTATACGTTATATAGTAATAGTATATAACGTTATGCGTTATATAGTAATAGTATATAACGTTATACGTTATATAGTAATATTATATAACGTTATACGTTATATAGTAATAGTATATAACGTTATACGTTATATAGTAATACTATATAACGCATAACGTTATATAATATTACTATATAACGTTATACGTTATATAGTAATTGTATATAACGTTATGCGTTATATAGTAATAGTATATAACGTTATACGTTATATAGTAATAGTATATAACGTTATACGTTATATAGTAATAGTATATTACGTTATACGTTATATAGTAATAGTATATAACGTTATACGTTATATACTATTACTATATAACGTTATACGTTATATAGTAATATTATATAACGTTATACGTGATATGGCAATACTATATAACGTTATACGTTATATAGTAATAGGATATAACGTTATACGTTGTATAGTAATATTATATAACGTTATACGTTATATAGTAACAGTATATAACGTTATACGTTCTATAGTAATAGTATATAACGTTATACGTTATATAGTAATAGTATATAACGTTATACGTTCTATAGTAATAGTATATAACGTTATACGTTATATAGTAATAGTATATAACGTTATACGTTATATAGTAATAGTATATTACGTTATACGTTATATAGTAATAGTATATAACGTTATACGTTATATAGTAATAGTATATAACGTTATACGTTATATAGTAATAGTATATAACGTTATACGTTATATAGTAATAGTATATAACGTTATACGTTATATAGTAATAGTATATAACGTTATACGTTATATAGTAATAGTATATAACGTTATACGTTATATAGTAATAGTATATAACGTTATACGTTATATAGTAATAGTATATAACGTTATACGTTATATAGTAATAGTATATAACGTTATACGTTATATAGTAATAGTATATAACGTTATACTATATATAGTAATACTATATAACGTTATACGTTATATAGTAATATTATATAACGTTATACGTGATATGGCAATACTATATAACGTTATACGTTATATAGTAATAGGATATAACGTTATACGTTGTATAGTAATATTATATAACGTTATACGTTATATAGTAATAGTATATAACGTTATACGTTGTATAGTAATAGTATATAACGTTATACGTTATATAGTAATAGTATATAACGTTATACGTTCTATAGTAATAGTATATACCGTTGTACGTTATATAGTAATAGTATATAACGTTATACGTTATATAGTAATATTATATAACGTTATACGTGATATGGCAATACTATATAACGTTATACGTTATATAGTAATAGTATATAACATTATACGTTATATAGTAATAGTATATAACGTTATACGTTATATAGTAATAGTATATTACGTTATACGTTATATAGTAATAGTATATAACGTTATGCGTTATATAGTAATAGTATATAACGTTATGCGTTATATAGTAATAGTATATAACGTTATGCGTTATATAGTAATAGTATATAACGTTATGCGTTATATAGTAATAGTATATAACGTTATGCGTTATATAGTAATAGTATATAACGTTATACGTTATATAGTAATAGAATATAACGTTATACGTTGTATAGTAATAGTATATAACGTTATACGTTATATAGTAATAGTATATAACGTTATACGTTCTATAGTAATAGTATATAACGTTGTACGTTATATAGTAACAGTATATAACGTTATACGTTCTATAGTAATAGTATATAACGTTATACGTTATATAGTAATAGTATATAACGTTATACGTTCTATAGTAATAGTATATAACGTTATACGTTATATAGTAATAGTATATAACGTTATACGTTGTATAGTAATATTATATAACGTTATACGCTATTACGTAATAGTATATAACGTTATACGTTAATACGTAATAGTATATATCGTTATACGTTATATAGTAATAGTATATAACGTTATACGTTATATAGTAATAGTATATAACGTTATACGTTATATAGTAATATTATATAACGTTATACGTGATATGGCAATACTATATAACGTTATACGTTATGTAGTAATAGTATATAACGTTATACGTTATCTAGTAATAGTATATAACGCTATACGTTATATAGTAATAGTATATAACGTTATACGTTATATAGTAATAGTATATAACGTTATACGTTATATAGTAATAGTATATAACGTTATACGTTATATAGTAATAGTATATAACGTTATACGTTATATAGTAATAGTATATAACGTTATACGTTATATAGTAATAGTGTATAACGTTGTACGTTACATAGTAATAGTATATAACGTTATACGTTATATAGTAATAGTATATTACGTTATACGTTATATAGTAATATTATATAACGTTATACGTGATATGGCAATACTATATAACGTTATACGTTATATAGTAATAGGATATAACGTTATACGTTGTATAGTAATATTATATAACGTTATACGTTATATAGTAACAGTATATAACGTTATACGTTCTATAGTAATAGTATATAACGTTATACGTTATATAGTAATAGTATATAACGTTATACGTTCTATAGTAATAGTATATAACGTTATACGTTATATAGTAATAGTATATAACGTTATACGTTATATAGTAATAGTATATTACGTTATACGTTATATAGTAATAGTATATAACGTTATACGTTATATAGTAATAGTATATAACGTTATACGTTATATAGTAATGGTATATAACGTTTTACGTTATATAGTAATAGTGTATAACGTTATACGTTATATAGTAATAGTATATAACGCTATACGTTATATAGTAATAGTATATAACGTTATACGTTATATAGTAATAGTATATAACGTTATACGTTATATAGTAATAGTATATAACGTTATACGTTATATAGTAATAGTATATAACGTTATACGTTATATAGTAATAGTATATAACGTTATACGTTATATAGTAATATTATATAACGTTATACGTGCTATGGCAATACTATATAACGTTATACGTTATATAGTAATAGTATATAACGTTATACGTTATATAGTAATATTATATAACGTTATACGTTATATAGTAATAGTATATAACGTTATACGTTGTATAGTAATATTATATAACGTTATACGCTATTACGTAATAGTATATAACGTTATACGTTAATACGTAATAGTATATATCGTTATACGTTATATAGTAATAGTATATAACGTTATACGTTATATAGTAATAGTATATAACGTTATGCGTTATATAGTAATAGTATATAACGTTATACGTTATATAGTAATATTATATAACGTTATACGTTATATAGTAATAGTATATAACGTTATACGTTATATAGTAATACTATATAACGTTATACGTTATATAGTAATACTATATAACGTTATACGTTATATAGTAATACTATATAACGTTATACGTTATATAGTAATTGTATATAACGTTATGCGTTATATAGTAATAGTATATAACGTTATACGTTATATAGTAATAGTATATAACGTTATACGTTATATAGTAATAGTATATAACGTTATACGTTATATAGTAATAGTATATAACGTTATACGTTATATAGTAATACTATATAACGTTATACGTTATATAGTAATATTATATAACGTTATACGTGATATGGCAATACTATATAACGTTATACGTTATATAGTAATAGGATATAACGTTATACGTTGTATAGTAATATTATATAACGTTATACGTTATATAGTAACAGTATATAACGTTATACGTTCTATAGTAATAGTATATAACGTTATACGTTATATAGTAATAGTATATAACGTTATACGTTCTATAGTAATAGTATATAACGTTATACGTTATATAGTAATAGTATATAACGTTATACGTTATATAGTAATAGTATATTACGTTATACGTTATATAGTAATAGTATATAACGTTATACGTTATATAGTAATAGTATATAACGTTATACGTTATATAGTAATAGTATATAACGTTATACGTTATATAGTAATAGTATATAACGTTATACGTTATATAGTAATAGTATATAACGTTATACGTTATATAGTAATAGTATATAACGTTATACGTTATATAGTAATAGTATATAACGTTATACGTTATATAGTAATAGTATATAACGTTATACGTTATATAGTAATAGTATATAACGTTATACGTTATATAGTAATAGTATATAACGTTATACTATATATAGTAATACTATATAACGTTATACGTTATATAGTAATATTATATAACGTTATACGTGATATGGCAATACTATATAACGTTATACGTTATATAGCAATAGGATATAACGTTATACGTTGTATAGTAATATTATATAACGTTATACGTTATATAGTAATAGTATATAACGTTATACGTGATATGGCAATACTATATAACGTTATACGTTATATAGTAATAGAATATAACGTTATACGTTGTATAGTAATATTATATCACGTTATACGTTATATAGTAATAGTATATAACGTTATACGTTGTATAGTAATAGTATATAACGTTATACGTTATATAGTAATAGTATATAACGTTATACGTTCTATAGTAATAGTATATAACGTTGTACGTTATATAGTAATAGTATATAACGTTATACGTTATATAGTAATAGTATATTACGTTATACGTTATATAGTAATAGTATATAACGTTATACGTTATATAGTAATAGTATATAACGTTATACGTTATATAGTAATAGTATATAACGTTATGCGTTATATAGTAATAGTATATAACGTTATACGTTATATAGTAATAGTATATAACGTTATACGTTATATAGTAATAGTATATAACGTTATACGTTATATAGTAATAGTATATTACGTTATACGTTATATAGTAATAGTATATAACGTTATACGTTATATAGTAATAGTATATAACGTTATACGTTATATAGTAATAGTATATAACGTTATACGTTATATAGTAATATTATATAACGTTATACGTTATATAGTAATAGTATATAACGTTATACGTTGTATAGTAATATTATATAACGTTATACGCTATTACGTAATAGTATATAACGTTATACGTTAATACGTAATAGTATATAACGTTATACGTTATATAGTAATAGTATATAACGTTATACGTTATATAGTAATAGTATATAACGTTATACGTTATATAGTAATAGTATATAACGTTATACGTTATATAGTAATATTATATAACGTTATACGTTATATAGTAATAGTATATAACGTTATACGTTGTATAGTAATATTATATAACGTTATACGCTATTACGTAATAGTATATAACGTTATACGTTAATACGTAATAGTATATAACGTTATACGTTATATAGTAATAGTATATAACGTTATACGTTATATAGTAATAGTATATAACGTTATACGTTATATAGTAATAGTATATAACGTTATACGTTATATAGTAATAGTATATAACGTTATACGTTATATAGTAATATTATATAACGTTATACGTGCTATGGCAATACTATATAACGTTATACGTTATATAGTAATAGTATATAACGTTATACGTTATATAGTAATATTATATAACGTTATACGTTATATAGTAATAGTATATAACGTTATACGTTGTATAGTAATATTATATAACGTTATACGCTATTACGTAATAGTATATAACGTTATACGTTAATACGTAATAGTATATATCGTTATACGTTATATAGTAATAGTATATAACGTTATACGTTATATAGTAATAGTATATAACGTTATGCGTTATATAGTAATAGTATATAACGTTATACGTTATATAGTAATATTATATAACGTTATACGTTATATAGTAATAGTATATAACGTTATACGTTATATAGTAATAGTATATAACGTTATACGTTATATAGTAATACTATATAACGCATAACGTTATATAATATTACTATATAACGTTATACGTTATATAGTAATATTATATAACATTATACGTTATATAGTAATAGTATAGAACGTTGTACGTTATATAGTAATAGTATATAACGTTCTACGTTATATAGTAATAGTATATAACGTTATACGTTATATAGTAATAGTATATAACGTTATACGTTATGTAGTAATAGTATATAACGTTATACGTTATATAGTAATAGTATATAACGTTATACGTTATATAGTAATATTATATAACGTTATACGTGATATGGCAATACTATATAACGTTATACGTTATGTAGTAATAGTATATAACGTTATACGTTATCTAGTAATAGTATATAACGTTATACGTTATATAGTAATAGTATATAACGTTATACGTTATATAGTAATAGTATATAACGTTATACGTTATATAGTAATAGTATATAACGTTATACGTTATATAGTAATAGTATATAACGTTGTACGTTACATAGTAATAGTATATAACGTTATACGTTATATAGTAATAGTATATTACGTTATACGTTATATAGTAATAGTATATAACGTTATACGTTATATAGTAATAGTATATAACGTTATACGTTATATAGTAATTGTATATAACGTTATGCGTTATATAGTAATAGTATATAACGTTATACGTTATATAGTAATAGTATATAACGTTATCCGTTATATAGTAATAGTATATAACGTTATACGTTATATAGTAATAGTATATAACGTTATACGTTATATAGTAATACTATATAACGTTATACGTTATATAGTAATATTATATAACGTTATACGTGATATGGCAATACTATATAACGTTATACGTTATATAGTAATAGGATATAACGTTATACGTTGTATAGTAATATTATATAACGTTATACGTTATATAGTAACAGTATATAACGTTATACGTTCTATAGTAATAGTATATAACGTTATACGTTATATAGTAATAGTATATAACGTTATACGTTCTATAGTAATAGTATATAACGTTATACGTTATATAGTAATAGTATATAACGTTATACGTTATATAGTAATAGTATATTACGTTATACGTTATATAGTAATAGTATATAACGTTATACGTTATATAGCAATAGTATATATCGTTATACGTTATATAGTAATAGTATATAACGTTATACGTTATATAGTAATAGTATATAACGTTATACGTTATATAGTAATAGTATATAACGTTATACGTTATATAGTAATATTATATAACGTTATACGTGATATGGCAATACTATATAACGTTATACGTTATATAGTAATAGTATATTACGTTATACGTTATATAGTAATATTATATAACGTTATACGTGATATGGCAATACTATATAACGTTATACGTTATATAGTAATAGTATATAACATTATACGTTATATAGTAATAGTATATAACGTTATACGTTATATAGTAATAGTATATTACGTTATACGTTATATAGTAATAGTATATAACGTTATGCGTTATATAGTAATAGTATATAACGTTATGCGTTATATAGTAATAGTATATAACGTTATGCGTTATATAGTAATAGTATATAACGTTATACGTTATATAGTAATAGTATATAACGTTATACGTTATATAGTAATAGTATATAACGTTATACGTTATATAGTAATAGTATATAACGTTATACGTTATATAGTAATAGTATATAACGTTATACGTTATATACTATTACTATATAACGTTATACGTTATATAGTAATATTATATAACGTTATACGTGATATGGCAATACTATATAACGTTATACGTTATATAGTAATAGGATATAACGTTATACGTTGTATAGTAATATTATATAACGTTATACGTTATATAGTAATAGTATATAACGTTATACGTTGTATAGTAATAGTATATAACGTTATACGTTATATAGTAATAGTATATAACGTTATACGTTCTATAGTAATAGTATATAACGTTGTACGTTATATAGTAATAGTATATAACGTTATACGTTATATAGTAATAGTATATTACGTTATACGTTATATAGTAATAGTATATAACGTTATACGTTATATAGTAATAGTATATAACATTATACGTTATATAGTAATAGTATATAACGTTATACGTTATATAGTAATAGTATATTACGTTATACGTTATATAGTAATAGTATATAACGTTATGCGTTATATAGTAATAGTATATAACGTTATGCGTTATATAGTAATAGTATATAACGTTATGCGTTATATAGTAATAGTATATAACGTTATGCGTTATATAGTAATAGTATATAACGTTATGCGTTATATAGTAATAGTATATAACGTTATACGTTGTATAGTAATAGTATATAACGTTATACGTTATATAGTAACAGTATATAACGTTATACGTTGTATAGTAATATTATATAACGTTATACGTTATATAGTAACAGTATATAACGTTATACGTTGTATAGTAATATTATATAACGTTATACGTTCTATAGTAACAGTATATAACGTTATACGTTCTATAGTAATAGTATATAACGTTATACGTTATATAGTAATAGTATATAACGTTATACGTTCTATAGTAATAGTATATAACGTTATACGTTATATAGTAATAGTATATAACGTTATACGTTATATAGTAATAGTATATTACGTTATACGTTATATAGTAATAGTATATAACGTTATACGTTATATAGTAATAGTATATAACGTATAACGTTATATACTATTACTATATAACGTTATACGTTATATAGTAATATTATATAACGTTATACGTGATATGGCAATACTATATAACGTTATACGTTATATAGTAATAGGATATAACGTTATACGTTGTATAGTAATATTATATAACGTTATACGTTATATAGTAACAGTATATAACGTTATACGTTCTATAGTAATAGTATATAACGTTATACGTTATATAGTAATAGTATATAACGTTATACGTTCTATAGTAATAGTATATAACGTTATACGTTATATAGTAATAGTATATAACGTTATACGTTATATAGTAATAGTATATAACGTTGTACGTTACATAGTAATAGTATATAACGTTATACGTTATATAGTAATAGTATATTACGTTATACGTTATATAGTAATAGTATATAACGTTATACGTTATATAGTAATAGTATATAACGTTATACGTTATATAGTAATTGTATATAACGTTATGCGTTATATAGTAATAGTATATAACGTTATACGTTATATAGTAATAGTATATAACGTTATACGTTATATAGTAATAGTATATAACGTTATACGTTATATAGTAATACTATATAACGTTATACGTTATATAGTAATATTATATAACGTTATACGTGATATGGCAATACTATATAACGTTATACGTTGTATAGTAATAGTATATAACGTTATACGTTATATAGTAATAGTATATAACGTTATACGTTCTATAGTAATAGTATATAACGTTATACGTTCTATAGTAATAGTATATAACGTTGTACGTTATATAGTAATAGTATATAACGTTATACGTTATATAGTAATAGTATATAACGTTATACGTTATATAGTAATATTATATAACGTTATACGTTATATAGTAATAGTATATAACGTTATACGTTGTATAGTAATATTATATAACGTTATACGCTATTACGTAATAGTATATAACGTTATACGTTAATACGTAATAGTATATATCGTTATACGTTATATAGTAATAGTATATAACGTTATACGTTATATAGTAATAGTATATAACGTTATGCGTTATATAGTAATAGTATATAACGTTATACGTTATATAGTAATATTATATAACGTTATACGTTATATAGTAATA
Organism: Bombus terrestris; assembly: GCF_910591885.1. NCBI lineage: Eukaryota > Metazoa > Arthropoda > Insecta > Hymenoptera > Apidae > Bombus > Bombus terrestris. Next base: position 1,053,835 of record NC_063286.1, read on the forward strand.
GTATATAACGTTATACGTTATATAGTAATACTATATAACGTATAACGTTATATAATATTACTATATAACGTTATACGTTATATAGTAATATTATATAACATTATACGTTATATAGTAATAGTATAGAACGTTGTACGTTATATAGTAATAGTATATAACGTTCTACGTTATATAGTAATAGTATATAACGTTATACGTTATATAGTAATAGTATATAACGTTATACGTTATGTAGTAATAGTATATAACGTTATACGTTATATAGTAATAGTATATAACGTTATACGTTATATAGTAATATTATATAACGTTATACGTGATATGGCAATACTATATAACGTTATACGTTATGTAGTAATAGTATATAACGTTATACGTTATCTAGTAATAGTATATAACGTTATACGTTATATAGTAATAGTATATAACGTTATACGTTATATAGTAATAGTATATAACGTTATACGTTATATAGTAATAGTATATAACGTTATACGTTATATAGTAATAGTATATAACGTTGTACGTTACATAGTAATAGTATATAACGTTATACGTTATATAGTAATAGTATATTACGTTATACGTTATATAGTAATAGTATATAACGTTATACGTTATATAGTAATAGTATATAACGTTATACGTTATATAGTAATTGTATATAACGTTATGCGTTATATAGTAATAGTATATAACGTTATACGTTATATAGTAATAGTATATAACGTTATCCGTTATATAGTAATAGTATATAACGTTATACGTTATATAGTAATAGTATATAACGTTATACGTTATATAGTAATACTATATAACGTTATACGTTATATAGTAATATTATATAACGTTATACGTGATATGGCAATACTATATAACGTTATACGTTATATAGTAATAGGATATAACGTTATACGTTGTATAGTAATATTATATAACGTTATACGTTATATAGTAACAGTATATAACGTTATACGTTCTATAGTAATAGTATATAACGTTATACGTTATATAGTAATAGTATATAACGTTATACGTTCTATAGTAATAGTATATAACGTTATACGTTATATAGTAATAGTATATAACGTTATACGTTATATAGTAATAGTATATTACGTTATACGTTATATAGTAATAGTATATAACGTTATGCGTTATATAGTAATAGTATATAACGTTATGCGTTATATAGTAATAGTATATAACGTTATACGTTGTATAGTAATAGTATATAACGTTATACGTTATATAGTAACAGTATATAACGTTATACGTTGTATAGTAATATTATATAACGTTATACGTTATATAGTAACAGTATATAACGTTATACGTTGTATAGTAATATTATATAACGTTATACGTTCTATAGTAACAGTATATAACGTTATACGTTCTATAGTAATAGTATATAACGTTATACGTTATATAGTAATAGTATATAACGTTATACGTTCTATAGTAATAGTATATAACGTTATACGTTATATAGTAATAGTATATAACGTTATACGTTATATAGTAATAGTATATTACGTTATACGTTATATAGTAATAGTATATAACGTTATACGTTATATAGTAATAGTATATAACGTTATACGTTATATAGTAATAGTATATAACGTTATACGTTATATAGTAATACTATATAACGTTATACGTTATATAGTAATATTATATAACGTTATACGTGATATGGCAATACTATATAACGTTATACGTTGTATAGTAATAGTATATAACGTTATACGTTCTATAGTAATAGTATATAACGTTGTACGTTATATAGTAATAGTATATAACGTTATACGTTATATAGTAATAGTATATAACGTTATACGTTATATAGTAATATTATATAACGTTATACGTTATATAGTAATAGTATATAACGTTATACGTTGTATAGTAATATTATATAACGTTATACGCTATTACGTAATAGTATATAACGTTATACGTTAATACGTAATAGTATATATCGTTATACGTTATATAGTAATAGTATATAACGTTATACGTTATATAGTAATAGTATATAACGTTATGCGTTATATAGTAATAGTATATAACGTTATACGTTATATAGTAATATTATATAACGTTATACGTTATATAGTAATATTATATAACGTTATACGTTATATAGTAATAGTATAGAACGTTGTACGTTATATAGTAATAGTATATAACGTTCTACGTTATATAGTAATAGTATATAACGTTATACGTTATATAGTAATAGTATATAACGTTATACGTTATGTAGTAATAGTATATAACGTTATACGTTATATAGTAATAGTATATAACGTTATACGTTATATAGTAATATTATATAACGTTATACGTGATATGGCAATACTATATAACGTTATACGTTATGTAGTAATAGTATATAACGTTATACGTTATCTAGTAATAGTATATAACGTTATACGTTATATAGTAATAGTATATAACGTTATACGTTATATAGTAATAGTATATAACGTTATACGTTATATAGTAATAGTATATAACGTTATACGTTATATAGTAATAGTATATAACGTTGTACGTTACATAGTAATAGTATATAACGTTATACGTTATATAGTAATAGTATATTACGTTATACGTTATATAGTAATAGTATATAACGTTATACGTTATATAGTAATAGTATATAACGTTATACGTTATATAGTAATTGTATATAACGTTATACGTTATATAGTAATAGTATATAACGTTATACGTTATATAGTAATAGTATATAACGTTATCCGTTATATAGTAATAGTATATAACGTTATACGTTATATAGTAATAGTATATAACGTTATACGTTATATACTATTACTATATAACGTTATACGTTATATAGTAATATTATATAACGTTATACGTGATATGGCAATACTATATAACGTTATACGTTATATAGTAATAGGATATAACGTTATACGTTGTATAGTAATATTATATAACGTTATACGTTATATAGTAACAGTATATAACGTTATACGTTCTATAGTAATAGTATATAACGTTATACGTTATATAGTAATAGTATATAACGTTATACGTTCTATAGTAATAGTATATAACGTTATACGTTATATAGTAATAGTATATAACGTTATACGTTATATAGTAATAGTATATTACGTTATACGTTATATAGTAATAGTATATAACGTTATACGTTATATAGCAATAGTATATATCGTTATACGTTATATAGTAATAGTATATAACGTTATACGTTATATAGTAATAGTATATAACGTTATACGTTATATAGTAATAGTATATAACGTTATACGTTATATAGTAATATTATATAACGTTATACGTGATATGGCAATACTATATAACGTTATACGTTATATAGTAATAGTATATAACGTTATACGTTATATAGTAATATTATATAACGTTATACGTGATATGGCAATACTATATAACGTTATACGTTATATAGTAATAGTATATAACATTATACGTTATATAGTAATAGTATATAACGTTATACGTTATATAGTAATAGTATATTACGTTATACGTTATATAGTAATAGTATATAACGTTATGCGTTATATAGTAATAGTATATAACGTTATGCGTTATATAGTAATAGTATATAACGTTATGCGTTATATAGTAATAGTATATAACGTTATACGTTATATAGTAATAGTATATAACGTTATACGTTATATAGTAATAGTATATAACGTTATACGTTCTATAGTAATAGTATATAACGTTATACGTTATATAGTAATAGTATATAACGTTATACGTTATATAGTAATAGTATATTACGTTATACGTTATATAGTAATAGTATATAACGTTATACGTTATATAGTAATAGTATATAACGTTATACGTTATATAGTAATACTATATAACGTTATACGTTATATAGTAATATTATATAACGTTATACGTGATATGGCAATACTATATAACGTTATACGTTATATAGTAATAGGATATAACGTTATACGTTGTATAGTAATATTATATAACGTTATACGTTATATAGTAACAGTATATAACGTTATACGTTCTATAGTAATAGTATATAACGTTATACGTTATATAGTAATAGTATATAACGTTATACGTTCTATAGTAATAGTATATAACGTTATACGTTATATAGTAATAGTATATAACGTTATACGTTATATAGTAATAGTATATAACGTTGTACGTTACATAGTAATAGTATATAACGTTATACGTTATATAGTAATAGTATATTACGTTATACGTTATATAGTAATAGTATATAACGTTATACGTTATATAGTAATAGTATATAACGTTATACGTTATATAGTAATTGTATATAACGTTATGCGTTATATAGTAATAGTATATAACGTTATACGTTATATAGTAATAGTATATAACGTTATCCGTTATATAGTAATAGTATATAACGTTATACGTTATATAGTAATAGTATATAACGTTATACGTTATATAGTAATACTATATAACGTTATACGTTATATAGTAATATTATATAACGTTATACGTGATATGGCAATACTATATAACGTTATACGTTATATAGTAATAGGATATAACGTTATACGTTGTATAGTAATATTATATAACGTTATACGTTATATAGTAACAGTATATAACGTTATACGTTCTATAGTAATAGTATATAACGTTATACGTTATATAGTAATAGTATATAACGTTATACGTTCTATAGTAATAGTATATAACGTTATACGTTATATAGTAATAGTATATAACGTTATACGTTATATAGTAATAGTATATTACGTTATACGTTATATAGTAATAGTATATAACGTTATACGTTATATAGCAATAGTATATATCGTTATACGTTATATAGTAATAGTATATAACGTTATACGTTATATAGTAATAGTATATAACGTTATACGTTATATAGTAATAGTATATAACGTTATACGTTATATAGTAATATTATATAACGTTATACGTGATATGGCAATACTATATAACGTTATACGTTATATAGTAATAGTATATAACGTTATACGTTATATAGTAATATTATATAACGTTATACGTGATATGGCAATACTATATAACGTTATACGTTATATAGTAATAGTATATAACATTATACGTTATATAGTAATAGTATATAACGTTATACGTTATATAGTAATAGTATATTACGTTATACGTTATATAGTAATAGTATATAACGTTATGCGTTATATAGTAATAGTATATAACGTTATGCGTTATATAGTAATAGTATATAACGTTATGCGTTATATAGTAATAGTATATAACGTTATACGTTATATAGTAATAGTATATAACGTTATACGTTATATAGTAATAGTATATAACGTTATACGTTATATAGTAATAGTATATAACGTTATACGTTATATAGTAATAGTATATAACGTTATACGTTATATAGTAACAGTATATAACGTTATACGTTGTATAGTAATATTATATAACGTTATACGTTATATAGTAACAGTATATAACGTTATACGTTGTATAGTAATATTATATAACGTTATACGTTATATAGTAACAGTATATAACGTTATACGTTCTATAGTAATAGTATATAACGTTATACGTTATATAGTAATAGTATATAACGTTATACGTTCTATAGTAATAGTATATAACGTTATACGTTATATAGTAATAGTATATAACGTTATACGTTATATAGTAATAGTATATTACGTTATACGTTATATAGTAATAGTATATAACGTTATACGTTATATAGTAATAGTATATAACGTTATACGTTATATAGTAATACTATATAACGTTATACGTTATATAGTAATATTATATAACGTTATACGTGATATGGCAATACTATATAACGTTATACGTTATATAGTAATAGGATATAACGTTATACGTTGTATAGTAATATTATATAACGTTATACGTTATATAGTAACAGTATATAACGTTATACGTTCTATAGTAATAGTATATAACGTTATACGTTATATAGTAATAGTATATAACGTTATACGTTCTATAGTAATAGTATATAACGTTATACGTTATATAGTAATAGTATATAACGTTATACGTTATATAGTAATAGTATATTACGTTATACGTTATATAGTAATAGTATATAACGTTATACGTTATATAGTAATAGTATATAACGTTATACGTTATATAGTAATAGTATATAACGTTATACGTTATATAGTAATAGTATATAACGTTATACGTTATATAGTAATAGTATATAACGTTATACGTTATATAGTAATAGTATATAACGTTATACGTTATATAGTAATAGTATATAACGTTATACGTTATATAGTATTACTATATAACGTTATACGTTATATAGTAATATTATATAACGTTATACGTGATATGGCAATACTATATAACGTTATACGTTATATAGTAATAGGATATAACGTTATACGTTGTATAGTAATAGTATATAACGTTATACGTTATATAGTAATAGTATATAACGTTATACGTTGTATAGTAATAGTATATAACGTTATACGTTATATAGTAATAGTATATAACGTTATACGTTCTATAGTAATAGTATATAACGTTGTACGTTATATAGTAATAGTATATAACGTTATACGTTATATAGTAATAGTATATAACGTTATACGTTATATAGTAATAGTATATAACGTTATACGTTATATAGTAATAGTATATAACGTTATACGTTATATAGTAATAGTATATAACGTTATGCGTTATATAGTAATAGTATATAACGTTATACGTTATATAGTAATAGTATATAACGTTATGCGTTATATAGTAATAGTATATAACGTTATACGTTATATAGTAATAGTATATAACGTTATACGTTATATAGTAATAGTATATAACGTTATACGTTATATAGTAATAGTATATAACGTTATACTATATATAGTAATACTATATAACGTTATACGTTATATAGTAATATTATATAACGTTATACGTGATATGGCAATACTATATAACGTTATACGTTATATAGTAATAGGATATAACGTTATACGTTGTATAGTAATTTTATATAACGTTATACGTTATATAGTAATAGTATATAACGTTATACGTTGTATAGTAATAGTATATGACGTTATACGTTATATAGTAATAGTATATAACGTTATACGTTCTATAGTAATAGTATATACCGTTGTACGTTATATAGTAATAGTATATAACGTTATACGTTATATAGTAATATTATATAACGTTATACGTGATATGGCAATACTATATAACGTATAACGTTATATAGTAATAGTATATTACGTTATACGTTATATAGTAATAGTATATAACGTTATGCGTTATATAGTAATAGTATATAACGTTATGCGTTATATAGTAATAGTATATAACGTTATGCGTTATATAGTAATAGTATATAACGTTATACGTTATATAGTAATAGTATATAACGTTATACGTTATATAGTAATAGGATATAACGTTATACGTTGTATAGTAATATTATATAACGTTATACGTTATATAGTAATAGTATATAACGTTATACGTTATATAGTAATAGTATATAACGTTATGCGTTATATAGTAATAGTATATAACGTTATACGTTATATAGTAATAGTATATAACGTTATGCGTTATATAGTAATAGTATATAACGTTATACGTTATATAGTAATAGTATATAACGTTATACGTTATATAGTAATAGTATATAACGTTATACGTTATATAGTAATAGTATATAACGTTATACTATATATAGTAATACTATATAACGTTATACGTTATATAGTAATATTATATAACGTTATACGTGATATGGCAATACTATATAACGTTATACGTTATATAGCAATAGGATATAACGTTATACGTTGTATAGTAATATTATATAACGTTATACGTTATATAGTAATAGTATATAACGTTATACGTTGTATAGTAATAGTATATAACGTTATACGTTATATAGTAATAGTATATAACGTTATACGTTCTATAGTAATAGTATATACCGTTGTACGTTATATAGTAATAGTATATAACGTTATACGTTATATAGTAATATTATATAACGTTATACGTTATATAGTAATAGTATATAACGTTATACGTTATATAGTAATACTATATAACGTTATACGTTATATAGTAATAGTATATAACGTTATACGTTATATAGTAATAGTATATAACGTTATACGTTATATAGTAATAGGATATAACGTTATACGTTGTATAGTAATATTATATAACGTTATACGTTATATAGTAATAGTATATAACGTTATACGTTATATAGTAATAGTATATAACGTTATGCGTTATATAGTAATAGTATATAACGTTATACGTTATATAGTAATAGTATATAACGTTATGCGTTATATAGTAATAGTATATAACGTTATACGTTATATAGTAATAGTATATAACGTTATACGTTATATAGTAATAGTATATAACGTTATACGTTATATAGTAATAGTATATAACGTTATACTATTACTATATAACGTATAACGTTATATACTATTACTATATAACGTTATACGTGATATTGCAATACTATATAACGTTATACGTTATATAGTAATAGGATATAACGTTATACGTTGTATAGTAATATTATATAACGTTATACGTTATATAGTAATAGTATATAACGTTATACGTTGTATAGTAATAGTATATAACGTTATACGTTATATAGTAATAGTATATAACGTTATACGTTCTATAGTAATAGTATATACCGTTGTACGTTATATAGTAATAGTATATAACGTTATACGTTATATAGTAATATTATATAACGTTATACGTTATATAGTAATAGTATATAACGTTATACGTTATATAGTAATACTATATAACGTTATACGTTATATAGTAATAGTATATAACGTTATACGTTATATAGTAATAGTATATAACGTTATACGTTATATAGTAATACTATATAACGTTATACGTTATATAGTAATATTATATAACGTTATACGTGATATGGCAATACTATATAACGTTATACGTTATATAGTAATAGGATATAACGTTATACGTTGTATAGTAATATTATATAACGTTATACGTTATATAGTAACAGTATATAACGTTATACGTTCTATAGTAATAGTATATAACGTTATACGTTATATAGTAATAGTATATAACGTTATACGTTATATAGTAATAGCATATAACGTTATACGTTATATAGTAATAGTATATAACGTTATACGTTATATAGTAATAGTATATTACGTTATACGTTATATAGTAATAGTATATAACGTTATACGTTATATAGTAATAGTATATAACGTTATACGTTCTATAGTAATAGTATATAACATTATACGTTATATAGTAATAGTATATAACGTTATACGTTATATAGTAATAGTATATTACGTTATACGTTATATAGTAATAGTATATAACGTTATACGTTATATAGTAATATTATATAACGTTATACGTGATATGGCAATACTATATAACGTTATACGTTATATAGTAATAGAATATAACGTTATACGTTGTATAGTAATATTATATAACGTTATACGTTATATAGTAATAGTATATAACGTTATACGTTGTATAGTAATAGTATATAACGTTATACGTTATATAGTAATAGTATGTAACGTTATACGTTCTATAGTAATAGTATATAACGTTGTACGTTATATAGTAATAGTATATAACGTTATACGTTATATAGTAATAGTATATTACGTTATACGTTATATAGTAATAGTATATAACGTTATACGTTATATAGTAATAGTATATAACGTTATACGTTATATAGTAATAGTATATAACGTTATGCGTTATATAGTAATAGTATATAACGTTATACGTTATATAGTAATAGTATATAACGTTATACGTTATATAGTAATAGTATATAACGTTATACGTTATATAGTAATAGTATATAACGTTATACGTTATATAGTAATAGTATATAACGTTATACGTTATATAGTAATAGTATATAACGTTATACGTTATATAGTAATAGTATATAACGTTATACGTTATATAGTAATAGTATATAACGTTATACGTTATATAGTAATATTATATAACGTTATACGTGCTATGGCAATACTATATAACGTTATACGTTATATAGTAATAGTATATAACGTTATACGTTATATAGTAATATTATATAACGTTATACGTTATATAGTAATAGTATATAACGTTATACGTTGTATAGTAATATTATATAACGTTATACGCTATTACGTAATAGTATATAACGTTATACGTTAATACGTAATAGTATATATCGTTATACGTTATATAGTAATAGTATATAACGTTATACGTTATGTAGTAATAGTATATAACGTTATACGTTATATAGTAATAGTATATAACGTTATACGTTACATAGTAATATTATATAACGTTATACGTGATATGGCAATACTATATAACGTTATACGTTATGTAGTAATAGTATATAACGTTATACGTTATCTAGTAATAGTATATAACGTTATACGTTATATAGTAATAGTATATAACGTTATACGTTATATAGTAATAGTATATAACGTTATACGTTATATAGTAATAGTATATAACGTTGTACGTTACATAGTAATAGTATATAACGTTATACGTTATATAGTAATAGTATATTACGTTATACGTTATATAGTAATAGTATATAACGTTATACGTTATATAGTAATAGTATATAACGTTATACGTTATATAGTAATTGTATATAACGTTATGCGTTATATAGTAATAGTATATAACGTTATACGTTATATAGTAATAGTATATAACGTTATACGTTATATAGTAATAGTATATAACGTTATACGTTATATAGTAATAGTATATAACGTTATACGTTATATAGTAATACTATATAACGTTATACGTTATATAGTAATATTATATAACGTTATACGTGATATGGCAATACTATATAACGTTATACGTTATATAGTAATAGGATATAACGTTATACGTTGTATAGTAATATTATATAACGTTATACGTTATATAGTAACAGTATATAACGTTATACGTTCTATAGTAATAGTATATAACGTTATACGTTATATAGTAATAGTATATAACGTTATACGTTCTATAGTAATAGTATATAACGTTATACGTTATATAGTAATAGTATATAACGTTATACGTTATATAGTAATAGTATATTACGTTATACGTTATATAGTAATAGTATATAACGTTATACGTTATATAGTAATAGTATATAACGTTATACGTTATATAGTAATAGTATATAACGTTATACGTTATATAGTAATAGTATATAACGTTATACGTTATATAGTAATACTATATAACGTTATACGTTATATAGTAATATTATATAACGTTATACGTGATATGGCAATACTATATAACGTTATACGTTATATAGTAATAGGATATAACGTTATACGTTGTATAGTAATATTATATAACGTTATACGTTATATAGTAACAGTATATAACGTTATACGTTCTATAGTAATAGTATATAACGTTATACGTTATATAGTAATAGTATATAACGTTATACGTTCTATAGTAATAGTATATAACGTTATACGTTATATAGTAATAGTATATAACGTTATACGTTATATAGTAATAGTATATAACGTTGTACGTTACATAGTAATAGTATATAACGTTATACGTTATATAGTAATAGTATATTACGTTATACGTTATATAGTAATAGTATATAACGTTATACGTTATATAGTAATAGTATATAACGTTATACGTTATATAGTAATTGTATATAACGTTATGCGTTATATAGTAATAGTATATAACGTTATACGTTATATAGTAATAGTATATAACGTTATCCGTTATATAGTAATAGTATATAACGTTATACGTTATATAGTAATAGTATATAACGTTATACGTTATATACTATTACTATATAACGTTATACGTTATATAGTAATATTATATAACGTTATACGTGATATGGCAATACTATATAACGTTATACGTTATATAGTAATAGGATATAACGTTATACGTTGTATAGTAATATTATATAACGTTATACGTTATATAGTAACAGTATATAACGTTATACGTTCTATAGTAATAGTATATAACGTTATACGTTATATAGTAATAGTATATAACGTTATACGTTCTATAGTAATAGTATATAACGTTATACGTTATATAGTAATAGTATATAACGTTATACGTTATATAGTAATAGTATATTACGTTATACGTTATATAGTAATAGTATATAACGTTATACGTTATATAGCAATAGTATATATCGTTATACGTTATATAGTAATAGTATATAACGTTATACGTTATATAGTAATAGTATATAACGTTATACGTTATATAGTAATACTATATAACGTTATACGTTATATAGTAATATTATATAACGTTATACGTGATATGGCAATACTATATAACGTTATACGTTATATAGTAATAGTATATAACGTTATACGTTATATAGTAATATTATATAACGTTATACGTGATATGGCAATACTATATAACGTTATACGTTATATAGTAATAGTATATGACATTATACGTTATATAGTAATAGTATATAACGTTATACGTTATATAGTAATAGTATATTACGTTATACGTTATATAGTAATAGTATATAACGTTATGCGTTATATAGTAATAGTATATAACGTTATGCGTTATATAGTAATAGTATATAACGTTATGCGTTATATAGTAATAGTATATAACGTTATACGTTATATAGTAATAGTATATAACGTTATACGTTATATAGTAATAGTATATAACGTTATACGTTATATAGTAATAGTATATAACGTTATACGTTATATAGTAATAGTATATAACGTTATACGTTATATAGTATTACTATATAACGTATTACGTTATATAGTAATATTATATAACGTTATACGTGATATGGCAATACTATATAACGTTATACGTTATATAGTAATAGGATATAACGTTATACGTTGTATAGTAATATTATATAACGTTATACGTTATATAGTAATAGTATATAACGTTATACGTTGTATAGTAATAGTATATAACGTTATACGTTATATAGTAATAGTATATAACGTTATACGTTCTATAGTAATAGTATATAACGTTGTACGTTATATAGTAATAGTATATAACGTTATACGTTATATAGTAATAGTATATTACGTTATACGTTATATAGTAATAGTATATAACGTTATACGTTATATAGTAATAGTATATAACATTATACGTTATATAGTAATAGTATATAACGTTATACGTTATATAGTAATAGTATATTACGTTATACGTTATATAGTAATAGTATATAACGTTATGCGTTATATAGTAATAGTATATAACGTTATACGTTATATAGTAATAGTATATAACGTTATGCGTTATATAGTAATAGTATATAACGTTATGCGTTATATAGTAATAGTATATAACGTTATGCGTTATATAGTAATAGTATATAACGTTATACGTTGTATAGTAATAGTATATAACGTTATACGTTATATAGTAACAGTATATAACGTTATACGTTGTATAGTAATATTATATAACGTTATACGTTATATAGTAACAGTATATAACGTTATACGTTGTATAGTAATATTATATAACGTTATACGTTATATAGTAACAGTATATAACGTTATACGTTCTATAGTAATAGTATATAACGTTATACGTTATATAGTAATAGTATATAACGTTATACGTTCTATAGTAATAGTATATAACGTTATACGTTATATAGTAATAGTATATAACGTTATACGTTATATAGTAATAGTATATTACGTTATACGTTATATAGTAATAGTATATAACGTTATACGTTATATAGTAATACTATATAACGTTATACGTTATATACTATTACTATATAACGTTATACGTTATATACTATTACTATATAACGTTATACGTGATATGGCAATACTATATAACGTTATACGTTATATAGTAATAGGATATAACGTTATACGTTGTATAGTAATATTATATAACGTTATACGTTATATAGTAACAGTATATAACGTTATACGTTCTATAGTAATAGTATATAACGTTATACGTTATATAGTAATAGTATATAACGTTATACGTTCTATAGTAATAGTATATAACGTTATACGTTATATAGTAATAGTATATAACGTTATACGTTATATAGTAATAGTATATTACGTTATACGTTATATAGTAATAGTATATAACGTTATACGTTATATAGTAATAGTATATAACGTTATACGTTATATAGTAATAGTATATAACGTTATACGTTATATAGTAATAGTATATAACGTTATACGTTATATAGTAATAGTATATAACGTTATACGTTATATAGTAATAGTATATAACGTTATACGTTATATAGTAATAGTATATAACGTTATACGTTATATAGTAATACTATATAACGTTATACGTTATATAGTAATATTATATAACGTTATACGTGATATGGCAATACTATATAACGTTATACGTTATATAGTAATAGGATATAACGTTATACGTTGTATAGTAATATTATATAACGTTATACGTTATATAGTAATAGTATATAACGTTATACGTTGTATAGTAATAGTATATAACGTTATACGTTATATAGTAATAGTATATAACGTTATACGTTCTATAGTAATAGTATATAACGTTGTACGTTATATAGTAATAGTATATAACGTTATACGTTATATAGTAATAGTATATTACGTTATACGTTATATAGTAATAGTATATAACGTTATACGTTATATAGTAATAGTATATAACGTTATACGTTATATAGTAATAGTATATAACGTTATACGTTATATAGTAATAGTATATAACGTTATACGTTATATAGTAATAGTATATAACGTTATACGTTATATAGTAATAGTATATAACGTTATACGTTATATAGTAATACTATATAACGTTATACGTTATATAGTAATATTATATAACGTTATACGTGATATGGCAATACTATATAACGTTATACGTTATATAGTAATAGGATATAACGTTATACGTTGTATAGTAATATTATATAACGTTATACGTTATATAGTAATAGTATATAACGTTATACGTTATATAGTAATAGTATATAACGTTATACGTTATATAGTAATAGGATATAACGTTATACGTTGTATAGTAATATTATATAACGTTATACGTTATATAGTAATAGTATATAACGTTATACGTTATATAGTAATAGTATATAACGTTATGCGTTATATAGTAATAGTATATAACGTTATACGTTATATAGTAATAGTATATAACGTTATGCGTTATATAGTAATAGTATATAACGTTATACGTTATATAGTAATAGTATATAACGTTATACGTTATATAGTAATAGTATATAACGTTATACGTTATATAGTAATAGTATATAACGTTATACTATATATAGTAATACTATATAACGTTATACGTTATATAGTAATATTATATAACGTTATACGTGATATGGCAATACTATATAACGTTATACGTTATATAGTAATAGGATATAACGTTATACGTTGTATAGTAATATTATATAACGTTATACGTTATATAGTAATAGTATATAACGTTATACGTTGTATAGTAATAGTATATAACGTTATACGTTATATAGTAATAGTATATAACGTTATACGTTCTATAGTAATAGTATATACCGTTGTACGTTATATAGTAATAGTATATAACGTTATACGTTATATAGTAATAGTATATAACGTTATACGTTATATAGTAATAGTATATAACGTTATACGTTCTATAGTAATAGTATATAACGTTGTACGTTATATAGTAATAGTATATAACGTTATACGTTATATAGTAATAGTATATTACGTTATACGTTATATAGTAATAGTATATAACGTTATACGTTATATAGTAATAGTATATAACATTATACGTTATATAGTAATAGTATATAACGTTATACGTTATATAGTAATAGTATATTACGTTATACGTTATATAGTAATAGTATATAACGTTATGCGTTATATAGTAATAGTATATAACGTTATGCGTTATATAGTAATAGTATATAACGTTATGCGTTATATAGTAATAGTATATAACGTTATGCGTTATATAGTAATAGTATATAACGTTATGCGTTATATAGTAATAGTATATAACGTTATACGTTGTATAGTAATAGTATATAACGTTATACGTTATATAGTAACAGTATATAACGTTATACGTTGTATAGTAATATTATATAACGTTATACGTTATATAGTAATAGTATATAACGTTATACGTTGTATAGTAATATTATATAACGTTATACGTTATATAGTAACAGTATATAACGTTATACGTTCTATAGTAATAGTATATAACGTTATACGTTATATAGTAATAGTATATAACGTTATACGTTCTATAGTAATAGTATATAACGTTATACGTTATATAGTAATAGTATATAACGTTATACGTTATATAGTAATAGTATATTACGTTATACGTTATATAGTAATAGTATATAACGTTATACGTTATATAGTAATACTATATAACGTTATACGTTATATACTATTACTATATAACGTTATACGTTATATAGTAATATTATATAACGTTATACGTGATATGGCAATACTATATAACGTTATACGTTATATAGTAATAGGATATAACGTTATACGTTGTATAGTAATATTATATAACGTTATACGTTATATAGTAACAGTATATAACGTTATACGTTCTATAGTAATAGTATATAACGTTATACGTTATATAGTAACAGTATATAACGTTATACGTTCTATAGTAATAGTATATAACGTTATACGTTATATAGTAATAGTATATAACGTTATACGTTATATAGTAATAGTATATTACGTTATACGTTATATAGTAATAGTATATAACGTTATACGTTATATAGTAATAGTATATAACGTTATACGTTATATAGTAATAGTATATAACGTTATACGTTATATAGTAATAGTATATAACGTTATACGTTATATAGTAATAGTATATAACGTTATACGTTATATAGTAATAGTATATAACGTTATACGTTATATAGTAATAGTATATAACGTTATACGTTATATAGTAATACTATATAACGTTATACGTTATATAGTAATATTATATAACGTTATACGTGATATGGCAATACTATATAACGTTATACGTTATATAGTAATAGGATATAACGTTATACGTTGTATAGTAATATTATATAACGTTATACGTTATATAGTAATAGTATATAACGTTATACGTTGTATAGTAATAGTATATAACGTTATACGTTATATAGTAATAGTATATAACGTTATACGTTCTATAGTAATAGTATATAACGTTGTACGTTATATAGTAATAGTATATAACGTTATACGTTATATAGTAATAGTATATTACGTTATACGTTATATAGTAATAGTATATAACGTTATACGTTATATAGTAATAGTATATAACGTTATACGTTATATAGTAATAGTATATAACGTTATGCGTTATATAGTAATAGTATATAACGTTATACGTTATATAGTAATAGTATATAACGTTATGCGTTATATAGTAATAGTATATAACGTTATACGTTATATAGTAATAGTATATAACGTTATACGTTATATAGTAATAGTATATAACGTTATACGTTATATAGTAATAGTATATAACGTTATACTATATATAGTAATACTATATAACGTTATACGTTATATAGTAATATTATATAACGTTATACGTGATATGGCAATACTATATAACGTTATACGTTATATAGTAATAGGATATAACGTTATACGTTGTATAGTAATTTTATATAACGTTATACGTTATATAGTAATAGTATATAACGTTATACGTTGTATAGTAATAGTATATGACGTTATACGTTATATAGTAATAGTATATAACGTTATACGTTCTATAGTAATAGTATATACCGTTGTACGTTATATAGTAATAGTATATAACGTTATACGTTATATAGTAATATTATATAACGTTATACGTGATATGGCAATACTATATAACGTTATACGTTATATAGTAATAGTATATTACGTTATACGTTATATAGTAATAGTATATAACGTTATGCGTTATATAGTAATAGTATATAACGTTATGCGTTATATAGTAATAGTATATAACGTTATGCGTTATATAGTAATAGTATATAACGTTATACGTTATATAGTAATAGTATATAACGTTATACGTTATATAGTAATAGGATATAACGTTATACGTTGTATAGTAATATTATATAACGTTATACGTTATATAGTAATAGTATATAACGTTATACGTTATA
This sequence comes from Bombus terrestris, assembly GCF_910591885.1. Classification (NCBI taxonomy): domain Eukaryota; kingdom Metazoa; phylum Arthropoda; class Insecta; order Hymenoptera; family Apidae; genus Bombus; species Bombus terrestris. The sequence continues at coordinate 1,072,268 of NC_063286.1, forward strand.
TAGTAATAGTATATAACGTTATGCGTTATATAGTAATAGTATATAACGTTATACGTTATATAGTAATAGTATATAACGTTATGCGTTATATAGTAATAGTATATAACGTTATACGTTATATAGTAATAGTATATAACGTTATACGTTATATAGTAATAGTATATAACGTTATACGTTATATAGTAATAGTATATAACGTTATACTATATATAGTAATACTATATAACGTTATACGTTATATAGTAATATTATATAACGTTATACGTGATATGGCAATACTATATAACGTTATACGTTATATAGTAATAGGATATAACGTTATACGTTGTATAGTAATATTATATAACGTTATACGTTATATAGTAATAGTATATAACGTTATACGTTGTATAGTAATAGTATATAACGTTATACGTTATATAGTAATAGTATATAACGTTATACGTTCTATAGTAATAGTATATAACGTTGTACGTTATATAGTAATAGTATATAACGTTATACGTTATATACTATTACTATATAACGTATAACGTTATATAGTAATAGTATATAACGTTATACGTTATATAGTAATACTATATAACGTTATACGTTATATAGTAATAGTATATAACGTTATACGTTATATAGTAATAGTATATAACGTTATACGTTATATAGTAATAGGATATAACGTTATACGTTGTATAGTAATATTATATAACGTTATACGTTATATAGTAATAGTATATAACGTTATACGTTATATAGTAATAGTATATAACGTTATGCGTTATATAGTAATAGTATATAACGTTATACGTTATATAGTAATAGTATATAACGTTATGCGTTATATAGTAATAGTATATAACGTTATACGTTATATAGTAATAGTATATAACGTTATACGTTATATAGTAATAGTATATAACGTTATACGTTATATAGTAATAGTATATAACGTTATACTATATATAGTAATACTATATAACGTTATACGTTATATAGTAATATTATATAACGTTATACGTGATATGGCAATACTATATAACGTTATACGTTATATAGTAATAGGATATAACGTTATACGTTGTATAGTAATATTATATAACGTTATACGTTATATAGTAATAGTATATAACGTTATACGTTGTATAGTAATAGTATATAACGTTATACGTTATATAGTAATAGTATATAACGTTATACGTTCTATAGTAATAGTATATACCGTTGTACGTTATATAGTAATAGTATATAACGTTATACGTTATATAGTAATATTATATAACGTTATACGTTATATAGTAATAGTATATAACGTTATACGTTATATAGTAATACTATATAACGTTATACGTTATATAGTAATAGTATATAACGTTATACGTTATATAGTAATAGTATATAACGTTATACGTTATATAGTAATACTATATAACGTTATACGTTATATAGTAATATTATATAACGTTATACGTGATATGGCAATACTATATAACGTTATACGTTATATAGTAATAGGATATAACGTTATACGTTGTATAGTAATATTATATAACGTTATACGTTATATAGTAACAGTATATAACGTTATACGTTCTATAGTAATAGTATATAACGTTATACGTTATATAGTAATAGTATATAACGTTATGCGTTATATAGTAATAGTATATAACGTTATACGTTATATAGTAATAGTATATAACGTTATACGTTATATAGTAATAGTATATTACGTTATACGTTATATAGTAATAGTATATAACGTTATACGTTATATAGTAATAGTATATAACGTTATACGTTATATAGTAATAGTATATAACGTTATACGTTATATAGTAATAGTATATAACGTTATACGTTATATAGTAATAGTATATAACGTTATACGTTATATAGTAATATTATATAACGTTATACGTGCTATGGCAATACTATATAACGTTATACGTTATATAGTAATAGTATATAACGTTATACGTTATATAGTAATATTATATAACGTTATACGTTATATAGTAATAGTATATAACGTTATACGTTGTATAGTAATATTATATAACGTTATACGCTATTACGTAATAGTATATAACGTTATACGTTAATACGTAATAGTATATATCGTTATACGTTATATAGTAATAGTATATAACGTTATACGTTATGTAGTAATAGTATATAACGTTATACGTTATATAGTAATAGTATATAACGTTATACGTTACATAGTAATATTATATAACGTTATACGTGATATGGCAATACTATATAACGTTATACGTTATGTAGTAATAGTATATAACGTTATACGTTATCTAGTAATAGTATATAACGTTATACGTTATATAGTAATAGTATATAACGTTATACGTTATATAGTAATAGTATATAACGTTATACGTTATATAGTAATAGTATATAACGTTGTACGTTACATAGTAATAGTATATAACGTTATACGTTATATAGTAATAGTATATTACGTTATACGTTATATAGTAATAGTATATAACGTTATACGTTATATAGTAATAGTATATAACGTTATACGTTATATAGTAATTGTATATAACGTTATGCGTTATATAGTAATAGTATATAACGTTATACGTTATATAGTAATAGTATATAACGTTATACGTTATATAGTAATAGTATATAACGTTATACGTTATATAGTAATAGTATATAACGTTATACGTTATATAGTATTACTATATAACGTTATACGTTATATAGTAATATTATATAACGTTATACGTGATATGGCAATACTATATAACGTTATACGTTATATAGTAATAGGATATAACGTTATACGTTGTATAGTAATATTATATAACGTTATACGTTATATAGTAACAGTATATAACGTTATACGTTCTATAGTAATAGTATATAACGTTATACGTTATATAGTAATAGTATATAACGTTATACGTTCTATAGTAATAGTATATAACGTTATACGTTATATAGTAATAGTATATAACGTTATACGTTATATAGTAATAGTATATTACGTTATACGTTATATAGTAATAGTATATAACGTTATACGTTATATAGTAATAGTATATAACGTTATACGTTATATAGTAATGGTATATAACGTTTTACGTTATATAGTAATAGTGTATAACGTTATACGTTATATAGTAATAGTATATAACGTTATACGTTATATAGTAATAGTATATAACGTTATGCGTTATATAGTAATAGTATATAACGTTATACGTTATATAGTAATAGTATATAACGTTATGCGTTATATAGTAATAGTATATAACGTTATACGTTATATAGTAATAGTATATAACGTTATACGTTATATAGTAATAGTATATAACGTTATACGTTATATAGTAATAGTATATAACGTTATACTATATATAGTAATACTATATAACGTTATACGTTATATAGTAATATTATATAACGTTATACGTGATATGGCAATACTATATAACGTTATACGTTATATAGTAATAGGATATAACGTTATACGTTGTATAGTAATATTATATAACGTTATACGTTATATAGTAATAGTATATAACGTTATACGTTGTATAGTAATAGTATATAACGTTATACGTTATATAGTAATAGTATATAACGTTATACGTTCTATAGTAATAGTATATACCGTTGTACGTTATATAGTAATAGTATATAACGTTATACGTTATATAGTAATATTATATAACGTTATACGTTATATAGTAATAGTATATAACGTTATACGTTATATAGTAATACTATATAACGTTATACGTTATATAGTAATAGTATATAACGTTATACGTTATATAGTAATAGTATATAACGTTATACGTTATATAGTAATACTATATAACGTTATACGTTATATAGTAATATTATATAACGTTATACGTGATATGGCAATACTATATAAAGTTATACGTTATATAGTAATAGTATATAACGTTATACGTTGTATAGTAATATTATATAACGTTATACGTTATATAGTAACAGTATATAACGTTATACGTTCTATAGTAATAGTATATAACGTTATACGTTATATAGTAATAGTATATAACGTTATACGTTCTATAGTAATAGCATATAACGTTATACGTTATATAGTAATAGTATATAACGTTATACGTTATATAGTAATAGTATATTACGTTATACGTTATATAGTAATAGTATATAACGTTATACGTTATATAGTAATAGTATATAACGTTATACGTTCTATAGTAATAGTATATAACGTTATACGTTATATAGTAATAGTATATAACGTTATACGTTATATAATAATAGTATATTACGTTATACGTTATATAGTAATAGTATATAACGTTATGCGTTATATAGTAATAGTATATAACGTTATGCGTTATATAGTAATAGTATATAACGTTATGCGTTATATAGTAATAGTATATAACGTTATACGTTATATAGTAATAGTATATAACGTTATACGTTATATAGTAATAGTATATAACGTTATACGTTATATAGTAATAGTATATAACGTTATACGTTATATAGTAATAGTATATAACGTTATACGTTATATAGTAATACTATATAACGTTATACGTTATATAGTAATATTATATAACGTTATACGTGATATGGCAATACTATATAACGTTATACGTTATATAGTAATAGAATATAACGTTATACGTTGTATAGTAATATTATATAACGTTATACGTTATATAGTAATAGTATATAACGTTATACGTTGTATAGTAATAGTATATAACGTTATACGTTATATAGTAATAGTATATAACGTTATACGTTCTATAGTAATAGTATATAACGTTGTACGTTATATAGTAATAGTATATAACGTTATACGTTATATAGTAATAGTATATTACGTTATACGTTATATAGTAATAGTATATAACGTTATACGTTATATAGTAATAGTATATTACGTTATACGTTATATAGTAATAGTATATAACGTTATACGTTATATAGTAATAGTATATAACGTTATACGTTATATAGTAATAGTATATAACGTTATACGTTATATAGTAATAGTATATAACGTTATACGTTATATAGTAATAGTATATAACGTTATACGTTATATAGTAATATTATATAACGTTATACGTGATATGGCAATACTATATAACGTTATACGTTATATAGTAATAGTATATAACGTTATACGTTATATAGTAATATTATATAACGTTATACGTTATATAGTAATAGTATATAACGTTATACGTTGTATAGTAATATTATATAACGTTATACGCTATTACGTAATAGTATATAACGTTATACGTTAATACGTAATAGTATATATCGTTATACGTTATATAGTAATAGTATATAACGTTATACGTTATGTAGTAATAGTATATAACGTTATACGTTATATAGTAATAGTATATAACGTTATACGTTATATAGTAATATTATATAACGTTATACGTGATATGGCAATACTATATAACGTTATACGTTATGTAGTAATAGTATATAACGTTATACGTTATCTAGTAATAGTATATAACGTTATACGTTATATAGTAATAGTATATAACGTTATACGTTATATAGTAATAGTATATAACGTTATACGTTATATAGTAATAGTATATAACGTTGTACGTTACATAGTAATAGTATATAACGTTATACGTTATATAGTAATAGTATATTACGTTATACGTTATATAGTAATAGTATATAACGTTATACGTTATATAGTAATAGTATATAACGTTATACGTTATATAGTAATTGTATATAACGTTATGCGTTATATAGTAATAGTATATAACGTTATACGTTATATAGTAATAGTATATAACGTTATACGTTATATAGTAATAGTATATAACGTTATACGTTATATAGTAATAGTATATAACGTTATACGTTATATACTAATACTATATAACGTTATACGTTATATAGTAATATTATATAACGTTATACGTGATATGGCAATACTATATAACGTTATACGTTATATAGTAATAGGATATAACGTTATACGTTGTATAGTAATATTATATAACGTTATACGTTATATAGTAACAGTATATAACGTTATACGTTCTATAGTAATAGTATATAACGTTATACGTTATATAGTAATAGTATATAACGTTATACGTTCTATAGTAATAGTATATAACGTTATACGTTATATAGTAATAGTATATAACGTTATACGTTATATAGTAATAGTATATTACGTTATACGTTATATAGTAATAGTATATAACGTTATACGTTATATAGTAATAGTATATAACGTTATACGTTATATAGTAATGGTATATAACGTTTTACGTTATATAGTAATAGTGTATAACGTTATACGTTATATAGTAATAGTATATAACGTTATACGTTATATAGTAATAGTATATAACGTTATACGTGATATGGCAATACTATATAACGTTATACGTTATATAGTAATAGTATATAACATTATACGTTATATAGTAATAGTATATAACGTTATACGTTATATAGTAATATTATATAACGTTATACGTGATATGGCAATACTATATAACGTTATACGTTATATAGTAATAGGTTATAACGTTATACGTTGTATAGTAATATTATATAACGTTATACGTTATATAGTAATAGTATATAACGTTATACGTTGTATAGTAATAGTATATAACGTTATACGTTATATAGTAATAGTATATAACGTTATACGTTCTATAGTAATAGTATATAACGTTGTACGTTATATAGTAATAGTATATAACGTTATACGTTATATAGTAATAGTATATTACGTTATACGTTATATAGTAATAGTACATAACGTTATACGTTATATAGTAATAGTATATAACATTATACGTTATATAGTAATAGTATATAACGTTATACGTTATATATTAATAGTATATTACGTTATACGTTATATAGTAATAGTATATAACGTTATGCGTTATATAGTAATAGTATATAACGTTATGCGTTATATAGTAATAGTATATAACGTTATGCGTTATATAGTAATAGTATATAACGTTATACGTTATATAGTAATAGTATATAACGTTATACGTTATATAGTAATAGGATATAACGTTATACGTTGTATAGTAATATTATATAACGTTATACGTTATATAGTAACAGTATATAACGTTATACGTTCTATAGTAATAGTATATAACGTTATACGTTATATAGTAATATTATATAACGTTATACGTGATATGGCAATACTATATAACGTTATACGTTATATAGTAATAGGATATAACGTTATACGTTGTATAGTAATATTATATAACGTTATACGTTATATAGTAATAGTATATAACGTTATACGTTCTATAGTAATAGTATATAACGTTATACGTTATATAGTAATAGTATATAACGTTATACGTTATATACTATTACTATATAACGTATAACGTTATATACTAATATTATATAACGTTATACGTGATATGGCAATACTATATAACGTTATACGTTATATAGTAATAGGATATAACGTTATACGTTGTATAGTAATATTATATAACGTTATACGTTATATAGTAACAGTATATAACGTTATACGTTCTATAGTAATAGTATATAACGTTATACGTTATATAGTAATAGTATATAACGTTATACGTTATATAGTAATAGTATATAACGTTATACGTTATATAGTAATAGTATATAACGTTATACGTTATATAGTAATAGTATATAACGTTATACGTTATATAGTAATAGTATATAACGTTATACGTTATATAGTAATATTATATAACGTTATACGTGCTATGGCAATACTATATAACGTTATACGTTATATAGTAATAGTATATAACGTTATACGTTATATAGTAATATTATATAACGTTATACGTTATATAGTAATAGTATATAACGTTATACGTTGTATAGTAATATTATATAACGTTATACGCTATTACGTAATAGTATATAACGTTATACGTTAATACGTAATAGTATATATCGTTATACGTTATATAGTAATAGTATATAACGTTATACGTTATGTAGTAATAGTATATAACGTTATACGTTATATAGTAATAGTATATAACGTTATACGTTACATAGTAATATTATATAACGTTATACGTGATATGGCAATACTATATAACGTTATACGTTATGTAGTAATAGTATATAACGTTATACGTTATCTAGTAATAGTATATAACGTTATACGTTATATAGTAATAGTATATAACGTTATACGTTATATAGTAATAGTATATAACGTTATACGTTATATAGTAATAGTATATAACGTTGTACGTTACATAGTAATAGTATATAACGTTATACGTTATATAGTAATAGTATATTACGTTATACGTTATATAGTAATAGTATATAACGTTATACGTTATATAGTAATAGTATATAACGTTATACGTTATATAGTAATTGTATATAACGTTATGCGTTATATAGTAATAGTATATTACGTTATACGTTATATAGTAATAGTATATAACGTTATGCGTTATATAGTAATAGTATATAACGTTATGCGTTATATAGTAATAGTATATAACGTTATGCGTTATATAGTAATAGTATATAACGTTATGCGTTATATAGTAATAGTATATAACGTTATGCGTTATATAGTAATAGTATATAACGTTATACGTTGTATAGTAATAGTATATAACGTTATACGTTATATAGTAACAGTATATAACGTTATACGTTGTATAGTAATATTATATAACGTTATACGTTATATAGTAACAGTATATAACGTTATACGTTGTATAGTAATATTATATAACGTTATACGTTATATAGTAACAGTATATAACGTTATACGTTCTATAGTAATAGTATATAACGTTATACGTTATATAGTAATAGTATATAACGTTATACGTTCTATAGTAATAGTATATAACGTTATACGTTATATAGTAATAGTATATAACGTTATACGTTATATAGTAATAGTATATTACGTTATACGTTATATAGTAATAGTATATAACGTTATACGTTATATAGTAATAGTATATAACGTATAACGTTATATACTATTACTATATAACGTTATACGTTATATAGTAATATTATATAACGTTATACGTGATATGGCAATACTATATAACGTTATACGTTATATAGTAATAGTATATAACTTTATACGTTGTATAGTAATATTATATAACGTTATACGTTATATAGTAACAGTATATAACGTTATACGTTCTATAGTAATAGTATATAACGTTATACGTTATATAGTAATAGTATATAACGTTATACGTTCTATAGTAATAGTATATAACGTTATACGTTATATAGTAATAGTATATAACGTTATACGTTATATAGTAATAGTATATTACGTTATACGTTATATAGTAATAGTATATAACGTTATACGTTATATAGTAATAGTATATAACGTTATACGTTATATAGTAATAGTATATAACGTTATACGTTATATAGTAATAGTATATAACGTTATACGTTATATAGTAATAGTATATAACGTTATACGTTATATAGTAATAGTATATAACGTTATACGTTATATAGTAATAGTATATAACGTATAACGTTATATACTATTACTATATAACGTATAACGTTATATAGTATTATTATATAACGTTATACGTGATATGGCAATACTATATAACGTTATACGTTATATAGTAATAGGATATAACGTTATACGTTGTATAGTAATAGTATATAACGTTATACGTTATATAGTAATAGTATATAACGTTATACGTTGTATAGTAATAGTATATAACGTTATACGTTATATAGTAATAGTATATAACGTTATACGTTCTATAGTAATAGTATATAACGTTGTACGTTATATAGTAATAGTATATAACGTTATACGTTATATAGTAATAGTATATTACGTTATACGTTATATAGTAATAGTATATAACGTTATACGTTATATAGTAATAGTATATAACGTTATACGTTATATAGTAATAGTATATAACGTTATGCGTTATATAGTAATAGTATATAACGTTATACGTTATATAGTAATAGTATATAACGTTATGCGTTATATAGTAATAGTATATAACGTTATACGTTATATAGTAATAGTATATAACGTTATACGTTATATAGTAATAGTATATAACGTTATACGTTATATAGTAATACTATATAACGTTATACTATATATAGTAATACTATATAACGTTATACGTTATATAGTAATATTATATAACGTTATACGTGATATGGCAATACTATATAACGTTATACGTTATATAGTAATAGGATATAACGTTATACGTTGTATAGTAATTTTATATAACGTTATACGTTATATAGTAATAGTATATAACGTTATACGTTGTATAGTAATAGTATATGACGTTATACGTTATATAGTAATAGTATATAACGTTATACGTTCTATAGTAATAGTATATACCGTTGTACGTTATATAGTAATAGTATATAACGTTATACGTTATATAGTAATATTATATAACGTTATACGTGATATGGCAATACTATATAACGTTATACGTTATATAGTAATAGTATATTACGTTATACGTTATATAGTAATAGTATATAACGTTATGCGTTATATAGTAATAGTATATAACGTTATGCGTTATATAGTAATAGTATATAACGTTATGCGTTATATAGTAATAGTATATAACGTTATACGTTATATAGTAATAGTATATAACGTTATACGTTATATAGTAATAGGATATAACGTTATACGTTGTATAGTAATATTATATAACGTTATACGTTATATAGTAATAGTATATAACGTTATACGTTATATAGTAATAGTATATAACGTTATGCGTTATATAGTAATAGTATATAACGTTATACGTTATATAGTAATAGTATATAACGTTATGCGTTATATAGTAATAGTATATAACGTTATACGTTATATAGTAATAGTATATAACGTTATACGTTATATAGTAATAGTATATAACGTTATACGTTATATAGTAATAGTATATAACGTTATACTATATATAGTAATACTATATAACGTTATACGTTATATAGTAATATTATATAACGTTATACGTGATATGGCAATACTATATAACGTTATACGTTATATAGTAATAGGATATAACGTTATACGTTGTATAGTAATATTATATAACGTTATACGTTATATAGTAATAGTATATAACGTTATACGTTGTATAGTAATAGTATATAACGTTATACGTTATATAGTAATAGTATATAACGTTATACGTTCTATAGTAATAGTATATACCGTTGTACGTTATATAGTAATAGTATATAACGTTATACGTTATATACTATTACTATATAACGTATAACGTTATATAGTAATAGTATATAACGTTATACGTTATATAGTAATACTATATAACGTTATACGTTATATAGTAATAGTATATAACGTTATACGTTATATAGTAATAGTATATAACGTTATACGTTATATAGTAATAGGATATAACGTTATACGTTGTATAGTAATATTATATAACGTTATACGTTATATAGTAATAGTATATAACGTTATACGTTATATAGTAATAGTATATAACGTTATGCGTTATATAGTAATATTATATAACGTTATACGTTATATAGTAATAGTATATAACGTTATACGTTGTATAGTAATAGTATATAACGTTATACGTTATATAGTAATAGTATATAACGTTATACGTTCTATAGTAATAGTATATAACGTTGTACGTTATATAGTAATAGTATATAACGTTATACGTTATATAGTAATAGTATATTACGTTATACGTTATATAGTAATAGTACATAACGTTATACGTTATATAGTAATAGTATATAACATTATACGTTATATAGTAATAGTATATAACGTTATACGTTATATAGTAATAGTATATTACGTTATACGTTATATAGTAATAGTATATAACGTTATGCGTTATATAGTAATAGTATATAACGTTATGCGTTATATAGTAATAGTATATAACGTTATGCGTTATATAGTAATAGTATATAACGTTATACGTTATATAGTAATAGTATATAACGTTATACGTTATATAGTAATAGGATATAACGTTATACGTTGTATAGTAATATTATATAACGTTATACGTTATATAGTAACAGTATATAACGTTATACGTTCTATAGTAATAGTATATAACGTTATACGTTATATAGTAATATTATATAACGTTATACGTGATATGGCAATACTATATAACGTTATACGTTATATAGTAATAGGATATAACGTTATACGTTGTATAGTAATATTATATAACGTTATACGTTATATAGTAATAGTATATAACGTTATACGTTGTATAGTAATAGTATATAACGTTATACGTTATATAGTAATAGTATATAACGTTATACGTTCTATAGTAATAGTATATACCGTTGTACGTTATATAGTAATAGTATATAACGTTATACGTTATATAGTAATACTATATAACGTTATACGTTATATAGTAATAGTATATAACGTTATACGTTATATAGTAATACTATATAACGTTATACGTTATATAGTAATAGTATATAACGTTATACGTTATATAGTAATAGTATATAACGTTATACGTTATATAGTAATAGGATATAACGTTATACGTTGTATAGTAATATTATATAACGTTATACGTTATATAGTAATAGTATATAACGTTATACGTTATATAGTAATAGTATATAACGTTATGCGTTATATAGTAATATTATATAACGTTATACGTTATATAGTAATAGTATATAACGTTATACGTTGTATAGTAATAGTATATAACGTTATACGTTATATAGTAATAGTATATAACGTTATACGTTCTATAGTAATAGTATATAACGTTGTACGTTATATAGTAATAGTATATAACGTTATACGTTATATAGTAATAGTATATTACGTTATACGTTATATAGTAATAGTACATAACGTTATACGTTATATAGTAATAGTATATAACATTATACGTTATATAGTAATAGTATATAACGTTATACGTTATATAGTAATAGTATATTACGTTATACGTTATATAGTAATAGTATATAACGTTATGCGTTATATAGTAATAGTATATAACGTTATGCGTTATATAGTAATAGTATATAACGTTATGCGTTATATAGTAATAGTATATAACGTTATACGTTATATAGTAATAGTATATAACGTTATACGTTATATAGTAATAGGATATAACGTTATACGTTGTATAGTAATATTATATAACGTTATACGTTATATAGTAACAGTATATAACGTTATACGTTCTATAGTAATAGTATATAACGTTATACGTTATATAGTAATATTATATAACGTTATACGTGATATGGCAATACTATATAACGTTATACGTTATATAGTAATAGGATATAACGTTATACGTTGTATAGTAATATTATATAACGTTATACGTTATATAGTAACAGTATATAACGTTATACGTTCTATAGTAATAGTATATAACGTTATACGTTATATAGTAATAGTATATAACGTTATACGTTATATAGTAATACTATATAACGTTATACGTTATATAGTAATATTATATAACGTTATACGTGATATGGCAATACTATATAACGTTATACGTTATATAGTAATAGGATATAACGTTATACGTTGTATAGTAATATTATATAACGTTATACGTTATATAGTAACAGTATATAACGTTATACGTTCTATAGTAATAGTATATAACGTTATACGTTATATAGTAATAGTATATAACGTTATACGTTATATAGTAATAGTATATAACGTTATACGTTATATAGTAATAGTATATAACGTTATACGTTATATAGTAATAGTATATAACGTTATACGTTATATAGTAATAGTATATAACGTTATACGTTATATAGTAATATTATATAACGTTATACGTGCTATGGCAATACTATATAACGTTATACGTTATATAGTAATAGTATATAACGTTATACGTTATATAGTAATATTATATAACGTTATACGTTATATAGTAATAGTATATAACGTTATACGTTGTATAGTAATATTATATAACGTTATACGCTATTACGTAATAGTATATAACGTTATACGTTAATACGTAATAGTATATATCGTTATACGTTATATAGTAATAGTATATAACGTTATACGTTATGTAGTAATAGTATATAACGTTATACGTTATATAGTAATAGTATATAACGTTATACGTTACATAGTAATATTATATAACGTTATACGTGATATGGCAATACTATATAACGTTATACGTTATGTAGTAATAGTATATAACGTTATACGTTATCTAGTAATACTATATAACGTTATACGTTATATAGTAATAGTATATAACGTTATACGTTATATAGTAATAGTATATAACGTTATACGTTATATAGTAATAGTATATAACGTTGTACGTTACATAGTAATAGTATATAACGTTATACGTTATATAGTAATAGTATATTACGTTATACGTTATATAGTAATAGTATATAACGTTATACGTTATATAGTAATAGTATATAACGTTATACGTTATATAGTAATTGTATATAACGTTATGCGTTATATAGTAATAGTATATAACGTTATACGTTATATAGTAATAGTATATAACGTTATACGTTATATAGTAATAGTATATAACGTTATACGTTATATAGTAATAGTATATAACGTATAACGTTATATACTAATACTATATAACGTTATACGTTATATAGTAATATTATATAACGTTATACGTGATATGGCAATACTATATAACGTTATACGTTATATAGTAATAGGATATAACGTTATACGTTGTATAGTAATATTATATAACGTTATACGTTATATAGTAACAGTATATAACGTTATACGTTCTATAGTAATAGTATATAACGTTATACGTTATATAGTAATAGTATATAACGTTATACGTTCTATAGTAATAGTATATAACGTTATACGTTATATAGTAATAGTATATAACGTTATACGTTATATAGTAATAGTATATTACGTTATACGTTATATAGTAATAGTATATAACGTTATACGTTATATAGTAATAGTATATAACGTTATACGTTATATAGTAATAGTATATAACGTTATACGTTATATAGTAATACTATATAACGTTATACGTTATATAGTAATATTATATAACGTTATACGTGATATGGCAATACTATATAACGTTATACGTTATATAGTAATAGGATATAACGTTATACGTTGTATAGTAATATTATATAACGTTATACGTTATATAGTAACAGTATATAACGTTATACGTTCTATAGTAATAGTATATAACGTTATACGTTATATAGTAATAGTATATAACGTTATACGTTCTATAGTAATAGTATATAACGTTATACGTTATATAGTAATAGTATATAACGTATAACGTTATATACTATTACTATATAACGTTGTACGTTACATAGTAATAGTATATAACGTTATACGTTATATAGTAATAGTATATTACGTTATACGTTATATAGTAATAGTATATAACGTTATACGTTATATAGTAATAGTATATAACGTTATACGTTATATAGTAATTGTATATAACGTTATGCGTTATATAGTAATAGTATATAACGTTATACGTTATATAGTAATAGTATATAACGTTATCCGTTATATAGTAATAGTATATAACGTTATACGTTATATAGTAATAGTATATAACGTTATACGTTATATAGTAATACTATATAACGTTATACGTTATATAGTAATATTATATAACGTTATACGTGATATGGCAATACTATATAACGTTATACGTTATATAGTAATAGGATATAACGTTATACGTTGTATAGTAATATTATATAACGTTATACGTTATATAGTAACAGTATATAACGTTATACGTTCTATAGTAATAGTATATAACGTTATACGTTATATAGTAATAGTATATAACGTTATACGTTCTATAGTAATAGTATATAACGTTATACGTTATATAGTAATAGTATATAACGTTATACGTTATATAGTAATAGTATATTACGTTATACGTTATATAGTAATAGTATATAACGTTATACGTTATATAGCAATAGTATATATCGTTATACGTTATATAGTAATAGTATATAACGTTATACGTTATATAGTAATAGTATATAACGTTATACGTTATATAGTAATAGTATATAACGTTATACGTTATATAGTAATATTATATAACGTTATACGTGATATGGCAATACTATATAACGTTATACGTTATATAGTAATAGTATATAACGTTATACGTTATATAGTAATATTATATAACGTTATACGTGATATGGCAATACTATATAACGTTATACGTTATATAGTAATAGTATATGACATTATACGTTATATAGTAATAGTATATAACGTTATACGTTATATAGTAATAGTATATTACGTTATACGTTATATAGTAATAGTATATAACGTTATGCGTTATATAGTAATAGTATATAACGTTATGCGTTATATAGTAATAGTATATAACGTTATGCGTTATATAGTAATAGTATATAACGTTATACGTTATATAGTAATAGTATATAACGTTATACGTTATATAGTAATAGTATATAACGTTATACGTTATATAGTAATAGTATATAACGTTATACGTTATATAGTAATAGTATATAACGTTATACGTTATATAGTAATACTATATAACGTTATACGTTATATAGTAATATTATATAACGTTATACGTGATATGGCAATACTATATAACGTTATACGTTATATAGTAATAGGATATAACGTTATACGTTGTATAGTAATATTATATAACGTTATACGTTATATAGTAATAGTATATAACGTTATACGTTGTATAGTAATAGTATATAACGTTATACGTTATATAGTAATAGTATATAACGTTATACGTTATATAGTAATAGTATATTACGTTATACGTTATATAGTAATAGTATATAACGTTATGCGTTATATAGTAATAGTATATAACGTTATGCGTTATATAGTAATAGTATATAACGTTATGCGTTATATAGTAATAGTATATAACGTTATGCGTTATATAGTAATAGTATATAACGTTATACGTTATATAGTAATAGTATATAACATTATACGTTATATAGTAATAGTATATAACGTTATACGTTATATAGTAATAGTATATTACGTTATACGTTATATAGTAATAGTATATAACGTTATGCGTTATATAGTAATAGTATATAACGTTATGCGTTATATAGTAATAGTATATAACGTTATGCGTTATATAGTAATAGTATATAACGTTATGCGTTATATAGTAATAGTATATAACGTTATGCGTTATATAGTAATAGTATATAACGTTATACGTTGTATAGTAATAGTATATAACGTTATACGTTATATAGTAACAGTATATAACGTTATACGTTGTATAGTAATATTATATAACGTTATACGTTATATAGTAACAGTATATAACGTTATACGTTGTATAGTAATATTATATAACGTTATACGTTATATAGTAACAGTATATAACGTTATACGTTCTATAGTAATAGTATATAACGTTATACGTTATATAGTAATAGTATATAACGTTATACGTTCTATAGTAATAGTATATAACGTTATACGTTATATAGTAATAGTATATAACGTTATACGTTATATAGTAATAGTATATTACGTTATACGTTATATAGTAATAGTATATAACGTTATACGTTATATAGTAATACTATATAACGTATAACGTTATATACTATTACTATATAACGTAATACGTTATATAGTAATATTATATAACGTTATACGTGATATGGCAATACTATATAACGTTATACGTTATATAGTAATAGGATATAACGTTATACGTTGTATAGTAATATTATATAACGTTATACGTTATATAGTAACAGTATATAACGTTATACGTTCTATAGTAATAGTATATAACGTTATACGTTATATAGTAATAGTATATAACGTTATACGTTCTATAGTAATAGTATATAACGTTATACGTTATATAGTAATAGTATATAACGTTATACGTTATATAGTAATAGTATATTACGTTATACGTTATATAGTAATAGTATATAACGTTATACGTTATATAGTAATAGTATATAACGTTATACGTTATATAGTAATAGTATATAACGTTATACGTTATATAGTAATAGTATATAACGTTATACGTTATATAGTAATAGTATATAACGTTATACGTTATATAGTAATAGTATATAACGTTATACGTTATATAGTAATAGTATATAACGTTATACGTTATATAGTATTACTATATAACGTTATACGTTATATAGTAATATTATATAACGTTATACGTGATATGGCAATACTATATAACGTTATACGTTATATAGTAATAGGATATAACGTTATACGTTGTATAGTAATATTATATAACGTTATACGTTATATAGTAATAGTATATAACGTTATACGTTGTATAGTAATAGTATATAACGTTATACGTTATATAGTAATAGTATATAACGTTATACGTTCTATAGTAATAGTATATAACGTTGTACGTTATATAGTAATAGTATATAACGTTATACGTTATATAGTAATAGTATATTACGTTATACGTTATATAGTAATAGTATATAACGTTATACGTTATATAGTAATAGTATATAACGTTATACGTTATATAGTAATAGTATATAACGTTATGCGTTATATAGTAATAGTATATAACGTTATACGTTATATAGTAATAGTATATAACGTTATGCGTTATATAGTAATAGTATATAACGTTATACGTTATATAGTAATAGTATATAACGTTATACGTTATATAGTAATAGTATATAACGTTATACGTTATATAGTAATAGTATATAACGTTATACTATATATAGTAATACTATATAACGTTATACGTTATATAGTAATATTATATAACGTTATACGTGATATGGCAATACTATATAACGTTATACGTTATATAGTAATAGGATATAACGTTATACGTTGTATAGTAATTTTATATAACGTTATACGTTATATAGTAATAGTATATAACGTTATACGTTGTATAGTAATAGTATATGACGTTATACGTTATATAGTAATAGTATATAACGTTATACGTTCTATAGTAATAGTATATACCGTTGTACGTTATATAGTAATAGTATATAACGTTATACGTTATATAGTAATATTATATAACGTTATACGTGATATGGCAATACTATATAACGTTATACGTTATATAGTAATAGTATATTACGTTATACGTTATATAGTAATAGTATATAACGTTATGCGTTATATAGTAATAGTATATAACGTTATGCGTTATATAGTAATAGTATATAACGTTATGCGTTATATAGTAATAGTATATAACGTTATACGTTATATAGTAATAGTATATAACGTTATACGTTATATAGTAATAGGATATAACGTTATACGTTGTATAGTAATATTATATAACGTTATACGTTATATAGTAATAGTATATAACGTTATACGTTATATAGTAATAGTATATAACGTTATGCGTTATATAGTAATAGTATATAACGTTATACGTTATATAGTAATAGTATATAACGTTATGCGTTATATAGTAATAGTATATAACGTTATACGTTATATAGTAATAGTATATAACGTTATACGTTATATAGTAATAGTATATAACGTTATGCGTTATATAGTAATAGTATATAACGTTATACGTTATATAGTAATAGTATATAACGTTATGCGTTATATAGTAATAGGATATAACGTTATACGTTGTATAGTAATATTATATAACGTTATACGTTATATAGTAATAGTATATAACGTTATACGTTGTATAGTAATAGTATATAACGTTATACGTTATATAGTAATAGTATATAACGTTATACGTTCTATAGTAATAGTATATACCGTTGTACGTTATATAGTAATAGTATATAACGTTATACGTTATATAGTAATACTATATAACGTTATACGTTATATAGTAATAGTATATAACGTTATACGTTATATAGTAATACTATATAACGTTATACGTTATATAGTAATAGTATATAACGTTATACGTTATATAGTAATAGTATATAACGTTATACGTTATATAGTAATAGGATATAACGTTATACGTTGTATAGTAATATTATATAACGTTATACGTTATATAGTAATAGTATATAACGTTATACGTTATATAGTAATAGTATATAACGTTATGCGTTATATAGTAATAGTATATAACGTTATACGTTATATAGTAATAGTATATAACGTTATGCGTTATATAGTAATAGTATATAACGTTATACGTTATATAGTAATAGTATATAACGTTATACGTTATATAGTAATAGTATATAACGTTATACGTTATATAGTAATAGTATATAACGTTATACTATATATAGTAATACTATATAACGTTATACGTTATATAGTAATATTATATAACGTTATACGTGATATGGCAATACTATATAACGTTATACGTTATATAGTAATAGGATATAACGTTATACGTTGTATAGTAATATTATATAACGTTATACGTTATATAGTAATAGTATATAACGTTATACGTTGTATAGTAATAGTATATAACGTTATACGTTATATAGTAATATTATATAACGTTATACGTGATATGGCAATACTATATAACGTTATACGTTATATAGTAATAGTATATAACGTTATACGTTATATAGTAATACTATATAACGTTATACGTTATATAGTAATAGTATATAACGTTATACGTTATATAGTAATACTATATAACGTTATACGTTATATAGTAATAGTATATAACGTTATACGTTATATAGTAATAGTATATAACGTTATACGTTATATAGTAATAGTATATAACGTTATACTATATATAGTAATACTATATAACGTTATACGTTATATAGTAATATTATATAACGTTATACGTGATATGGCAATACTATATAACGTTATACGTTATATAGTAATAGGATATAACGTTATACGTTGTATAGTAATATTATATAACGTTATACGTTATATAGTAATAGTATATAACGTTATACGTTATATAGTAATAGTATATAACGTTATACGTTATATAGTAATAGTATATAACGTTATACGTTATATAGTAATAGTATATAACGTTATGCGTTATATAGTAATAGTATATAACGTTATACGTTATATAGTAATAGTATATAACGTTATGCGTTATATAGTAATAGTATATAACGTTATACGTTATATAGTAATAGTATATAACGTTATACGTTATATAGTAATAGTATATAACGTTATACGTTATATAGTAATAGTATATAACGTTATACTATATATAGTAATACTATATAACGTTATACGTTATATAGTAATATTATATAACGTTATACGTGATATGGCAATACTATATAACGTTATACGTTATATAGTAATAGGATATAACGTTATACGTTATATAGTAATAGTATATAACGTTATACGTTATATAGTAATACTATATAACGTTATACGTTATATAGTAATAGTATATAACGTTATACGTTATATAGTAATAGTATATAACGTTATACGTTATATAGTAATAGGATATAACGTTATACGTTGTATAGTAATATTATATAACGTTATACGTTATATAGTAATAGTATATAACGTTATACGTTATATAGTAATAGTATATAACGTTATACGTTATATAGTAATAGTATATAACGTTATACGTTATATAGTAATAGTATATAACGTTATACGTTATATAGTAATACTATATAACGTTATACGTTATATAGTAATATTATATAACGTTATACGTGATATGGCAATACTATATAACGTTATACGTTATATAGTAATAGGATATAACGTTATACGTTGTATAGTAATATTATATAACGTTATACGTTATATAGTAACAGTATATAACGTTATACGTTCTATAGTAATAGTATATAACGTTATACGTTATATAGTAATAGTATATAACGTTATACGTTCTATAGTAATAGCATATAACGTTATACGTTATATAGTAATAGTATATAACGTTATACGTTATATAGTAATAGTATATTACGTTATACGTTATATAGTAATAGTATATAACGTTATACGTTATATAGTAATAGTATATAACGTTATACGTTCTATAGTAATAGTATATAACATTATACGTTATATAGTAATAGTATATAACGTTATACGTTATATAATAATAGTATATTACGTTATACGTTATATAGTAATAGTATATAACGTTATGCGTTATATAGTAATAGTATATAACGTTATGCGTTATATAGTAATAGTATATAACGTTATGCGTTATATAGTAATAGTATATAACGTTATACGTTATATAGTAATAGTATATAACGTTATACGTTATATAGTAATAGTATATAACGTTATACGTTATATAGTAATAGTATATAACGTTATACGTTATATAGTAATAGTATATAACGTTATACGTTATATAGTAATACTATATAACGTTATACGTTATATAGTAATATTATATAACGTTATACGTGATATGGCAATACTATATAACGTTATACGTTATATAGTAATAGAATATAACGTTATACGTTGTATAGTAATATTATATAACGTTATACGTTATATAGTAATAGTATATAACGTTATACGTTGTATAGTAATAGTATATAACGTTATACGTTATATAGTAATAGTATATAACGTTATACGTTCTATAGTAATAGTATATAACGTTGTACGTTATATAGTAATAGTATATAACGTTATACGTTATATAGTAATAGTATATTACGTTATACGTTATATAGTAATAGTATATAACGTTATACGTTATATAGTAATAGTATATTACGTTATACGTTATATAGTAATAGTATATAACGTTATACGTTATATAGTAATAGTATATAACGTTATACGTTATATAGTAATAGTATATAACGTTATACGTTATATAGTAATAGTATATAACGTTATACGTTATATAGTAATAGTATATAACGTTATACGTTATATAGTAATATTATATAACGTTATACGTGCTATGGCAATACTATATAACGTTATACGTTATATAGTAATAGTATATAACGTTATACGTTATATAGTAATATTATATAACGTTATACGTTATATAGTAATAGTATATAACGTTATACGTTGTATAGTAATATTATATAACGTTATATGCTATTACGTAATAGTATATAACGTTATACGTTAATACGTAATAGTATATATCGTTATACGTTATATAGTAATAGTATATAACGTTATACGTTATGTAGTAATAGTATATAACGTTATACGTTATATAGTAATAGTATATAACGTTATACGTTATATAGTAATATTATATAACGTTATACGTGATATGGCAATACTATATAACGTTATACGTTATGTAGTAATAGTATATAACGTTATACGTTATCTAGTAATAGTATATAACGTTATACGTTATATAGTAATAGTATATAACGTTATACGTTATATAGTAATAGTATATAACGTTATACGTTATATAGTAATAGTATATAACGTTGTACGTTACATAGTAATAGTATATAACGTTATACGTTATATAGTAATAGTATATTACGTTATACGTTATATAGTAATAGTATATAACGTTATACGTTATATAGTAATAGTATATAACGTTATACGTTATATAGTAATTGTATATAACGTTATGCGTTATATAGTAATAGTATATAACGTTATACGTTATATAGTAATAGTATATAACGTTATACGTTATATAGTAATAGTATATAACGTTATACGTTATATAGTAATAGTATATAACGTTATACGTTATATAGTAATACTATATAACGTTATACGTTATATAGTAATATTATATAACGTTATACGTGATATGGCAATACTATATAACGTTATACGTTATATAGTAATAGGATATAACGTTATACGTTGTATAGTAATATTATATAACGTTATACGTTATATAGTAACAGTATATAACGTTATACGTTCTATAGTAATAGTATATAACGTTATACGTTATATAGTAATAGTATATAACGTTATACGTTCTATAGTAATAGTATATAACGTTATACGTTATATAGTAATAGTATATAACGTTATACGTTATATAGTAATAGTATATTACGTTATACGTTATATAGTAATAGTATATAACGTTATACGTTATATAGTAATAGTATATAACGTTATACGTTATATAGTAATGGTATATAACGTATAACGTTATATACTAATAGTGTATAACGTTATACGTTATATAGTAATAGTATATAACGTTATACGTTATATAGTAATAGTATATAACGTTATACGTGATATGGCAATACTATATAACGTTATACGTTATATAGTAATAGTATATAACATTATACGTTATATAGTAATAGTATATAACGTTATACGTTATATAGTAATATTATATAACGTTATACGTGATATGGCAATACTATATAACGTTATACGTTATATAGTAATAGGTTATAACGTTATACGTTGTATAGTAATATTATATAACGTTATACGTTATATAGTAATAGTATATAACGTTATACGTTGTATAGTAATAGTATATAACGTTATACGTTATATAGTAATAGTATATAACGTTATACGTTCTATAGTAATAGTATATAACGTTGTACGTTATATAGTAATAGTATATAACGTTATACGTTATATAGTAATAGTATATTACGTTATACGTTATATAGTAATAGTACATAACGTTATACGTTATATAGTAATAGTATATAACATTATACGTTATATAGTAATAGTATATAACGTTATACGTTATATAGTAATAGTATATTACGTTATACGTTATATAGTAATAGTATATAACGTTATGCGTTATATAGTAATAGTATATAACGTTATGCGTTATATAGTAATAGTATATAACGTTATGCGTTATATAGTAATAGTATATAACGTTATACGTTATATAGTAATAGTATATAACGTTATACGTTATATAGTAATAGGATATAACGTTATACGTTGTATAGTAATATTATATAACGTTATACGTTATATAGTAACAGTATATAACGTTATACGTTCTATAGTAATAGTATATAACGTTATACGTTATATAGTAATATTATATAACGTTATACGTGATATGGCAATACTATATAACGTTATACGTTATATAGTAATAGGATATAACGTTATACGTTGTATAGTAATATTATATAACGTTATACGTTATATAGTAACAGTATATAACGTTATACGTTCTATAGTAATAGTATATAACGTTATACGTTATATAGTAATAGTATATAACGTTATACGTTATATGGCAATACTATATAACGTTATACGTTATATAGTAATAGGATATAACGTTATACGTTGTATAGTAATATTATATAACGTTATACGTTATATAGTAACAGTATATAACGTTATACGTTCTATAGTAATAGTATATAACGTTATACGTTATATAGTAATAGTATATAACGTTATACGTTCTATAGTAATAGTATATAACGTTATACGTTATATAGTAATAGTATATAACGTTATACGTTATATAGTAATAGTATATTACGTTATACGTTATATAGTAATAGTATATAACGTTATACGTTATATAGTAATAGTATATAACGTTATACGTTATATAGTAATAGTATATAACGTTATACGTTATATAGTAATAGTATATAACGTTATACGTTATATAGTAATAGTATATAACGTTATACGTTATATAGTAATAGTATATAACGTTATACGTTATATAGTAATAGTATATAACGTTATACGTTATATAGTAATACTATATAACGTTATACGTTATATAGTAATATTATATAACGTTATACGTGATATGGCAATACTATATAACGTTATACGTTATATAGTAATAGGATATAACGTTATACGTTGTATAGTAATATTATATAACGTTATACGTTATATAGTAATAGTATATAACGTTATACGTTGTATAGTAATAGTATATAACGTTATACGTTATATAGTCATAGTATATAACGTTATACGTTCTATAGTAATAGTATATAACGTTGTACGTTATATAGTAATAGTATATAACGTTATACGTTATATAGTAATATTATATAACGTTATACGTTATATAGTAATAGTATATAACGTTATACGTTATATAGTAATACTATATAACGTTATACGTTATATAGTAATAGTATATAACGTTATACGTTATATAGTAATAGTATATAACGTTATACGTTATATAGTAATACTATATAACGTTATACGTTATATAGTAATATTATATAACGTTATACGTGATATGGTAATACTATATAACGTTATACGTTATATAGTAATAGGATATAACGTTATACGTTGTATAGTAATATTATATAACGTTATACGTTATATAGTAACAGTATATAACGTTATACGTTCTATAGTAATAGTATATAACGTTATACGTTATATAGTAATAGTATATAACGTTGTACGTTCTATAGTAATAGTATATAACGTTATACGTTATATAGTAATAGTATATAACGTTATGCGTTATATAGTAATAGTATATAACGTTATGCGTTATATAGTAATAGTATATAACGTTATACGTTATATAGTAATAGTATATAACGTTATACGTTATATAGTAATAGTATATAACGTTATACGTTATATAGTAATAGTATATAACGTTATACGTTATATAGTAATAGTATATAACGTATAACGTTATATACTATTACTATATAACGTTATACGTTATATAGTAATATTATATAACGTTATACGTGATATGGCAATACTATATAACGTTATACGTTATATAGTAATAGAATATAACGTTATACGTTGTATAGTAATATTATATAACGTTATACGTTATATAGTAATAGTATATAACGTTATACGTTGTATAGTAATAGTATATAACGTTATACGTTATATAGTAATAGTATATAACGTTATACGTTCTATAGTAATAGTATATAACGTTGTACGTTATATAGTAATAGTATATAACGTTATACGTTATATAGTAATAGTATATTACGTTATACGTTATATAGTAATAGTATATAACGTTATACGTTATATAGTAATAGTATATAACGTTATACGTTATATAGTAATAGTATATAACGTTATGCGTTATATAGTAATAGTATATAACGTTATACGTTATATAGTAATAGTATATAACGTTATACGTTATATAGTAATAGTATATTACGTTATACGTTATATAGTAATAGTATATAACGTTATACGTTATATAGTAATAGTATATAACGTTATACGTTATATAGTAATAGTATATAACGTTATACGTTATATAGTAATAGTATATAACGTTATACGTTATATAGTAATAGTATATAACGTTATACGTTATATAGTAATAGGATATAACGTTATACGTTCTATAGTAATAGTATATAACGTTGTACGTTATATAGTAATAGTATATAACGTTATACGTTATATAGTAATAGTATATTACGTTATACGTTATATAGTAATAGTACATAACGTTATACGTTATATAGTAATAGTATATAACATTATACGTTATATAGTAATAGTATATAACGTTATACGTTATATAGTAATAGTATATTACGTTATACGTTATATAGTAATAGTATATAACGTTATGCGTTATATAGTAATAGTATATAACGTTATGCGTTATATAGTAATAGTATATAACGTTATGCGTTATATAGTAATAGTATATAACGTTATACGTTATATAGTAATAGTATATAACGTTATACGTTATATAGTAATAGGATATAACGTTATACGTTGTATAGTAATATTATATAACGTTATACGTTATATAGTAACAGTATATAACGTTATACGTTCTATAGTAATAGTATATAACGTTATACGTTATATAGTAATAGTATATAACGTATAACGTTATATACTATTACTATATAACGTTATACGTTATATAGTAATATTATATAACGTTATACGTGATATGGCAATACTATATAACGTTATACGTTATATAGTAATAGGATATAACGTTATACGTTGTATAGTAATATTATATAACGTTATACGTTATATAGTAACAGTATATAACGTTATACGTTCTATAGTAATAGTATATAACGTTATACGTTATATAGTAATAGTATATAACGTTATACGTTCTATAGTAATAGTATATAACGTTATACGTTATATAGTAATAGTATATAACGTTATACGTTATATAGTAATAGTATATTACGTTATACGTTATATAGTAATAGTATATAACGTTATACGTTATATAGTAATAGTATATAACGTTATACGTTATATAGTAATAGTATATAACGTTATACGTTATATAGTAATAGTATATAACGTTATACGTTATATAGTAATAGTATATAACGTTATACGTTATATAGTAATAGTATATAACGTTATACGTTATATAGTAATAGTATATAACGTTATACGTTATATAGTAATACTATATAACGTTATACGTTATATAGTAATATTATATAACGTTATACGTGATATGGCAATACTATATAACGTTATACGTTATATAGTAATAGTATATAACGTTATACGTTATATAGTAATACTATATAACGTTATACGTTATATAGTAATATTATATAACGTTATACGTGATATGGCAATACTATATAACGTTATACGTTATATAGTAATAGGATATAACGTTATACGTTATATAGTAATACTATATAACGTTATACGTTATATAGTAATATTATATAACGTTATACGTGATATGGCAATACTATATAACGTTATACGTTATATAGTAATAGGATATAACGTTATACGTTGTATAGTAATATTATATAACGTTATACGTTATATAGTAACAGTATATAACGTTATACGTTCTATAGTAATAGTATATAACGTTATACGTTATATAGTAATAGTATATAACGTTGTACGTTCTATAGTAATAGTATATAACGTTATACGTTATATAGTAATAGTATATAACGTTATGCGTTATATAGTAATAGTATATAACGTTATGCGTTATATAGTAATAGTATATAACGTTATACGTTATATAGTAATAGTATATAACGTTATACGTTATATAGTAATAGTATATAACGTTATACGTTATATAGTAATAGTATATAACGTTATACGTTATATAGTAATAGTATATAACGTTATACGTTATATAGTAATACTATATAACGTTATACGTTATATAGTAATATTATATAACGTTATACGTGATATGGCAATACTATATAACGTTATACGTTATATAGTAATAGAATATAACGTTATACGTTGTATAGTAATATTATATAACGTTATACGTTATATAGTAATAGTATATAACGTTATACGTTGTATAGTAATAGTATATAACGTTATACGTTATATAGTAATAGTATATAACGTTATACGTTCTATAGTAATAGTATATAACGTTGTACGTTATATAGTAATAGTATATAACGTTATACGTTATATAGTAATAGTATATTACGTTATACGTTATATAGTAATAGTATATAACGTTATAAGTTATATAGTAATAGTATATAACGTTATACGTTATATAGTAATAGTATATAACGTTATGCGTTATATAGTAATAGTATATAACGTTATACGTTATATAGTAATAGTATATAACGTTATACGTTATATAGTAATAGTATATTACGTTATACGTTATATAGTAATAGTATATAACGTTATACGTTATATAGTAATAGTATATAACGTTATACGTTATATAGTAATAGTATATAACGTTATACGTTATATAGTAATAGTATATAACGTTATACGTTATATAGTAATAGTATATAACGTTATACGTTATATAGTAATATTATATAACGTTATACGTGCTATGGCAATACTATATAACGTTATACGTTATATAGTAATAGTATATAACGTTATACGTTATATAGTAATATTATATAACGTTATACGTTATATAGTAATAGTATATAACGTTATACGTTGTATAGTAATATTATATAACGTTATACGCTATTACGTAATAGTATATAACGTTATACGTTAATACGTAATAGTATATATCGTTATACGTTATATAGTAATAGTATATAACGTTATACGTTATGTAGTAATAGTATATAACGTTATACGTTATATAGTAATAGTATATAACGTTATACGTTATATAGTAATATTATATAACGTTATACGTGATATGGCAATACTATATAACGTTATACGTTATGTAGTAATAGTATATAACGTTATACGTTATCTAGTAATAGTATATAACGTTATACGTTATATAGTAATAGTATATAACGTTATACGTTATATAGTAATAGTATATAACGTTATACGTTATATAGTAATAGTATATAACGTTGTACGTTACATAGTAATAGTATATAACGTTATACGTTATATAGTAATAGTATATTACGTTATACGTTATATAGTAATAGTATATAACGTTATACGTTATATAGTAATAGTATATAACGTTATACGTTATATAGTAATAGTATATAACGTTATACGTTATATAGTAATAGTATATAACGTTATACGTTATATAGTAATAGTATATAACGTTATACGTTATATAGTAATAGTATATAACGTTATACGTTATATAGTAATAGTATATAACGTTATACGTTATATAGTAATATTATATAACGTTATACGTGCTATGGCAATACTATATAACGTTATACGTTATATAGTAATAGTATATAACGTTATACGTTATATAGTAATATTATATAACGTTATACGTTATATAGTAATAGTATATAACGTTATACGTTGTATAGTAATATTATATAACGTTATACGCTATTACGTAATAGTATATAACGTTATAC
The DNA here is from genome assembly GCF_910591885.1 of Bombus terrestris. Taxonomy (NCBI): domain Eukaryota; kingdom Metazoa; phylum Arthropoda; class Insecta; order Hymenoptera; family Apidae; genus Bombus; species Bombus terrestris. The sequence continues at coordinate 1,103,192 of NC_063286.1, forward strand.
GTTAATACGTAATAGTATATATCGTTATACGTTATATAGTAATAGTATATAACGTTATACGTTATGTAGTAATAGTATATAACGTTATACGTTATATAGTAATAGTATATAACGTTATACGTTATATAGTAATATTATATAACGTTATACGTGATATGGCAATACTATATAACGTTATACGTTATGTAGTAATAGTATATAACGTTATACGTTATCTAGTAATAGTATATAACGTTATACGTTATATAGTAATAGTATATAACGTTATACGTTATATAGTAATAGTATATAACGTTATACGTTATATAGTAATAGTATATAACGTTGTACGTTACATAGTAATAGTATATAACGTTATACGTTATATAGTAATAGTATATTACGTTATACGTTATATAGTAATAGTATATAACGTTATACGTTATATAGTAATAGTATATAACGTTATACGTTATATAGTAATTGTATATAACGTTATGCGTTATATAGTAATAGTATATAACGTTATACGTTATATAGTAATAGTATATAACGTTATACGTTATATAGTAATAGTATATAACGTTATACGTTATATAGTAATAGTATATAACGTTATACGTTATATACTATTACTATATAACGTTTAACGTTATATAGTAATATTATATAACGTTATACGTGATATGGCAATACTATATAACGTTATACGTTATATAGTAATAGGATATAACGTTATACGTTGTATAGTAATATTATATAACGTTATACGTTATATAGTAACAGTATATAACGTTATACGTTCTATAGTAATAGTATATAACGTTATACGTTATATAGTAATAGTATATAACGTTATACGTTCTATAGTAATAGTATATAACGTTATACGTTATATAGTAATAGTATATAACGTTATACGTTATATAGTAATAGTATATTACGTTATACGTTATATAGTAATAGTATATAACGTTATACGTTATATAGTAATAGTATATAACGTTATACGTTATATAGTAATGGTATATAACGTTTTACGTTATATAGTAATAGTGTATAACGTTATACGTTATATAGTAATAGTATATAACGTTATACGTTATATAGTAATAGTATATAACGTTATACGTGATATGGCAATACTATATAACGTTATACGTTATATAGTAATAGTATATAACATTATACGTTATATAGTAATAGTATATAACGTTATACGTTATATAGTAATATTATATAACGTTATACGTGATATGGCAATACTATATAACGTTATACGTTATATAGTAATAGGTTATAACGTTATACGTTGTATAGTAATATTATATAACGTTATACGTTATATAGTAATAGTATATAACGTTATACGTTGTATAGTAATAGTATATAACGTTATACGTTATATAGTAATAGTATATAACGTTATACGTTCTATAGTAATAGTATATAACGTTGTACGTTATATAGTAATAGTATATAACGTTATACGTTATATAGTAATAGTATATTACGTTATACGTTATATAGTAATAGTACATAACGTTATACGTTATATAGTAATAGTATATAACATTATACGTTATATAGTAATAGTATATAACGTTATACGTTATATAGTAATAGTATATTACGTTATACGTTATATAGTAATAGTATATAACGTTATGCGTTATATAGTAATAGTATATAACGTTATGCGTTATATAGTAATAGTATATAACGTTATGCGTTATATAGTAATAGTATATAACGTTATACGTTATATAGTAATAGTATATAACGTTATACGTTATATAGTAATAGGATATAACGTTATACGTTGTATAGTAATAGTATATAACGTTATACGTTATATAGTAACAGTATATAACGTTATACGTTCTATAGTAATAGTATATAACGTTATACGTTATATAGTAATATTATATAACGTTATACGTGATATGGCAATACTATATAACGTTATACGTTATATAGTAATAGGATATAACGTTATACGTTGTATAGTAATATTATATAACGTTATACGTTATATAGTAACAGTATATAACGTTATACGTTCTATAGTAATAGTATATAACGTTATACGTTATATAGTAATAGTATATAACGTTATACGTTATATAGTAATACTATATAACGTTATACGTTATATAGTAATATTATATAACGTTATACGTGATATGGCAATACTATATAACGTTATACGTTATATAGTAATAGGATATAACGTTATACGTTGTATAGTAATATTATATAACGTTATACGTTATATAGTAACAGTATATAACGTTATACGTTCTATAGTAATAGTATATAACGTTATACGTTATATAGTAATAGTATATAACGTTATACGTTCTATAGTAATAGTATATAACGTTATACGTTATATAGTAATAGTATATAACGTTATACGTTATATAATAATAGTATATTACGTTATACGTTATATAGTAATAGTATATAACGTTATACGTTATATAGTAATAGTATATAACGTTATACGTTATATAGTAATAGTATATAACGTTATACGTTATATAGTAATAGTATATAACGTTATACGTTATATAGTAATAGTATATAACGTTATACGTTATATAGTAATAGTATATAACGTTATACGTTATATAGTAATAGTATATAACGTTATACGTTATATAGTAATACTATATAACGTTATACGTTATATAGTAATATTATATAACGTTATACGTGATATGGCAATACTATATAACGTTATACGTTATATAGTAATAGGATATAACGTTATACGTTGTATAGTAATATTATATAACGTTATACGTTATATAGTAATAGTATATAACGTTATACGTTGTATAGTAATAGTATATAACGTTATACGTTATATAGTCATAGTATATAACGTTATACGTTCTATAGTAATAGTATATAACGTTGTACGTTATATAGTAATAGTATATAACGTTATACGTTATATAGTAATATTATATAACGTTATACGTTATATAGTAATAGTATATAACGTTATACGTTATATAGTAATACTATATAACGTTATACGTTATATAGTAATAGTATATAACGTTATACGTTATATAGTAATAGTATATAACGTTATACGTTATATAGTAATACTATATAACGTTATACGTTATATAGTAATATTATATAACCTTATACGTGATATGGCAATACTATATAACGTTATACGTTATATAGTAATAGGATATAACGTTATACGTTGTATAGTAATATTATATAACGTTATACGTTATATAGTAATAGTATATAACGTTATACGTTGTATAGTAATAGTATATAACGTTATACGTTATATAGTCATAGTATATAACGTTATACGTTCTATAGTAATAGTATATAACGTTGTACGTTATATAGTAATAGTATATAACGTTATACGTTATATAGTAATATTATATAACGTTATACGTTATATAGTAATAGTATATAACGTTATACGTTATATAGTAATACTATATAACGTTATACGTTATATAGTAATAGTATATAACGTTATACGTTATATAGTAATAGTATATAACGTTATACGTTATATAGTAATACTATATAACGTTATACGTTATATAGTAATATTATATAACGTTATACGTGATATGGCAATACTATATAACGTTATACGTTATATAGTAATAGGATATAACGTTATACGTTGTATAGTAATATTATATAACGTTATACGTTATATAGTAACAGTATATAACGTTATACGTTCTATAGTAATAGTATATAACGTTATACGTTATATAGTAATAGTATATAACGTTGTACGTTCTATAGTAATAGTATATAAAGTTATACGTTATATAGTAATAGTATATAACGTTATGCGTTATATAGTAATAGTATATAACGTTATGCGTTATATAGTAATAGTATATAACGTTATACGTTATATAGTAATAGTATATAACGTTATACGTTATATAGTAATAGTATATAACGTTATACGTTATATAGTAATAGTATATAACGTTATACGTTATATAGTAATAGTATATAACGTTATACGTTATATAGTAATACTATATAACGTTATACGTTATATAGTAATATTATATAACGTTATACGTGATATGGCAATACTATATAACGTTATACGTTATATAGTAATAGAATATAACGTTATACGTTGTATAGTAATATTATATAACGTTATACGTTATATAGTAATAGTATATAACGTTATACGTTGTATAGTAATAGTATATAACGTTATACGTTATATAGTAATAGTATATAACGTTATACGTTCTATAGTAATAGTATATAACGTTGTACGTTATATAGTAATAGTATATAACGTTATACGTTATATAGTAATAGTATATTACGTTATACGTTATATAGTAATAGTATATAACGTTATACGTTATATAGTAATAGTATATAACGTTATACGTTATATAGTAATAGTATATAACGTTATGCGTTATATAGTAATAGTATATAACGTTATACGTTATATAGTAATAGTATATAACGTTATACGTTATATAGTAATAGTATATTACGTTATACGTTATATAGTAATAGTATATAACGTTATACGTTATATAGTAATAGTATATAACGTTATACGTTATATAGTAATAGTATATAACGTTATACGTTATATAGTAATAGTATATAACGTTATACGTTATATAGTAATAGTATATAACGTTATACGTTATATAGTAATAGGATATAACGTTATACGTTCTATAGTAATAGTATATAACGTTGTACGTTATATAGTAATAGTATATAACGTTATACGTTATATAGTAATAGTATATTACGTTATACGTTATATAGTAATAGTACATAACGTTATACGTTATATAGTAATAGTATATAACATTATACGTTATATAGTAATAGTATATAACGTTATACGTTATATAGTAATAGTATATTACGTTATACGTTATATAGTAATAGTATATAACGTTATGCGTTATATAGTAATAGTATATAACGTTATGCGTTATATAGTAATAGTATATAACGTTATGCGTTATATAGTAATAGTATATAACGTTATACGTTATATAGTAATAGTATATAACGTTATACGTTATATAGTAATAGGATATAACGTTATACGTTGTATAGTAATATTATATAACGTTATACGTTATATAGTAACAGTATATAACGTTATACGTTCTATAGTAATAGTATATAACGTTATACGTTATATAGTAATAGTATATAACGTTATACGTTATATAGTAATACTATATAACGTTATACGTTATATAGTAATATTATATAACGTTATACGTGATATGGCAATACTATATAACGTTATACGTTATATAGTAATAGGATATAACGTTATACGTTGTATAGTAATATTATATAACGTTATACGTTATATAGTAACAGTATATAACGTTATACGTTCTATAGTAATAGTATATAACGTTATACGTTATATAGTAATAGTATATAACGTTATACGTTCTATAGTAATAGTATATAACGTTATACGTTATATAGTAATAGTATATAACGTTATACGTTATATAGTAATAGTATATTACGTTATACGTTATATAGTAATAGTATATAACGTTATACGTTATATAGTAATAGTATATAACGTTATACGTTATATAGTAATAGTATATAACGTTATACGTTATATAGTAATAGTATATAACGTTATACGTTATATAGTAATAGTATATAACGTTATACGTTATATAGTAATAGTATATAACGTTATACGTTATATAGTAATAGTATATAACGTTATACGTTATATAGTAATACTATATAACGTTATACGTTATATAGTAATATTATATAACGTTATACGTGATATGGCAATACTATATAACGTTATACGTTATATAGTAATAGGATATAACGTTATACGTTGTATAGTAATATTATATAACGTTATACGTTATATAGTAATAGTATATAACGTTATACGTTGTATAGTAATAGTATATAACGTTATACGTTATATAGTCATAGTATATAACGTTATACGTTCTATAGTAATAGTATATAACGTTGTACGTTATATAGTAATAGTATATAACGTTATACGTTATATAGTAATATTATATAACGTTATACGTTATATAGTAATAGTATATAACGTTATACGTTATATAGTAATACTATATAACGTTATACGTTATATAGTAATAGTATATAACGTTATACGTTATATAGTAATAGTATATAACGTTATACGTTATATAGTAATACTATATAACGTTATACGTTATATAGTAATATTATATAACGTTATACGTGATATGGCAATAATATATAACGTTATACGTTATATAGTAATAGGATATAACGTTATACGTTGTATAGTAATATTATATAACGTTATACGTTATATAGTAACAGTATATAACGTTATACGTTCTATAGTAATAGTATATAACGTTATACGTTATATAGTAATAGTATATAACGTTGTACGTTCTATAGTAATAGTATATAACGTTATACGTTATATAGTAATAGTATATAACGTTATGCGTTATATAGTAATAGTATATAACGTTATGCGTTATATAGTAATAGTATATAACGTTATACGTTATATAGTAATAGTATATAACGTTATACGTTATATAGTAATAGTATATAACGTTATACGTTATATAGTAATAGTATATAACGTTATACGTTATATAGTAATAGTATATAACGTTATACGTTATATAGTAATACTATATAACGTTATACGTTATATAGTAATATTATATAACGTTATACGTGATATGGCAATACTATATAACGTTATACGTTATATAGTAATAGAATATAACGTTATACGTTGTATAGTAATATTATATAACGTTATACGTTATATAGTAATAGTATATAACGTTATACGTTGTATAGTAATAGTATATAACGTTATACGTTATATAGTAATAGTATATAACGTTATACGTTCTATAGTAATAGTATATAACGTTGTACGTTATATAGTAATAGTATATAACGTTATACGTTATATAGTAATAGTATATTACGTTATACGTTATATAGTAATAGTATATAACGTTATACGTTATATAGTAATAGTATATAACGTTATACGTTATATAGTAATAGTATATAACGTTATGCGTTATATAGTAATAGTATATAACGTTATACGTTATATAGTAATAGTATATAACGTTATACGTTATATAGTAATAGTATATTACGTTATACGTTATATAGTAATAGTATATAACGTTATACGTTATATAGTAATAGTATATAACGTTATACGTTATATAGTAATAGTATATAACGTTATACGTTATATAGTAATAGTATATAACGTTATACGTTATATAGTAATAGTATATAACGTTATACGTTATATAGTAATATTATATAACGTTATACGTGCTATGGCAATACTATATAACGTTATACGTTATATAGTAATAGTATATAACGTTATACGTTATATAGTAATATTATATAACGTTATACGTTATATAGTAATAGTATATAACGTTATACGTTGTATAGTAATATTATATAACGTTATACGCTATTACGTAATAGTATATAACGTTATACGTTAATACGTAATAGTATATATCGTTATACGTTATATAGTAATAGTATATAACGTTATACGTTATGTAGTAATAGTATATAACGTTATACGTTATATAGTAATAGTATATAACGTTATACGTTATATAGTAATATTATATAACGTTATACGTGATATGGCAATACTATATAACGTTATACGTTATGTAGTAATAGTATATAACGTTATACGTTATCTAGTAATAGTATATAACGTTATACGTTATATAGTAATAGTATATAACGTTATACGTTATATAGTAATAGTATATAACGTTATACGTTATATAGTAATAGTATATAACGTTATACGTTATATAGTAATAGTATATAACGTTATACGTTATATAGTAATAGTATATAACGTTGTACGTTACATAGTAATAGTATATAACGTTATACGTTATATAGTAATAGTATATTACGTTATACGTTATATAGTAATAGTATATAACGTTATACGTTATATAGTAATAGTATATAACGTTATACGTTATATAGTAATTGTATATAACGTTATGCGTTATATAGTAATAGTATATAACGTTATACGTTATATAGTAATAGTATATAACGTTATACGTTATATAGTAATAGTATATAACGTTATACGTTATATAGTAATAGTATATAACGTTATACGTTATATAGTAATACTATATAACGTTATACGTTATATAGTAATATTATATAACGTTATACGTGATATGGCAATACTATATAACGTTATACGTTATATAGTAATAGGATATAACGTTATACGTTGTATAGTAATATTATATAACGTTATACGTTATATAGTAACAGTATATAACGTTATACGTTCTATAGTAATAGTATATAACGTTATACGTTATATAGTAATAGTATATAACGTTATACGTTCTATAGTAATAGTATATAACGTTATACGTTATATAGTAATAGTATATAACGTTATACGTTATATAGTAATAGTATATTACGTTATACGTTATATAGTAATAGTATATAACGTTATACGTTATATAGTAATAGTATATAACGTTATACGTTATATAGTAATGGTATATAACGTTTTACGTTATATAGTAATAGTGTATAACGTTATACGTTATATAGTAATAGTATATAACGTTATACGTTATATAGTAATAGTATATAACGTTATACGTGATATGGCAATACTATATAACGTTATACGTTATATAGTAATAGTATATAACATTATACGTTATATAGTAATAGTATATAACGTTATACGTTATATAGTAATAGTATATAACGTTATACGTTATATAGTAATAGTATATTACGTTATACGTTATATAGTAATAGTATATAACGTTATGCGTTATATAGTAATAGTATATAACGTTATGCGTTATATAGTAATAGTATATAACGTTATGCGTTATATAGTAATAGTATATAACGTTATACGTTATATAGTAATAGTATATAACGTTATACGTTATATAGTAATAGGATATAACGTTATACGTTGTATAGTAATATTATATAACGTTATACGTTATATAGTAACAGTATATAACGTTATACGTTCTATAGTAATAGTATATAACGTTATACGTTATATAGTAATAGTATATAACGTTATACGTTATATAGTAATACTATATAACGTTATACGTTATATAGTAATATTATATAACGTTATACGTGATATGGCAATACTATATAACGTTATACGTTATATAGAAATAGGATATAACGTTATACGTTGTATAGTAATATTATATAACGTTATACGTTATATAGTAACAGTATATAACGTTATACGTTCTATAGTAATAGTATATAACGTTATACGTTATATAGTAATAGTATATAACGTTATACGTTCTATAGTAATAGTATATAACGTTATACGTTATATAGTAATAGTATATAACGTTATACGTTATATAGTAATAGTATATTACGTTATACGTTATATAGTAATAGTATATAACGTTATACGTTATATAGTAATAGTATATAACGTTATACGTTATATAGTAATAGTATATAACGTTATACGTTATATAGTAATAGTATATAACGTTATACGTTATATAGTAATAGTATATAACGTTATACGTTATATAGTAATAGTATATAACGTTATACGTTATATAGTAATAGTATATAACGTTATACGTTATATAGTAATAGTATATAACGTTATACGTTATATAGTAACAGTATATAACGTTATACGTTCTATAGTAATAGTATATAACGTTATACGTTATATAGTAATAGTATATAACGTTGTACGTTCTATAGTAATAGTATATAACGTTATACGTTATATAGTAATAGTATATAACGTTATGCGTTATATAGTAATAGTATATAACGTTATGCGTTATATAGTAATAGTATATAACGTTATACGTTATATAGTAATAGTATATAACGTTATACGTTATATAGTAATAGTATATAACGTTATACGTTATATAGTAATAGTATATAACGTTATACGTTATATAGTAATAGTATATAACGTTATACGTTATATAGTAATACTATATAACGTTATACGTTATATAGTAATATTATATAACGTTATACGTGATATGGCAATACTATATAACGTTATACGTTATATAGTAATAGAATATAACGTTATACGTTGTATAGTAATAGTATATAACGTTATACGTTATATAGTAATAGTATATAACGTTATACGTTATATAGTAATAGTATATAACGTTATGCGTTATATAGTAATAGTATATAACGTTATACGTTATATAGTAATAGTATATAACGTTATACGTTATATAGTAATAGTATATTACGTTATACGTTATATAGTAATAGTATATAACGTTATACGTTATATAGTAATAGTATATAACGTTATACGTTATATAGTAATAGTATATAACGTTATACGTTATATAGTAATAGTATATAACGTTATACGTTATATAGTAATAGTATATAACGTTATACGTTATATAGTAATATTATATAACGTTATACGTGCTATGGCAATACTATATAACGTTATACGTTATATAGTAATAGTATATAACGTTATACGTTATATAGTAATATTATATAACGTTATACGTTATATAGTAATAGTATATAACGTTATACGTTGTATAGTAATATTATATAACGTTATACGCTATTACGTAATAGTATATAACGTTATACGTTAATACGTAATAGTATATATCGTTATACGTTATATAGTAATAGTATATAACGTTATACGTTATGTAGTAATAGTATATAACGTTATACGTTATATAGTAATAGTATATAACGTTATACGTTATATAGTAATATTATATAACGTTATACGTGATATGGCAATACTATATAACGTTATACGTTATGTAGTAATAGTATATAACGTTATACGTTATCTAGTAATAGTATATAACGTTATACGTTATATAGTAATAGTATATAACGTTATACGTTATATAGTAATAGTATATAACGTTATACGTTATATAGTAATAGTATATAACGTTGTACGTTACATAGTAATAGTATATAACGTTATACGTTATATAGTAATAGTATATTACGTTATACGTTATATAGTAATAGTATATAACGTTATACGTTATATAGTAATAGTATATAACGTTATACGTTATATAGTAATTGTATATAACGTTATGCGTTATATAGTAATAGTATATAACGTTATACGTTATATAGTAATAGTATATAACGTTATACGTTATATAGTAATAGTATATAACGTTATACGTTATATAGTAATAGTATATAACGTTATACGTTATATACTAATACTATATAACGTTATACGTTATATAGTAATATTATATAACGTTATACGTGATATGGCAATACTATATAACGTTATACGTTATATAGTAATAGGATATAACGTTATACGTTGTATAGTAATATTATATAACGTTATACGTTATATAGTAACAGTATATAACGTTATACGTTCTATAGTAATAGTATATAACGTTATACGTTATATAGTAATAGTATATAACGTTATACGTTCTATAGTAATAGTATATAACGTTATACGTTATATAGTAATAGTATATAACGTTATACGTTATATAGTAATAGTATATTACGTTATACGTTATATAGTAATAGTATATAACGTTATACGTTATATAGTAATAGTATATAACGTTATACGTTATATAGTAATGGTATATAACGTTTTACGTTATATAGTAATAGTGTATAACGTTATACGTTATATAGTAATAGTATATAACGTTATACGTTATATAGTAATAGTATATAACGTTATACGTGATATGGCAATACTATATTACGTTATACGTTATATAGTAATAGTATATAACGTTATGCGTTATATAGTAATAGTATATAACGTTATGCGTTATATAGTAATAGTATATAACGTTATGCGTTATATAGTAATAGTATATAACGTTATACGTTATATAGTAATAGTATATAACGTTATACGTTATATAGTAATAGTATATAACGTTATACGTTATATAGTAATAGTATATAACGTTATACGTTATATAGTAATAGTATATAACGTTATACGTTATATAGTAATACTATATAACGTTATACGTTATATAGTAATATTATATAACGTTATACGTGATATGGCAATACTATATAACGTTATACGTTATATAGTAATAGGATATAACGTTATACGTTGTATAGTAATATTATATAACGTTATACGTTATATAGTAATAGTATATAACGTTATACGTTGTATAGTAATAGTATATAACGTTATACGTTATATAGTAATAGTATATAACGTTATACGTTCTATAGTAATAGTATATAACGTTGTACGTTATATAGTAATAGTATATAACGTTATGCGTTATATAGTAATAGTATATAACGTTATGCGTTATATAGTAATAGTATATAACGTTATACGTTATATAGTAATAGTATATAACGTTATACGTTATATAGTAATAGGATATAACGTTATACGTTGTATAGTAATATTATATAACGTTATACGTTATATAGTAACAGTATATAACGTTATACGTTATATAGTAATAGTATATAACGTTATACGTTATATAGTAATAGTATATAACGTTATACGTTATATAGTAATAGTATATAACGTTATACGTTATATAGTAATACTATATAACGTTATACGTTATATAGTAATATTATATAACGTTATACGTGATATGGCAATACTATATAACGTTATACGTTATATAGTAATAGGATATAACGTTATACGTTGTATAGTAATATTATATAACGTTATACGTTATATAGTAACAGTATATAACGTTATACGTTCTATAGTAATAGTATATAACGTTATACGTTATATAGTAACAGTATATAACGTTATACGTTATATAGTAATAGTATATAACGTTATACGTTATATAGTAATAGTATATAACGTTATACGTTATATAGTAATAGTATATAACGTTATACGTTCTATAGTAATAGTATATAACCTTGTACGTTATATAGTAATAGTATATAACGTTATACGTTATATAGTAATAGTATATTACGTTATACGTTATATAGTAATAGTATATAACGTTATACGTTATATAGTAATAGTATATAACGTTATACGTTATATAGTAATAGTATATAACGTTATGCGTTATATAGTAATAGTATATAACGTTATACGTTATATAGTAATAGTATATAACGTTATGCGTTATATAGTAATAGTATATAACGTTATACGTTATATAGTAATAGTATATAACGTTATACGTTATATAGTAATAGTATATAACGTTATACGTTATATAGTAATAGTATATAACGTTATACTATATATAGTAATACTATATAACGTTATACGTTATATAGTAATATTATATAACGTTATACGTGATATGGCAATACTATATAACGTTATACGTTATATAGTAATAGGATATAACGTTATACGTTGTATAGTAATATTATATAACGTTATACGTTATATAGTAATAGTATATAACGTTATACGTTGTATAGTAATAGTATATAACGTTATACGTTATATAGTAATAGTATATAACGTTATACGTTCTATAGTAATAGTATATACCGTTGTACGTTATATAGTAATAGTATATAACGTTATACGTTATATAGTAATAGTATATAACGTTATACGTTATATAGTAATAGTATATAACGTTATACGTTATATAGTAATATTATATAACGTTATACGTGATATGGCAATACTATATAACGTTATACGTTATATAGTAATAGTATATAACATTATACGTTATATAGTAATAGTATATAACGTTATACGTTATATAGTAATAGTATATTACGTTATACGTTATATAGTAATAGTATATAACGTTATGCGTTATATAGTAATAGTATATAACGTTATGCGTTATATAGTAATAGTATATAACGTTATGCGTTATATAGTAATAGTATATAACGTTATACGTTATATAGTAATAGTATATAACGTTATACGTTATATAGTAATAGGATATAACGTTATACGTTGTATAGTAATATTATATAACGTTATACGTTATATAGTAACAGTATATAACGTTATACGTTCTATAGTAATAGTATATAACGTTATACGTTATATAGTAATAGTATATAACGTTATACGTTATATAGTAATACTATATAACGTTATACGTTATATAGTAATATTATATAACGTTATACGTGATATGGCAATACTATATAACGTTATACGTTATATAGTAATAGGATATAACGTTATACGTTGTATAGTAATATTATATAACGTTATACGTTATATAGTAACAGTATATAACGTTATACGTTCTATAGTAATAGTATATAACGTTATACGTTATATAGTAATAGTATATAACGTTATACGTTCTATAGTAATAGTATATAACGTTATACGTTATATAGTAATAGTATATAACGTTATACGTTATATAGTAATAGTATATTACGTTATACGTTATATAGTAATAGTATATAACGTTATACGTTATATAGTAATAGTATATAACGTTATACGTTATATAGTAATAGTATATAACGTTATACGTTATATAGTAATAGGATATAACGTTATACGTTGTATAGTAATATTATATAACGTTATACGTTATATAGTAACAGTATATAACGTTATACGTTATATAGTAATAGTATATAACGTTATACGTTATATAGTAATAGTATATAACGTTATACGTTATATAGTAATAGTATATAACGTTATACGTTATATAGTAATACTATATAACGTTATACGTTATATAGTAATATTATATAACGTTATACGTGATATGGCAATACTATATAACGTTATACGTTATATAGTAATAGGATATAACGTTATACGTTGTATAGTAATATTATATAACGTTATACGTTATATAGTAACAGTATATAACGTTATACGTTCTATAGTAATAGTATATAACGTTATACGTTATATAGTAACAGTATATAACGTTATACGTTATATAGTAATAGTATATAACGTTATACGTTATATAGTAATAGTATATAACGTTATACGTTATATAGTAATAGTATATAACGTTATACGTTCTATAGTAATAGTATATAACCTTGTACGTTATATAGTAATAGTATATAACGTTATACGTTATATAGTAATAGTATATTACGTTATACGTTATATAGTAATAGTATATAACGTTATACGTTATATAGTAATAGTATATAACGTTATACGTTATATAGTAATAGTATATAACGTTATGCGTTATATAGTAATAGTATATAACGTTATACGTTATATAGTAATAGTATATAACGTTATGCGTTATATAGTAATAGTATATAACGTTATACGTTATATAGTAATAGTATATAACGTTATACGTTATATAGTAATAGTATATAACGTTATACGTTATATAGTAATAGTATATAACGTTATACTATATATAGTAATACTATATAACGTTATACGTTATATAGTAATATTATATAACGTTATACGTGATATGGCAATACTATATAACGTTATACGTTATATAGTAATAGGATATAACGTTATACGTTGTATAGTAATATTATATAACGTTATACGTTATATAGTAATAGTATATAACGTTATACGTTGTATAGTAATAGTATATAACGTTATACGTTATATAGTAATAGTATATAACGTTATACGTTCTATAGTAATAGTATATACCGTTGTACGTTATATAGTAATAGTATATAACGTTATACGTTATATAGTAATAGTATATAACGTTATACGTTATATAGTAATAGTATATAACGTTATACGTTATATAGTAATATTATATAACGTTATACGTGATATGGCAATACTATATAACGTTATACGTTATATAGTAATAGTATATAACATTATACGTTATATAGTAATAGTATATAACGTTATACGTTATATAGTAATAGTATATTACGTTATACGTTATATAGTAATAGTATATAACGTTATGCGTTATATAGTAATAGTATATAACGTTATGCGTTATATAGTAATAGTATATAACGTTATGCGTTATATAGTAATAGTATATAACGTTATACGTTATATAGTAATAGTATATAACGTTATACGTTATATAGTAATAGGATATAACGTTATACGTTGTATAGTAATATTATATAACGTTATACGTTATATAGTAACAGTATATAACGTTATACGTTCTATAGTAATAGTATATAACGTTATACGTTATATAGTAATAGTATATAACGTTATACGTTATATAGTAATACTATATAACGTTATACGTTATATAGTAATATTATATAACGTTATACGTGATATGGCAATACTATATAACGTTATACGTTATATAGTAATAGGATATAACGTTATACGTTGTATAGTAATATTATATAACGTTATACGTTATATAGTAACAGTATATAACGTTATACGTTCTATAGTAATAGTATATAACGTTATACGTTATATAGTAATAGTATATAACGTTATACGTTCTATAGTAATAGTATATAACGTTATACGTTATATAGTAATAGTATATAACGTTATACGTTATATAGTAATAGTATATTACGTTATACGTTATATAGTAATAGTATATAACGTTATACGTTATATAGTAATAGTATATAACGTTATACGTTATATAGTAATAGTATATAACGTTATACGTTATATAGTAATAGTATATAACGTTATACGTTATATAGTAATAGTATATAACGTTATACGTTATATAGTAATAGTATATAACGTTATACGTTATATAGTAATAGTATATAACGTTATACGTTATATAGTAATAGTATATAACGTTATACGTTGTATAGTAATAGTATATAACGTTATACGTTATATAGTAATAGTATATAACGTTATACTATATATAGTAATACTATATAACGTTATACGTTATATAGTAATATTATATAACGTTATACGTGATATGGCAATACTATATAACGTTATACGTTATATAGTAATAGGATATAACGTTATACGTTGTATAGTAATATTATATAACGTTATACGTTATATAGTAATAGTATATAACGTTATACGTTGTATAGTAATAGTATATAACGTTATACGTTATATAGTAATAGTATATAACGTTATACGTTCTATAGTAATAGTATATACCGTTGTACGTTATATAGTAATAGTATATAACGTTATACGTTATATAGTAATATTATATAACGTTATACGTGATATGGCAATACTATATAACGTTGTACGTTATATAGTAATAGTATATAACGTTATACGTTATATAGTAATAGTATATTACGTTATACGTTATATAGTAATAGTACATAACGTTATACGTTATATAGTAATAGTATATAACATTATACGTTATATAGTAATAGTATATAACGTTATACGTTATATAGTAATAGTATATTACGTTATACGTTATATAGTAATAGTATATAACGTTATGCGTTATATAGTAATAGTATATAACGTTATGCGTTATATAGTAATAGTATATAACGTTATGCGTTATATAGTAATAGTATATAACGTTATACGTTGTATAGTAATAGTATATAACGTTATACGTTATATAGTAATAGTATATAACGTTATACGTTCTATAGTAATAGTATATAACGTTGTACGTTATATAGTAATAGTATATAACGTTATACGTTATATAGTAATAGTATATAACGTTGTACGTTACATAGTAATAGTATATAACGTTATACGTTATATAGTAATAGTATATAACGTTATACGTTATATAGTAATTGTATATAACGTTATGCGTTATATAGTAATAGTATATAACGTTATACGTTATATAGTAATAGTATATAACGTTATACGTTATATAGTAATAGTATATAACGTTATACGTTATATAGTAATAGTATATAACGTTATACGTTATATAGTAATGGTATATAACGTTATACGTTCTATAGTAATAGTATATAACGTTATACGTTATATAGTAATAGTATATAACGTTATACGTTCTATAGTAATAGTATATAACGTTATACGTTATATAGTAATAGTATATAACGTTATACGTTATATAGTAATAGTATATTACGTTATACGTTATATAGTAATAGTATATAACGTTATACGTTATATAGTAATAGTATATAACGTTATACGTTATATAGTAATGGTATATAACGTTTTACGTTATATAGTAATAGTGTATAACGTTATACGTTATATAGTAATAGTATATAACGTTATACGTTATATAGTAATAGTATATAACGTTATACGTGATATGGCAATACTATATAACGTTATACGTTATATAGTAATAGTATATAACATTATACGTTATATAGTAATAGTATATAACGTTATACGTTATATAGTAATAGTATATTACGTTATACGTTATATAGTAATAGTATATAACGTTATGCGTTATATAGTAATAGTATATAACGTTATGCGTTATATAGTAATAGTATATAACGTTATGCGTTATATAGTAATAGTATATAACGTTATACGTTATATAGTAATAGTATATAACGTTATACGTTATATAGTAATAGTATATAACGTTATACGTTATATAGTAATAGTATATAACGTTATACGTTATATAGTAATAGTATATAACGTTATACGTTATATAGTAATACTATATAACGTTATACGTTATATAGTAATATTATATAACGTTATACGTGATATGGCAATACTATATAACGTTATACGTTATATAGTAATAGGATATAACGTTATACGTTGTATAGTAATATTATATAACGTTATACGTTATATAGTAATAGTATATAACGTTATACGTTGTATAGTAATAGTATATAACGTTATACGTTATATAGTAATAGTATATAACGTTATACGTTCTATAGTAATAGTATATACCGTTGTACGTTATATAGTAATAGTATATAACGTTATACGTTATATAGTAATAGTATATAACGTTATACGTTATATAGTAATAGTATATAACGTTATACGTTATATAGTAATAGTATATAACGTTATACGTTATATAGTAATACTATATAACGTTATACGTTATATAGTAATATTATATAACGTTATACGTGATATGGCAATACTATATAACGTTATACGTTATATAGTAATAGTATATAACGTTATACGTGCTATGGCAATACTATATAACGTTATACGTTATATAGTAATAGTATATAACGTTATACGTTATATAGTAATATTATATAACGTTATACGTTATATAGTAATAGTATATAACGTTATACGTTGTATAGTAATATTATATAACGTTATACGCTATTACGTAATAGTATATAACGTTATACGTTAATACGTAATAGTATATATCGTTATACGTTATATAGTAATAGTATATAACGTTATACGTTATGTAGTAATAGTATATAACGTTATACGTTATATAGTAATAGTATATAACGTTATACGTTATATAGTAATATTATATAACGTTATACGTGATATGGCAATACTATATAACGTTATACGTTATGTAGTAATAGTATATAACGTTATACGTTATCTAGTAATAGTATATAACGTTATACGTTATATAGTAATAGTATATAACGTTATACGTTATATAGTAATAGTATATAACGTTATGCGTTATATAGTAATAGTATATAACGTTATGCGTTATATAGTAATAGTATATAACGTTATGCGTTATATAGTAATAGTATATAACGTTATACGTTATATAGTAATAGTATATAACGTTATACGTTATATAGTAATAGTATATAACGTTATACGTTATATAGTAATAGTATATAACGTTATACGTTATATAGTAATACTATATAACGTTATACGTTATATAGTAATATTATATAACGTTATACGTGCTATGGCAATACTATATAACGTTATACGTTATATAGTAATAGTATATAACGTTATACGTTATATAGTAATATTATATAACGTTATACGTTATATAGTAATAGTATATAACGTTATACGTTGTATAGTAATATTATATAACGTTATACGCTATTACGTAATAGTATATAACGTTATACGTTAATACGTAATAGTATATATCGTTATACGTTATATAGTAATAGTATATAACGTTATACGTTATGTAGTAATAGTATATAACGTTATACGTTATATAGTAATAGTATATAACGTTATACGTTATATAGTAATATTATATAACGTTATACGTGATATGGCAATACTATATAACGTTATACGTTATGTAGTAATAGTATATAACGTTATACGTTATCTAGTAATAGTATATAACGTTATACGTTATATAGTAATAGTATATAACGTTATACGTTATATAGTTATAGTATATAACGTTATACGTTATATAGTAATAGTATATAACGTTGTACGTTACATAGTAATAGTATATAACGTTATACGTTATATAGTAATAGTATATTACGTTATACGTTATATAGTAATAGTATATAACGTTATACGTTATATAGTAATAGTATATAACGTTATACGTTATATAGTAATTGTATATAACGTTATGCGTTATATAGTAATAGTATATAACGTTATACGTTATATAGTAATAGTATATAACGTTATACGTTATATAGTAATAGTATATAACGTTATACGTTATATAGTAATAGTATATAACGTTATACGTTATATAGTAATAGTATATAACGTTATACGTTATATAGTAATACTATATAACGTTATACGTTATATAGTAATATTATATAACGTTATACGTGATATGGCAATACTATATAACGTTATACGTTATATAGTAATAGGATATAACGTTATACGTTGTATAGTAATATTATATAACGTTATACGTTATATAGTAACAGTATATAACGTTATACGTTCTATAGTAATAGTATATAACGTTATACGTTATATAGTAATAGTATATAACGTTATACGTTCTATAGTAATAGTATATAACGTTATACGTTATATAGTAATAGTATATAACGTTATACGTTATATAGTAATAGTATATTACGTTATACGTTATATAGTAATAGTATATAACGTTATACGTTATATAGTAATGGTATATAACGTTATACGTTATATAGTAATGGTATATAACGTTTTACGTTATATAGTAATAGTGTATAACGTTATACGTTATATAGTAATAGTATATAACGTTATACGTTATATAGTAATAGTATATAACGTTATACGTTATATAGTAATAGTATATAACGTTATACGTTATATAGTAATAGTATATTACGTTATACGTTATATAGTAATAGTATATAACGTTATGCGTTATATAGTAATAGTATATAACGTTATGCGTTATATAGTAATAGTATATAACGTTATGCGTTATATAGTAATAGTATATAACGTTATACGTTATATAGTAATAGTATATAACGTTATACGTTATATAGTAATAGGATATAACGTTATACGTTGTATAGTAATATTATATAACGTTATACGTTATATAGTAACAGTATATAATGTTATACGTTCTATAGTAATAGTATATAACGTTATACGTTATATAGTAATAGTATATAACGTTATACGTTATATAGTAATACTATATAACGTTATACGTTATATAGTAATATTATATAACGTTATACGTGATATGGCAATACTATATAACGTTATACGTTATATAGTAATAGGATATAACGTTATACGTTGTATAGTAATATTATATAACGTTATACGTTATATAGTAACAGTATATAACGTTATACGTTCTATAGTAATAGTATATAACGTTATACGTTATATAGTAATAGTATATAACGTTATACGTTGTATAGTAATAGTATATAACGTTATACGTTATATAGTAATAGTATATAACGTTATACGTTATATAGTAATAGTATATAACGTTATACGTTATATAGTAATACTATATAACGTTATACGTTATATAGTAATATTATATAGCGTTATACGTGATATGGCAATACTATATAACGTTATACGTTATATACTAATAGGATATAACGTTATACGTTGTATAGTAATATTATATAACGTTATACGTTATATAGTAACAGTATATAACGTTATACGTTCTATAGTAATAGTATATAACGTTATACGTTATATAGTAATAGTATATAACGTTATACGTTGTATAGTAATAGTATATAACGTTATACGTGATATGGCAATACTATATAACGTTATACGTTATATAGTAATAGGATATAACGTTATACGTTGTATAGTAATATTATATAACGTTATACGTTATATAGTAACAGTATATAACGTTATACGTTCTATAGTAATAGTATATAACGTTATACGTTATATAGTAATAGTATATAACGTTATACGTTGTATAGTAATAGTATATAACGTTATACGTTATATAGTAATAGTATATAACGTTATACGTTCTATAGTAATAGTATATAACGTTGTACGTTATATAGTAATAGTATATAACGTTATACGTTATATAGTAATAGTATATTACGTTATACGTTATATAGTAATAGTATATAACGTTATACGTTATATAGTAATAGTATATAACGTTATACGTTGTATAGTAATAGTATATAACGTTATGCGTTATATAGTCATAGTATATAACGTTATACGTTCTATAGTAATAGTATATAACGTTGTACGTTATATAGTAATAGTATATAACGTTATACGTTATATAGTAATATTATATAACGTTATACGTTATATAGTAATAGTATATAACGTTATACGTTATATAGTAATACTATATAACGTTATACGTTATATAGTAATAGTATATAACGTTATACGTTATATAGTAATAGTATATAACGTTATACGTTATATAGTAATACTATATAACGTTATACGTTATATAGTAATATTATATAACGTTATACGTGATATGGCAATACTATATAACGTTATACGTTATATAGTAATAGGATATAACGTTATACGTTGTATAGTAATATTATATAACGTTATACGTTATATAGTAACAGTATATAACGTTATACGTTCTATAGTAATAGTATATAACGTTATACGTTATATAGTAATAGTATATAACGTTGTACGTTCTATAGTAATAGTATATAACGTTATACGTTATATAGTAATAGTATATAACGTTATGCGTTATATAGTAATAGTATATAACGTTATGCGTTATATAGTAATAGTATATAACGTTATACGTTATATAGTAATAGTATATAACGTTATACGTTATATAGTAATAGTATATAACGTTATACGTTATATAGTAATAGTATATAACGTTATACGTTATATAGTAATAGTATATAACGTTATACGTTATATAGTAATACTATATAACGTTATACGTTATATAGTAATATTATATAACGTTATACGTGATATGGCAATACTATATAACGTTATACGTTATATAGTAATAGAATATAACGTTATACGTGATATGGCAATACTATATAACGTTATACGTTATATAGTAATAGGATATAACGTTATACGTTGTATAGTAATATTATATAACGTTATACGTTATATAGTAACAGTATATAACGTTATAGGTTCTATAGTAATAGTATATAACGTTATACGTTATATAGTAATAGTATATAACGTTGTACGTTCTATAGTAATAGTATATAACGTTATACGTTATATAGTAATAGTATATAACGTTATGCGTTATATAGTAATAGTATATAACGTTATGCGTTATATAGTAATAGTATATAACGTTATACGTTATATAGTAATAGTATATAACGTTATACGTTATATAGTAATAGTATATAACGTTATACGTTATATAGTAATAGTATATAACGTTATACGTTATATAGTAATAGTATATAACGTTATACGTTGTATAGTAATAGTATATAACGTTATACGTTATATAGTAATAGTATATAACGTTATACGTTATATAGTAATAGTATATTACGTTATACGTTATATAGTAATAGTATATAACGTTATGCGTTATATAGTAATAGTATATAACGTTATACGTTATATAGTAATAGTATATAACGTTATACGTTATATAGTAATAGTATATAACGTTATACGTTCTATAGTAATAGTATATAACGTTGTACGTTATATAGTAATAGTATATAACGTTATACGTTATATAGTAATAGTATATTACGTTATACGTTATATAGTAATAGTACATAACGTTATACGTTATATAGTAATAGTATATAACATTATACGTTATATAGTAATAGTATATAACGTTATACGTTATATAGTAATAGTATATTACGTTATACGTTATATAGTAATAGTATATAACGTTATGCGTTATATAGTAATAGTATATAACGTTATGCGTTATATAGTAATAGTATATAACGTTATGCGTTATATAGTAATAGTATATAACGTTATACGTTATATAGTAATAGTATATAACGTTATACGTTATATAGTAATAGGATATAACGTTATACGTTGTATAGTAATATTATATAACGTTACACGTTATATAGTAACAGTATATAACGTTATACGTTCTATAGTAATAGTATATAACGTTATACGTTATATAGTAATAGTATATAACGTTATACGTTATATAGTAATACTATATAACGTTATACGTTATATAGTAATATTATATAACGTTATACGTGATATGGCAATACTATATAACGTTATACGTTATATAGTAATAGGATATAACGTTATACGTTGTATAGTAATATTATATAACGTTATACGTTATATAGTAACAGTATATAACGTTATACGTTCTATAGTAATAGTATATAACGTTATACGTTATATAGTAATAGTATATAACGTTATACGTTCTATAGTAATAGTATATAACGTTATACGTTATATAGTAATAGTATATAACGTTATACGTTATATAGTAATAGTATATTACGTTATACGTTATATAGTAATAGTATATAACGTTATACGTTATATAGTAATAGTATATAACGTTATACGTTATATAGTAATAGTATATAACGTTATACGTTATATAGTAATAGTATATAACGTTATACGTTATATAGTAATACTATATAACGTTATACGTTATATAGTAATATTATATAACGTTATACGTGATATGGCAATACTATATAACGTTATACGTTATATAGTAATAGGATATAACGTTATACGTTGTATAGTAATATTATATAACGTTATACGTTATATAGTAACAGTATATAACGTTATACGTTCTATAGTAATAGTATATAACGTTATACGTTATATAGTAATAGTATATAACGTTATACGTTCTATAGTAATAGTATATAACGTTATACGTTATATAGTAATAGTATATAACGTTATACGTGATATGGCAATACTATATAACGTTATACGTTATATAGTAATAGTATATAACATTATACGTTATATAGTAATAGTATATAACGTTATACGTTATATAGTAATAGTATATTACGTTATACGTTATATAGTAATAGTATATAACGTTATGCGTTATATAGTAATAGTATATAACGTTATGCGTTATATAGTAATAGTATATAACGTTATGCGTTATATAGTAATAGTATATAACGTCATACGTTATATAGTAATAGTATATAACGTTATACGTTATATAGTAATAGTATATAACGTTATACGTTATATAGTAATAGTATATAACGTTATACGTTATATAGTAATAGTATATAACGTTATACGTTATATAGTAATACTATATAACGTTATACGTTATATAGTAATATTATATAACGTTATACGTGATATGGCAATACTATATAACGTTATACGTTATATAGTAATAGGATATAACGTTATACGTTGTATAGTAATATTATATAACGTTATACGTTATATAGTAATAGTATATAACGTTATACGTTGTATAGTAATAGTATATAACGTTATACGTTATATAGTAATAGTATATAACGTTATACGTTCTATAGTAATAGTATATAACGTTGTACGTTATATAGTAATAGTATATAACGTTATACGTTATATAGTAATAGTATATTACGTTATACGTTATATAGTAATAGTACATAACGTTATACGTTATATAGTAATAGTATATAACATTATACGTTATATAGTAATAGTATATAACGTTATACGTTATATAGTAATAGTATATTACATTATACGTTATATAGTAATAGTATATAACGTTATGCGTTATATAGTAATAGTATATAACGTTATGCGTTATATAGTAATAGTATATAACGTTATGCGTTATATAGTAATAGTATATAACGTTATACGTTATATAGTAATAGTATATAACGTTATACGTTATATAGTAATAGGATATAACGTTATACGTTGTATAGTAATATTATATAACGTTATACGTTATATAGTAACAGTATATAACGTTATACGTTCTATAGTAATAGTATATAACGTTATACGTTATATAGTAATAGTATATAACGTTATACGTTATATAGTAATACTATATAACGTTATACGTTATATAGTAATATTATATAACGTTATACGTGATATGGCAATACTATATAACGTTATACGTTATATAGTAATAGGATATAACGTTATACGTTGTATAGTAATATTATATAACGTTATACGTTATATAGTAACAGTATATAACGTTATACGTTCTATAGTAATAGTATATAACGTTATACGTTATATAGTAATAGTATATAACGTTATACGTTGTATAGTAATAGTATATAACGTTATACGTTATATAGTAATAGTATATAACGTTATACGTTATATAGTAATAGTATATAACGTTATACGTTATATAGTAATACTATATAACGTTATACGTTATATAGTAATATTATATAACGTTATACGTGATATGGCAATACTATATAACGTTATACGTTATATAGTAATAGGATATAACGTTATACGTTGTATAGTAATATTATATAACGTTATACGTTATATAGTAACAGTATATAACGTTATACGTTCTATAGTAATAGTATATAACGTTATACGTTATATAGTAATACTATATAACGTTATACGTTGTATAGTAATAGTATATAACGTTATACGTGATATGGCAATACTATATAACGTTATACGTTATATAGTAATAGGATATAACGTTATACGTTGTATAGTAATATTATATAACGTTATACGTTATATAGTAACAGTATATAACGTTATACGTTCTATAGTAATAGTATATAACGTTATACGTTATATAGTAATAGTATATAACGTTATACGTTGTATAGTAATAGTATATAACGTTATACGTTGTATAGTAATAGTATATAACGTTATACGTTATATAGTCATAGTATATAACGTTATACGTTCTATAGTAATAGTATATAACGTTGTACGTTATATAGTAATAGTATATAACGTTATACGTTATATAGTAATATTATATAACGTTATACGTTATATAGTAATAGTATATAACGTTATACGTTATATAGTAATACTATATAACGTTATACGTTATATAGTAATAGTATATAACGTTATACGTTATATAGTAATAGTATATAACGTTATACGTTATATAGTAATACTATATAACGTTATACGTTATATAGTAATATTATATAACGTTATACGTGATATGGCAATACTATATAACGTTATACGTTATATAGTAATAGGATATAACGTTATACGTTGTATAGTAATATTATATAACGTTATACGTTATATAGTAACAGTATATAACGTTATACGTTCTATAGTAATAGTATATAACGTTATGCGTTATATAGTAATAGTATATAACGTTATGCGTTATATAGTAATAGTATATAACGTTATGCGTTATATAGTAATAGTATATAACGTTATACGTTATATAGTAATAGTATATAACGTTATACGTTATATAGTAATAGGATATAACGTTATACGTTGTATAGTAATATTATATAACGTTATACGTTATATAGTAACAGTATATAACGTTATACGTTCTATAGTAATAGTATATAACGTTATACGTTATATAGTAATAGTATATAACGTTATACGTTATATAGTAATACTATATAACGTTATACGTTATATAGTAATATTATATAACGTTATACGTGATATGGCAATACTATATAACGTTATACGTTATATAGTAATAGTATATAACGTTATACGTTATATAGTAATACTATATAACGTTATACGTTATATAGTAATAGTATATAACGTTATACGTTATATAGTAATAGTATATAACGTTATACGTTATATAGTAATAGTATATAACGTTATACGTTATATAGTAATACTATATAACGTTATACGTTATATAGTAATATTATATAACGTTATACGTGATATGGCAATACTATATAACGTTATACGTTATATAGTAATAGGATATAGCGTTATACGTTGTATAGTAATATTATATAACGTTATACGTTATATAGTAACAGTATATAACGTTATACGTTCTATAGTAATAGTATATAACGTTATACGTTATATAGTAATAGTATATAACGTTATACGTTCTATAGTAATAGTATATAACGTTATACGTTATATAGTAATAGTATATAACGTTATACGTTATATAGTAATAGTATATTACGTTATACGTTATATAGTAATAGTATATAACGTTATACGTTATATAGTAATAGTATATAACGTTATACGTTATATAGTAATAGTATATAACGTTATACGTTATATAGTAATAGTATATAACGTTATACGTTATATAGTAATAGTATATAACGTTATACGTTATATAGTAATAGTATATAACGTTATACGTTATATAGTAATAGTATATAACGTTATACGTTATATAGTAATACTATATAACGTTATACGTTATATAGTAATATTATATAACGTTATACGTGATATGGCAATACTATATAACGTTATACGTTATATAGTAATAGGATATAACGTTATACGTTGTATAGTAATATTATATAACGTTATACGTTATATAGTAATAGTATATAACGTTATACGTTGTATAGTAATAGTATATAACGTTATACGTTATATAGTCATAGTATATAACGTTATACGTTCTATAGTAATAGTATATAACGTTGTACGTTATATAGTAATAGTATATAACGTTATACGTTATATAGTAATATTATATAACGTTATACGTTATATAGTAATAGTATATAACGTTATACGTTATATAGTAATACTATATAACGTTATACGTTATATAGTAATAGTATATAACGTTATACGTTCTATAGTAATAGTATATAACGTTATACGTTATATAGTAATACTATATAACGTTATACGTTATATAGTAATATTATATAACGTTATACGTGATATGGCAATACTATATAACGTTATACGTTATATAGTAATAGGATATAACGTTATACGTTGTATAGTAATATTATATAACGTTATACGTTATATAGTAACAGTATATAACGTTATACGTTCTATAGTAATAGTATATAACGTTATACGTTATATAGTAATAGTATATAACGTTGTACGTTCTATAGTAATAGTATATAACGTTATACGTTATATAGTAATAGTATATAACGTTATGCGTTATATAGTAATAGTATATAACGTTATGCGTTATATAGTAATAGTATATAACGTTATACGTTATATAGTAATAGTATATAACGTTATACGTTATATAGTAATAGTATATAACGTTATACGTTATATAGTAATAGTATATAACGTTATACGTTATATAGTAATAGTATATAACGTTATACGTTATATAGTAATACTATATAACGTTATACGTTATATAGTAATATTATATAACGTTATACGTGATATGGCAATACTATATAACGTTATACGTTATATAGTAATAGAATATAACGTTATACGTTGTATAGTAATATTATATAACGTTATACGTTATATAGTAATAGTATATAACGTTATACGTTGTATAGTAATAGTATATAACGTTATACGTTATATAGTAATAGTATATAACGTTATACGTTCTATAGCAATAGTATATAACGTTGTACGTTATATAGTAATAGTATATAACGTTATACGTTATATAGTAATAGTATATTACGTTATACGTTATATAGTAATAGTATATAACGTTATACGTTATATAGTAATAGTATATAACGTTATACGTTATATAGTAATAGTATATAACGTTATGCGTTATATAGTAATAGTATATAACGTTATACGTTATATAGTAATAGTATATAACGTTATACGTTATATAGTAATAGTATATTACGTTATACGTTATATAGTAATAGTATATAACGTTATACGTTATATAGTAATAGTATATAACGTTATACGTTATATAGTAATAGTATATAACGTTATACGTTATATAGTAATAGTATATAACGTTATACGTTATATAGTAATAGTATATAACGTTATACGTTATATAGTATTATTATATAACGTTATACGTGCTATGGCAATACTATATAACGTTATACGTTATATAGTAATAGTATATAACGTTATACGTTATATAGTAATATTATATAACGTTATACGTTATATAGTAATAGTATATAACGTTATACGTTGTATAGTAATATTATATAACGTTATACGCTATTACGTAATAGTATATAACGTTATACGTTAATACGTAATAGTATATATCGTTATACGTTATATAGTAATAGTATATAACGTTATACGTTATGTAGTAATAGTATATAACGTTATACGTTATATAGTAATAGTATATAACGTTATACGTTATATAGTAATATTATATAACGTTATACGTGATATGGCAATACTATATAACGTTATACGTTATGTAGTAATAGTATATAACGTTATACGTTATCTAGTAATAGTATATAACGTTATACGTTATATAGTAATAGTATATAACGTTATACGTTATATAGTAATAGTATATAACGTTATACGTTATATAGTAATAGTATATAACGTTGTACGTTACATAGTAATAGTATATAACGTTATACGTTATATAGTAATAGTATATTACGTTATACGTTATATAGTAATAGTATATAACGTTATACGTTATATAGTAATAGTATATAACGTTATACGTTATATAGTAATAGTATATTACGTTATACGTTATATAGTAATAGTATATAACGTTATACGTTATATAGTAATAGTATATAACGTTATACGTTATATAGTAATAGTATATAACGTTATACGTTATATAGTAATAGTATATAACGTTATACGTTATATAGTAATAGTATATAACGTTATACGTTATATAGTAATATTATATAACGTTATACGTGCTATGGCAATACTATATAACGTTATACGTTATATAGTAATAGTATATAACGTTATACGTTATATAGTAATATTGTATAACGTTATACGTGATATGGCAATACTATATAACGTTATACGTTATGTAGTAATAGTATATAACGTTATACGTTATCTAGTAATAGTATATAACGTTATACGTTATATAGTAATAGTATATAACGTTATACGTTATATAGTAATAGTATATAACGTTATACGTTATATAGTAATAGTATATAACGTTGTACGTTACATAGTAATAGTATATAACGTTATACGTTATATAGTAATAGTATATTACGTTATACGTTATATAGTAATAGTATATAACGTTATACGTTATATAGTAATAGTATATAACGTTATACGTTATATAGTAATTGTATATAACGTTATGCGTTATATAGTAATAGTATATAACGTTATACGTTATATAGTAATAGTATATAACGTTATACGTTATATAGTAATAGTATATAACGTTATACGTTATATAGTAATAGTATATAACGTTATACGTTATATAGTAATACTATATAACGTATAACGTTATATAATATTACTATATAACGTTATACGTGATATGGCAATACTATATAACGTTATACGTTATATAGTAATAGGATATAACGTTATACGTTGTATAGTAATATTATATAACGTTATACGTTATATAGTAACAGTATATAACGTTATACGTTCTATAGTAATAGTATATAACGTTATACGTTATATAGTAATAGTATATAACGTTATACGTTCTATAGTAATAGTATATAACGTTATACGTTATATAGTAATAGTATATAACGTTATACGTTATATAGTAATAGTATATTACGTTATACGTTATATAGTAATAGTATATAACGTTATACGTTATATAGTAATAGTATATAACGTTATACGTTATATAGTAATGGTATATAACGTTTTACGTTATATAGTAATAGTGTATAACGTTATACGTTATATAGTAATAGTATATAACGTTATACGTTATATAGTAATAGTATATAACGTTATACGTGATATGGCAATACTATATAACGTTATACGTTATATAGTAATAGTATATAACATTATACGTTATATAGTAATAGTATATAACGTTATACGTTATATAGTAATAGTATATAACGTTATACGTTATATAGTAATAGTATATTACGTTATACGTTATATAGTAATAGTATATAACGTTATGCGTTATATAGTAATAGTATATAACGTTATGCGTTATATAGTAATAGTATATAACGTTATGCGTTATATAGTAATAGTATATAACGTTATACGTTATATAGTAATAGTATATAACGTTATACGTTATATAGTAATAGGATATAACGTTATACGTTGTATAGTAATATTATATAACGTTATACGTTATATAGTAACAGTATATAACGTTATACGTTCTATAGTAATAGTATATAACGTTATACGTTATATAGTAATAGTATATAACGTTATGCGTTATATAGTAATAGTATATAACGTTATGCGTTATATAGTAATAGTATATAACGTTATGCGTTATATAGTAATAGTATATAACGTTATACGTTATATAGTAATAGTATATAACGTTATACGTTATATAGTAATAGTATATAACGTTATACGTTATATAGTAATATTATATAACGTTATACGTGATATGGCAATACTATATAACGTTATACGTTATATAGTAATAGGATATAACGTTATACGTTGTATAGTAATATTATATAACGTTATACGTTATATAGTAACAGTATATAACGTTATACGTTCTATAGTAATAGTATATAACGTTATACGTTATATAGTAATAGTATATAACGTTATACGTTCTATAGTAATAGTATATAACGTTATACGTTATATAGTAATAGTATATAACGTTATACGTTATATAGTAATAGTATATTACGTTATACGTTATATAGTAATAGTATATAACGTTATACGTTATATAGTAATAGTATATAACGTTATACGTTCTATAGTAATAGTATATAACATTATACGTTATATAGTAATAGTATATAACGTTATACGTTATATAGTAATAGTATATTACGTTATACGTTATATAGTAATAG
Source organism: Bombus terrestris (assembly GCF_910591885.1). NCBI lineage: Eukaryota > Metazoa > Arthropoda > Insecta > Hymenoptera > Apidae > Bombus > Bombus terrestris. The sequence goes on from NC_063286.1 coordinate 1,136,537, forward strand.
TATATAACGTTATGCGTTATATAGTAATAGTATATAACGTTATGCGTTATATAGTAATAGTATATAACGTTATGCGTTATATAGTAATAGTATATAACGTTATACGTTATATAGTAATAGTATATAACGTTATACGTTATATAGTAATAGTATATAACGTTATACGTTATATAGTAATAGTATATAACGTTATACGTTATATAGTAATAGTATATAACGTTATACGTTATATAGTAATACTATATAACGTTATACGTTATATAGTAATATTATATAACGTTATACGTGATATGGCAATACTATATAACGTTATACGTTATATAGTAATAGAATATAACGTTATACGTTGTATAGTAATATTATATAACGTTATACGTTATATAGTAATAGTATATAACGTTATACGTTGTATAGTAATAGTATATAACGTTATACGTTATATAGTAATAGTATATAACGTTATGCGTTATATAGTAATATTATATAACGTTATACGTTATATAGTAATATTATATAACGTTATACGTTATATAGTAATAGTATATAACGTTATACGTTATATAGTAATACTATATAACGTTATACGTTATATAGCAATACTATATAACGTTATACGTTATATAGTAATATTATATAACATTATACGTTATATAGTAATAGTATAGAACGTTGTACGTTATATAGTAATAGTATATAACGTTCTACGTTATATAGTAATAGTATATAACGTTATACGTTATATAGTAATAGTATAGAACGTTGTACGTTATATAGTAATAGTATATAACGTTCTACGTTATATAGTAATAGTATATAACGTTATACGTTATATAGTAATAGTATATAACGTTATACGTTATGTAGTAATAGTATATAACGTTCTACGTTATATAGTAATAGTATATAACGTTATACGTTATATAGTAATAGTATATAACGTTATACGTTATGTAGTAATAGTATATAACGTTATACGTTATATAGTAATAGTATATTACGTTATACGTTATATAGTAATAGTATATAACGTTATACGTTATATAGTAATAGTATATAACGTTATACGTTATATAGTAATTGTATATAACGTTATGCGTTATATAGTAATAGTATATAACGTTATACGTTATATAGTAATAGTATATAACGTTATACGTTATATAGTAATAGTATATAACGTTATACGTTATATAGTAATAGTATATAACGTTATACGTTATATAGTAATACTATATAACGTTATACGTTGTATAGTAATATTATATAACGTTATACGTGATATGGCAATACTATATAACGTTATACGTTATATAGTAATAGGATATAACGTTATACGTTGTATAGTAATATTATATAACGTTATACGTTATATAGTAACAGTATATAACGTTATACGTTCTATAGTAATAGTATGTAACGTTATACGTGATATGGCAATACTATATAACGTTATACGTTCTGTAGTAATAGTATATAACGTTATACGTTATATAGTAGTATTATATAACGTTATACGTGATATGGCAATACTATATAACGTTATACGTTATGTAGTAATAGTATATAACGTTATACGTTATCTAGTAATAGTATATAACGTTGTACGTTACATAGTAATAGTATATAACGTTATACGTTATATAGTAATAGTATATTACGTTATACGTTATATAGTAATAGTATATAACGTTATACGTTATATAGTAATAGTATATAACGTTATACGTTATATAGTAATAGTATATAACGTTATACGTTATATAGTAATTGTATATAACGTTATGCGTTATATAGTAATAGTATATAACGTTATACGTTATATAGTAATAGTATATAACGTTATACGTTATATAGTAATAGTATATAACGTTATACGTTATATAGTAATAGTATATAACGTTATACGTTATATAGTAATACTATATAACGTTATACGTTATATAGTAATATTATATAACGTTATACGTGATATGGCAATACTATATAACGTTATACGTTATATAGTAATAGTATATAACGTTATACGTTATCTAGTAATAGTATATAACGTTGTACGTTACATAGTAATAGTATATAACGTTATACGTTATATAGTAATAGTATATTACGTTATACGTTATATAGTAATAGTATATAACGTTATACGTTATATAGTAATAGTATATAACGTTATACGTTATATAGTAATAGTATATAACGTTATACGTTATATAGTAATTGTATATAACGTTATGCGTTATATAGTAATAGTATATAACGTTATACGTTATATAGTAATAGTATATAACGTTATACGTTATATAGTAATAGTATATAACGTTATACGTTATATAGTAATAGTATATAACGTTATACGTTATATAGTAATACTATATAACGTTATACGTTATATAGTAATATTATATAACGTTATACGTGATATGGCAATACTATATAACGTTATACGTTATATAGTAATAGGATATAACGTTATACGTTGTATAGTAATATTATATAACGTTATACGTTATATAGTAACAGTATATAACGTTATACGTTCTATAGTAATAGTATATAACGTTATACGTTATATAGTAATAGTATATAACGTTATACGTTATGTAGTAATAGTATATAACGTTCTACGTTATATAGTAATAGTATATAACGTTATACGTTATATAGTAATAGTATATAACGTTATACGTTATATAGTAATAGTATATAACGTTATACGTTATATAGTAATACTATATAACGTATAACGTTATATAATATTACTATATAACGTTATACGTTATATAGTAATATTATATAACATTATACGTTATATAGTAATAGTATAGAACGTTGTACGTTATATAGTAATAGTATATAACGTTCTACGTTATATAGTAATAGTATATAACGTTATACGTTATATAGTAATAGTATAGAACGTTGTACGTTATATAGTAATAGTATATAACGTTCTACGTTATATAGTAATAGTATATAACGTTATACGTTATATAGTAATAGTATATAACGTTATACGTTATGTAGTAATAGTATATAACGTTCTACGTTATATAGTAATAGTATATAACGTTATACGTTATATAGTAATAGTATATAACGTTATACGTTATGTAGTAATAGTATATAACGTTATACGTTATATAGTAATAGTATATTACGTTATACGTTATATAGTAATAGTATATAACGTTATACGTTATATAGTAATAGTATATAACGTTATACGTTATATAGTAATTGTATATAACGTTATGCGTTATATAGTAATAGTATATAACGTTATACGTTATATAGTAATAGTATATAACGTTATACGTTATATAGTAATAGTATATAACGTTATACGTTATATAGTAATAGTATATAACGTTATACGTTATATAGTAATACTATATAACGTTATACGTTGTATAGTATTATTATATAACGTTATACGTGATATGGCAATACTATATAACGTTATACGTTATATAGTAATAGGATATAACGTTATACGTTGTATAGTAATATTATATAACGTTATACGTTATATAGTAACAGTATATAACGTTATACGTTCTATAGTAATAGTATATAACGTTATACGTGATATGGCAATACTATATAACGTTATACGTTATGTAGTAATAGTATATAACGTTATACGTTATATAGTAATATTATATAACGTTATACGTGATATGGCAATACTATATAACGTTATACGTTATATAGTAATAGTATATAACGTTATACGTTATATAGTAATTGTATATAACGTTATGCGTTATATAGTAATAGTATATAACGTTATACGTTATATAGTAATAGTATATAACGTTATACGTTATATAGTAATAGTATATAACGTTATACGTTATATAGTAATAGTATATAACGTTATACGTTATATAGTAATACTATATAACGTTATACGTTATATAGTAATATTATATAACGTTATACGTGATATGGCAATACTATATAACGTTATACGTTATATAGTAATAGGATATAACGTTATACGTTGTATAGTAATATTATATAACGTTATACGTTATATAGTAACAGTATATAACGTTATACGTTCTATAGTAATAGTATATAACGTTATACGTTATATAGTAACAGTATATAACGTTATACGTTCTATAGTAACAGTATATAACGTTATACGTTCTATAGTAATAGTATATAACGTTATACGTTATATAGTAATAGTATATTACGTTATACGTTATATAGTAATAGTATATAACGTTATACGTTATATAGTAATAGTATATAACGTTATACGTTATATAGTAATGGTATATAACGTTTTACGTTATATAGTAATAGTGTATAACGTTATACGTTATATAGTAATAGTATATAACGTTATACGTTATATAGTAATAGTATATAACGTTATACGTGATATGGCAATACTATATAACGTTATACGTTATATAGTAATAGTATATAACATTATACGTTATATAGTAATAGTATATAACGTTATACGTTATATAGTAATAGTATATTACGTTATACGTTATATAGTAATAGTATATAACGTTATGCGTTATATAGTAATAGTATATAACGTTATACGTTATATAGTAATAGTATATAACGTTATACGTTATATAGTAATAGTATGTAACGTTATACGTTATATAGTAATACTATATAACGTTATACGTTATATAGTAATATTATATAACGTTATACGTGATATGGCAATACTATATAACGTTATACGTTATATAGTAATAGGATATAACGTTATACGTTGTATAGTAATATTATATAACGTTATACGTTATATAGTAACAGTATATAACGTTATACGTTCTATAGTAATAGTATATAACGTTATACGTTATATAGTAACAGTATATAACGTTATACGTTCTATAGTAACAGTATATAACGTTATACGTTCTATAGTAATAGTATATAACGTTATACGTTATATAGTAATAGTATATTACGTTATACGTTATATAGTAATAGTATATAACGTTATACGTTATATAGTAATAGTATATAACGTTATGCGTTATATAGTAATAGTATATAACGTTATGCGTTATATAGTAATAGTATATAACGTTATACGTTATATAGTAATAGTATATAACGTTATACGTTATATAGTAATAGGATATAACGTTATACGTTGTATAGTAATATTATATAACGTTATACGTTATATAGTAACAGTATATAACGTTATACGTTCTATAGTAATAGTATATAACGTTATACGTTATATAGTAATAGTATATAACGTTATACGTTATATAGTAATACTATATAACGTTATACGTTATATAGTAATATTATATAACGTTATACGTGATATGGCAATACTATATAACGTTATACGTTGTATAGTAATAGGATATAACGTTATACGTTGTATAGTAATATTATATAACGTTATACGTTATATAGTAACAGTATATAACGTTATACGTTCTATAGTAATAGTATATAACGTTATACGTTATATAGTAATAGTATATAACGTTATACGTTCTATAGTAATAGTATATAACGTTATACGTTATATAGTAATAGTATATAACGTTATACGTTATATAGTAATAGTATATTACGTTATACGTTATATAGTAATAGTATATAACGTTATACGTTATATAGTAATAGTATATAACGTTATACGTTATATAGTAATAGTATATAACGTTATACGTTATATAGTAATAGTATATAACGTTATACGTTATATAGTAATAGTATATAACGTTATACGTTATATAGTAATAGTATATAACGTTATACGTTATATAGTAATAGTATATAACGTTATACGTTATATAGTAATAGTATATAACGTTATACGTTATATAGTAATACTATATAACGTTATACGTTATATAGTAATATTATATAACGTTATACGTGATATGGCAATACTATATAACGTTATACGTTATATAGTAATAGGATATAACGTTATACGTTGTATAGTAATATTATATAACGTTATACGTTATATAGTAATAGTATATAACGTTATACGTTGTATAGTAATAGTATATAACGTTATACGTTATATAGTAATAGTATATAACGTTATACGTTCTATAGTAATAGTATATAACGTTGTACGTTATATAGTAATAGTATATAACGTTATACGTTATATAGTAATAGTATATTACGTTATACGTTCTATAGTAATAGTATATAACGTTATACGTTATATAGTAACAGTATATAACGTTATACGTTCTATAGTAACAGTATATAACGTTATACGTTCTATAGTAATAGTATATAACGTTATACGTTATATAGTAATAGTATATTACGTTATACGTTATATAGTAATAGTATATAACGTTATACGTTATATAGTAATAGTATATAACGTTATACGTTATATAGTAATGGTATATAACGTTTTACGTTATATAGTAATAGTGTATAACGTTATACGTTATATAGTAATAGTATATAACGTTATACGTTATATAGTAATAGTATATAACGTTATACGTGATATGGCAATACTATATAACGTTATACGTTATATAGTAATAGTATATAACATTATACGTTATATAGTAATAGTATATAACGTTATACGTTATATAGTAATAGTATATTACGTTATACGTTATATAGTAATAGTATATAACGTTATGCGTTATATAGTAATAGTATATAACGTTATACGTTATATAGTAATAGTATATAACGTTATACGTTATATAGTAATAGTATGTAACGTTATACGTTATATAGTAATACTATATAACGTTATACGTTATATAGTAATATTATATAACGTTATACGTGATATGGCAATACTATATAACGTTATACGTTATATAGTAATAGGATATAACGTTATACGTTGTATAGTAATATTATATAACGTTATACGTTATATAGTAATAGTATATAACGTTATACGTTATATAGTAATAGTACATAACGTTATACGTTATATAGTAATAGTATATAACATTATACGTTATATAGTAATAGTATATAACGTTATACGTTATATAGTAATAGTACATAACGTTATACGTTATATAGTAATAGTATATAACATTATACGTTATATAGTAATAGTATATAACGTTATACGTTATATAGTAATAGTATATTACGTTATACGTTATATAGTAATAGTATATAACGTTATGCGTTATATAGTAATAGTATATAACGTTATGCGTTATATAGTAATAGTATATAACGTTATGCGTTATATAGTAATAGTATATAACGTTATACGTTATATAGTAATAGTATATAACGTTATACGTTATATAGTAATAGGATATAACGTTATACGTTGTATAGTAATATTATATAACGTTATACGTTATATAGTAACAGTATATAACGTTATACGTTCTATAGTAATAGTATATAACGTTATACGTTATATAGTAATAGTATATAACGTTATACGTTATATAGTAATACTATATAACGTTATACGTTATATAGTAATATTATATAACGTTATACGTGATATGGCAATACTATATAACGTTATACGTTATATAGTATTAGGATATAACGTTATACGTTGTATAGTAATATTATATAACGTTATACGTTATATAGTAACAGTATATAACGTTATACGTTCTATAGTAATAGTATATAACGTTATACGTTATATAGTAATAGTATATAACGTTATACGTTCTATAGTAATAGTATATAACGTTATACGTTATATAGTAATAGTATATAACGTTATACGTTATATAGTAATAGTATATTACGTTATACGTTATATAGTAATAGTATATAACGTTATACGTTATATAGTAATAGTATATAACGTTATACGTTATATAGTAATAGTATATAACGTTATACGTTATATAGTAATAGTATATAACGTTATACGTTATATAGTAATAGTATATAACGTTATACGTTATATAGTAATAGTATATAACGTTATACGTTATATAGTAATAGTATATAACGTTATACGTTATATAGTAATAGTATATAACGTTATACGTTGTATAGTAATATTATATAACGTTATACGTTATATAGTAACAGTATATAACGTTATACGTTCTATAGTAATAGTATATAACGTTATACGTGATATGGCAATACTATATAACGTTATACGTTATGTAGTAATAGTATATAACGTTATACGTTATATAGTAATATTATATAACGTTATACGTGATATGGCAATACTATATAACGTTATACGTTATATAGTAATAGTATATAACGTTATACGTTATATAGTAATTGTATATAACGTTATGCGTTATATAGTAATAGTATATAACGTTATACGTTATATAGTAATAGTATATAACGTTATACGTTATATAGTAATAGTATATAACGTTATACGTTATATAGTAATAGTATATAACGTTATACGTTATATAGTAATACTATATAACGTTATACGTTATATAGTAATATTATATAACGTTATACGTGATATGGCAATACTATATAACGTTATACGTTATATAGTAATAGGATATAACGTTATACGTTGTATAGTAATATTATATAACGTTATACGTTATATAGTAACAGTATATAACGTTATACGTTCTATAGTAATAGTATATAACGTTATACGTTATATAGTAACAGTATATAACGTTATACGTTCTATAGTAACAGTATATAACGTTATACGTTCTATAGTAATAGTATATAACGTTATACGTTATATAGTAATAGTATATTACGTTATACGTTATATAGTAATAGTATATAACGTTATACGTTATATAGTAATAGTATATAACGTTATACGTTATATAGTAATGGTATATAACGTTTTACGTTATATAGTAATAGTGTATAACGTTATACGTTATATAGTAATAGTATATAACGTTATACGTTATATAGTAATAGTATATAACGTTATACGTGATATGGCAATACTATATAACGTTATACGTTATATAGTAATAGTATATAACATTATACGTTATATAGTAATAGTATATAACGTTATACGTTATATAGTAATAGTATATTACGTTATACGTTATATAGTAATAGTATATAACGTTATGCGTTATATAGTAATAGTATATAACGTTATACGTTATATAGTAATAGTATATAACGTTATACGTTATATAGTAATAGTATGTAACGTTATACGTTATATAGTATTACTATATAACGTTATACGTTATATAGTAATATTATATAACGTTATACGTGATATGGCAATACTATATAACGTTATACGTTATATAGTAATAGGATATAACGTTATACGTTGTATAGTAATATTATATAACGTTATACGTTATATAGTAACAGTATATAACGTTATACGTTCTATAGTAATAGTATATAACGTTATACGTTATATAGTAACAGTATATAACGTTATACGTTCTATAGTAACAGTATATAACGTTATACGTTCTATAGTAATAGTATATAACGTTATACGTTATATAGTAATAGTATATTACGTTATACGTTATATAGTAATAGTATATAACGTTATACGTTATATAGTAATAGTATATAACGTTATGCGTTATATAGTAATAGTATATAACGTTATGCGTTATATAGTAATAGTATATAACGTTATACGTTATATAGTAATAGTATATAACGTTATACGTTATATAGTAATAGGATATAACGTTATACGTTGTATAGTAATATTATATAACGTTATACGTTATATAGTAACAGTATATAACGTTATACGTTCTATAGTAATAGTATATAACGTTATACGTTATATAGTAATAGTATATAACGTTATACGTTATATAGTAATACTATATAACGTTATACGTTATATAGTAATATTATATAACGTTATACGTGATATGGCAATACTATATAACGTTATACGTTGTATAGTAATAGGATATAACGTTATACGTTGTATAGTAATATTATATAACGTTATACGTTATATAGTAACAGTATATAACGTTATACGTTCTATAGTAATAGTATATAACGTTATACGTTATATAGTAATAGTATATAACGTTATACGTTCTATAGTAATAGTATATAACGTTATACGTTATATAGTAATAGTATATAACGTTATACGTTATATAGTAATAGTATATTACGTTATACGTTATATAGTAATAGTATATAACGTTATACGTTATATAGTAATAGTATATAACGTTATACGTTATATAGTAATAGTATATAACGTTATACGTTATATAGTAATAGTATATAACGTTATACGTTATATAGTAATAGTATATAACGTTATACGTTATATAGTAATAGTATATAACGTTATACGTTATATAGTAATAGTATATAACGTTATACGTTATATAGTAATAGTATATAACGTTATACGTTATATAGTAATACTATATAACGTTATACGTTATATAGTAATATTATATAACGTTATACGTGATATGGCAATACTATATAACGTTATACGTTATATAGTAATAGGATATAACGTTATACGTTGTATAGTAATATTATATAACGTTATACGTTATATAGTAATAGTATATAACGTTATACGTTGTATAGTAATAGTATATAACGTTATACGTTATATAGTAATAGTATATAACGTTATACGTTCTATAGTAATAGTATATAACGTTGTACGTTATATAGTAATAGTATATAACGTTATACGTTATATAGTAATAGTATATTACGTTATACGTTCTATAGTAATAGTATATAACGTTATACGTTATATAGTAACAGTATATAACGTTATACGTTCTATAGTAACAGTATATAACGTTATACGTTCTATAGTAATAGTATATAACGTTATACGTTATATAGTAATAGTATATTACGTTATACGTTATATAGTAATAGTATATAACGTTATACGTTATATAGTAATAGTATATAACGTTATACGTTATATAGTAATGGTATATAACGTTTTACGTTATATAGTAATAGTGTATAACGTTATACGTTATATAGTAATAGTATATAACGTTATACGTTATATAGTAATAGTATATAACGTTATACGTGATATGGCAATACTATATAACGTTATACGTTATATAGTAATAGTATATAACATTATACGTTATATAGTAATAGTATATAACGTTATACGTTATATAGTAATAGTATATTACGTTATACGTTATATAGTAATAGTATATAACGTTATGCGTTATATAGTAATAGTATATAACGTTATACGTTATATAGTAATAGTATATAACGTTATACGTTATATAGTAATAGTATGTAACGTTATACGTTATATAGTAATACTATATAACGTTATACGTTATATAGTAATATTATATAACGTTATACGTGATATGGCAATACTATATAACGTTATACGTTATATAGTAATAGGATATAACGTTATACGTTGTATAGTAATATTATATAACGTTATACGTTATATAGTAATAGTATATAACGTTATACGTTATGTAGTAATAGTATATAACGTTATACGTTATATAGTAATAGTATATTACGTTATACGTTATATAGTAATAGTATATAACGTTATACGTTATATAGTAATAGTATATAACGTTATACGTTATATAGTAATTGTATATAACGTTATGCGTTATATAGTAATAGTATATAACGTTATACGTTATATAGTAATAGTATATAACGTTATACGTTATATAGTAATAGTATATAACGTTATGCGTTATATAGTAATAGTATATAACGTTATGCGTTATATAGTAATAGTATATAACGTTATGCGTTATATAGTAATAGTATATAACGTTATACGTTATATAGTAATAGTATATAACGTTATACGTTATATAGTAATAGGATATAACGTTATACGTTGTATAGTAATATTATATAACGTTATACGTTATATAGTAACAGTATATAACGTTATACGTTCTATAGTAATAGTATATAACGTTATACGTTATATAGTAATAGTATATAACGTTATACGTTATATAGTAATACTATATAACGTTATACGTTATATAGTAATATTATATAACGTTATACGTGATATGGCAATACTATATAACGTTATACGTTATATAGTATTAGGATATAACGTTATACGTTGTATAGTAATATTATATAACGTTATACGTTATATAGTAACAGTATATAACGTTATACGTTCTATAGTAATAGTATATAACGTTATACGTTATATAGTAATAGTATATAACGTTATACGTTCTATAGTAATAGTATATAACGTTATACGTTATATAGTAATAGTATATAACGTTATACGTTATATAGTAATAGTATATTACGTTATACGTTATATAGTAATAGTATATAACGTTATACGTTATATAGTAATAGTATATAACGTTATACGTTATATAGTAATAGTATATAACGTTATACGTTATATAGTAATAGTATATAACGTTATACGTTATATAGTAATAGTATATAACGTTATACGTTATATAGTAATAGTATATAACGTTATACGTTATATAGTAATAGTATATAACGTTATACGTTATATAGTAATAGTATATAACGTTATACGTTATATAGTAATATTATATAACGTTATACGTGATATGGCAATACTATATAACGTTATACGTTATATAGTAATAGGATATAACGTTATACGTTGTATAGTAATATTATATAACGTTATACGTTATATAGTAATAGTATATAACGTTATACGTTGTATAGTAATAGTATATAACGTTATACGTTATATAGTAATAGTATATAACGTTATACGTTCTATAGTAATAGTATATAACGTTGTACGTTATATAGTAATAGTATATAACGTTATACGTTATATAGTAATAGTATATTTCGTTATACGTTATATAGTAATAGTATATAACGTTATACGTTATATAGTAATAGTATATAACGTTATACGTTATATAGTAATAGTATATAACGTTATGCGTTATATAGTAATAGTATATAACGTTATACGTTATATAGTAATAGTATATAACGTTATGCGTTATATAGTAATAGTATATAACGTTATACGTTATATAGTAATAGTATATAACGTTATACGTTATATAGTAATAGTATATAACGTTATACGTTATATAGTAATAGTATATAACGTTATACTATATATAGTAATACTATATAACGTTATACGTTATATAGTAATATTATATAACGTTATACGTGATATGGCAATACTATATAACGTTATACGTTATATAGTAATAGGATATAACGTTATACGTTGTATAGTAATATTATATAACGTTATACGTTATATAGTAATAGTATATAACGTTATACGTTGTATAGTAATAGTATATAACGTTATACGTTATATAGTAATAGTATATAACGTTATACGTTCTATAGTAATAGTATATACCGTTGTACGTTATATAGTAATAGTATATAACGTTATACGTTATATAGTAATATTATATAACGTTATACGTGATATGGCAATACTATATAACGTTATACGTTATATAGTAATAGTATATAACATTATACGTTATATAGTAATAGTATATAACGTTATACGTTATATAGTAATAGTATATTACGTTATACGTTATATAGTAATAGTATATAACGTTATGCGTTATATAGTAATAGTATATAACGTTATGCGTTATATAGTAATAGTATATAACGTTATGCGTTATATAGTAATAGTATATAACGTTATACGTTATATAGTAATAGTATATAACGTTATACGTTATATAGTAATAGTATATAACGTTATACGTTATATAGTAATAGTATATAACGTTATGCGTTATATAGTAATAGTATATAACGTTATACGTTGTATAGTAATAGTATATAACGTTATACGTTATATAGTAATAGGATATAACGTTATACGTTGTATAGTAATATTATATAACGTTATACGTTATATAGTAATATTATATAACGTTATACGTGATATGGCAATACTATATAACGTTATACGTTATATAGTAATAGGATATAACGTTATACGTTGTATAGTAATATTATATAACGTTATACGTTATATAGTAATAGTATATAACGTTATACGTTGTATAGTAATAGTATATAACGTTATACGTTATATAGTAATAGTATATAACGTTATACGTTCTATAGTAATAGTATATAACGTTGTACGTTATATAGTAATAGTATATAACGTTATACGTTATATAGTAATAGTATATTACGTTATACGTTATATAGTAATAGTATATAACGTTATACGTTATATAGTAATAGTATATAACGTTATACGTTATATAGTAATAGTATATAACGTTATGCGTTATATAGTAATAGTATATAACGTTATACGTTATATAGTAATAGTATATAACGTTATGCGTTAAATAGTAATAGTATATAACGTTATACGTTATATAGTAATAGTATATAACGTTATACGTTATATAGTAATAGTATATAACGTTATACGTTATATAGTAATAGTATATAACGTTATACTATATATAGTAATACTATATAACGTTATACGTTATATAGTAATATTATATAACGTTATACGTGATATGGCAATACTATATAACGTTATACGTTATATAGTAATAGGATATAACGTTATACGTTGTATAGTAATATTATATAACGTTATACGTTATATAGTAATAGTATATAACGTTATACGTTGTATAGTAATAGTATATAACGTTATACGTTATATAGTAATAGTATATAACGTTATACGTTCTATAGTAATAGTATATACCGTTGTACGTTATATAGTAATAGTATATAACGTTATACGTTATATAGTAATATTATATAACGTTATACGTGATATGGCAATACTATATAACGTTATACGTTATATAGTAATAGTATATAACATTATACGTTATATAGTAATAGTATATAACGTTATACGTTATATAGTAATAGTATATTACGTTATACGTTATATAGTAATAGTATATAACGTTATGCGTTATATAGTAATAGTATATAACGTTATGCGTTATATAGTAATAGTATATAACGTTATGCGTTATATAGTAATAGTATATAACGTTATACGTTATATAGTAATAGTATATAACGTTCTACGTTATATAGTAATAGTATAAAACGTTATACGTTATATAGTAATAGTATATAACGTTATACGTTATATAGTAATACTATATAACGTTATACGTTATATAGTAATATTATATAACGTTATACGTGATATGGCAATACTATATAACGTTATACGTTATATAGTAATAGGATATAACGTTATACGTTGTATAGTAATATTATATAACGTTATACGTTATATAGTAACAGTATATAACGTTATACGTTCTATAGTAATAGTATATAACGTTATACGTTATATAGTAATAGTATATAACGTTATACGTTCTATAGTAATAGTATATAACGTTATACGTTATATAGTAATAGTATATAACGTTATACGTTATATAGTAATAGTATATTACGTTATACGTTATATAGTAATAGTATATAACGTTATACGTTATATAGTAATAGTATATAACGTTATACGTTCTATAGTAATAGTATATAACATTATACGTTATATAGTAATAGTATATAACGTTATACGTTATATAGTAATAGTATATTACGTTATACGTTATATAGTAATTGTATATAACGTTATGCGTTATATAGTAATAGTATATAACGTTATGCGTTATATAGTAATAGTATATAACGTTATGCGTTATATAGTAATAGTATATAACGTTATACGTTATATAGTAATACTATATAACGTTATACGTTATATAGTAATATTATATAACGTTATACGTGATATGGCAATACTATATAACGTTATACGTTATATAGTAATAGGATATAACGTTATACGTTGTATAGTAATATTATATAACGTTATACGTTATATAGTAATAGTATATAACGTTATACGTTGTATAGTAATAGTATATAACGTTATACGTTATATAGTAATAGTATATAACGTTATACGTTCTATAGTAATAGTATATAACGTTGTACGTTATATAGTAATAGTATATAACGTTATACGTTATATAGTAATAGTATATTACGTTATACGTTATATAGTAATAGTATATAACGTTATACGTTATATAGTAATATTATATAACGTTATACGTGATATGGCAATACTATATAACGTTATACGTTATATAGTAATAGGATATAACGTTATACGTTGTATAGTAATATTATATAACGTTATACGTTATATAGTAATAGTATATAACGTTATACGTTGTATAGTAATAGTATATAACGTTATACGTTATATAGTAATAGTATATAACGTTATACGTTCTATAGTAATAGTATATACCGTTGTACGTTATATAGTAATAGTATATAACGTTATACGTTATATAGTAATAGTATATAACGTTATGCGTTATATAGTAATAGTATATAACGTTATACGTTATATAGTAATAGTATATAACGTTATACGTTATATAGTAATAGTATATAACGTTATACGTTATATAGTAATAGTATATAACGTTATACTATATATAGTAATACTATATAACGTTATACGTTATATAGTAATATTATATAACGTTATACGTGATATGGCAATACTATATAACGTTATACGTTATATAGTAATAGGATATAACGTTATACGTTGTATAGTAATATTATATAACGTTATACGTTATATAGTAATAGTATATAACGTTATACGTTGTATAGTAATAGTATATAACGTTATACGTTATATAGTAATAGTATATAACGTTATACGTTCTATAGTAATAGTATATACCGTTGTACGTTATATAGTAATAGTATATAACGTTATACGTTATATAGTAATATTATATAACGTTATACGTGATATGGCAATACTATATAACGTTATACGTTATATAGTAATAGTATATAACATTATACGTTATATAGTAATAGTATATAACGTTATACGTTATATAGTAATAGTATATTACGTTATACGTTATATAGTAATAGTATATAACGTTATGCGTTATATAGTAATAGTATATAACGTTATGCGTTATATAGTAATAGTATATAACGTTATGCGTTATATAGTAATAGTATATAACGTTATACGTTATATAGTAATAGTATATAACGTTATACGTTATATAGTAATAGTATATAACGTTATACGTTATATAGTAATAGTATATAACGTTATACGTTATATAGTAATACTATATAACGTTATACGTTATATAGTAATATTATATAACGTTATACGTGATATGGCAATACTATATAACGTTATACGTTATATAGTAATAGGATATAACGTTATACGTTGTATAGTAATATTATATAACGTTATACGTTATATAGTAACAGTATATAACGTTATACGTTCTATAGTAATAGTATATAACGTTATACGTTATATAGTAATAGTATATAACGTTATACGTTCTATAGTAATAGTATATAACGTTATACGTTATATAGTAATAGTATATAACGTTATACGTTATATAGTAATAGTATATTACGTTATACGTTATATAGTAATAGTATATAACGTTATACGTTATATAGTAATAGTATATAACGTTATACGTTCTATAGTAATACTATATAACCTTATACGTTATATAGTAATAGTATATAACGTTATACGTTATATAGTAATAGTATATTACGTTATACGTTATATAGTAATAGTATATAACGTTATGCGTTATATAGTAATAGTATATAACGTTATGCGTTATATAGTAATAGTATATAACGTTATGCGTTATATAGTAATAGTATATAACGTTATACGTTATATAGTAATACTATATAACGTTATACGTTATATAGTAATATTATATAACGTTATACGTGATATGGCAATACTATATAACGTTATACGTTATATAGTAATAGGATATAACGTTATACGTTGTATAGTAATATTATATAACGTTATACGTTATATAGTAATAGTATATAACGTTATACGTTGTATAGTAATAGTATATAACGTTATACGTTATATAGTAATAGTATATAACGTTATACGTTCTATAGTAATAGTATATAACGTTGTACGTTATATAGTAATAGTATATAACGTTATACGTTATATAGTAATAGTATATTACGTTATACGTTATATAGTAATAGTATATAACGTTATACGTTATATAGTAATAGTATATAACGTTATACTATATATAGTAATACTATATAACGTTATACGTTATATAGTAATATTATATAACGTTATACGTGATATGGCAATACTATATAACGTTATACGTTATATAGTAATAGGATATAACGTTATACGTTGTATAGTAATATTATATAACGTTATACGTTATATAGTAATAGTATATAACGTTATACGTTGTATAGTAATAGTATATAACGTTATACGTTATATAGTAATAGTATATAACGTTATACGTTCTATAGTAATAGTATATACCGTTGTACGTTATATAGTAATAGTATATAACGTTATACGTTATATAGTAATATTATATAACGTTATACGTGATATGGCAATACTATATAACGTTATACGTTATATAGTAATAGTATATAACCTTATACGTTATATAGTAATAGTATATAACGTTATACGTTATATAGTAATAGTATATTACGTTATACGTTATATAGTAATAGTATATAACGTTATGCGTTATATAGTAATAGTATATAACGTTATGCGTTATATAGTAATAGTATATAACGTTATGCGTTATATAGTAATAGTATATAACGTTATACGTTATATAGTAATAGTATATAACGTTATACGTTATATAGTAATAGTATATAACGTTATACGTTATATAGTAATAGTATATAACGTTATGCGTTATATAGTAATAGTATATAACGTTATACGTTGTATAGTAATAGTATATAACGTTATACGTTATATAGTAATAGGATATAACGTTATACGTTGTATAGTAATATTATATAACGTTATACGTTATATAGTAATATTATATAACGTTATACGTGATATGGCAATACTATATAACGTTATACGTTATATAGTAATAGGATATAACGTTATACGTTGTATAGTAATATTATATAACGTTATACGTTATATAGTAATAGTATATAACGTTATACGTTGTATAGTAATAGTATATAACGTTATACGTTATATAGTAATAGTATATAACGTTATACGTTCTATAGTAATAGTATATAACGTTATACGTTATATAGTAATAGTATATAACGTTATACGTTATATAGTAATAGTATATAACGTTATACGTTATATAGTAATAGTATATAACGTTATACGTTATATAGTAATAGTATATAACGTTATACGTTATATAGTAATACTATATAACGTTATACGTTATATAGTAATATTATATAACGTTATACGTGATATGGCAATACTATATAACGTTATACGTTATATAGTAATAGGATATAACGTTATACGTTGTATAGTAATATTATATAACGTTATACGTTATATAGTAATAGTATATAACGTTATACGTTGTATAGTAATAGTATATAACGTTATACGTTATATAGTAATAGTATATAACGTTATACGTTCTATAGTAATAGTATATAACGTTGTACGTTATATAGTAATAGTATATAACGTTATACGTTATATAGTAATAGTATATTACGTTATACGTTATATAGTAATAGTATATAACGTTATACGTTATATAGTAATAGTATATAACGTTATACGTTATATAGTAATAGTATATAACGTTATGCGTTATATAGTAATAGTATATAACGTTATACGTTATATAGTAATAGTATATAACGTTATGCGTTATATAGTAATAGTATATAACGTTATACGTTATATAGTAATAGTATATAACGTTATACGTTCTATAGTAATAGTATATACCGTTGTACGTTATATAGTAATAGTATATAACGTTATACGTTCTATAGTAATAGTATATAACGTTATACGTTATATAGTAATAGTATATAACGTTATACGTTATATAGTAATAGTATATTACGTTATACGTTATATAGTAATAGTATATAACGTTATACGTTATATAGTAATAGTATATAACGTTATACGTTATATAGTAATGGTATATAACGTTTTACGTTATATAGTAATAGTGTATAACGTTATACGTTATATAGTAATAGTATATAACGTTATACGTTATATAGTAATAGTATATAACGTTATACGTTATATAGTAATAGTATATAACGTTATACGTTATATAGTAATAGTATATAACGTTATACGTTATATAGTAATATTATATAACGTTATACGTGATATGGCAATACTATATAACGTTATACGTTATATAGTAATAGTATATAACATTATACGTTATATAGTAATAGTATATAACGTTATACGTTATATAGTAATAGTATATTACGTTATACGTTATATAGTAATAGTATATAACGTTATGCGTTATATAGTAATAGTATATAACGTTATGCGTTATATAGTAATAGTATATAACGTTATGCGTTATATAGTAATAGTATATAACGTTATACGTTATATAGTAATAGTATATAACGTTATACGTTATATAGTAATAGTATATAACGTTATACGTTATATAGTAATAGTATATAACGTTATACGTTATATAGTAATAGTATATAACGTTATACGTTCTATAGTAATAGTATATAACATTATACGTTATATAGTAATAGTATATAACGTTATACGTTATATAGTAATAGTATATTACGTTATACGTTATATAGTAATAGTATATAACGTTATGCGTTATATAGTAATAGTATATAACGTTATGCGTTATATAGTAATAGTATATAACGTTATGCGTTATATAGTAATAGTATATAACGTTATACGTTATATAGTAATACTATATAACGTTATACGTTATATAGTAATATTATATAACGTTATACGTGATATGGCAATACTATATAACGTTATACGTTATATAGTAATAGGATATAACGTTATACGTTGTATAATAATATTATATAACGTTATACGTTATATAGTAATAGTATATAACGTTATACGTTGTATAGTAATAGTATATAACGTTATACGTTATATAGTAATAGTATATAACGTTATACGTTCTATAGTAATAGTATATAACGTTGTACGTTATATAGTAATAGTATATAACGTTATACGTTATATAGTAATAGTATATTACGTTATACGTTATATAGTAATAGTATATAACGTTATACGTTATATAGTAATAGTATATAACGTTATACGTTATATAGTAATAGTATATAACGTTATGCGTTATATAGTAATAGTATATAACGTTATACGTTATATAGTAATAGTATATAACGTTATGCGTTATATAGTAATAGTATATAACGTTATACGTTATATAGTAATAGTATATAACGTTATACGTTATATAGTAATAGTATATAACGTTATACGTTATATAGTAATAGTATATAACGTTATACTATATATAGTAATACTATATAACGTATAACGTTATATAGTAATAGTATATAACGTTATACGTGATATGGTAATACTATATAACGTTATACGTTATATAGTAATAGGATATAACGTTATACGTTGTATAGTAATATTATATAACGTTATACGTTATATAGTAATAGTATATAACGTTATACGTTGTATAGTAATAGTATATAACGTTATACGTTATATAGTAATAGTATATAACGTTATACGTTCTATAGTAATAGTATATACCGTTGTACGTTATATAGTAATAGTATATAACGTTATACGTTATATAGTAATATTATATAACGTTATACGTGATATGGCAATACTATATAACGTTATACGTTATATAGTAATAGTATATAACATTATACGTTATATAGTAATAGTATATAACGTTATACGTTATATAGTAATAGTATATTACGTTATACGTTATATAGTAATAGTATATAACGTTATGCGTTATATAGTAATAGTATATAACGTTATGCGTTATATAGTAATAGTATATAACGTTATGCGTTATATAGTAATAGTATATAACGTTATACGTTATATAGTAATAGTATATAACGTTATACGTTATATAGTAATAGTATATAACGTTATACGTTATATAGTAATAGTATATAACGTATAACGTTATATAGTATTACTATATAACGTTATACGTTATATAGTAATATTATATAACGTTATACGTGATATGGCAATACTATATAACGTTATACGTTATATAGTAATAGGATATAACGTTATACGTTGTATAGTAATATTATATAACGTTATACGTTATATAGTAACAGTATATAACGTTATACGTTCTATAGTAATAGTATATAACGTTATACGTTATATAGTAATAGTATATAACGTTATACGTTCTATAGTAATAGTATATAACGTTATACGTTATATAGTAATAGTATATAACGTTATACGTTATATAGTAATAGTATATTACGTTATACGTTATATAGTAATAGTATATAACGTTATACGTTATATAGTAATAGTATATAACGTTATACGTTCTATAGTAATAGTATATAACATTATACGTTATATAGTAATAGTATATAACGTTATACGTTATATAGTAATAGTATATTACGTTATACGTTATATAGTAATAGTATATAACGTTATGCGTTATATAGTAATAGTATATAACGTTATGCGTTATATAGTAATAGTATATAACGTTATGCGTTATATAGTAATAGTATATAACGTTATACGTTATATAGTAATAGTATATAACGTTATACGTTATATAGTAATAGTATATAACGTTATACGTTATATAGTAATAGTATATAACGTTATACGTTATATAGTAATAGTATATAACGTTATACGTTATATAGTAATACTATATAACGTTATACGTTATATAGTAATATTATATAACGTTATACGTGATATGGCAATACTATATAACGTTATACGTTATATAGTAATAGAATATAACGTTATACGTTGTATAGTAATATTATATAACGTTATACGTTATATAGTAATAGTATATAACGTTATACGTTGTATAGTAATAGTATATAACGTTATACGTTATATAGTAATAGTATATAACGTTATACGTTCTATAGTAATAGTATATAACGTTGTACGTTATATAGTAATAGTATATAACGTTATACGTTATATAGTAATAGTATATTACGTTATACGTTATATAGTAATAGTATATAACGTTATACGTTATATAGTAATAGTATATAACGTTATACGTTATATAGTAATAGTATATAACGTTATGCGTTATATAGTAATAGTATATAACGTTATACGTTATATAGTAATAGTATATAACGTTATACGTTATATAGTAATAGTATATTACGTTATACGTTATATAGTAATAGTATATAACGTTATACGTTATATAGTAATAGTATATAACGTTATACGTTATATAGTAATAGTATATAACGTTATACGTTATATAGTAATAGTATATAACGTTATACGTTATATTGTAATAGTATATAACGTTATACGTTATATAGTAATATTATATAACGTTATACGTGCTATGGCAATACTATATAACGTTATACGTTATATAGTAATAGTATATAACGTTATACGTTATATAGTAATATTATATAACGTTATACGCTATTACGTAATAGTATATAACGTTATACGTTAATACGTAATAGTATATATCGTTATACGTTATATAGTAATAGTATACAACGTTATACGTTATATAGTAATAGTATATAACGTTATGCGTTATATAGTAATAGTATATAACGTTATACGTTATATAGTAATATTATATAACGTTATACGTTATATAGTAATAGTATATAACGTTATACGTTATATAGTAATACTATATAACGTTATACGTTATATAGTAATACTATATAACGTTATACGTTATATAGTAATATTATATAACATTATACGTTATATAGTAATAGTATAGAACGTTGTACGTTATATAGTAATAGTATATAACGTTCTACGTTATATAGTAATAGTATATAACGTTATACGTTATATAGTAATAGTATATAACGTTATACGTTATGTAGTAATAGTATATAACGTTCTACGTTATATAGTAATAGTATATAACGTTATACGTTATATAGTAATAGTATATAACGTTATACGTTATGTAGTAATAGTATATAACGTTATACGTTATATAGTAATAGTATATTACGCTATACGTTATATAGTAATAGTATATAACGTTATACGTTATATAGTAATAGTATATAACGTTATACGTTATATAGTAATTGTATATAACGTTATGCGTTATATAGTAATAGTATATAACGTTATACGTTATATAGTAATAGTATATAACGTTATACGTTATATAGTAATAGTATATAACGTTATACGTTATATAGTAATAGTATATAACGTTATACGTTATATAGTAATACTATATAACGTTATACGTTATATAGTAATATTATATAACGTTATACGTGATATGGCAATACTATATAACGTTATACGTTATATAGTAATAGGATATAACGTTATACGTTGTATAGTAATATTATATAACGTTATACGTTATATAGTAACAGTATATAACGTTATACGTTCTATAGTAATAGTATATAACGTTATACGTTATATAGTAATAGTATATAACGTTATACGTTCTATAGTAATAGTATATAACGTTATACGTTATATAGTAATAGTATATAACGTTATACGTTATATAGTAATAGTATATTACGTTATACGTTATATAGTAATAGTATATAACGTTATACGTTATATAGTAATAGTATATAACGTTATACGTGATATGGCAATACTATATAACGTTATACGTTATATAGTAATAGGATATAACGTTATACGTTGTATAGTAATATTATATAACGTTATACGTTATATAGTAACAGTATATAACGTTATACGTTCTATAGTAATAGTATATAACGTTATACGTTATATAGTAATAGTATATAACGTTATACGTTATATAGTAATAGTATATTACGTTATACGTTATATAGTAATAGTATATAACGTTATACGTTATATAGTAATAGTATATAACGTTATACGTTCTATAGTAATAGTATATAACATTATACGTTATATAGTAATAGTATATAACGTTATACGTTATATAGTAATAGTATATTACGTTATACGTTATATAGTAATAGTATATAACGTTATGCGTTATATAGTAATAGTATATAACGTTATGCGTTATATAGTAATAGTATATAACGTTATGCGTTATATAGTAATAGTATATAACGTTATACGTTATATAGTAATACTATATAACGTTATACGTTATATAGTAATATTATATAACGTTATACGTGATATGGCAATACTATATAACGTTATACGTTATATAGTAATAGGATATAACGTTATACGTGATATGGCAATACTATATAACGTTATACGTTATATAGTAATAGGATATAACGTTATACGTTGTATAGTAATAGTATATAACGTTATACGTTATATAGTAATAGTATATAACGTTATACGTTCTATAGTAATAGTATATAACGTTGTACGTTATATAGTAATAGTATATAACGTTATACGTTATATAGTAATAGTATATTACGTTATACGTTATATAGTAATAGTATATAACGTTATACGTTATATAGTAATAGTATATAACGTTATACGTTATATAGTAATAGTATATAACGTTATGCGTTATATAGTAATAGTATATAACGTTATACGTTATATAGTAATAGTATATAACGTTATGCGTTATATAGTAATAGTATATAACGTTATACGTTATATAGTAATAGTATATAACGTTATACGTTATATAGTAATAGTATATAACGTTATACGTTATATAGTAATAGTATATAACGTTATACTATATATAGTAATACTATATAACGTTATACGTTATATAGTAATATTATATAACGTTATACGTGATATGGCAATACTATATAACGTTATACGTTATATAGTAATAGGATATAACGTTATACGTGATATGGCAATACTATATAACGTTATACGTTATATAGTAATAGTATATAACGTTATACGTTGTATAGTAATAGTATATAACGTTATACGTTATATAGTAATAGTATATAACGTTATACGTTCTATAGTAATAGTATATACCGTTGTACGTTATATAGTAATAGTATATAACGTTATACGTTATATAGTAATATTATATAACGTTATACGTGATATGGCAATACTATATAACGTTATACGTTATATAGTAATAGTATATAACGTTATACGTTCTATAGTAATAGTATATAACGTTATACGTTATATAGTAATATTATATAACGTTATACGTGCTATGGCAATACTATATAACGTTATACGTTATATAGTAATAGTATATAACGTTATACGTTATATAGTAATATTATATAACGTTATACGCTATTACGTAATACTATATAACGTTATACGTTAATACGTAATAGTATATATCGTTATACGTTATATAGTAATAGTATATAACGTTATACGTTATATAGTAATAGTATATAACGTTATGCGTTATATAGTAATAGTATATAACGTTATACGTTATATAGTAATATTATATAACGTTATACGTTATATAGTAATAGTATATAACGTTATACGTTATATAGTAATACTATATAACGTTATACGTTATATAGTAATACTATATAACGTTATACGTTATATAGTAATATTATATAACATTATACGTTATATAGTAATAGTATAGAACGTTGTACGTTATATAGTAATAGTATATAACGTTCTACGTTATATAGTAATAGTATATAACGTTATACGTTATATAGTAATAGTATATAACGTTATACGTTATGTAGTAATAGTATATAACGTTCTACGTTATATAGTAATAGTATATAACGTTATACGTTATATAGTAATAGTATATAACGTTATACGTTATGTAGTAATAGTATATAACGTTATACGTTATATAGTAATAGTATATTACGTTATACGTTATATAGTAATAGTATATAACGTTATACGTTATATAGTAATAGTATATAACGTTATACGTTATATAGTAATTGTATATAACGTTATGCGTTATATAGTAATAGTATATAACGTTATACGTTATATAGTAATAGTATATAACGTTATACGTTATATAGTAATAGTATATAACGTTATACGTTATATAGTAATAGTATATAACGTTATACGTTATATAGTAATACTATATAACGTTATACGTTATATAGTAATATTATATAACGTTATACGTGATATGGCAATACTATATAACGTTATACGTTATATAGTAATAGGATATAACGTTATACGTTGTATAGTAATATTATATAACGTTATACGTTATATAGTAACAGTATATAACGTTATACGTTCTATAGTAATAGTATATAACGTTATACGTTATATAGTAATAGTATATAACGTTATACGTTCTATAGTAATAGTATATAACGTTATACGTTATATAGTAATAGTATATAACGTTATACGTTATATAGTAATAGTATATTACGTTATACGTTATATAGTAATAGTATATAACGTTATACGTTATATAGTAATAGTATATAACGTTATACGTTATATAGTAATGGTATATAACGTATAACGTTATATAGTAATAGTGTATAACGTTATACGTTATATAGTAATAGTATATAACGTTATACGTTATATAGTAATAGTATATAACGTTATACGTTATATAGTAATAGTATATAACGTTATACGTTATATAGTAATAGTATATAACGTTATACGTTATATAGTAATATTATATAACGTTATACGTGATATGGCAATACTATATAACGTTATACGTTATATAGTAATAGTATATAACATTATACGTTATATAGTAATAGTATATAACGTTATACGTTATATAGTAATAGTATATTACGTTATACGTTATATAGTAATAGTATATAACGTTATGCGTTATATAGTAATAGTATATAACGTTATGCGTTATATAGTAATAGTATATAACGTTATGCGTTATATAGTAATAGTATATAACGTTATACGTTATATAGTAATAGTATATAACGTTATACGTTATATAGTAATAGTATATAACGTTATACGTTATATAGTAATAGTATATAACGTTATACGTTATATAGTAATAGTATATAACGTTATACGTTATATAGTAATAGTATATAACGTTATACGTTATATAGTAATTGTATATAACGTTATGCGTTATATAGTAATAGTATATAACGTTATACGTTATATAGTAATATTATATAACGTTATACGTGATATGGCAATACTATATAACGTTATACGTTATATAGTAATAGGATATAACGTTATACGTTGTATAGTAATATTATATAACGTTATACGTTATATAGTAACAGTATATAACGTTATACGTTCTATAGTAATAGTATATAACGTTATACGTTATATAGTAATAGTATATAACGTTATACGTTCTATAGTAATAGTATATAACGTTATACGTTATATAGTAATAGTATATAACGTTATACGTTCTATAGTAATAGTATATAACGTTATACGTTATATAGTAATAGTATATAACGTTATACGTTATATAGTAATAGTATATTACGTTATACGTTATATAGTAATAGTATATAACGTTATACGTTATATAGTAATAGTATATAACGTTATACGTTATATAGTAATGGTATATAACGTTTTACGTTATATAGTAATAGTGTATAACGTTATGCGTTATATAGTAATAGTATATAACGTTATGCGTTATATAGTATTAGTATATAACGTTATGCGTTATATAGTAATAGTATATAACGTTATACGTTATATAGTAATAGTATATAACGTTATACGTTATATAGTAATAGTATATAACGTTATACGTTATATAGTAATAGTATATAACGTTATACGTTATATAGTAATAGTATATAACGTTATACGTTATATAGTAATACTATATAACGTTATACGTTATATAGTAATATTATATAACGTTATACGTGATATGGCAATACTATATAACGTTATACGTTATATAGTAATAGGATATAACGTTATACGTTATATAGTAATTGTATATAACGTTATGCGTTATATAGTAATAGTATATAACGTTATACGTTATATAGTAATAGTATATAACGTTATACGTTATATAGTAATAGTATATTACGTTATACGTTATATAGTAATAGTATATAACGTTATACGTTATATAGCAATACTATATAACGTTATACGTTATATAGTAATATTATATAACGTTATACGTGATATGGCAATACTATATAACGTTATACGTTATATAGTAATATTATATAACATTATACGTTATATAGTAATAGTATAGAACGTTGTACGTTATATAGTAATTGTATATAACGTTATACGTTATATAGTAATATTATATAACGTTATACGTGATATGGCAATACTATATAACGTTATACGTTATATAGTAATACTATATAACGTTATACGTTATATAGTAATAGTATATAACGTTATACGTTATATAGTAATAGTATATAACGTTATACGTTATATAGTAATATTATATAACGTTATACGTTATATAGTAATATTATATAACGTTATACGTGATATGGCAATACTATATAACGTTATACGTTATGTAGTAATAGTATATAACGTTATACGTTATCTAGTAATAGTATATAACGTTATACGTTATATAGTAATAGTATATAACGTTATACGTTATATAGTAATAGTATATAACGTTATACGTTATATAGTAATAGTATATAACGTTATACGTTATATAGTAATAGTATATAACGTTGTACGTTACATAGTAATAGTATATAACGTTATACGTTATATAGTAATAGTATATTACGTTATACGTTATATAGTAATAGTATATAACGTTATACGTTATATAGTAATAGTATATAACGTTATACGTTATATAGTAATTGTATATAACGTTATGCGTTATATAGTAATAGTATATAACGTTATACGTTATATAGTAATAGTATATAACGTTATACGTTATATAGTAATAGTATATTACGTTATACGTTATATAGTAATAGTATATAACGTTATACGTTATATAGCAATACTATATAACGTTATACGTTATATAGTAATATTATATAACGTTATACGTGATATGGCAATACTATATAACGTTATACGTTATATAGTAATATTATATAACATTATACGTTATATAGTAATAGTATAGAACGTTGTACGTTATATAGTAATTGTATATAACGTTATACGTTATATAGTAATATTATATAACGTTATACGTGATATGGCAATACTATATAACGTATAACGTTATATAGTAATACTATATAACGTTATACGTTATATAGTAATAGTATATAACGTTATACGTTATATAGTAATAGTATATAACGTTATACGTTATATAGTAATAGTATATAACGTTATACGTTATATAGTAATAGTATATAACGTTATACGTTATATACTATTACTATATAACGTAATACGTTATATAGTAATATTATATAACGTTATACGTGATATGGCAATACTATATAACGTATAACGTTATATAGTAATAGTATATTACGTTATACGTTATATAGTAATAGTATACAACGTTATACGTTATATAGTAATAGTATATAACGTTATACGTTATATAGTAATAGTATATAACGTTATGCGTTATATAGTAATAGTATATAACGTTATACGTTATATAGTAATAGTATATAACGTTATACGTTATATAGTAATAGTATATTACGTTATACGTTATATAGTAATAGTATATAACGTTATACGTTATATAGTAATAGTATATAACGTTATACGTTATATAGTAATAGTATATAACGTTATACGTTATATAGTAATAGTATATAACGTTATACGTTATATAGTAATATTATATAACGTTATACGTGCTATGGCAATACTATATAACGTTATACGTTATATAGTAATAGTATATAACGTTATACGTTATATAGTAATATTATATAACGTTATACGTTATATAGTAATAGTATATAACGTTATACGTTATATAGTAATAGTATATAACGTTATACGTTATATAGTAATAGTATATAACGTTATACGTTATATAGTAATAGTATATAACGTTATACGTTATATAGTAATAGTATATTACGTTATACGTTATATAGTAATAGTATATAACGTTATACGTTATATAGTAATAGTATATAACGTTATACGTTATATAGTAATGGTATATAACGTTTTACGTTATATAGTAATAGTGTATAACGTTATACGTTATATAGTAATAGTATATAACGTTATACGTTATATAGTAATAGTATATAACGTTATACGTTATATAGTAATAGTATATAACGTTATACGTTATATAGTAATACTATATAACGTTATACGTTATATAGTAATATTATATAACGTTATACGTGATATGGCAATACTATATAACGTTATACGTTATATAGTAATAGTATATTACGTTATACGTTATATAGTAATAGTATACAACGTTATACGTTATATAGTAATAGTATATAACGTTATACGTTATATAGTAATAGTATATAACGTTATGCGTTATATAGTAATAGTATATAACGTTATACGTTATATAGTAATAGTATATAACGTTATACGTTATATAGTAATAGTATATTACGTTATACGTTATATAGTAATAGTATATAACGTTATACGTTATATAGTAATAGTATATAACGTTATACGTTATATAGTAATAGTATATAACGTTATACGTTATATAGTAATAGTATATAACGTTATACGTTATATAGTAATATTATATAACGTTATACGTGCTATGGCAATACTATATAACGTATAACGTTATATAGTAATAGTATATAACGTTATACGTTATATAGTAATATTATATAACGTTATACGTTATATAGTAATAGTATATAACGTTATACGTTATATAGTAATAGTATATAACGTTATACGTTATATAGTAATAGTATATAACGTTATACGTTATATAGTAATAGTATATAACGTTATACGTTATATAGTAATAGTATATTACGTTATACGTTATATAGTAATAGTATATAACGTTATACGTTATATAGTAATAGTATATAACGTTATACGTTATATAGTAATGGTATATAACGTATAACGTTATATAGTAATAGTGTATAACGTTATACGTTATATAGTAATAGTATATAACGTTATACGTTATATAGTAATAGTATATAACGTTATACGTTATATAGTAATAGTATATAACGTTATACGTTATATAGTAATAGTATATAACGTTATACGTTATATAGTAATATTATATAACGTTATACGTGATATGGCAATACTATATAACGTTATACGTTATATAGTAATAGTATATAACATTATACGTTATATAGTAATAGTATATAACGTTATACGTTATATAGTAATAGTATATTACGTTATACGTTATATAGTAATAGTATATAACGTTATGCGTTATATAGTAATAGTATATAACGTTATGCGTTATATAGTAATAGTATATAACGTTATGCGTTATATAGTAATAGTATATAACGTTATACGTTATATAGTAATAGTATATAACGTTATACGTTATATAGTAATAGTATATAACGTTATACGTTATATAGTAATAGTATATAACGTTATACGTTATATAGTAATAGTATATAACGTTATACGTTATATAGTAATAGTATATAACGTTATACGTTATA
The DNA here is from genome assembly GCF_910591885.1 of Bombus terrestris. Classification (NCBI taxonomy): domain Eukaryota; kingdom Metazoa; phylum Arthropoda; class Insecta; order Hymenoptera; family Apidae; genus Bombus; species Bombus terrestris. The sequence goes on from NC_063286.1 coordinate 1,169,168, forward strand.
TAGTAATTGTATATAACGTTATGCGTTATATAGTAATAGTATATAACGTTATACGTTATATAGTAATAGTATATAACGTTATACGTTATATAGTAATAGTATATAACGTTATACGTTATATAGTAATAGTATATAACGTTATACGTTATATAGTAATACTATATAACGTTATACGTTATATAGTAATATTATATAACGTTATACGTGATATGGCAATACTATATAACGTTATACGTTATATAGTAATAGGATATAACGTTATACGTTGTATAGTAATATTATATAACGTTATACGTTATATAGTAACAGTATATAACGTTATACGTTCTATAGTAATAGTATATAACGTTATACGTTATATAGTAATAGTATATAACGTTATACGTTCTATAGTAATAGTATATAACGTTATACGTTATATAGTAATAGTATATAACGTTATACGTTATATAGTAATAGTATATTACGTTATACGTTATATAGTAATAGTATATAACGTTATACGTGCTATGGCAATACTATATAACGTTATACGTTATATAGTAATAGTATATAACGTTATACGTTATATAGTAATATTATATAACGTTATACGTTATATAGTAATAGTATATAACGTTATACGTTATATAGTAATAGTATATAACGTTATACGTTATATAGTAATAGTATATAACGTTATACGTTATATAGTAATAGTATATAACGTTATACGTTATATAGTAATAGTATATTACGTTATACGTTATATAGTAATAGTATATAACGTTATACGTTATATAGTAATAGTATATAACGTTATACGTTATATAGTAATGGTATATAACGTTTTACGTTATATAGTAATAGTGTATAACGTTATACGTTATATAGTAATAGTATATAACGTTATACGTTATATAGTAATAGTATATAACGTTATACGTTATATAGTAATAGTATATAACGTTATACGTTATATAGTAATAGTATATAACGTTATACGTTATATAGTAATATTCTATAACGTTATACGTGATATGGCAATACTATATAACGTTATACGTTATATAGTAATATTATATAACATTATACGTTATATAGTAATAGTATAGAACGTTGTACGTTATATAGTAATTGTATATAACGTTATACGTTATATAGTAATATTATATAACGTTATACGTGATATGGCAATACTATATAACGTTATACGTTATATAGTAATACTATATAACGTTATACATTATATAGTAATAGTATATAACGTTATACGTTATATAGTAATAGTATATAACGTTATACGTTATATAGTAATAGTATATAACGTTATACGTTATATAGTAATAGTATATAACGTTATACGTTATATACTATTACTATATAACGTTATACGTTATATAGTAATATTATATAACGTTATACGTGATATGGCAATACTATATAACGTTATACGTTATATAGTAATAGTATATTACGTTATACGTTATATAGTAATAGTATATAACGTTATACGTTATATAGTAATAGTATATAACGTTATACGTTATATAGTAATAGTATATAACGTTATGCGTTATATAGTAATAGTATATAACGTTATACGTTATATAGTAATAGTATATAACGTTATACGTTATATAGTAATAGTATATTACGTTATACGTTATATAGTAATAGTATATAACGTTATACGTTATATAGTAATAGTATATAACGTTATACGTTATATAGTAATAGTATATAACGTTATACGTTATATAGTAATAGTATATAACGTTATACGTTATATAGTAATATTATATAACGTTATACGTGCTATGGCAATACTATATAACGTATAACGTTATATAATAATAGTATATAACGTTATACGTTATATAGTAATATTATATAACGTTATACGTTATATAGTAATAGTATATAACGTTATACGTTATATAGTAATAGTATATAACGTTATACGTTATATAGTAATAGTATATAACGTTATACGTTATATAGTAATAGTATATAACGTTATACGTTATATAGTAATAGTATATTACGTTATACGTTATATAGTAATAGTATATAACGTTATACGTTATATAGTAATAGTATATAACGTTATACGTTATATAGTAATGGTATATAACGTTTTACGTTATATAGTAATAGTGTATAACGTTATACGTTATATAGTAATAGTATATAACGTTATACGTTATATAGTAATAGTATATAACGTTATACGTTATATAGTAATAGTATATAACGTTATACGTTATATAGTAATAGTATATAACGTTATACGTTATATAGTAATATTATATAACGTTATACGTGATATGGCAATACTATATAACGTTATACGTTATATAGTAATAGTATATAACATTATACGTTATATAGTAATAGTATATAACGTTATACGTTATATAGTAATAGTATATTACGTTATACCTTATATAGTAATAGTATATAACGTTATGCGTTATATAGTAATAGTATATAACGTTATGCGTTATATAGTAATAGTATATAACGTTATGCGTTATATAGTAATAGTATATAACGTTATACGTTATATAGTAATAGTATATAACGTTATACGTTATATAGTAATAGTATATAACGTTATACGTTATATAGTAATAGTATATAACGTTATACGTTATATAGTAATAGTATATAACGTTATACGTTATATAGTAATAGTATATAACGTTATACGTTATATAGTAATTGTATATAACGTTATGCGTTATATAGTAATAGTATATAACGTTATACGTTATATAGTAATAGTATATAACGTTATACGTTATATAGTAATAGTATATAACGTTATACGTTATATGGTAATAGTATATAACGTTATACGTTATATAGTAATACTATATAACGTTATACGTTATATAGTAATATTATATAACGTTATACGTGATATGGCAATACTATATAACGTTATACGTTATATAGTAATAGGATATAACGTTATACGTTGTATAGTAATATTATATAACGTTATACGTTATATAGTAACAGTATATAACGTTATACGTTCTATAGTAATAGTATATAACGTTATACGTTATATAGTAATAGTATATAACGTTATACGTTCTATAGTAATAGTATATAACGTTATACGTTATATAGTAATAGTATATAACGTTATACGTTATATAGTAATAGTATATTACGTTATACGTTATATAGTAATAGTATATAACGTTATACGTTATATAGTAATAGTATATAACGTTATACGTTATATAGTAATGGTATATAACGTTTTACGTTATATAGTAATAGTGTATAACGTTATGCGTTATATAGTAATAGTATATAACGTTATGCGTTATATAGTAATAGTATATAACGTTATGCGTTATATAGTAATAGTATATAACGTTATACGTTATATAGTAATAGTATATAACGTTATACGTTATATAGTAATAGTATATAACGTTATACGTTATATAGTAATAGTATATAACGTTATACGTTATATAGTAATAGTATATAACGTTATACGTTATATAGTAATACTATATAACGTTATACGTTATATAGTAATATTATATAACGTTATACGTGATATGGCAATACTATATAACGTTATACGTTATATAGTAATAGGATATAACGTTATACGTTGTATAGTAATATTATATAACGTTATACGTTATATAGTAATAGTATATAACGTTATACGTTGTATAGTAATAGTATATAACGTTATACGTTATATAGTAATAGTATATAACGTTATACGTTCTATAGTAATAGTATATAACGTTGTACGTTATATAGTAATAGTATATAACGTTATACGTTATATAGTAATAGTATATTACGTTAAACGTTATATAGTAATAGTATATAACGTTATACGTTATATAGTAATAGTATATAACGTTATACGTTATATAGTAATAGTATATAACGTTATGCGTTATATAGTAATAGTATATAACGTTATACGTTATATAGTAATAGTATATAACGTTATACGTTATATAGTAATAGTATATTACGTTATACGTTATATAGTAATAGTATATAACGTTATACGTTATATAGTAATATTATATAACGTTATACGTTATATAGTAATAGTATATAACGTTATACGTTATATAGTAATAGTATATAACGTTATGCGTTATATAGTAATAGTATATAACGTTATACGTTATATAGTAATATTATATAACGTTATACGTTATATAGTAATAGTATATAACGTTATACGTTATATAGTAATACTATATAACGTTATACGTTATATAGTAATACTATATAACGTTATACGTTATATAGTAATATTATATAACATTATACGCTATATAGTAATAGTATATAACGTTATACGTTATATAGTAATATTATATAACGTTATACGTGATATGGCAATACTATATAACGTTATACGTTATGTAGTAATAGTATATAACGTTATACGTTATCTAGTAATAGTATATAACGTTATACGTTATATAGTAATAGTATATAACGTTATACGTTATATAGTAATAGTATATAACGTTATACGTTATATAGTAATAGTATATAACGTTATACGTTATATAGTAATAGTATATAACGTTGTACGTTACATAGTAATAGTATATAACGTTATACGTTATATAGTAATAGTATATTACGTTATACGTTATATAGTAATAGTATATAACGTTATACGTTATATAGTAATAGTATATAACGTTATACGTTATATAGTAATTGTATATAACGTTATGCGTTATATAGTAATAGTATATAACGTTATACGTTATATAGTAATAGTATATAACGTTATACGTTATATAGTAATAGTATATTACGTTATACGTTATATAGTAATAGTATATAGCGTTATACGTTATATAGCAATACTATATAACGTTATACGTTATATAGTAATATTATATAACGTTATACGTGATATGGCAATACTATATAACGTTATACGTTATATAGTAATATTATATAACATTATACGTTATATAGTAATAGTATAGAACGTTGTACGTTATATAGTAATTGTATATAACGTTATACGTTATATAGTAATATTATATAACGTTATACGTGATATGGCAATACTATATAACGTTATACGTTATATAGTAATACTATATAACGTTATACGTTATATAGTAATAGTATATAACGTTATACGTTATATAGTAATAGTATATAACGTTATACGTTATATAGTAATAGTATATAACGTTATACGTTATATAGTAATAGTATATAACGTTATACGTTATATAGTAATACTATATAACGTTATACGTTATATAGTAATATTATATAACGTTATACGTGATATGGCAATACTATATAACGTTATACGTTATATAGTAATAGTATATAACGTTATACGTTATATAGTAATAGTATACAACGTTATACGTTATATAGTAATAGTATATAACGTTATACGTTATATAGTAATAGTATATAACGTTATGCGTTATATAGTAATAGTATATAACGTTATACGTTATATAGTAATAGTATATAACGTTATACGTTATATAGTAATAGTATATTACGTTATACGTTATATAGTAATAGTATATAACGTTATACGTTATATAGTAATAGTATATAACGTTATACGTTATATAGTAATAGTATATAACGTTATACGTTATATAGTAATAGTATATAACGTTATACGTTATATAGTAATATTATATAACGTTATACGTGCTATGGCAATACTATATAACGTTATACGTTATATAGTAATAGTATATAACGTTATACGTTATATAGTAATATTATATAACGTTATACGTTATATAGTAATAGTATATAACGTTATACGTTATATAGTAATAGTATATAACGTTATACGTTATATAGTAATAGTATATAACGTTATACGTTATATAGTAATAGTATATAACGTTATACGTTATATAGTAATAGTATATTACGTTATACGTTATATAGTAATAGTATATAACGTTATACGTTATATAGTAATAGTATATAACGTTATACGTTATATAGTAATGGTATATAACGTATAACGTTATATAGTAATAGTGTATAACGTTATACGTTATATAGTAATAGTATATAACGTTATACGTTATATAGTAATAGTATATAACGTTATACGTTATATAGTAATAGTATATAACGTTATACGTTATATAGTAATAGTATATAACGTTATACGTTATATAGTAATATTCTATAACGTTATACGTGATATGGCAATACTATATAACGTTATACGTTATATAGTAATATTATATAACATTATACGTTATATAGTAATAGTATAGAACGTTGTACGTTATATAGTAATTGTATATAACGTTATACGTTATATAGTAATATTATATAACGTTATACGTGATATGGCAATACTATATAACGTATAACGTTATATACTATTACTATATAACGTTATACATTATATAGTAATAGTATATAACGTTATACGTTATATAGTAATAGTATATAACGTTATACGTTATATAGTAATAGTATATAACGTTATACGTTATATAGTAATAGTATATAACGTTATACGTTATATAGTAATACTATATAACGTTATACGTTATATAGTAATATTATATAACGTTATACGTGATATGGCAATACTATATAACGTTATACGTTATATAGTAATAGTATATTACGTTATACGTTATATAGTAATAGTATACAACGTTATACGTTATATAGTAATAGTATATAACGTTATACGTTATATAGTAATAGTATATAACGTTATGCGTTATATAGTAATAGTATATAACGTTATACGTTATATAGTAATAGTATATAACGTTATACGTTATATAGTAATAGTATATAACGTTGTACGTTATATAGTAATAGTATATAACGTTATACGTTATATAGTAATAGTATATAACGTTATACGTTATATAGTAATAGTATATAACGTTATACGTTATATAGTAATAGTATATTACGTTATACGTTATATAGTAATAGTATATAACGTTATGCGTTATATAGTAATAGTATATAACGTTATGCGTTATATAGTAATAGTATATAACGTTATACGTTATATAGTAATAGTATATAACGTTATACGTTCTATAGTAATAGTATATAACGTTGTACGTTATATAGTAATAGTATATAACGTTATACGTTATATAGTAATAGTATATAACGTTATACGTTATATAGTAATAGTATATAACGTTATACGTTATATAGTAATAGTATATAACATTATACGTTATATAGTAATAGTATATAACGTTATACGTTATATAGTAATAGTATATTACGTTATACGTTATATAGTAATAGTATATAACGTTATGCGTTATATAGTAATAGTATATAACGTTATGCGTTATATAGTAATAGTATATAACGTTATGCGTTATATAGTAATAGTATATAACGTTATACGTTATATAGTAATAGTATATAACGTTATACGTTATATAGTAATAGTATATAACGTTATACGTTATATAGTAATAGTATATAACGTTATACGTTATATAGTAATAGTATATAACGTTATACGTTATATAGTAATACTATATAACGTTATACGTTATATAGTAATATTATATAACGTTATACGTGATATGGCAATACTATATAACGTTATACGTTATATAGTAATAGGATATAACGTTATACGTTGTATAGTAATATTATATAACGTTATACGTTATATAGTAATAGTATATAACGTTATACGTTGTATAGTAATAGTATATAACGTTATACGTTATATAGTAATAGTATATAACGTTATACGTTCTATAGTAATAGTATATAACGTTGTACGTTATATAGTAATAGTATATAACGTTATACGTTATATAGTAATAGTATATTACGTTATACGTTATATAGTAATAGTATATAACGTTATACGTTATATAGTAATAGTATATAACGTTATACGTTATATAGTAATAGTATATTACGTTATACGTTATATAGTAATAGTATATAACGTTATACGTTATATAGTAATAGTATATAACGTTATACGTTATATAGTAATAGTATATAACGTTATACGTTATATAGTAATAGTATATAACGTTATACGTTATATAGTAATAGTATATAACGTTATACGTTATATAGTAATATTATATAACGTTATACGTGCTATGGCAATACTATATAACGTATAACGTTATATAGTAATAGTATATAACGTTATACGTTATATAGTAATATTATATAACGTTATACGTTATATAGTAATAGTATATAACGTTATACGTTATATAGTAATAGTATATAACGTTATACGTTATATAGTAATAGTATATAACGTTATACGTTATATAGTAATGGTATATAACGTTATACGTTATATAGTAATGGTATATAACGTTATACGTTATATAGTAATAGTATATAACGTTATACGTTATATAGTAATAGTATATAACGTTATACGTTATATAGTAATAGTATATAACGTTATACGTTATATAGTAATAGTATATAACGTTATACGTTATATAGTAATATTATATAACGTTATACGCTATTACGTAATAGTATATAACGTTATACGTTAATACGTAATAGTATATATCGTTATACGTTATATAGTAATAGTATATAACGTTATACGTTATATAGTAATAGTATATAACGTTATGCGTTATATAGTAATAGTATATAACGTTATACGTTATATAGTAATATTATATAACGTTATACGTTATATAGTAATAGTATATAACGTTATACGTTATATAGTAATACTATATAACGTTATACGTTCTATAGTAATAGTATATAACGTTGTACGTTATATAGTAATAGTATATAACGTTATACGTTATATAGTAATAGTATATTACGTTATACGTTATATAGTAATAGTATATAACGTTATACGTTATATAGTAATAGTATATAACGTTATACGTTATATAGTAATAGTATATAACGTTATACGTTATGTAGTAATAGTATATAACGTTATACGTTATATAGTAATAGTATATAACGTTATACGTTATATAGTAATATTATATAACGTTATACGTGATATGGCAATACTATATAACGTTATACGTTATGTAGTAATAGTATATAACGTTATACGTTATCTAGTAATAGTATATAACGTTATACGTTATATAGTAATAGTATATAACGTTATACGTTATATAGTAATAGTATATAACGTTATACGTTATATAGTAATAGTATATAACGTTATACGTTATATAGTAATAGTATATAACGTTGTACGTTACATAGTAATAGTATATAACGTTATACGTTATATAGTAATAGTATATTACGTTATACGTTATATAGTAATAGTATATAACGTTATACGTTATATAGTAATAGTATATAACGTTATACGTTATATAGTAATAGTATATAACGTTATGCGTTATATAGTAATAGTATATAACGTTATACGTTATATAGTAATAGTATATAACGTTATACGCTATTACGTAATAGTATATAACGTTATACGTTAATACGTAATAGTATATATCGTTATACGTTATATAGTAATAGTATATAACGTTATACGTTATATAGTAATAGTATATAACGTTATGCGTTATATAGTAATAGTATATAACGTTATACGTTATATAGTAATATTATATAACGTTATACGTTATATAGTAATAGTATATAACGTTATACGTTATATAGTAATACTATATAACGTTATACGTTATATAGTAATATTATATAACGTTATACGTGATATGGCAATACTATATAACGTTATACGTTATATAGTAATAGTATATAACGTTATACGTTATATAGTAATAGTATATAACGTTATACGTTATATAGTAATAGTATATAACGTTATACGTTATATAGTAATACTATATAACGTTATACGTTATATAGTAATATTATATAACGTTATACGTGATATGGCAATACTATATAACGTTATACGTTATATAGTAATAGGATATAACGTTATACGTTGTATAGTAATATTATATAACGTTATACGTTATATAGTAATAGGATATAACGTTATACGTTGTATAGTAATAGTATATAACGTTATACGTTATATAGTAATAGTATATAACGTTATACGTTCTATAGTAATAGTATATAACGTTGTACGTTATATAGTAATAGTATATAACGTTATACGTTATATAGTAATAGTATATTACGTTATACGTTATATAGTAATAGTATATAACGTTATACGTTATATAGTAATAGTATATAACATTATACGTTATATAGTAATAGTATATAACGTTATACGTTATATAGTAATAGTATATTACGTTATACGTTATATAGTAATAGTATATAACGTTATGCGTTATATAGTAATAGTATATAACGTTATGCGTTATATAGTAATAGTATATAACGTTATACGTTATATAGTAATAGTATATAACGTTATACGTTCTATAGTAATAGTATATAACGTTGTACGTTATATAGTAATAGTATATAACGTTATACGTTATATAGTAATAGTATATAACGTTATACGTTATATAGTAATAGTATATAACGTTATACGTTATATAGTAATAGTATATAACATTATACGTTATATAGTAATAGTATATAACGTTATACGTTATATAGTAATAGTATATTACGTTATACGTTATATAGTAATAGTATATAACGTTATGCGTTATATAGTAATAGTATATAACGTTATGCGTTATATAGTAATAGTATATAACGTTATGCGTTATATAGTAATAGTATATAACGTTATACGTTATATAGTAATAGTATATAACGTTATACGTTATATAGTAATAGTATATAACGTTATACGTTATATAGTAATAGTATATAACGTTATACGTTATATAGTAATAGTATATAACGTTATACGTTATATAGTAATACTATATAACGTTATACGTTATATAGTAATATTATATAACGTTATACGTGATATGGCAATACTATATAACGTTATACGTTATATAGTAATAGGATATAACGTTATACGTTGTATAGTAATATTATATAACGTTATACGTTATATAGTAACAGTATATAACGTTATACGTTCTATAGTAATAGTATATAACGTTATACGTTATATGGTAATAGTATATAACGTTATACGTTCTATAGTAATAGTATATAACGTTATACGTTATATAGTAATAGTATATAACGTTATACGTTATATAGTAATAGTATATTACGTTATACGTTATATAGTAATAGTATATAACGTTATACGTTATATAGTAATAGTATATAACGTTATACGTTATATAGTAATGGTATATAACGTTTTACGTTATATAGTAATAGTGTATAACGTTATGCGTTATATAGTAATAGTATATAACGTTATGCGTTATATAGTAATAGTATATAACGTTATGCGTTATATAGTAATAGTATATAACGTTATACGTTATATAGTAATAGTATATAACGTTATACGTTATATAGTAATAGTATATAACGTTATACGTTATATAGTAATAGTATATAACGTTATACGTTATATAGTAATAGTATATAACGTTATACGTTATATAGTAATAGTATATAACGTTATACGTTATATAGTAATATTATATAACGTTATACGTGATATGGCAATACTATATAACGTTATACGTTATGTAGTAATAGTATATAACGTTATACGTTATCTAGTAATAGTATATAACGTTATACGTTATATAGTAATAGTATATAACGTTATACGTTATATAGTAATAGTATATAACGTTATACGTTATATAGTAATAGTATATAACGTTATACGTTATATAGTAATAGTATATAACGTTATACGTTATATAGTAATAGTATATAACGTTATACGTTATATAGTAATAGTATATAACGTATAACGTTATATACTATTACTATATAACGTTATACGTTATATAGTAATATTATATAACGTTATACGTGATATGGCAATACTATATAACGTTATACGTTATATAGTAATAGGATATAACGTTATACGTTGTATAGTAATATTATATAACGTTATACGTTATATAGTAATAGGATATAACGTTATACGTTGTATAGTAATAGTATATAACGTTATACGTTATATAGTAATAGTATATAACGTTATACGTTCTATAGTAATAGTATATAACGTTGTACGTTATATAGTAATAGTATATAACGTTATACGTTATATAGTAATAGTATATTACGTTATACGTTATATAGTAATAGTATATAACGTTATACGTTATATAGTAATAGTATATAACATTATACGTTATATAGTAATAGTATATAACGTTATACGTTATATAGTAATAGTATATTACGTTATACGTTATATAGTAATAGTATATAACGTTATGCGTTATATAGTAATAGTATATAACGTTATGCGTTATATAGTAATAGTATATAACGTTATACGTTATATAGTAATAGTATATAACGTTATACGTTCTATAGTAATAGTATATAACGTTGTACGTTATATAGTAATAGTATATAACGTTATACGTTATATAGTAATAGTATATAACGTTATACGTTATATAGTAATAGTATATAACGTTATACGTTATATAGTAATAGTATATAACATTATACGTTATATAGTAATAGTATATAACGTTATACGTTATATAGTAATAGTATATTACGTTATACGTTATATAGTAATAGTATATAACGTTATGCGTTATATAGTAATAGTATATAACGTTATGCGTTATATAGTAATAGTATATAACGTTATGCGTTATATAGTAATAGTATATAACGTTATACGTTATATAGTAATAGTATATAACGTTATACGTTATATAGTAATAGTATATAACGTTATACGTTATATAGTAATAGTATATAACGTTATACGTTATATAGTAATAGTATATAACGTATAACGTTATATACTATTACTATATAACGTTATACGTTATATAGTAATATTATATAACGTTATACGTGATATGGCAATACTATATAACGTTATACGTTATATAGTAATAGGATATAACGTTATACGTTGTATAGTAATATTATATAACGTTATACGTTATATAGTAATAGTATATAACGTTATACGTTGTATAGTAATAGTATATAACGTTATACGTTATATAGTAATAGTATATAACGTTATACGTTCTATAGTAATAGTATATAACGTTGTACGTTATATAGTAATAGTATATAACGTTATACGTTATATAGTAATAGTATATTACGTTATACGTTATATAGTAATAGTATATAACGTTATACGTTATATAGTAATAGTATATAACGTTATACGTTATATAGTAATACTATATAACGTTATGCGTTATATAGTAATAGTATATAACGTTATACGTTATATAGTAATAGTATATAACGTTATACGTTATATAGTAATAGTATATTACGTTATACGTTATATAGTAATAGTATATAACGTTATACGTTATATAGTAATAGTATATAACGTTATACGTTATATAGTAATAGTATATAACGTTATACGTTATATAGTAATAGTATATAACGTTATACGTTATATAGTAATAGTATATAACGTTATACGTTATATAGTAATATTATATAACGTTATACGTGCTATGGCAATACTATATAACGTATAACGTTATATAGTAATAGTATATAACGTTATACGTTATATAGTAATATTATATAACGTTATACGTTATATAGTAATAGTATATAACGTTATACGTTATATAGTAATAGTATATAACGTTATACGTTATATAGTAATAGTATATAACGTTATACGTTATATAGTAATGGTATATAACGTTATACGTTATATAGTAATGGTATATAACGTTATACGTTATATAGTAATAGTATATAACGTTATACGTTATATAGTAATAGTATATAACGTTATACGTTATATAGTAATAGTATATAACGTTATACGTTATATAGTAATAGTATATAACGTTATACGTTATATAGTAATATTATATAACGTTATACGCTATTACGTAATAGTATATAACGTTATACGTTAATACGTAATAGTATATATCGTTATACGTTATATAGTAATAGTATATAACGTTATACGTTATATAGTAATAGTATATAACGTTATGCGTTATATAGTAATAGTATATAACGTTATACGTTATATAGTAATATTATATAACGTTATACGTTATATAGTAATAGTATATAACGTTATACGTTATATAGTAATACTATATAACGTTATACGTTCTATAGTAATAGTATATAACGTTGTACGTTATATAGTAATAGTATATAACGTTATACGTTATATAGTAATAGTATATTACGTTATACGTTATATAGTAATAGTATATAACGTTATACGTTATATAGTAATAGTATATAACGTTATACGTTATATAGTAATAGTATATAACGTTATACGTTATGTAGTAATAGTATATAACGTTATACGTTATATAGTAATAGTATATAACGTTATACGTTATATAGTAATATTATATAACGTTATACGTGATATGGCAATACTATATAACGTTATACGTTATGTAGTAATAGTATATAACGTTATACGTTATCTAGTAATAGTATATAACGTTATACGTTATATAGTAATAGTATATAACGTTATACGTTATATAGTAATAGTATATAACGTTATACGTTATATAGTAATAGTATATAACGTTATACGTTATATAGTAATAGTATATAACGTTGTACGTTACATAGTAATAGTATATAACGTTATACGTTATATAGTAATAGTATATTACGTTATACGTTATATAGTAATAGTATATAACGTTATACGTTATATAGTAATAGTATATAACGTTATACGTTATATAGTAATAGTATATAACGTTATGCGTTATATAGTAATAGTATATAACGTTATACGTTATATAGTAATAGTATATAACGTTATACGCTATTACGTAATAGTATATAACGTTATACGTTAATACGTAATAGTATATATCGTTATACGTTATATAGTAATAGTATATAACGTTATACGTTATATAGTAATAGTATATAACGTTATGCGTTATATAGTAATAGTATATAACGTTATACGTTATATAGTAATATTATATAACGTTATACGTTATATAGTAATAGTATATAACGTTATACGTTATATAGTAATACTATATAACGTTATACGTTATATAGTAATATTATATAACGTTATACGTGATATGGCAATACTATATAACGTTATACGTTATATAGTAATAGTATATAACGTTATACGTTGTATAGTAATATTATATAACGTTATACGTTATATAGTAATAGTATATAACGTTATACGTTGTATAGTAATAGTATATAACGTTATACGTTATATAGTAATAGTATATAACGTTATACGTTCTATAGAAATAGTATATAACGTTGTACGTTATATAGTAATAGTATATAACGTTATACGTTATATAGTAATAGTATATTACGTTATACGTTATATAGTAATAGTATATAACGTTATACGTTATATAGTAATAGTATATAACGTTATACGTTATATAGTAATAGTATATAACGTTATACGTTATGTAGTAATAGTATATAACGTTATACGTTATATAGTAATAGTATATAACGTTATACGTTATATAGTAATATTATATAACGTTATACGTGATATGGCAATACTATATAACGTTATACGTTATGTAGTAATAGTATATAACGTTATACGTTATCTAGTAATAGTATATAACGTTATACGTTATATAGTAATAGTATATAACGTTATACGTTATATAGTAATAGTATATAACGTTATACGTTATATAGTAATAGTATATAACGTTATACGTTATATAGTAATAGTATATAACGTTGTACGTTACATAGTAATAGTATATAACGTTATACGTTATATAGTAATAGTATATTACGTTATACGTTATATAGTAATAGTATATAACGTTATACGTTATATAGTAATAGTATATAACGTTATACGTTATATAGTAATTGTATATAACGTTATGCGTTATATAGTAATAGTATATAACGTTATACGTTATATAGTAATAGTATATAACGTTATACGTTATATAGTAATAGTATATAACGTTATACGTTATATAGTAATAGTATATAACGTTATACGTTATATAGTAATACTATATAACGTTATACGTTATATAGTAATATTATATAACGTTATACGTGATATGGCAATACTATATAACGTTATACGTTATATAGTAATAGGATATAACGTTATACGTTGTATAGTAATATTATATAACGTTATACGTTATATAGTAACAGTATATAACGTTATACGTTCTATAGTAATAGTATATAACGTTATACGTTATATAGTAATAGTATATAACGTTATACGTTATATAGTAATAGTATATAACGTTATACGTTATATAGTAATACTATATAACGTTATACGTTATATAGTAATATTATATAACGTTATACGTGATATGGCAATACTATATAACGTTATACGTTATATAGTAATAGGATATAACGTTATACGTTGTATAGTAATATTATATAACGTTATACGTTATATAGTAACAGTATATAACGTTATACGTTCTATAGTAATATTATATAACGTTATACGTGATATGGCAATACTATATAACGTTATACGTTATATAGTAATAGGATATAACGTTATACGTTGTATAGTAATATTATATAACGTTATACGTGATATGGCAATACTATATAACGTTATACGTTATATAGTAATAGGATATAACGTTATACGTTGTATAGTAATATTATATAACGTTATACGTTATATAGTAACAGTATATAACGTTATACGTTCTATAGTAATAGTATATAACGTTATACGTTATATGGTAATAGTATATAACGTTATACGTTCTATAGTAATAGTATATAACGTTATACGTTATATAGTAATAGTATATAACGTTATACGTTATATAGTAATAGTATATTACGTTATACGTTATATAGTAATAGTATATAACGTTATACGTTATATAGTAATAGTATATAACGTTATACGTTATATAGTAATGGTATATAACGTTTTACGTTATATAGTAATAGTGTATAACGTTATGCGTTATATAGTAATAGTATATAACGTTATGCGTTATATAGTAATAGTATATAACGTTATGCGTTATATAGTAATAGTATATAACGTTATACGTTATATAGTAATAGTATATAACGTTATACGTTATATAGTAATAGTATATAACGTTATACGTTATATAGTAATAGTATATAACGTTATACGTTATATAGTAATAGTATATAACGTTATACGTTATATAGTAATAGTATATAACGTTATACGTTATATAGTAATATTATATAACGTTATACGTGATATGGCAATACTATATAACGTTATACGTTATGTAGTAATAGTATATAACGTTATACGTTATCTAGTAATAGTATATAACGTTATACGTTATATAGTAATAGTATATAACGTTATACGTTATATAGTAATAGTATATAACGTTATACGTTATATAGTAATAGTATATAACGTTATACGTTATATAGTAATAGTATATAACGTTGTACGTTACATAGTAATAGTATATAACGTTATACGTTATATAGTAATAGTATATTACGTTATACGTTATATAGTAATAGTATATAACGTTATACGTTATATAGTAATAGTATATAACGTTATACGTTATATAGTAATTGTATATAACGTTATGCGTTATATAGTAATAGTATATAACGTTATACGTTATATAGTAATAGTATATTACGTTATACGTTATATAGTAATAGTATATAACGTTATACGTTATATAGTAATATTATATAACGTTATACGTTATATAGTAATAGTATATAACGTTATACGTTATATAGTAATAGTATATAACGTTATGCGTTATATAGTAATAGTATATAACGTTATACGTTATATAGTAATATTATATAACGTTATACGTTATATAGTAATAGTATATAACGTTATACGTTATATAGTAATACTATATAACGTTATACGTTATATAGTAATACTATATAACGTTATACGTTATATAGTAATATTAGATAACATTCTACGTTATATAGTAATAGTATAGAACGTTGTACGTTATATAGTAATAGTATATAACGTTCTACGTTATATAGTAATAGTATATAACGTTATACGTTATATAGTAATAGTATATAACGTTATACGTTATGTAGTAATAGTATATAACGTTATACGTTATATAGTAATAGTATATAACGTTATACGTTATATAGTAATATTATATAACGTTATACGTGATATGGCAATACTATATAACGTTATACGTTATGTAGTAATAGTATATAACGTTATACGTTATCTAGTAATAGTATATAACGTTATACGTTATATAGTAATAGTATATAACGTTATACGTTATATAGTAATAGTATATAACGTTATACGTTATATAGTAATAGTATATAACGTTATACGTTATATAGTAATAGTATATAACGTTGTACGTTACATAGTAATAGTATATAACGTTATACGTTATATAGTAATAGTATATTACGTTATACGTTATATAGTAATAGTATATAACGTTATACGTTATATAGTAATAGTATATAACGTTATACGTTATATAGTAATTGTATATAACGTTATGCGTTATATAGTAATAGTATATAACGTTATACGTTATATAGTAATAGTATATAACGTTATACGTTATGTAGTAATAGTATATTACGTTATACGTTATATAGTAATAGTATATAACGTTATACGTTATATAGCAATACTATATAACGTTATACGTTATATAGTAATATTATATAACGTTATACGTGATATGGCAATACTATATAACGTTATACGTTATATAGTAATATTATATAACATTATACGTTATATAGTAATAGTATAGAACGTTGTACGTTATATAGTAATTGTATATAACGTTATACGTTATATAGTAATATTATATAACGTTATACGTGATATGGCAATACTATATAACGTTATACGTTATATAGTAATACTATATAACGTTATACGTTATATAGTAATAGTATATAACGTTATACGTTATATAGTAATAGTATATAACGTTATACGTTATATAGTAATAGTATATAACGTTATACGTTATATAGTAATAGTATATAACGTTATACGTTATATAGTAATACTATATAACGTTATACGTTATATAGTAATATTATATAACGTTATACGTGATATGGCAATACTATATAACGTTATACGTTATATAGTAATAGTATATAACGTTATACGTTATATAGTAATAGTATATAACGTTATACGTTATATAGTAATATTATATAACGTTATACGTGCTATGGCAATACTATATAACGTTATACGTTATATAGTAATAGTATATAACGTTATACGTTATATAGTAATACTATATAACGTTATACGTTATATAGTAATATTATATAACGTTATACGTGATATGGCAATACTATATAACGTTATACGTTATATAGTAATAGTGTATTACGTTATACGTTATATAGTAATAGTATACAACGTTATACGTTATATAGTAATAGTATATAACGTTATACGTTATATAGTAATAGTATATAACGTTATGCGTTATATAGTAATAGTATATAACGTTATACGTTATATAGTAATAGTATATAACGTTATACGTTATATAGTAATAGTATATTACGTTATACGTTATATAGTAATAGTATATAACGTTATACGTTATATAGTAATAGTATATAACGTTATACGTTATATAGTAATAGTATATAACGTTATACGTTATATAGTAATAGTATATAACGTTATACGTTATATAGTAATATTATATAACGTTATACGTGCTATGGCAATACTATATAACGTTATACGTTATATAGTAATAGTATATAACGTTATACGTTATATAGTAATATTATATAACGTTATACGTTATATAGTAATAGTATATAACGTTATACGTTATATAGTAATAGTATATAACGTTATACGTTATATAGTAATAGTATATAACGTTATACGTTATATAGTAATAGTATATAACGTTATACGTTATATAGTAATAGTATATTACGTTATACGTTATATAGTAATAGTATATAACGTTATACGTTATATAGTAATAGTATATAACGTTATACGTTATATAGTAATAGTATATTACGTTATACGTTATATAGTAATAGTATATAACGTTATACGTTATATAGTAATAGTATATAACGTTATACGTTATATAGTAATGGTATATAACGTTTTACGTTATATAGTAATAGTGTATAACGTTATGCGTTATATAGTAATAGTATATAACGTTATGCGTTATATAGTAATAGTATATAACGTTATGCGTTATATAGTAATAGTATATAACGTTATACGTTATATAGTAATAGTATATAACGTTATACGTTATATAGTAATAGTATATAACGTTATACGTTATATAGTAATAGTATATAACGTTATACGTTATATAGTAATAGTATATAACGTTATACGTTATATAGTAATATTATATAACGTTATACGTGATATGGCAATACTATATAACGTTATACATTATGTAGTAATAGTATATAACGTTATACGTTATCTAGTAATAGTATATAACGTTATACGTTATATAGTAATAGTATATAACGTTATACGTTATATAGTAATAGTATATAACGTTATACGTTATATAGTAATAGTATATAACGTTATACGTTATATAGTAATAGTATATAACGTTGTACGTTACATAGTAATAGTATATAACGTTATACGTTATATAGTAATAGTATATTACGTTATACGTTATATAGTAATAGTATATAACGTTATACGTTATATAGTAATAGTATATAACGTTATACGTTATATAGTAATTGTATATAACGTTATGCGTTATATAGTAATAGTATATAACGTTATACGTTATATAGTAATAGTATATTACGTTATACGTTATATAGTAATAGTATATAACGTTATACGTTATATAGTAATATTATATAACGTTATACGTTATATAGTAATAGTATATAACGTTATACGTTATATAGTAATAGTATATAACGTTATGCGTTATATAGTAATAGTATATAACGTTATACGTTATATAGTAATATTATATAACGTTATACGTTATATAGTAATAGTATATAACGTTATACGTTATATAGTAATACTATATAACGTTATACGTTATATAGTAATACTATATAACGTTATACGTTATATAGTAATATTATATAACATTATACGTTATATAGTAATAGTATAGAACGTTGTACGTTATATAGTAATAGTATATAACGTTCTACGTTATATAGTAATAGTATATAACGTTATACGTTATATAGTAATAGTATATAACGTTATACGTTATGTAGTAATAGTATATAACGTTATACGTTATATAGTAATAGTATATAACGTTATACGTTATATAGTAATATTATATAACGTTATACGTGATATGGCAATACTATATAACGTTATACGTTATGTAGTAATAGTATATAACGTTATACGTTATCTAGTAATAGTATATAACGTTATACGTTATATAGTAATAGTATATAACGTTATACGTTATATAGTAATAGTATATAACGTTATACGTTATATAGTAATAGTATATAACGTTATACGTTATATAGTAATACTATATAACGTTATACGTTATATAGTAATATTATATAACGTTATACGTGATATGGCAATACTATATAACGTTATACGTTATATAGTAATAGTATATTACGTTATACGTTATATAGTAATAGTATACAACGTTATACGTTATATAGTAATAGTATATAACGTTATACGTTATATAGTAATACTATATAACGTTATACGTTATATAGTAATATTATATAACGTTATACGTGATATGGCAATACTATATAACGTTATACGTTATATAGTAATACTATATAACGTTATACGTTATATAGTAATATTATATAACATTATACGTTATATAGTAATAGTATAGAACGTTGTACGTTATATAGTAATAGTATATAACGTTCTACGTTATATAGTAATAGTATATAACGTTATACGTTATATAGTAATATTATATAACATTATACGTTATATAGTAATAGTATAGAACGTTGTACGTTATATAGTAATTGTATATAACGTTATACGTTATATAGTAATATTATATAACGTTATACGTGATATGGCAATACTATATAACGTTATACGTTATATAGTAATACTATATAACGTTATACGTTATATAGTAATAGTATATAACGTTATACGTTATATAGTAATAGTATATAACGTTATACGTTATATAGTAATAGTATATAACGTTATACGTTATATAGTAATAGTATATAACGTTATACGTTATATAGTAATACTATATAACGTTATACGTTATATAGTAATATTATATAACGTTATACGTGATATGGCAATACTATATAACGTATAACGTTATATAGTAATAGTATATTACGTTATACGTTATATAGTAATAGTATACAACGTTATACGTTATATAGTAATAGTATATAACGTTATACGTTATATAGTAATAGTATATAACGTTATGCGTTATATAGTAATAGTATATAACGTTATACGTTATATAGTAATAGTATATAACGTTATACGTTATATAGTAATAGTATATTACGTTATACGTTATATAGTAATAGTATATAACGTTATACGTTATATAGTAATAGTATATAACGTTATACGTTATATAGTAATAGTATATAACGTTATACGATATATAGTAATAGTATATAACGTTATACGTTATATAGTAATATTATATAACGTTATACGTGCTATGGCAATACTATATAACGTATAACGTTATATAGTAATAGTATATAACGTTATACGTTATATAGTAATATTATATAACGTTATACGTTATATAGTAATAGTATATAACGTTATACGTTATATAGTAATAGTATATAACGTTATACGTTATATAGTAATAGTATATAACGTTATACGTTATATAGTAATAGTATATAACGTTATACGTTATATAGTAATAGTATATTACGTTATACGTTATATAGTAATAGTATATAACGTTATACGTTATATAGTAATAGTATATAACGTTATACGTTATATAGTAATGGTATATAACGTATAACGTTATATAGTAATAGTGTATAACGTTATACGTTATATAGTAATAGTATATAACGTTATACGTTATATAGTAATAGTATATAACGTTATACGTTATATAGTAATAGTATATAACGTTATACGTTATATAGTAATAGTATATAACGTTATACGTTATATAGTAATATTATATAACGTTATACGTGATATGGCAATACTATATAACGTTATACGTTATATAGTAATAGTATATAACATTATACGTTATATAGTAATAGTATATAACGTTATACGTTATATAGTAATAGTATATTACGTTATACGTTATATAGTAATAGTATATAACGTTATGCGTTATATAGTAATAGTATATAACGTTATGCGTTATATAGTAATAGTATATAGCGTTATGCGTTATATAGTAATAGTATATAACGTTATACGTTATATAGTAATAGTATATAACGTTATACGTTATATAGTAATAGTATATAACGTTATACGTTATATAGTAATAGTATATAACGTTATACGTTATATAGTAATAGTATATAACGTTATACGTTATATAGTAATACTATATAACGTTATACGTTATATAGTAATATTATATAACGTTATACGTGATATGGCAATACTATATAACGTTATACGTTATATAGTAATAGGATATAACGTTATACGTTGTATAGTAATATTATATAACGTTATACGTTATATAGTAATAGGATATAACGTTATACGTTGTATAGTAATAGTATATAACGTTATACGTTATATAGTAATAGTATATAACGTTATACGTTCTATAGTAATAGTATATAACGTTGTACGTTATATAGTAATAGTATATAACGTTATACGTTATATAGTAATAGTATATTACGTTATACGTTATATAGTAATAGTATATAACGTTATACGTTATATAGTAATAGTATATAACATTATACGTTATATAGTAATAGTATATAACGTTATACGTTATATAGTAATAGTATATTACGTTATACGTTATATAGTAATAGTATATAACGTTATGCGTTATATAGTAATAGTATATAACGTTATGCGTTATATAGTAATAGTATATAACGTTATGCGTTATATAGTAATAGTATATAACGTTATACGTTATATAGTAATAGTATATAACGTTATACGTTATATAGTAATAGTATATAACGTTATACGTTATATAGTAATAGTATATAACGTTATACGTTATATAGTAATAGTATATAACGTTATACGTTATATAGTAATACTATATAACGTTATACGTTATATAGTAATATTATATAACGTTATACGTGATATGGCAATACTATATAACGTTATACGTTATATAGTAATAGGATATAACGTTATACGTTGTATAGTAATATTATATAACGTTATACGTTATATAGTAATAGGATATAACGTTATACGTTGTATAGTAATAGTATATAACGTTATACGTTATATAGTAATAGTATATAACGTTATACGTTCTATAGTAATAGTATATAACGTTGTACGTTATATAGTAATAGTATATAACGTTATACGTTATATAGTAATAGTATATTACGTTATACGTTATATAGTAATAGTATATAACGTTATACGTTATATAGTAATAGTATATAACATTATACGTTATATAGTAATAGTATATAACGTTATACGTTATGTAGTAATAGTATATAACGTTATACGTTATATAGTAATAGTATATAACGTTATACGTTATATAGTAATATTATATAACGTTACACGTGATATGGCAATACTATATAACGTTATACGTTATGTAGTAATAGTATATAACGTTATACGTTATCTAGTAATAGTATATAACGTTATACGTTATATAGTAATAGTATATAACGTTATACGTTATATAGTAATAGTATATAACGTTATACGTTATATAGTAATAGTATATAACGTTATACGTTATATAGTAATAGTATATAACGTTGTACGTTACATAGTAATAGTATATAACGTTATACGTTATATAGTAATAGTATATTACGTTATACGTTATATAGTAATAGTATATAACGTTATACGTTATATAGTAATAGTATATAACGTTATACGTTATATAGTAATTGTATATAACGTTATGCGTTATATAGTAATAGTATATAACGTTATACGTTATATAGTAATAGTATATAACGTTATACGTTATATAGTAATAGTATATTACGTTATACGTTATATAGTAATAGTATATAACGTTATACGTTATATAGCAATACTATATAACGTTATACGTTATATAGTAATATTATATAACGTTATACGTGATATGGCAATACTATATAACGTTATACGTGATATGGCAATACTATATAACGTTATACGTTATATAGTAATATTATATAACATTATACGTTATATAGTAATAGTATAGAACGTTGTACGTTATATAGTAATTGTATATAACGTTATACGTTATATAGTAATATTATATAACGTTATACGTGATATGGCAATACTATATAACGTTATACGTTATATAGTAATACTATATAACGTTATACGTTATATAGTAATAGTATATAACGTTATACGTTATATAGTAATATTATATAACGTTATACGTGATATGGCAATACTATATAACGTTATACGTTATATAGTAACAGTATAGAACGTTGTACGTTATATAGTAATAGTATATAACGTTATACGTTATATAGTAATAGTATATAACGTTATACGTTATATAGTAATAGTATATAACGTTATACGTTATATAGTAATAGTATATAACGTTATACGTTATATAGTAATAGTATATAACGTTATACGTTATATAGTAATATTATATAACGTTATACGTGATATGGCAATACTATATAACGTTATACGTTATATAGTAATAGTATATAACCTTATACGTTATATAGTAATAGTATATAACGTTATACGTTATATAGTAATAGTATATTACGTTATACGTTATATAGTTATAGTATATAACGTTATACGTTATATAGTAATAGTATATAACGTTATACGTTATATAGTAATAGTATATAACGTTATGCGTTATATAGTAATAGTATATAACGTTATACGTTATATAGTAATAGTATATAACGTTATACGTTATATAGTAATAGTATATAACGTTATACGTTATATAGTAATAGTATATAACGTTATACGTTATATAGTAACAGTATAGAACGTTATACGTTATATAGTAATAGTATATAACGTTATACGTTATATAGTAATATTATATAACGTTATACGTGATATGGCAATACTATATAACGTTATACGTTATATAGTAATATTATATAACGTTATACGTGATATGGCAATACTATATAACGTTATACGTTATATAGTAATAGTATATAACGTTATACGTTGTATAGTAATATTATATAACGTTATACGTTATATAGTAATAGTATATAACGTTATACGTTATATAGTAATAGTATATAACGTTGTACGTTATATAGTAATAGTATATAACGTTGTACGTTATATAGTAATAGTATATAACGTTATACGTTATATAGTAATAGTATATAACGTTGTACGTTATATAGTAATAGTATATAACGTTGTACGTTATATAGTAATAGTATATTACGTTGTACGTTATATAGTAATAGTATATAACGTTATACGTTATATAGTAATAGTATATAACGTTATGCGTTATATAGTAATAGTATATAACGTTATGCGTTATATAGTAATAGTATATAACGTTATGCGTTATATAGTAATAGTATATAACGTTATGCGTTATATAGTAATAGTATATAACGTTATACGTTATATAGTAATAGTATATTACGTTATACGTTATATAGTAATAGTATATAACGTTATACGTTATATAGTAATAGTATATAACGTTATACGTTATATAGTAATAGTATATAACGTTATACGTTATATAGTAATAGTATATAACGTTATACGTTATATAGTAATATTATATAACGTTATACGTGCTATGGCAATACTATATAACGTTATACGTTATATAGTAATAGTATATAACGTTATACGTTATATAGTAATATTATATAACGTTATACGTTATATAGTAATAGTATATAACGTTATACCTTGTATAGTAATATTATATAACGTTATACGCTATTACGTAATAGTATATAACGTTATACGTTAATACGTAATAGTATATAACGTTATACGTTATATAGTAATAGTATATAACGTTATGCGTTATATAGTAATAGTATATAACGTTATGCTTTATATAGTAATAGTATATAACGTTATGCGTTATATAGTAATAGTATATAACGTTATACGTTATATAGTAATAGTATATAACGTTATACGTTATATAGTAATAGTATATAACGTTATACGTTATATAGTAATAGTATATAACGTTATACGTTATATAGTAATATTATATAACGTTATACGTGCTATGGCAATACTATATAACGTTATACGTTATATAGTAATAGTATATAACGTTATACGTTATATAGTAATATTATATAACGTTATACGTTATATAGTAATAGTATATAACGTTATACCTTGTATAGTAATATTATATAACGTTATACGCTATTACGTAATAGTATATAACGTTATACGTTAATACGTAATAGTATATAACGTTATACGTTATATAGTAATAGTATATAACGTTATGCGTTATATAGTAATAGTATATAACGTTATGCTTTATATAGTAATAGTATATAACGTTATGCGTTATATAGTAATAGTATATAACGTTATACGTTATATAGTAATAGTATATAACGTTATACGTTATATAGTAATAGTATATAACGTTATACGTTATATAGTAATAGTATATAACGTTATACGTTATATAGTAATAGTATATAACGTTATACGTTATATAGTAATACTATATAACGTTATACGTTATATAGTAATATTATATAACGTTATACGTGATATGGCAATACTATATAACGTTATACGTTATATAGTAATAGGATATAACGTTATACGTTGTATAGTAATATTATATAACGTTATACGTTATATAGTAATAGTATATAACGTTATACGTTGTATAGTAATAGTATATAACGTTATACGTTATATAGTAATAGTATATAACGTTATACGTTCTATAGTAATATTATATAACGTTATACGCTATTACGTAATAGTATATAACGTTATACGTTAATACGTAATAGTATATATCGTTATACGTTATATAGTAATAGTATATAACGTTATACGTTATATAGTAATAGTATATAACGTTATGCGTTATATAGTAATAGTATATAACGTTATACGTTATATAGTAATATTATATAACGTTATACGTTATATAGTAATAGTATATAACGTTATACGTTATATAGTAATACTATATAACGTTATACGTTATATAGTAATATTATATAACGTTATACGTGATATGGCAATACTATATAACGTTATACGTTATATAGTAATAGTATATAACGTTATACGTTGTATAGTAATATTATATAACGTTATACGTTATATAGTAATAGTATATAACGTCATACGTTGTATAGTAATAGTATATAACGTTATACGTTATATAGTAATAGTATATAACGTTATACGTTCTATAGTAATAGTATATAACGTTGTACGTTATATAGTAATAGTATATAACGTTATACGTTATATAGTAATAGTATATTACGTTATACGTTATATAGTAATAGTATATAACGTTATACGTTATATAGTAATAGTATATAACGTTATACGTTATATAGTAATAGTATATTACGTTATACGTTATATAGTAATAGTATACAACGTTATACGTTATATAGTAATAGTATATAACGTTATCCGTTATATAGTTATAGTATATAACGTTATGCGTTATATAGTAATAGTATATAACGTTATACGTTATATAGTAATAGTATATAACGTTATACGTTATATAGTAATAGTATATTACGTTATACGTTATATAGTAATAGTATATAACGTTATACGTTATATAGTAATAGTATATAACGTTATACGTTATATAGTAATAGTATATAACGTTATACGTTATATAGTAATAGTATATAACGTTATACGTTATATAGTAATATTATATAACGTTATACGTGCTATGGCAATACTATATAACGTTATACGTTATATAGTAATAGTATATAACGTTATACGTTATATAGTAATATTATATAACGTTATACGTTATATAGTAATAGTATATAACGTTATACGTTATATAGTAATAGTATATAACGTTATACGTTATATAGTAATAGTATATAACGTTATACGTTATATAGTAATGGTATATAACGTTATACGTTATATAGTAATATTATATAACGTTATACGCTATTACGTAATAGTATATAACGTTATACGTTAATACGTAATAGTATATATCGTTATACGTTATATAGTAATAGTATATAACGTTATACGTTATATAGTAATAGTATATAACGTTATGCGTTATATAGTAATAGTATATAACGTTATACTTAATATAGTAATATTATATAACGTTATACGTTATATAGTAATAGTATATAACGTTATACGTTATATAGTAATACTATATAACGTTATACGTTATATAGTAATATTATATAACGTTATACGTGATATGGCAATACTATATAACGTTATACGTTATATAGTAATAGTATATAACGTTATACGTTATATAGTAATAGTATATAACGTTGTACGTTACATAGTAATAGTATATAACGTTATACGTTATATAGTAATAGTATATTACGTTATACGTTATATAGTAATAGTATATAACGTTATACGTTATATAGTAATAGTATATAACGTTATACGTTATATAGTAATTGTATATAACGTTATGCGTTATATAGTAATAGTATATAACGTTATACGTTATATAGTAATAGTATATAACGTTATACGTTATATAGTAATAGTATATTACGTTATACGTTATATAGTAATAGTATATAACGTTATACGTTATATAGCAATACTATATAACGTTATACGTTATATAGTAATATTATATAACGTTATACGTGATATGGCAATACTATATAACGTTATACGTGATATGGCAATACTATATAACGTTATACGTTATATAGTAATATTATATAACATTATACGTTATATAGTAATAGTATAGAACGTTGTACGTTATATAGTAATTGTATATAACGTTATACGTTATATAGTAATATTATATAACGTTATACGTGATATGGCAATACTATATAACGTTATACGTTATATAGTAATACTATATAACGTTATACGTTATATAGTAATAGTATATAACGTTATACGTTATATAGTAATAGTATATAACGTTATACGTTATATAGTAATAGTATATAACGTTATACGTTATATAGTAATAGTATATAACGTTATACGTTATATAGTAATACTATATAACGTTATACGTTATATAGTAATATTATATAACGTTATACGTGATATGGCAATACTATATAACGTTATACGTTATATAGTAATAGTATATTACGTTATACGTTATATAGTAATAGTATACAACGTTATACGTTATATAGTAATAGTATATAACGTTATACGTTATATAGTTATAGTATATAACGTTATGCGTTATATAGTAATAGTATATAACGTTATACGTTATATAGTAATAGTATATAACGTTATACGTTATATAGTAATAGTATATTACGTTATACGTTATATAGTAATAGTATATAACGTTATACGTTATATAGTAATAGTATATAACGTTATACGTTATATAGTAATAGTATATAACGTTATACGTTATATAGTAATAGTATATAACGTTATACGTTATATAGTAATATTATATAACGTTATACGTGCTATGGCATTACTATATAACGTATAACGTTATATAGTAATAGTATATAACGTTATACGTTATATAGTAATATTATATAACGTTATACGTTATATAGTAATAGTATATAACGTTATACGTTATATAGTAATAGTATATAACGTTATACGTTATATAGTAATAGTATATAACGTTATACGTTATATAGTAATGGTATATAACGTTATACGTTATATAGTAATGGTATATAACGTTATACGTTATATAGTAATAGTATATAACGTTATACGTTATATAGTAATAGTATATAACGTTATACGTTATATAGTAATAGTATATAACGTTATACGTTATATAGTAATAGTATATAACGTTATACGTTATATAGTAATATTATATAACGTTATACGCTATTACGTAATAGTATATAACGTTATACGTTAATACGTAATAGTATATATCGTTATACGTTATATAGTAATAGTATATAACGTTATACGTTATATAGTAATAGTATATAACGTTATGCGTTATATAGTAATAGTATATAACGTTATACGTTATATAGTAATATTATATAACGTTATACGTTATATAGTAATAGTATATAACGTTATACGTTATATAGTAATACTATATAACGTTATACGTTATATAGTAATATTATATAACGTTATACGTGATATGGCAATACTATATAACGTTATACGTTATATAGTAATAGTATATAACGTTATACGTTGTATAGTAATATTATATAACGTTATACGTTATATAGTAATAGTATATAACGTTATACGTTGTATAGTAATAGTATATAACGTTATACGTTATATAGTAATAGTATATAACGTTATACGTTCTATAGTAATAGTATATAACGTTGTACGTTATATAGTAATAGTATATAACGTTATACGTTATATAGTAATAGTATATTACGTTATACGTTATATAGTAATAGTATATAACGTTATACGTTATATAGTAATAGTATATAACGTTATACGTTATATAGTAATAGTATATAACGTTATACGTTATATAGTAATAGTATATAACGTTATGCGTTATATAGTAATAGTATATAACGTTATACGTTATATAGTAATAGTATATAACGTTATACGTTATATAGTAATAGTATATTACGTTATACGTTATATAGTAATAGTATATAACGTTATACGTTATATAGTAATAGTATATAACGTTATACGTTATATAGTAATGGTATATAACGTTATACGTTATATAGTAATGGTATATAACGTTATACGTTATATAGTAATGGTATATAACGTTATACGTTATATAGTAATAGTATATAACGTTATACGTTATATAGTAATAGTATATAACGTTATACGTTATATAGTAATAGTATATAACGTTATACGTTATATAGTAATAGTATATAACGTTATACGTTATATAGTAATAGTATATAACGTTATACGTTATATAGTAATAGTATATAACGTTATACGTTATATAGTAATATTATATAACGTTATACGTGATATGGCAATACTATATAACGTTATACGTTATATAGTAACAGTATAGAACGTTGTACGTTATATAGTAATAGTATATAACGTTATACGTTATATAGTAATATTATATAACGTTATACGTGATATGGCAATACTATATAACGTTATACGTTATATAGTAACAGTATAGAACGTTGTACGTTATATAGTAATAGTATATAACGTTATACGTTATATAGTAATAGTATATAACGTTATACGTTATATAGTAATAGTATATAACGTTATACGTTATATAGTAATAGTATATAACGTTATACGCTATATAGTAATAGTATATAACGTTATACGTTATATAGTAATATTATATAACGTTATACGTGATATGGCAATACTATATAACGTTATACGTTATATAGTAATAGTATATAACCTTATACGTTATATAGTAATAGTATATAACGTTATACGTTATATAGTAATAGTATATTACGTTATACGTTATATAGTTATAGTATATAACGTTATACGTTATATAGTAATAGTATATAACGTTATACGTTATATAGTAATAGTATATAACGTTATGCGTTATATAGTAATAGTATATAACGTTATACGTTATATAGTAATAGTATATAACGTTATACGTTATATAGTAATAGTATATAACGTTATACGTTATATAGTAATAGTATATAACGTTATACGTTATATAGTAATAGTATATAACGTTATACGTTATATAGTAATAGTATATAACGTTATACGTTATATAGTAATATTATATAACGTTATACGTGATATGGCAATACTATATAACGTTATACGTTATATAGTAATATTATATAACGTTATACGTTATATAGTAATAGTATATAACGTTGTACGTTATATAGTAATAGTATATAACGTTATACGTTATATAGTAATAGTATATTACGTTATACGTTATATAGTAATAGTATATAACGTTGTACGTTATATAGTAATAGTATATAACGTTATACGTTATATAGTAATAGTATATTACGTTGTACGTTATATAGTAATAGTATATAACGTTATACGTTATATAGTAATAGTATATAACGTTATGCGTTATATAGTAATAGTATATAACGTTATACGTTATATAGTAATAGTATATAACGTTATGCGTTATATAGTAATAGTATATAACGTTATACGTTATATAGTAATAGTATATAACGTTATACGTTATATAGTAATAGTATATTACGTTATACGTTATATAGTAATAGTATATAACGTTATACGTTATATAGTAATAGTATATAACGTTATACGTTATATAGTAATAGTATATAACGTTATACGTTATATAGTAATAGTATATAACGTTATACGTTATATAGTAATATTATATAACGTTATACGTGCTATGGCAATACTATATAACGTTATACGTTATATAGTAATAGTATATAACGTTATACGTTATATAGTAATATTATATAACGTTATACGTTATATAGTAATAGTATATAACGTTATACGTTGTATAGTAATATTATATAACGTTATACGCTATTACGTAATAGTATATAACGTTATACGTTAATACGTAATAGTATATAACGTTATACGTTATATAGTAATAGTATATAACGTTATGCGTTATATAGTAATAGTATATAACGTTATGCTTTATATAGTAATAGTATATAACGTTATGCGTTATATAGTAATAGTATATAACGTTATACGTTATATAGTAATATTATATAACGTTATACGTTATATAGTAATAGTATATAACGTTATACGTTATATAGTAATAGTATATAACGTTATACGTTATATAGTAATAGTATATAACGTTATACGTTATATAGTAATAGTATATAACGTTATACGTTATATAGTAATACTATATAACGTTATACGTTATATAGTAATATTATATAACGTTATACGTGATATGGCAATACTATATAACGTTATACGTTATATAGTAATAGGATATAACGTTATACGTTGTATAGTAATATTATATAACGTTATACGTTATATAGTAATAGTATATAACGTTATACGTTATATAGTAATAGTATATAACGTTATACGTTATATAGTAATAGTATATAACGTTATACGTTCTATAGTAATATTATATAACGTTATACGCTATTACGTAATAGTATATAACGTTATACGTTAATACGTAATAGTATATATCGTTATACGTTATATAGTAATAGTATATAACGTTATACGTTATATAGTAATAGTATATAACGTTATGCGTTATATAGTAATAGTATATAACGTTATACGTTATATAGTAATATTATATAACGTTATACGTTATATAGTAATAGTATATAACGTTATACGTTATATAGTAATACTATATAACGTTATACGTTATATAGTAATATTATATAACGTTATACGTGATATGGCAATACTATATAACGTTATACGTTATATAGTAATAGTATATAACGTTATACGTTGTATAGTAATATTATATAACGTTATACGTTATATAGTAATAGTATATAACGTTATACGTTGTATAGTAATAGTATATAACGTTATACGTTATATAGTAATAGTATATAACGTTATACGTTCTATAGTAATAGTATATAACGTTGTACGTTATATAGTAATAGTATATAACGTTATACGTTATATAGTAATAGTATATTACGTTATACGTTATATAGTAATAGTATATAACGTTATACGTTATATAGTAATAGTATATAACGTTATACGTTATATAGTAATAGTATATAACGTTATACGTTATATAGTAATAGTATATAACGTTATACGTTATATAGTAATACTATATAACGTTATACGTTATATAGTAATATTATATAACGTTATACGTGATATGGCAATACTATATAACGTTATACGTTATATAGTAATAGTATATTACGTTATACGTTATATAGTAATAGTATACAACGTTATACGTTATATAGTAATAGTATATAACGTTATACGTTATATAGTTATAGTATATAACGTTATGCGTTATATAGTAATAGTATATAACGTTATACGTTATATAGTAATAGTATATAACGTTATACGTTATATAGTAATAGTATATTACGTTATACGTTATATAGTAATAGTATATAACGTTATACGTTATATAGTAATAGTATATAACGTTATACGTTATATAGTAATAGTATATAACGTTATACGTTATATAGTAATAGTATATAACGTTATACGTTATATAGTAATATTATATAACGTTATACGTGCTATGGCAATACTATATAACGTATAACGTTATATAGTAATAGTATATAACGTTATACGTTATATAGTAATATTATATAACGTTATACGTTATATAGTAATAGTATATAACGTTATACGTTATATAGTAATAGTATATAACGTTATACGTTATATAGTAATAGTATATAACGTTATACGTTATATAGTAATGGTATATAACGTTATACGTTATATAGTAATGGTATATAACGTTATACGTTATATAGTAATAGTATATAACGTTATACGTTATATAGTAATAGTATATAACGTTATACGTTATATAGTAATAGTATATAACGTTATACGTTATATAGTAATAGTATATAACGTTATACGTTATATAGTAATATTATATAACGTTATACGCTATTACGTAATAGTATATAACGTTATACGTTAATACGTAATAGTATATATCGTTATACGTTATATAGTAATAGTATATAACGTTATACGTTATATAGTAATAGTATATAACGTTATGCGTTATATAGTAATAGTATATAACGTTATACTTAATATAGTAATATTATATAACGTTATACGTTATATAGTAATAGTATATAACGTTATACGTTATATAGTAATACTATATAACGTTATACGTTATATAGTAATATTATATAACGTTATACGTGATATGGCAATACTATATAACGTTATACGTTATATAGTAATAGTATATAACGTTATACGTTGTATAGTAATATTATATAACGTTATACGTTATATAGTAATAGTATATAACGTTATACGTTGTATAGTAATAGTATATAACGTTATACGTTATATAGTAATAGTATATAACGTTATACGTTCTATAGTAATAGTATATAACGTTGTACGTTATATAGTAATAGTATATAACGTTATACGTTATATAGTAATAGTATATTACGTTATACGTTATATAGTAATAGTATATAACGTTATACGTTATATAGTAATAGTATATAACGTTATACGTTATATAGTAATAGTATATAACGTTATACGTTATATAGTAATAGTATATAACGTTATGCGTTATATAGTAATAGTATATAACGTTATACGTTATATAGTAATAGTATATAACGTTATACGTTATATAGTAATAGTATATTACGTTATACGTTATATAGTAATAGTATATTACGTTATACGTTATATAGTAATAGTATATAACGTTATACGTTATATAGTAATAGTATATAACGTTATACGTTATATAGTAATAGTATATAACGTTATACGTTATATAGTAATGGTATATAACGTTATACGTTATATAGTAATGGTATATAACGTTATACGTTATATAGTAATAGTATATAACGTTATACGTTATATAGTAATAGTATATAACGTTATACGTTATATAGTAATAGTATATAACGTTATACGTTATATAGTAATATTATATAACGTTATACGTGATATGGCAATACTATATAACGTTATACGTTATATAGTAACAGTATAGAACGTTGTACGTTATATAGTAATAGTATATAACGTTATACGTTATATAGTAATATTATATAACGTTATACGTGATATGGCAATACTATATAACGTTATACGTTATATAGTAACAGTATAGAACGTTGTACGTTATATAGTAATAGTATATAACGTTATACGTTATATAGTAATAGTATATAACGTTATACGTTATATAGTAATAGTATATAACGTTATACGTTATATAGTAATAGTATATAACGTTATACGTTATATAGTAATAGTATATAACGTTATACGTTATATAGTAATATTATATAACGTTATACGTGATATGGCAATACTATATAACGTTATACGTTATATAGTAATAGTATATAACCTTATACGTTATATAGTAATAGTATATAACGTTATACGTTATATAGTAATAGTATATTACGTTATACGTTATATAGTTATAGTATATAACGTTATACGTTATATAGTAATAGTATATAACGTTATACGTTATATAGTAATAGTATATAACGTTATGCCTTATATAGTAATAGTATATAACGTTATACGTTATATAGTAATAGTATATAACGTTATACGTTATATAGTAATAGTATATAACGTTATACGTTATATAGTAATAGTATATAACGTTATACGTTATATAGTAATAGTATATAACGTTATACGTTATATAGTAATAGTATATAACGTTATACGTTATATAGTAATATTATATAACGTTATACGTGATATGGCAATACTATATAACGTTATACGTTATATAGTAATATTATATAACGTTATACGTGATATGGCAATACTATATAACGTTATACGTTATATAGTAATAGTATATAACGTTATACGTTGTATAGTAATATTATATAACGTTATACGTTATATAGTAATAGTATATAACGTTATACGTTATATAGTAATAGTATATAACGTTGTACGTTATATAGTAATAGTATATAACGTTATACGTTATATAGTAATAGTATATTACGTTATACGTTATATAGTAATAGTATATAACGTTGTACGTTATATAGTAATAGTATATAACGTTATACGTTATATAGTAATAGTATATTACGTTGTACGTTATATAGTAATAGTATATAACGTTATACGTTATATAGTAATAGTATATAACGTTATGCGTTATATAGTAATAGTATATAACGTTATACGTTATATAGTAATAGTATATAACGTTATGCGTTATATAGTAATAGTATATAACGTTATACGTTATATAGTAATAGTATATAACGTTATACGTTATATAGTAATAGTATATTACGTTATACGTTATATAGTAATAGTATATAACGTTATACGTTATATAGTAATAGTATATAACGTTATACGTTATATAGTAATAGTATATAACGTTATACGTTATATAGTAATAGTATATAACGTTATACGTTATATAGTAATATTATATAACGTTATACGTGCTATGGCAATACTATATAACGTTATACGTTATATAGTAATAGTATATAACGTTATACGTTATATAGTAATATTATATAACGTTATACGTTATATAGTAATAGTATATAACGTTATACGTTGTATAGTAATATTATATAACGTTATACGCTATTACGTAATAGTATATAACGTTATACGTTAATACGTAATAGTATATAACGTTATACGTTATATAGTAATAGTATATAACGTTATGCGTTATATAGTAATAGTATATAACGTTATGCTTTATATAGTAATAGTATATAACGTTATGCGTTATATAGTAATAGTATATAACGTTATACGTTATATAGTAATAGTATATAACGTTATACGTTATATAGTAATAGTATATAACGTTATACGTTATATAGTAATAGTATATAACGTTATACGTTATATAGTAATAGTATATAACGTTATACGTTATATAGTAATACTATATAACGTTATACGTTATATAGTAATATTATATAACGTTATACGTGATATGGCAATACTATATAACGTTATACGTTATATAGTAATAGGATATAACGTTATACGTTGTATAGTAATATTATATAACGTTATACGTTATATAGTAATAGTATATAACGTTATACGTTGTATAGTAATAGTATATAACGTTCTACGTTATATAGTAATAGTATATAACGTTATACGTTCTATAGTAATAGTATATAACGTTGTACGTTATATAGTAATAGTATATAACGTTATACGTTATATAGTAATAGTATATTACGTTATACGTTATATAGTAATAGTATATAACGTTATACGTTATATAGTAATAGTATATAACGTTATACGTTATATAGTAATAGTATATAACGTTATGCGTTATATAGTAATAGTATATAACGTTACACGTTATATAGTAATAGTATATAACGTTATACGTTATATAGTAATAGTATATAACGTTGTACGTTATATAGTAATAGTATATAACGTTATACGTTATATAGTAATAGTATATAACGTTATACGTTATATAGTAATAGTATATAACGTTATGCGTTATATAGTAATAGTATATAACGTTATACTTAATATAGTAATATTATATAACGTTATACGTTATATAGTAATAGTATATAACGTTATACGTTATATAGTAATACTATATAACGTTATACGTTATATAGTAATAGTATATAACGTTATACGTTATATAGTAATATTATATAACGTTATACGCTATTACGTAATAGTATATAACGTTATACGTTAATACGTAATAGTATATATCGTTATACGTTATATAGTAATAGTATATAACGTTATACGTTATATAGTAATAGT
Organism: Bombus terrestris; assembly: GCF_910591885.1. NCBI lineage: Eukaryota > Metazoa > Arthropoda > Insecta > Hymenoptera > Apidae > Bombus > Bombus terrestris. The sequence continues at coordinate 1,209,108 of NC_063286.1, forward strand.
ATATAACGTTATACGTTATATAGTAATAGTATATAACGTTATGCGTTATATAGTAATAGTATATAACGTTATACGTTATATAGTAATAGTATATAACGTTATACGTTATATAGTAATAGTATATTACGTTATACGTTATATAGTAATAGTATATAACGTTATACGTTATATAGTAATAGTATATAACGTTATACGTTATATAGTAATATTATATAACGTTATACGCTATTACGTAATAGTATATAACGTTATACGTTAATACGTAATAGTATATATCGTTATACGTTATATAGTAATAGTATATAACGTTATACGTTATATAGTAATAGTATATAACGTTATGCGTTATATAGTAATAGTATATAACGTTATACTTAATATAGTAATATTATATAACGTTATACGTTATATAGTAATAGTATATAACGTTATACGTTATATAGTAATACTATATAACGTTATACGTTATATAGTAATATTATATAACGTTATACGTGATATGGCAATACTATATAACGTTATACGTTATATAGTAATAGTATATAACGTTATACGTTGTATAGTAATATTATATAACGTTATACGTTATATAGTAATAGTATATAACGTTATACGTTGTATAGTAATAGTATATAACGTTATACGTTATATAGTAATAGTATATAACGTTATACGTTCTATAGTAATAGTATATAACGTTGTACGTTATATAGTAATAGTATATAACGTTATACGTTATATAGTAATAGTATATTACGTTATACGTTATATAGTAATAGTATATAACGTTATACGTTATATAGTAATAGTATATAACGTTATACGTTATATAGTAATAGTATATAACGTTATACGTTATATAGTAATAGTATATAACGTTATGCGTTATATAGTAATAGTATATAACGTTATACGTTATATAGTAATAGTATATAACGTTATACGTTATATAGTAATAGTATATTACGTTATACGTTATATAGTAATAGTATATTACGTTATACGTTATATAGTAATAGTATATAACGTTATACGTTATATAGTAATAGTATATAACGTTATACGTTATATAGTAATAGTATATAACGTTATACGTTATATAGTAATGGTATATAACGTTATACGTTATATAGTAATGGTATATAACGTTATACGTTATATAGTAATAGTATATAACGTTATACGTTATATAATATTACTATATAACGTATAACGTTATATACTATTACTATATAACGTATAACGTTATATAGTAATATTATATAACGTTATACGTGATATGGCAATACTATATAACGTTATACGTTATATAGTAACAGTATAGAACGTTGTACGTTATATAGTAATAGTATATAACGTTATACGTTATATAGTAATATTATATAACGTTATACGTGATATGGCAATACTATATAACGTTATACGTTATATAGTAACAGTATAGAACGTTGTACGTTATATAGTAATAGTATATAACGTTATACGTTATATAGTAATAGTATATAACGTTATACGTTATATAGTAATAGTATATAACGTTATACGTTATATAGTAATAGTATATAACGTTATACGTTATATAGTAATAGTATATAACGTTATACGTTATATAGTAATATTATATAACGTTATACGTGATATGGCAATACTATATAACGTTATACGTTATATAGTAATAGTATATAACCTTATACGTTATATAGTAATAGTATATAACGTTATACGTTATATAGTAATAGTATATTACGTTATACGTTATATAGTTATAGTATATAACGTTATACGTTATATAGTAATAGTATATAACGTTATACGTTATATAGTAATAGTATATAACGTTATGCGTTATATAGTAATAGTATATAACGTTATACGTTATATAGTAATAGTATATAACGTTATACGTTATATAGTAATAGTATATAACGTTATACGTTATATAGTAATAGTATATAACGTTATACGTTATATAGTAATAGTATATAACGTTATACGTTATATAGTAATAGTATATAACGTTATACGTTATATAGTAATATTATATAACGTTATACGTGATATGGCAATACTATATAACGTTATACGTTATATAGTAATATTATATAACGTTATACGTGATATGGCAATACTATATAACGTTATACGTTATATAGTAATAGTATATAACGTTATACGTTGTATAGTAATATTATATAACGTTATACGTTATATAGTAATAGTATATAACGTTATACGTTATATAGTAATAGTATATAACGTTGTACGTTATATAGTAATAGTATATAACGTTATACGTTATATAGTAATAGTATATTACGTTATACGTTATATAGTAATAGTATATAACGTTGTACGTTATATAGTAATAGTATATAACGTTATACGTTATATAGTAATAGTATATTACGTTGTACGTTATATAGTAATAGTATATAACGTTATACGTTATATAGTAATAGTATATAACGTTATGCGTTATATAGTAATAGTATATAACGTTATACGTTATATAGTAATAGTATATAACGTTATGCGTTATATAGTAATAGTATATAACGTTATACGTTATATAGTAATAGTATATAACGTTATACGTTATATAGTAATAGTATATTACGTTATACGTTATATAGTAATAGTATATAACGTTATACGTTATATAGTAATAGTATATAACGTTATACGTTATATAGTAATAGTATATAACGTTATACGTTATATAGTAATAGTATATAACGTTATACGTTATATAGTAATATTATATAACGTTATACGTGCTATGGCAATACTATATAACGTTATACGTTATATAGTAATAGTATATAACGTTATACGTTATATAGTAATATTATATAACGTTATACGTTATATAGTAATAGTATATAACGTTATACGTTGTATAGTAATATTATATAACGTTATACGCTATTACGTAATAGTATATAACGTTATACGTTAATACGTAATAGTATATAACGTTATACGTTATATAGTAATAGTATATAACGTTATGCGTTATATAGTAATAGTATATAACGTTATGCTTTATATAGTAATAGTATATAACGTTATGCGTTATATAGTAATAGTATATAACGTTATACGTTATATAGTAATAGTATATAACGTTATACGTTATATAGTAATAGTATATAACGTTATACGTTATATAGTAATAGTATATAACGTTATACGTTATATAGTAATAGTATATAACGTTATACGTTATATAGTAATACTATATAACGTTATACGTTATATAGTAATATTATATAACGTTATACGTGATATGGCAATACTATATAACGTTATACGTTATATAGTAATAGGATATAACGTTATACGTTGTATAGTAATATTATATAACGTTATACGTTATATAGTAATAGTATATAACGTTATACGTTGTATAGTAATAGTATATAACGTTCTACGTTATATAGTAATAGTATATAACGTTATACGTTCTATAGTAATAGTATATAACGTTGTACGTTATATAGTAATAGTATATAACGTTATACGTTATATAGTAATAGTATATTACGTTATACGTTATATAGTAATAGTATATAACGTTATACGTTATATAGTAATAGTATATAACGTTATACGTTATATAGTAATAGTATATAACGTTATGCGTTATATAGTAATAGTATATAACGTTATACGTTATATAGTAATAGTATATAACGTTATACGTTATATAGTAATAGTATATAACGTTGTACGTTATATAGTAATAGTATATAACGTTATACGTTATATAGTAATAGTATATTACGTTGTACGTTATATAGTAATAGTATATAACGTTATACGTTATATAGTAATAGTATATAACGTTATGCGTTATATAGTAATAGTATATAACGTTATACGTTATATAGTAATAGTATATAACGTTATGCGTTATATAGTAATAGTATATAACGTTATACGTTATATAGTAATAGTATATAACGTTATACGTTATATAGTAATAGTATATTACGTTATACGTTATATAGTAATAGTATATAACGTTATACGTTATATAGTAATAGTATATAACGTTATACGTTATATAGTAATAGTATATAACGTTATACGTTATATAGTAATAGTATATAACGTTATACGTTATATAGTAATATTATATAACGTTATACGTGCTATGGCAATACTATATAACGTTATACGTTATATAGTAATAGTATATAACGTTATACGTTATATAGTAATATTATATAACGTTATACGTTATATAGTAATAGTATATAACGTTATACGTTGTATAGTAATATTATATAACGTTATACGCTATTACGTAATAGTATATAACGTTATACGTTAATACGTAATAGTATATAACGTTATACGTTATATAGTAATAGTATATAACGTTATGCGTTATATAGTAATAGTATATAACGTTATGCTTTATATAGTAATAGTATATAACGTTATGCGTTATATAGTAATAGTATATAACGTTATACGTTATATAGTAATAGTATATAACGTTATACGTTATATAGTAATAGTATATAACGTTATACGTTATATAGTAATAGTATATAACGTTATACGTTATATAGTAATAGTATATAACGTTATACGTTATATAGTAATACTATATAACGTTATACGTTATATAGTAATATTATATAACGTTATACGTGATATGGCAATACTATATAACGTTATACGTTATATAGTAATAGGATATAACGTTATACGTTGTATAGTAATATTATATAACGTTATACGTTATATAGTAATAGTATATAACGTTATACGTTGTATAGTAATAGTATATAACGTTATACGTTATATAGTAATAGTATATAACGTTATACGTTCTATAGTAACAGTATATAACGTTGTACGTTATATAGTAATAGTATATAACGTTATACGTTATATAGTAATAGTATATTACGTTATACGTTATATAGTAATAGTATATAACGTTATACGTTATATAGTAATAGTATATAACGTTATACGTTATATAGTAATAGTATATAACGTTATGCGTTATATAGTAATAGTATATAACGTTATACGTTATATAGTAATAGTATATAACGTTATACGTTATATAGTAATAGTATATTACGTTATACGTTATATAGTAATAGTATATAACGTTATACGTTATATAGTAATATTATATAACGTTATACGTTATATAGTAATAGTATATAACGTTATACGTTATATAGTAATAGTATATAACGTTATACGTTATATAGTAATATTATATAACGTTATACGCTATTACGTAATAGTATATAACGTTATACGTTAATACGTAATAGTATATATCGTTATACGTTATATAGTAATAGTATATAACGTTATACGTTATATAGTAATAGTATATAACGTTATGCGTTATATAGTAATAGTATATAACGTTATACGTTATATAGTAATATTATATAACGTTATACGTTATATAGTAATAGTATATAACGTTATACGTTATATAGTAATACTATATAACGTTATACGTTATATAGTAATATTATATAACGTTATACGTGATATGGCAATACTATATAACGTTATACGTTATATAGTAATAGTATATAACGTTATACGTTGTATAGTAATATTATATAACGTTATACGTTATATAGTAATAGTATATAACGTTATACGTTGTATAGTAATAGTATATAACGTTATACGTTATATAGTAATAGTATATAACGTTATACGTTCTATAGTAATAGTATATAACGTTGTACGTTATATAGTAATAGTATATAACGTTATACGTTATATAGTAATAGTATATTACGTTATACGTTATATAGTAATAGTATATAACGTTATACGTTATATAGTAATAGTATATAACGTTATACGTTATATAGTAATAGTATATAACGTTATACGTTATATAGTAATAGTATATAACGTTATGCGTTATATAGTAATAGTATATAACGTTATACGTTATATAGTAATAGTATATAACGTTATACGTTATATAGTAATAGTATATTACGTTATACGTTATATAGTAATAGTATATAACGTTATACGTTATATAGTAATAGTATATAACGTTATACGTTATATAGTAATGGTATATAACGTTATACGTTATATAGTAATGGTATATAACGTTATACGTTATATAGTAATGGTATATAACGTTATACGTTATATAGTAATAGTATATAACGTTATACGTTATATAGTAATAGTATATAACGTTATACGTTATATAGTAATAGTATATAACGTTATACGTTATATAGTAATAGTATATAACGTTATACGTTATATAGTAATAGTATATAACGTTATACGTTATATAGTAATAGTATATAACGTTATACGTTATATAGTAATATTATATAACGTTATACGTGATATGGCAATACTATATAACGTTATACGTTATATAGTAACAGTATAGAACGTTGTACGTTATATAGTAATAGTATATAACGTTATACGTTATATAGTAATATTATATAACGTTATACGTGATATGGCAATACTATATAACGTTATACGTTATATAGTAACAGTATAGAACGTTGTACGTTATATAGTAATAGTATATAACGTTATACGTTATATAGTAATAGTATATAACGTTATACGTTATATAGTAATAGTATATAACGTTATACGTTATATAGTAATAGTATATAACGTTATACGCTATATAGTAATAGTATATAACGTTATACGTTATATAGTAATATTATATAACGTTATACGTGATATGGCAATACTATATAACGTTATACGTTATATAGTAATAGTATATAACCTTATACGTTATATAGTAATAGTATATAACGTTATACGTTATATAGTAATAGTATATTACGTTATACGTTATATAGTTATAGTATATAACGTTATACGTTATATAGTAATAGTATATAACGTTATACGTTATATAGTAATAGTATATAACGTTATGCGTTATATAGTAATAGTATATAACGTTATACGTTATATAGTAATAGTATATAACGTTATACGTTATATAGTAATAGTATATAACGTTATACGTTATATAGTAATAGTATATAACGTTATACGTTATATAGTAATAGTATATAACGTTATACGTTATATAGTAATAGTATATAACGTTATACGTTATATAGTAATATTATATAACGTTATACGTGATATGGCAATACTATATAACGTTATACGTTATATAGTAATATTATATAACGTTATACGTGATATGGCAATACTATATAACGTTATACGTTATATAGTAATAGTATATAACGTTATACGTTGTATAGTAATATTATATAACGTTATACGTTATATAGTAATAGTATATAACGTTATACGTTATATAGTAATAGTATATAACGTTGTACGTTATATAGTAATAGTATATAACGTTATACGTTATATAGTAATAGTATATTACGTTATACGTTATATAGTAATAGTATATAACGTTGTACGTTATATAGTAATAGTATATAACGTTATACGTTATATAGTAATAGTATATTACGTTGTACGTTATATAGTAATAGTATATAACGTTATACGTTATATAGTAATAGTATATAACGTTATGCGTTATATAGTAATAGTATATAACGTTATACGTTATATAGTAATAGTATATAACGTTATGCGTTATATAGTAATAGTATATAACGTTATACGTTATATAGTAATAGTATATAACGTTATACGTTATATAGTAATAGTATATTACGTTATACGTTATATAGTAATAGTATATAACGTTATACGTTATATAGTAATAGTATATAACGTTATACGTTATATAGTAATAGTATATAACGTTATACGTTATATAGTAATAGTATATAACGTTATACGTTATATAATATTACTATATAACGTTATACGTGCTATGGCAATACTATATAACGTTATACGTTATATAGTAATAGTATATAACGTTATACGTTATATAGTAATATTATATAACGTTATACGTTATATAGTAATAGTATATAACGTTATACGTTGTATAGTAATATTATATAACGTTATACGCTATTACGTAATAGTATATAACGTTATACGTTAATACGTAATAGTATATAACGTTATACGTTATATAGTAATAGTATATAACGTTATGCGTTATATAGTAATAGTATATAACGTTATGCTTTATATAGTAATAGTATATAACGTTATGCGTTATATAGTAATAGTATATAACGTTATACGTTATATAGTAATAGTATATAACGTTATACGTTATATAGTAATAGTATATAACGTTATACGTTATATAGTAATAGTATATAACGTTATACGTTATATAGTAATAGTATATAACGTTATACGTTATATAGTAATACTATATAACGTTATACGTTATATAGTAATATTATATAACGTTATACGTGATATGGCAATACTATATAACGTTATACGTTATATAGTAATAGGATATAACGTTATACGTTGTATAGTAATATTATATAACGTTATACGTTATATAGTAATAGTATATAACGTTATACGTTGTATAGTAATAGTATATAACGTTATACGTTATATAGTAATAGTATATAACGTTATACGTTCTATAGTAATATTATATAACGTTATACGCTATTACGTAATAGTATATAACGTTATACGTTAATACGTAATAGTATATATCGTTATACGTTATATACTATTACTATATAACGTTATACGTTATATAGTAATAGTATATAACGTTATGCGTTATATAGTAATAGTATATAACGTTATACGTTATATAGTAATATTATATAACGTTATACGTTATATAGTAATAGTATATAACGTTATACGTTATATAGTAATACTATATAACGTTATACGTTATATAGTAATATTATATAACGTTATACGTGATATGGCAATACTATATAACGTTATACGTTATATAGTAATAGTATATAACGTTATACGTTGTATAGTAATATTATATAACGTTATACGTTATATAGTAATAGTATATAACGTTATACGTTGTATAGTAATAGTATATAACGTTATACGTTATATAGTAATAGTATATAACGTTATACGTTCTATAGTAATAGTATATAACGTTGTACGTTATATAGTAATAGTATATAACGTTATACGTTATATAGTAATAGTATATTACGTTATACGTTATATAGTAATAGTATATAACGTTATACGTTATATAGTAATAGTATATAACGTTATACGTTATATAGTAATAGTATATAACGTTATACGTTATATAGTAATAGTATATAACGTTATACGTTATATAGTAATACTATATAACGTTATACGTTATATAGTAATATTATATAACGTTATACGTGATATGGCAATACTATATAACGTTATACGTTATATAGTAATAGTATATTACGTTATACGTTATATAGTAATAGTATACAACGTTATACGTTATATAGTAATAGTATATAACGTTATACGTTATATAGTTATAGTATATAACGTTATGCGTTATATAGTAATAGTATATAACGTTATACGTTATATAGTAATAGTATATAACGTTATACGTTATATAGTAATAGTATATTACGTTATACGTTATATAGTAATAGTATATAACGTTATACGTTATATAGTAATAGTATATAACGTTATACGTTATATAGTAATAGTATATAACGTTATACGTTATATAGTAATAGTATATAACGTTATACGTTATATAGTAATATTATATAACGTTATACGTGCTATGGCAATACTATATAACGTATAACGTTATATAGTAATAGTATATAACGTTATACGTTATATAGTAATATTATATAACGTTATACGTTATATAGTAATAGTATATAACGTTATACGTTATATAGTAATAGTATATAACGTTATACGTTATATAGTAATAGTATATAACGTTATACGTTATATAGTAATGGTATATAACGTTATACGTTATATAGTAATGGTATATAACGTTATACGTTATATAGTAATAGTATATAACGTTATACGTTATATAGTAATAGTATATAACGTTATACGTTATATAGTAATAGTATATAACGTTATACGTTATATAGTAATAGTATATAACGTTATACGTTATATAGTAATATTATATAACGTTATACGCTATTACGTAATAGTATATAACGTTATACGTTAATACGTAATAGTATATATCGTTATACGTTATATAGTAATAGTATATAACGTTATACGTTATATAGTAATAGTATATAACGTTATGCGTTATATAGTAATAGTATATAACGTTATACTTAATATAGTAATATTATATAACGTTATACGTTATATAGTAATAGTATATAACGTTATACGTTATATAGTAATACTATATAACGTTATACGTTATATAGTAATATTATATAACGTTATACGTGATATGGCAATACTATATAACGTTATACGTTATATAGTAATAGTATATAACGTTATACGTTGTATAGTAATATTATATAACGTTATACGTTATATAGTAATAGTATATAACGTTATACGTTGTATAGTAATAGTATATAACGTTATACGTTATATAGTAATAGTATATAACGTTATACGTTCTATAGTAATAGTATATAACGTTGTACGTTATATAGTAATAGTATATAACGTTATACGTTATATAGTAATAGTATATTACGTTATACGTTATATAGTAATAGTATATAACGTTATACGTTATATAGTAATAGTATATAACGTTATACGTTATATAGTAATAGTATATAACGTTATACGTTATATAGTAATAGTATATAACGTTATGCGTTATATAGTAATAGTATATAACGTTATACGTTATATAGTAATAGTATATAACGTTATACGTTATATAGTAATAGTATATTACGTTATACGTTATATAGTAATAGTATATTACGTTATACGTTATATAGTAATAGTATATAACGTTATACGTTATATAGTAATAGTATATAACGTTATACGTTATATAGTAATAGTATATAACGTTATACGTTATATAGTAATGGTATATAACGTTATACGTTATATAGTAATGGTATATAACGTTATACGTTATATAGTAATAGTATATAACGTTATACGTTATATAGTAATAGTATATAACGTTATACGTTATATAGTAATAGTATATAACGTTATACGTTATATAGTAATATTATATAACGTTATACGTGATATGGCAATACTATATAACGTTATACGTTATATAGTAACAGTATAGAACGTTGTACGTTATATAGTAATAGTATATAACGTTATACGTTATATAGTAATATTATATAACGTTATACGTGATATGGCAATACTATATAACGTTATACGTTATATAGTAACAGTATAGAACGTTGTACGTTATATAGTAATAGTATATAACGTTATACGTTATATAGTAATAGTATATAACGTTATACGTTATATAGTAATAGTATATAACGTTATACGTTATATAGTAATAGTATATAACGTTATACGTTATATAGTAATAGTATATAACGTTATACGTTATATAGTAATATTATATAACGTTATACGTGATATGGCAATACTATATAACGTTATACGTTATATAGTAATAGTATATAACCTTATACGTTATATAGTAATAGTATATAACGTTATACGTTATATAGTAATAGTATATTACGTTATACGTTATATAGTTATAGTATATAACGTTATACGTTATATAGTAATAGTATATAACGTTATACGTTATATAGTAATATTATATAACGTTATACGTGATATGGCAATACTATATAACGTTATACGTTATATAGTAATAGTATATAACGTTATACGTTATATAGTAATAGTATATAACGTTATACGTTATATAGTAATAGTATATTACGTTATACGTTATATAGTTATAGTATATAACGTTATACGTTATATAGTAATAGTATATAACGTTATGCGTTATATAGTAATAGTATATAACGTTATACGTTATATAGTAATATTATATAACGTTGTACGTTATATAGTAATAGTATATAACGTTATACGTTATATAGTAATAGTATATTACGTTGTACGTTATATAGTAATAGTATATAACGTTATACGTTATATAGTAATAGTATATAACGTTATGCGTTATATAGTAATAGTATATAACGTTATACGTTATATAGTAATAGTATATAACGTTATGCGTTATATAGTAATAGTATATAACGTTATACGTTATATAGTAATAGTATATAACGTTATACGTTATATAGTAATAGTATATTACGTTATACGTTATATAGTAATAGTATATAACGTTATACGTTATATAGTAATAGTATATAACGTTATACGTTATATAGTAATAGTATATAACGTTATACGTTATATAGTAATAGTATATAACGTTATACGTTATATAGTAATATTATATAACGTTATACGTGCTATGGCAATACTATATAACGTTATACGTTATATAGTAATAGTATATAACGTTATACGTTATATAGTAATATTATATAACGTTATACGTTATATAGTAATAGTATATAACGTTATACGTTGTATAGTAATATTATATAACGTTATACGCTATTACGTAATAGTATATAACGTTATACGTTAATACGTAATAGTATATAACGTTATACGTTATATAGTAATAGTATATAACGTTATGCGTTATATAGTAATAGTATATAACGTTATGCTTTATATAGTAATAGTATATAACGTTATGCGTTATATAGTAATAGTATATAACGTTATACGTTATATAGTAATAGTATATAACGTTATACGTTATATAGTAATAGTATATAACGTTATACGTTATATAGTAATAGTATATAACGTTATACGTTATATAGTAATAGTATATAACGTTATACGTTATATAGTAATACTATATAACGTTATACGTTATATAGTAATATTATATAACGTTATACGTGATATGGCAATACTATATAACGTTATACGTTATATAGTAATAGGATATAACGTTATACGTTGTATAGTAATATTATATAACGTTATACGTTATATAGTAATAGTATATAACGTTATACGTTGTATAGTAATAGTATATAACGTTATACGTTATATAGTAATAGTATATAACGTTATACGTTCTATAGTAATAGTATATAACGTTGTACGTTATATAGTAATAGTATATAACGTTATACGTTATATAGTAATAGTATATTACGTTATACGTTATATAGTAATAGTATATAACGTTATACGTTATATAGTAATAGTATATAACGTTATGCGTTATATAGTAATAGTATATAACGTTATGCGTTATATAGTAATAGTATATAACGTTATACGTTATATAGTAATAGTATATAACGTTATACGTTATATAGTAATAGTATATTACGTTATACGTTATATAGTAATAGTATATAACGTTATACGTTATATAGTAATATTATATAACGTTATACGTTATATAGTAATAGTATATAACGTTATACGTTATATAGTAATAGTATATAACGTTATGCGTTATATAGTAATAGTATATAACGTTATACGTTATATAGTAATATTATATAACGTTATACGTTATATAGTAATAGTATATAACGTTATACGTTATATAGTAATACTATATAACGTATAACGTTATATACTATTACTATATAACGTTATACGTTATATAGTAATATTATATAACATTATACGTTATATAGTAATAGTATAGAACGTTGTACGTTATATAGTAATAGTATATAACGTTCTACGTTATATAGTAATAGTATATAACGTTATACGTTATATAGTAATAGTATATAACGTTATACGTTATGTAGTAATAGTATATAACATTATACGTTATATAGTAATAGTATATAACGTTATACGTTATATAGTAATATTATATAACGTTATACGTGATATGGCAATACTATATAACGTTATACGTTATGTAGTAATAGTATATAACGTTATACGTTATCTAGTAATAGTATATAACGTTATACGTTATATAGTAATAGTATATAACGTTATACGTTATATAGTAATAGTATATAACGTTATACGTTATATAGTAATAGTATATAACGTTATACGTTATATAGTAATAGTATATAACGTTATGCGTTATATAGTAATAGTATATAACGTTGTACGTTACATAGTAATAGTATATAACGTTATACGTTATATAGTAATAGTATATTACGTTATACGTTATATAGTAATAGTATATAACGTTATACGTTATATAGTAATAGTATATAACGTTATACGTTATATAGTAATTGTATATAACGTTATGCGTTATATAGTAATAGTATATAACGTTATACGTTATATAGTAATAGTATATAACGTTATACGTTATATAGTAATAGTATATTACGTTATACGTTATATAGTAATAGTATATAACGTTATACGTTATATAGCAATACTATATAACGTTATACGTTATATAGTAATATTATATAACGTTATACGTGATATGGCAATACTATCTAACGTTATACGTTATATAGTAATATTATATAAAATTATACGTTATATAGTAATAGTATAGAACGTTGTACGTTATATAGTAATTGTATATAACGTTATACGTTATATAGTAATATTATATAACGTTATACGTGATATGGCAATACTATATAACGTTATACGTTATATACTATTACTATATAACGTATAACGTTATATAGTAATAGTATATAACGTTATACGTTATATAGTAATAGTATATAACGTTATACGTTATATAGTAATAGTATATAACGTTATACGTTATATAGTAATAGTATATAACGTTATACGTTATATAGTAATACTATATAACGTTATACGTTATATAGTAATATTATATAACGTTATACGTGATATGGCAATACTATATAACGTTATACGTTATATAGTAATAGTATATAACGTTATACGTTGTATAGTAATATTATATAACGTTATACGTTATATAGTAATAGTATATAACGTTATACGTTGTATAGTAATAGTATATAACGTTATACGTTATATAGTAATAGTATATAACGTTATACGTTATATAGTAATAGTATATAACGTTGTACGTTATATAGTAATAGTATATAACGTTATACGTTATATAGTAATAGTATATTACGTTATACGTTATATAGTAATAGTATACAACGTTATACGTTATATAGTAATAGTATATAACGTTATACGTTATATAGTAATAGTATATAACGTTATGCGTTATATAGTAATAGTATATAACGTTATACGTTATATAGTAATAGTATATAACGTTATACGTTATATAGTAATAGTATATTACGTTATACGTTATATAGTAATAGTATATAACGTTATACGTTATATAGTAATAGTATATAACGTTATACGTTATATAGTAATAGTATATAACGTTATACGTTATATAGTAATAGTATATAACGTTATACGTTATATAGTAATATTATATAACGTTATACGTGCTATGGCAATACTATATAACGTTATACGTTATATAGTAATAGTATATAACGTTATACGTTATATAGTAATATTATATAACGTTATACGTTATATAGTAATAGTATATAACGTTATACGTTGTATAGTAATATTATATAACGTTATACGCTATTACGTAATAGTATATAACGTTATACGTTAATACGTAATAGTATATATCGTTATACGTTATATAGTAATAGTATATAACGTTATACGTTATATAGTAATAGTATATAACGTTATGCGTTATATAGTAATAGTATATAACGTTATACGTTATATAGTAATATTATATAACGTTATACGTTATATAGTAATAGTATATAACGTTATACGTTATATAGTAATACTATATAACGTTATACGTTATATAGTAATATTATATAACGTTATACGTGATATGGCAATACTATATAACGTTATACGTTATATAGTAATAGTATATAACGTTATACGTTGTATAGTAATATTATATAACGTTATACGTTATATAGTAATAGTATATAACGTTATACGTTGTATAGTAATAGTATATAACGTTATACGTTATATAGTAATAGTATATAACGTTATACGTTATATAGTAATAGTATATAACGTTGTACGTTATATAGTAATAGTATATAACGTTATACGTTATATAGTAATAGTATATTACGTTATACGTTATATAGTAATAGTATATAACGTTGTACGTTATATAGTAATAGTATATAACGTTATACGTTATATAGTAATAGTATATTACGTTATACGTTATATAGTAATAGTATATAACGTTATACGTTATATAGTAATAGTATATAACGTTATGCGTTATATAGTAATAGTATATAACGTTATACGTTATATAGTAATAGTATATAACGTTATGCGTTATATAGTAATAGTATATAACGTTATACGTTATATAGTAATAGTATATAACGTTATACGTTATATAGTAATAGTATATTACGTTATACGTTATATAGTAATAGTATATAACGTTATACGTTATATAGTAATAGTATATAACGTTATACGTTATATAGTAATAGTATATAACGTTATACGTTAAATAGTAATAGTATATAACGTTATACGTTATATAGTAATATTATATAACGTTATACGTGCTATGGCAATACTATATAACGTTATACGTTATATAGTAATAGTATATAACGTTATACGTTATATAGTAATATTATATAACGTTATACGTTATATAGTAATAGTATATAACGTTATACGTTGTATAGTAATATTATATAACGTTATACGCTATTACGTAATAGTATATAACGTTATACGTTAATACGTAATAGTATATATCGTTATACGTTATATAGTAATAGTATATAACGTTATACGTTATATAGTAATAGTATATAACGTTATGCGTTATATAGTAATAGTATATAACGTTATACGTTATATAGTAATAGTATATAACCTTATACGTTATATAGTAATAGTATAGAACGTTGTACGTTATATAGTAATTGTATATAACGTTATACGTTATATAGTAATATTATATAACGTTATACGTGATATGGCAATACTATATAAAGTTATACGTTATATAGTAATACTATATAACGTTATACGTTATATAGTAATAGTATATAACGTTATACGTTATATAGTAATAGAATATAACGTTATACGTTATATAGTAATAGTATATAACGTTATACGTTCTATAGTAATAGTATATAACGTTATACGTTATATACTATTACTATATAACGTTATACGTTATATAGTAATAGTATATAACGTTATACGTTATATAGTAATAGTATATAACGTTATACGTTATATAGTAATATTATATAACGTTATACGTGATATGGCAATACTATATAACGTTATACGTTATATAGTAACAGTATAGAACGTTGTACGTTATATAGTAATAGTATATAACGTTATACGTTATATAGTAATATTATATAACGTTATACGTGATATGGCAACACTATATAACGTTATACGTTATATAGTAACAGTATAGAACGTTGTACGTTATATAGTAATAGTATATGACGTTATACGTTATATAGTAATAGTATATAACGTTATACGTTATATAGTAATAGTATATAACGTTATACGTTATATAGTAATATTATATAACGTTATACGTGATATGGCAATACTATATAACGTTATACGTTATATAGTAACAGTATAGAACGTTGTACGTTATATAGTAATAGTATATAACGTTATACGTTATATAGTAATATTATATAACGTTATACGTGATATGGCAATACTATATAACGTTATACGTTATATAGTAACAGTATAGAACGTTGTACGTTATATAGTAATAGTATATAACGTTATACGTTATATAGTAATAGTATATAACGTTATACGTTATATAGTAATAGTATATAACGTTATACGTTATATAGTAATAGTATATTACGTTATACGTTATATAGTAATAGTATATAACGTTATACGTTATATAGTAATAGTATATAACGTTATACGTTATATAGTAATAGTATATAACGTTATACGTTATATAGTAATAGTATATAACGTTATACGTTATATAGTAATGGTATATAACGTTATACGTTATATAGTAATAGTATATAACGTTATACGTTATATAGTAATAGTATATAACGTTATACGTTATATAGTAATAGTATATAACGTTATACGTTATATAGTAATAGTATATAACGTTATACGTTACATAGTAATATTATATAACGTTATACGTGATATGGCAATACTATATAACGTTATACGTTATATAGTAACAGTATAGAACGTTGTACGTTATATAGTAATAGTATATAACGTTATACGTTATATAGTAATATTATATAACGTTATACGTGATATGGCAATACTATATAACGTTATACGTTATATAGTAACAGTATAGAACGTTGTACGTTATATAGTAATAGTATATAACGTTATACGTTATATAGTAATAGTATATAACGTTATACGTTATATAGTAATAGTATATAACGTTATACGTTATATAGTAATAGTATATAACGTTATACGTTATATAGTAATATTATATAACGTTATACGTGATATGGCAACACTATATAACGTTATACGTTATATAGTAACAGTATAGAACGTTGTACGTTATATAGTAATAGTATATGACGTTATACGTTATATAGTAATAGTATATAACGTTATACGTTATATAGTAATAGTATATAACGTTATACGTTATATAGTAATATTATATAACGTTATACGTGATATGGCAATACTATATAACGTTATACGTTATATAGTAACAGTATAGAACGTTGTACGTTATATAGTAATAGTATATAACGTTATACGTTATATAGTAATATTATATAACGTTATACGTGATATGGCAATACTATATAACGTTATACGTTATATAGTAACAGTATAGAACGTTGTACGTTATATAGTAATAGTATATAACGTTATACGTTATATAGTAATAGTATATAACGTTATACGTTATATAGTAATAGTATATAACGTTATACGTTATATAGTAATAGTATATTACGTTATACGTTATATAGTAATAGTATATAACGTTATACGTTATATAGTAGTAGTATATAACGTTATACGTTATATAGTAATAGTATATAACGTTATACGTTATATAGTAATAGTATATAACGTTATACGTTATATAGTAATGGTATATAACGTTATACGTTATATAGTAATAGTATATAACGTTATACGTTATATAGTAATAGTATATAACGTTATACGTTATATAGTAATAGTATATAACGTTATACGTTATATAGTAATAGTATATAACGTTATACGTTACATAGTAATATTATATAACGTTATACGTGATATGGCAATACTATATAACGTTATACGTTATATAGTAACAGTATAGAACGTTGTACGTTATATAGTAATAGTATATAACGTTATACGTTATATAGTAATATTATATAACATTATACGTGATATGGCAATACTATATAACGTTATACGTTATATAGTAACAGTATAGAACGTTGTACGTTATATAGTAATAGTATATAACGTTATACGTTATATAGTAATAGTATATAACGTTATACGTTATATAGTAATAGTATATAACGTTATACGTTATATAGTAATAGTATATAACGTTATACGTTATATAGTAATATTATATAACGTTATACGTGATATGGCAATACTATATAACGTTATACGTTATATAGTAATAGTATATAACATTATACGTTATATAGTAATAGTATATAACGTTATACGTTATATAGTAATAGTATATTACGTTATACGTTATATAGTTATAGTATATAACGTTATACGTTATATAGTAATAGTATATAACGTTATACGTTATATAGTAATAGTATATAACGTTATACGTTATATAGTAATATTATATAACGTTATACGTGATATGGCAATACTATATAACGTTATACGTTATATAGTAATACTATATAACGTTATACGTTATATAGTAATAGTATATAACGTTATACGTTATATAGTAATAGTATATAACGTTATACGTTATATAGTAATAGTATATAACGTTATACGTTATATAGTAATAGTATATAACGTTATACGTTATATAGTAATAGTATATTACGTTATACGTTATATAGTAATAGTATACAACGTTATACGTTATATAGTAATAGTATATAACGTTATACGTTATATAGTAATAGTATATAACGTTATGCGTTATATAGTAATAGTATATAACGTTATACGTTATATAGTAATAGTATATAACGTTATACGTTATATAGTAATAGTATATTACGTTATACGTTATATAGTAATAGTATATAACGTTATACGTTATATAGTAATAGTATATAACGTTATACGTTATATAGTAATAGTATATAACGTTATACGTTATATAGTAATAGTATATAACGTTATACGTTATATAGTAATATTATATAACGTTATACGTGCTATGGCAATACTATATAACGTTATACGTTATATAGTAATAGTATATAACGTTATACGTTATATAGTAATATTATATAACGTTATACGTTATATAGTAATAGTATATAACGTTATACGTTGTACAGTAATATTATATAACGTTATACGCTATTACGTAATAGTATATAACGTTATACGTTAATACGTAATAGTATATATCGTTATACGTTATATAGTAATAGTATATAACGTTATACGTTATATAGTAATAGTATATAACGTTATGCGTTATATAGTAATAGTATATAACGTTATACGTTATATAGTAATATTATATAACGTTATACGTTATATAGTAATAGTATATAACGTTATACGTTATATAGTAATACTATATAACGTTATACGTTATATAGTAATATTATATAACGTTATACGTGATATGGCAATACTATATAACGTTATACGTTATATAGTAATAGTATATAACGTTATACGTTGTATAGTAATATTATATAACGTTATACGTTATATAGTAATAGTATATAACGTTATACGTTGTATAGTAATAGTATATAACGTTATACGTTATATAGTAATAGTATATAACGTTATACGTTCTATAGTAATAGTATATAACGTTGTACGTTATATAGTAATAGTATATAACGTTATACGTTATATAGTAATAGTATATTACGTTATACGTTATATAGTAATAGTATATAACGTTATACGTTATATAGTAATAGTATATAACGTTATACGTTATATAGTAATAGTATATAACGTTATACGTTATATAGTAATAGTATATAACGTTATGCGTTATATAGTAATAGTATATAACGTTATACGTTATATAGTAATAGTATATAACGTTATACGTTATATAGTAATAGTATATTACGTTATACGTTATATAGTAATAGTATATAACGTTATACGTTATATAGTAATAGTATATAACGTTATACGTTATATAGTAATAGTATATAACGTTATACGTTATATAGTAATAGTATATAACGTTATACGTTATATAGTAATGGTATATAACGTTATACGTTATATAGTAATAGTATATAACGTTATACGTTATATAGTAATAGTATATAACGTTATACGTTATATAGTAATAGTATATAACGTTATACGTTATATAGTAATAGTATATAACGTTATACGTTATATAGTAATAGTATATAACGTTATACGTTATATAGTAATATTATATAACGTTATACGTGATATGGCAATACTATATAACGTTATACGTTATATAGTAACAGTATAGAACGTTGTACGTTATATAGTAATAGTATATAACGTTATACGTTATATAGTAATATTATATAACGTTATACGTGATATGGCAATACTATATAACGTTATACGTTATATAGTAACAGTATAGAACGTTGTACGTTATATAGTAATAGTATATAACGTTATACGTTATATAGTAATAGTATATAACGTTATACGTTATATAGTAATAGTATATAACGTTATACGTTATATAGTAATAGTATATAACGTTATACGTTATATAGTAATAGTATATAACGTTATACGTTATATAGTAATATTATATAACGTTATACGTGATATGGCAATACTATATAACGTTATACGTTATATAGTAATAGTATATAACATTATACGTTATATAGTAATAGTATATAACGTTATACGTTATATAGTAATAGTATATTACGTTATACGTTATATAGTTATAGTATATAACGTTATACGTTATATAGTAATAGTATATAACGTTATACGTTATATAGTAATAGTATATAACGTTATGCGTTATATAGTAATAGTATATAACGTTATGCGTTATATAGTAATAGTATATAACGTTATACGTTATATAGTAATAGTATATAACGTTATACGTTATATAGTAATAGTATATAACGTTATACGTTATATAGTAATAGTATATAACGTTATACGTTATATAGTAATAGTATATAACGTTATACGTTATATAGTAATAGTATATAACGTTATACGTTATATAGTAATAGTATATAACGTTATACGTTATATAGCAATACTATATAACGTTATACGTTATATAGTAATATTACATAACGTTATACGTGATATGGCAATACTATATAACGTTATACGTTATATAGTAATAGTATATAACGTTATACGTTGTATAGTAATATTATATAACGTTATACGTTATATAGTAATAGTATATAACGTTATACGTTGTATAGTAATAGTATATAACGTTATACGTTATATAGTAATAGTATATAACGTTATACGTTATATAGTAATAGTATATAACGTTGTACGTTATATAGTAATAGTATATAACGTTATACGTTATATAGTAATAGTATATTACGTTATACGTTATATAGTAATAGTATATAACGTTGTACGTTATATAGTAATAGTATATAACGTTATACGTTATATAGTAATAGTATATTACGTTATACGTTATATAGAAATAGTATATAACGTTATACGTTATATAGTAATAGTATATAACGTTATGCGTTATATAGTAATAGTATATAACGTTATACGTTATATAGTAATAGTATATAACGTTATGCGTTATATAGTAATAGTATATAACGTTATACGTTATATAGTAATAGTATATAACGTTATACGTTATATAGTAATAGTATATTACGTTATACGTTATATAGTAATAGTATATAACGTTATACGTTATATAGTAATAGTATATAACGTTATACGTTATATAGTAATAGTATATAACGTTATACGTTATATAGTAATAGTATATAACGTTATACGTTATATAGTAATATTATATAACGTTATACGTGCTATGGCAATACTATATAACGTTATACGTTATATAGTAATAGTATATAACGTTATACGTTATATAGTAATATTATATAACGTTATACGTTATATAGTAATAGTATATAACGTTATACGTTGTATAGTAATATTATATAACGTTATACGCTATTACGTAATAGTATATAACGTTATACGTTAATACGTAATAGTATATATCGTTATACGTTATATAGTAATAGTATATAACGTTATACGTTATATAGTAATAGTATATAACGTTATGCGTTATATAGTAATAGTATATAACGTTATACGTTATATAGTAATAGTATATAACCTTATACGTTATATAGTAATAGTATAGAACGTTGTACGTTATATAGTAATTGTATATAACGTTATACGTTATATAGTAATATTATATAACGTTATACGTGATATGGCAATACTATATAAAGTTATACGTTATATAGTAATACTATATAACGTTATACGTTATATAGTAATAGTATATAACGTCATACGTTATATAGTAATAGAATATAACGTTATACGTTATATAGTAATAGTATATAACGTTATACGTTCTATAGTAATAGTATATAACGTTATACGTTATATAGTAATAGTATATAACGTTATACGTTATATAGTAATAGTATATAACGTTATACGTTATATAGTAATAGTATATAACGTTATACGTTATATAGTAATATTATATAACGTTATACGTGATATGGCAATACTATATAACGTTATACGTTATATAGTAACAGTATAGAACGTTGTACGTTATATAGTAATAGTATATAACGTTATACGTTATATAGTAATATTATATAACGTTATACGTGATATGGCAACACTATATAACGTTATACGTTATATAGTAACAGTATAGAACGTTGTACGTTCTATAGTAATAGTATATAACGTTATACGTTATATAGTAATAGTATATAACGTTATACGTTATATAGTAATAGTATATAACGTTATACGTTATATAGTAATAGTATATAACGTTATACGTTATATAGTAATATTATATAACGTTATACGTGCTATGGCAATACTATATAACGTTATACGTTATATAGTAATAGTATATAACGTTATACGTTATATAGTAATATTATATAACGTTATACGTTATATAGTAATAGTATATAACGTTATACGTTGTATAGTAATATTATATAACGTTATACGCTATTACGTAATAGTATATAACGTTATACGTTAATACGTAATAGTATATATCGTTATACGTTATATAGTAATAGTATATAACGTTATACGTTATATAGTAATAGTATATAACGTTATGCGTTATATAGTAATAGTATATAACGTTATACGTTATATAGTAATAGTATATAACCTTATACGTTATATAGTAATAGTATAGAACGTTGTACGTTATATAGTAATTGTATATAACGTTATACGTTATATAGTAATATTATATAACATTATACGTGATATGGCAATACTATATAAAGTTATACGTTATATAGTAATACTATATAACGTTATACGTTATATAGTAATAGTATATAACGTTATACGTTATATAGTAATAGAATATAACGTTATACGTTATATAGTAATAGTATATAACGTTATACGTTCTATAGTAATAGTATATAACGTTATACGTTATATAGTAATAGTATATAACGTTATACGTTATATAGTAATAGTATATAACGTTATACGTTATATAGTAATAGTATATAACGTTATACGTTATATAGTAATATTATATAACGTTATACGTGATATGGCAATACTATATAACGTTATACGTTATATAGTAACAGTATAGAACGTTGTACGTTATATAGTAATAGTATATAACGTTATACGTTATATAGTAATATTATATAACGTTATACGTGATATGGCAGCACTATATAACGTTATACGTTATATAGTAACAGTATAGAACGTTGTACGTTATATAGTAATAGTATATGACGTTATACGTTATATAGTAATAGTATATAACGTTATACGTTATATAGTAATAGTATATAACGTTATACGTTATATAGTAATATTATATAACGTTATACGTGATATGGCAATACTATATAACGTTATACGTTATATAGTAACAGTATAGAACGTTGTACGTTATATAGTAATAGTATATAACGTTATACGTTATATAGTAATATTATATAACGTTATACGTGATATGGCAATACTATATAACGTATAACGTTATATAGTAACAGTATAGAACGTTGTACGTTATATAGTAATAGTATATAACGTTATACGTTATATAGTAATAGTATATAACGTTATACGTTATATAGTAATAGTATATAACGTTATACGTTCTATAGTAATAGTATATAACGTTATACGTTATATAGTAATAGTATATAACGTTATACGTTATATAGTAATAGTATATAACGTTATACGTTATATAGTAATAGTATATAACGTTATACGTTATATAGTAATATTATATAACGTTATACGTGATATGGCAATACTATATAACGTTATACGTTATATAGTAACAGTATAGAACGTTGTACGTTATATAGTAATAGTATATAACGTTATACGTTATATAGTAATATTATATAACGTTATACGTGATATGGCAACACTATATAACGTTATACGTTATATAGTAACAGTATAGAACGTTGTACGTTATATAGTAATAGTATATGACGTTATACGTTATATAGTAATAGTATATAACGTTATACGTTATATAGTAATAGTATATAACGTTATACGTTATATAGTAATATTATATAACGTTATACGTGATATGGCAATACTATATAACGTTATACGTTATATAGTAACAGTATAGAACGTTGTACGTTATATAGTAATAGTATATAACGTTATACGTTATATAGTAATATTATATAACGTTATACGTGATATGGCAATACTATATAACGTTATACGTTATATAGTAACAGTATAGAACGTTGTACGTTATATAGTAATAGTATATAACGTTATACGTTATATAGTAATAGTATATAACGTTATACGTTATATAGTAATAGTATATAACGTTATACGTGATATGGCAATACTATATAACGTTATACGTTATATAGTAATAGTATATAACGTTATACGTTATATAGTAATAGTATATAACGTTATACGTTATATAGTAATAGTATATTACGTTATACGTTATATAGTTATAGTATATAACGTTATACGTTATATAGTAATAGTATATAACGTTATGCGTTATATAGTAATAGTATATAACGTTATACGTTATATAGTAATATTATATAACGTTGTACGTTATATAGTAATAGTATATAACGTTATACGTTATATAGTAATAGTATATTACGTTGTACGTTATATAGTAATAGTATATAACGTTATACGTTATATAGTAATAGTATATAACGTTATGCGTTATATAGTAATAGTATATAACGTTATACGTTATATAGTAATAGTATATAACGTTATGCGTTATATAGTAATAGTATATAACGTTATACGTTATATAGTAATAGTATATAACGTTATACGTTATATAGTAATAGTATATTACGTTATACGTTATATAGTAATAGTATATAACGTTATACGTTATATAGTAATAGTATATAACGTTATACGTTATATAGTAATAGTATATAACGTTATACGTTATATAGTAATAGTATATAACGTTATACGTTATATAGTAATATTATATAACGTTATACGTGCTATGGCAATACTATATAACGTTATACGTTATATAGTAATAGTATATAACGTTATACGTTATATAGTAATATTATATAACGTTATACGTTATATAGTAATAGTATATAACGTTATACGTTGTATAGTAATATTATATAACGTTATACGCTATTACGTAATAGTATATAACGTTATACGTTAATACGTAATAGTATATAACGTTATACGTTATATAGTAATAGTATATAACGTTATGCGTTATATAGTAATAGTATATAACGTTATGCTTTATATAGTAATAGTATATAACGTTATGCGTTATATAGTAATAGTATATAACGTTATACGTTATATAGTAATAGTATATAACGTTATACGTTATATAGTAATAGTATATAACGTTATACGTTATATAGTAATAGTATATAACGTTATACGTTATATAGTAATAGTATATAACGTTATACGTTATATAGTAATACTATATAACGTTATACGTTATATAGTAATATTATATAACGTTATACGTGATATGGCAATACTATATAACGTTATACGTTATATAGTAATAGGATATAACGTTATACGTTGTATAGTAATATTATATAACGTTATACGTTATATAGTAATAGTATATAACGTTATACGTTGTATAGTAATAGTATATAACGTTATACGTTATATAGTAATAGTATATAACGTTATACGTTCTATAGTAATAGTATATAACGTTGTACGTTATATAGTAATAGTATATAACGTTATACGTTATATAGTAATAGTATATTACGTTATACGTTATATAGTAATAGTATATAACGTTATACGTTATATAGTAATAGTATATAACGTTATGCGTTATATAGTAATAGTATATAACGTTATGCGTTATATAGTAATAGTATATAACGTTATACGTTATATAGTAATAGTATATAACGTTATACGTTATATAGTAATAGTATATTACGTTATACGTTATATAGTAATAGTATATAACGTTATACGTTATATAGTAATATTATATAACGTTATACGTTATATAGTAATAGTATATAACGTTATACGTTATATAGTAATAGTATATAACGTTATGCGTTATATAGTAATAGTATATAACGTTATACGTTATATAGTAATATTATATAACGTTATACGTTATATAGTAATAGTATATAACGTTATACGTTATATAGTAATACTATATAACGTATAACGTTATATACTATTACTATATAACGTTATACGTTATATAGTAATATTATATAACATTATACGTTATATAGTAATAGTATAGAACGTTGTACGTTATATAGTAATAGTATATAACGTTCTACGTTATATAGTAATAGTATATAACGTTATACGTTATATAGTAATAGTATATAACGTTATACGTTATGTAGTAATAGTATATAACATTATACGTTATATAGTAATAGTATATAACGTTATACGTTATATAGTAATATTATATAACGTTATACGTGATATGGCAATACTATATAACGTTATACGTTATGTAGTAATAGTATATAACGTTATACGTTATCTAGTAATAGTATATAACGTTATACGTTATATAGTAATAGTATATAACGTTATACGTTATATAGTAATAGTATATAACGTTATACGTTATATAGTAATAGTATATAACGTTATGCGTTATATAGTAATAGTATATAACGTTGTACGTTACATAGTAATAGTATATAACGTTATACGTTATATAGTAATAGTATATTACGTTATACGTTATATAGTAATAGTATATAACGTTATACGTTATATAGTAATAGTATATAACGTTATACGTTATATAGTAATTGTATATAACGTTATGCGTTATATAGTAATAGTATATAACGTTATACGTTATATAGTAATAGTATATAACGTTATACGTTATATAGTAATAGTATATTACGTTATACGTTATATAGTAATAGTATATAACGTTATACGTTATATAGCAATACTATATAACGTTATACGTTATATAGTAATATTATATAACGTTATACGTGATATGGCAATACTATATAACGTTATACGTTATATAGTAATATTATATAACATTATACGTTATATAGTAATAGTATAGAACGTTGTACGTTATATAGTAATTGTATATAACGTTATACGTTATATAGTAATATTATATAACGTTATACGTGATATGGCAATACTATATAACGTTATACGTTATATACTATTACTATATAACGTATAACGTTATATAGTAATAGTATATAACGTTATACGTTATATAGTAATAGTATATAACGTTATACGTTATATAGTAATAGTATATAACGTTATACGTTATATAGTAATAGTATATAACGTTATACGTTATATAGTAATACTATATAACGTTATACGTTATATAGTAATATTATATAACGTTATACGTGATATGGCAATACTATATAACGTTATACGTTATATAGTAATAGTATATAACGTTATACGTTGTATAGTAATATTATATAACGTTATACGTTATATAGTAATAGTATATAACGTTATACGTTGTATAGTAATAGTATATAACGTTATACGTTATATAGTAATAGTATATAACGTTATACGTTATATAGTAATAGTATATAACGTTGTACGTTATATAGTAATAGTATATAACGTTATACGTTATATAGTAATAGTATATTACGTTATACGTTATATAGTAATAGTATACAACGTTATACGTTATATAGTAATAGTATATAACGTTATACGTTATATAGTAATAGTATATAACGTTATGCGTTATATAGTAATAGTATATAACGTTATACGTTATATAGTAATAGTATATAACGTTATACGTTATATAGTAATAGTATATTACGTTATACGTTATATAGTAATAGTATATAACGTTATACGTTATATAGTAATAGTATATAACGTTATACGTTATATAGTAATAGTATATAACGTTATACGTTATATAGTAATAGTATATAACGTTATACGTTATATAGTAATATTATATAACGTTATACGTGCTATGGCAATACTATATAACGTTATACGTTATATAGTAATAGTATATAACGTTATACGTTATATAGTAATATTATATAACGTTATACGTTATATAGTAATAGTATATAACGTTATACGTTGTATAGTAATATTATATAACGTTATACGCTATTACGTAATAGTATATAACGTTATACGTTAATACGTAATAGTATATATCGTTATACGTTATATAGTAATAGTATATAACGTTATACGTTATATAGTAATAGTATATAACGTTATGCGTTATATAGTAATAGTATATAACGTTATACGTTATATAGTAATATTATATAACGTTATACGTTATATAGTAATAGTATATAACGTTATACGTTATATACTATTACTATATAACGTTATACGTTATATAGTAATATTATATAACGTTATACGTGATATGGCAATACTATATAACGTTATACGTTATATAGTAATAGTATATAACGTTATACGTTGTATAGTAATATTATATAACGTTATACGTTATATAGTAATAGTATATAACGTTATACGTTGTATAGTAATAGTATATAACGTTATACGTTATATAGTAATAGTATATAACGTTATACGTTATATAGTAATAGTATATAACGTTGTACGTTATATAGTAATAGTATATAACGTTATACGTTATATAGTAATAGTATATTACGTTATACGTTATATAGTAATAGTATATAACGTTGTACGTTATATAGTAATAGTATATAACGTTATACGTTATATAGTAATAGTATATTACGTTATACGTTATATAGTAATAGTATATAACGTTATACGTTATATAGTAATAGTATATAACGTTATGCGTTATATAGTAATAGTATATAACGTTATACGTTATATAGTAATAGTATATAACGTTATGCGTTATATAGTAATAGTATATAACGTTATACGTTATATAGTAATAGTATATAACGTTATACGTTATATAGTAATAGTATATTACGTTATACGTTATATAGTAATAGTATATAACGTTATACGTTATATAGTAATAGTATATAACGTTATACGTTATATAGTAATAGTATATAACGTTATACGTTAAATAGTAATAGTATATAACGTTATACGTTATATAGTAATATTATATAACGTTATACGTGCTATGGCAATACTATATAACGTTATACGTTATATAGTAATAGTATATAACGTTATACGTTATATAGTAATATTATATAACGTTATACGTTATATAGTAATAGTATATAACGTTATACGTTGTATAGTAATATTATATAACGTTATATACTATTACGTAATAGTATATAACGTTATACGTTAATACGTAATAGTATATATCGTTATACGTTATATAGTAATAGTATATAACGTTATACGTTATATAGTAATAGTATATAACGTTATGCGTTATATAGTAATAGTATATAACGTTATACGTTATATAGTAATAGTATATAACCTTATACGTTATATAGTAATAGTATAGAACGTTGTACGTTATATAGTAATTGTATATAACGTTATACGTTATATAGTAATATTATATAACGTTATACGTGATATGGCAATACTATATAAAGTTATACGTTATATAGTAATACTATATAACGTTATACGTTATATAGTAATAGTATATAACGTTATACGTTATATAGTAATAGAATATAACGTTATACGTTATATAGTAATAGTATATAACGTTATACGTTCTATAGTAATAGTATATAACGTTATACGTTATATAGTAATAGTATATAACGTTATACGTTATATAGTAATAGTATATAACGTTATACGTTATATAGTAATAGTATATAACGTTATACGTTATATAGTAATATTATATAACGTTATACGTGATATGGCAATACTATATAACGTTATACGTTATATAGTAACAGTATAGAACGTTGTACGTTATATAGTAATAGTATATAACGTTATACGTTATATAGTAATATTATATAACGTTATACGTGATATGGCAACACTATATAACGTTATACGTTATATAGTAACAGTATAGAACGTTGTACGTTATATAGTAATAGTATATGACGTTATACGTTATATAGTAATAGTATATAACGTTATACGTTATATAGTAATAGTATATAACGTTATACGTTATATAGTAATATTATATAACGTTATACGTGATATGGCAATACTATATAACGTTATACGTTATATAGTAACAGTATAGAACGTTGTACGTTATATAGTAATAGTATATAACGTTATACGTTATATAGTAATATTATATAACGTTATACGTGATATGGCAATACTATATAACGTTATACGTTATATAGTAACAGTATAGAACGTTGTACGTTATATAGTAATAGTATATAACGTTATACGTTATATAGTAATAGTATATAACGTTATACGTTATATAGTAATAGTATATAACGTTATACGTTATATAGTAATAGTATATTACGTTATACGTTATATAGTAATAGTATATAACGTTATACGTTATATAGTAATAGTATATAACGTTATACGTTATATAGTAATAGTATATAACGTTATACGTTATATAGTAATAGTATATAACGTTATACGTTATATAGTAATGGTATATAACGTTATACGTTATATAGTAATAGTATATAACGTTATACGTTATATAGTAATAGTATATAACGTTATACGTTATATAGTAATAGTATATAACGTTATACGTTATATAGTAATAGTATATAACGTTATACGTTACATAGTAATATTATATAACGTTATACGTGATATGGCAATACTATATAACGTTATACGTTATATAGTAACAGTATAGAACGTTGTACGTTATATAGTAATAGTATATAACGTTATACGTTATATAGTAATATTATATAACGTTATACGTGATATGGCAATACTATATAACGTTATACGTTATATAGTAACAGTATAGAACGTTGTACGTTATATAGTAATAGTATATAACGTTATACGTTATATAGTAATAGTATATAACGTTATACGTTATATAGTAATAGTATATAACGTTATACGTTATATAGTAATAGTATATAACGTTATACGTTATATAGTAATATTATATAACGTTATACGTGATATGGCAACACTATATAACGTTATACGTTATATAGTAACAGTATAGAACGTTGTACGTTATATAGTAATAGTATATGACGTTATACGTTATATAGTAATAGTATATAACGTTATACGTTATATAGTAATAGTATATAACGTTATACGTTATATAGTAATATTATATAACGTTATACGTGATATGGCAATACTATATAACGTTATACGTTATATAGTAACAGTATAGAACGTTGTACGTTATATAGTAATAGTATATAACGTTATACGTTATATAGTAATATTATATAACGTTATACGTGATATGGCAATACTATATAACGTTATACGTTATATAGTAACAGTATAGAACGTTGTACGTTATATAGTAATAGTATATAACGTTATACGTTATATAGTAATAGTATATAACGTTATACGTTATATAGTAATAGTATATAACGTTATACGTTATATAGTAATAGTATATTACGTTATACGTTATATAGTAATAGTATATAACGTTATACGTTATATAGTAATAGTATATAACGTTATACGTTATATAGTAATAGTATATAACGTTATACGTTATATAGTAATAGTATATAACGTTATACGTTATATAGTAATGGTATATAACGTTATACGTTATATAGTAATAGTATATAACGTTATACGTTATATAGTAATAGTATATAACGTTATACGTTATATAGTAATAGTATATAACGTTATACGTTATATAGTAATAGTATATAACGTTATACGTTACATAGTAATATTATATAACGTTATACGTGATATGGCAATACTATATAACGTTATACGTTATATAGTAACAGTATAGAACGTTGTACGTTATATAGTAATAGTATATAACGTTATACGTTATATAGTAATATTATATAACATTATACGTGATATGGCAATACTATATAACGTTATACGTTATATAGTAACAGTATAGAACGTTGTACGTTATATAGTAATAGTATATAACGTTATACGTTATATAGTAATAGTATATAACGTTATACGTTATATAGTAATAGTATATAACGTTATACGTTATATAGTAATAGTATATAACGTTATACGTTATATAGTAATATTATATAACGTTATACGTGATATGGCAATACTATATAACGTTATACGTTATATAGTAATAGTATATAACATTATACGTTATATAGTAATAGTATATAACGTTATACGTTATATAGTAATAGTATATTACGTTATACGTTATATAGTTATAGTATATAACGTTATACGTTATATAGTAATAGTATATAACGTTATACGTTATATAGTAATAGTATATAACGTTATACGTTATATAGTAATATTATATAACGTTATACGTGATATGGCAATACTATATAACGTTATACGTTATATAGTAATACTATATAACGTTATACGTTATATAGTAATAGTATATAACGTTATACGTTATATAGTAATAGTATATAACGTTATACGTTATATAGTAATAGTATATAACGTTATACGTTATATAGTAATAGTATATAACGTTATACGTTATATAGTAATAGTATATTACGTTATACGTTATATAGTAATAGTATACAACGTTATACGTTATATAGTAATAGTATATAACGTTATACGTTATATAGTAATAGTATATAACGTTATGCGTTATATAGTAATAGTATATAACGTTATACGTTATATAGTAATAGTATATAACGTTATACGTTATATAGTAATAGTATATTACGTTATACGTTATATAGTAATAGTATATAACGTTATACGTTATATAGTAATAGTATATAACGTTATACGTTATATAGTAATAGTATATAACGTTATACGTTATATAGTAATAGTATATAACGTTATACGTTATATAGTAATATTATATAACGTTATACGTGCTATGGCAATACTATATAACGTTATACGTTATATAGTAATAGTATATAACGTTATACGTTATATAGTAATATTATATAACGTTATACGTTATATAGTAATAGTATATAACGTTATACGTTGTACAGTAATATTATATAACGTTATACGCTATTACGTAATAGTATATAACGTTATACGTTAATACGTAATAGTATATATCGTTATACGTTATATAGTAATAGTATATAACGTTATACGTTATATAGTAATAGTATATAACGTTATGCGTTATATAGTAATAGTATATAACGTTATACGTTATATAGTAATATTATATAACGTTATACGTTATATAATAATAGTATATAACGTTATACGTTATATAGTAATACTATATAACGTTATACGTTATATAGTAATATTATATAACGTTATACGTGATATGGCAATACTATATAACGTTATACGTTATATAGTAATAGTATATAACGTTATACGTTGTATAGTAATATTATATAACGTTATACGTTATATAGTAATAGTATATAACGTTATACGTTGTATAGTAATAGTATATAACGTTATACGTTATATAGTAATAGTATATAACGTTATACGTTCTATAGTAATAGTATATAACGTTGTACGTTATATAGTAATAGTATATAACGTTATACGTTATATAGTAATAGTATATTACGTTATACGTTATATAGTAATAGTATATAACGTTATACGTTATATAGTAATAGTATATAACGTTATACGTTATATAGTAATAGTATATAACGTTATACGTTATATAGTAATAGTATATAACGTTATGCGTTATATAGTAATAGTATATAACGTTATACGTTATATAGTAATAGTATATAACGTTATACGTTATATAGTAATAGTATATTACGTTATACGTTATATAGTAATAGTATATAACGTTATACGTTATATAGTAATAGTATATAACGTTATACGTTATATAGTAATAGTATATAACGTTATACGTTATATAGTAATAGTATATAACGTTATACGTTATATAGTAATGGTATATAACGTTATACGTTATATAGTAATAGTATATAACGTTATACGTTATATAGTAATAGTATATAACGTTATACGTTATATAGTAATAGTATATAACGTTATACGTTATATAGTAATAGTATATAACGTTATACGTTATATAGTAATAGTATATAACGTTATACGTTATATAGTAATATTATATAACGTTATACGTGATATGGCAATACTATATAACGTTATACGTTATATAGTAACAGTATAGAACGTTGTACGTTATATAGTAATAGTATATAACGTTATACGTTATATAGTAATATTATATAACGTTATACGTGATATGGCAATACTATATAACGTTATACGTTATATAGTAACAGTATAGAACGTTGTACGTTATATAGTAATAGTATATAACGTTATACGTTATATAGTAATAGTATATAACGTTATACGTTATATAGTAATAGTATATAACGTTATACGTTATATAGTAATAGTATATAACGTTATACGTTATATAGTAATAGTATATAACGTTATACGTTATATAGTAATATTATATAACGTTATACGTGATATGGCAATACTATATAACGTTATACGTTATATAGTAATAGTATATAACATTATACGTTATATAGTAATAGTATATAACGTTATACGTTATATAGTAATAGTATATTACGTTATACGTTATATAGTTATAGTATATAACGTTATACGTTATATAGTAATAGTATATAACGTTATACGTTATATAGTAATAGTATATAACGTTATGCGTTATATAGTAATAGTATATAACGTTATGCGTTATATAGTAATAGTATATAACGTTATACGTTATATAGTAATAGTATATAACGTTATACGTTATATAGTAATAGTATATAACGTTATACGTTATATAGTAATAGTATATAACGTTATACGTTATATAGTAATAGTATATAACGTTATACGTTATATAGTAATAGTATATAACGTTATACGTTATATAGTAATAGTATATAACGTTATACGTTATATAGCAATACTATATAACGTTATACGTTATATAGTAATATTACATAACGTTATACGTGATATGGCAATACTATATAACGTTATACGTTATATAGTAATAGTATATAACGTTATACGTTGTATAGTAATATTATATAACGTTATACGTTATATAGTAATAGTATATAACGTTATACGTTGTATAGTAATAGTATATAACGTTATACGTTATATAGTAATAGTATATAACGTTATACGTTATATAGTAATAGTATATAACGTTGTACGTTATATAGTAATAGTATATAACGTTATACGTTATATAGTAATAGTATATTACGTTATACGTTATATAGTAATAGTATATAACGTTGTACGTTATATAGTAATAGTATATAACGTTATACGTTATATAGTAATAGTATATTACGTTATACGTTATATAGAAATAGTATATAACGTTATACGTTATATAGTAATAGTATATAACGTTATGCGTTATATAGTAATAGTATATAACGTTAT
This sequence comes from Bombus terrestris, assembly GCF_910591885.1. NCBI lineage: Eukaryota > Metazoa > Arthropoda > Insecta > Hymenoptera > Apidae > Bombus > Bombus terrestris. The sequence goes on from NC_063286.1 coordinate 1,246,560, forward strand.
ACGTTATATAGTAATAGTATATAACGTTATGCGTTATATAGTAATAGTATATAACGTTATACGTTATATAGTAATAGTATATAACGTTATACGTTATATAGTAATAGTATATTACGTTATACGTTATATAGTAATAGTATATAACGTTATACGTTATATAGTAATAGTATATAACGTTATACGTTATATAGTAATAGTATATAACGTTATACGTTATATAGTAATAGTATATAACGTTATACGTTATATAGTAATATTATATAACGTTATACGTGCTATGGCAATACTATATAACGTTATACGTTATATAGTAATAGTATATAACGTTATACGTTATATAGTAATATTATATAACGTTATACGTTATATAGTAATAGTATATAACGTTATACGTTGTATAGTAATATTATATAACGTTATACGCTATTACGTAATAGTATATAACGTTATACGTTAATACGTAATAGTATATATCGTTATACGTTATATAGTAATAGTATATAACGTTATACGTTATATAGTAATAGTATATAACGTTATGCGTTATATAGTAATAGTATATAACGTTATACGTTATATAGTAATAGTATATAACCTTATACGTTATATAGTAATAGTATAGAACGTTGTACGTTATATAGTAATTGTATATAACGTTATACGTTATATAGTAATATTATATAACGTTATACGTGATATGGCAATACTATATAAAGTTATACGTTATATACTATTACTATATAACGTATAACGTTATATAGTAATAGTATATAACGTTATACGTTATATAGTAATAGAATATAACGTTATACGTTATATAGTAATAGTATATAACGTTATACGTTCTATAGTAATAGTATATAACGTTATACGTTATATAGTAATAGTATATAACGTTATACGTTATATAGTAATAGTATATAACGTTATACGTTATATAGTAATAGTATATAACGTTATACGTTATATAGTAATATTATATAACGTTATACGTGATATGGCAATACTATATAACGTTATACGTTATATAGTAACAGTATAGAACGTTGTACGTTATATAGTAATAGTATATAACGTTATACGTTATATAGTAATATTATATAACGTTATACGTGATATGGCAACACTATATAACGTTATACGTTATATAGTAACAGTATAGAACGTTGTACGTTCTATAGTAATAGTATATAACGTTATACGTTATATAGTAATAGTATATAACGTTATACGTTATATAGTAATAGTATATAACGTTATACGTTATATAGTAATAGTATATAACGTTATACGTTATATAGTAATATTATATAACGTTATACGTGCTATGGCAATACTATATAACGTTATACGTTATATAGTAATAGTATATAACGTTATACGTTATATAGTAATATTATATAACGTTATACGTTATATAGTAATAGTATATAACGTTATACGTTGTATAGTAATATTATATAACGTTATACGCTATTACGTAATAGTATATAACGTTATACGTTAATACGTAATAGTATATATCGTTATACGTTATATAGTAATAGTATATAACGTTATACGTTATATAGTAATAGTATATAACGTTATGCGTTATATAGTAATAGTATATAACGTTATACGTTATATAGTAATAGTATATAACCTTATACGTTATATAGTAATAGTATAGAACGTTGTACGTTATATAGTAATTGTATATAACGTTATACGTTATATAGTAATATTATATAACATTATACGTGATATGGCAATACTATATAAAGTTATACGTTATATAGTAATACTATATAACGTTATACGTTATATAGTAATAGTATATAACGTTATACGTTATATAGTAATAGAATATAACGTTATACGTTATATAGTAATAGTATATAACGTTATACGTTCTATAGTAATAGTATATAACGTTATACGTTATATAGTAATAGTATATAACGTTATACGTTATATAGTAATAGTATATAACGTTATACGTTATATAGTAATAGTATATAACGTTATACGTTATATAGTAATATTATATAACGTTATACGTGATATGGCAATACTATATAACGTTATACGTTATATAGTAACAGTATAGAACGTTGTACGTTATATAGTAATAGTATATAACGTTATACGTTATATAGTAATATTATATAACGTTATACGTGATATGGCAACACTATATAACGTTATACGTTATATAGTAACAGTATAGAACGTTGTACGTTATATAGTAATAGTATATGACGTTATACGTTATATAGTAATAGTATATAACGTTATACGTTATATAGTAATAGTATATAACGTTATACGTTATATAGTAATATTATATAACGTTATACGTGATATGGCAATACTATATAACGTTATACGTTATATAGTAACAGTATAGAACGTTGTACGTTATATAGTAATAGTATATAACGTTATACGTTATATAGTAATATTATATAACGTTATACGTGATATGGCAATACTATATAACGTTATACGTTATATAGTAACAGTATAGAACGTTGTACGTTATATAGTAATAGTATATAACGTTATACGTTATATAGTAATAGTATATAACGTTATACGTTATATAGTAATAGTATATAACGTTATACGTTCTATAGTAATAGTATATAACGTTATACGTTATATAGTAATAGTATATAACGTTATACGTTATATAGTAATAGTATATAACGTTATACGTTATATAGTAATAGTATATAACGTTATACGTTATATAGTAATATTATATAACGTTATACGTGATATGGCAATACTATATAACGTTATACGTTATATAGTAACAGTATAGAACGTTGTACGTTATATAGTAATAGTATATAACGTTATACGTTATATAGTAATATTATATAACGTTATACGTGATATGGCAATACTATATAACGTTATACGTTATATAGTAACAGTATAGAACGTTGTACGTTATATAGTAATAGTATATGACGTTATACGTTATATAGTAATAGTATATAACGTTATACGTTATATAGTAATAGTATATAACGTTATACGTTATATAGTAATATTATATAACGTTATACGTGATATGGCAATACTATATAACGTTATACGTTATATAGTAACAGTATAGAACGTTGTACGTTATATAGTAATAGTATATAACGTTATACGTTATATAGTAATATTATATAACGTTATACGTGATATGGCAATACTATATAACGTTATACGTTATATAGTAACAGTATAGAACGTTGTACGTTATATAGTAATAGTATATAACGTTATACGTTATATAGTAATAGTATATAACGTTATACGTTATATAGTAATAGTATATAACGTTATACGTTATATAGTAATAGTATATTACGTTATACGTTATATAGTAATAGTATATAACGTTATACGTTATATAGTAATAGTATATAACGTTATACGTTATATAGTAATAGTATATAACGTTATACGTTATATAGTAATGGTATATAACGTTATACGTTATATAGTAATGGTATATAACGTTATACGTTATATAGTAATGGTATATAACGTTATACGTTATATAGTAATAGTATATAACGTTATACGTTATATAGTAATAGTATATAACGTTATACGTTATATAGTAATAGTATATAACGTTATACGTTATATAGTAATAGTATATAACGTTATACGTTATATAGTAATATTATATAACGTTATACGTGATATGGCAATACTATATAACGTTATACGTTATATAGTAACAGTATAGAACGTTGTACGTTATATAGTAATAGTATATAACGTTATACGTTATATAGTAATATTATATAACGTTATACGTGATATGGCAATACTATATAACGTTATACGTTATATAGTAACAGTATAGAACGTTGTACGTTATATAGTAATAGTATATAACGTTATACGTTATAAGGTAATAGTATATAACGTTATACGTTATATAGTAATAGTATATAACGTTATACGTTATATAGTAATAGTATATAACGTTATACGTTATATAGTAATATTATATAACGTTATACGTGATATGGCAATACTATATAACGTTATACGTTATATAGTAATAGTATATAACATTATACGTTATATAGTAATAGTATATAACGTTATACGTTATATAGTAATAGTATATTACGTTATACGTTATATAGTTATAGTATATAACGTTATACGTTATATAGTAATAGTATATAACGTTATACGTTATATAGTAATAGTATATAACGTTATGCGTTATATAGTAATAGTATATAACGTTATACGTTATATAGTAATAGTATATAACGTTATACGTTATATAGTAATAGTATATAACGTTATACGTTATATAGTAATAGTATATAACGTTATACGTTATATAGTAATAGTATATAACGTTATACGTTATATAGTAATAGTATATAACGTTATACGTTACATAGTAATAGTATATAACGTTATACGTTATATAGTAATAGTATATAACGTTATACGTTATATAGTAATAGTATATAACGTTATACGTTATATAGTAATAGCATATAACGTTATGCGTTATATAGTAATAGTATATAACGTTATACGTTATATAGTAATAGTATATAACGTTATACGTTATATAGTAATAGTATATTACGTTATACGTTATATAGTAATAGTATATAACGTTATACGTTATATAGTAATAGTATATAACGTTATACGTTATATAGTAATAGTATATAACGTTATACGTTATATAGTAATGGTATATAACGTTATACGTTATATAGTAATGGTATATAACGTTATACGTTATATAGTAATAGTATATAACGTTATACGTTATATAGTAATAGTATATAACGTTATACGTTATATAGTAATAGTATATAACGTCATACGTTATATAGTAATAGTATATAACGTTATACGTTATATAGTAATAGTATATAACGTTATACGTTATATAGTAATATTATATAACGTTATACGTGATATGACAATACTATATAACGTTATACGTTATATAGTAACAGTATAGAACGTTGTACGTTATATAGTAATAGTATATAACGTTATACGTTATATAGTAATATTATATAACGTTATACGTGATATGGCAATACTATATAACGTTATACGTTATATAGTAACAGTATAGAACGTTGTACGTTATATAGTAATAGTATATAACGTTATACGTTATATAGTAATAGTATATAACGTTATACGTTATATAGTAATAGTATATAACGTTATACGTTATATAGTAATAGTATATAACGTTATACGTTATATAGTAATATTATATAACGTTATACGTGATATGGCAATACTATATAACGTTATACGTTATATAGTAATAGTATATAACATTATACGTTATATAGTAATAGTATATAACGTTATACGTTATATAGTAATAGTATATTACGTTATACGTTATATAGTTATAGTATATAACGTTATACGTTATATAGTAATAGTATATAACGTTATACGTTATATAGTAATAGTATATAACGTTATGCGTTATATAGTAATAGTATATAACGTTATACGTTATATAGTAATAGTATATAACGTTATACGTTATATAGTAATAGTATATAACGTTATACGTTATATAGTAATATTATATAACGTTATACGTTATATAGTAATAGTATATAACGTTATACGTTATATAGTAATATTATATAACGTTATACGTTATATAGTAATAGTATATAACGCTATACGTTATATAGCAATACTATATAACGTTATACGTTATATAGTAATATTATATAACGTTATACGTGATATGGCAATACTATATAACGTTATACGTTATATAGTAACAGTATAGAACGTTGTACGTTATATAGTAATAGTATATAACGTTATACGTTATATACTATTACTATATAACGTTATACGTGATATGGCAATACTATATAACGTTATACGTTATATAGTAACAGTATAGAACGTTGTACGTTATATAGTAATAGTATATAACGTTATACGTTATATAGTAATAGTATATAACGTTATACGTTATATAGTAATAGTATATAACGTTATACGTTATATAGTAATAGTATATTACGTTATACGTTATATAGTAATAGTATATAACGTTATACGTTATATAGTAATAGTATATAACGTTATACGTTATATAGTAATAGTATATAACGTTATACGTTATATAGTAATATTATATAACGTTATACGTGATATGGCAATACTATATAACGTTATACGTTATATAGCAATGGTATATAACATTATACGTTATATAGTAATAGTATATAACGTTATACGTTATATAGTAATAGTATATAACGTTATACGTTATATAGTAATAGTATATAACGTTATACGTTATATAGTAATAGTATATAACGTTATACGTTATATAGTTATAGTATATAACGTTATGCGTTATATAGTAATAGTATATAACGTTATACGTTATATAGTAATAGTATATAACGTTATACGTTATATAGTAATAGTATATAACGTTATACGTTATATAGTAATAGTATATAACGTTATACGTTATATAGTAATAGTATATAACGTTATACGTTATATAGTAATAGTATATAACGTTATACGTTATATAGTAATAGTATATAACGTTATACGTTATATAGTAATAGTATATAACGTTATACGTTATATAGTAATAGTATATAACGTTATACGTTACATAGTAATAGTATATAACGTTATACGTTATATAGTAATAGTATATAACGTTATACGTTATATAGTAATAGCATATAACGTTATGCGTTATATAGTAATAGTATATAACGTTATACGTTATATAGTAATAGCATATAACGTTATACGTTATATAGTAATAGTATATTACGTTATACGTTATATAGTAATAGCATATAACGTTATACGTTATATAGTAATAGTATATAACGTTATACGTTATATAGTAATAGTATATAACGTTATACGTTATATAGTAATGGTATATAACGTTATACGTTATATAGTAATGGTATATAACGTTATACGTTATATAGTAATAGTATATAACGTTATACGTTATATAGTAATAGTATATAACGTTATACGTTATATAGTAATAGTATATAACGTTATACGTTATATAGTAATAGTATATAACGTTATACGTTATATAGTAATAGTATATAACGTTATACGTTATATAGTAATATTATATAACGTTATACGTGATATGACAATACTATATAACGTTATACGTTATATAGTAACAGTATAGAACGTTGTACGTTATATAGTAATAGTATATAACGTTATACGTTATATAGTAATATTATATAACGTTATACGTGATATGGCAATACTATATAACGTTATACGTTATATAGTAACAGTATAGAACGTTGTACGTTATATAGTAATAGTATATAACGTTATACGTTATATAGTAATAGTATATAACGTTATACGTTATATAGTAATAGTATATAACGTTATACGTTATATAGTAATAGTATATAACGTTATACGTTATATAGTAATAGTATATAACGTTATACGTGATATGGCAATACTATATAACGTTATACGTTATATAGTAATAGTATATAACATTATACGTTATATAGTAATAGTATATAACGTTATACGTTATATAGTAATAGTATATTACGTTATACGTTATATAGTTATAGTATATAACGTTATACGTTATATAGTAATAGTATATAACGTTATACGTTATATAGTAATAGTATAGAACGTTATGCGTTATATAGTAATAGTATATAACGTTATACGTTATATAGTAATAGTATATAACGTTATACGTTATATAGTAATAGTATATAACGTTATACGTTATATAGTAATATTATATAACGTTATACGTTATATAGTAATAGTATATAACGTTATACGTTATATAGTAATAGTATATAACGTTATACGTTATATAGTAATAGTATAGAACGTTGTACGTTATATAGTAATAGTATATAACGTTATACGTTATATAGTAATAGTATATAACGTTATACGTTATATAGTAATAGTATATAACGTTATACGTTATATAGTAATAGTATATAACGTTATACGTTATATAGTAGTAGTATATAAGGCTATACGTTATATAGTAATAGTATATAACGTTATGCGTTATATAGTAATAGTATATAACGTTATACGTTATATAGTAATAGTATATAACGTTATACGTTATATAGTAATAGTATATTACGTTATACGTTATATAGTAATAGTATATAACGTTATACGTTATATAGTAATAGTATATAACGTTATACGTTATATAGTAATAGTATATAACGTTATACGATATATAGTAATAGTATATAACGTTATACGTTATATAGTAATAGTATATAACGTTATACGTTATATAGTAATAGTATATAACGTTATACGTTATATAGTAATAGTATATAACGTTATACGTTATATAGTAATATTATATAACGTTATACGTGATATGGCAATACTATATAACGTTATACGATATGTAGTAATAGTATATAACGTTATACGTTATATAGTAATAGTATATAACGTTATACGTTATATAGTAATAGTATATAACGTTATACGTTATATAGTAATAGTATATAACGTTCTACGTTATATAGTAATAGTATATAACGTTGTACGTTACATAGTAATAGTATATAACGTTATACGTTATATAGTAATAGTATATTACGTTATACGTTATATAGTAATAGTATATAACGTTATACGTTATATAGTAATAGTATATAACGTTATACGTTATATAGTAATAGTGTATAACGTTATGCGTTATATAGTAATAGTATATAACGTTATACGTTAGATAGTAATAGTATATAACGTTATACGTTATATAGTAATAGTATATTACGTTATACGTTATATAGTAATAGTATATAACGTTATACGTTATATAGTAATAGTAAATAACGCTATACGTTATATAGTAATATTATATAACGTTATACGTGATATGGCAATACTATATAACGTTATACGTTATATAGTAACAGTATAGAACGTTGTACGTTATATAGTAATAGTATATAACGTTATACGTTATATAGTAATATTATATAACGTTATACGTGATATGGCAACACTATATAACGTTATACGTTATATAGTAACAGTATAGAACGTTGTACGTTATATAGTAATAGTATATAACGTTATACGTTATATAGTAATAGTATATAACGTTATACGTTATATAGTAATAGTATATAACGTTATACGTTATATAGTAATATTATATAACGTTATACGTGATATGGCAATACTATATAACGTTATACGTTATATAGTAACAGTATAGAACGTTGTACGTTATATAGTAATAGTATATAACGTTATACGTTATATAGTAATATTATATAACGTTATACGTGATATGGCAATACTATATAACGTTATACGTTATATAGTAACAGTATAGAACGTTGTACGTTATATAGTAATAGTATATAACGTTATACGTTATATAGTAATAGTATATTACGTTATACGTTATATAGTAATAGTATATAACGTTATACGTTATATAGTAATAGTATATAACGTTATACGTTATATAGTAATAGTATATAACGTTATGCGTTATATAGTAATAGTATATAACGTTATACGTTATATAGTAATAGTATATAACGTTATACGTTATATAGTAATAGTATATAACGTTATACGTTATATAGTAATAGTATATAACGTTATACGTTATATAGTAATAGTATGTAACGTTATACGTTATATAGTAATAGTATATAACGTTATACGTTATATAGTAATAGTATATAACGTTATACGTTATATAGTAATAGTATATAACGTTATACGTTATATAGTAGTAGTATATAAGGCTATACGTTATATAGTAATAGTATATAACGTTATGCGTTATATAGTAATAGTATATAACGTTATACGTTATATAGTAATAGTATATAACGTTATACGTTATATAGTAATAGTATATAACGTTATGCGTTATATAGTAATAGTATATAACGTTATACGTTATATAGTAATAGTATATAACGTTATACGTTATATAGTAATAGTATATAACGTTATACGTTATATAGTAATAGTATATAACGTTATACGTTATATAGTAATAGTATGTAACGTTATGCGTTATATAGTAATAGTATATAACGTTATACGTTATATAGTAATAGCATATAACGTTATACGTTATATAGTAATAGTATATTACGTTATACGTTATATAGTAATAGTATATAACGTTATACGTTATATAGTAATAGTATATAACGTTATACGTTATATAGTAATAGTATATAACGTTATACGTTATATAGTAATAGTATATAACGTTATACGTTATATAGTAATGGTATATAACGTTATACGTTATATAGTAATAGTATATAACGTTATACGTTATATAGTAATAGTATATAACGTTATACGTTATATAGTAATAGTATATAACGTTATACGTTATATAGTAATAGTATATAACGTTATACGTTATATAGTAATAGTATATAACGTTATACGTTATATAGTAATATTATATAACGTTATACGTGATATGACAATACTATATAACGTTATACGTTATATAGTAACAGTATAGAACGTTGTACGTTATATAGTAATAGTATATAACGTTATACGTTATATAGTAATATTATATAACGTTATACGTGATATGGCAATACTATATAACGTTATACGTTATATAGTAACAGTATAGAACGTTGTACGTTATATAGTAATAGTATATAACGTTATACGTTATATAGTAATAGTATATAACGTTATACGTTATATAGTAATAGTATATAACGTTATACGTTATATAGTAATAGTATATAACGTTATACGTTATATAGTAATATTATATAACGTTATACGTGATATGGCAATACTATATAACGTTATACGTTATATAGTAATAGTATATAACATTATACGTTATATAGTAATAGTATATAACGTTATACGTTATATAGTAATAGTATATAACGTTATACGTTATATAGTAATATTATATAACGTTATACGTGATATGGCAATACTATATAACGTTATACGTTATATAGTAATAGTATATAACGTTATACGTTATATAGTAATATTATATAACGTTATACGTGATATGACAATACTATATAACGTTATACGTTATATAGTAACAGTATAGAACGTTGTACGTTATATAGTAATAGTATATAACGTTATACGTTATATAGTAATATTATATAACGTTATACGTGATATGGCAATACTATATAACGTTATACGTTATATAGTAACAGTATAGAACGTTGTACGTTATATAGTAATAGTATATAACGTTATACGTTATATAGTAATAGTATATAACGTTATACGTTATATAGTAATAGTATATAACGTTATACGTTATATAGTAATAGTATATAACGTTATACGTTATATAGTAATATTATATAACGTTATACGTGATATGGCAATACTATATAACGTTATACGTTATATAGTAATAGTATATAACATTATACGTTATATAGTAATAGTATATAACGTTATACGTTATATAGTAATAGTATATTACGTTATACGTTATATAGTTATAGTATATAACGTTATACGTTATATAGTAATAGTATATAACGTTATACGTTATATAGTAATAGTATAGAACGTTATGCGTTATATAGTAATAGTATATAACGTTATACGTTATATAGTAATAGTATATAACGTTATACGTTATATAGTAATAGTATATAACGTTATACGTTATATAGTAATATTATATAACGTTATACGTTATATAGTAATAGTATATAACGTTATACGTTATATAGTAATAGTATATAACGTTATACGTTATATAGTAATAGTATAGAACGTTGTACGTTATATAGTAATAGTATATAACGTTATACGTTATATAGTAATAGTATATAACGTTATACGTTATATAGTAATAGTATATAACGTTATACGTTATATAGTAATAGTATATAACGTTATACGTTATATAGTAGTTGTATATAAGGCTATACGTTATATAGTAATAGTATATAACGTTATGCGTTATATAGTAATAGTATATAACGTTATACGTTATATAGTAATAGTATATAACGTTATACGTTATATAGTAATAGTATATTACGTTATACGTTATATAGTAATAGTATATAACGTTATACGTTATATAGTAATAGTATATAACGTTATACGTTATATAGTAATAGTATATAACGTTATACGATATATAGTAATAGTATATAACGTTATACGTTATATAGTAATAGTATATAACGTTATACGTTATATAGTAATAGTATATAACGTTATACGTTATATAGTAATAGTATATAACGTTATACGTTATATAGTAATATTATATAACGTTATACGTGATATGGCAATACTATATAACGTTATACGATATGTAGTAATAGTATATAACGTTATACGTTATATAGTAATAGTATATAACGTTATACGTTATATAGTAATAGTATATAACGTTATACGTTATATAGTAATAGTATATAACGTTCTACGTTATATAGTAATAGTATATAACGTTGTACGTTACATAGTAATAGTATATAACGTTATACGTTATATAGTAATAGTATATTACGTTATACGTTATATAGTAATAGTATATAACGTTATACGTTATATAGTAATAGTATATAACGTTATACGTTATATAGTAATAGTGTATAACGTTATGCGTTATATAGTAATAGTATATAACGTTATACGTTATATAGTAATAGTATATAACGTTATACGTTATATAGTAATAGTATATTACGTTATACGTTATATAGTAATAGTATATAACGTTATACGTTATATAGTAATAGTATATAACGCTATACGTTATATAGTAATATTATATAACGTTATACGTGATATGGCAATACTATATAACGTTATACGTTATATAGTAACAGTATAGAACGTTGTACGTTATATAGTAATAGTATATAACGTTATACGTTATATAGTAATATTATATAACGTTATACGTGATATGGCAACACTATATAACGTTATACGTTATATAGTAACAGTATAGGACGTTGTACGTTATATAGTAATAGTATATAACGTTATACGTTATATAGTAATAGTATATAACGTTATACGTTATATAGTAATAGTATATAACGTTATACGTTATATAGTAATATTATATAACGTTATACGTGATATGGCAATACTATATAACGTTATACGTTATATAGTAACAGTATAGAACGTTGTACGTTATATAGTAATAGTATATAACGTTATACGTTATATAGTAATATTATATAACGTTATACGTGATATGGCAATACTATATAACGTTATACGTTATATAGTAACAGTATAGAACGTTGTACGTTATATAGTAATAGTATATAACGTTATACGTTATATAGTAATAGTATATTACGTTATACGTTATATAGTTATAGTATATAACGTTATACGTTATATAGTAATAGTATATAACGTTATACGTTATATAGTAATAGTATATAACGTTATGCGTTATATAGTAATAGTATATAACGTTATACGTTATATAGTAATAGTATATAACGTTATACGTTATATAGTAATAGTATATAACGTTATACGTTATATAGTAATAGTATATAACGTTATACGTTATATAGTAATAGTATGTAACGTTATACGTTATATAGTAATAGTATATAACGTTATACGTTATATAGTAATAGTATATAACGTTATACGTTATATAGTAATAGTATATAACGTTATACGTTATATAGTAGTAGTATATAAGGCTATACGTTATATAGTAATAGTATATAACGTTATGCGTTATATAGTAATAGTATATAACGTTATACGTTATATAGTAATAGTATATAACGTTATACGTTATATAGTAATAGTATATTACGTTATACGTTATATAGTAATAGTATATAACGTTATACGTTATATAGTAATAGTATAGAACGTTGTACGTTATATAGTAATAGTATATAACGTTATACGTTATATAGTAATAGTATATAACGTTATACGTTATATAGTAATAGTATATAACGTTATACGTTATATAGTAATATTATATAACGTTATACGTGATATGGCAATACTATATAACGTTATACGTTATATAGTAATAGTATATAACATTATACGTTATATAGTAATAGTATATAACGTTATACGTTATATAGTAATAGTATATTACGTTATACGTTATATAGTTATAGTATATAACGTTATACGTTATATAGTAATAGTATATAACGTTATACGTTATATAGTAATAGTATATAACGTTATACGTGATATGGCAATACTATATAAAGTTATACGTTATATAGTAATACTATATAACGTTATACGTTATATAGTAATAGTATATAACGTTATACGTTATATAGTAATAGTATATAACGTTATACGTTATATAGTAATATTATATAACGTTATACGTGATATGGCAACACTATATAACGTTATACGTTATATAGTAACAGTATAGGACGTTGTACGTTATATAGTAATAGTATATAACATTATACGTTATATAGTAATAGTATATAACGTTATACGTTATATAGTAATAGTATATTACGTTATACGTTATATAGTTATAGTATATAACGTTATACGTTATATAGTAATAGTATATAACGTTATACGTTATATAGTAATAGTATAGAACGTTATGCGTTATATAGTAATAGTATATAACGTTATACGTTATATAGTAATAGTATATAACGTTATACGTTATATAGTAATAGTATATAACGTTATACGTTATATAGTAATATTATATAACGTTATACGTTATATAGTAATAGTATATAACGTTATACGTTATATAGTAATAGTATATAACGTTATACGTTATATAGTAATAGTATAGAACGTTGTACGTTATATAGTAATAGTATATAACGTTATACGTTATATAGTAATAGTATATAACGTTATACGTTATATAGTAATAGTATATAACGTTATACGTTATATAGTAATAGTATATAACGTTATACGTTATATAGTAGTAGTATATAAGGCTATACGTTATATAGTAATAGTATATAACGTTATGCGTTATATAGTAATAGTATATAACGTTATACGTTATATAGTAATAGTATATAACGTTATACGTTATATAGTAATAGTATATTACGTTATACGTTATATAGTAATAGTATATAACGTTATACGTTATATAGTAATAGTATATAACGTTATACGTTATATAGTAATAGTATATAACGTTATACGATATATAGTAATAGTATATAACGTTATACGTTATATAGTAATAGTATATAACGTTATACGTTATATAGTAATAGTATATAACGTTATACGTTATATAGTAATAGTATATAACGTTATACGTTATATAGTAATATTATATAACGTTATACGTGATATGGCAATACTATATAACGTTATACGATATGTAGTAATAGTATATAACGTTATACGTTATATAGTAATAGTATATAACGTTATACGTTATATAGTAATAGTATATAACGTTATACGTTATATAGTAATAGTATATAACGTTCTACGTTATATAGTAATAGTATATAACGTTGTACGTTACATAGTAATAGTATATAACGTTATACGTTATATAGTAATAGTATATTACGTTATACGTTATATAGTAATAGTATATAACGTTATACGTTATATAGTAATAGTATATAACGTTATACGTTATATAGTAATAGTGTATAACGTTATGCGTTATATAGTAATAGTATATAACGTTATACGTTATATAGTAATAGTATATAACGTTATACGTTATATAGTAATAGTATATTACGTTATACGTTATATAGTAATAGTATATAACGTTATACGTTATATAGTAATAGTAAATAACGCTATACGTTATATAGTAATATTATATAACGTTATACGTGATATGGCAATACTATATAACGTTATACGTTATATAGTAACAGTATAGAACGTTGTACGTTATATAGTAATAGTATATAACGTTATACGTTATATAGTAATATTATATAACGTTATACGTGATATGGCAACACTATATAACGTTATACGTTATATAGTAACAGTATAGAACGTTGTACGTTATATAGTAATAGTATATAACGTTATACGTTATATAGTAATAGTATATAACGTTATACGTTATATAGTAATAGTATATAACGTTATACGTTATATAGTAATATTATATAACGTTATACGTGATATGGCAATACTATATAACGTTATACGTTATATAGTAACAGTATAGAACGTTGTACGTTATATAGTAATAGTATATAACGTTATACGTTATATAGTAATATTATATAACGTTATACGTGATATGGCAATACTATATAACGTTATACGTTATATAGTAACAGTATAGAACGTTGTACGTTATATAGTAATAGTATATAACGTTATACGTTATATAGTAATAGTATATTACGTTATACGTTATATAGTTATAGTATATAACGTTATACGTTATATAGTAATAGTATATAACGTTATACGTTATATAGTAATAGTATATAACGTTATGCGTTATATAGTAATAGTATATAACGTTATACGTTATATAGTAATAGTATATAACGTTATACGTTATATAGTAATAGTATATAACGTTATACGTTATATAGTAATAGTATATAACGTTATACGTTATATAGTAATAGTATGTAACGTTATACGTTATATAGTAATAGTATATAACGTTATACGTTATATAGTAATAGTATATAACGTTATACGTTATATAGTAATAGTATATAACGTTATACGTTATATAGTAGTAGTATATAAGGCTATACGTTATATAGTAATAGTATATAACGTTATGCGTTATATAGTAATAGTATATAACGTTATACGTTATATAGTAATAGTATATAACGTTATACGTTATATAGTAATAGTATATAACGTTATGCGTTATATAGTAATAGTATATAACGTTATACGTTATATAGTAATAGTATATAACGTTATACGTTATATAGTAATAGTATATAACGTTATACGTTATATAGTAATAGTATATAACGTTATACGTTATATAGTAATAGTATGTAACGTTATGCGTTATATAGTAATAGTATATAACGTTATACGTTATATAGTAATAGCATATAACGTTATACGTTATATAGTAATAGTATATTACGTTATACGTTATATAGTAATAGTATATAACGTTATACGTTATATAGTAATAGTATATAACGTTATACGTTATATAGTAATAGTATATAACGTTATACGTTATATAGTAATAGTATATAACGTTATACGTTATATAGTAATGGTATATAACGTTATACGTTATATAGTAATAGTATATAACGTTATACGTTATATAGTAATAGTATATAACGTTATACGTTATATAGTAATAGTATATAACGTTATACGTTATATAGTAATAGTATATAACGTTATACGTTATATAGTAATAGTATATAACGTTATACGTTATATAGTAATATTATATAACGTTATACGTGATATGACAATACTATATAACGTTATACGTTATATAGTAACAGTATAGAACGTTGTACGTTATATAGTAATAGTATATAACGTTATACGTTATATAGTAATATTATATAACGTTATACGTGATATGGCAATACTATATAACGTTATACGTTATATAGTAACAGTATAGAACGTTGTACGTTATATAGTAATAGTATATAACGTTATACGTTATATAGTAATAGTATATAACGTTATACGTTATATAGTAATAGTATATAACGTTATACGTTATATAGTAATAGTATATAACGTTATACGTTATATAGTAATATTATATAACGTTATACGTGATATGGCAATACTATATAACGTTATACGTTATATAGTAATAGTATATAACATTATACGTTATATAGTAATAGTATATAACGTTATACGTTATATAGTAATAGTATATAACGTTATACGTTATATAGTAATATTATATAACGTTATACGTGATATGGCAATACTATATAACGTTATACGTTATATAGTAATAGTATATAACGTTATACGTTATATAGTAATATTATATAACGTTATACGTGATATGACAATACTATATAACGTTATACGTTATATAGTAACAGTATAGAACGTTGTACGTTATATAGTAATAGTATATAACGTTATACGTTATATAGTAATATTATATAACGTTATACGTGATATGGCAATACTATATAACGTTATACGTTATATAGTAACAGTATAGAACGTTGTACGTTATATAGTAATAGTATATAACGTTATACGTTATATAGTAATAGTATATAACGTTATACGTTATATAGTAATAGTATATAACGTTATACGTTATATAGTAATAGTATATAACGTTATACGTTATATAGTAATATTATATAACGTTATACGTGATATGGCAATACTATATAACGTTATACGTTATATAGTAATAGTATATAACATTATACGTTATATAGTAATAGTATATAACGTTATACGTTATATAGTAATAGTATATTACGTTATACGTTATATAGTTATAGTATATAACGTTATACGTTATATAGTAATAGTATATAACGTTATACGTTATATAGTAATAGTATAGAACGTTATGCGTTATATAGTAATAGTATATAACGTTATACGTTATATAGTAATAGTATATAACGTTATACGTTATATAGTAATAGTATATAACGTTATACGTTATATAGTAATATTATATAACGTTATACGTTATATAGTAATAGTATATAACGTTATACGTTATATAGTAATAGTATATAACGTTATACGTTATATAGTAATAGTATAGAACGTTGTACGTTATATAGTAATAGTATATAACGTTATACGTTATATAGTAATAGTATATAACGTTATACGTTATATAGTAATAGTATATAACGTTATACGTTATATAGTAATAGTATATAACGTTATACGTTATATAGTAGTAGTATATAAGGCTATACGTTATATAGTAATAGTATATAACGTTATGCGTTATATAGTAATAGTATATAACGTTATACGTTATATAGTAATAGTATATAACGTTATACGTTATATAGTAATAGTATATTACGTTATACGTTATATAGTAATAGTATATAACGTTATACGTTATATAGTAATAGTATATAACGTTATACGTTATATAGTAATAGTATATAACGTTATACGATATATAGTAATAGTATATAACGTTATACGTTATATAGTAATAGTATATAACGTTATACGTTATATAGTAATAGTATATAACGTTATACGTTATATAGTAATAGTATATAACGTTATACGTTATATAGTAATATTATATAACGTTATACGTGATATGGCAATACTATATAACGTTATACGATATGTAGTAATAGTATATAACGTTATACGTTATATAGTAATAGTATATAACGTTATACGTTATATAGTAATAGTATATAACGTTATACGTTATATAGTAATAGTATATAACGTTCTACGTTATATAGTAATAGTATATAACGTTGTACGTTACATAGTAATAGTATATAACGTTATACGTTATATAGTAATAGTATATTACGTTATACGTTATATAGTAATAGTATATAACGTTATACGTTATATAGTAATAGTATATAACGTTATACGTTATATAGTAATAGTGTATAACGTTATGCGTTATATAGTAATAGTATATAACGTTATACGTTATATAGTAATAGTATATAACGTTATACGTTATATAGTAATAGTATATTACGTTATACGTTATATAGTAATAGTATATAACGTTATACGTTATATAGTAATAGTATATAACGCTATACGTTATATAGTAATATTATATAACGTTATACGTGATATGGCAATACTATATAACGTTATACGTTATATAGTAACAGTATAGAACGTTGTACGTTATATAGTAATAGTATATAACGTTATACGTTATATAGTAATATTATATAACGTTATACGTGATATGGCAACACTATATAACGTTATACGTTATATAGTAACAGTATAGGACGTTGTACGTTATATAGTAATAGTATATAACGTTATACGTTATATAGTAATAGTATATAACGTTATACGTTATATAGTAATAGTATATAACGTTATACGTTATATAGTAATATTATATAACGTTATACGTGATATGGCAATACTATATAACGTATAACGTTATATAGTAACAGTATAGAACGTTGTACGTTATATAGTAATAGTATATAACGTTATACGTTATATAGTAATATTATATAACGTTATACGTGATATGGCAATACTATATAACGTATAACGTTATATAGTAACAGTATAGAACGTTGTACGTTATATAGTAATAGTATATAACGTTATACGTTATATAGTAATAGTATATTACGTTATACGTTATATAGTTATAGTATATAACGTTATACGTTATATAGTAATAGTATATAACGTTATACGTTATATAGTAATAGTATATAACGTTATGCGTTATATAGTAATAGTATATAACGTTATACGTTATATAGTAATAGTATATAACGTTATACGTTATATAGTAATAGTATATAACGTTATACGTTATATAGTAATAGTATATAACGTTATACGTTATATAGTAATAGTATGTAACGTTATACGTTATATAGTAATAGTATATAACGTTATACGTTATATAGTAATAGTATATAACGTTATACGTTATATAGTAATAGTATATAACGTTATACGTTATATAGTAGTAGTATATAAGGCTATACGTTATATAGTAATAGTATATAACGTTATACGTTATATAGTAATAGTATATAACGTTATACGTTATATAGTAATAGTATATAACGTTATACGTTATATAGTAATAGTATATTACGTTATACGTTATATAGTAATAGTATATAACGTTATACGTTATATAGTAATAGTATAGAACGTTGTACGTTATATAGTAATAGTATATAACGTTATACGTTATATAGTAATAGTATATAACGTTATACGTTATATAGTAATAGTATATAACGTTATACGTTATATAGTAATATTATATAACGTTATACGTGATATGGCAATACTATATAACGTTATACGTTATATAGTAATAGTATATAACATTATACGTTATATAGTAATAGTATATAACGTTATACGTTATATAGTAATAGTATATTACGTTATACGTTATATAGTTATAGTATATAACGTTATACGTTATATAGTAATAGTATATAACGTTATACGTTATATAGTAATAGTATATAACGTTATACGTGATATGGCAATACTATATAAAGTTATACGTTATATAGTAATACTATATAACGTTATACGTTATATAGTAATAGTATATAACGTTATACGTTATATAGTAATAGTATATAACGTTATACGTTGTATAGTAATATTATATAACGTTATACGTTATATAGTAATAGTATATAACGTTATACGTTATATAGTAATAGTATATAACGTTATGCGTTATATAGTAATAGTATATAACGTTATACGTTATATAGTAATAGTATATAACCTTATACGTTATATAGTAATAGTATAGAACGTTGTACGTTATATAGTAATTGTATATAACGTTATACGTTATATAGTAATATTATATAACGTTATACGTGATATGGCAATACTATATAAAGTTATACGTTATATAGTAATACTATATAACGTTATACGTTATATAGTAATAGTATATAACGTTATACGTTATATAGTAATAGAATATAACGTTATACGTTATATAGTAATAGTATATAACGTTATACGTTATATAGTAATAGTATATAACGTTATACGTTATATAGTAATAGTATATAACGTTATACGTTATATAGTAATAGTATATAACGTTATACGTTATATAGTAATAGTATATAACGTTATACGTTATATAGTAATAGTATATAACGTTATACTTTATATAGTAATAGTATATAACGTTATACGTTATATAGTAATATTATATAACGTTATACGTAATATGGCAATACTATATAACGTTATACGTTATATAGTAACAGTATAGAACGTTGTACGTTATATAGTAATAGTATATAACGTTATACGTTATATAGTAATATTATATAACGTTATACGTGATATGGCAACACTATATAACGTTATACGTTATATAGTAACAGTATAGAACGTTGTACGTTATATAGTAATAGTATATAACGTTATACGTTATATCGTAATAGTATATAACGTTATACGTTATATAGTAATAGTATATAACGTTATACGTTATATAGTAATATTATATAACGTTATACGTGATATGGCAATACTATATAACGTTATACGTTATATAGTAACAGTATAGAACGTTGTACGTTATATAGTAATAGTATATAACGTTATACGTTATATAGTAATATTATATAACGTTATACGTGATATGGCAATACTATATAACGTTATACGTTATATAGTAACAGTATAGAACGTTGTACGTTATATAGTAATAGTATATAACGTTATACGTTATATAGTAATAGTATATAACGTTATACGTTATATAGTAATAGTATATAACGTTATACGTTATATAGTAATAGTATATAACGTTATACGTTATATAGTAATAGTATATAACGTTATACGTTATATAGTAATATTATATAACGTTATACGTGATATGGCAATACTATATAACGTTATACGTTATATAGTAATAGTATATAACATTATACGTTATATAGTAATAGTATATAACGTTATACGTTATATAGTAATAGTATATTACGTTATACGTTATATAGTTATAGTATATAACGTTATACGTTATATAGTAATAGTATATAACGTTATACGTTATATAGTAATAGTATATAACGTTATGCGTTATATAGTAATAGTATATAGCGTTATACGTTATATAGTAATAGTATATAACGTTATACGTTATATAGTAATAGTATATAACGTTATACGTTATATAGTAATAGTATATAACGTTATACGTTATATAGTAATAGTATATAACGTTATACGTTATATAGTAATAGTATATAACGTTATACGTTATATAGTAATAGTATATAACGTTATACGTTGTATAGTAATAGTATATAACGTTATACGTTATATAGTAGTAGTATATAAGGCTATACGTTGTATAGTAATATTATATAACGTTATGCGTTATATAGTAATAGTATATAACGTTATACGTTATATAGTAATAGTATATAACGTTATACGTTATATAGTAATAGTATATTACGTTACACGTTATATAGTAATAGTATATAACGTTATACGTTATTTAGTAATAGTATATAACGTTATACGTTATATAGTAATAGTATATAACGTTGTACGTTATATAGTAATAGTATATAACGTTATACGTTATATAGTAATAGTATATAACGTTATACGTTATATAGTAATAGTATATAACGTTATACGTTATATAGTAATAGTATATAACGTTATACGTTATATAGTAATAGTATATAACGTTATACGTTATATAGTAATAGTATATAACGTTATACGTTATATAGTAATAGTATATAACGTTATACGTTATATAGTAATAGTATATAACGTTATACGTTATATAGTAATAGTATATAACGTTATACGTTATATAGTAATAGTATATAACGTTATGCGTTATATAGTAATAGTATATAACGTTATACGTTATATAGTAATATTATATAACGTTATACGTGATATGGCAATACTATATAACGTTATACGTTATATAGTAACAGTATAGAACGTTGTACGTTATATAGTAATAGTATATAACGTTATACGTTATATAGTAACAGTATAGAACGTTGTACGTTATATAGTAATAGTATATAACGTTATACGTTATATAGTAATAGTATATAACGTTATACGTTATATAGTAATAGTATATAACGTTATACGTTATATAGTAATATTATATAACGTTATACGTGATATGGCAATACTATATAACGTTATACGTTATATAGTAACAGTATAGAACGTTGTACGTTATATAGTAATAGTATATAACGTTATACGTTATATAGTAATATTATATAACGTTATACGTGATATGGCAATACTATATAACGTTATACGTTATATAGTAACAGTATAGAACGTTGTACGTTATATAGTAATAGTATATAACGTTATACGTTATATAGTAATAGTATATTACGTTATACGTTATATAGTTATAGTATATAACGTTATACGTTATATAGTAATAGTATATAACGTTATACGTTATATAGTAATAGTATATAACGTTATGCGTTATATAGTAATAGTATATAACGTTATACGTTATATAGTAATAGTATATAACGTTATACGTTATATAGTAATAGTATATAACGTTATACGTTATATAGTAATAGTATATAACGTTATACGTTATATAGTAATAGTATATAACGTTATACGTTATATAGTAATAGTATATAACGTTATACGTTATATAGTAATAGTATATAACGTTATACGTTATATAGTAATAGTATATAACGTTATACGTTATATAGTAGTAGTATATAAGGCTATACGTTATATAGTAATAGTATATAACGTTATGAGTTATATAGTAATAGTATATAACGTTATACGTTATATAGTAATAGTATATAACGTTATACGTTATATAGTAATAGTATATTACGTTATACGTTATATAGTAATAGTATATAACGTTATACGTTATATAGTAATAGTATAGAACGTTGTACGTTATATAGTAATAGTATATAACGTTATACGTTATATAGTAATAGTATATAACGTTATACGTTATATAGTAATAGTATATAACGTTATACGTTATATAGTAATATTATATAACGTTATACGTGATATGGCAATACTATATAACGTTATACGTTATATAGTAATAGTATATAACATTATACGTTATATAGTAATAGTATATAACGTTATACGTTATATAGTAATAGTATATTACGTTATACGTTATATAGTTATAGTATATAACGTTATACGTTATATAGTAATAGTATATAACGTTATACGTTATATAGTAATAGTATATAACGTTATACGTGATATGGCAATACTATATAAAGTTATACGTTATATAGTAATACTATATAACGTTATACGTTATATAGTAATAGTATATAACGTTATACGTTATATAGTAATAGTATATAACGTTATACGTTGTATAGTAATATTATATAACGTTATACGTTATATAGTAATAGTATATAACGTTATACGTTATATAGTAATAGTATATAACGTTATGCGTTATATAGTAATAGTATATAACGTTATACGTTATATAGTAATAGTATATAACCTTATACGTTATATAGTAATAGTATAGAACGTTGTACGTTATATAGTAATTGTATATAACGTTATACGTTATATAGTAATATTATATAACGTTATACGTGATATGGCAATACTATATAAAGTTATACGTTATATAGTAATACTATATAACGTTATACGTTATATAGTAATAGTATATAACGTTATACGTTATATAGTAATAGAATATAACGTTATACGTTATATCGTAATAGTATATAACGTTATACGTTATATAGTAATAGTATATAACGTTATGCGTTATATAGTAATATTATATAACGTTATACGTAATATGGCAATACTATATAACGTTATACGTTATATAGTAATAGTATATAACGTTATACTTTATATAGTAATAGTATATAACGTTATACGTTATATAGTAATATTATATAACGTTATACGTAATATGGCAATACTATATAACGTTATACGTTATATAGTAACAGTATAGAACGTTGTACGTTATATAGTAATAGTATATAACGTTATACGTTATATAGTAATATTATATAACGTTATACGTGATATGGCAACACTATATAACGTTATACGTTATATAGTAACAGTATAGAACGTTGTACGTTATATAGTAATAGTATATAACGTTATACGTTATATCGTAATAGTATATAACGTTATACGTTATATAGTAATAGTATATAACGTTATACGTTATATAGTAATAGTATATAACGTTATACGTTATATAGTAATATTATATAACGTTATACGTAATATGGCAATACTATATAACGTTATACGTTATATAGTAACAGTATAGAACGTTGTACGTTATATAGTAATAGTATATAACGTTATACGTTATATAGTAATATTATATAACGTTATACGTGATATGGCAACACTATATAACGTTATACGTTATATAGTAACAGTATAGAACGTTGTACGTTATATAGTAATAGTATATAACGTTATACGTTATATCGTAATAGTATATAACGTTATACGTTATATAGTAATAGTATATAACGTTATACGTTATATAGTAATATTATATAACGTTATACGTGATATGGCAATACTATATAACGTTATACGTTATATAGTAACAGTATAGAACGTTGTACGTTATATAGTAATAGTATATAACGTTATACGTTATATAGTAATATTATATAACGTTATACGTGATATGGCAATACTATATAACGTTATACGTTATATAGTAACAGTATAGAACGTTGTACGTTATATAGTAATAGTATATAACGTTATACGTTATATAGTAATAGTATATAACGTTATACGTTATATAGTAATAGTATATAACGTTATACGTTATATAGTAATAGTATATAACGTTATACGTTATATAGTAATAGTATATAACGTTATACGTTATATAGTAATATTATATAACGTTATACGTGATATGGCAATACTATATAACGTTATACGTTATATAGTAATAGTATATAACATTATACGTTATATAGTAATAGTATATAACGTTATACGTTATATAGTAATAGTATATTACGTTATACGTTATATAGTTATAGTATATAACGTTATACGTTATATAGTAATAGTATATAACGTTATACGTTATATAGTAATAGTATATAACGTTATGCGTTATATAGTAATAGTATATAGCGTTATACGTTATATAGTAATAGTATATAACGTTATACGTTATATAGTAATAGTATATAACGTTATACGTTATATAGTAATAGTATATAACGTTATACGTTATATAGTAATAGTATATAACGTTATACGTTATATAGTAATAGTATATAACGTTATACGTTATATAGTAATAGTATATAACGTTATACGTTGTATAGTAATAGTATATAACGTTATACGTTATATAGTAGTAGTATATAAGGCTATACGTTGTATAGTAATATTATATAACGTTATGCGTTATATAGTAATAGTATATAACGTTATACGTTATATAGTAATAGTATATAACGTTATACGTTATATAGTAATAGTATATTACGTTACACGTTATATAGTAATAGTATATAACGTTATACGTTATTTAGTAATAGTATATAACGTTATACGTTATATAGTAATAGTATATAACGTTGTACGTTATATAGTAATAGTATATAACGTTATACGTTATATAGTAATAGTATATAACGTTATACGTTATATAGTAATAGTATATAACGTTATACGTTATATAGTAATAGTATATAACGTTGTACGTTATATAGTAATAGTATATAACGTTATACGTTATATAGTAATAGTATATAACGTTATACGTTATATAGTAATAGTATATAACGTTATACGTTATATAGTAATAGTATATAACGTTATACGTTATATAGTAATAGTATATAACGTTATACGTTATATAGTAATAGTATATAACGTTATGCGTTATATAGTAATAGTATATAACGTTATACGTTATATAGTAATATTATATAACGTTATACGTGATATGGCAATACTATATAACGTTATACGTTATATAGTAACAGTATAGAACGTTGTACGTTATATAGTAATAGTATATAACGTTATACGTTATATAGTAACAGTATAGAACGTTGTACGTTATATAGTAATAGTATATAACGTTATACGTTATATAGTAATAGTATATAACGTTATACGTTATATAGTAATAGTATATAACGTTATACGTTATATAGTAATATTATATAACGTTATACGTGATATGGCAATACTATATAACGTTATACGTTATATAGTAACAGTATAGAACGTTGTACGTTATATAGTAATAGTATATAACGTTATACGTTATATAGTAATATTATATAACGTTATACGTGATATGGCAATACTATATAACGTTATACGTTATATAGTAACAGTATAGAACGTTGTACGTTATATAGTAATAGTATATAACGTTATACGTTATATAGTAATAGTATATTACGTTATACGTTATATAGTTATAGTATATAACGTTATACGTTATATAGTAATAGTATATAACGTTATACGTTATATAGTAATAGTATATAACGTTATGCGTTATATAGTAATAGTATATAACGTTATACGTTATATAGTAATAGTATATAACGTTATACGTTATATAGTAATAGTATATAACGTTATACGTTATATAGTAATAGTATATAACGTTATACGTTATATAGTAATAGTATATAACGTTATACGTTATATAGTAATAGTATATAACGTTATACGTTATATAGTAATAGTATATAACGTTATACGTTATATAGTAATAGTATATAACGTTATACGTTATATAGTAGTAGTATATAAGGCTATACGTTATATAGTAATAGTATATAACGTTATGAGTTATATAGTAATAGTATATAACGTTATACGTTATATAGTAATAGTATATAACGTTATACGTTATATAGTAATAGTATATTACGTTATACGTTATATAGTAATAGTATATAACGTTATACGTTATATAGTAATAGTATAGAACGTTGTACGTTATATAGTAATAGTATATAACGTTATACGTTATATAGTAATAGTATATAACGTTATACGTTATATAGTAATAGTATATAACGTTATACGTTATATAGTAATATTATATAACGTTATACGTGATATGGCAATACTATATAACGTTATACGTTATATAGTAATAGTATATAACATTATACGTTATATAGTAATAGTATATAACGTTATACGTTATATAGTAATAGTATATTACGTTATACGTTATATAGTTATAGTATATAACGTTATACGTTATATAGTAATAGTATATAACGTTATACGTTATATAGTAATAGTATATAACGTTATACGTGATATGGCAATACTATATAAAGTTATACGTTATATAGTAATACTATATAACGTTATACGTTATATAGTAATAGTATATAACGTTATACGTTATATAGTAATAGTATATAACGTTATACGTTGTATAGTAATATTATATAACGTTATACGTTATATAGTAATAGTATATAACGTTATACGTTATATAGTAATAGTATATAACGTTATGCGTTATATAGTAATAGTATATAACGTTATACGTTATATAGTAATAGTATATAACCTTATACGTTATATAGTAATAGTATAGAACGTTGTACGTTATATAGTAATTGTATATAACGTTATACGTTATATAGTAATATTATATAACGTTATACGTGATATGGCAATACTATATAAAGTTATACGTTATATAGTAATACTATATAACGTTATACGTTATATAGTAATAGTATATAACGTTATACGTTATATAGTAATAGAATATAACGTTATACGTTATATCGTAATAGTATATAACGTTATACGTTATATAGTAATAGTATATAACGTTATGCGTTATATAGTAATAGTATATAACGTTATACGTTATATAGTAATAGTATATAACGTTATACGTTATATAGTAATAGTATATTACGTTACACGTTATATAGTAATAGTATATAACGTTATACGTTATATAGTAATAGTATATAACGTTATACGTTATATAGTAATAGTATAGAACGTTGTACGTTATATAGTAATAGTATATAACGTTATACGTTATATAGTAATAGTATATAACGTTATACGTTATATAGTAATAGTATATAACGTTATACGTTATATAGTAATAGCATATAACGTTATACGTTATATAGTAATAGTATATAACGTTATACGTTATATAGTAATAGTATATAACGTTATGCGTTATATAGTAATAGTATATAACGTTATACGTTATATAGTAATAGTATATAACGTTATACGTTATATAGTAATAGTATATAACGTTATACGTTATATAGTAATAGTATATAACGTTATACGTTATATAGTAATAGTATATAACGTTATACGTTATATAGTAATATTATATAACGTTATACGTGATATGGCAATACTATATAACGTTATACGTTATATAGTAATAGTATATAACATTATACGTTATATAGTAATAGTATATAACGTTATACGTTATATAGTAATAGTATATTACGTTATACGTTATATAGTTATAGTATATAACGTTATACGTTATATAGTAATAGTATATAACGTTATACGTTATATAGTAATAGTATATAACGTTATACGTGATATGGCAATACTATATAAAGTTATACGTTATATAGTAATACTATATAACGTTATACGTTATATAGTAATAGTATATAACGTTATACGTTATATAGTAATAGTATATAACGTTATACGTTGTATAGTAATATTATATAACGTTATACGTTATATAGTAATAGTATATAACGTTATACGTTATATAGTAATAGTATATAACGTTATGCGTTATATAGTAATAGTATATAACGTTATACGTTATATAGTAATAGTATATAACCTTATACGTTATATAGTAATAGTATAGAACGTTGTACGTTATATAGTAATTGTATATAACGTTATACGTTATATAGTAATATTATATAACGTTATACGTGATATGGCAATACTATATAACGTTATACGATATGTAGTAATAGTATATAACGTTATACGTTATATAGTAATAGTATATAACGTTATACGTTATATAGTAATAGTATATAACGTTATACGTTATATAGTAATAGTATATAACGTTCTACGTTATATAGTAATAGTATATAACGTTGTACGTTACATAGTAATAGTCTATAACGTTATACGTTATATAGTAATAGTATATTACGTTATACGTTATATAGTAATAGTATAGAACGTTGTACGTTATATAGTAATTGTATATAACGTTATACGTTATATAGTAATAGTATAGAACGTTGTACGTTATATAGTAATTGTATATAACGTTATACGTTATATAGTAATATTATATAACGTTATACGTGATATGGCAATACTATATAAAGTTATACGTTATATAGTAATACTATATAACGTTATACGTTATATAGTAATAGTATATAACGTTATACGTTATATAGTAATAGAATATAACGTTATACGTTATATAGTAATAGTATATAACGTTATACGTTATATAGTAATAGTATATAACGTTATGCGTTATATAGTAATAGTATATAACGTTATACGTTATATAGTAATAGTATATAACGTTATACGTTATATAGTAATAGTATATTACGTTACACGTTATATAGTAATAGTATATAACGTTATACGTTATATAGTAATAGTATATAACGTTATACGTTATATAGTAATAGTATAGAACGTTGTACGTTATATAGTAATAGTATATAACGTTATACGTTATATAGTAATAGTATATAACGTTATACGTTATATAGTAATAGTATATAACGTTATACGTTATATAGTAATAGTATATAACGTTATACGTTATATAGTAATAGTATATAACGTTATACGTTATATAGTAATAGTATATAACGTTATACGTTATATAGTAATAGTATATAACGTTATACGTTATATAGTAGTAGTATATAAGGCTATACGTTATATAGTAATAGTATATAACGTTATGCGTTATATAGTAATAGTATATAACGTTATACGTTATATAGTAATAGTATATAACGTTATACGTTATATAGTAATAGTATATTACGTTATACGTTATATAGTAATAGTATATAACGTTATACGTTATATAGTAATAGTATATAACGTTATACGTTATATAGTAATAGTATATAACGTTACACGATATATAGTAATAGTATATAACGTTATACGTTATATAGTAATAGTATATAACGTTATACGTTATATAGTAATAGTATATAACGTTATACGTTATATAGTAATAGTATATAACGTTATACGTTATATAGTAATATTATATAACGTTATACGTGATATGGCAATACTATATAACGTTATACGATATGTAGTAATAGTATATAACGTTATACGTTATATAGTAATAGTACATTACGTTATACGTTATATAGTAATAGTATATAACGCTATACGTTATATAGTAATAGTATATAACGTTATACGTTATATAGTAATAGTGTATAACGTTATGCGTTATATAGTAATAGTATATAACGTTATACGTTATATAGTAATAGTATATAACGTTATACGTTATATAGTAATAGTATATAACGTTATACGTTATATAGTAATAGTATATAACGTTATACGTTATATAGTAATAGTATATAACGTTATACGTTATATAGTAATATTATATAACGTTATACGTGATATGGCAATACTATATAACGTTATACGTTATATAGTAATAGTATATAACATTATACGTTATATAGTAATAGTATATAACGTTATACGTTATATAGTAATAGTATATTACGTTATACGTTATATAGTTATAGTATATAACGTTATACGTTATATAGTAATAGTATATAACGTTATACGTTATATAGTAATAGTATATAACGTTATACGTGATATGGCAATACTATATAAAGTTATACGTTATATAGTAATACTATATAACGTTATACGTTATATAGTAATAGTATATAACGTTATACGTTATATAGTAATAGTATATAACGTTATACGTTGTATAGTAATATTATATAACGTTATACGTTATATAGTAATAGTATATAACGTTATACGTTATATAGTAATAGTATATAACGTTATGCGTTATATAGTAATAGTATATAACGTTATACGTTATATAGTAATAGTATATAACCTTATACGTTATATAGTAATAGTATAGAACGTTGTACGTTATATAGTAATTGTATATAACGTTATACGTTATATAGTAATATTATATAACGTTATACGTGATATGGCAATACTATATAACGTTATACGATATGTAGTAATAGTATATAACGTTATACGTTATATAGTAATAGTATATAACGTTATACGTTATATAGTAATAGTATATAACGTTATACGTTATATAGTAATAGTATATAACGTTCTACGTTATATAGTAATAGTATATAACGTTGTACGTTACATAGTAATAGTATATAACGTTATACGTTATATAGTAATAGTATATTACGTTATACGTTATATAGTAATAGTATATAACGTTATACGTTATATAGTAATATTATATAACGTTATACGTGATATGGCAATACTATATAACGTTATACGATATGTAGTAATAGTATATAACGTTATACGTTATATAGTAATAGTATATAACGTTATACGTTATATAGTAATAGTATATAACGTTATACGTTATATAGTAATAGTATATAACGTTCTACGTTATATAGTAATAGTATATAACGTTGTACGTTACATAGTAATAGTATATAACGTTATACGTTATATAGTAATAGTACATTACGTTATACGTTATATAGTAATAGTATATAACGCTATACGTTATATAGTAATAGTATATAACGTTATACGTTATATAGTAATAGTGTATAACGTTATGCGTTATATAGTAATAGTATATAACGTTATACGTTATATAGTAATAGTATATAACGTTATACGTTATATAGTAATAGTATATTACGTTATACGTTATATAGTAATAGTATATAACGTTATACGTTATATAGTAATAGTATATAACGTTATACGTTATATAGTAATATTATATAACGTTATACGTGATATGGCAATACTATATAACGTTATACGTTATATAGTAACAGTATAGAACGTTGTACGTTATATAGTAATAGTATATAACGTTATACGTTATATAGTAATATTATATAACGTTATACGTGATATGGCAACACTATATAACGTTATACGTTATATAGTAACAGTATAGAACGTTGTACGTTATATAGTAATAGTATATAACGTTATACGTTATATAGTAATAGTATATAACGTTATACGTTATATAGTAATAGTATATAACGTTATACGTTATATAGTAATAGTATATAACGTTCTACGTTATATAGTAATAGTATATAACGTTGTACGTTACATAGTAATAGTATATAACGTTATACGTTATATAGTAATAGTATATAACGTTATACGTTATATAGTAGTAGTATATAAGGCTATACGTTATATAGTAATAGTATATAACGTTATGCGTTATATAGTAATAGTATATAACGTTATACGTTATATAGTAATAGTATATAACGTTATACGTTATATAGTAATAGTATATTACGTTATACGTTATATAGTAATAGTATATAACGTTATACGTTATATAGTAATAGTATAGAACGTTGTACGTTATATAGTAATAGTATATAACGTTATACGTTATATAGTAATAGTATATAACGTTATACGTTATATAGTAATAGTATATAACGTTATACGTTATATAGTAATATTATATAACGTTATACGTGATATGGCAATACTATATAACGTTATACGTTATATAGTAATAGTATATAACATTATACGTTATATAGTAATAGTATATAACGTTATACGTTATATAGTAATAGTATATTACGTTATACGTTATATAGTTATAGTATATAACGTTATACGTTATATAGTAATAGTATATAACGTTATACGTTATATAGTAATAGTATATAACGTTATACGTGATATGGCAATACTATATAAAGTTATACGTTATATAGTAATACTATATAACGTTATACGTTATATAGTAATAGTATATAACGTTATACGTTATATAGTAATAGTATATAACGTTATACGTTGTATAGTAATATTATATAACGTTATACGTTATATAGTAATAGTATATAACGTTATACGTTATATAGTAATAGTATATAACGTTATGCGTTATATAGTAATAGTATATAACGTTATACGTTATATAGTAATAGTATATAACCTTATACGTTATATAGTAATAGTATAGAACGTTGTACGTTATATAGTAATTGTATATAACGTTATACGTTATATAGTAATATTATATAACGTTATACGTGATATGGCAATACTATATAAAGTTATACGTTATATAGTAATACTATATAACGTTATACGTTATATAGTAATAGTATATAACGTTATACGTTATATAGTAATAGTATATAACGTTATACGTTATATAGTAATAGAATATAACGTTATACGTTATATAGTAACAGTATAGAACGTTGTACGTTATATAGTAATAGTATATAACGTTATACGTTATATAGTAATAGTATATAACGTTATACGTTATATAGTAATAGTATATAACGTTATACGTTATATAGTAATAGTATATAACGTTATACGTTATATAGTAATAGTATATAACGTATAACGTTATATAGTAATAGTATATAACGTTATACGTTATATAGTAATAGTATATAACGTTATACGTTATATAGTAATAGTATATAACGTTATACGTTATATAGTAATAGTATATAACGTTATACGTTATATAGTAATAGTGTATAACGTTATGCGTTATATAGTAATAGTATATAACGTTATACGTTATATAGTAATAGTATATAACGTTATACGTTATATAGTAATAGTATATTACGTTATACGTTATATAGTAATAGTATATAACGTTATACGTTATATAGTAATAGTATATAACGTTATACGTTATATAGTAATATTATATAACGTTATACGTGATATGGCAATACTATATAACGTTATACGTTATATAGTAACAGTATAGAACGTTGTACGTTATATAGTAATAGTATATAACGTTATACGTTATATAGTAATATTATATAACGTTATACGTGATATGGCAACACTATATAACGTTATACGTTATATAGTAACAGTATAGAACGTTGTACGTTATATAGTAATAGTATATAACGTTATACGTTATATAGTAATAGTATATAACGTTATACGTTATATAGTAATAGTATATAACGTTATACGTTATATAGTAATATTATATAACGTTATACGTGATATGGCAATACTATATAACGTTATACGTTATATAGTAACAGTATAGAACGTTGTACGTTATATAGTAATAGTATATAACGTTATACGTTATATAGTAATATTATATAACGTTATACGTGATATGGCAATACTATATAACGTTATACGTTATATAGTAACAGTATAGAACGTTGTACGTTATATAGTAATAGTATATAACGTTATACGTTATATAGTAATAGTATATTACGTTATACGTTATATAGTTATAGTATATAACGTTATACGTTATATAGTAATAGTATATAACGTTATACGTTATATAGTAATAGTATATAACGTTATGCGTTATATAGTAATAGTATATAACGTTATACGTTATATAGTAATAGTATATAACGTTATACGTTATATAGTAATAGTATATAACGTTATACGTTATATAGTAATAGTATATAACGTTATACGTTATATAGTAATAGTATATAACGTTATACGTTATATAGTAATAGTATATAACGTTATACGTTATATAGTAATAGTATATAACGTTATACGTTATATAGTAATAGTATATAACGTTATACGTTATATAGTAGTAGTATATAAGGCTATACGTTATATAGTAATAGTATATAACGTTATGCGTTATATAGTAATAGTATATAACGTTATACGTTATATAGTAATAGAATATAACGTTATACGTTATATAGTAATAGTATATTACGTTATACGTTATATAGTAATAGTATATAACGTTATACGTTATATAGTAATAGTATAGAACGTTGTACGTTATATAGTAATAGTATATAACGTTATACGTTATATAGTAATAGTATATAACGTTATACGTTATATAGTAATAGTATATAACGTTATACGTTATATAGTAATAGTATATAACGTTATACGTTATATAGTAATAGTATATAACGTTATACGTTATATACTATTACTATATAACGTATAACGTTATATAGTAATAGTATATAACGTTATACGTTATATAGTAATAGTATATAACGTTATACGTTATATAGTAATAGTATATAACGTTCTACGTTATATAGTAATAGTATATAACGTTGTACGTTACATAGTAATAGTATATAACGTTATACGTTATATAGTAATAGTATATTACGTTATACGTTATATAGTAATAGTATATAACGTTATACGTTATATAGTAATATTATATAACGTTATACGTGATATGGCAATACTATATAACGTTATACGATATGTAGTAATAGTATATAACGTTATACGTTATATAGTAATAGTATATAACGTTATACGTTATATAGTAATAGTATATAACGTTATACGTTATATAGTAATAGTATATAACGTTCTACGTTATATAGTAATAGTATATAACGTTGTACGTTACATAGTAATAGTATATAACGTTATACGTTATATAGTAATAGTACATTACGTTATACGTTATATAGTAATAGTATATAACGTTATACGTTATATAGTAATAGTATATAACGTTATACGTCATATAGTAATAGTGTATAACGTTATGCGTTATATAGTAATAGTATATAACGTTATACGTTATATAGTAATAGTATATAACGTTATACGTTATATAGTAATAGTATATTACGTTATACGTTATATAGTAATAGTATATAACGTTATACGTTATATAGTAATAGTATATAACGTTATACGTTATATAGTAATATTATATAACGTTATACGTGATATGGCAATACTATATAACGTTATACGTTATATAGTAACAGTATAGAACGTTGTACGTTATATAGTAATAGTATATAACGTTATACGTTATATAGTAATATTATATAACGTTATACGTGATATGGCAACACTATATAACGTTATACGTTATATAGTAACAGTATAGAACGTTGTACGTTATATAGTAATAGTATATAACGTTATACGTTATATAGTAATAGTATATAACGTTATACGTTATATAGTAATAGTATATAACGTTATACGTTATATAGTAATAGTATATAACGTTCTACGTTATATAGTAATAGTATATAACGTTGTACGTTACATAGTAATAGTATATAACGTTATGCGTTATATAGTAATAGTATATAACGTTATACGTTATATAGTAGTAGTATATAAGGCTATACGTTATATAGTAATAGTATATAACGTTATGCGTTATATAGTAATAGTATATAACGTTATACGTTATATAGTAATAGTATATAACGTTATACGTTATATAGTAATAGTATATTACGTTATACGTTATATAGTAATAGTATATAACGTTATACGTTATATAGTAATAGTATAGAACGTTGTACGTTATATAGTAATAGTATATAACGTTATACGTTATATAGTAATAGTATATAACGTTATACGTTATATAGTAATAGTATATAACGTTATACGTTATATAGTAATATTATATAACGTTATACGTGATATGGCAATACTATATAACGTTATACGTTATATAGTAATAGTATATAACATTATACGTTATATAGTAATAGTATATAACGTTATACGTTATATAGTAATAGTATATTACGTTATACGTTATATAGTTATAGTATATAACGTTATACGTTATATAGTAATAGTATATAACGTTATACGTTATATAGTAATAGTATATAACGTTATACGTGATATGGCAATACTATATAACGTTATACGTTATATAGTAATACTATATAACGTTATACGTTATATAGTAATAGTATATAACGTTATACGTTATATAGTAATAGTATATAACGTTATACGTTGTATAGTAATATTATATAACGTTATACGTTATATAGTAATAGTATATAACGTTATACGTTATATAGTAATAGTATATAACGTTATGCGTTATATAGTAATAGTATATAACGTTATACGTTATATAGTAATAGTATATAACCTTATACGTTATATAGTAATAGTATAGAACGTTGTACGTTATATAGTAATTGTATATAACGTTATACGTTATATAGTAATATTATATAACGTTATACGTGATATGGCAATACTATATAAAGTTATACGTTATATAGTAATACTATATAACGTATAACGTTATATAGTAATAGTATATAACGTTATACGTTATATAGTAATAGAATATAACGTTATACGTTATATAGTAATAGTATATAACGTTATACGTTATATAGTAATAGTATATAACGTTATACGTTATATAGTAATAGTATATAACGTTATACGTTATATAGTAATAGTATATAACGTTATACGTTATATAGTAATAGTATATAACGTTATACGTTATATAGTAATAGTATATAACGTTATACGTTATATAGTAATATTATATAACGTTATACGTAATATGGCAATACTATATAACGTTATACGTTATATAGTAACAGTATAGAACGTTGTACGTTATATAGTAATAGTATATAACGTTATACGTTATATAGTAATATTATATAACGTTATACGTGATATGGCAACACTATATAACGTTATACGTTATATAGTAATAGTATATTACGTTATACGTTATATAGTAATAGTATATAACGTTATACGTTATATAGTAATATTATATAACGTTATACGTGATATGGCAATACTATATAACGTTATACGATATGTAGTAATAGTATATAACGTTATACGTTATATAGTAATAGTATATAACGTTATACGTTATATAGTAATAGTATATAACGTTATACGTTATATAGTAATAGTATATAACGTTCTACGTTATATAGTAATAGTATATAACGTTGTACGTTACATAGTAATAGTATATAACGTTATACGTTATATAGTAATAGTACATTACGTTATACGTTATATAGTAATAGTATATAACGCTATACGTTATATAGTAATAGTATATAACGTTATACGTTATATAGTAATAGTGTATAACGTTATGCGTTATATAGTAATAGTATATAACGTTATACGTTATATAGTAATAGTATATAACGTTATACGTTATATAGTAATAGTATATTACGTTATACGTTATATAGTAATAGTATATAACGTTATACGTTATATAGTAATAGTATATAACGTTATACGTTATATAGTAATATTATATAACGTTATACGTGATATGGCAATACTATATAACGTTATACGTTATATAGTAACAGTATAGAACGTTGTACGTTATATAGTAATAGTATATAACGTTATACGTTATATAGTAATATTATATAACGTTATACGTGATATGGCAACACTATATAACGTTATACGTTATATAGTAACAGTATAGAACGTTGTACGTTATATAGTAATAGTATATAACGTTATACGTTATATAGTAATAGTATATAACGTTATACGTTATATAGTAATAGTATATAACGTTATACGTTATATAGTAATAGTATATAACGTTCTACGTTATATAGTAATAGTATATAACGTTGTACGTTACATAGTAATAGTATATAACGTTATACGTTATATAGTAATAGTATATAACGTTATACGTTATATAGTAGTAGTATATAAGGCTATACGTTATATAGTAATAGTATATAACGTTATGCGTTATATAGTAATAGTATATAACGTTATACGTTATATAGTAATAGTATATAACGTTATACGTTATATAGTAATAGTATATTACGTTATACGTTATATAGTAATAGTATATAACGTTATACGTTATATAGTAATAGTATAGAACGTTGTACGTTATATAGTAATAGTATATAACGTTATACGTTATATAGTAATAGTATATAACGTTATACGTTATATAGTAATAGTATATAACGTTATACGTTATATAGTAATATTATATAACGTTATACGTGATATGGCAATACTATATAACGTTATACGTTATATAGTAATAGTATATAACATTATACGTTATATAGTAATAGTATATAACGTTATACGTTATATAGTAATAGTATATTACGTTATACGTTATATAGTTATAGTATATAACGTTATACGTTATATAGTAATAGTATATAACGTTATACGTTATATAGTAATAGTATATAACGTTATACGTGATATGGCAATACTATATAAAGTTATACGTTATATACTATTACTATATAACGTATAACGTTATATAGTATTACTATATAACGTTATACGTTATATAGTAATAGTATATAACGTTATACGTTGTATAGTAATATTATATAACGTTATACGTTATATAGTAATAGTATATAACGTTATACGTTATATAGTAATAGTATATAACGTTATGCGTTATATAGTAATAGTATATAACGTTATACGTTATATAGTAATAGTATATAACCTTATACGTTATATAGTAATAGTATAGAACGTTGTACGTTATATAGTAATTGTATATAACGTTATACGTTATATAGTAATATTATATAACGTTATACGTGATATGGCAATACTATATAAAGTTATACGTTATATAGTAATACTATATAACGTTATACGTTATATAGTAATAGTATATAACGTTATACGTTATATAGTAATAGTATATAACGTTATACGTTATATAGTAATAGAATATAACGTTATACGTTATATAGTAACAGTATAGAACGTTGTACGTTATATAGTAATAGTATATAACGTTATACGTTATATAGTAATAGTATATAACGTTATACGTTATATAGTAATAGTATATAACGTTATACGTTATATAGTAATAGTATATAACGTTATACGTTATATAGTAATAGTATATAACGTATAACGTTATATAGTAATAGTATATAACGTTATACGTTATATAGTAATAGTATATAACGTTATACGTTATATAGTAATAGTATATAACGTTATACGTTATATAGTAATAGTATATAACGTTATACGTTATATAGTAATAGTGTATAACGTTATGCGTTATATAGTAATAGTATATAACGTTATACGTTATATAGTAATAGTATATAACGTTATACGTTATATAGTAATAGTATATTACGTTATACGTTATATAGTAATAGTATATAACGTTATACGTTATATAGTAATAGTATATAACGTTATACGTTATATAGTAATATTATATAACGTTATACGTGATATGGCAATACTATATAACGTTATACGTTATATAGTAACAGTATAGAACGTTGTACGTTATATAGTAATAGTATATAACGTTATACGTTATATAGTAATATTATATAACGTTATACGTGATATGGCAACACTATATAACGTTATACGTTATATAGTAACAGTATAGAACGTTGTACGTTATATAGTAATAGTATATAACGTTATACGTTATATAGTAATAGTATATAACGTTATACGTTATATAGTAATAGTATATAACGTTATACGTTATATAGTAATATTATATAACGTTATACGTGATATGGCAATACTATATAACGTTATACGTTATATAGTAACAGTATAGAACGTTGTACGTTATATAGTAATAGTATATAACGTTATACGTTATATAGTAATATTATATAACGTTATACGTGATATGGCAATACTATATAACGTTATACGTTATATAGTAACAGTATAGAACGTTGTACGTTATATAGTAATAGTATATAACGTTATACGTTATATAGTAATAGTATATTACGTTATACGTTATATAGTTATAGTATATAACGTTATACGTTATATAGTAATAGTATATAACGTTATACGTTATATAGTAATAGTATATAACGTTATGCGTTATATAGTAATAGTATATAACGTTATACGTTATATAGTAATAGTATATAACGTTATACGTTATATAGTAATAGTATATAACGTTATACGTTATATAGTAATAGTATATAACGTTATACGTTATATAGTAATAGTATATAACGTTATACGTTATATAGTAATAGTATATAACGTTATACGTTATATAGTAATAGTATATAACGTTATACGTTATATAGTAATAGTATATAACGTTATACGTTATATAGTAGTAGTATATAAGGCTATACGTTATATAGTAATAGTATATAACGTTATGCGTTATATAGTAATAGTATATAACGTTATACGTTATATAGTAATAGAATATAACGTTATACGTTATATAGTAATAGTATATTACGTTATACGTTATATAGTAATAGTATATAACGTTATACGTTATATAGTAATAGTATAGAACGTTGTACGTTATATAGTAATAGTATATAACGTTATACGTTATATAGTAATAGTATATAACGTTATACGTTATATAGTAATAGTATATAACGTTATACGTTATATAGTAATAGTATATAACGTTATACGTTATATAGTAATAGTATATAACGTTATACGTTATATAGTAATAGTATATAACGTTATACGTTATATAGTAATAGTATATAACGTTATACGTTATATAGTAATAGTATATAACGTTATACGTTATATAGTAATAGTATATAACGTTCTACGTTATATAGTAATAGTATATAACGTTGTACGTTACATAGTAATAGTATATAACGTTATACGTTATATAGTAATAGTATATTACGTTATACGTTATATAGTAATAGTATATAACGTTATACGTTATATAGTAATATTATATAACGTTATACGTGATATGGCAATACTATATAACGTTATACGATATGTAGTAATAGTATATAACGTTATACGTTATATAGTAATAGTATATAACGTTATACGTTAT
This sequence comes from Bombus terrestris, assembly GCF_910591885.1. Taxonomy (NCBI): domain Eukaryota; kingdom Metazoa; phylum Arthropoda; class Insecta; order Hymenoptera; family Apidae; genus Bombus; species Bombus terrestris. The sequence continues at coordinate 1,290,277 of NC_063286.1, forward strand.
ATAGTAATAGTATATAACGTTCTACGTTATATAGTAATAGTATATAACGTTGTACGTTACATAGTAATAGTATATAACGTTATACGTTATATAGTAATAGTACATTACGTTATACGTTATATAGTAATAGTATATAACGTTATACGTTATATAGTAATAGTATATAACGTTATACGTTATATAGTAATAGTGTATAACGTTATGCGTTATATAGTAATAGTATATAACGTTATACGTTATATAGTAATAGTATATAACGTTATACGTTATATAGTAATAGTATATTACGTTATACGTTATATAGTAATAGTATATAACGTTATACGTTATATAGTAATAGTATATAACGTTATACGTTATATAGTAATATTATATAACGTTATACGTGATATGGCAATACTATATAACGTTATACGTTATATAGTAACAGTATAGAACGTTGTACGTTATATAGTAATAGTATATAACGTTATACGTTATATAGTAATATTATATAACGTTATACGTGATATGGCAACACTATATAACGTTATACGTTATATAGTAACAGTATAGAACGTTGTACGTTATATAGTAATAGTATATAACGTTATACGTTATATAGTAATAGTATATAACGTTATACGTTATATAGTAATAGTATATAACGTTATACGTTATATAGTAATAGTATATAACGTTCTACGTTATATAGTAATAGTATATAACGTTGTACGTTACATAGTAATAGTATATAACGTTATGCGTTATATAGTAATAGTATATAACGTTATACGTTATATAGTAGTAGTATATAAGGCTATACGTTATATAGTAATAGTATATAACGTTATGCGTTATATAGTAATAGTATATAACGTTATACGTTATATAGTAATAGTATATAACGTTATACGTTATATAGTAATAGTATATTACGTTATACGTTATATAGTAATAGTATATAACGTTATACGTTATATAGTAATAGTATAGAACGTTGTACGTTATATAGTAATAGTATATAACGTTATACGTTATATAGTAATAGTATATAACGTTATACGTTATATAGTAATAGTATATAACGTTATACGTTATATAGTAATATTATATAACGTTATACGTGATATGGCAATACTATATAACGTTATACGTTATATAGTAATAGTATATAACATTATACGTTATATAGTAATAGTATATAACGTTATACGTTATATAGTAATAGTATATTACGTTATACGTTATATAGTTATAGTATATAACGTTATACGTTATATAGTAATAGTATATAACGTTATACGTTATATAGTAATAGTATATAACGTTATACGTGATATGGCAATACTATATAAAGTTATACGTTATATAGTAATACTATATAACGTTATACGTTATATAGTAATAGTATATAACGTTATACGTTATATAGTAATAGTATATAACGTTATACGTTGTATAGTAATATTATATAACGTTATACGTTATATAGTAATAGTATATAACGTTATACGTTATATAGTAATAGTATATAACGTTATACGTTATATAGTAATAGTATATAACGTTATACGTTATATAGTAATAGTATATAACCTTATACGTTATATAGTAATAGTATAGAACGTTGTACGTTATATAGTAATTGTATATAACGTTATACGTTATATAGTAATATTATATAACGTTATACGTGATATGGCAATACTATATAAAGTTATACGTTATATAGTAATACTATATAACGTTATACGTTATATAGTAATAGTATATAACGTTATACGTTATATAGTAATAGAATATAACGTTATACGTTATATAGTAATAGTATATAACGTTATACGTTATATAGTAATAGTATATAACGTTATACGTTATATAGTAATAGTATATAACGTTATACGTTATATAGTAATAGTATATAACGTTATACGTTATATAGTAATAGTATATAACGTTATACGTTATATAGTAATAGTATATAACGTTATACGTTATATAGTAATATTATATAACGTTATACGTAATATGGCAATACTATATAACGTTATACGTTATATAGTAACAGTATAGAACGTTGTACGTTATATAGTAATAGTATATAACGTTATACGTTATATAGTAATATTATATAACGTTATACGTGATATGGCAACACTATATAACGTTATACGTTATATAGTAACAGTATAGAACGTTGTACGTTATATAGTAATAGTATATAACGTTATACGTTATATAGTAATAGTATATAACGTTATACGTTATATAGTAATAGTATATAACGTTATACGTTATATAGTAATAGTATATAACGTTATACGTTATATAGTAATAGTATATAACGTAATACGTTATATAGTAATAGTATATAACGTTATACGTTATATAGTAATAGTATATAACGTTATACGTTATATAGTAATAGTATATAACGTTATACGTTATATAGTAATAGTATATAACGTTATACGTTATATAGTAATAGTGTATAACGTTATGCGTTATATAGTAATAGTATATAACGTTATACGTTATATAGTAATAGTATATAACGTTATACGTTATATAGTAATAGTATATTACGTTATACGTTATATAGTAATAGTATATAACGTTATACGTTATATAGTAATAGTATATAACGTTATACGTTATATAGTAATATTATATAACGTTATACGTGATATGGCAATACTATATAACGTTATACGTTATATAGTAACAGTATAGAACGTTGTACGTTATATAGTAATAGTATATAACGTTATACGTTATATAGTAATATTATATAACGTTATACGTAATATAGTAATAGTATATAACGTTATACGTTATATAGTAATATTATATAACGTTATACGTGATATGGCAATACTATATAACGTTATACGTTATATAGTAACAGTATAGAACGTTGTACGTTATATAGTAATAGTATATAACGTTATACGTTATATAGTAATATTATATAACGTTATACGTGATATGGCAATACTATATAACGTTATACGTTATATAGTAACAGTATAGAACGTTGTACGTTATATAGTAATAGTATATAACGTTATACGTTATATAGTAATAGTATATTACGTTATACGTTATATAGTTATAGTATATAACGTTATACGTTATATAGTAATAGTATATAACGTTATACGTTATATAGTAATAGTATATAACGTTATGCGTTATATAGTAATAGTATATAACGTTATGCGTTATATAGTAATAGTATATAACGTTATGCGTTATATAGTAATAGTATATAACGTTATACGTTATATAGTAATAGTATATAACGTTATACGTTATATAGTAATAGTATATAACGTTATACGTTATATAGTAATAGTATATAACGTTATACGTTATATAGTAATAGTATATAACGTTATACGTTATATAGTAATAGTATATAACGTTATACGTTATATAGTAATAGTATATAACGTTATACGTTATATAGTAGTAGTATATAAGGCTATACGTTATATAGTAATAGTATATAACGTTATGCGTTATATAGTAATAGTATATAACGTTATACGTTATATAGTAATAGAATATAACGTTATACGTTATATAGTAATAGTATATTACGTTATACGTTATATAGTAATAGTATATAACGTTATACGTTATATAGTAATAGTATAGAACGTTGTACGTTATATAGTAATAGTATATAACGTTATACGTTATATAGTAATAGTATATAACGTTATACGTTATATAGTAATAGTATATAACGTTATACGTTATATAGTAATAGTATATAACGTTATACGTTATATAGTAATAGTATATAACGTTATACGTTATATAGTAATAGTATATAACGTTATACGTTATATAGTAATAGTATATAACGTTATACGTTATATAGTAATAGTATATAACGTTATACGTTATATAGTAATATTATATAACGTTATACGTGATATGGCAATACTATATAACGTTATACGTTATATAGTAACAGTATAGAACGTTGTACGTTATATAGTAATAGTATATAACGTTATACGTTATATAGTAATATTATATAACGTTATACGTGATATGGCAACACTATATAACGTTATACGTTATATAGTAACAGTATAGAACGTTGTACGTTATATAGTAATAGTATATAACGTTATACGTTATATAGTAATAGTATATAACGTTATACGTTATATAGTAATAGTATATAACGTTATACGTTATATAGTAATATTATATAACGTTATACGTGATATGGCAATACTATATAACGTTATACGTTATATAGTAACAGTATAGAACGTTGTACGTTATATAGTAATAGTATATAACGTTATACGTTATATAGTAATATTATATAACGTTATACGTGATATGGCAATACTATATAACGTTATACGTTATATAGTAACAGTATAGAACGTTGTACGTTATATAGTAATAGTATATAACGTTATACGTTATATAGTAATAGTATATTACGTTATACGTTATATAGTTATAGTATATAACGTTATACGTTATATAGTAATAGTATATAACGTTATACGTTATATAGTAATAGTATATAACGTTATGCGTTATATAGTAATAGTATATAACGTTATACTTTATATAGTAATAGTATATAACGTTATACGTTATATAGTAATAGTATATAACGTTATACGTTATATAGTAATAGTATATAACGTTATACGTTATATAGTAATAGTATATAACGTTATACGTTATATAGTAATAGTATATAACGTTATACGTTATATAGTAATAGTATATAACGTTATACGTTATATAGTAATAGTATATAACGTTATACGTTATATAGTAGTAGTATATAAGGCTATACGTTATATAGTAATAGTATATAACGTTATGCGTTATATAGTAATAGTATATAACGTTATACGTTATATAGTAATAGAATATAACGTTATACGTTATATAGTAATAGTATATTACGTTATACGTTATATAGTAATAGTATATAACGTTATACGTTATATAGTAATAGTATAGAACGTTGTACGTTATATAGTAATAGTATATAACGTTATACGTTATATAGTAATAGTATATAACGTTATACGTTATATAGTAATAGTATATAACGTTATACGTTATATAGTAATAGTATATAACGTTATACGTTATATAGTAATAGTATATAACGTTATACGTTATATAGTAATAGTATATAACGTTATACGTTATATAGTAATAGTATATAACGTTATACGTTATATAGTAATAGTATATAACGTTATACGTTATATAGTAATAGTATATAACGTTCTACGTTATATAGTAATAGTATATAACGTTGTACGTTACATAGTAATAGTATATAACGTTATACGTTATATAGTAATAGTATATTACGTTATACGTTATATAGTAATAGTATATAACGTTATACGTTATATAGTAATATTATATAACGTTATACGTGATATGGCAATACTATATAACGTTATACGATATGTAGTAATAGTATATAACGTTATACGTTATATAGTAATAGTATATAACGTTATACGTTATATAGTAATAGTATATAACGTTATACGTTATATAGTAATAGTATATAACGTTCTACGTTATATAGTAATAGTATATAACGTTGTACGTTACATAGTAATAGTATATAACGTTATACGTTATATAGTAATAGTACATTACGTTATACGTTATATAGTAATAGTATATAACGTTATACGTTATATAGTAATAGTATATAACGTTATACGTTATATAGTAATAGTGTATAACGTTATGCGTTATATAGTAATAGTATATAACGTTATACGTTATATAGTAATAGTATATAACGTTATACGTTATATAGTAATAGTATATTACGTTATACGTTATATAGTAATAGTATATAACGTTATACGTTATATAGTAATAGTATATAACGTTATACGTTATATAGTAATATTATATAACGTTATACGTGATATGGCAATACTATATAACGTTATACGTTATATAGTAACAGTATAGAACGTTGTACGTTATATAGTAATAGTATATAACGTTATACGTTATATAGTAATATTATATAACGTTATACGTGATATGGCAACACTATATAACGTTATACGTTATATAGTAACAGTATAGAACGTTGTACGTTATATAGTAATAGTATATAACGTTATACGTTATATAGTAATAGTATATAACGTTATACGTTATATAGTAATAGTATATAACGTTATACGTTATATAGTAATAGTATATAACGTTCTACGTTATATAGTAATAGTATATAACGTTGTACGTTACATAGTAATAGTATATAACGTTATGCGTTATATAGTAATAGTATATAACGTTATACGTTATATAGTAGTAGTATATAAGGCTATACGTTATATAGTAATAGTATATAACGTTATGCGTTATATAGTAATAGTATATAACGTTATACGTTATATAGTAATAGTATATAACGTTATACGTTATATAGTAATAGTATATTACGTTATACGTTATATAGTAATAGTATATAACGTTATACGTTATATAGTAATAGTATAGAACGTTGTACGTTATATAGTAATAGTATATAACGTTATACGTTATATAGTAATAGTATATAACGTTATACGTTATATAGTAATAGTATATAACGTTATACGTTATATAGTAATATTATATAACGTTATACGTGATATGGCAATACTATATAACGTTATACGTTATATAGTAATAGTATATAACATTATACGTTATATAGTAATAGTATATAACGTTATACGTTATATAGTAATAGTATATTACGTTATACGTTATATAGTTATAGTATATAACGTTATACGTTATATAGTAATAGTATATAACGTTATACGTTATATAGTAATAGTATATAACGTTATACGTGATATGGCAATACTATATAAAGTTATACGTTATATAGTAATACTATATAACGTTATACGTTATATAATATTACTATATAACGTTATACGTTATATAGTAATAGTATATAACGTTATACGTTGTATAGTAATATTATATAACGTTATACGTTATATAGTAATAGTATATAACGTTATACGTTATATAGTAATAGTATATAACGTTATGCGTTATATAGTAATAGTATATAACGTTATACGTTATATAGTAATAGTATATAACCTTATACGTTATATAGTAATAGTATAGAACGTTGTACGTTATATAGTAATTGTATATAACGTTATACGTTATATAGTAATATTATATAACGTTATACGTGATATGGCAATACTATATAAAGTTATACGTTATATACTATTACTATATAACGCATAACGTTATATAGTAATAGTATATAACGTTATACGTTATATAGTAATAGAATATAACGTTATACGTTATATAGTAATAGTATATAACGTTATACGTTATATAGTAATAGTATATAACGTTATACGTTATATAGTAATAGTATATAACGTTATACGTTATATAGTAATAGTATATAACGTTATACGTTATATAGTAATAGTATATAACGTTATACGTTATATAGTAATAGTATATAACGTTATACGTTATATAGTAATATTATATAACGTTATACGTAATATGGCAATACTATATAACGTTATACGTTATATAGTAACAGTATAGAACGTTGTACGTTATATAGTAATAGTATATAACGTTATACGTTATATAGTAATATTATATAACGTTATACGTGATATGGCAACACTATATAACGTTATACGTTATATAGTAACAGTATAGAACGTTGTACGTTATATAGTAATAGTATATAACGTTATACGTTATATAGTAATAGTATATAACGTTATACGTTATATAGTAATATTATATAACGTTATACGTTATATAGTAATAGTATATAACGTTATACGTTATATAGTAATAGTATATAACGTTATGCGTTATATAGTAATAGTATATAACGTTATACGTTATATAGTAATAGTATATAACGTTATACGTTATATAGTAATAGTATATAACGTTATACGTTATATAGTAATATTATATAACGTTATACGTGATATGGCAATACTATATAACGTTATACGTTATATAGTAATAGTATATAACATTATACGTTATATAGTAATAGTATATAACGTTATACGTTATATAGTAATAGTATATTACGTTATACGTTATATAGTTATAGTATATAACGTTATACGTTATATAGTAATAGTATATAACGTTATACGTTATATAGTAATAGTATATAACGTTATACGTGATATGGCAATACTATATAAAGTTATACGTTATATAGTAATACTATATAACGTTATACGTTATATAGTAACAGTATAGAACGTTGTACGTTATATAGTAATAGTATATAACGTTATACGTTATATAGTAATATTATATAACGTTATACGTGATATGGCAATACTATATAACGTTATACGTTATATAGTAACAGTATAGAACGTTGTACGTTATATAGTAATAGTATATAACGTTATACGTTATATAGTAATAGTATATAACGTTATACGTTATATAGTAATAGTATATAACGTTATACGTTATATAGTAATAGTATATAACGTTATACGTTATATAGTAATAGTATATAACGTTATACGTTATATAGTAATATTATATAACGTTATACGTGATATGGCAATACTATATAACGTTATACGTTATATAGTAATAGTATATAACATTATACGTTATATAGTAATAGTATATAACGTTATACGTTATATAGTAATAGTATATTACGTTATACGTTATATAGTTATAGTATATAACGTTATACGTTATATAGTAATAGTATATAACGTTATACGTTATATAGTAATAGTATATAACGTTATGCGTTATATAGTAATAGTATATAACGTTATACGTTATATAGTAATAGTATATAACGTTATACGTTATATAGTAATAGTATATAACGTAATACGTTATATAGTAATAGTATATAACGTTATACGTTATATAGTAATAGTATATAACGTTATACGTTATATAGTAATAGTATATAACGTTATACGTTATATAGTAATAGTATATAACGTTATACGTTATATAGTAATAGTATATAACGTTATACGTTATATAGTAGTAGTATATAAGGCTATACGTTATATAGTAATAGTATATAACGTTATGCGTTATATAGTAATAGTATATAACGTTATACGTTATATAGTAATAGTATATAACGTTATACGTTATATAGTAATAGTATATTACGTTACACGTTATATAGTAATAGTATATAACGTTATACGTTATATAGTAATAGTATATAACGTTATACGTTATATAGTAATAGTATAGAACGTTGTACGTTATATAGTAATAGTATATAACGTTATACGTTATATAGTAATAGTATATAACGTTATACGTTATATAGTAATAGTATATAACGTTATACGTTATATAGTAATAGTATATAACGTTATACGTTATATAGTAATAGTATATAACGTTATACGTTATATAGTAATAGTATATAACGTTATACGTTATATAGTAATAGTATATAACGTTATACGTTATATAGTAGTAGTATATAAGGCTATACGTTATATAGTAATAGTATATAACGTTATGCGTTATATAGTAATAGTATATAACGTTATACGTTATATAGTAATAGTATATAACGTTATACGTTATATAGTAATAGTATATTACGTTATACGTTATATAGTAATAGTATATAACGTTATACGTTATATAGTAATAGTATATAACGTTATACGTTATATAGTAATAGTATATAACGTTATACGATAGTATGGAATAGTATATATCGTTACACGTTATATAGTAATAGTATATAACGTTATACGTTATATAGTAATAGTATATAACGTTATACGTTATATAGTAATAGTATATAACGTTATACGTTATATAGTAATATTATATAACGTTATGCGTTATATAGTAATAGTATATAACGTTATACGTTATATAGTAATATTATATAACGTTATACGTGATATGGCAACACTATATAACGTTATACGTTATATAGTAACAGTATAGAACGTTGTACGTTATATAGTAATAGTATATAACGTTATACGTTATATAGTAATAGTATATAACGTTATACGTTATATAGTAATAGTATATAACGTTATACGTTATATAGTAATATTATATAACGTTATACGTGATATGGCAATACTATATAACGTTATACGTTATATAGTAACAGTATAGAACGTTGTACGTTATATAGTAATAGTATATAACGTTATACGTTATATAGTAATATTATATAACGTTATACGTGATATGGCAATACTATATAACGTTATACGTTATATAGTAACAGTATAGAACGTTGTACGTTATATAGTAATAGTATATAACGTTATACGTTATATAGTAATAGTATATTACGTTATACGTTATATAGTTATAGTATATAACGTTATACGTTATATAGTAATAGTATATAACGTTATACGTTATATAGTAATAGTATATAACGTTATGCGTTATATAGTAATAGTATATAACGTTATACGTTATATAGTAATAGTATATAACGTTATACGTTATATAGTAATAGTATATAACGTTATACGTTATATAGTAATAGTATATAACGTTATACGTTATATAGTAATAGTATATAACGTTATACGTTATATAGTAATAGTATATAACGTTATACGTTATATAGTAATAGTATATAACGTTATACGTTATATAGTAATAGTATATAACGTTATACGTTATATAGTAGTAGTATATAAGGCTATACGTTATATAGTAATAGTATATAACGTTATGCGTTATATAGTAATAGTATATAACGTTATACGTTATATAGTAATAGAATATAACGTTATACGTTATATAGTAATAGTATATTACGTTATACGTTATATAGTAATAGTATATAACGTTATACGTTATATAGTAATAGTATAGAACGTTGTACGTTATATAGTAATAGTATATAACGTTGTACGTTACATAGTAATAGTATATAACGTTATACGTTATATAGTAATAGTATATTACGTTATACGTTATATAGTAATAGTATATAACGTTATACGTTATATAGTAATAGTATATAACGTTATGCGTTATATAGTAATAGTGTATAACGTTATGCGTTATATAGTAATAGTATATAACGTTATACGTTATATAGTAATAGTATATAACGTTATACGTTATATAGTAATAGTATATTACGTTATACGTTATATAGTAATAGTATATAACGTTATACGTTATATAGTAATAGTATATAACGTTATACGTTATATAGTAATATTATATAACGTTATACGTGATATGGCAATACTATATAACGTTATACGTTATATAGTAACAGTATAGAACGTTGTACGTTATATAGTAATAGTATATAACGTTATACGTTATATAGTAATATTATATAACGTTATACGTGATATGGCAACACTATATAACGTTATACGTTATATAGTAACAGTATAGAACGTTGTACGTTATATAGTAATAGTATATAACGTTATACGTTATATAGTAATAGTATATAACGTTATACGTTATATAGTAATAGTATATAACGTTATACGTTATATAGTAATATTATATAACGTTATACGTGATATGGCAATACTATATAACGTTATACGTTATATAGTAACAGTATAGAACGTAGTACGTTATATAGTAATAGTATATAACGTTATACGTTATATAGTAATATTATATAACGTTATACGTGATATGGCAATACTATATAACGTTATACGTTATATAGTAACAGTATAGAACGTTGTACGTTATATAGTAATAGTATATAACGTTATACGTTATATAGTAATAGTATATTACGTTATACGTTATATAGTTATAGTATATAACGTTATACGTTATATAGTAATAGTATATAACGTTATACGTTATATAGTAATAGTATATAACGTTATGCGTTATATAGTAATAGTATATAACGTTATACGTTATATAGTAATAGTATATAACGTTATACGTTATATAGTAATAGTATATAACGTTATACGTTATATAGTAATAGTATATAACGTTATACGTTATATAGTAATAGTATATAACGTTATACGTTATATAGTAATAGTATATAACGTTATACGTTATATAGTAATAGTATATAACGTTATACGTTATATAGTAATAGTATATAACGTTATACGTTATATAGTAATAGTATATAACGTTATACGTTATATAGTAGTAGTATATAAGGCTATACGTTATATAGTAATAGTATATAAGGCTATACGTTATATAGTAATAGTATATAACGTTATGCGTTATATAGTAATAGTATATTACGTTATACGTTATATAGTAATAGTATATAACGTTATAGGTTATATAGTAATAGTATAGAACGTTGTACGTTATATAGTAATAGTATATAACGTTATATGTTATATAGTAATAGTATATAACGTTATACGTTATATAGTAATAGTATATAACGTTATACGTTATATAGTAATAGTATATAACGTTATACGTTATATAGTAATAGTATATAACGTTATACGTTATATAGTAATAGTATATAACGTTATACGTTATATAGTAATAGTATATAACGTTATACGTTATATAGTAGTAGTATATAAGGCTATACGTTATATAGTAGTAGTATATAACGTTATGCGTTATATAGTAATAGTATATAACGTTATACGTTATATAGTAATAGTATATAACGTTATACGTTATATAGTAATAGTATATTACGTTATACGTTATATAGTAATAGTATATAACGTTATACGTTATATAGTAATAGTATATAACGTTATACGTTATATAGTAATAGTATATAACGTTATACGATATATAGTAATAGTATATAACGTTATACGTTATATAGTAATAGTATATAACGTTATACGTTATATAGTAATAGTATATAACGTTATACGTTATATAGTAATAGTATATAACGTTATACGTTATATAGTAATAGTATATAACGTTATACGTTATATAGTAATAGTATATAACGTTATACGTTATATAGTAATAGTATATAACGTTATACGTTATATAGTAATAGTATATAACGTTATACGTTATATAGTAGTAGTATATAAGGCTATACGTTATATAGTAATAGTATATAACGTTATGCGTTATATAGTAATAGTATATAACGTTATACGTTATATAGTAATAGTATATTACGTTACACGTTATACAGTAATAGTATATAACGTTATACGTTATATAGTAATAGTATATAACGTTCTACGTTATATAGTAATAGTATATAACGTTGTACGTTACATAGTAATAGTATATAACGTTATACGTTATATAGTAATAGTATATTACGTTATACGTTATATAGTAATAGTATATAACGTTATACGTTATATAGTAATAGTATATAACGTTATACGTTATATAGTAATAGTGTATAACGTTATGCGTTATATAGTAATAGTATATAACGTTATACGTTATATAGTAATAGTATATAACGTTATACGTTATATAGTAATAGTATATTACGTTATACGTTATATAGTAATAGTATATAACGTTATACGTTATATAGTAATAGTATATAACGTTATACGTTATATAGTAATATTATATAACGTTATACGTGATATGGCAATACTATATAACGTTATACGTTATATAGTAACAGTATAGAACGTTGTACGTTATATAGTAATAGTATATAACGTTATACGTTATATAGTAATATTATATAATGTTATACGTGATATGGCAACACTATATAACGTTATACGTTATATAGTAACAGTATAGAACGTTGTACGTTATATAGTAATAGTATATAACGTTATACGTTATATAGTAATAGTATATAACGTTATACGTTATATAGTAATAGTATATAACGTTATACGTTATATAGTAATATTATATAACGTTATACGTGATATGGCAATACTATATAACGTTATACGTTATATAGTAACAGTATAGAACGTTGTACGTTATATAGTAATAGTATATAACGTTATACGTTATATAGTAATATTATATAACGTTATACGTGATATGGCAATACTATATAACGTTATACGTTATATAGTAACAGTATAGAACGGTGTACGTTATATAGTAATAGTATATAACGTTATACGTTATATAGTAATAGTATATTACGTTATACGTTATATAGTTATAGTATATAACGTTATACGTTATATAGTAATAGTATATAACGTTATACGTTATATAGTAATAGTATATAACGTTATGCGTTATATAGTAATAGTATATAACGTTATACGTTATATAGTAATAGTATATAACGTTATACGTTATATAGTAATAGTATATAACGTTATACGTTATATAGTAATAGTATATAACGTTATACGTTATATAGTAATAGTATATAACGTTATACGTTATATAGTAATAGTATATAACGTTATACGTTATATAGTAATAGTATATAACGTTATACGTTATATAGTAATAGTATATAACGTTATACGTTATATAGTAGTAGTATATAAGGCTATACGTTATATAGTAATAGTATATAACGTTATACGTTATATAGTAATAGTATATAACGTTATACGTTATATAGTAATAGTATATTACGTTATACGTTATATAGTAATAGTATATAACGTTATACGTTATATAGTAATAGTATAGAACGTTGTACGTTATATAGTAATAGTATATAACGTTATACGTTATATAGTAATAGTATATAACGTTATACGTTATATAGTAATAGTATATAACGTTATACGTTATATAGTAATAGTATATAACGTTATACGTTATATAGTAATAGTATATAACGTTATACGTTATATAGTAATAGTATATAACGTTATACGTTATATAGTAATAGTATATAACGTTATACGTTATATAGTAGTAGTATATAAGGCTATACGTTATATAGTAGTAGTATATAACGTTATGCGTTATATAGTAATAGTATATAACGTTATACGTTATATAGTAATAGTATATAACGTTATACGTTATATAGTAATAGTATATTACGTTATACGTTATATAGTAATAGTATATAACGTTATACGTTATATAGTAATAGTATATAACGTTATACGTTATATAGTAATAGTATATAACGTTATACGATATATAGTAATAGTATATAACGTTATACGTTATATAGTAATAGTATATAACGTTATACGTTATATAGTAATAGTATATAACGTTATACGTTATATAGTAATAGTATATAACGTTATACGTTATATAGTAATATTATATAACGTTATACGTGATATGGCAATACTATATAACGTTATACGTTATATAGTAACAGTATAGAACGTTGTACGTTATATAGTAATAGTATATAACGTTATACGTTATATAGTAATATTATATAACGTTATACGTGATATGGCAACACTATATAACGTTATACGTTATATAGTAACAGTATAGAACGTTGTACGTTATATAGTAATAGTATATAACGTTATACGTTATATAGTAATAGTATATAACGTTATACGTTATATAGTAATAGTATATAACGTTATACGTTATATAGTAATATTATATAACGTTATACGTGATATGGCAATACTATATAACGTTATACGTTATATAGTAACAGTATAGAACGTATAACGTTATATAGTAATAGTATATAACGTTATACGTTATATAGTAATATTATATAACGTTATACGTGATATGGCAATACTATATAACGTTATACGTTATATAGTAACAGTATAGAACGTTGTACGTTATATAGTAATAGTATATAACGTTATACGTTATATAGTAATAGTATATTACGTTATACGTTATATAGTTATAGTATATAACGTTATACGTTATATAGTAATAGTATATAACGTTATACGTTATATAGTAATAGTATATAACGTTATGCGTTATATAGTAATAGTATATAACGTTATACGTTATATAGTAATAGTATATAACGTTATACGTTATATAGTAATAGTATATAACGTTATACGTTATATAGTAATAGTATATAACGTTATACGTTATATAGTAATAGTATATAACGTTATACGTTATATAGTAATAGTATATAACGTTATACGTTATATAGTAATAGTATATAACGTTATACGTTATATAGTAATAGTATATAACGTTATACGTTATATAGTAATAGTATATAACGTTATACGTTATATAGTAGTAGTATATAAGGCTATACGTTATATAGTAATAGTATATAACGTTATACGTTATATAGTAATAGTATATAACGTTATACGTTATATAGTAATAGTATATTACGTTATACGTTATATAGTAATAGTATATAACGTTATAGGTTATATAGTAATAGTATAGAACGTTGTACGTTATATAGTAATAGTATATAACGTTATATGTTATATAGTAATAGTATATAACGTTATACGTTATATAGTAATAGTATATAACGTTATACGTTATATAGTAATAGTATATAACGTTATACGTTATATAGTAATAGTATATAACGTTATACGTTATATAGTAATAGTATATAACGTTATACGTTATATAGTAATAGTATATAACGTTATACGTTATATAGTAGTAGTATATAAGGCTATACGTTATATAGTAGTAGTATATAACGTTATGCGTTATATAGTAATAGTATATAACGTTATACGTTATATAGTAATAGTATATAACGTTATACGTTATATAGTAATAGTATATTACGTTATACGTTATATAGTAATAGTATATAACGTTATACGTTATATAGTAATAGTATATAACGTTATACGTTATATAGTAATAGTATATAACGTTATACGATATATAGTAATAGTATATAACGTTATACGTTATATAGTAATAGTATATAACGTTATACGTTATATAGTAATAGTATATAACGTTATACGTTATATAGTAATAGTATATAACGTTATACGTTATATAGTAATAGTATATAACGTTATACGTTATATAGTAATAGTATATAACGTTATACGTTATATAGTAATAGTATATAACGTTATACGTTATATAGTAATAGTATATAACGTTATACGTTATATAGTAGTAGTATATAAGGCTATACGTTATATAGTAATAGTATATAACGTTATGCGTTATATAGTAATAGTATATAACGTTATACGTTATATAGTAATAGTATATTACGTTACACGTTATACAGTAATAGTATATAACGTTATACGTTATATAGTAATAGTATATAACGTTCTACGTTATATAGTAATAGTATATAACGTTGTACGTTACATAGTAATAGTATATAACGTTATACGTTATATAGTAATAGTATATTACGTTATACGTTATATAGTAATAGTATATAACGTTATACGTTATATAGTAATAGTATATAACGTTATACGTTATATAGTAATAGTGTATAACGTTATGCGTTATATAGTAATAGTATATAACGTTATACGTTATATAGTAATAGTATATAACGTTATACGTTATATAGTAATAGTATATTACGTTATACGTTATATAGTAATAGTATATAACGTTATACGTTATATAGTAATAGTATATAACGTTATACGTTATATAGTAATATTATATAACGTTATACGTGATATGGCAATACTATATAACGTTATACGTTATATAGTAACAGTATAGAACGTTGTACGTTATATAGTAATAGTATATAACGTTATACGTTATATAGTAATATTATATAATGTTATACGTGATATGGCAACACTATATAACGTTATACGTTATATAGTAACAGTATAGAACGTTGTACGTTATATAGTAATAGTATATAACGTTATACGTTATATAGTAATAGTATATAACGTTATACGTTATATAGTAATAGTATATAACGTTATACGTTATATAGTAATATTATATAACGTTATACGTGATATGGCAATACTATATAACGTTATACGTTATATAGTAACAGTATAGAACGTTGTACGTTATATAGTAATAGTATATAACGTTATACGTTATATAGTAATATTATATAACGTTATACGTGATATGGCAATACTATATAACGTTATACGTTATATAGTAACAGTATAGAACGGTGTACGTTATATAGTAATAGTATATAACGTTATACGTTATATAGTAATAGTATATTACGTTATACGTTATATAGTTATAGTATATAACGTTATACGTTATATAGTAATAGTATATAACGTTATACGTTATATAGTAATAGTATATAACGTTATGCGTTATATAGTAATAGTATATAACGTTATACGTTATATAGTAATAGTATATAACGTTATACGTTATATAGTAATAGTATATAACGTTATACGTTATATAGTAATAGTATATAACGTTATACGTTATATAGTAATAGTATATAACGTTATACGTTATATAGTAATAGTATATAACGTTATACGTTATATAGTAATAGTATATAACGTTATACGTTATATAGTAATAGTATATAACGTTATACGTTATATAGTAGTAGTATATAAGGCTATACGTTATATAGTAATAGTATATAACGTTATACGTTATATAGTAATAGTATATAACGTTATACGTTATATAGTAATAGTATATTACGTTATACGTTATATAGTAATAGTATATAACGTTATACGTTATATAGTAATAGTATAGAACGTTGTACGTTATATAGTAATAGTATATAACGTTATACGTTATATAGTAATAGTATATAACGTTATACGTTATATAGTAATAGTATATAACGTTATACGTTATATAGTAATAGTATATAACGTTATACGTTATATAGTAATAGTATATAACGTTATACGTTATATAGTAATAGTATATAACGTTATACGTTATATAGTAATAGTATATAACGTTATACGTTATATAGTAGTAGTATATAAGGCTATACGTTATATAGTAGTAGTATATAACGTTATGCGTTATATAGTAATAGTATATAACGTTATACGTTATATAGTAATAGTATATAACGTTATACGTTATATAGTAATAGTATATTACGTTATACGTTATATAGTAATAGTATATAACGTTATACGTTATATAGTAATAGTATATAACGTTATACGTTATATAGTAATAGTATATAACGTTATACGATATATAGTAATAGTATATAACGTTATACGTTATATAGTAATAGTATATAACGTTATACGTTATATAGTAATAGTATATAACGTTATACGTTATATAGTAATAGTATATAACGTTATACGTTATATAGTAATATTATATAACGTTATACGTGATATGGCAATACTATATAACGTTATACGATATGTAGTAATAGTATATAACGTTATACGTTATATAGTAATAGTATATAACGTTATACGTTATATAGTAATAGTATATAACGTTATACGTTATATAGTAATAGTATATAACGTTATACGTTATATAGTAATAGTATATAACGTTATACGTTATATAGTAGTAGTATATAAGGCTATACGTTATATAGTAGTAGTATATAACGTTATGCGTTATATAGTAATAGTATATAACGTTATACGTTATATAGTAATAGTATATAACGTTATACGTTATATAGTAATAGTATATTACGTTATACGTTATATAGTAATAGTATATAACGTTATACGTTATATAGTAATAGTATATAACGTTATACGTTATATAGTAATAGTATATAACGTTATACGATATATAGTAATAGTATATAACGTTATACGTTATATAGTAATAGTATATAACGTTATACGTTATATAGTAATAGTATATAACGTTATACGTTATATAGTAATATTATATAACGTTATACGTGATATGGCAATACTATATAACGTTATACGATATGTAGTAATAGTATATAACGTTATACGTTATATAGTAATAGTATATAACGTTATACGTTATATAGTAATAGTATATAACGTTATACGTTATATAGTTATAGTATATAACGTTCTACGTTATATAGTAATAGTATATAACGTTGTACGTTACATAGTAATAGTATATAACGTTATACGTTATATAGTAATAGTATATTACGTTATACGTTATATAGTAATAGTATATAACGTTATACGTTATATAGTAATAGTATATAACGTTATACGTTATATAGTAATAGTATATAACGTTATGCGTTATATAGTAATAGTATATAACGTTATACGTTATATAGTAATAGTATATAACGTTATACGTTATATAGTAATAGTATATTACGTTATACGTTATATAGTAATAGTATATAACGTTATACGTTATATAGTAATAGTATATAACGTTATACGTTATATAGTAATATTATATAACGTTATACGTGATATGGCAATACTATATAACGTTATACGTTATATAGTAACAGTATAGAACGTTGTACGTTATATAGTAATAGTATATAACGTTATACGTTATATAGTAATAGTATATAACGTTATACGTTATATAGTAATAGTATATTACGTTATACGTTATATAGTAATAGTATATTACGTTATACGTTATATAGTAATAGTATATAACGTTATACGTGCTATGGCAATACTATATAACGTTATACGTTATATAGTAATAGTATATAACGTTATACGTTATATAGTAATATTATATAACGTTATACGTTATATAGTAATAGTATATAACGTTATACGTTGTATAGTAATATTATATAACGTTATACGCTATTACGTAATAGTATATGACGTTATACGTTAATACGTAATAGTATATATCGTTATACGTTATATAGTAATAGTATATAACGTTATACGTTATATAGTAATAGTATATAACGTTATGCGTTATATAGTAATAGTATATAACGTTATACGTTATATAGTAATAGTATATAACGTTATACGTTATATAGTAATAGTATATAACGTTATACGTTATATAGTAATAGTATATTACGTTATACGTTATATAGTAATAGTATATAACGTTATACGTTATATAGTAATAGTATATAACGTTATACGTTATATAGTAATATTATATAACGTTATACGTGATATGGCAATACTATATAACGTCATACGTTATATAGTAACAGTATAGAACGTTGTACGTTATATAGTAATAGTATATAACGTTATACGTTATATAGTAATATTATATAACGTTATACGTGATATGGCAATACTATATAACGTTATACGTTATATAGTAACAGTATAGAACGTTGTACGTTATATAGTAATAGTATATAACGTTATACGTTATATAGTAATAGTATATAACGTTATACGTTATATCGTAATAGTATATAACGTTATACGTTATATAGTAATAGTATATAACGTTATACGTTATATAGTAATATTATATAACGTTATACGTGATATGGCAATACTATATAACGTTATACGTTATATAGTAATAGTATATAACGTTATACGTTATATAGTAATAGTATATAACGTTATACGTTATATAGTAATAGTATATAACGTTATACGTTATATAGTAATAGTATATAACGTTATACGTTATATAGTAGTAGTATATAAGGCTATACGTTATATAGTAGTAGTATATAACGTTATACGTTATATAGTAATAGTATATTACGTTATACGTTATATAGTAATAGTATATAACGTTATACGTTATATAGTAATAGTATATAACGTTATACGTTATATAGTAATAGTATATAACGTTATGCGTTATATAGTAATAGTATATAACGTTATACGTTATATAGTAATAGTATATAACGTTATACGTTATATAGTAATAGTATATTACGTTATACGTTATATAGTAATAGTATATAACGTTATACGTTATATAGTAATAGTATATAACGTTATACGTTATATAGTAATATTATATAACGTTATACGTGATATGGCAATACTATATAACGTTATACGTTATATAGTAACAGTATAGAACGTTGTACGTTATATAGTAATAGTATATAACGTTATACGTTATATAGTAATATTATATAACGTTATACGTGATATGGCAATACTATATAACGTTATACGTTATATAGTAACAGTATAGAACGTTGTACGTTATATAGTAATAGTATATAACGTTATACGTTATATAGTAATAGTATATAACGTTATACGTTATATAGTAATAGTATATTACGTTATACGTTATATAGTAATAGTATATTACGTTATACGTTATATAGTAATAGTATATAACGTTATACGTGCTATGGCAATACTATATAACGTTATACGTTATATAGTAATAGTATATAACGTTATACGTTATATAGTAATATTATATAACGTTATACGTTATATAGTAATAGTATATAACGTTATACGTTGTATAGTAATATTATATAACGTTATACGCTATTACGTAATAGTATATGACGTTATACGTTAATACGTAATAGTATATATCGTTATACGTTATATAGTAATAGTATATAACGTTATACGTTATATAGTAATAGTATATAACGTTATGCGTTATATAGTAATAGTATATAACGTTATACGTTATATAGTAATAGTATATAACGTTATACGTTATATAGTAATAGTATATAACGTTATACGTTATATAGTAATAGTATATTACGTTATACGTTATATAGTAATAGTATATAACGTTATACGTTATATAGTAATAGTATATAACGTTATACGTTATATAGTAATATTATATAACGTTATACGTGATATGGCAATACTATATAACGTTATACGTTATATAGTAACAGTATAGAACGTTGTACGTTATATAGTAATAGTATATAACGTTATACGTTATATAGTAATATTATATAACGTTATACGTGATATGGCAATACTATATAACGTTATACGTTATATAGTAACAGTATAGAACGTTGTACGTTATATAGTAATAGTATATAACGTTATACGTTATATAGTAATAGTATATAACGTTATACGTTATATCGTAATAGTATATAACGTTATACGTTATATAGTAATAGTATATAACGTTATACGTTATATAGTAATATTATATAACGTTATACGTGATATGGCAATACTATATAACGTTATACGTTATATAGTAATAGTATATAACATTATACGTTATATAGTAATAGTATATAACGTTATACGTTATACAGTAATAGTATATAACGTTATACGTTATATAGTAATAGTATATAACGTTATACGTTATATAGTAATAGTATATAACGTTATACGTTATATAGTAATAGTATATAACGTTATACGTTATATAGTAATAGTATATAACGTTATACGTTATATAGTAATAGTATATAACGTTATACGTTATATAGCAATACTATATAACGTTATACGTTATATAGTAATATTATATAACGTTATACGTGATATGGCAATACTATATAACGTTATACGTTATATAGCAATAGTATATAACGTTATACGTTGTATAGTAATATTATATAACGTTATACGTTATATAGTAATAGTATATAACGTTATACGTTGTATAGTAATAGTATATAACGTTATACGTTATATAGTAATAGTATATAACGTTATACGTTATATAGTAATAGTATATAACGTTGTACGTTATATAGTAATAGTATATAACGTTATACGTTATATAGTAATAGTATATTACGTTATACGTTATATAGTAATAGTATATAACGTTATACGTTATATAGTAATAGTATATAACGTTATGCGTTATATAGTAATAGTATATAACGTTATACGTTATATAGTAATAGTATATAACGTTATGCGTTATATAGTAATAGTATATAACGTTATACGTTATATAGTAATAGTATATAACGTTATACGTTATATAGTAATAGTATATTACGTTATACGTTATATAGTAATAGTATATTACGTTATACGTTATATAGTAATAGTATATAACGTTATACGTGCTATGGCAATACTATATAACGTTATACGTTATATAGTAATAGTATATAACGTTATACGTTATATAGTAACATTATATAACGTTATACGTTATATAGTAATAGTATATAACGTTATACGTTGTATAGTAATATTATATAACGTTATACGCTATTACGTAATAGTATATGACGTTATACGTTAATACGTAATAGTATATATCGTTATACGTTATATAGTAATAGTATATAACGTTATACGTTATATAGTAATAGTATATAACGTTATGCGTTATATAGTAATAGTATATAACGTTATACGTTATATAGTAATAGTATATAACCTTATACGTTATATAGTAATAGTATAGAACGTTGTACGTTATATAGTAATTGTATATAACGTTATACGTTATATAGTAATATTATATAACGTTATACGTGATATGGCAATACTATATAAAGCTATACGTTATATAGTAATACTATATAACGTTATACGTTATATAGTAATAGTATATAACGTTATACGTTATATAGTAATAGTATATAACGTTATACGTTATATAGTAATAGTATATAACGTTATACGTTATATAGTAATAGTATATAACGTTATACGTTATATAGTAATATTATATAACGTTATACGTGATATGGCAATACTATATAACGTTATACGTTATATAGTAACAGTATAGAACGTTGTACGTTATATAGTAATAGTATATAACGTTATACGTTATATAGTAATATTATATAACGTTATACGTGATATGGCAACACTATATAACGTTATACGTTATATAGTAACAGTATAGAACGTTGTACGTTATATAGTAATAGTATATAACGTTATACGTTATATAGTAATAGTATATAACGTTATACGTTATATAGTAATAGTATATAACGTTATACGTTATATAGTAATATTATATAACGTTATACGTGATATGGCAATACTATATAACGTTATACGTTATATAGTAACAGTATAGAATGTTGTACGTTATATAGTAATAGTATATAACGTTATACGTTATATAGTAATATTATATAACGTTATACGTGATATGGCAATACTATATAACGTTATACGTTATATAGTAACAGTATAGAACGTTGTACGTTATATAGTAATAGTATATAACGTTATACGTTATATAGTAATAGTATATAACGTTATACGTTATATAGTAATAGTATATAACGTTATACGTTATATAGTAATAGTATATAACGTTATACGTTATATAGTAATATTATATAACGTTATACGTGATATGGCAATACTATATAACGTTATACGTTATATAGTAATAGTATATAACATTATACGTTATATAGTAATAGTATATAACGTTATACGTTATATAGTAATAGTATATTACGTTATACGTTATATAGTTATAGTATATAACGTTATACGTTATATAGTAATAGTATATAACGTTATACGTTATATAGTAATAGTATATAACGTTATGCGTTATATAGTAATAGTATATAACGTTATACGTTATATAGTAATAGTATATAACGTTATACGTTATATAGTAATAGTATATAACGTTATACGTTATATAGTAATAGTATATAACGTTATACGTTATATAGTAATAGTATATAACGTTATACGTTATATAGTAATAGTATATAACGTTATACGTTATATAGTAATAGTATATAACGTTATACGTTATATAGTAATAGTATATAACGTTATACGTTATATAGTAGTAGTATATAAGGCTATACGTTATATAGTAATAGTATATAACGTTATGCGTTATATAGTAATAGTATATAACGTTATACGTTATATAGTAATAGTATATAACGTTATACGTTATATAGTAATAGTATATTACGTTATACGTTATATAGTAATAGTATATAACGTTATACGTTATATAGTAATAGTATATAACGTTATACGTTATATAGTAATAGTATATAACGTTATACGATATATAGTAATAGTATATAACGTTATACGTTATATAGTAATAGTATATAACGTTATACGTTATATAGTAATAGTATATAACGTTATACGTTATATAGTAATAGTATATAACGTTATACGTTATATAGTAATAGTATATAACGTTATACGTTATATAGTAATAGTATATAACGTTATACGTTATATAGTAATAGTATATAACGTTATACGTTGAATAGTAATATTATATAACGTTATACGCTAGTACGTAATAGTATATAACGTTATACGTTAATACGTAATAGTATATAACGTTATACGTTATATAGTAATAGTATATAACGTTATACGTTATATAGTAATAGTATATAACGTTATGCGTTATATAGTAATAGTATATAACGTTATACGTTATATAGTAATAGTATATAACCTTATACGTTATATAGTAATAGTATAGAACGTTGTACGTTATATAGTAATTGTATATAACGTTATACGTTATATAGTAATATTATATAACGTTATACGTGATATGGCAATACTATATAACGTTATACGTTATATAGTAATACTATATAACGTTATACGTTATATAGTAATAGTATATAACGTTATACGTTATATAGTAATAGTATATTACGTTATACGTTATATAGTAATAGTATATAACGTTATACGTTATATAGTAATAGTATATAACGTTATACGTTATATAGTAATAGTATATAACGTTATACGTTATATAGTAATATTATATAACGTTATACGTGATATGGCAATACTATATAACGTTATACGTTATATAGTAATAGTATATAACGTTATACGTTATATAGTAATATTATATAACGTTATACGTTATATAGTAATAGTATATAACGTTATACGTTGTATAGTAATATTATATAACGTTATACGCTATTACGTAATAGTATATAACGTTATACGTTAATACGTAATAGTATATATCGTTATACGTTATATAGTAATAGTATATAACGTTATACGTTATATAGTAATAGTATATAACGTTATGCGTTATATAGTAATAGTATATAACGTTATACGTTATATAGTAATAGTATATAACCTTATACGTTATATAGTAATAGTATAGAACGTTGTACGTTATATAGTAATTGTATATAACGTTATACGTTATATAGTAATATTATATAACGTTATACGTGATATGGCAATACTATATAACGTATAACGTTATATAATATTACTATATAACGTTATACGTTATATAGTAATAGTATATAACGTTATACGTTATATAGTAATAGTATATAACGTTATACGTTATATAGTAATATTATATAACGTTATACGTGATATGGCAATACTATATAACGTTATACGTTATATAGTAACAGTATAGAACGTTGTACGTTATATAGTAATAGTATATAACGTTATACGTTATATAGTAATAGTATATAACGTTATACGTTATATAGTAATAGTATATAACGTTATACGTTATATAGTAATAGTATATAACGTTATACGTTATATAGTAATAGTATATAACGTTATACGTTATATAGTAATATTATATAACGTTATACGTGATATGGCAATACTATATAACGTTATACGATATGTAGTAATAGTATATAACGTTATACGTTATATAGTAATAGTATATAACGTTATACGTTATATAGTAATAGTATATAACGTTATACGTTATATAGTAATAGTATATAACGTTCTACGTTATATAGTAATAGTATATAACGTTATACGTTATATAGTAATAGTATATAACGTTATACGTTATATAGTAATAGTATATAACGTTATACGTTATATAGTAATAGTATATAACGTTATACGTTATATAGTAATAGTATATAACGTTATACGTTGAATAGTAATATTATATAACGTTATACGCTATTACGTAATAGTATATAACGTTATACGTTAATACGTAATAGTATATATCGTTATACGTTATATAGTAATAGTATATAACGTTATACGTTATATACTATTACTATATAACGTTATGCGTTATATAGTAATAGTATATAACGTTATACGTTATATAGTAATAGTATATAACCTTATACGTTATATAGTAATAGTATAGAACGTTGTACGTTATATAGTAATTGTATATAACGTTATACGTTATATAGTAATATTATATAACGTTATACGTGATATGGCAATACTATATAACGTATAACGTTATATAGTAATACTATATAACGTTATACGTTATATAGTAATAGTATATAACGTTATACGTTATATAGTAATAGTATATTACGTTATACGTTATATAGTAATAGTATATAACGTTATACGTTATATAGTAATAGTATATAACGTTATACGTTATATAGTAATAGTATATTACGTTATACGTTATATAGTAATAGTATATAACGTTATACGTTATATAGTAATAGTATATAACGTTATACGTTATATAGTAATAGTATATAACGTTATACGTTATATAGTAATAGTATATAACGTTATACGTTATATAGTAATAGTATATAACGTTATACGTTATATAGTAATAGTATATAACGTTATACGTTATATAGTAATAGTATATAACGTTATACGTTATATAGTAATAGTATATAACGTTATACGTTATATAGTAATAGTATATAACGTTATACGTTGTATAGTAATATTATATAACGTTATACGCTATTACGTAATAGTATATAACGTTATACGTTAATACGTAATAGTATATATCGTTATACGTTATATACTATTACTATATAACGTTATACGTTATATAGTAATAGTATATAACGTTATGCGTTATATAGTAATAGTATATAACGTTATACGTTATATAGTAATAGTATATAACGTTATACGTTATATAGTAATAGTATAGAACGTTGTACGTTATATAGTAATTGTATATAACGTTATACGTTATATAGTAATATTATATAACGTTATACGTGATATGGCAATACTATATAACGTTATACGTTATATAGTAATACTATATAACGTTATACGTTATATAGTAATAGTATATAACGTTATACGTTATATAGTAATAGTATATTACGTTATACGTTATATAGTAATAGTATATAACGTTATACGTTATATAGTAATATTATATAACGTTATACGTGATATGGCAATACTATATAACGTTATACGTTATGTAGTAATAGTATATAACGTTATACGTTATATAGTAATAGTATATAACGTTATACGTTATATAGTAATAGTATATAACGTTATACGTTATATAGTAATAGTATATAACGTTCTACGTTATATAGTAATAGTATATAACGTTGTACGTTACATAGTAATAGTATATAACGTTATACGTTATATAGTAATAGTATATTACGTTATACGTTATATAGTAATAGTATATAACGTTATACGTTATATAGTAATAGTATATAACGTTATACGTTATATAGTAATAGTATATAACGTTATGCGTTATATAGTAATAGTATATAACGTTATACGTTATATAGTAATAGTATATAACGTTATACGTTATATAGTAATAGTATATAACGTTATACGTTATATAGTAATAGTATATAACCTTATACGTTATATAGTAATAGTATAGAACGTTGTACGTTATATAGTAATAGTATATAACGTTATACGTTGAATAGTAATATTATATAACGTTATACGCTATTACGTAATAGTATATAACGTTATACGTTAATACGTAATAGTATATATCGTTATACGTTATATAGTAATAGTATATAACGTTATACGTTATATAGTAATAGTATATAACGTTATGCGTTATATAGTAATAGTATATAACGTTATACGTTATATAGTAATAGTATATAACCTTATACGTTATATAGTAATAGTATAGAACGTTGTACGTTATATAGTAATTGTATATAACGTTATACGTTATATAGTAATATTATATAACGTTATACGTGATATGGCAATACTATATAACGTTATACGTTATATAGTAATAGTATATAACGTTATACGTTATATAGTAATAGTATATTACGTTATACGTTATATAGTAATAGTATATAACGTTATACGTTATATAGTAATAGTATATAACGTTATACGTTATATAGTAATAGTATATTACGTTATACGTTATATAGTAATAGTATATAACGTTATACGTTATATAGTAATAGTATATAACGTTATACGTTATATAGTAATAGTATATAACGTTATACGTTATATAGTAATAGTATATAACGTTATACGTTATATAGTAATAGTATATAACGTTATACGTTATATAGTAATAGTATATAACGTTATACGTTATATAGTAATAGTATATAACGTTATACGTTATATAGTAATATTATATAACGTTATACGTGATATGGCAATACTATATAACGTTATACGTTATATAGTAATACTATATAACGTATAACGTTATATAGTAATAGTATATAACGTTATACGTTATATAGTAATAGTATATTACGTTATACGTTATATAGTAATAGTATATAACGTTATACGTTATATAGTAATAGTATATAACGTTATACGTTATATAGTAATAGTATATTACGTTATACGTTATATAGTAATAGTATATAACGTTATACGTTATATAGTAATAGTATATAACGTTATACGTTATATAGTAATAGTATATAACGTTATACGTTATATAGTAATAGTATATAACGTTATACGTTATATAGTAATAGTATATAACGTTATACGTTATATAGTAATAGTATATAACGTTATACGTTATATAGTAATAGTATATAACGTTATACGTTATATAGTAATAGTATATAACGTTATACGTTATATAGTAATATTATATAACGTTATACGTGATATGGCAATACTATATAACGTTATACGTTATATAGTAATAGTATATAACGTTATACGTTATATAGTAATATTATATAACGTTATGCGTTATATAGTAATAGTATATAACGTTATACGTTGTATAGTAATATTATATAACGTTATACGCTATTACGTAATAGTATATAACGTTATACGTTAATACGTAATAGTATATATCGTTATACGTTATATAGTAATAGTATATAACGTTATACGTTATATAGTAATAGTATATAACGTTATGCGTTATATAGTAATAGTATATAACGTTATACGTTATATAGTAATAGTATATAACCTTATACGTTATATAGTAATAGTATAGAACGTTGTACGTTATATAGTAATTGTATATAACGTTATACGTTATATAGTAATGGTATATAACGTTATACGTTATATAGTAATAGTATATAACGTTATGCGTTATATAGTAATAGTATATAACGTTATACGTTATATAGTAATAGTATATAACGTTATACGTTATATAGTAATAGTATATAACGTTATACGTTATATAGTAATAGTATATAACGTTATACGTTATATAGTAATAGTATATAACGTTATACGTTATATAGTAATAGTATATAACGTTATACGTTGAATAGTAATATTATATAACGTTATACGTTATATAGTAATAGTATATAACGTTATACGTTATATAGTAATAGTATATAACGTTATACGTTGAATAGTAATATTATATAACGTTATACGCTATTACGTAATAGTATATAACGTTATACGTTAATACGTAATAGTATATATCGTTATACGTTATATAGTAATAGTATATAACGTTATACGTTATATAGTAATAGTATATAACGTTATGCGTTATATAGTAATAGTATATAACCTTATACGTTATATAGTAATAGTATAGAACGTTGTACGTTATATAGTAATTGTATATAACGTTATACGTTATATAGTAATATTATATAACGTTATACGTGATATGGCAATACTATATAACGTTATACGTTATATAGTAATACTATATAACGTACAACGTTATATAGTAATAGTATATAACGTTATACGTTATATAGTAATAGTATATTACGTTATACGTTATATAGTAATAGTATATAACGTTATACGTTATATAGTAATAGTATATAACGTTATACGTTATATAGTAATAGTATATTACGTTATACGTTATATAGTAATAGTATATAACGTTATACGTTATATAGTAATAGTATATAACGTTATACGTTATATAGTAATAGTATATAACGTTATACGTTATATAGTAATAGTATATAACGTTATACGTTATATAGTAATATTATATAACGTTATACGTGATATGGCAATACTATATAACGTTATACGTTATATAGTAATAGTATATAACGTTATACGTTAATACGTAATAGTATATATCGTTATACGTTATATAGTAATAGTATATAACGTTATACGTTATATAGTAATGGTATATAACGTTATACGTTATATAGTAATAGTATATAACGTTATACGTTATATAGTAATAGTATATAACGTTATACGTTATATAGTAATGGTATATAACGTTATACGTTATATAGTAATAGTATATAACGTTATACGTTATATAGTAATAGTATATAACGTTATACGTTATATAGTAATAGTATATAACATTATACGTTATATAGTAATAGTATATAACGTTATACGTTATATAGTAATAGTATATTACGTTATACGTTATATAGTTATAGTATATAACGTTATACGTTATATAGTAATAGTATATAACGTTATACGTTATATAGTAATAGTATATAACGTTATGCGTTATATAGTAATAGTATATAACGTTATACGTTATATAGTAATAGTATATAACGTTATACGTTATATAGTAATAGTATATAACGTTATACGTTATATAGTAATAGTATATAACGTTATACGTTATATAGTAATAGTATATAACGTTATACGTTATATAGTAATAGTATATAACGTTATACGTTATATAGTAATAGTATATAACGTTATACGTTATATAGTAATAGTATATAACGTTATACGTTATATAGTAGTAGTATATAAGGCTATACGTTATATAGTAATAGTATATAACGTTATGCGTTATATAGTAATAGTATATAACGTTATACGTTATATAGTAATAGTATATAACGTTATACGTTATATAGTAATAGTATATTACGTTATACGTTATATAGTAATAGTATATAACGTTATACGTTATATAGTAATAGTATATAACGTTATACGTTATATAGTAATAGTATATAACGTTATACGATATATAGTAATAGTATATAACGTTATACGATATATAGTAATAGTATATAACGTTATACGTTATATAGTAATAGTATATAACGTTATACGTTATATAGTAATAGTATATAACGTTATACGTTATATAGTAATAGTATATAACGTTATACGTTATATAGTAATAGTATATAACGTTATACGTTATATAGTAATAGTATATAACGTTATACGTTGAATAGTAATATTATATAACGTTATACGCTATTACGTAATAGTATATAACGTTATACGTTAATACGTAATAGTATATATCGTTATACGTTATATAGTAATAGTATATAACGTTATACGTTATATAGTAATAGTATATAACGTTATGCGTTATATAGTAATAGTATATAACGTTATACGTTATATAGTAATAGTATAGAACGTTGTACGTTATATAGTAATTGTATATAACGTTATACGTTATATAGTAATATTATATAACGTTATACGTGATATGGCAATACTATATAACGTTATACGTTATATAGTAATACTATATAACGTTATACGTTATATAGTAATAGTATATAACGTTATACGTTATATAGTAATAGTATATTACGTTATACGTTATATAGTAATAGTATATAACGTTATACGTTATATAGTAATAGTATATAACGTTATACGTTATATAGTAATAGTATATAACGTTATACGTTATATAGTAATATTATATAACGTTATACGTGATATGGCAATACTATATAACGTTATACGTTATATAGTAATAGTATATAACGTTATACGTTATATAGTAATATTATATAACGTTATACGTTATATAGTAATAGTATATAACGTTATACGTTGTATAGTAATATTATATAACGTTATACGCTATTACGTAATAGTATATAACGTTATACGTTAATACGTAATAGTATATATCGTTATACGTTATATAGTAATAGTATATAACGTTATACGTTATATAGTAATAGTATATAACGTTATGCGTTATATAGTAATAGTATATAACGTTATACGTTATATAGTAATAGTATATAACCTTATACGTTATATAGTAATAGTATAGAACGTTGTACGTTATATAGTAATTGTATATAACGTTATACGTTATATAGTAATATTATATAACGTTATACGTGATATGGCAATACTATATAACGTATAACGTTATATACTATTACTATATAACGTTATACGTTATATAGTAATAGTATATAACGTTATACGTTATATAGTAATAGTATATAACGTTATACGTTATATAGTAATATTATATAACGTTATACGTGATATGGCAATACTATATAACGTTATACGTTATATAGTAACAGTATAGAACGTTGTACGTTATATAGTAATAGTATATAACGTTATACGTTATATAGTAATAGTATATAACGTTATACGTTATATAGTAATAGTATATAACGTTATACGTTATATAGTAATAGTATATAACGTTATACGTTATATAGTAATAGTATATAACGTTATACGTTATATAGTAATATTATATAACGTTATACGTGATATGGCAATACTATATAACGTTATACGATATGTAGTAATAGTATATAACGTTATACGTTATATAGTAATAGTATATAACGTTATACGTTATATAGTAATAGTATATAACGTTATACGTTATATAGTAATAGTATATAACGTTCTACGTTATATAGTAATAGTATATAACGTTATACGTTATATAGTAATAGTATATAACGTTATACGTTATATAGTAATAGTATATAACGTTATACGTTATATAGTAATAGTATATAACGTTATACGTTATATAGTAATAGTATATAACGTTATACGTTGAATAGTAATATTATATAACGTTATACGCTATTACGTAATAGTATATAACGTTATACGTTAATACGTAATAGTATATATCGTTATACGTTATATAGTAATAGTATATAACGTTATACGTTATATAGTAATAGTATATAACGTTATGCGTTATATAGTAATAGTATATAACGTTATACGTTATATAGTAATAGTATATAACCTTATACGTTATATAGTAATAGTATAGAACGTTGTACGTTATATAGTAATTGTATATAACGTTATACGTTATATAGTAATATTATATAACGTTATACGTGATATGGCAATACTATATAACGTTATACGTTATATAGTAATACTATATAACGTATAACGTTATATAGTAATAGTATATAACGTTATACGTTATATAGTAATAGTATATTACGTTATACGTTATATAGTAATAGTATATAACGTTATACGTTATATAGTAATAGTATATAACGTTATACGTTATATAGTAATAGTATATTACGTTATACGTTATATAGTAATAGTATATAACGTTATACGTTATATAGTAATAGTATATAACGTTATACGTTATATAGTAATAGTATATAACGTTATACGTTATATAGTAATAGTATATAACGTTATACGTTATATAGTAATAGTATATAACGTTATACGTTATATAGTAATAGTATATAACGTTATACGTTATATAGTAATAGTATATAACGTTATACGTTATATAGTAATAGTATATAACGTTATACGTTATATAGTAATAGTATATAACGTTATACGTTGTATAGTAATATTATATAACGTTATACGCTATTACGTAATAGTATATAACGTTATACGTTAATACGTAATAGTATATATCGTTATACGTTATATAGTAATAGTATATAACGTTATACGTTATATAGTAATAGTATATAACGTTATGCGTTATATAGTAATAGTATATAACGTTATACGTTATATAGTAATAGTATATAACCTTATACGTTATATAGTAATAGTATAGAACGTTGTACGTTATATAGTAATTGTATATAACGTTATACGTTATATAGTAATATTATATAACGTTATACGTGATATGGCAATACTATATAACGTTATACGTTATATAGTAATACTATATAACGTTATACGTTATATAGTAATAGTATATAACGTTATACGTTATATAGTAATAGTATATTACGTTATACGTTATATAGTAATAGTATATAACGTTATACGTTATATAGTAATATTATATAACGTTATACGTGATATGGCAATACTATATAACGTTATACGTTATGTAGTAATAGTATATAACGTTATACGTTATATAGTAATAGTATATAACGTTATACGTTATATAGTAATAGTATATAACGTTATACGTTATATAGTAATAGTATATAACGTTCTACGTTATATAGTAATAGTATATAACGTTGTACGTTACATAGTAATAGTATATAACGTTATACGTTATATAGTAATAGTATATTACGTTATACGTTATATAGTAATAGTATATAACGTTATACGTTATATAGTAATAGTATATAACGTTATACGTTATATAGTAATAGTATATAACGTTATGCGTTATATAGTAATAGTATATAACGTTATACGTTATATAGTAATAGTATATAACGTTATACGTTATATAGTAATAGTATATAACGTTATACGTTATATAGTAATAGTATATAACCTTATACGTTATATAGTAATAGTATAGAACGTTGTACGTTATATAGTAATAGTATATAACGTTATACGTTGAATAGTAATATTATATAACGTTATACGCTATTACGTAATAGTATATAACGTTATACGTTAATACGTAATAGTATATATCGTTATACGTTATATAGTAATAGTATATAACGTTATACGTTATATAGTAATAGTATATAACGTTATGCGTTATATAGTAATAGTATATAACGTTATACGTTATATAGTAATAGTATATAACCTTATACGTTATATACTAATAGTATAGAACGTTGTACGTTATAGTAATTGTATATAACGTTATACGTTATATACTATATAACGTTATACGTTATATAGTAATAGTATATAACGTTATACGTTATATAGTAATAGTATATTACGTTATACGTTATATAGTAATAGTATATAACGTTATACGTTATATAGTAATAGTATATAACGTTATACGTTATATAGTAATAGTATATTACGTTATACGTTATATAGTAATAGTATATAACGTTATACGTTATATAGTAATAGTATATAACGTTATACGTTATATAGTAATAGTATATAACGTTATACGTTATATAGTAATAGTATATAACGTTATACGTTATATAGTAATAGTATATAACGTTATACGTTATATAGTAATAGTATATAACGTTATACGTTATATAGTAATAGTATATAACGTTATACGTTATATAGTAATATTATATAACGTTATACGTGATATGGCAATACTATATAACGTATAACGTTATATACTATTACTATATAACGTTATACGTTATATAGTAATAGTATATAACGTTATACGTTATATAGTAATAGTATATTACGTTATACGTTATATAGTAATAGTATATAACGTTATACGTTATATAGTAATAGTATATAACGTTATACGTTATATAGTAATAGTATATTACGTTATACGTTATATAGTAATAGTATATAACGTTATACGTTATATAGTAATAGTATATAACGTTATACGTTATATAGTAATAGTATATAACGTTATACGTTATATAGTAATAGTATATAACGTTATACGTTATATAGTAATAGTATATAACGTTATACGTTATATAGTAATAGTATATAACGTTATACGTTATATAGTAATAGTATATAACGTTATACGTTATATAGTAATAGTATATAACGTTATACGTTATATAGTAATATTATATAACGTTATACGTGATATGGCAATACTATATAACGTTATACGTTATATAGTAATAGTATATAACGTTATACGTTATATAGTAATATTATATAACGTTATACGTTATATAGTAATAGTATATAACGTTATACGTTGTATAGTAATATTATATAACGTTATACGCTATTACGTAATAGTATATAACGTTATACGTTAATACGTAATAGTATATATCGTTATACGTTATATAGTAATAGTATATAACGTTTTACGTTATATAGTAATAGTATATAACGTTATGCGTTATATAGTAATAGTATATAACGTTATACGTTATATAGTAATAGTATATAACCTTATACGTTATATAGTAATAGTATAGAACGTTGTACGTTATATAGTAATTGTATATAACGTTATACGTTATATAGTAATGGTATATAACGTTATACGTTATATAGTAATAGTATATAACGTTATGCGTTATATAGTAATAGTATATAACGTTATACGTTATATAGTAATAGTATATAACGTTATGCGTTATATAGTAATAGTATATAACGTTATACGTTATATAGTAATAGTATATAACGTTATACGTTATATAGTAATAGTATATAACGTTATACGTTATATAGTAATAGTATATAACGTTATACGTTGAATAGTAATATTATATAACGTTATACGTTATATAGTAATAGTATATAACGTTATACGTTATATAGTAATAGTATATAACGTTATACGTTGAATAGTAATATTATATAACGTTATACGCTATTACGTAATAGTATATAACGTTATACGTTAATACGTAATAGTATATATCGTTATACGTTATATAGTAATAGTATATAACGTTATACGTTATATAGTAATAGTATATAACGTTATGCGTTATATAGTAATAGTATATAACCTTATACGTTATATAGTAATAGTATAGAACGTTGTACGTTATATAGTAATTGTATATAACGTTATACGTTATATAGTAATATTATATAACGTTATACGTGATATGGCAATACTATATAACGTTATACGTTATATAGTAATACTATATAACGTTATACGTTATATAGTAATAGTATATAACGTTATACGTTATATAGTAATAGTATATTACGTTATACGTTATATAGTAATAGTATATAACGTTATACGTTATATAGTAATAGTATATAACGTTATACGTTATATAGTAATAGTATATTACGTTATACGTTATATAGTAATAGTATATAACGTTATACGTTATATAGTAATAGTATATAACGTTATACGTTATATAGTAATAGTATATAACGTTATACGTTATATAGTAATAGTATATAACGTTATACGTTATATAGTAATAGTATATAACGTTATACGTTGAATAGTAATATTATATAACGTTATACGCTATTACGTAATAGTATATAACGTTATACGTTAATACGTAATAGTATATATCGTTATACGTTATATAGTAATAGTATATAACGTTATACGTTATATAGTAATAGTATATAACGTTATGCGTTATATAGTAATAGTATATAACGTTATACGTTATATAGTAATAGTATATAACCTTATACGTTATATAGTAATAGTATAGAACGTTGTACGTTATATAGTAATTGTATATAACGTTATACGTTATATAGTAATATTATATAACGTTATACGTGATATGGCAATACTATATAACGTATAACGTTATATACTATTACTATATAACGTTATACGTTATATAGTAATAGTATATAACGTTATACGTTATATAGTAATAGTATATTACGTTATACGTTATATAGTAATAGTATATAACGTTATACGTTATATAGTAATAGTATATAACGTTATACGTTATATAGTAATAGTATATTACGTTATACGTTATATAGTAATAGTATATAACGTTATAACGTTATATAGTAATAGTATATAACGTTATACGTTATATAGTAATAGTATATAACGTTATACGTTATATAGTAATAGTATATAACGTTATACGTTATATAGTAATAGTATATAACGTTATACGTTATATAGTAATAGTATATAACGTTATACGTTATATAGTAATAGTATATAACGTTATACGTTATATAGTAATAGTATATAACGTTATACGTTATATAGTAATAGTATATAACGTTATACGTTGTATAGTAATATTATATAACGTTATACGCTATTACGTAATAGTATATAACGTTATACGTTAATACGTAATAGTATATATCGTTATACGTTATATAGTAATAGTATATAACGTTATACGTTATATAGTAATAGTATATAACGTTATGCGTTATATAGTAATAGTATATAACGTTATACGTTATATAGTAATAGTATATAACCTTATACGTTATATAGTAATAGTATAGAACGTTGTACGTTATATAGTAATTGTATATAACGTTATACGTTATATAGTAATATTATATAACGTTATACGTGATATGGCAATACTATATAACGTTATACGTTATATACTATTACTATATAACGTATAACGTTATATAGTAATAGTATATAACGTTATACGTTATATAGTAATAGTATATTACGTTATACGTTATATAGTAATAGTATATAACGTTATACGTTATATAGTAATATTATATAACGTTATACGTGATATGGCAATACTATATAACGTTATACGTTATGTAGTAATAGTATATAACGTTATACGTTATATAGTAATAGTATATAACGTTATACGTTATATAGTAATAGTATATAACGTTATACGTTATATAGTAATAGTATATAACGTTCTACGTTATATAGTAATAGTATATAACGTTGTACGTTACATAGTAATAGTATATAACGTTATACGTTATATAGTAATAGTATATTACGTTATACGTTATATAGTAATAGTATATAACGTTATACGTTATATAGTAATAGTATATAACGTTATACGTTATATAGTAATAGTATATAACGTTATGCGTTATATAGTAATAGTATATAACGTTATACGTTATATAGTAATAGTATATAACGTTATACGTTATATAGTAATAGTATATAACGTTATACGTTATATAGTAATAGTATATAACCTTATACGTTATATAGTAATAGTATAGAACGTTGTACGTTATATAGTAATAGTATATAACGTTATACGTTGAATAGTAATATTATATAACGTTATACGCTATTACGTAATAGTATATAACGTTATACGTTAATACGTAATAGTATATATCGTTATACGTTATATAGTAATAGTATATAACGTTATACGTTATATAGTAATAGTATATAACGTTATGCGTTATATAGTAATAGTATATAACGTTATACGTTATATAGTAATAGTATATAACCTTATACGTTATATAGTAATAGTATAGAACGTTGTACGTTATATAGTAATTGTATATAACGTTATACGTTATATAGTAATATTATATAACGTTATACGTGATATGGCAATACTATATAACGTTATACGTTATATAGTAATAGTATATAACGTTATACGTTATATAGTAATAGTATATTACGTTATACGTTATATAGTAATAGTATATAACGTTATACGTTATATAGTAATAGTATATAACGTTATACGTTATATAGTAATAGTATATTACGTTATACGTTATATAGTAATAGTATATAACGTTATACGTTATATAGTAATAGTATATAACGTTATACGTTATATAGTAATAGTATATAACGTTATACGTTATATAGTAATAGTATATAACGTTATACGTTATATAGTAATAGTATATAACGTTATACGTTATATAGTAATAGTATATAACGTTATACGTTATATAGTAATAGTATATAACGTTATACGTTATATAGTAATATTATATAACGTTATACGTGATATGGCAATACTATATAACGTTATACGTTATATAGTAATACTATATAACGTTATACGTTATATAGTAATAGTATATAACGTTATACGTTATATAGTAATAGTATATTACGTTATACGTTATATAGTAATAGTATATAACGTTATACGTTATATAGTAATAGTATATAACGTTATACGTTATATAGTAATAGTATATTACGTTATACGTTATATAGTAATAGTATATAACGTTATACGTTATATAGTAATAGTATATAACGTTATACGTTATATAGTAATAGTATATAACGTTATACGTTATATAGTAATAGTATATAACGTTATACGTTATATAGTAATAGTATATAACGTTATACGTTATATAGTAATAGTATATAACGTTATACGTTATATAGTAATAGTATATAACGTTATACGTTATATAGTAATAGTATATAACGTTATACGTTATATAGTAATATTATATAACGTTATACGTGATATGGCAATACTATATAACGTTATACGTTATATAGTAATAGTATATAACGTTATACGTTATATAGTAATATTATATAACGTTATACGTTATATAGTAATAGTATATAACGTTATACGTTGTATAGTAATATTATATAACGTTATACGCTATTACGTAATAGTATATAACGTTATACGTTAATACGTAATAGTATATATCGTTATACGTTATATAGTAATAGTATATAACGTTATACGTTATATAGTAATAGTATATAACGTTATGCGTTATATAGTAATAGTATATAACGTTATACGTTATATAGTAATAGTATATAACCTTATACGTTATATAGTAATAGTATAGAACGTTGTACGTTATATAGTAATTGTATATAACGTTATACGTTATATAGTAATGGTATATAACGTTATACGTTATATAGTAATAGTATATAACGTTATGCGTTATATAGTAATAGTATATAACGTTATACGTTATATAGTAATAGTATATAACGTTATACGTTATATAGTAATAGTATATAACGTTATACGTTATATAGTAATAGTATATAACGTTATACGTTATATAGTAATAGTATATAACGTTATACGTTATATAGTAATAGTATATAACGTTATACGTTGAATAGTAATATTATATAACGTTATACGTTATATAGTAATAGTATATAACGTTATACGTTATATAGTAATAGTATATAACGTTATACGTTGAATAGTAATATTATATAACGTTATACGCTATTACGTAATAGTATATAACGTTATACGTTAATACGTAATAGTATATATCGTTATACGTTATATAGTAATAGTATATAACGTTATACGTTATATAGTAATAGTATATAACGTTATGCGTTATATAGTAATAGTATATAACCTTATACGTTATATAGTAATAGTATAGAACGTTGTACGTTATATAGTAATTGTATATAACGTTATACGTTATATAGTAATATTATATAACGTTATACGTGATATGGCAATACTATATAACGTATAACGTTATATACTATTACTATATAACGTTATACGTTATATAGTAATAGTATATAACGTTATACGTTATATAGTAATAGTATATTACGTTATACGTTATATAGTAATAGTATATAACGTTATACGTTATATAGTAATAGTATATAACGTTATACGTTATATAGTAATAGTATATTACGTTATACGTTATATAGTAATAGTATATAACGTTATACGTTATATAGTAATAGTATATAACGTTATACGTTATATAGTAATAGTATATAACGTTATACGTTATATAGTAATAGTATATAACGTTATACGTTATATAGTAATATTATATAACGTTATACGTGATATGGCAATACTATATAACGTTATACGTTATATAGTAATAGTATATAACGTTATACGTTAATACGTAATAGTATATATCGTTATACGTTATATAGTAATAGTATATAACGTTATACGTTATATAGTAATGGTATATAACGTTATACGTTATATAGTAATAGTATATAACGTTATACGTTATATAGTAATAGTATATAACGTTATACGTTATATAGTAATGGTATATAACGTTATACGTTATATAGTAATAGTATATAACGTTATACGTTATATAGTAATAGTATATAACGTTATACGTTATATAGTAATAGTATATAACGTTATACGTTATATAGTAATAGTATATAACGTTATACGTTATATAGTAATATTATATAACGTTATACGTGATATGGCAATACTATATAACGTTATACGTTATATAGTAACAGTATAGAACGTTGTACGTTATATAGTAATAGTATATAACGTTATACGTTATATAGTAATATTATATAACGTTATACGTGATATGGCAATACTATATAACGTTATACGTTATATAGTAACAGTATAGAACGTTGTACGTTATATAGTAATAGTATATAACGTTATACGTTATATAGTAATAGTATATAACGTTATACGTTATATAGTAATAGTATATAACGTTATACGTTATATAGTAATAGTATATAACGTTATACGTTATATAGTAATATTATATAACGTTATACGTGATATGGCAATACTATATAACGTTATACGTTATATAGTAATAGTATATTACGTTATACGTTATATAGTTATAGTATATAACGTTATACGTTATATAGTAATGGTATATAACGTTATACGTTATATAGTAACAGTATATAACGTTATACGTTATATAGTAATAGTATATAACGTTATACGTTATATAGTAATAGTATATAACGTTATACGTTATATAGTAATAGTATATAACGTTATACGTTATATAGTAATAGTATATAACGTTATACGTTATATAGTAATAGTATATAACGTTATACGTTATATAGTAATAGTATATAACGTTATACGTTATATAGCAATACTATA
Source organism: Bombus terrestris (assembly GCF_910591885.1). NCBI lineage: Eukaryota > Metazoa > Arthropoda > Insecta > Hymenoptera > Apidae > Bombus > Bombus terrestris. The sequence goes on from NC_063286.1 coordinate 1,334,654, forward strand.
TAACGTTATACGTTATATAGTAATATTATATAACGTTATACGTGATATGGCAATACTATATAACGTTATACGTTATATAGTAATAGTATATAACGTTATACGTTGTATAGTAATATTATATAACGTTATACGTTATATAGTAATAGTATATAACGTTATACGTTGTATAGTAATAGTATATAACGTTATACGTTATATAGTAATACTATATAACGTTATACGTTATATAGTAATAGTATATAACGTTGTACGTTATATAGTAATAGTATATAACGTTATACGTTATATAGTAATAGTATATTACGTTATACGTTATATAGTAATAGTATATAACGTTATACGTTATATAGTAATATTATATAACGTTATACGTGATATGGCAATACTATATAACGTTATACGTTATGTAGTAATAGTATATAACGTTATACGTTATATAGTAATAGTATATAACGTTATACGTTATATAGTAATAGTATATAACGTTATACGTTATATAGTAATAGTATATAACGTTATGCGTTATGTAGTAATAGTATATAACGTTATACGTTATATAGTAATAGTATATAACGTTATACGTTATATAGTAATAGTATATTACGTTATACGTTATATAGTAATAGTATATAACGTTATACGTTATATAGTAATAGTATATAACGTTATACGTTATATAGTAATAGTATATAACGTTATACGTTATATAGTAATATTATATAACGTTATACGTGATATGGCAATACTATATAACGTTATACGTTATATAGTAACAGTATAGAACGTTGTACGTTATATAGTAATAGTATATAACGTTATACGTTATATAGTAATATTATATAACGTTATACGTGATATGGCAATACTATATAACGTTATACGTTATATAGTAACAGTATAGAACGTTGTACGTTATATAGTAATAGTATATAACGTTATACGTTATATAGTAATAGTATATAACGTTATACGTTATATAGTAATAGTATATAACGTTATACGTTATATAGTAATAGTATATAACGTTATACGTTATATAGTAATATTATATAACGTTATACGTGATATGGCAATACTATATAACGTTATACGTTATATAGTAATAGTATATAACATTATACGTTATATAGTAATAGTATATAACGTTATACGTTATATAGTAATAGTATATTACGTTATACGTTATATAGTTATAGTATATAACGTTATACGTTATATAGTAATGGTATATAACGTTATACGTTATATAGTAATAGTATATAACGTTATGCGTTATATAGTAATAGTATATAACGTTATACGTTATATAGTAATAGTATATTACGTTATACGTTATATAGTAATAGTATATAACGTTATACGTTATATAGTAATAGTATATAACGTTATACGTTATATAGTAATAGTATATTACGTTATACGTTATATAGTAATAGTATATAACGTTATACGTTATATAGTAATAGTATATAACGTTATACGTTATATAGTAATAGTATATAACGTTATACGTTATATAGTAATAGTATATAACGTTATACGTTATATAGTAATAGTATATAACGTTATACGTTATATAGTAATAGTATATAACGTTATACGTTATATAGTAATAGTATATAACGTTATACGTTATATAGTAATATTATATAACGTTATACGTGATATGGCAATACTATATAACGTTATACGTTATATAGTAATAGTATATAACGTTATACGTTATATAGTAATATTATATAACGTTATACGTTATATAGTAATAGTATATAACGTTATACGTTGTATAGTAATATTATATAACGTTATACGCTATTACGTAATAGTATATAACGTTATACGTTAATACGTAATAGTATATATCGTTATACGTTATATAGTAATAGTATATAACGTTATACGTTATATAGTAATAGTATATAACGTTATGCGTTATATAGTAATAGTATATAACGTTATACGTTATATAGTAATAGTATATAACCTTATACGTTATATAGTAATAGTATAGAACGTTGTACGTTATATAGTAATTGTATATAACGTTATACGTTATATAGTAATATTATATAACGTTATACGTGATATGGCAATACTATATAACGTTATACGTTATATAGTAATACTATATAACGTATAACGTTATATAGTAATAGTATATAACGTTATACGTTATATAGTAATAGTATATAACGTTATACGTTATATAGTAATAGTATATAACGTTATACGTTATATAGTAATAGTATATAACGTTCTACGTTATATAGTAATAGTATATAACGTTGTACGTTACATAGTAATAGTATATAACGTTATACGTTATATAGTAATAGTATATTACGTTATACGTTATATAGTAATAGTATATAACGTTATACGTTATATAGTAATAGTATATAACGTTATACGTTATATAGTAATAGTATATAACGTTATACGTTATATAGTAATAGTATATAACGTTATGCGTTATATAGTAATAGTATATAACGTTATACGTTATATAGTAATAGTATATAACGTTATACGTTATATAGTAATAGTATATTACGTTATACGTTATATAGTAATAGTATATAACGTTATACGTTATATAGTAATGGTATATAACGTTATACGTTATATAGTAATAGTATATAACGTTATACGTTATATAGTAATGGTATATAACGTTATACGTTATATAGTAATGGTATATAACGTTATACGTTATATAGTAATAGTATATAACGTTATACGTTATATAGTAATAGTATATAACGTTATACGTTATATAGTAATAGTATATAACGTTATACGTTATATAGTAATAGTATATAACGTTATACGTGATATGGCAATACTATATAACGTTATACGTTATATAGTAACAGTATAGAACGTTGTACGTTATATAGTAATAGTATATAACGTTATACGTTATATAGTAATAGTATATAACGTTATACGTTATATAGTAATAGTATATAACGTTATACGTTATATAGTAATAGTATATAACGTTATACGTTATATAGTAACATTATATAACGTTATACGTGATATGGCAATACTATATAACGTTATACGTTATATAGTAATAGTATATAACATTATACGTTATATAGTAATAGTATATAACGTTATACGTTATATAGTAATAGTATATTACGTTATACGTTATATAGTTATAGTATATAACGTTATACGTTATATAGTAATGGTATATAACGTTATACGTTATATAGTAATAGTATATAACGTTATGCGTTATATAGAAATAGTATATAACGTTATACGTTATATAGTAATAGTATATAACGTTATACGTTATATAGTAATAGTATATAACGTTATACGTTATATAGTAATAGTATATAACGTTATACGTTATATAGTAATAGTATATAACGTTATACGTTATATAGTAATAGTATATAACGTTATACGTTATATAGTAATAGTATATAACGTTATACGTTATATAGCAATACTATATAACGTTATACGTTATATAGTAATATTATATAACGTTATACGTGATATGGCAATACTATATAACGTTATACGTTATATAGTAATAGTATATAACGTTATACGTTGTATAGTAATATTATATAACGTTATACGTTATATAGTAATAGTATATAACGTTATACGTTATATAGTAATAGTATATAACGTTATACGTTATATAGCAATACTATATAACGTTATACGTTATATAGTAATAGTATATAACGTTGTACGTTATATAGTAATAGTATATAACGTTATACGTTATATAGTAATAGTATATTACGTTATACGTTATATAGTAATAGTATATAACGTTATACGTTATATAGTAATATTATATAACGTTATACGTGATATGGCAATACTATATAACGTTATACGTTATGTAGTAATAGTATATAACGTTATACGTTATATAGTAATAGTATATAACGTTATACGTTATATAGTAATAGTATATAACGTTATACGTTATATAGTAATAGTATATAACGTTATGCGTTATGTAGTAATAGTATATAACGTTATACGTTATATAGTAATAGTATATAACGTTATACGTTATATAGTAATAGTATATTACGTTATACGTTATATAGTAATAGTATATAACGTTATACGTTATATAGTAATAGTATATAACGTTATACGTTATATAGTAATAGTATATTACGTTATACGTTATATAGTAATAGTATATAACGTTATACGTTATATAGTAATAGTATATAACGTTATACGTTATATAGTAATAGTATATAACGTTATACGTTATATAGTAATACTATATAACGTTATACGTTATATAGTAATAGTATATAACGTTATACGTTATATAGTAATAGTATATTACGTTATACGTTATATAGTAATAGTATATAACGTTATACGTTATATAGTAATAGTATATAACGTTATACGTTATATAGTAATAGTATATTACGTTATACGTTATATAGTAATAGTATATAACGTTATACGTTATATAGTAATAGTATATAACGTTATACGTTATATAGTAATAGTATATAACGTTATACGTTATATAGTAATAGTATATAACGTTATACGTTATATAGTAATAGTATATAACGTTATACGTTATATAGTAATAGTATATAACGTTATACGTTATATAGTAATAGTATATAACGTTATACGTTATATAGTAATAGTATATAACGTTATACGTTATATAGTAATATTATATAACGTTATACGTGATATGGCAATACTATATAACGTTATACGTTATATAGTAATAGTATATAACGTTATACGTTATATAGTAATATTATATAACGTTATACGTTATATAGTAATAGTATATAACGTTATACGTTGTATAGTAATATTATATAACGTTATACGCTATTACGTAATAGTATATAACGTTATACGTTAATACGTAATAGTATATATCGTTATACGTTATATAGTAATAGTATATAACGTTATACGTTATATAGTAATAGTATATAACGTTATGCGTTATATAGTAATAGTATATAACGTTATACGTTATATAGTAATAGTATATAACCTTATACGTTATATAGTAATAGTATAGAACGTTGTACGTTATATAGTAATTGTATATAACGTTATACGTTATATAGTAATATTATATAACGTTATACGTGATATGGCAATACTATATAACGTTATACGTTATATAGTAATACTATATAACGTTATACGTTATATAGTAATAGTATATAACGTTATACGTTATATAGTAATAGTATATAACGTTATACGTTATATAGTAATAGTATATAACGTTATACGTTATATAGTAATAGTATATAACGTTCTACGTTATATAGTAATAGTATATAACGTTGTACGTTACATAGTAATAGTATATAACGTTATACGTTATATAGTAATAGTATATTACGTTATACGTTATATAGTAATAGTATATAACGTTATACGTTATATAGTAATAGTATATAACGTTATACGTTATATAGTAATAGTATATAACGTTATGCGTTATATAGTAATAGTATATAACGTTATACGTTATATAGTAATAGTATATAACGTTATACGTTATATAGTAATAGTATATAACGTTATACGTTATATAGTAATAGTATATTACGTTATACGTTATATAGTAATAGTATATAACGTTATACGTTATATAGTAATGGTATATAACGTTATACGTTATATAGTAATAGTATATAACGTTATACGTTATATAGTAATAGTATATAACGTTATACGTTATATAGTAATGGTATATAACGTTATACGTTATATAGTAATAGTATATAACGTTATACGTTATATAGTAATAGTATATAACGTTATACGTTATATAGTAATAGTATATAACGTTATACGTTATATAGTAATAGTATATAACGTTATACGTTATATAGTAATATTATATAACGTTATACGTGATATGGCAATACTATATAACGTTATACGTTATATAGTAACAGTATAGAACGTTGTACGTTATATAGTAATAGTATATAACGTTATACGTTATATAGTAATATTATATAACGTTATACGTGATATGGCAATACTATATAACGTTATACGTTATATAGTAACAGTATAGAACGTTGTACGTTATATAGTAATAGTATATAACGTTATACGTTATATAGTAATAGTATATAACGTTATACGTTATATAGTAATAGTATATAACGTTATACGTTATATAGTAATAGTATATAACGTTATACGTTATATAGTAATATTATATAACGTTATACGTGATATGGCAATACTATATAACGTTATACGTTATATAGTAATAGTATATAACATTATACGTTATATAGTAATAGTATATAACGTTATACGTTATATAGTAATAGTATATTACGTTATACGTTATATAGTTATAGTATATAACGTTATACGTTATATAGTAATGGTATATAACGTTATACGTTATATAGTAATAGTATATAACGTTATGCGTTATATAGTAATAGTATATAACGTTATACGTTATATAGTAATAGTATATAACGTTATACGTTATATAGTAATAGTATATAACGTTATACGTTATATAGTAATAGTATATAACGTTATACGTTATATAGTAATAGTATATAACGTTATACGTTATATAGTAATAGTATATAACGTTATACGTTATATAGTAATAGTATATAACGTTATACGTTATATAGCAATACTATATAACGTTATACGTTATATAGTAATATTATATAACGTTATACGTGATATGGCAATACTATATAACGTTATACGTTATATAGTAATAGTATATAACGTTATACGTTGTATAGTAATATTATATAACGTTATACGTTATATAGTAATAGTATATAACGTTATACGTTGTATAGTAATAGTATATAACGTTATACGTTATATAGTAATACTATATAACGTTATACGTTATATAGTAATAGTATATAACGTTGTACGTTATATAGTAATAGTATATAACGTTATACGTTATATAGTAATAGTATATTACGTTATACGTTATATAGTAATAGTATATAACGTTATACGTTATATAGTAATATTATATAACGTTATACGTGATATGGCAATACTATATAACGTTATACGTTATGTAGTAATAGTATATAACGTTATACGTTATATAGTAATAGTATATAACGTTATACGTTATATAGTAATAGTATATAACGTTATACGTTATATAGTAATAGTATATAACGTTATGCGTTATGTAGTAATAGTATATAACGTTATACGTTATATAGTAATAGTATATAACGTTATACGTTATATAGTAATAGTATATTACGTTATACGTTATATAGTAATAGTATATAACGTTATACGTTATATAGTAATAGTATATAACGTTATACGTTATATAGTAATAGTATATTACGTTATACGTTATATAGTAATAGTATATAACGTTATACGTTATATAGTAATAGTATATAACGTTATACGTTATATAGTAATAGTATATAACGTTATACGTTATATAGTAATAGTATATAACGTTATACGTTATATAGTAATAGTATATAACGTTATACGTTATATAGTAATAGTATATAACGTTATACGTTATATAGTAATATTATATAACGTTATACGTGATATGGCAATACTATATAACGTTATACGTTATATAGTAATAGTATATAACGTTATACGTTATATAGTAATATTATATAACGTTATACGTTATATAGTAATAGTATATAACGTTATACGTTGTATAGTAATATTATATAACGTTATACGCTATTACGTAATAGTATATAACGTTATACGTTAATACGTAATAGTATATATCGTTATACGTTATATAGTAATAGTATATAACGTTATACGATATAGTAATAGTATATAACGTTATGCGTTATATAGTAATAGTATATAACGTTATACGTTATATAGTAATAGTATATAACCTTATACGTTATATAGTAATAGTATAGAACGTTGTACGTTATATAGTAATTGTATATAACGTTATACGTTATATAGTAATATTATATAACGTTATACGTGCTATGGCAATACTATATAACGTTATACGTTATATAGTAATAGTATATAACGTTATACGTTATATAGTAATATTATATAACGTTGTACGTTACATAGTAATAGTATATAACGTTATACGTTATATAGTAATAGTATATTACGTTATACGTTATATAGTAATAGTATATAACGTTATACGTTATATAGTAATAGTATATAACGTTATACGTTATATAGTAATAGTATATAACGTTATACGTTATATACTAATAGTATATAACGTTATGCGTTATATAGTAATAGTATATAACGTTATACGTTATATAGTAATAGTATATAACGTTATACGTTATATAGTAATAGTATATTACGTTATACGTTATATAGTAATAGTATATAACGTTATACGTTATATAGTAATGGTATATAACGTTATACGTTATATAGTAATAGTATATAACGTTATACGTTATATAGTAATAGTATATAACGTTATACGTTATATAGTAATGGTATATAACGTTATACGTTATATAGTAATAGTATATAACGTTATACGTTATATAGTAATAGTATATAACGTTATACGTTATATAGTAATATTATATAACGTTATACGTGATATGGCAATACTATATAACGTTATACGTTATATAGTAACAGTATAGAACGTTGTACGTTATATAGTAATAGTATATAACGTTATACGTTATATAGTAATATTATATAACGTTATACGTTATATAGTAATAGTATATAACGTTATGCGTTATATAGTAATAGTATATAACGTTATACGTTATATAGTAATAGTATATAACCTTATACGTTATATAGTAATAGTATAAAACGTTGTACGTTATATAGTAATTGTATATAACGTTATACGTTATATAGTAATATTATATAACGTTATACGTGATATGGCAATACTATATAAAGCTATACGTTATATACTATTACTATATAACGTATAACGTTATATAGTAATAGTATATAACGTTATACGTTATATAGTAATAGTATATAACGTTATACGTTATATAGTAATAGTATATAACGTTATACGTTATATAGTAATAGTATATAACGTTATACGTTATATAGTAATAGTATATAACGTTATACGTTATATAGTAATAGTATATAACGTTATACGTTATATAGTAATAGTATATAACGTTATACGTTATATAGTAATAGTATATAACGTTATACGTTATATAGTAATAGTATATAACGTTATACGTTATATAGCAATACTATATAACGTTATACGTTATATAGTAATATTATATAACGTTATACGTGATATGGCAATACTATATAACGTTATACGTTATATAGTAATAGTATATAACGTTATACGTTGTATAGTAATATTATATAACGTTATACGTTATATAGTAATAGTATATAACGTTATACGTTGTATAGTAATAGTATATAACGTTATACGTTATATAGTAATACTATATAACGTTATACGTTATATAGTAATAGTATATAACGTTGTACGTTATATAGTAATAGTATATAACGTTATACGTTATATAGTAATAGTATATTACGTTATACGTTATATAGTAATAGTATATAACGTTATACGTTATATAGTAATATTATATAACGTTATACGTGATATGGCAATACTATATAACGTTATACGTTATGTAGTAATAGTATATAACGTTATACGTTATATAGTAATAGTATATAACGTTATACGTTATATAGTAATAGTATATAACGTTATACGTTATATAGTAATAGTATATAACGTTATACGTTATATAGTAATATTATATAACGTTATACGTGATATGGCAATACTATATAACGTTATACGTTATATAGTAATAGTATATAACGTTATACGTTATATAGTAATATTATATAACGTTATACGTTATATAGTAATAGTATATAACGTTATACGTTGTATAGTAATATTATATAACGTTATACGCTATTACGTAATAGTATATAACGTTATACGTTAATACGTAATAGTATATATCGTTATACGTTATATAGTAATAGTATATAACGTTATACGTTATATAGTAATAGTATATAACGTTATGCGTTATATAGTAATAGTATATAACGTTATACGTTATATAGTAATAGTATATAACCTTATACGTTATATAGTAATAGTATAGAACGTTGTACGTTATATAGTAATTGTATATAACGTTATACGTTATATAGTAATATTATATAACGTTATACGTGATATGGCAATACTATATAACGTATAACGTTATATAGTAATACTATATAACGTTATACGTTATATAGTAATAGTATATAACGTTATACGTTATATAGTAATAGTATATAACGTTATACGTTATATAGTAATAGTATATAACGTTATACGTTATATAGTAATAGTATATAACGTTCTACGTTATATAGTAATAGTATATAACGTTGTACGTTACATAGTAATAGTATATAACGTTATACGTTATATAGTAATAGTATATTACGTTATACGTTATATAGTAATAGTATATAACGTTATACGTTATATAGTAATAGTATATAACGTTATACGTTATATAGTAATAGTATATAACGTTATGCGTTATATAGTAATAGTATATAACGTTATACGTTATATAGTAATAGTATATAACGTTATACGTTATATAGTAATAGTATATAACGTTATACGTTATATAGTAATAGTATATTACGTTATACGTTATATAGTAATAGTATATAACGTTATACGTTATATAGTAATAGTATATAACGTTATACGTTATATAGTAATATTATATAACGTTATACGTGATATGGCAATACTATATAACGTTATACGTTATATAGTAACAGTATAGAACGTTGTACGTTATATAGTAATAGTATATAACGTTATACGTTATATAGTAATATTATATAACGTTATACGTGATATGGCAATACTATATAACGTTATACGTTATATAGTAACAGTATAGAACGTTGTACGTAATATAGTAATAGTATATAACGTTATACGTTATATAGTAATAGTATATAACGTTATACGTTATATAGTAATAGTATATAACGTTATACGTTATATAGTAATAGTATATAACGTTATACGTTATATAGTAATATTATATAACGTTATACGTGATATGGCAATACTATATAACGTTATACGTTATATAGTAATAGTATATAACATTATACGTTATATAGTAATAGTATATAACGTTATACGTTATATAGTAATAGTATATTACGTTATACGTTATATAGTTATAGTATATAACGTTATACGTTATACAGTAATGGTATATAACGTTATACGTTATATAGTAATAGTATATAACGTTATGCGTTATATAGTAATAGTATATAACGTTATACGTTATATAGTAATAGTATATAACGTTATACGTTATATAGTAATAGTATATAACGTTATACGTTATATAGTAATAGTATATAACGTTATACGTTATATAGTAATAGTATATAACGTTATACGTTATATAGTAATAGTATATAACGTTATACGTTATATAGTAATAGTATATAACGTTATACGTTATATAGCAATACTATATAACGTTATACGTTATATAGTAATATTATATAACGTTATACGTGATATGGCAATACTATATAACGTTATACGTTATATAGTAATAGTATATAACGTTATACGTTGTATAGTAATATTATATAACGTTATACGTTATATAGTAATAGTATATAACGTTATACGTTGTATAGTAATAGTATATAACGTTATACGTTATATAGTAATACTATATAACGTATAACGTTATATAGTAATAGTATATAACGTTGTACGTTATATAGTAATAGTATATAACGTTATACGTTATATAGTAGTAGTATATTACGTTATACGTTATATAGTAATAGTATATAACGTTATACGTTATATAGTAATATTATATAACGTTATACGTGATATGGCAATACTATATAACGTTATACGTTATGTAGTAATAGTATATAACGTTATACGTTATATAGTAATAGTATATAACGTTATACGTTATATAGTAATAGTATATAACGTTATACGTTATATAGTAATAGTATATAACGTTATGCGTTATGTAGTAATAGTATATAACGTTATACGTTATATAGTAATAGTATATAACGTTATACGTTATATAGTAATAGTATATAACGTTATACGTTATATAGTAATAGTATATAACGTTATACGTTATATAGTAATAGTATATAACGTTATACGTTATATAGTAATATTATATAACGTTATACGTGATATGGCAATACTATATAACGTATAACGTTATATAGTAATAGTATATAACGTTATACGTTATATAGTAATAGTATATAACGTTATACGTTATATAGTAATAGTATATAACGTTATACGTTATATAGTAATAGTATATAACGTTATACGTTATATAGCAATACTATATAACGTTATACGTTATATAGTAATATTATATAACGTTATACGTGATATGGCAATACTATATAACGTTATACGTTATATAGTAATAGTATATAACGTTATGCGTTATGTAGTAATAGTATATAACGTTATACGTTATATAGTAATAGTATATAACGTTATACGTTATATAGTAATAGTATATAACGTTATGCGTTATGTAGTAATAGTATATAACGTTATACGTTATATAGTAATAGTATATAACGTTATACGTTATATAGTAATAGTATATAACGTTATACGTTATATAGTAATAGTATATAACGTTATACGTTATATAGTAATAGTATATAACGTTATACGTTATATAGTAATATTATATAACGTTATACGTGATATGGCAATACTATATAACGTTATACGTTATATAGTAATAGTATATAACGTTATACGTTATATAGTAATAGTATATAACGTTATACGTTATATAGTAATAGTATATAACGTTATACGTTATATAGTAATAGTATATAACGTTATACGTTATATAGTAATAGTATATAACGTTATACGTTATATAGTAATAGTATATAACGTTATACGTTATATAGCAATACTATATAACGTTATACGTTATATAGTAATATTATATAACGTTATACGTGATATGGCAATACTATATAACGTTATACGTTATATAGTAATAGTATATAACGTTATACGTTGTATAGTAATATTATATAACGTTATACGTTATATAGTAATAGTATATAACGTTATACGTTGTATAGTAATAGTATATAACGTTATACGTTATATAGTAATACTATATAACGTTATACGTTATATAGTAATAGTATATAACGTTGTACGTTATATAGTAATAGTATATAACGTTATACGTTATATAGTAATAGTATATTACGTTATACGTTATATAGTAATAGTATATAACGTTATACGTTATATAGTAATATTATATAACGTTATACGTGATATGGCAATACTATATAACGTTATACGTTATGTAGTAATAGTATATAACGTTATACGTTATATAGTAATAGTATATAACGTTATACGTTATATAGTAATAGTATATAACGTTATACGTTATATAGTAATAGTATATAACGTTATGCGTTATGTAGTAATAGTATATAACGTTATACGTTATATAGTAATAGTATATAACGTTATACGTTATATAGTAATAGTATATAACGTTATACGTTATATAGTAATAGTATATAACGTTATACGTTATATAGTAATAGTATATAACGTTATACGTTATATAGTAATATTATATAACGTTATACGTGATATGGCAATACTATATAACGTTATACGTTATATAGTAATAGTATATAACGTTATACGTTATATAGTAATAGTATATAACGTTATACGTTATATAGTAATAGTATATAACGTTATACGTTATATAGTAATAGTATATAACGTTATACGTTATATAGCAATACTATATAACGTTATACGTTATATAGTAATATTATATAACGTTATACGTGATATGGCAATACTATATAACGTTATACGTTATATAGTAATAGTATATAACGTTATGCGTTATGTAGTAATAGTATATAACGGTATACGTTATATAGTAATAGTATATAACGTTATACGTTATATAGTAATAGTATATAACGTTATACGTTATATAGCAATACTATATAACGTTATACGTTATATAGTAATAGTATATAACGTTATACGTTATATAGTAATATTATATAACGTTATACGTGATATGGCAATACTATATAACGTTATACGTTATGTAGTAATAGTATATAACGTTATACGTTATATAGTAATAGTATATAACGTTATACGTTATATAGTAATAGTATATAACGTTATACGTTATATAGTAATAGTATATAACGTTATACGTTATATAGCAATACTATATAACGTTATACGTTATATAGTAATATTATATAACGTTATACGTGATATGGCAATACTATATAAAGCTATACGTTATATAGTAATACTATATAACGTTATACGTTATATAGTAATAGTATATAACGTTATACGTTATATAGTAATAGTATATAACGTTATACGTTATATAGTAATAGTATATAACGTTATACGTTATATAGTAATAGTATATAACGTTATACGTTATATAGTAATATTATATAACGTTATACGTGATATGGCAATACTATATAACGTTATACGTTATGTAGTAATAGTATATAACGTTATACGTTATATAGTAATAGTATATAACGTTATACGTTATATAGTAATAGTATATAACGTTATACGTTATATAGTAATAGTATATAACGTTATGCGTTATGTAGTAATAGTATATAACGGTATACGTTATATAGTAATAGTATATAACGTTATACGTTATATAGTAATAGTATATTACGTTATACGTTATGTAGTAATAGTATATAACGTTATACGTTATATAGTAATAGTATATAACGTTATACGTTATATAGCAATACTATATAACGTTATACGTTATATAGTAATATTATATAACGTTATACGTGATATGGCAATACTATATAAAGCTATACGTTATATAGTAATACTATATAACGTTATACGTTATATAGTAATAGTATATAACGTTATACGTTATATAGTAATAGTATATAACGTTATACGTTATATAGTAATAGTATATAACGTTATACGTTATATAGTAATAGTATATAACGTTATACGTTATATAGTAATAGTATATAACGTTATACGTTATATAGTAATAGTATATAACGTTATACGTTATATAGTAATAGTATATAACGTTATACGTTATATAGTAATAGTATATAACGTTATACGTTATATAGTAATAGTATATAACGTTATACGTTATATAGCAATACTATATAACGTTATACGTTATATAGTAATATTATATAACGTTATACGTGATATGGCAATACTATATAACGTTATACGTTATATAGTAATAGTATATAACGTTATACGTTGTATAGTAATATTATATAACGTTATACGTTATATAGTAATAGTATATAACGTTATACGTTGTATAGTAATAGTATATAACGTTATACGTTATATAGTAATACTATATAACGTTATACGTTATATAGTAATAGTATATAACGTTGTACGTTATATAGTAATAGTATATAACGTTATACGTTATATAGTAATAGTATATTACGTTATACGTTATATAGTAATAGTATATAACGTTATACGTTATATAGTAATATTATATAACGTTATACGTGATATGGCAATACTATATAACGTTATACGTTATGTAGTAATAGTATATAACGTTATACGTTATATAGTAATAGTATATAACGTTATACGTTATATAGTAATAGTATATAACGTTATACGTTATATAGTAATAGTATATAACGTTATGCGTTATGTAGTAATAGTATATAACGGTATACGTTATATAGTAATAGTATATAACGTTATACGTTATATAGTAATAGTATATTACGTTATACGTTGTATAGTAATATTATATAACGTTATACGTTATATAGTAATAGTATATAACGTTATACGTTATATAGTAATAGTATATAACGTTATACGTTATATAGTAATAGTATATAACGTTATACGTTATATAGTAATAGTATATAACGTTATACGTTATATAGTAATAGTATATAACGTTATACGTTATATAGTAATAGTATATAACGTTATACGTTATATAGTAATAGTATATAACGTTATACGTTATATAGTAATATTATATAACGTTATACGTGATATGGCAATACTATATAACGTTATACGTTATATAGTAATAGTATATAACGTTATACGTTATATAGTAATATTATATAACGTTATACGTTATATAGTAATAGTATATAACGTTATACGTTGTATAGTAATATTATATAACGTTATACGCTATTACGTAATAGTATATAACGTTATACGTTAATACGTAATAGTATATATCGTTATACGTTATATAGTAATAGTATATAACGTTATACGTTATATGGTAATAGTATATAACGTTATGCGTTATATAGTAATAGTATATAACGTTATACGTTATATAGTAATAGTATATAACCTTATACGTTATATAGTAATAGTATAGAACGTTGTACGTTATATAGTAATTGTATATAACGTTATACGTTATATAGTAATATTATATAACGTTATACGTGCTATGGCAATACTATATAACGTTATACGTTATATAGTAATAGTATATAACGTTATACGTTATATAGTAATATTATATAACGTTATACGTTATATAGTAATAGTATATAACGTTATACGTTATATAGTAATATTATATAACGTTATACGTGCTATGGCAATACTATATAACGTTATACGTTATATAGTAATAGTATATAACGTTATACGTTATATAGTAATATTATATAACGTTATACGTTATATAGTAATAGTATATAACGTTATGCGTTATATAGTAATAGTATATAACGTTATACGTTATATAGTAATAGTATATAACCTTATACGTTATATAGTAATAGTATAAAACGTTGTACGTTATATAGTAATTGTATATAACGTTATACGTTATATAGTAATATTATATAACGTTATACGTGATATGGCAATACTATATAAAGCTATACGTTATATAGTAATACTATATAACGTTATACGTTATATAGTAATAGTATATAACGTTATACGTTATATAGTAATAGTATATAACGTTATACGTTATATAGTAATAGTATATAACGTTATACGTTATATAGTAATAGTATATAACGTTATACGTTATATAGTAATAGTATATAACGTTATACGTTATATAGTTATAGTATATAACGTTATACGTTATATAGTAATAGTATATAACGTTATACGTTATATAGTAATATTATATAACGTTATACGTGATATGGCAATACTATATAACGTTATACGTTATATAGTAACAGTATAGAACGTTGTACGTTATATAGTAATAGTATATAACGTTATACGTTATATAGTAATATTATATAACGTTATACGTGATATGGCAACACTATATAACGTTATACGTTATATAGTAACAGTATAGAACGTTGTACGTTATATAGTAATAGTATATAACGTTATACGTTATATAGTAATAGTATATAACGTTATACGTTATATAGTAATAGTATATAACGTTATACGTTATATAGTAATATTATATAACGTTATACGTGATATGGCAATACTATATAACGTTATACGTTATATAGTAACGGTATAGAATGTTGTACGTTATATAGTAATAGTATATAACGTTATACGTTATATAGTAATATTATATAACGTTATACGTGATATGCCAATACTATATAACGTTATACGTTATATAGTAACAGTATAGAACGTTGTACGTTATATAGTAATAGTATATAACGTTATACGTTATATAGTAATAGTATATAACGTTATACGTTATATAGTAATAGTATATAACGTTATACGTTATATAGTAATAGTATATAACGTTATACGTTATATAGTAATATTATATAACGTTATACGTGATATGGCAATACTATATAACGTTATACGTTATATAGTAACAGTATAGAACGTTGTACGTTATATAGTAATAGTATATAACGTTATACGTTATATAGTAATAGTATATAACGTTATACGTTATATAGTAATAGTATATTACGTTATACGTTATATAGTTATAGTATATAACGTTATACGTTATATAGTAATAGTATATAACGTTATACGTTATATAGTAATAGTATATAACGTTATGCGTTATATAGTAATAGTATATAACGTTATACGTTATATAGTAATAGTATATAACGTTATACGTTATATAGTAATAGTATATAACGTTATACGTTATATAGTAATAGTATATAACGTTATACGTTATATAGTAATAGTATATAACGTTATACGTTATATAGTAATAGTATATAACGTTATACGTTATATAGTAATAGTATATAACGTTATACGTTATATAGTAATAGTATATAACGTTATACGTTATATAGTAGTAGTATATAAGGCTATACGTTATATAGTAATAGTATATAACGTTATGCGTTATATAGTAATAGTATATAACGTTATACGTTATATAGTAACAGTATAGAACGTTGTACGTTATATAGTAATAGTATATAACGTTATACGTTATATAGTAATAGTATATAACGTTATACGTTATATAGTAATAGTATATAACGTTATACGTTATATAGTAATAGTATATAACGTTATACGTTATATAGTAATAGTATATAACGTTATACGTTATATAGTAATATTATATAACGTTATACGTGATATGGCAATACTATATAACGTTATACGATATGTAGTAATAGTATATAACGTTATACGTTATATAGTAATAGTATATAACGTTATACGTTATATAGTAATAGTATATAACGTTATACGTTATATAGTAATAGTATATAACGTTCTACGTTATATAGTAATAGTATATAACGTTATACGTTATATAGTAATAGTATATAACGTTATACGTTATATAGTAATAGTATATAACGTTATACGTTATATACTAATAGTATATAACGTTATACGTTATATAGTAATAGTATATAACGTTATACGTTGAATAGTAATATTATATAACGTTATACGCTATTACGTAATAGTATATAACGTTATACGTTAATACGTAATAGTATATATCGTTATACGTTATATAGTAATAGTATATAACGTTATACGTTATATAGTAATAGTATATAACGTTATGCGTTATATAGTAATAGTATATAACGTTATACGTTATATAGTAATAGTATATAACCTTATACGTTATATAGTAATAGTATAGAACGTTGTACGTTATATAGTAATTGTATATAACGTTATACGTTATATAGTAATATTATATAACGTTATACGTGATATGGCAATACTATATAACGTTATACGATATGTAGTAATAGTATATAACGTTATACGTTATATAGTAATAGTATATAACGTTATACGTTATATAGTAATAGTATATAACGTTATACGTTATATAGTAATAGTATATAACGTTCTACGTTATATAGTAATAGTATATAACGTTATACGTTATATAGTAATAGTATATAACGTTATACGTTATATAGTAATAGTATATAACGTTATACGTTATATACTAATAGTATATAACGTTATACGTTATATAGTAATAGTATATAACGTTATACGTTGAATAGTAATATTATATAACGTTATACGCTATTACGTAATAGTATATAACGTTATACGTTAATACGTAATAGTATATATCGTTATACGTTATATAGTAATAGTATATAACGTTATACGTTATATAGTAATAGTATATAACGTTATACGTTATATAGTAATAGTATATAACGTTATACGTTATATAGTAATAGTATATAACGTTATACGTTATATAGTAATAGTATATAACGTTATACGTTATATAGTAATAGTATATAACGTTATACGTTGTATAGTAATATTATATAACGTTATACGCTATTACGTAATAGTATATAACGTTATACGTTAATACGTAATAGTATATATCGTTATACGTTATATAGTAATAGTATATAACGTTATACGTTATATAGTAATAGTATATAACGTTATGCGTTATATAGTAATAGTATATAACGTTATACGTTATATAGTAATAGTATATAACCTTATACGTTATATAGTAATAGTATAGAACGTTGTACGTTATATAGTAATTGTATATAACGTTATACGTTATATAGTAATATTATATAACGTTATACGTGATATGGCAATACTATATAACGTTATACGTTATATACTATTACTATATAACGTATAACGTTATATAGTAATAGTATATAACGTTATACGTTATATAGTAATAGTATATAACGTTATACGTTATATAGTAATAGTATATAACGTTATACGTTATATAGTAATATTATATAACGTTATACGTGATATGGCAATACTATATAACGTTATACGATATGTAGTAATAGTATATAACGTTATACGTTATATAGTAATAGTATATAACGTTATACGTTATATAGTAATAGTATATAACGTTATACGTTATATAGTAATAGTATATAACGTTCTACGTTATATAGTAATAGTATATAACGTTGTACGTTACATAGTAATAGTATATAACGTTATACGTTATATAGTAATAGTATATTACGTTATACGTTATATAGTAATAGTATATAACGTTATACGTTATATAGTAATAGTATATAACGTTATACGTTATATAGTAATAGTATATAACGTTATGCGTTATATAGTAATAGTATATAACGTTATGCGTTATATAGTAATAGTATATAACGTTATACGTTATATAGTAATAGTATATAACGTTATACGTTATATAGTAATAGTATATAACCTTATACGTTATATAGTAATAGTATAGAACGTTGTACGTTATATAGTAATAGTATATAACGTTATACGTTGAATAGTAATATTATATAACGTTATACGCTATTACGTAATAGCATATAACGTTATACGTTAATACGTAATAGTATATATCGTTATACGTTATATAGTAATAGTATATAACGTTATGCGTTATATAGTAATAGTATATAACGTTATACGTTATATAGTAATAGTATATAACCTTATACGTTATATAGTAATAGTATAGAACGTTGTACGTTATATAGTAATTGTATATAACGTTATACGTTATATAGTAATATTATATAACGTTATACGTGATATGGCAATACTATATAACGTTATACGTTATATAGTAATAGTATATAACGTTATACGTTATATAGTAATAGTATATAACGTTATACGTTATATAGTAATAGTATATAACGTTATACGTTATATAGTAATATTATATAACGTTATACGTGATATGGCAATACTATATAACGTTATACGTTATATAGTAATAGTATATAACGTTATACGTTATATAGTAATATTATATAACGTTATACGTTATATAGTAATAGTATATAACGTTATACGTTGTATAGTAATATTATATAACGTTATACGCTATTACGTAATAGTATATAACGTTATACGTTAATACGTAATAGTATATATCGTTATACGTTATATAGTAATAGTATATAACGTTATACGTTATATAGTAATAGTATATAACGTTATGCGTTATATAGTAATAGTATATAACGTTATACGTTATATAGTAATAGTATATAACCTTATACGTTATATAGTAATAGTATAGAACGTTGTACGTTATATAGTAATTGTATATAACGTTATACGTTATATAGTAATGGTATATAACGTTATACGTTATATAGTAATAGTATATAACGTTATGCGTTATATAGTAATAGTATATAACGTTATACGTTATATAGTAATAGTATATAACGTTATACGTTATATAGTAATAGTATATAACGTTATACGTTATATAGTAATAGTATATAACGTTATACGTTATATAGTAATAGTATATAACGTTATACGTTATATAGTAATAGTATATAACGTTATACGTTGAATAGTAATATTATATAACGTTATACGTTATATAGTAATAGTATATAACGTTATACGTTATATAGTAATAGTATATAACGTTATACGTTGAATAGTAATATTATATAACGTTATACGCTATTACGTAATAGTATATAACGTTATACGTTAATACGTAATAGTATATATCGTTATACGTTATATAGTAATAGTATATAACGTTATACGTTATATAGTAATAGTATATAACGTTATGCGTTATATAGTAATAGTATATAACGTTATACGTTATATAGTAATAGTATATAACCTTATACGTTATATAGTAATAGTATAGAACGTTGTACGTTATATAGTAATTGTATATAACGTTATACGTTATATAGTAATATTATATAACGTTATACGTGATATGGCAATACTATATAACGTTATACGTTATATAGTAATGCTATATAACGTTATACGTTATATAGTAATAGTATATAACGTTATACGTTATATAGTAATAGTATATTACGTTATACGTTATATAGTAATAGTATATAACGTTATACGTTATATAGTAATAGTATATAACGTTATACGTTATATAGTAATAGTATATTACGTTATACGTTATATAGTAATAGTATATAACGTTATACGTTATATAGTAATAGTATATAACGTTATACGTTATATAGTAATAGTATATAACGTTATACGTTATATAGTAATAGTATATAACGTTATACGTTATATAGTAATAGTATATAACGTTATACGTTATATAGTAATAGTATATAACGTTATACGTTATATAGTAATAGTATATAACGTTATACGTTATATAGTAATATTATATAACGTTATACGTGATATGGCAATACTATATAACGTTATACGTTATATAGTAATAGTATATAACGTTATACGTTAATACGTAATAGTATATATCGTTATACGTTATATAGTAATAGTATATAACGTTATACGTTATATAGTAATGGTATATAACGTTATACGTTATATAGTAATAGTATATAACGTTATACGTTATATAGTAATAGTATATAACGTTATACGTTATATAGTAATGGTATATAACGTTATACGTTATATAGTAATAGTATATAACGTTATACGTTATATAGTAATAGTATATAACGTTATACGTTATATAGTAATAGTATATAACGTTATACGTTATATAGTAATAGTATATAACGTTATACGTTATATAGTAATATTATATAACGTTATACGTGATATGGCAATACTATATAACGTTATACGTTATATAGTAACAGTATAGAACGTTGTACGTTATATAGTAATAGTATATAACGTTATACGTTATATAGTAATATTATATAACGTTATACGTGATATGGCAATACTATATAACGTTATACGTTATATAGTAACAGTATAGAACGTTGTACGTTATATAGTAATAGTATATAACGTTATACGTTATATAGTAATAGTATATAACGTTATACGTTATATAGTAATAGTATATAACGTTATACGTTATATAGTAATAGTATATAACGTTATACGTTATATAGTAATATTATATAACGTTATACGTGATATGGCAATACTATATAACGTTATACGTTATATAGTAATAGTATATAACATTATACGTTATATAGTAATAGTATATAACGTTATACGTTATATAGTAATAGTATATTACGTTATACGTTATATAGTTATAGTATATAACGTTATACGTTATATAGTAATGGTATATAACGTTATACGTTATATAGTAATAGTATATAACGTTATGCGTTATATAGTAATAGTATATAACGTTATACGTTATATAGTAATAGTATATAACGTTATACGTTATATAGTAATAGTATATAACGTTATACGTTATATAGTAATAGTATATAACGTTATACGTTATATAGTAATAGTATATAACGTTATACGTTATATAGTAATAGTATATAACGTTATACGTTATATAGTAATAGTATATAACGTTATACGTTATATAGCAATACTATATAACGTTATACGTTATATAGTAATATTATATAACGTTATACGTGATATGGCAATACTATATAACGTTATACGTTATATAGCAATAGTATATAACGTTATACGTTGTATAGTAATATTATATAACGTTATACGTTATATAGTAATAGTATATAACGTTATACGTTGTATAGTAATAGTATATAACGTTATACGTTATATACTATTACTATATAACGTTATACGTTATATAGTAATAGTATATAACGTTGTACGTTATATAGTAATAGTATATAACGTTATACGTTATATAGTAATAGTATATTACGTTATACGTTATATAGTAATAGTATATAACGTTATACGTTATATAGTAATATTATATAACGTTATACGTGATATGGCAATACTATATAACGTTATACGTTATGTAGTAATAGTATATAACGTTATACGTTATATAGTAATAGTATATAACGTTATACGTTATATAGTAATAGTATATAACGTTATACGTTATATAGTAATAGTATATAACGTTATGCGTTATGTAGTAATAGTATATAACGTTATACGTTATATAGTAATAGTATATAACGTTATACGTTATATAGTAATAGTATATTACGTTATACGTTATATAGTAATAGTATATAACGTTATACGTTATATAGTAATAGTATATAACGTTATACGTTATATAGTAATAGTATATTACGTTATACGTTATATAGTAATAGTATATAACGTTATACGTTATATAGTAATAGTATATAACGTTATACGTTATATAGTAATAGTATATAACGTTATACGTTATATAGTAATACTATATAACGTTATACGTTATATAGTAATAGTATATAACGTTATACGTTATATAGTAATATTATATAACGTTATACGTGATATGGCAATACTATATAACGTTATACGTTATATAGTAATAGTATATAACGTTATACGTTATATAGTAATAGTATATAACGTTATACGTTATATAGTAATAGTATATAACGTTATACGTTATATAGTAATAGTATATAACGTTCTACGTTATATAGTAATAGTATATAACGTTGTACGTTACATAGTAATAGTATATAACGTTATACTTTATATAGTAATAGTATATTACGTTATACGTTATATAGTAATAGTATATAACGTTATACGTTATATAGTAATAGTATATAACGTTATACGTTATATAGTAATAGTATATAACGTTATGCGTTATATAGTAATAGTATATAACGTTATACGTTATATAGTAATAGTATATAACGTTATACGTTATATAGTAATAGTATATAACGTTATACGTTATATAGTAATAGTATATTACGTTATACGTTATATAGTAATAGTATATAACGTTATACGTTATATAGTAATGGTATATAACGTTATACGTTATATAGTAATAGTATATAACGTTATACGTTATATAGTAATAGTATATAACGTTATACGTTATATAGTAATAGTATATAACGTTCTACGTTATATAGTAATAGTATATAACGTTGTACGTTACATAGTAATAGTATATAACGTTATACGCTATATAGTAATAGTATATTACGTTATACGTTATATAGTAATAGTATATAACGTTATACGTTATATAGTAATAGTATATAACGTTATACGTTATATAGTAATAGTATATAACGTTATGCGTTATATAGTAATAGTATATAACGTTATACGTTATATAGTAATAGTATATAACGTTATACGTTATATAGTAATAGTATATAACGTTATACGTTATATAGTAATAGTATATTACGTTATACGTTATATAGTAATAGTATATAACGTTATACGTTATATAGTAATGGTATATAACGTTATACGTTATATAGTAATAGTATATAACGTTATACGTTATATAGTAATAGTATATAACGTTATACGTTATATAGTAATGGTATATAATGTTATACGTTATATAGTAATAGTATATAACGTTATACGTTATATAGTAATAGTATATAACGTTATACGTTATATAGTAATAGTATATAACGTTATACGTTATATAGTAATAGTATATAACGTTATACGTTATATAGTAATATTATATAACGTTATACGTGATATGGCAATACTATATAACGTTATACGTTATATAGTAACAGTATAGAACGTTGTACGTTATATAGTAATAGTATATAACGTTACACGTTATAGAGTAATATTATATAACGTTATACGTGATATGGCAATACTATATAACGTTATACGTTATATAGTAACAGTATAGAACGTTGTACGTTATATAGTAATAGTATATAACGTTATACGTTATATAGTAATAGTATATAACGTTATACGTTATATAGTAATAGTATATAACGTTATACGTTATATAGTAATAGTATATAACGTTATACGTTATATAGTAATATTATATAACGTTATACGTGATATGGCAATACTATATAACGTTATACGTTATATAGTAATAGTATATAACATTATACGTTATATAGTAATAGTATATAACGTTATACGTTATATAGTAATAGTATATTACGTTATACGTTATATAGTTATAGTATATAACGTTATACGTTATATAGTAATGGTATATAACGTTATACGTTATATAGTAATAGTATATAACGTTATGCGTTATATAGTAATAGTATATAACGTTATACGTTATATAGTAATAGTATATTACGTTATACGTTATATAGTAATAGTATATAACGTTATACGTTATATAGTAATAGTATATAACGTTATACGTTATATAGTAATAGTATATTACGTTATACGTTATATAGTAATAGTATATAACGTTATACGTTATATAGTAATAGTATATAACGTTATACGTTATATAGTAATAGTATATAACGTTATACGTTATATAGTAATAGTATATAACGTTATACGTTATATAGTAATAGTATATAACGTTATACGTTATATAGTAATAGTATATAACGTTATACGTTATATAGTAATAGTATATAACGTTATACGTTATATAGTAATATTATATAACGTTATACGTGATATGGCAATACTATATAACGTTATACGTTATATAGTAATAGTATATGACGTTATACGTTATATAGTAATATTATATAACGTTATACGTTATATAGTAATAGTATATAACGTTATACGTTGTATAGTAATATTATATAACGTTATACGCTATTACGTAATAGTATATAACGTTATACGTTAATACGTAATAGTATATATCGTTATACGTTATATAGTAATAGTATATAACGTTATACGTTATATAGTAATAGTATATAACGTTATGCGTTATATAGTAATAGTATATAACGTTATACGTTATATAGTAATAGTATATAACCTTATACGTTATATAGTAATAGTATAGAACGTTGTACGTTATATAGTAATTGTATATAACGTTATACGTTATATAGTAATATTATATAACGTTATACGTGATATGGCAATACTATATAACGTTATACGTTATATAGTAATACTATATAACGTTATACGTTATATAGTAATAGTATATAACGTTATACGTTATATAGTAATAGTATATAACGTTATACGTTATATAGTAATAGTATATAACGTTATACGTTATATAGTAATAGTATATAACGTTCTACGTTATATAGTAATAGTATATAACGTTGTACGTTACATAGTAATAGTATATAACGTTATACGTTATATAGTAATAGTATATTACGTTATACGTTATATAGTAATAGTATATAACGTTATACGTTATATAGTAATAGTATATAACGTTATACGTTATATAGTAATAGTATATAACGTTATACGTTATATAGTAATAGTATATAACGTTATGCGTTATATAGTAATAGTATATAACGTTATACGTTATATAGTAATAGTATATAACGTTATACGTTATATAGTAATAGTATATTACGTTATACGTTATATAGTAATATTATATAACGTTATACGTGATATGGCAATACTATATAACGTTATACGTTATATAGTAATACTATATAACGTTATACGTTATATAGTAATAGTATATAACGTTATACGTTATATAGTAATACTATATAACGTTATACGTTATATAGTAATAGTATATAACATTATACGTTATATAGTAATAGTATATAACGTTATACGTTATATAGTAATAGTATATTACGTTATACGTTATATAGTTATAGTATATAACGTTATACGTTATATAGTAATGGTATATAACGTTATACGTTATATAGTAATAGTATATAACGTTATGCGTTATATAGTAATAGTATATAACGTTATACGTTATATAGTAATAGTATATTACGTTATACGTTATATAGTAATAGTATATAACGTTATACGTTATATAGTAATAGTATATAACGTTATACGTTATATAGTAATAGTATATTACGTTATACGTTATATAGTAATAGTATATAACGTTATACGTTATATAGTAATAGTATATAACGTTATACGTTATATAGTAATAGTATATAACGTTATACGTTATATAGTAATAGTATATAACGTTATACGTTATATAGTAATAGTATATAACGTTATACGTTATATAGTAATAGTATATAACGTTATACGTTATATAGTAATAGTATATAACGTTATACGTTATATAGTAATATTATATAACGTTATACGTGATATGGCAATACTATATAACGTTATACGTTATATAGTAATAGTATATGACGTTATACGTTATATAGTAATATTATATAACGTTATACGTTATATAGTAATAGTATATAACGTTATACGTTGTATAGTAATATTATATAACGTTATACGCTATTACGTAATAGTATATAACGTTATACGTTAATACGTAATAGTATATATCGTTATACGTTATATAGTAATAGTATATAACGTTATACGTTATATAGTAATAGTATATAACGTTATGCGTTATATAGTAATAGTATATAACGTTATACGTTATATAGTAATAGTATATAACCTTATACGTTATATAGTAATAGTATAGAACGTTGTACGTTATATAGTAATTGTATATAACGTTATACGTTATATAGTAATATTATATAACGTTATACGTGATATGGCAATACTATATAACGTTATACGTTATATAGTAATACTATATAACGTTATACGTTATATAGTAATAGTATATAACGTTATACGTTATATAGTAATAGTATATAACGTTATACGTTATATAGTAATAGTATATAACGTTATACGTTATATAGTAATAGTATATAACGTTCTACGTTATATAGTAATAGTATATAACGTTGTACGTTACATAGTAATAGTATATAACGTTATACGTTATATAGTAATAGTATATTACGTTATACGTTATATAGTAATAGTATATAACGTTATACGTTATATAGTAATAGTATATAACGTTATACGTTATATAGTAATAGTATATAACGTTATACGTTATATAGTAATAGTATATAACGTTATGCGTTATATAGTAATAGTATATAACGTTATACGTTATATAGTAATAGTATATAACGTTATACGTTATATAGTAATAGTATATTACGTTATACGTTATATAGTAATAGTATATAACGTTATACGTTATATAGTAATGGTATATAACGTTATACGTTATATAGTAATAGTATATAACGTTATACGTTATATAGTAATAGTATATAACGTTATACGTTATATAGTAATGGTATATAACGTTATACGTTATATAGTAATAGTATATAACGTTATACGTTATATAGTAATAGTATATAACGTTATACGTTATATAGTAATAGTATATAACGTTATACGTTATATAGTAATAGTATATAACGTTATACGTTATATAGTAATAGTATATAACGTTATATGTTATATAGTAATATTATATAACGTTATACGTGATATGGCAATACTATATAACGTTATACGTTATATAGTAACAGTATAGAACGTTGTACGTTATATAGTAATAGTATATAACGTTATACGTTATATAGTAATATTATATAACGTTATACGTGATATGGCAATACTATATAACGTTATACGTTATATAGTAACAGTATAGAACGTTGTACGTTATATAGTAATAGTATATAACGTTATACGTTATATAGTAATAGTATATAACGTTATACGTTATATAGTAATAGTATATAACGTTATACGTTATATAGTAATAGTATATAACGTTATACGTTATATAGTAATATTATATAACGTTATACGTGATATGGCAATACTATATAACGTTATACGTTATATAGTAATAGTATATAACATTATACGTTATATAGTAATAGTATATAACGTTATACGTTATATAGTAATAGTATATTACGTTATACGTTATATAGTTATAGTATATAACGTTATACGTTATATAGTAATGGTATATAACGTTATACGTTATATAGTAATAGTATATAACGTTATGCGTTATATAGAAATAGTATATAACGTTATACGTTATATAGTAATAGTATATAACGTTATACGTTATATAGTAATAGTATATAACGTTATACGTTATATAGTAATAGTATATAACGTTATACGTTATATAGTAATAGTATATAACGTTATACGTTATATAGTAATAGTATATAACGTTATACGTTATATAGTAATAGTATATAACGTTATACGTTATATAGCAATACTATATAACGTTATACGTTATATAGTAATATTATATAACGTTATACGTGATATGGCAATACTATATAACGTTATACGTTATATAGTAATAGTATATAACGTTATACGTTGTATAGTAATATTATATAACGTTATACGTTATATAGTAATAGTATATAACGTTATACGTTGTATAGTAATAGTATATAACGTTATACGTTATATAGTAATACTATATAACGTTATACGTTATATAGTAATAGTATATAACGTTGTACGTTATATAGTAATAGTATATAACGTTATACGTTATATAGTAATAGTATATTACGTTATACGTTATATAGTAATAGTATATAACGTTATACGTTATATAGTAATATTATATAACGTTATACGTGATATGGCAATACTATATAACGTTATACGTTATGTAGTAATAGTATATAACGTTATACGTTATATAGTAATAGTATATAACGTTATACGTTATATAGTAATAGTATATAACGTTATACGTTATATAGTAATAGTATATAACGTTATGCGTTATGTAGTAATAGTATATAACGTTATACGTTATATAGTAATAGTATATAACGTTATACGTTATATAGTAATAGTATATTACGTTATACGTTATATAGTAATAGTATATAACGTTATACGTTATATAGTAATAGTATATAACGTTATACGTTATATAGTAATAGTATATTACGTTATACGTTATATAGTAATAGTATATAACGTTATACGTTATATAGTAATAGTATATAACGTTATACGTTATATAGTAATAGTATATAACGTTATACGTTATATAGTAATACTATATAACGTTATACGTTATATAGTAATAGTATATAACGTTATACGTTATATAGTAATAGTATATTACGTTATACGTTATATAGTAATAGTATATAACGTTATACGTTATATAGTAATAGTATATAACGTTATACGTTATATAGTAATAGTATATTACGTTATACGTTATATAGTAATAGTATATAACGTTATACGTTATATAGTAATAGTATATAACGTTATACGTTATATAGTAATAGTATATAACGTTATGCGTTATATAGTAATAGTATATAACGTTATACGTTATATAGTAATAGTATATAACCTTATACGTTATATAGTAATAGTATAGAACGTTGTACGTTATATAGTAATTGTATATAACGTTATACGTTATATAGTAATATTATATAACGTTATGCGTTATATAGTAATAGTATATAACGTTATACGTTATATAGTAATAGTATATAACCTTATACGTTATATAGTAATAGTATAGAACGTTGTACGTTATATAGTAATTGTATATAACGTTATACGTTATATAGTAATATTATATAACGTTATACGTGATATGGCAATACTATATAACGTTATACGTTATATAGTAATACTATATAACGTTATACGTTATATAGTAATAGTATATAACGTTATACGTTATATAGTAATAGTATATAACGTTATACGTTATATAGTAATAGTATATAACGTTATACGTTATATAGTAATAGTATATAACGTTCTACGTTATATAGTAATAGTATATAACGTTGTACGTTACATAGTAATAGTATATAACGTTATACGTTATATAGTAATAGTATATTACGTTATACGTTATATAGTAATAGTATATAACGTTATACGTTATATAGTAATAGTATATAACGTTATACGTTATATAGTAATAGTATATAACGTTATACGTTATATAGTAATAGTATATAACGTTATGCGTTATATAGTAATAGTATATAACGTTATACGTTATATAGTAATAGTATATAACGTTATACGTTATATAGTAATAGTATATTACGTTATACGTTATATAGTAATAGTATATAACGTTATACGTTATATAGTAATGGTATATAACGTTATACGTTATATAGTAATAGTATATAACGTTATACGTTATATAGTAATAGTATATAACGTTATACGTTATATAGTAATGGTATATAACGTTATACGTTATATA
The DNA here is from genome assembly GCF_910591885.1 of Bombus terrestris. Classification (NCBI taxonomy): domain Eukaryota; kingdom Metazoa; phylum Arthropoda; class Insecta; order Hymenoptera; family Apidae; genus Bombus; species Bombus terrestris. The sequence goes on from NC_063286.1 coordinate 1,367,251, forward strand.
GTAATAGTATATAACGTTATACGTTATATAGTAATAGTATATAACGTTATACGTTATATAGTAATAGTATATAACGTTATACGTTATATAGTAATAGTATATAACGTTATATGTTATATAGTAATATTATATAACGTTATACGTGATATGGCAATACTATATAACGTTATACGTTATATAGTAACAGTATAGAACGTTGTACGTTATATAGTAATAGTATATAACGTTATACGTTATATAGTAATATTATATAACGTTATACGTGATATGGCAATACTATATAACGTTATACGTTATATAGTAACAGTATAGAACGTTGTACGTTATATAGTAATAGTATATAACGTTATACGTTATATAGTAATAGTATATAACGTTATACGTTATATAGTAATAGTATATAACGTTATACGTTATATAGTAATAGTATATAACGTTATACGTTATATAGTAATATTATATAACGTTATACGTGATATGGCAATACTATATAACGTTATACGTTATATAGTAATAGTATATAACATTATACGTTATATAGTAATAGTATATAACGTTATGCGTTATATAGTAATAGTATATTACGTTATACGTGATATGGCAATACTATATAACGTTATACGTTATATAGTAATAGTATATAACGTTATACGTTGTATAGTAATATTATATAACGTTATACGTTATATAGTAATAGTATATAACGTTATACGTTGTATAGTAATAGTATATAACGTTATACGTTATATAGTAATACTATATAACGTTATACGTTATATAGTAATAGTATATAACGTTGTACGTTATATAGTAATAGTATATAACGTTATACGTTATATAGTAATAGTATATTACGTTATACGTTATATAGTAATAGTATATAACGTTATACGTTATATAGTAATATTATATAACGTTATACGTGATATGGCAATACTATATAACGTTATACGTTATGTAGTAATAGTATATAACGTTATACGTTATATAGTAATAGTATATAACGTTATACGTTATATAGTAATAGTATATAACGTTATACGTTATATAGTAATAGTATATAACGTTATGCGTTATGTAGTAATAGTATATAACGTTATACGTTATATAGTAATAGTATATAACGTTATACGTTATATAGTAATAGTATATTACGTTATACGTTATATAGTAATAGTATATAACGTTATACGTTATATAGTAATAGTATATAACGTTATACGTTATATAGTAATAGTATATTACGTTATACGTTATATAGTAATAGTATATAACGTTATACGTTATATAGTAATAGTATATAACGTTATACGTTATATAGTAATAGTATATAACGTTATACGTTATATAGTAATACACGTTATATAGTAATAGTATATAACGTTATACGTTATATAGTAATAGTATATTACGTTATACGTTATATAGTAATAGTATATAACGTTATACGTTATATAGTAATAGTATATAACGTTATACGTTATATAGTAATAGTATATTACGTTATACGTTATATAGTAATAGTATATAACGTTATACGTTATATAGTAATAGTATATAACGTTATACGTTATATAGTAATAGTATATAACGTTATACGTTATATAGTAATAGTATATAACGTTATACGTTATATAGTAATAGTATATAACGTTATACGTTATATAGTAATAGTATATAACGTTATACGTTATATAGTAATAGTATATAACGTTATACGTTATATAGTAATATTATATAACGTTATACGTGATATGGCAATACTATATAACGTTATACGTTATATAGTAATAGTATATAACGTTATACGTTATATAGTAATATTATATAACGTTATACGTTATATAGTAATAGTATATAACGTTATACGTTGTATAGTAATATTATATAACGTTATACGCTATTACGTAATAGTATATAACGTTATACGTTAATACGTAATAGTATATATCGTTATACGTTATATAGTAATAGTATATAACGTTATACGTTATATAGTAATAGTATATAACGTTATGCGTTATATAGTAATAGTATATAACGTTATACGTTATATAGTAATAGTATATAACCTTATACGTTATATAGTAATAGTATAGAACGTTGTACGTTATATAGTAATTGTATATAACGTTATACGTTATATAGTAATATTATATAACGTTATACGTGATATGGCAATACTATATAACGTTATACGTTATATAGTAATAGTATATAACGTTATACGTTATATAGTAATAGTATATAACGTTATACGTTATATAGTAATAGTATATAACGTTATACGTTATATAGTAATATTATATAACGTTATACGTGATATGGCAATACTATATAACGTTATACGTTATATAGTAATAGTATATAACGTTATACGTTAATACGTAATAGTATATATCGTTATACGTTATATAGTAATAGTATATAACGTTATACGTTATATAGTAATGGTATATAACGTTATACGTTATATAGTAATAGTATATAACGTTATACGTTATATAGTAATAGTATATAACGTTATACGTTATATAGTAATGGTATATAACGTTATACGTTATATAGTAATAGTATATAACGTTATACGTTATATAGTAATAGTATATAACGTTATACGTTATATAGTAATAGTATATAACGTTATACGTTATATAGTAATAGTATATAACGTTATACGTTATATAAGTAATATTATATAACGTTATACGTGATATGGCAATACTATATAACGTTATACGTTATATAGTAACAGTATAGAACGTTGTACGTTATATAGTAATAGTATATAACGTTATACGTTATATAGTAATATTATATAACGTTATACGTGATATGGCAATACTATATAACGTTATACGTTATATAGTAACAGTATAGAACGTTGTACGTTATATAGTAATAGTATATAACGTTATACGTTATATAGTAATAGTATATAACGTTATACGTTATATAGTAATAGTATATAACGTTATACGTTATATAGTAATAGTATATAACGTTATACGTTATATAGTAATATTATATAACGTTATACGTGATATGGCAATACTATATAACGTTATACGTTATATAGTAATAGTATATAACATTATACGTTATATAGTAATAGTATATAACGTTATACGTTATATAGTAATAGTATATTACGTTATACGTTATATAGTTATAGTATATAACGTTATACGTTATATAGTAATGGTATATAACGTTATACGTTATATAGTAATAGTATATAACGTTATGCGTTATATAGTAATAGTATATAACGTTATACGTTATATAGTAATAGTATATAACGTTATACGTTATATAGTAATAGTATATAACGTTATACGTTATATAGTAATAGTATATAACGTTATACGTTATATAGTAATAGTATATAACGTTATACGTTATATAGTAATAGTATATAACGTTATACGTTATATAGTAATAGTATATAACGTTATACGTTATATAGCAATACTATATAACGTTATACGTTATATAGTAATATTATATAACGTTATACGTGATATGGCAATACTATATAACGTTATACGTTATATAGCAATAGTATATAACGTTATACGTTGTATAGTAATATTATATAACGTTATACGTTATATAGTAATAGTATATAACGTTATACGTTGTATAGTAATAGTATATAACGTTATACGTTATATAGTAATACTATATAACGTTATACGTTATATAGTAATAGTATATAACGTTGTACGTTATATAGTAATAGTATATAACGTTATACGTTATATAGTAATAGTATATTACGTTATACGTTATATAGTAATAGTATATAACGTTATACGTTATATAGTAATAGTATATAACGTTATACGATATATAGTAATAGTATATAACGTTATACGTTATATAGTAATAGTATATAACGTTATACGTTATATAGTAATATTATATAACGTTATACGTTATATAGTAATAGTATATAACGTTATACGTTGTATAGTAATAGTATATAACGTTATACGTTATATAGTAATACTATATAACGTTATACGTTATATAGTAATAGTATATAACGTTGTACGTTATATAGTAATAGTATATAACGTTATACGTTATATAGTAATAGTATATTACGTTATACGTTATATAGTAATAGTATATAACGTTATACGTTATATAGTAATATTATATAACGTTATACGTGATATGGCAATACTATATAACGTTATACGTTATGTAGTAATAGTATATAACGTTATACGTTATATAGTAATAGTATATAACGTTATACGTTATATAGTAATAGTATATAACGTTATACGTTATATAGTAATAGTATATAACGTTATACGTTATATAGTAATACTATATAACGTTATACGTTATATAGTAATAGTATATAACGTTATACGTTATATAGTAATAGTATATTACGTTATACGTTATATAGTAATAGTATATAACGTTATACGTTATATAGTAATAGTATATAACGTTATACGTTATATAGTAATAGTATATTACGTTATACGTTATATAGTAATAGTATATAACGTTATACGTTATATAGTAATAGTATATAACGTTATACGTTATATAGTAATAGTATATAACGTTATACGTTATATAGTAATAGTATATAACGTTATACGTTATATAGTAATAGTATATAACGTTATACGTTATATAGTAATAGTATATAACGTTATACGTTATATAGTAATAGTATATAACGTTATACGTTATATAGTAATATTATATAACGTTATACGTGATATGGCAATACTATATAACGTTATACGTTATATAGTAATAGTATATAACGTTATACGTTATATAGTAATATTATATAACGTTATACGTTATATAGTAATAGTATATAACGTTATACGTTGTATAGTAATATTATATAACGTTATACGCTATTACGTAATAGTATATAACGTTATACGTTAATACGTAATAGTATATATCGTTATACGTTATATAGTAATAGTATATAACGTTATACGTTATATAGTAATAGTATATAACGTTATGCGTTATATAGTAATAGTATATAACGTTATACGTTATATAGTAATAGTATATAACCTTATACGTTATATAGTAATAGTATAGAACGTTGTACGTTATATAGTAATTGTATATAACGTTATACGTTATATAGTAATATTATATAACGTTATACGTGATATGGCAATACTATATAACGTATAACGTTATATACTATTACTATATAACGTATAACGTTATATAGTAATAGTATATAACGTTATACGTTATATAGTAATAGTATATAACGTTATACGTTATATAGTAATAGTATATAACGTTATACGTTATATAGTAATATTATATAACGTTATACGTGATATGGCAATACTATATAACGTTATACGTTATATAGTAATAGTATATAACGTTATACGTTAATACGTAATAGTATATATCGTTATACGTTATATAGTAATAGTATATAACGTTATACGTTATATAGTAATGGTATATAACGTTATACGTTATATAGTAATAGTATATAACGTTATACGTTATATAGTAATAGTATATAACGTTATACGTTATATAGTAATGGTATATAACGTTATACGTTATATAGTAATAGTATATAACGTTATACGTTATATAGTAATAGTATATAACGTTATACGTTATATAGTAATAGTATATAACGTTATACGTTATATAGTAATAGTATATAACGTTATACGTTATATAGTAATATTATATAACGTTATACGTGATATGGCAATACTATATAACGTTATACGTTATATAGTAACAGTATAGAACGTTGTACGTTATATAGTAATAGTATATAACGTTATACGTTATATAGTAATATTATATAACGTTATACGTGATATGGCAATACTATATAACGTTATACGTTATATAGTAACAGTATAGAACGTTGTACGTTATATAGTAATAGTATATAACGTTATACGTTATATAGTAATAGTATATAACGTTATACGTTATATAGTAATAGTATATAACGTTATACGTTATATAGTAATAGTATATAACGTTATACGTTATATAGTAATATTATATAACGTTATACGTGATATGGCAATACTATATAACGTTATACGTTATATAGTAATAGTATATAACATTATACGTTATATAGTAATAGTATATAACGTTATACGTTATATAGTAATAGTATATTACGTTATACGTTATATAGTTATAGTATATAACGTTATACGTTATATAGTAATGGTATATAACGTTATACGTTATATAGTAATAGTATATAACGTTATGCGTTATATAGTAATAGTATATAACGTTATACGTTATATAGTAATAGTATATAACGTTATACGTTATATAGTAATAGTATATAACGTTATACGTTATATAGTAATAGTATATAACGTTATACGTTATATAGTAATAGTATATAACGTTATACGTTATATAGTAATAGTATATAACGTTATACGTTATATAGTAATAGTATATAACGTTATACGTTATATAGCAATACTATATAACGTTATACGTTATATAGTAATATTATATAACGTTATACGTGATATGGCAATACTATATAACGTTATACGTTATATAGCAATAGTATATAACGTTATACGTTGTATAGTAATATTATATAACGTTATACGTTATATAGTAATAGTATATAACGTTATACGTTGTATAGTAATAGTATATAACGTTATACGTTATATAGTAATACTATATAACGTTATACGTTATATAGTAATAGTATATAACGTTATACGTTATATAGTAATGGTATATAACGTTATACGTTATATAGTAATAGTATATAACGTTATACGTTATATAGTAATAGTATATAACGTTATACGTTATATAGTAATGGTATATAACGTTATACGTTATATAGTAATAGTATATAACGTTATACGTTATATAGTAATAGTATATAACGTTATACGTTATATAGTAATAGTATAGAACGTTGTACGTTATATAGTAATTGTATATAACGTTATACGTTATATAGTAATATTATATAACGTTATACGTGATATGGCAATACTATATAACGTTATACGTTATATAGTAATACTATATAACGTTATACGTTATATAGTAATAGTATATAACGTTATACGTTATATAGTAATAGTATATAACGTTATACGTTATATAGTAATAGTATATAACGTTATACGTTATATAGTAATATTATATAACGTTATACGTGATATGGCAATACTATATAACGTTATACGTTATATAGTAATAGTATATAACGTTATACGTTAATACGTAATAGTATATATCGTTATACGTTATATAGTAATAGTATATAACGTTATACGTTATATAGTAATGGTATATAACGTTATACGTTATATAGTAATAGTATATAACGTTATACGTTATATAGTAATAGTATATAACGTTATACGTTATATAGTAATGGTATATAACGTTATACGTTATATAGTAATAGTATATAACGTTATACGTTATATAGTAATAGTATATAACGTTATACGTTATATAGTAATAGTATATAACGTTATACGTTATATAGTAATAGTATATAACGTTATACGTTATATAGTAATATTATATAACGTTATACGTGATATGGCAATACTATATAACGTTATACGTTATATAGTAACAGTATAGAACGTTGTACGTTATATAGTAATAGTATATAACGTTATACGTTATATAGTAATATTATATAACGTTATACGTGATATGGCAATACTATATAACGTTATACGTTATATAGTAACAGTATAGAACGTTGTACGTTATATAGTAATAGTATATAACGTTATACGTTATATAGTAATAGTATATAACGTTATACGTTATATAGTAATAGTATATAACGTTATACGTTATATAGTAATAGTATATAACGTTATACGTTATATAGTAATATTATATAACGTTATACGTGATATGGCAATACTATATAACGTTATACGTTATATAGTAATAGTATATAACATTATACGTTATATAGTAATAGTATATAACGTTATACGTTATATAGTAATAGTATATTACGTTATACGTTATATAGTTATAGTATATAACGTTATACGTTATATAGTAATGGTATATAACGTTATACGTTATATAGTAATAGTATATAACGTTATGCGTTATATAGTAATAGTATATAACGTTATACGTTATATAGTAATAGTATATAACGTTATACGTTATATAGTAATAGTATATAACGTTATACGTTATATAGTAATAGTATATAACGTTATACGTTATATAGTAATAGTATATAACGTTATACGTTATATAGTAATAGTATATAACGTTATACGTTATATAGTAATAGTATATAACGTTATACGTTATATAGCAATACTATATAACGTTATACGTTATATAGTAATATTATATAACGTTATACGTGATATGGCAATACTATATAACGTTATACGTTATATAGCAATAGTATATAACGTTATACGTTGTATAGTAATATTATATAACGTTATACGTTATATAGTAATAGTATATAACGTTATACGTTGTATATTAATAGTATATAACGTTATACGTTATATAGTAATACTATATAACGTTATACGTTATATAGTAATAGTATATAACGTTGTACGTTATATAGTAATAGTATATAACGTTATACGTTATATAGTAATAGTATATTACGTTATACGTTATATAGTAATAGTATATAACGTTATACGTTATATAGTAATATTATATAACGTTATACGTGATATGGCAATACTATATAACGTTATACGTTATGTAGTAATAGTATATAACGTTATACGTTATATAGTAATAGTATATAACGTTATACGTTATATAGTAATAGTATATAACGTTATACGTTATATAGTAATAGTATATAACGTTATGCGTTATGTAGTAATAGTATATAACGTTATACGTTATATAGTAATAGTATATAACGTTATACGTTATATAGTAATAGTATATTACGTTATACGTTATATAGTAATAGTATATAACGTTATACGTTATATAGTAATAGTATATAACGTTATACGTTATATAGTAATAGTATATTACGTTATACGTTATATAGTAATAGTATATAACGTTATACGTTATATAGTAATAGTATATAACGTTATACGTTATATAGTAATAGTATATAACGTTATACGTTATATAGTAATACTATATAACGTTATGCGTTATATAGTAATAGTATATAACGTTATACGTTATATAGTAATATTATATAACGTTATACGTGATATGGCAATACTATATAACGTTATACGTTATATAGTAATAGTATATAACGTTATACGTTATATAGTAATAGTATATAACGTTATACGTTATATAGTAATAGTATATAACGTTATACGTTATATAGTAATAGTATATAACGTTCTACGTTATATAGTAATAGTATATAACGTTGTACGTTACATAGTAATAGTATATAACGTTATACGTTATATAGTAATAGTATATTACGTTATACGTTATATAGTAATAGTATATAACGTTATACGTTATATAGTAATAGTATATAACGTTATACGTTATATAGTAATAGTATATAACGTTATGCGTTATATAGTAATAGTATATAACGTTATACGTTATATAGTAATAGTATATAACGTTATACGTTATATAGTAATAGTATATAACGTTATACGTTATATAGTAATAGTATATTACGTTATACGTTATATAGTAATAGTATATAACGTTATACGTTATATAGTAATGGTATATAACGTTATACGTTATATAGTAATAGTATATAACGTTATACGTTATATAGTAATAGTATATAACGTTATACGTTATATAGTAATAGTATATAACGTTCTACGTTATATAGTAATAGTATATAACGTTGTACGTTACATAGTAATAGTATATAACGTTATACGTTATATAGTAATAGTATATTACGTTATACGTTATATAGTAATAGTATATAACGTTATACGTTATATAGTAATAGTATATAACGTTATACGTTATATAGTAATAGTATATAACGTTATGCGTTATATAGTAATAGTATATAACGTTATGCGTTATATAGTAATAGTATATAACGTTATACGTTATATAGTAATAGTATATAACGTTATACGTTATATAGTAATAGTATATAACGTTATACGTTATATAGTAATAGTATATTACGTTATACGTTATATAGTAATAGTATATAACGTTATACGTTATATAGTAATGGTATATAACGTTATACGTTATATAGTAATAGTATATAACGTTATACGTTATATAGTAATGGTATATAACGTTATACGTTATATAGTAATGGTATATAACGTTATACGTTATATAGTAATAGTATATAACGTTATACGTTATATAGTAATAGTATATAACGTTATACGTTATATAGTAATAGTATATAACGTTATACGTTATATAGTAATATTATATAACGTTATACGTGATATGGCAATACTATATAACGTTATACGTTATATAGTAACAGTATAGAACGTTGTACGTTATATAGTAATAGTATATAACGTTACACGTTATAGAGTAATATTATATAACGTTATACGTGATATGGCAATACTATATAACGTTATACGTTATATAGTAACAGTATAGAACGTTGTACGTTATATAGTAATAGTATATAACGTTATACGTTATATAGTAATAGTATATAACGTTATACGTTATATAGTAATAGTATATAACGTTATACGTTATATAGTAATAGTATATAACGTTATACGTTACATAGTAATATTATATAACGTTATACGTGATATGGCAATACTATATAACGTTATACGTTATATAGTAATAGTATATAACATTATACGTTATATAGTAATAGTATATAACGTTATACGTTATATAGTAATAGTATATTACGTTATACGTTATATAGTTATAGTATATAACGTTATACGTTATATAGTAATGGTATATAACGTTATACGTTATATAGTAATAGTATATAACGTTATGCGTTATATAGTAATAGTATATAACGTTATACGTTATATAGTAATAGTATATTACGTTATACGTTATATAGTAATAGTATATAACGTTATACGTTATATAGTAATAGTATATAACGTTATACGTTATATAGTAATAGTATATTACGTTATACGTTATATAGTAATAGTATATAACGTTATACGTTATATAGTAATAGTATATAACGTTATACGTTATATAGTAATAGTATATAACGTTATACGTTATATAGTAATAGTATATAACGTTATACGTTATATAGTAATAGTATATAACGTTATACGTTATATAGTAATAGTATATAACGTTATACGTTATATAGTAATAGTATATAACGTTATACGTTATATAGTAATATTATATAACGTTATACGTGATATGGCAATACTATATAACGTTATACGTTATATAGTAATAGTATATAACGTTATACGTTATATAGTAATATTATATAACGTTATACGTTATATAGTAATAGTATATAACGTTATACGTTGTATAGTAATATTATATAACGTTATACGCTATTACGTAATAGTATATAACGTTATACGTTAATACGTAATAGTATATATCGTTATACGTTATATAGTAATAGTATATAACGTTATACGTTATATAGCAATATTATATAACCTTATGCGTTATATAGTAATAGTATATAACGTTATACGTTATATAGTAATAGTATATAACCTTATACGTTATATAGTAATAGTATAGAACGTTGTACGTTATATAGTAATTGTATATAACGTTATACGTTATATAGTAATATTATATAACGTTATACGTGATATGGCAATACTATATAACGTTATACGTTATATAGTAATACTATATAACGTTATACGTTATATAGTAATAGTATATAACGTTATACGTTATATAGTAATAGTATATAACGTTATACGTTATATAGTAATAGTATATAACGTTATACGTTATATAGTAATAGTATATAACGTTCTACGTTATATAGTAATAGTATATAACGTTGTACGTTACATAGTAATAGTATATAACGTTATACGTTATATAGTAATAGTATATTACGTTATACGTTATATAGTAATAGTATATAACGTTATACGTTATATAGTAATAGTATATAACGTTATACGTTATATAGTAATAGTATATAACGTTATACGTTATATAGTAATAGTATATAACGTTATACGTTATATAGTAATAGTATATAACGTTATACGTTATATAGTAATAGTATATAACGTTATACGTTATATAGTAATAGTATATTACGTTATACGTTATATAGTAATAGTATATAACGTTATACGTTATATAGTAATGGTATATAACGTTATACGTTATATAGTAATAGTATATAACGTTATACGTTATATAGTAATAGTATATAACGTTATACGTTATATAGTAATGGTATATAACGTTATACGTTATATAGTAATAGTATATAACGTTATACGTTATATAGTAATAGTATATAACGTTATACGTTATATAGTAATAGTATATAACGTTATACGTTATATAGTAATAGTATATAACGTTATATGTTATATAGTAATATTATATAACGTTATACGTGATATGGCAATACTATATAACGTTATACGTTATATAGTAACAGTATAGAACGTTGTACGTTATATAGTAATAGTATATAACGTTATACGTTATATAGTAATATTATATAACGTTATACGTGATATGGCAATACTATATAACGTTATACGTTATATAGTAACAGTATAGAACGTTGTACGTTATATAGTAATAGTATATAACGTTATACGTTATATAGTAATAGTATATAACGTTATACGTTATATAGTAATAGTATATAACGTTATACGTTATATAGTAATAGTATATAACGTTATACGTTATATAGTAATATTATATAACGTTATACGTGATATGGCAATACTATATAACGTTATACGTTATATAGTAATAGTATATAACATTATACGTTATATAGTAATAGTATATAACGTTATACGTTATATAGTAATAGTATATTACGTTATACGTTATATAGTTATAGTATATAACGTTATACGTTATATAGTAATGGTATATAACGTTATACGTTATATAGTAATAGTATATAACGTTATGCGTTATATAGAAATAGTATATAACGTTATACGTTATATAGTAATAGTATATAACGTTATACGTTATATAGTAATAGTATATAACGTTATACGTTATATAGTAATAGTATATAACGTTATACGTTATATAGTAATAGTATATAACGTTATACGTTATATAGTAATAGTATATAACGTTATACGTTATATAGTAATAGTATATAACGTTATACGTTATATAGCAATACTATATAACGTTATACGTTATATAGTAATATTATATAACGTTATACGTGATATGGCAATACTATATAACGTTATACGTTATATAGTAATAGTATATAACGTTATACGTTGTATAGTAATATTATATAACGTTATACGTTATATAGTAATATTATATAACGTTATACGTGATATGGCAATACTATATAACGTTATACGTTATATAGTAACAGTATAGAACGTTGTACGTTATATAGTAATAGTATATAACGTTATACGTTATATAGTAATAGTATATAACGTTATACGTTATATAGTAATAGTATATAACGTTATACGTTATATAGTAATAGTATATAACGTTATACGTTATATAGTAATATTATATAACGTTATACGTGATATGGCAATACTATATAACGTTATACGTTATATAGTAATAGTATATAACATTATACGTTATATAGTAATAGTATATAACGTTATACGTTATATAGTAATAGTATATTACGTTATACGTTATATAGTTATAGTATATAACGTTATACGTTATATAGTAATGGTATATAACGTTATACGTTATATAGTAATAGTATATAACGTTATGCGTTATATAGAAATAGTATATAACGTTATACGTTATATAGTAATAGTATATAACGTTATACGTTATATAGTAATAGTATATAACGTTATACGTTATATAGTAATAGTATATAACGTTATACGTTATATAGTAATAGTATATAACGTTATACGTTATATAGTAATAGTATATAACGTTATACGTTATATAGTAATAGTATATAACGTTATACGTTATATAGCAATACTATATAACGTTATACGTTATATAGTAATATTATATAACGTTATACGTGATATGGCAATACTATATAACGTTATACGTTATATAGTAATAGTATATAACGTTATACGTTGTATAGTAATATTATATAACGTTATACGTTATATAGTAATAGTATATAACGTTATACGTTGTATAGTAATAGTATATAACGTTATACGTTATATACTATTACTATATAACGTATAACGTTATATAGTAATAGTATATAACGTTGTACGTTATATAGTAATAGTATATAACGTTATACGTTATATAGTAATAGTATATAACGTTATACGTTATATAGTAATAGTATATAACGTTATACGTTATATAGTAATATTATATAACGTTATACGTGATATGGCAATACTATATAACGTTATACGTTATGTAGTAATAGTATATAACGTTATACGTTATATAGTAATAGTATATAACGTTATACGTTATATAGTAATAGTATATAACGTTATACGTTATATAGTAATAGTATATAACGTTATGCGTTATGTAGTAATAGTATATAACGTTATACGTTATATAGTAATAGTATATAACGTTATACGTTATATAGTAATAGTATATTACGTTATACGTTATATAGTAATAGTATATAACGTTATACGTTATATAGTAATAGTATATAACGTTATACGTTATATAGTAATAGTATATTACGTTATACGTTATATAGTAATAGTATATAACGTTATACGTTATATAGTAATAGTATATAACGTTATACGTTATATAGTAATAGTATATAACGTTATACGTTATATAGTAATACTATATAACGTATAACGTTATATAGTAATAGTATATAACGTTATACGTTATATAGTAATAGTATATTACGTTATACGTTATATAGTAATAGTATATAACGTTATACGTTATATAGTAATAGTATATAACGTTATACGTTATATAGTAATAGTATATTACGTTATACGTTATATAGTAATAGTATATAACGTTATACGTTATATAGTAATAGTATATAACGTTATACGTTATATAGTAATAGTATATAACGTTATACGTTATATAGTAATAGTATATAACGTTATACGTTATATAGTAATAGTATATAACGTTATACGTTATATAGTAATAGTATATAACGTTATACGTTATATAGTAATATTATATAACGTTATACGTGATATGGCAATACTATATAACGTTATACGTTATATAGTAATAGTATATAACGTTATACGTTATATAGTAATATTATATAACGTTATACGTTATATAGTAATAGTATATAACGTTATACGTTGTATAGTAATATTATATAACGTTATACGCTATTACGTAATAGTATATAACGTTATACGTTAATACGTAATAGTATATATCGTTATACGTTATATAGTAATAGTATATAACGTTATACGTTATATAGTAATAGTATATAACGTTATACGTTATATAGTAATAGTATATAACGTTATACGTTATATAGTAATAGTATATTACGTTATACGTTATATAGTAATAGTATATAACGTTATACGTTATATAGTAATAGTATATAACGTTATACGTTATATAGTAATAGTATATAACGTTATACGTTATATAGTAATACTATATAACGTTATACGTTATATAGTAATAGTATATAACGTTATACGTTATATAGTAATAGTATATTACGTTATACGTTATATAGTAATAGTATATAACGTTATACGTTATATAGTAATAGTATATAACGTTATACGTTATATAGTAATAGTATATTACGTTATACGTTATATAGTAATAGTATATAACGTTATACGTTATATAGTAATAGTATATAACGTTATACGTTATATAGTAATATTATATAACGTTATACGTGATATGGCAATACTATATAACGTTATACGTTATATAGTAATAGTATATAACGTTATACGTTATATAGTAATATTATATAACGTTATACGTTATATAGTAATAGTATATAACGTTATACGTTGTATAGTAATATTATATAACGTTATACGCTATTACGTAATAGTATATAACGTTATACGTTAATACGTAATAGTATATATCGTTATACGTTATATAGTAATAGTATATAACGTTATACGTTATATAGTAATAGTATATAACGTTATGCGTTATATAGTAATAGTATATAACGTTATACGTTATATAGTAATAGTATATAACCTTATACGTTATATAGTAATAGTATAGAACGTTGTACGTTATATAGTAATTGTATATAACGTTATACGTTATATAGTAATATTATATAACGTTATACGTGATATGGCAATACTATATAACGTTATACGTTATATAGTAATACTATATAACGTTATACGTTATATAGTAATAGTATATAACGTTATACGTTATATAGTAATAGTATATAACGTTATACGTTATATAGTAATAGTATATAACGTTATACGTTATATAGTAATAGTATATAACGTTCTACGTTATATAGTAATAGTATATAACGTTGTACGTTACATAGTAATAGTATATAACGTTATACGTTATATAGTAATAGTATATTACGTTATACGTTATATAGTAATAGTATATAACGTTATACGTTATATAGTAATAGTATATAACGTTATACGTTATATAGTAATAGTATATAACGTTATGCGTTATATAGTAATAGTATATAACGTTATACGTTATATAGTAATAGTATATTACGTTATACGTTATATAGTAATAGTATATAACGTTGTACGTTATATAGTAATAGTATATAACGTTATACGTTATATAGTAATATTATATAACGTTATACGTGATATGGCAATACTATATAACGTTATACGTTATATAGTAACAGTATAGAACGTTGTACGTTATATAGTAATAGTATATAACGTTATACGTTATATAGTAATAGTATATAACGTTATACGTTATATAGTAATATTATATAACGTTATACGTGATATGGCAATACTATATAACGTTATACGTTATATAGTAATAGTATATAACATTATACGTTATATAGTAATAGTATATAACGTTATACGTTATATAGTAATAGTATATTACGTTATACGTTATATAGTTATAGTATATAACGTTATACGTTATATAGTAATGGTATATAACGTTATACGTTATATAGTAATAGTATATAACGTTATGCGTTATATAGTAATAGTATATAACGTTATACGTTATATAGTAATAGTATATAACGTTATACGTTATATAGTAATAGTATATTACGTTATACGTTATATAGTAATAGTATATAACGTTATACGTTATATAGCAATACTATATAACGTTATACGTTATATAGTAATATTATATAACGTTATACGTGATATGGCAATACTATATAACGTTATACGTTATATAGTAATAGTATATAACGTTATACGTTGTATAGTAATATTATATAACGTTATACGTTATATAGTAATAGTATATAACGTTATACGTTGTATAGTAATAGTATATAACGTTATACGTTATATAGTAATACTATATAACGTTATACGTTATATAGTAATAGTATATAACGTTGTACGTTATATAGTAATAGTATATAACGTTATACGTTATATAGTAATAGTATATTACGTTATACGTTATACAGTAATAGTATATAACGTTATACGTTATATAGTAATATTATATAACGTTATACGTGATATGGCAATACTATATAACGTTATACGTTATGTAGTAATAGTATATAACGTTATACGTTATATAGTAATAGTATATAACGTTATACGTTATATAGTAATAGTATATAACGTTATACGTTATATAGTAATAGTATATAACGTTATGCGTTATGTAGTAATAGTATATAACGTTATACGTTATATAGTAATAGTATATAACGTTATACGTTATATAGTAATAGTATATTACGTTATACGTTATATAGTAATAGTATATAACGTTATACGTTATATAGTAATAGTATATAACGTTATACGTTATATAGTAATAGTATATTACGTTATACGTTATATAGTAATAGTATATAACGTTATACGTTATATAGTAATAGTATATAACGTTATACGTTATATAGTAATAGTATATAACGTTATACGTTATATAGTAATAGTATATAACGTTATACGTTATATAGTAATAGTATATAACGTTATACGTTATATAGTAATAGTATATAACGTTATACGTTATATAGTAATGGTATATAACGTTATACGTGATATGGCAATACTATATAACGTTATACGTTATATAGTAATAGTATATAACGTTATACGTTATATAGTAATATTATATAACGTTATACGTTATATAGTAATAGTATATAACGTTATACGTTGTATAGTAATATTATATAACGTTATACGCTATTACGTAATAGTATATAACGTTATACGTTAATACGTAATAGTATATATCGTTATACGTTATATAGTAATAGTATATAACGTTATACGTTATATAGTAATAGTATATAACGTTATGCGTTATATAGTAATAGTATATAACGTTATACGTTATATAGTAATAGTATATAACCTTATACGTTATATAGTAATAGTATAGAACGTTGTACGTTATATAGTAATTGTATATAACGTTATACGTTATATAGTAATATTATATAACGTTATACGTGCTATGGCAATACTATATAACGTTATACGTTATATAGTAATAGTATATAACGTTATACGTTATATAGTAATATTATATAACGTTGTACGTTACATAGTAATAGTATATAACGTTATACGTTATATAGTAATAGTATATTACGTTATACGTTATATAGTAATAGTATATAACGTTATACGTTATATAGTAATAGTATATAACGTTATACGTTATATAGTAATAGTATATAACGTTATGCGTTATATAGTAATAGTATATAACGTTATACGTTATATAGTAATAGTATATAACGTTATACGTTATATAGTAATAGTATATTACGTTATACGTTATATAGTAATAGTATATAACGTTATACGTTATATAGTAATGGTATATAACGTTATACGTTATATAGTAATAGTATATAACGTTATACGTTATATAGTAATAGTATATAACGTTATACGTTATATAGTAATGGTATATAACGTTATACGTTATATAGTAATAGTATATAACGTTATACGTTATATAGTAATACTATATAACATTATACGTTATATAGTAATAGTATATAACGTTATACGTTATATAGTAATAGTATATTACGTTATACGTTATATAGTAATAGTATATAACGTTATACGTTATATAGTAATAGTATATAACGTTATACGTTATATAGTAATAGTATATTACGTTATACGTTATATAGTAATAGTATATAACGTTATACGTTATATAGTAATAGTATATAACGTTATACGTTATATAGTAATATTATATAACGTTATACGTGATATGGCAATACTATATAACGTTATACGTTATATAGCAATAGTATATAACGTTATACGTTATATAGTAATATTATATAACGTTATACGTTATATAGTAATAGTATATAACGTTATACGTTGTATAGTAATATTATATAACGTTATACGCTATTACGTAATAGTATATAACGTTATACGTTAATACGTAATAGTATATATCGTTATACGTTATATAGTAATAGTATATAACGTTATACGTTATATAGTAATAGTATATAACGTTATGCGTTATATAGTAATAGTATATAACGTTATACGTTATATAGTAATAGTATATAACCTTATACGTTATATAGTAATAGTATAGAACGTTGTACGTTATATAGTAATTGTATATAACGTTATACGTTATATAGTAATATTATATAACGTTATACGTGATATGGCAATACTATATAACGTTATACGTTATATACTATTACTATATAACGTATAACGTTATATAGTAATAGTATATAACGTTATACGTTATATAGTAATAGTATATAACGTTATACGTTATATAGTAATAGTATATAACGTTATACGTTATATAGTAATAGTATATAACGTTCTACGTTATATAGTAATAGTATATAACGTTGTACGTTACATAGTAATAGTATATAACGTTATACGTTATATAGTAATAGTATATTACGTTATACGTTATATAGTAATAGTATATAACGTTATACGTTATATAGTAATAGTATATAACGTTATACGTTATATAGTAATAGTATATAACGTTATGCGTTATATAGTAATAGTATATAACGTTATACGTTATATAGTAATAGTATATAACGTTATACGTTATATAGTAATAGTATATAACGTTATACGTTATATAGTAATAGTATATTACGTTATACGTTATATAGTAATAGTATATAACGTTATACGTTATATAGTAATGGTATATAACGTTATACGTTATATAGTAATAGTATATAACGTTATACGTTATATAGTAATAGTATATAACGTTATACGTTATATAGTAATGGTATATAACGTTATACGTTATATAGTAATAGTATATAACGTTATACGTTATATAGTAATAGTATATAACGTTATACGTTATATAGTAATAGTATATAACGTTATACGTTATATAGTAATAGTATATAACGTTATACGTTATATAGTAATATTATATAACGTTATACGTTATATAGTAATAGTATATTACGTTATACGTTATATAGTAATAGTATATAACGTTGTACGTTATATAGTAATAGTATATAACGTTATACGTTATATAGTAATATTATATAACGTTATACGTGATATGGCAATACTATATAACGTTATACGTTATATAGTAACAGTATAGAACGTTGTACGTTATATAGTAATAGTATATAACGTTATACGTTATATAGTAATAGTATATAACGTTATACGTTATATAGTAATAGTATATAACGTTATACGTTATATAGTAATAGTATATAACGTTATACGTTATATAGTAATATTATATAACGTTATACGTGATATGGCAATACTATATAACGTTATACGTTATATAGTAATAGTATATAACATTATACGTTATATAGTAATAGTATATAACGTTATACGTTATATAGTAATAGTATATTACGTTATACGTTATATAGTTATACTATATAACGTTATACGTTATATAGTAATGGTATATAACGTTATACGTTATATAGTAATAGTATATAACGTTATGCGTTATATAGTAATAGTATATAACGTTATACGTTATATAGTAATAGTATATAACGTTATACGTTATATAGTAATAGTATATAACGTTATACGTTATATAGTAATAGTATATAACGTTATACGTTATATAGTAATAGTATATAACGTTATACGTTATATAGTAATAGTATATAACGTTATACGTTATATAGTAATAGTATATAACGTTATACGTTATATAGCAATACTATATAACGTTATACGTTATATAGTAATATTATATAACGTTATACGTGATATGGCAATACTATATAACGTTATACGTTATATAGTAATAGTATATAACGTTATACGTTGTATAGTAATATTATATAACGTTATACGTTATATAGTAATAGTATATAACGTTATACGTTGTATAGTAATAGTATATAACGTTATACGTTATATAGTAATACTATATAACGTTATACGTTATATAGTAATAGTATATAACGTTGTACGTTATATAGTAATAGTATATAACGTTATACGTTATATAGTAATAGTATATTACGTTATACGTTATATAGTAATAGTATATAACGTTATACGTTATATAGTAATAGTATATAACGTTATACGTTATATAGTAATAGTATATTACGTTATACGTTATATAGTAATAGTATATAACGTTATACGTTATATAGTAATAGTATATAACGTTATACGTTATATAGTAATAGTATATAACGTTATACGTTATATAGTAATAGTATATAACGTTATACGTTATATAGTAATAGTATATAACGTTATACGTTAT
The DNA here is from genome assembly GCF_910591885.1 of Bombus terrestris. Classification (NCBI taxonomy): domain Eukaryota; kingdom Metazoa; phylum Arthropoda; class Insecta; order Hymenoptera; family Apidae; genus Bombus; species Bombus terrestris. The sequence goes on from NC_063286.1 coordinate 1,389,346, forward strand.
ATAGTAATAGTATATAACGTTATACGTTATATAGTAATATTATATAACGTTATACGTGATATGGCAATACTATATAACGTTATACGTTATATAGTAATAGTATATAACGTTATACGTTATATAGTAATATTATATAACGTTATACGTTATATAGTAATAGTATATAACGTTATACGTTGTATAGTAATATTATATAACGTTATACGCTATTACGTAATAGTATATAACGTTATACGTTAATACGTAATAGTATATATCGTTATACGTTATATAGTAATAGTATATAACGTTATACGTTATATAGTAATAGTATATAACGTTATGCGTTATATAGTAATAGTATATAACGTTATACGTTATATAGTAATAGTATATAACCTTATACGTTATATAGTAATAGTATAGAACGTTGTACGTTATATAGTAATTGTATATAACGTTATACGTTATATAGTAATATTATATAACGTTATACGTGCTATGGCAATACTATATAACGTTATACGTTATATAGTAATAGTATATAACGTTATACGTTATATAGTAATATTATATAACGTTGTACGTTACATAGTAATAGTATATAACGTTATACGTTATATAGTAATAGTATATTACGTTATACGTTATATAGTAATAGTATATAACGTTATACGTTATATAGTAATAGTATATAACGTTATACGTTATATAGTAATAGTATATAACGTTATGCGTTATATAGTAATAGTATATAACGTTATACGTTATATAGTAATAGTATATAACGTTATACGTTATATAGTAATAGTATATTACGTTATACGTTATATAGTAATAGTATTTAACGTTATACGTTATATAGTAATGGTATATAACGTTATACGTTATATAGTAATAGTATATAACGTTATACGTTATATAGTAATAGTATATAACGTTATACGTTATATAGTAATGGTATATAACGTTATACGTTATATAGTAATAGTATATAACGTTATACGTTATATAGTAATAGTATATAACGTTATACGTTATATAGTAATATTATATAACGTTATACGTGATATGGCAATACTATATAACCTTATACGTTATATAGTAATAGTATAGAACGTTGTACGTTATATAGTAATTGTATATAACGTTATACGTTATATAGTAATATTATATAACGTTATACGTTATATAGTAATAGTATATAACGCTATGCGTTATATAGTAATAGTATATAACGTTATACGTTATATAGTAATAGTATATAACCTTATACGTTATATAGTAATAGTATAAAACGTTGTACGTTATATAGTAATTGTATATAACGTTATACGTTATATAGTAATATTATATAACGTTATACGTGATATGGCAATACTATATAAAGCTATACGTTATATACTATTACTATATAACGTATAACGTTATATAGTAATAGTATATAACGTTATACGTTATATAGTAATAGTATATAACATTATACGTTATATAGTAATAGTATATAACGTTATACGTTATATAGTAATAGTATATAACGTTATACGTTATATAGTAATAGTATATAACGTTATACGTTATATAGTAATAGTATATAACGTTATACGTTATATAGTAATAGTATATAACGTTATACGTTATATAGTAATAGTATATAACGTTATACGTTATATAGTAATAGTATATAACGTTATACGTTATATAGCAATACTATATAACGTTATACGTTATATAGTAATATTATATAACGTTATACGTGATATGGCAATACTATATAACGTTATACGTTATATAGTAATAGTATATAACGTTATACGTTGTATAGTAATATTATATAACGTTATACGTTATATAGTAATAGTATATAACGTTATACGTTGTATAGTAATAGTATATAACGTTATACGTTATATAGTAATACTATATAACGTTATACGTTATATAGTAATAGTATATAACGTTGTACGTTATATAGTAATAGTATATAACGTTATACGTTATATAGTAATAGTATATTACGTTATACGTTATATAGTAATAGTATATAACGTTATACGTTATATAGTAATATTATATAACGTTATACGTGATATGGCAATACTATATAACGTTATACGTTATGTAGTAATAGTATATAACGTTATACGTTATATAGTAATAGTATATAACGTTATACGTTATATAGTAATAGTATATAACGTTATACGTTATATAGTAATAGTATATAACGTTATGCGTTATGTAGTAATAGTATATAACGGTATACGTTATATAGTAATAGTATATAACGTTATACGTTATATAGTAATAGTATATTACGTTATACGTTATATAGTAATAGTATATAACGTTATACGTTATATAGTAATAGTATATAACGTTATACGTTATATAGTAATAGTATATTACGTTATACGTTATATAGTAATAGTATATAACGTTATACGTTATATAGTAATAGTATATAACGTTATACGTTATATAGTAATAGTATATAACGTTATACGTTATATAGTAATAGTATATAACGTTATACGTTATATAGTAATAGTATATAACGTTATACGTTATATAGTAATAGTATATAACGTTATACGTTATATAGTAATATTATATAACGTTATACGTGATATGGCAATACTATATAACGTTATACGTTATATAGTAATAGTATATAACGTTATACGTTATATAGTAATATTATATAACGTTATACGTTATATAGTAATAGTATATAACGTTATACGTTGTATAGTAATATTATATAACGTTATACGCTATTACGTAATAGTATATAACGTTATACGTTAATACGTAATAGTATATATCGTTATACGTTATATAGTAATAGTATATAACGTTATACGTTATATAGTAATAGTATATAACGTTATGCGTTATATAGTAATAGTATATAACGTTATACGTTATATAGTAATAGTATATAACCTTATACGTTATATAGTAATAGTATAGAACGTTGTACGTTATATAGTAATTGTATATAACGTTATACGTTATATAGTAATATTATATAACGTTATACGTGCTATGGCAATACTATATAACGTTATACGTTATATAGTAATAGTATATAACGTTATACGTTATATAGTAATATTATATAACGTTATACGTTATATAGTAATAGTATATAACGTTATACGTTATATAGTAATATTATATAACGTTATACGTGATATGGCAATACTATATAACGTATAACGTTATATAGTAATAGTATATAACGTTATACGTTATATAGTAATATTATATAACGTTATACGTTATATAGTAATAGTATATAACGTTATGCGTTATATAGTAATAGTATATAACGTTATACGTTATATAGTAATAGTATATAACCTTATACGTTATATAGTAATAGTATAAAACGTTGTACGTTATATAGTAATTGTATATAACGTTATACGTTATATAGTAATATTATATAACGTTATACGTGATATGGCAATACTATATAAAGCTATACGTTATATACTATTACTATATAACGTATAACGTTATATAGTAATAGTATATAACGTTATACGTTATATAGTAATAGTATATAACGTTATACGTTATATAGTAATAGTATATAACGTTATACGTTATATAGTAATAGTATATAACGTTATACGTTATATAGTAATAGTATATAACGTTATACGTTATATAGTAATAGTATATAACGTTATACGTTATATAGTAATAGTATATAACGTTATACGTTATATAGTAATAGTATATAACGTTATACGTTATATAGTAATATTATATAACGTTATACGTGATATGGCAATACTATATAACGTTATACGTTATATAGTAACAGTATAGAACGTTGTACGTTATATAGTAATAGTATATAACGTTATACGTTATATAGTAATATTATATAACGTTATACGTGATATGGCAACACTATATAACGTTATACGTTATATAGTAACAGTATAGAACGTTGTACGTTATATAGTAATAGTATATAACGTTATACGTTATATAGTAATAGTATATAACGTTATACGTTATATAGTAATAGTATATAACGTTATACGTTATATAGTAATATTATATAACGTTATACGTGATATGGCAATACTATATAACGTTATACGTTATATAGTAACAGTATAGAATGTTGTACGTTATATAGTAATAGTATATAACGTTATACGTTATATAGTAATATTATATAACGTTATACGTGATATGGCAATACTATATAACGTTATACGTTATATAGTAACAGTATAGAACGTTGTACGTTATATAGTAATAGTATATAACGTTATACGTTATATAGTAATAGTATATAACGTTATACGTTATATAGTAATAGTATATAACGTTATACGTTATATAGTAATAGTATATAACGTTATACGTTATATAGTAATAGTATATAACGTTATACGTTATATAGTAATATTATATAACGTTATACGTGATATGGCAATACTATATAACGTTATACGTTATATAGTAATAGTATATAACATTATACGTTATATAGTAATAGTATATAACGTTATACGTTATATAGTAATAGTATATAACGTTATACGTTATATAGTAATAGTATATAACGTTATGCGTTATATAGTAATAGTATATAACGTTATACGTTATATAGTAATAGTATATAACGTTATACGTTATATAGTAATAGTATATAACGTTATACGTTATATAGTAATAGTATATAACGTTATACGTTATATAGTAATAGTATATAACGTTATACGTTATATAGTAATAGTATATAACGTTATACGTTATATAGTAATAGTATATAACGTTATACGTTATATAGTAATAGTATATAACGTTATACGTTATATAGTAGTAGTATATAACGTTATACGTTATATAGTAATAGTATATAACGTTATACGTTATATAGTAGTAGTATATAAGGCTATACGTTATATAGTAATAGTATATAACGTTATGCGTTATATAGTAATAGTATATAACGTTATACGTTATATAGTAATAGTATATAACGTTATACGTTATATAGTAATAGTATATTACGTTATACGTTATATAGTAATAGTATATAACGTTATACGTTATATAGTAATAGTATATAACGTTATACGTTATATAGTAATAGTATATAACGTTATGCGTTATGTAGTAATAGTATATAACGTTATACGTTATATAGTAATAGTATATAACGTTATACGTTATATAGTAATAGTATATTACGTTATACGTTATATAGTAATAGTATATAACGTTATACGTTATATAGTAATAGTATATAACGTTATACGTTATATAGTAATAGTATATTACGTTATACGTTATATAGTAATAGTATATAACGTTATACGTTATATAGTAATAGTATATAACGTTATACGTTATATAGTAATAGTATATAACGTTATACGTTATATAGTAATAGTATATAACGTTATACGTTATATAGTAATAGTATATTACGTTATACGTTATATAGTAATAGTATATAACGTTATACGTTATATAGTAATAGTATATAACGTTATACGTTATATAGTAATAGTATATTACGTTATACGTTATATAGTAATAGTATATAACGTTATACGTTATATAGTAATAGTATATAACGTTATACGTTATATAGTAATAGTATATAACGTTATACGTTATATACTATTACTATATAACGTTATACGTTATATAGTAATAGTATATAACGTTATACGTTATATAGTAATAGTATATTACGTTATACGTTATATAGTAATAGTATATAACGTTATACGTTATATAGTAATAGTATATAACGTTATACGTTATATAGTAATAGTATATTACGTTATACGTTATATAGTAATAGTATATAACGTTATACGTTATATAGTAATAGTATATAACGTTATACGTTATATAGTAATAGTATATAACGTTATACGTTATATAGTAATAGTATATAACGTTATACGTTATATAGTAATAGTATATAACGTTATACGTTATATAGTAATAGTATATAACGTTATACGTTATATAGTAATAGTATATAACGTTATACGTTATATAGTAATACTATATAACGTTATACGTTATATAGTAATAGTATATAACGTTATACGTTATATAGTAATAGTATATTACGTTATACGTTATATAGTAATAGTATATAACGTTATACGTTATATAGTAATAGTATATAACGTTATACGTTATATAGTAATAGTATATTACGTTATACGTTATATAGTAATAGTATATAACGTTATACGTTATATAGTAATAGTATATAACGTTATACGTTATATAGTAATAGTATATAACGTTATACGTTATATAGTAATAGTATATAACGTTATACGTTATATAGTAATAGTATATAACGTTATACGTTATATAGTAATAGTATATAACGTTATACGTTATATAGTAATAGTATATAACGTTATACGTTATATAGTAATATTATATAACGTTATACGTGATATGGCAATACTATATAACGTTATACGTTATATAGTAATAGTATATAACGTTATACGTTATATAGTAATATTATATAACGTTATACGTTATATAGTAATAGTATATAACGTTATACGTTGTATAGTAATATTATATAACGTTATACGCTATTACGTAATAGTATATAACGTTATACGTTAATACGTAATAGTATATATCGTTATACGTTATATAGTAATAGTATATAACGTTATACGTTATATAGTAATAGTATATAACGTTATGCGTTATATAGTAATAGTATATAACGTTATACGTTATATAGTAATAGTATATAACCTTATACGTTATATAGTAATAGTATAGAACGTTGTACGTTATATAGTAATTGTATATAACGTTATACGTTATATAGTAATATTATATAACGTTATACGTGATATGGCAATACTATATAACGTTATACGTTATATAGTAATACTATATAACGTTATACGTTATATAGTAATAGTATATAACGTTATACGTTATATAGTAATAGTATATAACGTTATACGTTATATAGTAATAGTATATAACGTTATACGTTATATAGTAATAGTATATAACGTTCTACGTTATATAGTAATAGTATATAACGTTGTACGTTACATAGTAATAGTATATAACGTTATACGTTATATAGTAATAGTATATTACGTTATACGTTATATAGTAATAGTATATAACGTTATACGTTATATAGTAATAGTATATAACGTTATACGTTATATAGTAATAGTATATAACGTTATGCGTTATATAGTAATAGTATATAACGTTATACGTTATATAGTAATAGTATATAACGTTATACGTTATATAGTAATAGTATATAACGTTATACGTTATATAGTAATAGTATATAACGTTATACGTTATATAGTAATAGTATATAACGTTATACGTTATATAGTAATAGTATATAACGTTATACGTTATATAGTAATAGTATATAACGTTATACGTTATATAGTAATAGTATATTACGTTATACGTTATATAGTAATAGTATATAACGTTATACGTTATATAGTAATAGTATATAACGTTATACGTTATATAGTAATAGTATATAACGTTATACGTTATATAGTAATACTATATAACGTTATACGTTATATAGTAATAGTATATAACGTTATACGTTATATAGTAATAGTATATTACGTTATACGTTATATAGTAATAGTATATAACGTTATACGTTATATAGTAATAGTATATAACGTTATACGTTATATAGTAATAGTATATTACGTTATACGTTATATAGTAATAGTATATAACGTTATACGTTATATAGTAATAGTATATAACGTTATACGTTATATAGTAATAGTATATAACGTTATACGTTATATAGTAATAGTATATAACGTTATACGTTATATAGTAATAGTATATAACGTTATACGTTATATAGTAATAGTATATAACGTTATACGTTATATAGTAATAGTATATAACGTTATACGTTATATAGTAATATTATATAACGTTATACGTGATATGGCAATACTATATAACGTTATACGTTATATAGTAATAGTATATAACGTTATACGTTATATAGTAATATTATATAACGTTATACGTTATATAGTAATAGTATATAACGTTATACGTTGTATAGTAATATTATATAACGTTATACGCTATTACGTAATAGTATATAACGTTATACGTTAATACGTAATAGTATATATCGTTATACGTTATATAGTAATAGTATATAACGTTATACGTTATATAGTAATAGTATATAACGTTATGCGTTATATAGTAATAGTATATAACGTTATACGTTATATAGTAATAGTATATAACCTTATACGTTATATAGTAATAGTATAGAACGTTGTACGTTATATAGTAATTGTATATAACGTTATACGTTATATAGTAATATTATATAACGTTATACGTGATATGGCAATACTATATAACGTTATACGTTATATAGTAATACTATATAACGTTATACGTTATATAGTAATAGTATATAACGTTATACGTTATATAGTAATAGTATATAACGTTATACGTTATATAGTAATAGTATATAACGTTATACGTTATATAGTAATAGTATATAACGTTCTACGTTATATAGTAATAGTATATAACGTTGTACGTTACATAGTAATAGTATATAACGTTATACGTTATATAGTAATAGTATATAACGTTATACGTTATATAGTAATAGTATATAACGTTATACGTTATATAGTAATAGTATATAACGTTATACGTTATATAGTAATAGTATATAACGTTATACGTTATATAGTAATATTATATAACGTTATACGTGATATGGCAATACTATATAACGTTATACGTTATATAGTAATAGTATATAACGTTATACGTTATATAGTAATATTATATAACGTTATACGTTATATAGTAATAGTATATAACGTTATACGTTGTATAGTAATATTATATAACGTTATACGCTATTACGTAATAGTATATAACGTTATACGTTAATACGTAATAGTATATATCGTTATACGTTATATAGTAATAGTATATAACGTTATACGTTATATAGTAATAGTATATAACGTTATACGTTATATAGTAATAGTATATAACGTTATGCGTTATATAGTAATAGTATATAACGTTATACGTTATATAGTAATAGTATATAACGTTATACGTTATATAGTAATAGTATATAACGTTATGCGTTATATAGTAATAGTATATAACGTTATACGTTATATAGTAATAGTATATAACGTTATGCGTTATATAGTAATAGTATATAACGTTATACGTTATATAGTAATAGTATATAACGTTATACGTTATATAGTAATAGTATATAACGTTATACGTTATATAGTAATAGTATATTACGTTATACGTTATATAGTAATAGTATATAACGTTATACGTTATATAGTAATGGTATATAACGTTATACGTTATATAGTAATAGTATATAACGTTATACGTTATATAGTAATGGTATATAACGTTATACGTTATATAGTAATGGTATATAACGTTATACGTTATATAGTAATAGTATATAACGTTATACGTTATATAGTAATGGTATATAACGTTATACGTTATATAGTAATAGTATATAACGTTATACGTTATATAGTAATAGTATATAACGTTATACGTTATATAGTAATAGTATATAACGTTATACGTTATATAGTAATAGTATATAACGTTATACGTTATATAGTAATATTATATAACGTTATACGTTATATAGTAATAGTATATTACGTTATACGTTATATAGTAATAGTATATAACGTTGTACGTTATATAGTAATAGTATATAACGTTATACGTTATATAGTAATATTATATAACGTTATACGTGATATGGCAATACTATATAACGTTATACGTTATATAGTAACAGTATAGAACGTTGTACGTTATATAGTAATAGTATATAACGTTATACGTTATATAGTAATAGTATATAACGTTATACGTTATATAGTAATATTATATAACGTTGTACGTTACATAGTAATAGTATATAACGTTATACGTTATATAGTAATAGTATATAACGTTATACGTTATATAGTAATAGTATATAACGTTATACGTTATATAGTAATAGTATATAACGTTATACGTTGTATAGTAATATTATATAACGTTATACGCTATTACGTAATAGTATATAACGTTATACGTTAATACGTAATAGTATATATCGTTATACGTTATATAGTAATAGTATATAACGTTATACGTTATATAGTAATAGTATATAACGTTATGCGTTATATAGTAATAGTATATAACGTTATACGTTATATAGTAATAGTATATAACCTTATACGCTATATAGTAATAGTATAGAACGTTGTACGTTATATAGTAATTGTATATAACGTTATACGTTATATAGTAATATTATATAACGTTATACGTGCTATGGCAATACTATATAACGTTATACGTTATATAGTAATAGTATATAACGTTATACGTTATATAGTAATATTATATAACGTTGTACGTTACATAGTAATAGTATATAACGTTATACGTTATATAGTAATAGTATATTACGTTATACGTTATATAGTAATAGTATATAACGTTATACGTTATATAGTAATAGTATATAACGTTATACGTTATATAGTAATAGTATATAACGTTATGCGTTATATAGTAATAGTATATAACGTTATACGTTATATAGTAATAGTATATAACGTTATACGTTATATAGTAATAGTATATTACGTTATACGTTATATAGTAATAGTATATAACGTTATACGTTATATAGTAATGGTATATAACGTTATACGTTATATAGTAATAGTATATAACGTTATACGTTATATAGTAATAGTATATAACGTTATACGTTATATAGTAATGGTATATAACGTTATACGTTATATAGTAATAGTATATAACGTTATACGTTATATAGTAATAGTATATAACGTTATACGTTATATAGTAATATTATATAACGTTATACGTGATATGGCAATACTATATAACGTTATACGTTATATAGTAACAGTATAGAACGTTGTACGTTATATAGTAATAGTATATAACGTTATACGTTATATAGTAATATTATATAACGTTATACGTTATATAGTAATAGTATATAACGTTATGCGTTATATAGTAATAGTATATAACGTTATACGTTATATAGTAATAGTATATAACCTTATACGTTATATAGTAATAGTATAAAACGTTGTACGTTATATAGTAATTGTATATAACGTTATACGTTATATAGTAATATTATATAACGTTATACGTGATATGGCAATACTATATAAAGCTATACGTTATATACTATTACTATATAACGTTATACGTTATATAGTAATAGTATATAACGTTATACGTTATATAGTAATAGTATATAACATTATACGTTATATAGTAATAGTATATAACGTTATACGTTATATAGTAATAGTATATAACGTTATACGTTATATAGTAATAGTATATAACGTTATACGTTATATAGTAATAGTATATAACGTTATACGTTATATAGTAATAGTATATAACGTTATACGTTATATAGTAATAGTATATAACGTTATACGTTATATAGTAATAGTATATAACGTTATACGTTATATAGCAATACTATATAACGTTATACGTTATATAGTAATATTATATAACGTTATACGTGATATGGCAATACTATATAACGTTATACGTTATATAGTAATAGTATATAACGTTATACGTTGTATAGTAATATTATATAACGTTATACGTTATATAGTAATAGTATATAACGTTATACGTTGTATAGTAATAGTATATAACGTTATACGTTATATAGTAATACTATATAACGTTATACGTTATATAGTAATAGTATATAACGTTGTACGTTATATAGTAATAGTATATAACGTTATACGTTATATAGTAATAGTATATTACGTTATACGTTATATAGTAATAGTATATAACGTTATACGTTATATAGTAATATTATATAACGTTATACGTGATATGGCAATACTATATAACGTTATACGTTATGTAGTAATAGTATATAACGTTATACGTTATATAGTAATAGTATATAACGTTATACGTTATATAGTAATAGTATATAACGTTATACGTTATATAGTAATAGTATATAACGTTATGCGTTATGTAGTAATAGTATATAACGGTATACGTTATATAGTAATAGTATATAACGTTATACGTTATATAGTAATAGTATATTACGTTATACGTTATATAGTAATAGTATATAACGTTATACGTTATATAGTAATAGTATATAACGTTATACGTTATATAGTAATAGTATATTACGTTATACGTTATATAGTAATAGTATATAACGTTATACGTTATATAGTAATAGTATATAACGTTATACGTTATATAGTAATAGTATATAACGTTATACGTTATATAGTAATAGTATATAACGTTATACGTTATATAGTAATAGTATATAACGTTATACGTTATATAGTAATAGTATATAACGTTATACGTTATATAGTAATATTATATAACGTTATACGTGATATGGCAATACTATATAACGTTATACGTTATATAGTAATAGTATATAACGTTATACGTTATATAGTAATATTATATAACGTTATACGTTATATAGTAATAGTATATAACGTTATACGTTGTATAGTAATATTATATAACGTTATACGCTATTACGTAATAGTATATAACGTTATACGTTAATACGTAATAGTATATATCGTTATACGTTATATAGTAATAGTATATAACGTTATACGTTATATAGTAATAGTATATAACGTTATGCGTTATATAGTAATAGTATATAACGTTATACGTTATATAGTAATAGTATATAACCTTATACGTTATATAGTAATAGTATAGAACGTTGTACGTTATATAGTAATTGTATATAACGTTATACGTTATATAGTAATATTATATAACGTTATACGTGCTATGGCAATACTATATAACGTTATACGTTATATAGTAATAGTATATAACGTTATACGTTATATAGTAATATTATATAACGTTATACGTTATATAGTAATAGTATATAACGTTATACGTTATATAGTAATATTATATAACGTTATACGTGCTATGGCAATACTATATAACGTTATACGTTATATAGTAATAGTATATAACGTTATACGTTATATAGTAATATTATATAACGTTATACGTTATATAGTAATAGTATATAACGTTATGCGTTATATAGTAATAGTATATAACGTTATACGTTATATAGTAATAGTATATAACCTTATACGTTATATAGTAATAGTATAAAACGTTGTACGTTATATAGTAATTGTATATAACGTTATACGTTATATAGTAATATTATATAACGTTATACGTGATATGGCAATACTATATAAAGCTATACGTTATATAGTATTACTATATAACGTATAACGTTATATAGTAATAGTATATAACGTTATACGTTATATAGTAATAGTATATAACGTTATACGTTATATAGTAATAGTATATAACGTTATACGTTATATAGTAATAGTATATAACGTTATACGTTATATAGTAATAGTATATAACGTTATACGTTATATAGTAATAGTATATAACGTTATACGTTATATAGTAATAGTATATAACGTTATACGTTATATAGTAATAGTATATAACGTTATACGTTATATAGTAATATTATATAACGTTATACGTGATATGGCAATACTATATAACGTTATACGTTATATAGTAACAGTATAGAACGTTGTACGTTATATAGTAATAGTATATAACGTTATACGTTATATAGTAATATTATATAACGTTATACGTGATATGGCAACACTATATAACGTTATACGTTATATAGTAACAGTATAGAACGTTGTACGTTATATAGTAATAGTATATAACGTTATACGTTATATAGTAATAGTATATAACGTTATACGTTATATAGGAATAGTATATAACGTTATACGTTATATAGTAATATTATATAACGTTATACGTGATATGGCAATACTATATAACGTTATACGTTATATAGTAACAGTATAGAATGTTGTACGTTATATAGTAATAGTATATAACGTTATACGTTATATAGTAATATTATATAACGTTATACGTGATATGGCAATACTATATAACGTTATACGTGATATGGCAATACTATATAACGTTATACGTTATATAGTAATAGTATATAACGTTATACGTTATATAGTAATAGTATATAACGTTATACGTTATATAGTAATAGTATATAACGTTATACGTTATATAGTAATAGTATATAACGTTATACGTTATATAGTAATATTATATAACGTTATACGTGATATGGCAATACTATATAACGTTATACGTTATATAGTAATAGTATATAACGTTATACGTTATATAGTAATATTATATAACGTTATACGTTATATAGTAATAGTATATAACGTTATACGTTGTATAGTAATATTATATAACGTTATACGCTATTACGTAATAGTATATAACGTTATACGTTAATACGTAATAGTATATATCGTTATACGTTATATAGTAATAGTATATAACGTTATACGTTATATAGTAATAGTATATAACGTTATACGTTATATAGTAATATTATATAACGTTATACGTGATATGGCAACACTATATAACGTTATACGTTATATAGTAACAGTATAGAACGTTGTACGTTATATAGTAATAATATATAACGTTATACGTTATATAGTAATAGTATATAACGTTATACGTTATATAGTAATAGTATATAACGTTATACGTTATATAGTAATAGTATATAACGTTATACGTTATATAGTAATAGTATATAACGTTATACGTTATATAGTAATAGTATATAACGTTATACGTTATATAGTAATAGTATATAACGTTATACGTTATATAGTAATATTATATAACGTTATACGTGATATGGCAATACTATATAACGTTATACGTTATATAGTAATAGTATATAACGTTATACGTTATATAGTAATATTATATAACGTTATACGTTATATAGTAATAGTATATAACGTTATACGTTGTATAGTAATATTATATAACGTTATACGCTATTACGTAATAGTATATAACGTTATACGTTAATACGTAATAGTATATATCGTTATACGTTATATAGTAATAGTATATAACGTTATACGTTATATAGTAATAGTATATAACGTTATACGTTATATAGTAATATTATATAACGTTATACGTGATATGGCAACACTATATAACGTTATACGTTATATAGTAACACTATAGAACGTTGTACGTTATATAGTAATAATATATAACGTTATACGTTATATAGTAATATTATATAACGTTATACGCTATTACGTAATAGTATATAACGTTATACGTTAATACGTAATAGTATATATCGTTATACGTTATATAGTAATAGTATATAACGTTATACGTTATATAGTAATAGTATATAACGTTATGCGTTATATAGTAATAGTATATAACGTTATACGTTATATAGTAATAGTATATAACCTTATACGTTATATAGTAATAGTATAGAACGTTGTACGTTATATAGTAATTGTATATAACGTTATACGTTATATAGTAATATTATATAACGTTATACGTGATATGGCAATACTATATAACGTTATACGTTATATAGTAATACTATATAACGTTATACGTTATATAGTAATAGTATATAACGTTATACGTTATATAGTAATAGTATATAACGTTATACGTTATATAGTAATAGTATATAACGTTATACGTTATATAGTAATCTTATATAACGTTATACGTGATATGGCAATACTATATAACGTTATACGATATGTAGTAATAGTATATAACGTTATACGTTATATAGTAATAGTATATAACGTTATACGTTATATAGTAATAGTATATAACGTTATACGTTATATAGTAATAGTATATAACGTTCTACGTTATATAGTAATAGTATATAACGTTGTACGTTACATAGTAATAGTATATAACGTTGTACGTTACATAGTAATAGTATATAACGTTATACGTTATATAGTAATAGTATATTACGTTATACGTTATATAGTAATAGTATATTACGTTATACGTTATATAGTAATAGTATATAACGTTATACGTTATATAGTAATAGTATATAACGTTATACGTTATATAGTAATAGTATATAACGTTATGCGTTATATAGTAATAGTATATAACGTTATACGTTATATAGTAATAGTATATAACGTTATACGTTATATAGTAATAGTATATAACGTTATACGTTATATAGTAATAGTATATAACGTTCTACGTTATATAGTAATAGTATATAACGTTCTACGTTATATAGTAATAGTATATAACGTTGTACGTTACATAGTAATAGTATATAACGTTATACGTTATATAGTAATAGTATATTACGTTATACGTTATATAGTAATAGTATATAACGTTATACGTTATATAGTAATAGTATATAACGTTATACGTTATATAGTAATAGTATATAACGTTATGCGTTATATAGTAATAGTATATAACGTTATACGTTATATAGTAATGGTATATAACGTTATACGTTATATAGTAATAGTATATAACGTTATACGTTATATAGTAATAGTATATAACGTTATACGTTATATAGTAATGGTATATAACGTTATACGTTATATAGTAATAGTATATAACGTTATACGTTATATAGTAATAGTATATAACGTTATACGTTATATAGTAATAGTATATAACGTTATACGTTATATAGTAATAGTATATAACGTTATACGTTATATAGTAATATTATATAACGTTATACGTGATATGGCAATACTATATAACGTTATACGTTATATAGTAACAGTATAGAACGTTGTACGTTATATAGTAATAGTATATAACGTTATACGTTATATAGTAATATTATATAACGTTATACGTGATATGGCAATACTATATAACGTTATACGTTATATAGTAACAGTATAGAACGTTGTACGTTATATAGTAACAGTATATAACGTTATACGTTATATAGTAATAGTATATAACGTTATACGTTATATAGTAATAGTATATAACGTTATACGTTATATAGTAATAGTATATAACGTTATACGTTATATAGTAATATTATATAACGTTATACGTGATATGGCAATACTATATAACGTTATACGTTATATAGTAATAGTATATTACGTTATACGTTATATAGTTATAGTATATAATGTTATACGTTATATAGTAATAGTATATAACGTTATACGTTATATAGTAATAGTATATAACGTTATGCGTTATATAGTAATAGTATATAACGTTATACGTTATATAGTAATAGTATATAACGTTATACGTTATATAGTAATAGTATATAACGTTATACGTTATATAGCAATACTATATAACGTTATACGTGATATGGCAATACTATATAACGTTATACGTTATATAGTAATAGTATATTACGTTATACGTTATATAGTTATAGTATATAACGTTATACGTTATATAGTAATAGTATATAACGTTATACGTTATATAGTAATAGTATATAACGTTATACGTTATATAGTAATAGTATATAACGTTATACGTTATATAGCAATACTATATAACGTTATACGTTATATAGTAATATTATATAACGTTATACGTGATATGGCAATACTATATAACGTTATACGTTATATAGTAATAGTATATAACGTTATACGTTGTATAGTAATATTATATAACGTTATACGTTATATAGTAATAGTATATAACGTTATACGTTGTATAGTAATAGTATATAACGTTATACGTTATATAGTAATAGTATATAACGTTATACGTTATATAGTAATAGTATATAACGTTGTACGTTATATAGTAATAGTATATAACGTTATACGTTATATAGTAATAGTATATTACGTTATACGTTATATAGTAATAGTATATAACGTTATACGTTATATAGTAATAGTATATAACGTTATGCGTTATATAGTAATAGTATATAACGTTATACGTTATATAGTAATAGTATATAACGTTATGCGTTATATAGTAATAGTATATAACGTTATACGTTATGTAGTAATAGTATATAACGTTATACGTTATATAGTAATAGTATATTACGTTATACGTTATATAGTAATAGTGTATAACGTTATACGTTATATAGTAATAGTATATAACGTTATACGTTATATAGTAATAGTATATAACGTTATACGATATATAGTAATAGTATATAACGTTATACGTTATATAGTAATAGTATATAACGTTATACGTTATATAGTAATAGTATATAACGTTATACGTTATATAGTAATAGTATATAACGTTATACGTTATATAGTAATATTATATAACGTTATACGTGCTATGGCAATACTATATAACGTTATACGTTATATAGTAATAGTATATAACGTTATACGTTATATAGTAATAGTATATAACGTTATACGTTATATAGTAATAGTATATAACGTTATGCGTTATATAGTAATAGTATATAACGTTATACGTTATATAGTAATATTATATAACGTTATACGTGATATGGCAATACTATATAACGTTATACGTTATATAGTAATAGTATATTACGTTATACGTTATATAGTAATAGTATATAACGTTATGCGTTATATAGTAATAGTATATTACGTTATACGTTATATAGTAATAGTATATAACGTTATACGTTATATAGTAATAGTATATAACGTTATACGTTATATAGTAATAGTATATAACGTTATGCGTTATATAGTAATAGTATATAACGTTATACGTTATATAGTAATAGTATATAACGTTATGCGTTATATAGTAATAGTATATAACGTTATACGTTATATAGTAGTAGTATATAACGTTATACGATATATAGTAATAGTATATAACGTTATACGTTATATAGTAATAGTATATAACGTTATACGTTATATAGTAATAGTATATAACGTTATACGTTGTATAGTAATATTATATAACGTTATACGCTATTACGTAATAGTATATAACGTTATACGTTAATACGTAATAGTATATATCGTTATACGTTATATAGTAATAGTATATAACGTTATACGTTATATAGTAATAGTATATAACGTTATACGTTATATAGTAATATTATATAACGTTATACGTGATATGGCAATACTATATAACGTTATACGTTATATAGTAATAGTATATTACGTTATACGTTATATAGTAATAGTATATAACGTTATGCGTTATATAGTAATATTATATAACGTTATACGTGATATGGCAATACTATATAACGTTATACGTTATATAGTAATAGTATATTACGTTATACGTTATATAGTAATAGTATATAACGTTATACGTTATATAGTAATAGTATATAACGTTATGCGTTATATAGTAATAGTATATAACGTTATACGTTATATAGTAATATTATATAACGTTATACGTGATATGGCAATACTATATAACGTTATACGTTATATAGTAATAGTATATTACGTTATACGTTATATAGTAATAGTATATAACGTTATGCGTTATATAGTAATATTATATAACGTTATACGTGATATGGCAATACTATATAACGTTATACGTTATATAGTAATAGTATATTACGTTATACGTTATATAGTAATAGTATATAACGTTATGCGTTATATAGTAATAGTATATAACGTTATACGTTATATAGTAATAGTATATAACGTTATACGTTATATAGTAGTAGTATATAACGTTATGCGTTATATAGTAATAGTATATAACGTTATACGTTATATAGTAATAGTATATAACGTTATACGTTATATAGTAATAGTATATAACGTTATACGTTATATAGTAATAGTATATAACGTTATGCGTTATATAGTAATAGTATATAACGTTATACGTTATATAGTAATAGTATATAACGTTATACGTTATATAGTAATAGTATATAACGTTATACGTTATATAGTAATAGTATATAACGTTATACGTTATATAGTAGTAGTATATAAGGCTATACGTTATATAGTAATAGTATATAACGTTATGCGTTATATAGTAATAGTATATAACGTTATACGTTATATAGTAATAGTATATAACGTTATGCGTTATATAGTAATAGTATATTACGTTATACGTTATATAGTAATAGTATATAACGTTATACGTTATATAGTAATAGTATATAACGTTATACGTTATATAGTAATAGTATATAACGTTATGCGTTATATAGTAATAGTATATAACGTTATACGTTATATAGTAATAGTATATAACGTTATGCGTTATATAGTAATAGTATATAACGTTATACGTTATATAGTAGTAGTATATAAGGCTATACGTTATATAGTAATAGTATATAACGTTATGCGTTATATAGTAATAGTATATAACGTTATACGTTATATAGTAATAGTATATAACGTTATACGTTGTATAGTAATATTATATAACGTTATACGCTATTACGTAATAGTATATAACGTTATACGTTAATACGTAATAGTATATATCGTTATACGTTATATAGTAATAGTATATAACGTTATACGTTATATAGTAATAGTATATAACGTTATGCGTTATATAGTAATAGTATATAACGTTATACGTTATATAGTAATAGTATATAACCTTATACGTTATATAGTAATAGTATAGAACGTTGTACGTTATATAGTAATTGTATATAACGTTATACGTTATATAGTAATATTATATAACGTTATACGTGATATGGCAATACTATATAACGTATAACGTTATATACTATTACTATATAACGTTATACGTTATATAGTAATAGTATATAACGTTATACGTTATATAGTAATAGTATATAACGTTATGCGTTATGTAGTAATAGTATATAACGTTATACGTTATATAGTAATAGTATATAACGTTATACGTTATATAGTAATAGTATATTACGTTATACGTTATATAGTAATAGTATATAACGTTATACGTTATATAGTAATAGTATATAACGTTATACGTTATATAGTAATAGTATATAACGTTATACGTTATATAGTAATAGTATATAACGTTATACGTTATATAGTAATAGTATATAACGTTATACGTTATATAGTAATATTATATAACGTTATACGTTATATAGTAATAGTATATAACGTTATACGTTGTATAGTAGTATTATATAACGTTATACGCTATTGCGTAATAGTATATAACGTTATACGTTAATACGTAATAGTATATATCGTTATACGTTATATAGTAATAGTATATAACGTTATACGTTATATAGTAATAGTATATAACGTTATACGTTATATAGTAATATTATATAACGTTATACGTTATATAGTAATAGTATATAACGTTATACGTTGTATAGTAATATTATATAACGTTATACGCTATTGCGTAATAGTATATAACGTTATACGTTAATACGTAATAGTATATATCGTTATACGTTATATAGTAATAGTATATAACGTTATACGTTATATAGTAATAGTATATAACGTTATACGTTATATAGTAATAGTATATAACGTTATACGTTATATAGTAATATTATATAACGTTATACGTTATATAGTAATAGTATATAACGTTATACGTTGTATAGTAGTATTATATAACGTTATACGCTATTGCGTAATAGTATATAACGTTATACGTTAATACGTAATAGTATATATCGTTATACGTTATATAGTAATAGTATATAACGTTATACGTTATATAGTAATAGTATATAACGTTATACGTTATATAGTAATAGTATATAACGTTATACGTTATATAGTAATAGTATATAACGTTATACGTTATATAGTAATAGTATATAACGTTATACGTTATATAGTAATAGTATATAACGTTATACGTTATATAGTAATAGTATATAACGTTATACGTTATATAGTAATATTATATAACGTTATACGTGATATGGCAATACTATATAACGTTATACGTTATATAGTAACAGTATAGAACGTTGTACGTTATATAGTAATAGTATATAACGTTATACGTTATATAGTAATATTATATAACGTTATACGTGATATGGCAACACTATATAACGTTATACGTTATATAGTAACAGTATAGAACGTTGTACGTTATATAGTAATAGTATATAACGTTATACGTTATATAGTAATAGTATATAACGTTATACGTTATATAGTAATAGTATATAACGTTATACGTTATATAGTAATATTATATAACGTTATACGTGATATGGCAATACTATATAACGTTATACGTTATATAGTAACAGTATAGAACGTTGTACGTTATATAGTAATAGTATATAACGTTATACGTTATATAGTAATATTATATAACGTTATACGTGATGTGGCAATACTATATAACGTTATACGTTATATAGTAACAGTATAGAACGTTGTACGTTATATAGTAATAGTATATAACGTTATACGTTATATAGTAATAGTATATAACGTTATACGTTATATAGTAATAGTATATAACGTTATGCGTTATATAGTAATAGTATATAACGTTATACGTTATATAGTAATATTATATAACGTTATACGTGATATGGCAATACTATATAACGTTATACGTTATATAGTAATAGTATATTACGTTATACGTTATATAGTAATAGTATATAACGTTATGCGTTATATAGTAATAGTATATTACGTTATACGTTATATAGTAATAGTATATAACGTTATACGTTATATAGTAATAGTATATAACGTTATACGTTATATAGTAATAGTATATAACGTTATGCGTTATATAGTAATAGTATATAACGTTATACGTTATATAGTAATAGTATATAACGTTATGCGTTATATAGTAATAGTATATAACGTTATACGTTATATAGTAATAGTATATAACGTTATACGTTATATAGTAATAGTATATAACGTTATACGTTATATAGTAATAGTATATAACGTTATACGTTATATAGTAATAGTATATAACGTTATACGTTATATAGTAATAGTATATAACGTTATACGTTATATAGTAATAGTATATAACGTTATACGTTATATAGTAATAGTATATAACGTTATACGTTATATAGTAATAGTATATAACGTTATACGTTATATAGTAATAGTATATAACGTTATACGTTATATAGTAGTAGTATATAAGGCTATACGTTATATAGTAATAGTATATAACGTTATGCGTTATATAGTAATAGTATATAACGTTATACGTTATATAGTAATAGTATATAACGTTATACGTTGTATGGTAATATTATATAACGTTATACGCTATTACGTAATAGTATATAACGTTATACGTTAATACGTAATAGTATATATCGTTATACGTTATATAGTAATAGTATATAACGTTATACGTTATATAGTAATAGTATATAACGTTATACGTTATATAGTAATATTATATAACGTTATACGTGATATGGCAATACTATATAACGTTATACGTTATATAGTAATAGTATATTACGTTATACGTTATATAGTAATAGTATATAACGTTATGCGTTATATAGTAATATTATATAACGTTATACGTGATATGGCAATACTATATAACGTTATACGTTATATAGTAATAGTATATTACGTTATACGTTATATAGTAATAGTATATAACGTTATACGTTATATAGTAATAGTATATAACGTTATGCGTTATATAGTAATAGTATATAACGTTATACGTTATATAGTAATATTATATAACGTTATACGTGATATGGCAATACTATATAACGTTATACGTTATATAGTAATAGTATATTACGTTATACGTTATATAGTAATAGTATATAACGTTATGCGTTATATAGTAATATTATATAACGTTATACGTGATATGGCAATACTATATAACGTTATACGTTATATAGTAATAGTATATTACGTTATACGTTATATAGTAATAGTATATAACGTTATGCGTTATATAGTAATAGTATATAACGTTATACGTTATATAGTAATAGTATATAACGTTATACGTTATATAGTAGTAGTATATAACGTTATGCGTTATATAGTAATAGTATATAACGTTATACGTTATATAGTAATAGTATATAACGTTATACGTTATATAGTAATAGTATATAACGTTATACGTTATATAGTAATAGTATATAACGTTATGCGTTATATAGTAATAGTATATAACGTTATACGTTATATAGTAATAGTATATAACGTTATACGTTATATAGTAATAGTATATAACGTTATACGTTATATAGTAATAGTATATAACGTTATACGTTATATAGTAGTAGTATATAAGGCTATACGTTATATAGTAATAGTATATAACGTTATGCGTTATATAGTAATAGTATATAACGTTATACGTTATATAGTAATAGTATATAACGTTATGCGTTATATAGTAATAGTATATTACGTTATACGTTATATAGTAATAGTATATAACGTTATACGTTATATAGTAATAGTATATAACGTTATACGTTATATAGTAATAGTATATAACGTTATGCGTTATATAGTAATAGTATATAACGTTATACGTTATATAGTAATAGTATATAACGTTATGCGTTATATAGTAATAGTATATAACGTTATACGTTATATAGTAGTAGTATATAAGGCTATACGTTATATAGTAATAGTATATAACGTTATGCGTTATATAGTAATAGTATATAACGTTATACGTTATATAGTAATAGTATATAACGTTATACGTTGTATAGTAATATTATATAACGTTATACGCTATTACGTAATAGTATATAACGTTATACGTTAATACGTAATAGTATATATCGTTATACGTTATATAGTAATAGTATATAACGTTATACGTTATATAGTAATAGTATATAACGTTATGCGTTATATAGTAATAGTATATAACGTTATACGTTATATAGTAATAGTATATAACCTTATACGTTATATAGTAATAGTATAGAACGTTGTACGTTATATAGTAATTGTATATAACGTTATACGTTATATAGTAATATTATATAACGTTATACGTGATATGGCAATACTATATAACGTTATACGTTATATACTATTACTATATAACGTTATACGTTATATAGTAATAGTATATAACGTTATACGTTATATAGTAATAGTATATAACGTTATGCGTTATGTAGTAATAGTATATAACGTTATACGTTATATAGTAATAGTATATAACGTTATACGTTATATAGTAATAGTATATTACGTTATACGTTATATAGTAATAGTATATAACGTTATACGTTATATAGTAATAGTATATAACGTTATACGTTATATAGTAATAGTATATAACGTTATACGTTATATAGTAATAGTATATAACGTTATACGTTATATAGTAATAGTATATAACGTTATACGTTATATAGTAATATTATATAACGTTATACGTTATATAGTAATAGTATATAACGTTATACGTTGTATAGTAGTATTATATAACGTTATACGCTATTGCGTAATAGTATATAACGTTATACGTTAATACGTAATAGTATATATCGTTATACGTTATATAGTAATAGTATATAACGTTATACGTTATATAGTAATAGTATATAACGTTATACGTTATATAGTAATATTATATAACGTTATACGTTATATAGTAATAGTATATAACGTTATACGTTGTATAGTAATATTATATAACGTTATACGCTATTGCGTAATAGTATATAACGTTATACGTTAATACGTAATAGTATATATCGTTATACGTTATATAGTAATAGTATATAACGTTATACGTTATATAGTAATAGTATATAACGTTATACGTTATATAGTAATATTATATAACGTTATACGTGATATGGCAACACTATATAACGTTATACGTTATATAGTAACAGTATAGAACGTTGTACGTTATATAGTAATAATATATAACGTTATACGTTATATAGTAATAGTATATAACGTTATACGTTATATAGTAATAGTATATAACGTTATACGTTATATAGTAATAGTATATAACGTTATACGTTATATAGTAATAGTATATAACGTTATACGTTATATAGTAATATTATATAACGTTATACGTGATATGGCAATACTATATAACGTTATACGTTATATAGTAATACTATATAACGTTATACGTTATATAGTAATAGTATATAACGTTATACGTTATATAGTAATAGTATATAACGTTATACGTTATATAGTAATAGTATATAACGTTATACGTTATATAGTAATAGTATATAACGTTATGCGTTATATAGTAATAGTATATAACGTTATGCGTTATATAGTAATAGTATATAACGTTATACGTTATATAGTAATAGTATATAACGTTATACGTTATATAGTAATATTATATAACGTTATACGTGATATGGCAATACTATATAACGCTATACGTTATATAGTAATATTATATAACGTTATACGTTATATAGTAATAGTATATAACATTATACGTTATATAGTAATAGTATATAACGTTATATGTTATATAGTAATAGTATATAACGTTATACGTTATATAGTAATATTATATAACGTTATACGTGATATGGCAACACTATATAACGTTATACGTTATATAGTAACAGTATAGAACGTTGTACGTTATATAGTAATAGTATATAACGTTATACGTTATATAGTAATAGTATATAACGTTATACGTTATATAGTAATAGTATATAACGTTGTACGTTATATAGTAATTGTATATAACGTTATACGTTATATAGTAATATTATATAACGTTATACGTGATATGGCAATACTATATAACGTTATACGTTATATAGTAATACTATATAACGTTATACGTTATATAGTAATAGTATATAACGTTATACGTTATATAGTAATAGTATATTACGTTATACGTTATATAGTAATAGTATATAACGTTATACGTTATATAGTAATAGTATATAACGTTATACGTTATATAGTAATAGTATATTACGTTGTACGTTATATAGTAATAGTATATAACGTTATACGTTATATAGTAATAGTATATAACGTTATACGTTATATAGTAATAGTATATAACGTTGTACGTTATATAGTAATTGTATATAACGTTATACGTTATATAGTAATATTATATAACGTTATACGTGATATGGCAATACTATATAACGTTATACGTTATATAGTAATACTATATAACGTTATACGTTATATAGTAATAGTATATAACGTTATACGTTATATAGTAATAGTATATTACGTTATACGTTATATAGTAATAGTATATAACGTTATACGTTATATAGTAATAGTATATAACGTTATACGTTATATAGTAATAGTATATTACGTTATACGTTATATAGTAATAGTATATAACGTTATACGTTATATAGTAATAGTATATAACGTTATACGTTATATAGTAATAGTATATAACGTTATACGTTATATAGTAATAGTATATAACGTTATACGTTATATAGTAATAGTATATAACGTTATACGTTATATAGTAATAGTATATAACGTTATACGTTATATAGTAATAGTATATAACGTTATACGTTATATAGTAATATTATATAACGTTATACGTGATATGGCAATACTATATAACGTTATACGTTATATAGTAATAGTATATAACGTTATACGTTATATAGTAATATTATATAACGTTATACGTTATATAGTAATAGTATATAACGTTATACGTTGTATAGTAATATTATATAACGTTATACGCTATTACGTAATAGTATATAACGTTATACGTTAATACGTAATAGTATATATCGTTATACGTTATATAGTAATAGTATATAACGTTATACGTTATATAGTAATAGTATATAACGTTATGCGTTATATAGTAATAGTATATAACGTTATACGTTATATAGTAATAGTATATAACCTTATACGTTATATAGTAATAGTATAGAACGTTGTACGTTATATAGTAATTGTATATAACGTTATACGTTATATAGTAATATTATATAACGTTATACGTGATATGGCAATACTATATAACGTTATACGTTATATACTATTACTATATAACGTATAACGTTATATAGTAATACTATATAACGTTATACGTTATATAGTAATAGTATATAACGTTATACGTTATATAGTAATAGTATATAACGTTATACGTTATATAGTAATAGTATATAACGTTATACGTTATATAGTAATATTATATAACGTTATACGTGATATGGCAATACTATATAACGTTATACGATATGTAGTAATAGTATATAACGTTATACGTTATATAGTAATAGTATATAACGTTATACGTTATATAGTAATAGTATATAACGTTATACGTTATATAGTAATAGTATATAACGTTCTACGTTATATAGTAATAGTATATAACGTTGTACGTTACATAGTAATAGTATATAACGTTATACGTTATATAGTAATAGTATATTACGTTATACGTTATATAGTAATAGTATATAACGTTATACGTTATATAGTAATAGTATATAACGTTATACGTTATATAGTAATAGTATATAACGTTATGCGTTATATAGTAATAGTATATAACGTTATACGTTATATAGTAATAGTATATAACGTTATACGTTATATAGTAATAGTATATTACGTTATACGTTATATAGTAATAGTATATAACGTTATACGTTATATAGTAATGGTATATAACCTTATACGTTATATAGTAATAGTATAGAACGTTGTACGTTATATAGTAATAGTATATAACGTTATACGTTATATAGTAATAGTATATAACGTTATACGTTATATAGTAATATTATATAACGTTATACGTGATATGGCAATACTATATAACGTTATACGATATGTAGTAATAGTATATAACGTTATACGTTATATAGTAATAGTATATAACGTTATACGTTATATAGTAATAGTATATAACGTTATACGTTATATAGTAATAGTATATAACGTTCTACGTTATATAGTAATAGTATATAACGTTGTACGTTACATAGTAATAGTATATAACGTTATACGTTATATAGTAATAGTATATTACGTTATACGTTATATAGTAATAGTATATAACGTTATACGTTATATAGTAATAGTATATAACGTTATACGTTATATAGTAATAGTATATAACGTTATGCGTTATATAGTAATAGTATATAACGTTATACGTTATATAGTAATAGTATATAACGTTATACGTTATATAGTAATAGTATATAACGTTATACGTTATATAGTAATAGTATATAACGTTATACGTTATATAGTAATAGTATATAACGTTATACGTTATATAGTAATAGTATATAACGTTATGCGTTATATAGTAATAGTATATAACGTTATACGTTATATAGTAATAGTATATAACGTTATACGTTATATAGTAATAGTATATAACGTTATACGTTATATAGTAATAGTATATAACGTTATGCGTTATATAGTAATAGTATATAACGTTATACGTTATATAGTAATAGTATATAACGTTATACGTTATATAGTAACAGTATAGAACGTTGTACGTTATATAGTAATAGTATATAACGTTATACGTTATATAGTAATAGTATATAACGTTATACGTTATATAGTAATAGTATATAACGTTGTACGTTATATAGTAATTGTATATAACGTTATACGTTATATAGTAATATTATATAACGTTATACGTGATATGGCAATACTATATAACGTTATACGTTATATAGTAATACTATATAACGTTATACGTTATATAGTAATAGTATATAACGTTATACGTTATATAGTAATAGTATATTACGTTATACGTTATATAGTAATAGTATATGACGTTATACGTTATATAGTAATAGTATATAACGTTATACGTTATATAGTAATAGTATATTACGTTATACGTTATATAGTAATAGTATATAACGTTATACGTTATATAGTAATAGTATATAACGTTATACGTTATATAGTAATAGTATATAACGTTATACGTTATATAGTAATAGTATATAACGTTATACGTTATATAGTAATAGTATATAACGTTATACGTTATATAGTAATAGTATATAACGTTATACGTTATATAGTAATAGTATATAACGTTATACGTTATATAGTAATATTATATAACGTTATACGTGATATGGCAATACTATATAACGTTATACGTTATATAGTAATAGTATATAACGTTATACGTTATATAGTAATATTATATAACGTTATACGTTATATAGTAATAGTATATAACGTTATACGTTGTATAGTAATATTATATAACGTTATACGCTATTACGTAATAGTATATAACGTTATACGTTAATACGTAATAGTATATATCGTTATACGTTATATAGTAATAGTATATAACGTTATACGTTATATAGTAATAGTATATAACGTTATGCGTTATATAGTAATAGTATATAACGTTATACGTTATATAGTAATAGTATATAACCTTATACGTTATATAGTAATAGTATAGAACGTTGTACGTTATATAGTAATTGTATATAACGTTATACGTTATATAGTAATATTATATAACGTTATACGTGATATGGCAATACTATATAACGTATAACGTTATATAGTAATACTATATAACGTTATACGTTATATAGTAATACTATATAACGTTATACGTTATATAGTAATAGTATATAACGTTATACGTTATATAGTAATAGTATATAACGTTATACGTTATATAGTAATAGTATATAACGTTATGCGTTATATAGTAATATTATATAACGTTATACGTGATATGGCAATACTATATAACGTTATACGATATGTAGTAATAGTATATAACGTTATACGTTATATAGTAATAGTATATAACGTTATACGTTATATAGTAATAGTATATAACGTTATACGTTATATAGTAATAGTATATAACGTTCTACGTTATATAGTAATAGTATATAACGTTGTACGTTACATAGTAATAGTATATAACGTTATACGTTATATAGTAATAGTATATTACGTTATACGTTATATAGTAATAGTATATAACGTTATACGTTATATAGTAATAGTATATAACGTTATACGTTATATAGTAATAGTATATAACGTTATGCGTTATATAGTAATAGTATATAACGTTATACGTTATATAGTAATAGTATATAACGTTATACGTTATATAGTAATATTATATAACGTTATACGTGATATGGCAATACTATATAACGTTATACGATATGTAGTAATAGTATATAACGTTATACGTTATATAGTAATAGTATATAACGTTATACGTTATATAGTAATAGTATATAACGTTATACGTTATATAGTAATAGTATATAACGTTCTACGTTATATAGTAATAGTATATAACGTTGTACGTTACATAGTAATAGTATATAACGTTATACGTTATATAGTAATAGTATATTACGTTATACGTTATATAGTAATAGTATATAACGTTATACGTTATATAGTAATAGTATATAACGTTATACGTTATATAGTAATAGTATATAACGTTATGCGTTATATAGTAATAGTATATAACGTTATACGTTATATAGTAATAGTATATAACGTTATACGTTATATAGTAATAGTATATTACGTTATACGTTATATAGTAATAGTATATAACGTTATACGTTATATAGTAATGGTATATAACGTTATACGTTATATAGTAATAGTATATAACGTTATACGTTATATAGTAATGGTATATAACGTTATACGTTATATAGTAATGGTATATAACGTTATACGTTATATAGTAATAGTATATAACGTTATACGTTATATAGTAATAGTATATAACGTTATACGTTATATAGTAATAGTATATAACGTTATACGTTATATAGTAATAGTATATAACGTTATACGTTATATAGTAATATTATATAACGTTATACGTGATATGGCAATACTATATAACGTTATACGTTATATAGTAACAGTATAGAACGTTGTACGTTATATAGTAATAGTATATAACGTTATACGTTATATAGTAATAGTATATAACGTTATGCGTTATATAGTAATAGTATATAACGTTATACGTTATATAGTAATAGTATATAACGTTATACGTTATATAGTAATAGTATATTACGTTATACGTTATATAGTAATAGTATATAACGTTATACGTTATATAGTAATAGTATATAACGTTATACGTTATATAGTAATAGTATATAACGTTATACGATATATAGTAATAGTATATAACGTTATACGTTATATAGTAGTAGTATATAAGGCTATACGTTATATAGTAATAGTATATAACGTTATGCGTTATATAGTAATAGTATATAACGTTATACGTTATATAGTAATAGTATATAACGTTATACGTTATATAGTAATAGTATATTACGTTATACGTTATATAGTAATAGTATATAACGTTATACGTTATATAGTAATAGTATATAACGTTATACGTTATATAGTAATAGTATATAACGTTATACGATATATAGTAATAGTATATAACGTTATACGTTATATAGTAATAGTATATAACGTTATACGTTATATAGTAATAGTATATAACGTTATACGTTATATAGTAATAGTATATAACGTTATACGTTATATAGTAATAGTATATAACGTTATACGTTATATAGTAATAGTATATAACGTTATACGTTATATAGTAATAGTATATAACGTTATACGTTGAATAGTAATATTATATAACGTTATACGCTATTACGTAATAGTATATAACGTTATACGTTAATACGTAATAGTATATATCGTTATACGTTATATAGTAATAGTATATAACGTTATACGTTATATAGTAATAGTATATAACGTTATGCGTTATATAGTAATAGTATATAACGTTATACGTTATATAGTAATAGTATATAACCTTATACGTTATATAGTAATAGTATAGAACGTTGTACGTTATATAGTAATTGTATATAACGTTATACGTTATATAGTAATATTATATAACGTTATACGTGATATGGCAATACTATATAACGTTATACGTTATATAGTAATACTATATAACGTTATACGTTATATAGTAATAGTATATAACGTTATACGTTAATACGTAATAGTATATATCGTTATACGTTATATAGTAATAGTATATAACGTTATACGTTATATAGTAATAGTATATAACGTTATGCGTTATATAGTAATAGTATATAACGTTATACGTTATATAGTAATAGTATATAACCTTATACGTTATATAGTAATAGTATAGAACGTTGTACGTTATATAGTAATTGTATATAACGTTATACGTTATATAGTAATATTATATAACGTTATACGTGATATGGCAATACTATATAACGTTATACGTTATATAGTAATACTATATAACGTTATACGTTATATAGTAATAGTATATAACGTTATACGTTATATAGTAATAGTATATAACGTTATACGTTATATAGTAATAGTATATAACGTTATACGTTATATAGTAATAGTATATAACGTTCTACGTTATATAGTAATAGTATATAACGTTGTACGTTACATAGTAATAGTATATAACGTTATACGTTATATAGTAATAGTATATTACGTTATACGTTATATAGTAATAGTATATAACGTTATACGTTATATAGTAATAGTATATAACGTTATACGTTATATAGTAATAGTATATAACGTTATACGTTATATAGTAATAGTATATAACGTTATACGTTATATAGTAATAGTATATAACGTTATGCGTTATATAGTAATAGTATATAACGTTATACGTTATATAGTAATAGTATATAACGTTATACGTTATATAGTAATAGTATATAACGTTATACGTTATATAGTAATAGTATATAACGTTATACGTTATATAGTAATAGTATATAACGTTATACGTTATATAGTAATAGTATATAACGTTATACGTTATATAGTAATAGTATATAACGTTATACGTTATATAGTAATAGTATATAACGTTATACGTTATATAGTAGTAGTATATAAGGCTATACGTTATATAGTAATAGTATATAACGTTATACGTTATATAGTAATAGTATATAACGTTATACGTTATATAGTAATAGTATATAACGTTATGCGTTATATAGTAATAGTATATAACGTTATACGTTATATAGTAATAGTATATAACGTTATACGTTATATAGTAATAGTATATAACGTTATACGTTATATAGTAATAGTATATAACGTTATGCGTTATATAGTAATAGTATATAACGTTATACGTTATATAGTAATAGTATATAACGTTATACGTTATATAGTAATAGTATATTACGTTATACGTTATATAGTAATAGTATATAACGTTATACGTTATATAGTAATGGTATATAACGTTATACGTTATATAGTAATAGTATATAACGTTATACGTTATATAGTAATAGTATATAACGTTATACGTTATATAGTAATGGTATATAACGTTATACGTTATATAGTAATAGTATATAACGTTATACGTTATATAGTAATAGTATATAACGTTATACGTTATATAGTAATAGTATATAACGTTATACGTTATATAGTAATAGTATATAACGTTATACGTTATATAGTAATATTATATAACGTTATACGTGATATGGCAATACTATATAACGTTATACGTTATATAGTAACAGTATAGAACGTTGTACGTTATATAGTAATAGTATATAACGTTATACGTTATATAGTAATATTATATAACGTTATACGTGATATGGCAATACTATATAACGTTATACGTTATATAGTAACAGTATAGAACGTTGTACGTTATATAGTAATAGTATATAACGTTATACGTTATATAGTAATAGTATATAACGTTATACGTTATATAGTAATAGTATATAACGTTATACGTTATATAGTAATAGTATATAACGTTATACGTTATATAGTAATATTATATAACGTTATACGTGATATGGCAATACTATATAACGTTATACGTTATATAGTAATAGTATATAACATTATACGTTATATAGTAATAGTATATAACGTTATACGTTATATAGTAATAGTATATTACGTTATACGTTATATAGTTATAGTATATAACGTTATACGTTATATAGTAATGGTATATAACGTTATACGTTATATAGTAATAGTATATAACGTTATGCGTTATATAGTAATAGTATATAACGTTATACGTTATATAGTAATAGTATATAACGTTATACGTTATATAGTAATAGTATATAACGTTATACGTTATATAGTAATAGTATATAACGTTATACGTTATATAGTAATAGTATATAACGTTATACGTTATATAGTAATAGTATATAACGTTATACGTTATATAGCAATACTATATAACGTTATACGTTATATAGTAATATTATATAACGTTATACGTGATATGGCAATACTATATAACGTTATACGTTATATAGTAATAGTATATAACGTTATACGTTGTATAGTAATATTATATAACGTTATACGTTATATAGTAATAGTATATAACGTTATACGTTGTATAGTAATAGTATATAACGTTATACGTTATATAGTAATACTATATAACGTTATACGTTATATAGTAATAGTATATAACGTTGTACGTTATATAGTAATAGTATATAACGTATAACGTTATATAGTAATAGTATATTACGTTATACGTTATATAGTAATAGTATATAACGTTATACGTTATATAGTAATATTATATAACGTTATACGTGATATGGCAATACTATATAACGTTATACGTTATGTAGTAATAGTATATAACGTTATACGTTATATAGTAATAGTATATAACGTTATACGTTATATAGTAATAGTATATAACGTTATACGTTATATAGTAATAGTATATAACGTTATGCGTTATGTAGTAATAGTATATAACGGTATACGTTATATAGTAATAGTATATAACGTTATACGTTATATAGTAATAGTATATTACGTTATACGTTATATAGTAATAGTATATAACGTTATACGTTATATAGTAATAGTATATAACGTTATACGTTATATAGTAATAGTATATTACGTTATACGTTATATAGTAATAGTATATAACGTTATACGTTATATAGTAATAGTATATAACGTTATACGTTATATAGTAATAGTATATAACGTTATACGTTATATAGTAATAGTATATAACGTTATACGTTATATAGTAATAGTATATAACGTTATACGTTATATAGTAATAGTATATAACGTTATACGTTATATAGTAATATTATATAACGTTATACGTGATATGGCAATACTATATAACGTTATACGTTATATAGTAATAGTATATAACGTTATACGTTATATAGTAATATTATATAACGTTATACGTTATATAGTAATAGTATATAACGTTATACGTTGTATAGTAATATTATATAACGTTATACGCTATTACGTAATAGTATATAACGTTATACGTTAATACGTAATAGTATATATCGTTATACGTTATATAGTAATAGTATATAACGTTATACGTTATATAGTAATAGTATATAACGTTATACGTTATATAGTATTACTATATAACGTATAACGTTATATACGTGATATGGCAATACTATATAACGTTATACGTTATATAGTAACAGTATAGAACGTTGTACGTTATATAGTAATAGTATATAACGTTATACGTTATATAGTAATATTATATAACGTTATACGTGATATGGCAACACTATATAACGTTATACGTTATATAGTAACAGTATAGAACGTTGTACGTTATATAGTAATAGTATATAACGTTATACGTTATATAGTAATAGTATATAACGTTATACGTTATATAGTAATAGTATATAACGTTATACGTTATATAGTAATATTATATAACGTTATACGTGATATGGCAATACTATATAACGTTATACGTTATATAGTAACAGTATAGAATGTTGTACGTTATATAGTAATAGTATATAACGTTATACGTTATATAGTAATATTATATAACGTTATACGTGATATGGCAATACTATATAACGTTATACGTTATATAGTAACAGTATAGAACGTTGTACGTTATATAGTAATAGTATATAACGTTATACGTTATATAGTAATAGTATATAACGTTATACGTTATATAGTAATAGTATATAACGTTATACGTTATATAGTAATAGTATATAACGTTATACGTTATATAGTAATATTATATAACGTTATACGTGATATGGCAATACTATATAACGTTATACGTTATATAGTAATATTATATAACGTTATACGTGATATGGCAATACTATATAACGTTATACGTTATATAGTAATAGTATATAACGTTATACGTTGTATAGTAATATTATATAACGTTATACGTTATATAGTAATAGTATATAACGTTATACGTTGTATAGTAATAGTATATAACGTTATACGTTATATAGTAATACTATATAACGTTATACGTTATATAGTAATAGTATATAACGTTGTACGTTATATAGTAATAGTATATAACGTATAACGTTATATAGTAATAGTATATTACGTTATACGTTATATAGTAATAGTATATAACGTTATACGTTATATAGTAATATTATATAACGTTATACGTGATATGGCAATACTATATAACGTTATACGTTATGTAGTAATAGTATATAACGTTATACGTTATATAGTAATAGTATATAACGTTATACGTTATATAGTAATAGTATATAACGTTATACGTTATATAGTAATAGTATATAACGTTATGCGTTATGTAGTAATAGTATATAACGGTATACGTTATATAGTAATAGTATATAACGTTATACGTTATATAGTAATAGTATATTACGTTATACGTTATATAGTAATAGTATATAACGTTATACGTTATATAGTAATAGTATATAACGTTATACGTTATATAGTAATAGTATATTACGTTATACGTTATATAGTAATAGTATATAACGTTATACGTTATATAGTAATAGTATATAACGTTATACGTTATATAGTAATAGTATATAACGTTATACGTTATATAGTAATAGTATATAACGTTATACGTTATATAGTAATAGTATATAACGTTATACGTTATATAGTAATAGTATATAACGTTATACGTTATATAGTAATATTATATAACGTTATACGTGATATGGCAATACTATATAACGTTATACGTTATATAGTAATAGTATATAACGTTATACGTTATATAGTAATATTATATAACGTTATACGTTATATAGTAATAGTATATAACGTTATACGTTGTATAGTAATATTATATAACGTTATACGCTATTACGTAATAGTATATAACGTTATACGTTAATACGTAATAGTATATATCGTTATACGTTATATAGTAATAGTATATAACGTTATACGTTATATAGTAATAGTATATAACGTTATACGTTATATAGTAATA
The DNA here is from genome assembly GCF_910591885.1 of Bombus terrestris. NCBI lineage: Eukaryota > Metazoa > Arthropoda > Insecta > Hymenoptera > Apidae > Bombus > Bombus terrestris. Next base: position 1,427,764 of record NC_063286.1, read on the forward strand.
TTATATAACGTTATACGTGATATGGCAATACTATATAACGTTATACGTTATATAGTAACAGTATAGAACGTTGTACGTTATATAGTAATAGTATATAACGTTATACGTTATATAGTAATATTATATAACGTTATACGTGATATGGCAACACTATATAACGTTATACGTTATATAGTAACAGTATAGAACGTTGTACGTTATATAGTAATAGTATATAACGTTATACGTTATATAGTAATGGTATATAACGTTATACGTTATATAGTAATAGTATATAACGTTATACGTTATATAGTAATAGTATATAACGTTATACGTTATATAGTAATAGTATATAACGTTATACGTTATATAGTAATAGTATATAACGTTATACGTTATATAGTAATCTTATATAACGTTATACGTGATATGGCAATACTATATAACGTTATACGATATGTAGTAATAGTATATAACGTTATACGTTATATAGTAATAGTATATAACGTTATACGTTATATAGTAATAGTATATAACGTTATACGTTATATAGTAATAGTATATAACGTTCTACGTTATATAGTAATAGTATATAACGTTGTACGTTACATAGTAATAGTATATAACGTTGTACGTTACATAGTAATAGTATATAACGTTATACGTTATATAGTAATAGTATATTACGTTATACGTTATATAGTAATAGTATATTACGTTATACGTTATATAGTAATAGTATATAACGTTATACGTTATATAGTAATAGTATATAACGTTATACGTTATATAGTAATAGTATATAACGTTATGCGTTATATAGTAATAGTATATAACGTTATACGTTATATAGTAATAGTATATAACGTTATACGTTATATAGTAATAGTATATAACGTTATACGTTATATAGTAATAGTATATAACGTTCTACGTTATATAGTAATAGTATATAACGTTCTACGTTATATAGTAATAGTATATAACGTTGTACGTTACATAGTAATAGTATATAACGTTATACGTTATATAGTAATAGTATATTACGTTATACGTTATATAGTAATAGTATATAACGTTATACGTTATATACTATTACTATATAACGTATAACGATATATAGTAATAGTATATAACGTTATGCGTTATATAGTAATAGTATATAACGTTATACGTTATATAGTAATGGTATATAACGTTATACGTTATATAGTAATAGTATATAACGTTATACGTTATATAGTAATAGTATATAACGTTATACGTTATATAGTAATGGTATATAACGTTATACGTTATATAGTAATAGTATATAACGTTATACGTTATATAGTAATAGTATATAACGTTATACGTTATATAGTAATAGTATATAACGTTATACGTTATATAGTAATAGTATATAACGTTATACGTTATATAGTAATATTATATAACGTTATACGTGATATGGCAATACTATATAACGTTATACGTTATATAGTAACAGTATAGAACGTTGTACGTTATATAGTAATAGTATATAACGTTATACGTTATATAGTAATATTATATAACGTTATACGTGATATGGCAATACTATATAACGTTATACGTTATATAGTAACAGTATAGAACGTTGTACGTTATATAGTAACAGTATATAACGTTATACGTTATATAGTAATAGTATATAACGTTATACGTTATATAGTAATAGTATATAACGTTATACGTTATATAGTAATAGTATATAACGTTATACGTTATATAGTAATATTATATAACGTTATACGTGATATGGCAATACTATATAACGTTATACGTTATATAGTAATAGTATATTACGTTATACGTTATATAGTTATAGTATATAATGTTATACGTTATATAGTAATAGTATATAACGTTATACGTTATATAGTAATAGTATATAACGTTATGCGTTATATAGTAATAGTATATAACGTTATACGTTATATAGTAATAGTATATAACGTTATACGTTATATAGTAATAGTATATAACGTTATACGTTATATAGCAATACTATATAACGTTATACGTGATATGGCAATACTATATAACGTTATACGTTATATAGTAATAGTATATTACGTTATACGTTATATAGTTATAGTATATAACGTTATACGTTATATAGTAATAGTATATAACGTTATACGTTATATAGTAATAGTATATAACGTTATACGTTATATAGTAATAGTATATAACGTTATACGTTATATAGTAATAGTATATAACGTTATACGTTATATAGTAATATTATATAACGTTATACGTGATATGGCAATACTATATAACGTTATACGTTATATAGTAACAGTATAGAATGTTGTACGTTATATAGTAATAGTATATAACGTTATACGTTATATAGTAATATTATATAACGTTATACGTGATATGGCAATACTATATAACGTTATACGTTATATAGTAACAGTATAGAACGTTGTACGTTATATAGTAATAGTATATAACGTTATACGTTATATAGTAATAGTATATAACGTTATACGTTATATAGTAATAGTATATAACGTTATACGTTATATAGTAATAGTATATAACGTTATACGTTATATAGTAATATTATATAACGTTATACGTGATATGGCAATACTATATAACGTTATACGTTATATAGTAATAGTATATAACATTATACGTTATATAGTAATAGTATATAACGTTATACGTTATATAGTAATAGTATATTACGTTATACGTTATATAGTAATAGTATATAACGTTATACGTTATATAGTAATAGTATATAACGTTATACGTTATATAGTAATAGTATATAACGTTATACGTTATATAGCAATACTATATAACGTTATACGTTATATAGTAATATTATATAACGTTATACGTGATATGGCAATACTATATAACGTTATACGTTATATAGTAATAGTATATAACGTTATACGTTGTATAGTAATATTATATAACGTTATACGTTATATAGTAATAGTATATAACGTTATACGTTGTATAGTAATAGTATATAACGTTATACGTTATATAGTAATAGTATATAACGTTATACGTTATATAGTAATAGTATATAACGTTGTACCTTATATAGTAATAGTATATAACGTTATACGTTATATAGTAATAGTATATTACGTTATACGTTATATAGTAATAGTATATAACGTTATACGTTATATAGTAATAGTATATAACGTTATGCGTTATATAGTAATAGTATATAACGTTATACGTTATATAGTAATAGTATATAACGTTATGCGTTATATAGTAATAGTATATAACGTTATACGTTATGTAGTAATAGTATATAACGTTATACGTTATATAGTAATAGTATATTACGTTATACGTTATATAGTAATAGTGTATAACGTTATACGTTATATAGTAATAGTATATAACGTTATACGTTATATAGTAATAGTATATAACGTTATACGATATATAGTAATAGTATATAACGTTATACGTTATATAGTAATAGTATATAACGTTATACGTTATATAGTAATAGTATATAACGTTATACGTTATATAGTAATAGTATATAACGTTATACGTTATATAGTAATATTATATAACGTTATACGTGCTATGGCAATACTATATAACGTTATACGTTATATAGTAATAGTATATAACGTTATACGTTATATAGTAATATTATATAACGTTATACGTTATATAGTAATAGTATATAACGTTATACGTTGTATAGTAATATTATATAACGTTATACGCTATTACGTAATAGTATATAACGTTATACGTTAATACGTAATAGTATATATCGTTATACGTTATATAGTAATAGTATATAACGTTATACGTTATATAGTAATAGTATATAACGTTATGCGTTATATAGTAATAGTATATAACGTTATACGTTATATAGTAATAGTATATAACCTTATACGTTATATAGTAATAGTATAGAACGTTGTACGTTATATAGTAATTGTATATAACGTTATACGTTATATAGTAATATTATATAACGTTATACGTGATATGGCAATACTATATAAAGTTATACGTTATATAGTAATACTATATAACGTATAACGTTATATAGTAATAGTATATAACGTTATACGTTATATAGTAATAGTATATAACGTTATACGTTATATAGTAATAGTATATAACGTTATACGTTATATAGTAATAGTATATAACGTTATACGTTATATAGTAATAGTATATAACGTTATACGTTATATAGTAATAGTATATAACGTTATACGTTATATAGTAATAGTATATAACGTTATACGTTATATAGTAATAGTATATAACGTTATACGTTATATAGTAATATTATATAACGTTATACGTGATATGGCAATACTATATAACGTTATACGTTATATAGTAACAGTATAGAACGTTGTACGTTATATAGTAATAGTATATAACGTTATACGTTATATAGTAATATTATATAACGTTATACGTGATATGGCAACACTATATAACGTTATACGTTATATAGTAACAGTATAGAACGTTGTACGTTATATAGTAATAGTATATAACGTTATACGTTATATAGTAATAGTATATAACGTTATACGTTATATAGTAATATTATATAACGTTATACGTGATATGGCAATACTATATAACGTTATACGTTATATAGTAACAGTATAGAACGTTGTACGTTATATAGTAATAGTATATAACGTTATACGTTATATAGTAATATTATATAACGTTATACGTGATATGGCAACACTATATAACGTTATACGTTATATAGTAACAGTATAGAACGTTGTACGTTATATAGTAATAGTATATAACGTTATACGTTATATAGTAATAGTATATAACGTTATACGTTATATAGTAATAGTATATAACGTTATGCGTTATATAGTAATAGTATATAACGTTATACGTTATATAGTAATATTATATAACGTTATACGTGATATGGCAATACTATATAACGTTATACGTTATATAGTAATAGTATATAACATTATACGTTATATAGTAATAGTATATAACGTTATACGTTATATAGTAATAGTATATAACATTATACGTTATATAGTAATAGTATATAACGTTATACGTTATATAGTAATAGTATATAACGTTATGCGTTATATAGTAATAGTATATAACGTTATACGTTATATAGTAATAGTATATAACGTTATACGTTATATAGTAATATTATATAACGTTATACGTGATATGGCAATACTATATAACGTTATACGTTATATAGTAATAGTATATAACATTATACGTTATATAGTAATAGTATATAACGTTATACGTTATATAGTAATAGTATATTACGTTATACGTTATATAGTTATAGTATATAACGTTATACGTTGTATAGTAATAGTATATAACGTTATACGTTATATAGTAATACTATATAACGTTATACGTTATATAGTAATAGTATATAACGTTGTACGTTATATAGTAATAGTATATAACGTAATACGTTATATAGTAATAGTATATTACGTTATACGTTATATAGTAATAGTATATAACGTTATACGTTATATAGTAATATTATATAACGTTATACGTGATATGGCAATACTATATAACGTTATACGTTATGTAGTAATAGTATATAACGTTATACGTTATATAGTAATAGTATATAACGTTATACGTTATATAGTAATAGTATATAACGTTATACGTTATATAGTAATAGTATATAACGTTATGCGTTATGTAGTAATAGTATATAACGGTATACGTTATATAGTAATAGTATATAACGTTATACGTTATATAGTAATAGTATATTACGTTATACGTTATATAGTAATAGTATATAACGTTATACGTTATATAGTAATAGTATATAACGTTATACGTTATATAGTAATAGTATATTACGTTATACGTTATATAGTAATAGTATATAACGTTATACGTTATATAGTAATAGTATATAACGTTATACGTTATATAGTAATAGTATATAACGTTATACGTTATATAGTAATAGTATATAACGTTATACGTTATATAGTAATAGTATATAACGTTATACGTTATATAGTAATAGTATATAACGTTATACGTTATATAGTAATATTATATAACGTTATACGTGATATGGCAATACTATATAACGTTATACGTTATATAGTAATAGTATATAACGTTATACGTTATATAGTAATATTATATAACGTTATACGTTATATAGTAATAGTATATAACGTTATACGTTGTATAGTAATATTATATAACGTTATACGCTATTACGTAATAGTATATAACGTTATACGTTAATACGTAATAGTATATATCGTTATACGTTATATAGTAATAGTATATAACGTTATACGTTATATAGTAATAGTATATAACGTTATACGTTATATAGTAATATTATATAACGTTATACGTGATATGGCAATACTATATAACGTTATACGTTATATAGTAACAGTATAGAACGTTGTACGTTATATAGTAATAGTATATAACGTTATACGTTATATAGTAATATTATATAACGTTATACGTGATATGGCAACACTATATAACGTTATACGTTATATAGTAACAGTATAGAACGTTGTACGTTATATAGTAATAGTATATAACGTTATACGTTATATAGTAATAGTATATAACGTTATACGTTATATAGTAATAGTATATAACGTTATACGTTATATAGTAATATTATATAACGTTATACGTGATATGGCAATACTATATAACGTTATACGTTATATAGTAACAGTATAGAATGTTGTACGTTATATAGTAATAGTATATAACGTTATACGTTATATAGTAATATTATATAACGTTATACGTGATATGGCAATACTATATAACGTTATACGTTATATAGTAACAGTATAGAACGTTGTACGTTATATAGTAATAGTATATAACGTTATACGTTATATAGTAATAGTATATAACGTTATACGTTATATAGTAATAGTATATAACGTTATACGTTATATAGTAATAGTATATAACGTTATACGTTATATAGTAATAGTATATAACGTTATACGTTATATAGTAATAGTATATAACGTTATACGTTATATAGTAATAGTATATAACGTTATACGTTATATAGTAATATTATATAACGTTATACGTGATATGGCAATACTATATAACGTTATACGTTATATAGTAACAGTATAGAACGTTGTACGTTATATAGTAATAGTATATAACGTTATACGTTATATAGTAATATTATATAACGTTATACGTGATATGGCAACACTATATAACGTTATACGTTATATAGTAACAGTATAGAACGTTGTACGTTATATAGTAATAGTATATAACGTTATACGTTATATAGTAATAGTATATAACGTTATACGTTATATAGTAATATTATATAACGTTATACGTGATATGGCAATACTATATAACGTTATACGTTATATAGTAACAGTATAGAACGTTGTACGTTATATAGTAATAGTATATAACGTTATACGTTATATAGTAATATTATATAACGTTATACGTGATATGGCAATACTATATAACGTTATACGTTATATAGTAACAGTATATAACGTTGTACGTTATATAGTAATAGTATATAACGTTATACGTTATATAGTAATAGTATATAACGTTATACGTTATATAGTAATAGTATATAACGTTATGCGTTATATAGTAATAGTATATAACGTTATACGTTATATAGTAATATTATATAACGTTATACGTGATATGGCAATACTATATAACGTTATACGTTATATAGTAATAGTATATAACATTATACGTTATATAGTAATAGTATATAACGTTATACGTTATATAGTAATAGTATATAACATTATACGTTATATAGTAATAGTATATAACGTTATACGTTATATAGTAATAGTATATAACGTTATGCGTTATATAGTAATAGTATATAACGTTATACGTTATATAGTAATAGTATATAACGTTATACGTTATATAGTAATATTATATAACGTTATACGTGATATGGCAATACTATATAACGTTATACGTTATATAGTAATAGTATATAACATTATACGTTATATAGTAATAGTATATAACGTTATACGTTATATAGTAATAGTATATTACGTTATACGTTATATAGTTATAGTATATAACGTTATACGTTGTATAGTAATAGTATATAACGTTATACGTTATATAGTAATACTATATAACGTTATACGTTATATAGTAATAGTATATAACGTTGTACGTTATATAGTAATAGTATATAACGTATAACGTTATATAGTAATAGTATATAACGTTATACGTTATATAGTAATAGTATATAACGTTATACGTTATATAGTAATATTATATAACGTTATACGTGATATGGCAATACTATATAACGTTATACGTTATGTAGTAATAGTATATAACGTTATACGTTATATAGTAATAGTATATAACGTTATACGTTATATAGTAATAGTATATAACGTTATACGTTATATAGTAATAGTATATAACGTTATGCGTTATGTAGTAATAGTATATAACGGTATACGTTATATAGTAATAGTATATAACGTTATACGTTATATAGTAATAGTATATTACGTTATACGTTATATAGTAATAGTATATAACGTTATACGTTATATAGTAATAGTATATAACGTTATACGTTATATAGTAATAGTATATTACGTTATACGTTATATAGTAATAGTATATAACGTTATACGTTATATAGTAATAGTATATAACGTTATACGTTATATAGTAATAGTATATAACGTTATACGTTATATAGTAATAGTATATAACGTTATACGTTATATAGTAATAGTATATAACGTTATACGTTATATAGTAATAGTATATAACGTTATACGTTATATAGTAATATTATATAACGTTATACGTGATATGGCAATACTATATAACGTTATACGTTATATAGTAATAGTATATAACGTTATACGTTATATAGTAATATTATATAACGTTATACGTTATATAGTAATAGTATATAACGTTATACGTTGTATAGTAATATTATATAACGTTATACGCTATTACGTAATAGTATATAACGTTATACGTTAATACGTAATAGTATATATCGTTATACGTTATATAGTAATAGTATATAACGTTATACGTTATATAGTAATAGTATATAACGTTATACGTTATATAGTAATATTATATAACGTTATACGTGATATGGCAATACTATATAACGTTATACGTTATATAGTAACAGTATAGAACGTTGTACGTTATATAGTAATAGTATATAACGTTATACGTTATATAGTAATATTATATAACGTTATACGTGATATGGCAACACTATATAACGTTATACGTTATATAGTAACAGTATAGAACGTTGTACGTTATATAGTAATAGTATATAACGTTATACGTTATATAGTAATAGTATATAACGTTATACGTTATATAGTAATAGTATATAACGTTATACGTTATATAGTAATATTATATAACGTTATACGTGATATGGCAATACTATATAACGTTATACGTTATATAGTAACAGTATAGAATGTTGTACGTTATATAGTAATAGTATATAACGTTATACGTTATATAGTAATATTATATAACGTTATACGTGATATGGCAATACTATATAACGTTATACGTTATATAGTAACAGTATAGAACGTTGTACGTTATATAGTAATAGTATATAACGTTATACGTTATATAGTAATAGTATATAACGTTATACGTTATATAGTAATAGTATATAACGTTATACGTTATATAGTAATAGTATATAACGTTATACGTTATATAGTAATATTATATAACGTTATACGTGATATGGCAATACTATATAACGTTATACGTTATATAGTAATATTATATAACGTTATACGTGATATGGCAATACTATATAACGTTATACGTTATATAGTAATAGTATATAACGTTATACGTTGTATAGTAATATTATATAACGTTATACGTTATATAGTAATAGTATATAACGTTATACGTTGTATAGTAATAGTATATAACGTTATACGTTATATAGTAATACTATATAACGTTATACGTTATATAGTAATAGTATATAACGTTGTACGTTATATACTATTACTATATAACGTATAACGTTATATAGTAATAGTATATTACGTTATACGTTATATAGTAATAGTATATAACGTTATACGTTATATAGTAATATTATATAACGTTATACGTGATATGGCAATACTATATAACGTTATACGTTATGTAGTAATAGTATATAACGTTATACGTTATATAGTAATAGTATATAACGTTATACGTTATATAGTAATAGTATATAACGTTATACGTTATATAGTAATAGTATATAACGTTATGCGTTATGTAGTAATAGTATATAACGGTATACGTTATATAGTAATAGTATATAACGTTATACGTTATATAGTAATAGTATATTACGTTATACGTTATATAGTAATAGTATATAACGTTATACGTTATATAGTAATAGTATATAACGTTATACGTTATATAGTAATAGTATATTACGTTATACGTTATATAGTAATAGTATATAACGTTATACGTTATATAGTAATAGTATATAACGTTATACGTTATATAGTAATAGTATATAACGTTATACGTTATATAGTAATAGTATATAACGTTATACGTTATATAGTAATAGTATATAACGTTATACGTTATATAGTAATAGTATATAACGTTATACGTTATATAGTAATATTATATAACGTTATACGTGATATGGCAATACTATATAACGTTATACGTTATATAGTAATAGTATATAACGTTATACGTTATATAGTAATATTATATAACGTTATACGTTATATAGTAATAGTATATAACGTTATACGTTGTATAGTAATATTATATAACGTTATACGCTATTACGTAATAGTATATAACGTTATACGTTAATACGTAATAGTATATATCGTTATACGTTATATAGTAATAGTATATAACGTTATACGTTATATAGTAATAGTATATAACGTTATACGTTATATAGTAATATTATATAACGTTATACGTGATATGGCAATACTATATAACGTTATACGTTATATAGTAACAGTATAGAACGTTGTACGTTATATAGTAATAGTATATAACGTTATACGTTATATAGTAATATTATATAACGTTATACGTGATATGGCAACACTATATAACGTTATACGTTATATAGTAACAGTATAGAACGTTGTACGTTATATAGTAATAGTATATAACGTTATACGTTATATAGTAATAGTATATAACGTTATACGTTATATAGTAATAGTATATAACGTTATACGTTATATAGTAATATTATATAACGTTATACGTGATATGGCAATACTATATAACGTTATACGTTATATAGTAACAGTATAGAATGTTGTACGTTATATAGTAATAGTATATAACGTTATACGTTATATAGTAATATTATATAACGTTATACGTGATATGGCAATACTATATAACGTTATACGTTATATAGTAACAGTATAGAACGTTGTACGTTATATAGTAATAGTATATAACGTTATACGTTATATAGTAATAGTATATAACGTTATACGTTATATAGTAATAGTATATAACGTTATACGTTATATAGTAATAGTATATAACGTTATACGTTATATAGTAATATTATATAACGTTATACGTGATATGGCAATACTATATAACGTTATACGTTATATAGTAATAGTATATAACATTATACGTTATATAGTAATAGTATATAACGTTATACGTTATATAGTAATAGTATATTACGTTATACGTTATATAGTAATAGTATATAACGTTATACGTTATATAGTAATAGTATATAACGTTATACGTTATATAGTAATAGTATATAACGTTATACGTTATATAGCAATACTATATAACGTTATACGTTATATAGTAATATTATATAACGTTATACGTGATATGGCAATACTATATAACGTTATACGTTATATAGTAATAGTATATAACGTTATACGTTATATAGTAATATTATATAACGTTATACGTGCTATGGCAATACTATATAACGTTATACGTTATATAGTAATAGTATATAACGTTATACGTTATATAGTAATATTATATAACGTTATACGTTATATAGTAATAGTATATAACGTTATACGTTGTATAGTAATATTATATAACGTTATACGCTATTACGTAATAGTATATAACGTTATACGTTAATACGTAATAGTATATATCGTTATACGTTATATAGTAATAGTATATAACGTTATACGTTATATAGTAATAGTATATAACGTTATGCGTTATATAGTAATAGTATATAACGTTATACGTTATATAGTAATAGTATATAACCTTATACGTTATATAGTAATAGTATAGAACGTTGTACGTTATATAGTAATTGTATATAACGTTATACGTTATATAGTAATATTATATAACGTTATACGTGATATGGCAATACTATATAAAGTTATACGTTATATAGTAATACTATATAACGTTATACGTTATATAGTAATAGTATATAACGTTATACGTTATATAGTAATAGTATATAACGTTATACGTTATATAGTAATAGTATATAACGTTATACGTTATATAGTAATAGTATATAACGTTATACGTTATATAGTAATAGTATATAACGTTATACGTTATATAGTAATAGTATATAACGTTATACGTTATATAGTAATAGTATATAACGTTATACGTTATATAGTAATAGTATATAACGTTATACGTTATATAGTAATATTATATAACGTTATACGTGATATGGCAATACTATATAACGTTATACGTTATATAGTAACAGTATAGAACGTTGTACGTTATATAGTAATAGTATATAACGTTATACGTTATATAGTAATATTATATAACGTTATACGTGATATGGCAACACTATATAACGTTATACGTTATATAGTAACAGTATAGAACGTTGTACGTTATATAGTAATAGTATATAACGTTATACGTTATATAGTAATAGTATATAACGTTATACGTTATATAGTAATATTATATAACGTTATACGTGATATGGCAATACTATATAACGTTATACGTTATATAGTAACAGTATAGAACGTTGTACGTTATATAGTAATAGTATATAACGTTATACGTTATATAGTAATATTATATAACGTTATACGTGATATGGCAATACTATATAACGTTATACGTTATATAGTAACAGTATAGAACGTTGTACGTTATATAGTAATAGTATATAACGTTATACGTTATATAGTAATAGTATATAACGTTATACGTTATATAGTAATAGTATATAACGTTATGCGTTATATAGTAATAGTATATAACGTTATACGTTATATAGTAATATTATATAACGTTATACGTGATATGGCAATACTATATAACGTTATACGTTATATAGTAATAGTATATAACATTATACGTTATATAGTAATAGTATATAACGTTATACGTTATATAGTAATAGTATATAACATTATACGTTATATAGTAATAGTATATAACGTTATACGTTATATAGTAATAGTATATAACGTTATGCGTTATATAGTAATAGTATATAACGTTATACGTTATATAGTAATAGTATATAACGTTATACGTTATATAGTAATATTATATAACGTTATACGTGATATGGCAATACTATATAACGTTATACGTTATATAGTAATAGTATATAACATTATACGTTATATAGTAATAGTATATAACGTTATACGTTATATAGTAATAGTATATTACGTTATACGTTATATAGTTATAGTATATAACGTTATACGTTATATAGTAATAGTATATAACGTTATACGTTATATAGTAATAGTATATAACGTTATGCGTTATATAGTAATAGTATATAACGTTATACGTTATATAGTAATAGTATATAACGTTATACGTTATATAGTAATAGTATATAACGTTATACGTTATATAGTAATAGTATATAACGTTATACGTTATATAGTAATAGTATATAACGTTATACGTTATATAGTAATAGTATATAACGTTATACGTTATATAGTAATAGTATATAACGTTATACGTTATATAGTAATAGTATATAACGTTATACGTTATATAGTAGTAGTATATAAGGCTATACGTTATATAGTAATAGTATATAACGTTATGCGTTATATAGTAATAGTATATAACGTTATACGTTATATAGTAATAGTATATAACGTTATACGTTATATAGTAATAGTATATTACGTTATACGTTATATAGTAATAGTATATAACGTTATACGTTATATAGTAATAGTATATAACGTTATACGTTATATAGTAATAGTATATAACGTTATACGATATATAGTAATAGTATATAACGTTATACGTTATATAGTAATAGTATATAACGTTATACGTTATATAGTAATAGTATATAACGTTATACGTTATATAGTAATAGTATATAACGTTATACGTTATATAGTAATAGTATATAACGTTATACGTTATATAGTAATATTATATAACGTTATACGTTATATAGTAATAGTATATAACGTTATACGTTGTATAGTAATATTATATAACGTTATACGCTATTACGTAATAGTATATAACGTTATACGTTAATACGTAATAGTATATATCGTTATACGTTATATAGTAATAGTATATAACGTTATACGTTATATAGTAATAGTATATAACGTTATGCGTTATATAGTAATAGTATATAACGTTATACGTTATATAGTAATAGTATATAACCTTATACGTTATATAGTAATAGTATAGAACGTTGTACGTTATATAGTAATTGTATATAACGTTATACGTTATATAGTAATATTATATAACGTTATACGTGATATGGCAATACTATATAACGTTATACGTTATATACTATTACTATATAACGTATAACGTTATATAGTAATAGTATATAACGTTATACGTTATATAGTAATAGTATATAACGTTATACGTTATATAGTAATAGTATATAACGTTATACGTTATATAGTAATATTATATAACGTTATACGTGATATGGCAATACTATATAACGTTATACGATATGTAGTAATAGTATATAACGTTATACGTTATATAGTAATAGTATATAACGTTATACGTTATATAGTAATAGTATATAACGTTATACATTATATAGTAATAGTATATAACGTTCTACGTTATATAGTAATAGTATATAACGTTGTACGTTACATAGTAATAGTATATAACGTTATACGTTATATAGTAATAGTATATTACGTTATACGTTATATAGTAATAGTATATAACGTTATACGTTATATAGTAATAGTATATAACGTTATACGTTATATAGTAATAGTATATAACGTTATGCGTTATATAGTAATAGTATATAACGTTATACGTTATATAGTAATAGTATATAACGTTATACGTTATATAGTAATAGTATATAACGTTATACGTTATATAGTAATAGTATATAACGTTATACGTTATATAGTAATAGTATATAACGTTCTACGTTATATAGTAATAGTATATAACGTTGTACGTTACATAGTAATAGTATATAACGTTATACGTTATATAGTAATAGTATATTACGTTATACGTTATATAGTAATAGTATATAACGTTATACGTTATATAGTAATAGTATATAACGTTATACGTTATATAGTAATAGTATATAACGTTATGCGTTATATAGTAATAGTATATAACGTTATACGTTATATAGTAATAGTATATAACGTTATACGTTATATAGTAATAGTATATAACGTTATACGTTATATAGTAATAGTATATAACGTTATACGTTATATAGTAATAGTATATAACGTTATGCGTTATATAGTAATAGTATATAACGTTATACGTTATATAGTAATAGTATATAACGTTATACGTTATATAGTAATAGTATATAACGTTATACGTTATATAGTAATAGTATATTACGTTATACGTTATATAGTAATAGTATATAACGTTATACGTTATATAGTAATGGTATATAACGTTATACGTTATATAGTAATAGTATATAACGTTATACGTTATATAGTAATAGTATATAACATTATACGTTATATAGTAATAGTATATAACGTTATACGTTATATAGTAATAGTATATAACGTTATGCGTTATATAGTAATAGTATATAACGTTATACGTTATATAGTAATAGTATATAACGTTATACGTTATATAGTAATATTATATAACGTTATACGTGATATGGCAATACTATATAACGTTATACGTTATATAGTAATAGTATATAACATTATACGTTATATAGTAATAGTATATAACGTTATACGTTATATAGTAATAGTATATTACGTTATACGTTATATAGTTATAGTATATAACGTTATACGTTATATAGTAATAGTATATAACGTTATACGTTATATAGTAATAGTATATAACGTTATGCGTTATATAGTAATAGTATATAACGTTATACGTTATATAGTAATAGTATATAACGTTATACGTTATATAGTAATAGTATATAACGTTATACGTTATATAGTAATAGTATATAACGTTATACGTTATATAGTAATAGTATATAACGTTATACGTTATATAGTAATAGTATATAACGTTATACGTTATATAGTAATAGTATATAACGTTATACGTTATATAGTAATAGTATATAACGTTATACGTTATATAGTAGTAGTATATAAGGCTATACGTTATATAGTAATAGTATATAACGTTATGCGTTATATAGTAATAGTATATAACGTTATACGTTATATAGTAATAGTATATAACGTTATACGTTATATAGTAATAGTATATTACGTTATACGTTATATAGTAATAGTATATAACGTTATACGTTATATAGTAATAGTATATAACGTTATACGTTATATAGTAATAGTATATAACGTTATACGATATATAGTAATAGTATATAACGTTATACGTTATATAGTAATAGTATATAACGTTATACGTTATATAGTAATAGTATATAACGTTATACGTTATATAGTAATAGTATATAACGTTATACGTTATATAGTAATAGTATATAACGTTATACGTTATATAGTAATATTATATAACGTTATACGTTATATAGTAATAGTATATAACGTTATACGTTGTATAGTAATATTATATAACGTTATACGCTATTACGTAATAGTATATAACGTTATACGTTAATACGTAATAGTATATATCGTTATACGTTATATAGTAATAGTATATAACGTTATACGTTATATAGTAATAGTATATAACGTTATGCGTTATATAGTAATAGTATATAACGTTATACGTTATATAGTAATAGTATATAACCTTATACGTTATATAGTAATAGTATAGAACGTTGTACGTTATATAGTAATTGTATATAACGTTATACGTTATATAGTAATATTATATAACGTTATACGTGATATGGCAATACTATATAACGTTATACGTTATATACTATTACTATATAACGTTATACGTTATATAGTAATAGTATATAACGTTATACGTTATATAGTAATAGTATATAACGTTATACGTTATATAGTAATAGTATATAACGTTATACGTTATATAGTAATATTATATAACGTTATACGTGATATGGCAATACTATATAACGTTATACGATATGTAGTAATAGTATATAACGTTATACGTTATATAGTAATAGTATATAACGTTATACGTTATATAGTAATAGTATATAACGTTATACATTATATAGTAATAGTATATAACGTTCTACGTTATATAGTAATAGTATATAACGTTGTACGTTACATAGTAATAGTATATAACGTTATACGTTATATAGTAATAGTATATTACGTTATACGTTATATAGTAATAGTATATAACGTTATACGTTATATAGTAATAGTATATAACGTTATACGTTATATAGTAATAGTATATAACGTTATGCGTTATATAGTAATAGTATATAACGTTATACGTTATATAGTAATAGTATATAACGTTATACGTTATATAGTAATAGTATATAACGTTATACGTTATATAGTAATAGTATATAACGTTATACGTTATATAGTAATAGTATATAACGTTCTACGTTATATAGTAATAGTATATAACGTTGTACGTTACATAGTAATAGTATATAACGTTATACGTTATATAGTAATAGTATATTACGTTATACGTTATATACTATTACTATATAACGTTATACGTTATATAGTAATAGTATATAACGTTATACGTTATATAGTAATAGTATATAACGTTATGCGTTATATAGTAATAGTATATAACGTTATACGTTATATAGTAATAGTATATAACGTTATACGTTATATAGTAATAGTATATAACGTTATACGTTATATAGTAATAGTATATTACGTTATACGTTATATAGTAATAGTATATAACGTTATACGTTATATAGTAATGGTATATAACGTTATACGTTATATAGTAATAGTATATAACGTTATACGTTATATAGTAATAGTATATAACGTTATACGTTATATAGTAATGGTATATAACGTTATACGTTATATAGTAATAGTATATAACGTTATACGTTATATAGTAATAGTATATAACGTTATACGTTATATAGTAATAGTATATAACGTTATACGTTATATAGTAATATTATATAACGTTATACGTGATATGGCAATACTATATAACGTTATACGTTATATAGTAACAGTATAGAACGTTGTACGTTATATAGTAATAGTATATAACGTTATACGTTATATAGTAATATTATATAACGTTATACGTGATATGGCAATACTATATAACGTTATACGTTATATAGTAACAGTATAGAACGTTGTACGTTATATAGTAATAGTATATAACGTTATACGTTATATAGTAATAGTATATAACGTTATACGTTATATAGTAATAGTATATAACGTTATACGTTATATAGTAATAGTATATAACGTTATACGTTATATAGTAATATTATATAACGTTATACGTGATATGGCAATACTATATAACGTTATACGTTATATAGTAATAGTATATAACATTATACGTTATATAGTAATAGTATATAACGTTATACGTTATATAGTAATAGTATATTACGTTATACGTTATATAGTTATAGTATATAACGTTATACGTTATATAGTAATAGTATATAACGTTATACGTTATATAGTAATAGTATATAACGTTATACGTTATATAGTAATAGTATATAACGTTATACGTTATATAGTAATAGTATATAACGTTATACGTTATATAGTAATAGTATATAACGTTATACGTTATATAGTAATAGTATATAACGTTATACGTTATATAGTAATAGTATATAACGTTATACGTTATATAGCAATACTATATAACGTTATACGTTATATAGTAATATTATATAACGTTATACGTGATATGGCAATACTATATAACGTTATACGTTATATAGTAATAGTATATAACGTTATACGTTGTATAGTAATATTATATAACGTTATACGTTATATAGTAATAGTATATAACGTTATACGTTGTATAGTAATAGTATATAACGTTATACGTTATATAGTAATAGTATATAACGTTATACGTTATATAGTAATAGTATATAACGTTGTACGTTATATAGTAATAGTATATAACGTTATACGTTATATAGTAATAGTATATTACGTTATACGTTATATAGTAATAGTATATAACGTTATACGTTATATAGTAATAGTATATAACGTTATGCGTTATATAGTAATAGTATATAACGTTATGCGTTATATAGTAATAGTATATAACGTTATGCGTTATATAGTAATAGTATATAACGTTATACGTTATGTAGTAATAGTATATAACGTTATACGTTATATAGTAATAGTATATTACGTTATACGTTATATAGTAATAGTGTATAACGTTATACGTTATATAGTAATAGTATATAACGTTATACGTTATATAGTAATAGTATATAACGTTATACGATATATAGTAATAGTATATAACGTTATACGTTATATAGTAATAGTATATAACGTTATACGTTATATAGTAATAGTATATAACGTTATACGTTATATAGTAATAGTATATAACGTTATACGTTATATAGTAATATTATATAACGTTATACGTGCTATGGCAATACTATATAACGTTATACGTTATATAGTAATAGTATATAACGTTATACGTTATATAGTAATATTATATAACGTTATACGTTATATAGTAATAGTATATAACGTTATACGTTGTATAGTAATATTATATAACGTTATACGCTATTACGTAATAGTATATAACGTTATACGTTAATACGTAATAGTATATATCGTTATACGTTATATAGTAATAGTATATAACGTTATACGTTATATAGTAATAGTATATAACGTTATGCGTTATATAGTAATAGTATATAACGTTATACGTTATATAGTAATAGTATATAACCTTATACGTTATATAGTAATAGTATAGAACGTTGTACGTTATATAGTAATTGTATATAACGTTATACGTTATATAGTAATATTATATAACGTTATACGTGATATGGCAATACTATATAAAGTTATACGTTATATAGTAATACTATATAACGTTATACGTTATATAGTAATAGTATATAACGTTATACGTTATATAGTAATAGTATATAACGTTATACGTTATATAGTAATAGTATATAACGTTATACGTTATATAGTAATAGTATATAACGTTATACGTTATATAGTAATAGTATATAACGTTATACGTTATATAGTAATAGTATATAACGTTATACGTTATATAGTAATAGTATATAACGTTATACGTTATATAGTAATAGTATATAACGTTATACGTTATATAGTAATATTATATAACGTTATACGTGATATGGCAATACTATATAACGTTATACGTTATATAGTAACAGTATAGAACGTTGTACGTTATATAGTAATAGTATATAACGTTATACGTTATATAGTAATATTATATAACGTTATACGTGATATGGCAACACTATATAACGTTATACGTTATATAGTAACAGTATAGAACGTTGTACGTTATATAGTAATAGTATATAACGTTATACGTTATATAGTAATAGTATATAACGTTATACGTTATATAGTAATAGTATATAACGTTATACGTTATATAGTAATATTATATAACGTTATACGTGATATGGCAATACTATATAACGTTATACGTTATATAGTAACAGTATAGAACGTTGTACGTTATATAGTAATAGTATATAACGTTATACGTTATATAGTAATATTATATAACGTTATACGTGATATGGCAATACTATATAACGTTATACGTTATATAGTAACAGTATAGAACGTTGTACGTTATATAGTAATAGTATATAACGTTATACGTTATATAGTAATAGTATATAACGTTATACGTTATATAGTAATAGTATATAACGTTATGCGTTATATAGTAATAGTATATAACGTTATACGTTATATAGTAATATTATATAACGTTATACGTGATATGGCAATACTATATAACGTTATACGTTATATAGTAATAGTATATAACATTATACGTTATATAGTAATAGTATATAACGTTATACGTTATATAGTAATAGTATATTACGTTATACGTTATATAGTTATAGTATATAACGTTATACGTTATATAGTAATAGTATATAACGTTATACGTTATATAGTAGTAGTATATAACGTTATGCGTTATATAGTAATAGTATATAACGTTATACGTTATATAGTAATAGTATATAACGTTATACGTTATATAGTAATATTATATAACGTTATACGTGATATGGCAATACTATATAACGTTATACGTTATATAGTAACAGTATAGAACGTTGTACGTTATATAGTAATAGTATATAACGTTATACGTTATATAGTAATAGTATATAACGTTATACGTTATATAGTAATAGTATATAACGTTATGCGTTATATAGTAATAGTATATAACGTTATACGTTATATAGTAATATTATATAACGTTATACGTGATATGGCAATACTATATAACGTTATACGTTATATAGTAATAGTATATAACATTATACGTTATATAGTAATAGTATATAACGTTATACGTTATATAGTAATAGTATATAACATTATACGTTATATAGTAATAGTATATAACGTTATACGTTATATAGTAATAGTATATAACGTTATGCGTTATATAGTAATAGTATATAACGTTATACGTTATATAGTAATAGTATATAACGTTATACGTTATATAGTAATATTATATAACGTTATACGTGATATGGCAATACTATATAACGTTATACGTTATATAGTAATAGTATATAACATTATACGTTATATAGTAATAGTATATAACGTTATACGTTATATAGTAATAGTATATTACGTTATACGTTATATAGTTATAGTATATAACGTTATACGTTATATAGTAATAGTATATAACGTTATACGTTATATAGTAATAGTATATAACGTTATGCGTTATATAGTAATAGTATATAACGTTATACGTTATATAGTAATAGTATATAACGTTATACGTTATATAGTAATAGTATATAACGTTATACGTTATATAGTAATAGTATATAACGTTATACGTTATATAGTAATAGTATATAACGTTATACGTTATATAGTAATAGTATATAACGTTATACGTTATATAGTAATAGTATATAACGTTATACGTTATATAGTAATAGTATATAACGTTATACGTTATATAGTAGTAGTATATAAGGCTATACGTTGTATAGTAATAGTATATAACGTTATGCGTTATATAGTAATAGTATATAACGTTATACGTTATATAGTAATAGTATATAACGTTATACGTTATATAGTAATAGTATATAACGTTATGCGTTATATAGTAATAGTATATAACGTTATGCGTTATATAGTAATAGTATATAACGTTATGCGTTATATAGTAATAGTATATAACGTTATACGTTATGTAGTAATAGTATATAACGTTATACGTTATATAGTAATAGTATATTACGTTATACGTTATATAGTAATAGTGTATAACGTTATACGTTATATAGTAATAGTATATAACGTTATACGTTATATAGTAATAGTATATAACGTTATACGATATATAGTAATAGTATATAACGTTATACGTTATATAGTAATAGTATATAACGTTATACGTTATATAGTAATAGTATATAACGTTATACGTTATATAGTAATAGTATATAACGTTATACGTTATATAGTAATATTATATAACGTTATACGTGCTATGGAAATACTATATAACGTTATACGTTATATAGTAATAGTATATAACGTTATACGTTATATAGTAATATTATATAACGTTATACGTTATATAGTAATAGTATATAACGTTATACGTTGTATAGTAATATTATATAACGTTATACGCTATTACGTAATAGTATATAACGTTATACGTTAATACGTAATAGTATATATCGTTATACGTTATATAGTAATAGTATATAACGTTATACGTTATATAGTAATAGTATATAACGTTATGCGTTATATAGTAATAGTATATAACGTTATACGTTATATAGTAATAGTATATAACCTTATACGTTATATAGTAATAGTATAGAACGTTGTACGTTATATAGTAATTGTATATAACGTTATACGTTATATAGTAATATTATATAACGTTATACGTGATATGGCAATACTATATAAAGTTATACGTTATATACTATTACTATATAACGTATAACGTTATATAGTAATAGTATATAACGTTATACGTTATATAGTAATAGTATATAACGTTATACGTTATATAGTAATAGTATATAACGTTATACGTTATATAGTAATAGTATATAACGTTATACGTTATATAGTAATAGTATATAACGTTATACGTTATATAGTAATAGTATATAACGTTATACGTTATATAGTAATAGTATATAACGTTATACGTTATATAGTAATAGTATATAACGTTATACGTTATATAGTAATATTATATAACGTTATACGTGATATGGCAATACTATATAACGTTATACGTTATATAGTAACAGTATAGAACGTTGTACGTTATATAGTAATAGTATATAACGTTATACGTTATATAGTAATATTATATAACGTTATACGTGATATGGCAACACTATATAACGTTATACGTTATATAGTAACAGTATAGAACGTTGTACGTTATATAGTAATAGTATATAACGTTATACGTTATATAGTAATAGTATATAACGTTATACGTTATATAGTAATAGTATATAACGTTATACGTTATATAGTAATATTATATAACGTTATACGTGATATGGCAATACTATATAACGTTATACGTTATATAGTAACAGTATAGAACGTTGTACGTTATATAGTAATAGTATATAACGTTATACGTTATATAGTAATATTATATAACGTTATACGTGATATGGCAATACTATATAACGTTATACGTTATATAGTAACAGTATAGAACGTTGTACGTTATATAGTAATAGTATATAACGTTATACGTTATATAGTAATAGTATATAACGTTATACGTTATATAGTAATAGTATATAACGTTATGCGTTATATAGTAATAGTATATAACGTTATACGTTATATAGTAATATTATATAACGTTATACGTGATATGGCAATACTATATAACGTTATACGTTATATAGTAATAGTATATAACATTATACGTTATATAGTAATAGTATATAACGTTATACGTTATATAGTAATAGTATATTACGTTATACGTTATATAGTTATAGTATATAACGTTATACGTTATATAGTAATAGTATATAACGTTATACGTTATATAGTAGTAGTATATAACGTTATGCGTTATATAGTAATAGTATATAACGTTATACGTTATATAGTAATAGTATATAACGTTATACGTTATATAGTAATAGTATATAACGTTATACGTTATATAGTAATAGTATATAACGTTATGCGTTATATAGTAATAGTATATAACGTTATACGTTATATAGTAATAGTATATAACGTTATACGTTATATAGTAATAGTATATAACGTTATACGTTATATAGTAATAGTATATAACGTTATACGTTATATAGTAATAGTATATTACGTTATACGTTATATAGTAATAGTATATAACGCTATACGTTATATAGTAATAGTATATAACGTTATACGTTATATAGTAATAGTATATAACGTTATACGATATATAGTAATAGTATATAACGTTATACGTTATATAGTAATAGTATATAACGTTATACGTTATATAGTAATAGTATATAACGTTATACGTTATATAGTAATAGTATATAACGTTATACGTTATATAGTAATATTATATAACGTTATACGTGCTATGGCAATACTATATAACGTTATACGTTATATAGTAATAGTATATAACGTTATACGTTATATAGTAATATTATATAACGTTATACGTTATATAGTAATAGTATATAACGTTATACGTTGTATAGTAATATTATATAACGTTATACGCTATTACGTAATAGTATATAACGTTATACGTTAATACGTAATAGTATATATCGTTATACGTTATATAGTAATAGTATATAACGTTATACGTTATATAGTAATAGTATATAACGTTATGCGTTATATAGTAATAGTATATAACGTTATACGTTATATAGTAATAGTATATAACCTTATACGTTATATAGTAATAGTATAGAACGTTGTACGTTATATAGTAATTGTATATAACGTTATACGTTATATAGTAATATTATATAACGTTATACGTGATATGGCAATACTATATAACGTTATACGTTATATAGTAATACTATATAACGTTATACGTTATATAGTAATAGTATATAACGTTATACGTTATATAGTAATAGTATATAACGTTATGCGTTATGTAGTAATAGTATATAACGTTATACGTTATATAGTAATAGTATATAACGTTATACGTTATATAGTAATAGTATATTACGTTATACGTTATATAGTAATAGTATATAACGTTATACGTTATATAGTAATAGTATATAACGTTATACGTTATATAGTAATAGTATATAACGTTATACGTTATATAGTAATATTATATAACGTTATACGTTATATAGTAGTAGTATATAACGTTATACGTTCTATAGTAATATTATATAACGTTATACGCTATTGCGTAATAGTATATAACGTTATACGTTAATACGTAATAGTATATATCGTTATACGTTATATAGTAATAGTATATAACGTTATACGTTATATAGTAATAGTATATAACGTTATACGTTATATAGTAATAGTATATAACGTTATACGTTATATAGTAATATTATATAACGTTATACGTTATATAGTAATAGTATATAACGTTATACGTTGTATAGTAATATTATATATCGTTATACGCTATTGCGTAATAGTATATAACGTTATACGTTAATACGTAATAGTATATATCGTTATACGTTATATAGTAATAGTATATAACGTTATACGTTATATAGTAATAGTATATAACGTTATACGTTATATAGTAATATTATATAACGTTATACGTGATATGGCAGCACTATATAACGTTATACGTTATATAGTAACAGTATAGAACGTTGTACGTTATATAGTAATAGTATATAACGTTATACGTTATATAGTAATAGTATATAACGTTATACGTTATATAGTAATAGTATATAACGTTATACGTTATATAGTAATAGTATATAACGTTATACGTTATATAGTAATAGTATATAACGTTATACGTTATATAGTAATATTATATAACGTTATACGTGATATGGCAATACTATATAACGTTATACGTTATATAGTAATAGTATAGAACGTTGTACGTTATATAGTAATAGTATATAACGTTATACGTTATATAGTAATAGTATATAACGTTATACGTTATATAGTAATAGTATATAACGTTATACGTTATATAGTAATAGTATATAACGTTATACGTTATATAGTAATATTATATAACGTTATACGTGATATGGCAATACTATATAACGTTATACGTTATGTAGTAATAGTATATAACGTTATACGTTATATAGTAATAGTATATAACGTTATACGTTATATAGTAATAGTATATAACGTTATACGTTATATAGTAATAGTATATAACGTTATGCGTTATGTAGTAACAGTATATAACGTTATACGTTATATAGTAATAGTATATAACGTTATACGTTATATAGTAATAGTATATAACGTTATACGTTATATAGTAATAGTATATAACGTTATACGTTATATAGTAATAGTATATAACGTTATGCGTTATATAGTAATAGTATATAACGTTATGCGTTATATAGTAATAGTATATAACGTTATACGTTATATAGTAATAGTATATAACGTTATACGTTATATAGTAATATTATATAACGTTATACGTGATATGGCAATACTATATAACGCTATACGTTATATAGTAATATTATATAACGTTATACGTTATATAGTAATAGTATATAACATTATACGTTATATAGTAATAGTATATAACGTTATACGTTATATAGTAATAGTATATTACGTTATACGTTATATAGTAATAGTATATAACGTTATACGTTATATAGTAATAGTATATAACGTTATACGTTATATAGTAATAGTATATAACGTTATGCGTTATATAGTAATAGTATATAACGTTATACGTTATATAGTAATAGTATATAACGTTATACGTTATATAGTAATAGTATATAACGTTATACGTTATATAGTAATATTATATAACGTTATACGTGATATGGCAATACTATATAACGTTATACGTTATATAGTAATATTATATAACGTTATACGTTATATAGTAATAGTATATAACGTTATACGATGTATAGTAATATTATATAACGTTATACGCTATTACGTAATAGTATATAACGTTATACGTTAATACGTAATAGTATATATCGTTATACGTTATATAGTAATAGTATATAACGTTATACGTTATATAGTAATAGTATATAACGTTGTACGTTATATAGTAATAGTATATAACGTTGTACGTTATATAGTAATAGTATATAACGTTATACGTTATATAGTAATAGTATATAACGTTATACGTTATATAGTAATAGTATATAACGTTATACGTTATATAGTAATAGTATATAACGTTATACGTTATATAGTAATAGTATATAACGTTATACGTTATATAGTAATAGTATATAACGTTATGCGTTATGTAGTAATAGTATATAACGTTATACGTTATATAGTAATAGTATATAACGTTATACGTTATATAGTAATAGTATATTACGTTACACGTTATATAGTTATAGTATATAACGTTATACGTTATATAGTAATAGTATATAACGTTATACGTTATATAGTAATAGTATATAACGTTATACGTTATATAGTAATAGTATATAACGTTATACGTTATATAGTAATAGTATATAACGTTATACGTTATATAGTAATATTATATAACGTTATACGTGATATGGCAATACTATATAACGTTATACGTTATATAGTAATAGTATATAACGTTATACGTTATATAGTAATAGTATATAACGTTATGCGTTATGTAGTAACAGTATATAACGTTATACGTTATATAGTAATAGTATATAACGTTATACGTTATATAGTAATAGTATATTACGTTATACGTTATATAGTAATAGTATATAACGTTATACGTTATATAGTAATAGTATATAACGTTATACGTTATATAGTAATAGTATATAACGTTATACGTTATATAGTAATAGTATATAACGTTATACGTTATATAGTAATAGTATATAACGCTATACGTTATATAGTAATAGTATATAACGTTATACGTTATATAGTAATAGTATATAACGTTATACGTTATATAGTAATATTATATAACGTTATACGTGATATGGCAATACTATATAACGTTATACGTTATATAGTAATAGTATATAACGTTATACGTTATATAGTAATATTATATAACGTTATACGTTATATAGTAATAGTATATAACGTTATACGTTGTATAGTAATATTATATAACGTTATACGCTATTGCGTAATAGTATATAACGTTATACGTTAATACGTAATAGTATATATCGTTATACGTTATATAGTAATAGTATATAACGTTATACGTTATATAGTAATAGTATATAACGTTATGCGTTATATAGTAATAGTATATAACGTTATACGTTATATAGTAATAGTATATAACCTTATACGTTATATAGTAATAGTATAGAACGTTGTACGTTATATAGTAATTGTATATAACGTTATACGTTATATAGTAATATTATATAACGTTATACGTGATATGGCAATACTATATAACGTTATACGTTATATAGTAATACTATATAACGTTATACGTTATATAGTAATAGTATATAACGTTATACGTTATATAGTAATAGTATATAACGTTATACGTTATATAGTAATAGTATATAACGTTATACGTTATATAGTAATAGTATATAACGTTATACGTTATATAGTAATAGTATATAACGTTATGCGTTATATAGTAATAGTATATAACGTTATACGTTATATAGTAATAGTATATAACCTTATACGTTATATAGTAATAGTATAGAACGTTGTACGTTATATAGTAATAGTATAGAACGTTGTACGTTATATAGTAATTGTATATAACGTTATACGTTATATAGTAATATTATATAACGTTATACGTGATATGGCAATACTATATAAAGTTATACGTTATATAGTAATACTATATAACGTTATACGTTATATAGTAATAGTATATAACATTATACGTTATATAGTAATAGTATATAACGTTATACGTTATATAGTAATAGTATATTACGTTATACGTTATATAGTTATAGTATATAACGTTATACGTTATATAGTAATAGTATATAACGTTATACGTTATATAGTAATAGTATATAACGTTATGCGTTATATAGTAATAGTATATAACGTTATACGTTATATAGTAATAGTATATAACGTTATACGTTATATAGTAATAGTATATAACGTTATACGTTATATAGTAATAGTATATAACGTTATACGTTATATAGTAATAGTATATAACGTTATACGTTATATAGTAATAGTATATAACGTTATACGTTATATAGTAATAGTATATAACGTTATAAGTTATATAGTAATAGTATATAACGTTATGCGTTATATAGTAATAGTATATAACGTTATACGTTATATAGTAATAGTATATTACGTTATACGTTATATAGTAATAGTATATAACGTTATACGTGATATGGCAACACTATATAACGTTATACGTTATATAGTAACAGTATAGAACGTTGTACGTTATATAGTAATAGTATATAACGTTATACGTTATATAGTAATAGTATATAACGTTATACGTTATATAGTAATAGTATATAACGTTATACGTTATATAGTAATATTATATAACGTTATACGTGATATGGCAATACTATATAACGTTATACGTTATATAGTAACAGTATAGAACGTTGTACGTTATATAGTAATAGTATATAACGTTATACGTTATATAGTAATATTATATAACGTTATACGTGATATGGCAATACTATATAACGTTATACGTTATATAGTAACAGTATAGAACGTTGTACGTTATATAGTAATAGTATATAACGTTCTACGTTATATAGTAGTAGTATATAAGGCTATACGTTATATAGTAATAGTATATAACGTTATGCGTTATATAGTAATAGTATATAACGTTATACGTTATATAGTAATAGTATATAACGTTATACGTTATATAGTAATAGTATATTACGTTATACGTTATATAGTAATAGTATATAACGTTATACGTTATATAGTAATAGTATATAACGTTATACGTTATATAGTAATAGTATATAACGTTATACGATATATAGTAATAGTATATAACGTTATACGTTATATAGTAATAGTATATAACGTTATACGTTATATAGTAATAGTATATAACGTTATACGTTATATAGTAATAGTATATAACGTTATACGTTATATAGTAATATTATATAACGTTATACGTGCTATGGCAATACTATATAACGTTATACGTTATATAGTAATAGTATATAGCGTTATACGTTATATAGTAATATTATATAACGTTATACGTTATATAGTAATAGTATATAACGTTATACGTTGTATAGTAATATTATATAACGTTATACGCTATTACGTAATAGTATATAACGTTATACGTTAATACGTAATAGTATATATCGTTATACGTTATATAGTAATAGTATATAACGTTATACGTTATATAGTAATAGTATATAACGTTATGCGTTATATAGTAATAGTATATAACGTTATACGTTATATAGTAATAGTATATAACCTTATACGTTATATAGTAATAGTATAGAACGTTGTACGTTATATAGTAATTGTATATAACGTTATACGTTATATAGTAATATTATATAACGTTATACGTGATATGGCAATACTAAATAACGTTATACGTTATATAGTAATACTATATAACGTTATACGTTATATAGTAATAGTATATAACGTTATACGTTATATAGTAATAGTATATAACGTTATACGTTATATAGTAATAGTATATAACGTTATACGTTATATAGTAATAGTATATAACGTTATACGTTATATAGTAATAGTATATAACGTTATACGTTATATAGTAATAGTATATAACGTTATACGTTATATAGTAATAGTATATAACGTTATACGTTATATAGTAATAGTATATAACGTTATACGTTATATAGTAATATTATATAACGTTATACGTGATATGGCAATACTATATAACGTTATACGTTATATAGTAATAGTATATAACGTTATACGTTATATAGTAATAGTATATAACGTTATACGTTATATAGTAATAGTATATAACGTTATACGTTATATAGTAATAGTATATAACGTTATACGTTATATAGTAATATTATATAACGTTATACGTGATATGGCAATACTATATAACGTTATACGTTATATAGTAATACTATATAACGTTATACGTTATATAGTAATAGTATATAACGTTATACGTTATATAGTAATAGTATATAACGTTATACGATATATAGTAATAGTATATAACGTTATACGTTATATAGTAATAGTATATAACGTTATACGTTATATAGTAATAGTATATAACGTTATACGTTATATAGTAATAGTATAGAACGTTGTACGTTATATAGTAATTGTATATAACGTTATACGTTATATAGTAATATTATATAACGTTATACGTGATATGGCAATAGTATATTACGTTATACGTTATATAGTAATAGTATATAACGTTATACGATATATAGTAATAGTATATAACGTTATACGTTATATAGTAATAGTATATAACGTTATACGTTATATAGTAATAGTAAATAACGTTATACGTTATATAGTAATAGTATATAACGTTATACGTTGTATAGTAATATTATATAACGTTATACGCTATTACGTAATAGTATATAACGTTATACATTAATACGTAATAGTATATATCGTTATACGTTATATAGTAATAGTATATAACGTTATACGTTATATAGTAATAGTATATAACGTTATGCGTTATATAGTAATAGTATATAACGTTATACGTTATATAGTAATAGTATATAACCTTATACGTTATATAGTAATATTATATAACGTTATACGTGATATGGCAATACTATATAACGTTATACGTTATATAGTAACAGTATAGAACGTCGTACGTTATATAGTAATAGTATATAACGTTATACGTTATATAGTAATATTATATAACGTTATACGTGATATGGCAACACTATATAACGTTATACGTTATATAGTAACAGTATAGAACGTTGTACGTTATATAGTAATAGTATATAACGTTATACGTTATATAGTAATAGTATATAACGTTATACGTTATATAGTAATAGTATATAACGTTATACGTTATATAGTAATATTATATAACGTTATACGTGATATGGCAATACTATATAACGTTATACGTTATATAGTAACAGTATAGAACGTTGTACGTTATATAGTAATAGTATATAACGTTATACGTTATATAGTAATATTATATAACGTTATACGTGATATGGCAATACTATATAACGTTATACGTTATATAGTAACAGTATAGAACGTTGTACGTTATATAGTAATAGTATATAACGTTATACGTTATATAGTAATAGTATATAACGTTATACGTTATATAGTAATAGTATATAACGTTATACGTTATATAGTAATAGTATGTAACGTTATACGTTATATAGTAATATTATATAACGTTATACGTGATATGGCAATACTATATAACGTTATACGTTATATAGTAATAGTATATAACATTATACGTTATATAGTAATAGTATATAACGTTATACGTTATATAGTAATAGTATATTACGTTATACGTTATATAGTTATAGTATATAACGTTATACGTTATATAGTAATAGTATATAACGTTATACGTTATATAGTAATAGTATATAACGTTATACGTTATATAGTAATAGTATATAACGTTATACGTTATATAGTAATAGTATATAACGTTATACGTTATATAGTAATAGTATAGAACGTTGTACGTTATATAGTAATAGTATATAACGTTATACGTTATATAGTAATAGTATATAACGTTATACGTTATATAGTAATAGTATATAACGTTATACGTTATATAGTAATAGTATATAACGTTATACGTTATATAGTAATAGTATATAACGTTATACGATATATAGTAATAGTATATAACGTTATACGTTATATAGTAATAGTATATAACGTTATACGTTATATAGTAATAGTATATAACGTTATACGTTATATAGTAATAGTATATAACGTTATACGTTATATAGTAATATTATATAACGTTATACGTGCTATGGCAATACTATATAACGTTATACGTTATATAGTAATAGTATATAGCGTTATACGTTATATAGTAATATTATATAACGTTATACGTTATATAGTAATAGTATATAACGTTATACGTTGTATAGTAATATTATATAACGTTATACGCTATTACGTAATAGTATATAACGTTATACGTTAATACGTAATAGTATATATCGTTATACGTTATATAGTAATAGTATATAACGTTATACGTTATATAGTAATAGTATATAACGTTATGCGTTATATAGTAATAGTATATAACGTTATACGTTATATAGTAATAGTATATAACCTTATACGTTATATAGTAATAGTATAGAACGTTGTACGTTATATAGTAATTGTATATAACGTTATACGTTATATAGTAATATTATATAACGTTATACGTGATATGGCAATACTAAATAACGTTATACGTTATATAGTAATACTATATAACGTTATACGTTATATAGTAATAGTATATAACGTTATACGTTATATAGTAATAGTATATAACGTTATACGTTATATAGTAATAGTATATAACGTTATACGTTATATAGTAATAGTATATAACGTTATACGTTATATAGTAATAGTATATAACGTTATACGTTATATAGTAATAGTATATAACGTTATACGTTATATAGTAATAGCATATAACGTTATACGTTATATAGTAATAGTATATAACGTTATACGTTATATAGTAATATTATATAACGTTATACGTGATATGGCAATACTATATAACGTTATACGTTATATAGTAATAGTATATAACGTTATACGTTATATAGTAATAGTATATAACGTTATACGTTATATAGTAATAGTATATAACGTTATACGTTATATAGTAATAGTATATAACGTTATACGTTATATAGTAATATTATATAACGTTATACGTGATATGGCAATACTATATAACGTTATACGTTATATAGTAATACTATATAACGTTATACGTTATATAGTAATAGTATATAACGTTATACGTTATATAGTAATAGTATATAACGTTATACGTTATATAGTAATAGTATATAACGTTATACGTTATATAGTAATAGTATATAACGTTATGCGTTATATAGTAATAGTATATAACGTTATACGTTATATAGTAATAGTATATAACGTTATACGTTATATAGTAATAGTATATAACGTTATACGTTATATAGTAATATTATATAACGTTATACGTGATATGGCAATACTATATAACGTTATACGTTATATAGTAATATTATATAACGTTATACGTTATATAGTAATAGTATATAACGTTATACGATGTATAGTAATATTATATAACGTTATACGCTATTACGTAATAGTATATAACGTTATACGTTAATACGTAATAGTATATATCGTTATACGTTATATAGTAATAGTATATAACGTTATACGTTATATAGTAATAGTATATAACGTTGTACGTTATATAGTAATAGTATATAACGTTATACGTTATATAGTAATAGTATATAACGTTATACGTTATATAGTAATAGTATATAACGTTATACGTTATATAGTAATAGTATATAACGTTATACGTTATATAGTAATAGTATATAACGTTATACGTTATATAGTAATATTATATAACGTTATACGTGATATGGCAATACTATATAACGTTATACGTTATATAGTAATAGTATAGAACGTTGTACGTTATATAGTAATAGTATATAACGTTATACGTTATATAGTAATAGTATATAACGTTATACGTTATATAGTAATAGTATATAACGTTATACGTTATATAGTAATAGTATATAACGTTATACGTTATATAGTAATATTATATAACGTTATACGTGATATGGCAATACTATATAACGTTATACGTTATGTAGTAATAGTATATAACGTTATACGTTATATAGTAATAGTATATAACGTTATACGTTATATAGTAATAGTATATAACGTTATGCGTTATGTAGTAATAGTATATAACGTTATACGTTATATAGTAATAGTATATAACGTTATACGTTATATAGTAATAGTATATTACGTTACACGTTATATAGTTATAGTATATAACGTTATACGTTATATAGTAATAGTATATAACGTTATACGTTATATAGTAATAGTATATAACGTTATACGTTATATAGTAATAGTATATAACGTTATACGTTATATAGTAATAGTATATAACGTTATACGTTATATAGTAATATTATATAACGTTATACGTGATATGGCAATACTATATAACGTTATACGTTATATAGTAATAGTATATAACGTTATACGTTATATAGTAATAGTATATAACGTTGTACGTTATATAGTAATAGTATATAACGTTATACGTTATATAGTAATAGTATATAACGTTATACGTTATATAGTAATAGTATATAACGTTATACGTTATATAGTAATAGTATATAACGTTATACGTTATATAGTAATAGTATATAACGTTATACGTTATATAGTAATATTATATAACGTTATACGTGATATGGCAATACTATATAACGTTATACGTTATATAGTAATAGTATAGAACGTTGTACGTTATATAGTAATAGTATATAACGTTATACGTTATATAGTAATAGTATATAACGTTATACGTTATATAGTAATAGTATATAACGTTATACGTTATATAGTAATAGTATATAACGTTATACGTTATATAGTAATATTATATAACGTTATACGTGATATGGCAATACTATATAACGTTATACGTTATGTAGTAATAGTATATAACGTTATACGTTATATAGTAATAGTATATAACGTTATACGTTATATAGTAATAGTATATAACGTTATGCGTTATGTAGTAATAGTATATAACGTTATACGTTATATAGTAATAGTATATAACGTTATACGTTATATAGTAATAGTATATTACGTTACACGTTATATAGTTATAGTATATAACGTTATACGTTATATAGTAATAGTATATAACGTTATACGTTATATAGTAATAGTATATAACGTTATACGTTATATAGTAATAGTATATAACGTTATACGTTATATAGTAATAGTATATAACGTTATACGTTATATAGTAATATTATATAACGTTATACGTGATATGGCAATACTATATAACGTTATACGTTATATAGTAATAGTATATAACGTTATACGTTGTATAGTAATATTATATAACGTTATACGCTATTACGTAATAGTATATAACGTTATACGTTAATACGTAATAGTATATATCGTTATACGTTATATAGTAATAGTATATAACGTTATACGTTATATAGTAATAGTATATAACGTTGTACGTTATATAGTAATAGTATATAACGTTATACGTTATATAGTAATAGTATATAACGTTATGCGTTATGTAGTAATAGTATATAACGTTATACGTTATATAGTAATAGTATATAACGTTATACGTTATATAGTAATAGTATATTACGTTATACGTTATATAGTAATAGTATATAACGTTATACGATGTATAGTAATATTATATAACGTTATACGCTATTACGTAATAGTATATAACGTTATACGTTAATACGTAATAGTATATATCGTTATACGTTATATAGTAATAGTATATAACGTTATACGTTATATAGTAATAGTATATAACGTTGTACGTTATATAGTAATAGTATATAACGTTGTACGTTATATAGTAATAGTATATAACGTTATACGTTATATAGTAATAGTATATAACGTTATACGTTATATAGTAATAGTATATAACGTTATACGTTATATAGTAATAGTATATAACGTTATACGTTATATAGTAATAGTATATAACGTTATACGTTATATAGTAATATTCTATAACGTTATACGTGATATGGCAATACTATATAACGTTATACGTTATATAGTAATAGTATAGAACGTTGTACGTTATATAGTAATAGTATATAACGTTATACGTTATATAGTAATAGTATATAACGTTATACGTTATATAGTAATAGTATATAACGTTATACGTTATATAGTAATAGTATATAACGTTATACGTTATATAGTAATATTATATAACGTTATACGTGATATGGCAATACTATATAACGTTATACGTTATATAGTAATACTATATAACGTTATACGTTATATAGTAATAGTATATAACGTTATACGTTATATAGTAATAGTATATAACGTTATACGTTATATAGTAATAGTATATAACGTTATACGTTATATAGTAATAGTATATAACGTTATACGTTATATAGTAATAGTATATAACGTTATACGTTATATAGTAATAGTATATAACGTTATACGTTATATAGTAATAGTATATAACGTTATACGTTATATAGTAATAGTATATAACGTTATACGTTATATAGTAATAGTATATAACGTTATACGTTATATAGTAATAGTATATAACGTTATACGTTATATAGTAATATTATATAACGTTATACGTGATATGGCAATACTATATAACGTTATACGTTATATAGTAACAGTATAGAACGTTGTACGTTATATAGTAACAGTATAGAACGTTGTACGTTATATAGTAATACAATATAACGTTATACGTTATATAGTAATATTATATAACGTTATACGTGATATGGCAACACTATATAACGTTATACGTTATATAGTAACAGTATAGAACGTTGTACGTTATATAGTAATAGTATATAACGTTATACGTTATATAGTAATAGTATATAACGTTATACGTTATATAGTAATAGTATATAACGTTATACGTTATATAGTAATAGTATCGAACGTTGTACGTTATATAGTAATAGTATATAACGTTATACGTTATATAGTAGTAGTATATAAGGCTATACGTTATATAGTAATAGTATATAACGTTATGCGTTATATAGTAATAGTATATAACGTTATACGTTATATAGTAATAGTATATAACGTTATACGTTATATAGTAATAGTATATTACGTTATACGTTATATAGTAATAGTATATAACGTTATACTTTATATAGTAATAGTATATAACGTTATACGTTATATAGTAATAGTATATAACGTTATACGATATATAGTAATAGTATATAACGTTATACGTTATATAGTAATAGTATATAACGTTATACGTTATATAGTAATAGTATATAACGTTATACGTTATATAGTAATAGTATAGAACGTTGTACGTTATATAGTAATTGTATATAACGTTATACGTTATATAGTAATATTATATAACGTTATACGTGATATGGCAATAGTATATTACGTTATACGTTATATAGTAATAGTATATAACGTTATACGATATATAGTAATAGTATATAACGTTATACGTTATATAGTAATAGTATATAACGTTATACGTTATATAGTAATAGTATATAACGTTATACGTTATATAGTAATAGTATATAACGTTATACGTTGTATAGTAATATTATATAACGTTATACGCTATTACGTAATAGTATATAACGTTATACATTAATACGTAATAGTATATATCGTTATACGTTATATAGTAATAGTATATAACGTTATACGTTATATAGTAATAGTATATAACGTTATGCGTTATATAGTAATAGTATATAACGTTATACGTTATATAGTAATAGTATAGAACGTTGTACGTTATATAGTAATTGTATATAACGTTATACGTTATATAGTAATATTATATAACGTTATACGTGATATGGCAATACTATATAACGTTATACGTTATATAGTAATACTATATAACGTTATACGTTATATAGTAATAGTATATAACGTTATACGTTATATAGTAATAGTATATAACGTTATACGTTATATAGTAATAGTATATAACGTTATACGTTATATAGTAATAGTATATAACGTTATACGTTATATAGTAATAGTATATAACGTTATACGTTATATAGTAATAGTATATAACGTTATACGTTATATAGTAATAGTATATAACGTTATACGTTATATAGTAATAGTATATAACGTTATACGTTATATAGTAATATTATATAACGTTATACGTGATATGGCAATACTATATAACGTTATACGTTATATAGTAACAGTATAGAACGTTGTACGTTATATAGTAATAGTATATAACGTTAT
Source organism: Bombus terrestris (assembly GCF_910591885.1). NCBI lineage: Eukaryota > Metazoa > Arthropoda > Insecta > Hymenoptera > Apidae > Bombus > Bombus terrestris. Next base: position 1,467,888 of record NC_063286.1, read on the forward strand.
ACGTTATATAGTAATATTATATAACGTTATACGTGATATGGCAACACTATATAACGTTATACGTTATATAGTAACAGTATAGAACGTTGTACGTTATATAGTAATAGTATATAACGTTATACGTTATATAGTAATAGTATATAACGTTATACGTTATATAGTAATAGTATATAACGTTATACGTTATATAGTAATATTATATAACGTTATACGTGATATGGCAATACTATATAACGTTATACGTTATATAGTAACAGTATAGAACGTTGTACGTTATATAGTAATAGTATATAACGTTATACGTTATATAGTAATATTATATAACGTTATACGTGATATGGCAATACTATATAACGTTATACGTTATATAGTAACAGTATAGAACGTTGTACGTTATATAGTAATAGTATATAACGTTATACGTTATATAGTAATAGTATATAACGTTATACGTTATATAGTAATAGTATATAACGTTATACGTTATATAGTAATAGTATGTAACGTTATACGTTATATAGTAATATTATATAACGTTATACGTGATATGGCAATACTATATAACGTTATACGTTATATAGTAATAGTATATAACATTATACGTTATATAGTAATAGTATATAACGTTATACGTTATATAGTAATAGTATATTACGTTATACGTTATATAGTTATAGTATATAACGTTATACGTTATATAGTAATAGTATATAACGTTATACGTTATATAGTAATAGTATATAACGTTATACGTTATATAGTAATAGTATATAACGTTATACGTTATATAGTAATAGTATATAACGTTATACGTTATATAGTAATAGTATAGAACGTTGTACGTTATATAGTAATAGTATATAACGTTATACGTTATATAGTAGTAGTATATAAGGCTATACGTTATATAGTAATAGTATATAACGTTATGCGTTATATAGTAATAGTATATAACGTTATACGTTATATAGTAATAGTATATAACGTTATACGTTATATAGTAATAGTATATTACGTTATACGTTATATAGTAATAGTATATAACGTTATACTTTATATAGTAATAGTATATAACGTTATACGTTATATAGTAATAGTATATAACGTTATACGTTATATAGTAATATTATATAACGTTATACGTGATATGGCAATACTATATAACGTTATACGTTATATAGTAACAGTATAGAACGTTGTACGTTATATAGTAATAGTATATAACGTTATACGTTATATAGTAATAGTATATAACGTTATACGTTATATAGTAATATTCTATAACGTTATACGTGATATGGCAATACTATATAACGTTATACGTTATATAGTAATAGTATAGAACGTTGTACGTTATATAGTAATAGTATATAACGTTATACGTTATATAGTAATAGTATATAACGTTATACGTTATATAGTAATAGTATATAACGTTATACGTTATATAGTAATAGTATATAACGTTATACGTTATATAGTAATATTATATAACGTTATACGTGATATGGCAATACTATATAACGTTATACGTTATATAGTAATACTATATAACGTTATACGTTATATAGTAATAGTATATAACGTTATACGTTATATAGTAATAGTATATAACGTTATACGTTATATAGTAATAGTATATAACGTTATACGTTATATAGTAATAGTATATAACGTTATACGTTATATAGTAATAGTATATAACGTTATACGTTATATAGTAATAGTATATAACGTTATACGTTATATAGTAATAGTATATAACGTTATACGTTATATAGTAATAGTATATAACGTTATACGTTATATAGTAATAGTATATAACGTTATACGTTATATAGTAATAGTATATAACGTTATACGTTATATAGTAATAGTATATAACGTTATACGTTATATAGTAATAGTATATAACGTTATACGTTATATAGTAATATTCTATAACGTTATACGTGATATGACAATACTATATAACGTTATACGTTATATAGTAATAGTATAGAACGTTGTACGTTATATAGTAATAGTATATAACGTTATACGTTATATAGTAATAGTATATAACGTTATACGTTATATAGTAATAGTATATAACGTTATACGTTATATAGTAATAGTATATAACGTTATACGTTATATAGTAATATTATATAACGTTATACGTGATATGGCAATACTATATAACGTTATACGTTATATAGTAATACTATATAACGTTATACGTTATATAGTAATAGTATATAACGTTATACGTTATATAGTAATAGTATATAACGTTATACGTTATATAGTAATAGTATATAACGTTATACGTTATATAGTAATAGTATATAACGTTATACGTTATATAGTAATAGTATATAACGTTATACGTTATATAGTAATAGTATATAACGTTATACGTTATATAGTAATAGTATATAACGTTATACGTTATATAGTAATAGTATATAACGTTATACGTTATATAGTAATAGTATATAACGTTATACGTTATATAGTAATATTATATAACGTTATACGTGATATGGCAATACTATATAACGTTATACGTTATATAGTAACAGTATAGAACGTTGTACGTTATATAGTAACAGTATAGAACGTTGTACGTTATATAGTAATACAATATAACGTTATACGTTATATAGTAATATTATATAACGTTATACGTGATATGGCAACACTATATAACGTTATACGTTATATAGTAACAGTATAGAACGTTGTACGTTATATAGTAATAGTATATAACGTTATACGTTATATAGTAATAGTATATAACGTTATACGTTATATAGTAATAGTATATAACGTTATACGTTATATAGTAATAGTATCGAACGTTGTACGTTATATAGTAATAGTATATAACGTTATACGTTATATAGTAGTAGTATATAAGGCTATACGTTATATAGTAATAGTATATAACGTTATGCGTTATATAGTAATAGTATATAACGTTATACGTTATATAGTAATAGTATATAACGTTATACGTTATATAGTAATAGTATATTACGTTATACGTTATATAGTAATAGTATATAACGTTATACTTTATATAGTAATAGTATATAACGTTATACGTTATATAGTAATAGTATATAACGTTATACGATATATAGTAATAGTATATAACGTTATACGTTATATAGTAATAGTATATAACGTTATACGTTATATAGTAATAGTATATAACGTTATACGTTATATAGTAATAGTATAGAACGTTGTACGTTATATAGTAATTGTATATAACGTTATACGTTATATAGTAATATTATATAACGTTATACGTGATATGGCAATAGTATATTACGTTATACGTTATATAGTAATAGTATATAACGTTATACGATATATAGTAATAGTATATAACGTTATACGTTATATAGTAATAGTATATAACGTTATACGTTATATAGTAATAGTATATAACGTTATACGTTATATAGTAATAGTATATAACGTTATACGTTGTATAGTAATATTATATAACGTTATACGCTATTACGTAATAGTATATAACGTTATACATTAATACGTAATAGTATATATCGTTATACGTTATATAGTAATAGTATATAACGTTATACGTTATATAGTAATAGTATATAACGTTATGCGTTATATAGTAATAGTATATAACGTTATACGTTATATAGTAATAGTATATAACCTTATACGTTATATAGTAATAGTATAGAACGTTGTACGTTATATAGTAATTGTATATAACGTTATACGTTATATAGTAATATTATATAACGTTATACGTGATATGGCAATACTATATAACGTTATACGTTATATAGTATTACTATATAACGTATAACGTTATATAGTAATAGTATATAACGTTATACGTTATATAGTAATAGTATATAACGTTATACGTTATATAGTAATAGTATATAACGTTATACGTTATATAGTAATAGTATATAACGTTATACGTTATATAGTAATAGTATATAACGTTATACGTTATATAGTAATAGTATATAACGTTATACGTTATATAGTAATAGTATATAACGTTATACGTTATATAGTAATAGTATATAACGTTATACGTTATATAGTAATATTATATAACGTTATACGTGATATGGCAATACTATATAACGTTATACGTTATATAGTAACAGTATAGAACGTTGTACGTTATATAGTAATAGTATATAACGTTATACGTTATATAGTAATATTATATAACGTTATACGTGATATGGCAACACTATATAACGTTATACGTTATATAGTAACAGTATAGAACGTTGTACGTTATATAGTAATAGTATATAACGTTATACGTTATATAGTAATAGTATATAACGTTATACGTTATATAGTAATAGTATATAACGTTATACGTTATATAGTAATAGTATATAACGTTATACGTTATATAGTAATAGTATATATCGTTATACGTTATATAGTAATAGTATATAACGTTATACGTTATATAGTAATAGTATATAACGTTATGCGTTATATAGTAATAGTATATAACGTTATACGTTATATAGTAATAGTATATAACCTTATACGTTATATAGTAATAGTATAGAACGTTGTACGTTATATAGTAATAGTATATAACGTTATACGTTATATAGTAATAGTATGTAACGTTATACGTTATATAGTAATATTATATAACGTTATACGTGATATGGCAATACTATATAACGTTATACGTTATATAGTAACAGTATAGAACGTTGTACGTTATATAGTAATAGTATATAACGTTATACGTTATATAGTAGTAGTATATAAGGCTATACGTTATATAGTAATAGTATATAACGTTATGCGTTATATAGTAATAGTATATAACGTTATACGTTATATAGTAATAGTATATAACGTTATACGTTATATAGTAATAGTATATTACGTTATACGTTATATAGTAATAGTATATAACGTTATACTTTATATAGTAATAGTATATAACGTTATACGTTATATAGTAATAGTATATAACGTTATACGATATATAGTAATAGTATATAACGTTATACGTTATATAGTAATAGTATATAACGTTATACGTTATATAGTAATAGTATATAACGTTATACGTTATATAGTAATAGTATATAACGTTATACGTTATATAGTAATATTATATAACGTTATACGTGCTATGGCAATACTATATAACGTTATACGTTATATAGTAATAGTATATAACGTTATACGTTATATAGTAATATTATATAACGTTATACGTTATATAGTAATAGTATATAACGTTATACGTTTTATAGTAATATTATATAACGTTATACGCTATTACGTAATAGTATATAACGTTATACATTAATACGTAATAGTATATATCGTTATACGTTATATAGTAATAGTATATAACGTTATACGTTATATAGTAATAGTATATAACGTTATGCGTTATATAGTAATAGTATATAACGTTATACGTTATATAGTAATAGTATATAACCTTATACGTTATATAGTAATAGTATAGAACGTTGTACGTTATATAGTAATTGTATATAACGTTATACGTTATATAGTAATATTATATAACGTTATACGTGATATGGCAATACTATATAACGTTATACGTTATATAGTATTACTATATAACGTATAACGTTATATAGTAATAGTATATAACGTTATACGTTATATAGTAATAGTATATAACGTTATACGTTATATAGTAATAGTATATAACGTTATACGTTATATAGTAATAGTATATAACGTTATACGTTATATAGTAATAGTATATAACGTTATACGTTATATAGTAATAGTATATAACGTTATACGTTATATAGTAATAGTATATAACGTTATACGTTATATAGTAATAGTATATAACGTTATACGTTATATAGTAATATTATATAACGTTATACGTGATATGGCAATACTATATAACGTTATACGTTATATAGTAACAGTATAGAATGTTGTACGTTATATAGTAACAGTATAGAACGTTGTACGTTATATAGTAATAGAATATAACGTTATACGTTATATAGTAATATTATATAACGTTATACGTGATATGGCAACACTATATAACGTTATACGTTATATAGTAACAGTATAGAACGTTGTACGTTATATAGTAATAGTATATAACGTTATACGTTATATAGTAATAGTATATAACGTTATACGTTATATAGTAATAGTATATAACGTTATACGTTATATAGTAATAGTATATAACGTTATACGTTATATAGTAATAGTATATAACGTTATACGTTATATAGTAATATTATATAACGTTATACGTGATATGGCAATACTATATAACGTTATACGTTATATAGTAATAGTATATAACATTATACGTTATATTGTAATAGTATATAACGTTATACGTTATATAGTAATAGTATATTACGTTATACGTTATATAGTAATAGTATATAACGTTATACGTTATATAGTAATAGTATATAACGTTATACGTTGTATAGTAATAGTATATAACGTTATGCGTTATATAGTAATAGTATATAACGTTATACGTTATATAGTAATAGTATATAACGTTATACGTTATATAGTAATAGTATATAACGTTATACGTTATATAGTAATAGTATATAACGTTATACGTTATATAGTAATAGTATATAACGTTATACGTTGTATAGTAATATTATATAACGTTATACGCTATTACGTAATAGTATATAACGTTATACTTTATATAGTAATAGTATATAACGTTATACGTTATATAGTAATAGTATATAACGTTATACGATATATAGTAATAGTATATAACGTTATACGTTATATAGTAATAGTATATAACGTTATACGTTATATAGTAATAGTATATAACGTTATACGTTATATAGTAATAGTATAGAACGTTGTACGTTATATAGTAATTGTATATAACGTTATACGTTATATAGTAATATTATATAACGTTATACGTGATATGGCAATAGTATATTACGTTATACGTTATATAGTAATAGTATATAACGTTATACGATATATAGTAATAGTATATAACGTTATACGTTATATAGTAATAGTATATAACGTTATACGTTATATAGTAATAGTATATAACGTTATACGTTATATAGTAATAGTATATAACGTTATACGTTGTATAGTAATATTATATAACGTTATACGCTATTACGTAATAGCGTATAACGTTATACATTAATACGTAATAGTATATATCGTTATACGTTATATAGTAATAGTATATAACGTTATACGTTATATAGTAATAGTATATAACGTTATGCGTTATATAGTAATAGTATATAACGTTATACGTTATATAGTAATAGTATATAACCTTATACGTTATATAGTAATAGTATAGAACGTTGTACGTTATATAGTAATTGTATATAACGTTATACGTTATATAGTAATATTATATAACGTTATACGTGATATGGCAATACTATATAACGTTATACGTTATATACTATTACTATATAACGTTATACGTTATATAGTAATAGTATATAACGTTATACGTTATATAGTAATAGTATATAACGTTATACGTTATATAGTAATAGTATATAACGTTATACGTTATATAGTAATAGTATATAACGTTATACGTTATATAGTAATAGTATATAACGTTATACGTTATATAGTAATAGTATATAACGTTATACGTTATATAGTAATAGTATATAACGTTATACGTTATATAGTAATAGTATATAACGTTATACGTTATATAGTAATAGTATATAACGTTATACGTTATATAGTAATATTATATAACGTTATACGTGATATGGCAATACTATATAACGTTATACGTTATATAGTAACAGTATAGAACGTTGTACGTTATATAGTAATAGTATATAACGTTATACGTTATATAGTAATATTATATAACGTTATACGTGATATGGCAACACTATATAACGTTATACGTTATATAGTAACAGTATAGAACGTTGTACGTTATATAGTAATAGTATATAACGTTATACGTTATATAGTAATAGTATATAACGTTATACGTTATATAGTAATAGTATATAACGTTATACGTTATATAGTAATATTATATAACGTTATACGTGATATGGCAATACTATATAACGTTATACGTTATATAGTAACAGTATAGAACGTTGTACGTTATATAGTAATAGTATATAACGTTATACGTTATATAGTAATATTATATAACGTTATACGTGATATGGCAATACTATATAACGTTATACGTTATATAGTAACAGTATAGAACGTTGTACGTTATATAGTAATAGTATATAACGTTATACGTTATATAGTAATAGTATATAACGTTATACGTTATATAGTAATAGTATATAACGTTATACGTTATATAGTAATAGTATGTAACGTTATACGTTATATAGTAATATTATATAACGTTATACGTGATATGGCAATACTATATAACGTTATACGTTATATAGTAATAGTATATAACATTATACGTTATATAGTAATAGTATATAACGTTATACGTTATATAGTAATAGTATATTACGTTATACGTTATATAGTTATAGTATATAACGTTATACGTTATATAGTAATAGTATATAACGTTATACGTTATATAGTAATAGTATATAACGTTATACGTTATATAGTAATAGTATATAACGTTATACGTTATATAGTAATAGTATATAACGTTATACGTTATATAGTAATAGTATAGAACGTTGTACGTTATATAGTAATAGTATATAACGTTATACGTTATATAGTAGTAGTATATAAGGCTATACGTTATATAGTAATAGTATATAACGTTATGCGTTATATAGTAATAGTATATAACGTTATACGTTATATAGTAATAGTATATAACGTTATACGTTATATAGTAATAGTATATAACGTTATACGTTATATAGTAATAGTATATAACGTTATACTTTATATAGTAATAGTATATAACGTTATACGTTATATACTATTACTATATAACGTATAACGATATATAGTAATAGTATATAACGTTATACGTTATATAGTAATAGTATATAACGTTATACGTTATATAGTAATAGTATATAACGTTATACGTTATATAGTAATAGTATATAACGTTATACGTTATATAGTAATATTATATAACGTTATACGTGCTATGGCAATACTATATAACGTTATACGTTATATAGTAATAGTATATAACGTTATACGTTATATAGTAATATTATATAACGTTATACGTTATATAGTAATAGTATATAACGTTATACGTTGTATAGTAATATTATATAACGTTATACGCTATTACGTAATAGTATATAACGTTATACATTAATACGTAATAGTATATATCGTTATACGTTATATAGTAATAGTATATAACGTTATACGTTATATAGTAATAGTATATAACGTTATGCGTTATATAGTAATAGTATATAACGTTATGCGTTATATAGTAATAGTATATAACGTTATACGTTATATAGTAATAGTATATAACCTTATACGTTATATAGTAATAGTATAGAACGTTGTACGTTATATAGTAATTGTATATAACGTTATACGTTATATAGTAATATTATATAACGTTATACGTGATATGGCAATACTATATAACGTTATACGTTATATAGTAATACTATATAACGTTATACGTTATATAGTAATACTATATAACGTTATACGTTATATAGTAATAGTATATAACGTTATACGTTATATAGTAATAGTATATAACGTTATACGTTATATAGTAATAGTATATAACGTTATACGTTATATAGTAATAGTATATAACGTTATGCGTTATATAGTAATAGTATATAACGTTATGCGTTATATAGTAATAGTATATAACGTTATACGTTATATAGTAATAGTATATTACGTTATACGTTATATAGTAATAGTATATAACGTTATACGTGATATGGCAACACTATATAACGTTATACGTTATATAGTAACAGTATAGAACGTTGTACGTTATATAGTAATAGTATATAACGTTATACGTTATATAGTAATAGTATATAACGTTATACGTTATATAGTAATAGTATATAACGTTATACGTTATATAGTAATATTATATAACGTTATACGTGATATGGCAATACTATATAACGTTATACGTTATATAGTAACAGTATAGAACGTTGTACGTTATATAGTAATAGTATATAACGTTATACGTTATATAGTAATATTATATAACGTTATACGTGATATGGCAATACTATATAACGTTATACGCTATATAGTAACAGTATAGAACGTTGTACGTTATATAGTAATAGTATATAACGTTATACGTTATATAGTAATATTATATAACGTTATACGTGATATGGCAACACTATATAACGTTATACGTTATATAGTAACAGTATAGAACGTTGTACGTTATATAGTAATAGTATATAACGTTATACGTTATATAGTAATAGTATATAACGTTATACGTTATATAGTAATAGTATATAACGTTATACGTTATATAGTAATATTATATAACGTTATACGTGATATGGCAATACTATATAACGTTATACGTTATATAGTAACAGTATAGAACGTTATACGTTATATAGTAATAGTATATAACGTTATACGTTATATAGTAATAGTATATAACGTTATACGTTATATAGTAATAGTATATAACGTTATACGTGATATGGCAATACTATATAACGTTATACGTTATATAGTAATAGTATATAACATTATACGTTATATAGTAATAGTATATAACGTTATACGTTATATAGTAATAGTATATTACGTTATACGTTATATAGTAGTAGTATATAACGTTATACGTTATATAGTAGTAGTATATAAGGCTATACGTTATATAGTAATAGTATATAACGTTATGCGTTATATAGTAATAGTATATAACGTTATACGTTATATAGTAATAGTATATAACGTTATACGTTATATAGTAATAGTATATTACGTTATACGTTATATAGTAATAGTATATAACGTTATACGTTATATAGTAATAGTATATAACGTTATACGTTATATAGTAATAGTATATAACGTTATGCGTTATATAGTAATAGTATATAACGTTATACGTTATATAGTAATAGTATATAACGTTATACGTTATATAGTAATAGTATATAACGTTATGCGTTATATAGTAATAGTATATAACGTTATGCGTTATATAGTAATAGTATATAACGTTATACGTTATATAGTAATAGTATATTACGTTATACGTTATATAGTAATAGTATATAACGTTATACGTGATATGGCAACACTATATAACGTTATACGTTATATAGTAACAGTATAGAACGTTGTACGTTATATAGTAATAGTATATAACGTTATACGTTATATAGTAATAGTATATAACGTTATACGTTATATAGTAATAGTATATAACGTTATACGTTATATAGTAATATTATATAACGTTATACGTGATATGGCAATACTATATAACGTATAACGTTATATAGTAACAGTATAGAACGTTGTACGTTATATAGTAATAGTATATAACGTTATACGTTATATAGTAATATTATATAACGTTATACGTGATATGGCAATACTATATAACGTTATACGTTATATAGTAACAGTATAGAACGTTGTACGTTATATAGTAATAGTATATAACGTTATACGTTATATAGTAGTAGTATATAAGGCTATACGTTATATAGTAATAGTATATAACGTTATGCGTTATATAGTAATAGTATATAACGTTATACGTTATATAGTAATAGTATATAACGTTATACGTTATATAGTAATAGTATATTACGTTATACGTTATATAGTAATAGTATATAACGTTATACTTTATATAGTAATAGTATATAACGTTATACGTTATATAGTAATAGTATATAACGTTATACGATATATAGTAATAGTATATAACGTTATACGTTATATAGTAATAGTATATAACGTTATACGTTATATAGTAATAGTATATAACGTTATACGTTATATAGTAATAGTATATAACGTTATACGTTATATAGTAATATTATATAACGTTATACGTGCTATGGCAATACTATATAACGTTATACGTTATATAGTAATAGTATATAACGTTATACGTTATATAGTAATATTATATAACGTTATACGTTATATAGTAATAGTATATAACGTTATACGTTGTATAGTAATATTATATAACGTTATACGCTATTACGTAATAGTATATAACGTTATACATTAATACGTAATAGTATATATCGTTATACGTTATATAGTAATAGTATATAACGTTATACGTTATATAGTAATAGTATATAACGTTATGCGTTATATAGTAATAGTATATAACGTTATACGTTATATAGTAATAGTATATAACCTTATACGTTATATAGTAATAGTATAGAACGTTGTACGTTATATAGTAATTGTATATAACGTTATACGTTATATAGTAATATTATATAACGTTATACGTGATATGGCAATACTATATAACGTTATACGTTATATAGTAATACTATATAACGTTATACGTTATATAGTAATAGTATATAACGTTATACGTTATATGGTAATAGTATATAACGTTATACGTTATATGGTAATAGTATATAACGTTATACGTTATATAGTAATAGTATATAACGTTATACGTTATATAGTAATAGTATATAACGTTATACGTTATATAGTAATAGTATATAACGTTATACGTTATATAGTAATATTATATAACGTTATACGTGATATGGCAATACTATATAACGTTATACGTTATATAGTAACAGTATAGAATGTTGTACGTTATATAGTAACAGTATAGAACGTTGTACGTTATATAGTAATAGAATATAACGTTATACGTTATATAGTAATATTATATAACGTTATACGTGATATGGCAACACTATATAACGTTATACGTTATATAGTAACAGTATAGAACGTTGTACGTTATATAGTAATAGTATATAACGTTATACGTTATATAGTAATAGTATATAACGTTATACGTTATATAGTAATAGTATATAACGTTATACGTTATATAGTAATAGTATATAACGTTATACGTTATATAGTAATAGTATATAACGTTATACGTTATATAGTAATAGTATATAACGTTATACGTTATATAGTAATATTATATAACGTTATACGTGATATGGCAATACTATATAACGTTATACGTTATATAGTAATAGTATATAACATTATACGTTATATAGTAATAGTATATAACGTTATACGTTATATAGTAATAGTATATTACGTTATACGTTATATAGTAATAGTATATAACGTTATACGTTATATAGTAATAGTATATAACGTTATACGTTGTATAGTAATAGTATATAACGTTATGCGTTATATAGTAATAGTATATAACGTTATACGTTATATAGTAATAGTATATAACGTTATACGTTATATAGTAATAGTATATAACGTTATACGTTATATAGTAATATTATATAACGTTATACGTGATATGGCAATACTATATAACGTATAACGTTATATAGTAATAGTATATAACGTTATACGTTATATAGTAATAGTATATAACGTTATACGTTATATAGTAATAGTATATAACGTTATACGTTATATAGTAATAGTATATAACGTTATAAGTTATATAGTAATAGTATATAACGTTATACGTTAATACGTAATAGTATATATCGTTATACGTTATATAGTAATAGTATATAACGTTATACGTTATATAGTAATATTATATAACGTTATACGTGATATGGCAATACTATATAACGTTATACGTTATGTAGTAATAGTATATAACGTTATACGTTATATAGTAATAGTATATAACGTTATACGTTATATAGTAATAGTATATAACGTTATGCGTTATGTAGTAATAGTATATAACGTTATACGTTATATAGTAATAGTATATAACGTTATACGTTATATAGTAATAGTATATTACGTTACACGTTATATAGTTATAGTATATAACGTTATACGTTATATAGTAATAGTATATAACGTTATACGTTATATAGTAATAGTATATAACGTTATACGTTATATAGTAATATTATATAACGTTATACGTTATATAGTAATAGTATATAACGTTATACGTTGTATAGTAATATTATATAACGTTATACGCTATTACGTAATAGTATATAACGTTATACGTTAATACGTAATAGTATATATCGTTATACGTTATATAGTAATAGTATATAACGTTATACGTTATATAGTAATAGTATATAACGTTGTACGTTATATAGTAATAGTATATAACGTTATACGTTATATAGTAATAGTATATAACGTTATGCGTTATGTAGTAATAGTATATAACGTTATACGTTATATAGTAATAGTATATAACGTTATACGTTATATAGTAATAGTATATTACGTTATACGTTATATAGTAATAGTATATAACGTTATACGTTATATAGTAATAGTATATAACGTTACACGTTATATAGTTATAGTATATAACGTTATACGTTATATAGTAATAGTATATAACGTTATACGTTATATAGTAATAGTATATAACGTTATACGTTATATAGTAATAGTATATAACGTTATGCGTTATATAGTAATAGTATATAACGTTATACGTTATATAGTAATATTATATAACGTTATACGTGATATGGCAATACTATATAACGTTATACGTTATATAGTAATAGTATATAACGTTATACGTTATATAGTAATATTATATAACGTTATACGTTATATAGTAATAGTATATAACGTTATACGTTGTATAGTAGTATTATATAACGTTATACGCTATTACGTAATAGTATATAACGTTATACGTTAATACGTAATAGTATATATCGTTATACGTTATATAGTAATAGTATATAACGTTATACGTTATATAGTAATAGTATATAACGTTATGCGTTATATAGTAATAGTATATAACGTTATACGTTATATAGTAATAGTATATAACCTTATACGTTATATAGTAATAGTATAGAACGTTGTACGTTATATAGTAATTGTATATAACGTTATACGTTATATAGTAATATTATATAACGTTATACGTGATATGGCAATACTATATAACGTTATACGTTATATAGTAATACTATATAACGTTATACGTTATATAGTAATAGTATATAACGTTATACGTTATATAGTAATAGTATATAACGATATACGTTATATAGTAATAGTATATAACGTTATACGTTATATAGTAATAGTATATAACGTTATACGTTATATAGTAATAGTATATAACGTTATACGTTATATAGTAATAGTATATAACGTTATACGTTATATAGTAATAGTATATAACGTTATACGTTATATAGTAATAGTATATAACGTTATACGTTATATAGCAATAGTATATAACGTTATACGTTATATAGTAATATTATATAACGTTATACGTGATATGGCAATACTATATAACGTTATACGTTATATAGTAACAGTATAGAACGTTGTACGTTATATAGTAACAGTATAGAACGTTGTACGTTATATAGTAATAGAATATAACGTTATACGTTATATAGTAATATTATATAACGTTATACGTTATATAGTAACAGTATAGAACGTTGTACGTTATATAGTAATAGTATATAACGTTATACGTTATATAGTAATAGTATATAACGTTATACGTTATATAGTAATAGTATATAACGTTATACGTTATATAGTAATAGTATATAACGTTATACGTTATATAGTAATAGTATATAACGTTATACGTTATATAGTAATATTATATAACGTTATACGTGATATGGCAATACTATATAACGTTATACGTTATATAGTAATAGTATATAACATTATACGTTATATTGTAATAGTATATAACGTTATACGTTATATAGTAATAGTATATTACGTTATACGTTATATAGTAATAGTATATAACGTTATACGTTATATAGTAATAGTATATAACGTTATACGTTGTATAGTAATAGTATATAACGTTATGCGTTATATAGTAATAGTATATAACGTTATACGTTATATAGTAATAGTATATAACGTTATACGTTATATAGTAATAGTATATAACGTTATACGTTATATAGTAATAGTATATAACGTTATACGTTATATAGTAATAGTATATAACGTTATACGTTGTATAGTAATATTATATAACGTTATACGCTATTACGTAATAGTATATAACGTTATACTTTATATAGTAATAGTATATAACGTTATACGTTATATAGTAATAGTATATAACGTTATACGATATATAGTAATAGTATATAACGTTATACGTTATATAGTAATAGTATATAACGTTATACGTTATATAGTAATAGTATATAACGTTATACGTTATATAGTAATAGTATAGAACGTTGTACGTTATATAGTAATTGTATATAACGTTATACGTTATATAGTAATATTATATAACGTTATACGTGATATGGCAATAGTATATTACGTTATACGTTATATAGTAATAGTATATAACGTTATACGATATATAGTAATAGTATATAACGTTATACGTTATATAGTAATAGTATATAACGTTATACGTTATATAGTAATAGTATATAACGTTATACGTTATATAGTAATAGTATATAACGTTATACGTTGTATAGTAATATTATATAACGTTATACGCTATTACGTAATAGTATATAACGTTATACATTAATACGTAATAGTATATATCGTTATACGTTATATAGTAATAGTATATAACGTTATACGTTATATAGTAATAGTATATAACGTTATGCGTTATATAGTAATAGTATATAACGTTATACGTTATATAGTAATAGTATATAACCTTATACGTTATATAGTAATAGTATAGAACGTTGTACGTTATATAGTAATTGTATATAACGTTATACGTTATATAGTAATATTATATAACGTTATACGTGATATGGCAATACTATATAACGTTATACGTTATATAGTAATACTATATAACGTTATACGTTATATAGTAATAGTATATAACGTTATACGTTATATAGTAATAGTATATAACGTTATACGTTATATAGTAATAGTATATAACGTTATACGTTATATAGTAATAGTATATAACGTTATACGTTATATAGTAATAGTATATAACGTTATACGTTATATAGTAATAGTATATAACGTTATACGTTATATAGTAATAGTATATAACGTTATACGTTATATAGTAATAGTATATAACGTTATACGTTATATAGTAATAGTATATAACGTTATACGTTATATAGTAATATTATATAACGTTATACGTGATATGGCAATACTATATAACGTTATACGTTATATAGTAACAGTATAGAACGTTGTACGTTATATAGTAATAGTATATAACGTTATACGTTATATAGTAATATTATATAACGTTATACGTGATATGGCAACACTATATAACGTTATACGTTATATAGTAACAGTATAGAACGTTGTACGTTATATAGTAATAGTATATAACGTTATACGTTATATAGTAATAGTATATAACGTTATACGTTATATAGTAATAGTATATAACGTTATACGTTATATAGTAATATTATATAACGTTATACGTGATATGGCAATACTATATAACGTTATACGTTATATAGTAACAGTATAGAACGTTGTACGTTATATAGTAATAGTATATAACGTTATACGTTATATAGTAATATTATATAACGTTATACGTGATATGGCAATACTATATAACGTTATACGTTATATAGTAACAGTATAGAACGTTGTACGTTATATAGTAATAGTATATAACGTTATACGTTATATAGTAATAGTATATAACGTTATACGTTATATAGTAATAGTATATAACGTTATACGTTATATAGTAATAGTATGTAACGTTATACGTTATATAGTAATATTATATAACGTTATACGTGATATGGCAATACTATATAACGTTATACGTTATATAGTAATAGTATATAACATTATACGTTATATAGTAATAGTATATAACGTTATACGTTATATAGTAATAGTATATTACGTTATACGTTATATAGTTATAGTATATAACGTTATACGTTATATAGTAATAGTATATAACGTTATACGTTATATAGTAATAGTATATAACGTTATACGTTATATAGTAATAGTATATAACGTTATACGTTATATAGTAATAGTATATAACGTTATACGTTATATAGTAATAGTATAGAACGTTGTACGTTATATAGTAATAGTATATAACGTTATACGTTATATAGTAGTAGTATATAAGGCTATACGTTATATAGTAATAGTATATAACGTTATGCGTTATATAGTAATAGTATATAACGTTATACGTTATATAGTAATAGTATATAACGTTATACGTTATATAGTAATAGTATATTACGTTATACGTTATATAGTAATAGTATATAACGTTATACTTTATATAGTAATAGTATATAACGTATAACGTTATATACTATTACTATATAACGTATAACGATATATAGTAATAGTATATAACGTTATACGTTATATAGTAATAGTATATAACGTTATACGTTATATAGTAATAGTATATAACGTTATACGTTATATAGTAATAGTATATAACGTTATACGTTATATAGTAATATTATATAACGTTATACGTGCTATGGCAATACTATATAACGTTATACGTTATATAGTAATAGTATATAACGTTATACGTTATATAGTAATATTATATAACGTTATACGTTATATAGTAATAGTATATAACGTTATACGTTGTATAGTAATATTATATAACGTTATACGCTATTACGTAATAGTATATAACGTTATACATTAATACGTAATAGTATATATCGTTATACGTTATATAGTAATAGTATATAACGTTATACGTTATATAGTAATAGTATATAACGTTATGCGTTATATAGTAATAGTATATAACGTTATGCGTTATATAGTAATAGTATATAACGTTATACGTTATATAGTAATAGTATATAACCTTATACGTTATATAGTAATAGTATAGAACGTTGTACGTTATATAGTAATTGTATATAACGTTATACGTTATATAGTAATATTATATAACGTTATACGTGATATGGCAATACTATATAACGTTATACGTTATATAGTAATAGTATATAACGTTATACGTTATATAGTAATAGTATATAACGTTATACGTTATATAGTAATAGTATATAACGTTATACGTTATATAGTAATAGTATATAACGTTATGCGTTATATAGTAATAGTATATAACGTTATGCGTTATATAGTAATAGTATATAACGTTATACGTTATATAGTAATAGTATATTACGTTATACGTTATATAGTAATAGTATATAACGTTATACGTGATATGGCAACACTATATAACGTTATACGTTATATAGTAACAGTATAGAACGTTGTACGTTATATAGTAATAGTATATAACGTTATACGTTATATAGTAATAGTATATAACGTTATACGTTATATAGTAATAGTATATAACGTTATACGTTATATAGTAATATTATATAACGTTATACGAGATATGGCAATACTATATAACGTTATACGTTATATAGTAACAGTATAGAACGTTGTACGTTATATAGTAATAGTATATAACGTTATACGTTATATAGTAATATTATATAACGTTATACGTGATATGGCAATACTATATAACGTTATACGTTATATAGTAACAGTATAGAACGTTGTACGTTATATAGTAATAGTATATAACGTTATACGTTATATAGTAGTAGTATATAAGGCTATACGTTATATAGTAATAGTATATAACGTTATGCGTTATATAGTAATAGTATATAACGTTATACGTTATATAGTAATAGTATATAACGTTATACGTTATATAGTAATAGTATATTACGTTATACGTTATATAGTAATAGTATATAACGTTATACTTTATATAGTAATAGTATATAACGTTATACGTTATATAGTAATAGTATATAACGTTATACGATATATAGTAATAGTATATAACGTTATACGTTATATAGTAATAGTATATAACGTTATACGTTATATAGTAATAGTATATAACGTTATACGTTATATAGTAATAGTATATAACGTTATACGTTATATAGTAATATTATATAACGTTATACGTGCTATGGCAATACTATATAACGTTATACGTTATATAGTAATAGTATATAACGTTATACGTTATATAGTAATAGTATATAACGTTATACGTTATATAGTAATATTATATAACGTTATACGTTATATAGTAATAGTATATAACGTTATACGTTGTATAGTAATATTATATAACGTTATACGCTATTACGTAATAGTATATAACGTTATACATTAATACGTAATAGTATATATCGTTATACGTTATATAGTAATAGTATATAACGTTATACGTTATATAGTAATAGTATATAACGTTATGCGTTATATAGTAATAGTATATAACGTTATACGTTATATAGTAATAGTATATAACCTTATACGTTATATAGTAATAGTATAGAACGTTGTACGTTATATAGTAATTGTATATAACGTTATACGTTATATAGTAATATTATATAACGTTATACGTGATATGGCAATACTATATAACGTTATACGTTATATAGTATTACTATATAACGTATAACGTTATATAGTAATAGTATATAACGTTATACGTTATATAGTAATAGTATATAACGTTATACGTTATATAGTAATAGTATATAACGTTATACGTTATATAGTAATAGTATATAACGTTATACGTTATATAGTAATAGTATATAACGTTATACGTTATATAGTAATAGTATATAACGTTATACGTTATATAGTAATAGTATATAACGTTATACGTTATATAGTAATAGTATATAACGTTATACGTTATATAGTAATATTATATAACGTTATACGTGATATGGCAATACTATATAACGTTATACGTTATATAGTAACAGTATAGAATGTTGTACGTTATATAGTAACAGTATAGAACGTTGTACGTTATATAGTAATAGAATATAACGTTATACGTTATATAGTAATATTATATAACGTTATACGTGATATGGCAACACTATATAACGTTATACGTTATATAGTAACAGTATAGAACGTTGTACGTTATATAGTAATAGTATATAACGTTATACGTTATATAGTAATAGTATATAACGTTATACGTTATATAGTAATAGTATATAACGTTATACGTTATATAGTAATAGTATATAACGTTATACGTTATATAGTAATAGTATATAACGTTATACGTTATATAGTAATATTATATAACGTTATACGTGATATGGCAATACTATATAACGTTATACGTTATATAGTAATAGTATATAACATTATACGTTATATAGTAATAGTATATAACGTTATACGTTATATAGTAATAGTATATTACGTTATACGTTATATAGTAATAGTATATAACGTTATACGTTATATAGTAATAGTATATAACGTTATACGTTGTATAGTAATAGTATATAACGTTATGCGTTATATAGTAATAGTATATAACGTTATACGTTATATAGTAATAGTATATAACGTTATACGTTATATAGTAATAGTATATAACGTTATACGTTATATAGTAATAGTATATAACGTTATACGTTATATAGTAATAGTATATAACGTTATACGTTGTATAGTAATATTATATAACGTTATACGCTATTACGTAATAGTATATAACGTTATACATTAATACGTAATAGTATATATCGTTATACGTTATATAGTAATAGTATATAACGTTATACGTTATATAGTAATAGTATATAACGTTATGCGTTATATAGTAATAGTATATAACGTTACACGTTATATAGTAATAGTATATAACGTTATACGTTGTATAGTAATATTATATAACGTTATACGCTATTACGTAATAGTATATAACGTTATACATTAATACGTAATAGTATATATCGTTATACGTTATATAGTAATAGTATATAACGTTATACGTTATATAGTAATAGTATATAACGTTATGCGTTATATAGTAATAGTATATAACGTTATACGTTATATAGTAATAGTATATAACGTTATACGTTATATAGTAATAGTATATAACGTTATACGTTATATAGTAATAGTATATAACGTTATACGTTATATAGTAATAGTATATAACGTTATACGTTATATAGTAATAGTATATAACGTTATACGTTATATAGTAATAGTATATAACGTTATACGTTATATAGTAATATTATATAACGTTATACGTGATATGGCAATACTATATAACGTTATACGTTATATAGTAACTGTATAGAACGTTGTACGTTATATAGTAATAGTATATAACGTTATACGTTATATAGTAATATTATATAACGTTATACGTGATATGGCAACACTATATAACGTTATACGTTATATAGTAACAGTATAGAACGTTGTACGTTATATAGTAATAGTATATAACGTTATACGTTATATAGTAATAGTATATAACGTTATACGTTATATAGTAATAGTATATAACGTTATACGTTATATAGTAATATTATATAACGTTATACGTGATATGGCAATACTATATAACGTTATACGTTATATAGTAACAGTATAGAACGTTATACGTTATATAGTAATAGTATATAACGTTATACGTTATATAGTAATAGTATATAACGTTATACGTTATATAGTAATAGTATATAACGTTATACGTGATATGGCAATACTATATAACGTTATACGTTATATAGTAATAGTATATAACATTATACGTTATATAGTAATAGTATATAACGTTATACGTTATATAGTAATAGTATATAACGTTATGCGTTATATAGTAATAGTATATAACGTTATACGTTATATAGTAATAGTATATAACGTTATACGTTATATAGTAATAGTATATAACGTTATGCGTTATATAGTAATAGTATATAACGTTATGCGTTATATAGTAATAGTATATAACGTTATACGTTATATAGTAATAGTATATTACGTTATACGTTATATAGTAATAGTATATAACGTTATACGTGATATGGCAACACTATATAACGTTATACGTTATATAGTAACAGTATAGAACGTTGTACGTTATATAGTAATAGTATATAACGTTATACGTTATATAGTAATAGTATATAACGTTATACGTTATATAGTAATAGTATATAACGTTATACGTTATATAGTAATATTATATAACGTTATACGTGATATGGCAATACTATATAACGTTATACGTTATATAGTAATAGTATATAACATTATACGTTATATAGTAATAGTATATAACGTTATACGTTATATAGTAATAGTATATTACGTTATACGTTATATAGTAGTAGTATATAACGTTATACGTTATATAGTAGTAGTATATAAGGCTATACGTTATATAGTAATAGTATATAACGTTATGCGTTATATAGTAATAGTATATAACGTTATACGTTATATAGTAATAGTATATAACGTTATGCGTTATGTAGTAATAGTATATAACGTTATACGTTATATAGTAATAGTATATAACGTTATACGTTATATAGTAATAGTATATTACGTTATACGTTATATAGTAATAGTATATAACGTTATACGTTATATAGTAATAGTATATAACGTTACACGTTATATAGTAATAGTATATAACGTTATGCGTTATATAGTAATAGTATATAACGTTATACGTTATATAGTAATAGTATATAACGTTATACGTTATATAGTAATAGTATATTACGTTATACGTTATATAGTAATAGTATATAACGTTATACGTTATATAGTAATAGTATATAACGTTATACGTTATATAGTAATAGTATATAACGTTATGCGTTATATAGTAATAGTATATAACGTTATACGTTATATAGTAATAGTATATAACGTTATACGTTATATAGTAATAGTATATAACGTTATGCGTTATATAGTAATAGTATATAACGTTATGCGTTATATAGTAATAGTATATAACGTTATACGTTATATAGTAATAGTATATTACGTTATACGTTATATAGTAATAGTATATAACGTTATACGTGATATGGCAACACTATATAACGTTATACGTTATATAGTAACAGTATAGAACGTTGTACGTTATATAGTAATAGTATATAACGTTATACGTTATATAGTAATAGTATATAACGTTATACGTTATATAGTAATAGTATATAACGTTATACGTTATATAGTAATATTATATAACGTTATACGTGATATGGCAATACTATATAACGTTATACGTTATATAGTAACAGTATAGAACGTTGTACGTTATATAGTAATAGTATATAACGTTATACGTTATATAGTAATATTATATAACGTTATACGTGATATGGCAATACTATATAACGTTATACGTTATATAGTAACAGTATAGAACGTTGTACGTTATATAGTAATAGTATATAACGTTATACGTTATATAGTAGTAGTATATAAGGCTATACGTTATATAGTAATAGTATATAACGTTATGCGTTATATAGTAATAGTATATAACGTTATACGTTATATAGTAATAGTATATAACGTTATACGTTATATAGTAATAGTATATTACGTTATACGTTATATAGTAATAGTATATAACGTTATACTTTATATAGTAATAGTATATAACGTTATACGTTATATAGTAATAGTATATAACGTTATACGATATATAGTAATAGTATATAACGTTATACGTTATATAGTAATAGTATATAACGTTATACGTTATATAGTAATAGTATATAACGTTATACGTTATATAGTAATAGTATATAACGTTATACGTTATATAGTAATATTATATAACGTTATACGTGCTATGGCAATACTATATAACGTTATACGTTATATAGTAATAGTATATAACGTTATACGTTATATAGTAATATTATATAACGTTATACGTTATATAGTAATAGTATATAACGTTATACGTTGTATAGTAATATTATATAACGTTATACGCTATTACGTAATAGTATATAACGTTATACATTAATACGTAATAGTATATATCGTTATACGTTATATAGTAATAGTATATAACGTTATACGTTATATAGTAATAGTATATAACGTTATGCGTTATATAGTAATAGTATATAACGTTATACGTTATATAGTAATAGTATATAACCTTATACGTTATATAGTAATAGTATAGAACGTTGTACGTTATATAGTAATTGTATATAACGTTATACGTTATATAGTAATATTATATAACGTTATACGTGATATGGCAATACTATATAACGTTATACGTTATATAGTAATACTATATAACGTTATACGTTATATAGTAATAGTATATAACGTTATACGTTATATAGTAATAGTATATAACGTTATACGTTATATGGTAATAGTATATAACGTTATACGTTATATAGTAATAGTATATAACGTTATACGTTATATAGTAATATTATATAACGTTATACGTGATATGGCAATACTATATAACGTTATACGTTATATAGTAACAGTATAGAATGTTGTACGTTATATAGTAACAGTATAGAACGTTGTACGTTATATAGTAATAGAATATAACGTTATACGTTATATAGTAATATTATATAACGTTATACGTGATATGGCAACACTATATAACGTTATACGTTATATAGTAACAGTATAGAACGTTGTACGTTATATAGTAATAGTATATAACGTTATACGTTATATAGTAATAGTATATAACGTTATACGTTATATAGTAATAGTATATAACGTTATACGTTATATAGTAATAGTATATAACGTTATACGTTATATAGTAATAGTATATAACGTTATACGTTATATAGTAATAGTATATAACGTTATACGTTATATAGTAATATTATATAACGTTATACGTGATATGGCAATACTATATAACGTTATACGTTATATAGTAATAGTATATAACATTATACGTTATATAGTAATAGTATATAACGTTATACGTTATATAGTAATAGTATATTACGTTATACGTTATATAGTAATAGTATATAACGTTATACGTTATATAGTAATAGTATATAACGTTATACGTTGTATAGTAATAGTATATAACGTTATGCGTTATATAGTAATAGTATATAACGTTATACGTTATATAGTAATAGTATATAACGTTATACGTTATATAGTAATAGTATATAACGTTATACGTTATATAGTAATATTATATAACGTTATACGTGATATGGCAATACTATATAACGTTATACGTTATATAGTAATAGTATATAACGTTATACGTTATATAGTAATAGTATATAACGTTATACGTTATATAGTAATAGTATATAACGTTATACGTTATATAGTAATAGTATATAACGTTATAAGTTATATAGTAATAGTATATAACGTTATACGTTAATACGTAATAGTATATATCGTTATACGTTATATAGTAATAGTATATAACGTTATACGTTATATAGTAATATTATATAACGTTATACGTGATATGGCAATACTATATAACGTTATACGTTATGTAGTAATAGTATATAACGTTATACGTTATATAGTAATAGTATATAACGTTATACGTTATATAGTAATAGTATATAACGTTATGCGTTATGTAGTAATAGTATATAACGTTATACGTTATATAGTAATAGTATATAACGTTATACGTTATATAGTAATAGTATATTACGTTACACGTTATATAGTTATAGTATATAACGTTATACGTTATATAGTAATAGTATATAACGTTATACGTTATATAGTAATAGTATATAACGTTATACGTTATATAGTAATATTATATAACGTTATACGTTATATAGTAATAGTATATAACGTTATACGTTGTATAGTAATATTATATAACGTTATACGCTATTACGTAATAGTATATAACGTTATACGTTAATACGTAATAGTATATATCGTTATACGTTATATAGTAATAGTATATAACGTTATACGTTATATAGTAATAGTATATAACGTTGTACGTTATATAGTAATAGTATATAACGTTATACGTTATATAGTAATAGTATATAACGTTATGCGTTATGTAGTAATAGTATATAACGTTATACGTTATATAGTAATAGTATATAACGTTATACGTTATATAGTAATAGTATATTACGTTATACGTTATATAGTAATAGTATATAACGTTATACGTTATATAGTAATAGTATATAACGTTACACGTTATATAGTTATAGTATATAACGTTATACGTTATATAGTAATAGTATATAACGTTATACGTTATATAGTAATAGTATATAACGTTATACGTTATATAGTAATGGTATATAACGTTATGCGTTATATAGTAATAGTATATAACGTTATACGTTATATAGTAATATTATATAACGTTATACGTGATATGGCAATACTATATAACGTTATACGTTATATAGTAATAGTATATAACGTTATACGTTATATAGTAATATTATATAACGTTATACGTTATATAGTAATAGTATATAACGTTATACGTTGTATAGTAATATTATATAACGTTATACGCTATTACGTAATAGTATATAACGTTATACGTTAATACGTAATAGTATATATCGTTATACGTTATATAGTAATAGTATATAACGTTATACGTTATATAGTAATAGTATATAACGTTATGCGTTATATAGTAATAGTATATAACGTTATACGTTATATAGTAATAGTATATAACCTTATACGTTATATAGTAATAGTATAGAACGTTGTACGTTATATAGTAATTGTATATAACGTTATACGTTATATAGTAATATTATATAACGTTATACGTGATATGGCAATACTATATAACGTTATACGTTATATACTATTACTATATAACGTATAACGTTATATAGTAATAGTATATAACGTTATACGTTATATAGTAATAGTATATAACGTTATACGTTATATAGTAATAGTATATAACGTTATACGTTATATAGTAATAGTATATAACGTTATACGTTATATAGTAATAGTATATAACGTTATACGTTATATAGTAATAGTATATAACGTTATACGTTATATAGTAATAGTATATAACGTTATACGTTATATAGTAATAGTATATAACGTTATACGTTATATAGCAATAGTATATAACGTTATACGTTATATAGTAATATTATATAACGTTATACGTGATATGGCAATACTATATAACGTTATACGTTATATAGTAACAGTATAGAACGTTGTACGTTATATAGTAACAGTATAGAACGTTGTACGTTATATAGTAATAGAATATAACGTTATACGTTATATAGTAATATTATATAACGTTATACGTGATATGGCAACACTATATAACGTTATACGTTATATAGTAACAGTATAGAACGTTGTACGTTATATAGTAATAGTATATAACGTTATACGTTATATAGTAATAGTATATAACGTTATACGTTATATAGTAATAGTATATAACGTTATACGTTATATAGTAATAGTATAGAACGTTGTACGTTATATAGTAATAGTATATAACGTTATACGTTATATAGTAGTAGTATATAAGGCTATACGTTATATAGTAATAGTATATAACGTTATGCGTTATATAGTAATAGTATATAACGTTATACGTTATATAGTAATAGTATATAACGTTATACGTTATATAGTAATAGTATATTACGTTATACGTTATATAGTAATAGTATATAACGTTATACTTTATATAGTAATAGTATATAACGTTATACGTTATATAGTAATAGTATATAACGTTATACGATATATAGTAATAGTATATAACGTTATACGTTATATAGTAATAGTATATAACGTTATACGTTATATAGTAATAGTATATAACGTTATACGTTATATAGTAATAGTATATAACGTTATACGTTATATAGTAATATTATATAACGTTATACGTGATATGGCAATACTATATAACGTTATACGTTCTATAGTAATAGTATATAACGTTATACGTTATATAGTAATATTATATAACGTTATACGTTATATAGTAATAGTATATAACGTTATACGTTGTATAGTAATATTATATAACGTTATACGCTATTACGTAATATTATATAACGTTATACATTAATACGTAATAGTATATATCGTTATACGTTATATAGTAATAGTATATAACGTTATACGTTATATAGTAATAGTATATAACGTTATGCGTTATATAGTAATAGTATATAACGTTATACGTTATATAGTAATAGTATATAACCTTATACGTTATATAGTAATAGTATAGAACGTTGTACGTTATATAGTAATTGTATATAACGTTATACGTTATATAGTAATATTATATAACGTTATACGTGATATGGCAATACTATATAACGTTATACGTTATATAGTAATACTATATAACGTTATACGTTATATAGTAATAGTATATAACGTTATACGTTATATAGTAATAGTATATAACGTTATACGTTATATAGTAATAGTATATAACGTTATACGTTATATAGTAATAGTATATAACGTTATACGTTATATAGTAATAGTATATAACGTTATACGTTATATAGTAATAGTATATAACGTTATACGTTATATAGTAATAGTATATAACGTTATACGTTATATAGTAATAGTATATAACGTTATACGTTATATAGTAATATTATATAACGTTATACGTGATATGGCAATACTATATAACGTTATACGTTATATAGTAACAGTATAGAACGTTGTACGTTATATAGTAATAGTATATAACGTTATACGTTATATAGTAATATTATATAACGTTATACGTGATATGGCAACACTATATAACGTTATACGTTATATAGTAACAGTATAGAACGTTGTACGTTATATAGTAATAGTATATAACGTTATACGTTATATAGTAATAGTATATAACGTCATACGTTATATAGTAATAGTATATAACGTTATACGTTATATAGTAATATTATATAACGTTATACGTGATATGGCAATACTATGTAACGTTATACGTTATATAGTAACAGTATAGAACGTTATACGTTATATAGTAATAGTATATAACGTTATACGTTATATAGTAATAGTATATAACGTTATACGTTATATAGTAATAGTATATAACGTTATACGTGATATGGCAATACTATATAACGTTATACGTTATATAGTAATAGTATATAACATTATACGTTATATAGTAATAGTATATAACGTTATACGTTATATAGTAATAGTATATTACGTTATACGTTATATAGTTATAGTATATAACGTTATACGTTATATAGTAATAGTATATAACGTTATCCGTTATATAGTAATAGTATATAACGTTATGCGTTATATAGTAATAGTATATAACGTTATACGTTATATAGTAATAGTATATAACGTTATACGTTATATAGTAATAGTATATAACGTTATACGTTATATAGTAATAGTATATAACGTTATACGTTATATAGTAATAGTATATAACGTTATACGTTATATAGTAATAGTATATAACGTTATACGTTATATAGTAATAGTATATAACGTTATACGTTATATAGTAATAGTATATAACGTTATACGTTATATAGTAATAGTATATAACGTTATACGTTATATAGTAATAGTATATAACGTTATACGTTATATAGTAGTAGTATATAAGGCTATACGTTATATAGTAATAGTATATAAGGCTATACGTTATATAGTAATAGTATATAACGTTATGCGTTATATAGTAATAGTATATAACGTTATACGTTATATAGTAATAGTATATAACGTTATACGTTATATAGTAATAGTATATTACGTTATACGTTATATAGTAATAGTATATAACGTTATACGTTATATAGTAATAGTATATAACGTTATACGTTATATAGTAATAGTATATAACGTTATGCGTTATATAGTAATAGTATATAACGTTATACGTTATATAGTAATAGTATATAACGTTATACGTTATATAGTAATAGTATATAACGTTATGCGTTATATAGTAATAGTATATAACGTTATGCGTTATATAGTAATAGTATATAACGTTATACGTTATATAGTAATAGTATATTACGTTATACGTTATATAGTAATAGTATATAACGTTATACGTGATATGGCAACACTATATAACGTTATACGTTATATAGTAACAGTATAGAACGTTGTACGTTATATAGTAATAGTATATAACGTTATACGTTATATAGTAATAGTATATAACGTTATACGTTATATAGTAATAGTATATAACGTTATACGTTATATAGTAATATTATATAACGTTATACGTGATATGGCAATACTATATAACGTTATACGTTATATAGTAACAGTATAGAACGTTGTACGTTATATAGTAATAGTATATAACGTTATACGTTATATAGTAATATTATATAACGTTATACGTGATATGGCAATACTATATAACGTTATACGTTATATAGTAACAGTATAGAACGTTGTACGTTATATAGTAATAGTATATAACGTTATACGTTATATAGTAGTAGTATATAAGGCTATACGTTATATAGTAATAGTATATAACGTTATGCGTTATATAGTAATAGTATATAACGTTATACGTTATATAGTAATAGTATATAACGTTATACGTTATATAGTAATAGTATATTACGTTATACGTTATATAGTAATAGTATATAACGTTGTACGTTATATAGTAATAGTATATAACGTTATACGTTATATAGTAATAGTATATAACGTTATGCGTTATGTAGTAATAGTATATAACGTTATACGTTATATAGTAATAGTATATAACGTTATACGTTATATAGTAATAGTATATTACGTTATACGTTATATAGTAATAGTATATAACGTTATACGTTATATAGTAATAGTATATAACGTTACACGTTATATAGTTATAGTATATAACGTTATACGTTATATAGTAATAGTATATAACGTTATACGTTATATAGTAATAGTATATAACGTTATACGTTATATAGTAATGGTATATAACGTTATGCGTTATATAGTAATAGTATATAACGTTATACGTTATATAGTAATATTATATAACGTTATACGTGATATGGCAATACTATATAACGTTATACGTTATATAGTAATAGTATATAACGTTATACGTTATATAGTAATATTATATAACGTTATACGTTATATAGTAATAGTATATAACGTTATACGTTGTATAGTAATATTATATAACGTTATACGCTATTACGTAATAGTATATAACGTTATACGTTAATACGTAATAGTATATATCGTTATACGTTATATAGTAATAGTATATAACGTTATACGTTATATAGTAATAGTATATAACGTTATGCGTTATATAGTAATAGTATATAACGTTATACGTTATATAGTAATAGTATATAACCTTATACGTTATATAGTAATAGTATAGAACGTTGTACGTTATATAGTAATTGTATATAACGTTATACGTTATATAGTAATATTATATAACGTTATACGTGATATGGCAATACTATATAACGTTATACATTATATACTATTACTATATAACGTATAACGTTATATAGTAATAGTATATAACGTTATACGTTATATAGTAATAGTATATAACGTTATACGTTATATAGTAATAGTATATAACGTTATACGTTATATAGTAATAGTATATAACGTTATACGTTATATAGTAATAGTATATAACGTTATACGTTATATAGTAATAGTATATAACGTTATACGTTATATAGTAATAGTATATAACGTTATACGTTATATAGTAATAGTATATAACGTTATACGTTATATAGCAATAGTATATAACGTTATACGTTATATAGTAATATTATATAACGTTATACGTGATATGGCAATACTATATAACGTTATACGTTATATAGTAACAGTATAGAACGTTGTACGTTATATAGTAACAGTATAGAACGTTGTACGTTATATAGTAATAGAATATAACGTTATACGTTATATAGTAATATTATATAACGTTATACGTGATATGGCAACACTATATAACGTTATACGTTATATAGTAACAGTATAGAACGTTGTACGTTATATAGTAATAGTATATAACGTTATACGTTATATAGTAATAGTATATAACGTTATACGTTATATAGTAATAGTATATAACGTTATACGTTATATAGTAATAGTATAGAACGTTGTACGTTATATAGTAATAGTATATAACGTTATACGTTATATAGTAGTAGTATATAAGGCTATACGTTATATAGTAATAGTATATAACGTTATGCGTTATATAGTAATAGTATATAACGTTATACGTTATATAGTAATAGTATATAACGTTATACGTTATATAGTAATAGTATATTACGTTATACGTTATATAGTAATAGTATATAACGTTATACTTTATATAGTAATAGTATATAACGTTATACGTTATATAGTAATAGTATATAACGTTATACGATATATAGTAATAGTATATAACGTTATACGTTATATAGTAATAGTATATAACGTTATACGTTATATAGTAATAGTATATAACGTTATACGTTATATAGTAATAGTATATAACGTTATACGTTATATAGTAATATTATATAACGTTATACGTGCTATGGCAATACTATATAACGTTATACGTTCTATAGTAATAGTATATAACGTTATACGTTATATAGTAATATTATATAACGTTATACGTTATATAGTAATAGTATATAACGTTATACGTTGTATAGTAATATTATATAACGTTATACGCTATTACGTAATAGTATATAACGTTATACATTAATACGTAATAGTATATATCGTTATACGTTATATAGTAATATTATATAACGTTATACGTTATATAGTAATAGTATATAACGTTATGCGTTATATAGTAATAGTATATAACGTTATACGTTATATAGTAATAGTATATAACCTTATACGTTATATAGTAATAGTATAGAACGTTGTACGTTATATAGTAATTGTATATAACGTTATACGTTATATAGTAATATTATATAACGTTATACGTGATATGGCAATACTATATAACGTTATACGTTATATAGTAATACTATATAACGTTATACGTTATATAGTAATAGTATATAACGTTATACGTTATATAGTAATAGTATATAACGTTATACGTTATATAGTAATAGTATATAACGTTATACGTTATATAGTAATAGTATATAACGTTATACGTTATATAGTAATAGTATATAACGTTATACGTTATATAGTAATAGTATATAACGTTATACGTTATATAGTAATAGTATATAACGTTATACGTTATATAGTAATAGTATATAACGTTATACGTTATATAGTAATATTATATAACGTTATACGTGATATGGCAATACTATATAACGTTATACGTTATATAGTAACAGTATAGAACGTTGTACGTTATATAGTAATAGTATATAACGTTATACGTTATATAGTAATATTATATAACGTTATACGTGATATGGCAACACTATATAACGTTATACGTTATATAGTAACAGTATAGAACGTTGTACGTTATATAGTAATAGTATATAACGTTATACGTTATATAGTAATAGTATATAACGTCATACGTTATATAGTAATAGTATATAACGTTATACGTTATATAGTAATATTATATAACGTTATACGTGATATGGCAATACTATGTAACGTTATACGTTATATAGTAACAGTATAGAACGTTATACGTTATATAGTAATAGTATATAACGTTATACGTTATATAGTAATAGTATATAACGTTATACGTTATATAGTAATAGTATATAACGTTATACGTGATATGGCAATACTATATAACGTTATACGTTATATAGTAATAGTATATAACATTATACGTTATATAGTAATAGTATATAACGTTATACGTTATATAGTAATAGTATATTACGTTATACGTTATATAGTTATAGTATATAACGTTATACGTTATATAGTAATAGTATATAACGTTATCCGTTATATAGTAATAGTATATAACGTTATGCGTTATATAGTAATAGTATATAACGTTATACGTTATATAGTAATAGTATATAACGTTATACGTTATATAGTAATAGTATATAACGTTATACGTTATATAGTAATAGTATATAACGTTATACGTTATATAGTAATAGTATATAACGTTATACGTTATATAGTAATAGTATATAACGTTATACGTTATATAGTAATAGTATATAACGTTATACGTTATATAGTAATAGTATATAACGTTATACGTTATATAGTAATAGTATATAACGTTATACGTTATATAGTAATAGTATATAACGTTATACGTTATATAGTAGTAGTATATAACGTTATACGTTATATAGTAGTAGTATATAAGGCTATACGTTATATAGTAATAGTATATAACGTTATGCGTTATATAGTAATAGTATATAACGTTATACGTTATATAGTAATAGTATATAACGTTATACGTTATATAGTAATAGTATATTACGTTATACGTTATATAGTAATAGTATATAACGTTATACGTTATATAGTAATAGTATATAACGTTATACGTTATATAGTAATAGTATATAACGTTATGCGTTATATAGTAATAGTATATAACGTTATACGTTATATAGTAATAGTATATAACGTTATACGTTATATAGTAATAGTATATAACGTTATGCGTTATATAGTAATAGTATATAACGTTATGCGTTATATAGTAATAGTATATAACGTTATACGTTATATAGTAATAGTATATTACGTTATACGTTATATAGTAATAGTATATAACGTTATACGTGATATGGCAACACTATATAACGTTATACGTTATATAGTAACAGTATAGAACGTTGTACGTTATATAGTAATAGTATATAACGTTATACGTTATATAGTAATAGTATATAACGTTATACGTTATATAGTAATAGTATATAACGTTATACGTTATATAGTAATATTATATAACGTTATACGTGATATGGCAATACTATATAACGTTATACGTTATATAGTAACAGTATAGAACGTTGTACGTTATATAGTAATAGTATATAACGTTATACGTTATATAGTAATATTATATAACGTTATACGTGATATGGCAATACTATATAACGTTATACGTTATATAGTAACAGTATAGAACGTTGTACGTTATATAGTAATAGTATATAACGTTATACGTTATATAGTAGTAGTATATAAGGCTATACGTTATATAGTAATAGTATATAACGTTATGCGTTATATAGTAATAGTATATAACGTTATACGTTATATAGTAATAGTATATAACGTTATACGTTATATAGTAATAGTATATTACGTTATACGTTATATAGTAATAGTATATAACGTTATACTTTATATAGTAATAGTATATAACGTTATACGTTATATAGTAATAGTATATAACGTTATACGATATATAGTAATAGTATATAACGTTATACGTTATATAGTAATAGTATATAACGTTATACGTTATATAGTAATAGTATATAACGTTATACGTTATATAGTAATAGTATATAACGTTATACGTTATATAGTAATATTATATAACGTTATACGTGCTATGGCAATACTATATAACGTTATACGTTATATAGTAATAGTATATAACGTTATACGTTATATAGTAATATTATATAACGTTATACGTTATATAGTAATAGTATATAACGTTATACGTTGTATAGTAATATTATATAACGTTATACGCTATTACGTAATAGTATATAACGTTATACATTAATACGTAATAGTATATATCGTTATACGTTATATAGTAATAGTATATAACGTTATACGTTATATAGTAATAGTATATTACGTTATACGTTATATAGTAATAGTATATAACGTTATACTTTATATAGTAATAGTATATAACGTTATACGTTATATAGTAATAGTATATAACGTTATACGATATATAGTAATAGTATATAACGTTATACGTTATATAGTAATAGTATATAACGTTATACGTTATATAGTAATAGTATATAACGTTATACGTTATATAGTAATAGTATATAACGTTATACGTTATATAGTAATAGTATATAACGTTATACGTTATATAGTAATAGTATATAACGTTATACGTTATATAGTAATATTATATAACGTTATACGTGATATGGCAATACTATATAACGTTATACGTTATATAGTAATAGTATATAACGTTATACGTTATATAGTAATAGTATATAACGTTATACGTTATACAGTAATAGTATATAACGTTATACGTTATATAGTAATAGTATATAACGTTATACGTTATATAGTAATAGTATATAACGTTATACGTTATATAGTAATATTATATAACGTTATACGTGATATGGCAATACTATATAACGTTATACGTTATATAGTAATAGTATATAACGTTATACGTTATATAGTAATATTATATAACGTTATACGTTATATAGTAATAGTATATAACGTTATACGTTGTATAGTAATATTATATAACGTTATACGCTATTACGTAATAGTATATAACGTTATACGTTAATACGTAATAGTATATATCGTTATACGTTATATAGTAATAGTATATAACGTTATACGTTATATAGTAATAGTATATAACGTTATGCGTTATATAGTAATAGTATATAACGTTATACGTTATATAGTAATAGTATATAA
Organism: Bombus terrestris; assembly: GCF_910591885.1. Classification (NCBI taxonomy): domain Eukaryota; kingdom Metazoa; phylum Arthropoda; class Insecta; order Hymenoptera; family Apidae; genus Bombus; species Bombus terrestris. Next base: position 1,505,592 of record NC_063286.1, read on the forward strand.
CCTTATACGTTATATAGTAATAGTATAGAACGTTGTACGTTATATAGTAATTGTATATAACGTTATACGTTATATAGTAATATTATATAACGTTATACGTGATATGGCAATACTATATAACGTTATACGTTATATACTATTACTATATAACGTTATACGTTATATAGTAATAGTATATAACGTTATACGTTATATAGTAATAGTATATAACGTTATACGTTATATAGTAATAGTATATAACGTTATACGTTATATAGTAATATTATATATCGTTATACGTGATATGGCAATACTATATAACGTTATACGTTATATAGTAACAGTATAGAACGTTGTACGTTATATAGTAACAGTATAGAACGTTGTACGTTATATAGTAATAGAATATAACGTTATACGTTATATAGTAATATTATATAACGTTATACGTGATATGGCAACACTATATAACGTTATACGTTATATAGTAACAGTATAGAACGTTGTACGTTATATAGTAATAGTATATAACGTTATACGTTATATAGTAATAGTATATAACGTTATACGTTATATAGTAATAGTATATAACGTTATACGTTATATAGTAATAGTATATAACGCTATACGTTATATAGTAATAGTATATAACGTTATACGTTATATAGTAATAGTATATAACGTTATACGTTATATAGTAATAGTATATAACGTTATACGTTATATAGTAATATTATATAACGTTATACGTGCTATGGCAATACTATATAACGTTATACGTTATATAGTAATAGTATATAACGTTATACGTTATATAGTAATATTATATAACGTTATACGTTATATAGTAATAGTATATAACGTTATACGTTGTATAGTAATATTATATAACGTTATACGCTATTACGTAATAGTATATAACGTTATACATTAATACGTAATAGTATATATCGTTATACGTTATATAGTAATAGTATATAACGTTATACGTTATATAGTAATAGTATATAACGTTATGCGTTATATAGTAATAGTATATAACGTTATGCGTTATATAGTAATAGTATATAACGTTATACGTTATATAGTAATAGTATATAACCTTATACGTTATATAGTAATAGTATAGAACGTTGTACGTTATATAGTAATTGTATATAACGTTATACGTTATATAGTAATATTATATAACGTTATACGTGATATGGCAATACTATATAACGTTATACGTTATATAGTAATACTATATAACGTTATACGTTATATAGTAATAGTATATAACGTTATACGTTATATAGTAATAGTATATAACGTTATACGTTATATAGTAATAGTATATAACGTTATGCGTTATATAGTAATAGTATATAACGTTATGCGTTATATAGTAATAGTATATAACGTTATGCGTTATATAGTAATAGTATATAACGTTATACGTTATATAGTAATAGTATATTACGTTATACGTTATATAGTAATAGTATATAACGTTATACGTGATATGGCAACACTATATAACGTTATACGTTATATAGTAACAGTATAGAACGTTGTACGTTATATAGTAATAGTATATAACGTTATACGTTATATAGTAATAGTATATAACGTTATACGTTATATAGTAATAGTATATAACGTTATACGTTATATAGTAATATTATATAACGTTATACGTGATATGGCAATACTATATAACGTTATACGTTATATAGTAACAGTATAGAACGTTGTACGTTATATAGTAATAGTATATAACGTTATACGTTATATAGTAATATTATATAACGTTATACGTGATATGGCAATACTATATAACGTTATACGTTATATAGTAACAGTATAGAACGTTGTACGTTATATAGTAATAGTATATAACGTTATACGTTATATAGTAGTAGTATATAAGGCTATACGTTATATAGTAATAGTATATAACGTTATGCGTTATATAGTAATAGTATATAACGTTATACGTTATATAGTAATAGTATATAACGTTATACGTTATATAGTAATAGTATATTACGTTATACGTTATATAGTAATAGTATATAACGTTATACTTTATATAGTAATAGTATATAACGTTATACGTTATATACTATTACTATATAACGTATAACGATATATAGTAATAGTATATAACGTTATACGTTATATAGTAATAGTATATAACGTTATACGTTATATAGTAATAGTATATAACGTTATACGTTATATAGTAATAGTATATAACGTTATACGTTATATAGTAATATTATATAACGTTATACGTGCTATGGCAATACTATATAACGTTATACGTTATATAGTAATAGTATATAACGTTATACGTTATATAGTAATATTATATAACGTTATACGTTATATAGTAATAGTATATAACGTTATACGTTGTATAGTAATATTATATAACGTTATACGCTATTACGTAATAGTATATAACGTTATACATTAATACGTAATAGTATATATCGTTATACGTTATATAGTAATAGTATATAACGTTATACGTTATATAGTAATAGTATATAACGTTATGCGTTATATAGTAATAGTATATAACGTTATACGTTATATAGTAATAGTATATAACCTTATACGTTATATAGTAATAGTATAGAACGTTGTACGTTATATAGTAATTGTATATAACGTTATACGTTATATAGTAATATTATATAACGTTATACGTGATATGGCAATACTATATAACGTTATACGTTATATAGTAATACTATATAACGTTATACGTTATATAGTAATAGTATATAACGTTATACGTTATATAGTAATAGTATATAACGTTATACGTTATATAGTAATAGTATATAACGTTATACGTTATATAGTAATAGTATATAACGTTATACGTTATATAGTAATAGTATATAACGTTATACGTTATATAGTAATAGTATATAACGTTATACGTTATATAGTAATAGTATATAACGTTATACGTTATATAGTAATAGTATATAACGTTATACGTTATATAGTAATATTATATAACGTTATACGTGATATGGCAATACTATATAACGTTATACGTTATATAGTAACAGTATAGAATGTTGTACGTTATATAGTAACAGTATAGAACGTTGTACGTTATATAGTAATAGAATATAACGTTATACGTTATATAGTAATATTATATAACGTTATACGTGATATGGCAACACTATATAACGTTATACGTTATATAGTAACAGTATAGAACGTTGTACGTTATATAGTAATAGTATATAACGTTATACGTTATATAGTAATAGTATATAACGTTATACGTTATATAGTAATAGTATATAACGTTATACGTTATATAGTAATAGTATATAACGTTATACGTTATATAGTAATAGTATATAACGTTATACGTTATATAGTAATATTATATAACGTTATACGTGATATGGCAATACTATATAACGTTATACGTTATATAGTAATAGTATATAACATTATACGTTATATAGTAATAGTATATAACGTTATACGTTATATAGTAATAGTATATTACGTTATACGTTATATAGTAATAGTATATAACGTTATACGTTATATAGTAATAGTATATAACGTTATACGTTGTATAGTAATAGTATATAACGTTATGCGTTATATAGTAATAGTATATAACGTTATACGTTATATAGTAATAGTATATAACGTTATACGTTATATAGTAATAGTATATAACGTTATACGTTATATAGTAATATTATATAACGTTATACGTGATATGGCAATACTATATAACGTTATACGTTATATAGTAATATTATATAACGTTATACGTTATATAGTAATAGTATATAACGTTATACGATGTATAGTAATATTATATAACGTTATACGCTATTACGTAATAGTATATAACGTTATACGTTAATACGTAATAGTATATATCGTTATACGTTATATAGTAATAGTATATAACGTTATACGTTATATAGTAATAGTATATAACGTTGTACGTTATATAGTAATAGTATATAACGTTATACGTTATATAGTAATAGTATATAACGTTATACGTTATATAGTAATAGTATATAACGTTATACGTTATACAGTAATAGTATATAACGTTATACGTTATATAGTAATAGTATATAACGTTATACGTTATATAGTAATAGTATATAACGTTATAAGTTATATAGTAATAGTATATAACGTTATACGTTATATAGTAATAGTATATAACGTTATACGTTATATAGTAATAGTATATAACGTTATACGTTATATAGTAATAGTATATAACGTTATACGTTATATAGTAATAGTATATAACGTTATACGTTATATAGTAATAGTATATAACGTTATAAGTTATATAGTAATATTATATAACGTTATACGTGATATGGCAATACTATATAACGTTATACGTTATGTAGTAATAGTATATAACGTTATACGTTATATAGTAATAGTATATAACGTTATACGTTATATAGTAATAGTATATAACGTTATGCGTTATGTAGTAATAGTATATAACGTTATACGTTATATAGTAATAGTATATAACGTTATACGTTATATAGTAATAGTATATTACGTTACACGTTATATAGTTATAGTATATAACGTTATACGTTATATAGTAATAGTATATAACGTTATACGTTATATAGTAATAGTATATAACGTTATACGTTATATAGTAATATTATATAACGTTATACGTTATATAGTAATAGTATATAACGTTATACGTTGTATAGTAATATTATATAACGTTATACGCTATTACGTAATAGTATATAACGTTATACGTTAATACGTAATAGTATATATCGTTATACGTTATATAGTAATAGTATATAACGTTATACGTTATATAGTAATAGTATATAACGTTGTACGTTATATAGTAATAGTATATAACGTTATACGTTATATAGTAATAGTATATAACGTTATGCGTTATGTAGTAATAGTATATAACGTTATACGTTATATAGTAATAGTATATAACGTTATACGTTATATAGTAATAGTATATTACGTTATACGTTATATAGTAATAGTATATAACGTTATACGTTATATAGTAATAGTATATAACGTTACACGTTATATAGTTATAGTATATAACGTTATACGTTATATAGTAATAGTATATAACGTTATACGTTATATAGTAATAGTATATAACGTTATACGTTATATAGTAATAGTATATAACGTTATACGTTATATAGTAATAGTATATAACGTTATACGTTATATAGTAATATTATATAACGTTATACGTGATATGGCAATACTATATAACGTTATACGTTATATAGTAATAGTATATAACGTTATACGTTATATAGTAATATTATATAACGTTATACGTTATATAGTAATAGTATATAACGTTATACGTTGTATAGTAATATTATATAACGTTATACGCTATTACGTAATAGTATATAACGTTATACGTTAATACGTAATAGTATATATCGTTATACGTTATATAGTAATAGTATATAACGTTATACGTTATATAGTAATAGTATATAACGTTATGCGTTATATAGTAATAGTATATAACGTTATACGTTATATAGTAATAGTATATAACCTTATACGTTATATAGTAATAGTATAGAACGTTGTACGTTATATAGTAATTGTATATAACGTTATACGTTATATAGTAATATTATATAACGTTATACGTGATATGGCAATACTATATAACGTTATACGTTATATAGTAATAGTATATAACGTTATACGTTATATAGTAATATTATATAACGTTATACGTTATATAGTAATAGTATATAACGTTATACGTTATATAGTAATAGTATATAACGTTATACGTTATATAGCAATAGTATATAACGTTATACGTTATATAGTAATATTATATAACGTTATACGTGATATGGCAATACTATATAACGTTATACGTTATATAGTAACAGTATAGAACGTTGTACGTTATATAGTAACAGTATAGAACGTTGTACGTTATATAGTAATAGAATATAACGTTATACGTTATATAGTAATATTATATAACGTTATACGTGATATGGCAACACTATATAACGTTATACGTTATATAGTAACAGTATAGAACGTTGTACGTTATATAGTAATAGTATATAACGTTATACGTTATATAGTAATAGTATATAACGTTATACGTTATATAGTAATAGTATATAACGTTATACGTTATATAGTAATAGTATAGAACGTTGTACGTTATATAGTAATAGTATATAACGTTATACGTTATATAGTAGTAGTATATAAGGCTATACGTTATATAGTAATAGTATATAACGTTATGCGTTATATAGTAATAGTATATAACGTTATACGTTATATAGTAATAGTATATAACGTTATACGTTATATAGTAATAGTATATTACGTTATACGTTATATAGTAATAGTATATAACGTTATACTTTATATAGTAATAGTATATAACGTTATACGTTATATAGTAATAGTATATAACGTTATACGATATATAGTAATAGTATATAACGTTATACGTTATATAGTAATAGTATATAACGTTATACGTTATATAGTAATAGTATATAACGTTATACGTTATATAGTAATAGTATATAACGTTATACGTTATATAGTAATATTATATAACGTTATACGTGCTATGGCAATACTATATAACGTTATACGTTCTATAGTAATAGTATATAACGTTATACGTTATATAGTAATATTATATAACGTTATACGTTATATAGTAATAGTATATAACGTTATACGTTGTATAGTAATATTATATAACGTTATACGCTATTACGTAATAGTATATAACGTTATACATTAATACGTAATAGTATATATCGTTATACGTTATATAGTAATAGTATATAACGTTATACGTTATATAGTAATAGTATATAACGTTATGCGTTATATAGTAATAGTATATAACGTTATACGTTATATAGTAATAGTATATAACCTTATACGTTATATAGTAATAGTATAGAACGTTGTACGTTATATAGTAATTGTATATAACGTTATACGTTATATAGTAATATTATATAACGTTATACGTGATATGGCAATACTATATAACGTATAACGTTATATACTATTACTATATAACGTTATACGTCATATAGTAATAGTATATAACGTTATACGTTATATAGTAATAGTATATAACGTTATACGTTATATAGTAATAGTATATAACGTTATACGTTATATAGTAATAGTATATAACGTTATACGTTATATAGTAATAGTATATAACGTTATACGTTATATAGTAATAGTATATAACGTTATACGTTATATAGTAATAGTATATAACGTTATACGTTATATGGCAACACTATATAACGTTATACGTTATATAGTAATACTATATAACGTTATACGTTATATAGTAATAGTATATAACGTTATACGTTATATAGTAATAGTATATAACGTTATACGTTATATAGTAATATTATATAACGTTATACGTGATATGGCAATACTATATAACGTTATACGTTATATAGTAATAGTATATAACGTTATACGTTATATAGTAATAGTATATAACGTTATACGTTATATAGTAATAGTATATAACGTTATACGTTATATAGTAATAGTATATAACGTTATACGTTATATAGTAATAGTATATAACGTTATACGTTATATAGTAATATTATATAACGTTATACGTGATATGGCAATACTATATAACGTTATACGTTATATAGTAATAGTATATAACGTTATACGTTATATAGTAATATTATATAACGTTATACGTTATATAGTAATAGTATATAACGTTATACGTTGTATAGTAATATTATATAACGTTATACGCTATTACGTAATAGTATATAACGTTATACGTTAATACGTAATAGTATATATCGTTATACGTTATATAGTAATAGTATATAACGTTATACGTTATATAGTAATAGTATATAACGTTATGCGTTATATAGTAATAGTATATAACGTTATACGTTATATAGTAATAGTATATAACCTTATACGTTATATAGTAATAGTATAGAACGTTGTACGTTATATAGTAATTGTATATAACGTTATACGTTATATAGTAATATTATATAACGTTATACGTGATATGGCAATACTATATAACGTTATACGTTATATAGTAATACTATATAACGTTATACGTTATATAGTAATAGTATATAACGTTATACGTTATATAGTAATAGTATATAACGTTATACGTTATATAGTAATAGTATATAACGTTATACGTTATATAGTAATATTATATAACGTTATACGTGATATGGCAATACTATATAACGTTATACGTTATATAGTAACAGTATAGAACGTTGTACGTTATATAGTAACAGTATAGAACGTTGTACGTTATATAGTAATAGAATATAACGTTATACGTTATATAGTAATATTATATAACGTTATACGTGATATGGCAACACTATATAACGTTATACGTTATATAGTAACAGTATAGAACGTTGTACGTTATATAGTAATAGTATATAACGTTATACGTTATATAGTAATAGTATATAACGTTATACGTTATATAGTAATAGTATATAACGTTATACGTTATATAGTAATAGTATAGAACGTTGTACGTTATATAGTAATAGTATATAACGTTATACGTTATATAGTAGTAGTATATAAGGCTATACGTTATATAGTAATAGTATATAACGTTATGCGTTATATAGTAATAGTATATAACGTTATACGTTATATAGTAATAGTATATAACGTTATACGTTATATAGTAATAGTATATTACGTTATACGTTATATAGTAATAGTATATAACGTTATACTTTATATAGTAATAGTATATAACGTTATACGTTATATAGTAATAGTATATAACGTTATACGATATATAGTAATAGTATATAACGTTATACGTTATATAGTAATAGTATATAACGTTATACGTTATATAGTAATAGTATATAACGTTATACGTTATATAGTAATAGTATATAACGTTATACGTTATATAGTAATATTATATAACGTTATACGTGCTATGGCAATACTATATAACGTTATACGTTCTATAGTAATAGTATATAACGTTATACGTTATATAGTAATATTATATAACGTTATACGTTATATAGTAATAGTATATAACGTTATACGTTGTATAGTAATATTATATAACGTTATACGCTATTACGTAATAGTATATAACGTTATACATTAATACGTAATAGTATATATCGTTATACGTTATATAGTAATAGTATATAACGTTATACGTTATATAGTAATAGTATATAACGTTATGCGTTATATAGTAATAGTATATAACGTTATACGTTATATAGTAATAGTATATAACCTTATACGTTATATAGTAATAGTATAGAACGTTGTACGTTATATAGTAATTGTATATAACGTTATACGTTATATAGTAATATTATATAACGTTATACGTGATATGGCAATACTATATAACGTATAACGTTATATACTATTACTATATAACGCATAACGTCATATAGTAATAGTATATAACGTTATACGTTATATAGTAATAGTATATAACGTTATACGTTATATAGTAATAGTATATAACGTTATACGTTATATAGTAATAGTATATAACGTTATACGTTATATAGTAATAGTATATAACGTTATACGTTATATAGTAATAGTATATAACGTTATACGTTATATAGTAATAGTATATAACGTTATACGTTATATGGCAACACTATATAACGTTATACGTTATATAGTAATACTATATAACGTTATACGTTATATAGTAATAGTATATAACGTTATACGTTATATAGTAATAGTATATAACGTTATACGTTATATAGTAATATTATATAACGTTATACGTGATATGGCAATACTATATAACGTTATACGTTATATAGTAATAGTATATAACGTTATACGTTATATAGTAATAGTATATAACGTTATACGTTATATAGTAATAGTATATAACGTTATACGTTATATAGTAATAGTATATAACGTTATACGTTATATAGTAATAGTATATAACGTTATACGTTATATAGTAATATTATATAACGTTATACGTGATATGGCAATACTATATAACGTTATACGTTATATAGTAATAGTATATAACGTTATACGTTATATAGTAATATTATATAACGTTATACGTTATATAGTAATAGTATATAACGTTATACGTTGTATAGTAATATTATATAACGTTATACGCTATTACGTAATAGTATATAACGTTATACGTTAATACGTAATAGTATATATCGTTATACGTTATATAGTAATAGTATATAACGTTATACGTTATATAGTAATAGTATATAACGTTATGCGTTATATAGTAATAGTATATAACGTTATACGTTATATAGTAATAGTATATAACCTTATACGTTATATAGTAATAGTATAGAACGTTGTACGTTATATAGTAATTGTATATAACGTTATACGTTATATAGTAATATTATATAACGTTATACGTGATATGGCAATACTATATAACGTTATACGTTATATACTATTACTATATAACGTTATACGTTATATAGTAATAGTATATAACGTTATACGTTATATAGTAATAGTATATAACGTTATACGTTATATAGTAATAGTATATAACGTTATACGTTATATAGTAATATTATATAACGTTATACGTGATATGGCAATACTATATAACGTTATACGTTATATAGTAACAGTATAGAACGTTGTACGTTATATAGTAACAGTATAGAACGTTGTACGTTATATAGTAATAGAATATAACGTTATACGTTATATAGTAATATTATATAACGTTATACGTGATATGGCAACACTATATAACGTTATACGTTATATAGTAACAGTATAGAACGTTGTACGTTATATAGTAATAGTATATAACGTTATACGTTATATAGTAATAGTATATAACGTTATACGTTATATAGTAATAGTATATAACGTTATACGTTATATAGTAATAGTATATAACGTTATACGTTATATAGTAATAGTATATAACGTTATACGTTATATAGTAATAGTATATAACGTTATACGTTATATAGTAATAGTATATAACGTTATACGTTATATAGTAATATTATATAACGTTATACGTGATATGGCAATACTATATAACGTTATACGTTATATACTATTACTATATAACGTATAACGTTATATACTATTACTATATAACGTTATACGTTATATAGTAATAGTATATAACGTTATACGTTATATAGTAATAGTATATAACGTTATACGTTATATAGTAATAGTATATAACGTTATACGTTATATAGTAATAGTATATAACGTTATACGTTATATAGTAATAGTATATAACGTTATACGTTATATAGTAATAGTATATAACGTTATACGTTATATAGTAATAGTATATAACGTTATACGTTATATAGTAATAGTATATAACGTTATACGTTATATAGTAATAGTATATAACGTTATACGTTATATAGTAATATTATATAACGTTATACGTGATATGGCAATACTATATAACGTTATACGTTATATAGTAACAGTATAGAACGTTGTACGTTATATAGTAACAGTATAGAACGTTGTACGTTATATAGTAATAGAATATAACGTTATACGTTATATAGTAATATTATATAACGTTATACGTGATATGGCAACACTATATAACGTTATACGTTATATAGTAACAGTATAGAACGTTGTACGTTATATAGTAATAGTATATAACGTTATACGTTATATAGTAATAGTATATAACGTTATACGTTATATAGTAATAGTATATAACGTTATACGTTATATAGTAATAGTATATAACGTTATACGTTATATAGTAATAGTATATAACGTTATACGTTATATAGTAATATTATATAACGTTATACGTGATATGGCAATACTATATAACGTTATACGTTATATAGTAATAGTATATAACATTATACGTTATATAGTAATAGTATATAACGTTATACGTTATATAGTAATAGTATATAACGTTATACGTTATATAGTAATATTATATAACGTTATACGTGATATGGCAATACTATATAACGTTATACGTTATATAGTAACAGTATAGAACGTTGTACGTTATATAGTAATAGTATATAACGTTATACGTTATATAGTAATAGTATATAACGTTATACGTTATATAGTAATAGTATATAACGTTATACGTTATATAGTAATAGTATATAACGTTATACGTTATATAGTAATAGTATATAACGTTATACGTTATATAGTAATAGTATATAACGTTATACGTTATATAGTAATATTATATAACGTTATACGTGATATGGCAATACTATATAACGTTATACGTTATATAGTAATAGTATATAACGTTATACGTTATATAGTAATATTATATAACGTTATACGTTATATAGTAATAGTATATAACGTTATGCGTTATATAGTAATAGTATATAACGTTATACGTTATATAGTAATAGTATATAACCTTATACGTTATATAGTAATAGTATAGAACGTTGTACGTTATATAGTAATTGTATATAACGTTATACGTTATATAGTAATATTATATAACGTTATACGTGATATGGCAATACTATATAACGTTATACGTTATATAGTAATACTATATAACGTATAACGTTATATAGTAATAGTATATAACGTTATACGTTATATAGTAATAGTATATAACGTTATACGTTATATAGTAATAGTATATAACGTTATACGTTATATAGTAATAGTATATAACGTTATGCGTTATATAGTAATAGTATATAACGTTATACGTTATATAGTAATAGTATATAACCTTATACGTTATATAGTAATAGTATAGAACGTTGTACGTTATATAGTAATTGTATATAACGTTATACGTTATATAGTAATAGTATATAACGTTATACATTATATAGTAATAGTATATAACGTTATACGTTATATAGTAATAGTATATAACGTTATACGTTATATAGTAATATTATATAACGTTATACGTGATATGGCAATACTATATAACGTTATACGTTATGTAGTAATAGTATATAACGTTATACGTTATATAGTAATAGTATATAACGTTATACGTTATATAGTAATAGTATATAACGTTATACGTTATATAGTAATAGTATATAACGTTATACGTTATATAGTAATAGTATATAACGTTATACGTTATATAGTAATAGTATATAACGTTATACGTTATATAGTAATATTATATAACGTTATACGTGATATGGCAATACTATATAACGTTATACGTTATATAGTAATAGTATATAACATTATACGTTATATAGTAATAGTATATAACGTTATACGTTATATAGTAATAGTATATAACGTTATACGTTATATAGTAATATTATATAACGTTATACGTGATATGGCAATACTATATAACGTTATACGTTATATAGTAACAGTATAGAACGTTGTACGTTATATAGTAATAGTATATAACGTTATACGTTATATAGTAATAGTATATAACGTTATACGTTATATAGTAATAGTATATAACGTTATACGTTATATAGTAATAGTATATAACGTTATACGTTATATAGTAATAGTATATAACGTTATACGTTATATAGTAATAGTATATAACGTTATACGTTATATAGTAATAGTATATAACGTTATACGTTATATAGTAATATTATATAACGTTATACGTGATATGGCAATACTATATAACGTTATACGTTATATAGTAATAGTATATAACATTATACGTTATATAGTAATAGTATATAACGTTATACGTTATATAGTAATAGTATATAACGTTATACGTTATATAGTAATATTATATAACGTTATACGTTATATAGTAATAGTATATAACGTTATGCGTTATATAGTAATAGTATATAACGTTATACGTTATATAGTAATAGTATATAACGTTATACGTTATATAGTAATAGTATATAACGTTATACGTTATATAGTAATAGTATAGAACGTTGTACGTTATATAGTAACAGTATAGAACGTTGTACGTTATATAGTAATAGAATATAACGTTATACGTTATATAGTAATAGTATATAACGTTATACGTGATATGGCAATACTATATAACGTTATACGTTATATAGTAATACTATATAACGTTATACGTTATATAGTAATAGTATATAACGTTATACGTTATATAGTAATAGTATATAACGTTATACGTTATATAGTAATAGTATATAACGTTATACGTTATATAGTAATAGTATATAACGTTATACGTTATATAGTAATAGTATATAACGTTATACGTTATATAGTAATAGTATATAACGTTATACGTTATATAGTAATAGTATATAACGTTATACGTTATATAGTAATAGTATATAACGTTATACGTTATATAGTAATAGTATATAACGTTATACGTTATATAGTAATAGTATATAACGTTATACGTTATATAGTAATAGTATATAACCTTATACGTTATATAGTAATAGTATAGAACGTTGTACGTTATATAGTAATTGTATATAACGTTATACGTTATATAGTAATATTATATAACGTTATACGTGATATGGCAATACTATATAACGTTATACGTTATATAGTAATACTATATAACGTATAACGTTATATAGTAATAGTATATAACGTTATACGTTATATAGTAATAGTATATAACGTTATACGTTATATAGTAATAGTATATAACGTTATACGTTATATAGTAATAGTATATAACGTTATACGTTATATAGTAATAGTATATAACGTTATACGTTATATAGTAATAGTATATAACGTTATACGTTATATAGTAATAGTATATAACGTTATACGTTATATAGTAATAGTATATAACGTTATACGTTATATAGTAATAGTATATAACGTTATACGTTATATAGTAATAGTATATAACGTTATACGTTATATAGTAATATTATATAACGTTATACGTGATATGGCAATACTATATAACGTTATACGTTATATAGTAACAGTATAGAACGTTGTACGTTATATAGTAACAGTATAGAACGTTGTACGTTATATAGTAATAGAATATAACGTTATACGTTATATAGTAATATTATATAACGTTATACGTGATATGGCAACACTATATAACGTTATACGTTATATAGTAACAGTATAGAACGTTGTACGTTATATAGTAATAGTATATAACGTTATACGTTATATAGTAATATTATATAACGTTATACGTTATATAGTAATAGTATATAACGTTATGCGTTATATAGTAATAGTATATAACGTTATACGTTATATAGTAATAGTATATAACCTTATACGTTATATAGTAATAGTATAGAACGTTGTACGTTATATAGTAATTGTATATAACGTTATACGTTATATAGTAATATTATATAACGTTATACGTGATATGGCAATACTATATAACGTTATACGTTATATAGTAATACTATATAACGTTATACGTTATATAGTAATAGTATATAACGTTATACGTTATATAGTAATAGTATATAACGTTATACGTTATATAGTAATAGTATATAACGTTATACGTTATATAGTAATAGTATATAACGTTATACGTTATATAGTAATAGTATATAACGTTATACGTTATATAGTAATAGTATATAACGTTATACGTTATATAGTAATAGTATATAACGTTATACGTTATATAGTAATAGTATATAACGTTATACGTTATATAGTAATAGTATATAACCTTATACGTTATATAGTAATAGTATAGAACGTTGTACGTTATATAGTAATTGTATATAACGTTATACGTTATATAGTAATATTATATAACGTTATACGTGATATGGCAATACTATATAACGTTATACGTTATATAGTATTACTATATAACGTATAACGTTATATAGTAATAGTATATAACGTTATACGTTATATAGTAATAGTATATAACGTTATACGTTATATAGTAATAGTATATAACGTTATACGTTATATAGTAATAGTATATAACGTTATACGTTATATAGTAATAGTATATAACGTTATACGTTATATAGTAATAGTATATAACGTTATACGTTATATAGTAATAGTATATAACGTTATACGTTATATAGTAATAGTATATAACGTTATACGTTATATAGTAATAGTATATAACGTTATACGTTATATAGTAATAGTATATAACGTTATACGTTATATAGTAATATTATATAACGTTATACGTGATATGGCAATACTATATAACGTTATACGTTATATAGTAACAGTATAGAACGTTGTACGTTATATAGTAACAGTATAGAACGTTGTACGTTATATAGTAATAGAATATAACGTTATACGTTATATAGTAATATTATATAACGTTATACGTGATATGGCAACACTATATAACGTTATACGTTATATAGTAACAGTATAGAACGTTGTACGTTATATAGTAATAGTATATAACGTTATACGTTATATAGTAATAGTATATAACGTTATACGTTATATAGTAATAGTATATAACGTTATACGTTATATAGTAATAGTATATAACGTTATACGTTATATAGTAATAGTATATAACGTTATACGTTATATAGTAATATTATATAACGTTATACGTGATATGGCAATACTATATAACGTTATACGTTATATAGTAATAGTATATAACATTATACGTTATATAGTAATAGTATATAACGTTATACGTTATATAGTAATAGTATATAACGTTATACGTTATATAGTAATATTATATAACGTTATACGTGATATGGCAATACTATATAACGTTATACGTTATATAGTAACAGTATAGAACGTTGTACGTTATATAGTAATAGTATATAACGTTATACGTTATATAGTAATAGTATATAACGTTATACGTTATATAGTAATAGTACATAACGTTATACGTTATATAGTAATAGTATATAACGTTATACGTTATATAGTAATAGTATATAACGTTATACGTTATATAGTAATAGTATATAACGTTATACGTTATATAGTAATATTATATAACGTTATACGTGATATGGCAATACTATATAACGTTATACGTTATATAGTAATAGTATATAACATTATACGTTATATAGTAATAGTATATAACGTTATACGTTATATAGTAATAGTATATAACGTTATACGTTATATAGTAATATTATATAACGTTATACGTGATATGGCAATACTATATAACGTTATACGTTATATAGTAATAGTATAGAACGTTGTACGTTATATAGTAACAGTATAGAACGTTGTACGTTATATAGTAATAGAATATAACGTTATACGTTATATAGTAATAGTATATAACGTTATACGTTATATAGTAATATTATATAACGTTATACGTGATATGGCAATACTATATAACGTTATACGTTATATAGTAATAGTATATAACGTTATACGTTATATAGTAATATTATATAACGTTATACGTTATATAGTAATAGTATATAACGTTATGCGTTATATAGTAATAGTATATAACGTTATACGTTATATAGTAATAGTATATAACCTTATACGTTATATAGTAATAGTATAGAACGTTGTACGTTATATAGTAATTGTATATAACGTTATACGTTATATAGTAATATTATATAACGTTATACGTGATATGGCAATACTATATAACGTTATACGTTATATAGTAATACTATATAACGTTATACGTTATATAGTAATAGTATATAACGTTATACGTTATATAGTAATAGTATATAACGTTATACGTTATATAGTAATAGTATATAACGTTATACGTTATATAGTAATAGTATATAACGTTATACGTTATATAGTAATAGTATATAACGTTATACGTTATATAGTAATAGTATATAACGTTATACGTTATATAGTAATAGTATATAACGTTATACGTTATATAGTAATAGTATATAACGTTATACGTTATATAGTAATAGTATATAACGTTATACGTTATATAGTAATAGTATATAACGTTATACGTTATATAGTAATATTATATAACGTTATACGTGATATGGCAATACTATATAACGTTATACGTTATATAGTAACAGTATAGAACGTTGTACGTTATATAGTAACAGTATAGAACGTTGTACGTTATATAGTAATAGAATATAACGTTATACGTTATATAGTAATATTATATAACGTTATACGTGATATGGCAACACTATATAACGTTATACGTTATATAGTAACAGTATAGAACGTTGTACGTTATATAGTAATAGTATATAACGTTATACGTTATATAGTAATAGTATATAACGTTATACGTTATATAGTAATAGTATATAACGTTATACGTTATATAGTAATAGTATATAACGCTATACGTTATATAGTAATAGTATATAACGTTATACGTTATATAGTAATATTATATAACGTTATACGTGATATGGCAATACTATATAACGTTATACGTTATATAGTAATAGTATATAACATTATATGTTATATAGTAATAGTATATAACGTTATACGTTATATAGTAATAGTATATAACGTTATACGTTATATAGTAATATTATATAACGTTATACGTGATATGGCAATACTATATAACGTTATACGTTATATAGTAATAGTATAGAACGTTGTACGTTATATAGTAACAGTATAGAACGTTGTACGTTATATAGTAATAGAATATAACGTTATACGTTATATAGTAATATTATATAACGTTATACGTGATATGGCAACACTATATAACGTTATACGTTATATAGTAATAGTATATTACGTTATACGTTATATAGTAATAGTATATAACGTTATACGTAATATAGTAATAGTATATAACGTTATACGTTATATAGTAATAGTATATAACGTTATACGTTATATAGTAATAGTATATAACGTTATGCGTTATATAGTAATAGTATATAACGTTATACGTTATATAGTAATAGTATATAACGTTATACGTTATATAGTAATAGTATATAACGTTATACGTTATATAGTAATATTATATAACGTTATACGTGATATGGCAATACTATATAACGTTATACGTTATATAGTAATATTATATAACGTTATACGTTATATAGTAATAGTATATAACGTTATACGATGTATAGTAATATTATATAACGTTATACGTTATATAGTAATAGTATATAACGTTATACGTTATATAGTAATATTATATAACGTTATACGTGATATGGCAATACTATATAACGTTATACGTTATATAGTAACAGTATAGAACGTTGTACGTTATATAGTAACAGTATAGAACGTTGTACGTTATATAGTAATAGAATATAACGTTATACGTTATATAGTAATATTATATAACGTTAGACGTGATATGGCAGCACTATATAACGTTATACGTTATATAGTAACAGTATAGAACGTTGTACGTTATATAGTAATAGTATATAACGTTATACGTTATATAGTAATAGTATATAACGTTATACGTTATATAGTAATAGTATATAACGTTATACGTTATATAGTAATAGTATATAACGTTATACGTTATATAGTAATAGTATATAACGTTATACGTTATATAGTAATATTATATAACGTTATACGTGATATGGCAATACTATATAACGTATAACGTTATATAGTAATAGTATATAACATTATACGTTATATAGTAATAGTATATAACGTTATACGTTATATAGTAATAGTATATTACGTTATACGTTATATAGTAATAGTATATAACGTTATACGTTATATAGTAATAGTATATAACGTTATACGTTATATAGTAATAGTATATAACGTTATGCGTTATATAGTAATAGTATATAACGTTATACGTTATATAGTAATAGTATATAACGTTATACGTTATATAGTAATAGTATATAACGTTATACGTTATATAGTAATATTATATAACGTTATACGTGATATGGCAATACTATATAACGTTATACGTTATATAGTAATATTATATAACGTTATACGTTATATAGTAATAGTATATAACGTTATACGATGTATAGTAATATTATATAACGTTATACGCTATTACGTAATAGTATATAACGTTATACGTTAATACGTAATAGTATATATCGTTATACGTTATATAGTAATAGTATATAACGTTATACGTTATATAGTAATAGTATATAACGTTGTACGTTATATAGTAATAGTATATAACGTTATACGTTATATAGTAATAGTATATAACGTTATACGTTATATAGTAATAGTATATAACGTTATACGTTATATAGTAATAGTATATAACGTTATACGTTATATAGTAATAGTATATAACGTTATACGTTATATGGTAATAGTATATAACGTTATACGTTATATAGTAATATTATATAACGTTATACGTGATATGGCAATACTATATAACGTTATACGTTATATAGTAATAGTATAGAACGTTGTACGTTATATAGTAATAGTATATAACGTTATACGTGATATGGCAATACTATATAACGTTATACGTTATGTAGTAATAGTATATAACGTTATACGTTATATAGTAATAGTATATAACGTTATACGTTATATAGTAATAGTATATAACGTTATACGTTATATAGTAATAGTATATAACGTTATGCGTTATGTAGTAATAGTATATAACGTTATGCGTTATATAGTAATAGTATATAACGTTATACGTTATATAGTAATAGTATATAACCTTATACGTTATATAGTAATAGTATAGAACGTTGTACGTTATATAGTAATAGTATATAACGTTATACGTTATATAGTAATAGTATATAACGTTATACGTTATATAGTAATAGTATATAACGTTGTACGTTATATAGTAATAGTATATAACGTTATACGTTATATAGTAATAGTATATAACGTTATACGTTATATAGTAATAGTATATAACGTTATACGTTATATAGTAATAGTATATAACGTTATACGTTATATAGTAATAGTATATAACGTTATACGTTATATGGTAATAGTATATAACGTTATACGTTATATAGTAATATTATATAACGTTATACGTGATATGGCAATACTATATAACGTTATACGTTATATAGTAATAGTATATAACGTTATACATTATATAGTAATAGTGTATAACGTTATACGTTATATAGTAATAGTATATAACGTTATACATTATATAGTAATAGTATATAACGTTATACGTTATATAGTAATAGTATATAACGTTATACGTTATATAGTAATATTATATAACGTTATACGTGATATGGCAATACTATATAACGTTATACGTTATGTAGTAATAGTATATAACGTTATACGTTATATAGTAATAGTATATAACGTTATACGTTATATAGTAATAGTATATAACGTTATACGTTATATAGTAATAGTATATAACGTTATGCGTTATGTAGTAATAGTATATAACGTTATACGTTATATAGTAATAGTATATAACGTTATACGTTATATAGTAATAGTATATAACGTTATACGTTATATAGTAATAGTATATAACGTTATACGTTGTATAGTAATATTATATAACGTTATACGTGATATGGCAATACTACATAACGTTATACGTTATATAGTAATAGTATATAACGTTATACGTTATATAGTAATATTATATAACGTTATACGTTATATAGTAATAGTATATAACGTTATACGTTGTATAGTAATATTATATAACGTTATACGCTATTACGTAATAGTATATAACGTTATACGTTAATACGTAATAGTATATATCGTTATACGTTATATAGTAATAGTATATAACGTTATACGGTATATAGTAATAGTATATAACGTTATGCGTTATATAGTAATAGTATATAACGTTATACGTTATATAGTAATAGTATATAACCTTATACGTTATATAGTAATAGTATAGAACGTTGTACGTTATATAGTAATTGTATATAACGTTATACGTTATATAGTAATATTATATAACGTTATACGTGATATGGCAATACTATATAACGTTATACGTTATGTAGTAATAGTATATAACGTTATACGTTATATAGTAATAGTATATAACGTTATACGTTATATAGTAATAGTATATAACGTTATACGTTATATAGTAATAGTATATAACGTTATACGTTATATAGTAATAGTATATAACGTTATACGTTATATAGTAATAGTATATAACGTTATACGTTATATAGTAATAGTATATAACGTTATACGTTATATAGTAATAGTATATAACGTTATACGTTATATAGTAATAGTATATAACGTTATACGTTATATAGTAATAGTATATAACGTTATACGTTATATAGTAATATTATATAACGTTATACGTGATATGGCAATACTATATAACGTTATACGTTATATAGTAATAGTATATAACGTTATACGTTATATAGTAATATTATATAACGTTATACGTTATATAGTAATAGTATATAACGTTATACGTTGTATAGTAATATTATATAACGTTATACGCTATTACGTAATAGTATATAACGTTATACGTTAATACGTAATAGTATATATCGTTATACGTTATATAGTAATAGTATATAACGTTATACGTTATATAGTAATAGTATATAACGTTATGCGTTATATAGTAATAGTATATAACGTTATACGTTATATAGTAATAGTATATAACCTTATACGTTATATAGTAATAGTATAGAACGTTGTACGTTATATAGTAAATGTATATAACGTTATACGTTATATAGTAATATTATATAACGTTATACGTGATATGGCAATACTATATAACGTTATACGTTATGTAGTAATAGTATATAACGTTATACGTTATATAGTAATAGTATATAACGTTATACGTTATATAGTAATAGTATATAACGTTATACGTTATATAGTAATAGTATATAACGTTATACGTTATATAGTAATAGTATATAACGTTATACGTTATATAGTAATAGTATATAACGTTATACGTTATATAGTAATAGTATATAACGTTATACGTTATATAGTAATAGTATATAACGTTATACGTTATATAGTAATAGTATATAACGTTATACGTTATATAGTAATAGTATATAACGTTATACGTTATATAGTAATATTATATAACGTTATACGTGATATGGCAATACTATATAACGTTATACGTTATATAGTAATAGTATATAACGTTATACGTTATATAGTAATATTATATAACGTTATACGTTATATAGTAATAGTATATAACGTTATACGTTGTATAGTAATATTATATAACGTTATACGCTATTACGTAATAGTATATAACGTTATACGTTAATACGTAATAGTATATATCGTTATACGTTATATAGTAATAGTATATAACGTTATACGTTATATAGTAATAGTATATAACGTTATGCGTTATATAGTAATAGTATATAACGTTATACGTTATATAGTAATAGTATATAACCTTATACGTTATATAGTAATAGTATAGAACGTTGTACGTTATATAGTAAATGTATATAACGTTATACGTTATATAGTAATATTATATAACGTTATACGTGATATGGCAATACTATATAACGTTATACGTTATATAGTAATACTATATAACGTTATACGTTATATAGTAATAGTATATAACGTTATACGTTATATAGTAATATTATATAACGTTATACGTGATATGGCAATACTATATAGCGTTATACGTTATATAGTAATATTATATAACGTTATACGTTATATAGTAATAGTATATAACGTTATACGTTGTATAGTAATATTATATAACGTTATACGCTATTACGTAATAGTATATAACGTTATACGTTAATACGTAATAGTATATAACGTTATACGTTAATACGTAATAGTATATAACGTTATACGTTATATAGTAATAGTATATAAGGTTATACGTTATATAGTAATAGTATATAACGTTATACGTTATATAGTAATAGTATATAACGTTATACGTTATATAGTAATATTATATAACGTTATACGTGATATGGCAATACTATATAACGTTATACGTTATATAGTAATAGTATATAACGTTATACGTTATATAGTAATAGTATATAACGTTATACGTTATATAGTAATAGTATATAACGTTATACGTTATATAGTAATAGTATATAACGTTATACGTTATATAGTAATATTATATAACGTTATACGTGATATGGCAATACTATATAACGTTATACGTTATATAGTAACAGTATAGAACGTTGTACGTTATATAGTAACAGTATAGAACGTTGTACGTTATATAGTAATAGAATATAACGTTATACGTTATATAGTAATATTATATAACGTTATACGTGATATGGCAACACTATATAACGTTATACGTTATATAGTAACAGTATAGAACGTTGTACGTTATATAGTAATAGTATATAACGTTATACGTTATATAGTAATAGTATATAACGTTATACGTTATATAGTAATAGTATATAACGTTATACGTTATATAGTAATAGTATATAACGCTATACGTTATATAGTAATAGTATATAACGTTATACGTTATATAGTAATATTATATAACGTTATACGTGATATGGCAATACTATATAACGTTATACGTTATATAGTAATAGTATATAACATTATATGTTATATAGTAATAGTATATAACGTTATACGTTATATAGTAATAGTATATAACGTTATACGTTATATAGTAATATTATATAACGTTATACGTGATATGGCAATACTATATAACGTTATACGTTATATAGTAATAGTATAGAACGTTGTACGTTATATAGTAACAGTATAGAACGTTGTACGTTATATAGTAATAGAATATAACGTTATACGTTATATAGTAATATTATATAACGTTATACGTGATATGGCAACACTATATAACGTTATACGTTATATACTATTACTATATTACGTATAACGTTATATAGTAATAGTATATAACGTTATACGTAATATAGTAATAGTATATAACGTTATACGTTATATAGTAATAGTATATAACGTTATACGTTATATAGTAATAGTATATAACGTTATGCGTTATATAGTAATAGTATATAACGTTATACGTTATATAGTAATAGTATATAACGTTATACGTTATATAGTAATAGTATATAACGTTATACGTTATATAGTAATATTATATAACGTTATACGTGATATGGCAATACTATATAACGTTATACGTTATATAGTAATATTATATAACGTTATACGTTATATAGTAATAGTATATAACGTTATACGATGTATAGTAATATTATATAACGTTATACGTTATATAGTAATAGTATATAACGTTATACGTTATATAGTAATATTATATAACGTTATACGTGATATGGCAATACTATATAACGTTATACGTTATATAGTAACAGTATAGAACGTTGTACGTTATATAGTAACAGTATAGAACGTTGTACGTTATATAGTAATAGAATATAACGTTATACGTTATATAGTAATATTATATAACGTTAGACGTGATATGGCAGCACTATATAACGTTATACGTTATATAGTAACAGTATAGAACGTTGTACGTTATATAGTAATAGTATATAACGTTATACGTTATATAGTAATAGTATATAACGTTATACGTTATATAGTAATAGTATATAACGTTATACGTTATATAGTAATAGTATATAACGTTATACGTTATATAGTAATAGTATATAACGTTATACGTTATATAGTAATATTATATAACGTTATACGTGATATGGCAATACTATATAACGTTATACGTTATATAGTAATAGTATATAACATTATACGTTATATAGTAATAGTATATAACGTTATACGTTATATAGTAATAGTATATTACGTTATACGTTATATAGTAATAGTATATAACGTTATACGTTATATAGTAATAGTATATAACGTTATACGTTATATAGTAATAGTATATAATGTTATGCGTTATATAGTAATAGTATATAACGTTATACGTTATATAGTAATAGTATATAACGTTATACGTTATATAGTAATAGTATATAACGTTATACGTTATATAGTAATATTATATAACGTTATACGTGATATGGCAATACTATATAACGTTATACGTTATATAGTAATATTATATAACGTTATACGTTATATAGTAATAGTATATAACGTTATACGATGTATAGTAATATTATATAACGTTATACGCTATTACGTAATAGTATATAACGTTATACGTTAATACGTAATAGTATATATCGTTATACGTTATATAGTAATAGTATATAACGTTATACGTTATATAGTAATAGTATATAACGTTGTACGTTATATAGTAATAGTATATAACGTTATACGTTATATAGTAATAGTATATAACGTTATACGTTATATAGTAATAGTATATAACGTTATACGTTATATAGTAATAGTATATAACGTTATACGTTATATAGTAATAGTATATAACGTTATACGTTATATGGTAATAGTATATAACGTTATACGTTATATAGTAATATTATATAACGTTATACGTGATATGGCAATACTATATAACGTTATACGTGATATGGCAATACTATATAACGTTATACGTTATATAGTAATAGTATAGAACGTTGTACGTTATATAGTAATAGTATATAACGTTATACGTGATATGGCAATACTATATAACGTTGTACGTTATATAGTAATAGTATATAACGTTATACGTGATATGGCAATACTATATAACGTTATACGTTATGTAGTAATAGTATATAACGTTATACGTTATATAGTAATAGTATATAACGTTATGCGTTATATAGTAATAGTATATAACGTTATACGTTATATAGTAATAGTATATAACGTTGTACGTTATATAGTAATAGTATATAACGTTATACGTTATATAGTAATAGTATATAACGTTGTACGTTATATAGTAATAGTATATAACGTTATACGTTATATAGTAATAGTATATAACGTTATACGTTATATAGTAATAGTATATAACGTTATGCGTTATATAGTAATAGTATATAACGTTATACGTGATATAGTAATAGTACATAACGTTATACGTTAATGCGTAATAGTATATAACGTTATACGTTATATAGTAATAGTATATAACGTTATACGTTATATAGTAATGGTATATAACGTTATACGTTATATAGTAATAGTATATAACGTTATACGTTATATAGTAATAGTATATAACGTTGTACGTTATATAGTAATAGTATATAACGTTATACGTTATATAGTAATAGTATATAACGTTGTACGTTATATAGTAATAGTATATAACGTTATACGTTATATAGTAATAGTATATAACGTTATACGTTATATAGTAATAGTATATAACGTTATGCGTTATATAGTAATAGTATATATCGTTATACGTTATATAGTAATAGTATATAACGTTATACGTTATATAGTAATAGTATATAACGTTATACGTTATATAGTAATAGTATATAACGTTATACGTTATATAGTAATAGTATATAACGTTATACGTTATATAGTAATAGTATATAACGTTATGCGTTATGTAGTAATAGTATA
Organism: Bombus terrestris; assembly: GCF_910591885.1. NCBI lineage: Eukaryota > Metazoa > Arthropoda > Insecta > Hymenoptera > Apidae > Bombus > Bombus terrestris. The sequence continues at coordinate 1,533,129 of NC_063286.1, forward strand.
TAACGTTATACGTTATATAGTAATAGTATATAACGTTATACGTTATATAGTAATAGTATATAACGTTATACGTTATATAGTAATAGTATATAACGTTATACGTTGTATAGTAATATTATATAACGTTATACGTGATATGGCAATACTATATAACGTTATACGTTATATAGTAATAGTATATAACGTTATACGTTATATAGTAATATTATATAACGTTATACGTTATATAGTAATAGTATATAACGTTATACGTTGTATAGTAATATTATATAACGTTATACGCTATTACGTAATAGTATATAACGTTATACGTTAATACGTAATAGTATATATCGTTATACGTTATATAGTAATAGTATATAACGTTATACGGTATATAGTAATAGTATATAACGTTATGCGTTATATAGTAATAGTATATAACGTTATACGTTATATAGTAATAGTATATAACCTTATACGTTATATAGTAATAGTATAGAACGTTGTACGTTATATAGTAATTGTATATAACGTTATACGTTATATAGTAATATTATATAACGTTATACGTGATATGGCAATACTATATAACGTTATACGTTATATAGTAATACTATATAACGTTATACGTTATATAGTAATAGTATATAACGTTATACGTTATATAGTAATAGTATATAACGTTATACGTTATATAGTAATAGTATATAACGTTATACGTTATATAGTAATATTATATAACGTTATACGTTATATAGTAATAGTATATAACGTTATACGTTATATAGTAATAGTATATAACGTTATACGTTATATAGTAATATTATATAACGTTATACGTGATATGGCAATACTATATAACGTTATACGTTATATAGTAATAGTATATAACGTTATACGTTATATAGTAATAGTATATAACGTTATACGTGATATAATAATAGTATATAACGTTATACGTGATATGGTAATAGTATATAACGTTATACGTGATATAGTAATAGTACATAACGTTATACGTTAATGCGTAATAGTATATAACGTTATACGTTATATAGTAATAGTATATAACGTTATACGTTATATAGTAATAGTATATAACGTTATTCGTTATATAGTAATAGTATATAACGTTATACGTTATATAGTAATGGTATATAACGTTATACGTTATATAGTAATAGTATATAACGTTATACGTTATATAGTAATAGTATATAACGTTGTACGTTATATAGTAATAGTATATAACGTTATACGTTATATAGTAATAGTATATTACGTTATACGCTATATAGTAATAGTATATAACGTTATACGTTATATAGTAATAGTATATAACGTTATACGTTATATAGTAAAAGTATATAACGTTATGCGTTATATAGTAATAGTATATAACGTTATACATTATATAGTAATAGTATATAACGTTATACGTTATATAGTAATAGTATATAACGTTATACGTTATATAGTAATATTATATAACGTTATACGTGATATGGCAATACTATATAACGTTATACGTTATGTAGTAATAGTATATAACGTTATACGTTATATAGTAATAGTATATAACGTTATACGTTATATAGTAATAGTATATAACGTTATACGTTATATAGTAATAGTATATAACGTTATGCGTTATGTAGTAATAGTATATAACGTTATACGTTATATAGTAATAGTATATAACGTTATACGTTATATAGTAATAGTATATTACGTTATACGTTATATAGTAATAGTATATAACGTTATACGTTATATAGTAATAGTATATAACGTTATACGTTATATAGTAATAGTATATAACGTTATACGTTATATAGTAATAGTATATAACGTTATACGTTATATAGTAATAGTATATAACGTTATACGTTATATAGTAATAGTATATAACGTTATACGTTATATAGTAATAGTATATAACGTTATACGTTATATAGTAATAGTATATAACGTTATACGTTATATAGTAATATTATATAACGTTATACGTGATATGGCAATACTATATAACGTTATACGTTATATAGTAATAGTATATAACGTTATACGTTATATAGTAATATTATATAACGTTATACGTTATATAGTAATAGTATATAACGTTATACGTTGTATAGTAATATTATATAACGTTATACGCTATTACGTAATAGTATATAACGTTATACGTTAATACGTAATAGTATATATCGTTATACGTTATATAGTAATAGTATATAACGTTATACGTTATATAGTAATAGTATATAACGTTATGCGTTATATAGTAATAGTATATAACGTTATACGTTATATAGTAATAGTATATAACCTTATACGTTATATAGTAATAGTATAGAACGTTGTACGTTATATAGTAAATGTATATAACGTTATACGTTATATAGTAATATTATATAACGTTATACGTGATATGGCAATACTATATAACGTTATACGTTATATAGTAATACTATATAACGTTATACGTTATATAGTAATAGTATATAACGTTATACGTTATATAGTAATATTATATAACGTTATACGTGATATGGCAATACTATATAGCGTTATACGTTATATAGTAATATTATATAACGTTATACGTTATATAGTAATAGTATATAACGTTATACGTTGTATAGTAATATTATATAACGTTATACGCTATTACGTAATAGTATATAACGTTATACGTTAATACGTAATAGTATATAACGTTATACGTTAATACGTAATAGTATATAACGTTATACGTTATATAGTAATAGTATATAAGGTTATACGTTATATAGTAATAGTATATAACGTTATACGTTATATAGTAATAGTATATAACGTTATACGTTATATAGTAATATTATATAACGTTATACGTGATATGGCAATACTATATAACGTTATACGTTATATAGTAATAGTATATAACGTTATACGTTATATAGTAATAGTATATAACGTTATACGTTATATAGTAATAGTATATAACGTTATACGTTATATAGTAATAGTATATAACGTTATACGTTATATAGTAATAGTATATAACGTTATACGTTATATAGTAGTAGTATATAACGTTATACGTTATATAGTAATAGTATATAACGTTATACGTGATATGGTAATAGTATATAACGTTATACGTGATATAGTAATAGTATATAACGTTATACGTTAATGCGTAATAGTATATAACGTTATACGTTATATAGTAATAGTATATAACGTTATACGTTATATATTAATAGTATATAACGTTATACGTTATATAGTAATAGTATATAACGTTATACGTTATATAGTAATAGTATATAACGTTATACGTTATATAGTAATATTATATAACGTTATACGTGATATGGCAATACTATATAACGTTATACGTTATGTAGTAATAGTATATAACGTTATACGTTATATAGTAATAGTATATAACGTTATACGTTATATAGTAATAGTATATAACGTTATGCGTTATATAGTAATAGTATATAACGTTATGCATTATGTAGTAATAGTATATAACGTTATACGTTATATAGTAATAGTATATAACGTTATACGTTATATATTAATAGTATATAACGTTATACGTTATATAGTAATAGTATATAACGTTATACGTTATATAGTAATAGTATATAACGTTATACGTTATATAGTAATAGTATATAACGTTATGCGTTATATAGTAATAGTATATAAGGTTATACGTTATATAGTAATAGTATATAACGTTATACGTTATATAGTAATAGTATATAACGTTATACGTTATATAGTAATATTATATAACGTTATACGTGATATGGTAATAGTATATAACGTTATACGTGATATAGTAATAGTACATAACGTTATACGTTAATGCGTAATAGTATATAACGTTATACGTTATATAGTAATAGTATATAACGTTATACGTTATATAGTAATAGTATATAACGTTATTCGTTATATAGTAATAGTATATAACGTTATACGTTATATAGTAATGGTATATAACGTTATACGTTATATAGTAATAGTATATAACGTTATACGTTATATAGTAATAGTATATAACGTTGTACGTTATATAGTAATAGTATATAACGTTATACGTTATATAGTAATAGTATATTACGTTATACGTTATATAGTAATAGTATATAACGTTATACGTTATATAGTAATAGTATATAACGTTATACGTTATATAGTAAAAGTATATAACGTTATGCGTTATATAGTAATAGTATATATCGTTATACGTTATATAGTAATAGTATATAACGTTATACGTTATATAGTAATAGTATATAACGTTATACGTTATATAGTAATAGTATATAACGTTATACGTTATATAGTAATAGTATATAACGTTATACGTTATATAGTAATAGTATATAACGTTATACGTTATATAGTAATATTATATAACGTTATACGTGATATGGCAATACTATATAGCGTTATACGTTATATAGTAATATTATATAACGTTATACGTTATATAGTAATAGTATATAACGTTATACGTTATATAGTAATAGTATATAACGTTATACGCTATTACGTAATAGTATATAACGTTATACGTTAATACGTAATAGTATATAACGTTATACGTTAATACGTAATAGTATATAACGTTATACGTTATATAGTAATAGTATATAAGGTTATACGTTATATAGTAATAGTATATAACGTTATACGTTATATAGTAATAGTATATAACGTTATACGTTATATAGTAATATTATATAACGTTATACGTGATATGGCAATACTATATAACGTTATACGTTATATAGTAATAGTATATAACGTTATACGTTATATAGTAATAGTATATAACGTTATACGTTATATAGTAATAGTATATAACGTTATACGTTATATAGTAATAGTATATAACGTTATACGTTATATAGTAATAGTATATAACGTTATACGTTATATAGTAGTAGTATATAACGTTATACGTTATATAGTAATAGTATATAACGTTATACGTGATATGGTAATAGTATATAACGTTATACGTGATATAGTAATAGTATATAACGTTATACGTTAATGCGTAATAGTATATAACGTTATACGTTATATAGTAATAGTATATAACGTTATACGTTATATATTAATAGTATATAACGTTATACGTTATATAGTAATAGTATATAACGTTATACGTTATATAGTAATAGTATATAACGTTATACGTTATATAGTAATATTATATAACGTTATACGTGATATGGCAATACTATATAACGTTATACGTTATGTAGTAATAGTATATAACGTTATACGTTATATAGTAATAGTATATAACGTTATACGTTATATAGTAAAAGTATATAACGTTATGCGTTATATAGTAATAGTATATATCGTTATACGTTATATAGTAATAGTATATAACGTTATACGTTATATAGTAATAGTATATAACGTTATACGTTATATAGTAATAGTATATAACGTTATACGTTATATAGTAATAGTATATAACGTTATACGTTATATAGTAATAGTATATAACGTTATACGTTATATAGTAATAGTATATAACGTTATACGTTATATAGTAATAGTATATAACGTTATACGTTATATAGTAATAGTATATAACGTTATACGTTATATAGTAATATTATATAACGTTATACGTGATATGGCAATACTATATAGCGTTATACGTTATATAGTAATATTATATAACGTTATACGTTATATAGTAATAGTATATAACGTTATACGTTGTATAGTAATATTATATAACGTTATACGCTATTACGTAATAGTATATAACGTTATACGTTATATAGTAATAGTATATAACGTTATACGTTATATAGTAATAGTATATAACGTTATTCGTTATATAGTAATAGTATATAACGTTATACGTTATATAGTAATAGTATATAACGTTATACGTTATATAGTAATATTATATAACGTTATACGTGATATGGCAATACTATATAACGTTATACGTTATATAGTAATAGTATATAACGTTATACGTTATATAGTAATAGTATATAACGTTATACGTTATATAGTAATAGTATATAACGTTATACGTTATATAGTAATAGTATATAACGTTATGCGTTATATAGTAATAGTATATAACGTTATACGTGATATAATAATAGTATATAACGTTATACGTGATATGGTAATAGTATATAACGTTATACGTGATATAGTAATAGTACATAACGTTATACGTTAATGCGTAATAGTATATAACGTTATACGTTATATAGTAATAGTATATAACGTTATACGTTATATAGTAATAGTATATAACGTTATTCGTTATATAGTAATAGTATATAACGTTATACGTTATATAGTAATGGTATATAACGTTATACGTTATATAGTAATAGTATATAACGTTATACGTTATATAGTAATAGTATATAACGTTGTACGTTATATAGTAATAGTATATAACGTTATACGTTATATAGTAATAGTATATTACGTTATACGTTATATAGTAATAGTATATAACGTTATACGTTATATAGTAATAGTATATAACGTTATACGTTATATAGTAAAAGTATATAACGTTATGCGTTATATAGTAATAGTATATATCGTTATACGTTATATAGTAATAGTATATAACGTTATACGTTATATAGTAATAGTATATAACGTTATACGTTATATAGTAATAGTATATAACGTTATACGTTATATAGTAATAGTATATAACGTTATACGTTATATAGTAATAGTATATAACGTTATACGTTATATAGTAATAGTATATAACGTTATACGTTATATAGTAATAGTATATAACGTTATACGTTATATAGTAATAGTATATAACGTTATACGTTATATAGTAATATTATATAACGTTATACGTGATATGGCAATACTATATAGCGTTATACGTTATATAGTAATATTATATAACGTTATACGTTATATAGTAATAGTATATAACGTTATACGTTGTATAGTAATATTATATAACGTTATACGCTATTACGTAATAGTATATAACGTTATACGTTAATACGTAATAGTATATAACGTTATACGTTAATACGTAATAGTATATAACGTTATACGTTATATAGTAATAGTATATAAGGTTATACGTTATATAGTAATAGTATATAACGTTATACGTTATATAGTAATAGTATATAACGTTATACGTTATATAGTAATATTATATAACGTTATACGTGATATGGCAATACTATATAACGTTATACGTTATATAGTAATAGTATATAACGTTATACGTTATATAGTAATAGTATATAACGTTATACGTTATATAGTAATAGTATATAACGTTATACGTTATATAGTAATAGTATATAACGTTATACGTTATATAGTAGTAGTATATAACGTTATACGTTATATAGTAATAGTATATAACGTTATACGTGATATAGTAATAGTATATAACGTTGTACGTTATATAGTAATAGTATATAACGTTATACGTTATATAGTAATGGTATATAACGTTATACGTTATATAGTAATAGTATATAACGTTATACGTTATATAGTAATATTATATAACGTTATACGTGATATGGTAATAGTATATAACGTTATACGTGATATAGTAATAGTACATAACGTTATACGTTAATGCGTAATAGTATATAACGTTATACGTTATATAGTAATAGTATATAACGTTATACGTTATATAGTAATAGTATATAACGTTATTCGTTATATAGTAATAGTATATAACGTTATACGTTATATAGTAATGGTATATAACGTTATACGTTATATAGTAATAGTATATAACGTTATACGTTATATAGTAATAGTATATAACGTTGTACGTTATATAGTAATAGTATATAACGTTATACGTTATATAGTAATAGTATATAACGTTGTACGTTATATAGTAATAGTATATAACGTTATACGTTATATAGTAATAGTATATAACGTTATACGTTATATAGTAATAGTATATAACGTTATGCGTTATATAGTAATAGTATATATCGTTATACGTTATATAGTAATAGTATATAACGTTATACGTTATATAGTAATAGTATATAACGTTATACGTTATATAGTAATAGTATATAACGTTATACGTTATATAGTAATAGTATATAACGTTATACGTTATATAGTAATAGTATATAACGTTATACGTTATATAGTAATATTATATAACGTTATACGTGATATGGCAATACTATATAGCGTTATACGTTATATAGTAATATTATATAACGTTATACGTTATATAGTAATAGTATATAACGTTATACGTTGTATAGTAATATTATATAACGTTATACGCTATTACGTAATAGTATATAACGTTATACGTTAATACGTAATAGTATATAACGTTATACGTTAATACGTAATAGTATATAACGTTATACGTTATATAGTAATAGTATATAAGGTTATACGTTATATAGTAATAGTATATAACGTTATACGTTATATAGTAATAGTATATAACGTTATACGTTATATAGTAATATTATATAACGTTATACGTGATATGGCAATACTATATAACGTTATACGTTATATAGTAATAGTATATAACGTTATACGTTATATAGTAATAGTATATAACGTTATACGTTATATAGTAATAGTATATAACGTTATACGTTATATAGTAATAGTATATAACGTTATACGTTATATAGTAGTAGTATATAACGTTATACGTTATATAGTAATAGTATATAACGTTATACGTGATATGGTAATAGTATATAACGTTATACGTGATATAGTAATAGTATATAACGTTATACGTTAATGCGTAATAGTATATAACGTTATACGTTATATAGTAATAGTATATAACGTTATACGTTATATATTAATAGTATATAACGTTATACGTTATATAGTAATAGTATATAACGTTATACGTTATATAGTAATAGTATATAACGTTATACGTTATATAGTAATATTATATAACGTTATACGTGATATGGCAATACTATATAACGTTATACGTTATGTAGTAATAGTATATAACGTTATACGTTATATAGTAATAGTATATAACGTTATACGTTATATAGTAATAGTATATAACGTTATGCGTTATATAGTAATAGTATATAACGTTATGCGTTATGTAGTAATAGTATATAACGTTATACGTTATATAGTAATAGTATATAACGTTATACGTTATATATTAATAGTATATAACGTTATACGTTATATAGTAATAGTATATAACGTTATACGTTATATAGTAATAGTATATAACGTTATACGTTATATAGTAATAGTATATAACGTTATGCGTTATATAGTAATAGTATATAAGGTTATACGTTATATAGTAATAGTATATAACGTTATACGTTATATAGTAATAGTATATAACGTTATACGTTATATAGTAATATTATATAACGTTATACGTGATATGGCAATACTATATAACGTTATACGTTATATAGTAATAGTATATAACGTTATACGTTATATAGTAATAGTATATAACGTTGTACGTTATATAGTAATAGTATATAACGTTATACGTTATATAGTAATAGTATATTACGTTATACGTTATATAGTAATAGTATATAACGTTATACGTTATATAGTAATAGTATATAACGTTATACGTTATATAGTAATAGTATATAACGTTATACGTTATATAGTAATATTATATAACGTTATACGTTATATAGTAATAGTATATAACGTTATACGTTATATAGTAATAGTATATAACGTTATACGTTATATAGTAATATTATATAACGTTATACGTGATATGGCAATACTATATAACGTATAACGTTATATAGTAATAGTATATAACGTTATACGTTATATAGTAATAGTATATAACGTTATACGTTATATAGTAATAGTATATAACGTTATACGTTATATAGTAATAGTATATAACGTTATGCGTTATATAGTAATAGTATATAACGTTATACGTGATATAATAATAGTATATAACGTTATACGTGATATGGTAATAGTATATAACGTTATACGTGATATAGTAATAGTACATAACGTTATACGTTAATGCGTAATAGTATATAACGTTATACGTTATATAGTAATAGTATATAACGTTATACGTTATATAGTAATAGTATATAACGTTATTCGTTATATAGTAATAGTATATAACGTTATACGTTATATAGTAATGGTATATAACGTTATACGTTATATAGTAATAGTATATAACGTTATACGTTATATAGTAATAGTATATAACGTTGTACGTTATATAGTAATAGTATATAACGTTATACGTTATATAGTAATAGTATATTACGTTATACGTTATATAGTAATAGTATATAACGTTATGCGTTATGTAGTAATAGTATATAACGTTATACGTTATATAGTAATAGTATATAACGTTATACGTTATATAGTAATAGTATATAACGTTATACGTTATATAGTAATAGTATATAACGTTATGCGTTATATAGTAATAGTATATAACGTTATGCGTTATGTAGTAATAGTATATAACGTTATACGTTATATAGTAATAGTATATAACGTTATACGTTATATATTAATAGTATATAACGTTATACGTTATATAGTAATAGTATATAACGTTATACGTTATATAGTAATAGTATATAACGTTATACGTTATATAGTAATAGTATATAACGTTATGCGTTATATAGTAATAGTATATAAGGTTATACGTTATATAGTAATAGTATATAACGTTATACGTTATATAGTAATAGTATATAACGTTATACGTTATATAGTAATATTATATAACGTTATACGTGATATGGCAATACTATATAACGTTATACGTTATATAGTAATAGTATATAACGTTATACGTTATATAGTAATAGTATATAACGTTGTACGTTATATAGTAATAGTATATAACGTTATACGTTATATAGTAATAGTATATTACGTTATACGTTATATAGTAATAGTATATAACGTTATACGTTATATAGTAATAGTATATAACGTTATACGTTATATAGTAATAGTATATAACGTTATACGTTATATAGTAATATTATATAACGTTATACGTTATATAGTAATAGTATATAACGTTATACGTTATATAGTAATAGTATATAACGTTATACGTTATATAGTAATATTATATAACGTTATACGTGATATGGCAATACTATATAACGTTATACGTTATATAGTAATAGTATATAACGTTATACGTTATATAGTAATAGTATATAACGTTATACGTTATATAGTAATATTATATAACGTTATACGTGATATGGCAATACTATATAGCGTTATACGTTATATAGTAATACTATATAACGTTATACGTTATATAGTAATAGTATATAACGTTATACGTTATATAGTAATAGTATATAACGTTATACGTTATATAGTAATAGTATATAACGTTATACGTTATATAGTAATAGTATATAACGTTATACGTTATATAGTAATAGTATATAACGTTATACGTTATATAGTAATAGTATATAACGTTATACGTTATATAGTAATAGTATATAACGTTATACGTTATATAGTAATATTTTATAACGTTATACGTTATATAGTAATAGTATATAACGTTATACGTTATATAGTAATAGTATATAACGTTATACGTTATATAGTAATATTATATAACGTTATACGTGATATGGCAATACTATATAACGTTATACGTTATATAGTAACAGTATAGAACGTTGTACGTTATATAGTAACAGTATAGAACGTTGTACGTTATATAGTAATAGAATATAACGTTATACGTTATATAGTAATATTATATAACGTTATACGTGATATGGCAGCACTATATAACGTTATACGTTATATAGTAACAGTATAGAACGTTGTACGTTATATAGTAATAGTATATAACGTTATACGTTATATAGTAATAGTATATAACGTTATACGTTATATAGTAATAGTATATAACGTTATACGTTATATAGTAATAGTATATAACGTTATACGTTATATAGTAATAGTATATAACGTTATACGTTATATAGTAATATTATATAACGTTATACGTGATATGGCAATACTATATAACGTTATACGTTATATAGTAATAGTATATAACATTATACGTTATATAGTAATAGTATATAACGTTATACGTTATATAGTAATAGTATATTACGTTATACGTTATATAGTAATAGTATATAACGTTATACGTTATATAGTAATAGTATATAACGTTATACGTTATATAGTAATAGTATATAACGTTATGCGTTATATAGTAATAGTATATAACGTTATACGTTATATAGTAATAGTATATAACGTTATACGTTATATAGTAATAGTATATAACGTTATACGTTATATAGTAATATTATATAACGTTATACGTGATATGGCAATACTATATAACGTTATACGTTATATAGTAATATTATATAACGTTATACGTTATATAGTAATAGTATATAACGTTATACGATGTATAGTAATATTATATAACGTTATACGCTATTACGTAATAGTATATAACGTTATACGTTAATACGTAATAGTATATATCGTTATACGTTATATAGTAATAGTATATAACGTTGCACGTTATATAGTAATAGTATATAACGTTATACGTTATATAGTAATAGTATATAACGTTATACGTTATATAGTAATAGTATATAACGTTATACGTTATATAGTAATAGTATATAACGTTATACGTTATATGGTAATAGTATATAACGTTATACGTTATATAGTAATATTATATAACGTTATACGTGATATGGCAATACTATATAACGTTATACGTTATATAGTAATAGTATAGAACGTTGTACGTTATATAGTAATAGTATATAACGTTATACGTTATATAGTAATAGTATATAACGTTATACATTATATAGTAATAGTATATAACGTTATACGTTATATAGTAATAGTATATAACGTTATACATTATATAGTAATAGTATATAACGTTATACGTTATATAGTAATAGTATATAACGTTATACGTTATATAGTAATATTATATAACGTTATACGTGATATGGCAATACTATATAACGTTATACGTTATGTAGTAATAGTATATAACGTTATACGTTATATAGTAATAGTATATAACGTTATACGTTATATAGTAATAGTATATAACGTTATACGTTATATAGTAATAGTATATAACGTTATGCGTTATGTAGTAATAGTATATAACGTTATACGTTATATAGTAATAGTATATAACGTTATACGTTATATAGTAATAGTATATAACGTTATACGTTATATAGTAATTTGTATATAACGTTATACGTTGTATAGTAATATTATATAACGTTATACGTGATATGGCAATACTATATAACGTTATACGTTATATAGTAATATTATATAACGTTATACGTTATATAGTAATAGTATATAACGTTATACGATGTATAGTAATATTATATAACGTTATACGCTATTACGTAATAGTATATAACGTTATACGTTAATACGTAATAGTATATATCGTTATACGTTATATAGTAATAGTATATAACGTTATACGTTATATAGTAATAGTATATAACGTTGTACGTTATATAGTAATAGTATATAACGTTATACGTTATATAGTAATAGTATATAACGTTATACGTTATATAGTAATAGTATATAACGTTATACGTTATATAGTAATAGTATATAACGTTATACGTTATATGGTAATAGTATATAACGTTATACGTTATATAGTAATATTATATAACGTTATACGTGATATGGCAATACTATATAACGTTATACGTTATATAGTAATAGTATAGAACGTTGTACGTTATATAGTAATAGTATATAACGTTATACGTTATATAGTAATAGTATATAACGTTATACATTATATAGTAATAGTATATAACGTTATACGTTATATAGTAATAGTATATAACGTTATACATTATATAGTAATAGTATATAACGTTATACGTTATATAGTAATAGTATATAACGTTATACGTTATATAGTAATATTATATAACGTTATACGTGATATGGCAATACTATATAACGTTATACGTTATGTAGTAATAGTATATAACGTTATACGTTATATAGTAATAGTATATAACGTTATACGTTGTATAGTAATATTATATAACGTTATACGTGATATGGCAATACTATATAACGTTATACGTTATATAGTAATAGTATATAACGTTATACGTTATATAGTAATATTATATAACGTTATACGTTATATAGTAATAGTATAGAACGTTGTACGTTATATAGTAATAGTATATAACGTTATACGTTATATAGTAATAGTATATAACGTTATACATTATATAGTAATAGTATATAACGTTATACGTTATATAGTAATAGTATATAACGTTATACGTTATATAGTAATAGTATATAACGTTATACGTTATATAGTAATAGTATATAACGTTATACGTTATATAGTAGTAGTATATAACGTTATACGTTATATAGTAATAGTATATAACGTTATACGTGATATGGTAATAGTATATAACGTTATACGTGATATAGTAATAGTATATAACGTTATACGTTAATGCGTAATAGTATATAACGTTATACGTTATATAGTAATAGTATATAACGTTATACGTTATATATTAATAGTATATAACGTTATACGTTATATAGTAATAGTATATAACGTTATACGTTATATAGTAATAGTATATAACGTTATACGTTATATAGTAATATTATATAACGTTATACGTGATATGGCAATACTATATAACGTTATACGTTATGTAGTAATAGTATATAACGTTATACGTTATATAGTAATAGTATATAACGTTATACGTTATATAGTAATAGTATATAACGTTATGCGTTATATAGTAATAGTATATAACGTTATGCGTTATGTAGTAATAGTATATAACGTTATACGTTATATAGTAATAGTATATAACGTTATACGTTATATATTAATAGTATATAACGTTATACGTTATATAGTAATAGTATATAACGTTATACGTTATATAGTAATAGTATATAACGTTATACGTTATATAGTAATAGTATATAACGTTATGCGTTATATAGTAATAGTATATAACGTTATACGTTATATAGTAGTAGTATATATCGTTATATGTTATATAGTAATAGTATATAACGTTATACGTGATATGGTAATAGTATATAACGTTATACGTTATATAGTAATATTATATAACGCTATTCGTTATATAGTAATAGTATATAACGTTATACGTTATATAGTGGTAGTATATAACGTTATACGTTATATAGTAATAGTATATAACGTTATACGTTATGTAGTAATAGTATATAACGTTATACGTTATATAGTAATAGTATATAACGTTATACGTTATATAGTAATAGTATATAACGTTATACGTTATATAGTAATAGTATATAACGTTATGCGTTATATAGTAATAGTATATAACGTTATACGTTATATAGTAATAGTATATAACGTTATACGTTATATAGTAATAGTATATAACGTTATACGTTATATAGTAATAGTATATAACGTTATACGTTATATAGTAATAGTATATAACGTTATACGTTATATAGTAATAGTATATAACGTTATACGTTATATAGTAATAGTATATAACGTTATACGTTATATAGTAATATTATATAACGTTATACGTGATATGGCAATACTATATAACGTTATACGTTATATAGTAATAGTATATAACGTTATACGTTATATAGTAATATTATATAACGTTATACGTTATATAGTAATAGTATATAACGTTATACGTTGTATAGTAATATTATATAACGTTATACGCTATTACGTAATAGTATATAACGTTATACGTTAATACGTAATAGTATATATCGTTATACGTTATATAGTAATAGTATATAACGTTATACGTTATATAGTAATAGTATATAACGTTATGCGTTATATAGTAATAGTATATAACGTTATACGTTATATAGTAATAGTATATAACCTTATACGTTATATAGTAATAGTATAGAACGTTGTACGTTATATAGTAATTGTATATAACGTTATACGTTATATAGTAATATTATATAACGTTATACGTGATATGGCAATACTATATAACGTTATACGTTATATAGTAATACTATATAACGTTATACGTTATATAGTAATAGTATATAACGTTATACGTTATATAGTAATAGTATATAACGTTATCCGTTATATAGTAATAGTATATAACGTTATACGTTATATAGTAATATTATATAACGTTATACGTTATATAGTAATAGTATATAACGTTATACGTTATATAGTAATAGTATATAACGTTATACGTTATATAGTAATATTATATAACGTTATACGTGATATGGCAATACTATATAACGTTATACGTTATATAGTAATAGTATATAACGTTATACGTTATATAGTAATAGTATATAACGTTATCCGTTATATAGTAATAGTATATAACGTTATACGTTATATAGTAATAGTATATAACGTTATACGTTATATAGTAATAGTATATAACGTTATACGCTATTACGTAATAGTATATAACGTTATACGTTAATACGTAATAGTATATATCGTTATACGTTATATAGTAATAGTATATAACGTTATACGTTATATAGTAATATTATATAACGTTATACGTGATATGGCAATACTATATAACGTTATACGTTATATAGTAATAGTATATAACGTTATACGTTATATAGTAATAGTATATAACGTTATCCGTTATATAGTAATAGTATATAACGTTATACGTTATATAGTAATAGTATATAACGTTATACGTTAATACGTAATAGTATATATCGTTATACGTTATATAGTAATAGTATATAACGTTATACGTTATATAGTAATAGTATATAACGTTATGCGTTATATAGTAATAGTATATAACGTTATACGTTATATAGTAATAGTATATAACCTTATACGTTATATAGTAATAGTATAGAACGTTGTACGTTATATAGTAATTGTATATAACGTTATACGTTATATAGTAATATTATATAACGTTATACGTGATATGGCAATACTATATAACGTTATACGTTATATAGTAATACTATATAACGTTATACGTTATATAGTAATAGTATATAACGTTATACGTTATATAGTAATAGTATATAACGTTATACGTTATATAGTAATAGTATATAACGTTATACGTTATATAGTAATAGTATATAACGTTATACGTTATATAGTAATAGTATATAACGTTATACGTTATGTAGTAATAGTATATAACGTTATACGTTATATAGTAATAGTATATAACGTTATACGTTATATAGTAATAGTATATAACGTTATACGTTATATAGTAATAGTATATAACGTTATACGTTATATAGTAATATTATATAACGTTATACGTGATATGGCAATACTATATAACGTTATACGTTATATAGTAACAGTATAGAACGTTGTACGTTATATAGTAACAGTATAGAACGTTGTACGTTATATAGTAATGGAATATAACGTTATACGTTATATAGTAATATTATATAACGTTATACGTGATATGGCAGCACTATATAACGTTATACGTTATATAGTAACAGTATAGAACGTTGTACGTTATATAGTAATAGTATATAACGTTATACGTTATATAGTAATAGTATATAACGTTATACGTTATATAGTAATAGTATATAACGTTATACGTTATATAGTAATAGTATATAACGTTATACGTTATATAGTAATAGTATATAACGTTATACGTTATATAGTAATATTATATAACGTTATACGTGATATGGCAATACTATATAACGTTATACGTTATATAGTAATAGTATATAACATTATACGTTATATAGTAATAGTATATAACGTTATACGTTATATAGTAATAGTATATTACGTTATACGTTATATAGTAATAGTATATAACGTTATACGTTATATAGTAATAGTATATAACGTTATACGTTATATAGTAATAGTATATAACGTTATGCGTTATATAGTAATAGTATATAACGTTATACGTTATATAGTAATAGTATATAACGTTATACGTTATATAGTAATAGTATATAACGTTATACGTTATATAGTAATATTATATAACGTTATACGTGATATGGCAATACTATATAACGTTATACGTTATATAGTAATATTATATAACGTTATACGTTATATAGTAATAGTATATAACGTTATACGATGTATAGTAATATTATATAACGTTATACGCTATTACGTAATAGTATATAACGTTATACGTTAATACGTAATAGTATATATCGTTATACGTTATATAGTAATAGTATATAACGTTATACGTTATATAGTAATAGTATATAACGTTGTACGTTATATAGTAATAGTATATAACGTTATACGTTATATAGTAATAGTATATAACGTTATACGTTATATAGTAATAGTATATAACGTTATACGTTATATAGTAATAGTATATAACGTTATACGTTATATGGTAATAGTATATAACGTTATACGTTATATAGTAATATTATATAACGTTATACGTGATATGGCAATACTATATAACGTTATACGTTATATAGTAATAGTATAGAACGTTGTACGTTATATAGTAATAGTATATAACGTTATACGTTATATAGTAATAGTATATAACGTTATACATTATATAGTAATAGTATATAACGTTATACGTTATATAGTAATAGTATATAACGTTATACATTATATAGTAATAGTATATAACGTTCTATGTTATATAGTAATAGTATATAACGTTATACGTTATATAGTAATATTATATAACGTTATACGTGATATGGCAATACTATATAACGTTATACGTTATGTAGTAATAGTATATAACGTTATACGTTATATAGTAATAGTATATAACGTTATACGTTATATAGTAATATTATATAACGTTATACGTTATATAGTAATAGTATATAACGTTATACGTTGTATAGTAATATTATATAACGTTATACGCTATTACGTAATAGTATATAACGTTATACGTTAATACGTAATAGTATATATCGTTATACGTTATATAGTAATAGTATATAACGTTATACGTTATATAGTAATAGTATATAACGTTATGCGTTATATAGTAATAGTATATAACGTTATACGTTATATAGTAATAGTATATAACCTTATACGTTATATAGTAATAGTATAGAACGTTGTACGTTATATAGTAATTGTATATAACGTTATACGTTATATAGTAATATTATATAACGTTATACGTGATATGGCAATACTATATAACGTTATACGTTATATAGTAATACTATATAACGTTATACGTTATATAGTAATACTATATAACGTTATACGTTATATAGTAATAGTATATAACGTTATACGTTATATAGTAATAGTATATAACGTTATACGTTATATAGTAATAGTATATAACGTTATACGTTATATAGTAATATTATATAACGTTATACGTTATATAGTAATAGTATATAACGTTATACGTTATATAGTAATAGTATATAACGTTATACGTTATATAGTAATATTATATAACGTTATACGTGATATGGCAATACTATATAACGTTATACGTTATATAGTAATAGTATATAACGTTATACGTTATATAGTAATATTATATAACGTTATACGTGATATGGCAATACTATATAACGTTATACGTTATATAGTAATATTATATAACGTTATACGTTATATAGTAATAGTATATAACGTTATACGTTGTATAGTAATATTATATAACGTTATACGCTATTACGTAATAGTATATAACGTTATACGTTAATACGTAATAGTATATATCGTTATACGTTATATAGTAATAGTATATAACGTTATACGTTATATAGTAATAGTATATAACGTTATGCGTTATATAGTAATAGTATATAACGTTATACGTTATATAGTAATAGTATATAACCTTATACGTTATATAGTAATAGTATAGAACGTTGTACGTTATATAGTAATTGTATATAACGTTATACGTTATATAGTAATATTATATAACGTTATACGTGATATGGCAATACTATATAACGTTATACGTTATATAGTAATACTATATAACGTTATACGTTATATAGTAATAGTATATAACGTTATACGTTATATAGTAATAGTATATAACGTTATACGTTATATAGTAATAGTATATAACGTTATACGTTATATAGTAATAGTATATAACGTTATACGTTATATAGTAATAGTATATAACGTTATACGTTATATAGTAATAGTATATAACGTTATACGTTATATAGTAATAGTATATAACGTTATACGTTATATAGTAATAGTATATAACGTTATACGTTATATAGTAATAGTATATAACGTTATACGTTATATAGTAATAGTATATAACGTTATACGTTATATAGTAATATTATATAACGTTATACGTGATATGGCAATACTATATAACGTTATACGTTATATAGTAACAGTATAGAACGTTGTACGTTATATAGTAACAGTATAGAACGTTGTACGTTATATAGTAATAGAATATAACGTTATACGTTATATAGTAATATTATATAACGTTATACGTGATATGGCAGCACTATATAACGTTATACGTTATATAGTAACAGTATAGAACGTTGTACGTTATATAGTAATAGTATATAACGTTATACGTTATATAGTAATAGTACATAACGTTATACGTTATATAGTAATAGTATATAACGTTATACGTTATATAGTAATAGTATATAACGTTATACGTTATATAGTAATAGTATATAACGTTATACGTTATATAGTAATATTATATAACGTTATACGTGATATGGCAATACTATATAACGTTATACGTTATATAGTAATAGTATATAACATTATACGTTATATAGTAATAGTATATAACGTTATACGTTATATAGTAATAGTATATTACGTTATACGTTATATAGTAATAGTATATAACGTTATACGTTATATAGTAATAGTATATAACGTTATACGTTATATAGTAATAGTATATAACGTTATGCGTTATATAGTAATAGTATATAACGTTATACGTTATATAGTAATAGTATATAACGTTATACGTTATATAGTAATAGTATATAACGTTATACGTTATATAGTAATATTATATAACGTTATACGTGATATGGCAATACTATATAACGTTATACGTTATATAGTAATATTATATAACGTTATACGTTATATAGTAATAGTATATAACGTTATACGATGTATAGTAATATTATATAACGTTATACGCTATTACGTAATAGTATATAACGTTATCCGTTATATAGTAATAGTATATAACGTTATACGTTATATAGTAATAGTATATAACGTTATACGTTATATAGTAATAGTATATAACGTTATACGCTATTACGTAATAGTATATAACGTTATACGTTAATACGTAATAGTATATATCGTTATACGTTATATAGTAATAGTATATAACGTTATACGTTATATAGTAATATTATATAACGTTATACGTGATATGGCAATACTATATAACGTTATACGTTATATAGTAATAGTATATAACGTTATACGTTATATAGTAATAGTATATAACGTTATCCGTTATATAGTAATAGTATATAACGTTATACGTTATATAGTAATAGTATATAACGTTATACGTTATATAGTAATATTATATAACGTTATACGTGATATGGCAATACTATATAACGTTATACGTTATATAGTAATATTATATAACGTTATACGTTATATAGTAATAGTATATAACGTTATACGTTGTATAGTAATATTATATAACGTTATACGCTATTACGTAATAGTATATAACGTTATACGTTAATACGTAATAGTATATATCGTTATACGTTATATAGTAATAGTATATAACGTTATACGTTATATAGTAATAGTATATAACGTTATGCGTTATATAGTAATAGTATATAACGTTATACGTTATATAGTAATAGTATATAACCTTATACGTTATATAGTAATAGTATAGAACGTTGTACGTTATATAGTAATTGTATATAACGTTATACGTTATATAGTAATATTATATAAAGTTATACGTGATATGGCAATACTATATAACGTTATACGTTATATAGTAATACTATATAACGTTATACGTTATATAGTAATAGTATATAACGTTATACGTTATATAGTAATAGTATATAACGTTATACGTTATATAGTAATAGTATATAACGTTATACGTTATATAGTAATAGTATATAACGTTATACGTTATATAGTAATAGTATATAACGTTATACGTTATATAGTAATAGTATATAACGTTATACGTTATATAGTAATAGTATATAACGTTATACGTTATATAGTAATAGTATATAACGTTATACGTTATATAGTAATAGTATATAACGTTATACGTTATATAGTAATATTATATAACGTTATACGTGATATGGCAATACTATATAACGTTATACGTTATATAGTAACAGTATAGAACGTTGTACGTTATATAGTAACAGTATAGAACGTTGTACGTTATATAGTAATAGAATATAACGTTATACGTTATATAGTAATATTATATAACGTTATACGTGATATGGCAGCACTATATAACGTTATACGTTATATAGTAACAGTATAGAACGTTGTACGTTATATAGTAATAGTATATAACGTTATACGTTATATAGTAATAGTATATAACGTTATACGTTATATAGTAATAGTATATAACGTTATACGTTATATAGTAATAGTATATAACGTTATACGTTATATAGTAATAGTATATAACGTTATACGTTATATAGTAATATTATATAACGTTATACGTGATATGGCAATACTATATAACGTTATACGTTATATAGTAATAGTATATAACATTATACGATATATAGTAATAGTATATAACGTTATACGTTATATAGTAATAGTATATTACGTTATACGTTATATAGTAATAGTATATAACGTTATACGTTATATAGTAATAGTATATAACGTTATACGTTATATAGTAATAGTATATAACGTTATGCGTTATATAGTAATAGTATATAACGTTATACGTTATATAGTAATAGTATATAACGTTATACGTTATATAGTAATAGTATATAACGTTATACGTTATATAGTAATATTATATAACGTTATACGTGATATGGCAATACTATATAACGTTATACGTTATATAGTAATATTATATAACGTTATACGTTATATAGTAATAGTATATAACGTTATACGATGTATAGTAATATTATATAACGTTATACGCTATTACGTAATAGTATATAACGTTATACGTTAATACGTAATAGTATATATCGTTATACGTTATATAGTAATAGTATATAACGTTATACGTTATATAGTAATAGTATATAACGTTGTACGTTATATAGTAATAGTATATAACGTTATAAGTTATATAGTAATAGTATATAACGTTATACGTTATATAGTAATAGTATATAACGTTATACGTTATATAGTAATAGTATATAACGTTATACGTTATATGGTAATAGTATATAACGTTATACGTTATATAGTAATATTATATAACGTTATACGTGATATGGCAATACTATATAACGTTATACGTTATATAGTAATAGTATAGAACGTTGTACGTTATATAGTAATAGTATATAACGTTATACGTTATATAGTAATAGTATATAACGTTATACATTATATAGTAATAGTATATAACGTTATACGTTATATAGTAATAGTATATAACGTTATACATTATATAGTAATAGTATATAACGTTCTATGTTATATAGTAATAGTATATAACGTTATACGTTATATAGTAATATTATATAACGTTATACGTGATATGGCAATACTATATAACGTTATACGTTATGTAGTAATAGTATATAACGTTATACGTTATATAGTAATAGTATATAACGTTATACGTTATATAGTAATATTATATAACGTTATACGTTATATAGTAATAGTATATAACGTTATACGTTGTATAGTAATATTATATAACGTTATACGCTATTACGTAATAGTATATAACGTTATACGTTAATACGTAATAGTATATATCGTTATACGTTATATAGTAATAGTATATAACGTTATACGTTATATAGTAATAGTATATAACGTTATGCGTTATATAGTAATAGTATATAACGTTATACGTTATATAGTAATAGTATATAACCTTATACGTTATATAGTAATAGTATAGAACGTTGTACGTTATATAGTAATAGTATATAACGTTATACGTTATATAGTAATATTATATAACGTTATACGTGATATGGCAATACTATATAACGTTATACGTTATATAGTAATACTATATAACGTTATACGTTATATAGTAATACTATATAACGTTATACGTTATATAGTAATAGTATATAACGTTATACGTTATATAGTAATAGTATATAACGTTATACGTTATATAGTAATAGTATATAACGTTATACGTTATATAGTAATATTATATAACGTTATACGTTATATAGTAATAGTATATAACGTTATACGTTATATAGTAATAGTATATAACGTTATACGTTATATAGTAATATTGTATAACGTTATACGTGATATGGCAATACTATATAACGTTATACGTTATATAGTAATAGTATATAACGTTATACGTTATATAGTAATAGTATATAACGTTATACGTTATATAGTAATAGTATATAACGTTATGCGTTATATAGTAATAGTATATAACGTTATACGTGATATAATAATAGTATATAACGTTATACGTGATATGGTAATAGTATATAACGTTATACGTGATATAGTAATAGTACATAACGTTATACGTTAATGCGTAATAGTATATAACGTTATACGTTATATAGTAATAGTATATAACGTTATACGTTAGTACGTAATAATATGCATCGATATACGTGATATGGTAATACTATATAACGTTATACGCTATTACGTAATAGTATATAACGTTATACGTTAATACGTAATAGTATATATCGTTATACGTTATATAGTAATAGTATATAACGTTATACGTTAATGCGTAATAATATACTACGTTATACCCGATATGGCAATACTATATAACGTTATACGTTATTACGTAATAGTATATTACGTTATACGTTATATAGTAATAGTATATAACGTTATGCGTTATATAGTAATAGTATATAACGTTATACGTTAGTACGTAATAGTATACAACGTTATACCCGATATGGCAATACTATATAACGTTATACGTTATTACGTAATAGTATATAACGTTATACGTTATTACGTAATAGTATATAACGTTATACGTGATATGGTAATAGTATATAACGTTATACGTTATATAGTAATAGTATATAACGTTATACGTGATATGGTAATAGTATATAACGTTATACGTGATATAGTAATAGTATATAACGTTATACGTTAATACGTAATAGTATATAACGTTATACGTTATATAGTAATAGTATATAAGGTTATACGTTATATAGTAATAGTATATAACGTTATACGTTATATAGTAATAGTATATAACGTTATACGTTATATAGTAATATTATATAACGTTATACGTGATATGGCAATACTATATAACGTTATACGTTATATAGTAATAGTATATAACGTTATACGTTATATAGTAATAGTATATAACGTTATACGTTATATAGTAATAGTATATAACGTTATACGTTATATAGTAATAGTATATAACGTTATACGTTATATAGTAGTAGTATATAACGTTATACGTTATATAGTAATAGTATATAACGTTATACGTGATATGGTAATAGTATATAACGTTATACGTGATATAGTAATAGTATATAACGTTATACGTTAATGCGTAATAGTATATAACGTTATACGTTATATAGTAATAGTATATAACGTTATACGTTATATATTAATAGTATATAACGTTATACGTTATATAGTAATAGTATATAACGTTATACGTTATATAGTAATAGTATATAACGTTATACGTTATATAGTAATATTATATAACGTTATACGTGATATGGCAATACTATATAACGTTATACGTTATGTAGTAATAGTATATAACGTTATACGTTATATAGTAATAGTATATAACGTTATACGTTATATAGTAATAGTATATAACGTTATGCGTTATATAGTAATAGTATATAACGTTATGCGTTATGTAGTAATAGTATATAACGTTATACGTTATATAGTAATAGTATATAACGTTATACGTTATATATTAATAGTATATAACGTTATACGTTATATAGTAATAGTATATAACGTTATACGTTATATAGTAATAGTATATAACGTTATACGTTATATAGTAATAGTATATAACGTTATGCGTTATATAGTAATAGTATATAACGTTATACGTTATATAGTAGTAGTATATATCGTTATACGTTATATAGTAATAGTATATAACGTTATACGTGATATGGTAATAGTATATAACGTTATACGTGATATAGTAATAGTATATAACGTTATACGTTAATGCGTAATAGTATATAACGTTATACGTTATATAGTAATAGTATATAACGTTATACGTTATATAGTAATAGTATATAACGTTATTCGTTATATAGTAATAGTATATAACGTTATACGTTATATAGTGGTAGTATATAACGTTATACGTTATATAGTAATAGTATATAACGTTATACGTTATATAGTAATAGTATATAACGTTATACGTTATATAGTAATAGTATATAACGTTATACGTTATATAGTAAAAGTATATAACGTTATGCGTTATATAGTAATAGTATATAACGTTATACGTTATATAGTAATAGTATATAACGTTATACGTGATATAGTAATAGTATATAACGTTATACGTTAATGCGTAATAGTATATAACGTTATACGTTATATAGTAATAGTATATAACGTTATACGTTATATATTAATAGTATATAACGTTATACGTTATATAGTAATAGTATATAACGTTATACGTTATATAGTAATAGTATATAACGTTATACGTTATATAGTAATAGTATATAACGTTATACGTGATATGGCAATACTATATAGCGTTATACGTTATATAGTAATATTATATAACGTTATACGTTATATAGTAATAGTATATAACGTTATACGTTGTATATTAATATTATATAACGTTATACGCTATTACGTAATAGTATATAACGTTATACGTTAATACGTAATAGTATATAACGTTATACGTTAATACGTAATAGTATATAACGTTATACGTTATATAGTAATAGTATATAAGGTTATACGTTATATAGTAATAGTATATAACGTTATACGTTATATAGTAATAGTATATAACGTTATACGTTATATAGTAATATTATATAACGTTATACGTGATATGGCAATACTATATAACGTTATACGTTATATAGTAATAGTATATAACGTTATACGTTATATAGTAATAGTATATAACGTTATACGTTATATAGTAGTAGTATATAACGTTATACGTTATATAGTAATAGTATATAACGTTATACGTGATATGGTAATAGTATATAACGTTATACGTGATATAGTAATAGTATATAACGTTATACGTTAATGCGTAATAGTATATAACGTTATACGTTATATAGTAATAGTATATAACGTTATACGTTATATAGTAATAGTATATAACGTTATTCGTTATATAGTAATAGTATATAACGTTATACGTTATATAGTGGTAGTATATAACGTTATACGTTATATAGTAATAGTATATAACGTTATACGTTATATAGTAATAGTATATAACGTTATACGTTATATAGTAATAGTATATAACGTTATACGTTATATAGTAAAAGTATATAACGTTATGCGTTATATAGTAATAGTATATAACGTTATACGTTATATAGTAATAGTATATAACGTTATACGTGATATAGTAATAGTATATAACGTTATGCGTTATATAGTAATAGTATATAACGTTATACGTTATATAGTAGTAGTATATAACGTTATACGTTATATAGTAATAGTATATAACGTTATACGTTATATAGTAATAGTATATAACGTTATACGTTATATAGTAATAGTATATAACGTTATACGTTATATAGTAATAGTATATAACGTTATACGTTGTATATTAATATTATATAACGTTATACGCTATTACGTAATAGTATATAACGTTATACGTTAATACGTAATAGTATATAACGTTATACGTTAATACGTAATAGTATATAACGTTATACGTTATATAGTAATAGTATATAAGGTTATACGTTATATAGTAATAGTATATAACGTTATACGTTATATAGTAATAGTATATAACGTTATACGTTATATAGTAATATTATATAACGTTATACGTGATATGGCAATACTATATAACGTTATACGTTATATAGTAATAGTATATAACGTTATACGTTATATAGTAATAGTATATAACGTTATACGTTATATAGTAATAGTATATAACGTTATACGTTATATAGTAATAGTATATAACGTTATACGTTATATAGTAATATTATATAACGTTATACGTGATATGGCATTACTATATAACGTATAACGTTATATAGTAATAGTATATAACGTTATACGTTATATAGTAATAGTATATAACGTTATACGTTATATAGTAATAGTATATAACGTTATGCGTTATATAGTAATAGTATATAACGTTATACGTTATATAGTAATAGTATATAACGTTATACGTTATATAGTAGTAGTATATAACGTTATACGTTATATAGTAATAGTATATAACGTTATACGTGATATGGTAATAGTATATAACGTTATACGTGATATAGTAATAGTATATAACGTTATACGTTAATGCGTAATAGTATATAACGTTATACGTTATATAGTAATAGTATATAACGTTATACGTTATATAGTAATAGTATATAACGTTATTCGTTATATAGTAATAGTATATAACGTTATACGTTATATAGTGGTAGTATATAACGTTATACGTTATATAGTAATAGTATATAACGTTATACGTTATATAGTAATAGTATATAACGTTATACGTTATATAGTAATAGTATATAACGTTATACGTTATATAGTAAAAGTATATAACGTTATGCGTTATATAGTAATAGTATATAACGTTATACGTTATATAGTAATAGTATATAACGTTATACGTGATATAGTAATAGTATATAACGTTATGCGTTATATAGTAATAGTATATAACGTTATACGTTATATAGTAGTAGTATATAACGTTATACGTTATATAGTAATAGTATATAACGTTATACGTTATATAGTAATAGTATATAACGTTATACGTTATATAGTAATAGTATATAACGTTATACGTTATATAGTAATAGTATATAACGTTATACGTTATATAGTAATAGTATATAACGTTATACGTTATATAGTAAAAGTATATAACGTTATGCGTTATATAGTAATAGTATATAACGTTATACGTTATATAGTAATAGTATATAACGTTATACGTGATATAGTAATAGTATATAACGTTATACGTTAATGCGTAATAGTATATAACGTTATACGTTATATAGTAATAGTATATAACGTTATACGTTATATATTAATAGTATATAACGTTATACGTTATATAGTAATAGTATATAACGTTATACGTTATATAGTAATAGTATATAACGTTATACGTTATATAGTAATAGTATATAACGTTATACGTGATATGGCAATACTATATAGCGTTATACGTTATATAGTAATATTATATAACGTTATACGTTATATAGTAATAGTATATAACGTTATACGTTGTATATTAATATTATATAACGTTATACGCTATTACGTAATAGTATATAACGTTATACGTTAATACGTAATAGTATATAACGTTATACGTTAATACGTAATAGTATATAACGTTATACGTTATATAGTAATAGTATATAAGGTTATACGTTATATAGTAATAGTATATAACGTTATACGTTATATAGTAATAGTATATAACGTTATACGTTATATAGTAATATTATATAACGTTATACGTGATATGGCAATACTATATAACGTTATACGTTATATAGTAATAGTATATAACGTTATACGTTATATAGTAATAGTATATAACGTTATACGTTATATAGTAATAGTATATAACGTTATACGTGATATGGTAATAGTATATAACGTTATACGTGATATAGTAATAGTATATAACGTTATACGTTAATGCGTAATAGTATATAACGTTATACGTTATATAGTAATAGTATATAACGTTATACGTTATATAGTAATAGTATATAACGTTATTCGTTATATAGTAATAGTATATAACGTTATACGTTATATAGTGGTAGTATATAACGTTATACGTTATATAGTAATAGTATATAACGTTATACGTTATATAGTAATAGTATATAACGTTATACGTTATATAGTAATAGTATATAACGTTATACGTTATATAGTAAAAGTATATAACGTTATGCGTTATATAGTAATAGTATATAACGTTATACGTTATATAGTAATAGTATATAACGTTATACGTGATATAGTAATAGTATATAACGTTATGCGTTATATAGTAATAGTATATAACGTTATGCGTTATATAGTAGTAGTATATAACGTTATACGTTATATAGTAATAGTATATAACGTTATACGTTATATAGTAATAGTATATAACGTTATACGTTATATAGTAATAGTATATAACGTTATACGTTATATAGTAATAGTATATAACGTTATACGTTATATAGTAATAGTATATAACGTTATACGTTATATAGTAATAGTATATAGCGTTATACGTTATATAGTAATAGTATATAAGGTTATACGTTATATAGTAATAGTATATAACGTTATACGTTATATAGTAATAGTATATAACGTTATACGTTATATAGTAATATTATATAACGTTATACGTGATATGGCAATACTATATAACGTTATACGTTATATAGTAATAGTATATAACGTTATGCGTTATATAGTAGTAGTATATAACGTTATACGTTATATAGTAATAGTATATAACGTTATACGTGATATGGTAATAGTATATAACGTTATACGTGATATAGTAATAGTATATAACGTTATACGTTAATGCGTAATAGTATATAACGTTATACGTTATATAGTAATAGTATATAACGTTATACGTTATATAGTAATAGTATATAACGTTATTCGTTATATAGTAATAGTATATAACGTTATACGTTATATAGTGGTAGTATATAACGTTATACGTTATATAGTAATAGTATATAACGTTATACGTTATATAGTAATAGTATATAACGTTATACGTTATATAGTAATAGTATATAACGTTATACGTTATATAGTAAAAGTATATAACGTTATGCGTTATATAGTAATAGTATATAACGTTATACGTTATATAGTAATAGTATATAACGTTATACGTGATATAGTAATAGTATATAACGTTATGCGTTATATAGTAATAGTATATAACGTTATACGTTATATAGTAGTAGTATATAACGTTATACGTTATATAGTAATAGTATATAACGTTATACGTTATATAGTAATAGTATATAACGTTATACGTTATATAGTAATAGTATATAACGTTATACGTTATATAGTAATAGTATATAACGTTATACGTTGTATATTAATATTATATAACGTTATACGCTATTACGTAATAGTATATAACGTTATACGTTAATACGTAATAGTATATAACGTTATACGTTAATACGTAATAGTATATAACGTTATACGTTATATAGTAATAGTATATAAGGTTATACGTTATATAGTAATAGTATATAACGTTATACGTTATATAGTAATAGTATATAACGTTATACGTTATATAGTAATATTATATAACGTTATACGTGATATGGCAATACTATATAACGTATAACGTTATATAGTAATAGTATATAACGTTATACGTTATATAGTAATAGTATATAACGTTATACGTTATATAGTAATAGTATATAACGTTATACGTTATATAGTAATAGTATATAACGTTATACGTTATATAGTAATATTATATAACGTTATACGTGATATGGCATTACTATATAACGTATAACGTTATATAGTAATAGTATATAACGTTATACGTTATATAGTAATAGTATATAACGTTATACGTTATATAGTAATAGTATATAACGTTATGCGTTATATAGTAATAGTATATAACGTTATACGTTATATAGTAATAGTATATAACGTTATACGTTATATAGTAGTAGTATATAACGTTATACGTTATATAGTAATAGTATATAACGTTATACGTGATATGGTAATAGTATATAACGTTATACGTGATATAGTAATAGTATATAACGTTATACGTTAATGCGTAATAGTATATAACGTTATACGTTATATAGTAATAGTATATAACGTTATACGTTATATAGTAATAGTATATAACGTTATTCGTTATATAGTAATAGTATATAACGTTATACGTTATATAGTGGTAGTATATAACGTTATACGTTATATAGTAATAGTATATAACGTTATACGTTATATAGTAATAGTATATAACGTTATACGTTATATAGTAATAGTATATAACGTTATACGTTATATAGTAAAAGTATATAACGTTATGCGTTATATAGTAATAGTATATAACGTTATACGTTATATAGTAATAGTATATAACGTTATACGTGATATAGTAATAGTATATAACGTTATGCGTTATATAGTAATAGTATATAACGTTATACGTTATATAGTAGTAGTATATAACGTTATACGTTATATAGTAATAGTATATAACGTTATACGTTATATAGTAATAGTATATAACGTTATACGTTATATAGTAATAGTATATAACGTTATACGTTATATAGTAATAGTATATAACGTTATACGTTATATAGTAATAGTATATAACGTTATACGTTATATAGTAAAAGTATATAACGTTATGCGTTATATAGTAATAGTATATAACGTTATACGTTATATAGTAATAGTATATAACGTTATACGTGATATAGTAATAGTATATAACGTTATACGTTAATACGTAATAGTATATAACGTTATACGTTATATAGTAATAGTATATAACGTTATACGTTATATATTAATAGTATATAACGTTATACGTTATATAGTAATAGTATATAACGTTATACGTTATATAGTAATAGTATATAACGTTATACGTTATATAGTAATAGTATATAACGTTATACGTGATATGGCAATACTATATAGCGTTATACGTTATATAGTAATATTATATAACGTTATACGTTATATAGTAATAGTATATAACGTTATACGTTGTATATTAATATTATATAACGTTATACGCTATTACGTAATAGTATATAACGTTATACGTTAATACGTAATAGTATATAACGTTATACGTTAATACGTAATAGTATATAACGTTATACGTTATATAGTAATAGTATATAAGGTTATACGTTATATAGTAATAGTATATAACGTTATACGTTATATAGTAATAGTATATAACGTTATACGTTATATAGTAATATTATATAACGTTATACGTGATATGGCAATACTATATAACGTTATACGTTATATAGTAATAGTATATAACGTTATACGTTATATAGTAATAGTATATAACGTTATACGTTATATAGTAATAGTATATAACGTTATACGTGATATGGTAATAGTATATAACGTTATACGTGATATAGTAATAGTATATAACGTTATACGTTAATGCGTAATAGTATATAACGTTATACGTTATATAGTAATAGTATATAACGTTATACGTTATATAGTAATAGTATATAACGTTATTCGTTATATAGTAATAGTATATAACGTTATACGTTATATAGTGGTAGTATATAACGTTATACGTTATATAGTAATAGTATATAACGTTATACGTTATATAGTAATAGTATATAACGTTATACGTTATATAGTAATAGTATATAACGTTATACGTTATATAGTAAAAGTATATAACGTTATGCGTTATATAGTAATAGTATATAACGTTATACGTTATATAGTAATAGTATATAACGTTATACGTGATATAGTAATAGTATATAACGTTATGCGTTATATAGTAATAGTATATAACGTTATGCGTTATATAGTAGTAGTATATAACGTTATACGTTATATAGTAATAGTATATAACGTTATACGTTATATAGTAATAGTATATAACGTTATACGTTATATAGTAATAGTATATAACGTTATACGTTATATAGTAATAGTATATAACGTTATACGTTATATAGTAATAGTATATAACGTTATACGTTATATAGTAATAGTATATAGCGTTATACGTTATATAGTAATATTATATAACGTTATACGTGATATGGCAATACTATATAACGTTATACGTTATATAGTAATAGTATATAACGTTGTACGTTATATAGTAATAGTATATAACGTTATACGTGATATGGCAATACTATATAACGTTATACGTTATATAGTAATAGTATATAACGTTATACGTTATATAGTAATAGTATATAACGTTATACGTTATATAGTAATAGTATATAACGTTATACGTTATATAGTAATAGTATATAACGTTATACGTTATATAGTAATATTATATAACGTTATACGTGATATGGCAATACTATATAACGTTATACGTTATATAGTAATAGTATAGAACGTTGTACGTTATATAGTAATAATATATAACGTTATACGTGATATGGTAATAGTATATAACGTTATACGTGATATAGTAATAGTATATAACGTTATTCGTGATATGGTAATAGTATATTACGTTATACGTGATATAGTAATAGTATATAACGTTATACGTTAATGCGTAATAGTATATAACGTTATACGTTATATAGTAATAGTATATAACGTTATACGTTATATAGTAATAG
This sequence comes from Bombus terrestris, assembly GCF_910591885.1. NCBI lineage: Eukaryota > Metazoa > Arthropoda > Insecta > Hymenoptera > Apidae > Bombus > Bombus terrestris. The sequence goes on from NC_063286.1 coordinate 1,568,136, forward strand.
TATATAACGTTATTCGTTATATAGTAATAGTATATAACGTTATACGTTATATAGTAATAGTATATAACGTTATACGTTAATGCGTAATAGTATATAACGTTATACGTTATATAGTAATAGTATATAACGTTATACGTGATATAGTAATAGTATATAACGTTATACGTTAATGCGTAATAGTATATAACGTTATACGTTATATAGTAATAGTATATAACGTTATACGTTATATAGTAATAGTATATAACGTTATACGTTATATAGTAATAGTATATAACGTTATACGTTATATAGTAATAGTATATAACGTTATACGTTAATGCGTAATAGTATATAACGTTATACGTTATATAGTAATAGTATATAACGTTATACGTTATATAGTAATAGTATATAACGTTATACGTTATATAGTAATAGTATATAACGTTATACGTTATATAGTAATAGTATATAACGTTATACGTTATATAGTAATATTATATAACGTTATACGTGATATGGCAATACTATATAACGTTATACGTTATATAGTAATAGTATATAACGTTATACGTTATATAGTAATAGTATATAACGTTATACGTTATATAGTAATAGTATATTACGTTATACGTTTTATAGTAATAGTATATAACGTTATACGTTATATAGTAATAGTATTTAACGTTATACGTTAAATAGTAATAGTATAGAACGTTGTACGTTATATAGTAATAGTATATAACGTTATACGTGATATGGTAATAGTATATAACGTTATACGTGATATAGTAATAGTATATAACGTTATACGTGATATGGTAATAGTATATAACGTTATACGTGATATAGTAATAGTATATAACGTTATACGTTAATGCGTAATAGTATATAACGTTATACGTTATATAGTAATAGTATATAACGTTATACGTTATATAGTAATAGTATATAACGTTATTCGTTATATAGTAATAGTATATAACGTTATACGTTATATAGTAATAGTATATAACGTTATACGTTAATGCGTAATAGTATATAACGTTATACGTTATATAGTAATAGTATATAACGTTATACGTTATATAGTAATAGTATATAACGTTATACGTTATATAGTAATAGTATATAACGTTATACGTTATATAGTAATAGTATATAACGTTATACGTTATATAGTAATAGTATACAACGTTATGCGTTATATAGTAATAGTATATAACGTTATACGTTATATAGTAATAGTATATAACGTTATGCGTTATATAGTAATAGTATATAACGTTATACGTTATATAGTAATAGTATATAACGTTCTACGTTATTTAGTAATAGTATATAACGTTATACGTTATATAGTAATAGTATATAACGTTATACGTTATATAGTAATAGTATATAACGTTATACGTTATATAGTAATATTATATAACGTTATACGTGATATGGCAATACTATATAACGTTATACGTTATATAGTAATAGTATATAACGTTATACGTTATATAGTAATAGTGTATAACGTTATACGTTATATAGTAATAGTATATAACGTTATACGTTATATAGTAATAGTATATAACGTTATACGTTATATAGTAATAGTATATAACGTTATGCGTTATATAGTAATAGTATATAACGTTATACGTTATATAGTAATAATATATAACGTTATACGTTATATAGTAATAGTATATAACGTTATACGTTATATAGTAATAGTATATAACGTTATTCGTTATATAGTAATAGTATATAACGTTATACGTTATATAGTGGTAGTATATAACGTTATACGTTATATAGTAATAGTATATAACGTTATACGTTATATAGTAATAGTATATAACGTTATACGTTATATAGTAATAGTATATAACGTTATACGTTATATAGTAAAAGTATATAACGTTATGCGTTATATAGTAATAGTATATAACGTTATACGTTATATAGTAATAGTATATAACGTTATACGTGATATAGTAATAGTATATAACGTTATGCGTTATATAGTAATAGTATATAACGTTATGCGTTATATAGTAGTAGTATATAACGTTATACGTGATATGGCAATACTATATAACGTTATACGTTATATAGTAATAGTATATAACGTTATACGTTATATAGTAATAGTATATAACGTTATACGTTATATAGTAATAGTATATAACGTTATACGTTATATAGTAATAGTATATAACGTTATACGTTATATAGTAATATTATATAACGTTATACGTGATATGGCAATACTATATAACGTTATACGTTATATAGTAATAGTATAGAACGTTGTACGTTATATAGTAATAATATATAACGTTATACGTGATATGGTAATAGTATATAACGTTATACGTGATATAGTAATAGTATATAACGTTATTCGTGATATGGTAATAGTATATTACGTTATACGTGATATAGTAATAGTATATAACGTTATACGTTAATGCGTAATAGTATATAACGTTATACGTTATATAGTAATAGTATATAACGTTATACGTTATATAGTAATAGTATATAACGTTATTCGTTATATAGTAATAGTATATAACGTTATACGTTATATAGTAATAGTATATAACGTTATACGTTAATGCGTAATAGTATATAACGTTATACGTTATATAGTAATAGTATATAACGTTATACGTGATATAGTAATAGTATATAACGTTATACGTTAATGCGTAATAGTATATAACGTTATACGTTATATAGTAATAGTATATAACGTTATACGTTATATAGTAATAGTATATAACGTTATACGTTATATAGTAATAGTATATAACGTTATACGTTATATAGTAATAGTATATAACGTTATACGTTATATAGTAATAGTATATAACGTTATACGTTAATGCGTAATAGTATATAACGTTATACGTTATATAGTAATAGTATATAACGTTATACGTTATATAGTAATAGTATATAACGTTATACGTTATATAGTAATAGTATATAACGTTATACGTTATATAGTAATAGTATATAACGTTATACGTTATATAGTAATATTATATAACGTTATACGTGATATGGCAATACTATATAACGTTATACGTTATATAGTAATAGTATATAACGTTATACGTTATATAGTAATAGTATATAACGTTATACGTTATATAGTAATAGTATATTACGTTATACGTTTTATAGTAATAGTATATAACGTTATACGTTATATAGTAATAGTATTTAACGTTATACGTTAAATAGTAATAGTATAGAACGTTGTACGTTATATAGTAATAGTATATAACGTTATACGTGATATGGTAATAGTATATAACGTTATACGTGATATAGTAATAGTATATAACGTTATACGTGATATGGTAATAGTATATAACGTTATACGTGATATAGTAATAGTATATAACGTTATACGTTAATGCGTAATAGTATATAACGTTATACGTTAATGCGTAATAGTATATAACGTTATACGTTATATAGTAATAGTATATAACGTTATACGTTATATAGTAATAGTATATAACGTTATTCGTTATATAGTAATAGTATATAACGTTATACGTTATATAGTAATAGTATATAACGTTATACGTTAATGCGTAATAGTATATAACGTTATACGTTATATAGTAATAGTATATAACGTTATACGTTATATAGTAATAGTATATAACGTTATACGTTATATAGTAATAGTATATAACGTTATACGTTATATAGTAATAGTATATAACGTTATACGTTATATAGTAATAGTATACAACGTTATGCGTTATATAGTAATAGTATATAACGTTATACGTTATATAGTAATAGTATATAACGTTATGCGTTATATAGTAATAGTATATAACGTTATACGTTATATAGTAATAGTATATAACGTTCTACGTTATTTAGTAATAGTATATAACGTTATACGTTATATAGTAATAGTATATAACGTTATACGTTATATAGTAATAGTATATAACGTTATACGTTATATAGTAATATTATATAACGTTATACGTGATATGGCAATACTATATAACGTTATACGTTATATAGTAATAGTATATAACGTTATACGTTATATAGTAATAGTGTATAACGTTATACGTTATATAGTAATAGTATATAACGTTATACGTTATATAGTAATAGTATATAACGTTATACGTTATATAGTAATAGTATATAACGTTATGCGTTATATAGTAATAGTATATAACGTTATACGTTATATAGTAATAATATATAACGTTATACGTTATATAGTAATAGTATATAACGTTATACGTTATATAGTAATAGTATATAACGTTATACGTTATATAGTAATAGTATTTAACGTTATACGTTAAATAGTAATAGTATAGAACGTTGTACGTTATATAGTAATAGTATATAACGTTATACGTGATATGGTAATAGTATATAACGTTATACGTGATATAGTAATAGTATATAACGTTATACGTTATATAGTAATATTATATAACGTTATACGTGATATGGCAATACTATATAACGTTATACGTTATATAGTAATAGTATATAACGTTATACGTTATATAGTAATAGTATATAACGTTATACGTTATATAGTAATAGTATATTACGTTATACGTTATATAGTAATAGTATATAACGTTATACGTTATATAGTAATAGTATTTAACGTTATACGTTAAATAGTAATAGTATAGAACGTTGTACGTTATATAGTAATAGTATATAACGTTATACGTGATATGGTAATAGTATATAACGTTATACGTTATATAGTAATAGTATATAACGTTATACGTGATATGGTAATAGTATATAACGTTATACGTGATATAGTAATAGTATATAACGTTATACGTTAATGCGTAATAGTATATAACGTTATACGTTATATAGTAATAGTATATAACGTTATACGTTATATAGTAATAGTATATAACGTTATTCGTTATATAGTAATAGTATATAACGTTATACGTTATATAGTAATAGTATATAACGTTATAAGTTATATAGTAATAGTATATAACGTTATACGTTATATAGTAATAGTATATAACGTTATACGTTATATAGTAATATTATATAACGTTATACGTGATATGGCAATACTATATAACGTTATACGTTATATAGTAATAGTATATAACGTTATACGTTATATAGTAATAGTATATAACGTTATACGTTATATAGTAATAGTATATTACGTTATACGTTATATAGTAATAGTATATAACGTTATACGTTATATAGTAATAGTATTTAACGTTATACGTTAAATAGTAATAGTATAGAACGTTGTACGTTATATAGTAATAGTATATAACGTTATACGTGATATGGTAATAGTATATAACGTTATACGTGATATAGTAATAGTATATAACGTTATACGTGATATGGTAATAGTATATAACGTTATACGTGATATAGTAATAGTATATAACGTTATACGTTAATGCGTAATAGTATATAACGTTATACGTTATATAGTAATAGTATATAACGTTATACGTTATATAGTAATAGTATATAACGTTATTCCTTATATAGTAATAGTATATAACGTTTTACGTTATATAGTAATAGTATATAACGTTATACGTTAATGCGTAATAGTATATAACGTTATACGTTATATAGTAATAGTATATAACGTTATACGTTATATAGTAATAGTATATAACGTTATACGTTATATAGTAATAGTATATAACGTTATACGTTATATAGTAATAGTATATAACGTTATACGTTATATAGTAATAGTATATAACGTTATACGTTATATAGTAATAGTATATAACGTTATGCGTTATATAGTAATAGTATCTAACGTTATACGTTATATAGTAATAGTATATAACGTTCTACGTTATTTAGTAATAGTATATAACGTTATACGTTATATAGTAATAGTATATAACGTTATACGTTATATAGTAATAGTATATAACGTTATACGTTATATAGTAATAGTATATAACGTTATACGTTATATAGTAATATTATATAACGTTATACGTGATATGGCAATACTATATAACGTTATACGTTATATAGTAATAGTATATAACGTTATACGTTATATTGTAATAGTATATAACGTTATACGTTATATAGTAATAGTATATAACGTTATGCGTTATATAGTAATAGTATATAACGTTATACGTTATATAGTAATAGTATATAACGTTATACGTTATATAGTAACGGTATATAACGTTATACGTTATATAGTAATAGTATATAACGTTATACGTTATATAGTAATAGTATATAACGTTATACGTTATATAGTAATAGTATATAACGTTATACGTTATATAGTAATAGTATATAACGTTATTCGTTATATAGTAATAGTATATAACGTTATACGTTATATAGTAATGGTATATAACGTTATACGTTAATGCGTAATAGTATATAACGTTATACGTTATATAGTAATAGTATATAACGTTATACGTTAATGCGTAATAGTATATAACGTTATACGTTATATAGTAATAGTATATAACGTTATACGTTATATAGTAATAGTATATAACGTTATACGTTATATAGTAATATTATATATCGTTATACGTGATATGGCAATACTATATAACGTTATACGTTATATAGTAATAGTATATAACGTTATGCGTTATATAGTAATAGTATATAACGTTATACGTTATATAGTAATAATATATAACGTTATACGTTATATAGTAATAGTATATAACGTTATACGTTATATAGTAATAGTATATAACGTTATACGTTATATAGTAATAGTATATAACGTTATGCGTTATATAGTAATAGTATATAACGTTATACGTTATATAGTAATAATATATAACGTATAACGTTATATAGTAATAGTATATAACGTTATACGTTATATAGTAATAGTATATAACGTTATACGTTATATAGTAATAGTATATAACGTTATACGTTATATAGTAATAGTATATAACGTTATACGTTATATAGTAATAGTATATAACGTTATACGTTATATAGTAATAGTATATAACGTTATACGTTATATAGTAATAGTATATAACGTTATACGTTACATAGTAATAGTATATAACGTTATACGTTAATGCGTAATGGTATATAACGTTATACGTTATATAGTAATATTATATAACGTTATACGTGATATGGCAATACTATATAACGTCATACGTTATATAGTAATAGTATATAACGTTATACGTTAATGCGTAATAGTATTTAACGTTATACGTTACATAGTAATAGTATATAACGTTATACGTTAATGCGTAATAGTATATAACGTTATACGTTACATAGTAATAGTATATAACGTTATACGTTAATGCGTAATAGTATATAACGTTAGACGTTATATAGTAATATTATATAACGTTATACGTGATATGGCAATACTATATAACGTCATACGTTATATAGTAATAGTATATAACGTTATACGTTAATGCGTAATAGTATATAACGTTATACGTTATATAGTAATAGTATATAACGTTATACGTTATATAGTAATAGTATATAACGTTATACGTTATATAGTAATAGTATATAACGTTATACGTTAATGCGTAATAGTATATAACGTTATACGTTACATAGTAATAGTATATAACGTTATACGTTAATGCGTAATAGTATATAACGTTTTACGTTATATAGTAATATTATATAACGTTATACGTGATATGGCAATACTATATAACGTCATACGTTATATAGTAATAGTATATAACGTTATACGTTATATAGTAATAGTATATAACGTTATACGTTATATAGTAATAGTATATTACGTTATACGTTATATAGTAATAGTATATAACGTTATACGTTATATAGTAATAGTATTTAACGTTATACGTTATATAGTAATAGTATAGAACGTTGTACGTTATATAGTAATAGTATATAACGTTATACGTGATATGGTAATAGTATATAACGTTATACGTGATATGGTAATAGTATATAACGTTATACGTGATATAGTAATAGTATATAACGTTATACGTGATATGGTAATAGTATATAACGTTATACGTGATATAGTAATAGTATATAACGTTATACGTTAATGCGTAATAGTATATAACGTTATACGTTATATAGTAATAGTATATAACGTTATACGTGATATGGTAATAGTATATAACGTTATACGTGATATAGTAATAGTATATAACGTTATACGTGATATGGTAATAGTATATAACGTTATACGTGATATAGTAATAGTATATAACGTTATACGTTATATAGTAATAGTATATAACGTTATACGTTATATAGTAATAGTATATAACGTTATACGTTATATAGTAATAGTATATAACGTTATACGTTATATAGTAATAGTATATAACGTTATGCGTTATATAGTAATAGTATATAACGTTATACGTTATATAGTAATAGTATATAACGTTATACGTTATATAGTCATAGTATATAACGTTATACGTTATATAGTAATAGTATATAACGTTATACGTTATATAGTAATAGTATATAACGTTATTCGTTATATAGTAATAGTATATAACGTTATACGTTATATAGTAATAGTATATAACGTTATACGTTAATGCGTAATAGTATATAACGTTATACGTTATATAGTAATAGTATATAACGTTATACGTTATATAGTAATAGTATATAACGTTATGCGTTATGTAGTAATAGTATATAACGTTATACGTTATATAGTAATAGTATAGAACGTTATACGTTATATAGTAATAGTATATAACGTTATACGTGATATGGTAATAGTATATAACGTTATACGTGATATAGTAATAGTATATAACGTTATACGTGATATGATAATAGTATATAACGTTATACGTGATATAGTAATAGTATATAACGTTATACGTTAATGCGTAATAGTATATAACGTTATACGTTATATAGTAATAGTATATAACGTTATACGTTATATAGTAATAGTATATAACGTTATTCGTTATATAGTAATAGTATATAACGTTATACGTTATATAGTAATAGTATATAACGTTATACGTTAATGCGTAATAGTATATAACGTTATACGTTATATAGTAATAGTATATAACGTTATACGTGATATGGTAATAGTATATAACGTTATACGTTATATAGTAATAGTATATAACGTTATACGTTATATAGTAATAGTATATAACGTTATACGTTATATAGTAATAGTATATAACGTTATCCGTTATATAGTAATAGTATATAACGTTATGCGTTATATAGTAGTAGTATATAACGTCATACGTTATATAGTAATAGTATATAACGTTATACGTTATATAGTAATAGTATATAACGTTATACGTTATATGGTAATAGTATATAACGTTATACGTTATATAGTAATATTATATAACGTTATACGTGATATGGCAATACTATATAACGTTATACGTTATATAGTAATAGTATATAACGTTATACGTTATATAGTAATAGTATATAACGTTATACGTTATATGGTAATAGTATATAACGTTATACGTTATATAGTAATAGTATATAACGTTATGCGTTATATGGTAATAGTATATAACGTTATACGTTATATAGTAATAGTATATAACGTTATACGTTATATAGTAATAGTATATAACGTTATACGTTATATAGTAATAGTATATAACGTTATACGTTATATAGTAATAGTATATAACGTTATACGTGATATGGCAATACTATATAACGTTATACGTTATATAGTAATAGTATATAACGTTATACGTTATATAGTAATAGTATATAACGTTATACGTTATATAGTAATATTATATAACGTTATACGTTATATAGTAATAGTATATAACGTTATACGTTGTATAGTAATATTATATAACGTTATACGCTATTACGTAATAGTATATAATGTTATACGTTAATACGTAATAGTATATATCGTTATACGTTATATAGTAATAATATATAACGTTATACGTTATATAGTAATAGTATATAACGTTATGCGTTATATAGTAATAGTATATAACGTTATACGCTATTACGTAATAGTATATAAAGTTATACGTTAATACGTAATAGTATATATCGTTATACGTTATATAGTAATAATATATAACGTTATACGTTATATAGTAATAGTATATAACGTTATGCGTTATATAGTAATAGTATATAACGTTATACGTTATATAGTAATAGTATATAACATTATACGTTATATAGTAATAGTATAGAACGTTGTACGTTATATAGTGATAGTATATAACGTTATACGTTATATAGTAATAGTATATAACGTTATACGTTATATAGTAATAGTATATAACGTTATACGTTATATAGTAATAGTATATAACGTTATACGTTATATAGTAATATTATATAACGTTATACGTGATATGGCAATACTATATAACGTATAACGTTATATAGTAATAGTATATAACGTTATACGTTATATAGTAATAGTATATAACGTTATACGTTATATAGTAATAGTATATTACGTTATACGTTATATAGTAATAGTATATAACGTTATACGTTATATAGTAATAGTATATAACGTTATACGTTAGTACGTAATAATATGCATCGATATACGTGATATGGTAATACTATATAACGTTATACGCTATTACGTAATAGTATATAACGTTATACGTTAATACGTAATAGTATATATCGTTATACGTTATATAGTAATAGTATATAACGTTATACGTTAATGCGTAATAATATACAACGTTATACCCGATATGGCAATACTATATAACGTCATACGTTATTACGTAATAGTATATTACGTTATACGTTATATAGTAATAGTATATAACGTTATGCGTTATATAGTAATAGTATATAACGTTATACGTTAGTACGTAATAGTATACAACGTTATACCCGATATGGCAATACTATATAACGTTATACGTAATTACGTAATAGTATATAACGTTATACGTTATTACGTAATAGTATATAACGTTATACGTTATATAGTAATAGTATATAACGTTATACGTTAATGCGTTATAGTATATAACGTTATACGTTATATAGTAATATTATATAACGTTATACGTTATATAGTAATAGTATATAACGTTATACGTTATATAGTAATAGTATATAACGTTATACGTTATATAGTAATAGTATATAACGTTATACGTTAATGCGTAATAGTATATAACGTTATACGTTACATAGTAATAGTATATAACGTTATACGTTAATGCGTAATAGTATATAACGTTATACGTTATATAGTAATAGTATATAACGTTATACGTTATATAGTAATAGTATATAACGTTATACGTTATATAGTAATAGTATATAACGTTATACGTTATATAGTAATAGTATATAACGTTATACGTTATATAGTAATAGTATATAACGTTATTCGTTATATAGTAATAGTATATAACGTTATACGTTATATAGTAATAGTATATAACGTTATACGTTATATAGTAATAGTATATAACGTTATACGTGATATGGCAATACTATATAACGTTATACGTTATATAGTAACAGTATAGAACGTTGTACGTTATATAGTAACAGTATAGAACGTTGTACGTTATATAGTAATAGAATATAACGTTATACGTTATATAGTAATATTATATAACGTTATACGTGATATGGCAGCACTATATAACGTTATACGTTATATAGTAACAGTATAGAACGTTGTACGTTATATAGTAATAGTATATAACGTTATACGTTATATAGTAATAGTATATAACGTTATACGTTATATAGTAATATTATATAACGTTATACGTGATATGGCAATACTATATAACGTTATACGTTATATAGTAATACTATATAACGTTATACGTTATATAGTAATAGTATATAACGTTATACGTTATATAGTAATAGTATATAACGTTATACGTTATATAGTAATAGTATATAACGTTATACGTTATATAGTAATAGTATATAACGTTATACGTTATATAGTAATAGTATATTACGTTATACGTTATATAGTAATAGTATATAACGTTATACGTTATATAGTAATAGTATTTAACGTTATACGTTATATAGTAATAGTATAGAACGTTGTACGTTATATAGTAATAGTATATAACGTTATACGTGATATGGTAATAGTATATAACGTTATACGTGATATGGTAATAGTATATAACGTTATACGTTGTATAGTAATATTATATAACGTTATACGCTATTACGTAATAGTATATAAAGTTATACGTTAATACGTAATAGTATATATCGTTATACGTTATATAGTAATAATATATAACGTTATACGTTATATAGTAATAGTATATAACGTTATGCGTTATATAGTAATAGTATATAACGTTATACGTGATATGGCAATACTATATAACGTCATACGTTATATAGTAATAGTATATAACGTTATACGTTATATAGTAATAGTATATAACGTTATACGTTATATAGTAATAGTATATTACGTTATACGTTATATAGTAATAGTATATAACGTTATACGTTATATAGTAATAGTATTTAACGTTATACGTTATATAGTAATAGTATATTACGTTATACGTTATATAGTAATAGTATATAACGTTATACGTTATATAGTAATAGTATTTAACGTTATACGTTATATAGTAATAGTATAGAACGTTGTACGTTATATAGTAATAGTATATAACGTTATACGTGATATGGTAATAGTATATAACGTTATACGTGATATGGTAATAGTATATAACGTTATACGTGATATAGTAATAGTATATAACGTTATACGTGATATGGTAATAGTATATAACGTTATACGTGATATAGTAATAGTATATAACGTTATACGTTAATGCGTAATAGTATATAACGTTATACGTTATATAGTAATAGTATATAACGTTATACGTGATATGGTAATAGTATATAACGTTATACGTGATATAGTAATAGTATATAACGTTATACGTGATATGGTAATAGTATATAACGTTATACGTGATATAGTAATAGTATATAACGTTATACGTTATATAGTAATAGTATATAACGTTATACGTTATATAGTAATAGTATATAACGTTATACGTTATATAGTAATAGTATATAACGTTATACGTTATATAGTAATAGTATATAACGTTATGCGTTATATAGTAATAGTATATAACGTTATACGTTATATAGTAATAGTATATAACGTTATACGTTATATAGTCATAGTATATAACGTTATACGTTATATAGTAATAGTATATAACGTTATACGTTATATAGTAATAGTATATAACGTTATTCGTTATATAGTAATAGTATATAACGTTATACGTTATATAGTAATAGTATATAACGTTATACGTTAATGCGTAATAGTATATAACGTTATACGTTATATAGTAATAGTATATAACGTTATACGTTATATAGTAATAGTATATAACGTTATGCGTTATGTAGTAATAGTATATAACGTTATACGTTATATAGTAATAGTATAGAACGTTATACGTTATATAGTAATAGTATATAACGTTATACGTGATATAGTAATAGTATATAACGTTATACGTGATATAGTAATAGTATATAACGTTATACGTGATATGATAATAGTATATAACGTTATACGTGATATAGTAATAGTATATAACGTTATACGTTAATGCGTAATAGTATATAACGTTATACGTTATATAGTAATAGTATATAACGTTATACGTTATATAGTAATAGTATATAACGTTATTCGTTATATAGTAATAGTATATAACGTTATACGTTATATAGTAATAGTATATAACGTTATACGTTAATGCGTAATAGTATATAACGTTATACGTTATATAGTAATAGTATATAACGTTATACGTTATATAGTAATAGTATATAACGTTATACGTTATATAGTAATAGTATATAACGTTATACGTTATATAGTAATAGTATATAACGTTATACGTTATATAGTAATAGTATATAACGTTATCCGTTATATAGTAATAGTATATAACGTTATGCGTTATATAGTAGTAGTATATAACGTCGTACGTTATATAGTAATAGTATATAACGTTATACGTTATATAGTAATAGTATATAACGTTATACGTTATATGGTAATAGTATATAACGTTATACGTTATATAGTAATATTATATAACGTTATACGTGATATGGCAATACTATATAACGTTATACGTTATATAGTAATAGTATATAACGTTATACGTTATATAGTAATAGTATATAACGTTATACGTTATATGGTAATAGTATATAACGTTATACGTTATATAGTAATAGTATATAACGTTATGCGTTATATGGTAATAGTATATAACGTTATACGTTATATAGTAATAGTATATAACGTTATACGTTATATAGTAATAGTATATAACGTTATACGTTATATAGTAATAGTATATAACGTTATACGTTATATAGTAATAGTATATAACGTTATACGTTATATAGTAATAGTATATAACGTTATACGTTATATAGTAATAGTATATAACGTTATACGTCATATAGTAATATTATATAACGTTATACGTGATATGGCAATACTATATAACGTATAACGTTATATAGTAATAGTATATAACGTTATACGTTATATAGTAATAGTATATAACGTTATACGTTATATAGTAATATTATATAACGTTATACGTTATATAGTAATAGTATATAACGTTATACGTTGTATAGTAATATTATATAACGTTATACGCTATTACGTAATAGTATATAAAGTTATACGTTAATACGTAATAGTATATATCGTTATACGTTATATAGTAATAATATATAACGTTATACGTTATATAGTAATAGTATATAACGTTATGCGTTATATAGTAATAGTATATAACGTTATACGCTATTACGTAATAGTATATAAAGTTATACGTTAATACGTAATAGTATATATCGTTATACGTTATATAGTAATAATATATAACGTTATACGTTATATAGTAATAGTATATAACGTTATGCGTTATATAGTAATAGTATATAACGTTATACGTTATATAGTAATAGTATATAACATTATACGTTATATAGTAATAGTATAGAACGTTGTACGTTATATAGTGATAGTATATAACGTTATACGTTATATAGTAATAGTATATAACGTTATACGTTATATAGTAATAGTATATAACGTTATACGTTATATAGTAATAGTATATAACGTTATACGTTATATAGTAATAGTATATAACGTTATACGTTATATAGTCATAGTATATAACGTTATACGTTATATAGTAATAGTATATAACGTTATACGTTATATAGTAATAGTATATAACGTTATTCGTTATATAGTAATAGTATATAACGTTATACGTTATATAGTAATAGTATATAACGTTATACGTTAATGCGTAATAGTATATAACGTTATACGTTATATAGTAATAGTATATAACGTTATACGTTATATAGTAATAGTATATAACGTTATGCGTTATGTAGTAATAGTATATAACGTTATACGTTATATAGTAATAGTATAGAACGTTATACGTTATATAGTAATAGTATATAACGTTATACGTGATATGGTAATAGTATATAACGTTATACGTGATATAGTAATAGTATATAACGTTATACGTGATATGATAATAGTATATAACGTTATACGTGATATAGTAATAGTATATAACGTTATACGTTAATGCGTAATAGTATATAACGTTATACGTTATATAGTAATAGTATATAACGTTATACGTTATATAGTAATAGTATATAACGTTATTCGTTATATAGTAATAGTATATAACGTTATACGTTATATAGTAATAGTATATAACGTTATACGTTAATGCGTAATAGTATATAACGTTATACGTTATATAGTAATAGTATATAACGTTATACGTTATATAGTAATAGTATATAACGTTATACGTTATATAGTAATAGTATATAACGTTATACGTTATATAGTAATAGTATATAACGTTATACGTTATATAGTAATAGTATATAACGTTATCCGTTATATAGTAATAGTATATAACGTTATGCGTTATATAGTAGTAGTATATAACGTCATACGTTATATAGTAATAGTATATAACGTTATACGTTATATAGTAATAGTATATAACGTTATACGTTATATGGTAATAGTATATAACGTTATACGTTATATAGTAATATTATATAACGTTATACGTGATATGGCAATACTATATAACGTTATACGTTATATAGTAATAGTATATAACGTTATACGTTATATAGTAATAGTATATAACGTTATACGTTATATGGTAATAGTATATAACGTTATACGTTATATAGTAATAGTATATAACGTTATGCGTTATATGGTAATAGTATATAACGTTATACGTTATATAGTAATAGTATATAACGTTATACGTTATATAGTAATAGTATATAACGTTATACGTTATATAGTAATAGTATATAACGTTATACGTTATATAGTAATAGTATATAACGTTATACGTTATATAGTAATAGTATATAACGTTATACGTTATATAGTAATAGTATATAACGTTATACGTCATATAGTAATATTATATAACGTTATACGTGATATGGCAATACTATATAACGTTATACGTTATATAGTAATAGTATATAACGTTATACGTTATATAGTAATAGTATATAACGTTATACGTTATATAGTAATATTATATAACGTTATACGTTATATAGTAATAGTATATAACGTTATACGTTGTATAGTAATATTATATAACGTTATACGCTATTACGTAATAGTATATAAAGTTATACGTTAATACGTAATAGTATATATCGTTATACGTTATATAGTAATAATATATAACGTTATACGTTATATAGTAATAGTATATAACGTTATGCGTTATATAGTAATAGTATATAACGTTATACGCTATTACGTAATAGTATATAAAGTTATACGTTAATACGTAATAGTATATATCGTTATACGTTATATAGTAATAATATATAACGTTATACGTTATATAGTAATAGTATATAACGTTATGCGTTATATAGTAATAGTATATAACGTTATACGTTATATAGTAATAGTATATAACATTATACGTTATATAGTAATAGTATAGAACGTTGTACGTTATATAGTGATAGTATATAACGTTATACGTTATATAGTAATAGTATATAACGTTATACGTTATATAGTAATAGTATATAACGTTATACGTTATATAGTAATAGTATATAACGTTATACGTTATATAGTAATATTATATAACGTTATACGTGATATGGCAATACTATATAACGTTATACGTTATATAGTAATAGTATATAACGTTATACGTTATATAGTAATAGTATATAACGTTATACGTTATATAGTAATAGTATATTACGTTATACGTTATATAGTAATAGTATATAACGTTATACGTTATATAGTAATAGTATATAACGTTATACGTTAGTACGTAATAATATGCATCGATATACGTGATATGGTAATACTATATAACGTTATACGCTATTACGTAATAGTATATAACGTTATACGTTAATACGTAATAGTATATATCGTTATACGTTATATAGTAATAGTATATAACGTTATACGTTAATGCGTAATAATATACAACGTTATACCCGATATGGCAATACTATATAACGTCATACGTTATTACGTAATAGTATATTACGTTATACGTTATATAGTAATAGTATATAACGTTATGCGTTATATAGTAATAGTATATAACGTTATACGTTAGTACGTAATAGTATACAACGTTATACCCGATATGGCAATACTATATAACGTTATACGTTATTACGTAATAGTATATAACGTTATACGTTATTACGTAATAGTATATAACGTTATACGTTATATAGTAATAGTATATAACGTTATACGTTAATGCGTTATAGTATATAACGTTATACGTTATATAGTAATATTATATAACGTTATACGTTATATAGTAATAGTATATAACGTTATACGTTATATAGTAATAGTATATAACGTTATACGTTATATAGTAATAGTATATAACGTTATACGTTAATGCGTAATAGTATATAACGTTATACGTTACATAGTAATAGTATATAACGTTATACGTTAATGCGTAATAGTATATAACGTTATACGTTATATAGTAATAGTATATAACGTTATACGTTATATAGTAATAGTATATAACGTTATACGTTATATAGTAATAGTATATAACGTTATACGTTATATAGTAATAGTATATAACGTTATACGTTATATAGTAATAGTATATAACGTTATTCGTTATATAGTAATAGTATATAACGTTATACGTTATATAGTAATAGTATATAACGTTATACGTTATATAGTAATAGTATATAACGTTATACGTGATATGGCAATACTATATAACGTTATACGTTATATAGTAACAGTATAGAACGTTGTACGTTATATAGTAACAGTATAGAACGTTGTACGTTATATAGTAATAGAATTTAACGTTATACGTTATATAGTAATATTATATAACGTTATACGTGATATGGCAGCACTATATAACGTTATACGTTATATAGTAACAGTATAGAACGTTGTACGTTATATAGTAATAGTATATAACGTTATACGTTATATAGTAATAGTATATAACGTTATACGTTATATAGTAATATTATATAACGTTATACGTGATATGGCAATACTATATAACGTTATACGTTATATAGTAATACTATATAACGTTATACGTTATATAGTAATAGTATATAACGTTATACGTTATATAGTAATAGTATATAACGTTATACGTTATATAGTAATAGTATATAACGTTATACGTTATATAGTAATAGTATATAACGTTATACGTTATATAGTAATAGTATATAACGTTATACGTTATATAGTAATAGTATATAACGTTATACGTTATATAGTAATAGTATATAACGTTATACGTTATATAGTAATAGTATATAACGTTATACGTTATATAGTAATAGTATATAACGTTATACGTTATATAGTAATATTATATAACGTTATACGTGATATGGCAATACTATATAACGTTATACGTTATATAGTAACAGTATAGAACGTTGTACGTTATATAGTAACAGTATAGAACGTTGTACGTTATATAGTAATAGAATATAACGTTATACGTTATATAGTAATATTATATAACGTTATACGTGATATGGCAGCACTATATAACGTTATACGTTATATAGTAACAGTATAGAACGTTGTACGTTATATAGTAATAGTATATAACGTTATACGTTATATAGTAATAGTATATAACGTTATACGTTATATAGTAATAGTATATAACGTTATACGTTATATAGTAATAGTATATAACGTTATACGTTATATAGTAATAGTATATAACGTTATACGTTATATAGTAATATTATATAACGTTATACGTGATATGGCAATACTATATAACGTTATACGTTATATAGTAATAGTATATAACATTATACGTTATATAGTAATAGTATATAACGTTATACGTTATATAGTAATAGTATATTACGTTATACGTTATATAGTAATAGTATATAACGTTATACGTTATATAGTAATAGTATATAACGTTATACGTTATATAGTAATAGTATATAACGTTATGCGTTATATAGTAATAGTATATAACGTTATACGTTATATAGTAATAGTATATAACGTTATACGTTATATAGTAATAGTATATAACGTTATACGTTATATAGTAATAGTATATAACGTTATACGTTAATGCGTAATAGTATATAACGTTATACGTTACATAGTAATAGTATATAACGTTATACGTTAATGCGTAATAGTATATAACGTTATACGTTATATAGTTATAGTATATAACGTTATACGTTATATAGTAATAGTATATAACGTTATACGTTATATAGTAATAGTATATAACGTTATACGTTATATAGTAATAGTATATAACGTTATACGTTATATAGTAATAGTATATAACGTTATTCGTTATATAGTAATAGTATATAACGTTATACGTTATATAGTAATAGTATATAACGTTATACGTTATATAGTAATAGTATATAACGTTATACGTGATATGGCAATACTATATAACGTTATACGTTATATAGTAACAGTATAGAACGTTGTACGTTATATAGTAACAGTATAGAACGTTGTACGTTATATAGTAATAGAATATAACGTTATACGTTATATAGTAATATTATATAACGTTATACGTGATATGGCAGCACTATATAACGTTATACGTTATATAGTAACAGTATAGAACGTTGTACGTTATATAGTAATAGTATATAACGTTATACGTTATATAGTAATAGTATATAACGTTATACGTTATATAGTAATATTATATAACGTTATACGTGATATGGCAATACTATATAACGTTATACGTTATATACTATTACTATATAACGTTATACGTTATATAGTAATAGTATATAACGTTATACGTTATATAGTAATAGTATATAACGTTATACGTTATATAGTAATAGTATATAACGTTATACGTTATATAGTAATAGTATATAACGTTATACGTTATATAGTAATAGTATATAACGTTATACGTTATATAGTAATAGTATATAACGTTATACGTTATATAGTAATAGTATATAACGTTATACGTTATATAGTAATAGTATATAACGTTATACGTTATATAGTAATAGTATATAACGTTATACGTTATATAGTAATAGTATATAACGTTATACGTTATATAGTAATATTATATAACGTTATACGTGATATGGCAATACTATATAACGTTATACGTTATATAGTAACAGTATAGAACGTTGTACGTTATATAGTAACAGTATAGAACGTTGTACGTTATATAGTAATAGAATATAACGTTATACGTTATATAATATTACTATATAACGTTATACGTGATATGGCAGCACTATATAACGTTATACGTTATATAGTAACAGTATAGAACGTTGTACGTTATATAGTAATAGTATATAACGTTATACGTTATATAGTAATAGTATATAACGTTATACGTTATATAGTAATAGTATATAACGTTATACGTTATATAGTAATAGTATATAACGTTATACGTTATATAGTAATAGTATATAACGTTATACGTTATATAGTAATATTATATAACGTTATACGTGATATGGCAATACTATATAACGTTATACGTTATATAGTAATAGTATATAACATTATACGTTATATAGTAATAGTATATAACGTTATACGTTATATAGTAATAGTATATTACGTTATACGTTATATAGTAATAGTATATAACGTTATACGTTATATAGTAATAGTATATAACGTTATACGTTATATAGTAATAGTATATAACGTTATGCGTTATATAGTAATAGTATATAACGTTATACGTTATATAGTAATAGTATATAACGTTATACGTTATATAGTAATAGTATATAACGTTATACGTTATATAGTAATATTATATAACGTTATACGTGATATGGCAATACTATATAACGTTATACGTTATATAGTAATATTATATAACGTTATACGTTATATAGTAATAGTATATAACGTTATACGATGTATAGTAATATTATATAACGTTATACGCTATTACGTAATAGTATATAACGTTATACGTTAATACGTAATAGTATATATCGTTATACGTTATATAGTAATAGTATATAACGTTATACGTTATATAGTAATAGTATATAACGTTGTACGTTATATAGTAATAGTATATAACGTTATACGTTATATAGTAATAGTATATAACGTTATACGTTATATAGTAATAGTATATAACGTTATACGTTATATAGTAATAGTATATAACGTTATACGTTATATGGTAATAGTATATAACGTTATACGTTATATAGTAATATTATATAACGTTATACGTGATATGGCAATACTATATAACGTTATACGTTATATAGTAATAGTATAGAACGTTGTACGTTATATAGTAATAGTATATAACGTTATACGTTATATAGTAATAGTATATAACGTTATACATTATATAGTAATAGTATATAACGTTATACGTTATATAGTAATAGTATATAACGTTATACATTATATAGTAATAGTATATAACGTTATACGTTATATAGTAATAGTATATAACGTTATACGTTATATAGTAATATTATATAACGTTATACGTGATATGGCAATACTATATAACGTTATACGTTATGTAGTAATAGTATATAACGTTATACGTTATATAGTAATAGTATATAACGTTATACGTTATATAGTAATATTATATAACGTTATACGTTATATAGTAATAGTATATAACGTTATACGTTGTATAGTAATATTATATAACGTTATACGCTATTACGTAATAGTATATAACGTTATACGTTAATACGTAATAGTATATATCGTTATACGTTATATAGTAATAGTATATAACGTTATACGTTATATAGTAATAGTATATAACGTTATGCGTTATATAGTAATAGTATATAACGTTATACGTTATATAGTAATAGTATATAACCTTATACGTTATATAGTAATAGTATAGAACGTTGTACGTTATATAGTAATTGTATATAACGTTATACGTTATATAGTAATATTATATAACGTTATACGTGATATGGCAATACTATATAACGTTATACGTTATATAGTAATACTATATAACGTTATACGTTATATAGTAATACTATATAACGTTATACGTTATATAGTAATAGTATATAACGTTATACGTTATATAGTAATAGTATATAACGTTATACGTTATATAGTAATAGTATATAACGTTATACGTTATATAGTAATATTATATAACGTTATACGTTATATAGTAATAGTATATAACGTTATACGTTATATAGTAATAGTATATAACGTTATACGTTATATAGTAATATTATATAACGTTATACGTGATATGGCAATACTATATAACGTTATACGTTATATAGTAATAGTATATAACGTTATACGTTATATAGTAATAGTATATAACGTTATACGTTATATAGTAATAGTATATAACGTTATGCGTTATATAGTAATAGTATAAAACGTTATACGTGATATAATAATAGTATATAACGTTATACGTGATATGGTAATAGTATATAACGTTATACGTGATATAGTAATAGTACATAACGTTATACGTTAATGCGTAATAGTATATAACGTTATACGTTATATAGTAATAGTATATAACGTTATACGTTAGTACGTAATAATATGCATCGATATACGTGATATGGTAATACTATATAACGTTATACGCTATTACGTAATAGTATATAACGTTATACGTTAATACGTAATAGTATATATCGTTATACGTTATATAGTAATAGTATATAACGTTATACGTTAATGCGTAATAATATACTACGTTATACCCGATATGGCAATACTATATAACGTTATACGTTATTACGTAATAGTATATTACGTTATACGTTATATAGTAATAGTATATAACGTTATGCGTTATATAGTAATAGTATATAACGTTATACGTTAGTACGTAATAGTATACAACGTTATACCCGATATGGCAATACTATATAACGTTATACGTTATTACGTAATAGTATATAACGTTATACGTTATTACGTAATAGTATATAACGTTATACGTGATATGGTAATAGTATATAACGTTATACGTTATATAGTAATAGTATATAACGTTATACGTGATATGGTAATAGTATATAACGTTATACGTGATATAGTAATAGTATATAACGTTATACGTTAATACGTAATAGTATATAACGTTATACGTTATATAGTAATAGTATATAAGGTTATACGTTATATAGTAATAGTATATAACGTTATACGTTATATAGTAATAGTATATAACGTTATACGTTATATAGTAATATTATATAACGTTATACGTCATATGGCAATACTATATAACGTTATACGTTATATAGTAATAGTATATAACGTTATACGTTATATAGTAATAGTATATAACGTTATACGTTATATAGTAATAGTATATAACGTTATACGTTATATAGTAATAGTATATAACGTTATACGTTATATAGTAGTAGTATATAACGTTATACGTTATATAGTAATAGTATATAACGTTATACGTGATATGGTAATAGTATATAACGTTATACGTGATATAGTAATAGTATATAACGTTATACGTTAATGCGTAATAGTATATAACGTTATACGTTATATAGTAATAGTATATAACGTTATACGTTATATAGTAATAGTATATAACGTTATTCGTTATATAGTAATAGTATATAACGTTATACGTTATATAGTGGTAGTATATAACGTTATACGTTATATAGTAATAGTATATAACGTTATACGTTATATAGTAATAGTATATAACGTTATACGTTATATAGTAATAGTATATAACGTTATACGTTATATAGTAAAAGTATATAACGTTATGCGTTATATAGTAATAGTATATAACGTTATACGTTATATAGTAATAGTATATAACGTTATACGTGATATAGTAATAGTATATAACGTTATGCGTTATATAGTAATAGTATATAACGTTATACGTTATATAGTAGTAGTATATAACGTTATACGTTATATAGTAATAGTATATAACGTTATACGTTATATAGTAATAGTATATAACGTTGTACGTTATATAGTAATAGTATATAACGTTATACGTCATATGGCAATACTATATAACGTTATACGTTATATAGTAATAGTATATAACGTTATACGTTATATAGTAATAGTATATAACGTTATACGTTATATAGTAATATTATATAACGTTATACGTGATATGGCAATACTATATAACGTTATACGTTATATAGTAATAGTATAGAACGTTGTACGTTATATAGTAATAATATATAACGTTATACGTGATATGGTAATAGTATATAACGTTATACGTGATATAGTAATAGTATATAACGTTATTCGTGATATGGTAATAGTATATTACGTTATACGTGATATAGTAATAGTATATAACGTTATACGTTAATGCGTAATAGTATATAACGTTATACGTTATATAGTAATAGTATATAACGTTATACGTTATATAGTAATAGTATATAACGTTATTCGTTATATAGTAATAGTATATAACGTTATACGTTATATAGTAATAGTATATAACGTTATACGTTAATGCGTAATAGTATATAACGTTATACGTTATATAGTAATAGTATATAACGTTATACGTGATATAGTAATAGTATATAACGTTATACGTTAATGCGTAATAGTATATAACGTTATACGTTATATAGTAATAGTATATAACGTTATACGTTATATAGTAATAGTATATAACGTTATACGTTATATAGTAATAGTATATAACGTTATACGTTATATAGTAATAGTATATAACGTTATACGTTAATGCGTAATAGTATATAACGTTATACGTTATATAGTAATAGTATATAACGTTATACGTTATATAGTAATAGTATATAACGTTATACGTTATATAGTAATAGTATATAACGTTATACGTTATATAGTAATAGTATATAACGTTATACGTTATATAGTAATATTATATAACGTTATACGTGATATGGCAATACGATATAACGTTATACGTTATATAGTAATAGTATATAACGTTATACGTTATATAGTAATAGTATATAACGTTATACGTTATATAGTAATAGTATATTACGTTATACGTTATATAGTAATAGTATATAACGTTATACGTTATATAGTAATAGTATATAACGTTATACGTTATATAGTAATAGTATATAACGTTATACGTTAATGCGTAATAGTATATAACGTTATACGTTATATAGTAATAGTATATAACGTTATACGTTATATAGTAATAGTATATAACGTTATACGTTATATAGTAATAGTATATAACGTTATACGTTATATAGTAATAGTATATAACGTTATACGTTAATGCGTAATAGTATATAACGTTATACGTTATATAGTAATAGTATATAACGTTATACGTTATATAGTAATAGTATATAACGTTATACGTTATATAGTAATAGTATATAACGTTATACGTTATATAGTAATAGTATATAACGTTATACGTTATATAGTAATATTATATAACGTTATACGTGATATGGCAATACTATATAACGTTATACGTTATATAGTAATAGTATATAACGTTATACGTTATATAGTAATAGTATATAACGTTATACGTTATATAGTAATAGTATATTACGTTATACGTTTTATAGTAATAGTATATAACGTTATACGTTATATAGTAATAGTATTTAACGTTATACGTTAAATAGTAATAGTATAGAACGTTGTACGTTATATAGTAATAGTATATAACGTTATACGTGATATGGTAATAGTATATAACGTTATACGTGATATAGTAATAGTATATAACGTTATACGTGATATGGTAATAGTATATAACGTTATACGTGATATAGTAATAGTATATAACGTTATACGTTAATGCGTAATAGTATATAACGTTATACGTTATATAGTAATAGTATATAACGTTATACGTTATATAGTAATAGTATATAACGTTATTCGTTATATAGTAATAGTATATAACGTTATACGTTATATAGTAATAGTATATAACGTTATACGTTAATGCGTAATAGTATATAACGTTATACGATATATAGTAATAGTATATAACGTTATACGTTATATAGTAATAGTATATAACGTTATACGTTATATAGTAATAGTATATAACGTTATACGTTATATAGTAATAGTATATAACGTTATACGTTATATAGTAATATTATATAACGTTATACGCGATATGGCAATACTATATAACGTTATACGTTATATAGTAATAGTATATAACGTTATACGTTATATAGTAATAGTGTATAACGTTATACGTTATATAGTAATAGTATATAACGTTATACGTTATATAGTAATAGTATATAACGTTATACGTTATATAGTAATAGTATATAACGTTATGCGTTATATAGTAATAGTATATAACGTTATACGTTATATAGTAATAGTATATAACGTTATACGTTATATAGTAATAGTATATAACGTTATACGTTATATAGTAATAGTATTTAACGTTATACGTTAAATAGTAATAGTATAGAACGTTGTACGTTATATAGTAATAGTATATAACGTTATACGTGATATGGTAATAGTATATAACGTTATACGTGATATAGTAATAGTATATAACGTTATACGTTATATAGTAATATTATATAACGTTATACGTGATATGGCAATACTATATAACGTTATACGTTATATAGTAATAGTATATAACGTTATACGTTATATAGTAATAGTATATAACGTTATACGTTATATAGTAATAGTATATTACGTTATACGTTATATAGTAATAGTATATAACGTTATACGTTATATAGTAATAGTATTTAACGTTATACGTTAAATAGTAATAGTATAGAACGTTGTACGTTATATAGTAATAGTATATAACGTTATACGTGATATGGTAATAGTATATAACGTTATACGTTATATAGTAATAGTATATAACGTTATACGTGATATGGTAATAGTATATAACGTTATACGTGATATAGTAATAGTATATAACGTTATACGTTAATGCGTAATAGTATATAACGTTATACGTTATATAGTAATAGTATATAACGTTGTACGTTATATAGTAATAGTATATAACGTTATACGTGATATGGTAATAGTATATAACGTTATACGTGATATAGTAATAGTATATAACGTTATACGTGATATGGTAATAGTATATAACGTTATACGTGATATAGTAATAGTATATAACGTTATACGTTAATGCGTAATAGTATATAACGTTATACGTTATATAGTAATAGTATATAACGTTATACGTTATATAGTAATAGTATATAACGTTATTCCTTATATAGTAATAGTATATAACGTTTTACGTTATATAGTAATAGTATATAACGTTATACGTTAATGCGTAATAGTATATAACGTTATACGTTATATAGTAATAGTATATAACGTTATACGTTATATAGTAATAGTATATAACGTTATACGTTATATAGTAATAGTATATAACGTTATACGTTATATAGTAATAGTATATAACGTTATACGTTATATAGTAATAGTATATAACGTTATACGTTATATAGTAATAGTATATAACGTTATGCGTTATATAGTAATAGTATATAACGTTATACGTTATATAGTAATAGTATATAACGTTCTACGTTATTTAGTAATAGTATATAACGTTATACGTTATATAGTAATAGTATATAACGTTATACGTTATATAGTAATAGTATATAACGTTATACGTTATATAGTAATATTATATAACGTTATACGTGATATGGCAATACTATATAACGTTATACGTTATATAGTAATAGTATATAACGTTATACGTTATATTGTAATAGTATATAACGTTATACGTTATATAGTAATAGTATATAACGTTATGCGTTATATAGTAATAGTATATAACGTTATACGTTATATAGTAATAGTATATAACGTTATACGTTATATAGTAATAGTATATAACGTTATACGTTATATAGTAATGGTATATAACGTTATACGTTATATAGTAATAGTATATAACGTTATACGTTATATAGTAATAGTATATAACGTTATACGTTATATAGTAATAGTATATAACGTTATACGTTATATAGTAATAGTATATAACGTTATTCGTTATATAGTAATAGTATATAACGTTATACGTTATATAGTAATGGTATATAACGTTATACGTTAATGCGTAATAGTATATAACGTTATACGTTATATAGTAATGGTATATAACGTTATACGTTAATGCGTAATAGTATATAACGTTATACGTTATATAGTAATAGTATATAACGTTATACGTTATATAGTAATAGTATATAACGTTATACGTTATATAGTAATATTATATATCGTTATACGTGATATGGCAATACTATATAACGTTATACGTTATATAGTAATAGTATATAACGTTATGCGTTATATAGTAATAGTATATAACGTTATACGTTATATAGTAATAATATATAACGTTATACGTTATATAGTAATAGTATATAACGTTATACGTTATATAGTAATAGTATATAACGTTATACGTTATATAGTAATAGTATATAACGTTATGCGTTATATAGTAATAGTATATAACGTTATACGTTATATAGTAATAATATATAACGTTATACGTTATATAGTAATAGTATATAACGTTATACGTTATATAGTAATAGTATATAACGTTATACGTTATATAGTAATAGTATATAACGTTATACGTTATATAGTAATAGTATATAACGTTATACGTTATATAGTAATAGTATATAACGTTATACGTTATATAGTAATAGTATATAACGTTATACGTTATATAGTAATAGTATATAACGTTATACGTTACATAGTAATAGTATATAACGTTATACGTTAATGCGTAATGGTATATAACGTTATACGTTATATAGTAATATTATATAACGTTATACGTGATATGGCAATACTATATAACGTCATACGTTATATAGTAATAGTATATAACGTTATACGTTAATGCGTAATAGTATTTAACGTTATACGTTACATAGTAATAGTATATAACGTTATACGTTAATGCGTAATAGTATATAACGTTATACGTTACATAGTAATAGTATATAACGTTATACGTTAATGCGTAATAGTATATAACGTTATACGTTATATAGTAATATTATATAACGTTATACGTGATATGGCAATACTATATAACGTCATACGTTATATAGTAATAGTATATAACGTTATACGTTAATGCGTAATAGTATATAACGTTATACGTTATATAGTAATAGTATATAACGTTATACGTTATATAGTAATAGTATATAACGTTATACGTTATATAGTAATAGTATATAACGTTATACGTTATATAGTAATAGTATATAACGTTATACGTTAATGCGTAATAGTATATAACGTTATACGTTACATAGTAATAGTATATAACGTTATACGTTAATGCGTAATAGTATATAACGTTTTACGTTATATAGTAATATTATATAACGTTATACGTGATATGGCAATACTATATAACGTCATACGTTATATAGTAATAGTATATAACGTTATACGTTATATAGTAATAGTATATAACGTTATACGTTATATAGTAATAGTATATTACGTTATACGTTATATAGTAATAGTATATAACGTTATACGTTATATAGTAATAGTATTTAACGTTATACGTTATATAGTAATAGTATAGAACGTTGTACGTTATATAGTAATAGTATATAACGTTATACGTGATATGGTAATAGTATATAACGTTATACGTGATATGGTAATAGTATATAACGTTATACGTGATATAGTAATAGTATATAACGTTATACGTGATATGGTAATAGTATATAACGTTATACGTGATATAGTAATAGTATATAACGTTATACGTTAATGCGTAATAGTATATAACGTTATACGTTATATAGTAATAGTATATAACGTTATACGTGATATGGTAATAGTATATAACGTTATACGTGATATAGTAATAGTATATAACGTTATACGTGATATGGTAATAGTATATAACGTTATACGTGATATAGTAATAGTATATAACGTTATACGTTATATAGTAATAGTATATAACGTTATACGTTATATAGTAATAGTATATAACGTTATACGTTATATAGTAATAGTATATAACGTTATACGTTATATAGTAATAGTATATAACGTTATGCGTTATATAGTAATAGTATATAACGTTATACGTTATATAGTAATAGTATATAACGTTATACGTTATATAGTCATAGTATATAACGTTATACGTTATATAGTAATAGTATATAACGTTATACGTTATATAGTAATAGTATATAACGTTATTCGTTATATAGTAATAGTATATAACGTTATACGTTATATAGTAATAGTATATAACGTTATACGTTAATGCGTAATAGTATATAACGTTATACGTTATATAGTAATAGTATATAACGTTATACGTTATATAGTAATAGTATATAACGTTATGCGTTATGTAGTAATAGTATATAACGTTATACGTTATATAGTAATAGTATATAACGTTATACGTTATATAGTAATAGTATATAACGTTATACGTTATATAGTAATAGTATATAACGTTATACGTTATATAGTAATAGTATATAACGTTATACGTTATATAGTAATAGTATATAACGTTATGCGTTATATAGTAATAGTATATAACGTTATACGTTATATAGTAATAGTATATAACGTTCTACGTTATTTAGTAATAGTATATAACGTTATACGTTATATAGTAATAGTATATAACGTTATACGTTAATGCGTAATAGTATATAACGTTATACGTTATATAGTAATAGTATATAACGTTATACGTTATATAGTAATAGTATATAACGTTATACGTTATATAGTAATAGTATATAACGTTATACGTTATATAGTAATAGTATATAACGTTATACGTTATATAGTAATAGTATATAACGTTATACGTTATATAGTAATAGTATATAACGTTATGCGTTATATAGTAATAGTATATAACGTTATACGTTATATAGTAATAGTATATAACGTTCTACGTTATTTAGTAATAGTATATAACGTTATACGTTATATAGTAATAGTATATAACGTTATACGTTATATAGTAATAGTATATAACGTTATACGTTATATAGTAATATTATATAACGTTATACGTGATATGGCAATACTATATAACGTTATACGTTATATAGTAATAGTATATAACGTTATACGTTATATTGTAATAGTATATAACGTTATACGTTATATAGTAATAGTATATAACGTTATGCGTTATATAGTAATAGTATATAACGTTATACGTTATATAGTAATAGTATATAACGTTATACGTTATATAGTAATAGTATATAACGTTATACGTTATATAGTAATGGTATATAACGTTATACGTTATATAGTAATAGTATATAACGTTATACGTTATATAGTAATAGTATATAACGTTATACGTTATATAGTAATAGTATATAACGTTATACGTTATATAGTAATAGTATATAACGTTATTCGTTATATAGTAATAGTATATAACGTTATACGTTATATAGTAATGGTATATAACGTTATACGTTAATGCGTAATAGTATATAACGTTATACGTTATATAGTAATAGTATATAACGTTATACGTTAATGCGTAATAGTATATAACGTTATACGTTATATAGTAATAGTATATAACGTTATACGTTATATAGTAATAGTATATAACGTTATACGTTATATAGTAATATTATATATCGTTATACGTGATATGGCAATACTATATAACGTATAACGTTATATAGTAATAGTATATAACGTTATGCGTTATATAGTAATAGTATATAACGTTATACGTTATATAGTAATAATATATAACGTTATACGTTATATAGTAATAGTATATAACGTTATACGTTATATAGTAATAGTATATAACGTTATACGTTATATAGTAATAGTATATAACGTTATGCGTTATATAGTAATAGTATATAACGTTATACGTTATATAGTAATAATATATAACGTTATACGTTATATAGTAATAGTATATAACGTTATACGTTATATAGTAATAGTATATAACGTTATACGTTATATAGTAATAGTATATAACGTTATACGTTATATAGTAATAGTATATAACGTTATACGTTATATAGTAATAGTATATAACGTTATACGTTATATAGTAATAGTATATAACGTTATACGTTATATAGTAATAGTATATAACGTTATACGTTACATAGTAATAGTATATAACGTTATACGTTAATGCGTAATGGTATATAACGTTATACGTTATATAGTAATATTATATAACGTTATACGTGATATGGCAATACTATATAACGTCATACGTTATATAGTAATAGTATATAACGTTATACGTTAATGCGTAATAGTATTTAACGTTATACGTTACATAGTAATAGTATATAACGTTATACGTTAATGCGTAATAGTATATAACGTTATACGTTACATAGTAATAGTATATAACGTTATACGTTAATGCGTAATAGTATATAACGTTATACGTTATATAGTAATATTATATAACGTTATACGTGATATGGCAATACTATATAACGTCATACGTTATATAGTAATAGTATATAACGTTATACGTTAATGCGTAATAGTATATAACGTTATACGTTATATAGTAATAGTATATAACGTTATACGTTATATAGTAATAGTATATAACGTTATACGTTATATAGTAATAGTATATAACGTTATACGTTAATGCGTAATAGTATATAACGTTATACGTTACATAGTAATAGTATATAACGTTATACGTTAATGCGTAATAGTATATAACGTTTTACGTTATATAGTAATATTATATAACGTTATACGTGATATGGCAATACTATATAACGTCATACGTTATATAGTAATAGTATATAACGTTATACGTTATATAGTAATAGTATATAACGTTATACGTTATATAGTAATAGTATATTACGTTATACGTTATATAGTAATAGTATATAACGTTATACGTTATATAGTAATAGTATTTAACGTTATACGTTATATAGTAATAGTATAGAACGTTGTACGTTATATAGTAATAGTATATAACGTTATACGTGATATGGTAATAGTATATAACGTTATACGTGATATGGTAATAGTATATAACGTTATACGTGATATAGTAATAGTATATAACGTTATACGTGATATGGTAATAGTATATAACGTTATACGTGATATAGTAATAGTATATAACGTTATACGTTAATGCGTAATAGTATATAACGTTATACGTTATATAGTAATAGTATATAACGTTATACGTGATATGGTAATAGTATATAACGTTATACGTGATATAGTAATAGTATATAACGTTATACGTGATATGGTAATAGTATATAACGTTATACGTGATATAGTAATAGTATATAACGTTATACGTTATATAGTAATAGTATATAACGTTATACGTTATATAGTAATAGTATATAACGTTATACGTTATATAGTAATAGTATATAACGTTATACGTTATATAGTAATAGTATATAACGTTATGCGTTATATAGTAATAGTATATAACGTTATACGTTATATAGTAATAGTATATAACGTTATACGTTATATAGTCATAGTATATAACGTTATACGTTATATAGTAATAGTATATAACGTTATATGTTATATAGTAATAGTATATAACGTTATTCGTTATATAGTAATAGTATATAACGTTATACGTTATATAGTAATAGTATATAACGTTATACGTTAATGCGTAATAGTATATAACGTTATACGTTATATAGTAATAGTATATAACGTTATACGTTATATAGTAATAGTATATAACGTTATGCGTTATGTAGTAATAGTATATAACGTTATACGTTATATAGTAATAGTATAGAACGTTATACGTTATATAGTAATAGTATATAACGTTATACGTGATATGGTAATAGTATATAACGTTATACGTGATATAGTAATAGTATATAACGTTATACGTGATATGATAATAGTATATAACGTTATACGTGATATAGTAATAGTATATAACGTTATACGTTAATGCGTA
The DNA here is from genome assembly GCF_910591885.1 of Bombus terrestris. Lineage (NCBI taxonomy): Eukaryota > Metazoa > Arthropoda > Insecta > Hymenoptera > Apidae > Bombus > Bombus terrestris. Next base: position 1,602,902 of record NC_063286.1, read on the forward strand.
ATAGTATATAACGTTATACGTTATATAGTAATAGTATATAACGTTATACGTTATATAGTAATAGTATATAACGTTATTCGTTATATAGTAATAGTATATAACGTTATACGTTATATAGTAATAGTATATAACGTTATACGTTAATGCGTAATAGTATATAACGTTATACGTTATATAGTAATAGTATATAACGTTATACGTTATATAGTAATAGTATATAACGTTATACGTTATATAGTAATAGTATATAACGTTATACGTTATATAGTAATAGTATATAACGTTATACGTTATATAGTAATAGTATATAACGTTATCCGTTATATAGTAATAGTATATAACGTTATGCGTTATATAGTAGTAGTATATAACGTCATACGTTATATAGTAATAGTATATAACGTTATACGTTATATAGTAATAGTATATAACGTTATACGTTATATGGTAATAGTATATAACGTTATACGTTATATAGTAATATTATATAACGTTATACGTGATATGGCAATACTATATAACGTTATACGTTATATGGTAATAGTATATAACGTTATACGTTATATAGTAATAGTATATAACGTTATACGTTATATGGTAATAGTATATAACGTTATACGTTATATAGTAATAGTATATAACGTTATGCGTTATATGGTAATAGTATATAACGTTATACGTTATATAGTAATAGTATATAACGTTATACGTTATATAGTAATAGTATATAACGTTATACGTTATATAGTAATAGTATATAACGTTATACGTTATATAGTAATAGTATATAACGTTATACGTTATATAGTAATAGTATATAACGTTATACGTTATATAGTAATAGTATATAACGTTATACGTCATATAGTAATATTATATAACGTTATACGTGATATGGCAATACTATATAACGTTATACGTTATATAGTAATAGTATATAACGTTATACGTTATATAGTAATAGTATATAACGTTATACGTTATATAGTAATATTATATAACGTTATACGTTATATAGTAATAGTATATAACGTTATACGTTATATAGTAATATTATATAACGTTATACGCTATTACGTAATAGTATATAAAGTTATACGTTAATACGTAATAGTATATATCGTTATACGTTATATAGTAATAATATATAACGTTATACGTTATATAGTAATAGTATATAACGTTATGCGTTATATAGTAATAGTATATAACGTTATACGCTATTACGTAATAGTATATAAAGTTATACGTTAATACGTAATAGTATATATCGTTATACGTTATATAGTAATAATATATAACGTTATACGTTATATAGTAATAGTATATAACGTTATGCGTTATATAGTAATAGTATATAACGTTATACGTTATATAGTAATAGTATATAACATTATACGTTATATAGTAATAGTATAGAACGTTGTACGTTATATAGTGATAGTATATAACGTTATACGTTATATAGTAATAGTATATAACGTTATACGTTATATAGTAATAGTATATAACGTTATACGTTATATAGTAATAGTATATAACGTTATACGTTATATAGTAATATTATATAACGTTATACGTGATATGGCAAAACTATATAACGTTATACGTTATATAGTAATAGTATATAACGTTATACGTTATATAGTAATAGTATATAACGTTATACGTTATATAGTAATAGTATATAACGTTATACGTTATATAGTAATAGTATATAACGTTATACGTTATATAGTAATAGTATATAACGTTATACGTTAGTACGTAATAATATGCATCGATATACGTGATATGGTAATACTATATAACGTTATACGCTATTACGTAATAGTATATAACGTTATACGTTAATACGTAATAGTATATATCGTTATACGTTATATAGTAATAGTATATAACGTTATACGTTAATGCGTAATAATATACAACGTTATACCCGATATGGCAATACTATATAACGTCATACGTTATTACGTAATAGTATATTACGTTATACGTTATATAGTAATAGTATATAACGTTATGCGTTATATAGTAATAGTATATAACGTTATACGTTAGTACGTAATAGTATACAACGTTATACCCGATATGGCAATACTATATAACGTTATACGTTATTACGTAATAGTATATAACGTTATACGTTATTACGTAATAGTATATAACGTTATACGTTATTACGTAATAGTATATAACGTTATACGTTATATAGTAATAGTATATAACGTTATACGTTAATGCGTTATAGTATATAACGTTATACGTTATATAGTAATATTATATAACGTTATACGTTATATAGTAATAGTGTATAACGTTATACGTTATATAGTAATAGTATATAACGTTATACGTTATATAGTAATAGTATATAACGTTATACGTTAATGCGTAATAGTATATAACGTTATACGTTACATAGTAATAGTATATAACGTTATACGTTAATGCGTAATAGTATATAACGTTATACGTTATATAGTAATAGTATATAACGTTATACGTTATATAGTAATAGTATATAACGTTATACGTTATATAGTAATAGTATATAACGTTATACGTTATATAGTAATAGTATATAACGTTATACGTTATATAGTAATAGTATATAACGTTATTCGTTATATAGTAATAGTATATAACGTTATACGTTATATAGTAATAGTATATAACGTTATTCGTTATATAGTAATAGTATATAACGTTATACGTTATATAGTAATAGTATATAACGTTATACGTTATATAGTAATAGTATATAACGTTATGCGTTATGTAGTAATAGTATATAACGTTATACGTTATATAGTAATAGTATATAACGTTATGCGTTATGTAGTAATAGTATATAACGTTATACGTTATATAGTAATAGTATAGAACGTTGTACGTTATATAGTAATAGTATATAACGTTATACGTGATATGGCAATACTATATAACGTTATACGTTATATAGTAATAGTATATAACGTTATACGTTAATGCGTAATAGTATATAACGTTATACGTTACATAGTAATAGTATATAAAGTTATACGTTAATGCGTAATAGTATATAACGTTATACGTTATATAGTAATATTATATAACGTTATACGTGATATAGCAATACTATATAACGTTATACGTTATATAGTAATAGTATAGAACGTTGTACGTTATATAGTAATAGTATATAACGTTATACGTGATATGGTAATAGTATATAACGTTATACGTGATATAGTAATAGAATATAACGTTATTCGTGATATGGCAATACTATATAACGTTATACGTTATATAGTAATAGTATATAACGTTATACGTTATATAGTAATAGTATATAACGTTATACGTTATATAGTAATAGTATATAACGTTATACGTTATATAGTAATAGTATATAACGTTATACGTTATATAGTAATAGTATATAACGTTATACGTTATATAGTAATATTATATAACGTTATACGTGATATGGCAATGCTATATAACGTTATACGTTATATAGTAATAGTATATAACGTTATACGTTATATAGTAATAGTATATAACGTTATACGTTATATAGTAATAGTATATAACGTTATACGTTATATAGTAATAGTATATAACGTTATGCGTTATATGGTAATAGTATATAACGTTATACGTTATATGGTAATAGTATATAACGTTATACGTTACATAGTAATAGTATATAACGTTATACGTTAATGCGTAATAGTATATAACGTTATACGTTAATGCGTAATAGTATATAACGTTATACGTTATATAGTAATATTATATAACGTTATACGTGATATGGCAATACTATATAACGTTATACGTTATATAGTAATAGTATATAACATTATACGTTATATAGTAATAGTATAGAACGTTGTACGTTATATAGTAATAGTATATAACGTTATACGTTATATAGTAATAGTATATAACGTTATACGTTATATAGTAATATTATATAACGTTATACGTGATATGGCAATACTATATAACGTTATACGTTATATAGTAATAGTATATAACGTTATACGTTATATAGTAATAGTATATAACGTTATACGTTATATAGTAATAGTATATAACGTTATACGTTGTATAGTAATATTATATAACGTTATACGTTATATAGTAATAGTATATAACGTTATACGTTAATACGTAATAGTATATATCGTTATACGTTATATAGTAATAGTATATAACATTATACGTTATATAGCAATAGTATATAACGTTATACGTTATATAGTAATATTATATAACGTTATACGTGATATGGCAATACTATATAACGTTATGCGTTATATAGTAATAGTATATAACGATATACGTTATATAGTAATAGTATATAACGTTATACGTTATATAGTAATAGTATATAACGTTATACGTTATATAGTAATAGTATATAACGTTATGCGTTATATGGTAATAGTATAGAACGTTGTACGTTATATAGTAATAGTATATAACGTTATACGTGATATGGTAATAGTATATAACGTTATACGTGATATAGTAATAGTATATAACGTTATTCGTGATATGGCAATACTATATAACGTTATGCGTTATATAGTAATAGTATAGAACGTTATACGTTATATAGTAATAGTAAATAACGTTATACGTTATGTAGTAATAGTATAGAACGTTATACGTTATATAGTAATAGTATATAACGTTATACGTTATATAGTAATAGTATATAACGTTATACGTTATATAGTAACATTATATAACGTTATACGTTATATAGTAATAGTATATAACGTTATACGTTGTATAGTAATATTATATAACGTTATACGCTATTACGTAATAGTATACAAAGTTATACGTTAATACGTAATAGTATATATCGTTATACGTTATATAGTAATACTATATAACGTTATACGTTATATAGTAATAGTATATAACGTTATGCGTTATATAGTAATAGTATATAACGTTATACGCTATTACGTAATAGTATATAAAGTTATACGTTAATACGTAATAGTATATATCGTTATACGTTATATAGTAATAATATATAACGTTATACGTTATATAGTAATAGTATAGAACGTTGTACGTTATATAGTAATAGTATATAACGTTATACGTGATATGGTAATAGTATATAACGTTATACGTGATATAGTAATAGAATATAACGTTATTCGTGATATGGCAATACTATATAACGTTATACGTTATATAGTAATAGTATATAACGTTATACGTTATATAGTAATAGTATATAACGTTATACGTTATATAGTAATAGTATATAACGTTATACGTTATATAGTAATAGTATATAACGTTATACGTTATATAGTAATAGTATATAACGTTATACGTTATATAGTAATATTATATAACGTTATACGTGATATGGCAATACTATATAACGTATAACGTTATATAGTAATAGTATATAACGTTATACGTTATATAGTAATAGTATATAACGTTATACGTTATATAGTAATAGTATATAACGTTATACGTTATATAGTAATAGTATATAACGTTATGCGTTATATGGTAATAGTATATAACGTTATACGTTATATGGTAATAGTATATAACGTTATACGTTACATAGTAATAGTATATAACGTTATACGTTAATGCGTAATAGTATATAACGTTATACGTTAATGCGTAATAGTATATAACGTTATACGTTATATAGTAATATTATATAACGTTATACGTGATATGGCAATACTATATAACGTTATACGTTATATAGTAATAGTATATAACATTATACGTTATATAGTAATAGTATAGAACGTTGTACGTTATATAGTAATAGTATATAACGTTATACGTTATATAGTAATAGTATATAACGTTATACGTTATATAGTAATATTATATAACGTTATACGTGATATGGCAATACTATATAACGTTATACGTTATATAGTAATAGTATATAACGTTATACGTTATATAGTAATAGTATATAACGTTATACGTTATATAGTAATAGTATATAACGTTATACGTTGTATAGTAATATTATATAACGTTATACGTTATATAGTAATAGTATATAACGTTATACGTTAATACGTAATAGTATATATCGTTATACGTTATATAGTAATAGTATATAACATTATACGTTATATAGCAATAGTATATAACGTTATACGTTATATAGTAATATTATATAACGTTATACGTGATATGGCAATACTATATAACGTTATGCGTTATATAGTAATAGTATATAACGATATACGTTATATAGTAATAGTATATAACGTTATACGTTATATAGTAATAGTATATAACGTTATACGTTATATAGTAATAGTATATAACGTTATGCGTTATATGGTAATAGTATAGAACGTTGTACGTTATATAGTAATAGTATATAACGTTATACGTGATATGGTAATAGTATATAACGTTATACGTGATATAGTAATAGTATATAACGTTATTCGTGATATGGCAATACTATATAACGTTATGCGTTATATAGTAATAGTATAGAACGTTATACGTTATATAGTAATAGTAAATAACGTTATACGTTATGTAGTAATAGTATAGAACGTTATACGTTATATAGTAATAGTATATAACGTTATACGTTATATAGTAATAGTATAGAACGTTATACGTTATATAGTAATAGTATATAACGTTATACGTTATGTAGTAATAGTATATAACGTTATACGTTATATAGTAATAGTATATAACGTTATACGTTGTATAGTAATATTATATAACGTTATACGCTATTACGTAATAGTATACAAAGTTATACGTTAATACGTAATAGTATATATCGTTATACGTTATATAGTAATAGTATATAACATTATACGTTATATAGTAATAGTATATAACGTTATACGTTATATAGTAATAGTATATAACGTTATGCGTTATATGGTAATAGTATAGAACGTTGTACGTTATATAGTAATAGTATATAACGTTATACGTGATATGGTAATAGTATATAACGTTATACGTGATATAGTAATAGTATATAACGTTATACGTGATATAGTAATAGTATATAACGTTATTCGTGATATGGCAATACTATATAACGTTATGCGTTATATAGTAATAGTATAGAACGTTATACGTTATATAGTAATAGTAAATAACGTTATACGTTATGTAGTAATAGTATAGAACGTTATACGTTATATAGTAATAGTATATAACGTTATACGTTATATAGTAATAGTATATAACGTTATACGTTATATAGTAATATTATATAACGTTATACGTTATATAGTAATAGTATATAACGTTATACGTTGTATAGTAATATTATATAACGTTATACGCTATTACGTAATAGTATACAAAGTTATACGTTAATACGTAATAGTATATATCGTTATACGTTATATAGTAATACTATATAACGTTATACGTTATATAGTAATAGTATATAACGTTATGCGTTATATAGTAATAGTATATAACGTTATACGCTATTACGTAATAGTATATAAAGTTATACGTTAATACGTAATAGTATATATCGTTATACGTTATATAGTAATAATATATAACGTTATACGTTATATAGTAATAGTATAGAACGTTGTACGTTATATAGTAATAGTATATAACGTTATACGTGATATGGTAATAGTATATAACGTTATACGTGATATAGTAATAGAATATAACGTTATTCGTGATATGGCAATACTATATAACGTATAACGTTATATAGTAATAGTATATAACGTTATACGTTATATAGTAATAGTATATAACGTTATACGTTATATAGTAATAGTATATAACGTTATACGTTATATAGTAATAGTATATAACGTTATACGTTATATAGTAATAGTATATAACGTTATACGTTATATATTAATATTATATAACGTTATACGTGATATGGCAATACTATATAACGTTATACGTTATATAGTAATAGTATATAACGTTATACGTTATATAGTAATAGTATATAACGTTATACGTTATATAGTAATAGTATATAACGTTATACGTTATATAGTAATAGTATATAACGTTATGCGTTATATGGTAATAGTATATAACGTTATACGTTATATGGTAATAGTATATAACGTTATACGTTACATAGTAATAGTATATAACGTTATACGTTAATGCGTAATAGTATATAACGTTATACGTTAATGCGTAATAGTATATAACGTTATACGTTATATAGTAATATTATATAACGTTATACGTGATATGGCAATACTATATAACGTTATACGTTATATAGTAATAGTATATAACATTATACGTTATATAGTAATAGTATAGAACGTTGTACGTTATATAGTAATAGTATATAACGTTATACGTTATATAGTAATAGTATATAACGTTATACGTTATATAGTAATATTATATAACGTTATACGTGATATGGCAATACTATATAACGTTATACGTTATATAGTAATAGTATATAACGTTATACGTTATATAGTAATAGTATATAACGTTATACGTTATATAGTAATAGTATATAACGTTATACGTTGTATAGTAATATTATATAACGTTATACGTTATATAGTAATAGTATATAACGTTATACGTTAATACGTAATAGTATATATCGTTATACGTTATATAGTAATAGTATATAACATTATACGTTATATAGCAATAGTATATAACGTTATACGTTATATAGTAATATTATATAACGTTATACGTGATATGGCAATACTATATAACGTTATGCGTTATATAGTAATAGTATATAACGATATACGTTATATAGTAATAGTATATAACGTTATACGTTATATAGTAATAGTATATAACGTTATACGTTATATAGTAATAGTATATAACGTTATGCGTTATATGGTAATAGTATAGAACGTTGTACGTTATATAGTAATAGTATATAACGTTATACGTGATATGGTAATAGTATATAACGTTATACGTGATATAGTAATAGTATATAACGTTATTCGTGATATGGCAATACTATATAACGTTATGCGTTATATAGTAATAGTATAGAACGTTATACGTTATATAGTAATAGTAAATAACGTTATACGTTATGTAGTAATAGTATAGAACGTTATACGTTATATAGTAATAGTATATAACGTTATACGTTATATAGTAATAGTATAGAACGTTATACGTTATATAGTAATAGTATATAACGTTATACGTTATGTAGTAATAGTATATAACGTTATACGTTATATAGTAATAGTATATAACGTTATACGTTATGTAGTAATAGTATATAACGTTATACGTCATATAGTAATAGTATATAACGTTATACGTTATATAGTAGTAGTATATAACGTTATACGTTATATAGTAGTAGTATATAACGTTATACGTCATATAGTAATAGTATATAACGTTATACGTTATATAGTAGTAGTATATAACGTTATACGTTATATAGTAGTAGTATATAACGTTATACGTTATATAGTAGTAGTATATAACGTTATACGTTATATAGTATTAGTATATAACGTTATACGTGATATGGCAATACTATATAACGTTATACGTTATATAGTAATAGTATATAACGTTATACGTTATATAGTAATAGTATATAACGTTATACGTTATATAGTAATAGTATATAACGTTATACGTTATATAGTAATAGTATATAACGTTATGCGTTATATGGTAATAGTATATAACGTTATACGTTACATAGTAATAGTATATAACGTTATACGTTAATGCGTAATAGTATATAACGTTATACGTTAATGCGTAATAGTATATAACGTTATACGTTATATAGTAATATTATATAACGTTATACGTGATATGGCAATACTATATAACGTTATACGTTATATAGTAATAGTATAGAACGTTGTACGTTATATAGTAATAGTATATAACGTTATACGTGATATGGTAATAGTATATAACGTTATACGTGATATAGTAATAGTATATAACGTTATTCGTGATATGGCAATACTATATAACGTTATACGTTATATAGTAATAGTATATAACGTTATACGTTATATAGTAATAGTATATAACGTTATACGTTATATAGTAATAGTATATAACGTTATACGTTGTATAGAAATATTATATAACGTTATACGTTATATAGTAATAGTATATAACGTTATACGTTAATACGTAATAGTATATATCGTTATACGTTATATAGTAAGAGTATATAACATTATACGTTATATAGTAATAGTATATAACGTTATACGTTATATAGTAATATTATATAACGTTATACGTGATATGGCAATACTATATAACGTTATACGTTATATAGTAATAGTATATAACGTTATACGTTATATAGTAATAGTATATAACGTTATGCGTTATATGGTAATAGTATATAACGTTATACGTTATATAGTAACAGTATATAACGTTATACGTTATATAGTAATATTATATAACGTTATACGTGATATGGCAATACTATATAACGTTATACGTTATATAGTAATAGTATATAACGTTATACGTTATATAGTAATAGTATATAACGTTATACGTTATATAGTAATAGTATATAACGTTATACGTTATATAGTAATAGTATATAACGTTATACGTTATATAGTAATAGTATAGAACGTTGTACGTTATATAGTAATAGTATATAACGTTATACGTGATATGGTAATAGTATATAACGTTATACGTGATATAGTAATAGTATATAACGTTATTCGTGATATGGCAATACTATATAACGTTATACGTTATATAGTAATAGTATATAACGTTATACGTTATATAGTAATAGTATATAACGTTATACGTTATATAGTAATAGTATATAACGTTATACGTTATATAGTAATATTATATAACGTTATACGTTATATAGTAATAGTATATAACGTTATACGTTAATACGTAATAGTATATATCGTTATACGTTATATAGTAATAGTATATAACATTATACGTTATATAGTAATAGTATATAACGTTATACGTTATATAGTAATATTATATAACGTTGTACGTGATATGGCAATACTATATAACGTTATACGTTATATAGTAATAGTATATAACGTTATACGTTATATAGTAATAGTATATAACGTTATACGTTATATAGTAATAGTATATAACGTTATACGTTATATAGTAATAGTATATAACGTTATACGTTATATAGTAATAGTATATAACGTTATACGTTATATAGTAATAGTGTATAACGTTATACGTTATATAGTAATAGTGTATAACGTTATACGTTATATAGTAATAGTGTATAACGTTATACGTTATATAGTAATAGTGTATAACGTTATACGTTATATAGTAATAGTATATAACGTTATACGTTATATAGTAATAGTATATAACGTTATACGTTATATAGTAATAGTATATAACGTTATACGTTATATAGTAATAGTATATAACGTTATACGTTAATGCGTAATAGTATATAACGTTATACGTTACATAGTAATAGTATATAACGTTATACGTTAATGCGTAATAGTATATAACGTTATACGTTAATGCGTAATAGTATATAACGTTATACGTTATATAGTAATATTATATAACGTTATACGTGATATGGCAATACTATATAACGTTATACGTTATATAGTAATAGTATAGAACGTTATACGTGATATGGTAATAGTATATAACGTTATACGTTATATAGTAATAGTATATAACGTTATACGTTATATAGTAATAGTATATAACGTTATACGTTGTATAGTAATATTATATAACGTTATACGTTGTATAGTAATATTATATAACGTTATACGTTATATAGTAATAGTATATAACGTTATACGTTAATACGTAATAGTATATATCGTTATAACGTTATATAGTAATAGTATATAACATTATACGTTATATAGTAATAGTATAGAACGTTGTACGTTATATAGTAATAGTATATAACGTTATACGTTATATAGTAATAGTATATAACGTTATACGTTATATAGTAATATTATATAACGTTATACGTGATATGGCAATACTATATAACGTTATACGTTATATAGTAATAGTATATAACGTTATACGTTATATAGTAATAGTATATAACGTTATACGTTAATGCGTAATAGTATATAACGTTATACGTTATATAGTAATATTATATAACGTTATACGTGATATGGCAATACTATATAACGTCATACGTTATATAGTAATAGTATATAACGTTATACGTTAATGCGTAATAGTATTTAACGTTATACGTTACATAGTAATAGTATATAACGTATAACGTTAATGCGTAATAGTATATAACGTTATACGTTACATAGTAATAGTATATAACGTTATACGTTAATGCGTAATAGTATATAACGTTATACGTTATATAGTAATATTATATAACGTTATACGTGATATGGCAATACTATATAACGTCATACGTTATATAGTAATAGTATATAACGTTATACGTTAATGCGTAATAGTATTTAACGTTATACGTTACATAGTAATAGTATATAACGTTATACGTTAATGCGTAATAGTATATAACGTTATACGTTACATAGTAATAGTATATAACGTTATACGTTAATGCGTAATAGTATATAACGTTATACGTTATATAGTAATATTATATAACGTTATACGTGATATGGCAATACTATATAACGTCATACGTTATATAGTAATAGTATATAACGTTATACGTTAATGCGTAATAGTATATAACGTTATACGTTATATAGTAATAGTATATAACGTTATACGTTATATAGTAATAGTATATAACGTTATACGTTATATAGTAATAGTATATAACGTTATACGTTATATAGTAATAGTATATAACGTTATACGTTAATGCGTAATAGTATATAACGTTATACGTTACATAGTAATAGTATATAACGTTATACGTTAATGCGTAATAGTATATAACGTTTTACGTTATATAGTAATATTATATAACGTTATACGTGATATGGCAATACTATATAACGTCATACGTTATATAGTAATAGTATATAACGTTATACGTTATATAGTAATAGTATATAACGTTATACGTTATATAGTAATAGTATATTACGTTATACGTTATATAGTAATAGTATATAACGTTATACGTTATATAGTAATAGTATTTAACGTTATACGTTATATAGTAATAGTATAGAACGTTGTACGTTATATAGTAATAGTATATAACGTTATACGTGATATGGTAATAGTATATAACGTTATACGTGATATGGTAATAGTATATAACGTTATACGTGATATAGTAATAGTATATAACGTTATACGTGATATGGTAATAGTATATAACGTTATACGTGATATAGTAATAGTATATAACGTTATACGTTAATGCGTAATAGTATATAACGTTATACGTTATTTAGTAATAGTATATAACGTTATACGTTATATAGTAATAGTATATAACGTTATGCGTTATGTAGTAATAGTATATAACGTTATACGTTACATAGTAATAGTATATAACGTTATACGTTAATGCGTAATAGTATATAACGTTATACGTTATATAGTAATATTATATAACGTTATACGTGATATGGCAATACTATATAACGTCATACGTTATATAGTAATAGTATATAACGTTATACGTTAATGCGTAATAGTATATAACGTTATACGTTATATAGTAATACTATATAACGTCATACGTTATATAGTAATAGTATATAACGTTATACGTTAATGCGTAATAGTATATAACGTTATACGTTATATAGTAATAGTATATAACGTTATACGTTATATAGTAATAGTATATAACGTTATACGTTATATAGTAATAGTATATAACGTTATACGTGATATGGTAATAGTATATAACGTTATACGTGATATAGTAATAGTATATAACGTTATACGTTATATAGTAATAGTATATAACGTTATACGTTATATAGTAATAGTATATAACGTTATACGTTATATAGTAATAGTATATAACGTTATACGTTATATAGTAATAGTATATAACGTTATGCGTTATATAGTAATAGTATATAACGTTATACGTTATATAGTAATAGTATATAACGTTATACGTTATATAGTCATAGTATATAACGTTATACGTTATATAGTAATAGTATATAACGTTATACGTTATATAGTAATAGTATATAACGTTATTCGTTATATAGTAATATTATATAACGTTATACGTTATATAGTAATAGTATATAACGTTATTCGTTATATAGTAATATTATATAACGTTATACGTTATATAGTAATAGTATATAACGTTATACGTTAATGCGTAATAGTATATAACGTTATACGTTATTTAGTAATAGTATATAACGTTATACGTTATATAGTAATAGTATATAACGTTATGCGTTATGTAGTAATAGTATATAACGTTATACGTTATATAGTAATAGTATTTAACGTTATACGTTACATAGTAATAGTATATAACGTTATACGTTAATGCGTAATAGTATATAACGTTATACGTTACATAGTAATAGTATATAACGTTATACGTTAATGCGTAATAGTATATAACGTTATACGTTATATAGTAATAGTATATAACGTTATACGTGATATGGCAATACTATATAACGTCATACGTTATATAGTAATAGTATATAACGTTATACGTTAATGCGTAATAGTATTTAACGTTATACGTTACATAGTAATAGTATATAACGTTATACGTTAATGCGTAATAGTATATAACGTTATACGTTACATAGTAATAGTATATAACGTTATACGTTAATGCGTAATAGTATATAACGTTATACGTTATATAGTAATATTATATAACGTTATACGTGATATGGCAATACTATATAACGTCATACGTTATATAGTAATAGTATATAACGTTATACGTTAATGCGTAATAGTATATAACGTTATACGTTAATGCGTAATGGTATATAACGTTATACGTTATATAGTAATATTATATAACGTTATACGTGATATGGCAATACTATATAACGTCATACGTTATATAGTAATAGTATATAACGTTATACGTTAATGCGTAATAGTATTTAACGTTATACGTTACATAGTAATAGTATATAACGTTATACGTTAATGCGTAATAGTATATAACGTTATACGTTACATAGTAATAGTATATAACGTTATACGTTAATGCGTAATAGTATATAACGTTATACGTTATATAGTAATATTATATAACGTTATACGTGATATGGCAATACTATATAACGTCATACGTTATATAGTAATAGTATATAACGTTATACGTTAATGCGTAATAGTATATAACGTTATACGTTATATAGTAATAGTATATAACGTTATACGTTATATAGTAATAGTATATAACGTTATACGTTATATAGTAATAGTATATAACGTTATACGTTAATGCGTAATAGTATATAACGTTATACGTTACATAGTAATAGTATATAACGTTATACGTTAATGCGTAATAGTATATAACGTTTTACGTTATATAGTAATATTATATAACGTTATACGTGATATGGCAATACTATATAACGTCATACGTTATATAGTAATAGTATATAACGTTATACGTTATATAGTAATAGTATATAACGTTATACGTTATATAGTAATAGTATATTACGTTATACGTTATATAGTAATAGTATATAACGTTATACGTTATATAGTAATAGTATAGAACGTTGTACGTTATATAGTAATAGTATATAACGTTATACGTGATATGGTAATAGTATATAACGTTATACGTGATATAGTAATAGTATATAACGTTATTCGTGATATGGCAATACTATATAACGTTATACGTTATATAGTAATAGTATATAACGTTATACGTTATATAGTAATAGTATATAACGTTATGCGTTATATGGTAATAGTATATAACGTTATACGTTATATAGTAACAGTATATAACGTTATACGTTATATAGTAATATTATATAACGTTATACGTGATATGGCAATACTATATAACGTTATACGTTATATAGTAATAGTATATAACGTTATACGTTATATAGTAATAGTATATAACGTTATACGTTATATAGTAATAGTATATAACGTTATACGTTATATAGTAATAGTATATAACGTTATACGTTATATAGTAATAGTATAGAACGTTGTACGTTATATAGTAATAGTATATAACGTTATACGTGATATGGTAATAGTATATAACGTTATACGTGATATAGTAATAGTATATAACGTTATTCGTGATATGGCAATACTATATAACGTTATACGTTATATAGTAATAGTATATAACGTTATACGTTATATAGTAATAGTATATAACGTTATACGTTATATAGTAATAGTATATAACGTTATACGTTGTATAGTAATATTATATAACGTTATACGTTATATAGTAATAGTATATAACGTTATACGTTAATACGTAATAGTATATATCGTTATACGTTATATAGTAATAGTATATAACATTATACGTTATATAGTAATAGTATATAACGTTATACGTTATATAGTAATATTATATAACGTTGTACGTGATATGGCAATACTATATAACGTTATACGTTATATAGTAATAGTATATAACGTTATACGTTATATAGTAATAGTATATAACGTTATACGTTATATAGTAATAGTATATAACGTTATACGTTATATAGTAATAGTATATAACGTTATACGTTATATAGTAATAGTATATAACGTTATACGTTATATAGTAATAGTGTATAACGTTATACGTTATATAGTAATAGTGTATAACGTTATACGTTATATAGTAATAGTGTATAACGTTATACGTTATATAGTAATAGTGTATAACGTTATACGTTATATAGTAATAGTATATAACGTTATACGTTATATAGTAATAGTATATAACGTTATACGTTATATACTATTACTATATAACGTATGACGTGATATAGTAATAGTATATAACGTTATACGTTAATGCGTAATAGTATATAACGTTATACGTTACATAGTAATAGTATATAACGTTATACGTTAATGCGTAATAGTATATAACGTTATACGTTAATGCGTAATAGTATATAACGTTATACGTTATATAGTAATATTATATAACGTTATACGTGATATGGCAATACTATATAACGTATAACGTTATATAGTAATAGTATAGAACGTTATACGTGATATGGTAATAGTATATAACGTTATACGTTATATAGTAATAGTATATAACGTTATACGTTATATAGTAATAGTATATAACGTTATACGTTGTATAGTAATATTATATAACGTTATACGTTGTATAGTAATATTATATAACGTTATACGTTATATAGTAATAGTATATAACGTTATACGTTAATACGTAATAGTATATATCGTTATACGTTATATAGTAATAGTATATAACATTATACGTTATATAGTAATAGTATAGAACGTTGTACGTTATATAGTAATAGTATATAACGTTATACGTTATATAGTAATAGTATATAACGTTATACGTTATATAGTAATATTATATAACGTTATACGTGATATGGCAATACTATATAACGTTATACGTTATATAGTAATAGTATATAACGTTATACGTTATATAGTAATAGTATATAACGTTATACGTTAATGCGTAATAGTATATAACGTTATACGTTATATAGTAATATTATATAACGTTATACGTGATATGGCAATACTATATAACGTCATACGTTATATAGTAATAGTATATAACGTTATACGTTAATGCGTAATAGTATTTAACGTTATACGTTACATAGTAATAGTATATAACGTTATACGTTAATGCGTAATAGTATATAACGTTATACGTTACATAGTAATAGTATATAACGTTATACGTTAATGCGTAATAGTATATAACGTTATACGTTATATAGTAATATTATATAACGTTATACGTGATATGGCAATACTATATAACGTCATACGTTATATAGTAATAGTATATAACGTTATACGTTAATGCGTAATAGTATTTAACGTTATACGTTACATAGTAATAGTATATAACGTTATACGTTAATGCGTAATAGTATATAACGTTATACGTTACATAGTAATAGTATATAACGTTATACGTTAATGCGTAATAGTATATAACGTTATACGTTATATAGTAATATTATATAACGTTATACGTGATATGGCAATACTATATAACGTCATACGTTATATAGTAATAGTATATAACGTTATACGTTAATGCGTAATAGTATATAACGTTATACGTTATATAGTAATAGTATATAACGTTATACGTTATATAGTAATAGTATATAACGTTATACGTTATATAGTAATAGTATATAACGTTATACGTTATATAGTAATAGTATATAACGTTATACGTTAATGCGTAATAGTATATAACGTTATACGTTACATAGTAATAGTATATAACGTTATACGTTAATGCGTAATAGTATATAACGTTTTACGTTATATAGTAATATTATATAACGTTATACGTGATATGGCAATACTATATAACGTCATACGTTATATAGTAATAGTATATAACGTTATACGTTATATAGTAATAGTATATAACGTTATACGTTATATAGTAATAGTATATTACGTTATACGTTATATAGTAATAGTATATAACGTTATACGTTATATAGTAATAGTATTTAACGTTATACGTTATATAGTAATAGTATAGAACGTTGTACGTTATATAGTAATAGTATATAACGTTATACGTGATATGGTAATAGTATATAACGTTATACGTGATATGGTAATAGTATATAACGTTATACGTGATATAGTAATAGTATATAACGTTATACGTGATATGGTAATAGTATATAACGTTATACGTGATATAGTAATAGTATATAACGTTATACGTTAATGCGTAATAGTATATAACGTTATACGTTATTTAGTAATAGTATATAACGTTATACGTTATATAGTAATAGTATATAACGTTATGCGTTATGTAGTAATAGTATATAACGTTATACGTTACATAGTAATAGTATATAACGTTATACGTTAATGCGTAATAGTATATAACGTTATACGTTATATAGTAATATTATATAACGTTATACGTGATATGGCAATACTATATAACGTCATACGTTATATAGTAATAGTATATAACGTTATACGTTAATGCGTAATAGTATATAACGTTATACGTTATATAGTAATACTATATAACGTCATACGTTATATAGTAATAGTATATAACGTTATACGTTAATGCGTAATAGTATATAACGTTATACGTTATATAGTAATAGTATATAACGTTATACGTTATATAGTAATAGTATATAACGTTATACGTTATATAGTAATAGTATATAACGTTATACGTGATATGGTAATAGTATATAACGTTATACGTGATATAGTAATAGTATATAACGTTATACGTTATATAGTAATAGTATATAACGTTATACGTTATATAGTAATAGTATATAACGTTATACGTTATATAGTAATAGTATATAACGTTATACGTTATATAGTAATAGTATATAACGTTATGCGTTATATAGTAATAGTATATAACGTTATACGTTATATAGTAATAGTATATAACGTTATACGTTATATAGTCATAGTATATAACGTTATACGTTATATAGTAATAGTATATAACGTTATACGTTATATAGTAATAGTATATAACGTTATTCGTTATATAGTAATATTATATAACGTTATACGTTATATAGTAATAGTATATAACGTTATTCGTTATATAGTAATATTATATAACGTTATACGTTATATAGTAATAGTATATAACGTTATACGTTAATGCGTAATAGTATATAACGTTATACGTTATTTAGTAATAGTATATAACGTTATACGTTATATAGTAATAGTATATAACGTTATGCGTTATGTAGTAATAGTATATAACGTTATACGTTATATAGTAATAGTATTTAACGTTATACGTTACATAGTAATAGTATATAACGTTATACGTTAATGCGTAATAGTATATAACGTTATACGTTACATAGTAATAGTATATAACGTTATACGTTAATGCGTAATAGTATATAACGTTATACGTTATATAGTAATAGTATATAACGTTATACGTGATATGGCAATACTATATAACGTCATACGTTATATAGTAATAGTATATAACGTTATACGTTAATGCGTAATAGTATTTAACGTTATACGTTACATAGTAATAGTATATAACGTTATACGTTAATGCGTAATAGTATATAACGTTATACGTTACATAGTAATAGTATATAACGTTATACGTTAATGCGTAATAGTATATAACGTTATACGTTATATAGTAATATTATATAACGTTATACGTGATATGGCAATACTATATAACGTCATACGTTATATAGTAATAGTATATAACGTTATACGTTAATGCGTAATAGTATATAACGTTATACGTTAATGCGTAATGGTATATAACGTTATACGTTATATAGTAATATTATATAACGTTATACGTGATATGGCAATACTATATAACGTCATACGTTATATAGTAATAGTATATAACGTTATACGTTAATGCGTAATAGTATTTAACGTTATACGTTACATAGTAATAGTATATAACGTTATACGTTAATGCGTAATAGTATATAACGTTATACGTTACATAGTAATAGTATATAACGTTATACGTTAATGCGTAATAGTATATAACGTTATACGTTATATAGTAATATTATATAACGTTATACGTGATATGGCAATACTATATAACGTCATACGTTATATAGTAATAGTATATAACGTTATACGTTAATGCGTAATAGTATATAACGTTATACGTTATATAGTAATAGTATATAACGTTATACGTTATATAGTAATAGTATATAACGTTATACGTTATATAGTAATAGTATATAACGTTATACGTTAATGCGTAATAGTATATAACGTTATACGTTACATAGTAATAGTATATAACGTTATACGTTAATGCGTAATAGTATATAACGTTTTACGTTATATAGTAATATTATATAACGTTATACGTGATATGGCAATACTATATAACGTCATACGTTATATAGTAATAGTATATAACGTTATACGTTATATAGTAATAGTATATAACGTTATACGTTATATAGTAATAGTATATTACGTTATACGTTATATAGTAATAGTATATAACGTTATACGTTATATAGTAATAGTATTTAACGTTATACGTTATATAGTAATAGTATAGAACGTTGTACGTTATATAGTAATAGTATATAACGTTATACGTGATATGGTAATAGTATATAACGTTATACGTGATATGGTAATAGTATATAACGTTATACGTGATATAGTAATAGTATATAACGTTATACGTGATATGGTAATAGTATATAACGTTATACGTGATATAGTAATAGTATATAACGTTATACGTTAATGCGTAATAGTATATAACGTTATACGTTATATAGTAATAGTATATAACGTTATACGTGATATG
Source organism: Bombus terrestris (assembly GCF_910591885.1). Classification (NCBI taxonomy): domain Eukaryota; kingdom Metazoa; phylum Arthropoda; class Insecta; order Hymenoptera; family Apidae; genus Bombus; species Bombus terrestris. The sequence goes on from NC_063286.1 coordinate 1,624,410, forward strand.
GTAATAGTATATAACGTTATACGTGATATAGTAATAGTGTATAACGTTATACGTGATATGGTAATAGTATATAACGTTATACGTGATATAGTAATAGTATATAACGTTATACGTTATATAGTAATAGTATATAACGTTATACGTTATATAGTAATAGTATATAACGTTATACGTTATATAGTAATAGTATATAACGTTATACGTTATATAGTAATAGTATATAACGTTATGCGTTATATAGTAATAGTATATAACGTTATACGTTATATAGTAATAGTATATAACGTTATACGTTATATAGTCATAGTATATAACGTTATACGTTATATAGTAATAGTATATAACGTTATACGTTATATAGTAATAGTATATAACGTTATTCGTTATATAGTAATATTATATAACGTTATACGTTATATAGTAATAGTATATAACGTTATACGTTAATGCGTAATAGTATATAACGTTATACGTTATATAGTAATAGTATATAACGTTATACGTTATATAGTAATAGTATATAACGTTATGCGTTATGTAGTAATAGTATATAACGTTATACGTTATATAGTAATAGTATAGAACGTTATACGTTATATAGTAATAGTATATAACGTTATACGTGATATGGTAATAGTATATAACGTTATACGTGATATAGTAATAGTATATAACGTTATACGTGATATGATAATAGTATATAACGTTATACGTGATATAGTAATAGTATATAACGTTATACGTTAATGCGTAATAGTATATAACGTTATACGTTATATAGTAATAGTATATAACGTTATACGTTATATAGTAATAGTATATAACGTTATTCGTTATATAGTAATAGTATATAAAGTAATACGTTATATAGTAATAGTATATAACGTTATACGTTAATGCGTAATAGTATATAACGTTATACGTTATATAGTAATAGTATATAACGTTATACGTTATATAGTAATAGTATATAACGTTATACGTTATATAGTAATAGTATATAACGTTATACGTTATATAGTAATAGTATATAACGTTATACGTTATATAGTAATAGTATATAACGTTATCCGTTATATAGTAATAGTATATAACGTTATGCGTTATATAGTAGTAGTATATAACGTCATACGTTATATAGTAATAGTATATAACGTTATACGTTATATAGTAATAGTATATAACGTTATACGTTATATGGTAATAGTATATAACGTTATACGTTATATAGTAATATTATATAACGTTATACGTGATATGGCAATACTATATAACGTTATACGTTATATAGTAATAGTATATAACGTTATACGTTATATAGTAATAGTATATAACGTTATACGTTATATAGTAATAGTATATAACGTTATACGTTATATAGTAATAGTATATAACGTTATACGTTATATAGTAATAGTATATAACGTTATACGTTATATAGTAATAGTATATAACGTTATACGTTATATAGTAATATTATATAACGTTATACGTGATATGGCAATACTATATAACGTTATACGTTATATAGTAATAGTATATAACGTTATACGTTATATAGTAATAGTATATAACGTTATACGTTATATAGTAATAGTATATTACGTTATACGTTATATAGTAATAGTATATAACGTTATACGTTATATAGTAATAGTATATAACGTTATACGTTAGTACGTAATAATATGCATCGATATACGTGATATGGTAATACTATATAACGTTATACGCTATTACGTAATAGTATATAACGTTATACGTTAATACGTAATAGTATATATCGTTATACGTTATATAGTAATAGTATATAACGTTATACGTTAATGCGTAATAATATACAACGTTATACCCGATATGGCAATACTATATAACGTCATACGTTATTACGTAATAGTATATTACGTTATACGTTATATAGTAATAGTATATAACGTTATGCGTTATATAGTAATAGTATATAACGTTATACGTTAGTACGTAATAGTATACAACGTTATACCCGATATGGCAATACTATATAACGTTATACGTTATTACGTAATAGTATATAACGTTATACGTTATTACGTAATAGTATATAACGTTATACGTTATTACGTAATAGTATATAACGTTATACGTTATATAGTAATAGTATATAACGTTATACGTTAATGCGTTATAGTATATAACGTTATACGTTATATAGTAATATTATATAACGTTATACGTTATATAGTAATAGTATATAACGTTATACGTTATATAGTAATAGTATATAACGTTATACGTTATATAGTAATAGTATATAACGTTATACGTTAATGCGTAATAGTATATAACGTTATACGTTACATAGTAATAGTATATAACGTTATACGTTAATGCGTAATAGTATATAACGTTATACGTTATATAGTAATAGTATATAACGTTATACGTTATATAGTAATAGTATATAACGTTATACGTTATATAGTAATAGTATATAACGTTATACGTTATATAGTAATAGTATATAACGTTATTCGTTATATAGTAATAGTATATAACGTTATACGTTATATAGTAATAGTATATAACGTTATTCGTTATATAGTAATAGTATATAACGTTATACGTTATATAGTAATAGTATATAACGTTATACGTTATATAGTAATAGTATATAACGTTATGCGTTATGTAGTAATAGTATATAACGTTATACGTTATATAGTAATAGTATATAACGTTATGCGTTATGTAGTAATAGTATATAACGTTATACGTTATATAGTAATAGTATAGAACGTTGTACGTTATATAGTAATAGTATATAACGTTATACGTGATATGGCAATACTATATAACGTTATACGTTATATAGTAATAGTATATAACGTTATACGTTAATGCGTAATAGTATATAACGTTATACGTTACATAGTAATAGTATATAAAGTTATACGTTAATGCGTAATAGTATATAACGTTATACGTTATATAGTAATATTATATAACGTTATACGTGATATAGCAATACTATATAACGTTACACGTTATATAGTAATAGTATAGAACGTTGTACGTTATATAGTAATAGTATATAACGTTATACGTGATATGGTAATAGTATATAACGTTATACGTGATATAGTAATAGAATATAACGTTATTCGTGATATGGCAATACTATATAACGTTATACGTTATATAGTAATAGTATATAACGTTATACGTTATATAGTAATAGTATATAACGTTATACGTTATATAGTAATAGTATATAACGTTATACGTTATATAGTAATAGTATATAACGTTATACGTTATATAGTAATAGTATATAACGTTATACGTTATATAGTAATATTATATAACGTTATACGTGATATGGCAATACTATATAACGTTATACGTTATATAGTAATAGTATATAACGTTATACGTTATATAGTAATAGTATATAACGTTATACGTTATATAGTAATAGTATATAACGTTATACGTTATATAGTAATAGTATATAACGTTATGCGTTATATGGTAATAGTATATAACGTTATACGTTATATGGTAATAGTATATAACGTTATACGTTACATAGTAATAGTATATAACGTTATACGTTAATGCGTAATAGTATATAACGTTATACGTTAATGCGTAATAGTATATAACGTTATACGTTATATAGTAATATTATATAACGTTATACGTGATATGGCAATACTATATAACGTTATACGTTATATAGTAATAGTATATAACATTATACGTTATATAGTAATAGTATAGAACGTTGTACGTTATATAGTAATAGTATATAACGTTATACGTTATATAGTAATAGTATATAACGTTATACGTTATATAGTAATATTATATAACGTTATACGTGATATGGCAATACTATATAACGTTATACGTTATATAGTAATAGTATATAACGTTATACGTTATATAGTAATAGTATATAACGTTATACGTTATATAGTAATAGTATATAACGTTATACGTTGTATAGTAATATTATATAACGTTATACGTTATATAGTAATAGTATATAACGTTATACGTTAATACGTAATAGTATATATCGTTATACGTTATATAGTAATAGTATATAACATTATACGTTATATAGCAATAGTATATAACGTTATACGTTATATAGTAATATTATATAACGTTATACGTGATATGGCAATACTATATAACGTTATGCGTTATATAGTAATAGTATATAACGATATACGTTATATAGTAATAGTATATAACGTTATACGTTATATAGTAATAGTATATAACGTTATACGTTATATAGTAATAGTATATAACGTTATGCGTTATATGGTAATAGTATAGAACGTTGTACGTTATATAGTAATAGTATATAACGTTATACGTGATATGGTAATAGTATATAACGTTATACGTGATATAGTAATAGTATATAACGTTATTCGTGATATGGCAATACTATATAACGTTATGCGTTATATAGTAATAGTATAGAACGTTATACGTTATATAGTAATAGTAAATAACGTTATACGTTATGTAGTAATAGTATAGAACGTTATACGTTATATAGTAATAGTATATAACGTTATACGTTATATAGTAATAGTATAGAACGTTATACGTTATATAGTAATAGTATATAACGTTATACGTTATGTAGTAATAGTATATAACGTTATACGTTATATAGTAATAGTATATAACGTTATACGTTATGTAGTAATAGTATATAACGTTATACGTCATATAGTAATAGTATATAACGTTATACGTTATATAGTAGTAGTATATAACGTTATACGTTATATAGTAGTAGTATATAACGTTATACGTCATATAGTAATAGTATATAACGTTATACGTTATATAGTAGTAGTATATAACGTTATACGTTATATAGTAGTAGTATATAACGTTATACGTTATATAGTAGTAGTATATAACGTTATACGTTATATAGTATTAGTATATAACGTTATACGTGATATGGCAATACTATATAACGTTATACGTTATATAGTAATAGTATATAACGTTATACGTTATATAGTAATAGTATATAACGTTATACGTTATATAGTAATAGTATATAACGTTATACGTTATATAGTAATAGTATATAACGTTATGCGTTATATGGTAATAGTATATAACGTTATACGTTATATGGTAATAGTATATAACGTTATACGTTACATAGTAATAGTATATAACGTTATACGTTAATGCGTAATAGTATATAACGTTATACGTTAATGCGTAATAGTATATAACGTTATACGTTATATAGTAATATTATATAACGTTATACGTGATATGGCAATACTATATAACGTTATACGTTATATAGTAATAGTATAGAACGTTGTACGTTATATAGTAATAGTATATAACGTTATACGTGATATGGTAATAGTATATAACGTTATACGTGATATAGTAATAGTATATAACGTTATTCGTGATATGGCAATACTATATAACGTTATACGTTATATAGTAATAGTATATAACGTTATACGTTATATAGTAATAGTATATAACGTTATACGTTATATAGTAATAGTATATAACGTTATACGTTGTATAGTAATATTATATAACGTTATACGTTATATAGTAATAGTATATAACGTTATACGTTAATACGTAATAGTATATATCGTTATACGTTATATAGTAATAGTATATAACATTATACGTTATATAGTAATAGTATATAACGTTATACGTTATATAGTAATATTATATAACGTTATACGTGATATGGCAATACTATATAACGTTATACGTTATATAGTAATAGTATATAACGTTATACGTTATATAGTAATAGTATATAACGTTATGCGTTATATGGTAATAGTATATAACGTTATACGTTATATAGTAACAGTATATAACGTTATACGTTATATAGTAATATTATATAACGTTATACGTGATATGGCAATACTATATAACGTTATACGTTATATAGTAATAGTATATAACGTTATACGTTATATAGTAATAGTATATAACGTTATACGTTATATAGTAATAGTATATAACGTTATACGTTATATAGTAATAGTATATAACGTTATACGTTATATAGTAATAGTATAGAACGTTGTACGTTATATAGTAATAGTATATAACGTTATACGTGATATGGTAATAGTATATAACGTTATACGTGATATAGTAATAGTATATAACGTTATTCGTGATATGGCAATACTATATAACGTTATACGTTATATAGTAATAGTATATAACGTTATACGTTATATAGTAATAGTATATAACGTTATACGTTATATAGTAATAGTATATAACGTTATACGTTGTATAGTAATATTATATAACGTTATACGTTATATAGTAATAGTATATAACGTTATACGTTAATACGTAATAGTATATATCGTTATACGTTATATAGTAATAGTATATAACATTATACGTTATATAGTAATAGTATATAACGTTATACGTTATATAGTAATATTATATAACGTTGTACGTGATATGGCAATACTATATAACGTTATACGTTATATAGTAATAGTATATAACGTTATACGTTATATAGTAATATTATATAACGTTATACGTTATATAGTAATAGTATATAACGTTATACGTTATATAGTAATAGTATATAACGTTATACGTTATATAGTAATAGTATATAACGTTATACGTTATATAGTAATAGTGTATAACGTTATACGTTATATAGTAATAGTGTATAACGTTATACGTTATATAGTAATAGTGTATAACGTTATACGTTATATAGTAATAGTGTATAACGTTATACGTTATATAGTAATAGTATATAACGTTATACGTTATATAGTAATAGTATATAACGTTATACGTTATATAGTAATAGTATATAACGTTATACGTTATATAGTAATAGTATATAACGTTATACGTTAATGCGTAATAGTATATAACGTTATACGTTACATAGTAATAGTATATAACGTTATACGTTAATGCGTAATAGTATATAACGTTATACGTTAATGCGTAATAGTATATAACGTTATACGTTATATAGTAATATTATATAACGTTATACGTGATATGGCAATACTATATAACGTTATACGTTATATAGTAATAGTATAGAACGTTATACGTGATATGGTAATAGTATATAACGTTATACGTTATATAGTAATAGTATATAACGTTATACGTTATATAGTAATAGTATATAACGTTATACGTTGTATAGTAATATTATATAACGTTATACGTTGTATAGTAATATTATATAACGTTATACGTTATATAGTAATAGTATATAACGTTATACGTTAATACGTAATAGTATATATCGTTATACGTTATATAGTAATAGTATATAACATTATACGTTATATAGTAATAGTATAGAACGTTGTACGATATATAGTAATAGTATATAACGTTATACGTTATATAGTAATAGTATATAACGTTATACGTTATATAGTAATATTATATAACGTTATACGTGATATGGCAATACTATATAACGTTATACGTTATATAGTAATAGTATATAACGTTATACGTTATATAGTAATAGTATATAACGTTATACGTTATATAGTAATAGTATATAACGTTATACGTTGTATAGTAATATTATATAACGTTATACGTTATATAGTAATAGTATATAACGTTATACGTTAATACGTAATAGTATATATCGTTATACGTTATATAGTAATAGTATATAACATTATACGTTATATAGCAATAGTATATAACGTTATACGTTATATAGTAATATTATATAACGTTATACGTGATATGGCAATACTATATAACGTTATGCGTTATATAGTAATAGTATATAACGATATACGTTATATAGTAATAGTATATAACGTTATACGTTATATAGTAATAGTATATAACGTTATACGTTATATAGTAATAGTATATAACGTTATGCGTTATATGGTAATAGTATAGAACGTTGTACGTTATATAGTAATAGTATATAACGTTATACGTGATATGGTAATAGTATATAACGTTATACGTGATATAGTAATAGTATATAACGTTATTCGTGATATGGCAATACTATATAACGTTATGCGTTATATAGTAATAGTATAGAACGTTATACGTTATATAGTAATAGTAAATAACGTTATACGTTATGTAGTAATAGTATAGAACGTTATACGTTATATAGTAATAGTATATAACGTTATACGTTATATAGTAATAGTATAGAACGTTATACGTTATATAGTAATAGTATATAACGTTATACGTTATGTAGTAATAGTATATAACGTTATACGTTATATAGTAATAGTATATAACGTTATACGTTATGTAGTAATAGTATATAACGTTATACGTCATATAGTAATAGTATATAACGTTATACGTTATATAGTAGTAGTATATAACGTTATACGTTATATAGTAGTAGTATATAACGTTATACGTTATATAGTAGTAGTATATAACGTTATACGTTATATACTATTACTATATAACGTTATACGTTATATAGTAATAGTATATAACGTTATACGTTATATAGTAATATTATATAACGTTATACGTGATATGGCAATACTATATAACGTTATACGTTATATAGTAATAGTATATAACGTTATACGTTATATAGTAATAGTATATAACGTTATACGTTATATAGTAATAGTATATAACGTTATACGTTAGTACGTAATAATATGCATCGATATACGTGATATGGTAATACTATATAACGTTATACGCTATTACGTAATAGTATATAACGTTATACGTTAATACGTAATAGTATATATCGTTATACGTTATATAGTAATAGTATATAACGTTATACGTTAATGCGTAATAATATACAACGTTATACCCGATATGGCAATACTATATAACGTTATACGTTATTACGTAATAGTATATTACGTTATACGTTATATAGTAATAGTATATAACGTTATACGTTATGTAGTAATAGTATATAACGTTATACGTCATATAGTAATAGTATATAACGTTACACGTCATATAGTAGTAGTATATAACGTTATACATTATATAGTAATAGTATATAAGGTTATACGTTATATAGTAAGAGTATATAACGTTATACGTTATATAGTAATAGTATATAACGTTATACGTTATATAGTAATAGTATATAACGTTATACGTTATATAGTAATAGTATATAACGTTATACGTGATATGGCAATACTATATAACGTTATACGTTATGTAGTAATAGTATATAACGTTATACGTTATATAGTAATAGTATATAACGTTATACGTTAGTACGTAATAATATGCATCGATATACGTGATATGGTAATACTATATAACGTTATACGCTATTACGTAATAGTATATAACGTTATACGTTAATACGTAATAGTATATATCGTTATACGTTATATAGTAATAGTATATAACGTTATACGTTAATGCGTAATAATATACAACGTTATACCCGATATGGCAATACTATATAACGTTATACGTTATTACGTAATAGTATATTACGTTATACGTTATATAGTAATAGTATATAACGTTATACGTTAATGCGTAATAGTATATAACGTTATACGTTATATAGTAATAGTATATAACGTTATACGTTATATAGTAATAGTATATAACGTTATACGTTATATAGTAATAGTATATAACGTTATTCGTTATATAGTAATAGTATATAACGTTATACGTTATATAGTAATAGTATATAACGTTATACGTTAATGCGTAATAGTATATAACGTTATACGTTATATAGTAATAGTATATAACGTTATACGTTATATAGTAATAGTATATAACGTTATGCGTTATATAGTAATAGTATAGAACGTTATACGTTATATAGTAATAGTATATAACGTTATACGTTATATAGTAATAGTATATAACGTTATACATTATATAGTAATAGTATATAACGTTATACGTTATATAGTAATAGTATATAACGTTATACGTGATATGGCAATACTATATAACGTTATACGTTATGTAGTAATAGTATAGAACGTTATACGTTATATAGTAATAGTATATAACGTTATACGTTATGTAGTAATAGTATAGAACGTTATACGTTATATAGTAATAGTATATAACGTTATACGTTATATAGTAATAGTATATAACGTTATACGTTATATAGTAATAGTATATAACGTTATACGTTATGTAGTAATAGTATATAACGTTATACGTTAATGCGTAATAGTATATAACGTTATACGTTATATAGTAATAGTATATAACGTTATACGTTATATAGTAATAGTATATAACGTTATACGTTATATAGTAATATTATATAACGTTATTCGTTATATAGTAATAGTATATAACGTTATACGTTATATAGTAATAGTATATAACGTTATACGTTAATGCGTAATAGTATATAACGTTATACGTTATATAGTAATAGTATATAACGTTATACGTTATATAGTAATAGTATATAACGTTATGCGTTATATAGTAATAGTATAGAACGTTATACGTTATATAGTAATAGTATATAACGTTATACGTTATGTAGCAATAGTATAGAACGTTATACGTTATATAGTAATAGTATATAACGTTATACGTTATGTAGTAATAGTATATAACGTTATACGTTATATAGTAGTAGTATATAACGTTATACGTTATATAGTAGTAGTATATAACGTTATACGTTATATAGTAATAGTATATAACGTTATACGTTATATAGTAATAGTATATAACGTTATACGTTATATAGTAATAGTATATAACGTTATGCGTGATATGGCAATACTATATAACGTTATACGTTATATAGTAATAGTATATAACGTTATACGTTATATAGTAATAGTATATAACGTTATACGTTATATAGTAATAGTATATAACGTTATACGTTATATAGTAATAGTATATTACGTTATACGTTATATAGTAATAGTATATAACGTTATACGTTATATAGTAATAGTATATTACGTTATACGTTAATACGTAATAGTATATATCGTTATACGTTATATAGTAATAGTATATAACGTTATACGTTATATAGTAATAGTATATAACGTTATACGTTGTATAGTAATAGTATATAACGTTATGCGTTATATGGTAATAGTATATAACGTTATACGTTATATAGTAATAGTATATAACGTTATACGTTATATAGTAATAGTATATAACGTTATACGTTATATAGTAATAGTATATAACGTTATACGTTATATAGTAATAGTGTATAACGTTATACGTTATATAGTAATAGTATATAACGTTATACGTTATATAGTAATAGTATATAACGTTATACGTTAATACGTAATAGTATATATCGTTATACGTTATATAGTAATAGTATATAACATTATACGTTATATAGTAATAGTATAGAACGTTGTACGTTATATAGTAATAGTATATAACGTTATACGTTAATGCGTAATAGTATATAACGTTATACGTTAATGCGTAATAGTATATAACGTTATACGTTATATAGTAATATTATATAACGTTATACGTGATATGGCAATACTATATAACGTTATACGTTATATAGTAATAGTATAGAACGTTATACGTGATATGGTAATAGTATATAACGTTATACGTGATATAGTAATAGTATATAACGTTATTCGTGATATGGCAATACTATATAACGTTATACGTTATATAGTAATAGTATATAACGTTATACGTTATATAGTAATAGTATATAACGTTATACGTTATATAGTAATAGTATATAACGTTATACGTTATATAGTAATAGTATATAACGTTATACGTTATATAGTAATAGTATATAACGTTATACGTTATATAGTAATAGTATATAACGTTATACGTTAATACGTAATAGTATATATCGTTATACGTTATATAGTAATAGTATATAACATTATACGTTATATAGTAATAGTATAGAACGTTGTACGTTATATAGTAATAGTATATAACGTTATACGTTATATAGTAATAGTATATAACGTTATACGTTATATAGTAATATTATATAACGTTATACGTGATATGGCAATACTATATAACGTTATACGTTATATAGTAATAGTATATAACGTTATACGTTATATAGTAATAGTATATAACGTTATACGTTATATAGTAATAGTATATAACGTTATACGTTGTATAGTAATATTATATAACGTTATACGTTATATAGTAATAGTATATAACGTTATACGTTAATACGTAATAGTATATATCGTTATACGTTATATAGTAATAGTATATAACATTATACGTTATATAGCAATAGTATATAACGTTATACGTTATATAGTAATATTATATAACGTTATACGTGATATGGCAATACTATATAACGTTATGCGTTATATAGTAATAGTATATAACGATATACGTTATATAGTAATAGTATATAACGTTATACGTTATATAGTAATAGTATATAACGTTATACGTTATATAGTAATAGTATATAACGTTATGCGTTATATGGTAATAGTATAGAACGTTGTACGTTATATAGTAATAGTATATAACGTTATACGTGATATGGTAATAGTATATAACGTTATACGTGATATAGTAATAGTATATAACGTTATTCGTGATATGGCAATACTATATAACGTTATGCGTTATATAGTAATAGTATAGAACGTTATACGTTATATAGTAATAGTAAATAACGTTATACGTTATGTAGTAATAGTATAGAACGTTATACGTTATATAGTAATAGTATATAACGTTATACGTTATATAGTAATAGTATATAACGTTATACGTTATATAGTAATAGTATATAACGTTATACGTTATGTAGTAATAGTATATAACGTTATACGTTATATAGTAATAGTATATAACGTTATACGTTATGTAGTAATAGTATATAACGTTATACGTCATATAGTAATAGTATATAACGTTATACGTTATATAGTAGTAGTATATAACGTTATACGTTATATAGTAGTAGTATATAACGTTATACGTTATATAGTATTACTATATAACGTTATACGTTATATAGTAATAGTATATAACGTTATACGTTATATAGTAATATTATATAACGTTATACGTGATATGGCAATACTATATAACGTTATACGTTATATAGAAATAGTATATAACGTTATACGTTATATAGTAATAGTATATAACGTTATACGTTATATAGTAATAGTATATAACGTTATACGTTATATAGTAATAGTATATAACGTTATACGTTAGTACGTAATAATATGCATCGATATACGTGATATGGTAATACTATATAACGTTATACGCTATTACGTAATAGTATATAACGTTATACGTTAATACGTAATAGTATATATCGTTATACGTTATATAGTAATAGTATATAACGTTATACGTTAATGCGTAATAATATACAACGTTATACCCGATATGGCAATACTATATAACGTTATACGTTATTACGTAATAGTATATTACGTTATACGTTATTCAGTAATAGTATATAACGTTGTACGTTATGTAGTAATAGTATATAACGTTATACGTCATATAGTAATAGTATATAACGTTATACGTCATATAGTAGTAGTATATAACGTTATACATTATATAGTAATAGTATATAAGGTTATACGTTATATAGTAAGAGTATATAACGTTATACGTTATATAGTAATAGTATATAACGTTATACGTTATATAGTAATAGTATATAACGTTATACGTTATATAGTAATAGTATATAACGTTATACGTGATACGGCAACACTATATAACGTTATACGTTATGTAGTAATAGTATAGAACGTTATACGTTATATAGTAATAGTATATAACGTTATACGTTATGTAGTAATAGTACAGAACGTTATACGTTATATAGTAATAGTATATAACGTTATACGTTATGTAGTAATAGTATATAACGTTATACGTCATATAGTAATAGTATATAACGTTATACGTTATATAGTAGTAGTATATAACGTTATACGTTATATAGTAGTAGTATATAACGTTATACGTTATATAGTATTACTATATAACGTATAACGTTATATAGTAATAGTATATAACGTTATACGTTATATAGTAATATTATATAACGTTATACGTGATATGGCAATACTATATAACGTTATACGTTATATAGTAATAGTATATAACGTTATACGTTATATAGTAATAGTATATAACGTTATACGTGATACGGCAACACTATATAACGTTATACGTTATGTAGTAATAGTATAGAACGTTATACGTTATATAGTAATAGTATATAACGTTATACGTTATGTAGTAATAGTACAGAACGTTATACGTTATATAGTAATAGTATATAACGTTATACGTTATGTAGTAATAGTATATAACGTTATACGTCATATAGTAATAGTATATAACGTTATACGTTATATAGTAGTAGTATATAACGTTATACGTTATGTAGTAATAGTATAGAACGTTATACGTTATATAGTAATAGTATATAACGTTATACGTTATGTAGTAATAGTACAGAACGTTATACGTTATATAGTAATAGTATATAACGTTATACGTTATGTAGTAATAGTATATAACGTTATACGTTATATAGTAATAGTATATAACGTTATACGTTATATAGTAATAGTATATAACGTTATACGTTAATGCGTAATAGTATATAACGTTATACGTTACATAGTAATAGTATATAACGTTATACGTTAATGCGTAATAGTATATAACGTTTTACGTTATATAGTAATATTATATAACGTTATACGTGATATGGCAATACTATATAACGTCATACGTTATATAGTAATAGTATATAACGTTATACGTTATATAGTAATAGTATATAACGTTATACGTTATATAGTAATAGTATATTACGTTATACGTTATATAGTAATAGTATATAACGTTATACGTTATATAGTAATAGTATTTAACGTTATACGTGATATAGTAATAGTATATAACGTTATACGTTAATGCGTAATAGTATATAACGTTATACGTTATATAGTAATAGTATATAACGTTATACGTGATATGGTAATAGTATATAACGTTATACGTGATATAGTAATAGTATATAACGTTATACGTGATATGGTAATAGTATATAACGTTATACGTGATATAGTAATAGTATATAACGTTATACGTGATATGGTAATAGTATATAACGTTATACGTGATATAGTAATAGTATATAACGTTATACGTTAATGCGTAATAGTATATAACGTTATACGTTATATAGTAATAGTATATAACGTTATACGTGATATGGTAATAGTATATAACGTTATACGTGATATAGTAATAGTATATAACGTTATACGTGATATGGTAATAGTATATAACGTTATACGTGATATAGTAATAGTATATAACGTTATACGTTATATAGTAATAGTATATAACGTTATACGTTATATAGTAATAGTATATAACGTTATACGTTATATAGTAATAGTATATAACGTTATACGTTATATAGTAATAGTATATAACGTTATGCGTTATATAGTAATAGTATATAACGTTATACGTTATATAGTAATAGTATATAACGTTATACGTTATATAGTAATAGTATATAACGTTATACGTTATATAGTAATAGTATATAACGTTATACGTTATATAGTAATAGTATATAACGTTATTCGTTATATAGTAATATTATATAACGTTATACGTTATATAGTAATAGTATATAACGTTATTCGTTATATAGTAATATTATATAACGTTATACGTTATATAGTAATAGTATATAACGTTATACGTTAATGCGTAATAGTATATAACGTTATACGTTATTTAGTAATAGTATATAACGTTATACGTTATATAGTAATAGTATATAACGTTATGCGTTATGTAGTAATAGTATATAACGTTATACGTTATATAGTAATAGTATTTAACGTTATACGTTACATAGTAATAGTATATAACGTTATACGTTAATGCGTAATAGTATATAACGTTATACGTTACATAGTAATAGTATATAACGTTATACGTTAATGCGTAATAGTATATAACGTTATACGTTATATAGTAATATTATATAACGTTATACGTGATATGGCAATACTATATAACGTCATACGTTATATAGTAATAGTATATAACGTTATACGTTAATGCGTAATAGTATTTAACGTTATACGTTACATAGTAATAGTATATAACGTTATACGTTAATGCGTAATAGTATATAACGTTATACGTTACATAGTAATAGTATATAACGTTATACGTTAATGCGTAATAGTATATAACGTTATACGTTATATAGTAATATTATATAACGTTATACGTGATATGGCAATACTATATAACGTCATACGTTATATAGTAATAGTATATAACGTTATACGTTAATGCGCAATAGTATATAACGTTATACGTTAATGCGTAATGGTATATAACGTTATACGTTATATAGTAATATTATATAACGTTATACGTGATATGGCAATACTATATAACGTCATACGTTATATAGTAATAGTATATAACGTTATACGTTAATGCGTAATAGTATTTAACGTTATACGTTACATAGTAATAGTATATAACGTTATACGTTAATGCGTAATAGTATATAACGTTATACGTTACATAGTAATAGTATATAACGTTATACGTTAATGCGTAATAGTATATAACGTTATACGTTATATAGTAATATTATATAACGTTATACGTGATATGGCAATACTATATAACGTCATACGTTATATAGTAATAGTATATAACGTTATACGTTAATGCGTAATAGTATATAACGTTATACGTTATATAGTAATAGTATATAACGTTATACGTTATATAGTAATAGTATATAACGTTATACGTTATATAGTAATAGTATATAACGTTATACGTTAATGCGTAATAGTATATAACGTTATACGTTACATAGTAATAGTATATAACGTTATACGTTAATGCGTAATAGTATATAACGTTTTACGTTATATAGTAATATTATATAACGTTATACGTGATATGGCAATACTATATAACGTATTACGTTATATAGTAATAGTATATAACGTTATACGTTATATAGTAATAGTATATAACGTTATACGTTATATAGTAATAGTATATTACGTTATACGTTATATAGTAATAGTATATAACGTTATACGTTATATAGTAATAGTATTTAACGTTATACGTTATATAGTAATAGTATAGAACGTTGTACGTTATATAGTAATAGTATATAACGTTATACGTGATATAGTAATAGTATATAACGTTATACGTGATATGGTAATAGTATATAACGTTATACGTGATATAGTAATAGTATATAACGTTATACGTGATATGGTAATAGTATATAACGTTATACGTGATATAGTAATAGTATATAACGTTATACGTTAATGCGTAATAGTATATAACGTTATACGTTATATAGTAATAGTATATAACGTTATACGTGATATGGTAATAGTATATAACGTTATACGTGATATAGTAATAGTGTATAACGTTATACGTGATATGGTAATAGTATATAACGTTATACGTGATATAGTAATAGTATATAACGTTATACGTTATATAGTAATAGTATATAACGTTATACGTTATATAGTAATAGTATATAACGTTATACGTTATATAGTAATAGTATATAACGTTATACGTTATATAGTAATAGTATATAACGTTATGCGTTATATAGTAATAGTATATAACGTTATACGTTATATAGTAATAGTATATAACGTTATACGTTATATAGTCATAGTATATAACGTTATACGTTATATAGTAATAGTATATAACGTTATACGTTATATAGTAATAGTATATAACGTTATTCGTTATATAGTAATATTATATAACGTTATACGTTATATAGTAATAGTATATAACGTTATACGTTAATGCGTAATAGTATATAACGTTATACGTTATATAGTAATAGTATATAACGTTATACGTTATATAGTAATAGTATATAACGTTATGCGTTATGTAGTAATAGTATATAACGTTATACGTTATATAGTAATAGTATATTACGTTATACGTTATATAGTAATAGTATATAACGTTATACGTTATATAGTAATAGTATTTAACGTTATACGTTATATAGTAATAGTATAGAACGTTGTACGTTATATAGTAATAGTATATAACGTTATACGTGATATGGTAATAGTATATAACGTTATACGTGATATGGTAATAGTATATAACGTTATACGTGATATAGTAATAGTATATAACGTTATACGTGATATGGTAATAGTATATAACGTTATACGTGATATAGTAATAGTATATAACGTTATACGTTAATGCGTAATAGTATATAACGTTATACGTTATATAGTAATAGTATATAACGTTATACGTGATATGGTAATAGTATATAACGTTATACGTGATATAGTAATAGTGTATAACGTTATACGTGATATGGTAATAGTATATAACGTTATACGTGATATAGTAATAGTATATAACGTTATACGTTATATAGTAATAGTATATAACGTTATACGTTATATAGTAATAGTATATAACGTTATACGTTATATAGTAATAGTATATAACGTTATACGTTATATAGTAATAGTATATAACGTTATGCGTTATATAGTAATAGTATATAACGTTATACGTTATATAGTAATAGTATATAACGTTATACGTTATATAGTCATAGTATATAACGTTATACGTTATATAGTAATAGTATATAACGTTATACGTTATATAGTAATAGTATATAACGTTATTCGTTATATAGTAATATTATATAACGTTATACGTTATATAGTAATAGTATATAACGTTATACGTTAATGCGTAATAGTATATAACGTTATACGTTATATAGTAATAGTATATAACGTTATACGTTATATAGTAATAGTATATAACGTTATGCGTTATGTAGTAATAGTATATAACGTTATACGTTATATAGTAATAGTATAGAACGTTATACGTTATATAGTAATAGTATATAACGTTATACGTGATATGGTAATAGTATATAACGTTATACGTGATATAGTAATAGTATATAACGTTATACGTGATATGATAATAGTATATAACGTTATACGTGATATAGTAATAGTATATAACGTTATACGTTAATGCGTAATAGTATATAACGTTATACGTTATATAGTAATAGTATATAACGTTATACGTTATATAGTAATAGTATATAACGTTATACGTTATATAGTAATAGTATATAACGTTATGCGTTATGTAGTAATAGTATATAACGTTATACGTTATATAGTAATAGTATATAACGTTATACGTTATATAGTAATAGTATATAACGTTATACGTTATATAGTAATAGTATATAACGTTATACGTTATATAGTAATAGTATATAACGTTATGCGTTATATAGTAATAGTATATAAAGTTATACGTTAATACGTAATAGTATATATCGTTATACGTTATATAGTAATAATATATAACGTTATACGTTATATAGTAATAGTATATAACGTTATGCGTTATATAGTAATAGTATATAACGTTATACGCTATTACGTAATAGTATATAAAGTTATACGTTAATACGTAATAGTATATATCGTTATACGTTATATAGTAATAATATATAACGTTATACGTTATATAGTAATAGTATATAACGTTATGCGTTATATAGTAATAGTATATAACGTTATACGTTATATAGTAATAGTATATAACATTATACGTTATATAGTAATAGTATAGAACGTTGTACGTTATATAGTAATAGTATATAACGTTATACGTTATATAGTAATAGTATATATCGTTATACGTTATATAGTAATAGTATATAACGTTATACGTTAATGCGTAATAATATACAACGTTATACCCGATATGGCAATACTATATAACGTCATACGTTATTACGTAATAGTATATTACGTTATACGTTATATAGTAATAGTATATAACGTTATGCGTTATATAGTAATAGTATATAACGTTATACGTTAGTACGTAATAGTATACAACGTTATACCCGATATGGCAATACTATATAACGTTATACGTTATTACGTAATAGTATATAACGTTATACGTTATTACGTAATAGTATATAACGTTATACGTTATTACGTAATAGTATATAACGTTATACGTTATATAGTAATAGTATATAACGTTATACGTTAATGCGTTATAGTATATAACGTTATACGTTATATAGTAATATTATATAACGTTATACGTTATATAGTAATAGTATATAACGTTATACGTTATATAGTAATAGTATATAACGTTATACGTTATATAGTAATAGTATATAACGTTATACGTTAATGCGTAATAGTATATAACGTTATACGTTACATAGTAATAGTATATAACGTTATACGTTAATGCGTAATAGTATATAACGTTATACGTTATATAGTAATAGTATAGAACGTTGTACGTTATATAGTAATAGTATATAACGTTATACGTGATATGGCAATACTATATAACGTTATACGTTATATAGTAATAGTATATAACGTTATACGTTAATGCGTAATAGTATATAACGTTATACGTTACATAGTAATAGTATATAAAGTTATACGTTAATGCGTAATAGTATATAACGTTATACGTTATATAGTAATATTATATAACGTTATACGTGATATAGCAATACTATATAACGTTATACGTTATATAGTAATAGTATAGAACGTTGTACGTTATATAGTAATAGTATATAACGTTATACGTGATATGGTAATAGTATATAACGTTATACGTGATATAGTAATAGAATATAACGTTATTCGTGATATGGCAATACTATATAACGTTATACGTTATATAGTAATAGTATATAACGTTATACGTTATATAGTAATAGTATATAACGTTATACGTTATATAGTAATAGTATATAACGTTATACGTTATATAGTAATAGTATATAACGTTATACGTTATATAGTAATAGTATATAACGTTATACGTTATATAGTAATATTATATAACGTTATACGTGATATGGCAATACTATATAACGTTATACGTTATATAGTAATAGTATATAACGTTATACGTTATATAGTAATAGTATATAACGTTATACGTTATATAGTAATAGCATATAACGTTATACGTTATATAGTAATAGTATATAACGTTATGCGTTATATGGTAATAGTATATAACGTTATACGTTATATGGTAATAGTATATAACGTTATACGTTACATAGTAATAGTATATAACGTTATACGTTAATGCGTAATAGTATATAACGTTATACGTTAATGCGTAATAGTATATAACGTTATACGTTATATAGTAATATTATATAACGTTATACGTGATATGGCAATACTATATAACGTTATACGTTATATAGTAATAGTATATAACATTATACGTTATATAGTAATAGTATAGAACGTTGTACGTTATATAGTAATAGTATATAACGTTATACGTTATATAGTAATAGTATATAACGTTATACGTTATATAGTAATATTATATAACGTTATACGTGATATGGCAATACTATATAACGTTATACGTTATATAGTAATAGTATATAACGTTATACGTTATATAGTAATAGTATATAACGTTATACGTTATATAGTAATAGTATATAACGTTATACGTTGTATAGTAATATTATATAACGTTATACGTTATATAGTAATAGTATATAACGTTATACGTTAATACGTAATAGTATATATCGTTATACGTTATATAGTAATAGTATATAACATTATACGTTATATAGCAATAGTATATAACGTTATACGTTATATAGTAATATTATATAACGTTATACGTGATATGGCAATACTATATAACGTTATACGTTATATAGTAATAGTATATAACGTTATACGTTATATAGTAATAGTATATAACGTTATACGTTATATAGTAATAGTATATAACGTTATACGTTATATAGTAATAGTATATAACGTTATACGTTAATACGTAATAGTATATATCGTTATACGTTATATAGTAATAGTATATAACATTATACGTTATATAGTAATAGTATAGAACGTTGTACGTTATATAGTAATAGTATATAACGTTATACGTTATATAGTAATAGTATATAACGTTATACGTTATATAGTAATATTATATAACGTTATACGTGATATGGCAATACTATATAACGTTATACGTTATATAGTAATAGTATATAACATTATACGTTATATAGTAATAGTATAGAACGTTGTACGTTATATAGTAATAGTATATAACGTTATACGTTATATAGTAATAGTATATAACGTTATACGTTATATAGTAATATTATATAACGTTATACGTGATATGGCAATACTATATAACGTTATACGTTATATAGTAATAGTATATAACGTTATACGTTATATAGTAATAGTATATAACGTTATACGTTATATAGTAATAGTATATAACGTTATACGTTGTATAGTAATATTATATAACGTTATACGTTATATAGTAATAGTATATAACGTTATACGTTAATACGTAATAGTATATATCGTTATACGTTATATAGTAATAGTATATAACATTATACGTTATATAGCAATAGTATATAACGTTATACGTTATATAGTAATATTATATAACGTTATACGTGATATGGCAATACTATATAACGTTATGCGTTATATAGTAATAGTATATAACGATATACGTTATATAGTAATAGTATATAACGTTATACGTTATATAGTAATAGTATATAACGTTATACGTTATATAGTAATAGTATATAACGTTATGCGTTATATGGTAATAGTATAGAACGTTGTACGTTATATAGTAATAGTATATAACGTTATACGTGATATGGTAATAGTATATAACGTTATACGTGATATAGTAATAGTATATAACGTTATTCGTGATATGGCAATACTATATAACGTTATGCGTTATATAGTAATAGTATAGAACGTTATACGTTATATAGTAATAGTAAATAACGTTATACGTTATGTAGTAATAGTATAGAACGTTATACGTTATATAGTAATAGTATATAACGTTATACGTTATATAGTAATAGTATATAACGTTATACGTTATATAGTAATAGTATATAACGTTATACGTTATGTAGTAATAGTATATAACGTTATACGTTATATAGTAATAGTATATAACGTTATACGTTATATAGTAATAGTATATAACGTTATACGTTATGTAGTAATAGTATATAACGTTATACGTCATATAGTAATAGTATATAACGTTATACGTTATATAGTAGTAGTATATAACGTTATACGTTATATAGTAGTAGTATATAACGTTATACGTTATATAGTATTAGTATATAACGTTATACGTTATATAGTAATAGTATATAACGTTATACGTTATATAGTAATATTATATAACGTTATACGTGATATGGCAATACTATATAACGTTATACGTTATATAGAAATAGTATATAACGTTATACGTTATATAGTAATAGTATATAACGTTATACGTTATATAGTAATAGTATATAACGTTATACGTTATATAGTAATAGTATATAACGTTATACGTGATACGGCAACACTATATAACGTTATACGTTATGTAGTAATAGTATAGAACGTTATACGTTATATAGTAATAGTATATAACGTTATACGTTATGTAGTAATAGTACAGAACGTTATACGTTATATAGTAATAGTATATAACGTTATACGTTATGTAGTAATAGTATATAACGTTATACGTCATATAGTAATAGTATATAACGTTATACGTTATATAGTAGTAGTATATAACGTTATACGTTATATAGTAGTAGTATATAACGTTATACGTTATATAGTATTAGTATATAACGTTATACGTTATATAGTAATAGTATATAACGTTATACGTTATATAGTAATATTATATAACGTTATACGTGATATGGCAATACTATATAACGTTATACGTTATATAGTAATAGTATATAACGTTATACGTTATATAGTAATAGTATATAACGTTATACGTGATACGGCAACACTATATAACGTTATACGTTATGTAGTAATAGTATAGAACGTTATACGTTATATAGTAATAGTATATAACGTTATACGTTATGTAGTAATAGTATATAACGTTATACGTCATATAGTAATAGTATATAACGTTATACGTTATATAGTAGTAGTATATAACGTTATACGTTATGTAGTAATAGTATAGAACGTTATACGTTATATAGTAATAGTATATAACGTTATACGTTATGTAGTAATAGTACAGAACGTTATACGTTATATAGTAATAGTATATAACGTTATACGTTATGTAGTAATAGTATATAACGTTATACGTTATATAGTAATAGTATATAACGTTATACGTTATATAGTAATAGTATATAACGTTATACGTTAATGCGTAATAGTATATAACGTTATACGTTACATAGTAATAGTATATAACGTTATACGTTAATGCGTAATAGTATATAACGTTTTACGTTATATAGTAATATTATATAACGTTATACGTGATATGGCAATACTATATAACGTCATACGTTATATAGTAATAGTATATAACGTTATACGTTATATAGTAATAGTATATAACGTTATACGTTATATAGTAATAGTATATTACGTTATACGTTATATAGTAATAGTATATAACGTTATACGTTATATAGTAATAGTATTTAACGTTATACGTTATATAGTAATAGTATAGAACGTTGTACGTTATATAGTAATAGTATATAACGTTATACGTGATATGGTAATAGTATATAACGTTATACGTGATATGGTAATAGTATATAACGTTATACGTGATATAGTAATAGTATATAACGTTATACGTGATATGGTAATAGTATATAACGTTATACGTGATATAGTAATAGTATATAACGTTATACGTTAATGCGTAATAGTATATAACGTTATACGTTATATAGTAATAGTATATAACGTTATACGTGATATGGTAATAGTATATAACGTTATACGTGATATAGTAATAGTATATAACGTTATACGTGATATGGTAATAGTATATAACGTTATACGTGATATAGTAATAGTATATAACGTTATACGTTATATAGTAATAGTATATAACGTTATACGTTATATAGTAATAGTATATAACGTTATACGTTATATAGTAATAGTATATAACGTTATACGTTATATAGTAATAGTATATAACGTTATGCGTTATATAGTAATAGTATATAACGTTATACGTTATATAGTAATAGTATATAACGTTATACGTTATATAGTCATAGTATATAACGTTATACGTTATATAGTAATAGTATATAACGTTATACGTTATATAGTAATAGTATATAACGTTATTCGTTATATAGTAATATTATATAACGTTATACGTTATATAGTAATAGTATATAACGTTATTCGTTATATAGTAATATTATATAACGTTATACGTTATATAGTAATAGTATATAACGTTATACGTTAATGCGTAATAGTATATAACGTTATACGTTATTTAGTAATAGTATATAACGTTATACGTTATATAGTAATAGTATATAACGTTATGCGTTATGTAGTAATAGTATATAACGTTATACGTTATATAGTAATAGTATTTAACGTTATACGTTACATAGTAATAGTATATAACGTTATACGTTAATGCGTAATAGTATATAACGTTATACGTTACATAGTAATAGTATATAACGTTATACGTTAATGCGTAATAGTATATAACGTTATACGTTATATAGTAATATTATATAACGTTATACGTGATATGGCAATACTATATAACGTCATACGTTATATAGTAATAGTATATAACGTTATACGTTAATGCGTAATAGTATTTAACGTTATACGTTACATAGTAATAGTATATAACGTTATACGTTAATGCGTAATAGTATATAACGTTATACGTTACATAGTAATAGTATATAACGTTATACGTTAATGCGTAATAGTATATAACGTTATACGTTATATAGTAATATTATATAACGTTATACGTGATATGGCAATACTATATAACGTCATACGTTATATAGTAATAGTATATAACGTTATACGTTAATGCGTAATAGTATATAACGTTATACGTTAATGCGTAATGGTATATAACGTTATACGTTATATAGTAATATTATATAACGTTATACGTGATATGGCAATACTATATAACGTCATACGTTATATAGTAATAGTATATAACGTTATACGTTAATGCGTAATAGTATTTAACGTTATACGTTACATAGTAATAGTATATAACGTTATACGTTAATGCGTAATAGTATATAACGTTATACGTTACATAGTAATAGTATATAACGTTATACGTTAATGCGTAATAGTATATAACGTTATACGTTATATAGTAATATTATATAACGTTATACGTGATATGGCAATACTATATAACGTCATACGTTATATAGTAATAGTATATAACGTTATACGTTAATGCGTAATAGTATATAACGTTATACGTTATATAGTAATAGTATATAACGTTATACGTTATATAGTAATAGTATATAACGTTATACGTTATATAGTAATAGTATATAACGTTATACGTTAATGCGTAATAGTATATAACGTTATACGTTACATAGTAATAGTATATAACGTTATACGTGATACGGCAACACTATATAACGTTATACGTTATGTAGTAATAGTATAGAACGTTATACGTTATATAGTAATAGTATATAACGTTATACGTTATGTAGTAATAGTACAGAACGTTATACGTTATATAGTAATAGTATATAACGTTATACGTTATGTAGTAATAGTATATAACGTTATACGTCATATAGTAATAGTATATAACGTTATACGTTATATAGTAGTAGTATATAACGTTATACGTTATATAGTAGTAGTATATAACGTTATACGTTATATAGTATTAGTATATAACGTTATACGTTATATAGAAATAGTATATAACGTTATACGTTATATAGTAATAGTATATAACGTTATACGTTATATAGTAATAGTATATAACGTTATACGTTATATAGTAATAGTATATAACGTTATACGTGATACGGCAACACTATATAACGTTATACGTTATGTAGTAATAGTATAGAACGTTATACGTTATATAGTAATAGTATATAACGTTATACGTTATGTAGTAATAGTACAGAACGTTATACGTTATATAGTAATAGTATATAACGTTATACGTTATGTAGTAATAGTATATAACGTTATACGTCATATAGTAATAGTATATAACGTTATACGTTATATAGTAGTAGTATATAACGTTATACGTTATATAGTAGTAGTATATAACGTTATACGTTATATAGTATTAGTATATAACGTTATACGTTATATAGTAATAGTATATAACGTTATACGTTATATAGTAATATTATATAACGTTATACGTGATATGGCAATACTATATAACGTTATACGTTATATAGTAATAGTATATAACGTTATACGTTATATAGTAATAGTATATAACGTTATACGTGATACGGCAACACTATATAACGTTATACGTTATGTAGTAATAGTATAGAACGTTATACGTTATATAGTAATAGTATATAACGTTATACGTTATGTAGTAATAGTATATAACGTTATACGTCATATAGTAATAGTATATAACGTTATACGTTATATAGTAGTAGTATATAACGTTATACGTTATGTAGTAATAGTATAGAACGTTATACGTTATATAGTAATAGTATATAACGCTATACGTTATGTAGTAATAGTACAGAACGTTATACGTTATATAGTAATAGTATATAACGTTATACGTTATGTAGTAATAGTATATAACGTTATACGTTATATAGTAATAGTATATAACGTTATACGTTATATAGTAATAGTATATAACGTTATACGTTAATGCGTAATAGTATATAACGTTATACGTTACATAGTAATAGTATATAACGTTATACGTTAATGCGTAATAGTATATAACGTTTTACGTTATATAGTAATATTATATAACGTTATACGTGATATGGCAATACTATATAACGTCATACGTTATATAGTAATAGTATATAACGTTATACGTTATATAGTAATAGTATATAACGTTATACGTTATATAGTAATAGTATATTACGTTATACGTTATATAGTAATAGTATATAACGTTATACGTTATATAGTAATAGTATTTAACGTTATACGTTATATAGTAATAGTATAGAACGTTGTACGTTATATAGTAATAGTATATAACGTTATACGTGATATGGTAATAGTATATAACGTTATACGTGATATGGTAATAGTATATAACGTTATACGTGATATAGTAATAGTATATAACGTTATACGTGATATGGTAATAGTATATAACGTTATACGTGATATAGTAATAGTATATAACGTTATACGTTAATGCGTAATAGTATATAACGTTATACGTTATATAGTAATAGTATATAACGTTATACGTGATATGGTAATAGTATATAACGTTATACGTGATATAGTAATAGTATATAACGTTATACGTGATATGGTAATAGTATATAACGTTATACGTGATATAGTAATAGTATATAACGTTATACGTTATATAGTAATAGTATATAACGTTATACGTTATATAGTAATAGTATATAACGTTATACGTTATATAGTAATAGTATATAACGTTATACGTTATATAGTAATAGTATATAACGTTATGCGTTATATAGTAATAGTATATAACGTTATACGTTATATAGTAATAGTATATAACGTTATACGTTATATAGTCATAGTATATAACGTTATACGTTATATAGTAATAGTATATAACGTTATACGTTATATAGTAATAGTATATAACGTTATTCGTTATATAGTAATATTATATAACGTTATACGTTATATAGTAATAGTATATAACGTTATTCGTTATATAGTAATATTATATAACGTTATACGTTATATAGTAATAGTATATAACGTTATACGTTAATGCGTAATAGTATATAACGTTATACGTTATTTAGTAATAGTATATAACGTTATACGTTATATAGTAATAGTATATAACGTTATGCGTTATGTAGTAATAGTATATAACGTTATACGTTATATAGTAATAGTATTTAACGTTATACGTTACATAGTAATAGTATATAACGTTATACGTTAATGCGTAATAGTATATAACGTTATACGTTACATAGTAATAGTATATAACGTTATACGTTAATGCGTAATAGTATATAACGTTATACGTTATATAGTAATATTATATAACGTTATACGTGATATGGCAATACTATATAACGTCATACGTTATATAGTAATAGTATATAACGTTATACGTTAATGCGTAATAGTATTTAACGTTATACGTTACATAGTAATAGTATATAACGTTATACGTTAATGCGTAATAGTATATAACGTTATACGTTACATAGTAATAGTATATAACGTTATACGTTAATGCGTAATAGTATATATCGTTATACGTTATATAGTAATATTATATAACGTTATACGTGATATGGCAATACTATATAACGTCATACGTTATATAGTAATAGTATATAACGTTATACGTTAATGCGTAATAGTATATAACGTTATACGTTAATGCGTAATGGTATATAACGTTATACGTTATATAGTAATATTATATAACGTTATACGTGATATGGCAATACTATATAACGTCATACGTTATATAGTAATAGTATATAACGTTATACGTTAATGCGTAATAGTATTTAACGTTATACGTTACATAGTAATAGTATATAACGTTATACGTTAATGCGTAATAGTATATAACGTTATACGTTACATAGTAATAGTATATAACGTTATACGTTAATGCGTAATAGTATATAACGTTATACGTTATATAGTAATATTATATAACGTTATACGTGATATGGCAATACTATATAACGTCATACGTTATATAGTAATAGTATATAACGTTATACGTTAATGCGTAATAGTATATAACGTTATACGTTATATAGTAATAGTATATAACGTTATACGTTATATAGTAATAGTATATAACGTTATACGTTATATAGTAATAGTATATAACGTTATACGTTAATGCGTAATAGTATATAACGTTATACGTTACATAGTAATAGTATATAACGTTATACGTTAATGCGTAATAGTATATAACGTTTTACGTTATATAGTAATATTATATAACGTTATACGTGATATGGCAATACTATATAACATCATACGTTATATAGTAATAGTATATAACGTTATACGTTATATAGTAATAGTATATAACGTTATACGTTATATAGTAATAGTATATTACGTTATACGTTATATAGTAATAGTATATAACGTTATACGTTATATAGTAATAGTATTTAACGTTATACGTTATATAGTAATAGTATAGAACGTTGTACGTTATATAGTAATAGTATATAACGTTATACGTGATATGGTAATAGTATATAACGTTATACGTGATATGGTAATAGTATATAACGTTATACGTGATATAGTAATAGTATATAACGTTATACGTGATATGGTAATAGTATATAACGTTATACGTGATATAGTAATAGTATATAACGTTATACGTTAATGCGTAATAGTATATAACGTTATACGTTATATAGTAATAGTATATAACGTTATACGTGATATGGTAATAGTATATAACGTTATACGTGATATAGTAATAGTGTATAACGTTATACGTGATATGGTAATAGTATATAACGTTATACGTGATATAGTAATAGTATATAACGTTATACGTTATATAGTAATAGTATATAACGTTATACGTTATATAGTAATAGTATATAACGTTATACGTTATATAGTAATAGTATATAACGTTATACGTTATATAGTAATAGTATATAACGTTATGCGTTATGTAGTAATAGTATATAACGTTATACGTTATATAGTAATAGTATATAACGTTATACGTTATATAGTCATAGTATATAACGTTATACGTTATATAGTAATAGTATATAACGTTATACGTTATATAGTAATAGTATATAACGTTATTCGTTATATAGTAATATTATATAACGTTATACGTTATATAGTAATAGTATATAACGTTATACGTTAATGCGTAATAGTATATAACGTTATACGTTATATAGTAATAGTATATAACGTTATACGTTATATAGTAATAGTATATAACGTTATGCGTTATGTAGTAATAGTATATAACGTTATACGTTATATAGTAATAGTATAGAACGTTATACGTTATATAGTAATAGTATATAACGTTATACGTGATATGGTAATAGTATATAACGTTATACGTGATATAGTAATAGTATATAACGTTATACGTGATATGATAATAGTATATAACGTTATACGTGATATAGTAATAGTATATAACGTTATACGTTAATGCGTAATAGTATATAACGTTATACGTTATATAGTAATAGTATATAACGTTATACGTTATATAGTAATAGTATATAACGTTATTCGTTATATAGTAATAGTATATAACGTTATACGTTATATAGTAATAGTATATAACGTTATACGTTAATGCGTAATAGTATATAACGTTATACGTTATATAGTAATAGTATATAACGTTATACGTTATATAGTAATAGTATATAACGTTATACGTTATATAGTAATAGTATATAACGTTATACGTTATATAGTAATAGTATATAACGTTATACGTTATATAGTAATAGTATATAACGTTATCCGTTATATAGTAATAGTATATAACGTTATGCGTTATATAGTAGTAGTATATAACGTCATACGTTATATAGTAATAGTATATAACGTTATACGTTATATAGTAATAGTATATAACGTTATACGTTATATGGTAATAGTATATAACGTTATACGTTATATAGTAATATTATATAACGTTATACGTGATATGGCAATACTATATAACGTTATACGTTATATAGTAATAGTATATAACGTTATACGTTATATAGTAATAGTATATAACGTTATACGTTATATGGTAATAGTATATAACGTTATACGTTATATAGTAATAGTATATAACGTTATGCGTTATATGGTAATAGTATATAACGTTATACGTTATATAGTAATAGTATATAACGTTATACGTTACATAGTAATAGTATATAACGTTATACGTTATATAGTAATAGTATATAACGTTATACGTTATATAGTAATAGTATATAACGTTATACGTTATATAGTAATAGTATATAACGTTATACGTTATATAGTAATAGTATAGAACGTTGTACGTTATATAGTAATAGTATATAACGTTATACGTTATATAGTAATAGTATATAACGTTATACGTTATATAGTAATAGTATATAACGTTATACGTTATATAGTAATAGTATATAACGTTATACGTTATATAGTAATATTATATAACGTTATACGTGATATGGCAATACTATATAACGTTATACGTTATATAGTAATAGTATATAACGTTATACGTTATATAGTAATAGTATATAACGTTATACGTTATATAGTAATAGTATATTACGTTATACGTTATATAGTAATAGTATATAACGTTATACGTTATATAGTAATAGTATATAACGTTATACGTTAGTACGTAATAATATGCATCGATATACGTGATATGGTAATACTATATAACGTTATACGCTATTACGTAATAGTATATAACGTTATACGTTAATACGTAATAGTATATATCGTTATACGTTATATAGTAATAGTATATAACGTTATACGTTAATGCGTAATAATATACAACGTTATACCCGATATGGCAATACTATATAACGTCATACGTTATTACGTAATAGTATATTACGTTATACGTTATATAGTAATAGTATATAACGTTATGCGTTATATAGTAATAGTATATAACGTTATACGTTAGTACGTAATAGTATACAACGTTATACCCGATATGGCAATACTATATAACGTTATACGTTATTACGTAATAGTATATAACGTTATACGTTATTACGTAATAGTATATAACGTTATACGTTATTACGTAATAGTATATAACGTTATACGTTATATAGTAATAGTATATAACGTTATACGTTAATGCGTTATAGTATATAACGTTATACGTTATATAGTAATATTATATAACGTTATACGTTATATAGTAATAGTATATAACGTTATACGTTATATAGTAATAGTATATAACGTTATACGTTATATAGTAATAGTATATAACGTTATACGTTAATGCGTAATAGTATATAACGTTATACGTTACATAGTAATAGTATATAACGTTATACGTTAATGCGTAATAGTATATAACGTTATACGTTATATAGTAATAGTATAGAACGTTGTACGTTATATAGTAATAGTATATAACGTTATACGTGATATGGCAATACTATATAACGTTATACGTTATATAGTAATAGTATATAACGTTATACGTTAATGCGTAATAGTATATAACGTTATACGTTACATAGTAATAGTATATAAAGTTATACGTTAATGCGTAATAGTATATAACGTTATACGTTATATAGTAATATTATATAACGTTATACGTGATATAGCAATACTATATAACGTTATACGTTATATAGTAATAGTATAGAACGTTGTACGTTATATAGTAATAGTATATAACGTTATACGTGATATGGTAATAGTATATAACGTTATACGTGATATAGTAATAGAATATAACGTTATTCGTGATATGGCAATACTATATAACGTTATACGTTATATAGTAATAGTATATAACGTTATACGTTATATAGTAATAGTATATAACGTTATACGTTATATAGTAATAGTATATAACGTTATACGTTATATAGTAATAGTATATAACGTTATACGTTATATAGTAATAGTATATAACGTTATACGTTATATAGTAATATTATATAACGTTATACGTGATATGGCAATACTATATAACGTTATACGTTATATAGTAATAGTATATAACGTTATACGTTATATAGTAATAGTATATAACGTTATACGTTATATAGTAATAGTATATAACGTTATACGTTATATAGTAATAGTATATAACGTTATGCGTTATATGGTAATAGTATATAACGTTATACGTTATATGGTAATAGTATATAACGTTATACGTTACATAGTAATAGTATATAACGTTATACGTTAATGCGTAATAGTATATAACGTTATACGTTAATGCGTAATAGTATATAACGTTATACGTTATATAGTAATATTATATAACGTTATACGTGATATGGCAATACTATATAACGTTATACGTTATATAGTAATAGTATATAACATTATACGTTATATAGTAATAGTATAGAACGTTGTACGTTATATAGTAATAGTATATAACGTTATACGTTATATAGTAATAGTATATAACGTTATACGTTATATAGTAATATTATATAACGTTATACGTGATATGGCAATACTATATAACGTTATACGTTATATAGTAATAGTATATAACGTTATACGTTATATAGTAATAGTATATAACGTTATACGTTATATAGTAATAGTATATAACGTTATACGTTGTATAGTAATATTATATAACGTTATACGTTATATAGTAATAGTATATAACGTTATACGTTAATACGTAATAGTATATATCGTTATACGTTATATAGTAATAGTATATAACATTATACGTTATATAGCAATAGTATATAACGTTATACGTTATATAGTAATATTATATAACGTTATACGTGATATGGCAATACTATATAACGTTATGCGTTATATAGTAATAGTATATAACGATATACGTTATATAGTAATAGTATATAACGTTATACGTTATATAGTAATAGTATATAACGTTATACGTTATATAGTAATAGTATATAACGTTATGCGTTATATGGTAATAGTATAGAACGTTGTACGTTATATAGTAATAGTATATAACGTTATACGTGATATGGTAATAGTATATAACGTTATACGTGATATAGTAATAGTATATAACGTTATTCGTGATATGGCAATACTATATAACGTTATGCGTTATATAGTAATAGTATAGAACGTTATACGTTATATAGTAATAGTAAATAACGTTATACGTTATGTAGTAATAGTATAGAACGTTATACGTTATATAGTAATAGTATATAACGTTATACGTTATATAGTAATAGTATAGAACGTTATACGTTATATAGTAATAGTATATAACGTTATACGTTATGTAGTAATAGTATATAACGTTATACGTTATATAGTAATAGTATATAACGTTATACGTTATGTAGTAATAGTATATAACGTTATACGTCATATAGTAATAGTATATAACGTTATACGTTATATAGTAGTAGTATATAACGTTATACGTTATATAGTAGTAGTATATAACGTTATACGTCATATAGTAATAGTATATAACGTTATACGTTATATAGTAATAGTATATAACGTTATACGTTATATAGTAATAGTATATAACGTTATGCGTTATATGGTAATAGTATATAACGTTATACGTTATATGGTAATAGTATATAACGTTATACGTTACATAGTAATAGTATATAACGTTATACGTTAATGCGTAATAGTATATAACGTTATACGTTAATGCGTAATAGTATATAACGTTATACGTTATATAGTAATATTATATAACGTTATACGTGATATGGCAATACTATATAACGTTATACGTTATATAGTAATAGTATAGAACGTTGTACGTTATATAGTAATAGTATATAACGTTATACGTGATATGGTAATAGTATATAACGTTATACGTGATATAGTAATAGTATATAACGTTATTCGTGTTATGGCAATACTATATAACGTTATACGTTATATAGTAATAGTATATAACGTTATACGTTATATAGTAATAGTATATAACGTTATACGTTATATAGTAATAGTATATAACGTTATACGTTGTATAGTAATATTATATAACGTTATACGTTATATAGTAATAGTATATAACGTTATACGTTAATACGTAATAGTATATATCGTTATACGTTATATAGTAATAGTATATAACATTATACGTTATATAGTAATAGTATATAACGTTATACGTTATATAGTAATATTATATAACGTTATACGTGATATGGCAATACTATATAACGTTATACGTTATATAGTAATAGTATATAACGTTATACGTTATATAGTAATAGTATATAACGTTATGCGTTATATGGTAATAGTATATAACGTTATACGTTATATAGTAACAGTATATAACGTTATACGTTATATAGTAACAGTATATAACGTTATACGTTATATAGTAATATTATATAACGTTATACGTGATATGGCAATACTATATAACGTTATACGTTATATAGTAATAGTATATAACGTTATACGTTATATAGTAATAGTATATAACGTTATACGTTATATAGTAATAGTATATAACGTTATACGTTATATAGTAATAGTATATAACGTTATACGTTATATAGTAATAGTATAGAACGTTGTACGTTATATAGTAATAGTATATAACGTTATACGTGATATGGTAATAGTATATAACGTTATACGTGATATAGTAATAGTATATAACGTTATTCGTGATATGGCAATACTATATAACGTTATACGTTATATAGTAATAGTATATAACGTTATACGTTATATAGTAATAGTATATAACGTTATACGTTATATAGTAATAGTATATAACGTTATACGTTGTATAGTAATATTATATAACGTTATACGTTATATAGTAATAGTATATAACGTTATACGTTAATACGTAATAGTATATATCGTTATACGTTATATAGTAATAGTATATAACATTATACGTTATATAGTAATAGTATATAACGTTATACGTTATATAGTAATATTATATAACGTTGTACGTGATATGGCAATACTATATAACGTTATACGTTAT
Organism: Bombus terrestris; assembly: GCF_910591885.1. NCBI lineage: Eukaryota > Metazoa > Arthropoda > Insecta > Hymenoptera > Apidae > Bombus > Bombus terrestris. The sequence goes on from NC_063286.1 coordinate 1,661,397, forward strand.
ATAGTAATAGTATATAACGTTATACGTTATATAGTAATAGTATATAACGTTATACGTTATATAGTAATAGTATATAACGTTATACGTTATATAGTAATAGTGTATAACGTTATACGTTATATAGTAATAGTGTATAACGTTATACGTTATATAGTAATAGTGTATAACGTTATACGTTATATAGTAATAGTGTATAACGTTATACGTTATATAGTAATAGTATATAACGTTATACGTTATATAGTAATAGTATATAACGTTATACGTTATATAGTAATAGTATATAACGTTATACGTTATATAGTAATAGTATATAACGTTATACGTTAATGCGTAATAGTATATAACGTTATACGTTACATAGTAATAGTATATAACGTTATACGTTAATGCGTAATAGTATATAACGTTATACGTTAATGCGTAATAGTATATAACGTTATACGTTATATAGTAATATTATATAACGTTATACGTGATATGGCAATACTATATAACGTTATACGTTATATAGTAATAGTATAGAACGTTATACGTGATATGGTAATAGTATATAACGTTATACGTTATATAGTAATAGTATATAACGTTATACGTTATATAGTAATAGTATATAACGTTATACGTTGTATAGTAATATTATATAACGTTATACGTTGTATAGTAATATTATATAACGTTATACGTTATATAGTAATAGTATATAACGTTATACGTTAATACGTAATAGTATATATCGTTATACGTTATATAGTAATAGTATATAACATTATACGTTATATAGTAATAGTATAGAACGTTGTACGATATATAGTAATAGTATATAACGTTATACGTTATATAGTAATAGTATATAACGTTATACGTTATATAGTAATATTATATAACGTTATACGTGATATGGCAATACTATATAACGTTATACGTTATATAGTAATAGTATATAACGTTATACGTTATATAGTAATAGTATATAACGTTATACGTTATATAGTAATAGTATATAACGTTATACGTTGTATAGTAATAGTATATAACGTTATACGTTATATAGTAATATTATATAACGTTATACGTGATATGGCAATACTATATAACGTTATGCGTTATATAGTAATAGTATATAACGATATACGTTATATAGTAATAGTATATAACGTTATACGTTATATAGTAATAGTATATAACGTTATACGTTATATAGTAATAGTATATAACGTTATGCGTTATATGGTAATAGTATAGAACGTTGTACGTTATATAGTAATAGTATATAACGTTATACGTGATATGGTAATAGTATATAACGTTATACGTGATATAGTAATAGTATATAACGTTATTCGTGATATGGCAATACTATATAACGTTATGCGTTATATAGTAATAGTATAGAACGTTATACGTTATATAGTAATAGTAAATAACGTTATACGTTATGTAGTAATAGTATAGAACGTTATACGTTATATAGTAATAGTATATAACGTTATACGTTATATAGTAATAGTATAGAACGTTATACGTTATATAGTAATAGTATATAACGTTATACGTTATGTAGTAATAGTATATAACGTTATACGTTATATAGTAATAGTATATAACGTTATACGTTATGTAGTAATAGTATATAACGTTATACGTCATATAGTAATAGTATATAACGTTATACGTTATATAGTAGTAGTATATAACGTTATACGTTATATAGTAGTAGTATATAACGTTATACGTTATATAGTAGTAGTATATAACGTTATACGTTATATACTATTACTATATAACGTATAACGTTATATAGTAATAGTATATAACGTTATACGTTATATAGTAATATTATATAACGTTATACGTGATATGGCAATACTATATAACGTATAACGTTATATAGTAATAGTATATAACGTTATACGTTATATAGTAATAGTATATAACGTTATACGTTATATAGTAATAGTATATAACGTTATACGTTAGTACGTAATAATATGCATCGATATACGTGATATGGTAATACTATATAACGTTATACGCTATTACGTAATAGTATATAACGTTATACGTTAATACGTAATAGTATATATCGTTATACGTTATATAGTAATAGTATATAACGTTATACGTTAATGCGTAATAATATACAACGTTATACCCGATATGGCAATACTATATAACGTTATACGTTATTACGTAATAGTATATTACGTTATACGTTATATAGTAATAGTATATAACGTTATACGTTATGTAGTAATAGTATATAACGTTATACGTCATATAGTAATAGTATATAACGTTACACGTCATATAGTAGTAGTATATAACGTTATACATTATATAGTAATAGTATATAAGGTTATACGTTATATAGTAAGAGTATATAACGTTATACGTTATATAGTAATAGTATATAACGTTATACGTTATATAGTAATAGTATATAACGTTATACGTTATATAGTAATAGTATATAACGTTATACGTGATATGGCAATACTATATAACGTTATACGTTATGTAGTAATAGTATAGAACGTTATACGTTATATAGTAATAGTATATAACGTTATACGTTAGTACGTAATAATATGCATCGATATACGTGATATGGTAATACTATATAACGTTATACGCTATTACGTAATAGTATATAACGTTATACGTTAATACGTAATAGTATATATCGTTATACGTTATATAGTAATAGTATATAACGTTATACGTTAATGCGTAATAATATACAACGTTATACCCGATATGGCAATACTATATAACGTTATACGTTATTACGTAATAGTATATTACGTTATACGTTATATAGTAATAGTATATAACGTTATACGTTAATGCGTAATAGTATATAACGTTATACGTTATATAGTAATAGTATATAACGTTATACGTTATATAGTAATAGTATATAACGTTATACGTTATATAGTAATAGTATATAACGTTATTCGTTATATAGTAATAGTATATAACGTTATACGTTATATAGTAATAGTATATAACGTTATACGTTAATGCGTAATAGTATATAACGTTATACGTTATATAGTAATAGTATATAACGTTATACGTTATATAGTAATAGTATATAACGTTATGCGTTATATAGTAATAGTATAGAACGTTATACGTTATATAGTAATAGTATATAACGTTATACGTTATATAGTAATAGTATATAACGTTATACATTATATAGTAATAGTATATAACGTTATACGTTATATAGTAATAGTATATAACGTTATACGTGATATGGCAATACTATATAACGTTATACGTTATGTAGTAATAGTATAGAACGTTATACGTTATATAGTAATAGTATATAACGTTATACGTTATGTAGTAATAGTATAGAACGTTATACGTTATATAGTAATAGTATATAACGTTATACGTTATATAGTAATAGTATATAACGTTATACGTTATATAGTAATAGTATATAACGTTATACGTTATGTAGTAATAGTATATAACGTTATACGTTAATGCGTAATAGTATATAACGTTATACGTTATATAGTAATAGTATATAACGTTATACGTTATATAGTAATAGTATATAACGTTATACGTTATATAGTAATAGTATATAACGTTATTCGTTATATAGTAATAGTATATAACGTTATACGTTATATAGTAATAGTATATAACGTTATACGTTAATGCGTAATAGTATATAACGTTATACGTTATATAGTAATAGTATATAACGTTATACGTTATATAGTAATAGTATATAACGTTATGCGTTATATAGTAATAGTATAGAACGTTATACGTTATATAGTAATAGTATATAACGTTATACGTTATGTAGAAATAGTATAGAACGTTATACGTTATATAGTAATAGTATATAACGTTATACGTTATGTAGTAATAGTATATAACGTTATACGTTATATAGTAGTAGTATATAACGTTATACGTTATATAGTAGTAGTATATAACGTTATACGTTATATAGTAATAGTATATAACGTTATACGTTATATAGTAATAGTATATAACGTTATACGTTATATAGTAATAGTATATAACGTTATGCGTGATATGGCAATACTATATAACGTTATACGTTATATAGTAATAGTATATAACGTTATACGTTATATAGTAATAGTATATAACGTTATACGTTATATAGTAATAGTATATAACGTTATACGTTATATAGTAATAGTATATTACGTTATACGTTATATAGTAATAGTATATAACGTTATACGTTATATAGTAATAGTATATTACGTTATACGTTAATACGTAATAGTATATATCGTTATACGTTATATAGTAATAGTATATAACGTTATACGTTATATAGTAATAGTATATAACGTTATACGTTGTATAGTAATAGTATATAACGTTATGCGTTATATGGTAATAGTATATAACGTTATACGTTATATAGTAATAGTATATAACGTTATACGTTATATAGTAATAGTATATAACGTTATACGTTATATAGTAATAGTATATAACGTTATACGTTATATAGTAATAGTATATAACGTTATATGTTATATAGTAATAGTGTATAACGTTATACGTTATATAGTAATAGTATATAACGTTATACGTTATATAGTAATAGTATATAACGTTATACGTTAATACGTAATAGTATATATCGTTATACGTTGTATAGTAATATTATATAACGTTATACGTTATATAGTAATAGTATATAACGTTATACGTTAATACGTAATAGTATATATCGTTATACGTTATATAGTAATAGTATATAACATTATACGTTATATAGTAATAGTATAGAACGTTGTACGATATATAGTAATAGTATATAACGTTATACGTTATATAGTAATAGTATATAACGTTATACGTTATATAGTAATATTATATAACGTTATACGTGATATGGCAATACTATATAACGTTATACGTTATATAGTAATAGTATATAACGTTATACGTTATATAGTAATAGTATATAACGTTATACGTTATATAGTAATAGTATATAACGTTATACGTTGTATAGTAATATTATATAACGTTATACGTTATATAGTAATAGTATATAACGTTATACGTTAATACGTAATAGTATATATCGTTATACGTTATATAGTAATAGTATATAACATTATACGTTATATAGCAATAGTATATAACGTTATACGTTATATAGTAATATTATATAACGTTATACGTGATATGGCAATACTATATAACGTTATGCGTTATATAGTAATAGTATATAACGATATACGTTATATAGTAATAGTATATAACGTTATACGTTATATAGTAATAGTATATAACGTTATACGTTATATAGTAATAGTATATAACGTTATGCGTTATATGGTAATAGTATAGAACGTTGTACGTTATATAGTAATAGTATATAACGTTATACGTGATATGGTAATAGTATATAACGTTATACGTGATATAGTAATAGTATATAACGTTATTCGTGATATGGCAATACTATATAACGTTATGCGTTATATAGTAATAGTATAGAACGTTATACGTTATATAGTAATAGTAAATAACGTTATACGTTATGTAGTAATAGTATAGAACGTTATACGTTATATAGTAATAGTATATAACGTTATACGTTATATAGTAATAGTATAGAACGTTATACGTTATATAGTAATAGTATATAACGTTATACGTTATGTAGTAATAGTATATAACGTTATACGTTATATAGTAATAGTATATAACGTTATACGTTATGTAGTAATAGTATATAACGTTATACGTCATATAGTAATAGTATATAACGTTATACGTTATATAGTAGTAGTATATAACGTTATACGTTATATAGTAGTAGTATATAACGTTATACGTTATATAGTAGTAGTATATAACGTTATACGTTATATACTATTACTATATAACGTATAACGTTATATAGTAATAGTATATAACGTTATACGTTATATAGTAATATTATATAACGTTATACGTGATATGGCAATACTATATAACGTTATACGTTATATAGTAATAGTATATAACGTTATACGTTATATAGTAATAGTATATAACGTTATACGTTATATAGTAATAGTATATAACGTTATACGTTAGTACGTAATAATATGCATCGATATACGTGATATGGTAATACTATATAACGTTATACGCTATTACGTAATAGTATATAACGTTATACGTTAATACGTAATAGTATATATCGTTATACGTTATATAGTAATAGTATATAACGTTATACGTTAATGCGTAATAATATACAACGTTATACCCGATATGGCAATACTATATAACGTTATACGTTATTACGTAATAGTATATTACGTTATACGTTATATAGTAATAGTATATAACGTTATACGTTATGTAGTAATAGTATATAACGTTATACGTCATATAGTAATAGTATATAACGTTACACGTCATATAGTAGTAGTATATAACGTTATACATTATATAGTAATAGTATATAAGGTTATACGTTATATAGTAAGAGTATATAACGTTATACGTTATATAGTAATAGTATATAACGTTATACGTTATATAGTAATAGTATATAACGTTATACGTTATATAGTAATAGTATATAACGTTATACGTGATATGGCAATACTATATAACGTTATACGTTATGTAGTAATAGTATAGAACGTTATACGTTATATAGTAATAGTATATAACGTTATACGTTAGTACGTAATAATATGCATCGATATACGTGATATGGTAATACTATATAACGTTATACGCTATTACGTAATAGTATATAACGTTATACGTTAATACGTAATAGTATATATCGTTATACGTTATATAGTAATAGTATATAACGTTATACGTTAATGCGTAATAATATACAACGTTATACCCGATATGGCAATACTATATAACGTTATACGTTATTACGTAATAGTATATTACGTTATACGTTATATAGTAATAGTATATAACGTTATACGTTAATGCGTAATAGTATATAACGTTATACGTTATATAGTAATAGTATATAACGTTATACGTTATATAGTAATAGTATATAACGTTATACGTTATATAGTAATAGTATATAACGTTATACGTTATTACGTAATAGTATATTACGTTATACGTTATATAGTAATAGTATATAACGTTATACGTTAATGCGTAATAGTATATAACGTTATACGTTATATAGTAATAGTATATAACGTTATACGTTATATAGTAATAGTATATAACGTTATACGTTATATAGTAATAGTATATAACGTTATTCGTTATATAGTAATAGTATATAACGTTATACGTTATATAGTAATAGTATATAACGTTATACGTTAATGCGTAATAGTATATAACGTTATACGTTATATAGTAATAGTATATAACGTTATACGTTATATAGTAATAGTATATAACGTTATGCGTTATATAGTAATAGTATAGAACGTTATACGTTATATAGTAATAGTATATAACGTTATACGTTATATAGTAATAGTATATAACGTTATACATTATATAGTAATAGTATATAACGTTATACGTTATATAGTAATAGTATATAACGTTATACGTGATATGGCAATACTATATAACGTTATACGTTATGTAGTAATAGTATAGAACGTTATACGTTATATAGTAATAGTATATAACGTTATACGTTATGTAGTAATAGTATAGAACGTTATACGTTATATAGTAATAGTATATAACGTTATACGTTATATAGTAATAGTATATAACGTTATACGTTATATAGTAATAGTATATAACGTTATACGTTATGTAGTAATAGTATATAACGTTATACGTTAATGCGTAATAGTATATAACGTTATACGTTATATAGTAATAGTATATAACGTTATACGTTATATAGTAATAGTATATAACGTTATACGTTATATAGTAATAGTATATAACGTTATTCGTTATATAGTAATAGTATATAACGTTATACGTTATATAGTAATAGTATATAACGTTATACGTTAATGCGTAATAGTATATAACGTTATACGTTATATAGTAATAGTATATAACGTTATACGTTATATAGTAATAGTATATAACGTTATGCGTTATATAGTAATAGTATAGAACGTTATACGTTATATAGTAATAGTATATAACGTTATACGTTATGTAGAAATAGTATAGAACGTTATACGTTATATAGTAATAGTATATAACGTTATACGTTATGTAGTAATAGTATATAACGTTATACGTTATATAGTAGTAGTATATAACGTTATACGTTATATAGTAGTAGTATATAACGTTATACGTTATATAGTAATAGTATATAACGTTATACGTTATATAGTAATAGTATATAACGTTATACGTTATATAGTAATAGTATATAACGTTATGCGTGATATGGCAATACTATATAACGTATAACGTTATATAGTAATAGTATATAACGTTATACGTTATATAGTAATAGTATATAACGTTATACGTTATATAGTAATAGTATATAACGTTATACGTTATATAGTAATAGTATATTACGTTATACGTTATATAGTAATAGTATATAACGTTATACGTTATATAGTAATAGTATATTACGTTATACGTTAATACGTAATAGTATATATCGTTATACGTTATATAGTAATAGTATATAACGTTATACGTTATATAGTAATAGTATATAACGTTATACGTTGTATAGTAATAGTATATAACGTTATGCGTTATATGGTAATAGTATATAACGTTATACGTTATATAGTAATAGTATATAACGTTATACGTTATATAGTAATAGTATATAACGTTATACGTTATATAGTAATAGTATATAACGTTATACGTTATATAGTAATAGTATATAACGTTATATGTTATATAGTAATAGTGTATAACGTTATACGTTATATAGTAATAGTATATAACGTTATACGTTATATAGTAATAGTATATAACGTTATACGTTAATACGTAATAGTATATATCGTTATACGTTGTATAGTAATATTATATAACGTTATACGTTATATAGTAATAGTATATAACGTTATACGTTAATACGTAATAGTATATATCGTTATACGTTATATAGTAATAGTATATAACATTATACGTTATATAGTAATAGTATAGAACGTTGTACGATATATAGTAATAGTATATAACGTTATACGTTATATAGTAATAGTATATAACGTTATACGTTATATAGTAATATTATATAACGTTATACGTGATATGGCAATACTATATAACGTTATACGTTATATAGTAATAGTATATAACGTTATACGTTATATAGTAATAGTATATAACGTTATACGTTATATAGTAATAGTATATAACGTTATACGTTGTATAGTAATATTATATAACGTTATACGTTATATAGTAATAGTATATAACGTTATACGTTAATACGTAATAGTATATATCGTTATACGTTATATAGTAATAGTATATAACATTATACGTTATATAGCAATAGTATATAACGTTATACGTTATATAGTAATATTATATAACGTTATACGTGATATGGCAATACTATATAACGTTATGCGTTATATAGTAATAGTATATAACGATATACGTTATATAGTAATAGTATATAACGTTATACGTTATATAGTAATAGTATATAACGTTATACGTTATATAGTAATAGTATATAACGTTATGCGTTATATGGTAATAGTATAGAACGTTGTACGTTATATAGTAATAGTATATAACGTTATACGTGATATGGTAATAGTATATAACGTTATACGTGATATAGTAATAGTATATAACGTTATTCGTGATATGGCAATACTATATAACGTTATGCGTTATATAGTAATAGTATAGAACGTTATACGTTATATAGTAATAGTAAATAACGTTATACGTTATGTAGTAATAGTATAGAACGTTATACGTTATATAGTAATAGTATATAACGTTATACGTTATATAGTAATAGTATAGAACGTTATACGTTATATAGTAATAGTATATAACGTTATACGTTATGTAGTAATAGTATATAACGTTATACGTTATATAGTAATAGTATATAACGTTATACGTTATGTAGTAATAGTATATAACGTTATACGTCATATAGTAATAGTATATAACGTTATACGTTATATAGTAGTAGTATATAACGTTATACGTTATATAGTAGTAGTATATAACGTTATACGTTATATAGTAGTAGTATATAACGTTATACGTTATATAATATTACTATATAACGTATAACGTTATATACTATTACTATATAACGTTATACGTTATATAGTAATATTATATAACGTTATACGTGATATGGCAATACTATATAACGTTATACGTTATATAGTAATAGTATATAACGTTATACGTTATATAGTAATAGTATATAACGTTATACGTTATATAGTAATAGTATATAACGTTATACGTTAGTACGTAATAATATGCATCGATATACGTGATATGGTAATACTATATAACGTTATACGCTATTACGTAATAGTATATAACGTTATACGTTAATACGTAATAGTATATATCGTTATACGTTATATAGTAATAGTATATAACGTTATACGTTAATGCGTAATAATATACAACGTTATACCCGATATGGCAATACTATATAACGTTATACGTTATTACGTAATAGTATATTACGTTATACGTTATATAGTAATAGTATATAACGTTATACGTTATGTAGTAATAGTATATAACGTTATACGTCATATAGTAATAGTATATAACGTTACACGTCATATAGTAGTAGTATATAACGTTATACATTATATAGTAATAGTATATAAGGTTATACGTTATATAGTAAGAGTATATAACGTTATACGTTATATAGTAATAGTATATAACGTTATACGTTATATAGTAATAGTATATAACGTTATACGTTATATAGTAATAGTATATAACGTTATACGTGATATGGCAATACTATATAACGTTATACGTTATGTAGTAATAGTATAGAACGTTATACGTTATATAGTAATAGTATATAACGTTATACGTTAGTACGTAATAATATGCATCGATATACGTGATATGGTAATACTATATAACGTTATACGCTATTACGTAATAGTATATAACGTTATACGTTAATACGTAATAGTATATATCGTTATACGTTATATAGTAATAGTATATAACGTTATACGTTAATGCGTAATAATATACAACGTTATACCCGATATGGCAATACTATATAACGTTATACGTTATTACGTAATAGTATATTACGTTATACGTTATATAGTAATAGTATATAACGTTATACGTTAATGCGTAATAGTATATAACGTTATACGTTATATAGTAATAGTATATAACGTTATACGTTATATAGTAATAGTATATAACGTTATACGTTATATAGTAATAGTATATAACGTTATTCGTTATATAGTAATAGTATATAACGTTATACGTTATATAGTAATAGTATATAACGTTATACGTTAATGCGTAATAGTATATAACGTTATACGTTATATAGTAATAGTATATAACGTTATACGTTATATAGTAATAGTATATAACGTTATGCGTTATATAGTAATAGTATAGAACGTTATACGTTATATAGTAATAGTATATAACGTTATACGTTATATAGTAATAGTATATAACGTTATACATTATATAGTAATAGTATATAACGTTATACGTTATATAGTAATAGTATATAACGTTATACGTGATATGGCAATACTATATAACGTTATACGTTATGTAGTAATAGTATAGAACGTTATACGTTATATAGTAATAGTATATAACGTTATACGTTATGTAGTAATAGTATAGAACGTTATACGTTATATAGTAATAGTATATAACGTTATACGTTATATAGTAATAGTATATAACGTTATACGTTATATAGTAATAGTATATAACGTTATACGTTATGTAGTAATAGTATATAACGTTATACGTTAATGCGTAATAGTATATAACGTTATACGTTATATAGTAATAGTATATAACGTTATACGTTATATAGTAATAGTATATAACGTTATACGTTATATAGTAATAGTATATAACGTTATTCGTTATATAGTAATAGTATATAACGTTATACGTTATATAGTAATAGTATATAACGTTATACGTTAATGCGTAATAGTATATAACGTTATACGTTATATAGTAATAGTATATAACGTTATACGTTATATAGTAATAGTATATAACGTTATGCGTTATATAGTAATAGTATAGAACGTTATACGTTATATAGTAATAGTATATAACGTTATACGTTATGTAGCAATAGTATAGAACGTTATACGTTATATAGTAATAGTATATAACGTTATACGTTATGTAGTAATAGTATATAACGTTATACGTTATATAGTAATAGTATATAACGTTATGCGTTATATGGTAATAGTATAGAACGTTGTACGTTATATAGTAATAGTATATAACGTTATACGTGATATGGTAATAGTATATAACGTTATACGTGATATAGTAATAGTATATAACGTTATTCGTGATATGGCAATACTATATAACGTTATGCGTTATATAGTAATAGTATAGAACGTTATACGTTATATAGTAATAGTAAATAACGTTATACGTTATGTAGTAATAGTATAGAACGTTATACGTTATATAGTAATAGTATATAACGTTATACGTTATATAGTAATAGTATATAACGTTATACGTTATATAGTAATAGTATATAACGTTATACGTTATGTAGTAATAGTATATAACGTTATACGTTATATAGTAATAGTATATAACGTTATACGTTATGTAGTAATAGTATATAACGTTATACGTCATATAGTAATAGTATATAACGTTATACGTTATATAGTAGTAGTATATAACGTTATACGTTATATAGTAGTAGTATATAACGTTATACGTTATATAGTATTAGTATATAACGTTATACGTTATATAGTAATAGTATATAACGTTATACGTTATATAGTAATATTATATAACGTTATACGTGATATGGCAATACTATATAACGTTATACGTTATATAGAAATAGTATATAACGTTATACGTTATATAGTAATAGTATATAACGTTATACATTATATAGTAATAGTATATAACGTTATACGTTATATAGTAATAGTATATAACGTTATACGTGATATGGCAATACTATATAACGTTATACGTTATGTAGTAATAGTATAGAACGTTATACGTTATATAGTAATAGTATATAACGTTATACGTTATGTAGTAATAGTATAGAACGTTATACGTTATATAGTAATAGTATATAACGTTATACGTTATATAGTAATAGTATATAACGTTATACGTTATATAGTAATAGTATATAACGTTATACGTTATGTAGTAATAGTATATAACGTTATACGTTAATGCGTAATAGTATATAACGTTATACGTTATATAGTAATAGTATATAACGTTATACGTTATATAGTAATAGTATATAACGTTATACGTTATATAGTAATAGTATATAACGTTATTCGTTATATAGTAATAGTATATAACGTTATACGTTATATAGTAATAGTATATAACGTTATACGTTAATGCGTAATAGTATATAACGTTATACGTTATATAGTAATAGTATATAACGTTATACGTTATATAGTAATAGTATATAACGTTATGCGTTATATAGTAATAGTATAGAACGTTATACGTTATATAGTAATAGTATATAACGTTATACGTTATGTAGCAATAGTATAGAACGTTATACGTTATATAGTAATAGTATATAACGTTATACGTTATGTAGTAATAGTATATAACGTTATACGTTATATAGTAATAGTATATAACGTTATGCGTTATATGGTAATAGTATAGAACGTTGTACGTTATATAGTAATAGTATATAACGTTATACGTGATATGGTAATAGTATATAACGTTATACGTGATATAGTAATAGTATATAACGTTATTCGTGATATGGCAATACTATATAACGTTATGCGTTATATAGTAATAGTATAGAACGTTATACGTTATATAGTAATAGTAAATAACGTTATACGTTATGTAGTAATAGTATAGAACGTTATACGTTATATAGTAATAGTATATAACGTTATACGTTATATAGTAATAGTATATAACGTTATACGTTATATAGTAATAGTATATAACGTTATACGTTATGTAGTAATAGTATATAACGTTATACGTTATATAGTAATAGTATATAACGTTATACGTTATGTAGTAATAGTATATAACGTTATACGTCATATAGTAATAGTATATAACGTTATACGTTATATAGTAGTAGTATATAACGTTATACGTTATATAGTAGTAGTATATAACGTTATACGTTATATAGTATTAGTATATAACGTTATACGTTATATAGTAATAGTATATAACGTTATACGTTATATAGTAATATTATATAACGTTATACGTGATATGGCAATACTATATAACGTTATACGTTATATAGAAATAGTATATAACGTTATACGTTATATAGTAATAGTATATAACGTTATACGTTATATAGTAATAGTATATAACGTTATACGTTATATAGTAATAGTATATAACGTTATACGTTAGTACGTAATAATATGCATCGATATACGTGATATGGTAATACTATATAACGTTATACGCTATTACGCAATAGTATATAACGTTATACGTTAATACGTAATAGTATATATCGTTATACGTTATATAGTAATAGTATATAACGTTATACGTTAATGCGTAATAATATACAACGTTATACCCGATATGGCAATACTATATAACGTTATACGTTATTACGTAATAGTATATTACGTTATACGTTATTCAGTAATAGTATATAACGTTGTACGTTATGTAGTAATAGTATATAACGTTATACGTCATATAGTAATAGTATATAACGTTATACGTCATATAGTAGTAGTATATAACGTTATACATTATATAGTAATAGTATATAAGGTTATACATTATATAGTAAGAGTATATAACGTTATACGTTATATAGTAATAGTATATAACGTTATACGTTATATAGTAATAGTATATAACGTTATACGTTATATAGTAATAGTATATAACGTTATACGTTATATAGTAATAGTATATAACGTTATACGTGATACGGCAACACTATATAACGTTATACGTTATGTAGTAATAGTATAGAACGTTATACGTTATATAGTAATAGTATATAACGTTATACGTTATGTAGTAATAGTACAGAACGTTATACGTTATATAGTAATAGTATATAACGTTATACGTTATGTAGTAATAGTATATAACGTTATACGTCATATAGTAATAGTATATAACGTTATACGTTATATAGTAGTAGTATATAACGTTATACGTTATATAGTAGTAGTATATAACGTTATACGTTATATAGTATTAGTATATAACGTTATACGTTATATAGTAATAGTATATAACGTTATACGTTATATAGTAATATTATATAACGTTATACGTGATATGGCAATACTATATAACGTTATACGTTATATAGTAATAGTATATAACGTTATACGTTATATAGTAATAGTATATAACGTTATACGTTATATAGTAATAGTATATAACGTTATACGTTAGTACGTAATAATATGCATCGATATACGTGATATGGTAATACTATATAACGTTATACGCTATTACGTAATAGTATATAACGTTATACGTTAATACGTAATAGTATATATCGTTATACGTTATATAGTAATAGTATATAACGTTATACGTTAATGCGTAATAATATACAACGTTATACCCGATATGGCAATACTATATAACGTTATACGTTATTACGTAATAGTATATTACGTTATACGTTATATAGTAATAGTATATAACGTTATACGTTATGTAGTAATAGTATATAACGTTATACGTTATATAGTAATAGTATATAACGTTATACGTTATATAGTAATAGTATATAACGTTATACGTTATATAGTAATAGTATATAACGTTATACGTTATATAGTAATAGTATATAACGTTATACGTGATATGGCAATACTATATAACGTTATACGTTATGTAGTAATAGTATAGAACGTTATACGTTATATAGTAATAGTATATAACGTTATACGTTATGTAGTAATAGTATAGAACGTTATACGTTATATAGTAATAGTATATAACGTTATACGTTATATAGTAATAGTATATAACGTTATACGTTATATAGTAATAGTATATAACGTTATACGTGATATGGCAATACTATATAACGTTATACGTTATGTAGTAATAGTATAGAACGTTATACGTTATATAGTAATAGTATATAACGTTATACGTTATGTAGTAATAGTATAGAACGTTATACGTTATATAGTAATAGTATATAACGTTATACGTTATATAGTAATAGTATATAACGTTATACGTTATATAGTAATAGTATATAACGTTATACGTTATGTAGTAATAGTATATAACGTTATACGTTAATGCGTAATAGTATATAACGTTATACGTTATATAGTAATAGTATATAACGTTATACGTTATATAGTAATAGTATATAACGTTATACGTTATATAGTAATAGTATATAACGTTATTCGTTATATAGTAATAGTATATAACGTTATACGTTATATAGTAATAGTATATAACGTTATACGTTAATGCGTAATAGTATATAACGTTATACGTTATATAGTAATAGTATATAACGTTATACGTTATATAGTAATAGTATATAACGTTATGCGTTATATAGTAATAGTATAGAACGTTATACGTTATATAGTAATAGTATATAACGTTATACGTTATATAGTAATAGTATATAACGTTATACGTTATATAGTAATAGTATATAACGTTATACGTTAGTACGTAATAATATGCATCGATATACGTGATATGGTAATACTATATAACGTTATACGCTATTACGTAATAGTATATAACGTTATACGTTAATACGTAATAGTATATATCGTTATACGTTATATAGTAATAGTATATAACGTTATACGTTAATGCGTAATAATATACAACGTTATACCCGATATGGCAATACTATATAACGTTATACGTTATTACGTAATAGTATATTACGTTATACGTTATATAGTAATAGTATATAACGTTATACGTTATGTAGTAATAGTATATAACGTTATACGTCATATAGTAATAGTATATAACGTTATACGTTATATAGTAATAGTATATTACGTTATACGTTATATAGTAATAGTATATAACGTTATACGTTATATAGTAATAGTATATAACGTTATACGTTATATGGTAATAGTATATAACGTTATACGTTATATAGTAATATTATATAACGTTATACGTGATATGGCAATACTATATAACGTTATACGTTATATAGTAATAGTATATAACGTTATACGTTATATAGTAATAGTATATAACGTTATACGTTATATGGTAATAATATATAACGTTATACGTTATATAGTAATAGTATATAACGTTATGCGTTATATGGTAATAGTATATAACGTTATACGTTATATAGTAATAGTATATAACGTTATACGTTATATAGTAATAGTATATAACGTTATACGTTAGTACGTAATAATATGCATCGATATACGTGATATGGTAATACTATATAACGTTATACGCTATTACGTAATAGTATATAACGTTATACGTTAATACGTAATAGTATATATCGTTATACGTTATATAGTAATAGTATATAACGTTATACGTTAATGCGTAATAATATACAACGTTATACCCGATATGGCAATACTATATAACGTTATACGTTATTACGTAATAGTATATTACGTTATACGTTATATAGTAATAGTATATAACGTTATACGTTATGTAGTAATAGTATATAACGTTATACGTCATATAGTAATAGTATATAACGTTATACGTCATATAGTAGTAGTATATAACGTTATACATTATATAGTAATAGTATATAAGGTTATACGATATATAGTAATAGTATATAACGTTATACGTTATATAGTAATAGTATATAACGTTATACGTTATATAGTAATAGTATATAACGTTATACGTTATATAGTAATAGTATATAACGTTATACGTGATATGGCAATACTATATAACGTTATACGTTATGTAGTAATAGTATAGAACGTTATACGTTATATAGTAATAGTATATAACGTTATACGTTATGTAGTAATAGTATAGAACGTTATACGTTATATAGTAATAGTATATAACGTTATACGTTATATAGTAATAGTATATAACGTTATACGTTATATAGTAATAGTATATAACGTTATACGTGATATGGCAATACTATATAACGTTATACGTTATGTAGTAATAGTATAGAACGTTATACGTTATATAGTAATAGTATATAACGTTATACGTTATGTAGTAATAGTATAGAACGTTATACGTTATATAGTAATAGTATATAACGTTATACGTTATATAGTAATAGTATATAACGTTATACGTTATATAGTAATAGTATATAACGTTATACGTTATGTAGTAATAGTATATAACGTTATACGTTAATGCGTAATAGTATATAACGTTATACGTTATATAGTAATAGTATATAACGTTATACGTTATATAGTAATAGTATATAACGTTATACGTTATATAGTAATAGTATATAACGTTATTCGTTATATAGTAATAGTATATAACGTTATATGTTATATAGTGATAGTATATAACGTTATACGTTAATGCGTAATAGTATATAACGTTATACGTTATATAGTAATAGTATATAACGTTATACGTTATATAGTAATAGTATATAACGTTATGCGTTATATAGTAATAGTATAGAACGTTATACGTTATATAGTAATAGTATATAACGTTATACGTTATATAGTAATAGTATATAACGTTATACGTTATATAGTAATAGCATATAACGTTATACGTTATATAGTAATATTATATAACGTTATACGTGATATGGCAATACTATATAACGTTATACGTTATATAGTAATAGTATATAACGATATACGTTATATAGTAATAGTATATAACGTTATACGTTATATAGTAATAGTATATAACGTTATACGTTATATAGTAATAGTATATAACGTTATACGTTATATAGTAATAGTATATAACGTTATACGTTAATGCGTAATAGTATATAACGTTATACGTTACATAGTAATAGTATATAACGTTATACGTTAATGCGTAATAGTATATAACGTTATACGTTATATAGTAATAGTATATAACGTTATACGTTATATAGTAATAGTATATAACGTTATACGTTATATAGTAATAGTATATAACGTTATACGTTATATAGTAATAGTATATAACGTTATACGTTATATAGTAATAGTATATAACGTTATTCGTTATATAGTAATAGTATATAACGTTATACGTTATATAGTAATAGTATATAACGTTATTCGTTATATAGTAATAGTATATAACGTTATACGTTATATAGTAATAGTATATAACGTTATACGTTATATAGTAATAGTATATAACGTTATGCGTTATATAGTAATAGTATATAACGTTATGCGTTATGTAGTAATAGTATATAACGTTATACGTTATATAGTAATAGTATATAACGTTATGCGTTATGTAGTAATAGTATATAACGTTATACGTTATATAGTAATAGTATAGAACGTTGTACGTTATATAGTAATAGTATATAACGTTATACGTGATATGGCAATACTATATAACGTTATACGTTATATAGTAATAGTATATAACGTTATACGTTAATGCGTAATAGTATATAACGTTATACGTTACATAGTAATAGTATATAAAGTTATACGTTAATGCGTAATAGTATATAACGTTATACGTTATATAGTAATATTATATAACGTTATACGTGATATAGCAATACTATATAACGTTATACGTTATATAGTAATAGTATAGAACGTTGTACGTTATATAGTAATAGTATATAACGTTATACGTGATATGGTAATAGTATATAACGTTATACGTGATATAGTAATAGAATATAACGTTATTCGTGATATGGCAATACTATATAACGTTATACGTTATATAGTAATAGTATATAACGTTATACGTTATATAGTAATAGTATATAACGTTATACGTTATATAGTAATAGTATATAACGTTATACGTTATATAGTAATAGTATATAACGTTATACGTTATATAGTAATAGTATATAACGTTATACGTTATATAGTAATATTATATAACGTTATACGTGATATGGCAATACTATATAACGTATAACGTTATATAGTAATAGTATATAACGTTATACGTTATATAGTAATAGTATATAACGTTATACGTTACATAGTAATAGTATATAACGTTATACGTTATATAGTAATAGTATATAACGTTATGCGTTATATGGTAATAGTATATAACGTTATACGTTATATGGTAATAGTATATAACGTTATACGTTACATAGTAATAGTATATAACGTTATACGTTAATGCGTAATAGTATATAACGTTATACGTTAATGCGTAATAGTATATAACGTTATACGTTATATAGTAATATTATATAACGTTATACGTGATATGGCAATACTATATAACGTTATACGTTATATAGTAATAGTATATAACATTATACGTTATATAGTAATAGTATAGAACGTTGTACGTTATATAGTAATAGTATATAACGTTATACGTTATATAGTAATAGTATATAACGTTATACGTTATATAGTAATATTATATAACGTTATACGTGATATGGCAATACTATATAACGTTATACGTTATATAGTAATAGTATATAACGTTATACGTTATATAGTAATAGTATATAACGTTATACGTTATATAGTAATAGTATATAACGTTATACGTTGTATAGTAATATTATATAACGTTATACGTTATATAGTAATAGTATATAACGTTATACGTTAATACGTAATAGTATATATCGTTATACGTTATATAGTAATAGTATATAACATTATACGTTATATAGCAATAGTATATAACGTTATACGTTATATAGTAATATTATATAACGTTATACGTGATATGGCAATACTATATAACGTTATGCGTTATATAGTAATAGTATATAACGATATACGTTATATAGTAATAGTATATAACGTTATACGTTATATAGTAATAGTATATAACGTTATACGTTATATAGTAATAGTATATAACGTTATGCGTTATATGGTAATAGTATAGAACGTTGTACGTTATATAGTAATAGTATATAACGTTATACGTGATATGGTAATAGTATATAACGTTATACGTGATATAGTAATAGTATATAACGTTATTCGTGATATGGCAATACTATATAACGTTATGCGTTATATAGTAATAGTATAGAACGTTATACGTTATATAGTAATAGTAAATAACGTTATACGTTATGTAGTAATAGTATAGAACGTTATACGTTATATAGTAATAGTATATAACGTTATACGTTATATAGTAATAGTATAGAACGTTATACGTTATATAGTAATAGTATATAACGTTATACGTTATGTAGTAATAGTATATAACGTTATACGTTATATAGTAATAGTATATAACGTTATACGTTATGTAGTAATAGTATATAACGTTATACGTCATATAGTAATAGTATATAACGTTATACGTTATATAGTAGTAGTATATAACGTTATACGTTATATAGTAGTAGTATATAACGTTATACGTCATATAGTAATAGTATATAACGTTATACGTTATATAGTAGTAGTATATAACGTTATACGTTATATAGTAGTAGTATATAACGTTATACGTTATATAGTAGTAGTATATAACGTTATACGTTATATAATATTACTATATAACGTTATACGTTATATGGCAATACTATATAACGTTATACGTTATATAGTAATAGTATATAACGTTATACGTTATATAGTAATAGTATATAACGTTATACGTTATATAGTAATAGTATATAACGTTATACGTTGTATAGTAATATTATATAACGTTATACGTTATATAGTAATAGTATATAACGTTATACGTTAATACGTAATAGTATATATCGTTATACGTTATATAGTAATAGTATATAACATTATACGTTATATAGTAATAGTATATAACGTTATACGTTATATAGTAATATTATATAACGTTGTACGTGATATGGCAATACTATATAACGATATACGTTATATAGTAATAGTATATAACGTTATACGTTATATAGTAATAGTATATAACGTTATACGTTATATAGTAATAGTATATAACGTTATACGTTGTATAGTAATATTATATAACGTTATACGTTATATAGTAATAGTATATAACGTTATACGTTAATACGTAATAGTATATATCGTTATACGTTATATAGTAATAGTATATAACATTATACGTTATATAGCAATAGTATATAACGTTATACGTTATATAGTAATATTATATAACGTTATACGTGATATGGCAATACTATATAACGTTATGCGTTATATAGTAATAGTATATAACGATATACGTTATATAGTAATAGTATATAACGTTATACGTTATATAGTAATAGTATATAACGTTATACGTTATATAGTAATAGTATATAACGTTATGCGTTATATGGTAATAGTATAGAACGTTGTACGTTATATAGTAATAGTATATAACGTTATACGTGATATGGTAATAGTATATAACGTTATACGTGATATAGTAATAGTATATAACGTTATTCGTGATATGGCAATACTATATAACGTTATGCGTTATATAGTAATAGTATAGAACGTTATACGTTATATAGTAATAGTAAATAACGTTATACGTTATGTAGTAATAGTATAGAACGTTATACGTTATATAGTAATAGTATATAACGTTATACGTTATATAGTAATAGTATAGAACGTTATACGTTATATAGTAATAGTATATAACGTTATACGTTATGTAGTAATAGTATATAACGTTATACGTTATATAGTAATAGTATATAACGTTATACGTTATGTAGTAATAGTATATAACGTTATACGTCATATAGTAATAGTATATAACGTTATACGTTATATAGTAGTAGTATATAACGTTATACGTTATATAGTAGTAGTATATAACGTTATACGTCATATAGTAATAGTATATAACGTTATACGTTATATAGTAGTAGTATATAACGTTATACGTTATATAGTAGTAGTATATAACGTTATACGTTATATAGTAGTAGTATATAACGTTATACGTTATATACTATTACTATATAACGTTATACGTGATATGGCAATACTATATAACGTTATACGTTATATAGTAATAGTATATAACGTTATACGTTATATAGTAATAGTATATAACGTTATACGTTATATAGTAATAGTATATAACGTTATACGTTATATAGTAATAGTATATAACGTTATGCGTTATATGGTAATAGTATATAACGTTATACGTTATATGGTAATAGTATATAACGTTATACGTTACATAGTAATAGTATATAACGTTATACGTTAATGCGTAATAGTATATAACGTTATACGTTAATGCGTAATAGTATATAACGTTATACGTTAATGCGTAATAGTATATAACGTTATGCGTTATGTAGTAATAGTATATAACGTTATACGTTATATAGTAATAGTATATAACGTTATGCGTTATGTAGTAATAGTATATAACGTTATACGTTATATAGTAATAGTATAGAACGTTGTACGTTATATAGTAATAGTATATAACGTTATACGTGATATGGCAATACTATATAACGTTATACGTTATATAGTAATAGTATATAACGTTATACGTTAATGCGTAATAGTATATAACGTTATACGTTACATAGTAATAGTATATAAAGTTATACGTTAATGCGTAATACTATATAACGTTATACGTTATATAGTAATATTATATAACGTTATACGTGATATAGCAATACTATATAACGTTATACGTTATATAGTAATAGTATAGAACGTTGTACGTTATATAGTAATAGTATATAACGTTATACGTGATATGGTAATAGTATATAACGTTATACGTTATATAGTAATAGTATATAACGTTATACGTTATATAGTAATAGTATATAACGTTATACGTTATATAGTAATAGTATATAACGTTATACGTTATATAGTAATAGTATATAACGTTATACGTTATATAGTAATAGTATATAACGTTATACGTTATATAGTAATATTATATAACGTTATACGTGATATGGCAATACTATATAACGTTATACGTTATATAGTAATAGTATATAACGTTATACGTTATATAGTAATAGTATATAACGTTATACGTTATATAGTAATAGTATATAACGTTATACGTTATATAGTAATAGTATATAACGTTATACGTTATATAGTAATAGTATATAACGTTATACGTTAATGCGTAATAGTATATAACGTTATACGTTACATAATAATAGTATATAACGTTATACGTTAATGCGTAATAGTATATAACGTTATACGTTACATAGTAATAGTATATAACGTTATACGTTATATAGTAATAGTATATAACGTTATACGTTATATAGTAATAGTATATAACGTTATACGTTATATAGTAATAGTATATAACGTTATACGTTATATAGTAATAGTATATAACGTTATTCGTTATATAGTAATAGTATATAACGTTATACGTTATATAGTAATAGTATATAACGTTATTCGTTATATAGTAATAGTATATAACGTTATACGTTATATAGTAATAGTATATAACGTTATACGTTATATAGTAATAGTATATAACGTTATGCGTTATATAGTAATAGTATATAACGTTATGCGTTATGTAGTAATAGTATATAACGTTATACGTTATATAGTAATAGTATATAACGTTATGCGTTATGTAGTAATAGTATATAACGTTATACGTTATATAGTAATAGTATAGAACGTTGTACGTTATATAGTAATAGTATATAACGTTATACGTGATATGGCAATACTATATAACGTTATACGTTATATAGTAATAGTATATAACGTTATACGTTAATGCGTAATAGTATATAACGTTATACGTTACATAGTAATAGTATATAAAGTTATACGTTAATGCGTAATAGTATATAACGTTATACGTTATATAGTAATATTATATAACGTTATACGTGATATAGCAATACTATATAACGTTATACGTTATATAGTAATAGTATAGAACGTTGTACGTTATATAGTAATAGTATATAACGTTATACGTGATATGGTAATAGTATATAACGTTATACGTGATATAGTAATAGAATATAACGTTATTCGTGATATGGCAATACTATATAACGTTATACGTTATATAGTAATAGTATATAACGTTATACGTTATATAGTAATAGTATATAACGTTATACGTTATATAGTAATAGTATATAACGTTATACGTTATATAGTAATAGTATATAACGTTATACGTTATATAGTAATAGTATATAACGTTATACGTTATATAGTAATATTATATAACGTTATACGTGATATGGCAATACTATATAACGTTATACGTTATATAGTAATAGTATATAACGTTATACGTTATATAGTAATAGTATATAACGTTATACGTTACATAGTAATAGTATATAACGTTATACGTTATATAGTAATAGTATATAACGTTATGCGTTATATGGTAATAGTATATAACGTTATACGTTATATGGTAATAGTATATAACGTTATACGTTAATGCGTAATAGTATATAACGTTATACGTTAATGCGTAATAGTATATAACGTTATACGTTATATAGTAATATTATATAACGTTATACGTGATATGGCAATACTATATAACGTTATACGTTATATAGTAATAGTATATAACATTATACGTTATATAGTAATAGTATAGAACGTTGTACGTTATATAGTAATAGTATATAACGTTATACGTTATATAGTAATAGTATATAACGTTATACGTTATATAGTAATATTATATAACGTTATACGTGATATGGCAATACTATATAACGTTATACGTTATATAGTAATAGTATATAACGTTATACGTTATATAGTAATAGTATATAACGTTATACGTTATATAGTAATAGTATATAACGTTATACGTTGTATAGTAATATTATATAACGTTATACGTTATATAGTAATAGTATATAACGTTATACGTTAATACGTAATAGTATATATCGTTATACGTTATATAGTAATAGTATATAACATTATACGTTATATAGCAATAGTATATAACGTTATACGTTATATAGTAATATTATATAACGTTATACGTGATATGGCAATACTATATAACGTTATGCGTTATATAGTAATAGTATATAACGATATACGTTATATAGTAATAGTATATAACGTTATACGTTATATAGTAATAGTATATAACGTTATACGTTATATAGTAATAGTATATAACGTTATGCGTTATATGGTAATAGTATAGAACGTTGTACGTTATATAGTAATAGTATATAACGTTATACGTGATATGGTAATAGTATATAACGTTATACGTGATATAGTAATAGTATATAACGTTATTCGTGATATGGCAATACTATATAACGTTATGCGTTATATAGTAATAGTATAGAACGTTATACGTTATATAGTAATAGTAAATAACGTTATACGTTATGTAGTAATAGTATAGAACGTTATACGTTATATAGTAATAGTATATAACGTTATACGTTATATAGTAATAGTATAGAACGTTATACGTTATATAGTAATAGTATATAACGTTATACGTTATGTAGTAATAGTATATAACGTTATACGTTATATAGTAATAGTATATAACGTTATACGTTATGTAGTAATAGTATATAACGTTATACGTCATATAGTAATAGTATATAACGTTATACGTTATATAGTAGTAGTATATAACGTTATACGTTATATAGTAGTAGTATATAACGTTATACGTCATATAGTAATAGTATATAACGTTATACGTTATATAGTAGTAGTATATAACGTTATACGTTATATAGTAGTAGTATATAACGTTATACGTTATATAGTAGTAGTATATAACGTTATACGTTATATAGTATTAGTATATAACGTTATACGTGATATGGCAATACTATATAACGTTATACGTTATATAGTAATAGTATATAACGTTATACGTTATATAGTAATAGTATATAACGTTATACGTTATATAGTAATAGTATATAACGTTATACGTTGTATAGTAATATTATATAACGTTATACGTTATATAGTAATAGTATATAACGTTATACGTTAATACGTAATAGTATATATCGTTATACGTTATATAGTAATAGTATATAACATTATACGTTATATAGTAATAGTATATAACGTTATACGTTATATAGTAATATTATATAACGTTGTACGTGATATGGCAATACTATATAACGATATACGTTATATAGTAATAGTATATAACGTTATACGTTATATAGTAATAGTATATAACGTTATACGTTATATAGTAATAGTATATAACGTTATACGTTGTATAGTAATATTATATAACGTTATACGTTATATAGTAATAGTATATAACGTTATACGTTAATACGTAATAGTATATATCGTTATACGTTATATAGTAATAGTATATAACATTATACGTTATATAGCAATAGTATATAACGTTATACGTTATATAGTAATATTATATAACGTTATACGTGATATGGCAATACTATATAACGTTATGCGTTATATAGTAATAGTATATAACGATATACGTTATATAGTAATAGTATATAACGTTATACGTTATATAGTAATAGTATATAACGTTATACGTTATATAGTAATAGTATATAACGTTATGCGTTATATGGTAATAGTATAGAACGTTGTACGTTATATAGTAATAGTATATAACGTTATACGTGATATGGTAATAGTATATAACGTTATACGTGATATAGTAATAGTATATAACGTTATTCGTGATATGGCAATACTATATAACGTTATGCGTTATATAGTAATAGTATAGAACGTTATACGTTATATAGTAATAGTAAATAACGTTATACGTTATGTAGTAATAGTATAGAACGTTATACGTTATATAGTAATAGTATATAACGTTATACGTTATATAGTAATAGTATAGAACGTTATACGTTATATAGTAATAGTATATAACGTTATACGTTATGTAGTAATAGTATATAACGTTATACGTTATATAGTAATGGTATATAACGTTATACGTTATGTAGTAATAGTATATAACGTTATACGTCATATAGTAATAGTATATAACGTTATACGTTATATAGTAGTAGTATATAACGTTATACGTTATATAGTAGTAGTATATAACGTTATACGTCATATAGTAATAGTATATAACGTTATACGTTATATAGTAGTAGTATATAACGTTATACGTTATATAGTAGTAGTATATAACGTTATACGTTATATAGTAGTAGTATATAACGTTATACGTTATATAGTATTAGTATATAACGTTATACGTGATATGGCAATACTATATAACGTTATACGTTATATAGTAATAGTATATAACGTTATACGTTATATAGTAATAGTATATAACGTTATACGTTATATAGTAATAGTATATAACGTTATACGTTATATAGTAATAGTATATAACGTTATGCGTTATATGGTAATAGTATATAACGTTATACGTTATATGGTAATAGTATATAACGTTATACGTTACATAGTAATAGTATATAACGTTATACGTTAATGCGTAATAGTATATAACGTTATACGTTAATGCGTAATAGTATATAACGTTATACGTTATATAGTAATATTATATAACGTTATACGTGATATGGCAATACTATATAACGTTATACGTTATATAGTAATAGTATAGAACGTTGTACGTTATATAGTAATAGTATATAACGTTATACGTGATATGGTAATAGTATATAACGTTATACGTGATATAGTAATAGTATATAACGTTATTCGTGATATGGCAATACTATATAACGTTATACGTTATATAGTAATAGTATATAACGTTATACGTTATATAGTAATAGTATATAACGTTATACGTTATATAGTAATAGTATATAACGTTATACGTTGTATAGTAATATTATATAACGTTATACGTTATATAGTAATAGTATATAACGTTATACGTTAATACGTAATAGTATATATCGTTATACGTTATATAGTAATAGTATATAACATTATACGTTATATAGTAATAGTATATAACGTTATACGTTATATAGTAATATTATATAACGTTATACGTGATATGGCAATACTATATAACGTTATACGTTATATAGTAATAGTATATAACGTTATACGTTATATAGTAATAGTATATAACGTTATGCGTTATATGGTAATAGTATATAACGTTATACGTTATATAGTAACAGTATATAACGTTATACGTGATATGGCAATACTATATAACGTTATACGTTATATAGTAATAGTATATAACATTATACGTTATATAGTAATAGTATAGAACGTTGTACGTTATATAGTAATAGTATATAACGTTATACGTTATATAGTAATAGTATATAACGTTATACGTTATATAGTAATATTATATAACGTTAT
This sequence comes from Bombus terrestris, assembly GCF_910591885.1. Lineage (NCBI taxonomy): Eukaryota > Metazoa > Arthropoda > Insecta > Hymenoptera > Apidae > Bombus > Bombus terrestris. The sequence continues at coordinate 1,691,060 of NC_063286.1, forward strand.
ACGTGATATGGCAATACTATATAACGTTATACGTTATATAGTAATAGTATATAACGTTATACGTTATATAGTAATAGTATATAACGTTATACGTTATATAGTAATAGTATATAACGTTATACGTTGTATAGTAATATTATATAACGTTATACGTTATATAGTAATAGTATATAACGTTATACGTTAATACGTAATAGTATATATCGTTATACGTTATATAGTAATAGTATATAACATTATACGTTATATAGCAATAGTATATAACGTTATACGTTATATAGTAATATTATATAACGTTATACGTGATATGGCAATACTATATAACGTTATGCGTTATATAGTAATAGTATATAACGATATACGTTATATAGTAATAGTATATAACGTTATACGTTATATAGTAATAGTATATAACGTTATACGTTATATAGTAATAGTATATAACGTTATGCGTTATATGGTAATAGTATAGAACGTTGTACGTTATATAGTAATAGTATATAACGTTATACGTGATATGGTAATAGTATATAACGTTATACGTGATATAGTAATAGTATATAACGTTATTCGTGATATGGCAATACTATATAACGTTATGCGTTATATAGTAATAGTATAGAACGTTATACGTTATATAGTAATAGTAAATAACGTTATACGTTATGTAGTAATAGTATAGAACGTTATACGTTATATAGTAATAGTATATAACGTTATACGTTATATAGTAATAGTATAGAACGTTATACGTTATATAGTAATAGTATATAACGTTATACGTTATGTAGTAATAGTATATAACGTTATACGTTATATAGTAATAGTATATAACGTTATACGTTATGTAGTAATAGTATATAACGTTATACGTCATATAGTAATAGTATATAACGTTATACGTTATATAGTAGTAGTATATAACGTTATACGTTATATAGTAGTAGTATATAACGTTATACGTCATATAGTAATAGTATATAACGTTATACGTTATATAGTAGTAGTATATAACGTTATACGTTATATAGTAGTAGTATATAACGTTATACGTTATATAGTAGTAGTATATAACGTTATACGTTATATAGTATTACTATATAACGTTATACGTGATATGGCAATACTATATAACGTTATACGTTATATAGTAATAGTATATAACGTTATACGTTATATAGTAATAGTATATAACGTTATACGTTATATAGTAATAGTATATAACGTTATACGTTGTATAGTAATATTATATAACGTTATACGTTATATAGTAATAGTATATAACGTTATACGTTAATACGTAATAGTATATATCGTTATACGTTATATAGTAATAGTATATAACATTATACGTTATATAGTAATAGTATATAACGTTATACGTTATATAGTAATATTATATAACGTTGTACGTGATATGGCAATACTATATAACGATATACGTTATATAGTAATAGTATATAACGTTATACGTTATATAGTAATAGTATATAACGTTATACGTTATATAGTAATAGTATATAACGTTATACGTTGTATAGTAATATTATATAACGTTATACGTTATATAGTAATAGTATATAACGTTATACGTTAATACGTAATAGTATATATCGTTATACGTTATATAGTAATAGTATATAACATTATACGTTATATAGCAATAGTATATAACGTTATACGTTATATAGTAATATTATATAACGTTATACGTGATATGGCAATACTATATAACGTTATGCGTTATATAGTAATAGTATATAACGATATACGTTATATAGTAATAGTATATAACGTTATACGTTATATAGTAATAGTATATAACGTTATACGTTATATAGTAATAGTATATAACGTTATGCGTTATATGGTAATAGTATAGAACGTTGTACGTTATATAGTAATAGTATATAACGTTATACGTGATATGGTAATAGTATATAACGTTATACGTGATATAGTAATAGTATATAACGTTATTCGTGATATGGCAATACTATATAACGTTATGCGTTATATAGTAATAGTATAGAACGTTATACGTTATATAGTAATAGTAAATAACGTTATACGTTATGTAGTAATAGTATAGAACGTTATACGTTATATAGTAATAGTATATAACGTTATACGTTATATAGTAATAGTATAGAACGTTATACGTTATATAGTAATAGTATATAACGTTATACGTTATGTAGTAATAGTATATAACGTTATACGTTATATAGTAATAGTATATAACGTTATACGTTATGTAGTAATAGTATATAACGTTATACGTCATATAGTAATAGTATATAACGTTATACGTTATATAGTAGTAGTATATAACGTTATACGTTATATAGTAGTAGTATATAACGTTATACGTCATATAGTAATAGTATATAACGTTATACGTTATATAGTAGTAGTATATAACGTTATACGTTATATAGTAGTAGTATATAACGTTATACGTTATATAGTAGTAGTATATAACGTTATACGTTATATAGTATTAGTATATAACGTTATACGTGATATGGCAATACTATATAACGTTATACGTTATATAGTAATAGTATATAACGTTATACGTTATATAGTAATAGTATATAACGTTATACGTTATATAGTAATAGTATATAACGTTATACGTTATATAGTAATAGTATATAACGTTATGCGTTATATGGTAATAGTATATAACGTTATACGTTATATGGTAATAGTATATAACGTTATACGTTACATAGTAATAGTATATAACGTTATACGTTAATGCGTAATAGTATATAACGTTATACGTTAATGCGTAATAGTATATAACGTTATACGTTAATGCGTAATAGTATATAACGTTATGCGTTATGTAGTAATAGTATATAACGTTATACGTTATATAGTAATAGTATATAACGTTATGCGTTATGTAGTAATAGTATATAACGTTATACGTTATATAGTAATAGTATAGAACGTTGTACGTTATATAGTAATAGTATATAACGTTATACGTGATATGGCAATACTATATAACGTTATACGTTATATAGTAATAGTATATAACGTTATACGTTAATGCGTAATAGTATATAACGTTATACGTTACATAGTAATAGTATATAAAGTTATACGTTAATGCGTAATACTATATAACGTTATACGTTATATAGTAATATTATATAACGTTATACGTGATATAGCAATACTATATAACGTTATACGTTATATAGTAATAGTATAGAACGTTGTACGTTATATAGTAATAGTATATAACGTTATACGTGATATGGTAATAGTATATAACGTTATACGTTATATAGTAATAGTATATAACGTTATACGTTATATAGTAATAGTATATAACGTTATACGTTATATAGTAATAGTATATAACGTTATACGTTATATAGTAATAGTATATAACGTTATACGTTATATAGTAATAGTATATAACGTTATACGTTATATAGTAATATTATATAACGTTATACGTGATATGGCAATACTATATAACGTTATACGTTATATAGTAATAGTATATAACGTTATACGTTATATAGTAATAGTATATAACGTTATACGTTATATAGTAATAGTATATAACGTTATACGTTATATAGTAATAGTATATAACGTTATACGTTATATAGTAATAGTATATAACGTTATACGTTAATGCGTAATAGTATATAACGTTATACGTTACATAGTAATAGTATATAACGTTATACGTTAATGCGTAATAGTATATAACGTTATACGTTACATAGTAATAGTATATAACGTTATACGTTATATAGTAATAGTATATAACGTTATACGTTATATAGTAATAGTATATAACGTTATACGTTATATAGTAATAGTATATAACGTTATGCGTTATATAGTAATAGTATATAACGTTATGCGTTATGTAGTAATAGTATATAACGTTATACGTTATATAGTAATAGTATATAACGTTATGCGTTATGTAGTAATAGTATATAACGTTATACGTTATATAGTAATAGTATAGAACGTTGTACGTTATATAGTAATAGTATATAACGTTATACGTGATATGGCAATACTATATAACGTTATACGTTATATAGTAATAGTATATAACGTTATACGTTAATGCGTAATAGTATATAACGTTATACGTTACATAGTAATAGTATATAAAGTTATACGTTAATGCGTAATAGTATATAACGTTATACGTTATATAGTAATATTATATAACGTTATACGTGATATAGCAATACTATATAACGTTATACGTTATATAGTAATAGTATAGAACGTTGTACGTTATATAGTAATAGTATATAACGTTATACGTGATATGGTAATAGTATATAACGTTATACGTGATATAGTAATAGAATATAACGTTATTCGTGATATGGCAATACTATATAACGTTATACGTTATATAGTAATAGTATATAACGTTATACGTTATATAGTAATAGTATATAACGTTATACGTTATATAGTAATAGTATATAACGTTATACGTTATATAGTAATAGTATATAACGTTATACGTTATATAGTAATAGTATATAACGTTATACGTTATATAGTAATATTATATAACGTTATACGTGATATGGCAATACTATATAACGTTATACGTTATATAGTAATAGTATATAACGTTATACGTTATATAGTAATAGTATATAACGTTATACGTTACATAGTAATAGTATATAACGTTATACGTTATATAGTAATAGTATATAACGTTATGCGTTATATGGTAATAGTATATAACGTTATACGTTATATGGTAATAGTATATAACGTTATACGTTACATAGTAATAGTATATAACGTTATACGTTAATGCGTAATAGTATATAACGTTATACGTTAATGCGTAATAGTATATAACGTTATACGTTATATAGTAATATTATATAACGTTATACGTGATATGGCAATACTATATAACGTTATACGTTATATAGTAATAGTATATAACATTATACGTTATATAGTAATAGTATAGAACGTTGTACGTTATATAGTAATAGTATATAACGTTATACGTTATATAGTAATAGTATATAACGTTATACGTTATATAGTAATATTATATAACGTTATACGTGATATGGCAATACTATATAACGTTATACGTTATATAGTAATAGTATATAACGTTATACGTTATATAGTAATAGTATATAACGTTATACGTTATATAGTAATAGTATATAACGTTATACGTTGTATAGTAATATTATATAACGTTATACGTTATATAGTAATAGTATATAACGTTATACGTTAATACGTAATAGTATATATCGTTATACGTTATATAGTAATAGTATATAACATTATACGTTATATAGCAATAGTATATAACGTTATACGTTATATAGTAATATTATATAACGTTATACGTGATATGGCAATACTATATAACGTTATGCGTTATATAGTAATAGTATATAACGATATACGTTATATAGTAATAGTATATAACGTTATACGTTATATAGTAATAGTATATAACGTTATACGTTATATAGTAATAGTATATAACGTTATGCGTTATATGGTAATAGTATAGAACGTTGTACGTTATATAGTAATAGTATATAACGTTATACGTGATATGGTAATAGTATATAACGTTATACGTGATATAGTAATAGTATATAACGTTATTCGTGATATGGCAATACTATATAACGTTATGCGTTATATAGTAATAGTATAGAACGTTATACGTTATATAGTAATAGTAAATAACGTTATACGTTATGTAGTAATAGTATAGAACGTTATACGTTATATAGTAATAGTATATAACGTTATACGTTATATAGTAATAGTATAGAACGTTATACGTTATATAGTAATAGTATATAACGTTATACGTTATGTAGTAATAGTATATAACGTTATACGTTATATAGTAATAGTATATAACGTTATACGTTATGTAGTAATAGTATATAACGTTATACGTCATATAGTAATAGTATATAACGTTATACGTTATATAGTAGTAGTATATAACGTTATACGTTATATAGTAGTAGTATATAACGTTATACGTCATATAGTAATAGTATATAACGTTATACGTTATATAGTAGTAGTATATAACGTTATACGTTATATAGTAGTAGTATATAACGTTATACGTTATATAGTAGTAGTATATAACGTTATACGTTATATAATATTACTATATAACGTTATACGTGATATGGCAATACTATATAACGTTATACGTTATATAGTAATAGTATATAACGTTATACGTTATATAGTAATAGTATATAACGTTATACGTTATATAGTAATAGTATATAACGTTATACGTTGTATAGTAATATTATATAACGTTATACGTTATATAGTAATAGTATATAACGTTATACGTTAATACGTAATAGTATATATCGTTATACGTTATATAGTAATAGTATATAACATTATACGTTATATAGTAATAGTATATAACGTTATACGTTATATAGTAATATTATATAACGTTGTACGTGATATGGCAATACTATATAACGATATACGTTATATAGTAATAGTATATAACGTTATACGTTATATAGTAATAGTATATAACGTTATACGTTATATAGTAATAGTATATAACGTTATACGTTGTATAGTAATATTATATAACGTTATACGTTATATAGTAATAGTATATAACGTTATACGTTAATACGTAATAGTATATATCGTTATACGTTATATAGTAATAGTATATAACATTATACGTTATATAGCAATAGTATATAACGTTATACGTTATATAGTAATATTATATAACGTTATACGTGATATGGCAATACTATATAACGTTATGCGTTATATAGTAATAGTATATAACGATATACGTTATATAGTAATAGTATATAACGTTATACGTTATATAGTAATAGTATATAACGTTATACGTTATATAGTAATAGTATATAACGTTATGCGTTATATGGTAATAGTATAGAACGTTGTACGTTATATAGTAATAGTATATAACGTTATACGTGATATGGTAATAGTATATAACGTTATACGTGATATAGTAATAGTATATAACGTTATTCGTGATATGGCAATACTATATAACGTTATGCGTTATATAGTAATAGTATAGAACGTTATACGTTATATAGTAATAGTAAATAACGTTATACGTTATGTAGTAATAGTATAGAACGTTATACGTTATATAGTAATAGTATATAACGTTATACGTTATATAGTAATAGTATAGAACGTTATACGTTATATAGTAATAGTATAGAACGTTATACGTTATATAGTAATAGTATATAACGTTATACGTTATATAGTAATAGTATATAACGTTATACGTTGTATAGTAATATTATATAACGTTATACGTTGTATAGTAATATTATATAACGTTATACGTTATATAGTAATAGTATATAACGTTATACGTTAATACGTAATAGTATATATCGTTATACGTTATATAGTAATAGTATATAACATTATACGTTATATAGTAATAGTATAGAACGTTGTACGTTATATAGTAATAGTATATAACGTTATACGTTATATAGTAATAGTATATAACGTTATACGTTATATAGTAATATTATATAACGTTATACGTGATATGGCAATACTATATAACGTTATACGTTATATAGTAATAGTATATAACGTTATACGTTATATAGTAATAGTATATAACGTTATACGTTATATAGTAATAGTATATAACGTTATACGTTGTATAGTAATATTATATAACGTTATACGTTATATAGTAATAGTATATAACGTTATACGTTAATACGTAATAGTATATATCGTTATACGTTATATAGTAATAGTATATAACATTATACGTTATATAGCAATAGTATATAACGTTATACGTTATATAGTAATATTATATAACGTTATACGTGATATGGCAATACTATATAACGTTATGCGTTATATAGTAATAGTATATAACGATATACGTTATATAGTAATAGTATATAACGTTATACGTTATATAGTAATAGTATATAACGTTATACGTTATATAGTAATAGTATATAACGTTATGCGTTATATGGTAATAGTATAGAACGTTGTACGTTATATAGTAATAGTATATAACGTTATACGTGATATGGTAATAGTATATAACGTTATACGTGATATAGTAATAGTATATAACGTTATTCGTGATATGGCAATACTATATAACGTTATGCGTTATATAGTAATAGTATAGAACGTTATACGTTATATAGTAATAGTAAATAACGTTATACGTTATGTAGTAATAGTATAGAACGTTATACGTTATATAGTAATAGTATATAACGTTATACGTTATATAGTAATAGTATAGAACGTTATACGTTATATAGTAATAGTATATAACGTCATACGTTATGTAGTAATAGTATATAACGTTATACGTTATATAGTAATAGTATATAACGTTATACGTTATGTAGTAATAGTATATAACGTTATACGTCATATAGTAATAGTATATAACGTTATACGTTATATAGTAGTAGTATATAACGTTATACGTTATATAGTAGTAGTATATAACGTTATACGTTATATAGTAGTAGTATATAACGTTATACGTTATATAGTATTAGTATATAACGTTATACGTTATATAGTAATAGTATATAACGTTATACGTTATATAGTAATATTATATAACGTTATACGTGATATGGCAATACTATATAACGTTATACGTTATATAGTAATAGTATATAACGTTATACGTTATATAGGAATAGTATATAACGTTATACGTTATATAGTAATAGTATATAACGTTATACGTTAGTACGTAATAATATGCATCGATATACGTGATATGGTAATACTATATAACGTTATACGCTATTACGTAATAGTATATAACGTTATACGTTAATACGTAATAGTATATATCGTTATACGTTATATAGTAATAGTATATAACGTTATACGTTAATGCGTAATAATATACAACGTTATACCCGATATGGCCATACTATATAACGTTATACGTTATTACGTAATAGTATATTACGTTATACGTTATATAGTAATAGTATATAACGTTATACGTCATATAGTAATAGTATATAACGTTATACGTCATATAGTAGTAGTATATAACGTTATACATTATATAGTAATAGTATATAAGGTTATACGTTATATAGTAAGAGTATATAACGTTATACGTTATATAGTAATAGTATATAACGTTATACGTTATATAGTAATAGTATATAACGTTATACGTTATATAGTAATAGTATATAACGTTATACGTGATATGGCAATACTATATAACGTTATACGTTATGTAGTAATAGTATAGAACGTTATACGTTATATAGTAATAGTATATAACGTTATACGTTAGTACGTAATAATATGCATCGATATACGTGATATGGTAATACTATATAACGTTATACGCTATTACGTAATAGTATATAACGTTATACGTTAATACGTAATAGTATATATCGTTATACGTTATATAGTAATAGTATATAACGTTATACGTTAATGCGTAATAATATACAACGTTATACCCGATATGGCAATACTATATAACGTTATACGTTATTACGTAATAGTATATTACGTTATACGTTATATAGTAATAGTATATAACGTTATACGTTAATGCGTAATAGTATATAACGTTATACGTTATATAGTAATAGTATATAACGTTATACGTTATATAGTAATAGTATATAACGTTATACGTTATATAGTAATAGTATATAACGTTATTCGTTATATAGTAATAGTATATAACGTTATACGTTATATAGTAATAGTATATAACGTTATACGTTAATGCGTAATAGTATATAACGTTATACGTTATATAGTAATAGTATAGAACGTTATACGTTATATAGTAATAGTATATAACGTTATACGTTATATAGTAATAGTATATAACGTTATACATTATATAGTAATAGTATATAACGTTATACGTTATATAGTAATAGTATATAACGTTATACGTGATATGGCAATACTATATAACGTTATACGTTATGTAGTAATAGTATAGAACGTTATACGTTATATAGTAATAGTATATAATGTTATACGTTATGTAGTAATAGTATAGAACGTTATACGTTATATAGTAATAGTATATAACGTTATACGTTATATAGTAATAGTATATAACGTTATACGTTATATAGTAATAGTATATAACGTTATACGTTATGTAGTAATAGTATATAACGTTATACGTTAATGCGTAATAGTATATAACGTTATGCGTGATATGGCAATACTATATAACGTTATACGTTATATAGTAATAGTATATAACGTTATACGTTATATAGTAATAGTATATAACGTTATACGTTATATAGTAATAGTATATAACGTTATACGTTATATAGTAATAGTATATTACGTTATACGTTATATAGTAATAGTATATAACGTTATACGTTATATAGTAATAGTATATTACGTTATACGTTAATACGTAATAGTATATATCGTTATACGTTATATAGTAATAGTATATAACGTTATACGTTATATAGTAATAGTATATAACGTTATACGTTATATAGTAATAGTATATAACGTTATGCGTTATATGGTAATAGTATATAACGTTATACGTTATATAGTAATAGTATATAACGTTATACGTTATATAGTAATAGTATATAACGTTATACGTTATATAGTAATAGTATATAACGTTATACGTTATATAGTAATAGTGTATAACGTTATACGTTATATAGTAATAGTATATAACGTTATACGTTATATAGTAATAGTATATAACGTTATACGTTAATACGTAATAGTATATATCGTTATACGTTATATAGTAATAGTATATAACATTATACGTTATATAGTAATAGTATAGAACGTTGTACGTTATACAGTAATAGTATATAACGTTATACGTTAATGCGTAATAGTATATAACGTTATACGTTAATGCGTAATAGTATATAACGTTATACGTTATATAGTAATATTATATAACGTTATACGTGATATGGCAATACTATATAACGTTATACGTTATATAGTAATAGTATAGAACGTTATACGTGATATGGTAATAATATATAACGTTATACGTGATATAGTAATAGTATATAACGTTATTCGTGATATGGCAATACTATATAACGTATAACGTTATATAGTAATAGTATATAACGTTATACGTTATATAGTAATAGTATATAACGTTATACGTTATATAGTAATAGTATATAACGTTATACGTTATATAGTAATAGTATATAACGTTATACGTTATAGAGTAATAGTATATAACGTTATACGTTAATACGTAATAGTATATATCGTTATACGTTATATAGTAATAGTATATAACATTATACGTTATATAGTAATAGTATAGAACGTTGTACGTTATATAGTAATAGTATATAACGTTATACGTTATATAGTAATAGTATATAACGTTATACGTTATATAGTAATATTATATAACGTTATACGTGATATGGCAATACTATATAACGTTATACGTTATATAGTAATAGTATATAACGTTATACGTTATATAGTAATAGTATATAACGTTATACGTTATATAGTAATAGTATATAACGTTATACGTTGTATAGTAATATTATATAACGTTATACGTTATATAGTAATAGTATATAACGTTATACGTTAATACGTAATAGTATATATCGTTATACGTTATATAGTAATAGTATATAACATTATACGTTATATAGCAATAGTATATAACGTTATACGTTATATAGTAATATTATATAACGTTATACGTGATATGGCAATACTATATAACGTTATGCGTTATATAGTAATAGTATATAACGATATACGTTATATAGTAATAGTATATAACGTTATACGTTATATAGTAATAGTATATAACGTTATACGTTATATAGTAATAGTATATAACGTTATGCGTTATATGGTAATAGTATAGAACGTTGTACGTTATATAGTAATAGTATATAACGTTATACGTGATATGGTAATAGTATATAACGTTATACGTGATATAGTAATAGTATATAACGTTATTCGTGATATGGCAATACTATATAACGTTATGCGTTATATAGTAATAGTATAGAACGTTATACGTTATATAGTAATAGTAAATAACGTTATACGTTATGTAGTAATAGTATAGAACGTTATACGTTATATAGTAATAGTATATAACGTTATACGTTATATAGTAATAGTATATAACGTTATACGTTATATAGTAATAGTATATAACGTTATACGTTATGTAGTAATAGTATATAACGTTATACGTTATATAGTAATAGTATATAACGTTATACGTTATGTAGTAATAGTATATAACGTTATACGTCATATAGTAATAGTATATAACGTTATACGTTATATAGTAGTAGTATATAACGTTATACGTTATATAGTAGTAGTATATAACGTTATACGTTATATAGTATTAGTATATAACGTTATACGTGATATGGCAATACTATATAACGTTATACGTTATATAGAAATAGTATATAACGTTATACGTTATGTAGTAATAGTATATAACGTTATACGTCATATAGTAATAGTATATAACGTTATACGTTATATAGTAGTAGTATATAACGTTATACGTTATATAGTAGTAGTATATAACGTTATACGTTATATAGTATTAGTATATAACGTTATACGTTATATAGTAATAGTATATAACGTTATACGTTATATAGTAATATTATATAACGTTATACGTGATATGGCAATACTATATAACGTTATACGTTATATAGAAATAGTATATAACGTTATACGTTATATAGTAATAGTATATAACGTTATACGTTATATAGTAATAGTATATAACGTTATACGTTATATAGTAATAGTATATAACGTTATACGTTATATAGTAATAGTATAGAACGTTATACGTTATATAGTAATAGTATATAACGTTATACGTTATGTAGTAATAGTATATAACGTTATACGTTATATAGTAATGGTATATAACGTTATACGTTATGTAGTAATAGTATATAACGTTATACGTCATATAGTAATAGTATATAACGTTATACGTTATATAGTAGTAGTATATAACGTTATACGTTATATAGTAGTAGTATATAACGTTATACGTCATATAGTAATAGTATATAACGTTATACGTTATATAGTAGTAGTATATAACGTTATACGTTATATAGTAGTAGTATATAACGTTATACGTTATATAGTAGTAGTATATAACGTTATACGTTATATAGTATTAGTATATAACGTTATACGTGATATGGCAATACTATATAACGTTATACGTTATATAGTAATAGTATATAACGTTATACGTTATATAGTAATAGTATATAACGTTATACGTTATATAGTAATAGTATATAACGTTATACGTTATATAGTAATAGTATATAACGTTATGCGTTATATGGTAATAGTATATAACGTTATACGTTATATGGTAATAGTATATAACGTTATACGTTACATAGTAATAGTATATAACGTTATACGTTAATGCGTAATAGTATATAACGTTATACGTTAATGCGTAATAGTATATAACGTTATACGTTATATAGTAATATTATATAACGTTATACGTGATATGGCAATACTATATAACGTTATACGTTATATAGTAATAGTATAGAACGTTGTACGTTATATAGTAATAGTATATAACGTTATACGTGATATGGTAATAGTATATAACGTTATACGTGATATAGTAATAGTATATAACGTTATTCGTGATATGGCAATACTATATAACGTTATACGTTATATAGTAATAGTATATAACGTTATACGTTATATAGTAATAGTATATAACGTTATACGTTATATAGTAATAGTATATAACGTTATACGTTGTATAGTAATATTATATAACGTTATACGTTATATAGTAATAGTATATAACGTTATACGTTAATACGTAATAGTATATATCGTTATACGTTATATAGTAATAGTATATAACATTATACGTTATATAGTAATAGTATATAACGTTATACGTTATATAGTAATATTATATAACGTTATACGTGATATGGCAATACTATATAACGTTATACGTTATATAGTAATAGTATATAACGTTATACGTTATATAGTAATAGTATATAACGTTATGCGTTATATGGTAATAGTATATAACGTTATACGTTATATAGTAACAGTATATAACGTTATACGTTATATAGTAATATTATATAACGTTATACGTGATATGGCAATACTATATAACGTTATACGTTATATAGTAATAGTATATAACGTTATACGTTATATAGTAATAGTATATAACGTTATACGTTATATAGTAATAGTATATAACGTTATACGTTATATAGTAATAGTATATAACGTTATACGTTATATAGTAATAGTATAGAACGTTGTACGTTATATAGTAATAGTATATAACGTTATACGTGATATGGTAATAGTATATAACGTTATACGTGATATAGTAATAGTATATAACGTTATTCGTGATATGGCAATACTATATAACGTTATACGTTATATAGTAATAGTATATAACGTTATACGTTATATAGTAATAGTATATAACGTTATACGTTATATAGTAATAGTATATAACGTTATACGTTGTATAGTAATATTATATAACGTTATACGTTATATAGTAATAGTATATAACGTTATACGTTAATACGTAATAGTATATATCGTTATACGTTATATAGTAATAGTATATAACATTATACGTAATATAGTAATAGTATATAACGTTATACGTTATATAGTAATATTACATAACGTTGTACGTGATATGGCAATACTATATAACGTTATACGTTATATAGTAATAGTATATAACGTTATACGTTATATAGTAATAGTATATAACGTTATACGTTATATAGTAATAGTATATAACGTTATACGTTATATAGTAATAGTATATAACGTTATACGTTATATAGTAATAGTATATAACGTTATACGTTATATAGTAATAGTGTATAACGTTATACGTTATATAGTAATAGTGTATAACGTTATACGTTATATAGTAATAGTGTATAACGTTATACGTTATATAGTAATAGTGTATAACGTTATACGTTATATAGTAATAGTATATAACGTTATACGTTATATAGTAATAGTATATAACGTTATACGTTATATAGTAATAGTATATAACGTTATACGTTATATAGTAATAGTATATAACGTTATACGTTAATGCGTAATAGTATATAACGTTATACGTTACATAGTAATAGTATATAACGTTATACGTTAATGCGTAATAGTATATAACGTTATACGTTAATGCGTAATAGTATATAACGTTATACGTTATATAGTAATATTATATAACGTTATACGTGATATGGCAATACTATATAACGTTATACGTTATATAGTAATAGTATAGAACGTTATACGTGATATGGTAATACTATATAACGTTATACGTTATATAGTAATAGTATATAACGTTATACGTTATATAGTAATAGTATATAACGTTATACGTTGTATAGTAATATTATATAACGTTATACGTTGTATAGTAATATTATATAACGTTATACGTTATATAGTAATAGTATATAACGTTATACGTTAATACGTAATAGTATATATCGTTATACGTTATATAGTAATAGTATATAACATTATACGTTATATAGTAATAGTATAGAACGTTGTACGTTATATAGTAATAGTATATAACGTTATACGTTATATAGTAATAGTATATAACGTTATACGTTATATAGTAATATTATATAACGTTATACGTGATATGGCAATACTATATAACGTTATACGTTATATAGTAATAGTATATAACGTTATACGTTATATAGTAATAGTATATAACGTTATACGTTATATAGTAATAGTATATAACGTTATACGTTGTATAGTAATATTATATAACGTTATACGTTATATAGTAATAGTATATAACGTTATACGTTAATACGTAATAGTATATATCGTTATACGTTATATAGTAATAGTATATAACATTATACGTTATATAGCAATAGTATATAACGTTATACGTTATATAGTAATATTATATAACGTTATACGTGATATGGCAATACTATATAACGTTATGCGTTATATAGTAATAGTATATAACGATATACGTTATATAGTAATAGTATATAACGTTATACGTTATATAGTAATAGTATATAACGTTATACGTTATATAGTAATAGTATATAACGTTATGCGTTATATGGTAATAGTATAGAACGTTGTACGTTATATAGTAATAGTATATAACGTTATACGTGATATGGTAATAGTATATAACGTTATACGTGATATAGTAATAGTATATAACGTTATTCGTGATATGGCAATACTATATAACGTTATGCGTTATATAGTAATAGTATAGAACGTTATACGTTATATAGTAATAGTAAATAACGTTATACGTTATGTAGTAATAGTATAGAACGTTATACGTTATATAGTAATAGTACATAACGTTATACGTTATATAGTAATAGTATAGAACGTTATACGTTATATAGTAATAGTATATAACGTCATACGTTATGTAGTAATAGTATATAACGTTATACGTTATATAGTAATAGTATATAACGTTATACGTTATGTAGTAATAGTATATAACGTTATACGTCATATAGTAATAGTATATAACGTTATACGTTATATAGTAGTAGTATATAACGTTATACGTTATATAGTAGTAGTATATAACGTTATACGTTATATAGTAGTAGTATATAACGTTATACGTTATATACTATTAGTATATAACGTATAACGTTATATAGTAATAGTATATAACGTTATACGTTATATAGTAATATTATATAACGTTATACGTGATATGGCAATACTATATAACGTTATACGTTATATAGTAATAGTATATAACGTTATACGTTATATAGGAATAGTATATAACGTTATACGTTATATAGTAATAGTATATAACGTTATACGTTAGTACGTAATAATATGCATCGATATACGTGATATGGTAATACTATATAACGTTATACGCTATTACGTAATAGTATATAACGTTATACGTTAATACGTAATAGTATATATCGTTATACGTTATATAGTAATAGTATATAACGTTATACGTTAATGCGTAATAATATACAACGTTATACCCGATATGGCAATACTATATAACGTTATACGTTATTACGTAATAGTATATTACGTTATACGTTATATAGTAATAGTATATAACGTTATACGTCATATAGTAATAGTATATAACGTTATACGTCATATAGTAGTAGTATATAACGTTATACATTATATAGTAATAGTATATAAGGTTATACGTTATATAGTAAGAGTATATAACGTTATACGTTATATAGTAATAGTATATAACGTTATACGTTATATAGTAATAGTATATAACGTTATACGTTATATAGTAATAGTATATAACGTTATACGTGATATGGCAATACTATATAACGTTATACGTTATGTAGTAATAGTATAGAACGTTATACGTTATATAGTAATAGTATATAACGTTATACGTTAGTACGTAATAATATGCATCGATATACGTGATATGGTAATACTATATAACGTTATACGCTATTACGTAATAGTATATAACGTTATACGTTAATACGTAATAGTATATATCGTTATACGTTATATAGTAATAGTATATAACGTTATACGTTAATGCGTAATAATATACAACGTTATACCCGATATGGCAATACTATATAACGTTATACGTTATTACGTAATAGTATATTACGTTATACGTTATATAGTAATAGTATATAACGTTATACGTTAATGCGTAATAGTATATAACGTTATACGTTATATAGTAATAGTATATAACGTTATACGTTATATAGTAATAGTATATAACGTTATACGTTATATAGTAATAGTATATAACGTTATTCGTTATATAGTAATAGTATATAACGTTATACGTTATATAGTAATAGTATATAACGTTATACGTTAATGCGTAATAGTATATAACGTTATACGTTATATAGTAATAGTATAGAACGTTATACGTTATATAGTAATAGTATATAACGTTATACGTTATATAGTAATAGTATATAACGTTATACATTATATAGTAATAGTATATAACGTTATACGTTATATAGTAATAGTATATAACGTTATACGTGATATGGCAATACTATATAACGTTATACGTTATGTAGTAATAGTATAGAACGTTATACGTTATATAGTAATAGTATATAATGTTATACGTTATGTAGTAATAGTATAGAACGTTATACGTTATATAGTAATAGTATATAACGTTATACGTTATATAGTAATAGTATATAACGTTATACGTTATATAGTAATAGTATATAACGTTATACGTTATGTAGTAATAGTATATAACGTTATACGTTAATGCGTAATAGTATATAACGTTATGCGTGATATGGCAATACTATATAACGTTATACGTTATATAGTAATAGTATATAACGTTATACGTTATATAGTAATAGTATATAACGTTATACGTTATATAGTAATAGTATATAACGTTATACGTTATATAGTAATAGTATATTACGTTATACGTTATATAGTAATAGTATATAACGTTATACGTTATATAGTAATAGTATATTACGTTATACGTTAATACGTAATAGTATATATCGTTATACGTTATATAGTAATAGTATATAACGTTATACGTTATATAGTAATAGTATATAACGTTATACGTTATATAGTAATAGTATATAACGTTATGCGTTATATGGTAATAGTATATAACGTTATACGTTATATAGTAATAGTATATAACGTTATACGTTATATAGTAATAGTATATAACGTTATACGTTATATAGTAATAGTATATAACGTTATACGTTATATAGTAATAGTGTATAACGTTATACGTTATATAGTAATAGTATATAACGTTATACGTTATATAGTAATAGTATATAACGTTATACGTTAATACGTAATAGTATATATCGTTATACGTTATATAGTAATAGTATATAACATTATACGTTATATAGTAATAGTATAGAACGTTGTACGTTATACAGTAATAGTATATAACGTTATACGTTAATGCGTAATAGTATATAACGTTATACGTTAATGCGTAATAGTATATAACGTTATACGTTATATAGTAATATTATATAACGTTATACGTGATATGGCAATACTATATAACGTTATACGTTATATAGTAATAGTATAGAACGTTATACGTGATATGGTAATAATATATAACGTTATACGTGATATAGTAATAGTATATAACGTTATTCGTGATATGGCAATACTATATAACGTATAACGTTATATAGTAATAGTATATAACGTTATACGTTATATAGTAATAGTATATAACGTTATACGTTATATAGTAATAGTATATAACGTTATACGTTATATAGTAATAGTATATAACGTTATACGTTATAGAGTAATAGTATATAACGTTATACGTTAATACGTAATAGTATATATCGTTATACGTTATATAGTAATAGTATATAACATTATACGTTATATAGTAATAGTATAGAACGTTGTACGTTATATAGTAATAGTATATAACGTTATACGTTATATAGTAATAGTATATAACGTTATACGTTATATAGTAATATTATATAACGTTATACGTGATATGGCAATACTATATAACGTTATACGTTATATAGTAATAGTATATAACGTTATACGTTATATAGTAATAGTATATAACGTTATACGTTATATAATAATAGTATATAACGTTATACGTTGTATAGTAATATTATATAACGTTATACGTTATATAGTAATAGTATATAACGTTATACGTTAATACGTAATAGTATATATCGTTATACGTTATATAGTAATAGTATATAACATTATACGTTATATAGCAATAGTATATAACGTTATACGTTATATAGTAATATTATATAACGTTATACGTGATATGGCAATACTATATAACGTTATGCGTTATATAGTAATAGTATATAACGATATACGTTATATAGTAATAGTATATAACGTTATACGTTATATAGTAATAGTATATAACGTTATACGTTATATAGTAATAGTATATAACGTTATGCGTTATATGGTAATAGTATAGAACGTTGTACGTTATATAGTAATAGTATATAACGTTATACGTGATATGGTAATAGTATATAACGTTATACGTGATATAGTAATAGTATATAACGTTATTCGTGATATGGCAATACTATATAACGTTATGCGTTATATAGTAATAGTATAGAACGTTATACGTTATATAGTAATAGTAAATAACGTTATACGTTATGTAGTAATAGTATAGAACGTTATACGTTATATAGTAATAGTATATAACGTTATACGTTATATAGTAATAGTATATAACGTTATACGTTATATAGTAATAGTATATAACGTTATACGTTATGTAGTAATAGTATATAACGTTATACGTTATATAGTAATAGTATATAACGTTATACGTTATGTAGTAATAGTATATAACGTTATACGTCATATAGTAATAGTATATAACGTTATACGTTATATAGTAGTAGTATATAACGTTATACGTTATATAGTAGTAGTATATAACGTTATACGTTATATAGTATTAGTATATAACGTTATACGTGATATGGCAATACTATATAACGTTATACGTTATATAGAAATAGTATATAACGTTATACGTTATGTAGTAATAGTATATAACGTTATACGTCATATAGTAATAGTATATAACGTTATACGTTATATAGTAGTAGTATATAACGTTATACGTTATATAGTAGTAGTATATAACGTTATACGTTATATAGTATTAGTATATAACGTTATACGTTATATAGTAATAGTATATAACGTTATACGTTATATAGTAATATTATATAACGTTATACGTGATATGGCAATACTATATAACGTTATACGTTATATAGAAATAGTATATAACGTTATACGTTATATAGTAATAGTATATAACGTTATACGTTATATAGTAATAGTATATAACGTTATACGTTATATAGTAATAGTATATAACGTTATACGTTATATAGTAATAGTATATAACGTTATACGTTGTATAGTAATATTATATAACGTTATACGTTATATAGTAATAGTATATAACGTTATACGTTAATACGTAATAGTATATATCGTTATACGTTATATAGTAATAGTATATAACATTATACGTTATATAGCAATAGTATATAACGTTATACGTTATATAGTAATATTATATAACGTTATACGTGATACGGCAATACTATATAACGTTATGCGTTATATAGTAATAGTATATAACGATATACGTTATATAGTAATAGTATATAACGTTATACGTTATATAGTAATAGTATATAACGTTATACGTTATATAGTAATAGTATATAACGTTATGCGTTATATGGTAATAGTATAGAACGTTGTACGTTATATAGTAATAGTATATAACGTTATACGTGATATGGTAATAGTATATAACGTTATACGTGATATAGTAATAGTATATAACGTTATTCGTGATATGGCAATACTATATAACGTTATGCGTTATATAGTAATAGTATAGAACGTTATACGTTATATAGTAATAGTAAATAACGTTATACGTTATGTAGTAATAGTATAGAACGTTATACGTTATATAGTAATAGTATATAACGTTATACGTTATATAGTAATAGTATATAACGTTATACGTTATATAGTAATAGTATATAACGTTATACGTTATGTAGTAATAGTATATAACGTTATACGTTATGTAGTAATAGTATATAACGTTATACGTTATATAGTAATAGTATATAACGTTATACGTTATGTAGTAATAGTATATAACGTTATACGTCATATAGTAATAGTATATAACGTTATACGTTATATAGTAGTAGTATATAACGTTATACGTTATATAGTAGTAGTATATAACGTTATACGTTATATAGTATTAGTATATAACGTTATACGTTATATAGTAATAGTATATAACGTTATACGTTATATAGTAATATTATATAACGTTATACGTGATATGGCAATACTATATAACGTTATACGTTATATAGAAATAGTATATAACGTTATACGTTATATAGTAATAGTATATAACGTTATACGTTATATAGTAATAGTATATAACGTTATACGTTAGTACGTAATAATATGCATCGATATACGTGATATGGTAATACTATATAACGTTATACGCTATTACGTAATAGTATATAACGTTATACGTTAATACGTAATAGTATATATCGTTATACGTTATATAGTAATAGTATATAACGTTATACGTTAATGCGTAATAATATACAACGTTATACCCGATATGGCAATACTATATAACGTTATACGTTATTACGTAATAGTATATTACGTTATACGTTATTCAGTAATAGTATATAACGTTATACGTTATGTAGTAATAGTATATAACGTTATACGTCATATAGTAATAGTATATAACGTTATACGTCATATAGTAGTAGTATATAACGTTATACATTATATAGTAATAGTATATAAGGTTATACGTTATATAGTAAGAGTATATAACGTTATACGTTATATAGTAATAGTATATAACGTTATACGTTATATAGTAATAGTATATAACGTTATACGTTATATAGTAATAGTATATAACGTTATACGTGATACGGCAACACTATATAACGTTATACGTTATGTAGTAATAGTATAGAACGTTATACGTTATATAGTAATAGTATATAACGTTATACGTTATGTAGTAATAGTACAGAACGTTATACGTTATATAGTAATAGTATATAATGTTATACGTTATGTAGTAATAGTATATAACGTTATACGTCATATAGTAATAGTATATAACGTTATACGTTATATAGTAGTAGTATATAACGTTATACGTTATATAGTAGTAGTATATAACGTTATACGTTATATAGTATTAGTATATAACGTTATACGTTATATAGTAATAGTATATAACGTTATACGTTATATAGTAATATTATATAACGTTATACGTGATATGGCAATACTATATAACGTTATACGTTATATAGTAATAGTATATAACGTTATACGTTATATAGTAATAGTATATAACGTTATACGTTATATAGTAATAGTATATAACGTTATACGTTAGTACGTAATAATATGCATCGATATACGTGATATGGTAATACTATATAACGTTATACGCTATTACGTAATAGTATATAACGTTATACGTTAATACGTAATAGTATATATCGTTATACGTTATATAGTAATAGTATATAACGTTATACGTTAATGCGTAATAATATACAACGTTATACCCGATATGGCAATACTATATAACGTTATACGTTATTACGTAATAGTATATTACGTTATACGTTATATAGTAATAGTATATAACGTTATACGTTATGTAGTAATAGTATATAACGTTATACGTCATATAGTAATAGTATATAACGTTATACGTCATATAGTAGTAGTATATAACGTTATACATTATATAGTAATAGTATATAAGGTTATACGATATGTAGTAATAGTATAGAACGTTATACGTTATATAGTAATAGTATATAACGTTATACGTTATGTAGTAATAGTATAGAACGTTATACGTTATATAGTAATAGTATATAACGTTATACGTTATATAGTAATAGTATATAACGTTATACGTTATATAGTAATAGTATATAACGTTATACGTTATATAGTAATAGTATATAACGTTATTCGTTATATAGTAATAGTATATAACGTTATACGTTATATAGTAATAGTATATAACGTTATACGTTAATGCGTAATAGTATATAACGTTATACGTTATATAGTAATAGTATATAACGTTATACGTTATATAGTAATAGTATATAACGTTATGCGTTATATAGTAATAGTATAGAACGTTATACGTTATATAGTAATAGTATATAACGTTATACGTTATGTAGCAATAGTATAGAACGTTATACGTTATATAGTAATAGTATATAACGTTATACGTTATATAGTAATAGTATATAACGTTATACGTTAATGCGTAATAATATACAACGTTATACCCGATATGGCAATACTATATAACGTTATACGTTATTACGTAATAGTATATTACGTTATACGTTATATAGTAATAGTATATAACGTTATACGTTATGTAGTAATAGTATATAACGTTATACGTTATATAGTAATAGTATATAACGTTATACGTTATGTAGTAATAGTATATAACGTTATACGTTAATGCGTAATAGTATATAACGTTATACGTTATATAGTAATAGTATATAAC
The DNA here is from genome assembly GCF_910591885.1 of Bombus terrestris. Taxonomy (NCBI): domain Eukaryota; kingdom Metazoa; phylum Arthropoda; class Insecta; order Hymenoptera; family Apidae; genus Bombus; species Bombus terrestris. Next base: position 1,715,475 of record NC_063286.1, read on the forward strand.
GTTATACGTTATATAGTAATAGTATATAACGTTATACGTTATATAGTAATAGTATATAACGTTATTCGTTATATAGTAATAGTATATAACGTTATACGTTATATAGTAATAGTATATAACGTTATACGTTAATGCGTAATAGTATATAACGTTATACGTTATATAGTAATAGTATATAACGTTATACGTTATATAGTAATAGTATATAACGTTATGCGTTATATAGTAATAGTATAGAACGTTATACGTTATATAGTAATAGTATATAACGTTATACGTTATGTAGCAATACTATAGAACGTTATACGTTATATAGTAATAGTATATAACGCTATACGTTATATAGTAATAGTATATAACGTTATACGTTATATAGTAATAGTATATAACGTTATACGTTATGTAGTAATAGTATATAACGTTATACGTTATATAGTAGTAGTATATAACGTTATACGTTATATAGTAGTAGTATATAACGTTATACGTTATATAGTAATAGTATATAACGTTATACGTTATATAGTAATAGTATATAACGTTATACGTTATATAGTAATAGTATATAACGTTATGCGTGATATGGCAATACTATATAACGTTATACGTTATATAGTAATAGTATATAACGTTATACGTTATATAGTAATAGTATATAACGTTATACGTTATATAGTAATAGTATATTACGTTATACGTTATATAGTAATAGTATATAACGTTATACGTTATATAGTAATAGTATATTACGTTATACGTTATATAGTAATAGTATATAACGTTATACGTTATATAGTAATAGTATATAACGTTATACGTTATATAGTAATAGTATATAACGTTATGCGTCATATAGTAATAGTATAGAACGTTATACGTTATATAGTAGTAGTATATAACGTTATACGTTATGTAGTAATAGTATAGAACGTTATACGTTATATAGTAATATTATATAACGTTATACGTTATGTAGTAATAGTATATAACGTTATACGTTATATAGTAATAGTATATAACGTTATACGTTATGTAGTAATAGTATATAACGTTATACGTTATATAGTAATAGTATATAACGCTATACGTTATGTAGTAATAGTATATAACGTTATACGTTATATAGTAATAGTATATAACGTTATACGTTATATAGTAATAGTATATAACGTTATACGTTAATGCGTAATAGTATATAACGTTATACGTTATATAGTAATAGTATATAACGTTATACGTTATATAGTAATAGTATATAACGTTATACGTTATATAGTAATAGTATATAACGTTATACGTTATATAGTAATAGTATATAACGTTATACGTTATATAGTAATAGTATATAACGTTATACGTTATATAGTAATAGTATATAACGTTATCCGTTATATAGTAATAGTATATAACGTTATACGTTATATAGTAATAGTATATAACGTTATACGTTATGTAGTAATAGTATATAACGTTATACGTTATATAGTAATAGTATATAACGTTATACGTTATATAGTAATAGTATATAACGTTATACGTTATATAGTAATAGTATATAACGTTATACGTTATATAGTAATAGTATATAACGTTATACGTCATATAGTAATATTATATAACGTTATACGTGATATGGCAATACTATATAACGTTATACGTTATATAGTAATAGTATATAACGTTATACGTTATATAGTAATAGTATATAACGTTATACGTTATATAGTAATATTATATAACGTTATACGTTATATAGTAATAGTATATAACGTTATACGTTGTATAGTAATATTATATAACGTTATACGCTATTACGTAATAGTATATAAAGTTATACGTTAATACGTAATAGTATATATCGTTATACGTTATATAGTAATAATATATAACGTTATACGTTATATAGTAATAGTATATAACGTTATGCGTTATATAGTAATAGTATATAACGTTATACGCTATTACGTAATAGTATATAAAGTTATACGTTAATACGTAATAGTATATATCGTTATACGTTATATAGTAATAATATATAACGTTATACGTTATATAGTAATAGTATATAACGTTATGCGTTATATAGTAATAGTATATAACGTTATACGTTATATAGTAATAGTATATAACATTATACGTTATATAGTAATAGTATAGAACGTTGTACGTTATATAGTAATAGTATATAACGTTATACGTTATATAGTAATAGTATATAACGTTATACGTTATATAGTAATAGTATATAACGTTATACGTTATATAGTAATAGTATATAACGTTATACGTTATATAGTAATATTATATAACGTTATACGTGATATGGCAATACTATATAACGTTATACGTTATATAGTAATAGTATATAACGTTATACGTTATATAGTAATAGTATATAACGTTATACGTTATATAGTAATAGTATATTACGTTATACGTTATATAGTAATAGTATATAACGTTATACGTTATATAGTAATAGTATATAACGTTATACGTTAGTACGTAATAATATGCATCGATATACGTGATATGGTAATACTATATAACGTTATACGCTATTACGTAATAGTATATAACGTTATACGTTAATACGTAATAGTATATATCGTTATACGTTATATAGTAATAGTATATAACGTTATACGTTAATGCGTAATAATATACAACGTTATACCCGATATGGCAATACTATATAACGTCATACGTTATTACGTAATAGTATATTACGTTATACGTTATATAGTAATAGTATATAACGTTATGCGTTATATAGTAATAGTATATAACGTTATACGTTAGTACGTAATAGTATACAACGTTATACCCGATATGGCAATACTATATAACGTTATACGTTATTACGTAATAGTATATAACGTTATACGTTATTACGTAATAGTATATAACGTTATACGTTATTACGTAATAGTATATAACGTTATACGTTATATAGTAATAGTATATAACGTTATACGTTAATGCGTTATAGTATATAACGTTATACGTTATATAGTAATATTATATAACGTTATACGTTATATAGTAATAGTATATAACGTTATACGTTATATAGTAATAGTATATAACGTTATACGTTATATAGTAATAGTATATAACGTTATACGTTATATAGTAATAGTATATAACGTTATACGTTAATGCGTAATAGTATATAACGTTATACGTTATATAGTAATAGTATATAACGTTATACGTTATATAGTAATAGTATATAACGTTATACGTTATATAGTAATAGTATATAACGTTATACGTTATATAGTAATAGTATATAACGTTATACGTTATATAGTAATAGTATATAACGTTATACGTTATATAGTAATAGTATATAACGTTATCCGTTATATAGTAATAGTATATAACGTTATGCGTTATATAGTAGTAGTATATAACGTCATACGTTATATAGTAATAGTATATAACGTTATACGTTATATAGTAATAGTATATAACGTTATACGTTATATGGTAATAGTATATAACGTTATACGTTATATAGTAATATTATATAACGTTATACGTGATATGGCAATACTATATAACGTTATACGTTATATAGTAATAGTATATAACGTTATACGTTATATAGTAATAGTATATAACGTTATACGTTATATGGTAATAGTATATAACGTTATACGTTATATAGTAATAGTATATAACGTTATGCGTTATATGGTAATAGTATATAACGTTATACGTTATATAGTAATAGTATATAACGTTATACGTTATGTAGTAATAGTATATAACGTTATACGTTATATAGTAATAGTATATAACGTTATACGTTATATAGTAATAGTATATAACGTTATACGTTATATAGTAATAGTATATAACGTTATACGTTATATAGTAATAGTATATAACGTTATACGTCATATAGTAATATTATATAACGTTATACGTGATATGGCAATACTATATAACGTTATACGTTATATAGTAATAGTATATAACGTTATACGTTATATAGTAATAGTATATAACGTTATACGTTATATAGTAATATTATATAACGTTATACGTTATATAGTAATAGTATATAACGTTATACGTTGTATAGTAATATTATATAACGTTATACGCTATTACGTAATAGTATATAAAGTTATACGTTAATACGTAATAGTATATATCGTTATACGTTATATAGTAATAATATATAACGTTATACGTTATATAGTAATAGTATATAACGTTATGCGTTATATAGTAATAGTATATAACGTTATACGCTATTACGTAATAGTATATAAAGTTATACGTTAATACGTAATAGTATATATCGTTATACGTTATATAGTAATAATATATAACGTTATACGTTATATAGTAATAGTATATAACGTTATACGTTATATAGTAATAGTATATAACGTTATACGTTATATAGTAATAGTATATAACATTATACGTTATATAGTAATAGTATAGAACGTTGTACGTTATATAGTAATAGTATATAACGTTATACGTTATATAGTAATAGTATATAACGTTATACGTTATATAGTAATAGTATATAACGTTATACGTTATATAGTAATAGTATATAACGTTATACGTTATATAGTAATATTATATAACGTTATACGTGATATGGCAATACTATATAACGTTATACGTTATATAGTAATAGTATATAACGTTATACGTTATATAGTAATAGTATATAACGTTATACGTTATATAGTAATAGTATATTACGTTATACGTTATATAGTAATAGTATATAACGTTATACGTTATATAGTAATAGTATATAACGTTATACGTTAGTACGTAATAATATGCATCGATATACGTGATATGGTAATACTATATAACGTTATACGCTATTACGTAATAGTATATAACGTTATACGTTAATACGTAATAGTATATATCGTTATACGTTATATAGTAATAGTATATAACGTTATACGTTAATGCGTAATAATATACAACGTTATACCCGATATGGCAATACTATATAACGTCATACGTTATTACGTAATAGTATATTACGTTATACGTTATATAGTAATAGTATATAACGTTATGCGTTATATAGTAATAGTATATAACGTTATACGTTAGTACGTAATAGTATACAACGTTATACCCGATATGGCAATACTATATAACGTTATACGTTATTACGTAATAGTATATAACGTTATACGTTATATAGTAATAGTATATAACGTTATACGTTAATGCGTTATAGTATATAACGTTATACGTTATATAGTAATATTATATAACGTTATACGTTATATAGTAATAGTATATAACGTTATACGTTATATAGTAATAGTATATAACGTTATACGTTATATAGTAATAGTATATAACGTTATACGTTAATGCGTAATAGTATATAACGTTATACGTTACATAGTAATAGTATATAACGTTATACGTTAATGCGTAATAGTATATAACGTTATACGTTATATAGTAATAGTATATAACGTTATACGTTATATAGTAATAGTATATAACGTTATACGTTATATAGTAATAGTATATAACGTTATACGTTATATAGTAATAGTATATAACGTTATACGTTATATAGTAATAGTATATAACGTTATTCGTTATATAGTAATAGTATATAACGTTATACGTTATATAGTAATAGTATAGAACGTTGTACGTTATATAGTAATAGTATATAACGTTATACGTTATATAGTAATAGTATATAACGTTATACGTTATATAGTAATAGTATATAACGTTATACGTTATATAGTAATAGTATATAACGTTATACGTTATATAGTAATATTATATAACGTTATACGTGATATGGCAATACTATATAACGTTATACGTTATATAGTAATAGTATATAACGTTATACGTTATATAGTAATAGTATATAACGTTATACGTTATATAGTAATAGTATATTACGTTATACGTTATATAGTAATAGTATATAACGTTATACGTTATATAGTAATAGTATATAACGTTATACGTTAGTACGTAATAATATGCATCGATATACGTGATATGGTAATACTATATAACGTTATACGCTATTACGTAATAGTATATAACGTTATACGTTAATACGTAATAGTATATATCGTTATACGTTATATAGTAATAGTATATAACGTTATACGTTAATGCGTAATAATATACAACGTTATACCCGATATGGCAATACTATATAACGTCATACGTTATTACGTAATAGTATATTACGTTATACGTTATATAGTAATAGTATATAACGTTATGCGTTATATAGTAATAGTATATAACGTTATACGTTAGTACGTAATAGTATACAACGTTATACCCGATATGGCAATACTATATAACGTTATACGTTATTACGTAATAGTATATAACGTTATACGTTATTACGTAATAGTATATAACGTTATACGTTATTACGTAATAGTATATAACGTTATACGTTATATAGTAATAGTATATAACGTTATACGTTAATGCGTTATAGTATATAACGTTATACGTTATATAGTAATATTATATAACGTTATACGTTATATAGTAATAGTATATAACGTTATACGTTATATAGTAATAGTATATAACGTTATACGTTATATAGTAATAGTATATAACGTTATACGTTAATGCGTAATAGTATATAACGTTATACGTTACATAGTAATAGTATATAACGTTATACGTTAATGCGTAATAGTATATAACGTTATACGTTATATAGTAATAGTATATAACGTTATACGTTATATAGTAATAGTATATAACGTTATACGTTATATAGTAATAGTATATAACGTTATACGTTATATAGTAATAGTATACAACGTTATACGTTATATAGTAATAGTATATAACGTTATTCGTTATATAGTAATAGTATATAACGTTATACGTTATATAGTAATAGTATATAACGTTATTCGTTATATAGTAATAGTATATAACGTTATACGTTATATAGTAATAGTATATAACGTTATACGTTATATAGTAATAGTATATAACGTTATGCGTTATGTAGTAATAGTATATAACGTTATACGTTATATAGTAATAGTATATAACGTTATGCGTTATGTAGTAATAGTATATAACGTTATACGTTATATAGTAATAGTATAGAACGTTGTACGTTATATAGTAATAGTATATAACGTTATACGTGATATGGCAATACTATATAACGTTATACGTTATATAGTAATAGTATATAACGTTATACGTTAATGCGTAATAGTATATAACGTTATACGTTACATAGTAATAGTATATAAAGTTATACGTTAATGCGTAATAGTATATAACGTTATACGTTATATAGTAATATTATATAACGTTATACGTGATATAGCAATACTATATAACGTTATACGTTATATAGTAATAGTATAGAACGTTGTACGTTATATAGTAATAGTATCTAACGTTATACGTGATATGGTAATAGTATATAACGTTATACGTGATATAGTAATAGAATATAACGTTATTCGTGATATGGCAATACTATATAACGTTATACGTTATATAGTAATAGTATATAACGTTATACGTTATATAGTAATAGTATATAACGTTATACGTTATATAGTAATAGTATATAACGTTATACGTTATATAGTAATAGTATATAACGTTATACGTTATATAGTAATAGTATATAACGTTATACGTTATATAGTAATATTATATAACGTTATACGTGATATGGCAATACTATATAACGTTATACGTTATATAGTAATAGTATATAACGTTATACGTTATATAGTAATAGTATATAACGTTATACGTTATATAGTAATAGTATATAACGTTATACGTTATATAGTAATAGTATATAACGTTATGCGTTATATGGTAATAGTATATAACGTTATACGTTATATGGTAATAGTATATAACGTTATACGTTACATAGTAATAGTATATAACGTTATACGTTAATGCGTAATAGTATATAACGTTATACGTTAATGCGTAATAGTATATAACGTTATACGTTATATAGTAATATTATATAACGTTATACGTGATATGGCAATACTATATAACGTTATACGTTATATAGTAATAGTATATAACATTATACGTTATATAGTAATAGTATAGAACGTTGTACGTTATATAGTAATAGTATATAACGTTATACGTTATATAGTAATAGTATATAACGTTATACGTTATATAGTAATATTATATAACGTTATACGTGATATGGCAATACTATATAACGTTATACGTTATATAGTAATAGTATATAACGTTATACGTTATATAGTAATAGTATATAACGTTATACGTTATATAGTAATAGTATATAACGTTATACGTTGTATAGTAATATTATATAACGTTATACGTTATATAGTAATAGTATATAACGTTATACGTTAATACGTAATAGTATATATCGTTATACGTTATATAGTAATAGTATATAACATTATACGTTATATAGCAATAGTATATAACGTTATACGTTATATAGTAATATTATATAACGTTATACGTGATATGGCAATACTATATAACGTTATGCGTTATATAGTAATAGTATATAACGATATACGTTATATAGTAATAGTATATAACGTTATACGTTATATAGTAATAGTATATAACGTTATACGTTATATAGTAATAGTATATAACGTTATGCGTTATATGGTAATAGTATAGAACGTTGTACGTTATATAGTAATAGTATATAACGTTATACGTGATATGGTAATAGTATATAACGTTATACGTGATATAGTAAGCGTATATAACGTTATTCGTTATATGGCAATACTATATAACGTTATGCGTTATATAGTAATAGTATAGAACGTTATACGTTATATAGTAATAGTAAATAACGTTATACGTTATGTAGTAATAGTATAGAACGTTATACGTTATATAGTAATAGTATATAACGTTATACGTTATATAGTAATAGTATAGAACGTTATACGTTATATAGTAATAGTATATAACGTTATACGTTATGTAGTAATAGTATATAACGTTATACGTTATATAGTAATAGTATATAACGTTATACGTTATGTAGTAATAGTATATAACGTTATACGTCATATAGTAATAGTATATAACGTTATACGTTATATAGAAGTAGTATATAACGTTATACGTTATATAGTAGTAGTATATAACGTTATACGTCATATAGTAATAGTATATAACGTTATACGTTATATAGTAGTAGTATATAACGTTATACGTTATATAGTAGTAGTATATAACGTTATACGTTATATAGTAGTAGTATATAACGTTATACGTTATATAGTATTAGTATATAACGTTATACGTGATATGGCAATACTATATAACGTTATACGTTATATAGTAATAGTATATAACGTTATACGTTATATAGTAATAGTATATAACGTTATACGTTATATAGTAATAGTATATAACGTTATACGTTATATAGTAATAGTATATAACGTTATGCGTTATATGGTAATAGTATATAACGTTATACGTTATATGGTAATAGTATATAACGTTATACGTTACATAGTAATAGTATATAACGTTATACGTTAATGCGTAATAGTATATAACGTTATACGTTAATGCGTAATAGTATATAACGTTATACGTTATATAGTAATATTATATAACGTTATACGTGATATGGCAATACTATATAACGTTATACGTTATATAGTAATAGTATATAACGTTATACGTTATATAGTAATAGTATATAACGTTATACGTTATATAGTAATAGTATATAACGTTATACGTTGTATAGTAATATTATATAACGTTATACGTTATATAGTAATAGTATATAACGTTATACGTTAATACGTAATAGTATATATCGTTATACGTTATATAGTAATAGTATATAACATTATACGTTATATAGCAATAGTATATAACGTTATACGTTATATAGTAATATTATATAACGTTATACGTGATATGGCAATACTATATAACGTTATGCGTTATATAGTAATAGTATATAACGATATACGTTATATAGTAATAGTATATAACGTTATACGTTATATAGTAATAGTATATAACGTTATACGTTATATAGTAATAGTATATAACGTTATGCGTTATATGGTAATAGTATAGAACGTTGTACGTTATATAGTAATAGTATATAACGTTATACGTGATATGGTAATAGTATATAACGTTATACGTGATATAGTAAGCGTATATAACGTTATTCGTGATATGGCAATACTATATAACGTTATGCGTTATATAGTAATAGTATAGAACGTTATACGTTATATAGTAATAGTAAATAACGTTATACGTTATGTAGTAATAGTATAGAACGTTATACGTTATATAGTAATAGTATATAACGTTATACGTTATATAGTAATAGTATAGAACGTTATACGTTATATAGTAATAGTATATAACGTTATACGTTATGTAGTAATAGTATATAACGTTATACGTTATATAGTAATAGTATATAACGTTATACGTTATGTAGTAATAGTATATAACGTTATACGTCATATAGTAATAGTATATAACGTTATACGTTATATAGAAGTAGTATATAACGTTATACGTTATATAGTAGTAGTATATAACGTTATACGTCATATAGTAATAGTATATAACGTTATACGTTATATAGTAGTAGTATATAACGTTATACGTTATATAGTAGTAGTATATAACGTTATACGTTATATAGTAGTAGTATATAACGTTATACGTTATATAATATTACTATATAACGTATAACGTGATATGGCAATACTATATAACGTTATACGTTATATAGTAATAGTATATAACGTTATACGTTATATAGTAATAGTATATAACGTTATACGTTATATAGTAATAGTATATAACGTTATACGTTATATAGTAATAGTATATAACGTTATGCGTTATATGGTAATAGTATATAACGTTATACGTTATATGGTAATAGTATATAACGTTATACGTTACATAGTAATAGTATATAACGTTATACGTTAATGCGTAATAGTATATAACGTTATACGTTAATGCGTAATAGTATATAACGTTATACGTTATATAGTAATATTATATAACGTTATACGTGATATGGCAATACTATATAACGTTATACGTTATATAGTAATAGTATAGAACGTTGTACGTTATATAGTAATAGTATATAACGTTATACGTGATATGGTAATAGTATATAACGTTATACGTGATATAGTAATAGTATATAACGTTATTCGTGATATGGCAATACTATATAACGTTATACGTTATATAGTAATAGTATATAACGTTATACGTTATATAGTAATAGTATATAACGTTATACGTTATATAGTAATAGTATATAACGTTATACGTTGTATAGTAATATTATATAACGTTATACGTTATATAGTAATAGTATATAACGTTATACGTTAATACGTAATAGTATATATCGTTATACGTTATATAGTAATAGTATATAACATTATACGTTATATAGTAATAGTATATAACGTTATACGTTATATAGTAATATTATATAACGTTGTACGTGATATGGCAATACTATATAACGTTATACGTTATATAGTAATAGTATATAACGTTATACGTTATATAGTAATAGTATATAACGTTATACGTTATATAGTAATAGTATATAACGTTATACGTTATATAGTAATAGTATATAACGTTATACGTTATATAGTAATAGTATATAACGTTATACGTTATATAGTAATAGTATATAACGTTATACGTTATATAGTAGTAGTATATAACGTTATACGTTATATAGTAGTAGTATATAACGTTATACGTTATATAGTAGTAGTATATAACGTTATACGTTATATAGTATTAGTATATAACGTTATACGTGATATGGCAATACTATATAACGTTATACGTTATATAGTAATAGTATATAACGTTATACGTTATATAGTAATAGTATATAACGTTATACGTTATATAGTAATAGTATATAACGTTATACGTTATATAGTAATAGTATATAACGTTATGCGTTATATGGTAATAGTATATAACGTTATACGTTATATGGTAATAGTATATAACGTTATACGTTACATAGTAATAGTATATAACGTTATACGTTAATGCGTAATAGTATATAACGTTATACGTTAATGCGTAATAGTATATAACGTTATACGTTATATAGTAATATTATATAACGTTATACGTGATATGGCAATACTATATAACGTTATACGTTATATAGTAATAGTATAGAACGTTGTACGTTATATAGTAATAGTATATAACGTTATACGTGATATGGTAATAGTATATAACGTTATACGTGATATAGTAATAGTATATAACGTTATTCGTGATATGGCAATACTATATAACGTTATACGTTATATAGTAATAGTATATAACGTTATACGTTATATAGTAATAGTATATAACGTTATACGTTATATAGTAATAGTATATAACGTTATACGTTGTATAGTAATATTATATAACGTTATACGTTATATAGTAATAGTATATAACGTTATACGTTAATACGTAATAGTATATAACGTTATACGTTATATAGTAATAGTATATAACATTATACGTTATATAGTAATAGTATATAACGTTATACGTTATATAGTAATATTATATAACGTTGTACGTGATATGGCAATACTATATAACGTTATACGTTATATAGTAATAGTATATAACGTTATACGTTATATAGTAATAGTATATAACGTTATACGTTATATAGTAATAGTATATAACGTTATACGTTATATAGTAATAGTATATAACGTTATACGTTATATAGTAATAGTATATAACGTTATACGTTATATAGTAATAGTGTATAACGTTATACGTTATATAGTAATAGTGTATAACGTTATACGTTATATAGTAATAGTGTATAACGTTATACGTTATATAGTAATAGTGTATAACGTTATACGTTATATAGTAATAGTATATAACGTTATACGTTATATAGTAATAGTATATAACGTTATACGTTATATAGTAATAGTATATAACGTTATACGTTATATAGTAATAGTATATAACGTTATACGTTAATGCGTAATAGTATATAACGTTATACGTTACATAGTAATAGTATATAACGTTATACGTTAATGCGTAATAGTATATAACGTTATACGTTAATGCGTAATAGTATATAACGTTATACGTTATATAGTAATATTATATAACGTTATACGTGATATGGCAATACTATATAACGTTATACGTTATATAGTAATAGTATAGAACGTTATACGTGATATGGTAATAGTATATAACGTTATACGTTATATAGTAATAGTATATAACGTTATACGTTATATAGTAATAGTATATAACGTTATACGTTGTATAGTAATATTATATAACGTTATACGTTGTATAGTAATATTATATAACGTTATACGTTATATAGTAATAGTATATAACGTTATACGTTAATACGTAATAGTATATATCGTTATACGTTATATAGTAATAGTATATAACATTATACGTTATATAGTAATAGTATAGAACGTTGTACGTTATATAGTAATAGTATATAACGTTATACGTTATATAGTAATAGTATATAACGTTATACGTTATATAGTAATATTATATAACGTTATACGTGATATGGCAATACTATATAACGTTATACGTTATATAGTAATAGTATATAACGTTATACGTTATATAGTAATAGTATATAACGTTATACGTTATATAGTAATAGTATATAACGTTATACGTTGTAAGGTAATATTATATAACGTTATACGTTATATAGTAATAGTATATAACGTTATACGTTAATACGTAATAGTATATATCGTTATACGTTATATAGTAATAGTATATAACATTATACGTTATATAGCAATAGTATATAACGTTATACGTTATATAGTAATATTATATAACGTTATACGTGATATGGCAATACTATATAACGTTATGCGTTATATAGTAATAGTATATAACGATATACGTTATATAGTAATAGTATATAACGTTATACGTTATATAGTAATAGTATATAACGTTATACGTTATATAGTAATAGTATATAACGTTATGCGTTATATGGTAATAGTATAGAACGTTGTACGTTATATAGTAATAGTATATAACGTTATACGTGATATGGTAATAGTATATAACGTTATACGTGATATAGTAATAGTATATAACGTTATTCGTGATATGGCAATACTATATAACGTTATGCGTTATATAGTAATAGTATAGAACGTTATACGTTATATAGTAATAGTAAATAACGTTATACGGTATGTAGTAATAGTATAGAACGTCATACGTTATATAGTAATAGTATATAACGTTATACGTTATATAGTAATAGTATAGAACGTTATACGTTATATAGTAATAGTATATAACGTTATACGTTATGTAGTAATAGTATATAACGTTATACGTTATATAGTAATAGTATATAACGTTATACGTTATGTAGTAATAGTATATAACGTTATACGTTATATAGTAATAGTATATAACGTTATACGTTATATAGTAATAGTATATAACGTTATACATTATATAGTAATAGTATATAACGTTATACGTTATATAGTAATAGTATATAACGTTATACGTGATATGGCAATACTATATAACGTTATACGTTATGTAGTAATAGTATAGAACGTTATACGTTATATAGTAATAGTATATAACGTTATACGTTATGTAGTAATAGTATAGAACGTTATACGTTATATAGTAATAGTATATAACGTTATACGTTATATAGTAATAGTATATAACGTTATACGTTATATAGTAATAGTATATAACGTTATACGTTATGTAGTAATAGTATATAACGTTATACGTTAATGCGTAATAGTATATAACGTTATACGTTATATAGTAATAGTATATAACGTTATACGTTATATAGTAATAGTATATAACGTTATACGTTATATAGTAATAGTATATAACGTTATTCGTTATATAGTAATAGTATATAACGTTATACGTTATATAGTAATAGTATATAACGTTATACGTTAATGCGTAATAGTATATAACGTTATACGTTATATAGTAATAGTATATAACGTTATACGTTATATAGTAATAGTATATAACGTTATGCGTTATATAGTAATAGTATAGAACGTTATACGTCATATAGTAATAGTATATAACGTTATACGTTATGTAGCAATAGTATAGAACGTTATACGTTATATAGTAATAGTATATAACGTTATACGTTATGTAGTAATAGTATATAACGTTATACGTTATATAGTAGTAGTATATAACGTTATACGTTATATAGTAGTAGTATATAACGTTATACGTTATATAGTAATAGTATATAACGTTATACGTTATATAGTAATAGTATATAACGTTATACGTTATATAGTAATAGTATATAACGTTATGCGTGATATGGCAATACTATATAACGTTATACGTTATATAGTAATAGTATATAACGTTATACGTTATATAGTAATAGTATATAACGTTATACGTTATATAGTAATAGTATATAACGTTATACGTTATATAGTAATAGTATATTACGTTATACGTTATATAGTAATAGTATATTACGTTATACGTTATATAGTAATAGTATATAACGTTATACGTTATATAGTAATAGTATATTACGTTATACGTTAATACGTAATAGTATATATCGTTATACGTTATATAGTAATAGTATATAACGTTATACGTTATATAGTAATAGTATATAACGTTATACGTTATATAGTAATAGTATATAACGTTATGCGTTATATGGTAATAGTATATAACGTTATACGTTATATAGTAATAGTATATAACGTTATACGTTATATAGTAATAGTATATAACGTTATACGTTATATAGTAATAGTATATAACGTTATACGTTATATAGTAATAGTGTATAACGTTATACGTTATATAGTAATAGTATATAACGTTATACGTTATATAGTAATAGTATATAACGTTATACGTTAATACGTAATAGTATATATCGTTATACGTTATATAGTAATAGTATATAACATTATACGTTATATAGTAATAGTATAGAACGTTGTACGTTATATAGTAATAGTATATAACGTTATACGTTAATGCGTAATAGTATATAACGTTATACGTTAATGCGTAATAGTATATAACGTTATACGTTATATAGTAATATTATATAACGTTATACGTGATATGGCAATACTATATAACGTTATACGTTATATAGTAATAGTATAGAACGTTATACGTGATATGGTAATAGTATATAACGTTATACGTGATATAGTAATAGTATATAACGTTATTCGTGATATGGCAATACTATATAACGTTATACGTTATATAGTAATAGTATATAACGTTATACGTTATATAGTAATAGTATATAACGTTATACGTTATGTAGTAATAGTACAGAACGTTATACGTTATATAGTAATAGTATATAACGTTATACGTTATGTAGTAATAGTATATAACGTTATACGTCATATAGTAATAGTATATAACGTTATACGTTATATAGTAGTAGTATATAACGTTATACGTTATATAGTAGTAGTATATAACGTTATACGTTATATAGTAATAGTATATTACGTTATACGTTAATACGTAATAGTATATATCGTTATACGTTATATAGTAATAGTATATAACGTTATACGTTATATAGTAATAGTATATAACGTTATACGTTATATAGTAATAGTATATTACGTTATACGTTAATACGTAATAGTATATATCGTTATACGTTATATAGTAATAGTATATAACGTTATACGTTATATAGTAATAGTATATAACGTTATACGTTATATAGTAATAGTATATAACGTTGTACGTTATATAGTAATAGTATATAACGTTATACGTGATATGGTAATAGTATATAACGTTATACGTGATATAGTAATAGTATATAACGTTATTCGTGATATGGCAATACTATATAACGTTATGCGTTATATAGTAATAGTATAGAACGTTATACGTTATATAGTAATAGTAAATAACGTTATACGTTATGTAGTAATAGTATAGAACGTTATACGTTATATAGTAATAGTATATAACGTTATACGTTATATAGTAATAGTATATAACGTTATACGTTATATAGTAATAGTATATAACGTTATACGTTATGTAGTAATAGTATATAACGTTATACGTTATATAGTAATAGTATATAACGTTATACGTTATGTAGTAATAGTATATAACGTTATACGTCATATAGTAATAGTATATAACGTTATACGTTATATAGTAGTAGTATATAACGTTATACGTTATATAGTAGTAGTATATAACGTTATACGTTATATAGTATTAGTATATAACGTTATACGTTATATAGTAATAGTATATAACGTTATACGTTATATAGTAATATTATATAACGTTATACGTGATATGGCAATACTATATAACGTTATACGTTATATAGAAATAGTATATAACGTTATACGTTATATAGTAATAGTATATAACGTTATACGCTATTACGTAATAGTATATAACGTTATACGTTAATACGTAATAGTATATATCGTTATACGTTATATAGTAATAGTATATAACGTTATACGTTAATGCGTAATAATATACAACGTTATACCCGATATGGCAATACTATATAACGTTATACGTTATTACGTAATAGTATATTACGTTATACGTTATTCAGTAATAGTATATAACGTTATACGTTATGTAGTAATAGTATATAACGTTATACGTCATATAGTAATAGTATATAACGTTATACGTCATATAGTAGTAGTATATAACGTCATACATTATATAGTAATAGTATATAAGGTTATACGTTATATGGTAAGAGTATATAACGTTATACGTTATATAGTAATAGTATATAACGTTATACGTTATATAGTAATAGTATATAACGTTATACGTTATATAGTAATAGTATATAACGTTATACGTGATACGGCAACACTATATAACGTTATACGTTATGTAGTTATAGTATAGAACGTTATACGTTATATAGTAATAGTATATAACGTTATACGTTATGTAGTAATAGTACAGAACGTTATACGTTATATAGTAATAGTATATAACGTTATACGTTATGTAGTAATAGTATATAACGTTATACGTCATATAGTAATAGTATATAACGTTATACGTTATATAGTAGTAGTATATAACGTTATACGTTATATAGTAGTAGTATATAACGTTATACGTTATATAGTATTAGTATATAACGTTATACGTTATATAGTAATAGTATATAACGTTATACGTTATATAGTAATATTATATAACGTTATACGTGATATGGCAATACTATATAACGTTATACGTTATATAGTAATAGTATATAACGTTATACGTTATATAGTAATAGTATATAACGTTATACGTTATATAGTAATAGTATATAACGTTATACGTTAGTACGTAATAATATGCATCGATATACGTGATATGGTAATACTATATAACGTTATACGCTATTACGTAATAGTATATAACGTTATACGTTAATACGTAATAGTATATATCGTTATACGTTATATAGTAATAGTATATAACGTTATACGTTAATGCGTAATAATATACAACGTTATACCCGATATGGCAATGCTATATAACGTTATACGTTATTACGTAATAGTATATTACGTTATACGTTATATAGTAATAGTATATAACGTTATACGTTATGTAGTAATAGTATATAACGTTATACGTCATATAGTAATAGTATATAACGTTATACGTCATATAGTAGTAGTATATAACGTTATACATTATATAGTAATAGTATATAAGGTTATACGTTATATAGTAATAGTATATAACGTTATACGTTATATAGTAATAGTATATAACGTTATACGTTATATAGTAATTGTATATAACGTTATACGTTATATAGTAATAGTATATAACGTTATACGTGATATGGCAATACTATATAACGTTATACGTTATGTAGTAATAGTATAGAACGTTATACGTTATATAGTAATAGTATATAACGTTATACGTTATGTAGTAATAGTATAGAACGTTATACGTTATATAGTAATAGTATATAACGTTATACGTTATATAGTAATAGTATATAACGTTATACGTTATATAGTAATAGTATATAACGTTATACGTGATATGGCAATACTATATAACGTTATACGTTATGTAGTAATAGTATAGAACGTTATACGTTATATAGTAATAGTATATAACGTTATACGTTATGTAGTAATAGTATAGAACGTTATACGTTATATAGTAATAGTATATAACGTTATACGTTATATAGTAATAGTATATAACGTTATACGTTATATAGTAATAGTATATAACGTTATACGTTATGTAGTAATAGTATATAACGTTATACGTTAATGCGTAATAGTATATAACGTTATACGTTATATAGTAATAGTATATAACGTTATACGTTATATAGTAATAGTATATAACGTTATACGTTATATAGTAATAGTATATAACGTTATACGTTATATAGTAATAGTATATAACGTTATACGTTATATAGTAATAGTATATAACGTTATTCGTTATATAGTAATAGTATATAACGTTATACGTTATATAGTAATAGTATATAACGTTATACGTTAATGCGTAATAGTATATAACGTTATACGTTATATAGTAATAGTATATAACGTTATACGTTATATAGTAATAGTATATAACGTTATGCGTTATATAGTAATAGTATAGAACGTTATACGTTATATAGTAATAGTATATAAAGTTATACGTTATGTAGCAATAGTATAGAACGTTATACGTTATATAGTAATAGTATATAACGTTATAAGTTATATAGTAATAGTATATAACGTTATACGCTATATAGTAATAGTATATAACGTTATACGTTATGTAGTAATAGTATATAACGTTATACGTTATATAGTAGTAGTATATAACGTTATACGTTATATAGTAGTAGTATATAACGTTATACGTTATATAGTAATAGTACATAACGTTATACGTTATATAGTAATAGTATATAACGTTATACGTTATATAGTAATAGTATATAACGTTATGCGTGATATGGCAATACTATATAACGTTATACGTTATATAGTAATAGTATATAACGTTATACGTTATATAGTAATAGTATATAACGTTATACGTTATATAGTAATAGTATATTACGTTATACGTTATATAGTAATAGTATATAACGTTATACGTTATATAGTAATAGTATATTACGTTATACGTTATATAGTAATAGTATATAACGTTATACGTTATATAGTAATAGTATATAACGTTATACGTTATATAGTAATAGTATATAACGTTATGCGTTATATAGTAATAGTATAGAACGTTATACGTTATATAGTAGTAGTATATAACGTTATACGTTATGTAGTAATAGTATAGAACGTTATACGTTATATAGTAATAGTATATAACGTTATACGTTATGTAGTAATAGTATATAACGTTATACGTTATATAGTAATAGTATATAACGTTATACGTTATGTAGTAATAGTATATAACGTTATACGTTATATAGTAATAGTATATAACGCTATACGTTATGTAGTAATAGTATATAACGTTATACGTTATATAGTAATAGTATATAACGCTATACGTTATGTAGTAATAGTATATAACGTTATACGTTATATAGTAATAGTATATAACGTTATACGTTATGTAGTAATAGTATATAACGTTATACGTTATATAGTAATAGTATATAATGTTATACGTTATGTAGTAATAGTATATAACGTTATACGTTATATAGTAATAGTATATAACGTTATACGTTATGTAGTAATAGTATATAACGTTATACGTCATATAGTAATAGTATATAAAGTTATACGTTATATAGTAATAGTATATAACGTTATACGTTATATAGTAATAGTATATAACGTTATACGTTATATAGTAATAGTATATAACGTTATACGTTATATAGTAATAGTATTTAACGTTATACGTTATATAGTAATATTATATAACGTTATACGTGATATGGCAATACTATATAACGTTATACGTTATATAGTAATAGTATATAACGTTATACGTTATATAGTAATAGTATATAACGTTATACGTTATATAGTAATAGTATATAACGTTATACGTTAGTACGTAATAATATGCATCGATATACGTGATATGGTAATACTATATAACGTTATACGCTATTTCGTAATAGTATATAACGTTATACGTTAATACGTAATAGTATATATCGTTATACGTTATATAGTAATAGTATATAACGTTATACGTTAATGCGTAATAATATACAACGTTATACCCGATATGGCAATACTATATAACGTTATACGTTATTACGTAATAGTATATTACGTTATACGTTATATAGTAATAGTATATAACGTTGTACGTTATATAGTAATAGTATATAACGTTATACGTTATATAGTAATAGTATATAACGTTATACGTTATATAGTAATAGTATATAACGTTATACCTTATATAGTAATAGTATATAACGTTATACGTTAATACGTAATAGTATATAACGTTATACCTTATATAGTAATAGTATATAACGTTATACGTTAATGCGTAATAGTATATAACGTTATATGTTATATAGTAATAGTATATAACGTTATACGTTAATGCGTAATAGTATATAACGTTATACGTTATATAGTAATAGTATATAACGTTATACGTTATATAGTAATAGTATATAACGTTATGCGTTATATAGTAATAGTATATAACGTTATACGTTAGTACGTAATAGTATACAACGTTATACCCGATATGGCATTACTATATAATGTTATACGTTATTACGTAATAGTATATAACGTTATACGTTATTACGTAATAGTATATAACGTTATACGTTATATAGTAATAGTATATAACGTTATACGTTAATGCGTTATAGTATATAACGTTATACGTTATATAGTAATATTATATAACGTTATACGTTATATAGTAATAGTATATAACGTTATACGTTATATAGTAATAGTATATAACGTTATACGTTAGTACGTAATAGTATACAACGTTATACCCGATATGGCATTACTATATAATGTTATACGTTATTACGTAATAGTATATAACGTTATACGTTATTACGTAATAGTATATAACGTTATTCGTTATATAGTAATAGTATATAACGTTATACGTTAATGCGTTATAGTATATAACGTTATACGTTATATAGTAATATTATATAACGTTATACGTTATATAGTAATAGTATATAACGTTATACGTTAATGCGTAATAGTATATAACGTTATACGTTATATAGTAATATTATATAACGTTATACGTGATATGGCAATACTATATAACGTTATACGTTATATAGTAATAGTATAGAACGTTATACGTGATATGGTAATAGTATATAACGTTATACGTGATATAGTAATAGTATATAACGTTATTCGTGATATGGCAATACTATATAACGTTATACGTTATATAGTAATAGTATATAACGTTATACGTTATATAGTAATAGTATATAACGTTATACGTTATGTAGTAATAGTACAGAACGTTATACGTTATATAGTAATAGTATATAACGTTATACGTTATGTAGTAATAGTATATAACGTTATACGTCATATAGTAATAGTATATAACGTTATACGTTATATAGTAGTAGTATATAACGTTATACGTTATATAGTAGTAGTATATAACGTTATACGTTATATAGTAGTAGTATATAACGTTATACGTTATATAGTAATAGTATATTACGTTATACGTTAATACGTAATAGTATATATCGTTATACGTTATATAGTAATAGTATATAACGTTATACGTTATATAGTAATAGTATATAACGTTATACGTTATATAGTAATAGTATATTACGTTATACGTTAATACGTAATAGTATATATCGTTATACGTTATATAGTAATAGTATATAACGTTATACGTTATATAGTAATAGTATATAACGTTATACGTTATATAGTAATAGTATATAACGTTGTACGTTATATAGTAATAGTATATAACGTTATACGTGATATGGTAATAGTATATAACGTTATACGTGATATAGTAATAGTATATAACGTTATTCGTGATATGGCAATACTATATAACGTTATGCGTTATATAGTAATAGTATAGAACGTTATACGTTATATAGTAATAGTAAATAACGTTATACGTTATGTAGTAATAGTATAGAACGTTATACGTTATATAGTAATAGTATATAACGTTATACGTTATATAGTAATAGTATATAACGTTATACGTTATATAGTAATAGTATATAACGTTATACGTTATGTAGTAATAGTATATAACGTTATACGTTATATAGTAATAGTATATAACGTTATACGTTATGTAGTAATAGTATATAACGTTATACGTCATATAGTAATAGTATATAACGTTATACGTTATATAGTAGTAGTATATAACGTTATACGTTATATAGTAGTAGTATATAACGTTATACGTTATATAGTATTAGTATATAACGTTATACGTTATATAGTAATAGTATATAACGTTATACGTTATATAGTAATATTATATAACGTTATACGTGATATGGCAATACTATATAACGTTATACGTTATATAGAAATAGTATATAACGTTATACGTTATATAGTAATAGTATATAACGTTATACGCTATTACGTAATAGTATATAACGTTATACGTTAATACGTAATAGTATATATCGTTATACGTTATATAGTAATAGTATATAACGTTATACGTTAATGCGTAATAATATACAACGTTATACCCGATATGGCAATACTATATAACGTTATACGTTATTACGTAATAGTATATTACGTTATACGTTATTCAGTAATAGTATATAACGTTATACGTTATGTAGTAATAGTATATAACGTTATACGTCATATAGTAATAGTATATAACGTTATACGTCATATAGTAGTAGTATATAACGTCATACATTATATAGTAATAGTATATAAGGTTATACGTTATATGGTAAGAGTATATAACGTTATACGTTATATAGTAATAGTATATAACGTTATACGTTATATAGTAATAGTATATAACGTTATACGTTATATAGTAATAGTATATAACGTTATACGTGATACGGCAACACTATATAACGTTATACGTTATGTAGTAATAGTATAGAACGTTATACGTTATATAGTAATAGTATATAACGTTATACGTTATGTAGTAATAGTACAGAACGTTATACGTTATATAGTAATAGTATATAACGTTATACGTTATGTAGTAATAGTATATAACGTTATACGTCATATAGTAATAGTATATAACGTTATACGTTATATAGTAGTAGTATATAACGTTATACGTTATATAGTAGTAGTATATAACGTTATACGTTATATAGTATTAGTATATAACGTTATACGTTATATAGTAATAGTATATAACGTTATACGTTATATAGTAATATTATATAACGTTATACGTGATATGGCAATACTATATAACGTTATACGTTATATAGTAATAGTATATAACGTTATACGTTATATAGTAATAGTATATAACGTTATACGTTATATAGTAATAGTATATAACGTTATACGTTAGTACGTAATAATATGCATCGATATACGTGATATGGTAATACTATATAACGTTATACGCTATTACGTAATAGTATATAACGTTATACGTTAATACGTAATAGTATATATCGTTATACGTTATATAGTAATAGTATATAACGTTATACGTTAATGCGTAATAATATACAACGTTATACCCGATATGGCAATACTATATAACGTTATACGTTATTACGTAATAGTATATTACGTTATACGTTATATAGTAATAGTATATAACGTTATACGTTATGTAGTAATAGTATATAACGTTATACGTCATATAGTAATAGTATATAACGTTATACGTCATATAGTAGTAGTATATAACGTTATACATTATATAGTAATAGTATATAAGGTTATACGTTATATAGTAATAGTATATAACGTTATACGTTATATAGTAATAGTATATAACGTTATACGTTATATAGTAATTGTATATAACGTTATACGTTATATAGTAATAGTATATAACGTTATACGTGATATGGCAATACTATATAACGTTATACGTTATGTAGTAATAGTATAGAACGTTATACGTTATATAGTAATAGTATATAACGTTATACGTTATGTAGTAATAGTATAGAACGTTATACGTTATATAGTAATAGTATATAACGTTATACGTTATATAGTAATAGTATATAACGTTATACGTTATATAGTAATAGTATATAACGTTATACGTGATATGGCAATACTATATAACGTTATACGTTATGTAGTAATAGTATAGAACGTTATACGTTATATAGTAATAGTATATAACGTTATACGTTATGTAGTAATAGTATAGAACGTTATACGTTATATAGTAATAGTATATAACGTTATACGTTATATAGTAATAGTATATAACGTTATACGTTATATAGTAATAGTATATAACGTTATACGTTATGTAGTAATAGTATATAACGTTATACGTTAATGCGTAATAGTATATAACGTTATACGTTATATAGTAATAGTATATAACGTTATACGTTATATAGTAATAGTATATAACGTTATACGTTATATAGTAATAGTATATAACGTTATACGTTATATAGTAATAGTATATAACGTTATACGTTATATAGTAATAGTATATAACGTTATTCGTTATATAGTAATAGTATATAACGTTATACGTTATATAGTAATAGTATATAACGTTATACGTTAATGCGTAATAGTATATAACGTTATACGTTATATAGTAATAGTATATAACGTTATACGTTATATAGTAATAGTATATAACGTTATGCGTTATATAGTAATAGTATAGAACGTTATACGTTATATAGTAATAGTATATAAAGTTATACGTTATGTAGCAATAGTATAGAACGTTATACGTTATATAGTAATAGTATATAACGTTATAAGTTATATAGTAATAGTATATAACGTTATACGCTATATAGTAATAGTATATAACGTTATACGTTATGTAGTAATAGTATATAACGTTATACGTTATATAGTAGTAGTATATAACGTTATACGTTATATAGTAGTAGTATATAACGTTATACGTTATATAGTAATAGTACATAACGTTATACGTTATATAGTAATAGTATATAACGTTATACGTTATATAGTAATAGTATATAACGTTATGCGTGATATGGCAATACTATATAACGTTATACGTTATATAGTAATAGTATATAACGTTATACGTTATATAGTAATAGTATATAACGTTATACGTTATATAGTAATAGTATATTACGTTATACGTTATATAGTAATAGTATATAACGTTATACGTTATATAGTAATAGTATATTACGTTATACGTTATATAGTAATAGTATATAACGTTATACGTTATATAGTAATAGTATATAACGTTATACGTTATATAGTAATAGTATATAACGTTATGCGTTATATAGTAATAGTATAGAACGTTATACGTTATATAGTAGTAGTATATAACGTTATACGTTATGTAGTAATAGTATAGAACGTTATACGTTATATAGTAATAGTATATAACGTTATACGTTATGTAGTAATAGTATATAACGTTATACGTTATATAGTAATAGTATATAACGTTATACGTTATGTAGTAATAGTATATAACGTTATACGTTATATAGTAATAGTATATAACGCTATACGTTATGTAGTAATAGTATATAACGTTATACGTTATATAGTAATAGTATATAACGCTATACGTTATGTAGTAATAGTATATAACGTTATACGTTATATAGTAATAGTATATAACGTTATACGTTATGTAGTAATAGTATATAACGTTATACGTTATATAGTAATAGTATATAATGTTATACGTTATGTAGTAATAGTATATAACGTTATACGTTATATAGTAATAGTATATAACGTTATACGTTATGTAGTAATAGTATATAACGTTATACGTCATATAGTAATAGTATATAAAGTTATACGTTATATAGTAATAGTATATAACGTTATACGTTATATAGTAATAGTATATAACGTTATACGTTATATAGTAATAGTATATAACGTTATACGTTATATAGTAATAGTATTTAACGTTATACGTTATATAGTAATATTATATAACGTTATACGTGATATGGCAATACTATATAACGTTATACGTTATATAGTAATAGTATATAACGTTATACGTTATATAGTAATAGTATATAACGTTATACGTTATATAGTAATAGTATATAACGTTATACGTTAGTACGTAATAATATGCATCGATATACGTGATATGGTAATACTATATAACGTTATACGCTATTTCGTAATAGTATATAACGTTATACGTTAATACGTAATAGTATATATCGTTATACGTTATATAGTAATAGTATATAACGTTATACGTTAATGCGTAATAATATACAACGTTATACCCGATATGGCAATACTATATAACGTTATACGTTATTACGTAATAGTATATTACGTTATACGTTATATAGTAATAGTATATAACGTTGTACGTTATATAGTAATAGTATATAACGTTATACGTTATATAGTAATAGTATATAACGTTATACGTTATATAGTAATAGTATATAACGTTATACCTTATATAGTAATAGTATATAACGTTATACGTTAATGCGTAATAGTATATAACGTTATACCTTATATAGTAATAGTATATAACGTTATACGTTAATGCGTAATAGTATATAACGTTATATGTTATATAGTAATAGTATATAACGTTATACGTTAATGCGTAATAGTATATAACGTTATACGTTATATAGTAATAGTATATAACGTTATACGTTATATAGTAATAGTATATAACGTTATGCGTTATATAGTAATAGTATATAACGTTATACGTTAGTACGTAATAGTATACAACGTTATACCCGATATGGCATTACTATATAATGTTATACGTTATTACGTAATAGTATATAACGTTATACGTTATTACGTAATAGTATATAACGTTATACGTTATATAGTAATAGTATATAACGTTATACGTTAATGCGTTATAGTATATAACGTTATACGTTATATAGTAATATTATATAACGTTATACGTTATATAGTAATAGTATATAACGTTATACGTTATATAGTAATAGTATATAACGTTATACGTTAGTACGTAATAGTATACAACGTTATACCCGATATGGCATTACTATATAATGTTATACGTTATTACGTAATAGTATATAACGTTATACGTTATTACGTAATAGTATATAACGTTATTCGTTATATAGTAATAGTATATAACGTTATACGTTAATGCGTTATAGTATATAACGTTATACGTTATATAGTAATATTATATAACGTTATACGTTATATAGTAATAGTATATAACGTTATACGTTATATAGTAATAGTATATAACGTTATACGTTATATAGTAATAGTATATAACGTTATACGTTATATAGTAATAGTATATAACGTTATACGTTAATGCGTAATAGTATATAACGTTATACGTTAATGCGTAATAGTATATAACGTTATACGTTATATAGTAATAGTATATAACATTATACGTTATATAGTAATAGTATATAACGTTATACGTTATATAGTAATAGTATATAACGTTATACGTTATATAGTAATAGTATATAACGTTATACGTTATATAGTAATAGTATATAACGTTATACGTTATATAGTAATAGTATATAACGTTATACGTTATATAGTAATAGTATATAATGTTATACGTTATATAGTAATATTATATAACGTTATACGTGATATGGCAATACTATATAACGTTATACGTTATATAGTAATAGTATAGAACGTTGTACGTTATATAGTAATAGTATATAACGTTATACGTGATATGGTAATAGTATATAACGTTATACGTGATATAGTAATAGTATATAACGTTATACGTGATATGGTAATAGTATATAACGTTATACGTGATATAGTAATAGTATATAACGTTATACGTTAATGCGTAATAGTATATAACGTTATACGTTATATAGTAATAGTATATAACGTTATACGTTATATAGTAATAGTATATATATCGTTGTACGTTATATAGTAATAGTATATAACGTTATACGTTATATAGTAATAGTATATAACGTTATACGTTATATAGTAATAGTATATAACGTTATACGTTATATAGTAATAGTATATAACGTTATGCGTTATATAGTAATAGTATAGAACGTTATACGTTATATAGTAGTAGTATATAACGTTATACGTTATGTAGTAATAGTATAGAACGTTATACGTTATATAGTAATAGTATATATATCGTTGTACGTTATATAGTAATAGTATATAACGTTATACGTTATATAGTAATAGTATATAACGTTATACGTTATATAGTAATAGTATATAACGTTATACGTTATATAGTAATAGTATATAACGTTATGCGTTATATAGTAATAGTATAGAACGTTATACGTTATATAGTAGTAGTATATAACGTTATACGTTATGTAGTAATAGTATAGAACGTTATACGTTATATAGTAATAGTATATAACGTTATACGTTATGTAGTAATAGTATATAACGTTATACGTTATATAGTAATAGTATATAACGTTATACGTTATGTAGTAATAGTATATAACGTTATACGTTATATAGTAATAGTATATAACGCTATACGTTATGTAGTAATAGTATATAACGTTATACGTTATATAGTAATAGTATATAACGCTATACGTTATGTAGTAATAGTATATAACGTTATACGTTATATAGTAATAGTATATAACGTTATACGTTATGTAGTAATAGTATATAACGTTATACGTTATATAGTAATAGTATATAATGTTATACGTTATGTAGTAATAGTATATAACGTTATACGTTATATAGTAATAGTATATAACGTTATACGTTATGTAGTAATAGTATATAACGTTATACGTCATATAGTAATAGTATATAAAGTTATACGTTATATAGTAATAGTATATAACGTTATACGTTATATAGTAATAGTATATAACGTTATACGTTATATAGTAATAGTATATAACGTTATACGTTATATAGTAATAGTATTTAACGTTATACGTTATATAGTAATATTATATAACGTTATACGTGATATGGCAATACTATATAACGTTATACGTTATATAGTAATAGTATATAACGTTATACGTTATATAGTAATAGTATATAACGTTATACGTTATATAGTAATAGTATATAACGTTATACGTTAGTACGTAATAATATGCATCGTTATACGTGATATGGTAATACTATATAACGTTATACGTTATTTCGTAATAGTATATAACGTTATACGTTAATACGTAATAGTATATATCGTTATACGTTATATAGTAATAGTATATAACGTTATACGTTAATGCGTAATAATATACAACGTTATACCCGATATGGCAATACTATATAACGTTATACGTTATTACGTAATAGTATATTACGTTATACGTTATATAGTAATAGTATATAACGTTGTACGTTATATAGTAATAGTATATAACGTTATACGTTATATAGTAATAGTATATAACGTTATACGTTATATAGTAATAGTATATAACGTTATACCTTATATAGTAATAGTATATAACGTTATACGTTAATGCGTAATAGTATATAACGTTATACCTTATATAGTAATAGTATATAACGTTATACGTTAATGCGTAATAGTATATAACGTTATATGTTATATAGTAATAGTATATAACGTTATACGTTAATGCGTAATAGTATATAACGTTATACGTTATATAGTAATAGTATATAACGTTATACGTTATATAGTAATAGTATATAACGTTATGCGTTATATAGTAATAGTATATAACGTTATACGTTAGTACGTAATAGTATACAACGTTATACCCGATATGGCATTACTATATAATGTTATACGTTATTACGTAATAGTATATAACGTTATACGTTATTACGTAATAGTATATAACGTTATACGTTATATAGTAATAGTATATAACGTTATACGTTAATGCGTTATAGTATATAACGTTATACGTTATATAGTAATATTATATAACGTTATACGTTATATAGTAATAGTATATAACGTTATACGTTATATAGTAATAGTATATAACGTTATACGTTAGTACGTAATAGTATACAACGTTATACCCGATATGGCATTACTATATAATGTTATACGTTATTACGTAATAGTATATAACGTTATACGTTATTACGTAATAGTATATAACGTTATACGTTATATAGTAATAGTATATAACGTTATACGTTAATGCGTTATAGTATATAACGTTATACGTTATATAGTAATATTATATAACGTTATACGTTATATAGTAATAGTATATAACGTTATACGTTATATAGTAATAGTATATAACGTTATACGTTATATAGTAATAGTATATAACGTTATACGTTATATAGTAATAGTATATAACGTTATACGTTAATGCGTAATAGTATATAACGTTATACGTTAATGCGTAATAGTATATAACGTTATACGTTATATAGTAATAGTATATAACATTATACGTTATATAGTAATAGTATATAACGTTATACGTTATATAGTAATAGTATATAACGTTATACGTTATATAGTAATAGTATATAACGTTATACGTTATATAGTAATAGTATATAACGTTATACGTTATATAGTAATAGTATATAACGTTATACGTTATATAGTAATAGTATATAATGTTATACGTTATATAGTAATATTATATAACGTTATACGTGATATGGCAATACTATATAACGTTATACGTTATATAGTAATAGTATAGAACGTTGTACGTTATATAGTAATAGTATATAACGTTATACGTGATATGGTAATAGTATATAACGTTATACGTGATATAGTAATAGTATATAACGTTATACGTGATATGGTAATAGTATATAACGTTATACGTGATATAGTAATAGTATATAACGTTATACGTTAATGCGTAATAGTATATAACGTTATACGTTATATAGTAATAGTATATAACGTTATACGTTATATAGTAATAGTATATAACGTTGTACGTTATATAGTAATAGTATATAACGTTATACGTTATATAGTAATAGTATATAACGTTGTACGTTATATAGTAATAGTATATAACGTTATACGTTATATAGTAATAGTATATAACGTTATACGTTATATAGTAATAGTATATAACGTTATACGTTATATAGTAATAGTATATAAGGTTATACGTTATATAGTAATAGTATATAACGTTATGCGTTATATAGTAATAGTATATAACGTTGTACGTTATATAGTAATAGTATATAACGTTATACGTTATATAGTAGTAGTATATAACGTTATACGTTATATAGTAATAGTATATAACGTATTACGTTATATAGTAATAGTATATAAGGTTACACGTTATATAGTAATAGTATATAACGTTATACGTTACATAGTAATAGTATATAACGTTATACGTTATATAGTAATAGTATATAACGTTATACGTTATATAGTAATAGTATATAACGTTATACGTTATATAGTAATAGTATATTACGTTATACGTTATATAGTAATAGTATATAACTTTATACGTTATATAGTAGTAGTATATAACGTTATACGTTATATAGTAATAGTATATAACGTTATACGTTATATAGTAATATTATATAACGTTATACGTGATATGGCAATACTATATAACGTTATACGTTATATAGTAATATTATATAACGTTATACGTTATATAGTAATAGTATATAACGTTATACGTTGTATAGTAATATTATATAACGTTATACGCTATTACGTAATAGTATATAACGTTATACGTTAATACGTAATAGTATATATCGTTATACGTTATATAGTAATAGTATATAACGTTATACGTTATATAGTAATAGTATATAACGTTATGCGTTATATAGTAATAGTATATAACGTTATACGTTATATAGTAATAGTATATAACGTTATACGTTATATAGTAATAGTATATAACGTTATACGTTATATAGTAATAGTATATAACGTTATGCGTTATATAGTAATAGTATATAACGTTATACGTTATATAGTAATAGTATATAACGTTATGCGTTATATAGTAATAGTATAGAACGTTATACGTTATATAGTAATAGTATATAACGTTATACGTTATGTAGTAATAGTATAGAACGTTATACGTTATATAGTAATAGTATATAACGTTATACGTTATATAGTAATAGTATATAACGTTATACGTTATATAGTAATAGTATATAACGTTATACGTTATGTAGTAATAGTATAGAACGTTATACGTTATATAGTAATAGTATATAACGTTATACGTTATGTAGTAATAGTATATAACGTTATACGTTATATAGTAATAGTATATAACGTTATACGTTATGTAGTAATAGTATATAACGTTATACGTTATATAGTAATAGTATATAACGCTATACGTTATGTAGTAATAGTATATAACGTTATACGTTACATAGTAATAGTATATAACGCTATACGTTATGTAGTAATAGTATATAACGTTATACGTTATATAGTAATAGTATATAACGTTATACGTTATGTAGTAATAGTATATAACGTTATACGTTATATAGTAATAGTATATAATGTTATACGTTATGTAGTAATAGTATATAACGTTATACGTTATATAGTAATAGTATATAACGTTATACGTTATGTAGTAATAGTATATAACGTTATACGTCATATAGTAATAGTATATAAAGTTATACGTTATATAGTAATAGTATATAACGTTATACGTTATATAGTAATAGTATATAACGTTATACGTTATATAGTAATAGTATATAACGTTATACGTTATATAGTAATAGTATTTAACGTTATACGTTATATAGTAATATTATATAACGTTATACGTGATATGGCAATACTATATAACGTTATACGTTATATAGTAATAGTATATAACGTTATACGTTATATAGTAATAATATATAACGTTATACGTTATATAGTAATAGTATATAACGTTATACGTTAGTACGTAATAATATGCATCGATATACGTGATATGGTAATACTATATAACGTTATGCGCTATTTCGTAATAGTATATAACGTTATACGTTAATACGTAATAGTATATATCGTTATACGTTATATAGTAATAGTATATAACGTTATACGTTAATGCGTAATAATATACAACGTTATACCCGATATGGCAATACTATATAACGTTATACGTTATTACGTAATAGTATATTACGTTATACGTTATATAGTAATAGTATATAACGTTGTACGTTATATAGTAATAGTATATAACGTTATACGTTATATAGTAATAGTATATAACGTTATACGTTATATAGTAATAGTATATAACGTTATACCTTATATAGTAATAGTATATAACGTTATACGTTAATGCGTAATAGTATATAACGTTATACCTTATATAGTAATAGTATATAACGTTATACGTTAATGCGTAATAGTATATAACGTTATATGTTATATAGTAATAGTATATAACGTTATACGTTAATGCGTAATAGTATATAACGTTATACGTTATATAGTAATAGTATATAACGTTATACGTTATATAGTAATAGTATATAACGTTATGCGTTATATAGTAATAGTATATAACGTTATACGTTAGTACGTAATAGTATACAACGTTATACCCGATATGGCATTACTATATAATGTTATACGTTATTACGTAATAGTATATAACGTTATACGTTATTACGTAATAGTATATAACGTTATACGTTATATAGTAATAGTATATAACGTTATACGTTAATGCGTTATAGTATATAACGTTATACGTTATATAGTAATATTATATAACGTTATACGTTATATAGTAATAGTATATAACGTTATACGTTATATAGTAATAGTATATAACGTTATACGTTAGTACGTAATAGTATACAACGTTATACCCGATATGGCATTACTATATAATGTTATACGTTATTACGTAATAGTATATAACGTTATACGTTATTACGTAATAGTATATAACGTTATACGTTATATAGTAATAGTATATAACGTTATACGTTAATGCGTTATAGTATATAACGTTATACGTTATATAGTAATATTATATAACGTTATACGTTATATAGTAATAGTATATAACGTTATACGTTATATAGTAATAGTATATAACGTTATACGTTATATAGTAATAGTATATAACGTTATACGTTATATAGTAATAGTATATAACGTTATACGTTAATGCGTAATAGTATATAACGTTATACGTTAATGCGTAATAGTATATAACGTTATACGTTATATAGTAATAGTATATAACATTATACGTTATATAGTAATAGTATATAACGTTATACGTTATATAGTAATAGTATATAACGTTATACGTTATATAGTAATAGTATATAACGTTATACGTTATATAGTAATAGTATATAACGTTATACGTTATATAGTAATAGTATATAACGTTATACGTTATATAGTAATAGTATATAACGTTATACGTTATATAGTAATAGTATATAATGTTATACGTTATATAGTAATATTATATAACGTTATACGTGATATGGCAATACTATATAACGTTATACGTTATATAGTAATAGTATAGAACGTTGTACGTTATATAGTAATAGTATATAACGTTATACGTGATATGGTAATAGTATATAACGTTATACGTGATATAGTAATAGTATATAACGTTATACGTGATATGGTAATAGTATATAACGTTATACGTGATATAGTAATAGTATATAACGTTATACGTTAATGCGTAATAGTATATAACGTTATACGTTATATAGTAATAGTATATAACGTTATACGTTATATAGTAATAGTATATAACGTTGTACGTTATATAGTAATAGTATATAACGTTATACGTTATATAGTAATAGTATATAACGTTGTACGTTATATAGTAATAGTATATAACGTTATACGTTATATAGTAATAGTATATAAGGTTACACGTTATATAGTAATAGTATATAACGTTATACGTTACATAGTAATAGTATATAACGTTATACGTTATATAGTAATAGTATATAACGTTATACGTTATATAGTAATAGTATATAACGTTATACGTTATATAGTAATAGTATATTACGTTATACGTTATATAGTAATAGTATATAACTTTATACGTTATATAGTAGTAGTATATAACGTTATACGTTATATAGTAGTAGTATATAACGTTATACGTTATATAGTAGTAGTATATAACGTTATACGTTATATAGTAATAGTACATAACGTTATACGTTATATAGTAATAGTATATAACGTTATACGTTATATAGTAATAGTATATAACGTTATGCGTGATATGGCAATACTATATAACGTTATACGTTATATAGTAATAGTATATAACGTTATACGTTATATAGTAATAGTATATAACGTTATACGTTATATAGTAATAGTATATTACGTTATACGTTATATAGTAATAGTATATAACGTTATACGTTATATAGTAATAGTATATTACGTTATACGTTATATAGTAATAGTATATAACGTTATACGTTATATAGTAATAGTATATAACGTTATACGTTATATAGTAATAGTATATAACGTTATGCGTTATATAGTAATAGTATAGAACGTTATACGTTATATAGTAGTAGTATATAACGTTATACGTTATGTAGTAATAGTATAGAACGTTATACGTTATATAGTAATAGTATATAACGTTATACGTTATGTAGTAATAGTATATAACGTTATACGTTATATAGTAATAGTATATAACGTTATACGTTATGTAGTAATAGTATATAACGTTATACGTTATATAGTAATAGTATATAACGCTATACGTTATGTAGTAATAGTATATAACGTTATACGTTATATAGTAATAGTATATAACGCTATACGTTATGTAGTAATAGTATATAACGTTATACGTTATATAGTAATAGTATATAACGTTATACGTTATGTAGTAATAGTATATAACGTTATACGTTATATAGTAATAGGATATAATGTTATACGTTATGTAGTAATAGTATATAACGTTATACGGTATATAGTAATAGTATATAACGTTATACGTTATGTAGTAATAGTATATAACGTTATACGTCATATAGTAATAGTATATAAAGTTATACGTTATATAGTAATAGTATATAACGTTATACGTTATATAGTAATAGTATATAACGTTATACGTTATATAGTAATAGTATATAACGTTATACGTTATATAGTAATAGTATTTAACGTTATACGTTATATAGTAATATTATATAACGTTATACGTGATATGGCAATACTATATAACGTTATACGTTATATAGTAATAGTATATAACGTTATACGTTATATAGTAATAGTATATAACGTTATACGTTATATAGTAATAGTATATAACGTTATACGTTAGTACGTAATAATATGCATCGATATACGTGATATGGTAATACTATATAACGTTATACGCTATTTCGTAATAGTATATAACGTTATACGTTAATACGTAATAGTATATATCGTTATACGTTATATAGTAATAGTATATAACGTTATACGTTAATGCGTAATAATATACAACGTTATACCCGATATGGCAATACTATATAACGTTATACGTTATTACGTAATAGTATATTACGTTATACGTTATATAGTAATAGTATATAACGTTGTACGTTATATAGTAATAGTATATAACGTTATACGTTATATAGTAATAGTATATAACGTTATACGTTATATAGTAATAGTATATAACGTTATACCTTATATAGTAATAGTATATAACGTTATACGTTAATGCGTAATAGTATATAACGTTATACCTTATATAGTAATAGTATATAACGTTATACGTTAATGCGTAATAGTATATAACGTTATATGTTATATAGTAATAGTATATAACGTTATACGTTAATGCGTAATAGTATATAACGTTATACGTTATATAGTAATAGTATATAACGTTATACGTTATATAGTAATAGTATATAACGTTATGCGTTATATAGTAATAGTATATAACGTTATACGTTAGTACGTAATAGTATACAACGTTATACCCGATATGGCATTACTATATAATGTTATACGTTATTACGTAATAGTATATAACGTTATACGTTATTACGTAATAGTATATAACGTTATACGTTATATAGTAATAGTATATAACGTTATACGTTAATGCGTTATAGTATATAACGTTATACGTTATATAGTAATATTATATAACGTTATACGTTATATAGTAATAGTATATAACGTTATACGTTATATAGTAATAGTATATAACGTTATACGTTAGTACGTAATAGTATACAACGTTATACCCGATATGGCATTACTATATAATGTTATACGTTATTACGTAATAGTATATAACGTTATACGTTATTACGTAATAGTATATAACGTTATACGTTATATAGTAATAGTATATAACGTTATACGTTAATGCGTTATAGTATATAACGTTATACGTTATATAGTAATATTATATAACGTTATACGTTATATAGTAATAGTATATAACGTTATACGTTATATAGTAATAGTATATAACGTTATACGTTATATAGTAATAGTATATAACGTTATACGTTATATAGTAATAGTATATAACGTTATACGTTAATGCGTAATAGTATATAACGTTATACGTTAATGCGTAATAGTATATAACGTTATACGTTATATAGTAATATTATATAACATTATACGTTATATAGTAATAGTATATAACGTTATACGTTATATAGTAATAGTATATAACGTTATACGTTATATAGTAATAGTATATAACGTTATACGTTATATAGTAATAGTATATAACGTTATACGTTATATAGTAATAGTATATAACGTTATACGTTATATAGTAATAGTATATAATGTTATACGTTATATAGTAATATTATATAACGTTATACGTGATATGGCAATACTATATAACGTTATACGTTATATAGTAATAGTATAGAACGTTGTACGTTATATAGTAATAGTATATAACGTTATACGTGATATGGTAATAGTATATAACGTTATACGTGATATAGTAATAGTATATAACGTTATACGTGATATGGTAATAGTATATAACGTTATACGTGATATAGTAATAGTATATAACGTTATACGTTAATGCGTAATAGTATATAACGTTATACGTTATATAGTAATAGTATATAACGTTATACGTTATATAGTAATAGTATATAACGTTGTACGTTATATAGTAATAGTATATAACGTTATACGTTATATAGTAATAGTATATAACGTTGTACGTTATATAGTAATAGTATATAACGTTATACGTTATATAGTAATAGTATATAACGTTATACGTTATATAGTAATAGTATATAACGTTATACGTTATATAGTAATAGTATATAAGGTTATACGTTATATAGTAATAGTATATAACGTTATGCGTTATATAGTAATAGTATATAACGTTATACGTTATATAGTAATAGTATATAACGTTATACGTTATATAGTAGTAGTATATAACGTTATACGTTATATAGTAATAGTATATAACGTATAACGTTATATACTAATAGTATATAAGGTTACACGTTATATAGTAATAGTATATAACGTTATACGTTACATAGTAATAGTATATAACGTTATACGTTATATAGTAATAGTATATAACGTTATACGTTATATAGTAATAGTATATAACGTTATACGTTATATAGTAATAGTATATTACGTTATACGTTATATAGTAATAGTATATAACTTTATACGTTATATAGTAGTAGTATATAACGTTATACGTTATATAGTAATAGTATATAACGTTATACGTTATATAGTAATATTATATAACGTTATACGTGATATGGCAATACTATATAACGTTATACGTTATATAGTAATATTATATAACGTTATACGTTATATAGTAATAGTATATAACGTTATACGTTGTATAGTAATATTATATAACGTTATACGCTATTACGTAATAGTATATAACGTTATACGTTAATACGTAATAGTATATATCGTTATACGTTATATAGTAATAGTATATAACGTTATACGTTATATAGTAATAGTATATAACGTTATGCGTTATATAGTAATAGTATATAACGTTATACGTTATATAGTAATAGTATATAACGT
Source organism: Bombus terrestris (assembly GCF_910591885.1). Taxonomy (NCBI): domain Eukaryota; kingdom Metazoa; phylum Arthropoda; class Insecta; order Hymenoptera; family Apidae; genus Bombus; species Bombus terrestris. The sequence goes on from NC_063286.1 coordinate 1,755,891, forward strand.
TATACGTTATATAGTAATAGTATATAACGTTATACGTTATATAGTAATAGTATATAACGTTATGCGTTATATAGTAATAGTATATAACGTTATACGTGATATGGCAATACTATATAACGTTATACGTTATATAGTAATATTATATAACGTTATACGTTATATAGTAATAGTATATAACGTTATACGTTGTATAGTAATATTATATAACGTTATACGCTATTACGTAATAGTATATAATGTTATACGTTATGTAGTAATAGTATATAACGTTATACGTTATATAGTAATAGTATATAACGTTATACGTTATGTAGTAATAGTATATAACGTTATACGTCATATAGTAATAGTATATAAAGTTATACGTTATATAGTAATAGTATATAACGTTATACGTTATATAGTAATAGTATATAACGTTATACGTTATATAGTAATAGTATATAACGTTATACGTTATATAGTAATAGTATTTAACGTTATACGTTATATAGTAATATTATATAACGTTATACGTGATATGGCAATACTATATAACGTTATACGTTATATAGTAATAGTATATAACGTTATACGTTATATAGTAATAGTATATAACGTTATACGTTATATAGTAATAGTATATAACGTTATACGTTAGTACGTAATAATATGCATCGATATACGTGATATGGTAATACTATATAACGTTATACGCTATTTCGTAATAGTATATAACGTTATACGTTAATACGTAATAGTATATATCGTTATACGTTATATAGTAATAGTATATAACGTTATACGTTAATGCGTAATAATATACAACGTTATACCCGATATGGCAATACTATATAACGTTATACGTTATTACGTAATAGTATATTACGTTATACGTTATATAGTAATAGTATATAACGTTGTACGTTATATAGTAATAGTATATAACGTTATACGTTATATAGTAATAGTATATAACGTTATACGTTATATAGTAATAGTATATAACGTTATTCCTTATATAGTAATAGTATATAACGTTATACGTTAATGCGTAATAGTATATAACGTTATACCTTATATAGTAATAGTATATAACGTTATACGTTAATGCGTAATAGTATATAACGTTATATGTTATATAGTAATAGTATATAACGTTATACGTTAATGCGTAATAGTATATAACGTTATACGTTATATAGTAATAGTATATAACGTTATACGTTATATAGTAATAGTATATAACGTTATGCGTTATATAGTAATAGTATATAACGTTATACGTTAGTACGTAATAGTATACAACGTTATACCCGATATGGCATTACTATATAATGTTATACGTTATTACGTAATAGTATATAACGTTATACGTTATTACGTAATAGTATATAACGTTATACGTTATATAGTAATAGTATATAACGTTATACGTTAATGCGTTATAGTATATAACGTTATACGTTATATAGTAATATTATATAACGTTATACGTTATATAGTAATAGTATATAACGTTATACGTTATATAGTAATAGTATATAACGTTATACGTTAGTACGTAATAGTATACAACGTTATACCCGATATGGCATTACTATATAATGTTATACGTTATTACGTAATAGTATATAACGTTATACGTTATTACGTAATAGTATATAACGTTATACGTTATATAGTAATAGTATATAACGTTATACGTTAATGCGTTATAGTATATAACGTTATACGTTATATAGTAATATTATATAACGTTATACGTTATATAGTAATAGTATATAACGTTATACGTTATATAGTAATAGTATATAACGTTATACGTTATATAGTAATAGTATATAACGTTATACGTTATATAGTAATAGTATATAACGTTATACGTTAATGCGTAATAGTATATAACGTTATACGTTAATGCGTAATAGTATATAACGTTATACGTTATATAGTAATAGTATATAACATTATACGTTATATAGTAATAGTATATAACGTTATACGTTATATAGTAATAGTATATAACGTTATACGTTATATAGTAATAGTATATAACGTTATACGTTATATAGTAATAGTATATAACGTTATACGTTATATAGTAATAGTATATAACGTTATACGTTATATAGTAATAGTATATAACGTTATACGTTATATAGTAATAGTATATAATGTTATACGTTATATAGTAATATTATATAACGTTATACGTGATATGGCAATACTATATAACGTTATACGTTATATAGTAATAGTATAGAACGTTGTACGTTATATAGTAATAGTATATAACGTTATACGTGATATGGTAATAGTATATAACGTTATACGTGATATAGTAATAGTATATAACGTTATACGTGATATGGTAATAGTATATAACGTTACACGTGATATAGTAATAGTATATAACGTTATACGTTAATGCGTAATAGTATATAACGTTATACGTTATATAGTAATAGTATATAACGTTATACGTTATATAGTAATAGTATATAACGTTGTACGTTATATAGTAATAGTATATAACGTTATACGTTATATAGTAATAGTATATAACGTTGTACGTTATATAGTAATAGTATATAACGTTATACGTTATATAGTAATAGTATATAACGTTATACGTTATATAGTAATAGTATATAACGTTATACGTTATATAGTAATAGTATATAAGGTTATACGTTATATAGTAATAGTATATAACGTTATGCGTTATATAGTAATAGTATATAACGTTGTACGTTATATAGTAATAGTATATAACGTTATACGTTATATAGTAGTAGTATATAACGTTATACGTTATATAGTAATAGTATATAACGTAATACGTTATATAGTAATAGTATATAAGGTTACACGTTATATAGTAATAGTATATAACGTTATACGTTACATAGTAATAGTATATAACGTTATACGTTATATAGTAATAGTATATAACGTTATACGTTATATAGTAATAGTATATAACGTTATACGTTAATGCGTTATAGTATATAACGTTATACGTTATATAGTAATATTATATAACGTTATACGTTATATAGTAATAGTATATAACGTTATACGTTATATAGTAATAGTATATAACGTTATACGTTATATAGTAATAGTATATAACGTTATACGTTATATAGTAATAGTATATAACGTTATACGTTAATGCGTAATAGTATATAACGTTATACGTTAATGCGTAATAGTATATAACGTTATACGTTATATAGTAATAGTATATAACATTATACGTTATATAGTAATAGTATATAACGTTATACGTTATATAGTAATAGTATATAACGTTATACGTTATATAGTAATAGTATATAACGTTATACGTTATATAGTAATATTATATAACGTTATACGTTATATAGTAATAGTATATAACGTTATACGTTGTATAGTAATATTATATAACGTTATACGCTATTACGTAATAGTATATAATGTTATACGTTATGTAGTAATAGTATATAACGTTATACGTTATATAGTAATAGTATATAACGTTATACGTTATGTAGTAATAGTATATAACGTTATACGTCATATAGTAATAGTATATAAAGTTATACGTTATATAGTAATAGTATATAACGTTATACGTTATATAGTAATAGTATATAACGTTATACGTTATATAGTAATAGTATATAACGTTATACGTTATATAGTAATAGTATTTAACGTTATACGTTATATAGTAATATTATATAACGTTATACGTGATATGGCAATACTATATAACGTTATACGTTATATAGTAATAGTATATAACGTTATACGTTATATAGTAATAGTATATAACGTTATACGTTATATAGTAATAGTATATAACGTTATACGTTAGTACGTAATAATATGCATCGATATACGTGATATGGTAATACTATATAACGTTATACGCTATTTCGTAATAGTATATAACGTTATACGTTAATACGTAATAGTATATATCGTTATACGTTATATAGTAATAGTATATAACGTTATACGTTAATGCGTAATAATATACAACGTTATACCCGATATGGCAATACTATATAACGTTATACGTTATTACGTAATAGTATATTACGTTATACGTTATATAGTAATAGTATATAACGTTGTACGTTATATAGTAATAGTATATAACGTTATACGTTATATAGTAATAGTATATAACGTTATACGTTATATAGTAATAGTGTATAACGTTATACCTTATATAGTAATAGTATATAACGTTATACGTTAATGCGTAATAGTATATAACGTTATACCTTATATAGTAATAGTATATAACGTTATACGTTAATGCGTAATAGTATATAACGTTATATGTTATATAGTAATAGTATATAACGTTATACGTTAATGCGTAATAGTATATAACGTTATACGTTATATAGTAATAGTATATAACGTTATACGTTATATAGTAATAGTATATAACGTTATGCGTTATATAGTAATAGTATATAACGTTATACGTTAGTACGTAATAGTATACAACGTTATACCCGATATGGCATTACTATATAATGTTATACGTTATTACGTAATAGTATATAACGTTATACGTTATTACGTAATAGTATATAACGTTGTACGTTATATAGTAATAGTATATAACGTTATACGTTATATAGTAGTAGTATATAACGTTATACGTTATATAGTAATAGTATATAACGTAATACGTTATATAGTAATAGTATATAAGGTTACACGTTATATAGTAATAGTATATAACGTTATACGTTACATAGTAATAGTATATAACGTTATACGTTATATAGTAATAGTATATAACGTTATACGTTATATAGTAATAGTATATAACGTTATACGTTATATAGTAATAGTATATTACGTTATACGTTATATAGTAATAGTATATAACTTTATACGTTATATAGTAGTAGTATATAACGTTATACGTTATATAGTAATAGTATATAACGTTATACGTTATATAGTAATATTATATAACGTTATACGTGATATGGCAATACTATATAACGTTATACGTTATATAGTAATATTATATAACGTTATACGTTATATAGTAATAGTATATAACGTTATACGTTAATGCGTAATAGTATATAACGTTATACGTTAATGCGTAATAGTATATAACGTTATACGTTATATAGTAATAGTATATAACATTATACGTTATATAGTAATAGTATATAACGTTATACGTTATATAGTAATAGTATATAACGTTATACGTTATATAGTAATAGTATATAACGTTATACGTTATATAGTAATAGTATATAACGTTATACGTTATATAGTAATAGTATATAACGTTATACGTTATATAGTAATAGTATATAACGTTATACGTTATATAGTAATAGTATATAATGTTATACGTTATATAGTAATATTATATAACGTTATACGTGATATGGCAATACTATATAACGTTATACGTTATATAGTAATAGTATAGAACGTTGTACGTTATATAGTAATAGTATATAACGTTATACGTGATATGGTAATAGTATATAACGTTATACGTGATATAGTAATAGTATATAACGTTATACGTGATATGGTAATAGTATATAACGTTATACGTGATATAGTAATAGTATATAACGTTATACGTTAATGCGTAATAGTATATAACGTTATACGTTATATAGTAATAGTATATAACGTTATACGTTATATAGTAATAGTATATAACGTTGTACGTTATATAGTAATAGTATATAACGTTATACGTTATATAGTAATAGTATATAACGTTGTACGTTATATAGTAATAGTATATAACGTTATACGTTATATAGTAATAGTATATAACGTTATACGTTATATAGTAATAGTATATAACGTTATACGTTATATAGTAATAGTATATAAGGTTATACGTTATATAGTAATAGTATATAACGTTATGCGTTATATAGTAATAGTATATAACGTTGTACGTTATATAGTAATAGTATATAACGTTATACGTTATATAGTAGTAGTATATAACGTTATACGTTATATAGTAATAGTATATAACGTATAACGTTATATAGTAATAGTATATAAGGTTACACGTTATATAGTAATAGTATATAACGTTATACGTTACATAGTAATAGTATATAACGTTATACGTTATATAGTAATAGTATATAACGTTATACGTTATATAGTAATAGTATATAACGTTATACGTTATATAGTAATAGTATATTACGTTATACGTTATATAGTAATAGTATATAACTTTATACGTTATATAGTAGTAGTATATAACGTTATACGTTATATAGTAATAGTATATAACGTTATACGTTATATAGTAATATTATATAACGTTATACGTGATATGGCAATACTATATAACGTTATACGTTATATAGTAATATTATATAACGTTATACGTTATATAGTAATAGTATATAACGTTATACGTTGTATAGTAATATTATATAACGTTATACGCTATTACGTAATAGTATATAACGTTATACGTTAATACGTAATAGTATATATCGTTATACGTTATATAGTAATAGTATATAACGTTATACGTTATATAGTAATAGTATATAACGTTATGCGTTATATAGTAATAGTATATAACGTTATACGTTATATAGTAATAGTATATAACGTTATACGTTATATAGTAATAGTATATAACGTTATACGTTATATAGTAATAGTATATAACGTTATGCGTTATATAGTAATAGTATATAACGTTATACGTTATATAGTAATAGTATATAACGTTATGCGTTATATAGTAATAGTATAGAACGTTATACGTTATATAGTAATAGTATATAACGTTATACGTTATGTAGTAATAGTATAGAACGTTATACGTTATATAGTAATAGTATATAACGTTATACGTTATATAGTAATAGTATATAACGTTATACGTTATATAGTAATAGTATATAACGTTATACGTTATGTAGTAATAGTATATAACGTTATACGTTATATAGTAATAGTATATAACGTTATACGTTATGTAGTAATAGTATATAACGTTATACGTCATATAGTAATAGTATATAACGTTATACGTTATATAGTAGTAGTATATAACGTTATACGTTATATAGTAATAGTATATAACGTTATACGTTATATAGAAATAGTATATAACGTTATACGTTATATAGTAATAGTATATAACGTTATACGTTATATAGTAATAGTATATAACGTTATACGTTATATAGTAATAGTATATAACGTTATACGTTATATAGTAATAGTATATAACGTTATGCGTTATATAGTAATAGTATAGAACGTTATACGTTATATAGTAATAGTATATAACGTTATACGTTATGTAGTAATAGTATAGAACGTTATACGTTATATAGTAATAGTAAATAACGTTATACGTTATATAGTAATAGTATATAACGTTATACGTTATATAGTAATAGTATATAACGTTATACGTTATGTAGTAATAGTATATAACGTTATACGTTATATAGTAATAGTATATAACGTTATACGTTATATAGTAATAGTATATAACGTTATACGTTATGTAGAAATAGTATATAACGTTACACATATAGCAATAGTATATAACGTTACACGTTATATAGTAGTAGTATATAACGTTATACGTTATATAGTAATAGTATATAACGTTATACGTTATATAGTAATAGTATATAACGTTATACGTTATATAGTAATAGTATATTACGTTATACGTTATATAGTAATAGTATATAACGTTATACGTTATATAGTAATAGTATATTACGTTATACGTTATATAGTAATAGTATATAACGTTATACGTTATATAGTAATAGTATATAACGTTATACGTGATATGGTAATAGTATATAACGTTATACGTGATATAGTAATAGTATATAACGTTATACGTGATATGGTAATAGTATATAACGTTATACGTGATATAGTAATAGTATATAACGTTATACGTTAATGCGTAATAGTATATAACGTTATACGTTATATAGTAATAGTATATAACGTTATACGTTATATAGTAATAGTATATAACGTTGTACGTTATATAGTAATAGTATATAACGTTATACGTTATATAGTAATAGTATATAACGTTATACGTTATATAGTAATCGTATATAACGTTATACGTTATATAGTAATAGTATTTAACGTTATACGTTATATAGTAATATTATATAACGTTATACGTGATATGGCAATACTATATAACGTTATACGTTATATAGTAATAGTATATAACGTTATACGTTATATAGTAATAGTATATAACGTTATACGTGATATGGCAATACTATATAACGTTATACGTTATATAGTAATAGTATATAACGTTATACGTTATATAGTAATAGTATATAACGTTATACGTTATATAGTAATAGTATATTACGTTATACGTTATATAGTAATAGTATATAACGTTATACGTTAATACGTAATAGTATATATCGTTATACGTTATATAGTAATAGTATATAACGTTATACGTTAATGCGTAATAATATACAACGTTATACCCGATATGGCAATACTATATAACGTTATACGTTATTACGTAATAGTATATTACGTTATACGTTATATAGTAATAGTATATAACGTTATGCGTTATATAGTAATAGTATATAACGTTATACGTTAGTACGTAATAGTATACAACGTTATACCCGATATGGCAATACTATATAATGTTATACGTTATTACGTAATAGTATATAACGTTATACGTTATTACGTAATAGTATATAACGTTATACGTTATATAGTAATAGTATATAACGTTATACGTTAATGCGTTATAGTATATAACGTTATACGTTATATAGTAATATTATATAACGTTATACGTTATATAGTAATAGTATATAACGTTATACGTTATATAGTAATAGTATATAACGTTATACGTTATATAGTAATAGTATATAACGTTATACGTTATATAGTAATAGTATATAACGTTATACGTTAATGCGTAATAGTATATAACGTTATACGTTATATAGTATTAGTATATAACGTTATACGTTAATGCGTAATAGTATATAACGTTATACGTTATATAGTAATAGTATATAACGTTATACGTTATATAGTAATAGTATATAACGTTATACGTTATATAGTAATAGTATATAACGTTATACGTTATATAGTAATAGTATATAACGTTATACGTTATATAGTAATAGTATATAACGTTATACGTTATATAGTAATAGTATTTAACGTTATACGTTATATAGTAATATTATATAACGTTATACGTGATATGGCAATACTATATAACGTTATACGTTATATAGTAATAGTATATAACGTTATACGTTATATAGTAATAGTATATAACGTTATACGTTATATAGTAATAGTATATAACGTTGTACGTTATATAGTAATAGTATATAACGTTATACGTTATATAGTAATAGTATATAACGTTATACGTTATATAGTAATAGTATATAACGTTATACGTTATATAGTAATAGTATTTAACGTTATACGTTATATAGTAATATTATATAACGTTATACGTGATATGGCAATACTATATAACGTTATACGTTATATAGTAATAGTATATAACGTTATACGTTATATAGTAATAGTATATAACGTTATACGTGATATGGCAATACTATATAACGTTATACGTTATATAGTAATAGTATATAACGTTATACGTTATATAGTAATAGTATATAACGTTATACGTTATATAGTAATAGTATATTACGTTATACGTTATATAGTAATAGTATATAACGTTATACGTTAATACGTAATAGTATATATCGTTATACGTTATATAGTAATAGTATATAACGTTATACGTTAATGCGTAATAATATACAACGTTATACCCGATATGGCAATACTATATAACGTTATACGTTATTACGTAATAGTATATTACGTTATACGTTATATAGTAATAGTATATAACGTTATGCGTTATATAGTAATAGTATATAACGTTATACGTTAGTACGTAATAGTATACAACGTTATACCCGATATGGCAATACTATATAATGTTATACGTTATTACGTAATAGTATATAACGTTATACGTTATTACGTAATAGTATATAACGTTATACGTTATATAGTAATAGTATATAACGTTATACGTTAATGCGTTATAGTATATAACGTTATACGTTATATAGTAATATTATATAACGTTATACGTTATATAGTAATAGTATATAACGTTATACGTTATATAGTAATAGTATATAACGTTATACGTTATATAGTAATAGCATATAACGTTATACGTTATATAGTAATAGTATATAACGTTATACGTTAATGCGTAATAGTATATAACGTTATACGTTATATAGTAATAGTATATAACGTTATACGTTAATGCGTAATAGTATATAACGTTATACGTTATATAGTAATAGTATATAACGTTATACGTTATATAGTAATAGTATATAACGTTATACGTTATGTAGTAATAGTATATAACGTTATACGTCATATAGTAATAGTATATAACGTTATACGTTATATAGTAGTAGTATATAACGTTATACGTTATATAGTAATAGTATATAACGTTATACGTTATATAGTAATAGTATATAACGTTATACGTTATATAGTAATAGTATATAACGTTATACGTTATATAGTAATAGTATATAACGTTATACGTTATATAGTAATAGTATATAACGTTATACGTTATATAGTAATAGTATATAACGTTATGCGTTATATAGTAATAGTATAGAACGTTATACGTTATATAGTAATAGTATATAACGTTATACGTTATGTAGTAATAGTATAGAACGTTATACGTTATATAGTAATAGTAAATAACGTTATACGTTATATAGTAATAGTATATAACGTTATACGTTATATAGTAATAATATATAACGTTATACGTTATGTAGTAATAGTATATAACGTTATACGTTATATAGTAATAGTATATAACGTTATACGTTATATAGTAATAGTATATAACGTTATACGTTATGTAGTAATAGTATATAACGTTACACATATAGTAATAGTATATAACGTTACACGTTATATAGTAGTAGTATATAACGTTATACGTTATATAGTAATAGTATATAACGTTATACGTTATATAGTAATAGTATATAACGTTATACGTTATATAGTAATAGTATATTACGTTATACGTTATATAGTAATAGTGTATAACGTTATACGTTATATAGTAATAGTATATTACGTTATACGTTATATAGTAATAGTATATAACGTTATACGTTATATAGTAATAGTATATAACGTTATACGTGATATGGTAATAGTATATAACGTTATACGTGATATAGTAATAGTATATAACGTTATACGTGATATGGTAATAGTATATAACGTTATACGTGATATAGTAATAGTATATAACGTTATACGTTAATGCGTAATAGTATATAACGTTATACGTTATATAGTAATAGTATATAACGTTATACGTTATATAGTAATAGTATATAACGTTGTACGTTATATAGTAATAGTATATAACGTTATACGTTATATAGTAATAGTATATAACGTTATACGTTATATAGTAATAGTATATAACGTTATATGTTATATAGTAATAGTATTTAACGTTATACGTTATATAGTAATATTGTATAACGTTATACGTGATATGGCAATACTATATAACGTTATACGTTATATAGTAATAGTATATAACGTTCTACGTTATATAGTAATAGTATATAACGTTATACGTGATATGGCAATACTATATAACGTTATACGTTATATAGTAATAGTATATAACGTTATACGTTATATAGTAATATTATATAACGTTATACGTTATATAGTAATAGTATATTACGTTATACGTTATATAGTAATAGTATATAACGTTATACGTTAATACGTAATAGTATATATCGTTATACGTTATATAGTAATAGTATATAACGTTATACGTTAATGCGTAATAATATACAACGTTATACCCGATATGGCAATACTATATAACGTTATACGTTATTACGTAATAGTATATTACGTTATACGTTATATAGTAATAGTATATAACGTTATGCGTTATATAGTAATAGTATATAACGTTATACGTTAGTACGTAATAGTATACAACGTTATACCCGATATGGCAATACTATATAATGTTATACGTTATTACGTAATAGTATATAACGTTATACGTTATATAGTAATAGTATATAACGTTATACGTTATATAGTAATAGTATATAACGTTATGCGTTATATAGTAATAGTATAGAACGTTATACGTTATATAGTAATAGTATATAACGTTATACGTTATGTAGTAATAGTATAGAACGTTATACGTTATATAGTAATAGTAAATAACGTTATACGTTATATAGTAATAGTATATAACGTTATACGTTATATAGTAATAATATATAACGCTATACGTTATGTAGTAATAGTATATAACGTTATACGTTATATAGTAATAGTATATAACGTTATACGTTATATAGTAATAGTATATAACGTTATACGTTATGTAGTAATAGTATATAACGTTACACATATAGTAATAGTATATAACGTTACACGTTATATAGTAGTAGTATATAACGTTATACGTTATATAGTAATAGTATATAACGTTATACGTTATATAGTAATAGTATATAACGTTATACGTTATATAGTAATAGTATATTACGTTATACGTTATATAGTAATAGTGTATAACGTTATACGTTATATGGTAATAGTATATTACGTTATACGTTATATAGTAATAGTATATAACGTTATACGTTATATAGTAATAGTATATAACGTTATACGTGATATGGTAATAGTATATAACGTTATACGTGATATAGTAATAGTATATAACGTTATACGTGATATGGTAATAGTATATAACGTTATACGTGATATAGTAATAGTATATAACGTTATACGTTAATGCGTAATAGTATATAACGTTATACGTTATATAGTAATAGTATATAACGTTATACGTTATATAGTAATAGTATATAACGTTGTACGTTATATAGTAATAGTATATAACGTTATACGTTATATAGTAATAGTATATAACGTTATACGTTATATAGTAATAGTATATAACGTTATACGTTATATAGTAATAGTATTTAACGTTATACGTTATATAGTAATATTGTATAACGTTATACGTGATATGGCAATACTATATAACGTTATACGTTATATAGTAATAGTATATAACGTTCTACGTTATATAGTAATAGTATATAACGTTATACGTGATATGGCAATACTATATAACGTTATACGTTATATAGTAATAGTATATAACGTTATACGTTATATAGTAATATTATATAACGTTATACGTTATATAGTAATAGTATATTACGTTATACGTTATATAGTAATAGTATATAACGTTATACGTTAATACGTAATAGTATATATCGTTATACGTTATATAGTAATAGTATATAACGTTATACGTTAATGCGTAATAATATACAACGTTATACCCGATATGGCAATACTATATAACGTTATACGTTATTACGTAATAGTATATTACGTTATACGTTATATAGTAATAGTATATAACGTTATGCGTTATATAGTAATAGTATATAACGTTATACGTTAGTACGTAATAGTATACAACGTTATACCCGATATGGCAATACTATATAATGTTATACGTTATTACGTAATAGTATATAACGTTATACGTTATTACGTAATAGTATATAACGTTATACGTTATATAGTAATAGTATATAACGTTATACGTTAATGCGTTATAGTATATAACGTTATACGTTATATAGTAATATTATATAACGTTATACGTTATATAGTAATAGTATATAACGTTATACGTTATATAGTAATAGTATATAACGTTATACGTTATATAGTAATAGTATATAACGTTATACGTTATATAGTAATAGTATATAACGTTATACGTTAATGCGTAATAGTATATAACGTTATACGTTATATAGTAATAGTATATAACGTTATACGTTATATAGTAATAGTATATAACGTTATACGTTATGTAGTAATAGTATATAACGTTATACGTCATATAGTAATAGTATATAACGTTATACGTTATATAGTAATAGTATATAACGTTATACGTTATATAGTAATAGTATATAACGTTATACGTTATGTAGTAATATTATATAACGTTATACGTCATATAGTAATAGTATATAACGTTATACGTTAGTACGTAATAGTATATAACGTTATACGTTATTACGTAATAGTATATAACGTTATACGTTATATGGTAATACTATACAACGTTATACGTTATATAGTAATAATATATAACATTATACGTTATATAGTAATAGTATATAACGTTATACGTTATATAGTAATAGTATATAACGTTATGCGTTATACAGTAATAGTATATAACGTTATACGTTATATAGTAATAGTATATAACGTTATACGTTATATAGTAATAGTATATAACGTTATGCGTTATACAGTAATAGTATATAACGTTATACGTTATATAGTAATAGTATATAACGTTATGCGTTATATAATAATAGTATATAACGTTATACGGTATATAGTAATAGTATATAACGTTATACGTTATATAGTAATAGTATATAACGTTATGCGTTATATAGTAATAGTATATAACGTTATGCGTTATATAGTAATAGTATATAACGGTATACGTTATATCGTAATAGTATATAACGTTATGCGTTATACAGTAATAGTATATAACGTTATACGTTATATAGTAATAGTATATAACGTTATACGTTAATGCGTAATAGTATATAACGTTATACGCTAGTACGTAATAGTATATAACGTTATACGTTATTACGTAATAGTATATAACGTTATACGTTATATGGTAATACTATACAACGTTATACGTTATATAGTAATAATATATAACATTATACGTTATATAGTAATAGTATATAACGTTATACGTTATATAGTAATATTATATAACGTTATGCGTTATATAGTAATAGTATATAACGTTATACGTTATATAGTAATAGTATATAACGTTATGCGTTATACAGTAATAGTATATAACGTTATACGTTATATAGTAATAGTATATAACGTTATGCGTTATATAATAATAGTATCTAACGTTATACGTTATATAGTAATAGTATATAACGTTATACGTTATATAGTAATAGTATATAACGTTATACGTTATATGGTAATACTATACAACGTTATACGTTATATAGTAATAATATATAACATTATACGTTATATAGTAATAGTATATAACGTTATACGTTATATAGTAATAGTATATAACGTTATGCGTTATACAGTAATAGTATATAACGTTATACGTTATATAGTAATAGTATATAACGTTATACGTTATATAGTAATAGTATATAACGTTATGCGTTATATAATAATAGTATATAACGTTATACGTTATATAGTAATAGTATATAACGTTATACGTTATATAGTAATATTATATAACGTTATGCGTTATATAGTAATAGTATATAACGTTATACGTTATATAGTAATAGTATATAACGTTATGCGTTATATAGTAATAGTATATAACGTTATACGTTATTTAGTAATAGTATATAACGTTATGCGTTATATAGTAATAGTATATAACGTTATACGTTATATAGTAATAGTATATAACGTTATGCGTTATAAAATAATAGTATATAACGTTATACGTTATATAGTAATAGTATATAACGTTATACGTTATATAGTAATATTATATAACGTTATACGTTATATAGTAATAGTATATAACGTTATACGTTATATAGTAATAGTATATAACGTTATACGTTATATAGTAATATTATATAACGTTATGCGTTATATAGTAATAGTATATAACGTTATACGTTATGTAGTAATAGTATAGAACGTTATACGTTAGTACGTAATAATATACAACGTTATACGTGATATGGCAATACTATATAACGTTATACGTTATTACGTAATAGTATATAGCGTTATAGGTTATATAGTAATAGTATAGAACGTTGTACGTTATATAGTAATAGTATATAACGTTATACGTTATATAGTAATAGTATAGAACGTTGTACGTTATATAGTAATAGTATATAACGTTATACGTTATATAGTAATAGTATATAACGTTATACGTTATATAGTAATAGTATATAACGTTATACGTTATATAGTAATAGTATATAACGTTATACGTTATATAGTAATAGTATATTACGTTATAAGTTATATAGTAATAGTATATAACGTTATACGTTATATAGTAATAGTATATTACGTTATACGTTATATAGTAATAGTATATAACGTTATACGTTATATAGTAATAGTATATAACGTTATACGTTATATAGTAATAGTATATAACGTTATACGTGATATGGCAATACTATATAACGTTATACGTTATATAGTAATAGTATATAACGTTATGCGTTATATAGTAATAGTATATAACGTTATACGTTATATAGTAATAGTATATAACGTTATACGTGATATGGCAATACTATATAACGTTATACGTTATGTAGTAATAGTATAGAACGTTATACGTTATGTAGTAATAGTATAGAACGTTATACGTTATATAGTAATAGTATATAACGTTATACGTTATGTAGTAATAGTATATAACGTTACACGTTATATAGTAGTAGTATATAACGTTATACGTTATATAGTAATAGTATATAACGTTATACGTTATATAGTAATAGTATATAACGTTATGCGTTATATAGTAATAGTATATAACGTTATACGTTATATAGTAATAGTATATAACGTTATACGTTATGTAGTAATAGTATAGAACGTTATACGTTATATGGTAATAGTATATAACGTTATAAGTTATATAGTAAGAGTATATAACGTTATACGATAGTACGTAATAGTACATAACGTTATACGTGATATGGTAATACTATATAACGTTATACGTTAATACGTAATAGTATATATCGTCATACGTTATATAGTAATAGTATATAACGTTATGCGTTATATAGTAATAGTATATATCGTTATACGTTATATAGTAATAGTATATAACGTTATACGTTAATACGTAATAGTATATATCGTTATACGTTATATAGTAATAGTATATAACGTTATACGTTATATAGTAATAGTATATAACGTTATACGTTATATAATAATAGTATAGAACGTTATACGTTATATAGTAATAGTATATAACGTTATACGTTATATAGTAATAGTATATAACGTTATACGTTATATAGTAATAGTATATAACGTTATACGTTAATGCGTAATAGTATATAACGTTATACGTTAGTACGTAATAATATACAACGTTATACGTGATATGGCAATACTATATAACGTTATACGTTAATACGTAATAGTATATACGGTCATACGTTATATAGTAATAGTATATAACGTTATACGTTATATAGTAATAGTATATAACGTTATACGTTATATAGTAATAGTATATAACGTTATACGTGATATGGCAATACTATATAACGTTATACGTTATATAGTAATAGTATATTACGTTATACGTTATATAGTAATAGTATATAACGTTATGCGTTATATAGTAATAGTATATAACGTTATACGTTATATAGTAATAGTATATAACGTTATACGTTAATACGTAATAGTATATATCGTTATACGTTATATAGTAATAGTATATAACGTTATACGTTAATACGTAATAGTATATATCGTTATACGTTATATAGTAATAGTATATAACGTTATACGTTATATAGTAATAGTATATAACGTTATACGTTATATAATAATAGTATAGAACGTTATACGTTATATAGTAATAGTATATAACGTTATACGTTATATAGTAATAGTATATAACGTTATACGTTATATAGTAATAGTATATAACGTTATACGTTAATGCGTAATAGTATATAACGTTATACGTTAGTACGTAATAATATACAACGTTATACGTGATATGGCAATACTATATAACGTTATACGTTAATACGTAATAGTATATACGGTCATACGTTATATAGTAATAGTATATAACGTTATACGTTATATAGTAATAGTATATAACGTTATACGTTATATAGTAATAGTATATAACGTTATACGTGATATGGCAATACTATATAACGTTATACGTTATATAGTAATAGTATATTACGTTATACGTTATATAGTAATAGTATATAACGTTATACGTTATATAGTAATAGTATATTACGTTATACGTTATATAGTAATAGTATATAACGTTATACGTGATATGGCAATACTATATAACGTTATACGTTATATAGTAATAGTATATAACGTTATACGTGATATGGCAATACTATATAACGTTATACGTTATATAGTAATAGTATATAACGTTATACGTTATATAGTAATAGTATATAACGTTATGCGTTATATAGTAATAGTATATAACGTTATACGTTATATAGTAATAGTATATAACGTTATACGTTATGTAGTAATAGTATAGAACGTTACACATATAGCAATAGTATATAACGTTACACGTTATATAGTAGTAGTATATAACGTTATACGTTATATAGTAATAGTATATAACGTTATACGTTATATAGTAATAGTATATAACGTTATACGTTATGTAGTAATAGTATATAACGTTATACGTTATATAGTAATAGTATATAACGTTATACGTTATATAGTAATAGTATATAACGTTATACGTTATGTAGTAATAGTATATAACGTTACACATATAGTAATAGTATATAACGTTACACGTTATATAGTAATAGTATATTACGTTATACGTTATATAGTAATAGTATATAACGTTATACGTTATATAGTAATAGTATATTACGTTATACGTTATATAGTAATAGTATATAACGTTATACGTGATATGGCAATACTATATAACGTTATACGTTATATAGTAATAGTATATAACGTTATACGTGATATGGCAATACTATATAACGTTATACGTTATATAGTAATAGTATATAACGTTATACGTTATATAGTAATAGTATATAACGTTATGCGTTATATAGTAATAGTATATAACGTTATACGTTATATAGTAATAGTATATAACGTTATACGTGATATGGCAATACTATATAACGTTATACGTTATATAGTAATAGTATATAACGTTATACGTGATATGGCAATACTATATAACGTTATACGTTATATAGTAATAGTATATAACGTTATACGTTATATAGTAATAGTATATAACGTTATGCGTTATATAGTAATAGTATATAACGTTATACGTTATATAGTAATAGTATATAACGTTATACGTTATGTAGTAATAGTATAGAACGTTACACATATAGCAATAGTATATAACGTTACACGTTATATAGTAGTAGTATATAACGTTATACGTTATATAGTAATAGTATATAACGTTATACGTTATATAGTAATAGTATATAACGTTATACGTTATGTAGTAATAGTATATAACGTTATACGTTATATAGTAATAGTATATAACGTTATACGTTATATAGTAATAGTATATAACGTTATACGTTATGTAGTAATAGTATATAACGTTACACATATAGTAATAGTATATAACGTTACACGTTATATAGTAGTAGTATATAACGTTATACGTTATATAGTAATAGTATATAACGTTATACGTTATGTAGTAATAGTATAGAACGTTACACATATAGCAATAGTATATAACGTTATACGTTATATAGTAATAGTATATAACGTTATACGTGATATGGCAATACTATATAACGTTATACGTTATATAGTAATAGTATATAACGTTATACGTTATATAGTAATAGTATATAACGTTATACGTGATATGGCAATACTATATAACGTTATACGTTATATAGTAATAGTATATAACGTTATACGTTATATAGTAATAGTATATAACGTTATACGTTATATAGTAATAGTATATTACGTTATACGTTATATAGTAATAGTATATAACGTTATACGTTATATAGTAATAGTATATTACGTTATACGTTATATAGTAATAGTATATAACGTTATACGTTATATAGTAATAGTATATAACGTTATACGTTATATAGTAATAGTATATAACGTTATACGTGATATGGCAATACTATATAACGTTATACGTTATATAGTAATAGTATATAACGTTATACGTTATATAGTAATAGTATATAACGTTATGCGTTATATAGTAATAGTATATAACGTTATACGTTATATAGTAATAGTATATAACGTTATACGTTATGTAGTAATAGTATAGAACGTTACACATATAGCAATAGTATATAACGTTACACGTTATATAGTAGTAGTATATAACGTTATACGTTATATAGTAATAGTATATAACGTTATACGTTATATAGTAATAGTATATAACGTTATACGTTATGTAGTAATAGTATATAACGTTATACGTTATATAGTAATAGTATATAACGTTATACGTTATATAGTAATAGTATATAACGTTATACGTTATGTAGTAATAGTTTATAACGTTACACATATAGTAATAGTATATAACGTTACACGTTATATAGTAGTAGTATATAACGTTATACGTTATATAGTAATAGTATATAACGTTATACGTTATATAGTAATAGTATATAACGTTATGCGTTATATAGTAATAGTATAGAACGTTATACGTTATATAGTAATAGTATATAACGTTATACGTTATGTAGTAATAGTATAGAACGTTATACGTTATATGGTAATAGTATATAACGTTATACGTTATATAGTAATAGTATATAACGTTATACGTTATATAGTAATAGTATATAACGTTATACGTTATGTAGTAATAGTATATAACGTTATACGTTATATAGTAATAGTATATAACGTTATACGTTATATAGTAATAGTATATAACGTTATACGTTATGTAGTAATAGTATATAACGTTACACATATAGTAATAGTATATAACGTTACACATATAGTAATAGTATATAACGTTACACGTTATATAGTAGTAGTATATAACGTTATACGTTATATAGTAATAGTATATAACGTTATACGTTATATAGTAATAGTATATAACGTTATGCGTTATATAGTAATAGTATATAACGTTATGCGTTATATAGTAATAGTATGTAACGTTATACGTTATATAGTAATAGTATATAACGTTATACGTTATATAGTAATAGTATATAACGTTATACGTTATATACTAATAGTATATAACGTTATACGTGATATAGTAATAGTATATAACGTTATACGTTATATAGTAATAGTATATAACGTTATGCGTTATATAGTAATAGTATATAACGTTATACGTTAGTACGTAATAATATACAACGTTATACGTGATATGGCAATACTATATAACGTTATACGTTAATACGTAATAGTATATACCGTCATACGTTATATAGTAATAGTATATAACGTTATGCGTTATATAGTAATAGTATATAACGTTATACGTTATAGAGTAATACTATATAACGTTATACGTTATATAGTAATAGTATATAACGTTATGCGTTATATAATAATAGTATCTAACGTTATACGTTATATAGTTATAGTATATAACGTTATACGTTATATAGTAATAGTATATAACGTTATGCGTTATATAGTAAGAGTATATAACGTTATACGATAGTACGTAATAGTACATAACGTTATACGTGATATGGTAATACTATATAACGTTATACGTTAATACGTAATAGTATATATCGTCATACGTTATATAGTAATAGTATATAACGTTATGCGTTATATAGTAATAGTATATAACGTTATACGTTATATAGTAATAGTATATAACGTTATACGTTAGTACGTAATAAAATACATCGTTATACGTGATATGGTAATACTATATAACGTTATACGCTATTACGTAATAGTATATAACGTTATACGTTAATACGTAATAGTATATATCGTTATACGTTATATAGTAATAGTATATAACGTTATACGTTATATAGTAATAGTATATAACGTTATACGTTATATAATAATAGTATAGAACGTTATACGTTATATAGTAATAGTATATAACGTTATACGTGATATGGTAATACTATATAAAGTTATACGTTAATACGTAATAGTATATACCGTCATACGTTATATAGTAATAGTATATAACGTTATACGTTATATAGTAATAGTATATAACGTTATACGTTATATAGTAATATTATATAACGTTATGCGTTATATAGTAATAGTATATAACGTTATACGTTATATAGTAATAGTATATAACGTTATGCGTTATATAGTAATAGTATATAACGTTATACGTTAGTACGTAATAATATACAACGTTATACGTGATATGGCAATACTATATAACGTTATACGTTATATAGTAATAGTATATAACGTTATACGTTATATAGTAATAGTATATAACGTTATACGTTATATAGTAATAGTATATTACGTTATACGTTATATAGTAATAGTATATAACGTTATACGTTATATAGTAATAGTATATTACGTTATACGTTATATAGTAATAGTATATAACGTTATACGTTATATAGTAATAGTATATAACGTTATACGTTATATAGTAATAGTATATAACGTTATACGTGATATGGCAATACTATATAACGTTATACGTTATATAGTAATAGTATATAACGTTATACGTTATATAGTAATAGTATATAACGTTATGCGTTATATAGTAATAGTATATAACGTTATACGTTATATAGTAATAGTATATAACGTTATACGTTATGTAGTAATAGTATAGAACGTTACACATATAGCAATAGTATATAACGTTACACGTTATATAGTAGTAGTATATAACGTTATACGTTATATAGTAATAGTATATAACGTTATACGTTATATAGTAATAGTATATAACGTTATACGTTATGTAGTAATAGTATATAACGTTATACGTTATATAGTAATAGTATATAACGTTATACGTTATATAGTAATAGTATATAACGTTATACGTTATGTAGTAATAGTATATAACGTTACACATATAGTAATAGTATATAACGTTACACGTTATATAGTAGTAGTATATAACGTTATACGTTATATAGTAATAGTATATAACGTTATACGTTATATAGTAATAGTATATAACGTTATGCGTTATATAGTAATAGTATAGAACGTTATACGTTATATAGTAATAGTATATAACGTTATACGTTATGTAGTAATAGTATAGAACGTTATACGTTATATGGTAATAGTATATAACGTTATACGTTATATAGTAATAGTATATAACGTTATACGTTATATAGTAATAGTATATAACGTTATACGTTATGTAGTAATAGTATATAACGTTATACGTTATATAGTAATAGTATATAACGTTATACGTTATATAGTAATAGTATATAACGTTATACGTTATGTAGTAATAGTATATAACGTTACACATATAGTAATAGTATATAACGTTACACATATAGTAATAGTATATAACGTTACACGTTATATAGTAGTAGTATATAACGTTATACGTTATATAGTAATAGTATATAACGTTATACGTTATATAGTAATAGTATATAACGTTATACGTTATATAGTAATAGTATATAACGTTATGCGTTATATAGTAATAGTATGTAACGTTATACGTTATATAGTAATAGTATATAACGTTATACGTTATATAGTAATAGTATATAACGTTATACGTTATATACTAATAGTATATAACGTTATACGTGATATAGTAATAGTAAATAACGTTATACGTTATATAGTAATAGTATATAACGTTATGCGTTATATAGTAATAGTATATAACGTTATACGTTAGTACGTAATAATATACAACGTTATACGTGATATGGCAATACTATATAACGTTATACGTTAATACGTAATAGTATATACCGTCATACGTTATATAGTAATAGTATATAACGTTATGCGTTATATAGTAATAGTATATAACGTTATACGTTATATAGTAATACTATATAACGTTATACGTTATATAGTAATAGTATATAACGTTATGCGTTATATAATAATAGTATCTAACGTTATACGTTATATAGTTATAGTATATAACGTTATACGTTATATAGTAATAGTATATAACGTTATGCGTTATATAGTAAGAGTATATAACGTTATACGATAGTACGTAATAGTACATAACGTTATACGTGATATGGTAATACTATATAACGTTATACGTTAATACGTAATAGTATATATCGTCATACGTTATATAGTAATAGTATATAACGTTATGCGTTATATAGTAATAGTATATAACGTTATACGTTATATAGTAATAGTATATAACGTTATACGTTAGTACGTAATAAAATACATCGTTATACGTGATATGGTAATACTATATAACGTTATACGCTATTACGTAATAGTATATAACGTTATACGTTAATACGTAATAGTATATATCGTTATACGTTATATAGTAATAGTATATAACGTTATACGTTATATAGTAATAGTATATAACGTTATACGTTATATAATAATAGTATAGAACGTTATACGTTATATAGTAATAGTATATAACGTTATACGTGATATGGTAATACTATATAACGTTATACGTTAATACGTAATAGTATATACCGTCATACGTTATATAGTAATAGTATATAACGTTATACGTTATATAGTAATAGTATATAACGTTATACGTTATATAGTAATATTATATAACGTTATGCGTTATATAGTAATAGTATATAACGTTATACGTTATGTAGTAATAGTATAGAACGTTATACGTTAGTACGTAATAATATACAACGTTATACGTGATATGGCAATACTATATAACGTTATACGTTATTACGTAATAGTATATAACGTTATACGTTATATAGTAATAGTATATAACGTTATACGTTATATAGTAATAGTATATAACGTTATACGTTATATAGTAATAGTATATAACGTTATGCGTTATATAGTAATAGTATGTAACGTTATACGTTATATAGTAATAGTATATAACGTTATACGTTATATAGTAATAGTATATAACGTTATACATTATATACTAATAGTATATAACGTTATACGTGATATAGTAATAGTATATAACGTTATACGTTATATAGTAATAGTATATAACGTTATGCGTTATATAGTAATAGTATATAACGTTATACGTTAGTACGTAATAATATACAACGTTATACGTGATATGGTAATACTATATAACGTTATACGTTAATACGTAATAGTATATACCGTCATACGTTATATAGTAATAGTATATAACGTTATACGTTATATAGTAATAGTATATAACGTTATACGTTATATAGTAATATTATATAACGTTATGCGTTATATAGTAATAGTATATAACGTTATACGTTATGTAGTAATAGTATAGAACGTTATACGTTAGTACGTAATAATATACAACGTTATACGTGATATGGCAATACTATATAACGTTATACGTTATTACGTAATAGTATATAACGTTATACGTTATATAGTAATAGTATATAACGTTATACGTTATATAGTAATAGTATATAACGTTATACGTTATATAGTAATAGTATATAACGTTATACGTTATATAGTAATAGTATATAACGTTATACGTTATGTAGTAATAGTATATAACGTTATACGTTATATAGTAATAGTATATAACGTTATACGTTATATAGTAATAGTATATAACGTTATACGTTATGTAGTAATAGTATAGAACGTTATACGTTAGTACGTAATAATATACAACGTTATACGTGATATGGCAATACTATATAACGTTATACGTTATTACGTAATAGTATATAACGTTATACGTTATATAGTAATAGTATATAACGTTATACGTTATATAGTAATAGTATATAACGTTATACGTTATATAGTAATAGTATATAACGTTATACGTTATATAGTAATAGTATATAACGTTATACGTTATATAGTAATAGTATATAACGTTATACGTTATATAGTAATATTATATAACGTTATGCGTTATATAGTAATAGTATATAACGTTATACGTTATATAGTAATAGTATATAACGTTATGCGTTATATAGTAATAGTATATAACGTTATACGTTAGTACGTAATAATATACAACGTTATACGTGATATGGCAATACTATATAACGTTATACGTTATATAGTAATAGTATATAACGTTATACGTTATATAGTAATAGTATATAACGTTATACGTTATATAGTAATAGTATATTACGTTATACGTTATATAGTAATAGTATATAACGTTATACGTTATATAGTAATAGTATATTACGTTATACGTTATATAGTAATAGTATATAACGTTATACGTTATATAGTAATAGTATATAACGTTATACGTTATATAGTAATAGTATATAACGTTATACGTGATATGGCAATACTATATAACGTTATACGTTATATAGTAATAGTATATAACGTTATACGTTATATAGTAATAGTATATAACGTTATGCGTTATATAGTAATAGTATATAACGTTATACGTTATATAGTAATAGTATATAACGTTATACGTTATGTAGTAATAGTATAGAACGTTACACATATAGCAATAGTATATAACGTTACACGTTATATAGTAGTAGTATATAACGTTATACGTTATATAGTAATAGTATATAACGTTATACGTTATATAGTAATAGTATATAACGTTATACGTTATGTAGTAATAGTATATAACGTTATACGTTATATAGTAATAGTATATAACGTTATACGTTATATAGTAATAGTATATAACGTTATACGTTATGTAGTAATAGTATATAGCGTTACACATATAGTAATAGTATATAACGTTACACGTTATATAGTAGTAGTATATAACGTTATACGTTATATAGTAATAGTATATAACGTTATACGTTATATAGTAATAGTATATAACGTTATGCGTTATATAGTAATAGTATAGAACGTTATACGTTATATAGTAATAGTATATAACGTTATACGTTATGTAGTAATAGTATAGAACGTTATACGTTATATGGTAATAGTATATAACGTTATACGTTATATAGTAATAGTATATAACGTTATACGTTATATAGTAATAGTATATAACGTTATACGTTATGTAGTAATAGTATATAACGTTATACGTTATATAGTAATAGTATATAACGTTATACGTTATATAGTAATAGTATATAACGTTATACGTTATGTAGTAATAGTATATAACGTTACACATATAGTAATAGTATATAACGTTACACATATAGTAATAGTATATAACGTTACACGTTATATAGTAGTAGTATATAACGTTATACGTTATATAGTAATAGTATATAACGTTATACGTTATATAGTAATAGTATATAACGTTATACGTTATATAGTAATAGTATATAACGTTATGCGTTATATAGTAATAGTATGTAACGTTATACGTTATATAGTAATAGTATATAACGTTATACGCTATTACGTAATAGTATATAACGTTATACGTTAATACGTAATAGTATATATCGTTATACGTTATATAGTAATAGTATATAAGGTTATACGTTATATAGTAATAGTATATAACGTTATACGTTATATAGTAATAGTATATAACGTTATGCGTTATATAGTAATAGTATATAACGTTATACGTTATATAGTAATAGTATATAACGTTATACGTTATATAGTAATATTATATAACGTTATGCGTTATATAGTAATAGTATATAACGTTATACGTTATATAGTAATAGTATATAACGTTATGCGTTATATAGTAATAGTATATAACGTTATACGTTATATAGTAATAGTATATAACGTTATGCGTTATATAGTAATACTATATAACGTTATACGTTATATAGTAATAGTATATAACGTTATGCGTTATATAATAATAGTATCTAACGTTATACGTTATATAGTTATAGTATATAACGTTATACGTTATATAGTAATAGTATATAACGTTATGCGTTATATAGTAAGAGTATATAACGTTATACGATAGTACGTAATAGTACATAACGTTATACGTGATATGGTAATACTATATAACGTTATACGTTAATACGTAATAGTATATATCGTCATACGTTATATAGTAATAGTATATAACGTTATGCGTTATATAGTAATAGTATATAACGTTATACGTTAGTACGTAATAATATACAACGTTATACGTGATATGGCAATACTATATAACGTTATACGTTAATACGTAATAGTATATACCGTCATACGTTATATAGTAATAGTATATAACGTTATGCGTTATATAGTAATAGTATATAACGTTATACGTTATATAGTAATACTATATAACGTTATACGTTATATAGTAATAGTATATAACGTTATGCGTTATATAATAATAGTATCTAACGTTATACGTTATATAGTTATAGTATATAACGTTATACGTTATATAGTAATAGTATATAACGTTATGCGTTATATAGTAAGAGTATATAACGTTATACGATAGTACGTAATAGTACATAACGTTATACGTGATATGGTAATACTATATAACGTTATACGTTAATACGTAATAGTATATATCGTCATACGTTATATAGTAATAGTATATAACGTTATGCGTTATATAGTAATAGTATATAACGTTATACGTTATATAGTAATAGTATATAACGTTATACGTTAGTACGTAATAAAATACATCGTTATACGTGATATGGTAATACTATATAACGTTATACGCTATTACGTAATAGTATATAACGTTATACGTTAATACGTAATAGTATATATCGTTATACGTTATATAGTAATAGTATATAACGTTATACGTTATATAGTAATAGTATATAACGTTATACGTTATATAATAATAGTATAGAACGTTATACGTTATATAGTAATAGTATATAACGTTATACGTGATATGGTAATACTATATAACGTTATACGTTAATACGTAATAGTATATACCGTCATACGTTATATAGTAATAGTATATAACGTTATACGTTATATAGTAATAGTATATAACGTTATACGTTATATAGTAATATTATATAACGTTATGCGTTATATAGTAATAGTATATAACGTTATACGTTATGTAGTAATAGTATAGAACGTTATACGTTAGTACGTAATAATATACAACGTTATACGTTATATGGCAATACTATATAACGTTATACGTTATTACGTAATAGTATATAACGTTATACGTTATATAGTAATAGTATATAACGTTATACGTTATATAGTAATAGTATATAACGTTATACGTTATATAGTAATAGTATATAACGTTATGCGTTATATAGTAATAGTATGTAACGTTATACGTTATATAGTAATAGTATATAACGTTATACGTTATATAGTAATAGTATATAACGTTATACATTATATACTAATAGTATATAACGTTATACGTGATATAGTAATAGTATATAACGTTATACGTTATATAGTAATAGTATATAACGTTATGCGTTATATAGTAATAGTATATAACGTTATACGTTAGTACGTAATAATATACAACGTTATACGTTATATGGTAATACTATATAACGTTATACGTTAATACGTAATAGTATATACCGTCATACGTTATATAGTAATAGTATATAACGTTATACGTTATATAGTAATAGTATATAACGTTATACGTTATATAGTAATAGTATATAACGTTATGCGTTATATAGTAATAGTATATAACGTTATACGTTATGTAGTAATAGTATATAACGTTATACGTTATTACGTAATAGTATATAACGTTATACGTTATACGGTAATACTATACAACGTTATACGTTATATAGTAATAATATATAACATTATACGTTATATAGTAATAGTATATAACGTTATACGTTATATAGTAATATTATATAACGTTATGCGTTATATAGTAATAGTATATAACGTTATACGTTATATAGTAATAGTATATAACGTTATGCGTTATACAGTAATAGTATATAACGTTATACGTTATATAGTAATAGTATATAACGTTATGCGTTATATAATAATAGTATCTAACGTTATACGTTATATAGTAATAGTATATAACGTTATACGTTATAGAGTAATAGTATATAACGTTATACGTTATATAGTAATAGTATATAACGTTATACGTTAGTACGTAATAATATACATCGTTATACGTGATATGGTAATACTATATAACGTTATACGCTATTACGTAATAGTATATAACGTTATACGTTAATACGTAATAGTATATATCGTTATACGTTATATAGTAATAGTATATAACGTTATACGTTATATAGTAATAGTATATAACGTTATACGTTATATAGTAATAGTATATAACGTTATACGTTATATAGTAATAGTATATAACGTTATACGTTATATAGTAATATTATATAACGTTATGCGTTATATAGTAATAGTATATAACGTTATACGTTATATAGTAATAGTATATAACGTTATACGTTATATAGTAATAGTATATAACGTTATACGTTATATAGTAATAGTATATAACGTTATGCGTTATATAGTAATAGTATGTAACGTTATACGTTATATAGTAATAGTATATAACGTTATACGTTATATAGTAATAGTATATAACGTTATACGTTATATACTAATAGTATATAACGTTATACGTTATATACTAATAGTATATAACGTTATACGTGATATAGTAATAGTATATAACGTTATACGTTATATAGTAATAGTATATAACGTTATGCGTTATATAGTAATAGTATATAACGTTATACGTTAGTACGTAATAATATACAACGTTATACGTGATATGGCAATACTATATAACGTTATACGTTATTACGTATTAGTATATAACGTTATACGTTATTACGTAATAGTATATAACGTTATACGTTATATAGTAATAGTATATAACGTTATGCGTTATATAGTAATAGTATATAACGTTATGCGTTATATAGTAATAGTATATAACGTTATACGTTATATAGTAATAGTATATAACGTTATGCGTTATATAGTAACAGTATATAACGTTATACGTTATATAGTAATAGTATATAACGTTATACGTTATATAGTGATAGTATATAACGTTATACGTTATATAGTAATATTATATAACGTTTTCGTTATATAGTAATAGTATATAACGTTATACGTTAATACGTAATAGTATATATCGTCATACGTTATATAGTAATAGTATATAGCGATATACGTTATATAGTAATAGTATATAACGTTATACGTTAGTACGTAATAGTATATAACGTTATACGTTATTACGTAATAGTATGTAACGTTATACGTTATATGGTAATACTATACAACGTTATACGTTATATAGTAATAATATATAACGTTATACGTTATATAGTAATAGTATATAACGTTATACGTTATATAGTAATATTATATAACGTTATGCGTTATATAGTAATAGTATATAACGCTATACGTTTATACGTAATAGTATATATCGTCATACGTTATATAGTAATAGTATATAGCGATATACGTTATATAGTAATAGTATATAACGTTATACGTTAGTACGTAATAGTATATAACGTTATACGTTATTACGTAATAGTATATAACGTTATGCGTTATATGGTAATACTATACAACGTTATACGTTATATAGTAATAATATGTAACGTTATACGTTATATAGTAGTAGTATATAACGTTATACGTTATATAGTAATATTATATAACGTTATGCGTTATATAGTAATAGTATATAACGTTATACGTTAATACGTAATAGTATATATCGTCATACGTTATATAGTAATAGTATATAGCGATATACGTTATATAGTAATAGTATATAACGTTATACGTTAGTACGTAATAGTATATAACGTTATACTTTATTACGTAATAGTATATAACGTTATACGTCATATGGTAATACTATACAACGTTATACGTTATATAGTAATAATATATAACGTTATACGTTATATAGTAATATTATATAACGTTATACGTTATATAGTAATAGTATATAACGTTATACGTTGTATAGTAATATTATATAACGTTATGCGTTATATAGTAATAGTATATAACGTTATGCGTTATATAATAATAGTATATAACGTTATATGTTATTACGTA
Organism: Bombus terrestris; assembly: GCF_910591885.1. Taxonomy (NCBI): domain Eukaryota; kingdom Metazoa; phylum Arthropoda; class Insecta; order Hymenoptera; family Apidae; genus Bombus; species Bombus terrestris. The sequence continues at coordinate 1,788,096 of NC_063286.1, forward strand.
ATAGTATATAACGTTATACGTTATATAGTAATAGTATATAACGTTATGCGTTATATAGAAATAGTATATAACGTTATAAGTTATATAGTAATAGTATATAACGTTGTACGTGATATGGTAATAGTATATAACGTTATACGTGATATAGTAATAGTATATAACGTTATACGTTATATAGTAATAGTATATAACGTTATGCGTTATATAGTAATAGTATATAACGTTATACGTTAGTACGTAATAATATACAACGTTATACGTGATATGGCAATACTATATAACGTTATACGCTATTACGTAATAGTATATAACGTTATACGTTAATACGTAATAGTATATATCGTTATACGTTATATAGTAATAGTATATAACGTTATACGTTATATAGTAATAGTATATAACGTTATACGTTATATAGTAATAGTATATAACGTTATACGTTATATAGTAATAGTATATAACGTTATACGGTATGTAGTAATAGTATATAACGTTATACGTTATATAGTAATAGTATATAACGTTATACGTTAAGGCGTAATAGTATATAACGTTATACGATAGTACGTAATAGTATATAACGTTATACGTGATATGGTAATACTATATAACGTTGTACGTTATTACATAATATTATATAACGTTATACGTTAATACGTAATAGTATATATCGTTATACGTTATATCGTAATACTATATAACGTTATGCGTTATAACGTAACAATATATAACGTTATACGTTATTACGTAATAGTATATAACGTTATACGTTAATACGTAATAGTATATAACGTTATACGTTACATAGTAATAGTATATAACGTTATACGTTAGTACGTAATAGTATATAACGTTATACGTTAGTACGTAATAGTATATAACGTTATACATGATATGGTAATACTATATAACGTTATACGTTATTACGTAATAGTATATAACGTTATACGTTAATACGTAATAGTATATATCGTTATACGTTATATCGTAATACTATATAACGTTATGCGTTATAACGTAACAATATATAACGTTATACGTTATTACGTAATAGTACATGTCGTTATACGTTATATCGTAATACTATATAACGTAACAACATACAACGTTATACGTTATAACGTAACAATATACAACGTTATACGTTATTACGTAATAGTAAATGGTATTTAAATATGAAACCGGAATTTTTGTATAGAAAAATACACGTTTATTGTATGATAATTATATGTTATATGGTAACACCATATAATATGGTAACTCTATACCTCTGCTTAATAGAAATAGTCGTAGCGACACGTGGCAGTAAATACTTCAATAGTTTCCATCCCGCGGCCCGCCACACGCAGATTTTGTCCTCCGGGTAAGATGATCGCCGGGTGTCGGCATGCCTTTGTAGTGTATGTTTAACTAACGTGAGGACCCGCTATAGATCTTAAGATTTAGTCAAGCGAAGTCCTTCAAATAGACTTTGTTGCAACTACGGAAAGATAGGAGAAACCTGTCTTCCACGAACGATGCCCCCCGTCAACAACCTCCCCTCAAGGGCGGCCAGCATCTCTTTCAAAACGCCGATATGGAGATCGACCAATTAGCAACAGCGCTAATTTCCCTCACCTTTGGAACGAAAGCTTTCGTTGACGATTCCGGGGATCTCATGTCCTTAGACACACCCATTATAATTTTCCTCGACGGCATCATCGAGACGGAGATTCATTCTTTCGTACGATGTCATCGACGAGTGACAGTACCACCTTACAACCAGTGAATACCTCACATCTAATTAACAAGGAGTTAGACTTGAACTGTGCGAGAACATACGTTTATCATCCTGTGACCGCGGATTCGTTTCGAACCTAAGGTCATTATCACTGGTGCTACGAGAGCCTAATCTTGTTGATAAGCCTGTGCTAGTAAACTCTTTATTGTATCACGGCAATGGCTAATTGTAATGAGAATTCATCAAACGCCCCTCTCCATAATCCCGACCCTAATCCGACATATATATCTATCTCTGTGAGTTGATGCGATGTGCGTGATATGTGTAAAGAAGAATCACTCGACATTCTTCAACGGTAATTATTTATTAATTTCTTTATTTATATAGGTTCACGATATACCTTTCTGCGCATGACGCGTTATACGATTATTGGTTAGCGGTTACAAGTTCGAGCTCTGTGCGTTACGTCTGAGGATACGGAATCGTTGGATTCGTTCAGGAAAGTGTTGGTTCGGAAAGTGAGGAAAATGGACGTCGCTGTTAATTGACAAAATTCTGAGTTGGTCGCTGGAAAGGGATGTAAGTCACCCTTGAGGGAAAGTTGCTAGCGCGGAGCGTCGTACGTGAGGAAAAGCAGATTTCCTGCGTTTCCCCCGCAGCGGATGGTATGTGTAGGAACTGTTCAGGCAAAGATTATTTGTCCCTTTAGAGAACCTTGGCTACGTAGGTCCTAAGATTTATAGCGGGTCCGGGTCCTAACTGAAAATATATTCGGTGAACGTGTATCGACATCTGGCCGTCGTCTTCTTCGAAGGGTAGAGTCTTTGTGTAGCGAGCCGCGGAATAGAAATCGTTGGGAAGTTCACTGCGGAGTGCCGCTACATATGTTATGAATGTAGTATCCTAAATGGTGTCTGGAGCAAGGACAAGTAAGGATGTTTTTGTAGAGGTGCCTTATGTTATCCGTGATAGTAGTAGTTGTCGTCTCACGGTGTCTCGCGTTGCAATCCAGTCTGAATCATCCAAAATTCTGTTCGCGGCATTTGGAGATCCAAACCGGACTGCTGCGTAGTTCTTAGTTTGGTATCGTTTTCCAAAGATTAATCAGCGGATTAATTTTTTGGAAAATGATGCCAATTACCAGGTCTTACCACGCGGAGGTGACTACGCAAGAGACCCGCCCATGGGTTATTTATCTTTATACATCCATCTCGACATTCAACCCTTTGGCAGAATGTCGAGGTACGACCCTACTTGACCATGAGCCTACGTAAAGAGATTTGGGAGTATACCACGCGACAGTGTGAAAGAATTAAGCGACCGCGAAGAGAAAAATAATGAGGACAATTTTTTCTGTGTAGTAGGCAAGAGGATGAAGAGAAAAGAGATTTTTATTTTTCGTTCCAAGATGGATCATTGTACCGAATAGAATCACAATGCACTTTACATCTGTATTTACCTTGTGAATAATTATGGCTAAAGCGCCCGTACCCCGCGGTTGCCCACGACGTCCCACCCATCGGGAGGTATTAGTCCGGTCTAGATCATCGAGACAGTTTTGGATGATCTAAACTAGATTGTGTTGAAACAGTTTTTACCATGATATCGTTGTTCAAATGTTATAAATTAGTGGTTTAAATATTATAAATTAATGCTTTAATTGCTATCAAGTAATAGCTTAAAAGTTGTTCATTAATGGTTTGATTGTTACAAATTAATGAACTAATTGTTATTAAGTAATGACTTAAATGTCACAAATTAATGCTACAATTGTTTTTAAGTAATGGTTAAAATGTCGTTAATTAATAGTTTGATTGTAATAAATTAATAGCTTAAATGTTATAAATTAATAGCTTAAGTGTTATAAATTAATGGCTAAAATGTTATAAATTAATAGTTTGACTGTTAGAAATTAATGGTTTAAATGTATAAATTAATAGCTTAAATGTTATAAATTAGTGGCTTAAATGTGCAAAATAATAGCTTAAATGTTATAAATAAATAGCTTAAATGTTATAAATTAATGGTCTAGAAGTATAAATTAGTGGCTTATATGTTGTAAATTAATGGCTTGGACATTATAAATTAATAGCTTAAATGTTATAAATTAATAGCTTAAGTGTTATAAATTAATGGCTAAAATGTTATAAATTAATAGTTTGACTGTTAGAAATTAATGGTTTAAATGTATAAATTAATAGCTTAAATGTTATAAATTATTGGCTTAGATGTTATAAATTAATGGCTTAAATGTTATAAATTATTACCTTAAATGTTATAAATTAATAGTTTGACTGCTGGAAATTAATGGTTTAAATGTATAAAGTAATACCTTAAATGTTATAAATTATTAGCTTAGATGTTGTAAATTCATGGCATAAATGTTAGAAATTAATTCCTTAAATGTTATAAATTAATAGCTTAAGTGTTATAAATTAATGGCTTAAATGTTATAAATTAATGGCTTAAATGTTATAAATTAATTACTCAAGTGTTGTAAATTAATGAGTTAGACATTATAAATTACTAGTTTCAATGTTATTATTTGATATTTTTTTTATTTACCTTATGTTTAAGTTCCTTTCCGATGTTCACTCTCCGGGAGTTCAAGCACGAAAAGGCTCGCGCGCGACTTTCGTGTTCCTTATATAACTTAACAAGGTGTCGGAACGTTAATCAAACGGTAACAATGTTTTGACACAGCTGGAGGTGGTTTTTTCATTATAACAAAATCAAATTGAACAATTTCTGAATTTTTATCGTAAATTGACGTCTTTAACGATTTAATACGATATCCATTTTTCCCATTTTTATAGTTTCTACAAACTAAGACTAAATTCACACTTCTTTGATACTAGTTTTCGACTATCAATTAGTTTGAACAAAGAGGGGAAAAAGCCTAACGGCGGTCGATGACGTTACTGTGAAATTAGTTAACGTATTAAATAATCAGACCGATAAAATTTATATTAAGCGTTATATTATATTATCGATATTCGTTCATTTACTCGTGCTAATTAAAAAATAAAATGTTCTTTTTTCTTGAATAACACCTACATCACTGTCTGCGATGTTTAAAATTCTTACTTAATGCTTACTTAAAATTCAGGTTCCTTTTTAATTCCTCTCAAGTTAAACGAGTAAATTTACACGTTATAGTTGTAACGTAAAATGGCTTTTTCTCTTCAGTACCGCCCGCGTCGCTGTACGTGATACAGTTATTAATTTTGTAGCGAATAACATCAACTAATTGGCTGTAATCGCAATTAGGTATTTCTTCGTTAAATCTATCGATGTATTAGGCTATTTGCGAGAGACTTATTGATGCCTTGAAGAATGGTTTAATTCTTATAAATTAATGTTTTAAATGTTGTCAATTAATGTTTCAATTGTTATAAATTAATAGTTTAATCGTTAATTATTTGCTTAAATGTTATAAATTAATGTCTTAGACGTTATAAATTTATTACGGTTTGCCAATCATCTCTCTAATCGAGTGTTCAAGGAAACTCTAATTTGTGGCGGCATCGACCACGGAACTTTCCAACGGCTTCGCGGTACAAAGATACCGTCAAAGCGCAATACCGACATGCCCAATGTACCATCGATATCACTACGTTTCTTTCGTCGAATTCTCGGAAGAACGCATACGCGGCGACCGCCGCGGTACATCTAATAAACGCGTGTGTAGTAGGGATATCGAAGGGCAACAAAGGAAAGAATCCGTGGTTTCGAACAAAAGAATCGGTCAGTCTATCTCAAGCTGCGAAGAATGAAAGATCCTCTGGGTCATCCAGAGCATGGGAAGTCATTATCGTTACTACTTCGTCACTATGCTCGCTTTTAGTATTTGTGGTAGTAGTAGTAGTAGTGTTTGCTTTTTTGGCCGATGTATATATCGGACCATCGTCCCATTGGGCAAATCGCGATTTTTCTTATTAGTGTTGCGACAAATTAATTACGGGTTGTATTAGAGTTGCGAAATAACATTGCGGCTTTTCATTAGTGTAGCGAGAAGATGATTACGGTTTGAATTAAAGTTGCGATAAAATGATAATCGCGTTTGCCTTAGAGTTGCGAATTACGACATCGCGATTGTCTTTTGCAATTTTTATTATGAATTTTTAGAATCTATCCTATTTTCTATTGTTTAAAATTAGATTATAAAAATGTTAGTTTTCAATTAATCTTATAGTATTGCAAGTTACAATATCAGAATATTTAAAGTAGCTTTTTCATATAGTAAATAGTGATTTTCATTAAATTGACTATAAGAGTTAGCGTTGCGATAATGAATGATCGCGTTTTGTTAAGTAGAGTTGCATTTACAAAATGTCCAAGCCCTCCGACTGCATTTGTCGGACGTTGTTCCTGGATCACACGATACAGCTACAAGAGCTGTGTACAAGTGTGATCGTTCATCAGCAACCTCTTAAATGGTTGCGCTTCGATCTCTCGCTATTAGTGTTGCGTATTGCTTAAATACGAGTGCGTAGGTTAATATTTATTAGCGTTGCGTAACAAATTTCGAGAATTTTCAGACTTTTCTTTTTTTTTTTTTTTTTTTTTAATGGTAGATTAATTGATATTGCAGATATAACGAAGCACTCGTCGCGTTTCATTTTGAGAATTTTCTACTTCATAAATATTAGTAGTAAATTAACGTTGCGAAACAAGAATATTCCGTTCCACTCACGGTTTGTTGATCGGGTTTATAAAAAGAGTGGAAGACGATCAAATTTCCGTAGCCTTTAAATTTAAATAGCCATTTAAATGAAGCATTTATACAATACGCGCATTACATTTTTCAAATAACTGGGTTGTATTGGATAAAGTAGGCCCAGACCGTGTATTATATTTTTTCTATCGTACAAAATAAAGCCTTGTAATGATTTGCTTGTGCAGTGTGCAGAGAGATGCGTTAGCAATTATCGGTATGAAGAACGTCAAATCGTTGGGAACGAATTGGCGTGTGCACGTATTCAACGTGCTCCAACATTTGGCATCTCTTCGAAACGTGCGCAAACAATCGCGCTGGCCAGAAAACACGTTGGCTCTGTGTGTATACACATGATTGTGCATGCGCTAATTCGCGCTCGGGCAATCCTTCCCAAGCTTTTTCGCCCTTTCAAAAGCGGCTCGTTATGGAATATTAATTGTCCGGCTTTATCGTAACAGCGGAACAGCATTATCCTCGGTGTACCATCGTTTCGTAATTTCGTGGCGATTGCACTGCTGTTCCACGATGTTTTCCAAATCAAAAGCATCGCAGAATAGACCGTTGTTTCTCTATTTCGGAAAAGCTTTTTTTGCGCTACGTTCGATGCATTGCTTTCATCTTTCTCTTTTTTCCCCCTTTTTTACCGATTTTTCAGCCTTTTGCTAATCACCTGATAAAATTCGTATCGTAAAGCACATTTTGCTTCTTCTATGTTACGATATACACTAATTCATGTTCACATATATTGATTTCTACATTAATTGGTATTATCTGCTGGTATAGTAATCAGTCACCGTTAAGAATTCATTATACCTTAGGTAGAAGTAGAAACGGAAAATTCTTTGCTGCATATTGAATTTTTGACGAATAGTTGTATTCAACGACATGTGTGACGGCGAATCTTGAACATTTCTAACATTTCTAATCATAGTTCGCTGTCTCGCAACCCGATGCGAGATTTTCATTACAATTATGCACTTTTAGTGCCGTAATCCACGCCAGTCTTAGACTTTTTGACTACGCTCGTTCGTTATCAGCCATTCAAAGTTCTTCAATATCGATAACTTTCGACAGGGAATGCTTGTTCAAGATAAAATTCTTCATCCTCGAAATAATCGACCAACGAAGAAAATAATTGAAAAGTTGTGCGCTACGCTGGTGGTTTGGTTCGTTTGAAAATTTCATACGATTTGCTGAACAGAGGTATAGAATTTACGATTAACGAGTGTTAAATAATTCGGCTATTGTAAGGTTTAAAGACAAAGCGACCTGAGCGGCCGTTGAGAGGCGATCGAAAATTCGAATAAGCCCGACAATTCGGATTAATTCACGCGAGATGTATAATTGAGAGGTATTTGCGGTTTTATCATAACAGTTTTCCGTTGCGATCCGAATCGATTCGGTGAGTTGCAAGCAGGAAATAGATGCAGAACGAAATACATCGAGTTTATACTATATCTGTGCTATCAGCGTGTGTACATGAACAGAGAAATTAAACGAATCCCGATTTAAAGTGCTGCAAACCGTACTAAGCGAAACACGGATCGGCACGGATCGAATTATCGTGATTCTAGGCCGCTCGTGTGTTTCAAAACGAGCAGGCCCGTTCACAGAATTATCTCTGGCGAGTGTCGTGTCTATTTGCCTAGAAATTAACTCTGACGTCCGATAAAGACGACGACAAAACATAGAGGGAAAGAAAGGGTGAAGAAGAAAGGAGGTACGTTGGAACGTGTTTCGTCTTACAAAGGTGAACGACTTGCTTGAGGGGCGCTTTAACGTTGCGTCTCGGCTTTAAGTCTGCTCGGAACGGCGGAAAATTGGAGGCAGCTAGCAAAATTTCGTGTCGTTCCCGCGCCGGCAAACATTCAAACGTCTAACCTGTAGATAAATTCGCCGCCAAGCACGGGGGTTAAAACGCGCAGCGACACTGGCACCCTCGCATGCTTTTCGAGATGTATACGCGTGCATACCTGGCTGAAGAAGGTGAGAGAGGACTAGCCGACTGCAGGGAGTAGTCAGTGGCAGCTTCCACGATGGAACGGGACAGAGGTAGGACAGGCAGAAGGGAGCGAGAATGGAAAAGTGGAAGGGATGAGAGCTATCGCGAATGGCGCACCCTCGTACAAAAGACCCTTAGTGCGCAGAGCGCGCGATACTTCAGTTTACTAATGAACCCAGCTGGGGGTGTACCACTGGAGAAGCACTTTTACTTCTGTCGCTCTGTCTACCGTCAGGCAGACAGACAGACAGACAGACAGACAGACAGACAGTTCACAATGGCCGTTCTCGGCTGACTCCGTCATGGATTCTTTAGCGCACGGGGAACGGGGAAAGTCGCCGCTGTTAGCGTTAAGGAAAGGGTGCTGAACGAGACTGCAGGAATTTTCACTGGTTCGATGATGCGCCTTTCGAGCCGAAGGTCGCTGATCTCAATCGAAATGGTGAAATTCCAGAAAGAACCGAGTATGACCCTTTTTAATAGCTGAGGGCCATCGATGCCGAGGATTGAATGGGGTAACACGATGACGATTCTTTTAGTTACCTCTTTTTTCCTGAGTACAATTAATTATCGCTGGCATAAAAGATTGTATTTGCATCTCTGTAATAACTGCTTCTCTTCGAGAAGTATCTGCGGACTATTTTCTTTCGGACTCTAGAGGGTAACTGTCGAACTGTCAATGGATTTGTTTGGAGAATCGATTCGTAGAATTTGAGGTTCAGTACCTTTTTGCAGAAAATCTGTAACTCACAATTCAGTTGAGAATGACAATCTAGCAACGCTTCGTCCGAAATGTGAGACTCGTTCGAAATAGTACCATTGTACACGATTGAAAGTTTCTCTTTGGCAATAATTAAAAAAAAAAAAAAGAAAAGAAAAACTGCCCGACCATGCTGCTAATATTGGCATTCTGCGCACTTTCCGTTCAACGGTAACGAAAAGCAGAAAGTAGTTCTACGATCGAACGAAACTTGGTTGGAAGAACAAAAAATGGTCGTATAATTCTGTTCCATGGCTCTTACGTTTGCATGGAAGAAAGCGGAACGGTTCCATGCACCAGCAGAATTTATGAAAGTGGATTTAACACCCCTTTAAACAAAGCCGGACCCGTAGCGATGATTTTTCCTCGCGTACCAGCGCACGAATAAAATTTTTTTGAATTTCAAATAAGTCCATGAAATTGTAAAATATAAACCGCAGGCCTTGATCCAGCGATCAATGCAACGGAATGCGAGGATAGACGAGGACAAATACGAAATGTTTTGTACGTTGTTTGTTCGTCGCGATACAGCCGTGAGATTCCTGCAAAAATTTTCATTTTGGAAAAACGAAATGCAAATTTGCGTATAATTTTCATCGAGAATCCGGGGGACAACCAGCAGAAGGGTTAGGTTGCAGTTGATGAATTTTCCACGGCGTAGGAGCACGTATAAATTGCTCTTATTGCTTCCATAAATTTCCTTTGTATAAGAGAGAATGAGACGCGCTCATCAAGTTTCGACTAAATTCATGGAAATTGCGAACGAGAATAGGGAAAGGGGAGAACGAGAGAGAGAGAGAGAGAGGGGGGGGCAGAGCGAGAGAGAATGGAGAAACACTCCTTAGGAGTTTCGCGTTGGCTCGTTGAAAAACGAATAGCTGAGCGAATGGCGTTTATTACTTGCATTTCTGCGAGTCATTATCTTGAAATATGTGGGCGTCGAACGTACAGAAAGAAAGGAAAGATGATCGTAACGATTAATTATCCGAAGACGCTGGATGGAAGAATTTTTTCGCAATGGAATTTTTGATCGTCGGTGGATGGTGAGGGGAGGGTGAAGGGACTAGAAACAAGCATCGAAAGCCCCTAGAAAACTGGAAACACATTAACTTGGACCTTCCATGGAAGAGAATTGTCAGGTGTCGAGCGTAAAAATTGAAGCTGCCTTGGCGTCAAAGGCAATTCTTGCATTTCATTTGCGAAAGTTTTCATACAGAAGCGCGAGATGCGTCTAACGAGATCATAAGGATGAGAAGTAGAGAGCGTGAGATAGAAAGAGGAAGGGAGTAAGAGCGTAACGCGTACAGATGAGATCGCTTTGTTACTGTCAACTCGGAGACAGCGACGGGTGAAATAAAAAATGTCGAAGTAACGAGGGAAGCGTTCATATAATCGTTGGGCTAGTTGACTGAAAAGCAACCACACGGTTCCTCGCTACCGTTTAATTGCTCGCACTTTTCCACTCCGGCTTTGCCCGTGAAAAACTGCGGGACATAGAAGTTACGAGCGTATAGACCGACTCGCTACATCGGCGAGTATTTTATACGAATGAGAAATCCCCTCCTCCGGGCGACCTCATTCATTATATCGCAGCAGGAATTTTCGACCGACAAATCTTCCGGGCCACGCGAAATTTTTAACTACCACCGTTGCTGTCTCGTCAAGCATAGGTCACTCTCAAACTTTCTAATTACGTTTCACTTTTTCCCCTCCAATGATTCTGACGTTCTCTACCACGTTCATCGCCCTATCTCAACTGCAGAAAAACTGACGTCTATGCTATATATCTATTGAGAAAAAAAACGGTTAATGCGTTTACCTCTTTAGATACGAAGCGTACTGACTGTTCGATTTAAGAATTATCAACGGATCCCTTCGAGATACTACCCCATACAAGATGCGAGCACATACCCGCAGGAGCTGGACGTAAAGGCGAACCACCGTCCTAATTGTGCACAGGACGATCATGTTTCGCAGTACACAGGGGTATTGGCTCTCGATGTCGCGCGGTTTCCTTGTGCCGGTATGCACAGGTACAGGGCGTTACGAAACCTGTGTGCTATTAATAGTAACGGAAATGAAATGCATTCGACTCGAAGATTGATGCGTACTTGAGACGAGCAAGTTTTTGAATAAAGATCGAACAGGATGCTCGGAAAATGCGAATTCGAAGAACGTTATGTATACCTGTTGGTGAATCTGAGTGGTAACTAGAGATGTATGTATATGATGCTCGTTTGCTAGAGTGAGTCCTCTTCGGGACGAACAGTGCATGGCGAACGAGAGTTTAGAAAGAGCGTTTTTAGCGACGGTACGAGGAAAAAGTTTTAAGCGAAAGCAAAGGAATTTCAACAAGCGAATTGTATACGTAGGTGTATGAGGGGCTCATGTTGTTTAATATGGATAATGTTAATCTATTTCTTTAGCATAAACAAATTGTAAGGCATACCTATTACATAGAGATTTTTTATTTTACCTATATCAATATACCGTGCATGTATTGTTAAATATTAAATTAGTTTAGCAACGGATGGAAATAACAAACTTGCAATACGTCACCATGCAATTCACGGTTTCATACGCCTTTCAGGAAAAAGGACAAACAGCTCGCCGAGATCGACCCTGTATAATTCAATATTCGACCGTGCAGCTGCGTTGTTAAATTGTTGGGAAGGTGAAAGAACAGGCAATTCACTGGGACGGCAGATAGGCGAATAATTTAACAGATCTCCGACGGAATTAGCATTCTCACTGCCGATCGTATTAATCCTACATCGATCCAACCAAACGCGCACATCGCGCGCATCCTCTATATTGAGATATCTATATTACCTTCGTCGCTTTCGTGGGAAACGTTTATCTGGAGCGTGCAGAGATTACCAGTTGCGCGAATTATTACAGAAAATTAGAAACGCGCCATTCCGTAAACCATACAAAGCCTAAAGCCTTAAGTACCGCATCTTTCTTCGGCCTATACCTGTTGAACAAACTTTCACAAAATATTGAATTATTTCGAGGAGATTGAAATATAATTTAATATTTGTATCAGTGAAAGACGCAGCTGTTCCATTACTATTACATATAGTTCCATAAAAGTGACTAACATAACATTAAAGATAAAATACGCGGATCTCGTCACACTTTTTATTGTCAACAAAGAGAGGGAGGGTGTCATAGTGAGCGGAGAGAATTCGGTGGACCGTCGAACGGCATCAGATAATTCCGACGGGATGGAGCAGGTGTTAACGACGTAGCGTGTTTAGCGCACCACCATATTTTCGCCGCTTATCCCGTCGGTGTTTCGCTCCGGGGAGAAAAAAAGCCCACAGAGAGACCCTCGACGAGCGTATACTAGCGGGGGGAACCGTTCGCCTATTTTCGGTCGGCGAGCAAGCCCAAACACGCGTGTCCTGCGTGTGTACCGTCATAAATATATCCGTCCGCGCACAAGGACCTACTATTGGAGTACGCGGCCCTTGCTATAAGCATAAGCGTAAACTTCGTTAACGAGAAACTAATTCTCCTCTCGCGCACCACCGTAAGAAAGTTTCGCAATTTAGGGAGGCTGAGGGGCTAGAGACTACGACGAGGTCGGGGACAGTCGAAGAAGTGGGGGGAGGGCTGAATTACGATGCGAATTAACACGATGCTCAAGGTCGTTGATGTAGTTTACCACGACCGTACTGCCATTTTCGTCTTCTCGCAGACGCGACTCGAGAATCGGAAACCGGAGAGACGATGGACAAACGAGGAGAACGAGCCATTTTTTCCGCGCCACGGCACGAAACGACGGCGTCGCGACGAAATTGACATTCGGATAAACGGATTTCAAAGTAATTTTCCCCCCAACGACCGGGACAACGTGTATTTCACTTATGCGTTGATAATGCGCGGACGATAACGACGCGGATGTAATTTTCGGCATGGCCGCTCGCGTATCGCGGTCTAGTTTGTATCCTATTAAGCACTACGCGATGCTTCGTTCGCCGACAATCGCTTGATTTATCGTGATGTCGTTATGTAAAAAGCTTCGTCACGTTGAAGCACTTGTAAACGCATCAAATTTCGAAGCGCTCAAAATATTTCTTGTTAATAAAATTCTGAATACCGCACAAATGCTCGATCGCCATCTTCGTTATTTCCATACTACAGTTTCTTAAAAAGTCAAACCGTTCAAAGGTTAAGTCGTTCTCAAAATTTTATTCGTCGGAGTCTTTGATAAATTTGCTCGTTAAACAGGCTTAATGTTCGAATGTCCAATGATTTCGTAGATTTTATCGGTTTAGCTAAAGAAGTTTATCAAAGTTGTTTGTAACTGTAAGATCAGGAAGATGCGTCTTGTCCGTGTACTCTAATACTAAGACTTGACAGCAGGGCAAGTCTGTGCAGCGCCATTAATGGAATACACCACTTTCTGAACGACCTCATCCTCGACCTCGTTACGCGTAGGTGTACATACGCGTATGTTTACCCAGGCTGAAGGGGCTGACGATGTTCTCTCTTTTCCGCTTCCACCGCCCATAATCGGCGAACGATACACTCGCTATTATGTGCGGGGAAACAGGAGGAGGCTCCGCTTTCAGCTCGTCTCCCGTTCGCTTCATCCACGCTGGACAAACATCGCAGCTCGGTGCACCTCTGCGTCGTGTACACACAATGTCACGAAGAAAGATGTTCCATGGGAGTGAGCTGGAACCGAACAAATGCTACGCGCTTGGACTTTGAATCAGCTCGTCCCTCTTAACGGAAGCGTAACATAGCTGAGCGTTATTAATACAAATCATAAAGGTCCGAGTACATATGTACAAACGAGCTTAAGTCTATTTTGGATTGGATTTCATTGGCATCGAAGATCTCCGATTCGTCAAGTTCTTTCGTTCTTGCTTCTGCTCATTCGTAGTTTGAAAAGAAAATCGTTTGAGATCTATTATTTCTAAGACTTTCTATTCCTAATTTTTCGAGTGCATTCTTCAAGTACGATGTCAAGAGGTGACGCTCTGTTCGATTTTTATTCGGGACAGAAAACAAAGCGGCGATTCATTGACTTGCGTGAAATTATCCTGTAGCGATGATATCATCGGTACTGTGTCCACACCGATCAACTACGATTTCAATTGTTTTCGCGAATAATTCGGTTCCGTGTAAAATCCGGAACCGGTACGAGCATTTCGCGCAGTGTGAATCGAGAATTCCCTGTAACATTATTGAGAATATTTACGGGGTGTATTGTTTCATGTAGTTACACGTTTTCCAATTTTACTCGCTTTGAATATCAGCACAAACACCATTATCGATACAGCACAGGAAAACGTAGCGTAGCAACGGATACGCGATATACATTATACGTTGTCATAAAATATTATCAGGAAAATTTATGTCATGCGCTGGCTAAGATTTGCAAATTGTTTGTCCAATCGTTTGTTATATTACGTATATTACACATCTCTAATTGATGTCATTTCGCAACGAAATATAACGTGTCTCTACAAACATTAAAGATTCTAGATCGTTGATGCGTATTACGATACATCTGAGAAAATACCAGGCAAAGTAACCGAAAATTTTGTGTAAACATGTACATAGTTCGAACAAAATACATATGTACATTGAGATTTAATATTTTCATTTTTTTTCATGCTCTGAATACCAAACTGTGATTATAGATATTAACTGTGTTTGGTAATATAAATTAAATAATGAAATTGTGTTTAAATTTTCTCGCACGCGTTTCACGATATCTTTATTTTGAAGTATCGAAACGGTTTCAGTAACATATCGGTAAGCCGCAACGAAACGTCGTTGAAAATACATCCTTCCGAATAAATCACGCGATAACAAATCGCCGACAGCGTTGTAAATGCGCGCGCGGGACTGATAGAAAATTGAAACCATTACTGGCTCTGTTGGCCGGTACGTTTATACAACAGATATATAATGGAAGGTCCTATGTAAGCAACAGGGGGTAAATGTACCGATCAGAAACGTATACGGGGCGCGATGATGGTACAAATTGTATCCCCGCGATTTCCTCCAGAAGATCCGTAGAAATTATAGATAATCGATCGTCGTCGACGCCAAGATAGGAAGGCCGAGGGAAATAATATTATTTATCAATCGTCTGTCCCGTGTCGGTCAAGTCCCTTTTGCTGCGTGCACTGGCGGAGCCTCTGTGAGATAGTCTTGTACATGTATAATGCATCCCACGGGAACACGTTGCCCCCTTCGTCCTCGTCGATCGGTACATACGTAGTTGCATCCAAGAAGCCTCGTTAATGTGAACGTATGTGTACCCCATACGGGAATATGTATTTGCTATCCGGCTGTGCAGAACATACCCTTGGAAACTTGGTGGATATTGTAATTTCATCTAATTGTAACAGTGGCTCCTGAAACTGAAACCATCAAGTAATGTTTAACGTAGCTTTTAACGTCGTTTCAATATGATTGGTGTATCGTACCGATATTTTTCCAATATTTAATCGGCTTATTCTTGAAAGACGTTTTATCAGAAAATACAGGATCGCCCAGCAGACAGGGCATACAGCATCGTTTTCCGTAAAATCTACACGTAGTTCTATAAATCTTTGTCCCATACGGATATCTATACGTCATATATAGCCGTCTTTATGAATGCAACTATTTGATGCGGCGTATGTATGGTTACCTGAATCGAATATACAATATATATACGTACGTGCACGGCCTGGTCCTACGTAGAGCGTACGCGCGCACTTCTCTAAACTGCTCTCGCGTTTACGAACGTCAGTTTATTCAAATTTTTACGCACGTGCATAGGCATTTATGCGGCGAATACGTATTAGGTAAACTAGGACGCCGGTTGCCAAGTTGAAAGATGTATCCCACGCTGGTACCAAAGGCTCGTGGTGAAACTCTAAGGAGGTCACGGAGCTGCTGAATTTCCGTATCTAATTTCAAACAAATGCTCCATCGAGCTCCTGAGAGCTCGTCTTAGTTTCAAATTCAGAATTCAATTCCCCAGCAGAAAAAGGGAAACTGGACGATGTTAATGAGTCATGACGCGGAAACCACTGTTAGAGAACTGCTACTTTAAATTATAATGCACGGAAACACGCGCGCTGGATTATCAACGCAGACAAGCTGCCAACTTTTGTATACTTCTAAATATCTGTGTACCTACTATGGAACTATTCGTGTAGCCATCGTACCCCCTTAGCTTCGTACTCGTCGTAGCTTAGGATACAAATATTAATGCAACAAAGTTATAAGCTTATGGATATTGTGCTTCTTACAACGTTCTACTTCCGACTACGCGCACGCGTTAAATATAACGATAGTAAAATCTTACGTTTAGAAACTCGATTCACGATTTATCAAATATATATGGCATTAACTTTATACTAACTAATTTGGTTTAATTATTAATTTAAGTTTATATCTTTTCCTATTCCTTTCAATTTTTAGAACTTTCTTCCTCATGGCAAAACTCGTAATTAAGAAATAATTAACCATACCGCAATTCATCTCGGATCAGTCCACAAAATGCGAACGTACAGCGGGCCGAATTTTCGATCGGCACTATGTACGCGCGGGAGAATCGTTCGAGTATTCTGTTGAACGTTAGGTCGAGTGAACTGCAGCTACACCTGCACGTATGCAAGTGCACGAACAGTACGTGCGGCGTATGTTGATGGGGTTGCGGTTTGACTCCGGTGGCTGTTGGATAGCCCGCCGTTATTATCCGTAACTCGTGTTGCGGCAGTCCCGGAACAAACGCGGCCGAAAACCTTCGTTTCCTGCGCTGCCTCTACGTCAGCTTCATTCTCTTTTCCATGGGGCCTGTCCAACCCTCCCGATGACCCCGGAACTGAGGATGATTCGTCACTGTCGCGAAACGGGATCAGTTATGTTATTGTTCCCTCTGACCACCCTTCCACGGCTACGTTTTATCGATTACATTCAATTATTATACATCTTATTCCTCCCTATATCGCATAATTCTTACGATTGATATCACACCTTCTTTAAATCAATCACTTAATCGAACAGTATCGTTCAAATGGAAAAAGCAATCGGAAGAATATCGAGGTGGTAAGAATGGTAAAACGATTGTATTCTGTAGGTACGCCGGACCTGTTGTACTTTGGAAATGACACGATAATGTATTCTTGGAATATTTTGAAAGTTTTCGTGTTACTCAGTACACAGAGCAATGCGGAATTCTCCACCTGTATTGTATAATCCATAAAATTCTTATTTCCAGAGTTCCATCGCAGTCTGGTAAACTTTTAAATTTTCCACCGTGCAGCATGCGCAATTCAGAGTTTGAGAAGCAGCGATGTGCCTGTTTCTGTGTTCCGTTTCTACTCGCGAGATATTCAGTTTCGAAAACGGTTTCTCGCGTGTTATTTCAACGAGATCTTTTCACGTCTTTCTTTTCTACGTGTTTAAGAATCCATCCCGGAAATTCTTCGTTATAACGACGAGCACGATCTCGACTACCTTGTCGGTGCCAAGAATCTACTTCATCCACGCCTCGGTCGAATTCACGCGAAAGTTGTAGGGTATAAAGTGAACGTTCATCGGATTTGGAAAGGGCGTAGATAACACGAGCTCCGTAACGTTTCACACGTTTACCACATTTGCATTTGTCCGATCGAATTAAACCGGCCGTGAAGCGGTTTCGCGAGGCAAGATGTACTGTCGAACGAAAGGCTGGTGATCCGACGTGAAATATCTTAACCGCTCCAAGAGGGTCCTTGTCCCTTTTCGTCGAATTCGCGGGCAGGCTGATAAAAGGAAAGCCGGAGAAGGCGAAGGGTGCGTCGTCGGGAAAAGGAGGAGACCGATGTTCCTGGTTGCTTTGGAGCAAGTTTTCGTATGTACGCGCGTAAAACCTTTGGCCCTTCAGCGAGACGAGCGGATTACCGTTTTTGGCTTTCATCGTCGTGCAAAAGAGTCTCCCCTCTCGTATCGTGCCGCGTCGTACGAAATTCATTCTTGATCTCACTAAATGTGATAGGAAAAGGAACTGATATTGCCCCGGCGCTTCCTTCGTAGGAAAATTCCGAAACATTTTATTAAAGAAATACTCCAGTCTGTTCGTGAGGTGGACAAACGATGTTACGCGAATAAAATACAGTTATTAGCGAACCGAAGAATTACGATGGTATTTAATAATATTTTACGAAAACATGCAATATCCCTCGTTTCGATGCGATGAAAATGCACGTCGTGTCTCGTCGATGGAGTTCGTTGGAATTTGTCAATTGTAATTCACGCTAACCCGAGTTCTCGGGAAGATGGCCGTGTTACGGCGCGTCCGACGATATTTAAGATATCCTTCAAGAAGCTTTACGAAATCCCAACAAAACATAGCTTGGTTGGAAAAAGGAATTTGTTTGGTTGTATGTTGTTGTCAGGTATGCCGGGAATGATCCACAGTTCAGTAGCTGGTAGCCGACATCTCCAGAGACAAGGGAATATCGCGAGAATATTTGCGAGACCGTTTCAATCCTGGCCACGCTGTTCAAATTTTTATTTCGCGAGAGCGAGAAAGCTGTGAGGCGAGTCGGTTACGGTGCACATAAGAACGTACAATGTATTTTCACCCTATCGGCTGCAGTCCTCTCACGGTATGTCGATATCCTCCTGTCCAAAGCCTTTGACCTCGAAATTGCCGTTCCCTTTTAAACTTCCTCGCAGCCATTTCTTTTCGACGCAGCGCCGTTCTGATTTTTCCTCGCTTTATCGCGCCGCGCCCCACCACGCCTTTTCTCCTCTCTTTCTCTGGCGATTCGATATGTACGCAGATTTTTTTATGTACCCAGATTAGCAACGGTGAAAAAGTTGAACGCGACCAAGCACGATGTAACTCGTGATTAATAAAGACGTTATATAAAGAGATCTCGCAGGAGTGACCGGACAGTGTTTGCGTTGGCAAATTTTTTAAAGTCGCTTGCTACACTGGTAGCTTGCTAAACCTTAACTTTTTCTATGCTTAATAATAACGTCCTTGTTGCCTTTTAATTGCCAGTTACACGTATCATGCAGGATTGTACAGCTAGTTTATCGCTAGTTGTCTAGTTAGATAGATTTATTTGGCAATTAAGCGATCCAGGGAGCAACGCGGATAGCAGATTAAGCCAGTTGCACGGAGATGTAACAGCTTTTATGATGTATACATATAATGCTACGTTACCGTGAAACAGTGACCGAGACTTTCGTTCTTGTTTATTTCAAGTAACTTGATTTCAATCGATCTGCTGGGTCAATCGCGTCGTTAGTAATTCGCGTTCAGCCAACGAAAGACAACGACGATATTCCATTACGCGATTGGTGAATTTAGGTTTCACTGATAGCCTGATTTAAGAGATGAATTCGCATGGCAGTCACTTCGAATACTACCTTGGCTATCTTTCTTGCGCAATGAGCGACATAAATCAAGTTTGCGCGATTCGGATACGCGCGATATATCAATGACAGAATATATGAAAAAAGAAAGAAACGAGGAAAAGCAACGTCGGCGTCGGATCCGCGAAGCCATGGCAACCTACCAAAACGCGATCTTCGTGGCGAGTTTAAATGACGATACAAAATACGGTATGCCGACTGCATAAGTAACGCGGTACGACGAAGATTAAAATTTATCACTGAAATTCCAATCGTGTCGGTGAAAGCGTACGAACCTCTCTGATTAACAGAATCGTATCAACATTTCTAATTGGGTAATCTAAATTCCTTAAAACGTTTCTTTGAAAGTATAAAAATTTGCTTCTGTATTGCGCGAAACCAAAAGTTAAACTTTCCAAAAGAAAGAAAACATCCGTGCAGCTACGCGTCTACATGTGGGGGGAAAACAGGTGTTGTTTTAAACGAAATCGATAAAAAAATTGAAAACACCGAGACTGAACGGGCCTTAAACCCCCGAAGTAGAGGACGAAAGGTGCCACGACGAGGACCGAAGCATGGGAATGAGACGGAGTACTGTCGGCAGAGAAGAGCGATTGGGGGGAGCTAGCACCAAGAGTGTACGCCAGTGTTCGGGAGAGTAGTAGCGAGAGAAGGACGGAGAAAGCGACGGAAAAGAGGGACGAAGCAACGCGCAAGGGTAGGGAAATGTAGGTAGGGATAGCAAGATCGTGAGATAGAGGGAGAGGGAGAGGAAAGCAGAAGCTGGAGGAAAAGAGAAAAGGACAACATAGAAGAATAGAATGCCTGTAGCGATGTGTTTAAGCGAGTTCGAGTGGTTTTGAACATCCGATAGAAATTTCAAATTGAAAGCGTTACTTTAATTTCAAAAATTTTTAGAATATCCAAGATACTATATAATATAAATACTCTGTTAAAAATAATGAAATATTTAAAAGACGTAAAGATCTTCGGAATATTCGAATGTTTCGATGATAACTTTAATTATAACCTTTGATAATAATAAACGTGTATAACGGACATAATCCATTAGGCTACGTTCGCACTATCGACAATTTGTCGAGCGACAATGTGGATGGATTTGACGACTGTTTTATTATGAAAAGAGGAAGTAATCGAACTTTCGATCGATGCGAGCGAGAGCGACAAAACTGTCGCGCGACAGTGTGTTCTCTAGTGTGCGCATAGCTTAGAACTATTATAACGATAGTGTCTTTTCAACAAAAAGAATAATAGGCTACTTCGTGTACAAAGCTTGAAAAATTATCGGTCTTCGGAGACGTTCGAGTGTTTTAAATTCCCGTAGATCGACGATCCCGTTGGAGAGACTTAAACTCGACTAGTGCTCGAAGCGATTCGAACATTCGTACTAGTAAATTGCTCGAAAACTTGCGACATAGAGAATATCGAATGGCCATCGCTAGGTTCGGATGGGGTTTGCGAGGGGAAGGCGGTTGACGAGGGTTGGGAAAGCCGAAGCGTGGCTCCTCCGGGTGGGGGTAGTCGGTACCTCGAACGACTCCATGGGTCTCCAGTTCGCCCTGCCACGCTCAGTCCGACCCGGACGTTCGAGGGAGACGCGTCCTGTCTTCCGTAGTACGTACGTGTCATATCGGTACGCACGTTGTCGCCGTTGATAGCGTAACACACAGAACCAGTCTCGATCTGTCGCAAATAACACACAGGACAGGATCGTCGGTTGGAGGCAATACTCGATCGTACGATTTACGGATACAAGAGAGAGAGAGAGAGAGAGAGAGTGGTGTTATATACTGGCTACTCTCGGACTGTGGGACTGGTACGGTGACCGCGTCGCACGAGGTTCGCAAAGAAGGGTGAGAGGGAAGAAGGGAGAGAGAGAGAGAGTGAGGATTCAGGAGAGCGGGGAGAAGAGGGAGAGAACGCGAAGAAAAAGCTCTCTCTCGCTCTTTCTCTCTCTCTATCTCGACTGCCTCGCCGGCTTTCCACGGCCACGAATCGATAACACGCGACCGTCGCCGCGTCGGTCGTTCCTCTCTCTCGACCTCTTCTCGACGCTCGCTACACTCGTGCACGACCACTCGCCGCGACGATTTTTCCCATCGAATAAGCGCTTAACTCGTGCCCTTTCTCACTCGCCGTTGTCGTCGTCGTTGTTGTTGTTTGTCGTTCTATTGCTTTTCCCCATACCACACCATTGGGACGAAAGAATTCGCGAAGAGCTGTGTGCGGTCGTGTTGCGCCACTTTTGACGGTCGCGTGCCGCGCAACGTGATCGATACGATCGATGTAAGCAGTCGACGACGAAACGGAGCGGCGCGAGATCGAGAGTCGAAGCGATACTTTAGCGGCAGGTCGAGGAAACCCGCCAAAATATCAGCAACGATCTGGCTCGTTTGGACTACGGTTTCCAGTCGTCAACAAGGAATAAGAAAACACGTCAAAAAGTGATTCGTGTTCGACAGTGCTGGGTAAACGGAGGTAAAAGGCAAACGAGAGCGAAAGGAACGTTGTTGATCGGCCGCCATACGCTCACAGTGTTTTGTTTATTCGTGGAAGAGAATCGGTCACTGGATTCCCATTGTGCGTATCTCTGTGTGCCACGTGACGATCAACGTTTGTTTATTTTGGTGCTTTTTGTCGCCGTTCACCTTGTTTGGCTATTCCACCCTGGGCCTTCTATACCAGATTCATTTCTACTCCCTGGAATCATCAACAAGGTTATCTGGCTCGCGGATGTTCGTCGATATCGCGCGTGTCGATCCTCGAAAAGTAAGTAAACACTTTCTCCGTTGTTTTCTTGTTTTGGTAAACACGACTCGTTAAAGCCATCGCGGGCTTTCTTCGCTAATCCCGGCTTGAACTTTGCACCGAAATTATTGTACTTGTAAATTACCCGGTTGGCATACGACCAAATGGTCGATGCTGCTAATTTAACTGTACGTTTTCATTAGTACACGAGCCAGGCTCGTTAATTCGAGAATCGTAGCCTCTCCAGCTACCGATAATTCGCACGGCGCTCGTGTAAACTAGGAACACGACCATTGACATCTTCGCTACTCGTACGAGAGATGTCGTCTCGTTCGAGCTAATTCACTCTACTTACGGCTTGAATTGTTTTAAGCTCGATTCACCGAACGATTGACCGTATTCGCGCGTGTAAATTCCATTTGATTAGGGGCGGAATTACGAAGTTAGGTTATGTTAGGCTTACTTACGAATCAGAGCCGCAGTCGAAGAGATCGACCGCCAGTGGTAATTGTTGGGCGAGATATCGTAGTTTTTATGGAGGTATTTTTATCGCGCACTTTGCCGTCTAAACGCGTCGACAAAGCCCGTGACAGAGCGCCGCCGGCGACTTTGTAGATCGTTCACACGGCGAGATGTTTTGTTCCGCAGCCGAGGAATTAATCGATCGTAAAGAGGCTAATGTGAACGATACGCCAGCCAGCCGTGCACGGAGAACATTCGACAAAGGAAAGCGATATATCATGCGGGCTCATTCTCTATTCTCTTCTGTTCTCCCTTATCGTCTCGCAAAAGACGCGTCCTTTTCTAAGTAAATGGTATCTTTTTACTATTCTTTTGATTATGCCTCCGCTCGAGAACTAGTTCTTATTCGGGTTTTCAGTTTGTTTTCTTACCTTAAAATATCGTTCTACGTACACATGCATTTCAACTTAATTTAAGTAAATATTTGTTAATTATTCGGCAATTATCTCCCGTAACATTAAATAAGAATGTTGTGATATTAATCTATTAACTGGATCATTTCTTAATCATAAACTTTTACAATTATAAGATCAGAATTTAATAATGGCAAATCAATTTTAGTTAGACTGATTTAATTTTAGTTCTGGCAAGGATTAATATTATCCTTTTCTAATAGAAATGATTCACTAAAAAGAAAAAAAAAATCATTCATTACTTCAATTTACAAGTAAGATTATTATATCCAGAAGACGAATGAAAAAGATCCAATTGACTTATTTTGCTCGGCAAACAGGTTGAAGCATAAGAGTAGTATGTTTTAGGATTTATATATATTATATAGAATAAACCAGCAGGCTATGTTCCACGTATTCCATCCTGAATGGAATTTTTAAGATGGGAGGATTGCGTCTGAAAAACAAATGCAATCAGTTTACTTTGACTGAACGTTTTTCAAGGGGACCTCGAAGGGTCTCCGCGGATCTGAGAGTGAGTTAAACGGCGCATTGATCGAGATACCACTATCGTAGATTAATATTTCTCGAAAGAGAGGCGATTGCGTCACATGAGAGCCGCGCTTAGAGTCTAGGTGGAATTGAAAAATCGATTTCGGGCAGGGCGTTAATAAAAGATTGGACGTCGAACGTTAGGCGGACAAAATATAGGGTAGAGAATCTGTAATTTCGTTCTTCGTGGGATTCTCGAGTTCTCCGACGTCTCATTAGATTTTATCGCAGCGGGGTTCTACGGCTATAGTCGAGTACCGGATACTTGAGACTTTATTCCTGGCCATAGTCGAGTCACTGAAAGTTACATACTTCTGAAAAGTCCCGCCAGATTCTATTGCCTTCGAGGAGAACGCGACAAACTCTCGACCGTAGCAACATTACTATAAAATGCGCGAACTCTTCTGGATTACGTTCGAATTTAAGCTCACTCGATTAACGCGATATTTACAACCTTGGAATAACGTTCGAGTCGTTAAGCGACTAGTATCATTGTCGAAAAGATTCCTTACTTTAACAATTAAAGATTTTTAGTGGCTAGACACGATCGATTTAATCTTATATGAGATTAGTCCAGACAAAAATTCCGAGTACGACAGTATTTTTTATAACAATGTTGAAATTTGGAACATACGTTACCATCTACATATGAGCATTTCGATATTCCAAAGAATATACTATGGAGTAAAGCTATATGAATATCTTTTACCGTACAATAAAGTACCTATTGTTGGAAATATCATAAATTTTCATTAATAATGAAATCATCATGAAAAATCCTCTTCTATACAGAAAAATATTTTATTCCGTGTACTGCATGAATCTTAGAAAATAATGGTCTTATCTCGAAAGCGGGCCAGAAAAGAACGGTATGTTTAACGCCGTGTTTTCTCAACACACGTGTCTGTTTTCCAAAGATTATAGTGAAAATAGTTTGACAATAGTCCCTCAGTTCCTACGAAATACCAAAATACTTTCTACGAGTATACCGATTACATCACGTTGCTCACAACGAATCAGAGAAACGTTTCGTAATCATCTTCGTTTCAGAGAAAAACACATTTCAAGCAATGGATTTAGGGATTCGGGCGTCGTGGCTATTTTTTTCTTGTTGTTGAAAATGATGCG
The DNA here is from genome assembly GCF_910591885.1 of Bombus terrestris. Lineage (NCBI taxonomy): Eukaryota > Metazoa > Arthropoda > Insecta > Hymenoptera > Apidae > Bombus > Bombus terrestris. The sequence continues at coordinate 1,813,032 of NC_063286.1, forward strand.
TGGCTGCAGTTGATCGGACGACACAGGGTCTCTTTTCATCGGGGTGAGGTTACGGCGTATTTATTTTTAGTCAAGGCTGAAGAAGGAGACAACGAAAAGACGGAACTTTGCCTTATTGTTGGATTCTGTCAAGTTTGTTCGCAACTACGCACTGAGATATATAAAGTTTCCTGCACGGCACAGCTCTCACGGTGTACTTTAGCGCGCTTAGCACGGTAAGACAATATTGACTTGGTCGTGTCTCCCCAGAAAAGCTAGCAACTTTATTTTCAAGGGTTTCCGTTATCGGTGAAATCGCTGAATTAACCACTCGCACGATATCGTTTCTCCTCCTGTTTTCGAACAGATCGACCAACCGTTCTTTCATTCCGATATTCTCTCTCTCTCTCTCTCTCTCTCTCTCTCTCTCTCTCTCTACATTCTCATGGAACGTTTACCTATTATTTTCCAACACTACGCACACAAGAAATCGATCGGCTCCCATGACCTCTTATAATCTGTTCATCGGTACGTTTTTAACAAGCAACGCAGGTAAACTTCTCGCGCTTCGCTTCGCTGCTCTTATTGCTTCCGCGGTCTTAATAACAAGAACGGAAACTTATTTCGAGCCAAAGACGAAAAGTAAGCTGCTCGTGTTCTCTGCTGGCGAAGAATTTGTCCCGCTTTTCGAAGCATGCATTCACCGGACACGAAAATTATATCCTTACACGATAGCGTTATAACGAAAGTTTCCCCGAGTAGGTTCTATAGCTTTTCCTCATTCTGTCGTGCACTTGAATTATCCTGAAAGGAAACTATAAAGTCAGCACAATTTTTCGTCTCGCTAGAATTTTACAAGTTACTCTTTGTTTTGTACATGGTGTTAAAAATTATAGTGGTGTAAGTCAAGATTTTGAGAATTTGAATGTAGTCGCTACGTGTTACAACTTTCACAGGTGTCATCCCTTTAGTTTCATAATAATTAATTAAGTAGCAACTTTATTACGCACAATGTTTTCACTATTATAAATAATAGATATAAGACGCTATTTTATGGAAACAGAATATGACTTACGTCATTTCATTATGACAGTTGTGTCCCAATATAGTGCTAATGAAATTTCAAAATGTTTTATATGACTCATATAATGTGAGCACGAAAGTTTTTTGCGATGAGTCTTGAAACACTTTTGTGCGCTAATGTATTTATCTGTTAACATGTTTCTAAAATAACTTAAAATAAAAGACCGATATAAAACGCACAGGTTATCTATTGATCGAAGTAGAGAAACGCACGTGTCGACGTTTATGGCTTTTACGATTGTTTTTATCTTTGGATACATGGTTGGCGTCATTCGGATTAGCATATTTGCCAGCCATGGTATAATTGACCGGGCCCTTTCCCTCGTGATAAATATCGAAGGGACAGGGTCCCCCAACCGGTTTTCCCGAAAAGAAGCTCAGTGAACTTGTCCCATACGGTTACGGGACAAGGCGAGCGTACACGTACGCTTATTTAAATACCAAATAGAGCATTCCCCGCGAGTCTCGTGGCCTGTGATTTTCATGGCGGGCGGCGGCGTTGCAACGAGGGTCCGTCCTGGCGTGTCCTGAAGGGAGCGAAGCAAAGGAGAGGCAGGGGTTAACCGGTGCGCCCTCAAACGAGGCATAAAATCGGAGATGAGTCTGTCGTCGCGAAACGAGTTGCCCTGCCGAGAGAGAAAAAGGGTCGCAAAACAGTTTCGAAGGGTGGCCGGGTATTAATCAATCCAAAAGAATCGCGCTCCTCCGTGAGATGCCGCATACGCATGCCGCCGCCATTCGTTTCGACGTACTCGCACCTATATCCAAGTGTAACATGCAAGCATTACGTGCAACCGTTACGCGTTGAATATAAAAGAACACACGAGAGCACCGAAAAGAGCGTTCAACACTTCGAAATTTATATTCTCTCGCGAATGGCCTGACCACTGTCCCGATTGAATCTCCACCCCGCCACGGGGAAAATAACAATCGACGATATTTCCAAATGCGATGCGCAATGTTGCGCGTAAAGTTCAAGTATGTTTTATCGCACGACGTCCGAGTACGAATATCCGCATGAATTTTGGCTCGTTAAGCGATTCCCGTGATGATTGGAAATTGAAAAATTTGGAACGCAGTTGGAAGGCACAAAGGTTTTCAAATGATTGAAAGCAACAACGACACATTCGTCTTATGCCGGGGATAAAATCGTTTCCGTGTTTTCGTGTCGTTTTGGCCGAAAAATGTAGCTTCACCGCGAAAAACGTCGGTGAAAAATCAATCCAGTTTCGTTCCTATAGAAGTTTCTGAAACTGGTGGAATCGTGCGGCGGTGGCCGTTTCGCGATAACGGGAGGGCATGGTGGGCACGCGTGCGTTTGCATACATGTGTATATCGGGAGAAGCAGGTGGAATAGAGCGAAGAGGAGCGGAGAGGAACAGCGAGGAACAGCTCGCATGCTACGACGCGTACGTGAAACCTCGCTTCTCGTTTCTTTTTGTCCCCCCCCCCCTCTCCGTGCGCCAATTCGAGTGCCGCCCACTGCGAAACGAGCTACGGGACGGCGATAACAATGGGGTTGTTTTTACGAGCATCGTCGACGATCGGTCTCCGTCGCACCCGTTGTTGGTCATTGGAATCTCCGGCTCGGTCGGCGCTCGGACCCTCGACACACGAATTAATAACCGTTCCAAACCGCTCCGCCGCCGCTTCGGAATTAAAATATCCTTGCCGTGGTTGGTACGAGCGACAAATCCACAGAGGGCGGCGACGAACAGAGGAAAACGGGAGGGCTCTGGTCGACGCGACAGTTTGGCTGTCGAGGGGGGTGGTAGCGCGGATTGTCCGCAAGAATTAATCACTCGTCCAATCTGCGCGAAATCACGCCGTGTAATCACCTCGCGAGGTTTGTTATTAGCGGTCCGCGGCGCGTAAAGTACGAACATGCGGTCGTCGTCGCCGCGTCCAAGCCCGTACACTACCATTTTAAAAGCTGCCGGAAATGGAAGACTATCGAAACATTGCGATGCTTGTATCACTCGGTATAGTTTTTTGTTTTTCGTTTTCATCGCGAATCTTCCATTCCTCGTATTGAGTTCTCGCACACACGTTAGCAATTTTTCCCATTTTGGATCATAACGGCAAAAATATCGTCGGAACCGCATCTGTTATTTCGTAGAAAAATACGTTCGCAATGTTGGCGATGTAATCGATGCTTGTTTGTCTTGAAAAACGTATTCACCAACGAGACTTCGTCGCTTCGTAAATCTAGAACTGGATGAAATATTAGGAGTAAATCACGCGTGTTGATTGCATCTGAATCCTGCAATTACTCCGTGCTCCGATTGCTAACTTGACCGTGCGCGATGCGTTAATCGATGGAAGTTCTAGTTGGATTTTCGTGGTACACGTTGTCCAGCGAATGTTTCATTCTTCCTGTAGATTTGAAATTTCGACATCAATTTCAAGGCAGAAATTATAGTAGAAAACAAAATGGTGTAGGGGATATGGGAGCCAGTTCTAATTTAAAGAGAAACACGCGTGTATAGTTGGATCTAGTCAAAAGCGTCTCGGTACGGAGGAGTATAGGAGAGGAAATAGCTGCAATGGAAGGAAGCGAGAAGGAGAATAAAAGGGAAAAAGGAAGCCGGACTAAGATAGATAAGACCTCGTTATGGATTCCGGCAGCGTGCGCTGCAGGACATCCTCATTGCTCGAAGTGTCCTGCAAGATACGAAATAATGTCGGTGTGCATCCTGAGACACAACGATAACTTATCCCGTCTACGCCCCGTAGAATTTCTCCTATCTGCCTCTCTCGAACCTTTCCCCTATCTCTGCTTCCGCGACCTCACCTCATACTTCCAATCTGCAATGGTCGCGACAAGCCTCTCTCTTGCTCTTTTCCTCCATCTTCCTTCATTCTGTCTCTCTCTCTCTCTCTTTCTCTCTCTTCCTTTTCTTTTCTTTTCTTTTCTTTTTTTTTATGTATTCAGCCTTACGAACAGTGTTCTTTAGCTTCGATCCATATCAAGGTCCCTGAATCTATACGGTGACCTCCGCCACGTATGGAGACTCGCATTTGGCCGGTCGTAGTTGAAATAGGTTTAGTTTCGAAATTTCCCCTGGAAGAAACAAGAATTCTCATTAACAGTTTCGTTTCTGAAAGTTTTCGAATTAAGCAAGACTGTTCTTTCGCGATCGTTTCGGAACGTATTTTTCCCTTTTATACATAATTACTCACTTCCATTTAGTAGGCCATTCGCAACTGCGCTCATTGGAATTTTCTAATCTTCTCGCGATGGCTGCTTCAACGAACATTTACACTTGTACAAAAGTGTACCAGTTATCCAGAAAGCTGTTACCTGAAGCGGCAGACGAAATGGTTCACTTAATTAACAGCTTGTCTCCTGATAACGTAGCGTAGGAAGTGTTCTTTGACAGTGCGCTTTGGGTAGACGACTAATTACAGGGCCGAGAAATAGTAGACGATTTAATTTATCCATTCCAGTGACTTCGTTTAATTATCTTACGCAATAATGTCCCCTTCTAAGGAGGTATTCGAATACGTAGTAAGTCAAGTCATACTTGCGCATCGCGAATGAGAATGTGGTAGGAAACATTTTGTTCAAGATGGTTGTTAAAAAGTTTCTCTTTCGCAAGGAAATTGCGTCTTCCTTAAAATGAATCGAATTTACTTAAATATGATACTTCGTAACAAAAATCTGCTACTTTTGTTTGTAGTTTAAAAATATCGATATCTAGAATCTTTAACTAGTTATTATGCTGCATTATTGTGAATAAAGTATTATTTGTTGCATTGAAGAGGAAGCATCGGTAACCGCTGATTTTTCAAAGTTCACGATTTCATCGAAGTTAGAGAAAGTTTTACGCTATTATCATATCGATCATTTAGGTATTTATACTACTTGAATGGCACTGAAATGTAAATGTCACTTGAAGTGGAATTTATAGAAGAAACTAGGTTAAATGAAAATCTGAATAAATATACATTTCAAGGTGTCACCAAATTATCAGAATTGACGGCGTTCGGGCCACATTCCTTTGGAATAAATATCTCAATAGTTTGCATGCATCGCAATATCGAATGATACCTCTGATGAAGCTAGCTGTAAGCGGATGCTCGGTTTAGAGTTGAAATGGCAAAAGTCAAGCGTGTCGCTCGTTTCATCGGCAGTTTGGTAACGTTCTCTCGGTTTCCTGCCACCGGATGCACCGACATCGCGTGTTCTCGGCACAATGGTTCCCCGAAGAATTTCTTCGCAGTGTATTGCAGTTTGGAAAGTAGGTTCTCGTAGTGCATAGATATGGGAGAGAAATCGCTCGGCTGCATTTCTCCGGGATGTCAGAAGCAAGTTCCCGGCACGGGTTTGCTCCGTCGCAGGTCACTTCGAAACTTTCCTCTCCCGAACGCTTGCCATGCTTATGTCACGAAAGAAGGTGGCTAGGTTAGAAACAAGTAAGAAAAAAGAAGGGGTGAGGGCAAGGTTGAGAAAAAAGCGGGTTAAAACGGAAGACGGCGTTGAAGGGACGCGACGCAACGCTCGGCAACAGCAGCAGCTCGACTCGCGCCGATGAAAAATTCACCTCGACGATAACTCGAGCGTTGCATTTTTCATAGAGCCGCGGAACTTTCTTATCCATTGCTTATATCCGGTGTAGTTTTCCACCCAAGCCAACAACCACGCGTCTCCAGAGGCTGGTAAAGGTTCATGCAACCATTTGTTGTTCCACTTGCGTTTACACCTTTTTCCCGATCATACGCTTCTAATTCTTCCTTTGAATCTCCTATCTTACCATCTTTACCAGCGCTCGCAGAATGTGAAAAAGACCGTTTTCCGATGACGTCGTTTTGTAAGTTATTTCCATTAGATTTTTAAGTCATTAGACGCCAATGTGAAAGTAAGTCTCATCATTCGTTATTCATTGCACGAGCAGAAAATAATCCTGTTCTTAAAGAAAAAGAGAAAATTAAAACTAATTATCAATCCAGCAGTGCGGTATCGTGCTGCGATACTTACCCGCGAACTTTAGGAATTATTCGTCAGGTGTCCCAAATCCGTCCGTTTATGCAAACTTGGGTCGAACGTGTCCCGCGACTTGCGTGTATAATTAGGTTTCATTAAAACAAGACTTTCTTTGATATCCGCGACGTACAGCTACTTTGAGAGAACTTAAGTGACTCGAACAGGGGATATGGGAGAGAGGGCGGGGAGGGGGGGGAGAGATGGAGGGAGAACGAGCGTTCTATAAGTAAGTTGAGTAAAGTCAAATCCGACCGTGAGAACGTCGATAGGATTTGCTCTGCTGGCTGTAATTGAAACCGTATCGTTTTCTTCGCCGTTTGCATATGCAAATGTCCGACGAAACATCTGCTAATTTCTTTCGATAATTCGCGCGGATGATTGATCGTGAATGGTGGCCAGGTGCGCATTTATAGTGAAACAGGATTAAAGAAAATGAAGGAATAAAGAAAAGGCAAATGGAAATTGAAGTACGCGTAGTCGACCGGTCTCGCTAAAAATTCATACCGACTTTTTCATTGATATGCTAACACACGTAGATACGCATGTACATGCATCCTTATTTACATATCGTTGGAATCGAACCGAAAGTCGATAGCTACGTATTTACTAGTCGCAAATTAACCGAACGAACTTCGCATCCGAGCAGTTGCATTGCATTCAGATTCTGCGAGCTTTCACGGCGAAACTTTGGTTCGATGACATTTCGCCCTGCTGCCTTACCGAAACAAGTACGTCGTGATTACTGTTTTTATCAGAGACTAGCAAATTCCAGACTTTACGTAGATATTCATTCAGTTTGGTTTTTACTCGTCCATTGATTACTAACTATATTTTCTCGGTTACGTACTAATAAATTTAAATCAATTGATATTTTCATTCCAGAAGGTTCTAAAATTATTTCGTACCGAATTATAAAGCAAACGTATGAAATTCTAAATTCTGCTCGTCACCAACGAACTGAATCGGTCGGTCTTTCAATGTGATATGGCGTTTAACACAGTCTATAGGCACAGTCAGAAATAGACTAGCCAGCTCAGCTTCGTTCGCGCGAGACGTCCTCTCGATGACAGTTCGACACGTTCCATCCGGCTGGCCTATTTTCCTTCCAATTTTGCATTGGTCACGCTATACCGACGATAAAAGCGTTACGTACGAATGGTCGTCGACGTTGATTATGTACTCGGTGCGACCGTGAACCAAGCTTGTTTTCCATGACGCTTGGTTACCATAAGTTTCTTAGCTCGTTGTCAAATTACCGAGGAGATGGCAAAAAGTTGATGACACCTACCGAACAAGTGTTCCAGAGACGAATTTTTAGTGCATGTAATTAAGACGATTATGCGCGTACGATCAGACATGGAAATTCCGAAAAGAAGATGGTTGGCATAGTAGTGTTCTTTGGATAATTTTACAGATTCATGAAATACGAAGATTTATGTGAGAAAATAGAGTCGAAGATATTTTTATCTTGCATAAACCTGTGGATAGCGGAAATAAAACGATGTTAAGGGAAATCCAGAAATCCAAGAAACAAAGCAGACGCGTCGGAGATTCGTAGGAAGGATATTTACAGTGGTTCATGGCGGTACGATTAACTCTTAGGGAAAGTAGATCGAGCCGTTTCTGCGATTAAATATGCATGATTTGAGGTGAATATAAAATACCGGGGAGGATTCGACGTAGGGTGCACGCCGGTACATCCCCGGCATCTGTGCTCGAGGATTTAAGGACGAAGGATTCGTGGGTCCCGAGGGCGAACGGTGGAAGCACGAGAAACCAGAGGTTAAAAGAGGAGAAGAGCGAGTAGAGGAAAGGAAAGTGGACGAGAAGAGGCGAGGGGAAGTGCAAGGTTGTTTGCCTTCCAAGACTGAAGGGGCTCCGCTTGCTTATGAAGTCTGATCGCGTAAGATGCTTCCCCAGCTCCTGGAACCCCCTTGATCCTCAGATCGTTCTCATTCTCGTTCTGCCTTTCATTCTAGTTTTCTTCTCTTCGTTTCTCTTCGCTTTTCTTCTTTACCTCTGGCTCACCTTGTTCGAACGCAAAGGGAGCTTCGATGTTATCTGTGTACGTACCTTATTCCTGGTTATCCAATATCTGTTAGACGTATAACGAACCAGGCCAAGGGAAACAGTCTCAAAACGCGGCTACTGCAGTCGCGAAAGTTAATCTTATTAATTGAGAGTCGGATTCTTCGGAGAGTTCTTGAACACGGGTTTGATGCTTTAAATTGGATCCTTTAATTTCTTTCGCGTTCTCCCGCTCCCCCCCCCCTCCCGCGCGACGTCGCCCGGAACATTCGTTTTTTGTGCTTAATATCGTTGCTATACTCTCTTTCTCCTTCCCTGATCGTGAATGTAAATATCATCAATCGTTTCGACGAGATTCGATAAAAAGTACAAGAACCTCGAAACCATAGTTCGTGGAACAGTCGATATTTCCCATTTACGTTGTCATTTACCGCGTCACTTTGATGCATATTTCACGGAAATTGTACGTTAAGAACGGGATCGACGATATCAATATTCGAGCGCTCTATCGCGGATTTTACTACTATATGAAGCCAGCCGAATTACGACAATTTAATAATGCAGCATGTCTAGTTATTCATTCGATAGAAAATAATCCGTTGGGCTGTAGGAATAATTACTGTAACGTTAGTGTAACAGTATTATCGTTGGACAGCGCGCAATATTAATCATCAAGGGTACTGTAGGCTGATGTACGTTATTACGTTTACATGACCATAGAAAGTGGTATATACCCACGGCATCATTAACGTGGCATGTTAATACACTAATAACACTTTCCTAACGAAACTGTATCAGGGGAGTCTAATTCGCAATTTTCGTCCCGAATGAGATCCTTTAGTCTCTCTCGAACGCGTTAATCAGAGCTGATCCATTCTTTCGTTTATTATCACCGGGTATTAAACGAAAGTGTAATTATAAATGGCGTGCAAATTGTTTCGAACGAACTCCAATCGATCTTCCTATGTAAATTGATTTTAGGATGAATTCACGGTCGATTTTGCGCTGACAGTCGAGAAAAGAAGCCAAAGTAAAAGAGCAGGGAATGCGAAACCACCGAAAACTCTCGATCGTTCATCCACCTCATTAAGGATAGGCCCTTGCGCGGGGGCGTTCACCTAATTTAAATATTCCCCCGGTATTGACCTCCCGAGAGTTTTCTAATTTAACCACGGCGCCCCCTATCGGTTCTTCCCTCCTTCTCGCCACGTTCTGCGACTCGTTAAAGTCTATTAAGCGAAGGAGAAAACGCGTGGTCGAAAAAGGGTTAGATGGGCGTGAAAGGATGAACGCCGTTGACTCGAAGTGGAAGTAGCACGACGCTTAGGTGAGAGAGGCTGGCGGTGGAATAGCTGCCTTCTCGCTGGCGTCTCTAGAAAATTTTGTGGGCCACGTATGCTACCCGCGTCCTTTCGTGAAATTTTCCACCTCGAAGGATTCGATTCTATCGCACGTGTTTGGCCGTGCGAATTTTAACGCGCCAACAATTTCTTATTCGCTAAAGTTTCGGAAGAACTTCCATTTCACCTCATAGAATTCCTTTAGCTCGTTTTTGTTCTACCGGTTTCTTTCTGGTTGTGACTTGTTGATCCAATCGGTTCATTCATAATCCTTTAAAACGTGACACGAAACACTCGAGACATGAATTTCACAGTGTTTGTAAAGCTTATCCGTTCTGACGTTCCGAAGATATAATATAACCGACCCGGTGAATCAGCTCTGTTTTTCCTCTCGATCGTAGAAAGCGAGCGACCGAGGAAATTCGTCCGTTGTACAGAGAAGTTGTGCCTTAAATCGAGATTTCCTCAAAGTCTCTTTTCACATAAATCATCGTTGCATAGACGGTGTTGGTAGCTAATGCTAGTCTCGATTAATACTAATGAACCCGGGTCGCGAAACAACATTTATAGGTTCATAAACGGGCTTGATCGTTATTGATATTCCTCCCTTACAGCCATCAATTAACATCGTGGCTGGTGCGTCGAGGGCGGTTTTACGAATTTGGAAGGGGTATTTCTGGTTGGGTGGCAGCTCGTTACGCCGAGCTCTCTCTCTCTCCCTACCTCCCTTCCTCCCTTTCTCTCCCTTTCTCTTGTCCGGTGGACGAATAACCGCACTCATACACGCGTACAATGTTGGTGGACGTACAAAATACCGCGTACAAGGCGCGGAAACGCTGCAAGAGGAAGGAAGCAGATTCCATTTGCGGCTAAATGACTGATGCGCCCGCGTGTTGCGCGTCACGTTATGACTCTGGACGTGCGATGATATATCGCTGTAACCATCGCGCGCGCACACACATCGACTCCCGTTTCTGTGTACCTTGCACAAACACTCGTTAACGGTCATGAGAAAGATGTACGTCTGCGCGTAGTTATGTGCGGTCTACGTATGATACGCGCGCATTGCCTTCCTTCTCTGTGGTCACTATCCTAAATGGAACATCCTATTTCGGTGCTTTTAACCGTACCAGTCTTTCGAAGGTTTCCTACCAGCTGGCGGGCAATCTTTTCCTCTTTCGAACCGCGTTGGACGTGATTGATGAATCGGAGGAAAGAGACGGCGAATCGCGAAATAGAAGAGTTGGCGACGCGGCAATAGAAACATATGGTTCGAGTCGTTCGATCGACAAATTAACGTCGTGGAAGCTTTCTTTTTCGTTTCTCCGGGGCTTAGTTTGGAAAGATCTCGCGAAATCAAAGTAACACGTCGAACGTACACAATGGCGTGCACTGATGCTCGAGCGTTCGTAGCTCAATCACGAGTGGAGCCGGAACTCAATAGCCGCAAGTCCAGAGGCTCGGACACAAACGGAGCGAGTTCGTATTACGGCGTGATATCGCTAATTATATATTAGCTTGGTCACCGTGTTACCGGTCGATAACGCAGTGCCCCCGGTTTTGTAGTTACGGCACTGGCAGAGGTTGGTGTACACATTCCGGTGCTGACCCTGCCGGTCCTGGCCGGAAGGGTGGCTATAGCGGTTCTGTGTATATACTTGTAAGAGGCGCGTAATTTGACTATCGGCCTCGGTGGCGGCGCATCACCGCGAGATTACTCCATTATACCTCCATAGACAATGGAAACCGCTTACGTGCCCGTAAATGGCTTCGTCTACCGCGAGCCAGTCCCTTCCGTTGCTTGCCTCCCTTTAAATCTCTCCATCCACTCTCGGCTTCGGCGTCTTCCTTGCGCTACCGTTTTCACCCTCTTGGCCTTCTCTCATTCCGGCACTCCTCTCCCGTTCTCCTTATTAAACCTCCACCCCCGCAACCCAGCTCGTCTTTAAACGGCCCCGATGTTGCGCACCGCTGCGGAATCAGTTTTCGGTTGGTTAGATTCGCGTCACGATTTCGAATTGATAATTGCGACGGTAAGAAGGAAGGGAACGATCGAGGGAAATAGCGAGTAAGTAACCGGTTTCCTGCCTGTCGGACAGCTTTCATTTCCTGTCTCTCTCGTTTCATCTACGATCCAAGGTCAATTTTAGCGTCACAGCCTGTCAAGAGATCGCGTTGTTTTCTTCAAAAGCGAAATTCTTCTCTGTATATGTAGCCTTATTAATTTCATTTAATCGGACGAACGGTCTTCGACATAAATCTTGATGATATACGTCGTAAAAGATTAAGAGGTTGACCTAAAAATTGATTTTTCACCAGCGAGATATCGATTCGCCGACCTAGTTAGAGAGTAGCTCGTTAAAGACGTCGTTCCCGGTCGTTTAACCATCCTGACGACGTTACGACATCGTCACGTGCTCATGAGACGCGTTCAAACACATCTTAGCAGGGTCGCTAAGGTTTATTTACTTACAGAGAGAAGATGTAGAGTAGGAGAGAGTAGGGAAAGATCAGCGATAAACCGAGGAGGAGTGGCTGTAATCACAGCGGGGTGCGCGAACGACGTATCGGTGCGTTCTTTGTTAGGGATGATTTATACTGGATATTCGATTCATTTACAAACCGCTTTGCGCAAATTGATCCGGCCAGGCTCGTTACTCGCCACAGATTTTGCATCTTCGTCACAACCAGGGATGGAGGCGCACGAAAGCGATTTATCGCGTGCCAGGCGAAACGATCGATTCATTGTTTTAACATTTAGATAATGTTTGCGCTTCGGCAGTGCCGCCTTTGTTGCGTGTTCGATGTGGAAAGAAAAATTGCGGATTAGGTGATAAATATTGTTCTTGCTTTTTACGCGTGTAATTATTTACACGCCTGTGATTAACCGATCGCGATTCGGATAATCGAGTTGCTAGAACATGTATATAGATAAGCGGAAGCAACTTTTTCGAGAAACTTGTCTCGCTCGACTTTTAACTTTCGAGGGTAATGCAACACTTAGTCCTAAGATAATGCTTAAGAAAATAGTTGCATCGTTATAATCTTTCTGACAACACTGATAACTTGAAATCTGATAAGACATAAGGATCCTAGTTTAAGAACTACAGATATTACAAAAATTACTTGTACATTATTGTATTTATTACAACGTTTATGTAAATACTAATTAAATTGTTTTAAGTATATAAAATTTCGTATTATTTAATATAGTACAAAAATTTAGTACTATGAAAATAAAGTATAATATAGCATTTAATTAAAAAACGCTTTGCTGGAAAACAAGGGTATACAAAAATAGCATTTCTGGTAGGCGCTGCGGTATACTTAATCCACTGTTTTTAAATTTAAGTGTCCTACAGTCTGCCCTAATCGATTACTGTATTCATTTTAAAGAGCAAAATTCATCGTGCAAAGCTTAAAGTGCTGTGATTTAATCGTACGAGGTTACTAAATATTCCCAGATTTCCTCGAATGTATCTTTACGCCTATTTATTCCTTCCGTCTTGGTAAAGTATAGGGACGGAAATCTCGATATCAGCATTAGCAAGATACGGCACTGGGTAGCTGCAATGGCTGCACCGGTCGCCCCGGTCCTCCTGGACGCCCTCTCTCCTGTCGCCTGCATGGCTAGCATCCCTCTGGAATATTAATATGACGCGAAATATTATAAGCCGCGACAGTCGACGCCACGGGAATACTAAATATTATCCTGCAGGACCCGACGGTGACTTGATGCTCCTGTTGGCGCTTACATTTTGCTCTTGGCAGCAACCTGCATACTATTCCCATGCACGAAACATGGTGATAAACTGCCCTGGTTTACGTATCACCATTTCTCCATTATATATAAAAAGAACTTCTACTCACAACTCGATCGCAGGTACTAAGAAATGTATCGTTTCGAATAATCACACGCATTGCACGTAATTTAGTTAATTAAGTTCATTTTCTATCGACAAACTGTCATTGACTTCTGTGAAAAAAGTAACCTCTGCTAGAGATTAAATCTTCTGTAAATTGACCACGAGTCTAATTGTATGTAACGTGTCGTTTCGAATAATCACAGACCTACATGCAATTTAGTCAACTTAGTTTCTTTTCTACCGACAAGACTGTCACTGGTTCGCGCGAGGGAAGTATCTGTTAGAGGTTAAATCGCGCGAAACTCTCGAACGAAATAACGGGCAAATCACTTTTTTTCTCCGTCGATGTGTCATTCTGTCTGTCCTTTTATACGAAGCATCCGATGGAGAAGATATTCCTTCCGGCGGCAATCGAAGAGATACATATACAAGTCAGAGGAAAGTTTACGACATACGAAGTATCGGACGTACCCCCGGAGAGAAATAAAGAGATTACGATCGGGACGTGGTTTTGTTATCGATCGACTCGAGAGATGGTAAATGATATGGTTCCACGCGTGGATGACAGGATAGACACGTAAGGCAGGTGTCGATGTTTAGCAGGACATTTATTGGATAGCGGTTGGTGGCGGCGTGCACGTCCGTTAACAGGTCGTTTTCTTTAATGGCCAGATAAACCGACGGACCGTCGACCGTTATTTCAGCTGAATTACTAGCGTTGACCGTAAAGAAAAGAAGAAAAACTCGCGCGTCTTGCCTGGCCAGCCGCGCTATAGATTTTTTCCCGCGTGCGCGTAATTAACTCTCCACTCGAGGTCGGACGAGGTAGGAAGCAGCGTGTTAGAAAACACTTTTAGAAAACGCGCGAGGATATGTGTAACGGCAAGGAGGAATTACTATACCTAGACGAGGAAAAACATTTCGTTGGGGCTTTTAATGGTTATTACGAGACGGGAGCGCGTAAGCACGTAGAATTTTAGAGTGGTCGTAAAAGTAATAAAAAAATAAGAGAAACTCGCGAGAGAAAGAGAGGGGAGGTTAAGATACACCCTATACATTTTACGTTATTCTACGGAAATAAATCGCGAAGCGTTGTGGTAGCAAATAGCGTTTAAATTCAAATTACCGAAAAAGGAATGGAGAGGAGTTTGCTTCCGGCTGATTTTAATATACGGCACTTAATGTACGTTCATCGTGGTTCCTTCCAGACACGGGAGGATCACGATGGTGAACGACCGACTAAAATTATGCAGACAGGTCAGTCGCTGACGCTGATCTTATTACTTTATCGTTCGCAGTCTACGTCAATACGCTTTATATATTTTACCGCACGTAGCACCAGAGATGGCTGCTGAAGCTTCTCTAACATTTTTAATTCAATGCGGCCGCTCGTGGATTATTATGCATAATACAGTAACTTGGCCACGAATATAGAGCGTCAGCCTGCTTTCCTCTTCTCGGCCGTCTATCCATTCCGCTTCGTCTCTTTATCTTGAAATTTTCGTTGAAAAAACGATAATCCGTTACGGTGTCGTAAGAAGACTACAAAGGGTGAATCGTTAAAAACCTCCAAGCCGCGGAGTGGAGCGTTCAACGTTCTCTTCTTCTTCTTTCTTTTTTTTTTTTTTTTTTTTTTCTGGGACAACGCTCGGGGTTGTTTACGACATTCTCGTCCACTACTCGTGGCAATGTTTAAAGACTAGACGCTCGCCTGTGTACGAATACTTTATTAAGAGTATTTTCTAGCGTGAGTTAACAATGTGCGTTCGCTCAAGATCATAGACATTTTACTCAGAGAAAGATTTCTTACTCAAAGAAGATTTTCCTATTTATCGAATGAAATTAGTACCAACCACTTTTTCGGCTGGAACAGAATATCTATAACGAGAATTATTTAATTCGATCGGATGAGTAGACGTCTCTTGGCTCGATTAAGTAACTGAGAAGAAAGTTTCGCAAGAAGATCCAAGCTTCCAACAGCTCGACGAAGAAGAGGAATATTTTTCTCCGGCACAACACGTAATTTGTGGTGGCTATAAATCCAGGACGTTCCACGGAGGGGCGGGGGGGGGGGGGCGGATGAAAGTTTCCTTCGATTTTTGGCAGAAGGAGGGTCTATGGACTGGGTTGGAGGAGACAGGGCAGGGGAATAGATGGCGGAGAGACAGCGTCCTCCGGAGGATGCAGAGAAATCGCCTGACGCTCGGTAATTTATGCTCTGACCTCGTTCTTGTCGGTCGACGGGGTGCGCGCATGTTGTTACGGAAAGATGGTGCGAGATAAAAAGTCAAAAATACACGGTGATACGGAGCTCTTTTCTATCTGTCCGAACTTTGCTTCCTTCGCGAGAAAAGTTGGCTGTTTCTGCTGGAATTTATCAAGCTCGCTGCTACACCCTTAACAGTCTCCGTGGAATCAGTGGGAAATAAACGCTGGAAAACAATGGTCGACGCTGAGTAGCGCGTTCTTAACTATCAAGATGTGTTCGATGGTGAGAATAGTCGGAGACGGCTAGAGGTGTGCAGCAGGGCTCCAGATGCGCGACTCTACTCGAGCCAACAAAATACTCGAAAAGTTTGCTGGCGCGGTAAGAGGACACGAGCGAACGTGAGAAGCCAGAGCGGAAAAGGAAAGTGATGATGCGCGCCGGTAACACCATGGCGGAGGAGTAGAAGAAGCTGGTGTCGCTTACGAGAGGCAGCTAGGAACGAAAACAGTGTTATTAAAAAGCGGTGAAGAGGGAAGCGACGGTGCGGCCGGGTGGAAATTCTGGCGGTGGTGCAGAATCGACGGAAACGTTGCGGAAGCTCGAAGTAGAGTTACTCCGAGAAAAGAAGAGGTAAGGGAGCAAAGGTGGGAGGCAAAAGACCGGTCGTTAGGTAGCGCCGTCGTAAAATTAATTACGCCTCGAAACTGTCTTAATTAAAAATGTGTCCGCCGTCCGTCAGCCTCGTTCCCCTTTCAATGTACTCTCTCTCTCTCTCTCTCTCTCTCTCTCTCTCTCTCTCTCTCTCTCTTACCACCTTTATAACCTCCGTCACCTACCTCAGCTTCTACCCTCGTATATTCAGCAACTGGCGCTTGTTCTCCTTTCCATCAGGAACGAGATTCTCTTCTTCTTCTTCTTCTTCTTCTCCCTCTCTCTCTCTCTCTCTCTCTCTCTCTGCTTCTCTCCATTCTACCTTCTATCTTCTCCGCCTTTTCAGTAACTCCCTATCAGCTCCTAGATTCTCCTCCTTCTCTCTAGACCGTCTTTCGCTTCGTCTTTCTCCCCGACACCCTTATTACCTACTCGGTCGCGAGCATAACGGCACCGCTATGAATATTATGTCATTATGCAATCTCGCGGTGCATGCAATGGCTCCATGCAAGCTGCAGCCTACAGCGGCGTGCATGCGTCACATGTACGTGCGATACACTTGCAACCACCGCGGTGGTTCAGAGCTCGCACCTTGTGACTCGATTTCGAAGGAACGATCGAGGGATTTGGTTGTTTCTACGAGGCGTAAAGGTTACGAAAATTTTACACCATTTGTCATTCCCTCTAATGCTTCTGCTACGGGTTTCCAATATTCGTTATTTCTCGAACCGTTTATATTCAATACAGAACTTTCACCTTTCTCGCGATGTATAGAGATATTCCGTCGGAATTATGTTGAATAACCGCGGTAAGAGGTTCGTGTGGCGAACAATATTTTTTTGTAAGCGCACGGACTAAGGCGAGTAGAGCTGTAACTACCTTAACCACGATATCGTATCCTTTATTTTGATAAAGCACGTGGAAACGAGCGGTCTTATCTAGCGATTTCATCGTGAAGTGGTCGCACGCTCTCGAGTAAGTTAAATAGGACCGCCGCGGTTCACGCTGTGACCTGGTCACTCGACGCAAATCGGATCAACGATTTGCACGTTAGACGAATTACCACCGGAGCCTTTATATCGTAATCGGGACTCCTCGACGGAACGACAACGGTCGCGTTTTGAACAAGCAACAGGACCAATGTTTAACGACCGGACGGACGAATGCAATAATCTACGATGAGGCCAAATTATTTCATAATTTACACGTTCGTCATTGAAATTGTAATTTTCCTGCTGGCTGGACGACGAGTAACGATAATATATGTATTTGACGCGGTCATAAATATGGGACGACCCGTTTAAGCGGAGGCGCAGACGTAATTTATTCATTTAAATTAGAGTCCTGTGTATACAATCGCGTGAAATTAATTGGAGGAAGCGCGCAATCATCGCATCGCGTCGCAATGATCATATTTTTTTCTTATTAATGTAATTAGATGACATCGACGTTCCCCCTGCAGCGTTGGTCTTTGATTTTCCCAACGTGGTGCGGTTTGAAACGCGGTTGAAAGAAACAAAAGAAAAGACGACTAAACAGCCTGAGAATGATAATGAAAAATAACAGGGCCATTTTTCAGGGTCGTTTAAATCATACGAACAACATTAATCCTTTCCGACATATAAGGGGAATAAACGTGAATTAACGAGGGACCGTATTTACTTATTTGCACTCTTACTGTTCCTACGTGCAACTTAATTTCAACGAATTTATATTTTTGTTATCCGGCAGCGTAATTAGCAGCGCCCGGTTTACGGGGAATAAATTTCGGTTGAATTTGTAGTTTTAAAGCGGCAACGGTGAAATTACTCCTCGCACTCACGCCCTCTACCTTCCTCTCTTTAAACGTTTAACGCTCGTAATTATTGTTCATTACCAGTGGCCTTAATCTCGCCGTGATCATTGTTGACTTATCAACAAGATTAGGTAGCAGAAAATTACGCTGAAAAAAAGAATGGCTCGCTAGATAGTCCGAAACACTGGGTTTCTTCGACGAAGGGTAAAACGTAGGCGTCATTATCGCCACTCTAAATGCCTTTACAGGAACCTGCCTGTATATATATATAGCATAGTTAGGCTATACTTGGGAGGGGGACACGCGAGAGAACTTTTGCACGAACGTTTTCTACACACTGGGTGCTCGGAAACGAAAAGGTTTACACGTAAGGCGTTTCCTAAATCTGGAATTATTTCGATGAATATCTTGTAACTCGAAATGCAAATAGGCAAGGAAGTGATTATTTATATATGCGATGTTTGATAATACAAAATTATATGGCAGCTGCTTGGTTTCTACATTAAGCGCAAGATACTTAATGCGAACACAAGCAGATCGTTGCAAACCTAAGCATTTTCGTGCGTTAAAATAGGAAGAGAGAAACGTTTACGAAAAGTTTCTATATCGTTTGGAAGTATTTACTTACTATACACTGCGGTTACAAGCGGAAAGGTGGATATAACGATGAAAACTCGACCGATGAAGTAAATTCATCGTGATATTTTCTACGACCATTTCGACCGGATACAGCTGCCTCGAAAGGATGCCGAAATGTGCAGTGAAATAGGTCGAGTAGCCAACGTGCATGAATATTCCCTGCGTAAATAGAAAAATTTCTTCGCGCCGGAACTCAAGCGTTAAGGAAATTTTTCAGTGGCAGCGAACTAAACCAGTTGTCAAAATATTTCATGCGAGCACAGAGCCGAGCTTAATGCCAACTTCCTGCTTCGTATTTTTATTGTTATCCACGATAATCGTGCTTTCGGTGCATTCTGTTTTCGTGCATCGACAAGCTTGTGCGTTAACTACTGTTCTGGAAATAATATCCGACTTTCGATTCGATGAATATATCTGGCTAACAGGCGAATGGAAGAAATCGCGAGCCAATTTTTCTGTGATTCTATATAAAGTGTCTTTTATTATATTCGTATTTGCTTCCTTACGTTTCTCCCAATGATTTCCCAGACTCAGTAGGTGCCCCAAGTCTAAATCGTCTTGCTGGCCATTTTCGGTTCCTTATATTTCCCCGACGAAGAAAGGACGAATGGCGAAATGGTCGAAGGATCTACTTTTCTCGGCGTAAGCGAAGCCAATTTCCACATTCCGAGGTCGATAAACCCAAGATGCATCGCGCAACAAGCCACAGAGCCCGCACAGCCTGACCAATTACCACTCGAGAATGCAAGTTGCGCCACTTGTGCAATCAATGGCATTCGTACAGAGACGACCTCCCCGAGCAATTGTATTCTCGCACGGATAGAGAGCAAGGGACAGGCCTATTATGATCGTTATACTTCGAACATACAAAGGAACCTGATACGGAATTGTGCACTACCTCTTGGATATACGATATGCCCAGTCGAAATATTAAATAGAACTGCACGCGTGTGCTGTGCATCGCTAGGCGACCCTTTACAGATAAGTACAATACTTACTTCTATCAACGCCTAGTTGCCAACTCACTGAACTCAACGAATGAAAGCCTTCTCCTCCGTCCGCCCTAAACAACAACTTTCGGCCCTTGTTTTCGTTACAAGAGACGATATGTGACGGACAAAACATTGCCAGGCATTGTCTTCCATGTTTGATAGTTGGATGAGTTTATTTTATTTTACATATACGTTATCTATTTTGATTCAGTAAATTGACCAGTTGGTTGTTTTTCATAGAAATTAGGTGGATTTGTAAAGGTATATATTTGTGAATCTAAAGACTTTTTTCCCACAAGTTTGTTCTTCTCTTTATTATTATTATATATGCTTTTTCATATGTCTTTCAGTCTGATTTCTTCGATATAAGTAGAGTCTTCTGCTTTAGAGATCGGCCGTTCTACCGACTGGTTCAATCTTCTTACAACAACACATAATGAAATGAGTTCTCTACTGCAAACGATTTCAAGAACGATCATTACTGTTTTAATTTCTTTCCTCTCAATAAGCGTGACAATTTGAAATCATACCTCTGTAAATATATCATTTTCACCTGCCACTTTTCTCAGACTTTCGTCTGTTACTTCAAACTTGGCTACTTGATCGTTAAACTGTTATTTGTTTGTTAATAACATACCATAATAATTATGTTTGCGCAATGTCGTATGTCTTCACCGACGGAAGCTAAGAATGAAACGTACTTCTTTCTCTCTTTCATTTTGCTTCCTCTTATTACTCCGCTTGCAAGCTATTTAGTCGCGAGCGTCAAATGTGAAAATTAACAAGAAAAACTTTTATCGCGTTACAAAGCATTAAAACGCAGCAAACAAAGCATTATAACAGAGTCGAAGCGAAGATTTCGTTTTTGGAGTACGAGTGAAATGGACGCGAGAAAAAGAACAAGGATTGCACGCGTGCAGCGTGTACGCGCGCGCGCTGAACAAAATGCGGCGGGTCGGTGCATCCTGATACGGTTCTGTATCTCGAAGTGGAGGACGTGCCTGAAATATGTACGAGACGTAAGCGTATGAAACTCGCGGGATATCGTGTTGCGCGCCTTTTGTTTTATGCAGGAAATGGTTTCCTTGCGAGTTGCGACGTTCGCCGCTGCTGCATCCCATATACCCAGTGTACGCATAAGATATCGTACATTGTTTACCGGTTATGAACACATGGGATTGTCCCAAGACCCAATTGTTGTTTATTTCAATGTGAACAGCATCGGAGATATGGCAATTACGAGGCACGATTGCGTCGTTATTTTTTCAAAGGATGGGTCGTAATCTATATAGATCTTCCTCGTATGAATACAACGATTCGAATTGCAAAATTCTTCTCGTCGTCATGGAATGTAGGTGAAAATAGAATTTGTCTTTATGCAAATTTATCTTTAGTGTGCTTTAAGAACATTCTAACACCGGGAATGTATATGAATGTTTATAATGCACGAGATGGATCGATAGTCGAGGCCAGAGATTATGATTGTTTTAACACTTATATTCACTATATTTTTAAGTGAGTATCAGTAAATCAAATTTCTGCGATATTTATTCGAATAAGAAGAAGAGACCCGAATGTTCGGAACGACTGAATCATCCAGAAGTTGGACTCAGCAAAGGTTAAATCCACTCGGAGTCATAAACTACGGTAGACAGGTTGCCTCGAATTGCTTGGGCACTACAAGACTCGCGTAAGTGGAATCTCGTGAAATCTCTGGATCAAATCGGTCGGCCTCGAATAGCGGACAGTGTACATGTCTGGTTTCGTGTAACGTCGGTTCTGTTTGCAGCCAATTCTCGAATTAGTCGCGGTCGGATTAATCCCGGTTGCGAAGTATGCACGAACGATTCGATCAGCGATGAGAGATCTCGAAGTAGGAATTGTGCTTTCGACGCGTGTCCCGTCAGCCATTTCTCTTCTCTTTCCCATCTTTCGTACTCTCTTCCCTATCGCATCCGTTCTCTATTTGTACGTCTACCCGCGCACCTTTTTTTATCTTCGTTCCATTTGTTCATCTTTTATCTCATCCCTCGCCCCTACGGCTTTGTTCCCATTTTATCTTCGATTCTTTGCACTCGACTTTTATTTATTCTTCTAACTTCTTCTAATCTTGCACGCGCACATCGCACACAGAAAGGATACAAGATGGGAAGATGGGTTGAGGGACAGAAATTGGAAAAGCGATCATGTAAAACGCAGAGGGGTAGAAGGGAGAGGCACGGTTGCATAGCTGTCAGGCACAACGCGCACCGGTTACCTGCTTCAGCTCCTGTTCACGTTTTACCTGCTGCCACGCTCAAACGTCCGTTCGCGTTGTCGTTCGAGCGTGAAACCTGCGCCGCACCGGGGCAAGTACCTGTACGTCGCAAACACCGAGAGGCCCTGGTATACGTGTATCAGTGCCGCACCCTCACCCGCACCCTTCCACACGTACACGCGTATGCACACGCAATACAGTACTTTGAACTTTCTAAGACCGAGCTGTACCGGCTCGATTGTATCGCGGCTCGTCCGCCTTGAAAATCCGGCTCTCCCCTATTACTTCCCCGGATCCCTTCGTCAACTTGAAAAGGAACGTGAGACCATTTCTTATCCGGCTCTCTATAATTGGTACAATACAATCCTTTTGTCTTCTTGTTCATTCCTTGCTCCGGCCTAACGCAATTTGGCTCCCTGGATTCTTCTCGTTGAACTGTGCCGTCGAGTTGTGAAACGTATGATTTATTTACACCTGGCACTCTTTTTACACGGCGGGTGTGTACCGTTAAAAAAAAAGCCGTGTAAAAAAATATTGCGAAACAATTGGTATGCAAAAAAGCATGAAAGTAAAACTGGCGTTAAATTAAAGTAAACGATAAAAATAGCAATTAAAAATATAGCATTGCGTTCGATAACAACATTTTATTCGATAAAGATATGAGAAAAAGGATAACGTTTCCTTCTTTTCAAAATTCGACTCCTTTTATCGTCTTTATTACATTAGAACGAATGTATTTCCTTATTACTGGAAAAGAATCACTTTCGTCGCTCGAAATATCCTCCGTCTAATTGCTTTTGTATCAGTTGTGATCACGTATGTTTTGTTTCTTCTTTGAATAATTTTGTATAAAAAACCATACAAGTTCTAAAATTATTTCGAAATTATGTAAAATCCTTGAAATTGGTATCATTTACAGTGAAATGATGTTTCAATGTATCAGCTAGTCGTATTCTCATCTCGATTAGTCTGTTTCATTATTATTAATTCCTACAAGATCGGAGGTATCTAAGACTATCGCGATACATGTTAAAAAAGATTGTGTAAAAGCGAATCATGTAAAACAATTACCGTATAAAAAGAATCCTACCTGGTGTACATACATGTTAGCATTTGGACTATTAAAGCGTGGAAATCCAGTTCGTAATTTTTCGTAGAAATTTTCTATAAATTCATATAGATGGTGCATGTTTGTGTCCATGTGGTCGTGGTGTACGAAATATTTCGAAATTTCATTGACATTGTAATGAAACTGTCATGATTATATTGGTTTTTGAAGTCAATCTGAAAATGTAAATAAATATTACAGGATATTTATTTAAAAATCAATATTTCATAAAAAAAACTAATATCCAAAATAAATAGTCATTTTAAAAATTATATGTGTTAAATATATAGATTTACTAATTATTTAAACATTTTTGCAGTTGTTGCGAAATATATACCTATGTACTCGTATAAAATATTTGGTAATTTTTGTGTATAATATCAGATTCGTTTCAAGCTCTACTGAAATAAATGAAATTTCGAGTAACACACATAACAAGATATTCATAGAGGGTATCTACGATTCTTCGAATAGTTTCGTGACGAATTTTATGTATAATTAGATAGATCGTTAGAGCGATCGGACCAATTCTATCGATCTCGTTAAGTTGGACGCATCTCGTGGTCGCTTCCTTCGTGCATACATCTAAATTCTGAAGAGATTCGTGCGTACACCGTGTCCGTGACAATCGACGTGTTTCCTAAACGCGGGACCTCTCCCTCGTTGTTCCTCCTGTTCGCGATTACCAAACGGAAATTAAAAATTCAAAACTCGGCCATAGGGAAACGTTGGGGTCGAGGCGCTAACGAAGGGTCGCTTGAGTGGTTCAAGACATTTGAGAACGCTTAAAGCGTGCTACATGATTCATGAAAATGAAAAGTCTTTCATCAACCAAATTGTCATCGGTAAATTTTTGAACGGGGAAAGATTTCAGTTTCGACCCTCTTCTTCCGTATCTTTTACGAAAAGGATAGGATGCGAGATGTTTTCACGAAAGTTGGTCGGCTAAACAGCGAGCAGTTTAAGACCCTTTGAATTCCATTCATTCCTTGAACAAATAGATGGTCCGCAACATCGGGATCACGACGCAAATAAGAATAAAATAGAGAGGAGAAATGAAAACAAAAAGAACGATACAATTTATTCGAGTTCCTTCCTTCGATAAAATGTTTCCCACCTGCAGATCTAAATTCTTCCCATTCAAGTATAAATGAATGGAGGACTGACTGGGTAATCGCAATTATGTGTCGAATCGCGAAGAGATCCTCGGCTCTCGTCCGATTTTAACGAATCCGTTGTTGAGGAGATGGTATTCAGTGAAATCGGCATTCACAATTCGGCTCACGGGAAGAGGGTAGTTATTGTCTCGACTGGGTATCCAAGAAAATATAAAGCCAAAGATCGACCGGGTTTCCCTTTTTTTCCTTAAATACGTGTAGGTCACCTATGCGGAAAACCGTACAGAAATCCTCCCACCTCGTATAGTGGAGACTTGGATACCGGCGGTGGGAAGGGGAGGGGAGGGGAGGGGGGTAGCGGCAGGCAGACTGGATGGGCGTTTGGCGCAATGAAGAAAGAGGGTGGTAAAGGAACGTCGATAGAGAGGGATGAGATCGGGAAATTTCTGAAATACCGTAGCCCGTGAAATGCACTTGCTCTGCATTTGTACTTGAGTTGCCTCTTTTCATCTTGTTATTCGCAGCTCAGTGTCTCGATACACGTGTAACGAACTTACCTTTCTACGATCTTATATACATTATATATCACCTATCCCTATCGATTTATATTCTGAAATAATTACAAAGTTAAGGCGAGCTCGGGTTTCCACGTTGTTTGGTCGCGTTCTTGTTTCACCGCCGTATCACGCTTTTGATAACTTTGCATCTTAGTTAGTTGACGTCATATGGTTGTAACTTTAGATATATGTATATATACAGGAGAAATGTAACATAACGTTGTGTCGTATTTCCCTTTCGGGTGTTATTACAGCAGAAAGTACAGATTTTGATGGTTTGTGGATACACATACATCTCTTCTTAACTGCCGAGGGTATTATAAACTGGCGGAAACTTAAACTTTATCCGATTTAAGTTAAGTGGATTTGCCACGGATATAGGGTGGCTGGAAAGAAAATCTCTTTGCGTTCGATGTAGAGGGTTTCATTTACGAGCCGCGAATGAAAACCAATGGATTATGGTATCAGGCACCACGTACCAAGTTCTTGTACCGTTAATAAATTGCGTTGTCGCAGCACTGCCATCGATCCGTAGCTTCGTCAATGAATATATTAATTAGAGACCGAGGGAAACTACAAAAGGGAGTCGTACATCGATGAAAAAGCTTTTTCGCCATTACGATGCGGAAGGATTTAATGTCGGGCACGAGCTATGATTGGCGCTGCGTTGGTCCAGACCGATACATTATTGATTTAACAGAAGATGTGGAACAGCGTGTTGTAATCTATCGTGCGTGGAATGTAATCCGGTCTCGCGTAATTCATCATACGAGCTTTTTGCCAACAGTACGTTTTAATTTTAACATGAAACGACGCAAATCCACGTTGAAATCGGACATTTGCGTGAAATGGAAGGGAATATTTTTCGACAGAACCCGTCGGATCTATTCTGTCTTAGGCCATTACATTCACACGCGCACGATTTTATTTGCACTCAGTTTTAGCGATATGTCTCGCGATATTTGTAACAACGAAAAACGGATATAGTAAGAAAAAAAAAGAAAAAAGGGACGAGAAGTATGATAAACATAACAACAAGAAATGAATAGAAAGAAAATGAATAGAGATGATGTCCAAAAACTCTGTAATCCTTTCCAATATGTTTACAAAGGATCGTGCACGATCAGCGGAGATCATTTACGGAAAAATAAGATAAAGAGAAAAACAGGCAAAAGAGCTTTACGTTCATGTTTCCAATCGCGGAGAAACAAAATTGCACCGGGGCACATTGCTCGATGCTCACATTATCTACAGGTATGTGTACGACGAAAGCAGCCATGACGTTTCAGTTTGCAACAGAACGAAGATTTCCGATGCCTGGAACCTGACACGTATTCAATTTTTGTGAAACGCTTTTGTAGTGGCGTACGCTATTCGTGCGCTTTTTAATTCGGTCAGAAACATTCGCCAGAAGCGAAAACGAAAGCACGTTGAAAGGTGATTTAATCTCGGTTCGATTGTTTCGATGCCACGCCGTGGTACTCCGCAACTACTGTTTTCAAGACAAATTTACCGCTAATTTACTTGTGACATTCGTAGTATTTCACAAGTTTCTTTACAACTAAATTAATTTTACGTTCATTTAAAATAGCAAGGACGAAAGACAAACACTTTGGGGATGATTTAATCCGTTTCGATTCCCTTTGACGTGAAACTGCACGTGTAGCGACTGTCAATCGTGTAAGTCAGCAGGTGTGTGGCTGCAGTTTTCTATAAACTGGTATAGGGCCAAAGCTTCGGGGTTGTATTAATCCGGGTATTACGAAACCGCCGCTGTATACCATGATATCAAAGGGAGCATTAACATCGAGCTCTTTCTCTCTTCACCTTCTCTTCTTCCTATCCTTAATCTCTCTTTTTTCGCAACTCCTGTCTCCCTTCTAAAACTCCTCCTCTCTCTCTCTCTCTCTCTCTCTCTCTCTCTCTACCTCCGTTCTCCATCGAAACAGTTGGGTCCCACACGATACTTGTACATTTTCTCTCGTCGTTGCTTGTCCGCTCGTTGTTTGTTCCAGCTTGACCCTACGCGGATCATTTTTCTTGCTTACGCGATATCAACTTTGACACTCGAGGAACCGCGAAACTACACGCGACGTTTGTCTATTGCGCGTCTGCTAGACCCGAGGATCTTGTGGCGCCACCGAAGTATGGTTTTTACTCATAACCGACGATCTTGACTAAAGAAAAGATTATCCGTCGCTTGTTGGAATCGAATTTTGTTCACCCTTGTGGCACAGATTTAATCCCGTGAAAACGGGCGGGAGATCGCGGTAGCTCGCTACTCGAAGGAGGCAGCGCTTAACCGATCTGAAACGAGGGTGAGTGCGGCACGGCGAGGAAACAGAATTGAGATATCGCGCAGAAAATTCGGCGAGTCGGGGAATTTCACAAGGGACGTCAGGAAGGAGAGAAAAAAGAAATTGGATGTCGGTGGGGCGAGATAGGCGAGACCGCAGGCCACTCGTAGCCTTCCCAGACGCAGCCACGGACGCACGTGTCGACACTCGAGGCTGCCACTGACGTTTGGCGAGTGCCGATAACGGTAATCCAATTTTTCGGAATAATATTTGTCTTGAAGATCGTCGATTACCTTGTCTCTTTTTCTCCGCCATGACTGTGTGTTGAATGTTCGACGGATTTCGCTTGGTTTTGCGTCACAGAATGAAATGTAACGCGTTTTATTTCAAAGAAAAGAGAAAAAAATGAAGGGGATAGATTACTTTTAACATCTGAAAACGATTAATATTCCACATTGCACGCTGTATTTCCAAAATGCACAGATCCTCGTATCGGAAATACGTATATCTGAGGAATAATAAATATACCTGTGGCAAACCCTTATACGTCGAGCAAACCCTTTTTAGCGAGTGCACGAGGCAGAAGAAAAGAAACGTCGGCCAGAATAGATTTTCTCTGAACTTGGCAAAGTCGACGGAATTCTGATGAAGCTGCTGTACGATGAAGGACGCGGATAGTATGGACGAGAAAGTATAGCGGGTATATAGCAGAAACGAAGAAATCCTCGGCTTCCGTGGGAGTGAATTCAAGGAAAGTCAACAAGTCGAAAGGAATCGTATTTTTGTCTCCCCTTCCACGTTGTAAACGCTCTCCTCCTCCTCCCCCCCCTCCTTCTGCCCTCATCCCCAGCTCGAGTGATCGATGGTTATCCTTCGGTTGGTGAAATACTATTTTTCTCCGTGAAAATTTCAGGATCGCTGATGGAGGTGACTACGTTCGGAGTACAAAAATTTCATGGATGGTCTGCGAAATCTCAGCGAACACGTTATTGTCGTTATCCTTTTTTTCCCGCTTCTCTTCTTTCTTTGCTTTGGACGTTGAAATAGAAGAATTATCCCGGTGGAAAATGAGATAAAATTCCCGATTGCTCGTGCGATTCGTCGAGGTGGGTAAGCTGTTTTCGAATCGATCGTTTCGCTCGCGGAAACACCGTCCGAATTGAAGCGAGCGCGGGATATGCGCGTGCGCGCTGCTTAGCATAACCAAGTCGAATAAAAGTAAGTGTGTCACCGTGTGACGTCAGATCCGGGATCAGCCCGGAAAAGCGATTTTACAAATCGCGGGATTATCCGGAAGACGTGGAGTAAGAGGGTGAATGCGGACATTGATGTTTGCCGAGGGAAATGTATCGGCGTAAGAGCAACGCGGTTCTGCGGTGGCGCACGGCAACTCGCCGAATATAGTTATCGTTAGGGAATTCGTCAACCGATAGTCGAACGTTCAAGTCGAGCCAGCTTCTCGCCTTTCCTTCGATTCGCGTCACCGAGCAGAGCGCGATTTGCATACAAAGACGACTACTGTTCAGTCACCTTTCTATGTCAGCAGATCCGTTTCCGTTTACACTTTGGTGGTATATCGACTTCAGACAAATGCCCGCGTTCCCGCTGGATCCAACTACTTCGCGGTGAGAGCACTGCTCTCTCTCTCTCTTTCTCTCTCTCTCTCCCTCTATCTCTCTATCTCTATCTCTCTCTATCCACCGAGCAACATTTCCGTTTCTTTTAACATTTTTCTCGGTCTTTTCAATGTCAGCAGTTAGCGTAAAGAGGAAAACCGTATTTGTATATATTCTCAACGGTATTTTGGATGCAGAAGTGTTATGTATGTATAGCGCAGTATGTATCGATGGAATTTCAAAGATTGCACTATGTGACTCTTAGGTTTTCGGTTTGATTTTTCGAAATTGCAGGCCATCAGAGAATCTACACGAAAGTTTGAAAGTTATTAACGAAATGTTAATCTACTTTTAGGGTACGTAATATCGTCTTCGATTTGCTGAGACCTCTCGGTCGATTGTTTGTTGTTGATTTTCAAGGTACGAAAGTCATGGAAAGGGAACACGAGGCAAGAAGGATTTTATAACAACGTGGTATCGATTATTGACGAGCCGAATAGGATGGAATGCTTGCATTTATCCGCAATAGTCTGAAAGCTTTTGCATTTGCTGGAAATGTTTGCATTTATAGAATAACGAAGTTGTTGAAACAGCAGAGTTGGAGGTATTAAATGGATGAGCTATTTGATGCTTTGAAATATTCAAGAAATGCGGGAACACTCTCTTAGTTAGTCAATTTTAGAATGTTTCATTTGTAGTTATCAAGTGTGATGTGTAGACGATCAGAGAGGAAAGACTGGATAAAACAGAAAAATTTGTTACTGGTAGTAACTCGGTTACCATTCGTCGAACCGCTTAATTTAATCGCGCACCACTTCCAACTGTCGTATCATCCGCATAAAATTGACATAAAATTTTATCGTACTTCAGCGTTTCTGAAATATATTCTAACTAATAGAATTATCTTAACCTAATTTATGTTTCTTCTATATTCGGCGTTCCCAATTGGCTTGATTTCTAGATAATAGTATTACGTAACAATATGACAGAAATCTATAACAGTTTTGACAATATGACGTTAATTTTCCGCTAGACACCACTGCTTTGTTTCTTCTTTGTTTACGATCGAGATATTTGATTTGCATTAAATTTGTCGAAGTTAATTTCCAGGATATATAGGTATGAAGAACGTGTATCAAGAAACACGAGAGTGTGGGAAAGCGTTTCGTAATAATTCATATGAAACACGTATTACACGTAAACACTTTTACGCTATAGAAACAGCTATTGTATTACTTTATTTCTATTATTTGTATTTACTGTATTTCTATTATTTATATGTTGTAATCCCTACCTTTCGGTTTCAGATCGTTTCCGGCTTACGTTATATTTATTTATGTCTACCTTGCGTACTAATATTTTAGTTATTGTATTAACTCGTCTAATTAACTACGCCTGTATTGCTATTGGAACGGTTATTATATGAAAATTATTCGTTTGGCATTGTACATTGTAAATAATGAAAATCGAATTCGCAGCACACATCTTGATATCTAATGGTTATCTAATGGTTCATCGAATGGAGAACGAACTTAACATTTCTCGCGTGTTGCAACGTTGTTCGTGTACAAAGTCGTATTAAATTTTCCGGTCATTGTCTTGGAAAGACTAGGTTGGCATTCTTGTGACTCATCCGGCTGAACCCTTCTCGCTGCAATTCTCGGTGGGTATCAAGCGGTGTGTGGCATCCCTCATGGTGTCGGGCGGGCAGAAGCAGAAAGCTGAAGAGAGGAAAACGAGCAGAGAAAAGAGAGAATCGCAAAGATAGAAAGAGAGAGGAGATATCGTGTACGTGCTCGAATAAGTTTGCACGCGCATTTTTACGAGTGTGAAGAATGGGTGAAAAGTCCTCGAACGAGGAATAGGACTTGAAGGGTTTCGCAGGATGAGAGACACGCTCGACTAATTTTCTCGATGTGCTTCGTTGGTCGATCGATGCCGATTTCTGTCTAGAAGGGACGTATCTTCGCTGGGAAAGGGAAGAGCGAGGAGAACAGATCGGAAAAGGAGAAAGAGGATGCGATGGGGTGAAATAAAAAGCGAAAGCATCGACGGTGTTTGGGTGGAAAAATGTTTGAATTCATGGCGCTCGTAAATATGTTAATGCTCGGTGTCCACCCCCACGCTCGAGTGGATAATACCAATAGACGGGAACAGTTCTTCATGGGTGTCCTTTATCCTAACGGGGATGGTGGGCGATTCGGGGATATCGTCGATTTTACTGGCAATAACGCCAAAACTTTTTACGACGTTTCGATATTTATTATCTATTTAGAATACAAATGAAACTATCTTGCTAGTCACCGTCCCTAAATAGTTACATCGTGATGTACGATTTATCTTGACAATATTGAACATTCGATAATTATTCTAACGACAGTGTTTCGAAAAACTAATTTCACGATCGAATAGAAGAGGGATCTACGGTCACAGTATTATGGAAAAATTCGATGTATATTCATTTGAAATATTTAAACACTTATAGTTCATTCTAACTGTACTATAATGTATAGAAATATCTAGAATATGCGTATAAAATGTTTCCATTGTGAATGGTGCGTTCGAGAGAAGGAGCGAAGGAGTCTATCGCGACAGCGGGCGCTGCAACTGTAAATAACAGGCTCGGACTGGTAAATTAGCAGCGCTAATACACTTTAGTGGCACGGAATTAATGGTCCGTATTCTGAACGCGCTTACAAGAGCGGTAACAGTTATTAGCGGTAGGTCATTAGACGGTTTGCACGGAACAGCCGACAGGTTTGGTCAACAAGGTCATTTGTAACTGTTAACACGCTTGTAAGTGCGAATTGAATTCGGCCTAATATCACCGATAACAACAGCGTATAGCCGGTCCGTTCTCGTTCTCGGTCATTACATTCCGCTTACCCGCCGATGTCTTTTTCTTATCTTCGAATCGTTAACATTTTCATCAATGACATCAAATAAAGTCACATCGAAATTATTTAGTCTAGACTTTAAATTTAGTTCATCCGTGTTTAGGCTGTAAACATTTATAAGTGGGTAACATAGGTAAATTTTATATAGATTATATATAAACAATTCCATGATACAATTCGATGACCGTTATCGATTATCGACAATCAATGAAACATAAATGGTTTTCTCTTATATGGTACCTACGTAACGCTTTATATCTACGTAACGTAGATATAGTAACGTCGTACAAAATTCGCTAGCTACCGAAATAGAACGATATAGAAGAGCCCATTGAAGGCGCAGATGCGGTGACACAATAATAGAACATTACGGAAATGCTGTCCATATACAATATTGGGAATACGCTATTGGTGAGAAGCTAAGCAAGGGTTATCGCGTGGAAGAAAGTATATCTCGTGGGAAAAACCGGGTGGAAATCATCTTCGGAAATCATCGCGTTTCCTGATCGTCTGTACTTGAGTCAGGACGTATGGATGTGCGTGAATAATGTTTACATTAGAATCAATTACGATTTTATCGGTTCTCTATCGAATGATACGTCGTAACAGAAGTATAGTAACCTTTGGCTATTTCGATGGCTTTTCCGCCCTAGTTCTGTTTTATTAGCTATCATTTGTCCACCTAACTATTGCAGCCACTTTCTCGTTGCCATGCTCAGCATTTTCCGATCGCTTCGAAGAAAGATGCTCGCAAATCATGCGTCGTCGTCGTCGTCGTCGTTGTAATCTTGATCGTTTCATCGTCAACGATATCGACTTTTCGTTGAAACGGCAGCCACTGTTGTCCCCGTGCAATATTGCTTTTTATCCCACCATTCGAAACGATGAATCGTACGGAGAAGCACTGTTCGAATAGACGACGTCGTATCCAACGTTCATCCGTTCTCTCTTTCATCGTTTCCATGCATCCTTATTCCTAGCGTGTACTTATCCACGGTAAGACTAAGACAAAAATCGTAAATACACATGTTTCGTTCTTTACTCGTTGTCCTTACGGTATCGTTAGTCAGGCTGGAACGTTAAATGCCACGACGGAGGATTTACTCGATAAAGTCGATGGGGCTAGTAAAGAACCTGGTGAGAATAGACTGATGGAAAGCCCTCCGGTGGCAAACACGGGAATTGGCTATAGTTTTTCGCGAAATGTCCTACTACTTTTCCTTCTATTTGCAAATTACACACGTTACATATCATTAAATATTCTAAGATATTGACAAAATAGCTTCGAGCCTGTCTGTATTGAGCTGTATGTCTGGCTATTATCTATATAATGTTTAGAATCACCCGATCATAAACACGGTTATACGCAAGTTTGCGTGACGCAAGATATACGTGTCATCGATCCGGCAAACGGAAGAAAGGACAGATTTGATACTCACGGGGGTGTAAAGAAGCTGGAGAAAGGGAGAAGGGAGGGAACCCACACTCGAACCGTTCATCTCCATAGCAAATATTAGACTGTCGGATATACCAAAGATTTTGAATATTGTTCGCACAACATCCTGCGGCCATGCTTTTCGTGTCTCTTACGCCGGTTACGGTTCTACCAGACTCATTTTTTATTTTATTACACAGTATTCTCCCTTATTTCCTCCTTTGCTCCCCCCTTTATTCCGGTTTTATTCAACCTTCCCCACTAATTGTTATGTATCAAATGTAAACTAAATAATACAAGGGTAAAAATGATTCTAAATAACAAAGTTCTTCCATAACGTGGCTGCTGCGTGGTAAGTCTGTATCGTTGGTATGTAATTGGCATGTAGTTGGCGATTTGGCAAAAACATTCTTTCATAATCGAGCGTGATCGGGCCACTCGGGGCACAAAGGACTAATAATGTTGATGCATTTGTTGGTCGAATTGTTTCAACGGTGAATAATATCGGGGCAAGAGGTGGAGATGGCGTCAAATCGAATCGAATCGAATCAAATTACAGTTTCTTCGAAAAACGATAGTAATTGAAACCGACGATCAAACTCGTCCGGCGTAATTACATTTTTGTCTGAAAAGTTACCATTTCAATATCTGGCCCCGTATTTTGTTGTTTTTCGTTATTTAACGACGCCGGGCATTCCCAATATTAAATTAATTAAACGCAGTCCTCAATGAAACACATTCAACAGAGAGTGCCCAGCATCGATAGCCTATCGATTGGTTTTTTAGCGCGCATTGAATAGGAACGTCCTGAATCATCATCGAACAACGGTTACCACCCGTTGGCGTGGATATAATTATTACCACCTGCAGTATCAGTTGCTCGTTATGTATTCATTTATAGCGGGTCCGGTGTAACGCAATACTGTATTGTCGATATTGTTCACCGCGTACAATTAATGTAAAATATTACATGCCGTCGGAGGTGTACATCGATTTTACGTGGAATTTATGCCTTCCAGGTATGGCCAAAAGTACGCCCGGTGAAATATGGAACGGCATTCGAATCGCAGCGACAATAAACGTCGAAATTTAATACCGCTAATACGTAGGGTAATACGCGACGTAAAGTTCGCGACAGTTTACTTTCTCACGAACCCGCAGGCGAAATCGCTCCGACCGTGGTAACATCCTCAAAATTCTTCGACCATGCGAGAAATTTTACTGACTTGTTCGTTGAATCGTTGAACGGAATGAACACGACGCGACGATTATGCCGACGTTGTCAAAAAATATTTGACGCGTGAGATAAATAAAAAAGAGACGATAAATAATAAAGAAACGATAATAACGAGGGGTCAATAATTCGGCGCCATGTTAACATTCATTCCTTCTAACGAAATCCAGCGATTTCGTAGTATAGAAACAGCGAAGAGGAAGAGCCATCTTTCTCGCGATAACCAACTACTTAAACATGTGTCTGTGAAACGAGAAAGCGAGATTCGGGCCGCGACAGGCTATGAAAAAAGAGGACCACGTCGGCTGATAGTCTCCGTGAAATCCCAGACTTAGCTGCTTTAAAATTATTACATTCTCCTCCAGATGATCAATGTCTGCTTTCCACGTTCACACCGCCGGGATCAGGTAATCGGTCGTGTCTTGCGAGCATTTCGTCGGTCGGGACAATATTTCTCGCGAGCACCCTTCTTTCCTTCCCCTGCCTCCTCTGACCCTCGAATTCCACCATAGTCTGCTCGGTGTTCCTCAAGAGCAGACGCGTAAGAAAGACTGGATTCCAGGGGTTGCTCGTTCGCGAGCTACCGACGCGACGCTTTCACGATTCCATCCGCCTCTATAGGCCGTTTTAACGAACGATTTGCCAGATGCTAAAAATCTATCGTGCCTCACCGTGCCTCACCGTGCCTCATCGTGCTCGGTGAACGTCAACGATTTATTCCCGACTCAAAGCGTTCCTCCGACTTCTTCGATACCTCTCAAAGAAACCATTGTCGACAGAGTTTCTCGTGAAATTGCAGTATATCTGAGAAACCACGATGATCCCGCAGTCGCCCGGCATGTTTCCTTTTCGTGCAAACGTCTATCTTCTTATCGATGTTCTCTCTCCCGTTCGAGACAGTGTTTCGAACTGTAATGTATTTTTATATGATTATGTTATGTTCAAAGGAATAATCACAGTAGGATCGAGGAGTCTGTTAAGGGATGACGACTGATTAACATTTTTTGCATTTTATTATTCAGACGTTGTAGCATTCTGTACTCGTTAGCAACTGTACTCGTTCCGATTTAAACAGAGCAGAAGGAATCACATATAATACGCATATCGTGTCTAACGTAATCATAGATCCGTGCATGAATAATGATATACGAGTGTATAAGTATGATTTTAAATAAGTATATTCCAGCGGCGTCTTTTCTCGACAGCTGGATGTAACAGATTATGTACGGCCTTGAAACGTCGCATGGAAAATGAGCAGGAATTATGTGAAAAACTGATGGACGAGGGTGGTCAACAGGGCTGATAAGGGTGAGCAAGATGCAACAGCTCGTTCCACGCTTATTTTGTTTCGACTCTCCGCTCTTGGTGGCGGCAAGGTTGCCACAAAAGACCGTAAATTATGGAATTCGTCGGCCGGGTTGTTGTATGCAGCCTGGCCAATCCACGAATACGAGGTCGAGAATTGGACAATGTACGCGAGAGGGAAATCAATTTACGATTTACCGAGGGACACGCTTTAAAAGTGCATTCTACGGTGTCACGTGCGACGGACACGTCGAGGTCGATAAGGGTGTTCGCTCAACCTTGAACTGGGGGGAAAATGGAACGAGAATGAAGGGTGGTCATGGTTCTTCTCGAGTCATGCACCGGAAAAAAAAAAATGATGCTAAACGAGATGAGGATGCCGCGCCCCAAACCTATGGGATAAACTTTCAGCAAAGGAGCGACGATGCGCACTGAATCTTGGCCTGATTTATTTCACCGTTCCGTGACATGGGCGTAGTAGCTGTTTCTCGTTTGATCATGTTCGTTATGAGGTGGCCGTGTCGTTAAGTTAGTTTGCTTGGGATTTTCTGATTAAAAGCGTTGATTAGATCAGTTGTGTTACTTGGAATTTCTATCTCGGAAGTAGTTTATTCGGTAGTAGATAGATACTTGATTATTCAAAAACTTGGAAATCATTCGTTCCATTGAAAAATTTGGTTAAAGCGAATGAGAAGAATTCCGTTCGATTACCCATCCACGGAATCAACCCGTCGGTCGCTTTGAGCAAAGTGGACGTTTGTAGATAGCGCGAGCGCAAGAGTCGTTCTTTAGAAGTTTGTTTATCGATCGCGAGGTTTACTACGTTTTTCCGTAATCGTTTGATCGTCGCTCGATCCGGAAAGGAATCTCTTTATTCCCTGTGAAAACACCGATTCGATGGTTCCATTGACATTGTAATCTGGATGGAACGAAGGGTCCAAGGAATGCGACGGAGGGTCAGGTCGGCTCGTTCGTACCGGGCATTTGATTTCAATTCGCGTCCTTTCGATTCCCCCGGTTCGCAAACAAACCGTGCGCAGATTACAGGACGGAATATTTTTACAAATTTACGAAGTCCGGCGTGTGACGTCTATGGAAAGGCCAGGACCTGTTGTAACCTGTAACTCGTGCTCTGCTATACTTCAGAGGAAGATGGGGAAAGAGAGAGAGAGAGAGAGAGAGAGAGAGAGAATGGAGCAACGAAGAGGGAAACCGGTGAAGTAGAGAAGAAAGTGAGGGCAGTATGAAAATATAAAGACCGTGGGATGTAAAGACTGCAAGCCAGGGGCTTTTGTTCTTTCGCCTCGTTTTCTTCCACCCTCGTACACGAGGAAAATTCACGGACTTAATGGTCTCGTTTATTATTTCTTATACCTTGGCCGTCGTCCTCTCTAAGGGTCCAGCCCAAAAAGTCAGCCACTTTCCACCCTTTCGCCTCGTTTCTGGTGCTTTCAGTCTTTCAAACGGTTTTTACTGATGGACGTCGATCGAGAAAAGCTGCCGAGGAATATTATAGGGCAGGTGAATTTTACTTCTTACCACTCTTCGATTCTGGCAGCTCCTCGCTCATGGTGAATAGGAAATAACAGTTGGAACGGGGTTCGCCGCACTCGATACGCTCGACCCGTCTTTATCAATCCCGATTTAAATTTCCAGATCGATAAATAAAAACGAAATGGACGAGAATATACGAAATACGTATCGTGTAAGTCTAAGTTGTAAAGTAACATTACACAGATTATTAGGAGCAGTAGGTTTGAGTTTGATTAGCGAGCGGTTTCTTATAAATGGGCCAAGCGAATTTCATGCGTTCTCTATTAGAACATTTCGTCGAAACATTTTATTCGTGCCGCGGGTGCGCGGTGGGAGACGGTATTCAAAATAGTCGGAGCAAACGTTCCAGCCCTGAAATTGAAATACGAAAATACGAGAGAGCGCCGCCGAGTGACCTGAGCACCAGGAGTACCAGCGAGCGACGAACCGAGGGAAAAGGGGCCGGTCCAAAACGAATCTACCGAATTTTCCGAGTAGTTGACCTCTCCTCGAAGTAGAAGGGGGTCGTAGCCGATTTCTACGATGCCGTGCCAATTTTTCTTAATTCCTGTCGCCAGAATCCGGTGTGATCGATGCAACGCGACAAGGTGCGCGCGGTACTCGAAAGTTTTATCCCGATTACGAATTGTTGGGATTCGTGGAACGACGCCAAGTGAAATATCCATTCGTTTCCATCCGGTATTTAAACATTTGCGAAAGAACGGAAACGCTGATGAACAATAAAACCCTTGGTGGAAGCGTCGTGTGTTGAGTACGAGTTTCGTAAAATTAGGAAAAAATGCTAACATGGCCGAACCAGCAGTTAAGAAAAGCGCGATGGTAAATATGGAAAGGAGAAAAGAAGTGGAGGAGGGAGAGAAATCGAGGACAGAGTCCAGCAAATCTTGCAGGATGTTTGGCTGGCCTCTCTGCTAACAAAAGAAGCTGGAACGGGAACGGCAGACGTAAAATATGATGCTTTTAAGCGCGCGTGGAGAAACTCGGTACCGCGCGCGCCTTTAAATTTCAGTTCGAAGATCGAAGAGGCTGTGTGAAATCAAGCGAGCGATCCTGCAGTATGCAAATACACGGAGGGTAGCCGAGAGGTGCTGTGTGAATCTGCGTGGAGTAGAGGGAGAAAGAGGGAAAAGGAGAGAAAGAGGAAATGGCATGAAGGCGTGAGAGGAGAGGAGAGGAGAGGAGAGGAGCGGAGAGGATGAAACGGTGAAAGAAGTGGAGGATGCAAGGAATAGAGAAAATAAGCGTGCAGAAGGGCAAGAGGGGCCAGGATAGAGGTACAGGAGGTGATCTAGTGAAAAATGGGGTCGTAAAGCATTCCACTCATATCGTATCCCGCCTTTTCACCTTCCGCGCATACCTTCCCAGCTCCGGTACACATATTCGTCGGCTCCTTTCACCCCTTTCTGCGGTCGTCTTCTAGCTCGAGACGTCGATTTTTAATTTTCGCGAGATTTTCATATCGACTGGCTCGCGGATCCCGACGATTTTTGAAGAACATGAAAAGAAAACTCGCGACGGTTCGCCAATTGTATCATCAACATATTCAAGTTAATAGAGTAACGTTCGCGGAACGATATTACGTTTCAGGCTCCAGTTTCAATTATTGCGCGTTACTTTGATAGTCGATGAGAACAAACAGCGGTTGTGCGTGCTCCTTTCCAATAAAGGCGGATTTATCACGGTCCCGTGTCTCACCAAACGTATCACAGCTATAGCTGCGAACGCACCTGCGGCTTATCCCGCGATGCATATTTCAAGATGCGACACGTCGGGAAAGAACGCGAGATCGAAATTGTATCGCCTGTTCGCGGGATAAAGTAACCATTCGAATTCGATGTTTCGCTACAGAATTCGTTTATAGAATTCGAATTGTTTCCCGTGAATTCGTTGATACCTGATATACTCGCGAAATTAAGTCTCGT
Source organism: Bombus terrestris (assembly GCF_910591885.1). Lineage (NCBI taxonomy): Eukaryota > Metazoa > Arthropoda > Insecta > Hymenoptera > Apidae > Bombus > Bombus terrestris. Next base: position 1,851,901 of record NC_063286.1, read on the forward strand.
GTAAAATTGAAAGAAAAAGAAGATGTATCTCTTAAAAAAAAAAAAGGAAAAAGGAAAAGCAGCATCTCATTCTTTACACCGCCCTTTATTTTCTGATACTGTACGAAATGATTTATCAATAGAACCGTGCTTCTATAGCATTCGTCGCAATTATCAAAAACGAGATTTATAGTCACGATTCCTTGGCGCTCGCCTAACGTGGTCTGCTGCTTCCATCTAACGATTTATCGTCGCGCGTTGGTAAAGGTAGCGCGCGAGCGCAACTGATTCCACCATTTTCCTATTGTACGTTGCGTTTCTTCCCGTTATTTATTACGGGCCGTGTATTTACAACTGCACTGCAGCTCGTGTGGAAAAGCTAGTAAATCAAGGGATCGGTTGCCTCGCGCGAACGCGCGTACGCTCTTTCGTTCGCGTATAACGGCTCGCGACTCGATGTGATAAATGAAACGGCTCACGAGATTAAGGAATATCGTCGCGCGAATCATGGAAGTTTCTTTGACCCGTTTGTTTGTGTGTTTGTCGTACACCGGCTATGTGGAAAAACGATAGCCGCGATTTAGCGCCGTTTATTCGAAGAACGACATTAATTTCCGTCGTTATCAGAGATAAGCTTGTTTATGGTGATTTCTTTTCTGCGTGCTTCGCGAACGAGGCCAGTCGATCGATTCGTCGTGGTTTGCCTCGATGGTCGAGTGATTCTTTTAAGAAGTAAATACAGACGCCTTTATCTCTGTCTGCCGGAACTGTATGTATATTGGAAGCAACGCAACAACGTATAATCTAATTGTTCCGAAATAAATAATGCATCGATCGACGATGCATTTTAGTCACGTTTGATAGGTAGAATGGAAGTTGGCCGAATATTGCAAAATTATACTTGATTTTTGTTTAACCTGTTAACCTGTTTTATTCCTCCTTTATTCCATTTTATACGTGTTATTTCGTTACTTTCAAAAATATATCGTACCGTATGTACATTTGTAAAATTAAAGCCGACCTAACGGAAACACATTTGGTCTTTTAATATCATGATTATATAAGGCTCTGTTTAAAGTGTTATTACGATTATACAACAAGTGTATAACTAATATTAAAACTTACATCTTTAACATTGATGCACAAATCTCGATGTGAAAATATCCATGAAATTTGAACGTCGAGTAATTTCGTGATATTTTCGCTAGAATTTAGTTGTCCACGCTGAAGTTGATATCGATGTTCGAGACTAGAAATACGGAAAATCTTTTACTGTATCGATTACAAGAAATGACGTCTATCGACAGGAAAATACCGATTGAATTTTGTTGCCGCCAATACACCATGGCCCGATACACCATACAACAACAGTAATAACGCATTGCCACGGTGTGTAAACGCACGATAACAAACAATATACTATACGAGCTTATTAATTATACAGTGTACGCCTAGTGAATAATTAATTCGTAATTGCAACGGGTCATTTCATATGCCACGATGTATGCCACGGTGTACTATAGTACACAATATTGTAAATACAAGGTTGTGATACTTGCGGTCTATACTTCTTATTGTCGCGTCGCTTATGGAGTCCTTGGGGTGGCTAAAATGGCAGCACAGTAGTGATATACTAGTATAGAAAACAGTTGAAAAAACGCAAAGGATTGTGGTTTTTCCCAAGCTCGAAAGTATGCGTTGGCCGTGTAATGCATTCGCGTAAGTCAGCTACACGATTTAGAATCGTTGTGCGGGGTAAAAACCGCTTCGACGATATTAGCATCCGATGATCCGCTGCTTTTAATAACTTAAGCCTATTATTCGAGCACTTTCGGTCGCGTACTCGACGACTGGCCATTTTTCCTTACTCGCCATTTTTCCTTTCGTCGCGAAAAGCGTCAGATCCGTTCTCTCTTTTCAACAACTCTCACGCTCGTTTCCATCCAGAGAGTACTCGCTCAATCCGTTTTTGTCACGAGACCGCTACTACTGTGACCTATGAAATTATTAAAAGAAATTTACTGGTTCTTTCGTACCGATCCCCTCGCCTCTCCTCATAATTCTTCCAACAACATCGATAGTCGATGGACGTTTGTTGAATAATTTATATTTAAGTCGTGTAGAACACTTAATCGTTAAAGCGATCGAAGCAGTGTCCATTGCTTCGATAAACAATTTCTAGCAGTAACAAGGAACATTTGCTTAGCATTTGTTAGTTGAGGCGAAGTAAAGACTAAAATGTTTGAATAACAATTATGAGTGTAATTGTAGGTAATAATCATTTTTATGTAACAAGCGTAGAAGCGTAACATGAAACGTCCGAGGAATCAAAGTTTCGTAATGAAATCTGCAGTTTGCGTTCCACATTGCTGTCGTTCCACGTTTGATTCCTGTTAGCGATGTGAGTTTAAAGTTGGTCTGCTGCGACGTTACATATTCATTCATCGTGTTACTATACATTATCATATATTTGGCTACGTAAACAAGTTAACTAGCCGTAGTGTGGACGCGTAACCAACGGCGTGTCGGACGGAAAATCTTGGTGAACTGCGCGTTGTACCGGACCCCCAGGAGATAAGGCGATTACCGTCTATTTTTTTTATGCTAAATTTATGCCATCAACCGCGCTTTGCCCTCGACAGCGACAATATTTTCTTTGTACCCCGGGAAAAAGCAATTACTGTCTTTCGTGCTTTTCTGATGCCGAAGGCCCAAAGCGGATAAAGTACCGATTTCCGACAGGCTCGGATCCCGCGCCGCGTCTGATACTCTCTGCCTTACAAATTGAGCTTCTTTTGTGGCCGTTAGTGGCCCGTCGATTATCGATCGCCACGCAAAATCCGCGCTCAGACATTGGGAACGAAAACTGGCTGCACAGCTTGGTTGTCTCGACGCTCGATTAACGAACAAAGAAGCGATCTCGTTGATCGCTTTTCCACCGATAAATTCAAAACAACTAAACATGCGGGTTTACGCTCTCACTTCCTTACAGTACTTGGGCTACTTGAGACGTTCGCTGCCGAACCGATTTCCATTTTCTGCAATGCCGCTTGCTAACAAACAATTTTCATACAAAATCTGTCTTCATATCGTGAGATATTATGGATTATTATGAAATAATTTTCTCAGTTCATGTGCCACATCTAAGTCCAGATCATAAATAATATAGTAGTACGTGACAACTCGAATGCGTGTCATACACAGTGGACATGTTAATGAAGAAAATGTTAAATTCGAAGAAGTTGAATATATCATTTCGGGAATAAAGTTGGATTAACACGTTTCGATGGTAATGCTGATATATTATATTCAAAATTACATTTTCATACGATAAACGGAGCTTCGTTACTAGCCACATCGTCCGGTAATGGAGGATCCATTTTTTCGGTCGGATGTAACTTGGAATTTACTGTGGATTTGATTCATTTTGTTCGGCCGTTCGTCGAAACTGCGAGCGAGTTAGCCTTGTATATACGGGGGAGTACAATCGAATTATCAGGAACCATGGGGGGAAATCCTTTAATACCTACGCAGGAATTTGCCCCTCCCGATCGATTAATTCCCTACGAAATCGCTGGCCGTTCTCGTCGCGGATTAGAGCCGATACAACGTACACCGTGTCGCGTTTCTGGCACGTAGGTGCGTACTGTCAGGACACGGCCGACTACCGGTTGGCTGAACACGATGCATACGAAAGAAAGCACGTTGCAAAATTAACGAAGGAGCCGTGACGAAAGCGAGCCGAGAGTTTATACACCCTCGTATTTGTGCCTGTTCTCGTGATATAGAGAGGGTTGGAATTAAAATATCAGATAACCGTCTCATGTAGTGACATTCGTAGCCACATTCGACAATCTAGCTTTCTAGCTTTAACAAGGATTGAATTTTAAAACGTATACCGTTGCCTATATGTATTTGAATATATATGGAAAAATGAGACGAATCCGGGAAATTATTAGGAAACTATAGCAACTTTCAAGAGTTGTTTTACTTGAATTCATATATCATAAAGAACCTTTACGTTCAACGTTATAATAATTTAAAAAATTTTAAATAATGAAACTAATTTTTTCTTGCCTATATGTTTATTATTCGATTCCAATCATGCTACAAACAATCCATCTATAATTTTTCGTTGAGTTAATGGAAGATCGTATTCGTGCAAGAGGATTTGCTCTTAAATATATAATAATATTGTAAATATTAATATTGTGCCGCCTGCGAAACATGAGAATGTATCGTATCACATCTTATCACATCTTATTGTTAGACGTTCATATAACTGGATTGACGCTCGACAGTATTTCAGATAATAGAAGCTCAACTGAGGTTCAGTTAATCAGGCACTGTTACTATTTCGTTCATATAATTGCAATTCATATAAACAGAATTCCGCTTGTAACTATTTCCTTGATAATCTAGGTTAATTATCACGTTTCGTATGACACCAGCAGGTGTTGTAATACTTCTGAACGGAAGTATGCACACACATAAGTATGCGTATCCATGCCGTATCGCGCTAAGAGACCCTCTCGACCCCGGCTAACGAAGGTACAACGTTGAATGAAAAGTGATATACGATCTCGAGGGATTTATTTTGCACCTGGCTTGCTCCCGCAATTCGCCCGCTACATATTTGATTATTTACTTGCGCCTTTGGCAAATGGTTAACGGTCAGGAATAGGAGCCCCGAGGTCCTTTGAATTATTTCTACCGCTAGCAGCATATAATTCCGAGTAGTTCCCGGAACCGGTGATAGATAGGTCCTCTGAGAATACCATCCGACTGGATCATAATATTCTTTTTTGCTAAAAATTGCATTGGTCGCGACCCTTTTCATCGAATAAACGAAGACTTCCGGAAAATCCATATTTAGTCTCTGAGAAAATTTCCATGACTGTTGGAGCGATTTGTCAAGAGGGGATGCACTCGTAAATTCTCCATCGAATTCGATATTCCGGCGGCGGACGTCCGGTCGACAACTAGGAAAACTCTCCGGAGCATTTCCGCTCGGAAATTGTAGAGTAAAACGGCGTTGGGATTCTATAACGGTCGGCTAGAACCGATCGAATAATTAAACGAATCAGCGGGCATTGCGGTCGTAAAAGGAGGACATTATCGCATCTATTCGCCGAAAGTCACGAGAAAATCGGCGGCCATGGGTCACAGACAGCTTTGCGCCGGATCGTTACAAGGTTGCCCGTGTGCTTCGTATCCTCACGCTGGCGAGCACTTGGACACACAAACACGATACGCGCGCGCGCGCCTGGAACCTTGTTCCACACACCTGAATCGGTGTGTGCTAGCGGGGAACGAGGAAAGGAGCAAAGACCGGGTTCCAGAGACGTTCTAACCAAGATAAATTCGCGCGATTAAGGGCAAAAAGAGGCGGAGGGAGAAAAGCAGCGTCGAGGGCGAGGCACGGACGGAAGCTAGAGAGAGGAAGTCGGAGCAGAAAGGAGAATCGATAAGGAGCGCGAGGCATCGATAGCTCGAGAGGCGCACAAGAAGTAGATAGGAGATAAAGAGAAGGCGAAAAAGTCGCGCGTCCGAAAAGGCAACGAATAATAAATTTCCCTTTGGAGCGTAAAACAAAGCCACCTCGTGATCCGCTAAACCGTTGGGATAAAACAGAGGGATTGCAAGGGTAGAAAAGTCCAAGGAGAGGTAGGAAGGGTCGCGGATAGTGGAACGCATCGATAATGAGTCGACAGTAAAAACAACCGTCGAAGAAAAATCGGATCGAGAAAAGGGGGGTTGCGGAGAGCCGTCGGAGGGAAGGAGGGAGGGGGAAGGACAAAGCGTTAAGAGGACAAAGAAAAGCAAAGATGGGAGAGAAGGGGGCCAAGGAGCATCGATGATGAGTTTCAACAGCAGAAGAAAGGCGAAAAGACAGAAGAAAGGAAAAAGACGAACGGGGATGGAGAGGGTGAGGGCGTCGGGCAAAAAGAAAGTAGCGAGAGGACGCGGCATCGGGGAGTAAATAAAATATTCAGGAAGTCCGGACCCCGGGGTGTTTGTTCGTTGATGCGGGGGTGTCTGGCTGAACCTGGTAGAGGGGTGGAGGAGCTAGGAAGAAGCTGAAACGCTGGTCAGGCCAGCGGTTGAGTAGAACGAAGAGAGGAATGGTTCCAGACGAAGGAGGATCCATGGTAGCCACATGTACGAAGTTGGTCCGGACTACCACGGGGTGGTTTTATCCCGTGGGATTCGCCATGGACCATATAGCGGGCTACGTGGCTAGTCGGACAGGGAGGGGCGTAACCGGGTGTCGGTGTAAGCGTCGCACACCTCTGTTGGGTTCCGCAAGCCAAAATCCGCACCTGCTCGACGAAACACCCTTGTAAGCCGACCATAGTCTCGTACCGATTTCTCGGATAGAATCTACCGACGCTCTGGAATCAGTCATACTCCTCTTGTCTCGCACGTTTCTCGGCTTGAGCGAATGGTATATCGGTCATCTTGGTAACAAAATGCCGCGACTATATTCAAATTTAGAGCTATAGGGGCAAATGGCATACGTAAGTATAATAAGTGCGGAAATAAATAAAATTCTGCACGTATGGTACTTTCGAGTTCCTCATCTTTCCGTCGTATCTCTCTTTAAAATCATCGATTATAATTAAAATATCGTCGAGCAAAGAGGCGAGATGGCTTAAGAAGATTATTGTTGAGCGACGTAAATTAACGGTAATGCTGCAACTAGCTACGAATAAATATGATGAATCAGTCTGCTGTTTATCATGGTAATTTATTGCTCGCGTTGGCGTCTGTAACTAATGGCGCGCGATGTTCGCTGAAGCATCGGTAATTATATCTGAATGCAATTCAGTGTCGCACACTTGAACACATCTGAGCAAGAGGCAGAGTAGGATCTTGAGCGTAGGGTCGCAAACCAATATCTCAAAATTCGTTGCTGTTTCTATGAGATTGTAGCCGGTCTGGCTACATTTAATCGAAATAATCGCCACTTGGAACTCTATTAGGTGTCTTGTTGCGAGACGAATAAAGAAGAAAGAAACTGAAAGAAATAATTAAAGGAAGAAGATTAATATAAATACAAAGTTGAGGCAGGCCGCCTGAAAATCTCCAATTTGCAAATTCGATGATACCTGAATGAAAATCCTGTTTGCTAAGTTGGACTAGCACATTGATTTCTCGAGGTCAGTCGAGCATCAACCAAACTTGGTCTTTCCGTTCGTTTAACAGCCGGCCGACTCATTACCTTTAGTGTACTGAGTAAACTTGGTTAACTAATATTCCGAATAGAATCCTGCAGAATGCAATAAGCAAGAGAATCACAGATCTCGAACGTGGCTAAGAATTATCACGTTCGATTATTACGATTATTACGGTTATTACGATTGGTTCGTTTACCATCGTTGGTACATGAGAATTTATGTGCAGCAAAAGGAAACAGAAATCAAATCGTTATACAAATTGATCGATTCGTTCTATTTTAAGGATAAACTCGTTCGAAAGTTTCGACATTTCTCTCGTTACATCAAAGCGCGTAACAATTCTAGTTACAACATCCCGATAGTGCCGTTTGTACGAGCTGCGTACTTACACAGCGAAATTTCTCTTCGTTATCATAATATCACGTAATTTAGTATCGGTGAACTCTCACATCTGCTGACTGGATCACTCGTCTCCCCTCTCTTCGTCGACTTGGAGTTTCACACTGACTTGTCGGGTTAACCGACCGACACCTTACTACCCGTCTCTAATCCTTCATCTCTCTTCGACTTCGGTCTACTAGGTAAACATTCTCGGGCAAATCCATGGAAGCTCAACTGTACACGAGAGCGGAGGGTCTTGCGGAAGAGGCCAGAGGCAGGCATTCGGGCTTGATGGCTTTAGGTCTGTCTAGGAAAATTCCGGGGGTCAGCGAAACTTGCCGACACTCGTATCTCCGACGAGTGTGCGGTGACGGGCGATGAATGCTATCGGAAGCCGGTTGCTCGTTCGTTTTCAAACCGATCGATTCTTCAAGGGAGCGTTTCTCGCTGGAATTTTCCGACAACCACGAAACGCTAATTTCCCTAGATCCAACGTCGAACGGTTGAATAGACAAAATGTATGGTTACTTGTGGTATTTGATCGATTGCGATTGACTCTCTTTGTATCGAATCGCTTCAATATGTTATTGTAATTGGTATCGTATTGGTATCGTAGACGTACACAACTGTATCAGTTGTTATGTATTAATTTCTAACAGCGTTAATAGTTTAAGCATTTTAGAGTCATACGATCAGAATTTTCAGAATAATTAATTCGGAGCTAAGAAATTAGTTATAAACGTTTCTCTTTACAAGGAAACTTCTGATTATGAATTGACCTTATACTACCATCAACGAAGCTCTGGACATTTATTTAAAAATGCCTGAACTTACTACCTGTTTACAGTGCCAAAGTTTGTCAATTTTAACTACTGACCTGTTTTCCAACCGCTTCACTATATCACTTTCATCTTCAAAGGGATTGACAGAATACAATGCGGATTTCTGGTAGAAAGAAATACATCGTTACAGTTAGTCATTTGGGGGGAAAATAGATGGGATCGTAATATTAAATATCTTATAAAGAATTGTCCGTCTACTTTCAAAACGGGGTGTCATTAACTTCAATACTTCGAGTTCTACTATTGTGCGAAAGCTCATCAAAAAGTCAGTGGCTGAAATTTCGTTTTTCTGCATTTAATGCGCTGTATAGTTGATTTTTAATACGCCGATGCGTATTGCACTTCCGCGCCTTAAATATTTGAACAGTGAGTCCATGGCAAAGGCATGACTGGCCACGCCAGAAACCAGAACGTCCAGGATTCTAGATCAAGCCATGATTCCTGGTCCGACCACACGATCTCGTCCGTGGTCACGCGTGGGATCTACGCTAATGGATTGCCAGCCGATATGTCCCCTGTGATACGGGTGAAGATAAGCGACAAGTATCGCGAAAATCCGAATACCTTCGACGGTTCGGCCGACCACCAAATTGGCGTCCCTTCATCCTGATAATTTTCATCGAATTAACCTATGTCGCTTCGATTTTCACTTAGCCGATCCATTCATGAATGCTTTTCTCATGTCATTTTCAGAACTTTCACTTATATATATACTATACTAATACTATTTAAATATTATATATAAAGTAATATATATATATACTTCAATTTAGTTATTATTTAATCGAAATTCAAAATTGTTTTGTAGAATGTGCAAGTACTTATGTATGTGTATAGTGGTGATTATAACATGTAGGAAGAACATTAAGCGAGCGCTCTAGAAAATTGAGTCGAGGTCGTTTTATAAATACAGTTTAAGCCGCAGAACCGAAATAATCTCAATAAACAGCACATTGTAATCCTCCATTTAATTAGTTCGTTAATTATATAGTAGCAATCAACCACTTAATCTGTTTTTGGCTGGACGCGATTTTATTGGACCGGACGGTCGGTCATGGTAATAGACGATTAATAATGAAATAATTTAATTAACCGCTCGACAGCTGGTCTTGTTTGCACTGGTGCCGAAATTCCGTGGTAAAACAATTAATTCGTTTAACGAGCATAGCTAGCGATCGGAATTTTCCAAGATCGTGAAGTAGACTGGAAGCGAATATAAATTATTACTTGTCCCATAAACGTGTTTCATCGTCAAGATAAGTGAGATAAGATCTGTTTTCACTCCCTAGAAATATATTACATATTCCTTCGAATTTTTCTACTCGTTTCTGTCTGGTTGCCGATTTGCAAACTAATATCCGCGTCGTTCAGCGCAAGAGCGGCGGGAAATTCGATGCTTCGTGCCGGATTAAAAGCACGCAGTTGTCCCTAAAAAACTGTCGTGATCGCCGAGCTGCGTGAAATGAACATTCCTGTTAGCTCGCTGAGCCGAGAAACGGAACCCCTGGGTTGCTGCCAGGCAAAATAATTCGGCGACCTGAACGGTGGAACGCGCGTAATCCTTGGTGTCATGGGGATAGGAAAAAGAAAAGAAGAGTACGCGAGGGTAGGGACAGATCACGGGTGGCACGCCGTACGAAAAGGGGTTACGACGAGCCAAAGAGGAAGATTCGTATATACAGAACGTATAAAGGCGAGGATTATAATAAGCCAGGCTACGTTACGAAATTGTTTCGTTCTCTAGGTATTAATAACGGCGACCTAGTCGAAACAGGGATACGAACACAGAGCGGCACCCCTTTCGCCACGCGACGATTATTATTGCTACCATCAGGGGTGTGTTTCACCCTTCCGACTGAGAGTTTGTTTTACTTACAATTGCGCAGCTTCGTTTCTAGCCATAATAGCTGACCGGTTTTCATCTTCTTAATGCCTGGTTGGCAGCGTGCCCTGCCGATGAGGGATGAGTCCTCTCAAAGGAAATAAACCGTCTTTGATACACGGGAAGGGAAATACACGTAATTGAATTTGACGGATACAGAGATGTTTCAGGGTGTGTTAGGTTCTTCTTTACCTTTTCAGATCGCATAGCGTTTTAAGAATTTGTAATCCGCTAAATGACTAAACGAGCCCTGACTTTTAAATTTAGAACGGAGCTTTGGTGTTGCTCCTTTAGATGAAACGTAAAACCGTTGCTATAATATGAAACTGTCAGCCTGTAGAACGTAATGATTGTAAGAAAAAGAAAGAAATTTTAACGCGAATCGCATAGAAGCTCTGAATCAAGAAAGGTGATTAATTAGAGATAACAGGGGGTGAAAATCAGCAACGTCTTAGGGTATTGAATCGGCAAAGACACGCCGGTTGGTGGTCGCAGCAGCAATTTACTTTCTGCGATAGTCGTACTGATGACGACGCGCGTCCATTGTTCACACACGCTATTAGGCTTTCGATTCTGTCTCCGGTGCAAGCGTCATCCTTATCGAAGTGCAGAGGTTGAGGCCTCGTTTGTGCGAGGGACCGGAGGGAGGACGCATTACCGATGGCACAATGAGGGAAACGCGGCTGCCAAGTTGGTCTCCGATACGGATTGCGGTGGCATTGATAGTAACGAGCCATTAAGGGACGCGTTAAACGTATCTCTGGTGAATCCACTGTTCGCTCAGCCGAGAAACGCCAAGATGACGCTTCCGCGAAGAATGGATTTTCGTCGCACGGATTTGTATACCCTCTCGCCTCGGTGAATTTCCTCTCGAGGATTTTCCCCTCGCCCATCGTTTTCATCGCTTCGTTTTCAGACTTTGATCTCTACGTTTCGTTTTAACGGTTTTCATTTATTTTCGTTCGATACTCTTTAATTTACTACCTAGAGTTATTGTTTCAAATTAAAAAAAAAAAAAAAAAAAAAAAAATCCCTTCGTACTCGTTCGTACATTTAATTTGGCAGGCTACTCGACCGATCACGCATCTTTTATCGTTTTAACGAATCTCTCGATCTATGTACGCGTCCTCTCGATACACAAAATGTACACGCTGAAAATAGAACGATATTATTCCCACGAAGAAACCATTATGCAAGAACACGCGGGGCATGGAGCCAGTGAACGCAACGAACGCTTACGAATAGCGAGCAAGCAACAGGGTCAATCTCTGCTAGATTACTTTTCAAGTATCTCAATAGGACTAGTTTAGTCGACTGCTTACAGCTTGTTACCGCGGTGAATGCGAGCCGCGCGACAAAACGACACCCCGACACAAAGCCACAGTGCGACATAAAAGAGCGTTCAGGCCCATTCACCAAGCGTTGCGCACGTTACGTTTATTAAGTTGGTTAAGTAGACACACCGTCAGCGAGGCCACTTTTTAAGCTGTTTCGTTATTGCCACTAGCATACGCGTTGCTTCCGGCTGGTAGGAGCGGAATGGCATTTTTCACGCGACCCCCGTAATATTTCTGTTTCAGTGTAGTTACGGCATCCGGCACGAGGGACACCAGAGTGCGTGTTGCGAGAAAGAGAGAGAGAGCGAGATACAGCACGGATCGCCGCAGTGCAAATCGGTGTATCGTGAGACAGGTATTTACAAGAGTTTTACCATCGTGTTTCAAGCAGTCGTGGCGGGAAACGCGGCCACGGTTTTGCAAATTCTCGCTTCCGACCATGGATTCGCGGTTTACGGACAATAACCCGGGAACCGGTTGTCGTTTCGTTTGGCAAGTTTGAAAAAATGTAATCGCCTGGCAGGTCGCCGCGCCGCGTCGGCCATGGCACGAGACAGTTCCGCGAGTTGCGTGCCACGATACACAGCAGATACGTACCGCTATAAAGCTTGCGTTATCTTAACGTTATTGCATATGACGGACGTGTTCCGTGGTCCTGCTGCCAGGGCAATGGCAACGCGACTACAACGGATACGTACTCGATTCGGATATCGTCCGGCTGTACACCATCAAGTTACGAGACATTGGGATACTGATAAACAAAGATACCGTCGCTTAATTGAAATCGCACTGCGTTTCAAGGTCCTGCACGTATATACGGATGGAATTGTTATTATTATTATTAATGGGACGGGCCAACGTTGTGGGTTAAGGAAACGATATTGAGAAATAAGTGGTCCTGCAGAGATTGCAAATCGAAATTCTGACGCCTCGGGATGCTCTTATATCGTGTATACGACGTTAAGCAGGAAACAAGAAGAAAAAGGAACGAGGGTACTAATAATTATTAGAAAGTAGATGTTTTTATGGAGGAGAGTTGTTGAAAGAAAACTGACGTTTGCCACAATTTCCATCGAGGCTATTCAAAAATTCGATTACTACGAACAGTTGGACAAACGGCTCGCGCAAGTTTTAGCTATTGAAGCTATTGAAGTGTCGCCAATTTCGTATGGAAGTCCCTAGAAATTTTGCCCGCGGTATGAATAATTTGACCGAGCAGAACGATAATTATAACATGAACAGCGTTATCGGGTCTCGCGTGCAGCTATCGTTAATCCGCCACGTTACAAAGCTGGAGACGATCAAGCGGTAGCCTTATACGAACGAATCGCCGTTAGCCTAGGACAGTGCACAGATGGCCGAGTCCTGTTAAAGGATAATCTCGTTGATTTTGCAAGATAACGAGTAGTTGCGCAGATTGGCCGGCAGAAGGACTCTATTGGATCAGTGGTATCCTTTGTCTCGCCGCACTTTCAAGTATATCCACGGGACAAAGTACCAACTGCTACTGTTTTTAAATAGTTTAGCCAGGAATTGGGAGGCCACCGGTGACCAGTCAAAGTAGCTTTTGTTCGCGTTACTCCACACCACTGATTTACCAAGCTTCTCTCACCGCTGTGGCATGACGCGAGACGCCTTCATGCATACTTTGATCTAGGTGAACACGACGGTATCATCGTTGTTGAGGCAGACAGACGAACTACGCTATACTCTTTTTTAACGACTAGATGGAAGTTCAGTCCTAGTAGTTTTATGATAGTATTTCCTATAAGCGTTAGACGCGTACGTTTGGTGTGTAATGTAACGCTAGAAGATGATCGTTTAGAAATCGCAAACTTCCAGTTATGCTGTTTACGCTTTAGACGATCACACTTTTGTCGAAGTGCAACTAAGTGATGAGTAGAAAAATCATTGATACATCCTGTAATTTTATATTGTTTTACAAACAATTAGTTACCTCTGATTTCCATAATTTTTTAATATATCGTCGAGATCGTCACCCTGAATTGTTTTGTGAAGATTTTAATTTAAGATTATGTATAGAAAATCAAATGCTCTAATTTCATTCACATTCATTTCTATTTAAAATAAGATTAGATTTCGTTCAGGTTCAGAGAGTTTGTCTCTTGCTCGCGTTTTCATCATAATGCATATAGATACGTAATTCTCTAATGCACATATATGTATGTTTACTACTATTTGTGAATTATGTTTTCCATCTGCTAGTCGTAAGAAGTGAGTTTTGTCGGAGCCATAGAAAATATTAAAAGCATAGATTTCAGAAAGAAACAGGAGCGAATGTAGATGAAGATATACATAATCAACGATAGTAAACGGTAAAAGTATAATAATTAATGGCAAAAAGCCGAATGTCCATTGTCGGCGAACTCCGTGTCAGCGAAATTGTGTTGATGAAAACATTGTCGATAAAGTTGTCGGTTATGTAAATGATAACCCTAGAATGCTAAGAATGGTATGAATTCGAAACTTTGTGTAATTTAAATAACCACTACCTATTCGGTTAGACTTTCGTTACTCCTTACGTATCATTTTCGACCGCGGTAACGATCTGCCGCGTCGTTAAAAAACTAAACATCTTGCAGGATTAATTACTTTTTGCACCGGGAACGCAATTCTCCGGGTGCAGGGTGGCAGCGGTCTGCGGTTAACCGATGTGCACCGCGTTATATAAATCCGTGGAACGGTCGTCGAGCGACTGGTCGATCGAAATCGAAAATATCGTGAACAGAGTAGCGTATCGAGGTCTTTCTAGGTGATGTTCGCGAAGCAGCTGACGGAGAATCCTGACGTCGTGTTGGGGTGAAACTCGCTCGGTATTCGACGTCAGCGTCTTGAATGGTGACAAACGGCATGTACCGCGAACACACGGTTGCGCGTCGTGGCTGCAACTCGAGGTATGAAGGGGCCCTGCAGCGCGTGAGCAATGCGGATGCACCGCGAAGCCAGCGGCGAACATACAGTTGACAGAAGCGCTTACGAAGGCGAGAGATCGTGCTTCTGTTTCCCTGTGTCCGTGTATCTCTCTCCTCTTTATCCCACGCGCTCGTTTCTCTCTGCCTAGTCTGCGTGTCATGCCACGCCGCGATTCTCTGCGATTCGTCCCAACAGCGATCTTCTCGTGTTAGAAATCGCCACGATACTCCACTCATCTCGTCTGTTATTCGTGTTTCGCTTCATCGAGATGTTAGAAACGTGGCCATAGTTCGAGCCGATATTAGGAAACGCATGAATACGTAAACTGGCGTCTGTCTGAGGTATTTTGGGTTTCGTGGAATCGTTGATCGCATCGCGATTCCTAGACGTTCGATCGTATCTAGAATTTGCAATCTCTAGTAGTTCCGTTGAATTCTTCCTTATAGTCGTTTAAAAAGTGGAACAATTTGAAAGAGAATACGGCCCGTTAACGAGCAAGTAAAGGTGGGACGTATAATGTTTCAATAAATACGGTACTAACTTAAGGATGTGATTACTAAAAGACTATAACTTTTACGTAGGAGCTAATAGCGTTTCCTACAGTGTACTCTCAATGACTTTTCTGACTCAACTATCCTTTTTCACGTCACTTCCATTTAATGAACTGCTCTTTAATTCTGTCGTTATATCAGCGCATACCAACAGGCTTGTTAAATATTCTTTCGAAGAGATACGAAAAGCTTTGCATGAATTGGGAAAGAACGAAAGATCAAAGTAGAGCAGGAACGGCGTTACGTATTTCGATGCGATTTTATAGCAATACAAATTGATACTGCTGATCGTTACTCGCACGATATATGGGTTTATGGTTACCGCGAACCCGTATATATTCGGGGCGGTTACAAGGGACATTAAAACGGTGGATCGATTAAACGCGGCCAATTAAAACTTAATGGCGGCGAATTAAGCTCTATAAAAGCCGAAGGGCGAGATTTTTTACCAGCACCTTCTTTCTTCCTTTTTGCTCGGTCTACCGATCCTCCTCACTCGCGATAAATGGTCCCCACCGCGCTCCGCACGATTCTTTTTTTCACTTCATTTTTCTCATACTCTTTTCTTCCCCCCACTTTTCCACAATGGAAGCGCTCGCGGATTTGGATACACCGGCAAACTTACACCGATGGGATATTTTCATTTTTTCCCCGGTTCGAACCAGAATCGGTGTAAGATCGTGAACAGTACAACGTCCGGTATTGCGCGGACCAACCCGTTTGAAAAGTTAAACGCAACCGATTGGAATTCGATGGAACTCAATTAAACCCGATTAAATCCAATAGGGGTTAAAGAATAGGATTTTTTTACGGCTCTATCCTCCTACCTTCTTTCTCTCTTCCTTTCTCTTTTGCCCTCTCTCTCTCTCTCTCTCTATCTCTCTCGCGCGCGAGCGCGCGCGTGTTCTATTTTCTCTCTCTAATCCTTGTCTTCATTATCCGCTCCGGATATCCATGTTTGTATGAAAATAAAGATTCATAGCTATTGTTGACGCGCTTCTAATTCGGACATTCTAATCTACTGGTTTACTTTTTACTGTTTGATCATTTCTTTAAACTGGATCTCGAAACAGAGAACAGAGACGATTAGAGAAATTATCAGTCTGACAAACGTAAAACATTTAACTACATGTGTGAGAATAAATTTTCTCCAACAGAGTATTTACTCTACCCAATCTATTTAGAGCCTTTTCAATTTTCCGTAGAGAGAAGATCTGCCATTTCGATCTGGCGGCCAGTCGGCAACGCGGGTTACCCGAGTGCCAACAATCGACAAATTAAAATTCGAAATCTTTTTGCGGCTCCGATTCTTTGTCCCGTCCCATCCAATAATCCTAACTTTCGTTGCTCTTTCGCCGCACGTGTGGTACACACATGTCGGTGTGGTATCGTACACGTAGCCGGAGTTATAGAGGGACGTGCACGGAACCGGAAACACACAGACGCACCGAAGAGAGAGACGACTTTGGACAAGAGGAGATACGGCGCATACGTAGAGAGGCCACACAGCACAGTACAGCCCCGAAGCATAGTCTCAACTCGACTCGAGCGGCTGAATCGATCCGCGGCCTTCCCTTGCACGCTCTCCCTACGGCCCTAGAACCAACGTCGACCACCTCTCCACCCACCCCGCACACCCTCTTTCTCTCTCGTATTCCCTCCGTCTCTGTCCCCTTTCACCCACTGGATCCAACTCCTCCTCGATTCTCTTCTGCCTTCTTTTACCTCCGTTTCCTTCTGCTTTTCTCCTCGCAGTTATTCCTACGCGTCTTCCTCCGCTGCTTCGACCCACCTGGTCACGCGAACCTTTAAAAAATGTTTGGCCCTCTCGCGCCCTTCCTACGAATTTCTTCGATATTTCGCTTCCATTCTCTCGGACTACACCTCGCCGGCGAATCTGATTTTCCTTAGCCCGCTTGTCCCGTGATACGAAAAATTATAGGTTTCGAGGTAATTCGAAGGATAGTTTGGCGTTTCGGAATCTCGAATTTGTGTGCGTTTTATCCGGCTTCGCGGAGTATACGGATTGGCAGGGAACTAAATAAATATTACGTAGCAATGTCCACCGAAATATCGACCTTCTCGCGTGGCTGGTATTTGTAAAATAAACGGTACGGAGCTGTTGGAGTGGTCCGAGCGTTTTCGCGTGTAAAACGGAACGCCGAGGTATCGGCAGATTTTCCAGGAGCTTATTTAAGCGATTCCCATTTTAACGATCGCGTATAGTGCCCCATGCGATCGTTACATTTTTGCCGTTTTTCTATTCGTTGCTACTATCTGCGAATAAGAGGAAAACGAGTAATTAGTGTACGCATACATACGTCTTTGTTATTGTAACTGGTATAGTTTGTTCGTGATTGTGTTCGACATAATAACACGAGCTTTGAAAAACGTTGCAACGCGCAATCCGTCAGGAACACAATCTTTCATCGTTCCTGCGGAAAATAAGAAGACTCACTTGCAAGTTTCGGAAGGCGCGGTCTAGTAGAATTTATAAAAACGTAGGCCCGTGTGCGTACATGTGTGTACTGTCCTAAGAACGAAGCAGATATGCACATCTGTGAGGGATTTTTTTATCAATCACCAGACATCTAGAGAAACATCTTCCATATCCCTGGTATTTCCAGAAAGAAATATCTGCAGAAATGACTGCGATTCGTTCGCGTCAGGAGCCTTTCTCGTCGAGATACACAGGTCAAGTGTCTCTACTAAGAAATCCGAATTTTCTTGAGTGGCTCTTCTCTAACAAGTATAGCAAACTAACACGCAAATCGAATCAAGTGTAAGAAATATAAGAAACCTTAGTGGAACGTCGTACATAATGATGCAAATTCATGTGGTTTCGAAGGATCCATGTCGAAAGCAAAGTCAGTCAAACCATGTCAAACATCCATCGATTCATCAGAGGAAAAAGGAATATCTTTGCGATATCCGGCGTAGCGCGTACATCACGTACAAGGTACGCACTGAATCTCCAGCCCGAAATATGACCGATTCAATTACGCACGTGTCTGGGAGAGAGAAACCACCTACCGATGTTATCCCTCTCTGCGTCGGTGATTTGTGTTCCCGTTCATCTTTGCGGGTGTCTGAGGCCGCGTGTACGCTTGGCGAATACGCGCACGTCGCCATATCTATGTGAATGCACGCGAGCACACACGCAACACGGACACAAATTCGCAGTTACGTAGATACGTAGATACGTAGATGTGCATTACACGTAGATGTGCATGCACGCAGGGGAACCGCACATGCCCGCTCAGACATGGGGTGGCTAATGGAGAAATTCAGCCCGCAACGGAAACCGTTATA
This sequence comes from Bombus terrestris, assembly GCF_910591885.1. Classification (NCBI taxonomy): domain Eukaryota; kingdom Metazoa; phylum Arthropoda; class Insecta; order Hymenoptera; family Apidae; genus Bombus; species Bombus terrestris. Next base: position 1,870,300 of record NC_063286.1, read on the forward strand.
TCTTCCTATTCTCTCTTTTACTCTCTCTCTCTCTCTCTCTCTCTCTCTCTCTCTCTCTCTCTCTCTCTATTTCTCTTTCTCTTTCCCTTTATCCCTTTCCTCCTCTCTCTTTCTACCTCTGTCATTTCTGCCAACCCCGCTTACCTAACCCCACTTCGGCTGTCATTGCTTCTCGATCTCCGACAGTAGTCTTCGTCTTCTCTATTTAGAGTTTATTTGATGCGGATCGAGTCTCGAGTGGAAGTGACGCAAGAGGGTTCCGTGAAACCGACCCAGGGTCAATTTGAAACTTTCTCGGTCCGCTCGAGGGGAAATCTTGGAAAGGAAGCCGTATCGAGAAGTACGGATCCTTCCCCCGGGTACCGTCCGATGCTCGCTTCTGATGCAAAGCGTCTTACGTATCGCTTACTTCGTTAACGCCGACCAGCTACGCCGCGTTAAAAGTTTATTAACCCTAACCGCTTTGGGGTTAATCGTTCGTGTTGCGTGATTATCATCGCTTACGAGCTCTCAAATTCGTGATTCGATCGTTGAAAATGAAAATGCGCGTCAGGTGACTGGCGCGAGGACCAGAGAGAGCGGATTAGCGGAGCAATTTCAATAGGATTGCGAACCTGGCAGTATCGGGGGTGAAACGACGCTGAAAGAATTTATATTCGAGATTCGTCAGGATGCTTTATTTGAAGACGCACAAATTACTAGGTTTTTTGGGGGGAATAAATCAATAACTTGCGTGTATATGCAGAGGTATTACATAGATTCTGCCATATCGACAGGATTTTTAGTCGGTTCTTCGTCCGCAAACAATCAGAATCCTTCAGCCGAGACCAGCGTATTTTCATCTCTACTAGGAAACGTTCAAATATTTGCACGCTGTAATAACAGTAAATCCCGCGTTTTATGCACCGATAATAACTAACAAACGTGAAAAAACAGATTTTTTTCGCACGTTTCTTGATCGCCGGCAAAGAGGATTAAGCCTGTAAAACGAATGAAGGAAATTTTTAATCGGTTTCTGGCGCTTTTCTTCCCATCTCGATTTCATTTTATGCAGATCACTTCACGGGAAAGTCGCGAAAGCGCCAAGGAGTCTAAGCTTAATTTGAAACTTTTCCGGCTCGCTCTGAGCGTGCTGTCCAAAAGAGAATACCGTATGAGTTATATAGATTCGCCAAACAGTTGCTCCCGGCACGAGGGGAATTCTTCTTGCCCTCGTATCCGCTTAATCGAACTATTAAACTTTAAAATATTTGCCAAAGTTAGGAGAAGCGTAACCGAGGTGGAATAGTCTTCGCGGTTCATTGAACGATAACATACCTCGCATTGCAATTTTCAATTACCAATCCCCCGTCAATTACCGCGCGTAATTTTTTCCTCATTCGGCGTTCACTACCGTTGTTTCCCTCCCTCTTTTTCGAATATCTCAACTTTTAGAGATAGTCAAAATCCCCCTCGCAAACGGTCGAGTTACACAGAGCGTAAAAAATGGTGGAAAAACGCGGGAATCGAATTGGCCGGTTCTAATGCGGAACCGGATTGGTTGGTCGCATTCCTGGCAAAATATTCAACGGAATTAAACAAATCGAACGTTAATCCATTTTTTGTTTCTTTTTTTCATCGACGGAGTAACTCGGCGAGGATGCAGGTTCCGGCAGAGTTGCGTTCAATTACCGCGAAACGTATCGCTTCGTATTGCTAGTAATATTTCACGGGCCCTCTCTCTATTAATGCTCGGTCCAATGAGGTTTCACAGAGCGTCACATTTTTCACAATAGGATAATAACAAGGTAGATCATTGGCACGTTGATGAGCGCATCATCCCGACATCGAACGTTCGAGTACAATTCACACGATCGGTTCGACCATCCGATTAGCTGCCTGTGACCGCATCCCTGACGTTAATACATCATCGACTGTCCCATAAACATATACGACGGCGTAGAGAGGCGATATTCAGTTCGCTCCAGTCGTTCCAGTCATTATGCGCCAATGCAAACCCGCCTATTACCAATCCCGTGGAAACCCATCCGCGATTGCTTCTCTTCTCCTCCTCCGTCCATTTCTCTCTCTCTCTCTCTCACACACACGCGCGCGCGCACACACACACACACACACACACACACACACACACAAGCGCGCGTTTTATATACATATACAGAGGATTATATACATATGCATATTCTATTGCTCTCACACCGTTTCTCTGAAACTCAAATTCGAACTCGAACTAGCTGGTTCGCACGCGTTGCTACTCGTTTTACTTGCATGTTCGGCGGGCCCGTGCACGCGTGTTCGTGTCCTTTATGCGAATGCGTATCTCTCTTATCGCGCACGCGAGCCCAAAGCACTAGTTATTACGACGTTACGTAGGCAAATGGTACAGACAGACACACGACTAGCTCGATGCAGAGATGCAGAGATGTCGAATCGATACACCGGTACACAGGATCGCAGCTGGATGCAGACATCGAGCCATCATCGATACGCAGATTACTTAAGTACTTGCCAACCCCGTTTCGTCGGCTGCCGGCATTTCGGAAATCGAAGCGGCTGCAACAACGTTATTGGCCCCTTGCGAAACGAGCTCGCCGTTTCTCCACCTGATTCGCGCGCCATCCTTATCGCCGAGTTAACGGCAGCTTGCGATATTTCGTTTTCGCGCGATAGCCATTTCGAATATCAGACTCCTCGATTCTCTCCTTGACGAAGTAGATAACGTTTGTCTTTTGGCTTTATGCTTTCTAGATCGTGTGACACGATTGTGTATCCTAAAATAGTTGCGTAACGTAACGATATTCTGATCTCTGAGATTGTAAACTTCGCGCGTTCGATTGACGAGCCAACGAGAGCCAGACTCGTCTGTTTAAAATGCGAAAGATCGATGGCAGTCGATCGGAACAACGAACGTGTTCTTATATCCGGCGTCTCTAATTTCCGGAATTTGCTCTGGAGTCTTCCGCGCCATTTATTAGTTGGAGAGGCTCGCGTATAATATTGATAGCCTGAAAAAGCGGTGGCGGGTTATGGAAGTCAGATATATCCAGTTATAGGCTACTATCTTGGGAAATGGAGAATCGATATGCACGTTCCAGTCGGCTAGGAAGATTAGGTAGGATATCGAGGATGTAGATAGAGCGGGTCGGGTTTCGAAAGCTTGAAAAAAATTTGCCATAGGTTCTCCATTCCCGCGAGTTGCCACCGGACGATCTACGTCGAATTGCTAGGAATTCCGGCTTAGCCTCGCCTATCTGGCGAAACATTCTCTCAATTAAGCCTGCAACTGCAGGAAGCAAGCTTGCGCTCAGATAGCGCCGATAACAGGTCGAGCGTCGTTCGCCGTCAACGCGATCCGTTGGCTGAAGCCTTCACACCGGAGAATCTTCATCGCGGTTTAGATAACGTACGGAGAACGCCATTCGGCTGGTAAATATTAACCTTGGCGAAAATTAGTCCAAACTAACTAACGCTGTTTCAAGGCGAAGCTATCAAATCTTGGTATGGCTATTCAAATCTTTGTTCTATACCACGCAACTTCATTTCGTAGTTTTCCCTACGGCGATCCGTGGAAAGTGGTTCGAAATTTGACATGGATATCGTGGTATGGGGTAGCTATTAGTAGCTTATAACACGGATCGACGGGAAAGAGGGACAGAGAAATGGAGAGATTGTTTGCGAGCGGAGGAGAGAGGAAGAGCGAACCATTATCGTAATTTCACTTACATGGCCTATTTCCAAGGATGGATTCCAATCAACGAGCAGCTTCTGGATTGTAGATTCGCACGACTGATTACATCGGAATAGACTAATGGATGTATGGATTAAATGCACTTTCGTTGCTTGGTTCGATCCGTTGTCCAACGGACAACGCGTGCCTTCCACTTTGATTCTCACGATTGTTGCGTAAACGCCAATTAGGGTGCCGCGGCAAGTCCTTACGGACGATAAACGCCTAGACGAGTCAACTCGCAATAATAACGGTCGCTTGTCGGTGATAATGGCCGCTGATTCAGCGCTATTTTGACTGGAGCGCGTGCGCGCTCGCGCACCTCCGCCTCCGCCTGCGCCTCCGCCGCCAACGAGCAACATAATCGCATGGCTTGCAATTTTCGAATCTCTATAAACACCGACGGTCAGCAAATTAACCCTTGCATCGGTCCTGTGCTCCCGTCGTTCTTCCTCCGGTTCTTCTTGGTTCGCTTCCGCGACTCATCCCCCGCCCTTAGGAACCACCTTCAACCCTCTGCTTCTCCCGTTGACGAGTCGGTAAATGCTGAGTATTTAGGATTCGCGAGTTTCGTCGTGTAAACTGAGGCGAAACTCTCGCCCGAGCAAATATTTGATTCCTAAGTCTCGATGAAACACACCGCGATTCACCTCCTCGTTGCCTGGTCGTTGGCCCTAGCTGCCTAGTTCCCAGACCCAGACTTCCTTCCGCTGGATCATTAAAGCGATTATTAAGCGCGTGTACGCTGGCTGGCAAAGTTGTTTAATCAGCAGCGAGGATAAGTAGAAGATGGATGTGTCGGAGATTATTGAGCTCGGCCCGTTTCAAACGTTACCGGACGTTTTATCGAGCATCATAGTATAATAGGATAGTAGGCCACTCGAGAACGAATAGGCGAGTAACTCTGTTGTGACGCTTCCAAATGGACTAGAGTGCGCTTGAAACAATCTTTGATAATTTCCAAAATTTGTCCGATAACTCGGCGATTTTTCAGCGATGTGCTCGAAACAGCTATAGCCGACTACTTTAATGGTTTCGCAACTAAGGAATGCGGATTTTATCATCAGTTGGTATTGACAAAATCAGCGCTCACTTAGTTGCCAGCCCAAAAAGTTCGTATTTTCATTGACATTGCCAAATGGATGATAAATTGGTTCCTAAACAGATATTCCTCTCGTCTAGCAAATGCTCGACGAGTATACTCGACGTATTACGAATCTTTACGTATCTTGGTACGTTTTTATGTATTTTATGTATATTTTATGTATTTTAAGCACGGACACTCGTCTGTTGTCCCTCGGATCGTCGAATAAAAAAATGACGACAGTCAAAGGAATAATAGGTATCTAATAGGTGAGTGCTCTATCTTGGATCGAGTATATGGAGGATATATTTTGGTGTGCGGAGGATTTGAATAAATTAGTTTGTTTTGTTTTAGTTTTAAAATAATTTGAGACGAAGAGATTAAAGATCGTTGTGATAAATATAGGTGATATTATTTTTCAATTGGAATTCGGGATTTAGAAGTTAATTCGAATGTTGCCCGTTCGATCGTCAGCGGGAGCGAAAGAAATATTGGAAGGCGAACGAAATATGGAAATACAGAGACATAGAAGGTTTTTCAGAGGCAGTCGCGCACAGATGTGATTTCCGTGGTCCCTTTGTCGATCACAGACTAGATATTTTTTCCCGGAATGTTGGCGGAAAGTTTCGTTCCCATGAAAGCAGTTTTCGACGTTTCGTCCACTATTTCGCAGCGCATTGTCGAGTAGACTACGTGCAGGAGGTGCGTTGGACGTGGGCCAACGACGACGGACAAGCAGAAGGGAATTTTCTCTGTAATTCATTTAACAACGAGGTCCGACACAGAAAAATTCATTCGTTAAAATCGTCTGGACGTTGGTCGAACATTGGCCTCGTATCAGACGAGTTCCTGTCAATGTGATTGCTGTGAGAAGATAAGAAATTGGTATAGATAGAGTATTCTCTTAGAAGCGAACTAATTTCCTTTATTCGGGAATAAAGAGGGATCGGCAAAGGTGAGATTATTGAAAATATGAAAATATATACGCGAGTGCAGCAGCTAGGATCGAGATCGCGTTTTAACTTAAAATATCATATAAATAGATGAAATGCTCGGGGCATATTGGTCTTGCGAAAATTAATAGTGTTTCATGCCTACAGTGTATTATTCCTCTGTGTATTCATTTCAAACGATTATCGAAGGCATTCGATGGATTAGGCAGGTTGTAACCCTCTTTCAGAGACCAGTGAACACGTCGAGCCACGTCTAAACGTATTCGACAAAGAAAGGAAGACGAAGCCAACCAAAGTGGGCCGTTCTCCGGTCGATACTCCGGCCTACTGGCTCGCGTTAAACCAAATTTAACAGATTCATGGGGTTGCTCTAGTCTGCGCTGCGCTAGCACTTGCAGAGGAAACCAGAGGAGTAGCCAGGTACTTTACGGTTGAGTTTACAAAATACGTTCTGCGTTGGACCCCTTGTCAATTGTTTACGCATCGTTCGGTATCCTCGAAGCAACGCTATCCTCGAAGCAATCTCCATTTCCAGCTAATGCGATGTTTTTGGAAAATCCTTTCTTTCTGATGTGAAATAGTTTTAGTTGGACCGGAAGGCAACGTTGAATGAACAGTTGTCCGCAGACGTAACCGCGCGGCGGTGTTTAATTACGAGGTAGAATAAATGTTTCAAAACCGAAACAACGTCGTTATAATTGCGAGCATCTCATTAAGCAACAAACAAGAGAATAAATTGAACGAGCGAAATTAACTTGGTATCAGCACGCTTGTAACTGATTATTAAACGACAAATGCGAAAATTACGTTGACCATTAACATGTCAAGAATTACACAATGAGCGTTCGTGGTTTGGGACCGAGCACGCTGAAACCGAATTCCGATTGTTCCCAGTCGGATTAAATCGCGTTAAACAATTATCAAAGGTAAATAAGATGCGACTGTAAAACCGTGCGAGCTCTAATTCGACTTTCAAGCTCGACGAATGTCCTACTGTGAATAATTTGGAATCGGGCGCGGTTGAAAAAGCGCTTGAGGGAGGGTGGGGGGGGGGGGGGAATGAATGGGGTTCGAAGCCGTCGCTATTCGTCACCAGTCATAGAACATCGCGATGCGATGGCGAAAGGGAGGAAAGTATCAAGAAGGGGCGGTGTCGAGTGCGACGTCGTTCTCGTCGTGCATCAAAGTAAATTAAACAAACACCGTCTCTGTGGCCGGTGTCGCAACCGCGAGTAATACATTTTATGGACGATTTTGCGAAACGCGCGCGCTCCCGCCTACCATCTCCGCGGCCAAATGCGCGCTCTCTCACACGCACGCCGCGTTGGATGCGTTAATCCCAACCCCCGGCTAACCCTCGCGGTTGAATGCGCCCAGCTAAAAGCCACCACTACTAGCAGCGATGCCGCCGCCATTCATCGAGGCGCTTTCCATCCACTCTCTCTCTCTCTCTCTCTCTCTCTCTCTCTCTCTCTCTCTCTCTCTCTCTCTCTCTCTCTACCGCTCTGTCCTCCTACCGTCCCCAGAGCACCCACCGGCTTCCCGTGTCTGTCCCCTCGACCCCTCAACACCGCTCTGCATTACCTCTTGCCCCATCGGCCCAACTATCCCGTTTCTCCGTCCGTTGCGACCTCTCGAGAGCACAATAGATTCCTGTAACTACCCCTATCTACGCCACGAATCGAATGGCTGTTTGTGTATTCGAGTGTACGGTTATTTGCCGGACACTGCCGCGTTATGTGTGTACACATAGAATCGTTTGGCAACCCCATGGAAATCCAAGACCGCCCACGGTGCCGCTTCGTCCGCCTTTGGATCCGCAACAAGAACGCTGTGCGTTTTTCACCGGCCATTGTTCACCGAGACTGATGACCAATGCTTCTTGTCGAACCCCTATCCCGTCAGCCGCGTCCAGTCGCTGCAAAGAAAAAGAATCGACAGATGAAATTGCCGCACCGAGATCCCGAATCTCTCTTGACTGGAAGGAAAGCTTTTCAACGAGAACGTTCGGTCCACTTCGTCTGAAAGTTCGCCCACCTTATAGGTTGTTTCTTCTCCAAGTTCACGTTCGAACTGCACGTTTCTAGAGGTATTAGAAGGGTTGCGTGTAGGAGAGTCGCGTCGCGTCGCGTATAGTACGAAAGAGTTTGGTGAAACGCGGAAAGGGACGAGTGTGAAAAATGTGTGGCGGAGGGTTCGAGACCGAAGGAAAAAGGCGTCACGGTGCGTCTTTTTCTTCGGATGCCGTGACCAGCGTATACAAGCGTTATTTACGTCGCTGCTCGCGGAGACTACGAGTTAGAAAGCACGCCCACGTATGCCTGTAGTAATTGCTGCCGTCAGAAACGGTATAATTTACGAGAAATTCTCCGATACCTTCTCCTTACGATATAATTTCTAATTGTCGGTGCAACGTGAAGAGAAACGCATTCGACTAGAGAGTTTATTTCTTTTCCGCCTTATAGTCGAAATACTCCTTTCCGAATCAACGAATGCCTTTCCATCCGGCCAATTCCGTCCCTCGTAAACTCTGCACATATTCTTAGGATAATTTCACGGCGATTGAAAGAGCACCGTAATATCGTCCGTTTACGTAGGAGGAGTGCGAGAGGAACTCGTAAAGAAAGCCCCACGAGCTAACATCTCTTCTCACGGGCCAAGGATTTCCGTAATTTCGTTCGGTTCCCCTAATTCCGAGGAAATTGGTTAGGAGGAGAGAGAGTAAAAATTTGGTGCTCTTAGGCGCGAGTCTTTACGATCGTTCGTGCAACGATAAAGAGTCCCGAGGAAATTAACCGGAGCATAGAACCGATTTCCAGAAGCGATCATCGATTGCCAAAGGCAATTAGAATGTTTGCGATCTCCGTGCGGCGATACGCGACACAGAGATCGGAAGGAATTCTAGCCTAGTTAGAACGTCGTTCCAACAGCGTGCCACAAAGTGTTCGCGGCATCGAACGGATCTAATTGCGACGTAAAGTTGTAGATCGGTTCGATGGCCAGGTTCGGTCGATCAGTTTGGCCTTATTTCCATGGAACGGGAACACGGAGCAGCCTTTCGGGAAGCGACACTCGTATCAAGAGAGACGTGTACGCATCCGTGTGAGCGAATGTGTGCATATGGCCGTCGAGCACAGATCGACGTTATCGTATTCCGCAGTTCATATCGGCCTGCCTCGGCTACCAACGATCGACCGTAAAAATTTTGAATGACGGAAAACGATTTGTTCGTCGAAGACCCTTCCGGCACTGCACCCGCATCCGTGCGTTCAGCTTTCGTTTCGCCGGACTCGCTTGACGAAGGAAGATGGACCGATCGTCCGGCAGAATGGACACGCTGACGAGCTCCATCGGGCCGCGCTTATTGCGCCGTTTCACCCACGTGAATAGCTTTTGCGAGAGTTCGTTGAGTTGGAGATACGCGCTCTTTGCCGGCATGATTGATACGTTCGTTTCGTTTAAAATTCGATCTCGATAAGAGCTGGATAGTTTCGGATCGAAACGAAAATCTTTATCCGGCACGTGTAATTTCTTATCGCGGAACAAAGTTGTAAGTTAAGGGAGTCGCGTTTTCAAGTACAGAGTGAGAAAAGAGAAGGGAAACGTTGTTGGGTAATTTTCGATCGCTCGAACTCGGTCATTACCAACGCAATCGTCGATCAGTAACTACACTCTGGCTAGCGTTGTTTGAGTCGACGGCGCAGGGCCACGATCGAAAGCGAAGCATCGTTTATCTAGACGCGAACCGGCCGGTGCTCGACACTGCTCTCGACAGTGATCTGTCGGTTAATACGTCAGTACGATCTATGTAAATGGAAAGCGTCCGGTTGGCGAGCGACGGCCATTACGCAGTCATCGACCGCAGTCAAATCGCTTCGAAAATATTCAAGTCGCGGCGCGCGAACGGAATCGCTCGACAAATTTATTCGGTTTCGCGCGAAAGCTCGGTAATTAATCTGACCCCGCGTCTCTGCAGGTAAATCGATTTTTCTTCCTTCTCTGTTTGTTTTCCCGTCTGTCTCTCGTTCTCGCGAGGTAACGAAGAGCCGCGTACACCGGAGGGTCGGCTGCTGCCGTATCGTCGCAACACGCTTGCAGACTGCGCGCGTCCATGAATCTAGGAGGGCATCTCGCGCGCGCTCTTTCCCCAATTAGTCGTTCGGCTATAATTCGCGTTAATCCGCGAGTCGCGCGGAAATCTCCGCGTTTAAATCACCGTGCGATCAGCCAATTAGTCGTGCTCGGTTGTAGCCGTCGCTCGATTATCAATTACCGTGACCATTCTAACGACCAACAGGGGAGAGGCGGCTTAAGCTCTCTAATTCAATTTTCTGCGAAGCGTCGGGGATCGGCCGACGCGCAGGGCTGCGATTGCGGCGTTAGCGAACCGCGTGAACATTCCCTGGAAAGATTCCCGCTCGCTTATTATTATCGGCGCGATCGTAGAGACCTAGCGTTACATGCAAATATCGTGTTTGATCCACGATCAATGTGCTTCGACTTTCTCTAGCGTTCGACCGAGCGCTACAGCGCGTCGTCTCTTGATTAGTCGCGTCTTGCTTAGCCGTTGCGTTGCTGAGATTTTCTCGTTCCTTTTTTCATTAATTTTTTTCATAACGCTCGGCACGTTCGGTCGACTGGACAAATATTCTTGCAACGAGATGTTTATTCAGCCGGTTAAAGCTGCGACGATACGATTATTTTGATCGAACGGGAAACAATGGGGTAAGCCGGGAGACGTAGGAGGACGTGCAGGACTATAATACACTGGCTCAGTGGCACCATATTTAATTAATACTTGTTACACGCCGAACATGGCTATTCATGTTGTATTTATTAAATATATGTTTACGCTTATCTATATCTTGTCATTTTTACATACATTTTCAAATTTTTGCCAATATAATCATGCCAGCTGTGTGCATTAGGGTACGCACGTTGGAGTGCTAATGAAATTTCTAAATGTTTCATACATTTTTTCTACGATAGGGGTTGAAATACTTTGGCGAGTCAGTGTATACGTATATACATATATATATATATATATATATCCCATCGATCTGTCGAAGCGAGTTGGGTTCAAGTGGCACTCCGTCACGTAACAAGAAGCATAGCGCGAATGAATGAGTTTGTAGAATTCGTAAAGCAGGTGCGTGTATTTATTTTATTGTTTCTTCTCCCACACCGCCCCCCCCTCGCCTTGTAGCTGAAATACTCAGCATACCGAATTACTATTTGTCAGATGCAACGTATCGCTGTACCCTGTACGTATAGCCGCCCCTTGGAATTCCTCGGCTGCCGCGATATTCCACGGCGCAAACACGAGCAGACAATTCCAATTGTTCGGCTCGCGTTTGCCGATACAATCTCCCTTGGAACGAATTTTATGCATCGAAATATCGATTGAACAAAATTTTCAGACAATCGCGGAATTATCGAATCGTTCCGCGCCGTCGATCGACAACTTTCTCTGTCTCTGTTTGTCTGTCTCTCTCCACCTTCCTTTCTTTCTCCGACACGCCTCTTCTAAGTATTTGCCCGCTCCGAACGAGATGCACTTGCGATTCTTCGACACCCTTCGCATGAGTGCGCTCGCTCGCGCTTACACTTGTATTTACGCGCCCTCCTCCTTTTTGTCTGATTTCCATGCTTTTTCGTTCCGTACCCCTTTTACTCACGACCCTGCGTTTCGTTTCTTCCCCTTTTACCAACTCGTCCATTCGCTACGTGCCTTATTAAAAACATTCTTCAGCCCGGTACATGTTACACGTAAAGTACTCTCGTCGTTAGCACCGACATAATTCTCTCGCAGCGTGATTACTTTTCGCTTCTTCGATACCAGCACTTGTACGATATTTCACACGGTTACGATTTCATTCTTCCCCTCTTTCTACACTCCTTCCTTTTCAATTTTTTAAAACGACGAACGTAATAGAGTCACTGGAACAGAGAACAGGAACGTAAATTTTTCTGACGTTTATCTCGAAACTTTTTACTGCATTTGGGTAACGAGGGAACAGCAACGGATTTACTTACCTATGACTCTTCGATAACAATGTCGGCTTAAGATATGCAGCAACTATTCCGATAATTCCGATGTCCCGATTCTCAACTTTATCGACGAGAAAACTGGTGCGCAGGGCCGATCGCGACATCGGCTTTTCCGGTCGTTTCCCGTCTCTGCTCCCTTTCGTTTCCTTAGTTAATTCGGCAGGTCGTTGGTAAAAAACTGGCTTCGACGCTCGGATCGGCAGGAAATCGTTTCAAAATCAAACCAATCTCAGCGAACTTATCAGTAACGTACGTAATACTGCTTGTTCGATTATATCTCTCCTCAATTTACTTAAATTTCACGGACATTTTATTAATTCCGTGGAATGACACGTTCCTCGATACATGCAGGGTCAAAATGTTTTCAACCGGGCTGAACGTTAATCAATTCGATAATTAAAATTTAGATTCAACAATGAATAAGTGATTGGAGCGTAAGCTGATTTAGCGTACGGTTCAATTGCAAATAGAGATCATGTAAGTTTATGGTAATAGGAACAAAGTACAATAAGAAAGTTGTCCAACTGTCGGCTACGGTGATTCGTGACAAAGATGTAGCCGACCAGCCAACCGAGATCCGATTCGCAAGTTCCGACCCGGCAAAAGTATCGATCAGTTTCCCTTTACGAAAGAGGGAACACTGACGGATATTGAAAACGTTCCGATACTAGGATCGATCTTTGGGGAAAGTGGCCGAGCCGGTAATCTCTGTTTCGACCGTGCGTTACGTTCCTCTCTAATTGATATTAATTCGTGGAAAAGCGGAAGCGTAAAGCTCTCTGCAGAGCTGGCCTCGCTCCTGTTTTCCCTGTGAGCGTATCTTGATTAGCCCGGATGTTTTTCCATTCCGACAATAATCGCTTTTCGCGAAATTAGACCGCGGTACGGATGAAATATTAATTCGAAGTCCGGCGACGGGTTATCGCGGCTGGCTGACTGGCTGGCTGGCTGGCTGGCTGGCTGGCTGGCTGGCTGGCCGGCCGGGGCGTTTCGACGACGCCAATTTTCCCAGGTAATTACTCGGCCTAGGAAAAAGGCGCGACGAACGCCGAGCTAATTAACGAAAGCCAATGAGCGCGAAAATACGAGGAATTTTATTCCTCCTCGTTCCCAGGCACGGCCAGTCGTAGTCCTTCGCCCGCCCCGAACAAACGCGCGCACCGTATAAACCTGGACGTCGCTTTCGCGTTCGACGAAGCACCGCCGCGTAAACCCGCGCTGTCCTGCTGCTGTTTACGAAATAAATAAATATCCTACGTATACGAATACGTAACCACCACGCCGCACTTTGCTCCCCGCTGTTCCGCGTCTTGTGCAAATCATCCCCCGACTTTTTTACTGTTCTGCTACTTGTGAATGAATTAGAAGTGATACGTGGATGTGTTTACCTCGGGAATAATCAACTTTGCGTATATAGTTTGATAAAATTGGAAATGTTATATGCCGTTTGACGAGATTCGATTTTTACGTCTATATATTTATGGAAAATTTGAAGGTGCGAACATATATTTGCAGAGTACACGCGATATGAAAAAATAAATATAAAACATGGATAACGAAGCGCACATTATAATACCAACGATTAGTAGATAAAACGAGTTTCTATCGAGCTTTCATTGTTATAATTATTTTGACAAAAATAAGAATTTCCATAAACATACATAATTGAAGTGGAATAGTCGGAAATGTGATATTGTATCGAATAGTTGATCAGGCGAAGGACGCTTTGTTTTCGATCATGGAGCGAGAACGCGTGGCTGCGTTGCGAGAGAACGTTACCGGGCAGGATAAGCGACGTCGGCGTAGAAGGGTGGCACCAGGAGGGATGGTAGGGAACCGAAGGTGGAGAGAATGGCCCAAAGCAATCGGAACCCCCGTCGAACCGATGTAGTAGATTCACTTACCTATTCGTCCCTTCGTCTGCCTGGCCCCTCGGTCTTCCCAGGTCTCCGAAATCCCTGACGAGTTACGGCGGACTCGCAGTGACGCTCAAATTGATTCCACCTACCGTCCGGAATCGAGTTAACGTTTGTTTTACGAGCCTCGGTTTCATTCGCCGCCGATTTGCACGCACTTTGACAGATTAAAACCTGATACTGGCAGTTTGCCTGCCGAATGATTGCTCGTTGTTTAATCATCGAACGAGCGAATGCTTGTTTTGTTCTCGTCCACTTTAGTAAAATCTAGAAACGAAACTGTAAACGAGTATTCGTTCGTTGTTTAATGATTACTCGTGGAAACGGAAATGCTCCAATCTTTTCGAATGTCCACTCGTGTTTGTCGCGAAGACGTAGAACATTCTTAGAGTAATCGGAATTTTCAAATTTTCATTCGACGAACAAGCGAGAAACGCCAAACGAGCAACGAACACTGATTGTTTACGCTTTCGTTTCTAAATTGGGGTAAAACGGGGAGAAGAAGAAGCTATCGCTCGTTTTTAAACGCTCTGTCCAATCCTGCAAGGTGATTCGATCACCGACAGCGATGTTTCTCCGAATGATCGAAACTAAAGAAGACAACGTTTCGACAGATGAAATTACGACTGAAAATTGAATTTCCAATTATTGGGAAAAAAATATTCGCGGTTCGTTGCGAGTGACCTGGGGAATTCTTTTATCGCGCGTCGTCGACGAGACCGCGAAAGGTGAAAACACGATAAAGACATGGAGGCTCTGTTACCTTCTCGCCCCCTCCCCCCCTCCCTCGCCACGCTATTTTCGTATTCCGGGCGTGTTTGAAATATTGAAAAATCAAGAAAGAATAGCGGAAAAATCGAGAGAATACGAAAGCCCCGACGGTTATGGGATCAAGAGAATTTCCGAGAAAACTTGCGCACCACTGACGCAGACACGCGTCAAAAAGGATGATATGTACGGGGATGGAACGCGGCGATGCCGGCTGAACGAGGAAGGGGCGGCGAATGGAGTCGGTGAAGGCGTTGGAAAACCTAACGTTCGTGGTGCGTCAGTGGGGGGCGTTATGGAGGTTGAAAAGGGTTGATACGAGACAGAGACGTCGAATGGAACGCGAGGGATGTTAAAACGAGGAGACACGGGACACGAGGCCGAAGGAGACTGGAACTTTGTTGTGTGCGAGTTTCGAGGGTTATATACAAGGAGGAGGGTAACCGCAGGATGAAAAATATTTTGTACAAAGTGTCTCGTTGGAAAACTCTTTCGATCGTCGTGTTGTGCCCTGTGGTGGATTGTGTTTCTGAACTGTCAAACGACAAGTTGTACCGTAAGCCAATTCGAAATTCATTTCTCGATCCTCTTCATTCTTATATGTATATACATCCTCGAATAGATATCAATGTCCATTTATCAATAGAGGAAAAAGGAGAACATTTGCTTTCATGGTAAGAATGACCTGAACGAGGATGATGGCTAAAGGATATGCGTACATCGCATCGGGTATTTGTAGCCCTCGAGGGGTGAGACGAGCAAGATGAAAGGGACAGAGGGGCAAGGGACGGAAGGAACGGAAAGAAAGCGAGGGATGAGCGAGATAGAAAGCGAAAGAAACGGAGTAACGCGCACGCGAGGAGAGGAGGAGGTGTACGGAACGGTACTGAGAAAGCCAAAGAACAGGGGTGGAATGTGTACGTGTATATGTGCGTATGCGCGCGCGAAATGGAGAAGTGCGGGAGGAAGAAGAGGCGAGGGAGAGGAAAGAGAGAAGGAGAAGAGACGCGAGTGGTATTCGACCCTCTATAGGGAAATATCCATAATGCGCATTTGCAATTTCAATGCCTCGCCGAGCCCCGGCAAGTTGCCGAAGCACAACCACCCTCAAACCTTCGTGCCGATCCGAAGCCTCGCGCTTCCGTACCCGTACCCTACCTTCTTGCCCTCTCATTCTCAGCCTCTTCTTCTTCATCCTTCTCCTCCTCCTCCTCCTCCTCTTCTTCTTCTTCTTCTTCTTCTTCTCAGTCTCCTTCTCCTCCTGGCCCTTTTACCTCTCTATCGCCTCCTATGGAACGCTATAACGCCCCGAGCAACCCCTTACGTGCAACGACCCGATCCACCTACTTCGACGTGTATCTGTACGCTTCGCTTTCTTCGCGCGTGCTATTCCCCCGATTCTCTCCCTCGCCTCTGAATTCGCACTTTTTCCGCATTCGTTCGCGGTCACCGAGGGGATCCTACTATCGCGACAGCCAGCCGTTTCTCCTCCAGAGAACGTTTGTCTCAAATCGGAACGTAGTCGAACATATCGCGTTGGCGAAACGAGCGATCGTTTAACGGAAGGTTTCGTCGATTCGATGGCAGGTTAAAAGTAAGGGTTGAGATTCGCTTAGCAACCTTGAAAGTGACATCGTAGGAGAGTGGCGACGTTGTATCGACGTTTTATTGGACGGAGAAAGGATAAGAAATTGCGACGAGGATAGAAAGAGACGAATGAAATTCACCGTGCTTCATATCGCGGTCGTTACTTTTCACTCTGGAATTTATTTTCCTCGGGTTGACTCGTGTCGCGCACGTCCCCGTTGGTTCGCGGGATACCAGAGGGAGGATGAACCGGGGGCGTCGTGGAACAGAAAGGACGGGAGAGATTTAAGTACGTCAGAATCGAGACGGGGGAAGGAGGAAGAGAGCAGGAATCGAAGAGGGGCGAGCTAAAACCAGTGCTGCGAGGGATATCGAAGAAGGCAATATTTCAATCGACGTCAGATTTATCGAGCTCCGACCACGCGAAATGGCCAAAGCGCTGAACCGCGATACGTGCCATTTCGCGGACCGTTTTCTGCTTCTGGATTTCTTTGCGTCGGTACGTCTGTCAGGTGGCGTGATGCAACGCAACGAGCCCACTTTACACTGTGAATAATTTGTTGACGCGCGGTTGTTTCGCTCTACTTTCTATGGGATTATTCGAACGTAATCGATGAACCGCCGATAGAATGAGTTCGCAGCGTGGAACGGTAGGCAGAACGGGAACGTTGAAACACCGAGATGTCCAACAACGCGCAGAATTAAAGCGGAACGACGTTAAGATACCGCTGGTAACTGGGTTTTCATCGCGAAAAACTGAAGTTTGCGTGGCGTTTTGTCGTGACGATGGTTGCGTTTCAAAATACGCAGTTTGGCGCTCGTATTTTCGTGCGAAATACGAGATTTCGCATTGTTCGAAAATATTTTTTGGCAAAGAATTCGTTCGATTTGGATAGTGTTTCGGGGGGGAAATAGAAATTCTACACCTATTTATATATATACGAACTGCAATGTAGATGAAAAAGTCCCTTTTCCCACCACGGAAGAGTTAGCTCGGGGTATCGATTAACAGACCAGATTGCGCCTGATATTACTTCCGCGTGTTTTAGATCATTTTTCCATGCAGCAGATACTAAATATTCGTCGCAGCTGCCGGTTTGCCGATTCCTTACTAATTGTTTCTAGTTGCGTATCTCACGACCGCAAACACGTGCCACTAATTACCTTTGGTAGCGCGAAGCAACGGTATTTTATGCGGCGTCTGCTAATTCTTCGCATCGCATCACACGGTTGAGGCTGACTTTTTGACACTAATTACCCCGCGAGACGGAGCAAATCTGGCAGACCCGGCTCTAATTTTCTTTCTCCTTTGTCTTCTTCTAGCTTTTCTCTATCGTGATCCTCTTCTTCGGTTCAGAGGATCCAACTTTGCTTCGATTTTATTTTCTTGCGGTAATATTCGGTGTTGTGTGTATAGACAAGCCGGTACACACGAAAATTGATCAACTCGAAACAGGCTTGTAACTAAAAACTGAACGCGCTTGGGGTTTGTTTCGTCGCGATCTTCAGCTTCATCGTTCTTCGATCTTTGCTTGCGCCATTTCCTCCTTTTCTCCGCGTTTTTGTAGCCGGGTGATTTATAATTCGGGGCAAGAACTCTGGAAAGTAAAATATCGTGAAATAATTAAGCGTGAAAGTTTGAAAATTGGATGGAAACAAAAAGTTTCCGTATCGGACGATTTTACGACATAAGTGAATTTTAGATCGGCTCTCGTAGCCGAGGAAAGAAGTTAGCAATAAGTTTGTTCGTTCACGGCGGGGCAAGATGTCGTGGCCATTAATAACGAAAGTCGTTGCCGAAGTTTACATTCTAAGCTCGGCCCGTTATAGAGTGGTCTTAGTAATCGTTACGCGCAACTGATAATGGAAGGATTATTAATTGCTTCTGTCCACGGACCTGCCGACGTTTAAGCTTACCATATGGCACTGATTAATTACTGTGACCGGTATCGAACCAGCTCACATTCTTCGTGTACTTTGCAGGCTACGATTAAGTTTGCCTTGCCAATACTATGGTGCTAATTGCACGTCTTCGCGATCGCATTCGTAATTCTCCTTTCATCTATCGTTCGTATGATTTGCATTGTGCCGGTCAAAGTGATATAGGTAACGAATGTTGACGTTAGCCTGGAAGAAAGAGAAAAAAGTCCAACGATATTTTCAATTTTCCTTGGGGGGGGTAATTAATTCATCGTCCTACCAAAACACGAGAAACGCTATTTTCAGAGTGTTCGAGCGAAGCAACGGTTATTAAAGCAGAGTTAATTCACCAGTTTATCAGTGATTTAGACGGTTGAATCATAATTAGAGACGATCGTATAAAACGTAACGTTTCTCTGGCAGCGATGTTTCGTCCCGACTTTTTGAGGGATTACCAGGCTTTGGCTGGGCGACACGACGCAGAGAAAGTCCCTGAATCTCCGTTACGTTTCATTATTTTCATTAATTTAATATCCGACGAAAGTCTGCACGTGGCTGTACGTGGTCCCCAACCATGGGAGCGAAGGCACGAGGCCGCAGGGGACATCTGACTTGTTAATTTTTCCCGCATAAATTTCAACCGGTTTGCAAGCTTTTAATTGATTCGACCGAGTCCTCGACCACGGCCACCGCTGGCAAGACGTTCGCCCGGCTTGGCCATCTAAACGTTAATCGCTTCCCTCTTGCCCGAGTTCGTCTCATCCAGTCATCGTGATCAAATGATTATACTTGCCGATAATTTTCTTCTATAATACATACCATATATATGGTACTCCATAGTGGAACTCCTTCTCAGAGTTTGTGGTGTCAAGGTTCATAACGAGCAAACAGATCTTTCATCGTTTATTACGAGTATAGTCGACTCTTCTTCGATAATGGAAACTTGATGAAAACATGGCCATATTGAGAGTACCATCCTGGGTGATGCTTCTATTCGTATCTTTCAAGTATTAATTCTTTGTAGGATATATTTTTAAGATCGTTCGATCATTTTCGCGGCAAAGTTTAAAAAGCACGATCTTTTAAGAAGGAAGGGAACCGCTTCGATGGAACTATCAATTACTCAAAGTTCCACGGAAGCAAAAGACGATTTTCGATTTCAATTCCGGATTATCCGCCGGTTTGCGGAATTCTCGCAGTCAAAAGGAAGAAGAACTGGGTGGCGACGTTCGTGGGTAAGCTTCGTTAGTGCAATCACAAACTTTAATCCGACTGATTTCGACCAGCACTGCGCGCAACCGACCTCTTTTCTCCCTTTCTTTTTTCTCCTTTCTCCACCGATGGCATTTCTTCGACGACCGCCCGAGGGTGGAGCACGGTGCCAGAAGAACTCTTCAGACTGTGCCAGAGTACACGGAGAGGGTCCAGGTCGCCTAATTAGACGCGGTACCCGGTGCTAAGAGGGTGAAACGAAGGGTAGTTGAGGGGAGAAACAAGAAAACGAAGAAGAGACCTGAAATGTGAACGTGCAAGCCGACGGTGCACACGAAGCAACGCCACGCGCCTTTCTTTCGTTCCGCTGAACTTTCGAACTGTCTCTGACAGCTGGAAAAAGCGCGGGGTTACCAGGGAACCGCGGCAAACGCGACTGCCTCCCTCTTCTTCCTTTTTTCCTTTCGTTGATGACGTCTGTCGCAGCCGACCCTCTCGTAGACACCTCCAGAACCGCAGACCGTTTTCGTGCGTTTGTGCGGAAACCCCACCTTTATCCCGAGTTCGCCTCGCCTCGACCCTGCCGCGCGTTTTCATGCGCAAAAATAGAACTTTATTCGGTTCCTTGTACTCGTCCCCGCTTGTCTTCTTCGCCAGGATGAAGATCCCTGTTTGTTCATGGCCACGCATCGATGGCTACCGTCTCACGCGCAAAATTTAGTCTTCTGATCCGGTTCTGCGACGCGTGATATGTTTGTCAAGTGTTTCGCAAAGTAGCTAATATAACAATTTTCAACAATAATTGCATTTATTTCGCGACAATCTGACGCAACGATTTACAGTACATTCAACCTTTTAAAACATTCAATAGCTACCAATTAAAAAGGGACATTGAAATTTTCCCTTTAGAAAATGAAAAGCTGACAGTGGCCAAAACCGCAAAAAGAAAAAAAAGAAAAAAAAGAAGAAAGACAATAGCCATCCGGTGTGGATGCCGTGCATTCAACCAAATGTAATATATATTTTTTGGTTTCCTAATTGGAATTTTGTAATTTTACTAATTACTTTATGCTTGCCATGACATGGGAAAAAGTCGGAAATCGCATATCCGATGCGTCATTCGTTCTCTAAAATCCATTATTTCCAAGAAATCGTCAGAGAGCAACGAGTATACACATTATACGCAACACATTTCCTTGCGCAAACCGTCTTTACTCCCTGATATTTCTTTCCCGCATTCTTAATTTATACAACAATTGCAATATCGATTTCTCGTTGGTTAAACAGCAACGATTAATATCGCTACTCGTTAGCGATGGAAAGTGAGGTGTCGAACTCTCTGGCAGTCGCTAATGAAAAGAAATTGCCCATTACTTGCACCGCTCTCCACTCGCGCCTATGTTAGTCCTGGTGGCAAAACGACGGGACAAGATGAAGGATACTGGCACGGCAGGATGATGTAAATTTGTGCGTTACGGCAGCATCGAAGTTACCAAAGGGAATGGGTAATGAAAACGAATTACCCTCTTTCCTACCTTTTCTTCGTCCCCAACTTCAGCTGCTCCTCCTTTCTCGAGTTCCGTTGATGCCGCTGGACAGGTGGCAGACTTCAAGGAAAAACGATTCGATTCATTCCTTTGGAAAAACGGCATTTCACTAACCACTAAATGTACAGCTGTTCTCATTGTTGTTCCTACTATGTGTTCAAAATTGTGAACCTTATTATAGTATAGATTTCATATACAGTGCTAACAAAGTTTCAAAATGTTTCTTGTAACAGAGGTTACTTATTGATAAAAGGTATCCGATGTATATGACAATAAGCGTTAAGACGAACGTAGAAACATAGTATAAAATCTAATATATATGTTTCGTGGATATCGCGAGTCGTTAAAATCGTCTGGCGAAAAAACGGAAAGATAACGACGACCCTCGTTTGACGCGTTGAACACCTTGCCGAGCGGTAAAATCGTCCGACTACGCGATTCCCTAATTGTCTTGCTCGGCGTGTAAGCCCTCGGGAAGCGAAAACACGACGAAGCTGCTCGACGAGTTGGTGTGTACCGGTGTCTACCTGAGCACCGAAAGACCCTCGTGTCTCGCTTCATCCGAGTGTGGTTACGTCCGGGGTAAAAATGGGGGTGAGCCGTGGAAGAAGAACGATTCGTTTTCATTAGCGGAGCCACGGAGCAAGTTTCAGTCAGGTTCGGTCGTGGGGAGAACGGCTGTGAAAATGAAGGGTTGACTCGGTCCACGAGAGAATTCCACTTGGCGAGAAAGCACGAGCAAAAGCAGCCGTGAGCTGCGGATATCGACGGAGTTCCGGCGAGGATCGCGCGTCTCCTAGGATGTTGAGCTTCGAGCCAGGCCGAGGGATGGTTTTAGCCCCGTGGATTACCGCGTCGACCAGTGGATTTCATATTTTCAGTTATTCGCGAATCGATCGAGAAGGTACGGAGACTCGTTGCATCGCTCGCTAAGGGATGTTTGCTACGTGCACAGCCCCCGAAAAAAGTCACCCCCTTAATTGGAATTTAATAGCGGCAGTTATAAAATTAAGCCGCGTCGCTTCGGAAAATTAATGAAATATTTTCCGGAATATCTTGCCATTGTGACGTCGTGGCATGTACGTGCGCAAAATTCAATATGCTACATTGATAGAGTTACTAATACGACTGTCGCGCTGTGTAACGTTCGAGCAATTCGCATAATTGTATAAATATTGACCGATGCAGAAATCATCGAGGCACGCTGCCGCGATTCGAAGTGGGTCATTTACGTTTGAATTATTTAAATTCTATTTGCTTTTTGACCGATCGTAAATGCTTCGCATACACTTAAATATATTATTATGTAACTTATTTCTACGATTTGTGTAAACTGAAAGTCCTTTGAACTTGAGTACATAACCTCCGAGAGATTTTGTCTAAATAATTTATTTTCCCAATGTTGAAAATTAATTACGGTAATATCAGATATTATTTGTAAAATTCATTAATTCGACGGTTTTGTACAAATTTTCAAACGTTCAACCTTCTAAATTTAAATTTTCAAGTTTCCGGCTGAAGTTTGAGAAATCTGTAAACGAATTTCTTTGCCTATTAGAGCCAGTATTCGTTAATTGTAAAGAGCCCACCTACAATTATCGCTTGATACTTTGAATCTTGTTGAACACCGATAGACGAGTATCACGCGTCGCGTATAAATATTAATAAAGTCGGTAAAGTTCACCTTGAAAGCCACTGGTATGCGCGGTAGTAGCTGCAGTTTAGACGTACTTCTGCCAGTCATACAGTCCGACCGTTACCTAGAGGCGGACCGGAGGTCGAGGGTTGCCAGTCACGGGGGTGTAAGTGCTGTTTCGTGTACGGCCAGCTCCACCACCCGCTTTCGATCCCGTGCTCCCTTCGTCTCGTTCTCTCTCTCTCTCTCTCTCTCTCGTTCTCTTGCTTGCTCATTTACTCTGTCTCTCTAGGGAGAGACAGGAGTAAAACGCCCACGCGTACTCCCTTCAACCGTCAGTTCCACGGGCTGGATGCGTACCAGAATTAGTTCGCTGGAAAGGTTGGCTTCCTTCTTAAAGTACTATACGAACAGGCATGTTTCTTTTTTCCTGACTTTTATTTCTTGGTAAATTTCGTGAATTTTATCGATACCGTAACGTTCGAATAGGCATGTGCCATAAGTTGAAAGATGATTTTGCAACCGTCGCGACGCTGCGCCAATCAATCAGGACACTCTTTGTAATATGCCAGTAATTTTTGTCGTTTGCTTTATTCGCGCTGAAATGTCCGACGTTGATATTCAACCTCGTGCTACGTGATGGATATACTGGCCAGTTTTGAACGTACAGAGAATAAATAACATTGTATAACGGGAATCTCTGTAAATCAAATAATATATCATATGATTCTTGAAATCATGATAACGACAATTTTCTCGGTCCGTCAGAAACTTTTAAATTGTACGCTAGCTCGACTAAAACTTTCACCACACCATCTTACAACGAAGTCATTAGATTGGTTGAGCGATCTTTTGACCGTAGTGTGACCAAGCAGGTACCCAAATATCCATTTCAGTACGCGTTTTAACAGCTTTTTCTTCTAATGTGCCGCTCTGAATTGTGCCACTCTTTGGATATTTTTTATGCCGAAATTTATATTTAAAGCATCAAACTTACTCGTGCACTTCTTGGATAGATATAACATCCTGGTTAACTAGATAAGACTCGACAATAACATATCGACGATATCTGGCGACAAATATCGAGATAAAAGTTCTATCATATTCGTCAGAGAAGATGCTGTTGACGAGATTCTTGTTAAGATTAATTGCAAAACACGCATCTATTTAAACGAATCATAAAGCAGCATCGGTCGTGTTCCTCAAGCTGTAAAACGCAGATCGAACAACCGATTCGCTTTCATAAAGAAACTTGGGACGGAGCGAGGAACGCGAACGTAATCCCAGCTCGGAGGGGAGTAACTTTCGAAGCTGGCCAGCTTCTGTAAATGGCAGTAAACCAGGGAATCAATTCGTAGTCGAGTTAATAGCAGGTTACAGTGGTCAGAGCAATTCTACGTAAGAGGGCGAGAGCGTGGTCATGGCGAACGGTGAACATGCTGCAGTCCGAACTCCAAGACGAGAGACTCGGTACGGCCGGTGAATCGGTGCCGCTCTACCGGGTGTTCATCCTGGATAAGTTTCTCGGCAGCCATCGATATCCAAAGTTCAAGGGACATGACCCCCCTCCCCTTGATATTTGGAACGTGATAAACTTGATAGTAAGCTGTCGGGGAAAGCGAGACGACAGCCTGCCGTTGTTGATGACAGACATAATTAATGCAGGGACACGCTATGATGTTGCGAAGTCAGTTCGAGCTTACCGGATGCCGCTCATTCCTTCTTTCCATCGCTGGAATGTTGTTATAGTAAATAGAACTCCATGTATTGGAACGGAATTTTGGCTAACGCCCGATTAAATAAACTGGAGACTAAACTCATTTACATGAAAAGAGTTACTTGCTACGAACGCAAGCGAACATGATTTGTGTTTCGATGATACGATGTGAAAGAACGAGCATTCGCTCGCTTGATCCAAATACACCTTTATATAAAGTCATCGTCAAGTATCGGTATTGTATGGACCACTTGCCCTCAAATGGGTTCAAATAAATGGAATTCTACTATATATATATATATATATACTACAAATGAATTGTCAATTGTCAATTTATCGTAACATAGAATAATAGAAATTAGCGTCAAACAAAATTCTTCTGCTTTCCGCGGATTTTTTTATTCGATCTATCTGATGCATTTAGTCAATTAGGATACAACTTATCTGCACACCAATGCCCCGGAAACTGTCCGGTTAGTGTATCACTGTTTGTCCACAATATTGTACCGTTCTATGTAACAATGTTCTACGTTGGTTTACATATCTGTTATAACCTCTACAGCTCTAATTTGCAACTCGGTTGACCTTTGTCCAGGTACCAGAACTACTCGAATAAAGTGGTATCGATTCTGCAGCGTTGGAAACGACGGGAGAAGTTTCATCTCGATTGTATGTGTGCCTTTTGGAAAAATTAATCTTTTACTTTAAAATTAATTTACATGTTAAAATTGATTTTAAGCTATAACGAATGGATGTTGTCCACATTGAGGGAAATTTTTATAATGTTTCGAGCTCATGTTCCAGCATATTGCCCCGTTTCTGTTACACGATAATTACATTTTATTTCCACGGCAAAGATCATCGACGGGAATTATTTCTCGACCCGGTTGTTAATCGAATCTCAAAGTCGGGCTCGATAGCCGGTCGAAAGATCGTTTATTCTCGAAACGAACGAAATTAAATAAACACGTGGAGGAGTGTAAACGAAGAATTTCCAATCGGAGTTCCAGATGAGAAACGAGTTTTCTATTCGACCTTTCCTTCGGCGACCGCGTCCCGAAATTACGTACCTCGCAAATGAATCTTCCTTCCATCGACAGCGAAATTTTCTCCTCGACTATATCGGGGGGCAGATCTGTTTTATTTCCTTTCGTCGATTTTCTCCTCTGTTGTTACTCCTTTTTTCCTTCGTTTCAACGGGCACACGACTTCGTGGCTTCATGGAGTTTGGTGCGCAGAAAGAAAGGGAATTTCTTTAGTGTCGTGGCGGAGGAACCGGGGAAGAAACGGAGATGAACGATCGGTTCAACAAAGGTTTCAACAGAAGTTAAATCGCCTAATTACAGGTTAAAAATTTAATCAACGAATGCGTTTAATACGGTACAGTTTGCCGAGGCGCGCATTAAAACGTGACTGAAGCTTTTTAATTATGGAGCAACAACCTTTTGGCTCGTTTGTCGAATAAACCCATGTTCGATGCTGTCTCTGTGCCTTCGGCTCGTTTAATTGAACGTCACGCGGCTTTTATGCGCGTCTATCGGCCGCAACTTTGGCACCAAATTTTTAACGAGTCGTATGCAGCAAACTCATTAAACTTCTTTCGAATGATGTTCCCTTTATGAATTCTCGATTTTGCCTGGTTATGCAACGCCGCGCTGATTATAATATAATCGTTCCGTGAATGAGGCGTTACCTTCCGGGAACAAACACCAGACGGCAGATAATTTATTCAATTTGAATAAATATCGATAGATATAGGATAAAATTATATTCGTAAAATTTCTATGCCACGTCATCGTCCGCCCTTATCCACTTTTATTCGATAGCCTAACTTTCTTGAGACTCTATAACACGTGGTATACACACGATCGTCGAATGAATTGCACGGAAGATACGGTATTCGTCTGAAATTCTAATCCCAGCTAGCGGTGCGTGTATCTGAGATCGAGTAGTTTAGAGATCCCTCGGGGCATCATCGAGCGACTGTGTATCGCATTTGTTCGTCGTTTCTGCGACTTCCTTCTCGGTCTTTCGTCGTCGTCGTCGTCGTCGTCGTCGTCATCGTCGTCGAAGGCGGTCGATGGAGGCTCATGAAAAATTTCCAATCGCCGAGTTCCCCGCTCGCCTTATTAATGATCCGCCATCGTAACGGGGTCACCGGTCGATCACAATGAACTCCCGCTTTTCACCGAGACTCGGCGATTCTACGAGGGTTAGACGTCCATTCTTCGTGAAGCTATCGCAACGACGACGGCGACGAAAGAAAAAGGAATTGGTGGCGAGAACCGCTAAGAAAGCTCTTAATCCTGACTCATTAGTCCGGTCGACGACGATCGAGTAGACATCGATCAGAAGGTTTAAGTCGCAGCCGGTTAAAAGGCTGGCAGTGGCAAGCAACGGTGTGGAACGGGGCACAGCCGGCAGATTAGGTTGGGTTCGGTGATAAGTGATCGCGGTTCCCGGACTGAAACTCTAATTAATACCTCGACGCTTCGTTTGAGCCGGTGACTTACGGGGCTGTCGGCCGGGCGCAGAATTACGCTGAAACTGCCGGCACAGCGGCGTTGTCCTTCAGGGGCGGTACGACCATTTGTTATCGAGGGGGACTCGAAACAGAGAGCGGCCGATCGTCGACCACCAACCGCTTTACACCACCTGCAATCGTTGTTCTCGACGTTCTCCGCCGCGGATGCGATGCAATCGCTATCCTCTCCATACTCAATGCCTTTACGTTCGATTTAACGAGCCACGATACCTCGTCACCGATTTTAGTTATTCTTCAACTTTCAATCATCGTCCTTGTTGTTCAATAAGGGATACGAAGGAACGGGACGAGCAGCAATAACTGATAACTTTGTGAATACTTTGGACGCGGTAACGGGCTGCTTTGCCACCAATCGATGAAAAATATGATTAATGGGTCCTCTCGAGAAGAATATTTCTTTCTTTTTTCTTTTTTCTTTTTTAAACGTGTCTTGATCCAAGTTGAACTGATCGATGGCTTCCTAATGAGAATGGAGGAATTGTGAAAACGCATGTTTCGGAGATAATCTCGTTAGTTACGTGCTATAGTCGTTTTAAAAAATATTCTTCTCTATAAGGTAGCAACGTGGACAGAAACGATTTATCTCTCATGGGAGTCCATGAAACGTAAGCGAGGCGTCACGGTCCAAAGTACTCTTGAATTCAGGTTTCTTTTCACGATTCGTCACGAATCGACGCCGATGGAGTAGGCGAGCCGCCGTCGCGTCCTTCTTTCGTTCTTTCGAAAAGGGCGTTCCTTTTTCTCACTTTGGTTTGCAGCCCGGTCTTAGCCAATCTATCGCCCGCTCGGTATTATGCGCTTTAGTGCATCGTCGCGACACTGTGTGTATGACTCGGTCTCATAAAACGAGCGAGCGAAAATCCCAAAAGCCAAAAGGGAAAGAAAAGACGCAAGAAGATTCTTTCGCGTGTCTTCTTTCCGTCGTTTAATCGGCGTTGTTCCGCCAAATTTTTCTAGAATGGTCGCTTCGATCAAGATTCAGCCAGGTGAATCTGCGATATTCGTTAATTCGAATTATCCACTGATTATCCATCCTCCTATCGCATCACCGTTATGAAAGCTGCAGATCAGAAAATTTCTATGTCCTCGATAGACTGTACTTGGACGTTTCTACTTCTTACTTTTCACTGATACAGTAAAATAGGAATGAGCGAGAAAACGTCGACAGCTCTAGCAAGTTAAAGAAATGTATATATCGCGTGAATCTGTGTTGAATTAGAAATCTCCAACATTTGCTAGGAATTCTCCGTAATAGGGAAAATGCACAAGCGCAAGATATTTTCGAGCATACGTGCCGGAGATTGAATACATGGCTTGCGAAAGTAATTGCAAGAAGAATAATCAGACTTGGCGTGTAACGTTAGGAGCGAGTTCCCAAAAAGCAGGGCAAAAATAAGGCGAACATCGACTCGTACCTTCAGCTGCAGACAAATTTCAGCTGACAGAGTGTCCGTACGGTAGTATAGTAGAGGTAGTAGACTATAGAGTTACGTCATGGGGCAGGAAGCACAGTCTATAAATGACCCAGGGAAAAAATATCGAGCAGAAGAAAGTAAAGGAGCGGTGAAGAGTGAACGACGAAGACGAAGAGGGAGATAGGCTGGGTCACGCGTTTCCTGAGCCACCAGCGATGTGACGAAGTGCATTTTACAAAGGTACGCGGTCACCCTTGCGTCGTTTCCCTCGCTTCTTATCTCTTGGTCGTTCCACTTCTACCTACGCTTTTTCGCCGAAGACAATTTGTCGCCGGTCGCGATACTCGAGTTGAAGGAAACGCTGCCTGCGGAGGGAGCGTAAACTCACGAGTCTCGGAATAAGATGCTTTTGGTGACACGAAACGAACAGAAAAGCGGAGTTTTCAAATGGTAAAAGACGATTCGTGAGAATAAGTAGACAAATTGTCGATGACTAATTTCCATCGAAGGGGAATAGAGGGAAAAGATAGAAATCCAATTAAATCTACGAATAGAACGAAGAGGGACACGCGGGTAAGATTTCCAAAGAAGCTCGGTCAAAGTTCCATGACCCTTTTCTACTTCTTTCTCCTTTCGCCGACCCTTCTCTTTTACTATGTCGCGTCATTCCTACTACTTTCGTCTCAGTCGGTTTCGTAGCTGGTCGGTCTCCGCTTTTCTTCGATTTTTCTCTGCTCTTTGTAAAGCAGAAAACTTTCGCTCGATTGAACGGACAATCAACGACGATATACCGCGTCTCGCTAACTTTTATAAATAACTTATGGCCATTGAAAAGGATAAACAGCGAGTGGGTGGGGGTAGAGCGAAAAATAGAACGAGGAGAACCGGCTGTTTTAACAGGGTAAGAATAAATTGATTTTTACGATAATTCGCCCTCTCGACTGAACGAAAATCATAAATAAAACATGGGAAATTGTAAAAGCTTAACTTGACAATTTTCCGTAACAGAAAATAAATAACAATTTCTCCTCCTTTGTGTTTAGGTAAGTCCGTGGTGGAACAGAAAACTTTGTTCCCCTCGAAGCTGGCTAATATCATCTCTGTAGAAACGTGAGTAATATTTTAGTAGAAAAATTCATGATATTGGTAATAAATAGGATCGATCAGACAGACATTGCTCGATCGTTTATCCCCTCTTAACAACATACTCTATCTCGGTTTTATTAGATTACGGTCAACCCATGATTCAGCCGAAACCGCAATTGGAATATTTCATACACGCGCAGACAACACGTCATGGATTTGTCATTTTCTTCCATACGCGAATCTCTATTCCCCACTTATTCCCTAAAAGCTGACCGATCTCGAGGAGAGGGTGGGAAGGGAACGAGCCCTCGGCATAGGTTTTGCCGTTAGGTTAGGTTCCTTGGGTGCAGCAAGGTCGGTTTCCAACCCTTACCGCCTTGAAACCCGAGGGGTTAGAGATGGCGGTTAGATGCGGCCAGCCGATTAAGACGTCGATAAATAATATTAATTGTCGGCCAACTCCCGTGCCAAAAGCACCGTCTCTCCCCCACGGGGAGACGCGGTCGAGAGCCGGTCGAAGGGTGGGATGCGTTGCGTTTAATCAATACCCACGTAATGCTGCTGCGGATGGATGATGGCGATGCTAGAGTGCGGGAAAGACGGTGTTGATGGAAGTAGAGCGTCTGTGTCGATGGCGGTTGCGGCGGTAACGGCGGTGGTGATAGTAGTAGTGGCGGTGGTGGTGGTGGTGGTGGTGGTGGCGGCGGCGACGGTGGTACCGATGCTGTTGCTGTAAGTTTATTACGTAAGCCGGGGCCTCCTCGACGCGCTGAACGCAACCTCGAGTTGTGTAATTAAAATTAATAATTCCGCGGCCTCGATGCAGCCTTGTCAGACGAGTCTATTTGCCGTGTTGCTTGCTTGCTTGCTCGCTCGCTCGCTCCGCGCCTCGCCTCGCCTCGCTCTTCGCGTCTTCCGCACCTTCTTCTTAATGCTCCCCGATACCGATTCCACCTCCGGTTTCTCGCACGCTCGTCCCGCTGCTCGACAATGGTGCTCGTAATCGCGGCAAAGTGCCTCGCTCGTCGAACCTTCCATGCCCGAGGAACTTCGCTACTCGCACATCGTAGAAAGCTGAACACGTCTGTCGCTTGGAAATTTCTACTCCACTGACATGTATTTTTTACGTTGGAAACTTTCGTTTCGTTGAAGGCCAGGTTCGGGAAGGCGCGCGCGGTTACCCTGTCAAGGCGCGAATAAAAAATTCACGCTCGCCTCTTTGGTTCATTCCACGTGTGTTTTCTTAACGAGACGTCTGACACGACGTTTCCGGCGCGAAGTCGGTGTCGTAACACCGTAGATCTTTCGGGCGACGTTAACCGATCGATTTTACATTAAACCGTTGGTGTATTTCGTTTTGGCCATCTCCTAAACAATTTCCAGTCTCCGCTTTCTGCGCGTCTTATCGCATCTGAATCTATTTTTGTTATTCATTGTAAATTAGTAACCGTTCACCGTATCGGAGTTTCAACGGATAGTTTCAACTTGGAAAAGCTCACGAATTCGCTTGGCGGCGTAGTTGGTCTACTATTCTCGTTGCAGAGTCGTCAACCCGACTACATCCTCAGGATACGTACACGCGAGTCACGTTTTCGGAACTGAAGGATCGCCGCGCTAGAGAGACGGTATAGGTACTTGAGACGAACACTCGACCCACGCAGGTGCTTGGTGCGAGCGTTCGCACACTCGAAAGCACTCGCGCGAATGCTCTCATTTTTCAACGCCGTCACACTGCCGTCGCCACCGCCGTAATCGTCGCCAACCATATCGCGACAATGAGCGCTCTAATGCAGTAACGATTACTCCGAGGGCCGGGGGTTAGATTTTAAGGTGTGCGTGTCGAGTACAGCGCCGTCAGCCGACGGCGATACTCGGGTCATATGCGCGTGCTATCACGACCACTGTAATTTCTTTTGGACGTTGCGAATATTTTCCAAGCCGCCGTTCCGTTCGTTGTTTGTTTCGATGAAAATATTTTCGTGGCAATCTCGACCAGTTGCCATGAATTTCGACAAAACGTATATCGGTGTCCTAAATTCGTGGTACAAGCGAAGTGAAGGAGATTCCATTGCCCGGAATAGGACAAAACAAAGAAATAACGAAATTACGTTGTTCTATTGTCTATCTGTAAATTTAGACCGCGCTGTAAACGTCGGATACGATAATATCTTCATCGTGTTTGACATTGATCGTGGAAAATATGAAATATAGTACAGAGTATAAGGGTTGTAATATAGTTCTTTGCAAGACATATGGGGTTATAAGTAAAACATACAGGAAACGGAGAAGTGGTCTTGATTTCGAATCCGTGCCCCTAGGTATCCTGACTGCCGAGGCCCCAGGCTGTCACAGCGAGGTTACCTTCTTATGAATCTTGCATCGAACTTTCCTCCGTTCTTACGCTATAGTTAGGCTTGACAGGCTCGAGAATAGGTCGAATCTTCTAGAACCTGTCGTATCAAGGTCAATACCCCTTTATATACCCGTAGTGTTGCACGAGCGGAGATCGTATAACGCAGAAATTATTGCGTTATGCTATTGTGGATGGGTTTCTTCGCTTTCTCCTGCTATCTTTTTTTTCTTTTTCTGTCTTTTCTTTTTTTTTCTTTTTTTTTTTTTTAATCTGTTGTCACTAGTCGTTCAAAATAAATTCTGTAACCTTGGTATATTTGAAGCGATATGTCGTGATAGATGTAGAAGGAATGCTCAGATGTTTCAACAAGAAACTGACGTCCAATAACAACGAGCAACAAACAACAATTAACAACAATTAACAATTGAAAGTTAACAATGCTTGGTAACGATCAATGCTTGACGCAGGTTATAGGAAGTCGAGCGCTCGTTTCGCGTAATCCTTCGCACTTCGCAGCTCGGGGCAGACCGAATCTCTTTGATTCAAAAGCCACGTCGATTCTTTTCTTTGTTGGCCATCGATATCGCGCGCGTTTGTTAGAAGTCCACGACTGCCACGTGTACGGTCTCCCGAAGATTCGGCGAAGGAGCAGTAGGGACACCTAAAGGCTTGTCCGCATAGCGCTTTTAAGATAAAGCGCTTTGTGCCGCGAAACCATTGGAAATTTCCGAGATCGAGTGCCGCCACATATTCTACAATGAAATTATCCATGGTATCTCGTTAAATTTTAGCTTCTCTTCGTCTAAAGATTTGAAGAAAGGATGTTCATCTTGTGTAATGCTTGATTTCCACTTAAACGGCTAAAAATAGTAGGAAACTAGTAAAATGATGCAACAGCGCCAGCTTGGGGAGCACCGTTGGCTGGTCGCATAAGGTCACGATATTGCACGGGTCCCATAAAAGCAATAACAGCCGACATGGTAATAAGATTCTCTCCCTTTTGTGTGGAGCTCTCGTCAATTGTAAGTATGGCCCCCGTTATAATAACAGAGCGAATTGTAACACGGTAACGATCGCTGATATCGGGTCTTCTATTTAAATTACTAAATGTCGCAGATTCGAGCTGCAACGGCCAAATTCACTGGTTATTATCGCGTAAGACAAACGGGCTCGATGAAAGTTTGATCGCGCGCGACACCGCAATATCTAATCCGCGGAACACCGGTGCATCGGAAAAACCGTTTTGGCCTCGCGTCGTTTTTTCGGCAATTTGCGAACGGCCTTGTGTCAGAATAATTTTCATGCTCGATGAGTCGCAATTTCGCAGCGCAACGTGCACACGTGATATAGATATAATTCCGCTTACACTTCGTTAATGCGATGCAAATTTATAAGCAAATTTCAGCATAACCGCGCACACGGTGCGCAACAGTTTGTACGCTGGCCCTTTATTATGCACGGTTACGGTTTAACGGTGTTTAAGCTCGCCGTAATCAATTTTATTGGGGCTCTGGACCGAAAACCCCGACGATAAATCTATCGAAACGGATTTTTCGGCACCAGCTGGGCCGTGTCATTCGCCATTCTCGCGATGTTCGACGCCAACGTTCGCAAAACGACGACGGCACGTTCTTGAGCAGCGAAATATCGTCGCGAAACAATCATAAACGATGGACAAACTTTGTTTGGATTGGAAATGCTTTGTCGAATCGCTTGCCTAAAGTGTATCGTTATAGATTTAATTTGGCATAATCGAGAACATTCAAGAGCGAAAGGATCAATTTCCACGAGGAGGCTGAAAGCGGCGGGGTTAAGTGGCGACAAGTTTCTTTTAATACAATTACCATAACGCCGCTGTCGATATTCTCGATCGGATAACCGTCGGAAAGTACGCGAAGCAAACAGACATCGAGACGACTTTAAGCTTTTCAAGTGCTTGCGGCTGCCGGTTCTTGAAACTGACCAGCTCCTTCTCGCTCGCTTACGTCTCCGGCCGATGCCGTTTAACAAGTTCAAGTAAACGAGCGAAACGACGAACCGTGGATCGGACGCGAGAAGAAAATTATTTTCGCGAAATTAACCACGATACTTGATCGATACAATGGCGAATGGCGGCTACTTGAAACGTCGAGGCAACGGTTATATAGGGAGGGGAAGTTTTTAAAGTGGCTCGACGGAGCTGTTGGATGTAATTGACGAAAAAACTTACCGATACTTTCGATATCGGCCCTCTACTACTTTCCATCGTGCCGTCGACGAAAACGATTGCCTTAATTGCCTTGCCTCGCCACTCTATTCGCTCGCACGGCAATTAATCCTGGCCGATCGATCGATAGCCGGTGCTTGTTCTTTGAGAAATTTTCGGCCATTTTAGAGCGGCGTAATCGACACCGGTGTATTCGATTTATTTATGCATGCTAGCGACTCGGAAGAGTCTCTGCTCGAGAGGACAACCGAAAAGTTTCTCGTCGAGCGAAACCGGAAAACAGATATTACGAGGTTGATGTTACGGTTATGCGCTCTTCTAAAAGGTAGGAAATCCAATTTAAAACGGACAAGGATACGAGAGGGAAACCACGGGGATTAAAAAACGTAGACGAGTTTGAAACGCAAGTAGATTGCATGGCAGCGAGATCTTGGGTAATCGGCATGCGCGAACTCGCGATACACACCTTTCCATCAGTTCTACCCTTACAAAGGAGTAACATTGTATTTGTGCTCGCATGTGCTCCGTCCTGTTATTTCTATCGGCGTGATTAGGATCGATCTCAATGACAATCCCTTTGCTTTCATTTTCAACTGATTAAAATATGTCGATTCTTTTACACTCACCATGGGAGCAATTCATCTCTATATTTAGAATATTTCTTCTATTATCCGTTTCTACGCGTACCTATGATTTTGCAACGTAAAACCATCTAACAACGAAGAAATCTGTTTGGTTGTTTTGTCGCCGACTTGGCCAATTTCTTGTTACCCTTGCTTTCCTTACATCGCCACGTTCTAAAGCTTTTCCGTTTTCCCCGCTGCTATTTTAATTTTAAATACTCAAACATTCCAACAGATACTATTATACAAAGTTTGATATTCACGCGAAAGTGCTCTCAAACTGGTAGCTTCGTTCAGCTTTGCAGTATGAAAATTTTACTGCGAAAGAACGATCGGTGAACGGTCCGTGAGTCGTGAGCAAAAATTCAAATTGAAATATTAATTGGTCTCCGGAGTTGGATCCTTCGTGGCCGCGTGCAGTCGCCGCGAATTTATGTATGCATTTATATATGCAGCCATCCACTGACATGCGTATGCATTTATGTATGTAGCTACGTCTCGACAGTACAAGGCGTGCCACTTATTCTGACCGCTGCGCTGCAAATAACTTTGCCCGTTGTTTGCATATCCAAACTCTTTCCTCGGCGAAATTGTTCCCTGCGCGAGAACAGCGGCTGACTCGTGGGCCCAGCACATGCACATGTTTCAGAATTACGAGTACAAACGTGACAGCGTTCAGGTGGCCAAACAGAGAAGAAAGAACATTTTGACAAACGTTAGCCCATCTAGTTGATACTTTTAACGCATTGACTGATGCAGTTCCGCGTCTCGTTTCACATCTCTAGCTGTGTATTGATAGCATTATTTTGTGTTATTTTATACAATATTTAAAGGCAATACGAACTCATTCTGCCAACGTAATCCTATAGCTTAGTGTGATATTACCAGTGCCATAATACCATAACGAATATGTGTCCTAAATCCATAAAGTAATCATACACCTAAATATTATAATGCCGTTAAATTAAGAATTGCTATCTCCTATGCATTATTGTTTCTTCGTATAATTTCTGTAGCAGAAAAACAACGAGCCGTTGATGTTGATACGTAGCAGCTACAAAATTTCTGTGCTTCGCAAACCGAGTTCCGTTGTCCTTTTCGATGCCATTTAACCAGAACGTACGCGCGCGCCTTGATTTAATTGTTATCGAAAATGAAAGGCGCGTTGTTAACCGGAGACAAAGGAACGCGGAGGCCACGCGGGAGGACGAGAGGAATGATTTATTATGTTGCCATGGCTCGATGCCACTGACACGAGGAGAGAGCACGGAGCTGCGTGCTCGCGGCACGAAGTGGAAGAATAATTTGCAAAAATGGAATTCTGTCGGTGGTGGACGTTGACGAGCGAGCGTCGCGGTGCGTACGTGCGCGCGCCCGCTGAAATACATAAGGCGGGGAATAATTGTGATTCGTTGTATGGCGTGCTTGACGAATGAAATTCTGCGGTCGAAATAAAATTGCAACGTCGCTCGGCACTCGTGCCAAAGCCTCCGCCGTTGGTCAGTGATTTAATTATTCCGTTGTTCGCCGGTTTCGATAGACGCACACACTCCGCCCTCGATAATGCTTCACGATCGGCGAATTTTTCTTATTAGATTGGAACACGCGCTCGCTTTAGCTAGCTGCCTGCCTCGAGTATTCAATTTGCGTAGAAGAAGTAAGGCAAACTCGGCCATAAATAATCTTTAGACGACATACATTTGAAAATAAATCATGCGACTCGTTATTAGTAGCGTTATTTATATCGTTTACATTAATAGCTCGACGATCATAGTTTTCTATTGGGATCTAATTTCTATTCATCGAGAAGTGAGACGTTTGTTCGATCGATGTACCTCCTCGCTGACTCAAATAGCCCCGTCACAATGTTATTTCGGTGGTCATTTTCTGGCTTTTGCTAGTTTTCCTTGCTGCACTTTCTCATCCCTTCGTTAAAGACGAATTACGACTCGCAATGTTAGATAAATTTGATTGCTTAATGCAAAGTTCAGAGTGGAGCTTTGAAATATCGAAGGTAAGGCGACCCTAATAACACGACGTTACCGATAAAATCGATCAGATCAATATTTGAGAACAAAAGATACGGTCGAGACGAGTTTGTATCAAGTTTAAGCGTGCCAATTATCCGGATCGACGTTAAGCGACTACGCAACTTCTAGAAGGAGTAATACAATTAGCGAGCATTGTTTGCGGTGTTGTACAAATTCTCCGTTGCGTCGTAATTTTGATCTGTATTTCACGTAGCGTGGGTAGAAACGTGCAGACGCTAAAGGCACGGTTCGGTATGCGTCATCATCCGCAGCTTATTAATTCAAGTCGTAGAGTGGCTCTAACTGAGCGATAACAGAGAAATCGCGCAGAGTCAGCCACGCAACATCGTTAACTGATTCGAACATCGTAATTTCTATCGATCGCCAGGCACAGGTTGAGGTTCCAAGAGGTCTCGATTACCGGAGCCAGAAGCGTGCACAGCCGAATTCGATTCTGTTACGAGTTGCGGAGTTTACAGCCGTAGGAGATACGTACACGTGTATCGGGGTAGACCGATAACGGACCGATTTAAACCAGGCAGGAAAGAGGCTAGGAATGCAGGAATCAGATTCAACTTGCGATAATTCAAGCAGCCGTTCAACAGCCGGAGTGCGCTTCGAGTCTCGAAATGGAATCGCTATTGCCGTTAGACGCTTGACGTTAATGACGTTTATTAATAGACTCGAAGCTTCGAGTACGGCCCGTTATCCTTTTATCGTCTTAACTTTCATGTAAATTTTCTCTATCGACGTTTCAAGCTAAATGTTTCGGGATTAGAACTATTAATTATCTTTTAACACGTGGAATATTACTGTTTTATCGCGATTTCCTGGAATGCTTTTCCGCTGTAATTTCAGGCCAATACGCGGTATAAGCACGTCTAGTTTGAAAACGAGGGGAAAAGGAAACAGGAGAAAAATGGAAAACGAAAGGACGAGAAAAACTAGCGCGCCATTAAATCAGCAACGGGCCTTTAAAATCATTAGCGTTAATAACCGGAGGCTCGGAAAGGTACACCGTCTACCGATATTCAATTACGCCTCTGTGGCTTGCACGCGACGAAGGTGAGACAGCTATCTCTGCTATTGACATTTCGTTTTGTTCGTTCCGGCGCCCATAAAAACCATCGTTACCAATACGTGCTTTGTCGAAACAAGATCTTTGCTCTTGTTCTTCTTGTAAATACGTCTTCGATCA
The DNA here is from genome assembly GCF_910591885.1 of Bombus terrestris. Lineage (NCBI taxonomy): Eukaryota > Metazoa > Arthropoda > Insecta > Hymenoptera > Apidae > Bombus > Bombus terrestris. The sequence continues at coordinate 1,907,871 of NC_063286.1, forward strand.
TTCTCCGTGGCAAACTATTACGTTGCCTAACCATCCCTAATTCCATTCCCAATTTCATTTTCATCGTGAAACAGTAATCGGGAAACGAACGAATGTGTAACTTGAGCAGCCAGTTCTCTTTTAAGAGTCATCGTCATAGATAATTTGCACAAATAGGAAATACTTGTTAACGATGCGAAACCAGTTACATCCAAAGATGAAATATTAATCTGATTTCTGCATCTATGCTTTTCCGTCGGATTGTTACGAGCGAGATTTTAATTTGTTGAATTACGAATAATGGAAAGGAGAGCGCGAGATGACAGCCACGCTAATGGCGAACCCGATTTCCCGGATAAAATCATCCGAACGACAATTGGCAGCACGACCAGGTCATCCTCGCGCGATCGATTAACCCTTTAATTCAGGCAAGAGGTTGCGAACCGCGGTAACTCGGCGTAGAACGAATGTTAAATTTGATTTCCTTGAATATCTCTATAACCTCGTTACGCGGTCGAGTCTCTGAGTCGAATAACCGTTCCGAGGCGTCTATATATCACAGTGTCAAGGGGTTGAAGTCGGAGTACGGACGTAATTTCATACTTTACGACGCCACGTTGCAGGTTACCGCGTCGAAATTCATTTCGTGCTTTACGCTACCGGATGTCGACCGGGAGAATGTGTAGTAAAATGAAAAATTCCTCGTCCCTCGTAAGAGGTACGCACTCTTAAAGACCGTATAGCGCGCAGCAGTGCCACTTTTATCGCGGCGAAATTTTTCCCAACGCTAATTTCATATCCGCTATATTCCGTATCCGTTCGAGAATGTTAACATTCTATTCGAAGAAACGTTAAGAACCGCAACACGAAACTGCGACGAAGCATGCGAAACACGTCGCCGTTTACGCGTTGCTAGGTACAGGCTCGATGAGAAGTTGGAAGTACGCGCGGTAGCGGTAACGGTAGCGGCACCGGCGTAGCTCTTTGCTTCCGGAATAATTAATCTCGACGAGAGCGAACGCGAGAGCCGCAGAGTTTCCTGCAAGATCCCCCGACGCGACAATGTCACCGGAGGCAGCCAGTTACTTCTTTCCGAATAACTTGCCAAGGAAAATCCCAATACTACTCGTTACCTGACTCGCGTTGCCATTTCCTGCCGAGACACCCGCCGAACAACTTTCTTCTCGCGCTGCCATTGCGCTCGATTTTCCACGCGAATCGGCCATTGTTAATAAGTCTGTGAATAGGCGGCAAACTTTGTCCTTTTCAGTCGTATACGGTGTGACGAGGCTTCAGCCGCCAACATACATTTCAGACGCGAGTAATTAGCGACTATGGCTACGACACGCTATAAAACCAATGAATAAGAAAAATGTCGCCATCTATTTCAGTTGTTTGAGAAATTGCCGGTGGAACGTACGCATGCTCGTTATTGAGAAACTTTTTATTAATGGAACATTTTCCTTCTGTTTGTTGAAACTGGAGCACTTTGCAAGCGCCACTCGATATCAATTTCGAGCAGGTTTGAAGGCGAAAGATGTACCGGATTTAGTCGACGCAAGGGGAAACGTAAAATATGCTCGACGTACCGGTTGGTTCGCGTGAGCAAGATAAAACGTTCCTTCCGGAACGCGATTTCTCGTTCTGGAGGAAATTTCGAGGCAACCCAGCAGCGATTACACCGGCGCATGACAAATTTCGACAATTAATTACGCGTCGAAGACACGAATAGCAATTAATACCGACCCGGGGCGCAATGAAAGGATACGAGCAAGATGGTAAACGCGCGCGACCCACGCGTCTCGGCACAGCCAAGACACAAGCCGCGCGCAACCCCTCGCTTCGTGAACTTATAGCACGGAAGGACGTGTAATTTCCTGGCTGGTAAAGCGACTTCGAGGTCCCGCCACCCCCGATATCCTCCGCCGCGACAGCAAAACCGGCCGACGAACCAAGTTATCCGGCTAAAGGTGCGTTTGCAACGATTCGACCTGCGACGCAGGGAAATACGTCTCGTCGTCTCGTCGTCTCGTCGCTTCGCGCCGTGTCGAGTCGCGTCTGCTGGCTTGGGACTCGACAGACGACGTTCAGAACTAATTGCCACCGAGTCAGACCGATTAACCCGCTAAGCGAGTATTTCTTGATTGAAAACTACCCTTCCGTGGGGAATTAAGAAGAACCTGGCGTGGCGTAAATACAGCGATAGTCAAAGGAATTCCATGATTCGATCGGAGAGAATTTTTAGATGATTTGAAGAATTTGGACGATGCATGATAATCCTCGTCGAATGGAGGGGGCTGGATCGTCCTGCCCTTTTCGGTGAACATTATTTCGAAACTGGACAAAACTGTTTTGACCATCCTTGTTTTGCTTTATTTAACTTAAAATACGTAGTTATTATTTCGTAATAGCTTGTATAACGTAATTATATTTTAAAGGGAAAAGAGCACAGCAAACTTGAAATATTTCGACATCGAGAAACGTTGTGTAGGATATGCTGGCGAAGAAAGAAAGCATTGTTATAACAATGAATATCGAATATTTCATTTTATATGTCTCGTGTATAAATTTACTTGAAATATGGAATCGTTTGCAGCTCGATAAAATAATCACGTCTAAATATAACGTGTAGAATGTAAGAATTCAAATATGATACTATCTGTATGAATCAAAATTGAGCTAACCTTCGTCGTTCGACGATTAATGTATCGCATTAATTTATCGCTAATTATGGTTAATTTGTGTTCGGACAGATACCACGATATCACCTTGGTTCTTTTCGATTAGAAGCAGAGAGTTGAGAACCCGACGAAAACCATTTCTCCCGCGCGGATTTCGTCTTGCATAATTCATAAACGCGCCTTCATCGTCACGATCGTCGGACACGCACTCGTTCTCTTTTTCCAGCACCCAAGGGGATGTTTCTTCGAGAAGCAACGAGCTTATTAAGCGGTCGAGTGTGCACATCCGCGCGCGTGTCACTGTTCGTTCCGTCTGGTGACGCGTTGAGCCTCGTTTCCTTTAAATTAATGGTCCTCGTGAATCAGGCGCGACGTTCGAACGATTTGGTCGCGGAACACATGGCGTGTCGGGACAAAATCATAGTTTCTTTATGCCGAGGCAAAAAAGCTCTCTTCGTATGTCGGAACGTCTGGAATGTTTCGTTTCGCCGTCGTTCTGATCTCGATATATCTACAACATGTGACAACAAGAACGTACACGTGTCTCGCGTATAGCAGAGCAATTCACGCCTCAGTTTCGATGAAATTTGGTAACACTTGAAAATTAACCGATGATTCACCAGCAGAAAGACAGCAGAAGAATCGTAAAGCGAGGGAGGAAATCGTTTTAAGATGGACTGCGGGAACATGTGGCGCGAAAAAAGGAATTAGAGGAAAAGAAGGGCGGCGAGATTCACGGCGCCATTTGTTTCTCCTTCCGGCTCCGTTTGTCAAGTATACGATCCACCATCCCGGCCACTATCGCCAAACTTTCGACCTTAAAGTTTGCGCCGCGAGACTAACGTCTTCCGCCTCTATAAATAGACGTCATAATCGATACGTCGCGCAGCGTTTTAAATACTTTTGATCACACCGTCGTGAGTTGATCGGACACTTTGCAGGCTGACGTTTGCGATGCTTAACGTTCCTAATTACCATATATATATTGATTCTTTCACGTCTTTCTGTATACCGTAGAATTAGAGTTATAACATTTTCGTAATCGGGCAGTTTACATACATAGCGTATGGAATATCAGCGTATTTTCACGTCTTTCGTTTTTATTTCTTCGCGGGAACGAGAGCTTTGCCGACTATTTGCAAAACGAGCAGCAATCTGGTTCGTAGGAAGCCCCGAGCAAACAGTTCGAACCTCGGAGGACTTAGAACTATGCTAAGTCTAGATCGAGCTGGTGTCGTCGCTGCTCTTCCTACAAGTTTTCGGGTTGGGAGACTGCCAGAATGTTACGAATTCTTCTTGCAACGCGCAAGAAACCTAGCTTTGGTAACTTCTCCATTAAACCCGAAAGATGTTACGTATTTACGAAGCATCGAAACACCGAGAATTCCCAAAATTCAACAGCTTTATCAACAAAAACTGAACAAAAACTGAAAGAATATTTATTTTTGTCAGCTTTCGTGTTATCTTTAGTCGCTCTTTTTTCGTTGGATCTAACGAGATGATTATAAAACAAAAATGAGAGGAAAAGTATCTGTGAAAAAGGAACTGTTGTAGAAAGGTACGAGGAGAAACGATACAAGAGGTATTGGTCTGCGTTTGTGTACATTGCTATACGATCCAGAGAGATCGAGATTCAAGTGGCGAAACACTCGTTCACGCTAGTTGGACGTTCGACTTGCTACTAATCAACGTAATTCCTAACTTGTAAAACACACAAGCTAGTTCTGTGGTCCTTAACGAGATTATCCCTTGTTAAGCATCGAACCCTTGCCGGATACTCTGGTTGGCTACTCGCAAAAACTCGAACCAGTGTGCGATCGCACGTATCATTCGCTCACGAAAACTATCTCGTGTTCTTTTATTCTCCCTCGTAAAAATTCAATGCTCAAAGTGATCAGAGTGGCTCCTTTATTCAAAGTGTGAAAAAAAAGCTGCTCGATTCTGTATCCAATTTTTATTTAAATCATTGTCATCGGCGGAAGATAGATGACAGAATTTCGTAACTTTTCGCTTTCTCTTTCTGATAGCGATTTCCTGATAATGAATTGGAACGAAAAATCGCCGTGATAAAAAGGAACAAGAACGTAACACCAGTTAGTTTCAGGACACGTTATTTAATTCGCGGGCGAAACACTTTTAATCGGGTCGCCAAGAAGCGAGGGACACGCGCGGGGTCGAAGGATACGGTGAGCAAAGGGGGACGCGAGCTAATCCGAGTTTAAGAAGGAACTAACGAGACAGTGGAAGAACGTGAGCGAAAGTATGACCGGGTGCAATTAAGTTCGCACTCCTGGGTACGATTTCTCCGGCTGCTCGACGTCCCTCCCTACAGATTGAGCAGTTTTCTGGTAAAAGGGAAAAACCAGTCGCACGTTTATCCCCGGGGGCACGAGAGACCACCGCGACTCCGGCATATCGAGTCGATTTACCTCGTTTTGCGGGGCCAACGGAAGAGGAACGGTGGAAAAGAAGGAAAAGGGGATGGCAGAACGTGCATCTTTTTCCCGTTTGTTTGTCGAACGGATGGAAAAGGAGTTAGAAGGGCTGGAGGGACAGGCCCGGCGGCCTGCGTAATTGCGGCGAATTAAATTTGTCTCTCGTGGCTCCGCCGGAAATCATTTCTCCTCGCCGCTCCTACGGCATTATTTTCCGCGAGCTGCACTTTGTGCAACGCCTTTCAGAGTTTACGTACTTGTCGTACTCGTGCGCGTACAGGCTTCGTTAACGAACTTTGCCGGGTTCATTGGGTTTTTGTTAACGAGCCTCGGAATGGATCTGCTTTCAGGTAAAAACTTTCGCCGGATCTCTCCATTATCTTTGCAGAACAACGAGCCAGTAGCGTTCGCGCGATCGTACGTGCTGCGAATTATTATTTTATTTTATTCGTACGGCTCGAAAAGCGCCACATGGTCTGCTGCGAGTCCCTCGTTCAACCGCGATCTTATTTAAGGCGCCTTTCGGATAAAACGGGTCAAATCGCTGTTCATGTTGGACCAATTCCGTCGCCGATACAGAACCGTTCCCGTTCCCGTTCCCTCGATGTGACAACCTACAGGCAACGATGCCGTATCGCAACGTTACGACGCGCAAGTCCGCCAGATTTAGATATTCGACTCTGCTTACCAATCGAGTCTAATGGTGCGCGCTATATTCTACTTTGCAGCTATATTTTTCACGCAATAGCGTATAAGACTATGATTATAGTGGATGTGTCTCCCGACGAGCTGTTGTTCTGAAAAATAATATATTTGAAGATCGAAATGCATGCACTCTTTTCCCGTTCTTCAGTCACAATTATCTTTGCCCGACGATTCCTAGTTCGCTCCATGTTCGTCATCCACGAGCATTCCGTGATACTTCTAATCGTCTCCGAAACTTTAAAAACCCTGACACTTTCCGACAAAACATTAACTTTTCCTCCTAACTTTCGAATCACTTGTCCGTCAAAATCTTGAAGATTTTTCTCAAGCAGAATTCTAAAGCCTCCACATCGTGCAAGACTTTCTTCATCTGAAATTTCTCGGCAGAGACGAGGAAATGGGTGTTGCAGACTTTCGCGTAGAAAGATTACCACGTAACTTTGTGCAAAGTTGGTCATTGTAGGCATGATCCTGCGATCTTCATAGATAGCTTTCCCAAAAATGAATTCAGGAGCAACGGATCCCTCCAATTTAGAAATGCACCGACGGAAAATGTGATTGTGTCGCGTTGAACTTTGCTTCGTGAACTATAAGACGAGTTCGTGTTACAAGTTGGAGAGTTGCTCTATACTATAATAAAAAAAAGTTGTTTCCGTTAAAGGAGAAAAGAGAAAAGAAATTTTTATGCATTTCCTTATGTTTTACGTGATTATTCTTTTTGTATCTCTGAACGCAATCGGACGCTAAATCGCGATATTCTAGCTCGGAAGAAAAACGTATTTACGGACTTTCAATGGTGAAACTTTGGACGCGACGCGTTATGTCGATCCCCAGACATTCGAACGATTAAACTGCGATAATCAACAACGCGAAACGAGAAATAGGTCAGTTTCCTCGGCAACTGGAAACTCGTTCTAGTAGCGTCTTCTCTCTAAACGTCGTCACGCAAAAACATTGTTCGCCGCGTGAACCTCCGAGTTTGCCAGTTCTCGATCCTCGGTCTCAAACGGTGTGATAGAAATTATCAAGAACACTCCATCCACGAGACAACGCCGGGCCACTGCGTTCCAAACTTGAAAGATGAATTTCATGTCGCAGTTACAATTATCTAAGGGAATCGATCGTTGACAAGTGATTTGGCTAAACAGGAGAACCGAGGCGAAACTCACGAAGCAAAGACACTTTTCATAAAATAGAGTATATCGTTCTTGAGGGGGAAAAGATGAAATTTTCATAGCAACGAAAGTGTTAAAGTGACTTTAGACAGAAATGAATATAATATATACGTGACACGATATAATTGTGACAGATGATTTGAGAAAATACGATGCATGTTGCGCTTGATTGATACGCAACAATGACTGACCGTCCCATATTTATTTCCTTGTCATAGCTATTTAATAATAAAGCAAGCAGCCGTTACCGCCGTGTCAAAAATTAGTCTTTATTACGATTGCCTGCCACAAGGTTTAGCGTTGTCCGCCGTGCACACGGTCTTTTGTGATCTCCGTAAGGTGAAGGTGATCTCCGTAAAATGTACAACTATAGTCATCCCTATCGTCGTAATCGAAGTAGGAAATTGACTGATTCATAGCGTCGATGCCAATCGAGACGAGAATTTACGACTCTCGTTGATACGTATCATATGTCGATGCAAGTATTCCAAGAAGACCAAGCACAAACGACTACAGTTGTTTGTTTATAGCTGATTCCATCGTTCGTCGCCAGTCGTCCTTTCTTCTTTCTTCTTTCACAGTTGTGTCTCGCATCGAGATACCGATGCTGATCAAATTCTCGTCCATTGGAACTCGCCGAACCCATAGAGAAACTTGCCTGCATCCGGCAGACCACCCCGATTTTTTCTTTTGCGACTCGCCGAGTCGCAGCCCGGCTAAGACCTTGCCAGACGCGAACTTTGCCTCTTCTCACTTCGGAAACGAAGTTAGAGGTCTTATCACGGTCGACTAACGCCGGATTTCACTTTCCTCTTCCTCTTCCTCTTCTTTTTTCTCTCCTTCTCGGTCCTTTTCCTTTCGGTCCATCGGGGGGGGGGGGGGAGGGTCCTTCTTTATGGAGCCTCGAAGGTCGACCGATTACTTCGATTAAGTGGCGCGTTCGTTCGAAATCGTTGCTATTGAATCGACGCTTTTTTTTTTCTTTGCCATGCTTTGTTCGTTAACCGGAACCGCGTTCCTCCCTCATTGGGCATTATATGTTCGTTTTGTCGCCGTTGGTAATTATCTTTGTACGAAACCGGCCTTGATTTATCGTTCTTCTGTTAATTCGGCGTAGCGTGCCGCCGCTGTTACAAAGCAACCGACGAAAATACACCGCGGGAATTGATTTAAACGTTGCGGCGCGAAACGAAAAAGAATAACGCGCGAGTCCGCAGAGCGGAAAGGGTTAACGAAGTTGGCGAAAGCGCCGCTCAAAATGATTCCCCTGGCACGAAATTACCGGTTCGCGTTCCGTCGCCGCTCTTTTATACGCTACCGGAGATTAACGTAAAGCCGAAAACTCGATTTTCAACGATGCACTCCTCCTTTTGTAGTTTCAATCGGGCGCCGTTATAGATTTGATATCCACGGTTCGGGCCGCGACGATTTCCCTTATCAACCTGGATCGTTCGATTCTATCTGCTCGTTCGTTTTCACAAACACCAAACCGATCGGTTTTTCGCGGTAAAACCGCGTCTCCGCGATATTGCCTCTGTTACGTCTGATGATCTTTATTAACCTTGGAGCAATCGAATTTCCTTTAGAGTTTTGCACCCCCGAAGGCGATTAATTTACCCGTTGGATCGATAGTCAGTGGAAAAGTGTGCGTGGAGAAAGAAATGATAATCGGGGGAAACACTTTGAAGCGAAAATCGAAAGTAAAATCCAGCTCGTCCAGGTTTCTCGTACTAGTTCGTTTTCCTTTTAGCAGCTCGGGAATCGAGCGATCCGTCCAAGTGGCTCCAACCACCGAAGAACCCTTTCATTCCTGAAATTCTTTGGATGGTCCATTCTCCTCTGTTTTTAAAGAAACAAAAACCACCAGCTCAGCCTCTTGTTGTACGTTTCTTTATACGTGTCTCGTCATACACCCACCTAGTTTCTTTATACGAAGGAGCGAATAAAGCGAGACGAACGTGGCAGGAAACGAGGGATGCGGGAATGCGACTAGCGGGATGAACTGGAGTAAAAGAAAAAGCGAGCCAGGCAATAATCTCGCGCGACAAACGGATACACGCTCGACTGGCGACTGGGCGTATCTAGAATTACGAGTGGACCGGGATCCTTCGATGCCGGCTCGCGCGAAGCGAAATTAAATTTAAACCAGCGTTCGGATTTTAAAGTGCAACGAAGTGGCGGATAAAATTCGATGTTTCATGGAGCGTAAGACGGTGGCGCGGTGTCGTTGGCCGGGATACAGTCGAGTTTGCAGGGTGTCAGCGGCCGGTTCAACGGGGTCCGAGAGGGGTGGATAGGGTATTCCCCGTGGAAAAAGCCCATAAAATCGGCTTACTCTGCCGCGACGCACGCCCGTTTCCTACGACACCCGTGGAGGACACCCGTTCGTTCCCCGAAGCTACACACCTCCGAGAGTCCTGGGATTTCGCTTCGTGAAACAGTAACATCGCGGTCGATGGCCCGACAAGAAGCGACGGTCGAAGGATCGCCGTGTTTATTCCTCTCTGCCGCAACAATTTCAATCTCGATAATCTGCTGCCTCGATAATGGGGGACAACGCGGCAATTGCCGGCGATCCCGGCGAATATTTTTTCCTGCGACGATTCGATTAACCGTGGCTGGCTCTCGTCCCGATGCACTGACGCGGCTGCGAACAATAGCGGGCAAGTTGTCGACTCGAAGCTGTTGCTCGATAAATTCCAGTTCACTGATCCGTTCGGTTCGCTCTTCTTTTCTCTCGCTATTTCCCGGTATACATATTTCAACCGGGAAACATCCAGTGTACCAAGATCGATATCCGTCTGCTAAGAAATCTTAATTTTTCACGCGTCACCGCGCTTAATTCCCAAGAACCTTTTCCCACGTCCTGGCGGTTTCTTCGTTTCACAATTCGCAATTCAGTTACGATGTGTCTGTCCTCCCCCGTCTTCGAAGCGAGAAGAAAAGGCGAGAAAAAAGAAGGATCTTTCTGTTAAACGGTGGCGTGCTCGAGAACGCTTTGTGCCACTTTGGCAAAAGGGACGGCGTAGAAGGTATCGGAGATGCGGGAGTATCGGCAAATCGGCTTAGCCAGCTACTGCCGATGCGCCAATCCGCCGGTTCTTTCCCGAGGGCGAGCAAAGCTCCGTCCGTGATTCGGTGGATTGCCGGGTGCACGGCTGGCAACCGCAGTTCTGACCACGGCTAAGGGCCGAAAGGACCGAGGACGCGAACGGAAAGGATCGAGGAGGCGCGCGGTCTGGTTTGTGGCCCTGGGATGAACCTGCAAAGAATATCCGGCCCCTGCGGTCGTCCGGGATCGATGAAACCGCTACGCGAAGTTGGCGCGTCAGAAAAACCGTCGACGACCCTCGGGCTGGCCTGTTGTCGCCGCTAATGGCAGATCGAAATCATTCGCGATCTCGCGTGCCGGTAATTGCGCCGGGCCAAACCGCGTGCACGCTTCCCCAACTACCCGTTCCTCGAAATCATCGTGGCGACGGGCTAATGGCCGAGTACCAGTTACGCGTTTACTTGATGCTCTGGTATGCGGCAAACGTGTTGTCTCGTATCTACGCTATCGATTTTTTCTTTAAATTTTGCCCAAGTCTAATCATATAATCGAAGTTATTAGATCTTATTTACGCCCGTTGTAATAACAGATCGTATACCGATTAGTCCGTTATTATTCCGAATTATTCTTTGGGTTTCTTTAAGAGAAACGTTCGTCTCGACGTAGTTGGAATTGATAGATTCGTGGTTGTGCAAACTAACTAATTCTCACATCGACGATGTGCCCGGACGTCTAGTCTATGCTTCTTCTGTAACAATATTTTTGAGTCGTCGTCTCGTGTAGTCTCGAGTCATTATTTTGCGCGAATCGTTTGTAATGGCGTTCGATAAATTGATGGCAAAAACAGAATGTCGATAATTACGGAAAAATACGAGGGCGAGATAAGGTTACCCACACATAAGAATAAAAGAATCGTCCAATATGATCCAACATATATGCAACATTTGTATTTCTAAAATCAAATGAGGCGAAATACATTTACGATGCTTGTTGGATAATCATCAGCAGAGACCGTTGCGTTTTCCTAACAAGGAAAACGGGCTGCTTAAAATTAGTGGAGAAGCTGGAATTATTCGTAGACGGATCGGCAATCGGCAATAAAGTGGGTGAAACGACTGAATCGCGAGTTTTCGCCGCGAGAAATAGCACGATGGCCGTTTGTCGTTGGCACTTAGTGGCGCTATTAACGCCAGGATTGACGCGAGCGGTAATTAATTTCCAGAAGCATAGATACCCGCGATTCTCGCGGCTTACCGTCCTTAGCCGCGGCTTTTCTCCGTTTCTTTCCGTTATCCGGCTTTGTCGACCGCCTCGGGACACCCAACGAATCGCCCCGTCGACTTAATTAAACGTCAGCTGTGGAATTGCGGGCCACGGGTCAGAATCGTCGGAAGAAAGAGGCACCAGACGTTCGACTGAGCTAGTCGAAGAACACAGACGCTTATTATCCAACGGTTTTTAAATCGACGTATTATCCATATACATGTATGTATAATACATGTATGCATATCGATGTTGTGTAATTGTCTGATAATTGCCGGTACCCTCTTGGATTTTACGTTGAATTTCGGTTAATACGGTCGGTAGCGTAATACGTTCGTAGGTATGCAGCTATAGAAACAATTGGGAAACTTTTTACGTAATTGAAATGTTCTGCCGGTACAATAATGTTAAAGCTTTCAGAAATCTGGCTTTCGAACGTAACAATTTTTCCGATACAATGGATTCGATAAATTTACGTAGCGGCTTACAACGGGAACCGCGATGAACAGCATTTAAATACTTTTTCGAGAAACGAACGATTATAATAAAGGGGCTCGTTCAATACGTTCAATCGCAATCCACGTCGGCACTGTTTGGCCACGCGCATTGTATCTTTTAATTTATCATTATTTATGGAAATAGGGATTGCGAAGGGCGGGTGCTCGACGCTCGGTAAATCGTATTGAAAGGTTCGCTCGAAAGCGACGCAACAATCCGAAGACACGTTCGTTGGAGAAAACTCGGCGGAAATACGTCAAAACCAACGAACTGTACAGCTTGAGAGGTTCTTTGTTTGTTGGATACAGTCTCGCAAATGACTTTTATAAAAGGATTGTTTCGCAATACTCGCCACCTGACGCTGAATAATTTAAAAGAAAAACTCCCGACCGCGCCAAGTACTACACCCATTCCGAACCACAATAAGATTTTTCTCTCGCGACATGAATTATGCAAAAAACAGTCCTGCGCCGTTGCACGATGATTCGATTTAGTTTCAATCGCATACAGAAATATTCTCTCTCTCTCTCTCTCTCTCTCTCCTCTCTCTTTTGTCCCTTTTTCTTTTACAATGATAAATTCGCTCGATGAGAAATGCAACTTACTCCGAGGATCTTCTCTCTGACAAAAGGCGCAACAATCTTGTCATTTCAATTCTTCGGTCGTATTTCCACAGAGAGTTTCCCTCCGTAGTAATACGTACGGCCTCTTTAATCGTCGGTTGTACACGAGAACAATCGTGACGAAAGATAAACGACCGCATTAAGAGGGCATCGAGGTATCATCGAGTAGCCATAAAGGATCCATTAATTTCGAGTCTCCCTTTCTTCGAGGGATCCACGAGCGTGTAAACGTGTAACCATCGAGGCGGGTTTACTGCAAGGGTCGAAACTGAATCTCGCACGCGTCGAATCGTCGCGATCGTAATTCGCAACCCTGTCACTGTATTCCAATCCGTTCGAAATACGAGCGACTGGATCGAGCGTAGCAAGATACGTGGCTCCGGTCGCTACGAAAAAAGAAAAAAAAGGACGGGCAGCGGGTAAAATAGAAAGATCGAGCGAAAACTCGTACGGCATCCAAACAGCGAAATCAGCTTACCCCTATGGCAACAAATCTGTCTATGCAGATGGCGATGCCGTGCGATTCGTCGATTTACAGGGAATATTCGCCAAGTGGCTACTTTCGCGAATATTTCGACCACCTCATATGGGCGGAGCTTTCGAATGCGTCGAAAGTATTTTCATCAGGCCGTCCGAATCGGCCCATCCATCGAACGTCCCTTAATTTCAGATGGAAATATCGATTCCGTAGTCGCGGATCGTTGAAATGTGATTTCGAGCAGGGCGGGCGGTTTTTATCGCGCACAGTTCGCCCACATCGCGTGGAAATTGCACGATCTACGTCTGCGTTTTACTGCGCAGATTTGGCCGCCAGCCGCTAGGAAAAAAACTACGAGAAAGCTCGGCGCAAACGACTCCCGTTTCCTGTCGTAAATTCGTGTTCTTTAATCGCTTAACTTAACCCTCTAAATCGAGCATTTCTATCGCGAACAGGATGGATGCAAAGAAATGCTAACTAACCGGTAAGATTTCTTTATACCGGGCAATGTATCGGCGAAGGAAGAAACGCGGCGAGTAAGAGCGAATAACGTTGGAGACGTGAAAATCCGTGACAGCCGGAAGAAGCGTATAATGTCGGCCCATTTTATTTCATAGGAAATAAAGACGAAATAGAATTTAACGGTATCCGGGATTATTATAAAACGAAGAAAGCAGAGGGACAGGAGCACCGGTGAAAACGGCGAGGCAGGGCTAGACGGACAGAGGGAAAAAGCGAATCTGGTTTGTGGAAGAGCGGACGCGCGACGGTTTCGACGCAAAAGGATGAAACGAGAAAGATCGAATAAGCGGGAGGGAAGTAAGGCGCGAAAGCGAGTCGTCGGAAAAAGCCGCAGGCGAAACAGAGTGGCGGCTAAAATAATTTAATAAGTCTTTCGGTGACGCTTAAAACGAAAACAAAGACGCCGCCTTCCTTCGGGGGAAGATTTTTCTTGTTTGCGGCAAACTCGTGTTAATATCCCGCGTAACGGACCTTTCGGATAGTCGCGGCTAAATTTCAATTTGACAATACCGTTCGGTTCCTACGAATCGATTGTTTGAAAAACATTTCAGTTCGGATTAGACAGTTGGAAAGTTTCGCTAAAAGTAAAAAGTATTGGTTCAATTATACGTAAGAGAATACTGGAAATAAGATCACAGATAAATAGCATCGCGTTTTCGCTATCTAAAAAATCATTCTTTCTGATAATATGCTCGTTACTATCGTTCGTATGGTCGTTTATAATTTTTCTAACGTCGTATCATAACGTCGATCTTTCGATTTTAATTTTAACAACTTAGGAATAGCAAGATATTAGAAATAAGTTGGCCAGCAGGGGCGTTCGGTCGATGTCCTCGGAACTGGGATTGGACGCAGTCCACGGGCTCTTTATTTAGACGTGGTTCATCGTAGTTCATCGTGGCTTATTGAATTTCCGTGGCAATCGATAGCGCAAACCCTTGACCGGCGTTGCTGAGACAATGCCAAGAGGAAGGGACTCTACCGGTTGCCTCTGGAGAACACCGAAGAAGAGAGAAACAATAAAGAAATAGGATCTCACGAGAAGAGAAAGAATCGAGGCGTGTTGTACAGGAAGGACGAGAGGATCGGACAGAGATAGAGATGGAAGAAAGAGATGGACGGAGGAGAGCAAGCAGATTTATCGAGCACGGTTAAAAAGTTGCGGTGGCGTCGTTTTCGTTGGCGTCGCATCCGTTCGTTCTTCGTCCCCTTGCAGAACATGCTGCGGTCTCGAAACGAGATAACAACGCGCAAAAGGGATTCCCCGAGATTACCCACCGGACAGATAAGGATTTCGAGCGGCGATAAACCGGTTCGAGACAGCGTCCATCGGTCTTGGACGTTCCGTATCAGTTTCCTCCTGGCAACTGGTCGAAACCACGGCGCCAATGCATTTGTCGATGACTCGCTGAGAGAAAGCCAGCGGAAACGGGGATACGTTGTTGGGAGAATGGATCGTGGGAATGAACGTTTAGACATTTGCTACGAGAACTGGCCTCCTTCCGAGTTCTCCGTATGAAACGTCTCGTATCACCGTTCGATTCTCTCGAAAAACGATACAACGTAGAGTTTCGGCGAGTTCGGTGATAAACGGTCGGAAAATATGACTGGTGTAACAGTTGCGCCTTGATAAAGTCGAGGTGTCGATGGAAACGGGTTTCGATATAGGGTTGAATAGCAGGATCCACTGGTGCGTGCTAAATCATGTTTAATATCGCTGCAGGATGGCTCGCCGACAAGATAGATTTCGGACATTTTTAGCGTGACGGCCGCCGTTCGCTCTTCTTTTATACATATTTCCTCTCGAACGTGATTTCTGCGAGGAGATTCAATTTCCCGCGTTGACAAGGGTGCTTCTGCTGCTCCTTCGGAAAATTTGTGTCCCCGCTGGAAACGCGATTCCAATTGCGACGTAAACTCCCCGCTCGCTCTGTCTGTCGGTCGTTACAAGATCCGGGTAATTGACAACGGGACAGACTCGCCGGAGATAAGGAGAAGCTTCCGCGATCCCTTTTCCTTTTCGAGGACGTTAATGGGATTTGCAAATGCGTCAAACGCCAAGGGTCGCGTTTCCCTGCTCGTCTACAAATTTAACAGTCGGAAAATGAATATCGCTACGGCAACTGCACTTGGTGCATTTCCTTCAAAAAATCGCCCACTCGTGGAGAACGGAAAGACGGCGCTGTTGGCAGAAGGATGCTGTACGTACGTATGTATTCGCATTGGTTTCACGTCGGATTAGAGTGGCACAATTTCTGAAGTGTACGTTCGGCGAACGAAGGCAGCGCCGAGTTTCGAGCGAGCCAACGCCAAACTCCGTTTCTCCCAATTATTGTAAGGATTTGAGTTTCGCGACAAAGCCGCAATTCGCTTTCGCCGAAAGCTTCATCCCGTCACACGATCGCCGTACAATATCTACATTGTCGTTGTTGGCGAAGAACGGACAAAAGGAGAGAGGTCGTGATTTGTTAGCGCGACGAGATACGAGAATTGTCCTTCGGATTAACAGCTTGTCGAGTAGTTTTTGTTATCGATCACTCGCCGCCGGCCGGGCATTTATCAGGCTGGAGTAATTTTCGCGTTGCCTATCCTCCAGAAGAGTTTTCATCTTGATTTTTGGTGTAAATGTCGCCTCGCCGACCGCGATAACCGTTGATTTATCCCCAGCCGGGTAATAAAGATATCGGGCCGCGGGAAATTACAGCAGTCCCTTGCTGTTTGTTACTGGGAAGTTCGTGGCCTTCCCGTTTTTTGTCCTACGGATGAACGATCGTAGCACGGACAAGGGACGAACGAACGAAAGGTATACGTAAGAGGTAGGAAATGGAGATCTTGGAAAATTAGAGGCGAAAACGTTCGACGATAATTTCTGCAAAACATTTCGTTAAAAGCAGAAACGTAACTCGTTAGATCGATGTTCGATTTTTACTTCGTATTAAATGCCGGAGAATAATAACGTTGAATAAGTTGTTCAACATTGTCTTTTTAATCTTAGAATCTACTATTGTTTGTGTTAGTTAGAAGTTGGTTTGTGTTTGTTAGAATAAATGAACTTGCGAATGTAACTGTAAACTGAGAAATCGGCAAAAGATGGATTATTTTATTTTTACGAGAGGCTCAAGTGTTGGTATACAGTGGTAGCCAATTACAAGTCAAGTAGCGTCTACTTTCCGACTTGGCGCTTATAAACGCTTTTGGATACGTAAATCCGTAGCGATTTATGGGAATCTGTACTTAAGAAAATCCGTGCTATAGCTGGTGGTTCGATGACGTAAAACCGCGAGGGAATCGTTGGAACGTACGAAATTACGCAGTCATGGCCAGGCATCGTGTTTTCTACGCACGTAACTGGCGGAAAGTCGCAAGAGAGAATGAAAATCCGCGACAGCCGGGATTCGATGAGAGAGAGAGAGAGACTAGGACGGCGGAGGAAAGGGACAGAAAAGCGGTTCGAAGGATCGAACGGTTGGAAAAGAAGGAAAACGGCCGCGGCGCGTAGCCCGCAATATGGAATCTGACGGAGACGTTTGTTAAATGACTTCGGCGCCGGTGCAGGCAGATGATAGATGAGGACGCGACTGCTTCTCCATCGGCCGGTAACCTGGAAAAACGGCGCCGCCCTTGCACGGAATCCAATAAAACGAGACCGCGTGCCAGCAGCTATACAGGTTCGATCGGCCGCGTAGGAAATAAAGGATCGAGATAAAACCGCCCCCGACGTACAGTAACACGTACTCTCGGTCAACTTGGAACGTCCTCGAACAATTATTTTTACCGTAGATCCAGGACACGCCAGGGACCATTTTGATCGTTTATTGTATCCAACTTTCCGAATCGTGGAATTCGGCGAGGATCTAATCGGATTAACCGATCGATTTCGTTGCCGTTTCAAATTTATTCGTTCGCGTATTCGGTATCGAGTTTGCGAATCAAAAGTGACCGGGGATATAAAAGTGGTATGTAACGGCAGTTTGAAGTGATTCTTCGTACAGATAAGATAGAAATTGACAAAAATATGTAGAAATTGTATTTATCGGGGAACAGCGACAGGATATTTGGTCGAATTTCTTCGGGGTCTACGCGAACGACGGGCTTTCACGGTTATTCGTTTTGTTTTACCGCGCACGAGAGAGCACATCGGCAGAAAAGGGGGAAGAAAACGATGGTGAGGAATGGCGGCGCGCGGTGTAGCGGCAAGACTGGAGAGCAATTCTCTTGACAATTTGGCCTGGCGGTTCGCCAGCAGAGGCCAGTCGATTCAACTAATCTAAGTTGCTTAGCACGACTTGGTTCGTCTCCTTCCACCATCGCCACCGCCGCCACCAACCCCTCTGACCACCCTTCGCTACTTCGACTTGTTAGCTCTGCGTCTATCCTTTCTCTTCTCACTCTTCCTCTCTTCTCTTCGAGACTTGCTTTTGTTTCACTGTCTCTCATCTCCGCTATCGCCCTTCTCCCCGCCCCGCTCCTCCTTCTCGACTACAAGAAACCTCACGAGCTATGAATATAAATGCATCGATAAAAAAAGTATTTGCACGCGTGTATCATACTTTGCCGCGGTTTCCCGGTATTTTCTTAGAAAATTACTGTCATTACTTTGCTCTTTCTTCAATCTATTTCTCCTTTTTCCACCTTATTCTTTCGAAGCGTTTTCTTTGCTTATCGATCGAGTCGATTAATCTACTATAACGATTAAGTTTACGATTTCAACGGATGCGTGTTCTCGATCATCGAATCTACGAATGCGCCGGAACAACCACATCAAATACACGCTAGATTCTCGGATATTCGATCCCGCTTAACCGATCACATTTTTGTCAATTTGAAGACAATCGAACAGCTACAAGTCATTGACACGTTGCATGATCGATCTTCTAGATACTTTGCAGAAGCATTCTTCGGTCGAAAGGCTTCATTCGCGTTTGAAGCGAATGTATTATGTAAGGGAGAGAAGATAGTTAACACGAGCATTGGCTCGAGTATTGACTCGTCACTATTTTTACGATTGTATCGAATCTTGTTGAAATAAATCAACGAGGTCTCCTCTTGCGCAACATTTTTATGCTCGTGTATACGCTGTTTGGACGACTTTTTCACGATAATACCCAATACGAGCTGACTCGTCCGAGATCGCCGACGTAATTGCCAAAAAAAAAGTTCTTAAAAAAACATCTGCGGATAGCGTCGTTATCCATCCGATATAGAACACGTAGTAGTTTCTATTGGGTTGTCCTAAAAGCTTCTTTCATTTTATAAGCAAATAATAGACGCGCGATATTTTCTTGCTTATATTATTTTATTGAATTATGTACGAACCATTTTACTCTCTGTTGCTATTATTACGATCATACATAGTGCGATAAAATAACATAAAACTAAAAATGTTATGCATCCATTATTATATGACGGTTTTATTGTTATCCAAAAGGAGAAAACTTTTTAGGCAACCTAGTACAGATTTATCAAAAATAATCAATCAAAATGATATTCCTTCGCCTAGTCATTTTCTCAGTTTGTGCAGTATTAATGTCGCAATGAAAACGAATAGTTGGAAATGGAAGTAATCCGGTACGTAAGAATCGTAATCGGCGAAGCAATTCGCTTTTAATTCGATGAATGTTTGAACAGCGTCAGTCGAAACTCAGGAGACGCGTAAAACAGCGAACGACTAGAGGAAACAGGCTGCAGTTCATTAGGAAGTGAGGGCATTACGATCCTCGACGTGGCCCGGCGCGGCACCGCGCGGCACGGCGTAACCCATATCACCGGCATAACTAATTGAAAGCAGATTCACTAGTTAGTGCAGGTGCGTGCTCAAAAGGTGATACGTCGGAGGTATGTCGGCGTAACACGACACCGGGGAAACTGGCTCGGTGTTTCGTAGTCCCTGTGCACTTTAAGGCACCCCGTGTAACGCGGCAACTCCCGTGTCACGAGCTGGGGACCCTGTGCCGCGCCGTAAGTCCCAAGCTACGATGCCCAAGGTGGCTCGCAACTGTTATAACTCGAATAAGTTTGCAACCAAGATCCTTCCGTCGCTCGAGCCACGTCTTACCTCCCGGAGCCCCACCCCCGTCGACGCGCCACCGGGAGCTCGTAACTCGCGGCAAAACGCAATTCCTTGAAACGTAATTGGCTGCCGCGTGGAATTGCCCTCGCCTTCTCGTTTCTCTCGTTGCTCGAAGCTTCATCGATTCAAATTCAGCTTGGATTCTTTTTCGAATAGCTGCACCGACCCTGCTAAAGGTATATTGCCTGATTCGCTATTACCATTAACAACGTGATTTTGACGATTTTCAAAGACGACGATATTAATTGAGAATGGAAGATTGGTCGGTTTGGAGACACGGATAGATAAGAATTTTGCAAATCGTAGTTGGTAGTCGTAGTCTATTAGCAATTGGCGTGCTTCATTTCCGCAGCTTACAGTTTACGACGGTTTTATTGGGGTGTCGCCAACCGAATGACTAGATACGGGATTCGTAGTAGGTATATCTTTTTAGCTGTTGCATCATCGATGAGATACGGCGTTGTCGTAATAGTATAATGAAAATTTGCATTAATATATTTTAACCGTGTCTCTGACTCTTCTTGTTTCCGCGGGCGATATTTTCATCGACGTCGTTCGAACGGAAGACGAATCGGAAATAATGAGAAATTTATAAACGCGTGGAAATACCGCGCGTATTGAATTTTTGCCGGAGAACGCGAGCCCGCTTTAATGGGCCGGCCAGCGCGAAAATATTCGCTGCCGGGGACAAGAGACAGAACTCGCGTCTCCTTTAATTAACAGCACTAA
This sequence comes from Bombus terrestris, assembly GCF_910591885.1. Taxonomy (NCBI): domain Eukaryota; kingdom Metazoa; phylum Arthropoda; class Insecta; order Hymenoptera; family Apidae; genus Bombus; species Bombus terrestris. The sequence continues at coordinate 1,928,081 of NC_063286.1, forward strand.
TGAAAATGCCCGTTGACGGCAGATGTCAGGAATTCCGATAGGTCAACGAACTTCCGTCGGACGGGAGGCAGGCTGTAGCTCGGCGAAATTATTCCGCACGAGGATAAATAATGATCCTAAACGTCTTGCCTAGTCCCGGTTACTGCACTCGATCTCGAACTTGACGAGCAATAATCGGCTCCTCTCAGCCCACACCCCTCACTCTCTCTCTTTCCCCGACGTTCGTGCATGCGGAATTCCTAACTGCCGTGGCACACACACGCACACAAATATCCGAGATACGCGTGCGGCGGGGCTCGGTTTCGCGCCGAACTGTTGGAACCTGAACAGTCGGTCCTGGAATTTCAGGCTGCCGAAGCACTCCGTCGACTCCTCGAACGCAGCTACGCGGACTTCGGCTTCGTGGCTACGCAAGCGTATACGGACGTCTCTCTTCTATCTTCCTAAGCTAAATATCGAAGAGACGATTCAGATAACAGTAAGGGGTCGAAACGAATTGTCGAAAACCGTGTAATTTTCAATCGATGATTGTTTTAGCTAATTACTTCTTTCGTAACTACAGTCAAACAGTCGTAATATACGATTGGTTGCAACGAAATGGTCCCCTATAAATTCTAAATAGAAAAGTCATTCGTAAAATTAGTAATTAGCCGTAAATATTTTATAGATGGATGATTGTACGTTTGAACAAAAGGAAGAAAGAAAGAAAGGGGAACGAATTAAAAAGGGGAAGTGTAGAATATCTGCGTGGGTGACGAACACATAGGAGATGGAACAGGGTTGGCTCGGGCTCAAACTAGTTATCTCTTCAGCTGGTGGCGGCGCTATCGGCGCGCAAGCACCCTCGTCCCTGGAAGGAGCTCTCCCGTGTTAACTGCTTGACAAACTAAGTTAACGTTTCTTACGTTGTAATTGGCTCCACGCGGCACACGGAATTGTGTAAGCCACGACTACGACGACGACTACGACGACGACTACGATGATGACGAGGACGAAGACGTCGACGATGACGAAGATGAGAGTAAGAGGGATGAGAGAAGGAGGATGCGGCTGGGACGAGCGAGGGGATGATATTGTTGGCGTTACACCGGTTACCGCGTCGATTCAATTCGAGGAATCTTAAGAGGGGGATGCTGGAGTCACGGAAAGCGTTGAAGGCAGTTTGACTCTCGATGCGTGTGGCAAATTGTCGTGAATTCGGCTTCGTTGTTCCTCTGTCGCGTTGCTCCCCTACCATCTTCGTCCTCCTCAAATTCCGGTAATTTTGGGAAAGACAACAAAGAGGTATGTTAATTGCTACCGAGAACGAGGGATGCGATAATTGGTGGCAGATATCAGGGACTACGACGGAACGCTTTTCCAGGCTAGCGTCTCCATGGAAATTCGATTTATGCACATCCCAACGAGCATCGGATCTTCGCTGATTTCGTCTTTACTCGCGCATTCGCGATTAAACGAATTCGCGAGGCGTCGACTCGATACGGTTTCCAATTTTACTCTGTACTCGTTAAATGACGATCCACTCGCTAGTTAAGTCAAAAACGATATCGATAGTCATTCGTATCGAGAGTAATTGTTCCTTTGATAAAGAAAGTTGAGTCTACTTCTATAGAATAGAAAGTTTTCTACACTTTCATATATTGTGTCCATTCTGTGCTAAATTTCGCATAAATGCATAGAAACCCTACTCGTTGTACATTGACTGGCAATTAATTAGCAAGAAGATGCCGCTGTTGCCTTGTTCTTAATATACATTTCCTTGGTTTCGGTTTTCCTCGTAGAAAAGGAAAGATCGTGATCGTGATCGTTCTCCACGTCGAAGAAACCACTGGCGCCTCGTTTCGTTATCCTTTTTCCTCCGTCGTCATCTGTACGCGTTGACGATAATAACCGACGAACCAGCGCAACGGCGCAAATCTTCGATCTCGTTTGGCAAATGGCCGATCTCTGGGCCCCCGGTACGTTTGCCAGTCGGAACAAAAGAAGTCTCTTCGACGTGTGTTCCTAGCCGCGAATCCGTAGAAATGTTCACTTACCCGTAGTGTGGCCGCGCATTGTTCCTCAGCCAGGCGTTCCTCTTCCAACATACTCTTTCTTGCATCAGCTTTTTGCTTCTCGTCTTCCGCTTCTTACCGAACCTTCCGAGAACCGTGTTTTCTCCTTGCCAACGAGAAATCGATGCCGGAGGAACTTCATATCTACGGCTTTTACAATTGCTGCTTCTTCTTATTCCACTGGCTTCGATCGAGACTGTAATCGCAATTTATTCGGTTAGTTTTCGTAATGTCTTAAGAAACTTGAAGAATGATCAATAGTTTGATTTCTTGTATTCAGCGTTTGTTAGTCTATTATTATTTTTTATTATTGGTTTAGACATAACCTAATAAAATAATCTAATAAACATCAGGGTATAATCTAATTTAATGCTAGTTGCGAAATTTCATTAACGCGTATCACGTTTCGTTACCATAACGGATTGGAACAAAATATCCACTACAAATCGTGTTTCGTTTCCTGTGCTGTCTCGCAACATATTCGTTAATCCGACTGTCTGAAATTTTAGAACGACTGCCTGAAATTTGTTCCCCTTTTGTATATCAATCACGTCAGTTACAATCAAATCGTTTCATAAGATGATATGAAATAAGATAATTCATAGAAATAAAGTCAAATAGAATCTTTTCAGTTGACAAATTACAGTCAACGATCAAAAATATTCCAAGTAACGCTTCGAAATGGTATAGAAGCGGAACGGAATAACGAATCTCAAAGTAAGAAAGACTTCTAAGAAAGAAATTCAACTGTATAATAATATATAATAACAAAGCAACACGTTATTCGTTACTAAACGCGATAAAATTCATCTTCACATTTTACAATCGTTTCAGTTGCAATGTAGACAGGACTTATTATATACCGATAGAATCGATAAATGTACGTCTAAATTAATCAGCAAGTGTTAACCACAAGCGTGACATTGATAGAGAACATGTTAAACGTTAACCTGGAACATCGAAACTCGTTACGTTCACGATAACGCGTCATTACGCCATCTGTCCGACTGTTTTCGCAATCCGTAACTCATGATTTTTCCACGGTGTTTTCCGTGCTGTTCGAGGCCACCCGCTCTATTTCCTACTTCGCTCCGCCATTCGACATTACATTTCACTTGGCCTGGCTAGAGGAGCGTCTTCCATTTCCCACTCCTTCCACGGTGTAACCAGTTTTCCTTTCCATTCGAAAACGATTTACCGAGCCACCGGTATTCTGCCAGCTCGGCGACTGGCCCACCTCGAGATTCCGCGATATTACGAAATATGACGGGAACACCGGGAACCATGGATGGGGCGCGGGATGCAGGGCAAGGGGTCGGCGGTGTAATTTGACAGGATCACCGAGCAGCGACACGCTGGAAAATTTTTCACCAAGTAGAATTCCATTGTTTGCGGCCGGGCATTCCTCGTTCTCGTTGTCCCTTCTCTACGATCACCTTCGTCTCTATTTTCCACCATCCCCTTCTTTCCCTTCCCCCTCTTTTCACCTTCTTGCGAGCAGAATACGCGTAGAGTTTCGACTCGACAATCTCGTTTGATAAATTCTCCGTCACCCGGGATAGGATGGGCCGCTCATAACTTGCATGGCGCGGACATTTTTTCGGAAATTAAACGGCATTGTTCGATGCTCTTCCTCCTTTTGCCGCTCCTCTTTCCATCTATTTTACACGTTGCTGTCCCAGGGTTGAAACATCGGAACGATAATTGTTTCATTTTTTTATGACAATTTCTACTTAATGGATGAACATTTTATTACGATAAAATAGTACGATTTGGAGAATGAGAATATGTTTGAGAGTGTGGATGCGTTGTGAAATTCGACGTATTAAAGACACGGATATATTTTTCTGGCCGGCGGTACTAACAGGGATGGTGCGGAAAAGGGAATAGCTCAGTCGGGGAAAACCTTTTAACAGTACACTGTAGAAGACGCATCAAATACTATGCACTGTTCTGTTGCGGATTGTTTAACTTAAAGCGAATTATACATCTTGTACTTTAGATATGCATCGCTGATCATTTATCCATAGCGTATGTGAATTGCGTTATTGTGTGACTCTTGGAATCGAGTTAATAGATTTAGCCGTTGCAGTAGAATCTTAAACAGTTATTTGCTTGTTCTATACAAAACGTTCTAGACAAAATGAAGATTCGTTATCAACGCCTTTCGCTATCGATGAATCCGTAATTCGCATCTAGAGCGTAGAGTCTGAATTCGCCATAACAACTAATTAAAAGAAAATCCAACAGAATATACGAACTCTGTTCATTCCTCTAGACTTTAGACCAATAAGAGATCTCGTGATAACGAAAAACAGGAAACTTTTAATAATTCACGTTCGCGGTTGGGCCCCATTCGCTCCAACGATTCGTTCTTCCCTTTCGCTGGTTGGTCGTTGGTCGTTCCTCTCGTTTCCGACAGATACAAGCGAGATGAGTTTCGCGCTAATTCGAAAGACGAGATACGCCCTGAGGCCGCTCTAATCTCGTTCGTGCCGCGTTCGCAGTATTGCGATGAAAGGCGTACCTTAATTTTCGCCGTTCGTTCACGGCACGGAAACGTCGACGACGGGGAAAAAATCTCTGTTGAAATACGATGGATGGTAATGAGTCCGGCGTTCCGTGGCGACGCTTCGAACTCCACGGATTTCCAAAGTTATTCGAGAATTTTCTTTGTTCGACCTCCATCAGCCGTCCCTCTCTCGCCAAACGGGATCGCCTTACAATTCCGCGAGGCTCCGTCTTTGATTCCTTGGCCCTCGGAACAATACCTTAATTGAGACGTCCGTTCGCCGTCTTTCGCCGTCTTTCGCCGATGCAAATACCGGATTGATATATTTTGCGAGTAAAATTACCATTTTCTATGTCGTATTGTCAGCAATGCGATGCTATTGTGTTACGGTGTAGAGATTCTTATACGATGGGTTAAAAATCGTAGCGGTGTAAGCGAAGATCTTGAGAATCGAGATGCTTGTAAGTACCACTTTTTCCACTTCATAGTTCATTAAATTGTATCTTCTACATCGCACCGACACACTTTCATCGCTCGAAAAGATATAGCGAAATTTTTATAATACTTATACGTAGAACACCATATTACGAAAACTGACTATTGTGACATATACTATATATTTCAAAAATTTTACATAGATCTTATAAAGATATCCAACAAAATGGGGATTCAACGTTTTCCTTTTCTTTTTTTTTTTTTTTTCACTGGAAAGCAAAAGTAATAACAAAACAAGGAGCGAATACTCGAAAATCGGACTTAAAAGGAAAAATTAATTGTATCTCATCTTGACTCGAGGATAGAAGCGTTCATATATTTTCCATTTGATAGTCGGTAAAAATTAACTTGCGCGCAAAGTTTGCAGTTGCTAATAGAGATTCGATATTTATACTTTGTAAAGTTTTGGAAGAACTGTGCTAGAATCATTGTTCGAATCGATGTGTTCGTCCGCGTCTCGACTGGTATCTCGCATTTCCGCTGCATTTCGCATCGGAAAAGTTGGAAAACCTTCTTCTAGACTGTCCGCGATAGGGCTGACGCCTCGATAAAAGCGCGCAGTTAGTTTGTCCACGGTCGCCATCTCGTCGACTTTTCATCGTTTCACGTCCAGTCTTCGTAGAATCGCGCGGAACAAAGAGACGAGAAGCTGCTGTGAATTTCGAGACCGGCCGAGCTTGAGCTTTGAAACGCGTTTGTCACTCGCAGCCAAGGTCCGTGTCGCGAGGGAAACCTAGACGTTCTACTTTTGGTCGATCGACGACGGATGATTCGACGAAGAAATCGTTTCCGGCGAGACGGGCGTCGCCAAGGGAGCACCGAAGTCTCGAGCGTCTTTGGCTGCGATCAAAATTCACCAGGAGCTCTTCACCGTAATTCACCGTGACGACTGGGAGGCCTGGCTCACGCGAAGAAAACCTGAGAAAATCATCGTCGAGGACGTGCTCCTCGGCAAAAAGCTCAAATGTCAGGCGAATCCTTTTGTTCGCATACGTGTGCAGATAGCGGCGCACGCCGGCGACACGGTGTGCTGCGGGTTCATTTGTGCCGTGACAAGAAAGCCGGAGGAAGAGAGCAACGTACAGCTCGTTCAATAAGACTGGTACTGTTTGCAGGTTCGCTGTTAGGAGGTAGTTTACAGAAAGAAATTCTTCCAAGATGATTTTGCGACCCTCGAACGTGCTCTCTATTGCTCTTAGATATTATGCTGCTATAATTGGGAAGAAGGCTAGGTGGACTCGCTTTTACAAGAAGTTAATTTTTTTTTAAGCAAAATTTTACTTATTATATATCTCCTATTAAATGAATTCTTACTAATTGGATTCATTTATCCGAACGTCAACTACTATTGTTACCCTGCGAATGTTTATGCACTTGTGGAAAATTTACACGCGCAATACGTGTAGATCGCATATAATCTACTAACATATGCAACATTTTCGAAGTGAGGTATTCGTAATGATGTCCAAAGAATGAGGCGACTCTGCATAAAAATGTAAATTTTCATAAAAAATCCGCAATCCATGTATTTGTGGCGGCACTCGACCTCGGAAATTTCCAACGGCTTCGCGGCACAAAGCGCTTTATCTTTAAAGCGCTAATAATAATAAATCTAATAATTAATGTACAATCGAAAACGCACGTGAGATTGATAATCCATTACAATCGATAGAGCATCTCTTCCAGTTCTCTGTAGCGTCTCTTATCCGGCCAAGTAATATATATGTACATTTCGATCGTATTTACGACTAGCAACGAGTGTTACGCCACGAGGCATACCATAGGCCGTGTCCGTAACCGTCGCTCGTGGTACTACAGCGTCGCAGACGGATCGTTTTATAGGACCGGCGAAATATATACAATGTAGCGATATAGCGGTATAGTTGTCATCAAGCAGCGAGTTCTAGAAAAGTCGATTCGCCTTCGGTCCGTTATTTCGTGTACACAAAGAAGCTGGTATACGTGATGATAGGCGCGAACGTGGCGGGGTCGTCTCCCAGAAAAGACAAAGAAAAAATCGAAGGGGCAATCAGTATCATTTGAGGATTCAAACGGAATGCATCGGAATGTTCTGACGAATAAAATTAAACTCGCTTAGTGTAAAGTAAAGTGTACATCGAGAGATCATAGTAAAGTCGTGTCGAATTATTGCAACAAACTAATTGTATTCATCGTTAAATCATTCGTGACGTTTTCACGACGATATTAAATATCGTTAAATATACGAGTTTATATTAACCCTGTTGATTCAGTGTTAAACTCATTTGAACTAGCTCTGTTATCTTAATCGAGACAGGGAAACGATTAATTCGCGGCGTCGATTATCAGAATTGTAGCGAGAATTTACGCTTCTCGCGTTTTCCTCGCGACCGCGTCTCTCCGCGGAACGGTCGTAACAACGAGTAAGGGGAAACGGAGGAAGGACTGGTTGGAAAAACAGTGTTTTGGCTGGAGGAATCCCTGGACGGTCCGTGAAACAGCCTGTAGCAAGAGGCAAGGAAAAAGAGAGGCAGGAATCGGACGATGGGGTGAGTCGGTGGTGAAGGCGGTCGCAGAGAACGAGAGAATTTAATTTCTCGGTAACATTACACCTTAGGAGCCTTATTCCAGCGGCTTTGTGCGCCTCCAGGGGTGGCACAGAGAGACACTCGATCGCAGGACTCCATTTGCGGTTTAGCATAATGGAAATCCAACGCGCCCTCGGGGCCAACTCTCTTCCTCTCTTTCCGCTTTCTGCAGTGTCGAGCTACGCTTCCCGGCCAAGCTCTGTCTTCCGCGGAAAAATAAATAAGTTGGAGCAAACACCGACGCCCGACGACGCTTGATCTGTCTCGTGGACTCTCGAGATTACGATGGTTTCTCCAGGCGCGTACAACGTTCGTCGATGAAGGGACGACGAGTGGTTCGCGAAATTAGGGTCAGGCAATCGTGGACCGTTTTCTTCTCCGTTTTCAAACAATTGCCCGTTATATTTGTATGAATGAGTTTTACGCGACGAGTTTAACGCGAGTGTAATAAAACGCCGTTATTCGTCGTGCTAAAACATTAAATAGAAAATTACAAAATTCCATCAGAGAGGTTTCTAAACCTTCGATACTGTCACTACATCGTGAATCAGAATTATTCGAAGCAGCCGATTCTTCTCATAATAGCACGGCATAACATCACGTTGTCTGCCGCGTCACTTCCTTCGTTTCAGCTCATCGTATACACACTATACAATCGCTATTATGTGTCTTTTATTATTACATCGTTATCCTTCTATTTTATTATTATCTATTTTTATCGATATCTAGTGTCCGACTAATAGAGTAAATTTTACCATAAGTAACATTTATTCCTATTGTCGGTTTCACGCACTTGTGATTTTGATGTTTACGAATTTCCTTTTTACGCGGTCTTCTAATAACAGACACGCGAGCTTCCTCCCTTCGTAACTGGCGCCGTTAAGGTCGACATTTTAATTTTAACAGCGACGAAGCCGCAATTGGCTCGGAGGGTCACTGTCGACGTTGCTCCCCGTTGCTGGAGCTTAATGACCCCTAATGATGAGTTAAAAATACCCGATCCCCGACCAAGATCGAGGCAGGTCGAGGCCGTGACGAATACAAGGGAAAGGTAACTGGTGAAAAATCTGCACGGTATCGTCGTCGCGGGCAATCACCGGAAATGGTATTCAGGATTGCGAGAACGGTTTGCCATTGAAATTTGCGTGAAATGCTACGTAATTTATGGAGTAATGTTCATTACGCGAAATAAACGATCGCAATCGTTGATCGAAACAGAACTTTATTATATTTTAATTCGAATGACGATAATAACGGAGAAATTGCAACAGACGATTACTCGTCGTCGAAATATAACAAACAACCAACGAATATTCCGAGTTAATTACTATTTAATTAATATGCAAATCACCGCGTGGCGAATCGGTCGTCTAGCAAGAGTTAACATTCGGTGCAGAAAGGAAAGAGAATTTTTATGTCAGATCGTAGGAACTTTATATTTTATTATTGCACCATTTCCAACTTCAACGTGATCAATTTATCGTCGCTGTATTATATCGCTGTATTATAGGGATCGTTAATTGGAGTTGGTTAGAGTGATTAGACCAAACTCCTAGCTTCTAAATGACGTATCCTTTAATTTTTTTCGGGGTTAGCTTGGGGAAACAGGAAGTTGTATGACAGATAGATAACACGCGAGGTAGGTCTATGCTACGAATGGTCCGCGTTCAAAGTGACGAAACGATTCATCGATCGGCGGAGAGAACAGGCTTTTTGATATTTCACGAAGAAACGAAGTATATCGATCGCGTTCGTTGGCCATTTATTGGCGACGATTGCCGGAATCTTCCTACGATACGCGCGCAGGTAAAAGCGGAATGCTTTATTCTGCATCGCGACCAAGATAACAAATTTTGACGCCTTAATGAACGCTGGATTAAATGTTCCGGCCTCATTAACTAGGCGGATCGACGCGAAAAGCGAAGAAAAAGAGCGGGCCGTCTCGCCCGTAGGATATTGCCGGCTGAAAAAGAATTACACGGGTAATCACCTTGCAGCCGGGATAATTGCAATTGACGAACGGCACAAAGGGTTAACTTTCGCTTTGTCGGCGTCGAGAAAGCACGGCGCATAATGCACTGAAATTTGTTTCGATAACTCGCTTCCATTACCAGGAAAATGGCTATGATGTACGCAAATGATGTACATGTACACATATGTAGATACATAGTTATGATTGTGGATTTGTTCGAAGAACAATTACAATCCCATTAGGGTAAAATAGTAGTTTAGATTGGTTGCGCAGCGAAATAAGAACAAAATAAACTAAAGATAGCATCTTTTATTTGGAACCGAGAATGATGATTGGCGTTCTATTTTATTCAATTTAGAATTTAATCAACACGTAGAAAGTTGATAAATTCGAAGAATGGTATCGACCGGTGTCGATTGAATAAAATAGGATCTCATTTTCGAAATCGCAGCTTTTAGAACCATCCGACGTATATTTCGCTCAATGCTTCGTAACAAAATCAAGAGGTAATGGTTTTATAACCATGATCGACGAGTTAAAGAGTATCAAATATTTATCATTTAATCTACTCTAGTAGTAGCCGTAATTTGGAATGTCTGACCTAATTTGCAATTACACGAACAATTGTTATCTTAATATCGTTTATCGGATAACATCGAATTATCTCTGTCTTAACACTTGGCCAAGTGTTTGCATCGTTATTGTTTGATTTTTCAGTAGATATACATCGGATCCGCTTAAACGACGCAACCAGTCGTCCGACCAATTCGTCGTCGACAATTTCTTATCATTCATCTTTCCCTTTCTTTCTTCTTTTTCCAGGGAGGCTGTGATGAGGGAAGCCGGTTAAAGGACCCTGTGTCGCGCAGGCGCCGGTAGGAGTACAGGAAAGATGCTGCCTTCCTCGAGAGCTTTATTAAGCCCGCTGCTGCTTCTAATCATCGCTGGAAGCACCGGTGCCTTCAGCTCCCGACAAGGAGGTAAGAAAACTCCGTTGGAAGATGTTTTGTCCTGAAAGGCAACAGCGATGGCGACGACGATGACGACGACGGGAACGAGGACGACAACGACGACGACAACGACGAGGACGTCGTCGCCGACGTCCCGCGTCCTTCGTCAATTTTCTGAAAGTTTCCCGGGTAAATCTGGTTAAGTCGTTGACCGAGTTTCCCCGTGGACCGGCGACTATCCTCGTTTCGACGAAGCAGTCGTCGTTCTCGTCTCGCTCGAATTCTAGCCGTTTAACCATCCCGGCGTCGTTGAACGTTTCGCAACCGTCCGACCGGTATACTTGGAACGAAGATCGAGAACCTGTTGGTTGGATGACGACCCAGTTAGTCTCGTTTTTAAATTATGCGAGGCAAAAGGACGACGATTGTCGAGCCAAGTTCTCAGAATAATGGACGTCTCCCGTTTCCTGTTGCGTTAACCCTAGGCGACGACCTCTTACCGCCCGATAAATATTCGCGCAACAAAGTTAAACGACCGTTAAAAGAACGACAATCCAAGTTTACCTTGCAAAACCATTCGTTTGTCATCGGTTTTGTTGTTGTTAAATTGCTCGTGCAAATATCAGTCGTGCATCGAATTTCGTTACGTGCTGTTTCCTCCGTCCGTTGTAACGCTTTTCTTTCATTTTTGTTTGTAGAGGAAAATTTCAACGACTTGTATGAAAGATTTCTAGAACGCGGAAGATCCACGCGGTTTCGCGAACGAAAATTTCGAAACGTGTAAAAGCGAGCTACATTTTAATTCGCTGTCGCCTACGCGAAGCTAAGTAGAATCCGGCGGACGCATAACCGTTTCATAACCGATTCGCAAGACAACGGTGGCGCAGACTTAATGCAAAGTGGCGCCCTTTCTCGGAATTACCGAGGGACGGACCTGCTGCTGAATTTACACGACCTTATTTCGGAAAAGCTCGCGCAACGCGTGCCTCCTCTCTGATAAAGTACATTAACGGAACGCGCGCGTGCTCCACGCACCGTTTCCATGCAACGTTACCGTGTTTTCTGCTATTCGCGATCCCTTTTCATCCGCTCCTTTTCCCGTTCGTTTTCTATTTCCTTTTGCCGCGCCTCTGTCTGACTTCTTCGTCGTGTCGCGTGACCGCTGTTATCCTCTGTCTCCCCAGTCGTTTGTCCGCGTTTCGCTTTGCTTACTCTCGCAGAGAGAACACCTCTTAGTGACCATTTCCTAGATTAAGGTCACCTGGAGAGCAAATAGTTGTTAGAGGTAGAAAGAGGAACTCGTAGTTCCGGCGAACGTTCAACTTCCGCTGTATGAACCCGTGTATGTGTGTATGTGTGGAAAACTACGCGCGAAACACCATCGCATTTCAGAGATACCGAAGAGATACGGCTTCTCTCGCGACCAGGCAACCGGGAATTTCTGCCACCTCCCTCTCCATGTAAACCTCATTGTTTTCCTTCTCTCTCTTCTTTGTACTCTATTCGCTTTCCTCGTTCTCTCTCCCTTTGTCGGTGTCAGCTTTCGAAATGAGGCTGAGATACGTTTTCTAGCATCACGAATACCCGTTTCTGCCCGGAGACAAATTCGGTCATGTTTGGATCTCCTCTCCGCTTAAAAGGATTTCCAATTCAGATTGATTCTGTCGGATCTCTTTGTTGTATTTATATAAAGAATGGGAAAATGTTTGTTACAATGGATGTCTATATCGTTAATGTTTGCACGACAGAAGAAAATTGATTATGCGATGGAACTGTATATGAAATTATTTCTGCAACTCTACCTATTTAGAATCGTGAGACTGTCTGGCAGCGTAGGTGGAATGAGTCGATGGAGATTTTTCTTCCGTTCTGTCCTACCGTTAGGCCAGCTAGCAGTGCAATAAAAGTACGGGTCACCGAGAGTGATGCTACCGCACTTACGTACCAAAGGTATTGCGCGCGTATATCGTGCATATCATCGTTGAAACAAATTTCATAATAGTATCGAACATCCTTTTGGAACGTCGAACGTCCTTCGAAATAAGTGCTTAAACTACGATTTAAAAAAGGATCTAAACTTCTCAATGAGAACTTTTATATTACGTTGCGGCTTTTCTCCTCGAGTATTCCATTCGGCGCAATGACCCTTGTAGTATCGTACACGAGCGATAAGCGTGTCTTTCGTTATATTTTCCTGTATCGGAACGAGCGGGAAGGAAACAGAGGAACAAGAAAATCGTGAGCAACCGGTGTACGTGTCCTTACAGTTAACTATCGCCCGAGCTCCCTCGGTGACAATTTTCACAATTTTCTTCACAATTTTCCCCGCATCTGAAAATATCTTTCAATCGCAACGTGCAATTCGTACCGTTGCCGGATTACAGCTGCGGCCGCTGCCTCGTCGTGATTTTATTTCCGCATGCGGCTCGCCCGAAAACGACGCCACTACCGTAACCCTTTAGACTCTACTAGGAGATGGCAGTTGCAGCCGCCCATTGACCCAGATCCCCGCCGGTGCACGAGCGGAATTTCGCGAAAAAATTCTCGCTCGGGCAAGACCTCGACCCCTTCGTGAATTAGGGTCGTTGAAAACGGTGGTAACGTTTTTCAGTCACGCTCGAAACCTTTTTCTTCGACTATAGTCGACTATAGTTGAGGAAAGTCGATGCTTGATCGACTCTAAATTTCCATCTGCGTTCCTCTCGCGACTCGACGTTAAGAAGGTTGGGCGATCGCCAGATATCCAATAGAGTAAAACGATCGGCCTAATCGTCGGGCAAATAACGTTATTAGAGATCTCTTGCACGATTGGACCGATATCATTGGCGAAATTTTATAAGTCACAAACCAAGAATTTGTTACTTTTTCTTTCTTACTTTCTTATTTTCTCGAAGCGATGGTAATAAGTTTGGTAAAGAAATGGAACGAAATTTTGCAATCAATGTTTGCAAATTATAAATCTTAAAGCGATCGCCAGTGAATTCAATCGCATACGTTTTACCTAAATCGTAAAACGAATTCTTACGTGGAAATTGTGTCCTTAGAGATCACCGTTCTATGTTTGAAAATACACATTATACGACGAGTAGACGATTTCAAGTATGTATATTTCAAGAACAAAGGGGGAGATTTTAGAAACAAAAGGGAAAGATTTTTACGAGCTAACAATAAGAGGTTGAGTGCCATCTGCGAGGTTGCAAGCTGTCCTCAGCGTCTAATATAGAACCGACAATGGATATACCAGGAATACTCGGTTCAGCGAGTCGTTGTTTCGAGAGCTAGTGGCACGATGACTCCTGTCGCGTAGTTGGGAGGTTTTCGTTTTCCTTTAATCCTGTTCACTTGTACTGCGTCTGCCAAATTGCACGAACGAAGACGCGAGCATTAACCCTTGCTACGCGATAGTATGCGCAAATGTAGTTGGAGCCAAAGATATTCGGGTAGTTTCTATTTGAAAAGAAAAAAAAGAGGAAAAATGTACAACGAACGTTAAGATCCAGTGAAAACAAAAACGAAATCTCGAAGCAGACTAGGAGGAACATTGCGTGGAAGAAGTTTCTAATTGATCCTTTAGATATGACTGTCGTTGGTTCGAGACATGAGAATGGTTTATCGATGGTTCTATTTGACGTTGTATTTAGCTTTGCAAATCTTCTTTCTATTTGGCACAGGAAATTTAGAAAAAATTTACCCGTACTCGAGGACTGAGAAAATCAACGAATCTCGCGAAATACGTCGCAGAGAGATAGTCAATGAGCCGAGTTCAATCCGGAAAAACCAGTTTAAATTGATTTTCTTTTTTTTTCCTTTTTTTTTTTTTTATAAATGCATGGATGATACTGCAGAATAAATTTCCATTCAGCGCTGGTTTCAGGGATGGTTGCTCGTTACGGTATTTTTGATCGGTTGATGATTGTTAAATTACACAGATAGATCGGTGATGGTCGAGAACCAGATACGATAATAAATAAAACCCAGGTTGAAAAGTTATTTACTCTTTTCATTTCGAATCCGTTTTCATCTTTTATGCGTTTTCATACTTTATTGGAAAAATCGGATTCTGCCCCCATAATTTTACCGTTGTACTAGAACGTTCAACTAATTGAATACTTATATCGCTGTCAATTTATTAAACTAATATATCACCGTAAATAGCTACCGCGTAATTCATATCGGAGTACATATAGTGCAGTTTAAGCTTCAAAAGTAAACTGAATTAATTACCCATTTCGTATTTAATATTGGTAGGCATCGCTTTTCACACAATAGATGGAACGAGAATAGATATTCTCGTGATCCACTCATCCTTTTTTTTTTTTTTGTATATATCTACTCGCTCTATTTATTTTCATACAGATTATAATATCGCGATACGTATCCGAAGAAAAAATAGTGTTTACGATCTTAGAGTACTCTTTAAGACGATTTTGCAGGAAATGTCGCTTATCACCAAACACATCCAAATTTTGTTGCCTTACAGTAAAATTCCGATACAGTAAAATACCGATTTCCCACTGAAGAAATGAAACGTCCCCGTCATCGTAACGAAAATGTCGTACAGGTATCTTACTGCTTGGAAAGCATCCAACGAAAGGAAAAATACGGCCGAAACGACGCGATGAATTGGCACGGGTCATAAAGCGATCCCTCTCGAAACGCAGCGTCTCCCTGTTTGAGTGCTAATCAACGTTCCCGTTTAATCCCGTTTAAACGTCATGTGCGGAACGGCTGAACGAGCGGTTTCGATTCATCGACTCGGGCCCTGATCGGGTCGCGGAGGCGGAGATCCCTTGAATTCCGGTCGAGCGTCGAAAAAGGGCGGGAAATGAAAACGCGCGGGAAAAGTAGACCGATGCCTGGCGACGCGTGCTAAACGGCAATAAGGCTGCGTTTCTGTTGATCGCGATACCGTTTGCGTATCGTAAATCCCGTATTATGCTGGCCGATTAAGGCAATTACCGAGAAACAGGATTGTGGAACGATGAACCTCGCGGATTGCTCTATCGTGCCGACATGCTCCACGCCATTTCGTGAAAATTTGTCGCGTTTGTCTGCTAAATTTCCACCGAGTGTAATAACGTTATGTACTTGAAAACGGTGTTTGAGTCTGCTATTAGATCACGTTTATGATATTATCGGGAATAGCGGGTTAGTTTTGAAAAACAGAATTCAACTCCGTTGACCAGCTCGGTGGCTAAATTTCATCGTCTTCGCTTTCATTCGCTATATTTTTTAATACGTTTAATCATCGCACAGTTTACATAAAATACGTAAAGTATTCGATGCTCGCGATAACGATGATCGAGCCGTCGCTGAACGAGGGTCAATAGTAGCTAATAGGGTTTATTAACCTCGGAATTTCCAAAGAATATATGCATGACGATGACCGGAGTTTAACGGTCCCTTGCGTTTGATGAGAACAAACAGCGGCAGCGTTGGGAATAGGCGAAGGTTTTCTCAGAGTCTGTTTACAAAATTCAGAGAAAATGTTTAAGTAGCGCTAGATCAAAGAATCCGACATCCAGAACGAACAGGTACCGATTGGAACGATTGATTCACGAGAACGAGTTTGCCCGATTTCGCTTCGAGATTCGTTTTGGTGACAAATAAAGTTTTTATCGAGTTATGGCGACGATAAAGCTTGCCAGTATCGACACTCGGGTGCATTTATTGGAAAGTTGTCGCGCGCGATGCGTGTTGCGATCGTGAAACGTATCAAGGTTTTTGATGTCTTGGTTCGGGGCCTTATTCGTGCGTTTGTTAAATAGAAGGCGCCCTACGAAATAGAGTTAACAACTATATGTACCGTTCAGAAACTACGTCAATCGATTTCATAAATCGAAGAGTTTACAACGAATAGATTTATGGAAATAAGTATAATACGTAATTTGTCCGGCGAGGATTGTACGTCAATCGCGCAGGTACTAATGAAATAAAGAAACTGATAAAAATTGGACTCGGTCACTTTATTGGTTCCGAGAGGCTGTTATTTTCGTAAAGTTTCTACCAGCGGCATACGTTACCATAGTCGTAATGCGTTAAACGCCAGCAGGTCGGAAATAAAATAGCGACAGGTTAGAAATACATCGACGAAAGTTTCCACGGTTCTAATCCGGACGATGCCTTGTCCGAAAGGCAAGACACAGTGCGAAACCGTTCTAAGCCGTGGGGACCAGCTTTTGTCAATTTAAACCGTTTAAGCTGCAAGAACTCGGAACGCGAAAGGCGACACAACGAAACGAGCCGAGGCTTGCAATTACCACGCTCGTTTACGTCGGCGTACGCTTTAATAAAGCGAAGTATAATCACGACGTACTGCGAGGTAAACCCGGCGAGGAACGAAAAAGAGAGAACGGAGGACGGACGTGTCGGGCCGAGTCACAGAAGTGGCCTCGTTCGAAAAGGATTCGTAATTAAGCGGAGTACGACGGTTGTCCACGCGTCACGACGCATCGTCCGCCGTTTGTTAGCGCTTTGATCTTGACTCGCGACGCGCGAGACGCACCCTGCTCGAGAGATCGCGTTTATTCCCCACGTAATTCCTTTTCGCGCTTATCGACCGACCACGGTTGAAAACGCGCCCGCTTAGCCGACAAATCTGGAAAATACTCAACCTCCGCGCAGCACCGGTTTCAAGTATCAAACAATCGATGTACTGTACCTGCCATCAATGTGCAATACAGCGTACGTATGTATATACGGTTTTATCCACTCTATCGACTAAAATTGGAAAAAGAAGTGTTTGTTTTGATGCCAATTTGATTCCTATGTTTAGACCTTTCGATTCTATTTTCATTATATTGCGTTCTCTATACACAATTTGTTTAGTAACTCGAAGGTGGAATTTTCATTTTCATTAGGCGTGATATCGTTCAGAAAGTCAGTAATACAGATTCACTGTCTTTGGACAAAACGTGATACGTAAGCGACGAACCGAGAAAACCAATAAAAACTGTATTGCGAAGTGTTATCGTTTGAAGTAATGGCAAAATTCTAAACGGTTTTATACGTGTATTAAATGTAATTATTATTTTTCCTTAACAAAGAAGAAAGACGCTCGAAATATCGAATCGATATTATTTGTTCCACGTGCTCTATGCAGTTTCTATAATTCCACTACATATATCTTGAACAAAGTTCGATTACAAAGTTATCCGTGTCGAATTTTAAAGTCCCGAGTGGCGAGAATAAAAAAGAGAAAAAGAAAACACAAAGTCGCTTCTGGCAACACGTCTCGAAGCGATCTCTAGCGATCTCACGGGCTACAGGGCTTTTTCTGCGTTTCGTTTTCGACTTCTTGTTCCTCGCTTCTCTGGTCCGCTCCTCCAACAACTTGCTGCCGCTGTTGGCGCAAGTGGCCGTCGGATAAAACTCGTCGAACTGAAGTCCCCGGACACGGTAACTTCTGGCGAGTAGTCTAGAGGAGCGATAAGGGTCGCGCGGCGTGAAAATTCCACAAGGCTGCGAGACGGCGCGCGAGCACCGTGCGTTTTCCCCTTTATGTTTTAGTTTCAGTCTGATAAATTGTTTACTCGTCCAAGGAAAGTTTCAAAGTGACCTCGCCATCCCCTTGTCTCTTGGCGACATCATAATGACCGGCGCGATGCTCTTTTTCTGCCGCGTCGGACAGCCGCGACCGTGTCGTTTGGTCGAGAAACTCCGTTCCAGTTTGCTCGAAAAAAAGAAGAAGAAATTTGCGGTGGAAAGTTTCCGCCGTGAAAGGCACCGTTAAGCAAATCCTCTGGTAGAACTGGGCCAATTTGCTGCGGTTATACGTAATACCCGTGCTTGTGGCTCGGACTGCCTTCGTAAGTATACCGTCTAGAAAACGAATACGAATAATGGAAAAGGGATCTGTCACTTTCCATTTACCGGTGCAAAGTTATCCATCGCAAGATTAGCTACGTTCAGATAGTGTGCAGCGAGAGGAGAAGACGAATAGGCGGATGAATGTGGGCTTTATCTTATTTCTCGTAGATACAGTACAATTATTTATAATCATAGCCGCGACTATCGGTCGAACGTTTCATACCTAAACTCACCCTGGCAAATAGGATCACATTATATTAGTAAGAGGCGACGGTAAGCGAGAAAGAGAAGTAGTTTGCCAACTATTTTCTAATCTTCGCAAAGTATTACTTTGTGCTCGTGGTACTCAACTATCGACACTCGCTAACGTTCGACAGAAATAAAAAGTGAGGCGCGTTGCTCGACTACAAAATCTAACGGAAAATTGGCGATTGGCAAAGAGGAAAATCGTGGCGAAACATTATGGGGGCAGTCGCGACTGCAAGGACGAAATATCGGGACGGAGAGAAATACAGAGGCCGACAGAATTAATATTTCATAGGTAGAAAAACAATAACGCGAATGGCAACGTGAACCCGGTCGGATCGAGCAGATTTAATTCCTTAAAAGCTAGTGCATTTCGAGATCCTGCTTTTACCCGGCATGTCGTGCATCCATTTGCTTTACGCGGGTACGCGAGAGGAGCCGTCGCGAATGAAAGATAACGAGAGGCAGAGCCGCGCAGGCCACGGAATAAATTTTCCTAATAAAAATTTGTCGGTCCACGCTTCACCAGCGCGGATCTAGCGCCGTCACGATTGTGAACGTTTCAAGAGAAAGTTGAAAAACCGTCGAGAAGCTCTTTGTTTAAAGAAACGAAGCGCGAATACCAACTGCTACTCTTTTCAGTCTCGTTCCTTTATTTTATTTAATTGATTTCGAATAAATATACTTTCGGACTATTGATAGCGCGCTCGCGCGTGCACACACACATGTTGATTAATTTTTCAATGCGCGTAATCGCGCCGTTAAAAAATTGAACAGATCCATCTTCTTTGGTGGTGAGTATAAATAATAAGTGTGATCATTTACGAGGCCGCCATGCGAATCGTTATTAATGGACTTTCAGTAAAAGCAACGCTCTTTTTATATCACCCTGATATAAATCGCTTCATTCCCACTATGAGGGCTATAAGCTATAAATAATTTGGTGGCCGAGGTTTTTCAACCCCCTCTACGTACGCTGGTTGGTAATCCTCCGTATTTAAGCTCTATCTATCGGGTCAATGAGAACGCATCGACTGGTGATTCTATCGCGAGCTCGAGCCAACGGTCGCGCAAATTTATTCCTTATCTGGACGCGCTACTCCAGGAATCGAGTAAAACGTGGCATCGATTAATTCGGATATTCCTTGCCTTTCTAGCGAAATCGCGAGGGAAACGAAATACTTGCAGAGTATTACCTCGTTAATAGACGTATGTTCTGCTGCTACGACTATTAACGACGTAGATATTCCGAGAATTGCCGGCTATTATCTCTGTTTCTAAATCCATGGACTTCAGGAATTTGATTAAAGTAATACAATATTCCTTAAATTATTCGTTAAAAATATTCTATCTAGTATTTGTACATTTTTCAAGACACGTTGATTGAAATATTTAAAGTTACCCGCGATATTTTTACCTCTTTAAGTAAGGTTATATCGAACAATCTGTTACAATTAGACGAAGAGAAAGAAAGACGAGGCAAAGAAAGTGGTAAAAAGAATTTCAGTTTTCCTGAATTTCAAGATGGTAACCAGGACATTTTAACTAGGAAAGATAGAATTGCGAAGTAAAGAATATAATCTTCCTATTTTGACGACTCACTGCTAACCGAGGCAATAACGAAAGTAGCTTTCGGGCGAGGATGACAGAGTTTCGCATGCCAGATCTCCGTCTGTCCAGTAGTCAGTCCGGTCGTGTCTACTGCACCACGGATAAAGGATCGCGGCGCGGCGCGTAAATAATAGAAAGAGTTGGTTGACAAAAATTCCTGGAAACTGCCGAAACGAGCGACGCTCTCGTTTCGGAGAGAAACGTGGCTGCGCACCAAGTTCTATAAAATGACACTGACCGTGGCGATGCACTCTGATGAAACGTACAATATACGTATACGTGTATAGATGCGTTCGGTGAAGAGAGATCACGCGGCAGAAACATTTAATTCTGTTTGCGGCGAGCGTAGAATAACGCTGGTGCCAGAATAGAAGATCGGAGACAAATGGTGGCGCGCATACTTAGCGAGCACTTGACTGTGACAAACTACTCGGCATATACACAGTGGGAGAGGACTCGGTGGAAACGTGGCCTCATACCGAAACCCGCAACTCGCGACAACGACAGAACCAACCGAACCCCGAACAGGGCGAAAGAGAAAGAGAGTGTAGCGTTGTTCGTAAATTGTGCTCCGCGGAATGTCGAGTCGTCGTCGGGCTTCCGCGCCGTGGTTTTAAACCCTTGCGGATTGCCAGGATGAGAACGAAGAGGAGAACGTGACGGCAACGTTCGACGACGACGACGACGACGACGACGACGACGACAACGACGGCCAATGCACCGGAGTAAATGAGAATTTTACTACTTCGATATTGCTGACGCTCGCTGACTATTTTTTTCTACCAGATTACTACTGTTATCTGATCACGGTTAGACGTTGATACATCGGACGATGGTCCTTAGGTTTTGTGTCGTACCTAATGTTTCATCCGAGTTTCAAAGATAGGGTTCTCTGTTTTGTCGTAACGAGAGAGCGCGGGTATTCCTGTGTTTATGACGAAATTGAAATATGCAAAATATATAATCTAGCCCTTGTAATATTTAGTAGATGAAATAAGTCTCTATCTATATTCCATTTATTTAGCCATATTCATAAAAATATAACTTTTTCTAAATAAACATCTATGTTTATCCATTTGAAGTTTATACTGAAGCGTATAATTATCTTTGTTTCAGGTAGGTGGACATTCACATCGAGTAACAATTACTTGGAGTAAGTAATCCAGATCTCGATTATCCATAAAAAGATAGATGCGACTATTTTTAAACATTTAGATTTACACGATGTTCTAATTTTCTCTGGAAGATTAATTATCGAATATTAAAAAAATCGAATCGTTCCGATTAGCGGCGATAATCATAGTCTAATGCTCGGCGATCACGGGCAGATCATTCGAAAGGCAAACAATTTCGCGGCGTGTTGCGCGTTTACATCGATGCCAGGCGCGGTAGGGAAAAGGAAGATGCGGACGGTTCATGAATATTCCACGGGACTCGACTGTTCTTTCGTGCTCGGCCATTTTTCAAACGGTCGAGACAAAGTATTCTGGTAGGATGCCAGGAACGATGGAAAGGAACCGAGCTACGTGCTTATCCTTCGAGGATCTCTGATTTCTCGCTCATTATCGACGTGTAGTTTGTTAGTCCCTTTGATTCCCTGTCTACAAGAGGAACGAAGATGAATTGCGAATTAGGATAGAACCGTATCTACCATTTTCGAGTGTAAAGGATGTTCGTTTGGAAGCGATTAGTCTGTCGAGAGAAAGCAGAAAATCTCCTTATCCCATTGGCAATCGGTTATCCATTTTTATTTCTACTTTAATAATTTTCTATATCGTTAAAACACGGTGGAGTTTTATTTTCTATCGCTTTTTATTTCTATTACTATCGCTGTATAACCCTTTCGTACAGGGTTTGGTTACGAATCTTTTGTGGGTGACAATGTTCCATTAATTACATCTGAAGGAGGATTGTAAGCGGATGAAGTCTGTCAGACCGGGATATCATGCAATTTATTTGCCATCTGTTGTAAATAAGAATACGAAACTAAAATTGTATGGAGAAATTTTAATTTTCAACTAGGATGCCCAGTTGTCCTAAGTTCTTTTCGTTCTTGGATAAATCAATCATAGTGCGGTAGTTTCGTTTCTATTCAATCTTCCGTGTTAAAATCCTCGATTTCCCATTTTTATCTCTTATCAAGTGCTATTGTAAATAATTACTCCTAAGGATTATTTGAAACCACTATTGTTATAGTGACTGCGTGTATCGGATTATCAAGATGAAAAGCTTAACAATCTCTATCGTTCGTCCGTTCCTGTAAAATCGAATTAGGGAAAAGGGTCTACTCAATATGAAACTAAATAAAACATCACAGAGATTCAAAAACAATTTACGATCCAATCTATAAGAATTATGCTTGACATGCCAGGCACAGTGGTTTTCGAAGCGACAAATGGAAGCAGAGTGAATCGCATGATGTTTTCAAGCAGAGGGATGCAGTCGATGAGTACCGGTGATTTTGTTTCACTGATGGCAATTTTCCACGAACGACAACGTTCGTTACATTTTCACGTTTTTGTTACGTTCTTCGTTACGTTTTCACAAAACGCGACGGGCTGTTATTCGTAATATCCTGAATGTTAAATTGAACATAGTGATCCGTTTCCTCCTTTGATTCGTTGAAAGATTTATGGAATAACGTTTAGAACGATTTGCATAGATCACAATTGAACAATCGTGTGTCAGAATTAACCGTTTCTATAATCGGAATTGTAATTTTATTATTATCGTGCGGGATATCACGCGAGTTTTACGGATTCGCTTCTAAACGATGTAGCATTCAATGGCCGAAGAGGGTTAATCGTTCGTTGGAAAAGCGTTGAAAAGCCGGTGACCGAATTAGTCGTTACACGTCATTAAGTATCAGAGTTGGCGCAGCAGCGATCGCGTACACAGCTACGCCTATCACAAAATACGTGTTTCACAAAGAAACAATGCTTGTTAAAGCTTTAAAGCCTAATAATCAAGGCAATTTGTTATAACGTTTCTCGATTACATGTTCAACCTGCACTTTACGAGAAATTAATCTTCGTTTCTAAAGAAATCTTTATCTTCGCTCAAAGAAATGATCAAGGATTCGGTATGTTAGAATTTCAAGCTTCGGCCAAAAAATTGAAAATTCAAATTCCAAGTTTATAGTTTTATGATTCTGATTAGCGGATAAGAAATTTTAGAACGAAACATTTCCGAAATTTCCGAAGATCTTTCAATTTACAGATTACATATTTCAGATTCAAGGTGGAAATTTGGAAATTTCTAATCGAAAAAATAAATACATATCGATTATTTCATGCTGCAAATTTGCAAGCTTTCAGAGCGAAAGGTTTGAAAATCGACGTGAATATTCTGTTTATTAAATCTAATTCGAATTTCGAGCGGCAATTTGCAGGAGCGCGGGACAACCGGTCGTTCGTTAATCGTTTGACAGACGGGGCTTCTGATTATTATTATATTTATCGCGCAGCTTGGCCGGACGACGAGTTTTTAATTCGCGCATCCGATTCGCCGGCATTGTGTTGGCCACGGCGCTGGCTCCGTGGTTGGGATTTTTGTTTTTGTTTCCCTTCCCCTGGTCACTCTCTTTGCCCTGCTATTTTTATGCACGGCCATTTAGCGAGGAAATTTGTCGGACGGTGAAATATCTCTTTTGTCCTGGCGGTGCGACAGGCGGCTCTCGATTATTTTGCCATCGCCCCGCCAGCGATGCTCGCACAACGAAAATCTCTCTGATCCGCGTCGCTCGGATCTCTCTTCCTTTCCGCGCTTTCCGCGTTTTCCGTTCGTCGCCTCGGCCACGCGTTTTTCCACGGCCCACTGAAAAACTCCGCTTGCCCGTTTCGGGAACGCGAGAGCGCGGCCGAGCCTCGCAGTTGCCTCTGTTTGCCCCGTGTTTTTCTCTGCGTAGGATCGGCTTTCCAATTAACTCGCGCCACTCCAATATAATATTCATTTTTGTCAATTAATATCGCCCCGCGTCAAAAATATTGTATCGATATCTTCTTATTATCCTTCTTTTAGAGAGATAAGCGTAGTTATTTCAAGAAGAGTGACACAGAGCTATATCGTAGCTCTGAATATCATAGCATAGAATAAGCTTCGACGTTAAAGTTTGCACGGAGCGATTCAATTTATGTGATATTAAGAGACACTATTAGGTTTTAATACTTAGGTAATAAAAGAATGAGAAGATATCGTGTACTTTAGGTAGCAGGAAAATATGCCGGAAAAGAGGAAATCCGTAGAGATATCGTGCTTAACTATTCGAACTTAACTCTTATCCTTTACTAATAATTATTACAAATAATTATTACAAATAACTGCTCTATCAATATTTCTTATCTGTTAACTAACCACGAAGCGGGTCTCGAATTCGATGGGAAAACGCCGGTTCTCTTAGTGGAGCGCGCTTAATTCCGCTGTTTATATTCGGCACGGTTGGCTCGTTTATTTATATTCATCCCTCTTAAGGCAGCGTTGTTGCAGCCGCTAATAAATTTATATCGATCGCAGGCCGGTCGAGGTCGTCGGAGGCCTCGGCAAAGGCGAGGCAAGTGGGAATTCGCAGGTTACAGGCAACGCTACGTTCCACGTGGCCGGATCAATCTAAATTCGCATTATTGCCGAGAAGCTAGCTGCGATACACCGTACGATCCGACACCTAATACGGGTAATTCCGGTTTATTAGGCCGAACCGCATTAGGTTTCCGGTTTATTAGCTCGGAACCGAGCCTCCGCGTCCATCGTTCTCAACGGGAGCTCGTTCTCGCGCTCTCGCGTTCATCGATTCGGCTACCTCCGCTTGCCGCGGCCGCGTTGTCCCGGTTTACTTCATTAATTCGACCGTTCTAGTTTCGAACGCCCTTCTCCGTCGTCTTCGCCTCCTCGTCGACTCCGCTTTCGCGGGCTCGAGTGCTCCTTTGAAACCGAGACAAATCGGATTCCGCGGCGGGACACCGGTAGTTGGTGAACTTTTGCAGCATCGCCTCACCGAGCACACGCGCTCTTTCCCGTTTCCTGTTAGGCTGCCGTGTCGCGGTATTTTCGCCATCAGGCGTATTTCGCCACATGCACGGTTTCGCGGCGCCATCGTCAGAGCGGCCGTGTTTATCGTTCGTGGCAAGCTTATACTGCTGCTGCGACCGTCTATAAACGAGTAAGAGGCAAAACCATAGAGCAAAGGAGTACGCGTTCCGTGTCGGTTATGTCGCGTTCCCATCCGACAGCGACAGTGTATTTAACGGCAGAATTTTCTTGTTCGAAGAACTTTGTACTTTATCTTTGCGTAAGTGTCGATAGAGATACTTTCATCGCTTTTACATACAGAGCATTTTTTTTCTTCAACTCCTCGGCCCAGCGAAGACTGGAATACATTATTTTATAGCGAAGGCCGAATGTTCTTACCTCTGTGTGATAATTGAATCTAGATAAGAGGTAAGATCATTCGTATTTTGATAATTTGATGCAGTTGTAATTTGAGATAAAAGTGATCTAGTTTTCGTTGACGCTACTAGAGACAAACTAGGTAAAAAACCGAATTACATGCAACAGCGTGTTTATGCTTCAAGGCAAGCTCTTTTCTTTTTTTCGTCTATCCTCGTTTTAGTCCGATGAATTTTTCAATTAACTCAAGGCGGCCGGTCGAAATCGAAGGCGAAGAAGCGCGATGGATCGGATATTAACCGGAAATCGAACGCGTCCGCCTTCACAGCAACAACATTTCCTTGGGATTTCTTATTTTAATTATTTTAGGGGTAACGTTCTTCTCGCGTGTAGACTCGTTCAATAGTTTCAACGAACACGAAACACAGCAGGATTGGTGTGCGTTCGACCGTGACAGAAGAACGGCATGTTGATTACACGTTGATGCATTGAAAGATGAGTTATCACGGCGGTGGTTGCATCTTGACGCTTAAATAAATGGACGTTGGCGGGCATAGCGAACCAAATTTTCGCTTAAAAATTATTGGAATTTATTTAACTTGGAGCTAGAACGAACGACGCGACTACGCGAATCCCTTATCCGAATTCCTTAACGCGATATAAGAAGGGGAAAAATTCAAAGTTAGAAAATCACAAGGTTTACCGTGAAACGGGTGCTCTGGTACAGCCAGCACGATACACGAAATAAGACGCGCGAGACGGCCGACTTTGAATTTTCCGTAGGACGGCCGACGATTCGGCGGAGCCTTTGATCGCAGAACGGAGACGTCCTTTCTTCTTCCAGAACAGCAGAGCGATTTAGGCCCTCGAGCGTTCCCGAAATTCCAGAAGGAATTGCTCGTCTCCCGTTCCTCCTTCTGCCTCGTTTCTTCCCGGTAACTCATAACGAAATGACAGAGTGACTCGTCACCAGCGATTCTCCTCTTCTCCCTTTACCGCTCAGTTCGCCTTTCTGCCTCCTTATTTCGCTCTCGTTTCGTTCTTCGCCTGCTCTCTCCCTCTCTCTCGTTTTCTCCTCGATCGAGAGGAACCTAATGCTCGAAACGCGGCGCAAGTCTCAAGAATCGTACAAAGGCGTCGCCGTTGAGAGAACGATTCTTCGCTCGGGCCGCAATTTACGTCGCGACAAGTAATTGCGAACGGCCGAACAACTTGGTATCGATGTCTAGCTACTGGTCTTCGTTGGAGAAAGTACTTAGATGGTCGGATCACCGTGGCGCACATTTATTCGCATTGCTCGCGCGCTTTTCCGCTCTTCGATAGCTGCGAACTCACGATCGCGCCAAGTCCAAGGCAACTCATAAGCCACCGAAATCCTTCGCCTTGTCAGCTTTGTCAGTTTCGTTCACCTAGAAATCCAGCGATATTTCTCGCCGGTTGAAGGCTGCCCGACCCAAGTTACGCCGTCGAGCGAGATCGACAAATTGCAACGAATTGTGCAACTCCGTTTCGAGGAAGGAGCAACCGGTCGGCCCGAGTTTCTTAAGCGCAACGAATTTGCTCGGCTAAACAAACTTTCGACGAGCGAGTGCTTTAAAACTGTGCGACTAACGTTTTTTCCATGTCCGTGTATTTCTTTAACGATGATGCGCTCTCATTTGTTTTCCTTTCGAAAATGATGTTTTATTGATTCTTCTCACAGAGGTTACACAGCAATTCGATTTCCAAGGATTAATTTGGTCAACGATCAAACGGATTATATTTGCTTTCTAGCCGCAATATTCGAAATTAAAACAATTACATCGTTTCTTCTGTCGGTGCGAGCTTTTAAAATCGATTTACGACAGCGGTGTTTCTTTTATGCAAATCTTTCCGTTCACATTTAATTTGACGTAGGATATATTTAACCGTTATCCGACCCTCCTCAAAATAAGAATGGTGACACGCGATTAATTCCGTTTTCCAAGCAGTCGGTGAACGTCCCGCTCCCGTTCACTAAATTTACCAAACGTTCGTCTTCCTTTCGTCGTGTTTTTTCGGACAGCCGGTATTTTTAGCCTTGGTAACAATAACCAGCGTTGACCGTTTTTCGTTTAGGGGACCTTAATCTTAAACGTCAAACCGTGTTTAAAATACCACGCGGGATTTATTCTCGGGAATGTTCATTTCTCTGTTTGAGTCGCTCCACCAATGGTAATGTTATATATAATTTAAATCCTTAGTCACCGTATTTTCTTCTTTTTCTCTGAGCGTTAGTGAGCGTTAGAACGGTTGTTCTTGCTGCTGCTGAAAGCTTGTTATTCTTTGTCAATTAGGCTAAACCTACCGCAAACCTTGGAAGAAAAGTCACGTTTCAAAGAGAGGAAATAGCTTAAAAGAGTCTGTACATGAAATAGATCTTCAGCCAATGTAATCTTCCCCTTCTGTTTCTCAATGTCCCATTTCTCCATTACTCTTTGCTCTTTATTTCCATTGTCGGTAGTTGCTACCTCGTACGAACGCTGCTTTTGAGCACTTTGGTCCTGCCACCCCTTAACAACCGTAACTCTCTGCCTGCTTCGAAACAACATCCCATTTTTCGTTCTACTTAAAACTCGCGTACGTGCGCCGTCTACGTTCGGTTCGGGTAACCAACATTGTACTTTTTTCTCTTTGCGTTTCCTCGTCGCGTACAAACGCGAAAATTGCACGAGACGCTGGTACGCCGTAAAAGTCCGCAAAAGTAAATGCCGCGAGTCGTTCTCGAATTGCGAAATCACGACCCTCTGGTGCACATTTTGTTGATGTGAAAAACGTTGAAAAATCACGAATCGAATACCGATGAGATACCTAAGATAGAAACTCGCTTTTGAAACGAGATCGACGTAAGAGAATAAAGGAAGTAGCGATGATTATATTTAGCTAATCGCCTGGATGCAGTAAAATCTGGCACTCGAACGTTACGATAGCGAGGTTTTGCGATTATTGGACAATCTGTAGGACGCGTTTACAACACAGTCAAGTACAAAAGCTACTAAAGTTCGGAACAAGAACGTTAACCGGGAAAGGAATATCGCGATGGCGCCCAGGCGAACGAGATAGTCGGGGCCGAAATGGCCCCTTCGTGGCGAAATCGGAACAAGATGGTCGAACATATCTCCACCGGTTAACAGGAGGAGGCGAGCTGGTCGTTTTGGTAGCTTTAAGAGACTCGAGACTCGAGACTTACAGAGACTCGAGTATTCGTCGCCGCGGCGCTTCGCCCCTTGCTATTTTTGGCCGCCAAAAACAATGCGATTTATCGTATCGTCAGGCGCCGAGACACGTTTCGAATTCTCAGACGCGTCTTTTTCTCTTCCGTGCATCTTGCTTTTACCGTTGGAATTTGGCATAAGCAAGGATCGGCGATAAATCGTATTTTTCGTTTCAACGTTGTTAGAAATGAACGTGACGTTTACAAACGATCGATCGATAGATTATTCGCAGATTCCTTGTCTTTTTTTTCTTTTTTTTTCTTTTGAACAGGAAGAATCTTTGTCCTAGTTTATACCGCTTGTTTGTATTTGGTACACAGAGAGGAATGGAATTAGCCGAATGACTAACTGAGAATTGTAGTTTACCAGGAGATTGCTCTAATCGCCTGAGTTATGGGCATTGCTTGCTCACGAGGGATTCTTTCTCCCTGGGCCTAATAATCCAAACAATCGCCGCCTACGAATGCCTCTAGTTTTCTCAACTAAGATTTATCGACGTCGAGGGAGCGAAAGAAGGAAAAGTTTCGAAAGAATGTAACCAGATGATACGAATGGAAAACAAAATTCGGCCTATGGAACGGTTAGAGCACGGAAGATTCTGCGATCGTTTCTCGCGCAAGAGAACAGTTTATGTATCGACGGTGCGAGAGGATTGAAACATTCACGGACGGCGCAAGAATCACGAGGTGGTCGGGCGTTATCGGGAGGCTATCTGGAAATTCGAACACGGCCGGTGAATATTTCAATCGAATACCGAATATCCTTCGCCTCGATTTACCGTGTACGCGTTCCTGAAGGAATTTTAAAAATTCAGAGGACGTGCCGCCCCGCTGGGGCCGCTGCGGGGAAGGGGCGGCAGAGCTCGTCGCTTTTCAAGCTGCCCTCTCGACCGGGTCTCGAGTATCGATTCGACGAGGGCGCCGGTGGCAACGAGCGCTTTAATTAGGCTGTTACGTGATCAACGATGAAGAACATGCGAAGATGCCTGCTTAAAACGCGAAACCAAGTTTCACTGTCGAAGCGCCAGCCAGCCACTTGCCAGTCGTGCGCTCTCATACTCTTCGTTTACAAACGGTCTAGCTTAAATTGCCGAATCGCGCCAACTTTCAGCCAAAGATTTTCTTACTATGCCGACCGTGTTTCACGGTTTACCGATGATACTCAACTTACGTATCTACATAATCGTGCGTTTGATGAGCGCTTTCATTGCAATTCCCTTTTCTTATTTACGTTGATTTTGTTTGTACGTATTTTCCCATTGACTTTTATTATATCTTTGAATACAAATTACGCGTATTTATCGTTACGTTATCGTTACGGAAAATGGGGAAACTTGGAATAAAGCGAATCTCTGTTTAATCTGATCGTCCTATAGAGCGGTTCGATCGAATTCATCGTCGCAATAAGATATAACAAAATGAGTGATAAGCTGTGCATCTGGCTCGTAAGCGTACGTCGGAGATGGATAATTCAGAGGAAGGGAGCGTTTCTGATCGATGCATGGTTCGAACGCGAGACTTCACGGCGGAGATTGCGTTGTTAGCGTTGTTCCAAGACGGACGATCGTGTTTTTCACGGTGGTCCACATGCGGAGTCTGGGCTACCGGCTAGAAAGACGTACGACGTGGGTCGAGCAGGACTATACGGGCGTCCGCGCCTCTCCCAGTCACTATTATTAGTCCTAATAGACCGTATGTCACAGGGAATACCTCGCCGCGCTGCTCTCTTGTTCGCGGTGCCGCCCGGAACGACCGTTTTAAGGAGGAGGACTGCCAGAGAAATAACTACGCTCCGGGCTCTAATAAATCGGGCCGCGAGCACCCTCCGTGAAATACCGATGAAACGCCGTAAACTTAAAGACGCGCACGGAGATTCCAAAGAATTTAACCTGTTCGTTCTCGAAATGTAATCTTGAATTAGGCATTAAGAATTTTTAATAGTTGGAGGCTGTCGCAGATGAAATTTCGCACCTCGTGCGAATTTTCTTTTAATGGACCAGTGAATGAGCGCAATGGCAATGTTACTATTTGTTGCCATAATATTGTTATAATGTTGCTATAATGTTGCTATAATTTTGCACACACCTGGTAAGGAAAAAGTATTATAATGGGAAATTATAAAATTCCATTTGATTAATTTTGCTCAACTTTTTAATTAATAAAGGCTATGGTGCGATAAATTTTCACCTGTGATAATCTCTAGAGATTAATGTAATCTAGAATTAGAAATCGACAGTTATTAATTTAATAATATCATTTTGCGAAGATTGATACGTATACATAGGCAACAACTATTCTATTGTATCTTGGAGATATTTACATAGATCGTAGGGGATAGGCCGCGAAATATTTCGTTAAAGTGCCGTGTCGCGTTAACGTCGATCGAGGTTTCTCAACGTATTCCTAACTCCATTAAAGCGTCTCGGTGTTCTTTGAAAGTGCTTTGCATAAAGTAGAAGTCGTCCCTCGTAATGATGATCGGCATTACCAAGCGTCCTACCAAGAATTTCGTCAAGTTATATTTGATTTAATTAGCGGATATGAGGTTATAAATCGTGGAAACGAGAAACGTCGGCCTTAATAAGTGCCTGTATTAAGTAAGTGCCACGGTATTATTCAGCGTCCTTTCTTCGCTCCGTGAACCGTGAGACAATGCCCGGGAAATCGTTTGTAAAGTAAATTCCATGTAAAATAGAAGCGTTCGGTCCTCGTCATATTTGCCGATCTACGATCGACTGGTCGAATAATCGCGCGAAACGCGATTAAACCTTGAAAACGATCGAACGCGAGATTTTACTTATCTTGCCTTATATTTAAATCTGCCACAATCGCTTAGAAAATCAGCGAGAGATCGTTTTACAGAGAAACGACATGGATAAAGCGCAAGACGCTTCGAGGGGCGAATAAAAGCGTGTGTTTAATACTATCGAGATTATCGACGTACGTAATCGATCCCCGACTTTAATAAGAAAAACCTCGATATCCCCGAGTATTGACTCCTACTTTCCATTATCCTCGTAGGTCGGGCTCGCAAATCACGATTTAAATTATTCCCGCGTATCATTACTCCGGTAGGAGCGGAGCGCCATTGCAATTTCTCACGTCTTCGGATTAGCGTAGGTGCCACGCCCGGCCAAGTCGAATCTTCTCGGGCAAAACACAATTATTAATCTTGAAGCGACCAGACCGCGACATCTCCGTCGCGAATCTCGTATCCGGCACGTTCTCGTTGCTACTCTCCTCCCTTCCGTCCCTCGCACCAGCGATTCGTCATCGAAACCAGCTCTTCTCGAACTCGTGATAATTCCGAAACGGCGTCGGCGTCGTTGGTGTCGGTCTAGGTGTCGCGACTGGCCCCGCGTACCGGCGGAACGTCGTCGTGGACACACCGCGAATCCGACATTATCGTTGCATGATTTACGCGGCTCCGTTTCACGGTTCGCCGCCAGCACCGCTTTCGTGGAAATTTAATGGGAGGGCGAGCGGCGGTCTAATAAGGGCGGGCGGATAACTTACACGTGCCGCTGAGCATTCCGTGCACGCGACCGCGGAAATAGATACGCGTACGCGCGAAAACGCTCACGAACGTTCGTAGAGCCGCCACGCGAATACCGATAACTGCACACGTGCACAGGACGTTGCAACGATTACGCTGCAGCCTCCGAACGTGTTCGTGTATCGCGTTTCCTCTACGTCTCTACAACACGAGCTTCCCTTACGGTACGGCAGTACCGTCAATACGTGGAACAAGTGCGTACCGCACAGAGTCTAGATGGAGGTTCATTTAGTTTAGTGCACCCTCTTAAGTTTAATGACGTTTCCCTTTGTTAAAAAGGCACATAAAGGAGCCTGAAAGTTCCAAAGCTGGCTAAATATAACTTTACCGCCGACCAACACGAGGCTTCAATCCGACCGGCGATTCTTCTTTCAGTCGCGTTACGAGCACCATCTCCCTTGGCTTTTTCAATTTTACCGCCCTCGAGTCGATGTGCTTGTGATATTTTCGCTTTGTGTATAACGCGATGGGACGCTTTGTCACATTGTATTTCATTGTTAGCGGATGGCCGAAAGTCTTACTGGAATCGTTCGGGAAGGGTCTCAGACGACGAAGGCTAGGCCTAATTCGGGAACGAACAATTTTCAAACAGCTTATGCGAGCAGACGTTCAATATGTAAATGAGAAGACGGGGCGGAAGAGGAAGGGGACGCGGGTGTCCCCGTGTCTCGTAACGATAGATTTCGGGCTGCGAGTCGTCGCTCCCCATGTTCTTCTTCCGCCCTTCTCCGTTAAACGCCTAACCACAACGCGACGTAGCCGCTACACGGGATTACAGCGTGTAAGAGGGTGGCTGGGAAACCCTCGTGAAAGCTCGACGGGTGATAAATAATCAGATTAATGAAAAATATTTCTTCGCCGCATCTCGCGACCCTTCGCCAAGCGAAGAAGCCGTCGCGCCGGGTTCCGATCTACACCTGATCCTCGAGGGAGCGTGTTTACGTTCGCTCCGACGCTAAGAGCTTTGTCGTTTTAGCGATTCACAACGATGCGACGCTTGAAATTCCCTCTCGAAAGACGGCGGATGTGTTCTCGGACGAGAATGGTTCGCCACGAATGACCGTGACGAATCGCCAAACGATTTACGAGATAGAAATTAACGACGCATATACCGCTAACTCCAAGAATCTCTCGGACGGCCGATTCTCCTTTCGACGTCATTCTACCAAGTTATTTTTCACTTTGCAATGCGACCAGAGATTTAATAATAATACGATGACCTACAGCTAGCTGGCAGAAGCTTTCAACGCTATTTCGTACGGCGCGAAAAACGAAACTAGATGACGCTCGGTGGAGGTTGATTCTTCGAAATAGACGCTGGCGATGACCGAAATTTACGGCGGTCGATAGCATCCGATGGCCACACATGCCACTCGAAAATAATTCATTGACACGAATTTTCCTCTGTGTCAAAATACCTACGCTGCTGGTTCCCGACTTTGATAATAGTGCTTGGAACATTCAATTTCGCGCGATGCTGCGTTCGAGCGACCGTGATCAGATGACAGATTCCAATTTTTCCACTCCTCTCTACTCCTCTTGCTCTCCTGTTAAACTCGTTTTTTTTTTTTTTTTTTTTTTAATGTCACCGATTTCACGCGTCCCTCGGTTCTCTCGTTCCGACGAGAAGTCGCGAGACGACTTCGACGAGTTCTTTTATCTCGTTACGGTCGATGCATTCTCGCATAATCGGAATCACGAATGGATAATTTGAAACGAACCGAATCTTTAACTCTAGGTTGTCTTCCCCTCTCTATCAGGGAACGAGTTTAGGGGATTTCCTATAAACGTCAAACGCATTGGTACTTGAGCGATAGAGAGGCATGTTCCTTTCTCGTGCAAGCAATTGCTTGAAGCGTAGACTTGAACAAATTGCAGACAACGTATCATCTTATAAATTGACAATAATAGATTGTATATCGAATAATTTTTGACAAAGTTCGTGCTCCCAGTAAATGTACATTACGTCTTACAAATTTTATATACATTTCAATTCTGTTTCGATTCTATTTGACTTTCAAATTCTATTATTTTCATCGCGATAGTCGTATCTTATTATAGCGTTGGTTCATAAAAATTGTCTGTGGTAAGCGTTGACATATTTTCACGAGTCGTTGCAATACCATCTCTGGATGTACGCATTTGACGCTTATAGAAAATTCTATCCGTTTATGGACACTACGACCAGTGGAAAATAACGAACGCATACGCCCGGACGTTTACAGGAAATCTCGTGTTTAGAGGTATCGACGTGAACGATTGCATTGTGCGCGCGACTCATTTACGCGGTCGCGAGTTGAACAGCATCGAGGAAAGGGAAAAAGGTTGTGACAAGTGGTCGGCAGAGTAGCATTCTGCGTCCATAGAGCGTATGCACGTTCGCGAAGTGTGTTCCAAATTACGCGACAAGCGTCCCACTCGAGAGGATCCGCTTTTTCACCCGTCCGGAGAGGCACAAACCACTTTTAACCCGTTCCCAGAATTTTGTCGGCCACTCGGCAGCCACTTGTCCCGCATATTCCGAACCTTCTTTCCGCGGTAATTGCACTTTATCCCTCGAAACACTGAGAAATCGAGGCAACAGACGCTGGCATCTTTTTTTTTCTTTGCGCCGTCTTTTCCTGCGTTTCCTTTCGGTTGCTCCCGCGGTCTCGAACAATCCTTGGCCATCGTATCGATCGCAGCTTCGCATCGTATTCCATCGCTCGACGCAATTAGGAAGTAGAAGAACCAGTTATTGAAAACAAACAAGTATCATGTACAGAACAAAGTCATGTCAGATATAAAACAAAGCTTCCTGCTGTATGCCGAAGCAGTGTTACGTAGTTGGGATCAACAAAGCGTTAAATTGCAGTAGGAAATCGTTCGTGTTTTCGTTGATTGCTTATATAGACAAACAAAATTCCGTAGTTATCCAACGACTGCATGAGTAATATCAGAGCTGTGATATTTAGGATCGCCGTATAGATTTCAACGTAAAGATAAAAGAGAAGCCGACCTATCGACTAGAGAGATCGTTAAGAGCTCGTCAATTCCGAAGAACGATATTTTCGCTAAAGAGAAACAACGATTGTTGAAAGAAATATAAAAGTGTCCAACGACTGTTACCGAATCGTAAGTAATTTTTAAAGAAAAGCAAGCCTAAGGATCGTCAATATCATTGAAAACGTCAAAAGACTCGTACACCTGCCTCACGGTTTCGCTGTCAGCTGCCTTAAATTTCGTTGAAATTTTGTTAAGCCGGTCGAGCTGTCGCACACGAGCTGTTGCTTAATATTTCAGAGCAATTAGGTGGCGATACACATCCAGCGCGAGCTGAATTATTTAGCAAAAGTCTCGAGTGAAAATAAACCGTGGCCGGGCTGGATCATCCATTACTTAGCGTGCGTTAACGCGTTTCGCCTGTAAAACGCGCGCCCCTCGTGCATGCCCTCGTCATCGGCCTTAATCGAACGTATACACGGCCCGGGTTCTGCATCCCGGAACCTGTGGGAATATCTGACGAGACTGCGAGCCGCGGGTCTAGCTGCGTTGCTAATTTCACTGTGCTCCATTCGCGATCTAGCAACTGCGCGATTACCCCCAAGCGGCAGTCGTTCGATCGTTCTGGATGGTGAACTCGATTAGAAGCTGTCTGTTTCGAACGACGCGCGCGTTCACCCGAGACTGTGAACGTTGTTGGATGTCTAGACGCGCGTGTACTTCCATATTGAACGTTAGACTGAACTACGCTTTAGTTGGAATATGTGACTTTGTTTCTTCTTAATTCTTTGCGGTCGTGACGTACGACGATGCGCTCTAGAGATGTATAGCAACCACTAAAGTTCTTTTACTGTTGTCTTCAACGTTCCCAAGCATGAAAGCTTGGATAGAATCGCGCTTTTTGTACATCTTCCTGATAGCACGTGACTGTAGACTTAGAAAGTGACTGTAGAGCGGCGTGCGTCGCTTTTTCACGGAATTAAGCGCAACGAATTAATACGGCAAACTGTCGTGTATCGATCCATCGGACTTTAATTTGGTCTAGGTAGCGATAAACGAAAAAATGAAAATCGACCTGAGGTAACGAGAGCAATTACGGCAACACGATTTTTTAGATTGTCGATGAGTAACTGGAACAGTCTCAGCTTCGGTTAAAACTTTTGAATTGACCCACGAATATCCAAGTTTTCATCCAAGCTACAAACTGAAACTAGCAGCATAAATTTCACTTGTCCTATTAATCGATTCATTCGTTGAAGTAACGTAGATAAAGCTTTAAATCTTCCGGCCGCTTTCATCTTTGACTTTTCTTTATACGAATATACGCTACCGCGTCTCATCGTATGGAATAAAAGCTAAAAATCAGTAAACGCTGTGAAATTATCAAGTTTGCAAACTAAAAACTTTATCTTCGAATAGATAGAATCGAGAAAACCACATTTCACGATCTTCTTTGCTTTGAAAGTACAGTTTGATCCCCTCGATTCCTTGACCGGTAGTGTTCGTGGCACGCTTAATGAGAAAAAATACACCAGAGACCCGAATCACGAAATTTTCATTAGGACGGCGCTCCTTTGGAAGAAGCGCGACAGGACGGTCGCATTATTCCTCGTGATCTATCACTTAGCGAACTCCCTTTGGGACTCGACGCGAAGACACTTTCGTGTGCTCTCTTTGCTCGTTACCGACTTCGCTCTTCGAAAATCTCTCCAACTTTTTAATTTTATTTCGCGATGCATCCCCTCGACTCTCGTTGATCATTCTGTCAAAGGAATAAAAATCGGTTGTATGGAAGTTGTCTGGAAAAACAGGGCAGCTAACTTCTGCAAAAGGCTTGGAGGAAATTTACGCAGACTTGGATAGATCAAAATTTGATATGTTTAAAGCAGAATCTTTTGTATCGTGACTTGCATTTCTAGTCAATCGATAATGAAACAATTGCGTCAAAGTTTTAGTTTTCATCCGTTCCCATCTCACTCGATTATTATTATAGAAATCAGAATAGTATTGTTTTAGAAATTACTTTGTGTCTCGTATACGCATCGTTTCCTTTCTTTTTTTTTACTAATCTTTTATCAATAAACGAATAATAGTTCACTCGTGTTCTCTTAAAAGAGGAAGCAAACGTTGTGTCCTTGTTGGCGGCGAGCGTTGTTATTTTCGTACAAGATTTATCTGTATAATCGAATAGGTAAATACCATATATATGTTTCACCAAAGATAACTCTATTCATCTAATATTTTGTAATATTCGAAATGTATAGATTAGCGAAAGGCAAACAAATTTATCGCTCAGTCTAATAATAATCGACCAATTTGTCATTTCGAATTGTTTCCGAATCCGCCATGAACGCACTCGTAAAATCATGAAAGATAACGATAAACTATTAGAAAAGCCGGAGGAAAAAACAGGTGAAAAAAGTATATAAAAATTGTGAGAGTCTCCCCGACGGCAAGCCAGCTCACGATCTATCACTTAGCACGAGCGAGAGGGAACGAGGTACGTTGGCGAGGTACGTGGCATGTCACTGTTTCATCCCCTCGGGACTTTCACAATCGGGACATTTTTCTCCGTCCTCCCCGTTTCTTCTCGTCAACGACGCAAACTGATGTATGGCTCGTGATTGGAGTGACTGTACATACACGAAGGGAATTCTCGTTCCCCGGAGGGGAAGGCCAGTCGCCGCGACATCCCGTGGGAAAAACTCTACAGCTTCGCTCCGGAAAACTGTACACGGTGTGTCACCGAATTCTGCCGCGCCTGCTCGCTAATTGATTTCTCTACTAGCTCTGTTCCACCCGCGGGACTCGAGACTTTCGCCTCCGCCTCTCCTATCTTCTCTTTGCCTCCGTTTCCGCTTGGGTCGGATCGTCTTCGTTTTGTTGGACTCGTGACAAATTTTGTTCGGTCAATAGAGTCTCCTTCCGTAGAGTGTAAACCTTTTGTAATTCGAAATATTACGGTATCTTTCGTTGTTCGTTACGTTCAATTTGAATGGCAATTAATATTTCAATTTTTCGGAAGCTTCGTCGAGAAATTCTTCTGTATTATATAACCTTTTCTATCGTTCACTGGAATATTGTATTCGTAAAATATATGTACACAAGATAATATATATATATATACTATATATACTGCTTTTTTTACTATCTTATTATACTATCTTGTGTACACATCTTTTATGAATATATATATCGTACGATATCTAGTGAAATACAATCTTTATTTCGGGTAATATAGACACGAGGAGAACAAAAAGGTTGAAATAAATGAAAATCAAATGAAAATCAACGTTTTAATCTTTTCAATTTTTGTCGAGAAACGAGAAGATTATTCGCTCGTGAATCGTTAGAGCCGAATCAAAAAATTCCATAGAAATAGAAAATGTATCTATGATAAACGTAGAACGGTGCATATCGGGACACAACGTAGAGGAAGAACAGATGTATCCCTTTTTCTAGACGACTGCCTCGTTCAGAGTCGATGTATCAATTTCATCGAACGGTAACCAGCGTCGAAGTTCTTCCATACTACCCCTGGGAGTCACGGCGATAGAGTGGACAAGCGAAAAGGGACGGGCGGAACGAAAGAAAGGGCAAGTCGGACGTTAACGAGGTTATTACTGGTTTCGATTGCACCCTCTACTTGTGTAACTGTAAATAAGGGAGCATCCGAGCGGTCGGAGGGACGATGTTGGCCTACACGAGCAAGATGGGCAATCGCTTTAAATCTCGTGCCCAACGCGATCAGGTTCAGCGATATCGATACGATTCATAGATTTCGGTCAACCTGTCGTGTACCTTGTAACGATAATTTGAACGACCGAGCGATAAGTAATTACTATCTTGCAAATCTTTAGTCGTTTCACCGTTTCCACTTGGTCTGTCGTCGATATTCCAACCTAGCGTTGCTAATTTAGTTTCCGTCCGGCGCAGGTTTCCGAACTGCAGAATGTTTTGCCAGATCTTATCTCGAGATATACTTGTTTCTCTGTACGATTAATTAGTAGCGTAACGGCGGTGCAAGAAGCTGGCGCGAGACCGGCTATTTAGATTGTGCTCCGTGTAACAAATTTCGAGCGTTTAGCTGCGATAAGGTTAACAAACGCGTTGTGTGCGAAACCCACGTGGTCGATGATGAATTGCCGTGTTCGGTCCTTCCGCTTGAATTTCGCTTCAACGACGGCTTCGACTTTTTGCTGGTGCCGGGTGAATAGGCAAAATAAAGGAGGCAAATCGTGGAGAATATACACGCTGCTGGCCATAATCATTCGCAAGTTTGTTCGTTACATTTAATGTGTAAGATAACGAATTTATAAGATAATAATTAGAGAAAATGAAAAGTTCTAAGTTATGGATTATACGCTTCTGTTTTATACCTTTAGAATTTCAAAGACTAACCAACCGCTTTGTAATTTATAAAATGCATTTATAGTAGCTCGTTTATGTTACTGCCAGACATCTTGTTACGTAAGGGAATTTATTACTCGCATAACTTAATAACTTGTAACTTGTGACTTGTGTCAAATTTCCCGAGTCATTCGGAAATCAATCTTATCAGCTCCGTCGAATTTGATAGAATTAATCGATCATATATTCTAGCGTATAAGATAAGGTAGTAAGAAAAGGCGTAAGAAAATCAGGTCGATTCGACTCCTAGACCGTCCATACGTGTGGCCGGTAGTACATCTTTTGAATAGATCCGAGCGAAAGTCTTGAAAAATAGGAGAGAAAAGGAAATAAATCTTTGTATAAAACGTTCGTGTATCGAATTGCCGGGATCTAGGAACGATAGGTTCGTTGCACGAGCCTAATGATTGTATTAGCGTGTCGGGTCACGTAGGCAGATGGCTAAGTCGAGATAATTAGCCGCTTTAATTATTTAATTAATCCCGACGACGTTTTCAGTGTTTTATCTGAAAGCTCGTTAAACTGGACCGGGCATGCGATCCTCGACGCGCACCGACGCTCGTTTCCACGTGGATGTGTCGGATGGAATCTGTGTGCAGGACTCTTGTCCACGGTCGGAACGGCTCGTAGATACGAACGAACAAATGAAGTCGTTCGTTTTCAAAACGGCATTTATCCATTCGATCAAATTGCACGCCGCGCGGCCTGTTCACTATGGCCCTTAATCTATCGCGCATTTATTTCTGTTTATTGAAGAGCCTTCGAAATTATTTGCGCCGTGCCAGCCCATTGTGCGAGTCTGCCCGTTACCGAGGGGCTCGGTTTTCAACGGTGGTAAACTAGAATGAAGCGAGCCGATCGATTCGCGGAACTTTATTCATTCATCGTTTCTTGATTCCCAGGGCTGATGAACCCGTTTCTTTATTCGTTTCAGTCGGGACAATCCGCGCGATGCGTGCGTTATCGGCAGTCGTTGCAGATGTACAGTGGCGCACGAAAGTATTTGAAACTTGTCTAGATATTTAAATTCGTAAGTAAGGTAATTTACTATGGAAAAATTTTATCTACATATTGTGTGTGTTTTACAAAATATTTTCAAATTTATTATTCTCTTAAGATCAACGCTGTAACGAGATACGATCGCCGTGATTACATTGGTCAAATTTGAAATCACTCTGGAAATGTATGTAGAAGTAATAAAATATTTATCGCAAATGTATATATTTAATAAAGTATCAGCATAGAACAGCACGAACAGTCATTTTCAACCTATAAAGAAGTATTAAAGATGACCGCATTGAATATCGAGGCTCACCAATGGAACTTTTCTCATCTCTGTGAAATATATACTTGTATTAAATATCTCGCAATTTCTATACGTATTTTCAGATTTGTTTTCAAATTTACCGATGTAAATTTAAACAATCGGCTCTCATCATAGTGCTGGCAAGATTTCAAAATGTTTCATACAATACACGTAATACATTCACAAAAAGTATGCACAAGTGTTCGGATAATTTCGTGAGCATCTATATTTGTGTACAAGAACAAAAGGGAGGTGGTTTGGGGATGTTGCAGTGGGATTAGATAAGGGCTGCGACCTAATTTACAAGAAACTTGACAGATAGACGAAGAACAAAGCACTGTCACGTATTAACTACAGCACTACTTGACACAAAAAGAGCGTTTGACATTCTAGCGAAAGGATACTGTAAGTAGCGTCCCAGACAGCACAGAGACATCTTTGAACGCGTTAAACAAGTTTGGCGATGTTCTACAAACGTCTTAAAGACGTCTTCCTTAAGAACATCTTGAAGAAGAGGTCAGGTTCGCTATCGTACCGCAAACTTTCCTAATTATTGTAAAGATACTTATCTTGCCTTATTGAAAGTAATATAATTAGAAATAATTATCTAATATGATATCTTTAAGTCGAAAGTAACAGAGCCTTATATTACACGTTTAAGACGCCGTTCGGATTAGGTCGTAAGACGTTGAAACTTAAAATCGATGTAAAATGCACATTAAAACGTCGTGCGCTATCTAATGTGTGATTTATCGTGGCGTTAACTGATTTTAAATATCACTGCAGGAATTAATCTCCTCTGTGTTATCTGTAGCGCGACGACGAAACGAGCTGAAGGTAATAAACTCACTCCTTAAATAATAAAATTATTCGTAATGTTTCACGATATTTCTAACAACGAATCAAATCGTCTTAACTCCCGCTCTCTCTTTCTCTCTCTCTTTTTGTAATTTTCACGCTAAATTACATTCTCTCAAGAGTGGACAAGTATGTTTAAAATACTTTGGAGCGATAATATACGCGTCAAATATAGTTAATTTACCTCGACACAGCGCACATGCAGATCGATTTCCACGAAACAGAGGTAAAGGGAGGCACAGGCTATCCTTGAGACTAGATATCTCGACTACATTGTCGGTAGACAATAAACATTATACCTCCGTATAGGACAGTTAATTCGGTAGTACAATACAAGCGCTGGTAGGACAGGATCAGCTGCGTGCAAGGGTCCTTTGGGGGTGCTCGAGGCGCGATCGATTTGTCCATGTTTTCACCTTTAGTTTCGGGGAACAACGAGGCAACCTTAACACCGGAGGCAACCCGATCGTCGCAATTACGATAATCACAGGTATAATCGGGTCGTTTCGCGTAGGTCTCATCGGTGCCCGGCGTTATCCCAAATTAACGTTATTTCCCTGGCACCGCGCTGATTTCGTGGCCGAGAGAATTATAAAGAGGCTAACGTAGTTTGAAATCGTCTGGCCACAATTTAGCGATTTACGGGATAATTATTTCTGTATTATTAAAAATGTCTTGCATTTCCGATATCAGATACGAGAAATATATACACTTGTAGCTTTTTATAGGAAATAAATATTAATATTTACACATAATAACGTTCGTTAAATTTATTAGGTATTATACTTGCTACGTTATAATAATATTTATAAAATAATTGCGGTCATAAAATTGTGGAATAAAATTTCCTCGCCTAGATATCCCTCGGGTATATCTTAATGTCTTTTTTAATTATTGAAGCTCCATTAGTTTTTCGGACAGAATTTCATATTGTTTCCCTAAAATTAATTTGACACCTGCTAATTAGCCGAACAATCGATCAATTTCCAATAACGCATACACAGGTTTCATTACAACAATTATTATAAGATATGTAGTATCGTGGACAAAAGGCCCAAGATATCGATCGAACCATAAACAATGTCGCGAGAGCCGAGGCGTCGTCGGTCCTTCGAGTGAATAGTTTCGTAGAAAAGGCTTACGTGACCCTGGCCACGGGCCTTCGCGGAACACATGCGTGGTGGCGCTAAGAAAAGACAAAGGGACGCTAGCCCAGGTGGTATCAGTTAGTTGGGAAATCGTAGAGTGTGAATTGAGAAGTTAGAGAGAGCGAGTGCAGAAGCCGGAGAGTGTGAATCGAAAGTTGAGAGCCGAGTATGATAATAAGACGTACGACAATATTGTAATCAGTTCGTTGTATTGAATATTACGTGTTAAACCAAAGCATCGTTACTTGTCCTTCCTCTAAGACCCATTAAGATACTACGGATATGATACGTGCAATTAATTTATCGTAGAAATACCGTATATCGATGAACGTTCGTGATTAGATAGCCGAACCCAATTGGTAAATCAGGGCAACAACGTGTGCAATCTGAAATAAAAAATCAAGACCAAATATTCATGCAGGATTTCAATGCAATCTGCTGCCAGACGATCGTAGAGAAGTTTCGATAGGT
The DNA here is from genome assembly GCF_910591885.1 of Bombus terrestris. NCBI lineage: Eukaryota > Metazoa > Arthropoda > Insecta > Hymenoptera > Apidae > Bombus > Bombus terrestris. Next base: position 1,971,642 of record NC_063286.1, read on the forward strand.
AATTTTAAATAAAGGGTATAGAATGGCGGCTGGGAAGCATAGTGTTGATATGCGAGCGGAAGACAAGCAGCATCGTAGAATCGCGGGTAAATAACGTACATTGGCGTTAATAAAGTCGGGTGCAGGCCAAAGGTTTGCCGAAATTTAATAGCGGGCCGGATATTACTCGAGCATCGGCAAAGGGACGTATCTTTTTTCCTTGCTCGGCAAAATGAACGTTACTTCCTGCGTCGATGTTCACTGGTGGCGCGTTCCGATAGAGGAACGGCCACGAACGTTAATGAGTCGATTAGAAGACAGCTAGCTCGATCAAAAAGATCCGATAAAACAGGCACATTTCGTTCATTTCGTACGATTCCTGTTGACTGTCTCTTATTCGAGAATCGTATTAATTGCAAACAATATAGTAGTTCACGATTTTATTATCGAATGACATAAAACTTTTTACGTGACACGTATTGACATTTCCCATTTTTCACAGAGAGGCAATTTTAAAATTCACTGCGTCAATTTAACCCCCTGTTACCGATATAGACATTTTACTCGATCCCATCCTTTTCATAACTTTGAAACTATCGCTAATAATATATTCGTACCTTCTGGTCTTTAGAAAAATTCGTCCGCCGCATAATCGAACGTAACCCACTGTTTGGTTACTTTATGTGAAAATATTCGTTTCCAATGAAACAAATAAACAAAAATATTTTTATCTTGTCTCTTTCCAGACCTCGATCTTTTCGTGAAAAATTTCGCAGACTTGAAAGTTGACAATTTCTTAAACAGCAAGAGAAAATATCGCGAACGAAATGAAATACAATCGAGAAAGGTACACGAATAATCCGAGGTACGAAATTGATATTACCGGCTTCTTTCCCATCGCGATAACGTTCAAGCTCATTAAAGGAGAAAAATATGCGGTTGTTAATGACTTTATCAGCGTGTAGGAAGGGGAATGGGACGCGGTTTCCGACGGCCGCTAAGACGCCGCATCGAGAGATTTAATCACCAAGTATTTAGACGTTTCTCTCTCTCTCTCTCTCTCTCGAAAGCGGTAAGATTAATAGCCACCGCGCGAGAAGCTGCAACGCGAATTTACATCGCGACGCGTTCTTTAAGAAAATTGCTCCCCCTAATTCCGCCAGCCGTATTTCCGCACAGCCGTAATATCGCGCCTGTTGAAATTTCGCCGCGGAATATTCCTCGACCTTCGGAGCGAACGTTTCCACAACCGGGGAGGGACGTTAAACTTGAAATATGTGCCAGAACCAGCCACTTGGTGGATTTAGTTTCTCAGACGAGGATCGCTCAAGACTTTCAAGCTATACTTTATCCAGCTTTTCGATCATCGAATAGTTGGAAATCGAGATTATCATTATTATATATGGAAGCGACACAACATTTGTTCAGCGATTTAACGCTGAAACGGATTCTTTCGTTGTTCCGCTTACCGAGGATACACGGGTGCTTTTGATAAAATTAATCGTGACTTTCATCGACGTAGAGATAGAGTCGCACCGAGTGATTCATGAATGTACGTCGGTACTTTGGCAGTTGCAGTAAATGGTAAATCGTGCAGCAGTGTATACCGAAGCACGAGGCAAGCGCTCGAAACATTTCCTTTGATCATGCGCGACTCGAAAATTAAGATATACTCATATCGATTGGACAAATGTTTATATATTCAGTTATCTACCCTTGGTACATTTATTGTAATGTGTTGCAAGTCGATAATTGCAATGTTTAAGAATGTTGCCTCCTTATGATACACGTATAACGAATGACGAGTATTTGGTTTGATATTAAAAGCGTGAAAAAGAAAGATGGTTATGGATGAACGTGTTCGAATATTTCCTGAAAATGTGTGGATGGAGTGGCAAGGCAAAGTAAATAGATAGATAGATAGAATGTGCAGGTGGTGCAAGGATAAATGATGAAAAATGCGTGCATGGCAAGTTGGACGCTTTTGATAGCTAGCCTTTGTCAGAGATTTTAATCGAACACGGAGAGAGATACAACGTATCTAAATTATTATATTGTTATTAAACCAGTTATTGTTGTTTCTTTATATCTCGCGAGTTCAATTTGTTTCCAACGAAATAGCGAAAACGTTTCGATTCCGACCGCCTCGCACCGTGCTGGCCGGTCCACCAGCGATATCGCAAAGCGTTTTAATTAATTACGCGGCCTGGAAAGTGGCTCCTGCGACGTTATAACTTAAATTCATCGAAAAGTTTAGTTCAGCTCGGTCGGAAAAATATCTCCGAACGGAAGTGATGAAAATTGAAGCCTTTGCGCTAACCAATTTCGGTCGAACTCTGAAACAGAGAAAATTAACGAAAGCTAACGGTAGCAAGAGAAAAGGAGAGGCCGGGGGAGAAGTTGACGGATTATATACATACGCGCCAAGCAATAACGTTCTCCCCGTGAGCTGAAGGAACTCCGTCGGAGGCTGACGAGTACCTTACCGCTATGAAATTTACGCTGAAAATGTCAGCTACCTTGATCTCAAAAGGACCGATAATTGCAATCTCGTTTTTTCTCTCCAGTTTTCCACCCTTCCGTCTCTTGTTTTCTCCCTGACAATATACGCATGTTTTCGCGTTTATACGAATGTCGCGGCAATATTCGCAACATCGGGCTTCATCGGTCGCGCGCCACGACGTTCCGCGATTAATTACAAAACTGACCTGTCGCGTTTGCCCCGCGATGCGTTTTTTCAACCTGCCGGCGGAGATTAATCGAATAGAAATCCGAGATCGCGGCGTAAAAGTCGGGTAAATGTTTGCTTTTTAATTTGCCGCCGATTTCGCGAATACTCGACGCGACCAGCAACGGTTTATAGAAGACAGGCTCCGCACCAATCGATGACACATTTTTAGTTTTATGACCTTTTTCTTTTAAAAACAAGCAAAACGTCCGTGAAATTCATACTTTACGCGCCAAACACTGTTTATTAACTCGTTACACGACCCCGTTGTCTTCTCTTTCTCAGAGTATACCATTCTTAATACATCTAGCGTCACGCGTATAAATTCAGCGAAACAAGCTCACGAAAACAAAGTCAAACAGACAGGCTGTTCTTCGATCGAGACACTCTGCTGTTGCTCGTTCGCGCTTTCGGTAAATTGCAGCATTAAAATCCTAGCTTGCCGTGCTTTAATCGTACTTGTCTCCAATCAAATATCCTTCGAATCGTTCCAGCCATTAGTATAACATATATACTTAAAACTATGATGTATTTGTAAAGCGACTTGTAAAGCCTGAATCTAGCTGGTTGAAAATTTAGTTGGCCGAATATTATATTTTTGGATCACGATCGGTCCAGTCGATAGTACTCGAAACCATAGTACGCGTTATTCGTTTCTCAAATGTTGCTTCTGGTCTTTCGCGTCGATTCGACCGACTGAGAGCCTAAGTAAGGCAGGATCGAAAGCGGTTCGAAAGCGGAGCAATCCCCCACAAACTTTCATCTACTATGCTCTTGTCGCTTTCTTGAATATCGGAAGGCGAACGGTAAATGCGTTCTTAACGTGTGTCATGCGTAACTGTTTTGATTTCGAAGAGGTATCGCAATCGCGACTACGAGAAGAGAGATGGATGGCTATAAATCATGATGAAAAATATTTCGTTACGAGATAAATAATCGTCTAACGTAGCTGCAGGTTGGCCGATCTGTATACGTGTAATACCACCCGTACTGTCGTAAATTTTATTGGCGAGTGGTCTGAGCCAGAAAACTCTGAAAGGCCGTGCTTCTACCACCGTACTATCTTATTATTTAGGATTAGACTTACAGCAGATTTATAGCATTATAGATTTATCTTAGAAAGGAGAATACACGTGTAGGTCCTTAGGACGCGTATCGAAAATCGATTCTACTCTGCGTTCTGTTTTCCTGTTGCTTTAGTTTCGTTATTATTTAATCATATTTCCACGTTTCGAGTATCTACTCGTTCTCTACTCGTTCTCTACTCGAGAACGGTACACTCGTGCGGTATACTCGAGAATTTAAAGGACAACGAAACACTGGCGAAATTTCTTGCGGTGAAATATCGTGCTCCTTCGCGTTTTAAATCGAATAATAAATAATAAACACGTAGACCGCGGGAAACACGTGAAGTGGTCCCGGTCATTATTCTCTGCCGCGCATTCCCCGTGACATGAATTTACACATTTTGCACATTGTATCCACTTTTCTCCGTGCGTGTCGCGGGAATATAAACCATCGCAGTAAATTCACGGACGAATGCGGCAGACGGGCACGTCGTGTGCGAACAGTGTTAACCGACCTTCCACCAGCCATTAAAATTATCCATTCAATGAGATCTTTCCAAGAAAATTTCATCGTCGACCTACTTAACCGCCTGTTACCTAACCACGAGTTTGCGTCGTAACTGTTCGATGAGACTTGGAAATTCCTATGCAGCGCGTGATAGATGGCCAAGAATCGGATTACCATCGTAAGCTCTCCGATCGAATAATTATATCGAGCATTGATTCGTGCACTTTGAAGAGTGTACGAAGCAATTGGTCGAAGCTATATGCGATAATCGAACTGTAGATGTGTTAGGTAAATTCAAATTTTTACGAATACATGCCAGTACTGATTATTTTACATTATCAGAAACGCTTGATGCGAACGAAATAACAAATTACGAATAACGATTACAAAGTACCAATGCTGATGCATATATTATTCCGAGGAGAATATGACACTAACCGTGATAATAAAAGGAATTAAACGTTATATACGTAAATTTTACTAGAATTACTAGTCATTTGATGGTTCTACATGACGTAAAATCAAAGAACCGTAAAGCAAAAGGTCGCTAAGCTACAATCCGTAACTTGCCGAGTCACTGATCTTATTGCTTGTTAAATTAATTGCTTGTTAAATTAAATGTGCTACAGGGTCAAAATATCCTAATGCTTATGGCCTCCGATACAAGTAGAGATTTATTATACTTGCTGAACGTTACACCGAATACACTTTACTTTCGATATTTCTGTGTGTGCACTTAAATTTCCCGTAAACACATAAGCAGACGATTATATTGCAGAAATTCCAATTATCTAATACGGTCCACCTGTCCGATCATGATTCTTACTTCGCTAACCTCAACGGCAAAAGCCACCGGAACAGAACTTCGTAATCGGTGAAAATCTAAACGAAACGTACTCGAATCGAGAGTGAAAGCCGAACAGAAGGTTCGACGACAAAGCGAAACCAAACACACGGGGGCGGACAATAAACAAATTCCAGCGAAAGAGAATCGGCCGGAGACGCAGCGCGTGAAACGCACGTCGCGTTCGTTCATCGTATCGGCGTGTTTTGCGCAAAGCGGTGGCGCGTTGGTGAATCCGCGCGCGCAAAAAATCAATGCGACCGTGAAAAGCGGGAAAAAAGAGCGATGGAAGAGGTAAAAGGCAGCCGTTCGAATCGGTTTTTATCTCGCGGCTTGAAACCGGCCAGCCAGGGAAAAAAATTGCAAAGAGCGGTGCGTCGACGAGGGAAACGAAAAGACGGTTGGTCCCAGGGGAAGGCGTCGGCCATCATCCCCCGTTCGTGCGTTTCGTTTCTTTCTTTCTCTCTCTCTCTCTCTTTGTAGCAGTCCCTTTATACGGGACCAACCGGCTACGTCCGTCGTGGCCGTATAATCGATATCGCATGTAACATCACGTTTCAATCAGCAAACGACGTTGGAACGCTGCAAAAAGATCGGACAAGGGATGCGTCTCGTGAAATATTCCGAACACGGTTTGGACAGCCTTCCTGAACCGCCGCCACCCTCGGGAATAGAGCGTCGATACTTTTTGAGCGAGATTACCTTTGTTTAGCTTTTTCGATGGCTTCCGATCGATACCATTTGTCGAAGCGTGAAAGTATTTTATTCTCTGGATTTCTGAATTATTTATAATGCTCGTCATCGGCAAGATGATAGTAGAAGAGCATAGCTGCGAAACACGTAGATATTCTACTCGTTCCTCCTCCAATTTATAAATATACATTTTTGCTCATTTTGCCAAAATATCTATTTTTAGTAAAACTTTGATATTTGACGTAGGTTATGAATTTTAAATGTCACATAGAAACTTTAACGAAGTTGTTAGTGTATTAGTAAGGTATACTTTCTTTATCATATAAATCCCATTTATTGGTATCTTCATTATGTAATTCAGTTTTTCCAACGTTCGAGTTGATGTAACGACTGTCGTAAAACTTTTGGGCAAAGATGTACAATTCGATATAAATAAGTACAAGTATTTCTGACAATTTAACCAAAGTTATGTCATGTGTCTGCACATTTCAGATATATTTTTGCCTGAAATGTTACGTATCGTTTGAATATTCGTTAAAATTTTCTGAATATTTCACTGCATCGCGTAATAATTCAGTCGAGTTGTGGAAACAAAATATTTCCATTTACTTGGTCGCTGTAGATGACAAATTTCTACGTGTGATTATCTCGGCCAATAACGAAAATATATGTATGCTAATTTTAAGATCGTTTGAGAGGAAGGTGATTATGCTGCCGATCTTCTTCCTAATAACCGATAATATTAATGAGATTGTAATAGATCAGGTGTGAGAATAGTGTGCTAGATTCTATTGTATTTTCTTCAAACTTGCCACTCAGGATAATTAAGTAACTAGTCTGGTGGTGTATTGATATTGTAAGAGGGGTATGTAGTTTGCGCGGCATGTTGGCGCAGCAAAGTTTCGACAAGATTGCCATTGTATTTACAAATAATAGCGAGTTGCCGTGTGGAGGGTTCCCGAGGGTACTTTGAATACCTGTTTCCGAGTGACTGACTTTGTCTTTGCCGAATCTTTTTCCAGATAACAAGTACTTACTGTTAATTGCTTTGGAGATCCTGTTCGTGGGAAATTTCTGGCAAACGAAGAACCACCGGTAAACTAGCGAAAAAGGAGGACAGAGAAATTCGGACTTTTAACTAAAAAAACTGAAAAATCAAGAAGACTCGGTTGAAACTATTCAACGCTTGGCCACGGCTTCGAAATTGAATAAACCACTTAAATTAATAAGCTCCTCGGTCTCGGAGGAAAACTGGCCAATTATCAGAATGTTCGTCTTCTTGGAGTCGAAAGAACGTCGGGAGAACTTAATATTCCCTTTAGCGGAGCGCGGCATCATGTAGAATGATCCGCGATCGCTAAAGGCGATAAGAATTTAATTATCATTTCGTATTGAAATATTACTTTGGGGAGCGCGAGCACGACGGCGCGTTTGACCAAATTACGAATCGGCTGTAATTAACAAACTGACAGACGTAATTAATTTGTGTGCATTTTAATAATTCGAAATCTCTTTCGTTTCTATTTCGGTCAAGCAATTAGCAGGAGAAACGAATCGCTTAGCGATTCGTTATTAACCTTTCGACGATTTGGCAAGCTTGTTTGCTTTCCAGTTATTAACGAGCGTTTATAAGTTGGCCGGACTCGTCGTCTCCGCGATCCCTCGCCTTGCAAATTTTCAAGCACTCGTTCCTTTACGGACTAATGACGTCCAACGATTCGAAGGTTTTAAAAGTTTCGAGTCTTCCATGTTTCCATGGACCAGACAGTCGCGAACAACTTTAAACGTAAAATCCTTGTTTTCGCGGCGATTAAATTACTAGAGTCATAGAAATATGGCATTCAGTCGGTCCGACTCTTTCGTTTCATTCGGCCGAAATTCTCGTATAAAAATCCATTCAAAGGAAATGTTACCGCGTGTATCAAAAGTGTTGGTAGTTATCGGAATTTATTAAAAATATTTCAAGAAAGGAATCCAGTCTAAAAATTGTATTGCACGTACGACTGTGAGTTTTTAAAATTCGCGCTCATAAGCGATTCTGACGAGCAGAAAATTTGGAGACCGGGAGGCCATAGTATCAGCGGCCATGAACGCCGTGGGCGACTCGCAATTAATCGCGACGCATTATTCATGGGTCGGTCGAGTAGCGCGGATGTTGCTGCGGGAAAGAAAACGTGAAAAAGTAGCGCAATTACCGATACGTGGCCGGCTATTATCAGCGAACAGAGATGCATTAAACGAAACGAGAATATTAATTGACGCGTATTAGATAGACGGCTCTTTGCTCACTCGGGAATTTTTCCTTCGTGGTCGGAAGGCTCTCTCTCCCCATCGATTTCTCTCTACCTGTGACACGTCGTCCCATCCAGAGTAATTTTCAACTTGAAAGACTGCATTGGTGCAATCGTGTAAAAACCGTTTGCTATCGCGTACACGAATTTAGCCGTCGCGTCAGATTTCAAGCACAATTTCAGATTTCGAGCACAACGAGCAACAACGAAAATTGTTTCTTTTACGCAGAATCATTACGTTGGCAAAGAAATCTGCGCGACGACGGGACTGGATTTTACCAAAAACTGGTGGAAATATTGTATCAACTGCGAAACTCGCGTAGTAGATTTCACGTTGACTCTGAAGCTGAGCAAGAAGTGGCTCGGAAGAGATAGAGAGCGCAAGTTGGAGGAGCGACTTCGTTTCGCAATTGGCCGTCGTCGAAATCATGTCCCAGGTGTGGTAGACGCCATCGACTCGAAGTAGCCCGGGAACCAGAGGATAGACTTGGAGAGGGTAGTTTTCCAAAGTCATCCGATTTCCATCCGGACGACTGGTTCGTCCCGGTGGCTCGTGACTCTCCAACGCTGTCCACACGAACAGAGAGAGAGAGAGAGAGAGAGAGACTAAGTTTGAAATTATTCGAGTCGTCTGATTCGCGTAAATGAACCCTTTCGGCTAATCTCGAGGGGTAAGCGTCGGCGTATGCAAATGGCGCGGGGAGCCGTCCCGGAGTTTTCGGGCCGCTGTCACTCCGTCGGTACCTTTATTAATAACGCACGAATAAATTTCTCCCGTCACCGCGAAGCGTTCGGCAATTTCGATATCGAAAACGTGATCCCACCTGTTTCGAGAACAAAGTTTCACGGACAGATATCGCGGCGGAACGAGTGCTGAATTTTGAATCGGCGAACTTGTTGCCCTGTCTGTTCGTTTGTTAGACAGTTCACGGTAAGTTCGGGGCGGTGCGCGATTTTTCACTCTGTCTCCATTCCCATGCTTGCAATCTAGTTGGAAAATTGTCTTTCCAGATGACTCGGATCGTTGCTATTTAACGAAAGTGTAATCAGGCCGACAACGTTTCTATATCATTTATTTACTTATTCGTTTATTTACGGGATGAACCCTTTGAAATGTTTTCCGCGAGTCTCTTCTCGTGGAGTTTAAAATTTGATTCGTTCGTAACCGTGCGATTAGCAATATAGAGAAATATTTTACCATAACACTGTGTCGCTTCCACGTTCGATCGATCAACAACGACTTAACAGATGAATCAATGACAGATCTAATTATTAGTTGAACGAATCGCGTGTTCGCATAAATGGCAAAGTTTATTCGCAGCGGCGCGACCGGTGGCTCGAAGTGATTCATATCCATTTGGCGACGAAAAGAGTCGCGTTTCGAAAACGAACCGGTCCATTTTTAGGCTCCGCCGCGCACACGTATACGTACAGCTACACGTAGACGCGCAACCGCAAAAACGACGAAACACGAATTCGCTCTTGGAGGGCGTACGAATAACTGGGAAAGTGAGTGCGGTTTCCAGGCTGCAGGGATTAATAGGGCGCTGGAAGGAAACTATTTTTTCTTTATTCACGTGTGAAAGACTCCGTAGAAGCGAGGGAACGAGTGCGCTTTCCCCCGTAGTCCTTGTATCAGATAGATCTGTGAGCAAGACGTCGTTCCTTTTTCAACGTAAACCAGCATCCAATAGTGTGGATATTTATACGTCGATTCAAAGGTTTCGACTGGGCTTTGAACCGGCAATACCAGCATCGCTCTGGCCAGATAGTTGGTCGTCTAAGCACCAAACGCGTCGAACACGGTTTAACTTGGCTGATCAAACAGAAGGACGGTACCGTCTGTGTGGCGGAATGGCATTTGTTTCTCGTTACAATAGAATACGATACAGTTTACATTGGCGAGAAAGTTGCGCGGTTCATTTGAAGAAAAATCTTTTTCTCGTAGAGGAGCATGGATTCTTTTAGGCCTGTTTTCAGAGTAAAATTCCAGACCGTACTTTTTTTTTCGAAATTTTGGGCGTCAACCGTGCGTCGAAGCATCCGTTTCGAAACCCAAAACAACCGATTCGCATTTTTCCGCATTTGCTGAAGCGTTAGAGCGTAAATTTGGTCGTGCTGCGGAAAAATAACCGTAACGCTGGCTGCCAGCTGGCAATCGCCGTGAGTAATCGAAAAAATACGGTACCTGTTGCAAAATGAAAATTCGTTTTCATAGGTCTTCCTATCGTTCCTTCGTTGTTGTTCTTCCAAACGTCAAACTCGAACAATTTTTGTTCAAAAAAAAAAAAAAAAAAAAAAAAAGTAAAACCACCCCGTTACTACCTTTTAATCAGAATGTTGATTAAAGTGCACGCGCGTTCTGAAATTTCGGGAGCGGAGCGCTGCCACGATGTTTTCAAACAATACCACCTGTATCGAGTTGCATTTTGAAAATGAAGCTTCCCTCTTCTTGCGATCGGTGCGGCGGAATCGGACTTTGCGGAAACAGAACGTGAACTCCCCCCCGGCGCGTACGAATAACTGCGAAAGTGGCTGCAATTTCGAACAACCAGGCTTGGATGTGGCGAGGAGGGGTGTACGCGCCGCACCGATCCCAAAGGGTGCGAGAGTCCGCCATCGAGGGTCAGAGTCCAGTTCTCTGGCCAGATATCAGTTCCGGTAGTTACGAGTTTCTCTACTCGGGGGAGAGAGGCGAAAGGAAGATGAGAGACGGGGAGAAAGGGAGAAAGGGAGAAAGGGATAAAGAGGTGAATGTAGGCTGTTGGAACGAACAGAGACAGAACGACGCAGAGACGTATGAATCGAGAAAGGTTGATTAACGAGCTAGAAATCGAAGAACCGGAGGGTAATCGTTCGACGCGCGTTTCGTTATAGAATATTCATGCGTTTATTTCTTTTCCGATGAATTATCGGTTCTCGTGGCTAACTTTCCTTTCTTCTCGCGGGACAAATGGAACGCTCGATGTTGTATAATATAAGATGTTGTTCGAGGACTCGTTTATTATTTATGAGGCAAGTTACGAATTTCTAGCGAGAAACGCGAAACGTCTACTCGTAGATAGTAACTGCGCGGGTCAATGTCATGCCAGAATATATCACTGAGATGAACTGGCGGCTCTCGCGATGTATCACGTGGAAACGAGAGTTCCGTTGAAGGACTTGCTTTTTCCCAGCAGAACTTTTATTTCGGTGGAATAATAGCGTGCATCCTTCTCCGCTCCTAACTCTGCCAGCCAGGATTATCGTTCCTCTTTCATTTCGCGCTTCTTCGCTTATTTCTCTGTTTCCGGTTCGGCTGAACGAACCGCTGCTCCTTTATGCTTCGCAGGGGACGAGTATTACGAATGCTCGCTAAATGGTCGTCGAATGCTATTTAATTAGCCTTTCGAGCCGGCTTGGCCCGGATAGCGGCGTTGAGTGGATGCTACCGAATTTAAATGCCATTTGGACGCGCTTTTCGCACTGATTTCAATGCATCCTTGAACGGAAGCACGCCAGTCGGAGCATCTTCTTGCTGCATCGCGTCTACGCTTCGACCTCGATTCGATTCTCGAGAAAGGAAAAACGAGAGAAAAGAAAAGGCGGAGCGAGCGACGCGCGAAGAAATTTCAAACATTCCACTCTGCCATCCTTTTAATCCTCGCTGGGAGCGACGCGCGGCATCGATCGTTGGGGAGAGAATCGACACGCGACATCGACGCTATTTAACGGCAGAACCGATAAAAATGGATTTCGACAGGCCGACGCCGTCGATTCAAATGACCATGCTAAGCGGGTTATCGTTTCGCGTGATTTTGCAAATATTTGCTCATCGATCACGCGGGGGCACGATGTACGCGTCAATTAACATTTCCATGTTGCCGACCAATGTTCGCCGCCGTTTCGTAGACCGCATCGCTAAAAACCGGCCGGGACTTCATTTTCCAAATGGAACTATTTCACGGTTTCGCAGTTGAAAGAGGAGAGAGAGGCGATGCGATGGCGTGAGATGAAAGATGGAATACATGCCCGGTGGAGAAAGAAGGCGGCGGAAGATGAAGCGAAGGGTCGAGAAATGAATAGAAGGTATTCAAGCTACGACCAAAAATTCGAAAGCGATGAATGTACGTACGTGCCACTCTGTGAATTACGTTGAACGCGAACAGCCTGCCTGCCTCGGAAATATTTCGCGGGAAAAAAGGGAAACCGGTCGATCCGTACTCCGCCTCCTTGAACCTTCCATCTTCCGTGGCTATAATTAATTGCTCGCCTCAAGTTATTTATACTTTGCATCCCTTGCGTAACGTCCATGCTTCTTAACGGCTGTATCAATTAGAGAAATCGTCCAATATGTTTACGCGTCGTTCCACGTAGATATTTTACGAGCAGATACACGCAACGAACCACGCTTTCTCGCCAAATCTACGGTAAAACGAAACCGAGAAAAATGGCAACGATTGCCAGTTCGACGCCAACGAATCGGGCGAACTTGCTCGCGGGATTCCTCGGCGAGCAGCAAGGAACCGAATTTTGTCCAAGTCACGTTTGGAGGGAACTTGAAAAAAATCATAATCGCGCGAAATTTTTCACGGCTGTAGACTTGGTCGGACGAGAAGGAGGAACGGGAGAGCGGTGAATCGTCGCGACGCTGGTATAACAGCCGCGGAGCCGTGCAAATATTTGCGGAACCTGGGGAATCACGTTTGCCGAAAGTTCGTTAGAGCCGGCAGAAGGTGGATTTTCGAAGCGTAATTGCGACAACGATATCGCGGTTGGAGCCGCGAAATGAGCACGACTCCGTTGTTGTTTCCGCAGTCTCCGACGACGCGAAAACGTACGCGGTAAGGGCAAGGGAATTTTTCGCGGCTCGTTGCGCCAACGGTCTTCGAAGATTCAAATCGAAGATTATGAAATTGAAAACTGTTTGGAAAAACGTTGCATGCATTGAATTTCGATTTCGTAACGCACACGCAACGATCGGCATTTGCGGCACACGACCGCACAAAATTGAATATCAACCCATCGAACTGCAATCTATCTATCGATTCACGTCCTTGCTTCCTCGTTACCTTGAACGCTCATATTCCGTGGCTAATCAAGAGGCGAGGTTGACGTTCGATCGCGTATCGAGGCGATCGAGCCGCGCGTACGAAATTGCTCGGCAAACATCTTGCCGTGTCTTGCATGCAGATGACCCCGTACTACGATGCGAAACGTTTGGAGCAACGACGTGGTTCGTTCCCGTTCCCGTTCCCGGTTTCGCAGGCAAGAAACGCTCCATTCCGTCATTCTTTGCCCCTCGATCCCTGAGCAAACGTAGCCGCTCTCCGCTTTCGCGTTCGGAATTCGAATCGAGTGCACGCGCGAATCGCGTTTTTCTCGACCAACTCGTCTCGCTTTTATTTCTTGCCCGTTCCCGTTGCGCATTTCGCAACTTGGTTTGACCTCCTCCGCAATGGTAATAAGGAAATGAATCCGCCTCGTTGCTCGACCGTGATCATACTTTGGTACTCTCTATGTACGCGGCTAGGCTGCTCCGAGCTAAAGGCACATTTTATTTACTCGGCAATGTTTGCTCCTAAATTAATTGGACGTTTCGAATCGTTATTTCGTATTGCTTTGGTCGACGATAGAAGTGACTTTTAATCAATTTTACCGCGTAACGGTGTCGCCTCGTTTTGAATGATAGCGGTCCTTAACGCGATCAACGTGGCAGCCTTTGACGCGGTGTATTATGGTAAAATTCTATTATACCTGGCATCCAGGATGTTCGCTTAAGAAGTTCTCTGCTACAGTTTATGGTGTCTTCGTCGAATATCTTTGGTCGAAAAACGAATCGACGATAACGTCCTCGTCTATAAACATTCTGCACAGTCCTAATCACGGTAATCGTAATGGCTTATTCCGCGATGGTTGAAAGCAGCTTGATGGTTGAACGCGAAGCGTTCCGAATAAGAGAAACTTTCCTTGACCATAGAGATATCATTGTTCCGCCATAGAAACGAAGGGAACGTGTAACGAACAATTGCGATGAAGCGAGTTGCTGGAGGCCGGTAGCTATTCAGCCACGCTACCTGTTGTCCTGTCGTTCGACGTGGATCCACTCGTCGACAAGATGACTCTCGCCGGTATACAAATTGGCCGAGCGTTGTCGTACCTTATTAGCTGACGATGCACGATCCATTATTTCCTGCGAAACAATGCACACAGCCTGCTCGTCCCGGCATCTCGTAATCGATACATCGTCGACAGATAAAAGTTGCTCGACGCACGCCGTCAGGTGGAGAATCTCGACTCGCCGAGTCGACGAACGACGCGCGGCGACGAGAGTTAGCCCCGGAGAACGCAGAATGGTGGAAAAAGGTGGATGGGACGCTGCCGCTGTAAGAGCGGCTGAGAAGGGGTCGCCGATGGCGAGCCCTGCTGGGACTTAATTAGTCAAAGCCCTTGCCAGCTTACTTGCAAGTGCCTCATTAGGGCCGATGTCGCGTCTCGTAATTGGAACGCGCGTCACGACTAATTACGCGAGGATGACGCCCACGGTGAAATAAAGATTTGCCGTTATGGCGGTCCCTCGCGGTCGTCGTTCTTCTCTCGAATTTAACTCATTTCGTCTCTTGCGTTGTCTATTTTCTTCGGTCTTCCGGACGCTCGATACGCTAACTCGTCCAAACTAGATTCGCCTACCAGTCGGTAGGTTCGGTGCACGTTTTTGCGGAAATTCAGATTTGCAGATTCAGCACAGACGCGTTCGAAGAAACAGATTGTTATATTATTGTATAGGTATAATTGTTGAAATTTTATCAAAGTGTTTTTCAAATCAATCGCGGTTAAGAGAAAAACGGGAACGCATGCGCGTCTGCCAACGTACAGCGTGCATCGACGTCCGATATGTCAAGCGAATTTTTAAAGCCGAAGCAGCGAGACACTTTCGTGTTATACCGATGACACCGTGTTATAGCCGGTTAATAGAACTATAAATGATAAGGCGTCGCGTGCCAGGTTGCGTCGATTCGTGCGAAACTTTCAGCTCCAGATTACCTCTACAGGTAATATACACGCAAACGATATCCCAACGCAGCCACGGTGTCTATCGGATGAATCTTAAATTAAGAGACGATATAAAATCGCTCTTCTTACATATACCACGCTTCTCTGTATAGCATCTCGTTTCTAATTCACAGAATTTCAACGTGGAACTTTTCTTATCCCCCATTGACGACGTTCTCCTCGCGAATTCCAACAAATAAGATTTTGTTCGTCCTTGGCGCGATCTAACCGCAAATTCGTTTCGTAACGAAGTTGGTTCTGGAAAGCAGAAAATCGAACAACCAACGCTTCGCTCGAATCTTCCTTTCCGCGTTTAATACGATCAAGATCTTACGGGCCCTCTAATTTACACACCGGCAAGCTTAGACGCGTGATAAATTTCGCTCGAGTAACCCACTTTTCCAAGTAATATCTGCATGCCGGGGCGGATTTCCAGCGAGTCGATAGGTTCCATCGGAATTCGGTTTAACGGAAGTCGTCGCCGGGAACGATGGCGGGCAACCTTAAGGCGGCAATTTGTCAAGCCTTGTGTCATCCGCGTAAAACCCTCTCGTTATTGACCTTCAACGTGCCGACAGGGCTGCGTCGCCATGGAGTCTTTAAGCCCGCATTCACGGCCCGTAAAATTGCCTATCGAGGCCTCACCGCATCGCGTCGCACTCGCTACGGCCTTTAATTATTCCCAAACGGTTGCGTCGTATTTTATCGGCCGTCGAAGGTTGCCGTCGTTCGATCGCCCCCGGGTTTCCTCTCCCGCCCTCTGCAAAAATCTACCGAGTCGTGCGATTTTACGCGGTAAAGGTCGACCTGGCTGGACGCGTCCCGCCATCCACTAATTTTCCAACTCGATTTTCCAACGATGTTTCGATACTACTGTATACACTGGTTCACGAAAGCGTTTGAACGCTTGCAAAAACCTTTTACCAACGTTCGTTGATCTGTTTATTTTAACGTCGCCTTGTGATCAAGCTTATTTCAATATTATGATTGGTATTTCTTGATTTATTAAAAGTACGTGCTTTGCATCCGAATCAAATGAAAAATAATTTTAACAACATAAGATTAATCGATAACGTATCGAATTTCGACGTTGTTCTCCTGTAAACATGCGGGAAATATGACGTATGTTCTTCGCTTACGATATCGATTTGACTTTGAAGAGAGATGGTCGTTCAACATTCAAACATGATAAAGAAATTTATCTTTCTTTTATTTACATCGTAACGTCAATCATCACTGATTATACTAGGTTTGCTTTCTTTTCTATGTATATATAGTGAAGGATTTTGTTACGTTTTACCAATCATTTCTCTAGTCAAGTTGTTCGAAGAAACTTTAATTCGTGGCGGTATCGACCACGGAACTTTCCAACGGCTTCGCCGTACAAAGAGCTATGCCGTCAAAGCGTAATACCGACATGTCCAATGTACCATCGATATCCCTATGTTTCTTTCGCCGACTTCTCGGAGGAACGCATACGCGGCGACCGCCGCGGTACATCTAATAAACGCGCGCGTAGTAGGCATATCGAAGGGCAACAAAGGAAAGAAACCGTGATTTTTTTTACACGTTGATAACTTTCATCACATATCGTCTCTGTTATAGGATAATAATTCCTTAAATTTCTAAATATCTGTTGTTAGTAAAATGTCCGCGTATTGTCGGGTTCCGAAAATTTCACCTTTCGGTATCCAATGAACAGTGGAAGCGGAAATTGCGGCGATTTACCTAGCCGTACATAAGTTTAGAAACGTGACTGCAGAACGAGGGTAGGTAGCATTGTCTAATATCGCGATGCGATCTACGCGCGATTTCTCGCGATATTTAAGAGAACGCGAAAGCGTGTAGCTTGAAAAGTTGCGAGAGGTCGCCGCAATTTACAAACGACCTGGTATTTCAGGAACGAGTGCCTGGTAGAATGGAATAAAAACAAGCAGATAGGGTTCCTTTATTTCGAGACTGGGGTTCCATGAAATATTTAAGTTTCTCGTAAACGAACCATGCGATAACGAGGCTGAGTGCACCTTAAAGCTGCCTCGTTTTCTAAAGTCTCCACAGCCCGTCATTTAACACCTAAATATTTTGCGAGCGGCTTGTACCGTTAAGTTAATGTTACGACAAACTTGTACAATTAAAATCTGTAGTATGTTAATTAATTTTGGCACAGATTGTCTTTGTATTTGCCGGAACCACAAACCGATTTGTAGAGTCGTGATAATTGAATCGATTAATGGAGAAAGTTTAACACTAAAATATAAAATTTCCAGGGGAAAAATAATAGCGAGAGGAACAGTGGCCGCAATTTGTTTACGCATACCCTTATTTTCCAATAAAACGTCGTTTTATTCAGCATTTCGTGTTCGTAGTATCAAATTTCTATACTCGCACGAAAATATCTGCTATCAAAGGATACGAAATTTGATACTTGCGCCAAATTATGATATACAAATATCTGTTGCAGCTGGTGTAAATGAAAAATATATAACGCGAAGGAAAATCAAACGTTTATCCATACATTTCTCTAGAAATCATTCAAATGCTCACAAATATGTTGTTGTAAATCTATCGTTTCTATGAACGATTACGAATAGTCATTTTACCTATTTTGGTACATCCAGTGTTGAGACAGAACAACGAATTCGTATATTCGAAAACTTTTCCAGCTTTCTTGCCGCAACTTTCATCCTTTCAATTCCTCGCGATTAACGACAGTAATTAACCGGTGTAATTCGCGATCGATTGCCTTCATAACTCGATATCCGTATACTTAGAGGGTCCCTCGAGTTTGACACGAGATAGCAGCGTTCTTCCAGTCCTTGAAGGAATCCAGATATTCCTGTGGGGGATGGTCGGAGGGGATCGTGAAGGGCAATATAATCCGTCGGAGGGCTCGCACGGTATTTTATTACAAACTAGTCGATGCCGAGAGCAGGATAAACGCGGGGAGGCTGATGGAACAAGGAGGAGGATGAGCTTTTCGGGATTCGGACAAAGGGAGGCTGTCCGTTCTGGTCGCAACCCTTGTATTGTTTCGTTAACGGTAATCCGAAGCTTTCGCTGTCCCGGCATTTCGGATGAAAGGATTTCGCGAAAGACGCTGGAACGACGTATTTTGTCAAAAAAGAAAGAAAAAGAAAAAAATAAATAAAGAACCGAAAAAAAAAAGAGAAAATGATAGGGGGAAAGCTGACGCACGCGTGCGGCAGGGATTTGATACGATGACATCGAGAGTATTTTCAAAGGTGTAGAGAAACAGAAGATAGAGGCATAGAGCGAACGTAAATTTTGAAATCACGATCCTTTGTAACCTTTGAGACATTATAAGACAAAGTACGCCGTTTTCCTTTGAACGTCGACCAGAACTTTTCTAACCCGCTGCATCTATTTTCGATAGAACTGCGTACGATATATCCGAGGACACTGAGGCAAGCTTTTCCAAACGATACGGCTGATTAGCAACAAAGATAAACGATCAATTAAAAAATTATACATCGAATAGAAGTAATGTGGGAACGGAAGAGCGATAGAAGGAAATAAGTGGTGGTCGTTTCGACGGGTTACGAAAACCGAACGCGAGTTCGTGAACGGACGTTCACCTAATTATTATCGTTGCTGTTATTACGAGGATATTATTATGGCGGCGTAATTATTAATACGCGCGTACGGTGGACAACGTTTTGCCGGCTAAATTGGACGTTTCGTAATTCTGTTACCGTTATCATTATTGTTATCATTATCATAATTATTGTTATTGTTATTACGATTATTTCGTGGAGGGGTCAAACGCGTATAATAATCGCGGCATGAAGCGGTGCGGCCATATAATTATACGATTTCAGGGCCGCAAACCGTGGCAACAATTGCAGCTACGGCTTCGATGGCATGTGACCCGTCGCGTAACCCGTCGATAATTTCCACCCTCTTTTTTCCCCCTTTCTTTCTTTTCTTTAATTTCAAACGCTATCCCTCCAGCGCCGCGATCGTCGCAAAACAATTAAATCCACGCGAAACTCCGAAGCTATTGTCAATCGCGATCGATGCGGCATTCAGCTACCATTTTTAATTCGTTCTTTTTAAGTAAACTACGAATGTCGATACGGCCCATATTAATGGAGCTCGTATCAGTGGCACGCCGCGCAATTCCTACTTTCGTTCGGATCGATGGAGATTAAATTCCGTTCCTGGGATGCCGATCGTCAACGATTCATCGACCGCTTAATTTCTCGCGCGCAATGCGAGCAGAAAGACAAAGAGGGGAATGATTCGTGGGGGGTAACGAACCGCCGGAGAAATATGAAAGGCAACGACGAAGGCGGCTGCTTCCAGTGATGCAAATTCGACCGCAACGTTCGTATCCGAGTATCCAGGCCGATCGTTCACGCTTTCAGCCGGTCCATTTTCGCGTTTAGGTCGTCGCGAGTTATATTTACATGGAAAGTCTCTGACGTTTTTCGTAAATAACACGGTAATACAGAATATTCTGGTAGGCCAGTGTTATCAATGTAACAAATGATGAAACGAATTACTTCGATCGGTGGGAAATCTTGACGTGTTCATTATAAATCTGAGCCTGATGTTATAAAATGCTGTTATATTTACTATTTAAAAAAATAAAAAATAAAAATAAATGCTATTTAAAAAGATAATGTCTGAAACGGAACGTTTCTTCTACCACTACTACCGCCATCACGTTTCACCTTCGCTTCTAGAACTTTCCCCTAATCCTTAGAGCGAGTCTTATCTGGAGAAAGAATAAAAGATATAATATGTTTAATTTACCGTTAACTTCCTGATATTCTTTGGAGAATCTAACGCTATTACGAAGCGTTTTTTCCACATTTTTTTATACTCAAATGGGTATCATACACGTGACTTAGGAGTACGTGTCTACTCGGATTCGCGCCAGTAAACGTGTTAAATTCGGCAAATCACGAGCGAAAAGAACTATCGAGCGATAGACTTGCTTTCCGAGAAGGATCTGTGCCGTTTATGAGGAAATCGGATCGAGTTTACGCCGCGATTCGACAGCTTTCGGCCGTTCGCCGCGAGGTACCTCGTTTATGCGACGTGACAGTGCTTTAATAAATACCTATCGTCGTAAGACCACGGCAAGAGAGGGACGAGAGGCGGATATACAAAGACAAAGAGGCGAACGGTAGGAAGGAATAGAAATGTGCGGCTGGAAAAGAGGGAGGAAAAGGATGCTTCAGGGGATGAGATAAATTGAAAGAGCTCTCGAAGTTGTCAACCTCCACCGCTGGTCACCCCGCTTCGCCTTTTCTAGCTTTCATTCTTTCTTTTCATTTCTCACTTTTCTCTCTTTCCTTTTTCGCTTTCACGTTCTATATAAATACACGCGATATGATTTCCACCCGATCGGAACTTTACTATCTTATCCATTGCAGAAATAGATCTTCAATTTCTGATAAAATTCTTTATAATTCTTTTTCCTCGTTTAACCGCACGACGACAAATAATTCAAATTATTATGAAAATTTCTTCGTAATTTCGCGACTTGTACTTCGCGTCTCACATTCTATCTCTCGCGGATATCCTGAAAATACGCGTCGATTTGGACGATACCTGGCGTACGTGTTAAACCGAATGATCGGGTGGCCGGTCGCTAAAAGAATACGAGATCTCAAAGAACCTGATGATTTAGTGTCACGTTGTACGTTTCGAAGCCGCGAGCCTGTACACACGTCGAGTTTCGCGTGTTTGCTTATTTATTTATTTATTCAGGACGCTTCGAACGCTCGTCGCTTCATGAATACGATATTAGACATTTCCCGGCTGTGGTCCCGTAGATTCCACGGGAAACTTCTTACGGTCGGACTTCCTGCCAGCTAAAGCTGCAGTAGGATCACGCGCACCTGTTCGCATCAACCTCCAAGTACAGCCACTTATAATCCAGTCTCTTTCTTGAAACCATCCTTCGGATCACATTTTCATCCCTCGCGTATATGCTAAAGAGAATCAGTGTCTTTTCTTTTTGCCTGTCGAGCATCGTTGTACGTTCGCCTTGTTTCTTTACTTACACGGTCAAAATATATACGTTTACTTCTGTCATGCTCTTATTTACGTTCTTCGTTCATTTGTGCGATACGTTCGGCCCGTTACTCGGCTGGACGAAGTGCGCAAAGTGGGCCAAAGGATCGTTGAAAGAAAAAAGGATGGGCAAAACTGTGGAATGGTTCGTTCTCTCTCTCTCTTCGAGAGAGTCGAGTAAGTCGAAAATTGAGAAAGCATTTCGCGAAACCGTCAAAGGCATAAATCTAACGGCGAGAAACGTTGAATAAAGGGTAAAATATATTTACGGGGAGGCAGGGTCAGATTAAAGCCTGGCCATGGAGCATAATCAATAGATTCGAATTGTCTGGCGTGACAGCGCCGCAATATCGGAATTCTGCCAAGTTTCGTCGCTACTTGTATCGTCAACCATAGGAATGTCTCCCTTTTCTCTGTGTCCCCCTTCAGCTGTTGCGGTGGACGTATTCGTGTGGGTGTAAATTCGAGCTGCTTTCTCGGATTCTATAACGAAATCCCTTCTCATCGTTCCACCCGTGAGACGGATGAAAACTTTTAGACCTTTGAGGCAGCTTTTTCGGGGCGTGTTTCGGTGACGTTTTCAGCTGGCTACAAAAGGGCTTAGATATTCGGTGATCGTAGGAGAGTCCGTTGAGCCGTTTTTTTTTTTTTTTCTTTTAATAAACTTCACTGTACATTCTGATAGATTTTTCGATTTAGCTTAGAAGTAAATTAGTTAGCTTAAAAGTAAAGTACTTTTACGTAAATTCATAGTCGCCCATACATTATTCCATATACACGTATATGTATATTTATCGATTAGGCAGTACCAGGTTTATGTTCCTTGTTTCTCTTTGGCAATTTGAAAATTGAACCGAATATCCGCTTGCCGAATATCCAGAAACGTATACTCTAATAACGCACATACGTTTCCACGCTAGAAACATCGACACGTATATCGCATGTATGTGCTCGGCTATTTGATTTATAGATCGTAATTTCAAGTTGCTGGAGAATATTTTATAAACCAAAGATAAGCAGTGGAGCAAGAATTCATTTCTCATTTATATTCCGTATTCATGCAGATCTTGGATTCACGAAGCTGTACGACAGAGGAACTTCGACGATCCAATCTTGTCGTATTTCAATCGTTTTTAGCGATCTTTCAGCATGAAACTAGCAATTTTTCGGAGCGCCTGCACCTTTTATATAGTACGAATATAGTATCGCGGACGATATAATTTTTCGCGTCAGACGAGCACGAGTTGCGAAGTAGGGTTGAAAAGTAAAAGTTAGCCTTTCGAGACAGTCACGAATCCATTTTCGGCGAGAAAACACGAAGCGCGTCGATCGCGACGGAGAAAAGAAGCTCGGAACGGTGCCGCTTCCACCCTCTTTCCGGCTGTGGCGACGCGGAAACGCAATTTTCTCCTCTGGCGTTTCCACACCGCTTCCGCGTTCTCGTTACGGCCCGCTCTGGAACTCTATGAATTGTGCAATGTCTTTCCCGTGTCGCGGATTTCCACGGGTTTTATGGTGATTTCGTGAGCTGGCCCGTGTATAGACACAGCCGCGGATCCAAGAGTGATTTCGACGAATGAATAACGGATGAACGTCTGGCCAGACTCGATGCCGCTATCATCTCGTTTCGATCTTTCAGTCGCTTCAATTTCGTTACCAGTTTACCGATTTAACCATTGTCTTTTCCTTTCTTTTTTTTTTTTTTTTTTGTTTCACCATCTCGTTGTTGTTTGCTTTTAAAAACGTGCTTTAAACCGACGGATTATTCGATAAAGTTATTTGCTGAGGACCGTAAGTCCCAATGCCGAAGACAATGGGTGAAACGAATCGATAGGAGCGATATTTTGTTAGGGTTCGGTATTGTTAGGGAATTTGAGCGGAACACGGGAAGGGAGTCGGTGGTGTTAATTGTATAGATTTAACCGGAACCGGGTAAATATGTTTTGTCGGAGTTGAACAGTTTCTCACGATTGCATCGTCGTGCTTAAAATAGTTAAATTTGCAATTTGTTGACATAGGAGAGGGACCGAATGGAACGTGGATGGTTCCCAGTTGATTTTGAGGAATTAATGATGTTGGCTTAGCCCAGCGCGCTCCGAATTGTATTACATTCTGCCCGTCGAATCGCTACTTATGCTTTTTAGCTGAAAAACCGTGGCAGAGGGAGCTTTAGCTCGGATCAACCGCGAACGCTTCCCGACTTCGAATCGCCGAATTTTACCATCAAAAACGACTTTTCCCTCGAGTCGAACCTCATCGATCGATTGACTCTGAAACGAATACGCGATGGTGTTTCGCGACGCTCGTCGCATGAACGCAATACACTTGTCGCATCGCGGACATAGCATAATAATAGCTTCCAATTATTAGAATTTCTTTTTAACCGGTAGCGCGTCGATGAACGTGGTCAAGTATTCGTTTAAAGCTGATTAACCTACGTATTTGCTGCTACCGAACTACAGCTCTTCCGTCTTTGAAATTCCATATTTATTTTACCTTCGTTTTAAACGATAGCCATGCTTTGTTCGATCGTCCGATGAACTTGGTATTAGAGCGCAGCCAAAATAGAAATGAAAGTTATATCAAACCGATGAGTTTATTATTATAATATAGAATGAATCCTTTACAGTCTAACGTTTCGAACGAAACGTAACCATAGCCTTAGATAATTTTATCGATACAACGTGTCTATCGATATCGAGCGTTAAAGAAAATCGTACAGGTGTCTCCGGATGGAAGTCGATGGCGATCAACCAGCGGCCAACTATAGGGCAAAGGATTTCAGTATGCCGTTAAACTATCCTCCTCAAGGGCAGATGACGCAAGAAGAATTTTCATTATGCCACACCAAATACAATCGGTGCGGCAATCAGGTTGCTTCACCCTCGGTTTAAACTCGTTTCGAGGGTCAATAAAGGACCTCCCACCTCCTTCTCGTTCCCTCTAGTTCGCTCTTCTCGTTTCCCTCGCGACCTCTTACCCTCTTTCTCTCTTTCTCTCTCTAGCTCTACGCCGACACGAGCAAGCACGACTCTTCACCGACCCTTTCGTACCCTTTACCGAGTAAATCGCGAAACTTGTTTCTGTTAATGCCTCGACGGCGGCGTCGAGCCACTCGAATCGGTGTTTTGCAAATTGAACTGTAAGGCCGCAAGAGCCACGGGCAGCCGGCGATTATGCCGAAGGCTAGAGTTTCGTGACGAGGATTACGAATCTCGTAACAAACGAGCCTTTTATTCGCGCGGTGTTCCAACCTCTCTCGACTAAAGTTATTTCCCCAATGGAAATTGGACGCGCGCCCCTTAGTTTCACCTTTGCTCGATATACGGAATAATACGCGACGAGAACGATTATAAACGGTGCGAATATGCCCTCCATCCATTTCTGTCGTTTATAAAATCTTTCCCGCTTCGATTCCACGGTTGATCGCGTTCGAGTTTGTAATCTTTTCACTGAACGCAACGGTCGGGGTAAAATGATCAACTGCGTTCGTTTATGAGAATAGAGATACGTTCATTTCCTTGTGTTTTTTCGCGGTGACAGCACTCGTATACTAGCGTCCACTGGGCACGGAACGCTCTTATTGTACTTATGGTAGATCGTATTTAACGTTAGCAAATGTCTCGAGATTTCCGAACAGATGTGTACTTTTAATCGCTTTGCTTTTTTAATTTGATTTTCGTACGCCGATTCTTTTGCAACGATCCATCGCAACAAACGTTAAAGACACCGTGCAGCGATAGCAAGCGTTAGGGGTATCCAATTAATTTGCGCGTTTCTACGCTCGATTCTAAAGAAATTCAATGAAAAACAAATCGAGACATCTTCGTTTACGTTTAGGTTTATTATTTAACACCGAGTGTCTAGGTAGTTGAAATGGAGCCGCAACGCGTTTTGTTCGCATCCTCTCTTTGCCATTGGCAAGGGAAAAAGTGCAAGAACATCCGGCACGTCAGATCGCCGGCTATTGTGATCCGGATCAATGGCAATGCCCGCGCTGGACTTTTATCGACACGGACGAGCTTTGCGTCGAGAATGAAAAAGTACCGTATCAACGTTATACCATGCCCCGAACTATTCCCAGGCCCTTTGAAGCGCCAATCAATTATGTATAGCGAATGAAAGAGACGAGGCCATTTTTTCTCTTACCTCCTTTGTTCGTCATCTGGTTCTGCTTCTTTCGTCGCGTTGATCGCGCTCTATCTCGATCTCTTTTTCCCAATTTCTGCTCTTTTCTTTTATCCAGAGGACGTTGTTCCGACTTCTTGTATTTTCAGATATTGTAACAAACGATTTTCAAATCTAGTGTTACGACTCGAAATAAAAGATTGATCGTTCACTCGCGTACTGAAACATTTCCGTTCATAAGCCGAACACGCTTCATCGATCACGAAAGGTATTTACATACCAACACATTTATTATAGCATTTATATCGTTTAGTGTGTAGTATTTTCGTACGATTGCATAAAAATTGGATATTACGAAAATGAAAGGTAAAGTTTGATGGAAAAGCTGTTCGTTGAAAAATAAAGGTACGTGCTAATAGCTTTCGTAGCCATTGTAATTTAGCTTCGATAGACACAGTTAATAATCTACTTGTACTTTGTAAGCACAATATCCATTTATTTGCAAGTGTAAATTTGCAAGTGTCCCGTGACCGATGGACAACGGTGTACATCGAAAGTCTTGCTCACGAGCTTCACTGTGGATACGATGCCGCTTTTGGTAAGCAGCTCTCGAGATACTTGCGAACAATTGTAACTAGTCTAGACCCAGCACGAGAAATCGGACTCGAGTACTATGATTCATTCGGTTGATCAATTCCCCGCCACAGAAACACGGAGGTTTCTCCGAGAATGGAGTGCCACTTCATCGATATTATTTTCCCATTCCGGTTGGTTGTACAGCCTCCACTCGATCTCCTCGTAACCGGGTCCTCGGTTATTGGACCAAGAACCTGTTCCCCTGAATAACAAATGCTTTCGACCGTACCGACACGTACATTTCTCCTCCTCACGAGCACATTTTCGTGCGTGCAACGGCATGAGAGAAAAAACGGCAAAAGGCAAATGAGAGAGAGAGAGAGAGAGAAAGGGAGGGAGGGAGGGAGGGAGGGAGGAAACGCGAAAGCGCTGGGAATGAATAAAATTGGAGACGTGGAATATTTCGCCCTTGGGAGCAGTGGCCATTTTACGCGCCATTTCAATCCGTGACGTCGTCATCGACAACGAACACACACTCTCGCTCCCAAACGACTGGGAATATTTTCGATTTTTTTCATACCCTAACTCTTCCACCCTTGGCCCGGCCTTCCAATCTTCGTGCTCGTTTTTCATTCGGAAATCGAAACGTCGATTATCGACCCCCGCCGTGAAGATCGTGTTCTGTTTGTCGATCCTGATACATGCTTACCACGCGATGTATCAGTTTTATAGTCGCGTGAGAAGACGACGTCGAATCGAAATCGATGCTCGAACGACATCCCCGAAGGTAAACCGAGAATGACGCGGCGATCTTAAAACGAAATCGAGGATTACGATTCGCGAGTTAAATGGAAGTCGGTTCAAAAGTGAAATGAAAGGTACGGTTTCTAAACCAGGTCGAAACTGATCGCGTTGTTGATTCCGTGGCGTAAATGGGACTGCGAAACGAGGACAGGTGGAATGGTTGAAAATCGTTAGGTTCTATTATCGTTGGATATCGAAACCGATAACGCTGTCACCGGGCTATGCGTGTTAACCGACCGACGAAATCTAACGGCGAAACGCGACCGATGAACAAAGTTAATCTTCGACGGCAATTTTTGCCCTTGAATCGAAAAATAGAAAATCGAATATCGTCTGTACAAATCGAATGTGAGATAGTTGGAGCTTGTAAACGTGGGCGCGAGTAAAGGGCATAATGGATTGCCAGACAGGGGAAGGGAAAACGATTAGAAAATTGGTAAAGTTAGAAATAGGGGCTGAGATAAGAGGTGTGGGAACATGGGAAGACTCAGGGGTGTACGCGGAACGGTTAGGAATCGAGGGCGTGTTGTTACGTATCGGCCGAGAAGAAGAGGACGAGTGGATGGCAACAGTGGCGATGTTGGAAGCGAAAGAATACAATGCACGGGGTAACAAAAACAGGAACAAAGGACCAGCGAGCGGAACAACGGAATATCGAAGGACAAGGGACGTTGCGGCGGCAAGAGGAGCTGAATCGAAGCAAAACGGGCAATACGCGTATACATATATAGCGGGTGACAAAATGGATTAAGAGAGAACAGAGGAAGAGAGCAGCAGAGCGTAGGACGAGAAGAATTCGTGGAAAAATCGGAGAGAAGAAAGGACACAAAGAGACGGAAAGGAAAAAAATCGCCGAGTTGGAGCTCGAGGCTGGGAAATACAAGGACGGGTCGCGATGGGTCGAGAGGGATCGGGCGAAGGGGCAAAACTGCAAGCGCAGCAATATCAACTTTCGTCCTCGTAAAACTTTCCAGCGCTGACGGCTGACAGCTGTCAATGACGGGCGAAAGCGAGGGCGAGCAGAAGCGCGAGGAAGAGCAGAGGAGGAGGACGAGAGAGGAGGACGAGGCCGGTCGCGGTTTCCACCCTTCTCCGCTTATTCTGGCAGCCAGAGTCCCGGTCCCTGCGCGTCTACGTCGCCTGACGACTGTCAAAGTGTCAGGGATCCGCGGCGCTATTCTTCTCTCGGCCGACTGACGATAATTCACTTGGCGTCCCCAAGATTCGACGTAGGCCCGCACACGACGCCCGTGTTCGCTTCCGTTCGTCCACCGCCGTCGTCTCCATTGCCGCCCTATCGTCGTTGTCGTCGTCGCGGCATGGCCCGCTGATAAAAAGATAATGGATCGCCGCGATCCGGTGTCACGCGGAAGAAGAACGAGCACCGGTAGCCTGGCTCGTTTTAACCTCCAGAGGACGCAGCTGCGAAGCAATTGCCGCGGTCTGCTCGGAACGTCCTTTGGCCCACGGAAAGGAGGTCCCGAGAGAATGAATCAACCATGTCCTTGGTTCTTCGAGAGGTCTGCAAGAAATTACGAGCCAAGCTGGTTCGATGGAATCGCCCGTGCTTCTCTCTGTACTTCGATTTCAAGAAAGAAGAGAATTAAGATATCTCAGATTGATCTGATAACCGAGGGAGACGACGCATCCCTCGAAGCCTTAACAGAGAAAACTATTTTATTCCACCTGTCTCTTCTCACTTGGCTTTCTACTTAAAAAAAAAAAGAAAAAAAAAAAAGTTTATTCCATTCCTGTTTAGTCAGTTATATTTATAAAATACGTATAGCATGAAATTGATTCGATTTTCCGTCAATGTTTTACCGAACGATACTTGTTTATCGATCGCGTTTGAAAACTTTTTATTTCGAATCGTTTGGACAACGTTTCCATTCGGTTGTCAATCCGATATTGTTTTGCCCATTCGGGAAACATTGATTTCATTTGACCTACATGCTACAAAAGGAAGCTAGATAAAGGTCGGCAAAAATCTTGAAAATCCAATGTAACGTTTTCGAAACGAGAAAACAATTCCGTTAGCCTTTACGTTGTAAATTACGTGAGCGCTTTCAAGACAAATCTTGTAATCTCCCTTTGTCTTTTATACCCGTCGTTTTCATTCGTCCCCGTTCCCATAACTTTGAAAACGTCATGCAACGGATGATTTCACAGAATCAACGAGATTCGTGGTTGCCAGAGTCACGGGTAACAACGGAGAACAACGGAGAACAACGGAGAACAACGGAGAACAACGGAGAACAACGAGAACGTAGAGCGAGATGAAATGACTAAAAGTGCGAGAGGAAAGGGAGTCGCGAAAAACGCGAGTAAAATCGGCGACCGATCGAAACCGATACCCGCTGATTGCCGAATTCGTTAACTCTTTTGAAAAGCACGGCTAGAGGTCGGTGAGAGAGTCGGCGAAGGGAAACAGGAAGTAAAGGGATGCGACACAGCGGTGTACAATGTTGCAGGTTTGCCGTGTGTTGTTGCGCGTCTCTTCTCTCGCCGCCCCTGCCACCTCCGCTACCTCTCGACGTGTTCCTGGCCCCTCCGCAGTGTTCTGGTCGTTGCAGTCGCGCCGCGTGCGTCGACGCCGAGAATAAAAGTGCCGACGAGTCGGCCGGTTGTAATGGTTAATAGTTACTTGTACGAGTATTTCGAGCCGGCTTCGAACCAGTCGTTTCGCCTCGTTGCAACGCGTTTCCACTGAAAAGAGCTTTTGTTCGTCGGATAAAAGAGAGACACGCGATATTTGATCTAACGCGAGCACCGGCGATTGTTTAAACGTTTGAACGAAGAAGCGTTTCCAGATTTCAAGTAGGCGGGGGGGTACCGGTCTCGTAACGCTTGAAATTTGGCTAAACTTTAATTCTCGATCCACCGCCGTTCTTTGTAATCTTTCGACAAGTTTACATCCGTGAAATGGACTCTCGCTTTTTCCCTCCGCCTGGGGATTTTCGTTTCGTTCTACGTCGCTTTAGAACTGTATATCGTTCGTATCGCGTTTGCCAGCACGGCCGATGTTTCTCGCGACTGAGAGTCGTTGTTGCCAAAAGTATTCGACACACGGGCAACGTATCAACGCTTATACACCTACGATAAGCGTTCTCCGAGGTGCGTTTACGTTTAGGGAAATTTACGCAAGACGAAATTCTTTGTGTAAATCGGCTTGCTGGAAACGGCACCCGCAGGACCCCGGCTCACGCCACTTTTCGTTCTGATAAGTGATATATATTAGGCCCGTGCACGGTTTATAGCCAAAGTTTCGGTCCTCCGTATCAACGCTATTCCCACTGGGAGATGATCCAGCTACTTAATCTCGTCCAACCACATCCGTATTGGCAAATATTTCATTCGCTCGCTTTAAATCTTCATTTCCTGTTCTCCCTCTGGTTGTAACTCATATGTATTTTCCCAGGCGATTTTGTGTTTCATCGTTGATCAAATTATTCGACGCTTCGCTATCTCGATCGAAATCGTTATTTCGATATTTTTAGCTACTTTTTATTTTTCACAGGGACAGAAATTGCCTTTCTTTTTAATTAATCTCGTTTTTAACGAACATTTGACACGAATCCAAAGTAACAGCTTACAAATGAAAGGAAACGCGGCACATAAAGATCCTCGTAATTATTTCGGAACTACTCCATGTCCTTCTATCTTAATGACGCGGGCAAACGTAAAAAAAGGTCGTCTTTCACCATTTAATACCGACGATAAGAAGCGAGTAGTAATGTGACAGCGTATGTATCAAATAATTTATAATCAGCTCAATTCGTTCGCGTGACTGGCATTTAAACTCGTCACGCGCACGACGCGTGCTATTACGAACGATTACGAACGTGGTATCGAAAAGCACGATTTATCTAGCCACCTACTCGTCTGGTATTACGACTTTGTGACACAGTTTGAATTCAGCGACTTTCGGCCGCGCAGAAAACACGGCAGAAAACATGCCAGTTGCGTCCGGCGATAACGTTAGACGTGAAAACTCAGCGCGTCGTGCCACGAACAACAATCGGTATTTCCATTTCGCGATGGCATTTATACGAAAATTCACCTAATCTCGATATCAAAATTTATTAATTAATCGGTTAGCACGCTCGTGCCGTGGTCTCCAAGTTGATCGAACGATAGCTGTACAGCTCGAATTCCCTCGATAGCGAGAATATGAAATTTAACGCGAAACGAGAAGTCGAGCTGTTCGAATTAGAAAATTACTTGCGCCGTCTGTCGTTCCATGTTTCAAGGAACGTTCTCTCTTATCACAACGAATATTCGAGTAATCGAAGTGTACACCGGCTCGATCGGATCTCACGTCACAGTTCGTTCGCCTCCCTTTTTTCAGTTTAATAGCGGAGCGATTCCGGCGCGCGTGAAATTTCTGCCATTAGTTCGATTTCAATCCGAAGAGCTGAAAGCAGAGCCGTCGTGCCTTCTGCGAACGAGAATTGTATACTATCTTTGCGATTCGATCTGCACTATTTAGATCTGTGCACCTCTCTCGTCGAATCCCTCTCGCGGGACTCGACAGGCCTCTATTGTAATCTCGAACTTGCGAACTAACGATGTTGCCGCTGATGATCGTTTGCACGATGAAGCACCGATAATACCGTGTCCGCCGTGATATTGAAAACAATTTATCGACGGAATGATGCGAGACGCGTGTTTGCTTCTTCGAAGCGTTATTGTTGCCCAGCGGGCGAACGTAATCACGATCCATAGATTTAGAAACCGGCACTAGAGAATTCCAAGGTTTCCCTCTTTTTCTGTAAATTACGTTTCGATCGAACAATAGAATCTCGTATGTCTGAATTCTATTAAAATTCTTGCATGCGCCGAGCGAAAGGCGATTATGTCTCGTAGCAGATTCGAAATTAAATAAACATTCAATCTGCCAGCTTTCGAGCGGACTGATTTTACTTCTTCGTTCGCTCGTCCTTTCGTCGATGCCGCGAGATCAAATTTATATTTGACGAGATATCATCGGCGAGCCTGTAATTTTCTAAAGAAATCAACGTTCGATACATGGAGAGAGCAAACGATCGATTTCTCCTGGTCGATAATGGGATTGCGAGGGTGGCGTCTTTTTACGCGGCGTCAGCCAGTCGCGGTGAACCAGCGATTTTTCGCGAGGGTTTTCTACGAATCCGGAAAACGGGGCGGTGTTGGTCAAAGATTGATCGAGCGGCGGGAAGAAAAATGAGCGCACGCGGCCACGGAAGATCGCGTGTCGTCGTCTTAATCAAGAAATTTCGGGGCCGGCCACGTGACTCGAGCCCCGACGCGCCCTCTCCGTCGCTACAACCAGGGTGTATTTTGTCGTGGGCCATTTCTGGGGTAAATTACAGCCACGCAGGAGTCGTTACGGCTGCTTGAATACCGGTGAAATGGATCGTGCCGGGGATAAAGAATGAAAAATTGCCGCTACCGTTATATCGCGTGTATTGTCCGACGGTTTTCTGAAAAAAAAAAAAAACAGCCCACGGCAAAATAAACGGAAAATTCCATTTTTCGTTAACGCTCGCGCTACGTTACCGCCGTGATTAAAATCTGTCGTTTATTATCGCCGATTGATAGTTTATTCCCGTTTTATAAATGCTAATGTCGCACCTTTCCTCTTCTTTCCATCGTAAAAAATATAAAATATTTTACGATTGAGAACGGAGAAAGATTTTCTTCGTTTTGCCTCGGGAACGATACAAATCATAACGAATCGTAAATCTCGTTTGATTTACGAGAATTTTGAACCTCGCCGACGTTCGCAATTATACGCGAAAGCGAACTGAAGTTCCTTCACAGCAAATCTTTTATACTATCTTCTTTACCGTATGTTTAACGAACGTGCATCGCTTTCGCGTTACAACGAAACGACACGATTTCAGGCAGCTCGTGTACTCTTACTCCCGGCAATTAATTTTAATTGGCGTAACGTTCAACAAGAGGCGAAAGCAAAGAAACAAACGCCGTGGTAGACGGTAGATCCCAAGGGGGTCGTCCGTGCAATTTTTCTAATCATCGTCCTTATTATTCTTGTCGCTATTATCCTTATTATCATTGTACAATTGGAGAACGCGGCCCATTTCCGGGGAGACATACGGCCACCCGGGGATCGTTGTTCGTACGAAGAATGGGCTGGATACGCCGGTAAGAAGCTGGTCGTAGAGAAGTAACGACTCGTTCGTGAGAATAAACCTTGCGTAGTTTTGCGCATCTCAAATTCCCGAACACGTGCCCACGCTCGTTTCATTAACGGAAAATAAGGCTGCTGGATCTTCGCGGGTTCCTGACGCAAGTACGCTACTGACCGATATTTTTCTCAAATTTCGTTCAACTTTCAATCGAAACGCGGAAGAGTTTCCAACACCGAGGAATGTTTTATCCGAAGGTCCTGTGCGTCGTTTAATGGTACGGCAATGAGTAAAAGACCGTAAGTGGTGACACGTCTTTTTATGTACGTACATTTTACGCTATACATTAACGGGATTTTATGAAACGTACACGTGAAATCGATAAAGAATAGGATATTGCGAAATCTGCAAATATCGAGCAATGTTACGACGTTTAAATCTCGATTTTCAACCTGTACCCGTTTCCACATTAGCCGACAACGAAATCTCGTAACCGAATCAGCCGTTGCAGAAGATTGCTGATTGTAGTATTTCGATTTACCCGGTTCTAAATGTACCAACCGCCCCGTGGCTATCGCCTTTATTTGCTCGAGTCTCTTTTACGACGCGACTACCTCTTTTCATTCTGTCATTGGAAACGTTTTATAGTCGAGCAGACAACCTCGCCGGATAACATATTTGCGTACGAATAAATGCATGAACCTTAATTCCAACAAATTCGAATTCCACCAGCTGAATGACCAAAACCTCGTGCGAGTATATCTAACATTGGCCGAAGGATCGAACCAGACCGGAAATAGAGAAGAAGCGAACAATCGGTGAAAAGGTGGAAGAAAATCGGCAGAAAAGAAGCGATTCGTCGGATCGGCACGGCTGAGTTTCGAGGGTGAAATCGATAGCAGGTGGTGGCGGTGAGTCCCTGGAGCGAATCCACTACCTCTACGCCCCTTTTACCCCTTCATCCTCGCATCTCACCGACGCCGGCCACCCTCGGGCATTTATTTATTTTCATGCGGTTCGAATGCCGCGGGTTGCCTCTGCTGCTTTTCGACGTGCCTGGAACAGGAAGGAGAAGAGAACATCGAGAGAAAGGGAGAGGAGGATGGATGGAGAGTGGATTTCGAGGGCGGAGAGGCTAAAGAGAGGGAGAGAGGAAAGGATGGCGAGCCACGCGCGATTCACGGCGGGCTCGTAAAATCCGCGGGCGAGACTCGAAATCCGTAATCACAGTTCGCACCAGCGCGGCGCAGCGGCCCAGTCGCGATGCAGAATCTCGCCCCCAGGGTAGAAGGGGCGAGACCAGCTACCAGAGCATCGGAATGGAACGAGAGGGGAAAAAACGGTCGAATGTTTCGCGGTGGCTCTTTCCTACCCATCCTGTCGCGAAATCGAATCTCCTCGATCCCTTTCTCTCTCGTTCTCTATTCGCCGTGTTGCCGCGCCACGCCGATACCGTTAGCGATAAGAACTTGGGATTGCACGTAAATGTCGACAGCCAGTTTTTCCTTTTTCTTTACGGTTTAATTCTTTGGCCGAAGAAACGGTGACAGCCGAGGAAGTACGACACTTTGCGGTCGCTGAGTTACGGGCACGCTATCGTTGCGTTGTTTATTTAAGGCTCGTAGTTAACTTATTGAATGAGAATGCGTCCGTTCCACCCCTCTTCCCGGAATTGAATTCAATTTTTCATGCGCAGCAGCATTTCATACAGCGTTTCATATATCGAGGGGGAAATTGTTTTTCTTTCGCGAGAAGAAACACGATTTGACACTCTGTGGATGTAACGAAAGGCTGGAAGTGTGTTTTCCAAGGAACGCGTCGGTGAAAAAACTTTCGAAAATGACAGGCGTCAATATCAGCGAGCGGTCCCCTTCGAGATAAGCGTAACAGCGGGAACTCTTAAAACGCTTCCTTCGCGCTTTATTATTCTATCAAACCCTCCGGGAAAGTGGCTGCTCTCCGGGGAGAATAAATTTTTTTATTCCACATTAAAAGCAGCGGGCAGACATCTGTTCTATCGACCGAAGACGCGTCGCGAAACGTCCTATTAAGAGCAAAAAATGGGTAGAAAACGGGTAGAAAAGAGGAAGGAAAAGAGGAGAAGGAACGGGAGAGAGAAGGGAACGATGATAGGAAGAGGCGTGTCGTCAAAGAAGAATCCAATTCGATTATTTTCTCTCCGATGTGACGCTGTTCGTTCCGAGCGTGCCAGGCTCGATCTTAACAGAGACGCGAAAACGATTGCCACAATTAGATGAATCAACATTCCGACACGCTGACGGGAGACGACAATAACAGCTTTTATTTACGAAGCTTTTACTTAAAGACACGACTGGAAAACGTCGCTCGTACTCGCCTGTTACTTTCGTTCCGCGACCCTCCCTGGAATAATATTTTTCCCGTTCTCCCTCGTTCAGGTCCGCAATGAGATTTAATTAACCCCTCATTAAGAATCGCGCAACGGAAAGCCCGTCTACGTTTTGTTTATTTACCCTGTCGTTTCCTTTTTACCATCACGCCAATTGCACCGTTGTGTTTCTCCTAGAGAGAGAGAGAGAGAGAGGTTCAACGAGTAAGAAGAATTGACTTATTTATCAGTTGTCGAGACTTGTCTACTTTTTGCCAGACGTCATTCGGTCACGCGACACTGCTCTACAATCTCGTTCTTTCTTTCTTATTGTTAGCCGCTTGAAACAGCAAGTGGAACTATCGTATTATACCATGCGATTTACAAATTGCGTTCGACTCTGGAATTACCAGGTGGAAATTGGAAATAGGATTACATACGTAGCTGCTATGCTTTCTATATGCGTTCTCTTCTTAGTATACGAAGGGGTGAACAGCACGATAAATCACACTTCTTGTCTGTCGTAGAACAGCGATTTTAAAATTGGATATGTTGCAACCAGTTTCGTGGCTACACGCCCCTTCTCCAAAGATTAAACAATGTTAATTGCTTTTTGTTCGTTCGCGGATATTAATTTCAATGAAGTTGAACTAAAATAATAATTAAACTAATATTATCCATTTCTTGCAAGAGACGTTATAAATTAGCATCGATCGAGCAAAAGTTCCTGGCCCTTTTCCACGAGTAAAACTTTTCTATTCTCGTAGAAAACTATGGCTATCGAGCCGTTGAGTCAGATAATCTGTTTTCAAATGTGGATCCTTTAAAAGTCGTTGATAATCCAATTTAACAAATTAAAAGGAAGATCAATAGCGGTTAGTTTGACTCGAATAATTCTATTACCTTTGCCTATAATGTTTTTGCCGCGTGGCCTTCCCCCATCGAAAACTATTCAACCAGCTGTAATCCAATAAACTAATTGCGCGCTTAGGAGAAACGAATCTATCGGTCGAACGAAAGAAAGCGATACGTCGCATTGTCGCAAAAATGGATCGCTTTCGCTGCGTGTGCACAGTCAGGTGTTCATCGAGGGGTTGGTCGCGCGGAGAGAAAGGAACGATGCACGAGGGACATCGCCGGGTTTCGATTATCGTCGATAACTCGGCTGGATGTATCCCTTCCGTGCTATGGCTGTAGTTTCCGGAAATTCGCTTCGCCCCTAGGATTATCCCGTCCGGGGAATTCCCATCTCGGCGCCATGGTTATGCGCCCTTCCCGTTACCGCGCTCCGTTCAACCCTTACTTTCGTCGGCGTATCATCGCCGTCTCCACGGTTCTTGGCCCTTTTGTCTTCGAACATCGCCCCGATTTGTCTCATATTACTTCCACGAGAATATTACGTTGTCCCTTCTTCGTTCGGCGAAGAGGATGTATCGCGTTCGACGGCGACGCGGCTTCGAACGAAGATTGCGTCCAGAAATGGACACGCCGCGATATGATATTTTTCGCAGATGGCGTCTGTTCACGTGGATGTTTGCGATATTTGTTTCAGAATGCACGTTTCCACTGAAATGGGAAGGTACCTGGTTTCAAAGCGGAGTCAGACAGCCGATCGTGATCTCCAGGAACGAATTGTCCAGCAAGGGTAGGTGCCTGCACAACGAGGGCGACAAGTTTCTCCTAGTTGATCAGTGAGTACACACTCTGTTTTGCTTTGTACCTTGTAAAATGTATCGGTTCGATGATATCTGCACTCTCTTGTACAGTAATTTCATGATTAATATTATTACACGATACATTAAGGGGTTAGAGATTGTTAGTTGTAATCTTCTATCGTAAATTGTTGCCGATGGCCTCGTTCGCTCAAACAGCATGTGCTACGAACAGGACGAACGATCAAGCTTCTATTCTAATTTATTTTTGATCTATAATTTATGAAATTTGTCATCATTAATGCTACTCTGCTTGTGCAATAATGTCCTAGTACTAGAAACGATAACGTTTCCTGGTATCGGATCACGTCAAAGGCAAATTCGGAACGCGGAAGGCCAATCATCCTCCGAATCTCGTCGAAAATCACGAAACGAAACGAAAAGTTAAATCCAGAAACGAAAGTTTCGTGGAATGTCAACTCGTTAGAAAGAGGAAACGCGACGCGACGTACAGATTCCAGGCAATACGATTGGAAGCGAGTTTCGCCGCCGAGTCAAAAGGGGATTAAAAGCGGTATTACCAGAGGGGGTTGCAGTTGTTTCTTCGCAAGAGGGGTACACGCGAGCGGAGGAAAGAGGGAACCGCGTCGATTCGCCGCGTAACGTTCGTGTCACACGAGCTGACCGAAGTTTTCGTAGAGATTTCTATCGGGCTCGCCTGCAAAGTGTCCGATCGATATAGCGTCGAGCGAGATAAAAAAAAAAAAAAAACGCGGAAATGGCACTGGGACTGAGGTATCGTGGTTTCCGGTTGATCCGGCGAAGTTTAAACGGCAATCGCGGTTTCATTTCTATTCGAATACGAAGAGCACCGGGTAAAGATTCGACAAGTCGCATCTTTTGCTTTCCATACGAAGATCATGGAAGAAAAATATGATAAATACGTCTAAGATTTTCTGATTTTCATATTACTTTATGACTAAAAAGTACATAGTATTTTTACACGACATTGTTGAAAATGAAAGCAACTTGTTAGATCGAAACACACGAGTCTTTTAAAAATAGCTAACAAGTTGACAAAGCTTTGCGAAGCTTTGGTAAAGGTACGAGCATTAGGACATTAGCCATCTAACGCTAAAAGGCTTATATTTTATGGGCGAGATCGGACATTATTATTTCAAGCAATAATCAAGATAAAAATCAGGAAATCAGAAAAACTTGTACTAGCGTACTTTTGATCTAGATATCAAATTAAATGTTAGTTTTTTCCAAGATATAAAAAAGAAAAATTCTGTGGTACTTTATTCGTATGTATGGAACATTGCTTTTTTGAAAGTAGGGGAATGGTTAACGACAACGAAAGAAGTAAAACCTGTCGTAAAAGAGATAGTCCTGCAGGTATCATAAGAGCAACCGCAAAAGTTAGAATCCTGAAGGAAATTTCTTTAATAAAAGTTACACGGCGCGGAAGAACGGTTATCGAATGAATTTTTCTAATCGAAGACAGTGCGAAATAAAAACTTTCCCTATAGCTTAGAAAGGGGCGCGGTTAATTTCCTATAAAAAGTTCTTGTTACGATAGGCGATTAGGCGAATCGGATTTTCTAGAAAACAGTACGCACAGACGAAAAAGAGATTTCGTTCGCCGCGAGGTCGATTGTTCGGTTCGATCTCGCGAATTTCGAAGCTCGTCGAATTTCGAGGCGGTTCTCGTTAAGATGGTCGAGTCCTCCGTTAATCTCGAGGATGAGTTCGCGTCGTCGCCTAACGAGAAACGAAAGAGAAAACAAGGAATAACGGGTGGTGGAAGGGGGAGGGAGGGAGAAAAGAATCGGGAATAGGGGAAAGCGTTCTAATTCCAGCGAGCGATATCGAATGAAAGGCTTGAATAAGAGAAAACCCCGTTTCCGTTCTGTTACAGAAAATCCTGCTACCGTTGCGTCGTCATTCACGAGAAGCACTCGAACGTTCTCCAGTACAAAGAAAGTAAGTACAATTCTCAAAGAACATTGGAAGATGCCATTCCCCTTTCTCCGTTTTCTTCGGTGGTACTCCTCGTCCGGGGTCCTCCGCTACCTTCCTCTCCTCCTGGCCGTCTCGTTGTCTTCGTCCTCGGCGACCTCCTAATAGCCGTTGTTTCGCACGATCGATAACGATTTGCCCGGTGCCCGGGGCAAATCCATTCATTAATTAGAATGCCGATCGGTAATTAAAAGCTCGAAGATGACGAGAAGGTGGACAACGAAGGGGGTGAGAAGCGGATAGCAAGGCGTAGTTGCCGGAACAATTCTCGGGGAAGAACTTAACGACTTTCGT
Organism: Bombus terrestris; assembly: GCF_910591885.1. Taxonomy (NCBI): domain Eukaryota; kingdom Metazoa; phylum Arthropoda; class Insecta; order Hymenoptera; family Apidae; genus Bombus; species Bombus terrestris. The sequence goes on from NC_063286.1 coordinate 2,010,786, forward strand.
TCGTTGTGCAAACGGCAGAATGACGATAGGAACGAGAGAAACGACGACATAAGAGACGGAACGAAACACCGGGCCGATGGTTCTGCTAATTCCGAGCCGGGGCCGCTGAACCTCGTTTACGATGGAAAAGAAATCGAGAGCACTTTGCCGGATTCTATCGTGCAATCAGCCCTGTGTCTCGTTAATACACCGACGACCGAATGGATAGCGAAGTTTCTGGGACGTGATAATGGTTCTCGTTGCCGGATATTTATCGAGGATCGTTATGTAGATCGTTGCAGATTATTGCGCGACATCGGTTACGCTGTTCGGGACCGAAACATGGCCTCCGCTGTGCGGTACCTTCGGTTCTCTGTCGCGTTTCCAACGCTTTGCTTTCCATTAACGCGACTGCCGGTATCTCGTGGCTTGTGCGGTCTATTCGTCTAAGGCGTCTATGTTTCGCGTCGAGCCCAAGGTAAATGGAAAATCGAGGCAGAACCGAGAAAGGTTTTGAATATCTTTGCTGGCTATTTTTCCCTCTATTCGGATACCTGGAGCTAAACATTTCTCGACTTAACTCATGGCGATACGTTTAAGCGAAAAGGATACTTGGAACTCGAGTCCAACGAACTTTCAAATTTTTGCTTTGTTCCACGTAGATTTCATGCACCGGCCGGAAAAGATATATCAACGTCCTGTTGTTTGCGGACTCGAAGTGCTCGCAAAGTCGGTACACGCTGAAAATTTCGCGTGGTTACGAAGGATTTTCATGAAAGTCGTTGAATCTCGAACCAGTCAGGGTCCGCTTTGAAGCGGTGTGCTCGCTCGAAAGGCGCTTTTACCTAGGATCGCGCAACGAAGTTTCCTGATAATTCTATTCGCCCCAACGTAGCTCATAGACGATGGCAGCCTCTTTTTTTCAAACCCGCTAACGACACTTTGATCCTCCGACTGTGGTCGTAAGTGATGCGCTTCGCGGACAGGGGAAACGAGCCGGTCGGAGCGGTGGAGGGGTTCACGAGACCAGGGTAGTAAATATGGATCCGGATAAAAAATGGGTTAGGCGTGGATGAAAAGCGTGTGCACGGTCGCATAGGTACTGGCTCGTTCAAACGAGAAAACCTCAACCATTCGGCAATGGAGATGATTCTCGCTTAATTTGTAATAATCCTTGATGGTTTATCTTTAAATTTTTAATTTTCATGTGTTTTTACCTTGGCAAATATGTAAATGTTTCGGGTTGTCTCAATTTCTACTCGTTTGTTTTTTTTAAACAAACACGTTACGTTACTTGCATCAACGTTGCACAGATCTATAAATAATAAATCCAACGTTCGACGTATTTTATTCACCACAGAGATTCCTGTTTCTTTTTTCACAAATTGCGAATTGTTTTAATAGGTTCATACGCTCGGAACAAGATCTCGAAAAGTTCGATAATCGCCGTGGATCCCGTGGGAATTATTAACTTTCGTTCTAACCGTGAGTTGACCGGGTTCACCAGCTTGTCCAAAGATTATGATTTCCTGAAACTTTCTCCACCGAGATTCATCCATTCGAAAACTTGGATATTTTTCTACCCGTCTGAACACTCGAACCTTTAACGTCGACCATTGTCAACGATCGCAAAATATCGACTCGTGATTACCTGACTCCTAAAACGGATAAACGAGAATCTGAAACGACCTATATAGGGACAGGCGAGACTCGAGAGAGAGAGAGAGAGAGAGAGAGAGAACAATGCGAGACAGGTGGAGTTTGGCACTCGAGCCAACCTGAAGAGGAAAGAAGAGGGTGGATCCGTTATATACAGGTTAAAAAAGAAGAACACCGACCTCTGGGTACCGCCCCCCTGCTGTTTCGCGTTCGCATTTTTCGACGATTTGTCAAAGTCCCTCGGGCCCCTCTTTCTCTCTCACTCTCGTCCACCCTCCGTCGCTCTCCTTTTTTTTTTTTTTTTTTTTTATCGGATTTTAATCTGCATAGTGTCACACCGGAGATACCGTTGCCTGCAGGCTGCATTCGGACCGACAACTGGCGGGAAAATGTGGGTCGTTTTGTGGAATAGAAAAGGAGAAAAACGAGGAAGAGAGTTAGACAACGACAAGGTGAACCGAGGAAAAGGCACGTCACGCTTCGGGCAACTAAACGAATGGAAACTCAAAGTTTCTCGATCGTTCTGATACATCCGAGAGGCGCCACGACGTTCGGAACGAAATACGATCTCTCGTAGCTGGTTCGTTATCGATCATTCGCTTATTTGCCCAGCTGCGGACGTTCTCCACAACTCGAAAAGTCTGATTACGTTTGTGGAATCTTGGGACGAAAGTAGGACGGATTACGGTGTGTCGGGAACAATATCTACCCCGAAGGAGTTCGCATGCGGTTTTGAAAACTCGCGCGATTGTTACTCCTTCCATTTCGACCTACCTCTCGATTCTAGAGAGTAACGGTGAAGTTTTTGAAAGGAATATGACATCGTTCCGATAAAGAACAAAAAAAAAAAAAAAAAAAAAAAAGAAAGAAAAGAAGGAAAAGAAGGAGGATTATACAAAGAACGTGGCCGTATTTGTCCTCCAGAACGCGGCCTATTTTCCTCCGGCTACCGTCCCCTGCCGTTCGTTAGAAAAATTAACTTTCCTGTCCCTTTCTTGTTCCGCCCCCGCTCATTAACTACACATACGCGGTCGCCAAATAAAAACGTAAGTTGCTGTTCGCTCGCGCCAGAGTCCACCGAACGGAGGAAAGATTTTAACAAGCTGTCGGTTCGTCGGCGTTTGCTGGCAGCCGGTTCGTCGGAAAGTTTAAGAGACGGAATTACCGTCAGCGGCGGAAAGCGCGCTTTAAATTTAATTGACCGCGAGCGCGACCGGATAAAGAAGAATCCGGACTTTAACTTATTCGCCGGACGAAACACGAGATTGCGCCTTTTGCCGCCTTGGAATTCTCGAATTATTTCGCTCGCGTATGACCGATTCGAGGAGGCACGGAGTCCGACGTTGCTCGATCGAAAATCCTGTTAATCCGTAAATCTAGAGAAAACTTTATCGACCGAACATTTTTCGATAGGCGAACTCTCTGCGAAGGTGTGGAAATTGGAGAGAAGGGAGAGACTGATCGAATTCATTTTAATTTCGCTAACGCCACCCTCTTCCGCGATACTCTCTTCGTTCGGGTTTGTCATTCGTGACTGACGAAAATAAAGCGCGACTAATTAATCAGTGGGACATACTTTCGGAAGGGCAAATTAATTATGTTGAAACGACGGTTGGACGCAATTTCGTGGGGCGCGTGGCGCGACGCAGCGGGGTTGGCAGAGGGAGTCAGTCCTAATAACGAATAAATGACAATGAAAATTTGAAAAGCCGGCCTGGCCGGGCCGAGTACAGAAACAAAAGGATGATACGAAGCCAACATTCACGCGAGAATAAATAAATAAATGAGCCAACGGGAAAAATAGCGAGGGAAACTTGGAAACGGGAGAAGGACACGACATTGCACTTTTTCCATTTCCACGCTTTGAAAATTACATCTGCCTACCTTTTTCCCATCAACTTGCTCTCCTTTCTCTTTTCTTCTTCGCTCTTTTCATTTCCTATCCCGTTTTCTCGATGATAGTTCGCACAGCTGTTTTTCTCGCTCACGGTCAATAATAAGGATGCTCGAAATTCTTTTCGCTAAATTTTGCGGTCATCGTAAAGTAAACGGAGAACGAACGTACGAAATAGCCGAAAGTCGCTATTCGAATCACGTTGATAGAAACTTACGGTATGACTCTTGAAAATACAATCCGATGTCGTGATAAACTACCGTAGAGACGAAACGCCAGCAGATTCGAAGATAAACGACGCGAAAGCGAGGAAAGAAGACACTGAAACGACAACGATTGACAACGGTTCGATGATTTTTAACCCTCGCGGATGATTTTTGCCAAGGGAAAGCTTTTCCTACCATTGCCCGTTTGAACGTGTACCGTGTTACGCATTAGCCGATCGAAACAACTGATTCGCGCTCGGTGAATAACAAAGTGTTCTGGTACGACTGTCCGAAAGAAGCAGATTTATTATCTAAACGTTGTCAGAGGAAAGAACGTCGGTGGCCGTTCTACTTTTCTCAAACTATGGCAACACCTGCGCGTGGAAAAGTTGTCCGAGTGGCAACGCCTAGCGTCTCGCCACTTTTCCAGCCGAAGAGAAAGAAATCGCGGAGAATATCCTTGGTTAAAGTTACTCCCGCCTATGAACTTCCTACTCAAGAAGATTCGTCATCGTCTGCTTACCTCGTACACCCCCCGTGCCATTTGCCCTTCCCACGAGGCCCGACTTCCTGTCAACCTCGGCCTGTACATGGAAAAAACTTACAGCCGTTCGACGAAAGTTAATGCATCCTAGTGTGCGTGTGTCACATTCACGCGCCACGGTAAGATGTTGCTTCGAATTGTTGCGCAACTGCACCAACGATAATTTATAGATAGTTACGAATTGCACGACAAGATGTAATTCCCTAGTCAGAGTGTACGATACAATGCCGGAGAATACGAATGATAAAATATTTCTGGAACGAATAACTCTGTATTTGGAAGAGAATCTAACTTTTTCAGGCTGAATTATTTATACTATTATCAATGTTCTTTCTTTATAGCAAAACCGTGTGCATAAGAGTTTATAAATGTTCCTCGCTGTCTATTATTATTATTCGTTCAGATAGTGGGCGATGTATAGACAAGTCGATTCGATCGACGGGAGTACGATCAATCGGTCGCTGACTAAAGTACCATTTCAACATATAGAGTTTAAATAAAGAAGGTTCTATCGTGGAATAATCGACATCTATTTCCGTTACGGTAAGAATAACGAACAGTCGATAATGTACGTTATAAGCGCAATTTCGAAATAAGCGATAGGATCGAATATTATTACTTTCCTACATGAACGTGGATGAATCTAGCTCCCTAATACGAAATTGAAATTGAAACGTTCCCATCGATTGTTTCAGCTTACTGTCACAGCAGAAATTCATTGTCATCACTGTGCTCGTACATCACGGGAGATGCCCTGCTCTATTCGATGTTCCGGGAGGAGGCTACACCTGTGCCGTGTCCTTTTCGAGGCCCCATGACCTTCTCCTATAACCGCGGTCACGGAACTTGCTCGGTACCCGTCAGCAACGTCGACACCTGCACCGACGATAGTAGATTGTTGTTCAGATACCAGGCGTGTCCCGATATATCCGCTTCCGAGAGCGCAGGTAAGTTTTTTTTCTCAAGATTTCTCTATCTTAAGGTACCTCGTTTCGCTCGTTTACCAATTTATATTATTATCATTATTATTATACTTGATTTATGGGCCGATGCACAGTATACGCGAGAAAAGAAAAACGCGCGAGAAAGCGAAAAATACTGACTTCAAATATTTGTACAAGATATTTTTGGTAAAGAGATCGTTTCACCGAACAAGTGGAAGTAGTTAAAATTTAGAATATTTCGGAAAGCGGAGTTGACAGTTTAGCCTGTGAACGACGCATTTATTATAGTTCTAATGGCGATTTCGAAATCGAAGCATTACGACTCACGGTTAATCTTTTCCACTGTATCGATGGATTCATGGGAATCGAACGAGCCCTCGACGATATTCATGTTAGACGTTACAACGTTAGAGATGAATACCAAATGACTCGGAGGGTTAACGACATTTATAGTCCTAGCCCGTTCGAAATCGTCACACTTAAGAAACCATAATTTGGGGAGCACGTTCGGCGACAGACACTCCAAACTTTCGACAAAGTCTCCTCCAGGCCGTACGCTCGATTAATGGTTCAAAGGGTCAGGGGTCGGGCAACGATTAGATGTGATTTTCGTCCGTGCATTCGTTAGTCGCGGCCCGACACGAGGGAGAGCTCGATTTCCGGAGGAGGGAGCGAACGTTTGCCATTAGACGCACATCCGATAAGGGGTTTGCCGAGCTAACGATTTCTGTGGTGGAAAATTAAACGGAAGGACGGCCAGGAAAAACGATAAGTCGCCGCCATGTCGAACCTGTCACGTCCCTCTTATCGGAGATGGCTGGAGAACGATTCGGAAACCACGACGTTTACGTGTCGTCCTTGGTATATTAATGTTTTAAGAACGCTCCCGATTCGAAGGATGATTTCCAACAAATACTTGCGAATATTTCGAAACAACGAAACGTAGAGAGAAAGAGGGAGAGAGAGAGAAAAAAAAAGAAAAATGAAGAAAAGAGAAAGAGAACAATCTATAAAATATTCTAGATAATTTTCGCGTTAAAGCACCATCGGTCGAAGAAGCTGTTTCTCGAAATACGAAAATACGGGATATTTTGAACAAAATGCCTTTTATGAAAGAACCTGTACGTCGTTGGGGTAGAACGAGGTACAGGGTTAAATGGTCGAACGAGCTGAGAATCATCCCTTTCATTTCCTAACGAAGGTCCCCGCTCGCAAAACCACCGACTCGTTCTGCTCCGTTTGGACTTCGTTAAACTTCCGTGGCGGATTGAACGCAGCAGGAGTTCTCGATCGAGAGGCAGGCGCGAACAGTTTCCCTATTTTCGACGGGCTTTCGTCGTTTTTCCAGCTAAAGTACCGCGCGATCTTAATGGACGAACGTACGAACAAACGAATCAAGTAACAAAGAAGAGAAGTTTCACAGCTCGTTGTCTTTCTCAGCAGTTGGCAAAAAAGTTTGCCAGTGACACGCCTGCGAAATGTCAATGATTCGACGTTCCGATTTTCTCGAGACGATTCGAGCAGTTGTTGAAACAAGGAGTCTAAACGAAATTCTACAAATCGTTCGAATCTTTTGCCCATACGCGTGTAATACTCGGGAACAACGATGTACGAGTAACAGAAGCGTATTTTGCAAAATGCGATCGCGACACTACACGAAGCATAGGGTATCGCGTATCGATTTAACTTTGGAAAATTCGGCGCGTGATCGACTGGGTCCCAGCTGCCAGAGGAAGATTCGTCTCGTCGGTTACAACCGACCGAAATTGTTTTTATTTTGATGGACATTTTAGCAGAAAACGCTGCACCATGGCGTATCGCTGTTAAATCGAATTAACCCCTGATGCGAAACACACAGGCAAACATATAAAAAAAAACACAGTAAACAAGGTAGAACAAGCGAGCATGGCGTTGCTCTTTTAGGTCCATCTCGCTCGCCTGATCTTTGTATTGACACGTTCGATGCCCATACGCGTATCGGATGTACCCGATAATCGTAAACAACGAAAAGAATCGTTTTTACCAAATTACGTCAAAACTATGACGCGCGTGTAACGAGTCCTAGTGACCTCAAAGGCGATCGATCGTCGTGGTAATTAATAAGATCGACTGGATAACCGAACCGGCCGAATAGGAACCCGTTCACGTGCACTTAAATGGTGCGTAATGTAATTTCACGAAATTGTTCGCGTAATATCCCGGCTTTGAGCCGGCGATGATTTGCTGGGGAGAGCCAAATGCCTCGCTGGCTATAACCCTGGCCCGATATTAAATTGAACGCGCATCCGGGAAAGGAGAGAAGTAAACTGTGCGTCGATGCCGCTTAATCCCTTTGTGGAGTGTTAGCCGATGCGAATTCAGCATAATTCAAACTTAATTAAGTCACGTTCGTCCCAAAGCGAGTGAGAAATCCAGCCTGATGATCCGTGGTGAATGAAACCGCGGAATTTATTTAAAGCCGATCGATTTGCCTCTGTCGCGACAAGAAATTTTCTAACGGTCGATATTCCCCTTTTATTTGTGTGTTTTATTTGTGAAACTCCGCGAGCCCCGAATAGATAGGTCGCGTCAAATCAACGAGGTAAATAAATAAGGGGCACGTACAATGCAACATGGCACGTAAGATGGCGCGGAAAAACGTAGCGGCTTTAAACCTTGCCTCGCAGAACGAGAGGAATTTTTTCTTTTTACTACGCTATGATTCTCGCGTTTACATATAGCGGCGCAAAGTGCACCGAAACTGTTTTTTCATAGAGCATCGTATCGCTTGAGTACGCTAAAAACTGTAGCTTTATACCCCGTGCAACGTAGTTTCGGACAGTACTTAGCAGCGTCGAAGAACATTATACGTTTTTTCGTATTACGTCGCGCCAAAAGCGTTTAAGCGATCCTCTCTTTTAACGTACGCGCGTACACACACACACACACACACACACACGAGATAGTTGCTCCTGATGAATTACCATTTTAGATTTACGATTCGATAAACGGAAGAACATGAGAAAGCGTATAAAATCAAAACAACGTTCCTAGTGATTACCGCGATACAGATGAAACAATATATCATCCGGTGAATACAGTATATCAAGTGAAAAGTCGCATAAAAACGTCGAAACGAAGCGTGAAAAACATTAATCAAAGAGGCGAGAGCTTAGTTCAAATGAATTGTAGAAAGTCACACCGTGAATCTACCTACGACTCCCCCGTGCGATTTCCCTTTTACACCCTGACGCGGATTAACCTTTATCACGGTTTAATTCTATTCTCCCTACGATCACGCCACTTGCTGTTTTATTTTCCTACATATCTTAAATCCATTCTAGCGCAGCCGCTGTTTTTTTTCTTTTTATATATATATAGCACGGTGTAGAATACAATCGAAGCAAATGCTAAACGATAATAAACGGAATAATGAATCATAAACACGTAGAAACCACGGTAAAGGGGAAAAAGGACAGATATGTGATAAGAAGCTTAAGGTCCAATGATCGATGCGACGAATAAAAACAGGCAGGATGTACATCGGAGACGGAGGATAAGGCGTGCAGCTAGCCGTTCGAGAGGCGTAGAAGGCGAGCAAGGTTGGCAAAGGAGGATCGTCGACACGAAGAAACCAACAATTATCGGTTCGGTGCGGCGAAAACGCGACTTTCAAGAGGTCACGGCTAAAGAACGCGATTTTATCGGCGCATCTGCTCGACTGGCACCTTTCTCCTCTCTCCTTAACCAGCGTCTATGCGACGAGGTTTTTCAGAGAGAAGCAGCCAGCCAAGATCTCATAGACGCGTATCTAAATCACATCTCGCGGAAGAGTCGGCTACCACTTTTTCCTGACGTTTCTTTCTCCTGCCCTCTCCGCCCCGCCGGTGCAACCCCTCGGTTCTCGTCCCTTCGTCCCCATCCCCGACCATTCCTCTTTCGCTACGCTCCTCTTTCGCTCTTCCTCCGTACTTTTTCTTCTTGCCTTATTTCTCTTCGTTCCTGCTCCGTAGCCGGCTTCCTTTTTTGATCCCTGATCCTTCGGGGCGAGGACGCCGCGAGCAATTTGCGAGGATTCGAACGAAAAAGCTCGTTCCCCCGGTGGCGGTCCTCGCTCTTTTGCTCGTCAGCCGGTCCAGATTCCGGCGCATACGGCTCAGTCTCGTTTCCACGAGTTCCCGCGTCGAATTTGATCCCCGCCGATAGATGCAGAGATCTCGCGCGAATCCTGCCGCCTTTCCGCGTCTAGCAGCCTCCGCAGTTCGTCAGCACGAACCCTCTGGCGAAAATTACTCGCTGCTCGTCGTGATGAACGGCGGATCGTTTTTCTCGGATTAGACTCGAGCTTTGCAACGCTGCCGCCGGATGAGAACAGTGCCGGTCGACTGTCCTAAGTAACGTGGGGCTGCTTTTAAACCAAAGTGAAGGAATAGTCACTCGATAAAAGGTGGTTGAAGCGAAGTTTTCTCTACATATATTAAATAAGAGTGTAAGAGCGCGTCGTCGCAGATTACGATGTTAACGATAGTACTCGGGAAGAAACATTATAAAATTTAGAAATCAAAGGATTTAAAGCTTCGGGCTAAAAATTGTATTTATTGGAAGAGAAATAAAGCTATAGGTTTTACATTGAAAAGCGCAAAAGTTTATTACAATGAATTTATGGCATGTTTCGAAGAATTTGATTTGCATATGATTGGTTTCGAGATGGCTTTTGTTGGTTTAATCGAATCACTGGACAATGGAATTACATACCTTGTTATCGGGCTTCTGTGGGATTAAAACTCACTTAACGTTAGTATTAATTCTCTACAAATTGAACGATACGTTCGGCCAATAGTTGGTATACAAGTAGTACGAGAGTGCTACACGAGCGTGTACTGCTCGTTCAAACGTAACTTTTATCGTGGAATATCCTATAAATTACAGCCGGTCCGGCGAATATGTCGAACATGGGAAAATATTCGTCGGTTCTCCATCAGCCGGCAAAATTTTATGAAAATAGACGCGTAACTCGTTAGGCACTCGCCTTACCGAATCGAAATTCATTCTCGTGATTCGTGTCAGAAATAAAAGGCACGATGATATACCTTTGCCGGTCCGACATACGATCCTTCGCGAATCTCCAATTTCATCGATATCCTAGGTGAAAAGCTGTTCCACGGACGATCGTTCCGCGAGTAAACCATCCCGAACTGAGAGTTGGCGAAAAAAAAACGAGTGCTTGCGAAATCGTGTCGAACGAAATTTCCAATATGCGCAAGTGCGCAATGCATCGTACAAAGAGGAAAATCGCGGAGTGCGAAACGACAGATGACACGCGACCGACCGACCGGTCGTCCATATTTACGATGAAATCGGTTATTTTGGCCGTTTCAGTGGAGGAACTGGAATGCCTGGCCACCTGGAAGGAGGGCAGCAGCCGTTACCTGGTGGGCCGTTTACATCACGGACACGCGTCCAGTAACGAAGATCGATACCGATGCTTCGTCTACGAGAAGGCCGGCCAGACAGTGCAGAGTAATCTACACAGAGCTGCCATGGGCATAGGAGCCATGGATCACGATGTCGGTTTACAGAGTGGACCGGTGCCGGAGGGTGCGGCCGAGATCTACCGGGTGGCACAGAGCGGTGACGCCACTTGCAACGGTCTGTTCAGCCCTATGGAAGGATCTCGAACCATGACGCTGATGAAAGGTACGTGGGTTTCTGAATACGATTGATTTTCAAGAGAGAGAAATATCTTTCCTTCGAATAAATTGTCTCGAATAAATTTAGCTACACGATAAAATAGATTTCTTTAGGTAATTCGTCTTTGAGTATTTGGAGAAGGAGAAGCGTTCGTTACAGATGGTGTTTACTTCCGTAAAAGAATTACAGGAAGAAGCGTATTTTCCCAACTTGTATTCAGAGTTTAACGATTAGGTTAAATTTGGCGTCGAGGCAAACGAGTATGGCGGGAATAAGGTCAGGTTACGAAATACACGAGAAAACTCGGTAGAAAAGAAGGAAAACCTGTATCGTCGGAGGAATCACGGTCTGAAAAATTTATCTCTCTCGCAGTGTCATTAACGGGTCGTGTCAAAATGGCGGATCCATAGCGCGAAGAAGGAATATTTACACGCTACTCCACTTCCTCGGTACGTTTTTCTCTTTTCTTCGGCCCTTGCGCGAGCGCGCGCCACCCAACTTTTCCTCTTTCTTTCTTTCTCTCTTTTTTCTCTCTTTTTTCTTCGGCTTGCACTTTCTTCCTCGAGAGTTTGCTAGCCCGTATCTTACTGCGTACAGTTTCACGGCAAACTTCGTTAACGGATTTCACTCGAGTAGATTTGTAGAGTCTTTCGCTTTAAGCGGCGCCCCGCAGCCTCGTCGCGGCGTGGGCGCGCCACTTTCTTTCCCGAATCGTTTTTAGTCGAGCGAGAGTCGCCGACACGCGGATAAAACTGTCGGTTGAAGAAATGGCGAAGGTGGATGCAGGCAAACGGTCAAGACAAGGGGTTTGCTCGCATCCAAGCGCGCCACACAGCGTCGGTTCGCTGCTTGTTGTAAGCACCCGTGTCGTTAATATCTCAATTCTTCTTGTGGAAACGGCAGCGGAGAAATAGGAAGGGAGCGACGCCAAGAAACAGCCCGGGAAATGGATTAACATTAAATCTTTTCCTCTCTTTCTTCTTTCCGCTTGGTTTCCCTCGCGGCTGTTCTCTCTCTTCCTCTCTCTCTCTCTCTCTTTCTCCCTCCTTACTCTCCCTCAATCCTATTCCTTTTCCTTTTCTATCTGCTTCTCTCCCTATTCCTCTCTCTTCCTCTTTCTCTATCCGTCGTTGAGTACCTCTAACTGCACCCACAGGCCGGCTCGAAAGTTTGTTCAATTAGCCTGGACTCTTCCGCAGAGTCAATACCCCGGGAAAATTACTCGGCTGCGTTTTCATAACTGCTGAAAACGTGCGGTTTAACCAGCGAAAGGGAACTTAGCAGAGGCCGTAGACCAAGTCCGAGACAGGGAGAGATGTCTTGAAACATGGAGGAGAAGAGCCTCCTCCGAACCGTGTTCCATGCCACGAGGCCCTTCCCGAATAGGCAATTACGTCGGCGAACCTGCTCGTTAATCGAACGGACGTGCTCCGAAATTTCCGGTGGTAAGCTACGTTCGATAATATTTGGACAGCATCGACTGGACAAATAAAATCACCTGATCGATGTGCTGTCACACGAGACAACCGTGTCCCTTCTCTGATTTCATATTGTTCTAACCTAATGAAATTAGAGGAAATTCGAAAGAGGCGCAACAACCACCAGTTATACGTGGAAACTTGCAACGTACCGATTAACGGCGAGATTTCTGTGATTTTACAAACTATAATTACCGATTTCGTTAAAAGTTGCAAGGGAGTAAAGTTAGTTGCGAGCTCGGCGCGTCACTCCGCTTCATTATTGACGAGCTGGAACTTGCACGTAGCTCGGAACATAAATATTAGAAATCAATCGCGACATCGGCGGATCTCTTTCAACGTTCTGGGCTGAATCGTTTGCAGTCAGACCGATACGACGGAGTTACAAATTCAACTTTCCGTCAGATTTTTATCGGTGTCGTTAAAATGCAGATTGGCAATACACGACGGGGAACGGGAAAAATAACGGAAAGGGTCGACGCGGACGGGGGATGTGCTAGGGTGAAAAAGGTACGTGCGAAATCGAAGAGAGAGAGATGGATTCACGGAGAGTGAAAGAGAACCGAGGAGGAAAAAGGCGGCGGCGCGCGGCCTGATACCACGAAAAGATAAAGGACGACAGCAAGTAAAACAAGGGAAATGCCATTCGATTTTTACGATCACGGAATTTGTATCTCGCTCGTCCGCGTCGTGGACTTATCGAGGGAGCCGCTGAATTATTTCCATTCTTTTCCAGGCTGTGCAACAATGCTTTTACGTGCCATAAAACTGCCCGAACGTACACTCTGTCAATCCTCCATTCGTGAACCTTACCCCACGCTTCTTTCCTTATCATACTCTTCCTTCGGTATTTCTCCTTTGAACTTGCCCCATCTCTTTCTTCGTATATCCCCATCTTCGTCGTATTTTCCCATCCTTTTTCCCTATACTTTTTATATCCTGCCTTTTACCCTTCCGTCGTTACAGCCCGGCTATTCTCTTTTTCTCCCTTCCTCTCGTGTCCCATTCTGGCATCCCTTTCTCCGTGCTTCGCGATGTCCTCTCTTTGTCTCTTCCTATCTCGCTTCATCCCTGGCTCTCTTCTGTGTTCCGTTTGCTCCTTTTTCATCTATCTACCAGCCTATAGACCGCGTTCCTCTTTTTTCTCGATGCTCGTGCTCGCTCCCTCTTTGTTATCCATTTTCCTGCGTCAACCTTTTCCCCTCTACCTAACACCGTCGAAGTGGCTCCTTCTCACGTCCGGATTTTACACCCCCGAGCCAGAAGTGGAACACGTTGCGAAGTTTCTAGAGAGAGAGAGAGTGAGAGTGAGAGAGAGCGGGGGGGCGAGGAAGTGGGGAAGGGGTAGCTCTAGTGGACTGGCGAGATACTCGAACGATTCTGTTTCGCTATCGAATACCTGCGTCGACGTTTTACCGGCTGTCGTTTCGTAACGTCGAGGACTTTATGAGCCAGTGTGGGCTGACTGCGAAATTTTCGGAGATCGCCTCGTCCCGTTCTTCTCTTTCGTTCTTCTTCGTCGATCTCTTCTTATTTCCCGCTCGCTTAATTCTCGAGCTCATTGAAATGGTCGACGATTCTCGTCGATCGACGCGAGAATGCAAATATCTGGATCAAACTACGAAAGCGTTCATCCAAAGAGTACGGGAGTGCGTCTTGCCGGTTGAATATTATCGCGATAATTCCGTTCTTACGGCTATTAGACTTCGTCTCTCGACGAGAATTAGAATAGAATGAAAGCAACGATTCCAAGGTCGAGTCGATTACGCTCAAAGTCTGGCGTTGGCCCGTGCCACTCTCAAATATTCCATCGAATCGGCGGAAACGAACCGTTTAAGCGACGCGGATAAAACGAACGAACGAACAATCGGATATCGCAAAGTCCGTATTCTAAATACGTTTTAAAACGAAAGGAGCTGTTCCGTTTAACGCCGGTAGCGAAGTTCAAAGAGCGGGAGGGCAACTCGTGGCAACAGTCCAATCAGCATTAAATAAATTGGTTTCCGTACGCTTTCAGTCTCGCCACCCGGCCAGTGCCGATTTCCCAATTGGTTAACCGGCCACTCTAGCGGCGGACTGACCTGGCACACCCTCGACCTGACCAGATCTTACACGTTCCATCCTCGGAACGCTTCCCTGCACGTAACCAGATCGAATAGCAGTTCCTCGAGATTCGAAAACGGTCCCCTAGACGGACAGTACGTTCCAGGTCAAGAAGATCAGGACGTAAAGATCTTATGCAACAGCATCAAACAGTCTAGCGCTGCTCAAGCGATGACGATGACTATGTTGGTCGCGCATTTCACCGTCGGTTGGTGAGTATAAACCGCTTTCGATCGCTAGTATAAAGTTTGTCTGTTCTTGCATGTTTGTTTTGTCGTTTGTGTGCCACGAGCGGTTAAAAAAAAAAAAAAAAAAAAGGAAAAATTTTCATCTTTCTGTAAAGGAAAAAGAAAAAAAATTGGAAGCTAAGGACGCGAACGATAAAAATGGAAAAAGTTCGAGTCTGCGAATGCAGGAGCGGAAAGAAAAAGGAAAAAAAGAGCAAAGAACTCTGCCGATAAAAGGAAAAAAGAATACAGTGTTTTGAGAAACGGGTTGTGCCGGACGCGCGCTACAATCGCGGTACCATTGTCAGAGTAAACAGTGCTGTTATTGTTCGCGTGGCGAAACGTTTTACCAGTCTTTTACAGGGCAAAGGAATGTGCGGTTTTTATTCGGTATTCTTCCTGTTTTCAGTCGGAGCGGTTTCATGTGCATGACGTTCTACCGAAGGGACGGTCACGTGATAGAAGTGCAAACCGGAAGCGCCGTTTCAAGGCCGGAAGAAGCTTGCAGCACGCCCCATTTTCAACAGCACAACATACCCTTCCTCACCTTAGTCAGTAAGTACAATAGCGTTGTCTCGATATCGTTCTTCTATCCCGTTGATTCGTTTCGAATTCGGGTCTGACCACATTTGTTCTTTTCTACTTAGAGAGCGCTATCTTACGTAAGCGATTCGAATTATGTCAATGACTTTTTACGAGGATAATAGATTTGTTATCGGCAGTATATGGAAGTGGGAGGTTATATCATGTAGATCGTGAAAAAGTACATTGCTCGAAACAATTACGGTGGCAGCCCTATTTGTCTTCGCTTCGTTCCAAACTTCGTTCACTGGAACGAAATCTCGTGATTTTGCGTCGCCTTGATTTCGATACCTGCTCCTCTTACGTTCGCACGTTTCGTTTCAATCATTGCCTTAAAATCAATCTTTATCGCAGTTCCGTTCGAATAACACGGCAATGTACGTATGTATGTATGATTTGTTCGTTTCTGTTCATTTTGTTCGTGCGATAAAGCCATTCGTGGCAACTTCACTTACTCCTTATTGTTTTAAACAGTGTAATTACGATTGGTAATTGTGAAATGTAAAAGGCGATCGTCGAATACAGTTTCTCTCGGCTTGAGTCGTCGTTAGGTCGTTTCGCTGCGGTGCCGTGACGGTAATATCGGGCTCTAGCGAGAGGCAAAAGTTCGATCGCTCTCGAAAGAGTAGGTTGCCCGGTTACGCTCGATTTGCGTGACCCTTGAATTTTATTAGCTCCGCGGAAGAGGGCCAGAGTCCGAAAAGAGAGAAATATCAAGCAAGAAAAAAAGAATGTTGGCTGCCGGAAACTGCCTCCAGTGCCGATAAACCCCGGAGAACTCGAGCTACGTGGAAAAGTTTCTGGTAGTGCGCGGCTAGAGGATTTAGTGCGGCAACGTTGTTGCCCCGGTTGGAAAAGCAGGACGGTGGTGTGAGGCTTGACCGATACCTTTTGTAATTTTCGATCGATTTAGATCGAGAATGTTTCTACGTTTCATTGGCGGAAGGAGCCACGTAGCGATGGAATTGACTCGATACCTTTCGAACAACGTTTGGATAACTCGGAACCGAATCTGTGAAGCTTTCGGAAAAAGAGCTCGCGCAATTTGTTTTCTAGTCAGATAGCCCAATTATTACGAAATTCTTATTTACTTTCCTATTTACTTTTTATTTGTTGTCAGACTGAACAATTTTGTAATTTTTTTACACGTATATATCGAAAATCCACTATTTTACGAAACGCCACGGTTGTACCGAAGTTTCATTAACGTTTTAACAATATTGCGAAAAAGAATATGGTTTTCGTTCGATCCTTGTTCGAGGACATTGCTAAAAGTTAAGAGCTCGGTTGATCGAACGAGAAGGAGAAAAACGAAAGGAGAAATAGGGCAGCGGTAGCCTCGGCGATTTGTCAAAATCCCATGAACGACTTCTAAGTTATATACCTATCGTTTGGTCGGAACGGCTACCTCTAGTTCCTTCGACCGATCGGAATGTAGGCGAGTGTGAGCGTACTTCGACACATACGGTAACACGACGATGTATAGCAGTCAGTGCACGCGTGTATGGCTATGTTATGCAACGGGTGGTAAACGAATCTTCCTGGAGAAATTCAATTTTGTAGGGAGCTGGTGAAGCGCGTCACGAAAATCGTTGAAACCGCACAAATATTTTGTTTCATCGTTTCGACGATGGTTCGTGTGGTTTGGTTTGGTGGCTCTGTTTGCCGATCACCTCTTTCTTCATTTGTTTTTTGTTTCTACATTTGTTGCCAGTTCGAGGTGTATCGTGACCACAGGCCGGGGGTTATTCTTTTTTAATCGAACCGTTGCGGTTTCGCCCTTTTGATTCTCGTGTCAAAAGCGCTTTATCTGTCGATCTTTTTGCATTGTAAAAACGTGTCAGGATCCTCGTTGATCCGTAAGAACGTCGCGCAACGTGTTGTTCAAATTTAGGAAATTCCTTCTTTAAAATTCGTAATAATGGCCGTTAATAAATTACGTAGTAACGAATAAACGAAGATATATTGTGCGAGCCATCCGAAAATCGGGACAATAAATAACCGGGAGAATTCTTTTTCCTACGTACAATGTGTCTTAACTATTCTCCGGTACGCTTCTGTATCACTTTCTATTTTCCCTCGTTCGATATCCTGATGAAACCTTTTCGTTTTTTACGGATCCGCGTCTCCTGTCCTGCGAAATATTCTTTGAAAATTTTCAAAGAAAATATCCCACGTAGCCGGTTCATTCGCCTAGCTTCCCATCTACAAGTGCAGCCGATACGAATGCAAGCTGCGATATACGTCTGGTTGGTCACAACGAAATATCCTAGCCCTGCGACGATCCACCTTTCCGAACTAGCTTCCCTTATCCCAACACCTTCTTCGTTTCTACACCTTTTCGTTCTCTCCTCTTTTCGTTCGTAGTCTCCTCTTCGCC
Source organism: Bombus terrestris (assembly GCF_910591885.1). NCBI lineage: Eukaryota > Metazoa > Arthropoda > Insecta > Hymenoptera > Apidae > Bombus > Bombus terrestris. Next base: position 2,028,452 of record NC_063286.1, read on the forward strand.
GCAACTTACACATCTTCGGGGAATGCTCGGTTCCCGAGGGTCGGGTTTGTAATCCCGTGGGAGTTATTGGATTCGGTTTGATCCAGTATTCGTTCGCTCTACCTCCCTATTCGATCTTCTCGCCTTCCTCCAACGTCTGGCCAGCTTCGATTCCGGAAGCACGCTTCCGATTCTTTTCTTTTCTTTTCTTTTTTTCTTTTTTTTTTTTTTTAATGAGATCCGTGTTACTAGAGCTAATTAATCGCACAGTCCCACACGATTGCATCACGAACAGCATTACTCGGCTTCGAAGCGCGTATTGGAAACTGCTTTCACCGATGTGACTCGGTAAGATAAGACGAATTCGTTGAAACCGGAGAAAATTCAAAAACCCACGGTTCGCAGTCAAAGTTTCGACACAGTTTTACAGCCCTGTCGGATGATAAAATTATAATCGTGCGAAAATTGAAGAGAAAGTTCGCGGCCGGGTTCGAATCGATCAAGCGGAATCCAAGTTTCAACTTGTACGAAGGATCAAAAAGTTTCGTTCGAGTAATTCGCTGGAGTTTCTGTCCAGAGACTCCGGACCGACCAAAAATTCGTTGCCCGTAACCGCGTGCGTGGGTACGTGCAGCGCGCGATAGATCATTCGTTTCACAGGGAAAATGCTTTCCCAGGACTGTTCCCGTTCCTCCTCCTGTAGCCATAAGCTATACAATATCCGCCGGTGCAATAAAGTGGACCATCCACCAGCCATCCATCTTTTTTCGTAGCTCGCAAGCTTCCTTTCGCTTTCTTCTTCCCTCGCCTGCTCTTCCACCTCTCTTCTTTCTCTCTTTCTTCAGCTCGTTTTCCTCCTCGTCCAAAGTTTTATGAGCAGCCGCGTAGAAACGCGGCCAACGACACTGGTATTCCGTCGACGGCGATGAATTACACGTTCGGAAGAAGAAGAAGAAGGTTTCGTGGATTCTCAGGTGGCTAAACGAGAACTTGCGCGTTTCGGTTCTCGTGTGTGGCCAGGAGTCTGAGATTAGCGGCGAATTTGTCGTTACGAATAACGGTAAATGTACGAGGAGGACGATTTAGCGCAATAATCGTCTTTATCGTGTACTCACTGGCTCGATAGTTTTATGCGCTGTTCATCGGGTTGATTACGCGAGACGAAATTGCGCGGATTATGACGCCGAGATTTTCTACGATCGAAAGTTTCTACGAGGATAAACGGAGGTAGGGACGAGCGAGTAGAAAAATATCGTTTAACGGTATCTGTAGAGGAATTTTATTTGGTGGATTAAACGGTGTATTTATATGGAAGCCGGAAATGTTCGATTTATGAATGTTTCGAAGCTAGAACGTGGAAATGCGATTTGTTGGTGAAGTCGTGTAAGTCGGAAAGAACAGCGAGAAGCAATTTGATGAAAACAAGTTGCTGGAATTCGTAAATAGGGCGATTTGCATTTTAACTTGAAACAAAGTGTCTCGACTATGGTCCGTGTTCTCGTGGATAACTCGATTGAAATAGAAATTCACCCACCTTTCCACTTATCCGCCGTAACAGAGTTGTTTATTCTTGGCGCGCGAAACAGCTTCGACACGTAAATAATTAGGGCAATTTGCGGGTCGATTTTGTTTCGCCCGGCGAGACAAGGGGTCCTTAATGGTTGGTGCAGAGACGCGGGGCAATCACGAAATTCCATTTTGAAGTTAGATTGATAGGGATCCACTAAGCGTAATAAGAGGCGGCAGAGAATTCCTGCGGGATGGCTGGAAGTTGTAAGAGGTCCGAAAGCAAAATCATCAACCGGATGAGTGAAACGATTGTAAGCGGCGGCGATGGTGTAAGTGCACTCACGACATCGGATATAACGAGCACGAATCCGGCCAATTCGAAGTTACACGAGGGTAAGAAGCAAAGTCTGGAATTGATCGTGAGTGAGTGGAATAGAACCGGAGAGAAATGAATCCCTTGGGAAGCGTAATGTTCTTCGAGAGCGAGCCCATTTCGCTTCGTGCCCGTACTCCAATAAAAAAATGCCCCTTAATGAAGAATAAAGCGAAACAATTTGAAAAGGTAGAAGGGCCGTGAGTAACGATAAATATATTCGATGTGGAACGTGAACGATGCGGCCATTAACGCATTGCGTACACTCTTTCTCAAACATGCCAGCGAAGTAATCCAGACGAACAGCGTATGTTTACTCTTCTTCGGTTTTATAGATTTCCTCTTTTCTTTTTTTCTTTTTTCCTCTTCTTCGCTCGAGCAGCTAACAACGCGTCGAACAATGATGGAATCGAATGATTATTTAAAACGTTGGCGCGCGTATTACATAACTGCAGGAAGAAGAACGGCGAAAGGAAGGAATGGGAGAATATCGGGGTCGCAGTGTCTAACGAACTCGAATCCCCAAGCAATTAAGTTTTCACGGAGTGTAACGTTGTCTTCGCTTTCTTCAGAGATACGAGGTATCCTGGAATTTATAGAGCCGATTCCAGACACCAAGAAAATTAAACAAATCGATGCAGGAAAGTCGAGGTTTATTTCTCGAGTTAGAAATTATTTAATTATTGAAATGGCTGCGCGCGTACAAATCCGATTTCGAGTCGCTTTCGAATGTGGAACGAAAGAGACGAATAATTCTTAAAAGTATTTATCAATCGTGTCTCGGCAGATGTATTTACACAAATATACTATTTCGATAGCTACTGTTTTGATAGATACTACTATCTATAGATTAAATCAGGAATGGATTGAAACGTTCGTTCTTGAACATTGTGCTGTAATTCGATCGAAACGCTAGATATAAATTTACTTTATCGACAACCGATCCTGATTAATATATCTAATTGTACGTATATGTAAACTTTAGAAACACTGATTCAGAGGTTTACGTTTGTCTCGATGCTGGTGTTTCCCAAACGTGAAACGTATAAAAATGCACGGCTGACTGTCACGAATTCGTGGAAATATCCGCATAAAAAAGGGCGTCGGTCAACAACAAAGCCGGACTGTAACGAGGAGGAAAGGGCAGCAGCGGTCGACGCGCAAATCAAATTCGCTGCAGGTGGTTCGACCGAGTCGCAGCTGAATTTGTCACTCGCAGGCTCCGCGGTTTTTTGTTTAATTGATTTATGGTACCACACGGTGATGTAAAAAATCGCCGTGACGGGCGTACGCGTGTCGCGACGATACGCACCGCGGTGCCATTATAAATCGCTTGTCCCTGACGTCATTATCCGCGGCCGGTTCAAAGGTGTTGCAGATTCGGATTACGTTCTCGGACATTCGAGTACGATTGAAATTCTAGCGATTTCGAGTTTACCGTTAAACGTTTGATCGATAATACACAGAAACGTAGAAATTTGTATATAAATTGAGTAGAATAGCGGTTGGAAATTGTTGAAGTGCGCGATACGTACAGAATCGATGGAAATATAGGTCACCGTGATAGTACTCGAGTTCTTATTTCAGTCGTGTAAATCATGAAATTACCATAACGTTTGAAATTACGATCGGTCGGCCAGGCCAGCCAGCTCGAACTCTACGTTGCCGTTATTAATTGGTTGTTTAGAAATCGAAGAGTTCACGGTGTGGACTATAACCTTTTGCTCGCTAGCCTACTATTTACAACCTCATTTTCAGCGTTACGTTTCACGAAAAACCGTAATAGCCGTCGAAAGTTAGCGGTGGCACGGTGTTAACCGTCAACGATATCTCTTCATCGGGGACTCGGTCTCGCTCTTTCGACGAGCAGCGGCACGAAACGCGATCGAAATTTCGCGTGTTTGCAGATCGGCTCGGGGAACGGCTGCCATTTTTCAGGCGAAAACTCGGCCGCCCTTTCCACGTCGGCGTGACTCTTTGAAATTTACAAGTCGACGTCGAATTGGCTAATACGCCAGGCGCCTTTCAGCTACTTTATCCGTTCGATGATCGAAATAAATCTCGCCGGTTATGGAAGCGGTTTCCATGCTTGAAACAAAACGGCATAAGCAAGCATCGTATAACTTGAATGTAATATCGGGACAAGTGGATCGAGCGGGGAAAATTCCTTTTGTCACGGTGTAAACGCGTCCTGATTAAAATGTAGTTAAACGTCGATTATGGAGATATACCGGTGGAGGCGATAGGACCGTGGTAAACAAACGAAAAAGAAAAGGCACAGAGATACGAGGGACAGAGGAAAGGGAGGGTATAGGGTGGGTAACGATAGAGAGAAAAAGAGTGTTTGAAAGTTGAACACGGCTGGCTAGTTAAGCGGCGCAACGGCGGTCAACCGTTGAATATATTATATTTTTAAATCATCGACACGCTGACTGCTTCCGTGCGCTGGCAGAAACATGGCCGCGTGTCTAGATACCCGTGTTGGAACGTGTTGTAACTACACGCGAAATCTATGTGACGTGTCCCTGTATACAGGGTGTTCCATATTAATTTCTAACCGGATATATCTGGGAAAATTGTATAGACCGAAAAAGCTAAACGCCTACAGACTAAAACTGGCCGAGCGGAAAATTCGTGGATAAAACTTGATACGTACACGTGCCAGGAATATTTCAAGCTTAACATTATTCTTTTCAACGAAACCGTACTTTTTCCTTGTTTATATCCCTTTAGTGTCTTTAACGAAAGAAAGAAACGAAACGAATTTCACCGAGATGACGATTAAAGGAATCGTTCGAGGAAGAAAAAAAAGAAAAAAAGAAAAAAAAAGAAAAGGAAAAAATGAACATTGTATGTAGTAATTGGCGCTATCGATGGACGAGCGATCGACCAATTGGAATCCCTTTCTCTCGAGCTTTTCGTTTTTCCCCATTTGCTCTTTCCGTTCCGATGAATTTTTTCGGTTTGATCGTCTTTTGGCACGGTCCTCGATATCGTTTTCACTTTTCTATTCGGGTTTTCTCGCATTTTATTAGTCTACTCGATGAAGAGAAGAAAAATCGGAAAATCTGCTTGAAATTTAAACGAGCAGCAGGAACATCTCAAAGAATGATTCGTCTTTCAGAAAATATTTAGTATCCTATGGGATATCTTGCTACACGCGCCAACTGGCACCGCTGGCAGAGACTTAAATGCACGCGGAGGCAATCGTTGGTCAATTATCGGTGAAATAATCAGCCGAAAACGGCCGAGCCTTTTTCACCGCGAGAGACTGGTTCTTGCGCCTGGGAATAAAAAGTCGCGTTGAATTTCTTGGTCGGCTTTAATACGCTGCGACACGGACCACGGAGGCGGTAAGGGACTCTAGAGAGGGTGAGTCGACACCGGTTTCGAAAATTTACGATTCTCTCGTTATTAAAGCAAGGTTGGGAAAACCGCGTGGCTCGCTGTTTAAAGCGGCAGCTTTGGCCATTAATTCGATTCGCTCTCGTTTCTCCTCTCGCCCTGGCTTTTTCCTCGTTTGTTTTCCGGCCATCAGCTACGACAGTTTATAAAAAGCGACGGGTCTATCCAGGCGGCGCGCACACACCCGTTCCCATTTTTGTAATGCTGTAATAATCAATAGTACGCCGCTACTAAATCGTATAACCCAACCTCCGTCAATTTAATCGAGACAACGGAAGCACGTACCGGTTCTACGTGAGTTCGTGCGCAGCCCATGCACCGGGTGTCGTTATCGAATCGATTTTTATCTCTCCGCGGTATATTTTCCCTTGAAAAGATCTGCTACCGGAATGTAAACAGCGGTTTAGAGATTTTCATCGGAACGTGAAAGAAAAATGTCCGATATGATTCGCGTTTTCTAATCAAATTTGTCGATGAAGGATAATTTGATCGATCGAAAATCGATGTGATAAACGTTATAGTTGTTTGTCTTTGTCTGCTTTCGTGATATAGGATTTTAAGATAGTATATATATATATCTTTTTTTTTTTTTTTGAAATCGTTGATGTTCTTTGTCGCGAACGGCCATCGAAGAGGTTGAAAAAATCGAATCGCATTCCCACGGAATGAAACGATTGGTAATTCGCTTTGGTCGGTAGGAGGAATGAATGGAAAAAAGTAAAAAATTGTCGCGATCATCGGCGTTAACGCGCGACGATGCGTACATTTCACTGGTCGATCCGCGATCCAACACTCGGCTCGAAATTTGAATAATGAAAAAGGAATCGAATTGCTTCGCGGAACGATGTTACGCTGACAATTACGCGACACAGATAGCCGCAGGTTTGTATTGCCGTATATGCGAGCCGCGTAAATGCTTCGCGTGCTCGCGCACCAACGCATCTAGCAATTTTAATCCGTCGCGTGTGTTTTCGCGTTTACGATACATCGATAAAGCCATGGTACTTATGGCTACGATTTCTTTCGTTACCTTAATGCTGTTTGCCAAGAATATTACGTTTCTATTAGCTGGGCGGTTATAACGCGAATGGAATTGTTCCTACGTAGAAATAGCGCAACTAGCTCGAGATTACGTAAGCACTATAATTTTCAATCGTTAAGAAGCCATATCGTATCGCAAATTCACAAATCGACGAGTAGAGTTACAACTTCTTTTTTTACCCTCCTGCATTCTTTAAATCGTTTTATCGAAATCGTAGATGGATCGGACATTTACCTGGAAACTTAACATTATCAGTGTCATCGCCTTACGAGAAACGAACTTTGATAAAATACAATTAGATCGTTCATTTCTTGGAGATCGAAGAGTAACTTCGAGTAATCCGAGTATAACGAATTCTACATTTACGAAGAGTGGAGCAGATCGATTTGAGTTCAGAGTTCTCTTCCATGTTGGAGCGTACGGAAAAATAATATAATATATATGAAAAAAGCATGGGATGAGCAATAGAGGCAAACTGGAGACTCGCGGAGGTATTCAAAACTTACACGCGGTTCCATAATTCCAAGAGTTTGTTCCTGGCTGTACGATGGACCTCGTTAAGACTCGGAACGATCGTAAACGAACGGAACCGGTACTAGTATCTGTCCTGGAATTCTTACTCTCCGAGGGCGAGGACTCTTGACCTTCCCTTTCTCCATGTTACGGACCACAGGAGGAAGCAAAGAAAGAGAAATAGAAGGCGGATAATCTCTGGTAATGTCTTTTATCTGGTCGTGGTTAGAATTTTGTCAAAGTTACAGAAAGTGGCCAGAATTCTTTAGTAAGGTTTGTTCGTGAAAATATCAAATTGCACGAACGTTAGCGATTTACTAAAAGTTATTCCTAGAAAGATGTCATTGGAAAAACCAAACATATAAAACTAGAGAGATATCGTTGGAAAATTGAAGATGATATCGTATTCGTGAAGCGCCAGCTTTCACGACATCTATACGATTGTATTCCTGGAGAAACAGAGTATTAAAAATACGTTGGACACGTAAGCAGGATCAGTCAAAATAGAACCGAGTGTGCCGTAATATTGATAACGTTTATTCGTATACAGAATGTTAGTTCTGATCAGACTGGATCGAGTTGCTACGCCGTGAATTGTACCGGCTCGCGTTTCGCCGTAAGAACTTGAAATATAGGTTATATGCATCGTGGTTCCGTGTCTCTCGAGGTTATGCACCATAATTCATCGTAGTGCGGTCGTAGCAGCTGACAAAAAATGCTCGTGAAAACGTGTGCCGAGGGGCCTGCTGCTCGTCTTGGTCGGCCATCTTGATTTCCCTGACGTTGGAAACTTCGATTATCTCGGTATGTCGGCGTTGTAAATGGGAGAAGCTTGTCCATCGCGATGCATCGCGACGTCGCCCTCTTATTTTTCATTTTCATTCCGCCGAGATTGAAAATCATTTTCATTTTTGCCTTACGCGACTGCACAATAGGGCCGTAAAGAGAATGAGGCGACTCGCGGTTGCCCGTCTAGTCAACCGTCTAGTCAACCGGTCTAGTCAACCGTCTGGTCAACCGTCGAGTCAACCGTCGAGTCAACCGTCTAGTCAACCGTCGGCGGACCGCTTTATGTGGAAATTTCATTCGGAGAAAGGCACTTTCGCGAAATTTCGTAGGGAAGGTTAGGCGGCGGAGGCCGGAATTGGCCGAATTCAAGCAGGATCTCGTATCAGAGTGGGTAACGTAGCGCGAGCAACACGCCGGATAAGTGAAAAATGAACCGAGTTAAGGAACCGGCCGCAATAACGGAAGAAAAATGAGAACAGATACGCGAAAGATATGGTAATGCGGAGGAGGAAGAGGCTCCGTGGTATTTCTACGTTGTTGCTAAACGTACAACTGTGTTGATTTTGGGATCTCGGTGACCGGTTAACAGCTTTGTTTGTTTCCACCGAATGATCGGACAACGTTAGAGTTGGAAAAAACTATAGAACTGGCAGCCGATTGGAAAAGAACCCTCGAAGTAATCGATATGACGACGCCGGGAATTTTATTCGCTTTAAAAGGATAAAACAAGAGGCAGCCTTTTAACCTATCGATAAACAAATAAGAAAGAAGACGAAGAAAAGAGTTTTTTTAATATCCATCAAATTCTTCGCGTCGATTTCACGATTATTCGTTCTCGAGGCAATTAACGATCGTGTTTGTTCTCGAAGTACTCGGGTTCGCGGAAAGGGAGAGAGGAAATTAAAACGATAGGGCATAGGAAAAAGGCGTGGAAGCCGAAGGAGGTAAACCCCCGAGCGTGGGAGGTATAACAAGGGGTTTGGAGAGTAGTCTGGACCCTCGGCTAGACTCATTTTTCATAAGTTCGAAAAACACACCCGAGGCAGTTGGTGCGTAAATTTGAATTTCTCCGTGGCTACGGCAAGGCTCGGGCGCCGTGACTGTTCCTCGAGGGAAGGGGCAGCCTGGAAGGGCCATTGAGCATATGGCGCGGAATTTCGAACGACTTTTTTTCTCCCTCTTTCCTCGCCGCTACCTTCGTTCTACCCTAGGAAACCCGTTGGAATACGCGGCTTGCGAAAACGTCGTTTCTCCTTCTTATCGAAGCTGCCATTCCCCTACCGCGGCCATCGTATCAGCGATCGCACTTTGCTTTAACCCGTAAGCGACCATCGATGGACCGTCGAAGCGTTACCTCGCCTATGTTACGATGGGGCAGTACGAGAATAACCGACTATTCGCGTTTCAAGGAAACGCGTTTCCGATTCTTCGCTTTTGGGGCACGTGATTTGTTTGCGGAAACTTTTCAAAATTTCGCAGCATGGAAACCAGCAGGTCGATATGGATATTATTCGGTGTGGTTGATACTCGACATTCCGTTAATCCATACGTGAAAACCATACTTTTCAGCGATGTAAATATCGTTGAATATTTACCTATGTTTTCAATCATGGATTAGCGTTTCATGCTCTTCGTTTGATCCCTCGAAAAACTGCTCTACTTTGTGATTATAAATGGATCGTACAATAATGTTCTATGGAATCGATCGACAAATTTTTCTCGTGAAACATATTCCAAACATGATTATACAGAAATTATATAGAAATTGCGGGATGTAATTATCGATGTGACGAATTATTAGATTAAATTAATCGTTGATTAAAACGCGAGTTATAGTCGGCCATTTAATATTAATTTCGAGGTACCATTAACATAGGTTTAGGGTTGAAAGGGCAAGTAATTGGTATACGAATGTATATTTCGCTGTACGTGATTTGTCGCCAACGTTCGGCCAGATCGCATGGAACGCATGCCGAAAATCGACCGAAGCAAAAGGATATTACGAGTTGCTCGTATGTGATTCTAACTGGTTTGCGAGATAAACGAATGACCGTAAGTTTAGCCGTGATAAATTTTTCGAACCGCCACACCGTGGCATTTTCTAATTTTTCACATCCTTATGGCCAATTTAATATTTCGATAGCAAACGAAACAGGCGAACGCTACCACAGCCACATGGAGCAACGCGAACGATTCTATCGTAGAAATTCATCGGTGCGCGTGGTCGAATCTTCGGGACCAGATGAAAACACAATTGCGCTAACAGAGAGAGAGAAAAATACAAAGAGTGCGATGTCGCGGTGTCGGAGAAGATAAACGATAGAGACGGGCCGTTGGTGTGTGAACTTTCTCGTAATAGGTATATCTGGCCGTTTTGTCCAGACACGCGCCAGGACTGGAACTAGTCTGTGTACAACAGCGACGGGAAACCGTCTCGATAACACCGCAACTCGATCTCGAGCGTTGCCGGGTCCGTGTTAGCCCGCATTTCCGGCTATCTCCGCGCGTATCCATGTTCTCGGCGCGTACATTCACCGGCACACGTCGGTGTCGATACGCGTGCACGTGCACGGGAATGAACGTGCGGCCGCACCAGGGCGAGAACGCATTCGTCATTGTTTTAGCCGTGGAAGCGAGATCCACGAGGAAGAGGGACGGCGGCTGGTTGCGCTGTCAGCCACCGCAATTCCCCGAAGGGTTCCACCGTTACAAGCTTCCCATAATCGAATACGAAGCTCTGCCGTTTTGGAAAACGCGGCTCGAAAACGGCCAGTCATTAGCCGCGTTTAGAACGAGCTCGGCAGAAGCTAGCTCTCGAAGGAACATCGATTCGCTCGTCGAGAGGCATGATCCAGGTCGTACCGATAATACTCGCTTCGTGAATTATTGGAACGCGATAAGCGGTGATTAAATAATTGCTGCTCTCGACAAGGAAATTAACGCGATAACAACGAGAAACTACGAGAATCGTTCGTCCTTATTTTGCGCGTGCTTTATAGAATGATTTAAAATATATTTGAATATCGATCGTTCGACGTTCGAGTAGTCGATAAGCTGCGTGAAACGCAACAGGATTCTCCGAGGAGCGGAAGCGCATTTGCCGAATGTCTTAGGAACGTCAAGGCGCGGCAGGTAGATTCAAAAACGGTGAAAATGGCGAGACAGCAGGCAACGGAGGACGTTCATCGTGGATGATTGCGTACAATGCAACCGCGTAGGCGCGGCAATCCCTCAACTTGTCACTTACGTCCTCTCGTCGTGTACGGTCTCCTACCTTTTTCCACCCTCTTCGAACAACCGGCTTCCTATCTTCCGTGGCAAGCCTTTCATTCAACGCTAACAACGACGTCGTTGTCGACGACGACGACGACGACGACGGCCTCCTTTCATCTGCTCAGCCGTCTCACTCCAGAAATTCGCCGTAAACGCCAACGAGTGCGACTTTCGAAGGCGAGTTGACCTTCGGACCTTGCGGAAAGTTCAGTAAAGTGGAAGGGCGCTCGCTTCCACCAAGGTCGAAGTCGTTCGAATTAATCCGCACGATCGAATTCGCTTGTACGAGTACGACGTCGAATAATAGGCTGGACAAATTGCATGAAACGACGGCCAACTACCTGCCAGCAAATAGCTGCGGAATGCCAGACAGTTTTACCTGTGGAAGGGGTACAACGTTCGAGGATTAGACGCGAGGAAGCTTGAACCGAGAAAAAGTGTAATTTTCATGCTTTACCGTTCCAAGACTATAGAAAACGACGAAACAATCGAGTAATTGGCTTCTTTCTTTCGAAATGGTTCATCGAATACGCCGACATAACGATCATGATCGATCGCGAGGTAAACCCTAACGCGGAATATCTTATTTTCTACTTGCTATTATGCTCACTGAAGACTATATTTTCCCAATACATTTCGCATCTTTTCTACCTGAATTCCCCGTCCAAGCATGCATTCGCGATAACGCAAAAAACATCGAATTAACATCGAATCGTCGATTAACTCGTTGCCACTCCCACGCGGACGTCCGCAAACGAATACAATTAATGAAATGTCGATCGAACGGACGATAACGATTTCAGTCCGAAATCATCGTTTCATCAAAAATGATTCTCCTCTATTTCGTGACATTCCATTTCAATTAGGATTTTCCTCTGCAGCGATTCGTATTCGCGTTCACCGCGAAATCTTTTAGCATTTTCCACCGTATCCATTTATTGGTATAGTTCGTTTAATTTCGTTGAAATTAAAATAAATTCAGCCTCGCCCCCGCCGGCCCGCGCTAATAAAGAGCATGTACACGTCGGTTAATTAGCGAGCCGCCGTTGCATCCGGGTCTCGATCCGAAAACATTCATTTTCCGAGATAATGTGTTCGCCCGTAACTTGTTACTAATCGTCGATACGTGCTCCACCAGTTTATTATAATTAGGATTACGCTCCGGGTCTAGCGCGATGTCGCGATCATCGAAATATTTATACCGACGATCTTGTCGGGAATTAATCTGCGATGAGATTTATGGAATTGATTTATGCGAATACTAAGCGCATTATAATGTCGCCCTATCGAGATAATCCCTTGATACTTGGCCCGTAATTTTCTACCTACAAATAATTCCGTTGATTCGCGTTGTTCGCCTGTATCCGCGATGTTCGCCTGTTTCGACGATTTAGGCTCGTCTATCTTTCAAAATTTTCAACCGATGTGTCGTAAGAATGTTTAAAACGTGCGATCATTTGGTCAGCAACGCTGATCTTTTTTCTCTTAGATCGTCAGATAAAAACGACGATAACCAGAATTTTAATAAGCTTATCGGACAAACAAATCTTTCCTGTTTTCGATCGTGCTAGTTTCGATTAATAAACATGGTCGATGGCGATACGCGCTCGAGCAGAAACGGAGATGGAACGCTGGACAAGCGGCCCGCGGCGATCGGCAACCGGAAATGACGTGACGTACGGAGGCGAACTCTCGTCGCTACTATCGAACAAACTCGCACTTTTTTCGATTTATCGTCCCTGCTTTTACACCCCAAACCCATGCTGCTCGACCATGATGCAGAAGCGTGATTTCTATGATTGAAATCATCGAAACTTTTAACTTAAAAAGTTTCTAATTTAGGAATTGATAATATCTTGTTTAGTACTCTCGAAAGATATGCACAGCTCCAATTTCTAACACAGTTGCTTACAAACTCTAATGAATCAAATCCACGTGACAGTTGAAAATATCGTGCTCCTTCCACGCTTCCATCGAAAGACGAGTCATAGTTTCGTCAAAAGAAAGAATCGCACAATGTCTAAGGAATGGACGAGAAAATAGAAAAAATAAAGGAACGATTGCTCTCTTCGATCGGTCAATCAAGCGAAACGTGATCGACGTAACTGACCAATTCCGTGTTAGAGAGGAATTGTGAGTAAATTAAAGGAAAACAATTGTCGTGGCAGGCTCCTTCCTCCTGCCATTCTCCGAGCTGTTTCAATCTCGAACAGCTATATGGTGAAATCGGTCTTCCTTGGACCTAATAAACGTCAATAGTGCGTATGGAACAGGCAATCCTAAGGTGTGTGTGTGTGTGTGTGTGTGTGTGTGTTCAACACGTTGATTTCTCTTCGATTCAACTTATTACGGGCGAAGCATCGACTTTTTCCAGATATTACGTGACGACGGACGAGTTCGGTATTTTCTGCACAGCGGAGAACGAATTTTTATGTAATCTTGTCTTCCTCTACTAAAATTGCAATATCTATGCAAATTCCTATTTTTATGAACGCAATTGACGAAATGGAACTTAAGTAGAGATTTACTTTGCCTATTAAATATTACAACTACTTTGGATGTTTTATATATTTTTAAACATTATGTACATTCTGTGTATGTATCTTCAAGTTTCTGGAAAATACATAAAAATTCGTAGCCCGCTTATTGTTACACAATTATTTGAAATACTAATCCATACAAAAGGTCCGTAGAAAATTTTTTAAACGTTATTTGTTGGCCATCCAAATCATTTGAAGACAACGTAAAGGCTCGTCGATGTTTCGCATATTCTATTTGTCAAGGTTTAAACGGTTGGAAATCAATCTACCGCAAGAGGAATACGAAACTTTGAATCTATCACGTTCTGCCAGACTGCCAGACGTTTAATTAATTACACGGTTGCTGTCACGTGACACCTTGTGCCTTGTCCTGCACTGTTCGCCTCATTTCGCTTTTCCTCCACAGAAAGGTAGGTTGTGTTCCCTCATGTCCTTTGTGTTTTTAGCCCGGTTCTTCTGGAAGTCGTGTTAGCCCGTTTACCAGGGCGGACAGGGCGTACTAAACTTCAGGTTATTTCATTTACGTAGCTATACACGACGTAGATCGATAGACCGATCGTTCTCGATAGGGTTCGAACTGCCAACTACTTCTTTGTAACTTTGGTTTTGAGAAGACCGACTCTGAAGATCGATACGGCTTGCATGTTGTCGTTTGATTCGGTTTCGCTTCCAAAAGTATCGGTTCCCGGAAGGAAACGCGCTAGAAACCTATTTTTAGCAGGAAGTACACGTTTCCTCGGAATAGATTCGGAACGACGGTCAAGTAAAATTTTCGCCATCGATGGCAGATTTATAGCGCTTGGCGTAATCGACGTTCGGTTGAAATTTTCGTAATCGATAACAAGGCGAAGAGACTGGTTTGGATAGGGGAATATTCGAAAGAAAAATCGAGAAAGGCTCGGCAGAGAGAAGCGAAGCTGGTGAGAAGGAAAACACGCAATCTTGAACGCGTTACACGTACACAAGCTCGAGGCGAGAATTACGCGGCATGATTTGTTAGGGTTGCTTGTTAGTGGAGTGCGCGTGCACCCGAGTGACTTTCAAAGTCACCGCAACCCCTGTATCCGTGGAATAAATAGATAGACGAGCATTAACAATACGGGGACGATTGAGAAGGGTAGAGAGCGTGATGATAGACACGTAGCGCGGAACACTGGGGTCGAACGCGTCGCCTCGAGCGCGGTGGTAAAAGTTTTTGAAATTTCCGATACACAAGGAAGGAACAAAGGACAGGAAAGAAAGAATAAACTCGGCGGTGCGTTCGCTGAGTCAGCACTCGGTAATATGAAATCGACGGAAAGTTGAAAATTCATTTTGCCCGGCAGTCTTTGGAAAGAGCGTATAACGGAATTAAGGCGGGCAGACAGATGGCTCGTTAAGGGTTGCGAATAACAAGGCTATCGAGACATTTCGCGATAGAGAAAAGGAGCACGAAGAAAGGAGCAAGAGGAGATGGTAGAATGGAAATAATGCGAAAATGTTAATCGGAAGATGTTCCGACTCGAGGGATGCAACGCGAAAGGGAAGTTAGTCGCTGTTCATGGTCCGATAAATTGCGAATTGGAGAAAGAAAAGGTAATCGGAAGGCGTGTTGGCGGACGATTCGATGAAAAGTTGAAGTAAACTCGGTCGTTTCTGGAGGAACGTTCGGTTGGAAGAATGCTCGGGAAGGATAAGAGGAAGCCGCAGGCGTCGAAAGGGGACGAAACATTGCACGAAATTTGCAAGCAAATTGCCAATTCTTAGCTGGTGCCGAGATAGGAGTGACGGCGCGTAGGTAGATTCGCGTGGACGGCAGGTAGGTAGGTAGCCCAGCTGCGGCCGGATACCCAGGGGCCACGTCGTGACGGTCCATGGCTGGAAATTCGTTTCGCGAATTGCCGACACGACCGACAACGTCCATCAGGGAACATCCGAGAAAGTCTCGAAAAATTTCCTCGTTTGACCCGGCCAGCTATTTTGAATTCACTCGGGCGAATTCATTCTCTCGCCGCGTAATTAAATTCTTCGCGGTCGTTTCGTTTCCCGGCTTATTATTTCGCTTCTTACAAAAATCTCCGGTTACAACAATCCTCCTTCGTCCTTTTCTTTTTCTTTTTCTCACGAAACGCGAGGATCCGTAATACCAAGAAATATTTTTCGGATTCGATGTTATCCCCTGATTGCCTCTTCGCCAAAGGTTTCTCGCCGGATATCGATTATTAATTTCTACGCGCTACTCGCTCGCGGAAAGTGAGATAAAAGCCGCATTAAATTAACTAATACTTGAGCTCTTTAGAGTCGGCCCTTGGAAAGGTCTTTGTATTTCTCGAAGGGTTCTCCATTAACACGAAGCGAGATCATCGTCTGCAGTCGTACTTGTCCTTTTTAAAGGGCCTTAAATGTCTTCGAAGCCCGGCAAGAGATAAAAGCCCGCTAAGCTTTACGAACAATCTCGGGGAATTTACAAAGGACAAAAGGATTCGTTGAACTGTTAACGCTGTAAGTTCCGATATTGTTTCCCCTTTCCTATGGCCGAAGGAAAGAAAGCCTGCCAGCCCTTTTACAACGTAAAATGTGTTTACGATGAACTAGAGGGACTCCTCGAATTTGTATCGGGGGTCGAATTGCTAACTCGAAAAACTTATCGAATTACCAAGTTTCCAACAACAATTGTACGTAGAATAAAAGTTTCGCGAGAGACGAAAGCGGAAGATGTCGAGAATTATAATTTAGCTGGCGGTGAAAAAAGAAATCGCAGAAACTTCTCTCTGCCATCGCGCAACCAAGCGTAAGCGTTGGTTTGTTATTTAGAAAACAGACACTGGAAGTAAGAAATCGGAAGAAGGTAAAAGACATTTATTTTCCGCTGGAAATGACATTTCAA
This sequence comes from Bombus terrestris, assembly GCF_910591885.1. NCBI lineage: Eukaryota > Metazoa > Arthropoda > Insecta > Hymenoptera > Apidae > Bombus > Bombus terrestris. The sequence continues at coordinate 2,044,741 of NC_063286.1, forward strand.
TAATTGCATCGCGGCGCAATCGTATCATTTGTGTACGAAGCTGAAGATTTCGTGGTGAAATCGACGTGAAATCCTCTTCCGCGATCATTGAAAGGATCGTGCGAGTGCCTCGGGAAGGAGCAGAGTAAAAGAGAGAGAGAGAGAGAGAGAGCAACTGGTCTCGTAAGCCGTTTCGAAGAGTTGGAAGAAATCCACGAAGAAAAGAAAGGGGAGGGTAGTGAAAGAGCCTTCTGCTGACGTCGCTGGCAATCCCTGCGTTCGTCCAACCGAGCTTGCAGTTGCACATCTTGCAGTTTCGGTTTTTGCACTCCATTTCGCTCGCATACTGGAACGCAGCGAGTTTCACTCCTCTTTTTCCGCTTCGTCCTTCCTCGTCCTTCCTTCCTTTCTTTCTTCCTTCCTTACTTCCTTCCCTCTATCCTTTTCCCGCTCCTCTTTGTACATTTTTTTCTTACATCTATCGCCGTCTACCACAGCCTCGCTGCCTTTCGCTTCTATATATCTTTCATCGCCTGATCTTTCGCGTTTCCTTTTGTCCGAGGACTTTTCTACGCCGCTTGTCATCTTACGTGTCCATTTATAATCTTTATGTCCCCGAGTCGTTATCTAATTATTCGGGTGAGTTCTCGTGACGCGCGATGAATTAACAGATTATTCGCGCATTCGGCGTACCACGGAGCACGCCGTTAAAGAAATAGAGTTTATCTATCGCGTTTATGTAATGAAAATCCGCGTCTTTTCATTTCTCCGTTGCGTATCTTTATAAATTGCCTGGAATTTATGGCAGCGCGCAGAAGAAAACGGCGGGGTTGTGTATTTAGCTAAAGGTTTCCCTTGTCCCTCGCCGCGCCATTTAATTACGACACTAATTAAACATTAATTCTGAGATCCGCGCAAAGATCCAGCGTGGTTCCATTTTCCCGGACGAAACCAAGGAACACAAAGGGCTGGACGATGGTAGTGGTGGAAGGTGTGTTTCGAGTCGGTTTTTATCATCTTACGGTAATATCAGCACGCGCTGATATCAGCCACGTTTCCGCGTCGATTTTCTCTCACCCTCGCATATTGATTACATAAGCGACTGAATGTACTACCCTCGCCAAAAACATCCGAGTTCCACCACTTTCTTTAACCCGTACTATCGCCGATTTCGCGACATCTACCGCAGCCTACGGACAGCTGGTCGTAGTTGAACGCAAAAGGATTCGCATGGCCGAGGTTAGAGGATGGAAGAAGCGAAAGGGCGGAAGCGGTGTATTAATAATAGCCCTGTAGAAAGAATTTCTGTTCGAGCTACGGGCAAAGCAGGAAGTTCACTTTGCGAATTTTACGCGACGTGCGCCTGCCAACGATCTTATTTTTATCGGGTTGGCACGCGAGGTCGCGCGCGCTCCAAAGCTTCGCGTATGCAAATAATGGAACGGAGTACTCTCGCGTTTAATTAACGGAATTTTCGCCCCCTCCTATCGTTTGTCTATCTCTTTCCCTCTTTTTCCTCCTATGACGAGATCCGATGAAACCTAGCTCGCCGAACCGAGGGATCTCGTTGCACCGCGCCACGGCGAATTCATTTTTACGAAGACAATGTATTACTTGGGTAATTACCACGTTACCAAGATAACGTCTATTTGCGGATTAGGGGAAGACATTCTGTGTACAGAGCGTTTCGGTAACGTTAGTACGAATTCAACTGGCTAGCTCGACCCAACCCCGCTGGAACGATTCTCACCGCATACCGGGAACAATTAGCATTTGAAAGTTACTCGTTATTAGAGCACTTGATTCTCCGTCGTATCAGTTTTATTCCACGGTATTTCTAAGTGCAGGAACAACTGTTGGGAAAGAAAATTTATTACTTTACGTGCTCACGAAAGTATGCCAATACTTTGCGTGCTGTTTCGCTACGGTGCTGATGAAATTTCATATTTGTGTATATAACACAAGAATACATTATGAATAATTAGCGGTGAATCTTGCGAGAATTCGCACACCTTCGATGTCATCGATCACAATTGAAGTTCACCAGGACGAGAAAGAAAATAACGCATCAAATATATTGGAAAATTGCTATAACGACCATGTTTAGTTTAATGGACCATGACCAGGAGGATCTTGTTTCAATGCGCGTACAAAATTTTATTAGCGAGTCAGCGGAAAATATGTATCCCACGCGTTCGCTGGAAAATAGGTAATTTGCATGCTTGCAATACGTAATTGCCATCTAACGTTCAAATTAAGGTACCATCCGGACCGAATAGTTAGACACAATTATAACTTCTCACAGAGAGTATCGCGACCACTCGGGCTACGCGTCTGATCCTCCGTCGGAAATCGCTTTTATAAACGTTCCACGCGAATTTAATGCTTCATCGTTTCACTGTCGATGTCAAAATAAAAAATGCTTCCTTAGAAGCATGAACAGAAGCATATATTGGAACTTTTAAACATGGAAAATTCAGTCTTAGCGCGATAGACGTAATCGCGAAGTGTGCAAATAGATTAGACAGGAATCGCGTGACTACGTAGTTGCAAAGTGGCAAACAGATATAAGGGACAGTCTGTTAGTCCTCGTGAAAAGATGACGCCTTCTATAGAATCCAAGTTCCTAGCAATTAATATCATAGGCCGTGAAACGCGGCGATCGTAATTTTATACATTATAACGAAGCTGTGACAACGTGAAATCGTTGGCAAGAGTTTCATTCGTGACAAAGTGGAGAAGTTTGCGAGCAGGAATAATAAATAATTGTCGAATCGTCAGAGAGGGAAAGAGTTTTCGGTGAATTGGCCATGTCGTGAAGGAGAATAGCCACGTTAATTTCGTTGTTTCCTATTTTTCATATCGAAAAATACCAGAAGAACGCTTATCGAGCATCAACGGAAAAGAGAAGAGAAACTACGAAGGAGTTTTCATTCTGTGCCTCGGAGAAAGCGAACGGCCAAGACGACGAAGAGAATGGGTGCATAGAATACGGTAGGCGATTGTTGTTTGTTGCAGAGGTTATGATTGCCGGTATAAATTGAAATAAGAGAAGAACGATGCAAAACCACGTGTTCTGTATGGCTGTCACGTTGAATGGGACGAGTGTACGACTCGAATGAAGAGAATAACGTTGCATAACATCGAAGACAGAAAGAGTTGATTTCGTCTCGCGAGCTACCCCTCTTTTCGATTTGTTTAAACCCTCTAAAAACATTCGTACTCGTTTCGTTCTGATTCTTCCGTAAAATGGAAAGAAGGTGAGAGTAGCGAGCAAAACTTTTCTATCGATGCACGAGTCGAGGAAAAAATTCAATTGGATTCGTGCAGGTTAGAAATGACTGTTAAAGCTATCGGTTGCAGAGACAAGACGGAGCTGGGCGAAAAATGAAGTCGACGCGTATTCGGAAATTCCATGCCGATGAACGCGTCACTTTTACGCGCCGTCCTCCGTTTTGAGAATTGAATTTCCATCGGACAAACCGATTCATCGTGACGTTGCATTGTGGTTCATGGAACACGTCTTTCTCCGTTTGCTCGATTTATCGTCCCGTCGTTTTCCAACGTTTCTTTGTCCGCACCAACAAAATCTCTTCTTCATTTCCACAAGGAAGATGACAGTTTTCGAAAAATACTGAAAAGATCCTGATCGGTGGAATCAACGATGATATTCGCTTCGTTTATGATGTTAATTACGATAATATTAATTACACGCACTGGCACCAATAAATCGAACGCTAATAACGTGATAATCACTTATTACGGTCGATGAATGCATATTCAGTTTGTTTGATGCAATAATAATACTGTTATCAACAATAACCGATAAACGTACAAAGCAAACACAAGCAAATCGCGATAGAGATGCATGGTAGTTTCTGTAAAGAATGCAACGACAGAGACCGACGAATCTGATGCTTTGATGCAGGACCAAAGAAATAAACGTAACGATACTCGGTTTGCTGTAATCTCGTAGCACGAATAACGTTTGAAGGTAGAACGAGTTTTTGAAAAAACAAGAGTACAAAGATGCGCCACGATGAAAATCGTGACGATTAATTTTGTAGCTTCGTAATTACCACGATTTATTCTGTCAGCTGTTCGGTGCTGAACAAGGAAAAAATACCACGGAACAAAGTGTCCATGAAATTTCAACGCTCATCGGACGTTGTTAAACGTCGAACCTGTTCGCGAACCTGTCCGAAAATACGTATCTACATATTGACGACTCCGGCTAGTTGGAAAATTGAATTTCCATCGTCCGATCGTTGCTGCGAATTGCTCGCCGTTTTGATATCCGTTGACGTGTCCGGCTCCCTCTCTTTGTGCCGATTGTTGCTCTTCGATTATTATCCACGTTCCTCGATGCGATGGAGTTACGCAACTAGACGACGTTCTACAGCGTCCAGATGGCCGCTCGATCGATAAAACGAAGAATCGACAATGCTCGCGCGGCCATCCGCGAAGACTTGTTATTCGTTAAAAACCAATCGACCGAAGAACCAGATAGATGACGTAGATACGCAATTTCGTTACTGGTCGTTCGTGTTTTAAAAGTTTCGCGATACAACGCGCGTCAGGTAATACGTGCAGCAGCGTAGGAAATGTATTTCTCAGTGTTTTCGACTAGTCATCGTTGACTGGTATCCGCGATGAATTCCAGGGAATCGGAGGTTTTGCAATGCGATTCTCGAAATAGGAAAGACGCGATAAATACAGCAAAATCACGATTCTGACAAGTGTCGTCAGAATTAATGCAGTTGACGGTCGTTTTTCACACTTGAATTAATTAAAACCGGTCTTGATAGGGAGCAAGTGTCTCGCATTGCTACGATAGAAATCAATTGCATTAGCAGGATAATTGTTAATAAATCTTTCTGAGAAAACGTAGCGATGATTCTGGTGTCTCGCTTACGTGATTTGTAGAGCAGTTCTTAGATTTTAAGACTGAACGTTGCTAAGGCGCTGAAAGCAAGTAGTACGTGTCAATATAATAGAAAGCGAAAATGTATCGGCGTTGAAATTGAAACGTTTCTCGTACCATCGAATTCGTCGATCCAAAAATCGAAGAATCGTAACTTACGCGCAAAATACATACGTACGAAAGAAAGGAAATATACGAGTTAGACCGCGGTGCCAAAGTTTAGCGAAAGGATGGAAAACGCGTCCGCTGGCTTGCCGAAACTTGCCTATAAATTTCAATTGGAGCAGATAGACGTCGAGATGCGGATGATCGTGGTTGGGTTATGCGGAATGTAATTGAAATTAATTTAGAATCGATGCTCGACGTCGGCCGTGAGAGCTCTGCCAACAGCGATGTTGTAATCGGGCGGGGAAATCTGTTTCGGCCGGGTTAGAAACGCCCCGAGCACGCGCGTCGGTCGTCGCGTCGCTGTCCTGAAGTATTCGCTCGAGTCACGGACGTCGAATCGACGCGAAAACCATTTTCTGCAACACAAAGTGTTCCTGACATACGTAAACCAACCCTCCGAATGCCTCTCGCGTGCGCAGATATTTAGATTCCGAGGAAGAAACCGTGCAATCTCGGAAACACTTTTCGCTCGGAAACGAATGTTGCTCGGTATCACGAAGCTCGCTGCTAGGTAACTCGAGTAACTGGCCAAAGGATTTAGCGTGGAATTTCTTTCAACTTTAACCGCTCGTAAACTCGATTTCTTTTCAGAGGATCCGGTTGTCCTCGTACGAAGGCTTCTCGGCCACATGACTAATTCGTTTCATAAATATGATCCATCTAGTCGTGCAGTAGTTTAAACATTTACCAGTTCGTTTCCCTATTCCGAGCTGTGTTTTCTTGGTTCGACGCGAGATTTCAGATGACGGCTTCGAAGGCAGATGAAAAGGAAAGGTAAACGAGGATTGAAGCGGCGAAGAAATAATTTCTGCGTCAAAGGGTAGCTGCGTTTTCACGGTGGATCGACCATGGGCCACCTTATAACATCGTGGCTCTTAAAGGCCTCCTTTCAAGAGCTCGGAGTAAACGTTGCTAGGGTTAGGATTCGCGTCTTTGAACTTGACACGGGTCACCTGACTCTGCGGCTTCAGCCTCTTCTTCGGATCCTTGCTCCTTCAGTATGTCCCCCTTGCTTCTGCTCAAAGCTATCCCGTGCTTCCACTGTTTTCCTCCGTCTGTCTCGCTCTTTCTCCGTTCCAACAGATTCTCTATCTCCTTGGCTTCTCTGTCGGCGTTTCAACCCCCGATGTACAGCCAACGGAGTACCGTTTGGAACGTTAACCGCAACTCGTCGTGTTATTCCCCTGCTCTTGCTCCTTTAATTTTCTGCCACGTCTTGTCGTCGCTCGACACAGTCTATCAAGGTGTATCGAGGTTAGCGATGCGAACCTGCTTCGCCCTTTCGCCCGTTTTTTTTTTTTTCCAAACAATTTCAAGCAATTTCAAACACGCTCGTAGCTCGTAGCAGAGTTTCGACAGGATGTTGAAAAATTTGCGAATCTCGAGGCAAATAGAGGCATCGCCAACAAGGAAAGAGAGCAGGGTTAGCGAAACGATAAAATTTTTCAACGAAAAACAACGAGACATTTGGAAAATTGGTAATTTAGCTAATGAGAAAATAACCGAAAGCGTAAATCAATGATAATTCACGAATAGACTTTTAACTGCTAATTAAATAAATTTACGTTGTCCAGTTGCAGAGATAGAAAACCGGACAGATTATATAGGCTGTTGGATGAAACGGAGGCTCGATAATAAAATTCATTATTCCCGGAAAATCCATTTGAAAGTTTGAAAGCCGGTGGATCCGTTGTGCAGACCGGATCCAGCGAGAACGGATATTGATCGGGCGACGATTGGTCCGATGAATTTCGCGGCATCGCGGTTCGCATCGGTCATTACACCTAATGGTTTAATATTCGCGATACAAAATTACGTAGGCAGCTATATTTGACAGAATCGGGTCGAAATGTTGGCCGGGCAATAATAATCAAGCCGTCCAAGCTCGATGTCGTTTAGCGCTGCACTCAGCTTTAATTACATCGCTTGTCACGCGTGTTTACCGCCGGAGAGATGTGTATTTTATTCCCTATAATGCATCGCCGAATCCAGCTAGCAGAAAATTGCTAGACCGTTTCTCAGTGCCTTTGATTTACGAAACGACAGTAGAACGCGATTGTTTTCCCAGTTGGCGAATTTTGTTGCCGCGTCGCTCTGATCGCTCTTATTTTACCGCCGGACCGACGCAACGTGTCGCTCGAAACGAAGAAAACATCGAGGATAGGGAGTACAATGGTGCAAAGCGAATATAACGACTTTCGAGCGAACAACTGGCAATTATTTTGGTGGACAGGTGTACGGATGGAAAGTTCCAATTGCAATCTGTCGCGACGCGCCATTCTGCAAAAATGCCTTTGTTAAATATAAGCCATTTGGTCGCTCGTCGTCCGGTCATTTCGTTTTCATAAACGCGGCTGCGTTTGTCGCAATTTATCCGCGTTGATCACGACCGATTTCAACGTAAAGACACGGAGGAGAAACGGTGGAAGATCGATGTTCGTTAAAAAAAATTATAATATTATATGACGTTCGTCTGCAGCGAAATATTCTCCATTATCGTGTCGCGCAACAATCCATTAACTCGGAAAATAAGAGCGGATGACAAAGCTTTTCTTTTATCGGGGAGAGAAATTACCGGGCGTACCCTCGGTCTTCCTCGTAGTTGCTTACGTAAAAAAGAAAAGCAAGAAGAAAAGGAGGCACAAGGGAGGAAAAAAGGGAGGAAAAAGAGGAGAGGGAGAGAGATATATATATATATATATAGGGAGCAAAGGGAACAGGAAAGGGAGAGAGCGAGAGAGTATAAAGAAGTTTGACGTGGAAGAGCGGGACTAAGCGAAAATATTGGTCGTACTCGTTCGAGCGAAATCAAAGAGGAGAAAATCAATCCGGAGTCCACGGTGGGAAGTTAATGCGAATTAAAATCCAATTCCGCCGACGAGCGAACCCATTTCCAAACGTTGCATCTTCGTGACCGGGGAAAACAGGAAGTTCGTGTAGCAAACGGGGTCGACCAAGGGCAATGGGCAGAGACTAGAAGGGAGAATTTACACGGAGCAGAAAAGGAAACTTTTTACACAGCGAATATAAATATATAGCGAACTCGTGTGCTTTCGCCGATAATAAAATATTTTTGTTGCCAGCCCGTACATATTTTTCAATGTTTTTATTCCGTACAAAACATTTTTCGGATTTTCTCCAATACATTCTAGACCTGTTGCCCCTTTACTCTGTGAGCGATCCTCCTATCTTCTGAATCCTATTTTGCCGATCACCGATCATTACCTTTTCACCAATGGATATGTTACAGCGTGTAAATGTTACAGAACGCGCCAAATATCGGTATACCTGGTACCTTGGTCGTTTAAAATATACCAATCTGTCTGTAGTAGCGAGGATAAATATCCGAGTTTTATTAAAAAAATCTATTTTCCCTTTTCAGGATTTTATACACAGAAGCGAACTCGTTTACTTCGATATGACTTTTCACTTAGTTGTAAAATAACATGTTCGAAAGGAATCGAACGAGATAGACGTTGTACAAGTTGTACGACGAAGACAGGGCAGCGAGTCGTAAAGGGAGCGATATTCCATTTTCCATTCGCGAATGTTTAAACAATATTGCTAGTCCGATAGGAGATAAAACAATGTTTTCACAGGAACAAATACGTCGAGAAGTGCTGCCGTCATTCGATCGCAGTAACGCAATAGATGATAGAAACGAAGTAAGACATGTTTCCAAAGTTAACGCAAATAACTGTATGCACGTATACGTATTTTTACGTATTTTTATGCAAGAAAATGCGAGCGAAAACGATGGAGAAGTTTGTTCGAGTGTACCGAGAAATATCTTATCTTTGGAAAGCCGGTCGCGTTCCCTCCGGTTTTCCGAGAGCGCGAAGCGTCCTCCCTGTTTCGATGAGGGCAACGGCAGTCCACGCCCTCTTTCACTGCCAAAAGTTATTTCCGCTGGAAATTTATCGCTCTGCCGAGAATCGAGGCGTCATTTCCGGCCGAACGAAACAAAGAAAGCGTCTCGACTGCGACTCGCGCGAAAGATAATTGGCATGCCGTTCTATCGTGTCCTTTCTCGGCCGCGAGCCGCTCCCTTCTCGCCATAGCCAACCCTGTAGATTTCTTTCCGGAAGAGCTATACGGTTGCGCGAGCTGACGATTGTTAAATGTACCTACGCCTCGGCTGATTTATTCCCCGGGGCTTTCGAACCAGAGAAACCTGGATATTTATCGTCCCTTTCCGGCGTTGCGGTAAATAATGTGTTTGCTCTTTAACGCGATTTATTTCGGGCTACCGCTCTAAGTATTGTATAACGTATTGTTGCCTCTCTAGCGTCTATGGCTCGCCACGAGGAAACGCGAACAAAAAAATCTATGTATACGTATATTGTCAATGTTGCGACTTTTTGAAAGCTCCGTTGCGGTTATTGCTTCGCCGACACAAATTGCGGCCGGACCGCGGTTGGCGAAATTTCATTCCGCGTTTTTCCACGCTTTGGACATTGTCACAGAAAGTATCCTCGTGGAAAGCCAATATCATGTAATTAAATTTTCGACGGTTTGAACAGAAAAGAGCAACGAGATTGCGTATGTGGTGTACGTGCGCGTACCGTGGAGGTGGCGCGCGGCAAATTTTCCTGATCGATCAGATCCGCGGTCGGCCATTTCGTTTCGGCCGGCCGACAAAGAAAGTCGTTCACGGGCGTCGGTCGATTGATTAATTAAAAAGTTGGAAGTGCCGTGTCGAGGAGCCGTCCTTGATCCGCGGCCATGATAACGCGTCCATTTCCGTTTCCTCTTTTTGTCGAGAGAGCGACACGCGATTCACGGCAGTCGACCACCCGTCAATTAAATTTAATTGTTTGGCCAACTTTTGCTGATTGCTCGAAGGAACGCTCGAGAAAGGAAAGAAGCTGTTGGAATTTTTTAATATCAATCTATGATACAACGGCCAGCCGCGATATGTGCCGTAATTTTCCCCCTGTATTTAGATTCGTACGAATGGTTGTAACGAAATTAGGACCCGCTAAATGACACAAACGGAGCGAAGAAGAAAATCAGATACGAAACGCCTGCGGAACGTGATTAAAACGTGAGAATAAAATCTGATTCGTTAAATTACACGGAAAGTCCAGCGGTATTATTAATTTTCTATTGTATATAAAATCCTTAATAAATTTCGATTATATCAAGTATAACGGTATTGTATGACACAGACGTAACGAAGCACGTTGAAATTAAACGAAAAGTGAAAAGTTACAGGGGTAACCACTCATAGAACTTCGCTACTTTGCCATTGAAATTCGTGGCCCGGCAGCAATTCCACAATACATTGTCAAAAGTTTCGCTCGACGAACGTAATTAACGATCGTCGAAGTTCACGATTTGTTCTGCCGATCGAAATACAAAAAGGGAAAGGTGGAGAAAGAAAGAGACTCGAAGGGTGACCTCACCGGTATCCCACCCTTGGCCCATCCCTTTGGCCAGGACCTTCGTAGAGGGAATCGCCTAACGAGTCGGAAAAATCAAGCCTCCTTTGCCGGAATCGCCTTTGACCCGATGTAATACATGTCTAATTAACCATAAAAATAACGAGATTTTTGTGACTGGCTTTTCCCAAACGAGCATCGAAAGCGATTTCTCGATCGTATCGAAAGGAAAGAACTTTAGGGTGAAGAAAATCTCTCAAATTATGACTTCTTTCCCGCTTAGATCTGTTATAATTTCATACTTCGCGTATACTAGCTCGTGAAAGTATTCCAACGCTTGTAGAAGCATTTCATAAATATATCGTATGCGTTGTACGAAACGTTTTGAAATTTCATTAGCGCGGTAATGAAATCCGGCTATCATGATTATGTTGGTAAAGTTTGAAACAAATTTGGAAATCTACGTAGAAGCTACCGGATACGTTAGTGTAAGTTTAGTTTAAAATATTACTTCAACGATTAATAAACCTCGACATTATGCTAAATGCATATTTGCGATAAAAAAAAACTTTGATAACACATTTTCAGGTCGAAAATATCTCGTTAGAATGGCAAAGAAATTTCAAAAACTTTCGTATAGCATGCATAATACATTCGTACAAATTGCCTGTGATAAATGTTCACATGCTTTCGTAATTGTCATGTATATTGCCTATGTATATTGTCACCGAAATAAAACTGATTCGTAGAATACAGCTGAAGGCTTAGAAAAGAATATGAAACGTGCAGCTATAAAGATAAGACACCGGTATTCGTCTAAGGTGACGAAAGCTACTCCAACGCCAGAGAAACAATGAAATCTCATCGGCGATAGGAGGCAAATCCTTTACGTTGACAAACAGAGAGATAGCGCGTCAAAGTTTTCTCGAGATGGTCGAGGTGAAATTTGAGAGGCAAAAAATCGATGGCTGCCGGCAAACAGTTGTTCGGCTCGCGCGACCAAAAGTTTAGCAAATATTTCGCCACGTCGGGTCTGCGATGTTTGTTTAGCATCTTGGATTCTTGCCTATCTCGAGCCGCCTCATTAAGCCGGAAAATAATACCCCGGCGAGTGGCGGTGGTCCCGAAACAACGGAAGAAAACAGAAAAGCCGGGATTCTGTCGCGAATCTTCGGCAAGACAGCGAGTGCTGCGGCAGCGGGGTTGTTGCCAAGCGGAGGAAGAGGGACTAGCCTGAGGGTGCGACGTCAGATTTGTCTCGTTAGAGTTCGCATTGTGCCTGCCTATGGCCGATTTACGCTCTCTCGTTATAGCGTTCCTTCTTCGTCTCCTAGACGAATCCCTGCAATTCCTTTCTTTCTCCTTCTCGCTATCTAACGAGCTTCCATTAAAGCCATAATGCGCTCCTCTTGCCCGCTTCGCGATTTTTGCCACTCTGTATAATAGCGTGTGCCGTCCTAGCTATCCGACGACTTACTCTTTGTCATCTTTCTTGTCGACGACTGGATATTTCGAGAGGTTAATCGATCGATGCAAGAAGGGTCGCCTTGAATTCTGACCCGAATCAGTGTGTTTTGGGGGTGTTTCGCAGTTGGCCGATCCGATCGATCTTTCGGCAAGAAAGCGTCGTTAGGGAAGATCGATAGACCCCCATCGAAAGTTTCTTGTTGATTGCTTTCGGTGTACGTGAACCAGGTAATTTGTAATTCAGCTGATCTCCGGTTGCGATGTTTCTCGGTAACTTTGCCGGTGTCTCTCTGCTTAAGGGATCTTGCAGAGAAAGTTTATAGACGGCTGGTTTATCGAGATGCCGGGTCGGTGGCGTTAGGAAAAGGTCCTAATCGATTCAGAACACGCTTGGCATTTCCCCCCTTGGCGTCGATATTTCCCATTTCTTCTATAGAAAATTACAAAGTACACTCAGCCGTTAATGCGTTAAATTCTATTCACCGATACTTTTTAACATCTTTCGAAACGTCTCGCTCTTATAACGCGTCGGTAGAATCGATCGCAAGCAAAGACGTGCCTAGGGACTGGTAGGAACGGACGAAAATAAGCGGTATTCTAATGGAACAGCCGCAAGGATTCTCGAAAAGAATTTTCTCGTTTCTCACGGAACGATTTTCTGAAAATTTCAGCCAGTTCCCCGGAGCCACGTACGTGCCCGTACTTGGGCAAATTTACGGTGACGGGGGTGAACCGGAACCAACGGAACATCCGTGAAAGCCGGAGGAACCAACACCAGGAGGGCGCCAGGCGTGACAGAGAAAAAGTTCGACACGCCCAGGAACGAACCCAGGAAGATCGACGCGGCCGGAAGCTCGACTTCGACGTGGAGAAACGAAGGGCGAACAACGAATACCTCGTCCATGAGCGAATGGGCAGACGGGCCAGATCGAATCGCAACAACAGAAACCATCACGATCACAGCCTCGAGGAGGTGTCGTCCAAGCGAACTTTGGATATCGAGGACCTGCTGCGCGACCGTTCTAGATCCAAGATCAGAAGATCGGAGGATCAGCGATCGACCGAAAGCGTATCGAGGTCGAAACTCAGAAGAACGCACGATCTTGCCAAACGTTCAATTAGTATCCAGCGAACGAGCAATAGATCAAGAAGAAGCCCAAAGATGGAGGACTTGCGGGTAGACGCGGACGATTTCGCACGAATCAGGCAATTCTGGGCAACCGATTTCGACGATCCGGATGGCTCAAGCATGCTCGAGATTCAAGGTGATTATTTCGGCGATTACCCGGACACCGCTAACCTGCCAAAAAAGAGGTCAGGGATGACCTCGTCGAACCTCCTGGCGAGAATGAGGAGAAACGTCGAGCAGCTGAATCCTAGCAACGGATCTTTCGAGAAAAGGGAGAAGAGAGAGGAAGATATCTCTAGATGCAGCTCCGAGGTTACTACCATAACCATAGGATGTTCTACCGCGGACAGAATGGAGTTTCAGACGGACTGCGTCGAAGACAACGCGATCGGTGAGTGAAAATTTCGATTTGACAGAAATTCGATCATTTCTATTTTCACGGCTTAGCGATAAAACGTTATTTAAATGTCGTTCGAAAGTACCATCGGTCTGAGCGGAGTCGTTGCGCGCTCACTGATAATTAAAATTGCATCGATAATACAACTCGCGTATAGATTCGTTCGTGCAGTTATCGTAGCAAGATCTTTCAGCTTTGCTATCTGTAGCTTCTCTATTCGTCGACGTTCAACTTCCAAAGTTGTCAGAGTTTATTTAAAGGATAATGGCACTCGACGGTTAACGAGCGGCTCGAAATACCTCCCACCATTATTCTGCAAGTTCGTTCCGTTAGAGTGCCAGGGATAAAGAAGCCTTTGCCTTCTCTTTCGCAGCGTACTCCTGCCACGGTAGATGGTTCGACGCGGAGGGCACCCAATTCGTGATCGCCACCCAACTGGCACCTGGCACGAGCTGGTCCGGCGAGAACAACAGGCCCCAGCCGTACAGAAACAGTCGAAGATTGTGCTTCATGTACAAAGAGAGCGGCGGAGTTGTCAGTTTGACTGCCAGCGAGGTCGCCTGCCAGAGGGGAATCCCGCCGCCCCCACCTATGTTGGCCTTCAATGCTACCAGTACCGGTGAGTACCTCCTCCTTTCCTTCGCCACTTCACTCTTGAGGATCCTTAAGGTCTCCGTTCTGCCTTGCCGAGGACGCGTCTCCGCTGCAATGAACCTAACAGTTTTGTTCCGCAACTACCGTCGCTCCGCGAATCTTCCTTCGTTCGAGCACTTTGTCTCGAGATTTAGAGGCTGCTCCTTCCCCCCCCCCCAACAGAGGAGCATTGTCAAAGAAATTAGGCCACTTTCGTGGCGCTCGTTCTTCTCTAGATTCTATCTTTTCCTATGACTCTGTTCTTTGATCACGTAAGATGCTATTTTATATACTTTCGCGATTCTTCGCGTTTATATAATTTACCATCGTTGCCATTTAACGATTAATCTTCTGAAAGATACGATCATTCAGAAGCTTCATTAATAAAAAGTACGGACGCGAAGTTGCTTTACGTGGTCCTTGCTTACGGCATGGTTCCCTTATTTGTTTGATGTTATCAGATTGTATAGCGCTCATCTGCGTGCTTCAGGTTGAAGCATCCTCGGAACTTGAACCGTTATCTTGTCACTCGACGGAGGATCCTTTAGTTTCGTTACCCCGTCGTTGCTTTGTTTGCTACGCCTTTTCACCTCAGACTTCGCCACGCTTATTGAAAGACCTACCGATTTGCTTTCCAAATACTTTGCGAAGTTTCGAAACAGCGGTGTCCTTATTTCGTACCTCGGGGGAAACATCAAGGTTACGTTGCTTCGATGCTAGATTCGACGCGTCTTCGAGGAAAGTTATCGCAGCTGTCTATGAGAGAAGAAGTGGCGTGAGATGCGAATTTTCTTACGCGGCACGGAATGCAGTTTGGCAGCGCGACAGACTGCAACGTCCAATCAAAATCGTCGCGTCAGCAATTGTCATCCAGCGCATTCTAATAGCCAGATGGTGCGCGACAGCCATGCATAATTTACTGCGACACGTAGACGACTTCACCTGACAAATGTACCGTGACAGCTCGTTGATAAATGTCGAATTAAACGGCGGCGTCACTTTAGCCCATCGATGTTTACCTAATACTTAAGTTAGCCCAATCCAGCCTAAGAACGAACATGGTTTTGTGCTTGCAGGTCAGTGCATGGAAGAGAACAGGGGCTTTGTTACTCGATCGACGTACCTGATGATCGTCAGCCTGGCGGCGGTCGTCGCGATATACAGGTGATTCTAATCGAACGGACGACGATCTCGCGACCGTTAAAACTCAACATTTGTAATCTGCGTTACTGGACACCGTGTGGGTGACGAAACGAGGTGGTACACGTGTATAAAAAAAAATATATATATATATTATATATTATACATATATAATATACATATATATATATATTATATATATATAATCGCCTTTGGCGCGAATCATCGAACAAGATCGGTCGAGCGTCTGGGCCAACGAGGAAGAAGAAACTGAAAGAGAAAATGGCACAATCGATACTTTGGCTTCGAACGCTCGTGTCCGTAGCTCTTGCTAGCCTCTCTGATTCGTCGGGAGAAATTCGTGCTCGCACGACCATCAAAATTTTTTCGCGCAACGAAAGACGAGAAAAGATATCGAGGTTCGTCGTAGCTAAGAGTGCCGGTCCCTGATTCGATTCGATATCAAGGAACGAAAAATAAAGTCGCCTATAATAAAGAGACAAGAGGCAAAACTCTGATTTCTTCCGTGTGAGAGGTGCTCCTCCAGACCAGAAGGAAAATCAAGTAGACAAGAAAAGAGGGCGGAACATCGTTTGGGAAGGAGACGGATCCGATCAAGATGAACGGTTTAGTGACGGAAGGAAGGGAAGAAGGAAGGAAGGAAGGAAGGAAGGAAGGAAAGAAAGAAAGAAGGAAGGAAGGAAGGAAAGGGTACTACTTTTCGAAGGAAATTTTTTTCTCAACGACGGGAAAGGGAACCGCTTGTTCCTTCGAGAGGAACGGCGTAAGAAGAGTGAGGGGTCGTGAAGATCGAACGCGAATTTCCCCTGGCCAGTAGGTTTTTTACCGATGTAGCTCGTAGGCACTAGCTAATTAAAAATCGGGTAAAGATAACAAAGTAATTACACAAGTTTTTATGGTTAGACCATATCACGAGCGAGATCACGGCGCACGATCGATCGGATTGTTTAGCGAAAGGTGACGAGCGATGAGAACGGGATCGATTGCCGGCCCGGAACGATACCGAAGAGAGAAGAGAGCAACATCGCGTTTTAGTTAGTAAGACGATCGACCGGCAGAGGTCGTTATCATTTAAGGTAGAAACTACATAGAGAATAGCTTTAATAAGGCGCGAAGGGGAACAGGTTACTCGGCAAATATTTTTCACACCGGCTGCTCCTTTCTTTTCACGACCCTACAGAATACTGTAAGTGGGTGTACCGTGTATTTTATATTACCAGTTCGAAGAATAGAAGCTGGCACGAAGAAAACAGGAGTGCACCTGTATCTCGAAACATCGTGGATCGTTGTTACTAAAGTGCCATCGTCGACTTTTCAATCGTAGCATAAATTAAATTATACGATAAAAAAGGACGTGCCATTTTGAAGTTTAATTTCACCGAAAAGTACAATGTTCGAACAGCACGGAAGATTCTGCATCCGTTAACAGATTTTGGGCCAATCGAGAAAGCTCGCGGCAGAATTCAATTACCACACGAAATATTAGTAGATGTATTAAAGGTTGATTGCATTGTAGCTGTTATATAATAGCTACAAAGGGCTATTAGCCGTGTTATAGCTGAATGTATAGCGTAACTATTATATAATAGCTGTAATAGCCGCTAGCTGTATTAATAACCGACCGAAGGGGAAAAACATATTTCAAAGCTTCCGAGTTAACTGCGTTATTTTTCTATTGTACGATACAAAAAAAGCACGCGTCGCTCGTCCACGATGTTTAGAGAGCCGGACACGATGATCGATGCTACGAATTTATTATCGTAGCGAATATTATTCGCCGAGTAAAACGTTCGATCTGTTAGAATGAACGCGAAGAGTGAAATGAAATTGACACCGATACACGCGCGTAGCGAACAGTGTCAAAAGATGTTAATGAAGTAATTAACGCAATACAATCTATCGTGTAGTAGGATTATTTGATGCGCCAATGGGCTAAAGAGCGGAGAGGAACGAGAGACACGAGGAAAGAATCAGGGTCCACCCAGCCGAAATTTTATTTTTGTGAAAAATCTTTGAATAATAAATTATCTTGCATCGAAATAATCTATATCCTGCCCGCTGATAATTTATCGTATCAATTGCATATTAACCCGAAACTATTTGCGTATAACTTTAACGATCGCAATGTATTCTGCATGGCTAAACAGAAACGTCGTGCCCGATGATAAATTTAATGCAAATATTTCTGGTATTTCGAGAACATCACTATTTCGACGATTCAATTAACTTCCATCGCATCGGGGCGGTGAACAACGATAGGCAATTTCAAAGCGGCGTAAAATTTATTTCATCGCTACTCGCAGAATATCGGTGTTCCTCGAACACGCTACATTTTAATGTTCCGAACGTTAATCGATTTCTATAAATGCCATAATTTCTTTTCTCATTAATTAAGAACAGAGATCGGGTTACTACACGGAAATTGGGTTTACTTCGAACAAAGATTCGTTAAGTTTTACGAACAATACGAAGGATCATTCTCGAGAGGGGAAAATATCGGTAGACAAACGGCCGAACGTGTAAAGTGTAAAATTGTAACTGTGATGGATTTTCCGGTCCGTTATACCGACTCGCAATCGGGAACGTTCCCCTCTCGTTCGTGCGTTTGCTCCGGATTATTCGTTCCTTTCTGGCGACACTGATTCTTTCTCGTTACGATCTTGGTCATGTTTATTTTTCTTCGTCGAGCGTCGATGGGTCTCGTGGAAAAATTCCTGTTGGTAAAAGTTCTAAGGCAGATATTCCCGCGGTAGTTTATCGATGCAAACGAAGATCGAGAAGGTGAAACGTGGAATATAGCGTGAGACAAATTGGCCACTTGTTCGACCCCTATCACGTCGAGGGGGAAAAAGAAGAAGTCGATCGGATATTTTATTAAAGAACTGGAAACTCCGAGAGCTATATATATATCGTAGCGTAACGTTGATCTTGCGAATCAAAATGAAATTTAGCATGACAAATGTCGA
Source organism: Bombus terrestris (assembly GCF_910591885.1). Classification (NCBI taxonomy): domain Eukaryota; kingdom Metazoa; phylum Arthropoda; class Insecta; order Hymenoptera; family Apidae; genus Bombus; species Bombus terrestris. The sequence continues at coordinate 2,062,949 of NC_063286.1, forward strand.
GAGAATGGGAATATGGTGCGCGATTATCGAATTGGTCCGCGTTCACGATTCTCGATCGCGCGTAAACATCGCAAACGATATGATTTCCGGTATGCCGGGAGGATTTCGAGGAACGGCCGGGTTTATTTAAAAGTCTGCGGACGAAGGAATTTTTCCAAGAACTCGACAGCGCCCGCGTTAACCTAAGCAATAAGCAATAAAGTCACGCAACGGCTCGATCATGTAGACAAAAGATGTTGCGTTTCACGAGGAAACTGTACCATCACGTTATGCCAGAGATCTTCTATTATATTGGTTTGTCCAATCGGATTTTCGCGACAGCGACCGAAAACGGAGAGAAAAGGGAGACGCAAGTGGATACGGACCGATCGATCGCGAGGTAGGACGCTACGATATTATTGTAACTAATATAGAGTCTATATTATATTATTGTACAAGCATCTTTGTAATAATTAACCCGAACCGAGTGACGAGAGCAAACGAAAAGGGAAATACGAGCAATGAGTCACGATAGAAGAGTACGCAACAATAGAAAACAGACACAAAACAAAGCGAGAAAAAAGTTAAAAAAGAAGCAAAAAAAAAAAGAAGAAGATAAGAAAGAAAGAAGGTGAATAGAGAGAGAGAGAGAATGAAACATAAGAAAAGCCAATCGCTATTTTACCACTTTTCCAATCGCGGTACACGTAGTTTTCACGCCGTTAAATTTCTCTTCGTGCTCATTTTTGCGACGCGGACGAGGACGAGCCTCTGATCCCTGAAAATTTCGCGTCTGTAAATATATCTGTGGTCACGCGGACTCCACTATCCTAAATGCATGTCTCGTTTTTTATCGGCATTTTTCGTTTAGTTGCACCTTGTCGAGAGATCTACTCCCCTGATCTCGAGATGAAACATAGGTATTTCGGAATATATCGTACATGTTGCGTCGCAAAGGCTCGGCGCCGTACGAAAAAACGTTCTTTTATATATGAACAGAGTAGTACGTAACTATATAGAGGAAAAAGAGGGCTGTCGACGTGCTTTTTCGTCGGGAAAAAAAATATCGAAGCGTGGAAAAAATGCCCGCGCGACATGCGGAAAAATGCGGTGGATCAAAGGCTCCTTCTCTCAGAGGCGTTCATTTAATCGAGTGAAAGACGCTCTCCTTTTCAGGGTTCTCGGAAGAGAAAGATCGATCGACTTTCGTTAGGCTTCTCGGCAAGTACCTTCTTGACAAGTTACTTACCGTCGTTGCGCACAGAAAATCGCGGATTAGCGAGCCACGAGGCGTTTTTCTTTCTTTTTTTTTTTTTTTGTTTTTCTTTTTTCTGTTTCGTTCACTCTATTTTACACGTTTTTGTTCGTTTCCTCACCGGACGAGTAGAATACTTAGTGGTTTAGGACTTTTAACGATTAGCACCTTAGATGCCATACTGTACCTAAGAAGATGCAACGTATTTAGCATAACCTTAAGGTGAAAAACATAGCGATTAAGGATTACTCTAGCTTCATAGGGGTAATAAGCTCATTGTGACAGCAATCAGAGGTGCCCCGCGGTCGAAGCGCGAACAAAACAACCTTTTTCTTTCCCCGAGCACGTTTTTCGATCAGCCATCTCGCGTCTGTCGCGCGTGCACTTCTTGCGAACAGTCTCGAATGCCAATTCTGTCTGGAGCGTGCGTAAAAGATGTTTCAAATCGATAAGAACGAGCCACAAAAAGAGAGAGAAGCGAGCAGGGGCGCGGCAAGGATTTCTATTAATCTAAGGAAGCGTCGGTTACTGGAATCGCTCGGCTACCGGGTCCGCATAAATATCCGAATTTTCGACAGCTCGAGTTTAGACTACTTCCGTTCCACGCGAATATTTGAATTACGGTTATCGTGCTGAAAGTCAAATATTACTCTCGACGGCGAAATATCGGGACGGCGACGGTAGATTCGGGTAGCTCGACGATCGAAATTCTACAAGTTGGAGCCAGCGAGCGGGTTGCCGCGTCCTGCCGCGCATCATCCATTCAACGATCGATCGGAATTACACGAATTCGCTGTTAGGACAAAACCGCGGACATTCGATAAGAAAACGAAAAGGTGGAAGATTCGGCAAATCGTTGAATCGATAGCGATAGATAGTGGCGCTTATCGGCGGGTTGGAGGGACGTATTCGCGAATAATAGTTAGAAGTTTGTTATTATTTTCGATTTGCCCGACACAAACAACGCCGAGGGATTTGATAATTATCAGAGCATCCTCAAACATCGTTACTGACCGACCGCCTAGGTTCGCGCCACCCGGCCTCTCGTCAAACATGCGCTCCGCTTAATGAGATTGATGCAATCGGCCGATGCATTTAATCCGGTTAATTTACATTGGGTCCTAATATCGCACGCGAATATTCCGCTAATGCAGTCGGTAATGAGAAACAGAAAATTGCTTGCACAAACTGCTCCCTTTCCCATCCCCCTGAATGCGCGTACGCGAACAAGCGGCTGTGAGCGCACGTGTACCATCGCCAGCTTCACGCGTACTCTCCACGTTTTTCGACTCATCCGGAATCATCATCATCATCATCATCATCATCATCATCATCATCATCGTCATCTTTTCCATTAAAATTTTCAACGCAGCATCGCGAATTAATTTAACTTGACGATAGGGAAGGGGCACTGATCGAGGGGACTCGAGGGGAACGATTCGAAAAGCGATGAAATTTAAAGCGCGGATAACGAGAGTAAACGAACGGTATAATTTTCTTACGCGTTCATTTTCGAGGTCGACCGCTTTGACGCGCCAACGTGCCCCACTGTCTGCGAACAAAAAAGTTTAATTACGGTGGAAAAAAAAACCGACGGGTAGGACGGGAGAACGAAATTAGTCGGTCGAGAGAGGAAGAAAAGGAAGAGGAAAGGAAGTGGCGAGCAAAACTACGGGATAAAGATGAGCTGGCTGTCGAGGGAATCCAGGGGAAAAGCAACGTCATAGTCAGAAACAGGACACGTTTACGCGGCCTGGATGTCGGTTAACGATTTTATGGAAACACGTCTAATGGGATTATCGGATTACTTCCGCGTCGGTACGGGTGCTCTACCGCAGTTTATTATTCTCACACAGTGGATTATACGCTCATTCTTGAATCTTCTTCTATAGATGGTATAAAGCCGGACCTGGTAGCGGCGTGTCTTTCAGGAATGCAGGCACGTTCGCAGACATTTGCCGGCGCGCGAAACGGTCTTCTATTCTAAATTAGCACAGAGTTCGAACGTTTCGCGGCATAATCCAGCGAGAAACGTGATTTCTTGTTGGCCGAGGCGGCGTGATTTTCCGAGATTTCTAACGTCCTTTGATTCTCCTAGTTCGACACGTGCGATTTTATTAAATGGCGATTTAACGAGCTCTCCGCTACGTAATCTCGAGCGTGTGTTTTTGTACGATCGGCGTTCAATTCGGTCGAGCTTCAGCCCCTTATCGTTGTTAGAGCAATAGGCAACCCTTAATGATGCCGCGTGACGCACCCGGGCCGATTCGAAACCGTCGCTCAAAGATTAGAAAGGCATCGCGTGCCATATGGGGACGAGCGAGCACCCCTGGCCGAAGCTTCTCTCCGCGTACGCTCCAGCGAACCGAGGACGTTTTCAATCAAGGGACAATCATCCCTCGACGAGCAATCGAACCTTTTTATCGAATCATCGCGGCCCGTCGTTTCCATCCTTCGAACGAAACGTCAGCGGCCGATCATCGAACAACGACGAGAATACTTTTTCGCGGCGAGGGTACATATGGAGCAATATAAGAGTGAGAGTGTGCGTTCACGAGAAACAGAGAGGGAGAGAAAGCGATCGAGAGCGAGAGAGCGGGAGAGAGTGAGAAGACTACCGATTCAACTACGTTATAAAGGACAAAGTCCGAGGGTAGACGGAAGAATACCTGGACGAAGGAGGCAATATTTTATAATACAGACAAAGCATACCGCTTCAGAGTTTCTAATACTTTGTTACTTTAATTTTCAATAAATAATTATTATCGGTGTTACAATAACTTCAGCCTATACGATCAATTCTTTGAATTCCTCACGCGACAAACGATTGATACACGTCTCTTGAGTAATCGCATCGATTACTTCTTTTCTTCGTTCTTCGTCGAAACAGTTGACCCACTCGAACGTTCGCCCTTTTACCGAGAAGCTACAATCGAGCGTAACCAGGCCCATGCCGGCAGTCCTTGTTATGTATGTTTGCGCACACTTTAAGACACGCATGTACATAGATATACATACATATATGATCGCATACCGTGTGTATAATTTTTGGTCTCGTGGGAAGTGCCGGGTGCGCGACGCGTTGCGTGTTTAGCGAACGATGGAACCGCGGGGCAATGACGAGACGAAAGAGAAAGAGGAAAACCTGTATGCGATTCGATTTTAAATTAGAGGATCGATCCTTGCTTGATCGACGACCCGGGGACGGTAGGTGCATCGTCAACCTTTTAATATATCTCGGATTTACATTTAAATTAACGGTGAAATTCGTAGATCGAAGTTTCGTACGAACTTTTACAACAATTACATATTTAAATTGCAAATATTTGAAAAATTCTAAAACGGTCGATCCGGTTGGTTAATCGGATGGAAGATGGCGAGTACACGCGTAAGCAATCTGTAGACGAAACGAGGAGGAGCGCAATCACTCTCGCAAAGTGTGATTCATGAACCGTTCGTTTCTGTGCACCAGGTCACGGTCAGCAACCAATGAAAAAGATGATTCTCCTTATTTAGTGGGGCAAGCGATCAAGGACATTGCTGGCGGCAGTTTTACGCCGGCAGCCGAGCGAATGATTTTCCAACATACCGCGTAAAAATAGCGGCCTCTGAGAAAAATATACATCGCTGGAACAGTTAATAGAATGTCGATTCTCTGGCTGACACGTGTCGGATGTGATCGGGGATAAAAGCTGCCAGGACAACGGACGAATGGAGTCGATAAAGCGACAGCAGTTCGCGAACGTTCACCCGTGCAAACAGCGTTTCTCTTATTTATTTATTACGATTTTCTGCTGCATGGAAACAACCAATCTACCCAGTTCGTATTGGTAACTCATGTACATCGAACGCAAAGACAAAGAATTACGTAAGTTCACGTTCGATTATCTGTTCTTGTCGTAACCGTGATAGTGTAGCTATTTTAGCGCAATCGTCGTGATTTTGCGAAATCAGAAATGAACTTGATGCGGCTTATTGGACGTTACACGCTCCAAGTAGCGATACTGGCGTGCCATTTCAACCCAAATTTATCAACTCGAAATCGTTCGATGGACCGGAAATGGATTAAGAGGATCGAGGATTTTTCGCGCGGTTGCTTGATGTTCGATGCGTCGCGAGTTGCGCACTTATAGCGATTTCGCAATTTCGTCACCTACGACGCGTGCGATTCAACGATGAACACGAACCATCGATCATTAGCTGCGCGAGGTTTAATTGCGTCGAACGATTCAATTTGACGAGTCGAGCGTAGAATAGACGGATCGAGACGGCCGATCGGAATTTAGTTTTGACCACCCTCCTCGATTCTAACTTTCCGACGCACCGCGCGTTGCAAATTGTACAATGTGCAATCACGTCGAATCGACGAAGCGACACGGCTCGATCTAATCGAGCACTATCGTTAAAGATCGTCACGCGATCTCGTCCTCCTCCCAGTGGTAATTCGTAGGATGTCCAGCTCCGCTATCGGCGTCGAAGAAAAACGGAAAGTAGACGAGCGAGAAATCGCTGTTTCTATATTTGCGAGATCTATTCACCAAGTTCAACGAGAATTCGGATCGTGCTCCGATCGTCCCCAGTGTCGTTCCGCAGCAAAAAAAAAAAAAAAAAATAAGTTAAATAAAATAACCGATAAGAAGAAAGATAAAAGCGTAAAAAAGAAACAGAGTTACTGTAGTCTCTGTTGGATGAATGACAGAAAAGCAATACTGCATGAACGAAGCATGCGTGCGAAGCGAGTTTGCGAGAGAATGAGGCGAAACAGACGCGAAAAAGATAAGCATGTATCGGCAAGAGAGAAAGAGAGAGAGAGAGTGAGTGAGAGAGAGAGAGAGAGATGCTCAGCGAATGACAAGTGTGTAAGCTACCTGTGCCTTGTAACAAACTATGTATGTATATACGTATTATATACACATGGTCACACGAGGAAGAAGAAGAAGGAAGAAGTACATTACATACCACACATGTAACACACGTAAACTCTCACGGTAATCTATATATTTAAAAGAAAAAAAAAAGAAAAAAAAGAATCGTTGCCGTCTCTTCTGAAACGCAGCGAGAAAATTGAGAATCCCTCTCAAAATTTCGTTCAACGCGCGCGTAATGATCGACAGGACGAAGATACCTGGAGGTGGATGGCGGAAGAGGTGACGGGAAAAACTAAAAAATCTTAACGAATGAAATAAAGAAAAAAAAAATCGTAAAACAAAGGAAACAAATACAGTGAAATATGTTTGTTGAATTGAATGAAAACACAGGAGAAAAAATGACGCAAATAGCAATAATCGAATCTCAGACTGAATTATAAAATGGAAAAAAATGAGAAAAAAAAATGGGAAAGAATTGAATATTACACCGCAATCTTTGTTGTCGCGGCGGCGACGCGCGAGCGTGTTAATTATTATAAATACTGTTACAGTGTCTTGCTACACACACACATTGGGGAGATTAAAATAAAATCTCGAAGCTCGAACATGGATGGTTTTATTCGTTGGCTCTCGTGCGAGTTTCATCGCACTCGTTTGATAAACTCACACATTTTGTTTTCTTTCCCCCTTTTTCCTTTCAGGAGACACAAGCGGGCGAGAACGAACAAACGAACGAATGAAACAAGGGGTCGCGCTACCCTCTACCGTCTAAAGTTTGCGATTCAATCGATGCAGTTTCACTCTAGCTGAAACTATATTTTCACGTAATTCCTTCTTCGTTTAAAAACGTTTCGCCGGATCCGCTTCCTTATTCTTCGAATCAACGCGAAATTTACGCAACGACGAAACATTTTTAAAGCAAAAAAGAAAAATCATCAAAATCACACGAGTTAGCTTTTTCTCGATAGGCCATAGATCTTTGTATTTCTGTGCAAAGCGGACGCCTTGGCTCAATTTTAAAAGGAACGTGACCTCGAAAACGGAGCTTTTTCCCTTCGACAGTGCCAATTCGCTCGATTTATGGTCTGTGCGTTACGTCGACGCGGTCAATTGCCGGCGAACAGTCGTTCCTCTTTTGATTTAAGGCCATTTCTCTTTCCTTCTTTTCTTTTTTTTTTTTTTTATACGATTGACCGAATATGTCTCGCGTTAAGCGACACGCACACTCGCATAAATCCTTTCCAGGCGGTGGCACGTGCCGATCGAAATCCGCTTCAGGACGATGATTTATCGCGGTGTGGCACAAGTCAAGACTATGATAAGACTTTGCATTCTCGTTTCATGTTTAGTTATCGTGATATAAGAGTAAAGGTGACTGGTCACGAAACCAAAGAATAATGGCCCTATCAGTTTTTCGTTACGCGTCGAAACGAGAAAGCTTCCCAGATTTTTCCATCGACATCTTGGAAGCGATACCCGCGCCAGGTATCAAGAAGAGTGGAGATTCGAGCGCGGTTGTAACTCGGGAAAAAACGCACGTGCGCCGTCACACAATAGAAACGGATAACAAAGTGACAGCAATTTATGTTTAAACGACGCGGCTTTGTATCGGTGCTCTGTCGGTCGTACCATCGACATTATCTTGCTCGTTTTCGCGTGACGAAAGCTGCCATTTGTACGGGTCGCATGCGCTATGCAGCCGCATCACAGGGCTGCTTTTGTTTTTACCGAGAAGGGCTCTTTGTTAGCACGGATCAGCACCGATCCATGGATCAGGTCTAACAAAACGCCGGAGGAACGATGTCGAGTTTAACAAAAAAGCGATCGCGATCGCGTCAGTCAAACAGACGATTTTTCCCCGAAGATGGATTTATCTTTTACAAGTAGATACCGTGAAATCGCTCGAGGCAGCACTCGAGAACGGTTGAAAATTCCGAAACAAAGAGCAGTACACCGACGTAACGATGACGTTACGTTTCAAACTACATGGCTCGAGTTAGGTCTCCTTTTGTCCAGTGAACCGACAGAACCGAACGATTTATCGGAGACGAGACACGGCTGGCGGTCGTGTCGCGGCCGGAACAGGTTCCCATCCAAGGGAGATCAATGGAGGCAGCGTTAGCCGACGTTTCCAAATTGGAAAATAACGCGTGACCCCGTGCACAGTGGCCCGCTACTGGCCGTTTCGACCGGTTTCGCATCCTGTTACCTGAACGTTACTCTTCCGCGTCGTGGACCCAATTGAGCTCGTGTGTCAGTTCGACGACTCTATCTAGTTCCACATGAACGTGCTTCTACAGAGCCAAACTTTCTCTTTGATGTTTTATTTTAATATATAGTAACACGAAGAAATTTGTTGCGTGTTACGTTTCGAATTGTAAAAGAGGACCGAGAATGAGAAATATATGCGAAAACTGGATCGTTGTTCTCACCTTAACCGCTATAAGTATATTTTTACGTTGTCGAGACGATTTTTGCCAACTGAAATAACTAAAAGCGCAATCGTTTCCCAAAGATACGGAAGTCTACTTCTCATCGTTGAATATACAAAGTCACGAGTTTATTGCTCAGCAACTTATCTCGTAAATTAACGATACGTAAATTAACGATACGTAAAAGTGGAAAGAAACGTTTGAAAAATATGTCCAACATTCGAATCTTCGTTTCGTAATAACCTTTTAACTAGCCGTATTTCTTTTATTAGCCATTACTCGACAAACTGTTACGCGGCGAAGAAGTTAATCGTGTACATTTTAATCGCGATGCACATCGCGAGCCGTGGACTGCGCTCGCAGACGCGAAACTCGCTGAAAAGCTCCCTTAATATTGCGATAACGTTTATACGCGTGCAGAAGGCTGTACAAGCTCCTTTTAAGGAGGCCCCATAAATTTCCAAAGTACCCGTAAAATGATTATAAACGACCGAAGTTATCCTTAACTGTGCGCCGACGTTGATTTAACGTAGACTTTACGTGCCTAACGGCCACGGAAGTGTGTATTGTTGCGGCGAGCTTCGAGGGAAGTCTATCCTTAACGAACAGTCCTTCGGGACCCATAATTCCGACAATTTCCGACCGCGCTTTCAAAAATCGTATTTCGTACGGAAGTCGGCTGCTTTCATAACTTTGTTAGTTCCTTACGTCGAAAGCATGGTAACGAAGAGATACGTGGACGATACGAGAATTTAGACGAAGGCAGAACCGACAGCGACGCTCTATTTTCCAATCTAAGATTCGACGATTGGACAAAGATTTCGTTAAAGGGAAGACTTTGAACGAGTTTATAAATCCGAACTGTCTAAAACAAGATAATCTTGCTAATAGCGGGAGATCTGCGAAATCCAGTTTGAATTTCTGATTGGAGAATAATATATATCGCAAAATTGAGTCGGAATTCTTTATTCGAGCGATGTAACGACGAAAGCTAATTACAAGCGAAGCGTGGACTGGACGATACGACAATTTAGAAGCAAACAGACCCGACAACGATTTCGAAAAAAATGCTTTCGTCGAAAGAACGTTTGTTGCCTAAAGCAACATAATTTTACCAATACGGTAAGATCCGTGAATTCGAGTTCGAGTTCCTTGTTCTCGTCCAATCTTTCTTAAAGGGATCCGCACGTTCCTTTTTTCTTCGCCCGTCTCGGGAACTTTGAATTACCTAAATTCGCTGCAAGGTCCCGCAAGAACGAGGCAAGGTTAATTACCGACTGTTTCGTTAATAAGCTCGCCCTCGCGAAACGTTCAAGAATGAATTATGTTAAAATTAATGCTCCGTAAGGAGAAGGGAAAAGTAGCAGCGTTTAAAAAAGCTTTAGCCGAAAGGACACTTTAACCCTTGCCGAGTTTAACGATCCTGAAAGCGTACATTGTTGCGGTGATTCTCGAACGCATGTCTTCGTTCCGGCTCGGTCCAGACTTTTCTCCGTCAAAATTTCATTTAAACTCGCCTCTATCGTCCGATACGATCTCGTTCGCGCAAGGTATTCGAGAAAAGAGTACCTATAAATGTAGCGATAACTGACAGTAACGAGAAAAAAAGAGAGGATTTGTCCAAGATTTAGAGGCGTACATCTTAACGAGCCAACTATTACGTTGATTAGCCCGTAGCGGGACAGCAATTATGTCGCGATACGCGTCCGAGAAATAAATGACTTTGAGATTAATGCGTCGTAAGGGAACGTAGGAGTAGGAGAAGAGAGTAGCATGATCGATAAAATTCTTTTTCAGCTGCATTTAACGGGAGACCGACGAGCGTAAGTTGCACAACATGGAATATATCGGGACGATCGAACACGGTTTAAAGGTAATACCCAAAATGGATATAAACTTTTGTTCGGAAATTTTATACGATCGTGACAGGGCTCGTAAAGCGCACTTTACACGTGGCCAAGTTCCGCTAACCTTGTCGACGATTGCGAGATTTAGAAGCTTCAAATTCGGGAAACGTAGAACCTAATAGCCCGGAATCGCGTGATCGCCCCTATCCTGCCACCCTGCGAAAGATTTATCCCTCGGTAACGAATCCGTAATTAAGCTTTCTTAACTTTTCTGATTTTGTAACACATGAAATTCCTCAGTGGTATATCGAACTTCTTTAATTCCTATCAAATATATTCCTGATTGTGAAAGAGTAAAAAAGGAAACGGAGAACGCTGCCCGTGTAAAAAACGTCTCTGGTTCTTCATTCCTCTGATCACAGTTCTCCTTCCGGTATTACTACTAGACACCTTTTTATTTTTCGGAATGAACCGTTGCGATTTATCCATTTAACGAACTACCAAGTAACGCGGTTCGCTGTAATCTACGTGAAAGAGAAGTTGGACTACAGCGGTACACCGCTTGCACTCAGTAGCGATGTAACTTATTCGGAGCTGAATATGTCGCGGGCAATGCTCTCCGCCATCTCGTTAAATTTGAAAAAATGAAAATGCTCGTTGCTTCGTCATCAGATTACTCCCTTCCTCAATTACTTCTTTTCAAACACCGAGTGACATGAATTTTTCCCGCGTGATCTTCAATTGTCTTACTAACGAAGTAAGTAGATAACTCGCCACGTAATTTGTCTTCGAGTTTCAAGATATATAAAAATTTAAAAGAAACGAACCAAGGACGAGTGTCGACTCTATGCCAATCGAATGCGATTCCTACCTCGAATTCTTGATAATCCCCTAAATTTTCGTCTCGGCTACTTGCCTCTACGATATGCGTAACTCTATCTCTCGCCTCTACTTTTTATCGCGTTATTCTTCCTCAAATATCTACAGCGTCTTAGATAGTTTTAGCGATCGTGATCGTTATCGGCTGTAAGTGGTTGTTGACCGAAAGAGAGGCGGCCGCACGAAGAGGTACGCGAAGGTTCGCCGAGCGTGCTCCGTGGTTCTCCATCGCGTCAACGTGCAAGCCGGTCGTGAATCGTTAGAACGCAAAATTCCGCAGAAGCTTTAAATTTCGGAGGTTCGCGTAAAGTACCGCAAGCCGCACGACTGCACGCGGTGGACCGCACGCGGCACATGAGACCGCGTTGCGACGTAACGAGCCGCGTTCCAAGCGTGGACCGCATAACAGGCCGCACGCGGCCTGACAGTTGCGCACCACTGTTCACCTGAACACGATATTCCACGAAAAATAAAGCGGCCGATCAGGTGAGAATCACTTCCTTTCCTGCTGATCGGCACACTGCACAACCACGGCTGCATCGATCGTCGACCGATCGATCAAATTATCCACTCGAAGGAGAATCTCCACGTACACGCGATAAGTATACATCATCCACGAGTACATACGTAGATACCAGTATGCATACCCGATCAAAAGGTTCCTTATTTTTCTGAAACTGAAACCAGGAATATATCTGTATCGCTCTAATTCCATTTGTAACGAATAGCTAAAACCTGGTCAAATTTACATAAACTTTTAGAATTAAGAAACAAATAGACTTAAAGTCACCTAACTCAGAATCGATTTTCCTTCGCATTTAGTTGTTGTTCTATTATACTAATTATACTAATTAATATTAACCACTGCTTTCATCAATACCTGCTAACTGTATACGATTGCCTTAGGAACTAACGGCTTTTATTTGTAGTATCAATATTTTATATATTTGCAATAATTTTCGTAATAGTGTAGCGTTATTTACATATACGGTACTGTTCCTGCATTGTTCGTATATATTACGTCACAAATTTGCCTCGTCGACAACTCCGTAACTCAACTCCGTCGTCACCCAAAGCTGCTAATGTTCTCGGATTTCTGACACGCATACCTTAGAATGCTAGTAACTCGAAATTCATTTTTCCTCGCGGAATTATTGGAATCTGTTAATCACGCTTTTACATTAAATAGAAACTTTACTTTGTGGTTTGACGTTATTCCTTCTCTTTGTTTTCTCTATAACACTGCTTGTTATTTTTTAGTTTAGCTGTGTCCAGTCGGAGATTTAGAGGAATGTTCGTCGTCGGCTTTGGAACTGATGCCAAAAACGCGCGTTTTTCCCTTCGATCTCGTCTCGTGACCGATGAGAAGTTACATCGTCCTGCACACGTATTATTTAACTTTAACGAAATGACTAGCAATTATGGCTATTGCGCGAGCAACGTAACGTCGAGTTGAAAAGTTTTCTTTATCAGCTCTATTTTGTTATCTTGCCAGTTCAAATAGATAATCTGAAATTTTTGTAATTTAGAGCGCTATCGAGGAAACGTCAGCGTATTCCATTCATTCGTTTGATTTTTCAAAAATTTCTAATCGCTATTCAAATGAATTTGAACGTAATACGTTCGTTCACACTGTATTCAAGGATATCCAATATCAATCGTACATAACTATGTTATCGAAGGTAATAATTTAATCAACAAACAATTCTCGTATGCATAGGTTTACGAGTAGAGAACTTGGATCCATGTCGACGCGTTCAAACAACAAACAAGAAAACCAAGCGGCATTTGTTACCGAAAACTTTGCGTCAGACCTGATTTAATTTCACGAATTCTATATCACGTTGAGAACACGGTTGTTCCTGTTGCCTCTGAATTTTCGCCTTCTTTACTTCCTTCTCCCTTCGTGCCGCTCTTTATTTTCCCTTCTTCTTCTTTTCTTTTTTTTTTCAACGGATCGACAATTTATGTTTTTTCGCTGGCAAGCCAGAGATTTAGCGGAACAGCCAACGCAGTTCCGGAATTCGTGCCAAAATCGTGCAATCTGCGCGATCGAAGCAGCATACTGTAAGCTACATGTTGAAGAAAATCCGCTTCGTCATTCGATGACATCACGAGGCGACTTGTCCGACGTATCTATACCGTCAATCTTCTCCATACTTATCGTTTGCAGTTCATTTTCTTATCTCCAGATAAATGAGAAGTCCTTCTTTTTACCAAGTCATTATAAATATAAACATTGCGACGTCTCACGCAATAGGAAAAAATTCAGGTAACTCCAGACTTAAAGAATAAAGATATAAACTGGTATTAATATATTATTAAGTATTTTATAATCCTTTTTCGCGATAGAATTTCGATCCTCGTGTGCCAACTGAAAATTTAATTACTCCAAAGTACCCAATAATGTACGGCAGTAATATATTTTCGATTAAAGCCGTGTTTCAATCGCATTGTACCGAATCTGCAAACTGAAAATTTCCTTTAATTTCGTCGTGCTACGTTTCCGATTCCATCGAAATTTTCGGGAACGAGGATAACGCAGAGATCACGGTATCGAAACTGCGCGTGAACCAGTTTCGGCGATTCCGTGTTAGCCTAGACGTAACGAACGTGCGACCTGGCCAATTAAATTCAATCGAGACCGACTGATCCATTGGCGTGTCAATACAGGTAAGTACATCGCGATTCCGTATGTTGTCGATCGGCGAATGAATAGCTGTACGATTACCAAGAAACAAAAGTTCCCATCGCCAATATACACGCAATCATCGGAAGATATTACATCAAAGGTTTAATCGCAAAGTTCTTTGATATGTTACGCCGTCGTTGCAAATATTGCGAAATCAGACCACTTCCTTTAGAAATAGAGACTTGCCACTAGTATATGCCAGTAGGTACGAAACAGCACGAACTCATAGATATTTCTCACATACCGAATCTACTGACAAGTTTTGACAAATATAGTTTTAACGATTTCAAAGGTTTCGTCCAGCAGAAGAAAATATACGCAGAGGAATCATGATCGAACCAATTACCCATAGAGTTTTTGCGAAACCGTTAGTCTAAATATAGCCATTGTAATTCACAATCAATTAGAAGCTATTGGTCCCTCGATTCGCTGAGCTAGCCACAAATTATATGTATTATATATTATATATATTACATGCATATATATACGTACATATATATATGTACATATAGATGAAAATAGATGTCCGATACAAGTCAATAACCTCTGATGAACGGTCTAATATAATTTAGTAATATTGTAATATATTAATAGAGGGAGAGGGAGAGAGAGCGAGAAGGAGAAAGGGAGGGAGGGAACAACTCGTACTATTAACACCGCTCGTTCATCAGTTTTAACATTACGTTCTTTTAGTACATATTTCCTAGTATCAAACTTATCTGCCGCAACAATAACATAAATTGTATGGTACACGCAAGATATTGACCGTTGTTTTTCAATCGATTATGTTGTCAACTTTATTGGTTTTTTATCTTGCTTGTTTTAATAGCTAATCATTGTCGATTGTTGGAATCAATTTACTTTTAGAGGGATATTTTATCTTGTCTACCAAGCGGAGAGTAAAAATTCAATCGAGGATCAGGGAAAGTTAAAGACAAATTGATTTGTTTGCCAACGTTTTAACGTTAATGGCTGGATTCGCGTAAATAACGTATCGTTGTTTATCATTGCTAGATTTATCATTAATTTCCTTCCAAATCCTTAATTCCTTGGCATTAAAACACAAGAAAAATGTATTTCCTATGTTGTTCAAAGATTATATCTATCGACGACGTTGGTTTAACGCGATTGGTTTATCGCACCGTTCGAAACAGAATTCAGATTCATAGATTATCCGATCGTAAGACGATTTCTATAAAATTCCGTTGAAAACAGATAGGCAGAAATTGGCGTTATGATCGAATAATCTATAGGATCTAACACAGAAGAGACGGTAAAAGCACATTGGGAAAAGCCGAGACAGCCGAGACGGTCATGAAATTGAGCGTCGTATGGGAAAGGGACGGGTCGGAGAGGGAGGATTTTGCCGGGAGGGGAGAGGCTCTTACGACAGATTTATATGTACGTACGACAGGCTCGCGCTAGCCATTGCGAATCGCGTTCGCCAATGCGATAGTGTTCTCCTCTATCGTTCGACGATATCTCGGTCGGGCGAGGGAAAAAAGGAACGAGCCGTTCTCCTTTTACTTTCGATAGAATTTGCCCGAGACCTTGAACGAGCCAGCGATTTCGTCATAATTATACCTCGGGCTGGGTTATTTTTCGTCGTCGCTCTGACCGATAATGTTTCGCCGTGATCGCGCATACAAAACGTTCGAGTTTCTCTCGTTTCGGTAAAGAGAGAGAGAGAGAGAGAGAAAGAGAGAGAGAGAGTACTGATAGGAGAAGAGAATAGGCGATTCGACCTAGAGAAGAAGAGCCGATGTTTGGACCAAGTCGGAAAAAATATCGGGTGCGAACGAGGGACAGTTTCGTTGCAAGTTCAAGGCTGAAGCCCTGAGAAGTTTTGCGATCGGCAAACTGGAGTCATTGAATGTGGACAAACTGGGCGTCGAGAGTGCGTGCTCGCCTGGATGAAATTGCACCGAATGACTGGATGATTGGAAGAAACGTAGACGGGTGAGCGTCACGATAGACAGGTATATCGTCGTACATTTCTTAAATTTTTCCTTCGATCATAGTCACGAATCACGCGAAAGATTTGCATCAATTATATTAAAATGAATAGCAAAGTAATTATTACGTCGAGGAACAAAATTCGAAAAATTCAATGAATCGACGATTCGAGATTGATCAATTAAATCGCATAGAAGTTAACGAAGCCACTATAAAAAGTATCGCAGACAAATTAAATCGTTTCCGTTCGTCGTCGGAAGAAACACGTCGGTCTCGACGAGTTTTAATGGAAAGCTTGTTCTTGCAGGTAGCTCGAAAGAGAGGAAAGAGGTTTTTAAAGCGCGGAGAAATTGGACGTCTCTGTATCGGAATCGCTTACTGCAGGCTTTAACTGTCACCTGATCTATCGCGGCCGAACGAAATTCGACAGGTGAGTGAGCGAAGCCACGGAGCAATTTATTCGTAAATCGTGATCTAATAAAAACTGGACAAAACGTTGGAGAAATAAATTGACCGTTTAGCCAAGGATGCGGAATTTGAGTCAACGTCCGATGAATAAATCAGTCACGAATTACCGAACAAGCATCGAATGGCACTTTATTCCGTCTATGTCTCTGTCTTGCGATCTGTTACGGACGATAGAACGAACGTGATATATTATTCCGCATGTAGGATAGAGATTAAACATTGGATATTAAGCGTTAGCTGAAAATTTTGATTCTCATTCTACGTGAAAATTTATATATTATAATTTCTAGAAACGAGAACCTGCCATAATATACGCTATTCCACCTTCATTTGATTAGACCTCTTCTACTCGCTGCAACTCGAGTTATGCTAAAACACTCCTAAAGTCTTACCCTTCAATTAATAAAGCGGTGAACATGGAAAGACTTTTAATACAGTTGAGTAAAGAAAAATAGGAAGGGAATGGTCGAGTTGCAAGAAGTTTTAACAGTTATAAATACGATTCGTAAACTTGACATTATACATTATATACGCGTACAGCTTTCTTGTTTGGAAATTAAACTTTTTTAAGTTGCAAATCATGTTCGAAAGAAAGATCTCAAAAGTGCTCGAGAAGAAATAACCGAGTTGTATTTTCTCCTTTCTCTTTTTTCTTTTTTCTTTTTTCTTTTTTTTGGGGAGGGGGGGGACGGACTAAATTGATCGAATTGACAAAAATTCGCAATGAGCACACGTCCACCACTTTCGTCGATTCTGTAACACAATATAATTCCCGTGAAACTGGCCGTGAAATCGAAATCGATTCGGTACTCGTCGGTTGGTGGAAACCGGGAAACGAGGCCGAATACAAAAGTCATTGACACGTTTCTATACACGCGATACGCTGCCAAACGCCATTGACAGCTTTCGCAAGTAAAGTACTTTGCAAATCGTAACCGAGGACATGAATTTCTTGAAACTCCGTCGACATATTTTCGATTCGAGACGCCTTGTGTATATAACGGCACATGATCTATTATTAAACATAGACGCTGTTGTGAGAAAAGAACAGACGATAATATCGAAGCGG
The DNA here is from genome assembly GCF_910591885.1 of Bombus terrestris. NCBI lineage: Eukaryota > Metazoa > Arthropoda > Insecta > Hymenoptera > Apidae > Bombus > Bombus terrestris. Next base: position 2,080,394 of record NC_063286.1, read on the forward strand.
TAAGGGATTGCCATCAGATAAGTTTATCGAATTAAGTGGAATCAAAAGAAGAGATATTTTCATCACCTATTATCAGCTTACCGTTGTCTAAGAACGATAGTTATCTATATAGCATATATATATTTATATCGACGATGGATGAAGAATTAAATCGATTGCCCGATAGCAATTGTAATTTATGATGCTTCTTTTACAATTGATCGTGCGAATTAGTTGATTTAGTCATTTAATTATACGTTCTAACTAAGCAGAATTTTAAATTTACGATCGCATACGAGCAGGCATTCGTAAATGAACAACACCGTTTCCACGTGACACGCCTAAAAATCGTCGTTCCGCCAATCGATAGCGACGTTGTTTGTAACCGAAGCAAGACAAAATAAAGAGTTAGAAAAACTACATATGAAAAGAGCTATTACGACTCCTACGATTGTTTGAGTTTTGCGAGAAACGCTGCCAAGTGTAGAAAATTGTTCTTATTTGAAGCAACAAGGTCGCAGGAAATAGTGCAGTGTCGTAATGGATAAGAACGTATCATTGTCGAGTAAGGAGTAGAAATATCTAGAATATAGTCGGGTGGAGGAACGATGAAAAATGCGGCTTTCTAAATTTCGTCGAGCCGATCGGTGGTCGACGTCTTAATTTTTCAATATCAGAATGACATGGCGTACAAGTTGACAGAGTGATTCACGCGAAACGATAAATCATTTAACTCCAGAAAAGGGTCAATTAATGGCGACGTAGCGGGTTGTATACAACAAAGCGTTCAAGATTAATTATCGCTAAAGAATCTCACGATAATTAGCGGCTGTTACTTTGCCCCTATAATTCATTATCTTTTCTGAAATTCCTAGAGACTTATAAAGGATCAAATTCGAACAGTCCATTGATCAAGAAGATATATATACAAACTTATAATACCATAGAAAAATTTCTCGTTAATCTTCCTGAGTTATCTCCAAAGCAATTTTATCGATCCCGCTGTAACGATATATTAAACTTAATTGTAGGATAAAAACGATAAACTATCTTTATGGATATAGATTAGATTTCTAGTGATTCGTATAATTAATCGACTAGTATTTTAATTATAATTTCTTTTAACTTACATAACAACGGTAATTTATTGGGAAAGAGGAATGATTGATATCGATCGATCGTCGCCGAATTAAAGGGAATGTTAGTGCTATTCGAAAAATGATTAAATCAATTTCAGGGGAACTACGCTGTTGAAGCTCGCGTTATCAGGATAATTTTATTCCATCTGGAGAGCTGCGAAATTACGATTCGCTCCGTTGGGGGGATGAAAAAAAAAAAAAGAAAAACGGAATTAATACGACATTTTAATTCCAGAAATAATGTACCTATTCCAGGAATCTTTTTCGAGCATTATAATGCGTAATATTAATGCGGTGCATATTTCTTTCATCGCTTTTATTTTTATTTATCGACCGAATGACCAACGATGAATTAACATTTATCAAGCTCTTCACGTTGACAGAATGGACGAAGAAAATAATTGGAAATTTATTTTCGAGCGCGCGCGTATTTATTGGATACTCGAAATAATTTGTTTACTGACAATGAGTGATAAAGCAATACGTTCGCGTTATGATTTATAGATGAACATAATTCATTTTCATTATCTGTAATGTGTTTCCACGCGTACGCTTTTATATTCTATCGTTAGTCATAATTCGTTCCGTCATGTCGGTTAAAAACTTTGTCGAGGCACCTCTGTTTTTATTTCTTCTTCCCGTTGTGTCCAAAGATCTTCCGTCCCGAATTTTCATCTGCCGTTGAGAGAAATAATTATAAACGCGCGGATGGAAGCAAGCGTATAATCAGGCAGACTCACGAGCTCGACAACGTTTCGCTTTTTTTAACAACGGAATTAAAAATGCAACACGCGAGCAACGTATCACGCTTCAATTAAGGTAGACGCATCTCAAACTGGTCACTGCTTCGAAAAGTATCTCCGCGGAGAAGCGAGCTATTTCGAAATAATAAATATTCCTTTTTCGCGAATGTTTCGCGTGTCCACGTACTTTCGAAAGTATTTCCATTCATCCGTCCCTTTCGCGTAATCGATTTAAGAAATCATTGCCTTTGGCATCGCGTTCAAACATTTACGAAATATGTAACGTAACGCGAATGGTTCGTACTCGGCAACGACACCAAGTCACACAAATCTAGGATATCTTCATTGGCGCAATTTATTCGCGGAATAATTATGTTCATTACGAATATGTAACGGTTATGATCTTTTTCAATCATGGTAGAAAATAGACAAGTATTTGGATCAAACGAAAGGGAACGCTGAAACATCAAGGCGGTCGATCGATCGATCGACTTATCGACCTCCTTAATTATTACTAGCTATCTCTTGTATGACTGTTTGAAACATTTCAACTGCAAGATCTGCAAGATAAACCGCAAGATAAACAAGCTTTTACTCGATCGTGTTTTAGATAAAATAATAAAATCGTAAGAGGAAGAAGCGTCGATAGTATCTTCCATACTCTAATAATACATGTATTTAATGAGTAATCAATTACGCAGGTTTTTACGTTTCTATCGCGGCATGTATCAATGTTCGTAACATACTCTGCCCTAGATCGTTTTATTAGTTTATACATTATTAAATTATAGTTATTCAATTATAAATTATGTCTCTTATGACTCGTCAAGATAATCGTATTGTTAATGCGCACGATCCTGTAAATTTATTATAAAAAATTGTACTCCTTTTTCGTACGTTACATTACTTACTTTGGCCGCAGCGATCTGGCATTCTCTTTTACCGATGATACCATTATGAACCAGCGGAGATAATATCGTTGAGCGGTAAGATGTACCACGATGAAAGGAATATCTGAAATGAAAAACGCTCGTTAAGGAATTACGTTGGGAAACTTTCTTTGAAACGCTTTCTCCGGAATTAACAAAATCAGATATAAATCTCAGGACAGGAAGTTCGGAACTCGTTCGAGATGCTGACAGCACGGCGAACGATCGTAATAACGAAGAATAAATTTCCTCGCCGTCCGAACTTTCTTCGTCCGAGCGAGTAATTAAGTTTTCGAGCAGGCGGCCTGTCGACCACTGTCACCGCCAACAGTTCCAAAAACCCATTTTCGTTTGGCCGTCGAACGAAATTTTTCGAGTGTATATAGGAGAGAACGGAGAAAATGAGAAAGAAGAGAAGGAGATTTTTTCGAGGTAGCGTTCGAGCGTATGTATCGTGGGGTAATATCGCTCAAAACTAGGCCGACGCGGGTCGTCCGTTGTTTTGTTCTTTCTTCTTGTTTTCGATCGTACCTCGTAAAATCGGATCTCGGAAAAGGTCAAAAGCAGACCGCGTTCCGAGCATTAATATTCGATAGGAATGGAATCCGCAGACCGAGCCAAACTGCCGCCACGAGCTTGTAAATTTACATTGGAAATCGGCTGGAACGCCTGAAACACTCGGAAAAAGAAGTTTCCCTTGGATACGAACCGACGTGCCGAAGCGATGGGTTCAGGCGACATTAGGAATACAAGTTTCGGTTTACCCGGGAAAATTACACGATCGAACGATCGTCCGATGGAATCGGTCAACCTTTTCTGCTATCTGTTTCTACTTTCGCGCAACGCTTTATCCAGCGATATCGCTACAAGTGTCACTATCAGATCTCTGTACCGAGTCGATCGTTAATTAGAATACGTTAACCCGGCGGAACGGTGGAATAAAATCTTTTATCTCGCGTACGTTATTACTTGCGATTTCGCGTTATCAAAACCGTCCAGAGAAATGCGATTCCACGGCAATGGAGTACGCAGAGCTACATTAATATTCTATAAGGATCGGGTTCGTGAAATAGGCGAGACCGGCGCAACGAAGCTCGTGAATTTACATTGGAGAACGGTACGATATAAAGAAAAAGCAAGACTGGAAAGCTAGGGAATATATCAAGTGACGAGAAGGAAGATGTAATGTGTTCAAAACACCAAGTTAATGTTTGCGGGATATTAACAGAAGCGAAGCGGGAATTTGATCTATGAACTTGGAGTGAACTGAATCGATCGAATCATTCGGTCCAAAATAGACATAATGTACATATTAGAGAAATATATACGTTCGTGCGTTACGCCCCAGCAGATTATGCAACGTTGTGATTAATTTAAATTAAAAATGTGGAACGAAATGCGATAACGCTGTGCCGAACAAATAAGACGCTTTAAAATATTAAGATAAGGGCAGCAGCACGCAGCAGACATGAAAATCGCGTGAAATATTATGGAAAAACAGCAATATATTGCTGTATAAAATCTTGCCGCGAGATCGTTATTTCCGTTATTTTTTAAATTTTCCCTATGAAATTCATGATGATTGTCGTTCGTGGCGCACGAAACGTGTGACCTGCATCTGGTATCGGTACGCGCGTTTCACACTGTAAAGTCTAATTTCATCCTGCGCAACAAAATCGTCGTAGTAATGCTCAATAACTTTGAAATTGCAAACGCAACAAATCGGTTCCGTAAATCGACGTTTTACCAATCTTACGCAATAGTATTTCTATTTGAAGTTGACATTCTCTAAACGTTATCTGTATTTTCGTGTATTTTTTGCTTAAACTACCAGTAAGCTTTCCACGATTATCATACTCCGCTTTCCCTGTCTCGTTTTCTTTTCATTAGCGCGGTTGCTAGATTTCATGAAACGAAGCTCGTTCCACGAGTGTTTCTTCACATCCCAATTAACCAGGGACGTGGCTTCAACGTGCATTTGACTGCGTGCGATTAAGTAATTGCCGGCGATAAGAAATTAACATGGAACGAGCATTACGTTGCCCGATCCAGCCGGCAAAGTTAATCTTTAATTTATGCTAACCGTTATTACCTGGCGGACTAGCCTTTAATACTGCACACGCAAAACTGTTCGCGAAATTGTTTCCAGGATGAAAGGATAATGCAACTGCTGGCCGAAAGATAACGCGACCGTATGCGATGGTAAAAAATATCTAACGAAAAGGTTAAAAAAGGGGGCCAACGGATGCAAACACGTACGTTCCGGATAAGAAAACATCGTAGTGCCAATAAATAGAAAGATTGACGAGGGAATACATAACAATCGTCAATACGTAACGTATCTTTCATTCATCTTCCATTTTTTCGGAATATTACGGTGCTTATTAACATCTTGCTCGTTAATCGATAAAATTCTTCTGTTATATTTATTTCGTGCCTTCCACTTTCAATGTGAATAACGATGATGTTTCCACAATGTCGATAAAACTTCATCGACGCTCGATCCATTCGAATGTATTAAGTTTATCAAGCAGCAAATAACTAGAATACTGGGGAATCCGTATAGATAAGAACAGATAGAATTCAAAACAATATGAAAGATCATTTCAAGATTTTACGAGCCGATTCGAACGTTCTTATCACGATATATCCGAACGTACACCGAATTATCTGATCTTGTTGTGGTAACAAATTGAAAATGAAAAGACGGTAGACAAGAAGTAGGAGTAGAATTGCAAGCATATTTTTAAGAGATATAGAAATTCTTGAATTTTGAAGGTCGTTCGAACAACAGGATGTTTTAACATATACTGCAGATTGTAGACGATAAGTAAACGTTTATTCGCTTATCCGAAATCGATCGGCGGACGGTGCTCGCAGATTTCCGTGGACCATTTCGTCGAAGAAAACATTTTCAAACGCTTTGGAAATTTCCAGGATACGCCGACAGGCACTCCCGAATCTTGAAATCTGAAGAAAAGAACGAGGAAAGGAATATTTCCGGGGAAATTCCATGCGGACGATTCGAAGGAATAATTTCGGAGGTATATCGACGAACGTCCGGCCAGGAACAATCTTGTTTATCCATATCGAAGACGAATTGAAATTGATAGAAAGGAAAGAAACGAAAGGGAGGGGGGAGGGGCGGGACTATCTTCAAGGATTAGGTCTGTTCGACTCGGCCAGCTATGATGCAAAGGAAAATATTGACGGCGAAGTAGCCTGTATACGTCAACAAAAGCGGCAGCAGACTGCCGATCGACTTTCAGAGCTGTTTCCGTGTAAGCTTCGCGAAGGCCCCTTTGGGACACGGAGTGCACTCGAACGTCGATCTCTCTTTCGATTTATTCTATCTCAAAATGTGTAGAGAGAGTATACAGACGCCCACCCAGCTCTGCCTCCGCCTCTCCCTCTGCTTACGAGTACCGTTCACTCACGAACTACTTGTCGGAACAGAATTTTCCGAATTGCCGAATGCAGAGTAGAGTATTAACGTAACGTTATCGCGGAAAATCGGCTGCTTTCTGATTCACGCTGAATCTTGCTCGAACGTGCTTAAACGCGCGACCTTTTTCCGTTCTAGTGGAACCATCGGTTTTATTTAACGGCTACGATTTCATTAACAGCGAGAAGTTCTTCGCCTCGAGAAATAATTTTTTCTCAAAGAGTAAACCCCGTTGCAAAATAATTGGTAACAGATATTTCCTTGAATATTTTAAACAAAGTGGCGTTAGAAATAATTGTCGATCAAGCAGTAAGAGAAAGAACACGCGTTCAAGAATGAATAAAAAAGAAATTGGAAATCAAGAAAAATTTGAACGAGAATAATTTCTACTTTCACAAATGCGTAGCAATGGAATAATATAGCTCTGTGAAACGATTAATTGTACAAGGTTAACTAAAAAGGAAGGAAAATAATATGGGTGGCTATAATATTGGAGCATTTTATAGCAGCGAAGAGAAATAATGAAAAAAATAGATGGTCCATTATCTCCGAATAGGTCCATAATTCGCCTAGAAAAAGGATGGTGCCAGTCTACCGAGAGCATTACGAAAATGAACAGCAGGAAAAAGAATGTAATGCGATGAAATGAAAAAAAACCGCGGCATAATGAAACATCGCGTATCAAAACGATAACTATCGCGTTATGGAACTCGTTAATGACATCGCCTCGCAATTTACATGCAAATATCTCGATACGAGGCTGAGAAACCTCTTTTACTCTTTTCTACCTGAATATGTAATTTCGCGAAAAATTTACATCAGATTAATTTCAAAACTTTCGAAAGACATCGTCAGATTCAAATAAATCAATTCTTTTGGTTTTATCTTAAACGAAGTCTGTCCTCATCGATATACATAAAATACAATTTCCTACTTCATTTGTATGTAACTATCGTAGTACAAAATTTTACAAGTACGATAAATTTTCGTCGAAGACGAGGTTTCGTTACGTCCCTGCCACAAACTCATCTCACGGCACCGCATTTTGTTGCATCGTTGTATGACATAAACAGAGAATGCATGCTATCCAGGGGCCAGGAGTTTCCATTTACGTTTACTCAGAACTGGTTCAAAGGTGTACAGTGTACAGGCTCGATCGATTTTTCGGTCGAGTCGCCATGAAATATTCGGTGATGTCAAGTTTCTCTAGTCGAACGATATGCTCGACCAAACTCGGACGGAATGCTGAAAATCTGCAGAACGGAAGGTCTTATCGCCTTTAACGCCTCGTGGCATGTTTCAGCGAGGTCGTCGCGCTTCCGAGGTTAAGTTCGACCGATACTCTCTGTGTCTTTCCATAGGAACCGAACTTTTGTAGTCGTAATGTCTGTACGAGCGAACGTATCGTTCGAAATCGCGTTAACGTGGCAATCGGGTTTTCTAAATAATTGTTAAACAAACGGTACCCGATGTTCGACCGAAAATATACGAAACATTATCATATTCTGGCTACCGTGAATGACAACTGGAGGATTGGTACAGATTATCCGATTGTATCAGTAGCATGCATCCGACAAAGTGCCCGGCACTTTCTATGACTTCCTTGTTTCTTCCGAGTATTAAGCGGTCAAAGCCTTTAGAAGTTAAAAAATTCTCTTCTCGATTAGACGTATAGAATAGAATCTCATTTAGTCAGTCTTGTTAGAACCGAGTTAGAACTGTTGTATTAGAACACGAAATAGTAGTGATATTTTGAGATTAGAATTTTAATAACTTTGTTATAAAGCTAGTTGTTTCATAATTGCTGGTTGCTTTGTATAATTGTCTCACAATCAGTACAGTGATATCAATACAGTTAATCAATACAGTTAGATACAGTGTTATGCAAAAACTAAAGTTCAAGAAAAGTTTGGGATTAAAGGTCTGTTTGATCTATTTCAGAAGCCACAAAAGATGGCCTTCATGTGGTATATAGGGATTATCACAATTCTAGGTATGGAACAATTTATAAATTATATTACATAAGATGATCTTAACTGTATTTTTCTATCTTATGTTAAATAACAATTAATACCTCAGTTGCAGATAAGGCATGGGCAGATTTTAAGGTATCAAATCAAGATTTAATAGTTCACGTAGATAGTCAAGAATCATTTGAGTTGTACCTGACGTAAGTATTTTTCACATAAAAGAAATAAAAATAAGATTATCTAAAAGAAACAAGTACAACAAAGACACAAAGAGTTCATTGTTGACTATGTTGTGTGTTTCATTTACATATATTGCATTATTGTTTAGACATGTTTCTTATATAAAGCGGTAATATCCATAATATATCAATAGTATATAAAATATAGTTAGAACAAATTGAGATAAAACTTTCCTATGTTTCTGAGTAACTATAAATTAGCTACATTGTTATTTAATTAAAGAATACAAAGAACATAAAGTAATGTTAATAATTATTTAATTTTTTCATACAGGAAGAACTTGTCTGAAGATGTATCGGTGACAATAGAAGTGCAACATCCAGATTTAGTTTCTGTTAATACATCCAGTATCTATATTACTAAAAACGATACAAAGAAGAAATGGGATATTCTTATAAATGGTCGCAGTGCAGGACACTCGATTATTAGTCTTAATGTCACGCCTAACAATGTTACAGAGTAAGTATATATATCATATAATGAATAAGTACCTTTAAAATCAAAATCCAAAGCATACTATTTATTTCTCTTTAATTTGCAAATAAACATTTAAATTAGTAAATAAGGAACACGTTGATCTACAAAAAATGAAAATACAATAGATTAAAACAAATTGACTTCATCGCTATCAAGTACTGTTGTGTTGTGGTCAAAGGTAACATTAATCTTTACTTTTATGATTAACTTGCAAAAGATTTTGATCTACATTACATACATTAGTATTTAGTGGTTTATACAGATAACCTCCTGACCTATACTTGCCATCGGTTCCCCTATTGAAAGTTCAATCAGTCTGTGTTCATCTGTTCTAACTAAAACATGATACATCAGCTACTACGATAAATATATTAATTTATCTATTTTCAAAATTTGTAATAAAATCAAATTTAGCGTAATTGCTCTCTTTATTTTCTTTTACCATTATTGCATTTTGGTATTCATATTGGAAAGTTTATATTCAATTAATTAAAATTAAAAATTGTCACCAAAAAATAATGACACTTTTTAGTGTGATTTTAATACCTGAAGACCAATTAAACAAAATTGATTTAAAGTAAGAAAAGAATTACAAAATTGTTAAATACTATGTTAAAGAATCTTGTGTTTTTATCATAGTGACTAATATTTTGTATTTTTACAGTTACTCCCAAGCATTTGTTAGAGTGACTATTGAAAAATCAGATATACTTTATCACATAAGTACCGTAGTAGGATGGATATACTTTCTAGCATGGAGTGTAAGCTTCTATCCACAGATATACAGTAATTACAAACGCAAAAGTGTTGTAGGATTAAATTTCGATTATTTGTCATTGAATTTGGTTGGCTTTATTCTGTATGCACTTTTCAACTGTGGCTTGTATTGGATACCAGTAGTTGAGGTAAGTTAAATGGTATAATAAATGCAATTGGTATAGTATTTTTTAACCACAGCCTTACTTAATGTCACACTTTTCAGTTGGAGTATTTTAGAAGATATCCAAAAGGTTTAAACCCTGTACAAGTGAATGATATTTTCTTCGCTTTGCACGCAACATTTGCGACTGTGATAACTATTATTCAGTGCTTTATATACGAGGTAGTTAATTAAAATTTATTGCAGATAAACATATTGCAATTCTGTAAATCTTTTTAAATTTTAACGAAGATATTGCCTTTCTAGACAGGAAATCAAAGAGTATCTACCACAGCACGTATTATTCACGGAATATTTGTAGTCTTTATTTTAATTTCTATGATATTAGCTATAGTAACAACGATAAAATGGCTTGACTTTCTGTATTATTGTAGCTATGTTAAATTGAGTATAACATTAATTAAATACGTTCCACAAGCATTTTATAACTACAAAAGAAAATCCACCGTTGGTTGGAGTATTGGCAATATATTTTTAGACTTTACGGGTGGTATGTTGTCAATGCTACAGATGATACTTAATGCATACAATTATGGTAACGTATATCAAATAAATGTAAAACTTCAAACTACTACCAATTCTGTTCTAATGGTAAATAACTAATGATAGCTTTTTCTTTTAGATGATTGGGAAAGTATTTTCGGAGATCCCACGAAATTTGGTTTGGGATTTTTCTCAGTCGCATTTGATATATTTTTCATTATACAACACTATGTACTATACAGGTATGTATATCTCTATCTTTATTTTTTCATCATCATAAACCATTTAACTAACAACCATTTAAATAATAAAAATAATTATATTTATTAAAAAGCTACTAATATGCAGACATGAAAAACATACTACAAGCTGCATGTTGTTTGTACTAATGCACTATTGGGATATTAGCAAAAATTCTAGGTATCACTTTGCATTGGTAATAGTCTTTGCACGTGTGAAAAGATGAATAATTTGCATGTCTTATAAGTTCTACTTACTTAATTCTTAATATTTAATTATTTCATAGCAAAAATTAATATTGACTACTATTCATAAATGAGCCAAAAACTCAACATGATGTAGAAGCTAATATATAAATATGCATATCTATCTATATGTAAAATTTGATAGAAAATTTCATATGCACTACTTATTATCCGCTTAAATCAGTTCAATTCTTATAAGTATGTGTACATGCTTTCGCTAGTATGAATCGTAGATATGAGGCAGCAAAAAAATTTGTTTACAGATTTATCCGTGAACAGATGATTGACCTCAAAAACAGAATATAAGTACCTATCATCATCAATTTTGTTTTAAAATCATCTCACAACCATGCATTTTTCCCTTCCAAGTTGCACGAGCTTGCAAAATCATAAATTCTTACAGAGTAGGTAGCCAGAATGCAAGAAGTAACGAAATACTACATAAACAAGAGAATTCATATGACGAAGACTCGGAGGCATTTCTGAAAGATATGTGTTGTTGTGGTTTCCGAAGTCAGAAGTAGAAATATGATAGAGAAAGAAGTTGTGTAGAATTTCATTTCAGTCGCGAAATGGAAATTCAGCGTTCAGTATTTAAAACATTTTAACACATATCGCTATTGTATACGTTAGTTATACAAAATTTACCCAGTGAAAAATTTGAAGTGTATTTGTTGTAAATATGATTATTTTGATATATTTTTAAATATTTTAACGAATCTCGGTTGTTAATTATGTATAAATAAAAGAGGAAAAAGCTTGATTATAACAATTTTAACCACATTGATATGTCAAACAATATTGCAGATATCAAATGATATTGGTAGTGTATGAAAATAAAAGTTACAGAAAAGTAAAATTTTCATAAATTATTGAGAACTGTAATTGTTTATGATTTTACATTTATATGTTTACCTCGAAATTACAATAAATATTATCTGCATGACTTTGTACACTTTGATCGAATTATAAACATGAATATTTTAAAATTTTGCTACATTTCAAGCTACATTTCAAAATTAAGCATTTTAAATTACATTTTGTCTTATAGTGCTGCGGTTTTTAGGCATGCAGCATGATATTAGAACTACCTTTATATCAAAGGTATATTATAATAAAGTGATTGTGTATTGTCCAATTATTATAACTGACAACAGTTTTAATAATTTCTCTGTCTTTCTACTATATTGATCTTCATCGAACTCCTACAAAGTAAAGCAATAAAATCCCTTCCAAATTTTGAAGTCACAGAAATATTTAAATAAATGATGTGTGCCCATTTTGAGTAAATCAATTTGCATGTGTGTATGTGTGCGCACAATTCTATGTATGTATACGTGTGTTGTGTTGTATCTTTACTAACAGAACTAATTAAACTAACATCTTACAAGCAACGAGTGAAGACTAATTATATATTACTGAAGAAAACGTGTGCCATATAAAAATAGGATCACTCACTACACACAACTGCACTCTTTTTATTTATCCTTTTATCATAAAGAAGAACTATATACATGTCGATTACTTTCCACAGGGATCATAAAGAATATGATAGAATACCTGGTAACAATTACGAAAAATCGGAAGAAAATCCATTAATCTGTGATTCAAATAGCAATAACGACGCTGATATTGCTACCGATCCCATGACGACATGACCCCATCTGTTTGCATACGTTATTTAAAATTTTATTCTTACCGAGCAATGTGCAGTATATCCATCGATGAAAATTACGAAGCCATGCAATTATACAACAAAATGTATACACGTGTATAATATCACTCGCGAAATCAAATAATTCACTTCTTTTTATAACGAAATAACGAATTTATATCTCACCCGTACCGAAACAAGACATGTTGAAACCGCCACGGTTTTACAATTTAAAACAGTATCGATATTTCAATTCGATTCGATAGGACGTAGCCATCTACTGGCCGAATTGTGCACTAATCGTGCAACAGAACGTGTTGTATACATATAGTCGGAATAGTAGTGTTTATTCAGAATAGAGGTAAGTTTAATTCACTTTCAGTTCGATTATAGAAAGATTTGCAGAGAAAGATTATAAAATGTTATGGTCAAATAACAGGTAAAGAATATAATAAATAGTAGTGGAATTATGATTCGTAAATAGATCTTAATTTCAATGATTAATATAACCTCTTTGCGTAGATATTGATATGTGTAATTTTTCATTATAATTTTATCGATTGCTAATGACAAAATAAAATTACTGTTTCAGTTGCTAAGTTACTGTTTTTCATTGATCTTTTAAATATATATTCATATTTCAGAATGAATATATCCTCCCTTTTACAACCAGCACGATCTGCATTATCCTTACATAGGAAATTGAATTGTTGGACAACAGCAATAACGAAGAAGCATAGAAAATTGTATTTAAATACTTTTCCTGTGCATCTTGTTTTACCAGATGGTAGTAGTATTAATATCGAATACAATGAACCAAGAAAGATAATTACTCTTCCTCTTGACATTGAGATTCTTACCGAAGAACAGAAACGAATTAGATTGGAGAGACGTAAGGTCATAACCAAAGCAAAAATAGTTGAAGAATACCAAGATGATTTTGATGAAACTCAATTCTATTAAATAATTTACCCAACTGTATCATTTTTTAAATATTGCACATGGAATTCACGTTACAGTTTTATATTATAATCGTTTAGTTTTTTGCATGTTTATTTTTGATTATAAATAGATCTAGTACAAAGTAAATCTCAAAGTATATAAATGATCTGTACTATAAAAACACATCATGTACATATTAAATGTAATTTAATAAAATTATAACTATATTTAGATGTAAGTATATGTGTCTTCCTATCATAAATATTACAATATTTACAGAAATATAATACTAATATGATTTAATGCGCTAAATATAGCGGAATAGTTGTCAAAAGGTATTGACACTGTAATAGATATAATAACAATAAAATTATTCGTTATAATTTTGTAAAATTGATTTTTCAGGTATGCAAAAGCTATCAGTCATAAACGTCGTATGTACATTGCAATTACCAGTGAAAAAGTGAAAGTAAACGATTATAGTATTCTTTGCATCCAATAAGTGTCTCGTAAACGGATGTTTTCTCTGCATATATTACATGATAGAAGGGATGTAACGTATCAATCAAAAAATTACTCTAGTGTCCAAAGCTACTCTCTTGTCCAGAGTCGTGTCGCGCAAGACGGTTGCATTGATTATTCGTTTCGATTTTTTCTTTGCTTTGGTGAACATCAATAGTTATGGCTATCTCCCTGGTGGACTTTCTCTGGCTACCATGTCTGAATACATACGTCTGCTTTCATTGGCCTTTGGGTTAATCATGAGTAACTGTCGAAAAAAGTCGTGAACGAATTTTCAACGAAACAAGGAAAAAATGAAAGGAAAAAAAGAAAGTAACAAATTGTTTGAAGATATAAATTTTTATCAATTTATGTTTGGGAAGAAATGAAAAGAGTCAAGATTACTTAGCTTTTATCCTATTTTCTTAAAGATTCATTTTACTCCAATTTATCTTCGATGAATCGAAAATAGTTTAATAGTTTGTACAGATATAGAGGTAAAAAAATTTGGTAAAAATATGTATATGTAAAAAGAAACATAAAATGTTCGAAAATACATAGGTGTGTGTTAAACATCAAACAGAAATCTTGAATATGTAACGGAAGTGATAAGAGGAAAAGACAACTTTGCGCCGATTGCATTAATCGATCTTAGTTAGCGATTGTTCGCGAAAGCGAGTCACAATCCTTTCTATCGTGAGAAGGAGCAGTCAACAATCCATTTTCGGTTTCGGTACGATGATATAATATTTACTAATGCGTTGTTTGTATGTGATTGTGCGGATGCTTTCGATAATAGTGAAACTCCTGTATTGCGACAGCACGAGAAAATTTTGCGGCCTTTGTTAGGCAACGACACATGGTATACACGCTGTCCATAAGGTGATAGGACGCATTAAGAATTAAATAGTGGTTCGTTGCACATCTAATGTTTTTACGCGACAAGAAAGTAATGTCGTTTTCTAAAATATTCTAAAACTATTTATCAAAATTTTACAAAAAAGTTTTACAAAAACGATAATTTGCAATTGAAATAAAGAAGACAATTTGCACTACGATGTTCTATTCTGAATATTAGAATTTTATATATACATATATATATACACACAATATGTTTCTATTTAGTTGTATTGTATTAAGGATTAATGGGCATAGAGAGGAGGAATTTCGTTTAAATAGCCTAAAGGAAACGATAATAAATCCCTTTGAATGCTCAGTGAACCGATGGAACAATGGAAAGGCAAAGTTGTCGTGGATAACATCGTGAAGAGATCCCAATGGAGGGAATGATTGTCGTCGGAAGACACGGCGAGTAAACACCGTTCGCTTATGGCAAGTAAAGAGACGTGGTCACACTATGGTGGGAGTCAGTTCTGTTATAGTAGGCCACGAGGTAGCAGCTCTGGTGTTCCTGCAGGTGTAGCGCGATCGTACAAACTCTCTCTTAGTTTCTGCTGGCGCTCCAGGCTTCTCGTTTTGCCGGAGTGCGCCGCTCTGTGAAAACCGAGCTTCGAGATCGCCTCGAAAGCGATCCGGACAATGAAAACGCGAAATCTGTGCAATATCGCGTGATATATCGGTGATCGAACGATCAAGCTATTCGAAATCTAGCGAATCGACGTTGAATCTTATCGATTTTCGTTATTTCATCGCTACGATCGCTGGAAGAGTACTCGATTGCAATTTGATCGTCGATTATAAAACATTGACATGAAACGACGTTGTTTCTTTCGGTTATCTGCAGATTAATAATGCGATTGTATTGGAAGAGTGTCCGGATCGTAAACGATCGATAAACCACGCGAACAAACTTTTCATCAGTCAAGTAAACACCATCGCGCAAGTATAAATCGTATGAGCGGTGCGCTCGATCGTTGATCGCTTGAGCGTTTAAAAGTACGCCAAGTCTTTAGAAGGAGAAAGCAGGAGAAGCTGAAGAATTCAGCCAGCTGAAAAAAGCGTCTTTCTTTGACAATTACGATTTTTTAAATTCGATCTCGTTTCCATTTTTTCCTTCAAGAATTTCCTTTGAAAGAGTTTCCGTTAAAACCACAGACTATTCGTCGTAAAACGAAATTTGTTTCAAATTAAGTCAGCAATTTGGAGAAAGTGGATAAACGCTATGGAACGAAAGTTATGTAAATTCTAAGAGACACCGATATTCATCGAACAAAGAGAGAAAATCGATAAGGAGAAGAATAAAAAAAAACTATTGCTTCGAGGATCGAGCAAGTCGCGGCAACTTGGATCGATCGTCTATATTTTCTGTCTGACTTCAGGCGTTTAACAGTTTCTCCATTGTTTCGTACAATTCTTCGTTGATCAACGAAGCGGTCAAGAGAATGAAAGAACACTGATCCTTGCGTGTTCGGAAGATTCGCGAACTGTGAACACGTGCTCTCCTTGCATTTTCAAGTCGGTACGCGAACGATGGATTTTTGAAAAAAAGATTCGTCTCTCCAGCCGGTCTACCAACGTGAGATGATTAACAAACTCTTGTTAAGTTTTTGGATACTCGGATGCATCAGCCTCTATGGTATGTTTCTTTATATTTTTATTATTTTTCACCGGTGATTTTTGTAATAATTTGTAGACCAAATTTGGATCATTTTCAGTTATAAGTACATTTTATTAGCATTATTAGTCGTTTGACCTTTTTTTATTCGATTTGATTAGCACGTCTGTCATGATGTTGAATGGAAACTATTAATTAGAAGTTGTCCGATAAACGAGGTAAACACCTAATGTGTTCGGGTGACTTGTATTATTAATCGCGGTGCTTCTTCATTCCCTCAGCGTACACTTGGTAAATTCCGTTCTATTAACCGTTAACGAATCGAGGACAATTATTTAATCATGTAATCGGACGTTGAGGTCATCAACGACGATGCCTCAAATTTTAAGCGTGTTTCCTAACCGGTACCTATCTACTAACGTCTGTTTTCACTTACGTCGTTGGGCGAGGCTCGAGGAACTTTTTCCTCGAGTCTGATTGCACTCGTGAACCGCATCGTCAATTTACGTTACCATCGCTAAGAGATTGCAGTGCACAAAGATTAGAATATTCGATGCAAGTAACCAACAAATCGCTCTTTTGTGTTTTTCTAGCTAAATTTGAGATTATCTTGCTTTGTATTGGAAAGACTCACAGCTTATAAAAATTACTACGTTCGTAACGATGGTAATGTATATTCTCAATTCGCGTTTAACGATCGATAGACGATCGCTTGAAAATGGTGAACCATGACGGATACGAAAACACGTATGTAGGTACGAAAATTTCATGACCAGTTTATCGTAATGAAATTATTCCAGAGTCAGTGAAAGCGACGATATTATTATAATAATAATATTATTGCACGCATCGCCGAGGTTTTTATGTAAGTTGTCTCGAAAAGTCGAGTCGTCTGGTACACGAAATTTGCGAATAAATTTCGCCGCGTTTCGGTCGTTCACGAGCGTTCACCGTTCGAAACACGCGGCGATCATTTGCGAAAGTGGCGTCTACGATAGGGTCGTGAAACTCCACAGAAATTTGAGTAAAAAAATATTTAAGCGAAAAATGAAGAAGGTAACAGGTACTGTGCATGACTGGTGGCTTAAAATATTCAATGTCGTAACACTAGAGCGTATAACGTACTTTGACGATCGTCAAAAAAGACAAAGTTCGACGAACTTTTTATTTGCTTAGACGACGTAATCATGTTACATTTGTGTAACATAAAATCGTGGCATGCATACGTGTATATACATAAATTTTTACTGCTCCCATGACCATGAAACTGGATCCAGTTACTTTCCTTGTCCTTCCTTGATCTTAATTCTTGTCATCTCGTGATTCATAGGTCAATGTAAAAAAATCCGCAGAAAGTAAAAAATGCGCAATTATTCGTTTAATACTTAGCACACTATGGAAAGAAGGAAGAATTTTCGGGACGAGGAAAATTTCATACCTATGCGAGGCTTCTTCTGTTAATTGTTTTCTTTTATAGTTAATTCGACGCGTCTTCGCACGGAATCTATTCTATAATCGAAACAATGAAAATGACCCGAACAAATTTCAGTCTGTAAACGCTTTCTTTTTCAGTAATAACCTACTTTCAATGCGGTGTGTACAATGGCAGATTTTATCGGCGTATATTTCGGACGCATAGTACGTTCACGACAATTCATCGAGGTGGATACGCACCTCCGTTTTCTATTCTCGATGATTCAAATGTGCTATCGTTCCAAATTGTCACTACGGCTATTGTACGTCGTGTCTAATTTCCTTAATACAAGTGTCGCGTCATCAGCTTTTGACACGAACCAGGTTCGTCAACCGACTCGTGCCGGATCTAACTTTTCTAGACCAAAATGTTATCTGTAGTTTTTCGCGCGTAGAATTTCTCTAACGAAAGAGGATCGTAGAGTCGGACGCGTCAAACTGGTGATCGGATAGGAATCGGTTCATAAACAGGTCCTTCGAATTTCGTGACCCAGTCGGCTCTTGCGTTGAAATGATTCGGCAGTAGGTCATCGGGATATTAGGACATCTGCGTGCTTCTAAATTTTATGTCGGAAGCCAGAAAACTAGTTGATACGTGCATTGCATATTAGCGTGTTACTACGTTCGACGTGTCTCGTCGATTTCAGAGGGTCAATGTGCGTATACATAAAATAATGAATGTTAGAAGCGAACATTGAATTTCAGAATGCCAATAAAAAGAAGGATCACATTGTAAAATTCCCTTACTTTTTAATTTACTGCCAAATGGAAATGACTGTTAAACGTCTCGCTAATAGAATTCAATTTATCAATTAAGTAGAAAGCTACGTGTAGATAAGAAGTGGTAGTTAACCGCGCGACCATCGAGGTGCAGAGTAATTTTGAAATACCGTTCCACAACAGGCCAGGGTTAGCAAACTATCTTCCTCTTCCGTTGTTGCACGTCCGGAATATAATTGCACGTCATTCTCTGGCTTTATCCTGTTGGCGATTTCGGTGTCATCGTAGTCAACGGGACGGAAATACGACGCGTTACGACAGTAAGAAAAGAAGGAAAAGCATGGAAAGAAATCCTCGGTAGGTTCGATTACGATTATGTCGCGAACGGGAACGGAACGTGAGAATTCGATGATGCGAGAATGAATTCGTGTAATTTATTCCTCGTCAAGGCTTCAGCCTAGACTTCTCTCGAGATCAACGACGCTCCCATCAGTCATTACACAACGAGATCAAAATCAGTTAGTTACGCGATCAAATCGTTGCGATTGAAGTAAAAAGTAAACGTTCGCTGGAAACAATTTTGTCATAGTCGTGATAAATTTGGGAAAGTTAATTTCTTTCTATGGCGTAACATTTGTCAAGGTAATATCATATTTAGGATTATTCCCAAGATCATTTTGCGATCGTACACCGTGAAACGTTAACACGGTCTGTGGTCTATTCAAATTCGTTGTTCCTTCGAAAGGGCAGAAATTTTCTAAATTTACGAAAAATATTATTCCTTGTTACTAAATACTACCTGCAATTTTTTTCTTCTTAACGCGGTAATGGGTCGTAATAATGTTCGCGGCTGTTTCGTGTTGCGTGACTGTAAACAGATTAGCGTTGGTCGAGTTCTGACAGGAAAACGAAGGAAGGAAGTTGGCACCGAGCAACACGCGTCAACAATTGTATGATATAATCCATTACCTTAAATATTTCAAATATTTCGTTGTTTCTTTTCACGCATGCTACCTTTTAACGTCATATGCTACGAAAAATCAATCGATCGTGGACATATGGTTCCATAGCGATTGCTATCTCGTTACGGCAATGGAATTTAGATATTTCTATGCCAATAAACTCGGACAACTTCTTCTCGGCTCGCCCACGAGAAACAAAGCTAATCGGTGCAGCGATCGAAACGTTTCCCAATCTCTTTTGGATCGGGGTTAACATACTTTTGCACGAGGAAAGGAACCAAGATATACAGTGGACGTAAAATCTTTACGAGTGTTTCGATGCGCGTAGGAAGAGACCGAATACTTAGCAGATACTTTCTCCGCCAAACGATGTCCGTTTCCTTTTTTCGCTCTCCTCGAGAATCCTCTTCGCGATCAGCTAACACCTTACGAGGCGGACGATTGCTCGTTTATGCTGAAAACTAATATCTCAATAATAGTTTCAAGATTCCTTTTACGAGCCATTTTGAAACGACCGATTAGATCGTTTAAGGATACTCGTACGAATGATATCAATGGCTTTTTAAAAATAATACTTTCACTAATCGCGAGCCTACTTTTGTGCAAATATCTCAGGCACTTTAGACACCGCTTCGAAGACAAACATTACTTCAGCAGATGTCGACAAAACGCTTAAGTGTTATACAAAGAGAGAAGTCATTCTTGAAAGCGTAATACTTAAACCGCACCCTCTTCCAATTATCGTATACGACATCGCTTGAAAATTTAATTTTCACATATTTCATTGCCGTTCACCGCCTCCGCCAGCTTTCTCTGTACTTATTACTATTTCATTTTTCACCGTTGATTATCGAACGCGCACGTATGTCGATCAAACGTGTCCATATTTTGCGTTCAAAGAAGCAAATATCTAACGGCTTTCTTCTATCCATTAAAAGTTCTATCGACTTTCGGACGTTGCAACTTTCCAATGATTTTTATGTCCAAAAATGTGCACTCGGATTTCCGAAATAGGAAACGAAAAACGCGACGAACATTCGAAGCAAGGTGAACGCTCATCGTTACAGATTGCGAAAGAACCAGCTATTGTCCACTTCCCGTTCTTATTCTCTTTCTCTTTAACCGGCAGCCTTCCGGTTAGAAATTTATCGGTGCTTAGTCCGACCAGTGAGAGCTGTTCACGATCTTCCGACTTCTCGCGGCGATCGTTCCAATTTATGGACGCATTTGGCTACGAACGCTTCCTATTTTCTTTCATATATGTTTACATGTAATATGAAGTACGCGACCATTAACTTCCCGTTTAATTCTTTCTATTTCGCAAATTTCGGTATTATATTACGTCGTAATATCGTATTTCTAGAAATACGTTATGGATAATCTTAGTCCTTCTACCTTTCGTCCTTTCTCTCCACGGTACTGATCACGGTGGAAATAGAGTACCGCGAGAGGAGCACATATCGCGCTAACTAATTCACCGATCTGATTACCGTTGGGAGGCAACAACACTCAGAGACCTTGAGAGTAGATTTATCGTATCTTTGTGAACGGTGAAACGAGAAAGGCGTAGTCGTAAGGATCGGTAACTTTCATCGACTACTATCGTCACGTGACGCGGCCACTTTCCGCGTGGATCCTTTCAGATGCAAAAGCAGTCTGGTCGCGTTGCTCGGAGTAAAAAATACCTCCATCTTTCTATCTCCGAACGTAACTAACTGAAAGACTCTCCGCTTGATTCCTCGTGTTGTTCTTTTATGACCTGACTATTACGAGGTTGACTGATAGAGGAACGAGGGGATGAATTTGTAATAGAAAAATAAGTACAGTGTACGTTGATCCAGATCCTTACTCCGATAGTGTTACAATGCAATGGACGCGATAGGGAGCACGCTTATATATTTATAGCAAAGGATATTACCAAAAAATGGTAACCTCGTAGTTAAGTTGAAGGCAACAAGAAACAGCGATAGAAATCTACTTATAGCTCTACTTATAGCAGGGATATACAAAAGTAAAGATGTAGGCTTTTTCTCGAAGTAATTACATGACCCATTATGTGGCAATGACACGCCTATTTTTCCTCTTTCATCACTTTCTTTTCGCTTTCAGGCTTCTCCGCATATCCGCGAATCGAACCGCATTTCCGTTCCGAAACGATCAGTCACTTTTCTTCCAATCTTACCGACAGACTTCCATATCTCCTCCTCTTCGGGAAGAAAACCCGACTGGGCTTTCTTTTTTTCCATGAGTCACTCGTGTCGTTCGATAATATGCGATATAGCGCATAGAGCGAAATTCCCTTAAGATCGGAGGCAGAGTTTCGTAACGGGTTTCCTCGACGAATGCCAGAGGCCAGGCCATGAATTCAGTTTTAAGGTCAGCAGGATAGGGACAGCGGAGTATCGGTGCCAAGTAGAAGAATACGGTATAACGGTTCCACACTCGACATTTTCCACCTAAAAGACCTGGTCAAGATTCAAATATAAATCCAACGTATGTAAGTAAGTTCGTGTCCGAATTTGGGTCGTGAAAAGTGAATCGAGAAGACTGGTGCATGACGAATAGACAGCTCGCGAACGGAACACCGATCCGCGGATAAGAGAACGCTGATTATGCGATCGGAGTTCGATGACCTCGACTCGCTGGATACTGCGTTACCAAGTTCTTTAAACCTTATGTAGGTAACCAAAGTGCTACAGATATACAACGAGTGTGCGAGTAAGAATTAAGTTTCGATATTTAAAACTTTTGCCGATTTCCGAATCCATTAGAAAATAAGAAAAATTTGTCAAAGAAAGTTCCTGGGTATTCGATCGTACGCGCTAGGATTCAAATCGATCCATCGCATCGTCTACATCCACTGCGATTCGTTGTTACGTCGTTCAAAGAACAAACACGGTCGTGAAAAGGACAAACAGTGAGACATCCAACGTGCGACTAGAAATTATCCCTTCCTATTGTGAGAACCAGCTCCCTATCGGATCACCGCTGTGTCCCACATACAGCTAGTTTCGTGTTCTTCGCGCAAGAAATTGTTCCTTTATTGCACCATTGTTCTATGATGGGATTGTTCGGTCTAGAAATTCGTCGATAGCGATTACGAGGGATCCGGATGCACGCGATACCAGAGATATCGGAACAATGGCGGCGTTGGGTAAACGCGATCGTTGCGTGTTTTGTTTTTGTCGGTCGTTTCCTTTGTATCCACTTTTGTTCGAGAGCGATAAATTGCAACGTGCGTGCGGTATGTGCGACGAGTAGCTTTTCAAAAAGAGGAGGCCAAGATTCATTCGTTCGCGCAATAATCAAATTTAAAATTACTCTACTAGATTTTCTGAATAGAACGAGAAACGTTATTTTAAAAGCATGGGAATCTGGAACAAGTGAAAATAAATGTAATAGATATCTAGTAATAAAAATTCATCTGTATCAAATAAGAATAATATAGAGAAAGTTATTAACGCGTGTAAATTAACGACGATTATGGATAGAGTATAATAGAGTCGCTCATTTCTATGTATATACTAAAAACGAAGTGTTGTATAGAGTAATGGATCGTTTGAATATTATACTAACAGTGGGTTAAAACATCGTTGAACTTACATCAGCTGTTTTTATTTAGGAACCAGGTGATAAGTTATCGTCGTTGCACTAATAGAGATGACGTATCCGAAGGAATCCCGTTGCAGAGAGCGTTTAAAGTATCTCTGTACCGTTAAATCTCTGTACCGATGGCATCTTCGTGTCGCGTATGTACCTAGATATCCAATGTATAATCTAACATCTATTTAGAATTACAAAGAACATGTTGGAAGATCTAATCGTTATTCGCAACGAGTATTGTCACTCGACCATAATCATAACTTGGAGATCTCGCTTGAAATCAACGTCGCGCGCACTTGACGCTCTCGTTGGCTGAAAAGCAATGGTAGTTTCCAGACTAAGTGATCATCGGACTTGAATTATTAATTCAAACGTCTTAATTGCGACATCATCAACGTATATGTACGCGATCGAATTATAAATGCACTGAAACGTGGTTTCATTACGGTTATCGAAGGTGAAGCAATATTCTAAAGCGATTTCGAAAGCCTCGCTCGTGTCATCGAAGGAATCATCTACGCTGAAACGATTGCGTACGCGATTGGCGTTCGTTTTACTCCTCTAGTTAACGCTTTCATTAATCTTATCAATCATATTCACGACGAAGAAACGCTAGATTTCTTCGATCGATAATGGTATACCACTTAGTCGTTCTCTGATTGCACGGCAAACGTTCAATCGTGATATTCGCGTTTTATAACAAGTCGTTACAAAATTTTTCCAGTAGCTCTAAAAAGAGAGAAAATTTTTACACCGTAATCGAATGTTCGTGAATTAACCATGATATAAGGCAATTTTGCCTCGGCCCAACGAAAGAAAGAAATCTGGTTCTATATTTGTCCGACCGATGTATATTCCAGTTATTTCGTAACCGATATATAATTTTTCCTGAAATTACGTAAACTTGTCGATCTATCAGCGATACGAAAAAGTAGAATGGGGGCTCGACACGTCACAGCTATGTTTTCCCTGATGTTTTCCATTTCGTTAAATGATCGGCTATCTGCGTTTAATTATTCACGCAGTCTGGTTGTCTCGCAGGATACACGCTTGTCGAGCGATCTAACGACTCTGCCAGGTGTATAATTGATGGATTTCGCCTGCGCTATCGAGACATCGCGTCGGTTTTTAGATCGAATCTCCGTTAACACCGGCAATTACGTTTGTCTATGTTTCTCCCTAGCTATACAAAATAGGCGATTACGCCGTTCGAACGAACGATACGAACGTCGTCGTTAATCGAAACGCAATTTCGCTCGAGTCATCGCGACGTCGGAATCCGCAGACTCTGGAATTTATTGGTATACGAATAGACGAATGGAGGAAATTCGAGGAATCGAAGAATTACCGGGTTTGCGGTTCCGTTGGCTTCGTTTTCGATTCGTCGGTCAAGTGGCACGTACTAATTATCATTGACGATGCGTAAAACGGTCAGACTGGATCGTCTGTGCGAGTCATTCCTACAGAAACCTTGACACAGCCTGCTCGACTAGACTCGAATAGACGAACGCTCTTTCGTACGAAGATATATGTGTATCGCAGCGTGCGTATAAGGTACGCGTCCAAGAGTAAAATATAGGAAGATACTCGTACGACACAGCACATTTATTTTACGTTACTCTGTAATTGCGGAAGTAAGAGAGGCCGACTCGTACACTCGTTGTTATGTCGCACGGAAATCGCCGTATAAACGTACGTCGGCGTGGAAGCGCTGTTAGCCTCCGATTTTTCCGCGGCGAATCGTCGTTGGAAAGTCACCCGCCGGCTTTTAAACGAGGCGACGAGGTGCTCGGATCGGTCGCGCGAGTCACACACGGTCAGTCCTGATTTCAACTCTGCTGATTTCCCTTTTCCATGCCTCTCCCTGACTCGAGACCATGCTCCTTTTGCCAGACGCTCGTTCCACCAACAAAAACTCCAGCGACTCGAACCGCTCTCCGATCTAGCTGACCATTAACGGCCTATTCCTCGGGCTCCTGGCTTTCTTTTTCCGAATTTCTCCCCGGCTAGACTCGTCCGGTCGGTTCATCCACCGCCACTGCGATCCTGGTTGCCTATTCGCGGGCGAATATACCGCCTCCGCTCGTATTCTCTTCCGATCTCTGGCGAGATAATCGGCCGTTCGAACAAAAAGAGTTTCTCTTTCTTATCTCGACCGACCTCGCCGCCTCTACCCGTCGATACGAGCAACTTTCTTCGTCCGATTTTCTTTCCGCGTTTTACTTTTAGCCGCCTCTGTCTCGTATCGTACACCGCCATCGTCTTTTTATTACTTTTATCCAGACGTTCCAATTATCGAGGGATCGTTCGTTATTCGCTTCTTAAGATCGGAACCGTTGCTCCAGAACTTGTTCCTCCAGACGCTTATTCTTTCAGATATCGCGATCCCTCCGCCTTTCAGTTTTTTCACGTCGGCACACGGATCTAGGTCGTAAGTTCAGGAGACAGTCGCAATCCTGATCCGCGACTCCTCGACCCCCAATCCCCGAGCGACGGCTGCCTCGGATTTTCCGCCGTCCCAAGTTCTTCGATTGAAAGGAGAATGCTTTGGATAAAATTGAATCTTCGATGTAACGTATTTCCCAAGATCGCTTTAACGCTTATGGCGCAGGCAATAAAAATTCTACGACCCAAGCAACGTACGAGCAAGTCTGGTACCCTAATACTTCAAACATTTGCATAAATTTCGACTTAGAAACATCTAAAAGAGAAATCTGTGGCATTTTTTAAAAAAAGTTACTAAGAGAAATTTAGAAATTCGCATCCGGTATTGGTATCCGATTACTCGAAATTAAGGTTGAGGTCATCCCGATTTTACGCGCGAAGACCGACCTGCAAATCGCTAGATCGCCGTGTTACAGCGATAGCAGCACAGAATGTAGAATTTTCAATATAAACGATAATTGGAAACATCGCAACGAGTATCTCGGCGATATCTCGAAAGGATTCAAAGACTCGCAGTTACTTTCCGTGCTGGACGCGCGAGTTCCTCGGCATCGATCTGCCGGACGATAAATCAGCCGCAATTTTCTAATGCTCGTGGGCCGACAGGTTGCTAGATCGACTTATCGATCGCTTAAACTTTCCCTTCTCACGAATATCGCGTCGGAGGCTGCGGTCAGTAGACAGGTTTTGTGTCTTCGAGCCAGCTCGTTAGAGTTTCGATCGTTGAGTTTCTCGTTCGCAAAACCTCGGCCTTTTGTTGGCCGGCAGCGGCGTGAGAGAAGGAAGCAGGCTTGGTTTACTTGCCGAGTTACATCGATGTCTTCCCGTGTGGCGTCAAGCTTGAAGAAAAAAAAATTGCGTTCCAGGAGATTGTTATTCAGGCGTTATGCTAATAACAGTGCAACGAGCCAAGGAAACCGTTACCAAGTTTCGCGCGAATCTATCAATCTGACCCGCGATGCGTGTAGTTCGGATCCCAAATCTTCGATTCGTTCCGAATAATTTGGTGCACCGATCGGTCCAGTTCTCGTCCGACGATCCGGTTCAGGCGCATCGGTAGTCGAGTTTATCGACTCTGCATTCCCAGACGCGCAAAATAAAAGACGCTCTCCTGCGCTATACGCGTTAGAAGAGTTGCTAACTGTTGGAACGGGTCTCGTCGGACGAAGGTTAAACGGTTTAGCGGGAAACGAAACAGGCGACGAGAGCGAAAAGAATGTATTTATTTTTTCGGCAAGTTTCCAATAGAGCATACAAACTTGCATAGAGTAGAAAAATATACGCGACTAAAAAGATAACATTACGATGATGCACGGTGTGTCAATTTTTTTATACGGGAAGCTTGAGATTTAATAATAAAACCAAAATAGATTTATGGTAAATACATGCTTGCTAGTAGGAAGGAAGTAAAATTTTCGACGCAAATTACTCGATTCGCCATCTTGTCTTACGAGTAGTTCTGTTTGTAGAAAATTCTTAACAGTTCGCCGTTCGATCGAAGAGAAAGAGAGAATCGGTGCTTCGACCTTGAAAGAAGCGTTTCAGTCATATTTATTTCGTCGTTCATCCGCAGGAGACCCGACGGTTGCGCAAGAGTGGCCGACGCCTCTCGACGAATCCGCGGACGAGAAGAACGATGCCGAAATTTTTCGAGCGGTCGTCGAATCTATGCGACAGTGGACCTTGCACAAGCAATTGCATCATAGGACCAAGAGAGAAGTCTCGAAAGTTTGCTACGAAGACGTCGGCTGTTTCGAGGACACGGGACCATTCAGTTACTTGGAGATGCTCCCGTCACCACCTAAGGATGTTGGCACTAGGTATTGGAACATAAACTACCACACGATATGATTCGTGATTTTCTATCTATACGTCTCGTCATAAATGTATTCAGATTTTTACGTTTCTTACGAATGTTTCGATAAATGCAACGACGCAGCTCCTTCTCGCGACTAAACTACGTTTCCTTCGCGATGATTACCGTTATTTCGTGCAGCGTTCGGATAACGCGAAGATAGAAATGATATCTGGCTTGTGACCTAGCTTGGCAAAAACACGCCTGTAGTTTCGTTACATCTTTCGTAAGTAAGGCGATGCGTTGTAAGAAGCACGCCTAGTTGCATTTACGAATAAGTGCAATCGCGCATGGGTGGATATATGAACCACTCGGAAAACAGCTTGATCGACTCTGTGTTTTAAAAGTTCCTAGATCTTTTGTAATTCTATCGGCAATTAATTGGAACGAGCACTCGACGAAATATGAAACCGGTTTTAATTATTTCTTTCGGTATGTTGCAGATTTCTAGTGTACGGTAGCAGAAAGGCAAGATCGATTCCGATGGAAGTTCCCGCCGATGACATAAACGATAACGCACACCGTGCCATAGATCCCGATCTACCCACCAAAGTGATTGTACATGGATTCGGATCCAGCTGCGATCACGTCTGGGTTTATGAAATGAGATCCGCGCTAATGACTGTGCATGAATGTAATATAGGTTCGTGGTAATTCTTTCTAATTCCATGATTACTACGTACGATAGACTGTGAATATTTATGCAGATTCATATTTCTGTAAACACGATCGAAGACACGAAACCTAAGCAATTATTTGCTTCATTTGCTAAATATTATTATCCAGAGATGCTATGCTTCGAACGCTCTATGTACGTGGTTTCGCGAATTACGCGTATTTTTACATTTTCTAATTTCTGGCGAATGCAGAAAAATCCACGGTCTATTCGTGACGATAGATTTCATGCAAAACTTTACACGAAACAACCGTTTGGTATAAAAACGAGGAGTCGATCACGCGTCAAATGCTTATTCACGGTTGGTATCGGAAAATTTCATTGCCCTCTTACCACCTGGCCATACGATCAACGTAAATTTCTCTTTTCACTTTAACGAGCTTCATCTTCGAGCCGAGCGTATCTTTTCAGTATGCGTGGACTGGGGACCAGGAAGCGCAGTTCCCAACTACGTAAGGGCGGCTGCTAACACTCGTCTGGTCGGCCGACAATTGGCCAAGCTAGTGCGAAGTTTGAACGTACCTTTGGAGAAGGTTCATTTGATCGGTTTCAGCCTGGGTGCTCACGTGGCTGGATTTGCCGGCGCTGAGCTGGGAAACGTCTCCAGAATCACAGGTACGGCGAAGCGCTTTTTTCCCTACGCAGCTGTTTGTGATTTATTCGTGGCGTGTTAACGATTGCCTCGTTCGTTCTGTATTTGGGCAATGTGATGCAGTTATCGCGGCCGAGTTGAGCAACGCGTTACGGATAGTAGCTGTAGTCTCGATGTCCTTCGAGAGGCGAGTTTCCATCGGTAAAAGGAGATCCAAGCTGTTAAAGTTCAGTCCGACTAAGCGTAAAGGGCAACTACGATTATTCGTTAATCGTTGAATCGATTACACTTTTTCTTCGAGTTCTCTCGCGACTAACCTTCGGTAAATACTTTGCTCTAAGAAATCATCGAGTACGCTCGCTACGCTTTGATAAGTTAATCGATGTGATCATCGAAGCATAAATATATTCGTATACGTGTTTATGAATTCGTTGCCCTTCTCGCTGTGATTTATTCAAATGAAAAAGGCTACGAAAGATCAATACGCGAACGCGGCGAACGAGCATCGAGACAGGCTTGGAAAAATGGCGAGAGGTTGAGCAACCCCTCCGATCCATATCTTAATCGTGCGACCGTTCACCAGAAACTGTGACGAGGTCTTTTGCAAAGGCGTTCCAAGTAAATGTGTCGCGATTGCCATTCCGATATTTCCATCTTTTTTCACGCGTCGACGATTTTTTGATCTCGATCTTCTACTTTATCAACGATTTTTCATTAACTGCGCTTTTATCCAGCCGTAGATTTCGTTTATACTCGTTTCAACATCAAACTTTCCATCTTTTAACTTAATTAATAGCAATAGCGATACGGTACGAATGAATTTCTGTTCGAGCGATATTCTTGAACCAGAACGTTGTCTAAGAATCGGCGTAATTCACAGGATTAGATCCTGCAGGACCACTGTTCGAGTCTCAGGATCCTAGAGCCCGACTCGACAAAACGGATGCCAACTTCGTCGATGTGATTCACAGTAATGGTGAACAACTGTTGCTCGGTGGTTTGGGATCCTGGCAGCCTATGGGCGACGTCGATTTCTATCCCAATGGGGGCAGGATGCAGACAGGTTGCTCGAATCTCTTCCTTGGTGCTGTATCGGATATTATCTGGTGTAAGTGTCTCTTCTATTACACACTGCTACGAGTATCACAACACTTGGTGATATTTAACGCATATTGAGAAAACTGAGAACATTCGCGCGAATTCATACTCTTATGAAAATAGTAAAAAAGATGGAACCTGGATAGAAAATTGTTTTATCTAATCTAAATGTTACGAGTACACCTTTTATATTTTATTTTTGCATATCACGCGCATTGTGCGCGTTTTTCACATTCTAAAACTTCATCTCATTCATCCCACTTGCTATGACGCATCACATATAAACCTAGACACATACGTATACTACACTTTATACGATTCATGCGCACGTTGGCACAAGTGTTGCACGTAATGCACTTGACTTACTTAATGCACTCTGTGTATTTTATAACCCGATGTACTTGACGCACTTGTGACAAGGTTACGATATCGTCGAGTTTATTCGGAACAAAAGGGTGATAGAGCAAAGGCCGGTAAAATCTTTGAAACTTTCACGGGTTAACGATACTTAACGATACCCGTTGTCTATTCCTTTGTGCAACAATTTGTTCTCATTACGAGTTATTGGCAAAATCTAATCCAAGAGGCACAATAAATCAGAGATTAGAAAGCGGGATCTTTTTCACGAGCGTTGATCACCGTCGTTCGGGATTGCGTTACCTTCTCCGCAACGCGGATCGAATTCTTTGTCCTAAAGAAAGCGGGTCACGCTGGCACCGTGAAATGTCGCCTAAAGATACTTTGAATGTTCAAAAATGTCCTGACCATGCTCGATCGCGATCTTCTTCGACCCTCTTCTCTTAAGGCAGCTTGGGTTAGTATCGACGCGTGTCGATATTTTGTTATATCCCAAGTTACATTTGCAAACGCACGCACGATTTTACTTCTTTAATAGATTTCTTTCTCTCAGCTACTAAAAATTACAACGAATAGTTCACTTTGAATATTTTATGTCTTTTGCATCTTTGCACGTTTGCATCTGGTATAAATATATAAAAATCCGTAGCCTAATTATCACGCAGGGATAAAAAGCCTTTTCAATTAGCTCGTCGCTTTATCCATATAAGGCAAAATAAAATAAAATAAACCGTTCGTTAATCGCGACAACGATAATTTAGACTTTACTACACAAGCGTAAAAATGTTCACGTTGCAGCAAGCGCTGTCGAGGGTAGATCCCTGTGTAACCATCGAAGGGCCTACAAGCTGTTCACTGACTCTGTAAGCCCAAAGTGCCGATTTCCAGCGTTTCCATGCGACAATGGATACGACGGTCTTCTTCGTGGCGAGTGTTTTCCTTGCGGTGCGAACAGCATGGGCGGACCTTGCGGCGACATGGGTTACTATAGCGATGAATCACCTGCCAGAGGACAACTCTACCTGGTAACGAGAGACGAAGAACCTTTCTGTGCTCACCAGTACCAGGTGAAAGTGTATAATAGTCGCAGCGAAAGACCCGCTAGGAGTTACGGGAAACTGCAGGTAACTCTGGTCGGAGAAGGATCTTTCAACGATACGTTTGCGATGACGCGCAAGGACGAAGAGCTTCTGGTTGGTTCGATTCTTCAGAAAATTGTTGTACCGCACCCTGCGATTTCGGATTTGGAAGCTATCGAGGTAATCCATGGATCTATTGAGACATTTCTGTCAGTTTTGCGTAGAATCTAACTAGATTGTTAAGGAAGAAACTAATCAGTTGGAATTTGGTATTTCTACGAAATGACGATTCGAAATATATAGTGAAAAAGCGTGGAAATAATTTGCGAGATTTGTAAAGAAAAATCGTTAATCGACAAATTTAGTCTTGGTATCAAAATTAAAATTTGGCGAAAATTGTTGTCAAAATTGGTTCCTATGTAATTCGTTGATTTAACAAAAGTAAATAGATAAAATATAATAGAACATCTGATATAAATGTCATCGTGATACTAAGAATACAAACTTTAATAATCTTCTAACGATTTGTCAAATTCATCTTGTTTTTCCGTAACTAATACTTACGAACAGAGATGTATATGCGTATAAAAGTGTAACAAAAAACCTTATTTATTCTGTTGCAAATGTTACAGATCAAGTACACGGCGTACAGCGGCTGGATCTCTTCGGGTTTGGTGTCCTGGAGCATCGACAAAGTAGCCATTATCGACAGCTTTGGAAAGACTCTCTCCGTCTGCAAAAAGAGTCTGAGCTTAGAATCTGGGAAACCCGTCCTACTTCCTCTCTTCGCAGGCGAATGCAACGTTCCCGTGGAATCGGATAACTCAACGTCCCCAGCATTAGAACGTCTGTTGCAAGAGAAACCAGGTGGTATCGGGCCATTTACCAAAGAACAGAATTACGAGGCGAAGGATAATATCCCGATAGAAACGTTCTCGAAAGAGAGAATCGCGTCGTTGTCCTCGTCGAAAGGTTTGGGTCCATTTACCAAGGAGCGGAACGTGCGCATAATCGAGAGGAAAGAAAGTTTCAAGACGAACAACTTCGAGGAAACGGGTAATCGTGGCGGTAGCTCAAACCCTTGGAATATCGTCGACATATCCAGCGATGGAGATTCGAATTCTTTGGACAATTCGGAGACTGAGAAAGGCAGAGGATTCTCTGGTTCCAATTTGTTCGCTAAAAGTCCTTCTCCAAATCCTTCGGTGGAACCGACGACCGAGTTCCTTCCAGAAATACGGGAACCTGTACTGCAAATCGATAAGAAGGAAACAGGCAGGTCTTTGAAATTTCCAGAAATCACAGAGCCGATCTTGAGGCCACGCTCGGCGAGACAGAACGTCAGAAACGAAATTCACAGTCGTGAAAAGCAGAAAGAAGAGATACAGGAGACTTCCTCGACGTCTAGAGCTTTTACAGTGCAATTCTTGCCAGAAAGGTTGGCTGGGATCCTGGCACAAGCTGAAAGGTATGCTAGGCAAACCCTTCTTCCTCTGATTTCGCAGTATACGCCCAGTTTCGTAACTGGATCGCGATACGAGGAGCCTAAATATTTTCCACCCTTGGGGGAGATCGCTTCGGAGGATCAAGGGCCCACTGAACCGGAGTTGACTACAAATAACTATCAACAGGACTTTGAACGACAGAACCGAGATGATCGAATTGTTAACACTGAGTCTGCTTTAAGAGAGGGGCGAACGATGAATTCTTCCAACGCTACGTCGATGGAAGTATCTGCGATTATCGAGGTAAATTATCAGGAAAAAGAGATCAATTCAACGAGAACCGATGAAAGCAACGAATGGATACCTATAGAACATTCTACCGTTTTAAACACCTTATCTAGACAAGATTTCAACGTGTCCAGGTCTCTGAATTGGGAACACGAAAAGTACAATTGGTCCACGCAAACGTCAGAGAGTAGTACGTCAAAAGTGGACGATTGGGTACCTATTACGATTAAAAGCGAAATTGAAATTCCTGAGGCTCCGAACAATGTCTCTAACGAGATTAGCTTGTCTCGCGTGGTTACTGACAAGCAGAATAAGGCTGTTCAAGCGGAAGCTGTGACGATAAAGGACTCTGGAAATAATTCAGACGAGGCTGTTACCTCTGGGAAAGACGAGAGAAAGTATATTCCTCTGATCGATCCGAACGCGAAAGAATTATCGTCGACGAACGTGAATGATATCTTGGACGTTGGTCCGAGCTCTTCGAGTACGAGCTCCACGTACTCGCCGCACTCTCACATTCAGAAAATCCCCAGACCGATAGAAACGAGAAGTAGCAAACCTAGTTTGACGAGGAGGAGCATGGTCTTCCCTTACGCGTACGAGAAGAAGAAGGATCCTAGAACCAGGTACATACCTTTG
Source organism: Bombus terrestris (assembly GCF_910591885.1). Classification (NCBI taxonomy): domain Eukaryota; kingdom Metazoa; phylum Arthropoda; class Insecta; order Hymenoptera; family Apidae; genus Bombus; species Bombus terrestris. The sequence goes on from NC_063286.1 coordinate 2,114,068, forward strand.
ATACCAGAGGAAGACTTTGGAAGGCCATACTTTTCGGTCGATAGGGAACGCTGATGGAATTTAAGCGGCGAAAATTGTTTGGAACAAGATTTATGGAATCATCGTTCATGATATGTTTCCACTCTTACAAATGTCCAATTTCTTATTGGCTTTTCCTATTGTTTGTAGTTGTTGATGATCAGTTGTTAACGTTTTCGTGGAATTTGTGTTTTGAGTTACTGATACTATGGAACGTGATAACATCGGTCAGTAAAAATCGATGGCTTTATAAAGCACGCTTTAAAGATGTTTTTGGTAAAAATTGGAGCCTTAACTTTATTTTTGTATATAGGAATTTTTTTACAATATATATAATATAATATATATATATATATATATAGCTTCGCTGAAATCTGTTTTTTTTCACATCGTTACCGTTAACTAATTCTTAGTTATTAGAATTATTATCATCGTCATCTGTGTTTCCCCCATTTATTTTATTTATGTCGAACGGACGATCATAAGAGCGAAAAATCCCACTTTGTATATGATGACCCAATCTTGGAAATCGCAAAACGACTCGCTGAAATAGTATTATATTTCTTTCTTTTCTCTCTCTCTCTCTCTCTCTCTCTCTCTCTCTCTTTGTCGTAATAATATGTACAGCTGGTGCCTATGCGATCCACCTTCCTGGCGGTTCACGCGAACGGTAGTCAAAAGTATGGAAGAGATGATTTAAATGGACTTCTATGTGTATCTATAATATATCTGTTTTTACTTAAAATAAATAACCCTCTTTAAGAAGAAAAATGCGCCTCTCGGTCTTGCAAGTCCGGTGTACTTTTACTCGTGTACTCTGTTACACTTTCACAGCATCGTTTTTCTCACTTTTTCTCTCACACACGCACGCAGACAGAATCTCTACCTATTTTTTTCGCTTCTGTTCGTCTAATGTTCATCAAAATTCATGTAATTGTTCTCTTCTTCTCGACAATCGTCTTCCGCCAGCAACCAACTCTCTCAGGATATGCCCACTCCTGATATGTCCGCGACTATTAAAAATAACTCATTCGCAGTCCTTGCTTCAATGTTTCTTCAGGTACCGATTGACGCGTCAATACAGAACGCATCGTTCTATGATAATCGACTCGATACAAAAATAACAGGTACGTAAGAGTTTCGTTTCGATAGCTGGGAAGACTACGGTTAAAACGACTCGTTCGTCGATCATCGATACACTCGAAAATAAAAGCTTTGTGAAAATGTTCTACGTTATTCTCGTATCGACTCGATGGGACGAAACAAAAAAATCTTGGCTTCTGGTCGACAGTGCATTCCGTTAGGCAAGGAAGAAGGGACTGCGAATTATCGACAACTTACTACTTACATACATATTTAACAAACACGCAGTCTTATCAAGTAGAACCCGTGAACGAACTCTGACAAGTAAAAAGGTATAGTTGCCTATTATCCTAGTAGAAATTTGGTTCGACTCGTCCCGCAACCAGGGCGACGAAACGATTTACACGCTGACGCGCGGTATAGTACCTATCCAAATCATCCTCTGTTACCCACATACAGTACTCTCAAGGATATGGAATAAGGATAAGGAAAGAAATTCATAGAAAACGAATCGTGATATGATACCAGGTTGAAGATAACTTGAAACGACTAAGCCGATTGACTCGCGATATAAAGGAAATTATAAAAAAAAAGTCTGATATTATGGAAAACAATTCGGTGATCGTCGAAAGTCTTACAAGGATACTGTACCTGCGTAAAAGAGCGCAACTAAAAACTAATATGCTCCGCGTGCCATCTCGAATTCGTCTCCTTGTCCTACTAAGCTCCGAGTCAACAAATTCTAATTACACAACTAAGTATTTTACCGTATAACAGAGACACGATTTCGAGGCAGCCGAGGAGCACGTACGACTTCTTACGCTTCTAAATATTCACATTCATTCATCCATTCGACAGATCGTCATTCACATTCTAAATTCCATGTGTGTTCTTCGGCAAACATTCAATGAAACGTCATTCCCAATGGTTCGTTACGTTGGTTTCGCGTTTTATCAACGACTACCGATGTATCGTATGTTCGAACAGGTTGTGTTGCATCCGTCTGTACTCTGTTTGTTCGCTTTCCTTGGAACACTTAAGTAATTAGCGCTACGACATACAAAAGATAAGGCCGCCGACGATAATACACTGACTAGATCAGTTTCATTTGCTCTCTTTCTCTCGCTCTCTCTCTCTCTCTCGCGCATACTTTCTCTCCCTCCCTTTCTTTCACAGTGTGTGGTGGACCATCGTCCCATTTCTTTTATATCAACAAAAATATTCAGGACACGGTATCTCTGTCAACAAAATATACTATGTGTCTCGTTTCGCATCCTGAGTACTAATCTACGACGCGCAACGATCAAACACCGCATCGTGGCGTCGCGCGTCGGGGAAGTATTCTTTACTCGATCAAAAATTTAATTAAAAACTCGTATAAGCACAGCGTAGGCCCTGACGAATTCTTTTACCTCACCAACTTACACGATACTGTACAAAAAAAGACGGCAATACGGCAAAAAATAACAGCACAGGTACGAATGATGGTTACAAAAAACAAAAATATAAATTATAAATTATACGTAAAAATCTGATGTTAAAGGCTCTTAAAATTAAAGTAGTTTCGTTTATTTTATTTTCAATGTTCGAATTCATATAGGAAAATATACCGCCTTCTATTGTACATTGCCGTAGTTTTCGCTGCTTATCCCGACATCCTGGTATTTAATGTAAGAGTATAACGCTGCTAAGCGACGTCAACATCGATATCGGCGCGAAAAGAAAAGTGTACAAACACGAATCAAGTAATAGGAGACGATTGTTGGGATTAGTAATGCATTAAAAAACCGTTTTCAACATAGATACGAATACGATCGGTTCGTTCACATTTCGATTTTGTATGATCGTCGTTAATAATTGATAAAAAATCGGTTGTCGTGGATAAGGACGGAGGTGACTAACTAGGAACTGCGAGGCACTGCAAAAAGGTAAGAACATGAGCAGCGTTTCTACTGGCATTGGATTGCCGCAGTCTCAAAATGAAACGTGTATTGCTTCTTTCAATCCTCTGAACCGTTAACTTCTTCATCCGATTCTACTAAATCGCATGTCCGAGGAAAATAGGTTGATGATGTTTGAAAATTCCCAAGTATTCCAAACTACAACGCAAGCAACGTTTCATTTTCGTGCAAAATACTATTGACATATCCTGTGGCATGTGTAAAGTGAAAGAACCTTCTTTTAAAATTTACCAGCTATTGTATCAAGTATAAAGTTGTTTCTTATTTTTTTTTTTTCTTTTTTTAAAAGTGCACTAACGCGGTGAGAAATATGTAACGATCGTCGCACGCGGAAGAGGAAACTCGCGCCGACAGCTTCAAACATAGCAGTATGGGTCAATAATGTATGTAGATTATCAAAAAACATCACAGTCGGGTTACTAGATTTTAGAGAAGTGTCCGCCGAACTCCTACTTGACTATATTTTCATTGAACTTGAACCAGATATTCGAACCTGGTTAATACTGACCCTGTTCCAACTTTAACCACTTCGATCGCAAAGTCCAATAAAGATATAATCGTTCTTCGATCTTTCTAGCTCTTCTTTCGCGCGCGACTAGGTCGTTCGACCCTACTTTCCTCCGATCGCTACTCTTTTCCGATATTTTTGTCGCATCGACGTAGCCGTCGCTGTTCCACGTGGAACAAATCGAGTCGAAGCGTTTCTCTGTGTAGGCGCTTTCACGCGGTCCAGAAACATCGGTAAAAAACCAAGAAACCCTAAGGAACGAACTGTACGACGTGCGAGTGATGTGTATCACTTTTTGTCAAACAAGGGCAATTTGCTGCGCACCGCACCCTCGCAAACGACTAACCTCTGCGCGGCTGAGATACTGCATAATGGAACGGGACTCTCTAAATTTGCTTTTAAGAACGTTAACCTACTAGAGCTGGCATCGTGATCGGCAAGTCGCAAGCTACCCGCCTGCTTCCTCTCGAAATACTCGACGATCTTGGAAATAGTTTTACTGGAAGACCCGATACCGCTTAATCTATCCTCCCAACAGGAGTCGCCACCTCCTAAGCTCGCTATATCTTCGGACGAGTCGGTGTAGATCGAGCTGGTTCGATGGTCGTCCAATAAAAACAAGCTGCTTGCCGCGGAGCTGCTCAAGGTGGAGGTGTGTCGACGATTGGGTGGCTCCGGGCTGAGATCTTCGCCGACGCAGCTCCAAAAACCCGACTCACAGCTACCTCGCCTTCTTGGCTCCCATCCGTCTCGGAAAAGCGGATGAGTGAACAAGCTGGCTGCGCCCGCCTTTGTAGCCACCTGAAAACCGGATTATCGTTTAATCTCTAATTAACTCCACCGAAACGCAATCTCTACCTGGCTAATTACTTTGATCGCCTAGACACCTCTAATTACCACGTTTCAATTATATTCTGGCGAATTTTTATTCTAATCTCTAAGGATCGTTAAATCGCGTAGAAAAAGGTCAACCTTACTGTCCCTACCTTTCTCTCCCATTTCTTCCTGGCGGTCGGACTGCTCGGTTCCGAGTTTGGTTTCTTCCTGTCCAAGATCTTCGCGATACTGTCGTTCTGCGCGGGCTTGAACTTGGCGATAGCATCTGTGACGCTTGGCCTGACATCCTCCAGAGACGGAAGCTCCAAGCAGCTGGAGAACAAATTGCCAAGGATTTTCTTCACGCCACCCAACGCGTGGAACGGATTCGCCGTCATAGGCCTGTAATGCGGGTCCCTCCTGCTAGCCAGTTCCGCTACCCTTCTCACGGAATGACACCTAGCCTTGTCGGAGGGTGTTGCGTTGTCGCAGCCTCTCGCGTCCGCCGATTGACTCCGCAGACGGGCGGTCTTGCGCTTCGTCGGTCGTCCTTCTCGAGTGATCTCGTCCATGCTGGACATGAGAGCAGGATCCACAGACTGACGTTTACCGATGTTGTTCTTCGATTCTTCCTCGTAGTTGCTGATCATCGTGTCCAGGCTGCAGGTAATCTCGTGGAAGGTCGGTCTCGATTTTGGCTCGTACTGAAACCAGAGCGATGCACGCGACCGTGAAATCTTTGCGAACTAAGAATTCGCGGTACGAGCAGAGTGACATCAGAGACAATCTTTAACGAATACGATCAGTTCGATGAAGCGATTTAAGAAAATGATATTGTAAATTTGAACCTTGTACCGTACGAATCACGGATTCACGAAGGAAAACGGAACGTTGAGAATCGAACAACTCGATCTCTCAGAGAGTTGAAAGAAAATGTGGACGAAAAAGGTACGCGAGCGTCGGAAATGCCGCGGAAGTAATATTCTACTCACAGTGCAACAATTGAAGGCAAGCTGCAGAAAGGCTGGCGGCGGATCAGCTGCCGCGCAGATCTCTGCCACGGCCAGGTAATCGAGGCCAAAGTTATCTGACCGTGGTAGAACGTCCGGATCGGCCGGCACGCGGCCGATCAGCTCGCAGACCACTATACCGAACGAGAAAACGTCCGACCTGTGATCGTACCATTGACCCTTCAGGCATTCCGGTGACATCCAATAGGGACTGCCTACGGTGCTCAGCCTGTATCCGGAACTGGGATCCGGGATCTTCGCTGCCAGCCCAAAATCGCCCACCACGGCGGTCATTTCCGACGTACTTTCGTCCTTCTTGATCAGCACGTTTTTCGACGTGAGATCCCGATGAAAGACTCCACGACTGTGGAGGTAGGTCATGCCCCGTGCCACGTCTCTCGCCAGATTCATCCTGATCGGATGGGGTAGAGGCGTGTGCCTCGACATGATCAACTGTTCCAAGCTACCGCCGTTTATGTACTCTGTGAGGGCGTGCAGTTGACCCTCGTGTACACAGACTCCCATGAACCTGCAACGTACGAATCATAGATCGTCGGAAACAGTAAGAACGAAGATGGGGAAAACGGACGAGAGCTGGCGTACTCGTGCCAGATGCTGTTTCTCAGGCTCGAGGTTTTATTCGATTTACTCTCTACGCCCCGGGCACCGCGCATACTATTTTCCTAGCTGTATAATTATCAACGTTGTTACTATTATCATAATTATCGTACACGAGATTGGTTCGTGGCAAAATGTTTCTCGGTTTTCCTCTATTCTCTATTTACGAGACTCGTTACGAAGATAACGCGTGTAATGAAGGGAAGAGCACTCGCTTCGAATTCACATTGAAATGTACTCTAAGATCTACCACCTCGCGGCTGATTCTGCTCTCATTCGTCTTAATGGCGATTCAAGTCTAAATGTTGGAGCTGAGTTTTTCGGAGCCGAGCTTCGCTACGTTTTCTCTGTCCTTACGCGGAAAGGCCAAAGAACCAAAGGCGGCGAGGTGAATTTTTCTTGCGTTCAGAGAACGAGGTTTAATTACCAAGCGAGTCGCGGCCGCGGTGCGGCTCTCTTTATCAATCCGCGCACGAAGCGCGAAGTCGTTTCGCTCGTTACTCATCTTTCCCTATAAAGATCGCGACCTTCGTGTATCGGCCGAGGACAACGCAGGACGAAGGTCTACGACCCAGATGTGCACGGGACTATCGTCGAACGATCGACGAGACGCTCTGAATAAAACGCGTCCACGCGAAACCCGCTGACGAGCTGAGAGAAACGATCGTTTCTCGTGAAAAACGACGCCGAAATATGGGCACTGTGATCTCTGATGTTTTATTGTTGCTCGAATCGAATGGGACACTGCGATATGAAAGAAAACACAAAAATGGAAACTTGCGCGCATCACCCGACAGGTTTTGTTCCAAGTATAAAAATATTTTAGTACGCTTTTCTATATCCATTGGTATTTCGTTTGCGATAGAATCAACCGACACACGTTTACAACCTCGTTAAATTCGTTAACATTATCTATCTAATGCGCACCTCGTCGGTAGTTTGTTTACTTTGTCCGAAGTCGTAATTTGTAACTAACAGTAAAGCAAAACTAAGGAAGAACGAAGTACGCAACCAATGCCTATAATTAGCCAGAGATAATCACATTGCACGAATAATTGTGCTTACACGAATACCTTATCGTACGTGGTTATCTTATTTTAAATAGATCCAGAGTATCATGCGAATGAATTAACGATTTTATTCGGCCAAACATACGTTGTTTAAAAATTCCACTACAGTTTAATGTCATTGCTTGTTATTAATAATCTTTCGGTATTATGTATTGGATAAAGAGCGTAGGGATAATTTTCATGCAGGAAAGACGAAGATAATCTGCGTACAAATTATTGCGTTTATAAGTCGAAGAAATCGTCTCGAGGATCAGGACGAAGGAAAGATGAAGGTGTTTTGAAAAAATGGTTCTGCGTTACTAATGCCTATAAATCTGCGACATAATCTTGCAATTTAGTATAATATCTAAAGCGAATTATCTGATAAGTTTCACGTGGGTACCTCTAATTATCAGCTTTTTCGAAGAAATACGTAAAACTTTTCAATGAATTATACCGTCGCAGTCGATGTTTTCGCGTTTGCGAAGGAACGTAAGGCGATTAGGGAGTATCGATTTGACACTTGGCACGATAGTCTATTACCACCCAACGAACGTCGGAGTTTCCTCTTTTGCCTCGAAACGTGGTCAAACGCAAAGCGAGATTTGCTTGATTTTCCGCTTCGGCCGTGGAACCGGAAAATTCAAATCGATCGAAAAAGCTTTTCCGCGTTAGACGAGAAAGCGTTTCCTAAAACGTGCATATTTCTCATTACCTTTAATTGGCTTTATCAAATATATGCCGTTCGATCTCACCATTACAACTATAGTTTCTATCGGGTACACGCGTGCCTCGATTTCCATGAATATTCTACGAACTGCGATTCCCTTTTTAACCCTTGCACGGCCAATCGAACGTCCATTTATAGATTCCCTCGAAATATCGCGAAGCTGCTGCACACGTTTTTACGTCGATCTTAAGATAAGAAGGATAAAGAACAGCGCGAATGGGAGTACGCGGTGTGTCCAAACGGTAATGAAATAGATTTCGATGCTATTCGAGACGTAATATCTCAATTCTGCCTTCGATATTAATTTCAAACTCGATTCAGCTGACACGAGCGATTTCGTAACTTGTTTTAGTAACGCGTTACGGAAATGGAACAGCGACATATCGAGCAGTGCCTCTCTGTAAACCAAAACTTTGGTCAACAAACATATCTTTGTGGTTCTACAGCATCCACGACCTTCATACATGAGACCATATAGGCTTTTTTCTCGAAAATTAAAAGCCATCTCGAAGGACGTAATTTTAAGGAACCGTGGACAACATCCGAAAGGTTGTAACCGACAAATCGAAAGTAGTTTCGATAGAAGAATTCCAGCGCTGCTTCCAGGAATAGGAGTATCGCCTCCGGCGGTATATACTTTCTCGAGAGAACAATTTTGAAGGGGATAATGTATATTTTTCGTTAAACGACATAAACATTTTGACAGGACCAGTCTCGTTACTTTTTAAACACACCTCGTTGTCAACATTAGCGTGGAATTGTATCGTAACTAGAAGTAATCATAATATTAATAAAGCGTTTGTTATATCGTAGAAAGGAAAAGTCCAAAGTTCTGAGAATGTATGAAAGTAAAATTATCGCTACGTGTTTGATCTATCGAAATAGAACGCGTTGCTCATCAACCGTGACCATTTTGGTTGCCTACACACAAGGGTTAAACCAGTGAAAACCTGATACTATTACGAACAATCTAGAACTTCCTCCTTGCTCGATACGTCGCTCCGTGGGTTTTACCGGTCCGATGGAAAGGATATTCGAAATGCGGCCTACCTGTCGATACATCGCACGTGTCTTCGGCAGAGGCGAATTACCGCGAACTTTATAGATCTGATTTGTCGACAAGTCCGCGATAGAGCGATAATAATCGATACTGTTCGACTCGACGATTCTTGCCAGAGATTAGATTACTCCGTAGGTGGCACCGAATCGAATAGGTCAGAGTTGAGGTTCGTTAGGTCGTTCGATGCGATGCATCGAAATGTCATAAGCTTAACGAGCGTAGGTAAACGTCGCGATGAACGCCAATTAGCGACCGATAATCCGTCCCATTGACACGATGTTATCTCGCGATGAGACTAGGATCCTCGTAATTCATGCGCGTGAACCGAGCAGTATCTGGAAACGGCGAGAAACTCGCGATCCTTATCGAGCTACAAAGTGTATCTCGATAAGGATACCGGTCGATTTGTAAACACCGTTAAATCGAAATAAATACATTAGCAAGTATTAGCTTGTTTGGAAAGTTTCCAACGTATGAATTTAGGATAAACTGCCGTTCCTGGTTCGCGAAAGAAATCGGAATTGATCAATTAATAAAGTTTCGACGAAAGATTTTTAGATAGCTAGAATGTCCAATTCGCTGCAATTGAGTATAGCACGGTAGCACAATCAAAAATTGTATAGTTTCAAGAGTTAAAAAGTAACCTGTTACGCTGTAACGATGATAGTTAATCGACTATGATACCTAGTTGATCGCGTACGAGAAAAAAGAAAGACGAACTCGTTGGGTCGTTTCTGTCTTCGCCTCGATGTTTCGATTCGATCTTCGATTCCAAGTTTTGATTTTTGGACGAACACGCGGTATATCGTATCGAGTTATAAAAATGGGCGGGACGTTGTTGCGGCCTATATCGAGTTTATCGCAACAACGATCGGACGTTAACAATCGGAACCGTATCTCTTCGTATCTGCGTGCGGCCTCGCGCGTGCGAACCACGATAAATTACCGGTCAATTTGCTTCTACCACCGGTTATCGCAATATCCCCGATAGAACGATCGAAACTCCGCAGCATGTGCGACTATCGACGCTATTCGATTCGCACGCACGCTCGCAAATCACGTCACGTCGATGGTGTCACTGGGCAGCATGATTTTTCACTTCATGGCCAGCTTCGTGCTACTATCGATCATGTTCACGACCACAGCAGTGCTCGTGTCCTTCGGCGAAACTACTCGGATACACGCCGATACGTCTTAATGATTCGATAAGATTACACGAAATTCTTGCAAATATTATCGCGCCAATATTGTCCATAGTATCGATGTACACAATACCGGATATTATCGTAAGAAACGTACTAAGAATAACGCTTAGCAACAGCGTTACGAATGGGAGAAACGCTTAGAATGTTTCGTCTTTTTTTCTTTTTAATTGTTATTTACGATTTCTATTCTTATTTGTAAAGAAATTGTCAATGAAAATGACTAAGAATCATAGGAACGCCAAGGTCTTTGTTCGGATCTTACGGATTAAGATCTATAACAATTGGCTAAATATCAATAATGGTGTAAATAAAAAATGTTAAATACAGTCGTGTATTTAAACCTTTAACGGTATCATTCCTTTGCTTTCACGACTAGACAACGTAAGTTAATAATAAAGGTAATAGATCAGTGATTTGCACCAATATGATTCTCGATCGGTCGATCGCGGTAGTTGAAAGTTACGGTAGGAGACATTTTCTAACGATCTTGACGTAACTTTAAATTGACTTTTCAGCGGAAATATCAAGAAGAAACTATATATGTGTGTGTGTGTGTGCGCGAGACAAAACTGTTGGGAACATGTAATAAAATTTGGATCAGGAATTATCTGCAACGTTTCGAGGAACAAAGTTTTGGACCGGCTCGGACAAGCTAGTTATTCACGAGCACGTTTCTGGCAGTTGGCGCGGAATATTCGAAGAAACGACCGATCGATTGACGCGAGTGTGGCGTTAGTAGTAAATCTTGATCTCGCTCTTAACAAAACCAAACACGCGATATGTATGTACATTGTACGTATCTCGAGATTATCGACCGATTTCATTCATCCATATTCCCTGAAACGAAATGTGTACACCTGGCGCGTCGTATCGTTCCAAGAATTACGAAATTCACGCATCAAAGATTATTCTCCGTCCCTTCTCTTTTTCCATCGAGCTGGCTCACTCTCGATGAAAAGACACGTCCCGACGATGCTCGCGGTTTTCGCAGCCTTCAACGAGAGAAATGCCAGAAATAAGATCCACTAGCCACGCGGGATAAACACACAGAGCCGAATCTGGGCCAAGCCGTTTATATCGTTGGAATGCGTTGTCGCCGCGGATGCGGCGCGTCTAGCCGCGCGGATACCCGCTGCCATTATGTCATAACTCGTAACTTGCAAACCGCGAAACTCTTTTAACATTAGCTCCGCAGTCAGCCGGTTGCGTCAACCGGCAACGATCCATTTCGAAGGGACGTTGCTTCTTCGCGTGGCAACTCGCTGCTTTACGAGATGAAAACCTACGAAGAAGATAAACAAATACGCACCATCTTCGTTATTTTACCGGAAAGATTTTAGCCGAGATCTTAGTCAATATTTTGCCCGAGTTTCTCTATTCGGACGTCTGAACGTTGAATTTTGCTGATAATAGAACGAACGTATACAAGGTATAGGTAAATGGAGTAGGTATTTGGTCGTCGCTCGTGGTCGACGACTACGACTTTGTTGCAATTACGTATTCCGAGGGAGAGTGATTGGAAACTTCGAAGAGCCACAGTGAAACTAGCATCGTCGATATACGAGACTTAAATTACCGGTTGCTTATTTGTTTCCATAACCTAACCCCAATCGTCACGTAGGAGAATAAAAAATTAGTCGGTTTCGAGATTTCTCTGGTTTTAAACGATATTCCGTCGACCGAGCTCCAGCTGAGACATCGATACGCTATTTTCTCCTTAAGCCTGATACACGCCGCCTATGTGTACGCAGTATCTGTTCGAAAATAAATTCGAGCCGACCGATAGAAGAGAAAAACGTCGTCGCCTTAATTGCTTCGACTAACGAATATGCCGGACGTTTCCATTTCGACGTTCTATCCAACTAGTTTCTATTTTCATCGCGATTCGCGCGACAACTCGCCCCGTTTTAATTTAAAACTACCGGCGAAGAAAGCGAGCGACACGCGTGACTTGCCGCGCGTCAGATGGACCGTTTCTCGCTCTTATTCCTTAATTAATCGTTCGCTGACTGGTTTCTCGAGCGAGGACAGAGAAAATTCGGCGCGAAGCGAGGGGGCTGATTTTCTTCGTTATGGTCAGCCGAGTTTCTCCAGCGCAAAAGTGAACCGGACTTCGATTCGACTTACCTGAGTATGTTCGGATGGCTGAGCTTGTTCATCAGTTGAACTTCTTTCAGCATGTTTGGCCTGTTCGCAGGCAGCTGGTTCATCTTCAGGACCATCACCTGACTCGTCACTTTGTGGGTAACCTGGAAACCGGGTACACAGATGTTGAACACAATTTTCTACGCCGTCGTGAAACGCTATGCCTCGTATCGTCGAACCCTTGAACCGTTTAAGCGTTTTCTGATGTATCTAGCGGTTGCTCGTAACGTTATGAAACGTGACGTTTATCGTTACTGGAAGTGCTCGAAGTACGCGAACAGTTAGATCGAAACTGTAAAGTTATGGATGCAGCGAATGCTTGTATCGGCGAATAACACGTTCGGAGATTGAAATGCATATACTTGCAATATTGGGTCAGTGCAAAAGTTCCTGCCCGAATCCAATAGACGTTATTAAACTATTTGCAAGTCTGCTAACATCCGTTCTTGTATGTGCAAACTTCGTGGCGGATAAAAATGGCGATATTCAATTTCGTATTTTGTATTTTGGCAGGTTATATATCGTAAAAGAGATTTTGAAAACGGGCGGAGGAAAGATCCGCTTGCGTGGTGTCGTGCTCGCGAATTCCGGAAAGATGTAACTGTAAAAAAACATTCAGGACGTTTACCAAGATCGTGCACCAGCTCTCGGTGTAATGAAAAAATGGCTTGACGTAGTGTTTAATTTATTGCAAAATAATCCATGAATTTTGATCGAAGAAGTCGTAGAGAAACTTCTCTATTATACGAAGAACTGGCGCACGGTCTCGGTAAACGTGCTGAATGTTTTTTACAGGAATTCCCACCGTTACACCTTTCCGGGATTCGTAGAGCATGACACGAAGCAAATGAATCTTTCCCTCGCTCATTTTTCAAATCTTTTTCTTTTTTTTTTCCAAAGCAAAAACTGTCAGGACATAAAAGTCTACCGTTGAATAATGATTGAATATGACTCTTTTTATCCGCTATGAAGTTTACGCATGCAATAACAGATGTTAGCCGGACTCGCAAATAATTTTATGACATCTATCGACATCGGCCACTAACTCAATACATGCTGTACGTAAGATTAAGATACGTATAAAATTAATATATAAAGAAAACGTAATAAGTCACAATCTTAAATTTGAATATGAATTTTATATTATCGATTTCTCTGTTGTTGTTTGATCTTGGCACCGAATATGCGTATATCTCTGTTATTTTCTTCGACGTAACTAACGCTATTGGTTTGTTACGAAATTTCGTAGATTTATAAATCTTTGAAAAATCTTCCTAAAAGGTTGGAATTTTTGGACGTAACAAGTCTGCTTCGCAACTATGCAAACAGATTGGAATACATACTGCTTTCTAGCCGTCCTATCGAAATTAGAAAATCGACAAATGTGAATGTCTTGTGTTTCTTGCGTGTGGTTCTTGACCGTTTGATCGTATTGATCTATTGGCGAGAACACGCATCTGCCATAAACACGGTCCGATCCGAGTCAGTTTCGAGAGGGAAATACGACTTTGGACGAATAGTTCTCGATCGTATCGCGATAGGTCGCTGATGCTTTGGAATGCCTGCATTGCGTAAAGGTAATTTTAGAAAGCCGAGTGTCCAACTAGAAGAAGAAACCGAGCTAAGTACGGATCATACGAGTGTGAAACGAGGGTTTCGTTCGGTCGAGTTAACCGATAGCTCGACTAATTGATAGTTCTGTTAATAGGGATGTTATTATTCGCAAAGTTTTCGCGGTGGATCGAAGCTCGCAACGAGACTTTCTCGTACCTCGGTCGTTCCGTGCGTTTCCACCGCGGACAAGAAAATTATCTCAATGCATATTACGCTGTAATTAAGCGTTGCCGCGAACGACGAGGTGCGATATTAAGCGCGGTGTTCGCCGTTCCCAATCGTACAACGATATCTGTGTGTACCACGTTTTCACAGCTCGGGGAGCGCGTGAGAGAACGTCAGGCCGATTCTCACGAGGCAGAAACGTATTAATGAGACGCGACGTAGCAGGAACGTGGCACGGTCGTACAACAGCTTCTACAACCACAGAGAATCCAACTACATAGGTATACGCTGTGAATCGCGTACGAGGATCAATCACCGTGCAAGGATGCCTTGAGCGATACCATTTGAATATATTTATACGTTTATTCGATCATTCGCTTATTCATTCATAGGTGCAAACACGTTGCGTTGCTACGAGAAAACGATATACCAGAGAAGAAGGTATGCATAATAAACAGAGAGTAGAAGAATTTAAAAGCAAAAGTGTATCCGAAGGATCTTCGAACGATGGAAAACAGCTACTTCTACGACTGATCTTAATTAGGATGAGATGCCACTTTTCGAGATATCAATCGCGGGGAACGCGCAACAGCATCTTGCGTCTTTAAACTCTCTCGAGAGAACGGGAAAAACAGGAAGAGAGTGAGAAAGGGTAAGACGATTTAATCTCTCTTTCGCTGCAAATAAACGGGTCAACAGTGAGAGGCAGTGGTGGTATCAGTGTCAAAACGACTCCGAGGAGATTATAATCGGGACGGTACCGCGTCGGAATGTCATTACAGCGACGGCGTCACCGTGGAAGCCTCGAATCTTCGAATCGGCTCGAGGGGCGGAACGCGCGACGCGGGACTACGAATTCGCGTGCACGATATCGCTCTGTTTCCGGTCTTAATTTGCTCTTCCAGCGACTCTGCTGCTAATGGACACCTCTTTGCCTCGTCGTTTCTCGCACTTTTACGAACTCCCGCGCTACCATGATTCCGTGTAACGCCACGAACAAACCAACGAAAGACGCGGCAGTCGTGTCCGCGCGACTTGGCGCCACTCGTCGTTTACAGTTTACGAAAAACTCGACGTTGCATGGCACGCGAATCGGAGCATCGATCGATGGTTGACAGAGATCGATCGATTCGAAGATGGATAGCGAGAAACGGGCCGCGGAAACCGGTGGGAAATTCGATCAAGGGAAAAGGAATACGAGGAGCGGCACGAGGTGGAAATTCCACGAGATAAAAAGTCGAGAATATCTAAAGGGAATCTGGCCAGGATTCCTTGGCAGTGGCTGGCTTAGTTGGGCCGCGGCCAAACGATGACGAATACCCGCGGACTCGCCGGGTAAACAGAGCGCTTGCAAATCGGGTGTTTCGCGTACAAGAAAAAGAACGGAAGAAGAAGCAAAGCTAACGAGAAGTCGCTCCCTCGAACTCTCGCCACTGAACTGACACTTGGCTCGATAAAAAAAACGAGCTGCCTTCACAGACCGTTAAATCGAACTGATCAAATTCACGATTACGGCCAGGCTGACGAATCTAATTTTTAATCGATCGTGCGATAGATACATCCTTATTTATGCTTCTAGTCTAATTTGGAATTCAGATTTTCTGTTTTTTTTTTTCTTTCTAGATTTTTCATAGTTTCACTTTCTAACGTCTTCGCACGAATTATGCGGGTAATGCATTGCTGACGCGAATATAAAAATTGGAACGAGTTTTACGCTTTTTCTGTCCGTTGCTTGAATCCTACAGTTCGGTAATTTCGCGTTATCGTTTTGACCTATGAATACATTAGAACGCGAAAACAGGTTAGTTAAGTGCACGTTTCGTGTCGCCAAGCAGTAATTTTCTTTTATTATCGCGTTGGTAAAACTATTCCGGGCAGCTATCTGCCATCTGAACCAGAATCGCGAAGGAAGAATATTCATTTCGGTACTTTATATCTAGAAATTGTTACTCGAACTTATGGCATTCTACTTTGAACTTGGAACGCGCGTATATCCGTGCGTTATTTTCGCACGGTAAATAAATTGGAACTTTGACTCAGATACTTAACGTCTCCGTGTACAACTTAAGACTTTCCACTTGACGTGCGGACAATCTCGACTATAAATATCTCATCCCGGGCTCTTCGCTTTTACTCGTGCATTGAAATTATCATAACTGTACGGCGACAAGCGAAGATCAGCATCAGGTAATTTCCGAATGCCTTCGGAATCATCGCGGTCTTTTTGCCAACGACGAAACTATGCCAAGTAGTTTTCACTCGATGGTCGAAAGCAACTGTTTCGAGCGTTTCAGAAGCTGTCTTTCGAGTTTCGCGAAAGTCGCTGACGAGAATGCCAAATAATTAGCTGGCCCGGTTCGTTTAAATAATTCTCGCTGCATACGTGGACTCGTCCTTGCGTGTTCTCCACGCATTCGACTTCCATTGTTAGCGGATGTACAGAGAAAGCACGCGGTGATTATTGTACCGCGAGTGATTAACGACTGCCGACAACCACACGCGCAAACATTGTAAACGCTCGACTTTTTTTCCACGACTCGAGGCCGCTATTCTTCGTTCATCCGGCGCTTTTTCGCATCGATCCAGACAGAAGCGGGACAGTCGATCGATCGGCTTCTTATTGACCCCTTTCCGTTCCCAACTTTTGCTACTTTTTCTCGACATCGGTTATCAACCAGTATCGTTCTTACGAATCACTGCTCCGAGCTTAATTTCGCTATACAGGAACCGTAATTCGGTGCACGCGATGTTGCATTACCCATTAAATTCTGCTAAATTTATTTACTTTTTTATTTATCTATTTACGGGACAAACGCTTTAACATACGTAGGATTTATTCGTTTATTTACACGTTTATTAACATTTATTCTCCGCATCCTCAGTTATTCACTTTTCGTTCATATAACGCTTGTTCGCGTTCGGCTAAATGGATTCAACGAGTAAAAGTTCGTTTAATCGACGCTAATCACAATTCCGTTCAAATAAATGGAATTCGTACGAAGGAGGTTCTATCGTAAAACTAGGAGACAGATTATCGTAAATGGATAGATTAAGAAGAAATTATAAACGACGATATTGGTCGCGATCTGTATGCGAAAAGTAATTTGCGTTTGACAATTCGATTTATGCGGCTAAAAATATCCGTACGTTATGCGATGTTGCGATGCAAAGGATGGAATATAGCGTAGGAAATGCACGGCATTTTACGACATACTCTCTTGGAGTTCGGTGAACCTAGCATCGAGAAAAAGAGACTGCAAAGATTAAAAGTGACGGCTAGAGCGCGTCGAAGATTTCGAGGATTCAAAGGCTTCCGGGAAAAGGCAGCCCTGAAAGGCCTCTATCACCGCAGAACTTCCATTAACGTTGCACGGCTTTGTCGGAGACTGGATTACCGAGCAAGTACCGATCCCCGTGCGAGCCTCTGCGAGAGATCGTCATCTGGCAAGTTAATTCGAGCATGAAACGGCCGACGAATTTACAGCGTTGATTTTTCACTCGATTTAATAAGTCCAATGACGTATTGCCGCTAAATTGCCGCCGTAGGCCCAATGAAATAACGGCCAGATCGCAAATTTACCGAGCAATTATGGCCGTCACGGCAATTAAAGGGCAAACGCGATGTTTAATAGTTTTATTCAACGGGCCGGTTTGTAAAACGGCAGACCGACAAAGGTCAACAGCATCTATTTGTAGCTGTACTGCAGTGACCACGGATGAGAAATGAACGATGAGCTATTTTTGTGGTATCTTAATCGCGCGAATTATCGGGTTAATTAACGATAACTCGAACGCGCGAATGTTCTGCAATCACGGCTATTCCGCGCGAGACAACTTCAACGATGCCTTCTTGCGTCGACGATAAAAAGACAATCGGAATCGTTGCTCATCCATCATTTTCTCCAATCCGTAGCTCTTTCAATCCCTCGACCAGGCAACGATTTGTCAACTTTCGCGCTCGACGTGCGTCGAATAGCACGATGAAGGAAATCACAGATACGCAGACGTACGTCGGCGAAGGGGAAAACCTCGACATAATTAAAATCCACGCACCAATTAAAACGAGTCGAGAGTGATTCGAAAAGTTCAAAGTTTACGCAGCGTACCGTGACACGGAGTTTCCAACGAAAGTCAACCGCGAGTAGGGTCGCATTTACGCGAGTTCGCCCGCTTAACGAAAAGTTCACTGCACCGAGACTAGTATTTTTGCTTCGTCTTATTTTTATATCGTGCAGAGAACACTTTCGATTATTTTCTAAAATCGCTTTCTTCCTTTTCCCGGTCTGTGAATTCACGAATACGTAACACTAACGCTCGCCAAGAGAGTTTTGAAATTCGGATATGCTGAAATTTTGAAAAAAAGGGAAGACGAGCCAAAAATACTGCGTGGCATTCGATTCTCTGCTTCTTTTTTACGATGTAAATTATGATGTAATGCGATGCAGTTGGTGGCGGCGTATTTAAGTAGCAGCAACGATGAATGGATGCGTTATACTATGTAAAGAACTTGTGGAGTGTTTTGGCCTTTTAGTGAACGATAAGTTCTTAAGTAGGTGAGCCATGAATTATTTTCAGCGATCTGATTCACTCGTGTACGTGAGTATCTGAGAATGGAAATAGCACGAATAAAATAATTCAAAAAGTAGAAAATATTTCGTACAAATTTACGAAATGTGCGTAGTTAGAAATTTGCCACAGAACAGAGTAGATCGGTATTGATCGTTACGTAGACACGTGAAAATGCCAAAATCAACAGGTGTATAGGAGCTTTAATACTCAAAACGTTTGTATATAAACTACAAATTACTGATAACAAGAATAGGGATTCCAAATTGCTTTGTAGCATTTTCGCTAGAAAAATATCGCTAGTAGAGATAGATTCGCAGTGGCTCACGCCATAGTTGAACCGAATTAACGATGTGAACAAGAAAGTTCGAAAATTTCAAAGAAAATTGTCGACGCGAATGGTTGTAACTCGCTTCGTGGAAAGCTACGATTCTATTAAGAGCGATTTACCAATTAAGAACGTACGGCTCGAAGGCCATGCCTTGAAAGGCTTTACAAGTTCACAATTTTTTCCCAGTGACGCAGCGCACCCGTCCAAAGTTTCGGCGAAAAATCGTCGTTTGGAATTGGAAAAATCTCGTGCGATAGCGAGGCGATCTCGCAGCAGGGACGCTGTACGATCGTTGATCGATCGAACAAGACGAATCGAAGGAGACGATGCACCACATTTCAAGATACGAGCATCGATGAGGATTTCTCTGACGACCGATCGCGAGACACCGCGATAAATTTCTTTCTCGCCTCGCGCTACGCACTTTCTCTGACAGAGTTTCTATATTAATATTTTTTCCGATCACTTTTTAACAAAAAGTTTCTCTTCGCGAATGCCGATCGGCTTTCCCTATAAGAGCTTAATCTCCTTTTATGGTTTTAGCTTGTCAATAAATAACACGTCGTAGATTCGCTTCGAAATCCATTAAATACGGGGAGTCTGTCCTTTCGAATCGTTCGCGTACCGTAATGTAGTCTTTTAGAGAATCAACGCCGGAGCATGTTCGAGATACTTATTAGACGAGGAAATAAAAAATTGCAGTGTGATTTGTTAACAAGAATATTTATGACGCAAATTAGACATCGATATCGCATTAGGATCTACCATATTTCCGAGTATATTACGATCAACACGGTGGAACACGATTCTTTCGTCCAAGCTCGTAACGAAGTCTAGAGAAGGACAAAGAATACAAAAGTAGATCCGTATAATTACCGGGCAATTAGCACTGTTAATTGCCACGCGAGGAAAGTTTAGCGTAAAATTAACATCGTTAAAGGTTAAAGAAAACGGCGACTGGAGTCTGACGAAGGGTAGGCACTCTCGTTCTCGCTCGATTTCATCGGAATTCGTATTGGAACCGCTCGAATTCGCTGTTAAATTAAAAAAACTAATTGTGCAAAGTCGAGACGCTTCGTTGTTTTCGTTCACTTACGTCGACGGTTACGGATCGCTTCAAAGTTCGCGCGAAAGATCGACGGTGAAATATACGACCGGTTTTCCGAGACAACTTCGCCACTTTTACGGTGGAACCAGTCGTACCTCTTGCCGGATTTGCATGTCGTTGGAACGACTCGCGAGTCTAATAAACGTAGATTTCCCGGCGGTAGCGCAACATTTTCGAATCTCGTCGATCAGCCGGATCAAATCGAGAGTCGCGGAACATTTTGGCCGAAGAACGACATTTTACTTTGCAGCCAAGCGGAAACGGGCCTATTTCACGGCGGAACCAATAAATTTCGGTACGTTGACTATCCAGGCCAGATCGAACCTTTTTCTATTAAATTCCAGTCTCGCTTTTACACGCGTAAGTAAAAGTTATCCAAAGAAAATTAAGCGCTCGGTCAGTCGGGTAAAACGCGAAATTATTACGATTATTGGTTGTTTACGGGATCATAATGCATGAATTATTTAGCAATTATCTCTAAATACGGGGATGAAAGTTTCGCGAGAATCGAATTGATAGGCGAGAGATTCCGAGATACCGACGCTCGACCAAGATTTCTCCCAAGATCGAGCAGTACGAGTCAACGACAGATTTCTCGACTTTCCTGCCCGTTCGACGAATTTAAATATAATCGTAGGCGAGCTCGTAACAGTCGTTAACATACCTGCATAAAAATCGTACTCATTTTCGATGCGTTCGCACGATTTTAGTTTCGTTTCATTAATACCGGCGTTCAACGAAACAACGCGCTGTAACGATCATTGCGAAACTATTGAATAATCCTCGGTCAAATATCGCCGGTTGGCTCGACGTTTCCAACGTTACGACCGGTTTCTGGGTCAACGGGAAGGTAATCCGTTACTTTCCAATTACCTATTCGGTGGTTCGAAGGAACTTTGCGAGGGTAGCGAAACCCCTCGATCATCCTCGGGAGCTAACGCGTACGAAAGTATCGAGTACGGAACTGGCGAGAACGCGAAGAAACTCCGTCACTTTCGAAATATCGTGCTCACAATTAAGGCAGCCGCGGCGGCGTGAACTTCCGGCGATTTTCGTAGGAGGCCGAGGAAAGAGAGAGGATTCCGAATCGCGAATCGGGAATCAGCCACGATAGGACGTTGGCCGGCCACCTGGTCGTATCTCGCTGGCTAATGAATCGGTCGTAGAACGAAAATGAGCGAGGAACGAGAACCCGTAACAGAGGCTCATTAGAGAGTGTTCGTACTCCATGGCCAACGCGGCGTGACCGGCTTTCTCGTCTGCTTCGAGCATTCTTATTTCGTCGGAGGAAGGAAATGCCGCGGTGAACGCGGGCTTCGAACGCTCGCAAGCAAGGTCGGTCGTTTCTATCTGCTACGTGAGGCCACCGGAGTGAAAGAGAGGCTACTTCCGACAGATCGTTCGCCTGTCGCTTCGCCGCGGCCTTACGAAGGTCTCTGGCGCGAGCACGCGACACCTTCGACCTCTCCAACCTCTCTCGATCCCCTCTCGGATCGCTGCTCCATCGTCTCTTCGATCGATCCTTTGCCACGCGTATATCTGTTGCCGCTTTATCATGAAAAGCACACCTGGATCTTATTAAAGTCGGCGACCTGTTGTTCCGTCCTACGATCTCATTATTTTGAGAACGGAAGCGTGTGTTACGTAACTGGCTTTAAACGAATAAATATAGATGTACGAAGCGGTGAAATTACTCGATTAGGAGAATTGGAGAAATTAACTGATATTTTTTAGGGGAGAAGAGAAGCGGCTAGCTGGATCACTGAACCGGGACTTTATCCAATTAAGTTATCCAGGTCGTGGACAAATTCTTTCGCCCTAAGCTTAATATTTATAATGGTCGACTGTAACTCTGTATCGTGTATACGTTCTACGCTCTATACTCTATAGGATCGACACCGTAACACGATTGTACATTAAACGAAAGGAGAATTCTTTTCGTCCATCTTGATATTCTACTCCATCTTTTATCGAAATCATACGTAACGTTATTACATATTATGTATGTTTAAGAGGAGAAGCAGTTCTCAAAGAGGTAAAAGGTAAAGAGGTACGGTAAAATCACGCGTGATCCCGTTGTCGTATCGTGCTCGCGGTATTCGCTCCAACACCAGAACGAACGACTCGCTTTGCTTTGATCCCGGCGTCGCTATCGAACACTTTGATACACGGACTCAAAGTTTGCTTAATTGGCGCGCGTGTCATGCGACGATTATATCACGGAGCGTATTAATACCGTAAGGCGCGTCGTTAAGATCGATTAGCGTAACGTTGCGCGCGTTAATTACAACGAGCGAACCGCATTTTAAATTCGAGGCAAAGGATACTTCGAGAGACAGTTTTACGCGCTACGCTAAATCAATTTCCCGTGGTCGACGCTTTTCTTTTCCTCTGCTCGCGCAATTGAAACCAATTCAACGTTACTGAGAGCTGATTAATGCTTCGATGCGATAAGGATAAGATTGATCGTATTTCTTTCGATGAAATTCAATGGATTTCGTAAACTGCGAATCGCATTGTTATTTGCAAAGTATTATTTGAAAAGTCGAGAGGTTATCGTTTTGGTGTGAACCCCTCGATCGAGGAAGGCTGCTAAAATAAAATATCGAATCAACAATGTTTTAATATTAATTTATATTTTGATTGACAATTATACCGACTTTTAGAGAATTTTCCTCTTGTCATATATATAAAATAAATAAAATAGTTCAATCGTTCGACCACAATCTCCCTATGATATAGGAATAAATCGAAAATGCTTGAATCTCTTGGAATTTCGAATTCTTGCACCTGAGATGGTACCTAACTGTATCTAAATAGGAATAGTTATCAAAGACGGAGCAAAGAGAACAGCGTTCGACGAGGTGCGTTGCAAATTTACGTCGAAGGTGCTATTACGTTCAATGTACCGACGGGTAGAGTTGTTTGCGGCTCATCAGTCGATGTCAAAGCGCGTGCATAAACTGCAGCTGTAAGAACTTTCTCCGTGGCATCGAGCCCTCGCGTTTCACATATGTATATTTTAGTTAAATTGCGTTTCGAGACAGCGTGGAATGCGTGATTTCCACGCATTTTGTAATTCAGTGCGATAAGCGATGAAACCTTTCTCGATGGAATTCCAAAGTTCTATCTTTTCGAATAGCCCGATTAAAAACTCGAACCACGCTACGAACAATCCCAAATGAAAATAAAGAGGATAAACGATGTTTATTGCATAGAAAAATCAGGAAAAGGAAAAATAAAAAAGACATAGGAAATCGAACGTATAGAGATTGGCGGTGAAACGACCTTATTTCGATACCTGCTGGGTTTCCGCGAAGCATGTCCGTAATAACGCAGTCTGTCATCACGCGTGTCATTACCGGTTATTTACTGCATTTCCATCCACTGTCCTGAAACTATATCCGCAAGCATAAACGTAGGAATTACCACGACGATAATAACCGCGTTCCATCGAAGCCGATGCGCCTCCAAGGACATCGTGATTTTTACGCCGATAATAAATTCGATATGGAAAAAGAATCTCCTGCTCCTTAGGTTCCCTTGTTCTAGTTTCCTTTGCTTTATCGAACGTCAGTCGTCCGTAACGAAGTTTCGCGTGAAAAAACGTTCGCTATACTTATTCCATAGTTTTCGCATTTTTCCGTTCTCGATCTAGATCGACGGAAGGAAAGATCGACTTTTAAATACGTGCTCCGAATTATCCAATGGTCTTAGATCAACGAGCTCGATAAAGCTTCTCGGAAATAAGGAAAATGTTCACGTCGGACTATACTCGGAGAAAATTCCAGCAAAGGCGGCTGTATAATTAGCGGGTTACGTAAAATTCAAATAGGTTTTGCAAGGAGAGCGAATGGCGCTGGCGCGTCCCGGCCAATTTCATTTTATTCGCGTCGACGGAATTAGAAATAAGGAAAGTGTCGAGGCTAGACGCGAAAACCGCGGTGTCCGACTCGACCGGCCACGTATACACGCGTAAATTTGCACAATTGTAACAGGCGTTACCTCGTCTTATTCGAGATACGCGGACTCGAATTATGAAAGTAAATCGTGAAATTGATGGGAGCAACAAGTTTCTCTAACCAAAGATCGTCCAGTTGTAGGATCTACGGTTTCAACGCGACACCGACTTTTCTACAAGGACGATTTTTCATGGTCGAACATCGTACAACGCGGCTCTGCGTGTATATAGGTATATGAGTTGATAAAAACGACGAAATGAAATACACCTTATGAAGCATTCATGCAGTCTAGTCGTCGTGATAGTGGAAGCAGATAAAGACGATTTCATTTCAAGGTTTTCATAAGGCGACTAACCGTTATTCGAAACAACAAAGCGCGGTCGTTTCGTTTAGAAAATCCGCAATGAAAGACGGAACGCGAATAACGTTTCTCGCATGTTTTATTCATTATCCGACGATTTAGTGGTTTACAAACAAGTTTACTTCGATATTAACACGGCTGTTGTAGCTCAAATTCGCTTCGAAATTTCCGGTGTTCGTAACAGGTTTTAATTACACGCGAGATTTTGCTAACTCATTAACGCAAACGATAACAAGGCCGATATATCTTAAATGAAAAACCGCCAACTATAAAACGGATTTTGCAATCGCGCATCGTTTGTCGACTGTTTTCGAAGAATCTTACGACACGTTTGTTAGCCTCGTTTATCTTCGGATGGGCGACAATCCGACGACAATCGAGCTCGAAGCTCGTTATATAAAAATTGTCGCGAGAATTCCTGAGCATTCTTGAGCACTTTCGAGCGTTCTTAAGTCCGCATGTTGAATTACTAAGCGTATTTCACTTCCACGATCGAGGTTATCTTCCCAATCATACAGAGATGGTCAGCGATTTCGAAGCAGTGTAGTTTAGTTCAAAATTTCAGATTCATCAGCCAAGAAGAGCGGCGAGACAAGGATCGAAGTTGAACGGGACGCAAAAATAGATCTGGAGCATCTTTTCGTTACTCTCTCTCTCTCTCTCTCCCTCTCTCTGTTTCAGCTCCTCCGCTTTCGCGGCTGTTTTCCTTTTTCTTTGGCCATGGTAGCCTCAGTTTCGTCGTTCAATTTCTGAGAGTCACCACGGAATCACGATCGAGAAAGCTGGGAGAGAAATCTCCGATTAAACATTTGTCGAACGCGACTGCGTTCCACCTGTCCTTTTAATTATAACTTGTTCGCGTTGACTCTTTCTAGAGAATAAACAGAAAAAAAAGAAGAGTGAGAAGACCAAGAATACGCGTGCACGTGGAACGCGAGGGACGAGCTGAGATAAAATTTTTCAAGCAAACATATCACGTCGTATCGTCCGCGAGATATAATTACGATTAACGGGTTCGTTCGCGAAACACAAAAGACGAATTTCGCGTTTTATACTTTGTCGAATTACCTGAATCAGATGGCATACAAAGTGCGAACGTTTCAGCGCAACAGCGTTCCACATTTGAAAGAAAATATCTTTCAACGTCTATCCGAGAACATTTCGAGTCATTAGTTCTCCAACACGTTTCAACCAACATAATACACGTTCGTGCACAGTTTGATTATTCTAGACGCTTTTACAATTGCGAAACAATTACTTAACGTTTGACATTACTCCAAATATTATGCTTTCGTAATCACGTTCAGATTCAGCTGTTCGAAAAGCCCTTTGTTATACAATGTATATTATCACGTATACGACCTTCGCGAGACCCTGAACCATGTTTAAAGTGTACTTTATGCCACCCTAACTGATGTTTCGCACCCTTGCCTTCTCAAGTTTCTGTCAATTCGCCTGCCCAGACGTTCGAACGTGCTTACTTACAAATTCTAACGCCTGTCAACTTTTTACAACGTCGTTATATTCCTTACGTTATAGTTCTTTAATACGTAGCTCTTGCGAATAAATGAAAATAAGCAAACAGATGAAAAAATGTGACACGATCAAATTTTACAGCAATAGTGTGCAGAGACTAATAAAACCTTGACGAAACAGCAAAGATTCGAATTAAAAGGCATCGTTGCCGGTTTCCTGGCTATCTAAATGCTTAAAGCACGAAAACTCCGATGCTTGGCCGATTTTACGACCTTGCTATATCCAGGAAGCTACTGCGTAACACGTTCCATCGGTCCGTTGGAACGAAACTGGTTGTCCAGATGCTTAAAAAGCATACAATAATCGGCCGATTTGATGGCTCATTGAAACCAGTTGTTACATCGTTCTCCGTCGACAAGGATCACGGCGATAGGTAAGATTCCTGTCTCGAAATACAAATCGAGTTCCGTCAGAGGAATGCAACGTTGTACACGCGGTTGATCTCTCTAACGATGCGCAGGCCAGGCAGACAGTGGTCGAAGAAGAGGCTGATGCGTCTGCTGTGCGTGCATAGTCGGTGGTATAGAGTCGAGTTAAACGACGAATTCTTCGGTCGGGCTCGAGCGGAGGAAGTGGTTCGCCGAAATGTGTTGGCTCTAGTTGTGAGATCGCGTGCGGTTGCCAAGAACTCGTGACCTCCGAAATCGAAACGCGTTCCTCTGTTCGTGAATCGAGGCTCGCGCGGTCAAGTCCTTCCAATTTTTTTCAATTTCTTCGAACGACTTTCGTGACTTTCACCGAGCTGAAACTTTCGCGCAAATTGACTCGCGTCGAATCTCGCGTAACGATTCCGAGTTGCCAAGGACACGACCTCCAGCACGGCAGCACCGACGTTAATTCTCGGAGAAAAGTACGACAACTTGATAAATTTTCAACTACGCGACGACACACTTTTGGGCAAGCTATCGATGGCCAGGTTCGTAGCTATCGAACCGCGTGATTATACAAAATCGTGCTAAATAACTTCGTTAATGGAAAGTAGCGTCGACAACGACAAGATGTTGGGGCACGCTCTTGGACTGTTGGAGCGCGAAAGTTCAGAAGACTTTGACCTACGGTACAAATCGCAAGGACCCTCCAGAACGCCGGAGTACGCGGTGGATTTATTTTTAAACAGAATGCTCGCGATACGTGGCTCGGGGGAATCATCGTCGTCGCACCACAGGCCGTACTCGATTTCCTGTTGACCTATTTATATCGTACCTAGCCGATGAGAAACGACGCTCTCGTCAAGATTCTCGGCTCGGTTCGATAGCTTCCGATGACACTGACGCGGTCATCCTTGAATCGTCCGCAAATGCCCGGCAAATTGCGGGGGTTTTGCCTGCAACGGAACTGGACCGACTTTCTATCGTCACCAGCGCATTCGGCTACGTGCAAAATTATGCGCGTACTCGAAAACACTTGCAGGATACGTAGCTAAGTACGTGCGTGTTTGTTAGTCGCGTGGAAAAGAGGACTGGGAGAGAAGCAAAGGCGAAACGACGCTACACGGTGCTAGATACGCGGGGATAAGAAAAGCACCGGTTAACAGTGCCGTGGAGAAGATAGAGAATAAAGAAGGCGCAATAGAGGAAGTGGTTGCAGACTAGGGGGAAATTGTGACTTATAGCATCCTTCCAGAACATCGTATCTACGTACGTACCAGCAGAAACCTACTTCTGCACATTATGGTACATTACGCGGTTCAACTTGTGCGATGTGAAATTCACCTATGATTTAGCGCGAATTTTCCACGTTGACCGTTACGTAACGCTGTTGGATATAAAGAAGAATAATTTCTAGAAATATCGAACAAAAACGGGGAAAAAAGTTGCGCGTCATTTCTTAAGTGCCGTTAGGCTGTTTAAACGATGTAACGTTCCGCTGCGCGTAAAAAGTTCCATAACAGGAATAAATAATCTGTCACGAAAGCAACGAGAAGTTATGCCTAGCACCTGGCTCGGTAGAATGAATACGAAAGGCTTGTGTTCGATGCTCCAGGTGCGTAAAAAGTCGACGAGCTGCAGCCAGCCCTAACCAACATAGATACGAGCAGATGATTTTTCACGAATCACGTCTAACGAAGCTTCGGAAGAAGGAAGAGCGTGGCCATGATTCCACGTTTCGTTATGTCACAACGTTTTGTTCGCGATGTAAGGCGCAAATCCCCCCTTGGATCTTTTACCTCGTGGCAAATGCTTTTGGCCGAGTAGTCACTTTGGTCCGACACGATATTTCATATTGTCAACTACTTGCATATTCTGTGCATAAAGATGTACGACGTACGTCTGACTTGCAAACAGCTATCGTATTTTTCTTTCAAATTCAAATTTCATTTCAAATTAAATTTAATCACCTAACCGCCTGATCAAAGAATAACGTACGCGAAAAAATATACCGTGTCACTTACTTAAATTGCCTTTAGCATTGATTATTGGACGTACCATATACGGGAAGCTTTCTATATGGTTAATTGCCATTTTCTCCGAGTGGGTACCGTTATTCCAATGACAATTTATCCTACCGTTTACGATGGCGTTATTAATTCACCTTCCGCTGAATATACGAATACTTTCCATGAAAATTTGTGGAAGAAAATTTGTCGAAAAAAGACCTCAAGTAGGTAAGCAATTGCTGCCAACTGCTTGGATTTATTTTATTGTTTCGAGCGAATGCTAATTAACTTGCAAAGGTGCAGTCACTGGACCAAAAATCGTGCAATTGTTTACAAATGAAATCGAGGAATCGTATGCATGAAGATCTTCGAGGCAAAAACGTTTGACTGCTCGTTAAAAAACGAGTAACCGCATGGTTACGGATGGAATTAATTTAGAGAGAACGCCTTGGAATTATTGCACGCATTCGTATCTAATCTTCGCTGATGTTAGTCTACTAACAATTGCCAAGATAACGCCGCTGCTCTGTATTGCGAAGCGAGCGACTAAAGTGCGTGATAATACATAATGTATTTAAAAGGCAAAGAAAAAGAAAATGAAATGTAGGAAAAAAAGTGGCAAAACAGTGTTATATCAAAGAGAAAACTTTCCTAATTATTATGCCTAATTATTATTCGTATTCTAATTGTACATTCCTCGGCGAGAAACGAGCCGAGAATATCGTTCCGAGAAAAATATTCGCGATAATGGCTCTATTATGAAACACGTCCGCGCATCAGAAACACGTCGAACGACTCATCACGATCCTGTTACTTTTCTCCATTTGCTAAAGTACTCGGTCAAGCGCAAATTACAATTTATAGTTTAAACGCAATCTGCGATACTTCTTTATTATTCTCGAATAACGCAAAGTCGTTATATCGATAAAGCGATACGTGAAACTTGGTCCTACCTTGAACACTTCCGAAAAGAATCCAGCACCGATCTTCTCCATATAAAAGTCATCCAATCGGTTCAACGAGGCAACCGCATGCCTCAACGCCTGACAGGAAGCACCTGTCCTCCTTTTCGAGCCGGTATCCTGATACGTATCACTAGGACACACATTCAGGTTGCAAATATTGCTTTCCATTTCGGTGGGTCGCCATGGATCACGGCACTTTTCTCGTTCCTTGTAACTTCGAGGCGAAGACTGCAGTTCGGTTGGAAGATCTTGCGGCAAACAGGAAATGCAACTTTGCAACGCGTCGCCGTTGGATTTCATCCAGTCCTTCGACGGTGTGGACGTGGTAAAGTCCCCTCTGTAATTTCGTTGCTCGTAAGTGCCCGACGACGAAGTTGCCGAAACCACCAACTCCATCGTATCATTGTTGGCAGCGTACGATTTCGCGGACGACTTCTGGCAAGATTCATCGGTCGACTGAATCACAGAAATCGCGGTGAAGTCTATCGGTGAGTCACCTAACTCGCTGTTAGACTCCGAGACGGGTCGACATTTTCCGTTCGACACCGTGTGTCCTGCATCCGAAGGCTTCGCGGTAGATTGTTTGTTTGCCGCCAATGGTGCAGCCTGCGCGACGCTCCTCTGCGTCTCTCTGGAAATAGACTTTCCTCCGGGTAAATGTTGCTCTTTACCAGCGAGAAAATCGCGGTTCGGACCGACCTGCTTTTTTGCCAATTTCAACGAGTCTCTCGAGCCGGAGTCGACGTTCGAACTGCTCAGACTGGTGGAACCAAACACCCTCTGCGATTTCGTGGCACTGGTGGACGCGCAACTCGAAGATTTCCCGTAGCTCGTACAATTTGAGTTGGACGTGCACTTGTGAGTGGGCAAGTTTGACGCGACGCTCGTCGCCTTCGCCACCGTGTGACTTCTTCCGTGGCCAGAAATCTCCTTGGCCGAGTATTTGGAGCAGGAGTTCTTCGCGACCGAGCAGCCAGTCGACTCGGTCCTGCTAGGTCTGTTCACCTCGACGAACGAGATCGACGTTTGGGAAAAATTAGACGCGGAGCTAGGAGTTTGCGAACCACCATATAGATCGACACTCGCCGTGTTATTCGAGTCTTTCGAGATTCTCCATACGTTAGATTTATCGTCGATGGAAACTGGCTCCGCCGTCAACGAACCGCTCGACTCCTTCGTTGACCTTCTAAGTTTTTTATCGTCGAGACACTCGGAGGACGTACACCGATCATCCTTGCATCTCCTTACTTTCGATTTGTCCTCGATCAAGGTAGCTACGTCAGGTACCACGCTAACGTTGCAATTCTCCTTAGATCTCCACGATTTAGTCTTGTCGTCCGTGGCAGTCGGATACTCGTTCAGAGAGCACGATCCTTCCTTCGCTCTCTTCGGTTTCGAGTTGTCATCGGTGATACAAGGTGGATCGAAAATGACGGAGGGGTTACAGTTTTCCTTCGATCTCCAGAGCTTCTGCTTGTCCTCCGTTCCCGTAGAGGGTGCCTCGGAAACTACGGGCATACAATGGTCTTTCGGCCTCCAAGGTTTCGACTTTTCCTCGGTGAGGGCGGCTGGCGTCTCGTCGACCGAGAAACACGGCAAACACGCGGTTCCACTGGGTCTGGCGCACGACTTGACCAACGTTGCATCGTTCGACGGCGGTCCAGGTGTGTTCGACGGTGGCACCTTGCCGAACATTTTCGCCGTTATTGTGAAAAGATTGAGCAGCTTGAATCGGGACGGAAGGTCGTCGCCTTTGCGCGCTGCATTACACAGATTATCAGTCTTGTCGGTGGACGTGACAACGTCTCTTGATTCGCCGTTCAAACGAACGAGGTCGTCGATTCTCGATCGGGAAGACTCTCGAGGCGACAACGAGCTACGTCCTTGAAGCGGTAGCCCGACATGTCAGGATCAGATTTAAACTTCGGTATGCTACGCTCGTCTCTCTCTCTTTTGGCAGTGGGATCACGCGTATCGAGGAATCACAGTGGACTAGGACATGATCCTAGCAGGGGACGCAGTGCGGCAACCAGTCAACGTCGATGAACTCGAGAAGCACGTGGAATATCCGCAGCGGCGAAACTTGGCACATCTCTCTCCTTTTCGAGCGTCCTCGAAACATGGGGAGGAGATTTTGGCTATTCTGGAAGAAATCTGCATCCCGCAAGACTGGTCAATACGCTAACCTCTTTCCGTTTCTGCAATTGAAACAATTTTATTCGATTCTTTATTTGCCGTTATAAGTGCAGTTAATAGTGACCGATATCGGTACAGTTTTCAATCGCAACAAAATGCCAGTGAAACGATCATGTACTTACCAATTGTACACGCTCGAACTGTTTCAATTGCAAAAACCTTAATATAACGAATATATATATATATATATATATTGAAAGCTGTAAAAATGAAAAGCGGTTTATCAGATTCAACCCTCTGCAATGATTCACCGCACTGACCTAGCTCAAACTCGGTGGAAACCCATGTACACATAGATATAACGTATATATATGTATATATATGTATACGTATATATAGATTCGCTTCCGTATACGAACGATATAGAGGCGATGTTTTCAAGAATATGTCGTGTATGGAAATTACGCTTGCTATTAAAGTAACTTTTGTCGCGGTTCTTCGACGATAAACTAAATGTCTTATTGAAAGAATAAATAATGTGCGAAATACTAGAAATATTTGGCGGTACTCGTACAACGTGGCTCGCGGTGGATACGCCAAGTTCTCGTGCCCGGGAATGCGAACAGATTTGTTAAATAATGCGGATACCTGTGTGCAGGTTGGCTGAGCATACGCGGTGATACATTACATGGTGCACACGGCGATTTGATTTACAAAGCAGCGCTACTTCTTCTTCCACCGGTTGCGGCAGATGACCGTTTTCACACGCGAGAAATGCAATTTATGATAAAAAGTACACGGTGCAATTACCAGAGGCCAGCTATATTTAATTGGTATATAACACGGCGCTGCGGCCTGATACCTTTTTACAGGACAAAAAGTGCTTTCTGACGAACGTCCAGTGTCTTGTTCTAGTTCTAGAAACGCGATATTATCGCTTAAATATGGCTGGGTGAAAATTTTTGTTCGATAAAGCGACTCGCAAAGGCGATTATTTTCACAGGCAAAAGTAAACTTTGTATGTTATCGATATAGCGGTTTACATCGCAATAAAATATACGTAGAGTTGGATCGCGTAAATGTCCTCGATACTTGATTACGGAAACTTATTCTCGAGGATACATAGAGTTCGTACTATAATTCAACGACCCTTACGTTAGATCGAAAGAAAAAATACAAAGACAGTAGAAAGCTCGATGCACCGTGTTCCGAATGCATGGAGAGACAGTAATCGAAGCAACATACCTGCGGGAGTGAAAACGATGCGTCCACTGTTTCTCTTGCTTTAAGTCTTACGAAGATGTTAATTTTTTCGAGTCAGA
This sequence comes from Bombus terrestris, assembly GCF_910591885.1. Taxonomy (NCBI): domain Eukaryota; kingdom Metazoa; phylum Arthropoda; class Insecta; order Hymenoptera; family Apidae; genus Bombus; species Bombus terrestris. The sequence goes on from NC_063286.1 coordinate 2,146,714, forward strand.
AATTACGGGACGAGTCCTTGAAAAAAACACGACAACGCGAGCGATAACTGAGAAAAGCGCGGTCGGTGTTACTGTCAGTGACAAACGCGCTCGGGATACATTCGATCTCGAAAGTGGCGTGAAATTCGCTGGGCCTGTTGGCAGCGTGGTGTTAGGTTGATTTTAGAAGACCTTGAACTACGTGAGAGAATTCGGGCTCGCGAAGAACAGCACGTCAAATACTATCGACAGATACAGACGAGACGGGAGGCATGACCGAACGGCATCTGCACGCTGTCACTTTTGTTTACTGTCCGAGAATGAACCTTCGCTCAATGGAACCTTGCGACTCCGAAATGACGCGACCCAAGCCCACGATACTCGATTGCATATCGTGCGATCACGATCTTCTTATTACTAGTACGATATTTTCGCAATCTAGAACCGTGAACGGTCGATGAGCCGAGTAAACAGTGGGACACCAGTGCACATCCGATTTGAATTTTCTCGACAGATCGTCTGTTCCGAAGTCACAACATATACATCACAGTACGCACTATGCACCAGTGAACACCGCACCTCTCGTCACGTGGATTGCCGCGCACTGAATTTTCCTAAATAACGATGCTATGCGATATTTCGTTTGCGAGACTACAAAAGAGACCGATTCACCGACAACGCCAGACAGCGGCCATTACAGAAATGAACTGCTCCGCCATACGCCGTCTATCGGCAATACCCGACGTCCCCGCTTATCCCCACCATTTTCCCTCCTAATGAATTGAATGTAAAGACGGGCACGTCTTTCGAATGTGCGCATTCTAAACGCGGAATTTTTTCTTGCTTCTTAGGAACACTTAAATTCGAACAAAACACGCGAGCTTGTGAATAGAATATTAAGCAGGAAAGATTCATCGTAATACAGGCAAAGATCTTATGAAGATACCAACGTTTCCTTCTTCCCTTTCTTTAGCAAACAATATATGGTATGTGACTAACATTAGACGAGCTTATAAGTCTAAAAAGAAAAGATCTTTTCTCTACATCTCATTATATCATCTAAAAAAAAAAAAAAAAAAGGAACGTGTTTTTTAATAAAGCACCGTATGAATAACTTTTGATTTGATTTCGTGTAGGAATAGTACTAATATTATGAAAGTAACGCTACATGAATAAGAATAGAGAAATTGTATCACTTGTTCAATGAAAATCTACGAAACAACGATTTCACGGCACGAAATAATTTATGAGAATTTCCATTCCGACCTTACTACCACGATCTCGTCTCTATGATACTAAACAACCAGTTTTTGCGAGGCGGAATGAAAGTGTGAGAATTCTCATATGCATACAAGTGTACCTTTCACTGTCTTTCAACAATTTTCAGTTTCTCATACAGCTACTTAAATTTCTACATACCATTCTATTACTCTCGGAGACGCAGCAATTTTGATTTAATTCATAATTTATGGAGTTTAAAACGATCAAATTTTGTCTTATTAATTTTCATTTTAAATCTCAAATTTACTTCTACGATGTGTACTTGTCCAACAATCCGATATAAACTCATAATCTACGAATTTCCCATAAACTTTTAATAAATTAAGAACGTTAAAAAATGATTTACGATTTATGAAAGAATGATAATTTAAAAAGAAACGCATAAAACGAAAAACGAATTAAACAGAAATAATTATATTTATATGGCATGACTGAATTCGATATGAGCCGCAGATTCTTAATTCTCATGTTTCCCAGACTGCTTGCTAACCTAACTTTAGCGTGTATAGTTACGTGCACGCGATATTTCCAAGTGTACTTTGTTCGTTTAATAACGCATTTATTTTGTTATTGTATGTAACTATCAAAAATTAGTATTACAAGTTACGAGAATGGCAAAATTCTGTTTGAGTGAGTTTAATAATAAGACTACTTTAATACAATTTATTTATTACATATGTAACAGAAGGTTATGTTTATCTTATTTGTTTTAAGAAATATAACACTTCTTCTGTAGTTAATTATCTTATTACGTTTGTTTAATATCATATTTATTGCAGAGAAACAAAGTAAGCGTATGCCAGCTCGAAAAAGATATAAAATCGAGAAAAAAGTTCGGGAACACAATCGAAAGTTACGAAAAGAAGCAAAAAAGCATCCTAAACGTAAATATTTGCAGCTATACGTTTCAAACGTTATTTACATTTTAACAAGAGTAGTTGTAAAATATATTGATGGTTTCTTTTGATTTTGTAGGAAAACCGAAAGTAATTGAAGTCCCAAATCAATGCCCTTTTAAGGAAGATATTCTTAAAGAAGTAGAGCTTATGAAAAAGCAACACGAAGAAGAGAAACAAAAGCAACGTGAAGCTGCGCGTCAAAGAAAGCGAGAAGAACTTGCCAAAACCAGTCTTCAAGGATTAGTCTCAGCTGCAAAGAATAAACAAATGGAACATCAGAAGATGGAAGTAGATGCTGTGCATGAAAAAATAAAAGATGCTTTAGTTAAAGAGGAAAATTCGTTAAAAGCTTATTACAAAGAATTCAGGAAAGTTTTGAACGCAGCTGATGTCATTCTTGAAGTTGTCGATGCTAGGGATCCTTTGGGAACAAGATGTAAACAGGTATGTCGATATACGTTATGAGCATCAATAAGGTATCAAGTAACTGGTTTACGTTATAGGTTGAAGAAGCTGTACTGTCTGCGAAAGAAAATAAAAGATTGGTTATTGTCCTAAATAAGGCAGATTTAATACCCAGAGAAAATTTAGATCAATGGTTAACGTATTTGCGTGGGAGTTTACCGACTGTGGCATTTAAAGCTTCCACTCAAGACCAAGCTAAAAGATTAGGTAGAAGAAAATTGGGGAGAAAAACTGAAAGCATGATACAAAGCGGTACCTGCTTTGGTGCTGAGTTACTATTGTCGCTGCTTGCAAATTATTGTAGAAATGTTGAAAATATTAAAACTAGTATCACAGTTGGAATTGTCGGGCTTCCAAATGTTGGTAAATCTAGCGTTATTAATTCCCTAAAACGTAGTAGAGCGTGCAATGTGGGAAGTACTCCAGGAATAACGAAAGCAATGCAAGCCGTACAATTAGATTCCAAAATAAAATTGTTAGACTCTCCAGGAATAGTCTTTGCTAATTCTGGAGAGAACTCCGACGAATCTTCGGTGGCTTTAAAAAATGCAGTCAAAATTCAATCGTTAAAAGATCCGTACACGCCAGCAACCGCTATTTTGAAAAGAGTTTCCAAGCCACAAATAATGGAGATGTATAACATACCTGAATTTTCAACGCCCGATGAATTCTTTGCTTTAAAAGCTACCAGGATGGGGAAATTTAGAAAAGGTGGTATACCTGATATGGTAGCAGCAGCGCGCAGTGTTTTAGATGACTGGAACTCTGGAAAAATAAGGTATTTATGAAATGCTATATTACATGGTCTATTGGACGTATAATAATTTACGTTATTTCAATAGGTATTATACCGTTCCACCTGAAGAGCCGAATTGTCACCTGTCTGCAGAAATTGTAAGCCAAATGAGTAAAGAATTCGATATCGAACGTTTTGCTGCAGAAGAAAAAATGATGATCGATAATTTCATCGAAGAAGAAACTGCGAATAAACAAACTATTGATCCAGTATTAATTGCAAGTTCTGGTCCAGTTATATCCGCTATGGAGGTTGACTTACAAAAACAAGCGGTAAGTCAGATTTTATACATTTATATACGTATTTCTTGCTGATTAAGTTATAATGATAATCATTTTTGTAGCAAATTAAGATACAAAACAAACTGAAGAAAAAGATGGAGAAAAAATTGGAGAAATCGAAAAATCAGGTAAATGAACCGAGGAAAAAGAAAACAGATCCGATTTTTGAAATCGAGGGCAATCAGAAATTGAATAAACTTAATAAACTACAATTTAAGAAAGAGAAGAAAGACCGAGCCAGGAGAGGTAAGAACGCGTTTGTTTCTTGAGACATTATCTTATTTAAAATTAAAAATTAATCTATATCGTTGTCTGAATTTTATAGAAAAAGCAGCTGTTAAATTGGCGGATCAATTGGGAGAATTCAACATTTCAGCATCCGATGATTATGACTTTAATACAGATTTTGCAGAAAAGTAGACGTAAACATGTTTATTCTAAATATGTATGTAAAATGTAAATAATAAGCGATGTATAACAATAAAAAAAGTATTGTTTTCGTAGAAATAATTATCGACGAAAGATCAATTATTGACGAAACATTAAGACGGTAATCTCTTTACTTTCTTCTATTTCTTATTTTCATTACTTTCACTTTTTAACTCTGTTGATTTCGTGTTGCATTTTTGTGATAAATTCAAAAATATAACGGGACAATATATATCTATTTCGTGCATTTTATATTTTATTTCCGATTATTTATATATTATCTGTGCTGATTTATCACAAAGTACATTTAATTTTTTACTTATATTATTTATTTTAACTTATCACGTAGCAATATTTGATTACGCTATATAAAAAGCTATCGAAAAAAATGCTTGTATCATTTGCCATATCATAAGAGGATGCAATCGAGAAAGAGCAAAGTTGGCAGTGGAACGATAATCAGTGTATACATATGATAACACAACTACCGCATTACACAATTCATCGGTCATTCAGTTAGTAGACTTCAACAAGGCAACAGTAACAGATGGCAAGTGATTTTTAATAGTTATTTTTCCACGCATTTTCATCGCGTAACCGGGCTATTTGTTACAATTTTTCTTCGTGCAATATAGTTTTTGTAAAACAAATATAATGAGTAAGAACAAGGGATGCGAACCGTCAGTTACATTTCCGATAAAGCCACCTGGCCCACCGAAAGTGTGGAAAACTGTCGAGATTAAAAAAAAGAACGCGGACGTACCGATAAAATTCACCATTCAAGAGGTACCGGAAGACAGGTACGACGAGGTAGTAGAACATATGTGCAAGTATTTCATTGCCGACGAGCCCATGTGTAAATGTATAAGTAAGTTTGTTTTACTCTTCTAAACATTATCTAATTTTAACGTCAATGTTGCGGCGAAATATCATTGAAACGAATTTATATCAAAGGCGAAAAATATTATGATAACACGATAAAACAGATTACAGATAATAATATGACTGAAAAAATAATCTCATGTAACATCGCCATTCATTTATGTGACGAAGCAAAAAAGCCGCACAATACTAACGTTTTTATTTAATTATACATTCGATAAGGCACCTTGAGAATGCCGCAAAATTTTGCATAAGGCATCCGATTATGAAGAATATGAATATTAGAAATTTTTAAGTATTTTTCATATCGTTCATTTATAGAAACTTAAAGATATAGATCGAATACAGTGTGAAATACATGGATCAGTTGGTGTAAAATTTACATACACGTTCATTAATGCACCATAAAACATTTTTGCCTTGTTGCTCTTCTTTTTTTCTGTTTTGTCACGTTTCAGCTCCTTGTTTTATCATCCGTTTCAAAATCGTCCCGGTGCGACGTTTCTTTTCATTCTCTTTCAATTCAACGGTGCTTCTTTTACAGTTGGTATCCGTTCTTTTATATTTCAAGCGTATAAAACATTTGATTACAGTTTATCATATGCACATCTATGTCGAATAGTATTTATGTGGAAGGAGGAATAAGATTTTCGAGATGCGCAGGGAGCAGAAAACATTTTAATTTCTCTGTTTCTGTAGACGGGATAAACGATCCTGAATACGTGGAAACATTTCGATGTCTTTGGGACGAATTTATAAAATGTGGTTTGTCCGTCGTAGCGTTTACAGAGAATCCAGATGGTGGGAAACCTATAATTGCAGGAGCTAATATACTTACGTTATCTTTCAAGGATGAAAAGTTCGATATGGAGAAAATTAAGGTAATTACGATTCATTTCTCGTGATTCATAAGAATGAGTAACGTTAATATTTGTATACCTCTTTGACGGGGTATTGAACGTAAATGTTAAATAATTTCTAGTCAAAGAGGGGGAATGATGTGATGGATGTTGTGATAAGATTGAGCAAAGAAGCAAATGTGTTTGAAAAATATGGGGTGAATAAATATATGAACGCCTTTGGCCTTTCCGTAAATCCAAAGTATCGAGGAGCCTCTCTAGGTGCTCATCTTCTTAATGCCAGGTACAAAAGTTCAACTATTCCCTTTGACGTTTTCCAATATCCTCCGTTTGTTCTGTATTACTCGCTGCTTTTGATGTATATAATTCGCTTTCTATACATTACTTTTTAGTTTAATTTAATAGTTTTATCTTGTTTGTAACATCCAAATAAATAATTTTTGTTTAGGGTGGAAGTAGGTCGAGAATACGACATTCCGGTAACAGTCACGGCATTTACCTCGCCGATTTCACAGAAATTGGCCGAACGATGCGGCTTTGAAACCCTGGTTGAAAGAAATTACGACGAATTTGTGGATAAGAAGGGAAATTTAATGTTCCCAGGAATCGAATCGAAATCCATGAAAGTGATGGGCAAGAGGCTCTTTTAACATAAACGACATATTAAAGATATGATATCTAGTAGTTTAATACTAATTAGTATTAGTTAAGATAGGGATAAGTATTAGTTAAGATAGGAATAGCGATAAAAATAAATGAGAGAAATGGGACCCCTTGTAATCCGTAAGGTAAACAATAAAGATACTATTCCAACATAGTGCAAGATACGAGTAACGAAGCAACATTGTCCACTTCCGGGCATAGCAAGGGGGACAAGACGAGTAAATTATCTGACAATAGGACAAACGATCTCAATTTGCGTCAGCGGAAAGCTTTATTCTGCCGTTTGGTACGTGTTAAGCGATAGAATGAAAACGAATACAATTTTCTACTTCGTTGCTGAAATCGCGGATTTGCGGCAAGTTTGTAAGTAGTAAAAAGAAAAAAAAGGAAACAGATTCGCACGCGACTCGTCAAAGTTAGCGAAAAACGCGTTGACGAGGCGAGCGGCATTTAAAAAAGTCCTTTGTCGTTCGTTCGAAATACGTTGCCTTTGTCAGATGCGACACGTACCGAATTTCAATAGTTAAGCTATACGCACCCATGGCTAACTGTTTTATCATCGTTGCACACCGATATGCGGGTGGACGCACTTCCGCCTATTCTGATAAGCAGCGACGTTCGAATGCATCCGAAATACGCGTTACGAAATTTGAGCGACGCAGTCTCGTGTTTCGGATATAGGGGTCACGGGTACCTACCTAATTCGATACATGTTCGTTAACGGGATTGTCGTTCAACGCTCGATCGACATCTATCGCGATAATTAACGGCGAGCAAATAGTCATTTTCCAACCTCGTCCATCCACCGTTCTCTCTCTACTTACTGCACTCTGTGCGCATCTATCGAGACGCACTTCCTCCTCGACCTACGCCCTTTCCTCTTCCCGATCCTGTAGGTAATGCACAACGCGAAGTCGATAATCTTGACAAATGGATGTTTGTAGCGTGGGATTGCGGAACATTGGTTCCCTGATACTGCGAATGACAGGTTCCATCGAGCCACGGTTGATCGGTGCGCCTCGAGTACGAACGTTTTCTACGTGTCACCGATAAATTCTCTTTGAGACAGAAATTGAAAGGAACAGAGCCGGATCGTCGTACGTTCTTTTAAAAGCCACGCGTGTTCCGACTATATGCAATTGAACAAACATCGGAACATCTGTTGGGATATTTATGGATTCCTCCAGTGAAACTGTAAACTTTCGATGAATTGTCATATAGTGGGATAAGAGAAAGAGAAAGAAAGAAAAAGAGCATCTGTTTGTATCGTAAATCATACCTAAAACTTTGAAAACTCTTTTCAAGTTTGTGAAATGTCTACGTAAAATTTCTACATAGACGTATAACGTCGAATTTCTGTAACCGTTGCAAATGGATGAGAATTGTAAAAATTAAATTCGTTGATTGGTAATTACTTCTTAGTTGCACATTCTCTGTTGTGCCATATGAATACAAATTTCAAGAGACTTTTTGGGATTACGCGCGACAGCAGTTGGGTGGTCTACGTCCCGACAGGATTTCGTCGCGCATGCGTACGTTGCTGGCAAACTCCTACACGCGTACAGCATCGTCTACGAAGATGGAAGTTGGAGCGTAGAGTCGCCGCGAATTTGTCGGCCGCCTCAGTCGCGTTCGGCGCGTCGTACGAGCAAGTGCGTTCTCGTTCGTTCTCACCCTGTTTCCGTAACCCTCGCAGTTTTTCTCTCGATCCTCTTCCGCTTCTTCTTTCTCGATCTACCTCGTTGAAGCTTTATCTTCTTTCCCGCGATCTTTACACAGTCACCGATCGAAACGAAACGGCAACCCGCGAAACAACGTAACCAGAAGGATAATCAAAAATGAATCACGATTAAAAGATCGACATACGGATTTTCGTCGAAGGTGAAAAGACCACTGCAAACCACTGTTTTGCAGTCTTGCCTCTTTCTTTTTTCACTCTCAGAGATAGAGATTGTACGAAATCGTCCGTACGGAATAATCGTAGTGGTAGCGTTGAAAATGCCTCTCCTTTCGTTTCTTGGAATAATAAATACGAATTTCTTGTATCCATCGAGATTGAAAAGTCAATCACATCCATGTAATTCGATGCACATTATTTTTCTTCTGCGAATCTTCCACGAAGCTGATACAAATGCCAAGGCAGGGGTAGTTTGTTCATCGCGATGATCAGATAGATACTCGGCATCGTTTGAATCGTATGTTTGAATCGGAATTTAGTCCAGATTAGGTGAAATTGGCGGCTGACTTTCGTTCAGAAATACAAAGTTACGAGTCCTATTTTCCGTCAAAGTATTCGTCACGACCGAAATCTTGGAAATAGCGTCGACGCGAATCAATTTTCTCAACGAGGATCTTTCGTACGTTTAGATTTCAACGAGAGGCAACCGTGTGTTCCGAACGATGTGTAATATATCGCTGAGAGGTAACGTCCAGAATATTTCTTTCGCGACAGACCCGATTGACGAGCACAAAAGTAAAAGAACGTAACCTGTTGCGGAATGGATTGCCAACACGCCGTCGTTGCTTGCAAGTATGATACTGTGCATGTAGGATTCTCAAGCGTGAATGTTTTTTAAGTTGCTCAAAGAAAAGGAAAACGATTGGAAAATAATTCGAGGACACAGAAGGGTATTGATTAATTAAATAAGGATCAGCCATTTACCAAACAGGCTATTTCATTTCAGCATTTTATCGCATTTTTGACACGGGATTCGTCGATTATTTCATCGTTCCCTAGCGTTACAAAAAAAGAAAAGACGAAACTAGAAATATCGTGACTCTGTAAAAGCACCAAATTTATTCTGGCACCTAATTCGTTTTGAAAATTTTTAAAAATTTGTTCGTATATCGGCAGAGTGCGGGATTCGTAAGAAGCTACCGAGTAGCAATGACATATGAGGGTGAATTCGATAATGAGCGAATGTGACCGATCGGACACCGATTCCTTGCAGATAATAACGGATTCGGTGGATCCGTTCTTCTGCATCCTATCTGAATTCGTAATTACAAAAAGGAAGGAAGAAAAATGCTAAAATAAGACTGAAAAATAAAGGCGTCGTTGAAATATTTTATTTTCATCGAATTTATCGCTCGATTTGATTTGTTTCCTCCATCGCCACACTTTCGGACACGCGGTTCGATGACGCAAATGAAGAGGAATAAATGAAATTTTTGAATAAACTCGCCACAATGTCGTATCTTTTTTTTCTTTCTTTTTTTTTTTTTTTTTTTTTTTGTTTCGTTCATATCCGTAATTGCGAATCGTGCAATCGGACTTTTTTCAATTAGTTTTGCCACGATACCTACTGTTTGTTTTTCTTGTTTGCTTATGGGATTGTCTATATAGTATCATATCGATCTTTGCAATCGTGAGATTATTTCTATTGGAAAATTGATTATACTTCGAAGATCAAAGTAGTCGGACGTTTAGTCTGTAATCTTTGCCGCTTCTTGTTAGAAGATACTCCTGTTCGTCCTTGAACACTCGTATTTCGGGAAAATGTTCATATTCGTAAGAGAGATATAGCTGTCAAGGAAATCATTCGTCAAACGTTCATCATTGCGTTCATAAATATCATTGTAATTACGGTCGAAGTAAAAAGCTTCGCAATAGAATAAGCAGATTCGTAAAGAAAAAGAAATTTAATTTCAAAGATGATTATTTTAATTTTTGGTTCGGTTTCATTTTAACATTTAATCATTTTGCTATTCGCTCTATAGCTTCGAGTAAAATGTCAATGGGCACGTAAAAAGAGACCAACAACGAATACTTCAAAAGTTTTTAACCGATATCGCCCACACGCAGAAGCAAATAGACACATTATTTAATTGGATGAAATGTCGAGGCTAGCCAGGTTCGAATTTTATATTTTCGTTAATTGAATTTACTCTTTCATGTGGGCTGAACAGAAGCAAGCAGAGTAGAAACTACTAGATAATGCGACAAAGAGGACGCTAATTTTGCAATGTTTAGTCTAGTTTTGACATAGACAGATTTAAGTAGACTGCATTTGGAACGAAAGATTGTCCTCTAGATATCCTCGAGAGCGCGTGTTAATCTACTTTCGCGCGATCGCTCCGAGGATATGGCGATTAGGGGGTGGTCGCGTTTCTTGATTAACACAAACTGTGATCATTCTCCGACGCATTCCTTCGTCAAATCTATCACCAAATTGTATCTATATCCATAAACATTGAGTACGCTGCCTTTGATCTCGCGATTCATTGTGGAATTGTATCGACCTACACGTGGTATTCGATATGGCGTTATTACATTATATCCTGTTAGCGAAAAGAAAGAACAAAAATTCCATGCTTCGGAATTAATTAAAACATTGCAGTACCCTGGTTCTTCTTTATTAGTCTCTTCCCATCAACACATATACAGATATAATCTTCCATCGAAATATCAAAGATACTCTTTTATAACAAAGCTTGCTTTCTGCCAGGCTGATTCTTTTACGGATAAGCTGGCAATGAATTTCAATAAAAGTGGCCGTGAAATCGCAGTAGCCCAAGAAGCGGGTTTCTTACGCTCGAGTACATTCGAATGGAACATGGTTGCTCAGATTTGTTCATTCGTCGGCCTCCAAAGAGCATCCTCCGGTTCTATCGCATCTTCGTCCGATTCCACGGCTACTTACGACCCTTTCTTCTATCGGCCGCTTCTCAAAGCTCGTAGAAAGGTCACTCGAGACGTAACTGGCATAACGAAATGCTTGCACGTAAGAAGAAAACGTTAGCTCTAACGGGGCAGCTTCTTCTTCCGCATATTCTGATTTTTAAGCTTCGCATTTGCAACCGGTCGCGTTGCGACCCTTCACGATGATTTACGATCTCGGTATCGTTACAGTAATACATCACGTATTTTATCCACGATCCAACCGAGTTCCGAGTTCCCTATCTTCGTCTCAGACAGCAGCAATATCAATTAACAGAGTCCCGAACGGGAGAGATTCGATACGAACGTTTGATCGTTCGACTGATACGATATGTCATTAGGAAAAGAATCGATCGTCCCTTTCATTTCCTCGGAATTCTCATTCCAGTCCCTCTCTATGGAAACGCAAAGGTATTCTAATGCTTCTAATTTGTACGGCTTTGGACGAGTAGAATGGTATTTTATTATTTGCATCGAATTCTCATCGTCTCGTTGTCATAACGATAGACTAGGTTTATAAAGCGTGTATTATCACTTGTCGAGTTGCCGTTCCCTACCTACGTATCTCGTTTCTCTTCTTCCCGAGAGACCTTTTTACGATCGCCTCGAAAGTTGTTGAAACAAGAAAGCGATCGATACGATTACATTCTTGTCCGTACTTATCTTGTTTTTTTGCATGGCGATTCGCGCAGACGAACTTGTGCGATCGAAGGTACGACCAATGCCATTGAATCGAGTATTTACCTCTTTAATCGAGCCGGAAAACAGTGTCGCTTCGTTTCGAACGGACAAACAAAGTATCGAATGATCGAGTTATCCCAAGCAGAATCCCTTCGAATGCTTGTTTCGTTATTCGTGCGGATATATTCTATATTCAGCAGGCGACGGTGTCGAGAAGAATGTGCGAGAATCACGTTGCATCGTAATTGAAAATCCAGTGGACGAGATAGAAATCGTTCGGACGTAAACGAAAGAGGGAAATCGGTCGCGCAACCGCGGACGGGCAACGAGATGAAGTCATCGGACGCTTAGCCAGAGATCGGCTGGAAGCCATGAATTTTTCGTTGCGGTTTCATCGAGTAAAAACTTGAATCGCGAATAAAATCGCGGTGAAGAGGAACAGCACGATCGCAAAGCGTTCGCGAACGACATGTCCGAGGAAGAAACGACAGAACGGGCCGATCGTAATGAAACGTTCGAGATAGACGGACTGATTCAGGGGAATCGTACGGGGGACCTGCCGGAATTCTTCAACGTCACTCCACTCGATGTCAACGCGACGAACGAGATCGACTCATTCTACTTCTACGAGGTGAGCTAAAGAAAACACGGCTGCCCCTGTAAATATATTCTTCTGTTGAAGAGAAACGCTTTAAAACGCAGAGACGGCTAATCGACCAAGAGATCGTAAGTAGAGCTCTTGATGCAAGAGTATCGATTTTAAACGCAATTTCTCTGTTCTCGGTCTGATTCCATGGAATGGTTACTTACCTATAACAGTACAGATATAATTAGTCGAAGCTGTAAACGATCCAAAGAAACGGTAAGCTGTGTTTGAAACGCGTTAAAAGCTTTAGCTTTCTATTGGCTAACTAAACCGAATAGATCTGCGATTTGACTTTGATTCAAACATCTACTTGGCCCACCGTAGAACTATGACCAACATTCCACTGTTGTCCGTCGAACCGATTACAAACACAGAGTTTCCCCGATTCCCTGTCTAAGTAGCAGATGCATCAGATCGTCGTAACATGTGGTAGATAAATACTCGTCAATTAGCTGGAAATTATTTAATCGAGCAGCAATGTAACGTAATTAGATTTCGATCTTCTTGTTTCTTAGTACAAATTAATTCATTTAAACAAGATCTTTGATACTACCTATGTATGTTTCTGCATTACGATTAAATTAATGAAACAGCGACTATGAAATTACAAAATGGGGAAAGGTAAATGAGACGACGAATAAGAGAAAGGTTCCACTTAAATGTCACTTGGCACGCGAACTTGGACGGTAGAGAGGTTCTTTGAAAACATGGTGATTTCATGGAAATCGTAGCAAAGATGTAGCGAACAGCCTATTAGATTCGTCTCGTGTATATAACTTTTTCATCCATGATATTTCAATAGATATTCCGGTGAAGATTCGAAATACATAGAAGAGTCGTGACTGTTATTCGATCGTAAAGCGGAAACCTTTGAAATTTCACGTGTTTATCGCGGAATACGAATTTCATCTGGATTTGAATTTTCATTCGAATACAAATCCCATCGGTAGTGCCGTTGTCAGTGAACGAACGATGGTCGTTTGCGGTTAAATTTCGAACGAATAAGAGCCAAAGTATTCGGCATCTGGAATTTAAAAACGTTGTTTTTGCGCTGGACAAAAGTAAAAGTTATTTATACGATTATATTAAATATGGCTTAAAAAACAAATGGGACACTGAGGGAGAAAGCGGACTGAAAAAGCCATAATAAATTTATTCGTTAATAACATTAACATTAAGTAACGTTAATTTATTCTAGTGAATCGTATTAATCGTATGAAATCATTTTTTTTTTTTTCAAACGAAACCAATCTGTTTTACATATTTTACTAAATTACTTAATTATTTATTGAGAATTGGAGTTAGTTCAGTTTTGCTTTTTTCCACTTGGATTCGATTAGAATCTAATCGCAGTTTATCCGAGAATCCGTGAAAATATAAATGGTATCGGAGCAACGAATAGCGAGAGTATTTACGTTTTCGTAACAGTGCATTTACGTGTCTCGAGGGACACGTGGACGCAACGTTCGGCAATTTCTCAAATGATGAAGTGACGTAATGTACTTCCCACTGTAACCGGGTCATTTGAAACGAAGGTAGTCGATTTCTACCTTTGCCCGTCAATTAGCGGAGCGGATGCAATTACACGCGAGTAAATTTGGAGGCGAAGATAAATGTTAAAAGAATGGAAAGCAGCTCGGTCACGGTTGCTAACTAAGAACTACGTATACTCTAACGCGGAAACAGCTATTTCATATACACGCGTGCATATATAAAGTTCCCTTTGTATCGTGGTTAACGCAAAGAAAAATAAAAATCGTAACATCGAGAGCAAAAGTAACTTTTCGCTGCAACGTGGAAACATTAATCCGGTTGGTCGTTTCAACTTTTAAATACCAAAAGAAAATTATTTATATATTATTCGTTTGTATATTACACATTTGCATTCTCGACAAGCTCCCTGTCATCGACAAATGACGATTATGCCTGCGAGATTTAATCGCCGCTTACGTCCGTTCACTTCGATAAACGTTGCCGATACTTTTTATTTCGCAAATCGACTAAAACGATTTTTATTGAGGATCGAAGTCGAATGGAGTCATTGTCTGCTCGCAAAAAGATCGTATCGAAACGTTGTCATATCGTACGAAGGTTTTTTCATTTATTACTCCGTCATCGAGTTTCAGAATTGCCACGACAAAGGCAAGTTTAGAGGATAACCGTGCAAGACGCGTATTTATGGTGCTCCTCGTACGAACATAATGGAAAACTGTGATAACGTGGAATACGTGTTTTTCTTTCATCCCGTGGTGTTTCTTTCGTTTCGTCGCGATCTCTGACGACATAAATCTTCCTCCGAAGATCTTTCGTCGTTGAGGATAAAGAGGCGATATATCTGCGTGCCGCGAGCTGCAAATTTGCAACTGTACGAATATAAGCGTACGATATATTCGTTACGTAAAAGCCAAACTATCCAACTACGATTCCGACTAGAAACATTTTCACGATATTTTTGGTAACTATTACAATAATTTCTTGAATGAAATTCTTGGTCGGGACGAAATTTACGAACCGACAAAATGCTGCTGTCCGCTGATAATTGCGATTCCACTATTCGGAAGTCGTATTTCTCTAGGCTCTATTCCCGGCTAAATTTCGAAAGAGGATCGACGCATATTAAATTTCATGGAGCACCGTACGACGCGTAAGAGGGTTGTCAGCCGGCTAGCCAAAACACGACGAAACGTCGACGATCGAATTAAAACGGGCGCCTGTCCGATCTCTATGTTAATTCGTCGGCCCCGAACCTACCTCCGACCTCTTGTCACCTGTTCCGTTTCTACTCGTTTCCTTGACACGTGTCTCACGCCCGCCTAAAAAATCACTCCAACGATCTAATGATTGTCGTTCTACGCGTAAGGACATACGATGAATAGACCAACCCGGACGATTCTTATTGGCTCTCGTAAATCGTTACAAGATGTTACAGGAGACGTGTGACGCAGCGTGGGAGTACGTTCCACAGATAAACGCGAGCGAAATTAAGTAGATTGATCTATCGTTACCCGACAGATCTTTTTAAACACGTTCGCTGCCAGCGGACGAAAATTTTCGGAAGAAGAGTCAACCAGAAACATACGGCGCTTTTATCGCGACGTTACTTTTTGCCGAGTACCTCGTTGGTTTGTTTAATCCTCGAAACGAGTTTCGTTTTCAACGTTTGTCAAACTTCCGTCGCTCTAAACGATAAAAAGGATACGTTCGAGGAAACAGCAAAGCGAAATCGTCACTGCAAAGTACATACGCTCGATATCAGTCTCGTCTAAAGCTTTCTATATTTGCACGATGCTGGAAAAAAAGGAGGAAAATTTAACCGTTTATCTTTTTCGAAAGAGTCGATGAAAACGGAACTCGTATCCGACAAATTGCTCGTTCGCAAACAAAATCTTATCGGCTGTTTCGATGGAGAAGAGCGACGTGACGCGTGTGTCTCGATCGTTAGTCCCTTGGGGCGCGTCGATCAATTTAAAAGCGTCGGTATTCGGTGTCCGCACGGTGATTTCCTGGCTGTTTGCAATCTCGTCCCGTCACCGGTACCCCGCTTCTTGCCTCCTTTCCGCGAACGTCCAGGGCTAACCGATCCGAGTCGCGCGACCGCTTTGTAAAAGCATCGCGACGAGTTGCCTCGTTTCGCACCACCGACTGGCCGTTGATTGCAGAAACCCCGCCACATGGGAACTCGCTTATTTTTACTAGGAATGCGCGTTCGCGGTAAAAGAGAGGACGAAAGAATCAAAGAAGGTGGGAGAAGGAACGAGGGAGGAAGGGGGTCATTGACGTGATGCTGGAAACGGACGGGTGATAAAATTAAGCTCGCAACACGATTCCGCAAAAGACGTGGAAAATTCTTGATCCATCTGTCGTTTTTAGTTTGTCGTTTTGTCGTATCCTCGTCTTTTGTATATCTATGCGATTTGTAATTAAAACGAAGACGCTATCTGATGCGCTATCAAATCGAGGATGGCTGATATCGTCGTGGGGGAAACGGGCGTTGAAAAATGACTCTTCGGTAAAGCAGGGAAGAGAAAAGACGGAATTACATAGCGCGAGAGAACGGACGGACGTAGAATCGTAGAAACACAAAGTTAAATCCTCGAATCGTTCAACGTTGAGAAACGTTGTGTCGTCGAATCGTTGACATAAGTCGGTTTGTTGAGACAACAGTTGTTGACCAGCGGTTTTTATTCAAATACTATCTTTGGGAACGAGATATACGAACAGTTCAGAGACTACGTCAAAATTCCATTTATCTCAAGTCCATTCATCGAAATGGTAATCTTTGATAAACGTTTAATTAGCTGGATCTTTATCGAATGAATTTACTAATTTTAATATGATCTGCTATTATGAAAATGTAAATTAGTGAATTCCGAATTATACGAACACCAATTATATACAGAGCTTATACGCAAGTCGAAAATATAGAATAAAATGTTTTCATACGACGCTCGGTTTCTGAAAAAATTGAGTTCGCAAATTCATGACGTATACTTTAGCTCGGTTAAATACCGACGAGATATGAGCGTACGAGTTAACAGGCGGTTATTATACACACGAGAATAAGCAAAAAGTGCAAAATTTCTGCGTTTAAAGTTTCATTTTCAAGAAGATAAAGTTTAAATATGTTTAATTACGAACTGGTCTGGTATACGCGCACGATACGTTTTCAAATTTATTTTTCTCGAAAAGCACGAAGCTTCTTCTGAAAGAATCTTATTCTGCCGATTATTTACTTTCGTTCGCGTCGAAATTAGCCAGGTTAAAGTATGCTTGTCGAATCCTCAAAGTCGATCGTCTCGAAAACGAAGCTTCGGATGAAGAAACACGAATTTCTTTTCACATTTCTTCAGGTAGGATCATCCCCTGCGCGGTAGTACTACGATTACTACACCACGCTGTATAGTTATAAACTGTTAACAGCAGGTAGTTTATAAACTGTTTGCCCTCCATCGAATTCAACTAAATGAAATTCCGTTATATATATTGTACGTATTGTATATATGTAGAACGATATTTCGAACGATTTATTATCTTGTTCGAGATACCAAATAATCGAAATATCTTTTTTCTTTTTCTATACTTTGGCGCGAGTCGTTTATGTAAAAAGTCTTTACAACTGGAAATAATAGAATCGTGTTATTTCGCTATTGAACCTACCTGCTCGGTTCGGTCTCTTTCCGCCTCTCGCCATTAACTGGAATTTAAAGCTTGTTCCGAGTACGGACGCAATTACCGTAGCCCCCAATTTTTGCCGGTTGATTACGCAGAAAACAACGAGTCTTTCGTAAAATACTGTTCCTTTGCTAAAATATTGTGCAAGATGAACAGCCCTTGCGCACGATTACGACCGAATTATATTACCACACAGTCATGAAAATCATAGCAAGGAGATTTGTAAGAAAAGCGATATGCAGCGTAGCTGGAAGGAACTTACAAAACTGATGATTCGAAATTTCTGTTCTCGCAAATTATAAATCGTAGCTGTGATATTGGCCACGAAACAAAACTTTTTCTTCGTCCATTTTTTACGATCCGGCCGCCAATTTATTTCGCTGACTGTGAAATCAATCGTCCGACCAGAGGCTTCAACGCTTCGGTTTTATCAACGACACGATTCGCCGAAGCGCCGACTCTTTTGCGGTTAAGCGTACGACTTATACTCTAAAAAGTATCTAAAAAGTTATTACCGTGGAATCTAGTCGATACTTTAACTCGATTCGACGGATACGGTAATTCGATGAGAAAATTTATATACAGAAGAGACACAAGTAGCTGCCAAGCCAAAAAATTCGTATTTTCATGAACTTTGCCAAATAATGGATGATAAATTGGTTCCTAAACAGATATTCCTCTCGTCTAGCAAATGTTCGACGAGTATACTCGACGTATTACGAATCTTTACGTATGTTGGTACGTTTTTATGTACTTTATGTACATTTTAAGACATCGGTAATAATGGAAACTCGGTGGCCGAGTGTGGCCGTAAAGTCGAACCAGGCGGCTACCGTTCGATCGACGATAAAATTACTAGGTAAACATTTACGAGTCATGAAAGTTATACGGGCACGATGATGTACATATTAGGACGGGAACTTTCTTAATTAAATGAAACTCCAACAGAACGTGGTAAATACATTGTTTCCCTAGTTGCATTGTTGGTCCACCAACAACGTGCCAACATTTTCAGTAAACATCCTACGTTTGCGTTCAACAAATATTGTTCGCGTGTTTAGATAATAGCAACATAGGAAGATGTCGCTTAGACGGTGATTCGCATTGTTATACAAATCTCGTAATGAAGCTGAATAGGAGTTGCGTGCTTTTATGTACAAAAATACATAAGAGAATCAATTAGACCGAATATTCTAGGTTAATGAATTAGCAACGAACTGATATACTTTTATGGAAACCTGGAGCATTTAATAGATTCCAGGCTAAATTGTTGCGCGAACGATAAGTCTACTGCTCGAAAAACATTATTCTACGTAACAAAGATGAATAATGGAAGATACAAAACATCGTGCCACATAACGAAAATGAGAAGCGGAAGACAAAAAACGAAGCTACCGAGGAGAAGGATATCGATGCGTTTGACATGTCGTGAAAACGATGTGATTCCGGCGCTATCTATAAGAGAAGATTGCAAAAGTATCTAATAAAGCTGCGATGCATTATAACCATGGAAACACAGAGACCTGAAGTTGTTTTTGCGGGTTTAGACCAGGTCTGGATATTCCGGTGATCCCGAAGATAGAAGACCACGATGGAGTTGTTTACGATCGTCGGGAGAAAACTTGGAGGATCCCAGTGCCGCTTAAGACGCAGGGGAAAAATGAAGACACGGCTTTCATCTACGCCCTAAGCCATATATCTTCCTTCGCGCTATCTATTCCTTATCAGCTAGTTCGATCGTTCGATAGCGGAATCGCGTTGGTCTAACTTCGTCTAGTTAATTCGCTAAGGAATCGTTTCGATCACTTTTTATTTCTATTTTTATCCAAGGTGGCTTCGAACGTAAAATTTTATAAATAGATGAATAGGACAAATGACTTTTACTATTATTCGTACGTGGCTACGTTGTTCAAGGACTGACGTGGATCCGTAATATCGTTCGGTTATTATCTTTTTTACGCCGGTAATAGTCGTCAAACCTTTCGTAGGAAACAAGCCCATTCGTTACCGTGACGGCTAACTAATAACACGTGCACGAATTACCGATAACACGGACGTTTATCATTCACAAAAGCATATTTTCTTACTCGGCTGTCTACGGTGCACTCGCTATATGCGCGCATTATTTTTAATACGACGACTAGAAGTCTAATTTTATGTGCCTCGACGCTCGCCTTCGCATTCGCACTGAATTTAAATATCGTAAATATCGCGTTATGTGGCCGTTCTTCTTCCTACGTTTGATCTTTATCAAAGAAAAAAGAATTCATTATGTATGGTCGTATGCAATAGACTTAAGTGAATTGGCATAATTTTCAAAAACGGGCAACGGAAGAAAAACGAACAGAGGATCGAGCTTTATTAACGTGCATTTTGCGCAACGCACGCACAAAGTTACGTTTCTCTGTTTATTTTTAATTTATTCTAAACCGACGAAAGACGCAGAAACTTAATTTGACACGTTGCCTTTCGTGCATTTCGCGCAAGTACATATATTCTATTGTTTACTGTTTTATCGTTCGAGTAGATTGTTTTTTCCTCTTAATGATTTAGTGAACTACACGACATGGTTTACAACGTTTTTGAAATCCTAGCCTGATTTTACTACAAAAGATATGCATTCACGTTTGCACGAATCGCGCTGAATCCATAGCGAGGGCAATTTATCGATATATATTCATTTTCGATCGATGCCACGGAAATTTATTATCGTAGCATTTCGTCGAGCGTGATTATGCGTGATCACATCGTTCGCCGCCTATTTTTTCTGCAGCATCGATATTCAGAGAAGTTGAGACCTATCATTTATGGATTGAAACGCGCGCGCGAGTAACATAAAACGAACGACGCTACAGCTGAAATGGAGCACGAATTTCGAATAAACACTTGGACGACTGTTATGTATCATTTTACAGTTTATTTTACAGTTTTGTCGTCTCGTATCGAATAAAGACGATTACAGCCTCATATACGATGGCTCGTGAAAATATCTAGAGATATAACAGAACATTTTTATGTATTTATCATACGTGTTGTACGAAATTATTCATTGACTCTGTAATAAGACGCGATTATCGTGATTATATTGTTAAAATTTTCAACGAATCTGGATATTGTATATGGAAATATATAGAAGTTGCAACATGTTTAATGCAAGCATATTCCGAAAGATCGCCAATGAATCCGAACATAATCGATTGTTCGTAATATTGGAAAATCACAATATTTGATGGAACCATCTTTAGCACAGGCTATACGTTTAAAATCATTATTCGTGTCTATATATGAATTCTTTATTACGCGAATATTCGCAATAAATATTCTGTAATCTAAATGCAATCATATCACCCTATCTCGATTATAAACAAATGTATACAATTTCAAATTCATATCTCATATTTCATATTTTACCAACGTGATAATGATAGAGACATCTGTTACTACAGCGTTAGTGAAATTTCATAAGGTTTCGTATAAAATATATAATATATTCATGAAACATTTGTATAAATGTTTAAACGTTATACTTTGACGAACGACTGTATAAACTATTCGTCCCCGATTGCCATGGAGTTTCTTGGAAATATTTGAACTGTCCCTTCGAATCATATTCGATTTGCGTCGAACGTTGTTCGTTTCGCGATGTCTGAAGATCAAAGGTAACGTGAATCGTAAGTCACGGGTAATGCGAGTTAATCTGGTCGCGATAAATGCTTCGGTTGGGCAGATGATGGCGATAAAATTAATTACACGGTCGCTCAGAGGACTTGGTGATTTTGCGGACGGAAATTAATGGTTCCTCGCTGGCCGCTAAACCACCCTGTAATCTACGTCTAAACTTACGAGTTCGGTAGCGGTCGTTGGACGAACGTGTCACAAATTCAATTGGCTCGTTATCGAATTACCAACGGTCCAATTTCGTTCGTGTTTTTCTTTGAGTCAAACGTCTTGCAGTTATCTCGGCTATACAGGGGGTACAATTTTAAAACTCGAAGCTCTTGTATTAAAACCGTAAATCTGATTTTTAATCCATCTTTTAATAGCGCACACTTTCGGACTGTAAATTGATCCCATACATTCTTTCTTTATACATACATGTATATATGTATGTACGTATTTATCTTTTTACGTGTATTTTACTTTTGGATCCGCTCTATTTACGTACGTTGGATTCGCTTTGTTCCGCCCATCCGGATAATACGATTTCAAATTCTTTCGACTAGCCTTTAGAATCGTTATTAAAATGGTATCTCTCTTTTCAAAAATTTCCTATTGAATCCTGCTGGATCGCCGCTATCAGAACATAGCGGCAACCACGTGTTGCTATTGACTGTCTATCGATTCTAGCAGCGACTAAAGTACCTACGTATCGTTGAATGTGTATCAATGACAATTAATTGTTTCGTCGCGCGTGAGAAATTGCCACACGATCGTGAAACGGAATAATACGTTTGTTCACAATTCGAACAAATAATTTTAGCGATAAATTTTAACGAGACTGTCTCTGAAAAGAAACGAATAATTTTCGTTTGCCGCTATTGTAAATTTATATAACAGAAAGAAACGAGAGTCTCAACGGCAGATAATAATACAGTACGTGACAATTTTGTCCAAGACACCAAAATTTCAGCTTGTTTACTAGACGAAAAAGAATCACGATGCGACGTTGGCCTTTCCTTGAATCTTCGGAGAAAATAATAGTGTTCGCGTTGGTCAATCGATTTACTTTAGGAATTCTGTCATCTTTGCTTCGCGAAAGATCAGATCAAGCTGATCGTGTCAACAACATGGGCATTTCCGATGTTTTAGCAGATCGTTCTTCGAAAGTGCTACGCCATCGAGATGATCATCGTCCGGTATTTCCGAAACTTGAAATTATCCGAAAAAAGTCACACGAGTAATTGACGACGAAACTCCAGCTAATTCGTAGTTTACTCTACCAAATGTAATAATCGAACTTCTTATTTAAAATTTCAATTTAAATGCACATGTTAATTTTAAGCGTCGTGGCACGTTCGAATCGGACGGATACGTTTAAGTAGAAAATCGTCAGCCACGTTTTACCGGACAGATAGACAGACATCGTGAACGAATCTCATCACAGACGTCAAATTCGTCGAGAACATACCGGAACAGTCATCGAATCGACGTGTTTCGAAGGATCGCGTCGATACAGGAAACTTGGACGACTGTGATGTCGTAACAAAAGCGCTATTAACCGACTGCCACTTCGAACAGTCATCGAGAGTCACGTTACGTGACATCCGCGTGTTATGTGGCTATGATTTACAAACGTTCGCTATTCCAAACTACTTGTTAGTAATCGTCATAACTATAATGGCGGTTCCATTTTTGGCCAGTGGATATCTCGCGCTCTCGTCGTTTCGAAATAATTACTAACAAATTGATAGAATACGTTTACACAGGATCTTTAAATTAATTGCATATGAAATATGATTTGTGAATTCGAATGAATCGATACTGTCAAAAAGAAAAAGAAGAAAAGAAAAGAAAAAAGAAGGCACAAATTTGCTTTAGATACGTTCATACGGCCTAAAATAATTATTCAAATGATCGGCTACCGCGGATTTTTTTATATCGATGATCGACATAAACTTGCAGGAACGGCACGATATATATAACATCGAGGCGAACGCGCGTAAAATTTCGTTACAATCGAAAATTATTTTACGATATTATTATACGGTAAACAGCGTGGATCGAGCAACGTGTGATTTAATCGAAAATGCGCTGTATTAGTCGGCGGATCTTCAGATTTGACATTATTAAATTCCGTGCTACTTTGAAACTCATTAGCCTCCCTTGGGACAGAACGGTACGAAGCCGGGTAACGTTCCCAGACTGTACACCGAATTTGCCTGGAACGGATCGTCGGTTCGCATTTACTAAAGTGTCGCGACGAACAGAGAATACGTAATACGCGGAACGACGCGTTTCCCGCACCCCGCCCGAGCAATCACTATAATTTTCAGCAAGCCGATCGATGCACGCGCCGTGTAATCTTAACGGCCGACTGATATATGACCGCTACTTTTCTGCAAGGACAGGCAGGAATTTTCAAGATTACAGCATTTCTTATCCTCGTACGTTCAACCCGTCGATCGAGAATTCACGGTTGTATCGCAATAACTTAGAGGCGGATTTCGCGAATCCATCGAACAGGTGTAATTTATCCAATTTCCTTTTACATCGAAGTTTAGTCGATAAACGATGGTTAACGATAGTCAAAAATTTCTTCCAAGTCGATTTTTCACGTTTTAAAAAAATGTCCATAGTCGCGTCCTTCTTCTACTTGCAAATCTGCCATTAAACCATTTCCCAGTCTGTACAGAACTTTAAAGTTTGTCTTCCAACGTAAGTAAGACTTTTGGTGGAAATATGTGCGTTGACACCGTAACAGTTTTATTAAATCGATATTCCAGCAGGTCACAAATCCTGTGAAATTTCTTTGAGGGAATATTACATCCCGAACAGAGGCGGAAGTTGTCTTCCGGTGGAAGGTGATCCGCTTTACGGGCATCGCGCGTTTTACCCCGTTCCCGGTACAAACACAAAATTCAATCTTCTCTTTATTGTCTGCGTCTTCTCGGTCCCGTTTCTTGTTTTACGCTTCATCGTGTTTCGATATCGTTTAGTATAAACATTTGTTCGTACGTATTAACAAATGGTGAAACAGCAAGCGAATGCTAGGATATAAATATCGTTCATTTAGAACATTCCACGCTGAATGAATAGCGAATGTTAAATGTCTCTGAAAAGTATTATCGTGTATCTTATTTCTCGTTAAAACACAATATTAATATTATTCGAAGCTTCGCGCAGTGTGCATTTCTATTGTGCGCTTTTGTAACAGATGAGATATTGTTAAAGCGAAACATTGATATTATATGGACTTGGTGGCAAATTTAACTTTATGCGTCACTTCTTTCGTAAATATTCTTTCATGTTTATTTCTCATTTATTTTGTTATTCTATTATACGCCGAGTACGTCTACTATTTCTACCAACTAAAAGTAAATCATCGGGTTAAAAAAGACTGCGTTCATTCGTCCGTGTCAGACGCAGATTATTCCTCTCTATTCGAGAAAATAACGGTCGTTCGATGACAAAGTCGTCGAAAGAGATTCTCGCCTATAATAAAGACCCATAGTTGGAAATTACATTTTAAGAGTTTAGTTTCAATTATAGCGAAGACTTTATAATGAAATGAAATTAGAATAAGTTTAATAGACTAGACGAGAGTTAAAATTCGATCTTTCCTTCGCCATACCTTTTATGCGTAAATATCGGACGAAGAATTTCTCTAACGATTTCGATTATGAGAAGAGGATAACTTTAAATTACAACTTATAATTAGCTGGATCGTGGAGTCGTGATAATAGCGCATTATCGAACATGGTTCGAGTTCTTGGAATTCGACTATAATAAAATTCGTAGACACCTGCACATATGTGGCCAAAAGAAATGGCGAGAAATCCCGTTTGCGATTTATCGCTCCCACAGGGATCGTACGGCATCGATTCGCGCTACTCTTGATCCTTCTCTGATTTCAGTTTGGTTTGCTGCAACACATTCGAGATTGCACTTTGCTCTCTCGCTGAATTCAATTATATCGTAAGTTGATCGTTGCTATTACTCGAAGAACGTGCTAGTTTCTTCGTTAACGTCTTCGTACGTCTCAGTATCTGTCGATAACTGTTCACGATTGTTTTTTTACTTTCTGCTTGAATATTTTCAATAATTGTATTGCTCAATTTGATTTATTCATTTCAAATGCCGCGTTCGATCGGAATACATATCGTTAACGACGCAGGTTCGATAGTGCTCAAGCGCGATAGTAAATATAATGGCTAGAAAAATCTTTATAGCATATTCTTTATAGCAAAATTCTTTATAGCATAATGCAAAACTCCTTGTGCTTCGTAGTCGGGGCTTGCGGACAAAATCAACGAAATTCCACCGGCTTTTACCTTCAGACCCGTTAAATCACTGATCGATCGTCACTAGCGTTGTTATAAATCGTTGGCGACACCCGCCGCGCCAAGAATACATCCGAGAAAACGCGAAGGAAAAAGTGGTCCGCTTCGACCTGGAAGCTAAGTAGGGTCTCATATTTCTTCGCCACATCTTGGCAAACCCTTTTCGTTAGGAAAGTGCCTACCAGCCCTCGATGCTGTATCACGCTCGTTTCTCCAGCTTTTTGTCCGCCAGTTTCGCTCGATTCGTGACTAAAACCGAGATACCAGGGGTTGCCCGTGCCGGAAAAGTTTCCCCGATCTCGATGTATACATTCCTAGACAGATATCTTAAAATACGACGCTCCCTCCTGCTTTGTCGTAGCGGAAACTTCTTTATTTACTTGTTTATCCACGCAGCCTGGACCTTCGACGTGACATTGCACCCCCTCTTCTCGTACAGGCATTGATTTTGGATTAATCACACTCGACCGGGACCTATATTCATAAGCGTCCCCCTGGATCTTTCTCGTTGCCAAAGTCAATTGTTTTCGAGTTTCGGATAATCGATAAAGAATCAACCGTATTATATCGTATTGAAGATGATCAAGGGATCTCTTATTCGATGAGCTCGCTGTCCTGCCAGCCAATTTCCCCTTTCTGAATATTTATATCTGCCAAAATGCCGTATAACGATTCGATAGTTTATGAAGCGATAAAGTCAACCGCGTTATCGTTTTCTTATTACCCCAGATTATATTTTTTTATGGAGGTAGTTCTTACATGGAACAGTGAATGGTCGATTCTCCGCGACGCCGACGCGTCGCGTCGCCTTCGATTTGCATATATACCTCCCTGTGTTCGACAGAAGTTTCTTTACAACTTTGCATAGAGCGTTGCATGGTTAATATTGTACGTTATACCATTGTAACGAAGACAAACCTCACGTTTGATTTATCAAATTTGAATTGTTTTCCAAATTCCGATTTCTGAATATCGCCGCGAGATTCATAAAGGAACTACCGATGGATTTTATCCACTTCGTTAAAGACTGTAGCTTCAAATTCTTGATGATCGCGCGTCATTTTAAAAGAAATCATACGAAATAAATTCCTTTTATCCTGATTGCGTTCTGATCATCATCTTGTTCCACCGAGAACAGAATATTACCGGAACGAACAGGGTCTGCAGGAATACGGAATAACTGAAGTGAACCCACAATCTGATTACTGATTTTATATAACGACACGAGCTCAATTGTATTTTCTACATGAAGAGAATTTTTTTACGAATGCAAATTTTTTAGCATCAGGCAGATTTCTAATAAATCTGAATCTCTGACGAGATGGACATTTATTTTATGGAGGATAAAAAGGAAAAGAAATACATAAAATTTTTGTTTTCGTTCAAATGAGGTGTATTAAAAGTTTGTAGATTTAATTTTAAAATATCAGAAGAGAAATATCAACATCCGAACAGCGTTTTAATTATTCCCTCTAAATTAAATTAAATTAAATTGTAATAATTAAAACTGTTCAGAGGAGCCACCTAAATTATCATATATACAATTTATTGAGAATTCAAAACAGGATTTGTCGATAATGAAATATTCTCATCGGTTTCATCATTATGCAAACATTTTCTAATTATGCTTGCATCTATGCAATGTATATTATGTAATCACCGGCACACGTACATAACTGCGAATTCCGGAAGTTGCAAAGTTTAGCGATTGACGAGGAAATAACATACTTCACGTGCGAGATCATCTCGTAATCTATAACTCTTCGGAGTTTCGTTGTTTATCTGCCAACATCCAAAAGTTTGTATCTTCGTAAAACATCAGACGTCGGTAGTCTCTTCTTCTTACGTCTAAATTCCTAGCCTGAAAAATACGCGAGAAGATACCACCTTACGGCTATAGGGAAACATCTGTCTACCTTTAAGGGGTGTTTTCACCCTGAAGAACCGAACTGTGGCAAACAAGAATTGTCCGGCACTTCTTTGAGGTTTCTTACCAACCATAAACAATGTTTAAAAAAATACGGAACTTTCCGGGTTACTGTAGTTCTCTCGTAAGATTACGAGACTGGACAATGTAACGAGATGGTCAGTTTTTCTTTTCAAATAACTTATCGATAAAATTATTATGTAAAATTAATAATAAGTTTCATAAAATATCTCGAACGTTGCACTTGCCTCGATTAATTAACTTTCATCACAAATTCGCGGTCACGTTTCGTTTTCACTTTAATAACAAAATACGTTTCTGTCACTTGATACTAATATACGTATCTCATGATACGACTGAACCGAAAGAGATCGAACGATCGTTGAAAACAGAGCACGATGAAAGCACGGTTTGGATAACAGTCCTTTTGCCATTTCCGAAATAGTGCACGCAGCTTGTGATTGCGAGGCCCATAGTAACCAAAACCACATGTTCTATCTAGAAAAATGAATTTCGAGCTCGCACGTGTCGTTATTAGCGCGACTAGATTAAACGAAGGCGAAAGAAATATTTTGTTTCTCTGCAATAGCGAATGGATGTAAAGTGGTTTCGAAAAAGCAGAAAGCATACTTTCTTCGATCTTGTTATGTTTTCTCGTATCCCCAAAGAGTTTGCGACTGCTGTAGCCTACAAAAGTTTCCAGACAACCATCTTTCTAGCCGAGCCTTAATGGGGAAGCAAGTCAGGGAGCGTAGCGAAAGCGTATTTCATAAAGTGTAGACATAGCCTCGATAAGAGCGCACGAAACAACTAACAAAAACGTTCGTATAAAGTTTCACACGATTGAGCTCGAGTTACGATTACCTTTACAATTACAGTAAGTATTTTACGAGTTATTTATTATAATTTATTATCATTTATTCGACTGGATTAAAAATACCACGATTTACAGATTCAAATCGGAAATACGTGCACCATACGCTCGGAGCTGCAAAATTTTATTTCAATTTAATCATTCGCATCTTACGAACTCTACCAAATTTCACGGCAACGTAGTAATTTCCAACCTAGCAATTTCCATTGTGCGAGGAAATATCGATCGAATAAGTGACCGTGATACACGGTAATTCGCTTGATGGTTGATTTAACGTAGCTTGCACGGAACTCCTTAATTTTTCTGCCCGACGACAAGTCCAAGTGAAGCGAAAATGAACTTTTACGAATAATCTGAAACGCGGAGACGTGTACGCGGTTACGCAAAAGAAAAGTCTTTCGTTTCTGATTTTACTGCTTTTCTGTACCGCGCCCAGGAGTATGGCGGCACGCGAAAAAACTTTTTAAATCTTTACGACTCGAGGGAGAAGCAGCGGCGGCGGCCAAATGAGATCAGAGAGATTTCTTGTTGCCATTCTCGATCGTTAGAAGCGCGATTTTTAAAGAGCAACCGAGCGCCTCTCCGCTCAGCAAAAACCGCTTGCCGCAATTTACGATTTACGATTGGAGGAACGATCGCACGTGAGAAAAAAAGATTGCGTGGACCAAAATGAAGATCGGACGGAAAGTAGGATGAAAATGAAAGAAAGTACATAAATTATAGAGGAACGATTAGAGAAGCCTTCTTTTTCATTAACTTGATTAAAATTCATTGTCGCTCCGATTAATAGGGACGGGGAAAAGTCAGTACCAAAGGGATGTATCTGACACAAAGCACAACGCTGGTGCATTTTATGGGGCCATGTTTTACAAAAAAAAAGATCCATGGCTGCAATGGAGTTATCGTCTCTCGACTGACTGAACTTTGCAGTTTTATCGTTTAAAGGAGAGCGACCCACGCTCAAACGCTGCCATCGTAGAAATGCTAATCGAGTGTAACTGTGATCGATTACAATTTGCAATTGGAAATTAAACGAAATAGAACTTTAATTAGAATTGGAGAATTTCAACCATTGCAACGGTACTGTCCGACAGAAAAGTATTTAATTCGTACATAGTACGTTGCAGTATACTTTTCCTATGAGAAACGTGCTTTTGATATAACAAAAAATTATATTATATAAATAAGGACTTGCGAAATTATTCATACTTTATTCGCCCGACGAGAAAATTGTATGTTTCAATTCGTATTATTAATTCAATATTCGTAGATTTTCAGTATGTCCGACTAAATACCTGGTCGCGTTAAAATTTCACTGAATAATATAAAC
Organism: Bombus terrestris; assembly: GCF_910591885.1. Classification (NCBI taxonomy): domain Eukaryota; kingdom Metazoa; phylum Arthropoda; class Insecta; order Hymenoptera; family Apidae; genus Bombus; species Bombus terrestris. The sequence continues at coordinate 2,176,539 of NC_063286.1, forward strand.
GCTTAAATCTTGAAATTTCCTGCTAAACGAAATACTCTCGTTCTTTGAACTCTGCTCGTGTCTCTTATCGTGTGTACTTTATTTTAAATAGTTTTAAATTACAACCACCGAAGTAACAAAGTAAGAGGTTGCATAAATTGCTAAACAAGGATGAAAAATACTTACTTGCAAGGGTCTATCGCGATTATGCCTGTAACGAAGCAATTCAGAGGCTCGCGCTGGAAAATGGTCGGGAAGGGAACGACGAGAATTTCCTCCCACGCGAACAGAGGTCAACGACTGACTTTTCGTTTCAATTTCTCTGGATGAACAAGAGAGCTAGGGGGCATTGTCGTTTCATCAGATTTTTCGAGGGTAACGAGTGCGTTACTGGCTGGGATACTTTCTTCGTCTTACTCGACGGATAGTTGAGGGGAGTTAAATAACAAACCTTTCGTCACGTTTCCACCGAATATCCGTTTAACCCTGGGTTTATCCTTTCGTTTTCACGGAAATTTCATTTCCAAACGACCGAAACTCGCTCTCGAAAGTTTCTTATTACGATCGGTTATACCATGAAATGTCAAAAATCGAATAAAATAAAATTCCGCTCATCGCGTCCGTTTACTCGTTTTGATTTTTACCGATATCGACATAGCATTGCTTTATTCTGTCCAGGTTACTGTTCGCGTTTAAATATTTGGCCGTCTTGTCTGCGATAGTGAAATTTCATATAAAGAAAAAAGAACAATAATATCACGCTCAACTCGTATCAAAGAATATTTATGAAACTAACAAACGAAGATTTAAATAGTACGCCATCTCCCTGCCTTATGAGTCTTTCAATTTTAAAATGTAAAAATGTAATTTTAAATTTTTATTTCAAATAGAACGTAATTCACAATTAACGCCACAAAGGCAGCTCGATATACTAGAACATGAGGTGTTCATAAGACAAACGGCCGTCGTATAAAGTGAGACTAATGTTCACATATTTCTTTTTTTCGCTTTGGAAACGAGAGGGACAGTTCGAATAAGACTCGTACGTACTGCGATACGAGATGCGAATCGAATTTACCTCTTCATGGCACTTTGCGACCTCTCGTGATATAAATCTCACGCACGTCGAGGGAGCTTCCCGACAAATGTCTCGCAAAAGCCGAAGAACATTTCTTCCTAAATAGTATCAGCCAGAGAGAAACGAAGTAAATTTCCACGTCTGCAGCGATCGCAATAAAATCTTACTGAAATACCCGCAGAAAAGAGGAACAAGAGCAAGACCTGTGACAATCGATATATCTACTTCATCCCAGATTAGCTTTATAGAAGAAGACGTTCCGTGGAAGAAAGCTACGACGAAGCTGAGAAATAGAGAAGAAAAGACACGTCCACATTGATAAATCACATTTTAATATATTTCGCGAGATTTCTGGCGTCGTTTGGTACACCTGCTTTCCGCTCTGTTACATAATTTCCTTCTTAATCCAATCACGAAGAATTTATAATATCCAATGGAAATCGATTGGAAATTCCAGCGTTATTAAATATTCGATAATTTTTAGGTCTCTGCCGAATACCACGGTTCTAGAATTTAAGATTGAACATCCCGATAAGCGAAATTTGCAGTTGCAATTTCGAGCATGGAAAAGAAACGGCACAGAAAGATGAAATTCAAAGGAAATTGAAGTTTAGGAAGCTGTTTCAACTTTTTTTTCGCTTTCGACTTTTTATCGATAAATGCGAATTCAATCTGCAGAATCAGAATTTAGATTGCTCTCCGAACTGACATACGCTGATCCCTTTTTGCATTAAAGCGAGTCGATATCCTAATTGACGAGAATTACAAACGAGCACATAGGACAGCCTGTTATTACCAATAATATAACGCACTTAATATCACCCAACATATTATAATCTAACATTGATGTGTCTTTAGAGACCGCTGTAATTATACGTCATTCCCATTCTTCAAATTTTTCCATTTTTTCGCTATAACAACTTTTAAATTCCGCTTTTATTAATATAATTGACTTGTACTAAATATTTGTCTAATTTCTACGCATATTTTCAGATTCGTTTTAAACGATATAATCGCGATAGTCGAGACTCATAATTATGTTAATAATATTTCAAAATGTCTCGTATGATCACACATGATATATGTCGCCCAAATACGTTCAAATAGTTTCATGATCTTGTATAGTCACCGATGAAGAGATTCGAACATAGATTCGATCGTTTCAACTGTCTGCCCTGTCATTTCTCCGTTATTGAGAAGAGCGAGAGAGCGCGCAGAGAGCTGGAGGCACACGCGCGATTTGGAAGCATAAATTTAGTGCTGTGTCGGGGGAAAAAAAGGAAGGCGAGAGTGGCAGTTACGCAGACCTCGGTTTTCGTCGATTCGGCGATATTTTCTCGCCAATGGGAAGAAGGTAATTCGCTGTTCGGAAAGAAATACCCGGACCAAAGAGCCCTCCGGCCGGAACGTGTAATCCTCGGATTTGAAATCTACTCGGTGAACTTCCCTCCAACGAATCTGCCCCGAAAAATTCGCTAAACTAGATTCGGGGAAATCTTATTGCCTCGCGAATCGAATCACTTTAAGCTTCATCCTCGCCGAAAATATACGCCGGCTGCAAATATGTATCGATTTCATTTACGTATAAAAGCTACTATCTAACTTTTTAACCGAAGATCGAGAAATTATACCGTGTCCTCGATAAGTATTTTTCATGGTCTGATTTTCATTCCGCGACTACGTTAAACCGAAACAACTATAAATTACACGAAGCAGTGTGAAACTGTTCTGTCAAGGAATAGTTGAGCTGGAATCCATAGGAAGCTGTTACATGCCAGGTAAAGAGCAAACGAAGTCTAACCAGGTATCCAGGTGAGACACCATGCGAAAGGCGTGGATAACGTAGCACGGACCGCTTTTCTTAGCCTATTGGCTCACGCATAAAACACCGCCATTCCGGTGCAACCTCGTCCTCCAACGTTTCTCGATATTATTCCTAACTAATTTCTAGTCGATAGAATGCGGTAGATGAAAAACGCAGGAGACAAGGAAGTTAAATTAATTCGCGAGGATAACGTGGAATCCACGCATTCGTCGTTATTACAGTGGGATATTTTAATTTCGCTAACGAATCGCGATACATTGCTGGAGAAGTCGATTGTTCGATGCGTCGACGTATAATTAGTATAATAGTACCATTAATCGCAATATTAAAACCTAATTCTGCTTTAGCATCGTTACATTACGTTAGTCGAATGAATTATCTCGGAATTTGATGATCCTACAGAGATCGGATTCTGCAGTCATGCGATAAATTGCAACGCGTGGTGCGATTCCGGGTCTGTCCACTAAAATCGGGTTTGATGTAGGGTAACGAACAACGTGAATCAAATAATTGGAATAGCAGCGAGTTTCTACTCGACGCGACACCCACGGCCCTTTTATTCTCAAGGATAAAGAACAGCGACGAGTATTTCTATTCTAATCGAAGAAGAGAAACGTGCAGGGAAGAGCCGCGCGAACTTCTTTGCTCCGTAGTTTTTCCGGCCTTGGCAAGCGCACGCGGCTTTATCAGAGAAACGAAAGTTTGCTAGGTTAATTAAACGTCTTTCGTACAGACACGTGCAACGAACGCGCCTCGAATTCCAATTGAAGCTGATTTACGATTCATGACCGAAACAGAGCGGATAGGATCAGCTAAATAACGGCATCCTGTTAATCGGCCTCGCGCTAGCCAGCCTACGCATAATTGATTCCAGCTCGATTAACAAATAGTTGCCAGCTACCAGGCGGCAGCGTGTAAATTTAGTAATTACTTGAATGTATACGGTCGCGATCGAGCCAATTACGAAACGATTAAACACAGTCTGCGCCAAGTACCGGAAGAGGTTCGTGTATTTGCAGGAATAACTTTAGTTTAGTTTCCACGAACGTATCGCCACGCCACGATCGCGGTGGTGGGTAAACCGATTTAACTGGAGGATGTATAATCGGTATACTCGGTGTGCACGAATCCCAGCACGATGGACCGTACGCGCAGCTGCGATGCAAACGGCATAAGTGCGTGCTCGCCGCTCGCAAGTGGTTCCCTATGGAATCTACAACAATAAATTTCTGTCTCAACGATCCACCCACCTTGCAGTTGGATTCCTACATGGGCGTACTCCGAAATGGAAACTAATAATCTGTCATTGAATCCAGAAAGGCAGGGGGACAAATTTCGCGGAGCCACGGAGCAAACACGTAGAGATATCGGTCATCGATTTTCCATAAATGACCAGTGTCATCGAGTACGGGAAGAAATATGTTTAGCCGGATCGGGAACACGGAAGTTTCCCCAATTTTGCGGCTGACGTACTTCATGATTTCCGTAACCTACTTTTTCTCGCGCGCTTGCGCGCCCGCCTTCGAGAATTTTAATAAAATTTACGGGAAACTCTTCTCTGATATTCATCCGAACACAGAATAAATTACCACTGGGAATGAACTCTCATTTTCGCGCATCGTCCGAACCCAGCTAATAAATCGTCACATCCGCAGCTTCGAACTTTCTAACGTCGGCGTTACAAATTATTATGAATACCAAGTGTCTACTAAACGATAATTGAGAAGACTTCGTCTGGATTGCGGTAATACTGAACGCTTCATGTATGTTGATGATCTTTGCGATTCTAAAACCTTGAAATTAACTTTGCTTAAATTAATTAGACCGAAATTACTTCGTGTACTGTGTATAATACACGTCAGACATAGTTAAATAAAAGAGGACATCTCGTTCGATCGTCGAAACCATTCAAAATTTTTGTCGCGCGTTTACCTTTACCGTCAAAGAGGGCAATTAGATGTTGGGTCTTTGGCGTTTCAACGGTAACAGAAGGAAACTTTGACCGTTCTATCAAGCCGTGGGCCGCGAGATCGCTGAATCCGAGCCTGAATTCCGTATTGTTTTTTAATAAATCCGGGCAAGTTCGTTGCAAATTACTCGTTTGCTCGCTTAATAATCCTGTCACGGTGGAAATTTCTCGAAGTAGTGACCCTCGTTCTAGATCTCCGTCGAAGAGGCTGCCGCTGGCAGACGGAGCTAATTCTTAACGAGTATCGATCCCAAGCCTCCGCGATTCGTTGTCATCGTCGCCGTTGTGAAACTTCGCCCTCGGTGACGTTCCTCTTACTCGTAATTATATCGCTAATAAATATCCTGCACCGTACGATAGGCGTTGATTTACGAGGGTAGGCTGCGACCAGGCCGGCCCTACGAAAAGTCCTCGTTTTAGGACGCTTTTGTCGTACACCCACGCAAAACGAGTCAATTATCAAGAAGATCGTGTCTCTGGTTCGACGAATGGTTGAAGATAAAATGACACGGCTTTTCACTAATACGTATTCTCATTGTCATCGACGATCCATTTCCAACTCCTGCCGTCGTCTCTAACATCGTTCCACACGTCAAATTTCGTCACGCTGTTCTCCTTTCTTTCTGTTGCAGACGGAACAATTCACGGTCTTGTGGCTGCTGTTCGCGATGATAGTCGTCGGGAATATCGCGGTGCTAATTGGCCTGCAGTGGGGGAAACGGCGTAAGACGCGCATGGATTTTTTTATCAAACAGCTAGCGTTTGCGGGTAAGTTGATCCACTTTCGTTTCGAAAGTCCCATCCGAGTTAGATATATGGGGTAATTTCTGTTTACGCGATGATCCGAGCGAGTTTGCACTTGGTAAATCGATGCGTCTGATTTCGACGAAGCAATCGAACTGGCAGAGTGCAAAGGACCAACGTTTACGCCATTCGACGATCCGATCGAACGCTTCCTTGTCCATCAGACTTTCGCTGAATCAACCTGATATCTTCTTTCATCCACGATTTTACTCAGCGTTTATGTCATTCGATTCGAACGAACGCGTAAAGAAGGAAGACCCGAGAGCGATATTCCGAAGACGATTCGCATGTAAAATGGTGTCGTATGTCAAGCACGTTGTAAAACAGCCAGTGTATTTTTGTAACTTTGTCGTCGAAGTTTCTCAAGTCTGACACGTCTCGGGACGGCATTTCCCATTTTTCAAACGACTCGGCTGTAACGTTGAAAAAGAGCAGCGAATATTTCGGATGCTCGAGAAGCACCGACCAAATGTAAACATACCGCGAATAAAAACCGAGTTACAGAGCTATAAAGATTTACACGCGCGTTTTACGTCTTCGGCGTAAACAACGATGAAGCATCGGCTTCGTCGAGATGTTCGAGATGCAACGTACCTAATTATGCGAACTTTGATCCGACATTCGAGTCATAGACCTCCTCGAGGCCTACATTCGAGAGCCTCGCGCGTATAACGGTCCTGTTTCAATCTTTTCAAATCCTTCCTTTCCGCCTTTTTTCCCTCCTCCGGTATTATGTTTCTCACGGCATCCGCCCGAAACGCATCCATTGTTCGCGTTGAAAAGCTCGGCGCCAGTGACCAAAGGCAAACACGAACACAAGCGGTCGTAACTTCAAGGTGGCCTACGTCCGTTAGTTCTCTCTCGAAGCGTTTCACGGCCACCGCCGTACCTGGTCTCTTTCTTTCTCTTTTTTCTCCTCTCTTTCCTTGGAGAACAAAATGAAATACCGTGCATCATATAAACGCTTTCTCAAATTGCACTGTATCCTATCTTTTCACGAAATGGATTTAATCCAAGAGAATCTGGTATCGCGATTTGCTTCGCGTACAATTGTTTCGTAGAAAGAGGGAACTTCGTCGACCGTAAAGTTATCAATATTGTGCTTTTTAGAAGAAAATCGAGTTTCCAACGAAGGATATTTATCATGGTGGAAACGAAAGCAGAATAAGTTATCGAGTTGAGCGGAAATAACTTTATTTATACATCGAGACCATTTGCATCCAGTCAATAATCATTACGAACCCATTACGAGTGGACCCATTGGAGTGGACAGTTCGCCGACCAAGCGACTGCTTGCGATAATATTAGTATAAATGTCAGCCATTCGGAATATCAGACTTGGGGAGAAAAAATTCAATGGACTGGACGGCTTAATTGGCTAAAGTAGTTGTTCAACAAAGCAAGAAATTCGAGCTCGTGTTCTGGATCCAGTGGGCCAACAACCTTTCTCCGTACATTAGAAGCAAACGATTAGTATCCCTAGGAAATTCAACTTGATCGCACATCCGAAGGAATTGAGAAGTTTTCCCCTCTCGAAGCAAACTTATTTGCTTATTCCTATAATATAGAGTTATCCTATCCAATCCGACGAACATTCGTCGCGAAATAGTCGATCTATCCTGTTCTTCGTTATTCCACTCTGACTTACGAGATGTCATAACTTTAGACATTACTCTGTTACTGCCGCTTTCCTTCGTATTCTTCAGCGTTGTATTCTTCCTTTTTACCGATCCTTCCTTTTATACATTTTTATACTAGCAACAATGAAAACAGGTAGGAATACAAAGCAATCGAAACATCAGAGGGTAATAGGCTATGGAATATAACGATTCGATGGGCTCTTTTGTCCCATTTGTCGCGAGCCTTTTGATAGATTTCCGGAACGATGCTTGTAAAAGTTATTTGCACACTAGAAAATGTATCAAAATATTGGCGATACCGTTTTATGCCATAGAAATGGACGAACGTAAAAAAACACTCTCCCATTTCGTGACAATTGCCCGCTCCGTTCTCGTAAATGCACAAACATACCTGTATATCGGAAAGCTCAGCTTCCGTTCTTCTTGCGTCGAAGAGAGAAAGAGAGAGAGAGAGAGAGGAGGAAAACGAAAGAAGTGGAGCGAAATCGTTCGTATTTTACTCGTATTATCGTTCCAGAGTATATTTCTCGCGGAACGGTTTTATCGGATCGAGGAAAGGTGCATTTGTCGTTCAACGAGTAGGAGCGGTCTGGAAAAAAATAGGGTTTGAGGAATAACGCGAAGAGACACGTCGATCGCAAAGAAAAAGGGAACGTGATAAATTTAGGGATCTCTTTATGCAAGTGGCCGAGGATTAAGGGACTCGAGCTGAAAGTCGTTTAAAGGCGTAAAAAATTATCGACGAGTTGTATAACGCGTATGAGGTAGCCGACAAACAAGTCGGCGAGAGATAATTCGACGGACAATGCGAAGAATCTCATCTTGCGTGTGAAATAAAAAATCGGGAACGGAACTTTGTCGACTGAACGGTTCGTAAAGTCGGACGCGACATTTGCATGCGAATACGGTGACAACGGAGAGACCGCAATTAAGCAGCTGATGGCGGCGGCTGGGCGTCGACGAAATCTGTAAACGACCGTGCTCGTTTACGAGCGGGCAACCGCGGCATTTGATCCGTTGTCGTAAAAGAAACGCGTGCAATCGCAAGGGCACGCCATAAAACTCAAATTCGAGCGCAATTTTTATTCTTCTATCGCGCGTCCCAAGCCGATAAATTACAAAAGAAGCGTAAGACGTAACAGTTCTCACCGAGTTTGAGAAAATAACGCGGTGTAATGTAATAAAAGATGTACCGAGAAAATTCGTGGTCGATCGCGTATCAAGCCGCCTCGATTAATTCGTCGAGCTGGCAAAGATCGGCCGCATAATCCGCGTTATTATAGGGCGATAAATCCAAATCGGGTTTCAATATCAGGGGTAATGTATGATCTGAGACCCGATCGTTTCGCATGGGAATTCGTAAGATGAAATCTTACTTTCGAGGGTCTTTTTTATGGCTAACCGAATGGCACTTCCAGGATCGCAACACTTTATATGATATCCTTTAAACCACCTTTTTATGGCTCTTCTCTCGTCCCACGAAAAATCACAGGTTATTCGTAAAATATGTGTTTCAACGTTTCCTAGATATCTAAGCGTACGTAAAGGTTGTACGATTAAAACGATATAACGCATTGATACGATATACAAATTGTTATTTACATAAAATATTATTTATAGGAAATGTACAAATTACTCGTATTTAAATTGTGAATTTTACTTAATTTTTTCAAATCCACAACAGCTGGTTTTTTCCTGGAATCTACGTGTTCGATCGTGTTTATTTTCCATTGCACATTTGTTTCCTGTTGTCTCGTAAAAATTTATAGAAATATATATACAAAAAAAAAAAAAAAGAAAAAGAAAGAAAAATAGACTGAAAAAGACTTTAAAATGGATTTAAAATGATCCACGCGTTGTTGGTCATGATACGATTTTTTATAGACATTTTAAAAGCGTCGTTGTGGTTAACGAACGTAATCGCATTCTCCAACCGTTAAGTTCGCTCGTTCATTCATTTGCAAATTAAGTGAACGTGGGGTGGATACTGTTTAATAATAGCATTGCCCATGAATCATCTCTCCACACTAGATATCTCATTACAGATTTATTGGTAGGCCTGATATCCGTGCTAACGGATATAATTTGGAGAACGACGGTGACCTGGCACGCGGGCAACGTTGCCTGCAAATTGATAAGGTTCATGCAAGCCGTCGTTACGTACAGTTCTACATACGTACTTGTCGCATTGTCGATCGACAGATATGACGCCATTACCAGACCTATGAATTTCACCGGCAGGTGTAAGTATATAGTAGTTTGTATATAAGAGTAGGTATCCCGATTGATTCCGTTTGCTCAAATTTAACGCGTATTCCATCTTAATATCATATAATTAGAATAATATATTTCAATAATATAATTCTAACTAGATTGTAGATATTTCTACAAATTCATATTTCTATGAATATTTTATCTACTAATTCTTTTATAAGGAGTACTATTGTATGTTTCGGATATTTTACATATTTTTGCATATTATGTGTATTCTGTGCATTGTTTCATTTTCAGATTCCCCATAAATGCATAAAAACCCGCAGTCTATTTATGATTCTCAAACTTTTAATTGAACGTAAAGAGGATACTATATTTTACCGTAACTTCTTGACGTTTCATCAAATTTTATACCAATACTACTAATTATATTATTGTTGTATCTTCAATACAGCGCTATTTTCGTGTTTTTTTTTTTTTTTTTTTTTTTTTTTACTGAGAACGACTGGATATCTAAATATTTAATTAAATTTTAAATAAATATTTTGCCGGAGAGAATCAAATATCGCAAAACAAGCGTAACAAGGGTTGGTAATATGAAAAGTCCGTTTTCCAGTTGGCGATTTTTGTACGAGCATCTGGAGTTTCTCGGTACATATGTATTTACCACTGGCCATGAGATCACTCTCGAGCGGTAGACTAGCAAACGTAACGGTTTTATTTCTGCTTTATTTCATTGGGTTGTAACGTAGCGGATGTCGTAAGAAGCGTGGCTGCGGATCGAAAGGTGAAAACCCACGGCGAAATAAAACGACTACGGGTACGGTAATTACGAGCTACAACGTCGTCGATGACGTGACATTAACGAACTCACTTTCAATAGTCTCAGTGTGAATTCCGTATTAACTCAAGATGATATTTCACGAGCGATAATCGCGATATTCCTTTTAATCTCGTTATCACCGCGAGTTCCTCGAAGCGTTCACAGCAACGAATAACGGTGCATCGTTGCGTTAGAGAGACGAAATGCTTCTCGAGGAAGTTCCTTTATTGCGCTATCGCCCACGATTACGTTCTTTCCTTCTTTCTTCTTTTTTCGTCCGTGTCACTCGCCAGCTGTCGTGGAAGTTTCACGAGCGCGAAAACGAGGAAACTTGGCGATACGCGACAGTCACGGATCCGCGAACTTACATCTGTTCGTATGTCTCGTACCACCGAATGCGCCATGACATCGAATCTCCTCTAGAATTGCATCGCCCTACCCTTCTGTAACCACGTGAAATCGACCTAAGACCGGAAATTCAACTTTAATCGCAGGGTGGAGAGCCAGGGCTCTGGTGGTAGCTGCCTGGGGTTTGTCGGCATTGTTTAGCGTGCCGATTATTTTCCTGTACGAGGAAAAACGCATACAGGTATACAGTAATTTGCCATTCATCATATAACATTCATAGTTGAGAAACTAGATTAATTATGCTCGAATTATGCTCGTTTCCGTTATGTTTCTCGGATTACATATTTGCAAGCAGATCACTGGATTCTTCTTTCTCTTCGCAATTTATGTTACTTAGGAAACACATTGCAGAGACGGAAAATATTTTCATGCGATTTAAATCTTTAATTCTGATTTCGTTTAACGTTCTGTAAAGGAGAATCGATTTTAGCGAACGTTAGTGTGCAATTCGAAGCAGAACTTTCTTTCGTAGCATTTCGTTAAGAATTATACATTTAAACGAACACCGTTGGCCTAGTTTTGGTAAATCGGTCGTACTACGAGTATAATCGGCAGGATCGTTTACCAGGGGAAGACACAATGCTGGATAGATCTGGGATCTCCTATGCAATGGAGGATCTACATGAGCCTGGTCAGCTTTACCCTCTTTATAGCCCCTACTCTGATAATAGGAGGCTGTTATGCTGTGATCGTAGCTACTATATGGTCGCAAGGAGGGGCATTACGTCAGGGACCTACTCGAGACACCAGAAGAGCATCGTCCCGAGGACTCATTCCCAGGGCTAAAGTTAAGACGGTCAAAATGACTCTCGTTATAGTGTTCGGTGAGTAAACCAAATCATGTTACGAGTTTTACGAATTTGTAACTATAATCCCAGAAGCCGAAGCGAAATATTATCTACCTCGCTGAAGTATCGTTGCTCAGCAAAGTATTTGGACACTCGCGACAGAGGACTTTGATGTTCATATTATACGCGTTATATCGTATAAAACATTTTAAATATAACGAGACGCGTTATGTTTATTTATACCAGTGTAATAACGGTAGCGCAGTTCCTTAACAGTGTTAATGAAATTTCGTAACACGCACTTCGTATAAGATACATAATATATTTATAAAAGGTGTGTACAAGCGTTCAAATACTTTCGCGAGCCTGTGTATATTTGAAGCTGCAAATCCGTGTGGCGTATTTAGACGACAGATTTATGTCGCGTAAAAGAGGGTAATCGCGAAACTTTCGGTCATGCCAAACTTCGCGACGTCTAATTCGTGAAATGTATGTTAGAACACGATTGAGTAGTTCGCGAAAAGGAAAACTATGAAATTACGTGTCAGAATTTTTGACGTCGTAAAATATCGAAATCCGTACCGTAAGAGGTACAACGATAAATAATTGAAACTTCTTGATACGATCGAGCTCGTTAATCGCGTAAATCGTCCGATACGACGGCATAAAAATTTAATGAACATACGCAGTCGAAGTTTGCAACGACCAAACTTGTCCAACGATTGAAACTGTGTTTAATCGGCTACGATAAAACGTAACGTCCTTTCCATCCCTGCTTCGCCCTTTCTCTGTACGATTATATTTGCACCGCGTAAAAAGCTACGCGGCTAAGGAGATAAGCGAAAATGGTTCTCGACCTCTGTCTCAATTCCCTCCGACTTTTCTCACGAATCACTGCTCAGAGATACATACCGTGTACTGAGAAAAGTTGTGTCTCGTGAGATCGGTGCAGGGAATCCTTTAGATTGAATTTTCTTTCGTGATTTTAACCGGTGTCGTTTCGTATTGTCAAGTATTAATTACTATTCGTTTTTCGAGTATTTTCTTCCAACCATAACGATTCCTGACGGTGGTAATTTTCTAAATTAACCACGGAAAGGAATTAAAATGAAAGTATCATTTTTTATGTGCTCGACAAATGCGACGTCGAATGGTTTTAAGACTGCTGCAGTCTTTTGCTCACGTTCGATCGAATCGTGTTCTCCTATAGTTTCTCAAATTCGAGGAAAATATGAAAGAATCGTTATTAAAGTGTGTGATTTTTCACTGATGATTATCTTAAAACGTTTGAAATCCTCCTTCGGTAGAAACTACAGTGAGACTGAGAATTAAGAATTCGAAAACTGCGACAGATAGTGTCAAAGTTCAAACGAAATTATCTTCGCTGTAACCAAACTAAAGATCCTAGGAAGAAGATGACAACTTGGTTTGTATTTGTCAAAGTCTCTGTGGAAGCTTCGAGTCCTTGCTTCGCTCAAAGCACCAACCTCTTTCCTTCGTTTCTCGGGGGAACGGGTTTACGTGTAGCAGGAATTGCCTGGTCTAATCAGATTCGTTTCTCGAAGATGTCTCGGCTAAAATTTCTTCTTTTTTAGCTGACGAAGATCGTTCTCAGCGGAACCGATCAAATGAGATCGAGTTCTGTCCACGCAACTCCCTTTGGTGTGCTGCTGCGAAACCGAGGAAACTATCCAAGTGGATACACCGCGTATATTACAATATTTTTTCTACGAAACAACCGATGTAGGTCGATATTTTGTATTAAAAAAAATTATTTAAACGCTTAACGCGATATTCTCGCGATTTTTTCTTTTTTCTTTTTTTTTTTGTCACCATTGATCGTGCCATGATCACGCGATGCTTAAGCATTGCGACCGAGTTCAACAAACTCATAAACATTCAGTGTTTCTCTCCATATAACAATAAAAGCGTTCATTCATTAGTACAAGCAGGGCGCGTCGTAGAATGCCCTCCTTCATGCAAATCTGGGAAAGCTTTTACGCATTTTGATTATTCTCGCACTGTGTGTGGTCCGTTCCGAGACAAGAGATCCTCAAGAAGTATGTTTGAGTCTTAAGATTCGTTTAGCAGAGTCTCTACTTTTGTCACTTTGTTCTAACGCAAAAGTGATATTTTTTTAGTTCGTTCATTTTACCGATCGAAACTTGCAAATCTAACAAACGCGTATTCAAGATAATATATGCACTCGTGAAGCGTGGAAGTATCAAATGACGATTAATCACGAGAAACAGAGGCGAAACTTCTTTATCTGATAAAACAAAGAAATATTCGAAAGATTTTAGGACAGAGATCTCCTACCATTGTTCAGCTGACAGACAAGAGAAATTAAGACTCGTGAAACGTTCGGTGCTCTGCCTTACGTTTAGTTGGGCAATCTTACGAGTGGATGAAAGGTCTTGAATGTTGAGATCGCGTTATTATCCTCCGCTGTTTCCGATGTATTTCACAGCCAACGCCTTACACCGAAAGACTTAAGATAAGACTTAGTTACGTACATTTTACATTATACATTTCCTTCCTTTCGTCGTAATTTCTCGTTGTAGGATATTACTATATATTACGTATTTCAACAAAGAGGTCATACCATTTCACGACAATTTATTTCACTCGATTACCAGGCCCGAATATCCATAGCATGAAGGGAGAAGCAAGGATCTCGCGCGACGTTTCACGATTACGAGAAAATTGATTTAGTAGTCATCTCTTTTACGCTACGATACATTCTCCGTCTCTTAAAAGTCGCATGCGTTTCTTTGTTGCTTTGAAAGAACGATTCAACGAGAGTTCGCAGGTAGATAATATTCTAAAGCTAATTGTAAGGATAAAAATAGACGTTTCTATCGAAAATGCTACAAATATACTATCAAAGACGAACTTTCATTCAAGTAGATTTTTCAATATTTCAGTATTCATTCTTTGTTGGAGCCCGTACATAGTGTTCGATCTGCTGCAAGTTTACGGATATGTACCAGAGACGCAGACTAACATCGCCGTGGCCACTTTCATTCAAAGTTTAACGCCTCTGAATTCGGCGGCGAATCCGATTATATACTGTCTCTTCAGCACGTCGTTTTGTAAAACCGTACGGTGAGTTCCTAAAACGCCAAAACCCCCCGAATACTCCTATCAGAGGTAGAGATAAAGTACCGCCTCGATGTTTGAACAGACCGAAGAATTTAAACCGAGTAGTTTCCTCGACAGAGAAGAACTTAGCACGAGAAAGCTTAAAATCGAAGATTAGTTTCGATGTTCGAAATTTAAAAAGTACAAAGCATTCCAATATATTCTATCTGTTCTGCTGTTCATTCTTGGCAGTGATAATTCTTTTCCTTTTATCCCCAGCATGTAAAATAGATCTTTTACGTCAAGCATGGATTACATAAAACTATATCAACCTGGACATGTTATTAGTTGGGGAAATTTATAACTAGACTGCGGATTTTATACGTTTATAAAAAATTGTAAAACCTATAAGGTATAAGCCAGTCATGATAGAGTATTAGATCGCATTATGTTTCTTAGACTGCAGACTTGAACGATCTACGGTGAACGTGACAAGTATTCATACGGCGGCCAATTTCAATAAAGACCTTGTAAAACTTTGCTTATTTAAAACATTTTAACAAACTTAACAATCTGCGGATTGAATTTCTTTAAAAAAATATTATTTCTTCGTATTTTTTAACGGAATATTAGCAAGTATGCAAAAACTTACCAAATATAAGTACATACGACGATTCTGGTTCCATAGGAACATACAGGCGATCTCGTGGGTTTCTGGGTGGTGTGCAACGAATCCCCATCATTGTTTCGGCACCGGTGCTCCGAACAGCAGCACCAGGACAACAGTAACGACGTCGTTGACGGCGCAGTCTTCGAGAAGAAGCGGGCACATCGCCATGATACACTCCGCCACCAGGAAACGTGTTATGGTGTCTCTGGTTTAAGGAACGAACGATGGGAACTGTATCTAGAATTCATATTAGATATACGTAGAATTCTTCCGCCTAACAGCTCCTGTCGAGCTTCAACAAAGAGGCCACAAGTATTACGAGTCTGCGAAATTATGTTCGATACTTCGTCTACGTTTCTCGAATCGCGACACACGAATCTTTGAATCGTCATTTAACTTTTTTCTATCTTCTCTTCGATTCTTTGTCTCTTCTTCGTCGAGAATTCAAGGGGATACGAAATGAAATTGGGACTAGTTGTTGTAATACAAAGTACAATCTACGTGTTATGCAATGAATATTAGAATCATAATTTAGGAGACCGCGGAGAAATGTGAATAAAATAAGTTTTTTATTCCCGCATTTACGTGATCAGTATTTTAGGCGAGATCGTGCACGGTCCTCATATTTTTCATCCTCTAAATGAAACGTAACATCTTATTAGAGAAATTTTCAAAATGTCAAAGTTATTCCGAATTGCGGTATTTGTACAAGAACTTTACTAATGACGGCAAACGAAGGCCAAATAGCGAGATACGGCTCTACGATCGACCAGGAATATCATTTCGTTAAATAAACTCTGATTTAATGAAGCCGTTCGCCAAGTTTCAGGAGGATGAAAGGAACATTAACCTGGCAATTGATCAGCCTATGTGGAAAATGATACGCTCAAAGTATACATGTACATATATACATAGCGAACGAACGGCAGCTTCATGTGTATATACATATGCACGTTTTACAGTCGCGCACGCACACACGTATACATATTTGCAGGCAGGCCAGATACACACCTACACACGTGAAACCATAAATGTATAATATATTCATGTATTCCATCCGTTCGCGATCGACGCGAAAACGCTCAGCCCTTGAGGTGGGCTATTTTGTTAGCGATCTACGGGAACGATAAATCTCTACCAGCAAGACAATTCCTCGTATCGATTCGCATCTCTACGAACAACACAGTTGTGCAACAAATTCATCTTTGTACCTTCGGGCGATCGCGAACTTCTCTATTGTGAACACTCTATCAAGCACTAAAATGAAACTGCTGCAATGAAAACAGCTTCGTTCGAACATGCGAAAAGATTTACCGTCCATGAATCGGAACGGGACGATTTAATTGTTTAATCGACCACTTGAACTTTCGTACTATGCATTGTGTTTCAAGGTTGAAAAGCCCTTTTATGACGCAGTTAGATGTTACGAACATGCTACGTTTAGATACCAGTATAGTTAGTAGATGAAGCTGTATTCGTAATTCCTCTATTCGCTATTTATTGCACTCTTCTATTAAAAAAAGAAGGAACAAGAATAAGAAATAAGTTACGAAAGATAACGTGTCACTACGTCTTCTTGCGATATAAATATTTTCACTGTGCACAAAGTTTGTACATACTGTCGAATAAACTCGTCCATAATACCCGTATGTAATCTGTTCCTCACTTTCTCCGCTTTTAAATTCCAGGATAATATTCTCTGAATAAATCTCTATAGTATTTTGTCGTCATCCTCGTCATTCATCAAGAATCCTCGTAATCCCCGAAGCTTTGACAAATCTTCTGCTCGAGCAAGATTACTTTTCACCTATGATTTCTCGGCATGGCCAATTACCGTGTTCGGCGATCGCGAGAGACACGCAATTGGGAGATATTGCCTTCTCGACGATCGGTACAATTAGCTCGCCTCAAACGCGTGCTAATTCACAGCGAAACGCAACCGCTCCATTTCTCCGTTCGCTCTTCTCGCCCGTTTTACGTAATTTCGTGCGTGGCGCGAGCTCGTAAAGAATTTACGAGACCAGGCTACGCACATGGACAAATCACGCGGAAAGAGCGGAACGTCCACCATGAAACGAAATAAAATTTCTTCGCATTCCACCATTTCCTTTTACGGCCTACGCTGTACCGGCTGTAAAATTCAACGGCGCGGTGGCGCCGTGATAAGTCGGGGATGAAACGACCATGCCACCCTTTTTATTGCCGCTTATTTACTCTATTTCCGAGCGGGACGATTCGCACCGCGATTCTGCGACCAGAGAATTAATTTTGATCCAGCTCCCTTTTGATCCAGAGGAGAATGATCTCGTATGATAGATCACGAGGTTTCTAAAACATCGGTCTGAGCCATAGTGAATGGAATAATTCTAGAGCATTTCAGTGCTTATTAAATAATGTGAAACGTAAAGCGGGAAGTCTCTTTAACACGAATACTTTCTTCTCGTTTTGTAGCTTTAGTAGTAGTTTTAACTCTGAACTGCGTTACAATAAGGAAGCGACTCCATCTTTCAATAATAATTTGAATATACCAACAAAAATCAACTCAAAATTAATAAAAATCAAATCGCTTTTTAAGCTGCGTTATGAATTTATAGTTAATTATGATTTGAATACGAAACCTGTATCCTTTCCATCTTTTTACATTATATGAACAAACTATTAAAAATTTGGTATCAAAGATTACAGACAACGCGATATGTAGGTCGATCTTATGTGGGTAGATCAAAGCAAACTTGTAAAGAACGTCTATAACACCTGTCAGTCACATTGTCGTTCCGTTTCTCCTCTACAAAAAATTGTGCACAATTTTTTTCTCCGCTTTCGTTTGCTTGTACAGAACGTAAAGCTATTAACAGACAGCTGACAAGGCACGTGAAGCAACGCACTTTAGTTTGCACCTAAAGTCGAACAAAAGATCAACGAAGATCAACCGCACGAGGAGCCATCAGAGAAAATTTCAGGGTAATAAGGCCGCGCGTGAAACCAGTTCGTTCTGTTTTAGAGGACCACTCGTAGTATCATGTGAAGACGGAAGGAGCGAGGAACGTTTCTCGCGATCCCGGACGCGGTGAACTTGTCGATCAGTTTCACACGTCCTCTCAGATCACGGTTCCTGCGATATTGACAATCGGATAAGGCGAACGGAAATCTTGTAAATCTGTCGCATTATCTCCCGAGTAGCTTATTTCCAGGATGTCTTGTATTCATTATCGGCAAGCAAACCCTCCAAAAGAAAGAAATTACTTCGATGGCCAATACAATCGCTATGTGGCTCACTCTTACTCGCCGAGAGTCACGACTCCGGAGTCTTATAGAAGCGGTACGTATGGCGATCAAGTTCTCAAGTACAGCCAATTAATCGATCAACCTGTCAACCGGCAAGACGAGTTAACTCGTACAATTTCTTTATTCAGAAATCCTTTTTCTTTTTATGTATAGCGTAATTTTTGTTACGAATAAATAGAAAGGCTCGTATTTTGCAGGAAAGCAAAAGAATACTCTAACATCTGCTTAAGTTATGAAGTTGTGGATTTTATAACAATGGTTGTTTTTAATAATGTCGTGTTAAATTTGTATTTCGTAATTGTAAAAGTTCTTGATTTATGGACGATCCGATTAACAGGTTAGAAGAGCAGTTAATCAGTAGGTTCAATTCATAGGACTCGTTGAATTAATCGTTCTGTACTTTAGCGTTTTCTTTTTTGTACTCGCAGGTTATTGCGCCGGATGGAGGACGCTGGAATTTCAGGGAAACGGCGCCGAAATTCCGACGACAGGTAAAGTGGAGCATTCAAAACGAAAGTTGGCCAATCGATCTAGCTAATAAAATTCTTGAAACGTACACGTGTGCATTCGTCCATGAATAAGGGAATGATCCATTTGATACTTGAAACATCTTCTCGATGTCGGCTGTTGTGAGCATTATCCATCCCGGCATCGATCGCTCGTTGATGTACTATTCCCTCGAAATGTTTTCAATGTATACTGCTTTTGACAAATAATATTCATTTTTTCACACAAACGGTATATATTTTGCGTTTTACAAGTTACGTAGGATGTTTGCTTACCTCGTGTTAATAATGTTAAAATAATAATTTTATAGATGCAAGTGTAATACGGAGTAGAATGTTTCTTAGTAGAATATATGGATAAAGGCTTAGCTTTTCTTCTGTATTTTTTCATATACTTCTCATTTGGTGTTTTTGGCATAAGTTTTATATTTTCGTCACCAATAATTCCAAGATTAGTGTTCGTTTCATGCAAGTGTTAGGTGGTTGCGAATAACCAATCGCTATTGTGAAACTTGTGAACATAATAATCAAGACTGCGAATATCGATAAACCCATTTACGTAATAAATTACAACGAACGTTCTTTATCAAAGGAAATTGAGATCTCCGGCTACAATGAAACGCGTACAATTTATTAAAATGGAAATTTTTCTTCTTTCTTTATCTTGTTAGCGAGGGGTGATCTATCGTATGGAGACGCCCGAATGCAAAGCGGAAGGATGACACCGACGTTAAAGCAAGAGACAATGAAACACGGGGACACGATCACGCTCGAAAAGATACAAACGAAAATCAAGTTCCTCGAGGACAGCAATATAGTTATGCAGACGCGCAATCAGAATCTTATCACCGAGAACAAAGCCCTCGCGTCTCAGTGAGTATTAATACGCGAACAATGGACAACCTTAATCGATATTCTTCCGGCTTGCACGTGAATACACAGATCGCCCGATGAGAAAGGTGATTGAGAAACAAAGAGCATGATTTTTTGCGGCTTGGTCATTACTTGCGTCATCGACATCGATCGTCTTAAAATGCGAATTTTTCTATCCTTCGACAAATTTTAAAATAATCTTCAGACTATTTTATCAGATACCGTACCGTTACTACGTCTCATAATTTTCTATCTGTTCTATGTGCTATCTAGTTTCTTCAAACAGTTTTCTTTGAAGTTTTCTATCTACGTTTCAAAGAGGAAGAAGATCTTATTTTATTTATGTTCTGTGAAGTTGGTCGCGTCGAACTTTGTTTATTAAAGTAATATTATTGAACCTCTTTGTATAGAAGCCGAATTAAAAAATAAACCTTTATGGTAATTTTAATTAGTGATAATGAAAATGCTTTTAACTCGTATACGTAGAATAAAAATCTGCCCTGCGAAAGATACAACTAGTCGAGTTTTTCAATTACTATAATTTTTCCCCGACGTTGTCTCTACATCGATGTCTAACCATGGTTTACGTTTCGCATTCTGGTTTCGTATTTAATGACTTTCAACTGGCTTTTCTTGCACAAGCTCATTTTCCTTTCTTCTCTTTTTTTAACCGAGAGGAAGTATTCCGTGCGTCGAATAATCCTCGTTTCTAACGTACGGTCCCTTTGTAAGACTCAAAGAGGAACGGGACGAAGTGAAAAGGCTAGAGAAGAGGCTGACGTTGCTGCGAGAGGAACTTGATTTCGAAAGATCGAAGATCGAAGGGATGAAACAAGAGGCAGAAGAAGTCAGAGTACGAACTTCCACGCGGTTAGCTTCTTTAAGAAATTGCATTTCACTTCGACTTTTCAGAAAAGGCAAATGCCGACGGTTCAAACAAACGGAACGTCGACAACGAACATCGTAATATCTAAGACTGATCGTGGAGTTCAAGTCTGGGCGGTATGCATGGCTTGTCAAAGAAAACTGGAAAGTTGCGAGAAACAACCACCCACCGTCATCATCACCAAGTAAGTATGGTAGCTTCTACATCGTTATCCTTCCTTTTACCTTGAATGGTGTACGTTCGTCAGGATAACTCGAAATATACGATCGAACGAACGGACAGCTTTGTTCGAAACGATCGATCTGATTGAGATCTGATTACGATAGATCGGAATTGGAAGTGTTGGAAAAAGATATGCAGACTCTTCGAGATACTATAATCGCGCGAGAACAAGCATGGGACAAGGCCATGGAACGCGAGCACAATTATAGGCAGCAGTTGACGCGACTCACCACGGAAACAATCACGGCTCGTCACCTTTCTGACACGCGCTACGAAGAGCTCAAAACTGCGACAAACGCGCTGCAGGTAATAATTGCAAGGGTTTGCACTAATGAGGAGACAGCCGTAATTAAATTACATTTACCAGAAGAGAAGAAAAGGTATACAATAGCCCGTGGAAAACTTTTGTGCGTACGTCGTGTATGTTGTATAAAAGAATTTGAAATTTCATTGGCACTGTAATGAGATATAGCTTCCATGACTATATTGTTAAGAAACCAATCAGAAAATAGTTGGTTTACTCAAATTGCTGAAAAGTGCCTCTTAATTGCAAACCTTCGGTTATTTGATATCGCGATAATTAAGATATTATTAGGCTACATCGGCATATCTAACAATTCCAATTGATTCGCTTTTAGGAAAAAGAATCAGAATTTAAATCGACTCAAAAGGATAACGCATATCTACAGAAATTGATCGCAAAGATTTACAATAGCTATCAAAGGTAATATAATTCTCTATAGTCATCAAATTGCTACTGAACATTCTCATTCTTAACCTCATTCTTGCGAGTAATCGTAATAATCGTTTGAGATTAAAGGTACGAGGTTATAGGGAAAAAGAGAAAATGAAATAAATCCACACACATATTCATTATAACGATAAAAAGAGCATAAGTAAGAGGAAGGGAAATGCGAGAAAAAAAAAAGACAAATAGTATGGCGTAGAGTTCTCACTTTTTACCGGGACATCGCACCGCAGCCCCTATCTCTAAAACCAGGTTACACTCTCCGCATTTTAGTCGTTTCATTAGCGAAACGTCCGCCGTAATGTACCGCCGAGAATGTCGCTTCAAATTTCGCGTTAAGAAATACGAGCTTCTTTCTCAGCGCTAGACACGGTGGATTCTCACTTGTTCTTAGTTGTCTGCACGTAAAGGCACGCACATTATAATACTTTCTACGATATAACAAAATCATGCATTACAGCATCAAACACAAATACCAATACATATAGTACAACAAATACCAATAGATATAGTAATATACATTGCGGCACGTGTATTCTAATTTTATAACTAATTGAATCAAGCCTGAATTGTTTATTTAATTTGTGATTACAGAGGGCAAGAAGGATATCAGAGAAGCAGTTTGACAGCTGATATTAATGAGAAAGATCAGAGATTTATCGAAGACATTGCTCGACGAGCATCCAGCGGAAAAGGCAAACAGAAACCAAAATTGAAAAGTTCCTGTTCGGAAAGAACCGCACATTCTGCCGTTTATCAATACAGTCCTCGTGATAAAAGTTCGAGATCCGCTAAGGATCAAGCAGGTTGTTTAAAAGAACCGAAGCGCTAATAATAACTCCTTCTTAACGATATCAGGATCTTTTATTGAAAATAAGAAAATATGAAATTTGTACATGCCAAAAATACAATTTTTAAGCTAAACTAATCTTTGATTTCGTTATTTTAATCGCATATTTAACTATGGCTGAAAGAACAATCAATATTTGGATTCGTCTGGACTAATCTAATAATCCCCATAGGGAATTTTATGTAAAATCAGAAGGTAAATAGATACCATCGATATCGAAGGCGATAAAGCCAATATATAGCTTCATAGTCTTTTCATAAAGACTCATTACTATAAAATTATGAACAATATAGAAACAATGATATCTTACCACAACACCTGTCGCGGGGTAACATAAACAAACGTCTAATCACTTCGACTTTCTTCACTAAAATGACATCCCGCGCCCCGCCGCGTTTGCTCAGTGAATTTTGGTTAGCGAGAAATAGGGAAACCTTCCAGCGAGTCAAACGTACAGAAATACGAATTTTCAAATGTCAAATTTCTGATAATTTCTCATTAATGATAAATTTTCAGTAATGAGCATATTTATGTTCCAAACAAACAAATAATACATTAGACCGAAATACGCAAATATGAGTAAACGCAAACACGTGTAAGCTAATTAATTGAAGCTAATTAATTTAGATGAACAAAATTTATGCATTTGAAATGTGGATACCTGCGTTTAGAGATTTAATATACGTCTCATTGCTTAATTCGATTAAATAAAATTGATTAATAGATAGAAAGTATAAAAATCATAATTTTTAGTCTGAAACAAAGTAGTATTCTAGGTCAGAAAATTTTAATTATATCTTACAGACGGAAAAGGGATAAACGACACAGAATAAACGACAGATAACACAGAATGCATTTTGAAGCTTATCTTTGTATATTTTGTCCATAAAAGAAGCACAAAATATACATATTACTAAATAATATTATATATTCTTTCTATATTATACAGGAAAATTAAATAATGCATAATATAAGATCAATTAATTTATTTTAGATAATTTATCTAAGAATTTATTATTACAATAACATTATGTAGTTGGCATATAACTTTGTTGACACATGTTCATTTGTATCCTTGTCCCTGTCTTCATATTCTTCTTTTAGTTCAAATTTTCTGTAATAATTTATTAATTTCACTGAGGTATTCTGTTTCTAAGATATGCTAGGATTTCTTCTGTAGACTTTGCTAAAATTGCTTGTCTAGGTTGTTTAAAACAATTTCCAGATAAAGATAGATTCCTAAAAAAAACTTCATGTTATAATATTCATATACGTATTTAATGAATACGATTTATTTATCTCGACTTACCTTAAGTTCTTCAAAGTGCCTAGCTCTGGTGGTACGAATCCAATGTTGTTATTAGCGAGATTTAATATCGCAAGTTTTTGCAATTTTTGAAAAGATGGTACATCGATATCAGTAATTAAATTGTCATTCGCTATTAATATCTCTAAAGAATTTATAGCATAAACAGATTCTGGTATTTCTTTATACCTATATAATATACCAATAAGTTTTAACGAGATTTGACTTACATATGTGTGAATATATATTGTAAAAGCAAAAATTGTAATGCAATAACGTAATTCATATAATATACGTTATTACATATTACATATAAATAGTGCATACCACAATACTGCATACAAGAGTACAATACCTGTTAAATGAGATATTAAGTTCTTGTAAATATTTAAGCAAGCCAAGATTGATGGGAAGTGATTGTAAAAGATTTCTGCTTAAATCCAAAATCTGTAGATACTTATATTTTTCACCAATCCATTCTGGTATATGTGTTAGTTGATTAGATGTCAGTTTTAAATCGGCAATTCT
This sequence comes from Bombus terrestris, assembly GCF_910591885.1. NCBI lineage: Eukaryota > Metazoa > Arthropoda > Insecta > Hymenoptera > Apidae > Bombus > Bombus terrestris. The sequence continues at coordinate 2,201,025 of NC_063286.1, forward strand.
TTCAATTATGCATAATTCATCAGGTAAGATAGACAGCTTATTCCTACTTAAATCCACTGTACCTACATCGGCTTTGCATGCATTTTCAAGAACTTCTAGAGGTAATTCAGTAAGATTTTGTCCAGCCAAACTGAGCAATTTTGTACTCTGCATTGTATACCTAAGTATAATAAATTAACTAGAAATAATTTGCCACCAATAGTTCTCGCTACAGTAAATATTAATTTAATTAAATCAGATACCTATCTGGATAAATATTTGCGCTAGTATCTGCTACTACGTGCTCTTTCACATCCAAGTTTGTACTTTTAATACCCTGTCGTATATGTTTTAAAATTCGAGATGTACCACATCGTATTATGTCGGTTCTAACATTCTGTATATCATTTCCGTCAATCACAAATTGTTTTAAATTAGGCAGTAGGCCAATGTATTTTGGTATTCTATAAAACACAACAAATATCATTTCGAAAATATTTCATTAAAGTAAAATGATAATGTATACAAAGTAACATACAGAGTTAGTTTGTTGTGTGATAAATCAAAAATTTCTAGGTACACCAGTTTTATTATTTCTTCTGGTATTGTTTCAATTTGATTATTTCCTAATGTTAATGTTTTTAATTGTCCTACACCTTCTAAACAAGACATATCAATCTCCTATAAATTATGCAAAATAAACATTAAAAATCTGTTGTATATACAACTTTTATTACATATAATGTTGTTATTAATATAAATTATTATAATATTTTATCAAAAATTAAACAATACATCTTTTTATAGATATATTAAATGCATTAAGAATTTTCTCTATGTATATAACTGAAATGCGTACATAAACTATTTATTTCTCCATAAATAATCACTATATATGCTTAGATCAGCATATAATAGTACGTACAGTAATGTTATTATCAGCCAAGTGTAGTACTCTTAATAGTATACAACCAGATATATCAGGAAATGTTGTTAATTTGTTTGATTGCAACATCACTGTTTCTACCTTCCTTAATTCACCCAGAGGTGGCAACATTTCCAACTGATTATAACTTGCATTTAACTTTTGTAATGCTATTTTCAAAAAATATGTGTGCTATTTATTAAATTTTTATGTCATACAGGAAGAAGCAGTGTGAAACTGTTTTTCTTTTAAACTGATATTATACATTAAACATATGATAAAAAAAAATTAAATTAAACAAATCATATAAATAGACACATTATTGTAAATCATACCTCTCATATTTGTTAAATCAGGTGGCAATTCCTTTAACATATTATGACCTAAATCCAAGGAAGTTAGTCGTACTAAATATCCCATCCCAATTGGTAACTCGATCAAGTTATTATATGATAAATCCTAAACATGTGCAACATTTCAGAAGATCAAGTATACAGGTTTGTCTTAAAAACATATAAATAAGTTATTATAATATACCAGGTAGGTCAACATTACAAAGTCTCCAACTGCTGGATCAAGCTCCTTTATACTATTATTTTTTAAATTTAATTCATGTAATTCATTTAGCTTATAAAATTCATGTGGAAATTTTTCTAATTTATTATTGGATAAATTTAGTATGTTTAACTTTTTTAAATTTCCTATTTCAGCAGGCAAATCTTCCAACTGATTATTGTGCAGCTGTAAAGATTAAAATTTATTACATAGTGTTTTACATATATGCAATTTCTTCATATATAAAACTGTTATATTTACATACATTTAATGTAGTTAACTCTGTTAAATTTTCTATTTGTGGATCAATTTTCTTTAAAGTATTACAACTTAAGTCCAATGTCTGGAGAGGTTCCTGTTCCCACCACCTTTCAGTTTCTTGTACATAATCAAGCTCGAAATGTAAATCCCTTATTTCTTCTTCAGTTAAATCATTTATATTCCATACTCTATTAGGTACTATAATAGATTTTGTTAGTTTTAACATAATTTAACTAATATGGATTTCAATTAAACATAAAATATGACACTTATAAAAAAATAACTTACCTTGATACGCATATGATAATCTGATGATGATACTGTAAATATTGCTTGCTCTATTGCATTATTCACAATCTAACATGCAAAGCTATCTATGAATCGACATAAACAAGTAGTTTCATGGCTACAATTGAAATTGAAAAGGTAATATATATAACATTTATTTAATGATTCAGATTTCATGCTTTACATATATAAATGGGTGCAAAAATAAAAAAAAGTCCAAAAATGTAATGAATAACTTTTATTGTTTATCAGTAACGAAATTAAAAAATGAATTGCAACTAAAAAGCATTAAGCTGATAAGTATACGTTTATCGCTGACGTAATATTTTCTTTATGATATATATATTGAATAAAATACATAATATTTTTGTAAGATAATGATATTTTGTACATGTAACAAATGTATAATTCATTTCCTATCACAATAAATAAAAAAACAATATATAAATTATAAATTATAGAAACTATAATGTAATACAGATGTGTGAACAAACATGCACATTATAGTATATGACTACTGCATCGAGATATCAAGCGTCTGAATGATATCGAATAACATTTATATATGTAATTTTTAAGTAATGTGGATACCCGTAAATAGTCCTCTCGATGAGAGGTTTAAGTTTCCACTCTTTCTCGCGGATATAATAATAATTTCAGACAGTTCAGCATTATCGTCATTCTTCGTTCGTTTTTTAAACACTGCTAAATGATTAGCTTTCTTCTTTACGCCACTCATATTGTATTTATCACGTACATTGTTTACGCATTGATATCCTCGATACGGGATGACTTAATCATGAATGTTCCCCCACTTTGTATGACAACGACATGTAAATCATATAATAATTATATATGACGACAAAATAGCTAATATCGAATACAAGTTTATTTTGATTAGTGAATTCTTTTGTATCTTTTGTATCTATTGTTTATTTTATTTGATATAACAAAGAGATTAGAAATAAAAACAATCATTGTTTTAATTATTTCGTACTGTAGAAATTCAACTTCCTTATGTACTAAAATATAAATAACTATTTTAACATTGCATAAAAAACGAATAATCATTAATGACTGAAATGATGAGAGAAAATTTCCTTTCTGACATCTGTAATGAATTGTAACAGAGTCATTGTAATAAAGGAAATTTTTAAGTCACAGTACTAGATGCATTTATAGGAATTTTAAGATAAAATGTTGCCACTAGGATGGTATTATTATCATATGGGGGCGGAATCGGCGGTTTCGATCCATTTGTGTCGGAGTGTGGAAGCTAACGTGTAGTCGAAATAATTGTTAAAATTATTAAATAAACAGAAAATCAGTTTGTATTACTATTTAAGCAGTATAAAAATCTGAATTGCTTAAAGTATGAAATCGTCTTGAAATTATAATCTCGAAAGTATACGTGATGCAACGTTAAAAATTTTTTAAATTATTGTTTTTACTACCTCTGATAGTAGCGTATTTATTTTTAAATATTTAATCATTTAGTGAAATATTAATTATTCATCAATATGAGTGCGAATTCATCGAATTTTATTATGTTAAAAAGGCATATCCTTTTATTTATATTTATGCTGAGTCAAGTTAACAGTGAACAAGGAGATCATATACATACTACTATGCAATATACTAAAGATAATTTTTCAACAGAAATTCAGAAGAAAAATCATTTTATCATGTTTTATGCACCTTGGTATGCATCTTATTTTAAAAAGATCTTTTTCTATATATTTATAAATTCATTGGAATAATATTATTACTGATATCAGTGTTATGTAGCCTTTACAATAAAGAATATTTATTTTTTTTAGGTGCGGTCACTGTCAAAGACTGGAACCTACATGGGAACAATTAGCTAAAATGTCAAACTTAGAGGATAAGAATATAAAAATTGCTAAAGTAGATTGTACTACAGATAATAGTTTATGCACAGAACATGATGTTACTGGTTATCCTACGTATGTGTGATATAGATATATTCCACAAAATATTTGTGACATTATATAATATATATAAGTATACAATTATAAAGAAATAAACTGTAGGATTCCTAATATTGCAGATTAAAATTTTTTAAAGCTGGAGAAACCAAAGGTACTAAGTTCAGAGGTACAAGGGATTTGCCATCTTTAACATCTTTTCTTACTGCTCAGCTGGGTATATCCTTGGAAGTAATTATAAAAAGCACTTATATTAAATTATAATATATGATAATACCCAATCTTAGTATTCAATTGTTTTTTTAAATTTTCTGAACTAGAGTGAAGATGAAGCACCAACACCTCCTGAACCAGTAAATGGTTTATTGGAATTAACAGAGGATACTTTCGATAAACATGTATCTACTGGCTATCATTTTGTAAAATTCTATGCACCTTGGTGTGGCCACTGCCAAAAATTAGCTCCTACATGGGAAGAATTAGCTAATAGTTTACGTAATGATAATTATGTTAGTATTTCTAAAGTAGATTGTACACAACATCGTAGTGTTTGTGGACAATTTGATATAAAAGGATATCCAACATTGCTTTGGATTGAAGATGGAAAGAAGGTAAAATTTAAGTATCTTTCTTTTTTAGCAAAAGTTTAAATTTTTCTTTTCAAAAATTAATTTTAATAATACTTGGTATGTATGAATATATAGGTGGATAAATATGCTGGGCAACGTACTCATGAAGAGCTTAAAGTTTATGTATCAAAAATGCTTGAGAAAGGAAATGACCAAGCTAACATTATGACTGAAAATTTAGATAGTACAACTCATACTGTACTCAGTTTAACTGGTGAAAGCTTTAAGCATAGTATTGAAAACGGCATTTCATTTGTTAAGTTTTTCGCACCTTGGTGTGGGCACTGTAAACGTTTAGCGCCTATTTGGAAAGATCTTGGAAAAAAATTCTTAACAAACGACAATGTGAAAATAGCAAAAGTAGACTGTACTCTCGATGTAAGTAAAGAATTGTGCAATGAACAAGAAGTAGATGGTTTTCCGACTTTGTATTTATATCGTGACGGACTTAAAGTTTCTGAATACAATGGTGCTCGAAATTTAGACGATCTTACCGAATTTATACTGAATTATATACAGCCGCATGACGAATTGTGATTATACATATTTTTCTTGTAACTAATCTAATTTTAAAGCAATATCATTAATTTAAACTGATTTTATATTTATATATATATATATAAATGTGTAACATTTAATTTAATTATACATAAATGTAAGAAGCATCACATAAAAACCCCAAGGTAACCAGGCCATATATTTTTCATTTTTGTATAAAATATTAAAAGAAAAATATTACAGAACTATTATATTTTTGCGTGAACTAATCGTGTACTTCCAAAATATATTTATAAAATTACTCGTGTTTGCTGTGTTCCTATTAAGCCTGTTAATAACTTCAAAACATAAAGTTTATCATTAAATAGTTGAAGGATAAAATGATCGTAACAATTGCCCACGTTGTTTATCTATGTACAATGTTTTACGTTTTACGATTATTTCTCGTTCGAGATCACTTCTCGCTTTTACCAAACCTGCCTGCGTATCTTCGGCTCGTTTTAATTCCGCTAACACAGCTGATGTGCGTTCACCAAGTAATTTCACTTCTTCCACCAAACTAAATGAAGCATATTTTACGATAAATATGTTTTGTGCAAAGTTACAAGTAAATTAAATTTACATATCTTATAATGATTATTTAGTTATATTTATCAAGTATAATATATATAGCTCATTGATAAGATACTTACGCAAATTGGGAAGTATCACGGCAACTTTCTACATTACGTCGTTGTAACCTATTCGCTAATCTTGTTTGCGCTACTTTCATCACGCAATCCAATCCTCTTGTTGAATGACGAAGCTCTTCTATAGATTTTTCAGTATTTGCAAGTTCGTGTAAACACTAAAAGAATTCTTATCATTACGATACGGCAATTTTACGTAATGAATTTAAACTTACGCGAAGTAGTTCTTTTTCTAATTGTAAACGAACATCCTCAGTAAGTTTAATCTTTTGACTTAAAACCAGATCTACGCGAGTCGCTTGATCTCGGAGATTTTTAATGGAATTCTTATATGTAGAATCTAAAGTAAGTCTTAAATTTACAGATCTCTGCTTGGCTGCTTCTGCATCAGTCAAACTTTCTCGTGTGTAATGTTCATAACTCGAAGGTGTCGACTGTCTAACGAAAAAAGATTAATAATTTATACAAATTTCAAAATCTAATCTAAATTAATGCTAATTGTAAATTAAAACATTAATTCTGATACATACCCTGCTGGAAATCTTGTAGCTCCAAGTTTCCACAAGATAATGGGGGAATCATTTTTCAGTTGTATATTGTGGGAATCAATGTCATAAGCATCAGTTTTATCAGTCCAATCCATTTCCATTCTTACTTTTGCAGCCTTTAATTCGATTAATTGCATTTCTATATGTTCCCGAGTTCTACAAAGTAAATCGCGTATTTCTGAGCAGAGCGCTACCTCCTATAACAATTAATATGTATTTGCTAATATACGTATATTATTCCTACAATTTTTTTTTCTTTTATACATTTACTATTTTATTAACGATATTAACTTTGCTAAGCTCTTCCTCAACTTCATCTCTAATAAGGTCAGACTCTAGTCGTTTTGATCGTAATTGTAGGAATTCGCCAGCGATAGATTCTGGAACTGTAAGGAGTGACAAAGAATGCTTTACTCGTCGATGTTCAGCTTCCAATAATTCTATCTCTTTCGTGATTTCAAGTATTAAATGTTCTAATTCAGTTTTCCAACGATATACTTCGTTTGCACGATTTTTTAAATTATCTGTCGATTCCAACTGTATCTTATCTGCTTCTTTATACGATCTTTCCACACATCGTTGTGCATTATTTATAGCAAGTCTAAAATATCATGCTTTTTATTATTATTTGAGCTAATAATATAAGATATCACATCAATGTACAGGTTTGTTTGCATACTGTGCTTCTCGAATCTTCTCATCCGACTGTTTAAAAAATTTCTGATTATGAGCTCTCCATTGAGGTGCACCAAAGCTAGTTACGGAATATCGATCGACAACTGGTCTAACTCCCGTTAAACCATCTTGAGGTGTAAAATTTACACGACCGGTTGCCCATGGACCAATCGCTTCCATTCGTTCTTCTGGTTGCGCCGGAAGCTCATCTCCTGGTTGAGGAAAATAAAGAGGAGGCGGTCCGTCGCTTTTTTTAGTATAATCAATCCTTGGACAAGGCTATATAAGTTTTTTTTAGAAAAAGTGTTCAGAAACTCATTTGAAATAAAATAGTAAAGTTAATTACTTCTCTCGATTCATGTAAATAATATAAAAGTTACATAAGTGGTTATCTTAAACTAAAATTTACCGTATCCTGGACTTCGTCCAATTTAGTCGAATCTTGTTCAGTATTCATGTTAAATGTTTTCCTAATAAATTACTACTAAATTTCTACAGCTCTCGAGATTGCATTAATACAAATTTCTGTTTTTATTACGAATGATTTTCGTAAGACAGTAACTATGCTGTTAATATATCCACAGAGAAGTGTGCGAAATTTATTGATTTAATAATTCGTAGCAACGAAATATTTTCTTTGTCGAGTAATTAAATGACTTCGGTAATGATTTAGTAAAAGTTATTGAAAGATGATTGAAAATGTTCGTACATTTATATTATAAATATCGTTTCTATGAAATATGAAACGTTATAAACCACAAGAAGTATTCTTTTAAATACCGTTGATTTATCAATTTAAATAATGAGATTATGTAGCTTTACACCTTATAGATCACCGAAAAATATTTATTGCAGAAATATAATCGCGTGCGTTTGAACATCAATATATATAGGTACACATATAAATGTGTATGTGTACATATTTATTTGAGATAAAAGTATGAGCAGATGTAACCTTATCTCAAATAGCTATGCTATTTAATTAATTTTTATGTCAAAAACCACAATATAAATAATATGTGTAATAATATAAATATTTATTACATAAAAGGCAATAGATAAATGTTTTAACAAAAATATGTAACAATAAATCATATCTATTTTAAAATATTGTTTTCGTTTATGATAAGTATTTTGTATCTTTAAATACATATGTATGCAGTTAATTGACTTCGAATAAAGTTAAGAGGTTCATTCTCAAGATAATGTTTGATAAAAACAAGAAGCAGTATTTAATGCTCTGTTACAGATATGTTGAATTATTTGTTCATAGTACGGTGACTGGCGCTGGGTACGTCTGACGAGATACATCTGCAGAAATGAGTCGTAAAATGCCGGATATTAAATATACTCAGGTAAATTGTTTAGCTGTAGAAGATATAAAAATTAATTTTTATAAGAAGAAACACGCAACCTTTAATCATATCTTATAAAAATTATACATACGTAGTCTATATCTTATATTCTGACAAATAACCATAGATGTTGACACCAGAATGGTAATAAGAACAATAATAATAAAACTTATATTAAAATTAATATCACATATTTTCAGTTATTTATAAATAATGAATTTATGGATTCTGTGAGTCGTAAAAAGTTTCCTACTATAAATCCAGCTGACGGTACTGTTATTGCAGATATCTCTGAAGGTGATAAGGTATTATACTTTAATTTTCTAATCTTCATTATATTATGGAAAATTTTTTATATCAAATATTAGGTTATCTTAAATATTTAAATATTTACATTCTTTAATATAGGCAGATGTAGATAAGGCAGTTGCAGCTGCAAGTCAAGCATTTAGTAGAGGATCAGATTGGCGAAATATGGATTCATCTGTTCGTGGAAAACTTATGAACAAGGTATATTATTTGTTTTATAATTGAATAATATTTTTAATAATCTTTATATTAAAATTTGTATATTTAATTATAATATTTAGATGTATATAGTTTGCAGATCTTATTACAAGAGATTTAGAATATATTGCCACTCTTGAAGCCTTGGATAATGGAAAAACATATTCAAATGCAGTTTTTGATATAGAAGCCAGCATAGATACAATTCGTTATTATGCTGGATGGTGTGATAAGATTTTTGGAGACACTATTCCAGCAGGTATGTTTAACATTTGTAAGTAAATGAACTGTGTTTCATAAATGCTCATGTACAATATTTGTTATTTAGATGGAAATCTTGTTTCACTTACACGCAAGGAACCAATTGGTGTAGTAGGTCAAATTATCCCTTGGAATTATCCTTTTCTTATGTTGGCATGGAAATGGGGTCCAGCATTGGCTACTGGATGTACTATTGTTTTGAAGCCAGCCGAACAAACTCCTCTAAGTGCCCTTTATGCTGCAGCACTTGCTAAAGAGGCTGGATTTCCACCTGGTGTTATAAATGTTATTACTGGTTATGGTCCAACAGCTGGTGCAGCTATTGCCGAACATCCAGGAATTCAAAAAGTTGCATTCACTGGGTCTACAGAGGTATCTTGTATACATCGTTAATTTTTATACTAATTCACGAAGCTATATTAACATTTAGTATATGATTTATAGGTTGGTCGTCTGATAATGGCAGCTTCTGCTAAGAGTAATCTTAAACGTGTTTCTCTTGAACTAGGTGGCAAAAGTCCATTGGTTATTTTTGATGATGTTGACAGTATGTTGATAAAACACTTATTAAATTATTAACATATAACGGTATAAGAGAATTAATAAGTATGTACATTAACTTCTAGTCGAGAAAGCAGCTGAAATTGCTTATAATGCAATATTTGCGAATCATGGACAAAACTGTTGTGCCGGTTCACGTACTTTCGTACATACTAAAATTTATGATCAATTCGTTGCTTGCGCCAAACAATTAGCGTTAAAAACAAAAGTCGGTGATCCTTTTGATGCTGAAACTCAACAGGGACCACAAATTGATCAAGAAATGTTTGATAAAGTTTTAGGTTTAATTAAATCAGGAAAGGAAGAAGGAGCTGTATTAGAAGTTGGTGGAGAACGTCACGGCAATGTTGGTTATTTTATTAAGGTATAATTTTTTAAGTGAATGTTTTTTATATCATTTGTTTGTTTTGTGTGACCATCTTAATATTAATTTAAGCCTACCGTTTTTTCAAACGTGACTGACAATATGAGAATCGCAAAAGAAGAAATATTTGGACCTGTTCAATCTATTTTAAAATTTGAAACAATGGATGAAGTTATCGAACGTGCAAACAATACAAATTATGGCCTTGCTGCTGGTGTTCTTAGTAAAGATATTGATAAAGCTTTGATGTTTGCACAAGCAGTACAAGCTGGAAGTGTTTGGTAAAGATTTCATAGCATTTCTGTATTCGTTATATATATATATGTTTGACAGAGCTTAATGGAACTTTACTTACAAAAACTATCGTTGAATAGGGTAAATTGTTACGATGCTATCACGCCTCAAACTCCGTTTGGAGGATTCAAACAGTCGGGAATAGGTCGTGAGCTGTAAGTTTGTCAGTATTTAATCAAAAGACTTTGAAACAAAATATACATTGTTACCTTTATATTTTAGTGGTGCAGAAGGGTTAAAAGAGTATCTTGAGACTAAAACAGTATCTATTAAAGTGCCAACAGGTAATTAAAAATATTATGTATATATTTTATTACGTATTGTTGAAGTTTATATAAATCTATATTTCAATAAAATTATCGCACAACATATTTTCAAAATTCATTTATAAATGTACATAAACATATATAGGAATTATGAATGAACCAATTGTTAATAAAATAACAATGAATAAAGAATTAAACTTTTAACCACATGATTCAAATGATATCTTTATTAAAAACATAAATAATATATTTAATATATTATTATATACGAGTTCTAACATGGTAGTAGTCTAATATTTAAATACATCAAAATCAATGACACATATATGTCAAAGTTTCAATATTTTTTGTCACAGAAAAAGTCTGTTTGACTATCTAATCATCTGGTGGAATTCCCAATTCTTCGTCAGACCACTCTATTGGATGTATTTCAGGGAAGTGACCCTAAATATACAAGAATATAAATTGAATATTTAACATAAAATACAAAACACGCGTGTGTGCATTATATAGTATAAAATGTAATAAAATATATCGAATACAGAAACTTATTCATTTAAGTATCTTGTATTTTAAAAAATACTAATTATTGCATAATAGCTTTTCAAATGAAGTATGCTAACGATAATTATATTACTTACAACAATATGCCCATAATCGTGCCATGCGTTCCAAAAGATCCACCACCATACAATTCCACCAATGCATTCAGCCGTTATTTTCCATCGTCTTTTAGGTTCAATCACTGTACGATAGGCCCAACTAAAAATATTTTATAATTTAAATCAATTACTTCTTTGAGACAATGAATTCACAATGAGTTCTTAGATGTGCTTGAGATAGGATACATTATACATATTTATTACATATGAATTATATGTATAACATATTATATATATATATTTGTGTGTGTGTGTATGTGAATAATTTCTATATTTCTGAATATATTATAAATATTCAAAATTTTACGGTAAATACAAAAGTGCACAAATCTAACCTCGTTTCAAATAGAGGTTATATAATATATTTACCATTTACGAATCTGTTCTAAATTCACTCCAGTCTGTTTTCTTCCATTTAATTCGTATATATTTCTCAAAATTGATGGACCACGCGACAACAACATTTTTTAGTTATTATAATTTCAATCAATGATCTTGATTCCCGTTCACGGCAAGACCATCCCTATCGGGGAGGCTAAGAAACTAACTGATACAACCATGTAAGATTAAATAATATTTCTTTATATACACATACATATGTATATATGTATACTCACCTACCACACATAAATTACTCCTTTGCAAAACTGTAAAAAACGGTATTTTTATACTTTTTGCATAAAAGTGTATTAATTTTGTAATTAATCAGTTAATTGCGGAGTCGAGTTTCAAAAATCTTTTACGGGGTGCGCCGATAAAATCTAGCAATAACGTGTATACACGTTAACCGTGCCGAAATAAAGTTTCGGATTGATACACGTCGAACGCAGTTAGCTGGTTAAAAGATTTTAAGTTGTTGAAATATTTGGATTTAGTATAACATTCAGACTGTAAAATTTTAGGTCTGAATTTCTCTTTTCGAACGTATTTTGGGAGATTTTTCGCGGAAATGAACGATTTTTAAAAATCGTCCTCATAAACAAGGTCTTAACTTTAGGAATCTGCGTAACCGGTCGCCTCACACTGACGGGAAATTCAAATATAACCCAAATCTGATGCAACACTCACGATTCAAATTCATGTAGAGTGTAAACCATACAGTAAGTTAAGATTATCAAATTTAAAAGAGGTCTCGTCAAAATTCGCGAGGACGTCGCGCAACAACAGATTGATCGAAACCTTTTATACCATATTTCCGTGAAAAACGACGCTCATTTTTGCCTTCAGCGATCCTACAAAATCGTAGGAAATGTTACTTTAGTCGAATATTTTGCAGTCTGGATACTATAGTAAGATCCTATTTTTTGGCACTATAATATTTTGAACACTATCATATCAATGTATTTGAAAGACATAAATAAGAATTCAGTTCATCTTTCTAAAGAATGTTCGTTGTTGTAGACTTAACTTATTACAAGCTTTTTTGTAATAGATATCGTTTGTTATAAAGCCATTTGCTCGTTAAGAAACAAATCACGTGATAATCTGTTCTTTCTTCATCTTGGTATTTCAATTTAATCAGAATCAAATTCTTGATAACTCAAGGTCTTGATAAAGTGATATTTTCTTTGTGTATAATATTCCTTCCTCCCATTTCCTGCCATTTTTTTAAATATACTAATCCTATAAATAAATATGTTACAGATGAAGTACAAATTTTACCCACATCTGGTTATTTAGTACTTGCATGTCAAGTACGCAAGATAAAGGCTGGTATTTAGAATTCTATGATTTAAAGAAAACAAGAGGGGAAGTTGCAAAGTAACATTCGAGCTTCCCTTACTAATAATTGAATCGCACTTTATACAACGTCATTAATTTTTCTGTCATTTTAATTTGTTTCAGGAACCATCGTAAGATCAACGGATTAAGACTAATATCTCATATATTATACTATCCATTTCCTTATCATATTTAGATCCTTAGATATAGATAAGTAGGAACTTGAAGCATTTAAATCATTAATAAAGATTTAATGAATATCGTGCGAGATTACCAACAACGATACACGGAGATAAATTGGAATATCGTTACCCGTTTTTGGTTTTCAAACCATTCCCAATAACTTTATTCGCCAGAATTAAATTTTTTATTCTCCCGTGTAACGAACCTGGCTTCGACTGTCTTTCTTCGTAACTATTTTTTTTTTTTTTTTACGAGATTAATTTAAGGCTACTTAACAACTGATGAAAGTCGTTCAAACATATCAGCTGCGAGATACTCGCCATTACGGGTGAAACGAGCGGGCTTCAAAAAACGAGGGTAGTCTCGCAGTTGAGTCGCGAGCAAGCTGACTCTCATTGGTCTATCGCAGGGTTTACGATTTGCGATTAACCATCTGGTTCACGGTAGCAACCCCCGAAGGAATACGCGTCATTGGTCCTCCTATCGTAACTTCTCCCCAACGCGCGCCCTAATAAAAGTTTTATAGTGGCTTCCGACCAATATCTTTCCTCGACAAAACGCGATCTCCCAAGTACTATACCTGGATTCGTTACAGTGATCGTGTATAAAATATGTCTACGTACGTATTTTTTTAACGAATTATGATTATATTACGATAAAAAAATGATGATTTGCGAGGACCTAACGGGTTACCTATACTTTTTATTTTCAACTGGTATAAAGTAAATATTTCTCGCTCTGATGGCGGATCAACGCGGCATATTTTTGAGGACAATCGTGTGGATTGAATTATAACCGACATGTAGATATGTCTATTATGATTTAGAGCTGCATATGTGCAAATTTACTTTACTCGTTAGTTAAACGTTAGATATAAACATTAAATTAATTACACTGGAAAAGTTGAACCAAAGATACGATCGTAAAAAAGAGTATTCGTTAAGAAACCGATAAATGAGACGAATGAGATAAATTTCTAAATGCAACGCGACCATAGAGTCCTCTTGTAAACGCGAATCTTCGTTCTCGTGGAATAAAATCTTATATCGTGATCGAAGTCGAATTATTACGCGCTCGTGCATGCATCACGTGATACCGCATCCTGATTGTCGATTTATAATTTTACTATCGCAATGGTAGACCGGTGTTTACAGGCGTTCTCGAGAGACCGGAATTTATTGATGATCCGTTGAGGGGCTCGCGGTAGTTTTACGATACCACTTGGAGGATTTTTATCTAGCCACCCGGCAGCTTTTATCATTTGAAAAACGCACCGTTTGCTGTTTTTCCTTTATCGTCCAATAAACTCGGTTCAATTGCAAATTCCTGGCTACGCGAAATGTTCTTCCGTTATCCGTCGCACTCCAAGCGCACGAAACGATGTTCGTTCTGGCCACCCATTTGTCCGATAGTCTGTTTAGCAAGGGAAAAGTATGGATAGACTTTAATCGTACTCGTTCCCACGCTTATTACACGTAGCTACCTTTTGCTTGTTTGGAGAACGTTGTTAGAAAATGATTAAATGGATCGATAGGTATTCTCCCTGTAGAGAACGATTCAATGCGAAATCCATTACAAAGGATCATTTAACGGATTATAGATCAGTACGAGAAGTACTAAATTATCTAACTTGCTCTAAATCGTATACGCGGTCGCCTATATGCATACGAATAATCATAACTTTTCATTCTTTATCATAATGAGAGGAAAAGATGTCTGAGAAGAAAAATACCATGTCGAGCGTCACCAGCGGGGAACTCGTAGGTCGTAGACATACCGAGTAATCTTTGCGCATAAATAAATTCCCTTTTCGTCCGAAAATTTTAAAAATTAATTCAATAACGTACGTCTACCGCACTGTACCTATCTGCGTGACAATATCTCCTTCTCCGACGAATTTTCACGCTTGTGATCTTACCTTTCGTTTCCATATGGTAATGAACATGGCGTTTCAATATCATTTCTTCGATTACTCATCTCATTGAATTGCAAATAAATTAATAAATACACGCGATCGGGCTTTTAATGGTTGACGCCGAGGAGAAAGCATTTTGCGTTACGTCAGTCGGCCACGTTATCTCGAGCACACCCTTCGCGATAGTTTCACCCTCTTTTCGTACCGCCCCTTCTATTCCCAGTGTGAGCGTTTCACGAGGATTATATCAAAGGCTAAAGGGTGTTACCATGGATACACGAGCAGCCATGTTGGTCCAGGGGCGTGAGAGGCGGAAAAGCCCTATGGAAAATTCGATAATTCCAGGCTGCTTGGAAATGGCGATGTATCTACTTACGAGACTCGTTCTCCAAGGAATTTTCGGATAAATGTAATTAAAAGTAAGAAGAAAGGTATCTTGTCACGTTGCATTTCCTATTCCGGTTCAAGCAATATAAAAATGTTTAACTCGCTCCAAAAAGCGTAAAAGCGCGTTCAATATTTAACTTATGTTTTAAGAACGTTTTAAACGCGTTGGCCTTGTGTCGTAGAACGTATGCGATTGTTTCTCACTCGGTTGCTCCAACAAACTTTCGTCGATTCATTTATTTCCCTGACCCGGTGAACAAACGGCACCGTTTACATCGAAAAAGATCGTCGCGAATAAGATTTCACTAATCACACGCGATAAATAGTAAAAAACAAAGAAAGAATTGCGAGTGCATTTGGTGTTTTGGGCGTAGCAAAGGTTACACAACACGCGTCCAACCCAACCGCAGAATCGAAGCAAACTGGTACCGAGGAGAATCGAAGACGAAAACGAACCCCGAGAAAAAGATAAAAAAGATAATAAAACGGGGCTGAGACGAAGCCGAAGCTAAAATTTTCAAATATAATGCACTGTTTGAGGTACAGGTAGAGTATCGCGACGTGGAATTCCTTCCACCAAAGGATTTAGATGAATGGACCGTCGGAGTTATGTTTTTATTGCACCTATATGACGGTTACTCTGAGAACTTCCGATTGAAAGAAGAGGTGCAGCTGGAACTGAACGCAGTCGAGGCCTGTAAGAATGTCCGAAAAACGTCGAAGAAATTTATAATTCTTCTAATGGTAAAGAAAATTGGACAATCGTGTGGAGTTTGAGAATTTTTATCGAAAGATGTTCTACCTGAGGGCGTGATTGAAATTTCAAGTAAAAATTGCATTAGGATCGTGTTACTGAAAGCCAAGTCGCTTTTAACGTACATGACAAAGGAAAGTCGAAAGGATAGAGAGGAAAAACGCGTGAGTTTTCAAAGTTGAATTATGGTTGACAAGAACGATAAACAAGTATAGCGTATACGCTGCAACAGGCGACCGTTATCAACGAGATAAAAAATGTTTGATACAAAAATTCGTAACGCTCGACGAGTATACGCGTCGAACTCGGTCAACTTGTTTAACCAACTGGTACTTGTCCAAATGACACGCTGTAACGTACAGTTAGAATGAAAATCGAGGAAAACGCGAGGGCAAGGACTTTGCGAGGATCAAGGAGAAGACGTTGGACGGGAGCGTGTAGTTTATAACGCTAATATCTTCTGTTTCCTTGGAAACGATCGCAGAACGCGTTTCTTCTCGAGCAGTAACGTCCGCCAATATGTCTCCCCTAAAAGCGTCAGGGTGGCAACCGTCGTCTCTGTACGCTACCGATGTGGTAACAGCTGCCGAATCGTCGGTTGGTTCGACCGATCCATCCGGAGGACCGATAACAGCAACATTCGCCTTTTTTTCGAAACGTCCATTGGAATCGCAATTGGACGTTCTCGAAGTAAGTTTATAAGCCACGGTATTTCACGATCGTATTTCCTCCGCGATAACCGTCTTCCAATGTCTCGTGTGCAAAACGTTTTATTGGAGCACGTGACTTCTATTCCTTATTTTTATTCATTAGCTTCGTGTATTTTTCTTTCTTCGTCTTTTGAATAAATTTGAGATAACGCGAAGATACACGAAATTATTCTGCGAAAACAAGCTATATTTCAAGGATAGGATAATACTAATTTTTCCGTAGTATCTATATAACCGTGTACAAATATATTCGTTGCAGATTTAAAGCGCGCGGAGCAACTCTTGTCATTGTATTTTTTTCACACTTTAACGGCTCGCGACTATGGTAATCGAGTTTAGAGACGTTGCCAAGGCAATTACTTTCGCTCGTCTAAGAGTATGGTCGTCCGGACGGTCATCAATCATCGCTTCGTAAATCTAGCGGGATCCCAGCGTATTCGACGAAACCCGCGAGAAGATCGTAAACGTAACACCATTGGAGATTAGTTTACATCGTGATCGCGGTTTCTCGCATTTTGTTGGTCGAGGGGCTATTATCGATATTTATAAATTTTCCTCGTATTATTCGCGCGAGGCCTCTGCACGGAACATGGTTGCGCGGCGAAAGGAACAAGGATATCTTGCAAATAAGGAAATGTTTTATTCGTGTCGCGGCATTTTATCGAATTTCTCAAATTTCGCGCTATCGGTTTTAGCAGCTCTAGCTCTGTTCTAGCAAGATCAATTTTATGAATTTTATCTTTTCAGAAAACGAGAACAATGGATCTGAGCGTATCTTGCATCTAAATTGCAACATATGTAAATTATTGCAACGAAGACAGAGTTAAGAAAACTACATGTTTTCTGGACGAGCTGAGAAGAAGCCAGAAAGCTTGCGCGTACTGACATATTCGAGTGGACTTGATATTTTCCGTTCGTAACATTTTACGAATGGTAATAACCGGCAACCCTTAGAGAACGTTACGGCTTTTTTCGGAGGAGTCCATACAGCGCGTTCCAAGAGCTCGATACTCGATGTAACTTTGTTGTCGAGAAATCTTTCTTGTAATTTATTTATTAAAATTTAACTCGATGATTTAAAAAGCTATCTGATATCTAACAACGTATAACGTTACATAGCGTATAACGTGTAAGGATATTCCGAAGTAGATGAAAAAATCTCTAATTTTCTTCATTGACTGTATTTTAATTCACGTAGCATAAATATGCACGCTAGGTCTATAACTATACTCTATGTATTTACACATTTTAATTGCCCAATGGGTTAAAATATGTACCATAATGTAGAAAATACGTATGTAGTTTGCGAAAGGTTAGAAATTTATATTATCGACCGTTCGCTACGCGAAAAAGAAGTTTGGGAGAATCGTTGTAAGAGGGCAGACGCGTAGGACGCGCGATACCTACGTTACCAACGTTTAAAAAAGGCAATAGTAACCTGTTGTAGAATGCTTTAGAATCTTTCGAAGATACGAATAGTCTGCCCAACGAGACGAGGCAGTAAACGCAAACAAAACTCGATTGCAGCCACGGCAATCAAATTTTATCTACGTTTACTGTCTCGTCTCGTTGGATAGATCGTGTACACGTATTTACAACGATTTCAAACGATCGAGGGTCGATGGACGTAAGTCAGACACATTCATTTTCATCCTATAAACGGTATTATCTGAAAAATTTTGAATTAATAAATATGCGCGCGTTTCTTTTATTATTCGTAGAGTTTTAGCGCTGATAGAGTTAACGATATTCGACGTAACCAATTAATCCACGTTAGATTTCAAATAAAAATAGTCGTTTTTTCGATACATACAGGTTAGAAGATATCGCATAGTGCGAGGTATCGATGTTCCACGCAACGTCGCATTCCGAGTGACGGAGTAGTCGTAATGTTTGCTTTTCCTCGTTCGACGAATTTCACGAGCGTCGTTTCTACTTGGAGACGGCGCGTATGGAAAAAAGGCAACAAGGCTAGCAGCGAAGGTTGACCGAAAGGTACGAACGACGGAGCTTTTAAAGCTGCACCGCGTATTTGTTTGCGAGCCGTGTTAATTCGTCGAACAAATAACCGGCGACGGCCCTCGGACCACGAACGATTCGAAGCCGTTGCAAATGATCAGTTCCTCGCGGGCAATACGTGTAACTGCATTGCGTCTCACAGTTCCGTCGCGTAACCTTTGAAAAAAGGCAAATCGACGCTGCTTCGTGTTGGGTGCGGTGATGTCTCAAGCAACGGACGCTTCGTGTCGAGTATACGCTAGTTGCTCGCGATGAATTATCGAGGTACTTTCTTGCTAACCTTTTTCCTTTCGCGCGTTACTCGTCTATTATCTCTCCTTTCTGTTTCCGTATTGTCCGTCGCGAATTTTACAGTCACGGTACTAAGATTTATAATCTTCGGGGCGTTTTAACGAATCGAAGTAACGAGACGAAGCAACGCCGATATTTAAATTATAACTATCTATTGGCCAGAAGAGAAAGGAAGATACGGGTCTCGTATTCCAAAGCGTAAAAGTCTATTTATACGATCGTCGCTCGACTACGAATCGAAAGCGTGTTACAACGACCATTTCTTTCAGTTCGATCTCGAGTTGATTTTCGTCGGTTTACTCGAACTGCTCGACGGCGAACCTACCTCCGTATCGCAACAGCCTGTTCGATCGAGGTACATTTTTCGATGCTTCGAATCGAGGAACAAGTATTCTCTCTTTGTAAATATCGCAACTGCGAGAGACAAAGTCCGTTCCGCGACGAAAACGCGTGGCGCGGTTATCGGAATTACGCGAGCCCGTAAATCCAGCGAAATACAGTTAGAGCCGCGGAAGAGAGCAACGAAACGAGTCGATACGTGCGGAATTTTACGATGCCTCGTGGCCGTGTCGGGAATCGACGAAGAAAACTGCCGCGTCGCAATAGGGGGACCACGCAAGCACGCTGTTTTTATAATACACGTTAAATAACTTTACGAGGCCTCAAGTATCGTGGCAAATTGATTTCGTAACGACAATCACGGAATTAACGTACAATAAAAGTATCACGATGGCAATTAAGCGGAGCACTTGTTTAACCGCGAACCGCTCGCGATGCTTCAGTCTCGCTTCGCAGCGCCGAATGAACGATACGCAAACGGTATTCCATCATTTTAATTTCGCCGTGACGTTCCGCTCGCCATGGCGTCGATCTTCTTCCCCGTCGCTTCGACCGACAAGAATCCGAGTTGCGGCTTTTCGTAAGTTTCCTCTGCGAATTTCACGTTTTCGATATTCCACGCAAGCTACTCCCGCATTTTCCTTTCCGCTTCCTTTTTACCAAGCTTTTACCAACTTTTACGAGATATCTTCATCGACCTTCTCGAGTTACTCGAGGACCGCAAGATTTTCGAGTCAACATGCAAAACAGCGATACGGTGATATTCGAATTTACCCAAATTTCCTCGGCCTGCCAACGAACCCGCGTGACAGCGAAAGTTATCTGATCGCTTACGTAGATACGGAAAGGAGACGTCGCGACGGAAGCGAATCGGAACGACGCTTCTCTTGTCTAACAGCGGGATTTTGCACGCGCGTGGCGCTTGTGTATACAACTATCAAGTGCTTACATTTATGCCTCTCATAATTGGCTTCGTTAAATGAAGAGAGTGACTGAGGAATTAGCTTGCCGGTAATAACCCGGCTATTTATTAACACGTGAAACGAGACGTTATAGGTCTCGCGAACGAATACGTCCGACACACGAGGCGAACGTCTTCTTTGTTCCGTTTTCTTTGCATTTTGTTTGTCCGTGTCACCGTGTCGCGATAAGCCACCATGCCTTTTGTTCACTCGCTGCTGCGTCTTATTCTCTTCGTCGCGCGGAGAAGATATCGCGTTAATTCAATCGCTGTGCATTAAAAACGATCGTCGGACCGGCGAAGGACAGGACGGATGTTCCAAATATACGACGAAGCGTGTATTAGCTTTCTTAGGAAGGGTTTCGGAGTGACGGAGACGTTTTCTTTCACGCTGGATCGCGTTAGTTTTTTCGTTCGCTTTAGATTTTCCCCGGCTTTTCCTTCCGACGATCTCTTCTCGCCGTTCTCCGATTTTACTTCACCCGGGAAACATGTTGCTCGGTATCGTTTGTTGTTTCGTCGAGAAAAAACTGACCTGCTGGCCTACATTCCGTCCTGTTTTCACTTCCTGCCGGTATACAAGGATTTTACGAGTTCGAAAAAAAAGGATCCTCCGACTCAAAGATCTCGCTGCTCTCTTTGTGTCTTTTCAACCGAAAACATTTTATTTCGCGCATTCGATGCTCCGAAACAACGAAGACGATACGCGGAACACGATAACGGAACGTCTAAGTGTTCCGAAGAGCGCGAGGGACTCGCGAAGGGGAAGAATCAACGGGCGAGGTGTTTTTCCTTCAAAATCCTTAGCCGCGTATTTGTTCTAAATATTTAGAAAAAATGTAACGCGAGACCGGCGAGGGAGAACCGAGCGAGGAGTTCAGGCAGCCGAAAAATGTCTTTCATCTCGGAGGTAAGAGGGACACAGGACGGTGTTGGCCGTGAAACACCGACATTCCACGCTCGTGGAATGCGCGGGTGAAACGTTGAACCGCGCTCAATCCGCAGAAGAAAAAGCGTGATGGGCGAGGGTGGGGATTTAGGAAGAGGTAGATTTACTATCAGACGGATTTCATTCCTCGAGGGTTTAGGCTTTCCAAGCAATCCTATTACCAAAGTCAAATGTGATTTAGGATCTTGGCCTTACGCCGCTCACCGTGAAACACCATGGGCGTTTCGTATCTCCTCGGGACAGATACCAACCGCGGTGCACCGGAGTTCTCCAACCAGCCGCCACTATGGGCGTTTTCAGGACCGTAGAAGGGATTAAATTTTCAAAGCACTCGCCGATACCAGTCCGTTCCATTTTAACCGCGGACGATATGGAGAACCGGAGTTGGAGCCAGTTTTCGAGAAAATGGCGACGCAGCTTCTACCATGGAAACCAGTGAAATATGATTTTCGATACGAGAGAAATTATTTATGGTTCTAGCTCGCCGTGGTCTTGGCCGAGGACGATGCTTTTTCTTTTTCTTTTTCGAAGCTGAACAGGGAACGACGTCCGTTTGGGGGACTACATCGGCATACGGAGAAGCACCTAGTTTTCGAGAATCAGGAGATTTTGAAATTTACAGTGATCGTGCTAGGAGAAAAGACATAAACGTTAAAACGAATTATCGATGGCATTAATGGACTATTACCGGTCCATAAAGCTATCAAGTTCTCGAGAATCAGGGAATTTTTAAATTTCCAACAAGCATAATAAAACGGAAGAATACGGAATGTCAAATGGAATCGACGATGGAGACAACGAAAGGATAGAATTAAGGAAACGCGTCTTGGAACAGAGTTTTTTTTTCAATTTATAGCGTCAGCGTATATATAGATCGAAGTAAAGTAAATGTATCGATGTATATTCATCGTGGAATCGTTCTCGCTACGGCCCTGCTGCCTTCGTCTCGTTTCAAGACGCGAGAGAGCTCGAGAGCACGAGAATGATCGTGCGTCAGGTTCGAGAGCCTCGCTTATCCGTATTCGCCATACCCGCTATTATGTAGACGATAATGGTCCCCGCATAAATATTCACGCTGGCGATGCCCATAAATGCTACCGCTGTATCGTGTTGCTCGTATACTATATGCACGATGCAGCGACGTACGCGTCGACGATCCTCGAGGACTTGCAGCGTGTATCGGGCATCCTGGATTCGACGATCAGGACCATCGATCGCGCGGTCGGAAATGGTATCCCTGTCTCGTTGTCGCGTTCTTTATACCGTTAATCAAAGACGTTTACGCGTTTCCAGACATCTAATTAGTTCTAATTAGTCCCAGCTTGAGTTTTACGTAGTGAGACTTTTTTTTAATGAAAATGATTCTTTTCTTAATAGATACGACCGCGCTTAAATTGAAATTACCGGACGACAGAGTGAAAAAATGTTTAACGATCGAATAAAGAACAGATATTCCTGGTTTCTGTCGCGTTAGTTCATATGCAGATTCTTTTTGGAGGAAAAATTTATCGGACGTGGCGGAGGATCTGGCTATAATTTATGGCGGATCATTTCGCGGAGATTTGTTCGTCAACTCCACGGGTACCTTGGACGAACGATCGGCGACGATCCCTCGACAGTTTTCGCGTTTCGTCCGATCTTCCACGGGGAGTAATCCCTCGGCCGATTGTCAGAGCCGCCCTCGAGCTGCCTCGCCACAGGAACACGGGCAACGGGATCCACTTACACAATTATCTACTCGCGGGATCTCCTTGACGGCCAGTCGCTCATCGTTTTACTGCTCGCTGCTCTTTCGCCTCCTCTTTTTTTAAGATTCCTTTTTTCAACCGGCTTTTTAACGTCTCGTCCATCCTACTTCTTCGCGCGCGCCTTTTTCATCCGCCCCGTTTACCGTTTTCTTTTCTCCGATGCTCCTTCATTTTCTCCGGAACGTTCTTAACTTTTCCACCGATTCTCCGAGTTAGCTTCGAATTCGGGCGACTCGATCGACCAGAACGAGCGTCGAAGGATATTTCGAGTCGCAGAGACTTTAAAACTCGTCGATTGTCTTCCGCGATTAAAAATCGTAGCTCTTCTCGTCTCATAAGAGCGGACTGTTGCTTTTCCTCTGCACAATTTTGAAAGGAAACGGAGGAGCCAGAAAGTCGAAGCAAAGATTCAATTACGCAGCCCCGTCTCTCGTCGAGTGGGTCGTCTTTCAATGGAATCTCTCAACCGTAGATAAGGAGCTTTAACGATCTTATTCCGTCTAGGAACACCGCGCTCTCCGTTCGAGTGAAACGAGCATTAAAGCGACACACCCGGCAAAAGCGATTCGTGGTCCTCGATGAGAACTGGTTTCGAATAATTTGTAATGGCGACCGAGACCGAGTAGAGTGGGTGGGATTTCGACTTTTCCATTGCCCCTTGGCCCTCTTATCCCGTGGGAGTGGCGAACTATTTTACCCGTAGAAGCTACTTTGTCGACGACGTTCCAGCGTTCTGTTTCCTCTCTTCTTTCCATTGCTTTTTTTCAAACTTCAAAAGTGGCGGCAGGAAGACACATATGGCTTTGGTAATTCCTTTTCTCACGGACGATTTACTTTGAAATATTTACTATACATTTTTATGATCGAATACGTCACGGAGATACGGGCTGCCTCGAATGCTCCAACACCCGAGACGTTCTCCTTCTTTTTCATGGTGCGAGCATTAGGAAACAGAATGTCCGATTAGAAAGATATTCCTGTACGAGTGAAATTGTTTCAGTTTTCTAACGAATTTCGAGCGATTAGGCACTCTTTACTGTTGCACTTGCACGCAACAGATGTCATACTGTAGTGAAGAGATCGAAGAAGAAACGGATGAAAGGTAGGGTTAGTTGAATTTCGAGCAAAGGAAATAATAATAATAATTGATCGATAATCAAAATGATTCCATATACCAAAGATACCGACGATTACAAGGCGCGAAGATGGAAAGAAATTAAAAGGAAGGAACTTTTCGCGTTAGCGTTGATATTCGTATCGCGACGATGTCTTTTTAGATCGATCTTATAAAAATCGGTTTCTCAGAATGTAAAGGGACGTTGCGTGAGATTCTTTCAACGAGTCTTTCAACGCGGAGACGCTGTTGTCGAGCCTTTTATTTCACCGCGTTTGAATGCGAGTGAAACTGTCTCGACCACCGAGAAAATCCCAAACAACCGACAAAAAGGGTACGAGGAAATGCTGCAGCCTTTGATGCTGGAAAGGAGGGAAAAAAAGGAAGGCTTTTCACCGACCGACCAGAACGTAATCCCCAGCAATAAACTAATTAAGGTCATCGGGAACCTTTCGACTACCTATTTTACTGCCGAATGGTCTTCGGGCTGACGGATGCTTCGAAATATTTCCGGGTTAACCTCAAAAATCCCATCCCTTGCCTCCGCGCAAACATTTTAGAAGAAGAAAACGAGGACTGACGTACAGTGGTACTTAAAATTCGAAAGTTGTGATCGTTTCTTAATAGAACTTCTTCTTGCAACTACGAATTCCCATGACTCTTATGAGATACGCTTCTGGCAAATTTTTCTCGGTATGTTAAACTCGATAAAACGATTGGGGATCGTCTATAAAATCTTCCTATTTCGAACGGTTGGGCAAAAACTTGCACGTGGAAATACGCTGCTAGTAATAAGAACGTATTTCATTCCGAGAGTTAAATAGGGATTCATATGGATGCTCCTAACGCGGCCGAGCAATTAAAGATCTTGTTTAATTCATTTGTACTTCTCATTAGTGTGCTAATGATATCGACACGTACAGCATTCTTTTCTTTCGTAACGTTTGAAAGATTCAAAGTCTTTTAAAAATTCGACTCAATTATCGTGGATTAATATATCGACGAGGTTTCATCTGCTATTCGTGTCCACCTCTTTACCTTTAATTTCAACTTAGGAGAAAGCTTGACATTAAAAAGAAATCTTTACAAAATCGAAACGAGAAATCACTCGTATCGATATCGACTGATTCTTTCCTAAGGATTTCTCATTAATGGCAAAGTGCGATTCGATCGAAAATTAGCTTACCGAGTGAGTCGGTTCGAACACGCGTGGATGCATTCAACTTGAATATAGAACGTAAGGACGACAAAGGTGCAGGAAATGTAGGAAGAAAAAAAAAGGGTAGAAACTCGAGAGAAAACGAGGTGAAATCGGGCATCGGTGGTTCGACGGCCGGTCGATTATTTCGCCGAACGAAGAAGGGTAGCCAGTCGTTTCCACGCAGCGCAGAGAAGCGAAACGAGAACAGGTAAAACGTTCGCGGTTAACACGGAAACCGGCGAAACTCGAATCGGTCGTGTGGAAAGACATCGTCGTCGCGTCGAACGTCGTCTTCGTCGCCGTCGTCGCTGAAACGATGGCTAGGAAGGACTAAGTGAGACATCAACGAGAGGCGATAGTCGTCGGGGGAGACGTAGCTAGGTGTGGACATACGTGGAAGATCGAGAAGAGTGGCGCGTTTAAAAGGATTTACGACGACAACAAAAATAATCGTTTAACAGGAAGAGAGGGAGAAAGAGAGGCGGTCGTCCGGCGCTGGATGACCGGTCGAACGGTCACCGAGTGTCTATTGCCCATCAAACGACCAGTTGAACGAGCACGCTTCGGTTGGATCGACTTCCGTGAAACAATACTCGGATTGTCATTATGTTGGTGATTTAAAGGGCTGTTCGCTGCGTTCGTCAATCAGAATCTAAGGATGCACCGGACGTTTCCTTTCGTTTGTTCGATGGACGTTGGAACAAAATGTCGAGGTTTGTTAGTCGCTACTCGTGGTTTCGTTGTAAATTAAAAAGCTTGGCGCGTTGATTCGCGATTCGACGATATAGCATCCGTGGCGTCCGGTTTCTCGAACGAACACGGTTTATCGCGATCCTTGCTTATCGAATCAGAGCAGATCGAAACGTTTGATATTCTTTATTTCTTTAATAAAATTGAGGAACGAGGATAGAAGTATGTACAGAGTTATTCTTTGACACGATCTGGTCGTATAATTGCTATGCTTGTATGATCGGTTACGTATTACGCTCGCCTATTCAGTAGTTAATTTGGATAACCATAGCGTCTATGGGTGATTAGAATAGAAGGGTAAAATTTCTGTATGTCGTTCCATGTCGATTGCCAGAGACTGTAATATTATTTTCGAATGCGCGAAATCGACTAAGATTCTCTTTCCTCAAAAATGGTCGCATAGTTTGGACATCGTTTATTCCAATCAAAGGAAGCATTCGATATCTCTCTTCTTCGATAGAACGATAAAATCGATCGCTGCAAACGGTCGAACGATTCCCGGGGTAAGGCGAACGTTATGGTGATGGTAAAATATTCTGGAATGCGGACGAGCGATCATGGCTGTCGTTTCCTCGATTTTGCGATCTTCGTGTTCGACACGAAGGGATGCAACGACGAGACGTAAGTACCAACGACGAGGTATTCAAGGGGTTGAATTGCGGCGACATTTCCTCGAGTGTTGTCCACGATTCTCCCTTAGCAATCTCCGTTTTAACAGTCGAGGCCGTTCGCTACGTGGCCCTGCTATAGCACTCTAAAAGGGCTGTTCCATATCGGAAAGTTGCGTTTCTGCGGAATAAAAAAATATATCGTTACGCCTGATTTGATGTGACAATTCGTCGCGATCTAACGTCGTTTAACGTGCCCATTCGCGGCTCTTCACCGCGATTTTTAACGCGTCAACGCGTCGCGTTTCCCCGATGCTTTCTCGAAATTCTCGAAACTATCGTTGCACGATGGTTGAATTACATTACCTTATAAACTGATAACGCTGCGGGTGTTTCGGTTATTTCGTTTCATCTGAAAGCGACAAGGATAATCGCGTTGTAAAGCAACGTGTAAAGTTACCCTTTAAGACAGCGCGTTATCTTTGCTCTTCGAGATTAGTTTCACCATTGTTGAGAAATTCTGAATACGAAGTAAAACGTAACGATTTGCATTTTAGAATCTGTAATTTTTAATTAATTAAACTTTCGTAGTATTTTTATTCCGCGGTGTAGCAATTTCCGACACGAGCCTTTCTTCCAAACGAGAAATTTTCTCTCCAGATAATAGGAAACATATTTTAGTACGGAGAACAGACGACGTTAAATCTTATTTCGCAAAGATCTGATCAAACACGAACGGAATATAAAAGAGATGTAGCGGGTCCCTGCGAAATCTGGCGCGATCTTTCTACCAGACTTAATACGCGCAATGTTGGTACAAACGGGAAATATCGCGTAGCCAAGAGGCAAGATTTACGAGAGGAAATAGAAGTTACGAAGCAACCCTTATAGGTCGCATGTGGTCCCGGTTTTGCGTGTGCGTTTCTAATATCCGGAGTGTTCCCTCGGTTCGTGGAGCTAGCTTTTCGTCTTCCAGGCCCGGACATTACTCGTCTCGCCCTATTTTATTCCCCCGGTCGTTACCGCCCTTAAGAATACAAATCCCACCCCTGCGTGGGATTGTTAAGACAAATCTTCCATCTCTTATTTGACGTAACAATCCAGTCCTAACTGAAACCGTACCCGTCTCTCAGCAATGCACGACGATATCTTTTCCGGAACGTTTTAAAAGTTCTAACGTTCCGCCAGGAAATTCTGTACCGATCGTTTCGGAAAACGTTTCGATGTAATTTTGTTATCTTTCTTCGGCTCTTTTTCAAGAAATCTTGCCAATTCGTCTTTCACTTGGGAGATCGTTTTTGTTTAAAGGTAAACGAATCAATTTCACTGTTCCTCGTCATACGCTACGTAACTGTGGTTTTATAGTGAAAATCTCGGTAGAAGATGTTCCGAACGGAGAAAAACGCAAGCTAGAGCGTGGATAAACGATCTTTCTCTCGGATCGGAAAATGGATATCGCTGGATACATCTAGCGGGCCTAATTGGCGTCAGTCATCCCCTATCGTCGGAAGGGGGACGAAAAAGAACGTGGCCGGAGTTATAACTATAAAACCAAGCGTCAAGCATAATAAACCCGACTCGTTAATGGTATCGCTAATAGAATCATTTCGTTCGTTCCGTACGAAGTAGGTCCTCGAGCGTGGAACGTCGTTTTCGCCTTATCTTTCGCTTCGTTCCTCCTGTTTTCGTGATAAGATGAAAGCTACTTCGCTATGGAATTCGCTGACGGTTCTCTCGGTTCGGTGTTCTCTCTTCCTTTTTCTCTCGTATGACGAACAGATTTCGAAATCCGTTTGATAATATAGTACATACCTTCGCGGACGATTAAAATACTCGATACGTTTCCAAGTATTTCATTCAGATCGAATGTAACGTATTTCGGCGTACTTGGCGCGAATTTTACAACCTTTTTCTCAAGTACACGCCGAAGAGTAAATATTTTACCTAATTATTCCACAGCGTTCGGACCGGCCGCGGACACGGCGACTCGATAATTCTACATTATGCAAAACGTTCGCCGCTGCTTGGCGAATTTGTCACCAAGCAAAGTTACGAAAATAGATAAAGAGACAAAGTGTTCGGAGAATGGGACATCGGTCAAAGGGCGGTCGTCGGAAATGGACGTAAATATCCGTAGCCTGTTACCGAGAGAAACGTATCGAGCAATTCGAAAAAGGAATAATATCGGCGAAAGCAGAAATAAAAAACGGAGGACAATGTCGGCAGGGGAACTATGAAACCGAGAGGAACCGAAGAAGATACTCCTGGTGAAAAGAAGTACAAAGGGTGGAAGGAACACAAAGAGGAGAAGTTGCAACTTGCGGCTATTCAATGTCGGTGGTTAAGCGTTATTATAAGCGTCGTGATCTGTACGAACGACGTGGCTCCTTCTCGAGAGAAACGCGTAGACGGCTCTTCTGCTCGTATACTCAGCAATGATTTTACGTTTACGCCCTGGCTATCTACGCTGGCAACATTCTGAAAACGCTGATGGTAGGAGGAAGTCGGAAAGAGGAGGTTCAGAGAGCGGAAAGGAGAGGTTAGGAAACGTGAGCTGCTGCGGCGACGTGGCGAGGAGAAGACAGAATCGCCGAACGGACGGCAAAATAGAGAATAAGAAGAGAAAAAAAAAGAGAAAAAAAAGGAACGGATGTGGGATGGGGTGAAAGGGAGAGACGGGGTGGAGAAGAAGCAGCGGCGGGTGCGAGTTGGAAGGCAGAGGAAGGCTTTATTTTATTTTAATGGCGCCGTAAGCTGGGCAGCGCGTACCAAAACCAAGCCTCCGCTTCGTCCGGCTACGTTCGTCATTCAAACTCCTCCGTTTGACACGACTACTACGGGATTTTGTCTCATCCCTTATTCATGAGAGATTTTTCTTATCCGTCCTTTTTCTCCTCTCTCCTCTCTTTTCCCTTATTCAGCGGCAAACCTCGGGGGGTGGATCCGGGATTACTCTACTTGCGCGGATTATTGCGTTTTTTATCACCGAGATTAGAGGAGGATCGTGATGCACGTCTTGAGGGTACCTATGTGGTACCGCCAGTGCTTAGAGGAAGTTTGGTAGCTTTCTTTGGGTTATCAGGTTGTATCCTAAACCGACGCGAAGATTAACTTATCTACGCGTACACTGGAAAACGCGTAGAACTTTAAGCTGATACGCTCGATACATATACGAGCCAACTCAGAAGCTGTACCGATCGACTATGCGATGTTCCTGCGATGGATAAGCAAAGTTGTGGACGTTTTGGAGAAATCAAGGATCGATTATATTCTTCTGACCTATAAGGTCCAGCGAAAGTGCAAGGAAGATCGAAGGAAACGGAACTGCGTTATTCGATAGAAAGAATCGTCGAGAGAAAAGATCTTAGTGTCGTTATCCTGCATGTTCGACGTTTCGCTAGGCTCGGTAGAATCGTTAACAGTTTCATCTGGTACGTGTAAACGTAGCACGGTATTCGACGAGTTCTTTGTCCTCGCGTTGGCGCACAGCGGAGGCGAGTATACGAGATTTTCAATTAATGTTACTTTATGGGACGGGTCGAGTCGAACCGTGTCTTCCTCGATTTTTGTCGCGTTCGTTTTCTACCGACGCGTCGGGGGAATAAGGAGATACTGCCAACTCGTGGAGATAACTAAGATGGCCATGAATTAAGGCTGGCTGACACGAGGCTATCCGAGGGCGGACTGGATCCACGTTGTTCGTGAGGAGGAACGAAAATGATTCTGAAAGCGACGCCAACGAGAAACTAAGGGGGATAAGAAGAAATACAGCGGTGCTGTTAAAAGAACACCGTACTGCATAGGACGTCCCACGGAACGATAAACGTAATTCTACAACGTCCACATAAAGGATTATATTGATTACCGAGCTCGGATTCGCCGTAACGACCGTGTGTTTTTCGACGTCGCGCGTTAATTGGAGGTCCTTCAGAACCTTCGCTACTTTCCTTTTGTCTTCGCGTACGGTAAGATAAAGTTATTTCAGTCGCTTTCTCGTTTCCGACGTTTTTTCTTGCTGGCTGTGTAACGCACGCTATTTTCTTATTTTTCCCTTATTATATTGCAGACTGATAGCGGCTTATAGCGTACGAGAAATATGATTATTTTACGCAAAGTTCCAGTATGAATTTTATGTTGTGGCTTAACCCACTCAGGCGACAAAAGCGCATTGTTCGCTGTTTCGCTCGAAAAATTGTTCCGCGACTTGAAAATAACGTTTAATCGGGAACATTTGGAATTTAATATCGAGCGAAATGAAGTCTAAGTGTCGCTTGAATTATTAGGTACCGTACATTTACAGCGATCTGTTTATATAACGAAGACCTCGCAGGTCAGGATTATGCAGCGAGTTTGGTTATTTTTCCAGTTTCCCGAGCGTCGCATACCGATATCAGCTGCCGGTTCGGCTGGAAGCACTTAGAGTTTCAGTAAGCGGTAGTTTATGAGATCTTAAACAAGCTATGAAAAAGGTATACCGCGAGGACGGCTCGGCCGCGAGTAGATAATCGTGGAATATAGTCCCGCGCTCGTGATAAACCATACGTTATTATCATACGAATTACCATAGTTCCTTTGATTACGATCACGAAGAAATCAATTCCACAGTTTTTGCTATAACATCTAGCGATATCGCTTCTCGGTATTACCTCTCACGATCTTTCATAAACGTTATTTCTTTCAATAATATTTACCACGCTGAGAGATTAATCATTTTCTCTAAATATCACATTCACCTATCATAAACTCGTCCAAGAAATACGAAGATCACGGTACATTTGTGTATTGATCCTCCGATGTAATGTCGC
This sequence comes from Bombus terrestris, assembly GCF_910591885.1. Classification (NCBI taxonomy): domain Eukaryota; kingdom Metazoa; phylum Arthropoda; class Insecta; order Hymenoptera; family Apidae; genus Bombus; species Bombus terrestris. The sequence goes on from NC_063286.1 coordinate 2,232,747, forward strand.
TTTACGATTAAACGGGAGGATTTTAAATACGAAACGATCGAAAATGAAAACAACTGTTGGTCCAAAGAGGCAAGATCTTTTAAAATTACCCGATAAGTTCTATTTCTAATATTTTAATATTACAACGAGCCATATTAAAAAAATTTTAGATGGCTGAAAAAAACAATGTGCGAATTTGAAAAACTGCTATCCTGAAAAAGATAGAAAACGTGAGTTATAACCACCGTAGTCCTCGCGTACAACGTTTAATTATATATTCATTACGAGAGAGAATCGCTGCGATCTGTCCATTGTCTCGCCCACGTTGGTAAATTCAAGCATGCTGGGTAGCTCTGCCATACTCACGATCGAGTATCCCCCTGGTAGGGGTTGACGTGTCGTTATTTATGCTTCGCGGCTCTCAATCCAGCCTCCGACGACAGGCACAGCGGCATAAATCCCCCCGTTCCCTTGTCCTGCCTTGCCACGCTCTCCGCCATCATTGGCTGTTCCTCCGTTGGTTCTCCGTGTTTCTGGCCTGCGATACAGCCTTACGGACTCTCACCCTTAGCTCTCCTCCCCCTGGCTGGTTTCCCTGTCGTCTCCGGCCATGCTGGCGTTAAACAGAGACACCAAGAGAGAGAGAGAAAGAGAGAGAGAGAGAGAGAGAGAGGAATGAGGGAGGAAGAGAAACAGAGAGAGAGCAGGGAAGCGAACGCAAAATCGACCCAACTTCAGCCAACCTTCGCCTACGACCACAACGACCTCGTGGAACTGCAACGCCCGTTGAAGGTTCACCCTGAACGATTCGCGAGCCTCGCCTCTATCCAGCGGAAATTTATAGCGAGCTTCACGAGTCCCGATATCGATCGGTGCAATATTAATAAATTGAAATCGGTGGAAGCAGCACCGTACATACAGGAGAATATAAGGCGAATATCGCAGGTGAAATTTTCGTTTATACGCTCGCTCGGACGCTCCTCTTTATATTGGGTGCGAATGATATTCGAGTTTGTACCAACGAGGACGATAAAAAGGTTTACACGCCGATTTATGGCGGCTAGTCCGCGGGGCCGGAATTATCGTCGCTCATTAACCCATTAAACGCCGCCGTTTCGTGTTCGAGAGCGGGAGAAAAAAAAAATTCGTTTAGAGTAACGCTCCTTCTGTTGCCTTCTCCGCGTTCCAACTCTAAATGGTTTGATCTTCGAACGAGGGTTGAATTCGATTTAAGCTCTGTATCGGAAACATCGTTCGACGGATATTTTCAACGGAGAATTCGGCGAAAGTCGTTGCCTCTCGTTCGTTTATTCGACGTTTAATTCTTCGCGGGCAAATGGACGCGAACGGGGTGTCGGTATCTCAGCCACGTGACCTTTGCCTTCGTCGTTATTTCGCTATCTCGTTTCCATGGTCTGTTAATTAAACGGCGGCAGTATACGGGGTTGAACCGTGGGACGAGGTTCGATACGGAAATTGCTTGAATTCTCATCGCGTTCGGCGATAGGAACGATAGGGTGGGACGAGGAAATGGACGGGGAGAAAACGAAGAGAAAAAGAACAATCCAGATCGCAAATACGATGGCTATGTGAACCCGCTAGGAAATAGTAAAAGCAAGGATACGATGTCAGTCGCGAACGAGATAACTCTTTTATGCTTCTTCGGTTCGTAGCGCGGTAAAGTTTTTACTTTGAACGACCAGACTCGACGCGTGGAATTTCCGCGGTGGCGAAGTCGAATTTTGCTTTCTTTTCCATCGTCGTTCCATGGACCAGGAATACTTGGACCTAGGAACGAGCGGAAAGATATCTTGTAAAAGTAGCAAGAAAATGAAATCCTCGTATTTACGACGGGAATACTGTATCGCAACGCGGACGATAAATATTTTTGCAGCAGGACTCGATGAAATACGCGCTCGCGAGGCGTTGGAAAAGGGGGTCGGTGACCGTGAAATTGAAAAAGTTGCCAAGGCCCTGGAACACCAAGAGTGTCAGCGTTGGCAGGAGGCGGCCATCGAGCTCTGTAATTTACGTTCATAAAACCCCACGAAGGCTCGGCCGAAGCCTGTCGAAGGGAATACCATTAGTCGGTCGTGAATTTATTTTCATTTAGTTACGAGAAAATTGCGCGCCACTTTTATACCCTACGTACCTTCTTTTGTACGCTCGAAACGTGTCTATCGATACCTATGCTCGTGCCTTCCGTTTGCAAGAATCCTGATTTTCCCCCGAAACGATCGATACGAGCAAATGTGAAGAAATTCTTCGAACATCCAAATATACTTCCGATACATACTCTCTTCTCTTAGAAATTATAAACGATATACGGTTGAAACAACGATTCGAATGTTTCAGAGGCGTCTGTTTAATCGAAAGAGAAGAAAAGAGAGAAAGAGGCATCGTGATATCGGAGGGTTGATTCGAAGCGGTCCTGTATGACGCACGCAACGCACACAGGATCACGATGGAGCGACGGTGGTGGAAATAGAGGCAAGATGGTATCGCGAGAGGGGCGACAGAGGAGGATCAGGGCGGACGTCCATCGGGACGAGGTGGGTGAGAAAGGGGAATGGGATGAATTTGCGCCGTGACAGCCGCGCAAGGGTGCAACGACGCCGACGCAGGATCCACGGAAACCCGGAACCGCGGCTGGGATGCCCGTACACCATTTTCGCTCGATTCGAGAAGCGAAGACACTTTTACTTATGTCCGATCGCTTGTTCCGAACCTATCGCCGTCTATCCTCGGTAACGTCATAAACTTCGCTAGTTATTTGCCAGCGGTTCTCGTGTCGTTGTGTCGCGTTGTTCAAGAGGATCGTTCGTTCCCCGAGTTGCTGCGGCGAAATCCGGCGATCGACGCTTTCTGCTGTTCAAACGGTGAGTGTTTCGAGTTTCGTTTCTTATTTGGCTAATATCGGGTCTCGAACATTTTCCGCTCGTATGTATCCACGCGGTAAAAGGGAATTTTGGCTATCGAATGAATGAAAATAATATTCTGCTTGTTGCAGAGTAAAAGAAAAGTAATAGATGGCAGAGATAAATCCGAATAGACTTTTATTACGTACGTTAACTGTCCATCGACAAATTTATACAAACAGAGCTCTTATCAATATTTATTTCGAGAATTTTAAGCCTTAGATCTTCTCAAATAAAGGTTTAAAACATCGTTCCATACTGTGATAACACTGTAAATTAGCGAATAACGCGAGTAAGCAGTGCTCGATGACATAGACGCATACAACAACAGTTCGGTTCGTGATTAACGATAATGACTATACAGGAGAGAAGACGTCGCCACGATACGATCGTCTGCGCTGAATTTTTTAGACGTAACTGTACTTGACCGTCGCGTCGGCGTCCATTACTTATGGTAGTTGCTGGAGGAGAGGTTACTGCTCGAATGTGCTCGCCTGGAATCGTTTTGACGCAAAGAAATACGTAATCGTTTGAGCTGGTAGATTTCAATCCCGCGCCTGCAACTCTTCGATTCGTTATTTTTGTTTCTCAACCGGTGCAAGCTCCGAGGACGCGGACGCGAGTGTGTTTCTTCTCATTCGACCGAAATTTATGTCACAGTAAAGGGAAATTTATCTGCCGTCAAATTCGTACGCATTAAACGCGTGTACGGTGTCCTTAGCAAAGACTACTTAATAATTTTTTTACAACCAGTCGCCGGGTATTTTGAAATAAAGTTTTTAGAAGAGCCACGTTGCTTTCGAACGATTTTACTTCGTTGTTTCTTATAAATATTTAGTATACACTGATCGAAGAGATCAACACCTTTCAACGTCGATAGATACTCTACCGAACGTTCATTCGTAGTCGCAATTACGTTTGATCGATCGTGATGCTATTATAACAGATTATGCAAATATACGATACATCTAACAGAGATTAATGCCGCGCGTAAGAGGACGGATGGATCGTAAAGTTTAAGATGCTTGCAAAATGAGCAAATATTCCAGATTCGTCACATTTCAACGATATTCAGCGTCGTCTTGTGCCATCGAACGCTACGTAAGCTCAGGTTAAGGGGCAAATATCGTAACTCGATTTAACTACATGTATCAATAACTCGAGAGTTTCCCGCGTAAAGCGAGTCTACTAAACGTTGTTCGCTCTGCGAATGTGCTTGCAAACTGTTATGGAATTATAGGTGTTAAATAATTCAGTTTCTACCACACCGACGCGATCGAAATATCTCGAGTTCAACGTTGAATTCAAGTTTCTATATTTATCTACGGTAGTATCCAATTTCTACTGGATCGCAGAAATCTGTAATAGTCGATCGAATATCTTTAAACGCCTGTCGAAGCATCGCGCTTGATATCGATCGACAAGTAGCGTATTTAATTTTTACAAGGTATCGCAAGTTTTCTTAAAGAATCCGAACGTTCAACATTCGCTTATTTTTTACGACGTTAATAATGTTGGGTCACGTGATGTTCTATATGCGGATACATCACACAACAGGTGTGATAAAACTTAACACTGTGCACAATGGTATTTGACAACGTTCTTTCACCCGCTGCATCGGACGACAGTGCCGCGGCAAGAAAGCAAAAGTACGCGCGTTGAAGTTCGGCGAATGATACATGAGCATCGTTATCTTTTACAGTGACAATAACTTTGCTTCTAGCACCTGTTCCGCCGCAGTCACGACCGTTTAATCGACCAGATTACGTACGCACGAAACGACCGGCCGCTATCGAAGCAAATCGTGCAATAACATGTCGTAAAAACAATGCGCGTTCAATGATACCCATTGTCCCTTCGCGAACATTTTATAAATCAGCGGAAAAGGTTTTACGAAGCTCCGAGCTGAATAAAAGTTTTGAAAAATTCGTATTTTCGCTGTGGGTACGGTGCACGATCATTCGCACGTTTTTCCTAAAACTGTGGGACGTTTCACCGAGAATCGACGTGGCCGGATTTCACTTTCCGTCGTGAAAACTGTAGCATTTCGGGCCGCAGTCTTTTTTTCTTCCTTTTTTTTTTTCCACAAAGGCGGAAGCACTCGCACGACGAAGGCTTGTCTAAATTTCTACAAGGTCGTTCTTTATTCTTTCGCCTCGAATCTCGGTTTCTCTCGAAATCCGTGACCGTTTCCGGCAACAGTTCAACCGCAATCCTTTCCTAGGTAGCAGACAATCCATTCGGTTTGGCCACTGTTCAAGAACGTTTTATCGAATGTATCGAGGATAGTTTCACGGAGAAACCTCGAAGCAACGCGAACCGTTCAGAATCTATACCAATCAGTTCCATAAAGTATGACATTTCTTTGCTTAAAATTTATGATTATTCGTGGAATTTTTCGCGATAGGTAGATCGCGTATCTTTATATAAATTTACATTACCGCGAATAAAATTGAAGCGATGGATCCTAAGCAGAGATTTCTTTCGCGTATTAAGCGTTACAACGAGTTACTTTGTCTATTTTACTTTCAAATTTCCTATAAATGCGTACATATCTTCATACTTGTAGCAAGTAACCGTATAAGTGTAGCTAAATAATTTATTTCTTGAGCAGTCGGACCAATAATCCGAATAATAACATTGCAGGCTTATAAAAAGATCTTTGAAACGACAAAGACGCGTCTACTCGTGATAATAAATGTCTCGGAAAAGTGAGTCACGCGTCAAGAGTTACAGAGACACCGAGGATTTGCTATTGCATTCCAAAGTACTTGACTCGACATAATGCTAATGATAAAGCCGTTCGAGATCGTTCACGTATTTCGAGCAACGTATGTAACGTTGAAAAGTGCCTGGAAACGCAAGAATACATCGGAAGAGAGCAAAGAAACGGCACGTGCTCATTATGCCAGGCACTAGGCGTCAGGTGAGCGACGACTTCGAACAGCAGGTGCAGGAGACGCAGGCGCTACAAAGGCTTCGCGTTTTCCATTCAACGTGAATAGGCTCGCGTGTGACGGCAATAATGAAGTTGCGCGCTTATGTTAATTAAGAAGTTAAATAGAAATAGGCGCATAAGCGCGTTCGCTCGCGGGCTTCGTCGCTATCTCCGCCGGTACGGTTAATGTTCCTTCGGTTAGACGCGATAAGTTACGCTCGCCAAGTGATAATCTACCGCTTTAAATCAACCCATTTATATTTCATGTCTCGTTTTTATGCAGTCCGCGATCGCTGAATTGTCGCGAATCGATTCCTTTTGACGTCTCAATCGCCCACTCTTTCGCACGAATCTATCGTAAATAATTGAAATTACCATTCATTTTTTGTTTCTCCCATTTAACGTACCTGTCGTGAAAAATCGAGTGTACGTAAAATTCAAGTTAATACGGCGAATGACTCTCCTTATTTACAGCGGAATAAATATTCGACAACCTATTAGATACTTACACGTTACTATCGATAAAGAATATTTGCCGAGATCCACTAAGTGATCGCTCTGAAAGATGAAAGCGGCTACGGTCCGGCACGGAGAACTAGAAAGAGTTTGGGGCACGGCGCGACCATAATCGCGCGTTTGAATGCAATACCTCCAGAAAAGATCCGCTGTCGTAGACCCGACACGTAACGTTTGACGCGGTGCTTAATAGATCGTAAAGAGGGGTTGAGTATCACGATAAATATAACAACTCTCGCTGTTTGTATCTTAACGTTTCATGCTTGACCGCTCGTACCTACGCAATGCCAAGCGATCTACCTAATTCGCGAATAACCCGAGCATTTCCGCATAGAGCGTATCCACGCCGCGAGTGATCTTCTTTCTTTCGTCCGGCTGAAATCTTGTCGACTCTGTGCAGACTCTGGTTTTCTGCAAAAACCATGGCGACTTTGCGCGTTCGTCGAAGAACTTCCGAACCAACTACGCACCCCTCTTATTTGTTTATCAATTAATTTCAGGTACGTCTGCGATCCTAATCGTCTTTGGAGTTGTTAAAGCTTCCATTAACCGGATAAGACACAATAATCGTAAGAAAGATTGGCGCGATTCTACCGTCTTCTTCCAGCGAACGTTTTCCCGAGACGCGACTAAAGTCGATACGCAAACATCGCGAATTTCGAACTTTAGTGCCGTGTAATGCCCGTTTGAGGAAGCGCAACGATCGACTACTTGTAAATTATAGCGTAGAGAAGAGGTTGTGCACGCGTGTCTCGCGTATCCTGCACGTCTGCGTGCAAGATGAGCAACGAAGAGGAATAAGAGGGGATGCGAGTTGTACCCGGGGCTTTGGCTGGCTCCGAGAGATCGATTCGGTACCCAGCACGAGGTAACCTCCGCAGCTTGCTTTCCCGTATCGTCGCTTCCCCCTCTTTTTCCTCGAATCTCCCTTTTTCTCTTCTCCGTATCAGCACTCTGTCCTCTCCACGACCAACGTCGCGGTATTCGCTGTCTTTTTCGACCACTCCAATGTTTTTCTCCGATAGATCGGAGCTTTTTCACGACAGTTTTAACGATCGACGGCGTGTCGCAATGTCTAATATTTTTTTTTAAACATGCTATGATAACATACGAACTTTTATTTTCGATGTAATCATTAGGACGATTTATAACACGATCGAGAATCGAAAACATCGGTAATCCTATTAACGAACTATTTTCGGTATTGTAGTCACGACCGTAGAAGATTTAAATCTTTATCCTTATGGATTCTTAGGTCAAAATAGCGTCGGATATATTTACAAAGAAATTTCCGTGTGTACGAACGATACGTGTATATGACTCCTTTGTATTTCGCATCCAACTCTACTGGATATGTAGGCGCGGCCCGTGACATGAGACAGAACTGGCTCGTATTTTATTTCAAGTGTCAAACCCCCTCGCGAGCTCGAACTCTGCGTGAGAGCGTTCCGTTCGTTCGAACGTTGAGAAAGAAAGAAAAAAAAAAAAAAAGGAAAAACAGCAACGCCGACATCAGCGATGGCGCGAATAATAAAACCGATGAATGTGTCCGAGACAATGTGTTCTTCCTAGTGCAGTCGATTTAACATCAAAAATAGAACGCGATACGACGAGAAAATACGCTGTTTAAAAGAGATTGTCGCTTTCCTCGACCGATTAATGATCGAAGGTTTTTTTATTAGAAAGAATTTCAAGTTTTAGACGAATGGCTCGCGAGTAGAAATAGAATTCGTTAGCCGAGGATATAAATATCCACCCTGGTCGAAAGTCGATTCTAGAGAAACCACACCCTGTGGAATAGACATTTGCGTCGCCTTCGATCGGGGTTGGGTCGACGTTTTAAGCCCAACCTCGAGGTAGTTAGAAAACAGGTTTGACTTTTTTAAAATTAGTCGAGCGTGGAAAAGGTCGCCATTCCAATCACGGACGTCCGCTTTCGAGCGTGAGCAGGGATCCACAGGATCTAGACGAATTTTAATGGCGTCGATTAAGGGTCGTCCACTTGCGCGCGTTAAAAATACATCTATCTTTTGGTTACAGAAAATCTATGTCTTTATTTAACGTTGACACGTGAATATCTCTACTCTTCTACCCTTAAAATCGGGTGATTCATTCCCAAAATACAAAAGGACGGAATTACGTTCTACATCTGTCGTTCCGTCATTTACGTTTAAACGAAAATCGCCGTCCGTACAACAACACTATTTTCGAAATCTCCTATTTCTGCCATTTACGTTTTCCATAATTATCAATCTTCGATCGATCGCTTAATTCTTTACACCGAATCGATTATTAATAATCGATCATTTATAAACCTTCAAACGTACTTTTCATTACATACCAAGTACCTGTGTACCTACTTGAATTACCTTGTGGAATCGATTATCAAGATCGCATTTGTCATGTCTATAAACTTTCAAGCTCGCGTTTATATCGACTTGGGAAAAGAAGCAAGTTAGGATCGACGGATGCTCGATCGATATTCGATCGATTTAATTTTCCAGGATGGGTTTTTAAGATCGGATACATTCCATACGCGTACAAACGTTCGACTTAATTTTCAATTCTTTGAAGATGTTTCAGAATCGCTACGTAATCGAACACGCACGTACTTGGTCGTTTTCGCACACCCGGTATACAGAGCCGATGGAACAGCAATCGGTGTATCGGTGGTGGGGTGGATTCCGGTCGGTCGTAGCGATGCGACGCGATGCGTCGAAGCAAAAGGTTGCTGATCCAAGGAGCGAGTAGCGCCAGTGGTAGGGTGAAACGTAACGCAAATGGTGGGGATCGGTATTCGAAGTTGTTCATCGGTTGTTCGGTCGTGGTGGTAGGGAGAAACACTCCGGAATATCGCGTAGAAAATGGAAGAGAGAGGGGAAGTTGAAAGAGTGGGGCGTAGAATCTGCGCGACCGAACAACTGGTTCAGTGCGCGGTACGTCCCATCCAGAAACCATGAGTCCCGTTTCACCAACGTGGTCCATTGTTATGCGCTCGAAAAGTAACAGCGGAGTACATTGTTGGCGACACGCAGGCGCGCACCTCTTCCTTTTGTAATTCACGTTCTCGTAGACGCGCTGCGGTACCTTTGGCAAATTTCTTTTTCCCGCGCCGATCCACCGACGAACGATAGCGGAAAGCGCATCTCTAGCGACCGCGATATCGCCGCTTCTGCCTTGCCCCTCTTTCTCCTTTCTTTTCTTCCACTCTCTGGCTCTGTCTTTTATACTCTATATCGGGTCCTTGATCGTCGACCATTCCGATAACCGTAATCGTTCTTTTCGACGAAAATCGGAGTGGCCTTCGTTACGACGATACCTTGTTCTTTCGCGTGAGTGGCGGCAAGTTGAGTGACAACGACATGGAAAAGGTAGTTGGACGATAACTGACATTTCGGACGAAGGATCCGCCGTGTAATGTAGGTTTACGAAGCAGATAACGCGCGGGTTCGCTCATCGTCGATTCGTTGTTTCGAGAAATGGCCGGGACAGAAGTGTGAGTGAGAAACACGCTGTTTGCAGTGATACGTCGGCCCGGCTGTGATCTTCTTGGAATATCGACGTTCGTCCGTTTGACACGTGGTCCGATGGTTCGTCCAGCAACTCAGGGCTGAGGTAATCGTTCAAAAATAGTATATACCGCCTTTAAGATAAGAAATGTATATCGCATCAAAGCTTTCTCCATGCTCGAATTTAATCGAATCTTTACGGATTACAGCCTTTCGTACAATAAACTGGCCGTAACTAAACGTTCCTTCGCGTTGCGTACGACAACATCGTGCGACGATAATCCCGCGGCAAGAGCAAACGAACGGCAACGTTGTTTCACGCTCGAGGTGTTAACGTGGAAACAACGCTCTGTCGCGTAAGACCGCCGCGAAGAACCGGTCAAACTGGTGACAAACATCGAGAGGACGATCGTAGGTGCTCCGCGTGTACGCGCCACGTGTCTCTCTTTCGTAACATGTAATCGTATTATTAACGGATTCGCCGCTGATAATTTCCACGAAGGTGCGAATTCTAACGCCAACATCGCCGGATGTGACCGCGTGCGGCCAGCGAGAAACGAAATTGACCGATCCCAGGCGTCGCTCGTCGCTGCACCTCTGCGTTAGACTTTCTCATCCGCGTGTTTGCTTTAGCAATTAGGCAACAGTTCCGGAGATAGGATAGAGTCACTGTGTAAACCGCCGTCGTCGAATCTCTACGCATAACGGAACGTGCTTTTTCGTCGATCGCCACGCATCTCTTGCATATTCCTTGTCCTTTGTTTCTTCCATTCGCGCGATCGAACTTCGACCACGGAAAAAATAACGTAGCATCGAAGTACGCGATACCGCGAGTTTTCTTAAAAGCGGGCTATTCAAACAGAATTATTTGGAATTACTTTCACGACCTCTGGTTCTCGACTCGAAGCGTTCCTTGGTAGCTGTCTTCTTAACGATGGATGGCCAGGTCGCTTATAAGGCTAGCTGTTATTTTCGCTATACAGATCCACTCTCAAACAGAGTTGGACTTCATACTCTCACTCGGCTCTTCAAATTGCCAATTTCTCTTTACGCTTAATTCTTGATCTTCGATATTTATAACATTTCTCTGCCGTATCTAAGTAAGTTACGTCGCACGTTAGGTAGAACGTTCGCAGGATGAACGAATCTCCATCCACGTTCGATTTCTTCGGTTCCGTTTACGAAGATGTAAGATATAAATCCGCGGTCTATTAACAATGTGCAGAAATATGACATAATTGAATTCGCAGCGCTTTGATTTACTGGACGGTGTCGATTACGCATTGTTTAAATCGTATACCAATTATCGCGAATTCTATCGTCGATTTATAGCCAAGCGGTCTGCTCGGCTCGCGATAGCGATTAATCGGCGCAGATCGAAAAATATTATCGCTCGACCTTCCTTTGAAATTACATTCAGCGTCGATTCGAATCGCGTTTCGCGATACTCGTTGCTATCCCGGATTTTTATTGCCGTCTGACGTCATCCGTTCGCGTCCGCATATCTCAAAAACCGTATTTTTCTTTCTCTTCTTCCTTCCAGCGTATTATCGATGCACACGGCCGCCGATAGATTCGGCCGATCGCCTGCGCGTTTAAACGAGAATGCATGAAATCTTTATTGCCGTATGGCAATAAATGATATATCTACGTGCTTCGTGACGGAAATTATCTTCGATCGTTGCACGCAAGACCGTCTGATACGCCAACCTTGCTTCGTTTCCATGCCCGAGCGTCTTCGATCTTTCTCTTCTTCGAGTATTTTTCGAAACGTCCGACGCTACGGCTAATTTTTCCAGACTCGCGATCGACGTGGTTTGCGCTGTGGGTACGTTTTCGTTACAGGAAGAACGTCGTTGATCTCTGGCAGGGTCTACGAAAACGATGATTCCATCGTTTCCGTTTTATCCAAACCGACGTATCCCCTGACACCGGACCTCTGAATTATCGTAGGAAACTATTAGCGTTCTTTCTCATAGCAGAGCCCGGTGTAGTTACGTTTTCGGTTAAACGGTTCAACGAAACTGAGCTCGATGAAATTGTCCATTTTACAGCGTGGAAGGTCGAACGCGTATTCATCCAGCTCGCAATGACGCGCCACGCTTTGTATGAATGTTTCACGAGATCGTTTTATCGGATATCGCGATCTCCGTTTCGTTTCGTTTCGTATAACGACCACTGTAACGAATCTAGTCGCAGTTTCTCGCTAATTTATATTAATTTAACGGTGGATAGCGGCATTGGGATCGTTTCGCACGAAGCTTCTTTTATAGGAAAGTAAAGGACGAAAGGCGGATAATTGGAACGGGTTGTTGGCCGATTAACGCGATTAAGACTAGTTTAAAGGAGCCGGTTATACGACGGTGTATAGGAGAGATGCCAAGACGATTTGTTTATTTGCACATTTTTCCGACGTTAAGTGGTAAAATGATTTGTGTATGCAAGCGGCGCACGCGACCGCGGCGTTAGGCCGGCTGGTATCGGTAATATATTTGTAGCTTCAATCTCCTATAGGGTCATTCGTGAGGATTTAAAGTCAATAATCTCGTTACAACTCACTACCGTTCACTTTTAAGAGAACGGTATACATAACTCGGTGGTAAGAGACACGATAAACCTTAAGTGTCGGTTTGCACGGTAATTCCTTCGTCCGTAACCATTATGAACGGTCGTTATCACATTACCTATTGACCTTATGAACAGGTGAACGATGATTCTTGTTTCTCGTCCCGCGGAACTCCAGCGTCGCGTAAATGAAATTGTTTGGTTCGGGTCGCGCCAACCTTCCCTTTCGCTGGCTACCGCCAATTCCTTTTTCCAAATTTATTTTTGCAATATACCGCGCTAAATGTAAAATCGAAATGTGGCACCGTAGCGTTAGCCATCGAATTTTTCTATGGCTTTTCTATTTCGATCTTGCCATCTCGGTTTGGCAAAGAGACGCGAAACGTTTTACGAAGACGTTCGACGCAAAATAGACACGGGGCACCAGGTATACCGATAAACAGTCTTTTTATATTTTATAAATTTAGAAATTAGATCAGGGATATTTTTGAACGTTAGGGAAACGTAATTGGGCGAATCCTTTTTGCATTACCCGTGCCTGTTGCCTATGCGAGTAAGGACGAAACAGGGTCTTAAAAAATTGTCTTAAATGATCGTCGTTGGAAGTAGAGTGGAAATTTGTTGACCAAATAGTTAACGGGAACATGGTGAATGAATTAAGTATTGACCGAGCAAATGCAGCAGGCGATACTAAAAATTTACGACTGTTGTCTTTGCGTTTAGGATGCACGAATCATTCGGCTTGTGTAAAGATCTTACAATTTTTACGGCGGCCAACAAACAGGTGCAGGCTTGGTTTACCCGTTTTCTTACGGCAGTTCACGAGTTTACCGATCTAAACCTGTGTTTTTCAGTGATATACCTAACCGTTTCGTTAATTGCTCGTAAATCGTATATGAGACCATAGGTGACGCGCGAACGAAACGAGCCGTTTCCTAAAACGACGATGCGATTATCGCGCTGATAATTTCCAACTTTGCTCCATTTTCGTCCAAACATTTCGAATCAAAATTCGTGAAAAGTTATACGCGTCTTTACTCTCTGACGGAGATATAGGTTGCGTTGTTCGATTCGATTTGTTTTCCGCGATGGAGAAACGATCGAACGAGGTTAGGGCACGCTCTATTCGAGGTGGCAACGGCCATGTTGAAATCCATGATGGCCGCCCTTATTTTTCGTGCGGCAGAGCTTAGGTCCATGGAAGTGCTGCCAATAGCTTTCACGATGGTATCGTTACTCACCCCTTCCTGCAACCTATCGTTTCTTCGCTAGCGAATCCTTTCCTACTTCTCTTCTCCCCACTTACTTACTTCCCCACCAACGGAATCGAACGCGGCGGCCATCATGCATCGTCTGCGCGCGCACGCCACGTCCGCCGTTCTACGACGTCGCGTCCATTCTACGGTCGAAGGATTACGCTTAAAACTCGCGGCAGAAAAGCTCGTTATTCATAATTTTCTTCCTTGTTAGAAAGGCTGTTTTAACGAGTTCGAGGATTCAGAAAATTGGTGCTTGTTATTGGAAATCTTTATACAGGTTTATGTTCGTAGAGTCTGTATAGCATTCGTTAATTATATTTGCTCGCGTTATATTATGTATAAACAAACGCGTAGATATAAATCATTATCGTTCGCGCGTTAAAATTTCCATTTCGCGTTGTCAACATAGTTTCCTTGATTAATCACGGTAGGTTATATTTTCTACAAAAGTACTGCTTGATCGATATAACAGGTCGCTGATATATCGATGCTAGGAAGCCTAAACACCGCGTTATCTTGGATCTTTTCTTCGATGAATTCGTCTTTGTCCCACTCGATCGACGTTTAGCGGAATGTTTATTTAGACGCGTTCGTACAATGGAAAGTAGCATGTCGGATACTTAACTTTCGTCGATAATACCAGTTTGCGCAAGTAAGAAAACAGTTTATTCAAGACGCGATTGTTTTCCAAGATACCGACGATTTCGAATATATGTAGACAAAACAATTTCAGCTGTTTTCCGCATTTACGTAACGTAAATTTATCCACGGTTGGCAAAATTTCTGTAACATTTTTCTGTACGACGATGGTAAAGCAGATCAAATTCCCTGCATCGACTGTACAGTCGTTCGAGATACCGGCGGCAAAGTTGGAAACGGTTGGAGCAGACTCCGCTAGGAGTGCTGCCAGAGAATCGTATCGTTCTCCGTAAATCGATAGCGATTTTTATACATACTTTTGTACAAAGCATCGTATCTCGTAAATAAAAATTCGTACGATGCAACGTACGTCGAACGTGCCTCTGGTCGATCCTTTTTATTAAATGGCAAATATTTTTAACGAAAGAACGACACGAGTTTTTGCGAACAACAGTTTCTCGTGGAATACGTCTTTCGCGTTTCAAATTATTCCCTGTTAATGCCGCGATAAAACACGCGAGGTCAGAGTTTTACTCGCAGGTGCAATTACCCTCGAAGGTCACGATCTCACCCTCGCGTGCCCTTCCATTTAGCAGGTCGCGACGAAAGTAATCTCGTCTTCCGACTTCTTTTTCAGAAAGGCCCCTCGGCTATTTTTTTCACAATTTTTTTTTTTTTTTTAGTAAGCCAACGCGCGCACAGTCGTCGTGGCCGGGTGCATCGCAAAAACCTGCCGACGTTCGCATTGATCGTAAAACGCGGTGACCATGGGATAGCGGAGGCGGGACCGCGAAACAGAATCGTCCGGGTGCTCGTTCGTTTACGCTTCGCGATATCTCCGAGTCGTTCGGTCGATCGCAACGTGACAAATTCGAGGTGGATGATTGGCGCCGCGAACGTGACTCCGATTGCATACGCTGTAATCGCGCGATGTCGTTCTAGACGCACATTACGATTAAAACATCGTGGCTGAAACGTCGCATAGAGACGACCTTGTCCATGAACCGGTACGATCCGGACATCGGACCGTTTGCCATTTACCTTCGCCCCAGGCCTCTTTCCGACGTCGACGTTAATTTTCATCCGAGCTACTTGACGATCGGCTCTCCTCTCGCGTAATTACGCTTCGTCCTCCTTGTCTCCGTTTCCTCCACTATGATCCGGCCTCGACGTTTTTACGCCGATTCTCCGCTAGTTAAGCCGCACCGAATAAGATCGATCGAAGAAAACGCAGATTTGGTTCGTCGGATCGCAAACGTTCAGCGTTGTTTGCATCGATCGTAATTAGCAGTGATTTCCTATACTAGTTTAGTAGTATACAGTTTCGTATACTACTTCGATGTAGAAAATTCACTTGGAATTATCTCGGGCTTCGTCCTCGCGCATTCTTCCGGATTTTGGAATAACTCTATAAGAGGAGATTCCTTCAGCGTCGATTTGCATAGATAGATACTCGAGGCAGAGTTTAATCGTATGATTTCACGTGACTCGGTGAACAATCGGCGTTGAAAGTTGCCAGGATCCGGATAGCGGGACGCGAGTTTCGAGAATTCGAAATGCGCCGCGTCGTATCCCATGACTTTCCACCCTATTTCATTCTATAGCGGTCTGGCTACGTGTTTACCGTCGACATTCGCTACGTGCATACTATACACGTACGAAGGTAAAGAGTAGCGGCCATCGATTTCTGCTTGCTTTAGAGACGCATGCGTGGTTAACGTCGGCTCTGCACTCGCGAGCGGTCGTCGGGTCCTCGTTCCGCCAGCTTCTTTTCTCGCTAGACGGCTAGACGATCGTTCCAAGATCCTGTACCGTGCTATCGGCTGAAAGACACGATACGAGTTTTTAAATATGTAGATGCGTGCTTGTTCTCCGATATCGAGGGGAATTTTTATCATTCAAACGTTAAAGTGCTTTCTAGCATTCGTTTTAATGGCTGTTTTCAAGGACCGAGACTTTTACGAAGCAGCCGATCGGCGGATCAGCGTGTAACTCAAGATCGCATTTCTTCATAGCGCGCCAAAGAAGGGATCGGCGACTTAAAAACTCCCCATCATGTTCCATCGGAGATGAAACTTCTCCTCCAATTGGTGGTTCAGTGTCCGACGCGACAGCTCGCTGTAAATCGGCTGGCCAAAAATTTAGACTCGTACTTTTTCAGATTTCACCTTGTCGAATTTAAAGAGTTCCACGGTTGACAATTTTCTCTTCGTTTATACTCTGTCCTCTCTGAATATCCTATCAAGAGAGAAAGAAAGAAAGAAAGGAAAGATATACAACCCTCGTAATTTACCAAATCGAGATTTCTACCTAAATCGGTAAAAATGTTGGAATTAGGTTGAGATTAGGCGAGGGTTAGGGAGGGTGGAAAATTTCCGACACTTATTTAAACCGAGAACCCGTTCCCGCTGACTGGATAAGAGTAATCCCGTTCCCCAGCCAGTCGGTCGTTCGTATTATCTGGCCATCTTTATTCACCCCCATAGCCAGGCGGATCTAATGGTGGAATCGGAGGGAGGAGGACCAACGGAGGAGACTAGGTTGAGGAGAGTTTTATGAACGGGCACGAATCTCCTCATCAGGCTCTCGCAGAATCCCGGTTACCTAGGGGTTGGCAATTGTAGGGCGGGTTTCTCCGTTGTTCAGCGATCGGAAAGGGAGGGGCGAGGAGGAGGGAGGGCGGCACACAAATGAGGCAGCTTGATTCCAATTATTCAGTAAATTAAATACGCAGGGGGTTGGCCTTTACGGGCGTTCCCGCGAGTTCCAGCGTTATTGTACGCAAGGGTGAATTTCACGACAGGGTGGTACAGAGCGACGGAGGAGGGAGCAGGAGAGAGACCGAGGGAGAGCGAAAGGGTTGAAACCACGCGATACCATCGCATCGTACGACAGGCGCTCGCAGCACACCGGTCACCCCTATGTTATCTACGGTTAATACCCTCTTTCGGGGGCGGACGAGCAGAGGATCCGCGACATTTTCGGTGAAACAACCAGCTCGATCCCTTCGATAGCGGCTCGCTACGTGTAACCGGAGTCACGAGGCTTTAAAGTTAAATGCCACTCGCCGGAGGGACCGTGTCCCCTTTCTTCCATGCAAGTTTTAACCAAGCTTCGAACGAAAACAGTCGGAAGCAGCAAACTCGCGCGAGTTTCTATTTCGATTAACGACGTTGTCTACAAATTTTCATATTTTTACTAACTGTTTTACTGGTTTCTTCCGGTTATCGTTTCAGCTACCGGATATTAACGATGCGGATGTCACGCAAACATCTCGGGCAAGTTTCTCCATTTACACGTTGTTCGAGTTGTTCTCGCGGTACGCGCTAACGATTTGTTAAAAGATATTTCGAAGACGACGATCGCTCGCGCGGAACGTCGACTGTGAGATAAAATGGACAGAAAAATGCAATTCGTTGGATTCGCTGGATACGTTCGTTTCCAGGCGAACGGGCATCGGTTCGCTGACGTCTCTGTTCGATTATACAGAAGTTTCTCGGATCACCGGTTAGCGGCTTTAATTCGTATTTTCTTTGGGGACTGCGCTTCGTATTTTACGACCACGTATTTCTCCTCCCTATCTTACGGTTAGAGACCAGCCGGGTTTTCCATCTCCCTCGCCGTCGCTCTTTCTCTCCGACCTACCGCTCCTACGTCTCCTTTTCCTTCTCTTTTTCCTATCTTTCCTTCTCCTCCCTTCGTCCTTCGGTCACGATCCCTCTTCTTCCCTTTTTTTTATTTTTTCTTCAGGGTTTCGTTCGATGTTCGCTCCACCTTCTCATGCCGCGCGCTCTTTTTCGGTTCCACCCAGGTCCTCGTCGTCTTTATACGTCCCCCCTACTGCACGATTCCACGATCAGGTATCCGGACGAAGGCGAGGCTGGCTCGCCGTGCTTGGAAGGGGTTGAAGATGCGGACGAGATACGAATACGATTCGGACGTTGCGTCGTTCAGATGTTCCCTGTGATACTGGAGACGTTGTTCGTGCTATTTGTCTTTACGTCGCTTCGTATAGCTGACATAGCGATACAGTGAATGTGCGAATGTACGATATATCGTTGATGGATACCATTAAGATCCTCTTCGTCGTGATCAGAGCTCGCGAGGTTAATTAAAGCGGCACGTGCTCCTTAAGCGCAACGGGCGGCAAGTTTCGTTTGGAAAAAGCTGTTTGCCTATCTGAATTTATTATCGAGAGATAATAAATCCGTTCGTCTTTGTGAAAATTCGGCATACCGGTTTATCGATCAAATTTTATTAATCAAAAATACGAGAATTTCTTAATTAAATTTATCGATCAAACTCGTTACGCGACGAACCAGCGACATAAAGCAGATATTTAAATGTCTTTTTCTAGAGCACCTCTCGTAACGTTCTCTCCACTCTGTATTCCATGTTTCCTAGCATTTCTCGTGGAAATCGTGCAGAGACCATCGCGTTCGAGAGGAACAGGAAGCGAGGCGGATCCGATAGTTGTAAAATATGATCTAGAAGCGGAGACAGTATCCCGGTTGCCACGTCCGGAGGGTGTGTTTACCGACCTAAGTTTTCACGTAATTGTACTCTCGTGGCATTCGGTCCATCGCGTTTTTTTTAGGGGAGGATGCGATCATCGGTATCGGGGAGTTCGAGGGTAGGCGGGATCCAACGGACGAAGGAAAGAAGTTTATAATCCATAACGTATCCGGTTTGTGGACGGAGGCCGAGGAACGAATGCGTGCAGAAGGCGAGACCGCGTCTTACGTCCCTTGGAACGAGGAATGAACAACGACGCCATCAAAATATCTCGCGAACAATGTACAATGGATGGTGACATTCTCCGAAAGTTGGAATCAAAGTTGGAAATTCTTAAAAATACTCGTGAATTTTCTCCAACTGTAACTCGCGTATTTATTTTTAGATTATTATCGGTCGAGATGTAAAGTACGAAGCGGAGAGTCACGACTTTACTCTCTGCCATCGTACGTTTCCATGGCTTGAGAAATATAATCGATCCCTTTTACCAATGACGTAGATAGAAACGTAGTAAACGTAGAACGCTGTTTTATGAAAAACACCAGAGCCGTACGTTAAGCGTCGCGAGTTAGGGACAGATATCGTGTAACAATTGTTCGTTAGCATACAGGTAATACGTTACAGGTGATAAAACTTGGATGCACAGCGAACGTGTTAAATTATAAAAAATTTACGATAGAAGCATCATCGTCGAATGGCAGAACGTTCGAAGCGCGAACCCCCTGTTCGCGATCGCGAGGCAAACAGACGCGCTTACGTATAAGCGGAAGGTTCTCCATTAAAAATGGTGACCAAGCCGCGAGGAACGTTCACCAGGATTTCGTGGCTGGTCGAGCGATAAACTCTCAGATTATCTCGGTTCTGCCTCTTTTACGTTGCCTCTCCGTGGATAGGCTCTCAGCCCGAAGATACGTTGCATTCCAAGGGACAGTTAGCTCGTGCGTACCAACACGAGCGTGACGGAAACAGACTCGGCACCGTCGTATATTCGAAAGAATATCTCCCAGGTTGTACGCTTATATCGGTTGTTATACGCCCACAAGTCGACCTACGTGTGTACGCGCGAGCGTGGAGCCGCTTCCTCCGTTAAAATACGCGTCGCGTTGCAGATAAGAGGAGATTTTGGTAGGCTGGCTCCGGTCATCGAGAACCCGATTCAGCGGTCGTCGGCTGATTTTTCTTTTTCGCAATGGCCTCGGGTCGAGCAACTCAATCCGTAACGATGCGTTTGTTTCTCTTCGCGGGGCTGATATCGCGATTATTCCGCGAATCGTTCTCCGTTCTTCGCTCTGTTTCTTACTCCACGCACCTTCCGGCTTGCTTAAGAAATTACCGGCTTCTCAATTGGTTTGTTCAACGAGTTATCGAGACGTTTAAGGCTGCCGATGTTTGATCAACGACGGACGATAGGTGTGCAAACGTTTGTTTAGCGAAAGGTACGTCGAAAGATCTCACGTTAGAACGGCAGAAGTGCGAAAGAAGGTAATAAAGGAGAGCTGCTAGTTTCTGGAAAATTCATGGCGGATTTGTCGGAGCATAGACGGTCCAAAGTTCGCGCTCGACGATTCGTTAGATCGTCGATGCTCTTGGAAACGAGATTGCGGAACACGGCTGTCCGCCGGTTCACGACCGCACACGTAGCAAAATCCTCGTCCCTGGTGTTTCCATACTTTTATCACCGACGGCCTCTCGGATTTTTCGAATATTCCATCAACGTACGGAAGTCGTATATTACGAGCCGAGAATGTACGCGCTGCGAAGGCTGCCGAGCGTGCCTCGCATGCTACCGATTACTTTTTTCTTTGCTCTTTCGTCCTACCCCGAGTAAACGAGCTACCCAAAGAAATTCTCTCTTCGCGGCGCCCTTCCTACCGGCGAAGCCCTCCATTCCCATTCCTCCCTCCGCCCAACCGGATCCTTCCCATTCCTTTCTCGATTTTCGTCTACCTGAATTTTAATGCCAAATCGCTCTTCTTTTTCAGTTTCCTCCCCCGTTCCTTCCTTCCTTTTTCTCTTTCCATTGCTTTGGCGAATTCGCGGCACGAGCAAACATGGCCAACCCTCGGCTCGATCTCTCACCCGCGATATTCTTAAATCGTACGCCTGCGTTTCTAGGCTTCTGTATCTTTGAACGAGCAGACAATCCATCCTTAAGCGTTACCCTTGATCTTTAATAAATCTATCTTCGATTCGCTTGATTTTCGCAAGGATTGATCTTCCTATTGCTGCGTTACCGTGTTAATTAATTAGACGCAAGCATAGTAGTAACTTTCTTTGCCTCTTATCGTTCAGTAAGCACGACTGTAAAAGTTTCATACTACCTATCAAGATGAACTTAGCTATAGATGAAACTAATAAATAGAACAGTTTATTGCATTTATGCATTTCTGAGTATATAAGATCACAGTTTCGACAGAGCAAACAAACGGATCTTTGCTACCGAAGATCTATTTTTGTGCGATTACTCGATCTCCAGTGATTAAGCTTCTCGCCAGAATCAACTAATCGATAAATTGAAGCCTTCGATCGACTAGACTTTGCGGAATTGGTGAATTTCTTTCGCAGAATTGGTTTCGGATGGACTCCGAGGTCGTCCTGCAAATTGCTTCGCTTATAATTAGCCAAAATGTTTTGCTCCTTTTATGTCCGGTCGATGGTCATCGCCGCTGCGGGAAGCAAACGAGGAAATGGAAAATTAGACGATGTTTTCGTTCGAGACGCCTCTTTCGTCTCCCCCGTCGAATCCACAGGGTAGATTCCTAACTCTGACTAATCTGGACGGCAAAGGGGTTGCAGAGTGAAAGTAAACCGAAAGGGGGGGAATCGATATCGAGGAAAAGACGCCGGGCGCCGCCTACCGTCTCGATGAAATGACGTTCGACCGATGAAATCGCGCGGAAACCTGATTACTTCCGAGATCACCTGTTAAGAATCGGGTGAAATTCCGCTTTTTCGAGCGTGCTCGAAAAATTCGGTTTACTTTATTTCCGAATTGCGCTTTAAATTTATTCCGGCCATGATTTTCTTTCTAACTTTAAAGAATAATCGTAAAAAACTAGCGGTCGTGAAATTCATGAAATATGTTTTTTAACGAAAGTAACATTATGATCTTCTTGGAAGCCAAGGTTTAAGAATCCGGTTTATAAACATTTCTTTCGCAGCTTCTAAAGAATCAATCGTATCGTGTCTTTTGTAATTCCGAAAATATTAATCGCCATATATTTCCCTGCTGCATTTAGCGAAAACTTGCACGGTAACAAGAATATTCCATTGGAAGAAATAATTTGCAGTCTTTGTTATCGCAATTGATCTAAACGATGTTGCGTTCTTCGGACAATCGAATAACATTGCACGTGACAAAAGAATTATTTTTAAAAGCCAATATCATTTGGGAATACAAACTTTTGATTAAAAATATGACGATTTCAGTTCCTCTTACTACTTTTTATCGTTTCCAAATTTTTCATTGATAATACTTCAACGATTTACCGTTTCGTCGATAAATATTCTGCCAACCGTGGTCCATCGTAGGACAAAAATCTTGAAGAGGAATGCCATCGAGTCGTTCCGTCGGCATCGAACAAGAGGACGTCTCGGTACCGGCGGTAAAATTTCCCTGAACGCAGGATCCGTTTCGAATATCCCCTTCGAAGGCCAAATGAACAATCGAAACGGGGCCCAGTGTCCGTCCAATTTTTTTTTCTCCGCAGAAGGTCTTCTTCCGTCAATACTCCAATTTTTTCCAAACGTCGGATATCAGCCGGGACTAACGAAGATCCAAGGCCGTGTCGTAACGATCTCCTTTGATTTTTTTTTTTCCCTTTCGTGCCCCGGCACGTATTTCGTGTCCTAAGAAACGAGGTCTGCTCAGTTTTCGTCTCGTCGCCACGATGAGCTGACGCGATCGCGAATCCACCCACGCAAGAATCAAGAGACAGTTTCGCGTCTTCGATCTCTGTAAGTCATCCGACGGACTCGGTGCCACGCCATTTTACTTTCTTCGTGCTTGGTGCGCTCATAGCGATGGCGACTCGGTCGAAGGTAACTTTTATTAGCTGAATATTTTGCAAGCTGAATATTTTACCGTGTTCTCTAAATCGATCTTCTTATCGAAACATTTTTTTCAATCGACGATCTATGCTTGTCATCAGCTGCGAGGTAGTCGTTTTATTTTTAACGTGTAACGAAAAACGAGGAATAGTTATCTCAGACAGCTAGAATATATTATTCAACTAGTTTTTATCCCTCCACTTAACTTTTACGCGATACGCCGGCTATCTAAAACTTCTCGCGCTGCTCGATCGAGTTGGAACAACGTTTTAAAGAAACCATGATTAAGGGGAATTAAGACAACGACTATATTGCTTCACCCTCGTTAGTTTTATGCGAACTTTCTCCTCAAAGCATCGATATACAGCACCAAGTAAAAATAAATCCAGGATGGCGATTCGTCCACTTGAAATTGCCTTTGTCTCCGTGTAAAGTAATTTCTTAATAAAGTTTACGAGAATTTTTCTGATAACAACTTACGGTTCTCAAAGTACGTAAGAACGAACGTAATTTACTCTTCTCAAGTGCATAAAAACTTAAGCGATTGATTTACTTTAAGTTTATTCCGCGATTAACCACGTACAAATAAATACAATACGTCGTTTATGGTTACGCGAAACCTGCCCCGTTCGTTTCTTCCATTGGAATCAATTCTCGATCGTTATTTCTTTTTTTTCCTAACGTAACAATCTGTACTAGTTCGAGGTGAATTATTCGCTGGCTATTTTCGTTCCGATTCAAAGGGCCTTCGTTATTTTCTTGATTTATCGCTCGAGAACGTCCGTTTCTAGTTCAAGGCTCGGAATAGACCGTGGTCCGCCGTAATCCGGCGATCGGCCAGCAGCCAGACAGCATTGCGCGGCCGCTCGTTGATAACATTACGGCAGAAGTTAACTTGGACGTTGTCCGGTTACATCGCGGTCGCTCGTGAAAATGTTTGCGTACGTTTGCCGAACCACGGTTTACGATGTGTCGTCGCACATCGCGTAACGCCCGTTAGCTCGGTATCGCTAATAAACCCGCTTAACTGAACGCGAATATGTCGCGTTATCGAGGGAACATTATGTCCGCGTTAACAGCGGCTGCGCAATGTGTCGCTGGTTGCATTAATCTCTTATCGACCCGTCTCTTTCTGGCAAATCTCGTCAGTTTGCACCGCCAACTTTGTCTTAACGATTCTTGATTAACAGCGATGACGCGTATTGGTATGAAAGTTAAGAAAATACAGTGACTACACAATGTATTACATAGCGATACACCATCGTGTTTATTATAGCATTTGTATACTAATTAGTCAGATCCAAGCGTAGTAAATTTCGTATCGCTTTAATAGCTATTTTATATTCGCCGCTGTTACATCCTGTCAGGTGTAAAATATTCAACTACTGTGCATAACTTATATTTGATAACCCAATCGATCGAATAATTCCAGATTTAGTGGATAATTTCAAGTTTATCGAAGAATCGAATCTTAGATTTTGTTACGAATATATCTACGTTGAATGTTCGTTAAATATTCGTATCACGAGCGTTGTATGGCTTGATAATTATGTATAGGGTTATGGTCACGGTGTATGCGTATTTTTAACCAACTGTCGCTTCGAATCCAAACACCCAAATGCACATATTAAGAACCTGTACGTCGAATCTTGTTCCTGTTCTTCTTCAGAACCGCGGTTTATCGCAACTTGCACGCACTGTAACCATAGCCTTGGATAAGGGATTAAGAAAAATGTCGATTAACGCGGTGAAAAATCTAATCGTTGGTCACTTGTGCGGCGCAGGTTTCCCCATGTGGCGAAGAAGAGTTATCGCTGTTCGTTCACCGCCTCACCTACGGCCCATCAAAGGTGAGTGTGTACGATAAAGAATAATTTATAACTGGCGCGGAAGAAGGATACTTAATTGCAACGGAACCAGTCGAATACGAATCGCGTGTCTGGTAACGAACTTGGTTTAACGCTAACGAGTGAAAAACGCATCTCTCTTGGAAGTACGAAGCAGATCGCCGTTTGACAAAACGTCTGCTATACGATGTAACTTTTCCATTCCCGATCGAGGGATAAATTGCGAGTATTAAAACGAACGTCGATCGAAATCTGGATTATGCTGATCACGCGTGGCGAATTCTGTTATCTGTCGCAGATCGGTTCGCGCGTTTCGTCGCGTGTCATTCGTTAAACGCAAATTTGTCGACGTTGTTCGCCGTAAATCTGTTTCGACGTAAACGCACTGCTTGGTCGACTCGTGCATTACGTCGTCCGACATGATTAATACGCGTATCGTAAAATTCTAGCGGCGTGCTCGCGCGACGACAGCGTTCGAGGCTGCCTCCGTTTCGCCTCTTCCGACGGTCTAGGATCTCACCAAGAGCGAATAGAAGCACAGGATTAACCGGGCTGAGCGTAATTTACTGCTCGAGCTTTCCTCGTCCAACTAGCGCGCTATTGGAAAAGAATTACAATCGCAAGCGTATGTTTATAGTGGTAAATTGTTGGAATATCGATGGAGGATCGAAACAATTTTCCGGAAGAATGAATGGGTTGCACTCGGAAGTCTTAGACGGCAGTAACTTCGACGCATTAAATGCGCAGGCTATTTTCTGGTGCACCGGTTAACTAGATTTTGTACCTGGCGAGTAAAACCGGCAAAATGTTTGGAAAGTATCGTATCGTGCGCAATTTACTCGAACACGCATCCGGCGAAAGTTATGCAGGGAAAGAATACATAGGACGCGAGGCTCGTCCAAATCGATGCTTCCTGGTGATTATAGTAATCTAGGAAACGAAGATGCGAGCTTGCGTGCAACGAAGCTTCTTCTAACGTTGGAAAATTCCTTCGAGGAATCGCCCGACGCTGAAAGCCTTTCCTCGATCGAAACGAAAATGAAATTAAACGTTGAAACGTTTGAATTAAAATTCTAGATTTCCTCGATAAAGAGTTCTCCGTTTCGTAATCGTAATCGTAAGGCTTTTCATGTTTGCCGTCGTTATTCCTATCGAGTAAAAAGATATATAAATGTTGTATCAAGTTCGGGCAGATGCGAGAATATGCTTGCAGGGTAAATTTGCGAGAGACGCCACAGGCAAAAAGTCGACACACTTGTAATATCTTGTGATGAGAGAAAGAGCGTTGGATATATCGCGTCTTGTTATAACCCTGCATGTGTGCCTGGGAAAACAAGTTAGTGGCTGCTGGGCTGTCGCTGCGCGTGTCGTCTGTGGAGCATTAAGGCAACAACTGTACGAAAAATTACGTTAAAATGTTATATCGATGATACGTTAATTCTTATAAGCGCAATGGAAACAGGATAAGGTACGTGCCTATCTACTTTATAGTTTAACGTGGTTTCTAATTAATTAGTAAACGCAGAATAGAATATAAGAAAGAGAAACTATTATATATGGCGCGGAGAAGACGCCACTTTACTAACGTGTCATTTTTAAACATTTTGCTTGATTTCGCGCAACGAAAGCATAGGAACTCTCTCTGTTTTTTCGTAGTATACGAGTGTGTTCTTATAATAAAAAGATAAATCGTTTTTAATTAATACGAGACCAAATGTGTTATTAGCTGGTAACCAAAAATGATGGCGTCTCTCCAAGAAACTCGCGGCGTTCCTGTTATTGTTTCTCGGCGGTTGGCGTTTATTAAAGTTGCATTTTACTAGCCGTAACTAACGACAGATATTAACGGAATTTTCACACGTAGCTGTTTCGATGCCGCCGTGACATTTACGCGGCCTCCGCTTCCAACTGTTAATTCGTCTAATACATGCCTTCTCTCACTTTCCTCGTTTCGTTCTTTCATCTTTCAACGAGGTTTCAGTTTACCTTCTCAGCATCACGAAGTAATCTTCAAATTTCGTCACGCGTTCGCGTCGGATAATTTCGAATCTTCGATCGAGCTATGAATATTCACAAGTACGACTTAATTTAAAGTTGAAGCTACTTCAAGAGCGCTGCTCGATCGTTGGCTGTAAAAATATGGATTGAGTTTTTGCGGCAAGAATATAAAAAAAGAGAGGGAAAGTCGTACAGGCATTTCGTTTTTAAACATTTATACAGATTCGAAGGAGGACTCCTCCCCTCCGAGGTCGAAGGAGTGGAACAAACAGGTCCGCGAAATTGAACACATGTGCCTACCCGTAAATTTGCAGGGACACACCTTCAAGGGTTTAGGGCTTCAAATAAGGGCTGCTGGAATATGGTATTAGTCAGTGCGTTATATTCTCCGCCGGCGTCAGGTTGTGTCACGCGTGCCGGGATTTCGTGCTTCTGCGTGTGTGCCCGCTCGTACTCGAGGATCTGGATTTCTATCTGTGACGATGCGATCGAACAAACTCCTGTGACATTCTCAGATCGTACATCTTGACTGGAAGATACAACGAGCGAGCTAACGATGTCCAACGATGGAAAACGCGACTGCGAAGGTAACAAGAACGTTACGTATTATCGTTGATCGACAAAAACCGGTAACGGTGATCTTGAGCTCGTACGACTAAAGTCTTTTTACTCTCATCCCATTTGTTATTCGACTTCTTATCGTGGAAATCTCGACCGTAAACTTGCGTTTAAGTAAAGTAAACTATACATCGAGCAAAGTCTAATAATTTGAAGTTGCACGCGCCAACTTGAATGAAATTTATACGAGGGACAGTTTTTGGAGATCTATTTTTTTATCTGCAATCGTCCATCGAAAGACGAAACGAGCAAAGTTAAGAGTCGAAACTATATTTCGTGCAACGTTTCGCAAACTATAGAATACATACACTGGTTACAAAAAGGATTTTCCGCGAAAAACGAAGGTGCGTGGAAATACTTTCTGCAAGCACCGTTGATCTATTTTTTCAAACTCGCTCGAGATCGCTGTACGAATCGGCGAACAGGGAAAAGAACGTCGATACTATGGATAAACTTTTGTTTATCCTTAAATCATCGCGACCTGCACGTACGTGGTAATATCATCGAGGTAGTTGGAAAGTATCGTGATAAGCTGACGTGGTTTATTTATAGCCAGTCGTATCTTCTTCCCTTGATGCCAGATTCATTAAATTAATCCGAGGCCCTCCGGCGCTATGACGCATCGTCGTATTATTCGCGTCACAAAAGCACGCGCGTCTTAAAGAATCCTGCGAGTTACTCGCGTCGCAAGGAAATTGTTTCCCATAAATGCATCGTTATCCATCGTTGTCGACAGTGCAATTATCCGGACTCATCCGAGATGGAGTAGATAACGCGAAGTTAATAATAATAAAAAAGGAAAGATTCGCGCAATCTGCATGTTTATTCCGAAGCTGGGTTCCAGGTTCGTGGACTCGGATGGATCGCGATGCGATTGCAAAACTACCGATTTGTTGCATGCGTTGCATCGTAAAACCGAGCAGAAAAAATCCACTGGCCGCTGCCTTGCGATATTTACGAGCTAACGCGCGCGCGATTGTATAAAATCCCGGTTTCGCGTACGCTGCAAATTACATTTTTTTTTTCCACTCGCCGACGGAATACCGTGTATTGTCTGACTTTCGGAGAACTGTTACCGTAACCCTTCTTTCTTGTCTGCTGCTCCGAGTTTTCGGTATTTTTTTAAATGGAAGGTTAGAAAGGTAACTGGGCTCGTATGCTTATATAGCGTTTGTAAGCTGTACGATATTAAGATTCGACGTGTTACCTTTGTTACACGCGCTGCAAAATATTTCACGGGTCTTCTTTATTCTTACGTAGCGGCATACGCGTTATTCGTGAATTAAGATGCACATCTCGTTTATCGTCCAGTTCGCGTAACATTCCGCCATCCGAAGCTTGGCAAATAGGTTTGCTCGTTATCAGCACAGATTTCCACGGTTCGCGAGCAGAGAAATCGGAAGGAGAGCCGAGTTACGTGGCACGGCGTAGACAGGATTTGCAGGTTTTCGCGTGCGTACACGCATAAGGAAAAGAAGAGAGAATGTCAAGAATCGCCAACCGTTATTTACGGTCGCGTGCGCGTGCGAGAGACGTTCGTTTTATAAGGCGATAAAGACGAAACTCGAGGTGCGTTGTCGCCGCGTGAGAAAAGGATATATCTATATAACGTGGTTGAAAGTAGTCTGGAACGTGCGAGCTCTCGATGGTTGCTCTTAACCTGGAATTTCTTATTAATAGACTGCGAATGCGTTTATACGAATTCATAGTTTTATGATCATAATTGAAAGAAATGAAATCTAAGCAGAGATTCGTTTCGCCTACTCGGTATTATTTGGAATGTGTTATACGAAGACTATAGGGGGATAAACGCAGTAAATAATTTTAATATCCAATACTATCGTACTAACGAATTCTATCAAAATTGTCTTTTTGTTTGATTTCAAAATCGAATTTGCATTTTTTCCATCCTATTACATATTTGAGAAACGATCGGAATATTCTTCGAAATTTCGGTCAAATCATTTGACGTTCGACTTCGAGTCGCTTGAATTCCGGCAGATCGAATTAATCCGATCGAAGCTTTATTCCACTTTTAGAAGTGCTTCCGTTTGCTCGCGAGCCGTACTCGCGCGATACGTACGCTAACAGCGCATTCATCGCGGGTATTCGAGCGTGTCTCCGCGACGGTCGTCGCCACGGTCTCGCGCTGTCCCACGAGACGGCTATCATAAAGCCATTAACTTTATTATACCGAGTCATTAACTTAAATATTACGACTCACGTGTCGCAGAGTTTCGGCCCAGCTGATTTATCGCAGCAAGGATTTCATGACGTAACGGAACGGCGCGGACTCTCTCCAATCGCGTAAAACGTTCACCTGGAGCGAAACATTCTTCGCGGATGGAAAGGAATCTCGATAAAACGAGGAGACCAGCGTGTCAAGGAAACTCGCAATACGTGCCCAAATGTGATTTGTATCTTTTTTTCAAATAGCCTCACGCTTTATGTCCGTTGCTTGTTTCGTTTTGTTACTTCAAACGATTCTTTTTATTAAATGGTTTGACATTATGAGCGGAATTTAATCGAAGGATTTATTTTACTTAATGTTTATAGTCTTCGGCTCGTTTATCGTTGATTAATGGTGTCTTTCTAACTGCACATTCCACCATCCTGTGTTCTATTCAGACCACCATATTATACTTAGCCTAAGTGGTTTTCTGACTGGTCGTTTATTCTATAAATCTCAACCCTCGTCGTGATTCGATCTTCCTTCGTATCGTCCTCTGCATGAATAACGTCGTTTTACGATACATTTCGCGGATATTTTTCCATCCTACCTATTACCAGCGAACTTGCCATTAAACGAGATTAAGTCTTCTCATCCACCGTCGTCTCTCGAACTTTTTCTTGCCACATTTGTTCGACTCCGTTCTGTCATCATTGCCAATCGTTCTACTTGTTCGTTGCAATACGCTCGTCGCTCGGAGACAAAGATCGGGCATAGTTTTCTTCGAGAGAGGCAAGGAGCCGTGTGCAAAGTCGGTACAGCGTGGCCACGTTTCACAAAAACGATATATCAAAGGAGAAACGAAGCGAAATGGACGATGCCGGTCGGAGAGAGCCGTGGAATCGGACGAAGGTCATGGCGAGGGTCGAGGAGGAACGACTAACAGAAAGGGTTCGGACCTGGCGCAGCGAGATTTTATATGAGTTTCGGGATTTGAAATGAGAATTTACGGGCGAGTGAGGAACATTGTTTCGAATAAGATGTCTCGACCTGTGCGGCGTCTATTCACCACGGAGGTAGCTCGCAGCTCGAGCGGAAAGGATGGCTTCTCCAAAAGTAAAGGAGGATACGACGAGAAGTTGCGAGGAAAGACGAGTCGGAGGAAGGAAGGCGAGAGTTAACAAAGTGTAATGAAACGTTGCTAAAGATCGGAGAGGAGGGAATAAGCGCACCGGTGAGATTGAGACAGTTGAAGCCACCAAGGACGAGGGAAGACTTGGAAGCAGGGAGAAAAAGAAGGCGAACGAAATGAACAGGAAGACGAACGGAGAAGAATATCGCGATGGTTTTGCTCGTCCAAAGGATTCTTTTTCGATTCGTGGTTATGCGGCCTCATAAACGTATGATAGAGATTAAAGACGAAATAAGACCGAGAAAAGAGCTTGCTCGGTCGAAAGAAGCGAGGATGAAAGACGAAGAGGATCGAGAGGGAAGAGGCAGACGAGAGGAGTTCGACTCGTTTACCACGAGCAAGGGAGAATACGGCTCGAGAGTAGAATCTGGAGGGGATTCCGAGAGGGAGAAATAAGAAAAAATGGTGGTTCAGGGTAGAGGGAGAGAGAGAGAGAGAGAGAGAGAGATCTAGGGGGAGAACACGCTGGTGAGAACGAAAAGAGACGAGGGAATGGAAGAGCGGAGTAAACCGACAGAGTAAGCTTCTCGGTAGGAGGGTTCTACTTCGATTCACGACTGTGTGAGCCTATAAGTATGTAAATGGGGAATATTATTTCGATGCGTGTGAGTGCTCTCCAAGTTGAGGCACGAAAGAACGCGGTCTGCCAGGGAAAGAGAGGAAGAGAGATCGGCCGATTGCACGCGCATGCGCCTCAACATCTTTATGAACTCGTTATTATAGCAAGCAGCGGATAATCAAAGAGCGGTTCCTACGCACGGTCGCTGCTCGTTGTTAGAGGCATCTTCTCGTTTCTTCGTCCCTGTTTCTTCTTCCTTCGTCCTATCTATCGATTCTTCCTTGCTTCAACGGCGAACTCAGTTACATATCGTAGGCATTTCTAATTTTCAGACTCCTTCGTCGGTACAAAGTTTGCGAAACTTTAAATAAATATAGCTCGGAATCTGTCGGTCTCGAACTACGTAACTGAATATTCGCGGTATGCTTCTGACACCAGTACGATCCAATCGCCGACTAAATTCCCTAGTCCGAGTAAAGCTCGCGCGTTCTGCGAAACTGCCAAACTCTTGTCTCGCATTTAGCAGCAAGATGGCGGACAAACATTAAGGGAGCCCTTAACGAGGAAAGTTTTCATTACGCGAACCGTTTGAAATTAAGACGATCCGCCTTGTTTCGCCGTAGTTTCTTGCGTCTTCTTGGTTCGCCCCTCTGCTCCCCTCGGTTTGCAACCTTTCGCCCTGTTAACCACCACCCCTTCGTTTCCACATAGCACGTCTCGCAAGGCAACGTGGTCGTCGGTTGATGCTTCTGCGGCGGCGTTCGTGGAAGCGGTCGCCATGTTCCCGCGCGAGGTCGCGCGAAGGTAGGAGGGTGTTGGATGCTGACGGAATTCCATTTCAAAGCAAAAAGGTCCCACGCGGGGGAACGTGCGACCAGCGTTGTCGGTATTCCGTATGCCGTGTATTCGAAATACCACGGGGTGTCGTTGCTACATACACGCCAACACCCCGCCACGTCGGCCATGCATTTTTCAAGCGAACGTCGCCCACTTGGTTTCCCATCAGATACAAACCGCCTCTGGATAGATACGATCTTATTAAGGGGAGAATTTCTAGCTGCGAACGGTCGACACCAGTTCCGAACTTAAAATAAATATTTTCATTCATCGAAATGCAGGCTTGAACGAAGACGCGAGATGCTGTTTGTGAGAGAATACTCTCGTTTTTAAAGTAGGGAGAGCTCGTTTCGAACATCTTTCGAGGAAAAGTCATTTCTCAAGTTGTCTGCTCTATTCTCGCTCGTATAGACCGACGAATATTAAACAAACCACTGCTCCGCTATTTGTTATTCTACCGTTACCCTTCAACCCACTTTCGATCTATTCCTACCGCCGTCTTATCTACGACTTTACGGTCATCCCTTGGACGACGACGGTGGTATCCATTTATCGAGTGGAGGCTCGGCGAGTTGCAGTTAAATAGCGGTAAAAAAACGAGCAGCTGTGCTTAAACAACGACGTTTCCTCGAAGCGGTACAATCTCCAGCCAAGCGAACGCATTTTAAAGTCAGCTTGCAGGCTTTCTTCCCTTCGAAACGGTTAGGAAACGACGCGGATAGTCTGTAGCGTTGCTCCGACGGCGTGTTCCGGGGGATACGGTGGAGCGGGGGTTGCAGCTCTCTATTGATCCGTCGGAGAAACGTTCCCGAGGGGTGGAGCTCCACTGGCCGTAGGGTTGTTTCAGCCCTTCTACGAAAGCAGCCAGCCGATTGGCCGAGCCGGGGGAAACATGGCCGTCGGATGTACGTACCGGAAACGTGACCGCCTCGCCACGCTCTCGTTCGACCGCTTTCCTTCGGCTTTTCTTCGTCGTTCCTCCTTGTTCGCGCAAGAACCATGCTCTTAGGCCGCTCTGCCGCGAAACTGGCCGACCGAGCAAACCCCTGCTCGTCCTCTCTTCCCCCTTTCGGGTTTTTGCGAAATTTATTACAGCGATATATTCGCATCCATTAGATAGCTCGGTTCCTGCGCCTGCATTCTGCTCACCCTTGCCTCCCGTTTTCTCTCTACCTCGCCTTTTTTTCGCCTGTCTTCTTCTTCTTCTTCTGTCTCGACTCGTGTAATCAATTACCCTCTCGTGGATTCGGATCGTACGGTTTTTCTACCCGCTACGTGCGTTCAATGTTCTCCTCGAGATGAGTGGCATTCTAACTCGATTCGCCGAGGACGCGAGAGAAAAAATTCGCAAGTTGTAATGTGATATTTGTCTGCCATAAGAATTTGTCATATATTGTTAGGATATGAAATATGGGCGATTAAAGTCCAGACGCTCGGAGTTGTGAATGTAACACTTTCTTACGTGATCTGAACGTATTTTTCTTTTACGTATCCTTCCTGTCCAGCGTCAAACATTCTCTTCGAACAAAAGCGTCGTACTATCACAAGGATAGAGCGCGAGGCATTGCAACGATTATCATAATTCAAATGTTAATTCGTCTCAGGAAGATATATCGTTTATTTTATCAAGTTTCTTTACCAGAGTTTTTTGAATTATTTTCCTATTTTTGATACTTTTCCTTCTAAGTATTAGATACTTGATTGTCTTATTTGCTCGTTACTACATGAAAGATTAACGGTGTCTCGCAATATGTAACGAACTTGGTTATTCTGTGTAAAATCGAATTTTAAGATTATCGACCCGTCCAATCGAACTTCTGCAGTTCGTGAATTCGTCGTTGGACGAAGCATCGAACGAAAGTTCTGCGGCTGTTAACGAGCAACTGATCCGACCCGGTGAATCGTCCGCATAATTTCTGGCGGTTAAGCGTGTCCGCGGCACGGCAGGCACGCCATGCAATCGGAACTAATGGCGAAAGCATTAGCGACGAATTGTCAGAGATATACACAGACGATATAACGTTGAGAGACCATAAACTGGTCGTAGAGTCTTCTCGTTGCGTACTTACGTACGTGTGCACGAGTGTCGTTCGTACAACGGTTTCGTGCACGGATACAGTCGTGCACGTCGAATATTCGTGAACACCTGTGCACGCGTCTTATCTACTTTACAAGTTGTCACGGATTACATCGTCGTGAAGGTGTTTAACGCTTTCCCTGCGAATAACGCGTAATTTAGAATGCGACGTGCCGTTCGTTGTCTCGACATAATTAAACGCTACGTTGAAACTCTGGAAACGGCGATGAAAGTGCTAGAAAATGTGGATTCTTTTAGAATACGTAAAACAGAATTTAAAAATCGTTGGCTGTAAGTGTACGATAGGAAAGTAAGCGAACATTTTGATCGTATTTGCCGAAACATACCTATTGGAGGAATTTCCGTTAAAATTGCTGGCAAAGATCGTGATAAATGGACAAACGAAGTAGTCTATAGGCAAAATGTTGTCCAAAAGTCGCAGAATGATAAGCGTTTAATTCGCTTTAATTATTCGATGGAATTCAGTCGTCTTGTTTGCCGCGGAGGCCGTAAAAGGGTGAAGGGGTCGAGGATCCTGGAGGTTGCTCAGACAGCAGAAGGAAGGAGAAACTCGGAGGTTGAGATGCTTTAGCCTTTGGGGGCCGCGGTCGATACTGCGTCTCTGCGAGGAAAGCAGTGTTGCCAACTGGCTTGCCTGGAATTTGCACTTTCTTACCAGGCTACGTTACTCGCCACGTCTATCCTTTCTCAAACTGTATAAAAATTGTGTTCGACCAAACACCAAGATATATTTCGTATTGTGTAATTTTTCCAAATTTTATCTGATAAAGATTCGCATTGGAAAACGCGGATATCTCGTTAACGTTACCTGCAAAATTGCCAGATAGTAGAAAATTAGAGCGCCGTGTAAATCATTCGTGACATTACTACAATAGCGATCGTTCAGGGTCGATTTTAGATAAGCAGCGCATTTTATAACGTCTCGAGAGTGGTGTTCGTTCGAGGTCGGCCGCAGAAAAAACCGCATCGTGACAAATCCAAGGCTAAACATAGTTTCGACAAAGGTAAACAGTCGTAAGGGTTGAGCTTTTCCCTGTGACGTTTTTTGCATAACGTCGAGTCGACGAAAGTGAAAACGCATTAGTCGGGCTTTTACGAGGTGATCGTGGCCCTGTTCGCGTTCAAACGGCCTGTTTCGACCGGAACACAAGAATATGCGGATTATGGCTTTCCGAAATATCCCGGTCGACATTGAGCGAGTTTAGGGTGCGAATGACCCTCCAGCGGGGGTTGTAAAGCGATCCTTTCGTTTCGCTCGTCGTTGGAATCTTGCATTTCGTAGCCAACAGCGATTATACGATACTTTTGAACGATACGATGGTTTATAATGGAAGACGATGCGATTGATTAAAGAATACAGCGAGCATAAAGCAAGCAGAGAACGGGGGACGACGATGTGTTTCCTAAACATTTCGAATATCAGGAAACGAGAGAATCTTACGGTGGGAGCACGTGCTCTAGCTCGTTCACTCTCAATTTCAATGTGTTTTTATTGCGCCTCTTAAATTCACATTTATGAGCTCTTATGTTCTCCCTGCTTCTCTGGTCTGCAACAGCATGCCAGGAGTGGACCGAGTCGCGAACACCGTCTAGCGTATCCTCGTGTACCGAACAGGAATCAGCCGGCGTCGATTTAAACAGCCGATAATCGCGACGAATACCCTCGACGGTAAACATAAATATCGTAACGCGCCAACAACAAACTCCTGTCGACCTTTTCCGTGACTCGTAACATCGAATTGACACCTATTGACCATTGATCCATTAAATGGCCATTGATGCATCGTCAACGTCCATCTCCAGCTCATTTTCAATTGCCTGGAGCGTCTTGCGCACACGTAGACACTGTCGTTTCGACGCAACGATGAGAATGTTTTCGAAACGTAGTAGACGTTTCTAGTATACCATGAAATATATTTAGTCTAGATACATTTTAATTCCATGCTTTTGGCTGTTTCACATTTTCGAGGGATTTACGTAAAACGTTTGGCTGTTTCGGTATACGAAGAGATTAGCGATGGGTTTCTTGGGTACGTGCCCGGTATTCTCGCCAGGTATACCGTGGTTTTATGATTTCCTTCCTAAGGTTGTAAATTTATCAAATCCATAGCCTCGAACTTTGTATTTGAACGGTTGCTTTGACGAACGATGATCAACGATAAATCCTGACTTTACAAACCTGCCGAGTGCCATTATTTAAACGCGGTGGCCGTCTATTTAAGCCTAACCGTCCACAGATTACACTGCTATAAAATAATAAACATAAAACACGCGGCGGATCGACGTTAAAGCGAGTAGGCCACTTCTCGCGCACAATTAAGCGGTCAATTTTTTATCGTTCTCTGCCGTTTGTTTCTTTCAAACGCGACAAAAAAGAAGGCTGTCTACTCGATTTGCATATACATATCTTTATCGAGTCCCTGAGAGTCTTTAAATAGCACACAGTTTAAATTGTACCAAGCTCGTAACGTATTGAATTATTTATAACAGCGAACGATTGAATTTTACCTTAATCTCTTGAAAGAAGACAACGTGTATTGGGTTTCTCGTAATCGTTCGATGTTGCGCTATCCATATAAAAAATACAAACGAGATGGATATTGAGATTTAATAGTCGCTATTATAGACTGACGATCTTTAGGCAAATTTATTCTCTTTGTTAATACGATTGAAGAAGTATCGCTAAATATCATAACGGGGAGGTATTTTTACAATGAATCGCGAATATTCATAGAATTGAAAAACGAGGAGACTCCTGTCGCAGAATGAAGTATTCATGGTTTATGTTTTCCAAAGTCCGAAGCAGGGAATTTTCTTGATAATGACGTTATTCGACGAAA
Organism: Bombus terrestris; assembly: GCF_910591885.1. NCBI lineage: Eukaryota > Metazoa > Arthropoda > Insecta > Hymenoptera > Apidae > Bombus > Bombus terrestris. The sequence goes on from NC_063286.1 coordinate 2,269,794, forward strand.
ACATTATCGCTATCGTGTTCTCGCTTTTCTTCTTGATAACGGTAACAGATCCTCGTGGTTAATAATTTCGTTGAATAGAAGCCTTGTCGGAGAGCGAAGCAGGCGATCGAAAATAAACGAGCGGCCATCATGCGACTGGAGTAGCAGGGAACCTATTAAGATATCGTGGGTTGGACCTGAAATCTCGACACAGCCAGGGCGAGCCAATCGCTGGAATTAACATTAAAATCCGCACACGGTCCGTGCCAGTGATTCTTTCGAAATTCCTCTTCACAGAGAGCTCCGTTTTCCTTTTCAACCGTGTTAATTGTACGCCGGTCTGGGAAGGGCAACGAATATATTTGACACTTTTATCGTTTGGCCGATAGCCTCGATACGAACGAGGAGTGTTCCTGTATGCTTTCGTTAGAAAGAAACAAGTCGTCGAACATTCTCCGATGTTCTCTTCTTTTACAAATATCGGAGGAGAATGCGAGACCAACGAGGGAAATTCTACTTTATATTCTAAAAGATCAAATTCAATGCAAATCGAAAAATCAAATGCAAATTCTTGGAATCACGAATTTGGGGATGAAAGTTAGATGATCCACAAAATTGAACGTCTGGTTCTCCTAAAATTATTATAGCGCCAAATAGATAGAACGAATTTGTTTAATTTGAGAGAAGAACTCTCGTTTCTTATCGATCACTATGTATTGGCAGCTTTTGCCGTCACTATAAGGCTATGTAAAAAAAAATTAAGAATTCGGCGATGAGAGTTAAGTAACTGACGAAAGCGCGTGTATTATGCCAGGAATAAGAACAATACACGTATCCAGGATAAACGCTGACATTCCATGTGCTTTGCGGACCGTTTATGCCCGTTCGAAGCGTTCCGCAAACGGCCTCGGATATTTTTACGAGCAACGCGGAGGCATCGGAGAACGGGTGGCGCGTTCGCGGTCCGATTCGCCACGATACCGATGATGATTACGATGCCCGTGACGATGAAGAAGATGACGATGATGATAGAGATAATGAGCGGTCTCTGGGAGCCGGCATCGCGGCGAGAAAGCGCCAAAGCACCGCCAATTTCGACCGCTAAACGTTTCCGAGAGACAAGCGAGTTCAATCAATGGCGAGAGAGCCTTTGTTTCGCATTTGCGGCCTCCAGGCTGGGTAATAGGCAACGAAATAAAAGCGACTAGTGACTCAATCAAGCGACGTTCTACGCTGCGACTCGCGCACTGGCCACTCGTTTCCCTTCGCAATTAGTTCGATTCTCGAGATCTTCCGTCCTCGCGATCGTGGAGGTGGATTGGAAGTCTCTCGTTTTCCGAGAAATCCTGGCAAACGCGTTCTTCATCTTGGTAAAAGGTTGGCAAACTCTTGGCAACGTTCGGCAGGTATCGCGATAAAGGTTAATCTTGGCAGATTCGAAAAACCTTGCTTCACAGATAAGTAATCTTAATCGTAATTATAAATTAATTACCAAAGAAACGTGTAACCGATAAAACGAAATAAAAATTGAGATCGACTATGGAAAATCACGGCAATTGATCGTGGTTCGATATTTTCTCTTCGGCATTAACATAGAGAACAGAAACGTTAATAACGCGAGTCTCGGTAAATAGGATATAAAACTTTTAGTAAGATTATACGAGAAAGCGAAAGGGAAAGGGAGAGAGGGAGAAAGGTGAAGGGCTCGGTTAGTATCGCCAGAAGGGAAAGAGACGGGCTAGGGGTTAGTGGAGGCCGAGGTGATCTGTCATCGACGGTCGCCGGCATTTTACAAAGTACCTACAAGGCCTGGCCACGTTGGCCGCAGGTGCTACACAGAAGGCAGTCCGCAGGTAGATACGGTGGCTGCCTGATTGGCCTGCTTCGACCGTGTTCCATCCTACGGTTTTGCGACGCTAGCGTGTGCGAGGCAAAGAGAGGCGGTCGTTATTACGTGTCGCTCGCAACAAATCCGCTCTCGGCCTGTGTTCTGTCGGCTTGGCGAGAGATCCGACCGTCGCGAGACGCGGCGACCAGCGAGAGAAAGCGAGAGGAAAATAGAGGAGAAAGGGAGATAGAAAAGGCCGGTACAGTTGAAGCATAGTAGTAGATCCCGTTGGCCGCGGTACCTACCGGCGATCTGGCCTGGGCTGCACGCATAGTGTAGACCTGCCAAGCTTTGGCAGCGAGCTAACTCGTTCGCCTGGCTCGCCTCGCGTGTATTTCCGTTCCGTTACGTTCGCCAATGCGTGTATAGAGCTGTAACGTCTGTTCGCTTCGCTACTCGCCGCCGCGCCGGCAGCCGCAGTCGGAACTCAGCCAACGCGATGCATCGCCAGATTCGCTAACGTCAGGTTCGCGCGTTTTCATCGCTCTTCGCCTCGATTCCAGTCTCGCGGCTCTTCGTCTTGTTCGCTTTTCTTATCGCGAATCGACGCCACTTTGTGCTTCGTCCTGCTTGGTTCGGCGAACGATCATTCGCGGGACATGGGTCGTTGCTTCGCGAGTTGCACGTTTCACGAGTATACGGTCCGTATAGACGATCTAGACGATCTATACGATCCTTAGATCAAGCAGCGACAGCGAGGGCCGCGGTTCGCGAACCTCGATCGTGCCAGCGTATCGCGTTACAGTGAGTGCAACGCGGAAAGCGCTACCGGCCCGACCACCGCCTAGGTTATCGCGTGTAAAAAGTTGAACACGAGTGTCCGAGTATAATCGGTAGGAAGGGGAGGAAGAAACGATGAAAGGAAGCGTTTCTCTCGGGATTGGATCGTGATTCGAGGCTGGTTCTTCTGCTTTGGAGCGCGGCGAACGAGAGAAAAAGAGAAAGAGAAAGAGAGAGAGAGAGAGAGAGAGAGAGAAGCATCGGTGGACGAGCAAAGTCGAGGAACGAGCGGCACTGTCCGATGTGTTTGGCCGGCGGCCACGTTACGAATCGCTTGAACGTGCATTGGATGTTTCAGCAGCTGGAAAACGAGACGGCATGGACTAGCCGCTCGGGCCGTGGAAACCCTTGGAAGGGAAAAGGGCAGCGGCATCCCCTCCCTCGGCCCTGCAACCGTCGCGACGCTCGACGACGCTGCACCGTCGTCGCTTCGCAACCATCTCATCGCCCTTGTCGTTTCAGCCGGAAGGTGAGTCGATTTCTCATTTCGTTTCACCTTGTTTCTTCTGGATCGTATCGCGAGAATTACAGGGATCTACGTGATACGCTTTTCTCTTCCGTTGCACGACATTCTTAAAGGCGTGCATTACGCGTTTTTACTCTTTCACGACTCGAATTACGCGAGCTATCGCTTTCTCCTCGAGCCGGGCATTACCGATTCTATCCTTCTTAAAGTCACGAAAATAATTGAACTGCTCGAGAGAAGCAGAGTCGTAGGTACGTAGGAAAATAGCTTGGAATCTCTGTCGAATTTTTCGACTGTCTAAACGGAACCCCTATAACCATCATAATCCCATCGAAACGCGAGATTTATCTCCTTGGAGGGCAAAGTACGCATCCGGAAGCTTCGAGCGGTTCGTTTTTCCCGCGACAGCGCAGCGTTAAGAAAAAGAAATCCCACGTCACGTTTCTAGAAGGCGGTCGTCGTAATCCGAAGATTAACGGTCGGACACGTCCGCGTCGTCGATGTCGTGGCGTCTTTTCTTCGTCCATCCTCCTCCTAGGATGGATTTAATGCGATCCAGCGGGGCTTTGTTTTATCATCGGCTATCAGCGGCTATATTTCAGCGAGGTTAGCCGTATGATCTTCATTAGGGCCCCGGAATTCCCGCCACGAAAAGGCAATTTCATTAAACGCGGCCGAAAGAAAACCGTATGTGTAGGAACTATCAACGCGTACAGTTCGTTCCGGTCCCTCTGCTTTTACGATCGGCCGATGGTGCGCGCATGTTCAGCGTTATTTTACTCCTTTTCACGCACGCACCGCACACGCCATCCTGTTCCACGTGCACGCGCGGCCATGCCCCTGAAACTTCGCGAATCAACCGTCCAATAGATGGATAGTTTTACGCAAAAGCTCAATCAAAGTTTCCCGCAAATTACGTTCCTTTGTGTCTGCCGTTTCGACTTTACCTTCTCTTCTTGTCTTTTGAAATTTATGAAATAAACGTACAAGAACCTTGTTCATGGAGTCCATGGAGTAAGAGTCCATGGTTAGAGCCGTATGACTGACGGTAAACTTGTCTATTCGTTGGGAAGAATTACGCCTTAACCGTTAGTCGTACTATTCGTAGAGATGTCACTTTCCACGATTCATATAGACCATCTTCAGATACGTATTTACAAAATAATCAAATTTGGCGAATTACAATATCGGCGAGTCGCATGGTTAACTTGACTCAAATAAGTCTACTTTACACTGTCTATAATTTCCAAGATAAAATCTTTCCTCCTCCACGTGTACCCGCAAAATTTCACGATCTCGATAATTTCGATCGTTATTTCACCAATTACATACTAACTTCGGAGCCGATCGGCGAGACCTTGATCGACGAAGCAGAATTTCGAACCCACAGAAAACTCTGGCAATCCGTTGGTCCAAAGTCTGGTGCCCGGTACGAGAATAAAGACGCGATACAGCGACGTTGCAACCGGGTAGACTAGATAAAATACAAAATTTATGGAAAACGAGGGGAAGAGAAAGGTGAACGTTGCAGGTCGGAGAAGCGAGATGGAATCAGAGGGAGAGGACCAGCCTGTAAACTGGCGAACCGGCCAGCACTCCCTCGACCGACGCTCAGAGGAGCTCCCAGATGAATTTGAATAAAAATGGGACGCGTGACGAGATGGAATAGCCAAGGGGCGCAGGAGTAGGGGGATGAAGGTTGGAGAAGGAGACAGAGAGTGTTCCAGGGGTGGTCGAATGGGTAGGCGGTTACGGCGCGTTGTGTTTCTGTTTGTACGAGAAAAATGGATATTCCGATGTACACCGTTGCCATGTATGACTAACGTGTTTTTACAACGTTGGTTTATGTCGTCGCGATGAAAACACCGATTCGGACCAAGCTGACTCTTCTCTTACCTTTTTGTATTATTTGCCGACAGCAAGCTTTGCTTTCTATCCGCTGTATAGATAGATGGAAGAGGTCCGACAAGTTCGTCGAACATTCTCCGCTATCGCATCGACAAAAATTCTATATCGTTCGATTTCCTTCTCTTTTTTACGGACACCCGATTCCTACACGATAGTTTCATTCGAACAGCAACGGAATAGAGCAACGCATTCATCGACGCGGGTGGTGGTCTAATTTGCTTGTAACAAAGTAGATTGGAATTTTCTACAAATTTCGATACAAGTCGAACGCGTGTTACCGCTTCGATGGATCGCGTACAATGCCTGCTGCGTAACTACGAAGGAGAATTTGCCGTTTTTTCGAAGCTTTTCTAATTTTCCTTTCATTTATACGACGCTTGGTTCTGGTCACCGCGAATTTGACCGTGTGCGGGCGTGTGTCGTCGCAAAAACTTATCGATTTCTCGTTTTTATATCGTTCGCTATACCGTTTCGATTTTATCGTGAACGGGTTGTCCGATCGAGGAGGTCATGGGAAACGTGTTCAAAGATGGAAACGATTTTGCGGCGCGCGTTGAGAAGCATGGCCGCCGTCGGACTATGGCGTTCTCCCGCTTTCGATCCGTTCGTTCCTCTCTCGGTTCTACCTCCTTCGGCTGTTCCTTTCACTCGACATCCCCACTTCGGGCAATCACGATTTGGTGCGAACCTACGAGCGTGCACCAGGGAATCCAGAACCCAGCCCAGGCCCGACCTAACCTGATCAACAGCCTCGTACAGCAGTACCTGTAACGCTGGATCCTGTCCAACTTATTCTTCGGCCAATTCCCTTACCGAGCTACGCGTCTTTTAAGCTTTCCGAGGGAAACTGCTTGGTTTCTCTCGGATTCGATAAAAGTTACACGAATCACAGCCAACTTACGTATTCGTAGAACCTGCAAACATCTTATTCCTTGGAACAAACGAAACATCGTTTGTCTATGACGGAGACTCGGCCTATGGCCACGGTAGATGCGCGTTTTGACAGATACGTCGAAGAAACGAGGTATTTATATACTGGCTATGGAAAGTATCGAGACACGTCCTTATTTTCCAACGACGCGGTATAATAAAATATTTTTATTTTCGCGGTATGAAAGTCTCGCGGTCGTACGAGATCGCGCAACTCAGACACCAAATCGTATGACGTTTAACGACATATTGGCACTCAATCGATCGGTATGCAAACGTTACGGTGTGTCGATACTCTTCGTAGCCGCTGTATACAGACTCTTACAAGCGTAGCATCTCTGTCTTTGGGTGTTTCGTTCGTCGGAACAGGAATTCACTGCGACCATCGCTTTCCACTTTATGCAGGACTCTATATTCCATAGAATGGTATAGTCGTATCGGAATTGAGAAAGCAGGATCGATGCGAAGAAGGCGTTCGTGAAACGCGATGCCAACGCGGAGAAATAGAAACGTTTCGGCCAAAGGAGAGACACATGTGCGAGAGAACGAGCACGGTGTTACCGGGTTGCCCACGCACGCTGCAAGCCGAGCCAGCCATTTTGAATTCCAGCAGGCTTTCTGCAGCGGCCGAGTCGGAAAGGGAGGGAGCCTGCGGATACGGTGTCCTCGTCTTATTTTTCAGATGTCAAAGGACCGAGGCCACGAGGCAATATTGTTGATACTTGATGTTGCAGCTATATTCGAGGGCTCGACTGCTGCGCGCTCTTCTTGGCGGGAGAGCCGTTTTCTTTTCTCCCGTCGATTCTTTTTCTGCCAGCTTGCTTCGCGCTTTCCTCCGATCTTCTTCCCAGACTTCTCCGCTCTTTGTCCTCCTCCAATTCCTCGAATCGTGGCTTTGAAATCCAACCAAGTAGCTACTGGCTCGAAGAAGACTCGTCGCTCGATGACCGATCCACTCGATACGATAATTCCTTTCTCGAGATTATCAAAGTTTCTATCATTAGAGGAGCGGAAATGAAAGCCCGGCTGACCGAAACTGTGCTTTGTCCATGTAGAAATTTGGTTACTCCGAGCAAAGTCGAAGATCGAATTTTAAGACGTGGAAGTTTAGCCGAAGTAACTCTTCACTTCTGATTCTGTGATCGCACAAAACAAACGATAAGAACCCGGTTAACAGGTCGATGGAAGCCGCCTCGTCTACCGAGTCCCTAAATATCTGTTGTTTTACGATGAAGAAAACGCTGCTAGATGACAGAGATTCAGAGACGAGCATAAACGTAGAGACGCGTTTAATCGTGCCGCATACGGAGGATGCTAGATCGTTTCCCGTTAGCCTCGATAATGTAATGGCAGCTAGATGCACGGGTGTGAGAAAGAGAGAGCTTTGGACGCGTCTAGAGCACAGCGTCGCCAGAGGTGTCGGATATCTTCCACTTAATGGCGGCTGCGATTTGGCGGAGATAGAGAGCAGCCCGAGTACGAAAGCTCGCCGCTCGCGCTCGTCCACTTAATCAACCGTACGAGCCGCAATATTCATAACTTACGGGGTATAATGTCGTAAAGTTTATCCCACGTCCGTGTTTTTACGCAACGACCTCGAATTTATTCGAATTCCCCGTGCTTCTTCGGCCACCATTTTCTGCACGAACCGCGCGCGTATTCCGCTTCCACGCAGCGACTCTTTATCACGAGCTGTGGCCTCTCGCGCTTTCCACGGTACGATTGGTTAGTCCTTCCTCTCCTTTTCTCTTCCTCTTCGCTCCTTAACGTCGTTTCTCTTGTTTCTTCCATGGTTTCGTGTCTAATAAGCCGCGGAATTTATTTTCCTCGCGACGAACCTTCCTCGCCGTGCTGAGCTTATTACGCGTCTCGCGTCTTCCACCGGTTCGTTTATCAGAGCCGTTCGAATTTTTCCTCCTTCGGCTTCCTCCGTCCACCACCTCGCTCGATCCTCGATACTCGTAATTTGTCGTTCGCGTAATTTATCGTCCTTCCAATATTAATATCGCTGGAACCTGTGTCTAAAAGAGATCTTCGGGAATCGATCGACCGAAGCGTCAAGGTTATCTCCGTATCGATATACTCCATAGGGTAGTTTTTCCTAACCCTTGTAAATTTCAATCCGCTGCCTCCCCCTCCTCCCCGGTTTCTTTCTTCAGAACGACCCTACTTCGTGGAACTTTCCTATTTCGTCCTTGGAGAGATCCTCGCGAACAGATGCCATCATTTAGGCCATAGATGCTCCTAGCGAAACCAGACAATTCTTCCAGTTCTTTTCTACGAACTCGCCGTCAGAATAACGAATTCTAGTCCATTTAGTGAAAAATTACGAGAGCAACGGAGCCAATAATCTTTAAACGCATCTATATCTTAACACCGTTGCTCGAATACTTTTTAATAATATTTTTCGCACTCGTCGCTAACGATTCTTTCGCTTCTCCCAATTTCTTTGGAACTAAAATGATCGGCGAGGAAGAGGAAATTGAGTCGAGGGTGGTCCGAAGAACGTAGGATTAATACGTACGAATTATCGTCGCACAGCGTTTTTCTTTTTTTCGATACCAAACAACGCCTTGCCGGGATTGTCTTGAAATAAAAGTTCCCGCAAGCAGACTCGTCAGCAGTCATCCATGGTTCCGTTCATCCTCCATGAGGTGGAGGATGTTCGGAAAAAACGGGGGCGGTGCGAAGATCGTCGGAGAGGCTTGGGGTCTGGTGGAAATCGCACGGCTGCCACGAGAGGCCGTGTGTTCCCGACCGTCGACTGATTATTTACTCAACGAGAATAGACTTCTATATCAACTTCCTATGTTTGGGATCGCGCGCGCGCGCGCATAAAACCGGCGGATCGACCGGCCGATCTGTAAACGTTGAATTTTACGAGCGACGACAAGTTTACGCGAATCGCTCGTTACCCGCGCAACTTCTCGGCTCATCCTCGCGATACGATCGAAGGAAAACGCCGACTATCTCTTTATCTGACAAACTTCGGAGATTTCCCATCGATATCGTTCGTTTTCTACAGGAACTGATTCGATGTGCCTCTAATTGATTTGTAATTGTAAATGTGATTTCCAATTTTATATACAAGTCTTATCGGCTGTCGTTGCGTTTACGAGTTACAGAGATATATAACTTTTTAAGATCGACATCGTGCGATATCCACGGTATAGCGAATAAATTAAATTAATCTCGACACGAATCCGTGTAAAGAGATCGATTTAATTTCTACGATTAAAATTCTCGATAGAACGATAGGGTTACGCGTGGATTACAGAGGATCACGAAGGATCTGCTTGGAATTAGAAATGAGATAAACGGGGGGTAGAAAGCTTTCCGTGCGCGCGTTGTAAATATACAGAATTTACGTTCATGCAGCGTGCTTAAGGTTGATTTACACTGGACAGGGTATAAGGCAGAGCGCAGCGTATATACTACTATCGTCGCTGGACGCGTTGCGAAGGAGATTAGAAATATTTGGGAGCGTTCCATTTAAACGGAGGGCTCACCGATGGCTGACCGAAAAACGCTAGAGTGTCGTGCATTGGACAGTTAGTCGCGAGGTCAATTAACGGGGGGAATACTAACGTTTAACGATCGTAAGGATTTTAGATGCTTCACATTAGCTCGATTAACGTGGACGTTCGATTTAAGCGCGCAGAGAACGACGAGGGAGGCCAACGTGGAAATGCCGATCTCTCGCGGAGTTGTAAAACAAAATTCAACGAGGTTACAGCTGTGAGATGTTCGGAGGAACAAAAGTTGGCACGACAGCTTGAAAACCACTGTTTCAGCTGGTCGAGCGCCGGATGCTTCTAACTCGAAGCTACATCTCGTACTCGGCCGTAATTGATCGCGAAATTAACTCCGAGCCAGATGCCAGTTCCTCGAAAGAGCCAACCGCATTATCAGCGACAATTATCGCGCTGAGAATTCTTCCACCTGTTTTTCTTACCGCGTTAAGGGAACCTATTATCGTCGAGTTTCAAACTTTGCGGCTCTAACCATGGTTGTTCTGGCGTTTAACCGGTTTAACTTTGACGAATTATAATTTGACGTAAAAATAGAAAAAATATCGTATGAATATATAAAAGTATACGCATCTTTGTCTATAAGGTATCGACAGGAAAATTGGATTTCTTTCCTTCTTCGCCTCTTTTGTTTGTCTTTTCTAGAAGCCTCGTTTATTTGCTTCTCTCGAAGAACGTTTATGCGTCCGCCTATTTTCTTCGCCGGGAAAATAACTTTTCATCTTCGTGGAACAGGCCTTTTATTTATATTACCTCACCCTTTGCCGTCGCAATACGGGTAATGAAACGGGGTTGTTTTCTTTCGGCCGACCTTATCGACCCACCCTTCCCTGCCTTATCGATTCTTGGCTAATGACCTTTCACGTGCTTCGTACGATGGCGCTACGATCGAATCTCAGCTTCGAACCCTCCCTTTCACTCTGCTCTCGCCACCCCGTAGTATCGAAAATATACAATTTATTTAGCTCGAGAAACACAAACCTTTATAGTTTATTCTGCATTAAACGGAACCTTCGCTCCTTGTTCTACAAAGAATATAAAGAATATAAAAGTTATGGATAAAACGCATTTCCCCCAAATACTTTCATTTACTTAATCTATTGCCCCTCGAGGGGACTGTCCATTCAGGGCGACAAATCTAACCTTCTAATCTCGATAAAATATTTTCGGAAGGTGACAAAAGCATTACGCCTAGACACACGGTATAACGCGCAAGGAGAAAAAGAAACATAATAAATCGCCCTGTATTAAACAAACGACCTAATTGATGAACGGTCGTAATCAGAGTATAGCTATATCTTATTAAAACGAGACGTAAGAAGGAAAACGAAGTAGGATCGATGATATCGCAGGATCGAGCTGGCTTCGCGAGATTCCATCAACGTTGAACGAATCGTAATTCGAGCGAACGCACGTCGACACGGTCGAGATTCAGCGGTGCATATAGGTACACGCGGTTCGCAATCGCGTCGTTCGTCTTTTATGCCCCGACTTCCATCTCCGTTCCATTTACCTTTCAGAAAAGATTTCATCGCGGATCTCCATCCATTTTCCGTAACAATGATTCCGCCCTTTGATTCCCCCTTCTCGCCCAACCGATCCCTTCTTTCGTCCCGCAGCCAGTTCCAATGACTCGGCTACGTTCCCATCTTCCTCGCTTCGACTAACTTACCGGCGGAAAAAATGCAAAGTAGCCGATCTCAAGGTTATTTATCGCCTGCCCTATCCCTCTCCGCTTCTACCTTAAATCTTAACCCCTTGGCGCGCTTTCGTATAATCACGTCGTTCCGGACGAGGCACGTTTTTCCCATTTAAATCTGCTTGCGTTTGACGGCGGATTTTTGCAATTCCATTCGCAATTGCATCGTCGAGCGAAATACCTAGTTGTATTATTTTATAACGTTCTCAATTATTTCGTAAACACAGAAAAAACAGAGTTCTTTCGCGGCTATTGTTATTATTAATTCAAGCTAATATTAAAAATTAACATGAAAGGGACAGAGTAGAATCCCCGATGCTATTCGCCGTTTCATCCTACGAGCCTTTCTTCCTCCGAAGCTCCTCGATCGTTCGTTAAACGATGTATCGCTTGTGTAGTTATGACATTTGGTAATTTATTTGCTTTGATAATGGGTATCGCATAGAAACGTTCGTTTATCGAAAACCATAACGATAAATATATCGTCGTGGCCAAGATAAAATATAGCCAAACGTTACCTATTTTGCGATAAAGGCGAAGGGCATCGAATGCAACAAGTGCGAAGATACGACACTCCCTGCACTCGTGATCTCTGCCGATAATCCTGCGAACGTTTCATCGACCACACAGCCTTGCAAAAGACCATACTCCTCGATAGCGTTTCGAAGAACCGGATACTCCGCAAAGTACCTTCGTAAGAATTCTTCTCAGCGTGCATATTGTACAGCAAGCATGAACGACGATGTCTCTTCGCTTAACCAAAGCTTATTCCGTCAGTCCGAGATAAGTTTCCCTAGATAATTTGACATTTTCCGAACTACATAAATCACACGTGTATTTTACCCACGTTCTGCCTGCCCATCTCTTTTTCTTTTTTTTTTTTTTTTTAAGAGTCAGGGTTTCGTTTTACGATGAACGATCTCTCGAAGGATACAAAACGGGCGGTCGAGTGGTCGAAGAGCTCCTTCTCCGCGTTTCCTAGTCGCGTCTGGAGTTTTATCGAATATGATCGATCGAAGCGAGCAGAGACCAATAACGCGAGACGTTTTCAAGCGGTCGACACCCGAATTCGAGGAGTCGCGCGTTTCCGTTCGTCTTGGGCGCTTCACACCCTTTGGAAACGCAACTAATCGTCTCTGTTCCCTGTCGTTGCAGTTATCTCCAACCTGGAAATTCGTTCACGCAACGAAAGAACGTTCACGCGGTTGCTCGAACGTTTTCAAAGTTCCTAGGATTATTTTTAAACGACCGTGAGATGATTAATTAAGAGAAGCTGAATTCCGTTGTACGAAGGCGAGGTATTTCCGATGAGAGATAAACGTCAAATTAGTTAAGATGTCTCGAGAATTAAGAATCGAAATTAATGTCAACGAATGAAACTCTTCGATATCTTCTGCATAATGATGAACTCTGCTTAATATTTATGAGATTAAATTACGTAATATAAAATATTTTCTCCACGTCGGTGTATATATTTTTAACAACCATAGATACGTACGTATTTTCGTTGAGATTTAGAATTCGACGTTTCATTCAACGGTTGCTCGTCAGTTTTGCTTTTATGAATTAAATTCGATGGAAAATTAAACGAGTTCTCTTTCTCTTGGCGGCTGGACGTTCGCATTTCGTATTTCAGGCGCACTATCTATTCTCTGATCCGTCTGCGGCGACTACGATCGAGTAAACTTTCGCGAGCGGTACAGCTGAACGGCAAATGTAGCGATCTAAACACAAATTCCTGGTATGTAAACGCAGGCTTTTCTACGGTCTGATGCAACGAATTCCGTATATAAAAAGCCTACTGTCCAATTGTCGACGATCAAGCGTTTACCGTGGCCTGAAAAAAGTTTCTCCGTTTAAAAAATGTTATAACGAAATTCGTAAATGCGCCTTGTGCGACAATTTGCAGCAACCAGTGACGTAACGAATTGGAAATTTCGAGGGAAAATTTCTCCTTCGTTATCCGATCCAATCTCTGCATCTAAAATAAAGTTGCTTAAAAATTGTTTGAAACAATTGTACGGATTAAAACCGTATAGGTAAATTGTACGTATCGGACGTCATATCCATTTCTCGACGTAAATGGAAACGGTGGGACGAAGAAACGGAAGAGAAGCGAAGTAGCTGGCGCGCTGGCATAAAATAAAGTCTTATCTAAATTCTTGGACGGATTGCGAGGTGAGATACAGAGGAAAAAGGAAAAAGGGGCGGACGTCTGGAAAGTAGACATTTTACTTCCAAGATGGACGAGCGTTGGAAAGGGGAAACTACGAACGAGAAAACAGAGGGTAAAGCTGGATGGATTGAGATAGAATAAGAGAAAGATAGGAGAGGGGACGGAGGATGGAAGGAGATCCGCAGGAGTTGGGCGAGATAGCTAGGGTGGAACTGGCTGACTCTCATTAAGTTAAATTGTCTCTGAGGATGAGCTTCCTTAATTACTTAGCCCGGCTCGCCATCCTGCTGCCTCCCCTCGTCCGATGTCTCGCCTTTTATTCGCGCATACCGGCGCGGATACAAATTTTATTCGCCGGACTGGATCCTCGTACGCGCTCTTCGTCGAATGCCTTCTCGCTGGTCCGCAAATACCTGAGGTCGAATCGCAATTAAGAAGGAATGAAAATTCACGGACGTGCTTTTTGGGAGGTCGTTCCACCTTCGTGTTTTCTTCTCTTTTTCTTTTTGCTTGCAATTTATGCTCGTTATTTTCTGTAGAATTTATTTTAAAAAACGTTCTCTCCTTTTGAAAATTCCTTATTACGACAATCTAAAAACAAAGAGGAAAAGAAAAAGAAGATAGAAAGACAAAGTTTGGACAGTTACTAAAGAAGATACTAGAATTATTCTTCGTTATTTTTTGGTCGATGAGATCGGATGCACCGGATCTTAGTTTCAACGCGGAGGAAAGGGGATGCGGCAGGGCGAGGCAAAAGAGGAGAAGAAAGAGCTGGAGGTTGGGGAATGAGCAGCAGACGGAGGTAGGGAGGTTTGATAAGAGGTGGAAACGCGGAGACGAGGAAGGAGAGCTGCCTCTAAATATGCTAATACCCTCGACGCAGGGTAATGAGTTCCTCGCGCCACCACGATTCGCCGGACTGCTATGCATATATATTCAGCCATAAACACAACTTAGATTACTATATGTAACGTACCAACCGCCGTAGGGTGCACGACTTATTGGTTGCTCGACGGTATTTTCTCCTTCCTTTTTGTTCCCGCGACAAAGCGTCGTGGAATCCTCTTTGCGATTTGCCTTTGACAACAAAGGGGAGCAGCAAAATATTCGTTTTGTTACGATACCGAGAATCGTGTTTTATCCAAGGCGTTAAGTCGTAACTCCGTCGTTGGTAGGTTGCGGCAGATGTTGATACTGAAATTGAAGAAAAATTTAATGGTTAACACGATTGAAATTAACTCTCGATCGAAAAGTAGTCCCGCAGTTGCTTACCAAAGTCTCTACCCATGTAATCGATCTTTTGGTCGAGTTTTTGAAAAGTATTTCACGAAAAAATGGAAATCCGCTTCGAAGAAATCACAGGTGAAATATCGAGGAGCATAAACGGACTCAGCTTGCCTACGGAGGGTTAAAAATTCGTTTGAATTGTAAGGAATTATTCGCGATATATTGCATGCAGACGTTGTTAGATACCGGACTTACAATGTTCGTATGTAGCTAGTAAAGTAATGTCCATGCGATCGATTTCGGAAATCGATCCGTGGGTCACGTCCACGAAAATTGTAGGGGCTTGAAAGCGGATCACGTAATTTCCGCAGACTTTTAGTTCTGTTCCTATATCCGGGCCGCCATCTGTCCCTCATGCCTAGTCGTCCATCCCATTTTCAATTTCCACCACGTTCCTCGTTTCCTGCTTCTGGCCTAGCCGAACTCGCTTTCGTCATAGTGGAAGCTCGTTCTATTGGCTCTGCCGGAGATAACTGCTTTATGGTCGTTTATACAGCCTCCAAGGACAAACAAGAAACATTCCGTTCACGGAAAGGAAAAATTGCCGCTTAATAGGCCCCGATTCATCGAGCCTGTCCTTTTAGTCCTGTCGAACAATTAAAATTTGTAGAATTTGTAAACCTGTACAGGAACAGACGGTATTGTTCAAAAGAAAGAACTT
This sequence comes from Bombus terrestris, assembly GCF_910591885.1. NCBI lineage: Eukaryota > Metazoa > Arthropoda > Insecta > Hymenoptera > Apidae > Bombus > Bombus terrestris. The sequence continues at coordinate 2,285,098 of NC_063286.1, forward strand.
TATGGCGTATTTACGGTATAATTGCAATTCCAATTTACTTCGTTTCTTTGAAACTGCTCGTACTTGTCCAGCAAAACACAAGTATACGTATCTTCGATTTAACTAAATTTCGATCTAGGCACGGCACATTTCAATTTGAGAATCGGTTGGTCGAAAGCGACGCGACCATCGATCGGCCGGTTCATCGACTACAAAGAGATTCTATTTCCAAAGCGTATGAGGAAAGATCTGAAGCGATGGTAAATTCGAAACGTCGCCTCGACTTTCAACGCGAAACGCAGTTGGCTAGGACGAAAGCGAATCGCAAACCGCGCCAAGTCCGCGACCGAGAAAAGGTTGACGCTGAAGCGAGGATCGAGTAATCTAGGCCACGCATCTACCGGCTTAATGGAGGTTAAGGAGGAATAAATCCGTGAGCGACGGAACGAAGAAGTCAGGGACACGAGGTGGCGCGTGGCCCGTGCCACGACGATGGATCACGATGCCCCGGGAAAAACTAGACTAGGCGTTTTTATGGGCCATCAAATTACGCCGACCACCTCATAAAATGTTTAAGCGGGCTTCTGTGCAAGACATTCAACCAGTGACTGGGCTAATGTCCTTTGGCAAAAGTGCATCTTTCCGTTTTCTACCTGCTACGTGTCCTTTGAGTCGATTCGCTTTTGTCGTATGGCTTTATTCCATCGCTTTGACATTTTCTTCCGTTTCTGTGTACTTTGACGAATTACAGTCTGGCACGTCAAAATCTACGGATACTGTTACGGAAAATTGAGGAAAATCCTTGCGTATGTATGCATAGGATGTTGAGCAAGAAAAAAGACAATCGGTATCCCAAAGAATACTTTCTACGGACAAAACGTACACAGCCTTGTCTATTGTGTTGCGAGGCTATTAATAGAAACATGTCATAAAAGGAAAATCGAGCCTTAACGATGCCAGTACGAAGGGATGTGTAAATGCAATTCTTGTATTGGAAAGAGAAATAGGGTGTATTAGAAGAAGAGAATCGGTTCCACGACGATAAACAGGTAAACTTATGTATCGTCGTAATAAATAATACGGATTATCCCTAAACAGAGAACAGTCCAACGCGTATTACAGTTAGTGTCGCAATTTCTCTTGTTCGTTCGATATGCTTACCGCTTGACTCACGAACCCGAGTCTCTTCTCGAGGTACGCGTTGCATCGATAATCGACGACACGGCGAGAACGAAGAAACGAACGAGGCGGCGGACGCTTTTACGAACTGCTACGTGATGGTCGAGGGCCATCACTGGCAACGCGCCGCCATTAAACGCGCCAGAAGAAATCGGGAAGTCGTTCCGCGAAGCGGTACCAGTTTGTCAAGTTCCGTGGACATTGAAATAGAGACATCAGCGCGGCCAATGAATCCGGCAGTAACAAAGAGAACCAGCGACGAGAAGAAGGGACAGAAATGGTTGAAGAAAGATAGAAACGAGGGAATGGCCGGGAAAAGAGGGGCTTGTGGGTGGAAGACAAGTCTCTCACTTGACTTTTGCTAATCCAGTGTCCGCGAGGTTGTGAATGAACGCATAAACGACAACGGCCTGCGTGAGCAACGGCGCCGTTAATATCGCGTGACAAGAATAAACGTCGGCCATAATTCAATATTGTAATTATACCCTCGTAACAGGCTTTATTGTGCCGATTAATATGCGTCGTTAAAGTAATTGCCAGTAGCGCGGACTACTCTCGCACCTATAATAGCCCGTTTAGCCATCTTAGACGCGGACATAGAGGATTGCGACACGCGATTCCCAATTTGCGGACGTTCTTCGCAGTTGTAACGCCGATTAATCGATTCGAACAGAGAGGCATTCGCGCGTGCTGCACGCACCCGGAACGTCTTTATTTACAACCAGTTATATATTTCGTTCATGGCCTTCTTAACGTCCTCTTGTACGTACGCAGACTCGCGAACGTATTTGGTCGCTTGTAGAAAACTTTTCTGCGAATATCTACAGCAGGATATAAGGCGAGACGGGAATTTCCTTCAGTTGCAGAATTCGCATGTTCTTTATTCGCGAAAGATCGAGGCGAATCCTATCGCACAGCCGATTAGATCGCCAATTAGATATTTCCAGTTTATAGTTGTTACGTCGCTGTTGTTTCGAGTCGTTGATACGATTTGCCGAGGTCCACCCTATTCTTTCGACAAGCATGTTTAATGGGCGTAAGTTGCAAATGAGTATCACATAGCTGACTGTGTCTAGAGGTTGAAAGAATCTCGGCACTTTGATAACTTTATATAGTATCGTTTGAATCGAGCTATAGGCGACTGTCGACGATCGTCTCGAAAATCGGAAAGTCTTCGGAGTCACGAGATCCGAATAATTCTGCGGTTTTTCCAAGGCAAACGAGAGATTTCCGAAAGAGAGGAAAAGAAGACGCTTATCGTTGATTAATCACGATCGTCCACTCTTTACCTTGTTACTCGTGAAATCGACTACTTTGTCGGACGGTTAATGGGACACCGTGCCAGTTTCACGCCTGTTCGTGGAAAAGGCGGTCGTGGAGCAAAGAAGGCTGGGCGGATCGCCGTTTCGAAAATGTCGCATCGAAAGAAATTTATCTTTATAGAAATTCTTTTCAGCCCGTCGACAAATGGAAATTAATCGGCCGCGAACGCTTCGAGAAATGTTCTTTTAATCTTACTGTGCGTTGTAAATAATAAACTTTATCGCTTCGATAAAGGTAGTTAAACTCGCGTGGTCCAACCGACTACGGTTACAATGATTTCTTTAACTCTCGCAGGATGATTATGGAACATGGTAAAACCTTTCGAACACACTTAAAATAGAGATTATTAGATAGAGCAAACCATATAACGTCGAAATTAGTATACCAGACAGTTTTCAAACTTCTGTTACGTAATTCTCCTAGAATCCTTCCGTCCTTCGACCATCATCATCCGCTCCGTGCTCAAAGAAAAATCGAAGAACCGACTAAAGATGGGATATAGGAAGATACACGAGAAATTCGCGGCGCTGAACATCCGCAATTATCGACTGCCCCCGAAGACACGCGGCACGGAAAAGGCAAGAAAGCAGAAGAGGAAGAGGTCGGTGCGGATCCTCTTCACGTTCTCATGACGCGGCGGTCGTTTTAAACGAGGTTCGCGCGTCGGGACCACCCACCTCATGGAGCTGGCTGATTATATATACCTCAATTTCGGTCGTTCTCGACGTTCCAACTTCGTGGCTCTCGCGGCATTTCATCGGGTAAAAATCCGAAAAGCGAGAACGGTCGTGAGACTTTGGGCTTGGAACGCGTTTTAAGAGATTACCACAAACTTCTTCCCCTTCTACCTTTTTCTGGGTGCTCATCTTCCTCGTTTTTTTTTTCTCCCTCCTCGGCCATCGAATGGCGTAGATGTATTTCTGGATCTACTAATTGGTCGTAAAGGAAATTATGTTCCAGCCTCGTCCTTTCGAGCGAACTGCGCTACTCGCTGCTGCGCGGGAAGGACTTTGACTGGATCCACGAATTAGATTCTTTGTCGAGATTTCTTCGCGTTCGACAATCCCGTTCAAGTATTGTTCGCTAAACGAAGGTTCCACGTTCGAGACAGGGATTTCGGCAATGAGATTTCCACCGATAATTTAAAATCTGGCTATTTCAACTTGTAGAATCGGTCGACAAATTAAGATCGCTGCCAAGATTATGAATTAATGCCAAGACCTTTCTTGTCGCGAATCGAATTTAGGTAAAAGACGCGAGACTATAAATAAAAGTTTTTAGATCTTGAAAACCAGTGATAAAATAAACTCAAAGAAAACAGAATACGAGATAAAATTCCTTCTAAGCGAGCTCAAAGAAACTGTCTGATCTCAATAGGATTTTCAAACTCTTGGTCGTGAGTTGCAGAAAGAGGTGTCTTGTTTTAGAGAAAAAATCATTTCCTTCGAAGAATTCCATCGAATTCGTTGGTCGCGCGTGCCGCGAGTTCGTCTACGAAATTCTACCCCGGCGCTGGTTAACCGTTTGTTGTTGGGCGGCTATGGTGCTGCCGGTGGTGGCGGCGACGGCGCTGGTGGTGGCAAATATATTATGCCTCTCGTAAAATTAAGTTTTTACGATCATTTTATGGTCGCGCGCGGTCCGTCGATGCTTAGTACCTATAGGTGTGCATTTCTCGCAGCTGTGCTTTGCGCGACTCGGCTCGTGTCGACTCGTCACAGACCTCTTTCATCATACGCGTCACCGAAACATTGTAATCGTTTTCCGAAACTCGGTTGCCTCGTCCCGTGAAATCCTCGGTTTATTCGATGCCGAAAATATCATTCTCATAGTCAGCTAGATCGTGGTTGTTTATCTGGGCACGAACTTGATGCAGAATTAGACCAAGCACTATTTCCTAGTTTCCCCACCAAGAATTAAAAACATATGATTTCTGTTACGTTCTTGGAAAAACTCGATTTCTAAAAGTTCGATATCTCCGAATATTTAGAGAATAGAAAGGTAGGAAAATGAACGATTAAAGAAATATCCAGAGAAAGATATAGGCTTCAACGGTCGTCGTAGCGTTAATAAAAAGGCTGTACCTCTTTCTGCGTGCAATATTCGAAATATTCTAAAATTACGTAACGCCGGAAGTTTCGAAACGTTAAAAAATTGCATACTTACAAGATAAGACAATTTTCAAGAAAGAATTACTATCCACTGCACTATTCGAGCCAATACTAAGGCTTTTCAACGAGTTCTTCTATAAAATCGAGAACACACAAGCCACCTTTACCCCGTAGCAATCTTCCAGTCCAGCTTTTATCGTCGTAGACACGTCGAACGTTGAAAGATGCGAGCTACCGTTTAACGAACGAACGTGTCGTCGAGAAACACGGTAAACTGTTTGATCGGGCAAACGGTCCGAGCGACAAGGGTCAAATGAAACCGGTGGAACGCGTCGGGCGCCTCTCTCTCTCGAGGTTTTGGGGTTGCAGCTTTCTCTTCGTATGAAAAAATTCTTGGGTCCCGATCGGAGAGGATTTCACTGAAAATTCGGGTCACCACCGGTACGTACAAGTCTTGGATCAATGGAAATTCTTCGTTTGTGAAAGTTTCGAACGACTGCCGGTCAACGGAGAAGCAAAGGGAGCAACGTACTTATAGTTTGTCCATTATAAGAGCCGAGCTGCGGAACTCTTGGTTGAAGTTATGCAACGCTTCCAGACGAATGTTAAACAATATAACGATAATAGGAAATAATTTTGGATTCCAACAAAATTGATTTATGAAGTAATAACAACGATAAATGCTGTCGTAAAATATTACGTATGAACTGCTCGAAACAATTAGGCGATCTGTATATTCTCTTTCAACTATTATCTTAAAGTCGTGCAAATAACAATTTTAGGATATTTCGTTGCTGTTATTCATTTAATTTATACAACGAAATTCTCTAATTTCCTCGGGCAATGTAGTTTCCTATATCTTTTGTTTTTCTTGGAACGGACAGACGGTTGTTATCTGATATTAACACTTTGAAGACCAGAGACGCGAATTCGCGTCTTTCATTTTCCAACGGCTGGGGACCGGAGACGCGAATTCGCGTCTTACATATTTCATGCGGTATCCTATAAAAATGTTAACTAGCGTTAAATAAAACAGTAAAAGGAGCAATACACGCTATAAACAAAATGTTACGAATGTGTTTTTAAAATAATAATACGAATAATATGAAATCGTTATCGATACATTAGATGTAATATCGGTCGCTTTGAATCTTTCCGATCGCTCGGAAAACACGCGGCAATTTAAGCTACAAGCCGGTTGTCAGGGTGTTAAGGAACCGGTAATGTCAACGAAATGTCAACTGAACTTTTGACAAAGATGAACGACGCTCGAATCCTCGAATCCGAAGATAATGAAAATTTCACGGTTTATAATGTCCTTTATCGCGTCAGAAAGAATTATTTTTCAAAATTTGAATGAATAGATCTTCTTTGCATCGGAAGAGAAAATAAAAGGAATAAAAACGACTAAACTTGGAAGGATAAAGCGGCCACGTATCCTCGCGTGCACCTTTCGAGTAATTCCACGACGGTTATGGTGTTTACGCACGGCGGTGAAAGCCAGGATTGAATGCTAAAGAAAGGCTAGGACCAAGCGAGGGGATCATATTATTTTAGTTGAATTATTTATAGAACGTTGCAGGAAAGAGGCACGCGCTTCGTTGCCCGAGAAGATTTCACCTGAAGAAAAATATACTCGCGCGAAGGGGCGAGATAGAAAGAGAGGAAGAAAGCGGAAATAGATGTGTCCTCGCGAAACGAGAATAGAACTTGAGACAAAATTGTGGCTGATCCAACCTTCAGATTTAAGGGAATACTCTCGGAGAGACACGAGGGCCGTTACGAAATCTCGAGGGTTCTTCTCCCGCAGGATAAACGTTCGTTCGATCGGTGGCCGAGTTTCCCAGTGTTGCGGTATTTTCGCGTATCTCTTGAAAAGCTGGCCGAGACACGAAGGAATTCGCCGATAAATTCGAGCGAAAGGGTGGAGAAAACCGGCCGGGGCTGGAAGCGAGATCGAAGGCTTGGCATCTGGATATCTTTCGAGGCGTGGTTGCGATATAACCTTCTCCATCTATGGCATCGCTTCCGTGCCTGATCCTACGATAGCGATATCAGTCTGAAAGTGTCTCGAAATCTTTTCCACCCGATATACGACTTAATCTTATTTAACGCTGTATCGACTATCTCTCAAGCTATCAAGACAAGTTTCGTTTATTTTTGTATAACGAAAGTAAGAGGAGGAAGAAGAAGAAGAAGATTCGACTTACTTGAGAGAAATCTGACAGTGGAAGAATATCAGAATTCTGGAATGCAAATTCCACGATGTTCGAAAGGTTGCCCTAACCGAACAAAGTCTAAATATAGCGTGCCCGAATAAAGATAAAAACCAAGACGCCAAGAGCTTAAAACTCGGACGATTAGGTTGCAAGAACGCGATACATTGTAAAGTTGACGGTCGGAGCAACCCTTGTTTCCATCAGCGTTATCATTGGGTCTTCGTCCGAGTCTGGAAACATCGAGGCGGTTTCTCCATCACGGAGGACTTTATCTCGGGCCAGCCGACGATAGAATGCAAAACAGTGTCGCAAAAACAAGCTGCAGGGGAAATCGACGAGTAGCCTGAGGAGGAGTTAAAGGTGGAGAAGGAGGAGACGGAGTAAGGTAAAGGAAAGTTGGCGGACAGAAGAGGGAAGAAAGATCTTGGGAGACTTTGCCTGATGAGGACGGTTCCCATGACGACGCAACCCCAGGAACACGAAACGGTCTAGCCATCCTTGACTCAATACCGGCTCGCCATATACTCACGTAGCTCGCATCGAACCTCACCACCACTTCTTCGGTCTTCAAACCCTCTTAAGCTCTGGCTGGTCCCCTGCCCCGTCCCTCACCCCCTGCCCCCTCCGCCCACTTTCACCGCCACGTCCCTGGCCAAATGGAATATCCCACGCTTATACTTTGTTCCATCTGCGGGTCCATATCGTCCGTTCGCGTGTACAACGTACACGTGTGTACGTGGTTATTCGTGTGAGCGACGGGCCGAGCACGGAATACAAACGATCGAGCGTGCTAACGGAAAAAGAAAAAAGAAAAGGAAAAGCGCGAGCAGACTCGGAATTGCGGCATTAAGGGAGTCGCCGAACTTGGACGTGTTCGCCTTTTGCCGATTCGAACACGTTTCCTGGGAAAAGAGCGAACGTGAGCGAGATAAATCGGCCATCACTGGGATAATTAGCTTCTGGTTCTTTGTTATTCCTTTCGGAATTTGCGAGTAGCGATTGCATCCGTTTGAAAGGTTCGATTTAGGAGAAATACATAAGCCGTTTCTCGAACATTGTCCTCCTTAGATCGCATGCTTCATGGCCCTATTTTTCTTTGCTTCGTCTTATCTCGATAAACTTGCTTGACTTTTCACCGAGAATCGATATCGAGTAATCCATCGTTTTATCGCTTTGTTTGAAATATCGTGTGACTTTTCGCCGTCGAAAATATCACACAACGGCGTAAAAAAGTTTCTTATCTGGAGAGGGCGGTTCCTTTCTAAGGTACTCGGGAAAAAGTTCTATGACGAGGGTAGATATTTCGATCGATATTAAAGAAACACGCCGTTTCGAAATACCAATCTACGAATGCTCCACCCTCTAATACATCTTAAACCCAGAAACCGTTCAAGCATAGAGAAATTATCGAACAAAATCGCCAATAATATCGATCTGTCAAACGATTTAAAAAACAGCTCGAGACTATTCTTGACTCGCATCGAATATTTTTCTCTTCGAAAATTCGAAAATCTAGATTCCATCTTCGAAAACATCAATTCGCGAGTATATGACGGGTTCTGGAGATAATTGAGCACAAGAAGGTCAGTCGACGTTAACTCGGGTCAGCGTGGCTCGGCTAGTGAATCGCAGGGAGAAACCCAGACTGGGAATTGGAGGTCTGGTCGGTCTCGTAGAGCGCACGCCACTGCCATGTTGGAGGCGAATGTCGGAAGCGGCGTTCGGGATTGGTCGCGCGGCCATATCGTCTGCCTGTGGAAACGAGAGGGCGTCCCGGTGCTGGCGGCGTTCCACGCGGAAGGCGTCCCGACGCCCTGCTAAAAACGGCACGCGTCACGTCACATGGTTATGGGACTCAACCCCTTTTCCGCCCCTCCTGCCAGACGACCGCCAGAACCAGTTCACCGAGTCGCGGAGACGACGGGTTTCGACCCCTCGCGGCCAACGCGATATATTCCAATTCTCTCGACAGCGATTAACGAGCATTTTGCACGCTGCACCTTATGGCACGGTTGACTACCATAAACGATCTATGTCGAGTTTCAGGTTGCAATTTTTGAAGAGGCAAAGAGGCGATTTTAGGGGTAGCAGAAGGCTGAGTAGCTGTACGTACGATCGATGAACATTTGCACGTTCGTTAGGATCCGTGGAAGGGTTGATTTTTATAGATAATCTCAGCCTTGAATTTTTGAAGGAAAGCGAAGATGCTAAAATAAAGGGGTAGACGGGTGGGTCATTGTATTGAAAATACGATGAAGTGCGATGTTTCGGAGGTTGAAAAGGCGATGAAGAAGCACATGTTCAACACGAGATACAATTGAATATAAAAATTGCTTTCTTACAAGAGAGAAAGAAAAATGGAAAATATGATTTCTTCCCCTATAGTTCTCGTAAAATATATCGAGGTCGTTGAAGTTTAATGCGAAATGAGGTTGAATAATGTTCGAGCAGAAAAAAGAGAATATACTTTGCGGATGAGTTATTATTAAAATGTATTCGAGCGAGGGATTTCTGCTTGAATGATTTAATATATAATACATATTTAAAACATGTCAAAGTCTATTGGAGTTTTCAGTCATATAATCCAATGGAATTAGATTAAGTAAAATAAAAGTTGAAGCGTAATCTCGGTCATTTTCAAGATACCCTTCTAAAAGCCGGAGTTTCCCCGTCGAGTGTAATTTTGCAAGAAACTTTTTTCATGATTCGAGTTTCGTAATCTCTCGTAAGGGGTTTCCGCGTAATGAGTGCAACCCTTTCTGTTGAACTTTTAGTACCGTTGCCTGGCGTGAATTAAGACTGCCATTGGCTCCTTTGGGATCGGATTTTTTTTAATTATCTTAGCTGCGTTATGCCTCTTTTTTTTTTGAGTGGAGCCTCGGCTCCTCCTACCATCTCAGAACGATAAATGACACGCAGCTGGTGCCCATCGTTCGAATAATCTTTTTTCTGGAATATTTAAGATTTGATAAAAAGAAATCTTTGTATACGTTTTGAATCGGCATGGAAGTGTTGTATCTGCACAAGTCTGTATTTATTGGAAAATCTATCTGCTCCGTATAAAACACCCCTATAGGATAACGAGGCGATAAATATCGACCCATTACAGCGACAGAGGGTGTTATCGAAAACGTGCGTTTGAGAGCAATAAACTTTGAGGGTAATAAATTTCATTGTAATCCACCGGTCAAGGTTAAGAATCCTATATTTTTAACAGCCGCTCGATAATTCTTAACTATCATCGCACTAAAGAACGTAAATCTTACGAGGGTTTGTTTAGTTTTCTGTCCGTTACTCTTTCCAACTAAATATCTAAAGAATCCTTACCCTCTTCTTACCCTCTTTACAATAAAAATATACTACCTAAAACCTCTGTCTTTTGCCTTTTTCGATTTCGTTTAAGCTTCTCGCATGGACTACTCTAAAATTTGCATAAAGCCGGCAACATTTCGTTCGACTTGCGATCGTTGTGACAGCGATGGCGCGTAATCGTCGAGAATCATGGGATTTTTAATTCGATTACACAGCGAAATGCGTGCTCAGGGCTGAACTGGACGACGTAAATGGTAAATGGACGGCTTCTGCGAAGCGTTTCATAGAAATGGCATAACACAGCTACCCCTCGCTGGGGTTAGATACGGCAGGGAAGCAAGAGCTTTCTCGTGTCCGGCTGTTGCGCACCCTCGACCAATCTCTTCTGTACACACCGATGTTGGCTAGCGTGTTTTTCACGCGACCACCCCTTCTCTTCGCCCTTACTTCGCTCCACGACGATAATATTCCTCGTGGCACGTCCTGCCCACATTTCGCCAAGCTTTACCATTACCATCTCTCTCGCTTTCTCCGTAGATCCGTGTCGTTCTACCTATCGTTTCAAGAAACTGGTCGACCTTTTGTATCGCATAAATGGTCCGGATTTGTGTATCAACCGTGGGGATAAGATGTTTGGCTTTCGAGAAGGAAGATCGTGACACGGTAGTTTGTTGGGAATCATTGTGTAGATACGTGTCGAACAAGTCGTTTTCGGAATACGAATATAATTACAAGCTTTTCTGCTACTTTCTTACAATTTATTATTTTATATACCGGGTAATTCCTTTTATCTGAATTTATCGGGAGATAAACAGTTCATACAATAAGAATTCAATGATTTTCCCTGTTACGTACTCTCCTACTATTATATCTACGTAACTAGATTCAATTCCAGTTTGACCAGACACTAGCTGTAATCTGGTTCGAATTTTTATGTGATAATTTAGATATCTATTAATTTATCGAACGGTATCTGATTAAGATTCAAAACATACGGACTTGTTTTGATTTCAAACGATAAAGATTGAATCGATATGGAAATGCTTAAAGTACTTCGTTGCGAAAATATTTTCCTTTACGTCTCATGGTCTCTCTTTTGCACGCTGAATCGACGTGTTTCCTCTCTCGCTTCAAGCGTCGTTCACAGGTCCGCCGTAAACTCACCCCCAGAGATTTGGCTCCGCAGACACCTCCAGAGAGCATTTCCACGTTTTCCACCTGCAGTCTCGATTTCGATATTTACGTTCAGCGCGGCGAATCGAAATTCATAGGCACGCCCATGATTGAATTTGCCCACCTGAGAAAAGGACCGTGATGGACTGGATCTCTTCAAAATGTTTCCGTGCATTCGACTTTTTGTCGAAAAAATGAATTTAACAATAAAAACATCACCCAGTTGCTTTGACCAAAATGACGAGAAACGTCATCGATATAGGAACGCAAACATGTTTTCGAAAGTAGCAAGCTAACAGACCGTGTTATGAGTCCGTTAATGTCGGTACAAGGTACCGAGCTTTATACCTGGAGCGATATATATTAAAAATATTTACATAGAGTAACCTTAACGGGATATAGGTATCACAATATCAATATGTGTTTCCTTATTTTCTGTTTCAGGCTGATGTTTTTCTTTGTAAACCTGTAAATAAAAGGCCTCAAAGTGTACGGCGCCGTGGAGAAGACGTTTCACCCGTTCGAGCTGTGCAGCAGGTCAGTCAAATATTTCTGGAAGCGTCGATTGTTTCGTATAATCTCGATCCTAACAGAAATTGGACGACTTATTGAAAAATGTTCTCTAGATTTAAAAGATATATGTATCATACGTAGTTACGTATAATACTTCGATAAAGTTGATCGAATTCCTCATTCGATTCGTGTTTGATTTAAATTGAGTCTACGATACTAGCCATAAAATTATAAGATCGTCGCGAAATATTATTATTGAAATTTGCGAGAAGAAAGTGGCACAGATAACGCGTTCAGGACGAAGGTAAGACGCGTGGGAGTAACGTAACGTGGCAATCGATCCGAGAGACGCGATATCTATAAAACACTTTCGATTGGATGTGTCACCATTTCATGGTGTTTGTTAATGTTTCAGGCTTTCCCGCGTGTTCCAGCCGGGAACACTGGCCGGTATACAAGGTGAGTTGCGCACGCGTCTATTTCTGTTATATTCCTTTCTTTTCTTCTTGTTTAAATGAAACCATTACTCGCCCACGGTACGTTCGATAAACGTTTCAATCCTCTTAACATCGATCTCTAAAATTCGTTTTATCGAATTTACGAACTCGTTGCACCTGGAAAATGTCCGATCGCAGTGACACTTGGCAATCGACTATAAAACGATTTCTAAACGAAGCGACAAATACGCTTGGATATTAAAAACAAAGGGAATCGACGCGCGAAACGACGAAAAGGAGCGAGGGGCACGAAGAAAACAGCGATATCGTGAATTTTTAAAGCGATACCATCACCTCCGACGCCTCGTTCAGACTAGACGAGTTAATTCGTCGCTTGTAGCCGACCTCGAAACCTCGAACTAAAAAGTCGACGATAACGTACTGTTTCCTGGCTACGTACTTGCCGTAAACAGAGGATTGTATACAACTGCGTCGCACTAAAAGCTACTAAACCGCGCATACTACCTATAAATGGGCGGGTTGCTATAAAGCCCATTCATGATCGCGTCGTCTGTACAACAAACGTCAGGTGGCTCGCGCCTCCCCCGCGATTTATCGCACTTCTATTCGAACGAGAGTCTCGTGCTTCCTATGTACTTCCTACGCAAGCACAATAACACACGACCCCGATATCGGTGCAGACAGTGATTCAATATATTCTACTTCAAGTAGTGCATTATTTAAGCAAGAATAAGCGAAGCAACGATATTATTGACTATTATACGAAGGGAATTGATTTTGTTGGTAATCTTATAAAATTAGATTCGCCAATTGGCTAGTTTTTATAGCGAAAGTTTTAATTTTCTAATAGATATTGACGCAAGGAGAAGAATAGAATCCTAATTGTATGGCTCAATACTAAAATTATTTAGGAATAGTACGGACAATGTTATTACGGGAAATAGAAAAGTATCTTACATTTTCTTTCTGGAGTTTCATCTCTGTCAACACGAACTCAGGACAGTGATATACAACATATACAGCTTACAATGTTCTCTTCGACTCTTATTTCTGTTCTCGGTAAAATTTTCTTTTATTATTCGTTACGTTACTCTAATCCGCTGAAATTCTCTAGCAACCCTCGCAATTGCTTAACTGTTATCTTTTTTTCCATGATTTTGTGTGCAAACAGTTAGGACAACTCGTAGTCAAACACACCTTTCCTAATTACCCTCATGTCGTAAAAGTCTTCGTATATTGAACTTATATTGTTCTTTTTCCCTACATATATGGGAATATTCCCTGGTGTATATTCTTCCAGAAATGTTGCCCCGGTACTACATTTTGGATATCCCTTACTGTAAACAGGATTATTCCTAAATTTACTTCGGTAAGGCTTGGAAATGAAAAGCTTTGACAGTAAAGGTTCCGATTTTACGTATTGTGAAACTCAATTGCATAATTAAGAAAACTCGGAAAATTCCGATTCATAATTGTTTTACGTACTCTTCTCGTAAAGTTTATGTTTATGCTTATGCTGGTGGATGCTTATGGACGATCGTGACCGTTTAGAAACGAAATCAGCGTGAACACGTCATAGTCGTGTGAACGTTGGAACTCAAAAGAGAAATTTATAGATTTCTCGCGAGTTATTGCATCAATAATAAACTCTCGCTAATGGATCAATTACGTAACCGAAGGCTATCATCCATTTGTAGGTATTCATATCGGAGTCAAGTTCAATCACCTTTTAACGCCATCGTTTATTACTAGTTTCAAGTTCAATCTGTTCATAAATAGTCGGAAGAAACTTCTAATGTCAAGTTTACTCGCGTCGAGTATCCTATTCAAATATATTCATGTGCCTTCTGTCGCATAACTTGACTCAGGATTTTTTTATCTACACCTTTGTTGCTACGCAATGTTAAGACCTTTCCCCTTCCGTCATTAAAAAATGCAAATCGTATAGTGTAGTATACACGAAATGTCCATCCGTGAGAATCAACTCTTTCTCATTGGCTCTACTTATCTAAACGCTATAAACCATATGTATTCCAGTTACACGAACAGCTTACTCCTCGATGGATTCAGATAGACGAACAGGTTCTAAAGCGCAAAGTTTTGCTCGATCGCAACTTAAAATTGACACGGTTGCCTTAAAAAGGCTCGATGATAGACACCGGCGTATAGATTTGCCGATAAACCTAATGGGCGTTCGAATAATTTGATAATTTGTTTGCCGATTAAGAAGGCGAGGAGCGATCTAGCGGCGCGCGAGCCTGATGGACAGATGGAAGGCGTATGTGCCACCGGAGTTGTTGTCAGACCGTTTTACTTTACTGCCCCATAAAAGTACCGAGATTTAGACTGCAATACTGCCATGACGTATTGCCGGCACTTGTGTGCGTGTGCACGTACACGTGTCGTTACAACGTGTGCGTCGATTCACGCACCGTAGTGAGATCGTGGCGGTCGCGAGACATCATCCATTGCTCCTTTCGCGCGTGACGTCACGCGTGCAGAACAGCGGAAAACGGTCGAAGACTCGGTCATTCGACCGCGCGACTCCTTGAATCAATTCTCAGTGTGCTTATGTCGGAGAACGTGGCCATTAGGATAATTATGTTCGCGCGTCTACGAGGATTTCGTGGACGTTGATTTACCTATATGGAACTGTAACATATTACGATTACGATATCTTTACTACTTTTCGCGTCTTATCGCGGCAATTCTCTCGTTGTTGTTGAGTTTAGATTCGATGCATTGGAAAATATAAAGTTCGAACTAAAATGAATAGGTGCGGTGACTATTTGGAGTAAAAATCAAGACGATAGATAACTCGGGCAATTCGAACGATTACTCGGTGTGGAAGCGACATGATTGTAAACAAATAATTTAACAACGATAACGGCTAGTCGTTATTCCACCAGATAATGGGTATCGTAAAAGACGCAGTGTTCGATGACGGAACTTGCCGAGGATCGACAAAAGTTGCGACCACGAACGACCGCGATATAAACATAACAATCGAAATAACGTTAGTCCTCGAAAATTGAATTATTTCGATTTAAAATATCGGACAGAAGCAAACGATGGAGAAAGAGAAAGACGAAACCTACTTCTTCGGTTAAGGACGAAATTTTACGAGCTGCCGTGTTTTGTTTATCGCGCGTCGGAGGCGCGAAAATTTTGATTCGTGGTAACCCGAGGGACGCGAAAATTGTAAGCGGAATAGTCGAAGAAGCACCTGCTGTTCGACAATTGGATTACGACCCGGTTCGAATCGTTCCTCTCGTTTTATTTTCGTTCCTTCCTTTAGCCAAGAGTCGTGTTCGCAGCGGAGAAAACGTTTGGAAGTGCGAGAGAAGTCGCTCGCGCGATATCGAGATTTTCGTGAAGAGGCCCGCGTGTATGCGTGTTTCGCTGCGTTTATGCAGGCTGATTCTCGCGCGATGCAGAGAAGGAAGAGAGGCAGATTAGAGTGCGATGGGCGAGGGTAGGAAAGGGGTTCGGGGCTAACGGCTTGGCAGAGCGCAAAGTGGTAGGGAGAAGAGAGACGTGTCCGTCCAGGGTTTGGTTGTCAAACGATCCGAGAGATCGCGCTGGTGTCGCTTTCAGCCCGTTTACGCGTCGAGCCGCGGGCAGAGCTCTCAGTTGACGCTCAGTTCGGCTCAGCGAGGCCAGAGAGAAGAAAGGGAGTCTTTTCATGTGTGTAAACACCGCGCGTGTGTGTATCATCATAGTTTGCCACGGTTTCACGGCGACTGTGTGCCTCTCTACCTGAGATATTTAAACCCACGATACTTCTCCAGGGATCTGATACCTGACTTTTCGGGACAGAGGAAAAAAAAAGGAAAGAGCGCTGAGAGAGATACTCGGTCCGATCACGAACGTACCGTTTCTCCTGGCCGTGGTGATCCTTGACGCGAGTACGTCTACTGGGACTTCTGCGATTCGTGGATAGCGCGCCTCTCGCCTCGAGAACGGCCGGATAGAAGAAGAAAACACGTCGAATCGAGATCGAAGGATATTTAAGGATATTAAGGATAGGGTGAAAAGGCGAGAACAAGTGACTGGTGGAGACGAAGTGCGCGCTGAAGTGGACGTCGCGTGTGTATTCGAAGAGAGTAATGAGCAGCGTGACAGTTTCCTTTGAGGAAGGAGAAGGGACGACATGCGGCTCGAGCATGGTCCGGACCGAGACGACGATAGCAAGATCGGTCGAGCAGTGAAAGAAACGTGCTCGTGCCGTACGGACGACGTGACGTGCTCGGTCCCGAGAAGACTACGATTGCCAAGTGTCCTGGTCGCGATATGTTTCAGCCGCGTACCGCTCGTTGATCGTTTCGAGCATCCATCGTCGCCGGTGACGTCCGGCGATCGCGAAATTACGTGGAACGCGCGAAACGAGATCGACTGATCGCAAGAAAAAGAGACCGAATTAAAATTGCAGTTTCACGCCCACTGCGCATATTGTTACGCGTTAATAAAATAAGAAAGCTGCAACGACTTATCGGCTAGATATATCTCCGAACGATCGTTTCTAAAGGAGTGTTGTGTCATTTTTTGTTTTTGTTCGTTCCAACGTCGCGCGTGGCGCACCATCGTTGGACCTGATCATCGTCATCGTCATCGCTGTTCGATCACTGGATCGTTCGAACATCGATATCGGAATTCGACCCGCTGACCGATCCTCATCGACGACGTTTCCGCACGTGGCTCGACCTGCTTGCCGCCCGTCAACTTCGATCAACCTCGGTCGTCGTCTTGGACGCGTTGTCGCGGTGGTGGTGGCGGTGGTGGTGGTGGTGCATGGACCTTTTCTCGACGGATTTTCTACGCATTTTATCGCACCCCTGGGCGCCTCCTTCTCTGTCTATCCCTGTCTCGCTCCGTCCTCCTCTTTCGTTGTTCTCGCTCTCGCGCCTTCTCTTCGTCTCTCCTTCCCTCGGTTTCTCTCTTTCTGGATTGCCGTGTGCCGTCTCCCTCCGCCCCACGCTTACCTACCCCTCCACCTGTCTGCCGCGCCGCTGCACACCCTCTCTTCCCTCCGCAAACCCTACTCACACGATCACGTACACCCGTACGATTTTCCCTATCCCCACCTACCGCGCGTCTTCTCTACCTTCCGCACGCGTTTTCTTTATTTATTCCGCGATTCCACGGAGCAACGCAACGCTTCGCACACGATGATACGCGCGACTCTTCCGTCCTCGCCTTTTTGAAATCGCCGTCTCGCGTGCCAATTCGTGCACGGGACTCGCCGCGGTATTTCCAACTGGTCCCGCTCCCTGACCATCGGTTACATTTGTTGCCGATTTCGTCGGCCACGCTCGACGAGACCGTCTCGTAAAATCGACGCGAATAACTACCGCTCTGCTGCTTCTCTCTCTCCCCCACCTCCCGCGTCGCCGTCATTCTCGCGGCCTCTGCCGTTTTCTTCTCTTTCTTCCCCTCGTTCGCCCCCTACTCCTCTTCCTCCCCCTTCTCCCCTCTGCCTCCTCTACCTGCTGCTCTTTCATCGCGCACGGTGTCTCGTTTTGTCGGACTAACGTTACTCGGAACGTCATATCGGCTGGCTCGTGTCCGTCCTTGGATCGCATATGCACGTCGTAAACGCAACCGCGTGAAACGACGATGCGATCGCGTTTGCCGGTCGACTGGTGAAAAATCGATTCGGTATTCCCGCGCTTGGTCTGCCACCGCCTCCCGAACAACGCCGACGATCGCGAACGGATCGGCCACGGAATCGACCGCGTCGCGACCCTCGTTCCACGTCGACATCGCCACCGTCCCGGGCGTCATCGTTATAACACCGGCAATCACCTGTCATCATCTGCACCATCGCCGATCACGTGGCTTGCTCGACGGCGACGCTGTACGACAATGTTCACGCCGCGCCGCTATGCGGCACCGGCGTGGGCCACCCTGGCTCCGTCACGCCGATGGGGTCAGCCACCGGAGCGGGGAATTCCACCGGGGTGACCTGGTGGGCCATGATGAACGGTTCCCTCTACGAGGACAGCCCGCCACCGGTCCCGCCAACAGCCTCCAGCCTCGTATCGATCCAACAACAACAGCAAGCAACATCGACACCAGCTTCCCATCAGCAAGCCACTACACCGACCTCACCAGCTGCACCGGCTTCCTCAGCTACGAGCGCGCCTTCGGCTCCAACAGCCAGCGCCAGTTCGACATCGCCGAGCGCCTCCTCGGTGGCGAGCAACAGCGCGCCAGGCCCGCTCCATATACCCGCCAAGAGGTTGACCGCCACACCAGCCGCTTCCTCTTACGGCGAAGTCGGCTGCGTCGAGTCCACCGCCGCGCCCGCCGCTGGACCAGCGGGTGTCATACGTCATTCGCATTCGTCATCGGCTGGCTCCCAAGGAGGTTGGAGTTACAGTCCCCATCATCCCCAGGACTCTCATTACTCGTCTGCCGCAGCCGCGGCTGACTCCCTCAATCATCACCAAACCTACGGGGGTAACAATCCCCCGACCTATTACAATCTGGCGGCCGACCCTACCTCCACTTCCGGATCCTCCAGGGACAACCGGAAAGCCAGCACGCTCAGCTTTTGGTCGCCAGCCGCGGCGACAGCGGGTTCCGCCGTCACCGCCGGCTCCACTTCCGACTACAAGTCTTATAATTCGGCCGGTGTCGCGACCACCAGTTCCTCGACCGGGGCTGGCTCTTCCTCCGTGGCTACGGGCGCCACAGATCCGGCCGTTTCTTCCTGTCATCAGAGCTTCTCTCAGAGCTGGTGCAATTACGCACCGTACACCACGGCTAGGCATCATCATCCGGTCGACACGGCTGGCCATCATCATCCTCACTCGCAAGCCGGGGTCCCGTATTTGGCGCCGTCCGCGGCGGACGACCGAGGAAGGGTCACTGCCGCGATGGTAGCCGCCGAAGGCGCTTTCCCGCATGACGGATACGGCGGCCTTAGGAATTACGGAGCGCCCGAACCTGTTACCTCCAGTCCGTACCCACCTCCAGGTAAGCATCGACTCTGTCCTCTTTTTCATCTTTAATCTATCTTGTTTCCTTCCAGTAAGATCTGCCACTCAGGTAACGTATACGCGTATGTTCTACATACGCGGAAGATTTTACTTTTCATTCGATAGAAGTAGGTTCTAACGTAACCCGTGAACCGCGTAAAATTTGTTTGCTCGTAAACGCAAGGTCATCCACTGTACGTGCTCCGGCGAGTCCGCAGGGAAACGAAACGTCGTCCAAAAGTCACGAGATCGTGCTTCGAATCTCTTCTAGCTCGACCTTGAAACGAATCAGCGAGAAAGAGAGAGAGAGAGAGAGAGAAACGAAAAAAGGAAGATCGAGAGGGATGTAGAGAAAATTTAAATGGTCGAGATTCGCGAAGATCCTGACCTGTCACACTAGCGATTCAGTCATCGTTCATTCACGTATTTGGTCATTCTCTTTCGTCCCCACTCGACGTCCTTTCCTCGAGATCCTGGAACCCATGAAACGTCGCATGAGCAACAACGAACCACGGCAGGTTTATTGGCGGCCGTAACTCGTAAACTCTGGCGTGCGCCTCCGATCAGCTGATCCGTTCCATGACCCGTGCAGCCGTTCATTCTTCTCCTACTAACGGCCATTCTCGCTTTCCTTCTTACAAATGCTATCGCCAATTTCTTTTCTCGTATCCATCCATCTTTCAATTCGCCCTGTTTCAGCTTTTAATCCGTTTGGATACTTTTTGCCCGCTGTATATCTACGGAATGTCCGTAGGTCCTTACTCGGCTACTTGCATAACCAGTCAGAAGTCTGTCGGCGTTGAAAACACATGCAAACGTACTGCTGACATATTCAATGCCACGACCGAATCGTATTTTCCTCGTCGCCAAAGAGTCGTAGCAGAACGAAAAGATTGGCTCGGTTTAAAGCTACGAGCTGGAGATTTTGATCGGCAATAGGATATTATAGAGGTCGGTGGAATGTACGCGCGTCGCTCTTCGAAATCGTAAAGAATAGGAAAATACGAGACACGGTAGTTGGTCATACGGGCAAGCTCGGCCCGATAAACGAGATAACGTTCGCGTGATCCTCTCGACTCTCGGCCCCGAAGTTAATCGTATGCGTGGTAGGGAGGTGCACGCGCAGGCGTGCGATCCATACAAAGTAACAGAATACGAGCGCCGCGTATAGTTTAACCGTCACCCAATAGATGGCAGCTCCATTATCTTTGTTCGTCTGTCTGGTATACGAGAACGCGTCGTCGCGGCATCGTCTTCAACGCAACTTTTCCCGAATGCCTCCGACCAAACGCGGTTTTTGGACAAGTTGCACGGACCACGGCAGCTGCCGCTGTTCACGATCCGCCGTTCGCAACCGACCAGATAACATCTTCCTGGTTGGGTAACGTTATCTTCGTAAGAAGACCGGTTGCAACGAAACGACGTGCGCTCGTCGTTTAAAAGCCACTTTGCAACTTTAAACGACGTCCTATGTTTCGCTTTTTAATTTATCGCGCGCTTTTCGATCCTCTTGGCCGTGTCTAATTAGGGATATTTCAAGTTACGATCTGATCGCGCGAGCCATCATTAATCGTACACCGTCCTCGATGTTTTATCTTTCCAGTTTGTATTCGCTTAATTTCTGATCGAGAACTCGATTCGTCCTCCTTCGAGATTAACGCTTTGTCTTTCGCGTTAAACCGTTCTCCTAAATTGATTACAGCAGACAGTCGTATCTAGATGGTCAGGGAGGGAAGCTTTCGTCGCGTTGATATCAGTAAATCGTGGACAGCGGTTGTTTCGAGGGTTGGCGCGATAACCGTAACACGCTCGTTGCTGGCAGCACGCCTGCCGCAAATCGATACGTCATTTATCCCGCAGTTCCGCGTGCCCCTTTACAAGTCCCTACTGTGCATCGACATTCGTAAGAGTTCCGACCTTTGTTAGAACGACCGGCATATTCGGCGATACATATTTTTCTCCCGCTTATGCAATCACGTTCGCGAAACAAAACGAACGAAAGCAAAAGTACATTAAACGAAATACGAGAGAACGGGAACGGAAACGGAAGAAACTAGCATCGGGAAACGATAGAAACTACGGGGCATGGGACAATAAGAATTAGGACGGGAGAAACGTATATAGAAGAGGATAGGCGAATGGCTAGAGGGAGGATATTACGTGCTCTAATAAGATAGGAAGAAAAGACGTAACTCGGATCAGCTCTCGAATCCTCTATAAAAAAAAAAAGGAGAGTCGAGAGTGTTTGGTACATTTTTCCCGATCTTGCTATGTTTTAATCAACCGTTTACGATAAGACGTTTCTAAAGTTATGGCCGAGGAGAAGGATGAAAGATTTTCTCAAAAAAACGATAACAAAGAGCAAGTCTTTAAGTTCGACCGCCGCACGTTAAAATTTATTCGTCTCTCGACGATCGCGCTATTTCAGTTGTAAATAAACTCACCTATTTTCGGTTGCTTTAATAAAATTCCTGGTTGGAACGTGTTTGTTAGGAAATAACAATCCCGAGGAGGACATAGGGGCGTTTTGAGAATCGAGACACGGTTGTGAATAACGTCGATGAGATTCAACAAGGGGAATAGCAGGTGGGAAAGTGCAATTTAGTTGCGCTCACGAGCGTGTAACGTTGCCAGGCTCACGAGGCTGTTGCATTCGTAGCTTTGCAACGATTACTCGCCATCGTTGTCCGTACTTGGGTTAAAGATAGACGGACAGGCCGACCGCTTTCGTAATCCCTTCGTTTCATGCACGCTACGTTCGAGTATTGGGCGACCTCTTCCAAAAAGACGTTATTTATATCTCACCTTTGCTACGCACCTAATTTACAAGGACTTTTAACATCGGCAATCTTTTTTTATAATAGATCTATGTCGAAGAACGAACGATAAGACAATGTTTCGATCGTACAGTAACTTTTATATCGCGAATCGAGAAAGACGGAACGTATTGTACAAATGAGATTATTACTTTTGACTGAAACACAATATTCAAATTAAAAACAAAAATTAAAAAGAGAAAATTATTTACGAGAGAAACGAAACTCTTTTTCTTAAATTGGAATTTATCCTCGATTCCTGGAAATCGTTAGACGTTTTAATTAGCAAATAGAAAAATCCGCGAGGCAAACGATCGTGCGATTCGTGCACGGTCTTGAACCACCGCTGCACCGGCTACGACGAGAAATGTACTAACAGTAGCATGTTTCGCGTTTCCATTTCATGTTTTCCGCCCGGTTAGTATGCCCGGTCCAATTATATCGGCTGCTCGGGCCGTCGCGTCGCGTCGCGGCGAACCCTTTGTGTAAGTATGTGCCTCACGTATTTACACGATACACGCATTCGTCAAACGTACGATGTAGCCGCCAGGAAACGCTTCGGCTGTGAGTTTCACGATTTCCTCACCTCGCATCCTCTTAATCCTTTTATTTTCTGGAATTGTTATATTTGTTGCGTCGATATTCGTCATACGAATTTCAAATCACAATTTTCTTTCTTCTTGCGTTTTCGATATTTTAAAAATCGAATTAGCGTCACTTCCACGTTTACGATGCTGTACTCGGAAACCAGTTTAAAACTCGTACCTAGTAAATGCAATTATTATCCTCTCACGGAAAATTTAATATCGACTATAACTGTACCAGTTTTCCCTCTCCTCGACCGGAGCACGATCGTGAAGAGATAATTTTAAATTAATTAACCCCTTCGAGACTATTGGAAAAATACATGCCAACGCGAACTTCAGTTCTTACCGAATAAGTTATTTATGACCGCTATTCGGAACGTATTTCGCGTAGATAGCGTCAGGTTCATAACATAACGTGAAAAATTGTGTAAACAGTGTGTACTATAAAAGACACATGGGATTATATATCCCAACTTCAAAAATACGCTTGGCCTTATCTTTTTTAACCGCCCAACATACTACATTGAATATTATTATATCGCGTTTCTTATTGATTATTGACGGGAAAAGGAAAATGGTTCGTTTCGAAAGGGTTAATTCTGAAAGCCTATATAAATATCAATAAAGCATCACTCACGATATTGGAATATACATACGTTAATTAATACGATCACTCGAGTATTACGCTTATCGATTTAAATGCGATTTTTTCCTCTCTTGTTAATGTCAGCATATTCAGGGTACTAATTCCAAATAGTAAACAGATCAGTTTATCCGATGAGAAATCGGGAGACGGTATTAGAGTATCGATCGGTCTGTTTGATTCGGTTTATAAGACGTAACTAGTGTCAATAGGAATCTCGTTCGGAACAAAGACTAACGGTGTTATATAGTTACGCGCCGATACGTCGACCAACGAACCGATGTATTTGCTCTCGTTTCTGTCGGCTTGTACGGATCTAATAATTCCACGAGCCGCAGAAAAAGGGAACGGGTATGGTCATTTTCTTTGTCCGAGGCACATTGGCGCGCAAAACCGAGAATATGGTAGTTGCTAACGAGTAGCAACGGATCAAGTGGAAGATACTTTGATCTCATATAAATATATTATTCTGAAAATTTGATTACTTTCGATGAGCGGAATCTCAATATCGAAGCAAATTTATTCATCGGCTATATTCCTAGCTAGCAACTAGGTTGTTTGTTACCGGCAAACTAATTGTGTTAAGTGATGTGGGGTTCCTCCCCATCTTCGTTGTTTCCCGCAGGTTCCCTGGCGGGAGTCGGCGTCGGTGTCGGCGTACCCGGGATGGGCGTTGGTTGCGGAAGTTCGAACCCCCTGGAATGGACCGGTCAAGTGACGGTACGAAAGAAACGCAAGCCGTACTCCAAGTTCCAGACGCTCGAGCTTGAAAAGGAGTTCCTGTTCAACGCGTACGTGTCGAAGCAGAAGCGATGGGAGCTCGCGCGCAACCTAAACCTAACCGAGCGACAGGTGAAGATTTGGTTCCAGAACCGACGCATGAAGAATAAAAAGAACAGTCAACGGCAGTCGCAGCAACAGAATAACAACAACAGTAACGCTAACAACGCGAATCATCACACGGCGACCGGTAGCCACCACCATCCGAGCGCCGCACATGCGCCACCCTCGAGTCACCACGTGGTCGCGCAGGCGCACCACGCAAACGGTTCCGCGAAGCATCATCAGTGACCCGTGGCCTTCTCTGGGGTCGTCTTTGGCCATCATCATCATAGCCATGGCTCAACGAACGGTTGTGTCGGAAATGGGACTGGAACCGCGACCGGGACCACGACCGGGACCGGAACCGGGACTGCGAACGGCACTGGTCATTCCGGTGGCCACGCGAGTCTGGTTACAGGTCACAGCCACACGCTTCACGCGCCCCAACCTCAAACGCCTCTGCCGACCCACGCTGCCGGTGCCTCCAACACCGTCACGCCCCCCACCGCTGTCGTTCATCCTCACATTCACGCACATGCTCATCATCATCAGTTGGCGCACGTGGCTCAGCAGTATCCTGCGCTTCTTCATCAGACGCCTCATGGCCTGGCTGCCTGAAAGCGAGATCTTTCAAGTTTTGACGCCCCAGAGAAATCGTGGATCGGTCGTGCCGTCGTACATGGCGCGACTCTGCAACGCAACTTTTCACCACCACCGTCGTCGTCGTCAACACTGGAAATCGGCATCCACGATAACGTCGGTTAGATAGATATATACCAGCACATTTATCTAAATTCATTTAGCAGCTATGCAAAGACTGCCTATCACTTGTAGGGAAAGATAATGTTTCGCGAGTAGTATATTATTATTATTATATTTTATTATTATTATTATTATTATTATTATTATTATTATTATTATTATTGCCGATCATCGTCATCTTTATCGTCACCCATGTTTATTATCCAACGAAAGGAATACTGTTGTATAGAATAGCATGAGTAATTACGGCGTCCTTGAAACGTCAACCATCAGACTCTTTTCCCGCATGTCGGTATCAGGTGTTGGTCTTCTTCGAATAGTGCGCATTACCATATGCGGCACCAAGCAATCTGTCCAATTCGTAATTCGGTAGTACTTCCTCCAATTATATATATATATATATATTATATATATAGTAAAGCAAATTAGTGTCAGTGTCTGTCCTTCCCCATCTCATCAACCTTTATCTCTAACTGGATGAACACCTTCTGTCCTCCTTACTCCCAAGCTCCTCCTCTTTCAACACCGGTCTCCACCACTTGCTCGAAACACTCGATCGTACGTTTGCTTTGTCTTGTATTGTTCAGCTCACGCGGTCCATCGGGAACGATTTAAAGAAAACATCGATCGGTGACGATTACGCAAGGACGGTTCAAGAAACGACGACATTGGATCCCATGGTTACGACACTACGATTCGCCTAGGATCACAGCTGGGAAGGACCTCTTCCTAGAGGTAAGTCTATCGAAAGATCTATCGAAAGATGTATCGAAAGGTGTATCGGTTATTCGTTTCGTTAAATTTTACATTTATTTGTTCGACACGTGAAATGTCTACTGTCGCTACTGTCTGTGATCTCGCGGAAAATACTAATATTTGCAGAGACGACCTTGATCGAACTATGGTTATCGTGTTTCTCGACGCGATGTTTGTCGCGTATTAGCTTAATTCGTCAGTGTACTTTGTCGTTTCATGGGATTCAATGCGCTTCTCTTTTTCGACATTTCAGCCGAACAGTGGGACGTAGGCCGATTTCCGATTCTCTACTATCCCGATAAAGATTAGCGAATTCGATTTGCGCATGTTCGCTCGATCGCTGACAACTTGCAACAGGGTGAAACGATTTAGATCTAAACTTTAGATCTTTGTAGATAACTTCTGTACTTCCTGTTCGTTTCGTCCTGCGGGAGGCCATCAGCTAGGAAATCGTTAATAGAAATCAGAAAGATCAAAGTGAGAAATTAAGACTGGGCCCGTTCGTAATTCTCGATGCAGCGACTTGCGAGGACAAAAGCGACGAAAGTCACGGCTGTCTCGCAAACAATTAGGTCGAGGATGCGTCTGAGGCGGACCTAGTCCAAAGCAACCATGCGTTCGAAGAATTAGTCTAATTATGTCCAGAGTGTTGTATTCGCCTACCAAGGATTGCAAACTAGTACCTATAATTCTTATATTATATGTAAAAAAATCGATTTAGATTTAAAGACATACATTAGTGGACTGTGGAGTACTATTCCGAGACTGAGTTTAGGATATCCGTTGTGTAACTGGCGATAGGCCAATGAGCCCCCGCGATTCATAAGAAATCGCGATGCTCGATCGATGGTAAGTTTCCATTTTTCCCCAAAAAAGGAAAAGGGATCGTAAGATTGAACAATGTTTTCATCGAGCCAAAAACAATTTGTTTGTTAGTCATTTCGATATTATTTATTTGTTGAATGCGAAATTACTGTTTTGTTTGGAAAAATTCCAGAGTTTTCATAAATATGTAGATATATAATACATCTATCAAAGAATCGATTTATCAAAAGTCCAAATTTAAATATTTTCCTCATCGAGCGTTTGAAATAATATCCGTCCTTGTATCTACATATAGCTATCGTAACTCGGATTTATCGAACGTTCGAAAAGTCGACGACACTGAAGAAAATTTAACGTGGAAAAGCTATCGTGCCAGGTGCCGAAATTCCACTTTCCAGATTCGGGGACGGATGTTATCTCGGCCAGCCGAATGGAAAGGGAGCGACTGACTCGCGAGACGAGCGAACCAGACGGGCCAACAAACGAAGTCCTAAACGCGGTCTTTAACTATAAGAGCGAAGAAGACGTAGGGTTTACCTTTTAATTGGTACGTCAGCGAGTAAGTAGGTAATTTAATCGGATGTTAAATGAAAATAAATATCCCAATGGATCTCTATTCTCTAAGGTGCAACATTATCTAAATTATAAGGACCGCTGAATGAGTGTGCATGCCTACGGTATATTACATATACATACACGCGTATTTTCCGAATGTTTTGCGCGAGTGTGCGAGCGCGCTCACGCACCTATATCCCTATATACACTTGTGTGCGAGTTTGTGTATGTGTGAGCGAGTAAGTATGTGTGTATGCATGTGTAGCGTAGGACAAAACCGACGAAATGTAAGCGCGGGCTTTACATCGAAGAGAAAAATCGATGAAGAGAAAGTAGGACCGGCGAAGATCGGAATTTCTTTAGAAGTGTAGGAGCGCGCGCGCGCGCGCGTTGTGTACTTGCGAGCGTGTAGAGAGGGAGAGCGTGAGCGCGGCGCGTGAGTGGAATGTGTGCGAGAGAAGAGAACGACGAGACGCAGAGCGATAGAGATTGAGAGGAAGAGAAGATGCAGAGAGCGGTAAAGTGAAAAACAATGTTATAAATAACGATAAATAGATGCGTGTCGCGAAGAGGATGGAAGCAACGAAACAGCGAAAAATATGTATTGTAATAATTAGAGTAACTTTTAAACGAAGGAAAAAATGGAGAAATGAAATGTACTTACACACACAGAGACATAGATCTGCGCACGGAAATACACGCGAAACACACTGTGAGATTGGATCTTTTATAGATGATATATAGGTTCCGCCGCGACTACTATTAATACATTAATTATGTAACGACGAATAAAGTATTGAATACACGAGTATAGATAAGATGGAAATAGAGATCGTATAAAAAGAAAAACAGAAGACAGAACAGGAAAATTTCGCAAGGGTCGACGTCAAGATAAATATTGTAATCGGCGCATCATTAGGATTTCAACGTGAATTATTGATTGTAATTAGTTACTAATTGTTTTCCCGCTGACGATCTTCAACGCGATTACTACGATTATTATTATTATTATTATTATTATCATTATTACATCATTATTATTATATTATATTATTATATTAATTATTATTATTGTGAGCGTCACGTTAATATTATGTTATTGTTTTTATTGTGTGTTGTTTTGTATGTACCTATCAGCCAATTACGATCATGATATTATTATTACAAAATGGTAACGAAACGAATGGGCCTACAGGTATACATGTACGCGGAAGCGCACAGCTCGACAAGTATACAGAGGAACACGGTTTTATTAAATCTGACTAATTTTTATTTTCTGCGGGATAATCCTCGAATCTGCATCGAATAGGCTACTTCGACTAACGAAACAGTCGATATTCCGATTTTTCGACTAAGTTTCCCAATTATTTTCCCCTCTGTTATGTTTTATGTTACCTTTTTTCAAATTTTTCCTTTTTGCTCAAACCCGCCGCGGGAAGGTTTATATTAAATTTGACTTGTTTCGGAAGCTTTAAGACGCGTTTAAACGAGAATCGACGAGCTTTCCATCGAATTCATTTTTGCGAGAACGATCGACGAGGATGTTTCAATGGAGACAATTTGTTAAGTCCTCGAGTAATCGAGGAGATGGGAACGAGAGAGAGAGAGAAAAAAAAGGAGAGAATGAGAAAGTGTGTGTGTGCGTGTTTGTGTGCGCGAGAATGGAACGCCAGGCAATCTCGTTTGCTCGAAGGGGAAAAAGAGGAAGAAAATGTTATACATTGCGAGAACGCGAATTTATTTTTTTTATATTCAAGTTAGAAAATGAAAAAAAAAGGAAAAGAAGCGACAAATTGTTCTTGTGTTATTACGTTTCTTTTTTTTTTTTATATCGACGTCCAAGTGATCAAGTCACGTTTATAATTTCTCCTGGATGAAAGGAAATGTGAAGAGAATTATAATTATATTATTGTTTCATGCTCAATATTGTTACATTTACTATATCAACGAATGCCGGACCTTGAACACGAAAAATTAACGTCCTTCCACTTCTACGAATATCCATTGTAACTTTACGAAGCTCATTTACATATTCCGCGTTTACTCTGTATATCTGTCACGAACCCTCACCAACTCCTAATTTTTAAGTGATTCATCCTCCGTTGCATATTTCTTAACGGCGTATTCTCATGAATTCCTGGTATAAAATAACAAGCAACGCTACAGAGACTTTGTTTCCTTTGCAAACCTCGCGAGAATTCATGGCTCAAATAATCTTGGAACGTACACGATTCGCGACGTACTGGTAAGGTTTGCGGTCGTTTGTACCTGTAATCGACCAGTACGATAACGAGCTGTTCGCTGTGAGGTAAGTAATCGAGTTGGAGTTGGGATAAGCGTGTTCTATTCTTCCTTTTATGCTTGCAATTTGACACGTGTTCTGTATAAGTATGCTCGTACACGTGCCAATCGTTAATCAATACAAAGGCATACGTTCTCGACAAAGATTAACATATTCTGTGGTGAAAAACGAAACGAACGAACCGCGTTCGATCTATATAATTAGAACGTACGTGTCGCTTTATTTCGCGTTGAAGTCCATGTAATCGTCCGTTGGTATTATTTTAGCCATGATAGTCGAGCCGTACGAAGTTCTCCGGGGGAATTGTTTCGATACTTTTAGGAAGAACGAGTTTCATTAAACGAAAGATACAAATGTTCGCCCCTCGTGATCGGATCTGTCTGGTTTTAGTTGTATTTGTACGATATTAATTATGGTCGTAAGTGAGATATTATACGCTACTTGTAAATAAAAACACAAGATTTATCCTGTATTGAAGTGCAATAATAAAAACATGTTTAATTAGTGCCAAAGTAATTGCAGAGATAAGAAGATAACACACGATCTCCTCCTGCGGTCGGAATCTCGTGGCGTCCGCCGAGGAAACGGCGAACAAGTACCTTTATAAAGTACGCCACTTTATCGCGGAAGTAACGGGAAAAGATAAACGGTTTTCCATGAAACTTCAGCCACTTTGGCGTACGTACGTAATTTCAGAAGTTTAATCATGCCCCCGTCTTAAGCGACGATTTAGCAATCATCGTATATTAAACGAAAGTTGTAAAAATACGCCGTGTCAGAGTAGGGACGCGAGGAAAGTTTTTAAATCATTCTTAATGTCACGATCGTCTGTGAGTTTGCACTTAAATGGAACCTGTTCTCCTTCGATTTCATATCGACGTATATGCATGTTAATTAACCGGTTACTATGAGCCGATGTGTTTACGGTCATTCATAATAAACTGAAAAGTACCTGCTACGCTATTCGCGTGACATTCGATTCACGGGCCGCTCGAGGATAAGCGAGCATGTTGGATCTTATTGAAAATTCATAGATTAGTATCGTATCGCGCCTTGCTTACTATTCTGGTCGTTTAAACGTATGTAAGTTAAACGTACGAGGAATGTAACGATAAGCGTATCGATAAATTTCTTTTTATTTCTCAATCTAATCGGTCTTAAATAATAAATCTTTCTACAGTGGAGGAAACCGAGACCACCAGCTCGCAGTAAGTAGGTATAAATTAACTTTGAATAGTCCAGTCTTGTTATATAGATAATTCTTTAATCGCTTCTATAATACTAATAATATTTCTCTAGAAATTAATAATTAATCAACTAATTAGTAAAGTGTACAATGAAAAGGATAGAACGAATGGCGGTGGGTATAAACGTCGAGACGAGATATTACAAAAGAAACTGTGGAACCGCATGCTGGAAACTTCGACATGGTGCCTGGGTCAAATGACCAACTTTCTATCGATAAAAAAAATTGACCGGTCTCTGCTTGCGCTATTACTTTCTATGGGAACGGCGCAGCCCTTGAATATCCGGACGGGGAAGCAAAAAAAAAAATTGGAAACTTCTTCCCCAACTTTCTAACCCGCTTTTCGTTTCACCTACATCTTCAGTTCTGCAAAACGCTTTCCTCGATCACCACGCGACTTTCGAATCTAGTCACGCGATACAAAATGTTCCTATTCTGTATAGAAAATTAGCAAGAATAGCGACGTTAATTGGAATCCGATCTTTTACGAATTTCGTGTTTGTGAGTTTAAAGACATACTTTGCTGACACGTACAGGAAAATTGGTGCATTGGTGTTTGTGAAAATCATATTAGATAATAATATTAGGTGTTTAATAATCAGCGTGATGAAGATACGAAACATAAGAGTAATGTGTACCTAGTGCGCTGTGGTGTAGGTGAATTTGTTTCGTTACTTTAATAGATCTTATATTTAATCTGAAAGCAGCAAGTTTAATCTTCGAATTGATCGGTTTACTCTGAATTAAACAAATTCTTTATTTCTGACTTCACATTTGAGATTTAGTCTTGCGTATCCATGCAGCGTATAATTTATTTTTCATTCAAAATTGTTATTTGTTCAACGTAGTCGTAGCGAACTATCGAACGATATTAAACACGTACAATGCATACATGTGCAGAAACATTGAACCAGAGTAACGGAAGGTCTAATAACGAGAACTGATTGAGTAGGTGTAATTTGTAGGACAATATTTCATGATTACCACTCCCACGTTGATATGCAAGTAAGTCTTAAATGAAATCTCATAGGCGTTCTTACATAACCCACTTCTCTCTTGAATCCAATATCTCTAGAATTCGTACAATATTATTTCTATAAAGCTACTTCAACTAAATTCGTCCGTCAAAAATTTTCGAAATAAAATACTCCGAGCTTTCTTACACGTTGGAGGTATCGTGTACATTCTTTTGGTCTTGAAATATTCGCAACAAAGTTTAGACAGCTACGTAATATCAAAAATAAGCTCTTGACGAAAACGTAACCGATAATTACGAGAGAAATACCTTTGCGCAAAGTTCTCACATTTTTGTCGCAATGCATACACGTCATCCGGCACGCGAAATGCATGCGAAGGACACCATAACCTTCTTATCTGGCTGTCGTAACGGAGGTCGATTGTTCGCCTCGTTATTCGAAACGAGGAACGTTCAAGCAGAACGTAATGCCTTCTTAGCGCAACTTTTGTGGAAAATATCACGTCAGAGAGCAGCCAATCGGCAACGTCGATCGTAACAGCTTATTTCCAACTACGAAAGATGCAAAAATACGATCTTTCTCGATTGCTTTGTATCGACATAGAAAATGGCCCTGTTTCCAGAAAGCTATAGGATTACGTATCGAACTTTACCGCAAGATTCCATATTATTATATTCCTCTGAAATTTCATCGCGAGCACAATCAGTCGGTTGCGGGATGAAAGTCGATCTCCTCGCCAGTGTAAGTCGTTAATGTCGAGGGAAGAAATGGTTCATCGTCTCCACGGCTATATTTCAACGAAATAAAAATTGGGAATCGGCGAGTCGGCGGGATTGGAATCTGCAACATTGTGCGGAAAATGACCAAGAAGAGGCGTTCGGCCGGCGGACTAATAAAAGGTTGACCAAACGTCCTTCTCAGGCGGAATGGAGGAGCCAGTTTTTCGAGGCAACGAAGACACCCGCCCACCGTGTTCCACCTATTCGACTCGAACTCGCCACGACCGCCGGCACCGGGTATCTTCCAGTCGAAGACGAACGCCCACTCATTCGTATGACCACTGCGAATTTTATTCTTCTTTTCTCGAATTGAATTTCATATAAGGATAGTTGGCCCCTCGAGGGTTGCTTGCGTAGAAACGATAGAAAAATATTGTTCGTTTTTGCGGAATATTTGAATATCATATATCGGTCTGAACAAAATATTCAAGATGGAAGTCAACGTTGAACCGAGAAAGAGATACGTGCCTTATATACCTATTGTAACTTTTCTACATTATTCGATATTACTTACTTCGGACAAACTTTTACGATAGTAATAACTCGATGTTCATCATAATTATGAAAAGTTTCACGGGACGAACGATTAACTGAGAAACAATCGAACGCGAGATTAATATTAATTTAACGAATGACCGACGAAAGGACACGACAACGGAAGGGATGAAATGATGTTATTGCCTCGCGGCTGGAGGCAATAACATCGGAGAAGAGTTTCATTTTTGTTTCAGCTAATCCTATTCGCGTATAACAGAGCGATGCTATTAAGAGGCGGGCGAGAGTCCGATGACTCGACGAGGGTCAGAGAGTAATTCGACCGAGTCGCGAACCCAGTTCGATCGGGCTAGGGTTTTCTGCGTGTATCCGATTGAGACGTTATTCAAGGATTCTCCGATTCTCTGCCGCTATTTCCGACCAATAGTCATGGCGGAGAAGATGAAATCCCCCTAACGATTCGAGTTTCAAACTCCTAGCCATAAATTATAGAATTTAAAGTCTGTTTCGAGTGAAATTTTTCAATCTGTTTACATCAATTCTTTGTCTTAGTCGAAATTCATATTCGACTTATTCGCGTTCGTCCAAATTGCTCGCAGTTAGTTTCTAAAAATAAGAGAGCATCCAGTACCTACGTATGTTAAAATGTAGACCTTCGAAACATTCGAAGAAACCGAAGTTTTATTACCTTTTTGCGTCGTCTTTGCTTATTTTTCTATGTTCGATTTAAAGCACTCGGTCCGTACGATATTACTTATAAAGTAAAAACGTGAACACGAGATATTATATTTCTACGTATGTGAAAAATTAACAAGTACTAGGATATTTCAACAAAGAAGGGTGCCGGTATAGTTTGCTTGATTAATAGTTTCCTGAAAGATGGAACGTTTCAAGAGGAAGGAGCAAAGTAACGTTGGAATGCGTTAAAAAGAGTGGCTCGTCGGTCATTAATTCAATTAAGATTGCGGTTTCGTTTGAACATTATGCGCGTCATTCGTCACCTGAGTCTGATAATTTTGTAACGACAATAAAACGATCGTTTTAACGACTAGCTGAAAACATACTTGCATCGCGGCACTGTCGACCGTTTTTATCACGATCGCGAAAGAAGAAGGCTCAGAAGCACTTACGATCGAGCTCGTTATCTCAGAACTTCGCTCTGGTTGCCTCATAAATAATTCATTCGGCGAGCAGGTTTCTTGGCGGGACATTTTTTCGTGCGGTGCCACACTCAGCGTCCAATGAATTACTGGTATATTCAGTGTAACGACGCTTCTCCGCGAATGCGACAGACTTTTTATCGTACGTCCGCCGCGAACTCCTCGGTCATCTAAAAATAATCTGTTCGGATTGGCGTTTCGCTCAACCACGTGCAACTTCGTTTTACCGTATATAGACGGGAGCCTTTTTCAGGTGAACGGGCAAGTTGAAGTCCGAATCAAAGTTAGATTTGCGAAGCATTGACTCTCCTGTTTGATTTTAGTAAATTCCACCTGGCGATCGTTTATCTTGTTCATGGCTAGAGCTGTGTTATCGAGTTGCATCGTTTGAGAAAAGTCGAAATCAAAGCTAAGAGAAGGATTGGGCTCGTTTCGACAAACCAAAGAGACGTAGATGGAAGAAATCACCGATCGTTGGTAAAATTTCGATGAATTTTTCCTCGATGTCGGACCTTTTTTGGAATAAGTAGAAAATGAGTAGAATTTCTCTCGTTTCCTGAAGGTGATGGAATAAAAATGAAAGGTTTCAACGACCATCCAGAGTTTCAATTAATTTCTGTACGCATGCTGCGTGTTTTCAAATAAATTAAAAAGCGGAATTCAATGGCCATTGACAGAATCTCGATCGATCGTTCTACCGCCGAATTTGTTCAAATAACCGAGAAACTAAGAGGAATGAGGAAGAACATGGACGATATTAAAAGAGGAGCAAACAGTGGACCCGACCAAGAAGCAAGGAGGCGTGATTTTTGCGCCTACAGCCGTGGTTCTTTGCGCTGTCTGAATGTTGCGAGCGACTCTATTCTTAGAAAAGGATCGCTCGAGAACAGCCGTATTTACAATGTAGGTGTACCGCATTTAAAATATTGCCTTTAATATATAG
Source organism: Bombus terrestris (assembly GCF_910591885.1). Taxonomy (NCBI): domain Eukaryota; kingdom Metazoa; phylum Arthropoda; class Insecta; order Hymenoptera; family Apidae; genus Bombus; species Bombus terrestris. Next base: position 2,320,016 of record NC_063286.1, read on the forward strand.
TGACCGTCGTGGCTGGAACCATACGCAGCCAAGAAGATTGCACACGTAGTGGGGGGCAGGAAGGTATTTAATACGTTTCGGCGCATAAATTGCCGAGTATATGGGGCGTTATGGGGTGGGACGTGACCATCGTCGAGCGTTCGGCTCTCTCGCCAGAGCGAAATCATCGCTGTCACGGCCACCATGTTGCCCGTTGTAACCTGGGACATCGTTTTCTCCCTGCCTTTCTCGATTCGTTGATTTCTCTGCTCTTCGCCTCGCATTCTTCCCCTGCACGTTTGCCCGTACCTGACTACGGCCAAAAACGTTCGAATTAGGAAAAAGGATCGTTTCTCGCAACTGCCAATTTCTTTGGATATTGTAACGCGGTCGAGTCGAAAGATGTCCCTTGGTCAACAAAACTGTACAATTCCATGGGGTAACTTTTGGTCTAGAAGATTTACGAATACGAGAAGGGATCATTGGATTCCATGGCAATGGCCTCGTCGTTCGATTTCGGGATAGATCTCCATTCAAAAGAGACTTAAAATCGCGCGAGGTGTATCACCGGTTCCGGGAAAACAGTCGCGGGACACGTCCAATTTATTTACTTGTCCGCGAAATTCACCGTTCCGATTGGTCGATGCCTAGGGTCCGCGATATAAACTCGGACCGTCGTTGAAGCCGAGAGCCGCTTCTGCCGTAGGGTTCTTCATATTAGACTTTTTCGTATTCCTTCGGCGCATTTAACCGGCTATTTTATGCTCCTCGTGTAGGATACAGTCTCCCTCATGGCCGGTGCTCTTGCCAGCAACCGGATAATAACGCCGAGAGACGGTCGGTGCCGTCATTTTGAGATTTTATTATATCGCCGTTTGTCCTCCCCCCGTGGACGCGGTTTAAGCATGCACCTCTGGTATCCTTAATTGGGATTAATACGAACGGCGATCGCGACATGTGTTGCGACCGAATCGTTCACCTGTATGCGTGCATCGGGTGCTTAAAGCTTCTTCACGTTTTAATTCGAACCGGTGCCCGAGCTACCGCTTGACGTTTAACGTTTTTCGCGATTCGCCCGCGAAACACCATCCGCCAGCCACTCCACGCCGACTTTGCAAGTTTGTAATTGGACGATACCTCGAGCGCCGATGGTTTCCGAGCGCTCGAGCTTCCCACGAGGCCTCAGCCGTTTCCTTCCAGCGTTTCACGCCGCTTGTTCCAGACTTTGGAACGCAAAGCCGGCTTTACTCGCGAGACAGGGCTCGCTTATATTGCTGCATCTTCGTACAAATTTATACAGACAGGCGAGCTCTTGGTTATTGGGGATCAGATTTAATTTCGCTGTATTCAAGAAGGAATCTGAGATGATGTTAAACCGGTGTTAAGGCTATGGTTACAATGGATACGCGTTCTGAGGAACACAAATGTGCGTTGGGGCAATCAGCTAAAACCATTAACCGTAGTCGTTACACGATAATACGACCGATAATTTGGAGATGCAAATTGACGCGAAAAGATATTAATTGAGATCAGCTATATAATTAACGAGCTCGCGAATCGTACTAAACGGTGTATCGTCTTCGTCCGAAGAAAAATGTTTGTAAAAAGACAACTCTTGTTGAGAGAGAGAGAGAGAGAGAGAGAGAGGAGAGGACAAGAAGAATGAACGGAATGAGAAAATAACGTTTCTTTCGTCCGTTGTTCCACAGGAGAGCACCATTACCAGGAATAACGCGGTTCGAAGAAACACAACGATGCGATCGATTCAGACAATGCCTATGAAGTCGCGGTACATTAATTTCCTTCTTGGAATCGTACTGGGTCATACGCTGGGACAAACTTTATACGTCATAGGAAATCTATGCTACGATCTCACAATTTTCTGGAAATATATTTCGCATTAACGTCATGGTGTTATTTTGAAAATTAGCGTAAGTAATTAGCGACTATCATATTCTCAGAGATCTTGAAATGGCAATAGGGCGATGGTATCACGCGAGCAATGCCTTATAAAATTATATTTTCATTTATAAAACGGTAAAACGGGCAAGATGGATGCACACGTTTGTGCTGCACGCGTAATTAGGATATTAATCACGCGCAGACATTCGCATTCCATATAGGTAATTAAAAGTAGCTTTAATTTCATACTGGAGATTAAATAGTTCGACTCGAGTGTCATAAAGCGAAAGAAATAACATTCTTACGAATCGTAAATTCGTTATCGCTCGTACCAATTTGTCCGCGATTATCCGCGTGAAAGTCGATTCCGAAAATTCGTGACTACTTCATCGTGCATTACTTTGAAATTTATCAGAGCACGAAGACACGGTCGAGTAAGCCGGTCGGACGGCATGCTACACAATTTCCATTTTGCGAAGAAATTTCAGCGGTAGAAGCAAGCTGCGTCCACTTATTGTTCTTCGTCCTCGTGCAGATCGGCAAATTTTATTCTACAGAAAATGATTTCTAATCAAAGACATTTTACCCTGCTTACGACAAATATTTATACCTCGTACGTAGATCTCAAATTTTGGACACTTCCAGAGAGACATTAACAAGAGTTAAGATTTAGAAAATGGAAAATACACTGTGCGTCGCAAGAATCGGACGCGGATCGAGCGCAGCTGTCGTACGGTTTGCAGCATTCAAGGATCTTCGTCCAGATATTAGCGAAATATCAGAGACGTTGGAAAAGGAGGTATTTTAAAAAAATGCTTACTAGTTACACGTGTTTGAAAAGGAATAGCGGAGGGCGCCACCGCACAGTGACAAGAAACACCTCCACCGAAGAAACATTTTCTCTTTGTCTTTGGTTGCTATCGTCTCTTTCTGAACCCTTCTCGCCTCCGTACAAACGATGGACAGAGAGGCGCTCTTCACGCGACGTCTCTCTCGGCTTCGCGATTCTCTATCCAGCGTAATCCCCTTCTCTGGCCATTTCTCGAATATCTCTTCTTCCACCGCCTCACCTTTGCCATTTCAGTCGGTTACTCTCCTCTTGCGATCGAGCGCCGCGCCCATGTCGACGACCACGACGTCGACGCGACGTGGACAAATACAAACGCTGCACTCTCTGCATCTCGTTCGCGTACCCCTTCGAGGCATCCCCTTTCGTCGCGTCCTTGTTCATCCGGCGGAGAACGCGCTAACGCGTCCTCTTTGTCTAACGTCGGAGGAAGAGCAACGAGGGAGGTCATGGCGACACATAATTTTCTCTTCTCGGTCTGTTGTCTTCATTCGGGCGCAGCGTCGAGGCCCGGCGTCATCCTGCTCCGTATCGAACGAACGAAACAAGAGACGAGGTATCTCGGTCCTTGTTGGTTCGGCTTGTCTATGGTGGCTGGCAAGCCGAAACGAGGCAACCAGCAGCACCGGCCAGAGAAGCGAGCATCATCATTTTCTCCGGATCCTATCTCGCTTTTGCCTCCGGCTTCGCCATCTTCCTCCAGCGGTGGCCAACGCCAGCCGCTCGGAGAAGGGAGAACGAGGGTTGGGCGGGCGGCTATTTGGACGGGGGGCGACCGTCTCTGTTTTCGAAGTTGCTTTCCAGCGTAGTTTCTCTTCGTCTCGCTCGCGTTCCCACGTATATACATTTGCGATCGGCTTGGGGTGTGCGGGGTGAGAGAACCGGGGCGCGGCTCCGTACACTCGTAGAGGGAGACAGAGAGGAGAGGAGCGAGCGGGGAGGAATAAAGAGAGAAGAGCGACGTGGAAAGAAGAGGAAGAGAAGAGGCGACGAGGGACGAGAGCGGAACGGAGTGCAGCGGTGAGAGAGAGGAGAGTAGCCGAAGCCGTTCCAGTACAGACGGCAGGGTAGGGTGAGAGGGGAGAGCGTTCGCAAAGTGTCCCTAAAACTTTTACAATCGCTCGGCTTGGCTCGCTCGCTCTCGCGTTCTCGCTAGGGCTATGCTTGATGGCGTATCTTCCAATGTGAGTTGCCCATAATACTAAGATGTACGGCTGCGCCGGTAGGGGTCCCGCTTGGTCTCTCACTCACTTACTACCTTATAGTATAGCAAAGCCAAAGGCGTATAGCGCGCCGAACGTACGGCTGTTCCATCGCGTTAGCCAACAGTATTTCGCCGGTATTTTCGGTTTCTAGTCGCGGAACGATCGCCCTTTCCGTCAGGGCCGGCCGCGTTCCTCTCGCGTTTTCGCCAGGGCGCTGCTCCAGAGCACGCTCGCGCGGTTCGCCAGCACTACGCTTCCTCTCGCTCGAGTACCGCGCCAGCCCTTTTACCGTCTCCCTTCTCGTCGTCTCCTAGCTTGGCTCGCAGCTAGCGAATCGCTGGCGAAAACCGACTGCGGAAACCGACTCGTAGGCAACTTCCGTACGTGCGCGTCTCGTGGTACACGATCCACTTCCCTATCGAGTTTCGCGAACACGAACCGTGTTACGTTAGTGATGTGCCAGGGAAAGTTCAACGTTCCTCCAGTTGCCTTGCGAAGTAACCCGAGTCACGTGATTGTCCGCTATTATCGTGGATCAGTTGTTGGCCCGTTGCATGCTGTTGGGTGCGTGCCGCGTCGCGACGAGCGTGGCCAACGCCGCCGTCGGAGCAACGGGATGCCAACCAGCTTATTACCACCCTCACGGTAAGCTTTCTAACAACGATCACGTATCTTTTGCAGCGTGGAACGCCTTTCGCTCGATTCTACCTTTATCATTCGCTAGTCCGGTATTTGCTAAACGTATCGAGACAGTTATCATTAAATGAATTTGATAGCCGATGTCGAGCGGTACTCGGACAAGGTTAACGTAACCAAACAGTCTCGCTGTTTACCACGTCCCTCCCTTCTTTCTTCGTACCACAACAAATAAAGAAGATCAGTCCTACCATAGAATACATACGTCCGTCTTGTAAGATTTCCGCGCCTTTGTTTACGAAAGATCAAAGTTCTCCTTTGATCGACTAAATCGAACAGACTCGATTATTTAACATTCTCATTCGTTCGTCTAACCGAACCGTGCATGCGTAAACGTCTAAACAAACATATCGAGTTCTCGCAGATCGATAGCCGAGAATTTCTTAATTCGATCGGTACCCACGGATTACCTCGGCTGCTTGTTCCGCAACGAACGACCGTCGGCGCGTTCGGTGTCTCTGTTTTCGAAGAGAATTTCGCCGCGGCAGATAAACAAACGCTGCCACCCAAATACTCAATTAGCGGAGTTTTTTCGCGGTCGGGAAACCTGGCGTCCCGGGCTAGAACGGCAACGAGGAAGATCGCAACGCGAGAGGGGAACACGGCGAATTCCTCGTGAAACGGTGCATCGTTGTCGCGGCGGTGGCAGCAAAAGTGGGGATAGCCGGTTATCGATTGGAGGAACGGTCGTATCGCGGTTGGCCACGCCCAATCGGCTGCCGCCGTCAGCCGTTTTCCTGTATCGCGACCATGCGCCATGTGACTCCCGTGTGCATTTTCTCGATGCAGGAAAATACTCGCGCAGGTCGGGATCACCGCGTTATCGACCACCGGATGCAAAGTCCTCGTAAATGTTAAGCAATGCCTTCATCCTCCCCACGCGTTCTCCATCCGACTCCCTTAGTCCTCGATCAGATCGAGCTCCTCGTCGATACACCACCCTCTGCTCCTTTGCAAATCAACTTGGTTGCCGATCGTATAACTGCAACGTTTCGTTCGTCGAACGACCTCGACGCATCATCCAGGGAAGGTACGTGAACCCTCGAGGCGATCCGAACGCCGTCGCTGATCACCTTGCTCGGACAAACCGACAGAGGTTTATATAATATTGCTTTTTGCCAAGATTCGTAAATTGCGTAGAGTTTTTCTGTGAATCTGTTTGTCTGTTGCTGTATAAAAATACTCGTATCCATTCGCGTAATATACGAGCCATAAGTTATAATATTACAGTTAACTTCAACTTTGGAAATCTCTGAAATTTTACTATCAAAGTATTTTATCGATTCTTCTATAATTTCATCGATTTTGTCTACTTTTTATTTCGTGGAATTAACGGCGAATAAGTGGCTCGTATAATTCCTCCCATATTTCTTTTCCTTCTTTATCAAGGAATCCGCATAAAGGAATTTCAATTCGTTGGTTTGATAAACAACTGGAATCCAGATGCGAGTTTGTTTTCGCGCGTAATCTTTTACGCAAGCTTGTCTTTCGACCAGCCACGCGTTCCGACAGAGTAAACAAAGTTTACAAAACGGTAGCTTGTTAGCACGAAATAACATAGCAGGCAATACGATTGTTTTCGCGTAGCAGGAAGAATCGAAACGGATTTGGATAGTGTCGCGCGCCGTTGACACCGCGATAAATAACGCCCACCACCGTTTAACTCCGAATTTAACATCGTAATTTACCTAGCGTTATCGCCGTTGTCCAATTTGTATGGAAATTCGAGTCCTTATTTTATCCGAATCGGCACAAAAGATCTGGATAAAGCGAAGCGAGCACGGCGCGCGATAAAAACAATGGCTCGTCATTGTCGGTCGAATGCGATATAAATCCGTGTGGTGTTAAATGAGGGCGACATTTAGATGCGTTAAATTACGCGGGAATTCTGGTACCAAGGGTTTCAGCCGCGCGTGTTACAGATTTTATCTGACACTAAATTCCCCGACGTATGTTATATTCTTCTCCGAATTAATTTCCATGGCCGCTTTTTAAATCTTACCTTTTGAATTTATCGGTAGATTATTTTTTCTAAGTAAAAAATGGTATACGCGTAAGTCAACGGGCTGTCTAAATGTTTGTAAAAATTTGGTAACAGTAAGAAAAGTGGCGGCTATAAAAAATAGATGTTTATTAAAGCTTCAACAGCAGCGCGTTAAAGAGAATCGCAAATTATGCTCGCCGAACGTTTTCCATAGGTTCGCGAGTTTTCAAGAAAAGTTATTTCCTTGGAACCTGTTTCTTAATCCCGAGTTATGTACGTTCTTGAGATCGGCATCGATAGTTTCCTTTGGTTTCTGAAGCATGCACGCAGGTACCGTACTTTCTCCTTGTTCTCCCTTGTTTCGTCTAGTCGGGGTTCTATGCTGTTGTCCCTCCCTCCCCCCCTTTTTTCTTTTTTGTTTCTCTTCATGGAACGCTCGTCTGGCATGCAGCTGAATCCTTAGAAGTGAAAGTAGGTTATGTTTTCGATTTCGACCTGGGTTTTTATACGCGTCAATCCTTCCGAAAGCTACACGAATTGCGGACAATGAGCTTCGCCTTGCGCTTTCCTTTTCTATGTTCCGCGAATTCTAGAACATTTACGCGTCGAAAGTTCCGAAGAAATATAAAAGTACAACACGCTTGGAAGAATATAATTTCATACGAAATTTTCTACCAATTACGATGGAACGTTGGATTCCTCTCGTTGCAAACTTTCTGAAATACAAATTATAGTTATCGAGAGTGTGAAAACCGAGCCGGAAGTGCGATTTCTTGGAACGAAGTTTAGTCATCGCGTAACCACATTGTTCCTAGGTAACAATTTCTTATCGCGATCGGGAGAAACGTTTAAATTGTTGGTTTTTAGGATCGGTGTCACCGTTTGCGTCGGTAAGTGGCCGTGTTCGCGTTGTTCGACGGACAAAGTAACTACAAAGGCGTGTTCTATTCCCCCGACACGAACATATCAATGGCAATAACACGCAACGATTTGCATCAAAGATCGTTCATGACAACAGGTTTATAACGCGTATGAAGCAATCAGGATTTTATGCTCTTATCGTGTAATTTATAACGCATGCAAATCACAAATTTTACGAGACGACTTCCCGTCTGTGTGTATTTTTTCATTTGTACGAGTTTCTTGGTCGCTATCCGTTCGCAAACGTGCGGTTCCCAGGAATATAATCTTTGAACAAATGTCTACGATGTTTGCCCATCCTGCAGCCAACCGTTCCAACATCTTCGATCGATTTCGCCCGCTAAATTGTCTCCATTTCGCGAACCTTGAGTATTCGAAATAGGATCTAAGGAAATATCCGTATCCCCGTCGTCTTCCCAAGACTATTCTCACTTTGTTCGTATGCAGAAACATTTTTAGAAGCTGGAAATTAGCCAAATGGCTAATCTGTTGATCCACGAAACTATAGAACGCCATGTTTATCTTAATGTCTACGTCTGGAGAATTCTGTCGGTTCAAAGAAAACTCGCGTAAGTTATTGGCGTCGCGAGGTCGAAGAACGAGTTTCAAATTGCAAGCATTAGGGTCTTCTTTCAGGTTATTTTTATCACGAATTCTTCGCGCGTGTAATCTACGAATACTTAGCACCAGTTTCGTAATCCCTCGACGAAGAAGAGAAGGGAAGATAAATGAGAAATAAAAAATCGATTATACCATCGAGATGTTTATCTCGCGATCTACAAGAGTAGAATCGTACGAATTTCGAATTTTATGAATGAATTCGATAAATAATTCAAAGACACGGATCGTCCCGTTCTAATGTAATAAATACACGTTCCCAGTTAATTACCAAGGAGATAACGAAGGAATCGATTAAAAGGAACGCGAGAGTAAAACGAGGACGTGGCTACTTCTTGGAAAATTTAATTGATAGTCGGCGGACTCGCGGAAAATGAACATCTTGCTGATTTAATAGACAGAAAGAGAGGCATCGCGTAAACGCCCATTCGTCGCCATTGGTTCGTAACCTTTCGTGTTTGTGACCGCTGGCTTCCTACTGACTACCAACGTGACGCGAATGTTCGATACACGAATAAGCTTCACCTTCTTCGACGATGCTGCCTCTTTCGTTTTTCGTGCAGTGCGCATGGGTATACCTGGAAGGAAGTACGCCGGCAGCCGGAGCAAGTGCGTAAAAGGGGGTGCATCGGGTGCACAGGATGCGCCTCGAGCGCAGTGGAAGGGTCGCCACAAGTATCCAGTGTTGGTGTTGTCCGCGACTTCGATCGCGCACCATCATGATATGTACCAGAAAGTACGGGAGATAGGTTCGACGAGTACATCGATGGAGATAGCAACATTGAGCTTTCATTCGAAAGACGTCAGTCGCTCTAAGCAGAGATAAAGACAACGCGATCGTGGTGGTGGTGCTCGTTCGCGATATTAGCTCAATTACGACGTTTCGTTTTCCAATAATTCGGCTTCACCGACGATTAAATGGCAGAACGAGGGTAAACGAAAGTTAGTGTTGGTGTTATCGATAAATTTGATAGAATTATCGTTGGCAGACAGAACTATCTCGTCCCTGTCGCCATGATTCCGAGTCTAATCTATTTATTTTTGATGTCTTCGTCTAGAACGCGATCCATTAAATAACGCCCACTCGAACGGTTACCCTTCGCTTGCTGTCCTTTCGAATCAGTTACGAGGACGCGCGGTGAAGTGCCTGACGCGCGAAGAAGTCTTAGCCACGGTAAACGCGGTATGCGAGCACGAGAGCAGCGATTAAAGTGGACAGTGAACGAGTCGTCTTGACGAGAGGAAGAAATACAGTCATCCGACGACGAGTACGCGTGTAGGTAAGTACGTTACCTCGGACAACCGCAGCCACGTCAGCCACCCCTTTTCTTCTCGAAGGCCGCAACGCTTAGACGACTGACACGGTAGCCGTAACAGTTCACTCGACGTATGCTTTTACAGCATATCCATCTCCTGTAGCCAGCGCGAAGAATGCCAACCAAAGGACGAGGACGTGGACGAGAACGAGCAGAGGACGGGGGGGAAAAAGAGCGTTCGAAAGAGCTTGTGTGACGTTTGCAGGGGTCAGTCATAGGGAAGGGGCGCAAGCGCAGTTATGTTCGTGAGACTCGCGAAGCACATGGTCGCCCTGACTCCTCTTCCACGGTCCTGTCTCGATTTCCTATCTTTCCTCTGGGGTTCAACCGTCTAAATAATTACTTTGCCTAGTCGCAGCTCTATTTACAAGAGTGTTTGTTTATCTTACACGGCCTACCGTGACGAAAGGGACGCCTCGAGGAATAATCCTTCGAATTCCATTTAGAAACCGCGATGGCCAAGGATCGTTGTTTATTCAAAGTTCGATCAGATTGTTATATTCTTGGATAAGGTTACGAGGTTTGTAAGTAAATACGTTGTTCGGGACTCGACGATGAGTAATCAGTGAATGACACTTGTTTTGAAAGTGAGGAACGCGCAAAAGGATCCATCAGGACTTTGATCGAAGTGGTTTATATTAAGTGTTTGGAGAGAATGTTCTTCGAAGAAGCGAGAGAAGAGAAAAGGAGCAACAATCGTTGAAGAGTAGATGGTCGTTCAGTGCATAAACCCGATAGATGTTGTGATGTTATAAATATAGAGCGCTAATGGAAACGCACTATGCTGCCCGTTAGGCTCCAGGAAAAATAAATAGAGTTATGGAATGCACCGTCGCTCACTTTGACCCAATGTCTTTTCCAGAAGGTTATCCGGTTATAAAAATACTTAATTCTTGAAATAATGGACGCTACGAACGTACGAACAAAATTTGTGCAAGAAGAGAACATCTTCAATTTCCAAAAATTAAGGAATACGATATTTATTGCGTATATCTAATTTTTTAAAAAAGTAGAAAGGTCAAATTAACGAGTGTATTTTCAAGAAAATAGAGAGGCAAGCTTCGTTTGCCCTCTCCCCCCAAAAAAGACGAGTTGACCGAAGAAACACGCCGTAGGAGTTATGGGAAGTCGCAAACTAAACGTCCTTGACCCAGGGCAAAAAGTCATCAATGAAGTCTCCTTGTGCCGGCACGACTCGTAAATAAACATTATCGTTTCTTAAGATTTATGGACGAACTTTGCGATATTGGAAAAAGACCGTAGTGCGGTAGTGATCTATTATTGAACATTCGCGTGCTGACTGTAATAGAGTGCAGTGTCCTAAGACCACAAGATCGGAGTTCATCGATCGAAACCAAGGGTGAGTAAACTGATATACGCCTGTTGATCTTCGTAATCGTTCACCGAATTACTAAATAATTTTCTTTAGTCTATTTTTACTGTTATATAGGATACTTCATTTATTATGTAGATAGGTGACTATAAATTCGTTTAACTATCTATATAGCGACGTTTTATTTTCGAGTAACTGTCTGTTACAGCGAGTAGTATTAAAAATTCTAAATTATTTCACGTATATGACATTGCTTAAAACTTCGACGAATAAAAAAATAAATAAATTGTAATGGTAGGTGAAATTGTTAGTTGATTGTACGATATATGCATAGAACTCATTAAACAAGTGAGCTGGTTAGATATAACGTCTGGTGCACTACTTATACCCGCCATACCATTTAACCCTGACCTACCATCGGTGGCTTTATAGTATTATAGTATTATAGTATTTATAGCAGAAATGGACAATTAATACCCATATAATTAATAACTTGAGCATACGTACATACAATGTCCATTCGAGCTACTTGCAGCGATACGATGTAATTATATAACAGATATTAAACAAACGTTCGATGAGATTAGATTTTCTACGCGTGCATTTTACTGGTTTTCTAGCTGTCTGTTATTGAACCTTCTTATTATTGTAATATGCATAGTTCTAGTATCTAATGTCTGCGAATTTATCAAACCTACCTGCTATGTCAACAACATTACAATCCATGATATAAACGTGAAATCAATAACAGAAGGTTGCTCGCTTTTTATCCGCTGTCGACATAAACACGACTGGGTCGTAAGATTATTAAGATACAGATTCCGAACACGTTACGTTGAATTCGTTAGCTCTGGATAGTCTAACTGATGTTACGTAAGCCAAGCCGCATGTGTAGTAGTTTCGTTATAGGTATTCCACTCGTGTCAATGATAACGTTAAACAAAGGAAAGTAAAAGAAACATTAGAGCTTTCGTATCTTTAAAAAAAATCAAAATGGTATAGTTACAAAATTGCTACAAACAAAATTATTCGACTGCTGTCGGAATTTAAATTTCGCGTACGACTTTGATTAGAGGGAGAATGATGGAAAAGTAACTAGAAAATGGAGTTTCCAAATAACATGAAGCACAGTTCATAGGGCGTAGCCCAGGGGGCATTCTCAGTCATACAGGGTTTTCCAGAATATCCGCGGCTACGACAGATCCGCACCTTGGTTTTTACGATTTAAGGGAGAAAGACGAGCGTGGCGGGGTTTGAAATGCGGGGTGTAACTGTCAGTCATGCAATAAAACTTTTAACGCCTTCGTGTCCAATAAGCGTATCGTCCACGGAGTTTTACATTGGGCGGCGTCCCGCGGCCATTACGCCGTAACGGGACGATGCGGCACGCTGAATGGTCGCCTGAACCATCATGGCCGCTCTCTATCCAGGATTCTCCCCACCATTCCACTACCTACAGCGTTTTCCATCCCTCCGGCGAGACACTCTATCCTTGCGTATGTTGAATGTTCGAGGGTAAAGTAAGACGATACCAAGTTGAGCTTCGCTCGTGGGCAGGTAACATTTTGTAATTTTTACGATCGATGCATATAGTTTTCGCAATTTATATTTTACATAAATGCGATGACGACAGCTATCGTAATAGCGTTAAGTATAATTATCCAACGATACGATTTTTAAATCGAGTCGTGCTTCGATATAAATAATAATGTTTATGGTAATTTAGTATTATATTTCCTATTTTATGTACGTGATTCCAATGCAAACCGATAGAAACGATTTCTTTTTGCAGAGCTTATATTTTTTAAATTATATCATGAAACCGAAATTTAGTTTGACGTAAGAATTTTATATAAAATTACTTAGTTTATCTCTTATTTTCTTTATGTACGTATATATATTCATACTATTGCATAAGTATGCACATACATATGTATAGTTGTGGAGTTGCTCAGTTATGTACGATATGGGTCGATAACTTGTACCGCATCCTACTTTACCGATCGTATAAGTATTGCCTGCTAGATTTGCATTGAAGCAAAACATAACCAAACAATCCACTGTATATGTACTGACTTGAAAACTTTGCAACTTTTTTCATATTGCACGTTGCAGTTTTAGTAAACAATGATTTTGTATATTTCATGGATTTAATCAAGATCTTAATACAGATTAAGTAAGAAACTTATAAAAACTTTTTCGTTATATTTCCTTATTTTGCCTGCTTTTTGTATGCATAAACGATAATAAGATATAGCTCTCGGGATGCTTTTCAGTCTTAAAAAAAATCTCGGTTGATCGTCAAGCTTCGCATTAAAATTTTTATCTAAGATAGAAGATCCGGGTAGAAAGAAAAAATAAACTATGTACCTGGAGATGCGAAAGCTTCGAGGGAAAAAAATGAGCTTCAATTTCACCTCCTCTTGATGACGACGAGCATATTGGCGTCAACGTAGAATACGCGCCAGAGGCGAGTAAGGCTTACTTCGGAAATAGGCTGGGTGGGGAAACTCAATTTTACTAAAATCCTCTCGTGGCAACGGAGACGTGTATACATATTGTATATATCATATATACCTGTACGTTGTTACTTTCTGCCAGACAGTCTTCCTGCTTCGTCTCGCTTTCGTGTCAGCCGCCATGTCAAACAAACTACATTCATACCTATAATACGTATTCCATATGTTGCATCTATACGTTTGTGTTGCATCTATATAAGTGTATGTAGATCGACATTGGCTCGTACATTCGATACACATAGTAATGTCGCGAAGTTACATAGGTGGGTTTTGTCGTGGAGCCATAACTAGAAATACGATGTAGTACATAGGTTGCAAACCCATAAACCCCCACCTCGTCCGGGTCTTCTCGAGGCTTCTTCAGACAGCGTTACGTTTACCTAGGGCCGAAACGACCGCGCACCACCTACGGCAGCAACACCTTCGACGACGAAAGTGACGTAGGTTGGAACGTTGACTCGTCGACGTCGACGGCAGCGCCAATAAACAGGGCTCCCGCGCCCGCCTGACTTTCGATTATGTCATAGACTACATATTTCATCGGGATGTGACCCTGCGAAAGCGCGCGCTCATCCATTAACTTTCGCGACATTAGCGTGTGTTCTGAGAAAATATCACATCGATCTGTCGAAGTCGAAAGCTATATGAGAATATAGCATCGGAGCGTAAGTGAGTGACTGGAAATACGTACGTTGATTAATCGTAAGAGTAGGATTAAGAAAACGTCGCGACATGAGATCGGGGACATTTCTTGGTTAGAATAAACCCGCGCGCGCGCGCCTAAACTTGACGGGTAATCAAGCTATGATTCCCTTCGTCATGTATATTGGGGGATACGCGACTGTTCTTTGGTATTCTATGCGTACATGTATGCGAGGACAGAAGAGGAGGAACTCTGCAGGGATTAACTGTGACCAGTTCGTGCCACGACACGCAGCCGGGTCGATCGTGAGATTCATTAAATCTTATCCGACGGACTGTAAAGCTATCCGTAGCTATAGTATTACCGGAAAATTCGTTTGCTCGGACTCTATCGGCTTTATGCACGTCGCGAACGCCAGTGAACGTACTTGTTAATGCGCATGCGTCCGGTTGTAATATGGTATCCTTCTCTCGGAGTGGCAACATGCGTGTTATACAACCACGTGACCGCTTTAGTTTTGGAGCTGAATAATGCACAGTTTATATCGGAATTTTCTACCAACACGCTTTAATACAGGTCAGTACCGTCTTTATGCTTTAACATAGATTCTCTCACGCCCTAAGCTCTCTTCGGAACTTGTCTCCTACTGACGAACTGCCGAATGTCATTCACGTAGGTTGTCACGTATTTCGATAGTCCATAAGAGACAAACAAACTTTCGCATGCCAACTTTTCAGGCGGTCGTCATTAACATAGGCAACAAGTTAACGAAGACGATGCAATGTGCGGAACGGGCAGAAAAGTCATGTTAAATCATTGTAATGTATACGTTGACAAGTGTCAAAATATATTACACGTTCTAACCTATACTATCTTCTTTGTCTCTTGACGTTCATTTCTCGTTCCGAGTAGTCATAATACAGTTAAACGCATGATCTTCGAACATAACACTATCTCAAACCGTGATTTTAGTCTTCTTTAACATTATTGCAATAATATTGTTAAGATGTAAGTTTTACCGGTACTAAAATGACGTCAGAGTTTCTTATGTTCCGTTTATTGTCATATGATTGTTTTCACGTTTAACATCGTGAATATCAAATAGAATACCGCCGTTCTCGTTCGTTGTTGTCCATCGTTTGTCAAAGGGGCTTTTGCATTCATTACCAATCGTTCATCAAACGCAATTGTAATTACATTCCGCGAACGTAACGCGTACTTAGACAATCATAGCTTAACAAGCTACTATATATTCTCATGAACAGCTGAGAACACGTTAGTAGTTAGGATAAATTCCTGACGATGGCGCGCCAAGATATTCGATCGGGGTATCTTTACGACAGTATATAAATCTTTTTGCTCCTGTTGAATCATTACTCCGTAGTCGCGATTAATTCCAAATCAGTGGGGATGTTGCAAATCGTTTAAATCTTCGTAAAGCACGCCTTTCGGATTTATACGAGATAATGAATCATTCGTTGACAGACTGAAATCAAAGTGACAGCTATCTAAAATGTATTCAAAGATTCGGGTTACATATTTTCAAAGGAAAGGCGCGTGTCAATAGGAAAATGGTATTTTTCATGGTTTACTATATTTTCATACAAATCATTAAGTTATCTTGGTTCAACGTTATTTCGAACAATTTTAGATATATTCTTTGTAGGTATATATAAGCATGTTTCAATGCATAGGTATACAATCTTACGATGAAAATGGCGAAAAAGCAATCGGGATGCAGACGAGCTTGCCTTATACGCGAACATTTTGTTTAGGCTTAATAAGAGGTAGGGAACGTTGGATACGCAGTTTTACCGTAATATTCATAAGCTATAAGCTATTACATTTTATGATTCTACGTCCTTACATTTGATTTATCATTGTCCACATACGGGTAATTACGGCCTCCCGCTGATCGTTTGATTTATCACAATTGTACAATTAACCACGCATCCTGGCTGATTTATGTTTGAGAATGTCATACGAAGCGTGTACATCCAACGTTGCAGCAGCTGACATTCAGGGCCAGTTGGTACGTAAAGTAAAGTCCGAGTAAGGTTCTTTTCTTCATTCTTTGGATTTTCTCTTTTTTGCCTTTTTCTCGTGTTAACGCTATGTAGATTACGCGGCCGCAATACAAAATAGCCTCAGCTTTCGTCTCACGCGTACATGCCTTTATTTCGCTCATTTCGTATCTCGTGTTATCTCAACAAGATTGCCTGTTTACGCAATTACGAATTTCGAAGGTCGTGAATTTTGCAAGAGAAAATAGGAAGTCGCGATAACGCTGCAATTTCGTTAACACTCGCTCGCATACCATGCTTATTCGTAATTAAACGTAATTAAAATATGTCCTAATTTATCGTTAAGCCTTATTTCGAAGGATAGTTTTTATACCAGCAGGTGAAAATAATAAATCGACGCGATAAAAACGTATATAGCGCTTCGAAGATTATAGTCGTAATAATTTAAAAATATCAATCGCGATACAATATGTGAAGTTTGATCGTTTTATTTATCTTCCTTTCTACCTGCACGACCGAAAGACGTTCGAGCAAAGATACAAAATTGAGACAGAAGAACCAAAACACAAATGACACGTGATGGTAGAACGTAATCGAACGGAACGGAAGCTCGGTGATGCGAAGACGTGATAGAAATTGAAAACCAAATTCTTCTATCGTTCCATCCTTCTTCATCCTCCTTCCTCGCGTCTCGAATTCAGCCTTGAGATACAGCCCACAACAGCCAAACTAAAAATACGTTAAATATTAATACGTTATAAATATTAAACGTTTATTTGCTGTTATTTTTAATAAAAATACATATTAACGCATAATACGAGAGAATAAGAGATTATTTATTTCGCGAAGATGTATATTATTTACCATTATCCAAAAAATTAAAATCATGCCGGTAGATAATATTATAGTTGTTCCTAAAACTGTATAAATCGATACAAACATACACACAGCTTATTAACACCGACACAAGCAAAGTAGAATTCCAAGAACTACGTTCTACCGATTCCTGAAATCAATAAACCTGAAAGGGTTACGTGTCCAGTCCGAAATGGCGTTAGATAAAAGAGGCAGGTTCGGTCAAACATAGTCGAGCGCGACAATAGCACTCAGCTAACGTCCGCGATAAAACAACTAGCGTTTGCCGGAGGGATGCGAAATCCTGATGCAGCGTTCTTTTGGTAGGTCGTCGAGCCTTCTAACGTTCGTGGATCACGCGAATGTTTGTCAACGTACGAAAGGGTAAGAGAGATGGATAAAGATCTGCAGGGTGTGTCTTCCTGTAGATTCGCGTCGGTGACGCGGTGTACATGGCAGAAGCGGCGAGAGTACGGTGAAAGGAGGCAAGGTTGATAGCCGGACGATTTTAGCTAGTACAATGTCCCCGGTGCATAATCCAACGAAAACCGCAGGCGCTCGGCGCAGCCACGAAATATTTTGCCGGGCATGAATAAATTCGGAGCTGCAGCGTTGCCGCAGTGACCAGAACCGTAGTTCCATCATAATGCAGTCGTTGTAGCGGTTTCACGAGGCTCGTCCATACGAAGCGTCTATCCACCTTCGTCGCCTGCGTATCCGTGCTTTCTCATTTGTTTGCCGAACTCGCTCGTCACGCATCCTCCGCATTTGATCCTCCTCTGCGAAGCCAGCCTGGCCGAGCAATAACGTACCTACTTGCCTTTAACTGCGAACTGCACTCTCGACGTTCGTCTATTGCTACATGCATGGATTAAATCGGTTCGAACGAACAGCGGGATGTAACGCATCGATATTTAACGTTCATAGATACATACGAGTTACTCGCGACTATAACATTTTCTTTATCTTGTTAATTAATCTTGTAACTTTAGACTATACGCGCGCGTATGCAATGTGCGTGAATTACTCGTGGCTGTGAGTCAATGAACGCTAAATAATCGAGATTGAAATACAACGAGGATAAATGCGATTTAGTAGAACTATCTCGTCAGATCGTATCTTCTCCGTTGAATAGGTGCCACGGTCTCTGTCGTTAACGCGAGATGGTAAAGTACCGGTTCGCTGAACGTGGAAGCCAACGTTTGCCATTTATAATCGCGAACTAATTGGAAACCGTGAGCATTTTTTACCTAATTGGACGTTTTTTTTTCTAATCGATCTTCGTATCGATCATTTACGATGTAGCACCCGACATAGTATAGAACCGTTTCGGATTATTTGACAAATAGGTATACTTCGCGATAAACTTACCGAAAGGCCACGGCGTGCTTGTACGTACGTCCAGGCATCGATACGAAAGATTCCAAGTGCTCGTTAACGTTTTCACCGGAGGAGAATTCTTCAAAGATCTTATCGATCCTTCGTCGTAGCGTAACCGTTTGAGTGGCCTTCGTTGACAATGCTCGAATATCGTAACATTCTCACGAGAGATTGAACGAAACTTTCCGTCGGTCTACCCGCCTACGCTGACATTCTGTGCTCCCCACTTTTTCTTCCCAGTCTTCCAACCAGGAGGTTGCGCCTTTTTTTTCTCTTCCATCCCTCCCTTAAGGCTACCTTTTACGTTTCTTCCAATAGGAAGTCTCACCTTTGCCAAATTACCGTGGATGCACGGGTTCCTTTGGAGTTTCTTCTTGCGATGCCACTCTTCTTCGCTCGTAGCATTTGTGTACCCTCGTTCTCTCGCTTCTCTTTCCACCAACCTCTTCGCCGCTTCCGCTTCGATAAGCTACAATACGTGGAGAGATCAGCGTTGTACGTAAAATTTAGTGCGAATATAACGAAAGAATTCCCGCTGCAGCGTTTCTCCGTAGCGTGGAACTATGTAACAAGCGAGCCTTACCTGGCAGCAACTATAAGAGCAAAGGGGTATGTGAAAAAGTTTGCATGAAAAAATTCTTCCGCATCGACCGGCTCACGGCTGGGTTACGTCCTTCCTGGAGAACGGCCAACGAGCAAAAAAATTGGCCAGCCCTTTTTTATACCTCGACTAGCCATTTAACCGGGAAGGATACCGTTGGTCTTCTCCAACGATACCGCTAGATTGCTTTCCTGTTAGAAACGAGATCATGGTCATCTCTCACGAAACTAACCTGCAACCAAGACCGTATGACCGGCAAGCCTGTGGTTTTCGTTTCACGGCTTCAATATCCGCGTGTAAAGTCTCCTACTTGCGTGAAAAATATTTCGTTCCAAACCACACGTCGAATGCTGTATTCGTTTGAAATAGTTCAATATTTCTTGGCCAAAGGTAGTCTGAATATTTGCTGGTAATGTAAAAATTTTGACGATTAGGTGTATGTACGATGTTTGCAGTTGTAAGCGTGATATAAATTGGTATTCTCCCACGTAGTCAGATACAATTACAATTCGTTGTGATATGATATTTAGATATACCTACTACTGGGTTATGGCAGAGATAAACCAAACTCATAATACAATCATACGCGGATTGTAAATTAAATTGGTCTTCGTTATCCTATCTTACGTTGTGTTATACAAAGACGATCACGCGCGGAGACGTAAAATGTTGTAATTAAGGAATACCAACGACGTTTATGAAATTATGTATTCGTGAAATACACCTGTACAGTCAGTTCGCCGGCTATTGTACACACGGTCGTCCTACCGCAAAAAAATTACATCTGCACACAACGATGTATCTTTTTGCATTTGCAAATGACTCTTCCGTTTTGCAACGTGCATATGTATGAGCGATCATTACAGGTAATTATCTTCACCTGCGCGCATAGAAGTTTGTAGTTCTCTAGAATTATATCATATAAAGGATAATTGTACGTGTGTGGGTTCGTGGAATGTTGATTCATGCGGCCGGCGGGACCAAGGGCTGCGAGTATAACGTGTACTTGGACTCGGTTTTGTTTGATTTGCCTAACTATATTCAGGCCTCCGTTCTAGACCTTCTCCCGGAACTTATTGCATCGATGCCAGCGAGGATATTTCGTTCCAGTTACGATCGTATTTCCATCGTGCATCAATCGCTCATCTTATCGATTTCCTGCCTGCTTATTTCCTTTTCTTTTTTTTAGTTCGCAGCTTTCCGCTTCCCCATTCATTTTTCTTTACGATCCACGTATAACGAATTGTAGAATCTGTAGCTGACAAAAATCTATGGCGATGAAAAGTTAAGATCAGATTTAGAGAAAGTTTGTTTATATGTATAGATAGATTTCCAAGTACCAGAAACACGATATGCGAGTAATTGGAAAAGTAGAAATAAATAAACGTGAAATGTAAAGGTAGAAATTAAATATATCGATCTTCGAACAAGCAAAAAGCGAAGAAATTCGATAACTCGAACAAAAACAAAATGAATTTTTATCTTTTACTTAAGTATCATTCGAGAGGCATACACAAGCTTTCAGAAATATATATTCGTTTAAAGATTTTGTTCGTCGAGGACTCTCGGTCAACTCGAACCTCAGAGTCAAAATATTGCCCAAGTATCGCACGAGTTGCTCTCTGTAGACAACCTCTTCGAATTATTTAATACCAATTTCTCAGAGCGTAGTACGCGAAAATAACGCGGGCAAGCCTGGCGGACTGTGCCTCCCCCCGTTTGAACCAGTCTTACTCCGAGGATTATTTAGTACAGCTTTTATCGAGCCGTGCCAGCAACAGTGTTCTCTCGAGCCCTCGGCCAATGGCAGACTCGGATTCACGAACCATAGGAGTCTCGAAGATCCGTATACGTAAATTGAAGTCGTCGTTGAACCAAGAGGGCGTCTAGGACTTCTCAATTAACCGTCTGGGCCAGCTGGTCTCAAGTATAACCAGAGTCGAGCGTTCAAAACGCAGGCGGCGATATCGTAAAGAGGATTCTTTACGCTCATTCGCGGTTGATTGGCCTGGCAGTCGCAATGTCCGGTGTTTATGCTTGTACAGGGAAGCCTCGGTTCAGCTGTTGATCACTATTTTCGCCCATTATTCTCCTCATTATTTTTAGGGATGTCTAACTTGTTGCAATGCTGGCGTCATGAAACGATGCCATGAATTGACGATGTTTTCGAGGCATATCTTTCCAACCGCGTCAAGACGGGATCACACTCCCGTGATTTCACCTTTTTTCTTCCTCCGTCATTCTTGGAATATCGTTGACTGTAGCTTCGCCGGCCGATTTTACGACACTCATCATCGAGTACGCCTCCAAACGAATATTTTCCTTGTTGACAAATTGTACGGGATCTGCAAAATCCTCGCTTTGATATTTTACACGCGAACCAGCAGCGTTTCTTTCGATATTTTCGTTCGGACGATATCTCTCGATTTTTGCGAAATTTCTTCTACTCTGTGATATAGATCGTCGTTCGAAATGAAACAAAGGAAGGTAGCTTTCCTCGTGACGATTGGAAAAGTGGAGGGGCTGGTTTAAAGTTCCTTCATCAAGAACGGGTTTCGTTCGCGAAATTTTATTCGCTCTCAACGAGATGTAAAGCGTATTACATTGTTGACGCGAAGATTGGCTACGTAAAACTAAGACGATGTAAGAAGGGCGACGGTGGAGCTAGAAACGGCGAGGCGAGGACATCGGCAGGAATGTCGTCGACGAATTTTCAGGGTAACGTAAGAACGCGGTGAACGCGAATGTGTGCGGAACACTCGGTCCTGTGTGTCCGAGTGTTTCATCGCTATGTAACCTACGGCTTTATATAAAGCCATGTACTCGAGGGATTAGGGACGGGTTATATATACATATATCTATCTATGCGTCTACCTCGATGGCGACGGTGGAGAAGTCTCATTAGACCAAAGTCTTGCGGAACGAGACGAGGAAACTTGAGGCGACACGGATATTCGAAGGAAGACATGAAAACTTGGAGATTGTGAAAATGCAAGAATTTCACCGACGGTTGGTGAAGAAACGGGCATGGACGGAGAGATAGAAAAGCGAGCAATGGGAGGAAAACGATAAACGGATAGTCGAGAGGGACGATAGGTAAAAGGAAAGAAGAAAGATATTCCTGGAGAGAATCAGCGGAGATTCTGGCCGCTGTATTCTTACCTTAACTCCCTTCGGACGTACTTTATGCCGTCTTTAAACGCTCATTATCTTCTATACTGTTGCGAGTAAAGTGTAGGGGAAGTTTCGATCGAAACGACATAGCCACCAGGACGATTCAATTATTTTTCGTCGAGGCAAAAATAAAGAACAAGAAAGTTTATACACTACTATGTAGATATAAATATCTGGATACTTCTGAATTATCGATACAGATAGATTACAAATGAAATTCTTTATAGAAAATATAGCTGGGAATCTTGTCGGATGAAACTCTGTAATCAAAATTTAGTCTCTCATCTTATATCAGACAACCATACAGCTATTGCTAGTAGATGTCGATAAAACATACTATTAATATTAACTAGAACAAATAAGGAAGCAATAATAAGTGTGAGTTAGTAAGATACGCGTTTCTGCATAGCCACATTCTAAATATTTATGTAGATTTTACGAAACGCCAGCTATTTGTTAGAAGCAATTGTGGAATTTACACGATGCAGGTGTATCGCTTGTTTCAGTTTATATTTACTAGAACGTTTAATCCCAATAAATAACAAAAGCTAAAGAATTGACGATAGAGAAACTTTCCTGGATCATAATCTTGAAAATATTAAATAATTCTGATCGAATTGCACCAGGTACCCAAATATTTACGAATGATATTGATATGTATAATATATAGTTTTCGCTAATTTCTACTCGGACGAATAAGAAAATATATTTGTCCGTTCAAAACTGTCGATCGAGTCTGTCGAAGGGCGGAAAGAGTTGACGAATTCGTAGCCGCGTGATAAAATTTGGCATCCTGTGGCTGGTTAGTCCGGCGATGCTTGCGAAAAAAGGTCGCATCAACGGGACGACTGTCTAGACAGTGATCAACACACGGGACTGTAAAACTTTGTAGCCACGTGATCCCGTATCGGCAACGAGTGTTCTTGCTTTCGCATACATATATATTACAGCACAGTGCTGGCCGGGAGAAGGCAATGGCGTAATATATTTAACAATGTCTCACGATATGAGACGTTTTTACGGAAAGTCGTTGGCATAGGAATTGCTTCTTGGATCTGGTAGAGCGGAGTTCGAGGCGAACACATTGGAAATGAGTTTGCTCCTCTAGGTACCTAAACTTCGGGGTTACGCTTACACTTGCACATGCATGTGGCTCCGCAGGGCGAAGCTCGGCCCTGCGCCCGCGCACAGACCAACCTAGCTGCATGAAATTCGAACTTTTATAACCGATCTGGTCATTGCGTTGGATCTAACTACGCCACGGCGTCTTCCACTTTAATCCGCCTCTATAGAACGAAAACTCGGGCGAGCTTATTGCAAAGTTTCAATTTTTTCGAAGCAAAATCGCGATGTCTTTGACTCATTTGTCTCATTTGACAGCGTTACGAAAGAAGCGTTACCTTTTTATTTCGACGTTATTTTTTTCTATCGGCGTTTTAAAATTTTGTGGTATCGCGTAACGTACCATCCAATTTTATCGTGAAACGTTTGACACCATAACAAGGTGTTGTTATAGCAAAAATATACTATTACTATCGATCGTTTGAATTATATAGAAAAATAATGTTTTCCTTAGGAAAAAGGGGAAAGAGGTATTCGCCAGGAAGTAAAATAAAGAATTCAAGAAATATGTGAAAATGTTATAAAAAGTATTATTGGAAAGGCATAAATTTATAAAACTGCTAGGTGCTAGGTAGTCGTTTGTTTGGTATTATATTTAGCACATACTTAATAGGGATGATTCCGTTTAAAAATTATTCAACAACAAGGTGATAAAACTTCTTTTATGACACGCTGTGCGAAGAAGGATCGGAGTGATTCCTTCGAAAAGAATGGAAAATATCTCTATCCTCTTTATCCTTCGCAAAAATTCTTCCGCGCATCCGTACAAAGTAGCGAAAGGGTTGCGAGGAAAAACGCATGGCTGCTTGACCGGACAAACAGATTTCGTTAACCACTCCCTTTTGGGTTGGCAAAAACAGTGGGATTCCTTTCTTGCGCGACCGGCCATGGTTCCTGAAAGCTTGGAAGAAAATGGAAGGCGCGCGGGGATGGAAAAAAGAAAACCGAAAAGCTCTGGAAGAGGGCAAAGACTGGAAGGGTGGGAGGATCGACGTATTCCGGGAAGGTTGGGTTAGGTTGCAACGACGTTTTGCTAGAAACGTCGACGTGGGAGGTGGGCGAAGAGGGCAGGGACGAGAGGGGACGAGAAAGGTTGGGAATGAGGTTGATTCTCGAGCGAGGTCACGTATTTCGAAGCCAATCTAATACACTTCGAGAAAGATGAGAGCTGGAAGCCGGGACGAATGTCTGCCTCTGAATTGAACGGTCTCAAATACTGGCCAACCAATGCGCAGGGTCTTCACCTTCCAGGCAAATTCACGGTCTGGTCGAGAGAACGCGTAATTCCATTCCTTGTGCGCAATTAATTAAGTATCGGTGTACTCGAGCCAGCTACGCGTTCATCGACGATCCTTCGATTAATCACAGCATTTCGTTTCATTTTCCAATCATTTTTAGGAGCGATTCTCTTTGGCGATGTTTCATCGCTGATAATATACATGGTTAGAGGGAAATATAGATGAACAGAACGTATTAAACGTAGCTGTGTTTCTATGGAAAGTCTGATTCGCGTATTAACGGAGTGAGATACCTGTACCACGGTATATACATACGTATGTAGTTGGTATATAGGTAATTTTCTAGATGTCAGAATCGTCGAAACGTGTAGATATTCTCGTGTGATTATATCGCTGGGATTAATTACAAAGTCCTTTACTCGAATGAGTTAATCAATGCTCGGAAACCTTATGCTCCTATAAATCGAATACGTAGAAATTTTAGGATTCGCGATTATGTATTAGGATCGAGGTAAATTTGGTATCTGAAGGAAAAGAACTACGTAACGGTAGAACGATCGTTCGACGAAACTTTTAATTGCGACATCGACCGATAGAAGGTAAGGTACAGAATCTCGGTAGTTTCGAAAGCCCTACGGAATTGAAGGATCCTACAATTTCGTGGACCGTTGACCCGTAATGATAACCATCGGGAAGCTAGGAGTCTTGCGTAATAGGTGAACGTAAGGAAGCTCATAAAACTGCATACCCCGATAGGGTTTCTTCGTAGACGACTTTAATTCGTTTCCCTTTTTGCTATCTTCTTTCGCTTCGTTTTATATCGCTAAGAAATATATTAATTTCGCGAATACAGCGTGAGAGTAGAAGAATAACGTAAAACCAGATAAAGGGAAGAAGAAGGCGGATGAGAGAAAAAAAGGAAAGGTAGCGCGAAAAAAAATAGAATGGGGAAAAATGCATAAACTTTTTTGCTCGTAAAGCGGCCAATTCTATTTTTGAAATCCTCGAGCTCTCTGGCATTTAACCGTGCCATACGGTTTTTTTTCCTTTTTATTATTTGGCACTCGTGAGTCGGCAAATATATACGTAAAATGTTTTATGTAGCCGTGGCCTTTTCAGTTTCTGTGTTGCACAATATACATTCTAGATATATCTAGGTGGAACAATGCGTGCATGCGCGCTATGGGCGAACCAGTGAAATGCGCAGAAACTGCAGCATCCAGGGCGACGCCGACGCCGCTCGCCAACGGTGAATTCACTTATCTGCGTTATACATGGGGCCGTTGCATGTAAAATACTTATATATTCGCCACTCGGAATCCAGTTTTCTTGTCATATTTTTTACAGACGAAAAGGTACGCGATGACAGCGGCGAAAAGCGAAGTTAATTGTCTGCGTGTTACACGCGCGAGCACTGTACATTAAATACACAGAAAAGGTGATGTAGAATGCATACAGCTTCGTGACGTAACCACGACCGTTCTACGAGGAAATGTCGACGCCAAGATTTCACGTTGTATCGCCTAAAATGTTGCAATAATTTAAGGCTACACGGCGCCGAGCTGCGCCGCGTTATCTCGAATACCTTCGAAACTTTCTTTTTCGTTCCATTCCACCCTCGTCCCACCCCCTTCTCCGCATCGCCCTCTCTCTCTTTCTTTCTTTCTCCTTCTCGGTGTCGCATTGCGAGAAACGACCGAAGAATTTATGCCCTCTTGAGGAAAATTAATTTAAGCCTGGAATATTGAAAAGTGATAAAACAGCGTGTTTAAAAACAGCGCCGCCAGATAACGAGCGACTATCGTAAATGTAGATTGAAGCGAATGGTCGCAGCTGGGACAATCGAGAACAAGGGGAGTAAAAATGTATTACTCGAAACATATCGAATTTTATCACGAGCTGCGTAAGAAGACGAAAGATCATTAATGCATAGGCATGCAACGTTAGCTTTAACGTATTCGTCTTGATATCGCAAAATTATACGAACGAGATATCGTATCGTTGTTTTCGAAATTCCGTAGGTCTTTTTATTGCAAACGAGATATAAACAGATTTAGGTCTGATCCGAGCAAAATATAAATACTCGAAGATTTCGACTGGAATTTTCGCGGAAATTTAATGGATCTCGTTGTCGAACGAAACTAGAGAGCGAATAACCGAATAACGTTTACGATACGACATTTCGTACGAAGTACGAGAATATTTTGAGTTCAATGTAGAGAATTTGGGTAGATTCGCAGTGCGCCGCCGCCATCATCCTCTTCCTGACAAAGCAAACGAGAAGACGTGCGCGCGTCGCACGACGGGTCGATAAAATGGACAGCCTTCTGCGTGTCTTCCTTTATCCTGAACTTTCGAATGCATCTCCAGTGGTTTTATCTATGCACAATCAAGAAAACTATCGGCCAAGAACATGAGAGGCGTGAAACAGCGTCAGCAGGCAAAGCATAAATTCTCTTACGATTATTTTGTAGCACGAGCTCACGAAAAATCAACACTGAAACAAGCATATTTCCATAGTTTTTGTCGAATAACAAGAGTAAACTCTTTGAAACTCGTCGCAACGATCCTATTTTCCGACGATTTCGTTATTTCATCAACGGCTGAATCGCATCGCGATCGCTTTCGATATTCATCCAGCAATCTGCCATTTCTTTAAAGTTTTTACCATACTTTTTTGCTACAAACGTCTAATTATCTAGAAAGTTACAATTAGTTTTACATGCGAGAGAATCGGCACATAAATACACTTTGTATTTAACTAGAGAGAAAGAACGCGTTGTAGGTGTTTAACTAAAGAGAAACAACGCTCCGTATTTAACTAGAGAGAAGCAGCGCGACGGCTGAAACGGTTTCAAGCTGCGGGCAGTTTCTATGAAATTCAAACGAAGTTTTTGCAAACCGATAATCATTTCTGCCTGCTAGTTTTTATAATCGTAATTTTCATCGAATTTTAGCGAATTCTAGGAATAATATTTTCGAAAGGAAATTGGCCAGCAGCGGAGAATTTCGAGGAGCCATGGCGCCGCCCGCCAATTCCCGCTGCTTTCTGCTTCATTGGTCCGTCGCTTCGGTTCACTGCAGATTAACCCTCTCGCGGAATTTACGAGCGTCCTTCCCGCGGCTGATATATTTTTAAACAGTATCGTCGCGGTTCCATCGTTGATTGCCGAGGGTGATCTTTCACCAATTAACCCTCTGTTCCACGATAGAACTATGCCATCGAACGATATCGCCGTTGCAATTTGTTTTCTACGAATAGAAAAAGTATTCTCGTTCGTGGAAACCCGTTGGCGTATCTTTGGAAAATTCTTCGTTCGATTCTACCCTAATTGGTCACTGTCGCACAGCAAATCGCACGAATTTCTTCGTTCTTCGTTGAAATTCCGTTGTTATTTAAAGGACACACGGAATAAACGTGATAACGTCATCTTCGACGTAGCCAAAAAGAAGAAAACGAGTTAGATCCAAAGATATACCTAAACATTTTGAAATAAACAGCAACAACAAATAAGAAGCGATGCCTTGAAATACGAACTTGGATTTAAAAATTACTCTCTCATAAAATACGAAACTGCATCTTATATCTTCCTCTAGGGTCTTCATTTGTGATTGAGCAAGATAGTTACCTAACGAGTGTTACCTATAGCTTGGTGTTTTAACCATCGTGTTAAAATTAGTCTCTGTTACGGTGTCAATAACACCGTTAATCTATCATGTACAACAGGATTTCGTGGCGTCTGTTTTCTTAATGGATGGAATGGGACGTAATTCATAATAAAGATCTTCTAATCATTTTGGGCAATCTGTTATAGTAGAACAGACACGTTGACAACGGCAATGATACTTCTACTTGGCTTTCGATTTTAACATTGTCACGTAACATCGTTAAGAGATGTCACATCCTAAAACACGGGCTGTACATCATCCTAGACTTTCACAACGCAAATCCGTAAATCGCCGTTTCTATTTAAAGGAATTGGACTGTGTGTAACGCGTTTATCAATGCGAACGAATGATTTTCACGAACGTGCATAAAGTTTCGCGTTGGTAATTCCTTCGGATTAAACTTATCGAACTCCGAATCTCTCTTGGTAACTTTAACGATACTGTACAGTTGGGAAAAAGTTCTGTTGGAAATTTAGCGGCAACATGCTGCAAGCATCGCATGGTAGAAGCTATTTCCCGGTAGCAAAACTTTCCGCTCGGTCGTAAGAGCTTTCGCGCGGTTTCAAACTTTCAAGATCCAGGCCAGCGACAATTTGGGTCCTTCTCCGTTCGCGTTGAGCTTAAAAACGAGCCAGTGTCGTCGAAGAAGTATGTGCAACGAAGTCTGAGCAAGATTTTGAAGTTTGCGATAAACAACAAAGACCGCTTCGACGTTGCAAGAATTTCTCCAGCAAAGTGACAAATGAAATTACAAGCGAAACTACATAGAATACTACTAATTAATTCTACTCGAGGAAAATGCTAGAAAACATTACAGAGATGGCTGGTAGGTATCAGGACGGCCATGTTGAAAGTTGAATGCCGCAGGCGAGATGTAAGTTCTTAACTAATTTCGGATTCCGTCTCGTTTTTACGATAAAGCGGGTAATATCGCGCGGCTGCGTGGAAAAAAGGGGGGAAAAATTTTTCACGCGAGTTGCGCAAGAGCTGCTCGCTGTCTCGAGTTGAAAGTTTTCGAGATCGGAGTCGGCGACATTCTGCTTCTTTCTTGGAACTTGTAAAGCTTAAAAGCACTTGGAGGATTTATGCTCAAGCGCGTATCAGGGAGGGAATGAAGGAAGGAAGGAAGCAAGGTTGGGAGAAAAGAAAGAAAGAAGGACTGCATCCTTCGGGCTAGGATATCAAGCGAGCAAGGAAAAGCCTTTAAATTCGTAAAAGTTTAGAGCATGCCGGAGTGCAAGGAAGTAAATTTAGAAATGAGAAGTTTGGATCCGTCGTGAGGAAGCAAGACAAAGCTGGCCGCACAGAGGCTGCAGCGTGTTTCCCTTGGAAAATTTAATTTCAACCTTAACCCTTCTCCCGCTTTTCGCTTGTAAGTTCGCGATAAATTTTTACGTCGACGCGATCCGCTCGACTGAGATGTTTCCTCCGAAACAGCCGTGAGGAAATCGAGCGCGGCTTGTCCATAAGAGAGAGAGAGAAAAAAAGAAAAGGAATAATAGAAACGGGTACGACTAATTAAAATAACTCTCTCGTCCGTCTATAACAGAAAAACGAGTGCTGGGTTATTCGACGAATATCTGTGGAATATTTCGAAATGTATATAAAGAACATCTGAAGTGAAAGAGAGGAACGAGCAACGAGGGACAAACGTGAAAATATCGTCGAATAACGATTCTACCGGAGGTTTATTTAAATGACGATCCGAGGATACGATGTTACGCGGCGATACGATTCGGCGGGGCTTACTCGATCGAATGGCGAGCCACCCAAAAATAATGAAGCCAGCCTCGCAACCAGAAAAACGACGGAATCGAAAAGAAACGAGATTCCGAAGGCATCGCGACGATCCCTCCGAACGGTGGATTCCATGGCGTAGCGAAGACATAAGTTCCGAACTAATTTCAGGTTTTACTCCTTTTAGGGGAATAGCTTGTAATAACCGGCAGCGAGAGGTGGATCAAGGTAACCCTGAATGGGGAGGGGAAAAAGAGATGCGGCGGCAACGAGAAGAAGGGATGGGTTCCATGTGGTGAGAGTTGATTGGATACGATAGGTCAGAGAGAAATCGGGGTATAAGAAGCAGAGAGGTAACCGGATCAAGGTAGCAAAACCAGATCCATTAACGAGCTTCGGGGCACCGCCCTCTTTATCGCGAACGTCCTCGGCCCAACAAATGGGCCACCTGTATCTGTTCCGTGTAATATTCGCGTGTAATTGCCGACAAAGTTATAGCGCGCGCTCCTTTACCCGATATCCGATCACGGTTCCTTTGTTTTATCAGCGTTATCATAATTATTGAATTAACGCGCGTCCCCTACACGCTGAATTCCACCTGACTCGCCTTTTGCGGATCTGACTTTGTTCCGCTTAATCGCCGCGTAAACCAGCGTCGAATGGCGAACGAGATATCGACCGCTCGTCGTTTCTGTTATTGAAACGTATAAATGTTTTAAGGACGAGTTAACCACGGGAATATCAACGAATTTGAAGACATTGCTACACATAGTGTTTCATGCCTGTTCATCGAGAGAGACGGAAGATCGGTACTCGTGGAAATATTTTTCTACCGCAACTCGATTCACGATTACGTTGATACAACCGAATTAAGAATACGCGTAACGCGTAACGCCGATTCTTCAATTCGTTGAAGAAGCGTGACTCGCGAATTCGATATTCGCGAATCTGCACTCTTTGTCGGAATACGATCGACGGGGAGTTTCGAGAGCCCGAGGGCTAACAACCAGGATCGTATCGACGAAGAAGGCCATCAATGCAAATGAAGATATTACCACCGTTCACCCTCCTCCTACGTCACCTGCCAACATCGATCTCCAGCCTCCGCTTCGAGGTATCAGCCCTGAAATCGACTGCTTCCCATTCGAATCTGGTTGCACGTGATTTTTTTCGAAAATTACGACATCCAGTTAGTAATCGATTCGGTCTCGACCTGGCAAATAAAAAAGGATCGTAGACAACCGTAGAGAACGTTTAAACATCCGCGCTACTCTAACTGGATTCCATTGCGTCATCTCGTGTAATTAATCCTCGCGCTTTTTGCTCGTTATTCCTGGCAAAGATAATTTAGAAAAACGAAGACTACATGGGAGAATAGTCGGTATCCTATAGAAACAAAGAAATTCGTTAAGATCTTTTTTCAACGGTGGTATGATTCAATTCCTAGCGACTCTTAGGATCGTTTGAATTTTTTTTAGGGTACTCGGAACTCATTTATACGCGATTTCCACGAAGCGATCCACTTTCAGCAGCTAGCGGCGAGCTGCGTCGGGTTCACACAGCTTCGAAACGCAAGGGGAAACCACCCAGAAATAAACGTTCAACTTAGAAACGGTTTAAGAGAACACCGACAGAAATCTTCCCCTGCTGCATGGAAAACACCGTAAACATTAAGGGTTGGTGAACACGTGTTACATCCAACGTTAGAGGCGATCGAGGTCGTGTCGAAAGCGCATATCAGTTCTCGCGAAAATTTACGTGGTTACTCGATCGTTCCATTTAGAAGACATCACAAGCCAATACTTTGTTCTAAATTGATGCATTAAATTGTCATATCAAGAATATGGTTTGGACGAACGGAACGGATTTTTGAAGTTGATTCGAGAAAGGAAAACACGCTAATTGAAGTAGATATTTTCGTACTTGGTGGATATTTCAATCAGTCGATGTAAGAAGCGTATCTCCTTCTTTGATCCTTTTAAAGTGGATTAGATCGCCAACGTAGATATCTGAAAATAAGCTTTTACCTTTTAAACAACGCGTACATGTAAATTGAAATCGATCAACCGAGAGACGAAGTCGGTTATAGAGGAAATGAGAAATGGAACGTCTCTAAGATTACATTAGACGCGGTATAGAAGTTTAATCTTGCCAAAGAATTTCACACGGATATTACTCGTACTTCGGGCAGAAGTAGTAAAGCTTCGAGGAAAATTTACTGCTCGGCTCGATCGGGTAGATTGAACTGGAGGGAACAATGAATCTCTCTATTAAAAGACGAAGGACGTTGGCTAATTACCGCGTCTGGCAGTTCTCCTTAGCACTTCTCGGCCCTTAACTCATCGTCGAGGGGGGAGGATCCGATCGTCGTGCGAGAAACCAATGCAATTTGTGACGTTCTCTGAAAGGTGTTCTTTGTCGAACCAATCTCGATAAGAGTATCCAAACATTGAGACACTCGACGGTCTGCGTCGTACACATACGCGTACGCGTGCACACACGGATACACGAGCACACCCTTATCTTATATACCCACCCACCGTTTTCTCGTTCGTCGTCGCTTTCATCAACCACCATTTTCACTATTAATCACCATTTTCACTGTCACTATGGAACGAGACGCGAAGTAATGGAGCACGCGTGAAAACAATAGAACGAACGACATCGCGAGGATACAAACGAGCTTTCACGGCAAACGATGGGGTAGCGTTGCTCTCGAAAGTCCGAACTTGAGTGAGCAACAGACGAAAAACATTTTGCATTCGTATAATAACGGTAACCCTCGAAGCAGCGAGACCTTTAGGGCGTCTGTATACGTACGAGGAAGTTTAACCCTTTTTTTGCACCGGTGCACCATAAAGCTCGAACGACGGAGGGGAAGCTGAGAAGTGTCCAGCCCAGAGTCGGTGGCTTTCGTGTGCTCGAATTCATAACGGTGTAGCTCTCGTTTTCCTTTCGTCCTTCCGTCTCCGTTCATCTCCATCGCGCGTTGCTCCTCCGCGTCATAAAGCACTGTAAACAGCGACAGGAATTCGTTCGGCTGCTCGCTCGTGTTTCTTCTGCCCGTCCTTTTTTTTTCGCGGTCAGCTTCGAGCAGGAAATTACATATAAAAAAAGGGCCAGGTAACGGGTTGCGGGCAGCCGTGGTCAATTGCGAGCGACAGCTTTAGGAACACATTGGCCAATTACCGTTTTCTTTGGCTCGTGGATAGGACGTGCTCTGCTAAAAATTCTTCCTCCCGATTTGAACACTTGAACTTTTCTGATCTTTGATTAGGTAGAATGGAGATGTTTAAGAGACTGAAGTTTATATCGTTGTAAAATTTAATTGTACGGTGAAGGTCTGCTTCTCGATCGGAACAAATGTCTATCGATTATTGGTTATTACAATTATGCGCGTTAGTTTAAACGAAAAACAATTGCAATAACAGAATATTCGCACGTAAAAGAAGTGTTAGAATGTTCTTGTATTTCGGAGGCGACTGTTCAAAGTCGTTTAGATTTTCTGCTTTAAGAAGCGCAAGACCATAGCAACCACGCATGGAAAAAACAAGCTCTTTCACAAAGAGAAGCGAAAGAAAAGAAGGAGGTTCGTTTAGCAAAAAAATTGGACGAAAAAATGCAGGTAACTGGTCGAACCGACGAAATGCAGAAGGTACACAGCGATAGAAAAACCGTGTTCCGTCGCATCTATTAGAAACAGACTTTGCATTCTTCCTTGAACGGTGGTGGACGAAACGGGGAATCGAAGATCATTTCTAGAAAAGTAGGAAAAAGTTCAAATGGTCAAGAAGATCCTATCCAAACGTAACGTATTTATAATTAAAATTTGATCTTTAAATTAAAAATTTCAAACTTCAAGTTTCAATTTTCTATTGAAAATTCAAAAATTATCAAAAATTCAAAAATTTCGCTAATCATTCTATTTAAAAATCTGGTTTACCGATTGATAAACTTATTATGTCATCGCTCATCCAAACTGTCACGATATATTATACCGGATTTTATAACAACGTATCGTTGTGAAAATATATGTCGCTATTACATTATGATTGGCGTTTCATGTTCGAATTCCAATGGAACGTCGAAAGAAAAAGAGAAAATACAGAAGCGGAAGCTTCCATTTAGCAATCTTTCTCCAGGCCAATTCCTCCAATTACCTAAAATTGCTTAATTATCCAAGATTTACACGGATCGCCTCAAAATTCTTCCGAAATGATTTTTATCCGGAATGCAATATCCGATGACGTTCCGTGCGTTCATTACGAGTCAGGGGCCAAGAAATAACATTTCCAATAATCACGCAGCGTGCGGTCTGATCGTCTTGTGTGGTCGGCTCTTTATTATTTCAAGCCGACTCTTTTTTCCGTTCTCGTGGTAATGTTCGTCGCGGCGCATCAGCTGTAACGTGGCTTGGATTAACGAAAGCCGATTTCCTTTTCGGCCTTTCGCGCGATCCTTCGAGCCCGGCTATTGGGCGTCGTTAATTAACGCGATATTACGCGTGCAACGTTTACAGCGGAAAGAATCGATTACACCGGTGATACGTTTCGGACAATGAGTTATTATGATCGATACGTTTAAACGAACGATTGCTTCTTTATAACGTCTGACACTTTTATAATCGCAACAACGCGAATCCCGCGTCACTTCCGCGAGGTCCGAGCCAATTCCCCAGGTGTGTAACACTATCTGTATTCATATTCGTTTTGAATTATGGTATACGACCGACGGTTGTAACAAAATCGCAAGCGTCGACCCGATACCATGGTACGTTCGTAAAATATTTTTACAAGTACGTGAATTCCGACGAGAAAACGCGATATTTCAATCGGCAGCTTATGGCTATTGGTTGGAATTGTCTCTTTAAGGCACGGATCTACGTTTCTAATAAATTCCTTTTGTTTCCTGATCCCGTTGTTACACGTTAAATTATCGCCCGTTGTAAAGCGAACGCTACCGTCGCGCGATACACGTTAAACCGTACTATTTTCGAAAAGAAATCGTAGAATTAGGCGATAAGGGTGTATCGAAGCTACGGGAAACGCGTTCTTGTCCCTCGATTTCCTGTTCCATTCGTCGTTAACACAGCGTTGCGTATATAGGTAGGTCTTAGATTAGAATGATACGAGCGCGCCTAATCGCACTTGATTTGCCAGCTTTTCCGCGTTCACAGTGCCGCGAACATTTTTCCCGGCGGAATGGAATCGCGTCACGCCCCCGCGTTCAGGGGCCTCGTTTACAGCTGCAGTTACAGGGACTCGAGCAACGTATTTCAAACGATCGATGTAAAGCTCGTCGTACCAACTGCTCTTTATAGCTGGCCGCGATGGTGGTACGATGATGTTCCGAGTTAGAACATAATCGCTGCCTCATAAACGGCCGCGATGCGTTTTTAAAAGGTGCTTTCCCGCGGCGATAAACTTTTTACGCACTTGCGTGTAACCTTCGGTGTTCTACCTGATGGAACGGTTGTCTTCGTGTACCGATAGCATCTTCTACCGAGTTACGTTTAATCGGGCTTCGATTGCTCCAAACTGCCACACGTATTTCTCATTCATTTTATACCATTCCTATGGAAATTCCATCGTATCGCAAGGATCATTAGACAGCATATAGCTATTTCTCTGCTTATCTTTTATTAAGCGTTACATTTGTTATTGGTGTACCGTTTCTGTAAACTTCCACTACGTTCGAACTGCTTAATTCAGCGGATAACATCGATCGACGAGTGGTTCTTCGGAAATGTAAATTAATCTTGAAGTATTTATCCACGTAGATATGTATTCGTACTCGTCTTCGTCGTCCGGAAGATGATAAATGTGAATCTTTCGACCAATACGCATGCCTATTTTTCTATCTCGTCTATCGGAAATAATCGATCAAAGCCGTATCGTTTCAAAGTTCAATCCTCTAAACGACGAGTAACGGAAGAAGGATAGTATTAGATATACGAACATACAACAAGTAGTTACACTCCATTGCGTTTATTTATGGCATTTATATACTATCCAATTAGGTTCGGACGTAATTAAATTTCGTATCGTGTGATTGGGAAAATTTGATACTTTATATGATAATGATATGTAGAACTCGATAAAAATACACCTCGCTGGAAAATAAGAGTAGATATATGCAAATACTGTTTCTAATCGCTTCGTACGACGCGACGAATACAAAAATCGATAAAAAGTTTCCCAGTTATTTTATTCTTGGTATGTACGTAAAATGTAGGTATTCAGGACGTGTGTGAACGCAACTTAATCCCCTAGTCGAGGGGAGTTCCGATTAGTATTGAAAATCTGCAATTACTTGGTCCAGGATTTCCAGTATCTACCTTCCATCCTCGCTCTCTGTCAATCACGTCAGAATCAGTTTGCTCCTCTCTTCTGGTCGGCTAGCTACTGGAATTTTACTGTAATCGTTCAAGTTGGACAGTTCCCGCGAACTTGGCGCGGATTACGCTTCTCTCTCGGATATGGAATAACTCGTAAAACCGCATCGCGATCCTCCTTGCCGTTCTTTCTCCCCCGGCTGGGCTGCGCCGACGAGCGCATAGAAATATGCGAAAATAGCGACTCGGCCGCCGAAGCACGCAAACCTTTGCGAACACCCCGCCTTCTCTTTCGCATCCTGTTTGCTGTTATTTCCCTTTTCACGTTCCCCTGCCTCGCCTTGCCCCTCTTACCGGCCTCCACCGACCAATCACTTATCTCAACAGTCACGGAACACTTATTCGCGAATATGAATTTAGAGGGCTTACATAGTGCGCTACACTTTCCCGCGTCGGTGTGCGCGCGCACAAATATCGCTCGCGATTTCAACCGCGGGAAACTCGAAAAGACCACGCCCTTCCACTGCGTTTCTCCCTCGTGATTTATCGATCAAGATTTCTGGACGCACGAAAACTTCCAATTAGTTAAATCAGCAAAGACTACATATGACTTACTGCTGAAATATCGATACCAGAGGAGCAAGATGTTTCGGGAGGTTATAGATTCGAACAACCAAATTCGATTACGAACAATTTTACAGCGATTCGCATAGATATGAAAACGGCTCCGTGTACACGGTTTTCCGTATAGGTATCGCGACACAGAATAAAACGACAACCCAACCCACGAAGGTAACTCTTGTAAGCGTCATTTCTTTTTAACGAGTTAATTAATTATGAAACTTTCATGATAATTAACAGGATGATGCTTTTAGGGGCTGAAAAATATATGGCGATATAAATACAAATTGCCAAAAGCTTCGTTTACACCACTATGATTTCAGCCCGTGTAACATTGTTAGCGTTTAGTGATGTTTAGGTTGTTATCGATAGCCTCTCCTCTGGTAAACACGTCAGTTTACCCTCCACGATCCAATTCTTCGTCGACGTTTCTAAATAAACGATCGACTTGTCTATATAACATCGGGGGTGACGAGGGATGAATATGGTTCGAGACAATGTTTCTCAGATACTTGGAGCGGGTTCTTCGTAAGTAGTTCGAGAGGCGGAGAATCACGCTCCAATCGAGTGCGACGATCGTGTAACAGGCTACGAAGTAAAATATTAGGTTACGTTCAGTCACATTTACAGTAGAGGAATCTCGGGACACTCGACTTTCCCCGCTGGGGAACCATGGGCATAAGGAATCCAAGTTGGGCGTTTCATCAGACCTGACCGGCAGGGATAGGTTCCAGCAAAAAATGGTGTTGGCTCGGATGGTTATAAAAAAGAATATGCTGGAACTGGCCGGTGAGGTACGCTGTACAGTCGAGGACCGAAATCTGGAAGGGTGTGGTCCGCGAGGAAAAGAGGATCGTTGAAGCGTAGAACGCTTGTAGGAATATTATATTTTTATCGTTTCTCTGTTTGACGATTCTCGAATGATCGCATTCATTAAACGTCCTCTCTGCTTTGCCCAGAGATTTCTACGTTCGAAGATCACGCGGAAAAGTTGCGATAACTTCATTCTTGTTTTATGGTATTTTATGGTTAAAAAAAAAGTACATGCGACGAAAAATATGAATTATCGTTGCGTTTCGCGATACGGACTTCGTTTAATGCAGAAACTTTAAGTAATTACTTGGCGTAAAGAGAAACTTATTTTTCAATACGATCGGTAATTGAGTTATTTCAATTTCACTGTAATCGTTTATCGTAGAATTTTATTACCATGTTACAAACATCACGGAATGATAGGAAACGATATAATCTAATTAGCTCGTGTTCGTATTTACAATTTGAAATGTCTCTATAATAAAATTAACGCCGAAACACGTCCGATTGTTACTACGTCAGCGAAGTAAGAGATATCTCGTTGTTAATGTATCGTTGCCAATATGCCCGCTAGTTAATAGTACATACAAATTATTACTTAGTGCATACTGCTCGACGATAGTTCTGCCGCTCGTATAAACGTTTATTACTTGACTGAAGTCTGCAAAAAATAGTATACGAATTATTAATACGTACTTGTGTCCATTCAAGAACTTTGTTTTATATTGCCGTGAATATGAAACTATACCAACGTTAAATATATTAGCGCGTTTAATTTTCGTTTAGCCTCGCGATAAGCATTTTGTATTACGGTACATTGTAGCAGAGATACCTACGTACTCTTATTGGATGATTATCGCGTGAAACCTTCTCCTAAATCGTCGTCTGCCGCCTGAGATACGCTAGAACCTTAATAGTCATTTGTAAGCGTAAACAAAATTGAAAAAAGAGCGGGGAATAGCATTATACACGTATAAAGAGTGGAGAGAATATTTTAAGAATAATATGTTGCCGTGATGTCACGCATCTGGGTGTTAAAAGTCGGCCATAAATTTGAACCGGCTTCAGGGATTAAGATATTTGTTCAAAATTGTATACTTTGTTACAAAAAGAGGCAAAGTTGGAGAGAACCAGGCGACGTCTACCATTTTCGTTTCGGTCAGATGCATTTAACGAAGTCCAATCCTAATCCTAGCTGCTCCACCCTCGTTCAGCCAGCGTCTCCACCCTCTTGACCTTCCGTTAGCTTTTCCTTTTAGTTTTTTCCTTGTTTCTTTCTGGTCGCTTTCTGTCTCGCTGTGCCTCTCGGTTGACTTAACGCCAAGGTTCGTTACACGCGGTAACTAATTTCCCAAAGTAGAAGTTATTAACGTTTTCACGTTGCCATGTTTTCGTTTTCGTTGAACGAGAGAAACGTATAAGCAAGTTTCGAGTGTATCAACCTCTTCGCTTAATGATGCTGTGTTTAACTTAAAATTCCAATCGCGAGAGACGTACAGTATCTCATTCCTCTACTGTTCGTCTGCCATACGAATATTCTTAAACGTTCGTTGGTTGTCAGTGGTTGCAATTTTTCAAGGACCCAGGATCATAAGCCCTTGACGCATATTGAACGTAAGTCGGAAGAGATACACACGATGGTCGTCAATGTTTAAAGTGGCTTTTCAAAAAATGTCTACGCGTCGCGTTAGGCAACTAGGAGGTCCGTGTATGCGCGCATTCCTGCATTTCATGCTGCGTGTGCTTTCTACATCGCTTTCCAGGGGCTGACTTTCAGCCAAATGATGTAAGATCTGCTCGCACGCGAGCCGATATTATCCAGCAGGATACATAATAATGTCCAGACGCAAGAGTTATTGCATCCACGTTTTTTTCCAATGCACCACTCCTCTCGTGTAGGAAATTTGCAAACTCATTGGTTTTTCGTCTGCCAACCCTAAAAGATAGCATCGTCGACTACGGTAAATTTATACAGTTCGCTGACGTATCACTTTGAATCTTTGATCGATAAGTTTTCGTACAAAACGTAATTGTTTTGATTATTCTAGAAATATTGTATTAGTCCCAGCGATGTATAATTGCAAATAGAAACTTTTTTATGGTAAAATCCAAACGTTTTAATACGTTGATGCATCGTGGAACACATAGCTGCACGTGGCAAGGTTAGCGTATAGAAATATTAAATGCAAATATATTTCTAGTAAAGTCTATTAATAGAGTTCGTTAATATCCACATAAACTCCATTGATAACCAACGATTGCAATTAGTTATTAAGCGCAATGGAGATGTGGCTAATAGACGCTGATAGACGAATGCATAAATAAATAAATAACGTATAAATAAAACTGATCAAACTTACTAGATGCTATTTAGCAAGAAATTATGTTACCAGTTGGCCTTCGCTTCACTTTCACGAAGGTTACTTATCGACAAATTAAAACGGATTGAAGAGATCAAAAGAATCTTATAACAACATACCGCTGACGAAGTTAATCTAATTTGGTAAAAGAATACATCCGCGTCTCACGAGATATCATCGTCGTGCAGCAATTAACAACAATGTATTTTGAAGTAGGGAAAATATATTGAATGAAGATTCGCAAGAAATGTTGGTAAATTAATATCTTCCAGCTATCTCAGATTGATTATGATATTTTTTAATTGGATATAAAGACAAGGGAAGTAAAATGTTACGTACAATTACTAGTCATCTACGTACGATCTGTTTGAATGTGAGTTCTGATCTGTTTGTCTGTGCTAATTAATTTGAATCATCATTTGTAGTTTATATTTTATTTGTTTATCCTTTTCCCTATTTCGTTCGTACAAACGTTTTAAACTATTCGACGCATTAATAATTATACCTCGTATCTTTGCGTGAGATTATGATATTCATTAGTGTGTATTGACGGTCAAAGCTGATAACGCCAGCGACTTGGGTACGATAACATGCTATAGAAAAGAAACTACAGAAAACGCGAAAGAAATTTCTGTTTTTCTTTCTCGCTCGTATTTTTTTATATATTACGCGATATTTTCTTAAAGCATAATATTTACGTCTTACGTTTCGAACAAAAATATTGTTACTAATTCGTTAATATATCATTAATGTTTCAATTAAAAAAAAAATACCGCTATTCATTGTAAAATTATAGTTTTAATAGATCGTTCAAATGGAATATTGTTTGGTAAGAGCTACGGAGAATGCACAAATTAATTTGTAACATTTCTGGCGAATGGCTCATTAACAGGATCGAGAGCGCTTGAGTGGTCGAATCGATCGCCACGTCGGTAATAAAGTGCACCTAGTGGATGTCCGTAAAAGCCACTGGATGTTACCGGCAGGGTCGCTATAGTTTTCCAATTTCTACGTCCTTAAGACCAATTGCTTACTCGCATAATTCGATTACATCGATCTAGCAGAACAGTTCGATTAAATTAAAATGTTTTCGATGCAAAGCGGTTAAGTAATTTCAGAACTTTGAACAACGATCCTTTAAGAAGGACACTGATCGCTTCTGTATATTTAATGTTGTATTAATTTGAAAAATTAAAAAGAATTATTCGTACAAACTATAGCATTTGTAGGATTTCGTTTTACGTCTCTTTTATCATCATCGTACTTTTCGTATCATATCAAAATGAAGGAGATACGATCCTATATTGGAAGCGCATAGTCGTGACGGAAAGTAGAAAATCTTCGATTCTGCTCACGATGCAATTCATTCCCACCTTCTGTTGTTCGTGCTCTCTTTCTCTTTCTGTTTCTCTTGTGTCTCTTCGATCTATCTTGGAATTTCGTGGAGAATGCGCATGCGCGCTGATACGGTATACCGATGGACTGGGTCGCGGAGCGAGAGGGAAAAAATCGAGCGGAACACCGCCATGATGGCTCGATTCATTTTCGAGCTTAGCCGAGACTCGAACCAACGGGTCGGTCGTTACCGTTAGCGGAATGGGCCCGGGCTAACCGTCTTATGCGCTTCTCTCTACGACCTATTTCAATGATCGCCATACAGATGCCGCTGCGATAATTGTCGCTCCCGAAGATCGTCATCAAAACTTCGTGTCTCGAATGTGCATCGTAATGGCGGATCATAAGCATTCAAATGACAGATCAAAATTAAATACATTGTACTAACGAGATACAGCGAATCAACTATATACGAACGCCAACTACTTTCAGTAAATCTCACGATGGTACGCATAACAATGAGAAACAGGTAAATATGCACTTTTGTAATTGTAATCAAGGTTCGAGCGCCAAGCGAAAGATCACGCGATACTTCAAACGATTATAGAGGTTAATTGAACGTGTATTTGGCTCGACTTTGCTATAAGGGACACAAATTGCATTTATCGTTGATCGTTACACGTATTGATACGCATAGGTACGCTGACATTGAATATATTCGAAGTTGAATAGTTTATGTTAGGTTACTTTTTCTCCCGATGAATCTATGATATCGCATATAACCAACGACGAACTTTAAAAATACACGTGCTATTGGAAGTGGTTTCAGCGCTGTGTACTCTTTGCACGGAAGCAGTTGATGACTCGATATCGCGTTAAAGCGATTCTCTTCAACTACTTCTTGCCATTCGTACATACATCAATGGAAATACTAGAATACCGTTTTAGGTCGTCGTAAAGCTATAAGCTCGCGGTCCAATAGCGGCCACCTGTTGGCACGAAACATTAACCCATTTACCACCTTCCCTCATAAAGGTAGATAACTACTACCCTTGAAACGTGCACCTCTGCCTACGACTGTGACCTATTTAACATCTCAAACGACGAATTTTGTCTATCGCGAGTTCGTGGTTTTTCTTTGGTAAGCCATTAACATTTACTTATGGTAATACATATGTAATCAACACATGATGTAGATTATGTTATAAATGAAACTATTGGAGGAAATAGTTTGTTAATGAACGGATGATGATAAAATTATTTCTATCAAAATGAGAATAACTACGATAATATATTTATGCAAACTACTCTCAGTGAGCGTGATAAGACTATTAAAGATACGGAAATATTAGCATAGTGTTATGGTCGTCATTCAGGAGAACGGTCGTAGGTAATATTTCACTTTCGTTCGCTAACGTTCGGTCGTTATATCTCGCCGTTATCAGACTCGCCTTTGCAATTTTGTCGTCCATCCAACAAAAATATAATATATTCAAATAGATCGAAAAAAAAAAGAACGGAACGAGGCGGGCAAGTTAGAGCCAGACGGGCATTGGGATAAAGCAGAATATAACGGAGACGTCGGCTTCGGCCATGATATTTCGAGTTATTTGTTCGATGTCAGAGCCGCGGATTTTATTCTTTCGCTGGTGACATTACTCCGAGTCATGTTTGCACCCGTATACGAAGACGAAGGCGGTAGGCTGGCAGATGCTTCGCTAAAGGATAGAGGATTACGTAGAAAGATGGAAGAAAAATCGGCGAGGCGGGAGCGGGCGTAGCCGCGGCAGAAGAAAAATGAAGAAACGGAAGACTGGGCTTGCCGAGATGTTGCCTTTTTTATTTCCGTAAGGGGTCTGTGTGTCTGGAGAGAAAGACGGAACGATGCAGCAGCGCACGAGGAGGATCGAGAACCGGAGATTGCGAGCCACGTCTTCGCCCCTCTTCGACCCTTCTGGCCAGCGATGTTGCGATCCTCGAGTCTCTATTCTCTGGTATCTCCGCGAAACGAGTGGCCGCAAGTCTAACCACTACTATATACCCATTGCGATGACGACTACAACGAAGACGACGCGACGATGAGTTTGTAGCTAAAATGTATTTCACAAACGACATCGACTCGGTGGCATCGAACTCGATGTCGCGGTGGTAGGGACGATATCAGTGGGACGGCCATACGAAGAAGGGGATCGTGGAATCGGCAATGGTGGCGCGGAGGGGGCACGGGGAATCGTTCGTTTCATTTTCAGACCGAGAGTGGATTTTCTGTGTTGGGATATTCATTTATTTTTGTCTGAGACTGTTTCGTTTTCTCCTCGCGATCTTCCTCCCACTGGTTCGGCTCGTTCTTTCTTCGTCGTCCCAGTCGCGTTTTTCTGTCCGAGGAGTCGAAGCCTCGGTATTACCCCTTCCACCGTTCCTTCGTACTCTTTCTTTCTCTGTTTCGTGAGGCGTGCGCGGAGAGACCAGGTTCGAGCAACCTAATTTATCGAGCAGATGGCTCGGCGAGCGCGCAGCGACGGAGAAAGGGGATAGGACCAGTCAGACACTCGGCCACGTAGCATATAAAATGTAGATGTTCTTTGCCATCAGAGATATTGCTACATCATTGTATATCTCCGCGAGCTCGGCGCCGAGACCAGCCTCGCCGTGGTGGTTCGTCGTTCTCTTTCAGTCAATCCCAATTAACGACAATTCCCTCTGCCTGTTCCATCCCTCTACTCATCTTCCACCGCCTTTTCCTCCATGTTCCTTCTTTCCTCCGTAACGAATAACCAAGTCGGACTTGTCACCGGCGATATTTACGAGTTTGCTACTGTGAGCGTAGTAAAAACGATCGCGTAATTTTCGACGCGGCCCGACTCACGCCGAAGCTTCCTCTCAACACGAACAGGCACCAGTTCCGCCGGA
Source organism: Bombus terrestris (assembly GCF_910591885.1). Classification (NCBI taxonomy): domain Eukaryota; kingdom Metazoa; phylum Arthropoda; class Insecta; order Hymenoptera; family Apidae; genus Bombus; species Bombus terrestris. The sequence continues at coordinate 2,364,152 of NC_063286.1, forward strand.
ATATAAACGCGGCTTAAGCTTCTCCGATTCTTTCGCCCATGAATTTCCAAACCGTTACTCGCCGTTTGTATTTGTCCCTATACATAGCCACGTTTCATCCTATCCGTTAAGATTTTCTTTTCCGTTTGCGCGGAAACGCAACCGTTTCCTAACTCGTGGGCGGTTAATTGGCGGTCTAATTTCTGTTAGAAATTTTCCGTGCAAATGATTCATAAGGAAAGAGGAGACAAAGGTAAAAAGAAGCCCGTACATGGAAAATAAGACTGCTGGCGAAGGATGTTCGAATAGTTTTTGAAATAAAGAGGGAGCGTGACTACCGGGTGGAGCCACCCTTCGGCAATTTACAAGGCATTACTTTTACGATGGAAGGACAAAGTGTTTCTTCCGTGATAAGTGGTGCAATGGACGGACAGACTGTGCTCGTCGTTAGGATAGGTAGAGAAAGGGAGGAGATAGGCGAAAGAGAGAAGAGTCTGCGGTTGGACGAGTCTTCTAGCAGGGGTATATAGTCGCTCGTAAACTACGATCATTGCTTTATTACGTGCTCCCTGATGTGTACCCGCTAATTGTTAGGTGCGAACACATTTATAGACAGGTTGTTCATCCGTTTCTTTAGCTTCCAATCGGTGAACACAATGGCCATCGTTCTCACGCGTTAATCGATTCCAATGATGACATTTACTGCGACGTATCTAATAGTGTCTAATAGAACGTACACACGGATAACGATAACCGTGGCTGAATCGACACCTCGTTATCGGACGTTTCGCTCCCTTTTTTCACCAATTTCGACAATACGCGCGCCTATAAGTTTTCCACTTGGAGTCGTTACACAGCGATGACATTTTATCGTACTCGTTGAAATTTCGATGGTTTCTCGAGGTTTCTCGAAGCGTGTATATTGGTAGAGTACACAGCACCTGTTACAGTCTGTAATCCAAGTTTTATGTCGCTGCTAACACTCAAGCTTGCTCTCTAATTGGTCTTTACGTATCCCATTAAGCGTTAAGTGTTTTATGAACATCGAGATGTTCCGAAAACTATTTGGACGGAACGACTTCTTCCCGCGTTTTCATTGCCTCCGTGCTTTTGCAACTTCTTCCCTTTTTGTTCGTAAAACAGACCGGAATTTTGCGTTTTACCTACTAAGCCTGTGAAACTTTATCGTTCCTCGATACGTAGATACGTAAATGGGAATTAATGAAATAGCAGCCAGAGAATAACCGGATCGCAAGTACTCGATTCAATTTTAATTAACAACTAGCCACTTCGTTCCGATGCGATTCTTATTCGTTCTTTCCATATATGCACATTTATAAGTTTTCACGGAAGACATTAATATACTATTCTCCGTGGATGGTTATGCTGCACGACTTACTTAATTAAAGATCGAGTATTTAAAATAATTGGCAGTGAATGGTCGTCCTTTATCGATCCGCTGTTTTACTCTCAATGAAAACACCTTTGCATTTTCATTGCGTTCCAAAGTATGTAGACCGTTCACACACCTGATACTTACGACCTTTTAATTACGATATTTAACGATTTCTCCTTGCTTCTAATAACGCTTATCTACGTTTTCTGTCCCGGATAATCGATGGACTAATATCTATTTTAGAGAGATCGAAGAAAACGTAGGCTTTTTTTTCTACGTCCTTAACCGATTGTTTTTTATTTAACTTATCTTCCGATTTTGTTGATTTTGCTCGTGTATCACGCGAAAGCTCTTTTTGTTTTATTTAAAAGTAATATTCATAAATAGGAATTACATCTGTTAAAACAAACTTGGAGATATTTAAAATGAATTTACGACGAGATATTGAGCGTTACTGTGACTTTCTTGCTTTCGTCCTCAGGCATAAATATGTATGAAAGGAACCACGATGCATTGAACTGCGTAATTTGTGGCTTCGAGAGGCTCAGGCTGGGGACCATAGCGCTCGTAGCCACGAAAATTTTCAATGAATATTTAATATATCAAGTAACAACGGACCGCGTATAAATAAAAATTCTCATCGACGAATGTGCAATGCCACAGATTATTCCAAGGCGGGTCGTTCACGAAATTTTCGTCGGTTTTTAAGTTAAATTGCTCGTAAAGTACGTACATAATTTACACAGTAACGCTCGCACAGTTCTGACTTTTGTTACGCAAATCAAAATATTATATTTGTATTAGACAACTGAGTAGTTCTCATAAAATTAGATAAAAATGCAAGTCAGAAATCATCGTCGTACGAATCGGACAAAATCGGGATACTACAAAGTATTCTGGAAAGCTGGAAAAAGTAGTTTGTTCACGGATTTAATTACGTGGCGGTTTGAAAGGAGGAAGGAAGATGAACGAAAGGCGTCGTAAGGACAAGGGACAGGTGTATATATATATATATATATATATATATATATATATATAATAGATATAAATCACGCTGCTTGGTCGACGATGTCTCGCCACATTCGCCGAAGAATTCGTAGCTTATGAGCTCCGTTCGTTCGAGGAACCTAAAAAGGATTTTTTCCCGCAGACATTTAATCAACCATCGTCGGTTTTATCCTACACCGTCTTCGTTGAGACGAAGATCGCGGACCTCCCGGTAAAACCCTTTAATTAAATTTAATTAAATTTGTACACAGCGTAGGTATCCTTTTTTACGCGGCGCCGTACACCGCGGAAATATTTCTGGAATGAAAGCGAGAAGAGGTTCCTCTCGCGGTTCTCCGATGTTTATCGAAGCCGGTTTCTCCGAATATCGATCGAATATGTAATGCTGCCCTATGGTAAAATACTCTTTATTCGATCAACTTACAAGGGACACGCAGGATATCGAAGATATTCGAGTATTTTTGCTGTACGTAACGACGCTTTACTCCAATCTGGAGAAAGAGAATTTGGAAAAACGGGATAATACCGTCGGTCGTGAAATCGTAGGAACAAGTAAAAGACGCAAAGATAATAACGTGGAAGAGCCGACAGAGGAAAGAGAAGAAAAAGAGGAGTTGGAACGGAAAGAGAAAAATGGATCTGCGGACCTTTTATTTGCGAGAGTACGTCGAGTTGGTCGAGCGGAGGAAAACGACGTTATTAGCGTGGGCAGTCGGATACCAGAACTTGCTCGTCATATTTCCTACCTGAGTCCTCCCACGGTTCCGCCCGCATCGTATCTTGCTTCGTTCCATCAGTCTCTTCGGGAAAATATCGAACAAGCCACTCGTATACACTGCAGCCACGTACGAATTTTCGTATTTGTCTGGGATCACGTTTGGATAAAATGGCAGTACGGATCCCCTGCTGACGCCGATATATAGACGACTTCTCTACGTGGTCTAGCCAAACACACAGTTTCTATTCCAGCAGCTGGTCGTACACGTACATTCGCTAAACCCAATCCGTATAAACACACACGTACACCAGTAGAAAAGAAGACGATACTACGTGGGTTACCTGCGCGTATATCTCACGATATGCTTTTCTTCATTACTCTGGCGTCACGTAATGCCAGCGACACGGCTGGAAACGGGCGGACGGGCTTTCCAGTCGAATAGAAACTTCGCTGCAACCAGATAAATTACCTTTCTGCTCATTAACTAGAAAATACTCGCGACAAATTGATGGAAATTGTAAACGAAGAACAGCGAACGAGGAGTTGAAAGACATAGGAAGTGAATAAAATGGTACTCGTCCGAGGAAACGTTATCGAGGATATTTAAATAAAACAACCTACTATTTGCATAGTATCTCTTTTTCTTTTAATTGGCGGAAAAATTTGTGTATCCGGAGAACAACGTTGTGCTTACTACGTACGAACTACGTGTGTACGTTTTATATGTCCATCCTGTGTTAACAACGTTGGCGCGGAAGAGAAGGAAGGGAAGGGAAAGGAATCGTATGTCGAGGAAAGTATACCGAAAGTGAGGGGCTAAAGCGCAAGTTTGAAGTTTTACGCGCGCAAAAAAAAAATAGTATTTGGCGCAGCCTGTATTCGCGCGAAATTGGCCCGTAAACAAGGTTGCTCGTCAAACTCGTGATGCGGATACGTCGAGAATGGCCAAAAGTCATATCATCCCTTCGTTCGTTCGACGTAGAAAGAATCTCTGTTCCTCCTTCAAACGAGACCAGGGAGTATTCCGAACAGATTTTCTATGTTGAGACTTTTTCTTTCTCATTTTCCGAAACGCTAAATAAGGCAAAAAATTCATCGAATAACGCTAATTCATCGAAACGCTAGAATCGTAATTCTACTTTTGGTCAACTGAGAAACGTAGGCACTGGAACGTTTAATATCGCGAAACGGTAGCAAAATACAATTTTCATTGCTGTTTATACAACGCTGTTGTATCCCGACGGCAAGTACGAGGAAGTTTGCAAGTGTGAAACGATAACCGTAGTCGGTGAATGGAAATGCCTGTTGCCAACAAGCGAGCCGGAGGTCATATAAATAGATATACACGCATAGATATCGATGTTATAGGTCGAGATAAAAGGAACTTGCATGTTTTACACCGTTACCTCGAGCGTCGCTCGAAGCCCATGCAAAAATGGCACATTTACGGTCGACGGAAACTTCGACCGCGTCTTGACTAATTCGCCGCGAAATTTTCATCCTGCGGATTTCCTTCGGCATCGGCGACGTTATGTACCGATTTTATGCCATCCACTGGTCGTATTTAGAGTCGCTGGGAGTTTCAATGGCGTCAAAAAGACGAGGGGGAACGAAGAATCTCGACACCTTTCTATCTCGATATCCACTTAATGAAAATAACCTTTTCTTTCTCTTTTTAACAAAATCTGAAATTCACAAAGGAATGCTACATTCGTTGGGATTATTTGTAGGTCCATTAACGTTATCGATATCTGTAATCATCGATCGATATTGAAAAATATGATATCGCGATGTCACAACTCTTTGCCAGAGTTAAGACATAAAAATGGAGAAAGTTTCCTGCAAAAATTCGATCCGGATTCTTCGTTTGATTATCTGCTGGTATATTTTGGTCTATACTAATCACTTTGAGCGTAATATAACGTCTACTCTCAGAGGAACGTTAACCAGCATGATCCAACATCAACAGCGTTGCAGTTACGAAAGTTCTATGTTATTGCCTGGTGGTTGGCCAGCTGAACGTGTCATAAATCCTAGCAGAATCGCCGAAAGAGTACTCTCACTGTCGGTACTCTTACCGTGTCACGGCTTTTCAGCAAAGATAGAGGTTGAAAACAGTAGAGACTCGTTAGAAAAATTGACGGTACTTGTGATAGACAATGACAGATACGTAGCTAGTCCCCGGATCCGGAGAGAGAGATTCAGGTCAGTAAACAAAGGTCAACAACTCGCTGTAACCGCATACACATTCTAGTCAGAGTTACAATTGCGCTCGATGAGCCTAACAAGATCAACGACGCCTTGCGGCGGTCGCGCAACGATTTTATAATTCGTCTTCGGTGTGCATTGGCCGACGATCCAGGTAGGGTTTTATCAGCTTCGTAGAATGTCGTTGCCGAATGTAAATGCTCCGGGAAGTTGGACGGTTCGATAAATGCGACAAAGTAAACCGATATATATTTATATTGCGTCTATGCACGTAATAACAGTACATAAGAAGAAAGTATGGCAAATGTTCATGGAATGTGGATTTTTAAGAACGCACAGGTGTATGGATTACGCGAACGAAACGTCTAAGCAAATAGGATGGACGTTCGGTACGGACGAAAATACAATCTCGTTCTGGCAGAGCGCTGGCTTCTTCGTCTTCGTTTCTCCGACTGGTCAGTTTGTCTTTCCTTCTTCTGTACGTTGGTTGGCTCGTAGCTGACATTGCTTCGCATTTCCCAAAGGATACCAGGCAATTTCATATCTGAGAACAAAAATGACAAGCAGTATATAGAAAGAGATAGGGAGAGAAAAAGACAGACGCACGCTGTTGTCCATTTTCCTCGTAGCCACGAAAGGGCGGGGTCAGCGAGGACCAAAGGGAAACGACCATCGTGCATTCCAATCTCCACAAAGTAGAAGATCCGAAAGATCTTTGGAGCAAACGTGACCTATACAGACTAGTTCTCGTAAATTTACCAGTTTCCTCAGAAATTTCTTTGCTTTCTGCCGATTACGCTCTTCTATTCCCTCGCCATCTGCAAAGCGAAGACTCCTGTAAGCACAGTTGCTTCGCTGTTTCATCGAACGATGATTGGAAATGAAACGAACATCGTACAAAGCGAAACTGATAAAATCCAACGAATGCTCGCAGAATAATATTTGTTTAACATACTTACGTATATTTTTACGCTGTAATGTTATTGCATAGATAAGGTTACTGAATGGACTTGAATCTATAAATGTGGATAATTATCGCGTATCGAAATTGAATCAATCTGAAGTTCTTGGCGTATAAAATTAAATCGGTCGATTGTAATTGCATTCGCGAGACGGGAATCGATAAGAGATAATCACGTCGCGAACAAACATATAACGCGAATAATTAATTAAATGCAAACTCGATAAAAAGTATTGTATTCTCCTATCTCAGAGTTGATGGACGCTGGCAATCGTAAACACAGACACTTCTAATGGCGGTGTGTTATGCGTGTTAATACATTTTGTCAGTGTGCAAAACATTTTAATTGAATTTCATTCGATAAAAGATAACTTTTTGCGACATTGAATTAATCATCATCATCGGCTATCTTATTAGTAATGAAATCGTATATTATGGGGCTATAAACGTTGAACGTTATCGTTTCACTTACGTCGAATATTCATTCCCTTCTTTGCATTTGTTGAAGTAAATTGTATAACTCATTTTTTTTAAGATTACCACACTTACAAATGTTTTTCCCTGTAAGACGAAAGGGGAGACGAAACTTATCTAAATAGGTAACAACTAAAAAGCTATAAACGCTATTCCGATTGAAATATCGTTTATTGTCTCGCATCTTTTAATTTATATCTGGTTAAAAAGGTCAGAATGAAGATGTATTAACGCAAAGTTTCAAATACGTTTCTACGTGGTGCGTTTTAAACGTTACGTAAACATCTCGTTTTAGTTCATTTTTTTGACCTACTTTGCCTTTTCTTACCACGATGGTTTCATAATTTCCATTACCGATTTACATTTCCAATAGAAGCTGTCGTTTTTTCCCGACGTAGCGTGCATGATAACAAAGTTGTGCAACAGTTCGCGGTTAACATTTTCCACTCGAAGCTAAACAAAAATACTCCCGTAGCCGTTCGATAAGGTGGTATAAAGATCTTGAACCGGTAGCAGCTGGCAATAAAGCTAGCACATGGAATAGTAAACTAGCGCGGTGTACGGAAAAATTGCTACGCAACATGAAAGGGCTGCGTCGCTATCTATCGATTTCAAGAGTGACGATGTTCGAAAAATAGGAAAGTTAAGAGACTCGTCCTATGATCGTTCGACATGGGCGCTCTCCGGTCCATCGTATGGGTAGCTTTATTTTACACTTGGTACGCTTTAAACGCCAATCATTATGCTCGGTAAAGAAGAAAGGAAATTTCACGCTATAGAAACAGATCAAATAACATTTTACTGGAAATTAATCGCGTATGTAATTTCCTACGAACGACAAATAATTTTGAGAACAGTCGTTGAATTATCGGGGTTTTAATCAGATGTAAAAACACCGACTACTTTCTTTACAATTAAAGGAATTCTTTTTTAACCGTGTTGCAAGTACTTTCTCGTTCTCGCGATTTCTCGTAAACTCAGCGGCACTTGGACTCTGTCGTGCTGCGCTACAAAGAAATAGATTTAAAAAGTTGAAAAGTTTGATCGCGTGAATTGCGTCCCGAGCACGAGCACCACTCGGGGAGAACTTCTTGAAACTAGTTTCCCGGACTTTGGCAGAAAATTCTTCCAGTAGCTCGACATGGCAGCAGAAAGTAACGAAAAAAGAATAAAAGAGAATAAAGAGGAAAGAGCGAAAGTTAGCGACCTAACGGGATCAATTTTCAAATACCAGACAGGTATGGTTTCCTTTGGCGTGAGTAGAAAGGATTATTCGTCGCGTGGTTTTCTCCATTCCGTCGATCGGAGCCGGTCGAGAAACTTTTCCCAGCCAGGTATTCCTCGGACGAAAGGGTTACGCTGTGTTTTTTTCTCATAATTTTTTCTGGTTTCCGGCAAACTCGCGGTCAATAGCACCCTTCCATTCGTTCTAGGTAGCAATTTTTTTTGGTCAGTTAGGAAAAAAAAAATATTTTCCTGTCGGACAGTTGTAAATCTTTGCGCGTTTCTCGCGAGTCGTACACATTGTCGTCTTACTACTCCGGGAACAGCGGGCAAGTTAGGATTTACGATGAGAATTGCTTTAGGAAATCAGCGTGACTTTAAAGAACGAAATGTTCGCGAAATGTATAAACAAATATCATTAGTTTCGAAGTTGTAACGTGCTGTTAACAGGGAGCCTGTAATAGAATAGCGGACTTTATCGCTTGTTTATCTGCCATATATGTGTTATAACTTATTACGTAACTCATTGAATGGATCATAAAACGAAGCACGGTAAGCAGATTTCTTGCGTAATAATTATAGCAGGGTCGTTCAGTAACAGTAACAGAACCGTGTAGCGTTTTTATCCCCCAACTTTGTGCTATTTAAATAACAATTCTACGGGGCGAAACATGTTCAAGTGTTTGTTGAAGTAAGCGGCGGTCAGATTGGACGTATAATAACTTGGAAACTAACGATATTTGGGTCCATGTTTACTAAGACTTTCTTGATTCTTTTGGTAGCATCGAAATAGTTTATTACAAGGGGGAATCGAACTTAAGTTATATATCCAAATCGAAGTTAATTTGGAAAAATAAGTTCTATCGGGTTACATAATGCGCGTTTATAGCCGTCGAGATACGCGCATAAACGGCCCGTTGACGTTCATGGCTGCTCGTCTTATCCTTTTATAGGCGTAGAACGTAGCGAATATTTTTACTTTCGAGTCGCTCCGATAGCCGCAAATTATATCACGTGTGCTTGTGGTTAGACCACGGCTACGCGAGGCTTAGGTATTTATTCCGCGAGTATCGTAGACTCTAGGATATAACGTTCGATCCTGCGTAAAATATCCCGCAATGGATAGCTCGGTCTTTGCGGAAAGCCGGTGTCTGAGCATTTCGACGCGCGAGCTATCAACCTATCGAGAGACCGGACTCTTTCATTCCGTTTTATGCATTCCTTTTGATCCTCTAGTAATACGTTTTTATTTCTCCGCCACGTTGTCATCCTGTTATCTCGGAATAGGACTTTGTATGGGAATAGGAACGCCAGTATTATACATCGTGGCTAATTCCGAGTCTTCATTTTTCACATTACCTTCCTTTCATTCGTTCAGGAAACTTCGTATGCCTCTCCATACAATTTTCTTGGAATTTGCTTCTTCCGTTATTGCTAAATATTAAATAACAATTACGAATTCCAAATATATAATGTATTCGCGATGATAATGTACGTGATGAATAATCGATAATAAATTTCGAATAGGTAAAATACGTTTTCCAAAAATATTAGACGGTATTTTGCAACGAATGCAATCGTGCACGTCACTTTTGTTACCGAATTTTCACGATCGAGGTTATCCTGCGGACGTTAGTGAACGTCGGTCGTAATTCAAGCGAAGTGTTCGAAACGCGCGGGAATTAAGACTAATTCGAGAAGAAGATTGAGAGAGATGGAGAAACTGAATATGTGAGCGAGCTTTCACACAGAGAAACACGAAGAACGAAGCGCAGCGATTCCACGATAATTAAATTATTCGTCGTGGCGCGCGCTAAATTATTCCGCGGAGATTTCATTCGAGGCGCACGGCTATCTGCGTCTCTTCGATCCGCGAATAAAAGTATTTCTTTGCAATTAAAGGATAAAGGACATTTTAGCCACTCTCATTAGGAATCCTGCGTTTGGTCGGGCTCCTATCAAACAGAAACTACACGATGTTTTAAATTCGCCAGCCGGAGATGCTTTCTACAGGAACATCGGTGAATGTTTTAAAAAATTTTGAAAGATTCAGATAAGTGGACCGACGTAATGCTTTCTTCTTGACTTTCGAAGAATATATCTCACACTCGATGCTGTGTATAAACATCGTATTTTATAACATTGTATTTATTTTCAGTAAAACTGGCATTAATTTCAGCGCATTTAAGTTCGTTTGCGAAGAGATCGGAAAAATGTATTCCCACGATCGATAATTTAAAGGAACATTCGCTCGTAAAGGAGTCGGAATAATAGACGCGAGTTAATCTGCTTTTTGAGAAACTATTTGCGCTAAAATTATTTGATCAAACAAATATATAGTATGCAAACGTTTGGCCTTAAATGCAACTGTACATGCATACACAGAAATTGGTCTGTTGGCGGATAGGCGTATAGAGTCCGCTCGTAAAATCGACAAAACGTGGTTGACGAAAAAAGGAATACGAGGCGCGAAACGCGGCGATTCCGCGGTGTAACGCAGAACAGCGGCAGAGTAATTTCAGGATGATAAATAGTCGCAACAAGATTGAAGGTAGAAAATGCAACGCTCGCCGGGCCGTGGATCGATATAGCACCGGTGGATTCTCTCTTATCGATGCTTTTGTACATAGATGCATAGATACGCGTCGCTACGACAACATCACGCGAATCGCCACGTTGAATTTCCAATTTATAAATTTTGCATGCGCAATATTGCGTGAGATTGCTGCGCGCGCGGTTTGCTACACACATCCAGTTGATTACACCAATTTACTTTCACGCAGTTGTTGCAAACTCCCACCTGTGAAATACTATTTCGAGCTACAATATACAAGGTGTCCCATCCCGTTTTTCGACTCTTCCTTGGATCGAAGATTCTGGCTAGAACCAAAGACAATAAGATAATGGAATTAGATTACTTCTTGAAAAAAGGATCCATGGACGTAAACCCATAAAGGACCCATAAAGTAATTGAATTAATAACATATACAATATTTTTATTTAGTTTGTAAATGCAAAGAATTCAAAGTTAGAAGTTCAATGAGAGCAGCAAGGAAAATTGCGTAAATATTTGGCTCATTTAGCCTTGTTCCCAAGCCGTGAATTTCTAGTGTTTTTGAAAAGCTGTTCTCATATTTTCTTTCTGAAAATCGCATAAAGATTCTCAAAGCTCGAAATTCAGTTCATTCGTCCCGTTGCTTTCCACCGATAGATTTCAGCGCACCTTGAAATAATTTGTGTACAGGTGGAAAAACTATAAGCATGAAATTATTCCTCTCTCATCAACAAGGACATCTCGTTGCTCGTTTGAGCGCTCATTTTGAAGGACAAGTTGACTCGTGATTATCGTAACACCGTGTATGTATGTACCTATCGGCCGTACGAAATGCAGGCAGCTCGAAGCATGCGCCAAGGTGCAGTCGTTTCGTCTTGCACTTTGCGGACGTGTGTGCGCCCGGCACGAATAACGCGCTCGTTGTCACGCGTGGAAAATTCGTCGTCGTTGGAAATGCACGGTATGTAGGAAAGTTAGCGGAAAATGCGTCAAACTACTGACCGCGGTTGTCAGTTTGATGGCGCGCGGAAAACACCGAAGGAAATATACGCTGCAACTCGATGCCAAATTATGAAAGTCCCCCGCGTAATTACGCGTCCCTTCCAACAATTTATCTTGGCCAAATTTCCGCCAGATTTTCCGAGAAAACCTTGACCCTTTATATAGAAATAGGGAGCCCTGTTTTCCCCTCTTTTTCTTTTAATCATACGGTATATAGTTCGCTATATAGTAATATATAAAATGGCAAGTTTTTTTATTATATTGCAGCTGCTAATGATCTTGCACTTTGACGTTACGTTTTCCACCACATGCGCGTTAATTTGTGGATGAATATTGGTGCCGGTTTCAAGGTAAAAAGTCTTAATGAAACATGTACCGCTGTAACAATCTTTTCCCGAGCCGGCCGATAGCATCGTTACATCCGTGAGTCGCATGTAGGTAAGTTGCTGAATGCGTGCAGATCCAGCAAATTTTGTTTTATTATTCCACGAAGAGAGTAAAACCGCCGCGCCGTGCACGATTCTTACGTATTATACATTTCCGTACCGACGTCGATAAGCGCTGATAATTAAAACGATTAATTAAAAGGGGATAAAGCCCGGTTATTGCGCAAAGTTATCGCGAACGTTGCAAACTCTAGATGATGCACGGGTAGCTATATTTCGAACGTCTCGTCCTAAACGAAAGGAAGAAGAATAAAAAGGTAGAGATGATCTATAACACGTTCTACGAAGCTAGAAAAATGCAGGTAGGAGAAGCAACAGCTCGAAAATAAACATGGCGGCACCTAGCGTGGTCGAACGATGGCTGCCTTAGCTAGCTTTTCCGTACTTTTACTCGTCCCTGCACTCGGCCCATTCCTATTCCCCCACCAACGCCGACATTCGGCTCTCTTGGCCCGGATAGTCGACTTAAGGGTGGGTTGCCGATGAAGAGCGGCCGGAGGTGGGGTTTTGGAAGGCAATTGACCCGCTCGGATGATACATCTTAGCTATGACTGTTTCTCGGTCGAAGCAACGAGGATCTTGGGGCTCGTGGCTCGACCTGTAAACACTGGAAACCCATCTTCCTCTATTACAGCTCGAAACCTAACGAAAAAACCGGAACGCGTTTCTCGTAAAGCGAACGCGAGAAAGCAACATCCATCTGTAAGCCTGTATCCATCCACCAACTTCTTTCGTAGGTACCGGATACCAGAAACTCGGCAGAAACCGGCGGATCTATGTCGGCACACGAACGTGTATGCACACAGCGTATATATTTTCGGGCTTGTTTTTATAGGGATCGGTCGGTCGGGCTACGTGATTCCGTAGCGATGACGGGAAATGTTTTTCGAAGCAACCGGCAAGCGCTGGAAAACGGAATTAACGAGAACGGATGGCAGGGATGCGAGAATATTTTTAATAAGTCAAAGTTCAGGTCGTTTCGTCGTTGACGCCAGGTTACGGATGAACTTAAACTTCAGCTTTCTCCGAGGGCCCTGTTTCCACCTTATTAAAATCCACGGGGTGGGAGTCTCGGTTCAGCCTGTCCGTATATTACAAGCTCACAACCGAGTACCCGGTACTCTGTGAAAACTCTCGACCCTAGCTCCTAGCAACTCTTGCTACTTTTTTACTTCGTCCTTTGATATTTTTCTTGTTGGCCGATGCGTGTCACCATTGGCAGCTGGAAAATTGCGACAAATTTTACAGAAGAAGTATTACCTCGGGCAAAGACGTCCCAGTTCGAGATTAGGAGCTTTTTATCCGCATTTAAATATGCAGCTTCTGCAGTCCATCTCTCCGGCTGCGCATTTACATCTATTTTACATTCGCCGGATTCGCGTACACTTCTGGCTACGTTTCCTGGCTCGCACGGAAATTTCCTGCTTAGATATTGCGGCCGTGGCCGTTGCACGGGGCGAATTCTAGTGGTTGCTGTTCTCTGATGCTCGCCTCCCTTGCCCTGGCCGTTTCACCGCCGACCCGGCGGGAACTTCTCGAGCAGTAAAGCGGCTCGTGCACTTTCGCAGGGTGCATAAAGCGAAACGGCCAAAGAGGTAAAAGAATCGCCGATATATGTGTTACTATGTTCGGTACGTCTGCGCGGTTAAATACGCTGGCTGTTTGGCCGACCTGCATATCAAAGTGATCCGCTACTCTCCAGCCGTTCCACGCTGGCTCTCCGCTCGAATATCGAACCAATTGAAACGAAATAGAACGACCGACTGAAAATAAATTAGTCCTTTAATCCTTTTCCTCGCGAGTCGCGCCATGGCAAAACGGCTGGATCCATTGTCGATCGATTTTTATGAGCTTCCAAATGGAGACACATTTTTTTTTTCAATTTTTTAACAGGAGAAGACAAGTTAATTTGTCTCGCTCGGATTCCTAGCCTCTTAATCATTATTATATAATACCTACATGTGCAAAACGATTTATCTTCGTTAACTTTTACTTTCAACAATACCTGTATATATATATAATTTTGATCGATAGATGATCGACAAACTTTTACAATGTAATGTATTACGATTCTCCTAACATCTCGACGTTGTAGTTTCTGCTGTTGTAAGTTTCTGATATTACAACGAGACAAAAATCGACTCGATTCGAAACCGATCGATGGAAACGGTGTTTTCTATTAGCCGCGCGAGAAAGTTAATGACACGAGACGCGTCTGAATCACCGTTCGTCCTAGTTTATACTCCCTCGACGGGACTGCCTACCCGCACCTTTTCTAGAAAAAGCAAAATCTCGATTTGACTGGCGTTTTAAATGAACTTGTTAGCGGCGCTATTCGCTTTTTTCATTGCATCGGGAGAGAACTGGACGAAAACGATCGACTCGTGTTCCCTTTTGACGCGATGGCCGCCTTAACGAGCTGGCACGCTGTCTCGTCGTTGCTCGTTTCTCTGTTTTCTTAATGCCCCGTTTCCTGGCGTAGGCGTACGTACTCTTTTTTTATCGCGAGCCAAATTGTGCCAGAGTTTGCTCGACTGCTTGTTAATACACATATTTTACGCCGCTTATAAATGTTAAATTGCACAGGGTTGCGTTACGCACTTTCTCCCATGTACTTACAGTCCGTAGAGATTGTTTCTCCAAGTTGCCAAGCTTTCCCAGTCGTAGCATCTAACGTGAGATTACTTGAAAAGTTTCTGGTTACGTAGTATCGTCATATCGTAATAGATACATGGTCGGAGACATGAATCGTTTGCAAGAGACGCACACCGAGCCTTCGGATTAAATGACTCGCGTAATTACAGCGAGAGATAAAATTTACTGTATCCACAGCATTTCATTGCTGCATCTTCCTTCATTCGTGAGACCAGTTCTATTAGCTTGTCTGCATTATTAACCGAACCTCGAACAAACGTTTATCATATCTCGTTTGTTATCTGAATAGAAAACAAGCTATCAAAGCTATTACTTAACTTTGATTATCTTTCGTTTCTAAATATAGCTGAAAAATAGATAATTTTACGTACGAACAAAATACGTACTAAATTTCCAGTAAAATTTTTGCGCCACCTCTATGCAACGTTGCGTCACAGGTCGTAATTTTTACTCTTAGCCGGTGCAGTTTTCCTGCATGAAAATTTGAACATTCTCGCCGCTGCGCGACCGTTTCGCAGGAAATCGAAATTCTTGCTCGATATCATCCGCGGGAAGCTGGCCGCCCGACGAATCAGAATTCCAAGGTTAACGAAAGGGTGCGTCGTCCATGCAACAACCGGCACGCGTACTAAATATTCATGGTGCGTATGGCGCGGCTGAGTGGCTGGGTGTAACACAGTTTGGTAACAGTTGGCAGCGGACAGAGTAGGGATAGAAAAAGTGGCAAAGTCGCCATGCTGAATCAGAGTAATGAACGGGCCGATGTACGCGTGCGCATGGTGTTTCGTGTGGCCTATGCGATATCGTGATGTATCGAGTTGGCCAACATCGATCGATGCTTGGTATTCGACCCAGTTGCTTCTCCCCGCGCCGATTTCCCGCGTATCCAAGTAAATAATACTTTTCGTTTGTGTCGATCGGCCGATCATTAACATTCGTTTGTTCGACCGCATGAGGGCGAGCTTCCGGTGCATCGAACTTCGTAAGTTTCCATTAAAAAGACGTTTCAACTAGATCTCAAAATAGAAATTGCAGATTGCTGAATTTTTCGGTTCTCGTATCTGAAAGCAATCCGATTAGAATATGCTCGTATTTTGGCACACGCGCGTCCAATTTCATCGTGCGTATGCACAAGATCTACTTATTTACAATATATAAAAATAACACGTGTCGATGATGGTCGAGGAACATCGCTCCAGATGGCTTCAGATAATCGTACGAATGATGGAAATCTGCTTGATGACGATCGCAAATATTTTCTTGTCGAGTGGAGATTCCAGATAATACGGAGAAGGATCGTGATAGAATCCAGTTTATTCCTATTCGGAAAAGATGCTCGTTTTGTTCAGCTTGGTCCTATGGTTACCGCCATGGAATTCGCTTTCTCTGGTCCTTCTTTTCGTCGAACGAATAGATATATTGTTTAAATCTTAAGCCATAAAAATTTGACCTTTTCTTTCTTTTAACTAAGATATTATACATACAAGTTTATATTAGCATATTGTTTATTTTGCGAAAGATTTCTATTAATAAAATTGAAATAAACATCAAGATTTATTTTAGACTTGAACGTTAACGTTTTCTTTCCTTGTCCTGTGTTTCAGATGTGGAACGTGACGAGGTTGTTGGAGACGAGGATTCGACGGCTCAGCATCCAATGGGTAAGTTATCAAATCCGTATTAATCAGGTGGAGCAGACGCGATAACTATTTTATCGTGTATACGAAGCTAAATAAACGCAATAATATTTGGCGTAAATTCGCGAAAACGAATCTTATTTCTGGCAAGCTTTTGCTACAGTTTTTCAATTTAATCCAAAGTCTTGCGCTGAAACGTGAAGCACGGCGTGTTGAAGCAAAGGAATTCGAAACGAAGCAACACTCTGTTTTTGGAAACGCATTATTTCTCTTTCACACGATAATATCTCTCCTTGATATCTGCGATGAACTTTTTCCTCGTCTCGACTTTAAGTTACGCTGTCCTCCCACGAACAACGAAATTTATTCAAGTTACAAATAGCAAGAATACCGTCGAAAAGTCGAAGTACGATATCCGCGACGAGTTTCGAAACTTTCCAACACGGTTCAATCTCGAAAATTGCAAATGCAAATAAAACTGCGCGTCTCAAGAAGCATGAAAACCTTATATAACGAGAGAGAAGCGTAGAGAACAAGAGGAAGAGCCCTGTTCGAATTAATGGAGTCGGTTATCAGGCGTAGCACGAAGACGTTCGGCTACTTTAGGAACAGTTTCATCGAGGAACAATCGAGAGGAAGGAAGGAGGCTATCTCCGTGGAACAGATAGGTCAGGAAGTTGCAAGACCAGCCACGTCAAGGTAGAGGTGCACGCGTGTATAAAAGACCGGTCCAGGGGGCTGGTGAAACGCCGACTTTCTATATAGATAGGTCATCGCTGGTGCGAGGCAGAGAGAGAAAGAGAGTCGGTTATCTGTACGAACCATCGCGCTGAAAATATTCTTCGCGAAATAGCTTTTCGGAAATTGCTTTACGATAGCTATAGAAATAATCGTCCGACGGAATCGGTTCGCGACCGATCGCTGGAACTCCGCGAAACATGGAAAAGAAGGAATAAAAGAAATGTCTCGTATAACAATGTTGGAGGAGGAAGGAAAGGGAGAAAGGGGCGGAGATATAGAAAACGCGAAAGGATCTCATTATCTTCGTTGGTTTCGAACTCGCGAGATCCGCTTCGGTCTATTCGACAAGGTAGGGAATAAGATCGCGGCCACTTTCGGAACTCTTCGTTTAATTAAGCTGAAAGCGGAAGCTGTTATACCGTTTCAGCTTTCAGCGTTATGAGTACGTTTGTTTAGGAAGCACATGGAATATCCGTTGAGACCGCGCGCTGTCCCGCTCGATGCATTCTATAGCATAACACAGTCGAGTCACGCCGATAACAACTCGGTCCGATATCCAATTTAGATGGATACAGAGTTGCCTGGAAAGGTCACGTATTCCGAACGACGCTGCCGCTGCGTATTACCCGGAATAAAATTTGATGGAGCCACGGTAAAGGACTGCGGAATTTTCGAACATGACGAATGGATCGGCGCGATGGTTTCCTGTAATCTTTGGTCCCCTTGTTTTACGGACTGGTCGTTCACGATGCCGCGATATTCTTCGACTTCCGAACGACGCCCGGGTTAAAGATGTAACTCGAAAATTACCGTGAAGAATCGTCATTTACCTTTGATGATCATTGTAAGTACACGGTGTCCATATTAGGCAAGATACCAGACCTTTACTGCGATCATTCCAATCCCCTTCGATCGTCGAAATCCACTTATTTTCCGACGCGACAGTTATTCCTCGTCCATTCGGAAATTTACACTTCTTACTAAAGCGAAGACTTCCCGCCGAGCAGAGAACGAGGAACACAAAATTCAACGCGGCTTTCGACGCATTCCTCCATGTACTTGGAAACGCTTGCAAGCCAAGAATCGCATCGGCGTTCCTATCACGTAAGTGAACAAGAAAGAACGGGAAACGCGAAAGGGTGTATATAGCCGAGGCTGGGATCCGCTTACACGAGCGAGTGAATACACCGACGTATCGCGATCGCGAGGATCGACAGAGAAAAAGGAACGAGGAGAACGAGAAAGGGAGGACGCGGTTCGGCGAAAAAGGGAAAAAATATTTGCCCGGCACGACGTGGTCGAACGACAATACAAAGTGACATGGTGGATGCATCGGACAGCGTGTCGAAATGTAGGAGCGCCGCTTCCGCTGGCCGGAGGAGCCAGAGGTTGGGCTGGGTTTCTCTCCCGACAAAGAGCACGGATACACCCTGTGCACGTCGGTACAGAGGGGTTTCGCATTGATCGGCGGCCAGGAGAACAGCCTTGCTCTGATTGGCTATCCCAGACCGCGCGTCCTTGTCGCGCCGACAGCTTTCTCGCAAGGTGGAACGAAGAGAGCCGAACTTCCGAGCCGTCTAGCTGGCTTCCGCTGGTTGAACAGCAACCACGAGCCCGGCCAAAACGGACGATCGACGAGGAGGGAGTCTGCTCTCGGATAGACAAAGACGATAGACAGACACACGCGCAAGAGGGAGAAAGAGGGAAGTGGTAAAACGAAAATGTCGAACTGACTCGAACTTGCGAGAGAGATAGACGGACGAGTCGTTTCGTGGCGAGACACGGAGGATACATAGTAAACAAAATGGAAAACCAGTGGATTGCTTCAGTGCGTAGGTCGTGTACCAAGATGGGTCAGAGATGGAATTACTTTCGACGAGCGAGAGAGGAAAAGAGAGAGAGAGAGAGAGAGGAATGGTTTATCAGTTACTTTGGAACGAGTCTATCCCTTATCACCATCCGATCGCCTTTGGCTACCACCTCTGGTTCACTCGCTACACCTCGTTTATCCGCGTTTATTTCCTTCGTTTCTTTTGTTCGTCCTTGTCGTTATTGTATTCTTTGGAACTATATGAGAACATAATTCGAGGAATAATCGAGAGCAGATTAAAAGGTTAAAGCTTCTCGATAGATCAAGAACACAGTTGAAGAAGAAATCGTCAAAAGTTGCAGTGGAGTACCAATGATCATAGAGAACAGGCATTCCTTTTTTTTTTTCTCGGGAAAGCTCTTATCGAGACGCCCTTTTGATGATTGACAAGGAGGCGTCGAAGGGAAAGAAAGAAACCAGAGCTGTTTAGTGGAACGATTTGATGGAAATAGAAGCGTAGGGAAGTCGAAAGGATCGCGTATCGACGATGACAGGAAATTGTTTCTTATCTGCGTTTCTCGAGTCGCTGTTTCGCTCGTGAAAAAGGATTCCCTCGAGACATTTTTTTTTTTTTTTTTTTTTTTTAGAGGAACGTTCAAGCGTCTGTCGTCACTCAGTGAACCGATTTTACGCGGTCACTTTCTTCGGCCGATTTGTTGGGAATTCTTTTCGAATTTATTGCTCGTTCTTTCCGTCGCCTCGATTGAATACTGAAAAGGTTAAAAAATCAAAATCCTACCATTGAAGACATTCTCTTTTCAAAATTTCGCCTCTTTTACGTATATTCTGGCGAATTTCAAATTGTTACATAACGTTATATAAAGTTGAAACTTCGTTAATACAGCGTTGAGTGCTTTTTTCGGAAAATACCTAAATTATTCTACGTAAAGGAAATATCTAGAAGGTAATAATCGAAATTTTCATTCTGTTCGTCTTATTAGACAGGATATTTTATATCCTTGCGAAGGGAAGCGCACGAAAAAGATGGAGAAAATCAGCATTTCAGTTAACTCTGGTAACCTTCTGTTATCTCCGCCCAATGAAACTCGTGCACCGGTAGAACTTCATCCCTACTCCGACTCGACCAGCTTTTCAAACAACTCCTCCCCCTCGTTCGCTATTCTTGCTAGTTTTATCTTTTCCTGTATACTTCGGCATTGTCTTTTTTCTTTTAAGATCTATGGTATTTACAGCACGAATGCTACACGTCCCTATTATGCTCTAAAGAACACTGTCTTAACGGTACATCTTAATTAGTATACTTCTCAGTAGACTTTTAAAACCAAAAAAAGAACGGAATTCGGGAAGGGAGAGATCGAAAATGTCGATCGGTTTGCTTATCAACGGCTACCGCGACCAAATGTTTATAATACGAAGATGCGAATAAGGATGTATGATACCGAACGCGATTGCTTTTGCATCGAACTCCGCGAAATTCCGTCCACAGGGCTGAGAATTCTAATTAGATCGATCCTGCAAACCTGTTCCGACGAATTAATCGCAATGAATCGTCGTTTAAATTCCTGCCACCGATTGGACAACACGCGAAACGTTAATTGGATACGGCTTCGTCTTCTATTCCGTTCTCGTTTTTGCTCCGCACCCTCTTTCTACTCTGCTCCGTCTCTTTATTTCTTCTGATCGCGGTCTGGTTGAACAACCACGCGACGACGCGACTGCGTTTATTATTACACCACCCCGGACCGGTTAATCGCGGAGCTTTATCGAAGGATCGGTGCTGTCGGGCAGTTCATAAAAAGGCTTGTTCATAACGCGCGGCAGATCAATTTCCAACGCAACTAATCCTTTATACCGCGGCTATTGCAGTCGGCAGCGGCGTCTTATAATTCTTTATGTGGCTCGCGATTAAGATTTTTCGATGGTCGCGTCCGAACGCCCGCTTTAAGAAATCGTAAACTGTTTCGAGCCTGAACGATTTTATTAGTATTCGAACGGAGCGTCGAACGGAGCAACGAGCAGATTAGCGACTCTTCCCTCCGTGTGTGAGACGAAGCGATCGGCCTGCGGAAAGGCAGGAAATTGGATTCACTTCGCAAATTGGATTCTATCGATGCTGCATTGCCAACGTGGACTAGTCCTATCGCTTTTTCGATTTACCAAAAATCTAAAAACTGTTCGCGACTACCTGTAACGACTCGTCATTCCTGATTAATTATTTTCATTCGTCGTTTCGATCTAGCAGAAAAACTGCGAGTTTAAACAACTTGATTTCACCACGTGTTTTCTTTACAAAAGATTTTGAAACGAAAGCCAATCTTTCATATCTTTGGTGCGTAAACCGAAGCCAGGAACAGTAGACAAATTCCAAAACCAAAATCAAAAGCTCGTTCGATCAGCTTCGGGACTGACAACAGATAATCGCCGGGACCGTCTGAACGGCCTTGACTCGCAATAACGACAACAGGGAATCGTGCCGAAAATCTTGAAAGTTCTACATGGCCATTCACGCCCTTGCCAGGACCTTTTATTGATTAGCTACCGAAAAGCTTTTGCCGGCCGGAGCACGTGGCGCCATCTTTGGACGGGCTCTCTAGTCAATTTTCAAGGAAGCTTTCCGGGGTGGTGGTGACGGAACGAAAGGGGTGGTGACGGCCAGCCGGAGGGTAGGAGACTCGGAATCAGGGTGAAGTGGGTTGAGACGTGGCGAGACGGGTCAACCAGTCGAGACCAGTCGGTCGCGCCCCGACAACCCCTGCCCAACCCTTACGATCCCACTACTATGACCCGAGAGGTGTCGGGGAAGCGCGTCAGTATCGATCCCTTGTGTCCATGTTACACGAAATCGTCGTCCCAAAATTCAGCTTCCAGACGCACGAACGATCGAGAAACTATGCCGTCTCTCCTCCTCGTCGCGACGATAGTTTCCATTAACCTATTGGCTCAATAACTAATTATCTGATAATAACGTCAATGTACTGTTATTAAGAAACGTTTCAACAGACTTTTTCTGAGATCCGTTACAACCAGTTCTCGCTTTAAGATTCGTTATCTGCCAGGAGGAATAAATTAGAAAGACGGACGATTTAAAAAATACCTAAATTAATAAGAGGCCATAGTGTTTCGAACGATGAAAGGGTCTGAGCATATCAATGACTCGACCAAACACCGACGAGATTTTCCTAACGAACTTGGAATAATTTGGTAGGGGCTGAAGCAACCAGGCTACTTGCTGCGGTCTTCCTCGGAGATTGCATCGCCCGAAACCGTATTAATATCGATGCTAGCGAAGTTTTTTAGTGGAACCTCCAACGTTGAGTGGTAATGAGATCCAACTAGACTTTGCTATGGTTTGGGTGTTGAGCCGAGCATAGTGGCTTTTAATTTATTCTTTGAAATTACTTTACTAGATGTATCTTTGAAATTAATAATATCATGCCTGCGTTTGTTACGCCGGATAGCTACCAGATTTAATAAAACCATGGAAATTTAATTCCATGAAATGCTTGTCGCGAGATCCTTCGCAAATCATCTCTAGGATCTCTCGTCAGAGAATAAACATAACCAACGATCCGCAATGCTTATCGACCCTACCATTTAGCCCGATTATTGGATCGAATATCTTGTAGCTAGAAACGCGAGACTCCTGGCCCTTCGTAATTCTACTTCAATATCGCGGATTTGAAATTCTTCCAGTTTCCTATCCCAGCCATTTAAATCATCCCTTAGCAAAAATGTCAGTTCGTCCCTTCGTATTATCCGACCTGGATTCTTCGAATAAGGAATCCCTGGATCCCGCGGAGAAATTCCATCGATCCAGTCGGGGCTGGTTTGGTCCGACGGCCGCAGTAAAGTTGCCACGATATATCAGAGCGAAAGGGTGAAAAATGGAAGGGAAAAGTATTCCTCGGGCGTGCTCGCTGGTAAGTCTCTGAGGAAAAAGATTGGCGGATCGATCCGCGGCCGAATTGCAGCGAGTTTATATAGAAGCGCTCGGCCTCGTGTGACAGAGGCTCGACTACGAAGTTGGCCGCTTGGCTGTTAGATGGCGACACAAATCAGTCGACGTCTGGGAGCCGAGTGGTCCAGCCGCAGCTCGAATCGCGTGCTCCGTGATCGAGGACATGGCGCACGGACATGGCGTCGAGAGAGCAGTCCTCCTCTCCGCTCGTTTTGTCCGCCTTCGTAACGTTCCATCGAATTTTTCGTGTTCCTCTGGTCCCTCCGTCCTCTAACTGTAACCGGTCCACGTCGAGTATTTATAAACGGCTCGAAATAGGACCGCTTTCACCTCTGGCGATTCGCAAACACGGCTCAGGGTAGTTGCATTCGCCTGGGTCAGCTTTGATTTTAGGTTTAACGCGTGCCTGGCCCGCGTTTAACGACCTCGTCTGTACGAACGAACTGTGCGAGCTACAAAAACCTCTCCGCCTTATCACGCACGCTGATTACGTACTTTATCGCTACGTTCGAATTTCTGCCGGTTAATAATCTCGGTTAATCGATCTAAGCTATGCAACAGCCAGATGTCGCGTTGCCTTGGCACTTGAAACGAACTTTCTACTCTCCTCGTGTGTCCTTTCGATGGAATTATTCGACCAGCGTTAGGTAACGAAGGGATCATCGAGGAATTCTGACGTCGTAGGAAAGACACGAATGGTAAACGCTTTGCGTAACGCGTCCCTACTCTTTTCGAAGGTTCTCTCTCACGGGATTAAACATCCTCGCGGTGAAGTTCTTTCCGAGATGGATATTAAGGGCTGTCACCGTTAATTTAATTATTGCGAGTCTGGACGAATCGTTTGAAATCGAAACGAAGGGTCGTCGATTCTTAGCTTTTAAACGAGTACGATATATACCTACTAATGTGTAATTAATTCAAAGACATTCCGTTCGGTTCGGTACACGCGCTAATTTCAGTACAACCTGGTAAACATTAGAAGCTGTCGGACTAAATAGCTGAAATAGCTACGTAAATATAGTTTCGTCCATTTCGAAGATACCTATAAATCTTTCTCGCAAGATAGATATGTATAAGTCCTGTAATACCTAAGAACATCCAACTTGCAGATTCGAAACGGCCTGTAAACAAATCATTTCTTAATCACCATCTTCTGTTTTCTTGTTCTTAAAATAAAAAAGGAAGATAAGAAAAAAAAAATGATAGAAGACAAAAATACCTGCGACCAGGAACGTTAAAGAAAATGAACTTGGTATCCGGCTTCTGGCGAAGCTCGGTCGAAAAGATCATGTTGGCGAGGGTAAATTCTTGTTAAAAAGAAAACTGTACGGTATCGTGACGGTGAAAAGAATTCCTTCGGTACGAAATAGCCCGCATAGCTTACCCCTAATTCAACCCGTTATTAGTTTCGACCGCCTTTATTGCGCTGCTCGGCGACCGCTGTATCCTTTCAGTCTCCCGAAACCTGAATGCAATTACCCTAACGTCCAGTGGGGTCATCTACGTGCCGTGCGGCATAAACACTAGTAACATAAAAAATAATAAAAACGGAGAAAAAAGTAGAAGAGTATCGTTTAAAACATTTTTCAGGACAATTTCGCCGTTATAAAAGGATCCATAATAAAAAACGAGGCCCGACCGGATAACTTTCTAAATATACCGGACAATTCCGAAGTCGAATCCTCTAGTTTTCGAACACCCGGCGTGTTGTTCTTGGAAATCGTAAGAAGCCTGCAATTTACATTTTTCCCTACATTGTTACTAATTAGACGATGGAACAAGGTTAAGATATGTTTATGGTGTAATGACCTGAATACTAAAATCATTTAGTTCCGATGCTGTTTTTTTTTTCCTATTCGCACAGTGATTCGTAGTATCTCGAGGCAGAATCGCTAATTAACGTTCTCTGATTACATGTACTCGGTTAAAGAGATACGCTTTCGCGTTATTTACGAGTGCGTTACTCTTCTTACGATTGCCAGTGTAATCCTATTTATAAATAGCCGTTCGACCGAAGACGGAGACAAAGCTGTATCGTCGTATTAACGCAAATTGTAACTCGCTCGTACAGAGAGTTTCAAATCTACGATGAAACGCACGTCTGCCGCTAATTTGTTGCAGCGGTGTATCTCGTTTCGCTGGTTTTAAAAACTCGTACGCGTCCATGCACTTTTCGTGCCGGTTCGCCGGTAGAATACGCGTAATTAGGCGAAAGCGGCGCCCAACGACAAAGAAGAAATTACTATTCCGCGTCCAACGTAAATTACTCGCTTTGAACGAACTGCGCGCGAGTCACAGATTCATTCGCAGTCTCGTTGCGTACTTTCAGCGGTTTTAGAATACTTGTCTGAGGATTCGCGCTTGAAAACGAGTAATAGAACCCAAAGGACGTGCGTCGGAGGACCAAGTGGTG
Source organism: Bombus terrestris (assembly GCF_910591885.1). Classification (NCBI taxonomy): domain Eukaryota; kingdom Metazoa; phylum Arthropoda; class Insecta; order Hymenoptera; family Apidae; genus Bombus; species Bombus terrestris. Next base: position 2,389,357 of record NC_063286.1, read on the forward strand.
GATGGATCAAGCGGTGATTGCTTGAATTTACGCCTGCGCTAATGACTTTCGCCGAGAATTTCTTTCCTAGAGTTCTTAGAACAAGACATCCTAAGAGAACCTTACGGATTAATCGTCGGTTACTTGCAACAGAAGCGTGCAACTGTCGATGTAATATCTAAACGAATCCGGTTATTTAGTCCATATACTATCGACGTATTTCTCTCGTATTTATAAAACTGCCCCTAAAGTAAGCGATAAAACGAATCGTGCGTGCAAAATAATGGAATTTTGAGAAAGCGCGAATTTCCCAACACCGGTCAACGAAGCATCGATGATCCGTTGATCAACGCGGACGGATTAACTCGTCGCTGAATTTCTTGCACCTCGCTGCATAATCCAATCTGGCCTAAAAATAAATGCCGAGGTAGAAACGCTACCTCGAGCAGCCGAGTATTTCTGGAAGAAAATTCGATAGAAAGAGGTCAAGCTCGTCGCAAGGGAATCGCCTTTAATTAATTTCCAGCGGCGGAGCCAACTATCCGGAAGCAAGCGGAGGAAAAGATTTCGCTGGCGGTGTGGCAGATGTCGCGGCAGCTTTACTTCGTTATATACGTCCGATTACGCGACGCCCTCGAAGAAAAATTTGCTCGCCGAGAAATATAATCCTCGCAGCTGTGCGCCGCGCATCAGCTATGCGCTACGCATATCCTATATCCTGCCTGGCAACCGGATTTCAAGCATCAGCCCGAAATATAGAAAATTCCACGTCGACTAGCCCCTCTCCTTCCTCACCCCACCTCGTGTACACCTGCGTCCTTTTTTTTCTCTCGCTAAAGATGGCAGTCGCCTCCGAACCGCGCCATTTGCATTCTTAATCCAGAAGATTTTGAAATCTGGCAAAAGTGGTGAATTTCTTTCGGCGTCGGATCGGAGAACACCTGCCGTTGCATCGCTGCGAGGTTCTCTCGGCGAGCAGAAACTTTTCAGCTAGGAGACTCGGCAAGGAGAACGTATTCTACGAGTACCAAACGGTTTTGCATCCCGGGAGAATCTTGTCGAAGAAATTTTCAACGTAGCGTTCGGAGATTCTTCTCTTCTTTTGTTTTTCGCGCGATCGCGGCCTCGACACTTTGGACGCTAGTTTCCCCGATCGAATTTTCTTTTACACTCAGCTGTTTCATCTCCATAGGCGATTCAGGCTGTGCAACGGAAAGGTAATTAGAAGGGTTGATCGAGGCAAACGTTGAAGGAAAGTTATTGCACCCGGGAGTGAATAGCGTCCGACGGATGACGCGAGTTAATAAAACGAAGGTAGAAGTAAAAGGAAACCCGCGGAAAAATAAAAATTCCTCCATTTGTTGAAACAAGGCGACAGCTTACCGTAACATCTACCGTCACCTAACGTAATTTTTTTACGGAATATTATACTTTTTCACTTCATAATATCTTGCCCTTTTAAACCCTTAAACCTTAAAACGGAAAATTAACATATTTACTCGATGACTATTTTCTATTTTGTTCTCGGAGACCTTCTAGCAATTTTCCAACTTACTTTTCCATCTACTATCGACAAAAAACGCCGGCGTTCAAAGAGCAACGGAGCTCACAGCGTCCAGAGACTTACCGTCGGATTCCAGTTATACTCGACGCGAAGGAAATCGAGGTCGAAACCTACGGAGGAAAAAACGAGAAAATAGTTTCTCGGGATAATACACGAAGCAGTATTCAAAATCCGGTTGAATCTTCTCAGTTCGTCCAACGATCTCAATGTCTTTCAGTTCTTTTTTTTTTTTTTCTCTCCTTCTCCTAACAGTATCGCGTCAAAATACCGCGCGGATGATACGTTCTTCGAGATTCCTCGCCGTCGCGCGTATAGAATTCTTAGCCGCCGTAACTCTCGGGCGAAGCTGTCGAGACGCGAATTCCAGCCGAAAATCCAGGAGCTGAGAATTCCGGTCTATGCTATGCTTCCTGTCTAAAACGGAAAACTGAGAAAACGCCGTGTTATCGGCGAACGTACACAGCTGTCAAATTATTTTCCAAGGTATTCTCGTAGGTCGATGGAATCTCGTTTCTGCGTCGTTCCTCACGATCTCTCTACACGCGCCCCTTTATAGCTCGATACTAGAGAAATATTGTTCCAACCACGGCGTACGCAAATAACAACGCTGCCTCTCGCTAAATTTTAGCCGAATCCCGCTTATGCATCCCCTTTGTCTCGGCGTTTCAAAAAATTCGTAGAACGTGCTCTATATCCCGTCGTTGATATAAACAGAAAGAAGTAGACATTTAGTTTCCTTTTGGGATAGAGAAGTTTTATAGCTTAAAGCAACTCAATTCTGCGTGAAAAGAAGATCACAATCGTCACGGAGACGTTGCAAGGGCTAAGAATGGAAGATTACGAAAATAATATTCGACCGTCATTTCCTGCAGGCCGCCTTTAAATAATTGTTTGTAATCTTTTAAATAATTTGTCGTCTTCCTAACAAAATTAGAGTTGTCACACTTTCGAGATAGTGGCGCGAATTGCATTAAGAAGAGAAAGGAAAATTTGCTCTTTCCATCGCGTAACCGTATTAGTATATTCACTGATTCTTGGATATAAGAAATGGGGAGAGGGGCTCCTCTTTTTAAATATTTATATCAATCTCGTGACGATCGAGTTCCAATATCTTGCAGAGAAAGGGCCGAGGCGATTTCCGTCTAGAGGAGAGCGGATTACAGACACGGGTGACACAGCCGGAGAAGAGAAAATGCAATCACGGGAAAGATTTTTCTCCGTCGTTCCTCGGAATTGAACTTTTGTTGTCTCACCCCATCGCACCGAGTCACACTCGACGCCATATCTTCCTCTCACCTTTGCTTTTCCCTCCTCTTTCATCCTCAATGGTAGAATGTCCTTTAATGCTTCCGTCTCAGCCTGTGTCACCCTGGCGTACGTACTCGTGTGCGCGAATCATCGTCTTTTCTCGCTAGCGTCAGCCTCGCCCTAAATTCTACGAGAACAAGCGGAGAACTGTGAAAATTTTTCGCTCTTCTTTCGTCAGCCGAGTTATGAAAAGTTGGCGGCTTACGTCGCTGATCGACGCTTTGAAAACTTTCTTGCTATTTCCGCGCTCTTAAAAAGGCACGTGTGTTTCGCGAGAATTCGAGAAGTCGCGCAATCGCCGCTTCGGATATTTTTAGGCAAACGGACAAAGAGATATCGCGGAATGTTTCTGCCGCAAGATTCTAACACGTGATTAATTTACGTTTGTTAAGACGCTGGAAGATACGTCTGGTTTTTGTACTTTTTCATAGATGTTTCGAAGACTTTGAATTTTAGAAATATTTTAGGCATTTTAATAGAATACGGACAAACCTCGGCTTCTACGCTGATTCCATTTCGAGGAATATAAATTACAAACTTCCATTTCGTGCCTCTATTTATACACTGCAACACCTAACTTCCACTTTAACGTTGCAACATTGCAGCTCTTCAAAACGATTCCAAAGTGTCTATTCAACTCGTAAAATAAAGTTCCATCGGATCTAAAAGAAAATTTACAAAAGACTAAAAACAATCGGCGATAACACCCACTTCTTGATGAAACTCGTCGAACGTCCGAACGCTCCGTCGATGCGGACGTCCAAGTGGAAACAAAGTGAGATAGCCCGAGGAACTTATCGTTGGACGAGCGCCGTAACAAAGGGAATTTACAAATTTCGCCGGCGTGATCCGCGCCAATGGCTGCCCACGCGTGGAATTGCAATTTACGAGGATCCTCGTGTCCCGTGTTCTCCGCACGGACGTGCAACTTTGAATATCCATGGCGATAACGAGTTTCCCTAGTCCCTAGATAGGCTGCCGCGTGCGGTGTAGCTTGTACAAGCCACGTTATAATAAACTCTGCATTATATTCTGAACATTAGAGACCGTGTAACGCAACACAACTGCAACGGCTACGTGTAATTTACCTACGAGTACGGCAACAGCCAGCAGCTTCGAGATCCAGCTGTCGGACAGAGTATGACGTAAGGAGGCTAATGGTGGTTAGATAACTGGCAGGCATGCTCTCTGTTTTAGAGCTTCGAGTGCTCGCGGTATCGTAAACGTCCATAGTAGCGTGGTTTTCCGTTTTTGGGAAAATATCTCCTTGCTTTTCCGCCATAATGCGCCTTTCGACAGATATTCTTCGACAGACGAGATTGGAAACGAACAGACACGAGAAAACGATTCGAATTTTTTACTTGTTAGGATACAGACTAGCTATCCACTTATCTGTTTTATCTTCTCTTTTGAGTTTTCTGATTCTGATTGGGCACTAGTAAGAACGTATACAGTAATTGCAAACAATATTTGCACACTATTACATTAATTAGTCCGGACAAAATAAATTAAATTTCGTATCATTGGATAATTTACTTAATTAATACTACTTTGATGATAAAATTACGCTTCGCTGGGAAATAAGGGCATCTATGTATATGCAAATTTCGTAAGAGTATCGAACTTACCTCGAACGGAAGCGCGTCGCAGCCAAAAAATATCGAGCAACCTTGATACGTAATATATCACTTTGAACGAGCACGGATAGAGATTTTCGCGTAGTCGCGTCTCAAGACCTTGAGCAAAGACTGTCTCCGAAGCCTTCACCTGTCATCCCGATGGCTTTGCAGTCCATCGTGATTCGTCAGGCAGATAACAGTAAAATGGTCATCGTACCCCTTTCGTTGCTTCGTTTCGAAAGGATGGCTATTTTTTTCATCTAAAAAAAAACGTCCTTCCTGGTCAGCCTTCGTGTTGTGGTCCGGTTAAATTCGTTTATTATACCTCGCGTGTTCAGGCTGAACCCTTTCGACGATGTTTTATTGTCAAGGTGAGCATCAGGTAAACAACAGTCGTTGCATTGCTATTTCCAACGGCGCGGCGTGCCGTGGAAAGGGTTATAAAAGTTTGCCTCTTCTGTCTACCCCTTTTTCCGGAGACCTTCGACTCGCCCGAGCCTTTTTTTTCCTTTCCTTCCTCCTTGTCTTTTTTTTTTCTTTTTTTTTTTTCTTTTCTCTTAAATTGCCGTTCGTCAACGCGTCAACGTTTAGCTGGCCTCGCTTGTTTTATAAGCGTTTTTAAACCCTTTGCACCCGAGACACGTGTCGAGGTAATACTGCAACGGTAGGCAGATATATTTCCAGTGGAAATTCGACGACGAACGCTGTACAAAAGGGCGGAATATAAAAGCTAACGAAAATATAGCGGGGCATCGGGAAATAGAGACATAGGTGGATGTGACTACAGTCTTCTGAAACGACATTAATATTTCGTAGGGTAGAAAGCCGTTTCGCCAACGAGATTCCGCTTATGAAGCGGAAGATCCACATAAAAATGGAGATCGCAATAAACGAACGACGTGCCCTGAAGAATACCGATACTCCGTCCTTGGCTACCCTCTCGTTAGAGCAACAGAGAAAATATCTCTCGTCAAAATCCATACACGTATCCCTTTTTAATACGAATCGGTAGCTACTAAAGTTTCGGCCCGTGTGTATCCATCCCGACTGATAAATACATATTACGAATAACCTTACGATATTAAGAATAAAAAGGAGATATCACGTTGGCTATCAATTTCTCGCTTATACGTCGAGCTGCGTCTGGATTCCATTCTTCGCACGGCGAACGACCTTGAAGCAGGCGATCGAACGCACGCGAAATGCATAAGCGACGCAATGGGGCGGACGGCCGTGTGCCTCGAGATCGAGACGATGGTCGCCCCCGTGAGGTTTCGGGGTTGAAAAGGAGGCAGAGTGCGCGCGCACCGGCTCAATACCATCCGCTGCTCTAACCCAGCCTCCTGTTCGTTGCTCGACCACGTGTGTGCATGCCATCCACCAGCGTGGATTGCCCCCGAACCTCCTATCCACGAAAATGCATCCCGTCTATTCTTCTGCTCGATGCTGGTTCTTCCGCCCGGATGCCCCTCGTCGGCCTTTCTTCCATCATCAGACCGCCCTACCAAGTTTCCTCACGTTCAGCCCAGGGAAGGCATTCTATCTGCACTCGATGGATCCCTCTCGTCGCTCGAATAATACGCTTCTCTCTACCTCTCTGTCTTCCCCGTTCTTTCCTTCCTGCTTCTGTACGTTTCTTCGTTACGCCACAGCGCGAGGATTTCCCACGGACCGCTTCGAATTTCATCGAGAAGAAACTGAACCGCGAGGATGGACGTTGTTCGCTCCGCGGGACATGTGATATTTTACCTTCGTTTGGTAAACGAATCTGGTAGTGATTGCTCATGAATATATGCCGCATTTTTCTAAAACTCGTTCGACCGACGACTTTCCATCAATCTGAATTTAGATTGGCAGGTAAATATTTCAAGCGCTGGCTGAAAAGCTGGACGAATCCGAAATGAAAACGGCGCAGTGATTTCAAGGGGTGGAATTGTGCAACGGGAATAACGCGAAACGAGGCGAACTCCCCAGTGAATAATTACATAGGTATCTCGTTCGAGTCTCTGTCTCTTGGCGGTTGCTCTACCACCATGGCAGTCACCATATAGATATGTATACATATACATACTTACTTACTTTCTTCCTCTTCGACCTCCGAAAGAGACCATTTTTCAAGATTAGGAGAAGATGAGAAAAGTTTTAATGTCCTCGTGATAGAGACACTGCTGGGAAGGAGACGAAGACGAAGAGAAAGAGACGGCCATTCGGTTTTCCAACGTCCATGGTATCTATACGCGAGTTGCATTAAAGCAAAATGGATTCCGCGACGAGAGACCTTAACGCGGAACGAATATTACCGCCAGACCAAGGATATAGCCGTGAGGAACTTGTTCTCCGTGACGAATCCTTTTCCTTTCTTTTTTAATTGCGATTCGAACTGACGATCGTCGTGGATCGATTTAAAGATTACAGAGGATTCGCACATTTGTGCGATATCCTCCGGTTACTTTGATAAATGAAACGATACGAATTCAAAGGTGAGTATATGAAGAGACCGCAAATACTCTGATATGTACACGTTGAAAAGGGCGCGAGTGCGTAACTTGATGGAATAAAGCGTTGCAAAGATCTTTCTCCCTCGTCGAGGAAAGCACGTTCCTCGTGAGTAAATTGCGTCGCGTAGGTATATTATTTATTTTTTGAACTCACTCAAGCAGGTGTACTTTCGTATGCACTAGCTGATAGGTTGTTCGTCTATGCACACGGTCGGGCAAACGACTAGCTACGCCAGATAAGAGAAATCTGTAGTGGTCGCGACCGCTATGCGACGTTAAGCGTCGTTCATGGTGCCGTGCTACCGTAAATCTCGCCCTTTCTGTCACGTTCCATATTTTCCTGGTACGCGGCGTGAATATCCGACAGAGGAATAGAGATCGAACGGAGAAACGAGCGAATGATGGAGAGCAAGCGAGATGTGTTCTCGTCGGATATTTTTGCCTTCGGCTTCGACGTGACATGGGTCGATACGACAATCTGGTCTTTATGAGAGGATCGATGACGGAAAAGGAGACTTTGAAAAACGAGAGACAGCACACGAAAACACCAAGCCTAGACATTTTTAGGTAGCTTATTTAGAACTCGAGTCATTCAGCTCCTCGGGTTTTCTCCGAGATATTTCCACGTCGGTGTTTTGTACCGGCATTTGAAATTTTATTCCATCGTTTCATTAAATTCTCTGTTTGCATTTGCGAGAAAGAATTCCAAGAATTCGCACACAGAAACTAGAATTCTATTGCTTTGTTCTTTCTGGGTTAAATATCTTCCTAATATCGTCATAGTAAAGAACTATAAAATCTACTCTTTGTCATCACATTCAAAATCCAGTGATGAGATCACTGTTATTATCGCGATGGTTACATGGTCTACCTCGAGTTTTTAATTGAAAACACCTGACGAGTAGAGATATCATCTCTGTTACTAAGATTTATTATTGAGATAATCTTTATTTAATACCAATAATAAAATATTGAGTCGAGCTATTTTTATGGATGACACAATATTGATACATGCGGAAGAAATCTAATTTTAAGTTTTGCTCATTCGATAATCCCGCGCAACGATCGTTATTCGATATGAAAGATATCGTTTCGGATAATATTGGCTCGGTCCTCTAACACGGAAACAAAATTTCGTAATGCTCCGTGCCAATTCCTTGCATCTGCAGCCAATTTGAACTTCTGGGAAAATCCGATTTGAAAATCTGTGCACTCCGCTCTCATTTGGTGCAGCAATTTCCAATATGTCACTCGAGACGTCACATCCTAAAAATATGCATATATATTCGTCAAAATTTATTCATTTTCTTAAATTAAATTAAAAACTTTAAATTACCATGTATATTTTCACGTACCGAAGGTTAGGCAAATCGAAAAATTTCTGCTCGATAAAGTTGCACGTATCAGGAACGGAGAGCCGTAGCTCACCGAAATTTCTTTTTTCGCCGAGAGATGTAGGTTCGTCTTAGCTCTATAAGTTTCCATCGGGCACGAGTCTCTTCGCGAATTTCAATGAAATTGGCCCCGTCGGAAATCCGTGGAAAGAGCGAGAAGAACCGAAGACGGAGGTGAAACTTTCTTTCAAAACTACGAACATGTAGCTTCTCTCTTACAACTGATCGATATAATCAATCGAAGTAACCAAAGTCGATATAAAAGAAGCTTCTTCGTTGTGCGAATGAAATCATGCCGAGTCGTTGAACCCGATGGCCAAACGCAGCGCGTCGAGTAGCTAAGCGTCGGCCAATAAAACGATCAAACGGCAGAGGAAAGAAACGGTCAACGATGAAATATCTCAGGAAATAATCCCCCGGGAGCGGCCCGGGTGGAAACAGCCTCCCCCGTTACTGGCCACGGTATTCGAATGCGGCGCGGTGCGCCAACCTACAAAGGGGGTTCGTCGAATTTACGTACACGGCCACGGGGAAATTATACAAATTAACCGCGGGCCAAATTGCCGAGTAAATTATACAATTATACACGAGACCGGAGCGAGCTACACCGCGCCGATGGCCTCTTCGTGATGGGAGGCCGGTTACAGGGGGAGGCGAGAAGAGGCAAGAAGAAGAAGAAGAGAGGAAGAGAGACGAGTCGCACGAAGAAGGCAGGGAATACGAAGGGTAAGCGAAGAGAAAATAGGTTGATGGTTTCTAACGGCTGTGTTCTGGCGCGGCAGTGGCGGGGATGAGTGCCAATCAAGTCCTAATTAGCTGGTGCGCCAGTTCCGCCGGTAACTGGTCTACCTCTCCATAGTGCCTGTCCTTGGAGAGAATGCGAGAGTCCATCGTGTAGAACGGTTCACCCCATCCGAGACTGTTTCCAACCAAACCATCGGATCAAAGTGACAACCCGGTTAGTTGCTCGTTCGGTTCACCTTTTCCACGATCTATAGCCTGAAATGGCCCTCCTCTGGGCGGGAATTACTTTGATCTGTCGAGGAATGTCAGCCGAGGAGAGCGAAAAATAACGATAAGCTTATAACGGTGGATGTTATTTATATGGTTAGGTAAATCTGGTAATTCGATATGGCAGAGTGTTAGAATTTTGATGATTAGGTTAACGGTCGTGTTAAATTCATATTGGAGGAATTTTACATTTCAAAAGCAATAGTTCAAAATAACGGTCAGCTTAAATTTCCAGGAAACAGATACTCGATCACTGTGTTTTCTCGCTCTCGTCCACGTTGAATTTTTATCAGAACGGGTTCTTCTTCGCCGAAGTTACGAGCTTATTTTGCCTAATGGCTAATTTTTATTGATTTCTGATTGATTCAAAAACTACTGCCAGTATAGATCAAAGTAAATCATACACGTCTTTTATGTAAGATCAAGATATGAGCATTTACGCGTACATTAAATTTTGATTTAAATATGCAAAATAATTAATAACTATCGTATAGAATAAAATATAGGGATCGATATCAGACACGGTGGGCTATTTGGAAAATATTTGAGCATTTAAATGAAAAGTGAAACAGGAGCCCTGCAGCAATTCTAAAAGGAATCTTGAAATCGCAGGAATCCACGATCTCTCAGATTTCAGCTTAGATATTGGAAGACTTATCGCAAGATAAAACACAGACTCGCTGATTAAAAAAACAGGAAATATATATAGACTACTTGGCCAAATTTTCTGTCTCCCTTCTTTCCAATCAAACTTATCTCTCGCGACTGTACGAACTGGAAGCTTTTCTTCGACAAAGTAATATCCAATGATATGAAAAGTTTTCGACGCTGAGAAAAAGGCATCGTCGGAAACATAAGCAGAAATGGGAGTTGACATTCCTTTCAGGGCTCCATTTTGTATGCCTTTGCTCCCTTCTCGCGCCAGTCTCCATGTCTATAATTCATTTCCCATAACTCCCCAGGGATTACATCGCGCGACGTGGTTTCCACAAGGGTCCAGTGTGGCCGTACTTTTCGTCTGTTCAACGGAAAAGAGTAAAAAAATAAAAATATTCCTCCGGCGTCAAAATTCGTCGACCCTTGGTGCTTTGTAAATTTTCCATCGCGGAGTCGATTGCAACGCGTTACGCGTGTGCGACGGTCAATTCGCGAGATGAAAGTTTTCGAGCGTTGTCATCGTGTCCGCGATATCCTTGTTTCCCGTCGGTACCGTAAAAATAGCCGGAGAGATTAAGAGAGCAACGATCGGGACGTATTTCACTGCGAAATTCGGCGTCCCGATCAAATGTTTCATTTTGCTGCAATCGCACGGAAATTAACTTGCAAATACAATGGCTCGCATCGTATCGCGATATTTTGCGCGCAAATAACAGGCATAAATAACAAATATTCTCGTACGTTTGTTTCCTTTTACAAAATATCGACCAGGAGATACGTCATGATGCAGTTTAAAAATCGTGTGATTCGTGCGTTATCTCTAGAGAGAGAAAATAAGAGAGAAACTGTTTAAGTGGCAAAATATTCCGCTTGCATATCGATTAATGCCCGTGATTTTTTTCGAATTTAAACACTCGAATCTCCCGCTGTTTCTCCAAACTCTCCATTCGTTGTTTACGATGCTCCTTTGAAGTTTACTTTTTCATATAATGTTCTTCTCTCTTTTTTTTTTTTATTTTTTTTTTTTTATGTTTTGCGTTGCTTATACGCAAGTCGAAAAAGAAAAAAAAAAAATTAAATTCACGAGGGGTGTTCCACTTTCGTGATTTCCATCGTGTAAGAGAAATGTAAACGTAAAAGGTGAAATTAGCATCAGTAATGAACGAAAACTCACCGTGATGCTAATTGCAAGAAGGGCAATTTCTTTCGAAAAATTCGTGGAATTCGCCTTCGCGTTGCCGTGTGTGTCCGAGTTCCAGCGGGGTATTTTTGGCCCGAGAGTTCATCATTAACACAGCGAAGGTTTTCTGAAACGCGACGAGTGTAAAATCGCGCGAGGCTGCATTCGCTAAGTGGAGGATCTCTTTACCACGGGGTTCCGCGTAATAAGAATTCCCGTGTTAACAAGAATGCCAGACCTGGGTAATTTTCCTTTCCGGTTTACTTGGAAACTCAGTCAGCCGTTCAATTATTTCAGTGTTCCATCCCACGGAATAAGTTAGCCCGTGAACGACGTGTGTTTTTAGATCACAATCGATCGCCTGATCCACTTGTACTTATAAAGAAAGAATATCAGATTGAAAATGTCTTTATCCGCTATTTCCTCTATTTCCTGCATCGAACGATTCACACAATTTGCTCGAAGGTTGGCTATAATTAGATGAAGTCTGAAGCAACTGTTCGCCATCTTGAAGCGTTGCGGGTATGACGCCATCGTCCGGTCCTATTTCCAGGACAGGGTCGAATGTCAGCGATCGAATCGAGGGATTTGTGCAAACCCCACGTATCCCAACGAGCCATCCCATCGACGGTAGCCTCGAGAGGCCTCGGTTTTTCGATGACGTGAGCAAGCCGCGTGGAAGTTATCGTTATCGCCGCGCGAGAAAAGAAAGTACGACCACGATCCAATGGAATATTTCGAACCGTTCCGCTTTCCAAAGAATCCAACTTCTTCCCTCGTTTCTTTTCTCTTGGTATCGACTCGCCGTGGAATTCGTTTAAAAACACCCGAGTTTCCGCTACGCTAGCCTACGCTCCGTTTATGATCGCGCAATCGAAGAGAAACGGTGAAATTTGGAAGCGAGCCGCGCGCGTTTCGTTCGCTATTTTCAATGGTGTTCCGCGTATATCTGTGCACCCTTCTTTCTAGTTGCTCGACTACTGACTGAGTTTTCGAGCGTATCTCGGCACAGGATCCTTCAAGGACTTGCGTTGAAAAGCAATTCAGAAATAAATGGAATTAGCGCAGGTCGAAACGAGGTGCGCGACCCCGGCTATTCTCAACCCTTCCGTTGCTGGCTAGCTACTTTTATAGTTTTATAGCTTTTTCGGACACCTCGACGCGAGGTAGTTTAACCGAAGGTCCTATTTTAACTCTTTAGCCCGAGAAGCCGAAGGACATGTATCCTTCCACGAATCCTTTTTACCCGATTGAACAGATAGAGCGTAGTCGAACTTTCCGCATTATCCTCTCACTGCTGTACGCAATGTACTTTCCGTGGTACATGCAGATAGAACGTTTACATTGTATCGCGTTTACAAAACTGTATGTAACCTGTACGCGTATTCGTACACTGTTAGCCATGTATATTAGGATAATTACATACTTGTCCGCGACATTTATCAGAAAACGTTAACAAAGTCTGTTCTATTTAATATCTTATTTTGTAAGGAAATTTTATGTTAGAATAAAACAACCAAATAACAGAAGCAGCGAAGAAACACCTAAATGTCAGTGGATATCCCGATACTTTTGATTTCTGGAATCTATAAGTTTGGAGAAAATTAATTAAAGTTGGATAAAGTGGAAATCTAGAAAATCGCGAATAAGATATACGAAAGATAAGGGGCCTTCAAGTTCTAAATATAAATATGAAAGACGGAACGATCGCGAGTTGCTGATTATTCGTGATAGTTGGATGGACGTTATTGAGGTGAAGGAGGTTGAGCAGCATGGCTTCCTTCTAATCGAGGAAGATTCCTGTTCCCATCTCTCGACTGCAATCGCGAATTCTGAGAGCGCTGTACAAGTTGCAGATAACAACTTGGCTGGATTTCGTGTTATGATGTCGGACGGTTTAACATAAGTCCGTCAAAGTTTCAAAGTTTGATGAATACCCGCAGCTTAGTCGGCAGTTGGCTGTTTAGGGGACCCGCTGCGCCGTTGCTGTAACTTTCCTCGAGATAGTCGCATATTACACAGCGATATATATATAATCCTGCGGCGAAAAGTTTGCATCGAATGTTGTAACATCCTATGCAACTCGCGCGGTCATTTCTCTATTACGACCTCCCGTCGGTTTAATCAAGCGATTAGGTCGACACATATGAAACGCCGAGGGACGATTCCGATAATGAAAATATCTGTGAATGATTTTCTAGTGATTTCGGTAACTGCCGAATTGTCGATATCTGCGTCTATAGAAAGAAACCTCTATGAACTTTAAATGATTTTGGTTTAAAAGAAAAATGCGTGATATAATAAACGAAAATCGGGACTTAGAAATTTATTTCACCCATGTTGTCGATACTTTACGTATTTTTTCCTGTTATTCCGCGCACATCTCTTTCTTCGAGTTTCGCATAAATACATAAACATTCGCAGTTTATCGAAGATCGATGAGAAGAGGGATAATAAAATACACCATGTAATCGCTTCCTGTTCGAGCTGCTTTCTCAGATTCGTTACAGTCGCGGTCGACTTTGAATTTTCGGAAAAATCAACGAGACATAGAAAATGGTCGGAGTGACGTGTCTGTTGACTGGCGCACGGCAGCAGCGTGTCGCATATTTAAGAACGTAACTCTGAATACGATGAAACAATGTGGTGCGAGCGTGCGCGGCTTTCGCAGGCCACTCGCAGCGCGAACTATAAAGACTCGCTTTAGTGGTCGTAAAGTCAATGAAGCCGGTCACGTTTGCCCTTCGAGCGTCTTCCAGAATCGTCTAGGCGCCCGGTCGCGGTACCACCTAGCCAGCCTAGGAAATTGTTCCGAAGCCTCGTGAATATTTACACAACGAACCGTCGTTAACGTTTCTCATCGCGTGCGATTAACATCATTTGCTGGGTGACCGCGTAATCCTTTGACTATGTTTCTCCGTGAGATTCTACTTGCTGATGAAAATTTCAGCTGCTCGATACCAATCGAAAAGGAAAAATATCTATTAGATATTAATGCTTCCGTTATATGAGAAGAAGATACATAATTCGATATCGTATTACTAATTAATTTCGGTAGTTAATTAGATACGTTAGTTTAACTTGAAAATTATCGGAATAAATCTTAAAATCTTATGGTCTTCTAAAAATGTATTTTTAGAGATTTGGATGGTTTTTTGTCAATTTTATGGGTAAAGTCTTGTATGTATCTTTTAATCTAGCATTCATCTCAATTCCTCTGATACGAACTTTATACCTTTAATTTGCTTTTCACTTCGATAGTTACTTCTATTATACCGATCAACAGGATCTAGGCTTCAAGTATATCTATGTCTACATATATCATCACATCCTATGTTGTGATCACGAGCAATGGAAAAGTGAGTCAGAGCCACACGTAATTATATCGCCATTATTTTAAGATAGCGACAGAATCTTGCAGAATTTAAACCCTAAGTGAAGCGGGAAATACGGCCGAGAGCTCGTCAAACATCGAGCATGGCAGAGATAACGTCAGGCCAACGTGACAGATAGCAAAGTTCGATAAGATGATCGAGCGAATGAGGTCGCGTCAAGGGATTCATACGGTTTAATTACAGCCACCGCGATCGATAGACTTAATTAGATCTTTCCATTCCTCTTACTTACCTTCAGAGTGGAGATCTATACGATATTCTTGAAGCGATTGTAATGGAAATACATTCGGGACCGATGAAGCTCGAGAAGCCTCGGTCTGAGGCTAATTAGTAGACAGAAGCCGAACGTTGGAATTCACCGAGCGAAACCAACCAAGCTCTTCCTTCTTCTCTCTCGATATTTCTTTTTTTTTTCTCCCCTCTCCGAAACTCGATCCGGCCCAGGATCTCGAGCCGATGGTGCTTCACTCTCGACATTGGTCCACTCTTTCCAGCTTCCTTTCTTTAGAAAATTATTTTCACCCCGCATCCTCGATTCTTCGCCAGCTCTATTTCATTTCACAGGGCAGTTTCTCGATCGTCGCGTTCCAATTCCGCTGAAAGACTTCTTCTCACCGCGCTTCTACTTCATTCTCTCTCTCTCTCTTTCTCTCTATTTCTTTCTTTCCCTTGGTCCGAGGACAAGCGAAGCGCATTTTCAAGCGTGCACCAAGCGAATCCGTGTGAGTGCTGCAACCCTTTTAATCCTGCCGTGACCAGCCGTATAAACGAACAGCAAGGCCTTTTGTCCTTCCTCGGTTATTACCTCAGAGAGTGGTTACCTCCTTCGGACAGCGAGACCGACTTCTTTTCTTCTCCTTCCACGTCCCCTCTTTCGCTTCTGACCGAAGAAAAAATCAACCCTTTCGAGGCCCGCGAGCGGTTTCTTTATGGGTCTTACTCCGAAGGAATATTTATGAGCGTTCACGGACTCTGCGGGCCTGGGTGCACAGCGACGTGACTACTTCCCTCTGAGATCCGAAAACCAGCGAAGGAACGGTGCACAGAGTGTCCGGTGGCATTCTGTATTTTACGTATCACTCTTCAATTTTGATCTAAATCTACCAATGTGACGCGAGGTTCAACGTAATTTTTAGTATTTGTTAGTATTCGAAGGATGATGATTTAGCAATTATAGGAACAATAATAGCGATTATAATAATCGTATTAGTGAGTTAAAAAAGGCTAGATAATTATAGATTACTTTTTGTAAACTTACAGCATTGCACCAAATACGATATTCAGCTGAATTGTGAAATTTAACCGAATGTACGCTTTCATTTGTTTTATTGCCAAACTTTACCAAGTTGTTACCTTTACTTGAAAGAATTTCTTAGTATGGACGATTTGTAAAATTTCATTAGTAGTGTCGGTTCAATTGTGCAAGAGGACTCTGATTTATAAAAATAATCGACCGAATGTCATAGAGAGCTATTTCTATAAAAGGGAAAGGAAGAAATGCTCTTGGACCAATGTTGGTTTCAAGCCTCGATAAAGAGATACTGCTATAAAAATCACTATCAGAATTGAGTGTACTGTTCAATAAATATTTTCATGTATGATACGGAATTTTTGGGGGACGCGAAATAATCGTATCACAGGAATGACCAAGATGTACATTTCTAGGAGTAATATAATTTGTGGCCGTCGTGAAACAAGGACATTTGCCTGAGAGGCCATCGTGCTTGTCGGTCTCTAGAAATATATTTGGTCCATTCGAACTACAAACATAGGTACTCGTGTGGTTTATACTTAGATGCACATACAATGGTCCTTCGATAGGATCCATTTCGCGAGGCTGATAAGACCTGCTAGCTTTATGGGCTACGATATTCAGTACCAATGTTACGATACAATCTTGTTCGAATAAATTACGATACATTCTAAGAATGTGTCGTTTCGCATCGTTTCTTGATTAAAAGATGCATATATCATAAAGAGAAAAGCGTAAAGGTGACACATGTGGCACAGAGTGTTCGATAGTGCAGGAATATATTTACATTGACGCTTCTCCTTTATTTATAAATGATAGCGATTTTAAAATGCATCATTTCGCTAAATGGAATCGTTAATGGTATTCGAGATTAGCATACTTAAATTTATTTATGAAAATCACCTGTTTAACCAGGTCGATAAGAGAGAAAGACCAAAGTGTGTAGCTTGGAAGACTACAGAGTTTCACAAGCAGGGGATATTAAACGACAAGAAAAAGATCCAAAGCGACCAGTATCTGGAAGAAACGTCTACCGTGCGACATAAAACTGCACACCATCGTGAATTCGAATCGTAGCTGTCCTCCGGAGCAATTAGCACGTCGAACGAAGGAAGGATTCGACGACGATCGAAACGAGTTGAACGTAACTCTCTCGTCACGACGCTCGTTGACATTCCTCGCTTCCTGGTGATTTGCCCGACAAAAGTAGAAGCTCGAGAGTAAATGGAGTTCCTGTCTTCCAATAAAATCACAGCGTCGTTTCACTATTTCGAGGCTTCGTTATTCCAAACGAACTGGCGATCTAGTCGAGGAAAAGGAACAAGTATCTCTGCTCGAGCAGTTAGCCGTGTTTCCTTTTTTTCCAACGTTCAAGCAGTTAGCATGCGTAACGAAAAGAATCGTAGAAGCGGTCGAAATCAAAGTAGTTGATTCTTATCCTGCGAATCGTGGCGAAATCCGCAGACTCGAAGGCCAGTCGCGTGAGCGCTTTTAACTCGGATGGCGAGGGAATATCCGACGTGGTGTGCATTCGGGGCAAATCTTCGCGTAAAATTGTTATTCACGGTTCGACGTCTCGGCGTTTCGATGGAGAATCCGGCCCTGGAAAACGAACCGGCCAATAAACGTTCTGTCCACTTGGGCGAGGAACGAACGAAAGGATCGAAGGAAAGTCCGAGGGCAGATTCTGGCCCCGTAATAGACACCCGGATAAAATACCATGTCATCCAGTAAGCTTGGCATAGACATCGATGTTATCACCATCGTGTGATTTTTTCCTTTAATTTATTAATATCGAATAAGAATTTCGCGAGTCTCAGAAAAGTCTCGACAACATTACGTATATAGAAATTCGTGTTCTTTATATTTGGCTTGTGAAAAGATACGGCGAATTTTAATCGAGGGAGAAAGAAAAGCGGAAAATTTCTCTCACTTCTTCTCATTCTCTGCGTTTCGTATCGCGACTCTAAAGGTATCAACAGTCTACCAAAGCATCGGAAATATGTATAGATCAATCGGAACGTAGATTATAGTCCGAACGAATACTTACATATTCCATTAGTAAATCTTGCCTTATTAAAAAAGTTCGATCGCAACATCCGAAAAAGACGCTCGATCAACGCTTAATTAATATCGACCAGGCTGGTATATCGTGGCCGAACGTGTGCGGCTTTTTTTCACAAAAGATATCTGTTGCAGCGCGTACGGTTACAGCTCTTGGGAGCATAAATTGTGCAATATTACGGCGAGTAATGCATTTAAACGCGCAAAGTAAAGTTTCTAATTAAGGGTGCTCGCGGCAGAGAACCTTCGGGAGAGAAAAAGAGAGGAAGAGAAGCTGAGAAGGATGAGGACAAGGGAATCACAAAATATTACGAGGCACCGAACGGATAACGAGCGTGCTGGCTCCGCGAATAAACGTTCGCCTCTCCCCTCTACTCTCTCTCTCTCTTCTCTTTTCTCTCTTCTGCCTCTCATCGATGCTTTCCTCTTTCCCTCTCTGTCCACCAACTTCGAGTAGACTAATGAACCGTACACGACGCAATTACGTAGACGCTTCCACGAGAATCTTTGCGCGTCCTCTTCCGCGCGGTTTCGCCCCTCTTCCTCTTGCTTCGATTCCCTTCTTGGCTCGAGAACTGGCCGAAGCATACACGACCGTTCGACAGGGCTCGTAAATTCAACGACATCGCAACTAACGACCGTCGTTATCGATATCGCGTTATCTCGCCGAGAACAGTTTTCAGAGTCGCGTTACATCGCCGACCGAGGCGTGGATTACGCAGCACCACGGAAAATAAGAATTGTAAAAAGGGCGCTTTACGAGCTGAATGTAGTATCCGAAAACTCTGTTAACTATATTATATAGAACATGAAAATAACACGACTGTGCGCGATTATATATTACCGTGAATTTAAAGGATCGAGATTGATATAGGATCGTTTAGATATGGAGAAACCATGCAATGTTTCTTCGTAAGAAGATCCGATAGAATTTCGCGATCCTGATCCTACTCGCGTTATAATTGAGCAGCTGTGTGGAAAAATGACTCGTAGGATAAGATCGAAGCGAATCGAATTGAGAAAATTCAAGGATTTGTAGCTGTAGTCTGAATCGATACTTACAGTGGCTGTCGAAGGACTTTATTCTTTTTATACGTAGAAAACGAAGGAGCATTCCGTAGCAATTTCCGCCAGTCCGTAAATTGAGCTACAAAATTGACATAAAGATCGTGGAAACGAGTTTATTAAATTCTTTAGACTACAAAGTTCCCTTATTCTAAAACGTACCGCGTATATAAGTCAGTTTTCTAGCGGACGAATTCTTTATCCGTTAATGTACGAAAATTTCGAGACATTGGAACGATCGATTTCTGATTTTTCTTTTTCGAGTATTTTATCCGATCGACCGGTCGGAGATCGGGCGATTTTTACGCATTCCATGCAGAGAATATTCCATCAACCCAATTTGATTTTTCTAGAGAACAAAGTGACCGTGGGGCAAACCAGTCGCCTTATCATCGATTCACCTTGAAAAGGAAACCCTTTTATACGCAATGCGGTATCGCGCTGCCGGTTCTTGCTGCTCGCTATCTCTATCGACGCGCTTCTCAGCTCGATCGAAAGTACCTCTTCCCCTCTGTTCCTCCGGCTCTTCTATTTCAAGTTCCATTCCGGACTTATCAGCACTCGAATTTGCATGTACGTCTGCTACGTTCGCGAGCCTTCGAGTTCTGGTTATTCTCATCGGCGCGATAGACGCATCCCTCGGGTTGTTGATCTCCCTCTAAGGACACGGTGATACGCTCGGCGATTTGCCGCGGTCCTTCGCTGCTCGGCCTTCGACTCGTCCAAACCTTTTCGCAGACACTAAAACAACGTTCGTCAATTGCAAAGCTCCTCGGTTGGAAACAGTCGAGCGTATACGATCCAGCGGTTATTCGAACGATCTGGAGGACGAGTACGTTGGAATTCGTTATTAATTAAATTTTCTTTGCAACAACTAGAAACGTCGACGTTATTCGTTTACATCGTCATTGTTCGTGCTCCGCAAGTACTTCTCATCCTCGACGAGGCCTTGCAAAACTTCCTGCTGCCTGTATTTGATATTTCTAAATACGAACGAATCCGCGTTTTGCTCGCAGGCAAAAACGAGACGCATACACGCGGGGGAAAAGTAAGCCAGAGAAATGAAAAGCCAGTTTTCCTCCCAGTCGGTAACAAAGCTGTTCCTCCACCGATCGATCGGTGGATGTATCTCTTCCACGACTTTCACATTGTTACCATAGACAATTACTGTAATATATGCTTATACATATAGCGGTTGACTTTTTCGACCAATAACGTCATGGTAAAAGTATGGCGTATCGTCCGATCATGGACGAATTATACGCAGCGAATTCTCTCGTGACAAGGATTATCGGGGTGTCGAGGTCATTGCGTTGGCCCGTGTCTGATCGTCTGCTGGCTGTCTCGCTGTTCCGGGAGATAGCATTTCGCGATTGCTCGTAAAGCTTGCGTAATCGCTCGTTTCCTCGGTCGCACGGCTCACTGCCGTTTCTACGATCCTACGTATCCGGGCTTCATTCATGGCCAGCCGTCGTTCCATGGGAGATTTCTCGTCACCATTGCGAACAAGATACAGAAATTTCTCGAACGCTTACGTCAAACCTTGGAAGATCGTCCGAAGATAAGGAAGAAGCGAGCAAAGTATTTAAGGATCTGCCTGCGCGTCTTTGGCAATGAAAGCTCGAGCAATTTCTGACGTTTAAATACCTCTCGATCACGGCCAGCGCAACCGACACGTCTTAATTACTTTCGGCTCGTTAAACACAATCGCAAATAAATTTGCGCGTTTTAATGGAAAATGATGATTGATAGAAACTCTCGATACGACATTATACTTAACGGAGAATAAACAGATTGGCGAATTTCTGAATGTACGATCTTTGTTTTTCTCATTTTAGCGAACGAAACACGTGGATATTAAATTGCTAAACGTCGAAAACTACAAAAGTATATACGTAACTACGTGGTAACTATAATAACCGATATAGACCGAAGGAAAAGAAAAATCTTTGTCAATGACGAAACGCGTACGATTCTCTTCAACTCGGAGCTCGGAGCAAAACAAACGGCTTCACGGTAGGTCGTTTTTACGAGCAATAACATTTAGACATAGACAGTGGCCAGACGACGGCTGCGATGGCCCAGTTAACGAACGCAAAAAGGAAAATAAGCTTGGCCGAAGATGGTGATTCATCGATGAGATCAGCGATTTGATCGGAGCTGCTACTTGTTTCGTTGGTAGGGTCGCGAAGCTACGAGCGGATCCTGAATGGCAATCGCATCGGTCTACTTTCGATCGGTCATTACTGTCGTTACGTGACGGCTTTAGAATGCGCCGCGGCGATTTACGATCACCGGCTTTACGATCGTCGTAGATCATTCTTGCTGCGCCGCTCCAACCGCGGCAATAATTCACGTCGTTCAACGGTGATTCGATCGCTGGAACGAGCTCGTGCGCTCGTCCTTAAACGCCGCGGTTTAGGCTCGATCGACGCGGCTATTTACCAAACGAGCCACAGCCTCGCCGAGAACCGACAGTTTTCGGACACGGATACTCCGACCTTTCGAAATTCACGTTCGCCTTATGTGAATCTTAATATACTATACGACAAACGCGTTGCGTTAGGTAGAGTCGATAGACGAACGCTTCTTATTTGTTTTATTTAGGGCAGATTTTACGGTCGTTGGCGATCTCGCCAACTAATCGAACGACACGTTGCCCCGATTGGGATCGAAGGCTAATTCTAATACGAAATACGACAAACGAGTTATGTCGATCGAGGTAAAGGTACCGGAGAGGCGAAGCAAAGGGAATTTCTATCAACTCGCCACGCCGATTAAATCGATCGAACGACGCGTTACTCGAAGTAGATTTCGGGCAATCGGAACGTGGTAGAAATCTTCGTAAGTTACTAGCGAGACGAGATAAAGCGAGTTTATAGATACTCGGTGACACTGGTCGGACCGATTAAACGACACGCGGTAACATCGCGGAATAACGTTCTACGTATTGACACGAGCGAGGCGAACGTTTTTCTTGGCACCGTCTTTCGCGTTACGTTCCACGTTGCGACGTAAACTTCGCGCCACGCTATATCAGCTCCGTTAGACGAAATCATCTCGTTCCGCGTTTCGATGTGTGCGATACCGCGCTATGAGCCATCCTCCGTCATTTTCACACCTCTTTAGATACATCGTTAACGAGACAGCGGGTCGCTAATTACGCGTTTAACGATCCTTCGTTCGTTTGCCGCTAGCGCGCGCGCTCGTTGTTCCAACGATATCTGAAGATCTAGTTCCGTGAAAGACAGGTGGATGGATGCGGCGTTAATACGGTAGAAACGTATAATCGTAGGATAGTTGGCGCGCGAAGGAAGAGAGCAGCGTCCGCGGAAGGATGGAAAGACGCGATGCTCGTGGCTGCTCGCGAACGAGTCGTTCGCTCGACCGAGAAGCGGCGAAATAAAGGTAAACGCCGCCGTTTATTGCCGCCTATAAACTTTTAAGCGTTCGTAAAACGAGCGGTCGCGCTAACGCGGCTTCTCGTCGTAGCGTGAATCACGCGTGGCCCGTCTTACCTATGCAAGTGGATCGATGTCAAGGTCGCCGACGGCTACGCCGCAAAACGTTACGCAAGCAATCGTAAAACGGGCTGCCGCTCGGTCGGCCGTCGTTCGTCGCTTTCGCGGCCAGCCACGTCGACCACGTGTTCTCGAGGCGAGAATTCTTCGTCGCCGACGAGACGTCCGGTCTCGCAACGTCGACGTACGTTTTGCGCGTGTCCAGCGTCGATGCGAGATACCACGGCGATGAAGATCATGGTCCGGGACGTCGCTGAATCTATCGAATTTCCACGCACACATTTACCCGGAATTCGCGTTTCTACGTGCGAGAGCGAAGACAGCGTCGCGCGGCTAACGAGGTCGACGATGAGCCCGGTCTCGTTCGCCGGACTTTCATCGAGGTTTCGCTGGAAGGTCAAGGCCGCGTCGGTAGACGACCGACGAAACGCTGCTCGCTCCGTCGCGATAACGCTTACGAGGCGGACGGAATCGTTGCAGCGAAGCGGTTCTGCCTCGTGCTCGCTATCGCGCTACTCGCGTAACCGCGTTCGTACACCGTGTGTCTCACGTTCGTCTTACGTGACGTCGGAACGGTACACCGGATGCCGGGAGCGGGAGAGAACGATGCCGTAACCTATCCCAATCCGGGCGAGCGTAAAGGCAGGCCGATATAAACGAACGTTTACAGGCTCGTTACATTTTTATGGGCTCGACGCCGCAACTACGCCACTACGGCCATCAACGGAATGTCGTAAACCATCGACCAGCTCTCTCTCTCTCTCTCTCCTCCTCTCTTTTTCCGTCTGTCTGTCGCGCGTTCTTTCTCTCTCGCTCTTTGTCCCGCGAGGCAACCCATTTTCTCCGTCTCTCCGCCGAAGCGACTCTCTTTACCGCGTTCTTCTTCGCTCCACGGTCACCCTTAACCGCTCTCTGCCGGTCCCTCGTTCTCCTCGTTGACGCGCCGCTCTCCACCCACCCCGTGCGGAAGCCCGCTCCGCGTCTGCCTCCGCGCGGCTGGTGTCGCGGCGGGACCGAGGCGCGTGGCGTTTACGCGCGCCACTTCCGGTCGTCCCTGACGTCACGACACCACCGCTCGTACAACGCTCCGGTTGCGTCACTTTATTGACCGCGATCATAAAAGTTTTTACACGCGTCCCTGCCGGTCGCTCGCCGTTTCTTGGCCAAGCTCGAGGTCGACCGAGTCTCTCGCGTCCTTTACGAGCCGATTCTCCCTCGTCTTTGTTTACGCGTATCCGTTCCCTCGCTTTCATCGTTTTCCCTATCGTCGGTGGCCACCGGAACAGTCGTTCGCTCGTTATCGTTATTTGGTAATTTTCTAGCGCGATTCTCGAGGCAACAAAACAGGTTCGTTTTCGTAAAGGTTTCGTCCGTCGGGGCGAACCTGCGCGTAATTTATTCTTCGCCGAGAATTTTCCTCTTTTCGAACGGTTAACGAAGTAGGTCGATTCTCGTTCGGATCGCTCGGCCATTTTCCATTTTCCCCGTCGTATTCCCGAACGGCCGATCGCTTTCCCCCACGAACGCGTCGCTCGGCGAAGGGACGCCATTTTTCCAGCGACTTTCACCGAGCGCCACCCTCGTCGCGTCATTGGCCGGCCGAGTCGGCCATCATGATTTTCATTATGTAATTCGTGGCCGAAATTCGCGATGGCCGCCACGCTCTCCACCAATAGCGGCAACCCTGGCGGCAGCCATTACGAGGAGAGACGAACCTGCGCTCTAGCGGCCGTATCCGCAACTCCCAGCTTCCTTCTCTCACCGACAGATGCCTCTAGCGCTCTGAACGCGGAGCTTACGCTTTCCTTCGAAAATTTACGATATTTTCCCGTAATATACGCGCTATATAATATAATATCAATAAGAAATTTATCGCTCTTCCCGCATATGCTACACGAACTTTACAAGCTTTCCATCCTACGACGTTTCACATTTTTTTAATTACTCTCGCGCGTGTAACTCGCTTTCGTCCTTTAAACCACGCCAGTCATCCAATTTGAGGTTATTTCACCGAGCTAACGTTGTAGTTAACGCGAAGCTATCTCTGCTAAAATAAACTGCTCTTTGAAATGACTGGCCTTTCAAAAAATATGTAATAATACAATATTTGCGTGTTTGTCCATCTATTACTTTCTCGCAGAAGCAGTTCCACGTTACAGTGCTGAATGCTCGCGCCCCATGCGGTGCGTACGGACAGCGCGCGTCTAGCGCGACGATCGCCGCGGACGGAATACTTTTTCGTTAGACCGAACTCTATTGATCGACCATCCAAAGCGCAAATCGTAATAAATTATAGTAATTCCTTTGCACAGGATTAAACGATCCAAGAGTGTTATTTTTTAGTTATTTTTAATTATTTATTATACACATTGAAATTTACAGTTAACTGGAATTTGGGTAATAAACTAGAAAACTAAATTTAGTAAATATAAAACAAGTTGATAATTCAATTGTGCGTGCAAAATTTCAAAACAATTATCCATACAAAATCCTTATTTTTCACACAAACGACACATTTCCTTCTTGATAATTAGATGCGACTGTCCGCGAAGCAGCTAGACAACTGTCATAACGAGGCATTATTGGCATGTGTTCGCCGTTACTAAGCAATGCGTTTATATTTATCTCACGCGAACGTAATAGTGTTACTTCTGCGTAGGTGTTTGGGAAAAATTGACAAACGCATATACGCGTCCTTGGTCCATGCCGGACACTTACAGGAAACGCATATATGCGTCCTTAGTCCACGATGTCTCCCCGAACTGTCCTGTTTTTGCGTCCAGGCTTTCAGGACATAAATTAAAATATCGTACATAAGCACAGCGCAACAGCGGCTTAATTTTATTTTATTTAACAATAATAATCTTAAAAAAAAAAGAGAGAAAAGAATGTAATAATGCATGGCTACGTCGTACCGTCGCGTATCGGTACTCTTGCCTGTACCACCCTACAATTAGAATTCAGCGTTTATTCTGGAAAAAAAATGATGTAAAAAAATATGTAAATAACCTGGAACTAATAAACAAAGATAAAGAAAAAAAAAAAAAAAAAAAGCGTCCTTAGTCCACCCCGATAGCTTTCGCCAGACGCGTATACGCGCCCATAGCGGTCTAAGGGCTGATCCATGTGGGACCATGATCGACCTAAGGGAGGGTTTACATTCGTAAAATAGCAGAACCGGTCGTTTCCACTGCCGTGGTATTTTTAACGTCGGCACGGCGATCCGGCGATCGATCCGCGATTTTCCTGGTGACAGGTATCGGCGAAAATTTAGAAAACTCGTGGCGAGCTGTACAAGACGCGGAAACTGGTTGATCGGGGTTTTATGCTTTTAAAATTATCTTAAATTTGAATCCACAAAAGAGAGAATAAAATTTTCAAATAAAATTGCAAGACCAGTCAATTCGGTAGTTTTAGCGTTAACAGGTTTTGTCTCTTGCGGACACCTTTTATATTTGTCGAAGTGGTCACCACATCTGCGAGAACTCTACATCCGGTGTTTTTAGTTTTCTCAAGCGCTGAAGCCATCCACGGCACATAGACAAAAGAATAGCAGGGAGGCAGACCATAAACAATGGACAGGCGACGTTGGCTTCGGGCTTTTCAGTTATAAGGTAACGCTGCTGGCGTGTGGATCTGCACCAGCTCAAATTGTATTCCTACTTATTATTACGCTTCTCTATCGAATTAAATATATGTCGGATTTCGTTAGAAATTTTGCGCGTGAAATAATTAATAAGTATAACAAAAGCTATGGACAATGTTCCTGGGCTCAATAACGAATCCACGGTCAACGGGTAAACTCTTTGTACAATGGAATGCATTTTGTAGCACGCAGACGCGTCAACTCAGACGCTGGGTTACTTTCAGACAAACTCCAAGACGATGACCGTAAACTCTCCAAGGAGATTGCAAAATAAAAGACAGATACAGTTACATATATCAAATACAAATACAAGCGCCGTAACTAGGCAGTTCCACGTAAACCAGCATTGCTCCTGATCGAGACTTGATTGTTTATACAGCGTATCCCTTAACACTGGTACCTCCTCTGTAAAACATTTCGTTCATCCCGTGACCGTGGCTGCGTTCGGCGACCAGTTATGTCACTCCGAGCCCAAAAGAAAGGCCCGATGCCCCTACATCTCCGACATATATATGTGTAAGATCGTAAATCTTGGGATAATTCAGGGATCGATTCTGTAGTCTGAAAATCGAGTTTCTTTTATTATAAAGTAATTAGATAAAACACAAAAATAAATAACAATTAATATCCATCTGTAACAATAAATGACAATAATTATATGAATGAGAAATAACAAGTCTTTGGTACAAGGTTTACCTGAAAATCGAGAATCGATTTTCAACGTCCTGAGCTACCGATCTTTCTTCTTCGGTCTTCCAAATCTTAAATAACTATTCCGTAACCTTGTCTGTCTCTTTTTTTTAAACTTTGTTTATTAATTCCAGGATTTTTACATATTTGTTTTTACATGGTTTTTTTCCAGAATAAACGCTGAATTCTAATTGTAGGGTGGTACAGGCAAAAGTACCGATACGCGACGGTACGACGTAGCCATGCATTATTACATTTTTTTTTTTTTTTTTTTTTTAACGCCTATTATAGTAAGTTAAATTTAAGCCGCTGTTGCGCTGAGCTTATGTGCGATGTTTTAATTTATGTCCTGAAAGCCTGGACGCAAAAACAGGACCAGCCTTGTCTGTCTCTAACGCAACTCTCTGTCCGTCCGTTTGGGAAAATGCCTGCCTCTCGAAAATGGTTGTCCGTGAAACAAAAGAAGATCGCTCTGTCCGTGAAACACAGCCTGTCGCGCTAGCCGTAAAACAAAAAGAATCCCTATCCCACGTGAACTCTAGGGAGTTCACATATATTTTCTGCCTTACACTTTATCCACGCCTAATAACCTCAACAATATCAACTTTGCGATTAAATTTTCGAGTACGCGGATGAAGAAATTGAAAGAAGAAGCCTGTCGTTGCCCTAAGATCTTCTCCGTTCTTGGTCGAAGAAGCAGCTTGCTCGAAAGAATTTCACGAATTTCAATTGGGAATTGCCGTAATCGCGTTATACACGGAGTCTCGTTTCTAATCGTCTAATTCGTACGCCTTTATCCCCGGAAAGTGGCGTCCCTGTTTAAACGTTCCGGCCACGAGAACCCGTTTCGCTTTATCTGGCCGCTTAAATCTGCTCGTAAATCTCGGCCGTTAAACGAATAGATTCGGCCGGATAGTTCGTCCAACGCCTCGCATTAAGCTTCGTTAGACTCGATTTATAGCCGTCACGGCGAGCCAAGGCTTCTCGCGTCGGATAGAAAAATATTATCGTCGCATCGGTAACGCGCCTCTGTTTACTTGCTTCTTGCTACGCACCGCCACCGCTTTAATCCTCCATCTCGATGTAATCGCGTCGGAAAATTGAAATTAAAATATCTACCGTATCCAGAACAATTTGATAATGCCGAGTTTATCGCCGACGACCTCGCGGATAACGCAGATAATTCCGACGCGAGATAACATCTACGCGGAGATCTTAAGCATCGCCAAACTCTTTTCTTCCGCTACTTTGCCCCGCGTAATTACAGCCGCCGTACGTTACAAGAAGAAATTGACCGCCGTATATTTTCTCAGAAATATTTATGTCGAGATACGCGTAATTTTCCCTGCTACGCCAGATCGGCCGCGCGCTGCCGAATATTGGCGTGTGGGAAGTTGCGCGCGCGCGGCGTCCGATGAACGTACAAACGGACGAACGAAACCGTTCCTTTGGCAGTGCGGTATGGAAGATGGCGAGACGGAGAGAGTGGCGAGACGCGTGCGAATCGTCGAAGATCCTGGAGATCGTTCGGTGGATAAATCTAAAACTATTTTGATAGGAATTCCAAGCGTAGCCTTGCTGTTCCTTTACTTTTATTTCGCCGATTAAGATCCACGATTCTCGACGATTTAATACGACGATGCTATGCGAGTAAAAGTTTCGCGATTACGTCCTATAGGAATGTACGTACTATTGGTATCCCGATTTATCTCGTTAATTTAGTAGTACGAATGCTACAAATCTGCGTTGTGAAATATTTCTACTTGTCGCTACGAATAACGTTATAGCAACGACCGATCGCGTACAAATCTTGGATATTTACCTGATGCACGAATCTCTAGAAATATTCCACGCTTACTTTCATAGATAAAATATATTATTCGCGTAAACCGTTTCGCTCGTTCGCTTCTATTATATCTATTATCGTTATTATCTCGGTAGAGTTTATAAAACACTCTGCTCGAACGAAGACCGAAATTGCGGAGCAACCGTGCCGAGTGTCGGAACGAGTCGCAGGTACGCGAGTCTTATCCCGTGGCGGGATAATTACGTCGGTGTGTTTATTACGGCCGGTTATGCGACTCTGTTGCTCTCTGGCAAAACGACCAGGCAGAGAGGAAAAGACGCGATTCGCCGGCCGACGACGAAGGGAAGACCGTGCGTGGAATTGCCGATCACCGACCTTCCACTCGACGATTTCGACTGGTTTCGCGGACCACGGATACTCGGCCAGCTTGCGAAGCAGAAAAAATCGACCCACGATCGATCCCTTATTATAATTTCTTGCCACGGTCTTCCCCTCTCCCGTCGCCGTCTTCCACCGTTGTCTCTCGCTAGCTGCTTTTCCCATGCAAATTCCTATCTCTCCGTTCGCATCGCGGACCCGACCGATCGTTCCGAGCCAACGTCGGGCTTCCTCCTCGTTTTCGAACCCTTAGAGCTCGAGCCAGGGTGTGGCCGGCCGAGAAAAATTCATCGTTCGTTGCACTTGGCTGTAGTCTTCGTGCCGTGCGTGCACCGGCAAAATTATTCTCCTCTCCGAGACGACGTCGCGGTCTTCTTGCTTCCTGCGCTGCGACGCGGCTCGATTTATGGCGTTGTCGAGGGAAGATCGTCGAAGGAGGGTGGCTCGTTGCATGTGCAACGTTCGCGTTGCGGATACAGGATCTCGGATCGCCGATGTGAATTTGAAACACGCGCCGATACGATGAGACTAAAAAAGGCAGATCCGAAGAGCAGAAACGTGGCGCGCACGCGTCTCCTACGACCTTAACCCAGACCTAAGTCAAAGTTAATTCGGCCTTAATCCGACCCAGACGTCGATGTCCGACGAAACGAGCCGAAATAGGGCAGACTTTGCCTTTCGCGACTGGTCGATGCCATTTCTCAAGGTCTCGCAGATACTCGAACGCAAATAAAAAATCGATACTATCCTTTTCGAAGGAACGTCGAAGGAAGCGACGTCCTCCGCGTTGCCGGGGCTAAGCTTGCCGATCGAAATTTACGACGAGGAAAAAACCCTTTGCCAGGTAAACGACGCTTACGCGTTAGACAGCACCTTACCTTTTCCTCTTTTTATTACTTAATTTGTACTTTACCATTCGTCCAGCTGGACATTTGGCAAATGCATCTTGGCGACGCTAAAAAATACGCATCGTGAATTTTCTCTGGTAAGGTTGGAAATTTTGTACAACTTTAGAACTGTCGAACCTCGTGCCTCGGATAAAGTAAAACGTCGTGTCTTCGTTTCTTACGAAATTGCCAAGCTTCCGAACGTTTAAAAAACGTATCCATCTACGCGGCGAATGTTCTCGAAGGAATGTCGTTCTCCAAAGAGATTTTCTACGAACTTGGAATCGCCAAAGCTATGAAAATAAGGGATTTTCCAAAGTAACCGTCGATGGGATTTGGTTTTGAGCGGGATGTCCTTTGGACGGAATTGGTAATTCGGCGAGACCTTTATTCCCCCTCGAGGATTGTATGTAAAACGTAGCTCGCGATATAAACTTCGCCTTCCGAGTTAGAATGGCCGTGTACGTTCCTTCATTTACCCCTTTACGAGCTGACTCTATTCGGAATAATTCCGCCCGAGTTTCCTATCTCGCCGAGTCCCCAACGAGGGTCCGGTAAATGGTAATTTTCTCGTTTTAATTTCCCCTTTAATTCCGCGTTATAGCGAATTTTATTGTGCCGCGGTGTAACGATTAAAAATTCTACGGGGGAGAAACTGGACGAGTCGCGTTCTCCTCGATTTGTAAGTCTAACGGTTAGCGTAACGAGCGAGATAAGACGTTCGTCTCGATGTGTGCAGAAAATATAACGACTTTTTTTCACGGGTCAATGCACTGAATACCCTATAGTTCGTTCTTCGAGGTAGCCAATTAATTGAAGCTAATTAACAGGACGTTATAGTCCGAAGAAATTTTTCTTCGGCAGATAACGCACTTTTACGCGTTTGTGGCAAGCTCAACGACGATAAAAATACGGAAAATGAAATATAGCAGCTGTACATTTACTTAGTGCGTAGATAAAACAAATTTTTCCTACAGATTAGCATAAACAAATACTGTGCGCGCTCTTAATTAATTCGAGGCACATCGCGTCAACCTTAAGATACAAAACCGACAGTCTGTAAATTACCTAAAAGGCGGACAAACTTGGCGATCCGCGGCCTGTTAAACCGTCGAATCACGGCATGGAATAAAACGTTCGAAGGGTGCGATAAAGCCGGCCGATTTGTTCGCGGAAATCGGCGAGAGAAGCTTTCGGGTATCGGGGATTGGCGAGTAACGGACGTAAGAATAGATCGGCGGAAGGAACAGAGAGAAAGAGAAAGAAGATGGGGAAGATAGTTGACACGTAACTCAATACGAGCGCGTCTTGTTTACGACGTTATAAAATTACCGACTCGATGCTCGGAACTGAAATCTCTGGGAACGACACGGGGGTGATGCGCGCGAGCCTCTTGGGCGCGTGCAGCCTCTTGGAAATTTCGAAGCGCCCACCTGACCGCCGAATATTTCATGCGAATCCTCGATTTTCGGCTCCGAATCGCAGGACACGCGTTCCATCGCCGCCATTCTCGGGATAAGAGGACCTCGGCGGATTACGGAGACCGAGTCTCCCTGCGTTGTATACTTCTACCAGATTAGGTTTTATCGATAGGTACGTACGTTTATTTGCGATATTTATTCGCGAATATTTCTGCATCCCATTGGTAAAGCGTCCCATTGTCTTCGGAGCTGGCTGGTAATTCTGTTGAGGTTATTAGATGTATAAAGAGAGAAAACGCGTGGCTAAAGTGTAAGGTGGAAGATATATATCAATAGAGAAGTGTAATAATAAGTAGGAATACAATTCGAGCTGGTGCAGATCCGCACGCCAACGTCGCCCGTCTATTGTTTATGGTGCCAGGCTTCAGCGCTTGAGAAAACTAAAAAGACCAAAGAACAAATTCTACTTGGAAAAAGTAGTAAATCCGTAACCTGTAGCTTGTAGCTTGTAAATTTACCGATATCACGTATTTGTCAAATTATCGTGTCAAATTATTATTCGTTACACGTACGTTTATATTTGTCATATTTCACGTTTGTTTGGAGGAGACAGCAACGATAGAGTGGAAGAAATTTTGTATAAATCTTTTGTAACGAGTTGCAATCGTAACTCGGACGATCCAATCGATCATATTAAGTGTCAGCTCGATCGGATCCACGAATCGGTCGCACGTGGCTGCTACCAGACGGTGTTGGCTGGCACGATGCCACTCGCATTCGCTACGCAGATTGGTCGTCTAACGAGGCGCGTCTACCTGCCGTGTCGCTCGTCTAACGTCGAAAGAACGTGCGACGACTTTAACACGTCCTCTTTGCTCGTCCGTGCGCACGATCCAAGAATCGTATCTACTTGCTTCCTTCTTTCTAACGAAATAAACTCCGCTCTTGAAAATTCGCCTTCTAACGCCTTGTACGATTATGCGAAAAATATTCTTGTCGCTGGTATCGGAACATCGACGAAGTTTATAGTCGACGCCTGAATTTCAGCGTACACAATTTGCAAAGAGAACGGGGATCCGATGCATCCTCTTGGCGTGGCGATAGAATCGCAAGGAGAACACGTGTCGTTCCAAGGGATAACGTATCACAGCGCTTCGCCACGAGGGTAAGCAAACGTAGGCGTAACTTTGCCAGTCTTATGAAGACAGGAGGTATCGGTCCCTAGGGTGCTCGTAGACGGGTATATGCATGTTCCCATGGGTCGCTGCGAATCCATGGAAATGCCGGAGGAACGAATTCCAGTCTCTTCGGTCAAGTACGAGCCGATACGTCTTCGAGTAAAGCAAAAATAACATTGCGATAGATGTAAACTGATGAAAGAGACTCGCGCGTTGCGTTGTACAAACACGCGTCATTTGATCGAACGTGTTAAATGATATCGAAAATATTAAATACGCTGTTGGAAGGGAAATGGGTGCAGTTGCGTTTCGTAACGAGTCGATACAAGATTGTTACAGCTGGAGGAACGAAATGGAAGCGATAAATAAATCGTCATGTTGCTGTTAATTGCGTGAATTACATCGTTGTATTTTTGCGTCGAGTATATTTATCATCGTGAGACTCGAATTACGATCTTTTATCGCGTGCGATATATAAAAAAATAGCTGTAAAGAACTCAATTTATTCGTCCATATCGAAAAGCATTTTTCCACTTCTTAAAATAAGACGACCATTCAGCTTCGGATCAGAATTGATTTCACCAACCCCGTAACCAGCTTCGCGAAAATTTAAAGTCTCGCGAATCGTCGAAGAACTCGTTCTCCACGGGATTACAGCGAATCGTTTGATTTTCCATTTTCCAGCCGATTGTTGGAGAAAGAGCTGCAAGCTCGCCTATAAACCTTCTCTCGGAGACGATCCGGGGTTCGTTGCAAGAGGGTTGAATTACGATAACGAGGCACGCGAGTCGAGGTTAGCCGCGTGACGCGGAAGAGCGTGATTTAGAGCGGCGCTCTCTCGAGCATGTGGAACGAACGTCTATTTATATCGAGATCCGACGCTGGAACGCGTAATAATCGTAAAGCAGAGTTTTTGCGGGTCCCACCGTACCGCGAAGGAAATTAGGTCGGCGATTCGCGTCGCCAGGTACGTTCAACTCTCCCTTCTAATCTTTTCTATTTTTAATCTTTTCCTTCCATCGCTCGCGCGGATATCTGGTGACGTAAGGTCTTCCCTTTGAAGAATTTATCCTCGTGCGTCATTATCGTTCGATATTTAGAGACAAATACGAAGCAGTTGTACGCGGACAACGATGTTGAATTCGTTGCGCTTTCGGAATGAATTTCTTTCGTTTAGCCTCCCTGTTATTCGCAAGTACAGCGATTATTTAATAATAAGCAGGTATGAAGCGTTGGATGAACAAATACAAGGGGGTTAAAAATTGCTTTTCGTTCGTGGAATAACCTTCGCTTTCCAAATGCGTAGCCTTTTATGCAAACGACGGATATGTGCGAAAAACCTGCGAATCTAGAATATCTATCGAAACAACTGGTCGCAGTCGTAGCACGACGATCGCTAAAATATCGAAGCCATCTCCGATAACTTTGCCCCGGATAAAACAAAGGCTGTTTATCGCGAGGCTAGGAGAGGAGAAGAACTCGCGAAGGACTCGACGCGTTTCACGTAATCCCGGCATTCCATGGCGCGTTTCGAGGCCTGAATCCGTGGGGCGCACACCGGTATGTATATGGGACAAGTGGAAACGGCCAAGTATCAATAAAGACTCGAGAGGGTTCTAAAGTTATCAGGCTTCGGCGAGAGTCGTTGGCTCGGTTGCTTGCGTTCTCGCGCACTTTTCATCCCCTTTCCCCTCTCGTTCGTTGCTCGCGCGGATAGTCGCTCGAACTGGCTCGTTTTCTTCGTTTTCCCAGTACGTTTCGCCGACGCTCGAACCCGTTCTCCATAAGGAACCATGCCTCGATTCCTGCCGTTTTTCTTTCGCTCTCCCTCTCTCCCTCGCTCCACGCTCCTTCCTCTTCCTTTCCCCCTTTTTTCTTCGTCTTCTTTTTTCTCTTACCTTCTCGTACCTCCACGGTTCTCCGCTGCACGGTCGTTCGATAATCCTGCAGGCTGGTTCCCCCTTTCCGGTTCGCGAAGCCACCCCATTGGACGGACAGGTACGCATAACGCGCACTTTTTATACGCGCGATCCCCTACTCCCTGTGACGGTCGCACAGCGCACCGGTGCGGTGCCAGCTTATCGGATTCCTGGCCAATGCCGTCGGATAAAATTCGTTATTTACTAATTCGTTTATTTACTCCGGGGCCCGCGATGCCGCCCACGTTCCCCATCTGTCGCGTCCGTGGTCCCCGTCGTTTCTGTCTTCGCGATCGGAAATTGTGCGTCGACCACGCTTCGCTCGATTTCTTCTGTTTGCTTGATCTTCGTCGCTCGCCTTTGCCAACAACCCGCTTCTTTTTCTCTTTGTCTATGCTGATTCCTTTGGCCCAAGGTGGACCTGGCCATAGTCGAACGTCGCAGGTGAAAAACGCGATAAGTCGTATTTTCTGTGTTCTATGAATGGGTAACTATTTCTATCGCCTTTTTGAATATTTAAAAAACATCGGTAACGTCGCTTATGCAGATTATTATCGATCCAGTTAAGCTGACACGATACTAAACGTGATATTACCTGTCCTTTAGAAAACATCCTGAAACTATCGTCTGTTTTCAAAAGCTTCGTATTTATTCCGCATTTATTCGTCACCGAATGACATAAAAGTCAGAAAATCGACAAAAATGGGTCCGCCGTACAAAAGTATGTCTTTCGATTAGAAGAAAAATTGTACAGAGAATGTTTAGTCCGTAGAAGTAATTCAAGGTATCAAACGTAGCAGAAAGGATTGGTTTGGAAAGTTGGTGTATCTTCAGGCTGTAAGCTTCAGGTATCGAACGAGTAACTTCAACGTAGAAGTTGATTACGTCATTTTTAACGTTATATCATCGGGAAATATAAGCTGTACTCATCGTCGTAGCATTGCGCATACGTAATTACCATTCGAAAACAGCTAAACGCTTTTAACAGAAACCACTGGAAAGGAAAGAGACGATCTTGATCGTTCGGCGAAATGCTTTGCCATTCCCGTGAAATATAAGACGGCACTTTTCTCGAATGGATTAAACTCGCGATACTTACTTGCCTCTCGATTCTTATGTCCGATCTTTCGCGCAATTCACCGATTTTATTCCGCCGAAAATCGGGCGAATGTTCCACGCGTTCGTTCGAGCTAACATCGAGTTCGATCGACTTTGCATAATTAAATGCGAGACCGTGTGGCCTATCGGAACGATGAAAGAAGGTTGGAAGATCGGAATAAAATTGGCTTCTCGCAATACTCGTAGTAACGTTGATTCCGCCACGTGAAATTTATATGCGATGCTCTCTATTATTAACGATCATTGTGAATCGGAAGATCGGTTGGTCGTTAGAGTGGTAGCGATTTCAGAGTCGAATCGCCGCTCTTATCTGTCCACGAATTAAGTCGGACTTTTTTCACTAGTTCCTTCTCTTTCCTTTTTTCCTTCTCTTGGAGCGTGTGCCCTTTTCTGAGTGTCCGGGGAGCGCTGTCAATTACGCGAGTAATGTTTCCTTTTTACTTGAACCTGTTTTCAGACGGATCAAACCGGCCGTCCGCTTATCCAGCCATCCTCCGATTCTCGTGAATGGAAACCATTCGTTACTTTCTTCGTTTATTTACCCTAATGAGAAAAAAGCAATTTATAGTGGTTCTTGCCTTCGTTCCTTATTTTATCTCGTTAAAGCGACACGTTTTGGGTCCCGTTAAACCTATCAACGTTCGATCGATCGACGCCACGGCACAAATCGAATGGATATCTCAAATTTAACAAAAAAGGAACGCCTCTGGTTTTGTACGAACTTCTTCAGAAGATGCCTCACGCTTTCATTGCGTTATAATTATAATATTATTTACAGTTATGAAGTTTAACTACGGGAGACCCAAGTACCTATATGTATACATTCGGTAACAACTTCAAAATACGATCGATAGCGCGGATCTTCGCTTCGGATTAACCATGAAACTGCACTTCAACTTCGTCTTATATAACGTCGTGTTGTACAACATTTTCTGTCGTGCTGTAACGCTCGTGATTTCGTCTCCATATACTTATATTTCCACTCGTAATTACATATTCGAACGACATCGATACTCGATTCATATTTCTTGAATAATTTACATTTAAGACACGTGCAATTTCTAACCAACGATGCGATCAATGTTCACCGTTGCAAGAAAGGATAATACGCGTTAAAAGTAGCAAGACATTCTTACGTAACTTTTAATAAATCATAAAAAATAAAATGTTGTTCAAATAATTATGGGTAATACTGTCAGGCGTATTAGCACACTTACTCGTTATATTCATTGAAAGACTCTAACAAATTTTAGGTACTTCATTTGATACTCGAAGGCACAGAAATTTTAACTATCCTATACCTATCCAATAATTAATATCGCTATAATAACGAGATGGTGACTCAATCATCGAATTCCTGTTCGAATAGTAGACGTTCCAATGCTAATAACGAGCCTACGAACGCGTTTTTATCTGACGAACAAAGCTTCCAAGCTTAGAAAGAAAGACACAGAAAGAGTAAAAAATTATGCGATCTCGAGAAACGGTACGAAAGCTGCCTCGATTGCCAGCTCTATCAGGATCTTCTTACGAAAGTGGACGGTTCGAATCGCGTCTGGAGGGTTGGTGAAACAATGGCGAGCAGACAGGGTGTGAGAGACGAGTTCCACGAAGCGATTTTGTGCACGACTTACGAGCCACTCCGGCTCCGTGATAAGAAAACAACGCTGGTACGTGTGAAAAATACAAAGTCGAACGACACTGTATCTGAAAGTATAATCGTACACGATTCTGCTTAACGCGTGCAACAAGAACCTGGCCCGTAAAAAAAGACTAACAGTCAGCTTATTTACGAGGCCGCTCGCGTACTTTAATGAATTGCCTTGGTAAATTAACGCGTTTTACCTTTGCTTTCGATTACGTCTGCGGGATTACGCGATTTTCTCCTTTTCCCTTCGTTCTTCTTTTTTCTTTCTTCCTCTTTGCGACTCTCGCGTCGATCGAGAGACGTTAACCCCGATCGTTTTCGTATGCCAGGAATACGAGGCGCGAGTTTAAATTGGAACCATCTGGAACGCGAAAGGAGAAAAATGAAATACGTACGTTTAATTGTACAACGTTGAGTAAGTGCCCCTATATAGCAACGTGATACATTTTCAAGGTCGAATGTAACGAGCGTGTTGACGAGTACGTAATTACATAGTGGCATAGCAAAAACTGTTATCTGGAAAATATCGAAATGAATATGCACAGGCTTGCATTTTTTTTTGTAAACTATGTCCCATTTCTTAACTGCGAGGTCGAACTAAATGTATGTATCATAGAAAACTTTATGTCCTTATCGTACGTGTTGCGCTACCGAGACTCGATTATCAAATTATATTTGTTTTCCTATAACGCGCACGATATATCCATAAAAGATGTTTACAAACCTTCGAATATTTTCCTTTCTGCAGGATTATATTCCACTCGCAGAAGTTGTCCTCCTGTCCTTCGAAACTTTTATCGATACATACATTCGTCTAAATCGAACAATTGAATCTGCGTCGAGGAAATCGACGAACGAAACATCCGTCACGATGCGTCTCGCGCGCTGCAGCTGCCGATAGACCTAAAAATTTCAAATACATTTGCTCGTTTAAACACGCGATCCCGACGAAAGTTCGCACGACTCGTGACGCGACTATGCGGTTATCGCGAAGTAGCTGATAATTTGTTATTACAGTAACCGATTATTGTAACCTGAAACTTTTTAATTTGCATAACTGTTCTTCCTTTTTACCCACTTCGTTATGGAAACAATGCAAATACATTATGCACAGCTGGGAGAACGAGGTGCTGAATCGTCCGCAAGACACGTTGCCAACTATAAAAATAACACATTACAATTGCAAAGATACGATTGAAAGTGAAGAGATTCGTTTCGCGTTGATTTATCAGCCGGATTCGCCAGTTTTCCAGTATCGAGTCATGCGTTATTCATCGATGAAGGTTTAGCGATCGGCAGGCAAGAAAACTGGAAAATCTACGTGACCGATCGTTATCTAGATTTTATACGAGACTAGTTTAAGTCTGTTTAGTGACAGACTACGTTCTGTCACAAAGTATGCGATCATTTAAAGAAATATCCTGGTGAACTTTTGCAATAAATACGAATGTTTTCGACGAATGCCTGACCATAATAAAGAAAACTTTGCGAGCCTTTATCTTCGATGTTTTAATAGCGATTTTTCATTGTCGAGATTCGTTAAATTTCTCAAAGGATATGATTTATCAGCGAATGCTTTTAACGCCGATGTCGAACAAGTGCATAAACGTTCGAGTGTCCTTAACGTTATAACGAGCGGCTCGCTTTTCACTTTTATTTAGTCCGGCCTTATGTGTGGTTTATTTGATCCCGCTTGGAAAGAAAAATACCCTTAAAAGAGGGTGAATTTAAGGAAACTTTTCTCCCTTCTTCCTAGACTACCTGCTGTCTGTAAAGTTTCTTTTTAATGGTTCCGCGGCCTGACGAACTTTAATAACTCGCCTGTTCAGTCGACGGTTGATGACGATAAAACGTAACAAGTTGTGGTCTTGGTTACACGTTAGAATCGTTACTGATACGCATAATTTTTCATTACAATTTCGCGTTAAACATTCCCTTACGATATTGAAAATCCTTTTCTTCGTCGAAACGAAAAGGAGATCAAGACATAAAGAATTTTAATTAAAGTCTTTAAAGACAGCTTTTGTAACATGTACGTATTTCGAATATCATACAGGCAGTGTGAGTAACTGTTACAAAACATTACTTTACGTTCAACGATTTACGAGAAATTGCTTATGAAATGAACTCCTTCGTTCGAACGTGGACATGTGCGACGATGCGAAACGTTTTCAGCCGATTCGATAGCAGATCGTACGAAGAAGTGCGCGTCGTAAAAAATCGATAGCTTATCTCTGGCGAGCGAGCCGCGCTTAACGAAGACACTCGGCAGTTTTTGGTGGAACAGATAACGTCGGTGACTTGTAAATGGAGTTGCACTTCCTGGTGGCCACTGCACTGGTTAGATAAGCAGTCACGAATCACCGGTTCGATAGAGAGAATTGTCTTTTTGCGACCGATATGCATAACACGAGGCTTAATTAAACCAGTGCTTCCTCCCTTTCTTTGCAATTGCGATATAAATGCGTGCCGATCTCCGAGCCTGACTGTACTACTTAATTATTCTCACCGCGAACACCCAGCGAGTTTATTTAACGACGTGTAACCGCATATCGTGGTAATTAGCAAATCGAAGCGTGTGTTGCATTTGCGATGATTTGAACACAATGGAACAACGATATGGATCGTGCCGGTAACAATGAAGTTATCCATTTAGCCTGATTCATCCTTTAGATCTCTTTACATCCAGTCGTATTTTTTTATCGTTATATCTATCAGGGACCAGTTTTGCGCTAACGCAACGTTTCATTTTTTATTTATCTCGCTCAATTTACATCACCGAGTCCTGCTTTTTAGCATTACGACTATGACAAGGAAGTGGGAGGATTCGTTTAATATTTTTCTCCACGTCATTTTATTCGTTCGAGTTTCTATTAGAACAGTTTGAAAAATTAAATTAAAGTCAGACGTTGTTATATAGATAATAATTGGATTGGAAAAATTCGACAACCGCTGCAAATAACGAGCATTTTTTGGTACTTATAACTAGCAGCTTCAGGACAAAATCAGGACACGGCAATCTAGAAACGTAATTTCGTTTCCTTCGTCATTCGCGAGTATTTATTTATTTATTTATTGAGCAAAATAGCACACTGGATAGGAATGTAGAAAAACATTTCTTTTCTTTTCTTTTGTTTCTGTGTCATTCACGGAAGTAGACACTTGTACGACTTTGCGTCACTGATGAAGTGCTCGACATGTGATGCAGCATCTGTTCGAGTTCTTATGGTATGGTAATGGAGATGGAGTGGAAAGAGATTTTTAAGATGAAATCATAAACAAGATGGTTGGTTCGGATTTTATTGCTTCGAGGTTGTTAACTGCAAATGATTCATCTATCGGTAAGCTGCTGTATTGCTGTGTTTTGAAAACAAAGTTGTAATAGCGAAGTAACGAAAGAGTCTCTTCTGACGTCATCGATGACACAGTTACTCCAAAAAGGTAAATCAATCCTTCATCCACGATCTTGCTTCATTTGCAAGCTAAAATCGGACTTCTCCTTTGACAGACAAATGCACGATCCGTCCATTTATCGTCTCTACGATCGAAGTATCTGCACTAATCCGCAGCAACGAGATTCTATATCGATAAATTTTATATTCGAAGGCGCGAAAATTTATTACCACGAATATTAATTGACTACGAATTTATTATTTATTTTCGTCGCTTTATTTTTATCGACATTGATTTGCTATCTATCGCTTTATTAAGATTACGAAAAAGTTAAGTCTCCTTATTTCGGTCTTTTCTATTTACGTTTCGGCAAATAGACTGCCGATTCATTTTTTGAAATTAAGCTCAGCCAAATTAAGTCTCGAAAACTCTACTACCATAAATTTATATCACGTTCGAAAAGATGACTAAATTCTAATCGATTCCGAGTCGATATCTGTCGCTTAAAGTTACCGGAAAATGAATCCACAGCCTCTTCGATTCGCGTCTCAGCGAATAGTCCCCCAATTCATTTTTTAAAGTCGAGACTCAGCCAAATTCATACTCAAACAGTTCAATAACCAACGCCAAGACCCGAAGAAAAGTAGAAATTCCCCGGAGAGAATGCACGTTGATGGAGCAGCTTGGCAGCATCGACCGAGTGATCGGCTGGAGTTTCCGCGCGAAATTCTCCGGGCGTAATTTTCTCGCGCAGCAGCTGGCCTCTCGAAACGATCGTCTGTGCGGAGAGCGGTGGTCGCAATCGATGGAAGAGGCGCGATTACACGAATCGCCGGCATCGAAACCCTCCGCTGGTGGTAGCCAGAGGGAACGCTAGCACCGGGGAGAGTCTGGCGGAATAGGTGAAGCCAACGGCCGCGTATCGATCTGTGCGTGATGCTGCGGAGCAGCCAGTGCCTGACGGAGGGGTGAAGCACCACCACGTTCGACCGACCACCACCACCGCCATTCTCCAGCATCCGCCGTCACCACGGAGATGTAGCATCACCGATGAGAGGTGCTGCGCGTTCGTGTGAAACTGTATGGGTCGTAGACGTTCGAGACCGGACCAGCAGCCCGACGAACAGGAATACACCGTTGGGGGCAACATCGACGTTGCCAGAAAGCGTCGACACGCCAGTGAACGGTGGCCGCATACGGGTAATGGACGTATGAAGAAGGAAGTTCAAAGCATATCGGGAATTTCTTACTTTCTTTTAGAACATATGATAGCTTTTGACAGATGGGAAGAATGGTGGCTTTGGGCCTTGGAGGAGCGCGAATTTCAAAGATTACGCTTTTATGACATTTATGTATCTACAGTTTATTAAATACCCACAGATTTTGATCGCTAAGATTATTATCGTGATACCAACTTCTTTTACGTAGCCAGTTCCTAATGTTCGTGTTCAAACGTATCGTTAAAATTCTCCTGGTTAGTTATACAGCGATGTTAAAATTAGGAAATCAACAAAAATACGATCCTCCG
This sequence comes from Bombus terrestris, assembly GCF_910591885.1. Classification (NCBI taxonomy): domain Eukaryota; kingdom Metazoa; phylum Arthropoda; class Insecta; order Hymenoptera; family Apidae; genus Bombus; species Bombus terrestris. The sequence continues at coordinate 2,431,478 of NC_063286.1, forward strand.
TGATCTTCCATCAGGTTTGTTTGTATATATTTAGCTATGTGTCGGTGTAGAGGTACGTACACGTATGTTGGTCCCCCATCACGGAACGAAAACTCTCGGCGGTGGTTCGAATCGACCCTGGCTCCCTAGCCAAAGCTCGTCGAGCTCCAGGAGAACCTATCCCTGACCATCGACGTCTCGAGGGTGGAAGACGAAAGAGACGAGGGCACAGGGGAGAGATAGGGGCGAGGGGGCGTGTCATTGCAGTTTTCGCACAGCTGTGTCTGCAGTGTTTCGAGGAAAGGCCTAAAAAGCTTTCTCTCCGTTTCTTTCTCTCCTCGTTTCCTGTTGGATCGCCTCCTTTTTCTTTCTGTCTCTCCCTCTTTCAAAGATAGTCTGCTTTCTCTCGCCTCGTCTTTTGCCCTCCGACGCGTACCCGTCGGCTGACAACTTTACCATTTCGCTGTCTGCTCGGATAATCTACTCGACTCCACCTACACTTTCCAAGAGAATCGAGCTTCGTTCGTTGCGATTCTGTCGTTTCCCTCTCGACTTCCCCTTTATCGAACGTTCGCCCATTCGTCCATGGTTTTCCTTTTTTCCTACGAACGCGGGTGCAGGTGCGGCGAAACGGCCGGTCTGGAAATAAGGCAGCAATTCTTTGGAACCTGCACGGGAAATTAAGCAAGCACGCTCGACTTTCTCCCTGAAACAATGCTGGCAGATATAACGCCGGCAGCCTCCGAGTGTCAAGAGCTCCGTCGACGAAATTGAGTTGTCATTTTTCTGCGAGGCGTAGGGCGTTTCATCGCGCAGCCGGAGGAACTTTCTGCGTCTGAAAAAGATTGCATATCGAAAGGTGAATGGAAGGTTGCATCGCTGTATTATTTAAGAAATATACAGCGGAAGAATATTAAGAACTCTCGTATATATTTCTGTCTGAATATTCGACCGTAGATATGTAACCTACTGCAGCCATTTTGGGGACCACCGCTGATCCGTACAATATGAAATATCTTATACAAATACCAAGACACGAAATAATGCCACGGAATAAGCTTCTTATATACGTGCGCTATATGCTCGAACGTGGCGCAAGCGACATCTACATATGGATATCTTTCTGTGCAGGAAAATTACCGAGCAAACAAAATTTCAAATTCTTCCTGTACACTCATAAACCAAATAGAAGTTGTACGAGTACGATACCACGTTCTCTGCACATATTTTATCTATCCTATGTACTATGTTATTCCAAGGAACGTAGCATTCCTCGAATAAAAATAATCGAACGAACGAATTCTCTGTGCGAGCTCGATGATGAAAAACGGCTGAACAATGACGAAGCTTGCGAAATTCCTCCCATGTATCCGTAACGCGTCGCGATACGTGCTTCTGTTCTGCGTGGGCGTGAATGCAGGTGCAGCAGCGGGGAACAAAATCGTCTGCCGGCAAACTCCCAATCATGGACGTTCAGAGTAAATTAGAATGAACGAGACCATCCGTGGCCTCCGGCGCAAATTAACTGCACCCGTCGTCATCTGCATAAAGATAGCGAAAGAAAGAGAAAAGGAGAAGGCGAGGTTCGTCAAGGGGGGACTAGGAATGGAACATTAACGCCGGTGGCTTCGTCGCGTTTATCTGCACCACGTGCACGCGCGAGTCACGAATCGCGCGTGCGACTCGTAAATCATTGTCCTAGGCGATTTCGTGGTACGGCGTCGATAAGCACGGTCAACGAAGTCAATTTTGCTTCGTCTAACGGACCGAACAAATTCCATGGCTTTGGTTAACCACCGGAGAAACGAGGTTCACTGGTTTACCAAGAAAACATCGATTAACCCTGACGCGTTATTAAAAGAGACTCTGTGTACTGTACATTTTGATTGTCGTTAACGACGGTGTTGCGATTTGCATAGAGTGAATTGGCTGAATATAGATTCTTGTAGTTCTGTTTATGAGAGAACGTAAACCTTGCATTATGTAATCGCGACATTTGTGGTTGTAAATTTACATACAACTGATTGACCGTGCAATCTCACGTTTGTTTGTTACAACGCAATGTCCGACACCTTCCTCTTTCTTCCTTTGGATGTCGGACTGTGAACAGGCAATGGGATCGACTGTATTTTTATGAAGTTGATTTGCTTGAACGAAATTTGAGGTACTACTCGAGTAAATGAGTCTCTGTCTGTTGAATTCGCTTGCATAAACGATGCCCAATAGCGGACACAAATTGGACTATTTGTTACAACTTGCTTTGTCACTTCTTTAAAATATTTGTCTTCTGGCAAATTCATGTAAACGATATTCTGCTGTACATTATCGTATACTGTACATATATCTTATAAAATATACTGCCTACAAAATGTATTTGCACATCGCTATATTTACATATTTACATATTTACAATTAGTCAAGTCCAAGTATATTAAATTCCACATCGTTCAACAGTATATAGCTATGGAAATTCGATGTTAAGAAAATGATTAAGTGCTTATAAAAGATACTTTCCGCAGTTGCTGTATATTTCGAAATATATTACTCGAAAGTCACACTTCAAAATCCAAATTACTCTTAATTATGTACCTTGTTTCGATATTGACAATCGACTTGACCTCGTTGCGTAAAACTGTTTGCAAAATACAAAGCGAAGCTGATTCGATGATTTTATTCGGACGCATAACGTCATCTCCTGCGCATAAACTTTCCAGAACCTGTAGCACCACCGTGAAGTAACAATTGCGGAATAACGAATGCTCTACACCTTAGCCTTTGGACGAAAGCGGACAGTGGCAGCGTAGCGGTACGACGTCCTCGAGAAAGCAACGTCCGTCGGGTCCGACGCAGAATGCAATGAAAATTATAAGAAACGGTAATGCCTCATGGACATTTTTACGATAGTAGCAGCGCAATGGCGATTCGAATAATTAAACGGCGCTGGTGGATAATAACTAACGTGCCGCAACGAGGCTGCCTGGCTCCTCTGGTTGGCCCGTCTCGGGGCTAATAAACTGCGCTGCATAAAGAGGCTACTTGTTCAAACCATCCGACGCTGCTCTTCGCGTGCACGTGCGACGAAGACCGACCGATCTTGGCGATGGCGAGGGGTAGGAAAAACGAGAGGAAGACCTGACAAAATCCGAGGTGGCTCGTCGTAAAGACGACATGGTCCCAAGTCGAGCCTCGAGAGCTGAAAGTATGAAATTGCTTATATTTTATAAAAGTCGACGGGGTTCGACGAAGCTATATTCCTCTCTGCAGACCTCGGTATCGTTCGGTATTGGTGCAGAAATAAGAAGGGAAAGGAGTCTCCGGTGACATTATGGGACAACGTGGGAAAGTGAGTGGAACGCGGTGGTGGAGATCGTGAAGGGGAGGAACGCGTTTTCTCGTGAATAAACAACGAGCGTAGTAGCTGCGGAGGCAGCATATCGAAGGCGGAGGGAAGGCGCGCCAGGCGCGCGTGCGACTACGTGGGCTCAAAGAGGAACCCTTGCTTTTCAAGGTGTGGCCTTTTTGTCGCGCCGCCAGTATGGATACCGCTGTCACGAAGTGAATCTCGCTCGGTACCTAGTCTCCGACGACCTGGAGGAACCTAAGCTCCGAGCGTAATTCGATCGATGCAAAGGAAACAAAGAGCCATTCCTTGTAGGTTCGGGTTAGGTCTTCCGACAAATTTACGACGGTTAGGGCGAGCACGGTAGAGATTCCTGGAGCGTAATCAAAGTTTCTGCGGAGATTCGAAACGCGGAGGCGTCCGCGGGACCTCGCCACGAGGCTTATTAGATTCACGGCGCTATTTTCGGATGTTACGCGGCCGGACGGGGCGGCCAGATGTTTTACGTTCGCAGCGATCGTGACGGGACTAGCGAGTCAAGTTCCACTGGCAAGAACTTGGGTAAAGTGGAGATGAAATTTGAAAAAAGATTAAGAAGATAGAGAAGCTCTTCATTTACTAATAGTAACGTGCGATCTCGTATACGTGATTTCATAAGTCAAAGATGAGATCGTATAACTGGTAACAAAAGCCTGATATCGATATTTTTACAGAACGCTACTTACATAATCAAAGAGGAGGAAGTTAACATTACTTGCTTAAAACGAGAAGATAAAAGTTTCCTATCTGTTAATGGTAGCGTGTGGCGAACAACTCAAAGATGAAATCGTATAACTGGAAACAAAAACACGATACTAATATCGATAAAAGGTTAGCCGAACAATCGCATATTCTCCCTTGATCTACGTCCAATCTCGAAATTCCTAATAAAAAGAGTGACTCGATCGATAGGCGTTCCCTCCAGTCGAGGCAATAGTTGTACCTTTCCCAAGAGAAATAAGAAAATATCAAATAAGAAAGGGCACCTATGCTTTTGTCTTCTAATCTTCCGTTGTAGAGAGAAAATAAGCAAACGCTCGGAGCATCCCGCGAAGGTTCGTATTAGCCTCACCGTGACCGTTCTAATATCCACGCAAAGAAGCATAAAGTTACCTTGTAAACAACCAGCCCTGGCTATTTGTCGGAGCGTTCCCCCTGTGATCGTCACGTATCGCCCGTTTACCTCGCGGTAACAAGATGTAGCGGTCACAACTCGGAACCATCCCAATTGTACGTCGGATATCTGTTTCAGGAGATCATCTTTGGAGATTAATCCCTTCCATTTCCGCGATGAGTTCCATTTTCGCTCCTCCAAGTTTCCACTCGCTATACCATCGACTTACATAGCTCCAATTACATATTTTTCAACCACTTTGCTCCCTCTTCTCAACCGTTTCTTCTTACAGTCGTCTAATGCAATTCACTAAGTGATTCACTTAAGAAACCCACCAACTTTACAAATTGTTGCCAACATGTTTATATGTACATCTTCGTTATGCGTATCATAGTATCATTTAAATATTATTGTTCGATCGTATCACACAAATCAAATACACGATATAAAATCTTCTTATTCTAGCTCTAGTTTTTCTATAAACAAGGTACACAGAACCTGATACCATTGAATTATAATTGTACAAAATGCTTCCTACATATCCTCATTATGTATCGTAACATCACTTAGTTATCGTTGTTTCATCGTATCACACAGATCAAATTCACCGGAGCACAAAATAGAAGATCCTTGGTTTAGCTCGTTTTAGCAAACGGTAGAGTGCACGGAATCTGACGGCATCGCAGAGTAAACGTGCACCGCGCCACCCCTGTCTGATATAGTCAATGGCAGGGAAGGAGTTTGAGCGCGGTGACATTAGCTCGATAAGAGAGAGTGCTGGCACAATAACGTGTGCATAATTGCACGCCGTTGCACGCGAGTTCGACCGCGGACGAGCATAATCCAGCGACCGTTTCCACCCCCGCAATCGTTGCGACGGCAGACAAGCCAAAATCACGGAGGGTGAGGGTGGGCGCGCGTATGAATTGCCGCCCCTCGTGTAACCTACGTTGTACCTATCCTTCTCCACTACGAACGTGTGCGTTCGCGAACGAGTTTTCACAGTTGTGTGAGCGAAGGTGGCGGACTGTACGTGCGTCCGGAGGAGTTGCACCGCGAGTTTCCTTTTCCCTTCTATTTGCAACCAACCTCTCTCTCGCCTCTTCCGACCACTCTGGCTGCAGTAGAGTTCAGTTTCCACGTTCTACCGACAATCCAATTTATACGAGGGATTATTCCAGGCACCAGGGGTGGTTTCGAAGCACCCCGCCCCAACGTAGTCGACGTTCTAGCCCCCATCATCCCTGCTCGAGCTTCCCCCTTCCATCCACGCTCGTTGAATCGCGATGCTCGGATCGACGAGAGCCCTACCTTCCCTCGATCGTGCTCTCTCCGGCCAAATATGGCCGATTCCAGCTTCCACTTTGGCCTCCAGCTGCGTCCAGGATTCGCACGGCCTCTTGTTTCTTCGTGCTTGCTGTCTGCAAAGAAAGAGATCCAATGACATCGTTTTTTTTTGTTCGGAAGATGTCGATCTTCCACAGTTATATAGGTAATCGCGATGTTTCTCTTTCCTTCGAAATTCCTTGCAGCGAGATGAAGGAAAGTTTCGCCAGACACGAAGGTGGATAATATTTTTGCGAAAGTCACTGTCGTTTAAATTTTAATTTCCTGAAACTCGAACATAGTTTCGGAGGAGCTAATCAAAGTTTCAGCTAGAAATTCCGTACCTACGTCGAAGCCACCGTAAAAAGTCGCTCGGTTTGGAATATAAATCATGCGATTTAGTAGTTTTTACAACGTTTAACGTAATCAGAGTTTTTACTGATTAAGAGCTTGTTCGAATTCCGATCGGCCTCTATAGAGAAGCTCCTCGTTCAATTTCCGAAATCGCTCGAGTACGAAAGTTTGCTGGAACAAGTTCGCGAAGATCGTTACCGTCGAGCGCCATTCTCGACGTTCTCTTCGTCCCTTGGTGTTACACAGTACCCACAAAATCGTCGTGTTCGCGCGATTTTGTTTAGATTCCTACGATGTTCCCGCAGATAAATTATTTACGATGATACGCGGATGACGCGAGTTATGCTCCCTTATCGGCCATTATCCTATAAAATGTGGATGTTTATGGACTACCCGCGACGCTTACGTATATTATGACACATTGCAGAAACCTGCGCGCTTCTTTCTGCGTATTCGACGCTTCCAATCTCGGTAACGCCCTCCGTTTATCGCTTTTCTACCCGAGTATCCAATTTTCGAGCCTTCTAACCATGTGACGTTTTATAGATGCACCTTTGCCTATTTTAAGCGTTCACGATTATCATTTTTACTTGGTCTTCGAGATTCTCCGTACGTACACGGTCGGTTGAGGAAAAGCTCATGGTACGTCCTCGTCACTGACATTATCTTTTTCCTCCGATCACGCTAGATCGCGGAAATCGATATCGTTCCATCGAGGAACACATCCCGCGGCATACAGCGAGTATTCTGATCAAAACGCCGAGCACGATCTCTATGTAGATAGAAAAGACGCGGATAAGTATCGGATACGATTTCAAGGTGGCCGGTCGAACTCTCGATGATTTTTTCTTGCAGCAGAGGCCAGCCAGCCCAGCCACTCCTGCAGGATTCTCCGATCTGGAGGCGTGTGCAACTTACGATGGTTCGTTCGCGATATCCTCGCCGAGCTTGTATAAATAAGCGGCTCACGACGCTAAAATCCTGAGCCAGCTGAAAAAGGCCGCTCTTCCAGAGGAATTTAGTCGTATAACGTCCGCAGGATGCTCATCGATTCCCGATTAACGCGCCGCGAGGATGCAACCCTCGGTGCACACGCGACGCTGCAATTTTATTCCAGCGATTCCTCGCCTCGGGCCACCGTCCACTTTACGACGCCTCTTCCTTTCTTTCTCGCTTATGGCTATCAGGAGAATAGCATCCTTTGTAAATACGCCTTTTTGCCAGTCTTCTCGTTACCTCGCGATATGTAGAGGAGATGAAGTCGTGTAACAGAGATATTGATCGGTCAGCTTACGGTGCGAGTCTTAACTAGGTTTTCCCCGACTTCGAAACGACCGATGTTGCGCGAGTTTCGAGTCACCGGATGCCCGGGAAATGATTTTCATCCTTTTGCTAAACGAGAATTTTTCGTAATTTCATTGTCTGACTTGATTCTAAGCTTAATTCTGAGCGTAATTTGATTCTAAGCTTTCGATAAATCCGAGAGAATTCTCAGATACTTAACAACGCGTCTTCTACGTTATACCACCATTTGTTAAGTCAAATGTTTGTAACTTTTCCGGTTAGAAATAGTAATTATGAAGAGAAAAATTCAGGGTGAAACTTTGCCCGTTTGCATCAAGTAAAACGTAATCTAATGTTTATTAAAATAAATATTCATTGGAAGCAAGTTCAAGGATGAAGTTTCGCTCGCCTGTCTTAAATGACAGATAAAACTTAATTACCTGGCGCTATGCTTATTTACATGCCCATGTTATCGACATCATTTGTAACCTCGAACAACATTACCAAATAAATTTCATCAGAAGAAACATAGATTCTTTTTTCTATTTGGTAGACTATTTACGATCAATTCTCATTGAGAATTACAAGTAAATTATTTTGGCGCGATACTGTAACTTGGATTATAATAGTTTATAGTATGTTTGATTCTAAAGGGTATCGTCCAAGTAACACAGATGCAAAGAAATTCGTCCAATTTTCCTCTATAAATATAATATCCACCGTTGGAAGGAGGAAAAATCCTTCGGCAGACAAAAGTGACGTTCACCGTGGTTCTAGCATCAAGGTCTGGTACAGAAGGAAAGTGAGCGTGCGTTATCCCAAAGAACAAAGATACGAGGGCGGAAACGGTGGATATGGGTGGTTTCCGAGACACTTTAAAACAGGAATTTACGCGACCCGTCTCAAACGTAAACAATGGCTGAGACGCGGTGATAAATCCGCGGGGGAGCTCCATTGTAGGTTATCTAGGTCTACGAGTGACTCGTTCAGCCCTGTTCCCGTAAATGGGCGTTACATTCAGCACGGCGCATACTTTCGAAGATTTACCAAGCAAATAGTGGAAAAATATAGCGGTGGAAACGCGGCGTCGTGACTCAATGGCACCCGTAAAACCATTCCAGATATCTTTTTTCACGATAACACGGCTATGTAATGCACCGACACGTTCACTGCGGATTCGATTTTCGTTACTTATTAGGCCGCAGATGTTTATGCTATTTTGTATTTTTGTGGGAAAAGATAAAGGAATCGATGGCTGTGCCGGAATTTATCTGGCTTCATAAATATAAAATATTACAGCGAGAACTTTAGTTTGTACGTTTTATATACTTTCGGATATTGCGTATTTTCGCATCTTCGAATTTCCTCTAAATGCTCCATGCTCGTGCGAGTAATTCGTACGCAATACCGTATCTGTATCGCAAAAAGCTTTATATCGGGAACTTGTACGTGTTTAATAAAAGCAGGCTGCCTATCTTTATGGATCTGATGGACTTTTACATTTATGAAAATACAACCGAAGAAATATTTCGTTATTCAAGATTATATAATCGAAATTGGCATTTGTTTCGGCCAACGAATACAGAGAACAGGTAATGTACTTTATTCGGGATATTTTCTATATTTTTGTATAGTATACGAGCCCTTAAATTTCCTGTAATCACAGAAACATCCACAGTCTAGATAGGGATTACCATAAAACGTTTTCTCTCAATTTCGGGTTACGTCGTACTTTCCAACCATACACACAACCTACAAAAGTAAATGCCGATTTGAATTCACGTCATACGCGACGTATGTTAACCCCGATTCCTCGACAATTCTCTATTCCCGTACGTATTTTACAATTCGTTAATTGAACAATTCGAACGGTATGTACATATACTACAGAGATATTAAATAGGTATTTCCGATTCGATGAACGAGATAAGCAACGCATTCCTGTTTTTTAATTAACGAGCAATCGCGGAGACTTTGCCGTTTCGCGAAAACTCAAGGCTGATATCGAAAGGTAAAAATGAAGGGGAAAAAACGCAGCTCGAAGGAATCACCGTCGATCTTTCCATGAAAAATTTACAGAAATTTACAGGCAAGGCAATAATTATGGCGCTGACGAGAACGCAAAGGTGGACCGAGATGCGCTTTGAAAAAGGATAAAGCGAAGACCGAGTCGAATAATGCACGGAGAAATTACAGCAACGTCGCTTACCAACGACTTTTATAACCACGCTAATTATCGCGTTTTATTGGTAAACTACTGGCCGCCGGGTCGTACACGGACATTTTCCATCAAAGAGAACAAGATAACGTACGCTGTGTTCGTTTAATAATCGGCCAGTTCGAGTTCATTAGTCGTATCGTTAAAGGAATGGTGGGGCATGTCGATTATAAATGCGGATGATTTATCGGCCTCGATACGAGAGTTAATTAATTCCATGCACAGATAGCAGTCAGCGATTCTGAAACCTGTATCGCTTTCCGTGTCACGAACTTTAGCTTATATTCGTTGCTGACTATAATCGTTAAGAAAATCACCGATTTTCTGTCTTCTTTTCCTTTATAATTTCGTTTAAAATTGAATTAAATCGTACTCCGTAGCAACCAAGTCTTTAATGAACTTCGTCGTACGATATCACAAATGTTTGCGATTACTAAAATGTTCACGGCAACGACCAGGCGACTTTAATATTTAAATTACGCAGTGGCTATAAAAATTATTTTCCAATCAAGCGTATTTTCTTCGTCAGATTTTACGTTTCATTTTCACGGTACGAAATTTTTGATATTATCGACGCGAAGGTATACACAGTATACAAATATACGAATGCCGTGTTAGATACGATGCAATTAGCTCATTCGTAAGCGAAAACGTTCATTGGTAACGCGTTTCAATTGCCTGGTCGTTGCAGCGGCTCTTTTAATTATCGCTAAATTACGATACGTAATCTTCCGGAGAAAGAAACTCATTTCGTTTAGCTGACATTTTCTGAAAATCTGGAACGTTCGTCTTGAAAGGTCGAAGCTAGGAAACGGAAGGAAGTTTGCAGGCATTGGACATCGCGGTGTACTACGAAAATGGTAGCTGACTCCATCGCGTGGCGACTCGGAACGCGAGGAACGTGCGGCGAAAGAGAAGCGCCTCGTTGGAAACGTTGCCACTCCGGCGACGATGAAAATCGCACGAAAAGGTTCGGTCGCTAGCCACGGACGTATAAATAGTACATGAGACGACGAGAACTAGCAGACTCGGCGGGAATCTCATTCGAGAGGAGCGACGACCCAGTCAACGATAGAGCGAAACTGACGTTTACAATGACGACGAATCGCTGTTAAACGGCCGTTCAGCTTTCGGCCAATTGCTTCTCATTGACACACAATCCCTTGGTAGGACTGTCCGCCGAATGATTTAAACATGTCACCGATTAAAATAAAATCGCTAATGACGGTCATGAGTCGAAGTATAGATCATACTTGTAATATACATCGGCGAGGTGTTCGTAGTGTCGTTAACTTGTTCACGAGGACTCCGTCAGAGGAATTTCTTTCCGTCCGAGTGTCTGTGTCAATCTGTGTCGATTCTAGATTCGTACTTCGCCTGCAGGATCTGCGTATACTTGTCCGTTGAATATTCGACGACGTAGGAAAATTCGCGAAGCCGTGTGAAACGCGGCGAACGGTGTTGAAAATCGTCTTGCGCTTTTCAACCGTGTAATATCGTTAGAGAAGTTTCACAAGTTACTAGTGCTGATAAATCCTCCTGCGTGGTAACAGAATCAGTAAGAGAAATAAAATTGTCTACGAGTAAATTGCAGCGATTACCAGCAGCTGTAAAATTAAAAAATTGTAAAAATATCCTGCAACGAGAGTTTTTAACCTAGAACTTGCCAATTCGCTGAAATGTTCAGTTGGTAAAGTATCGCGACGACGGTTTTAGCCGTAAATCGCTTCTGAAATCGATTACCACGTATCCCAGTTCGCGCAAACAAATTCGTACGCGTTCGCGTTCGTAATCGTGAAGCGTCGTAAAGAGCGGAGCAACGAAACGGTATCGAAACAATCTTTTATCCGGCTCGATCCCGATATCCGAAAATTCCTTTTCACGACTCCATTCCAGTCGCTATTCATCGTTCCTAAATCGTAATTTAAACTCTTCTATTCGGTTAAGCTGGCTATAAAGTTACCTAGCTGGCAGATCAATACCGAAGTCGGTGAAATCCTTCGAAACGAGGTGGATCTGGTCTGACAAGCAGCGGGTCGCGATTAAACGAGACTGCACCCCTTTCTCGGCCGTGTAACGAGTCCACCAGCTAATTACAGGCGAAGTTACAGCCTCGTTTTCGCGCGATTAAGGATCCCTGGTTACGATATTATTTAACCGGCCGAGTCGATTGGCCGTCGCTCTCCGCGAAACCGTCACAATCGCTCGGAATTACGCGGTCAGTGTGTCTTTCGTGGCGCTGTGATATAATAGGAAACGGCTTAAATAAATTATAGCACGGGTCACGATAAAACGCCTTTAATTTATTTTAACGACGCCATATAACGTGCCCGTATAAATTTCGTCTCGAGGATGCCGCTTCCTGCCAGCTTCCCTTTCCGCGCCGTCGCCCGATCGAATAACAATCATCGCCGATTTATTCTCCGGCTCTACGAGTTGCTAATTACCGTACGACGGCCGTCGTTCGATATCACCACCAGCTACTTTATAGCTTTCCTGATTCGCCGCGATGTCTTTCTTCGAATCGTCGAAAGGAACTCGAGGGAAGAGGCGCTCCGTCGGTCACGCCGATGACAGTCTCTTCGTCTTTCAAAGGATCCTCGTTCTCCTCCATTTCCATTTCGTGTCAACTTTTGCGTGCGAATGGGAAATCAGGTAAAAACATGAGGCAGGTTTTGGCGCAAGTATCGGTGCTGGTTTGGAGAAGGAAGCGCGTTTGAAGAGAAGAGCAAACGGCGACGATTCGCGTTGATGAGAGTTCGTGAGAAATAACCAACGACAAATGCGCGATGTTAATTATCGTTAACACGAGCGGTAGGCGGTCTATGGGAAATTCGTCCCCAATTATTACACCCTTTTCTCGTCGCAAATTCACGAAACATTTTAACCTGCCATTCCGACCAGTAGACTCCACTTTATGCATTTTTGATGCAATTTACGGGCGCGGGAATGCGTGGAATGTACATAGCACGCGAGAATAAAATAGCCAAAATATAACATCTACCTGTTGTAATAATTAGTTGATAAAACAAATCTTCTCTCGCGTTCCATTTCTCGAAACATGTTCACGAGGACATGAATTTGTCTAAACATCACCAAACTGTGTATGCTAATTAATCGCTGATCACAATGCACTACGACGTGTAGGAATCGCACTGGCGATGGAAAGAGTCGAGAAAGCTGGCGTTCAACCGAAGATTCGGAACAAACTGAAGAGAATTAGGAAAGAGGAAGCGAGTATCCGCGAGGGAAAGTAAAAAATTGACATTTCGTCTAAAAAGATACCTAGGTGGGACGTCGAGCGCGACGATGGAAAGGGTTCGCTCGGAAGAAAAGGGAACCCTTTCCCATGACGTTTTTACAGCGCAGTAAATAAGCGACTTTCTCCTAACCCTTTTTAACCGAGTCGCGCATCCGCTAGCGCGAACTTTCACTTCTCTCGTGCTGTGTTTTTTTTTTTTTACACCCCCGCGTGCCGAATCTCACGACAACGGTTCACCCTTCCGTCGAGCTGGAACGCGAGGAAACGAAACGAAAAATATCGTGATGTTTGCGAAGATCGCCGGATTTTACGAGACGGCGTAACGAAAGAATTTGTTGTTCCGCGTGACTCATTGCAGCGGTTCGTTGAAAATGGCTGAAGCTCCTAACAAAGCTTCTTTATCCTAAAATTAAACGTTACCGCGAAATAATAGCCGAGCGTGTTCGCTCTTACAACTAGAAGAATTCGCGACTATGTTTAAAATCGACATTGCAAGCAGATCGTTTTTGTTGCAGATTACTGGTGCACGGCTGGGCCGTCGGACTTCGTCCATGCGCAGGTAAGAAACAATCCACGATCGAACATTTTTGATTATTGTTTCAACGATTGTTACTTCTACTCGAGAATACGACAGTATTATAGTTTAGAGAAGTTTCTGTTAATCCTTTCACGCTCGACGTTGCGCAATAACTTCGCGCTTTATGCTACGCTTACGTGTTCCGACGTTCTTACCAATGAAACGTCTAAAGACTCGAATGCATACGTACTTGGAATTTATTTATTTCATCGCTCGTGGCACACTCATCAGAGCACATTATCCTCCGCAACAACCAACTTCGAAAATAAAAACTAGCTGTAACTGTAGCGCGCTGTGTCTTGCTTAGAAAAGTATGAGAAACAACGCGTTTGATCCTGAAAGGGTTAACGATCGTTCGATAGATGTTAATAACGATCAATAACATGGATTGTTAAGAATATAAGAGTAGGAAAAGGGAAATGCTTGGCTCAGAAAGCGAAATGTAGAAGCGACAAGGAACATCGTAGGAAAGGAGGCCGGGCAAACGTTCAAAGGATTTTCGTGTGATTTCTGTAGCGTTTTAAAATCGTCGTTCGATATTTAAAAACAGTGTGTAACGGTAGTCGGGAAAAATATACGAAAACGCGGAACGATCGTGGAGATGCAAGGAGAAACGAGCTTCTTTGTAGCCAGTATCTTAATTCTTAAAATATCCTGGCTGTCGGTTGGTATACGAAGGTCCGTGAAACACGTAATATACAACTTCCTTAAAAGGCAGTTCGTAATAGGTATTCCGCAAAGTACAACGTCATTATAAATTCACGTTTACGTTGGGTATCCCAGCCTCGACGTCGGCGGAGAGTTCGGAAACAGGCATCGAGAACGCGGCACTTTACACTTCGCGACACTCCCTACGCCGTTAATTCGTTACTTTACTTTACCCTTTACGGCGGGTAGTCACGATTTTCTCGGTGATTTATAATAACCGATATCGCGAACGGCCATTCGTATTCGAAAACGAGCCAACGCTCTTCTTATCTGCCTCCCCTTCTTCTCCGTTTTTCTTTTTCGCTTCTCTCGCGCCTCTGCTCGCTCGCTTGTTCGATGAACGAAATTTTTTCCCCCGATCAGAAAGCGAGAAGATGACCGTTCCGAGCAACGTGCACGCCGATTTTACGGCTAACGAAAACTGAGAAAACGTGGACGATGATTAGAATGAGATAGGATTGCTTGAACCGGCCGAGCTTCCACGTCCGAAAACTCAATATCGCACGGAATAATCAGACTGTGTTGTATATTTTGAGATTGCGTTGGTTTCTAACGTAACAACGAAGGAATGAGAAAATATTGCGCGCTTTAGGTTCAGGGGAAAGCATCGAAAAGCGAAAAACAGCTGAAATAATTTGTACTTGCGCGATGGAATTGAGAAATTGGTAAAAAGTGGAATGTTTGGCTTCTAAGCTTTTCGTTCTTGTCCGATCGAAGTTACACGATTTTTCTTATTTAAGAAAGTTTTCCATTTGAGAGGGATCGTGCTGAGAAAATTGTCGAGGAACCGGAAACATAAGGAAGAATGTTCTCTTTACGCTAAGAATTCTGTGTTCTTGTTCGTAGGAAATTTTCACTGTGTACAGTCAAAAATATATTTCCCTGTGGATTGCCGCGTCGATGACGAGACACAAAACTATCCGACGATAAGTGTCTGCCCTAAATATTTGTAGAGTACGTACTGGATCCAAGAACTCGAATAGAAGGCGTGATCTATGTCACAGCGTCGTTTACGCATAGCGCGCGGTAGCTTTAAAGGATAAACAACGTTGAACAAGATTTACAGCGTTGTACGAATACGATGTCTTTGACGATAGCGCGTATAAGTATTCGATAAGTTACATCGTGCGCGAAATTTCACCAACATTTATACATTTTGATAGTTCGATCGATTTCGAGGAAGTCTTAAGAAATGATTTACCTGGGTATTTTAATAGTTTCGAAACTAAAACGTTATATGTTTCAACTGAACTTTTTACCACACTGACACTTTGTATTCGAGACACATTGAACCGTGGTGTGGAATAATTTAAAGAGCAATAAGACGATTAATAATTTTTACGAACGATCCGACACGAGTACAACGATAAAATTATTACAGGGCGTGCGAATGGAGACAAGTAAGTAAATAAGTAGGTGTCAATGAGGACGGATAGACTGCGTTAATTTCCACGTTAATTTCACGCTCTGGCATAACGTTGCTCTGGTCATTTAATACGGAATAAGCTTCTCTCTCGTCGCGCGTTAATCTCATTGCGTGTTATTCTACACAGCCGTGCAACGTTCTCGGTACTCGTATCTTACAACCAACGAGTTTCTCCTTAACGGCTTGTTCTACAAACATACTACTAAGGAAAATCTGTGCAAAGTATGGCGGAGAAGCGACGCGTGTATATAAATAGCTCCAAATAAATGCAAGCGGAGAAGCGGCCGTTTCCTCCGCGAAGAAGCCATTGATCATAGAAAATCTACGAGTCGTTGGATTGCACAACGTTAACCTTTGGTCGATCTTCAACCCCTACGCCTAACCACGTATCTCTATGGATAGTAAAATGCACGATAAGCCAGGAACCTATTAGCTGTCAAGCTGTAGACCGTCGTCGACTCGAATTTCAGATCGGAGAAAACAAGGCCGATAAGGGGAAAAACTGGAACAGGCGTTGATGGCGTCGGGCCAACGATCGTACGGTCGCGAACGTCCCTGGAACGGGTTTCGGCTCGAACGCGGTTCGTCGCGTTGCGAAGCTTCGCGTCGGTCAGGGGACGCGATTAGTCGCGATGCGCGGCTCGCATGTAAACAAGGGAACATAGAGTTCGTTCGCATTATTCGCGGCACGGTAGCGCGGAGCTTGGTTCGATAGGAAAGCACAAAGAGGAGAGGACAACGAGGCTCTCGTATCCCGCAGCATCCCATGATGGCTGACAACGACGCCCACCCCACTCCGCCGCCAATTTCTGGTCCAGCTCGCTCTTTCCCCTCTGCCGGGTCCAGAAGGATCAGCCTGGCCTAACCTAACCCTTACTTAAGCTCCCTTTCGCACGTGGCGGCCATATTTGCCCGAGGGTTGGGCCACCAAAAGAGACGACGACTCATTGGCCGGGAAGAGAGAGATCTCGCCCAGTTTCCTTCTCTCCTGCTGTCCCTCTTTCTCTCGCTTCCTGTCTGACTTCAGCCCCTCTTTATCCCCCGTTCGTTTCGCTGTAAGCCGCTCTCTCTTCCCCTTCGGCGGCATCTTCGTCCTCCTCGTTCGAAATTCCAGGTTTCCCTCTTGGTGTTCCTCGTACGCGAAGCAAGGCGGTCGGGGCTCGTTGAACTTTGCCAAGTCGCTTTCCCAGGTCCCTGTTGAAATTTCAGCTTTTCTCTCTAGGACTGCAGGATATGTGTTTTTCCCTTCTCTTCGTTCTCTTCTTCCGGAGATGCAGTTTTTTCCAAGTTTTTTCGGCTGCCGAGTTACATCCAGTCGTTCGAGTGGCTACAACTCTTGGAAACGCTCGTCCTCCCTTTGGCCCTGTTTTTATCGCTGTTTCCCGTCCGTCCCTTATCGCTGGTACATCGAGCGCGCGAGTAAATTTTTCAAAGTTCCGCCGGAATTTCCAGCGCCCGTCCGGCCACCCTCTCCCTTCGCTCTCTGTCGTCGATCGTTTCTTCGGCGCGATGTAAAGCGGAAAAAAGAGGGAACAGAGGGACGGCGGGCAGCAGGCAAAAAGAAGGAAAAGTTGCAACGAGACTTTCGAGAATGCATAATTCGAGGCCGTGTCCCTGGACAGACGGTTCGAGTGAGTTCAATGATCTAGATGCGCCGCGTCCGTGACGCAAGGTCTGCATACGCGATCACGATGGCGAACATAATCGCGGCTCCGAAACCGTGTCTCCTCCCCGCGAGCGTTCCCATTCGACACGGTGCCCGCTGTTTCCACGAGCCAAATTCTACGCGCCCGTATAATTTCCGCGAAATTACAGGAGTCTTTAGGTCGGAAAGGAAATGAAAAATTCACGAGACATCGCGTTATAGAGAGAATATTTCATTCTCGGCGTAATTATCAGTGTCTTTCTTTTACAGACACGTCTTTCACAACAAGGTACCTTTGTACGAACACGGTCGAGTTTTATTTTTATAGAACAAAATCATACGCAATTCGACAGAACAATATAAAACGAAAGAAACTTTTCGGACGACCTAATACGTTAGTATTCGATGAAAAGCTGAACGTCTTTGAACATCTTTTGTGTCTTTTCACGAATACTGGAAAGGTGCTTTCTTTTTGTTTCGCCACAGATTTCAAAAAGTTACAAACATCTAAAGACGTTATTATACGTATACGAAGACGGTTAATTGAGCTACGCGGAAGCCAGATTATCTGTAATCGACTGAATCAAGGATAATCGTATGACGTGGAAAAAAGTTATTCGTATATTCTTACATCAAACTAAGATACTCTTGAGAAAGTGGAGTTAATCGGTTTGTCTTCCGAATGGGTAGATTAGCTGGTAATTCGAAGGCGATTACGAGTCAACGAGGATACAAACCTGATGGCAGGTAAGCGAGTACAGGTACCTCGATGTCCGTGTAAATGCTCGTCGAATTCTTTTACAAGACTCCATAAACCGATTAACTCCCCGTTAACGTTCCTCCACGACGACATAATAATAAAAAAAAAAACAAACAAATAAAAAATAACACGGGAGATCACCGTTGAAGTTTGACTGTAACGCGCGGCCGATCGCAAGGCAACATGAACTGAAAGCCGAAAGCTGTGGCTGGTAGGTTATTGCAGAAAAGAAGAAAGTGAAACTCCATCCCTGCCGTTATCCGGTCAACCCTTGCTTCGCTTTCGAATTTTTAGCATTTTTATTGCCCGGGCTACTTTCACCAACCCTTTTGCCGATTGCGGACAACTCGGCCTGTCTTCAACCCTTTTTACGAGTGGCTTTAAAAGAGAAAGTTGTACCTTCGAGACCTAGGAGAAGGAATTACCCGCTTTGTGCGAAGAGCGGAGGGGACATTAAAGGGGGAAGTAATTCTCCAGACGGGATGACTTACACCTTGTTTGTTTCGGTTGAGGTTTATTGGCAAACTTCATACGCCCCGACCTCGTAAACGATTTTATTTCGTGTGCGGCGTACGCGAATCGTTGCGCGAATTCAGTCCGCAGACGCGAATATCTGGCCCGATTCCACTCTTATTTGTTTTTCCTTAAAGCCAGTTTAGAAGCGTTTTACTAGGCGATACGGCCAGGTCAGCACGCACGCTGTCGATCGACCAGAAACAAGATGTGACTTTTCTTCTTCTTCTTCTTCACGGTGGATCGTAATACGGTAAAATTCCATTTATCGGAAGCTGTCGGGTGGACAAACAGTTTGTACAATTGGAATTCGTATAACGATAGATCGCGAAATGGCCTGCTTGGCCAATCGATTTTCTCGTTTATTTCATTTTTCGTTCGCGCAATAGAAGCTCACTTTCGGATGGATGAAATCGAACCAACGAAAGTTCGGTTGATCGGACATCGACTAAAATTCCATTCGAATAAATTGTATTATACTATGCGTACAAGTACGAATAATAATTACATTACGTGGAAGAAGAATTAATGATATGCGTATAATGCGTTATTGCATTTATTTCCTTCGAATTACATGCGTGGAGAAAACGAACCGAAGGATAGGATTGGTAAATACGACGATTCCACTCGCGTGTGGTAATACGATGCTTGTCGCGAGAAATATAATTACATACTTGTTTGCTAATTGCTTTGCGTAGAATCGTTTGAAACCGATAGAAAATCGTCGAGTATCTCTTAAAGCGCAGAAATGATATTTAAATAAATTGAATATGACGTGAAACTGTTTATAGTAATGCATATGTTGTGCAATTAAACGATTAACGTATCAGGTATCGAGATACGGTGTTTTAACATTCATTCATACTTTGCTTTTATTCGTTATATTATTTAATTCAAGATTCGACGTTCATTGAAATTCCAAGCGACTACCTCAATGGTATATTTTAAGAATCCGACGTACTAATTTTAGTTTTCGGACTGCGTTTAAGTATTTCCTGACATAGAAAGAGGACAAAATTTAGAACTGCTATATTTAGACTGTAACGTTATTGCGTCAAATTACGTTCTATGACTGAATTAACGCGAATCCTTTTTATCTCCAGACGACTTTAATCACGATCAATAGTTAAGAACGAATCGAATCGAACGACCAACAAAATATAATCACGCGAGATAGGAAAATAGTTTCCTATGTCGTGCTGAACTCGTCAATCTCGCGTTTAATCTTCGTCGAATCGTGCAACTGAAAGACGTGAATACGCGATAATAAAAAATGGTAAAACCTGTGTAATCCGCGCAGACACTCGCCAATAATCGCAGCGACAATTATTTTAACATAATATCAGACGTAGAAATATTTATTGATTCAAGTTCAAACAGTCTACAAGCTTCAAGTGCTAATTTCGTCAAACAGTTTCTATTTTTCCAATTTTCCGCTCCTACGATTAATTTTCTTATCTTAAAGTACTTCGCTGTAATACAAAACATCCACGAATCCATCTATAAAACTATTTACGCATCGCAATCTCGTTTCTTCCAAATTCTTCGTCGCATGTACAACCTGACGCGAGTTCTACGAGTTTCCTCGCAGAGACACGATCGATTTATTATTTAATCGGCGAAATGCGCACGCGAGAAAGCGCGAAGAAGCTACGGAACGTAGTTAATTTCGATTTACGCACGAGCAGAATTCCGTTACACAAGTGGCTCGGTTGTACAGGTACATAATAGAAGCTAGCTATCGCATGATAATCCGCTTATGGTGAATTTACGGATGGATATCAGCAGCGGAGTCCATGATGGCGTCCATCGAAGTTCGGTGTAGCCTCCTGTTACGTATACTGAAGGTATACCGGACAGAAATACACTCAGGATACATTCAGTATACGTACAGGGGGTTTCACATTCCTCGTCGAGATGCAGGCCTGGTTATTACTCTTCAAGGACGTGTCTTGACGTTTCAAGAACCCGTCTACCGCAGGATACGATACTCGGTGCTTCGAAGACGATCAACTTCGTGTCATTGACGTACGACGATCGTTTGCCGATGACCGCAGGTAAGAGAATTTCCGAAGTTTATCGCGACGTTTCGAAGAATTCGCCGGAGACGAAGGTAAGACAACGATAACGTTTCTCGTCCGCAATTTGCCGAAGGTTTGTCTTCTCGAATCTGTCGAAATAACGTCGGTCCGGCGTTGGATGATTCCAGAGGCGTGATTGAAATCTGAAAAAGAAAAATATAGTGTCAGGTGTTTTATTTAAAAGATACCGACCCGATGGAATCGAGGAATCGGGCAGAAAAATATAAGATCGATATATTCGTATTAAAAGTATGGGAAAGTAAGGTCTAAAGATGGTAGAACGAAAGGTGTGAAAATGCAGTAGTACTTGACGACCCGTTCTGCCGCCACGTCAATCCGGTTGCCTGCTCCTCGGGCACTCGGTGGAAACGTCCCTTGAAATTCACCGTCACAACTTGCTCGATATTCGTACACGATATTCTTCACGATCCTACGCACAAGATTGTCATTGACATGAGTGAATGCGAAAACCTCGAAACCTTTATACTAACCTTTCGATCGACAAACACCTTCTCGTCCTTTCTGTCTGCCAATTTTCGAGATAGCTCGCGAAAGGTTGCTCGAAAGGCGACATCCACCGAATCGCGTACGACACGTCGGAAAACGATACGATGACAGGGCTCGTGTCATTCACAGGAAGCGATCGGTTTCTGCTTCGAGGCCGCGAGAATGACAGCTCGGCTCGGTCTACGTGCGACGAGTGACGTTCACGGTGCGCGACTCGTGGCCACGAGCCACACAGCGGAACAGAGACGACGCACCGAAGAGAAAGGAGAAAAGCGAGCCTCGAAGAATGCAGAAAGAAGGAACGAACGGATACGGCGTTGTGTCTGGTCGGTTTCGGCGACGAAGTGGTACGACCCGTGGTAGGTAAACGGTAGATCGCGAGATGGAAAATCAGAGGGAAAGAAACACGACGGTGGAGAGGTCTCGAGGAAGGACGGCGAGGATACGCGAATCCTTCGAAGGACGAGCGCGAAGTGCAGGCGAATTCGAAAACCGGTCAGTTTCGAGACAACCGTGGCGCGTCTGACGGACGACTGTCGGGCGTCTGGTGGCGTCGCGACGCTCCGAGGGCAGCGCGTCACTCGCGGCGCGATAACGAAAGTTCTCTCCCTTGCTGCTCCTGAGCTTGCTCCCTTTCCCTCCTCCCTTCTCTGTCGCTCGCGCACTCTCCATTTCCCTCCCTCTCTATCTCGCCCTCGGTCCTCCGGTTATCTTCGTCCAGCTTCGTCCCGTTGTTCCTTGGAGAAACGCAGCGCGAGGACAGCGAAAGAAGACCGCGATCTTCCGGTGACGTTGGCTGAGAAAGTGGCGCGGGGAGAGAGAAAAGAGTCGGTCGAGCTTGCGACGCCGACGCCATGCGGCGTCGCTCTGCGCCCGGCTGCGCCTAGGGACGTTACCGCCTTACTTGTATGGGTTTTCACCACTGCGCACACCGATGCACGTACTCTTCGGTTACACCGACGGGGTATATAAAGTCGGGGTGGATATAGGGGCGCCCGGGAGGGGCGGCTCCTGATAACGCGCAGGGTCGACCAACCCTTCTCTTTCCTTTTCGCTCTCGCTCGCTCTACCTTCCTTCCTCCCTCTCTCCTTTGCATCGCTGCTGTCTCCTTTCCTCTTACTACCCTTCTTTCTCGCTCTCTCCTTTCCTCGCCTCTTTGTCTACGTGGAAACAGCGTTCGTCGCTCTAACCGAAGAGCCGCTGGATGCACCTCTCTCCGTTCCTCCCATTGGTCATTCTATTCCATTTGTCTCGCTTCTTTCTCCCACCTAGCGATTGGTCTTCCTCAGGGTCGACCAACCCCTCTCTCCCAGCACCTTCCTCCCACGATCTACCTGTCTCGCGCGCTAATCGCGTCCTTTACTCTCACGAACGCGATGCAGCTCGCTTTGTTACCCAACGACAGAATCGAATAACACCTATCCGACCGTCTCTTTCCTTGCAACGCGGCCTTCTCTCAACCCGGCAGGATCAACCTATCCCTCTCCGTAGTTGCTGCTCGTCTGCTCGTTATCCTGCTCCTTCGTGCACCGTGTTTCACCCATATTTTCCTCGTTCCTCTCGCTGGCCAGTTCGAGCAGCTTCGCCCTTCCTACAGCGCGACTCCGTGTCGATTTGATTTCGCCGCGTTTGTGTGCGATATCGCCCCGGCACAAGCCTCCCCTCCATGTCAGGATCGGCATATAGACCGAGCTTCGTGCTACCCCTGGGCAGAGCGTTGCGTAGCCTGGCGCCACCAGCCGGCTTACACCTCGAAACACCTCGCTGCCGGCACCTCGCGTTTTTATTACGTTTTGTCTGGTGAAAAACGCTGCGCCAATCAGTCTGCCCTTGGTTTGTCGTCCGCTGCTGTCTTACGGCATCCTTTTCGCCATCTCCTTCCTATCGCGATCGATTAAATTCACCTTGGCAACTCGGCTAGTCAATATGCGATCTTCCTCATGGAACGCGAGAAACAGCCGAACCAACTGTCTGCTGGTATCTTCTTCTGGCTTCGACGTGTATCTGCGAACATTGAGTAAATTCATTAAAACGTCAGTCGTGTCGCGATACCTTAGGAAACAGGAGGAAGCTTTTTGGGGGCAATGTTTCGTTGGCTGAATCAGAGTAGAGCGGTACGTTAGGGGTTGCCGAACTATAATTTACGTTGCGCTAGTATTTTTGGTTCGTCCATCTCGCCTTATCTCTGCGTCGACGGTGCACATTTTTAACGCGATAAGACCGTCGACGAGACACTTTGCGGGGGTTGAAGGATGGATCTTCCAAGAGAATTATATAACAGAGTCTTTGAACAAGACGCGTCTGGATAGCGTTCGAAATTTACTGGTTACGAAGGAATTTAGATGAAAAAGGGATTTGGCCGCGCACCGAGCACGCGCTGACAAACGACGGGCCGTTACATCGCAGATAAAATTCCACGAGATTAGAATGGCCGTTAGGTTAGAAGATATCTGGAACGTCTGCCGTAAATATAGCGGAGAAGTGTCTGGCCGCTAATTAAATGCTCGAACTGTCGCATTATCTCCATCGAATAACCCAGTCAAGCCCAAATGTTAATTTCCTCCGTACGTGTAATTTCGTGAAAATCGTGATTTAAAGCCGGAATTACTTAATTTTTCATTTAAGTCGTACTTTTCCCTGACGATCGATCGGGTCGTTCGTCCCTTTTTAACGACAGCAAGATGTTCGAACATCCTCTTTTATATCCTTCGTCGGATTCCGCTGACTTTGTCGAAGTTGGATTATCGAACTTCATCCGGGTTACCTTGTTAGCTGCTGCCATCTGTGGCGTGTGCACCACACCATTCGTTCGGTTCTTGACGATCCTTTTGCAAGTATATTTAGCGATCAGCCGCCTTCTGCAAAGGCTACATCGTCGTCAACAGGCTCGGTCACGCTACTCGAACGTTGCTCGCTTACTAGAACCGGACTGAAATTTTAACCGAGACTAAACTCCAGAAATTCGACGATCTCCAACGAAACTCTATTATCCCTCCAAGTATTTTCTCGAGAAAAACAGTGCTCAACGAGTAATTCGGATAAATGGCCGTCGTTCCATGGGTTTTAAAGATTCTACGATTTTCGAACCTTATTTTATGGAGGGTCAATAATAAAAAAAGTAAACAGGCAAACATTCACTTTGTAGATAATTGTTGGCAGGTATAGCTCTACCTGACACTCTCAAATACAGAAATGACTTGGACCTTGAACCTACTCGATCGAAAAAAGTATCCTTTCGCTGGATAAAAAATACTCAGGTAGTCCGGGTAACCCGTCGTACTCTGTTTCCTCCGGTATCTCCTGACTTATAAAATGTCCCCTTAATATATTTACGGAAATCCTATCCATTCAAGACGTCTATATACTTGCTATCCAATGACTACCACGGACACGCCGTATACCTTTACTTGTATTACTCGTTCCGTGGTTATTAATTTATACACTTTGAATTATTTAATTAACAGACTGCGAACGTTATGTATTTACGAGAAACTTAAATATACAAAATGTATAAAATATCCATAGTATAGAAAGACGTAGACGGTGTTCGCAGTAAATAAATCACCGTGGTCTTTTCTTACCAACCCGATAGCAATTCGAGTAATCCGAGAAGCCAGAGTTTAATGTTTTCGAAATTGGGTGTTCTTTGATCGGCTGAAAAACATCCCCTATGCTCCTAATATTGATAAATGGTAATCTCGATCGAAAGAAATACGTAATACGTACCGGAATGTTTATTGCGACGAAATTGAACGAATTATGTTCGGCAAAATATGGATTTGCACGAACGTCTAAACGATCGAGTTCTCACGACGCTTCTTTTCCATTAGAAAACTTTCGTGAATGAGAATCCTCGATTTTTCGGATAATTTATTCGATCGATCGTCTTTTACGAGGCATCTCGCATAAATGGCCATCGAGAGAGAGAGAGCAGAGAGACTGGAAGTGGAAGCCACGCGTCTACCGTTGCACCCACGGGACCCTGCGAAAGCCAGTGGATTCCCGCGGGACTAGACGGAGTCACGAGATCCACGCTAAAATCGGCAGCAATAATTTGCCACGCATCGCTCGGTAAACCATCGTAAAACTGGAGAAAAAAGGGGGCGAAATGGCGACGCGGCGCGCTGGAGGCTGCACGGGGAAATAATGGCCGATGGTCTGTGCGATACACTCGAGAATGGCTTTTGGTAATTATAATAACGATCGTGAAGCCACGGCGCTTGGTTAACTGCACGAATGTACACGTTCGCTAATTATATTTTGCCAGCGATGGGCGTCGTATCGTAGGTTTCATCGACAAGCCCCGTGAAAAAAGATGTACGTTGTGCAAGTAAATGTTTCACGGTGGATTAATTTTAAATATACGAGAAGCGTGCAAGATATACTGGCGGATTGTTAGATTTAACGATGGATTAATTTAAAAAATATGGCGAACCTGGCAGAAATATTGTCAGAATGTAACGTTAAATTTATAACGACCATTTGTAGCGCACCTGCTTATGACGTGCGAATTTATATCGGTTGAAGTACTGTGAGAACGTAAAACATTGATAGTCATGACTCGACATTCGTACGAATGGCGCTGATTTATTGCGATCATAAAATTAGGATATCTAACAATTTATTTTTAACTTGTCTCGTATCCTCTTAGTTTCGCTATTATGTCAACGGCTTAAGGAAGAAGCGGCGCTTGTTTTATCGAGTCGCCGATGCAGCTTTTTAACGCGAATTTCCCAGCCTTTACGAGAAACTAATCGCAGCAAAGTGTTAATCTCGTCGTTTACGAAAGGATCGTTGTAGCGCCGTAATGGCTAAACCGTTTAGGAATTTATAATCATTGAGTGTGCGATAAAAATGTTTATATATATATATGTATTAATTTATTATAAGCGTGGAAAAAGAGAAAAATTATTCGGCCGTAAAAGTTGTTCGTGTACGATTAAAATAAAAGCATAAAAAGACATTTGCTTCCGCTAACGAATCGACATGTTTCTTGGATGCATCCCGAATTAATTGCACGAACGCGATTCGTTTTCTGCATGCTTCGCGCGTAGCGTCGATAAATTTATTCGCGCAACGCTCGCTGGATGCGAACGCTCTCAGAAAATCCCTATGCCGCGAGTAAAACGAAGGAAACTGGTTTTACTATGAGTCATGGCTTGAATTACGACGCATCCGGGTGACTGAGAATTTTTATGATATTACGATTCTCGTGCTAACTCTTTGTGCAAATTAGTATATAACGAGCCATTCTCGTGATAAACAGTTTAAATACACCTGGAATAGACTCGTCTGATAAAAACAACAAACGATACGCATCGCTACTTTTTTACCTTTATTTTTAGGCCCCGGCGGTTTAATAAGCTCTTCGCTTCTTAATTTATACAGCTTTATAGCAGAATTTATTATTTGATTACGAAAATTCTTAGATACGTAAAGTTTTGCTCCTATCGTTTCTGTAAAAGAAAATTCGAGAAAATATGCTCTCGATGTAAATGCGATCTTGGAGTAAATCTCCTGCCTCGGATATCTGATGCAAATTCCTACGGTGTTTAACCTCGTCAGATTACTTCTGACTCATATCACGCAAAATACATGTAAGAGACTTTATACAACGGATAAGTGTATAAAAATTGGCTAAATTTAAATCTACGAAAATAGCATCGAGTTAACGTCGAGAAGCCAGTAAAAAGCCTTTGTTATTCTGTCTCAGTTTCCATTGGAATCGATGCGAGCTGTTTTACGTAATAGCATCGTGCTCGTTCGCCAAAAACTTGCAAATCCTCTGAATTTTCCATCGAAAGGTGGCCGAGTCGATTAAACTTGCAAAGCTATTCGATCGAGCGAAGCCAATCTGTAAATTTCGAATCAATGTCAACCTCGAGTAACAGATCGGACCCGTCGCTATTCAGAGTATAGTCGGACAACCGAGGCCTTTAACAGCGAATGGCAAGCACTCTTATTACACAGTTACAGCTGCCATTTCGCTCGTGATTTGCACCGCCGTACGTCTGTCCACTTTTATGCCTGCCGATTGCTCGAACAGCATGGCGTCTGGCGTCTGCGAGGATGACGATTGTTTCAAACCGTCCTCGAATCTTCTGCAAGACGATCCTTGCTTCTCAAGGTTGGTTTCTTCAAATTTTGAAGAAGCTTTTGGGTCAACGATGTCGATGGAGGGAGAAATTGAAGACGATCGGAATGGCAAGAAACTGCACAGCGAAAGAATTCCAGGCGGAAGAGAAGTTCCCACTTGCAGCAGCCCTTCGAACACAAAGCACGCGTGAAGCGTTCGAGATTCCAGCCCCACAAACAGATCAATAACGCTAACCTATAGATACATCCAGGGCGATAGGAGCCCTCGCGAAGAGTCGTCGTAACACGACGCGAGCCTCCCATACCTCTCGACTCATGAAAAAGATCGAAAGTTCCGCTTGCCTGGATCGCTAGTAGACGCGATCCATCTGACACTTTACAGACTTTGCCACTTCAAGAACGCAGAATCTCGAAACGGAAATAGAGTACAGAGCTATGCTAATTGTAAGCACGGCGATGTTAAAGGAACAGCTTGTGCGATGGAGATCTGGATAAAAGGAAAATAAAATTTAACAAGAGCGGGACGAAAAGAAGAGGGAACAGAAAAAGAAGAAACTGGAGAAAGAGGAAGGAAATTCACGAAAGTCAAAAGCTTCGGTTGTCTCGATCGCTACTAAACTCGGTCTAGAGCTCCTCGAAATACCTCGAGCTATACGGAAACAGTAACGTACAAGCTACAACGATGCAACGCAGAACGCAGCACTGCGACGTTGAGCGAATAGCTTGCCGGCGGATGTGCGCACGATATGGAAATAAAAAAGAAGAAGAACGCAAGAAGGAAAAATAGGAGAAGAAGGAAAATAGAGTCGAAAGTTCCACTTGTTGTCTCGATCGGTACTACGCCTATGAGCACGATCGATTCAGAACTGTTGAAAAATACCGCTCGAAGAGCCTCGAAACACGCGGAAACGAACAACATGCGCGTAGATAGAAACTGCAAGGATGCAACGCAAGACGCAACATTGCAACGCGAAAGGGGCAGTGAGTGCCGTGGATATGTGAAATAAAAAGGAAATAAAAAGGAAGGAGGATGAGAAAGAAGAAGAAACCGGAGAAAGAGAAAGGAGACTGAAAGTTAGGCTGGCCACGGAGCATTGGCAGTCTCTGTCTGCCGCTCGGGGGGCGAGCCTGTCTGAGGCAAGCTAGGCAGACAGGTTTGCACAGATGCGCGGCGGCCATCATGAATGCCTGTAAAATATGTACTCTCGTGCGGCCCGGTTGGTAAGAGCTGCGACCGGAGCGGGGATGAGAGCAGCAGATGAGAAAGAGCTGGCTGGTGGAGAAGAGAGGGTCTATGCGAGTCGGAGGGGGAGAAAAACCATAGGAAAAGAGAGTCAGGGTGGGAAGAGCAGCGCCTCCAGCGAGCGGATCAGCGTTGCTCGCAGGCAGAGGAGCCGTCGAAGAGAAAAGGAGAGGACGTTGAAAGCGTGCGGATGGAGCGAGAGAGCAGCCAGCGTGCACCGCAGTTCCATTTCATGGGGAAATAGAGGTAAAAAAGCCGACAGACGCACGGGGTATCGAGGGTACGAGCAATCCTGAATAGAGATGACCAGCCGCGTTAGAACGTCCCCTTGTATCGCTGGACGCGCGTCCAGTGGGAATATAGACATTCTGCCGCTGCACGCCAAGTGTTTTCAATTCAGAGTCCAAGGCAGCGCGACACACAGTTTCTCCTATTTCCAAAAAAGTAGATGCGCCCCACAGACGCCTCATTGATCGATTCTATAAATTAAAAAGCAGAAAGAAGCGAGGATGTTGCGGACGCTGTTTTTTAAATTGATCTTTGGAATTTGCTACTGTTCGTGTCGTTTTCTCGTAGCTTTAATGAACCACTAGCAGCAAGTAATTTCTTCTTTGATAATCGAACATTAGTCGCGTACTTGTGCAATCGGATCGAGAAATTGATAGACGAAGGACGAAGTGACGGGGCACTGCGTTTGCCATAATTAATTTCGCGATATTACGTAGCAGAGGTACGTTCGTTTGGTTATTTCGGGAATAGCTTCAAAATTGGAAGATGAAACGCACAGGACGTGTCACTTCTCACCTCAGAAAAATGTGTGCTGCAGTCGCCACAAGGGACAAAGTACGACACGCTTTGAGATCTCGCGATATCTTGAATAATACAGTTCGCGCGACTCGCGAGCGATATTTACGGAATCTTGTTCCTATGATGTTTGTACGTCCAGGCTGTTCCATCTATCATCCATGGTATATATTTCATCGTAGCGTATATCGCGCGTGCGAACGACGAGAAGGACGGTTTATTCGCGTCCCTCGGTGTCAAAGCGATTTTAGGTCAGCCGTTCTTAAGCGAGATATTTCGTCGCGTCGATTTCCTCGTCAGACAGCCGCGGGCGAGAGAAACGATCGTTTCATTGGTTATGATAGGCCGACGAGCGTAAGGCGTAATGGCCAACTTACGGTCAACGTAACTAGGCGGCAGTATGGTCGCATTCGATGAACCGAAGGAGACACTGTCGCTCTTAAAGCGGACGAAGAGAGACGACTGTTGTGAAGTTGGACGAAGTCGGAACCACAATTTTAACCTTGACAAGTCGGCTACGGAGAGGGATTATCGAGGTCATAAGAGTGGATCTTCGTCTGGTACAAATTGTTCCACTTCCAGCGTGAGACGCGAGGGTCTCTTGATACGCGCTCGAGCTTGTCATCCTGAATGGAGGAACTCTGCTACACTCGGAATTGCGCTCGTTACGCCGTCGAATCGGGATCACGCGCTCCCGATAATATATTTACATCTCGAAGTCGAGCCTGGTGAACGAGTCCGCGTGAAATTTCCGCGAATCTGCTTATTCAACGAACGTCGTATCGAGTTCCAGAAATTGGATTCGTTGCAAGATCTATCTTGGTATCGAATTTGTGACTTTTTTTTATAACGCGCGTAACAGTTTTTGACGAACGGCATTGTAAAATACTAAATATGTTTGAACCGCGAAGATCGTTATTTTAAGATCGCCTGTTAGCATATACATGTTTCACTACTTGTGTGCATCGTCGGAGGTTGGTTTGAGTCAAGTTTGATTAACACGTATCGAGAAACGATTTACCATTCGGATGAATGCAAAGAAATTGGCACCCAAAAGACTGGATGCGCAAGGGAGATGGGTATCACGATGGACTATACGAGCAGAGTCGGTATGACGCGCAAGAAAACCGTACGATACTTTACCTATTTTATGTATTTTTAAGTTTCTAAATAATTATCTCCATTTTTTGTATTTTTGAACTCTACTAGTAAGAAAATGTCGGAAAAGAAATTAGAAATAAAACGCCAGCTAAAATAAAGTTCGAGTGAAACTACCGCCGTTTGAAATCGCTTCTGCAAGACAAAATTGCCGATGCAAGCGTCGAATTCCGACGGCGGAGGAAGAAAGCTTGGAGGCCGAGTCCCGCCGAAGAAAATATAGTTTCAATTATGCTCGTAAAACTTTATTATCGGCCATTACCATTTACGGCATATTAAATCGTGTCCGCGGTGTCCGCTTATGGTGTTGCGGCCTAGTAGCAGAATGGAAGGCAATAAGCGCGTGTACGAGCCGCGATACATTTTTATTTCCGGGCCCGCGTAATCGCGCGTTTCCTGATTTACCTTCTGATCGTAATGGCCGGCTGGTCGCCATTTACCTGCGCAATCATTCGGCCAGTTCCTTTTATTTACGTCGCCCGCGTTGCATTCCCTCGCGGTTTACGAGTCCCTTCGATCTGCCATTGTGTCGAAGCCGCATTTTCGTTGCAGTTCTGAAAATATCGAGGTGCATCGATAGCGACGTTCATGGCGACAGCGAGTTAATAAGAAGCTTGAAAAGTGTTTCAATTTTGAATGAAACGTCAGCAGGAGGGGAAGAAGTTAAGAAGCACAGGGGAAGATCTGTTCGAGATACAAATACGAAGAAAGGGGAGAAAGATTCTCGGTTGGCGAACGACTGGACGGGCGAAGGGACAAAAAATTCCATCTGCCTCCATACCTCGACGAACCTCGTCAGACCACCCACGGCCACGCGATATTATTCTCTTAATTAATGAATTTTTACATCTTCGTTTGAACTTTGTCGATCGTCTCCGCTATCTTGCCACGTTCCATTCCATTCGGTCTGAAAACGACGAACGAGTACACTCGGTTTACCCGCGAGCGTTCGATTCTTCGTCCTGGATCGTCAAAACGTTAATCACTGGCGGATGTCGTTCAATGCGCGAACTTAAATACTAGTCGACGTCCACCCACGAAAGAGCAATGAAACGGACGCGAGGCAGCGGATAAGTCGAAAACGGAGGGAGGAAGCGTGGAAATATTTAGCGAGTGAACGGTAATGCTTATTTTGGTTCGTCGATAACATGGAAGACGATATGTAGCAATGTCCAGGCCGTGTCAGTCGAGCGTACAAGCAGTTCCCTTTAATTAGCCGTCGTACAAGCGTCGTGGACCGGCCTGCACGATATATTTATGCGCTGCCTTAGACATCGAGTAACGAAAGAAGAAAAAGGGAAGAAAAGAAGCGGCTAGGGGAAAGAAGAAGCAGCGGTACTGTGGCGAGAGTACGAACGGCAGCAGGAACAGTCGGAGAAGAAGAAAAAGCCAAGCAACCGACTGGTCGAGCAACGCGACCGACTGGCGAAGGCTGTGTAACCGGCTGGCTGGCTGGCTGGCTGGCACAGGTCGAGCCAGCAAAGCCGAGGCTAGTCGGGCTGAAAGAGGCGGAAAGCGAGCGAGCGTAGCAGCAAATCCCCGTGTAACACGTTCCACGAGTTTACAGCTTCTACGGGGTAATGCTGGCGTCACCGCAATAATATTTATGGTCGCTTGCGAGATTATAATATCTTATTTCGCGTGACGCCTCGGACATATCCGGTTCTCCCAGCATGGCAGCGCATGCGTGGGCCCCATCGAGACGCATGCGAAATATTTGAAAATTTACTCTACATTTTATACCCGCGCGGGCTGTGCAAATGCGATTGCCACGAGGGGAAAGCGAAGAACGTGTTCCTCCGCGAGTACCCACCGCGATCCACGTTTTCCTTATTGCTGGCGATAGTACGAGCGAGATCGATGAATCGATACCGTGACGATCGCCGACGAAATATCGAGTGGCCGAGGGTGGTTTGTAAATCTGGAAACGCGATTCTACCAAGAGGTTCTCGATCGTGAACGCAAATATCTGTATAAATGGCTGATTTAAAGGCAAAGATAAATTAGATAAGCTTTAATGGATGGCTTGTTTCTCCTTCCTGTTTTCCTATCATCAGCTTTCCAAGGAATTTCTGCGTTGCGTAATGATGTTTTTTTTCAGACCACGTTAAAAAATGTTCGATGTACCGCAATCGATGAAACTATAAAGAACGATCGATGAAGATTTTCAGTATTAATAAACCGCAGCTTGATCGCGATTCGCCGATCATGGGAAAGAGTTGTTTAAAGAATATTTTATCGCGCGCCATAAAGTAAGCCCGTTCGAACGAGCGTTTCGATTCCGCTAGACGGCGCGATCCCATGGGAGTCGTAACGATTTGGCGTCTCGAAATGGAATCGCGTTAAAACTGCCAGGATTTACGGTGTAAACGAGGGAATTATCTGAAACAACGTGAGCGTTACCACGCCTCGGTTCCTCAAACAATGTGCCAAACAATCTAAGCTCCATCGACGATGCTCTTACGGCAAATGGCGTTTCGTTATTTTTATGCGCACGGTCGAGGACATCCTTTAACGTTCCTGCCTATTCCGTCGTCTATCCTACGTATTATTTGCCCCTTCGATCCTCAGCGTTGTGGCCGAAACAGCGTGCACGTTTTTCTTCCTCCTTGTCCCTCTTATTTTCTCCTTACCTTGCCTGTCTTTCTCTTCTCTGCCTCGTCTCTCTCACTCTCTCTCTCTCTTACCGAGTCTCGCTCTTACCTCTGGCCATCTCCAATAAAACTTCCCTGTGGTAGGGGATGTCTACTATACCCTGGACTGCACTCGGTTTCATAGGATGGTCACGGCGAATGGTCCATCCCCCGACACCTATACCCTCGTCTTTATTTCCAGCAGCTCTCTCTATGACTTCCACCGCCTCCACCGTCTCCATCGATTCCGTGTCGGTGCTCCGCGCGCCGATACACGAATGGTAATGCGTATCCGAGGGGATCGGATCGGGATTATCGCGGGACATCGCTCGTCGAACATTTCGAAAGTTCGCTAATTAGAGGGGGCGGCTGGTTCCGCTATTTCGTGGCATGTCGAGTTTCCTTCTCCTACGCTTTCCTCCTTCCGACGAAGTTCGTCGTTGAAAACGTCGATGAACGATCGATCATCGCGAATCGGACGTGGTACAAGAGGTAAGAGTAAACCTTCGTCAGAGGATCCTAATTATCTTATCCCGCTTCTCGACCAGCCAGCCGATTCTTTTTACAGCGAATTTCGAGATTAAGCTCACCCGCGTACAGAGATTTCCTGCAAATTCGATCGAACGTCGTGTCCGATTTAACGCAAATACCAGATTTACGCTCGGTTAACGGTGCACAGATTAAAGAACGAGGAATTACGGCTTCCTGAAGTACGCTGATCGCCATGTTATTTAATTACCAGGTACGATTTCGTCGAGGCAATCCACTCGGTTAACCGTTAATTACGGCTTTTTATCGACTCGTAATCGGTCGAATCGTCGTCGTTGGAAATCAGACTAAAAGAGAAAAAGAAAAACTCTCTATAAACGCATTTACGCTGTTTACCAAGGTTATATATCGCACCTGATACGTACATTTTTCTACGCCTAACTTAGAGAGAACAGGATTTCAAGCGATAACTGCTCGAAGACTCAATGGCGTTTTCTCGTTGATAAGCGATGCGGGCTGTCAGAAAGTTATCGACGTACGAAAGTGCAATAACGTTTTCCACGTACGTAACGATAAGTTCCTTCGCACAAAATCCACTTCGAACGCGAAAAATATGAATGAAACTTCCTCGAGCGTTTCTTTCGAGTCCTTCGATAGCGCGCGTTTACGTTTTGCGAAACTTCTCGAACGTCCTGCCACGAAAATCCTCGTGGACGCAGCCTGTAAAATACGCTTCAGAAATGGTCAATTAACGGAGGTAGCTTGGCCGGTCCAATTAATGGAGTCGCAATCTCGTGAAAGAGGAATCGCGGTCGTGCAATCACCTTGGCAATCTCGTTCTGTTCGAAAGGAGCCACGGAGGAGCGACTACAAGGGCAAAATAGAGATAAAGCTGCGGCCGGCCTGTTCGGTC
This sequence comes from Bombus terrestris, assembly GCF_910591885.1. Classification (NCBI taxonomy): domain Eukaryota; kingdom Metazoa; phylum Arthropoda; class Insecta; order Hymenoptera; family Apidae; genus Bombus; species Bombus terrestris. The sequence continues at coordinate 2,465,948 of NC_063286.1, forward strand.
GAAGAAGTGAGGAAAGAAAATTCGTAAAAACCGAGACACGAATCTGCCAGCGACTGCTGTCGCTATGATAAAGTCACTACAATATTAGTAGTCGCTAACGTTGTCGAGAACCGGTACCTTAGACGGACACGCCATGTTAATATCGATCTTTATCCGTTACTTAATTATCAGCTCGGAACGGCGGGGAATCCGGAAAGGAACAGGTTACCCCACGAAACTTCCAAGAAAGTCTCTGCGTTTCGTTCGATTTCCATCGTTCCGCCGCAACGATCGCCATTTAATAAGCCGAAACGTCTTGACTCCCCTGGATGCTGGACTTCTTAATTCCTTGCTTGATATTACCGCTGTATTACCGTGTCCTCGGGCGGTATTACGGGAAATAAAATTGTCTTGCCGCGTACTGGGGGAATAGAGATCGAATAATTGGTGGAAACGTGGAATTAGCGATCGAGCACACGCGGTCGTCCGAACGACGTGGGGGAAGGACGCGACGCGTGTTTGCGCTTTCGCGCCCTTATCGATCCACGCGAACGTCTCAGCTATGATAATACCTATTCGCGTTCGTCGATTCGAACGCCGTGCGATCGTTCCGCGAATATAAAATAGCTTGTTTGCGAACACGACGTTTAATAAATTCGCGCAAGTGTTTCGATTTTATCCGAAAGCGTGATAGCGTGGCATAGGGATCGAACGAGTTGGGAAGATGGAAATAAAAGGAAATCGCGAGTCGACGCGGTGAATAAAGAAGATATGCGTAGTTCGGTCACGGTTGAAGTTCCCCTTCGAAAAGGTGGTAAAAACGGTTCTGTACGGATTTTAATTAAAGTAGGAAGGAGAGAACCGGATGGAATTGGAACGTAAGATTTCCTTTCTGGTCGAATCGAACAACGATTACAAGCCGGTCAGCCTCTTCTTTCTTTTCCTCTCCTTTTTGCTCTTTCCCTTCTCTTGGCCCTGAATCTTTCTCCCTCTCGCTTACTTCGTTTCCCTTCATCTTGTCCCTGTCTAACGCGTTCGGTTCCCTTTCTCGGTGTCTGCGTCTCTCTTACCCTCTCTTAAGTTACCTACGCGGACAGAAATATTCGCGGAGAGCCCCGCCTTGTTCCGCCATCATGCCTTCGGCCAGTACGTTATTATTAAGTACTGTAACACTTATTTTCACCGGTATTGTCCATCTTTTTTCAACCCCGTCCGCCGTCTAACTTTCCGGTACGACGCTCACCCTTATCTCTATGCACTTGTACAAATTGAAATTCGTTCCGACGAGTGTTTGCACTCGTTCGTGTATCATCCCCTTTGACATTGCAATTTCACGATCGTTTGTTCTTTGTTCTATCATGGATCGAACTATAAATAGATATTACGTTATTCTTATACAGAAAAAAATGTGAATTCGCCTGTGCCATGTAATTTTGAACGTCGGGCCGCCGAAGCGTGTACATATACAAAAATATCGATCGGGGATTATTTTTCAAGCTGTAAGTAATAACTCAATTTGACGTTAGAAATACTTTGTTAACTAGGTAGATCCACGACTCGGCTTTTTCTTTATTTCACTCGCTATTCGTACTTGTCTCTCTGTGCAAACAAATGACAGGAGAATTTCGACCGCTATATTTAATCTCGGTCGTTTGGCTCGCAGCGAGCAAAGTGAAAGACGAGCGAAATAGAGAGAAAGGCTGATTCGTTCGTCTTTGTAATTTGTTTTTAATATAAAATAAAACTATCGTTGGTCATGGGAAAAGTAATAATATCATATTTACGTCTTGAATTTCATAATAGCTGTTGTAAATTCTATCGCGAATAACCATAAATTAACTCCTATTTCCTCAATTATATAGCGCACCTATATAAAAGCTGCGTCAGTTCGTATTTCATAGAAATCCGACATAAAGTTCGAGCATATCAAAGCGTGATGCAATCGGTGCGCGTTACGTGTTCGTTACCGAATTTGTGCTGGCCGTAAAGGGTGAATTTATTAAGCCGCGGCACAGAGGCTTTCGTCGGGATGACGCGGATTCGGTAATCCCGTGTAGGCTGTTCAAGCGACAATTTTACACGGCACCGTTGACAAACTGTAACTCGCGCGCAAATCATCGCTACCGGCCGTTTGTGGGTCGAAAGTTCAACCGTCGACCGCGTGCACTTTTGTTAGCGCGTTAAAATCGCGATTTAAGCGCACCTTCTATCGTATATTCTCGCCTTTTTCGTAACCGCGATTCCCCCGCCGATCTACCGAGATGAACCCAGTCACTTTCGTAGCGGCGTTATTTACAGAGCCGGGAATCGCTCGAATTAATTGCATGATAAAAGACCGAGAGTTCTATTTGCCAAATATAAGGAAACATAGCCAATGTCAGAAATCTAAAACTTCTTGCGTAATTTACTCCATTCGCCATTTCCCAATATCCATACTATGGTGAAAATAATTAAGGGAGATGGAACTTCAACGGGAAATTGTTCTAGCCAATGTCAAACGAGTATTTTAAGCATTTTCGATGTTCCAGCTCCAAATTTCTCAAACAAACAGATTATTTACCTCTACAAATTTACTTACTGCAAATAACAATGAACTGCAAGTAGAGTGTTTATTTCCTTATTTATGGATTATTAATCGTCATAGTTTCTGAGCAGCTGAGTCGTAGATACTCTGTATCCTTTCTCGAACGTTTCGATTCGTAAAAGATTCTACGCAATCAGGCTGAAAAAGAGACGAAATCTTGCCGTAGCATTTCCCCGATCTAAATTCCAGCGCGATAGTCGCGAGGATGCCGACTGGAACGATCGCAACTTCTCATTTTCTTCGACTTTTCCCCGGATCGATATCGATCGGTACCACTGCGTATGTGCGTGCATTCGTACGAGACCGGATTCTCGTACGTCTTTTCTCTCTATCTCTCTTCCACTTCCATTTCTTTGCCCCCGTGTCGCCGCCTCTCTGTGTTTCTGTTCGCTCTTCGTGTACCTTGATACCCAGCTCTTTTTTGCTCTTTCATTTTGGCCGCCCACAATCTCCCATGGGCGAGGATTATACCCCCTATCCCCCCTTTGCGAGCAGCAAGGCAACCGAATCGGCCATTCTCCTCGAGGAATCTTTCTCGGCAGCTCTCTTCGCTATGCTCCCGCGGCAATTTGCATATTTGGGTAGGTTAAATCTAAAAACGGCGCGGAATGCACGAGAGCCAGTGAGATTGGATAGAAGCTAAATTAGTTCATGGCAATCTGATGGCAAAGAGCGTAGATTCTCACCCCCCGATACCGGCGCAACTCGTTCGGCCGCCGTTCACCATGCCACCACCGACCGAATTTCATAGAATACACTTTTTTCCAGGCTCTTCTCCGTGTCGTTACCTCCAGTTTCGGCGATAGTTTCAGCCAGACAAACGACGTCGATGGTTTCTTTCAGAAAAAGTTTCTCCTATTAGTTTCGACGATCCGATCGAATACAATGAATTAGAAATTCTATAAAATCACACGAAGAATGTTTGCATAATAGAGCGTTAAAGGGGATACGCTTCGTAATAGAATATTAGATCTTCGTAGATTTACATTTTAAAGGCAGCTGGATGCGGATTTTCGTTGAATGCTACGACGAATTTCGATGCGAGTTTCGACGACACTTATCCACGACGTCGATAGTTTCTCGCAATTCTCAAATTGATCTTAACTGTCCAATGAAATACAGAAATTTTATCGACGGCAAGAAATTTGCACTCGTACGAACTCGATTTACATTTAAAATGAAATTGAATTCAGAGACGCTGGAGTTTCATCGAGGTGTTACCGTCATTAGAATTTCTTAATTTTTCAGATATCGTTGTTCCGAATTCTCGCCACACCCTCCTCCGGTTGAGCGATTGACGGGTTCCTTTTAATCGAAGTTTCTTTCATGTATCTGATCATCGAGTGCAACGAATTAAAAATTCTACGAGCGACAGCGAAGAGGATAAAAAATTTTAAAAGAGTCGAGTCCTCATAGAGCCATGATTTACAATTAGAACGCAATTAGACACTTCGGACAGATTTGGTTTGCTAATTAACGACAAGCGATGAATGGTTAGACAGCAGAGGGAAACAAAGGCGACGGTCTCGTTTACGGATTCGTATCGCGTGTCATCCTTTCACGGCCATTGGTAACGCGTTTGATCGATCCGTGTCTTCGCGAAGATCGATGACACGGCGTACGTTCCATAGCAATCGGCAATTTAAAAGTTTAAACATCTTGAAATTCTTCGTTCTTTATTTAGTTCGTTTTGTGCCTGTTTCGCCTGGATTTTAGCAGATTTCCACGATACCAAGGAGCTCGGTGAAATCTTCGTACAAATTCAATTCTCCGCAGTGAGATCGATTCGCCCGTGAATACAGCCCACCATTATTTCTCGAGTGCGATAGGAATTTTTACGGCCACTTTGTATCATCTTCCCTGCATCGTTCGTGATACGATTTGCATTGGAGCCCGTGTGGGACTGATGGAAAGCCTCGGATCCCGTGAGAGAAACCATACGTGAATGGATTTCGATATCGTCCCGATCCCGTACCGTGGGCTACCGTTTGTCCGCTAAAATTCAACATCTATCCAGCATTCTGATAAACATTCTTTTCTTTCCCTTCGAGAAAAAATGATTATTTTTCCGTCGACTGATTATTTCGCTTTTCCTTGTTTGCCGAAAATAGTCTGTCTCATAGATGCGTTCCTAAAGCTATTTTCGACCTTAAAATATTAAAAATCGTCCCTTCTATGATTATTTTCTACATTCAACGAATCGTAAAGGAATATTTTTTAAACGTCGTTTGAAGTATCATTCGGAATGGCAAAATACTATTCTATTTTTACAACAGCTGCTAGAGAAGTCTTCTATATTTTAGAATAGCGTATTTTAGAACGTGTTTATTAAAATAAATCATATGTACCATTACGATGTATTTATTTCTCGGCATATAAAGCAACAAACGATAAAAGATATTGTCTTAGCATAGAACGCTCTTAACGAAAGTGTTCTTTTTATAGCATGCACGTATTTTATAGAATTCTATAGTAACATTTTCCTCGACGATAGTATGAAAAACGAGACTGTTCAGAATCATCTTTGAAACGGACCAAGTATTCGATCGGCGTGTTAAAAAATTGTTCAAAGTCGCGTTTGGATGGTAGCCAATGGTTTGTAACGCGTCCGTTGTCTCGGTGGTAAGTTGTCGCGATAATTAGAAGGCGTCAGGTTCGGGTCAGGTCTAGTTACGCTGTAATTTGCACATAGCATGGACGACGGTCGTGCATCAAATTAACGTTCCTGTACGTGGTTGTTATCGGTGAAGTTGGCAGATCCTCTGCCAGGCTCTAGGAAGAATTTCCGACGCGAGGTGTCCGTCTATAAATGTCTTAGACGAATTTACGAGCAAGCTTCCTGACTTTTGACGATCGTTAGCCTGCCCGATCTCCACGTTCCCGTGTTGTGTATTCCATTTGCTTATCATTAGCGTGATTATATTTTTACGATGACTTTTACTGACCGGAATTCGGCGGGGCGCGCACCACCATGCGGAGAAAGGTTCACGTAATCCCCATGGACTTGATTTATCGCCGGCTACCTACTTTTCCTTCGCAAGATCCTGCTGCTAGAATCGTGAACCTTTTTGGACCAGGCGCCTTCCGTGAATTCAAATGGAATTAATTCTTACGTAGGCAAGAAGAACGTTCGTTTATTCGACGGATTCTACGTATGCTTGAAAAACGATGTTTTCAAGCAAGGCGAAAAATAATTCGAGAGATTCTTGTTCGATAATAACATAATGTGAAAAAAGAAAATTTAGTAACCAGAAAAATAATAGGCAGCAGTTGGAATTTTTCGATAATTGAACAAAATTGAAATTTCAAAAATTAGTGGATGCTCACGGTAGGCTTAGACGCTTGAAAAAATCTTGTTCGTTTTATGGGAATTAGTTTTTCATGGTATACTTGAGAGCAAAGTTGCAACGCTTTAGAAAATAAGCAACTGTTGCAGGGTAGAGAATTGGTCCGAAAAGAAGCTCCAGCTTTCTGGTAAGAAGTTAAAAACATCCAGTCACAGCTGTGAACAAAAGTTGGCCGCGCCGATGTTTCGCTGGCGGTACGACCATGCGACACGTGCTTTTCTTCCTCCTGCAGGTAGCTCGTTGCCAGGAAAAAGTGGGAGGGATAACTCGTCAATGACGAAGTTTTGCTCGATGTGCTCGTAAGATTAACGATCTTAATCTTAATAGGATTTTGAATTAATTTGCGCAAGAGGAATATATTTTTCCATTAACGGGAGATAACATGCAAATTCATTTTGCTATCACGAAGCTTCTTAAAATATTTCTGTAATTGGCGAAAAGAAATCGAAAACGAGGCGAACGATCGTTTGCTTATTTCATTTTTTACGGGTATAGAAAAAATGTATAAAACTGGTTTAAAAGGAAAAAGTTAAACTCGATAGAAACGAAAGTGTAATAGCAAGGAGATGTTAATAAATTTGGGAAAAAAAGCGAGCGGCGGTCGGCCGTTTCTTTCGACGAATCGATCGCACCCCATCGCGTTTAATCCTTTAATTCGCGAAATCCATGAAATCTCCATCGATAATCGGCAGGAACGCGTTTCACGGAGGCGTTTCACGGTCGATCCCCGGCCGGTGTAGAATCTCGTCGGGAGGTAACGGGCTCGCCCAGGATGAAAAGAAGATAGAGAAAACGGTAAACGCGGGTGGAAAGAGAGAAGGCCGGGAGGCTCTCGAGAAACTTTCAAAGTAAATGAGTTCAGCTCGGGCGTATATATCCCGCCGCCGGGATTCTCCATTTTCCATTCTCGGCTAGGCGATAGCAAAAGTTGAAAATCGTCGGCCATTGCGAGCACCCTGCGCGCTTTTAACCAAGCCTCCACCTTCTCTGTCCCTCTTTATTTATCCCTTTCTTTCTTCCTCCCTGTTGCTGGTGCCCTTCTCTGTCCTGCATTGCCACACCATGGCTTGCCTTGCCCTGTTCGCTCTCTTCCGTTTTGCCCTGCCCACCGTGAACACACCACGGTTTCTCTTTTCTCGTTCCTCGCCCTCTTTCGTTCCTCTCTATATACATGTACATGTACATATACAGCGTAACACACACGCGCCACAATGTACGCGTTCCGTAGCAGCGTATATTCGCATTTGCACGCCCGCTTGCACGTGGATCCTATGTAAACGAAATGTACACCGAGTAAAAAGGCGAGGCAAACTCCACACCGAAGAAGCACCGACACATGCTCTTCCACCTACCGACCGACGTAACCCGCTTCATTTCGTGTCCACTTTATATGCAGACCATTCCGCGTCTCTTTCTTCCCTCGGCTCCTTTCTCCTCCTGCCCCCCTTTTCTCGCATTCTACTTCTCGATACGTAAATTCGCCCGATGTTTAAGTGGCCGCGCGAGCCCAGCCGCGGCTTTTCCTTTTCTTCCTCTCTCCGACGCTGCAACCATCTTCGTCGATAAGTCGGCGAAACTCGTACCATAGGATCGTAGTCCTGCATCGTCAGTGCATCGCTGATTTTAATCTCGTATCGATTCGTACCTTTTTCTTTATTCTTTTACGCGGGAATCGCGGTGCGCAATTGCATCGAGAAAGTGGCTGACTTCGTCGCTGGACGATCGTTTCGAACGAAACTTGGCTTTCAAATTGTTAGACATACAATAACGCGTATAATGATATTTCGTTGATGCGGTGCTTTTTAATCGATCGACCATTAGATAGGGGAATTTCACACTCTGAGAGATTTAATCTATGTAACGTTAGAATCGAACGTCGATTGTCCATTACCAGCGTATATAACTTTGATCAGAATCTGTCGTTAAAGCGTAATATGTTATTGAAACTGGCTAGGCAGCAACGACTCGCTTCACGGACCATGAAATGATTATTTCTGAAATATCACTGAAACTTGGAACCGAGACGCATCTAACTACTTATTTATGTAAATCGTTGGCCGACTCGTTATCGCTCCACCTCCGACTAGTCTAACTTGAATTTGACTGGCATTTTGAAAGAGGCAAGGTACGTCATTCCCGACACTTTCTATTCCACCTTCGACGCTTACTTTACTTTTCTTCGCAGTTTCGCGCTTCCTTTTCTTCCCTTTAATTTCCAGCCCTTTGCCAATGCACATACCTCGTGTTTCTTTCGGCAACTCGTCTAATCGCGGCAGCAATTCTCCGCAGCTGCGAGAATCGCTTAGGAAAAACTGGCTAAATTTAATCTCGTTCGGCTGTACGTTTCGCTCGATTATATACCGTCTATCGATAAAACGTTAGCCACCGTATAAAAGTGGAGGAGCGGAGAAGATTTTGCGAGAGAAATCGCGATCGCCGCTTTACAATTTTCATTGTACTTCGTCGAATGACGTTAGAAGTGACCTTTTGTATCGATACGATGGCTGTTTTCCGACATACGTCAAATGGAACACGTAGACGCGTGGGTTTGCGTAATTGCATGCAACGATACGTCACGCAGAACACTTTTGCAGCCGATCGAGATCCGACAAATACATTTTTCTTAATTTCCCAATTTTAGCGTTCTTTTCTGATCAAAAAGCGGCGTTTTAATAGGACGTCGAAAAATATAGAAACAGCCAATTAGGTCAAAAGACGCAGGCAGATAAGTCGATAAAGTTTTATTCGTAATTTGCTATAAGTTGACGAGTAACATTTTGGAAATTTTAAACGCGACGAAGCACGTGTTTAGGAAAAGATATTTTCTAGGAAGAAAAGCTAGAAAATCTGGTTTCTTGCCTTCTCCCCTTGTGGTCTTTCCGAGTGTATCGAGATAAGTTTCGACGTAAAATTACGGCCACGATGGATGTTCCGACGAACGAAACGTCTGAAAATTGAAAATACGCAAGAATCACTCGTAACTTAGAAGAATTTATGCGCGTAATTTGCTCGCTCTGACGTATTCGCGTACATCGGAACACGCATCCACTGTAACCGTACAGCCTAAGCATCTTCGTTCATCGAAAAACTATCAATTTCCCGATCAACTTTTCCTACCGAAGCATCGGGAATCAATCGCGTTGAATTTTCCGTGAAACTGGCCGCCGTGTACGCAGCCTGGGCTCTTTCGAGAATCGTTTTCCGGCAACTCTCGCCGTTCCCGTAGTTGCTAGCAGCGCGGGAAAATTAGTAGAATAAAGAGGGGTAGAAAAGGGGTAGAGAAGGAAGAAGAGGATAGAAAAAAAGAAAGACAGAGAACAGCTTGCCGACCAACGCGCCGCATACCAGCAGACAGAGCCAGCAACCAGCAGCCAAGTATCATCGCGTCAGCTACGCTCGAGTTTCTTAATGTAATTTTTCTTTTTTGCCTCCATTCGCTTTACGATCGAAACTTTTGCCCTCTTCCACCTCTTTTGCCATAGCCGTGTTCCTTGTCGTCCCGTCCCTATGCCCTTCGCCTCGCCTCTCCCTCCGTCCTTACCTTCCTCTTCGTCTTGTTCTCCCGCCTCTTCGTGGTCCACGTTCGCGCGCCCCATCCCCTTTTCGTTTCCTTTTCGTGTGCTCGAACGGCTCGTTCAAGCACGAGTTTGCGAACTTTCGTGATTGTACGCGTTGGCCCGGTCCATGCTCTGCCTTTACGTTCTTCCTCCCTCTTCCTTTCCTAGAACCATCGTCCACAGGGCCGGGCCGTAATTATGCATCTAACTTGGAGGCCCGATTAAACGATATTTCGTCGGAGGGAGTGGGAAAAGAATGCCTCTATCGAGCTGTTCCCTCGGATTCTTATAGTTTACGACGCGTTCGTTGCACACGCTCGCATCAGACCGGAATAACAGAAACCTGGAGATCAGGCTGATTCGGCTTTTACTTAAGCTTCCAGATGAGGATCCAGGCTCGGATGACCTCGATGGTTGACCTGGCGAATCGGGGGTCGCGAGACGAGATCGAGTACTACGAAGAAACGCGTGTGAACTGGTTCGTGTATTTATGGAATCGGACTAGAAATTTTACGAGCCAGGAACTGTTATAAATACTGCATTAATGCGCGGTTCATTAAATGACGTCACTTAACGCCGCGTACGGCTATTTTAGTAAGCCATAAACGAAGCAGCCCTTCTTCGAGCGCGCAACTTTTTGCACGTTCGCAAAAAACACGCGTTCATTCAGAAACGTCTGTGGTCGTGTACGTTTGCCGCGTGGAATTCCGTCGATTCGGAAGGCGTACTAAGCGAATTCTGCCAGGTGTTTCGAATTCTTTTCTCCGCGTCTCGGTTAAAGTCGGCCGTTTAATTCAACGAAGAACGAAAACGCTGCAACGTTTGCATCCGCAGTCGAGACGAAAGGGTCTCGGGAGGAAGAGGAATCGAGATTTCAAAGCGAGATCCAAACGAGAATTGCGACCTTAATACCAAATGGAACGCGAGAGCCGAACAACTCCGGTGAACTCGAGTTTCTCTATCGCGCATCCGAAACGCTGCTTGCGTCGAGTCTGTCAAAAGATCGAAACCAAAGCGAATGCTTTTAGGGAATCATTCGCGGCACTTCTATCTCGAAGAAATCGCCATACTCAAAGCGAACCAAAGAGAAAAGCGAAGGAAGCGGAACAGAAAAAAAAGGGAGGAAAGGAAAACAATCTTGGAACCGTGGTTCGGAACGAAGTACGACTTTTAATCCCTGCAACGACGATAATAGGAGTATTTCTTAGCTTATCAAAGGCTTTATCGCGTGGAAAGTTCTTCGAGTTCTGCAGGAAACGCGTTGCAGCATGGGGAATAAATAAAAGAGAAGGAAGAGTGGGCGAGGGTTGAAGAAACGATCCGTGTACCAACATATCGCTATCGAGTACCTAACATACGAGTACATTACATGCACGTTCAATTTTAAGTCAATAAACTTGCTCGCGATAACTGCTGGCTAATAATAATAACGCCAAGCATAAATGGGAACTATTCGCCTTTGCAGCTCGGATAGTAGGCACGGATTCCTTCGCCATCGGACACTGCCACAGGAAACCAGTACTCCCCTCTCTCTGCCACGTTCTCTGCGCTCGTGTTTATATCGGAAAGGATTCATACGGTATGGGAGAATCGCCAGTATCCTTTGATAAAGATTGGAAACCGGCGCGCGTATATTCCCGTTAATCCTCGCCAAGGATTTTCGCTTCGAATTTTATCCCCGCCGTCTATCGATTCTTTAACCCGTCCTTATGTGGCGGACGATGACCAAGCTATTCAAACGATGACAGCGTTCCGGCACGCTCTCCATCTTTCCGCTCCTCGACGTTTTCTCCTTTCCCATTTCTCATGGAAGCTTATCACGAAGAAAAGCGAAAGAATCAACGCGCGACCTTTGATTATTTTAATGTAACGTTACGCAAATAGGCTTTCAAATCTAAAGCATCAATACAAGGCTCGTTAATTATCGATGATTAAAATATAAGATTCGTACGGAAGAAGTCAAGGAGGTGATATAAAAAATAGAAAATTCAGGAAAATTCAAAATTCTAAACCACGTTCGAAATAAAATTATTGTGGAAAATCAGAAATGCATTGGTCATTCTGACCATTCTGCTAATTCAAACGTCGATGTGACGTTCGTTAGGAAAAAGTATAGGAATATCTACGTTCTCGCTTTCCACTGTTCGCTCTGAACAAATCTATTGAGTGGCGTTAACGCTGTGCAAGAAATTGCAAAACTCTATTGTATAAAATTATTCTGAAAAATCGGACGCGATAATTTCGACCACGCTGCTGGCTCTGATGTTAACGCGACGTTTATTAAGAAAAAGTATACAAATAGGTCGTTGGTTTCTCTTGTTCGCCCTAAAAAATTCTACAGTCCATTTTAGCGACGTTAACGCTGTCTGAGAACGCTTCGTAAAGCCCTGGGAAACACGCCACTTAAAATTTACACGAGCGTTTCGAGAAGGCTGGCCCGTTACACGGTAATCCGTCCCAATAAAAGTGCTCGAGTAATACGATTAATTCCTCGATGGATGGTTGTGGACCTAGCGAGGGTGGTTAAACGATTTTAGGGAGGGAACGGTCGAGTTAAGTGGCTGGACGAAGACGGCTAGAGAGTAAGTCGAGCTCGTTTCCGTCGAGTCTATTGCGAAAACCGGGCATATAATCGTTCTTATTGCTGGAATCCTATATTCCAGCCACGATCCGTAAGAAGGGGCGCAGCCACTCCTTCGCGTTCCTTCGGCTAGACGCCGCTTCGTCGCGTGTGCTAATTGTTGAAACGTTATTTACGATACCGAGCGTCGTGACGCTCGCCTGACTCACACGTTTCCAGAATGGGAATGTGGTTAACCGTAGAGGCCGACGTCGAACGCGGTTTTACGACGTTTCCACTTGAAATTGCCGCGTACACCCTATGCCAGTGTGGATTCGCGGAATCGACCGCTCGATGCACGGTAAATCATCCGACGAAATTGCCACTCGCGTTTACAATATCGCTCAATTTAGCCCCTTGTTCGCCATGGGCACGCACGTGGCAATGAAATTCGCTCGAGTATGAATCGAGCGATAATTATAGCAAGTGACGAAACGATGACGGTAAGCGAGAGTCGTAAACGAAAATCATTGGAGAAGCTACGTCACATTTTTTGTTCTTTTTTTACCTGAGAACAATTTTGAAGCTCCAGCAACTTTTCCACTTTTCCGATGCATTTGGAAGGAACAATAGAATGGAGATGAAAAAGAAGGCTATGTAAAGGGGTAAACTTCCGATGGCCTTGGGCATTCGGTTCACTTTTAACAAAGAATAGGTTACAACGTTAAGATCTGTAGGCATCCGAGTAAAAAAGATTCTTTATATTCCCTGCGCGGAAGAGAGATTTACTCCTGGAGGTTATATCTGAATTCAAATTTTACCATAGGATTTTGTAGCTTTATTCGAGGGAACGATCTTGCGACGCTGATATTTATACCACGCATGTTTATACATTTATACAGGAAATTTGAAGGTGCAAAAGTGTGCATAAATGTACGTAATGATACACATGACACGCAAAACAAATGTTTGCTTAGGTTCCATTCTTCATATTATCCAATATTTCTAATTATTTTCAATGTACATCGACCAATTGTCTCTGTTTGGTTAAATTTAAACCGTAAACCGTGTCCATTTAATTACATATTATTCTTGCGAAACGGTTTTAGGAAAAATCGCGTCGAGGAATCTAAAGAGCATAAAATTTGAATTAACCAAAGACGGCGTAAAATTCCAATTGAAACACTATTGACAACTAATCGCGGTCGTACGCGCGTTCCGCGAGTTAATTTATATCTTCGCGTACGACACAACGTATTTCCGTGAGACACGAGGCTGAAATCTATTGGATTTGTGCGCCGGGATACCCGTTATGACATCATTTCGGTGACTTTTCAATGGCGCAATATCACGTTGCAAGCGCCGGCTCGTAATAAAATTTCTATGCGTGCAATTTTTCCCGTAACCATGGTTTTATTCGTGGATCGATCGATCGTTTTATCGTCTCGGCTGATACGCGTTCAACTTAGCTTGATTTACCCGTATTGCTGGCAGTTATTCATTATCCATTATCCAATATAAATTTTATCGCGGTCTGTTGATCGTTGGTCGAGCAAAGTTCGTTGTCCTTGGAAATATCTACTTATTAAGCACGATTTCTTCCATACTCGTGGTCTTCGCATTACCGATCTTTACATCGAAATCCTTGAAATAAAATCAAACAGCTGTTCCTATCTCGAATAAACTGGTTTGTTTGCAACTCGTTTGCACAAAGTCGTTTTCAACGAACATTTCTTATCGTTAATCGAACACATTGCACTTTAAGTACAGTCTACATCGCGTACTCGAGCGGTTCGTGTCTCTGAAACTATCCATAGTTTTCTGAAAACTCGAACATCGTTTGCAGTCGGCGTCGTTTCCAAAGTCATCGAATCGGGACAAAACTTTTCAACCGAGGAATATACCCTGCGTATATATACATGCTATTAAAGGTAATGCGTTCAACGGGTCACAGATTAACGTGCATATTAGCCAGCCTTCAGGGCTCGGCTAATTTTCGAAAATTACTCGGCTATGTAGGCGTCCATATTTATCGACTTGTAACGAATCCAATTAGTCGGTATAATCGAGTCGCCAGGTAGACGTTTCTGTAACATTTATACCGTGCCATTGTCGATCATCTGTTCGCGGAAAATGAGTTTATCGAGCCGCTTTGTCCTTTTAGGCCAATTTATGTCGCGTGCAACCGAGCTTATTACCAACGATCGCGTGAAATTAATTATCAAGCGCGTAGCCGTGCGGATGAAATTTATCGCGCTGACGATGGCGTTATTGGGCTTTCGTTTGAAAAACGAAGAGAAGCGTATAAAACGCAAACGCTGAAAAAGATAAACCGCTTTAAATTCGCACGTGCATCGACTTTTTTCAACTGGGATTTATGGTCGCGCCTACATTGAATAAACCGCGCCCAATCGCTGCCCACGACCTCACGCCAATTTTCATCCGATGCCCTTCGTCGCAATTGTCTCAATTGCGCCATCCCCCGAATCGATTGAAATATACGCCAATATGGAGTTTAACTGGTGGAAATCTGGTCGAGCGAAGCCACGATGGACGGAAAGAACGAAGAAATCATGTTTAACCGAGCCTAATGAAATTTTCACTTTGTTTATCTCGCGTTCCAATGTATAAAATCGAATCGACATCTCTTGTCGTTACCGCAACTGCCGAGGTGTTACGGAATCGACAAAAGCTGCTCTGTAATCTCCGTTCTCTTCGCATGCTGTACTAATTGCCTAGAGTTATTACAGACTCGATTTCGCGATCGAAATTGATTTACGATATCGTTGAACGTTATTAGAAACTTTGCATTTAAATCGGCCTGCACGGTATGTGAAAATTCCAGAGTGAAACACAAAGAGAAGGAAACGCGGTGGACCGAAAGATCGCGTAAATTGCATAAAGCTCGTGTACCCACCCAAGAAGAAAGAGATTCAGGGAATGATACCTCGATGGAAAAAGTTACTCGAAACGTTGACGTTTCCGTGTGCGCCCTGGCGGGCATAAAATCGGAATAAAAGCGTTGCCGGTGGGTCGCGATCAACCTCGTTCCGGCGGGACCATGGCGTCAAAGCGGCTGCTGGTATTCAAAGCATCCGGTCACGATTTACAACGGTTTACACGTCGATTTGTAAGCGTTTAAGGGGGCCGGTACCGTGGCGTAATCGTCTATTAAATTACAGACTATTCGAAAGATGGATACTTAAGTCGCCAGCGACGTAGCGGCCGCGATGTTTTACAGCCGTTGAAGATAGCGGCGGGAGCGATCGAGATCGTCGATTCTTTCGCGCGTTTCTTCAAAACTCGTCGCGATACGAAGGAAGCATCGAGTCGTGGGATACATCAACTTTGAGGTGCGGGCCATCGAGCTTCGAAAATCGTGTCGTTCACGACTTCATTCCTCTCGTAAGCGACGATTTTACGATCGAGACACTTCACTTTGTACGACCTCGTTTTCACAAGCCTTGCATCTGCACGCACAGCCTGTCGATGGGCCTGGAATTTATTTACTAACCGGTTTTTTACGCCGCGTCTCGGTCGAAAACATAGAGGAAAAAGCGGAGACGTATCGATAATCGTGTTCGCCAAGCTGTCGTTTCGTGATTGCAATGACCCGCGGTGGTTGGTCGACGCATCGAGCTTCCACTTAACGCCGCGGGTCCCCTGTAAATCCAACGAGTGAAAGTCCAGCGTGTTTCGTACGAATTGCTACAGCGATACGGGTCGTCGCGTGTGTTTAACACTTTATTAGTTCATAACAGTTTGCTGGTTAAGCGAACGTTGAATTCCGTGAACAGTTTACATTTAATAAACGGACCTCGAGCACGCCACCGACTCGTTTCTCTTCTTTCTTCCTTTCTTGAACGTATAACGAGACGTTTTGCATCCATTGTCGCATGGACTATCGCGTCGGTGCATCGTTTCTTTTTTTTTCAGTCGCCACAGTCTCTTTGCGTTTTCCGCCAGTTGGACGTTCGTCTGATCGGTAACTTGCTGGACGTGTTTATCATGGATCGATGGAAATCGCGGAGAAATGAGCGATAAGATCGTAGGATATTTAGCGGGATAAAGCGCATCGTTTATTCGAAATTACTTTACAATTTAGATTCTAATTCTTTCATTCTTTAACGTGTTTGCTTAACAAAGTGATTGTTCGGTTACTTAATATTTTGACTCGATATTTTCAACGTAAACTATGTCTTCCTAGAGTTGGAATTTAACGATATACCTGGACAGTCGCTATTTCTTACTATGTATCAGTGGTACGCTACAACGAGCTTATATACGACTTATCCTTGTGTGGTATACGACTACGTATCCGCTATCTGATCTTCTAAATCCGTCCAATGGATTCTAGTTTCTATTATAAGGTCAGTGGAAAGAACATGAGAAGAACAGAGGTTCTGAATAAAAAATGACCACCCGTTGAGCTACATAGGATAAGTTCAGTTACTAATTCGATTTCCGGCCTCTGCGACCGTTTCAAGGAAAAAGGAACTCCACCAGAGGTTAATCCGAAGAGTCAGTATCACTTTGTCATTTCGGTATTTGACATTTTAATTACACCAAAGCTGCTGTGTGTATCGATAAAGCGTTCGAGCGACCTTCTCGACGTGTATTTTCTTCGCCGCTCTCGTCTCTCTCTCGCTGTACCAAAGGTGGTCAACGTAGAAAACGTTGCGAGCGTATAAATACGTATAAATTAGCTTATTTACAGTACCAGTTAGCGTTGGCCCGAGGTTAATGAAGATCACCTGGCACGACGCACAGCCATTTGCATAAAGGCATTTATCAACGTAAAATAACGAACGCGTGGAATTGCCATGGATTTCCTTTTTTCCTTCTTTCTGCGATGCACGCCCACCTAATTTCGCTCTGGCTACGGGTGTTGCGATTGTCGAATCTCTCGCCCCCCTCTAATCGATGCTCTTCCTCGGTTTATTCTCTCTGTCCGCCGCTTCTTTTACCCCAACACCGTTTCTCCTTTTCTCTGTCTCTCTTCTCCTTCGCTCCTCTCGATGTTCGTTTCGAAAGAGACTCGAAACAGTTTCGCTGAAATTGCTGCCGCTGCTGACCGGAGAGGATCTGCCTGTGGAATGGCCGCCAGCACCCCGGAACACCACGACTTGAATTTCAGCGGCGCACCAACGTCTCTCTTTCCCCGGCTAACCGTTAACCACGATGGCCGGACAAGTTTCAGTCTTTTGGTTGAACCTCCGGATTGTCTATCCGCTGGCTCTCGATACCAGTAGCTCGATCAGGCTTCCACCACGAGAAAAAAATCGCTGCTGGTTCAGACTAAATGGCATTCGGCTGCTATTCAGAGCTTGCGACTCTGTACCCTTTCGATAGCGTTCTTCCGTCGCCGAAGGAAGAAAGAACGCGGCGAGGTCTCCTTTGTCTTCTCCGTCTTTGGAAATTCATTGTTAGGGAGGACATAAATTTCCCATTGTTACGCGACCATAGATATCAATGGATATCATTAGAGATCTGATAGCAATATACATGTGTACTCGCAGCTAAAGTTTATTCATCGAAAGATGGATGTAAATTAATTTTGGCCGATATATGAAACAAGAACCGTCGGAAAGAAAATGTTTGTATCGTGCAGAATCACTTTGCCGTCTTAAAGGCTGAAAACTGAGACCCAAGGGTGAATTACGCCAACTTCGATCAACAGTTATGCGACTCTAAAACAAGAGCCACCGAGAAGAAAATTCTATTGTACAAAATCGCTTTTGACGTCTGGGAAAAATTAAAAAGAGAAAGAAGAAACATGTGCATAAAGATTCGAAAGCGAGAAGGAAGGGTCTGGCACGAGAGATCGGTTTCGTTCCCTCGATCGTTCCCCCTGGATTGAGTTCGGTTCAGGAATGGCCGCCTCTCCAGCTAACCGTTAGTCACAAAAGCTACGAGGCTGGAGATCGTGGGGCCGATGAAGCGAAGCTGTGCGTACGAGGCCATGGTAAAATGGCTGCACGTCGTGTACACGTGTGTTCGTGCGTCCGTGAACGCGGCGACCGTGACTCGTCCTTAGAGGCAGAGCCACGCCGACTCCGCCATGGCGTCCAACAAGTGACTTCACGAAATCTCGCGCGCTGTTCGCGGAATGCCATTGCCTTCGGAATATTCAAAAGGGTGTAGAACGTCTGATACGTTCGTGGTATCGATCGGTGAAGCGAGTAAATACTTAAAAAGGATTTTGGATAATGGCCGAAACTTGCAGGTGACTTTTTATCGCTTAGTGTTTTCAACATTCGTATATCTGTTGCGCCATTTGTTAAATATAAAGTCGAATTATTCGTTGGAATAACTTCTAACGTTATGCACTTTGGCAATGGCCAAAAACACGGGGTTCGCTTCAATAAACGGTCTTGTTGCGTCAAACGAAAGTAAGAGAATGTTATGGGGTTTGATGGCTATCGATACGATGATAAAAATTAACTTTAAGGCAACATTCTATCGACTGTAAATTTTGATCCTGCTTCATATTGTCTATTCTAAAGCTTCATCGTCTATTTTCGTTCCTTTACCTCAGCTACTTCACGCTGATATGCACTAGACATTATGCTAGAAGGCGTGGACCGTATGCTTCTCGCCTTACCATAAACGACAAAAATCGGATATCCGTACATAAATTCAAGAAATTATCACAGCGTGTAAAGAAACGTAACGGTAAACGGTTGGAACAATCGACTACTTTGTATATTTTTATTTCCATTCTAAATTTCGGATCGTATCTGGCTTATACGTTGCTCGCTGTGAATCGTCGCGACCTTACGAAAAAAGGAAAACCGTTTCGGTGAAGATTCGACGGGCTTAACTCGCGCCGAATGAGAAATCCCCGCGGTCGAGTGCATATTTTACGGTTTTAATACAATGTACTCGGTGTCGTTAAGTTAACGTTAATTTATCGAGGGTGTAGCGGCGAAAAAATATCGTCCCGCCGATATTAAACGAAAGTGATGGAACGATCCTGTACGCATTACCGATAACCATTAACGCTAATTGCCCGGGGAATCGTTATTTTTTAAAGGGAAAAGTTTGATGGTCAGGGACGCTCGTAAAACCAGCTCGATGCTTAGCTCGCCTTGAGATATTGCAAAATTAATTAAGAGCGTCGTACCGTTCGGCCGAATGCACCGCTCGGATCGACGCGATAATGGCGATAACGGGCAGTAACGTGACGCACGTTTTATCCTTTTCTTTCGTAACTCTTCTCCGACAGCGAAGTCGATAAAGCGTATTAGAAACTTTTGTTCCGCTCCTTTTCTTGTTTCTTCGAGCCTGGATACGGTTATGTCCTTGTATCTCTGCCGTTGGACCAGGATATTGGCAGAAGAAGAATCGTCGCCAGACGACTACCAGTCGATAGAAAAGGAATTTCGAGTAATCGAAGATCCGTTATTGGAATGGGAAAAGTCAGAAGACGAGAGCAAGCGGCAGAAACATAGAAAAGAAACGTGGATAGAGAGATTTCAAAGTATCGTCGAGCCTGGAAATTATTGCCGAAGGTCACCGACTGATATCGCTACCGATACAACGCGAAATACCAAGATGTGGTTGTACGAGATTCGATCTAAAAATAAATCGCTAGAGAATGTGCCAGCAAATGACGTTGACGCGTAGGAGGAAGCGTCACTGTACAAATAAATCGCGTTCAGACCGTGAAAAAATGTTTTCAAAGCGATTTATAGCGGCTATCGTATCGAGCCACGTAAAATTGTCTTCGTTTTTGTCGTACAAAATCTCAAACAGTGCGCGAGTTGCGCGTATAATAGAGCGAAAAATGTATCGCGCAAGGGGAAAATACTACGGAGGAAAATGCACTCACCAGGATCGAAACCTGCGATATTCCTGACGATCGATCTCCATCGATTCATCCTCGAGATCGCACAGCATCGACGCACTGCACTGATGCGAAGCAATAGGCGATCGAACGACGATTGTTTCTCACAACGAACCAACGGCTCGAGCAGTGGAAAGCGACGGCGGGCCACGTTCGCAGGACAAACTTTATCCACGGAGCTACAGAAGCGCTGTGAGTGAAGTTTCCACGTGCACACGCGAGCAAAGAAACATATAAACTAAACTAGATAGTACATCCGAGTTGCGAGCTCTTGGAGCGTGACCCCTCGACGATGGGCTGAGCCAGGCCTCGACAAGCATGTCACGCTTGTGTCGGATGTGGGACTAGAAATAATTACGACTCGCAGCTGTCCCCAAGCTTCTTCTTGCCGTTGCTTCAATTTCCCAAACGGTCCGCCATTGTGTACGTTTTAATTAAATCGAGCTTTCCGACCACTCTTCCAGCACACGCTGAGCCAACGCAACAAAGTCGTTAGTTGCGACAATAATCTTTTTTCCTCTAATATCCTCTTCGCACGATCTTTCACTTTCACCAACTTCAACAAAAACACTATCCCTACAGACTTGCAACTTGCCTTTCGTTACACTTTACGTACGCGACGCGCTAACCATACCTTACATAGTTACACCTACATTTTACACAGATACAAGGCATCTTACGGTATGTTACGTTCGTGGCAATGTCAGTCTACGATATATTATATATACATTCGCAGGATGTAGAACTTACGACTGAAACGCGGAGAACACAACTCGCGCGAACGTAATACGTTTAGCTTATGAAACGATGGAACGGAGATAGCTCGGAATTCGGTCGACACCGACATGACGTCCGCGTGTTTCGTAGACAAACTTCGTCGACAGAGTGACAGAAGCGCGGCGTGACGACACACATACCGGCCTAAACCCTGTCACAGAGACACACTGAGGAGAGC
Source organism: Bombus terrestris (assembly GCF_910591885.1). Taxonomy (NCBI): domain Eukaryota; kingdom Metazoa; phylum Arthropoda; class Insecta; order Hymenoptera; family Apidae; genus Bombus; species Bombus terrestris. The sequence goes on from NC_063286.1 coordinate 2,486,779, forward strand.
CGCGCTACGCAAGAGAGGACGACAGGCATCGCAGTCAAAGTCCGGCTCGACGAGGGCTGATTACCCCTTTACGAGGAACCAAGGTCTCCAGAGGAGTTAGGTGGATAGATCCTCGGTAGTTACCCGAAGGGACCGTCACCTTGCGTTCGCCTCTTAAAAATACGTAATAAACGCGACGTGCCTGTTTTTTTCCTCTTCCTTCCGTTTCATCCCCCTTCCTCGCCCTCGATTACTACCTGAGGGGAAAAAAAAGAGCTTGGAGATAATCCGAAATGCTCGGCCAAGGCTCGCCTCTTAACTCTTAACGCTCGAAGGTCGAGAAGGAAGCCTATGGACAAAGTGTACGGAAGGAAGGGTTGCAGTTTGACACGGTGGTGACTCGGCCTTCACGCGACCCCGCAATAAAACGCACAAAACAACCCTTTTTTTACTGTTACGTGAACGTTGACGGGATCGACACCCACGACCTTGGCCACTGTCTATGCACCGCCAGGGTTCTTTCCTTTTTTTTCTCTGGCTTATTCTATTGTCGAGGTTGCAACAGTGATTTAAACACGCTATATTGATTTAGGAGGCAAAGAAACGATATTGAGCAGGACTATTTTTAACAAGTTTTGTGAAATGCTAGTATACAGTTGTTGTACACGAACTGTTCGCATACAAGCGCATACTGGATAGTAATTAGTTAGATCCAAGTATAATTTTTCTACAATCTACATTGATTAACTCTACTTTTCCTTAATTTCATCGCTTAATTACGCGATTAATGTTCAGTTCTTCAGAAACAAATTACATACATTGTCGAGTTAATTTATCGCAAAATAACATCAATAAATAAGTAAGTAGATTCTAAAATAAATTTAAGAAACGATGCACCCAACATCATCGTTTTTCTGTACATTTTAATTTATGGAATAGATTTACTATAGCCTCTGAACGACTCATTTAGTTACCTTCTTTCATATACAATACAAAAATGTAATAATATGAAAATGAAACAAATCTATAGAACCTAATAAAGGAACACTTCATCGGAAGAAGAACAGATGTCAATACCTTTTGTAGCCGCTGCAGTTGCTACTGTAACGTTACAGTTATGAGCTTAAAAGCTTGCAAAATTGGAGTAGAGCGATCTCTGTTCGCGAGAAGGCGCGAGGTAAAATTAAAACTAGCAGAGTCGATTATTTCCATGTCGAAGCTACTGAAAGTTAATAAAACAGTGGCGAGCAGCAAAGCGTCGAATTGATGGCGGGATAATTCTGATTCGATGCTTGAGAGGCACGTTTTCTGGAGAAGGTAAGCTGCCGCCGGTCGGAATGAACGCGAGGTTGAAACCTCGCGATCATTCGAGGGAATTCGCTGCGGAATTCGCGGCAAGTTACGATATCGACAGGCGAACGGCCATTTTCGTCGGGGTTCGTCGCGGGAACGCTACTATTCTCTCGAAAATATCGCGCAGGTAGCTTCCTATGGCAGTGGAATAAAAAAGAGAAGAAAGGTGTAAGGAAAAAAGAAAGAGGAATAGCTTTTTCCAAAGTTCATCTGCACGCTGGTCTAGAGAAGAGGCCGGTGTATAAAGATTAAATTACGCAACGTGGCGCCGTCGTAGAAACGACTTTATCCGAGTCGTCGAATGGCGAATTTCCCTCTCGCTTTCTCGCGATCCTGCTCGAAATTATTCGTTGCAATTTGCATGAGCGCGGAACACGATCGTAATTTAACCTTGTTAGCGCGTATCTTCGACTCTGTAAAGTCGCGTAGAAGGGGTAGCTACGCTCGCAACAAGGTCACTCGGTACCTTTGCTTACCCGAATGCCACGGACTTCTTTTCTACCTGACGCACTGTCCGGGAACGAGTTAAAAAGAGGGAAAAAAAGACATCCGCGAAGGCAGTCGGAAAGAACAGAGACGATGGTGAACGGTTTGCGTGGGAAAAACGTGTGCGCGAGTTGTTAGCGCTAGGCTGGATCATTTTCGAATATCTACGATAAACAAGTTGATAAGCGGCGAGATTAGAATTTCACATTTACGGTAATTGGCGTACGGGTCGTAAATGTAAACGCGAGTGTAAAACGATCGGATAATCGCGAATCGGTGGAGTATTGCAAACACGCCGTAAAAGATATCTGTTGGTTTATCCTTCCTTTCTTTTTTTCTCGAGTGATTCGCTAGAAATTTATTCGAGCTGCATCACGTTAGTCTGGCAATCTTGAAATACTCTAGGTACTCTGTTATCTACGTAAATATTTTCTTTCGGGGGAAACGCCGCGTGAAATATATCTTTGCGAACTCTATGTAATCCGAATCTTTTGCATATCAATCACGATCTCGTGTAAACACGCGTCCATCTAGTATAGCGTATCTATTCTCCTACGTTGGCGCATTTGCCATCGACTTTTGGAAAAGTCTTTAACAACAAAATACTTCTAAACCAGTATTACAAATTCAGCTACCGATCGTCAGCTGTGTTCTCTCTCTCCAACTTTTGCATTTTTTTCAAAATATTCCTCCCTCGAGATTTTCCATAAAATCGTGCTTCGCGAGTGGTCTTTTCGACTCTCGTTTATTCCCAACATAAAGCAAAGCCTCGGGGAAAAAGGCCAGAAGGCAGAAGGAATTGGATGTTCGGCCGACGGCGATCGCGAGACGCCGGGAAACGATCTTCCGCGCGCGTGGAACGCGAATCGAGGTGACTTTCCAACCTACTCCGTTTCACGGCATGATTTATGGCCGGCTGATAGTTTGTGTACGCGGTCGCCGGTTTTATGCGAGCGTTTTAAATGGCAGATAAACATAAAGAGGCCTTTTACGGCACCATCAAATAAACAACTTGACTCCTCCTTCTGGTACGCGCCTTTCCTTCGCCCTCTATCCACGCTGCTTGGCGTCGCGTCGCGCGTCCAGATTTTCAATGCGTCGACTCGACAACCGTTTACTCTCAAAAGCAGTTTCTTCTTCTCCGACTTATCACTTTTCCGACGTGACGTTACGAATGTATCGTGTGTCCTTGAAAACTTCTAGTCATCGATTCTTGAAATTCTAATTATTCATTCCTAACAGTAAGGTAAAATAGCGATTCCTTGGAATTTTAATCTTTTTTATTTGATTTGATCGAAGAATCAGGTTTGTGAGTCAGGCTTTTGTACTTGATAATAGCGAGATTGGCTTAATATAGCGATCTGTTTGCAATATTCAACTTCTTAAGTGATTACAGGAATATTAGATAAATTTTATACTTGATATATTGAAGTTAAATTCGTACAAAGATCGATAATCTCTCGGGAACTTAGCTCTTGTTACAGATAAGTGATATCCGGAGTAAATAGAATTTTTGAAAATATCGTTGTGTTGAATATAATCGGGAAAGTAGAGTAAAATATGTAGTAGCTAATGAGTTCAGAGTTTCATCGATCTAATCGTCTGTGCTATATTCGAAACGGGAATGTAACGTTGCGAATATTTCGAACGAGAAAGCAGTTGGACGTAATTGAAGGTTTCGAACGCATCGAAGTCGATCTACCGACGACCACGGTATTAAGACCAGCAACGAAACGAACATAAGCTCGCTCATTCATATTCATAACGTGATTTTCCTCTCTGCTGAAACTTCGTATCTGTTTCGGGAGTGCACGGAGCCGGAAAGATTCGAAAGCATGTTAGTTTGCTATATTTTCGAGAGATCTCGGAGTAGAATAAAGATAAAAATCGAGAAATCTTAATTCGATAAGAAGTTATAAATAATACCGGTACATGAATCCACCTGTCTATGAAAGACTATGTAAGAATTAAACAAACGCGAAGTTTAAAAGCGTTTTAAAGATCGTTTCAATTTTACAAAGAGAGAAATGTTTGTAATTTTTAAGTATCTGAAGTAGCGGAAGATGGTTAAAAATTTGTTTTCTCGTCGATCAACGATACGTATCTCTCGCACACGCCGACTACGTAAATATCGAAATACGTAAAAGCTTGAAAACGTTCCTGTTCTTCGATTTCAAACCACGTACAGATCAATTACCAAATACGCAATCAATGACCTAAAAGCCCCCACTCCTACACCTACAAAACACATTCATCCCCTTTAACGTCGAATTTTCCGCGGCCATGTTTGAATCGGAATTTCTCAACATACCCGAACCATCTTCCACAAAACCACGTACCATGATCGAACGGATAAAACTTGCTAAGAGAGATGAATTTAAAGCTCGAACGATCCATCACCGACGACATAATAAATCGTCGATTCTCAACTTGCCCATACGCGTACCTTACGAAAACACTCTGACCACGTCGTTCTACTTTAGTCGAAAAAATCTATGATAAGAGACTCACCGGTGTGACGGAGGATTCGTGAAGGAAAGACGGCGTTGATTCGAAGGGCGCAGCCAGACGTCGGTACGCGGGCACTAAGGGCGGCCATGACGAGCGCGGAATTCCAGCGTCGCGACGCTAGTCGGGCACGCGGCCCCAAAGTATCGACCGGCGTGCTGGCACAGCTTCGTTCCGCTCGCCGAAGAGAATCTAGAGAGAGAAACGCGGCGGAGGGGTTCGCCGGGCGAGGGGCGAAGGGAGGTGAGGAGGAGGGGAGGGCAGACGACGACGACGGAAGCACGAAGAGCTACGGAGGAAGGGTAGGAAGCAGGGCGGAGGGTGCGTTAGCCACCACGCCCAACCCCCGGCGAGCGATCCGAACCCCTATCTTCGTTCCGCAACCCCTGTGGAAAGAGGCTGCCACCCCGGTCACATTACCATATATTTCCTTTTATATCCTTTTCCGAACTGCTCTACCCCTGCTGTCGTACCAGCCTCCGTCACCTTCTCTTCGTCGTTCGGTCTCTGTTCGTTTCTTTCGTTGCCGATCGCACGGACCTCGTTCGATTCAACGCCACCACTGGCGGCTGCCTCTTCTCGCTTCGTCACCCGCGCGATTGCCACCGTTCCATCGCGACGCGGCGGTTGAATTCACGCGCAACCTAGCAGCATTCAAGCCGCTTTCTTTTTTATCCGTTACCGGAGATTAGGTCGATCGGTCTCTACGATTCTCGCGCGATTGTCCTTGTACTATCGGAGAAGGTTCCTCGTCTTAGGTCTCTTAGTTTTCTTTATTTATGTAGATGCAGTTCGTTCGGTTGTTAGTTTACATCATCTTACGATGCCGTTTCAGCGTTTGGTTTTCAACTTTGGCGTAGGTGTCGACCACTTCCGATCGAAAGACCACGCGAAACAAACAGAAGTGCGTAAGCAGCGAGCTGAAAGACGCAGCCTACGCGAGTATTTTTATCTTCTGACCGTCTATATTCGAAGGTGGTCGATTCGTCGTTGATTCGATGGTCAACGAACGAGCCAGCTTCCGCTTGTCCAAGAACGACGAGCTTCTCGATGACGAACCCATAAAGCGCTGTTACGCATTATTATTCCGTCGAATGCGGTCACGTAACGCTCGCGCCACGTAGATTCGCCCGATATTTGGAATATTTCCGGAAATGTCGATTTACGACCCTCTAATTTATACTTCCCGCGCGGTGAATCGCATCGAGGACTTCTTTTTCCCTTCTTCTTGCCACGAGATGCGGTTTCGCGTCGTTGGATCTCGAACGTTCTCTGGAATCGTGGCAAATCGACTGGTCGCTTTCTTCCCTCCGACTCGTCTGGCTTTGTATCAACCACGTCGACTTCTTACGAATTACTTTCGGTGCAATGTGCCGATTCTTATGAACTGTTCGCGTATTTCGTTCGTTCGTCCGATTCCAGTTTACATATAAACCAAACGCACTAGAATATCGTTCGTGCGATCTTCTATGTTTTATCAAAATGTCGAGTGTTGCACATTAATAACCGGAGTATCAGCGAAATACATTTTCTAATACCTTCGCAATAAAAGTCGACAAATGAAGAAATACCCGATAATGCGATTCCATATTTCTACCTATCTTCGTACATTTCAAACGTTCCCTGTTCGATCTTTACAATAATTTTTTACGCAATTGTGAAAACCACTGTACGCTGTTATAGCTATAGAAATTATAGCTACGCACTATTATAGAAATACCGTAACTACCCATATATCTATACAGAGAATGTTAATTAACGACTCAAAATCATTAACCGAATAAAATTTCCGTACGATTCTATAGCTTCCACGTTTCGCTCATAATGCGCCTCGTATATTGTAGTTACCTATCATTAGCGACCGCGTTTTCAGCTCGTCCGAATCGTGCTTTCTTTCTATCTTGTGAAATCGGTAATTGAAATGCGAGAAAAAGGCGCGGAAGCAAAGAATTCAGCCTTAATTGTCGTACAAATGTTCGTAATGTCTATCGGTCGATTTTTATCCTGGCGATATTACGCGATCGATTCCCTAGCCGCGCGATCTTGTCGATCTCGTTGCGCGTTTTCATGTATTAGCGGACGTAACATAATGGCGACTGAATTTTTCCTCTAGAATCTCTGTCGACTGCGTGCAACGGTGCGCCGCCGCGATCACTGATAGATAAGCTTTCAATTTTCCTAACAACCTTCCGTCTGAGTTACCTCGCGTTTCTCCTGTCTTTTTTTTCTACTTCCTTCCTGTACGTTCGCTTTTTCCTCTTTCTTCCTTTTCCACTGTTACTCTCTCGGCATTTCTGTTCTTTTGAAACGCTCGTACGACCGAGCACGTCTAAATAAAATGACACCGCTCGAAGTGAGTGTGTCTTTAACGCGGCGGAGAATTATTCGTCATTGGCGACAGATACTTTCCCCGATATGGTTATTAAATTATTTGACAAGCATCGATCGAAATTCGAAAGGTTCGGTGAAGCGAATTCGTCGCACTTTAAGATGCGCATTAATTACGTAGATACAATAGAGGAGGGAAAGCAACAAGTGATGTAAAACGCTGCTCATATTTTTCTTGCGAATAAATTTTTATAGCGACTCAGAGTGTTCGTAACGACTCATAAAACGTTTCTCCGTACTCGAAGTTTCGCTTATGAAACGAAGGAAGGATTACTTTTGCGTAATTAAGGATAATAACGAACCAGATCATTAGCACATTACGCTTATTGAACGCAGAAAATGGTGTCAACGCTTGGTGACTGCTTTTACCTTTTTAACGGTCGAGCCAAGTCGCACGAATCCGGCAAAGTATACAACGGCTAAAAATTCAACGACTTACCTTAAAAGTAACCTTGAAACCCTTTACCAAAGCGAGTAACCGTTGTTGGGATCTGCGTCGAATTTTCAGGAGATTGCATCGCTGCGACCTTGAATTCGTCGTTTCCGTCGTAAAGCCCAGAGGATCCGCTAAAAAGAGAGGATCGCGTAATAAAAAGAAAAAGCTGACTTTGAAAACAAACTTTCGCACATTTCCACGGTTATGATCACGGAAAACATGAAAAAAGAATTTCTATCTGCCTTTTAGCGCAACTTTTCGAGTGAGACGATAAGACACGGTGAAAAGCTAGAGGTGCAACAGTCGCGAGACGTTTGAATCGAACAGAGGCTTTTCCACTCGTAAATCGGCAACATTTCCAAGGAGTCGTTATCGCGCGAGGCGACTCCATATGCCGTGTCCCGGCCGCTGGCTTCCATATGCGTGCATGCGCGCAAGTAGGGCCGCGTCATCGCCGCTTTACGACACAAGGCCGTGCAATCGCGGCCGATCATCCTCTTCGACCGACATCGTAAATCCGTCGGGGGTTCTTAACCTTATCGATCGGCCGTAACTTTACCGCGATAACGACACGACGAATGCACGCTTCGCCTTGCCGAACGTCCGTTCCACGCATTCTTTTCCTCGACATAGCGCGTTCCGACGCCTCTTTGTTCCATCCATGTTCTCTCCCTTGTTCTTCTAAGTCTATTTTGCAGCTTATGAAATTCGAAGATCTTTATTCGTAAATTTATAGACCGGGTATTAGAAACCTATTAGAAAAAGATTGTCAATTTTACATTGCGCTGTGTTTATCGTTGTTTAAACCGAGAGACAAAGGATAATTTGTCCGGAAAGACGAATCGTGTTCGTACCGATATTGCGAGTGTACTTCGCAAGTTGCGTAGATCGAAATTCGGAATAGATCGATTGCGTTTTCTTTGCTTAGAAATTTAGAATGAAATGGGAAAAATTGTTTCAGTTAAATTGTGTTTGTGATTAAATAGAAGTGCGAAAGATAATTGTGCTGGAAGGTTATTGGTAAATTGAGGTAAGTTGAAGGAGTAAGAAATTGTATTGGAAAAAAGGAAACACGAGGTTAAAATGTTGGGACGGGGGAAAACCACTGCTCCATACGCACAATGAGCATAATGCGCGTATAGCCGACGAGATTCATGCATTCCTCGAAGGACCACGATCTACGCTGACCGCTACGTGCGGTCAAGAACAGTGCAAACGACCCTCCAAGGCCAACCACGCAACCCTTGCACGGCTCGCGCGGCTTCTTTCCATTCAACGTCACCCTCAAACTCGTCGTCGTAAACGTACAAGCTCTCGTCCGAGCTTGCGCTACCCGCTAATGTTGCGTCCATTTTCCATAAGAGAACATCCCTTTTAAAAAAATGAATTTTAGAATGCAGCTTTCAAGGCTCGAACGTTCGAATATCAGAATTAAAAGTTTAGATTTAAAAGTTCTAATCTATAGGTTTGAGGATTCAGATTTGAAGATTTGGGAATTTAGAAATTGGAAAAATTTGGAATTAGAAAATTAAAAGACTCGAAACTCGCAACCTTTGTTTGACGATTGTTGAAAGAACTTTGGAAACTCGAATTTAAAACTTTACAACTTGACGTCCAAATTTGAAAAGTCAAATTCTTCGATTGGAAAATTGTTAACTCCGAATTTACACCTTGTTGCCTATAGTTCGTAATCGTTGATTAATGAAAAAAGAGTGGAATCGTACGGATATCTGATATAAACGATGTAATATCGCTGACAAAAGAATATTCACTATCTGTATCCCGAATAGCAGCGGTTATGCTTTGTTCGCGATCGCGGCACAAAAAGGATCCTTGAAAATGATGCGCGCGGATTTTGAACGGCTCTTCCCCATGAGCTATGAAAGCTGGGTCGACTTTCAACGGTAATTCCTTGCGTGAGACAGTAGCTCGTAACGTTTTTATTAAGCAGTTAAAATTTTATGAACGTTTTCGTGATTGTCGTGTCAGTGTGCATCGACCTGCATTGTTGAGCGAGCCGCATACCGATTCTACGGCGTTTCGGTTTAGCAACGATAGATGTCGCGAGTTACGCTTCCTCTCGTCACGTCCGCCAATCCGCTACTTCCTATGTCTTGTCTGCTCGTCGCTCCACCTCGAGATTTTAAATAAATCATGCATCGTACGTGTCCCTTTAAAATACACGTTTTCCAAACACGAAGTATTTTCTTGGTGGAGATATTTATCTTATATCGCAGAATGTTGATTAAATAAAAGCTGGACAAGCAAATCAGACACAAAAGAGTTGCGAGATGACATCGAATAGACCATATTACTCGAATCTACTTGCAACATACCCTTAACCTTACAATTTCTTCTCCAAATTGTTGATCGATAGACTTTTTAAACATTTATCTACTAAATTATACAATCTTATCCTTTTTTTATTACTGCATATCGTTATAATGGTTATTAATTTGATCGAGATTCTATCAATATCTCTATATTCGATAATGCTATAATTTAATGATACATGTAAGATGTTTAATTATTTGAGAAAAATTTTTATACTATGCAACGGAGCAGAGTTTTGTCGGCCTTGCACATCCGCTCTGGCGTGATTTTCAGGAACTATGTATCTCTGACGGTATCCTGAAACCCCCATGGAAGCATCCGGGGCATAGGGGTAAGGGAGGGTTCGCCAATCAGTTCATGTCTGATCGGTCGGTTGTGCAGAGGGGTTGGCAACACATGCGAAACAAGGGAGAGCCTAACGTTCGACCACCCCTCGGCAGATGACGCTACCATATCGCCGAATGTTTCGAGCTTTTCGCAAATTCCAGCTAGCCTACTGGCAAGGGATACTATTGGTCCTTGCGTTTGCGACGTGCCTGGCCGAGTTTTCGTCACGTCGCGAATCGATTCGATATCCTAACGTAGCAATTTCGTCATGGAGGGACAAAGTTTGTATAACAGCCAACCTTGAAATGGATGAGGCAACTAAGCAACATTAATTCGTAATTACTAGGCTAATCCATTCACGCGTGTTCGATGGCGTATAAATTCTTTTCATTACCTATTCCAATCGGGTGTTTGAATTGCGAAAGCATTGGCAAGAATCCTGACTGTCGTGATCAATAATGTAAATCCCAGTAGTCAATCGACTAACTAATTTGGACTACAGAAACAGGTATAGCAGCACTACGGCACGAACCAACAAATTTCACGCTAACATCTGATACGCCTATGATTTAGTAGACATATGTAAAGTAACAAGAATGTCGAAAGATGTTTCGGCCAGTGATTTACGGTCTAACGAAGTTATCTCGACGAAATTCAACCCGGGGACTCGTGATTTTCGAGTTTAAGCCGAATTTACGCTGTTTCACTTTGGATCAACACCGCGGATAAACGTTGCTTTCGTTATGGTCTCATGGATGGATAAACCGCATTATATTTCTCCAAAGCGAAACGGTGCAAACGCGACTTTATCTTAATTTCACAACCGAACAGGTTTCCAAAGTCGAATTTGAAATAAAATTTCGAAACTACCACCGTGTCGTGGATGCCCATTTCTTAGGAAAAGGTAGGAACACGAGGTCTGGAACATGCTACGCTGATAACAAGCTAACGGCGATATCGTATGTTATTAGAAACGAAGTTGAGAAACAGAAAGAACCAAGTGGAAGAGCAGAAAGAAGAAAGTCGAGGCGAGGAGACTCGTGGCAAGCCCAGCTTCCACTATTAATAAAATTTGCGACGCGCGACCGTTCAATTTACGGACCATGTGTCTTTGTAAATTTCTCAATAATGCGTTCTCATTCCCAAAAGTTGCGCCGGCAGCCAGTGCCATCGGCGAAACGCAAAACAGCCGGGAATGCACCCGCCTTTCTCTTTTTCTCCGCCAGACAAAACGCCGTAATGGCGCGCAACATGCCCGACCAGCGTCTGGAATCGCCATTTTCTGAGATAATATTTCCTCAGACCAGTTCCGAGCACTCTTCCTCCGACTCAGGGATTCCACCTCTCGAGGCGTAAGTCCGAACATAATTTCGCGATTACGATGCTATCAGTTTCTTTATGCGGATTAGTCGATGTATATAGACTGATCTTAGTTACAGAAAACAGCTGAACAAGTAAATATTAACATGGAAAATAAGTATTGGAAGTAGAATAATTAATATGGAAATTGCTCGATATGAGAAACTTCGTAAAAAGATGTAGAATTAAGCATTAATTATAATTAGAAGTACATAGAATTACTACGTAGTAACATCAAGAAACCAATGCTAACGAATGTATTATGAAGATCATTAAAATTGACAGTTAGAAACAGAGACAGCGTCAGAAATATAAACCAGATTACTCTGGCAACGAGTTTGAGGAAACAAGAAACGTTTACAAAAAGCGTACCAGCAAAAACACGTTCGACATCCAATAACAGAATCTAGCGTTGCCAGGAACACCGAACACTAGCGAGGATTTAAAAAATCAAATCCATATCTAATCTGGGTTCTCTCGCTCACGATCATTTCGCACACATAACATGCACTTTAAGACGAAAGAAAAGACCAAGGTCAGAGAAGCAAGGGTACAGCGCTGTGAATGCGAACGAGCAATAACGGCAGATGAAATCACGAAGTGTCCAAAGTCGAATAAAGAAGACTGGGAACGTAGGAAGGAAAAAGGAGATCGGTAGAGACGAACTGGAACGCTGTTCGGGGCAAGAAATCGGGAAATGTCGGCCGGTTTAACCGGCAGTCAGCGGTAAAAGTAAAGTGGGGGTGTACCCACGCGTGTGCACGCTTCCCGGCCGGGCACATTTTATGTTTTGATGGCGCAATAAACCGGCGTAAAGCAGCAGTAAAACGCATCGAGTCACAAGTCCGCTCTTTCTATCTCTACCTATCCCTATCGAGCTCGCTCGCTCCGCTAATGTCGTTAAGTGGCCCGCCCCGTCCGCGGCATCGTCACTGTCTCGCACACTTGTCGTCCCGCGTTCCGGACCTTCCGCCACGTCATTACGTCACTGCGCGTCCTGTCGCGTCCGTCAGACTGTCACGTGCTTGGCAACCCACCGTTTGGCAGGTCGTTCGCTTCGCGATCCTCTTTCGTTTCGTTCGGAAGGAACGCGTCGCGAAATACCGCAGCCGATTCAGTCGCGCCGATTCTTCGACCGTGTGATGCACGCGCACCTTAGGCAAATCTGCGATTTCAGTGGCCAGTGGATACACGCGCGGGTATGTGCATCTCGGCAATTGAAGAATTGCAGGAATAAGGGGGCAGTCTTAAAATTGAGATTGTATTCGTTGGCAGAGGGCTGAAGCTATAGGTTTATTACCACGAATATCGGATAAGTATGAATGCAGATTCTCAGAAGCCAAATTGGGTAACTCCAGTTTTTACAAAGTTGTTAATTTTGCGTTAACCGGCTACGTAATTCGTGTTCAGCATCTTAAAAGGGAAATGTTATTTTCAGAAATTTATTTGTCATAAGAAGATAGCACGAATGATTGTAAATTCAAAGGAGAATTTTCGAATACGATATTTGGAATTGTCAACCCTCTATGCCTTTTAACTTATAGACAAATGGAGTTGATCTGTTTGGCTTCCGAGATACCTCGTTTATAGTACGTTTAAAAAGGTGATTCGATTTTCATTGATCTCGATTTACCGAAATTAGTGGCAAACGAACCTGCCTTTTTATTGCAACACCCCCTCTAACTAGGAACAATGGAGTGGAGTTGGTTCGAGCAGTAGGGAAGTGCGCGTGCGCGTCGATATTCGAATGATTGGATGCTGGCGGGAATTTTTAAACAGAGGTTCCCCCCGCCCCTCTTTTTTAAGTCAATTTATATGGAAACAGACATAAACTTTCGACTGTGGCCATAATTGTATCTTAACGAAACCCTTGTTTTATAAATGCTATTCGATACATCGACCTTGTTGGACACTTTGTTGTTGAGACGCAAGGTGAACGTGTTTGGTTATTTAAAAAATATCAAGATCGGAAAGGGCATCTTTGTTTATTTCAAATTCGTATTCCCATAACCTGTCGAATCTGTTATTCTTGATAAATTAAAAAAGAAATAGTTGCCTATCGTTACGAATTTATCAAGCAACGTTCGACAAATATCGAAATGAACAAATCGAGTCAACGTGTGTTTCGAGGAAACGGTAGTCTAACGATGCGGGACTTGCGTAATTTTCAACTTTTCTAGCGTTAAATAGGGGTAGAAGAAAGTGTGCCAGCCGAATATCGACAATTAAATTACGCGAAAAGATAAGCATCTCTTTTGACATGTTTACGATCGTCCGTTGAAATTATTCTTTTGGTCGATAAAAAGATACATCTCGTTCCACTTAACGGAACTCATGGGATTTAAGGACTGACCAGTGAAAGTTTATCCGTTTTTTTCTTTTTTATTTCGCGGTTATTATTCAACGATACCAAGCTCTGGTTTTTATGCCGTCGAGCGAACCGATGCTTGATATTTTTCGATAGAACATGGAAAATTATTACAGCCGTTGGTGTCGGTGCGTTCCAGGAATTGACCGACCAATTGCCGGAGTGCACCATAATCACCGTATTCGTGCATCACGGTTTCACCGTACTTTCTCGGAAGCGCCAATAAAATTGTTCGTAATGACAGGCCATGCGTCGTGAACGCGGACTATGTTTCCAGTCTCGACTCTCTTAGCGCTGCTTTTACAACGCCAGGTTTGTTTAACAAATTACGTTACATTTTTCTATAGTTCGCCGGAACACCGAGTAAGTATGGAAACGTTTGCAAAAAATAGATCGCTGCTTGGGTACACGGAGCGCGCGATTAAAGTTATACATTCCACTTTCACGAACGACGCCCATTACTACGTAACTACTAACTGCCTGTATATTTAAAGACGATAAATCTGAACTACGTAATACGCTACGTCGAGAGAATACGCGAGAAATTAAATGAATGGTAAAAATTAGGAAATTAATATTAAAACGAAGGAAGAACAGTTACTCACGTAGGTGACTTCAGCAACTTGTCTCGCGTGTGTCTTCGACGAGCGCTGGACAGCAACTTTTCACCTCTTGCGGTGCCACAGTTGGAAGAATCGGTAATCTGCAAGATACGAGCAGACGAAACGTCACGGGATCGTCTCTTATCTGTGCCTCGTCGGCGTTTTAGGGCCAATCTTTCTCCATCGGCTCGTCCTCGCGCTTTTTCTCGCCCTTCGATTGCGCCGCTTCGTTTTATCGCTGGAAACGAGAGATTCCGGATGACGGTCGAATTCCCCGCACATCTGCGACCAAGTAGATCGTCCTCGTAAAACGTGTTAACGGCAAACGTGTCCTTTTCGAGTGTTAATTTTTTAAGCGTGTCTCGGATCGTGTCAGGAATCGGTAACGATGACACGTTCTAGATCGTGATGCAGCGTGCAATGCACGACGATGGATATTAAACATTTTTCATGACTTGGATGTGACTCTGAAACATATTTGCGGTACAGTGCATCTTCACATTGGCCAAATACGTTGATAAAAGATTATTAATCAAGGAGTAAACAAAGATTATTGATAACACAAATATACTAGTACGATAGAGAGTGATAAGCATCCGGAAACTATAATTTTGTATATAGAAAGTAAAACTTTCGCGTATTTTAGACTTCACTAATATTTTACGTTTCATGCATTATAAATATATCAATATAAAATCCTATTATTTATTTCTCATAGCGTGGACGATGTATTTAAAGAGTTCGTGCAATATACGTAACAAATTTTAGTACGTCGGAAACGCTTTTTCGCGATTGCAAGCGAAATACGAAAAGCAATGCGAGATTGGAAAAAATGTTTGGGACAAGGTTGTAGGTAAAATACCCACGAAGTTCGCGAATTTCTCCTCGCTAGGTAAACAAGTTTAGCGCTAGACAAAGCGAGTCGGTAAAACAGTGACGAGTAAAACGGGTCACGACCTTGATGCGTAATACGTCGTTGTGACGATTTGCATAATAAATAGAACAAACTTTGTCCATAACCATTATCTTCTAGTAGTTTATATTAATATATCGCCTAATATAGCGCGTATAATAGGTTATCCCAATAAAAATAGGCCACCTATAGGCGTATCTATATGTTTACAATATATTGCCATTTCATTCAGTCGCAACAACTAAGCATATAGTTTCTAATTGATTCGCGACACGTGGAGTTACGTGAAGTTACTCAACGTTGATTAATAGTCGTCACTAATAGCAGTCGGACGATAATCAACAACTAATCATTGGACGCAATTAGTCAAGTATATCAAACGGTTGCCATGAGCCCATAATTTATTAACAGATACGTACGAAGCGATGTGTGCTATGTACATTGTATAATACTCTATAACAGGGAATTAATAAAATTTATTTCGGTAGCTCTACGAACTAAATCCTGGCAAAGTACGTATACCATTATAAATCGTATTGTATCTACGCCAAATATCTAACCAAAGAAACTAACCATTATTTTAGAAACGCCGTGCGATTACCAGTTTTACGAAATTAATTTCCATCGATAGTGTGCAACGTGGTAAGATGTTGCATATTTACACAACGTCAAACCACCGAGACTTAATTCGCCTGCGCAACATCTCAAGTATATAACAGCTAACATTGTTGCATCTTGCAGCATCGTATAGCGTTACAAATTACAACCCAACGTATTCAGTTGTTGAACGTTTCTCTTTCGCTAGTCGACGAGTTGCATTGCCCGGTTTGAACCTTTCCCCGCCACGGCTAAATTCCTGGACCGTTGACCGGGCACGGAGGATGCCGGTACACGACCAGGCACACGGTTTGGGAATTCTCTTTATCTCCTCGAAGATGGCGCGCTAGGTGCCTCTGGTTTCAATCGTCAGGGCGTCACCCCGGTTCACCCCAAGTTACATGATCATTCGGTAAAGGACCACCGCCCAATTTCTCTTCGCCTTCCTGCCACTCCTGGCTGCCGTACTCTTTCCCCTCGGAATTTCCCCTCGATCAGTAACCAGAAGGAAACTCGATGTCCGGAATTCCACGTCTCATTCGAAGTTCCAAAAGAACCAGACTATCTCTTTATCCATGCTGCATCTTTCTCGTAGGCATGCATACCAATGCGGAGGTTCTATGTATATTCGTCCGTCTAGCTAGCTGGTTGTCGATGCCATGGTCGCAATTTACACCCCGCGGTGTTCGAGACAGGTATACACCATGCTACGTTGGGACACGGGCCCTGTATGTGGACAGCTACGCACACGATGGGATGACCGACAAAACCGTGCATTCTGTGTCTCTCGGATCGAGTCATGATCGTTCGAATAATCGGATACTAGTCGAATTTAGGCACCGTGTTGACGAAACCTTTGCTTCGAATTTGATCGTTCGCTTACGTAACTAAGTATCGTCATCGTTGGGCCATGGATGATTGGTTAACGTACGTCGATAGGTTTCTAAATAGCTTGGATCATTCGGATCGTGGGATAGAAAAACCTTGACAAAAAGCAAGATTGTCGATCTTAATAATTATGACAATCATCGCTTCGAATCACAAATTGTTTTCAATATTCCAAAGTAACATAGATCTCTATCAACGCGTCGCAACGAGAAGAGATTATCCCTTTCTTTTTCCCTCCCGTGAATCTTCTTCCTGAGCCTGAAGCGGATTAAACCAGTTCACATGTTTCCCATGTATAAAAAAAGGGTATAACCATCCGTTGTTGTTTAGGTCGTTTTCTGTATCGTTCCATCTATCGAGCCGTCCCGGCAACAAAGGGCGCCGAGGTATTTCTCCTTTGTACTTGGAGTTGCCATGTTGGATATCATTGGAACAGGCGGTGTCTTAAAGGATCGAGCGGTTTCAATGCATGGAGAACTCTGGCCGGGGGTGGAACATTCATCTCCATAGATTAGCTTCAGAGGCACTACATGCCATCCATATTCTGAAGGATAGGCCGAGATACCTGAGGGACCACGCCTGTTCATTTCTGATCCTCCTTTCCCAATTTCTCAAGCATTTCTGTTCACGACTCGAAATTAAAGATTTCCATGGTGGATAATTCCTAATCGGCGAAATAAATCAGCTGTTCGAACGAATTCGGTAGATAACATTTCGAGGATGAGTAAACCGACGATATCCATATACTAAATCGTCCAGATTTCTATCTGTTCGCAAAAAATATAATTCTGAAATGGCTAGCTAATGACACTTTTATTTATATTCTGTTTCAGGAACGGATAGCAGCGGCCAAGGTAAGTTAATACGCCAGCCTTTAATCGATCTTATCAGACGTAACTCGAAGCGACCACTGTATCCATATTAATCGGTCAATTAATTAGCGGGAGCAAAAGCTTGTAAGCAGATCGTAAAGTAAATCAAAAATCGACCACACGGTTTTACGTGGTTAAAAGTTAAAAGGCTTCGTAAAGTTTACGTTGCGTCATCGGGAACGGCGAAGAAACTGTTGTATACCGCGTACAATACGACCAGCCATTTACCTCTTGGCATTGAGTCTCAGCATGAAAACAAACAAGCCGCGTTATATTTAAACCGAGCCATCGAGCGTAATGAAGCTCGGTGCCCGTCCCACGAGCGGAAGGAGAGACGGAAAAAGAAAGGCGATCAATTAAGGAGAGGTCCTCCGCGGACGCGAGATAGTAACGAATAGGCACCTCTGTCCACTGCAGCGGCAGAAATCTCGCGATCGAGAACTTTTCCCGCCCCTGTAACTATTTTTCCACCCTCGCGCGACCGTCCACCCCTCACGGCCCCCCTCTGGCCGCAACTAGTCTCACTAGTAACCCCTTCCCCCGGGCCCGCGAGTCGCTTCTTGCCCCAACCCTTCGCCACCACTCTGAGAACGCAGGAATGCCGCCGCTATTCCGACCGGGACGAGTTCAGTGGTTTCGAAGAGTCGAGCAGACGACGCGACGCTGGCGGAACGCGCCAGTTTCGCTTGCATATTCCTCGCGGGAACGGGAAAGAGAAGAGGAACCGCGGGTCTCGGCTAAATCGTAAGAGAATCGAGCGCCATCTAGATCCAAGTCATTCCGAGAGGAAACCGAGATGCTCGCGCGGAGAACCGTGGCTATGAAACCGATTGTGAACACGGCGACGTTATTCCTTGTTAACTGATCGATTCGAAGAGTCTGCGTATCTTCTTTCGTGGTAAAATACGTAGATCCGATAGAACGAAGCATCGGTGGAGCAAGCACGAAGCAATCGTGAATCGTGTTCCAAGAGAGCGAAAAGGCCTGGTGTGGATTGTTCGAAGGGAGGAGTTAGATAAAAAATCTTTGGTTTGAGACGAAAGGGACGAGATAATAAAAGAAGATAGATAAGAGAAAAGAGAAGACACGAGGGAGGAACACAGCGAAAATTTGTGGAGATCTTCGGAGGAAAACCGGAATCCGTCGGACGGACCAACGGAATTCCAGGCAAGCTAAACCGAAAGTTACGGATACGATTAGAAAGATCGATACGAAATTTCAAACTGGAGAAATTGTGGGTGGCGTGTTTACGAGCTGACCGGGAGAGACACGAGCGAACTGCGGAGGCACGAGACGAAACGAAAGACGTGGCAAGCGTAAAAACGAAGGAGAATCAGACGAGGGAAAAAATGGATAAACGCGTGCGAGGCTAATCTACAAAAAAACTGCTGGCTGGCTAGAAAGCAAAGCACGAAAAAGAGGGAGCGGCAAGGAAGAAAACGAGAGAAGAGAGCGTAGAGAAAAGGAAGGACAAGGAAGGAGGAGGAGAAAAGAGAAAGAGAGACGTATCGTGCGAGACGTCCGAAAGCTGCACAACAGTGTTGGGTATAAGGCAACGTGGTGAACAGGACTGCACTGGCAAGAGAGAACGCAGAGAAGAGAAGAGTAGAGTAGAGTAGAGCGGTGTTGAGCACACAGAGCCGAAGAGAGCAAAGCGGAGAGAAACGTGTGGTATGGACGAAACGCGAGAGCGTGGTGTAGTGAAGCGAGAGCAAACGAGAGGTATCCGCGGCTGAAAAGAAACGAAGAGAGAGCTGGAGGTATAGGCAGCAGCGAAGATCAGAGAGAGGCGAGTCAGTGTGGAGAGAGAGAGCCATTCATCTTGGCGCGCCTAGGCGGGCCGCGATTGGTCCACCTCGGATAAGGGAGCGGCGCGATTGGTCGGCTCTGTTTACCAGCTGGTACCCCAGCGCGCTCGAGGATCGTAGAAGAGAGGGGGGAACAGAACGGAGAGACAAGCGGCGCCATTATTGTAAGGGGTTACATTTAGCTGGCCGTGGGTTGTAGTACGCGGCGTTCGGGATAGGGGGCTATAGTACCTTCATGCATGGCCCATAAAGGATTCGTCGACTATCCGAGAAGTACGCAAGAAACGGCTTCTAACACCTGACAGGGGCCACGCTCTTCTCTTCTCTTCTCTCTCCTCGTGCCGTCGCCTCGATCGCCGTCGCAGCCCAATTTCCTCACTGGGACCGCTGTGTTGGATCAGCTGGGTGGGCCCGACCGACGAAAGACCCGCTGCTTTATTGTCGTTCGTCGTCCCGATGTGGAAGGAATCGTAATTACCATAAAGGAATCGTAACGTCAACCCGAAAACCATACCTGGACGGTGGATCCTCTTCGGCCCGGTGTGTGATCGACTGCACCATCGTTCAAAAGGACACGCGACGGAGGGAAACGAATGATCTGGAAACGTTCCGGTGTGCCGTCTGCCGTCTGCCGTCGCGAGCTATCCGGTAATCGCGATCATCCGCCTACTAGCGATATCCATCCTTGTTCGCTCGCGTCCGCTATCGTTTCTGTGATAATGTGTAAAGTTGCGTAAGTGACGATCAAAGTGGGGGTCAAAGGTAACGGATAAACAAGGGAAAGTAGAAAGACAGGCGGAGGAGGAGAAGGAGGAGGTGGAGGAGGTGGAGGAGGAGGAGGAGGAGAAGAAGAACTATTACGACGACGATTGAGTACGAAAAGTGAGAAAGAAACGACGGGACATAAAGAGAAAACGAATAATCGAACAATAATCGTGTACGTGCGTTGAGTGCAAACAAAATTTGGATCGATCCAAGATCGAGAAATTATATTATTTAGTGATATAAGAACGGTGATCGGCGTGGAAGAGTGTGCGTGAAGATGAAGCAGCCGCTGGCAGATTTGCCGGCACGGTGTCGGTGTTGAGACACTGGACCCGGTCTCTGTGTCCGGGCGTGTCTTCGGCATCGAGTCCGAAATCGGCACCGGCTACAGCCGATATGAGTTCGAAATTCATAATCGATAGTATGCTACCTAAGTACCACCAACAGTTCCATCATCAACAGTTGTTCTCGAGCGCGAACCCCGGCACGATCCAGGCGTGTACGACAAGTCCGGCCACCGCAAGTTTAGAATCGAGTTTATCCGCGGCTGCAGTCGCGGCCGCGGCAGTGAATTACGCGCAACAGCACAATTCTCCTAGCCCGACGGGCTCGAGTCCACAGCACTCAGGAAGTTCAGCCTCTACGTCACCGGCTGCACGTACCACCTCTAGCATGTATCCATACGTATCGGCGGCAGCGGCGCACCATCATCATCAGCAACAACAAGCGGTAGCGGCAGCGGCCTTCGGTGCCACGTCCAGCATGGTGCCAGGCTTCGGTTCGACCGCGGCTTCGAGCGCCGCGTTGGCCGCGGCCGCGGCTGTCGACGCCGCCACCGCCGGTGACAAATCTTGCCGTTATACCGCCAGTCTTACCGGAAATGTCGCACCAACGTCCGCCGATCCCATGGTAAATTATACCCTTGGTCATCATCATCAGAACGGCGCTACACCTGGTAGCCTGGTCTCGTCCGCATCAGCCTCGTCGGCAGTTTCCGCTGCGTCCGCCTCCATGGCTGCAGCTGCACAATTCTATCATCAGGCCGCCGCTGCATCGGCTGTCGTTGATCCTTTGACATCATGCCAACAACCTACCACCGGACAACCCGGCATCTCGGACATACCACGATATCCATGGATGTCAATCACCGGTAAGTCTGTCATTGTTTTTCCATCTTTCTCTCTGATTCTTGCTGATATTTCATACGTAACATGTATTCCTTTGACTTCCTTTCGACGCCGCTTCGTGTCTAGCATGATTTTGAAACGTATGTAGCTTCCTTGTATTCGAATAAGCAAGTAGAATGAAGTTCTAGTAAGGATTTGAATATCATTTCACGGTAGATCGTTCGCGTAGAATGTACAGATAGGAAAATTAGCTGTAGGTATCCAAATCAGTATCGTGTATCACACGATCGTAGTGGTTGATGAACGTTTTGTTAGAGTCTCCTCCTTTCGATCGAAAGATGCAGAACAACGATAAGTAAGATAGATTCACCGATTCGAGCTTAATCGCTAATGGTTAATATGGCGTTAAATTGTCCGTAGAAACGAACCGAATCAATATTAGAATTAATGATAATCGCGGCGCCTATTTCAACATGATTTTCACAGACTATCTGCACGCATTAATGACCGAGCGTCGGATGTTGTTCTTAATAATGCGTCAGAGATAACGATATAATTGTATCCGCACCGTTGGATGAAAGTACAAGCAGAATGATCGTTAAAAAATAATGAATTTGCCGTTTTATTTATGTCTGTATTTATCGCTAGTCACGGAGAATGGCAGAAATTTGCAAGTTAAAACGTCGACCATATTTCGTAGTAATAAATTAACGAAACAATAAATTACGCTCGATTCGAATCTAAATTTATCATCTCGTGTAAAATCGATAATAACAACGTTTTATCGTTAGTCGAAATCATGGAAAATACATGAACTATAAAATCTAACTTTTATTTATCTCTACAAAATTATAAATTTTTGCTAATTTTTTAACTATCGTGCGTGGCGAAGTCATATGTTCTTTTTGTGTTCTTTCTTTTGCTCTATATTTGTGTTAATAGGAAGAGCATAAAAAATATAGAAATAGCGTGTAACAGATTATTGGCAAATGACAAATCGTTGAATCTCGAACGATAGATGGAAACTGACCTACGCTACACGTGTTTATAGTCATTCTTTCTGCAGGGGGCACTACATATAGAGTATGTAGTTGTTAGAACATTGTTATGCCTCGAATGTTTCGTAAAATGCGTTAGAAGCATGCTCGAGCCATTGCTCGTGACCTGAACTAGAATAGAAATATCCCATAAAACTAATTGTAGCGGTATAGATATTAATATGCGTAGCTTTCTCATGTAGCTAATCATATTAACCTATTTATTTTCGACCTTATGATTTATTTTGTACTTTTACAACATCAACTCAATCTGTTATCAGCAATATGAACATAATTTATATGTGATCGATTGATGATAACGGTCCAATTTACGTTATTACCATAACTCGTGGAAAAAGTCATAGCAGATACATAGAACGGAATTAACATAGATATTCTATGTTGAGTAGATCCGATATTAATAACGAATCGACAATAATTTTATTCCATAACGCGCACTTACCATTTGCATGTCATTATTCTTAGTCAGGTACGTTGCTCACATTGCTTTCATGCAACTTTGTAACTTGAAAATAGCGCCATGTGCGTTTTTCAAACGTTACACGAACATAAACCCATTCTTTGACAGACTCATTAATTTACATAGAATTCCATTTTGTTCCTCTCATTGCTTCAAGTTGTTATCGGCGCAACAAACAATACGTAAAAATTTCGTCGATTTCCAATTTACGGAAACAATAGAGTTGATCGGACGATAGCGGTATTTGCAATGTGATCATCGTAGACCTGAAATTTTTCCCCGATTCCAGCGACCAGCTATTCTCCGTGTTGTGTATAATGCATTCTGAGTACAGCTCGTATAAGCGCCTTTGTTCGTGGCAGTATTAGCGCGAACAAAGTGCCGACGGCATTTTACCGCCATTTACCGTATTTGTGACGGTCGGACAAATCCGTCGTCGACGTTGTGTTTTTCTCAACGACGCCCGTGAAAAGCATTCGTGTATGTATATGTTTTTAAAAGTAATTCAACTCACCGATCTGCATTGTTTTTCGTGTTCGTGTCGTCGCGGTCGTCCAGATGAGTTGCACACGAGGCGATGCACGTCCTCCATCGAAAATGTAACGAGGGGGGTTGGGGCTTCTTCAAGGTTCGTTTCCGATGCCGCACACTAGTGAAAATAAACCGATCCGACATATATAATTGGCTTTCGTGATACGTGCACACTTGCTTTGTCTAGTACACTGAAGATAGAACGTTTTCTTGAAAGATCGTGCGATATCGTTCCTGTGAATCGATGTTATCTCGTCAGGGAATTTTCAACGGACAATGGCCACACTTAATTTCACAATAACGATATACGTTTGACCGTGTTTTTGAATAACTATCGATATAATTCACTTCGTCATTTATCAACCGGCTGGTTTATGCTTTTCTAACGAACAATTGCTTGAAAATTTTGCGTCGTGTGCTCGATGCAAATGGCGCGTAGAATTCACACATTGTACGAATTAACACCTCCTAGCGTTCAGGCTTTAAATTACAGCAACGACGAAATTTGATAGAGCGCGCCACGATACGTACGCCATGTACGACTGTAGTAGTTCGATGAAGCCATTAATCGTTGAATGTACAAATTATTCTTCAAAGTTCGTTTGGCTATCAATACTGTACAATAACGTTTCTCTTGCACCATATTACCACGCTTCCGTGCATTTTCCCGAACAAAAGATGCCAAGAAAGGATTTGTTCATTATATTTGTAAGTAATGTACATCCTAACGTGTTAACGTTTACCATAAATCATATAGCAACCAGTTTTCTGATTATTTTTAAACCAACGTTTGTGAATTGCGTATTTTCGAAGGGAGAAAATTTTGCCTACGGCTAACGGTACTGGAAACACGCACAAGAGAAGAATTTGACTTATGTAAGCCATACCCGCTGAGTCTTTCTAACATGTTTTAATGCGTGCTTCTTGTAATATTTTTTTATTGTCATACGGGTATTCGTGAAACGATCATGGTATCGACTTGATAACATCAAATCGACGTTTAAATCATAACGGTACAGACAGTGTCTGATTTTTCTCAACACGTGCTTCAATGTAATTTATAACGACGTTGGTTTTTATTGGGCTCTTGTACGGCAATATTTGCCTTTGAGCATAAGCAACAGAGGGAAAAAAAGGTCGCGGAGAACTGTCTTCTTTTTTCATCCTCCATGGCGCAGCTTTATCGGGCAACGTTCGCAAGAAGTGTCTATTCGTGATTCAATAAAGTCCTTATCTGGTTTACGAGTGCGTAAGAATAACTTTACGAGCCGAGAACGAAGGGAACGCCGTCTCTCGCGGTAGTCACTCGAATGTAACGCAGCCGAGAGATTTATTGGGATAAATTCTATGCCGGGAATGGTTAGTGTCCACGATTAGTCTACCGAGGGATTAATTGAAGACGTTGTACTGTACTCATGGGCAACTCATGTCGCGAGATACCGCTATGTCCCGGCTGAAATAAGAGATTATGTCGTTCTGATCGGACCGTACGTTGCGATCATTGTCGCGAAACGAGTACAGAGATCAACGTTTAGGACAATCTAGTGACATTTCGGTTTAATCGACGGAACAGACGGAATGGGAACGGGATTAAGCGGCTGGTGCGCTGGTGGAACGTTTCACGATCGTGCTTCTAATCCTCCTTTCTAGCAGGCGAAGTTGCAGCGAACGCTTTGCGTGCTGAAGTTGCCGCGAATTTCCTACTTTCTAATTGCGTATCCCTTGGAATAAGTTTTGCTTACTTACATGCGTCCTCTTCGTTTCTCTGTTATTCTTTGTTTCTTTTTCCTTCTCCTCTCGACGAATGTTTTGGTCTTGCTGTGCGTGTGTGCGTGTGTATAGTTCGTCTGCCTGTATGGGTAGTTTATCTGAAGTGTGCATGCTTTTCACGGGTGGGTTGAAGCGGCCGATAATCTCCGTATCGGATCGATTGACACTAATTACGACGTTTCTATTTTTGCTTTCAGATTGGATGAGCCCGTTCGACAGAGTCGTGTGCGGTGAGTACCATCTCATTGTTATTATCGTAGTTATTTCGCTGAAACATTTTGGCTAAAAATTTTGTTTACGGAGCGTTGATATTGAAGACGAGATTTCTACTCTGGTACTTATCATAGCACGCGAAGCTTGTACGTTTCGCAAGTTTTTAAAGAATTTCAATGCTGAGCGGAATTTTGACATTGTCAGCTTGAAACGACCAAGGAGATGAAACAAGACCCCAAACACACAGGGGCCAATCTGTTCTCAAGCGTGCGCCGTTGCCACATATGGCAGCCATATTTTCGAACGTAAGAGCCGGTTTCATTCACGAAACGCAATCATACAAGACGATTACCAGTTTTTCATGGCTTCTATTTCAAACTGACGGTCACATTTTCGGTTTTATGATCGATTTCGCGATTCGTATTCAAAACCATCGTACCAAAACAGATTATTAAATTATTCAGTAACGCAAGGTGACCAATTAGCTTATGAACGACTAATTTCTTCTCGTTGTTTCTTTTGTCGATGGCTAATCGGATTAGATCGAATGCAAATAGATCGATCGAATACACCAATTTTCACATATATAGTCAATCCGTAAAATATTCTTTTCCGTAGTAGAGGTTTAAGCTTGAAAAGATTCAAGCGATAAAAAAACAGTGGCCGCGCGCCATTAAACTTTATTCACAATTTCCCCTAACAATATACCCGTGAAATAAGTTGTTTTAAAGCTAATTCGTACGCCTGTTTCTGCCGTTTGATCTCTCCCAGATGATTCCCGTAGTTGTCGCCTTTATAAGATGGCGCTGTTCGCGGATTCATTGCGACGTAAAAAAAGTGTCCTTGGAGAACGCAAGCGGTCCGTGTGGCGCTCCAAAGTGTGTCAAGAAAAGTCAAGGGCACCGCTTAAAGGTCGTTTACTCGAATCCTGGTGCCGGTAGCACGTGCTACCGACTCGTACCCTATTCATTTATGTTAGTTGCGCATGCAAGAAGGACATGTATACGGCTAACTACACCTGTCGTCAACGTGATAATGTTGGCCGCAAATTATACCCGTGACTATGTTTTATATGGCCTATTACGGGCTCACAATGACGCAGTAAATAGCGATTAGGTGAAATTAAAACTTCACCTATTGGACTTATCGCGATGTTTTGTTTACATTTGGTGGATCATAATTTCAAATAGGAATACGGGTGCGATTACGACAGGAAGTCGCTAGTGTACGATGGGAACAGTTACCTGCCCGTAAATCACATCCAAATTTATTCATATAAACGAAGCACAATTGGCCTTTGTATGTTCCATCGTGCCGATCGTACTCTCGGAATAAACCTGTTCTTTGGATAATATCTTCGACAGTGAAATACCATTGAACGTTAATGCCTTTTTGAAGAATTATTATCTGAATCGTATTACGATTTGCGATATTTTTAAACCAACGTATATATCTTCGACTCGAATTCGCATCGAGTCCCCATCGTATCGGCGCTGCGTCCCAGACGAATCTATTCGTGTTTTTTAAACATGATTCTGTAAGCAGGTTTAGAATTGCTGCTTTAGGAGATAATACGTGGCTTCTCCGGCGCCATCCACGATAGACGTCTGTGCGCGTCGAGAGCGCGAAGGAAACGTGACGTTAATGCATTTGGAAGTTGGGGTGCGTCAGCCGAAATACCTGTGGGAATGTTGCACAGAGACCTCCAGGATGCTTGACTAATTGTAATTGAAGTTATGTACGCGAATCAACGTTAGCCCGGGGACACACGATGCATAATGCATCGTCCATCCGTGGCGTATTTCTTCCTCCCCTATCTCTTTTGCATCGACAATTGCGAGTCACAGACCCGCCATCTTCTCCACCGGGATATCTCAGCGATTGCGTTGTAAAATTAGTCAAGACGTTTTTATTAACGTCCCCCGGCTTTATTTTATGGACTGTGGAACGACGAAGATAAATTCGTTGCTAAAATCTGCCACGTCGTGTTTTCGCATTCGCTTCTTCGCTCCGAAAATTCTCAACTTTCCGATAAATCTACAGATGCATTTAAAACAAAAGCGTCTACCGTCGAAAAAGCTGCTTCACGACGTGATAATAAATAAAGGATTTCCGAAATTGGAATTCGTCGAAAAGGGCAAGTTTTGAAATTGCGCGATACTCAGTCGCATTCGCTATGAAGTAATATAAAAATAGCACTTTGAATTCAACTCAAGCGGCGTCATTCTTTTTCTTCCACTCGCTGCAATATCCGTCGTCGTGTCTATGGACATAATCTATCGTCAGTACGTGAATGTACTACGCTTTCCAGTATAGAATTGGGATTGGTGGCTGGGTGGCTTCGAAGCCTGTACCGATAGAATACCGTGGCATCTCACCTTAAAATTCTATCTGCGGCAAAATTTACGTACCCGCGTAAATACGCGTTTTTCCTCTGTCCGATATTCTTTAGACGTATGTACATCGAAATATCTTTGAAACGTATGGTAGAGGGTCGACGGAGATTAACTGAAAAGCTGTGTAGCTTCCATCGCGGAGAGAGAAATGCGCATTGCGACAAGTTATACATACATCTTACGCACGCGTTTCGCGACATAAAATTAGGAAAGAACCGCATCCATTTTATAATACAGAATTAACTTGCAGATACGTATATATCTAATCTTTCACTGGTGGTATGTGAACGTACTGCATTTTGAGGTCAGGGATCGGCGGCCTGCTGATGGCTCCATGGATATTCCGCGAGTCTGTTTTTCTGTATGTGTCCGTTGCGTACTTTCATCCTGGACTGCGACCAAATTTTCAGTCAATAATTTATATAACTACGAGCCATTGTATCTTTACTATTTTAACGATCGCCAACAGTCACGTTGGATAGGTAATGAATATTAATTTCGTTCGTTAATCATATATGAAGATGTTGAAAGCCTTCGAAATAGTATAAAAATATGGGGAACTTATGCGATAGTTGCATAATTCTATTTATTGCGGAATGTTTGACGCTTTCACGATAAGAGTCGTTGGTTAGTAAACATCTACTTGCATTTTGTGTATGGTTAGCAATCAGCAGATAATGTATAATTTATAAACAGTTCGATCTGCTGGTAACAGTGCGCAAGCAAACATTCTTGTTAGCTTACTCAGGACTATACTCCACAGCCGTGCCGTGTTTTCTCCACCCCTTGATTAACTCTCGCTGCTGCTGTGTCGTTCCAAGAATCGTTTACCCCCGTAACCGTAACGGAGAAGAGCAACAATAGTAAAATCTTCTAAATTACAAGCTGCGCTCCTCCTCTTTTTACCTCAGCGTTGAACCGTTGACGTGCACTGTGGGAAACATGGCGCATTTATTTTACTTCCTGTCGCAAAAATATAAAGCGCGGCGGCTAGACAACCTACAAATAGCATTATATTGTCACGATAACATTTTCACTATATATTATTTTATAGCGAACGACGACGACTACGTACAACGACGACGAGTTATATCGAACGAATAATCTATTACAGTAAAGAGATAAATCGATCGGCAATTATTCCAGACGATAGGTTTAACAAACATCCGAGGGTGTGACGGGTTGGCGCAATTTTTGTTAGCCATCTTTCCATAATGCCGCGGTTCAACGAGCCTTTAATCTATCTCTAGTCCGTAAACGGGTGTGCATTTTGATGCGAGGGCTCGGTAGCCTGCGGACGTCTACTTGGATTTCGGTGTGTACACAGGTCTAGCACGAGATAATGTATAATTTATAATCAGACCGTTTCTCTGGCAACAGTGCGCCACTGCATGGACTGAATCTTCCGCCCCAAAAGCCGCCAACCCCTCATTAGCATTCGATGATGGCTGCCGCGTCCTGCAGCGTCCGTATTATCCCATTTCATCGTTTCTACCTCCCCTACCTGGGCTTCTGCTCGTTTCCACCCGCCTTCGCTCCCTCCCATTTTCTCTCTATGTCGCTCTCTCTTCCCTATTTTACACCTATCCGGTCCTCGTCCGACGCTGTACCGTAGAGTCCATCAAGCGGTAGATACGTTTCAGAAGAAGAGCCAAATAAAATTTCAGATAAAAAAATGGTTATCTTTTCTTGAAAATGATGATATCATGGACCTTGGAACAGTATAAAATAGTACAAAATTAATAGATATTTTATTTGTACGAATTTTATCTCTTTGGACGACAAGGCTATTTCACTCGACCCCTCGGGTATCCTTTCGTTTGTATTGCCGCAAGTAAGAAATTTTGTCGAGGGTAGATGCTGGAAAAGTACGCGACGTTAAGGGTAATCTTGCAAGGTGATTGCGTTCAAGAATTCCGGCGGGAAGCCTCGCTTCCGGAGGCCGAGAGAAGTCGGAGCCAGGTCAGGACCGTGTTGTCACTGAGATTATTGAAACTGCAGTTTTATGGGCCTTAAAAGCAGTTTAATTGCTGTTATATAAGTGTTTATGCGCTGCCAGGTTTGGCCTCCGCCTGCGCCACCCCAAACGTTTATTTTATGGTCATACGACGGCGCGTACCCCGTTTTGTCGCGTGCCGAACCCATCATACCAGTCAAATCCTCGGGACGACCGGCCGATTCTAAATGTCACCGTAGATTCACACTCAAGCCTTCTTGGAAAAATACCTTCTGTCTCTTTCTCAGGTCGAGAGAACAGCCTCGAACCTCTCTGCTCGACGGTTATTTTCGGTTACTCAAGGTAAACCTTGCGGGATCGTCATAAGCACGAGTTAGCTATGCTTTCCTTCTTCTTTTCTTTCTCGTTAGCTTCTAATCACGATTATTAAAATATATATGTATATGTAATAGCAATTAGTCTTATTTATTCTATCAGTCATTAGTCTTGTGTGCTTTATGTAATTTTGTTTATTGGCGATAACGACGTATTATCAACTGCTAGTTTTTCAAGGCCATAGAAACTAAACGTCAAACGTGCCAATTGCAAATATACATACGTACGCTTCGTTACAAGCACACGCGTATCGTCTGCCTCCATTCATACTTATTCATACGATACGATGCTTTATTTCGAGGTTCTCTTTGCTGATTTCCTTCGCTGAAATTCTCCGGGCCGGTCACGACACGTATACGTTTCACGGCGATACGCTTTATTTTCACAACGATAATATGCAAACGATTATGTCGCGTGCTACGTTACAAGCCGTTACAGATTTACGAAACATCCAGTCAGGATGTTATGCGATCGAATAGAATCCTATGGCGAATATCGACTTCGCGCAGCTATAATATATGCATTTACTACGAAGTATATTTACTACGAAGCATTTATCTATTATCTGCCTCTTTTTCTTCTATCCTGAATAGAGCAACAAGCTCCAAACACATATATCGCGGTGATTGTTTCAAGAATCGTTTTAGATTGTTTTTAGAAAACAAATGAATCTTTTTATTCTCTATGCGAGATGGATTATTATACGCGTTCGTTTATTAAAAAGACGAGCGATAGAATCGTAGTAGTCAGTGTATATTAAAATAATTTTAAATACCTGTACAGAGGTGCAGTATATGCCGGTCGTAATCGTCGCTCGTTCGTCGTCTACCGTTCTACTCTAGGCTCGCCAGTCCATTGACTGCATAACTCGCAATAACGAATGCCCTACAGAGCACGTTCGTCTGTTGATATCGATCGGTGGTATCACAAAAACTATAAACGTAACTCCGGTTGACGATTAGAAATAACAGCGATAATGTTTTGTTCGCAGTTTGTTTACCTTCATACGTAGCAAATCAAAAGAACGTTGACGCTGCGAGGCACAACACCGTGACTCTCTTTCCATTCGAATTTTCCGTTCGCTCATGTGCCGCTACTTATTAGCAAGTATAAGAAAATTTCTCCAGGGTTGGTCGAATTTTACAAGGTCGACCCTTTTCTTTAGCCTTTTTTTACGGTTTCACCTTTATTCGGAAGGCTGGCTTTTTTTCTAAACCTGACGTAAACTTTCACCGCACCCTTTGTCGAGAGTCGCGCGCGCTGTTTCCCATCCCTTAAAAAGCAGTAAAGTTTACGAGGAAATCTATTACGACAAGGAAAGAGCTAAAAAGCCGATGCCTCTTGGTGACGTTCGTAAATCATGCTGGTTTTTAGCCGAGTGAAAGTAAAGGCTTCGTATCTGTTATAGGAATCAATCAGGTTGTATTTGTCAGAGGTCACGCAAGCTTTTTACATAAATCTGTATTCTACAAACGGGACAACAAGTTTAATGTGGAAATTTCATTAGATAAACGTTAAACAGATCTTTTTCAATTTAATCGATTAGAGTTTTGCTCTTGGTTGCGTTATTACCGTTTAAATTGACTCTGCTGTTTATTATTCTTACGTTACTTCTATCTTCCTTTTTCCTTTAAATAATTTTATTATTAACAAACGTGGAATACGCTAAAGTAGCGTATATCTGAAAAAAACTATCTGTATCTTAACGATGTCTATCGAAATATAACATAACTCTACTTCGAGTCACATAGACCGGAAGAGAACAGCAGTGTTTAAGTTTAAAACGATCTATTTCTCGGTGGATTCTCGTTCTCCGCGTGTATAGGGAAGTTGAAATTACCGAGTTAGTTAAAATTCAGTGAATTCTATGAAAACGCAAATAGTATCGGAACCTTTGTCTCGCGCGGATGAATAAGAGAACATGCAAGTTGCGGTTTCGACTGGCGTAAGAAGCCGCACACGAGCGTGTTCTAATTTATAAACTCGTTCAGCGAACAGATGAGCAGGGGAGCCGTAGCCGAGGCGGTGTGTGTCGTGTTCCATCGTATATTCAGCGCTGCCATTTGCGCAAGCGGGAAGAAAGGGTCGGAAAAATCGAACTGTAGACTGTAGGTGAACAGCAACCGGAGAAACACGGACTCGCGGCGTATCCCATTCCAGGAATACCGATAATTATCGTAGGGGGAACAATTTATCGTAATTACACTGGCGGCGCTATCTGTTTCTCGATAGCTCGCGAGTCGGCTCGTTCGTTTTTCCACCAGCGTGTATTTCTTCTTCTTCTTCGTTTCCCCTTCGTTTGAAGTCGTCTGAAGTAGCACCGTGGGGGGAAAAAATACGCGAGACACATAACAAGGGAACAAGGAGAGGAATGATATTTCGTCTGCCGTGTTATTTCTCTCGCCTGGTTCTCCAGCGTGTGTGTGTGTGTGTGGAGGTTTTGCAATTTTTGGCTTGGCGAGAATGTTTCCAGGTTGAATTATTCCACGAAATTCGGCTTGATTCTCGGCGGAGCAGGCAGGCCGCTGGTAAATATTCAAGTTAGTAACAGTTCGCGCTCGCGAAATTACAAAAGACTGAGGCATTGTACAATGGTAGGTAGTTAGAGTAAAATAGTGCGCTCGCCACGGCCGTTTGGCCGGCTCTCAGCTGCTAACAGGATTTTGTTAAAATACGATTATACCTAGCGAGAAGGAGGATTGAGATAGCGGTAGGTAGGACCGTTCTAATGAAAACTTAGGTTTAGAGGTTGGATCCTCGCAGTGTCTTGCATACCAATGCTGTCTGGAAATTCATGAGGTCGTCGCTCGAATTACCGGAAAAATAATTTCGCGGTCGATTTAAAGGAGAGCGCCTTAATTGCGAGTTGCATTCGCTTTGCATCGCAAGAGAAGTGCAGTTTGGAACGTATCCTAATCGCGTCCAACTTGATTTTCTTTATTTTGGCAAAAGTGTAATGATTTTTCTTCTTTGCAAAGAGAGAGGGAGAGAGAGAAGTAATTTTCTCTCTTCGTTAGGGATAATGTTACACAACGCCGGTTCTTGACTAACTGTTGGCTGCATAATTCCTCAAAATCCAATTACTAATTCGAGAAAAGTTGTCCTCATCGACGGCGAATACACGTAGAAAAGGAAATTCCCGCCTCTTCGAGTGAATTCGAGCCTTATTTCCTCGACAGCGTAGCCGCGATTAGCTAAAAGTTCCACTATAACAAACATCTCGTTTGGAGTTTTCGTTGGATATCCTATTCTTGCAAGCAGCCGAGTTTGCGTCGAACTTGTCTTCATCGCTATGCCCGAAACTTTCAACTTTAGCGCGGCGTTTAAGAGAAAAATTGCATCTCTCGACCGAAACTTGGGACATCTCGGCGTTTCACGCTCGCTCCAATGCACAATGCAACCGGAAGCAAAGTTCCTTGCTCCAAAATGAAGATGGGAGCGTTTTACATTTCATTTGGTCGTAGACAAAAGAAAGAACGAGGATCTTGCCTGTTTTCCCCTCGATCCTCGCGTCGAAATCCTACTCGTGAAAATGTAATCGTTCGTACCCGTCGTCCCGTTACATCTCAGCCGATGGAAAAATCGTTTCTCTCGATGTTAAAATTTACGCGCACGTTGCTTCACGTGCGTCTCGCATCGATAGAACGAAGTTTGAAAAAATCAAATCGAAAGAGGTAAGTTTCAGCCGACAGATATGGAGGTGCGTGACGGTCGTTAAAACTTGGAGAATGTCACTTGGTAGATATAACACGGACAGAGTGTTATTTTCACGGTCGATAAAATTTTACGGGAAGGATAGAACGATCCGGTGAAATATGTGACGAATAAGGATGTGCGAAGATCGTTAAATAGCCGTAGAATTCCTCGGCGTCTACCGACAAATCGACGATCCTTTAAATCGGTTCTACCTGATCGTCGATTAAATTAACCGGTATTTAATTAAATGCGACAACGTCCAACAATCGACCACGTTTCCTTTTGTACAAACGCCTTTTACGTTTTCATTGTATGAAATCATAAAACGACTGTTGCTTCTCTATCCCTATTCTATCTTGAGATTTGCATCGCGAAACGGACTATCGACGCGTAGTTTCTCGCTGAAATTCTATTTTATCCACTGGAACAGATGCTTACGGGAAAGTTTAATAAAGATGAACGCGAACCAGTGCAGTCGATTGTTGCGCGCTGTGTTGTTAGCGACAGTGGTTGGCGTTCTCCGAGAGGAACGCTTTCGTAGTTGCACGAACATAGCGCTGACACGCGAAACGACGTTGTCCAGGCGAGAAAACGTGCTCACCGGCTAGAGAATGCGATTCAGACGTTCAACTACGTAGTCGTCGGATCTAAGGGAGAGAGTGGAAAGCGTGGCGCGGTTGGATAGCTGTGCTACTCCCGTGGCTGTGCGCCACGCCACGCCATACCATGTCACGCTGGTGGAGAACGACCCCCTGGCGAGTACTATCGTAACAAATGTGCCCGTTTGCATAACACGACGACGAGCAATTCGGGTAGGTTTGACGGTGCGCGATATAGACCTTTAGCCGTGAGAGGCGAGAGAGAGAGAGAGAGAGAGACCTGGACGAAGAGAAGGGGCGAAGACCACGGCTCTCTGCTCTTGCGAGAGAATGGCGGGGGAAAGGGAAAAGGACACGAGGAGTCGAAGCTGGAGCCTCCTTCCTCTCCCGGGAGACTCGACTGTATAATCTACGCCTTCGGATAGCCAATACCGAACGAAGGAATTGCTCCGGAATGCTCCACCTCGATGTCAGGTAGATTTACTGCTGATCAGAATTACGATGTTTACGTTCGCGTAACGATCAGAGCTTGATTTACGCCACTCGGAATCTAGTCGCTGGCGTTCTAATTGTTCGAGGTCGGTTAACCATTATCGAGCTTCCTCCCTCGGACATCCAGTTGACGTTCGATGAAGATGGAATGCGTGTGCAACTTGCAGCCCTTCGAGACAACTGTCATCAAATTGGAAATTATCGCGTTATGGCTCGATCTGTCACCTCTGAATAGAGATTAATCCTACATGATGAACGGAGAACAACTACTGACGAATTACAAACGAATTACTAATACGAATTAATATGCGCGATAGTATGATAGCGGTAAGTAGTTTCGACAAACCAGCCACAAATATCCTATAGCGCTTAAGTGTACTACGAGCGAATTAAGTTGCTCGTTAAACTAAACGCTATTCGCGCACGATTAAGAAATTTCATTCTATCAACGACGCTCGAACCTGATCGTTACGCTTTCCACGATTCGCTCATGGAAGTCTCGTGACGCGTTGGTTGCAGAGTGGAACGACACGACGGAATATCTCGTACAATAACCTTCGAAATTTCGAAGCTCACTGTGGCCCCCGTCGTATTACAGAAAGAGGGGGCAACATACACTTGCACACACCGGCACCGATCCGGTCTAGATATCGCGTGAGTACGTCGCCGTGCTCTTTCACGGTACACCCCTGATACAGCTTATCACGACTTTTATCCCTCGATAAAAACTAAAGGCTCCATTTCCAGCTTTTGTACCGTCCCGCGGCTCCGCTGGAGGATATTACGCCTCTTCTCTTTATACTTATGTACGTGAACAACCCGACCGGTAGTCGTAGTGCACATTCTTGTCTCTGTGTATTTCCGTGTACTTTCATGTTCTTGCGCTTGTACGCGCGTATGGGTGTTTCTCTCGTCGCAGTGTTAGCGCGGAGAAGAGCTCGATGCACCATACACGTGCGATACATACACACACACACACACAACGCAGGCACACGTACACGAAAACAGACTCTGTGTGAGGCCATCTACGTATCGTTGTCGTGCGCTTTGTAGACATATTTGGTTCTCTACGTTGGCCGTGGAAACTGCTTTCGTGCTTCGCGTCGATAGTGACGGGTTCGAGCAAAAAGAAAAAGAGCCGCGACGAGGGCGGAGATTGGAATGCCGAACGCGAGTTAATTGGGACATAATTAAAGGCCATGGCATCGCTTAAAGATCGCTAAAAATGACAATTCTTTGCTCTCACCGCTTTAAACGCGACTTTAACCTCCGAATCGGCACAGAATATATGCGTCATTTCCGTTTGTTCTTCTTTTTTATCCCTTGATACTCTGCAGTCGTACTCGGATCGTTTAGTTAATTCCTGGTGCGCAGCGTGGGTCCCCTTAACGAGCTCCCGATCGAAGAAATTATAACTTTGGCGCGATTCAATTATATTTTAATCCAGTTCGAATCGCGGTTTATGCTGTCCTTCGGCCGACAAGCAGCATAATTGTGCCTGATCACGCCCTTATGAACTCACCGCCCTCGGGACACACTAATTTCCTCTCTGCTATCTTCGACTAATACCTCGTATCGAATAACTTACGATTTTTCAAACAAATAGCGATACTCGTTTCTTCACTCCCATTCATGAGGCCGCGAGATAAGCTAACGGCCGATAAAAAAAGAAAGAAAATTAGGTTTTAAGGGAAAAAAATGTAACCTTTGAACGGCTATGGCTCGTATCTCGATGCTTTGAATACATTGCACATTTCGGTCGTTGGAAATCGAAAATCAGATCAAACCCATCACCCGCGTCATCGAACCAATACATACAGATACTCACATCGTGAAACGGTGTACGTTT
Source organism: Bombus terrestris (assembly GCF_910591885.1). Taxonomy (NCBI): domain Eukaryota; kingdom Metazoa; phylum Arthropoda; class Insecta; order Hymenoptera; family Apidae; genus Bombus; species Bombus terrestris. The sequence goes on from NC_063286.1 coordinate 2,523,285, forward strand.
GTGTTTGTTGAGTCTGTGTGAAAGTCCAGATATACGTACACCGGGTCCGTTCCCGTAGCTTGCGTTAGGCTGATGGTGGTCGTCGGACGAGGGGCTAGAGGTCGCTGGTGGGGGAGACAAGTTATAACAGGGGTGGGTGGAATCGTTACTAGAACCAAGAGACGAGAGCGCATGCGCGGGGGATTCCCCTTTGTCCGCGTGGCGTATCCGTGCGAGCACGAACGAAAGAATCGCGAGGAGAAATGAGAGAGAGAGAGAGAGAGAGAGACAGGAGTTAGAAGCGAGTAAACTGAAGAGGAGTGCGCGGCGGTCGCTACGGCTCCCGAAGGAATTCGCCTATCTTACGACTTTTATTATACGCGTGTTTGCCTGGCAAAGTCTTCTTCGCCCTCGGTTGCAGTCAACTAGAATCGTGCAGCACGATCCGCGAGCAGATTTCGTTGCGTCGGATTTCGAAATTTCAGAAACGATTCTAGTAGGTTGTTCACCATTCTAAAGCTAAGTCGAGGCTCGGCTTTTTACGGATGGACGTCTATCTGGTTGATTTAATCAAATAATCAGACTAGCGGAGAGTAGTGGAAATGATCGAGAATCGCTATCCAGCGAATCGTTTGATTTTAAAAGAGTTTCTAAATTTCAAGTACGTGGAATACTATCGAAGATCTCATGACGTAAAAAACAACGGATATAGAGTCTGTTTAATTTTATAGCATTTAACGTAACTATGGTAGCTTGAGTCGAACAAAAGATTTTTTGCGAGATTTTGATTATCGACCAGCGCGGAGGCACGTGGGCGGATAGGGTCAGCAAGTAGGAAGGTTCGATGTTAACGAAAAATGGGGCCCCATGGAGCAAAAACGAGAGTCTAGTTAGATGTTTGTTTCTTCCCGTAATGCAGCAACGTGAAGATCGATAAATAGCTCACAATAAAACCGTACCCTCCGAATTATTCTTAGTAGATTTACAGGGAACTTCCCCGTGGTCAGTCCTCCAGGGAGTCACAAAATCCTGTGGTCCACTATTGGTACATCTAGAGCAGGCATTATCTATTTAGCGAGTGCGAAGATGGCGTTCGCCTTGAACTCAATAACACCGTTATAAGCCACAATGAACTTGGTAGACCTTAAATTAGCAGTTAAACACATGTAGGTAGATAGGATAGAGCTTGAACTAGGCCAACAGACCGTTTCCCCTCGATCCTCCCGCACGAGTATGTGCATAAAATAAATACGTCATATTCGAGTTTCAAATTATTCAGCTTGCAACGATCAAATGAAAATATTTACATCGTACAATTCGAATTATCTTCATCTTATTCGCGTTCGCCACTCTTATACATATATCGTTTCCTTTTACACAGAGTACATTCAACTTTTCCTACATTCTTCTCGATATCGACCCACAATTTCCATTCGATGAAGCGATATAATCCTTCGGCCAATATGTACAATGTACACGTCCTTGTCACCGTATGTGGATTGGAAGGGAGTCGAGCAAACACATTTCAGCCATCTCCTGTCGAAGGTTAAACACTGCGGGGTTGTAACTTTCGAAATATTCGGAAGATTCTGAAAGGTCGGTCCACCATCCGTTGGTTGAACAGGCGGGGCGAAGAATGGCAAAGATCGACGGAAGGAAAGGGTGAAGGAGGGTGCGTAACGGGAACTAATATCGTAAAGCCGCAACGTGCTCTGATTAAACATTATGTGGGTCCTAACGTTGCTCACCGCGACGATAGCTGCTCCTGTTCTTACTGCTACCTACGGCCAAGATCTTATCCGTTCCAATTGTTTCTTTCAATAAAGGAACAATTTCTGTCTTATTTTACTTCTGTCTAATTAATATATATTGGACTCCATCTTATCGCAGGATTCTCGAAACGAATGTTACCGAGTAAAAGGTAATATTTGAATATTTCAAACAATCGAACGCAACTGGAAAAATTAGCCAGGAGCAAGGGAGCACAAGGGGACAGCTGGTTTTTTTCGACTCGCACTAAAAACGTTTACGAGCTTCGCTGGAAGACGACGTGTACCCGCTTCGCTATAATTTAAGCAGCATTTTAAACAACAATTCAAACGGTGCACGGCCAGTAGGTAACATAAAACACCGGGATCGCAGTCGTGTTCCGGGGTGTTGCTAATGAGTAATAATTTCGCCGACGTGTCGGTAGCTCCTCGAACTTATTCCGTGTCTCGTCTCGAGTATCTTTCGGAAGCCGTTGCGACTGTACGTCGGATGTTCTAAATTGCGCGGCCACGACTTTTATTAGCGGAAGGAGACAGCCGTGGCATTTGCATGTAATGGTGCACAGGAGAGGGCTGCGTAGCAGTGACGAGGGCGAAGAAGAGGAGGAGGGCCCGGTTCGAGAGGAAGAATGTTGGAAAATATGAGGGAGGTTGAAAAGGAGCAGGGGTAGAAGACGGTCGGTAGGGAATGTAAGGCCGTAATTAGAGTTTTAGGGGTTCTATGGGGTGGTTGTTCGCGCTGCTGGCCTGTTATGGGGGCGGAGAGAGGTGGCGTCAGCCAGGACGTACGAAAGGGGACGCACGCCTCCCTTACGACTCTTACGAGGGACGGAATGTTTGCCAACAGCATTCTAATACGTCATTCTTTATTGTAAAATTAAAATTTAATCCGGAGGATCGTATCGAGGCCCTCCATTTAGCGCGGGCACGAGATTACGTGTATTTTAGGATTGGCGTGCTGCCGGCTGGTTTATTTTTGAGAGATTCGGTCGCCAACCGCTTCACCGCGATACCATTCCAACGACGAGAATTATGCATGCTGCGTGTCGTACGATTAACAAATGTAAGCGCCCTTTTAAAGCCGAAATACAACGAAAAAGGATAAACGGGCAAGAGAATATTATTTTTTGTACTATTTAAAACGTAAAACGAATTGGCGAGCGCGACGAGAAAGATTACGTTTTTGATCAAATATGTTGGAATCGTCGCCGTTTGAAAGATCGGACGTCCCGTTATGTCTCATTCCATGAAACATAGGAAATGAAACTGATGTAGAAAATAAACGAGGCGTCACGTATGCTAATTAGACGTTCGTGCGCGAGTGACTCGCACGAATCGCACTCATAGACCGTTCATAACGCGTCGTATTCGGCGAGGATATATCGCAATTGCTACGGGACATGGACGATTTGTCGGCTTTGTACCATTTCCAGTAACGTTTCCAACTCAGCGCCGGTGCTACCGATGCAATTTACGCGGGTCGCTATAGCATTCGAATTATCGCGCTCGCACGGTTTCATGACGTCGAATAATGGAAATTCTTTCTCACGTGCGCTACCACCGTCCTCTATCGTCGTCCACGTTTCTTTTTCTCTCGACGAAATCGAAACCTGCGTTCTCTCTTCGGCGAAGAATGCGAACACGGATCATCTTTCTCCTCGTTGTATCGTAAACAGCAATATTTTGTACAGTCGGTCCAGGAGACGAGACAAAGAAAGGCGTATCCTCTGACAGATGAAACAACTAGACGTTACGTGTGTCTTTTTCCCTCTTTCTTGCTTTTCCTTTTTTTTTCTTTTTCTCTCTTTTTTTTTTTTTTTTTTTTTTTGAGGTGCAATGTGAGCGCGTTGCTCGTGCCATCAGACCGGGTCGGGGGCTTCTCTTATAAATTTCACTCCCAAGGTGACTTTACAATTTCGTGGGAGATTAGAGCGCTTATTGCCAGAGAAGGAATAGCTGCACAGTCAGCCGCCATGTAGATACGATTCCACACACCGTGAAAGGCACCGCCATGTCGCGCATCTGGGTAGAGAGCCGATCTCGCCGGTTTCACTGTTGTGTGCGTAACGCGTCCCCACTCTGGTTGGCTGAATGCGTGTGCGTGAGGCAGATACACGGCAGATAATGGGAGGCACCCTTATAGATGACGTTTGGGTTCCACCGGGAACAATGGAGCGAACTTCTCCCCTCTCACCATCCATCCTTGTCGGAATCCTTTATTACCACCCCGTATATATACGAACGGCATACCCTCATATATATCCACCCCCCCTTCTTCTACACCCTTCCATGACACGGTACATAGGCGCGTGTTGGAACGCATAGCTCGCCACACACACCAGAGCGAAACGAGCTGTCCAACCAATCGGGATTTAAGCCTATTGCTAGTCCTGATGGAAGCTACGCTATACCAACGCACACTAACGCGTGACGAAAGAGTGCGTGAGCACCTGTACGTATAGTCTCCCGTGAGATCGTTTCGCCATTTACCTTTTGCTCTTTCTTTCCTTTCCTCTCGTTTCTGCCCGACAGATTAAAGACACCCACGTCGCAACCGCTCGCGGTCGAACGCGTGTTTCTATCGCTTCTTGCTCTGGTTCCCCTCGAGAATGTCTAGATCGTAAGTCAACCGAGCGGTACGTGTAACGTATTTGGATGAGATCGATAATTTTTACAAGTGAACGGCAAAGCCGAGACTGCTTTTAGGCTGACGACAGATGGATCATCCCTCGCGTCTATCTTTCTCCTCGGATTGCATCTTTGGTCGCGTTCTTCGCCATAAATAGCTACCCATCGAACCGGTGCACAAATTTCTTCCCGTCGATGACGAGAATATCGACGCGACAGGAAATACGAAAGAAGTATATTTTACCGCCTGCCACGCGATTTTAAGTCCTCGGATGTGTGCTGTTACTCATACGTAGGTATCGCGACTGGACACGAGACGCTAGAAACCGGTACGTAGACGACGGGTTTCATAGTTGGATAAAGCGATCACACGATTCGAGTAACGTCGGTTCTTATTGCTAGAGATCGCCGCTGCCAGAGATTTCCAGATTATTACGCTGCGATCGTTTGTCAAACGAGCGAATGGAATTACTGGAACAGTCGGAGCGAACTCTCTTTGGACATGTTGACAGAGGTCGTTTTCTCGAAACGGATCTCGGTTATCGTAAAATTTCCAGCCGACAAATAGAGCATCGAACTTTGATAACCTTATCTTCGTACCTCTTATAGCAGCGCCTTAAATAAAAAACTAGTGGCTACATTTAAAAACGATAAAGAAAAAAAGCAGACATTCAAAGATAAGAGATGCGCGTACCGTGAAACGTAGAAAGTGAAAATGTCATTCGACAAGATGAAACTCGGCTCACTTTGCCAAAAGTTTTAACGAGGCTCGCGACGACTTTAACTTTTAATCACGTCTTCGTCCGTTCGCCGTCTAAAAAAAGCCACCGTATGACCAGCGGCTAATGTATTCGGATACGTGACATCATATAGCAGATATGCCTGCTATCCGGCTCCATTCGAGGAATTCCATAGACAATACCGAAGAGAGGGCGGAAGGATGTAGGAAGAGAGAGAGAGAGGGAGGTTCGCGCGAACGAAAAGGCAGCAGCATCTAGTTTGACAACAGTCGCAAATCGCGCGGTGGCGGAGGACGAGGGCGCTGGCGTCCCTCTTTGTTCGAGCGGCTGGTCCAGCGCTGGTGCCCGATCCATTCATAAATATCTCAAAACGGCTTAATTTCGCGGCACTGCGGGCAAATAAAATCTCGAGCCGGTGAAAAATGTAGACAGGCCGAACGAAGGGGGAACGGGAGAGAAGATACGGCCCAGGCACGACCCACGAATCGCTTGATCGCCTTCTCGGGTCACTGCAGCCTCCGCTAGAGAACGGCCGAACGAGCCAGAAGGCTTCGTTCCTCCGTCGTTCCCTGAACGAGAAGGACGCCCGTGTACGAGCATCGGACAGAGACGGAGACTGGGCAAAATGGTCGCGATAACTCCTCCATCTACTCGCTCTTTCTCTCTTTTCCTCTCTCTCTCTTACTTGATGGCAATTCCAGGCTCCACCATGGTCGAGCGATTTATCCGGCTAATCCTCGCACTTTTCGTGGCCGATTTGCCATCCCCCGCAAATATCTAGCGAACCTAGACGCTTTAACCTCGCGTTGATTGGTCGCGGTGACTTGTCCCTTTCTCCGGGCCGATTAAAGCTTCCCGGAATTTCTTACCTTTCCACGGTCGTAACCTCGTGGTTGCCCTTATTCGACTCTCGCCGAGCGATCGCTTGGCGTTCGAAGTATACGTGGAACTGGAAAGGAATCCAGGTGTGACGACAGATTGCGGAAAACACGACCTAGCACCCCGTGTCGACATGAGCGTAGGAAAAAGTCTGTCTGTGCAGCTGCTGGAAAGAGAATGTAAAGGAGGGAAAGAGAGAACAGTCGGAACAGACACAGCAGATACCGAGCATTACCAGCGAGATTCATTTATGGTAATTTTATGCGCACCGCTGATCGCGGGTGATTATTGTAATCGGTACACGAAAGGACGGCCGATTAAATCTGGTCGTTTAATTTAAGCGTGACATTCCGCTGTGTGTATCGGTGGTGGCACCGTCTATGTAATTTCATCTAATCGATACGTTTCGATCGTCTGGAATGACGTATAACCCTGTTTGTCTTTCCTCCGTCGATATAAAATTCCAAGACTTAACCACGCAGATAGGAGTTCGGCATAGACATTTTTATAAAGGCGAATCAACGGCGTACGAACACGGAACTACATTACGATTAAAACTCGTTGGCAACTGTATCTCCGTGCTATCCGGTTACTCGAGCGCGTTCTTACTTCTTTGAACGAGCCACCAAGAATTCCAGAGAAATTTTAACGAATCCCGATCTCGTTAGGAGTCGGCACGATCGGCTCTTTGCGGCGTCGTTGCGAGTTATGCGCGCTTTATGACTCATCCTTGAATTTACTCGGCTAACGCGAGGCGGGTTGCTTTTAGCGGACACACGAAGAGGAAGAAAGGGGTTGGCGCGTAGGAAAAAGCGAGCACACGGAACGCAAATATATGGGAACGGTTAGGTGTTGCGGCGAATGAGACGTGTTTACCGCCAGTGAACACGGCCAGTCGGTGTTTTCGGTGAAATAATAACTCAGGGTCGCGTAAATAATGCCGAATAAAAGCGACAAGGTAAGTGAAACGTACGACGAATAAAACTCGAGACGCGAATTTACCAGGCGATCGACGCTATTCCGGCTGTCAGTGGCTGTATCTCGTTTCCATTTCAAACTGCACGGCTCTTTCCACCTAACGCCTCCTAACTCCTCCATTGCTCCTTTCATCCGTCCTACGAAACGTCGTTCTATTTCTATCCCTGTTCGAACGAAGTGGACGTAAAGTGTGCTCGATATATTCCACCTTATTTATTAATCGATTTACCTTTACTTTTTCGTGGCCTTAGTATAAACTCGTCAAAGTCGAAGGAGACCTACAGTTGTTGAACCTTGCTGGCTCCACGACGTGGCTTACGTACAACAAATGGGAAACGCGCGTTTAAATACCTCGAGTCGCATTTCGTATTCTTAATCGAGTTTCTTTAATGGCGTCCGTGATGCGAACGAATAAAGAAAGAGGGGGGGGGGACGGTACGGAGTAATTTACGCAACGAAATATAAAGGCTGTACGGTGATATTCGACGGACGGTGAAAAAGCGCTTGTTGACCGATAACCACGAAGCACCGTCGGCCGATAACACCGTCGTGCGAATGGCCAGACTCAAAATGGCTGTTAAAGCAACGCCGTCATTGTTTTCGACCGCGTTTCGGAAGAAGCGAAAACCACACAGAACGTACGAGGCGCGCGCTTGACGTTTAATCGCTCGTCTAGATTTACGATAACCTGGGCCTCTATTGGCGTGGCTATTGTGGTGCGTACGGCAGCCCACCGTTTCGTTCCGCTATGAACGACACTCCGCTCCACTTGACGCCGCTTTTCTCCTTTTTGCTAGACCCTCGAAATTATTATTGTTACGATTTCACGATTGTAAATCGTAATCGCGTTAAGCATGATTTTTATCGCTTCCGATCGACGTCCCGTTCTTGTCGCGTTAACCGCACGAAACGTTTCCGATGTAACCGTAGTAGATTCTTTTCTTTTAGAATCGAGCTAATAGCACAGAAGTAAGACAGAAGCGGAGGAACGCAACGCGGATGATTTTTTCCACGCGGCGTGCACCTTTCTCTTTGTGATTGCGAATTCTTGGCGCACGGCGTAATTTGTGGCGATTTCCATGCGTTTTTCGCGGAGTTGCGCAATTCCCTTGGTCGTTGCGCCAAGACATCGGCAAAAACTCGACGAGGTATCCCCACGGGTATTTAGCAGACTTGCGTAACCATCGTTTCTACGATTGCCGCTATGCACGAAATAAAAATAAGAAGGACTGATAAGTATTGCGGGGTGAACGCGCACGGCAGGATCGTTTTCCACGATTTCGATATCGCAGCGGATATGGCCCTTGATGGTCACGATGGTCAACCTGATACTGACATTAACCGTCCTGGAAACGATTTATCGCGTCTCTGGTTATCGTACAGGGCGAGAAGAGTATGGAAAGTAATCGAAGATTGCCGGATACGATGACACGTTAACGTGGGGTGTGTCCAGGGGCGGAATGTCATCCGAAGCGTATTTCTTATCGATTCGCATGTAGGATCGCGAAGCTGACAGTTTTCCGATCATTCGGAGAATCTTGAATATATCGAGGTAACTTTAGATTTATTTCGCTAAACCTTGTATTATAGTTTAACCATCGTTGGAATATGAAAAATAATTGCCATTTACTGAAATGGCTAATAATTACAAGATATCGTAATGAATAATTCAACGACGTTTTATCGAAGAATACGCGGGTCGATTAGAGCATTCGAAGGTAAACGTTGAAAATTCTAGAACGCTGCAGAACACAATGAAGCAGTGGATAAAGAGGATGAAAAGAGGGAAAAAAAAAGCAAAGTTTTCTACCGAATAAACGGAGCGAAGCTTCGAAATGACCAACCCTCCATTAGTGAATCCATCTCGAACGTATAAACTTGGTTACATGTTCCAAGTTTCATGCACCGCCCCTCGAACGCCCTATTTCAGCCAGCGAATTAACCTCGCGTCTCTTCGCTGCACGAGAGATAAGTTTTTCCCGAGAGAAACGGTCGAGCGTAATCGAAGCGTTTAAAGTTCGATTCCATGGATTTCGTATAAATTCGCCAACTTAAGAGGACAACCGTGCGATCGGCGAACATTGATAGAATCTCGGTAGTAGGAAACGCGAGCAAGGAGGGCGGCAATCGTAGGGGAGGCGAACACAGCCAGTCAGGCAAACTTCCGCAATATCCTCGTCTACTCGACGAACGGTGAAGCCGCGTGCGGCGACCTAAAGCAGGTATTAAACTTAATATATGGCCGCAATTAGGCGCAGGCCCTCGCCCTTCTCGTTTACAGGCTGCGTCCTGTAGTACCACGCACACGCCGTATCACTCGGCTGCCCTCTGCCAAAATGGACCACCGCCTGTCAGCTATAACTCCGTTGTCCCTGAATCACTCGCGACTTGCTGTTAATTAACGAGAATTCGCAGGCAGAAATCACGGCTATCATCGTCAATCACCGTCACCGTGCTCGTTTCGTGTCACGCGATTGCCATGTAATAGAATCGAGGAAGTTTCGACGCTTCCACACGAACGTGGAACGAACCACGAGTTCGTTGGTAATGGAAAAAGTTGGCGACGAGCGTGAAATTGTGCGAAAAAATTCGTTTCTTCGCGTCTCTTTTTCTTCGTATCGCCAAGCTGTAGGATTGTTATGAGTCTGTTGATTTATGATTAATCAATTATCAATCGCAAATGTAAACCAGCTTATCGCGCTATTAACAAACAGAGGACGCGAGAATGAATGGTCATAAAACGAGTGAAAATGGTCGTTGTAGTGTGTTAGGGAAATAGTAGGAGGGGATTATCTATTGTGCCAGACTGGCAGACGCATATTACACGCTTCTTTCGTCACTTTTTTTATTAATCGCATAGTGCGAGGTTATCGGCGATCTTCGATCGGGGGTTATCGGTGCCACGCCGTTTGAAAATAACTAACGTCGGCCAATTTCCTTTGCAGCGTTGTCTCGCCTCGTTCCTCTCCACGTTCGAAACGTCGCACGCGTTTACCTTTTCCTCGCCGCGTATTCCGCTTGTTTGAACGAAAGCAAAGGGAGCAGGAGAAATTGAAAGATATTCGAAGGAGAGGAGGAAGAAGGTACATAAATTAAGCATTCCCGGGAGCAAACGAGCTTCACGCCCAGCTGTTAACCCCGTCCGACGAAATCCTGGCCAGACAGCTCCCTCCGCAGGGGCGGCAAGGACGGTTATCTATAAATTCTGCATGGACATTAGCTTGATCCAGCGAAATTGTTGATAATGCTCGCGCCAGCGCTCGGCCGATGGTCCCGTAGATATTTATGGTGGTTGAAGCGTGTGGGGACAATCGGGTTCACCGGTGGTCGAGAGAAGAGAGCAACCAACGAATTCTGAGAGCGGTGTGGCGCGTGTAGAGCACAGAAGAGAGAGAGAGAGAGAGAGAGGAGACGCGAGGGCTTGGCAAGGAGGGACCGGCAGAGAGGATGCAACGAAGGGTTTTCTGGCTGCTTGACTCGCCCCTGGCATGATATGCCGCCAGCAGGATGGAATGGTTTTCCCTCCGGTTGCCAAGGTAACCTATGGCCCACCCTTCCAGCTTCAGCAACCACCCTGTCGCTGTGGCTGCACCGGCCGCGCGGGCTCTCTCGCTACGTGAGCTAAACTCACGCACACAAGCTTGCCGAAAAACCACGTTGGTTCCGTTGTTGTTGCCTCGCACACCGATCTCACGACCATAGCCGCACCGTACGCACAACCACTACTATCGCATCGACACAGTACATGGATAGGAATTCGCGAATACGTGTAACCTCGTCGGAGGCTGTGCACAAGCGCACATACACACCCAGTGAATCCTGGACCGCACTGCTGCGAACGGCCATGCTGAATTCAATATCAGCATTCTCCGCATTCCCTCGCGATTTTTCCGTTTTTTCCTCTTTCTTGTCTGGCTTTGAACAATGATGACAGGATGGCTCATGCCGCGTGTTACTGGCTGCTTTGCTGAGAGTGTGTCGCAAGCTTCCAGTTCTCGAAGCATTGTTCGCGAACTAGAAAATGGAGAAATACGCCGGTTAAAGGCTACTGGAGGATACTTCCACGGGATTTGCGCAAATTTCACGAAAAGTCGTCTATCTCTTTATCTTCATGAAGCAAGTCGCAGTGAAATGAATTTTCTCTGAAAGACAGGGACAGATAAAGAGAAAAGATCGCGTTAAAGATATTACAAGCATAAGAATATTGTTCGTTTTCAACTAATCGGTTACAACGCGATTTCGGCACGAATCAACGACGAAATTCATCGAACACGGAATCTCGCTATCTTTTAGTAGTCGGTAGCGCGTATTTGCTTCATCACGTGGCAATCATATAGCCACTCAGCGTCTTCCCGAGAATGATGGTATTATGGCTGACTGTTCATCGCGCCGGAGAACCGGTTCCTCAGCGACGAACTGAAAATGCCGAGCCCACCCTTCTACGCCGCCGGCCAAAAGTAAAATTACGTTCGAGCCAATTGCGAAAATTGCCCGTGAGAAGTTTATCGCGCGTCTATGGTGCAACTTGCGGCCATCTTACGCTGCGTTCTCTTCTGTATAAATCGCAAATAACCAAACTGTGTTGGTTATTTGATACTTCTAAATCTCCATTCGCGTAATTTCTTAGTACTCGGTGATTTAACGATGGAAGGTTCAAAGATATCAATTAGGATAGACAAATGTAAGGTTTACGTAATTATTTGGATGGAAATGATCGCGTGTCGTCTCGGATAGGTTTTTAAAGGACTGGGTAAGCAGAGTTTTCAGATACGAAGCCAGGTAAAGGCAGGTGACACAAGCATCAGTTTTTACCTGGTTAGCGCGGCCATGTGCTTCGATAGCTACCTAAACACCATAAAAAATTCAGTGTGCTCAGCGTATCCCATTTTACGACTTTGACTCTGCGGGTGCAGAGAAAGTTGGACGAAAAGATATTTCAAAAAAGGGTTCAATCTTTCTTTCCGCCTATTTACAATGAACACGTACACTTTTTTCCCCCCCAAAAAACTTTCTACTTTTTACCTCGTTCAACCCCTGCAATAAACTGACCATCCGAACGTGTTGCTTTTTTTCAGCGAAAGAGAAAGCCAGGAGAGAGTTGAGATTTGTGACTCGACAGGCGAAACGCAGGTCATTCCGTGAAAAAACATTGAACTTTACGTAACGAAAAACCTCGTTCGTAAACGGGGTAGCATTCTTTTCCTTCTTACGATCGCCGGACGGTCACTAAACAATAAACGGTGAATTTATATGGTCGAAAAAACGTGAAATTAGTAGCAGTTTTATAGCACGTAGTTGGTGCTCGCGGCTAATGACACTTATGAGGTTGATGGATCGACTAATATGTAATAACCGGCCAATGCATATCGCTGGGCAATTACGTAAGCGAGTTTAATAAATAAATCAATAATGGATGATCAAAATGGAGTCAATTGGCCGTATAGAGTAACAGCTTTCGTGAACGAAACTCGTCTTCAAGATCGATCTCTGTGCGTCAGCGAAGGGAGCTTTTAATTTCAAACGTACAGCTATCGAATATAATTTAATCGCCCAACCCTTTGCACTTCTTGCGCGCTCATTGTACCGAGCCAACAGTCGACTCTTTCTTCCAAATTTTCACTATCAATGTGCCAATCATTCGAGTAACTTGCGCGACACTTTATTTACCTTGGACCAAGGGGACAACGAGCGTGGTAAGCATATCGACGTGGCAGGAGTTGACTGTGGTAGTGCAAAGGGTTAAAAGGCAAATTTTCCTGCATAAAAAAAACTAACCTAGGCAAATCTGCGTTTTTGACGTTTCCAGGGCCGAACGGTTGTCCGAGGCGTAGGGGTCGACAGACGTACACACGGTTCCAGACGCTGGAGTTGGAAAAGGAATTTCACTTCAACCATTACCTGACGCGACGGCGACGAATAGAAATTGCGCACGCCCTTTGCCTCACGGAACGACAGATCAAGATCTGGTTCCAAAATCGGCGGATGAAGCTGAAGAAGGAGTTGAGGGCGGTGAAAGAGATCAACGAGCAGGCCAGGCGGGAACGGGAGGAACAGGACATGATGAAGAAGCAGCAGGCTGAGAAGCAGGCGAAGATACAGCAGGAGCAGCAGAACGCCGCGCTGCAGCATCAGCAGCAACATCACGTGAGCGGTCTCGACAAGACGCAGAGCGATCTTCTGAAGGCGGTCAGTAAGGTGCCCACATAGGAGACTTTGCTAGGCCGGTTGTCTTTCTTTTAAAGAAGAAACAAGAGACTGGACGCAGCCTAGACGCATACATCGAAGCGAAGTAGCTGATAAGAGGTTGGCCAAACGTGTAGAGAGAGAGAGAGAGAGAGAGAGAAAGAGAGAGAGAGAGAGAGAGAGAAATCGAACTAACGCGGGCAAGCACGAAAAATGCACCTCTTCTTGCTCTTCCGGCGTGAACCGACTAGGACACGAAGGCCTGTCTCTTCGGGACTTCTTTTTCCTCCCGCTCTCTTGACTGAGAAGAAGGTGTTCTCGCGTACTTTACGTAGTACGCGTACTACGAAGACTTTATCGAGTGATCTCTGTTCTCTTGTTTTCGTATCGAGTTTTAAAGAGAAGAAAGGGAAACGGAGAGGAAACGCAGTAGAGGACGGTTTTACGAAGGCGAACGATTACGACTCGGAGTAACGACAATAGCGCAGCGTGTTGTGCCATTGCCCCTCTCCGATGAGACTCGGCGTCGATAAGAGGCAGAGACGCGCGGGGATCGCAAAGGTTGCGGAGGAAACGAGGGAACCGAGAGAGAAAAGCGCGCAACGATGTTTGAAGTTGTCTGTCTCTTTTGTTTTTTACGGAAGAAGAAAGGAACGAAGGAGAAATGGGATGCGGAAGAAGTAATCGTAGTCGTTAGAAAACAAAGAGAGAGAGAGAGAGAGAGAGAGAGAGAGGAGCGTAGTAGAAAAGCGAAGCGTATAAAAGAAGCGAGAAGCACACCCTCAAAAAAAAGAAAAAACGGAAAAAGATATTTAAAAAAAAAAAAAACACTACGTACTTATTTGGCTGGGCCAAAAGGAAGGACCTAGCCTGTGACTGATTCCTAGAGCGTATAATGTAATAATTGTTAATCGGGCGCGACGAGTCATCGCGATTGCCGGGTGATGAACAGCGGGGATGATCGGTTGGCGCGATAACTGCCACACAGACATACACGAGGAGCAGCCAACGATCGCGCGTCGGAAACCGACGAACTAGAATTAGCTGGAACGAGGAGAGGCCGAAGGATTAACGCCGCCCTGCCGTATAACGGAAGATCTCGTGTACGGCAGCGCCGACGAGACGATCAATTAATACCGACGGAGGAGTGGTAGGGAGTAATTAAACGAGGCTGTCGAAGAATTCGTCTAATTCCGCCGAACGATCAAAACGGAGGGAAAAAAAGGGGGGACACGAAACTCGTTGCTCTCCGCCATGCCATGGAACATGGACGATCGCGGGCCTGACCTTTTCAAATTTCTCTATTTCAACTTTGATCGATTATTCTAATTACCTCTCATTCGCCATACGACAGTTACCAACGTTGATCATCGCGATATCTTTTCTTCGCATCTATATCGGAACGTCTACGTATATCTGATAGCTTTCTCCGAAATATTCCGATCAAAGTTTAGTTGGTCGAAGAGAGTTTCTCTATTGCCGATAGAAGGATACGGCGAGAGGATGAGTGAAAATCGAATATCACGGTAGATCGGATGTAGCTTGTTGTTCGGGGATGAACCGATAACGCGGGGTAACTCGCGTTACGATTAGTCTGGCGCGAGCGAATGAGCGGCGGAAAGGATGGCAAACGGATCGTATCGGAGAACTCTGGACGCCGTCGTTAAAACATAACATACCTATCGCGCGATTGCGGACTTTGAATACCTCGGATAGCTCGTTCGGATACCGCGCTTCTTACCGATTATAACGAAACTAGCGGCGCATGCATTCGACTGTATGCGCACGAGCAATTTCGTGCCGCTGGCCGACTTCTTTCCACGAGAGAGGAATTTAGTGGTACAAATCGATGCCATTTGCCGAGGTCCTTTTCCACAGTTAATTAACCGTGGTTTACGCTCGTGATTGCCTCTTCGAGACTTCGCGTTGTAATTAGGTAAATTAACGTGGCTCCCGATAATATTTCTGCCATTTCTGACGTCCGTGCCGACTACGCCAGATCTGCTCTCGCTGACGCAAATATCCTTTAACCGTTCTAACCGAACCCGTTGCGGATCGGTGTGTTTCCTTCGGTTTTTCGTTTCTCTTTTTCCTTTCTATACATTCTTTTCGTACGTTTCTTCGACCCGGATCGGCCATGTTCTCTCGCGAAACGTTGAAAAAGATCGGCGTTGGAACGCGTCGTTGCTTCGATTGGTATTCCTTCAACGATAAATTCTCTCTTTTCTAAAACTGAATGCCCGTCGGTTCCTCTCGATTGGTACCAGAGGTATTGGTCCAGAGGAACCCCGAGGCGCGGAAATTTATTTTTTTACGAGGAAATTTGACGAAACCACGATGAGCGATGAAGCGTTGCACGAAGATGTTGGGAAATCTGACGAAACTATACGGGGGAAAGATCGTTGATCAAACAGAAAACGAGATTATTATTCTCCATGTATTTTTTCGATCTCTCAATAACGATGTTTTAAACTATCTTGATTAACGAACGTTTCAAACGTTCGACAACGCCGTTCATTCCGATAAACCCGACCAGTACGACTGTGTTTCGAGTGAAAAATTGAAACGTTTCAGGTAGTAGTAGTCGATTTCGGGAGTGGCTGACTCGTCGATCGGCATTCACATTCATTTATCGCTTCAGTTAGATCTCAGATGATATCGCGCAAGGTATCGCTAAGGCTTTTACTAATACAAGATAACTTGTATGAAAGCAGCACGTTTTCCATATTATCTAAGATAATTTATCGTTACGCTATTGGCGAGGATCATCGTTTAATCGGGTCGCGGTCACGATCCATGACCGATCCCGCGACCATTTCGAACGCGACCTTCTTCCAGGAGAAATTTATTTTCCAACTACGATTGTTTTTTTCTTTCTTCTTTTCATACTTCTTCCTTCTTAATAACGTTATTCGCTCATTTCGCGTTGACACATGTTAATTTTTGTCTGTTAATTTTACGTAGTGTTATCATAGTTATATCGAGCATATTATATATAGCCGTGTTAATTCGAGTATCGAAATCGTTGAAAATGAACAGATGATTATTTCGTTCTGTTCCTTCCATCTTTTTCCTTCTTTCTTTTTTCTTTTTTCTTTTTTTTTTTCTTGGTCAATTCTTTCGTGTATCGTACATCGATTTGTTATTTCCGCGTCCGAGTATCTCTGTCAGTTACGCTTTCGCGTCCAGCATCACGGGACAGCAAGGTGCCTCCGCGGACGATAATCGAACGTACGAGTGGCCGTAGTAGAACGGAAAAGGGGCGAGAAAATCGGGGAAAAAAAGAGAAGAAAACGGGAGTACGCCAGAGAGAGAGAGAGAGAGAGAACGAACTTCTAAATACACGCAAGAGATTTTTACGCAAACAAAGACACATCACCGGACGAGTATCTCACTCTTAGTACATTAAATACGTAATTTGGTGTCAGGGTAGACCTTTTTCCATAGATATAGAAGCCGTTGTTGCTATTTACTTACGTAGAATTCGTAACGACGAAGAGGACTAGCAAGGGAAACCGAGAAAGAAATGCCGATCTTTCAGATTATATAAATTATTACCTAATTATTTTTTTCTCCTCCCCGTTAATGTCGATCCGTACAAAATATTCCTCCGCCATATTCCACGATTATCGATTCGGATGCCGACCGGTTTTTAATATCGTTTATCAGGAAACAGTTTAGATTGTATCGTCGTTGTTATTTCGTCTTCCGTAAGTTGATCTTCACGGAGAACAGATCGTCTCTCGAGACTTCCGCGTCGAAAATTTCTCGTTCGCCATTCCATGTTCCTGTCGAACGTTCTTTTCTTTATCTTTTACTCGCGATTTCCAGCGATTCCGTTGGTTTTGAAAATTTCGAAAGAAATTGGTCGACTGCTTATCGATCTGTTTGAGAAAGAGGTACGACGAATCGTTGAGGCACTGCAAACAAACGCATATACGTAACTCGAACCAAGAAAAACCGTGCGAGATTTGTTTTCCAGTAAGGCGGAGGATCTGTTGTACGAATCGCGCAATGACCATCTATTGTAAAATCATAGTGTACACAATACCGTATTATATATTGTTAAAAATAACGAGTACGTTATATATATATATATATATATATACACATAAATATATATGTATATGAACAAAAGGGGAAGAAAATTTGTTCTGCCGTGCTCGGAAGACAGACAAACAAATAGAAAAAAAAAAAGAAAGATTTTGATAGTAGTATCATAATGAAAATGAAATTTAGAATACGTATGACGTACGTAAAAGTACATACAAAGCAGAAAATTAGTAGAAAAAGAAGAAATGAAAAAAAAAAAGAATCTACGCGACAAAAGAATAGGAAGCAGGAAAAAATAAGATTTTGTTAAATCGAAGGGAGGAAAGGAACAATTTTTAGATCAGCTAGAGCAGCTATTATTATATAGTGAAAAAGTAAAGAATAAATAGACGTCCGTAATCAAGGTGAAATCGCATCGTTTTTAGGGGGAAAATCTAAGGAAAAGTAATATTGAGCGAGCGAGAGACCGAAAGAGAGAGGGAGAGAGAGAGAGAGAGAGAAAGGAAGAGAGAAAGAGAGAGTGAATGAATGGATAAAAAACCGTATTCATATTAATACTATACCGCTAATTACCTAAAGTACTATTATACATAAATATCGCCGTACGTAAAGTAACGATTAAGCTGAGCATGCGAGTTTACTCACGAGATGTACTCATGTAAACTATCTCCATCCACCTTCATCCCCACCCGTCCCCTTCTTGCTCCTTCAACCTCCACGCCACCTTCCTCAGACCTCCACATAGAGAATATACCTCTGCATACCGTAATTGTAACGATGTCTTAAACGTGTAACGAGCAAGATAAACGAAAGCGAAGAAAAAAGGAATATTACGTTTACGCGAACGACATAGAATATAAAATATAATAAGATACGGTAGGATATACGGTTCAGTTGATGGGAACGGAACGTTCCGAGGGAACGGGATACTCGGAAAAATATATAGTTGCCGCTGGGTCCCAATTAATACTGACGCAGTTCGATGAACACAGCCAACGACGACGATGACGACGACGACGACGACGACGACGACGTTGATAGTTAAGAGAATGGACGAGACGCGTATTCGATCATGCTAGAATCGAATTCATGGAACCGAATAGTTTGCTCGGTGAATCGTTGACTTGTTTCTTCCATATTTTGCTTTCCTATATGTTATTTCTACAATTTTTGTTTGCTTTTTGTTTCTTCCAACGACGAACAATCAGTTGAACACCTTCGACGAATTTTCCGAAAGACGAAGCTCGTGGCTCGCTCGAAGGAATCTGAACGAAGAATCGCGTACTCGGCTACTTGGAAAGTCCGTGTTTCCTCGCGATTCTCGTTTCTGTTCGCGTGCGACGTTAGCGCGGTTTACTTCTTACGATTTGGCCAGCGTGCGTAACGTTGTATTATTGCGACTTCTGGCGAAGCAACTATACCTTCTTCGGAGCAGGATCGAGGAGAATCGACGCACGTGGCCGTAGCGATGTAGAAGCGGAGAGAACTGTGAGAAAAATTGTCGACGCACGCAAGTCGTATATCGGTTCCGGTCCGCGTAATCTCAGTTACGGAATTTAACGCGGTAGCGATATAAACGCGCGACCTTGATCGGCGTGATACGTTGTTCGTGATGCATTTCGTGCTGCCGGTTTAAGGTTATTTCTGTTCTATATCGACAGTTTTCGGACGGAAAGTAATAAAAGGAAGGTGTGCGATCGCGCCTCAATCTTCTTCGGCTCAATGTATACGTAAAAAGAAATACGAATGTGAAAGAGAAAAAGATGAATGGAAAAGGGAACTGAGGACGTTTAATGGAAAGGGGGAGAGAAATTTTTTACGGGGGAAAAAAAAAAGAACATTAAAGAAGGGAAAAGATGCACGTGACGCGATCGAGTGCCGAGAATCGGTGTAACTATTTGTAGAAAAGCTTTACACGTGACTCTATTTACGAATTATTAATATTAATATTATTATTATCGATAATATTATCGACGACACTATTTTTATTATTTTTATTACTACATAGCATAGTTACGTTTTGTTTTGAATGTTAATACCGTTTGCGTGTACAGAGTCTGTTTTTTAAAACGACTTAAGTGACGCGGCTGGCCAGGAAACGTGGTTAGCGGAAGTGGCGGCGCCGATACGTCCGACAAATTAGGGATATACGTAACGCGTACTAAGTATAATTAATTATCATTATTAATTAGCTGAGAAGTTTGTACAGTAATCGCAACGGTGAGATTCGTAGCGACCATGTTATATACGTACGTATGTATTAAGTCTTTAATCGTTAGTGACTGCGGTTCGAAAGGAAAGAAAAAGAAAAAAGAAGAAAAAAATTCAATGTAGCTGTGTGTGTGACGCGCATATTCACACGAGCCTCTCGCCGAGAAAGCAGCGTCGAGTGTTTCGACTAAACGAACGAACGATTTGGGAACCTAGGCGTTTCCGCTTTCCACTCATCTGCTCGGCTCGCTCCATTCGGGACCCTAGTAACCGAATTCCGTTTATTCGACGTTTTTCCTTGAACCGTGTTGCCCGTTCATCCTCGAAGGATAAGTCGCGCTGAGACGTGCCTCGACTGCGTGCCGTCCTCTCGTTGTTTCTAATCGTAATCCCATTGACGAACAGTCTCGAACAACCGATCGTTCGTCGCGTGTTGCCAGTTGTTTACGTTACGTCGTTTCGTTGCATCGTTTCCATTGTTTTCTCTTTTATAAGCGTTCGTGTTGATCGTCCACATTATCGTCTATTTTTGCCCCCCTCTGTTTTAAGTTTCGTTGCGAGTACTTTACGTTCCCGGTGATATACTCAGTGTCGCCGATTTGTTACGGGAATTGACGTTAATTTTATGAGATTAATGAAGCGTGGCGCGTCGGAGAAGAACGTGGCCCGCGTTCCCAAATCATTCGGGCATAAAACCGAAGAGGATCAGCGCGTCAGACGTGAATTTTTAGAGTAACAGAAGAAAAACTGTGCGGGCGCCGTCCACATACGAAGCTTTCTCTCGGCTTATCTTTAAGCTACCTAGTGGCATCTACATTGTTATAGAATATTATTCCAAATAATTGACGCGTAATCATATCATATAACTTTCCTAACGCTTCCTTATTCTCTTTCGCACCCTCCCCTAATCTTACCTCCATCCTTTCATCCATCCCTCGCCAACCTACTTCCTTAATCATTTACCCTTCCCTCTCCTCACATCTAATCGAATTACTCGCTCTATTCTTACCATTATTATAGATGTATTATATTGAATTAAAACTGTATCGATTAGGTCTATACATACGAATATATATATATATATACACACACACATTATATGTATTACTATATATGTATTATATATGTATGTATATATATATATATACGTGTAGATTCACAAAAACACAAGTAACAAAAATAAGGAAATAACACGAACAACGTTGACAACAAAAGCATCGCTATTTAAGTAGTACAACTTTTGCCCGACTTGCCAAACTCGCGTGAAAAAGCAACAGGAATTATAAAGATGACGAACCAACCAACCAAACAACCAACCACGATCCATCGTCGCTCTTCTGGAATCGATTTGACGATTCGATAAACGTGAAATGGAATACGCGCGTGTCGCGCGGTGCTCTCGAGAGTGTTGGAAGATCAGAAGAGAAAGAAGGAGATTTGACGCGTGCACGCGCGTATGTGAACACTTCTCTAATCCGAATTAAGGAAATTGCGCGAAACGGAAACACTGTGGAGTGTGGCTCGAGCGTTGGTCGAAACGACGTCACAGCGTTTTGAAGCGCGGAAGAGAGAATGGAAGAGAAAAAGGGGATGTGAGTGTCCTTCGAACGGGGGACCACCTACGTCCGCATAAGTGAGAAAGAGAGATTAATTAATCGGAAGCGTGTGAATGAGAGAAATAGAACGAAAGGGAATGTTCGCGTGAATTGTACTATGTACGTGTATGCGTTGGGCAACGTGGCATAGATTCGACAGAAATCTAAATTTTCAGCTATTATCGAATATATGCGTACCGATTGGTAATGAAAAAAGCGACGAAAAAAAGGATGGAATTATTTAAAAGGATACGACATCGGAGTCCGTTTGACAGGATGCAGATAGAGCTAAAAATACGAAAAGATGAGAATAAAACGATGGAAGAATTTGTTATATTTTCTTTATTACGTACTAAATCTGATTGTTTATTTATGAGCTGTTTATTTTACATGTTTTTTGTAGTTTTGTTTTTGTTAAATGCGAAGCGAAAATGTAAGAGTGATTGAGACTACTGCCGAGTTGTATTTTCTTCTTCTTTTTTTCTTTTTTTTTTTTTCTCCTCTTTAATCATACAATTAATGCTATTATCGTTTTTTCTACGTTTCCGAGATTATGTACAGATATTTATAAAAACGTTGCGACTTCGAAAGACGTCGATTTCGTCTCGTAACAAGCGGAGAGCACTTTCCCGATAGGCCATCGGAGTGAGATCTCTCCGTGCCATAAAAATGCGCGACCACGATACGATACGATTCGATCGTCTTTCGAAGACAAAAGGAAAAGAAGAAGCAAGAATGTGTCGGACGAAAAAATGCATCTAATTGTAATATATTATCACTATATAAGTTTCTCTTTTTACTGTGTTCGTTAGAGAATCTTACGATCGATTTGCGTGTGTTACGCAACACCGCTACGCGCATAGACTCGGAATTGGATGTAAGCACTTTTTTCCGCAGACTCGAGTAAAATTTTCATTAAAATGTAAAACAACGTAGTTGTGCACGCAAACATAATAATTCCTTGGCTTCCATTGCTTACAACTAGTTCCGGAAGTCGATAAGCTGGACGAACGTGTCGGTGGTCTACGCTCTAAGTGTTGTTTCTATTATTGGCAGCTGTCCCATTTTTCGCGCGTGCGTCGAATACTGTTACTTTTAACGAGGGTTTTTTTATGGTAGTTCTATGCTCGCGAGTGTACAACATCGTGTGTATCCTGCCGGTTAGTTTCTTAGCGGGTCGATGATGCCTCGAGAATTTCACGTTCGAACAGAGAGAGAGAGGGGTAGCTGTCTCAGCGACTATTCGCGAGAACGCGAATTTTCCCTCTCCCCTTATCTCTTCCCAGTGAAACGATCGTGCGATTCTCGAACTTCCGTTTTGTTAAGTTCTTCGTCCTTATAAATAACTTTCGTCGGCTATATATCGTCCTGCGCCGTTAAACGGTTACTTAAATATTGTTTATTGTTTCGAGGATTAAGTATAATATACGCGAGTGATGGTTATTCTTAGAAAGTAAGTCGAAGACGAGCGGAAAAACGGAGGGAAGATAAACGTAACTAGAAAAGTAAGAGCCACGTAGCCGGGTTTGTGCACATGTCGCATTTTTTTAACTCTCGAGTCGCCAATGACAGTGGGATTTCGATGTCGAAAGTTTCTCTTTCGAGTGTTCGATGCTTCGACGCGATGTACTGTGATCGTTATTGTTTTCTCTGCGCAAAAACAAAAGTCGTTGTTCCTCGTTTTTTTCTTTTCTTTTCTTTTTTTTTTTTTTTTCTGTAGAACAATTCAACATCGAATTTCTTCTCACGGTACTGTTGTAGTTCAACTCGTGAACCATTCGTCGGAAGAACCGTGCACACGCGTTTTCGAATCTCTCCACAGACATACACATACACGAACACATATACATACGATATACAGGTGTTCACACATGCTCACCGTGCAAATTCGCATACGTAACGTACACATACTCACGCATGTACCATTCGAAGGTAAAAAGAAAAAAAAAAAAAAGAAAAAAGGCAACATACGAAAAAAAATATCAGAAAACCGAGAATATTTAGGTCTTATAATTATCGTCTTGCTGTACCTACGTTAAATGAATGGAAAGCCGTGTATTACTTCAAGAGTTTCTTCGATGTAAATATTAACACTACGTAACGTTAACGTTGCTCAGTGAGCGAGGGACCGCGGCGATCCATCGATCGGGTATAATTAATCGAGAGGCGACTTTGTTGACCGCTCGATTGATTGGTCGGTGGTGGAGAGAGCCGCGGTTGCTCGCGTGCCGCTGGATGATACCTAATTAATGTAATGCTAGAACGATAAGAGAGCGTAGCTGTCCTTCAATACCTACCTACCACGTTAAGAGTAATAAAAGTAACGGAATAATGGAGTCTCGTGTCTACTGACTATTTCAAGAATTAGTATTATACCGTACGATGAAAAAGGTGACGACGACGAGGGTGGCGATTGACGATGACATTGACAGGCGAAAAGTTAATCCATTGACAATGAATGTAAATGTATCCATTTTCGAAACTTGATGTAGAATTATACTCATAAGCTATATCTATGATATACAAACGAAATAAAAGCGTATAGTAAATTATAGGGTGCATCAATCTCTACGAGCCCTTTGCTTCCAAAAGTGTCTCCCATTCGAAACGAATTTCGTATTATCCAAAGATATATCCTTCGATACCGAGAAACACGGGTCTGCGTCTATCCGTTTATTTATAATCCTATTCGAATTTAACAGGAAAGGGAAAATTAGATGCAAATATCTCGAACTCGTTTAAAAAACTCAAATATCCATTCTCGTGTACGGCATTGCGAGTGGTTCTTTTTCCTTTTTTTTTCTTTTTTTTTTTTGATATTTCGAGCGAAAGGTGGCGAAACGTCAAACGGCCCGCGATTTCTGTCGATTCTCCGAGGCTAATTCCGAGAGTATCGAAGTTTACGTCTCGATTGCCCGTTTCCAGCCACTGGGGTATTATAGCGGAGCTCTCCGGTCGGAGCCCTCGCAAAACTCACCCTATCTCGACGCATTTTCGCCACTTTTACGCTCAGAGGGGCGGAACATTGAAATGGAAGCATCGAGTGGTCGCGTATGGCTGCAGATATTCCGAAATAACCGTATCGGTTTATACGCCATGGTTCCCCAGGTTCTCCTCCGATGCGACAGTCACCCATTTACCTCACTCACAATCCTCGTGTCCATTCACTGTCCTTAACTCGTAGGTACCATTGTTCGATCTGCACGGTCCGACTTTTGACAACTTTTATCTCCTTCTTTCTCGATCATCCGGAGATAATAACAACGTCAGTAAGTTAATTAAAAAGTTGATCGTGTCGGGGGTGGGAGATTTGAATGGCTCAGTTGCCAATGAACGAAATCCTAATGTCGATTGTGTAACGTTTTATTACTATTTTTTATTAAATTATGTTTGACAAACCGATGTACAACAAAAGTTTATGTAAACATTTTTCATATACAACCCATTACATTCGTCTATTAATTCGTAGTCACGTGGAATTAGTATTTAATATAGAGAAAACACGTTTTAATTATAATAAAAAGTAGCCGTAAACGGAGGTCAAACGAAGCTTATCGATTTGCATGTTTTCACACTATCCCGCACCGCAACCCACGAGGATTACCAACAGTTTTACACTTCTATTTCTTCGAAGCTTATTTTCTGATCACGTTAAAAGCTTTCTATAAAACGACGTAACACAAAGCGATTTGAAACAGAGCGGCGAAAACGATAGGTTGCGATACACAGCAGATACGATGCAATTTCGTTTGCAGCCGCTGTGGAAACAATGGCGATGCAACATCGCGCAACTTTCCGGGTTCTTCCTTTTGGCATCGTGAGGTGTGCGAGTTTCGGACCCGGAATAAGCGCAAGTCTGGCCATCTTGAACGAAAGGTTGTTCAGGTGTCGTTAAAAACGGTGGATGGACGCGAACAGTACGAAAACAACCGTAAAATTACCGTGTACAACTCGGCGTGTAACGTGCAGCGGTGGTTCGAAAAATTTACGGCCTTCGAGTATCGTCGATGAAGAACTCGTAAACGCCATATAATTGCGTGTAAACGTTTTTGTCGTCGCGCTACGGTTCACCAGCAACCTGGAGAACGGAAGGTCGATTACAGTGAAGCAACGTTCCTGGTAAATCTTTGAATTCGTGTAACGCGAGACTGTGATTTTCGAGCGATTATACGAAACCACTTTTGCACTGGTAGAAACGAAAGCTCAAAGCAGAGTAGCACACCGTTTATTTTAATGAATCGTTGCCGCCTCGATCTACTTGTCTCGACGTCTACTCCTATTAGGTTTTTCTTCAAAAATCTTCGTCCTTTCTTATAAACTAAAATTCATATTTATACGAACGAACTCCTACCGCAGCGTGGGGTGGTTCTACGAGGAATTAAGACAAAAATCATACCTGTAAAGATGTAAAAAGATTACGTGAATTTCATTGAAAATATCAGACATCAAACTACTCGGTACTTTACCCCTTGCAACTCAATCGTTAAAACGCGAATTTAACCGATCGGAAAGAAACCATCTCCATTTGCCGATGTTTGCACCGTGCAATCGCATTCGAACGAATCATGGCAAAAAAGAATTATTCACGGTAATTTTACTTTCTGGTCGAGCATCCGCGGCACGAGTAAAATATCGATTACTTCGTTGAAACGGGATCCTTGGAAAATTGTCTAACGGAGAACCGATTCAGCCGACAGAAACAAATATAATAAAAATACCGGCAACTACGTGGAAAACGAAAATCATTACTAATTATATCGAATTGTAATTTTCCGCGAACAGGTTCTATGGAATGCGCGAAACGCTCATTATCCTTGTGCCGGCGAAGCTAGGCTCGCGTTCACCTATCGCCGCGTATAATTCCCCATTTCCAATTATCCGTATCTCGTCAACAGTGTATCCTACGTTTAACGGGCCAGTTCGTACGCACCGGCTGAAACGAATGGCTGAACATGCGTTGACACCCACCCTTATCGCCTGGATATATCGAGCACCGCACGATTGCCAGGATTTACGGACGTGACTGGGCCCCACGTATAAATTCTTGCCTAGCCGGACGGATGAAAAAGCCTGTTTAATGTAAGGAGCAATTAAGAGTGTCGCGACCGACGAGCAAGCTGAATTAATAAAACGCGCAATTTACGGAAGACGTTTGGAAAATTTAGTTGCCGGTTCTCGCTGCGCATGAGGGAAAACCTTGTTAATCTCTTGGCTCGCGGAGCCAACGTGCAAGTTGCGAAAATTGTAAGGCCGAATGGAAGTTGCGTGAGTTACAAACTATTTGCGTTAATTATCTATTGCTGAGAATTATTAGTTGATTTCGTCGAATTGGGATTTTAGTCGCGACCGATGAGAAGGCTAAGTCGATAGAAGTAAAACTCGCAATTTACAGTTTTGTTGAATTTGGCGGTCAAGTTTGTTAATCTCTTGGCTCGCGGAAGCAACGCAGAAGTTGCGAAGATTGTAAGGCCGAATGGAAGTTGCGTGAGTTACAAACTATTTGCGTTAATTATCTATTGCTGAGAATTATTAGTTGATTTCGTCGAATTGGGATTTTAGTCGCGACCGATGAGAAGGCTAAGTCGATAGAAGTAAAACTCGCAATTTACAGTTTTGTTGAATTTGGCGGTCGAGTTTGTTAATCTCTTGGCTCGCGGAAGCAACGCAGAAGTTGCGAAGATTGTAAGGCCGAATGGAAGTTGCGTGAGTTACAAACTATTTGCGTTAATTATCTATTGCTGAGAATTATTAGTTGATTTCGTCGAATTGGGATTTTAGTCGCGACCGATGAGAAGGCTAAGTCGATAGAAGTAAAACTCGCAATTTACAGTTTTGTTGAATTTGGCGGTCAAGTTTGTTAATCTCTTGGCTCGCGGAAGCAACGCAGAAGTTGCGAAGATTGTAAGGCCGAATGGAAGTTGCGTGAGTTACAAACTACTTGCGTTAATTATCTATTGCTGAGAATTATTAGTTGATTTCGTCGAATTGGGATTTTAGTCGCGACCGATGAGAAGGCTAAGTCGATAGAAGTAAAACTCGCAATTTACAGTTTTGTTGAATTTGGCGGTCAAGTTTGTTAATGTCTTGGCTCGCGGAAGCAACGCGAAAGTTGCACAAATTGTAAGGATTAATAGGCTGTGAAAGTTAAAAACTATTCGTGTTAAATTGCTTACTGATAATTGTTAAGATGTTTATTTTTGCTAAATCGAAGATTTCGTCGTCCAGTGACACGAATTGTGCGCTATAGATTGATGTATAGGGATTCTCGTATGAAATACGTCGAATAATAGAATGTTTAGCAGCATCAATGGACGGATGAAAAGAAAGTCATAGAAAAGACCCTCGCATTCACGCGATTTAAATCCCTTCGAGTTTTCCTGGAGGGGTAGCATAAAGCTCTTACATATGCAATCCTATAAAGGACAAGATGAAGGACGCCGTATTACGATCTAACAAAATATGCGTATTTACATGTATATTTTACACAGATTTAATAACGTCGTTCTTCCACGCGATCGATCCACGTTTGCATTTCATTTCTATTAAACGTTTCTACTAAATTAATAATAACGCAAAAACAGAAAACAAACAAGTTGAATTATAGGAGGAATAAGAAAAATCAAATGACACGAAATATCAAGTTTCCTTCGACGTCTGCGATGTTGATATTTCCAAGCTCTCGCAATCTATCCTTGAATACCAGTTTGTAAATGCCAAGAAATTTGCCAACTCGTTCAAGACGCGTTCAAAAACGTACGTCAACGTCCCCTTTCGATATCCAACGACCGCGACAACGAGCAAACGAAATCTCGTTTAGCCCGAGGAATATCGTGGAACACCGAGAGCGGTAACTCATCGGATCAGTCGCGAGTATTGCGCGTGCTGGAATCTTATTTTCCACGGTGGAGAACGGGCCGGACCGGCATTGTTCCCGTAGCCGAATGAAACGGATCCTGCGCTATCCGCGGGCTCTTTGTCCCTATCCCGGTGTTTCCAGAGAGGGTCGTGCCTGTTCTCTCGGGGAGCAACGGCATTGGCAATCTGCGAGACTGGTGTAAGCCACGCGGATGGAATATTAATTCGTGGGGTTAGGGCTTCTGGTACGTGCGTGTACCTAGCGTTACGCACACGTTGCCACGCTCGTGACTGCTCGTATATCCACGTCGCTGCGAAAATATATATGCTCCGGGCGTGCGAGACTTCCATCCCGTTTTTCCTTCCCTTAGTTATTGGTTTCGTCGACCGGATAGCTGCGAGAGGAAGAAAAGCGGTAGACCAGTTTAGGGGTGCTCCGGCATCGAAACGCTACGAGCAAGAAGCACGGTGAATGGTGCGAGATCCTTGGAGGAACTTTTATCAAAACGTTGAAAAGGATGAGAGCGACTGGATGACACCTCGAGATGCTCGTCCCATGCGCCTCCGAATTACGCGTCTGCTCGGAATACGCCTGGCGATTTTTCGCCTTCTCAGCCAGCCTCCCATGGACGCTTCGGGATGGGAAACGATTCGCGGCACTCCTTTTACGGATCGGAATGCTGCTAACCGTGTTACACGCAGGGCGTGGCAGGATTACCGTAAACGGTGCTGATTCTTGCATTGTACGTGAAATCAGTGACTAACGTTCGCTGCTTATTACGCGTAATAGCGAACAGTGTATGGCGTATTATATAGTAACGATTGAGAGGACGAAATCAGAGAGAGCTGGCGCATTTGTTCGGAAGTTGCAGCCATGTTATTACGCGTTGCTCGATGTTCCGATTATTATCGAAGGCGGTAAATCAAGAAACTGGTAGCTACTTATCGTTTCTACGGCTCGGCTAGCCAGTATTGTTGCTCCATCGTTCGATAGAGTAATCAAAGTCCGATCCGTAAGATGGGAATTCTTTTATTTTAGATGCGTAGGTCTATACACATACACGATCTCGGTTAACCACGGATTTTCTACTAGTGTGAGAAGCTTGTACAACACATTGGAGAAACGTATTTTCATTTATCGCCCGCGTGTCTGACGCTTAAATCTCCTTTAAGTAGATCAGCCAAGTTCTAATTTTCGAGTGACCCTTTTTCAAATTTCAAATTATCGGCTAATCCGAACAAGAATTTATAGGAAATCCCTCGGACGGCAAAACCACGCGCTCTTTAAGATACAAGGCAAACGGTAAAAATGTCTAATCTGTGTTTCGCGTTGTGTCACGTCTGTTCGCGAAGATTACTCATTCGAGGATCGAAGGTTAGAAAAAAGACGAAGCACAGCTTCATCCTCGCGGTTGTTTCACGTGGACAGGTTTATTATCGCCGACCGTTCCTCTCGCTTATCTCAAACACGCACTCGAAACACCGCGGTCTTCGTTATCGTCTTCACGCACTTCGTACGAAGACGTACGCTGACCTCGGCTCTGTTCGCGCATCGAAACGCTCTGTTCCGTGCTGCGTGCGACCGTTCTGCACGCGCTGCAGTTTCTACGAATCGCGCTTGTTTATCGCGTTCGAGCCGCAGCCGCGTTCACGACCTTTTGCACTCTCCTTTCATCCACCATCTTCACGTTGTACCTGAATTCCCTGTTTTGGACACTGTCGAGTCCGTGATCTAAGATCCTGAAACTGCTGCGCGCCGAGAATCTCAAACGATATGTCAGAACACATGTTAGAATTCTTTTGATAATTCCGTTGTTCGACCATTCTCCAGTTCCTTGTAGCTTTCGGACATTTTCAGGAAATTCGTTGGAAATTTTGGTATGTTAAATCCTGTGTCCAAAAACGTTGTATCGTCTGAGAGGATAGTGTATCGACTCTATTTGGTTCTACGTTCTTATCTTTCACGATCGCTTTAGGACTTTTCTTAGCTCTCTCATTCATTTAATAAACCGACGATACATACAGAAATCGATACAAATCGATCAAAATACTGAAATTACTCATAGGCAGACTATTCCTACGCATTTATCCAAAATACAAAGAGGCAAAAATGTATAAAATGCGTATCATGCACAACGCACATACAGTGGAACGATACAAAGTGGAGTACTGGTTATAATGTTTGACAGGTAACACGAATGCCATTCCTTTCGTTGTATCCATAGAAATACGAGTTCGCGCAGCAACATAATCAGAATTGTATCGTTTACTTTCAACGCATGTGTCACTCGTCTAGTTACTCTACTTCGGTTAGACGCGTTAACAGATGTACGGAGGTAGCGTTTAAGGCCGCGCCTAAAAGCCCAGTTCAGTCGTTAATTCCACGAGAAAGAAGTCGCAGGCCCGAGAGAGGCATTCTACCCGCAGTTTCGGAGAATTACTCACAGTTCGGGGACCGAGTATAATTCAAGGGAGTGGAGAAATCGCGGGGTACGTGGAACTCGCGTCGCGTCTCCGACAGTTGTTATCGCGGCTCCGTATTCGCCGTGTTTCTCCGCAACGTTTTCGGTCCGGGACTAATTGAGATCGTATCTTTTTGGTGTTTATGGACGGTTGGAGCCGGCGGCGATGCAAATCGCGCGATTCAGGGGGTCGCTCGCGGAAAGAAACGCGGAGCCGCGTGCTCCGTTTGTTCGATCGCAAAGATCGAAGGAAGAAGCGCGACGACCGTCCCTTAACGATTTCCGATCGTCGCGTAAATAGCCGCGTTAACGTTCCCACTTAATGGCTATAATAGTCACCTAAATACGGATTTCAATTTAACGCCGAATGCCGCGGAACGATCATCGATACATATTGGCCGTGTAAACGGAATTTATCGCGCTCCTACGTTATTTACTTAACGCGGACCGCCGCTTTCCGCAGCCAGTTAAGTCGCTTTACGCCGGCCTCACTTTCCTTCTCTCTTTATCTCTGCCACTCGTACCCACAAATCTTACCGTATCGATGATTATCGGCGAATTTTTCCTAGCGTAGCTTCTGATTGCTCGTGTCGCGTTTTTAACGTAATGGCGTTTGCCATTGTTTGGGTTAAATATCGTTCGATATCAGGGGTAAGGTAAAGGAAACTTGGCAGTCGCGATTGCTATGTTAATATAGATCGTGTAATATTTAATATTCCTTAATATTTCTATACATTGTTGCTCCAAACCGAGAAGAAACGAACGAGCAAATTGATAAAAAGTGGAGTTGGATCGATTGGACTTCTGCGACGTCTTTTACTATTACGCGCCTTTTTCACTACCAAGTTCATTTATCGTAAGAAGATGACATAAACACTAGTAAATTCCAAGGTTAATTGAAGAAACTCCGTGTTTTTAACATCGTCGTATTTCAGTGCCCTTTAATTTATGGAGTTAATCAACCTGGCTACTGAACGACTCACGTGTAGACCTCGGATATTTACTCATAAAGATGTAAAAATGTAGGAAATATACATAATATTCGAAAATATGCGAAATATCCAAATTAGATATAGCATTCGTTATAAAATTTAATCGGCGAAATAAATTTCTCTTTAGGTTCCGTTTCTTACTTGTATTTATAGAAATAACATTTGCATAAATACTCGTAATGTACATATCATATGTCATTTTTACAATACTATCCGCTATTTCTTTTCATTTTGTTTCAAGAATACGCGAGGAATATTACAAAATACTAAATATAAAACATATGTATTTATTAATAGCAGTTGTTCAGTTTGGGCACGCGTATCTCGTTCAGGCATAACTCCGAGACTCGCGATTCTTTTCCTACGAAATAACCACGCGCCCTACGTTTCCTGGCTTTCCCAACTTTTGCGAAGAAGGTAAAGATCAAAAAAAAAAAGGAAGAAAAAAATGAAGAAATATTTGTGAAAAGAAATCACGAAAGAAAGCGTGCGAAGCAGCCCTAGAAACAATTCGACTCGTCCCCTACGGCAGTATCCGAGGCTCGAGAAAGTCGATGGTAACTGGAAGTGCGGTGCGAAAGTGTGGCCATAAAAATTTCACATTTTTAAAAAGACAGGGTTAAAGAAAGCTCTTTGATCTCGGCTGACTTTCCTTTTGCAGCGCGGCTGCCGGGTCTCCAGGTTTCACAAGGGAATATTTTTTGGCCAATGACGGAAACCTTCCCTTCCGTCAACGGGCTATCTTGATTGTGAAAAGTTTCTCCTCGTCCTGTCGGCCCCGGGTTAATCGTTTCGAGACTTTTAAGCAGTTCGTGTTTTCTAAACGACTTGGCACGACGTTCTCCGTTTCGCGAGTGCGCCCTGTATTCTCTGCGGAGTACTCGCTGCATAATTGTGTGTTGCATCGTGTAAATAAAGATTCCCATAAAAGAATAGTGATCGTGAGATACGGGTGAAAGTGCAACGTGATCGCAGCAGCGATCCGAGAGATCGCCAGCTGTAATTTAAATTACGAGTGAAATATTACGCGATGTTTCTTGTTTGACGTAATACGAAGATCACAGAAGGAATACGGTTGCCGTCGAAACTCCTTCCTCGGGAATCAATACGCGTCTCAAAATTGATCACACGAGCCAACTCTTTCTAGGTCGAATTAGTTTTACGTATGCGCTTGCTTCTCAAGGTAAACCAAATATTTCATCCCTTAATTATTATCTCGATAAAGTGCAACCTATCTAGCATGTTCCTCTAATATTTCTCTCCATTTTTATATCACTACGAGCTGTGTCTATCTCGAAGGACGTTAGCAAGTTAATTTATCGTGACGTTTCTCACAGGGAACTGCTGTTCATAGTACAACGAACGCTATCTTTTCTACTTTCTTGCATATTCCGTTTTCCTATATCGTTATCCTAAAACGGAACTTCGAACGCTTCATCGTTTCGCCAGCTCCGCCATACACATGCACGACGACTCGAGTCTCAAACTACGGGTCACGGCGTCCAAGCTTTCCCAAGGACCACCGCTGCACCGCCTCTCGGTTCTTCGAACGAATACGCGTACCTCGGCATTGTCTGCGCCATGTTCGGAACAGGGCCTGGCAGTAAATCACGATTCGTTGAAGTGCGTGCTCGAATTCTCGGGTTGTAGGGCGCCAAACGCATATTCTTAAGGACCATCCACGAAGGTCCTGCCCGAACGCTGTGCAGACATTGGTCCGGCAAAACTCCCGCGACCACGCTCTTCGTCCCGTTTGACGTTTGCCAGACGAACGTCAGAAATGTAAAAGCATCGAACGAAAGGAAGAGATTGGCCTCTTCATCGCGCTCGTTATTTTCTCCTCTGCTTTGCTCTTCGGGTAATTTTTTCACGAGAACGTTAGGCCTGCCAGATACGAGACGGGACAGACAGAAGTGGTGGATCGGCTGTAACGAAACTGTATCGTGGGGCACAAGCGTGTCACGAAGTCGAGGCGTCCCTCTGTCGGAAATTCTTCGCCGTGTAATTGGCCGAGTGGAGTAAATTGCACGGGGCCAGATTACGTGGAACGTGTCCCGAATTACGGGACAACGCGTCCACGCGAACGATCGCGAACCGTTGACACGTAACGTTTCCGCTTTCTCTTAGCATACCATTTCGTCTTCCTTTCGCGCGCCGTTTGTCAAAGAGGAGTACGTTCGTATGGTTGCAGACGCGTTTCGCGCGAGGTGGTCCAATGGCGGTTGAAACTTTGTAACACGACGATCGTTGATGATATGGTGGAGCGTTGGTTATTTGAACAGTGTCGTTTGGCCTAGAGAAATAAACGGTACGTACTCGCAAGCCACGACTTATGCACTCGTATTGCGTTACGAGGTACCTCTGAATTGCAGGGTACACGGTGTAACGTTGTTGGTTGCCAGTAAAGGAACAGCTTGGCGAGGGAATGGCGAAATTGTCGGCCAAATGGCTGTAAAAGATAGAGGAGTCGCGAATAGTGACAGATGCTTGGCTTTACATATTTTTCCAATTACATCACCGATAAGATAATTATGTAAACGCGTATTAGTAATAGAATCGTATCTCGTACTATTAATCTGTTCCGTATCAAGCATCGTACGTGGTATGTGGATATTTGCTGCGGCAATTAGCGTATAAATATGCACGGTCCGACTCGGCAAATTTTTAAAACGTCAATTTTTATTAATTTCATCTTCAATCTGAACCGCGGCGGATCGTTAGTTGGGTGAGCGTAACTTTTGTATTATTCATGCGTGAACAGGCCGGCTAGCCAAAACTAGAAAGTCAGCGGCTCGTTCGCGACGGAAAAATCGCCAGCCAACCGTAATTAACCACGACCGTTCAATTAACGGAACCGTTTTCGCGTTACGAAATCGAACGAGACGAGGAAAGGAGGTTTGCAGGATTACGATCGGTATCCCGCGAGAGTGGAACTCATCCCCGTAGGTCAACGGTGTAACGATGATAATCTATTGGTGGATTGAACGCAAGCCGAGCCATCGGTCGCTGTCCTTTCACGAATCATAAATATTTAGCTGCCGCGATCGAAGATCGATTCGAGGCTTGTTAGCGATGGTGAATGAAGCCGGTTAGCCAGACGCGATTATTTCCAAGCTAGAGGAGTACGTACATATAGATATCAAAAGATGTTTCGACCATCGAGAGACGTAACGGAGCTCGGCTACTCGTCTCGCGAGAATTTCTACTTGTCAGTGGATAATTATTATTAGGAAATGTACGAGTGAGATACGAACGATTCGATACGTCGAGCGTGAATATTCGTTTCTAATTCCATCGACGTTGATTGGTTTAATTTAATCATCCGACGCTAATAAGCGATCCAAGTGATTTCTTCATTGATCGACGACGCTCTTAGGATATTTGTCAAGGAACCTTGACTGGATAGAATATACTTGCGTTTAATACGATTCCAGAGAAGCTCAATCGAGCCAATCGTTGGCCAATTAACGCGTCGCGTCTTCTCTGTATATAATATACTTTCTTACGTACTTTTCCGCTTTCGACGCTAGTAGTTCGACGCTACACCAATTTATTTTCGTATAATTCAAACGTTACATCTTTATTTCCCTTTGTTTACGTTCTCCATATACACCACTGTAACGTGTTGCTATTAAAACACAAGCAAAGTGGCAATTAGCCTTTCGATATTTAAAGCGTGGACATTGGACGAGCGATAATAGCAAGAAGAAAAATGACTGGTTGTAAGGCAGATGTTTAGATAACGGAATCACGGATGGTGCACCCTGTGTTCCATAATGAAAACGGTCATTTAACGCGGCTTCATTTTCCAAACGATTCGGAACAACAATTACGGAGCGAGCGTACGTACATAGTGAGGACGCATCAGTCCGAGAAGTTCAACAGTTTCGTTACGACGGCCTCCCTCTGTTTAGAATCTTTTCCCGTCTTTGCGATACCATCGTGTTTCTCGTCTTTCTTCTTCCTTCTACCTCTGTCTTGCTCTTTCTTCTTTTTTATTTGATTATAAAACAAACGGCGGGACGATAATCGCGCGAAGACACGCTCGGTATCTTAATGCGGCCGCAAATAATACGTAATACAGTTTGCGCTCATAATCAACGTTTCATAATGGCACTTAAGCATCCACTTGTTGATACCATTTATGGCCATTGTATGGAGTTACATGTGTAAAACGGTCACATGGACGCCGGCATCGGCACGCACCCGTTCAAACTCTGTTAACGTTAATACGGCGTACACACGCACGCAGATTAACAAACTGTGAACACGCTCGTCGACTCCTAAAAAGCGATCGTCTAACGTATTTCACTGGGCCAACGAGAAAAAGGTCTGGTCTCGCCACCGCGGCAACGTAAAAAGTTTGATTTGGTCCATCGCGTGTTAGCTTTGTATTATATTTGAATCGTAGCGCTTAGCGCCATCCTGTTCTAAGGAACAAGCCACGCGTCCCAGTCAGTCAAGTTTGTATCGTTTCTGTGAAAAATGTACGTCGGGAAAATTTAGGTGAAGATTCGTGAAATTTTCCGTCGTTCTTTGTATTTTTACTTGGGGAGATTGTAGTTCTTCGATAATTGGAGTTACTCGACGTAGTAAGAGTTTAACGCTCAGGTTGCTTCTTGGTAAGCTTCCGATGTAGACGTATTTCGTATTTTGTTGGAAATGTGGGGATCTTAAAATTGCTATAAGCAATTATTCCATTGCTTTCTTGATGCATAATCGAGATAGTGAAAAAGTGTTAGGTATTTACCTACAAGTAATAAAATGTATAATCTAGTCTCGGGATCAAGTTAAATTTCAATAGAGAAGGAAAAAGAAAAAAAGAGGAATTTTTAGAGGGACTAACGGATCAATGTGCATTTTATGCATTTATGAAAAGTTTAAAGTAAAACGAAAACGTAAGAGAGCTCGCGACGTCCAAAATATTGAAATATAAAGCATCTGGAATATACTTAATCTTTATAAAACTTGGTGGGTTTCTAAAAAATCTCTGTTTGCTCTATTAATCTATTATGAAGCATTTAGAACATATTTAATCTTTATAAAACTCGGTGTGTTTCTAAAAAATTCCTGCTTGATCTATAAAACATTTAAAAAACACCTAATCGTTATAAAACTTGCTGTGCTTTTAAATAATCTCTGCTTACTCTATTAATGTATATAAGATCTAGAACATACTTAATCATTATAAAACTTGCTGTGCTTCTAAAGAATCTCTGCTTGATCTATTAATCTATAAAGCATCTAAAAAACACCTAATTGTTATAAAACTTGCTGTGCTTCTAAAAAATCTATGCTTACTCTATTAATGTATATAAGATCTAGAACATACTTAATCATTATAAAACTTGCTGTACTTCTAAAAAATCTCTGCTTACTCTATTACTTTATTGTAAAGCATTTAGAACACACTTAATCATTATAAAACTTGGTCTATTTCTAAAAAATCTCTGCTTACTCTATTAATTTATTATAAAGCATTTAGAACACACTTAATCATTATAACACTTGGTGTGCTTCTAAAAAATCCTTGCTTGATCTATTAATCTATAAAGCATCTAAAAAACACCTAATTGTTATAAAACTTGCTGTGCTTCTAAAAAATCTATGCTTACTCTATTAATCTATACAAGATCTAGAACATATTTAATCATTATAAAACTTGCTGTACTTCTAAAAAATCTCTACTTACTCTACTAATTTATTGTAAAGCATTTAGAACACACTTAATCATTATAAAACTCGGTCTATTTCTAAAAAATCTCTGCTTACTCTATTAATTTATTGTAAAGCATTTAGAACACACTTAATCATTATAAAACTTGGTCTATTTCTAAAAAATCTCTGCTTACTCTATTAATTTATTGTAAAGCATTTAGAACACACTGAATCATTATAAAACTTGGTGTGTTTCTAAAAAATCCTTGCTTGATCTATTAATCTATTATAAAGCATCTAAAAAACACCTAATCATTATAAAACTTGCTGTGCTTCTAAAAAATCTCTGCTTGCTCTATTAATCTATATAAGATCTGGAACATACTTAATCATTATAAAACTTGCTGTGCTTCTAAAGAATCTCTGCTTGATCTATTAATTTATAAAGCATCTAAAAAACACCTAGTCGTTATAAAACTTGCTGTGTTTCTAAAAAATCTCTGTTTGCTCTATTAATTTATTGTAAAGCATTTAGAACACACTTAATCTTTATAAAACTCGGTGTGTTTCTAAAAAATCTCTGCTTACTCTATTAATTTATTGTAAAGCATTTAGAACACACTTAATCATTATAAAACTTGGTCTATTTCTA
The DNA here is from genome assembly GCF_910591885.1 of Bombus terrestris. Classification (NCBI taxonomy): domain Eukaryota; kingdom Metazoa; phylum Arthropoda; class Insecta; order Hymenoptera; family Apidae; genus Bombus; species Bombus terrestris. Next base: position 2,560,919 of record NC_063286.1, read on the forward strand.
AAAAATCTCTGCTTACTCTATTAATTTATTGTAAAGCATTTAGAACATACTTAATCATTATAAAACTCGTTTCTAAAAAAATCTCTGCTTGATCTATTAATCTATAAAACATCTAAAAAACACCTAATCGTTATAAAACTTGCTGTGCTTCTAAAAAATCTCTGCTTGCTCTATTAATTTATTGTAAAGCATTTAGAACACACTTAATCTTTATAAAACTCGGTGTGTCTCTAAAAAACGCCTGCTTGATCTATTAATCTATAAAGCATCTAAGAAACAGCTAATCGTTACAAAAGTTGGTGTGTTTCTAAAAAATCCCCGCTTGGTCCATTAATCATTGCCGCTAATAAATTGGGGGAGAAGTTGATGCGTTGAAGAGTTAATGAGTCGAACGAGGAACGCGTAAATCGAACTGTTTAGAACGATTTATCAGCGTGGCGATAAAGAAAGAAGGAGAAGCGGCGGGATAATTTTCATAGATTCGACCGGCGTGCAGATTTCTATCTTGAAGCTGCGGCCGCGATAACACGTCGGCTAAGTTCGGTCATACCGCGGCAGATAAGGGGTGGGAGTTAAGAAAGGAGCATTACTTTCGTAGTAAACACACAAATATTTCTGGAAACAATGGGAAGAGCACCGTCGTGATTCTGATCGTTCGGGATTCTTCAGCGGAACCGAGCCAGCCACGGATAGAAATGTTTTGCAGCGTCGAACTTATCTCTCCTCTTTTACCCCCCGGCGTTTCTCAGACGACCGACACAGCGTCTGTGCGTCGTTCGACAACGTTTTGGCACTAGTTGTCACGACCGGCAATTTCTCAGGAAATTTGCTTATCGCCATGTTCTCGAAATTTCGCCGTCTTTATTCCGACTTACGAGCCGTTTCATACGGGCCAAAGTGATTGTAACTCCACTTTTCGAAATTTTGGAAATGTCGGAGGTTTTAGTCGCCGAAACGCTCGATCGATGCTTATTTTGTAAAATTTCATCCATTACCTCTGCCGTTTGCTTTGTCAAGCCAAACTGTTTGGCAAATAAGCCGCTCATATCGGATATACGTATATCTTCGAGGATCGGAAACACACTAACGAAGTATCGAAGCGAGAACCAATGAATTGTCGCAGTTATCTTCCATAAATCTTCTGTATCTCGAAATATTGTCAAGGATAATTCAAGCTCGTCCGATCGGAGGATATACGGCCGCGATGAATATTCCTTTTTTTCCCGAAAACGATCGATGTTTGTTTATCTGAAATCGATACGATGCGAATCGTAAAAAGATACGATAAAAGCAAATCGATGTACAACTATTTCGCACTGCTCGTGATCGTTCGATTAAATTAACGGCTTTCTCAATTAAAGTTCCATCCGGCATTTTTTCGTTGTTTCCACGTGCATTGGAAAACCTCGAATATCTTCGGTCGAAGGAGAAAAAGATGGCAAAATAGTAAACGTAATTTGTTATTTATTTAGAGATACGAAACTGTATTTAGTCTGTGAAATCGAAGACGTTGGAAACAGGGGAGACGATTCGCGGCACGATATTCAGACAGACGATATCATTCGCGTTCGGGGAGCAACGTGCACTCGCGGCATCTAGATTCCGATGAACAGGCGAGCCGCGATGGTGTATTGATCTTTTTAGTGGCGTACCGTCTCCACAGACGCAATCCAACTGCCGGTGCAGACTAAAGGTCTACATTTCCCCGGAGACGGATACGTTTCGCTATTCCTATAACACGCAATTTGACCAGGGAATATTGCGTTCGCGAATACACACGCTCGATGTATGTAGCTACTTACAACGACCATCGACAGAGATAGACGAGCAACGCCAGAAAGAGCCGTGTACACCGATAAAACACGCGACCCGAGTCTGTGTTCTTGTAATCGGCCGCGAGAACCCCGATCTGCACCAATTTAACGCGCACACGCGCACAACCGTCTTCACATATACTGCTCACTATACGTACACATTCGCGAAAGCACGACAGAAACGCGTAACCATATAGCGATATTCCAGTAGCAATCTCGAAATCGTAAAAAGTTAGCAAATTCGTCGAATATCGTACGACACGCGAATTATATCGGAGAAATAAAAAAATTTGGTATTAGAATTGGTTAAAGGTAGGAAACGAGAATCGAGGATGGAGAGGTTAAAGTAAACCGAGCGAACAACGATACGGTTCGCGTAGGTGATATTTTTGAGGGATCTGTACGTAGAAAGGATGAGCGGCCGTCGGACGACGTCGCTTTCAGCTAGCGCCACTCCGTCTAGCGCGACGTCTACGCTCTGTCAACTTTGTTTTATATTTAATCCGGGCCGCTTTAGCAAACAGTAAACAAACACTGTATCGCATAAGCGCCGCTCGAATTAGCCTCGATACCATTTCAAACGGCCGACTCGCATTTATGAAGATGACCGGGGATGCTGGCCCACCCGAGAGAATTTCACGTACTTACTTACATATATACGTAGAAAGCCAGTGAACGGAACGTGAACGGCGCGGGTGGGGGAAGAAGAGTGCCGAAAGCGCCACGGGCCACGATGTGGTAGTGGTGGTGGTGGAGAGCGACGGTAGAATAGCGAGACAAAGTAGCGATGGTAGGGGTAAGATAGTAGTGGGGCGAGCCGCCAGAGGGAACTGGTGGGGACACGGCTGACGTCACGGAATGCCGTGGTACCGCCTACCCGCATGCAATGGGCGGGAGTCTGGCGACGATTTACGACCGTCGATCACGGCGACATCTAGTGACGGCGCCACGAACTCAACCTGCCTCACCGGTGGCCATTACGATCCCACGATTGGCTGAGTACACGGTACAACGCGAATCAGGCGACGGTTTAAATATGGATTTTTTTCTTGGCCACGAAATCGCGGCGACCGTGTCGTATAAATCAGGATTGATTTTCAAAGGGAATCATGGGAGGTCGAGCCGCAGCCGCGATGTCCCTTTTAGCCCCGCATTTGTTTCCGGCGGTAAATCTATATTTGGCTAATCGAACCGACGCTACTGCACACCGCGCCGTTTCCGCTGCTTTTTCGGAAGCCGCGACCAAAAGATCGCCGTTTCGACTTTTCACGCTTTCTGTCTTCCGTTAGTCAACAAACTTTTTCAACGTTACGTCGGTAAATATTAAGTTATTATTTATCTGTTTCTTAGTTTGTTTTATCTGATTCGGAATGTTAATTATATTCTAGAGTTACGACAGTTCACTGACCTCACCTTTGTCGTCGGTGTTATAAAATCTCCTTTGATTCATTTCTAGTTATGATCGATTGTGACGGAATTAAGGTTATGTTTTACTTTTGTTGTTGTGGAACGTATCAGTAATATACAAGAAAGATCTTATATATTTTTTTAGATTACTCTGGTATTTGGCAAATTGTTGTTAAAGAGCAGGATTAACGAAAGGAGTGTAATGGAGACAGAAACATTAGGAACTGCAGTTACGAATATTTTGAATGTGAATTGCTTAAGCTATTATCTTTACGAAAATTTACAAACGATAATTAAATAAATGGTTTGATAACGTTGGTTTGCACTTGCAGTTGAATGCCTGAGATTATTCTTTACGTGTAATCCCGAGGAACGTGTAATCCCCATGGAATCGGTAACTGAGCCGCTCTTACGGTCGATGCACAAACTAGATCGACGATACTTAAACGGTAAAGCATCCTAATCCTCGTGAAATGCGCAGAGGCTAATGATCACATGGTAAGGTTCAATATCGATATCGTAAAATATTAAATTAATCTTATAAAGCATAGATAAATGTGTTTTGTCATTAATTTCAAGTAACCAGTAATATATTATCATTTGTATAGCAGCTTGCAGTGTACATCGCAATAAACTGGATGTGGACAAGTAATGCCTTCATTGACAGCTTTTCGCTAAATGTTCCTAGCATTTCTTTAAGGTATATACGTATTATAAATCAACAGTAAATTTAAATTGACTACTATAAAACGTTTACCGTAATAATCGATTCTTTCTTTTAAATGTTTACATAAATTTCGTCCATGTATTTTACGATGATTTGTATGTCTGTTTCCTAATTGCATAAGAAGTTATTATTGCAACGTTTAGAGGTAATATAATGTCAGCAATAAGTGAGAACACAACGATACAGCGTAACTTGTAAATAGACAATGGCGACAAAAAGGATATTTTAAAATGAAAATTCCTGACACAGACATAAGATCGCGAGACATTGGTCGTCGTGGGACAAGCTACACCGCGGACGGTTACGTCGGTTTACGGCTGTTTTAACGAGCGCTGTTGCACGCGACTCAGCACTAAACCAGCCTTACAAAACGCAACCACACTAGTTTAACGTTTTACGGTCGAATTTATTATCTGTTACCTCCTTATATGACGGTACAATAACAATAATTGTCAGTTTTAATTCGATCGTAAATCAACGGAAAAGAATTTGCACCGTTTCACACGGACCACACGACGAGGAATATCGGGCCATCTGTCGTCACTTTACTGAAATACTTTCTGCTCGCGAAACTTTCGGTGCTGCTTGACCGTGTCAGCCATTGTTTGGTGTTAACGCCAAGTGATCGTAGATGGTGCTAGTAGCGTTCAAAATGCCGTTCACTGGTATTACCCGCATTTTACGATTCATCTTATACCTCTGTTACTACATTTTATGTTATTTCTTACTCTTACTTTTGTTCCGATTGTTGTCATCCCGTAAAGATACAGTTTCGTATCTTGGGATGGGTAAAACAATCGTATTGATATTTCTTTTAATCGTTTGTTTCCCAATATTGCAAAAATTTATTTACTTAATAGACATTTGAAAGAGGTTGTGCTCATAGATTTCGAAATTCGTAATATTAGAAAATGGGAATTAAAATGGGAATTGGTATGTAGGTTTATTATTAAATATTTCTTTTTATCGATAATGTTATAATTTTGTAAATACGTATGTATGCACTTTGTCGTATATGTACGCGCATTCGTAATTTGTTTGCTTCCATTTATCTTTCAAGAATTGTTAGCGTTACTATCCGTCGATTAGATTCTTAATGTATCTCGTCTAGTTTGAGATTTCATTTGTGAGGTGGCGCCACAGTATGCTGCGGTACATAGTGATTTTTTAATTTCCACTGTTTAGAATTCTAGTAACACTACGGTCTAATCGATGTCCAATAAAATTTCCAATTCCGACATTCAAAACTAATAGTTTCCTTCGTATCGTTTAAAAATCAATTTCTCGATAACACGCAGTCCCAACAATTTTATCTTATTCGTTCGTTATATCATTCTTCAACTTATTCGTCATATTGGGTTGGTAACTAACTGATTGCGGATTTTGTCAATACCACTTAATGACAAAATCCCCAATCATTTAGTTGCCAACATAATATTTGTGCTTATTGCACGCAGTAAATACCACTTATACGTAATAGAAAACTAATTTATCGTCTATCGCACAGCTAGATCCATCGATCAAACGACGATCATCAAATGAAAATAAAGTGTCTGCTAAAATAGAGAACAGTAAAAGTAGAAGACCGTAAGCGTGACAGATGTTGGAAGGCGCGAAAAGTTAATCCAGTTCAATGGGCTCTTTTGATTTTTACGAGCGGAGAAGTAAGTGGGGTCTCGTGCCGTTTTCATCAACACAAAATCAACGATGTTTCTATGGGTAGCGGCACTGAAAAGACGAAACGAGTCAAACGTATCTGGCAATGTCATCAGTTACATTTATGAGGCCGTCAAGGATAAAGTGAGCACCTTGAGGTTGCATCATCGTCACTTTAAATCCCGTTTACCCGCTCGTAAAAGTCTTTGACGACTTTGCCGGAGAGCTGCCGGTACAGCACGGCCAACTTGCCTGCCATAAACTCAGAAAAGGAACTTCCCCTGTTTCCCACTTCTGCTCATCGGTGTTTGTCTGGATACCTAGGCGAAAAAGGGCTAAACGTTTACTTATCCGCTTGCCGATAATCGTCCCTCGTTATTCCGAACGAAGTAACAATGCGAATGCTGGAAACTGATAAACTGTTTGTGGTTATAGCACACTATAGTTTACTAAGTTTCTTATTATGGCGTCATCTACTGCGACACTCTAGATGGCTTAACCTGCGGTTAGATACGTTTGATCGGGGTTAGGTTAGGTTGATTATCTTTTTAGGGAACTTTTCAAGGTAATGTCAAATTTTCTTTTATTCGAAATTGAAATTAATTTTGCTAATTAAATTTTTCTATTATATCTATTTATTACTTTGTTCCTATTTATTATTCAAATAATTTAGAGGAAACGATAACGTGAAAAATAATTCTATGGCGAAATACTTTTCAACCCTTCGCACTGCGAATTTTATTTCAATTTCGTTACCAGCAACTGCCAGTGCTTTCAAGTGTTTTATTTGAAATTTAATTAAACAATAAGACAATTTAAATAAGTAAAGGAGGACTAACAAATTCGCTTAAATAACAATTTTATTCACACTATCGTTGTATTTTCTAATTTCTAAGTTTTCTCTTTTTTATTATTTAATTTGTACTGTACAATTTGTCCAGCTGGACATTTGGTAAATTTTGCTAACTTAATTCCTAAATAACACGTGGATGGCTACTCCCAGCGGGATACCATCTTCCAGTTTGACTATTTTATTTCTTTAGCGAGGTCCATGGGGTGTTTTCTAATTTTTAAACGTATGATGTATCTCGAAACAATTTCCAGGATGCAATCCTGCTTTTCTCTGGCACGTCTCTCAAAAAAGCTGCGACTGAAAGAACGTCGAGTGGGACTCGACCTGAGATAAAAACTGATGTCGAGTCCCACTCGACACAGCAGTGCAAGGGGTTGAGATTATGTTATCCCTTCTTTTATTTGCAACATGAATTAAATGTTGATTATTACATTTTCGTATTACACTGATTATTACACTGTAAGAGGAAATTCTGCTATCAAAGTTTTCTAGAAACATTTCTATTCTTCTCCCAATAAAATCAATTAATAATTGCTCGATGTTATTTAAAGCCAGACTGCCATTCTTCTGGAAACATTTAATTAATTTCATTTAATAGCGTAGACAAAGAAGGATGATTGTAAGAGAAAATTCTGCTATCAAAGTTTTCTAGAAACATTTCTATTCTTCTCCCAATAAAATCAATTAATAATTGCTCGATGTTATTTAAGACTACACTGCCATTTTTCTGGAAACATTTAATTAATTTCATTTAATAGCGTAGACAGAGAAGGATGATTGTAAGAGGAAATTCTGCTATCAAAGTTTTCAAGGAACATTTCTATTCTTCTCCCAATAAAATCAATTAATAATTGCTCGATGTTATTTAAAGCTAGACTGCCATTCTTCTGGAATCATTTAATTAATTTCATTTAATAGCGTAGACAGAGAAGGATGATTGTAAGAGGAAATTCTGCTATCAAAGTTTTCTAGAAACATTTCTATTCTTCTCCCAATAAAATCAATTAATAATTGCTCGATGTTATTTAAGACTACACTGCCATTCTTCTGGAAACATTTAATAATTTAAACATTTAATTAATTTGATTTATAATAAACGACAATTTACAATAAACCTGCCAATAAAATCGCAATTAATAATTGCTCGATGTCGTTTACGTTTATCAAATAGTATTCTAAGCTGTCGTTTATACGTAAATAGTTCTCCTAGAAACCAAAAGTTCTTTTAACAATGAGTAGAGGATCGTGCGCTTTACAACCTCGACTAATGCCATTCGACTATCTACGGTAACACGGTGTTCGTTACGGGCTCAGCAAACTCGTTCATGAATTGGAAATGTTCTACAGTGGTAGCGAAAGAAGTCATAAAACGAATAAAACCGCTGTGTATCGGAATATCATCGTATCAGCACCGCAGCCACGCGTATGCTACCCGCTACACGCTGTATAAGTCAACAAAAACATTTTCTACCTTTATATTTGATCGTTCGGCCGGTCGCCAAACCTTTTGTTATTGCGTTTTTCATCGTTATCTTTTTCGGGGAAAAAAAGGAACCGGGAACAAAACAAATTTTCTAACGTCACTACGTAGATACAATTTTTATTTCGGACAACGAACGTTCGAATGTTACTCTCCGTATATTTTTCTGTATAAAAATTACACCTGGAATAGAGCGACTTTTCTATTTATTTTGAAACCATTGCTCCGAGATAATGCGATTAAAATTGTCGTACGTTTCCCACAGTGCGAATATTGCGTTGGTAACCAGGCGATCGCGGATTTACCTAACTCGTCAAATAACAAAATCCGCTATCATTTAGTCGCCAATCGTAGATCATCGAACGGAAGATGGTCGTTGAATTTTTCTTTAAAAAATGACTCCGGTAGATCTGTAACTCGCGGTACAAGAGACATTTGAGCGCAGAAAAATTTACTACCTTTCCTCGGCGTTAGACCTCATTGTTACGTTTCGTTTTACGATCTCTTGGACGAACAAAAACACTTTGCTACCGAACAACAGATTACTTTCGACTATACACGAGGATGTTGCCCGTTGGCGCAATAAAATAATACTTCACAAAAGGCGACTATAACGTTGCTCGATCAGCGTGACAGCTTCATTGGCATTAAGCAGCGTTTAGATCAACCGTATTACGAGCTGTTTATCAGGCACGGTAGAAACGTATCCGTAGTAATAGTCGGATCGATTGTTGGAACTTTCCCACAGGAGATAGCCGTGAAGTAGGGAAACTGTGAGCCGACAGGGCTGTCACCCTTCGCCAAACGAGTCGACGTATCAGCTTTCTCCGCGCCGGTATATTCGCAACACCGTGTCGCCATAGTAAATCTTAGATCTGACGTTCCGTAGATGACACGCTCAGGACTTTCTTTTCGCCCCTTAAGAAGAGCGAAGAGGAGAGGTCCGTGAAACGTTGCGTGGCGCGTTATTAAGGTCAGCCACCTGCCGCTCGATGGAGCTCGCTTCAGGGATGAACACTATTATACCCCTCTGTGCTATAGGTATACGTAACGGTGAACGTAAAGCAAAAAGAAAAAAAAAAAAAGAAAGAAAAGAAAAAAGGGGAAAGAAAGGGAGGAAAAAAAATTGGAAGAAAAGAAAGAGGAGAAAGACGAAGAATAAGTGGAAGAGGGATGCAGCGAGGGTGTGGGGTGAACAAAGAAAATAAGAGACGCGAAACGACGACGCCGCGGAGATGGTACAGGAAGAGGAGAGGACGAAGCGAGACGGAACGACCAGATAGAGGAGGAGAAGAGCGGCTAGCCTCGGGACCGACGGAGATACAAGAGTCCCGGGACTCGTGCAGCCAGAGAAGAGAATAAAGGAAAAGCGAGAAAAATGTGTCTAACGTGGCAGAGGCAATTCTTCAGCCAGAGTTGCCGCCTTAATGCTCGTTGGAGAAAGGCGATTGGTTCTGGAGAAGAGCCCGTGGGAAAGATGGCCGCCATTTCCCTCCAACCACCCGTGCAAGTGTCCTCCCTCCTCCACCTACTCATCTGCTCTCTGTTCCTCTTCCGTTGTCCGTGGCGGCGACCTACGGAAAGAAACCCCGTTCGTGGAATAAAGGGGGAGAAACACGCTCCAAGACTCTTATTCTTATTAACTGTTTAATCTTTCCACGTGACGTACGGCGGGCATTAAGCCGCGCGCGGATCTTGTTTATATTTGGTCGGAGCGCCACGAGGATGCCGCATCTTCGTTACACCGAATTCGAGCAAAAGGTGTGTAGCCCCATCCGACGCCCCCCTGTGTCCTCGCCCCCTGCGACTTTTTACTCTACAGCCCTGGATAGTTACGGTTGTAATAAAACTCTCGGGGAATTTCTAAGAACCAGTTACTTATGGTTAGGGGAAAAAGAGAAACCAAAGGTATAGCAATAAAAGATCGTTATGCTTTAATTTTCATGGTCGAACGAATTACTTGCTTTGCATTGGAATCGTGTTAAGAGACATTTTTATTGCACATGTTTGGGTGGGAAAATCTTTTAGGGTAAACGTACAAACAATTACCCTGAAGATAACATTTTTGAGCTACCTGGAGATACTCCTGGTCAAAGAATAAAAATAAGATAGTTGGATTAGTTCAATTTGAACAAATTGTAGGTGTGTTTAATAAAATATTGAGAGAAATTTTTATTGCACATGTTTGGGTGGGAAAATCTTTTAGGGTAAACGTACAAACAATTACCCTGAAGATAACATTTTTGAGCTACCTGGAGATACTCCTGGTCAAAGAATAAAAATAAGATAGTTGGATTAGTTCAATTTGAACAAATTGTAGGTGTGTTTAATAAAATATTGAGAGAAATTTTTATTGCACATGTTTGGGTGGGAAAATCTTTTAGGGTAAACGTACAAACAATTATCCTGGAGGTAACATTTTTGAGCCATCTGGAGATACTCCTGGTCAAAGAATAAAAATAAGATAGTTGGATTAGTTCTATTTGAACAAATTGTAGGTGTGTTTCATAAAACATTAAGAGACATTTTTATTGCACATGTTTGGCTGGAAAATCTTTTAGGGTAAACGTACAAACCATTACCTTGAAGGTAACATTTTTGAGCCACCTGAAGATACTCCTGATCAAAGAATAAAAATAAGATAGTTGGATTAGTTCAATTTGGACAAATTGTAGGTGTGTATAATAAAATATTGAGAGAAATTTTTATTGCACATGTTTGGATGGGAAAATCTTTTAGGGTAAACGTACAAACAATTACCCTGAAGATAATATTTTTGAGCCACCTGAAAATACTCCTGGTCAAAGAATAAAAATAAGATAGTTGGTTCGATTTAAACAAGTAGGTGTGTTTGATAAAATGTTAAGAGAAATTTTTATTGCACATGTTTGGTTGGAAAATCTTTTAGGGTAAATGTACAAACAGTTACCCTGGAGGTAACATTTTTGAGCCACCTCGAGATGCCCCTGGTCAAAGAACAAAAATGAGATAGTTGGTTTGATTTAAACAAGTAGGTGTGTTTGATAAAATATTAAAAGAAATTTTTATTGCACATGTTTGATTGGAAAATCTTTTAGGGTAAACGTACAAACAATTACCCTGGAGGTAACATTTTTGAGCCACCTGGAGATACTCCTGGTCAAAGAATAAAAATAAGATAGTTGGTTTGATTTAAACAAGTGGGTGTGTTTGATAAAATGTTAAGAGAAATTTTTATTGCACATGTTTGGGTGGGAAAATCTTTCAGGGTAAACGTACAAACAATTACCCTGGAGGTAACATTTTTGAGCCACCTCAAGATACTCCTAGTCAAAAAATAAAAATAAGATAGTTGGTTCGATTTGAACAGATCGTAGGTATGTTTGATAAAATATTAAAAGAAATTTTTATTGCACATGTTTGGGTGGAAAATCTTTCAGGGTAAACGTACAAACAATTACCCTGGAGGTAACATTTTTGAGCCACCTAGAGATACTCCTGGTCAAAGAATAAAAATAAGATAGTTGGTTTGATTTAAACAAGTGGGTGTGTTTGATAAAATGTTAAGAGAAATTTTTATTGCACATGTTTGGGTGGAAAATTCTTTTAGAATAAACGTACAAACAATGGAGGTAACATTTTTGAGCCACTTGGAGATACTCCTGGTGAAAGAATAAAAATAAGATAGTTGGTTCGATTTGAACAGATCGTAGGTATGTTTGACAAAATATTAAAAGAAAGGAAATAGATAGAAAAGGAAAAATTCTTCGAAGATAGATACACGTAGAGATCGTAGAGGATGTTGGAGATTGGTGAAAGTAAAAGGTTCGATATGGATACCGTTGGGTGGTGTGTGGACGGTGGTGGAAAAGAGTGACAAGACTAGGGGAGACGGTAGACGAGGGCGCAGCGAAGATAGCGCTGAGTTACATCTCTCAATTATTTGATAATGCCGGCGACACCGAGCCGAGGGGAGCTCGTTAGAACTTAAAATGAGCTCTGGCCGTAATCTTCTCAATGTTTATAGTTGCTTCGTAAATCTCCGCGAATCTCGGAGCGAGCATCGCCGTAGCAACGTCGGCCAGGAACAATAGATGATACAAAGTTCCCGAAGAGTGGCTCTCTTGGACCTCGTTTAAAATTTTTATGCCGCAGGCCACGGCTTCGTCTCTCTCCTGCTCTTTCTATGCTCGCTTTACGTTTCTCTGAAAACTATCCCGCGACTGTCTGACAAAGAGAGAGAGAAAGGACAAGAGGTAACGGGAAAACGGCGTTCTCTAACTGCATCTTAATTATCCTTCCTTTCTTTCTCGTAACGCCGGATAAACGAAAGCCGGCAACGCGCTCACGAATATATACGGCCGCCATTAGCGGACAAGGGCCGAGAGAATTCGTGTTTATCGCTCTATTAGAGGCCGGAGAGCGCGGTGGGTTTCGCGATAAATCCAGTTTGACGCGGATCGGCTCGTTACGATCGCCTGTAACTCAACGCCTTTATACTTTCCTCGCGTGTCCTCGCTATCGGCTCGTAAAATCCAGCGAATCCGCGAACCTACGTCAGGACTTACGTTCCCCTTCGCGGCAGGATGCACCGATCGCACCGTAAAAGCACGCGTAAATTACCTCGGTGCCGCGTGAAATCGAATCGTCTCGAAGCGGTTGATAGGAACGTCGCGACTAGGATCGAACGAACGGCTCTATTTAACGATAGTCGAGAAGATGGTCGCCACGATTCTCGGCGATCCTCGCGCTTCCAGTCGTTCCTAACTCGTAAATATAGCCCTATGATATCCTCGGTCGAGGGAACGAGATCGGCGACAAAGAATTCCGCTTCTAACAGCGAAACAACGAACCTGTCGGTCCTCCCGTCGTATGTTCTCTCGTGTGTTCCCTCGTACGACAGGGAAACGCAGAGAGCGAGCGAGAGAGGAGAGAAAGGGGATGTATCAGAAGCTCGGAGAAGAAGAGGGGAGGTTTCGGGCAAGAGATAGGATTAGTTGTTAACCGAGAGAAGGTACGTAGAGGTCAGAGGCTGGGTATATCTAGATTAAGATGCGTTCGAGAAAGAGGAGGCAAGGTAGACAAAGGGGACAGGATGGACAAAGGGTAGAGAACGGAGAAAGGGAGATCTCGGTCCCCTTTCGAGGTAAAGTGACGAACGACATCACGGGACCTTGAATGTCTTTTGGTTGTCCATGGGTCTCGATGATCTTGCCGCTGTTGAGAAATGGGGTGGGGGTAGAAAGGAACAGAGACGAGTCAGAGGACAGAAAAGCAAAGGAGAGAAAGAAGGTAGAGAGTATCGCGTGACGTACGAGCACAGGGACCACCCCTGGTGATCAAATCCCGCATCTTCCACACGGTTTCACACAAAAATCATATTTATCTGCTCGCCTACCTGCGGCCAACGGCGCGTCGCTTTGTTCCACCTTTGCACACGGCAAACGGACAGCATCTCCTTCTCTTCTCTTTTAATCTTAGACCAGCGGCCGTTAAGGCCGGCCAGAGTAATTGCCTCGCAAGCCCCGAGTTATTGCGATGTAGAAACTCGCTCTCGGTTTAAATCTGCTCGCTCGGGATATGAATGTATAACGATCCCCGGCTACTGATACAAATTGCATCGAGCGACGATGTAACGTGGGAATCTGCGCGGAGAGTAGCCTTCTTCGAGTCTTTGACGATCCGAGAGTCCTCGGTATTTTAACATACGACCAGCGCTTTACCTTCCCAACCAACTTTCCTTTCATCTGCCACAAACTACGATTTCTTTCGAATAAACAAACTTCTCTACCGTTGAATGAAAAGATCGTATCGTCCGCGCCGTTTTCGAATCAACTAACATTCGTTCTCTTTCCGAAAATTATCGTTTTTATCTGGAAACGTGTCTGGCGATGGGCAGGAAACTCGCTTATCGTTTCCGTGGCAATAGACGAAGGAAATTCCGCACGCAACCAAGCAGCCAGTTGCTACGAGGGTAGCAGTTTATCGTACGAAACGAGGAAACGAAGAAAAATAAAGACATCCAGCCTATTACGACCAACTCCTGAAACAATAATCGATTGTTATTGACACCCTAGCGGGCTGCAGATCGATAGAAAGTACGGCTGGTAGCCCCGACAACCACGAAACGCCGGTTACGTCACCGTTACTCCTTTTTATTTACAAGTTTTCCTCCCTGCTTGGATCTGGTAATGGCGATAGATGTGTTGCGGGCTGAGGAGGGTCGAAATAGACACGGGGGTGCCGCTAGACCAGGGCCGATTCCTGCACGAGGGACGACCGCCATTCCCATAACTCAAATCCGACTCAATTTCCCGGCAAGAAAGTTTGCTCGCCGTACGAAGCTCCGACGGTGCCACCATCGGTCCTCGATCGGTTTATTAACCCACATCTTTATCACCGATTATTGCGACAGCCTAACTATTCCTGGTATGCGTGGTTAGTCGCAATTTAGTTAGTTTCGCTAGTTTAGTTAGTTTCGCTCGAATTTATAATTTAGCGCCGATAGGGTAGTTTTTAGCAGCAATAGTTTTTCATATTCCAAATACCGCAATTTCTTCAAACTTCAGAATTTTAGAACGTAATTGTGGAGCTTAAGATGCAGAGCTTAAGAAGTGGCCAAGGAATTTCCTTTCGTAGCAACGACGTTAGGGAGAAAGCATTCAAAGCGTAAGTTGATGGAAAACGCGATAAATGAAACATTGCGTCAGTACAACGTTCGACCTTGGTGTTACGCAATGCTTGAGCGATTAGGCGAAAAGATAAAATCGTTGATTACAGTTCCCTGGAACGATAATTGCTACAAGTAAATCTTTTACTTCGTTATAATCGTATAACAATGAAATACGATAATACAGTAATAATATATCAACAAATATGTAAACTCCCTAGAGTTCACGTGGGATAGGGATTCTTTTTGTTTTACGGCTAGCACGACAGGCTTTGTTTCACGGACAGAGCGATTTTCTTTTGTTTTACGGACAACCATTTTTGAGAGGCAGGCGTTTTCCCAAACGGACGGGCAGAGAGTTACGTTAAGGTAGCTCAGGACGTTGAAAATCGATTCTCGATTTTCAGGTAAACGTTGTACCAAAGACTTGTTATTTCTCATTCATATAATTATTATTATTTATTGTTATAGACGGATATTAATTGTTGTTTACTTTTGTATTTTATCTAATTACTTTATAATAAAAGAAACTCGATTTTCAGACTACAGAATCGATCCCTGAATTATCCCAAGATTTACGATCTTACAAATATATTAACTGCGCCGTATTAACAAATACAATTTTACAAAGGTGGAAAATAATCCACAAAATACGCTCGCCATTGAACGGAGAAGAAGTAGACCTTTCGATTCTCTGCAACGTAAAATTATTCAAAGCCGGGTTAAAATTGAAATTCACCGATGGGTCAGAAGATTCTGCACCCTTGGTGAGAAATCAAATCCGAAGGAATTCCAGAATGTTGACTTCGAACAGGGCATATTGCGCGGCAATTAGCGGTGAGGGGAAATGAGAAATGCTAGCAATGCTCGTGGCGCATTAAGAGGGCTGTACGGAACGGCGTTGTAATGAATTAAGGGAAATCAGAAATTGCTTTAAATAGCACCGTAAAAATAAAGTTTATTTAAAGAAGGGGAGGACGTCGAGGGGCAGAGAAATCGGCGAGGGAAGAGGGTGTGGCGAAAGGAAAAAGAGAGAAGGAACGGCTCCAAAGCTATTCGATTCGGAAGGGGTGCTAAGTCGGCGGCGGAACATGTAGCACGGAAATTGCCGAGAAACGCGTATTAAAATCGCTGGATTTAGTAGGAAGATAAGCCATGGCGGGGGTTACGAGCCAAAGGAAAAGAAAAACTCTCCTTTGCTCGTGCACCGTCGCATTACCGTTGCCTCTTCGTCGTCGTTATCCAAAGCTTAGAAAGGTTAGACCGCGTTGTCATCCTCCGCCGTCGCACACGATGACACTTGCTACTCTTTGCGGTTTCGCCCTTTGACACGCGCACCCTTCCGTTTATCGTTTCCTCTTTCTTCCGTCTCTTCGTTTTTAAGGCTCGGTCTCTTATTTTTATAATCGAGGACAGCAGGAACATGACGAGTCGATGTTCGTTGATTTTCTCATGTCTATATCGTTCGATGTCTAAAAAGCTTTTTGAGAGTAGAGAATAAATACGCGATGTTTCGTAAGAAAGGAGTAACGTTGGTTTAATTATATTATTTTAATCTGGCATGCGTAGCTGATGTTGCTGATATGTTTAAGTATTTTAGAAGATGATAAACGTTTAGAAAAATGTGTGAACTTGATTGCCGTCGCATTATATATTGTACGTTCCTCTCCTGTAAATTGCAATAATGGCTTTGAATAATTGCTTTGATACCTATAGTTGCTAGTATAATCTGAAACATGTAGATGGAAAACCTAGGAAATAGCGCTTATGTTATTTTCAAACACAGAAAATAGTGGCGATATCGTCCTAAGACGTAAATGATATCGCCTACATTATTCTGCAACTATTAGAAGCTGGTGCCTACATTTTACCGTTTAGGATATTCACCACCGAAGCGATCAAGGAAACGCTGGTGAAAATGAACCCATTTCCCCACGAGTCCTTTACCCTTTATTATACGAGTCAATTATTTTTTATATAACGGTGTTAGAAACACTTCTCATGGATAAAGACGATGAACAAAGCCCATGGGACGAACTACTCAAGGTTTCACATACATTGTCTTTGCGTGAACCTGTGATAAAAATAGACGCGTAGCTTGCTAGACAAATCGAAGTATGTGTCGCTTGTGTAACTATTATTTCTGCACCGCCAGTTTATTTCGTTAGAAATGCTCGTAGTTCGTAGACGGTGCTTAGTAGATCGATAGTTCGAGGAGTATTAAAGCTGTGCTCTTCACCGGCCCCTGTCGCATATGTAACACCGCAAGCTGTTGTGCCAGCGAGGTAAACGTTTCCAGAGCCCTTAATCGGAATTCTGCTATTTGCTCGTCGAACCAGAGTTACAGCTTTCTAATTACCTTCGAAATGCATAAATACGCGCCAAAAAAGCCTCGATAACTCCGTTAATAGGCAAGAGATCCTGATTCTCGTCTGGTCCATTCTTTTGTTCTTTGAAAAACATCGAAGCAATCAAGAAATACTTCTTCAGCTACCGATTCGTCGAACGATCCGGTCGATCTCTGAAAAAAGTAATAAACGGAGATTAAAAAGAAAACAGGTGGTCCGAAATTCGGTGCCGAAAATGACGAAAACTGGTTGGCCGGATTCCCTGGCTTCTTTTTGCCCGATTCAGGGTATATGTATCTTCGTCGGTCGTTATATTGTTTTCCCGTCTTCGAATCAACAAGGAGACGGTCGGTGCGGTGCTGTGTAGCTATATGTACGTCGTATAGCCTCATCGGAGGCAATAATCCAGCGGGGGAATCCCCCTTACACCGTCGTGCCCACTCAAACGGTCGTAGACCGCGCTTTTATGTCGTCGTAAAAGCGCAGTAACAATTAATAAGTATCTCGTAAAAGCGATTGTCGTTGACACCTTTTTGAATGACAGGGGCGGGAAAGAAGAAGCGAGGAGCAAACAGAGAATGAGTGTATGTGAAAGAGAAAGTAAGTAAGATAGAGAGTGGGAGGGAGAGAGCGAAAAGCGACTACTGAAAGATGGAAAAAGAGAGGAAGACAGCAAAGACTCTCTCTTCTCTCGTGTGTACAGGTCGACGACGTAAAATAGGTGGCTTCGTGATTGGCTATAAATTTCATTTACGTTGAAGTCGTTGCTTTTAATCAGGCAGTTATGCGCACTGCCGTACCAGCTACCTATCAGACATCCGACGTTTTAACGTCTTCTGTCTCTCAGGCAGCTTGCCGACGCTGCGGCGTTCCACGATCTGCGAAACCACGCGGCCAAATAAATGCGTTTTACGATTTCGTCTGTCGCCTCCTCTGGTCAACGCGGACGAAGCGCAGCTCTCTGTCCATTCTCGCCTCGATTTTGGCCAACGATAGGCCTGGCCCGTGGTGCGATACAACTCGAGTGGTACGCGCGGAGAGCTGCAGACCTTCCAGCGATCGGATTTTCAGGTGAAGTCATCCACGCTTGTCGAGAAGGTCGTTCGTTATCGAGCGATTCGATCGAGCCTTTTCGTGGCTGATTTATCGCGCCTCGCGATTCCTCCGCTTCTAAACGATTGTAAACTATGTTTCGAAGTTTGCGGATGTCGCTACTTGTAATATACGACGCTATTACAGCCACGGTAATGTTTTTTTCAAATTGGACGCGCTGTTCTAGGAAATTTTTTTATGGGAAAGAAAGATGGTGAGTTATCGGTAGCTCAATTCGGATAGATTTGAAATACGTCGCGACGCAACGAATGGCTAATTTCGTTCCGTTAATCTCGCACGGTGTCTATGAACATTCGACCATTTTCTCGGGAAACGGATTTAACGGAAGACAGAGCGCAGTTAAATGTAGGCGACGCGCGACAAATACAATTCTCGGCGGTGGCGGCGGCGGGCGTTGCGGCATTTCGCACGGCTTGCGAAAGAGCGCGAGAGAGCAGACTAGATAATAATGCGCGAACCGGATATAGGGAAACGGTAGCCGCAAAGCCACGGTCAGGTTCGCGTCGTTGCCTTAATTAAGTTACACGCCGCTCGCATTGTTCCTAGCGTATAAACGTCACTGTAAAAGAGGGCAGAATGATATTAATTAGTTTCAATACCCGGTTTCTCCCGTTGGAAACAACGCCGCGAGTTTCGCTCGTATTTTTCGCCAGATATACTCTGCTACTCGATTCTCGTTTCTCGTTTCCGATCGCAGGAACAAACCGGCGAGAAGGCGAGATAGAATAAAAGCGTCTTCGAGCCGCGCCGAAAGGCGGCGCGTAACCGACGTTACCGCACTGCGGATCGATTTTTCGAATATTTTTGACGATACAGGCTGCGGCTGGCAAACTAAGCCGGCCTCGTAAACATAATTTTTAATCATTGTTAACGCCTTTAAATACGCTCCGTGGAAATCGCGTAAAATATTAGCAGGGAACCGACCGGTCGCCGCGCCGGGCCGTGGAAATTTCGAAATATTTACAAAGATAAGGACCACGAATGGCGCGGAATTATGGACGATCGATTAACAGAACATTAACGGGCCAAATGATTTTCGTTGATTCTGGTTTTTATGCCGGAATAACGGACACTCGACCCACCCACGCGCGCACCCTCTGCGGTATAACGCTTTATCGTTTTCATCCCTGCGATTTCGTCGGCTCGAGTAGCCGCGCTCCATCGTTGTCTCTTTTATTGCTGGCAATTACATATTTAGAAGACTTTCGCGACATATACTTTTGAATTCCGTTCTTGCTTTAACTGTACTTTATAAATGGGATAGAAATTCTGTTAGAAAGCTTGATATAATTATTAGACATGGTTATATACTTTAAAGACATTCAGCGAAACATTTTAATGTACATTCATCGCTGTGCATACACATTGGAACGCTTGGAGAGACCGAGATAAGCGTCAGATAATGTCAGCAAGTTATCAAAACCTTGAGAAATATTATTTCCTTCAAAATCTTCGAATTAAATCGAAAGAGACAAATATTCTATGTTACGAGGTACAACATATCGTTTCCACGACTCCTTGCATCGCTTATTTCTCTATAGAAACGCAAGATTTTCACCGACTAATCGTTTTCTTGATAATTAGAGGCAATGGTCGCTTCTTGTATAGAAAAGATCAATTTAATATCAATTTTCGTTATCAAACGATCGTAAAGGAATGCGATAAATCGAGAGTAAAAACTGCTGGGCCGTGTTCCTAAGTTCCTAAGGAGCAATTAAACCAATTCACGGCAATTAATTAGCCGGCAACGATTCTCGATCGACTTAAGAGGCGTTCAACGTCGACGCTTGCCAAGTATAAACGAGGTGCGTATAGAGACTGAAGGGACGAGGAACGTACGGGTGGCCCTAAGCCAGCTTTCTCCTCCGGTCGACGGCTACGCAGAGGGGTTGAAAAGACGCGGAGGCGAAGAGGGGTGGGCGGCGGAGGGCAGAGCAATAGCCTTTACGACTCACCCATAGTATCAAACGATCTATCCAACCATTAAGATAGTCTCGAAACGATTCGGTAACCTTTGGGTCCGTGGAAAGCGATACGCTATCAAGTCGGTAGCCCGGTCGCGGCATTTCGTGAACGTATAGGAAAACCGCCCTTTTGCCTCTTGTCGTCCGTCCTTTCACCCAGCGCCATTTTGTCTTCTTCCTTGCATGCCACCGCGTCGATAGGATTACTTACTGTCACTCACCACGATAGACTCACCTTTATCTCGCTCGTAGTTCGATCGTATCGTGCGATTCTCGGTTCCCAACTCCTTCCGATTCCTCCGATTCCTTTCCAATTCGTCAACGCCATTTATCGACGCCCTTTCTTCGTTTCCTTCCCCGTGGTAATTGGCTCTCGAGATATCCTGCAAACGACACGGCCAAGATTCTGCAAGAATTTTCCAACGGATGAATAAGGCGTGATCCTTACGTCTTTCATTCGAAATTGAGGGAAATCGTAACGTACTCGGAGTTGGAGAAAGTTCGTGTTTATAGAATACATTAGATAATGAAAGTTACGATCAAACACCTTCGGTGACTGTGGCGACCCATTCGCAGAGATTTCGTTTCCTCGGCAAACGTTGATCAGGGGAATCAACGTGGCTGCTATCAGATCGAGACTAATACTACAACAGATAATGGTGCTTCCGTGTACCCAACCGCTGCCTCTTCGCCCCATTACTACACCGACACGGTACCCGTGTCTGAATCGAGGAAATAGACGTTTGCCACTCATCGGCCTTTCGAGTAGCTTATTTTACAAACCTTTTTGAAAATACCCGCAGCAAGATGATACCGAGGTCAGAAGAATCTCTCAAACCTTGCAACTCCATTCGTTCCTTAATAACTGACAACGAACACCTTAGGAACCTCGTTCCTTCCTTCAAGAGGCTCGCGCAAAGTAAAGAAGAAAGGTAAAAAGAGAAGGACGAATCCATTGGCCGATTCAAGTGGCAGTCTTGATCAAGGGTATTTAACGAAACGCAAGAAAACCGTGCAATTCGAAACTGGAAACGACCGGTTAAAATATAAAACGCAATAAGGGTGCTGGGAGAAAGAGGGTGGAATAGGAAGAGAAAGAAAGAGGGAGAGAGAGTCGGCGGTAAAAAGACGCCGGTTTAAGCGTGTGGGTGTCATGCATATACATCGAAGGGAATAGAGAGCGTCATGCGCCGGGGGTGGAAGTGGGGACGGGGCTTGCGCGGCAGCATTGCCGGAAGCCCCATGTTTGACGGGGGGTTTTCCCCGGCATGGCAAAGGGGGGATGGTTGGGTGAGTTTCTAGGATGGTTTCAGTGCAGAGAAGGGGTGGAATGGAATGGAATGGAGTCTACGGTAGTGGCCGTAGGGCGGCAAGGGGGTTGCCGAGGGGCCGAGGGGTCCGGAGATTGATAACGCAATTCCAAGACTGCCATTACCCCCGTCCACCGAACTCGCTCCGGCGCTTCTATCTTTTTTGCTTCTCCACCTCCCTCTTGCTTCGGCCCTCTTCCCTCCTGTCCTCGTGCGCGCTCCTCTTTCAGCCGGAGCCGGGCAACCGGCGAGTTTTAGAAATGTTAACTCCATAAATGCCACGCCGTTCCTTTTTTCTTTTCGGAAAGAAACAGCCAGGGGAGAAAGGCGAAGGGGACCGTGGTCCGACACGCACCGCCTCGCTTATGGCGAATAAAAGGGATTAGGTTAGGAGAGAATCGCGAGTGGCCGCGAGCTAACGCGAAAATTTCGTCCCCTCGATGGTTCAACATGGAAAACTTCTTGCTTTTACCTGTACATTTAACGCGATGTATATGCGAAGGTTGTCGGCTGATCAGAGATCGATTCCTCCGAATTTAGTCGGTCTCAAGGGTCGATAGCGTTTGTTTGTTTCATCGTGGGACGTTGTCCGACGGTGGAAAGTTCATTCTTTCGAGTTTATTTGACCTGAAGGATTAATAGTTTTATTTCGTTTCGTCGTGGCAAGATTGAAAATGATCGTTGTATCGAAGGGACGGTTTCGTGGGCTTGTGCGGAAGTTGGAAACGTTGGGAAGCGGGGCGGTCGTTGGAAAAAGCCGGGTTGATCTTAATTCTAAAGACGAAAGGGGAATACCTGCGCAAGAGGTCGAGGAGTCACGGAGATTGATAATCCAATTTCAAGACTCCCATTATCTCCGCCCACTAGCTCGCTCCAGACCTTCCAGATCCTTCGAGTTTCTTTCAGGATTCTCCTTGCTTTTGACTTTTTCCTTCTATAAGAGTTGATGAATTTTATGAATGGTTTCCTCCATTATTCGCCGCGCGGATGGCCCAGGAAATGGAACATTTGATCGAAGATTCTTCCGGAAATTTCACTGAAACCGTCGTTACGTTAAATGCTTTACAAATACGATTTTAACCGTTGACCTAAATAATTTTCAATTTCAGCCTTTTGTAACGATTTATCTTCGATATCGACGCAAGGGGAATAAATATCTCATTAAATATCCAAAGTATATTAAAACATCCTATCACTAACTGCAACGGCCAGCAACGATAGCAATGAAAAATAAAAAGAAATGACGGTAGACAAAATTATGCAGCGCGCGAAGGTACGATATTTGCGTTTAAAAATTGTAAACAATTTTCCGACGGGATATCTTTCACGCGGAATGCTATTTTCTCGAGGTTACTGGCTGTTTGCCGTCGGCGGCCACTGTCTGCGTTATCCCCCCGCCCCTCCAGGTCGGTATTTCCTCGGTAGAAAAGCTCGTGTTCTCGCCACGCTTCGGACAAATCCTGCCAGGGAACTTTTAGCGGACGATACATTTTTCTACCGAAAACAAATCCGTAGGTGAGGCTGGAGGTCCACCAGGTCGAAAGAACGGTGTGTTTCCTAAACATACCGTTGCCGCGATAATTGTGCGAAACTTTGTTGTAGAACCTTGTTTATTCGTTGCTCGCTCAGCTTCAGAACTGGACGGTCGGTGAATATTGTTGGTTGATTATAAGGACAGCTTCTATTTTGAAAATATATTGCAAACAGAATGGAGTCTCGAGGTTTAATTTTATGGCTAACGTTATTGGAAATATAAAATACCTATAAAAATATTATGAATAAAAGTTACATGGAATTTGTATTTATTTATTCTAGTCAGAAGAATTGGAACCGAGCTACGGTTCAAGATGAGCTTAGAAATATAATCTACCTTTATCAAAGCAAATGATAATTCGTTCGGCGAGTGTGACTCGATATTACAAGAAAAAAGAAGATCAAATGATGATGGATTATGCAAATTTCGTTGTCTCTTCATACCGCTAACGAAACGATTCTATCGTTGAGTGTTAAAATAGAGTCGCCGAAGCAGAAATATTTGGATCTACGGATCAGGAGAAACGGAAAAAACGCGATTCGGCAGCAACTCGACAACAAAAATCCGAGAAAATGAATAAGTGGAAAGACGGGGAAGTTTAGCGGGAATGGCGGAGCATTGAGTAGAAAATAGGAAAGTGTTAATCCAACCGAGCAACTTTGCCCCCTGTAGGGAACTTGCACGCTTATGCCGAGAGGATTTCCATCCAATAAATTTGGAGCTTTGTATAAGCTTTCCACGCTTGAGTTTAAATCCCGGCGTCGGTGCGGGCTTACGCTTTGCTGTGTGGAGATACCTATATATCTGTAAAGAGGGAAACCCTCTTTCCCTCTGGTTGCCGCCAGACGATTTCAAAAAGACGTGCGAAAATTATTGAATACTTTCAGAAAGCTCGCGCACGTTACAGTTCCGTGGCCGTTAGTTACCATAAGCCGCTAAAAATATTAAATCGATACTTTCTTCGTGCTTTCTCGCGATTTTTGTCCTACCATTTTTCCACTAAATGCGTCCGGATACCGTTATCAAATTCGAATTACCTTTCATATTTCATTAGTTCGCACCAACTTCTTACCATTTCCTTACAATTATACCGCGCTTCTTGATACATTGCAAAAATCATGCAAAAAAGGATGCACTGAATATACAAAAATATAGAAAATATGCAAAGTATGGTATTTATCGCAACATTTAGAGAATGAAGCAAATCTCCAAGTTCCACTTTCTACAGTCTACGCGCAACGTGCTGTAACGATGAGAAGATAACAAAAACAAAGGAATAAAAGTTTGAACGAAACAAGTAGGATGAGATTTTGGTAGGGTTGCTGCAACGAAATCCGGAGAAGGACACGGAAACAGAGATTTCGGAGTTGTTCGAATGGTCGTTTACATATTCTCAGAACGACATGCTCTGCTTCGTAAGGGCGCAATAAGGGTTAATATGTATCTGAGGGGACGTTACAAGAGTTCGTTTTATCGTGTCCCTCTTGTCCTTTCTCTTCCTCTTTCTCGCCCGGAGGCTTAAGATTAGAAACTTTTTGTACGAACTCACGTGCCTGCTACCCCCGGTGATGGTCACCTTCAACCCCTCGTACGCTTTAACTAAATTGCCCCGACGTGACAGATGTAAAATGTTTTATCGCGACCGAGTACCCTCTTCTTATTTCACTTCGTTCTCCGGAGGATCTCGAATCTCTCCCGGACAGAGAATTCTCGCATACGCAATGAAATAGCCTCTCTCGCGAACGAATTATGCGACAGCCGCGTATTATGCGTTACACGATCTTACATCGCCAAGTTCGCTTTATGACCGGCAGATCACGCGAAACCTGACCGAACAACGCGAATAACTCAGTGCAATGCAAAATTACTTTCTTTCTCCAAACATATATATTTCATTATATGGAAGATATCCACGTACTATAAGCTGATTTACAATATGTATAGTGAAATTTCCGTGTCCGTGAACATACGTTACAAAGTTCATCGCTGATACATGAAACTGCGGACAGGAATCAAAGTTATAAGTGTACATACATATGGTAGAATCTACTTTGTTAAACATTGGAGAAACTAAAACTAGTAATAGGCTAAAACGATCAAAATGTAATAATGAAAAACGGACGATAACAATACAATATGTATAAGGGATTCTAAGTATAGTTAGTTTTATACAATATGCTTGCAAGATGAAATACATTGCTACTTGAATCTTGTTTCTTTAATTGTAACCATGAAAATACAGGCTAGAACGATTAAAACGACAGACAATAACAGCACAGTACGTATAAGAGGTTCTAAGTATAGTTAGTTTTATACAATATGATTGCAAGATGAAATAAATTCCTACTTGAATCTTGTTTCCTTAATTGTAACCATGAAAATATAGGCTAAAACGATTAAAACGACAGACAATAACAGCACAGTACGTATAAGAGGTTCTAAGTATAGTTAGTTTTATACAATATGCTTGCAAGATGAAATACATTGCTACTTGAATCTTGTTTCTTTAATTGCATCCATGAAAATACAGGCTAGAACGATTAAAATATAATAATAAAAGACAGACGACAATAATACAGTACGTATAAGAGATTCTATGTATAATTTTATATAAGATGAAATAAATTGCTACTTGAATCTTATTTCTTTAATTGTAACCATGAAAATACAGGCTAGAACGATTAAAACGACAGACAATAACAGCACAGTACGTATAAGAGGTTCTAAGTATAGTTAGTTTTATACAATATGCTTGCAAGATGAAATACATTGCTGCTTGAATCTTGTTTTTTTAATTGTCACCATGAAAATATAGAATAAAACGATCAAAATATAATAATGAAAGACAGACGACAATAATACAGTACGTATAAGAGATTCTAAGTATAATTTTATATAAGATGAAATAAATTGCTACTTGAATCTTATTTCTTTAATCGTGCCCATGAAAATGTAGGCTAGAACGATCAAAATATAATGATGAAAGACAGACGACAATAATACAGTACGTATAAGAGATTCTAAGTATAGTTTTATATAATAATAAATAAATTACTACTTGAATCTTGTTTCTTTAATTGTGCCCATGAAAGTATAGGCTAAAACGATCAAAATATAATAATGAAAGACAGACGACAATAATACAGTACGTATAAGAGATTCTAAGTATAGTTTTATATAAGATGAAATAAATTGCTACTTGAATCTTATTTCTTTAATTGTAACCATGAAAATACAGGCTAGAACGATTAAAATATAATAATGAAAGACAGACGACAATAATACAGTACGTATAAGAGATTCTAAGTATAGTTTTATATAATAATAAATAAATTACTACTTGAATCTTGTTTCTTTAATTGTGCCCATGAAAGTATAGGCTAAAACGATCAAAATATAATAATAAAAGACAGACGACAATAATACAGTACGTATAAGAGATTCAAAGTATAGTTTTATATAAGATGAAATAAATTGCTACTTGAATCATATTTCTCCAACTGTACCCATGAAAATATAAATTTGCATAAGTATCCACAGAGTAACGTGACGTCTGTCTAGAAACAACATTGACTTTCGAGAATCCTTAATTACGAGAATCAGGGACTCTCTATATAATTAATTTTCTCAGACTGTCACCAGGCACGTGAAATTTACCGTATAATCGAAGAAAAGTAGTTATCCAAGATATCACTTTCTATTCGAAACGTTGAAATTCATTGGATATCAAAGTCATTCGAACTCTATTGAAAGTCGAGGCCGTTCGATGGGTAGTCCGTATTAGGACCACGCGAATATCGTCCCTTACAAAGGTACAGACGCCGAGACGTCGAAGAAAGGTTGCGATCGAAGGGCGTAAGATCGGCGAACGTATGTAAACAAGGGATCGAATACAGTCGGGAAAGAGTGCGCGAGTAGCGGCGGCGAATTCCCATGCGGGAGTAAGATATTGGTTTTCATCCGGCTCGTTTCAGTGCTCGTAACGTTTGATAAAAATGCGTGTTACGCGTTCCAGACCAGACCCGGCTCGGACCGAAAGGCCGTCCAGGGAATCGTACGCGAAGAGATCACGAGAATTCCCCCTCTGACTGCTCCCTCTTCAGGTATTTGCGCGTAAGAGGGTGACGGCTCGGGTCTAGCCCTATAAATACCAATACGCGATGATATCGCTTTCATAGGCAGATTTTTTGGACACCGCGCCAGGCTCTTCCTTGTATTTAGGTATTGTTATCGTCAGGGATTATCGCGAAAGATACGGTTTATTCTTCGCTCATATTTTACAGAACGTAACGTACTTGTTCGAGAATTCATGGGTTCTTTTTAGTGGGAATTATCGCGAGAAAGTTTTCCTACTGCCGCATACCTTGCGACCATTCGATGATTGTCCTGCTTGTTATTAATTGATTCTAATTGTAAAAGTAGCTGTAAATATTTTTAGATTTGCGCGTTTTGGTAAGAGGATCTAAGGCGTGGAATAGGAACAATTATTATCAACAATTGTTATTATCTTAAAATGCGCTGGCAAGGACACGGAATCGAGAAATTGATGAAACTTTCACTCCGATGTTGCGAGAAAGGAATTGCAGAATATAGTTTTGTCGTTCATATTTTCCTTACTTTCTGTGCCGGGAATCGCTTCCGTATCGCTTCGGCGAGATTCAGGGCATAATAATCTATACGATAGACGGAAGCCATTTTGGTACGCATAGTGATGCCGTGGACGATCATTAGTCTGTTCCTTGCTGTTGAAAACGTTCGATGCTAGCGCAGGATTTCATGTCGTACATCCTTATCCCTTTCGCTACGGGCTCTTGATTTTTACAATATACCGTGGCAACGATTATGTCTCATTTACCTGAAACGTTGGCACGCTCGGCAAAGGCAAACAGAGCGTATTCACACGTTGCCATCGGCTCGTGACACGTAAACCCGCCACAGATCAACGCCAACGAGCGCGTTGCTTTCCATAAATCCGTAAGTTACCGCGTTTAAATGAAAACCGGCTAATTAAGATGGTTTCCGTGCGCGTTAGGCTTTCGGCTTTCCCGTTTCTTTTTCCTTTTTCCTTCTTTTTTTTTTTCGACCTGATAAATCCATAGCTTTCGAACGAGTGGCGTAATTCACGGGGAAACAAGTTGCGCCGAAGTTCTCGTAAGATTTTTGCGCGATCGAAGGCGTATTAATCCGCTCGTTGGAGGAAATAAAGGGTCGTTTTATTAAATTAAGGTTAACGCGGCGAAGTTGCTCGACGCTGCTGTACGTGTTCCAGAAGTTCCGCCGGATCCTTCGAGCCGGGGATTTTAATGAGCTCGCTCGATCGGAACTCGAGGCGTTCCCTAATGAGTCGATTTTATAGTCTCCATTCTAGTCGGAAAAAAAGCCGAAGCCAATTAATTGGTTAAGCCGCGCGATCTGCTCGGTTCGCGGCGTCTTTTATCCGGATTTAGAGATCCTCTTTCAAGCTCGCCACGTAAAAACTGCCACGGTGTTATCGGAGTCGATGAAACGAATTTACTGGCGAATCCGCGATTTATCGCTATGAGACGAGACGGTCGTATCGGACTTTGTGTTTCTCTTAATCGTTCTGCTGTTAATCGATGGCGATACGATTAAGAAACACTTGAACGCAACTATTTTTCTATCAGAATGTCCCATTCGGGACGCTGAATAACCCCGCTATCGTTGTAATCGCAGATTATTGAAAATTACCGTATATTCTTTAATTTCATAATTTCATTCAATAATCGAGTATCCATTTATTTGGTAATAATACAGAGAGATTTTATTCGAAATGTATAATTATTGTTCGAGACGATCGTGGCAAGCGTTCAGGCGGTGTACGGTGAAATTTGGTGGAATATGAAATTTCTGGTGGAAATTGTAAGCGAGTTGCAGCAAGGGGCAATGATAGCTAAAGCGGTACAGGGGATCACGAGCAGCCTCTTGGTCTAAGCGGTCGGATCGAGCGTGGAAGGTGGATGGGGATACGGCCCGATAAACACCGCATTACTCCACTGGAAGAGCATTTCTCGCGCCAACATACGGCCTACGAACGTAAGCTCGGTCACCTATCGGCTGGCTCGATCTAGATTAGGACACTTAGCCGTAACAAATTTGAATCTGATTACTTCGAATGAGATTGGGCGGACTTTGCTCGGAATCGCGTCGCTAAACAACCGCCATCGTCCTCGTGTATCCTTTCCTTTAATGTTTTTAGAACTATCCGACCTATTTGGCGACAATAATTCGTGGAACCCGTGCGAAGATTATCGTAATTCGAACAAAACGTTTCAATTAATCTGGATGATTTGCCAGGAAACATTTACGATATCGTATAATAACGATAAAATAGTTTAATCGCCGGCTTTCACTCTGTTTAATCGTCTGCTCGTGTAATTATAACGATAATTGGCTAGAGATATCGAACCGGTTGCGAATTATCAAAATGCACGGGCAGAAGTGGACGATGAATCTTCGGTAGAACGGATCGAAGTGATCGTATGCTACAAATCTACGGCCCTCCATATGCATATTTTCACAATATCGGCCGGTCCCATGTTGCCTCAGGATAGGTACACGTAGATCCCTCATAAGGGAGATATCGTTTCCGAATCAAATGACCCATTCCGTTTTAGTGTCGCCATTTAACCGACATCTATGCGCCTCTGGCCATCCGACACGAGGTAACCGTTACACGGCAAACATAGAAAGTCTCGCCATCGGGCTTTCGGCCATCCCTCGATAATACCGTTCGCGTCCACCCTGCCACCGAGTATCGCGTCTCTGGGCTGCAGCAATTAACAGTTCTCTCGTTGATCATCTGCAGGTTGTTCCCTTCGAGTTTTATCGCGATCGCGCCGTTTGTTCGTTCGTAGCGAATACCTCTTTTATGGAAGGCGGCCGAACGCGCTGCGAAATTATTTGCTATCGCCGAAGCTTCATAGAACGAACGTCGGTTAACGAAGTTTCAAAATTTCGTTTCGTTTAATATTTCACGAGCGAATATCGTTGGTATCGTAGCGCGCAGTAAAGGTACCGTGGATTTTCGTGAAGTACTTTGTCGCGTCGGGCGTATGTTACCTGATCGTGCTCGCGTAGATTCTGTACGCGTGGAATTTCCAGGCGCGGATTCTAAACGCCAGATTTTTCACGCGTGAATTTTAAACGCGCAGGTTCCAAGCGCGAGAACTTTAAACGCGCAAAATCGCGAATTGCACGGTATCGTAATTGTAAAACAGATTCTCCGAACACCGGCACATTCGTTGATAGAGATCTATATGTACGCGCGCTACTCCCATCGAATAAACAGGTTTCGTATAGTTAAGCACGTTAAGTCACTGTTAAGCCAACTTTAATAAACGATGGTATCAGTTGTCGCGCCAGTATACAGTAGAGATTCTTTACGCGCTTGTCCCATGTAACTGGTATTAGTAAACAATTTCCTCGACCTTCTGCACGCCCTTCGCACTAAGTTAGCATTCCCTGCTGAGAAAATAGGAGGTCGACCGACGGCTGGGTAGGAGCATCTGGGACCACATCGAACGCCTTCGGATGAGATGGTTAGGGGCAGATCAGCGGGGATGAAACACGTGTTCGATGTTCTGGGTGGACTTTGGAATCGGAGGGGTGGGTAGGGGTGGGTGGTAGAAAAATAACAGGAAGGGTGTATGTACCGGATGGAGTAGGTAAGACGTCGTTACGTGCATCCGGCGCTCCTACGGAATTCGAATCTGAACTCGCCAAGTCAAACCCGATGGCGAACTGCTCCTTGCCCCCTCTTCTACTCTACGTACATACGAATGGGTACGAGGACACGTTATAAAAAGTCTAAATCATCCCCCTTCGCGATGATATTAATGCGGCTGACGTTCGTAGATTTTCATTTATTCCGTGGCGCGGTGCTGCTTTCCAATCTGGCGAGCTACCAAATTGGAAAGCGGCACAGTTGCGAAGTTTTCCCCCGCGGTAGACTTAGCCCAAGTTCCAAGCCAACCAAGGAATATGTATTACGGCAAAGTAATCCAATCCACGGTTGAACGTTACGGTCGCTTCCATTGATTCATCGAACAATCTGCGAGAGAGCGTTTACAGGGCTTCTCTTCCACGAGTACAAAAGGAGAAATTAGATGATTTTAGATTATACCGATTCACCGGCTAAAAGCAACTGGCCGCTGAAACTTTCCCATTAGTTTGTACAGCGAAGTACATCGGGACGTTAGCCCTTTAACGGCAGCATCCAGCCATTTGAATTTCGAATTTGTCTGCCGCAATTAGACCTCCCTACATGCACTCGAGCGAAAACTATCGTAACCTCGTGGGATATGTAAATGGCGTGGTGAGCGCTCGCCAAGGTGATTCGTCAAAGCGAAGTACAAGGCGTATCGTACGAGAGGAGCGGCAAAGGATTTTCCGATTCGCTCGTAGCTCTCGGGATTGGCAGTGATCCAAATTGAAAAATACATTCGCGATGTTTTCTTTGCCCTTGTGGAGGCAGGCATCGCGAAGACCAAGCAGGATCACAAGCAGGGTAGCGAGGGCGAAGGGAAACGAATGATATAATGGATCGTGGAAATGCGGGTTGAAAGTTAGGGGTTCAAGGGGCTCTACGGTATAGCGGTAAAGTAACCTAGCGGTGGGGGTGGATTTATAATGAAAGCCGTAGAGTTGGACTTGGATTTGCGAGGGTACTACAGCCCTGCCAGCCTCGCCAAAGAGGCAGCAGCCACCCATCCAAAGAGCCGGTGATCCACGGTGAACCAACCAGCCATCCAGTCAGCCAGCCAGCCAGCCAGCCAGGCCAGAGGCAACTGGGCAGGGTAGCCGCGCTCAACAAGGAATCCAATCGCCACGTGATCTGTATAATAGCCGTGCTAAACCTTCCTACCCTTCTCGGCCTTCTTCCCCACCGCCCACACCCCGTGCAATCCCACGGGTGGAATTGCAAATAACAAACGTTGGCCTATCACGGCTTGTCTCTCTCTCTCTCTCTCTCTCTCGCTCTCTTTCTGGTTTGCCGCCTCGTTGCCAGGTCGAACCGAACAAAGGCTCTCGATGAGCGTGTTCTCTTCGAGTACCCAATGAGAAGACCGTGAAACGAAACTATAAATCCGTATAAGTTAGCCGGTGCAGCTGTAACCACGATATGGCTACGGCTTAATTAACCTACGATACCGGAGCGCAAGACCGGAAGGGGTTTAATGAGGTTTCACGGGATCGGTCGACACGCACGTGAAACTTAAAATGGGAAATTAGCTGAGAAATTGTTTCGCACGAATCCAACGGTCTTTTACGATATCGAGGCAGTTGCGAGAGGAGTCTACGTACCGAAATCTTTTCGCCTCGTCGATTCGCTCGATCGTACATTTTACGTTAATTATCGCGAGATCAACCCGCGTTTAAGTCTTCCAGCGTATTAGCAAACTTCTCGGCTATCCCGTGAATGTCCCTTGATCGAATCGGTTTGCTGTCCGCGAAGCAACTCCGGTGAACCAAACGACCGTGAAACGAAGTCGTCGTCCACGACTGGACGAGCAAGAGGATTAGTCGCGACGCGTTATAACGTAAGCGTTGATGAGAGGAAGGAACATTCGTGACCGAGACTAGGATGTGCTCCGGCAGTCCCTCAGTGGCTCGTTAAGGCATTTGCATTTCATTTCGTCCCTCTCCTATTCTCTCCTCATCCCCCCGAAGTTCTACGCCAGCCCCTCTTTTCCCGTATAAATATTAATGCAACATCCTCCTCTCTCGGGGGGTTTTTGTTCCTCTTCTGTTCCGAAGAGCGGCACCCTCCTTCTGCCCGAGTACTTTGAATGCTGATGCGCTACCAAGCCTCCGTGCATCCTTTCCTCTTCTCTCTTCTCTGCGGGAACGAACCGTTCGCGCACACGAGCCACGTTCTTTAATGAAATACGATTTATGAATATTTGCCGTTGCGGTGGCTCCGCGGCTTCTGGAAAAAGGAACACCGCGCTTTTGTTCCTCCGTTGTTTGTTTCGTCCTCGTCTAATGGCGAACGGATCGATTCGATGGAGTGAAGATGGCCAGAAAACGCTTCGAACTTTGCATTATAAGGCCGTAAAAACTCGGAAGGAATAATTTAATAATTTAAAAGTACATTCAACCTTAATAATAAATGCATATAAAGAAGAAGGGAAATATTGCTATGCGAAACAAGGCGAAAGATTGCTGGCAGCGCGTCGCAATTAAAACGTGCAACGCGCAGCTCGCGTTAAATCCACGCTCGCGTTATTAGAATGCGAGGACAGCTCGAGCTTTTCGTATTTTCGCGTTCGGATTTCCGCGTCTCGCGAATTTCTTTGAAGTACGTGCCGAGCAGTGGCAAAGAGGGAAAAGGTAGAAAAGGTAGGAGAAACGAAAGACGGAGCGAGAAAGGAAGTGGGAAAAGGTGGAAGAAAGAGGGAGGACAGTTTGTGGAGGTACGGAGACAGTAAATATATACGGAATAGCCGAGGGTAGGTATATGCAGGGCGGTAACGTGGTAAGATGGGCCTCTGCATTGCCGGCATGATTGCCTCTATGGCACATCGAGGCAATCCCCGCGGCTACGTGCCCGACATACATCCGCTTCCATCTTACTTTCTTTTTCTTCTCATTTTTCCCGGCCACGTCCCTCGGTCTCCTTTCTATTCCGCGGTTTTCGCCCGTTCCACGATCTCAGATATGCAAGCGGCACCCAGACCGCGGACCCCTATCTACCATACAGCCGTACTTAAATGGCCAAGTTGAAACTTTTGCTCAACCATACATCGCGAGCTAATTAGACGAGTTGAACGCGTGCCGGTCGGATTAATGCCCGCCACGAGATAAGCCACTAATTCGACGTAGAAGGAAACTTCCAATTTCAACTCTTAGACGCTGTTGTTGGATCGCGGCCATTTCGATAAAGGACACGCAAAAGTTTCCTTCCTTCGTCCTCTGGGAACGACTTTTTGTATAGATTTAAGTAAGCATCGTCGCGCCTGTGCCTTCGTTTCAATTAGCGGCCAATAAAATCTGATTGTCGGCTTATCGAAATTACGTGTTCGATGATTCCGTGGAACGATCGAGAACGCGACGAAAGAAGAATCGTACGGAAGATAGAGGAAACGTTTACGCCAGCGATTTCTCCGGTCGGAATCGCAATCGTTGCTATGTAGACGATTTAAACTCGTGCTCGGTCTGATCTAGAAGAGAGAAGCGTTTACAGGCGTTTCTGAATATATTCGCGAGGAAATTACCGGCGAAAATATCTCGCTCGCGTTTCACGTTCGTACGGTTACGCTGCAAGAGCCCAATGGATGGCGCCTTAAATTAGCATTAGGCGACGAAACCGTAGTTACGATCGGATAATATATCGAGCCATCCGCGGAGATCCCGTAATTTCGAATCGTTCGGTTCTCCAACCTACGACGAACGTATTTTCTTTGCAATTAGTCGGAAACGGAGTAAATTATTTGTACATTATTTTGCTTCACAAATTTGCAGATCATTCGAGGTCGTTTAAAAGACACTCAAGATCATTCCATGTTGCTCGATCTCGCTCGAAGATTGTTAAGGGTCGTTCGAACAACCTTAAAGGTTATCCCAGGTCGTTGGAAGATCAACCAGGGACGCGTAAAGATCATTAGAAGGTCGTATAGCATCATACGAAAGATCAAAGCGAAGAAAATGAAAAATTCCCTTTGAACTTCACCGACAGAGATCGCACGATCGATACTGTTCCGCGACAGAAAGGTGAATAAGTCGAATAGACGCGGTCGATCGAATCTGCGAGGGTTGCCCGAGACGGTACGTCTCTTCGGCTGATTCATTTCTCATCAAGGAATGTGCCGATAAAGCAGGAGGACTGGAACGGAGGCGGTATGATCGAGAGCCTCGTATCGTTGGAGAATTTGGAGAGCTGGCATTAGTAAGTCGCGAGGGTGATTCCGGGGAAGCTCTATGGTAAAAGCTGGCGGCACGAGTCGGCGCTAGCTCACCAACGTTTCATTAGCAGAAGATGCTCCCCGCGGGGGCGTACGCGGGGAAACAGAGAAGGACAGGAAGAAAAGGAGAGGAGAAGATAGAGAAAGAGGAGGTACGAGGCTGGTTCGAGCTCGAAGAAGAAGGTGGAACGGAGTGGTTGGAGGCGGGAAAGCGAGATTAGAATCCCGTGCATGGTTGGAGGCGCATATATCGGTCAATAACTCAGATCCAACGGCGTGTATCTTCCTTCCAGATAGCTTTTCCTTATTCCCTCGATCTCGGAAACGCGATAAAATCGTTACAGGACGATTTAATTTTTCTCCCTTCCCTAATGGCGCAGGTTTTACTACGCGATGCGTTATTAATTACGACGTTTACGGCGACGTATCATTTACAAGCGACGTCTATAGGGGGCGAACGAGAAATTCCATATTTATCGTTTCCTCGCAGCACTTTTAACGATAACAATGCGGCGTTTTCTTAAGTACGACCGAAGCTTACTTCGTATTTAATAGCGACCGTAACTTCCACCGTAACTATCGACCGTTTCGTGTGTGCAGTAAGTTGAAAAAACAATCTGCAAGGAGAACAACGCGTACTCGGGAAAGAAGAAGAAAATGCAGATGCTGGAGCGTGGTTCGCCGTGTCGATTACGGTAGGCTCTGCATATAGCAAAGTAATTTAATCGGGTGGGGGTTGGAGCGAACGGTCGTCGGGCGACGCTATGGCGCCAATGACATTTACATCCGCGCGAAGCGGCCAGACAAAAGGGAAACGGACAGTCGAGATACGTCAGCGAAATCGCCACCGACCGGAGCAGTCCGCTTTGATGGGGTTCCACGGTCGCCGGTTCGGTCGTTTCGCAGTAGCATAAATGAGAGGTGAGATTAAACTGGGGGTGACGTATGGTACGCGTCGCCCTCTACCCAGGAAAAACCGCCCGAGCTTTTTTGTCCCGCTGCTCTCCGTTCCCTTTTTCATTCCGTTTCGTTTCTATTTGCTTTTTTCCTTTTTTAGAGGCCGCGATTTTTCCCTGTTACGCGCCCACCCTCTCTCGCTCGCGCCAGTAATGGAAGAAACATAGAGGGATCACAGATTCGAATGAACACGTTAAAACGCGGAAACAAAAAGCAACGGAGGGTGGATCGAGCGCGGTGGAACCTCGGCAATGGGCAGAGCGGAGAAAATGGGGAACGCGAGACTTGCCGCGGATAAATAACGCGTTATAGGGACATGTACATAGGAATAAACATGCGGGGACGAAGAAGGCGTAATCAAAAGTGCCGTTGTAACTCACCATATTCCGTATGCCGGTCTTCTCGAACTTTTCATTTCGACTATTGTTACACGACGTTGCATCTTTAAAACTATTTACGATATTTGCATCTGACAATTAGCGGGGAAACTTACAAATTTGATGTAGAGTGAGCAGGGTGAAATAGAACGAGTAACATAGCTCGGGTGATAAAATATGAAAACCGAATAAAATGTAAGAGGCGAAGTGCGGGCGTCGGGATGCCGAGCAAGCACTCGAAGTTAGAGACAGAAGAGGAGGCAGCGGCGACAACGGGAGGGCCGTTTGGTCAAAGGGTGTTCGTATATATGCCAACACGTGGGATTAACTTGTATCCCGTAAAGCCGCCCGCCGCCAGCATACAAAGGTTGCTCGTAAGTCTCGTCGGATACCTGGCTAACGAAAATTACGATCTTACTAGCACGAGATTCTACTGTACCGGCACATTAGTTTCCTCGGCGTGTCCCTCCTTTCCCTCTTCCTTCGTCTTTACATTTTCTCTCGCCTACGCCGCTACGCCTACCAGCGGACAAGACCAAAGCTGGCCGGCCCATCCGCGACTCTTTTCCCTCCACGCTGTTGTTCTTCGCAATAATTCTACCTGTTTGCGTCGATATCTCAGTAGAAGCTATAACGAAGATCAGGAGGAACAGCAGGGGTTCTTTCTCGTAACCGGTCACACAGATGGTATCGGTCTCTGACATAGAAATAATTACTTCGTGGGTAGAGAGGTTGTAGAAATACGGTGCAGTTTTAAGAAAGAGCGAAAGGATTCGTCGAACGTACGAGACGCGATTTGTATTTACCTTGGAGTCGGTGCATCGAAAAACACAGAAGTAAGAAATTACGTTTACAGTGTCTTTCTTATATGGCGTTCGTTTCTAGTATTAATTAGTGGCGGAAGAAAGCCACGGTAGAGGATAAAAAGGTGAAACGGGAGAAGAGACCGTTGGAAAATGCATAGTTGGATCGTATGAAATTCGCGGACAATCGAGCTGTCCAATAAATGCAGATAGACGCGTACCTGTCTGGCCACTGGGAAAAGCTTCCTTTTTTTCAGCGAAGGCAGAATTTAACGTCGCCATTATGCAGAACGGGTTGTATTGGCAGAGCCTCAATCCCAATTCCCAGGGATAGCTAGCTGGTCGAATGGCAAAGCCAAACAAACCTTATTTATGTCTCAATTAAAGCTGGGAATGGGATGCACCCTCGATGGAGCGGCTCCAGACAATAAAGCAGTCGAAAGGGGGAGGTGTAGCGGGGAGGAAAAGGAAGAAGAGGGAAGAGAAGGAGGTGGAGGAGCAGGAGGAGCAGGAGTAAGAGCAGAAGAATGGTGCGGAGGGGTCAGGAAAGAGCGAGAGAGAAAGACGAAGCAGAGGCGGTGTGGAAGGTGAGGAGGTGAGCGAGAGAGGGATAGAGGGACTAGAGCGAAAGAGATCGGGGATGGAGACGGAAAACTGTGGATCGTTGAACGCCGACCTCTGGACTCTGAACTTTCCGAGGCTGCGGGAGGCACAACGAGAGAGGGATGCTGGATACCATTGGTTTTAGCCTGCGGATTCTGCGTATATCCGAAACTGAACTAAATACCAGGGGGACACCGGGCTACCGAGGAGATAACGAGCGAACTCGTGAAACGGCCATAGATCAGCCGGCTTAATTATCTCCACGCATCGCTGCCTACCCCTTCTAATCGGTGGCCTACACCACCCACCTTCGTGCAAAACCGTGTCCCTTTCCACCGAGTCGGTCGAACGATCTCTCGTGACGATCCTTCGTCCTCCCTTGAAATAATTTAATCTATGCATGGACGCAACGGGTCCTTGATACCGCTCGATCGAGTCTGGACAACTCGCGCGATATATATTGCGCGCGCTCGTTATTATGAGATACGCGACAGAGGGCTCGTTCAATGTGCTCGACGATTCGTTAACAAACCCTGTTTTCCTTCGAATAGTATATCCTCGCTCGCTTTTGTGTCAAATACAGAGGAACGAAGCGAAAGAGAGAGAGAGAGAGAGAGAGAGAGGTCAAGAAAAAAATCTACGTTCGAGTTTAAATAGCCGCGACATTAATTTTATCGTGATGCGGTCAGAAGACGATCCTTACGTTTCGTAAGCGAGCAACGTATCCGGCATGAGTTTTAAACGAAGCTCGTCGACGATTTGAATATTTCATGCTTATCAACTATGCATCACGTACACTGTCTCGCCGGCGTGTATTTACAAGAGTATCACGAGGAATCTTAAGTTTATTCCCACTTCGGCTGTATGTTTGGACGCAATAAGATATGTTGATATTCCTGCTGTCTAACCCCTTCTTTCCCTCCTTCATGCCCCTCGCAACCGATCCCGAGGCAACACCAACCCTCGTTCCTTTTTATCTCCGCAAAGTTTCCACCCCATCAGGCTCACCCTCGTAACCCCCACACCTCCTTCATCCCCCTTGTCCCCTGCCTCATCCCCCCACGGTATTCCACCTCTCTCCGCGTTCCTCTTTCCGCTACTGGCATGAACTACCCTCAACCCATTGCTTGCCAACCAACCCCCCTACCTCCTACGAAGCGCCACGGCAGTCATGGCGGCAGTTACGGAATCAATAAAAGTGGTGCTCATGCGCCTCAACTGCCGTCGCTACTGCCGTCCGCCGCCACCTCTCAACCCCCGTATACCCCATCTTCCATCCCTGCTTCGCAACCTTCCCGGAGCGACGGTACTGCCGATTCACCCGCAACCCTCCACCCCTTTTCTACCACGGACCTCTCTCTTTCTCGATTCTCCACGCGACCTTCCGCGTCTTCCCTCTTCCTTCCGCGCCCCGTGCACCCAACGCCGC
Source organism: Bombus terrestris (assembly GCF_910591885.1). Taxonomy (NCBI): domain Eukaryota; kingdom Metazoa; phylum Arthropoda; class Insecta; order Hymenoptera; family Apidae; genus Bombus; species Bombus terrestris. The sequence goes on from NC_063286.1 coordinate 2,599,867, forward strand.
GCGACGTCCTCCCACCATTCTGGATTTCGTCGTCCTCCGACTCTCTCGCTCACCCTCCAGCGACTTTGAATCGCGCCAACTCCAACCTCTCTCCTCCTCGTCGTATCCATCCTTTCTGAAACTACACCTAAAACTATATACACACCGACTATACGCTCTCTGTACCGGGTGTTCCGATAGCGATTTTTTTCTCTTCTCGCGGCGATTTACTCCGCGGCATGATTTTCATGGGTTGGACAAGAGGGCAGAAGATGTGCTTGTAAATCGCTCCAGTGTTACGATCAAGTGTACGCTGAATTTTGATAGGTCGCGAGCACATCATACGGGTCGCTGGACTCTCGGTGCATTCGTCTATCCGTTACAGCTGATATCGATGATGTTTTTGTTAGGTCTATTCGGTTCTACGGTCTTCGAGTTCCCCGCTGGTTTTCGTTTAAAATTCCACCACGCCGCTCTTTCGATCGTCAACGAAATAGACCATATAATTGGACTTTTGAATAATTGCTTCAGGTTTAGCGTAGATTTAACCGCAGCTCCGACGATTCTTGACTGAAAGTAGCAGCGGTAAATCGTCAGGTATATATGAGAGATCGTTAAAAAAACCCATGGTTTTCGAATGCATCGTGTTTCAGCGTTTTTTTCATAATTGAGTGTCAGGGCAATCCGTATGAAAATACGGCCTCGTCCATTAGAGTTTTATCGATGCCGCGGCGCCTGACAAACGACGAAGATTATTTATACATTGAATAAATATTTGTCGTTTCGACCGAAAATATCGCGCTAGATCTAAAATAAAATAGAACAAAATACGCAATAAAAATATGAAACGAAAACGTACGAAACGCATATAGGTGTACGTACACTCGCGTTATCTGACATTGTGCGAGCGTTTTCGTTGAAAAAGACCGCCTTCGGTTCGGTGGGCATCGGGCTGTTCGGTCCGCGTCGAATAAATCTAAAATCCGCAATGTATCTTAAAAAATCATCTAACCGAACTTTTCCCGGAATAAAATGTAAATAAAGCACGGCCTAGCGTGAAATGGAAACGAGCCATAGCGCGTAGAGAGACACGAACGATCGTAAATCTAAGCGTATTTCGACGAGCGTAACAACAGCGTTTCCTGCCGGTTCGATCGTAGCGTGCGGTTGATCGAAGCGTTCCACCGCTAATTTCGCGGGTATCTGATTAATTAACCGGTACAACGTTACGCAGCCTGGCCAAGGTGATTAATCATTTTCCACTGGCCCGGTAAACAAGCGATCCTGCGGCGGTTGGTAGGTTTTCCGCTCGCAGGATAGCGGATTTTGCGGGGAGGAGAGGATGGTCGACCGGTAGGTAATGCCGGAATAATGTTTCGCATAAACTGTGGCTAGTCGCGGCCGTGTGCTTGTGTTCGTGTCGCTGGTCTACGTTTTGGCCCCGCGAAAACAATGCCATCCGTTCTAACGCGTACGCACCTCGTTACACCCGCGTCATACGTTACGCTCAAAATCGATCCGTTGCGCGTAGAATCAGAGAGACGCGCGGATGTACTCGGTTTGCTAGGCCGGCACCGGTGCTTTCGATTGCTCGTCAATCAGCAAACGTGTTCCTTTGCCTTCGAGCGAACGCGACGCGATGGTCCTGCGCAACGTTGACAACGATGTTCGTAAACCGAGTTTGAAAGTTTAATCGCGCGTGTCCGGATTAATTGGACGCGTTCGCGCCTCGTCATCGCAATTTTTTCGTAGCCAGCCTCCCGGGCCAGCGAATAAATAATTCATCATTCTGAGCGCTAGATTTCGGCCGTTCGGTAGCGTTTAATTAACCGCGGCCCCAGCTTTTCGCCAACGCTGACTTTCGCGAGTACATTAACCGGTGATTCGTTGCGCGTGCAATCTTCCTCTCCTCGATTTAATCATCCGTGACGTAAACGTGCGAAAGGTTAACGGGCGATAATCTCACGCAACTCTGTCCGATGCAAATATTCCACCACGATACGATCTTCGTTTCGAGAAACCGGTTGTAGCAGTTAAAGTTTAATTGAAAAATTCTGCTAATCGACGATGAGATGCTGATGTTGGAAGGATCTTTGTAGATCAGGCGCGCCGACCACGAAAGCTCGCCTTTAGTACGCCTGTGACGAGCAACCAGCTTGTTCTCCGCGCCAACTCCGCCGAGCTTCTTTCCTTCTGCGCGTAACGCTGCGTTCTCGTAATTAACGCCGAGCTTCTAATTTAGGTAAAACCCGCTCCGGGACACGTTACACGGCCAACGTTATTATAAAATACATCTTTTATGCCGTACAATTATTTTAACGCGTTCCGTGCGTTCCTGTTAACTAGAGTACGGGCAAGACGCGTAATGCAACTTTCACCTTAACGATATCGGCGCATTATATCCCGTGACGTGGTTCTCGGTAGCCGGAAGCGAAGCTTTACTTTCGAGTTGAACTGGAATTTTACTTCCGAGGAAGTTTGTCGGATTATTTTCACGTCTTTATTACGATCGAACGGAAACATTAAATACGAGATAAATATGCGGAGCATCCCTCGACATGTGGACAATATTCCAGGGGGAAAGGATCATCGTAAAGGAATATGTGTATTCTATTTGATCTCGTTTGTGAGATATAGCGAATTTGTTATTCTATCGTTTCATATCTGATTACCTTGACAGCAGATGCTGAGAATAGCTACTTTGCATTCTAGATATCTCACGCTTTTTCTTACTCTTCAAACAGCCTCTGATATTCTGCAAATTTGTAGAAACTGTTGTTCAAATTTACAACAAAGTATCTGGAACCTTCAGATACGCGTACAATGGATTTCAAGCATTTTACCTGAAATAGAGGAATAAATAAACGGGGAATCCCTTAGAAAAATCGTCTATAGAGCTATCTGGCGATCGTTTTATCTCGTGCATCGCATCCATCCGCTTAAAACGTTCTGTCGGCTGAAAACAATCATCGTAAGGGTTGGTCGTCTTGACGCTGCTGAAGTTTTTCGGTTGTAGAAACTACAAAAGAATGCTTAGATCCTAAGGAAAGGAGGTAAGACGAAACGGACGATCCTTTCACGTTGAATGGGTCGTACTCTCGAAGCGAAATAGGCCATAGCTGCAACAAGCAATGGGCAATGCAGCCGTGCCAAGGTATGGTGAGCACGTCTGTATAGATTGCAGGCGACGTATATCGGTGGATGCAGGTCGGGATAGCCCTGTGCAGCAACGCGGTGTACGTGGCGTCTGTATGGTGTGCGATATGGTGTTTTAACCTTTGGATAACTGTCAGGGTTTCCTGCTTCAGAGGCAAGTTGTACCACTAGCCGCGTGCCACCGTGCAAACCTCCTACCCTATCTGTGGCGATAAACGCTCCTTTCCGTTTCCACGGCAGAAATCACGGATCCTACTTAGGCTACGTGGTTCATAAATAATGCAGATCCCTCGTGAAACTCGTACAGACGCTTATTTCATCGCGTTCGAACGAAAGAGCCCGATAGCGTTTAACGAAACGTGGATAGGGCTGGCAGTAAAGAAGCTTCGGTTACTTATTTTTGTAAGTATTGCAGTTTGATCTTCCATGTACCGCGTGGGTCATAGAAACGTGGATCTGATTAATTATCTTTAATACAGACAGACTGGCACGCGATCTGGCTAAAATGTTCACATCTGAAACTACAAGTTACGTCACACGAACTGGTCAGAATCTGATCGATTCCATAAAGTGGAAAGAAGAATAATGTTATAAATATCACTTTTTCTAATTTTCCTACAAAATTTATACCGTATTTTTATCACAAGTAAATTTATAGCAATAACATATTTGTTTCTCAACTCGCAATAAGTTGAGTCAATTGGATTGGTTTCTGAGATACAGCGATACGTGACGATGAACGAAAGAGAAGAATACTCTTCCTGTTCGTGTCTTGTCCCGCTAATTATCTTCTCATCTGTACAGAGTAGTTTGGAGAATCCCTCGGAATTCACGGCTGCGATAAATAAACGATTAATGAGCGTACGAAACGGTCGATGAGCTGGCGCCGTGCAATCGAGCGGGATTTTTCTAAAATTGAAATTCGGATGATTTATAGAGGAACGTGTCATCTGTGGGATGAAGTCAGCCTGACGTAATTTCAATCGATACCAGATTTATCTTTCGTTCTTTCTACTTTTTTCACTCGGAAAATGCCTTTCGATATCCTTGGGTAATGGCGGTAGGTGATTTTTAAGCACACGCCAAACGAGGAAATAAATCGGAGGAACTGTTATCGAACAGAACACCAGGGAACAGATTAATCGCGCCAGCGTATGACTTACGGTGGAAATTCATTAATGGCGCGAATCGCGATAACCGGCTGACATTCCCACGTTATCGGGCCGCTAAAATAGTTCTTATCGTGGTCGGTTCTGTAGTGTCTCACGTGATGTTAACGTCCTTAAGTATAATAACGCTGGACTATTTTATCGTGGCGCGAAAACCCTACGGCTAAAATAAAATAACCGAAAGTTCTGTTGCTGCGAGACACGAGAAAGAAGGAGGCGATCTATAAAACAGCCTTTAAGCGTAATAAAGACGAGGCCGACCATTGCTCGTATGTATTTTTGAACTTTTCCGCTGTTACCACAAGTTTGTATCTGATAAGAAACTCCTGAAACTTCGTATCTAATTTTCGCGACCCTCGAACCCTCTGGTAGATTTTAAGCGATCCCTGCCATTATTTCCAAGTATCTACTCTCAATCTTAAATCCGTTATTATCGAAGCCGGGAAATTAATCGTAATAAATTATTTCACCAGATTGGCTAGTTTCTATTTACGTAACTTTCGCTAGAAGCGGCGAATAATTAAGAAAATATATACGCATATGTCTTTTTCTTAGTTTGTACGAAAATTCCACTTTGATAACTCGGAAAATTACAAGCAGAAATAATATCTGAATCGAGAAATAAACAAATAGATAAAGACTCTCGTTATACTATTACAAGTCTGTATGTGTAAATCTTGCTTTAGTTTCAAGTAGAAAGAGGACTTCTATGTCGTACAAAAATCATTAGCACGCAATTGAAACAAGAAAGTACACGTATCGATAGCTCTTTGTGTATCTGATTATCTAAGGAATTTTCCAACAATAGAGGAGTACGTTTCAATCGGAAATAGCTCAAAGGGTGTGACAGGGTAACCGTAGAACTGAAAGAAGATTTTCATGGCAAGAATAAAAATAGTTTTCACAATAAAACGAAAGAGAGAAAGGAAAGAAGTGTGGATTGTCCGTACGAAAAGAAAGGAACGCAAGTAAATCTGGCGCGGACCGACACGACTGGTTCTCGCGCGTCGTCCACCCATGTCCTTTTGTCCTGAAACAGCACAATACAAGAGCTCGGTCACGATAACAAGAGCAGACATATTAGTCTTGGTATGGCGAGCTTGTAAGATGTGGAACGTCCCATCTTATGCAAACCACTCTCTCCATCGAGGCGACGGTATAAAAAATATCAATGGCGGCCCGTTATCGAGAGAACTTCTCTTTATACGTACACCTAAAACGCGTATACTCTTTTTACCTATGTGTACGTATGTTCTTGCTCGGCCGAGTAGAGGTGGTATAGGGGGCGCTAATGTCCGCCGTTACTCACGATTCTCATTTGCAAGATTGCCTATACATCTCGTGGCATCCTACCATGACCGTCCTTCCATACAAGTTCATCGATGTGTTAGTACATATAACGGGTGTATCGAGCGTTCGAGTTTCGTGGATATTTAGATCCGCGTCGAGGCCACTCCGACTCGCGTATAAATATCAAGCAGCGTGAATTACGATGCTGCGAGGAGCATGCAGCTTTTCTTCTCGTCTACAGAGTATAGAAAGTAGTATCAGGTTAAATTGAAACTCGTACCAGTTATCCGTATATTCGATGAAACGAAGCTCGGGTCTATCGACCTTGTTCATTGATACCTTGTTTTCCGGCCTTGGAAGAAACCACGGTCAACTAGCGGCTATCGTAAAAACGTCCCTCGTAGGAGTCAATACTAGGCCGGCTAAATTGCTGTAAAAAAACGTGGGATTGCAGGCCTTGACATCGACTCGGAGGGTTAGAAACCAGTAATAACAATGCAGCTTGAAATTGCCGTTACGTGGCCGGTCTTTTTCTTCGACTTTTTTAACCTTGCTTTTTACGAACAATGCCTCGGTGACCCTTTAAATCTAAGCTTGCCTGCCGATCTCGGACAAGGATTCCTTTCTTTTTTTTTTTAGCCTTGAAAGAGTTCTTAGCGGTGAAGAAACGGTTGAATGATTTACAATTCTACGGCAATCTCTGGACCTGCGCTGTATTTTATTTTTCTCTTTTTGTCAAGGACAATTCTACGCTTCATCGCCCGTATCTCGAGCTAAACGCTACTCCGTTCGAAGATGTAGAATCTCTCGACTCGAATTGTTTCATCCGATTAACGATTCTGACGATGTGCAGGCGCTGGAATTGCCGTTGCGCGCGATAAAGCGAGGAAACGTTTAAGAGAAGCCTAAAACGTTTCCCAGTTCATCGTATTCCCATGCATGTTTTACCATCTTGACGCGACTGTTTCGCGACGTAGCCCGACGTAGCTGGCTCCTTTCAACGTGCGACTAAAATCGTGCAGAAACGCGTGGCCGTGTGGCAATTGCAACAACGCGCACCAGGGAATACCTGCCAATTATAGTGGCTGCCTTATAATTACTCCGCTGTCTTGCAATAAGATAAGATAGCCCATGCAAAATGGTCGTTTTAGATCAACCGCAACAAGACCTCGCACGCATAGACCCCATAGCCAGGTATAATGGGAGCATGCTTCTGGAATAACGTACTGTTACGTGGGTGTTACAAGGTTCTACGCAAACGTAGGTGTAACATTACATTCTCCGGCTGTAGCAACTTCTTGCTCGATGCCAGTGTAAGTAGTCACTCTAAATTCGGTAATACGTTCGTTTCTTCCCAGAAGTAATTACGGGTCGCGCGTAAAGATACTCCGAAGATTGCTCTGACAGAGAAACTATTTCGGTGCTGGATCGTCGCAGATCTTTCCATTTGCCGAGCTTTTGTGCCGCTTTAGAATACGGGAGGAGCGTTTAGTAACTGGAATATTATAGCGACGAATTAAAGTATTTATTTTATAGCGATAAAGCGAAGAACCGATTGGAATGCACCGTTCATTTCCGCGTGATAATTAAATTTATTCCAGCAATAAAACATCGATGCACTTTGATAAAACGATAATAATTTTCAGTGTAACTTAGATAACGATACTCGCGCAAGTCGGAGTTATTTAAGATTAAAGCTAAACAATGTTTTAATACTCCGAAAGTATCGCACAACTGGTTACGAGATATTATTGTAATTATTAGCGGTAGAAAATTTTTTAGGAAGCATAGTACTTCGCTGTAACGAGTAATTAGAACTTTGGAAATTATACGTTACTTTCTCCGGGTAGTTTGCAGAGTCCGAGGGAACCTCCGAGGGAGCATCACGCGTGTATACATCAGCACGTTTGTGGGTGGAACATGTACACGGATAATAATGTCAGGAACGAGAAGGAGAAAGGGAACAAGATCGTAATGCAGAAATGGTGTACAGTAAAGTACCGCGAGGTCTGGTGTTCCGAACAAATTTAGTCAACGTGCCACTAAAAGGGGAAAAAAAAAGAAAGGAAAAAAAAAATGAAAAGATAGTGACATCGTGTAAACGTGTGTATTCGTGGCGGAACATACATATATAGCGTAGGTAATATGCGTCCTGTCGTTTAGTTGACAGGAACATTCACTTTCCAGCCGTTCCACGGTTAATTTCAATATAAAAGAAGACCAGAGTCTCGTTTCTTATTTAATTACGGAGTTTTACGATAATTACGGCAGAGGTGAAAATTGGTGTTGGCAAAAAGAAAAAGTAAAAATCCTATTAAGTTAATTTGTTGTATAACGAAGTCGTAGACCGTAAACAGAGTGGCTGCGTGAAAAGTTTCGTCGATGCGCTGTTAAGACATAATCGGATATTAAAAACCATAGAGCTACCGTGGAGCGTAATTAATTCATAATTGGCTCATCTTGCAAGAGGCTGTCGCGCAATCTTAATTCAATCTATCGCCATTTGTGGCGCCTCGTTACGAGCGCCCCTCGCCTTCGTTCGCGTACAATCGCCACGTAGCCCCCCGGTACACACGCAAAACGTATCCGCCATTCTCGATATAATAATAATTTTGAGTCATCGCCCTTAACGGCAATAAAAATTCAGATCATAAATATCTTGCTAATAAGCTACGTGACGGGCATCAAAAAACGCGCTCCTCGCTCTTCTACACGTTAATTGCGTTCGCCTTTTTCTTCTGCGACGCGCCTTCCAATCGATAGAAAGAAAAAAGCGATATTGCCGGCCAACAGGCTGCGAAATATCACGAATAGTTCGATATGCGTATACGAGGTGTTTTAAAAACGTAGTTCCAAACTTGGGGAAATTAAATAGTCTTTCCTGTCACGTGACTTCCTAAGTTTTTTTTTTATTTTTATTTCTTTATATTCACAATTTGTCCAATTTGGACATCAGGTGGAATTTTGTAGCAGTTATATCAACATGTAGGTGGCTACCCTCAGCGGGGTACCATCCTCGGGTTTGCCGGGTTAAGTCCTTTGTGAGGTTTGCTGGGTGCTTCCTTTTTAGCCCCGTTCGTAAGTTACATCCGAAGTGGAAGTAACAGGTATACGATTTTCTCTTTGCCTTGGAATGATTAATTTCACGATTTTCGCTTTGTGTCGTTAATTACGTTAAATAGATTATCTTTCATCCGCGTATTTTTCTTATCGCCAAGTTGTTGATAAATAAGTTTCGTTATCGTACAATAGTATGGCAACGTCGTAACCATATAGTTGCTAATGATCAATGGGAAAAGACAAGCATGTTGCTGCTGCGTGGCTAATCGAAACGTCGCGCGTTATATTCCGACAAGGTTGATTTATGGTTCGACATAACCGGACAAGTTTCCTTTCTTTTCGCCAGTGCTATCAACTACTACGGACGCAGCGGCTATTTTTCAAACACCGTATATAAATGGACGACAGTTGCGCGTACGACATTAACAAAACTCGTTCCGCGGAATATTGATCGATTTATATTTTATAAATTGCGCGCGTGGAATCGTTAATTCGAAACGCGTCACGCAATGAGAATGACTTTCGATGCGTGTTGCCTGCTATAAAAGCGAGCGCCACGATCTCGTAAATCAATCGCTAGTAGGCGTAATTGCCAAGCTTGAAAATAATTTCGATTCGATTTCCATTTCCTTTTTTCGACCGCGTTCGATATCGTCGAATCGAATTAACCGTGGAAAGGTTTTCGGCCGAGCCGCTAGATGCCGGCACAGTTACCAGCCATCGAGGGATCCTTCGGACGGTGGTCTCCGGACATTCCATGCCTCTAAAATTATCCACACCGTGGATATCGTCTGTCTGTCGTATGAATTTTTTATCTGGGAAACGTTGCTCAAGCTGACCCGATGTGCCAAACAGATTGTACGCGATTGATTATACAATTAGATCCTGCTGGTGATTAATCGCCAACACAAAATGATATAGGGGAAAAACAGAAATTCCTATAATTAGCTCTGTACACGTATATAGTTCATTTGTTTGAGATAATTTCATAGGTAGCCTTCTGTTAGAAACAACCGTTAATCTTTCGCTGATATAGCCAGCGTAGAAAACGATCGAGCCACGCTGGTTAACGAGACTAGACTGTATTAGTCTGAAGGTCAGATCGTGGTTCAGAAATACTCCAGATCGTTATTTGCAGTCCATTAAGAGCAGGAGGTCTTTAGTGGTCTTTGGTGCAGAGATTCCGAGGGCCATGCGCAACCTGGTCCGAGTCAGTTGGTTCAATCGTACGAGCAATCTTTACGCGCAATTCACGGCAGAAAAAGGGGGACGAGGTGGGACGAGGTGAAAGGATGAAGGGAGGTCTGGGAGACAGGAAAAGAACGAAGGCGATGATCTTTCTCCTTCATTTTGCTCTCCTCGGCTCTCACTATACACGTCGTCCGGCTATCTATCCCTTCCGCGATTCTCGTTTGTAAGGTATTCTAGTTCGTTTTCTCTTTTGTCCTCGTTCCATGGTACGTTGGTAGAGCTACGGCAAAGCCAGGGAGTGGTTGTCCTCCCACGGTCTCCTCGGCTACGAGTTTTCGTTCGGTTAGAGGAGTCGGCAGGCGCCCATTGCCCGTCACTATCCCCAGTTTCCGCGCCATTTCTCCGTAACGCGCGCCATTTCCTCCCTTCTCTCATACCCCCGTTCCTCTTCTGCTTCTTTCTCTCTGCACACGGTCTCGCTCTCTCGTTCCGGCTTTCTCATCCCTTTCTATTTTTCTTTCTCCATCGGCCTGTGCCACCCTGTGTGGCCTCCCTTTCTACAGCACCCTCGCTGTTTGTTCTTTATTTGGGTTATTTGGCCCGCGCAAATACCACCTTCCTACACCGCCCACCCACTCCACGGCCTTTGCCTGCCTTTTCCACCGCGACCTACGAGCCTGGGAAAAAATTTTGAAAAATATCCACACGCTAGATTTCCTGTACTCGTGGCCCATGCCACCTTCGTATTTCGTATGCGCCGTAACGCGCGCGCTCGCGCCAGTCGATATCTCACCGAGGTTTTCAGACACGCTCTTATCGATTCATTAAACGTTTGCGTTTTGTCGTACGGTCTTGGGAAAAAAACGCTCAGCTGTCGAATATTCTCGAGGTGAACCGGCACATCCCAAGGTCGCCATCGTAGGAACCGTTCGAGTCTCCATACTTGAAAAAAAGGAGAAGAAAAAAGGAAAAGAGCGTGAATTCATCATCTGTTTGCTTCGGGAACGATCCAAGGGAATTCGAAATGGAAAGCGACGCGCCCACGTGAATTCTCCTGGTGCCCACAGCAATACGTCTAGAGGAATTTCTTAGGCCCTCACGGCGACGTCGCGGGTTCGTGATTTTAATCGACGCATCGGATCGACTCGTGACGGCCATGCAACCTTCGCACTATAATTTCGCGGTAAACGGTGCGACCGTCGGCTTAAGAACGGCCAGCCGGAGCGTACTCCTATTTTAAATACGATTATGCCTGCTGATATCGGCTCGTTCTTTACGCAGAAATAACACGGTCAAACGTTCGCCGCGCAAACCATAGAAAAATGCGACGGTATCGGAAACGTTCTTCGATTCTCTCGTTACAGCGTGGAAAACGATAGACCGCAGCGAGGATAAAGACACCGATCGTCGTTTCCTAAAACGCATTCGCCCACTTTAAATTCCGAGGCTCGCGTCAGAACGAATTCGCAGGCGCGAACAACGAACCGACGTAAAATATTGACCGTTTGGATCTATTCGTACGATTCATCTGGCAATCGTCCAAGTCTTTCGTCGACCTAGGGCACCCCTGTATATGTCGAGGTAGCGTTGACAGGAACGGCAATAAAAATAAATATCAGAACAGTCGTCCGGGCTGACGAAAAACCAGAGAAGGGTGGACGATCGTAGCTGACGTGGCACGTCGTCGCTCGTCGATAGAAACGGAGACCCGGAGGGCGTCCGGCTTCCGGCCGGAGAAATCGCTTTCCTCTCTTTTGCTTGCTTTTTCCAACGACGACGAGTGGCCACCGTGGGTAAGGCGTTTCTATCCCTTCCCGATAAGTTCACCAAAAAGGAGATAGGATGCCGGTATTGAATTAACGATTCGCCACCAGATACCGGAAGGATATAGCGGTCTCCGTAGCCATGCTATCTCCATTTTTTTATTCCAATTCATCAGCTGCTCCGGTCTTTCGTTATTTATCGAATGTATATCACGGGCCGTTCCGGGGATGCATCGTACGAGCGTCCGGCGTTATTTACGTGACAGTTAATTTGCCGGAGCGTCCCCGTGTTATGGCGACCGTGTGCCGCGCAAAATTAATTAAAGTCGGAAAACGGTAAGACGCGAGAGATCGGGCTCGGCTAACATTCCACAGTTTCGTTATCTTCTTGGCGCGCTATGCGCTCCTATGTTTAATTATAAAGTTAGATTAGCAAGTTTGATCGCGGAATTTCCAAGTTTTAACGGCTCTATTTTTTATTCCGGCCATGGGTATTCCATTCGTTGGTGGAAACGCGTGAGAAATCGTGATATCGAAGAGAGAAGATCGAAAGACGAATTGGAATTTTCCTGCGGATGGTATTAACGCGGAAGGAACACCCGTTCTTCTTTTCTCCTTTTCCTCTTCCCCTTTCTTTCCCTTTTTCTTTTCTTTTCTTTTTTTTTTTTCTTCTTTGCTTGCTGGAACAATACTTTTAGAGACCGTTTCGGCAGTTCGGTAAAATCACGAACCTTTCGAGACGTCGTTACGAAGCTACGTGCCTTGCAACTTCAGACGCCTAATTCTCCTTATGATCCTGCACTATTTCGTAAACCGCAGTCGTTGTACTCCTGGGACGATCGTGCAACGAGATTCTGCGGAACATCTGCGCCAACCGAGGACTCTACGCCAAAATTGCATTTCTTACGTTGTGGGGAGGGATTTCCTTGATTCGAACACAACGCGAAATTACTAATTTCCCGCGTGTTAAGCTCCGTCTTCGAATTTCCACGCGAAAGCCCAACTTTGACGACACGCGTTTCTCTTAAATACCGATGGCTGTCTGAAACACCTTAATGGAAAGTACGCAAACAATCTATCGCGATCAAAGTCCAGAAGTTATCATCCTACCCGATGACATTTTTATTCAATAATTTCTAAAAGTGATTTTGACCAGTTACGTTAACCAGTGTCTGCCTTATTTATCGTTTCACATGATAAAAACGATACTTTGTCGATTTCTAACGTGAAAATTAAGAAACAGCATCATTGCCATGGGCTGAGCGGTTTTTGATCGAAATTTCGACCAAGATGGCTATCCACGTAGGTTCGAATCGTTTGATGCAGAAGAAAAGACGAGGGAAAGGGACGATGTGTAACCCCCTCCACGAGAAGGTCCCACTTTGGGCCCCGTAAGCGACCAACAAGTCGGCCTTGAATGGTCAACCCTCCTCCAACCAAGCCCCCATTACCATCATGGCTGGTGCTAAAGCTTCTCCATCAGCCACTTCCATATTACTAATATTATTCTGCTGGTTATGTAACGGCTCAACGAAACAGATTCTGACAGATACAGACGTAATCAAATCGTTGAAGAATTTCCACCCGTGATATCTTCATAACGATAATTTAGACTCGCCTCTACGGAAGTTATTTACCTGTTCGTTTGTTGTAATAAAAATTGGTAGAAGGATAGGAAGAAATATTGGCTCTTTGGTTATTGCCAAAACGCCTTAATAATTTACGAATACAATATTTTCGCTAAAAGAGATTTGAATAACGAATTATACGAATGTTATGATTGTAAATGAAATAATGAAGCTCATAAAGTGAATTCGGGCGTATATTATCGCCAAGGTTGCGAGATGAAAACCAAATTAAAACTTGATCGCAAGGGAACAGAATAAAAAGTAGAAATGAATCAAAGGAATCGTCCATCTCGCGATAGTTCCACCCATTTCTTTAGCGTCGGTTGCCATACGTCCGGCGGTCGATTGCTCTTTCGTTCGTTCGCGATGAGGAACATCGAACGTTTCAGAAGTCCTGCCCAATGTTAGATCTTGATATCCCACGGATTAATAGCTTCGCTATTGAATGGCTGCGCTGGCTTCCAGATGAAGATATGCATGCAGGTGTACTCATTACCTCGAGTCAGTATTTAACGTACACGAAATGGCTACAACGTGACTATGATCGGAGATTCGCGTTACCCAAAATTCTACCTTGCGATCGATGTTCTTCTTTAGGCGATCAATCGTAGAAACGATACAAACGGATTGGCTAAACATTTGTACCGCGAGCGAATCGATTAAACGATATTCTCTGCTATGTTAAATTTAAAAAAAAAGAAATTGTTAACCTTTTCCCATTGATAACGTCGTCGTTACTATTTTATTAACACCCTATAGGAATTTTTCCCGTTGACCATTCGGTTAAATCGATAATATCCATACGCTTAAGCGAAGAGAACGTATCCGACGGATGCAGACGCAGCAGTTCAATCTGTGCAATGGATGTGATTTGGGAATAGAAAAAAGACTCGGTTCGATATTTTCTGTTTTGCTTGTTTTCTTCTTGTCAGGTCCAATGAGATATGGATTTTGATCACGGGGAATGCCACTTCCGAATGTTACGCTCAATTGTTACGACGGTTCCAATGGCGAGCGATCGAAAGGAATATCGTCTGCTGATCAGCAAAATCCTTTCATAAAGGGGAATATCATCCGGCCGAATTGTGAAATTTCCTATTTCGATCGCGGTGGCTTTGATTTAGTTTTTAGTTAAGCGATGCTTAACTATCAGCCTGGTAGGTAAATTGGCCGCAATTTGTCCGAGCCAGCTTACGTATTAATGGTGGCACGATGTTGGCATGTTTTCGGCTCGTGAACATCTAACGTGAGAAAATTAAAGAATGTCTCACGGCCAAGTGTTCTTTATTGGATAGAAAATTGGCCGGTAAAGTAAGATGAAAAATATTATACGTAGTGCGAAATGAGCAGAAAAAAATGGCAAGGTCATTAAATGACCGGTGGTAGAGGGGAACCGCGGCGAAAAATGAACGCCGCTTGAATACGAAAATAATGAAACGAAAGCGCAGCTACTTGCACGATGGAGAAAAAATCGCTAAAGACAAGGTACGCTAAATTTATTGCCTTTGGTATGATGTAGTTGATAATAATTTATCGGCGCGCATAATCGATTTCCAATAACCACTGTGGAATCAAGCTTTCACCGTACAAAGGCGCATAAAGAAGATAATATCACCGATATGGTGTTATAATAAGCTGGTGTGTATATAATTTTGTTATCGATATCGAAACAGGTGTTTCTTATCTTTATGCGATCGAAATCCACCGGAAGCTTCTTCGCTGGCATAATGTTTATCTGAAAACCATTCGCTATATACTTTTCGCTAGTGTACCGATTTGCAGCCGTTAATTATATGCATTTTCGTTTCAAACGATGCTAAATTCGAGGGCTGAATCGTCGCTTTCTTAGAACATCGTCGCTATCAGGCTTGACACGTTCGCTGTCCAAAGAATTTCCCAATCTTTTCATTCGCACTTTTTGTAAAGAAACAGATAGTACAATGCAAAAGGTGGCAGATGCACGTTACCAACGAAGCAATCCACCGCGATCTCGAGGTACCCACAGTCAAGGAAGAGATATACAAGTTCAGAAGCAGATACAACGCAAGAGCGAGCAACCAGCACAGCCCATTAGTCACCCAACTACTTGACACGACGGGCCAGATCCGCGGACTAAAAAGAAAATACCCTTTAGATTGAATCGTTAGATCCAACTAGAATCAACGATGTAAACTATTATGAACCATGTCACTGTATCACGGGAATTGATCGTAAATATTCTAATAAATAAAAAAAAATTTTTTCGACGATTCAAAGGGACGAACCAAAAGACGAAACGCGTAGAGGGTGGAATATAATGGAGCTGTAACAAGCTCTGCGATCTCCAACAGCTGTATAACTCGTTAACAGAATCTTCTAACGAGAGTTGTTTCCACAGACCTTAGAATTTGCAACGGCGTGCGAGCGTTTCTCTTTCTATTTGAAGGGATAAAAAAAGCTGGCGAACGGATAAGAATATCGGCACTAAGAGGTCAATATTTGCAGCGCCAGTTATCTTCGATTCATCTTTACGACTATTGAACCAGATTGCCGGTCCTTAAAAACGGCGATGATTCGTTAAATTGAATTTTTTATTTCTTCATTTGAACGGAGTCGAGCGTTCCGCTGGGTTCACCCTGTATGCATATAGAGTGCAGGCTAGACATGTATATAGATATGTGCGGTATCTCTACTGCACGGCCAATGGGGTTTGAATGGCCGTGATAAAATGCTATGGCTTCCGAATGTTGACTAAACTGCATCCATTGCAGGTAGAAAACCAACTGGAAAATAACAACACGATTTGACGAATGAGCTACTATAACGCGTGTATTATGCTTTCGGATGAAGTTCTTTTTCCTTTGTTTTAATCTCGCCCCACTTTTCTTTATTTATTGCCGAAAGCGCTTGAATTTCAAACTGACAAACATCGTCTAAGAAACGTGGCGCGAAGGTAACTGCAATTTTTGTTAGAGGCACGAATTTCTGTCCTGTGTAAGTTCTCCTGTTTAAGCGCGACGATTATTCTTAATCCGCCAAAGACGAAACGTGCAGCCTGGAGCGTTTAACGAACGAAGATTTAATGGCGGAGATTCTGCGCGATATTTCGGTAGAACTGGTATCGTAAAATATTACACAACTTGGCTACATTCGGTACCATACGAACGTCGTGGTACGTTCGGCTAGCATCGAGAAAGAAATCGTAACTCCAACCGACCTAAATCAACATCACTTGCCGGCAACATCGGAGCATCGCGCACGAGATACGCTTCGATCGTATCTCTATCACGTAATCTCCATAAAGAATAGATCTGCGGGCTCCGAAGAAAAACTTGACCGAACGAGCATCGAAGCCCTTTTCTTTATCGCGAGCGGGTCAAGCATTGTTGTATCTGTAAGTTGCGAGACGGTTTACGTAAGAATTTTCACAGAGGATCCCGAAGAGAATTTCTTTCTTGCGCAACGATCGAGCGAGAACGTTTGTGAATTTCAAAACGTCGATAACGGGTTTGCGCTTTCCCAGCATTTCTTCTTTTTCCCTTCTGTTTTTTCTTATTTTATCTGAGCACGCGATGAACCACACCGTGGTTCGCGCGTTACGCAGCGCATGTGCGAGCAAACAGCTTCGACTTCAAAGGGGAAATCGCTATCTTTAGCATAGACACGCCGTTCGCATTAACCGAGTTTTTTCATTTTAAAGCATCGCTGCTTCCTTCACTGCGGCAAATTACAAAGCGAGCGGTTTCAACGATCGATCGTCCAGGCCAGTATTTTTGCTATTTGTTAAATTAAAAGACGTTTTCGCGTGTAAACGAAACGCGATCACGCGACGGAAAAACGCGCCCCGGCCGATCCTTAACGGCGACTGGTAGACCGCGGACGGTGTAAACACCGGCAACGAAAATTCAAGACCGACCGACTGTTATTAAACGTCGAGCGAATGCTTGAAAAACGCTGTGCGATCGAGGGATAGCTGATCGGTTTTTCAGGTGCAACCGGAGATTAAGAAAATGAAGATCGTGGTAGAAAAAAGAGAGAAAAGCGGAGCGCCGTGTGGCGACGGAAAGAGTAGCCAAGAGGCAGGCAGGTAAAAGATAGAGTGGAAGGTAAGATGGACGGTTGGCATGGAGGCACGTCGTCGCTATTACTGGATGAGTAGGTAATTTGCAGATCGCCGATCGTCGATCGGCGAATAACTCGGCGAGACCGATCGCGAATTAATCAAAGACCATCATCACGGTATAGTGGTGCGGTAAAAGGGATGAAGATGAGATTGGAGGTAGCCAGGACGAACAGAGGGGATGGTAACGGTTTGATTTTTCAATCTCATCGTTTATCTATCGACACGTAGAAACGTTTGCTTTTCGAGAAACAGATAGAAAATTGGAAAAGAAAGAGAGGAGGACGATAAGGGGAATTATTGCTCCGTTTTCTCGATCCGATCTCTCGCTCGCAGACTGTAGATATTGTAAAGAGGTGCCGGACGTGTTATTAAGTTACCGCACACCATGGAGCGCTGATTTTTCGTGTAATTTTGAACAGTGTTCGAGCAGTTTCTTGCGCTCCCTCGATGCACGTACGCTGAACGATTCTTTTATAAATCACCGGCTGTGATGCATGTTATTTCATCGCGTTTTTTACCGGCTAAATGATACATCGTTGCGAATAGCCGCGCGGGGAATAATTTTCCAAAAAACTGGCCGCCACTTAGAGCCGCGAGCGACGAAAAAAAAGCTTACGATATAACCTTTACGTACTTGGCTGTGAAACGCGCACGATCCACTATATGTAAATTCCAAGAAGCCCGATTGCTGCCTCTATATAGCCGTGTCACGGTGCATTTAGCGAGTTCGGTAAAAAGCACCGATTGAATGATCGTCGTATACGCATGAAAAAGCGTGCATTTCGATCGGCGAGAAAAACGCAACGGCGGATTAATTAAAATTCGATGGCTCGACGTCGATTAAGGCTCCATATTGTTTGTTAAACGGCGGGACAATCCGCGGCGAAATGAGAGCCAGGAATATACGCGTACACCGAAGCATCGCGAGCGTGTACCGGCCCGTTATCAGCTTATTGTCGACACGCTGAAGTATGAGTTAAATCCGAGCGTTCACTTTGTGCGACAATTATTTATGCCCCGTTAAAGCCACGGATGTTTGCTGCGCGTTTAACGATGCGTTATTCAAACGCGATGATGGAAATCCGAGCGAACGTGCGCCATTACGCTTAGAATTATGGCGAAGGAGAAAACGCAACAAATTCGTATAGAATCCGCGTGCTGGATTTCTCGATAGTTGCGAGACATCTCGGACATCCACCACGGATAGGAATATTGCAGCTCCTTGTTATTTTTAAGCCTACGCTCTTATATGTTGAATTTCGTCTCTGATGAAGTGAGAAGGGACAACTGTGGCGAGAATGGCTGGAAAATATTACCTAGGCAAACACAACGTTGATCGATCTAGCGATGCGGCGTTTGAAAAGGTGTCGAATTTCGAAACGAAGGAAAAGCGCAGCGCACAAAGAAAGTCATGGCAGATAGGTTTATCTCGTGCTCGGTGTTACTTCCTACGCTGGAGTAGGAGAACGCGTGGGGCTCGCACAATCAGGACAAAGCAGATACTCGTAAATATGCAGATGACGGCAGATAATCCAGATCTATGGCGGCCCAGATGAATCACGCGTAGGATTAAGTTTGTGTTTTCTTCGGCGATGCTCGTTTCGTGGCTCGACTCTGGCTCTCGGTTCGTCCGCTCGTCGGCTCGGCTCCGCTCCGCCGTCTTCTCTTTCTCTCGTTCGAATCCCTGTCTCGCCATCACGAAGAAAGAAAACGCACGCACCACGATGCTGCGGCAACGGAGAAGGAAACCCGCAGGAACGGAAGAACGGACGAAGAAAGAAGAAGTGTAAAGTTAACTTAAGCAAAGGACAGGACGAAGAGAGGTTTCCTCTCTCGACAGGAGATGTATGTCGGTACGGTGAACCCTGTAGGATGCAACGGGGCAGAGCGTGGAAGATAGGGAGGGACGCGTAGAGGGGGGGAAGATGGATGTCCTCGACCCCCAAATCCCCCAACCATGAGCAACCCCCTCCAGCTTTCCTTATCTTTGCCAGCCGTTCATCCCGGACCCTCCAAACTCAAGGAGCGGCGGCCATAATGCCAGGATGCACCACCATCCCTGGTCGCCGTTCTCTCTTTCTCTCAGCGCTGTTCCGTTCTTCCTTATTCGCTCGCTCCAACTGAAGTCTTAATAAGGCACGCAGCGACTCTCTTCTAATCTTACAACCGACGTCTTATTATCTTCGTAAATCAAACCGCTAGCAGGAATAACGCTATATCCGAATTGTAGGCAAAATTGCGACTGGCGATACTTTACGCGTTGCACCTGACTACGATGTGCCGGATGTCTTTGGCATCGTACCGCTGCGTTTCAAATTTACCGCGCTTTCTGTTCGTTTCCACGTGGCGCCTGGCTACGATAAAAAAAAAAAGAACGATACTGTTGCAAAATACAAGCTGTATGTTTGTAAAGGTAAATCGATCGGTGAAGTAAAAGGTACGAACGAAATGGAATTTCACGTAGGCGCGTGTCTCGTGTCCCGAAACCGAAAGTTCGGGTGAAATACGAGGATAAATTTGTCGCATCCTTTAATTTTATGGACCATATGAATCCATTATCCGAAGTGGTGGCGTTTGCGTTAGTAGCACATCCGACCCATCGTACAAGCCAGCTCCTGGTATTGTGACGTCAGTTTATGGCCTCGTAAACCAAGCAGCGGTACTCGGCATTAGAAAATAACTGGGAGCGCGGTTTTCGCTACCGTTGTTCCGGTCCTGCTGTAAAAGTATACTACGCCCAAGTCGGCTTCTTGCAACGGCCATTCCGCACGAGGCTGACCAACGGATTGCCAGACAACTGGGAACACATGCTCGTCGAGAAAGGGAAAAAAGGGAACTTTCTGCCAGCCTGTATTTACAGCTGCGTTTTTCTAATCGCTGTAATTACACCGTACCTCTGCCTCTCATTTGAATAGTCGAGTGTGCCAAATGAAAAACAACGTTTCACGGAAAATTTGTTATATCTCAATTCCGTTTATATTTGATCGAACCAAGAGATTTGTAACAGATACTTCAAAGAGGGTTTGGCATAAACCGGAAGTCGCGTATTAACAGAGACTCTGTCATATTCTTCTCAATTTTTTAACACCGGCAAACGAACACGCCGAAAAACGCGCGGTTAAACTTTTCCTCCGTACTATTCGTGAGAATACGATGCGAATACTTTTCAACCACGGAACCTCCTTACGGTCAAGAGCCGGTTATAAAGATACTAAAAAGTTTAGGGCACGGAAAAACAGGGGTGGAAGTTGGGGCGAATATTCAACAGGTTCGGCTTGTAGAATTTTCATAAAGGCAGAAAGTGTCTAGCGTAACTAGCCGGTGCGGAACCGGGCACCGACGTTTCGCAGTTCTTCGACTGCCTTCGACCGGGTCGCTCGGGTAATGGTGCTCGCAGTTCTCCGATTACACAGAAGAAGAAGAGGAGGAAAGGTGTACGTACACGTACACGAGGATCACGTGAAGGATAAATGGGGAGTGGATAACGAAGGTACAAGAGTACGAGAACGAAGTAAGTGCCCCCAACCCCCTGTAACATAGCGCTTTAGGACGAAGGGAGCGCCATGAGCGATGTCCTGTCGGTCCACTGCTTGCACGTACACCACTCTTGCACTACGTATACTTATATATGTACATGGTATGTGTATATGGCTACGTTAGCGCACCTATAGTGCGTTTCAAAATTCTTCCTTTTGTAAAAATAATTACCGTGTTCATTATATTCTTAATCATTGTCAAGAGAAACAACGTTAGGAAATGTTTGCGGAAATTTGGTAGCAGAATGTTTAAACACACCTTGTATTACCGTAATACATTTTCTCTATCGTTATACTGCTTGTTTCTATATTCATTTTATAGAAATTACAGCTTTTCAATTTATAGAGAACGATTCATACGAATTTTGTTATAAAATCTGTGTAATAACCAGTCCAAAGTGTTTGGCAACCAATATATTGTAATCGGAATTAGACTCGATAAATTGGACGAGTGTGACTTTTAGTTGGCCCGATCGTGACAATGAAAGGATGCTCTCGAGACACCCTGTACGTAAGCGGAACGTACATACACCGATAGGTTTCTCTCGCGTATGCAAATTAGCCAACGTTAGGTATGTATTCATGGGATCTTATCCGCGTGCACGTGTACAGGGTGAATGATCTCCCTGCGAGCTACCCCCGTGAAAGGAGGAGAAATTCAAATCTTCTAGACCCGCGGTTCGCTCGCGGCAGCAAACGTATCTGGTCTAAATTACGAGAGTTTCTTTACCGGCGAATAACCACGCGTCGCCAAGTTGCAGTTTCGCGAAAGCTCGTGGATAATATTTATGAAAAAAAAACGAAAACGTGGCGTTTGGCGATTGCATTCGGCGTACGAGAGGCGCGTCGAAGAAAACGCGGCGAGTTCCGTTCCCGATGCTCAGCCGATCGTCTTTTGTATGGCCGAACACGTAATCGTCTCATTTACGTATAATTGCAATAACGATGCACTCGTACGTGTACTGAATTATCTCTTTATCGTATCGTGCTTCGAGCGAACGTCTCATTTGAATAAGTGGCCGAGTATCGTACACCCGAAAGGGTTGATGAAAGCTTTCGTCGGGCATAAAGATAACGCGACTGACGCAGCCTCCTCGCACTTGTTACGAGAACGTGTAACCTGCTACGATGTATTAATTTCGGTCGATTCGCAATCGCCATGATTGTATATTTATAAAATGGTGCGTTGAACGCGCGAGCTCAGGCTATGGGAGAAATCATCGGCGCTTCCACGTACGTAATACGCATGGTGGTTCGCTGGATTCCTTTTTTTGCCAGGTAGAGATGCTTGGAAATCGATGGCTCGGAGATGAAGGTACCCGGGGAGGACGGACCCGGAAGTCGGCTAGGTCGATAACCTGATTCATCTTCGTGCGAATTTCAGCCGATCGTTTGGTCGACGCGCTAAAACCATGGGATAACGTTCTTGTAAATTCTCAGCCTGTTGTTACTAGCGTTAAGGCGACTTTAAGTTTACCTGGCGATCTATATAAGCAGTTGGCGAATGTATAAATAAGATCGGTGACGTTAAAGGGAACGTAACTTTGAAAAGGGTGAATGAAACGATCCGGTCAATCGGATTAAAATAAAGCGGAGTCGGCTACTCAATCGAATCGCCTGTTTGAGAAATAGAAAACGCCTCGTCAATACGAACATCGGTAAGGGCTATCGAATGCCGGCGATATATAGCTGGAATTCTCGAGTCGAATGAAGAAATATCGTTCGAGGGAAATGGAATCGTGATAAGAAACGGGAATACCATTGACAATGTCCGCGTGTCCCTTCCCATCAAAGAGTTACGGCATACTCTTATTTCTGGTATCAGATCAACCTATTTCTCAGCAGTCATTGTCAAACACGTCGAGAGTCTCTACTTCAGCCATTCCTATCGCGTCGTTCTCGCGCAACATACACCGAACGGCGACAATTACAAACGAGCGAGATCTCGGACAGACAACGGGGGACGATCGACGTACACGCCATAGGTACACGCGTGATATCGTGACAACGCATAAAAAACCTGACCAACTATGGCGTGGCGCGGCATGGCGTGGTGTATAGCGTCGGTATAGGGTGGTGTGGCTCGGTGTGGCCTGGTGTGGCATGGCGTGGCAAAGCTAAGTGCGAGATACATCACGGCCACCTTCGGCCAAGCGCTTCGGCTTCTCTCTCTTCTTTCTTCCCCCCTTCTCTCCCCCCTTTTTCACGCTGACTCCCTTTCGGTTTGGTCTTGGATAACGCCAACAACACCGCCGTAGATAAAGGGTCTTCTGATCGTAAAACACTCTCGTTAAGAATATGATCCGGGCTTACCTTCGACCAACGCGGACACGACCACCAACACCAAGAAACCTTATTCGAGTTGGAGAACGGCGCAAAGGAACACACCGAGTCGTCCGGCGAGAATTACGATCGCTACTGCCCCTCTTAGATACTGTGCTGCATATCTACCACCTCGTATAACCTCGTACACCTCGTCAGTGTATAACGAACCACCGTAAACAGCGACAAGCATCCACCTCCTCGCTATATACCAAACGCCTCCATACGTTTTCGTGGCCGCTGTCCCAGACGGATGAGCCTGCCCCGCTAGATTTATTCTCGAGGACGACCATCGCGAATCGATTATTTATCAGAGAAGAACGCCTCAGGGTTGTTGGTACTTGCACCGGTGTATCTATCTTCCGATGTACGTACACGGCCTTTCCCTCGTCGCGCACGGCGCTCTAAACATAGAGATGTATTTTTTTTTTCGATTTTCCAATTCGAAGCGTAATTCTACGATTGTCGCGGCTGGATATCGTTAGACGTTCCCATTGCGCGGTGATCCCCGTTGTCTTTTTGCCGGGGCTGGAAACCCTGGCAAATTGATCGCCGTTTCATTTATAATTTAAATCGCGCTGGAAGAAACGGACGGACGCGTTTCACAACTATTAAATCTTCGCGATTTTATTGAGCCCGGCTTCGACAAAACGATCGAAAGAAAATAAAGTTATAATAATTACCATAAAATATTAGCGCGTTCGAGTTACGGCAACCACCAATGCGTTGGAATTTTATCAAATTATTAAATCTCGATCGTGCCGATGCCTTGGGTCGCGATACCGATAAGCTGGGCCCGCGAGCCCTACAACCCGCGAGAGATCGATTCCTCGCCGAAGAATTACGATCTTTATCGAGTGACGATGCAGTTTCGATGATTTATTTTTCCACTCCGGGCATAACAAACTAACATAAACCTCGTTCACTTTCATCGTATCTATTTAACGCGAACGTTTCACCTTTCCCATTTGCATTTCCATCGATGAATCACAAAAACACCATTTACATCTACTTCCTAATGGACGAAACGATTTAACATACTTGCCAAACACATCATTTTGGTCGAGTTAAATGTTAATTAATTAACTATCCGAGCAGTCGATAACGTTAAAGTATAAATATCGATATAAAAATTAATTATTAAACGATGTTAAAGACATTATCGTGTCGTTCGGATCAGGACTCGAAGCGTAAAAATTGGCGAAAGCAGGAACAAACGGCTAGTGACAAAGCCGATGCGATAAAGCAAGGTCGCGTATTTCATCCTCTCTGCTCATTGGCGCATAACATCCACCATAAGGGCACAGTGTCAAGATTTACAATCGCGAGCGGCCGAATGCGTGCAGGAATGCTCGAGGTTCTCTGTTGCTCGCGCGAAACAGCTCTTGCAGGGCTCTGTGCGCTGCCATGGTGGCTTGAATTATTCATCCCGGAGCCGCTGCATTTGTTGCTGGTACCATATCAGAGTCCAGCGTCACATTAACCTAAGACACCGGGCGTTGTTTCACGTAGGTATCAGCAATTAGATTTCACGGATAATACGCGGAGCTATGATAACCGAGTTTACCGTACGCCTCTCTGCTTGGAATCTCTTTGAGATAGACTTTGACGACGTGCCACGCGGATTACATGCGAGTCGTTGCCACGAACTCGTAACTCCACCTATATAGCTGCCTCTCTGTCCCTCTTTTTTCTCTCTCTTCTTTTTATTCCGCTTTTCGCCGTGCACGCTTTTGCTACGTTAAAAATTTTAACGTCCATTTATATGTTCACGGAATAGTCTGGAATCGTTGGCAGATCCCATGAATATTTATCATACGGACGAATATACTCGAACGATTCCCTGGATGCAGCTTATCCGAACGAACTAAGGCGGCGCGAGGCTGCTCGCGGATTTTCGAGTGGCTGCGGATATAAAACGGCCCGGAGCGTTGTGTTTTCGTGCAGTGCGTGACTATCGGGGCTAGGGCTTCGAACCTGAGCCCACAACGGCCAGGCGAAGGCGAGCGCAATGCACGTTCATGCATCGCGCGCGGCCCCTCCAGTGATTAATGCATTCGGCCAACGTAGGCCAGACACGAGCGAAGCTACGAAAACCACGGTTTTACCTGCGCACGTGCACCGCTGATTTTCTCCCTTTCATCTTCTTGGGAATCTCAACCGTGCTTCCACGTATACAGACGTCTCTCGAGAAGAAGGAACGTGTATATACGTCTACAATCTGATTTCAGGACGTTCTTACGTGACGCTAGAGAACTGCTCTCTGGAGACCATTCGAAGCAACAAAAGAGCGACAGAAAAGCTTTGTAGACAGCTTTCCGAGAAGCGAACAACCTCGTACGTTAGATGCCGTCAAACGGAGCCGAGGGAAAAAGTGGCGCTTTAATCGAGTGTCGAATGAACTCGCAATGGCCTCTAATCCCGTCGAAAAACTGATTTATCGAACGTGAATGTGCTTTGGTAAACGATACCAACTAGAAACGCGAAATATTTCTCGAGGTAGGAATCGTGAGATGTTCGGGAACTTTAAAGATGAGATGGCAAGATGCGATCCAGCCGGGGATTAATCATCCTTAATTGAAATACAAGCGACGTGTATCATAATTCCATAACGAAAATATACCGCTTATTTATACCGCCTTCCTTTTGTTTCGAAATATCAAGCTCGTCCAGCGTGTACCGATAAAGTTTCACGCGAAACGCGTAAATTCTACGTCTGTCTATCCGCGAATAATTTTCTTCACAGCTAACGTCGGTGAGTAACGATTACAGCGCTCGATGGTTTAACACGACACGTAGGTGGAAGATTTACAAATGCAGGAAAAAGTTTCGCTTGGATATACTCGGAATCGTGGGATCGAAAAGCGTAGAAAATTAAAAGAAAGAGAGAAAAAGAAAGGAAAAAAGGAAGAAGAGAAAGGAACGTGATGGCGTATAGGCGAAAAGATTGCGTAGCTAGTTGAAACGGTTGATATTTGCACGTGCATCCTACTGACTCTTGAAACTCTGTAATACGCGTAAATCGACGCTCTTTATCGGCGATGCGAAGAGGAACGAAACTTTAATGAGTCATTTGTATGTGTGTAGCTCGACTTCCTGAGAATCGCTTCTCGTACACCGTTGCACTACACCATTCGTAAATATTAAGTCGTAATTAACAAGCTTGTAATTGCTAGTCCGGTAGCGGACATGCTATTTCAATATCGTTGTAACGACAGAAATGAAATCTTCGTTGATATTCTCTAATTAAGAAACATTAATCGGTATGGTAATAAGATTGTGCAGATTGTGATTAGCAAAGACGTGGAAATAAAGTTGCTAGTTAACCAGTTGCATTCATTTACATAGATAAAATTGTATTGAAACAGAAGTAGTACGCTCAACGTCAGACGGCTGTGATAATTACGTCGATTCGTAACGAACGATTTCTCCATGAACAAGAAGGCTGTCGAGAAAGAGGAATTTTTTAGAATTTCAAGTAGTTTTTACTCGCGTTTAGGGATTCAAAGGGCGACTAGATCCATTACGTCGTTGCCAGGCTAGGTGTATGTATGCAGTCAGATTAATTAATTTCACTCGCAGGCTGGTGAAAACGTAAGGCCATTACTTCCTAATATCGGTGCAAACGTACATCCGACCACCTATAGTGATCGTACCTGTCTCGAAGAATATCAAACGCACGAGCAAGAGATCTGACCGGAGACAGCTGATTATCCAACGATTTATACGCGAATAGCGTGTTCGAAATGGCACTTTTCTCACGAATCAAAGGGCCGTTCAGATCAAGAGTAGCGTCACGTTTGACACGGTTCTCACATCAAAGTAATTGCGGCGATTCCGAGCGAACGGCTCTGGAAATGAATCAGTCGATAACCTGGTCTCGCGAGACTCGTGTACCGTATATCGATTTTAATTGTCGATGATCGAGATACGGCTTAATCAGTGTGTTCATACGGTACCTAGCCGACGTACAAGAAGTTGAATAAATGATGAACGATATGAAATATGTATATCGCGTAGGGTTATTTTTAAAAAAAGGGGGTGGTGTAATGAGTACTTGACGCCTACGGCGTAGAGCGTGTACCGTGGCATAAAACTATATTTGGAATAATATGACCAACATAAATAATATCTAAGATTCCCGCACGACAAATATATCCAGGAAATATTTTGTATTCCTTAAAATTATACAGTATCTATAATATATATCGTGAAATTGTTAACAAAGGGCCATGTCAGAAGAAGAAAATCATGTTGCAACAACGTTGAGAAATGATCCCAACTGTCTCCTATGGACAGAAGGCTAAAAAGGAAGCAGCCAGCAGACCTCACGAAGGATATGACTTAGCAAACGCGAGGATGGTACCCCGCTGGGGGTAGCCACCTACGTGTTAATATAACTGTTAAAAAATTCTACCAAATGTCCAAATTGGACAAATTGTGAATTCAAGTAATAAATAAAAAAAAAAAAAACTGTCTCCTATCCTAATTTCTTTAGTTCAAACAGGTAGCGTCATAAACAATTTTATATACATGCGATATATCTATCAATATCCGCGAATATTGGGAATTTTTAAAGACACCGAACGAGGGAAATTTCCATTTTCGAAACGTTAAAACTCTGGGGAGAAATTCAGAGGAACAAACAGGAGAATTCGCATCATTGTCAACGAACATTAAAGCTTCGCAGAGTGTCGGAAAGTGCGATAGCTATTCGCGTGTAAATTCACGTTTGCGGAGGAAGAGAAAGGGAGAACAAGTTGGTCGGACAACGGTTGTTATTAGCGCTTTAATTGGGTCCAGTCTCTTATCCTGCAATATTCCAGGGTTAGGGGCTCGTACCTGCTACCCATATGGTTGTCCTAATCCGCAGCCACCGGCAATACCCAAAACTACTGGCTAACGAGACACATGTGGACAAATTCATAGGGTTTCTTCGAGATTTTTCGAATTTACTGGCCGATACGGATCGAGGGCAACGAAAAGCCGAAACCGCGCCAGGTTTGCAAGCGAAATCAGGATGTGTCCATAGAGATATATATCGATTGGGCTGGCTCGTATCGATATTTCGAGATAAACGTTCTCGACTATTCCCGATTAATTGAAATACAAAAATGAAACGGACGCGCACGAATGATAACGGAAGTGCACACGGTAGGTCGAAAGACCGCTTTATGGTGGCGTTGCTCGGCAGCTGAAAATGGCGAACTGGTCCAACTGGTCCTTCCTTCGTTTCTTTTTCTTTCTCTTATTCCAACGCTCATTCAACTCGGCTCCTTATTTGTCGAAGAAATCTCGCGAACTTTTCATCGCGTAAAATTCATCGTTCGCCGTAAATCTGGTCGAGTGCGAATAATTTTTTTTCCCCGCTATTTATACAATTAATTGGTTCGTAGACGTAATATTTCACTGCGGAGTCTCCGCGGATCGGGAAGTTGTAATGTCTAAATTTCGGTTTAATTGACGTTGATTTAACCGTCTCTTTGTATTAATTTTAGGCGGAACTGTCAGTACAAAATGGACAGAAGTTACGAGGAAGGCGCGGAACGTAATTCTACGCTCTTAGCAAATTCTGGCGACTATGCATTTTGCGAAATGTCGACACATTTATGAGGGTGAGCATCCAACGGCAAAAGCGTGCGTGCTAACCGTGTGTCTATAAATAAACGGTGAAATGCAGCAAACGGTCGGCTTTAATTGGAAGGTTCGAACGCACGCAATGTTTGTTACGATAGGTTTCGTTCAGGAATGCAATTAAAATGGTGATCTCATCGAATCGTAAAAAAAGCGTTTCACGACGCGAAGAAAGCTGTCGCGCGTAATTCCAACCGAGATGTCAATCGGTGGTGTAATCGATCGAGAAAATCATCCGCCGAATTTACAGCTGGTTTAACATTGTTGCGTCAAAATATTTTAATGCCTGTAACATTAAAAAAGCATGACGATAAAATCTTATAAAAATTAATGTTCCAATTTGATCGCATGATTCTACGTAACGAATACACGATGCAAATTACCAGAGTGTAGCTAAAATAAATTAACAATTGAACTAAAGAGGAAGAACGGTACAGCTGTTCATGAGCGCGTGTACGTGGCTGTGTACACCGTTCGAACTCGCAGGATTGTAGGGTTGAGCCGCGATGTTTGGGCTCACATTTGGCATTCGAGGTGTACTCGTAGCAGGCGAAGAGCAAGCGCATGTACTCGACGAAAGGAGGAAGAGAAATAGGGGACATTGGCGTGGAAGGTGTAAGATCGAGATAGCCAACATCGATATCGTTCGATAGCAAAAATTCTGCGCTATCTATCAAGAAGAAACAAACATCGTATTTTATTGCTTTCGGCGGTAGGATAAAAGGCGCGAACGAGACAACGAACTGACGAAAAAAATATAGCTCGGACAAGTTTACCGTCTGATTTACAGACGATACATTTTATCAGACGAGACAAAAGTGTGTACGATAGAAAAATTGGTGCGGCGTTAGTGATCGCGACCGAGATCGTATAGTACGTAGGAAGTGAGGAGCGAACGTGTTCAGGGTTCTAGAGAGAGGAGAGGACGAAGCGCGCGGTGAGAGAGTGCAGAGAGACGGAAATTGAGGGGCACACCCGCTCCCTGCGGCCGTCGTCAATCAGAATTCCGCGAATTAGCGTTAACGGGCCGTTATTGCCGCGTCCATTTGGCTAGTGTACAGTTTGGGTCGTGGATATGAGCCCATAGATTCCCCATATTCTACGCCGTATGGGGCGATGGTGCTGCCGCGCATAGCCCACCGGAATCCGGTTAGTTACTACCGCATGTTATGGACCGCCGCGCGCTATTCTCCTCTCGCTCTCCCAACCCCGTCGCACTGCCGATTCTCTCTCCCGGTTTCTCTCTCCCGGTTTCTCTCTGCTTGCCCTGTCTCTTTCTCGCTCCGTATATCCGTGGAAAGCTCCACCCTGCCGACGGGTACAATGCGAATGGCCGCGGCCTCTCTGCTACCGGCTTTATGCATCTATCGATACCTATTTACCCATTCGCGCAGGAGCAATGCTTCCTATTTTCCATGAATAAATGTACGCCGCCTAGGATGTACGGTGCGTAGCTGGTAAGCCATCGTTGAAACTCTTTTTCGAATCAACGGGGATACAATTTCGAGCAAACGCCGCGATGAAGTAATGGGCTCGGCTTTATACACGCGGGATACTGATTGCCAAAGGTTTCTAGTATACTAAGCGTGAATTTGTATAGATACACGTTTGGCTCGTTCGAAGATTACGCGCGTAAGTCGCGACGAATTCCAATCGGTAGCTACCCCGTTACATTTAGATTGACTGTATGAAAGTTGCACGTACGTGCATTCGGTATGAATGATTTTACAAACAAGAGTTTGTAACAGGCGGTGTTATGCAGTGGTTGTGGTGTAACTAGTCGAACATTCAGCTGGTTGGCAAACGTGATGAAAATGATTACTATTTATGCAGCGCTGCATGCATTATGCTATGTTACAATTCTGTTGTGTTAGCGTGAATTATTTATCAGCGGGATATTGCAGACGCGAATGCATTAGCGGTTGTTGCCAAGTGGCGGGAAGAAAAAGAGGCGCAAAAGCCGCAGAGCTATGTCTCCGAAACGAACGTGGTACACGGCACATAAAAGTCCACGTAACGGGCGAAACAACCAGTTTTCAATAAATGGAGGCACGCGGTTCTTCTCTGAATATCGGGTTGCAGAAGGAAACCGAGATAGCGATGCTTTGTTCGTGGTACCGAGAGAGAAATTGCGCAATGAAACAGGAGCCTGCATAAGAGACGTTCAAAAGAAACCATCTGCGTCCCGCTGGGCAGCCGGAGTAATCTTAAGCGATCATTGCCTTATTTAAACTTTTATGCAACGAGTTACTCTAGCTACCAATAATTCCTGTCACGTTCCCAACCTTGTATGATCTGCATCGTATGCATGTCAGTCTCGCGTAGATGTCTTAATCCGATGAACAACGGGGAGGGTTCAAGGCAATTTGCAACGGTACGTAGGCAGAAAAAGCAATCGTATTATGCATCGAGAAATTCTTCGCGCCCCAGTAGCGCCCCACCGACGACTGATAGATCGCCGCTTAATTATCTAAAGGTAATCTAATTAGCCTAAAATATTAATAAACTGTATATATAGAAGAAACGATCGATCTAGATATTTTGCGAAAGACTAAACGATCTTATCGAAATAGTAGACGATAGATCAGGATTCAGAGGAATGTCATCCGACTCCACCGTATAACTTACAACCGAAATACCGTTAATATTCCGAATGGACTGCACGAACCTGCTAAAAAACTGATACTGTACTTTTACCGACCGACTGAACACATTGGCATCGGAGAGCAAACTCGAGGGAATCAGCGTTAGTCCGTGGCTGCTTTTTTAAAATCACGCTTTTTACCTGACTTCCCGAAAATTGTCTAGAATAATTCTCACGGCCAACGTAATTGTCCAAACACGGTAATGTTGTCGCCTGAAGGACTGGCCTTGGTTTTTTACGAACTCCTTCCACCGTCTTCTCCCTGTTATCTTTTTTCTCAAACGTGGCCACAAAAAGATCTTAAAAAAGTATACGTAACTCAGCAAGTCAGGAAGGCAGTTACGAAATTGCAAGGAATTTCAAGGCTGCTCGTAAAAACCTCGGAAAAGAATAGTCCAAGTGCCGCGTTTCCTGCAATAGTGCGGCTTTTTTCTCCACGGCGGCCGACTGGATGAAAAGGGAGCGAGCGGTAGATGGACCCGAGGTCTCTCAAGGGTTGTTAAAAACGGCCGCTTTGGCTAAAAAAGCATTTAACGGGGTGACAGAGAGGGTGTTTATAGTAGGAATACCCATAAAGGGTCACAGTCGACGTTGACTCGGGGATGGCTAGTAAAAAAGGTAAACCTGCAAGGTCGTTGCGCTTTGACTCGTTCGAATCAGTCGTTCCGCGATCCGCTCGACCTCGTAAACCTTCGAGATTCCAACAGTAATGACCGAACTTTTTCCTTCTTTCCGATACAACGATCACCTCTTTTTGCTTCTTCGTCCAAACACACTACACGATTCTATTCGATATAAAATATTATATGCAAAGTTTGTCATTGATTAAATACCGTAGCTGGTATTTATTATAAATAATTTGACTACATATTAAAATTTCTGTTCGTTAAATATTATGAATTTGCAGAATAATGTTTCGCATAGATTAATATCTTTTATTTTGATATTTAATCAATAAGAATAAAATGCATCAAGATTGAGAAAAATATCGAAGAATGCTGGTGATTTTTACCAGATATTGGAACTCGAAATTCGTCGGGATGAAACCAAATCTAACCTCAAACCCAATATTCATTCTACCAATGTGTTCTTTTAATCCAGTCAATCCTTTACGTTAATCATTCATTTAAACACACTACACGATTCTATTCGATATAAAATATTATATGCAAAGTTTGTCATTGATTAAATATCGTAGCTGGTATTTATTTATAAATAATTTTTGACTACGTATTAAAATTTCTGTTCGTTAAATATTATGAATTTGCAGAATAATGTTTCGCATAGATTAATATCTTTTATTTTGATATTTAATCAATAAGAATAAAATGCATCAAGATTGAGAAAAATATCGAAGAATGCTGGTGATTTTTAGCAGATATTGGAACTCGAAATTCGTCGGGATGAAACCAAATCTAACCTCAAACCCAATATTCATTCTACCAATGTGTTCTTTTAATCCAGTCAATCCTTTACGTTAATCATTCATTTAAACACACTACACGATTCTATTCGATATAAAATATTATATGCAAAGTTCGTCATTGATTAAATATCGTAGCTGGTATTTATTTATAAATAATTTTTGACTACGTATTAAAATTTCCGTTCGTTAAATATTGTGAATTTGCAGAATAATGTTTCGCATAGATTAATATCTTTTATTTCGATATTTAATCAATAAGAATAAAATGCATCAAGATTGAGAAAAATATCGAAGAATGCTGGTGTTTTTTACCAGATATTGGAACTCGAAATTCGTCGGGATGAAACCAAATCTAACCTCAAACCCAATATTCATTCTACCAATGTGTTCTTTTAATCCAGTCAATCCTTTACATTGATCATTCATGTAAAAAATATAGAAAAAGTATTGCCATTTCTTTCAAATACATTTGACGTTACATAATGAAAATACATATCACTACGATAAAGTGTCTTCAAAGGGCGGAATTACATTTTCTTAGTAAAAAGCGAATAAAAGAAGCAGGCTGTCTCCAGAAAGCATGCTTTATGACAAAAAAACCTATAAAGTTTGGATAACAGGTAAAGTGTACGAGACCAATCCGTCGGAAGTGGTCGTGTCGACCCGTCGGATCTGGCCCGTGACTGAAACTAAACGTTTATGCCTGCCACGACCTCGTAAACCCTACAATTGCTCATTTCAGAGTTTCTGCTTTTTTTCGTGAACCCCTCATTGAAACCCAGCATTTTTTTTCGTAGGAGCCAAGGACGGCCGTTTGACGACCAACAGAATCCATGGGGTTAAGCGGACAAGAGTTAGTTCCACTTCGACCTACGCTCCTCTAACACCATCGTTTCGTGTGCTGCGTCAAAAAAGTCGCGCGTGTACTGTGATATTATCATAGAAAGAGTTACGCTGCCTACCAAAAGTATTGGCACATCTATTGATATTTAGTGCAAACTGAATACTCTTCGGGTATTTTATTTATATCGTACCTGCACTGTGATATAAAATATCAAAAAAAATAAAGTGTTTATTCGAATTTTTCAATGAGTGTAACGAGTAGGTGTTGCGATACTTATGGTCGGTGGTGTACATTTTGCTTAAAGGCTCGACGAGTGTTATATGAATTTGAAGTAGTGAGTTTGAATGTGCAAGGAATGCGGTGGTTGTTCTCTCCGGATAAAGATGAGCCCTTGTTCGTGTGATAACATGTTTGCTGATAATGAGTAGGTAGGTGCTCTCTGGTGCACAGCCGACATCTTCTTTTCTATCCACTTGTGGCGTGTACTTTGTATCTGTGCTTGGAACGTAACAAGAAGTTGAAGAGGATCTTTGCACAGAAAATTCGAAGCAACCAGATAACAAGTATGTAACGAAAAATTTGTGCAGCTTCTTTAGGGAATTAGTAAGGGAATAGGAAGTTGTGAAACTAAGCAGCAAGTTCCTTTCGATGAAAGTACGAGAAAAACAAGTTGATTGGGTTGCATTGGTGAAATGTCACGAAGGTTATCACGAATGAAACCATTTTTCATTCATTAACCGACCGTGTCTCGACGAATATTCTGGAAGATGAACATACTTGGAACTGTGCGGATGACAGTACAAAGATAAGCTGTCGTTATCAGTCGACGAAACGACGCCTTGCCGAGCATTTGCTTCCGTAAAGTGTTTCTCGTTCGCCGAGATAGTTAGGGTATTTTAAAAAATCTCGTCATCAAACAGAAAGCACACAGTGGAAATCAGAAACACCGAGTAATACGGTAAAATTATATAAAAGAAATTATGTAAAAGAAATTTCGAAATACACGCAGAGTTCGTAACTCGGTCTCATTTATAACTCAGTTTCCGGGCTATATTTCACCGAAAGCAGTGGGTTCCACATTTCCTGCAAACGATAATTTCTCTTACAGTCAAGTGCCAAAAACTGCATGAAGCACAGCCCGTGACAAACGCGTTTGTACATAGCATAAGTATGGTAGGATCGTTGGCGTTGAGGCAGGTCAAGAACTCGTTGCCATATCAATATACTTAAGTGAAATGATACGAGGCAGTCGTAAAACCCGACAGTAATGACGCATTAGGGGGTTGCCGGGCCGATTTAGTTGGCTATCAAACAAAAGGCAACTTTTACTGAATCCAACCGAGGCGGAGGCGCGCGTTTTAAAAGGTTCGGTCGAAGGAGTGCGCGGCGGCCATTTATACCTGACGTTTTATGCGTTTTATAGGTGCGACGTGCGTCTCGTGTGCCAAACGGCGCATAAAAGTGCAAGCAGATTGCTCGTTCTCCTCGTTACCGCGTTACGGATTATTCTTAAAATTTCACACCTCCCAGCCAACTCGGAAACTATTCACCGGTGGATTCGCCATTAATTCTTCCACACCACGCTACGTTTTATTCTATTTGTTTCTTGCTTCCACTCGCATGGTAAATTATATATGTCGCGTTTTATGCTTCGTATTCGATCGACTTGAGAATCAATTATTCACAAGTGTTTCTACTTTATATTATTACTATCTAACGATGTCCGAATGTTATCGACAATAATTATATCAGAATCGTGACGTTAATAGTTTTATAATTGTAATACAAATAGACGACGGTGTTCGTAATTATGATCGTTTCTTTGCATTAGAAATTAAACATAAATTCTTAACACGCGGAAATGAAATTGATAAAATCAATGTTTTCTGTCGACGATATGATTTCACGCTGTAAAAAGTCTGATAAAAGAGCAGAAGAAATAATGGCTATACGGACAAGTATAATAAGAAGGCGGCGCATAGTTTTCTTAAGAAAATGGATGATGAATATTTAGTGCGACAACAACAATAGATTATCAGCAGCATAAAGCGTGACCCGGATAAGGTTTGAGGCAGCATTTGGAATCATAAATACAGTCGCGATACAACATCAGTAAACGTGCTTTTCCTGCGGAACGAATAATGCTTTCAATGCGCTGGCACTTGCTTTCATAAACCTGATATTAAGTTCGCGTTTATCATAAAACACCGAGTGTTCGCGTTAAGGGAAAAAAAAGAAAGAAAATGATAATTTATAGAGAATTGTATCGTTAAAAATCCGATTAGAGATTCTTTCACGAGGAACGCGATTTTTATTACGTGTATAATACACGTGCATTTGGAGTACCGAGCAAACCCGGCGAGAACTTCTTAGATTTATGAGCGCTACTATACGCGCGAAAAGGAAAGACAGAAGGGAGAAAGTAGGAAGATTGATGGGATCAATATGCAGTAAGTTTGAACAATGCGTTTGAGGCTAATGGGGGAGACGCGCCGTGAAAAACTTTGATATTATCCCTAGCCAGGAATACTTCTGCATTCAAAATTTATTAACGATTATAACCTGGCGAAGGTAAATAGAAAATTAAAAAGTACGCGGCTACGTGTGATTATTCAGCTCGTTTTAATTGTAATTATGAAATGTATGAAAAAAAATGAAAAATTACTGTCGATGCAGAAGATAATATACTTAAGCATCTGCATGCTCGAGTTAATGTAAATTCGAGAGGCTGTAAGTTGCCTGAACAACTCACGATCATCGAATATTGCGAAATTTTAAAGGTCTAATTATTTATTTCAAGTCTATAATGTAATAAAAAAATAATTTTACTCGCCTTTTTATTCATTTTAATTGGTTATGTAGCGTAAAACGAAACAAATGAAATTTTGATTCTTATCGTTGTACCAAAATATAACAAGCTGGGTTGAATCGATTCGACTAGAAATCTGGCCCTAATGTGAATTCGTAATACGGAAAATCGTGGATGGAAAGATAAGTGAGTAGCTCAAAATGCAAATGATAAATGTAAATATTTAATCATTGCGATCGTATACGCTGAACGACAAATGTCGGAATGAAAATTTTATAAAAATTAATTAGGCATTCGCGCGAGTAAGATAGGATTGGAGAGTTTTCACGTGGTAACTGTATAATATGTATCTAAAAAAAAAATGTCCGCCAAATGAAATTTTAGACCGTAGGATAAACGTTGGTTATATGAGCAACGATTGTGCCGACGACAATTTCACTATATCGCTTATTAATTGCTTGAAATGCGCATCAAATTAGTTGAGCTCGTAAACGATACGTCACGTATTCAATTTACAATCATGACACTCGCGATGAAATAAATTGATGCTATTGCGATACTATCGTTCGCATAATAAATGCCGCGTTATCGAATGCATACATTCGGGATATTAGTTCAATATTCCTACATATATATAGACGAGAGCGAAGCAATTAATCGGCAAAGTTTTTCAGTTCGCGGGACGCCAGCGGATTTAATGAATTTATAAAATATAGCCGCCATATTGAAAAGCGTATAACATCGAACGAAATTGATGGTCGAAACACCAATTACAAGATAGAAGCTATAAACCTACGATTTAACGTGGACGGCGAGCTTGAAAGGAGAATATGAAAAATAAAATCACCAGCAGAGAAACGTTAAAGGGTAACTAATATTCTCCACTATACGTTTCTATTATTTTCGTTACGAACCAGGCATACGAGAAGAGAATACGAAGACATAAAAGGTAGAAAAAAGGGAAAAAAGGAAAGGAGACTTCTCTGCCAAAAAGGATATTGCAAAGTCACAGAGCGAGAGATTAAACCATGCTTCGAATTCGAATCTATAAGTGTTTTGCTCCTCCGGGAATCGGGCGGCGGCACGTGTCAAAGGGTGGAAGAAGAAGAAGAAATTCAGCGACCGGGCAATAATGCGCAAGCGTAAACTGCGATGGAGTTACTGGGATTGTGAACGTGGCCGAGCGAGACGGCGTCTATAGTCAAGATGGCTGCCCTACTCCCTCCATCGCGTCTCCCATCGCTATACCGGTTGGCGCGCCTGCCTCGAGGAGAACCAAGCCACAGCTCACATCGCTAGCCAGAAACGGGTACATACAATCGCATACTGTTTCGTCTACACTTACCCCAAATATTTTTAAACTTCTTCCACGCTCTTTTCTTCCTCTTTTTCTTGACGCGACGTCCGCCGCCGCGGCTTTTCGGTTGTTCCGCTGACTGTCGACGTGTACAGCCCTCCGAAATCGTCGTCATCCTTCCCCGTGGTCGTTGATTTTCCACGAAAAGACACGCACGAAAATGTATCGTGCTGTGCGTCTGCTGACGCTCACGCAGCGCAGCGCTGCTCGACACACGCAGCAGTAGACGAATAGAATACGAAGGAGGGGAACGACGACAAGGGCGGGTTACATGAAAGATACATGTAAGGGGGAAACTTGGAAATTTCTGATCTATCTCGTGCACGCTGTAAAAAATAATGCGTCTGTTCTGTACATTGGTATTTTAAACTTCTTGTTACATCGTTTTATTATAGCATTAAAACGTCTATAAACGTCTCTAAATTCTTTCAATGAAAAATCTAAAGAAAATAGAATATGTTATCTTACGTCGTATTTAAATTCCAGAAAGGAACTACATAATCATGCTGCGTCGAATAAAGAAAGGACGTACGACTGAAATAAATACTTTTAGCGAAGACTGCGTACCATTTATAAAATCGTACCGTTTCGGAAGCTGTAAAATAAGTCGTCATTAAAAAATGTCCAAGGAATAATATCGCGGCTCTTATTTCGAAAAATTATTCGTAATAAAACTTTCTTAATGTCGGAGAAAAACGGAAGCGACTCTTTCTCCTTCGGCTGACTGAAACGAGCCTGGTAATAGAGGCGCGTGTGTAAAACCAAACAATATCGATCGTTAAAGCCACCGTGAAGGGATAGTTTTCTTGGCTTCGAAAGGCTCGCGGAAGATTTCCTAAATCGCGCGGCAGTAACCGAGATTCTTACCTGTGAGTCAAAGAGGCGGTCTAAGGATAGGCAAAACTAGGGATAAGTGGAAGAGAAAGGTCTGTGGTGGAAAAAGGATAAAGTGACGGAGGCTGCGACAGATGGACCGTGCGCGGAAGGTGGAAGGAGAATCCTAAGATGGCTGCCGTGTGTGCACGGCGTACGCGTCGCGTGCAACAACAACGTGGGTGAGCTAACGGGTGCCCGATGTGGAAGTGCAAGCCATAACTCGGTGATTTTTCTCGGGAGTGAATTCCATTCTTGTCGACGAGTTTCGTTGAAAACGTTTTCGTAAACCGGCAGAAACGTAGCTCAGCGCACGGCCACGCCCTTGGCACGGGCAGCCATCTTGCGTGTCAGCTGAGCGCGATGCACCACGGTAGTCAGTGTTGCAACCTTAGCAACCATCACGCGACTTACGCTGCGTGTACCCCTTGCCAACATTGGCTGACGCTACTGTTCAGGTACATTTTATCATATTTTCACTTTTTTTCTTCGGTCGTTATTAAGGCCGGTCGTAACTCTAGATTGAAAATTATAACGATAGTTTGTGGCTTTAGATACTCGAGGTAGATACCCTTTGTTCGTGCATGACTCTTAGACGATATTTTACAAGTATATAAGTACCTATAGTTTCTTAAAAAGAAGGAATATTTTATTTAAGTATTTTTAGTTAAGTATTCTTTTCTTCGTTGTAACGTTATAATTTTCTACGTTTGAGATAAAATTCCGTGTTATTTTTTTTTTTTTTTTTGTAGTCTAACCAATAATTTTTACGTTATGTATAATTTAATTATTGTTATTATAATTATATAATGGATGGAGAGAGATTACTTTACATAAATAACGTGACAATAGAAAAACGAAAATACTAGAAACAATGAATAATACGCAAAAATAAAGCTTCGAACGGTACAGTGTGGTTTTTCGAAACGGTTGTTTTTATACGCCTTGTACTTCTATCAGTTCCTTTTTTTCAACCATTTCTTTTACTCTTTCCGGTCTCGCTCTGGATATTGCGTTCCTCTTTCAACCGCATGGCCGTTAATATTTTATAATGTAACGTTATCCCGTTGTTGATTATGCTACAGCGACCGTTGTCGCGTTTGGAACAATAGCAAAAACGTATTTATGGATATTACATGTTCAATTTATTTTTCGACCGTGGTGAAAAGCATTCTTAAGCTATTTTTTCGATTGTATTTTTAACCATTTCTTTATCCTTATGGCGCGGAACGACGCGACGTGGCTCACAAAAATAAATGCATTTGCGGTTTCTTTCTAACAAGAACAGAAACAAAATGACCACGGGTGTTAAGTAGGGTTACATTTGTTGATTTACCCATTTATTTTCACCGGCCTGTAGAAGAGAATCCCGATATCATCGCGTTTTAGCAGACGACGAAACATATCCACTTACACTTCATTGCCTATCAAGCTGAGTACTTTAGCTTGAGTTTCATGTTGCCTCTCTCGTCTCCGCGGAACTTATAAACGTGTTATATATCAGATAAATGTTTCCCCTTGCGCAGCCACCGTCGTGTTTGCTCGCAAGTAGCAGAAAGTAAGCCTAGTAAATATTCCTCGATCTTAGATAAACTCATCGGTAAAATTCTGATAAACTTACCGATTTTACGATTGTTTCGTGCATTCTATAATCCTACACACGACTCTTCCTTTTTATTTCTACAACTATACTCCATATTTCGATACATCATTATAAAATATAATTTAAATCGATAAATTATACCGATACGCGTTACCGTCAGAAAAAACTTGAATGACTTTATTCAACCATTGAACGATCTCATGCGGTTAGCTCGTCTATCAATCAATAAACAAAGATAAAAATGAATATGAAAATGTAAGTGAGAACGAGAGAGAAACGGTAATAGAATTAGGATATAGTGAGAGTAACTGAAAAAGTGAAAAAGTTGATTCATAATTTTAGTTTTTCGACAGAATCAGCCAAGTAGAATTGTACGTATATCTCCAATGACAATGTAAATCAGTAGACAGACGTAGAAAAATAATACAGCAAAAATGCGTAAAAATATTATAATATCCGTGGAGATGGAAGCAAGAAGCAGCCAAAATAGAAGGAATAAAGTAGGAGGAGAAGGGAAGATAGTATTAATGGGGGGATCATGTTTTTGCCGTTTCTCCGCTTAGCGTGTATCTTCTCTGTCTCTTTTCGGCTTAATTCACCGGGCTCTCCCACCACTTCTTTAGATCAAGCACATTCCAAAAGGCTCTTCTTGGCCCCGATGAACCCACTTGATGAAAAGCTTACCAGCCCACGTCGCCACTCTTATGTACACCAAGTATCCTGCACGACCCTGTCCAAGCCTACGCGCTGGATATCTAGGAGTATTGGTCTACCCGATAATCCACGACTTCTGTTTCGCGATCCTATCTCACTTCTATTGTTTCTATGATCGTACGTACAGTTAACCGTACAAGTCGTATGTAATATTACAAAGTCTAAACTGGACGGTTCAGCGATATGCATCGTTGGTTCTTCCGAACTACCAACTAGTAGTGGATGCCTTAAATTTCTTCGATATTTTTATCAAACGTTCTATACCATAGTTTTATACTATACGTACTTATAGTCCCGACGTGCAGTTCTTTCTTCGATCGAGCAAGTTTCAACCTGCAGCTTTTTACTACGAACGCAAGCTGTACGGATCAAACAACGTACGAAGTATCTGTCTTCTTTTGGAATTGAATGTACATTTTAAAGAAGTAGAACCGCGGCATCTTTCTTCTTACCGACATAATTTACGCTCGATAAAAACTGACTCGGTAGGTACAATACTCGCAACGACCATTCCTCTGCCGTTTGTTCGAATCTGATACGTTCCGATTTACTCCAGATATCTTAGTTTCCAAGTTATAATTTTGATGCACGAGTCGAACGTGGTTTCGCACGATCCTCATAGCCCGCCGGATAAGGCGGAACGAATTGAAGTCATTAAATTAGTATGACAGTATGATGGACCATTGAATGGAACCTACGACGCGATATCACGTGATCGGCAAAGAGTAACCTTGTTCAGTTTAACGAGGAACATGGGAGTATCGATGCAGAAGTTTCCCGCGCGCTATCAAAAATGCAATATTTTTTGCTAGCAGCACATTATTCACACGCGCACCGGAAGTTCGTTTATGTAGTAACCTATCTGGTTAATCTAAAACGTTCAGGCGTCAGTCACTTCTTGTTAGCGCCTAGGGTTATCGTGTATGACGCCATTAATGTGCATATCAAGCCAGTGCATTAAGTAGGTAGACACCGAGCTACGTGAAATAATTACAAGAACACCATGCGAAGAATCGCGATGCTTTTTTCATCTGGCCGTGTTCTCGTTCTCGTTTCACTTTCCTACAGCTCGCTGCCTTAGTAATTTTGAATAATTGCACGGTGAGGTTCGCTAGCAATGTCGAGCAATAAAAAGGTAGCGACAGTTAAAATCTGTTTTGCTTTAAACTGGTTTAAACGACTGACAGATTGGTAATTACCCAGACGTTCTAACACGGAAAGTAAAATTATTTGCCATCGACTCCTTGTTACAGCTCTTTGTACAATGATCTTATTTAAGATAAGCTTCCCTTTTATTGTGTATTTGATGGGAATACTTCAGGATGAATGGCTCGTATAGTGAGGCCCCAGCGGGATCTTTACCTGTTATGAAATTTCTAGTGACCAGAGTAAAGAGAAGTCTTAATGTGGCCGATTTGCATGGCAGATTAGGGAAATTAGGTGGGCGTGCCACCTGGTGGTAGTTCTGTCCAAACATTGCGGCACGCCTATTTACTTTTGCTTGGCTTACCTACCTGCTTGCACTTACTTTAAGGTCATCAAAGCAACGATTATAGGATATCGC
The DNA here is from genome assembly GCF_910591885.1 of Bombus terrestris. Taxonomy (NCBI): domain Eukaryota; kingdom Metazoa; phylum Arthropoda; class Insecta; order Hymenoptera; family Apidae; genus Bombus; species Bombus terrestris. Next base: position 2,642,531 of record NC_063286.1, read on the forward strand.
TTATTTGCCCTCACGATTCAGGTCACAAGTGCTTTGACTAGATATGCTTTCGTTGTAATAGGAGATGCATTCCTATTGTCTTTGCAATGAGAGACATTTTTCCACGGTGCTCGTGTTTCCGTCCACGTTACGCTCGTCGGAATCAATTTCTCGATACCGTTACTAACCTCGAAAACTCCTTAATACCATTCGTGTCTTGTAACGAAAGCTACACGCGAAAGTAAATATACTCGAAGCACGAAAATTGTACGAATAGTATGAGATAAGTTGGACACAATGGACAATTTAGAAAGACCACTGCTTCTGTAAGAACTTAGAAAAAGATTTAGTTCTCTGATGCATAAATATAACAAAAGATACTTTGTTTCCTTAATATGTATATTTTCGAAAGTATTAGGTTGCCCGAGAAGTGTCTTTCAACAACGACGTATCTGTATACAAACATGAAACCTAATCTGTCGAACGTTGTGATCTTTATTTTGATAGAACAGAATCCATCGTACGTAATTCGAGAAGTAATATAAAACAAAGAACGTCGTACGTCTATTATTTCCTCATAAGACGAAGGAACCTTTTAGGACGTTCTAATAAATATCACAGTAACGATGTCATCATCGTAGCAAAATAGTAAGCAAAGCGCGAGTTTATTTTCGTCGAAGAAATGTAACGTACCTATTAGAGAACTCTATACTTATGTATTTCTAATTGGCCGAAATATCGGAATTGTTTGATAACGCAAAGCGCGACCGCAGGGATACAGAAACGCGTAATAACGAAGCGTTTACAGAGCCAACCGCGGCGATTTCATTATCCCTACGGTTCAGCAATTTACGGACCATTACCGCAAAGTCCTACAGGCTATACTGGGCACGAGATAGCCACGTCGTACCATCCATTATTCATCACCCACTTCTCTGGCCTCCGTACAGTCTCCCGCCCGTTGACTTGCGCACCCTCCGCGCATTCTCCTCTTAAATCTTCCGTTGCGACACAGATTTTTCTGCATTACCGTTCCTTTTAATTAGCTGCTGATGCCGCTATTGTTAAAACCCCGACTTTTCTTTCCGACAATTTAAACGAAGTTGTATATCTTTCGACTTGTCGTTTCGTTCGATTCCTCTCGAGTACCGTGAACTTATGTACTTTCTTATTGCACAACGAATATTTCATTGGCAGAAAGAAAAATGGATGTAGGATGAGTTACTTTTTCTTGTGTAACTGTAAATATTGCGCTGCTTCTTTTTATTTATTTTTCCTTTCATTTTTTAATGTAGCCTTGTTCGGGAGATCCCAAAGATTTATGGAGGCGACATTGGGGTACGAGAAAATTCAATTGTCTAAAGGATAAAATGGCCGAGGATTTTTTTTTTATTATTATTTTCGACGAATTATTTCTAACTGGACGGAAGCAATTTATTCTGGTCGCGGTCGCTGTATCAAGAGGAAGATTGTCTTTGACGTCTACGAACGGAATGTCAGGTTTTTTAGAAGTCTGACCATTCTAAATTTTTCTAACCTACCTTGACCTTGATGGCGATGAAAGGAATGTCGGTCCAAGAAAGCCTTCGAGTATTTCGAGGGCGGAGTTGCCGGGGTAGCAGGTACTTTCCTTGTGGAACCTCCAAGCCACTCCTACATTTTCTGTAACAATTTCACATTTTTCTTCATTTGTTATACACATAGGAAATTTGTAATCACGCCTTTAAAATTTCATTTATAATTTTAATAATCATTTATAATTTATAATTAAGGTTGGGCAACTATCATTTCCTTACAAAGCTTAATACTTGAAAACTAAACTTTAAACGTTTTAGAAGCGCGCAGTTTTGTAGTAGGCAGCTCGGCCCGAAAGAAATTTCCATGATAGATAATTGATATTGTCAGAAAAATCGAAAAAGTAGAAATTTAGTTTATTATTTTTACTAAAAAATGCCATGAGAATTTAAAAATTGCGTCGCTTTGGTGCCTTAGTTTGAAGGTCGCTATTTCGGTACAGATTTTTTACGAACAATAAAAGGGAGAATGTCTGGAGAATAGACATTAACGCGGTAATTAATTTTAGAAGGAGGAAAACGGAAGAGATAATTCGATGGAACAGTTTTTCTGCAGTTTCGTTTGACTGTGAAACAAACGAAGCGGAACCGGTGCTATTTTAAAGGCGGAGTTGTCAGTGGAGGTAACCCGGCCACAAAGGCTACGAGTCCTCCCCTTTTCTTTCAAACACGTCCCCTTCCTAGAACATCTTTAAATCCAGTCCTCGCCCCCATCTAACCGACCACCATGAAGAAGATCATGATGGTGGACCCGAAACGATCATTGGGAAGAAAGACACTCGCTCAAATTCGGCACGGGTCGTCTTTAATAAAGACACTTTTCATTTTCTTTTCCCCCATTTTCTTCCCATTTCAAAGCCATTGGTTATATATACATACAGTTTCCTGCGGTCATGCGTCGCTTGCTTCCTTTGAAAAATCACTCTTTTTGTTGCGGTAAATATGCAGTAAATTTAAAATATTCTGTCGGTAGGTTGTTACTGAATATTTATGAACACTCGTATGTATTATGTATGGATTGATCGTTTCGTGATAGATCGAACTAGGAGAGGTGTTTGAAATTGTGTGAAACAATGCGTTATATATAACTTGTTAATAGCAAGTAATATTTTAAAAATCGTATTACAGTTGATTCAAATATCTCAATTATCTGTTTATTAATTTATATAGATTCCGATATTAACATTTTATTTAATATCTGAGATACTTATCTATTTCTGAGAGATATATTTTATCAAGAACATTAATCATTTTATTTCTTAACTAATATTTCAATCTATTTCTTATTGACCATTAAATTTCTTTATTACGAACATTAGAATAATCAAGTTATTTCATAAAGAAGATATAGTGTGTCGATCTAAAGTTCAACATCCATGCGACGGAACATACACTGAGTTAATTTTACCTTTGAAATTGTTTAAACGTCAACTTAATCTATCTTAATTTATGTACGTATATTAATATACCGATAAACATAATATATTCTTCAGAATTTATAGATTGAGAAGAAATTTCTGATACTTAAAACGAATTGTGGCAATATCCTTAAGCCATGAACATAATTCTTAACTTAACCTCACTTTGCAAACTTATTTTGCTTTGATAAACGATACGAATTATAAAATCTCGTCAACATTAGCTGCCTACAGCTGAAACATAAGATTTGCATTAATCACAGCTTTTGCATTATATAAGTCTTGCCATTCGAGATATTGCCAACGAGAATGCCAACTTCTGACTCTACTTGGCCTGTAGGCTCATGTAAAGAGAGATAGGTTGCGATCTCCCTACAATGGGTCTTTACATAGGAGTCTCGTACATTGGTCGTAGGACCCTTCTGGCGATCTAATATCACCAAGCGATGGTCACTTTTCTCTTCGTGTACTGAGAAATGTGCTCGCTTCTCTGAATAGATACATTATATATATATAAATATCCATTTTGAAAAATATCCTAAAAATTAATTGATATCCATGACAATTTGGATTAAATATTAGCAACTATGGGAAACATCGAGTAATTGCAACATAGAAATTCTCCAACGATTCCAATCAAAAACTCTAAGATTCTTAATAGATGCACCAACGAAACGTTAACATTAAAGAAGAAATCTGAAAATTTAGTAACATATATAATTTAAGAGTTAACAATCACCAAAACCCAATTACTCGACACGGATCAGACCCGCAGACTAAAAAGACAATACTCTTTAGATTGAAACATTAGATTCAACTAGAATCATGAACTTTTATAAACCAAGTTACAGTACAATGCCAAAATAATTTATTTATAATTCTTAATGAGAATTGATTGCAAATAGTTTACCAAACAAAAGAAAAACTTTAATCTCATAATCCAAGTTACAGTACAATGCCAAAATAATTTATTTATAATTCTTAATGAGAATTGATTGTAAATAGTCTACCAAACAAAAGAAAAACTTTACTCTTTAATCTTGTAATCTAAGTTACAGTACCATGCCAAAATAATTTATTTATAATTCTCAATGAGAATTGATTGTAAATAGTCTACCAAACAAAAGAAAAACTTTAATCTCATAATCCAAGTTACAATACCATGCCAAAATAATTTATTTATAATTCTCAATGGGAATTGATTGTAAATAGTCTACCAAACAAAAGAAAAACTTTACTCTTTAATCTTGTAATCTAAGTTACAGTAGCATGCCAAAATAATTTACTTATAATTCTCAATGAGAATTGATTGCAAATAGTCTACCAAACAAAGGAAAAACTTTAATCTCATAATCCAAGTTACAATATCATGCCAAAATAATTTACTTATAATTCCTAATGAGAATTGATTGTAAATAGTCTACCAAACAAAAGAAAAACTTTACTCTTTAATCTTGTAATCTAAGTTACAGTACCATGCCAAAATAATTTATTTATAATTCTCAATGGCAATTGATTGTAAATAGTCTACCAAACAAAAGAAAAACTCTTTAATCTTATAATCCAAGTTACAATACCATGCCAAAATAATTTATTTATAATTCTCAATGAGATTTGATTGTAAATAGTCTACCAAACAAAAGAAAAACTTTTTAATCTTATAATCCAAGTTACAGTACAATGCCAAAATAATTTATTTATAATTCTCAATGAGAATTGATTGTAAATAGTCTACCAAACAAAAGAAAAACTTTAATCTCATAATCTAAGTTACAGTACCATGCCAAAATAATTTATTTATAATTCTCAATGGCAATTGATTGTAAATAGTCTACCAAACAAAAGAAAAACTCTTTAATCTCATAATCTAAGTTACAGTACCATGCCAAAATAATTTATTTATAATTCTCAATGGCAATTGATTGTAAATAGTCTACCAAACAAAAGAAAAACTCTTTAATCTCATAATCCAAGTTACAGTACAATGCCAAAATAATTTATTTATAATTCTCAATGAGAATTGATTGTAAATAGTCTACCAAACAAAAGAAAAACTTTAATCTCATAATCCAAGTTACAATATCATGCCAAAATAATCTTATTTATAATTTTCAATGAGAATCGATTGTAAATAGTCTACCAAGAAAAACAAAAATATTAGCTACACTGTTTCACAGTATTTCTGAATTTTTATTTGTATTGTAATATCGAGGACGAGGGACGTGGGGGTGTCGGGCGAATTATAAACAAGCGGTTGCGGAACATGTGCGTGGCGGGGCTAAGACAAAAGACAAGGGTTGCTATGTAACGTAAACGAATTAACAGCAGTGTGAGCTGAGAGTCTAAATTGCTCCGTGGTGAGGAGAGTTGCAAATTAACAATCTAGTTGTCTTAATTATAATACGCAATTGTGATTAGTTCACGTTAAACAACCATCGTTTGCTGTTTAACCAACACCTGTTTAATCCATTTATTGTAAATAAAGTAATTGCAGTAAAGATCGTACAGTATTCTGTGTTTTATGTGACTAAGATTGTCAGAATAGCGTTCTTAATATAATTGAAATAAATTGAAATTAAGTAACTTGACTGTATCCTAATTCAGACAATTATAGCAGTCCAGTCTGCTAGTTGAGGGACAAAATTAAATTCCGCTTTGCATCGTCCAATTACGAGATCTAAAATTAGCTCAATGTGGACCTTTGTCATAAGAAAATGACGAAGGATTTATAACGAAATGTTAGAGAAGAATTACGTATTCCTTCGTCTTCGAGCAATTTTCGGCGCGAGCAACGAGCCACAGGGACTGGACGGACAGAGACAGTTCGATGCGAATTGAGGAGAGCAAGCAGCGAAATCATAGAACCATCGAATGCATGACCATGCGCGAAGCACGCGAACGAATGTTAGTTGGAAGGCATCGTGCGATGGCGAATCGATAATAGTAAGAGTAATGAATGAGCAAGGAAAATAAAAAAGAAGAGACTTCGTTGTTTTCTTTCGAGCTAGAAAGCGTATCTTTGTGGAGAAGTCACGCACGCAGAAACTTGACCTATGTATCCATCTTTTCATACTGAAAATAAAGTCTTGCGGTGTACCTTGACTGAGATCTGCGTCGAATTAATTAATGCTCGGAGCAGTCGTTAGACGTAATTGATTTAATTGGTTAAAATTGATAGAGTATTTGAACGGCCAGAAAGATGGAAAAACCCCAAACAAGATACGGAACGTTCACGCTTAAAACTGTCGATTGTTTTTTGGTGGAACAGATTTAGAGTGAAGTAACGATAATGTGAGATATAAAAAGTTGCCTCTTATTCGTTTCTTTCTTTTCTCTCTCCTTCTTCTCTTTCCTCCCTTCTCTCCTTTTTTTCTCTCGTCGCTTCTCGCTCTTTCGGTCTATGCGATTAAAATACACCAGCCACGATAAAAAGTAGAAAAAAATCCGATATCATAGAAGTATGATATTAGATAAATAGACGAGCCTACCACTAAGACACAGCCTAGATAACATTTAACGTAACACAGATCGTAAGATCGGCGTTTAGAAATTTAGCTGGTAGACGAAGAAAATAAAGAAGAAAGAATCGTTGTACCGTTACATATTTATGTAACCACTCAGCTGTTTATAGTCTAACGATGTGGCTGTTTGAAATGCTGTAAAAATAGGTCTATTAAATAATTTTTAATTACAATAGATTGGATGAAAATGATTAGTACGTAATTGCATATAATTGTGTATTCTACACTGGAAACTGTTAGCGCGATACGGAGAGAAGATATAGGAAGATGATTGTTGTCTACATAATAAGAGGAAGTGGCATGATATATAGGTGGTCCTAATTGCGTTGTTTCGAGATTCTTTTCAAAGATGACGCTACATATTAAGCCAGCGTTGCGCCCGGAATATATAAATTAAAACTATCGAAAATGGAAATACGTAAGTTTTGGCACGGTCCCTGTATAAACAAGTATGCAGATCCCGTTTCTTCAAACGCGCATTAACACCACATAATGGATTCTTTATTCTTCGACGAACGTTTACAGAAAAAATTTCTTGAAAGAGCTCACATACGAAATGACGGGAATTGCCTTAAGCCAAACAAACGTGACTTGTGTTGCAGCTGTTGCATCCATGTTGCGGTATAACGATGCTGTTATCCGCTCGATCTTGAGAAGAAGAAAAAAAAAAAAAAAAAGAAAGATACCGCGATATTCTTAACTCGCATTGTTCCTTTTATTTCTACACCTTTCAATCCATCCAGTTTCATCTGATGGCGCAGAAAAGTCTAGTTTCCCTTTCCGCGTACTTTCCCTCTTCCAACCACGTTTATCCGTTGGCGCGGACATGCCGAGTAGCCTCTCGATTTACACATATTACGCCTATAGACGTTCGAATTGCAAATCCATGTCGTGGAGTCGCGTGTACAGCGCCAGGCTAAGCTACGGAGAAATGCATTATTGTTATTGCTGGCACTATCCTGGCTGGTTCAACGACGCGAGGTATTAATACGTACGGTCGATGTCTTTCGTTACGTAACACTTAACTGGCATAATCTGGCCCGATAGACTCGCTGATTGCGAGCTCACGGATCGTCTAAGTCTCCTTCTCGTTATATGGCTGCCATAGATGCAACGAGCGAGACACGTTCAATTACCTCGCGACAGTGAATCCTTGCAGTTTCGAGCGCCTCGCGCCTCGTCAGCTTCGAACTGGTTTTAAACCTTCGCAGCCTGTAAAATAAACCGTGCTTCGAATTCTTCACGCGCTATCCGATGTTTCTGCAAGGATGAAACAAAGTGGAACAGAGAAATAAACGAGGATCGGTTGTTAGATCGTCTCGAACGTCTCGGGCCATGGGTGGCGGTTAGCAAAAAATTCCGACGCCATGAAAAAACCAAAAGATCGTTCAGCAATATCAATACCGTCGTTGAAACGCTATCAGTTGCGCCGGTGTGCTCTTGGAAGTCGGCATTTTTTCATATTCTTTTTCTTTTTTCCAATCCCGCAAGAAAAGCAAAGGGGAATTAGTTGCGTGACAGAGAAGCTAAAGTTCGTGGACGAAAGCAAAGCGAATATGGCGTTGCACGGCCGTCTGTCAGGCCTCCCTCTTGGAATCTTAATGTCACGATAGCCCGGTCGCGCACAGTCGCGCACAAAGACCATCAGTGTCCCCGTGAAACAGAAAATCATTGTAAACTCGATACTCAATCGTTCATTATTCGTCCCGGATGAATATCGGGGCTGCTTACTGATTCTCTTCAATAGCAGCATTTATACAAAGTAGAAGTCCATAGTTCCACGTAGAATCTTGTTAAACGGGGCTTGTAATTTTGGAAGATTTCATTAATCGTTGTCTCTTCTCGTTTCAGAATGCAGAAGCGGATTCGCGTAGGCACCGTTACGTGATAGACAGGATCAACGTCTGCAGGACGATGGGGTGAGTTAACGTTCAATTAATAGAATACACATTCAATTTCTATTTGCATTCTACAAATTAAGCGTCTACGTTTGCGTAAGACGAGGTTCGTTTGATCGGCATAATAATCGTTAGGTATCTACCGACGATGTTAACGCGACGTGACGAACAATCCGATTTAAATGTATCAGGTTGAAGGAACGACGTAGCAGACAAACCTTGAAATTAAAAAAGAAAACTTAATTACACTGTTCGACTATCTAAGATTACGAACGTTTGATAATAACGTATTTGTTAAGTCGCCACCTCTATATCTATGGAGATAAAAATTTTAAAACGATAAAAATAATGCCATTAGAATTTCGACGAAAAGTTAGCATTTAAAGCGAAGCGACGCGACGCCAATATTTACAAAGGTATCGGGCACGTTCTCTTACAACGTTCGCATAAGTAACGATCTTCGAGCAATAGCTTACCCGCACCCTACCATTAGGTCTAAGTATTTATGGGCTCATTCATTTCGTTTTATGTTTCAATTTGGACGCATTGATACTTGTTTGTTTACGTGTAAGCTGCCAGTCATTCATTCGGCCTGGTCGGCTACTTCTAACCAACCGTTATTATCCCCTTTGTCGTCGCAAACACACTTTCTTCATTATCCACGCCAGTTCTCTATCCTATCATTACGTATTACTTACTACTCATTGCTATCTTGATAACACGCTAATGAATCGTATCTTTTCATGTTTATACTCGCGGTTGCATAACTTTGAAACGCTATGAAATATACAGATGGGTGAACGACACCGACCGAGTATTTCTCGCGCGCACGTGTTCACCGCGCATTTCCAATCTTATTGACTTTGATCGGTTCAAGGATACGAAACGATGTCGAGAATAATTCGATGCGTGTTACTGTTTCTACGAAAAAAAAAAAAAAAAAAGAGAGGAAAATGATAATCGGGCTATCTTCGCGAGTAAAATGATATGAAAATTAATAATTCATAACGTAATTTTAATAGCGTCTGAAATTATGCAAATGGCTCGTGCGTTTCATCGTGCTATAATAGAAGCTGTTAAATCGACAATGGCATCTTGACGCTCGAGTTTATGATTTAACGTTGCATTGCGCTGAATATATACATATATATGTATATATATATTACATATTAATATTAATATTTGAAGTAGGGACCGGATTTAAACGAGCAGCTGGCTTCGCCAATTATCTTCGCGTCGATTTATTTCCTTCATGGCTGGAACCGTTTTCGATCGTAACGAGACGATTCGAACGATGGCATTAAATATAGGTTTCGAGCTAATAATTTCGGAATTTTGTCCTACGCTGGCGTAGTTCTAAGACTGGCCACGCAGTCTCGCGATCGAAACTCGTGTGAACGCTCCTTAATATTACGTTTCGTTGCTGAACAGGTTCCTCGACCGGTAAGGTAGGCCCCCATCAAGTTTAACGACTGTTCAGCTTGTGTTTAAATAAATTGGTTAGCAATTACGTGGACGTAGGTGCTGTCTTCGCTTCTGCCCTTTTTCCTCTCCTCTTTGACCATTTCTGCCCGTTTTTCAAACTACGTGTTTTAACAACGCGTTTTCGCAGTTCACCAACGAGATTGCCCGCGTGTAAAATTATCGTTAAGATTAGCTAACCAAAGACGCGAAACTGCCCCGCGTATATTAATCTGTTCAGCTATTTGAACATTCGCGTTCCACCTCGCGATTTACGAGTGCAGCTGCGCAGGGAGGATTGGCAACCGTAAACGTTTCATTTTCCCCTTAACGCTTCTCGGCAACAGAATCCCGCGGGAAACCGCCATTTAGAATTTCTATTTAGATACGAAACGGGGTCAGAAAATATTTATGTACCGTGTAAGTGTTGAGTCGCGAACTGCGTTTTTCGCTCTATCGAAATATCGGCAGCCGAGAACTGTAGAGAGCTGCAGAAAAGATATTTTGCAGTCAGGTGATACTGCAGGAAACCGCCAGATGGCAAAGAGGACTTCTTCCGTGTCCTTGGTGAGCGATCCTGCCTCCCTTCCTGATATACTGCAGATCAATATAATATGCATACCGATTCTTCCTTTTCGTCATTTTTATGTTTGTATCAATTGTCGATTAAATTAAATGAAACTTTGCATCTCAACGATGCACGGTAGAGATAGACTCTCTTTCGTTACAGAAAATTTTCTCATTCGCAATTTCCTGTCTCGATTTATACGAATGCGCATTGTGCATTGTAAATGGATATAAATTTTTAGTGAAAAAATTCCATTTTCACGCTACAAAATCTCTCACCTCTTGTCGCTGGATGTAGAAATTTTAAATATGCATCAACATTACATCGAAGTACATAGCGATTGCTTTTTTCCTTGTTCCTCGCTTTTTATATATATGTAACGCATATCTCGGTTCTACTAGAATATATTCTAGTTTCACAGCAGATAATTTATACCGTATCTTTGAACACACGATTGGCGTGTCGATACGCTTTCTGACCAATATTCTCTCAAAATTTTCATTTTTTCCCCATTACTTCCTTATAAACTAATTCCTTCCTTTATTTAATATAAAACACGGTCCGTTTCAATGCACCGCCCAGTTCGCCATTATCATCTAGCGGCGCAAGTGGCCTTATATCACAGGTTGATCCCCAGGAGTTTCGATCCGCGCGAATAACGACGACGAGAATCGCGCTTATCTGAAATTCTGACGCTCGTTCATGATCGAATATTCATCCTGGGTCTCCCCGGGGAGGTGGAGGGAGGCGGCGTATAAGAAGGCAAAAGAGGAGAAAACGAAGCCGGGGGAGAGTACGGCGAAGAGTCGGAGGAGGAAAGAAGAAAGACCAGCCAAAATGAGAGTCCGAGCAGTGCGTTGAACCATACCGAAGGAGACCAGAAGAGCCAAAGCCACCAGAGCGATGAAGAATGGATGCTGGTTTAGCAAGAGTGCAGATTTGCTCGAGTCGGGTGCAACGGCCCCTTTGCTTTCGTGTCCATCTTCTCGTTGCTATAGCTACGCTGTCTAATACCTCCCACTACCTTCGAACGCCTGTGTTCTCCATTTTCTTTTTATTTTAAATCCATAAGAGGAGAATGTCCATCATCCATTTTGGCGTACATGCGATCCTTCCTCCTTGATAATACTCTCTGATACGTGCTCAGATTTATCGCAACTAATATTTGGTCGCGAAAATTAACGAATGTCTCGCCGTGCCTCCGACCAAATGTATACGTGTACGTACGATATTTAAAATGAGTCTGTTTAAAACCAGCAATAGCAATATTTTTCGAGAGCGGAGATTAACTCGAGAACGCTTTAACTCGTCTCTCGTTACACGAAGATCGGTGAGACTGTCTGCCGTGTGTTAACTGCTGTTTCTTCTTATTCTATGGGACGACAATCAGGCACGAGTGTTTGTAACGCAGGTGGACACTGTTCGAACATGCAACGTTTGGTGTGAAGAAAAAAAAAAAAGAAATAAAAGAAAAGAAACTCGTAATAATCATGAAGCCATCAGGTAACTGTCGTCGGTAGCCACAGAGCGTCCGGTTTTGTGAGAACAACCTTGGTCATTAAATAAACCCCTTTTAGTGGTGGCTGGTTATCTTCAATGGTGTTTTAAAAGGGGCATTTAGGCCCATTTTGGCTACCCACACAGCCCCTGGTACCCTTCCCCTTCTTCCGCGTTATGGTGGCTCTCTTCACGCCCCCACCATATTCGACACGCGTCCTACCATGCTATAAGCTTAAAGGCCCTGACTTTTACGATTCTGTTCAAGTGGTCATAAAACCGGAGTTTATTGCCGTCATGATTTTCAAGCAAACGGGCTGCCACCTGTCGGAGTCCCACAAAAGCGAAAACTGCATCAAGTCTCTTCATCAAGGGCTCTATCAATTCGGCTATTTGATGATTGTCCCGCCAGCTCGTAATAATCCATTGAAATCCTAACAATCGTAACCGTGAAAACTCTACGTGTTCTCTCATTCTCTGGCATTTCCATTTCAATTTATCGCTTCTCCTGTCGTTCATCTATTAGTTAACGCAATTTCTTTGACACATACGCCTGACAATTTACAATTTCGAAACATAATCGCTTTGAAAAATTATATCTAAGATGTTTCTAAATTACGAACCTACTCTGTTTATTATGATTGGATCAAGTTAGATATATAGATGATCGTAGAAAGAGAAAATGAAATCTCAGACTAAACATGCATATCGTCGTAAATAATTACGGAAATTGACAAATATCGATATTAGACGCAGCAATGAGCGCAGTAGACGATGTACGAATAATTGCTCGTAATCAGGCTTCGTTCGATGAATAGCAAAAATTCAAATCCTTTTTCTGGAGGCTGGTAGCGAAGTCGATGGGTTATATCCTAAACATCCATAATGGCGAAAGTGAACGAGCAAATAGTCCGGTCCGGCCCCTGAGAGCAGCTTATGATGGGCATTACTCGGCTCGTTACGGAATAATTTACGAGGTGCGAACCGCGGGGGCGATAATCCAGCGACATTTACATCCCAATAAACATTCCCGATACTGGTGGCGGCGCGCGCCACGGCGCTTGCCCGCTTCCCTCACGAACCTCACTTTTACGGCGTTTTAATTGTACGGCCGTAGTCTAATTGGTTCGTAAAACGTCCGAGTATCTCGTAAAAGACGTTTATGATAACATTCTTGTCGTTCGTACTCGCAATCGCGTCATCATCGAATCCACGAACAGTCTTGGGAAACCTCGGACCGGTTCAACCTGAAATCCACGAATCCGTACGAGAGGGAAACACGGCGTTCCTTTCGCTTCAAAATATTTCCACCGTCTCTTTCTCTCATTCTCTTTCTGTCTGATTCTCTCTCTCTCTCTCTCTCTCTCTCTCTTTCTCTTTTCATTCGTTTTTCTGTTCGTCTGGCTTTCGCGAATCGCACGTCGATCAAACGATCTTCCGTCGTAAGAGTCGATTCGCAAAGACCGTTTTCGGCAATGACGATAATCGCAAGGTGCCTCGTTGATGTTGGTCGTTTGAACGTCTGAATGGATCTGGCAGCGTTAGTTCGCGACGAAACACAGAGGTGGCGGTGCACGTATCCCCAGAAGCTGTGGGGGCGCGGTGAGGGCCGGAGGGACGGAGCGGAGAGGAAAGGAAACGTTGCGTGACGCGCGTGGCGTGCAGCTTTCGCTCTACCGTACGGTGGCCGGCGGTGTCCGTATCCGCGGCTGCTCGCGTGTTTTCACTGGTGGGGGTAACGCGGGGCGGCGCCTAACCAGTCATGGGCGTCGTTCCAGCTTGGAACTACTTTCACATGGCGTAGGAATTTTCGCGCTGTGCCGGCGTGGTACTCGTGACGAATTCAATTCTGATTGGTCCTTAAGCATAACCTCCTCCCTTGGCACCCTGTTTTCTTCCCCCTCCTCCTCGCAGTCCGATCTACGCGGGCTAGCACCTCTCGTCTCCCTCTTAGCTGCCGCAATTTCGCATCTTATTCCGTCTTTCTCTTTTTCTTTCTCTTTCTGCCGCTCCTTCGCCGTTCCCCTGCCTTTCTCTTTCTCTTTACCTTCGCTTCGGTGCTCTCGCGTACCTCTTACACCCCAACGTAGCGGCAACGTGTATTCGTCTCTTTCCGATGCCATCGGTTATCCGCCGTTTTCGACCCTTTTATTTCCTCGCGTCTCGGCGATCCTCTCCTCGACTTCTCTTCGTGCTTCTTCCGATCCGGTGGATCTTCGTCGTTTTCTTATCTAGTTTCGGTGGCTGAAACGCAAAAACGCGTACGTACAATACCAGGCGGAGCATACCAGCAACGTGTACGAATTTAATCTCGCGGCACGTCGTTGAGTTACTCGAACGATCAACAGGGGGCGCTGCGTAGTCTAATCGAGAGGAAAGGAAAGAGAGAGGAGCCGGTGTGGTAGAGAGCAGCGCGGCAGAGACGAGACGAAACGCGACGCGTTGTCGAGAGGTGGAGCGAGACGGATCGAGAGGGCGAGTGGATAAGCGTGGAGGGGGCGTAGCGTGCGGGGGAGGGGGAGCCGAGCGACGACGGAGCAAGCGAGAGAAGTCGGTTATCGCGTCGGAGAGGGGAACGTCGCGCGAAAGACAAGGAGGAAAAGCAGCGCGCGTTCTTCGTTCGCACAATAGAGTTAACCGTGAAGAGTGTGCGCGCGCGAGTGAGACGGTGGCGGCTCACGAACGAAGAGAGGGAATGATAGTGGAAAAGAGAAAGAGGAGAAACGCTGGGGCTGGCGGACGAGAGACGGAGAGAGAAAGAGCGAGGTAGAGCGAGAGAAGAGAGACGGGAAAGTCGGTGGTGGAAGGAAGAGAGGTCGACGGTGAAAGAGAGAGAGGAAAGGAGGCGAACGAGCGAGTAAGAGACGGAGGACGGTACAGAGTGGCGGTACACGGGGCGCGAGAAAAGCGGTAGTGTGCCGTGGACCACCGCACTGGCATACCGTGGTTCGTTACGATCCCCTTCGTACGTCGCTTCGTACCGAACCTCGCAGTCATCAGCGAAGTCACATTTCGGCTAGTGCTAGTGCAGTGCGGACAGAGTCGGAGCGGTCGCTTCGGTCCTTTTAAAAAGTACGACCAACGTTTACGAGACACGCCACGGGGCCCCGGGCCTGTGTCACCGATAACACAGAGAGAAATATCATATCGCAGAGAAATCATTTCGATACGATAGACGCACAGAGGAGAAAGAGAGAGGTCTTTCGCGAGGGACAGATCGTCGCGTGCCGGCCGACCGAACCGTCGACGGGCGCGCACGCGGTAGAGAGACCCACAGCCAGTTTTATAGCCCGTCTTATTACCCCGGTTTATTGCGTCGTAACGGTTTAACGATCATCGCTCGTTTCCACTACCTAGACCGCCGGTTTACACTCTTGCCGGTAGCGGTAACCATAACAAGCCCATAAAAGCCCCCGCCGCTGCCATGAGTCCCATTCGGAATTATACATCTACGGCCTACTGACATTGACACTCTTGGGTGCAACCGCTTATACCTACCGATGACTTTTATGACCTCTTAAAACGGTTTAATGCCCATTTGCTTGTCCCTCGTCGACGCTGTCACCTGTCGCCAACCGCGTCAAACAGCGTATCGGTGCTCGACGCGACGCGCCTACCTCACGCCTTTTGGCGCGAACCACCACCGGACACACGGAGTAGGAACGACAGCGACCACCACGACCATCATCTCGACGATTCTCGTCTCTCGTCCAACGATCGTCGGGCTGGCTTTCGAACGGTGAACGGACCTTTTCCACCAACTCGGAGAACGCGAACGAGTTATCGGGTCGCGCGGAGCATGGACTCTTAACATCGCTCGTGACTAGCCACGCAACGAAACGCACGATCGTGTACTCGTTCCTCCTTTTTCCGTCCTCTCGAAGGATTCGAAGAGATCTCTACGGAGAACAGTCGTCTCGCGAACACGAGGCCCTTGCCTTTTCGCCTGCTCGCTCTCGCGTGTTATTTTTTTTTTTTGTTTCTCGAGTGGCGGTGTTTCAGTGCAAGTGATTCAAAATACCCGGGATAATGAACTCGTACTTTGAGCAGACTGCGGGTGGCTTCTACGGAAGTCACCACCATCAGACAGGAGCCGCCAGTCAACATCATGATCCCGCCACAGCCGCGGCCTATCGAGGTTTCCCTCTCGGTCTGGGTATGTCACCTTACGCATCTACGCAGCATCATCATCACACGTCCTCGTCGTTGGGCATACATCCAGGCGGAGGTACGAACACGAGACCACCTCAAGATTCGCCGTACGACGCGAGCGTCGCGACGGCCTGCAAACTTTACTCCTCGACACCGGAGGCGACCGGACACACCACCTCTTCCTATTCGACCACAGCAACCAAGGACTGTAAGCAACAAGATCAAGCATCGGCGCATCAGAATGGTTACGCTGCGGTGATGGCAGCCGCGGCCGTCAAGGACGTTTGGCAGTCAGCGACCTCGGGGTCGAACAGTCAGAGCAATTCGGTGGTCCGTCCTTCGGCGTGCACTCCAGAAGGGACGCGGGTTGGTAGCTACGGTGGTCTCGTAGGCGGCGACCCGGCATCGAGTCCTGGTAACAACAGTTCCTCGAGGTCCCTCACGTCGTCCTGGAACACCTGCAGTTTGAACTCGTCCGCGAGCCAACCGGTTGCCACGCAACTACATCAGCAACCCACCAACCATACCTTCTACCCCTGGATGGCTATAGCAGGTGAGTTTACATTCATAAGTTCTCTCTCTCTTTCTCTCTCTCTCTCTCTCTCTGTCTCTATCACTGTCTCTCTCTCGTCCAACGATTATCATAACAGCCGTGATGAAATATAGAGAAGCGACCATACGATGCTTAGGGGAGAGAGAACAGCAGCGGGTCGGTAGTGTGTAGAGAAGGCCACGTGGTCGGGAAAGGCGTGGTGGATCGAGTTTACCCAGCTCCATTATACGCCAGGCTAAATCGCCCTCGTCGAACGTTTCACGGTCAACGTTCGAGTCGCGTGAAACTTACGCATCCGATAGTTGGTATCGCGTCTCTGCTCGATTTTCTTGACGATATTTTCGTCTCGCGTCCTTCCATTGTATTTCGTGCAGGAGGGAAACCCGGGACCGGGCGCGACACGGGTTTCAACGCGAGAACTTCGCTCTATGTTCGCTAACCCGATACATATCTAAACAAATCATTCCAGCCCTTGGTTCCGTTCTGAAAAATAGAAGACACGAGCTGTATACCATTGTCGAATGTAAGTTGCTGTTGTGTTGTTACGTCGAAACTGGTCGTAATTTTTTTCGGTCGAGTCTATTTGTGCGTCGATTGAAATACGACGTATCCGTCATGAAGCGTAGCCGAGATAACGGATTTATAGTTGGCAGCCGACTAAAAATATTCCGTTGCCTTCTGCGCGAATGAATGCACCGCGTGCCAGGGGGGACGGGGGTATCGGTAATAACTAACTCATCCGCGTGAAAGCGACGTGCAAAGTGACACTCGGAGTTATCATTAATGTGTGCGCGTCTGCCTCTTTGTCCGAGGAGGCGCCTCTCTCGAGCGCGCCTTCTTTCCACCCCCCGGGGTCGTTGGTAAAAAAAGCGCGCGCACACGGTCTCCATTTCACATTCGAGAATTTCGTCTCTCGCTAAAATTAATCTTGCCCGCATCTTCCATCGATCTCGAGTCTCTTAGTTTCGCGTATCAATTCGTAGACTCGACCGTGAGACGTACGAGGCAAGCCAAATGGCTTTTTCGATTAATACAATATGTTAGCTAGAATACTCGTTACGTTCACTGTTAAGTATTTGCTAAAAGTAGAAGATCTATTTCCGATCTCTGCGAAAACCAGAGCGAATCGTAGTTCGCTACGTGTCATGTACGTTCGGCCGTTGTACGTTTGCCGTACGTCGTGTATTCTCCTGCAGTTCGCGTTCGAACGTTGAAAACGAACGTCAGATCGTGGAAACTCGGTCGTACAGCGATAAAGTTACGTCTGGTGGATAGATAGAATGGAGTCAAGTGCGTGTAAAATCGTTGGGCACGTCGAGTATAATGGGGAAGCCCTCGTCCAATTGGGGTTCAAGTGCCTTCCTCGTCGTACTCACCCCTCCGGAACCACGAATTCCGGTAGTCAGCTGTTTCTAGCGATGTCTTTGTCCCCCTTGCCGAGAGCTTCCCTAGCATCGTCTCGCTCTGTCGTACGCAGAGATACAGACCTCTCGAACTCTATCTCGCTTTTTCGACGCCGCCTATTCTCTACACCAACTCAGCTGGGTCTTAGACCGTTCGTCTTTCGTAGTTTGGTCCTCTCTTCTTGCCCCTGTTACCTCTTTTTCTCCGCGTTGCCGTTTCACTCTTACCTACGATGTTCTTCTCCTAGTCTCCTTCTCGCGCCCTTTGGTCTGGTTTAAGGCCCCGCCGTTGTACTCTTCCTCTCTTTTCTGTTCTTTTTTTTTTCTTTCATTTCCTCCTCCCGTAGGAGAACCTCTCTCTTTATGCATACAAAAGGTGTACAGATTATTTTATGAGCTTTCGTGACGTAGGCGCGTGCTTATTCAAAGACAAGAAACGGGATTTTATTGAACGAACCTTATTCTTTACGTCCTTCTATAAATACTAAATTCAACGGGAGAAAGAATTTAATATTCAAGAAGGCGGCGGTGTTGCATCGTTCTCGTTCCATCTAACGTCAAGTTTCGGCCCCGGACCGGGCTCACGGCCCGCAGGAAAGAATCCTCTCAACCGGGCGTCGTTTTGCTCGCGTATTCCTGAATCAACTCGGCGTCTTCCATTCAATAACTGCAACAAGATTTATAGTCGATGAATCGTGCGGCTAGCGCGCGCGCACACGCTCGTTTTTCGCTTCTTCGATCGACAAAGCCGGAAAACGGCGGTTTGCCATTACCTTTTTTGCGTTTATCGCGCAGGAGACACGGAAGATTTAATCGTGCGATTAGAGAGTGTGCAAATCGGGTCGACGATACGACGGAATGCGGCGATCGTAGGAGGAATCGTAGGAATGGTAAAAGGCGATTGATCGGCTAGCACTCTCGTCGAACAGGTTTCTCTATGCTCTCGCGAATCGAAAGTCGTTGACTCATTTAACACTAGCCGGCAAGTGCTCTTCAACATCGCCGGCTACAATCGATACACGCGTAGCAAAATTTATCGATACAGGATTATGGATTATTTCGTCGTAGATTAAAGTCTGCTGGTAAATATAGAGCCATCAATGTCCTCCACCGGTGTTCGTTGCTATGGCCTACGATAAATAATTTATCTTTATCGACACGCACCTACGGAACCGATCCATCCACGAGGGCTATTTGCTGTCGGTTTGCCAAACACCGTAAAAACACCGATTATAGAAACGACGAAGGACAACTATTTACTACCTTTGCGTCAATAAAGATTTCTGTCTCCACGTCTTAAAAAAAAAAAAAAAAAAAAGAAAAAAAACAACTCTTTTCACGTCTTGTTGACTTTCGAATATCTCGCCTGAAAATTTAAGGCGCGAGAGAAATATGGCCCTTCCTTTCCAAGGTGATAGTTTTTCAAAGTATCGTAGAAGGAATATGAGCGTAGTCGTCGTACGACAAACACGTAAGATGATATACCTTATAGGATGATTTATCGATCTTCTAACGGTATCCACGTTAAACGTCATTGGTTAGTATAGGATAAGTGATTGAAGAAGTGATTATGCCGCCCAAATCGCACAAATCAGCAACGATAGACACGGTATCATTAACTTCGTTTTATTGCGGATTGGTGTTACGGGAACACGATCTCGGGACAACATTAACGCTCTTGAGAGAACTACCGTGCCGCGTACGCCTCACGATCGGCCGAAGAAACTTGATTGCACGGAATGCATTTGTATCATTGGCCGTGATAAACATCAAAGGGTACACGCGCTTGAAATTCATTGTGATTTATGGGTGCCGGCGAAGCGTCCGTATCGCCACCGTTTTCAGATGTAAATGTCTCTCTTATTAATGTTGCGGTAATGAAGCAACATAATATGCTATCGGCTGTATAATGAATCGTCATAGATATAAAGCCATGCTTTTATTTGTATAGACAACGTTTACTTAGATAACGTTTTACGAAGGAAAAAGAGAGAAACGAGGAAAAGAAAGAGGAGAATCGCCCATATCTATCTGACAATTATCGCGCCGTAAGATTGAACGGTTAGTTACATTTATCGAGCACGTTTCTCTTCCACTGGATGGCAATTTTACAAGACGCATAGACCCGATTCACAAAAGGCTTTTCCGTGCCACGGTATCAGTTTCTGGGGCTGTTTTCAAATGCAAGGAAAATTTATGGCCCCTCATTGAAGGGTCTGGCCCGTGTCTACGAGGTAATTAGAGGGCGTGAAGACGGAGCTTCGAATACTATCTCTGTACATCCCCACGGTTCATTTATTTTCTGTAAAACTGCCTCGTCTCCCGACGGCGTTCTTCCTGCCAACGGTAATTCCAGCTGTTATTCCGTCGTCACGGTGCTTCAGAAAGATCGATAATCCATCGATGTAATAAAAAGAAAAAAACCACGGATTCGATTATTTAGTTGTTTTCACTAGCTTTGTTTAAACTCTCTGCTTCTCACGTTTCTCACAATTTCGATTTTATGAATATTAAGCATAATGCTAATTTCATAAATAAGGCATAGGTGTTTCTCATTATGGACTCAACGGTAAAAAAATATAAGAAAAAGAAATATCGACGTTCTTGGCAGAAACGTACCGTGAAGATCAAATCGTCCGATAATTCAACCCTGCTCCCTCGTAAGGCTGACCCTCCGAAATTGATTAAAAAATGCAAAATACGTGTTAGAAGTCCAACGAACCGGTATTGTATATCCGTGTTCTTTTTTTGATTTACGCGCATCGATATCGCGCGGTGGTTATGGCGGTCTTTATTGGGCGGTTCGTCTAGTCTCGGCACCGTGTACGAACGGATAGAGAGCTAACAAACCTTGAACTCTTGTGCCGAAGCAGTGGGATTCCCGCGTAAAAGCCACGTGGTCTCACCCGCTCCTCTCTTCCTCTTTCTTTCTCGCTCTCTCTCTGTCGGGTTGGAAACGAGTATGGTGCTACTCGACGATACGACGGTTGCCAGTAGGTGTTACGTACCTCGGGGAGCAACCTCGTTCAATATAAACCAGCTAGGAACAACGCTGTAACCGTAACGTTGACGTTTACGACGACGAAATCGTGGCTCGGCTCGTTTACCCCTCCCTCTTATGTGCCTCCGCGCTTACCGCTATCGTCGCTGCGAGGCTCGTCGGTAATACAGAGCACATATCTTTGTGTGTATCGACCAAGATCGTTCCGCGTCTTCGTGTGTGGTAGGAATGTTTTGCTGGAACAGAAACACGGGCAAGTTCATTGTACAAATCATTTATGGGCGGAAGATTTTTACGGATTCGTTTCACGCGACCGGCTAATTATCGTTTGCTGCCGAATCGTCTCGTAAATAACAATAATCGACTCACTTTCTTTCCTTATTTTTCCACTATAATTTTCCCTCGTTGGTCGTTTATTTCTAACGTTTATCCTCGGATAGGAGTCTGAAAAATGTGTAATAATTAATAATCATACGGGCATAAACATACGCGTAGTTGTTTCGTATCTTTCAAAATTGTATACCTCAATGGCTGACAAACATGGCTGAGAGAACTTCCCTCTTGATGAGTGGTCGATGTTTCCGGTCGCCTCGTAACCGTATACTCACGCTTCTACGACGCCTTTTTTGCCAACCATTTAAGGCGCTAATTTACAATTGGAAAATTGAAAAGATCGGATCGTGGACTTTGCGTCGAATATAGGCGTGCGTGTTGCACGCCCGTGACCAAGTGGTTCAGCCTCTCCTACATATCGAGGCACACGAGTGACCAACGTGTGAGTGCGTGTTGCGAACGCGTGTGGTGGTAAGCGAACACTAGCGAACCTCGACCTAAAGAGGCAAGCCAAGTAGGTGCGTTCGTCGTGTATGAAGGCTCCGCAGCCCCTTTCCATGTGTTGCTCCGTTGGCCCGGATGGAGGATGACGTACGAGCCTCTCCGTATGACTTACTACGCCCTTTTCCCTTCTCCACGCCCGCCGCTTCTGCGTACTGTTCGCTCAAAAAACATTCGGGTCTCTGAAAATTACGTGGCTCTTGGCATTTGATCGGGATTCCATCCTGCTCTTCGCTCGTTGAATTCCTCAAACGCGACTTTTGCAAATGATACGCCCGAAGAATAGCGAACAATTTCTCTCTCTCTCTCTCTCTCTCTTGTAAGTATTCTCTCTTTCGCTGCAAGTATCGCGTAATAATTATAACATTGTCGTTGAAATTTTCTAACGTTCGTTTATTCGCGTCGAATTGTTGTAATCCGTTTGCACGAGAAAACTTTATCCAGACTAACTGAGACCACGTACGTACGTTAGACACGTCAAAAGAGTATATTTTCCGCGAATTCGTGATTGGAAGAAGAAAGCTGTGTAGTCTGTTTTATATATTCAACGAGAGTTAAATGCGAAGGTTGTAGTTAACCGGAAAAAAGTCGTTTTTTGCGTCATCGAACGTGTAACGTGTGCGCCTGCATCTCGTCACGAACGAGGGTAGTAACCTTTTCGTTGTAAATTTCCTCTTTTATACTAAGTAGAAAAATTTAAATTGTTGGTGTTTTACTCGGGAGAAAATAAAGATAGAGCAAAGATCCTCGTGAAAATAGTTTTAAATCGCGCGAGATTACAAGCTGTTGTTCGACATTCTCTGTACGTAACATTTCGTTGATTGATTTTTAATTCGCATTGATTAACATGCCGTGCGGCAGTGCGCTCATTGTTGCGAAAAAAAGGCCATAGTCGGCCATAGTGAGACAAAATGCCGTAGAACCGTGTCATTAAAAGTAATTGTAAACATCGATCAAAATGTATCGGGATATTCGCAATTTGCATATGCCCCACCGCATAATTTCACCGCGAACCCGAGTATCGTCGATCAACTTTTATATTTTGCTGCGTTATAACGTGAAAATTTTCAAGAGTATTAATCACCGGCGTTGCAGATTCACCGCATGAAAGCGTAATTTCTGATCGGTCGAATCACTTACATCCTGTCCCACGTTTTTCTCTTACCGACAACGTGGTTTGCCGCTTATAAAAGTTGGTAATATTATTTCACGCAATTGGTAACGCGCTGGTCAACGTTCACCGGAACTTTACACGCGCGGAATAATCGCCATTCGGTTTCGATACGATCTACCGTCAGTTACCGGCGAAGATTATTTCGATCACTTACCGTAACACGTAAGAATATTATTGCGTCGATTATCTCTATTTCTCTTCGGATAGAAAAGAACAGCCTGATGTTGCTTCTAACCTATCCCTTCTTCTTTGGGATAGCGTCGATGAAGACGATGCGAACGCCGCGAGAGTAAACTTTATTTCCCATAAAATAAAACAAACGATCGAACACGCTGTAAACATGGAAACAAAGGTAGGACGCGGCAGTATGTTTGCATGGCGACAGGGGCAGGAAACGTATACGAGCACGATTATAAGATAAACAGAGTGATATTAGCGTATGAACGCTACAGCGGTATCTCGTTCGAGGATCGAGAGAAGGACACACTCGTACATGTGTTGCGGCAGAGGAGGTGGATAGGCGAGGCAACGAACGACGGCTTGGAAGACGACGATCGTCTCTGGTTGCGTCTTTATCGAGAGGCCGCGAGACACGGACGTCGTTCCAGGACGGTAAACGACACAGGACTCGATCGTAAACAATAGGAATGGTTTATCGGTGCCTACGAGCTGCGTGGAAGAAAAGAAGCGAAGGAACGTGAGTGGCGCGTAACGCGCGCGCAAAGCATAGGTGCTGATCGCGCGTTCAGCCGGCAGCGTATAGCGGCTGCCTACCAGGGTTCTCAATTTGATGGACGAGCTGTTCGCATGTACGAACTCGTGTGCGCTGGCTCGCTTTTACACACCGGCAACAGCTCATACGCTATCCGACTGTTTTGCAAATTTCACGCGGGACGAGTTATCGCCGTCGTGGCCCGGGATTAATCCTCTCTCACAGCGTGCCGTTTGTTGTCAATGGCTATTCATCAATTACCCCGTGTTTCTGAGATTGTTGTTTCCGCGAAGAACAGAAGAAGACAGCCTACCGAGTGGCTCGGTTCGATCTCTATCGATCACTATACCACGCTACCGGCTAGACTAATGGACTCGTGTGTTTTGGCAGGAAAGAAAACGACTGTAAACCATGTCGACGAGACGTATCTCATTGCGCAGAATGTTAAACGAGAAAAAGCAGGAAACGTTGCGGTGGGTGGAACGCTAAATAGAAGGACAGGAAGGAAAAGGGAAATTCGTTCGATCGCCGGCTGCAGATTTCAAGGCTGCTGACAACAGAAACGCCGCGCTTTTGATTGGTTCGGCTTCTTGCTCGTCTATATAGCAGACTGCCATTTCACTGCTCCAGGCTGAGATAATGCATACTTTGGATCGGCCGCGCTTCGTAGGCACGAAGAACGTGTTTAGGTGCTCGACGATCGGAACGACTACACCGCCAGACAAAGGATATGTATAGCTGTGTGCCCGCGAGCAAAGAAGGATACGAGGCAAAATAATTGAATCAAAAAGTGTTCCTGCTCACGTTTTTGCGGAATACTTGCCTTTGCCGTTGCAGATGAAGACGTACCTCGTACATTTCCAGCGTTCGCCGTTCAAACGACAAAAATAAAATTACCATGTAGACATGAACGTCCGAGGAGGGAAAGACGCATCGGCATCCTATAAAGTTCTCGTAAAGCGTCGCGCCAATCGTTCGAACACTTTCGCACGGACTACAAAAACGCAATTGCGCGTTATTTATTAGAGAAGGATAGAGAAATGGTGGATTCGTGGATAAAACGAACAATTTACATACATCGAGTTGGCTAAACGTTTCTTCTTCTCATCGATCTTCCATCGTTGCGTTACTTAGGGATTCGACACGGTGCTTCGGCGTACGTGGAACTCGTTGAAATCGATGATCGCGCCGCATCGCCACTGTATCGTACCGTTTCTATCAACGAACGGATCGCGCAGAAGAAAGGAGAGGAGAGGAGAGGCGTATGGCGTGGCAATGTGGCGCGATCGTGCGTACTGGAAAGAATATTCGATCGGTTTCTTCGCCGTTTCTCTCTCCGATGTGCCGATTTCTTGCAGCGTTTCGGCGCCATCTGCACCGTCGTCGTTGCGCCGCGTATTCAATTAATACGCGACGATGTAATCGGGACCCGTCGATACCGCAAATAGACTCGGACGTTCGTAACTCACGCAACAGTTTTTACCACGGCAAACCTGCCTATAGCACTGCCGCCTGGTCTGCCGATGGCCGGCCATTACAAACACCACCTGCCAGCCTAAGCTCTCTCGACGATCTGACCGTAAAATGCTTTTGTATCCGTTGCTCCTTGCCTTCTCCATTCCGGTCAGGTTCTACCAATCCCAAAGGCACGAGCGTAAAAAAGTTAGGAATATCGCGCAGCGGCTAATTGCCAGTGACATTCGATACACTTTATCTCGAACGAACCGGGACACGTGGTATAGCCAGCATTCGTGAATTTTACCGCAGGCAGAACGCACGAACAACGCGCTCGTAATACGCTCATTTTAACACGCTTTTGCTTCTTTTCGATTCTCCGAGTATCGATTGTCGCTTTGTACGTGTGTTACGTAACAAACCGAACGAGCTACGCTGGACGCGCGTGTCTTTATCCATACGTTCGCTTCGTATTATTTTCTCGTCGTTCCCTTCGTTACATCGATCAGGTGGCTTTCTGCATTTTCGTCGATTTCACGCGCCGATCCGTTGTCGTTGTAACGGGGCATAAGTTAGTCGCGAGAACTGAATCGAAACGTTTATTTCGTAGCTATTGACCGCCGACGCGGGTGGGAAAGGACGACGGACATAATTTATCCAGCAGAAACCTCTTGACCTTTTAAAATAATTGCTCGATCGTCGCTGTGTGCCGGAACGAAAATTTCTTAATTTTACCGCCTCTTTCCCGTCGTACGCTCGATGATGTACGATTCTATCTGGCGTTTTTAAGCGGACGCGCATAAACGACTCGTCGGCCGCTTATCCTTCGGGCTCTCTGTACAACCGTTACTACCTGCCGGCCATATTAATCGTGTTGTTCGCACAACACGATTAACAGTATAAACATTCGGCGGTCTCTTCTGTATCTCGGTTTCGTCTACGGGTAACCTGGAAAGAGTCAGCAACGAGCGTACCGTGTATCAGCGCCCTATGAGAAAAGAGATCAAATCGACAGTGAAATAGAAAGCAGAGGATAAAGAGAGAGATCGAGCGATTAATCAGTGGGATTTAATTAATTTTCTCGAAGCGCCACCGAATTCCAGATGCGTGAATCACTCCATCGACACTGCACTTCCACTCAATGAATGCTTTACACGACGGCGGTATGGGCATGGTCGCGGTACGGGAGGGGGCGAGTGTCTAATCATGCAGTCCTTTTTGTGCTACTAAAAACGTACGGACAATCATTCGTCCGTGGCGAAATTACGCATTCGTCACGTGCGCGAGACACTGCGCGTTTGTTTTATCGGTATGCGTACATGGCGCGGCGTCGTGTGTATCAACCGGCGAATAGAGGGAAAAAGAAAGACGGAGACGAGGTTAAGAGAAAAGGGGACAGAGAATGGGGTTGGGGGGGGGGGGAGAAAGAGGAGCAAAAGGAGCGAAAGAAAGAGCTGGGACAACATTATCCCGCGATTAAGAGTCTCGGTTAAGAAGCGTATAACTCAGTGACATTACGCGGTAACCGTTCAACGAATATCAACGTAATACATCGCTCGTGCGGTCGCCGCTCGTGTAGATTCGCGTGTGTACGGTCGTTTCGTGCGTGTGGGTATACGGCGACCGCTTGCACGAGATCGCGACGCGTGGAAAAGTTATGACGTATTACCTGCGCGACATATTTATTAAACGCCGGGAACGATATTAGGCCGGCGTGAACGGACATTATGAGCTTAGGTACGGACAAGCGTTTGTTGTGCACCATTAGCCGAAGAAATTTACGGCTACCGTAACACTGTCGCTCTCGCTTTGCTGCGATTTTTCTTTTCTCTCGCTTTCCCTCGCACACGCACCCTGTCCATTTTTCTATCCCCTTGCTCTGCCTATAGCGACATAGCCACCCTGTGAAAGCTGTTTCTTCCTCTATCGTGTTCCTTCTTTTTTCAAATTTACACGATCGCGACAACGAATTCGAGGACGGCGCAGCCTGTCGCGGAAAACGCGGATCATTTGACGAGGACCTTGAGCATGTTGTAATAAGACGGTGCATGCGGACCGCATCGTGTGGCGTCCGTAATTCCACGTAACGTCGTAATAATAGCGGTGGTTCGAGGAGCTCGCGCGTGCCTTTCGAGAGGCCAACTATCCTCCTCTCCTTCTCTTACACGCGCATTGGTATCGTGATTTCGAAATGTCGATCTGGGATACTCGGTTTCGACGAGTCCGTCGTGTTCGAAGCGCGGTTCCCGTGCAAGGGAAATCGTGGCGGCAGCGCCGATGCGAGTCGCGGAAAGGATCGATCAAACGAGCCAGCTCGATTTCCTTTTACCCAACCTATACGGAGAGATTGGAAGAGCAAGAAAGAGAGAGAAAGGGAGGAGATCTATATATGGGTTAATTGGAGAGTAGCCCAAGGCTCGAGCCGTCCGAGAGGGGCCCTCCGAGTCATTTTTACAGGCCCTTGTTGCGCGAGATGGTGATTTCGGAGAAAAAGGCCCGGATCTGGCCGTTAAATTGAAAGTTGGCAGAAAACGTCGACGACGAGCGAAACGATCTGCTCGCGGCGTACAATGATACAAAGATCGCCGAGCTTCGTTGCAACGCTGGTTTCGTACGACACAGATCATACCGATATCCGTTTTCTTCAAATTCCGCCGGTATTCGGCTCTGATCGACCGAAGGGAGAAATTTTCCTCTTTTACGTTTCACTCGCAACTAGCGTGCAGTCGATCGCGGATCTTGCTTGCCGTTTAACCTTAACCCCCTTGCTCGGTTCGATCACCGCTGCCACGAGCGTCGAATGTTTTATTTCACTCTGATAAAGCGCACAGCGGAACGAAAATAATTTTTTCCTGTGCGCTAATAAAATGAAGCAAAATCTACCGCTGTACGACGATAAGATTTATTTTGAAAAATATCATTCGTTTATACGGTCTCGTGCGCGTAAATGTAATGTACACGTGAAATACGTATCTGTTGGAACCGACGCAGCGTCCGCCATGCGAGACCTAGAAGGGGAAACGAGAGTTCGCGGATAACAGAGAAGCGTCGGTTTGACGGAAGGTGTTCGAACGGACACAGGAAAATGTAATAGGCTATCGTTTCTCGTTTTGCAAAACGAAACGAACGAGGCACGTTCATTAGACGCGGCGAGATCTCGAGCGGGGTCTCCGGGACTTTTTTCTCGGGCCGGAGCAGGTTTTCTCTAGGAATGCACGCAGAGTCGGTTGTTTGATTTATGGCCGTGGTTAAAAGTAGTCTTGCATCTAACCGCGTATTATATATTACAGACGAAGCGAGCCTTAGTCCGGAGCTGCGCCGACCTTACCACGTATTTACTTTTAATGGAAATCCATGTATCGATGCGGAGGAAACACCGTTTCCGGGCGTCATCTTCTCTTCCTCCACGCACGCCAGAATAGCTGCCGTAACCCTCGCTCTATGTTTATCCGCGTAAAAGCGTCAACGGCTCGTAGTTGCGCGTTACGTTCGATTATTCGAGGAAACCAAATTCCATGCATCGGACAGAACCTTAAAAATCTTGCTATTGTTCGAGTTAATATTTCACCGGGCGAAACGGATCGGTCTGACGCGATACCTCGTACCTGTCTGTCGCGCGATACTTATCGCGCCGTTTCTAAACTGGTTCTTCGACCATCTATTTTAGAACGACAGCATGTGGAATATTTTAATTGTTTTATCTATTTTCTTATATTCGTGCGAATGTATGTCCATTAGCTTGATATTCCGTAACAAATTGCCGTAATATTTTACGTTAACACGTTCAAACGCCGCTCATTTACAACAGCCTGGTGCGATCGACGGAGAAGAAGAAAATCCTCGCGAAGCTAGGGCGATCGGAAAAACGTTTTTGATCGGCCAGCGTGTTCGATCTTTATTACGTAGCACGCTGGTTTTGCCGGCCGAGGGAAAAATGCTACGGCGCAGCGAGGGCGAAGGGACGCCACGTCGAATAGACGTAAAAGTCGTTGGACGACGCCGTAATTTGCCTGGACCTGGCAATAAAACTGGCAAACGGTCGCGTAGTCACGTTCGTCCTCCAACACGACACTTTGCACGGAAAAGAGCAGCTACGCGGACCTGAGGACTAAGCCCCCTGTAAGGCTTCTTGATCCACGTTGCACAAGCCAATAAACAGGGTTTGTATAGCGACGAAACGAGAGCGGACCGTTAGCTTTTTTTTACGAGGGACAGTCATAAAACGTGCGGACGAGGCAGGCGCGACAATGAACATAACTGTTACTTTTACCTTCTTTTAAACCGAAACCGACCGGCTCTTCCGGGTTCCAGCGACGTCGCGTCGACCAGTCGAGCTCGATCAGTCGTCGATACCCAGTCGCCTTGCGTCGGCCACGTTCCCTTCTCAATCGTGTTTCGTAATCGTAAATTCCACTTATCTCGGGTTAGATCCGGCCTCGTTGATTTTTATTACGCCGACGTATTTCGTGCATACGTTCCCCTTGTTTCCGGTGGCGGACGATCTTTAACGCGATCTTTAACAGCGTTTTGGGATAAAGAACCAGGGGGATAGTTATAGAAATAACGTTAAACGATCGACTATCGTGCCAGTGTGTCCGAAGTGAATTTGCTGCGAGTGTGGACTCTACTTGAAGCATCGTCCAGCCGAGTTGATCGCGGCCCCAAGAAAGGATGGTGTAACCGAAGGGGTGAAACAGGGCCCGGCAAGAGCCGGGAGGTGAATCGTACAAATTCGATACACTTTGTACGCTATTCTTGGACAGCATCAACGCAAACGCCCGCGTTCACGCCCCGCCCACGAGGATTTACGAGAGAACGCTGACACGGTGTGCGGTAGCGAGCAGCGATGCTTCGCGTCACATGCGCGAAAGAGGAGCGACCCCGCGACCGATGCCGAGGAACGGGTTTCGTGCACCAGAGATCGCAATCGGCTCGGTCGATCTATCGCGCGATATTCCACGTTGATCAGCCTTGTTCCATCCTCAACACCGGTGGACCAACCGCTGCCAAATATTTGCCATATATTTCATTTATCTCGAGACGGTCTGCGAACGTATCCGTCGCGAGCAAACGACTCTCGGCAGCTTTACGTAACAGGACTGGATGGTCCATAGTCCGCAGGAAAAATTCCTCTCTTGCAGTTCCTTTTTCTCGTCTGCATCATCCGTGATTCATACTTGAATATTGTTAGTCGCGCATATAGTTAGTCAAAGGTCTGGCGATACGTTCTCGAAGCTAACGATTTTCTCTTGGTCGCTTCAAATGGAAAACCAGTCTGGCATATTCGCTCCTCGTTTCCCCTGCCCTCCTGCGAAATTCCTGTCGGCGGTTCGCGACGTTCCTTCGGACGAGCCGCTACTTATTGATTAACCGCGCACCGAGGTGCGTTCGATCGCGATAATCGCGTCTCGGCGGATTTCTCCGTTGCGCGGTTATCCAGCGGGACAGAAGCGGAACGACGTTTCCCGTCGGACGCTCTCTCGCCGCCTTCCAACCACGGTTTCGTGATCTCTCGAATAAATCGCTTCGTTAGCAGCTGATTCTACGTTTCGATTTGCTCGATCGCGTTCGATAGCTTCTAGTAGTACTTTGGCGCAGGACAAATTCCATACGGCGTGTAGATGGGAAAAACGCGCGTAGCCTATAGCGAAGCTGAAAGTCGGCGGATAGCTGTTCCGAGGCCGGAGAAGGCAGGCAGGCGGCCACGAAATTGCCTGTCGATTGCTCATTACTTACTCTTCGTAACTAAAATTACACCTTTCGTCGGCACCGTCTCCCACGTTGGCCGTCCGATACGGCCGATCTTGCCGCGCTCGATTTCGCGTGGAAGCGCGCCGATTCACACGCGAGCGCACGCGTTCTCGGCGGCAAAAACGTAAAACGCGCGTGCACACGATCCTATCGTGAATTTTTCAGCATTTTTCATCGGTCCGTGCTGACTTTCATTGGTCGAGAGTCAGCGGCAAGAAGACGCCGACGACGAAGACAACATCGTCGATATTATTACCGTGATAACGAGCACGTGGATCGACTAGTTGCCGCTTGCTTCGGCCTCTCCTACCACCTCCAGGGTAATGCCTTTGCCGGTCGACTCGCGCGGCTCGCTTCGCTTCGGCGTCGTTTCGTTCGGACCGACAGCCTAGCAATTTATTCGCGAAACTTAAAATTTGCGTGAAACGAAAGTGCCGGTTTCGATAGGAAGCGCTCGGTCGTGGTAGGTGTATCTCCGTCCAAGGTTCTTGCCCCTTTTCGTGCATCCCCCGTGCCTTTTCGATTCGTCGTTTCTCGTCTCTCGTTCGCCCTCGGCCGCCTTTCGTTCTTCTCTTTTCCCCTTTTGCTCCGTCGTTCCTCGCTTTTCTCCCCGTTTACTCTCTCTCGTACAACACACACACACACAACGTGGTATTAGCGTGGATTCCTTCGCGCACGTTTATTATTTTCTTCGCCCTCTTGCTTTTTTTCACCCAGCCTCTCTCTCGCCAGACTCTCGTCGTATCTCGTATCCACGTTTTCCTGTGGACCCGTTGCACCGTTCCAACGATCGTATCTTCGACGAGGCGAACCGAGAGAGACTGCAGGCCACACGGTATCGTGAAAAATTTCCCGTGCAACCGTAGGGAGACGCGCTCACTGTGGTAGAAGGGGGCCAGGCAGCAAGAAAGGCGGCAAAATGTAAACCAGTTATACCGTGCACCCTTTGGTTAAACTGAAACCAAGTGGTTTTATAGCGCCGATCCGTCTTGCCGTGCTATAACGAGTTCGTGACTCGACATAATACGATAACCCCCTAAATGTGTTGAACTTGTACAGAATCGCGCGAGCGCGCGGGTGCGCGCTGAGAAACAGAGAGAGAGAGAGAGAGAGAGATAGAGGGGGAAAGACGGCGAAGAACGGGGTAATAAAGAGTGCGTGGCGGAAGACAGGACAAACTGCCGACAGTGGCTCTTCTTCATCCTAGAAGGTGAGATAGCGAGCGTAAATCGCGCACACGTAAGAATCATTGCTTTAATCCAGCCGCCGCGAACGTCTTCCGAGTTTCTCGCGTAAAAACTAGGCTGCCGACGCTTTCGATGGTCTGGCTGTGACGTTGAAAACAAGCGGAGGAATTTCTCGTTCGGGCAATGGGCAGATTTCCTCGGTACAAGGTGTAAACGAGTCGATACTATCGCGTCGATCTAAATACGCCAAGCCATAAATTAATAGCCGATGATGACTATCTTAATGCGTTTTATTCGCACACGGCTATGGAAATTGGTACAAGAAAAGGGAGGGCGAGGAGTGGACAGAGCGGAAGAGAGGCCGAATTAACACCAGTGGTTCTTCCTTTTTCCGCTTTCCATCAAAATCGTTCTTCTCTGGTATATGGTATTCTTTATCCTTCAAGGACCATATTTCCGTTTTCATATCAGCTATCGATTCTTCGCGCGATGTACCGATCATTTCGACGATAAAAGTCACGTATTCGTGTCTTAAACAGATTATAATTAAGAGAAAGAAGAATCAAGTGGGCGCGGTATCGCAGTGACGAATCTTCCACATTAGCACATCGTTTCTGTTATGATAATGTTCAGCTTGGATACCATCGGCAAACGTAGACTCGTTCGTAAAGAGTGCTCACCTTCTTATCCATCTTTGTCCTCCAGCACTGCTAGCTCGTTTGAAAATTTCCGCGATCTCTTGCGCACGACAAATTCTCACCGTCTCGAAGAAGCAGGTTTACTCGAGGCGTATCGATGGCGAATAAAAACGATATCGCAATGGCGAAAAAAGGTTGCAGTTAAAACGAAAAGCACTGGCTCGCGAGATTATTGAATAATGGACACGGCCCTCGGGCCACGTCTGCCCGGGCTCTCTTTCTCCTCGAGATCCTGTTCGTCCGAGCTCGAAGCCTCGCTAAACTCGTTACCGCGAAGGAATGTCCTAGCAACACTGCCGATGACAATAATGACGATCATTACGGTAACTACGCGAACAATAATAATACGTTGCGACGCCAGTACACACCGCGGTTTTCTTTAAGACGTCCTCGACCAGCCATCGTCGAGTAAAAGCTTTCTCGCTTTTAGCCGCGAACTTGAGCGCATCCGCGACCGATCGATTCGCTCCGCGATCTTTCTAATACTACGTCGCGTACGCGTTTCGCGGCGAAGAAAAATCCTGGCCTGGGATAATGCAACGATGCGGAACTACGCTCGAATAATTTACATGGAACGCGTTGAACTTTCGACAAGCTGCGACAAGGTGAATTTATAAAGATACACGCGCCTAATGCGCGTTGAAACGCGTCCGATCGTCTGCTCTTTGAACTCCCGATGCATAAAGATTCGTATCGACACGCAACGGCTACAGAAAGCACTGGCTTGTTGTCTAACGAAACATTTTCTTTCCTTTGCCAGCACATTGCACATTTTTACGCATTCGCGCGAAATTTGAAGGTTCAAGAACGATAAACAATATATATCAGATGTTTGAAACGTCTAAAATCAGCCTTATAACAAGTCTTTGCTTATATTTCATTTTTCAATGACATTCACACGAACGTAAATTTGTCTATTTATCAGGCTGCACGTTTCGTTTTCGGGTGTATCGAATCTTTGGAAATAATAAGCGCCGCTGATACCAAAAATAATTAGTAGATTAAATAATTAGTAATTAGTAGAGTAAATAATAAATAAATAATGTATAGTAAATAGCGCGTCGGTGCTCTTTTTAGTCATTGCGTTTGCCAGAGACTTCAGCGCCGGCAGTGTGCGAAGAAACAGACGAAAGAAGTCGAATTTGGTAGAAAGATACGCGGTGGCCTCGGAATCGCGCGAGCACCGACTAAACATCGGGGAACACGGGCATAAACATTGTTGGAAGATAGGCGCGGAAAGGGGGACAAAGAAGCGCAGGAAGGGAACAGGGCCACGGCGGAGGGGCATTAAGATGGACGGTGCCAATCGTATGCTAATAAAGTCACCTTTGCTTTGCTCTTTTTTTGCTTGGAGGAAGTAGTCGGTGTACGTTTTGTCGTGCGGCTATTCTTCAGCGCGATGGAACTCGTGTGGATACGTTTACGGACGCTCGGTGTGGACACGTGACACGCTTCGATCTTTTTACACGATCGAAAATAATCCATTGAAACGGAATGCGTTCTTCCTCGACATTCCAGAATGCCGTTGAAATTACCATCGTTTCGATCTCAGGCGGTCAAGCCACGTGTTAAAAGGACTTGCGTGGAAACAAAGGGAGCAACGGAAGCGTTGTTCCACTTATATCGTGTTCGCCGCGGTATAGTTCGAACGGATCGTTTTTCTAGATACGCGACGAGACGAGGCAAGACGAGACGAGGATGGCAATCTTGCAAAACGCGTGGACGTGCATCTAATGCATAGCGCGAGAGCCCGCCACGGTATACAGCGAACGCAGCAACTAGCTACGTATCGCGTTACATCGGGTCACGACCTCTATTATATACATACCTGCTTTCTTCCTTTGACGGGACAAATTATTAGAGTTATATCATTGCGAGCAGCTCGCAAGGTCGCGATAGAGGAACAGGCTGAGCAGCAAGGGGCGGGGAGGGGAGGGGGGGGGTGCGCGAAAGAGACAACGAAAGAAATTGTTAAAACTCTCAAAAGGAACGATCCCTGATAAATTAATCGCTTTTTTTCTGCCATGTTTGCTTGTCCGGGTACGCTAATTATCGCGGATGTAAGACGATCGCGTTCTATCTTCGGCTTCGAGTGCAAAGTTCAGCTGTGGGAAACGATTTTTTGATGTACGACGCCCAGACGGCCTTCGGCTCGCTCCTATGCCTGCTCGCCCTCGCTTTTTCTCTTTCTCTCTTCTTATGCGCGAGAGAGTGCCGTCATAGGAACTTGTTCCTATGCTTTATGGGTCAAGAGTCCTGCAAGCGCGTCCATGCTACCTACTACCTTCCAATCGGGTTCGTACGTTTTCCTACGAGTCAACAGTCGCGTCGACACTCCACTACTACACTTTCTCGAGTATTCGCGCCGTGTCGTCGTTTTTATTTTCTTCCTTTCTTTTTCAACGTCACAAAATTCACATCGTTTGCCCGCGCGAGATAACAGAATTTGACAAATGGAATTTTTATCTGCAGGATCGCGGTAGGATCGTGTTTCGTGGATACGTTCGTCCAAGTATCGCGAGAAATATTTAAAAAGACGTTATTGAAACGTGTGGCTAAGAGTAGAGCGAAAAGCACGCGACTCGAGTGCCATTCCTAGTCTCGGAAAGTTATTGGCGCGGCCCGAACCGTCCAGGGGAGCAGCGAGTCCGTCCATCACTGGTCTTCCCCCACTTCGTCAATTGTACCGACCCTTTCTCCACTGGCCCATAGGCCCACAGAACCCTGTTCCCTCGACCACAGCCATCTCTCGACGTAACCACCGCGCGCCGCGATCGTTCTTCGTTTTTTCCGCTCGTCCCTTCGGCTCGAACTATGACGACCGACGTAACGCTATCATTATCGGCGCGGTATTTTTTCCTATCTTCGAATTCCTTCGTCTTTTTATTAGACTACCTAGTCGGGTATCGGCCTTCGCGTTCGCTCGATCGTAATTACACGTCGCGAAAGTCGCTAAAAGGTAAGAACGACTTTAAAGGACGCAGATTCGAATGGAACCGGTGTCGTTTGAAAAAAGAAAGGAAAGGAATGAAGAGGGGGCAGAGGAAGTATTTTGTACGACAGCTACTTAGCATTAGCAGAAATAACAGGTGGTTATAAGTAAGCCAATAAGTGCGATTAATATGCAGAGGAATTTCGTGGCTTTTCATCGATGTCCACTTTTTTTTCGTTCATCGCGTCAGCTCGCGAGTTTTGCAAGCAGAAAGCAAGGAGAAAGGAAGAAGAAGGAAAGGAGAAGAGCGTAGGTATGAGCGATTGAGAGACCGGTTGCGGAGATCTGCTCACTCGTGGCTCACCACTTAAAGTCGAACACGCATCTCATTATCCATGCCCATGGATTTAATCGTATGTCTGGCTCTGCATGCAGGTGTGGTTAACCTACCCCTTAATCTAAAGGAATATGCTCGATTTTTGCATAATTGTACCTCCGCGCGAAGTGCGCGCCGTCCGTTGCGCAAGTGTGGATTGCGTTTAAAATTTGATGTAAGTTTGTGAAATGAAAAGAGAAGGAAACGAGCAGCGGGTAGGAATAGTACGGAAAGCAGAGGAGGAAGCTGAAGAATAAGAAGAAGAATGACGAGAAGAGTGAAGAATGGAGAGGAGGGAAATAAAGCGTGGCGCTCGAGGGATTCCTGTTCCTCGATAGACCGCTACCTCGGGATTGAAATAATTGAATATAAAAGACAGGCTGCGCGAGAAAATTCGCCTTCGCGTTGCCGAAATAACTCGCACTGGCACAGATACGCCAACTATCTGCGAGTTAATGAATTTCGTGCGGTTAAGCGCGTCCCCGATTGCTTATTCTTCCGTTTCAACCCTGTTTAGGGTGGCTGCAGCATTGTCCGGTCGAGGCAGCTAATTTGATTTGGAAAAATCACTTTTGGCCGGAAAGGCCAAAGGACGCGTCCTGCTGCCCCTGCTGTAAGGTCGAAAATGGCAGGGGTGGGAACCGAGGCGGTATTATCAGCACGCGCCGACCCTTGTGTGCCTACTAAATTTGCGAAATAACTGCCGGAATACGCGTATACGTACTTAACCTGCTCATCCTTCGCTCGGCATGCAACGACCTCTCTCTCTCTCTCTCTTTCTTCCCCGTGCATCGAGAAGCGATCGTCGTCCCGTGCTTGGATCCCGTAACGCTCCGTCTAAAAAGTCGAGGAAAAAATTAAGTAAGCAAAGAGCATAAGCGGGATACGAGAGGAGTAGTGGACCGAAGAAGACGTTGTACCAACGAGGTTCGTAAGATTCGGCGGGAGAATTTCGTTACGCGTAATGCTATTCAATTTCCACGGTGCTGTGGAAAAGAGCGTGGGCGATGTGCACGATAAGATTAACGAGACCCGGAAGCGCAAACTACCGATAATTAGCTGGAAAAAGGTAAAGCGGTTGGCGCCGCGCTTCACCTCCTCGCGTCCTCCAGTTCCCATGGCTCGCGCGTGTTCGCCACACACGCTACACGCGTCCATTCGTGTATATATAACACACACATCTCTCTTTTTCTCTTTCCCTTTGGACGGCAGTCGAGCAAAAGGAAAGAAAAGTTTCAATACTCCGCGGCGTGTAACTTTCGAGTTTGGTATTAGCAGTTGGTTATCTCGGCGTCTGGTTGGTCGATGCTCGTATCTAAAACGTGGATCAAATCAGCGCCTTGGATATAGAGAACTGCGCCGCCCGGGAACGATCAGGATGCGGCGTCGGCAGTGGTGTCGATGTCGGCCGCGGTAATGGTAACGCGCGCGAGTAGAACGGTACGAAAACGGAGGGAAAGAGAGGCGAACGACGCAAAAGGAGAAGAATGAAACGCGATAGCTTACACCTTCGGTCACAATATTGAGTGCAACTGCTGCCTCGTTGAGATTTAGGTGACCTTGGTGTCCGTGGAAGGGGAAAAGGGTGGATAAATGGCTGCTTGCCTACGGTGCTATAGACTGCCGAGGGTCTCCCCTTAAAATACCTTTAAATCGATGCCGACTTTATTAGCCTGTCAGTCTTTTATTCGCGAGTTTTATTCGGGCCGTGACAGTTTCTCGCTTCCGTGAACGGTAACAGCTTCAAATATTTTCCCATAAACGTTTCCTAAAGATTATTTATCGCTTAAATAAAACAGAAACGACGCGCGATCGAATTCGATCTCGATTCAATATGGTTTTATCTAAATCCGTGGGTTACTCGCATCCTTCGCTCTTCTCGCGTCTTAAAGGTCGCAAAGTTCACTTTCACCGATTCACCTTTGACGAACAACGTCGAATCCTTGTACACTGGATGTCATTAAAGTTGCCGTATGCATGCGCCTAAGACGTCCTATACGAAGGATAATCCTTTATTGATTTGATTTTCGTTGATAAAGGTCGGATCACGGCAGGCCGCTCTCCCATCGACGTAATCATTGCTTCAAACGCTGTCGAATTGTGAACGCCGAGAAGATTACTCGGGCCGGACAGCAACAGCTAACACGAGATCCCATCGCGTACTGCTGCCCCATTGCTTCTTCGATAACAATCATTTTTGCGGTTAAATGCGCCTGAAATTACTACACGAGCTGCGGTTTTCGGACTAACTTTGTGTTCTCTTCGTAGCAGCGCGTTCTTGCGATCTTCGTCCTCTCGAAGCTGCCGCGAGGTTCATCCATGTTCTTCCCTCGAACGTCGCGTGTAATACATCGAGAGACCGATGGTAAACGCTCGATTCGTCTACGCCAACGTAGCTCGTCTTCTTCTCCGTTACGAAGCGTGGAAATTACAGAAACTCGGCTTCTGGTCGATTAGCTGGCGGTAATTCTCCGATAGAAGCCAGTTGTCCGATCGAAGGAAAAATGCTTTTGTCCCGATTCGTGATCGATAGCAATATCGAGATGAGACCCACTGACAAGTAGGTAGTCTTACGTACGAGGTCACGTTCTTCGATCGCGAGCCACCGATCGGGTCGATCCGACCGACCGATTACAGATAATTTAATTCAGTCATCGTTTAATGATTATAGAGTGCCAGCGGCATTATCTGCGTGCAGTAAGCATGTACGTTCCACGTTTGGAAAATCGGCCGCTTGTGTTTCGTTTGCGTGGAAAGCGAATTCCTTTGCTCGTGGACAGCAGCTGGCTTTAAAACGCGTTATGGAAGAATCGCGTCAATAACCGATTCGCGCCGATTTTCTCCGGCCGGATCCGCGCCGTTGGTTTTCCCGGCGATCTCCGTTAACTTGGTCGATTACGTTAATTCACGGCCGGGCGTTTGCCGTGGATAGACGCGTCTTATCGCGCGGATAATTTATGAAAATTCACTAACAGCTATGCAAAAATCGCCGTTTCGAGGAAATACGGCGGCCGGTCACGGAAAGCCGAGCGTTCGCGTGATTTGCTGGCTGCGATCCTCGGGCAAACGTTGTATTTGCTTGGATTGCCCACGATGGTTAGATCGGTCGAATTAACAGGCAGGTTGGTCCGCTAACGGTCCAGCACGGTTTTGTATCACGATTTTTCGAATTCGCTACGTGCACGCACGATCCACCGGCGTTCTCGTTTCAATTCCACGTACGGGAACAAGCTGCGGGCTTCTAGCTTTTGTAGCTTTATAGGTTGATCGTTTCAGCCGTGGTATTTAACAGGCTTCGATCATTTTCTTAAAGACCGATGCGAATGCCAGCAGCCTAATTTACACGCAGTTTACATCCACTCGGCTTCAGCCATCGCGGCCAGCTCGGCTCATTACTCGCGATTATTATTCGCGGTCATCGTCGTCCTCGTTGTCGTCGTCGCCGTCGTGGAAATTAAGCGGGTTCGCGCGTAATTTGCATAGCGCGCGAACAGCACGAAACGCGTGTGTGCGCAATTACATAATTTGGTTGGCGGCCAATCGAGAAATTACAGCAGGCTGTTTTGCACTGTATGTACGTGGTGCGTGAAGCGCACCGGTGTCCTGGTCGCGCGGCAAACAGCGTGGCAAGGGGAGCGCATCGATAAGCCCGCGAGCATCGAGGTCGACCGGCGAATGTTTGTTAGTTGGTCGACGACGTATAGGGCAAGACGGTCGTTCTATGGTAAAGGGACTATAGGCAGAGCGGGCGCGGGCATATCAACTCCTCTTGGTCGGGGGCCGTCTCATTACCCGTGCTCCGATGGTACCACGCTGCGAGCTCGCAAAGCCCCCCTATAGTCGGACTCGCATTATATTCGTATTCCAAGTATAGGTCCGTGTGTACGGTTTCGATAACCGGCGAACGACGCTCGTGCGACCATGCTCGAGCAGCCGGAAGGAACTCGTGTTCCACCGCTCGACCATCCCGTCGAAAATGCCTTTTTGCCTGTGATTTATCGTTAAATAGATTACATCGCTTTCATACCTGACCGTTCCCAGTGAAATTCGATCGACGTACCAACGTATCCACGTCTTTGCCAAACTCTTGCATTCGAAGTAGTCACGGTAGTAAGAAACGTCGTTTCGTAAAGACGAACATTTCGAACGCGTGTAACGATACGTACAAATTGCTGGCGATGGTGGAATTCCTTTGGACGCATTGTCCTGGATATGGCAGGTTGCGAGGAACCGATGGTGCACGTTTTTAGGCGCCCATAGGCAAAGCAGCAAAGGTAACGCACCCTGCGGTGGCCTTTGGTTTCTCCAACGAACGAAGGATGATGCATGGCGATACACGCGTATATCCCTCGGTTTGCCCCGTTGCTGCGCCCTCCTCTGCCCCCTGCGCTTCGTCCCGAGTCGTCCTCCATTTCGCTCCGCTATCCGGCATCGGTGCGACTCCACCTTGGAAGCTGGATGCTCGCAAGATCGAGCCGCAGCCGTCGAAAAATAATAACGACGATAATAACGATGAAAATAAAAGGGCGCGAGCAAAAAGAAAAGGGCCGTCTTTTTATGAAAGCAAAACTCCGCGGGAGAAAGGGGGGAAAAATAGAGGGAGGACTAGAGAGAAGAGGGACGATTTCTGTTATGTTGTTGCATTCCTGCGACGCAAAGTTGCCGGACCACCCTGAACCGTACGGCTAGTGCGGCACCCATGGGGCTTTAACGCGGCTGCCATCCGTCTTTTATCGACTGCTTAGGTGTTTCCGATCCTTCGTCGCACGCCGTTCCATCCTTTGGACGATGAAACGCGCGCCCTTGCCTGCTCGATTTATTAACGATCCACCGTCGGATTTCCTATTCCTACGGACGGCCGTCTACGCCAACGAGAAAATGAAAATAGTCCACGTTATTTCCACGTATTTTCGTTGTATCGCGAGCGCAACGCGCTTACTCGGTAGTTTAGTCGCCGGGTCGCTTGCTTCCGCACGATCCTCGTTTCTCACTCGCTTCATTCGCGCAGATAAGCTTTAATGTGCATTTTCCTCGGGCACGCGTGTGCCCGCGATCCTCCGCCGCGCCAAGATAATGTGTTTTTTAAAACGTTACGCCTCTTCTTTCGAATCTTCAACGACCAACGAGAATGCCCCGCAGAGAGGATCGCGCGATCGAAGGAGAGGCGCAGGCAAGGGCCTTGGACGTAGTCCAACTGACTTGGAATTATTCCAATTCCGGTATAATTTAGGGTTTATTTGGTTGACGTAAAGATGTCATTCGTCCGCGGCCGTTCGGACCAACTTCCGCCTGCGCCTCATTTTTACGATCGTTTGTCTGGTAATACCAGCGGTTCGATCGGACTCTTCTATGCTGTACTATATTTCCTCTTTTCTGCTGTACGTTAAATTATATTTTATTTTTGTAGCAGAGTTCGTACGTGCAAGTTTATTGCTAGCGCGAGATGCTTGCGTTACGATACATTCAAGAAGCATACTTTGCATTCATACTTGAACAAAGTTGCAGAGTAAGCGGGAAATAAAAGAAAGCACGGAATTTACGTTTAGTAAATATCAACAGACCTATAGACTTGTCTAATTTATGTTTTCATGTATTTGTTTATTTATCAGGCTGTGGGAAAAGATTCTCTCGTTTCGTAAGCTGATAATAGATGAACAACTATTTCTTTTATAGTATTTTATTGAATTGGGTATGCTGCATTCCTATTTCTATTATCATGTCCCTGCATGATTCGATAAATTAATACAAAAGAAGAAACATTTCCTCATAAATTCGCGAGGGTCAAACTTTCGTCGTTATTCTATACCAAAATAATTAATTTATTAGTATAGTTAGAAAGTATACAGAATCCACACTTACAGTGTAATACACGAGCAACAATTTCTCTTTTGTATTATTTTATCGAATCACGTGTGTATTTCTATTATTATGTCTCTGCATGATTCGATCAATTAATACAAAAGAAGAAACATTTCCTCATAAATTCGCGAGGGTCAAACTTTCGTCGTTATTCTATAACAAAATAATTAATTTATTAGTATGGTTAGAAAGTATACAGAATCCACACTTACAGTATAATACAACAACAATTTCTCTTTTGTATTATTTTATCGAATCACGTGTGTATTTTTATTATTATGTCCCTGCATGATTCGATAAATTAATACAAAAGAAGAAACATTTCCTCATAAATTCGCGAGGGTCAAATTCCTTCGTCGTTATTCTATACCAAAATAATTAATTTATTATTATAGTTAGAAAGTATACAGAATCCACACTTACAGTGTAATACACGAGCAACTATTTCTCTTTTGTATTATTTTATCGAATCACGTGTGTATTTCTATTATTATGTCCCTGCATGATTCGATAAATTAATACAAAAGAAGAAACATTGTGCGTCTATTATTTTCTCATAAATTTGCGAGGGTCAAACTCCATCGTTATTCTATACCAAAATAATTAATTTATTATTATAATTAGAAAGTATACAGAATCAAAGTAATGCTTCCCCACTTACAGTATAATACACGAACGACAATTTTTCTTTTGTATTATTTTATCGAATCACGTGTGTATTTCTATTATTATGTCCCTGCATGATTCGATAAATTAATACAAAAGAAGAAACACTGTGCGTCTATTATTTCTTCATAAATTCGCGAGGGTCAAACTCTTTCGTCGTTATTCTATACCAAAATAATTAATTTATTATTATAGTTAGAAGTATACAGAATCAAAGTAATACTTCCACGCCTACAGTATAATACACGAACGACAATTTCTCTTTTGATTTCTATTATTATATCCCTGCATGATTCGATAAATTAATACAAAAGAAGAAACACTGTGCGTCTATTACTTCCTCATAAATTTGCGAGGGTCAAACTCCTTCGTCGTTATTCTATAACAAAATAATTAATTTATTATTATAGTTAGAAAGTATACAGAATCAAAGTAATGCTTCCTCACTTACAGTATAATACACGAACGACAATTTCTCTTTTGTATTATTTTATCGAATCACGTGTGTATTTTTATTATTATGTCCTGCATGATTCGATAAATTAATACAAAAGAAGAAACATTTCCTCATAAATTCGCGAGGGTCAAACTTTCGTCGTTATTCTATACCAAAATAATTAATTTATTAGTATGGTTAGAAAGTATACAGAATCCACACTTACAGTATAATACAACAACAATTTCTCTTTTGTAT
The DNA here is from genome assembly GCF_910591885.1 of Bombus terrestris. Taxonomy (NCBI): domain Eukaryota; kingdom Metazoa; phylum Arthropoda; class Insecta; order Hymenoptera; family Apidae; genus Bombus; species Bombus terrestris. The sequence continues at coordinate 2,685,894 of NC_063286.1, forward strand.
TATTTTATCGAATCACGTGTGTATTTCTATTATTATGTCCCTGCATGATTCGATAAATTAATACAAAAGAAGAAACATTTCCTCATAAATTCGCGAGGGTCAAACTTTCGTCGTTATTCTATAACAAAATAATTAATTTATTATTATAGTTAGAAAGTATACAGAATCCACACTTACAGTATAATACAACAACAATTTCTCTTTTGTATTATTTTATCGAATCACGTGTGTATTTCTATTATTATGTCCCTGCATGATTCGATAAATTAATACAAAAGAAGAAACATTTCCTCATAAATTCGCGAGGGTCAAACTTTCGTCGTTATTCTATACCAAAATAATTAATTTATTGTTATAGTTAGAAAGTATACAGAATCAAAGTAATGCTTCCCCACTTACAGTATAATACACGAGCGACAATTTCTTTTTTGTATTATTTTATTGAATTACTCCATTTCCTTCTATTTCTATTACCATGTTGCTGCACGATTCAATAAATTAATATGAAAGAAAAAAAGATTTTTTGGGACAACCTGATATTTCGTACGCGGGTGGTGACATCCTCTGATCGACGCAAATGAATAAATAATTAACGATTAATAGCAAGTTGCGTATAGGATGAGAATACGGGCAAATTACAAGGTTGCTGGCTTGTTTCTTAAATACGAGCAGCAGCTCGCGAAGGAAGTGGAGTAGATGGGCGAGTAAATTGGCACGTCTGCACATACGATTAGATACAGCTACTAGATGCATAGTTAGTGCTGAACATAGTGAACTTATGAATACATTTGGAATAACAGAACCTAGCGAACCTATTTCTCGAACCTGAACCTATCTGTTACACCTGCTTCCATATTACACAGCTACACGCACCTACTCTACGTTTCGTGTATTTTTCTACCTGAAAATTAGGCAAATTGAAAGGTGATGAAGTTCCGTCCCCGGGGACTATTCCCGGCGTTAATGCAAAATTAAATCAGCCTTTTAATCTGGAACAATTTGTATAATTACTTCGAAAGCTGAGTGGCAAAGATCCGTAATTAATGTTTTGTAAAAGTTCGTGCGAACGGAGTATAACAAGTATATACGCATGATTTTCAGTTGTTAAACAAAGTGTTCCTAACTTTGTTCGTAATTTACTTTCAGCCAGAAGATGACAATGTTACTCAATATTACACAAGACACCATGGATTTATACGACTGCATAAATTTCTTAATTCACAGCTTGTAGCAGCTTGCTCGATTACCTATCTCTTCCCGAGAAGCACATTCCTAATTTCACTGCCGGGTATCTGTGTATAGAAGAAACGTTAAAAATGATGGAATTTCAGACGTTGAAGACTGAGTTTAAATGTTAAGAAACGTTGAATGTTACTTTTCCGCTGAGAAGGAAACGACAAGTTGCTTTCTTCTCTCTGTCAGGCGGCATTCTTCTTATAAATTCCGGTTGCCGTTTACGGACCGAAGCACTCAACAACGAGGATTCGGTGGCCCCTGCTAAAAACCGGAGTTTATCGGCGGGAGCCGAGAAATCGGAAGTGACGCGTAACTCTTCCGTGCAACAATGATCTGTCCATGGATCGAGGCATTTCAATTATGCATATGCTCGTAGATGAAGCCAATTTAGCAACGAAACGAATTGCGCGACGGTAACATTAGGCGTTTAATTAGGTTCGCTAGATATGGCGAGCGGTGTATCAGTCGGTGTATCAGCGATAAGAAAAAGCGGATCTCGATCTACGCACACGAATAAACTTACACGATGCGCGCGATTCTCTTCACCGATTCTTTCGCCTACGTTTAATTTAGGCGTGTCGGTTCGCTTCGAAGGACACGAGGTTGAAAAAGAAATATCTTTCTATCTTACATGGAATAGAGGCAATATGCGCGAGCTTGCATCGCATTTACATTCTAATACGTTTACTCCGGCGACCGGCAGCGCATCGTTCTTCCTCGCGAGATGGCTCACGTGACCGGAATATTTATTGCATTACGATCGCGAGATTTCGCTAATTACTGGACATTCGAACGCGTATCACGGTGTCGATCGCGTCTCGAACCTGTGCGCGTAATTAATGCCGACACTCGGTTAACGTTTATTAACGCTGGAATTTCAAACTACTGCCGGGAAACCTCTTTAACGAACACGGATCAACGCGGCCGCTGTCGCCTCGCTTCGCTGCGTTTCGGTCAAGCACAACGCCACGCAGTTACGTTTCCCATTAAATTTTCGCAGTTCGCGATGAGCTGCGCTTGTCGACACTTTGTCCGTTCGGGTCTCTGGATAAACCGAGAAAAATTATTTATCCGCGAACGGTAGATAGCTGGAATTATTTCGTACGCGGAACGGAAAGCGTCGGAATGAAAAATAAATAGAGGCCGGTTGAATAAAAACATGGAAACTTCCGATGGCAAGCAATGGAAATTAAGCGAAACCTTGCTCGACCATCGGGACGGTGTTTCCTTGGCATCGCGAAGGAAACCGCAAGCGGGCGAGAAAGAGGAAGAGAGACACGGTGGTCGAGGCGGGCAGCCGCGGTCGATTGATTCCTCAAAAGCAGAGCGCGGAAGGCACGGAACACATAGGCGTCGTGTTCGCGTGGAAGGAAAATGCTCGGGTCACGTGACAGCGCCACGAACACGTGTGTATGCATAGGCGAAGCGTACGGCCGGTAGGTAGTAACCCGGCGACACGCGATCGCTGCCCAAGCCCTTAGGGTATAAATTATTGCGATTTCTTTCGAGTAACCCTTGTTTATAAGGGTGCGTCGGCCGATCGACCGGCAGATATGTCGTGACATCAAAGGGACTCGCCGTGCTCCTCTGCTGCGTCGTGTTTGTGTCCGCCTTTAACCGGATCTCGATGCACGAAGACGCGTCTCCGTGTCGTTCCGTCACCGGCTCTTCGCGCCGAACGTACGTCGCTTTCGAGCAATGTGCAAATTCCACGTCGAATTATCGCGATAGCGGTTGACGGCGGCGTCGTCGCTGTTGGCCGTTCCGGTGGCCACGGTGGCATCGTTTACCCCGGCCGACTGCAACTTGCAAATATTTCACCGGGACACGACGGCGACCTTCTCTTTTTTGATGGGATGGCCGGACCGCGCCTTGTCGATTTATGGCCGCATTAAGCCAGTCGAGATTTAGAACGATAAATACGCCGGACAAACTATCGTTGCATGCTGTGCCACTCATCTAACGTATGCCACGTTTCCTTCCGCCGCTCCATTCCTAGCATCGATTTCAGTTTGACGTTTCGATTCTCTTCTTTTTCTCTCTCTTGGTCGTTTTGCTGTTTGTGTTATAGTTGGTTGATCGGTGAACTCGTGGCACAGGGGACCGTAGATAAAACCGACGTGCTCGAGGGGAAAGTGTTTTATTGTTTATCAGGTGAATTGAAGGAGCGTAGGGGATTCGTGCACGTTCCGAAAGTACGTAATTTTCTTTGAATTATTCATAAATACGAATTGACCCTGTTTTTAACGAACAAGCGAGAGACACGTGAAAGCTGTGCAACGGCCAGCCCGGCAAGATGTTTCGCGGCGATTCTCTGGAATCCGCGGATGTATAATTTGAAAGGATGGCGTGTACGCCGACAGCCGGCAAATTTGAACGGGACGCGTTCGAGGAACGGCGATGTCTCTCGAAAGAGGAAGGGAACGGAGACGGTTGAAAAGCTGGCTGGCACGGGAGAAAAGCTGCAGGCCCAGTTCGGGCCCGGGCACATAGCACGCGTGGTATTCGCACAGGGCATTAGAGAAGAGAAGATACTCGCCAGATGGCACGGTACAATGAGTGGCGTATTATTTATTGCGTTTAAATGAACTCTCGCCGTGTAATTGCGGTATGATGCATTCGGATGATTTGCGAGCCATCCATAGGGCCGCTTTCGATGCGTAACCCACCTCTCACCCTCTTTCGTCCTTCCTCTTCGTCTTCCACTTCCTTCACCCTGTGTCTGCTCTTCTTCTTCTTTTAAACGACCAGCGGAGAAGTGATTTCAGGTATACAGGGAGCATCGGAGGCGAGGTGCACACCGCGCCAGGTTGGTACTTCTTTTTCTTCGCGCTCGTGCGCCTATCGTTAGCCGTAATGGCAAGTTATTACCGACGATGTCGTCGGGATGGCCGCGACGCGCTGTTGTTTACCCTCGGGTAGCGTCGATTCCCGACGAAACGCCGTTAATCGATCCTGGGATTAATGGGACCGATACCGTTTGGGTGGCGCCGTTTGAATCCCGACACAGGTGTTAAACTTTTACGAGCAACTGAAAAATGTCTCTGTTCCGTAAATCACTTTAATTGTCGCGCGTGTGGCCATTGTTTTGTGTACAGAGTTTGCCATCGTGGCTGCATTCGTTGCAGCGTTAGTGACGGTTCCTTGTGCAGGTGTTACAAAAAAAAAAATAAAAAATAAAAAAAGGGATGGTAGGTAGAAAGGATATTATAGTGTTCGATTCTTTTCCAAGGGAACAGTTCCTAGTTGAAAGACAACACGTAGGCGATGGGTGGTAGATGGCCAGATTCGGAGACGTTGTTTTGAGTATCAACTGGATGGATTTCGCTTATCAGAATTACAGGGTTCGCCTGGCAATTTTGTTTGCATTATGATGCATTGCGCGAAATGTCAAACGAAACGCCCATCGCCACCGCGAGTGGGACGGCGGAGGATAAAAGGCGCAAAGACTCGTGGCACGATAGAGGCTGGCTGCCGCGGTTAATTGCTACTTTTCGTCGGCTGCTTCGTACGTCCAAGCAGGCGATAAGTTTCCGATAAGTTTTCAATAACTGTCGAGGAACGTAGCGTAGGATATAGGACGCAAGGAATTTCCAAAAATATGTCTGGTCATAAATGAAGGAACCCTATCCTCGATCCCTATCCTCCACTGTAATAACAATATTAATACCAACTCCCCGAAAGGAAGAAATATATTTTAACAACATTTCACACCCACTCGAACAATGGCAATGTAATTTTGTCGATAGAGGAACGAATGGATGAATTTGAAATAGAAAAATATATTAAGTATAAGTGCAGGTATAGTGTATTTACCCTTTCAGTGTTACAATGCAGAAGAATGTAATAGGAAGCACGTTGATATATTTATAGCAAAGGACATTACGAAAAATCTTGGTGTGTAGCTGTAGCTGAAGGCTACAAGAAGCAACAATAGAAATCTACTTATAGCTGTTTTCTTTCTGTAACCCAAAACAACATTTATATTCAAGGCCACAGTAACACGGACCACTCCATATTTTGAATTTCTGTCAATGAATTCTATTCTCTTTGTAACTAGGAAGATGTAGAGGTTTCCTTGAAGTTAACAAATTTCGCTAAATTTGATTCGATTTAACCCTTTGCACTGCTATGTCGAGCGTGACTCGACATTCTTTCGTGAAAGAGAAGCAGGATAGCGACCTTGGAAATACAAAAATAGTGCGAATAAGACTGGTATTTAAGCGAATTTGTTTCTTCCTTTATTTATTTAAATTCTCTTATTTTTTAGTTAAAGTAAATTTCAAATAAAACACTTACGGGCGTTAGGAGCTGCTGCTAGCGAAATTGAAATAAAATTCCCAGTGCAAAGGGTTAAACGGTATTTCGCAATAGAATTATTTTTCACCTTATCCTTTCCTCTAAATCATTTGAATAATAAATAGGTATAATAGAAAAATTTAATTACCAAAAATTAATTAAAATTTCGAATAAAATGCTTAGAAGCATTAGCAGCTGTTGGTAACGAAATGGAAATAAAATTCACAGTGCAAAGGGTTAAGAATATAATTTTATTCGGAAATAGAACATAATCAGAATAGCGGGAAAGAGAAACTCGAAACAAACAACGGAATCTCTGTTTTGGATTGACGATGCTGAACCGATGTGACGCGCCTTCAAACGACCCGGAGTTTGACGACCGCGAATGTTTTTAAATTTGCCCGGAGCCCGCGTGAACCCGAGCGAGCGATTTATCTCCGCGACTCGGTCCCTTCGGTGTGAGCGCGGTCGGTCGCGCGCGAACGTTAATTGCGCGACAGAAAATGCCGAGGAGAAAGCCGTTAAAATGATCCGCGGTCCTGATATTCCGGTGAAATCCGCGGAGGAAGTCAAGGACAGGCCAGCGGAAGGATCGCTGATCCGCCGACGCGATCTCGAGTTCCTGTTCGTGTCTGAATCGTTTCTCTCCATGGCTTTGTGAATATTCCAGAGAAATCTCCAAGCATTTTGTATTTTACGTAATTTGTCTGACGAACATACTGGTCAGTCGACGAAAATTGTAAACTTGAGAGGAAATATAAAGATCGGTTAGAGGCGGAGGTTGACCCTTTGCGAAGGGGAGGTTAACCTGTTTCATTTCATTCCTTTACCTTCCTTCGTACCATTCTTTCGCGTTGTAACATAATTTCGTTGAAATGTTTCAAAATAAATAGTATGACAGTTACAAAAATATAAATATCTTTAGTATCTTGTTGAGAGCCGAATCGTTCGATATAAACGATAAATAACTCTTTCACGGATATTTAGAAATTGTAGATGGCGCACGAACGAATTACGATTATCGTATTACCGACAGATATTCATATTCCTGACACGATGGCGTGATTTCTGGGATAGTTTGAATCTTCGTACGCGTTAAAAGAGGAAGCAAAACCGCTGCTATAACGTTTCTTGTGCCAACGAATGACGGAGAGAAGAACGATCATAGCCCTGTGCATAGGAGCGTTAACGCGATCGCGATTAGATAAAAATTCACAGTCTGAGACGAACAACCTACCTAGATGGGTGTGTCCAGTCGAATAATTGCTACATAGGGAGAAAACGAAAGTGGAATTGCGAGACACGGATAGACATCGGGTAGCATCGGCCAGGAGGAAGAAAATGAAATCGACACGGGTATTATTCGAACCGGTAGTTAAAGGTGCGGAAGGTCAGGAACGAGGGCGAGGACCTTGGTTCGAGTGGATCGGAATAGTCCGCTAGAATTTCGATTCAACCTTGAGGGTCGGTACACGAAAGAGAAGACGCGGCGACCAGCTGGAATGGCGAACGTTCGAAACGACGATGGCGATAGAAGAAGAAGCGGATTCGAACGCTAGAGAGAGCTGAGCGGCCGAAAAAGATGCGATCGTTTCTGGTGGGGAGCAGGCCGTGGACGAAGCAACGAGAAGGAAAAGAAGGAAGGGTGTACAGAAGAGCGAGAGCGAGAGAGAGAGAGAGAGAGAGAGGGAGGGGACGAGCACGTGGGTGGATAGAGGAGAGAATTAGTGTGTTGTGGATGGAGTTTGGTATGCGTGAGAGCTCTGGCCGAGCGGATAGCCGGCGTCACGCCACGCGGGCCCACGAAAAATTATGGTTACTGCCGCCGGTGAACGGGGAAGGGCAGCCAACTAAAAATAATATTACATTTTACAGACAGCCTAATTTCGTCGCAAGGTGGTGGGCCTCCGCGAGACCGGCAGTTTGTTATCGGCGGCCGCTTTCACGAGCCCACCGATCGCTGTTAACAACATCCGCTAGCCCGATTCTAGCTACCGTAATCGACCACCGGAAGACGTTCGAAGAATCTCGCGGCAGCCCTCTTACGCGACAGAATGAGTTTCGTAATGGTGTCTTCTTTCTCCTCCGCCTTTTCCCTTAACCGTGTTTTTTAAATGGCTGACGCTTGAAAACGATAACGAGCTTAGCTAGGAAACGCGATAATTTCCACTATAGAAATTCCGTGTGTTAATCGCTCGACCTTTCTCGAGAACGACTTTTAAAGGGCATTCCTTTGTTCCCAGCGTTTCGGATTCGTTCCCGTATACCGATGAATGTTCCTAGGAATCCTATACGTCCGCTGTAAATTCGTTGCGTACATTTTTGCGTTAATAAATCAACTTGATTTGTAATATATCTTACGTGTTTACTTTTATCCCCAAATTCCAAGGAACGACTTGATATTGCATCTTTAGAAAAATCCACGTATGCCGAGTACGACTTTACCGATATTATAATGCTTGAAAATTTCATCCGGGACAATTAGAGAATTTGGCAAACGAGAGGCACGTTCTAACCGTACCCGAGAAACGAACGGCACGTGGCTACTGGTTGTCAGCCGTGAAGGGCTCTCCACGACGCTCTCTGCGAGCGGCCAAGTATCTCGGGTGTGGCATAAAGATGCGAACGCCATCGTTCGACCACGTGCCGCAACTGCGCCAGCTTAAACGTCCCAGTACGTCCGTCGGTAACGTAGCTCGCGTCGGTTATCCCACCTGTGTCGAGAACAAAGAGCGAAAAGAGTCGAAAGATCGGGATGCGCAATAGTCACGGCGTTTCTGTAAACAATCGAGAATCGCTTAATTTTCATTTTCAGCCGGTGCTCGACCGGAAGATTTAATGGGCTCGATACGAAATCCTCGGAAATTTGTGGCAACGTTATACGACGCGTTTGACGCGCTTTTCGTCAAGCTATAAAATTAGTTGGCGCGCAATCGCTCGCATCGTGAATGCTATCGCTGTAACACGGTATTTGAGAACGGGGACAAAATGCCTGCGCCCTTTCGTCCACGTTCCGATATATTTCAAATTTCTTTTCCCAAGTTAGATATCGTAAAACAATCGTCTCAATCTCAAACGATCGATCAAAACTAAAAGAATTTCGCATTAATTTCGCAATTAACATAACAATGTAACAATTACATGAAACGTCTCTATAAATAAGAATATTATTGAACACGTTCAAGAGGAATTAGAAATTCCTACGATTAGCAGACCGCTTCAAACATTACTCAACCAAATTTCAATTTCTCCAATTTCAAGACAACACAATTATCCATAAGATCAAGAACGGTACTGTTTGTTTCAATTCGAAGATCGTACGAACTCCGACAAGTTGAAAATCGCCCAACACCGTATTCCTACGATTTCACTTTCTCTGTTTACACTTTTTGCCGAAAACTACGTCGCCCGTTGTTCCCCTCTCTCGTCCCAGCGCTCGGTCTCGCGTCTACCGGATCAGGTTGCTCTATTTCTACGAAACAGATGCAGCTGACTACGGGACCCGAGGAAGAAAGTAGGGGTCGGGCCAGGCCATTATGGTGGCTGGTAACGGGGTCATCATAGCGAGTAGCAGAAAAATTTGGGACAGGGGGCTGGTCCTTCGTCCGTGGGAAACACCCTTGCGGCCATAGCCGATGGCAGTATGGCTCCTTTCTTTTTCGTCTGTGTTTCTTTTCGGGTGTGCGTGTGTATTCACTGGCTGGCACAACTCACACAGAATCGTCGTGGCCTTAGAAAAGACGACGATAGCTCTAGCTTGCGCGATGAGAATGTAGGCACAAGGAAAGCAACGGAACGGCCAACTGTTGGAATTCGAGAGAGGTGAGAGAGGAGAGGTAGTCGCGCGTTGCCACGCGAGGAATCGACACGGCGCTTCGTTAGGTGGCTTGTTTTGCCTCGGCCGGCCACGACACCAGATTTATACCCGTACATGTTAAGTGGTGTGATCGACTATCGCGAGCGTTCCATTAGTAAGGTTCAACGGTCGTCATGCGACTCTCGGTCGCGATTACCGAGCGCGTTCGTTACAGCGGATCTTGGGGCCACGTCTCCTTCGCCCGGCTTCCACAACGTATCCTCTTCATTCATGAGCTGTTATTTACGAGTGAGCCGCGTTTCACAGTTCGACGGCATGGAAGCTCTCGAACCATCGAACTAATTAGAGGATCGTGCGTTTCAGTGACTCTCTGTGCATCTATCAGGTATTCCCGATTTTATAATCTACCGCATGCATCAGCGGGTTAGGTTAGGTGGCCCGAAATGTTTTTTTCTTTTATATCGATTTATTCGATTATGCAGCGACATGCTAATAGAAATAGATCAAAATGGATTATCGTAATTCGATGAAATAATATAAAACGGAAATTGTTGTTCGTTTATTATATTCTAAGCGTGATTCTGCGTAATTTATTTATAACTATACTAAGAAATTAATTATTTTGTTATAGAATAGGAATAGAAATTTTATTGTTTTTCGCTTTTTATTCGCGTTTCTTCTTTTACATTAATTTATCGAACATAATAATAGAAATACACGCGTAATTCGATAAAATAATACAAAACAGAAATTGTTCGTCTATCATCAGCTTATCAAACGAAAGAAACTTTCCGGACAATCTAACGCATATGAACAAGCGAATAACCAGTTTCAAATGTACAAAATCAAAAATCAACTTTTACCATTCCATTTGCATATAGCAGTGTAATTATATTGTAACGTGTGCTCGCGACGAATATTCCTAAACGAGTGAAGCTGTTGCAACGCTTTAACGAACATATGCGTGACGTATGTGCGACATACGAGGCAAACACGTAGCACGTACGATATACACATCAAAGATTTTTCTAATAAACATTAGGATACTTTCGTGATCGCGTGTGTTAGGTTGTCCGGAAAGTATCTTTCTTTCGCAAACGTGTTTCCTGCAACAATAATCACAAATAACAGACGCACAATGTTTTTTCTTTTATATCAGTTTATTGAACTATGCACGAACGTAGTAATAGAAATAGAACGAAGAGGGTGGCGCCTAATTCGATAAAATAATACAAAACAAAATCGTTCGTCCATCATCGCCTTACGAAACGAAAGAAACTTTCCGGACGACCTAATACGTACAGTCCACAGCTTTGAGTTTCGTTGCAAGGAGACATTCCGGTGTTCGAAGGGTCGTATTAGGAAAAATCACGGGATTTCTGATCGCTGTTGCTCTTTCGCGAAGAAAAATACTTGGATTGGAAAATTTACGTGTACGAACGTTCCACTTGAAAGACGAACATGCCGTGACTTAATTCGAGTAAACTTTGCCATTGAACTGCGAATAGGATACGCTACGGACGTTTTACCACCGAGCGGAAATTGCAAGCTGGCGAAAAGATGCGCGAATTAGCGACATGGTAAATCCGTGGCGAAAAAACGGAGACAATGATTGGTATGCAAAAAGCAATTGATAACCGTGGCGTTATCAAAGGTTAATTGAGATGATCACTCGCCTGGGAGGTCCGTTATCTAGTCCCAGTGCCCACCTTCGTTTGCTTTACGAACACGCTAACTAACTAACCGGCATTTACATTGCTAATTGCACGGCCATGTGAGTGTAATGGTGGCTAACGTGGACAATGCTTCAAGGGAATTAAACCCTCCCTTTAGATGCACGAACCAACGAACGAGCTTTAGCGTTTTCCATTCGCAACCAACCGTTCGCCATTGCCGCAGATCGACTTCTCTGTATTTTTAAGACCGTCCTGACAAACTTCCAGCGAACATAGACGGAGGAACTGGAAGGGCGAAGTTGGTAAATTCGTCGTTCGCTCGAATCGCGCGTTTCCGTTGTTTTATACCGGCTCGATGGAAACAACGTAATCTGTGGCCGATGCGACGGACTATCGGAAACAGCGTGTGGCTTTATTTTTAAGATCGTCGCTCGATATTCCGCAACTTTCGATTCGTATCGCGCGTCTGCTCTCTCTTTTCCTTTCTCTCCCTTTCGCACGATATCGAAATGCCATTGGACGTGGCTTGCCGTGATTACCGGATCGTAGCTTTTGAATCGCGAGATTTGAACTCGTCGATCGACGTTGTGATTATAATTATAATCTGGTTTTCTTCCCGATGAACTCGCCGTGCCAATGAATGTCGAATTTTTTGGTCTTCTATGTGATAGGTTGTCGGAAAAGTGTCTTCCTTTCGGAAACACGTCTTCGTCTTTATACAAACGCGAAACCTAATCCGTGGAACTTCGCCATCTTTATTTTCATAGGGCAAAATCGATCGTACGGAACTCGATAAGATGATATGAAATGGAAAATGTTGCGAAAGAAACTTTTCGGACGACTCAATAGTCGAAGATTTAGGACCAAACGTACGATGATCATTTGTTAGGTCATCGCATAAGTTCGTGCCGATCTTTGTGTATACGTTTCATATTTTAAGGAAAAACAAGGGAACTATTATCGAGACGGAATAATGAAAAATGGGAAGAAGTTGTACAACGAGAGGGGGATTACATTCTTTCACGAAACTGAGAGATATGTAAACGATCTTAACATATGCAACCGCTCAGAAAATGGCACGAACTTATGGGACGACCTAATGTTATTCGCGTTACAGTGCCACGCCAGAATAATCTACTGATAATTCTCAATGAGAATTGATTGTAAACTACTTGCAAATAAAAAAGAAAAAAACCTAAAAGTTCAGAACATGGTAGGATCGATATGCTTTGATTTACTGTCGGATGAAAATCAAGCCTTTGGGCGTGTATTTATTATTTGACACAGTAAGTTGACGAACTAATAATTCTAAGCAATACACGCGTATCTTCTCATGAAACGAATAATTTGGATCTATAAATTCAAGTCGCTTATTTAGGAATATAGTGCCATATGACGTAGCTACGGGTTCGATTATTTAACCGTTGGGCAAAAATCTTCACGTCGTAAATTATATAATTCCATGTAGTTGAAGATACAGAAACATTTTGCTGGAGAAAGTTGAAACACACGGGGCAGGAATAAAAGGTAGCGGGGTACTCTTCCGCTGTGTTTGTAGAAAAGCAAACATTGACAAGCGTTTCTTTGTATTCGACTCGACCTTATCATTCGGCGTATTAAACGGAGCGTAATTTTTTCAGCCGCACGAAACGCAGTTTCGCTTAATTTAAGCAGGTCAGGCATGCGAAACAATGCGACCATTTGGCAGGATAATTACGGAGGAAGGCTACCGCGTTCCGAAGGGCTGACTTGTATCTAGTTTCGGGGTAATTCGGAATGGGGAAGGAGCCTCGGTGTCTTGGAACGTTTGGGGTGGAAGGCGTTGCGAATTTACGATACATAAATATCGGGCGCCACTGTAACTTTGGAAAATCCTTTCGGCCAGAGAAAGGGGTTAAAAATATTCGGAACAGGGGGGGGGGAATTGCAGAGGTAACTGGCGTGTCACGCGCCGAGTAAAATCGAACGAGATGCAAACGCCACGGTTGAACGTCCACCGACTGCCTGTAAAATACATAGAAAATAGACAAAACATCGTCTATAAATACGGCGAGAGAGAGCAATAGGCAGGTTCAGTGTGCACGACTGTGAACAACGCCTATGAAATTCAGCAGACGTGTGTGTCCGTTAAATACACCGGGCCAATTCGAAAATATACCGATCAATTCCGCGCGGACGTGGCGGTTTCGAGAAGGGCGGAGGAATCTTGGCAAACATGTGTTCCCCGTGTACAACTCTCCTGCGGCGGAGTGCATGACGAATGATAGAAAGTCGTGGAACGGACTGAAATAGACCATTGTGAAGTTTCGATCGCTGACCTTATGCATGACTATCTGCTGATTCCACGTCTTATTCCGTCTGCAAGTTCTCGCGTATTATACTAAATGCGTCAGAGGAAAGTCTGATCAGAAAATAGTTGAATAGAAAAAATTTCAGTTTGCAAATTGAAATTAACTTGAAATTTAATTTGACATAGCTCAATTCAGAAATGAAGAGTGCTCGATTAAAGTTCCTCGCAATCTTCGGTTTGGTATAATCCACTGTCTTTTGACGATGTTTGTATATAATATTTTCGTCAGCTAAGAGCAAGCTGGAAGAACTCACGTTGAGTATTTTCTATTGTCTCGCAGACTGTAGGTAGATTAAGGTGCCATTTTTAAGCATTATGTTTATCAAGGTAGAATCCACCAGCCTGGATAACTTAATTCGTTGAGCCAATTCATTGATAATCCACTGTTTTTTGACGATGTTTGTACATAATATTTCAGTCAGCTAAGAGCTGGAAGAACTCACGTTGAGTATTTTCTATTGTCTCGCAGCTGTAGGTAGATTAAGGTGCCATTTTTAAGAATTATGTTTATCAAGGTAGAACTTGAAAGTTAATTCGAAATAGTTCAATTCAAAAATGAAGAGTGCTCGATTAAAGTTCCTCGCAGTCTTCGATTTGGTATAATCCACTGTCTTTTGACGATGTTTGTATATAATACTTCAGTCAGCTAAGAGCAGGCTGGAAGAACTCACGTTGAGTATTTTCTATTGTCTCGCAGCTGTAGGTAGATTAAGGTGCCATTTTTAAGCATTATGTTTATCAAGGTAGAATCCATCAGCCTGGATAACTTAATTCGTTGAGCCAATTTATTGATAATCCACTGTTTTTTGACGATGTTTGTATATAATACTTCAGTCAGCTAAGAGCAAGCTGGAAGAACTCACGTTGAGTATTTTCTATTGTCTCGCAGACTGTAGGTAGATTAAGGTGCCATTTTTAAGAATTATGTTTATCAAGGTAGAATCCACCAGCCTGGATAATTTATTTCGTTGAGCCATTTCATTGATAATCCACTGTTCTTTGACGATGTTTGTATATAATACTTCAGTCAGCTAAGAGCAAGCTGGAAGAACTCACGTTGAGTATTTTCTATTGTCTCGCAGCTGTAGGTAGATTAAGGTGCCATTTTTAAGCATTATGTTTATCAAGGTAGAATCCATCAGCCTGGATAACTTATTTCGTTGAGTCAATTCATTGATAATCCACTGTTCTTTGACGATGTTTGTATATAATACTTCAGTCAGCTAAGAGCAGGCTGGAAGAACTCACGTTGAGTATTTTCTATTGTCTCGCAGACTGTAGGTAGATTAAGGTGCCATTTTTAAGAATTATGTTTATCAAGGTAGAACTTGAAATTTAATTCGAAATAGCTCAATTCAGAAATGAAGAGTGCTCGATTAAAGTTCCTCGCAGTCTTCGATTTGGTATAATCCACTGTCTTTTGACGATGTTTGTATATAATACTTCAGTCAGCTAAGAGCAGGCTGGAAGAACTCACGTTGAGTATTTTCTATTGTCTCGCAGCTGTAGGTAGATTAAGGTGCCATTTTTAAGCATTATGTTTATCAAGGTAGAATCCACCAGCCTGGATAACTTAATTCATTGAGCCAGATGTCTGACGAAATCATACGTTTAGAACTGTGTTCGCATACCTCGGTTCTGCGTTCTTTCGAATTTCACGTTTACCTCGAGGCCATATTTGTGAGGATACCTGTGCCATTGGCATTAACCATTCTTCGATGCTAATGCTAGGAAAAAGGAAACAGGCGATTGCCTGAATAGAGCAATTTACTCGGCCGATCCTTCTGTGCTACAAATTAAATTGCTAATTGATCGTAATTCCTTCATTACCGCGATATCTACCTGAAAATCGTTATTATCCGAAATCTGAAAAAATTAATTCCACCAAGCGACAGAATCAAACGCTTCGCGTTGAAATTCCCGTAATTAATTTACGTGTGCATTTAAAGCTATCTAAACGTGTGATTCTTAATTCACGATATATGAATACTCGAGAGGTTGTAACGTCTTGTAAAGTGATCCTGGGTGGATAATAATAATTAACAAACATTTGAAGCAGATGCGTGAAAATGATAGAAGGGGAAAATGAGCGGCGTGAATTTAATATAAAGAAAAAGGACCTGCGTTAGGAAAATTGGGAAAGATTGTATGGTACTAATGTAAATCATTTGGATAATAACAAAAATTCTCATGATTATTTTTATAATAGTTCCGTTTCGGTATTACATTATTTTATATTTTTCCAATAATCCTCGATTGTCTTTTTCACAAACTGTGTATTCTTTTCTTAGCTCGAATGACAAACTACCGCGTAGCTACAAATTATTTTGACTTTTGCAAGACATGTAAATAACTTCGCAAAATTTTGCTCCCATAATTAACAAAACTCTAGAAGTAAACGCAAAGATGTTTAAATAATAGTCATCTATGGCAATTTTGATTTTCCATGAGACGCAAGGATTAAATTCTTAATATTTCACATAAAATCAAGAAATAATACGCGCAAGTTTCAATCTTTTTATCATCGAGGACGTACATTGAACTAAATTAGAATTCACAATGAGATGTGTAAAATTCTTGTCATTAAGAATATTATTATTAACTAAATCTAATTATGTCAACATTTATTATCATCGATTAGTATTTGAAAATTTGTGTCGTAAAAAAGTCCCTCAGTACCAACAATCGAGAGTGAAATAATAATCCTGACTAAATTAGAATTCACAATGAGATGTTTCAAATTCTTATCGTTAAGAATATTATCATTGACTAAATCTAATTATGCCAACATTTATTATCATCCACAAGGGTTTGAAAATTTGTGTCGTAAAAAAACATCAATTCCTCAGTATCAACAATCGAAAGTGAAATAATACGCGCAAGTTTCTAGCTTTTTATTATCAAGGAAATATATTGAACTAAATTAGTTAACTAAATCTAATTATGCCAACATTTATTATCATCTACAAGGATTTAGAAATTCGTGTCGTAAAAAAACATCAATTCCTCAGTATCAACAATCGAAAGTGAAATAATACGCGCAAGTTTCAAGCTTTTTATCATCAAGGACATATATTGAACTAAATTAGAATTCACAATGAGATGTATCAAATTCTTATCATTAAGAATATTATTATTAACTAAATCTAATTATGTCAACATTTATTATCATCGATTAGTATTTGAAAATTTGTGTCGTAAAAAAGTCCCTCAGTACCAACAATCGAGAGTGAAATAATAATCCTGACTAAATTAGAATTCACAATGAGATGTTTCAAATTCTTATCATTAAGAATATTATCATTGACTAAATCTAATTATGCCAACATTTATTATCATCGACAAGGGTTTGAAAATTTGTGTCGCAAAAAAATCAATCCCACAGTATCAACAATAGAGTAAAATACTACGCTCTAGTTTCACTTTTTATCATCAAGAACATATATTGAACAAAATTAGAATTCATAATAAGATGTTTCAGATTCTTATCATTAAGAATATTATCATTGACTAAATCTAATTATGCCAACATTTATTATCATCCACAAGGGTTTGGAAATTTGTGTCGTAAAAAAATCAATCCCACAGTATCAACAATAGAGTAAAATACTACGCTCTAGTTTCACTTTTTATCATCAAGAACATATATTGAACAAAATTAGAATTCATAATAAGATGTTTCAAATTCTTATCATTAAGAATATTATCATTGACTAAATCTAATTATGCCAACATTTATTATCATCCACAAGGGTTTGGAAATTTGTGTCGTAAAAAAATCAATCCCACAGTATCAACAATAGAGTAAAATACTACGCCCTAGTTTCACTTTTTATCATCAAGAACATATATTGAACAAAATTAGAATTCATAATAAGATGTTTCAAATTCTTATCATTAAGAATATTATCATTGACTAAATCTAATTATGCCAACATTTATTATCATCCACAAGGGTTTGGAAATTTGTGTCGTAAAAAAATCAATCCCACAGTATCAACAATAGAGTAAAATACTACGCTCTAGTTTCACTTTTTATCATCAAGAACATATATTGAACTAAATTAGAATTCATAATAAGATGTTTCAGATTCTTATCATTAAGAATATTATCATTGACTAAATCTAATTATGCCAACATTTATTATCATCTACAAGGATTTAGAAATTCGTGTCGTAAAAAAATCAATCCCACAGTATCAACAATAGAGTAAAATACTACGCCCTAGTTTCACTTTTTATCATCAAGAACATATATTGAACTAAATTAGAATTCATAATAAGATGTTTCAGATTCTTATCATTAAGAATATTATCATTGACTAAATCTAATTATGCCAACATTTATTATCATCGACAAGGATTTAGAAATTCGTGTCGGAAAAAAACATCAATTCCTCAGTATCAACAATCGAAAGTGAAATAATACGCGCAAGTTTTTAGCTTTTTATCATCAAGGACATATATTGAACTAAATTAGAATTCACAATGAGATGTGTCAAATTCTTATCATTAAGAATATTATTATTAACTAAATCTAATTATGCCAACATTTATTATCATCGACAAGGGTTTGAAAATTTGTGTCGTAAAAAAATCAATCCCACAGTATCAACAATAGATTAAAATACTACGCCCTAGTTTCTTTTTATCATCAAGAACATATATTGAACAAAATTAAAATTCATAATAAAATGTTTCAGATTCTTATCATTAAGAATATTATCATTGACTAAATCTAATTATGCCAACATTTATTATCATCGACAAGGGTTTGAAAATTTGTGTCGTAAAAAAATCCCTCAGTACCATCAATCGAGAGTAGAATAGCCCAACGAGTGACTACATAAGCGTAAACGATGCGTTCTTCGAGCACGCCAGACGAAATAACGGAGCCATTTGATAGCGGCATAATAATCTCGGGCCGGACGGCGGCGTGCCGAAGAAAAGGGGTTGTATCTGGCTATAGCCGGAGGTAGCGCGCCAGTGTATCCTGGGGTAAGTAAGAAGACGCCTAGAGTTTACGATGACGCGTAAATATCCCGGGCGTCCCCAACTTTTACGAACCCTTTGGTAGCCGGTATGCGCCGGGGGTTGCGGAGGGGTGGTAACAGGGTAGCGTGCCGGGGGTGCAGGAGGTGGGAATAGAAGTTTGCGGTGACTGGGCAGGGCCTTTATACACTCCTACCTTGAGTCTAACGCCCGCCACTTTACTTGGCTGTATCTTCGCCCCGGCGGCAGCGGCGGATCCGTGCTTTAACTCTTGCAACGCTCGCGGCCGCCAAATAAAACATCGTGCGAAGAAACTTGGTGCTGTCGCGCGAATCTTTTTCTTTCGACCGCTTTTTCTTCCCTTCGTTCTTTTCCAGCCGCGCGGCACGACGCCTGCATTATGCGGCCGCTTCTTTCCTTTCGACGACCGAACCACAACCGAGCGTTATTCTTCTTTAAACGAGTTTGTTTTTATATGCTGTCGTTGCCGTCGTGGTGGACGAGAATTTTCGAGAGTAATAAAAGAGAAGGGGGAAGGGGGTTGGTAACGGTATCTCGAAGTTGTTAACGACCCGCTAACTAGATCCTTCTAGTCATAATCCTCGTGCAAACTGAATATTCTATTCGCAATGTTCGAGTACTTGCTATCGAAATGACAAAGTTGCGAAGCATCGTTGAAGATTAATACGGTGGCGACTATTTCCGTAAAATGGCACGCAATTTCTCTGTTTGCCAAATCTCCTAAGTTTCTTCTCTCTTTAGAAAGTAGCAACTTCGATAATACACAATGGCGGCCAATGTGTTCACGGTCACGGCATGTCGCCACGATTTTTCTTGCCGCGCTGATTCATCGGTCGCTTATTTGTGGGCCATTTCACCGCTGGACCAGTTATCTCGCGGGGGTTGGGTCGTTAGAGCGGAGAATAAGCACGCCATGATTCCGGACACATTTTTGCCTAGACGCTAGAACTTTCAGCCGTTCGATCGTACACTTGGTTCTCTGTGTGTATACGCCAAGCGATATATAGGAGGCGCGGGTCTCCAAAAGAAACCTCCAACGGTCGATCCATTGGTGTGGCTGCTGGTCGCGCTGGAGACGGCAAGCCGAACGACTCTCCGCGATATGTACCAGCTAGCTCCGTACCTAGACTGCCATGTAAACCGAAAGTAAACTGACTTTTATGTACAGCAACTACCGTATAGCGTACGCATAACGCATACATAGCCATGTTTCGGCCGTTATTATGTCGTTTCGAGTAGTTTCTTCAGACAGTCTATATGGCCCCGGATGCGGCTCAATGTATATGTTCGTTCAACGACATCCGAGTGCCGCGCCGAAATTATATCGACTCTGCCAAACGCACTTTGCCACGTCACATGCGTTAATATCTCGCGCATTTCCTCCCTGCTCCGTATATTGCCACCTTTTGCCATTCTCCTTCGCATTGTTCCATCGAACAGGGAATGTCCATGGGACGAGCAGAGGATGTTTCTATCAATTCGACTTGGTGGACTTTTCGACTGGTTGGGTGGAAGGCTATGGCAAATGAAAAAGACAAGTAAACTTTCTTATATGGTTTTTTTAAAACTAGTTGAAAGTCGCTTTTGTAATAGAAAATGAAAAATCTGATTTTACATTTTTCCTGAATAGCGTATTTCTTGCTACGATCCGATAGATGTAGATTTTCTGATTTTAGAAGATATTGGAGCTGAAGATAAAGAGGTGGAAAGCTGCAGGCTCGAAAAACGCGCGAAGAGTCTGCGGTAAACAGCTAAATTTAGTGGAAGTTACGAAAATAGACGCGGGGGATCGTACCCCGGGTTGGCCGAGGCAAAATTATCGCTTTATTATTGCGAGGTGTTCGGTGACATAAAAACTCATTCAAGTTTCCCGTTCTGCCGTATATGCGGCCCACTATGTTGGACAAACATGAACGCTCGCAGACGTGACTGCGTGGCAAACAGAATGGCACGTGTAAAGTGAATTCGCGTAATGCTCGCAACTCACACTTCAAATTATAATTCAGAACTTGCGAGATATTCGCGCATTTACGCGATCTTTTCCTTTGGAAAGAAAATGTCACTACGTAAAGTGCAACCTAAGAGTTCACATCCAAGAATTCAGTTAATCGGACACTGAGCAAAATTGTTTACTGTCGTCCAATTATTACATTTTATCCTACAATTACAAAAGCACCCTATATACCAAGATTTCCATATCACCTATCGATCGTTCCAAGCGATTTCTTTGCGATTCGGCAAGGGGACAGGAGCAAAAGGAAAGGTTCGTTAATGCCGAATGATTGTCAGTGGTAACGAGCAGCGATCGATGGCGGACCTACCGAGTCGTTTAAATGCGCATCGAGTACAAATTTATTAGGCTATTTGGAAATACCGTGATAAAAGACAGAGGGAACACCGAGGACGAAGAAGGCAAGCTGCGTAAGGATATTTCGCGGAGGAGGGTATGGATATAAGGAACGGCGTAAGGGTGGCGGTATCACGGCGACTGAGGAACCAGCGGGCAACCCCTTATAAGGGGTAGGAAGCAATTATAACACTAAATTAAGGGCGAGGAAAATTTGGCAATTAGGGGGATTCAAAAGGGATAAAGTTGCAGGATGGCCGTTTTTCCTATGCCAGATTCTTCGAGGGTTACTAGGCATTAGCTACCCGACCTGTTAAAACAGAAACTTTTACCGAGAAGGAAATGTCTCGGTTGTCGGAAGATGCTGCGATAACGATACGAGAGTTCAGGCTTGAGATGTGAATTTATTCGAGTTTTATTGCACGTACTCGTAATTTATAAAAGGAACCTGCAGAATAAATTTTCTTCGAAATATTAAACGATAACTCTTTTCGAATAAAACCATTTGATAGTAATTTGAACTTTCAATGGAGGAAGAAGCAGATAAACTCGAGACCATTCACAATAAAATTACGCAGTACGCGCTGGATCGATGACCGCGTGCGAGTTCAATTTTAGATCCTCGGCCCATTGTGAGCAACGAAACGTACGGCGAGCGATCGCAAGCCGCAGAAACGCGATGATGCTTTACGCGCTGACGCTGCGCTGTCCGTCACGATGGGTGCCGCAACGTGGTTCACGGAACCCTGGCCGAACCCCCTAGCCACTACGAATATATATCTCCGTTTGGATTACACTGGACCAATACGGTAAACACAAACACATGGAAACAAAGAGAGAGCGACAGAGATGAGTGCTCGAGTGAACGTTTGCAAAGGGAGGAACAGAGAGAAAGAGATGGGGAGAGAGAGCGGGAGAAATTGAATGAGGGAGGAAGAGAAAGAGGGTAGACGAGATACAGGAAAGCTGGATGGAAGGGAGTAGTAGGTGGTAGAAATGGCGGTGCAAGTGGGTGGAGGGTGGTTGAACCACGACAGGGGGTGGCTAGAGGTCGACGCGTGCGGGCATTGCGATCCGTCAGAGCGGGTAAACCGAAAACATAAATTTAATAGGTTTCACCCCCTTCTTCGAGCTTTATGGCGCCACCGAATTTCCCATTAAATAAACAAGCGCAATGTTCATTACGGGGCACCGGATCTCGACCGATCGTGCGCTATATACGCGCCGCCCGCTATCGTAGATTATGTTACGTAGATGCATCTAGGGCTTAGACCGCAGCTTGCGGTTTCCGGATACGTATAGGTTTACATGGATGTGCGAGAACTACGATTCCGCTCTTCGAAATTGAACGTAAGAGGGAAGAAAATTGGTCGGACGGCTTTTCTATCGCCAACGAAATAGATTTTCTATCGTCCACTTCCTTTTAAACTCGGCCAAAACGAAAAAGAAAATCAAAGAAACAGAGAAATGGCTTCGTTCCCAAGACAAATTATTTCTTTATCTCTTATTTCAATTTCCGTTCTTTTTCCGGAATTTCATTCAGACCTGCATTTTCACAATCGCGATAACAATAGCGAATTTGCAAATTATGCAACACGGTGCGATCAGGATGTAGGCTGGGATTTGGCCGATCGAAAGATCGACGCTCTGTACAGGTAGAGGGTCCGTTCCAAATGGGCAGATCCTCGTTCGAATTTTCCGAGCCAAAACCGTCACGTCGAAATGCTCGGCAATTGCGGATTTTTCCTGTTTTTTTTTTTCACCGTGCTGCGCGTAATCTCTTTTTTCACGATGCTCTCTATCGGAAACGCATAGTGATCGTCCGCGCGCGCGGACGGCTACGCGAAACACTGTAACTCCTGCTTGCTGATAATTAGCGCATCCATCAGCCACTGCAAGCCGCCAGCTAATGCCGATCGTACGTTATCGTTATCACGGTCTCCCCATTTTGTCCCACCGCCGCTGGCCCCCTGCTCTTCCTCTGCCCCTCGGTCACCCCTCACACCCCGGTCCCCTCTATATTTGTACGCGGTCCGTACGCGTCCCACAAGCAGCGACACCATCACCGACCATCGCCATCCCCCGAACCTACCCCCTTTTCTCTCTCGCCATCCGCTCGGGCTGCCTCTGTGACTCCTGCCTTCCACCCTATATCGGCAGCCAACGCATGAGCTGTCGATACGACCAATAATCTAATAACCAGTCACCGGCAATGTGTCGTAAGTCACCGGTCTGCAGATTTTCACTTCGGGAGCCAATAACGCGTTCCCTCTTGAATTATCAATTGGTCGGTCGGAGGCCGTAGCCGGCCGAACGAAAGAACCAGGCACCATCACGGCTCTCGTCGGGGATATGAGATTTTCTCACTGATTTACAACTGCGCGTTTCGTTCAAGATCTCTGACCATCGAGCTACGACTGCAATCTGTTGAGATCGCGCAGTGACAAAGGAATAAGAAAAAGGAAGTCGATATTCCAAGATCGTCCTGTAGTTCGATGAGACGAGATTCACTGGAAAACTACGATTCCAACCTGCGGAGCAACGGAGAAAGACACGGAAAAAGAGAGAGAGAGAGAAGGGGGCGTGAATGGAACACGCGGGAACCAGCTATCGCAGAGCGCTTTATTTCCAGCGATCGACGAATCTCGCAGCGTTGTATCCCACAGCCGTAAAAAAAGTACAGTCGCACAGTTCCCCTGGGGTGGTTGGTGTTGTCCGTTGATGTGGCTTTTTTTTCGAAATCGTTTCTAAAAATCATAGAGTCGATCGAAGGGCGAATTACAGGATCGCGATAGCGCACCACAGAGAGCGTGGTAGCGGTGCATGCGCGCATCTCACGGCCGCGGGCCGCCAAATGATCCAGAACACCGGTGGGAATTGGTTCAGCGTCGAAGGGGGTGTTGGTAGGGGCCAAAGCAGAGGCAGCGTTATAACTAACCGAGCTGATCTACGACCTGTTTAGTAGTTCTATATCAGCGCTGCACCATGCTTCGGTACACGCAATCGAATTGCCTCCTCTGCCGATAATATCTGACTTAAGTAGGCGCGTTTGCTCGTGCGAACACACGTAAGTACGTGGTAGGTGCGCGTGTGTTAAACGCACTGGTACACCCACGTGTGAGTAGAGGCACGAGTGGAGAGCTGGCGGCCGTGCACGTGCGCAAATAACTAGAATATGGATGACAGAGCCCGGCTGGGCAGGAAAGAAGTTGTTCTTAGATGTTAGATTATCATGGCCAGTACGTTTGTAGCCGATACGCGTGTAAAACGGCTGTGTTTGGTTTAATGCGCGGCCATCGCTGCCGCCACGGCTACCTACCCCCTTTCGTTGGCCGCATTATACTTTCAATAGGTTGCTTTACGATCGTGACTAACTAGCCCGGTTACACGATAAACGAGTTAATGATTGATGTAACCGAAGCATCGTAATTCGAGTCGCGATTGAAATTGATTATACTATTCTGTTATTACGCTGAGTTAGAAGCGGCGCGGTGAGGCGCGCGCGCATAATTGCCGCGTGTTCTGAACCGAGTCGTTTGACAATTGAAATTTCCCATTTCGCGCGATTAACTTAATCCTTTCCGCTACGATGATCATGCACCGTGTCTGCTGCTATTTGCTAATGTTGACCGATTGCATTTTCCATTACATTTTAATTTTCCTATATGCATAACGACGGAGGAAGTTGGCTTTCGCCGGTTGTTACGATCAGCAGCGCTATCGTATCGTGCTGTAATCGTAATCTATTTCAATTTTATAGCGTCTGTGATATATACGTGTTTCTGGAATCGAAGATTTATAAAATACGCGCCAGGTAATCGCAGCAGGTGTTTGATTCGCCGGCATTGGAAACAGATGGAAAGGACCGTTTTGCAGTCGGTAGTTGAGCGAATCGCTGCCGGGCGTCATTTTCACTTTACGAGAGATTGAATGTATAATGAGGGAAGGAGATTAAACGCGCAGTGTCGTTGAAACACGGCACGCATTTGTCCATGTCTAATAGAATATTAACGAACGCAATCCGGCGTTCGATGGCCGCGTACAAAATGCATTCAGTAGCTCATCGATCGACGTTTCATCACGCGCCAGCGAAATCGCCGGCGAAATGAAAAACAAGAGGAAGGGACGAGAAGAGGGTAGGAGAGGGTTGCTCGTCGAACAAACGTGACATAGACGAAGGAAGGGAGGGGTAACGGTGGCGCGAAGGGGCACTGGGGATCGTTAATTGTTTAATCCCGTCCGATTGGCGCGGATATTTTTAAATATGAATCCTCGATCTAGAAATTGAACTATCCGATAGAAAATTGTGTTGTCCGATGCCGCGAAATATCGCCTCGGCTTGGCGAATGGCTAAATACGATTTATGGCTTCATTTATGACGGGCCACGAGTTATTCTCATTGGCTCGGTTTTAAAATGTTCCGATCGATCGATCGTGCACGCTGCTCTCGCATTATACGCGCCCGGGCTGCTTAAACATTTCCAGGATTTACGATGTATCGCGCAGGCGGTGATCAGTTTTCAGCGAATAATTCAAAAAGTGACGCCTCTTATTATATGTACGCGATATCCCGGCGATTTCTACCTCTCACTCGTCCCGTTCCCGGCCCACTCCAGATCCACCCGGTGTTGCGTTCAATTCGATCGTGCAAAAAGATTTATTCGGATCGTTCCACGCCGTTGCAAATACGCGAGCGCGCGCGCGCGCCTACGCCAGCCAACCAGAGAACGTTGAATCCTCACGTAGACTTTTCTCTCTGTCACAGGTAAGGAAGATATTGCTAAGCCGCATTGGACATGGTTGCAAGGTGAGTTGAGTTGTGCTTTCTTCAAACATGATTAAAGTTAGAAGGGGTTTCGCGTGCTCGAGGTTTCAGCGTCGATTTCCAGCAGGATGATTTCAATCGGGGACGCCAAGGATATGCGACGCGAGGATCACGACCGATTGAAATCACCGTCTGGAATCGGACGACGCCGAAGACTCGACTCGATGAAACGCTTCTGGTTCATCGATGTCGCGTTCGTCCCGGGAGCGTTTTAAACCGGCATTCGAAAGTTTCGTGCCGAATTCGGATCGCGTGTCAAGAGATTAGATTTATTCGGGGCGAGGCGTGCTCGCACAGATGCTGCTACCACGGGAGACGACAGAGCTACCCCCTCGAATTTCACGAATTCGGTGTAGAGCTGTGGCATTCTTGAACGGCAGGGGAGGCAGGCTTCCAAGAATAAAGAGTCGTGGGGTGAATTTTCATCGCGTCGAGAGTCCCGGTGCTGCTATTGCTGCTTTCCAACTCCGTTTCCCTTTCCCCCGTTGACGAACTCTTTCCCTCTGCATGGCGGCCGGGGAAAGAAGCATCGCGAAGAACAGCTGCGAGCGTCTTGACAGCGCGACGGCAACCGAGACCGATTCCGTGTTTCTCTTTTTCTTGAAAACGAGGGAAGAACGAGGGAGAAAGAAAAAACGAAGAAAAGCTTCGCCACGGGAGAACGTGCAGAGGTCGCGTTGGAAGGAAATCGGTGCGAGGGGAAGAATAGGGAAGACTAGCCGCGCGATAGTAAGAGAAGGAGAGCGAGGCAGAGAGAATACAGAACGATGCCTTCGAGGGTGATCAATAAATATTGGCTCTCGGGGGTGAAATTGGGGTAGCCGAGTACGGGTATGGCGACGGAGGGTGAGAGGAAGGACAGTCGTGCTGCTGCGGTTGCCGCCCCTTTCCTATGGCACACGACGTATGGCAGATATAACCACTTGGTATAGGCAATGGAGAATCGCTCATGGACCGTAATTCCCTCAGACTTTCTGATCGATACTCACTTTAAGCCATTCTGCCAGGAAAAACGGAGAAAGGGTCGCGAGGCTTTACGAGGTAAACTGATAGAACGGAGGCTGCCCGTAAAAATTCGATAGCATGTACGTCGGACGGTTTCGCGCATCCAGCAACCGCCATAAGCCGAATCCTATATGGAAATTCTCCGTGGAATAGATGTTGTATCGGTATCGGACAACGTACGCGCGGATTCAATGGGCATATTCCCTTGATTGCGCGGCCCCAACACGGCATTTCGTTCGGCGCGATTTTCCGCTTTGTGACGAAACGATCGTACCGTCCCCTCTCATTCTCACCCTCCGTCAGAAGAACGAAAAACCAAGTCGTCCTCGTTAATTACCATTTAATTCCATAAAGAATTGCAGTTTCGAGGGATAACCCTGGTCCGATCGAACTCCACCGATTGACGGAGGATTAAATGGCTAAAGGGTTGGTAGAAAGATCACATTGACGGAGGGTTATTCGAGGCGATGGGCTGCGTGATGCAGCATCTCGATTATCGAGTTATCCGTTCCTCCCTTTCGCTGGTTTATCAGTATGCATCCATTTATTTCGTAGCTTTCCGTTTCTTCCTTGGGGAATGAAAAAGCGCTTTGTTATTTGCAAAAGACGCTGTCATTTCCTACTGTAAAGCGTTTTCGTATAACGCGATCCGTACACGGTTGTACAGATGGAAGGATTAATTTGCAATGGTCGGGAAGAGAAGCCCTTCCTCCATTTCTCTCAATTGTCTCCGCCATGTTCCAACTTCTGCTAAATAGAAATCCTCGTAGCTTGTCGGAGGAGAGATATCCGTGAATTTGGTTAGAATTTGGATGAGGAAACTGGATGCTTCTCGAGGCGTGAAATGGCTGCGTTAACCGCTTGCACGAACTGGAACCCTGAACTGGGCGCAAGGAAAGGGGCGGACGCTTTCCTTTTCCTCGTCTTTCTCCTCCGCCGCTACCTTCTCCTCTCGCTTCGCTCTCCACTATCTCTTCCACAAAATACCTCTCACCTTCTTCGTCTCCCTTATTCCATTCTTTTAAAAGGCTTCCGTCCAGAGACAACGTTGTTTAGTAATACCATGCTTCAGACTGCGCCGGAGGGTCATAATAGAATTTATACCTTTGGAGTTTTTCTGCCGCTCTTTATAGCCAGTTCACCGAGACGAGTCGCCATTCTATTAATGATCGCGATCGCGTGGAAATTGCTGCCTTTGTAAAACTCTATATGCCAGGCTTTCTCTCTCCTTTGCATCGGATTATCGACGTTTTTCCATACGATCATGAAGCATCGGCACCTATCGGGGGATAAGGGTTCGCGACGCTTTATGCACCCTCTCGAGTGAAATTCATTCAGCCAACTATCTCCTCTCTCGTTCTCATGTTTATTAACTATAAATTGACCGGAATGTTATCCGATTTGAAATTCACGTTAGAATATTTCATCCGGCGTGGAATGAACGAGCGGATTTACCAAGTGCACCCCTCGAAACGCCACCCTAAAGACGCCAGGCAATCTTTCTCTCGCTATCCCGCGCGACGTGTTTCTTCTTTGTTTAGCGGGGATTTGAAGCGGGTCGCGGTTCGAACACGCGGATAAGCAATATCGTCGTCCAGATCTCAACGAGAGGTATAAGACGAGAGTTATGCGGTCTGCTATGCGCGAGGGAATCGTAGATCAGCGGCTGGCACGTCTGCAGGGACGTGGAAGCGAACGTGAACGAACAGAAAGCCACCGCCATCATCCCATACAACCCCCTTTCGTTCATCCACGACCCCACCTTTCTTCCAAACCAACCCCCGCTATCCCCTCTTCGCTTGTTTCTCCTGCTGCTTGCTTACCTCCCTTTCTCTCTTTCCATCTATTTCTGTCTCTCCATGGCTCTCTTCCTCTCGACATTCGTATCTCGCTATCTTGGAGACCCAGCCACGGCTCTCTGCCCGTGTCTACGTGTTCCTCGTCTTTGTACGCTTATATACGCGTCCCCTTTTGTACACTTGTACCGCGCGTGCGTCCGTGTGTCGAGTACGTCCGAGCTGGAACATGTATATCATCGATATGTATACCTACGTAAAATGCCAAAGCAAGCGCATAAGGCGACGGAGAGGCACGAGTATGAGTGAACACAATACTGGGTGTGGCATCCAGGCCGAACTATTATTTCACTCGACGGAGGTATAGCCACGCCACGAGACGCGAGTCGCGCCGACCCGATTCAGACACCGTGTCGACCGGTATTCTTTCCTATCCAGATATAATTGCCAGCGGAATGTCACGGGCTCACCTGACAACCAAAAATGTCTACACGGTCGTTTCGTTTTATACCGAACGTAGCGATGTTTCGGTATTTCGCGACAACCACGCGATGTTATAAATCGCACGTACGTATACGTGTAATATATAGATATATATATAAGGTTGGTCGAAGGAAGAAGCATTCTGTACGGGTCGTAGATTCAGAGAATGAGACAGAGTAGAGAGTTCGTTTATCCGGAATAGTTAATAAGCTTAGGTAATTGGCCACGGATAAGGGCAGCGTTTCCGTTGTAACGAGAATTAAGAGCAGCGAACGAGGTGGTTCCGTCTCGTGGTAGTGGTTCTATCCTATTTTTTCGTCGGCCCGACGTGAATTAAGTTCCTTCGCTATCTTCAGTCCTCGCGTAAATTACACCAGCTCCATGGAGAGAAATGGCCGCCTCTCCTTTTCCCCTCTCAGCTCCTCCCTCGCGTCTTCTTTCTCTCTCTATGCTTCCCTCTCTCTTTCCTCTCTTTCTCTCCACTTTATTTACATATAGATACGAAAAGCATTGAGTCGCCGGCCAAAGTACTTCCCTTTTTATACGTTTATTCTATGGGCATCGATAAAATTTGCCCGGAATTCTAGCGTTTCTCGCGTCGTCTCTCATCCGTCCTTTGGTTCCCAATTGCCACTTCCTTTTGCCCCGATATCCGTCGTCTTTTCTCTCCTTCATTCGGCTACGAACCGTTAACGAGATGAAAATTTCGAGTTTCGAAATTTATCGCACGTATTGTTCGTTTTCCAGCAATTTCGCGTGTCTGTAATTTCGAGCGGTACCACGGATAGCCTCGATGCTTCGAAGGGGTTGAGCATAACTCGAAACATATTATGAACACATACATAAACATCCCTTGGCGTTATCAGTTGTCGGACGCCGGCGCGCCGGATATTGTCGCATCCTCCGCTTCGCTCTCCCTATTACACGGTACAGAGCGAGACAAACGTGCTGCCCGAACAAAACCCGGGAAAATCGAGGGAGAGCGCTACTCCGGAGAAAATACACATCTTTAATGATCTGGGGATACGAGATGTTATCGAAGGTCCCTGGAAGATGCACGATTTTCGATCGATCGCGATTATCGAAAAATTCAGTTCAATTAACGCTTTGGTTTTTCATAAGCGATATATGTTTAATGCATCCGGTGTTGTTGCGCCATCTTAATTGTTTTAATCTATAGCTACTATTGTTATTATTTTCTTAATTTTGTATTTTTTATGTGTTTCGAAAAGATTATACAGAAAGGCAATGAAATTTCAATTAAGAATATCTCTGATAAAAGAGGTATGAAGTTTCTGCGGAGGCATAGTAGCAGCGAACGTTTTAAGCAGCAAACCTGTTCTTTTTTTCACGTCCTACGAATAGAGAAAGTTTTCCGGAAGATTCGTCACGCAAAGAACGCAACTTCTTAATAAAAACCTAAGGGCTAGCTTTCCCTTTTTTGTCAAAGGATGTTTTATGTCGTTGCGTGTCCCCTAACAAAAAAAGCGACTTTTTTATTGCCTTTGAAATTTCACTTTTTTCGTGCACCTTTGCCACGGTAGTGTAAAACGGTTTCTAGAAGCTGAAGATTCCGACTTTTCTCGGTGAAAGTTAGCTCGTTTCCCTCGTTAGGGCCCCGCGGCGCCTTGTTATTTTTTGGGGGGTAGTAAAAAAGAGGACGACGCTTTTCGTTTGGTGAAAGTTTGGGATAATGCAAGGTGATCCGCACGTTTCTCGAGTTGCGCTCGGATAACATCTTTTTACCGGTGAACAGTATTTTCTAAATTTCCAACGTTAAAAATAGAAGACTCGTTTTATAACCAGATAACATCGGACACTGTTATTCGTCTCGCGGCTACGACTCGCTTACTATTAATATCCTTTCTTTCCATATTACGTATCGTCCTGTCCTTTTTCATCGTAATTGAAATTAAAATGATACAAGGCTCTCTGCATGCTCTTGTTTGCCACTGCGAACACGCGGAAAAGTATATAAACGGCGCCGAAATTTCTTCATGTACACAGATATTTAAGCATGGTCACGGTGATGCCGTTTTATTACCCGTAACAACCACATCGTATAAACGAGGAAAGTAGCGGAACTACCTGCTGCACCTTAACCTTCGTCTACAATGCAAATTCTCAGTCAACCTTAGACTTAATTTCCAGCAGTTTTTACTTTGTCCGCCGATATACCGGTCCCATAAAAGCCCGCAATAAAAAAAGGTGCACTTTAGCTTGCAAAACTTTCTGAATACGATCGTAAAATCAAAATCCATAACTGTATAAGAATCGGGAACGCTTTCTTAACTTCGACGAGTATCGTCGGTGGAAGTTGAAAGACAAAGAGGGATAGATTTTGCTCGGAAAACCTTGGGCGAAAGATTAATTGAATTTCAGCGGCAATTAAACGGCCGAGAGGAATGCGTTTTGAAATGAGCTCGGAGATGGTGGCCGGCCCCGCAGTATCAAGTAGAAGGATATTGCATCGGACGAATGGGATGAAGGGTGCCGAAGGGTGGGCGCGCGTCGCTCGAAAGAGTTAAATCGAGGCCGGTGCGCGCAGGGCGGCTAGCGACGAGCAAATAATCGAGTTTAATTGCAAAACCGTCGGCATGATTTAATTACGCGGCGCGGCGCAGTTAGATATATATTATGTACTACCCTCCCCTCCCCCGTTACATATATACCGCTCGCTTTCGCCCCTCGTCCCGCCCAGCCACCCGGATACGTAATAATAAGTGAAGTCACGCGGTGTGCGCGATCGTATATTTGTTCAAGTATCGAGTAAAGATCGTTGCAACGATGAAAATGAACACCCTATTCTTTTCTCTCTTTTTATTCCACTCGAGGAATGGCTTCTATTATTTATGTGAATATCTTTACCTTTTAGCATCACTTTGCCAAATACAAATTTTCTCCGTACTTTCGACAGACATCGGTTAATCGTTCGTTCTGCTCGGTGTTTGTCGCTTTCGAAAGATGAAATTAGATGCCAATGCAGATAAAGGGAGTGTCGAATATCTGCTCGCACGAAATACGGAAAGAGGATCGATTTCTGTTATGGCAATCTAAAAACTGGTGGCAACACTGGCGAGCACCACGACACGCCGATAAAGGAAGGTTCGAAAGGGAGACGGTGGAAATATATCCGCGCGTGCAATTAGTTTGACGTACTCCAGAATGGGCACTTGAACTCGTTAACGAATCCGTGTTTTTTTTCACCGGCTGGCCTTTATCTGATGTAACAAGAAGTCTCGCGAAGAGACCGGCCGTGGTTGGCCGCACCGGTGAATCGCATTTTTGCATTCCCACGCGAGTTTTTGCGCGCGTCTCTCCGTGGTGCGCGGTATGCCGCCCGGATATGTGTGCATGGATATCTGCATAAACGTGTGCAACGTGGAAGCGGTCGGCCTGAAGAATATCGCGAGAGATCACGAAAGAGGGAACGGCCGCGTGAGTTTCGTCGAGTGGTGGACTCGTTTGCACTCGGCGCATTCGAAAGCTGGCCGTATCACGCGGCGGCAGCGATTCTCTCCTTTTCTCTACCTCTCTCTTTTTCTCTTGCGTTTCGAATCGCCCTACCTCCTTCTTTTTCTCCTCCTTCCTTCCGACCCGTTTCAGCCCTTCTTCCAAGAGGTGGCCTTATCTCTGCTTGGTTTTTGTCCGACTGCAGTAGCATGGCAACACGCGATGCAAGGTTTCGCGCGAGACCAACCTGCGACAGGAGATTTCCGGTTGATATCGTTCGTTCGTAGCACGCGAACACACCAAATCCCCTTTCCAGACTGAACGAGATTGATAACACCCGCATCCAAACCCGATCTGATTTTATGAGCTGTTGACGACACCTTCTGGCCAGCAAGCACACCGCTCTGGATAAATAATAGAATAACCGTGACTCGACACGCGATCTACTCGAGGACTCAATTCTTACCAGCGTTTACAGAGCTCTGTCTGTACTCACCGGCTCGGACCTCGGTGTACTCTGTCGTTCGATTGTTCACGACTGTGCAACTCAACGATATTAACAATTACAATGACGAATAACACGAACATTTCAACTACGAGGTTAATAGACAAGGGTATATCAGTATGTTTATTTGCTTGAACGTGATCAACGCGAGAGCTATGTCCTAAATCACTTGGTTCCAGACCAGAGTTGAAACGCCAAGATCTTCTCGGAGTATGAATACCGGTGGACGTAATTAACGACGAGTAATGGACGCGGACGGTCGTGATTCTGATATCTCGAGCAGGCACAGATACGCGCGATAACATCGGACGTCGTTAAAATATTGAAAAAATGCTAGTAGCTTTTCGTAGTTTGCGTACTGCGGCTGATCCGAGCTGTGACGGTAGCTAGCGGACGATAGAATCACGAGCCAGCGATATATGGCGTCAGGAGTTGCAGTCTGAAAACGTATTATGATAATTTCGCCGGAATAACGTACGAGTGGATGATAGCCGGCCGCAAGAAACGCGAAAAAAGGTCTGGCGATTTCAACGAACGTACATTTATGAATTTTCATTGAGGACATTATAACTAAGAAAGAGAGAGAGAGTGTATGATGAAGTATCTTAATTCGATGCAATTTATATGCACCGTGTGCAATTAATATCCATTGTGAGCGGAGTAAAGCTCATTAATAACGGGATTACCGATCGCTTATTTTGCCAACGCACATCGACACCGCTGGCGGATTTCACTTCGAGATTAGATTGTGTAGTCATTAAGTGACCAGTGTGTAACTTTATCCGATAACGACACTGGTTCTCGCACAAAGGATTTTCCACGTCCTTTCCGGTGTGCATCGGCGCCATTGCAAGCGGAGAGGCATTCGAGTGTGCAAAATATTGTGTAAACTAACGAAGAGGATTATGATTACGAGCGTTGAATAACGGGGAAACGAACGGATCGAAAGATGGTACTATTTCAAGTCACACGAAGTAAAACGAAAGACACGTAAATTGTAAAATTTCGCCGTCAGGTTATAACGCGCCATTAAGTATTTGTAGCGCGTATATCTTATACGCCTATCAACGACGTTAATGGATCTGTCAGTAGACAGATCTACGTTGCCACGAAAGAGGAAAAGAAAGCAAGAGAAGGAAGGAAGAAGAGCAATGACAGCAGCTCGGAGGAACAGAGGTTACTGTCTGGAAACCAAAATATATTGCTACATACGACCGAGCGTATTCAACGGTATCGTGCCTTTAATCGTACCGTTAACTCTTCTCGAGAAACGCTTCGACATCACTTTCACCAAATATTTCTTTATCGACAATTTTACATTTTCTAACGTCGACGAAATTTCAAACGGATTCTTGTTCGTTAGTTCTATTTACGGATTAGCAATTACTATCGTTCGAATGATTAATACAGTATCAAAAACATTCTTGTGCTTCCCGGTATGAAAAAGCAAAAGTTCAAAAAATTCCGCCAGGGAAAGAATCTTCGGAAGCATACATGATACAGCATAGGTGTCGGTCGTTCCCGTTGAAAAGCCCATAATGTATCGGGTTTTTCATTTAGGCGACGGTAATCACCATCCTTTCGGTAGCCGGCTGCCGTTATTTCGATCTGTTCTCCTCTCTCCCTCTCTTTCTTTCTTTTTTTTTTTTGTTTTTATCACAGCTACGCGTAAATCGGCGGTAACGGCGATAAACCTGTGAAGCTGTGAACGTCCAACATTTGTTATTGCTCTCGCGTGTGAAGTTTGATATCCTCGTGTGCACACGCACATATTAATCCCTCCCGTGTAAGCATATGTATGCGCGTAGAATGCAAAGGACGATGTTACCGGTGCTGGTGGTGGTTTGGTGAATCGCGCGCATGGGGATGGGGGCTTGTGGGGGTGTAGCAGACAGAGAAACAACCAGACCGCTTTAACGGCGAGCGACAAAGACCATGGGAAGCGATGGAGGGGTTGAGTCGGTGGGGGTGGCAAGAGGTGGAATGGGGGAGGCGGGGGTAGGGCGTGCGCGCCTGCACCTCATAAACTTAAACCCTAATTAACCGGCGCTACGGCTACTGTTGCGCCCTACGTGCGTATGCTTCTCGTTCGTACACACGAACGCACTTTGTCGCTTTTCCCTCTCGCTCTGTTCTCCTCGGTCTCAGCTTCGTTCGTTCGTTCATCCGTGCGCGCGTTCGCCTGGTATTCTCTAGCGAGAGACGCGATGTTTATTGCTCGACTTCGCGTAAATTAGCTGCACCGCGAAACTATCCGGTGGCTTTCATTCGCGGTATACAGCCACTGTCTGGGCTACTGCTACCAGTTTCCGAAGACGAGACAGCATCTCGGTATCGCGAGTGGATGAGCAGGTATACTTGGGGGATACAGAGAAGTTCTGCGGACGTTTTGGTAATCACGGTGAAAATACAGCGCTTCGCGTAGCTTCGTATACTTGAGTATATGTGTAAGACGTATGGCTTGCACAGTGGTATAATTGGAATGGGGTTGAGAGTCGTTTTCGAACAAAAAACTTCTGACCGTACGAGAAAGGGTAAAGGTAGGCTTCTGTGAATCGGTGGAAAAAATATGTACGGTTCTTATCATGGTTGGAAATACATTGGGAGTTATATCGGTCTTCTCGAAGTAATTTTTGCCCATTTTTATAAAAGCGCCAGGGGTAATTGCAAAAGTTTCGTTTCACGAACTTTTGATACGAGTTATTATCCAACTTGAAACGATTTATTTCCTCCTTTTTTAAAAGTCGCGATAACATAAAGGAGGGGGGTCGGGTGTATTTCGGGTTCTCCGCTTGGGAGGAAAAAACTCGCTTCTAGATGATGACTTATTTTCAACATGTGGCGCTGCTTGGACCCACTTGTTTTTTCTACTCGAGTAGATGCCGTGTGTTGGTATCGTTTCCGGACGATTTATTTACGATTCCAGACCCGTCTGTGCGCACTGTGTGTGCAACACTTTTGTTGACACAAGACAGCCAGCAGAATTGAGAAAGTGCATCCCGTTGGATGTTAATGAGGAATTCGGTCGTGAAACGTTCGTTGGAATCGTTCCAATCCTTAAATTTCGCCCCGTCAGATATTTTATACAAATCTCATTAATAATTCGGATAATTGTATTTTATTGAGAATTTGCGGTGTGCTTTAATAATCGAAATTTCCCCGGTAATGTTCATAATTATTTCAACGCGTATTTAGGACCTCCATATATAGTCGGCGGGCAGTCCGGTCGTTTTCGTTTCGATTTTCGGACTTTACGTTTTCATTATACATACTACATTTTCCTCTACTGACGGACGGTACATTTATCACACTTTTTATAAACAGTTCATAAACGTTTACGGTTTACCGCGCAGACACAAACACGACTGCAATGCCAAATGTTTATGCGTGCTTGTGTGCGTGAGTCAGCGAATCCACGCACGCGTACTACCATGATAACAAAGCATCTTGTAAAACGGCGACTCTTTCAGCTGCATTATACGCCGAAACCGTATGATTCCAATACTGCAAGGCGATCTTTCGTTACGTTTCGGCAATTCGTTTTAAAACGAAAGTAGAATATTTACTTTTATTAGTGTCGATGCCATTATGGCCGCCGTACACAGCCTGTCATATTCTCTCGCTCACGCACACACGCGCGCGCTCTGTCATGTTCGACTATAACCGTGCCTACATAGAGACGCGACTCGCGCATCCACGTGCTTACCTTTTGAGAGTGAAACATTCCCAAGCTAAATGTTCATGTGGCACTCGATATATTGTTAATCGCGCACTTAACGCCGCGTCAGGCGTCGAATCGGTCATTGAAGGATATATCGCCAATGTAAATCCAATAGATAAATACGCGACGTGGGTGTATCCGAGGCAAAGGTTGCCTCCGCGGCATCCGACCTGCGCAGATCTGGCTCGAACTCGTCTCATGGCAATATGGCGACTCGGGAGAACCCAACGGGGAGCATGCTGGGATGGAGTCAAGCTTGGCACACGGCTATGAAAACCGGTCGATGAGGGAACGCACGGGCCTATAACAGTGGATAACGTGCCGCGCCGTGGCGCAACGATCGTGCGTGCTCTAAGCGCTCACGACGAATCGGGTGGGGCGAAAGATCAACATGGCCACCGTGTCGTCGCGGTTATCTTTTCTCTGCCGCGATTTCGGGTCAACCGTTTTTCCATTGTTTTTCACGGTATCGTTGCACGATTGTTGTCCAGCTCGCGATGTCACCGCGGATTGGACACCGACACTGGTACGTAAGTCGCCAAAAATCCCGTTGGCTTTCCATTTCGACGCCAAGTGGATATGATGGAGCCATCTTACGATTGTTCACACGTGTGCCTGTGATGCTCACCTATACGTGCACGTGCGTGTATGTGCAAGTGCATTCTGTGTTCTGAATTTAGTTTTTTGTTTTGGTCAAATTACTGCTCTTCTTTAATGTTTCTCGCGTGAACCTGATAATTTTGCGGCTTGATCATTTGCGGTGAACCGCATATCACTTTGGTATTTACCGATTGTGGACGGTTTAGTGTAATGTTTCTGTTGCGTGCGCGTTATGGCACTGTTTATGCAGTTCCATTAACTTCAATGTCAATTTTACGAATCGCTAATGTTATTCAAATTTTCCAAATTGTTTTGCAATTGAATTTTGATTGAATAAATTGAGATTGGTATTGCTGTTTTGG
Organism: Bombus terrestris; assembly: GCF_910591885.1. Lineage (NCBI taxonomy): Eukaryota > Metazoa > Arthropoda > Insecta > Hymenoptera > Apidae > Bombus > Bombus terrestris. The sequence goes on from NC_063286.1 coordinate 2,723,382, forward strand.
TCGTACTAGTTGCGCCTTGTCTAGCAGTAATCGTTGATTCAGTTAGTATACTTTATTCGACATTGTTGAAAATAACGTTTACAAAATTAAGAGATCCATGTAATTTGAAAAATATTTTTCTCATTTTCGATTTTATAGGATCAATGAAAACGAAATAGTTTCAAAACGTGCCGCCTTAATTTGCATCGTGTATGCAATTGCTTATTCTAATTATTTTCCTTCGTAAACTACATGTGCGCCTAGGTTTGCATTTTAATTGCATGGGTATCGTTCTGTTTTCCTCATTTTCACCATGCGAATAAAACGACGTTTCGTTTAATAATTCGGCGAATGGTTTACGTACGCGGATAATTTTTATCAAACGCACACCTGTCACAAATACATAACCTCGTATCTTACAAGTGTAGATGTCGCGTCTAAATGCGGGTATATCGATATTTCAAAGTAATACACTGACTTCGATAAAAGTTTCAACGGCCATGTTTAAAACGAGTAGTTAACAGCGTGACATCGCCATTCGATCATTGGGTCATCGTTTTCAATTGAAAAAGAAAAAATGTGACTAAATCAAGATGTAAAAGTCAATTTTGTGTTACTTCAGACTGGCGATGGTAAACGCGCACGATAATTACGACAGTACGGTTAATGATCGCGGCAAAGGAATCGCTCGAAAAATGTTCTTGCGATAAATTATCTCGACGGAAACCGGTGTCGCGCCAAGTAAGATTCCAACGCATTCCTTTTTCTCTTTTCCCTTTTCTCTCCGTTTCTTTTCCTCCTCATAATCATTAGACGACTTGCGTGATTCGAAACGATGCACTTACGGCAAAAAGGTAATCATAATCGATCTGTTTGTCCTTTCGCATTATTCGTCGATGACATTTTTACCGCGCATCGTATAATTTCCCTCGGAGGCCATTAAGCAAGCGTGTATTGGATAATAATCAACCGTTACGAAACCATCTTTCGGCAAAAGCAATTTCAACATTTCATGTCCAAGGATATCGGGCATTTTAAAAGTAATATGCGCGCAGGACATGAAGGGTGTAAAAATCCAGTGTCGTAATGTTCATTGAGGTAATCGCAGGTATTTACAAAAGACATAACAATTTTCGGTTATGACGGTATTAATTGATCCCCTAATTATTTTAATGCGCACGAATAAAATTCAAGTCGAATCACTTTCTTATCAAGTTTTATGACAGATAACTTAGACAGATTTTTATAACTTGACTTTATTACTTTTAGATTATTAAAAAAACACACATAAAATGTTACGTTAACTCGGAATTGGATTCACGGCGTCGTAAAGACGCCATTGATTTCTTGCCGTCGGAAACCTCGACTATCTATAAATTGGATACAATTCTCGAGATCGCTAACGCGTTACAATCGGACGTGGCGATGTATTATTAGAACTTCATCGCGAGATAATCTTTAATTCATCTGTGTTTCGTTTTCGAGGCTTTTATTTTTCACTGGAATGGAGCTATTCGTCATCGTTGAAACTAGCGCTGGTTATATTCGCGCTCCGGTGTCGAGTAAAAATTAAAGGCGATAATTAACGAGGAAACGTTTTCATTCGAGGGTAACGAGCTCGATTATAAATTAACGACCGTGTCGTGGCTACCGACGCGAAGGCGTGCATCGCTGGGATGGACGGAAAAAAAAATGAATGGAAAGTGCAAGATATGGCAAATTCTGCGCGATAACGTTCAAACTTATCGACGTGATGACGTGTTCTACTGATAAATAATTAACTGCCACGTAAAAGCTGTAGTAATCGTGCGTACACAGTAATCGCGCATATGCTTTTACGCTTGACCGACTTCGTCGGATTGCTGCGATGCGATTAACGCAACATTTTTTGCTAGTTTTACGCGCTTAATTAGCCACGTCATGTATAAATAAAGTAGTAGGGACGATAGATAGTTGGCGGTATAATCGCTGTGCTACAAAATAACTGATGAAATAAAACCGGTTAGCTTGAGTAACTTTGGTAATATTTTCTAACGTTTGTTTGCTGGATTTTTTAATGACTTTTATTTATTGGTATGAATTATACGCTTCTTTGATTCTATAATTTTACAACTGGGTAGTATGTTTAGTTGATGAGTCTCTATGTATTTTCTAACGTCTTTTCTATCGTTTATTAACAGGAATTATATTTTGTACAACATCTTAATTTTACTCTCCATCATCCTTGGTAAATTGTAAGCAAACGTCAAATCAAATTTCCATATCGTTATCGTCGTAATTAATATCGATTATATTTTAATAATTTCTTCGTGATGCTTGTTCCACGTACTCGATTTTGTGCTACTTAATCACCATGCCGTTTCCAACGATCGATCATCCTAAAAGATCGTCCCTTGTCGAACTGTCTTATTCACATCGACCAAATTCGAAAACGGACGCCCGTGTAAACCAGTGTGCGCATAGCTGAATACTCAACAAGCTGCCGGTGTGTTACCAATTTGAGGATCGTCGTTACAATTCCGCGTGTCCGAAATTGTACGCTTGACGATGAGTTCGGGAACGCGGTGAACGGCGGACATCCGGCCGACCGTGTGTTTGCCCAATGTGTCGCATTTCCACAGCTTCGACGAGAGCACGACCGCGTCGGCGCGCATTAATTCACGCGTAATTCAAAGATTGATGCGCTCGGTGAAGCTACAAAAACGATACGCGTCCCCTGCGTATTGTTAATTAGCATTAACTCTAGCACCAAGATTTGCAGATTTTCTCTTTTCTTTCCATTTATCCTTCGGATATTTCGTTTAAAAACTCACGTATCGTCCAATGAAACGAAGACGCGTAATGGGTAAGAGAAATGCGAGGGACGTTGCCAGATAAGAGCTGGGGCGCTCGGCTTTTCCATTGGGGTGCCGTTCGCAAGGCCTGGAAATCAATTTAGAGAACGCCCGAGATAACTGGATAACATCGCTCGTACAGATCATCGATTTCTTTCCCAACGTCTTAGATCTTTCGCAAAACGAGCGTCGAACGACCAAACGAATCGCATTTATCGGCCCATGGGGGGCATAAATCATACGCGCGTCGTTAGAACGCCACGTAGGGATCCGTTTAGGGCAAACTGGGCGAGATGATGCGCACCTGGCCGTTTGCTATGGGGAGCGTGTCTTGGCAGCCTTCTAGACGCGCGACCAAGATCAAACAATTATCTGCGCGAAAAGGGCACGTCTTAGCCGTCCAACGAGACAAAATTTAAGTGAAAGATAATAGGGGGGTGGTTCCGTTCTGTATGCGCGGCAGGAGTCGATGATCGGGGGCACCGAAGCGAGGCGAATAGGCAAAGACGAGCAACGGGAACAATGGTTTAGTAACACGCGCAATAACGACCCGTATAAAAGACACCATCTACTTTGACGCAACGTATCATCGCTCTATGCTTCGTTTAAAGACCGAGGCAGCGTGTCTTTCCCGAGTTCTGGACGGCGCGGCGCCGCGATGATTGCGTTACACTTGGCGGACGAGAGCCTTCATTAACCGTTCGCGATATTGAATATCTCGTGGCTTGTATACCTGCTGTCGCGCCGAATAAAAAATCGCAGGAGGGTAAAGGGAGAGACAAAGAAGGAGATCGAGTTAATTATCGTGTCCGCGGTGAAATCGTACGGACGCGATAATTAACTCTTTGTGCCGTGGCGTTTCTCTTCGACCCTCCCATTCTACCCTGCTTTTCGATCGTTTTTTGCGCGAAGACGATACTCGGTGACCGTGAGCACGGTCTCGCTATTAATTATTAATTCGTATTAATTAAAACCTGGTTTCCGGCGCGATGGTCTAGATATATCTGGTGTATGCAATTCTTCACGCGACGCGGTTACCACGACGAGAACTCGTTGCGTGGAAAGTTAAGCATCGTCGGTTACATTGTTTCGTTCGGTTGCTTTCTCGCAAGAGACTCGAGAACCAGAATATACGAATTATCGATGTTCGGCACGGCGTGCTCGCAGGCGAGTCAGGTTTCCCAGCGACTGCTTACCCTTCAAATTTCTCGTTGCGAACGTGACGAAATTTGGACGAGCTAGCGGAGGAAAAATGCGATCGTTGAGAGATACGCGTCGGCCTCGACACCGTTTCGGGCACGTGGAAAGACGGCCGGCTATTTCGAATCGCTGGCTACTTCTTCGCTGGAATACGCGTCGAATGACACGAGACGCGAATAAGCTGGTCTTTTTCGCGGGAATATAAATGCGCGACCGGTGCGTCCGTTCGGCGAAGGAAGAAAGGAGAGGAGATAGTGGTAGGCGCGCGTACGTATACCGCTACGACTGGTCCTCTCGCAAGGGAGAGAAACATGCGAGGCCCGAAGAAGGGCGAGTGGTTAAAGGGAGAGAAGCGAAAGAGAAACGCGGCGGAGAAAACGGGGGAGAGGAATGGAGAGAAAGATAGCTCGAAGGGGCCTTCAGGAGGGCTCTGCATTGAGTTGTAAAAGCGTTCGTTCGCTCTCGCCGCCAGGCGGCATGGTCGCTTATGTAAAGGCCGGCTACACGCCGCGTGATGAGTGGACGCTGTTCCACGAGCGTTTCTTCTTTTAACTCTTTGCTCTCGCTTTTGCACTCTTACCTGTCGTTGCTTATGTACACGAGCCACAGTGAGGCCCGTATGCGTGAGTACTGCTCGATCGGATAGCCGTGCCACGCTACACCGTCTGTGCAGCCTCCCCGCTCTTCCCCGCGTTGAGAAATTTTTTTCCCTCCCCCTCTGTTACGATCGGCGAATCGACAACCCCCTTATTCTCGTCCACGAACGTACATGGGTTGCTCGCGTGCTCGCGTGTCTGCCATCGAGAAAACGGTCCCAGCGAACCTTCTAATCGAAAGCAGGCCCCTTTTTTTCGTCCTATTCTGGTCGTGATCGTCGTTGGAAGCGCGCACATGGCGCGCAGTGGCGGCCAGGGCGACGCAAAACGAGTCCCGCAAATTGGACCATTCTTTCGGCCGATGAGCGATGTCGCCAGTCAAGCGCAACTTTTTTCTCGCCGCTGCTCGGGATACGCGGAAATTACCGGCTCGCTATTCACTAACGATCGCTCGTTTTCTCTCTCCCTTTCTATTTCCTCAAAGGTAGACCGAGGTAACAAGGAGCATTGCGTTCGTTATTACGGTGTATCGACCAAACGACTAGAAGGGTTGTACTAAACCTACCATTAACCAATACCGAAGCGCGATGTAGTTTAACGTGCTCGAATTAACGCTAGCGTACGTGACAATCGACTGGACGAGGAGTGACCGTGAGGTGGCGTCGCGTCGACTAGTCGGAGGCTGGAACCGTGGCGGATAGGTGGTGATCGGCGTTTCGCGAAATAGCTGGCGAAAATGTATGTCACAGAACACGGTGGCGCGATTAAGCAGCAGTTTATTGGGTATCGGATCGTGGGCATATCTATGTGGATCAGGTAGGTAAGTTAGTCGGTTGCCGGTTTGTCGAGGCGGAGTAGAGGAGAGCGCGATGACGAGAGAGACTGAACCGGTTATGGGCGAGGCCCTTCGACTCTTCGTATTCTTGTTGCCGTTGCTGGGCTTTGCGAAGGGAAGGGGGTGAGAGAAGGGAAGAGAAGAAGGGAGGGAAGGTGGTGGTAGTTAGGAGAAGGGAGACGGTCGAGAAGGAAGAGGGGTATACCAAGTATGGTGGCAAAGAGGATGATGGGGTACCGAGGCTCGCGAAGGAGAGGAGCGAGGCCGAAGAGGGAACAGCAGGGTGAGCTGAGAGGATGGGATGAGGAATTCTCGTTGGCTTTCGCTTCGATGTCTTTATACGCGCGGCTCTTGTATGGTTGTGGGACATATATCTGTCTCGCGAGAGCGAGGCGCGCCGCCAAAAAATCAGATCGAGTGTAAAAATCGCATAAACTCGTCCTGGAGAGTCGAGAGCTATGTCGGCCCAGTTGGCGCTCGCTCACAGCCTCTCTCCCGCTCTTTTTCGCTCTCTTACACTCTCTCGTTTGCTCTTTCTCTTGCTAGCGCAGCCTCTTTCTCTTGGGACCAACCGCCTTCTCTCTTTTACTCGCGTCATCTTTTTTTCTCCGTCTTGCTCTTTGCAGTCAGGGCTACACGGCCGTGCTCGCATGACTCCACCTCGAAGAGAGGCCGATCACCTCCCATATTTCCTCTTATTCTGCTTGTCTGCCGCGCGCTAGAGTTATGCGGTTTGCCGCGCTTATGAAGGATCCGCTCTTTATCGACAAGCAAACCGTTCGGCCACGTTCCACCCTGTACCGTAGCCAAGAGAGCGCACCGCGTAATAATTTCGCTCCGGATACCGATTGCCTTCTGACCGACTGTGCACGTGTTAACGCTTGACGTTAATGAAGCGGTTGGCATTAATAAGGTGATATTTCACTGTTCGGGTTTTATCTCGACCTTAAGGCTACCGGTCTCTCCTTTACGACGTCCGTTATCCTTTACGACGCGTTCCATCGGTTATGCACGAGTATCGAGTCTCCGGAAGCGATCAGAGAAATGGCAAACTTCTGCTGAAACATATTTCCTTCGTTATCGAATCCTAGCTCTCGTAGCATTTTCTAATCGATGGTCTTTTCCAAGCAGACACGTTGGCAATCGGTTTTAGCGTGGCGCGTACGCGAAAGTAGTAGCCGTCTTATCTCTGAAATCCTAGGTGGACTGGGCTGCTCGATACGGCCATAAATCAGGGACTCGTTCGCCGACTGGCGCGCAGTTTACACGATCGATCTCACGGTACGATACGCAATTCCACGGTTTGCCAAAGGGATCTCTCGAACATTGCCGGGAGAGACTGGAGGCAATTACCCTTTCCTTGGCGACTGGTACCGAACCACGAACAAAGCCAAAGCGTGTTCGAGTATGAGTTTGTTCGTAATGGCGAGAAACGGGCAAAGAGAAGCGAGTCGGCCGGAGGCCGAAGTCGGCGGACTCGGGCCGCCAGCAGGATGTACCGGAGAGCAAAGAGTGCAGTGTCGTTGCAATGCACCTCCTAACGAGCTCGCTTTGTTTTGCGGCGCATGCATGTGCATGCTACATGCAGGTATGGCCTGTGCGCGGTATATACGTGTAGAATATATGCACATACGGAATATAAGCGCGGTCCACATGTACAGGGTGTCCTGTCCAAATGCTGCTAATTTTCTCTAACGTATTTCGCGCGATCCGTCATCCGGTTGGTAGGATTTCAAGGACGTTACGATATATCTGGGCTGCGCTTAAAAGTCCACATGTCGTTCCTTCGAAAACCTTTAACGCTTTAGGCGTTTCAAGTTTTTAGAGTTCGGCCGAGGCTCGCCGTCGTTTATTTCGCCCCATAAACGGGAAACGTACTCGAACTTGTTAAACGAACGAACGGAATGGAATCGTCCCGCGACGCTGGATCGTCGATCAGACCGGAGAACGTGTATAGTGTCGGACTAAGCACGGCAGAGTCGATTCCCGCTCATGGTTGCATCAGCCCGAGAGCAGAAGGGTCGTGTTATCCTCGAATCTCTATGCAGAAGTTCGCAGTTAGGCCAACTTCTCTCGGTCCTTATTTCGCTGGCCGGCTGTGTCCTGCGGTGTGCAGGAGCGTGTGGTTATATCGTACGGGCAAGAATGCTAGATCGTCTGCTCGGCTGTCCGTATCGTGAGAAGAAATACGAGGTACGTGGTCGACACCCGGTATATTCACCGTTCGAGTACATACGGGTGTATAGATAGGGAGACAGAGGGAGACCGGTTCCATACATGGCTTCCGAACGCTTCTTCTTCTTGCGCTAAGACCGCAAGAGAGACAAGCATCAGCTGCCGTTTCCCTCCACTAATGAGATGGAATTGGACGCGGCCGAGATTTTTCTAGACTCGTCCTCTCCGCGCCAGCGAATCAACCGTGGGCCTCCGTGTGCTTCTGCCGCTGTTGCACAGCCCCGGCATTGCCATCTAGTTCGCGACATTCCCGCGAGCGCGACCGGCGGTGCTCTTTGATACCAATCGTTTAATTGCGTCCCATTAGCCCCAGCCTGGGGCCTCCCGTTCGCTGAATGCGGCCAGGAACGAAAGTGGCTGGTTGAAAGAACGAGGATCTGGACCGTTCCTTTCTGTTCTTTACTCTTTCCCTCTTCTCTCTCTCTCTTTCTCTCGATCTTTGCTCACTACGTGTCCCTCGTTCCTGTGCTGCTTCCCTCGAGCTTTTCTCCTCGTCCTTCTTCCACCGAGAAGCAGGTATAGCGTCGTGGATAGTGGTGACGCGGTACGTAACTGGCCATCGTCCAACTTTTTCTCGCCGGCAAGCCGACGGTTCGTTATATCTCGAGCCCGCCATTCGGGGCCCGCTACGTGATGTGACGCCGGCAGAGATGGCGACTCGTCAGGCCCAACCTACCACTTTTTCCACCCGGGTTCCTGAATACCGTGTTTCCTAAAGGCTCTCCGTCCACCTTCTCCCCATTCTCCTCTCTCTTCTTTTTTCTTTCTTTCTCTTTCTTTTCTTCTTCCTGGCTGCTGCGCCGCTACCACGGCATGCATCGCAGTTTTGCGTGCGTCCACCACCACCATCGGCAACCGCCACCCCACGCACGCTACCCCGAAATCTTCCAATCCGCGGGCGGAACGTCGATCAAACCGGAACGGCCTCTTTTGAAATTACGCCGGCCCGTTTCGACAGCTCGTCTTTCTCCGTATTCCTCGTTAAAGATGGCTATACGCCTCTACCGAAAGAAACTCTGGCTCGTTGTCCTGCCTTGCCCTACCGTCCTCGCTCATAATTACGCAAGAAGCGTTCGTTTCGCGTGCTCCAGTTGCGTTTTTCTCCCGGGGAACAAGTTCAATTCCGACGATCATACTCGTCGGCGATCGTGAGGGGAATAGAAAACGGTCGCGTTACCGGTTTTCCGAGGTGGTAATGAAACGCACAGGACTATCAGTCTTTCTAGCAGCTTCTATGTGTCGTTCCTCCCCCTTCCAGACCAGCACGTACGTCTTTTTCTTCGTCCGGCGGCGATTTTCTTTTCCACCGATATTCAACAACTTTGTTCGCCGAAATTCCCTCGAATGCCAAGGGTAGAGCTTGACGAAGAGGCCGCGTGCCGCAAATGGCGATCGCGGTTTCGCTTCGAAAACCGCTCTCGGTCGCGCCGGCGAGACGAAGAGGCAAGCAGCTTCGGGGTCCGGTTGATTTAATCGGATTGCTTCGTTTCAACTTTCGGCTCGCATTTTCTTCGTTAACGATGACGACGAGTGAGCCGAGCCGCCTACGGCATGCCGCGATAAAGCTATGCGACGTGGAACGCGTAATGAACGTACGTGCGATCGGCCCGAGCAATCTGCCCTACTTCGGTATACGTGGCATTAACTTTAACGATCTTTGAAACGGCACGACGAGAATGAAGACACAGAGAACGCGTACGACGATGCCGCGTAATCACTTGGACAAGTCGGCGTCCAACTGTGCACAGCGTTTCGCTAATCGTTACCCTCCTGCTGTTACGGCTGATTACGAAGCTCCACTCTCGGCAATACCTACATATACGTGTCTAAATACACCATAGAGGTGAAACGAAATCGCGAGAAACGTCGATCGGCAATATCGTTAGCATTTATTGCGAAATAATCGATCCGACCACTGCTTGTCGCTCTAATCGCATGCTTTTTTATTTTGTTGCAGGTAAGCGTTCCGCTAGATCGTAGCAAAGAACGAAGAAGCGAACGTTGTCACGGTATGAGTAAGTAGCAACACCGTCTACGCTTTTCCAAATCTATATAGTCATGCTCGATCGCGTTAGAATATAGTCCTATGGTAAAGGCTAGGTCCGATCAGTAGCGATGGTATGGTCGTTGAAACAACGATTACGATTTTAATGACTGGTCAGTAACGAAACAAAGGTTGGAATATCGTCGTCAGTCATGTAGCTCGACGAGGAAGAAACGTCGGATCGCTTAGTCAGAGGGGTAGGCTTTATAAGGCGCAAGGGAACTTGCCTCGTTGGAGTCAGCAGGACGGTAGCTAGTGAGGATTTACGACCCCCTCTATCTTAGCACGGTTTCGTCGAGCAGCGCAACACGTCGGATCCCATCGGCAATGGGATTATATCGCATAGAAGGTGGCTGCTTGTATCGCATCAAGATAGGTAGATATCGCTCTCGAGAACTCCTCTCTGGCTGCACCAGCGGCAGCATCAGCATCAACGGCACACCGGCAGCAGCAACAGCACCAGCAACAGCGGTCGTGCCTTAGGCCCACTCACGTTGCATGAGTTCCGTGACGCCCCTCTCCTCCATTCCCATCCCCTTTACAACCCTCTCTTGCTTCTCTGTCCACGGCTAGCTATTCCCTCTCGGTCGTTCCTTTTTCTCTCAGCTGTATTCTCCTCTGACTTTTATTTTCCCTCGATTCCGGGAAGCATCGCGCGCACCACGAAGGCGAAGGGATAACGGGCAAGTGGTGGGAAGGCGAGGGAGGCAGGTACACGTACACGAAAGCTGTTCGAAGGAGAGAAAGAGCCGTGCGCGATGCGAACGAAAGAGAGAAGGGAGTCGCGTTGTGTCGGAGCGAAATGAAGAGAGGCGGCGGACGACAGTGGGCGAGTGTAAACCATCACTGTGATTTAATTGTGTCCGCCTAATGTCCGCCAGCCCTTTCGCCTCCTTGTAATTTGTCCTTTCTTTCGTACTTAACGGTCCAAGCATCTATTATTTCTTCCTCTTGATTATTGTAAAATTTACAGAAAATATCTCTTCGGTCGCGTCCAATGTCTAAGATTATTTTATCGCTGACTTTGTGCAAATTTATTTTTCGTAAACCAAGTGTCGGATCATTTGTATCCGAACGTAGAGGCTCGCTCGGTACGTTGGCTTTTAGCGAAACGTCTATGTTGAAAGAAATTGAGAAACGTGGAAGAGCGTGAAACGACGGTGGAATATGGACGAGGGTGGTGGAGCGATTCGTGCGAAGATCGGCACGTAATAAAGACATTTTCTTCGGGCGCATCACCGCGGATCCCGAGTTAATTAATGCCGGCCGAAGACGTTGGATCTCTGTCCGCGGGGTATCGCAATATAAATAATAATAATTTGGCCGAAAAATGCCGGAACATCCCTCCGATGATTATCTGCTCGTAAATTCCGGCATAAAGATATCGCGAGTAAATTGCGAGCTGGCGCGGAAGGGTTTCGAAAGAGCAGTTCAGGGAACACGAAGATCGAAGGGGTTGGGTTAGGTAGACCGGGTGTGAGGGCAAGGGACGAAGATCGAAAGGGACAGAGGAAAGAGCCGGGGCTAAAGAGAAGAAAGAAAAGATGAAAGAAGGTGGACGCGCGCACGCACAAGCGGTACCACGAAGAAGAGAAGCGTTTGACCGGGGCTCTCACTTCACGCTCGGAAGTATTGCGGCGTGGCTCCGGTGGTTATTGCGATATAGACGGGGCGGTAACAGACCAATCACGTGCCGGCTACTAATTTGCTCGACTCAAACAGCTGCCGTTCTACCGCCTATGCGAAAGACCCGTGTGTGGACCCTTTGGCTTATTCTTTCTCTTCCAGTGTATCCTACCTCCGATCCTCGATCGACGATTCGATCCCCCTTGGACTCATGCTGCGATATTCGATCATTCCCCTGGCCTTCCTCGCCTACGCTTTTCGTGCTCTTATTCGATTCCTCTCTTCGATCCTTTGCCATCTCCTCCGATCCTCCCCATCTTCGTCCTCTTCTTTCTCATTTCGCTTCAACTACCCGCTGCCTACCCGCTAGCCGGACAAAACATTTCTTAATTGGGTTTCGTTCAGAAAGAACGTCCATCCGACTGTGCTTCGGAGGGATCCGGCTGGATCGGCGGAACGGCTTCTGCCGTTACCGCTGCTCTCTCTGTGCTTCTGTCGTTGTATCCTGCCCTTCCTCTCTCTCTCGTTCTCTCCTCACAATTATTTATTTCCCTCGGTTCTTCGAACGTATCCCGACTCCTCTACCCAAGTTCCAGATATACGTATTTACGCGAGTACTAGCATACTTATGCAAGTATCGTACTCGTATGCCGTAGCAGGCTATACATCCGATTACAACGCGTAAGCGTGTGTCACAAACCAATGGTTTGGACCGTAGGGACTTTGAGATATTCGCACCAGCCCGAATAGTTATAGTTCGACGTAGTATAGCGCAACCTTAACGACCAAAATCGCTGGGAAAGTTCGAGAAAAATCGTCCTGCTCGGCTCAGTCGAGAACTGGCACGGACTAGGGGAATCCGACTGTCGGATCGAAAGAAAGCGCTACGAAGGTGTTGAGGCAATGTGACTTCTGTCCGGTGCTCCGAATGTCAAGGCGAAGAAATTGAAAAAAGGCCAAAGCGCCGGTAAACGGCGGGGGGATACGCGCGGGGGGCGCGCACGAGGGCTAAGCTCGTTGTTCGCGTGATAAGGAACAACCGTTGCGTTTGTAGGATTGCGATCGCTCGGTTGGTCGACCGGTCGCTGGCTGCTGGGCCCGTAATTCTATAAATAAGCGGTCTGTAGAAATCGTAGGCTCGGAGCGGTCGACAGTCTATAGCGTGTAATGCTGGACGTCGCGCGATATGTTAAGTGGCGCGTTGATCGGCGAGTTGTTACTCTCGAAACTGCTTCGTCGCCGCTGCGAGCTCTTGCGAAAGAAGGGGAAAAGAAAAAAGGAACTTTCATCGCAACAACGATACATTATTATAATTTGCATGTAATTACAGGAAGACGTGTAATTACTCCGCTTTACGTAGATTACAAAATACGCGTTCAACGGGTAAATAATTGCCCGTGAATGTTGACTGCGCATTATCAATGATTGTTTCCCGTGCACCGATAGGCATCGCAGTCTACAGCAGCTTTACTTACTACGGCTGCAAATTCTTTTGCTTTTATTTCCAGCCCGACTATATACCCGCGTGCTCCCGCCATTATTATAATCGCATATCCTTGATGCTTATAGTGGACGTGCCGGTGCAAAAACGTTTCGTCTAGACGAGAAAAATTTCCACCGCTTTCCTTGAAACGCGTTCCCTCTCGTTCGCCAGACGATCGCAGGTTGATCGCTGGTGACTCTGGTGTTCTCCAACTTTCCATAAGTCGTATATGAGTCACGTGTCGGTCGTCGGATGTCTGCAGCTTTTCCAGAAGGTTCGCGATTAACGGCCGCAAACAGTCGCGCGTCGTAATGCCCTTATAATTCAGCAGGGCTGACAGTGGTAGCTCTTGCGGGTCGTGAGCCCACGCAACCAGAGTCGCGTGAATAATAGCGGCACGACGCGATTCTCGCGATATAATGAAATCCCGAGGCAGAGGGCTGCTTTCTACTCGCTCGTGAATGATCCTCGGCCCTCTATGATCTATAACGCGTCCCTACCTTGACCATACCCAATGTTCTTCTTCTTCTCGACCTTTGCCGATTTATCTTCCCTGCTCTCGTTCATTCGTTTATCCTTCTTTTGGAGGAATACGAAATCACAAAATAATAAATACTCTGTCGTTAAAATATCAATGCCCGAACCAGCGATCGCAATGTTCGACGTAGCATTTTAGTGTTGGAAATTGTAGGTCGCAGAACGACCGTAAGAAAGATATCAATGAACGATGAAACGTTTTTCTGTCTCGTTCAATGACGTATAATGATACACGAAGCTGGAGCTTGACGATTGCCTCGATCAATCAGACACGCCATTCCAAAGGAATAATGTGCCTCATTTTGATTCCACGCTAGCAACGCAGGATTAATTAGATTCTAGACCGGTAGACAGCATGTTAGCGGTCGGCTGGGTGCAGTGGGACGTTCGATAACAGCTTCATTCGTTCAAAGGCATTCCAGAGAGTACGGTAAATACCTGACTTGGTCGTCGGTGTTCAGCGAGGCTCTTGACACCACATTTTCTCGGCCGGAGAACTCTATGACTAGCTTTCTCCTTTGTTCCGCATAGCTTTTTTCCTTCATCCTCGCCTCGTTCTTTCTCCTTACAGTACGACGTTCCTTGCATTGTTTCGCAACTTTCTCCCGTATTTTCGATACGCTGCGCGCCGGCACACAGGAATTCGTGAAACGAAGAGACAAAAAACGCGGTACAAAGGAATCTTATTTATGGGTGATGGGGCGCGAATGCAAGTACGTTTCCGTTTCTCGATGTCCTCCGTTTCCTCGACGCGTGACCTCGGCCTCTCTCCACCATCATCCCTCAAAGTAGCCTCAGCGTACGATAGCGTAGGTAGGTTTGTTGAAACGTAGTAATTAAGTTTTCGTTACGCTTGTATTTCTCGTTAGGATATAAATTAGTTTGAAAATTCGAGAGCCCGCGACGTTCTGCCGATCCGAAAATGAACGTTTCATAATTTCAAGATGCCGTTACTTTCGGCAACGTCAGGCACGTACTCGCGGACGTCGGTAATCCAATAGCGGCATCGATCTTCCGGACGCTCGGACCATTAGACTCGACGTCAGTTTATTGGTCCACATATCACGCCATCGCCCAAGAGGATTCCCATCTCTCTCTTAACCTTTCCCCGACGCAATTTGATTTCGCTCTAATTACCGCTTCGGGTAATGTTTCTCGCGTGCACGCGGGAGCATACTCGACGGAATAAATTCACCTGCCGGAAATTCGACGGCGATTAACATAATTAGGCCAATAGCGTCCCGATCAACCACATAAATTTCTATCCTAGCCTGGTCTTGGTCGCACGAGCGCAAGCACACGTCCGCTACCATCAAGCCGTTCCTTCCTCGGCCAGCAAGCCGTTCCACAGACGCGTTATATATCGGTTTCTAGTAGGTTTCATCGAACAGGCGCGACCGTTCACTCAAACGCGCCCCGGTATTTCGGTTGCGCTTGCTGAAATATAGCCAATCTCGAGAATGCTCTTGTCTGACTTTAGATCCCCCTGCTCCGATTCGGTTCGCCCTCTGTTACCGCAGGAACAGGGCTGACGGTGGCATAATGCCTGGCCGGATATGCAAATCAATCCCGCAGTTTCCAATGATTTATTCAGCCTGTGCAATTCGTTTAAGTGTATCCTGATTCCATTTGGATTAGCCAGCCATTTTGGTTATTTGCAGCAGTCGAGCTTTTCCTACTGGCTCTCCTCCGGACGCTATTCTCTCTGTCGCTATCTTGCTCTCTTCTAGCCTGCCTCTGCTATGCTCTGTATCTGCGAATCGTGTTCGTTCATTTGTCCCGACGTTCTCCCCTGTATAGCCAGCCTCGTTCTCTCGCGCGACCTTTCCATCTTCAAATTTAAATATAAGTAAAAGGCTCTGCTAGCACAATCCGGGAATAGCACTTCGCTTTCCGGAGGGTTGATTTGCCTTGCATGAAGCTTAAGATGCTGCCGCCACCGTCGACGCCGCTGAAAATTCGTTGCACCGCGTACAGCTTCTCTCCGTCTTTTCCTATCTTCAACGTAAGAAGAACGATAGAACGAGGAAGAACCGGACGCGTCGCGACGCCATCCTGCCTTCTCTCTTTTCATTGACTTTTTGTTTCTTCAAACCCTGCCTGGCCCCTTCCTTCCTCCTTTGCCGTATCGTACTCTGCTCGCAGCTCGACACCCTCCAACTACCCCTCGCGTTTGAATTATCTTTTTTCCTGCGCGGTCTCTCGGTCCTTCTCTTTCTCTGTCTCGTTCCCTGTTCGTTCGCATTCCAGCCAGGCTCACGTATCAACACTGTATTTGCTGCACGGTTTTATGCAAATGTAATCAGATTATTTGCCATTTGCCCGGGCAAATTTTGTAGACGCCGTTTCAGGGTAACGTTAATAGGTGCGCATGCGTTCCGGCGTTTCCATACCGAGCAACGAACGCCTCGATTCCTTAATCGATCGCCGTCCCGTGTAGCATCGCTGATAAATTTCACTCCGTGATCGTGCTACATGTATCTTCGATTATCATTTTATGTTACGCCGTCGTATGAATAGCCGCGGACGATCACGCGTTTAATCGCCACATCCGCCCGTTTGCCCGTAGACGAATCAATTTATGCAACCCTTGCTCGATGGAAAACGAGGAAAGCGTAAATAAACGTCACGAGGAAATATTTGTCGCGATAACGTGAAATCCAGTACATAGTTTTCTGATTATGAGTCACCGTTAATGATTATTTGTGGCGTTACTTCATCGTTTATTCCAACGTTCCATGATAAACGTAATCTTTATGAAAGAAAAAGTTGGGAAAAAAGGAAAATGATAAGCCAGTGTACGCGTTGTCCTGCATGGCCTTCTGAAAGGTCTTCCGAGCTGTTTCCGTGCTAATACCATGTGGATTCTATCGATCGAAGCGGTCGGAGGTCGAAAACCTCGCCAAGTCCAGCAACGCGATCAGGCCCCGCTCTGAAACCCTAACGTTGCTTCGTGTAATTGGAGTGACCCCGTTTGACCGCGATAATCGCAGCCCCCTTCGACGGTGACCTTTTGGCTCTGTTCGTCGCGAAGAATCGCGTAATAATATCGTAATGACCGTCGGTATCAAGTAACTGGTAGCTTTCGATGACTACCGCTTATCGAGTTGCAGCCAAGTCGCCTACGATTTTTCATTTATTCTCTTCCATCTCGGCTCGTCAAATTTTCAATAAATTTCATCGACCACGAAAGCCACCAGCGAGATGTATTCTGAGACTATGGTCGCAGTGAATTTTCATGAATTTTTACGATCACAAATGGAAACCACGCGGAAAGCTACTTGCTAAATATCGTATTATGTTTCTTTCCTTTTTGTTAGGTTGTCCGATAAGTTTCGCGAGGAAATAATAGACGTTTTCTATTTTATATTATTCGAGACAAACACCGCGACGTTTCACGGACTTGGTCTCTCGTTTGTATAAACGTGCACAAAGACACTTTGCCAATACATTTTCAAGTATCCTATAATTGCATGAATCGATATCGATGGCGGGATGAATCATTCGTGAGAAGTTGATGGAAGTCCGCTTTAGAGCCCCATAGTTTTGGAGGGTGCGATCGGATCGTCAGAGAAAGTTGGACAAGTTTGCACACAAAGAGAGTCGGTCCATGAAAGTTCCGTTCGCAGACTTTAATCAGAGCAGCGTGCCGGTTTTGCCGCTCGTTCGTCAGACGAAGTTTAACGCAGTGGCGAAAGATTGCGTCCGCCAGAGGTTGTATTTTCGCGGCCTGTGGAATTGAAAGCTCAAACACCGACCATCCGTGTACGGTCGCACGTCGTGCTTTTAGATTGGATGTCATTCCCGCCAGCAGTTACCGCGGATTCGCATTTATTATCAGCAATTTAACTACTTCAACATCGCGCCGGCACCGCCATAAATATCAGCTACCGTATCCCGGAGAACGATCGTTGTTGCGATAGGGATGCACTAGATCGCGGTTGCACGACTCAACGGCAGAGAAGAGAGGGAGAGAGAGAGAGAGAGAGAGAGAGCACAATGAAACGAAGGCGTGGGGAGTGAGGTAGACGGAGAAAGAGACTGCACACAGGGATCGTGCGAGAGGAGGGATGAAGCCGACTAACATGGAGGGGGTTAGAAACGGGGGTGGGTTTCGACAGTGAAACAGAGATGGAATAAAGGAGATAGAGAAAGAGGGAAAGCTGGTCGAAATAGAGGACGATGGTAGACCGGCACACCGGGTTCCAGTACAGTCGACGGTGTTACGCTAGAGGCTATACTTATATCTATGGGCGGTGGTGCATGGTGTGCCATGATGGCAGTAACTCCGGAATCCCGGGGCTTAAACTCACCTCGCACTGAGGATCAGTGGGGAAACTTCCCGTACCGCGGCTTAAAGGCTTCGTGGTTGCTGCTCCCTTGCTTTCCAGGCACCGGCAGCAACTTTTCGCCATGTTAATGGCCGCAATATGATCATACGTGAAACGTTCGCTTATTTATACGCGTTTCCGTATCCTTCTCCTTCGAGTTCAAGTTGCGCAGTTTTGACGAAAGTACAGCCTCCAAGAGGTTGCTGAGTCTCGACTGCTTAGTAGAGCATCGTGTAAAGGAGCGTTTCTTCGGTTCTGCATCAGTTCACATTTTCAGTATCACATTTAGCTAATGTGTATTGATATACAGGGTGGTTTGGTAACTGGTGGTACAAGCGAAAAGGGGGTGATTCTACGCGAAAAAAGAAGTCGAAAATATAGAATAAAAATTTTTCGTTCGAGGCTTTGTTTTCGAGAAAATCGACTTTGAATTTTAGCTCGGTACGCGTGCATTTTCTCGCGTCTCGTTGTAACGAATCTCGCTGTAGATCGTTGTCTCGATGGATATTATCGCAGTTTAAGTTTGTCCTTGCCGTAACGGAAAATGTCGCCCATTCTGCCGAACCTTCTAATTAAATTTCTACGAACACTTTCTAACGTATTCGATTATTTTAAAGTACGAAAGGCTACAATAATCTTTTCTTTCAATTGCTCTCAACTTGCGATTTCTTCGGAATAGACAATTCAAGTGCACGCGTACCGAGCGAAAATTCAAAGTCGATTTTCTCGAAAACAAAGCCTCGAACGAAAAATGTTTACTCTATATTTTCGACTTCTTTTTTCGCGTAGAATCACCCCCTTTCCGCTTGTACCACCCTGTATATCGTTAGTAAAAAGAAAAGAATATTTTACGCACAAGCAGTAACACATATTACATAAACCAAATCGTTGTCTGGGAATTTTAATGTTTGCAAGTTTCGAAGAAGATGCTCGAGACGATTTCTATGTTGCAACCCCCCGGTAAACTGCATTTACTTTCTTAAAAGTTGTTTCCCAATAATTTACGTTTCTAGTACTGAATCTCCTAATGTCTCTTCATCGAAAAGGAAGAAAGAAATCCTTGTAGAGAAACAGTAGTCCGTGTTATAGGTATAAGTTAAATGGTTCCCTTCTAGTTTACTGCATACTGTACAAAGACTGCATTCACGGCCCTCGCTCGAAGAAGCTGATCCCGCTTCTACAGGGTGTACGAATCAGCCGTTCGCGCTGCTGTATTTCACGGTGGATTCCTTTTTATAGAAAACGCTGCGTTTTATGCGCGTCTGAAAACTTACGGAACTATTCGAGATAAAGAGAGATATTACCTCGTAGAAGTTACGTGGTACGTAGACACAGGCCAGCGAAGGATAGTCGAAGAGGGTGAAGTTGGTCCAAGTATAAAAGTGCGATTTCCAAGCCGAATATTCCAACAATTCCGACGAGCTTTTTCACTCGGCTTTTCCTTCTCCGCTGTTTGCGTTAGCCGCGTAGCTCGATTCTACGACGTGGCCATATCCTCCCACGCTCTCGAGATCGAAAGATGTTGAAAGAGAGATGCACGATCGCTAATAAAGACATTAATATTGACTGGCAAGTGTATCTCGATGTGCCGGAAGGGCAAACGCGATTCGACTTTGGGATAACACTTGGGAATAGAATGGTCGGTCACGACAGGAATAACATTTAAGAATAAAAGATGAGACCACAATGAAACTGCCTATTGCTTATTCATAAGGCGCAGGAACGAGGTATTGGTGTAGTACCGGTTTTATACACACCGGAACGACGTACATAACGAATCGGATTCTTACGTTTGTGTTTCCGTTTCGCTGAAACTTTCCGCGAAAAAATAAACATCCGCAAAGTTTAAAACGTCTGCCGCTCCGACCATGTCCATATTTTAATCCAACGTTCCTTTGCGCGTTGTGTTTTTGCAATGAAAATTCCGCGCAGCCGTGAATTGGCCGGGGCAAAAGCTGGAAGAAATTGTAGCAACGAGTTTTCAAAATAAATCGCTCGATAAAAGTTGCATAAAGTTATTTCATCGTAAAAATTTCAGAACGTGTTCTAAATTTAGCTGCACAATTCGAGCCACTTTTGTTAGCAGCGCCGCGCGTATTGTTGCCTGTTTATTTCATCTCGATCTCGTAAATCAAAAATCAAATAAAGTTCATTGTACGGGAAGAACCACGGCCAGAGTTACGATCGTTGGGAAAACGACGAGATTATGTCTTCCAAATGTGCACGTCCATTCCAGGGAAAGCGAGATTTCCTCTTCTAAACGAAGGGCAGATGTCGATGGCGACTCCATTGGAAAAACAGGTTCCATGGGGACCTCTGGCAGCACGTCCATAATGGTTCCACCCCTAGAAGCTCCATGTTACCGTTACAAAAAGGGCGAATGCCGCGGCCGGAGAAACGAATGGTCGAATATCAGGTTACTCTTGTACAGCGGCTCTGTAACAACCTCCCACATCCGTAACAATTCCCCTGATTACTTCCCCACTGGCTTACAATTTGCCAATTTACTCGAAAAGCCTATAAAGTATCGTCGCACAGCTACCATCGCGCCCTACATTGGCGTTGTCTCGCCATATGCAGCCTACGAGATATCACATACATCTTTCTTCTCCCAGTTTTTCCTGCTACGTTTTGTTTCTGCCGCGGATCGCACCTATCGATGGCCCTTTTCCGTCACACAAGCCAATGAATCTATGTCGAGTTTAGGCAAGCGAGAGATCTCTGTGCGAGACGATGTTCATGAATCGGAGGATCATGTTTTTTCTTTTTTTTTTTTTTTACAAGTACTTTACGATCAATTCTGGCATTGAGAATTTTGAGCAAGCTTCTCATGGCTAATTATTTAGTTTATTTCTAGCTGAGTCTAGTGTTTTGGTCTAACGGATAGCGTTTTCTTGGCCCGCGCATCTGCTCCGACGTATCACGTAATTTAGTTAATTAGGGCTTTCGGTGTTTGTCGAGGTCTCGAGGTGGCGATGTATTGCTTCGTTGGTAACATAGCAGAGTTTTCGAAGTTGAAGTATTTCAATGTTGGAGAAGCACCGTGTAACTGGATTTTAGTTTATTATTTCTTAGTTTATTTAGTTGGATCTCTTTATTCAAAATAATGGAAGATCATTTTTCCTGCCACTTTCATTTTTCTATTTACTTACATCTTGTTCCCTTTTCTTATTATTGTCTTAAACCTTTGTTACAGTATTTTATGATTAATTATTTGCTTGGTATATGTGATAGAATTCTTTAACTAAGTGAGTTAAATGAGAAGGAAAATTCCAAATTTTTGCTTAAAAATATGACTTTATTCAATTGGGCATTCAATTGGTTTTGCCATCTTTCAGTGTCATAATTTCATGTTCATAAAACTTCTGACTTTTGCCAGCAACAAACTCAATTGGAAGCGTGAAAGTATTTCAATGTTGGAGAAGGACCATATAACTAGATTTTAGTTTATTTTTCTATTCAAAATAATGGAAGATTACTTTTCCTGCCACTTTCATTTTTCTATTTACTTACATCTTGTTCCCTTTTCTTATTATTGTCTTAAGCCTTTGTTATAGTATTTTATGATTAACTATTTGCTTGGTATATGTGATAGAACTCTTTAACTAAGTGAGTTAAATGAGAAGGAAAATTCCAAATTTTTGCTTAAAAATATGACTTTATTCAATTGGGCATTCAATTGGTTTTGCCATCTTTCAGTGTCATAATTTCATGTTCATAAAACTTCTGATTTTTGCCAGCAACAAACTCAATTGGAAGCGTGGAAGTATTTCAATGTTGGAGAAGGTTCCATGTAACTGGATTTTAGTTTATTTTTCTATTCAAAATAATGGAAGATTACTTTTCCTGCCACTTTCATTTTTCTATTTACTTACATCTTGTTCCCTTTTCTTATTATTGTCTTAAACCTTTGTTACAGTATTTTATGATTAACTATTTGCTTGGTATATGTGATAGAACTCCTTAACTAAGTGAGTTAAATGAGAAGGAAAATTCCAAATTTTTGCTTAAAAATATGGCTTTATTCAATTAGGTATTGTCTCATAAAACTTTTGATTTTTGCCAGCAAAAAACTGAATTGTTATACCCCATTGTATTATTTAATCAATTATCGGCCTATATTTTTTAAATGCTTGTTATGCTGTATGTATTTTAGTCGAACTGCAATGATCTCTTATTCTTCATGTAAAATATCAAATTTCGATTAAATTGCTTTTCAAAGACTAATACCCAGTGACGTGATCGAATTTTCTACGTGGAACTGTATCTTCTTATTTGTCAAATCCTTCATCCTTACGTTCTATAATTTTTAAATTTTAGATCACATTAAGAACGTACCTCTAAAGCGATAGAAACATATTCGACGTTAATGCAAATAGTAATCTAAATTAAATTCTAAAAAGTGGATACCTTGAAAAGCTGCCTATTTCTAATTTCCAATTCGCTTTTCAATTCGATATCGATGTTTTACCTTTGTACGCGTTTCTCAAACGTCTATTTCATATACATATCACTGTTAATGTCGTTCATATCGTTGATCTTTTCCACTTGTTTTAGACTGTGCAAGTATTATATCGTATTACTATGGTCGAAGGTATAAAAATGAAAGAAAGTATAAAACAGTCAAAAAAGTCATCCATTGTTTTCACAATGCCAACGGCTAATTACAACAGATTCTGATTGAATATCGCTTCGAAATACTTTTCTTTGACAAATACATGGCAAGCACGAAGTGCCTTTGGAAGGGTAGAGCGAGCGAACGAGACTGCAGCTACGTTTGTTTGTCATCTGCGTTATAACTTCGTTTGCCAGCCATTGATTACAGGCCGGGTACACGGTGCCTTATCTTGCCCTTACACGCCTGGGGATCAGGATCCCCACGGTCTTTAAATGTCTCGTACATCCCCGAAATTAATATCTGTTGGTCCAATATCATCCGTCGTACGCGCGCCATTCTTGAAGCTTTGCCTGGGAATTACAGAATTGCTTTATTAAACGGAACGCTCTGAGCGATTTTACCCATTATTTCCCTTGCCTAGTTTTTCCTACGTATTTTCCTCCCCCGGCAGCTTTCACGTGGGCCGACTTGCGCCCGATGGAATCGTTTCGCGGATGAGGGATCATCGATGATCGTTAGGCCGTACATCCAACTGCTAACGATCTTTGCCCGTGGAAAAACCAGCCTACCGATCGTTCGTTCAACGAGATTAAGAGCAAGTGAAAAAAGCTCGTTAATCTTCGCCTTCTATGAATAGAAGCGAAGCAAGAGAAGAAAAGATATGGAAGAAAAATGGAACGTTTCAAAGGCATTGCTGTACCGGTCGTCGGAAGGATAAAGAGTAACGTTGGCCACGATCGACCAGCAACGGCACATTGAACCGCTTCCTTTTACCAACTAATTATACGAACGACGCGATTCTCGTCTCGGAATCGAGCAATCTGCCGTCTCGGCCGACCGGCACTCGGCTGAAAAACGTGCAAAACGAACGGTCTGCCGGCAAATTGCATCTAAAAGTCGATCGGTGCGCAAGTAGGAATTTTCGATACTCGGATCGGTAATTTTTTGACGCGAATACGAGCCGCATACGCGGTATATCGTATGCTTAATAACGAAGCCCTGAGAAGATATTCGGCTCACGGATGATGCGACGATGATGATCCGCCATCTCACCGCAACTTGGGAGGTCCGCTCTTGATATCCCCCCTCTTGATCCCCTCGCTTGGCCTTCCACCCATTTCTTCTTCGTACACGCTTCACTCTTTCACTTCCCCCGGCCCTTCTACTCGCTCTTTCCCCTCCATCTCTACCTTTGTCTTCCCTCTGGCCACCTCTGTCCTTTTCCACCTTTCCTCTTTGGTTGCTCTGCCTCTACCTTCAAGAATCTTCCATCCCTACCCTCAAGTTCACGTTCACGTTCGCGTTCGCGTTCTCATCCTGTGTGCCCGTGGCTCGCTAATCCCTCTTCCTCTTTATCTTCCTCACCAGTTGCTCGATTCGCCCTCTGCGTCTTATCCTCGTCCTCTTCGTTTCGTCGTGTTCCACCGCGCGCCAGCTAAACGTCTATTCTCTCGGTCGTCTGCTCGGCATAGTCCAGACATACCCGTAGCAGCATCGACCAGCTTCGATCATATTTTTTGCATCGGCAATGGAAAAGAAAATAAGACACCGGGAACGTGCAGTCGTCGGCTATGGATGGCGTTTTCATCCTCTCGCGACACACACACACACACACACACGATACTGAAGCTGAAGACGAAGCCGGTGCGCGACCGTTCCTCCAGCTCCAACATTTTCTTCCCACCGTTTCCTCAACGATATGTATCTCTTTGACTCGTTTTCCAGAAGAAATTCATCTCATCTCGCGACGAGAAAAATTCGATAGCCTGCTGTTATTGAATTTATCATTCCCCTGCAAGCGGAATATTCTCGTCCCGGAGAAGCTACACGAAGGATATTTATTTTAAACGTTTCTTCCTTTATCGTTATTATTATTACGATAAATTCCAACTGGCTGGAAGTTGCTGCAAAGGCGAACATACTTCAACTTCGTCTGGATAATTATAGCCGATCGAAGGTCCCCCTGTAATCACGTTTTTCTGCTTACGAGGACTTCCGAATCCTAATTTGGTGTGCGTTAAACGCATCGAACGAGACGGGCGCGGACAAGTCCGCAGGAAGTCGCGATCTCGTAATTTGAACGAAACGAGCCTCGATTCCGAATCCGCTGGAATTAATAGCTACCCGTGTTCGTTGATGGATTCGCGAGAGCCGGGCCGAGGGGACTCGCGTCAGGCGAATCAAAGCCGAGGACTTGGGGTTGGGGGTGGGGGCCTGGTTCTGGTAAAAACAGGCAGAAAGGTATGTCGAAAGCTGGAAGGTGGAGAGGCCTTCTGCCAGGGGTAATCTGAGCGAAAGAGAGCGTGTCTCGGGTGGAAAGGAGGAGAAGCGGCGAACGTAGCGGCGGAGGGGGCCGAAGGGGGCAGAAATGGCGGGTCCGACGTAAACGCAACCGCTGCATCGATAAACGTAACGTCGGTAATAACTGGCAATTTGCGAGAAGGACTTTTAGTTAGGCAGTACGCGTAAGTACTTGGGTATTCGAGGAGAGCCAGAGGTGTGCCAGGCAAAGGGGTAGGAAGAGGAGCGAGAGGAAGGAGAGAGAAGAACACGGGGTGGCGAACAGCGTGGCGGAATGGTGTGGGTCGCACTCTTCTCGATGGGATGGGAGTAATTGCCATGAGAAGGGGCTGTTCGCTCGCGTCTTACCGGCATTTTGCGACAGTGTTGCTGATATAAAACTGGTCGTCCGAGACGTCGCGGAGGGTGCAGGCACGCAGCGGATCTGGCTTCGGAAAATGTTTTTCTTTATTAGCTTCCTTCGTCTCTGGCCGCTTAGCGTTCGTGTACGCCAAATTATTATCCTGTTTACCGATATTTTTTGAACAACACGTGATTATGCGTACTACACGTTGATAGGTGTACAGGGACGAGCAAAAAGCAGCGCTCTATGAATAGAAACCGTTTAGCCCGAGACCTGCCCCCTTGCGCGCAAATTTTTCCTCGCCCTGGCTGTATACTTTGCAACAACATCGTGAAAGTGATATACCCCCCTTCGCCCGCATCCAATCCAACGTAATGAAGTTTAAACGATAATAACGATCTGCCAGGACGAGAACCGACCGATCGATCGAGCGAGCGAGAAGGCAAAGGAAGAGAGAGAAGAAGGAGCAGAAAGAAAAAAGGGGGTGAAAAGAAAGAAAAAGAAAGGAAGGAAACAAAAACACCTTGTTTGCTCCGAAGATAACGTAGCTATACCGGCTATTATTCCAGTGAGCCCGAACGTGTTTAGAGACCCTACTGTCGGTGAGAAAAGGCTAAAGATATCTTCATAACGACTTAATGTATTGGGCGTGGGGCGGCCTAATGACTACCTGCGCGTCGACCTTTATGCGCTAGTAGCACGTGCATGTTACTATTATCAATCTATAAATATACCGATCGTCCTTGAGCGATCCTACTATATCGCTCTCCCTGCGATTATCGTCGAAACTGTTGCCGCCGCGCAGCAAAATTGTAGATAAGTCGTAAACGCGCAACTACTTTTCAGATCGAGCGTCCGCCAAACTTACTCCGGCTTTTTCCTTTTTTCCTTCCGACATTTTTCTTGCTTTACGATCGCGCGCCGGCCAACTTCAGCGATGGCGAACTTTAACGAACGTAAACTTCTCTTAACTCGCTCGTACGGAATCACGTCGATGCATCGCCGTTGCGAAAGTTACTTGGTCGAATCGTTCGAAAAATACGGCGATACGGTAATTGTAACGATAAGCAAAATATAATACAAATAGGAAGGAACGCAGCGGCGTGATAAGGAACACGATGCTCGGGACGAAAAGGGGTAGTTTTATCATCGGCATCTCCTTGTGGCGCTTCCAACGAAGATAAATCCTCGACGTTCGCGTGTCGGCTTCCGAATCGATTCATCTTTCAGCAGATAAAAGCGTAATTTGTTCGGTTTTACAAATGACGCGCGACCGCGATGGCGATTGCCACGTGCATCTCTGCGTTTACTCTCGCGGCTTATCCTCCGTGCTACGGTACGAGCACCGCCTTTCACGCGTAATCTTAATGCATTAAGATACCGGCGATGTTATTGACGCTGCAACGGCAGCGCAAATTAAGCCGATCTTAGTTCTACGTTAATAAAATCGAACACGGTTATTAACGGACCGCGCATCGATAATCGGCGTCAGCTCGATGAAACGCGGACGTATCTCGTAACCCTTGGAGTGCTATGGGCGCGTATACGCGTCTGGCGAAAGCTATCGCTGTGGACTAAGGACGCGTATATTCGTTTTCTGCAAGTGCCCGGCATGGACTAAGGACGCGTGTATGGGTTTGTCAATTTTTCCCAACACCTATGCAGAAGTAACACTATTACGTTTGCGTGAGATAAATATAAACGCATTGCTTAGTAACGGCGGCAAACAAATGCCAATAATGCCTCGTTGTAACAGTTGTCTACCTGTTTCGCGGACAGTCGCATCTAATTATCAAGAAGGAAATGTGTCGTTTGTGTGAAAAATAAGGATTATGTATGGATAATTGTTTTGAAATTTTGCACGCACAATTGAATTATCAACTTGTTTTATATTTGCCAAATTTAGTTTTCTAGTTTATTAGCCAAATTCCAGTTAACTGTAAATTTCAATGTCTATAATAAATAATTAAAAATAACTAAAAGATAACGCTCTTGGATCGTTTAATCTCTTGCAAAGGAATTACTATAACTTATTACGATTTGCGCTTTGAATGGTCGATCAACAGAGTTCGGTCTAACGAAAAAGTATTCCGTCCACAGGACCGCATAGGCCGCGAGTATCCAGCAATCAAAGGGTTAACGCTACGATCGACGATCCGCCGACGCGGCGATAAACCTTAAACGTACCTTCGTGTCTAGTGTTTCGTTGGTTGATGGCGTTCGTTTTAAATGGAAATTTCATATTTTCTTACATGCCGGTGAATGTAAATATGTAAAAATATTTATGACATTCGTGAGCCGATAGGACGTCGTTAAAAAGAATTTTACAATGCATATTTAACTCTTTCGTCGAGAAAGTTTATAAAAATTCGACCGATATGAAAATTTCATTTCCATTAATTCGCTGCAATTTCTCCATAAATTATTTCTAAAAACGTTCCGCGTGTCCTTTTTTTTTTTTTTTGCTAAAAGGTAAAAAATAGAGAAAAAGGAATTTATACAGCCGACTATGACGTACTACGACGAATGACCGCGAAGAGAAACGTAGTGAGCCGTGTAACGACGTTCTGTCAATCGCGCGACCCGGACTAGTACGACTCGAAAAATGCAAATGTCCACGCGTGTTTTTCCACCGTGTCATCCGTGCACTTCGTTGCCGTTCCATTTTCTCGCGGACGCGCTGCAATTTATTTATCGCGTATTATATTTGCAGGAATAGTTGTCAGCCACGGGGCACCGGCGAAAAATATAGATTTTCATTCGACGCCATTCACGCCCATCTCCGATATCCGCCGATTTATATCTGTTTATTCTGCCTTTATCGACGATTGATCTGCGCTGTGTTTCTTCCGAGGTCGCCTTCGTTCGGCCACAGACCGCGCGATATTTCCAAACGAGTTTTCTCTCTGCTCGAACGCAACGTACACCAACGGTACGACACTTGACCGTCGATCGGGCCGGCTTCATGGACAGAACAATACTTCCGGTTGGTTTATACGACCCCCGCGGTGAGAGAGAGTATTTGCTTTTGCCGGTGCACCGGCAAATATCACCTCGCTCTCGTATTTCGCGATTCCATTTTATTTACGATAAAGTCGCTGCGGCGTCACCGACGCTGCTTGCTGGCAGTGGTGCGTCTGTATGCGCGCCTGTATTTTCCACGTGTAGATGTATGGGCCACGAGAGGGTAGCGCGCGGGGACGATGTCGCGGCGGTTGGTTTTCGACGGGGCGAGAGTTGAGTTTTTGCCGTAATAAAACGCGCCTATCTAATCAAGCCCGGGCGAAATTGATGGGCCAGCAACCATTATCGCCGTTATGGAACGCGCGCATCTATCAGCGGGCTGAAGTGGCGTTGCGCGCCAAAGATTTTCCTATTGTCACTGGCTTTTCCGGGGCTTTCTCTTCCACCAGCGCGATATTCGATTCTCCGTGCACCCGGTGCGCCGCGCACACCGCTCCATAAGTTTGATCGCGTTAAAATGCACTTCTCGTCCTCGTTTTTCCGCTCGTCGAATGGTTACGTGGTGCGTGCGCGTGCACTTCGCCGTCGACCAGGAATAACGAAGCTCGCGCGTCCAGCTTCTATCACGTTGCGATAAGTAGCAGCTCGTTTAGGCACGCTGGCTGCGTTTACGCCTTTGAAATACAGCCAGCATCGAGCGACGTTTAGCCCGCCGCGAATATCCACGCGTTTTTTAAACCGCGGCTTTCGATCTAACGAGCTTTCCATTTCGAGGGAACCGAGCCGTTGCCTTTCGAACGAAGGGTTCGGATATGTTAACAATTGGACGCGTGCAGGAATTACGACAAATTAGTATGTTTCCCTTTCTTTTGAAATGCATAATGGCAGCTAAGATGCCGAAGGCTTGGCGCGTCCGATCGACGCTGCGATACGACTCGCTTCGTTCGAATTTAGGCGCGAACCGGTCGTTGCCTCTCTCGTTCTCTTATAGGTATCTTCCTTCCTTTTCCCTTTTTTCCTTTTCCCTTACCGCGATCGTTCTCTTCCGACCATGTGCCGTTGCTAACGACCACGAGGCTTCGCGCTAGCTGGAAGAGCGCGTTTTCCGAAAGTGCTGGCACGCGGTTGATTCTGACATCGTTAATCAGCGTGGCAACGATCCGCTGCGTTAAAATTCGACGTGTATCGGAAGAGAACCGAAGGCGGAATTTATTGGCGAAACCTGCACATAAAGGCCAATCTGGCTGGCAACATGGCGCGTTCGTGAAAAAGAGGGAATGGTGGGGCTCCTGGGGGAGGAGTGGCACGGTAGAAGAGCAAGAGGGGAGGGCGTGAGGGATGGAGGTGGGAGAGGGTAGGAGGTGAGGGATAGAATGAAAAAAGAGTCTCGTCGCGGGGGCCGGCCCCGCGGGGACTAATTTTTATTTTCCCTCTTTTCCTGTAAGTGCTCCGCGTCCACCTATTTCTCATAAATTTGAATTAATTTACATGCATTTGAATTTAATGCACCGCCATACTTTATCAAAGCAATTAAGCTTTTAAGCGCGCATTTGCATTAATCCAATGTTTACAATTACGGGTACGGATCTGTTCTTGTCTCGGGCCGAAGCGGCGAAACGCTGCGAGCCTCCGGGCGGCGGCCACGGTGGACGCGACGAGGCGCGGCGGTTTGCCGGGGCCTCCTCTCCTCTCCTCTCGTCACGTTCTACGTGAGCGGAGAATAGATGCTAGAATTTTTTCGTGACGAGAGAAAAAGAGAGAGAGAGAGGCAGGGAAACGAGGAACACAGGGAGAAAAAGAAAGGAGACAAGGCATGATAGGGCGCGCGAGTGGGACAGGCAAGAGGGGAAAAGAAGCAGAAGAAAAATATTCCGCGATAGTGTAGTCGGCTCTCGCCGTTCCGACGTTGTTAAGTCGAGGCATCGGATTTACGATGTTTCCTGGGCAAAAATGCAAACGATCCGCCGATGTTTCGAGCCGCGCGACTCCGCGCTCCCGCTTCTTCCGAACGTCCATGCGGAAAAATAATAATTCGCGGCAGAATGCTCGCGCGATTAATTAGCGCCGCCGTAAATCACCGTCTCGTACACGGTTGACGGACAGGGAAAAGGGGCAGAGAGAAGTTTGTCCGTTAGAAATGGGCCGCGTCCACGGCAAAGGTTATCGCTAATTGACTGGAGCGTGAAAAAAACGCGAGGAGCTCTGTTGAATCGTAAATTACTTGGCGCGCGCGCATTCACCGAGCGAACGGTTACGAGCAGTTAATTGAATGGGCGCGTGTAACGTGTTAATGAAGTTATCAATCATCTGCCTGATCAATATTAATGATTTTCTAGACGCTGGCTTTGCTCGGTGCTCACGCTGCTTTCGATCTAATCTGCGGCGCAAGACGTTGTTATGAGTAATGGCGCGGCATTAACGATACCAGCGTATCCTGTAATTCGTGAAACGCGCGCCATTTATTGCCGCGTCCGTCGAATTAAATCCTTTCGTCGATTCTAAACCAGGCGTTTTAATAATGAACCCGAGTACGTGCAACGATCCTTCTATCTTCCTCTTTCTCCGCGTGGTATCGTGTAACCTCGCCAAGGTCCCGTACTTTTCTCCTTCGAAAGATCGATCAGAAGGAAGGAAAATTACCCTGTTCGATGGCTGTACTTCGTTCGATCACCGTCCAAGAAGATCGTTCTTCGCCGAGTAATCGGTTGTTCTTTGAAGATTGCATTGATCGCGAGTCGTAGAGACGTGCCTGGAGACGGCGAGGCGGAAGGACGCTGGTCGACGAAAGGCTACAATTTTGAATTTACTTAGAAAACAGGATTCCGTATTGGCGTCCACGTGAGCCGAACGACGAGAGTAAGGGGCTCGGCTATTTGCACCGTTTGGATTTCACGCGTAATCACCGTACCGGCGCTGCTGTTAAGATAGACGATGCGACCTCGCGGCGTGCGTATCCTCGAAGCCAGGTTTCGAATCGGCGGAAAAAGCGAAGCAGCTGGCGCGCCAGCAATCTCGCTGCTGCAGATGTACGACGCGACCATAAGTTTGGCCTGCGCGTGCTAATCCTGTCGCATTTCTCTCGAGCACGAGCGTCTCTGGCCATTTTATGATTACATGACACTTAAGATCACATGCCGCGGTGCAGCGAGTATTTTACGCAACTTGAAAGTACGTCCACTGATTTTGGATTTGCTTCTCAGAACGTTTCTAGCTGCGGCCTGAATTCCGCTACCGAACCTCTCTTCCATTTGCCCTGTTGCGCCGAGATCTTACAAAGTTAAGCATCTCCGGTGTTCCGCGTAACGCGTCTAATTTACGACGCCTCGCCTCGCTCTTGATATCCATGGTAAAGGCTAACTTGCGCCGAACGGTGTTTGAGTTAGCAACTTAAATAGTTGGCGAGTAAACCGTAGAACGTTTCAAAGATCGGAGTTGCACGTTGCCAAAGGCGGTGCACGGATGAAAAGAATCTTCGATCGTTTGCCGTTTCGCTGAAAACTGCCATCGACGAGTACGAGACTTTCGCTCGTTCGTCGATATTGCCGGCAATTTCTCACTTTGAATTATATTCCCCGTATATCTGATGGCGAAATGATCTCCGGCGAATCGAGACGATAGCGGCGGGGACACGCGGGATCGAGGTGGCATTTTCGTAGAGATGGTAGCGGATTCAAAGGCGGTCAGTGGCGCATTGTCGCTATGATTTATGCTGATTAAGACTGTGGTAGGGAACGTTATCGCCGACTTGTAAGTCATGGGCAGGTAGAGGGCGACTTGTGAGTTGCAAGGTGGCTGGGGCTACAAGCCGCGGCAACGCGGTGTCACAGTGTCGTGCGCGGTAATTTAATGCGCACCAAGGTTTCTGCCGTATAACGCATTTATACAGGCTATGGCTGGATCCCTGTCGCCTCCCCTGGCTTTCCCGTGCTGTCGCTCCATCTCCCTTCGTTTCTCTCGCTTCGGAGACGCTACATCGTAAACGCGAGCGCGCGCGGCCATAGGTAGAAGGTTAGTACCTATAGGTATAATATAGGGAGTGTAGCGAAGCCCTATTCAAAGCGGATGATTCAGTGGCCGCTGCTGCGTCCGGATAAGATCTCGTTGCGCACCGCCTCGTTCATCTTAACCGCGAGTCTGGCCAACCTGTAACTACGTAACCGTCCCACTCGCCGATCCCTCTTTCCGTGTCCATCTCCCGCGTCGAGGAATCGCGCGAACGAGTTTTACGCTGTCGCGATATTCTTTGGCCGGAATTGCCAGACTTTTTCCTTTTTTTTAGTCAGCGCAACTTCGTTCGTTCGGATAAAGAGGACAAAGGGAACGCGAAGACGTTGGATTCGCTGGAAAGCTACCGCACGGATCAAGAGATATAAAGAACGAAAGGGAGAAGGGTGGTGGTATTTCGACTATTTTCACGGGTTACACCTGGCTAGGTTAAAAGTTTCATTTTCATAAGGCTTCCTTTTGCTTCCTGATTCCCCATTTGCATAGAACATTCCGCAGCAAGCAGCGCGTCTATATCGGTCCAGCGGTAGATCGTAGATCGCCTTGCCGCGATATATCACGTCGAAAATCCCAAAGGTTACCTACTTCCATTCTACGATCGTGGCTGCTACGCTGAACCCGTCCGGACGCCACCAGATCCCCGAAAAGCCTCGGCCGAACGTGTTCTATCTGGCGAAAAAAGAGCAATCGTACGGCTGTCTCGAAGCGACCGCCGTGTTCTCTCTGCTGTTCGGTGGTTTGGCGCCGTGGCTGGTTGGTGCGCCGGTGAAAATCGGGAAAAACGAGGCTGCGCCAGCGGAAACGCGGCACCGACGAGCCGCAGACTAATCGGTCGCCGCGCACACCCGATTCCCCTGCATTTTCCAGCACGCCAGAAAAGTTGCCGGTCCAGGAACAGTTTTGGCAGCCGGCTAGCACATCG
Source organism: Bombus terrestris (assembly GCF_910591885.1). Classification (NCBI taxonomy): domain Eukaryota; kingdom Metazoa; phylum Arthropoda; class Insecta; order Hymenoptera; family Apidae; genus Bombus; species Bombus terrestris. Next base: position 2,756,235 of record NC_063286.1, read on the forward strand.
TGGCGGCACGCGGTGCCCGGATATCGCGAATGGTGTGCTCCTTAGAAAGAGACAGAACGATAGAACCAGTTCCCTCCAACTTTCCATGATTTATGCGAGTTCATTATTATTTTCATGCGACGGGATGATCACGCCCCTTAGCCTAGTCTCGCTACTCGCGAGAATCCACAAATACCAGCACGAGACCCCGTCCAACGAATAATGGAGTTCTACTTCCTTTTTTCCGCCACCTGCTCGTCCATTCTCGGTTATTAATGGGAGTTACGGAAGGAAAAGAGTTGGCGGCATCTTTTATCGATCGACGTCGGTGCACGCTCGTCAGGATGGGCCAACGTGACGCTACCACCGCCGGTGCATCGTCCCTAGCGTCCTCTCGCAACGTGCAATTGCCCGGCCGTTGCAAGTGAAACGAATCAAAAGTTACTGTTTAATTTATTCAAGCGGCCCGCAGGTTTTTCGACTCCGGCCATCATCCTCTCACCGGTCGGCTGATTTTTGCATGCATTTTTCATGCACCCAGCGTCCGACTCGCTGAGCTGCACGCCGCGCCATCATTTCGCTCCACCCCTTATTCCCACTATTACCCGGAATACGTAGGATCAGGCAGAATTTGCAGCTCGCGGGTCCCAAAATTTCTGCCTCGGCCAGTTAACGGGGTGGACCGTGCGGTAATTGAACGGCTGGAAGTCGCCGAGACTGATTTTTCGAGGGGAAACACCGTGCACAGCTCCTCGTTGGGAGAGCCGGCACCGGGCATTCGAGGACTTCGGTAATCATAGTTTCTTGCCGTTAAGCGTGATGGCGTCTTGGTCGTCGAAACCGGCTCTCCCCACCGTCTTTCCGTTTGCCGTGGTACACTTGCTGGTGGGGGGCCCCCCGTCGGGGCCCGTCGAACTTGGAGTAGCCGAAGAAGCACGCTCAGGGTCCCAGCGCTCTCTACGCCCCCTCCGTTCGTTCCGCGTACAGCCAGTTTCGTAATCCGTGTTTCCTTGCGAATTATCGAATAATCCAATTCCGTCCTACCGTTTACCTTTCTCTTCTCGCCGGGCCTAGAGAAACAACAGATTCGTACAGGCTAAGTCAGGGAACGTAACCGGTCGATCGGCATCTTCTCATCTGCATCTTTCTGTCCCTGTTATTATTAGCACGGAATGAGCCATAAGCGGTTCGCCGAATCTTAGAAATGATGGGAAATGCAGCGCGTCTGGACAACGGCCAGCCGGGCAAAGTTTGACGACGTGCATCGACGATCGGTGAAGTTCGCTACTCCTTCGGCTAACCAAGCGACCCTGGTTGACTGGAGATCGCGGTGAACGGAAAAAAGATGTCGTGCAACGATGTAATCGACGGGGGCAGGAATAGGCGATTTACATTCGACGATTCACCGTTGCAAGCCACGGGCTTGACGAAACGAACGGCCATCCACGTCGACCACTTGCAAATTATCGAATCATCTAGTCCGGTACTTGTTAACTGGTACAAGTTAAGTCATTACTGCGGAATGCAGTCGTGCAGCAACATGCATTATACATTTATCCGACCCTATTGTAAGTCTACGACGCGCTACCGTGCAACTAGCCGGTATGCTCCTCGTGGCCTGTCCGATCATCCATCGATACGGTTCCAACCCTTTTGAAAATTATCTGGTGCCAGGGGTTTGTGCCTCGTTAACTTACGCTCCAGCTGATCGTCTCTACCCTCGGACGCTCCATTGTTTCCTGACAGTTCTTCTTCTTCGCCGTTCGGCATTCGCATAATTCATAAGAACGTCCATGACGATAGGATACATGGGATCGGATATTTCGTCACAATTCGGACGGCAGTGTTTTGTTATCGTATTAAAATTCAGACAACGAACAATTAGGATAAGAAGGAAGCAAAAAGACCAGCTACGAAGACAGCTTCCTTCTCGTCCGTCGTTCTTATCTCGAGGATCGAACGGACAATTCTGCGAAGGGGAAACTCTCGCGTCAAATCTGATCTATTCGAACGAATCGACTAACGAGGCAGATCGCAGAGATGCGCGAAAACGTGGAGAAAAACGGCTGCGGCGTGGCAAGTCGAATCGTTCTTTGTGAGGCAGAAAGTGCGCGCGTGCACTGCGCTCCCTCCTCGTCCCTCTCGCACTCTTTCTCCTTCTCTGTGTGTTCGTCCGTCTGTGCTCGAGGTCTGTGCCCATAGAGTTGGAAATAAGGCGGCAATAAAGCATATGTAAAATATATTCTGGAATTCCTTTTAGGACGCAGATATATGGGTGGTTGGTGGGTCGGTTGCCCGCTGGTAACCGCGTCCCCCTTGCACGTCCAACGAGGGATATACACGCGTGCTGGCCTTCGTATGCGTGTACCAACCGCGTGAGTTTATAGATGCGAGCCGATGTAAGTAAGACAGACGATCCGTTTCGTTAGAGGGTGTCGCGGGGTTACCCACCTGTATCAAACTCTACCACCATCTTCCTCGCCGAGCCGAGTCCACCGTCTTTTTTCGTCTTCGCCGAGCTTCTTTCTTGTTTTTCCACGGCCGTTTATAGCCCGGCCCATTTGCATCGACCCTACAGATTACGAGCTGTACGTATGACGAACAACAGCCTAGTTTTTTCCTATCGATTGGATGAACGACGACGAACGCGGAGGGAAATCCTTCGTCGGATGGAACGACCCCTTTCAAGGGCTGTACTTTCTTCGCTCGCGACGTTTACGGAATTGCCGTTCACGTGACTCTGTTCCTCAATGCTTTCGGGACGACGTATATTTCTCGAGTATTTTCGGGATGTAAGTAATTGGAAATTCGTCTGGTAAGAACCAAGGGAACCGCGGATAGATTTTATGGCTACAAATCGTCGAAAGATACAGAGAGATGGTGCGTACCTAAAATTTGAAGCTCGTGTCGCCCGTGGAATCGATCGTACGTTGTTTCCGTGATGCTTGGCGAGCGCGTTCCGAAAGATCAGCCGAGATGATCTGGAAAATGGGAATTGCAGCCTTCTTAGAAACCAGTGATCTCCGAAATTGTGGAGTCGAAGGGAAAGCTGTAGAAACGTTATCGGTTTATCGCGAAAAAGAGACGGATGGAGGCCGAAAGCGAGCGAGAGAGAGGTGGAAATGTTGGACGGAAGAGAACAACAAGAAGGAAGAAGGAGACCGTGGTGGCATCGACTGCTCGGGCAACAGAGATCAGGGGAGAAAGAAAGAGAAAGATATATGGAGCCACGAGGTGTCGCCTTACAACCGGCTCAGTTCGCTTACCTACGAAGCCTCTTTTGCATGCCATCTCCTCCACCATCTTGACTCGCGTTCTTCCTTTTACGCTCCGTTCCTTGCAACGTCCTCCTTCTTCTTCCCTTTGGCTCCTTCGGTCGCTGGTCCGCCTGTTCGCTTGCTCGCGATGCACCGTTGCATTCGGTCTTTGCATAATTATTACAGTTACCGCGAGTAGCAGCTGGCTTGTAGAAGAGTCACCTTGTCTCTGTAGCCTCTGCCACTACCCGGTAGACGTTGTCTTCTACTACTCGGGCTACTCGCGAGAGACGGACACGTCTGCCATTCGACACGCGTTAATTCAATTTCCACGGGATACTCGCGCGGTCTCGTCTTCCTGATTTTATACTACGATTTCACGAGTTTATGTTAATAACAAAAGCCGGACAACGGTTTTAACATCACGGACGGATAGCTCATGGAACGCGTAAAACGTCCATTCAGCTTCCTCCCGAGATGCCTCGTTCAAAGTGTCATGGTTTCGGTGAAGCTTGCGAGGCAAGAAAGGTGGCGTTATTAGATTAATAAAATCTAATAAAAGTAGCCTAGAACCGGTGGTCGTTATTTTCGATGGCGTTGCGTCGCCTGCTCGTTGAAACGCAAAGTCCGAGGCGCAGCCGGTCGTTTCCTTCTCGCGTGCCTCGACCTCTGCGAGATATCATTCAACGCGACGCAGCAAATAATGCTGTACATTTAAATGAGCCGCCCCTCTCCGCGCCAATACCATAGCACGGAATAGTTAGTCTTGACTACTGATTGACGAACGAGGACGTGAGTTATGGGCGACCTTCGCGCGATTTCGTCAACGTACCAGCCGGCGTATCCAGTCGGACTACTAATTGCGGCCCGGCTAATCGTTCTTACAGCATTATACTTGGCTGAACGTTGTACGTTCGAGCGAGCAAAACGACGAACCGCATTCTCCAAGGAAGAGCGAGCATCGCGGAGGGCAAGTGTATCGCTAGAAAATTACAAAGGACGGACGGCAACGTAATTTCCAGCCGGTTGCAACGACCTGCGTGGTTCACGTGAAACCGTTCTCTCGTCCGAACGATCTCGAACGCGATGTACGCGTTCACGCCCATCGTTTTTCAACGAATTACTACATCGATGTCGGGACAGATACGAGGCACCGAGTTACACGGCAACGACGAAACATGCCAGGTAATCACGGGGACAAGTAAATATCGTACGAGGCACTAGAGGAGAATCAGCAGACTCGGACGAACTCCTTTATCCCGTCAGTTCGCCGTTGGATGGCGGCGTTTCGCGCGTGGGAGCAAAGTCGCCACCTTGCCCGCGGCGCGGCACCACGCTTATTCAAAAGTGGCTGCACGTAAAGCCGATATCTTATTCTCGAATGCTCCATTCGTTCTTCTTATGGTATATCCTGCTGGCTGCCGGCGACATTCTTGTCCGCGTCGCGTAACTTCTCCCGGCCACCTTGCCTCCCACCCCCCGCCTCCTCCTCCTCCTTTTCCGTATCCTGCTGCACCGTTTCGACCGATCGCGATTGCGCCGCGGTAACGACGAGTTTACCTCGATAGGCTAGAACGTACGCCGAGAACCACGCGGAATAACGATCCCCCTTTCAGCCGTGGGAGCCTCTCGCTCGGCACGAACGTCGTCGTTCCATGCCCCGTTCTCGATATCCGACAGATTCGCCGATCTTCCCTGACGACTGCTCGCTTCCGAGTCTCGTTAAACCACGCGAGTTCTTTCGCCTGTCGATGGCCGATCGCGCGAACAAGCATCTTTTTCATTCGAAGATTACGTATATTTACGTTTATTACGTAAGCAAATATGAGAAATTATAAGGGAGGAAGAGATATATTACGCTTGTCGGGCCGAATCCATTTTATCTTATTTTCTTCCTACGTAATGGCCTATGGGATAAAGAGAATACCCGTCCAAGGCGAAAGAGATATAAATCTTTGAGAAGAGCGTCGATGATCGGTAGGAAAAAGCGTGGTACGAGCACGTACAGAGTCGTACACGTTCCGGGTGTCGCTTATTTCCGAGCGGGCACCCCCAGTTTATTCACGTTACAAGGGTTTACCAGGCGCGTATTTACGATCCCGGAGGCTTCCGTCGTCGCGGCATAGTGAAAAGCGATCTCCGCCGCTCTTTCTACCGGCTGGAAAGAGAGACAACAAGAGCTCCGCGTCGCGGTGCTGTTCGTTAGCCTGTCTTGTACATAACTTATTAATTACAGTTGACTAATGCTCTCCAGCTGTGGCACAGCGAGCACCGTACGCTCTGCTTGCCACCGGCGTCGCTCTTCCTCCCTTCTTTCCTGGCCGTGGCGCGCACCACCGGCGGTCCTGCCACTTTCCGCCGGCATTTTCTCGGCAGCCCCTAGCCGAGGGCGAAAGAGAGCTGCAAGAATAGGAATGGGCGAGACGAGAAACGGGAGAGGAAAGGTCGGCGTGACGAGAAAGACGGTACAAGGTAGGACGAAGCGAGGCGAGCGGCAGGAAAAGGGACGCATGGAAGGCCGATGGGGCGAAGAAGAAGAAGGTGGGACAGAAGAGAGTACAGCGCGAGGGACGCTAGGCAGTAACTCACGCCCCCGAGAGGATTACCTACCTTGGCAAGCCTCCGGAGGAGGGTGTACCCCACGTTGAGCTACGATCTTGCTGCGTAGCTACGCGTTTCTCATACAGAGTGTCTGCGGGACTCTCGTGCCTCGCAAACAGAGTTCGTTGCGGCCGTGAACGTTCGCGTTTCGGGAGGGACGCGGACACACCGGAAGCGCGACAACTTACGACACGAACGCGAGCAAAGCCGACACAACGTGTCCGTTTCTCCGAACCAAGCTAACTGACCTTCCCGTGTCTCGTGTTCCCAACAACCGGACAGCGAAAGGTCCTCTAATTACGTTCACGATTTATGCGGCCAACTTGCCCTCCATTTGGCCGGCAAGAATTCCCGGATGGTGGAACGCCGCGCCTGATGTTTCCAAGTTACACGAACTTGCGAAACGACCCAGACTTAGCAGTCTAGACCGTCCTTACAGGTCGCGGACAAAAGTCGCTGGCTGATATAGAGGGACGAGCGTAATTGGTATTGCATCACCGTTCGTCGCTGGTGATTTACGCAGGGGCAAATTGTCGCGTTTAAATTCAGCTCCGTCGTTGTGCTGGTCGAACGCGTAGGCAGCAAAAAGCAGCGAGAGCTTCGATCGATGTTAGCTCGTGAGATTCGTCGGTAAGAAGAAGGTGGCTGGGTAGAAGGGTGGCCAGCCTATGGGAGAAATTTCTGCCGAGCATGGGGAACTTGGCGGAAATCCTTCATGCTGCCAGCCAATTCACTTACTTTGATTTGATCGACCCCGCGTATGATCCGCCTTTGGCGTACACGATCTTCGCGAGAGGGAAACGAGAAGGGTGGCGCTTGGCAGCTCGTGTTTTGCCATGGGTGCACAGTTATACTGGCGTATTCCGGCTAGCAATCAACGTATTGCTCGTTCTTATTACAGTTGGCAACATCCAAAGTCTCTCCCTTTCCGTCTCCCTGTTTATGCTTGGCCATGTCGAAACTTGCTTCCAATCGAGGGAATCCCTAACCCCATTACCGGCGGCTCTAAACGAGCCGTGAGGATACCACGGGATTAGTTTCGCCAAATTCTCCATGCTCGTTCGGATTTTCTCTCTATCGTTTTTACTTAGGGTGATCGGGCGAATCAATCGTTTTCCACGTGAAACAACAGCTCCAGGCTACCATTTTTCTTGAACGTTGTAGAAGGCCTTCGGTTAGAGGCTTCTACCTAAGGGGCAAGGGAATTTCCAACGATATACATGGAAAGGTTTTTTTCTTCTAGAAAAGCGTGAGTTACGATGGAAATATTTTCACTCGGTCTAAGCGTGCTACTCTTCTCGGGATCGTTCCTCCTCTCCAAATACAGGCTACCCCTCTGGCCCCGGTCGGCATCCAGCGAGACTTTCCTTCTCGTTGCCCGGATGAAACACGTTTCACGGTCTCAGCATAAAATTTATCCATCCCCTTGGTTAAACAGCCACGCACGCCTCTTCTTACTTTTCCGAGAGCGTGGCAGCCTTGGAATTTTTCCTCCCCAATTTCGTTTCGCCTACGACATCCCACGGGGCGTGCGTAAGTTGGGGCGAGGAAGTGTACGATGGCTGACCGAGTTCGAGGGAACAGACGAGTCGTACGAGACTCGATCACGGCCACCGAAAACCAGACGAGAACGTTCGACCATTTGCTGTATATCTCTCTATCGCTTCGTACCATTTCCTCATCCTTGAGAGCACAACGAATCGCCGGATGTTTGCAAGAAGAAAGTCTAATTGCATTCGTAGCGATACGTCGAAGGAAATAAATAGAACGGAGTGGAAAGAGGCGAGCGGAAGATACAGAGGGGAGAAGGAGTTTTACAGGAAAAGCGATCGATAGAAAATTAAAAAAGCCTGAGCGAGGGAGGGCGACGCGAGGGCTGAGACGGAGAAACGCGCGGTAAAAGAGAAGGCGGTAGAGCTTGTCACATTTTCTACTTTGCGGAGACGTACGAGGCTGGCTTAATTGGTCGAGGCCCTGCTTTTATTTATAAGTTCGAGCCAGTCTATCGACTGAGAACCCCTCCTGCTTGCGCTGAGGAACAGCGCGAGCCAAGGGGACCATATAACACCGGCACGTCGTACGTAGCGATGTTCTTCGGGGGTGGAAAGGAGACACTGGTAACACGCTGGAAGAGGCGCGGGGTCCGCGTGACAAATAACCCTTATAAACGGTTAGCCATAACTCTGTGGCCCTCCGCGAGCCCTGCTTGACAAGCTGAAATGAAAATCATGGGGATGTTGCGCCGCTGCGAGAGCTCGTGGAGGGAGAGTAGCGCGTGAACAGAGGCGGCGGCGACGGCGGCTAGGGGCGCACGTCCAAGCACTTGATTACGTTGCGATAATATACATGATGCCGATATGAACTCTGCCGCGGCCTGTTGTTGCTCGTCTGCGCGCGATATTGTATAATGGCCAACTGGAAATGTTCCAGTGCGCGGTGGCGGCTGTTCGACGTGGCTCTCGCGCGCGCCTCGCTCGTAGATAATAGATCGGCACAGATACGATTGTAAATATCACGCGTTTATTACTCGCCTCGTTTCCAATTGTTCGTTTGCTGGGAAAAGTGTGCGTACCAAGCGGTGACTGGTCGATACCTATCGAAGGACGAGCCGTTTTGCGCGCCAATCTCGTTCGAATTTTGAAATTTGTTCCATCCGCCGGAAGCCATCCGTACGCCTCCCTGTCCGGTTTAATCGGCGAAAAATTCCGCTCGGAGACTCGACGAATGAAATTCCTTCGCGTATCCTCGCGACTCGGCCAATTGGCGGCAATTAGGTTATTAATTTCACCACGGGACTCGATATCGCCACGTCACCTATCTTCCGGGGACCAGCCGTGGGACGCGTGCAGCCGGATTAATTATTCATAACAATTAAACCCTTCGAGTGAAATTAATTTCTCGGTTTATCGCGTAATAACCGGCCGATACGCGGCAAAATGGCGAGTAGCGTTTAACCGAAATTAATTGTTCCGGCCGAACGAGTCGGCGGACTCCGGACGGCTCCAGGGGATGGCGAAAGGGAGTCGTCGAACGCAGGAAACCGTATTACACGGCCAAGTCCTTTATGTACTTCGATATAAAGCGTATGCGAACTGAGAGCAAAAGGTAGACCGGCTGCTTACGGGTGAGCGCCGGGGGTTGCTTTGGACCTGGCTGCTGGCAGAGGTGAAACGGGAGGGTTTTTACGAGGCAGTAACGGCCGATAAGGTGAGCTTGAGCCCCCACAGACGGGTTTATTCCGCTAGGTACTGTACCCAAGCGGCTGTTCGACAGTCTACCTATCCCGCTGTCCTACGCTCTCTTACTTTCTCTCGGTGGTTTGCTGTGACTTTGCCACGCTCTATCTGAAACCGTTTACGCGCCCCTTTTTCTCCTTTTTGTCCGCAACTCGTTCTTTTTAAACTGCCGCTTAGAAGTTATCCCGGTGTCTCGGCGTTATCGAGGATGTTGCCGGGATTTTCCCGGCATCTTCCAACTCGTTCAACGTCTTCCGCCTCTCGAGTGCCGATATTCGTAGCTACGCGGTCCCAGGGATGAAGGTCGGATTAGAAGATCTCGCGATTCGTTTGAAATTGTAACGAGGCGAAAAACTTGGTACGTGGAAGACTTGATTCAACGATAGGCTAACTTAGCGCTAACACGTTAGGCGAGGTGAGAATAGTCGAAGATTGCTGTTACCTTCGCTTAGGACTATCGTCTACGAGGATACGCATGAACGGTGTTGCAAACGTTCTCTACTATTCAACAACGTTCGCTTGCAATCGTTCAGCCGGTCGTGAACAACGTTCGACTATCTCATCTGGCGATGACAAGAACGTTGGCAGTTGGCTAGAAGCTTGAAGAAAGCTAGAGGAGAAGCAGGCGAACGTTGGTGACGTGCGTAAACGTATTATTCGGATGGAAGAGCCGGCTTCCCATCGGGATCGCCGAAACGAAGTAGACGGAAAGACACGCGATCTTTGCCTCTAGAGAGCTCGTTTGAACGTTCGGCTATGGTTTTGTTGGTTGCAGGAGCGAACGGAATGCGCAGGCGCGGCCGACAGACCTACACGCGCTACCAGACGCTCGAGCTGGAGAAGGAATTCCACACGAACCACTACCTCACCAGGCGGAGGCGGATCGAGATGGCACACTCGCTCTGCCTGACGGAACGGCAGATCAAGATCTGGTTCCAGAATCGGCGGATGAAGCTGAAGAAGGAGATACAGGCGATCAAGGAGCTGAACGAACAGGAGAAGCAGGCGCAGGCGCAGAAGGCAGCGGCAGCAGCGGCCGCGGCTGCGCATCAGCAGCAAGCGGCCGGTGGGGGACCGGAGGGGGCCAACTAGGGGTACGCCCTGCACCGGAGCCCCCCTGACCACCCCACCACCAATCCACACCACCCTCTGCTAGCACCGCAATGTACACAGCTATATTAAAGGTGAGTGACTTCTTCGATACCGATCCTTTTTTATTTTTCTCTTCTCTTTCGCCTTCTTTGCCCTTCTACCTTTATTTCCCTTTTTTCTCTTCTCTCATCTTTTTTCACCCTTCTCGCTTCTCGCTTCCATCGGTCTGCCCCTTTCTCCTCTTAAACGGCCAATTTCTGACTTGATCGAAAACACCTCCTGTGCGCGGCAATCCGCTTGCCGATGTTTTATGCTTTCGCGCGCTGTTTTTTAGCCCGGCCGTTCCGATAGATCGTGACGCGATTAGGACGAATTAGCGTGTCTTTCGGACGAGGAAGTCACGTGGACGAGATATTCGACGTGCTCTGTTCGTGAAATGTCGCGGAAAATATACAATTACACAGATCGTCAAACAGAATCTCGATTCTAAGATCTTTTCGCATGAACGTGGCTGTGCAATCTTGGCGAAGAGTCAACTCCCTAGCGGTTGGGACATTCTTATTGAAAAAGATGTCTGCGATGGTCCCTTTCGGGAAGCAAGTTCCGTCCTTTGAAAAACAAATTACCTGCGATCATAGAAAGCTTACGTTTCTTGCGGAAGCCGCAGGTTCTGATAAATCTTCGAAGTAACAGTAGCTTAACCCTTGCGTTGAGCGAATTCGCCAGGGGTGAGTCGACTCGATGGTAATGGATTTGCCGACGGCGTTGAACAACGGTTTCGCGAGACCTCTAGCGCGCATTAAGCTTGATATATCATCGGCGAAAGTTACGGGATCCCGAAGAAAATGTCGGCTGGAGAGCGTTACAAATGGTGTTGGAGGGGTGGGATGGGGGCTTTTAGCCAGTTGCCGTGCCTTTAAAATTAAGTTTATCCGGTACACTTAATGAGGATAAACCACCTGCGAGCGTGCCTTCATAATTTCCTAAGTTATTCTGTTTGCGTGCATTTAACTCTGCCGTCTCACGGGCTCCTGCATCTCAAGGGGTTGTTGTTGTTGCCGCAGCAACTGGCTCGCGTGAAATGTTGCCCCATCGTGATTTTCATATTCTTCTATATTCCGTGGATAACTGCGTGGCTCGACGATAATGAAACGGCTGCAATTCTCTCGATTCCGTGCAGTTTCTTCGTTCCGCCGTTGTTCAGATTATCGTCGATGTTAAGGGAAATTCACTGGCCGATATATTCGAAAGTTTCGCCAATTTCTCTCATTGGCCATAAGAGGGCTGTAAAAAGAGAACAGCAGAAGAAAAAGTGAAATCGTATGGTTGCAAGGGGGTGACTAAAAGAGAAAAAAAGAAACAAAGCAAAATAGAAAGTAGAAAGTTTTTGACCAGGTAAAGGAAAAAACAGGAAACTGATCCGCCAAAAGAGATGGCAACTTCTGTCGTTGAAACGCTATCTGCCTCGCAGCATCCTCCGGTATAATTTGTACTTTAGTCCAGGGGGCGGCCATTCGTTCCCAGAAAACGAACGACCCTTCGAATTGCTTGGCCGAAGCCAATATCGGTTGTAAAAAAAAGGTCGCCGCTTTTTCTCTGCTTTCACGAAAGCCTGCGCTGCTTCGCCGGGTTCTCTACCCGACTTTTATGACTCTTTCCATGTTTGGCTGGAAAAAAAGGATTCCCGGGAAATGTTGGCCGTGGTGGACGCTTTGTGTCGACCAGCCGACATGCCGCCTTCGTTTTCACTTGTTATTACGTTGCTTCCCTCTCCCCTTTGCTCTCGTGTTTGCCACACTCGGCTTCCTATGCGTTGTTACTATGAAATTAATTGTTCTCGTCTTCGCTCGCAACTTGATCGTTACTTCACTCCACTGGTTTCTCGTACAGATTTCTTTTGCCTCCGAAGACGTATAAGGGGGTGGTTTGCGCCATTACACATATCGGCCCTTGTTACGTATCTTGACGTTCTGTCTCTTTGTTCTTTCTTACGTATTTTTCCTCGACGTAAGATTTTCGACGACGTAGAAATTTATATTTGTCAAAGCAGTTGCTGAAAAAACTTTTTTTTTTTATTTATTTGTTAAAATATTTACGATCAATTCTCGTTGAGATTTTCAGCAACTTCATTTGGCGTGATACAATGACCTGGCTTATAATAGTTTTATATTGTTGGTTCTAGTAGAGCTTCCCAAATATTCTCTGAATATTTTAATTTGAACAATCTAGAAATTTATATTTGTCAAAGCAGTTGCTAATAAAATTTGTATGGATGATGGAACTTGGTGAAAAGTATAAAGCTTCCTAAGTATCTTTGAATATTTTAATTTGAACAATCTATAAAATATATTTGTCAAAGCAGTTGCTAATAAAATTTATATGGATCATGGAACTTGATGAAAAGTATAAAGCTTCCCAAATATTTTTTGAATATTTTAATTTGAACAATCTATAAAATTATATTTGTCAAAGCAGTTGCTAATAAAATTTGTATGGATGATGGAACTTGCTGAGAAGTATAAAGCTTCCCAAATATCTTTGTATATTTTAATTTGAACAATCTAGAAATTTATATTTGTCAAAGCAGTTGCTAATAAAATTTGTATGGATGATGGAACTTGATGAAAAGTATAAAGCTTCCTAAGTATCTTTGAATATTTTAATTTGAACAATCTATAAAATATATTTGTCAAAGCAGTTGCTAATAAAATTTATATGGATCATGGAACTTAGTGAAAAGTATAAAGCTTCCCAAATATCTTTGAATATTTTAAACAATCTAGAAACTTATATTTGTCAAAATAATCACTGATAAAAGTATGGATGATAGAACTTGGTGAAAGGTATAGAGAAAAGCTTCCCAGGTATTCTTTGAATATTTTAATTTGAACAATCTATAAAATTATATTTGTCAAAGCAGTTGCTGATAAAATTTGTATGGATGATGGAACTTGGTGAAAAGTATAAAGCTTCCTAAGTATCTTTGAATATTTTAATTCCAACAATCTAGAAATTTATATTTGTTAAAACAGTCGCTGATAAAACTTGTATGGATCATGGAACTTGATGAAAAGTATAAAGCTTCCCAAATATTTTTTGAATATTTTAATTTGAACAATCTATAAAATATATTTGTCAAAGCAGTTGCTGATAAAATTTGTATGGATCACGGAACTTGGTGAAAAGTATAAAGCTTCCAAAAATATCTTTGAATATTTTAAACAATCTAGAAATTTATATTTGTCAAAACAATCACTAATAAAAGTATGGATGATAGAACTTGGTGAAAGGTATAGAGAAAAGCTTTCCAGGTATTCTTTGAATATTTTAATTCCAACAATCTATAAAATTATATTTGCCAAAGCAGTTGCTAATAAAATTTATATGGATGATGGAACTTGGTGAAAAGTATAAAGCTTCTCAAATATCTTTGAATATTTTAATTTGAACAATCTATAAAATTATATTTGTCAAAGCAGTTGCTGATAAAATTTGTATGGATGATAGAACTTGATGAAAGGTATAGGGAAAAACTACCCAAATATCTTTGAATATTTTAATTTGAACAATTTATAAAATTATATTTGTTAAAGCAGTCACTGATAAAAGTATGGATGATAGAACTTGGTGAAAGATATACAGAAAAGCTTCCCAAATATTTGAATATTTTAATTCCAACAATCTATAAAATTATATTTGCCAAAGCAGTTGTTGATAAAATTTGTATGGATGATAGAACTTGGTGAAAGGTATAGAGAAAAGCTTCCCAGGTATTCTTTGAATATTTTAATTCAAACAATCTATAAAATTATATTTGCCAAAGCAGTTGTTGATAAAATTTGTATGGATGATGGAACTTTGTGAAAAGTATAAAGCTTCCCAAATATTCTTTGAATATTTTAATTCCAACAATCTATAAATTTATGTTTGTCAAAGCAGTTACTGATAAAATTTGTATGGATCATGGAACTTGGTGAAAAGTATAAAGCTTCCTAAGTATCTTTGAATATTTTAATTTGAACAATCTATAAAACTATATTTGCCAAAGCAGTTGCTGATAAAATTTGTATGGATGATGGAACTTTGTGAAAGGTATAGAGAAAAGCTTCCCAAATATTCTTTGAATATTTTAAACAATCTATAAATTTATATTTGTCAAAGCAGTCACTGATAAAATTTGTATGGATGATGGAACTTGATGAAAGGTATAAAGCTTCCCAAATATTTGAATATTTTAATTCAAACAATCTATAAAATTATATTTGCCAAAGCAGTTGTTGATAAAATTTGTATGGATGATGGAACTTGATGAAAGGTATAAAGCTTCCCAAATATTTGAATATTTTAATTCAAACAATCTATAAAATTATATTTGCCAAAGCAGTTGTTGATAAAATTTGTATGGATGATGGAACTTGGTGAAAGGTATAGAGAAAAGCTTCCCAAATATTCTTTGAATATTTTAATTCCAACAATCTATAAAATTATATTTGTCAAAACAGTTGTTAATAAAATTTGTATGGATCATGGAACTTGGTGAAAAGTATAAAATTTCCCAAATATTCACTGAATATTTTCATTCGAACAATTCTATATATAACAGTTCAAACGAACAATTTTCTAGGAAGCTTATTCAGAATCTCATTATGAAAGGGTGCGAAAGAAGAGAAATTCGCGCGATAATTCGCAGCCGGTTGCAAATCATATCCCTCCGTTTCTGGTTTTCCAGATAAACGGAAAACTTTATAAAGTTGCTTTTGTCGACATCCTGCCGGCAGAGGAATTCGCCAATTAACTCCACGAACCGCGTCGTAATTGTAGGCTGTGGCCGAGCGTGCAGATTTGACGATACCGATCCAGTGTGTGCGATGTTTAATCGATGGACTGGTTAGTTCGTTCGGTTGTCGTTGGGCTGCGCGTTTTCGTGAAACTTGAATTTCGCTTCTCAACTGCCTGAAATCGGTTCGCCGTGTTGTTAGCCAATCTTAAAATAGTATTTTAGCCTTGCAAATAGCCGCAAGCATAGTGCATGCATGATGCATGCATTGCTAGTCGTATCCCGCATCAAAGTCTCCGTGGAATGCAGACTCGAAAAAGATTTAATGCAGCGACATTTCGAAAACGATCCCTCTCTTTATTTTCTCTCTCTCTCTCTCTCTCACTCTCTCTCACTCTCTCTAAATCCTTTTTCTTTACGATCAAATTTTTAGTATTTTGGAGAGAATTTTAGAATATTTCTGACAAATTCAAGCGTATAAATTATCGTAAGTTACGGGACATCTTGTGCATCTTAGGATGTAAATGGATCTTGTAATTATAACAAAATAAAGTTGACAATTAAATGCACATGTTGTTTTAAATTTTGAAATAGCCTGAGTGTAAAATTAATAAATAAACATCTACCTACCACGCGCTATATGCTACCACTAGCTACATCTATCTATATAACAAAGCTGCAACGAGTTCATCTATCGATTAGAAGCAGAAACGATCGGTTATTCAACGACGTTTCTTTTATCCCAGCGATTATTATCCGACTTCTTCTTTATCGTTGCTGTGCTCCTTTATCAGCGTAACCACGTGCCGGCCGCGTTTTTACGACGCAAAGTAGATCGTTAGGTTGGGTGCATGGAGTACTGCCAGCAACTATAATCGCGCTACGCTGGAACAGTAGCGCAGTAGCGGCGGTGGTGGAGGTAACGTCATCGTATCGAGACGCGAAATCGATTAGCGGCACGATAAATTACGATTTGAATTATATTACCATATTAATTACATATTTACGACGTTATTTATTAGAGTAGACTCGGTAGCGCGCGCGCGCGCGCTCTCCCGTACATGCGCGTTTCTGTTGCATTGTTTCGCGGGCTCATTAAATCCTGCATTGATAGCAGAGGGGCTGCATTAAATTCGCGATCGTGCCACGCTTCGATAATGTAACGAGATATACATATTTTAGGGTCGTTTCTTTTTCTTTTTTTTCCTCGAGCTCGTCGTCGAATTTCCGTGAAATTTACATTTCATTGTCGATGACGATTGACCGCCAGTTGTTGTCCACTTCGCGAGCACGCGGAGGAACAGAGACTACGACCAATTAAGAAAGTGCACTCTCGCGGCGTGTTATCGTATGAATAGTCACGGTGCAAGAATTTGACGGACCTCTGGTGGCGTACGTCCATACGTCAGCCTTTTTCGTCGCCTAAATAAAGAACGAGGCATCGAGAATTCCTTGTGTCGATCGCTTGTTCGCGGCCCGACCCGGTGCTGTGGCACAGATATACGCGAAGATAAATTTTGACAGTGAACAAGAAAAGGCAATTTAGAGGAATTCCGGCGATCTACTTTTATAGGAAAGTTTGCCCTGTATAGGCGATAAATCGCGCCACTGGGGCCCGAGTCTGAAAGCTAGAAATATTTAAAGGTATCTCGATCCCGAAATCGTGTTCCCGGAGCCACAGATCTATAGACAGATTCTATTTCGCCGCGGTAGGAGCGTCGATTTCTCAGATCGCAACTTTTGCCGTTCTTTTATGTGGATAACGCTATCGTTGATACACGGAGAATCGTTGTTTGTATCGGTTTTGACGGTGCACGATGAAACGATGATCATTGCTTCGTCGATATTTGTCTGAAATATGAATTGTACAGGGTCGTGTCATAGGAACTCGATAAGGTGTATGTTCAACGATGCTAGGAACCGCGAGTATAGTAAGTAGTATAAGCGGCTTTGCACGAACTGTTATTTGGTCTATGGCATTGCGATGCCATCTAGTGGCTTTAACGACATCGAGCTTAATTATGGCCGCCTCACTCCTGCTTCCGAGGGCGTGGTTAAGGCGGAGACTAACGGCGATGTATATTTCGTCGTATTGGCTCGTCACTCTTTATCGTTTGTCTCCATGTTTGTCGATATAAATCTACATATTGCCAGGAAGGATTTATTCCCCGGAATTTTTTGTCACGGAAAAGTCTGGCGATTCGTTGGTGGCGAGAGATGCAAGAAAATCTTCGAGGTGGAAAATTCTGTAGTACTGCGCGGCACTATTTTTTGTTAATTGCTCGTTTCCGGCGTAGATGGCAGCACGGGTCGACACATTCTCGGTTGATAAAGCAGCAATTCTGCTTTACCGACGGCTCAATCGGTACGCCGTTTAATTTAGAACTCGCTCCTACTTACCCAGCTTAACGCTATTCCACGGTAGTCCAATGATGGCCGGTAATGCATTTTATGGTTGTTTTTATCGACGTGGTCGTACAGTAACTTACGTTGATGGTTCTGGTTCTCAACGTCGGGATCCGTGCTCCGTGCCCAAGGCAACTGTATGTATACACGATCGGGGTCGTGCTTGTGAATCCGTGTACATTGCACGTGTATACGCTGTTGCGCTGACTCGACTGGACCGCTTGCATTTTCCCGACGAACGCATTCTCATGGCTATTCGTCAATAATCCAATAAAGCCGCGCGACTAGCGGCCTCATGAAGACGGAATAAAGTACCGACAGCGTGTGATTTTATTGCGCAGTAAAGCGTGATTCCGACAGATTGATGCACGATCTTTCCTCTCTATTCCTCTCGCCGCCTTTCTATTTCTCGTTCGGCTCTTTCGTTCTTTCGCGCGCATATATTCAACTGCCTGCTCGTCAAACGGTAGGTCGGGGATCTTTATTGGCTGTAAAGGAAGACATTTTACGATCCATAAAAGCGTTTATAGCGCTCGAGCAGTCTTACCTCGGTTCTTACACCCCGGTTATATCCATTACCCCTTCCGCGGCCTTTCCAAGGGCGGCCACTGGCACGCGCTCTCTCCGCTGCCTTTGAGATTTACAGGTTACGCTCCCGGTAACACCTCGTAAACTTGGCTTAACGACTTTAACCGGGCCTAACTGCTTCCTTCCTGCAATCAGACCCTGACCTACCTCTCGAGCAGACGTCCTAGAAAAATTTCAGCGTGACCACTGTCCGTGAAACCACCGTCTCTTCATCTCCTTTTCAACTTTTACCACTTTTTCACCGCTGCAATTTATCTTCCCCTATCTTATTCAAGACTTTACTGTAAATTTCATTGCCTTTCCGTCCACCATTTTTAAAAAATAATCGTCTAATCGAATATTCCATGCATTTCTTCCGATATTAAAAAGAAAAAAAAATTATTATTTGTCGAAATTCTCGTGAAACGTGATTGCGCATCAGGTTCATCCATTTGCAAGTCAATATCATCCTTCTTGATCGACGATTAATCTATACATTACGGGGAGAGGATATATTCGCAAGGCCACCGGAGATAAGTTCGTGTGCAGCAGGTGCGTACGAATTCAGAGCAGGAACGTGCTCTTGGCCGTGTCTTACGAGAGAGTCGGGTGCGGACTGTTCTATCCGCTGTTTTATGATTTGTTTTGATTACACTTCATTACCATTTTACGCCTTTCGTTGCCACGTAACTGGCTGGCAATAACTCTTCGTTGTTGATTCTATCGCGACGTTTACGACCGTCATTATTAGCTGATACCACTTGAACTCTCGTAAAGTCTACGCCCGTGCGTCCGGGACATCCGCTTGCACGCTGGCCAACAGCACGTTGGGGGTGGGGGATTCCCGGCCAAAGGGTGGTTGCCTGGAGTGGGGAGACTTATGAGTTGCCGGATCGTCCGGCAGATCGCGTCCTTGCAGTTCGTTCTACGTCTTAATGTCATACTTCATTTATCGAGGCCTTTCTTCCTCCTCTTATCTCTTTACGACGAATCATCATAGCCTTGGGCTTGAAACGATTGCCTCGGCTCTCCAATGCCTTCTTTCTTCATTTTTTCTCACTCTCTCGCACTCCCGTTCTACTCATCTCTTGCTTATTATCTTTGCTTTCATTTCGCGTGCGCTTACTTTCCGTCGTAAATTCTGCCATGACGACCGGCGGCGTGGTATCGGAGTATCTTGATGATTTCGGTGTAAATTCAAGGTGTCGAGGAAATTTATTTGTCACTCGACGAACGGATAATTGGACATCAAAAAACACCTATGTTTCCTTCTTTCCTTTTTATTTTTTTTTTCTTTTTTTTTTAGTCACGTTTTTAGATTTATGAATACGGAGTTCGAAAGTCAAGATCGTATTTTAATTTGCGTCGTAGATATTTCCTGGACGATGCTCGAACGAACGACAAGAGCTTTTTTACTCGTAGGTTTACTTGCTTGTCGCGTGAATTCATCTTTCCACTTTCGAACGGGCCGAAATAATTCCGGACGTGAAAATATTTTTCTTGTGTGTCTCGCTCTTAATAACGTTCAGAATTGGAGCACAAAGGGTCCGGCTCAGGGATCACGCTTTAATTTACGTGAAATTTTCGTACGGTGCGGCGGTTGAGCACCGTGCAGCGCTACACAGCGCGCGCGAACAGGCATAAACAAAGGCTTTTTCGCGCGGCTTGATAGCTTAATAAATGTAGCCGCTGATCCGCAGCTTGAAGGAAGCCGCGAATTTCGTAAAACCCGGTTTTGTACAACGGTATTAGCATTTAAAAGTAAGTTGCGCGCGCCCCGTCTGCCGGCGCCATTGGCCCGCATTTACACAACAATGAGGGGCCGCACTCTAAAAACTCCCAGAATCCCCGGGCTCCGAAGCGAACGCGGTGGAAAGAGCAGCGGAGACGTTGGACGAAAAAGAAAGAGAAACGGAGAATCGTAACGCCATCTCGATCTTTTCTTTACTTCCTCTCCCTCCCTCCTCAATTCCCTCGTGTCTCACCCTCCCTGCTGCTTCTCCTCATCCTCTTCCATTTCGGTTTTGAGGTTAGGGTGCTGTGGGTCATAGAACGGGATAGAGGAGGCAACGGCACACGGCCTCCGACTAGAACCTCTTGCAACACAAAACCTAAGGCTACCATAGCTGTTTTTTTCGTCGTTTTCTTTTCGGGTCTTGGCTAGCCACAGAGAGAGGATGGCATACGCTTCGCTCCGTCTGCCTGGATATTTCTAACACATACGATACACGCCACATCGTCGCCCTCTCCCTGTCTCTCTGTCTCTCTCCCCTCCCTTCCTACTCTTTTCGGACTACAGCGTGATGGCTGCTGCGACGTTGCCAAATTATCTTACATAACTACTTAATTTTTCTAGGCACCATCGATAGCATAGATTCGATCTTTTTCTGTTCTTTTTCTTGTGCAATGCTTGTTAAAAACAAGTCTATATTCGGCACGATTCGTAAAAATATATTTTATCAGCAAGTAACATCGAAATTTCGAAACAAAATGTTGCTTCTCATCGTAACGCTGCAAAATTTGCGTACGTAGCGATACTTGCGGTATATAAACTACATTAGGCGCTGTTTGTTCATTAAAATTGTGCGAATACTTAAATAGCAGAAATTTCCAGATGTTGATGTTCAGAAATCGATCGTATCGCTATATAGAAAAACAGGTCGAGAACAACGAGGTGGACGCGTGTTAACCGTTTCACGAGTTGTCGCGCGGCAAAAGAGCCGCGACAAACGTTTCACGAGTAGTTTTACGCCTTCTTCGTCGTGGCTGAAAAAGCACACGGACTGTCTCGGTGCTCGCGGCGCGCTGCATTTCTCTACGTGTCTCGTGTGCGCGATTACACGGTTCGTTTAACGCGGCAAGAATGACCGTGCGCGCGCGTCCGCGTTGTCCATCAATCGCGGGCAGTGGGGAAGTCCCCGGTGTTCATATGCCGTGCCCGTGTCCAGCAGCGAATAATTGCGACCGATAACGCAACGCCAACGCAGCCGGTAGCTTAATTAAAAAGAAACGCGTGAAAATCGTTCCAACGATTCGAAATAGGGATATCGTCCGGCGCTCTCTCTCCACTCTCGACTCGAACGTTTCCAGTTTCGGACGGCTGCTTATTTATACAGACCACCCGGGAGCGAGATCGCGTTGAAATAAAGTGGTACGAGCTAAATGTTCCTTGACCACGAGCGCTCGCGCGCACGTAATAAATATCCCCGTGTGGAATTTATCATTGTTCGCATTACTTTATCGCGGAACGAGATTAATGTCTTTATCCATGGTGTGACCGACTTCCGTCGATTTCCTACCTTCACGATTTTACCTATCGATCGTCTTTCACTTTGCACGTTCTTGTCACGTTTGCGTTCGTATATAAATTTCAAAGAATTTTGTAACAAGAAATCAGGATCGATGGAAAGAAGTAGCGAAGAAGTTGGAAACATTTTATTGGCCGTGCAGATGTTCGAAGTATGAGTTATAGGTGGCGTTAACGCGTTTCTTTCTCCACTCTGTCCTCGAGTTACAAAGATTCCTCGTGTAATGCGTTCATTGTACGCGACCGGAACCCTCGGTCGCGTCAACTTCTCCCTCGTTCGCAACCCACTTACACACATCGTGGTATTGAAGTAACCTCTCTCGAGTCCCGTTGAAGTTCGCGAAAACTTCTTCGCGCTCGTGGGCCGTGCATAAAGGCGAGCAAGTTTACGAGGATGCCGCGGCAGGGTGAACGGGCTGCCTAATTGCCATACACTCGACGGGACGCTTACCCTTCAGGAAGATACACTTCTGGATCGCGCTGCAAGTTGGAAAAAAAGCCGGGAATGCATCTTTTCTTTCGTTCTCGCAGGAACTTTATATACTCTCCATATTCTTTTTTTTTTTTTCATTCTTAAACTTTCCTACTTTTTTTTATTAAATTATAAACGAACCTTCTCTGACTTATTGTTAATTAAATGCTTAAAATAAAACGATATTTAAATATCTAAATAAGACGATATAGCGGTGTTTTAACTATATAAATATTCTTTCGTACGAAATAGAAGTACGCAAAGAGAAATGCGACGAGACTTCATAAAACGCGAGCTGTACAGGCGAAAGGGGTGGAAGAGATAACAACCGTATTACGTAAGCGTAATATCCGACGATACGAAGCGAGAAAAAATTGACGCCACTTTTAGCCGGTGCCTCCTTCGTTATTGTAATGCCTGAAAAAGTTGCGCATCTTTGCAAATTATGGCAAGGGGTGGAACAAGTCGGAGGGACTCTCTCGGTGGTCTCGCTCGATCCCTCGGGAGATTATTCTCGCATCAGACCGCGGCCGCGGTAAATTATTCGTTTTCAACTAAAAACGGACAATGGAATAAAAGTTTGGAGGGAAGTTTACGCTTCTTGATCGAATAAATCATATCCACGCTGGAGCGTGCGAGCGCGCGAAGGCGCTTTAAAAGTTCAGCCAACGGTATGAGCGGTAGCGAAATATGAGAACTAATTGCGACGCACTCCGCGGGGAGTTAAATCATAAGAAGGTGGGAAAGGGTGGTTAGAATTTTGAGTTGACTCTGCACTCTCTCTTTTTCTCTCCACTCGGCTGTATATAAACTTAAGAAGAAGCAGCGGAGACGGAAAGGAAGGGACGACGGAGCGTAGTTATATGCCGCGCATGTTGGCAGTAGCTCTGGTGTGTTTTTCATTTTCTTTATATCACCCTTGACGCTCGTAAAACCATTACCCGTGACCGAGCGAACGCAACTTCTATATAAAGCGCATCGGTGTGTACACATCCACAGTCGCAGCGATCTACGCGGTCTTTGATGATACTGGAACTTCTTTCGCTTCCTCGTTCTACCCTCTAGCTGCTTCGCGACGACCAACCCAATTTCCTCGGCGACGGGAATTCCACCCCTCGGATTTTCTTCGCTCACGTGCCCACGGGAAGGATTCAGTTTTCCCCGATACCAATTACAAACCGTATACCACTTCTCTTTCGCGATTTCTCCTTTCGTAATTCCTTCACACTGTTCCCTCACTTTTACCCAATTCCCCCCCCCCCTTTTTTTGTTTCTTTTCTTTTCTTTTCTTTTCTTTTCTATTCCATGTTTGATTCTGCTCGTTCTGCCAGCGATTGAAATTATCTGCAATAATCGTCACTTATTCTTTATTCAACCGGAACAACCGAAATACCGGCACACGGCTCATTACACTGGGGCGTCGAGGACGACTTGATACTCCGATGTGTAGATAAGTCAGTTAGCGACTCGCTCTAGCGCGTTCCAACGTGCAGCCTTTTTTGCGTACCTCGTCCTCTTATTGCCCTCCTCTCTCCTTTACTCCTGCTCACTCCTGGTGGGTGATTCATCATCGGCGTCGTCCTCTCTCCTTTCTCTGGCTTGGCTGGCTGGCTGGTCTGACTGGCTGGCTCGCTGGCTTGCTCGGTTTCTGGCTTTCTGGCCCCTGCACCCGCGTACCTCCTCGTCTCTTCCGTTCCTTCTCCCTTCCTCTACCTCTCCTCTGTTACTCGCTCTTCTTCCTTTTCCTCCTCCTCTTTCTTCTTTCTGCCGCTTCTCAGACTTCTATGTACTCGTTTTACTCCTACACTGGAGCCGTACCAACATGCAGTTCTGGCTCGGCAGGGCGCTCTTTCGCGCTGTTGGCTTATAGGTATTCCCGCATCTCTCCTGGCACATCCTGCAGCCTACGAGAGGAGAGATGGTTCCGCTAGTATCTCAAAAATTTTACCACGTTCAATTTGCTCAATTTACACCTGCACCTACAATCCCCAACGATCTTCGTTCGATATTCCAACGATCGCGTAACTTTAGCTCCCACTTTTCATCTGCATTTCCAGAAGTTAGCTTTCAATTAATTATTTCCTCCGCAGATCTAAAAACAAACTGATTATTCCTGACGTAACGTGCCGCTACACGTTCCTATTCGCACTTTTACGATCATACCGCAACTGCAAGGAATAACCAATTAGACCAGCGCTCGTCGCGGATCCGCACGGTATTTACGTTATTCTCAGAGAAGCGAAGAAACGCGATTCAGCGATTTCTTCATTATTTCCTCCGACTATCATTTCCTCGCGCGTGCTATATCCGAGCATCGCGGCATTCTGTTTCGCTGTGGGTTTAAGGAGGATCCCGTGCCTGTTCCACGGTGTCCGATATATCCCTGGGCCGCGTCGCACCCGGCCAAGATATCCGCTCAGTTAGGTACACCCACTATAAGGGAGAGTACGCGTCGCTATAAAACACGCGAAGCGATATATTACCCGGCGATATCACTCTCCGGCACGAGGCGATACGGTAATATTTCGCCCGGGTACGCTTGAAAATGTTGCCGGTGTAAACACTGCGGGGGCACACCGGGGATCGCCGTCTGCGCGAGAATCCCCTCTTATTTCCGGCTGATGTTCCCTCGTCATCGAATACCCACGATACTTTTCCTCGTATATCTTCTCTCCTTCATACAACCAACGAGTCAATTATGCGAGGACACGGGACAATGTTCCGACTTACGTCTAATCTTCCTCGATCTTGGCTATGTGGGTGTACGACGGTCAGCTTGTTGGAAGAAAATGCCGAGTGCGACGGGTCGACAGGAATTTTCTACTCTTCGACGATTTCGCGTGTATCTAAATTGATAGTCGCTCGATAAGCGATGGTCCGCGAGGATCTCGTGTACCTGGCTGAAACTATACGACCCGGTGTGAAATATCACGGCAGTGGAAAGGGAGAAAAGTAGAGAGGCAGAGAGGTTCTCTGAGAAGGGACCACCTTTGGTTTCGAAGGTGGGATTTCGGTAATTCGACGTATTCGGCAACGGAGGAAGACCGATGGAACTTGACCTGGCTTGGACGGACGAAAAGGACGTCGCGTGAGAGAAAACGACAAAGACCCAAAGGGCAAAGACGGACGAAGAGGGGCAGAGAGAAGCAAAGAGAGAGAGAAATGGGTTGGGTATGGGGGATAGAGTAGGGGCGGGAGGGCGTTCCACGGCACCCTGCATGGGGTAGCTTGCAACCTCACGCGACACTAGAGCCATCTATATCCCCGGAGATTTATGAGTTCCTGGTGCAGCGGCTGCTCGCAGCAACTACACACCACGCAGTATCGGGTCCGGTACGGTGTTGGTGCTGCCCCCTGTCGCGACGGGCGTGCTGTTGCCCCGCGGGGGTTACGCGCAATTCGCGCTCGTGCAACGTCGCTCTGATAAAAAACTTGCGACTCGATCTCAATCCGATGCTTCTGCGAACTTCCTCCGCGCCGTCTCGCGCCCTTCGCCGTTCCCTTCGCAATCGCCGAACCTAGCAATCTCTCTCTCTCTCTCGCTCTTTCGCACACACGTACACTTCTCGCGAGTATATACAGCGTCGCGCCGTCTCGTTTCCTCTCGCTCGTCGCTCGGACTTGAAATATCGATCATCATTGTGTTTCCTACGCGTTTATAGACTGCGAACGCATTGAAATTATGGGGCGACGCCGATGCGTTTCCCAGCCGTCCGGCCACGGGTTTCTTCCACCTTTTTTCATCCTCCGTCGCGTTGAAGACTGAGACTCTGTGGGTGTACCTTTCTCTTTTTTTATTTACAACTGCGAATTGGAAGAATGGTATTTATTATCGTTAGATAACCGTGGTTTCTCGTCTTAGCTATTAAATGACGTTAGATCGTAGGTAATTACATTTGCATTATTCATTCTTGAGCGTCTAATTTTATCTTGTACTCTGTACCGTATACGCAGAGAAA
The DNA here is from genome assembly GCF_910591885.1 of Bombus terrestris. Taxonomy (NCBI): domain Eukaryota; kingdom Metazoa; phylum Arthropoda; class Insecta; order Hymenoptera; family Apidae; genus Bombus; species Bombus terrestris. The sequence goes on from NC_063286.1 coordinate 2,781,888, forward strand.
CTACTGCTCTTTACCATTACATAAATTTTGCAATAAAATAAAATACGTTACGCTCCACTCTGACCTAAAGCTACCGCTGCGGGGTTGAAGGAAATAAAGAGTCGTGATAGGACAAGTAAACCGCTCATTAGCCCTACTAAATTAGTGAAAAATGCAATCTCCTAATCGAACTGCGAAGGTCTGGGTAGGAAAAATCGCAGATGCGATCGCTTGCACGATGGAGTCGTTTGATCGAGCGATGCTCGAACGAGAAGAGGGCTAGATGATGGTATCTCGTTGAAACAAAGAACTGCCTTGCTCGATGCACGAGAGACAGGAGCAAGAGGAAAAGGCAATCGGCATCGATGGTGGATGGTTGGAAGGAAGGAAAGGCACTCGTAAGTGGAGATTTTTCAAGTGTCCCCTCGACGCAACCTTCCATTCGCAGTGTATGCGATAGCCTGCATGGGTAACCGAATAAAATAGGAAGAACGTGTGAAAGAGAAAGAGAAAGGGAAGGAAAACGGGGCTTAGCGGTGGTGGCACGAGGGTACGGGACGACGACAACGATATGAGTACCGGTATCTACCTACCTATGCTTCTGCTCTCCAACCCAAACGCCCCATCCTCTTGATGCGGCCGGTTTACGAGCAACCTGTGGTAACGAGAGCGATAGATAATAACCGCTCCGTGCTCAACCCCATCCCTTTTCTCGTCCTCTTCCATTCTCTCTCTGTCTGTGCCTTGCACCCTTCCCTACGTTTCTTGTTCTAGCGGGCTAGAACGCTGCTCTTGCACATGGATATTACCCTGGCTTATTTTTTCTCGATTCGCCCGCTTGAATTTCTTAAACGCTCGTTGGCAACCGAGGCCGTGAGATTCGATTTACGACCGTAAAATATAGCACTCGATTGCTCCACGTATCGGGAATTCCTTTTATGGAACACGGCTAAGTTTCTAATGTAAACTCTGCTAACTGATGCGCCTCTGCTAAGAGTTGAATTTAAAACAGCTCGACTAGTTATGATAAGCAGAGACGGGGAATAAAGAATGACAATTAATCACGGTTATAATTGTAGAAAAATACACCAAGGAGAAATACATCTAATTGTTCGTCCATCTGCAACTGATATTCCTATGGAGGAAATTGCAGCACTTTACCATTAGAACCACCGATCCACACAAAATGAGTGGTGTTAATCTTCTTTCTCCCAGCAAATACTGTTGAGGTTGATTAATCGAAGAACGAGTGGATGAATCATGTAGAAGTTGATAGAAGAAGGACAACTGATCTTAGAAACCAAGGAAAAATACATCAAATTGTTCGTCCATCCGCAACTGATATTCCTATGGAGAAAGTTGCAGCATTTTACCATTAGAACCACCGATACACACAGAATGAATGGTGTTAATCTTCTTTCTCCCAGCAAATACTGTTGAGGTTGATTGATCAAGGAACGAGTGGATAAATTTGTAACAGAAAAGTATATTGAAATAATTAAAGGTATAGGTATAATGTACAAGTTTATGCTGATGCAGATCCTTGCTGTCTTAGTGTTGCAACACTATGGAAAAATAGGGTCAGGTTCATATATTTACAGCAGAAGGACATTATCAAAAAGGTTAACCTTGTTGCTTTAGCTGCAGGCTCCAAGGAACATAAATAGAAATCTGTTTATTAGTTGCTTTGCTGCTAGACCTTGCAACCCAAAACATAATGTATATTCAAGGGCACAATAATATGCACCTCTCCTTATTTAGAATATTTCTGCGTAACAGCAGTCTCCAGGCCACGGATGTACACAAATAAAGATGTACAGTTTTTCTTCAAGTAATTACCTCAACAAATACTAAGAATATATAGATGATTTTTCATAATGTTGTAGTATGTTGGTTGAGGGGCCTGGGGGGTGTCGGATGAATTATAAACAAGCTGTTGGGGGTGTGCATGATGTGCTAAGACAAAAGACAAGGGGTTGCTAAGTGACATAAACGAATTAACAGCATTGTGAGTCGAGAAGTCAGAGAGTGTTGCTGTTGTTGTCGAGAGAGCGTTGAATCCGTGATGATGAGAGTTGAAAATTAACAATCTAGTTGTCTTAATTATAATACGTAATCGTGATTAGTTCACGTTAAACAACCATCGTTTGCTGTTTAATCAACATCTGTTTAATCCATTTATTGTAAATAAACTAATTGTGGTAAAGATACTACAACATCAACGTTGTGTTGCAATCGAAACATATTATAACTGTGTTATTCTCATCATAGTATTTTAATTATAATTATTTATATACAGTACATTCACGGGAGCACATATTCCTGCCTTTTCTCCGATTCTACGAATTAATCGAGAATTTTCAGCCCTTACTAAAATTCCGAAGCTGTTCCAAGGCAAATTCCCTCTAAACAACTTGAAATTCTCTTTTCGGGGGCAAAGCGAAGCTCGTATCGCCCTCGTCGCGTTCGAGATTCGTGCTTTCGGTTTTTGCGAGCTTTAAGCAACGTTAGACTCGTGCGACGTAAAGGCACGCGGGAACGGGAATTTATTGCGGCTTAAAAACTCCGGCTTCCTTCGGAAATCCTGATAAATGCGCGAAGGAGCAACGCCTCCGTGTATATACGTACGTTTAAACTCGTTACGCAGCGACTCTAGGCCGAAAGGCAAACTTACGGCAAAAATGAAATACAGCCACGAACAAACAAGCCTGTTCTCGCTAGGCTCTTCCTAGCCAGCTTCTTCTCGCCTCGTTTTACTCCCGTTTCTTCCTTTTCGTCCATTTCCTTTCCCATTTCATTCCCCATCGAACGAAAATCACAGGGGAAACTCATCATAAGCCACATCTTTCATATATTAAAGAAGAATTTGATTTGAGAATTCAATATTTTGTCAGTTTCCATCAAAGGAAAATCACAGGAGAAAATCATGATAAGCCACAATTTTCATATTTTAAAGTTCCCATCAAAGGAAAATTACAGGAGAAACTCATCATAAGCCACATCTTTCATATATTAAAGAAGAATTTGATTTGAGAATTCAATATTTTGTCAGTTTCCATCAAAGGAAAATCACAGGAGAAAATCATGATAAGCCACAATTCTCATATTTTTAAAGAAGAATTTGATTTGAGAATTCAATATTTTATCAGTTCTCATCAAAGGAAAATCACAGGAGAAACTCGTGATAAGCCACAATTTTCATATTTTAAAGTTCCCATCAAAGGAAAATTACAGAAGAAAATCATCATAAGCCACAATTTTCATATTTTAAAGTTCCCATCAAAGGAAAATTACAGGAGAAACTCATCATAAGCCACATCTTTCATATATTAAAGAAGAATTTGATTTGAGAATTCAATATTTTATTAGTTCCCATCAAAGGAAAATCACAGGAGAAACTCCTGATAGGCCACAATTTTCATATTTTAAAGTTCCCATCAAAGAAAAATTACAGAAGAAAATCATCATAAGCCACAATTTTCATATTTTAAAGTTCCCATCAAAGGAAAATCACAGAAGAAAATCATGACAAGCCACAATTTTCATATTTTTGAAGAACTTGATTTGAGTATTTAATATTTTGTCAGTTTCCATCAAAGGAAAATCACAGGAGAAACTCCTGATAGGCCACAATTTTCATATTTTTAAAGAAGAATTTGATTTGAGAATTCAATATTTTATCAGTTCTCATCAAAGGAAAATCACAGGAGAAACTCCTGATAAGCCACAATTTTCATATTTTGAAGTTACCATCAAAGGAAAATTGCAGAAGAAAATCATCATAAGCCACAATTTTCATATTTTAAAGTTCCCATCAAAGGAAAATCACAGAAGAAAATCATGACAAGCCACAATTTTCATATTTTTGAAGAACTTGATTTGAGTATTTAATATTTTGTCAGTTTCCATCAAAGGAAAATCACAGGAGAAACTCATCATAAGCCACAACTTTCATATTTTTAAAGAAGAGTTTGATTTGAAAATTCCATACTTTGTCAGTTCCCATCAAAGGAAAATCACAGGAGAAAATCATCATAAGCCACAATTTTCATATTTTAAAGTTCCCATTAAAGGAAAATTACAGAAGAAACTCATCATAAGCCACAATTTTCATATTTTAAAGAATTTGATTTGAAAATTCCATACTTTGTCAGTTCCCACCAAAGGAAAATCATAGGAGAAACTTATGACAAGTCACAATTTTCATATTTTAAAGAAAAGCTTGATTTGAGAATTCAATATTTTTCCAGTTCCCATCAAAGGAAAATCACAGGAGAAACTTATGACAAGTCATAATTTTCATATTTTAAAGAAGAATTTGATTTGAGAATTCAATATTTTATCAGTTCTCATCAAAGGAAAATCACAGAAGAAACTCGTGATAAGCCACAATTTTCATATTTTAAAGTTCCCATCAAAGGAAAATTACAGAAGAAAATCATCATAAGCCACAATTTTCATATTTTAAAGTTCCCATCAAAGGAAAATTACAGGAGAAACTCATCATAAGCCACATCTTTCATATATTAAAGAAGAATTTGATTTGAGAATTCAATATTTTATTAGTTCCCATCAAAGGAAAATCACAGGAGAAACTCCTGATAGGCCACAATTTTCATATTTTAAAGTTCCCATCAAAGGAAAATTACAGAAGAAAATCATCATAAGCCACAATTTTCATATTTTAAAGTTCCCATCAAAGGAAAATCACAGAAGAAAATCATGACAAGCCACAATTTTCATATTTTTGAAGAACTTGATTTGAGTATTTAATATTTTGTCAGTTTCCATCAAAGGAAAATCACAGGAGAAACTCATCATAAGCCACAACTTTCATATTTTTAAAGAAGAGTTTGATTTGAAAATTCCATACTTTGTCAGTTCCCATCAAAGGAAAATCACAGGAGAAAATCATCATAAGCCACAATTTTCATATTTTAAAGTTCCCATCAAAGGAAAATTACAGAAGAAACTCATCATAAGCCACAATTTTCATATTTTAAAGAATTTGATTTGAAAATTCCATACTTTGTCAGTTCCCACCAAAGGAAAATCATAGGAGAAACTTATGACAAGTCACAATTTTCATATTTTAAAGAAAAGCTTGATTTGAGAATTCAATATTTTTCCAGTTCCCATCAAAGGAAAATCACAGAAGAAACTCATCAGAAGCTACAACATTCATATTTTAAAGAACTTTATTTGAAAATTCCATATTTTCTCAGTCAATTTTATACGATTTCTCCAGTTTTATTTCATTTTAATATTAAACATACCTATGTGTATTTTGCAACTTGTTAAAATATTTCAAAAGCTCATGTCGTCACATTATTGCGTTACTATTGGCATTCTTACAATACTAAAGTTGCTAGGTTTACCTACTATTTTTAAACTCTTTGCATCTTCGAACTTAACGAGTCTCCTTCTCGACTACCTAAGTACAAATATAGAAGCAGTATCGAAGTTAGAAAATCGCTAGGAACAGACATATGGTCTCGTAACAGCGTTCAAGAGCGTATTTCTTCAAACAAGATTTAAGCGAGCATCGTATAATACACACACGGAAGCAAGTCGTCCGTGTATCGAAGAAATTATATAGCACGTGAAATGTAAAAATACGAAGAGAGCTATTAAAACGGGAGGAGAATCGGTCGATAGGATTGAAAGGAATAACCGGAGCCAGCGTCGGTGAATCCAGACCGAGGATATTCGTCGGGCAAGCGAAAGAAGCAGGTCGTATAAGCGAATAGATTGAACAGTTGGCGCGAGTTTGCGGCTGTAAAATGTGCCGACCTTGCCAAGTGCTCGAGAACATCCTCTCCACCTTTCCGTTTTCTTCGTCCGCCTTTGTCACGACGGCCGATGCAGCCAGGGCAAACAACTTTATCCAAGTCCTTACGGGTACGATCTTCCTCCTTCCTCGATCCCCTAACCGCGACGATTCTCCTTGCTATTCCGAAGCCACGACCGAGAAGGAAGAGGACAAAAATAAAAGAGGTTCTTTCGTTAAGTTTACGATCTTTCAGCCGGAACGATCGGATTCAACGAGGAAAAGAAAGAGTCGTGGTCGTAGGAAAGAAAAGGTGGCAGTTTCGCGAGTCGTCGGGACCGGCGTGAACCACGTGGAATCGAGAGAGCGTCGAGGAATCAGCGAGCGGAAGGTAGCAGCTGGTTATAGAAAGGAAGATAAAGGGGCGGCGACTGGACGCGGAAGAAAAGGCAGAGAACGGCAGCGACGGATTGGCAACGCGCACCACTGCCTCCGCCGTGTCCTCTTCCTCCCTAAGACCTTCTCGACCCAACCCCTTTCGCTCTTAGCGCGAGCTATCGATATCCTCGAGATACAGACACCACGAAGGACCGGGCTCAACGTGCGTGTGGCCGGACAAGGCACCACGTGCATTCGTCCCATTACAAAAGAAGCTGAACCAGCGCCGGACGACCCTACCCGTCGTGTCCTCCGCACGTTCGACGTGCAGACCACGCGGTGCAACCTCGAACCGTCTGCAACACCCTTCGACGGCTCGCCACCCCCACGGAATAATGGCGATCTTTTCGCAAATCTTTATTTTCCGTGAAAGAAAATCGACGCGGTCGAGCGATTGCCGGACGGTTCGAAGAGAAATTCTTAGGAATTTCCGCGTATTTTTCCAGCTTGCCAACGATACTCCGTTTCTTCGTTTTCTCTTACGGCGGTTATCTTCGTGCGATCGTACGAGATGTCCGCGTAATTGTATTTTATGCCATACCGTTAATTTTCTGCTCGCTTTGTCGCTTATTTTGCAAAGAGAAAGAAGCTGCTGGTGACCGGTGTCGGTCAGAAGCAACGCGTGGGCGAAACAGCGCTCGTCACCTAACACGGCACGTTCTGATTTCTGTTTCAGGTGAGTGGCAGGCTGCATCCACTGTCTCTGTAATGCCAAATAGATGGTCGATGTGCGTATCTGTCGATCGTCAATTTATCGGTTGCGGCGAATCGGATGCTGCACCCGGTGAGTGACGAACCCGCCTCCCGCTCCCCCGCGCGCCAGCACCACCATCACCACCACCGCAACAACCAACCCTCCGTGGAACCTCCTGTAGCTCACTTTGACCAATAATCCCGCAGACCAATCAGTATCCCAGCGCACAGTGACGTCCGTACAAGCCTCTAGCATCGTCGTAGTCCCCCCGTTTGCCCCCTTCCCTTTTCTGGCCTCTCTATCTGTAGTCCCTGCTTTGGCGCAGTAGTGTGTAGATAGAGGGGGTGAGTTATACGGAGAGTAGTTCCGTTCGTTCGAACAACCGATCTCCGTCCGTCTCTGGTTTTCGAGCGCGAAAGGTCGACCGAGAGACGACGATACAACGGCGCGTGAGCGCGTCCAAAGAGACGAGGACGAAGAGAACGATGGGCAAGGGTTGCGTGTGCGTGTGCGCGTCTCTCCACGGTCTATCGGTCGTCTCTCGTCGTCTCATTGTCTCGGTTCACCGATACGATTATTACGATAAAGTGGGCGCGCTGGGGTGCGCCTAATTCTCCGAAATCTAAATACGTAAACGAGAAAGCCTACGAGGTAATTAGTAAGTTAACGCTTAGGAAGGTGGACAAAGTATCCCCGAGTGTCATGCACGTGGCGATCGACGGTGTTCTCGAAGGATCGGGGGGGTTGTGCCGGTGAATTTGTCGATTGCATCGACGCGTTTCCCACTGACGAGAAGAGAATTCTCGCGAGTCTCGATTGTACAGTAAAGAACGAGAAAGAAAATGCTATATATTTCGCGAATGCTTCCTTCCTCCTCTGCCCTCCTCCTCCTCCTCCCACCCACCCCCCCGCGTTTTTCGTTCACTTAGCGTTCCTCCGTTCGTTTCGCTTTTTGATCGCGCACGCTCGACGATACGCGATCCCTTCCGCAGCGTGTTATGCTGTACGACTGCTGTTGATGTTATGTTTTTGTTAATTTTTTTTTTTTATTGTCTGCGAAACGACACGAGAACGCGTTTCTATCGTCGCCGTGTGTCTCGTCGTTGTTCCACCATTTCCATGAGAAATTTCACGTCCGACAGACGACGACCGTGGTCCTGGTGCACTGACGGCACGGCGCGCGATAAAAACGCGTTTCTTTCGATCGGTACAAAATATATATGTTGATGTTCGATAATTTTGTTAAATATTATATATGGAAAAACGTTTATGCGATATAGGTAGGCGCGTGCTGGCTACCTACGAGGCACGCGCGTTCCTCTCACGAGTCCAACGTAGCTCATCACTTTAAGAGAGAAAAGAGAACGAACGAAGAAGAAGGAAGTTAAAGATACGAGCAGATTCCTTCGTCTTTGTGCTGTTCCTTTACTCTTTCGCTCTACTCGTTTATAATTTCTCCCTTTCTCTCTTCCTCTTCCCCTCTCTCTCTCTCTCTCTCTCTGTGTCTTTCCTCATCTATACGCGAATCGCTTCGATTGCTGAGTCTCGGCTCGAGCAACAGAATCGAACGGAACTGCGATAGACTCTAACGAGCAAGATTATTACATTGTACGTACCTACCTAGTACCTATAGACGCCTACCCGGGCACGAAGTGTGCGTGGCGCTATCCTAAGCAAGTAAAACAACTATTCTAGTTAATGAATGTATACGAATAGCCGCTAAGAGACACGCAAGAGTAATAGGTAAAGGCAGTATTTCTAAGAGGAATGTAATGTTAATAATTATTTATTTTGTGGATCTCGGTGGAAACGGGAAGAATGGATTAAAAAAAGAGATAACGATAATTAAAAAGGACAAAAAAAAAAAAAAAGAAGAAGAAGGAAACGAGGAGCGTCGAAACGGATAATAAACAAACAAACAAAAAAAAAAAATTATATATATTACATATACGAATATAGAAAGAACGCATTCGTCGCTCTGCTGTGCTGTAACGTTTTTTTTAAAATAACGGACGTTGTTTTCCTTTAGGCGATTAGGCCTGTGTATCTTATAGGGGTAGGCGTTATCCATGCGTAGCGCGGTAGCCGCGATCATCGTCATCTTTTCTGTAAACGTAATTTCCTTTTCCCGATGGTGGCGAGAAGAAAGAAAGGAAACGGAGAACGCACAAGGCAAAACACGCAGCATCCTCTTTTGTAACATATTAGGGATATCGATTGTTTGACCAATTTCGATCCTGATTGTATGTAACCCGCGAGAGCGACCAGGGCCGCACCTGCTGCCTATGCGTGAAACGCGTTGTAAAGGAAGGAACGGTGACCTTTTCGTAGGGGCGGTTGCTGTTCTCAACGCTATTGTAATATTACCTTGATTATACGATTACTAAGGAAAAAAAAGGAACAAAATAAATGCGATGTAAACTTGATCATGCGTCTTTTCGCTTTTTTGCCTGCGGCCCTGGCCGTGTACCAATCCATCTGTGAATCTCCTGCATTCCTCCTTCCGGCGATCCCTCTTTCCCCTAATATTTCCCGCCCCCATCACCGTATGCGCCGTTCCATTGTCGTCCACAGAGAACTAACAGCTTTATTTCCGGTGGCTCTTTTATTTTATTCCCCCCCACTGAATCTACGAGATACATATACATACATTGCATACGTATACGAACGCGCGCCACTTTTGTCCTTGATCGGATCTTTTCTGCGAGGCAGGGCCAAAGAACCGGCGATTTACCATTTACCATTTTCATTATCATTGGAAATACAACGCGAGAACTGTGCGAACGAGGATCGTCTATACCGTGGCCTCATCTTTTTCGATTACGTAACGACGCTTCCGCGGTTACATAACGCGATAAAAGAGAGCAGGGAGAAAGGAAGAGGAAGATGGAGCGCAATCCCGGCGATAAATTCGGGACACGACTTAAGGGTAGTTGGTAAAACGAGGAAGATATTTCGCTGTTGGAATCGTTGTCAATTCCTGGCCGATAACCCGCCAGTGTCCGGCCGGGCTGAACGTGCAACGGTTGCTTTACGACGCTTAAGCCGCGCTTCCAGACGTCCTCCCGTTGTCCCCGGCTTCTTCGTGGAACCGCCTTAACGGGCGTTGCGTTGATCCAGGGTCGAGCTTTCTACGGCAGCCCATAAGTCTCGCGATGCTCCGGGATATTAATATGTTATTGCGGAAAGACGCCCTCATGAAAGTCGACAAGCGCTGGAAAAATACGTCCGCGCGTCCCGACGTCGTCCTGGCTCTCGGGGGTGGCGACGGCCACGGACCAAGAGAGCGTGTGTTCGGCTATACGCTCGGGGGATGATACCGCGGTAGCGAGAGCCGGCTGCTGCTGCCTGCTCGCTGGCCTTACACACCCACACGCCCTTGTTACTATCGTGCACGGCGCGGGGTGTGGTCGGGGTAGAATTCACCAGACGCCATTTGTATTAATGAAGCTGCCGACAATGGTGCACGCTCGATGAATTATGTACCTAGGTTCGAACCCGAACGAAACGCCGGCCAGCGTCGATCCGTTCGCCTCTACTTTGCCAGTGACCTCACGCATCGCGCCCTCCTTGCTTCGCCGCTCTCTTAATCGCGTCCAGGCATCCCCGCGTTCCTCGTCGCCCGATAACGCCAATCGTTTTCCGGCCTCTTGCTTCTTCCGCATTCTACTGTGGGATTTACCGGCAGAACTTAGGGGGCTGATGAGAACGTAGCACGCGTTCCACCCGTGTTTCCTGGGCTCTCTTTCTGATAATTCAGGGCAAGTTCTTCCATGGCAATGCTCGCCAACGATAGGTCAAGATGGAAGGGATGTTTGGATCAGAATACCCGGCTCTTTGCTAACCAACGTCGAAGAATTCTCGCCTTTGGCAGGCCAATTTTCTGTTCGAAATGCCAGTCCTGCTTGCACCTTGTCGCCAATCTGTCAGTGTTACTGTAATTTGGAAGCTTGCTAGTCGTTGATTTTGACAACCATATGGTAACAATGCCAAACACGCACTGGTATCGAGTCACCATGAGACAGCTCATGGTACGGATCTTTTAATAATTCCTTCGGCAGTTCTTTAGGCTTTGATGCCATTAAAAATATGTTCGCCATTTTTCTAAGGATCTAGGAAATGTCAAGAATAACTTTCCACTGGAAATTGCCCACAGTTCGCTGTTCCAAAGAAATTCCATGTACGTAACTTGCAAAGTTTCGTTAAGGAACGATTTCGAGTAAATAAGACAGCGAAGAGACAAGGCGGTTCGAACGATGGATAAGGTGGCTGGGCGAGGTTTAAGGACCCTCGAGATTTCCATCAAAGATGGAAAGCCTGGTCTGCGTAAGCGCGACCTATTACCGAAAGACGTAGCGCGCATCCATCTCGGCTTGGCGCGGATAAAACGACCGCTTTACTTCGGATTACAGGGGCGCAATTTACAGCAGACGCGAGAGCACCTGTTCGTTCTTGAAGAAATGGAAAGGTGGCGGCGAGGCTGCGCGTACCTCGAAGGGTAGCGCCTTCCACGGTGTGGGAATAGCGTGCTTCGCAAACGTTGCGGTAATTGAATCCCGGTAAGCCCCATCCCTTTATATAGATGTAGCCGCTTAAACGTATAACTTCTCCCCTTTTGGCCCATCTTCTTTCTTCTTCGTCGTTCTCGTATTCCTCCGCCAAATGATGGATCCTCCGCAGACAGATGGATCGTCCTGGCAATACGGAACAATTAAAAAGCAATTAAAATAACTATCAGGATGAAGACTAGTGGAAAGACGAAATTTATCTTATAAAGGAAGATCCTCCCAAAGATTACGAAACTACGAGAATACGTAGGTACGTATCACGCAGGGGGTTAAAGGGGGGTTAAAATTGACCGCTGAAAATTCGACTATTTTTTAATCCTCTGCTGCAACTCAGTTTGGAAGAGACTGGGGAGAAGCTTTCAGACGAAAGTCGTTTCTCGTAATCGGGCGAGATTTGGTAAAAGATTTTATCAATCGTATACAACTCGAAGAAAGTTATAAACAAAGAAACGAGTAACTTCTTTTTTGATCGACAGATAACTTTTTAAATGTAGATACAAGCTTTGTCGCATCGCAACGAGTCCTCTCGACGATCAAACAACATCTCGATCTCGATTTACGTAATACTACGGCGTGACGTACCGCACGTGCGGTACGATAGAAAATTTCCATCGTCTGACGCGAATGTGTTCTGGGAAATGAGGAAAAATACAGTTTCTTATGAGTGAAGCATTACGAATTCCGTTTTCCTTATATATATCTAACGACCGAGTAATAAAAAGCTGTATTTGTTATTGTCAGAAATGTTGACAGCGTTGTCTGATGGAGACGCATTAACAGTAAGAAATAGTAGCTTGTTTGCTACGTGTTATAGGCGTCAACAATAAGTAAATCTTGCCTCTGTAACGATCGTATAAAAATGCTTCACAAAAGTCCTGAAAAACATCCCAAATACATTTACGCGCGATAACTTTCAAAGCTGTGGACAATAAGCACAACAACGAGATATTGTAGTATCGTGGAAATATTAGGTATGAATTTTTCCTGATACTATTTATAATTTGTAATTTATTTACAATAAATTAGTTACACAGATATTAATGAGACGGAAAACGATGATTGTTTAATATGGAACTAAATGTAACAATCTTACTCTAATTCGACCACTCTCGCACTGAACAACGCCAACAACTCAATCTCTCAGCAACGCTAGCAACTCATGCAATTCCACAACGCTAACAACTTAATCTCTCAGCAGCGCTAGCAACTTATGCAATTCCACAACGCAAACAACTCAATCTCTCAGCAACGCTAGCAACTCTCGCAGCTCGACAATGCTAACAACTCAATCTCTCAGCAACGCTAGCAACTCTCGCAGCTCGACAATGCTAACAACTCAATCTCTCAGCAACGCTAGCAACTCTCGCAGCTCGACAACGCTAACAACTCAACCTCTCAGCAACGCTAGCAACTCATGCAATTCCACAACGCTAACAACTCAATCTCTAAGCAACGCTAGCAACTCTCGCAGCTCGACAACGCTAACAACTCAATCTCTCAGCAACGCTAGCAACTCTCGCAATTCCACAACGCTAACAACTCAATCTCTCAGCTATGCTAGCAATTTATGCAATTCCACAACGCTAACAACTCCACTCTCAGCAACGCTAGCAATTCACGCAACTCGTCAACGCCAATAACTCTACTCTTCGACTCCTCGATTAACTCTCGACTCATTCTCGCTTCTCGATCAACAACTCTTTAAATTCAAATCGTCCCCCTCCATTAGCGTTATTTCTTCCTCTCTCTAATCCCGACCTGTTAACGCTCCGCAAGAACTAGGCGACTTTAGTCGCATAGGCTTTTTCCCTATGTAAACTGACAACCGAAGGACAGACGACATTGTTTTGGTCGATTTCTAATCAGGCTTTTTCCTCGCGATACTACGATATTAATAGAAGAAAAATGAGAAAAGTCACACGATACTGACGTTAAATTAGAATTTTTGGAATCGTTTCGGTTACTTTCCATAGACGAACGTCCAGCTGCACGCGCAGGGCTTTCAGAACCGACAGAGGTGGAAAAATTACGAAACTACAAAAGGAACTGGTAACTTGCCAATGTGCGAATATTATTATTTGGAAGAAATTACGGCGTAAGAAATGTTCCTTCAGCCCGCAGCTGTATCAACGAATCGATACGTAGCATGCAACCGCGCGAACCGAGGATTCTCCGTCGATAGAAAATTCTGCTCCCGCCGTAACAAAAATTTCGAAAACGCCCTCCATCCTTAAATCTCCCTCGCCCTAATCTAGCTCGCACGCGAGACATCGCGGCAGATTCTCCGGCAAGGAAGACTCGGTCGCTGAAGGGCAAAATACTGATGCACGATTCTCACGTTCCTGGCAGACACGTTAGCCGTTCCGACCGAGCGATACGGATGTGCTAGGTGTAGACGAGTCGTAGCGTGCTCCGCCCTCATCTAATTACTTCACGCTGCTGCCTCTGTGTACGTATCCACGTGTACGTGTATTTGGAAGCACGAAGCGGAGCTGAGAGAAGCTCGGTATGTCGTGACGCACACACGAAGAGCCGGCGGTGGCCGACTCCCTCTTTCGGCTTAAGCGTATTCCGGCAGCGTGCTCGTGGCGCGGGTCGGTGCGATCTCGCAGGCTGCCCTCGCTCTTTCTCCGCGTGTTGCGGCCGTGAGCGTGTCTTGCTCGCTCGAAGGGCTGTGGTAGAGTAGCTTGCACCGCCAGGGGATGCACGGGGGATGGTTGCGGAGGGGGGGTTATTAGGCAACGCAACACCTCATCCCTCATCCGCGTAACCGCACCGCAGCGTGTATTATGTAACAACACGGAAACGAACTGCGGCCCGGCCGGTCGGTCGGTCGGCGAGAGAGCCACCGAGAGACGAGACCAACCGAGAGCCGAGCTGTGTGTCGTTGTTCCGCTGTTGTTGCCGCCGCCTGCCGCTGTTCCGTTGTTAGCCCCGCTGCTGCTGCTGCAGCCGCTGATATTACACGGTGCGCTAACAACACAGGCGCGTTCGAAATAAGCGTTCGTAGCTCGTAACTCTCGCTCTGTTCCGTATTATTTGCCTGTAAGCAGCGCAGATTTTCCAACTTCCTTCGCTCGCATGTACCGCCAGCTATTCTTCTTTTCTTCTTCGGCTGATAGGCGAAGGCGGAGAACATATCAACGTACGGGGTTACACGTCGGTTACGCGTCTGAAGGCCACACTGCGCGTATTTAGTCGCCTTGACGTATCGAGTTCGTAACAGTTGACGCAAGAGACAGAACGTAGCGTTAGGTTCCTCCGCGAGGCTGCCATGTATCGCGAAATTATGACGAATAGCTCTTTATGCTTGCATCGTCGTTTATGGGAGCGCTCATTCTCGCGAGACATTACGATATTGATTTTCGATATCGTCGGTCAGTCGACACGAGGCCACGCGGCGTAGTAACTCAGGCTGACTTTCCTACGCAAGAAATAAAGAAGGAAATAGCATCTTACCGTCGTAGGCGTATCTCATACGTCCATCCGATACAGGTACCACTGTGTAAAAGATCGTCTGATCGGGTCCTCGGACTCACCTCGAGAAACATGGTGGCGTCCAACGGTGTGAGTTACTTTGTTGCGCGCGTTCCATCAGCAAGAAGCAGATAGCCGGCATTTTCCAACGATGGGATATATTTTTATCGGGCTGCTTTCTAATTTCGTGCGGCGGACTATAAAAATGTCGAGGCTGACGCACGAGCCTCGGTTCCGAGTATCGTCTACCCAAGATAACGCGATCCTCCTCCGGTGTACGTCCAGGCACCGCTCTGTTTTCCGTGTAAATACTGAAAGGAACTGACATCACCTGGTAGACTCTTTGATCTGCCTATCCGGGCAGTTAAGATGTCAAGGCTTCTTATTAAAATAATTTAAGCGGCGACGACGAGCGGCACCGCCGTTCCACGAACGGTATCTCGGCACTTCGTGTCGCCGCCGGAAGGGTCCGCGGCACGAAACCGTCGATGAAGAATGTTCGTCCCTGGTCGCGGCCGGTTAGTTAACGCCCCGGCTAAATAACTGCTCGTACCACGCCGCGCACCGTCCCGGCCGGGCTTGTTATTTCTGAGAGCGTCGCCCTTCGATTTCCACCGAATAAATCCCGACACTCGGACGACGCGTGCCACGTATTTTATTCCGCCATCGTTGCCAACCTAACCTAACCAACCTAACCTTTCGTTAGCATCAGAGGATGATACATCACGTCTTTCTCATTCGGAATGTTCTTCGTTGTCGTTATTGTCGGTCGCAAGTCAGATTGACCAACTCGATTTTTCACCAACGTTTTAATTTCACCCAGAGAGTATTCAATTTTTGCGAAACAAGTCACTTAATTTCTCCATAGGATCGTTCGCCGTGGTACATCGTAAGATTTTTAAACAAACAGCCTTTATAATACCATCGCTCCTCCTTATTCATGGATTTGATCGATGTAGCTTGTGGAAGATTTATACGTCAGGGAGATTCTAATGTATATCTATCTTTCCTATCTTCTAAACAACCGAGCCGCCATCCCTATCCCGTTCCCGAAGCCCTGCCATCCCCGTGATCTGTCTGGTACCTTTAAAATCCCTGACACTTTCCAATAAAACGTGTCGGCCACTACCGACTGTAATCCTCAGACCTTGGCACGTTGTATCCGAATTATTCAACATCGAACATTCCTACAACTAACGGTCCGCTTGTTCCGCTACATGCAAAGTGGAATCGATGGGACGTATGAAAGTACAGAGGACCCGATAGATACCTAGATAGATAGACGGTCCTTTTCCGGTGATTTGAAAATTTCGCGAACGCGATGAGTCCATGGGTCGAGTTGAAAAATTAGCGACTATTAATCCGGCTAGAAACCGATGTAGTCGATAGCAGCTGGACCACGTCGTTGTCTTGGACGGGGTTGTCCAACTAAGGAATAATACAAGCGCGCTAGGCAGAGGAGACCGACCTACCCCTTACTATCCGCACACCCGTCGTCCGTAGATAAATCTTCCCGCCCTCTAATTGGCCTTCCCTCCATTTCCTCGTCCCATACCCTGCCTGCGCCAATTCCTTCTTCTCTTCTCTCTCCTCTCTTCGTATCCACCGTTGTCCGCTTCCCCTCATCTCGTGCCACACTCTTGCTCACCCTTTCCTTCGCTTTCGTCCTCTCTTCTATTCGCCTGGGCAACCCGTGGTCTGTCTCTTCTCTTTCTGCCGTCTCATCTTGGTTCCGCTTCCCACTTTCGAGGCTCGGCACGGCTCCAGAAAACGTTCTCACCCTACGGTTCCTCCGCCCTTCGCCCCCACCTCGGTTTTCCCTCGAGCCCTGCCACAGATCTGGCTTCGCATCCAAGCCGGCGAATTATTAGAATTATTGAACGTTATATTGGCCGCAGAGTGTTCGTTACACGGCCAGAACTCAATTATGAATTAAGTTATCGGGTAATGGCGTCGCGAGATGCATTGCCCTTTCTTCCACGTTTATTCCGCACACAGCAACCGATGGCTTCCGATTTCGAAGACGATTCGAAATGCCAAACATCGCGAGATATTGCCAATAAACAGACAGAAATATATCACTCGTCGTTTGTTAGCTGATCCCTCGATGTACGTTTTCTTCGTTTAAGCTGCGGTTACGACGTGTTTCGATGTGTTCGATGGAACGTCCGAGGACGATGTACGTGCAGGCTCGTCGTATGTGTGTACCTGTGAGCGTGTCGAAGGTTAAGCTACTTAATTATGCCTTTTTTAAAATTTAATTACATATGTGTATGTTTAATGTCCAACTCCTAAGAAACAAGCGATTCGTTTCAATATGTCGGGTTAGCGTTAGTCTCATGGGCGTGTAACGAATCTTCATCCAGACCAGCCGTCCGGATATATATATTGACCGGTATAAATATTGATTTTTATTATTTATTTATTTATATATTTGACGGACTGCGACAGCAATGATTCGCTCTCGTTATTTCACGATATCTATCCACGACTAATCCTCCGCAAATTTGTAGATGTTTGTGTGAAGAGAACGTAGGTCGTGAGGATTAATTGTTGTTGTAACCGTCGAATATATTTAAGTAGTTGGTAAGTGGTGGCTCGAGCGGAAAGGGGGTGATTCTACGCGAAAAAAGAAGTCGAAAATATAGAATAAAAATTTTTCGTTTGACGCTTTATTTTCGAGAAAATCGACTTTGAATCTTCGCTCGGTACGCGTGCACTTGAATTGTCTATTCCGAAGAAATGGCAAGTTGCGAGCAATTGAAAGAAAAGATTATTGCAGCCTTTCGTACTTTAAAACAATCGAATACGTTAGAAAGTGTTCGTAGAAATTTAATTAGAAGGTTCGGCAGAATGGGCGACATTTTCAACAATTTTTGTAATAATAAACTTTATGATTACTTCGTATTATTTCATTATGTATTCCTAATTTTCCGTTACGGCAAGAACAAACTTAAACTGCGATAATATCCATCGAGACAACGATCTACGCGATCTACGCGAAAAAGTGCACGCGTACCGAGCGAAAATTCAAAATCGATTTTCTCGAAAACAAAGCGTCAAACGAAAAATCTTTATTCTATATTTTCGACTTCTTTTTTCGCGTAGAATCACCCCCTTTCCGCTCGTACCACCACTTACCAACCAGCCTGTACAAACGTAGACGTTAGTCGTTAGTACCAAGTATAAATCGCAAAATAACCTAATTATCCTAGCAACCCCTTGTCCTTTGTCTTAGCCTGGCCGATTGTTTATAATCCGCGCAACGCCCCCACGATATAAATTGCAGTAAATCGTAAGATAGATTTAAAAAATAGCGCTCCCAATGTTATTACTATTTTCATCTTACTGTTCAATTTATGGAGTCGAGCGACGTAGTTTCTAGACGGCTCATGTTTGATTGCTTTGAATACGTAATCCCGGAAATAACAGCTCGCCGGAACTTACGTTGTTTCGTATGTCGTTTTCATTAACGACGCGCCAGTTCTGGAAATCAGATTTATTTATACTCGTATGCTTAGCGTGGCTAATGCCACGCGTGTAAATCACGACAATGCGTTTGCTCCGCACAGAGTTTCGTAGCAGGTGTAAAGCGGTGTCCTTTTTAATAAGACAAGATAGCAATAATCCTTGTAGATTTTACGGTGTAAAGACGAGGCTATTTTTCGTTATAATTGCCAAGGTCCCGTTTGCCAGACGTCCAACGAGGTTCAACGTTTCGACTTCGTTATAATGGAACGCCGGCGACGTTTAAAATTTCGTGAACTTGTTACATCTAGGTAGAAGACCCAGCTCGTGACAAAGAGAAAATAGAGCAACCCGCGATTTACCTGGCAATAAAAGTTGACCTCGAGCTGTCGTGTATTCCGCAGAGCAGTATTTTTATCTCGCCCTGATTCACTAACCGATGGGACGCATTCCCCGGAGCCTTGAATTTTGAATGACACCGATATTTTCACAAGATATCTGCAAGCTTTTTTCCCTTCCCACTTCTCTCATTTTCCGCTAAACGACGACAGTTTGAGTTATCATCGCTGCCACGCCGCTAACCTCTGCCGCTTTTTCTTACATTTCCGTGTAAAAAGTATCACGTTTTATTACCTGCGGACGACGTAAAAAAATAGATGACAGTTATATAAAATGTGCACTTGGTTGCAACGCGTGAAATATTGTCGTTGATTATAAAATCGACGTGGGTCTATGCGTCTTTCAGCTGTTGATACTGAAAGGAAAAAAACTATCGTTTGAATATTTAAAGATCGTCGTGCAAGCTACATACCTGCTCTGTTACGCAATGCTGACAGAGTCCAATGTCGTTTTACCTGGTTGACCTCGGCCATTAGTGCGAAAGCATTTCCGCCGCACGCAGATCGGCCCTTCGTGTCGGGATTCCTTAAAAACCGTAGATCAGTGAAACGAGGCACGCACGGTGCTTCCGAAACTGTAACAATTCGTGACCTAACGGTACACGTCGGTGGAAGATGTTTGCGGAAACACCGGCGATCGTCCCGTCACGCGTTTAGCTTCTTTATCTCAGTGTCGGACAGGCGAAGAAGACGGACAAAAAAATACGGTATCTCATTGTCCCTGGGAAATAAAGGCGAAATAAAGGCGAAATAGAGGTCGAGACTCGGCGGCCCCCGCCTCGTTCCCAGCGTTGCGTGGAACCAATGAAGGGTATCGTAAATCTACAGCCGCGCGGGTGGTAGCTTTTCGCCGGTTACTTCTACGTTTGCGTTCGTTTTTTCCCGAATTCTTCGTCCGACCATCGCCCACACTCCGCCCCTTGGTTTTCCCAAAATCGATCACCGTGTCTTCTCATATTTCCCGAAGCTCGAAGTTTCCCTTCCACTGACTGCTCAACAACGCGTTTTATCGGTTTCAAAAATTACAAATTTCCAGAGTATCGCGGCTTCTTTGCTTGCAAGAAATTCCGCGCCCGGTTAATCAAACGGTGTCCGACGTTTCAGACATTTTCCAGTTTGCCCTTGCACAGTCTCGTAGATTTAGCGTAGAATTTTCTCAAAGCGAGCACCTAGGTTGTAGGCTCGTCCTTGGATTTTACAGCTCCGCCACTGTAAATTCCCACGCGGCAAAAAACTAACCACTTTGCTCGGTGCCTTTGGAAGACACGAGGCTCCTCCTTGTTTTTGGAATGTCCCGACTTCCGTAGACGAATCATCGCAAAAGGAATTATCGATCAAATTGACCTGGGATTGTCCGTCGTAGGAATCGTACGCGCCATGATCTGATACGCTCGTGGGGCGAGTAGAGCCAGTAGCACAACCTATAATTAACTCTCTAAACGTGGTTACCATCCTGCGCAGTCGTGGCGTCCAACAGGCCACGTTTACATTGAATACTCAGTGAAAAGGTTCTTGATGATTAAGAGCTCGTTCGCATTCAAGCGGCGCGATCGCCGCCAATGATTCACGGGGCGAAAATGGCAGATGAGACGCGATGGGTACCTCGCCGGGGCCAACGCTGGTAAACTCGACACAGGGGAGCAGGTTGAAAAATAAGCGGAATTTCACTCGCCCCCGGCATAGGGAAAAAGAGGAGACGCGGCGATTGCGAAACAAAAGGCAGGATAATTGTAGTCGGCCCCCGGGGAGGCGGCCGTACAGCGCGCAAGGGCAATCGGCTTTATATGGCGGCCGGTTCGTAATAAACTCGAAGAAGCGGCGCGTTAATTTGTAATCGCTTTTGTGGTTGGCTGATGGCCGCGCCTCTGTCGAGTGGTTTCCAGCGGTGGAAAAGGGCTGTGAGAGCGGAGGTCGCGCGCGCCCATGGCCCTGCAGGGGAAACATCCGCGCGGTGATGGTTATGCAGATCGACCAGGGGTGCTACGGTATCTGACAACGGTATAATAACTCGCCTCGTGGCCGCCTGCCACCGTTTCTCGGCTAACGCGGAAATAAAGGCCAACCCTTGCCTCGCGCGTTTAATAATTTCCAAGCGCTGCGACTGCCACGGCCCGTGACGAAACTCGATGCCGCCACTGCAACTCGAACGTTTCGACACGCTACGACTTCTGCACGCCCCTGGTTCGTCGGTGTCGCGCCACGTCCATTCTCAACCCTCCAGATTCTTCTATATCGATGGCACAACGCCCGCCATGAGAATTCAGACACCATGACGCTCGCAGGAGATGGCGAGAACAGCGGGTTGGCTGTGTGTGCGTTTTGACGGCTCAGGTCGATGGCAGAACAGTCGCACAAGGCTTTGAACGGCCCTATACTTTGAACATTAATATTGCTTTTTATTGATATTAAAGTTGGACAAATAATTTTGATAAATCCTCGATTACGCTTATTTATTACAGCACTCCTGTATATTTTCGCAATGCTCGGCATGGAAACTGTGATGAAAACAATTAGAGTATGAGGAATTGCCGCATCGAGGACATAATTCGTCGATTAATTCCTTGAAAACGAAGGGCCATCCGCTTTTGGCGCTGTTTTACCAGCAACCTGAGGCATCCAATGCGCGTACAGTCGACTCGTTCGAGGTTTCGCGGTTATATATCCTTGTTAGTACACGTTCGATGATTTTCACTATTTTTGTTCGTCAGTTATTATTAAAAAGTTGGCCAGAAAGGACGAGAAATTATCTAGCATTCTCTCGTTTTGCAAAATATGTTGCCCTTTTTATGGTATATCAGACAGGCTGTTACAGGCGAACGATTAAAAACGTTTCAAATGGAACGGAGGGAAAGGAAGAGCGCTGCTCCACACGACGTTGAGGTTCCTTTCTTTTAAGAAACGCGACGCTCGTATTGCGTAATCGCACGTAGAATCTCAGGAATTTGGAATTCAGAACGGTGCTCGAGGCGAGAGCGGCAGTTTGCCAAAAATCGAGAGCCGAAGAAATTTTCCGGTGGCGGCGGAGCGCGCGTTTCCGTGTCTGCCACGGCGGAGGGATGAACGCGCCGGGAATACAACGCGGCTCGGTGCCATCGCGAACGATGGAGGCAACGTAGACGAGGAGGAAGCGATATCGGCGCGGCGGTAGAACGAGAGGAAGACGGCCGTGGTCTCGCGTAGACGCTTGAGAAAAGAAAAAGCAAGGGAAAAGGTGTACCGGCAACAACGTGTACGTGATGTATCGTAGGATGGAGCGTTCGAGCATCGAGAGGCGGCGGAGGAAACGACGGAGGAGCGAAAGGAAAGCCGTGGCTCGCCTCGAAAGGAGGAAGAACGAGGGAGGAACGGAGAACGAAGAAAGAGGCAGAAGGAAGAAAGGGGTTGGCAATGGTTGGACGGTGTGTGTCGGCGCGAGGGGATGGGCAGGAAAGCAGCTACTCGTGTTAGCGACGAAGAAGGATGAAAATAAGGGGTAGCTCGGCGCCGCCGCCCCATGCTTGGCTTGCAAACTGACTTCCGTCCTCCGCGCGACTATTCAGACGCCGTTGGCGTTTTTACCGAGGCGAAGCTCGACAAAAAGAAGGAAAAAAGATATCGGTGAAGGAGCAGGTGGAGAGGTGGAAGAAGGAGAGCGAAGAAAAATATATAGAGCACGATGGAACTGGAGCTAGAGGCTGTGACTGGTTGGGTGCTAGTGGCGCGTTTCCTAGAGGCGAGCTAGCTGCCCGGCTCTCTGCTAGCTAGCCGGCTGGCAGACCCAGCAGCCGGTCCTCGTCCCGTGTACGCCGCCACGACGACCAGCGAGTCTATAATATATCTCTTGCCTTATCTGCCGCTTGCTGTTTACTGCCCGATAGACTCCGCAGATAGCAGGACCCTGCATCACCGCCTCGCGAGAGAGCCGAGTCACTTACTTTTATATATGTTGTTACTTACGTCAGGGAGCACGCGGTAGGGAATTCGTGAGACAAGTTGGAAAATGCTGATGGCCGGACGGAGATAGGACGCGACGCCCGTCGCCGACGTGGCTAAGCGCGACCGACCTTCGTGGAATCCGTCGCCATCCTCCGGCCTGTCCGATGGAAAATGATTTAAACAATGGCCACGCGGCGTATTGCGCCACAACCACTCTCCGAATCTCGGCTATGTCGCTCTACGAATATACGATGACGTTCGTTCGCCACCTTTGCTACGAGACGGCGAACACTCGCTGCCTACCACGAAGCCCAACGAAGGTGAAACAAAAATTCCGGTTCTCGGATTTTACGATTCCTTTCGAACGGGATGCATATCTGCTGGGAATTATCAACACCGAGTTCCATAAGGTAGAATATGGTGTAGTTGGCGGTTGGCGCGTGCCACGAACTCGGTGCAGCTTAGCGAAAGAAATATTAGAATTATTCGTTGGCGAAAGTTTGGCCATTCATCGGGAATTGCTGGGTCGGTGTGGCTCGGCGGTTGGTGGTTTGCCGGGTAGTGCGGCGTCTATAGCGAAGGGCGATACAATCGAACGCGGGACTCGATCGCAGCACGGGGAATCTCGGCTGGCTTGCAAATAAAGAAAATGAGCTGGCGGAAAAGGCAACGTAGACACGAGATAGTGGAGAGAGGTATCAAAGATACACAAGAAGGCGAGCGGTGGTGCTCGTAGCGGAACTTGCTTCCTTCCGCCGACTGATCGACGAGCCAAGTTTTCTCGTCTCTGGGATTTGGGTCGGGATCTCCGCCTTCTTCTTTCTTTTTCCAGCTTCCTCCCGCAGGTTCATCCCTTCGACCTCTTTCCTGTTGGTTTCTTCAGCGCTGATTTTCGACTGCGAGGTTGTTCGTGGGGACCCGAACGCGCGGGTAATTTCCAGCCAAGTTTTTCTCCCTTTCTCGACGTATCGTTCGCTGCCTCATGAAACTTTGATGACGAAAGCAGAAGTTAAGAAGCCGTAGGAAGCCGCGTCCCGGCGCACTCCAGGTGTATACCGTTGCCACGTTTCCGTGCCACCGAAAGAAACCGGACTTCGCGGAAACAAAGCAAAGAAATGTCTCGCGTTCGGCAACTTGCTATAACTTATCAGCCCCGCGTGCACGCAAGAAACGCTGGATTTCGTATTGCCGTATAAAGGCCGAGCTCGCGCCAATCCACCCATCTGCCTAATGTAATTTCAAATTGCACTTACAAATGATTCATCGGCCCCGGCATTTGCATCGCGTTTTAGCGCGATTTAGACGGGCCCTACTCTTTCTTGCCATCCCACCGCCACGATTCGTCTTTCGCCGAAATCACCAACGAGGTGCTGCTTCTATTAAACCGTAGTGGATCACCTTCAGCCAGCTCGATCAATCTTCTTCCTCGTCGGACACCGCCGTATATGGCTGACAGTCTTGCCTCCATCTCTTGCAAATTATATCAGCGACTATTTGTTGCGGAATTTCGTAAAAACCACCAGCGAAAGGGACCAACAATTTTAGACGAAATTCGGCTCGTACGAAAGTTAACCGAAGAAAGTTGCCAGTTCGTCTCGCTTTCTTGCGCACGACCGGCTCCGACACTTTTCTTTGCACGACGACGCGTCTCTTCGCGGCAACCTGTTTTTCCTCCTATTGCATCGCGAATAAATTGCACGCGGATTTATAACGATATAAATGAACGAACGAAGGAACACGTAGACAAAAGGGAATTCCAAGTAGTGGATAAATATTTGAACGCATGAAAAATTCAAAGGGAAACATCAGCAGCGTCCCAAACAAATAAAGTCGAGATGTAAATAACAAACATAAAGTGTACGTAATAATAAAAAGTTGGGTAATGGCGTTTGCTTCGAGCGAAACTTTGGAAAGTGTCCAGTGTACGAAATTTCGATACTCGGAGCACCGTTTCGTTTCGCTTTAACTTTTGCAAACATTGTTCTCTCGTTAAGAAGGGGAAGGGGCTAAGGTTAATTCGTAGAAAAATAAGGCATGTTTTTGCGAATTATTCGTGACGACACAGTTAAAATCTCTTTATTAAAACCAATAGTACGTTAAAGTGTGACGTTTGAAGAATATTATATAAAATTTTCACGGAGAAATATTAACAAATACAGCAATGACAGCGATTATTCGATGCAACTGATAACTTGGAGCTGGATCGTCCGAAATCAAAAAATCAAAGTTCATTCGTTGGGTAACAGTTTCCGAAATTTCAATTTTTCACTTTTTGGAACACATTCAAGGGAAAATTAGCCGATTTTGCGAAAATTTTCGGCTAATTTTCCCTCCCAGCGTTACCTGGGGAAAACTGCTAATAACTTGGTGCTGGATCGTCCGAAATCAAAAAATCAAAGTTCATTCGTTGGGTAACAGTTTTCCCCAGGTAACTCTGGGAGAGTTTTTCGAAATTTCAATTTTTCACTTTTTTGGAACACATTGAAGGGAAAATTAGCCGATTTTGCGAAAATTTTCGGCTAATTTACCCTCCCAGCGTTACCTGGGGAAAACTGTGCTAATAACTCGGTGCTGGATCGTCTGAAATCAAAAAATCAAAGTTCATTCGTTGGGTAACAGTTTTCGAAATTTCAATTTTTCACTTTTTGGAACACATTCAAGGGAAAATTAGCCGATTTTGCGAAAATTTCCGGCTAATTTCCCTCCCAGCGTTACCTGGGGAAAACTGTGCTAATAACTTGGCGCTGGATCATCCGAAATCAAAAAATCAAAGTTCATTCGTTGGGTAACAGTTTCCGAAATTTCAATTTTTCACTTTTTGGAACACATTCAAGGGAAAATTAGTCGATTTTGCGAAAATTTCCGGCTAATTTCCCTCCCAGCGTTACCTGGGGAAAACTGTGCTAATAACTTGGCGCTGGATCGTCCGAAATCAAAAAATCAAAGTTCATTCGTTGGGTAACAGTTTCCGAAATTTCAATTTTTCACTTTTTTGGAACACTTTGAAGGGAAAATTCGCCGGAAATTTTAGCCGAAAGCTGTTACCCAACGAATGAACTTTGATTTTTTCATTTCGGACGATCCAGCACCAAGTTATCCAGCACCATCGA
Source organism: Bombus terrestris (assembly GCF_910591885.1). Classification (NCBI taxonomy): domain Eukaryota; kingdom Metazoa; phylum Arthropoda; class Insecta; order Hymenoptera; family Apidae; genus Bombus; species Bombus terrestris. The sequence goes on from NC_063286.1 coordinate 2,807,705, forward strand.
ATGATCGCTGTCATTGCTGTATTTGTTAATATTTCTCCGTGAAAATTTTGTACAATATTCTCCGAACGTCATACTTCAACGTACTACTGGTTTTAATAAATAGATTTCAACTGTGTCGTCACGAATAATTCGCAAAAACATGCCTTATTTTCTACGAATTAACCTTAGCCTCCCCTGTAAAGTCACTGCACGAATTAACCGAATTTATTCGATGTAACACTAGGAATTGCTATGGCGTGCACGAGGCCATGATTCAGCAGGCGTGCGAAGCAACTAGGAACGCGTTAAAACGTCAACAAAGACACTCGTCGGTGGGTCCGTTACAAGGGAAACGATTTTAGAACTTCCTGACAAACGCATTCGTCAGCGACGAAATTCGAGTAGAAATATCTTTTCCTTCGAACGAAGCGATCGAAAGCCATGTTTGCCATCCGCGTGCACCAGAAAGAGACAGGCGAACGAAGGGGAAGAAGCGTCGGTTCGTCCCCTCGTCTTTGGCGCAATAGCTGCTCGGAACAGCTGTTGTCCTATGGTGAATCGCACTTTGTTCGAGCACCGGGGGAATAGGTCGGAGCAAGTTTTTCCTATGTACAGGCATTCCCACCCTACGGCCATTTCTAACTGCGGATTTTTCGAGGCTGACGTCAGTCCATCGTGAGCCTGCACGTCCGTCCGCGCGCGTGTTCTCGATTTTTCGATTCGATAACGACTCGATTCGCCGATCGTTTTCTCGCCAGCCAACTTGCCCCGCTATTCATCGACCGTCGTGGAATTTTTCCACCTTCGAATCGTCCGGTGTCCGCGCGTTCTTGCGCCACGAGGTGTTCATGGCAACGAGCGACGACGCGTTTCTTGCATCGTCCGTGCAATGGCCATCGAATGGAAACGACGAACGAGCTGAAGCCAGGCGAACCAAACGCTAGCCGATGTTTCTTCGAGCGTTTATTTCGTCCACCTTACTCGTAGGACGATGCCCAGCGTTTTCCACGAGCTTTGCGAACGAACGTGTCGGAGAATCGCCGAGCTGAACCGAGCCGATCGTTTCAATGGAATCGAAGTAAGCCACGGATCGTAAGTACGCGCTCTCGACCCTCGTCTCGTACCAGCTTCCACGAAACTTCCGCGGGAAAGGTTTTTTCCAACGATGTCCGCCTATTTCACGGCAACTGGGTCAAAGTAATCGGTGTTCTTGCGCGGCCAAGGGATCAGCGTACATACACAAGAAGCTCCATCGTTCAGGGGATCGTTGCATGGATGGTGCCGCGACGCCGTTTATAACGGGACGTTCTTACGATGAAAAATCGATTGCGAATACCTGAAATATGATAATAAAGGTGAAATATCGAGAGGTCCGTGGAAAGTGGCCGAGCGCCGGCTTGCGATCCTTCATCGCACAAAGCCTTCGATAAGGCCGCTATTGGAATCTCGATAGGGGTGGCTGAAGACGGGCGAGTAGTTGGCAGGGGGTTGGATGGGTGGTCGCGGAGATGGGATTTGCGAACCGTCTCGACGGAGGAAGGACGAGCGTGGAGGACCGCGAGGTTACGAGGAAGGGAGGAAAGACCGATGGCTGGACGGCTGTTTGTGCTCGTCTCGCGGCGCGTTCCTGCGCCAGTATTCTAGTTCTGGCGGGATAAAATGTAGATGGATGAGCCATAGATTTATACCGATCCCTGTAATATCGTATCTACGTAGCGCAGCAGAGGGAGCAACGAAGGGTGAAGAGTGGTCGCAGGGGTTTGTCAACGCTGCGTCATGATGTATCGCGATCAGCTGCTGATAACGCATCGAAGATCCATTAAAGAGCCTATTCGCCGAGTATTTTCACGAAGCTTGTAAATCTCCATCTTTCGCGATCTTTTGCACGGTGTTTGCCACTCGCATCATTTGCGATATTTTCTAGAAAAATTCGCAAGAACTCGCTGCCGCGTTTAGAATAGTATTCTTTTTTCGACAGATCGCGCGATTTACCAGTCCGCGAAACGACGTTGCAGCGGACATTATCGATTGAACGCGCGATGTGGCACAATGTCCGACGCGGACATTGCGTACGTTTTAAAAGCCGCCACTGTTTTTCCCCGGACTATTCGTAAATCGTGCGCGTTGATCAATCATTTCCGAATCGCGAAGCACCCGGCAACGGTGGACAGGTCTCATCAATCCGCTATATCGTCGAATCGCGCATAGGGAGGGAAAATATTGGCAAGTGTTTGCAGGGGATCGCAGGTCGAGAGGGAGAGATCGCAGCGACGGTTACCGCACCGGCATATGTAACACGACTGTAACGTCGAACTGGAACATCGTAAACGGTCGATGATCGTTCCTTTTGCCTGGACGCATCGAGGAAAGGAGCGAACAAGTCATTGAAAAAGAGAGGTTTTGTCAGAATACGGGATGTACCGGCGAGCATTGGGTGGAAATTGGGATGAGAGGCAACGGCGGCCAGGGACGTCGGAGGAAAGTGTCGGTGGAGGGGATGGAAGCAGATATATATCCACGGCAATGCGTTACGGGTTCAGCTAAATCCGCCATGATGAATGTGTTGGCGGGAATAAATCCGCAATGCACACCCCCACTGCCTTCATCCTCCGCCGTGCCGACTCCCCCTCCTACTTCAACCCGGGCGATTCCCCCTCGCACCATCTTTCCCACCCCTTAACGGCTGGTCCTCATACACTTTCGAAGCATATCTCGTTCTTCCTTTGCTGCTTTCTGTATTTCTTTATTTTTTCCCTTCTTTCCGTCCTGCTCCCCCCCCCCACTCTTCTTTTCTTCTCCCGCCTCGCATCCCTCTTTTTGTCAGCGCTTCTTCTCCCTCGGCCTGTCCGTCTCTTGGCTCCTTTTTCGCAGTGGTGCGCGTTTTTCCTTTGCTTTCTTTGTTCGGCCGCCGCCTCTTTATATCCGGCCATTCTTCATTTCTTGCGATACTTTTGCGACGCGTATACCTCACGACGTCCGTCATTGCGCGTCTCCCGGTTGTCCGTATAATCGAGCGGCAGAGGGAGGCGTTCGAACAGAGTCGTTTAGCTCGATTACCGAGCGATTTATCCGACTACCACGAGCTTCCTTACGAAAAATTTATAGCCGCGGAGCAAGATGACCGATGAAAGTTTCGTTCGTGCATTGTTGCCATATGGCGGGTGAAAAAGGGCCGGAACGGGCACGCTCGGCAAATAGTTTCATCGATTCGTTTGCATCGCGTATTTAAAATCCAATTCTCCATCCGGTTGTCGATCTTCCGCCAGCGTCTCGGTTGCCTGGCTCGAGGCATGCGGCCGGCAAATACACTGTGTTCTTCCGCGTCCATGACGAAGCTGTGGATGCCGCGCCGATGTCGGTCATGCGCGCGCACGCATAGGCGTAGCGCGGCCGATCACGCTTCTTCTTCCCTCGAACGCTCTTTTATTTATGCTCGTCTGCAGCGGACAGGTGGACGTTTATTAGGATTTATAGAACGGATCATTTCGCGCTTGGCAAGTGATTTTTATCGCTGCTCTTTAAACGAGCTGCGACCTGACGACGCGAGGAAAGAAGGAGGCGCGCGTCGACGATAATTTTCTTTACTATTCGGCGCGACTTTGCAGCGCAAGGCGAGACGAGGGAAAGTATCCCCGGGAAGGAAAATATTTCAGAGTTGCGAACGCGGTGACAAAGGAATCGCCGAAATTCCAACGGCCTCCGGGCAGCGTTGCGCTCGTACGCCGAAAGGAGAAGGAAAAAAGGAGAATCGCAGCCGCGATATTATATTAAGAAATTATGAATCGCGCGCGGTTGCGCGCAAGAAACACGAACCATAAATCTCTGGCCGAGGCAAAACTCTATGAGCCACGAGGAAGATATAATTGACACGACAGGCATAAATTCCATTCACCCATTATTAATGACGTATTTCTCCATTCATTTTCATTCTTCGGTTATAACCACAACTGGTTACTAACTGTTTATCATCTTAGCCATCCGTCCGCGGCGAACGGAAATTTATGTCTTCATCGATAGCCTGCTCGTTGCACGGCCGGGAGCAAGTATTCGCGTTCCATCGTCCGCGCGCCCAGACTTTCTGCCGGACCCGATCAATTATTTCATTCCCTTCGGTGCTCCTTCTTTATTCTTGTGTAATCAACCGTAGAAGATAGGAGGTGGAAAAAATTGTTGAAAAATATAACAAACGACAATCGGCGTACAGAGAAGAAGTGGAAGACGTGGCGTTATTCCAACGGTACGGCACGGTCGTTCTTCGTTTTCGTCGAAACGACCGGTCCCGTGGCGTGTCGTTGTAAAAAGTGAACGTGTCCATGGCGCGGCTCTTTATAGAAAAGATGTACGAGGAACAAACTATAGGTAAGCAGTACGGGGTACGCTTAGCCAAAGGTAGCCCAAGAGAAGACTGTAGGAGGCGGCGGAGGAATAGGAGGCGCAAGCCCAGACACACACCGGTCGGGTTATTTATTGTAACGAGGACTTATGGCGACAGATTTAGGAATTAGGGTATCGCAGCAGGCCCGGCCCCTAGCAAGGGTTTCCATGGAGAACCCGTACGATACAAACACGTAGGTGTATTCCACGGCATACAAATACGACGTCCTAGGGCATCCTACCGGCGAGCACGTATGGACCCACGTGATACCGCAATAATCCACAAGGATTATCCTTCGTGTTCCAGCGCGAGTACGTAGCGAGCAGAGGGCCTATCTGGCCACTGAACTGCCCGGCGATATTCGTATCGTCGTCGAATACGGCCTACGAAATCTGCCTGGAAACCGTTCGAATCGCTTCGCCGGACAACCATAAATAACCGCTATCCGGCAAAGAATCGCGCCGCGGACTAATGATCTTGATATTGCTGCTTATCAAACGATCCGAACTTTATTTTCTCACGCCGAGGCGTTGCGACGCTTTACTAATTTCAATCTCAATGCGTTTCCTTTTTCTACCTTTTTCCGCTTTCGTTTTATCATCCGGGTTATTTACGAATTATTCTTTCGTTCAGATTTTAGTATTAGATATGCTCATCGTCTGTAACGTTACGTGTCGAGAAATAGTTTTCCTGTAATAATTTTCTGCGTGTTGTAAAACTTTACGTATATGTTCGATGTATTTATTTAGGATTTGATTTCATTTATTATTTTTGTATTATTTATTTAGTTATTCTATTTATTAGGAAATTCGCGCACAATTCGATCGGAGTTACGCACATGTTGCAAAAGTAGGTTACCTAAAGGGTGAATGTCGGTAGAAAAATTCCAGATTTTATTTATTATTCTTATATTATTTATTTAGTTATTCTATTTATTAGGAAATTCATGCACAATTCTCTAACTGTTAGTTTGCTTTCCACGGTTACGCACATGTTGCAAATGTCGATACCAAAATTCCAGATCCAGCGATCTCTCGTGGATTAACATTATAAAAATTAACAATATGTTCGATATATTTATTTAGGATTTGATTTCATTTATTATTTTTGTATTATTTATTTAGTTATTCTATTTATTAGGAAATTCGCGCACAATTCGATCGGAGTTACGCACATGTTGCAAAAGTAGGTTACCAAAATGTCGGTAGCAGAATTCCAGATCCAGCGATCTCTCCTGGATTAACATTATAAAGATCAACAATATGTTCGATATATTTATTTAGGATTTGATTTTATTTATTATTATTATATTATTTATTTAGTTATTCTATTTATTAGGAAATTCATGCACAATTCTCTAACTGTTAGTTTGCTTTCCACGGTTACGCACATGTTGCAAATGTCGATACCAAAATTCCAGATCCAGCGATCTCTCGTGGATTAACATTATAAAAATTAACAATATGTTCGATATATTTATTTAGGATTTGATTTTATTTATTATTCTTATATTATTTATTCATTTATTCTATTTATTAGGAAATTCATGCACAATTCTTTAACTGTTAGTTTGCTTTCCACGGTTACGCACATGTTGCAAATGTCGATACCAAAATTCCAGATCCAGCGATCTCTCGTGGATTAACATTATAAAAATTAACAATATGTTCGATATATTTATTTAGGATTTGATTTTATTTATTATTCTTATATTATTTATTCATTTATTCTATTTATTAGGAAATTCATGCACAATTCTCTAACTGTTAGTTTGCTTTCCACGGTTACGCACATGTTGCAAATGTCGATACAAAAATTCCAGATCCAGCGATCTCTCGTGGATTAACATTATAAAAATTTACAATATGTTCGATATATTTATTTAGGATTTGATTTTATTTATTAATTTTGTATTATTTATTTAGTTATTCTATTTATTAGGAAATTCATGCACAATTCTCTAACTGTTAGTTTGCTTTCCACGGTTACGCACATGTTGCAAATGTCGATACAAAAATTCCAGATCCAGCGATCTCTCGTGTATTAACATTATAAAAATTAACAATATGTTCGATATATTTATTTAGGATTTGATTTTATTTATTATTTTTGTATTATTTATTCATTTATTCTATTTATTAGGAAATTCATGCACAATTCTCTAACTGTTAGTTTGCTTTCCACGGTTACGCACATGTTGCAAATGTCGATACCAAAATTCCAGATCCAGCGATCTCTCGTGGATTAACATTATAAAGATCAACAATATGTTCGATATATTTATTTAGGATTTGATTTCATTTATTATTTTTGTATTATTTATTTAGTTATTCTATTTATTAGGAAATTCGCGCACAATTCGATCGGAGTTACGCACATGTTGCAAAAGTAGGTTACCAAAATGTCGGTAGCAGAATTCCAGATCCAGCGATCTCTCGTGGATTAACAATATAAAGAGTAAATTATTGTAGGAAAATTCCAAACCCAGTGGTCTGTCGTTGGTCTCGAAGGAATGTTGATATTCCATGGCGACAGGGTTGCGTTTCTCAGCAACCGCGTGGTCAACGTCTGACCTGTCGCTTGCTTATGAGATTAAATGAAATTGCCGATAACAATATGTAGGCCGTTACTGGCAAACGATCGTAATCGATCGATAATTGCAAGAACGAGAGGCCAGATCGTGTGGACGTTGAAAATTACGTCGTGACATCGTTGGTCGTGAGTCATCCGGCGAGAAAACGGGCGCACGATACGCGTTGAAAGGACGCTGCGGTGGGGAGAACGAAACCGGTGCGCGGAAGAGAATCGCGGCGCTTAGGCGCGAGCTGCATGTGAAATGAGTCGAGAGGATAAATAACCGACAGCAATAAGCTCGCGTGAAATTATGAATCTTGTCATCCCTCGTTCTCCGTCTCCTACGTTATATCTCGAGAGCCAACCCTCTCGATTATTGTCCCTTTTTTGGGGAGGCTGACTGACGACCGCTTCGTCCAATGAGAAAGGGTTACGTGAGTCACGAGATTGATGGAACTCAGATGGTAGACAGAGCTTCGTCGATTATCGATTTTTAATTATTACGATCCTCTTTTCGTTTAATTTCGCCGATATTTATCATCGATCGTGAATGACCATGAATTATGGTTATATCACGTTCAATGTCTACGGAAGAGTTTATCCAATATGTGTTAACCTGTCTTTAGGGGTTTTTTCCCATGTTTTACGATTAAACGGTGGAATTTTAATAACATAATCGTAACGAAGATAGTTCGTCAGTTGCAAACACTGTTTTAGTGTTAGTTTCGCGGGAGCACCTGGTCGATACACCTGAAAGTGCCACATCTATACTGAAGAAGAGATCGCGAGGTTTTCTTCTGCTGCAAAATACGACGTACACAGGATTGCTGCCATGAAACTAACAACATGATATCTTTCTATCCTGAGTGGATCTTTCTATCATAGATCTATGACAGTATGACGAGCATTATTTTTTGGAATGTTTCAGGAGATAAGAATACAATTTTCTATAGTACACTAGACATGAATCTTTTCTTATGTGTTGAGATTGAGGTTGATTGATCGAAGAACGAGTGGATGAATCACGAAGAAGTTGATAGAAGAAAGACAACTGACCTTAGAAACCAAGGAAAAATACATCAAATTGTTCGTCCATCTGCAACTGATATTCCTATGGAGAAAGTTGCAGCACTTTACCATTACCATCCACACAAAATGAGTGGTGTTAATCTTCTTTTTCCCAGCAAATACTGTTGATGTTGATTAATCGAAGAACGAGTGGATGAATCACGAAGAAGTTGATAGAAGAAAGACAACTGATCTTAGAAACCAAGGAAAAATACATCAAATTGTTCGTCCATCTGCAACTGATATTCCTATGGAGAAAGTTGCAGCACTTTACCATTAGAACCACCGATCCACACAAAATGAGTGGTGTTAATCTTCTTTTTCCCAGCAAATACTGTTGAGGTTGATTGATCAAAGAACGAGTGGATGACTTTGTAACAGAAAAGTATATTGAAATAATTAAAGGTATAGGTATAATGTACAAGTTTATGCTGATGCAGATCCTTGCTGTCTTAGTGTTGCAACACAATGGAGAAATAGGGTCAGGTTCATATATTTACAGCAGAAGGACATTATCAAAAAGGTTAACCTTGTTGCTTTAGCTGCAGGCTCCAAGGAACATAAATAGAAATCTGTTTATTAGTTGCTTTGCTGCTAGACCTTGCAACCCAAAACATAATGTATATTCAAGGGCACAATAATATGCACCTCTCCTTATTTAGAATATTTCTGCGTAACAACAGTCTCCAGGCCACGGATGTACACAAATAAAGATGTACAGTTTTTCTTCAAGTAATTACCTCAACAAATACTAAGAATATATAGATGATTTTTCATAATATTGTAGTATGTTGGTCGAGGGGCCTGGGGGGTGTCGGACGAATTATAACCAAGCTGTTGGGGGTGTGCATGATGTGCTAAGACAAAAGACAAGGGGTTGCTAAGTGACATAAACGAATTAACAGCATTGTGAGTCGAGAAGTCAGAGAGTGTTGCTGGTGTTGTCGAGAGAGCGTTGAATCCGTGGTGATGAGAGTTGCAAATTAACAATCTAGTTGTCTTAATTATAATACGCAATCGTGATTAGTTCACGTTAAACAACCATCGTTTGCTGTTTAATCAACACCTGTTTAATCCATTTATTATAAATAAACTAATTGTAGTAAAGATACTACAACATTAACGTCGTGTTCTCTGTCTGCGAGTTCAATTAATCATAGACCTTCGGTCTGTTTATCACGAAACGCCAGATTACCGATTGCAGCGTGATCGCGCGTAAGTGTTTCGTTGGCCGCGAGAAATTCCCGTCCGCCATGGACACGCGCGCAAGAAAGTTGAAGCGATTTGGACGTATTCGAAACACACGATGGAAAGTTTTAACGGGCGCACGAAATCGGAATCCCAAGGGCCCGTGGACGTGTTCCGATGATCCGGTTGTGTGACATCGCGTGGAATTCGAAAGCGCGGCTCTGCTCGATCGATGGGACGGGACACACGAGCACCAGCGAGAGGCGCATCAGGCTGTGAAGCTGGAGTCTCGGGGTCGCGCGAGTCGAATCCCGAAGCGCTGGCCACGCTGATTTATACGAGTGGGCAGGATCAACAACCGGAGAGCTGTTTAGCCGGTGCGTCTCATATTTATTTATCGGTGGCTGGAACAGCTCTGGCGCGATTTTAGCGCGTGCACGCGCGAAAATCAGCCTCTCTGCCCTTTTCTTTTCTGCTTCTCTGGCTGTCGTTCTTTTCCGACCGTTTGTTTCTCCACGCCAGTCCCACCGCGTAGCTTTGCGATCGTTGCTGCGACCGGCGGCGAAACGTTCGCGAACCGACTCGCTGCAGGAAGTCGGAGTAGGAGCGAGGGCGGAAGTGACGCCGGCGCCTGAACGGAGCCAAGGCAGGGCGCCGGTGCGCTCCGATGCCTCTATCGCAACGTCCACCACTGTGTCTTCGTTATGTCATCTTCCTCGCTCGTTTCTTTCTCACAGTCACCGACCCTTCTGCTTATTAATGTCGAATCGTCTTTTCTTCGCGCTTGAGAGATAGCGCCACTTTTGCGCAACCTCGATGGCCGATAATTTCCAATGTTTTTTCAACATCGATTTCCAGCACTGCGCGTGTTTTATGGACAGAGTAATGTTTTTATTGCGCGGGTAAAATACGCCAGGCAAATGAACGAATTACGGTGGCGCTTGGAACGGCGGAGAATTTTGGGAAATTTGTTGTGTCGCGCGCTAAAAAACGTGATTACAATTTGAAAAACAAAAAGCTAACGCGAGACGTAATTTACCCTAGCGCGTTACACTGCGACCAGCTTTATAACGGCTGTAATTACAGAAATTGATGGTCTGCCACGTTTTTTCACTTAGCTGCGATGCTATCGGTATCGAGCGGGTCGATATCTGATCGCTGATCGATGATCGGTCCCTTCGGCTGGCGCTACGAGCGAAACGACGCGCAACTCGCTCAGGTATTCCCGATCGTGATTTCCTGATCAGCCATGCACGGACTAGCGAGTGTGCGCCAGGCCTACGTTACCACGTTGCACGTTCACACTTTTTAGTATGTACGGTTCGTCTTTCGATCGTCGGATTGGATGTTCGTCGCGTAGACGAGCATCGGCCCAGGCTGTGCGCACGCGGACGATTTAAACTGTTCCGTCAGTGTGGGCGTGTAATTGTTACGGGTGTCTCGTGCGCGCACCGCCGTTCAAAATTTATCGTTCGCCGTGTGTGTAATGCGTAAATTATAAACGCTCGGCTATTAATTAATCCCGCATAGATTTCGCCGCGGCTTCCGTTGCTTCCTGGCCGATCAAAATATTGCCTTAATTGATGAGCACATCGGCCCACTGAAAAATACATACATCGTGCCGGCCTCTGGGATATCGTAGACAGAACGAATAGAGCAAATGCTACATTTAATGCGAGACGCGAGCAAATAAATAAATGCGTACGATGGATACGGTTGCGCGTCGTTCCCGACATTTCCGCCAATAATTCAGCGGCTAAAGTGTCGCATCAGTTTGAAAATCCTGCTCTTTTATTCGTAAAGAGCTTCCTTCGGGCTCTGCACCTTTCCTCCATTATCTTCGTACCGAAGATTTTCAGATATCGATCGATCAATTCTCGCTCTTGCACGCGATAAGTGTGCAGCTTCAGACAGCGACGCTTTAAACGATGATACTTCACTTGTAACACAGCTACTGTTTTTCTTATTTAACGTGCTTTGTCTAAAGGCAAATAGATTAGCAATTTGATTACAATTTTATTATAGATGTTTAATACGAATATTTCAGCAATTTTAGGATAAATCAGGGAGCAAAGTGCTCGGAACTGTTCAAACGTAGAGGAATTTTGTCTCACGCGTTCTTCCCTAACTTGATGGCGCTCGAATATCATAGTCGCACGAAGCTCACAACACGGAACCCGCGAATATAAAATTAAAAATTACGTATCCTGTTGAGGATATTAGATGTACAAAGAGAGAAACGCGTGGAAAACTTGTAAGGTAGAAAGTATATTTTAACACACAAGCGTGTAGCGGCACGTGAGTCGGAGGACAATTCGAATCACGTTGTTGTTTTGCCTGGGAGTATCAAGACCATTAGATTACAAGTAATGTAAGAAGAAATAAACTCCAGGCAAAACAATGTCGCCGCTACGTGCAGCCGTCGAGTGAAGACGAATTTGAATTTTCCGACTTCGCGATCGAACGGTACACATTGAGTATCAAAGACTATGAACGAGTATCAACGGAGTATCTAGGAGTTACGCGACGAGCAATAACGAGCATTTATTCCGCGTTTTATATTTTGTATTAGCGACTCACTTTACGTCTATTTATTTATTTATTTCAAATATATTTGACGGACTGCTCGTTCTCAGAAATATATGATGATGTAGTATCGTAAAAGGAAGCCTGATTAGAGATCGATCAAAAGAGTGTCGTCTGTCCTTCAGTTGTTAATTTACATAAGGAAAAAAGCCTATGTGGAGTTGCGTGAGTTGCTAGCGTAGCTGAGAGATTGAGTCGTTAGCGTTGTCAAGCTGCGAGAATTGCTAGCGTAGCTGAGAGATTGAGTCGTTTGCGTTGTCGAGCTACGAGAGTTGCTAGCGTTGCTGAGAGATTGAGTCGTTAGCGTTGTGAAGTTGCGTGAGTTGCTAGCGTTGCTGAGAGATTGAGTCGTTAGCGTTGTCAAGCTGCAAGAATTGCTAGCGTAGCTGAGAGATTGAGTCGTTAGCGTTGTCAAGCTGCAAGAATTGCTAGCGTAGCTGAGAGATTGAGTTGTTAGCGTTGTCGAGCTGCGAGAGTTGCTAGCGTTGCTGAGAGATTGAGTTGTTAGCGTTGTCGAGCTGCGAGAGTTGCTAGCGTTGCTGAGAGATTGAGTCGTTTGCGTTGTCGAGCTGCGTGAGTTGCTAGCGTTGCTGAGAGATTGAGTTGTTAGCGTTGTGAAGTTGCGTGAGTTGCTAGCATAGCTGAGAGATTGAGTTGTTAGCGTAGCTGAGAGATTGAGTTGTTAGCGTTGTGGAGTTGCGAGAGTGGTTGAAGTAAAATAATATTGTTGCGTTTAGTTCAAGTTAAACGACCATCGTTTTCTGTCTAATTAATATCTGTTTAATTTATTTATTGCAAATAAATTATAAGTAGCACGAGGAAAAATTTACACCTAAATTTCCCCGATACTACAGTAAGAATGACCAAAGTCTTTCCCCACTGTAACGAATGAAGAATATAAATACTCCTCGGCAAATACTATAAAGAGTTTACCATTCCAATTATTGTATAAATTGAGCGGGAATAAAGAACTCGATCCGCTGTTTGTATATCGACATTTCTTGTGTCGCCTTCGTCCCAGTCTTTTGTCTATACGCTGTCGATGGCTCAGTGCTTGAGAAAGCTAAAAACACCAGATTGCGGAGTTTTCTCAGAAGCGGTGACCGCTTCAACGTACCCAAATTACTAAACTTCCTCGAACGTGGAACAAGTTCGTGTCGCGGCGAATCAAAAAATCATGTTGCGCGTAAGGGATCGATCTGTGACTGCAGAGGCGTTTAGAGGTGGCAGCGTCGAGATGGCGGAGAGGGTATGGCTCCATTTGGTTAATTCATTCGCATATTAAAGCTGTATATCACGGGCAGGACGCGTGATCCGGCCGCGAGTGTCGGCCACTTGGTCGCCCGTGGCCGCTGCGAGATGTCTGAGCGTGTACGTGCACGACGCACGAGCTTCTTGGCCTCGTGTTCCCTCAGCTCGCTCACCTTCCACTCCGTGTCGTTTGTACCGTTTGACGCGCGGAAGATTAACTACGGGCACGTAGCCTCATCTGTCTATCTCACAGCGTGTAATCGCATGTACGCGACTAAGTGCATCGCAAGAGTAATCAGCAGCGGCCGGGCCGACGCGGCTTTGATTAATTGAATCCGCCCTAAGAGACGCGCGCGGCTTTATACCTGCTGGCACGCACGCACCGCATCGCCACCGTTCATTCACGAGCACCCGTGCCCGGCCTTAGCTCGCGGTTAATTATATCCCCGAACGATTTCTTGAGGGTTTGCCGGACTACCGTTTGTCTCGATCGTGCAACGCGCTCGCTCCTCTCAACGATTCCTTGGCTATGGAAAGGCTAGTTCTGAGGGTGGCGATCGGATGGCGACGAGACTGCCTCGGCGAGGCCAGCACTGGGTTGCAAGATCGATCGTATTGCAATTTAGTATTTGTTTCTCCACATTTGTAAATGTTGGTACATCGGTTGCGAGGCAGCCTCGGTACCAGACAAGCGGCGATCCGTGGAAAAAGCGGTCGATCGGATCGATTGTCAGTGATCCGACATGAACGATGAACGAACGAACGAGCGATTGGCGGCGTCGTGGTCATAAAAAAAGGGAAGAAAAAGCACAGTTCGAACGGTGGAAAAAGGTACATTAATCTCGGATGGCGAATCCGTAACAAATGGCGCGTATCGTTTGTGCTCCAATCACATTACACGGCCGGGCCGGTCCACCGGTAATTAACAGGTAATTATTTATAATGGAACAATGGAATTTAAATTAATAGTTTAGTTTCATTAATAACACCGCGTAATTTCGCCGCCGTGCATGTCACTGTTAAATAAAATATATGTACCGGTGAACCCAACGCCGCATTACGGTCCGGTAATGCGCGTACTGCATCGCAAAACAGCGCCTCCGACCAGTGTGCGCCGCCACCCCCTCGAACGCCCTCTCGAACGGCGTCCCACCCTCCTCTTCGGTGCCCCTTGTCTCCTACCCCCGCAGGCTGACGCATACGCCCTACCGGAATATAACCACTCTATGTCACGTCTGTTATAAACGCGTAAACACGTGCTGGTACCTCTGCAACCAGGTTGTCCACTATCAAGTAAATAATGGCGCATTAAGCTTTTTCATTCGTATTCAGATATGTGCGGTTCAGTTTCCGTCGGTGCATACCGGCGCGCCACGTGTGCGTTCCTGCACGTGGAATCGCGCGCTCCCTCACGCCCGCCACCCGCCCCCCGCTCAATTGCGCCACGCACGCCAGCAGGTTGTTGTAGGTGTCTGGTAATAAAAAGTGCGCTCCGCGGATTCTTATCGTTTGCTAATTGGCCAATTAAATTAATCGCAATGTCAATGGACCAGTGGCCAAGTTGATGATATTCCAATGAGAATGTTCAGATGGTGTTACTGTAAGCAGCATGTTCGCTCGCCGTCGCGCCATTTTCTATGATCTCATTGGTAAATGGGATCGATGTTTATTTTTCTGATCGAAATGAATCTACGGAAAGCGGTAAATTATCCCAGCGTCCGTTCCAAGTGTCTTCTATCGAGAGACGAACCGAATGTGCTTGTTATTCGATCGCCGTTCATAATCGCGGTTACTAAAAAGGTCACGATGCTGCGATTACGAGATTGCCAAGAGAACGGATTCTTCGATTAAAGAAACGTGCTATTTCTACTCGGCGTATCTTGATGGATGATTGTTCTCGGTAACGAGCGAAAGAATAATGCAGGCCGCTGCTATAAATTCATTTCCAATTGAAAGTAATCGGTCCACGTGGCGTGTTCCCGGCCGAAATTAACTGGAACTTAGTATTACAAGTGGTCGGAGCGGAGGGTTGAGGCGCGTTCTCCCTTGAAAAAAATGCCTGTATTAAATCAGCCGGCGCTTCGTTCGTTGCCCTTGCCCCCTTTGTCCTTAGCCGATCGTGGGCCGAGGCACGGGCTGCGGCGAGGACCTACTTATCTCGCGAAAGAGAAGGGAGGCTCCTCTCTTCTCCTCGTTCCTTCCACCGTTCTTTTCCTTTTTTCTTTTTTTTTTTTTTTTTTATCTAGTTACGGAGGCTCGTCTGAAGGAGAATTTCTGGCAGGCGGCACGGAGGTGGAATGGAATGGAAAGATGGGTGAAGAAGGTAGCGGGGGACGTTAGAAAGGGGTGGGTGGCGGAGCTGGAAGGAAGGGTGTTATCTGGGTGGCGGACGACCGAGCAGCAACATAAATATTAGGCTCCTCGTTAATGCCTGTGGTAGCTACTGGCGTTACGTTTCGCAGTAAGTAAATTACGCGATATGAAATTATTAGCGCCATTAAAGAAATTTATACTTTTTTCGAGGCAGCCACGGCCCTCCGTCTTTCGCGTTCGCGTCCGACCAAAACTCAAGATTGGTGACGATTTTTCTATTTTATCTGCTTCCCGTTTGCCTCGTTGCTTCGGCACCGTGTTCGCTTCGGCTCGCTATCGTAACTACCCCCGCGTGCACCGATCTTCTCCCCCGTTTGGCTGCCAGTTACTTCGTTTTTCCCGGTCTCCTTCCCTGGAACCGAGTTGCGCGGCTCCCCACCGCCTATGCCGCCTAATGTATTTGCAAGAGCCAATTCCCATCGTTATCCTCGGCTATGATCTACGGTTACGGCGCTTTGATTGTCAGATATCTCGGCCGTTTGCTTCACCTACGTGAAATGTTGCCTCGCGAAGAGGAGCGGCCGCCGACACCGCGCCGCGCAGCGCCGATAACCCACAGGTGGGACTTTTACGGCGCTTTTTATTTCCTTTCCATTTCTTTCTCGTTATCTCGCTCTTGTCCAGTTTTGGCAAGTCGTCGAGATTCTTGTCGATGCCTCGTGTCGACGATCCGCTCTGCGTGTGTTAAAACGCGGATGTAAATTAAAGATTGCGACACGAATTGGTCGGACCGAAATGACGGAACATTGCGAAAGCGCGTGTTCCACAAGGCATACACATGTTGCAATCGATCGATTTTGTTGGTTTTTAATTCGCAAAGTCCGCTGTATATATTATAATACCTCGCTGGATTTCGACAGCGTTTCGCCGCGCGTTACAACTTTATATTTATTAAATCGTGGCGCATTTGCATTCAAACTGCCATTATCCCTCAGTGTAGAAATTCATAGTTTAATGCCAGCCATTCGATATCTCTTTGTATGATAATAAGCAGGATATTTATAACACGAAACTGATAACCCAGTACGTATTCATGATCCAAATTGATGGAAATTTCTTCCAATCGCTCGGACAAATACGCATGACGAATCCTACCGAAATGAAATAACTTCGAGCTAGGAAACAGCTTCCTCGATAATCAGCCTGTTTTACGCTATTCAGATTCTTGACCACAAGTTCCGGTTACTCGAGATGTGTACAACGTCGTAATCGATGTTCTGTTCCCGTACAAAACCTGCCACAATCTTCCCATCACTTTCGATCTAACCGTAATTTTCCAAGACTAAGAAATAACTAAATTTTCCAAAAATAGTTCCAAAAATAAGTTTTCTCCGTTGAAAATGAGCGCAAGCTGCCGCAAAAACTTACGTACTCGTGTTCGTAAGTCCATGTATCTGAAGCGCATTAATATTCTATTCTAATGAAACTATAAATCCAATTGTTATTTACGAGCAAACAGAGAACCTTAATTAGCCATCGTTTCAACTGCTACGTTTAATTCTGGACAGCCTGACGAGGCTGTGTGAGCAGCTCGGAGATGGGCGTTGGGAAAGGCGACAGGTCAATTAAAGTTCGCGAGACAAGTCGCGGGAGCCGGTCAGGGGCGATAATTTAAGCCGAAGGGAAGAACGATCGGTTCGATCGGATTGCGCAACCCGGGGCCGGGCATGAATTTTGAGACGGACTGTACATTCTTGCCGCGGCAAATAAAACGAGCCGACGAAGACAACATTATTACGGAGCGCTGCCAGCCATTGCTCATGCCCTGCTTCCTTGCGTATTTCCATCCTTATACGTACGTATAGCCGCGCACACAATCGCGAGACAGTACGCCCACACGTAACCTCGCGATACGCATCGCGCGTTCTCCCACACGCCAAACGAGTCGCGAGTGAAACGCTGGAGCGCGCGCGCGCATGTGCCTTGCATAAACAGGCATCTTCTAAAGAGAAGGAAAGACGAACGAGAGGACGCAAGAGAGAAGGAAGGATTCCGTTCGTGGGTGAATTCGTATTTCATTGCGTTTCTCTGTTACGCTATCGACAATAATTGAGTCTACCCTCGAATGTGCGCTAGACCCATTAATTGCAAACTGTTCACTCTCTCTTTCTCTCTCTCTCTCTCTCTCTCGTATTTCCGTCACATCGATCAGAAAACGAATTCGTTGTAGCGTACATGACGAGATACTGTCGAGAACCGTGTATCTTAATCGACGAAATAAAAGTAAAGGAACACTAAGATCGCATTTAGAGTTTATATTAAAATGGTTTTAGATTTATCTAACAAACGATTGGCAGGATTTTCCTGGATACATTTGCACGCGTCTCACGTACTCGCGTACGCGTGTCACTACAGTTTAGCGTGCAAAATTAACACGTTCGTCGTCACGTCACACATATCTATGTGACGGGTATACTTCCATGGGATCCGTCACCCAGGTACGGATGACGCTCTTCTCGTTCGAGTTAATTAACACGTTGGTCGTCACGTCGCACATATCTATGTGACGGGTATACTTCCATGGGATCCGTCACCCAAGTACGGATGACGGTCTTCTCGTTCGAGTTAATTAACACGTTGGTCGTCACGTCGCACATATCTATGTGACGGGTATACTTCCGTCGGGGTCCGTCACCCAAGTACGGATGACGCTCTTCTAGTTCGAGTTAATTAACACGTTGGTTGCCACGTTACACATATCTATATGACGGGTATATTTCCGTGGGACCCGTCACCCAAGTACGGATGACGCTCTTCTCGTTCGAGTTAATTAAATATAGGATGTTCTATATCGCATGATATTTGTTAACACTTTCGAAACTAACACTCCTCACTTTCAAATATATTTTCGCGCCGCTTACTGAACATTTTCAGGATGAGAAGATCACTGATGTACGCTTCTCGACTAAATCAGAGGTCTGAGATATGTGCCACGAGACCCCTCGGAATACTCTGGCTGGAAAGCTTATGGCTTTCTCCGTTTCGCGACTAAATGATCTTTTCTTTACGACGAATCGAAGGCGATAAACAACGAATTCCCGTTTGTCGCTCTATTCACGTCCTGCGTAGCGGCGGTCGAATTTCCGGCCCGCCTTAGGAAACTTAGCCTTAACGTGTTAAACATATCTCAATAGATGTACAATGTCGTGGAACGACGCGGCACAGCGAAGCAATAAAAAGCCACGACAGACGATTTGATCCGGTAGGAGACGCGAAAGGCAACGGAGGACTCTCGTAGTTAGGCGGCTCCGCTAGGGGCCCGCCTGGCGGTCAGCTTTTTATTACTCAATTAATACTAATTATGATAATTAATTGGAACGACCGGAGGAGAGTTATCCACGCGTCGCCGGTATTATTGCCAGGTGGGATTGTATACGGTGTGGCGTACGCGGCGTTAAATCAGCCAGTCGTTAATAACGATTACGTATTATTTAGACGAGTGAATTATTCGCGCGGTGTTCACCGTGCGTATCGAGCTTTATTTGCATATTCGAAATCGCCGCTTTCTCGGAACGGTTAGACGAAGCGCCGATCACTCGCAACGGAGACGGAGAATCGACCGGGCAATTAAAATTCATTTATTCGTGCGACTCGTTCCGATCGAATTCCAGAGAAATTATGAGAGCTTGGCGCCGCTACGCCCGTTGCGTAAAACCGGACAAGACGACTGCGAAATCACCGAGGAACAACGAAGTCACCACGCAGATGCTGTCACGTAAAATAAAAAAAGGAAATCCCGGACGAAAAGAGAATTTCTTCCTGAACACTTGCTAATTACGATTTGCTTCTGAACTCCAGCCGTGACGTTCCACGACTGAATCTCCTACATTTTGACTTCCGATGGGATCTGTTTCTTTTTTCCTTGTCACCCCTCGATACCCCCACTATCCACGCGTTTGTTAGGCGACCGCTGCCACGCACGCCTTCTTCTAGAACATTGGGCGGAAGGACCGTTGGGTCATTAGGCACTTTGGCGACATAAATTGTCGCCACATCTTCATCTGCATGATCGGTCCGTCGGATTTGAAGGGCGCCGGCCGTGACAATGGCAACGAGAGTACGTACAAAGTAGTGTCACTGGAGATCGCAAGGCCCGACGTTAAGGCACTGTCGCGTAATGTACGAGCAGGTCGGACAGAAGAGAGAGAACGAGGGAATAAAGTGTACGGAGGGCGCTACAATGGAGTTGGCACGGTCTGCGGTCATAGAATCATGGCTGTCTATTCAATGAGCTCGAAAATAGCCTTCTCCAACAGATATCTCGAGGGGATTCCGTGCACGGCGTGTATTTTACGAAGGTGCACGACCCGCTGTACTTCTAATACCGCGTATCTGTATTGTTAAACGGCAATTCTTTAGGGGAACAATATGGGCCGCGATGTACTCAGATTCACAGACACCGGACGTCATCCAAAGGCGGTAACCTTCGATTGTGCCGAATTTTAGGCGAATCTATTATCCACGGTACTTCGTTCGCCGTATCGTCTTTATGGTTCGATTCGTTTCAAAATGGTACGCGCGAGCATACCAGACAGAATCTACGAACAGCAGATCGTGACTCTGAAGACGGAACTTGCCCAACCGCTGCCGTATCGCGTTAAACGCGTTAACGCTACGATTTGACGCAATTTTGTTGCAACTTTGATGTAGCGAACAGCCGACCACGAAGCACCGCAGACGTTCGTCTTGACGATCGAAATGAACCGCGTAATTCTTTAGCGAGCCGTTACGCCGGGGATTAATCGAGCGTGGCGAGGGGACCGTGGCCGTTGAGACGCTGCTCGTTCGTCTTACGCGTCGCGCCTACGATGGATTACGAGCTTCCGAATATGTATTCTTCAGCGAGCCATTGAGAATTTCGATGAAAATTAATGGAGCATCGAGCGACGAGCGGGTGGAGCCAAGACCGGCATAACGCGGTTACGCGACGAATCGGCAAATCTGCGCTGACCCGAAGCGAACTCGCTAGAGTAAAAAAAGAAAATAGATACACCGAAAGTGGCACAGTCCTGGTAGGTGTGGATGGTAGATCGGCGAGAAGGTGGGCAGAAGGTGGAGGGGAAAAAGGATCGTCCAGGAGGTCACTGCCGAAGGAGTCGTAAGAGGGCAAGGAAAGGGGGTGGAGTAAGGAGGTACACGGGCGGGGAAGCGGGTTAAGGGAGAGAGGAGTAGAAGCGAGAGGAGAGGAAGACGAGAGGTTGCCCTCCATGAATCACGACGCCGACGCTGATTTAGAGGCCCAGAAGTTACTGCTATAGGTACTAGCTGCCTTCTGTAACCTTCGCGTAAACCTACCGATGTACAGAGCGCCCTAACAGGTACCCGATCCAACGTTTCTTTCCGATAATTGTTAAAATTCTGCTTCCATTCCGCCGAATCGTCTACGAAACCGCGTACTTGGAGTAGAATCCGTAGATGTTTGTGTGAAGAGGACGTGGGTCCTGAGGATTAATTGTTGTTGTAACCGTCGAATATACAGGGTGGTTGGTAACTGGTGGTACAAGCGGAAAGGGGGTGATTGTACGCGAAAAAAGAAGTCGAAAATATAGAATAAAAATTTTTCGTTTGAGGCTTTCTTTTCGAGAAAATCGACTTAGAAAGTGTTCGTAGAAATTTAATTAGAAGAGCAGAAGTACGTGTTCGACAGAATGGGCAACATTTTCAGCAATTTTTGTAATAATAAACTTTATGATTACTTCGTATTATTCCATTATATATTCCTAATTTTCCGTTACGGCAAGAATAAACTTAAACAACGATCTACAGTGAGATCCGTTACAACGAGACGCGATAAAGTGCAGGCGTACCGAGCCAAAATTCAAAGTCGATTTTCTCGAAAACAAAGCCTCAAACGAAAAATGTTTACTCTATATTTTCGACTTCTTTTTTCGCGTACAATCACCCCCTTTCCGCTTGTACCACCAGTTACCCTGTATATCAATACACACTAGCTAAATGTGATACTGAAAATGTGAATTGACGCAGAACCGAAGAAACGCCGGAGGTCAAATTCTTCTTCATTCGCACAGTTTTGGAATTTATTTGTCGTTATGTTTGACGCGTCAAGGCTAAGTGAATGTCCCGAGGTAAAACAACAGCAGGAGTCGGTCTCGACTAGCGCGGTCCTTTGGCTGCTGTGCCGCCACGAATCCATTTCAGTATCGTCGAATCTCGTTGGTTTATCGACGAATCGAAGGTACTGGCTGCTCGTCTCTTGTTTCGCGCGGTTATCGGTGGCGAGGGCAACGATGCGAGAAAGTAGGTAGCCAGATATATCATCCGACGAGATTATTAAAGTACGAGGGGCGAACGTAGCCGGGGCCCGGTACCGCCTCGACAAAATCGGCCGAATTAAGACGGCGCGCTATCAGCACCGAGTCCATGAAACAGACGAATAAATTAGAGGCAGTACCTGCCCATCGAGAGCGCCGTACTGATAAATCTCTGCGCACGCTCGCGCAGATGCGAACCGCATGTATTTTACATTCTCAATTCGGGATGACCAGATTTATTGGGCTTCAGCGACCAACCAGCCTGCCTCTTTCCAGCCTTGCCCATACGAGTACGCACGCATCCGTGTATACGTGTTCCTGCCCGTTCGCCTTCCTATTTCTGCCAACCTATAGATTCATTCATCCGTGCGTCGTATCGAGGAGAGCGGCGCGTGAACGGGAACGTCGACGATCGTAAAGCTGAGACGGAAATATCGCCGGGCTTGACGAGGCGGCGTTTTCCTTGCCGCTTTCCATCCTCCGGCCTCTAAGTCAGCTGGAACGGCGACGAAGGCCAGACCGAACCCTCGATCGGCTTTTCGAGCCTGTCCGATCGTAAAATACCTACATTTGACAGGAATCCGTCATAATTTAACGGATGGCGAAAGGAAGCGAAGCGAGGGAGAGAAAAAGGAAGCGGCGGAGCTTCATTATAAAGCCAGGATTCAGCGATAAAACAATGACAGCGGCGCAACACGCCGATAGTAAATCGAACGTATAAATTGGCCGGGCCACGCTGAAATGTGGAGGGATCAGGCGGTGGGATAAAGAGACGGGAATCGAACGGGAAGAGGACGGAGAGGCACGGAATGATCGGCAGGATGGAACGAGAGAGGAACAGAGGTGCTCGAACTGGCAGATAGGGAGGAAAGGATCATGCACGCGTACACCGGGGTAGAAACGTCGAGGTGAAGGGAGAGGAGAGCAGACGAATGGCAGAGAGAAAGAGAGGGCAGACGCGGCAGAGTAAGTGTTAGTGGCTCGTCGCTTCTCCATTTCAAGCCTAAGCGCGGCTATTCATCAGGATTTCGGCGCGCAGACGTGCTTTATTACTGCTCGGTCGAAATTGCTATCCTACGACTCCATTCCGGCCTGCGAGCTTGCATGCGCCGCTTCCCCGACGAGCCTGCCCCCCTCCTTCTCCCTCTCGCTCTATCTTCGCGGAGTGCCGCATCCTCGTCTGCCCCCGGTTGCATAGCCAGGGTAATGCATTAGAAGCTCATATAAGGTTCAGTGGCGCGCTCGCAGCGTCGACTCTTAACGGAGACGGGACCGAGTTAATCAGATCGTGGAGCAACGCGTGGCGGGCGAAACCAGTGGAAAATTGTGCACGTTTCTGGACGGAACGGTATTCCACCTACCGTCGTGCTGACAGGGAGTCAACTTTCAGAGATTTCCTCGTAAACTGATTTTACCATTATCATGCGATTCTGCTGCACCCGCTTATCTTTATATCCCCTGATCGTTAACCTTTAAACTGCAGGAGCCGGAAAGTCGAAGAAATTCATTCGGTAACGCCAGAATGGTGTAGACAGTGGAAGCTTTACGATAACCGGGCGATTCTGCTGTTTCACGCTACTTTTCTACGTGGCGGCTGGTCCACGCCCCCGACAATTTCTTATCGTTTGGTAGAACGGTTTTCCAGAGAGAAGAAAAACACGATGGAATACAGGTGCTGCGATAATTGAATCGATTCGAACGCATCTCCGCAGAGTCGAGGCTAACAAAGCGACGGTACCGTTTGCGCGGCGTTCACGGTGCCGCGGCCATCGTCCCGCGTTTCCTACTTTCTGCAGCGTCTGTTGGTTTTTCACAGCCGGCTAATATTCCCGAATAAGTGGGCAAACTCTTATCTTCCTAAGTGCATTACCAGAACCGCATACATTACTCGCTTACGAGCGACCGCGTGTATTGGGTACATAGAGCCGCGGCCAGGTTTACGAGAAGGTTCTGAAGCAGAATATTTTAAATGTATGCAAGAACACGTTCCGCCCTTCTCCTAAAGCAACCACTGCGAAGTAATCTCCCTTTCATCGTCATGAAGAACTGACTCGTGTCGTTGCTCGCTATAAAAGCACACGCCTACCCATCTAACGTGCCCCCGGCCTCCAACAAATTACAATATTATAGCTGAAACTAATGGAAACTCGTGTTCAGTTGCCTACTCCATTAGCTCATCATCGTGCAATCGTTTTTTCATTTTTATCGCGCCAACAAATTTCTGCTCCTTTTTTCCATTTCGTCTATCGGATAGGAAGCGCAGAAATTCGAGTTCTTGAGAACGAAAGGGGGAACAATAATGCGGAGAAGCGACCCGTTATACCAAATCCTACTTCTTTATTTCGGCGAATCTTCTGATTTCTATTTCGCCAACAGACTGTCCGACAGTCACGATGATGCTAAAATTTCCCCAAAACCGAAGGGAATCTCTCGAGAGGAATATAACCGTGTTTCAAGGAGCCGAGAAAGCCGATGAGAGCTGGAGGATATTCGAGCGGACGCGTGGCCATCGGAGCACCAAAAATTCGAGAGAAAATCTCGCGGAGAAGCGGCGTGACCAGCGAAGCATCGGCCGGTGATATGTTCGGTGGAAACGGTAATGCGACAGCGGCGGCATTTCGCGGTCGTCCAGTTCCACCGCGATAATAATCGTAACTCGAACGGAGACGAGCATCGTGGAAAAGCGGCAGCGGCAATAACGATGTTTCGCGAACAGTCGAAGAAACACGAGCACGCGAGTGACCCCCTCTCGACGTCTTCTGCTTTGTTTTCTTCGAGCGGTTGTTTCGCCGCCGCCTTCGGGAGGCAGCGAGTAAAGAATAAGACACCAGACACATATTTTACACTGGGGCTCTTCACCGGCGGAGAATATCGCGAGCGAGCGAGCTGTGATGTCGCGTTTTGAGTTATCGTCGTATAAAGTACCAGCGCCGAAACGGTGGATGCGTCCGTCTTCGATATTCCCGTGGCACGCTCCATCAGCTTCGCTTCGCATCGCTAGAAAACCCGTTGCCATCGAACGTCCGTTATGGCGAAGAATTCTACCGAGAAATTAGCTATTCTGACGTTTGCAGTTTCAAAGAACACCGTGCTGTTCTTTCCGTAATAGTCGCATAGATCGCGAGTTGCACGGATACGGGAAATCTAGGAGAAGCGACGAAGAGAAGGAGAGGAGTAGAGAGTTTGGTTGGCGGCCGCTTCGGAATTAATACTCCGTCGTGTTCTTAAGTCGGAGGGTATGCTCGGGCCTGAGAAAAAGTGTGAAATGCCGCATGCTGGGATCGAGGTATCGAAGGCACGAAGTCAAGAACACCGAGTCTGATTTACCGCGGCGCAACGTCAACCGGATGAAATATTCGTGCAAGCCGCAGCCTGTTTTAGCAACTTCGTGCTTCTCTGCCGCAAAAAGGAAAAGGCTGGTAATAACAGGTCTCCGGTATTGAACGATTCGCGCGTCTTATCGCGGCACCAATTCCATTTCCCCCCACCTCTACGCTACCCCCTTTTCTTTCGCCCTGGCTGCCTGCCTCCTTTACTCGCGTTTGCTTACTTCGCGCAAACCACCGCCACCCACGCTTTATCGGAAAGTTTTTGCAGTGTTGGTGGGTCGGACGGGTCATCCATCGTGGCGGGTGGAGCGGAGCGTAGCGCGAAAGAAGTGCGAGGAATGTTAATACGAATATTATGATTTATCGACGGAACATCGGATAGAGAAGGGAGGCAGCAAGGGGAGGAAGGGTGTTGGTTCGGTGTTCCAGTCCGGTAAGGGGTGGCAAAGCGAAGGAGAAAAAGGAGGAGGATAAAAAAAAGGTGGAAAGCCTTGGGGGTACCGACACACGTACACGTTCACGCTAACGTTAGAAGCTTCATCCACACAGGCGCGAACGCGCGCGCACGAGTAACATGGGGCGAGGCGTTTTTCTTAGTCCGCCTGAGCCGGCAGAGATTTATTCCCAGGTCCCGCAAGACAAATGGTAAGATTGTGTCCAAAATTTTAACAGCGCATTTGGGTGAACACGTCCTTGCTCCGCGAGGATACTCCCTGCACCTCCTTTCCCACCTCATCCGGCCATCTTCCATGCCGGTGCCGGTATAAGGGATAAAGATAAAGGGGCAGGGATTGTCAAGAGCGGAGGGGCCGCACATAGGAAAGTGTTTCGCGTCGGACCGAGGACTCGAGCGGAAAAAGAAGTTTTCTAGTTATCCGTTCGGCGAGAATGCGGTCCCGAAACTCGTTGCTCGGTTCGTGACAGAATCGAGCCGTGAAACGAGATCTGCTGGAAACTGCCGGTTGGGGACGGGTTTATCCCAATTATTGGCTTTCGATCAGCTTTCCCCGCCGCTTTACGTGCCCCGTTTTGCGCCGTCATCTCCGTACGTAATTTAGAACGCGCGATCCACCACCAAGAACCGTTCCTTCATCCTGCGCCGAAGCTCCATCCACTCGAGTCGTACGAAGCTGTTTGGCAATACGAACGATCGCGATGATTTCTCCATTTGCATTCGAATGGAACGCTAATTGGATCGGGAGGTCAAAGGGAAAGGAAGCGAGTAATTCTCTTAATAAATATATTATACAGCGAGATCCCTTGAGCAATTTACTTGTCTTAAGATTGAGTGCAGGGACGCGGACCGGGCGAGATATTAACCTATTATATCCAGCTCATTTCTCCTAGAGGTGGTACATTAATTTAAAGAATGTTGTCGAGCGAGCGGCATTCCATATATGAAATTTTGCCGCCGAAAAGGCTAGAAAATAAGGAGCATTGCTCGGCCTGTATCTATAGTAGACGGTAGAGCGTGCCTGGCGTGCCCGACCACCAATTTCGCTCGCGTATAAATAATACACTGAGGGATGATTTTCCTGCATCTGGACACCACCCTCTTCTCCGGGAATTAGATTTCCTATCTATCTCGGAACGAGCGTGCTTCTTATGCCGCGGGGCTTTTATTACATCGCGGCAAGAAACAGAATTGCCTTCGCCACGATCTTCGCCGTCCATTCGAACGAGCGTCCGTGCTTCTCCCACGGTTTACTCTGCGAACTCGCCGGTGGCTTCTTTCTCTCGTCAAAGACCCAGGGCAGAGACGAACGTTGACAAAAGTGAGAGAAAAATGTGCCACGTACTTTCCTCGAGTCGAACGCACCGGTTCGACTTTGCCCAACTATTCGATAAATAAAGCCCGCCGCCCCTTACTTTAACTTAGTATCGTCTCGCGACAATGGCAATGCGAAGAACGAGAATCAATGTTGCTTATCGGTAAATGGAGACGAATCGTGTCGGGCTTTGCAGTTCTTCCCCATCGAGAAGATGCAGCAGAGCGGAGTGCCGCGTTGACGGAATAAGGACAAGGGAAGCGAGCGAAAGAGAAAGAGAAACGGAAAGATGGAAGAAAGTGAAGAGGCTGAGGGTGCGAGGACAGGGTTGCCAGGAATAAATGCGCTTCGCGTTCAATCAAGTCGACTACAAAGGCGCTTCCAGGTTCGTCCCTCAACACGGATAGTCACGAGATTCGCTGCGGTCAAATTATCCGGACAGAATCTCATTCGATTCTTCTCCGTTCCTACCAAACGCCTCTAAACTTCTCCCTAAGTTTGTACTTTTATTTTCGAACCTGTATCTCGTTGCAACTGAAGAACGAACCTTTCATCTGCGATATATGCACGTGTGAAAGTGTTGAGAATTGCGGATCTCGATGGGCCGAAATAATGTTACAGGGACACAGAATCTACGCTTGGAATTAATATTAGAATAGCTATGTATTTCTTTTGTGGAGGATTTCTAGGATATTCGTCGATACGCGTTCGCACGCGTCACGGCACTTTCTTCTGCACGCGACTGTTAGCAGGCTGAACGCACACTGACACTTAAGCCAGTGCTGCGCAGAAAATTATACAAATGTCGGTGGAAAGGCAGAAACAGCAAGTTCATCCGCGTGCCTCTGTTCCGCCGACTATAAGAGTTACTATGGATGCGTATTGTCGAAGACAGAGGACAGTCTCGAGACAAAGAGAAGCTGGCGAACGCTTTATTGGCGGGGGTGGTGAGATTCTCTTTGTCCTCCTAGACTCCTCCTAGCCCCGTTGCAATCTCTTTTCTTTGCTCACGTAACCAATTCTATTCAGCCAGCTCGATCCATCTCTTTTTCTAAGGCGGTTCGTTGATACCGATTGCGATAGCGCGACCATGTCACCCCATCCATAAAACTCTGGCCGTCGGGCCGGCACAATTTTAAGTTTTACGCCATTTACAAAATGAGTCGCCATTATTTTTGCCGGTTGGATTTATCGCTACATACATTTGGACCGAGCGACAATCCAATTTATGTGGGAGTCCCATAATAGTCTGCCACCGCAACGCGAGAAACCTCCTTCTCGTCGTTCTCTTCTCCGCTTCGGCTTTTCCCTCTGCCGCCGCACGGCTATCTATCCCCGTTCTACCCCGCCGAACCCCCGGCCAGCACTGATTAAATAAAAGAACAAATGGAGCTGACTCCTAATTAGTGCACTACTTCCTTGCAGTCGTGCGTTACGTCCGCCGCGACGTTCCCTTCGCTGCCTGCACTCGCAACCCTTGCTGAATTACCGGCTCCTCCTTCGCGATGCGAGAGCGCGTCCGACCGTCTTCTTTTTAATGGAAGCATCGAGAAACACCGAGTCGCCGAGAATGAAAGAACTACACAGCATGATGCTCAAGGTTGTAAACAGCGAGCTTGTAAAATCGGTCAGTGGTCGAAGATTGGAATTAATTTCGGACGAATTAGCGATCGCAACGATCTACAGCTTCGTTCGAGTACATGCAAACAGTGCTTACTTCAAAAGACAAAGACTTCAAAAGACACCTCTTCTACGAAAGCTCTACATCTGGTGTTTTTAGTTTTCTCAGGCGCTGAAGCCATCGACAGCATATAGACTGGCACGAAGGCAGACCGTAAACGATAGACAGGCGACGTTGCTTCGGTGTCGGTCATTCGGTTCATGTGGAACCCATTTTCCCACCTTCTGCATCTTCCCCATGGCTTTCGAACGTACGGAGACGGCTTCTCGCGTCACGTTTAATTGATCAGCGAGTCGTTGTTGCGTTTGAGCGTCATCCTCGTCCAGCGATGCTTGCAATTCGCTGTCTCGAAACTTTTTCGGTGGTCTTGCACGTTCTT
Organism: Bombus terrestris; assembly: GCF_910591885.1. Lineage (NCBI taxonomy): Eukaryota > Metazoa > Arthropoda > Insecta > Hymenoptera > Apidae > Bombus > Bombus terrestris. Next base: position 2,836,529 of record NC_063286.1, read on the forward strand.
CGTTCCTCGCGTCAAAATTGCCACTTCTGAATTTTTTAAACCACTCGAAGCACTGTGATTTACCAAGAGCATGCTCGCCGTAAGCTTCGACGAGCATTCGATGCGATTCTGCAGCAGTTTTCTTCAAACGGTAACGGAAAATCGATGCTGTCCGCAAATCGTAGTTTCCAGGCAGAAAATTCGACGTGTTCGACGCTATTACAAACCATGCTGTTGTATGAAACTTGTATCGTTCTGAGTCGAAAATGTTTGTCAGATGTCGACAAAGACTTTTGGCGTCAACGACGCAGTTTAGTGATAACTACATTATCAGCTAGGACCATCTATAGGCATATCCCGGTTTCATATTTACAGACCTGACAACTGACTTGCTTCTTGATTTCCATATGCAAGTAGATCGCAGATTGCGATAATTAGTCGCAAGCGGAGATTGGTCGTCGCAATGTTTGCATCTAGCGTGCCCTAAAATCGACACACAACCACGTAGCCGTAGGATTTGTAGTATTTCTCGGTACTAACGAACGAGGAGCCGTTTCATGTCACCGGAGCAGCGGTGCCATTTGTCAGGCGAGAGTAGAGCTTAATTGAGAATGATAAATAACGGGTATGTTTTAGGAGGCAACGGATGCTAATTCAGATGTATTAGGTCAGCGGGATTCGCGGCGGAGCTCGAAGGAGCGCGGCGTATTTCCTTCGGCGGCGCGGAACGCATCTGCGATCGAAAAATTGCAGCTGCCACCGCAAGCGATTAAATCAAACAGAATTATAGGGAAAATACTAGCGCGCGAAATATTTGTCGTCGTCAGCAACAATTTCTACCGCGCTCGTCCAAACAGAGCGGCGCGTTTCCGCGTGGCGGTGCACGCGAGCGCGCAGGATTTATCGCGAAATTTACGATGTAACGGAGCGCAATTTCGGTATCAGCCTCAAACTCTCGCGCCCGTCGAATTAAAACTCGAAAGTGGTGGCAAAACGAGAGAAAAAAAAAAAAAAAAGAAAGAAAAACAGTTGAAAATTAAAACGAACAAACAAACGCGTATATGGAAATATATTACATTATTCGAAAGGGTGGAGGTACATTGTATTGGGAGGGGGGAGGTGTGGAAAAACGGTCGTGTTTACCGGGTCTAGGCAGGAAACCGGCTCGTTTTCGCCGCTCATCACTCACCACTGTTTACTCGAGATGATCGAACGCCGGATCAGAGAAAAACGTATAATACGGAAAGGGGGTGAGGGTGGGTGGATGAGCGAGGAGACGTAGAAGGGAAGGAAAAGGGAAAAGTTGGAGTACCCGAGGGGGCCGGAGAAACGAGCAGTATCGGACGATAGCGAGTCACAAGGGGTTGAGGAGGGCGGGGGCGCGGCTGCGTCTGAGCTGCTCGCGATCTATGGCTCTCCTTTCTAACCCCCACCTTTTCATCCCTACTCCGTGGCCGGTCTCTAGCTAGCTAGAAGCAATTTTTTGTTCCTGGCCCGGTTGTATCAAATTACGATAAATATTGCGGTGCCGACGTGCACCCCCGCCATCGCATTGACTGCGCCACCAACGTCGCCACTCTGGCCATGACTTAACGTCACTGGGAAAGAAAATCAACGCGTTCGGAAGGCGTTCCTCAGCAAAATGGACGACCCGACGATTCTCCGTGCGAATCGTCGGGGTTGTTAGCCCGAGTGTCTTCCGCAGAACCAATAGCAAGGGGCATCGGAGACTGAGAATTCGAGGGAACGAAAGGGCTGTACCGTGGTTGACCTTTGGTTCGCAGTCGCGTGGAAGAGGCGGTGGTCGTGCGCGATGTTCCGCGTGTCAATTCGAAACGGTGTGTTTGGAGAGAAGGGAGAGCAGCAGGCAAATGTCGCCTGATTTATGAAACGTATTAAAGAACCATATGAAGGAAAACAGTCGAACGTAGCGCGTGATCGTAATGCTTCGATTGGCGACAGAGTCGTTTCGCCGTGTATTGTTTAAACGCGTCCGCAACGATGGAAGAGCGCGGTTCGCTAAAATAGATTTAATAAACCTGCCCGGTCGAAGATGAAAATGAACGCAACGGTAACCGGCTATCGGAGCCGAAAGAATAGTTGGCAGAAGAGTAATGGAGGCACTCCGCGTGATGGCGAAGAAGCGTAGAACGCGGTAGAGTGAAAAAAGAATCAAGTTGATGGTGGAAGGGGCGGTGGTAGGAGGAGGAGGAGGAGGAGGAGAAAGATGAAGGAATGCCGCGTGCGAAAGACTCGGGATGATTCCGTAGAAAAGAAGCGTGACGAGGGTATGTGGAAGCGAGTATTATGTATACCAAGAGGAAGGTAAATATGTGCCTGACCGATGGTGTATATAGGCAGAAAGGTATCCACCCTATCCAGTTGCGTGCGAAGGATAGAAAACACGAGGCAAGGGAGGGTCGAGGGGGTTGTGGGCGGCGGATCGGGGGATGGTGGTAGTGGATGAGGTAAAAGGAGACAACGATTGGGAAAGGAAGAGAGCGAGCGAGCGAGCAAGAAATAGCGTGGCGAAGGGGGTTGGCGGAGGGGAAAGGGAGAAAGAGAAAGGGAGAGAAAGAGAGGCGGCTATGGGGCAGGTAGTGGGGGCTGACAGAGATGAATTCGTTTCATTTCACGCTGGGAAGCTCTCGCGTTCCCCGCGTCCGATGATTTACTGGGCTACAATGTGGTAACCCATGATTTATCGCTACCAACACGCCGCCTCGCCACTACGCCATACCTGGTACCATGACTACGTATGCGTCGGGTCCGTGTGTCCAGAGAGAACTTTATACTCTCTTTCTCTGTTTTTCGTTGCTCGTCTTCTTTCCCTTTCGCCTTCCCTTCTCGCTATCTCGCGTACTTGAGCGTGTCTTCGGTCTCGAGCGCAATGGGAGGAGAGAAAGGGGGTTGAAGACTCTCATGGCCACAGTCCTGCAATATATACTATCCACGTACCTAGGGATCGCGTAGCGGCGCGAACCACGATGACGTGCTTGTCGTATTCTTCGTCGTCTTCGCCATCGTCGTCGCTTACGAGGCGGCACTTGGCGAACTCGGCGATTCCACGGCCCGCCACCTTTATTTATGCGCCAGGGACACTCTCTTCGGCGTTGGTTTCGCGCCGCCCGTGCACGCACGATCCGTCATTTTCAATGTATGCTTATCTGCGAATTAACTATCCAAGTCACTGCCGGCACCGGTGTACCGGTGTTCGCCGATAAATTGCCAAGAACCGAGAGAGCTAATCATTAACTCGCCGTACACCAATTGATCTATCGGTCGCAGCGCGCTATTATTCCGTACCGGTGTCGCTCGCACCGGCAGCCGTGCAAACGAAATTACTCGCATTGCCACGGCTCACCGCTACCCGCCAGTTTTTCCACGTCCCGCGACCGGTCTTTCCATCGCACGCGTTCGTCCGATCTGACTATTTCTTCCGGCAGACGACAGACGATCGAATTACCGCTTCCAGCGTTTAGTCATCGGGCCCGTTCCGCCGATCGAACGCGCTCAGTTCAATTTCGTCGTACTCTTTCCGCGTCCTACACGGTGACGAAAGTTCCCGCGAGCCGGTCGGCTCGACTTAAGGGTATAGCGACCGTGACCAGCGGATTAACAGCCACGAGGCAGAGTGCATATTAATGTGTGGTTGCGGTTGCATCCGCCGGACCACGGAGACTCGGGGGCCCGTCGTCAAATCGCTCGGTGAACCGTAACGCGACCGTATCGCGGCCATCATGGTTCAAATGGACCTGGTCAACGCGAATATGTAACGATAACTACGCCGAGTGGACGACGCAATGTCGGCAAAAGTTGCTCCACTGCCGGCTATTATCGCTCGCTTACTGCGAACCCGCCAGTTTTCACCGAATATCCTTGCGTTGCGCGAGAATCCAGACTTGAGTGCGTTCTTAACCCTTTGAGTGCTGAATACTCGCGGCCTATGCGGTGCGCACGGACGGCGCGCGTCTGGCGCTGACGATCGCTGTGGACGGAATACTTCTTCGTTAGACCGAACTCTGTCGATCGACTGTTCAAAGCGCAAATCGTAATAAGTTATAGTAATTCTTTTGCACGAGATTAAACGGTTCGAGAGCGTTATTTTTAATTATTTATTATAGACATTGAAATTTACAGTTAACTAGAATTTGGGTAATAAACTAGAAAACTAAATTTAGTAAATATAACACAAGTTAATGATCTAGTGGTGTGTGAAAAATTCAGTGCTTGAGGAAACTAAGAAAACCAGATGTACAGTTTTCCTACAAGCGGTGACCACTTCAACGATAACGAGCCACTATTGGCATTTCTTTACTGCCGTAAGGAATTCATTTATATTTATTTCACACAAACGTAATAGTATTATTTTTGAAAAATTGAAAAACGCATACACGCGTCCTTAGTCCTTAGTCCTTGGATAGCTTTCGGCAGACGCCTATATGCGTCCACAGCATTCTAAGGGTTAAGGACAGCTGTACGAGGAAAATACGGAAACTGTTTGTTCTTTGATACCGTGCGCGTGTTGCGAGCGAGCATGGGCGAATTCAAATCGGTTTATAATAGTGTTTTTCGATGACAGCAAGAAGATAGCCAAGTATTTCGCGAAGATCGTATCGAAGAACAAAAGTATAAACTATGCAAGCATTTCCAAGAAAGCGATACACCGAGCACGATAGTTTTTCCAAGCGTAAGAGAGGGGTTAGCCGGTGGCCATAAACCTCGCTCGGTGCTGTCCTGTCCGCGTTATTTACGCGACTTGAGCTTTGCAAGAATAACAGTAACTTGGCGAATACTTGGGCCGATGGAACGCGCACTGGACTGCGGATACTGCGGGCAATCCGTACAGCTTCCGTACAGTTATAAGTGTAGGTAATTGCAAACGGTCGTAAGTTGCTGGAAGGTGGAACGATACCTTGTAAGGCGTAAGGTATCCTCGGCTCGTTGGAAACTCGAAACCAAGTCTTAGCTACCGCGCGAGACCGGCAACCGCGGCAAAGTTCGCTGCTCCGTGCTCAAAAGTGGCGAGACCAACTGCAAAGGGTCCTTCGGCTAGATTCATTAGGGATCTTACCGATCCGGACTGTGTTCCGTGCACCGGCAGCCGCCTTGCCACCAAATTTATCTCGACCGCGTAAACTTCGCTCAGCCGTTGTAAACAACCGGCAAATCCTTCGTCGTTTAAACGTAACTACCCCTACAGCAACCGGACGACGATATTCTAACCCTCGGTGACTTTGCGCAAAAACTGTTTTGCCCGCACGATGATTCACAAGTAAACTTTCTGCCTTCTCTTTCGCCAACGTGGAAATTCGTCGAAGACGGAAGTTCCAACGAACTGGCTTCGGCCAAGTTAAGTTATATTTATCCGGAAGATAAATCAGCTCGCGCGCTTTGGATTTCTAAGAAGTGGACTGGCGTCGTCAAAGTTTGTCGTTGCCGGGCAAAATGTTAATGCACGTTGCTTTCGGAGAGGCGATACATTTTCCCTGGCCGCGCCATGTCCACGAATCTCGTCGTCTTCGATGTCTACGTTGGTCGGTGTCGAGAGATGCGAAAATTTCACGGAGAGGCTGGAGTCGCGTTGCAGTTTTCCCGCCGTTTAATTAATCGGCGCGCGAGCATTGCGCTCGGCGCGGTATCTCAAACGTGGAAGCGTTGTATACGCTGCGTAACGCGATATATTTCACTAAATAACGAGTCACGGGGCAAGAAAGTGGCGGTGTTTAGCTCGGTGTAGGCGCGCCTGCAGCTTCATGATTTGTGGGCCCGTACAACTTCTAGGCATCCATCACATTTAGCGGTTGTGAAACGAGAGTCGAGTTGTAAAACACGCCGGCCAAATGAGGATATACGTGGCGGAAGAAGTGTCCCGGGGTCGTCCCGTAGCGGAGCGTCGCGCGCGCCGGAGGGTAAGTTCGCGGATGGGGTGAGGCGGCGACGGGATTGCTCGCTGGATACGCATGTGCCCCCAGAAAGCGGATTTTATAGCGCCGTTAAGTTAGCTCGACGATTTTCCAAACTCGTGTGATTGTCTTGTCGCGGCGAGCCGGCTATTAAATGGCACGGAAAATAAATATGCTGCGATCTCGCGTTTCGTTTTATACGAGCTCGTCCTTCCCCAAGGATACGTTAAACCGAACGTCCGCGTTTTATAGTTCTGATTCTCCGTCCTTGCGTCATAATATCGATGCTTGCTCCTATTTGTCAAATGATTCCTACATGTACGCCTGTATTTCCTTCGCCAATTTCCATACGTCGAAGATTACCAACTCTGGTATCTGTTTTTGATTAAAATTAGAAATAACATAAATATCGTGTTGTTAGTAAAGTCAAAAACAGAAATAAATAAATTAAGACACAGGTGCTATTAAATGAATATGAAGCCTGACCTCTGTAAAATCCAGTGTAATTGCAGTTTTGCATATTTAGACTGAACTATTCGTTAGATCGGATCTGCGCTCCTATTAGCTGTATATCGTAAACTGCGATGCGCGTTATACTCCACATTTGCTGCCAAATAAAGCGCGCATCAGCCGGTTCGCGCTATGTCAACTCTGTTTCCTTTCAAATCCAGCGTAGTTTTTCATATTCAGGCTTACGTATCCTGGCAACCTGCCTCCGTTACTGTAGCACATACGCACACAATTATTGCCTGTTGTGCTTCATATTTATTACATTTTTCATTTAAACTAAAATAAAAATATAAATAAATTTAGACATCTTCTGTGAAACAACAGAAATGATCTTGGCTTTGTCTGATAACTTCCCCTTGCTTCCTAAAGGCGAATCCCGAAAGGATTCCTCTTGCAAACTTCCGAGCTTTCCGTTTGGACTGATGTATTTGAAATTCAAGTTTGTACGTTCAGTAAACTGATGAAGAAGAAGGTCGTTTTCGCACGAGGCCTCAACTTCTTTAAGCGGCAACCCTCGACAAATATACCGTCGTGTAAGTAGGGGGTTGCCCGAGGCTTTCACCGTTGCTTCATGGGATTAGCTCGATTGCGCGTAGAGGCGTAGGCGCAAGGGGAATAATTGTCATCGCGCTTTCCTTACAGGCTGTTTAATCCGATCCAAGACGTCTACCGTTTAACGAATTGGTCCAAGATTTACGCAACGTTGTGCTTAACGTGTTGGCGAGTAGAGCGACTATGACCTACAACCAGTGACTTTAATCGCGAGGCAACAAGCCGATGGAATCGTAATACAAGACGCGAAAGAAAGAAAAGAGAAAACTGTGGTAACATAAGGAGACAAATTAAGCGGAGAAACGAGCTGCGCGCATTAGTCGCGATATCGTGGATCGATAAAGCGACCGTTGCCAATGTGTCCAGGTGAAAATTACTCCGTCGTACGATCGAGATAATTTGGTAAGGTGCACGCGAGAGCAGGCCTTGTCGGCCGACCGAGTGACCCAAGACGACGGTGTGACGACGGCCTCTTTGACTCGACCTTCTCTCGTTGCGGCGAAATTTTCTATGGCTCGAGGTGGATGCTATCGAAGAGGAAGATTGCTGCGATGCTTTTCACCGTCGTGCCCCGTGGCCGTAAGTCTGAAGAGGGCACGAAGGATGGGAAAGGGGTGGAAAGCACAAGGAGGCAGCTGAATGACGGGATTCATGCCCTGGCTGTGGATTCGTAGAGCCGGTGAATGGAGCTGGCGGAAGGGCTTCGGAAATTAAACGTCCTGTAGATGGTCTTTTTTCGTGTGCGGTAATGTACGGTCTTCTCCCACTCTTCCTTGTCCCGCGCCCTACCGCTGCCCCGTTCTTTGCTTCCCTTTCCCTGTTTCTCTCAGGGGAAGGAAGAGGCTGGGGACCTGCCACGACGGCCAGGACAATTTCGCTGCGATAAGGAAGTAGATCGAGACGGCAGATACGCCGCATCCTCCTTTCTCTGTATACGCCAGCGTACACCATGTATCCGTGTGGATACGCGCGCGCGTCCGCAAGCATCCGAGGGAAACGCCGCTGCATCGCAGCCTCGTCGTAAAGCACCCGCGACCGGTTAACCGTGTTTCCCGTGAAATTAGGAACTTGCGAGCGCCATTCTTTCTTTGGCACTCGAAAGTGTGCTGGAATTTACAGAATGAAACGAATTCCCTTTGCTAACGTGCCTGGCTGTATTATTAAGAGAGCCGACGATTCTGTAACCTATCGTTCGATGATGAATCACGGAATATCGTTCACGCTGCTAAATTGTCAATTCTTAACGGAGATAATAAATCTCGATTTGTTAATATTAACGCGTCGATTGTTATATATGTCGGAGATGTAGAGACATCGGGCCTTTCTTTTGCAAGATTTCCCAATACTTGGGCTCGGAGTGACATAACTGGTCGCCGAACGTAGCCACGGTCACGGGATCAACGAAATGTTTTACAGAGGTGGTATCAGTGTTAAGGGATACGCTGTATAAACAATCAAGTCTTGATCAGGAGCAATGCTGGTTTATGTGGAACTGCCTAGTTACGGCGCTTGGCAATTTCTTGATATTCCCGATCGATATGTATTTGATATATGTAGCTGTATCTGTCTTTTATTTTGCAATCTCCTTGGAGAGTTTACTGTCATCGTCTTGGAGTCAGTGTTAGAGAAACCCTGTGCCTGAGCGAACGTGACAGTGTGTTATCAAAAATATATTAAAACGTATAGAAAGTTTCCCGTTGACCGTGGATTCGTTACAGAACCCAAGGATAATATTAAAAGCATTTGTTTACTTATTGTTTGTTATCTTAGTTAACCGTTAAACTAAATATTTAACAAACTTTGTAAAGAAATATAAATTTATGTAAATACAACCTTTATTGAACATCATGATGGCAAATGCTAACGAAGAATCGTCTCGCGCACGAAATCCAAACGACTATTCGACATATATATGAATTCTAGGTTTCTTGCTATGTAAATATGAAACCGGAATTTTTGTATAGAAAATACACGTTTATTGTATGAAAATGATTAAAAGCCCATCGCTGGCTATACATTTTTCCCACCTGTCTGGCGATCGGTGGATGCCACGCCAAAGAAACTGTCGCTCTTTTGAGGCAAACCAGTCATCGAGGCATTTTCGTACATTTTCGTAAGAAGCGAAGCGCTGGTCAGAAAGTGCGTGTCCCATCGATGCAAATAAATAGTAATCGGACGGAGCCAAGTCTGGCGAGTAAGCCGCGTGCGAAGGTATTTCCCAACTGGACGCTTCGATCGTTTCCTTGACCGGTTTTGCTGTATGCGATGGTGCATTATCACGAAGCAAAATTACTTTGTGTTGCCTTTTTTGATATTCCGGTCGTTTTTCACGCGAAGCTTGATTCAAATCGATCAGTATTAACGGTTTCGCCGGGTTTTAACAGCTCATGATAGATCACACCCTTCTGATCCCACCAAACACAGAGCATCGTCTTCCGTCCATAGCGATTTGGTCTTGCAGTCGATGTCGGTGGTATGCCTGGAGCTACCCATGATCTTTTACGCTTAGGACTCTCAAAATATATCCACTTTTCATCGCCAGTCACAATTCGGTGGAGAAATGACTTTCTTTTGTATCTGGCGAGCAGCATTTCGCAAGTGGTTTTTCGGTTTTCCCGCTGTCTTTCATTCGGTTCACGTGGAACCCATTTTCCCACCTTCTGCATCTTCCCATGGCTTTCGAACGTACGGAGACGGCTTCTCGCGTCACGTTTAATTGATCAGCGAGTCGTTGTTGCGTTTGAGCGTCATCCTCGTCCAGCGATGCTTGCAATTCGCTGTCTCGAAACTTTTTCGGTGGTCTTGCACGTTCTTCGTTCCTCGCGTCAAAATTGCCACTTCTGAATCTTTTAAACCACTCGAAGCACTGTGATTTACCAAGAGCAGGCTCGCCGTAAGCTTCGACGAGCATTCGATGCGATTCTGCAGCAGTTTTCTTCAAACGGTAACGGAAAATCAATGCTGTCCGCAAATCGTAGTTTCCAGGCAGAAAATTCGACGTGTTCGACGCTATTACAAACTATGCTGTTGTATGAAACTTGTATCGTTCTGAGTAGAAAATGTTTGTCAGATGTCGACAAAGACTTTTGGCGTCAACGACGCAGTTTAGTGATAACTACATTATCAGTTAGGACCATCTATAGGCCAATTCCGGTTTCATACTTACAGACCTGATATACATAGTATTAATGTTCGCTTGCTTCGTCACGATACTCGTATTTTTACCAGTAAATTGTTTCTCTGCGCTGTTATTATTCAGAACATATTTCGCGCTGTTACCACCTTCGGAAACTCGTAATTACATAATTACGCGTATAATTACCTAACTGCTAATTAATTCCTAAGCTCGGTCAGCCACGACGCTCGAGTCTGTTCATGATTATCGCGATATTAGAGCGCAAAAAGTTGGAAGAAAAATTGCCAAAATGTAGATAATAAAATAGCGTAAAAGGACTGCGATACAATTGAAAGACCTACAGAGGGTGAAACGTTCGTTCTACAAATCGATAAATCTAAAGCTGTACAGTATCTCGATAATATATTCGACGATCGAGCCGATCTAAACTATAGGAGTCGTGACTTCAATAGCAACCGGTGATCAAGATTCGACGTGCATGGAACGATCGATGGCGAATGAAAATCTACGAGAGTAGGAACGCGTGTCGGAGTCGTATAACCGCGACATTGACTTTCACTCGTGATGCCGAGGCGCATCTCTTTGGCCGCGCAAGTTCCACCCGTTCGGAAAGTAATCGTTCCTAGAGGTGTTTTCACGATGTTGCCGGAAGTATTATCTGGTTTTACGTGATCGCGATCCGCTGTGCGCGACATCGATCAAGCCTGCTGCAAGAAAGTTGAACCGCGCACTAACTTAGCGTCCTACTTTGCTTCTCGACAGTCTATGCGCGCCTTGATCGATGCTATCTCTTTACGTAACGCATCGCTACCATGTACGATACATCGTACAATATGCGTTCAGTTTGTCTGTGCGATCCTAATTCCTAATGACTACAGCCACAACTATTTCTATACAAAATTGCAAACACAACACCAAGCTGCGAGAGTGAGAAGCAGATCGGAAACGGAATTTCGATTTACGCGTGTTTCATTGGATTTTAAGAAGAGAAATCGGCAACGGCGGAGTTAAAGCTGGTTAAACCGACTGGCCATCGAGGTGAAACCGACACATCTTAATTTCCTGTCAAAATATTGACAACGAAGCGGCCATTAGCATTATGAACGACTCGTACTGGGTCAGTACCGGTTGGCCGGCTTCGCCGGCTGTTTAGTTATTGTTTCCGCTACAGATTATAGGGATGGGGTCTTTATTGCCCTATGGCAGTAATATAGGTATACCGACTCACCGATACACTGCTGCGAGCTTACGTATACATTCGCGTGTAGGCTTGTGCAAGCTCGCACCTGTTGGCGCCTGCGATTATGGCCGCAATAACATTCCGTCAAATTGCGAACACGTACCTAGTAGACCTTCTAACCCGACCTAAGCTGCCAGAAGCGTCCCGGTAACCGCGTGATCGTCGTCACTTACTTTCACTGCCTTTCTATTTTCCCATTTTTTCCTTATTTTCCCTTTTTTCTTTGCCATCGCGTCTCGTGATTATTTCTTACGAATTTTCGATAAAAATCTCAAGCATCCGGATGCCACGATAGATCTGTCTGGATTTATATTTTACAGCACGGTCGACGAGCTTTGACGGATCGGCGGGGCAGCAGGTGCGTGGTAGAAATTGTGACGCGGAGAGCAATAGTCTCGTGTAATTCGGTAGGGACTAATAAAAGGCTCCGTAATATATCTTCGCGGCCAACTTTTTTCTCCCGCTCGCCCGTTTATATTTATTTCGCGTGTTCGCGTGTTTTTGCGGACTTTTTCGGAGCTAATATTGTCCGGCAAAACAAATACGTGAAACGGAAAGGAGACCGGGCTCCGATTCATTGATTTTACGTCGCGACATTATTTATCGTCCAATATATCGAGCTTGTCGATACCATTCGTTGCGTCATGCGCCATAATAACGGTATCTTCTTCAAAATTGTTCATTGCCAGACTGGAGAGCGGGTGAGCGGCGAGTCCGGGACGTTCGGTTCGCGCATTAAATTCTTCCGCCAACGGTTGACGAACGAACGTCGCGGATGATGCACGCGCTCCTTGTCTCTCCTCCAAGCTCCCCCATGTTATCAACGTTGAGCGTTGGTCGTGGGGAAGAGAAGAAGGGAGGTGATACCACCTCTGCCTCTCTAAATTCACCGGCGTGGAGGTTGAGGCTGGATTTAAATTTGCCCGAAGTGGAATTGGCCGTGTGGTGAAATACAATTTCGCGGCGAGTTCATTCTCCCTGCGAAATTCGAATTAATGCGACGACGTACGAATTGACTTTCTGAATTATTGCCAGCCGACCGAACCAACTTTCAACGGGCGGCGTGCGCGCTACCCTCTAATGAAAAGAATTTCCGATGAAATTGCCCGCCTGCCCCGACCGATCATTCCCGCTTTGAGGAACGCCTTCGGCTCTGATACTCGCTAGAAACGAAAACGCGACGCAAATATTTACGAGATAGCGCGTCGACGTGTTTGGTCAACAACGAGCAGCAAGGTACGCGTGTTTTCGTCCGCAACGGCTGATGAATTATCCTCGCTGAGCTTCCAACGCCTTTCCATATTCGCCCCAAGGAAACGCGTTAATTTTTCGATTAACAAATCTCCATTTATCTGCCGATAGCTGTCAGAGATTCGAGTGCATTTAAAACGAGAGAAAAACAGACGGGACATGAAAAAAGACGATAGAAGAGGAGAAAAGGAAGAAAGGGAGAAAGCGACGCGAGTAACGAGTTGATCCAGCAATGAAGGCTGCGCGAAAACAGGAAAGCCGAATGTGATAAGGGAGTAATTAAATTCGTACACTCTTTGCGCGTCGATAATTCGCGCCGAGGTAGGCTGGAGATTCCGGTAGCATCGAGAGAGAAAGAGGGAGGGGGAGAGAGAGAGAGAGAGAGAGAGTGCAGTCGTAGAGGATACACGGTGCGGCCACCACGTGGTTGCACAGAGAATCGAGCATGTGTGCGGAGGAGCGGCCACAAATCACCATTACTCGATGTGTATCGCGACGCTATATAATTATACCTATAACGCCAAGCACCAGGTAATGGCTCAATCCTGCATGTGCATGCGATGATAACCAGGCCTGAAGGTGGGCCACTAGGTGGGGTCTTGGTAACCCGCGAGATTCAAATTGCTCGCGTCCGATTGGTTCGCGCGGAGTCACGTGGTCCGTTACGTCATCGTGGCCATCCTCGTGAGCGCCGGAGCCTGCCAAAGGGAGCGAGAAAGAACGAGACGAAACGGGAGTGCGCGCGAGAGAAATGACACGAGAGGGAGAGAAGACAGAGACATCGAAGCTGTCCTTAGAGCACGCGAGTACGATTACTTCGTGGAAAGAAGACGACGAACGATTCTCGTAAATAAGGATAGATCGAGAACGACGAGGAAGAGACTGATGGTGGCCGGGAAGAGGAACGAGGTTAGAGAAGATGGAAAGAGAAAGAGAAAGAGACAGCAGGCCTATACCCTACGTCGTGCCCCCTCCCGCCATTAACAACGCCCTTGCATATAAATCCCCGTCTCATCTGTGTGCGGCCGGGCATGTGTGAGGGCACCGTTTGTCTCCGTCTTGATCGCGCGTCCTCTATATCGCTTGGTCTCCGTTCACAGTCAGTTTTCTCTCTGTCGCTAATTCTCTCTCGCTCCCTCGGTCCGGATTCCCCGCCTTTGCACTGGCCGCAGGACAGCCGGGACGAGGCACGAGGCAAGAGGAGCGTTCGAGGGGCCGTGAAACCGACGGAGAGAGCGGACGAGAAAATGCCGGGCGAGGAGGAAAGCGAGAACGCGTGGCAGGGCGAGAGAGAGAGAGGCAGGGATTTCTAGGCGGTTAGAGGGAGACGGAAAGGCGAAGGAGCGAGGCAGAGCTGCGAACAGAGAGAGAGAACGAAGGCAGCGCCGCGTGGCGGTACGAGGTGGGGACTATCGGGCCGTAAACCATCCGCGGTGAACATTTAACTCACGTATTGCCATCCGACAAGTTTGCTTTGGCCCGCGAGAGAGCGTCACCCGAGCGAGCGTCCGACGTCGAAGCGAGCCTTCCGCGAAACACGCGAGGAGGTGGATCAGAGCCTTCGACTTCACGTGGCTCTAATCCGTTCCGTTTCGTATCGTTCCGTTCCAGACAAAACCACCGACTTCTCGTTCACCCTCGTTCCGGGTCCTCGATCGTGCCTGCTCTCCTTTTTATTTCGCGCGACCAGCTAACATACAGACGAAGATTCGCGACGCGACGCGACGCGCCACAACCAACCGGAATCACGTATCGTCAACTGGGAAATCGTTCCAACGCGGAACGATCTTCCCTGAGATCTCGAGTCTACGAACCATCAACCGGCGAGATAACCTCTACCATTCTGCCGACGCGGACACCTTTTGGACCACCAGTCAGCCGATACGGAACTTCCGGATGCAACAACCGATTCCGGTCTGAACGATCGCTATCATGAACAAGAAACGAGCGCGGCCTATCCTTCCGCAAACGATCCTCTGCTTTCGTTGAGTCTTCCGGCCAGCCGCTACAGGGTAAGTCGTCGTTCGTCTTATTTCTTCGACGAGTGTCTTTCTATTTCGAAAAACTGTGCGATATTGCAACGTGAACGTAGGTAGACGTTTTGTACACGCGGCGAAACCACTTTTCTAACCTATTCGATTAAATAATTTTCGATGACATCGCGACAATGTCTCTCCCGCCAAAATGTAGGCTCAGTGCACATGCTCGGATGATTGAGGTTATCGTGGCAAAGAATATTAATTCTTATCGTAGCTCACCGATTTGTGACGTTGATGTAAACTAGCGCGATACTCGAAACTATAATATGTTCCGGAGAATATGTTCGATTTCGCGATCGCGACGCCCGCCGCGAGAAAGAATAAATGCGTGCACGTGGTTCGCGTGAACGTATGCCATGAAACGACCCCCGCGATTCCAGATAAACGCAACGATATTTCTTTTTCCCCGGCTACGTACGCTTGCACGTACAGTGTATAGATATCAATTACGGAATTAATCTCGGTCGGGGGAGCGTGCATCAATTTTCCTTGTATCTCGTTCTGTCAAACGGGTGTTTTACGACCGGCGTTAATGAAGAACTATAACTGAGTGGACGTGATACGCTTGTAACGCATCGTGGCTCGGCATAATAACGTCTAGCGATAAAACGTCGCCGCCCGTCAGTCCACAGAGAAATTCACCTACAGGACTAGTGCCAAATGATAAATAATCGTCTATTTGAACCTAATAATTACTTTAGCTCTTAAGCTAGTGATTCGACGCGTTTCATCTTGCCTTCTAAAATTACTTGAAAAGTACCTCGTATATTTTCAACGTCGTTAAGTACAGTATCTTATTCTCCGAACGATTCACAGTTCCTCAAACTTGCAGCTGGGAAAGTTAGATGATAATATGACTACAATTTCTATCATTTATCCCGCGTTATCCCGATTGTTCCGATCGATCACGTTTAAGTTCGAGTTTCCCACGGAAAAAGGGGGAAAACTGGCCGAAAATAAAGTGAGTTCGGTATCGCAAGGCCCGGGGGTAAAATAGGTGGTGTGTACCGCACCGACGCCTGACGGGGACCATAAATAAGGATCCGACGGTCGGTGCGGCTGCAGCCAGTGATAAGCGTTCCTTTGCCCCCTCCAGCGCCCCTTCTTTAGAGTTTCTTCTTCGTCCTCTTCTTCCCGCTCAAACACCTCGAAACGCCTTCTCTGATACCATGCATCTTCACTTAGGGGTGGAACGAGGATTATTCTTGTTATTGTCGTTCGACCCGATTGCTCGGTCAAAAAGTTGGCCTACCAACGTTGTCCAGAAATTTCCAGACTAATCGAAAATTTCCAGACAAGACGTCAGTAATACCTGTGACTTTGTAGTATTTTCTTCCAAGTTGCTCAGTTTTTGAAGTTTCCCAGTACGGAATTGTTCTGAAAAAAATGATGACATGGCGTTTCGCCACATACAAGCAGCGTAACTCGTACAACGCTTGAAACTGGATTAAACTACAGTTTCGAATTAATTCGCCGGCCCTGTTAAAATACGTACTAGCTGGTTGCAACCGCGCAAGATTATTGCAACACTTGCAACCCCTGTAACACACGGGTATAATTAGTTTGTCAAAGTGACAACGCTATGCTTTTTTGTCCCCCTACGACGGAGACACGTCCCAACGGTACAATTCGACGATCCTCTTACGAAACACGTCGTTTCTATTTGGAATAAGCTGTTGGTACAATTGGACGTTTCGTCTACATTCAAAGACACCTACGCAATTAAACGATACAACGTTGCTTTGTGTCGAACTTCTTTCAAGAATCTCGAACGATATCGTGGGGTAAATCTGGCAATAAATCCACGGGTTCGCGGAGGCGTAAGATGGTAACACGGTCGACCGACCTGTATTGCCGCGAATATCGTATCGGGCAAACGGGGGTTGGAAACACACGAGGTGGCTGAACGTTTCCTAACTGTGTAACGTATAGGTGGAGCTGGGCTCCTTCATCCCCTACGGGCAGCACGAAGCGACCATTTCTCATATCAGTTTAGCCGACACTTTCGAGAACTTGCTCGGAGAGCCCGGGGCGTCGCGACGTCACCCGATGCCTCTTGCCCTCTTGCCTCCTCGTCTACCTTCCGCCTCCAACCCTATTCCGACTCTTCTACGACACCTTGCCTACATTGGGCTTCCTCCCTTTCTCAACAACCCCCTCTTTTAACCCTCGTCTCATACTTCAACTTCCATTTGCGTTCAAGATCGTCCCCGTTTTAGCCTGTGACTCGCTCAGATACGGAGAAGAACACGCACGTGCGCGTCTTTTCCTCTGCTTCTTTTCTACCCTGTTGGCAGTCGCAACCCTCGCAGCCGGCCGTGTGCCCGCGGCTGCGAGATAACCAATGCCCGAAACTTAACAAATCCAACCGCAGATGATGAAGAGCTGCGCGACCTTCTGGATCAACTTTGGCCAAGAGAGAGTACGCCAAAGGTAGCAAAGATTATTTTATGCCCCAGCGAAAGTCGTCTGCGTTTGCATACTCTTTGCTGTTCCCCGATTTTATTGTTTGGAAAATGTATTAGGTCGTCCGAAAGGATTCTTCCCTTTTTTTAAGGAAACAATGGATGCACATTTTCCATTCTATATTATTTTTTCGGACTACGTACGATCCATTTTGTTCTATCAAAATAAAGATGACGACGTTCGACAGATTAGGTTTCATGTTTGTATAAAGATGCATCATTGTAAAAGACGTGTCTGTAAAACAAAGACACTTTTAACGTAGCGAAATTTTTCTCTGTCGCTTGTCATTTAGTTCCAAGTCATAGTCTGCTCCTCCAGCGTTCTATCTATTAGTGGATTATAAAATAGGTATAAACGATTTATGATTCTTTATCGAGTAATATAAGGACGCATTTAGGTGTGTTGTTATTTTGCAAAAAAATTGCCCGTTGATTCGGCGGGAACCTGTACCGTTTCGGTCTTTTTAACTGCAATGATCCAGGTTATGCGACTCGCTTGTCTTTTTGCTTCCAACCGCAAACCTATCTTCCTAAATTTCCGCGAATTTAATACCGCGACCGGCCACGTTATATATCGCTGAACGTGAATTAAGTGTTTTCGCAGGTGTTATACGTTATTCAATAAAAAGTAACGGTTTCAAGACACAGTTAAGCCTGATAAATGGCCGCCTAGATAGTATTTTTAAATGGGCGGGGAAGGGGTAGCCGGGCGCATTGCTCGTATAAATTCGTCCAATCTTCCAGTTGAGCGCGGAGAACTCGCGTATTTCTATTGAATTCAATAATTCAAACGCGGATACGCTATATCACACAGAGCATACCAAATGGCGCTACTTCCACGTGCTCTTAATTATCGGTTCAAATAATGATCCGGTTACCCGCGATTCGTAATTTCAATTTCTCGCATCGTAGCTTGTCATTCCGAGAGATCATGCGCAATTAAACGCCGTGATTTGGAAACCATCGTTTCCGTGTCGAATAAAGAACAGATACGATCTTCTTCATCGGGAAATTCTGTTCGGAAATCATTGAGATCTCCGGAATTTCTCGATCAATTCGTAAACGCGTATTCCGTAGCACCCGATAAATGTTTTTCGTGCAAGCTCGAAGGCGTAGACGTATTTTAGAACAATTTTAAGGCAGAGTAGTAGCGGTGGGAAGTTGAAACCGAATGCGCTTGACGTTATGGCTGCCGTCGGATCGTTCCCCGATAGCAGATCGCTCGGTACGTCAAAACGTACCGTAGGTTAACCCGCGAGAGTTTCGAAATTACCGCACAGAAGCAGAAACAACATTCCTGGCGTGACGGGGGACGATATGGCGAATTTATTACGCTCGCTAAACGCACTTTTGAATATTTTGTCGGAGGTGCCGATGAGTGTATGTAACGCGGAATAGTTGGGTGACAAGCTGTTTCCAGTCTCTTTACCAGTTGATATAATTTCGCGTAAGAAATATGCCCGTCGCGCGTCAGCCTCGCCAAGCGCGTTACATAAAGTAAGTAAATTAATGATCGGGTAGTTAAACAGCAAATGTATCACACGTGGAGTAGGTATTTTGAATTAATGGCCGACTATTAATTTCCGAAGCAGTTTTCAACTCCTCGGCCGAACCGGTATCCCTGCCATGATATTTTTCTCTCGGTTACGAGCAAATTGTTGCCGATCCTCCGCGCAAATTAATTCATTCGATCGGCTTCTCGATCCGGCACGCTCGAAATTGTTAATATATTGGACACCTCCTCTTCCGTTCATGCATCGAGAATAATCCCCCTGAATCGTCGCAATTACGCCTGGAATTATTCCTTCCGATCGCAATTTCGTTTCCTGCGATTTCGTCTTTGAATTTTCACAAAACGATGCGAATGTTCGCGCCAATCCCACCCTGATCGAGCGGAGCGGCGCGCAGGCGTGCGCTTCATAATTGAGAACACCGTGTTGCCGATCGCGAATATTCCGCAATTTCGCCCTGTCATGCAACATTCACGCGAATAAATCGCGAATTAGAAGACATAAATCCGAATGAACGCGCCGAGGTAGGAAAAACGCGGCCGGTGGACGGTGGCGAATCGAACCGTGGTTTGCGGGTCGATTTTTTATGCCGAAACATCGCCGAGCATTGTGTTCCGTTGCACCTTGAAATTACCTTCGGTACGTTCTTCACGGATCAGGTTAAAAGCTGAAGCGTCGCCTATACGAGCGACCTTAACAAAACGAGTGACCATAGCAAAAAATATTTAAATCGGTTCGTTTGAAAGTACAATGGGATTGTTTTGCGGCCTGGAGGAAGCGCACGAGACGCTTTCAAGAGAAGGTAGGCGCACAAGGGTAGGCCACAACGGGAGCCAGACCCGAGGGTGTGAAAATGTTTTTAGAGCAAGGTCAAGCGCAATTACATCACCTGTACGTACCTTCGACTTCTACCTGGCTAAGTTAACACTGAAAAAAGAAGCTGGCCACGGCCGTATCCATAAATTCGAGCGGCCGTAACGAAAAAACAAGTCAAAATGCCTAAAACTAGGTAGTTACGGAGGATGTCTAGTAACGGTACAACGACTTCGACCTTTTTGCGGCCGAAGGTCACTGCTCCGTCGTTTCCACAAGCGCGCTGTTTGCCTCGATGCCTGCTCGTTCCCAGGACACTCGCGTATATCTCTACGGTCACGATTTTGACTGTTGTGAAATACGAGAATTCCAACATGATATCGCTGCTTGCGGATTCTTTTGCAACGGGCTGACGCGACCAGTCGTCGCGTTTCGTATATGAGATACGCATTCCATCGAGAGAGTCGTTAACCAGAAACGTCGAAAATACGTTGATATTTGATCTGTAATCGGGCGAAACTGATAATTCGACGATCGTATTACCCAGGGGAGGATTATGCGGAAAAAGCTGGACGACGGGGGAAGCATAGCACCAGTGCAGTTTGTCGTAAATCATAAATCACGACGGCCCATCGAAACGGACGACATTTACGCTAAAACGATTAAGTATGTCTCGCGTCGATGATTTACGAAGTCGTTGCAGTCGGAAAGAATACAGACGACAGAAGGAGCAAAACGAATGACGGAAAGAACATGGTGGAGGGTGGAAGGGAGGAAAAGAGAGGAACCGCGACAGGGTAAGCTAAAAGGAGAGACAGAGGAAGAGGGAAGAGCGCAGGGTATCGCGAGACCATGATCGATTAATGAATTCGACTTGGAACGGATAAGACACGAAGAAACCTCTCTCATTTGTAAGTTGAATTATGACAACGATCGCTCGGCCCGTTCGTTAGCCATTATTTATAAATTCAACGTTAAATGGGGAGGTTGGATATGAAAAGTCCGTCGGCCGTCCGGGGAGGAGACGGCCAGAAGAACAGCGGGACGATAATGGACGGGCAACAACGAAGAACCGGCGATTCCGTTGTTGCCGTCGTTGATTTATAAGTTCAACTCCAGACGGACAATATTTTTGTTTTAATGCTCCTTTTATCCGAAAGTGTACGTGCCCGGACTGCCGGATGGGTGCGAGGTGGACATAGGTGGCTGATGATGTCACTCGCTTTAAGCGAGCGAAAACTCGAGGGAAGGAGAACGAGAGAGGGAACATCGTACGAGGCACCGGACATCGGGACTACACGGTGCCTAGTTTAAGCTGGGTTGTCGCGATGGCACACAGAGATTACATCGTACACCGCGGAATATACCGAAGGTGTCGGCGACGATTCTTAGCTACACGAAGATTCTTAATAGCCGGTCTCGCCGTATGACTTGCTTTACGCTTGATCCTTGCTACACCTTTTCTTTCCGCGCACGATGCCCGCTACTTTTCACGGCTTTCGAAAAATCTCTCTACAAGATAGTGTCGCCTTTATGGAGCTGCCCGCTTTATGGAGAACCGTGGTAAAGTAACAAGTGTGAGAAAGGCGAAGGAAAGAAAATGAGAAAGGTACGAGAACGAAGGTTTCTAAATAAAAATCTCCCGGTCCTGGTAACAACGTCTTATGTAATTCTACCATCTGTTTTCTAAACTGGAATATAGTTACATTCGTAAGAATTGATATCGCGGCAAACAGAGTGTGACTGATTAACAGAGTTATACCGTTACCGGTAATTAATGAATATTCGCTGATAAAAAAAGAAGAGGAAAAGAGAGAAAAAAGAAGTAAAAGGTTTTTCGGCGTCAATGCTTGCAATTTCAGATATCAACGAAAGCAACGAGTTCGATACGATTGCGAACAATTAAACGCGGGCAATTAAATCTGCGTCGAATAAGCGATAAATTGCCGAGATCTAGACGAAACAATTTGTTGGACATTAATAATTAGTAGTTCGTTAGCAGGCGTAGAAGGTGCAGTCGCGCGGAGATCGCCCCCGATTAGACACTCGGTGGAACGGGTTCCTCGATCGTCGGCCGTTTTAAAAGTCAGAGAATTGCGCAACGGAACGCTGCCTCTAATTATAATTGTTCCATTGATAGCATCCACGCATCGGCCAGAGCCCTGGAATGGAAAAGAAGTGCGTGGCTGACGCATTGGGGAATTTTTCTTCAGGCTCGAACGCTGTTGGCGTGGCTGGAGCGCGCGATGCCGTGGAAATGCGCTTTGCATACGTTCGTAACGCGCCACACGATGCCGTACCCGCGACATCTGATTAACATGAGAGGCCTGAAACACCTGTGTGCCTCGATTCACTCGAATAATTATTCGCGAGTTCGTTCGGTTCACGATGTTCGCACAAGGACGCGCATTAAACATTTTCTCCGTTTCGTTTAACGGTCTGTCCATGCGTAGCTTCCATTTTTACCGAGAAAAACCTGCGACATTTCCATTTGCAGCGCGTTTGCCATTTGATTGAACGACCTTGTTAATTATTAGCGCGCGCACAGATGTACTTCCGGTGAACGAGTTATGAATCGCGAAGCAGTCGAATGGAATTGCCAAACGGTAATTTAGCGAAACTTTGGCAAATTTTCGAAATATTTATCGAACCGTTTTTACTCGTGTTCGATCGAGTATCATTGCGAAGTCGGTTCCACATAAAAGAAACAACCTGGGATACTCGCTTTTTGTCTGTTTCTTTTTCCTCCGTCGTTGCAGTAACAAACGATTAATGGCCGGTTTCGAACGGCCACTTCGTATTCGACGTTCATTGAGTCATAAAAGCCGATAATGATCGTTAAACGGCGAGATCTTGCGTACGGTTCTACGCTAACCAGCCGGCACCAGCACCGCCGACAGTTTTCTCCATTAGGATACGGAGAAATTATGCGAACCGGATAGAAGAAAAGGAAGGTCGCGAAGAAATGAACTTATAAGAAATAAAGTAACGTTTACGCGTTCGAGCTCGCTGTTGCATGTACGACGCGTACATCGGAACGTTTCCTATGTGCTTGGCAGGTGTTACTGTTTATGGGAATCCCCTGGAACAGCTTATCCGTGTGCGCGCGATGAGGGAGCCTCCGATAAGGAGGATAGCGGTTAGCTTTCGCTTAACCCGGTTCTAATTATGGTATTCCCATTCCGTGCATTATATTCCATATGTACAGGGTGTGTCGTATAAACGTTAGCTTTCAACGAAAAAGTATCGCAGATTAGTTTCAAGAGGCCTAGAAACGAGGAAAGTAACGTTAAATACGTATATTCCACAAAACTGTATAATACAGAAATGAAATTTATTGTATTCGAGCAATTAGCATTTCGTATAAAGGATTATTATCGCGCCTAACAAGCTCGTCTAATTGTTCGTGATTTGATTTGAAATAATTCCGAAGAATAGACGATTTAATGGCGAAAGAATAAAGATGTTCCTTCGATGTTGTTTATCTTATCTTTAATTCAACGATTAAACGCATCGGCGAATACCGTCAAAGTGGCGAACATCTAACTCTTAGAAATGTTTGATTTAACGTTTGGCGAGCACGGGACCTCGTTACCGTTGCGAGTGAGTAATTCTCGGCCGCTGCGTATACACTGTATAGCCCCTTACGATCATTACTCCGCTACCCGGTTACGTAGTAACCGCGAAGTTGACCATGATAAAACGAGAAACTGGTTCGAGGACCATGCATGCGATAGAGCTGTTAATGATAAATCGAAATGTGCAGACTGTAAAGAAAGGCAGCGGCAGACGTGGTGGTAGCTACGGGGCTACACCTACACAAACATGAATATACATGTGTGCACGCATATCGATATCTTTTGCTGCCTGCCACAGAGCCGAGGGAATCTTCTTCTCGTTGGTTTGGTCGCGTCACTCGGATTTACGTATCCTCGTTTCACCCTCTACCGAGAGAGCCTGCTTAATTAAGCGTTTAAGAGATGAAACTGGTTCTGATGTTCTTCCTTCTGCTCGTTGTTCTTTCGCCGCACGCATATGCTTACGACACAGCTGTTGCCGCGGCGGAGTTAAGTTGTCCGACTTTTGAGGAGCGCCGATTGTCTTCGAAATTAATTAAACGTTTCCACGAGTCGCGTCGTCTCGTTTCCCTTGGTCTTTGCCCCCGTACCTCGCCTGTGTCTAGTTGTCTGTCTAACAATGCCTGCTTTTAACCGATTTCAAGTCGTCTCTAGGCCGAGACCACGCGTCCAATATGTTGCGTGCTCGTTAACCATCACCGAACACAATCTTCCAGCGTTATCTCTCTTTTTCTCTTCTTTCTTTCTTCGGACGTCCTGTGAACCAGCTCAGTTTCACCGAAAGCGATTTATATTCCGATTATGCAATAAAACGGTTTCGATACTCTATTTGCCTGCTGCCTGTTTCTTCCACGTTTGTTCACGAGAAATATCGAGGGAATATGTTTCCAAATAGACGGTTTCGCGAAACGCATTGAATCAAAACGCGTAACGGAATCGCAACCGGACTGTGTACTACGTCTTATGAGGTGTTCCCGTTGTTAAGTACGATTTACCGTAAATTCTAGAGATTTTATCGGTTCACATCCCGCGGCATTGCTCGAGCTCGTGTAGGAATGTCGTTTTGTAAGCGTTCGCAGCCGCCATTGATACCGAGGCGAGCCACCACGCTGTTATCTCTGACCTCTGAGAACAATCGAGTGATCGTTCTATTTCTTTCCTATCATCTTGTGCGAAACTCGTTTAAATTTTCTTCCTTCTTTTTTTTTTTTTTTTTTTCTTTTCCTTGTTCGCCGTTCTGCAAAGTACGCGCTTGCGCGCACGAGTGCCTCGTTATTGAAACCTTGAATTTGAATTGAAAATTGAATATGTAACTCGCCTCTTAATCGCGTGTAACGTTGGTACGCGGCTTGTACTCAGCGCACGTATTTTTTGCATTTCTGAAATGCGCTCGCGTATGTCGTAAGCTGAAAGACTGCAAAGTGCGATACGACACGTCGTTGCGCCTACCTGTACCGACGTTTTTATCTTACCTTTCTATTTAAATGCTGCATCGCTAGGTACTCTCTACAGCAAACTTTACTTCTGCAGTAAAAGGGTATATAAGGAATTCCATCTATTTCTACATTCTCTACATTTAAATATAAACACGTTTGCACAAACGATTTTTGACAGCAAACAACCCTCCGTTGCTTGAAATGGCGTCTACTTTGTGATTGACAACCGTCAAAATTTGCTGGAATCTAAACGAGTAATTTTTCTTGGCTAAAACAATTAATTCAAACAGACAGAGTTTGAGCAAACGTGTTCAAACAAGGAGTATTTTACACTCTCTACAGCAAACTTAGCTTCTGCAGTAAAATGATACATAAGGAATTCCATCTATTTCTACATTCTCTACATTTAAATATAAACACGTTTGCACAAACGATTTTGGACAGCAAACAACCCTCTGTTGCTTGAAACAGCATCAACTTTGTGATCGACAACCGTCAAAGTTTACCAGAATCTAAACGAGCAATTTCGATACTTTTCTTGACTAAAACAATTAATTCAAACTGGACAGAGTATAAGGAATACTGTTCAAACAAGGAGTGCTTTACACCGATTACTTTACACCAGAAGAATGTTTGAACATGTAGTCTTTGCACTGGCATATAACTCAAACGCATCATTCTAAATCACTTGAAATCTCAAACGAATTGCCCTCAAGCAAGCGAGAGCCCTGCTTCGAGGTGTCCTGCTTCGTTGGAAGAAATTGATAAGAAGAGCGCGTAACGGGATAAATGACAAAAGGGCCTGGTCGTGGTGCAGGTGAACGAAAGGAATAGGTAGGGATAGGTAGGGAGAGTCGGGTGTAGGTGTAAAGTGAGCGTGATCGTACGATGGATGAGCGAGGGGTACCAAGGGGGAGTGGTCACCGGTTGAAGTCTCGTGCTGACCTATTCCTTTCTGTGCCGCAGCAGTGCATTATGGCCGCTCTACAAGGCTCTTGGCCTCGGGTCTGCCTCGATCACCATAGACGGTCTCCGGCGTTTGTCTAAACGCCAATGCGTTATCCTTTGGTTTCGCGCGCGGATCACTGGCTGAAATCTTCGAGAATCGAAAACGTCTCGCGTTCGCGTCCGTGTTTCTTTCTCTTTCTCTGTTCTTTCTTTCTCTCTCTCTCTCTCTCTCTTTGTTTGTCCTTCTGCCTTTCTGTGGTCGCGGTTGGCCCACAGTGGAACGTGGCCACGCTGGTGTTTCCTGATGGCGCTGCTCGCCGTATCTGTGTACGTGTGAGCAGCAGTGTGTCAGCTCGTCGAGACCGACGAGGGGAAGAGCGGAGAGTTTGCCGGAAAGCAGAGAGGGGACTTGTGTCGTTGCGGCACAATGGGACCACTACTGCAACGCTGTAAGTATCCCGAGAGCTTACAGACTGATCTCTCTCTCTCTCTTTCTCTCTCTCTCCCTCAGCTCTCATCTTACTCGACCTCTCTTCTTCCCTCGTTGTCCGGTGCTTATACCCCGTGCACTTTCGTTCTTGCAATAGTCTCTCAAAGCTTTTGCGCCGCCGGGCTTTGGCTACCATCGGTGCACGGGTATTTCTGGGATTAAGAACCCGGCTGGAAGCGTACGCCAGGCCAACTGGTGCGCTAGAATCAGCCGAGAATCCGGTAAAATCTAAACGGCCGTAGCGTACGACCGTGTCCTCGTGGTATCCGTTTCGCGATAAAGTCTACTTTCCAAGTGGATCGACGACCACGAGGAGAAAAAGAACGAGGGAAATTTCCACGCGTCGCGTCCATCGAATATCGCCTCGAAAACTGTTGGTCGAAGAGTCGAAGCTGATGAGTCGCTTACTTACTTCTTTTCTCTTTGGTCGTTGCTGCGTTCCAGGTCTAAGTGGAAAATTATAAGATGGCGAGAGCGCGGTCAGTGAAACGTGGTACCGTAACTATCCATCCGATCGAAGTTAGGTTCGCGGGTACTGGAACAGCGCGCGAGCTTAGGAGAATCTAGAGAGACAGACCAACCGGTTCGCGACTTTGGCGGCCGCCATCTTCCCCTCTCCGTTTGTCTGTTTCGCCTCGCGTGAGAACCTGCTCCCTATATATCCACCTTTCTACTCTCTGGGCTACTCTGGCCGAGAGTTCCGTTTACGAATTTTTTTCTCCGCGCAATTTTTCTCGCCCCCTGACCACCGAACAAAGTGAATCATCTTTATCGATGAAAAATATTCTCCTTTTGACTGGCGAGTCTTCTTCGGACGAACGTCTCAAAGCTGTTCCCTGGTCCGATCGTAGCTGCGTACTAAGAATATACCGTGTGTATGTTGGAACGAAAGAAGGAACCGATGATCGGAAGAAACGTGAGCGAATGGAGGATTATGTACGCGAAAAGATTAATGAAATGTTGACCGTTACGCGCCAGCCGTAGTAACAGTCACGCGATCATCTTAAAGGGGATTAGCGGGCGAAGCGCGACGCGACGTCGCGCAGAGGATGAGTTATCATCTACTTAATTTAATTATACGTGCCAGTGTTTTAAGATGCGCAAGATTTTTACGCTCCACGAACCATAATGCAGCGTGCTCTGTCCACCACTGGTATAACTCACCGCCGCTGCTTCTTGCATTAACGTTTCGCGTGCCTTTTGCCGGAATTTAATATTCATTCGTCGCCTTATCGCTTTACTAATTTTCTCTTTGCCTGCGCGCAATATTTCCTACGAAATTCCAACTCGAATGTACGATGACAATGACAAACGTAACAGTAGGAAATCCATTTTTACGTATAACATAGAGCATTTAGGCTGTAAACTGTAGAGTTTTGTTGGTAGAAACAGGGTCGAGCTACGAGCAGGACACCTTTGCCTGCACCTTGATTATCCTTGTCCTCGTTACGCGATAACAACGCAACCAGAACGTAGCCACAGCTCGAAGAAGCTCGTCCATCGAGCTGAATTCCAGTGTACGCAACACGTACAAATCGAGGCAATTAAACGTGCGTAACGCGTGCTAGTGCTATTCGTAGTTACATGCTTGATGCTGTGTCTAATTCATCAAGAAGGGACGTTCGTATTCCAGCAACGCAATGGTGCACCGTTGTGCCTATGTACTTTTAGCTTCGATCACATCCTTGAGCCTCCATTTTCATGACCTTCCAGTGAACTTTCAATCGTACCCTCCACCAATGAAAAAAGAAACCGAAGTGGTAACAGACTTAAATAGACTTTACCAGAGTTCCATAGCAAGTTTGCGTCAGTTTTCTTCAATCTGGTTTACATAGAATTAGAAAACTGTGAAACCAAGACATAGTTACTAGTGCAACTCTTTCAAACACAAATTTCGTTACGTACATATTTATATCAAACCGCGATCTTCCATGTTAATCTCGTTAACTTGGCTCGTTACTTTTCGTACGAAACTAATACTTGTTATGTGGCGGCACTCGACAACAAATACCGCCATTCGACACAAACAATCAAGGGACACGATGGCGAAGTGGTTAGCGTCTTAGGTTACGAACGTTCGGGGCCCGGGTTCGATTCCCGCCGCTCGTAGTTCGATTTTTCTTCCACGCATCAAAATAGAAGAATAATTATCAGTAGCCCAGTAGCAACATCTATAGCCGGCAGCAACAATTATCACGGATAACAATAATCCCACCTCATATTAACCACGTTTTTATATTTTATGAAACTTACGGTCGATCCTTTCGTGGGGGAAGAAACGCGGTCGCGGAACATCCGGGATGCTACACACGCGACGCAGAAATTCGCGTGTATTCGCGGCGATGCAGGATCTGTGCGCTAATCTGCCGACACATTGGCCTATCGCGGTCGTTCTGTACCCAATCGGGACATGGGGATCATGAGAATCCAGCCGGCATAAATCAGAATGGATGACGAAACTCTCACCGCTTGTTCCAGCTAAAGGGATTTTCTAGGTCGCGAGAGTGGAACGTCGACCGTGCATCGTTCGCCGATTCGTTGTTGGATTTCCAGCGATGGGAGAAGAGCGTTCGAGCAGCTTGGCCGATTAAAATCCCATAAGACGGTGTCGCGCGTGCCGCGTTTACGCGCAGATTACCTGACAGAACACTTAATGACTAGCCCGTGATTCATGATGCGTTTAACACGTTCACCGCTGCATACTTACAAATAATTCTTACGTAATATAGGAAAGAGTGGGAATGTGAAATACTCATTTTACTTTTTAATTTTGAGAATTTTAATTAGTCTCGGAATAATTATAAATAAAAAATGTAAGTGAATCGAAAACGGATGTTATTTTCAAAGAGGTTATCAATCATTGTTAAACACGTAATTACTGCGGATAAATATAATTCTTAATGTCACATATTTCTACGATAATTTATTACTAACGTTTACTCTATCTGCCTGTGTAATGCAACATTGCCGTTATGAAAATATTTCTCATAAATGCATGATTTTTAGCTTACGTTTCCCGTTCAAATGAGTGTTATTATACTATAATATTATATATCGTATATTAGGTTGTCTGGAAAGTTTCTTTCCTTTTAGAAGGAAACGATAGATGCCGAATATTTTATTACACGTATTAATATACAAAACGGATCGTACGATGTAAATTGTAGGATAAAGAAAGCAATGGATCGAAAGAATACAAAACAAAAATATTGTGCGTCTATTGTTTCCTTGTGAAACGAGAGAAACTTTTCTAACACAAGCTAATATATATAGTACACAGTGTTTATATTACAAATTATGCAAATTACCGAATGAAAAAGAGACAGATTAATAACAATGATCAATAATAAGATTAATTAAAGTTTCAATGAATTCGTTTCGTTTCGAATCATTCGCTGCGCTGATGCGATGCTCTTGATTCGATATCCGACGTTTGGATGTTAGCTGCGGTGAAATTGGCGGCGGCAACTGCCAGCCAAATGTTTCGTCGAAGATATTAAGGTGTAGAGGCCAATTTGTCTAAAGTATCAGGTGCATCAGGATTGGGTTTGATTGTTTCGTAATGGCTGAGGTAATTCAATGCGTGCGTTACGCTAAAGTTAAAATATGCGACTCATTCGAACTGCGTTAATTGTCCGTACGCTATTAAACGTACCATTGGAATTATGGGATAATTTAGCAAGCGTTCGTAACATTTTTCATCTTGTTCCCTCGCGCTTATTGTCAATGTTGACGTTCGGTAAAATATTACGAAATTTACTTCTCATTCAAGCGTATGCAAACTTTACATCGGATCATATAAACATCTCATACTATAATCTTGTACTATCAATTACCTGAAAAGTAGCATAAGCGACTAAGTACTTGACCCCTTAACCTACGATTTGCGTTCGAGAATTTTGGGCCGCAGCCTCCGAGCCATTCGCACTACGGACTATACCCGTGATATTTACGTTTGGTCCGATCATCGCACTACGAGCTACGCCCGTAATATTTACATTTGGTCCGAAAACGTAAACAAGCTCGCGCCGCCTTCCAGCCATTCGCACTACAGGCTACGCCCGTAATATTTACGTTTGGCCCGATCATCGTGCTACGGGCTATGCCCGTAGTATCTACGTTCGGCCCGATCATCGTACTACGAGCTATGATCGTAATATTCGCGTTTGGCCCGATCATCGTGCTACGGGCTATGCCCGTGGTATCTACGTTCGGCCCGATCATCGTACTACGAGCTATGATCGTAATATTCGCGTTTGGCCCGATCATCGTGCTACGGGCTATGCCCGTAGTATCTACGTTCGGCCCGATCATCGTACTACGAGCTATGATCGTAATATTCGCGTTTGGCCCGATCACCGCACTACGGGCTATGCCCGTAGTTGTGGGTTAAGGGGTTAATCCTCAGGCGGCAAGAGTGGCTAGCGAAAGCTAGCACAAAAATATCTCAAATCCATTAATTTCCAAGTTACAGTTACTATCGCACGAACCTGGTAGTAAATTTAGTCATCGTTCACTTTATTTTATTCTTGTAAAATAGAACGTTCGATACTGCTTTGCCACAACGACCCAACCTTCGTTGGATTAATTTTAGGGAACACAAACTCCACGCCACAGAGAAGTAGCTAGGATCCATTGGCACAGAAACTTGGAGATTCGTAACACGATCCTGTAGATAAATACAAATAGGGCGCATCATTCCACCTGTATATCTCGTTGGTGGAAGAAGATTCCACTTACGAGACGTCTCCACCGAGCCAACCACTATCTCGTCAACTAATCAAGCTGCATGAAAGCAGTTGACACCTTGTCATACGAGCACCGCCGCTCCTCTCTATCACAGTTCCAATAACCAAGAAACAAGCGATATCGAGTCTCACATGTGTATCGCGGCACGCCTCTACGGCGAGGTACATTCGAGCCGCGTCCACCTGTCCGCGGAGCGAGCGAGGGACGAATATTAACCGCATCCCGCGCGGAACGGTGTATCAGCGGCGAGATTATTCGCGAGCACGGCACACGTGTATCGTGTAAACGCGTAAGTGTACCGTACACAGGCAACCGCCTCTCGGTTACTATAGCGGACGGGGCCCGACCGGCGAGTTTCTGTTAGGTTATGTTCACCTGCCTCGGTGGATCGGAGTTGGGACTGAGCGGGCTCGGTCCGTAACCGGCTGGGCAGCATGTCACCCTCTTGCGCGGGTGACTCTATGCCTGGTTCCTTTTACTTTGCAGTCTTGTCACGCCTTCCCTTCCATAGCCGCCGTGGAGAATACCGCGAGGAAGCGAACGAGTCGGCGAAGAGAGCGAGCGGTGCACGCGAAAGCTACATCGAGAGGAACGTTTACACCGCGGCCGTTGGCCGTTTTTCGCATTCGCGAGAATCTCACGCAGTCGTGGCTTAAGGCCGCCGACTGATAAGGCAACATCCCGGATACGAACGTTCCATCCGCGAACGATTTTTTCACGCGCTCCACCGGCTCTCTGAGCACCGACCGTGCGTAACGGGATCGCTTTCTTTCTCTCTCTTTCTCTTTCTATGAGCCGGCGAATATTTTCGCTCGTTACGCCGCACCGATAGGGACGTTGGCGTGCAAACGTTGAAACGTTCCTCCGCTTCGTTCGATAAATTGTTAATCGATCGACTGTCTTTTCGCCGCTTCTCGCAATAATGCCTCGTTGTACGCCAATGAATGTATTTGTCAGGATCACAGTTGCCTGCAGTCTACGATCGCTGTAATCGTCTTCTTAAGCGTAGCCGTAATTCTGTATGCGTAATTCTCGCGAGAAAGCTTCCAGGTTATAATTAATTTTTATCTAATTTCACTGAGCCTCGTCTTGTCGTACTTTTTTCTGTCAACGGCAGGAAATATGGCACGCTATTTATGACTGCGTTGCGTCTTCCGTAGTCGACCGGATGCGCGGTCGTTCGCAGCCAGTCGAGCACCGAAAAGCCGCGATATATCAGCGCGATTCTTGGGACACGCGAAGACGAATACCGGTCGACTCAGACGCTATAAAGTACCGTGCTGTATCAACAAATTTGCTAATTCGCCGAACCTTGCTTGGGAAACACGCATTTTCCTCGCAGAAAGTTATATTCAGGTATGGCGACCAGATCGTATTTATTAGCCTTGATACGCGCGACATTTTAGACTAACCAGAATCGCGAGTTTATTTTTATTTAGCGACTAGTTTCGGCGCCATAGATCAATAGCGATCGATTAATCTGGCTTAATTGGAATGACTTGATAATATCGCGGCGCACGGCTGTCGCTCCTTTCCCCATTTATGGAACAACGTATTTAGAAATTACGCACCGGAGCATTCACGTGGACGATGGCGCGCATGTGAAGCCGTGGAGCACACGCGTACCGGTTCCATAACGAGGATTACTTCATCCTCCTTGTCCTTCGAGGAGCCACCGACTCTCGCGCGATTCGCTCGGCTAGCCTTCTCTTCGCTACCATATAGCTATCAGAAAATAATGGAATACCTAACGTTTACCCGCGATATACACTCGCTTTATTCAAAGAATATCACAATAGTGGAAGTACTAAAAACTAATATATATGTCGGTGATGAGGGGCCTTTTTTGGCATTTTTCCGAACACCCCCAATACTTTGGTCTGGACTATTTGTTACAGCTGTACTTAAATGATAAGACTTGGAAATAGTTGTTGTGACCTGATCCTATTACGTTTGCACGAGATTCGTGACGCCGGGCTTGGGCCCCAGGTGACACAACCGGTCGCCGAACGTAGCCACGGTCACGGGATGAACGTTTTTGCCTAACAGAGAAGTGGCAGTATTGTGGGACACGCGTTGTGTTAACAATGAAACAGGAGCAATGTCAGCTCTACGCGGGTCTGCCTAGCAACGGCGGCTACGATTTTGTCGGTATCCCCGGCCAATATGCAACGAACAAACGCGATCGTAAGGAGAGGAAAATTCCCATGTCTTTTACTCTGGCGATCACTTTGCAGAGTTTGCACATCGTCTTGACGCGCTTTATTATACCGAGCGTCACGGCAAACGTTACTTTGTGCTTCAAAATATATTGTACGTCTAAGAAAGAGTTAGCCGGTTCACCGTGAATTCATTATTGAACCTAAGAAAATTTTGTCCCTGTCAAACCCTGTCAAACTTTGTAAAAATCAATATTACTACCAGTAAATACAATTTGTAATGAAGATTCGTTACACGCCCATCAACCTAACGCAAACCTGACATATATTTTGGTTAAAAATGTCAATTATGCAACAGCTTTTAAATTTTGTTGAAAAAAAATCATAATGGATTAGTCAGCAGGTTAAAGACTAACGTAGGCATCTTAAGAAAGGTGTTAAGTGAATAACAACACCTTCCAAACCTTTCCAATCTTTCAAAGGCAGAACGAACTCTATTGGACTCAGAATACAAAGAGATAAATTTGGAAAAAGTGATCGAAGCTATAATAAAGGAACATTTAGGTGAAGAATGAGACGTCGAAGAAGACGCATCAGCGGAATGGAAATAGATAAAAAGTAGGTCAGTAGATAGAAGAGGGAAATTCGAAAAGCGTGGTCATAAGATAAAGACAAATTTAAGAGTGCCAGCGATAAGAGCAACGGCAGTACGATCGCGCAAAACAAGAATGACGATTTTTATTATCGGTTTAGTGGATCAGAGCCGTGTCACCCTCGAACGACCGAGAACTAGGGTTCAACGTTCACCGAGAACCTTTTCGAAGGAAAACAAAACCGTTCGAGCTCGTTTATCCTTCAGCCTCTGTAGGTAAGCCGTTTCGCGTCGGAAGTACGTTTACCAGATCTTGCACACACGTTCAATAGCGGTGACGAATGGTCCCTTGGGTTGCCGAATTCTTCCCAGTGGACCGTGGTTAGCACGGTCGCAGAAGCCAAAGGTTCTGAGACGGCCCGCGAGGACGTAACTCATCGCCACGCCTCTGCAACGTAGCACGTTGCATGAAACAGTGCTTCCTCCGCTCAACGTGCATACGTAACGCTCGCTCGGTCTCTGACAGCTGAGCCTCGCTATTCGCGTGTCCACGCGAAACTTTCTATAACGAACCACCCTTCCGTCACACTACTACTCCACGTTTCCCCTTTCCGTGACCGGACCGAACGGTGAACAAACGAGTCGACCAGCCTTTTCTGAATTTCCTGCCTCGCGATTTCTTTTCGTGTATCATAATTGGTCCCGTTATGGACGATATGGTGAAAACATATCACGGAGTATAGTTGTAATAGATCGAAGAATCGAATTTTCTTTTGTATTTGGTAGACTATTTACGATCAATTCTCATTGAGAATTATAATTATTAAATTATTTTGGCGTGGTACTGTAATTTGGATTATATTTATTTTATTATTGCTTAGTCGAACTTTGCACTTTGGTTTTACATCTCCTATATCTATTTCGTTTCTTATATATCTACCTCCCCTCTTATTCGCTCTATTATATTGCACTCCCTCAATTATTCCATCTCTAGAAACTAAAGCTAACAGCTAAAAATTAACAACTGGGCTTTTGCCTCCTTGCTGTGCCCTTCTCTTCTCTATTGTTGCTTTTAGTTCTGTTAAACCTACTCCAGTCTCATTTGG
This sequence comes from Bombus terrestris, assembly GCF_910591885.1. Classification (NCBI taxonomy): domain Eukaryota; kingdom Metazoa; phylum Arthropoda; class Insecta; order Hymenoptera; family Apidae; genus Bombus; species Bombus terrestris. The sequence goes on from NC_063286.1 coordinate 2,870,989, forward strand.
TGTTTTCCCTATGTCCTTTGGACCTCCCGTTATTTCACATTCTTCTATATAACTTGGATTACAAAAGTTTATAGTATGTTTGATTCTAGTTGAATCTAATGCTTCGATCTAAAGAGTATTGTCTTTTTAGTCATCTGATCCGTCGTGTCAAGTAGTTGGCTAACTAATGGGTTTTGGTGCTTATTAACTCTTATATTATATTTGTTTCTCAACTTGTATATTTCTTCTTCGGGTATCTTTCGTTGGTGACATACCAAGGTACATCTGTTAAGGATCTCAGAATTTTTGATTGGAATCGTTGGAATTACTCGCGCTGTTCCCCATAGTTGGATACCATAGGTCCAAACAGGTTTTAATATGGCTTTAAAAGAATAAAGTTATAATTTAATTTAAATTTACCCGTAGGACTTGAAATACACGACAAAATGGAAAAATCTGAAAATCTCACTTACATTAAATCTTACATTACGATTTTCAACCCGCCAAATATCTCGCGGGTCATCATATTCACCGAACCGTCGATGTTCAGATCTCGTGTCAGAAATATCCTTCTTTCCCTTCTATCTCTTCATCAGTCGACTATTTCTCTTCTACCAGCGGCTCGGCTTCCCCTCTGTCTCTGTCACCGGCCTTTCCCCAGCTTCGACCGGCTCTGGCGTTCTTTCGTCGGTTCGAAGGACGACCGCACGAGAGAATAAAGCCTATCCATACTCTCAATCTGTCAACCGCCTCCCACCCGGCTACACGGTACACATGGCGAATCAAGCGTTGTTATGTAAATATGGAAAAGGTTGTTGATTCATGCATGAGGAGGGCATGAATCTCGTTGTCTTGTCCGACGAGCCGTGAAACTGATGCATTTGTATCGCTAGCCTCTCTCGATCCTCTCTCGCGTATTGTGCTGTGGTACGCGTGCGTTACGTTCGCGTATCTGTTCCCCACACGGTTATTCGTGTCGAACGAGCGGCGTTCGTGAATTTCTATTCGTCGAACGAAACGAACGTACGTTGCCATTAGCCAATCATAGAAACAGCTAAACATTATGGAAACAATATACACGAGACAGGTGGTTTCTTTTCGTGAATTTCCATCCTTGTTCGACTCGAATCGATACGACGAAATTCACGGCGGTTCTGTTAGAAAGATAGACTCGCGATTATAGGGCCATTAGGGAACCGAAATACAAGTTGAAATGCACACCTCTCGGGTGTGTTCGCGAACACATTTATTTACGGCCGTGGCGCGTTTCGGCGCGACTATACGCGCGGCATGTCGCGTGTGTGGATAGTCGCGACGACCAATAGACACCGCTGCTCTACGGCCGTGCAAGGAGGATATTCACGGAGTCGCAATAAAGCATTTACCCACGCGTTGTGTATGCACATCTATCCTCATCCTCTGCGCGATATCGTTCGCGTATGCCTTCGTGCATACAATTGCATATCGTCCATCTTGGCCGCACATTGCAAATATGTATGAAACTGGCCTGTTCCTCGTGCTTCAGAAAGCGGCCGCTCGTGACGCCGTTCGCTTCATATTCGCTTGAAAACCCCAACTCGGTAATCGTTGCGGTTTTCCGCTCTTCACCTTTCATTATTTCACCGACGATCCTCCGACTGATAGATGCTGATCCGTTAATCCGTCTGTTGATAAAACATCGCTGAAATCAATCTTATTAGTCTTTAGACAGATTTTTATATCCTGTTCTTAGTCTCCGGTTAATTTTCGGTGTATTCTGTGTAATTTGATATTCAATTTTGTTGAGGTTAACTGATAAAGCAACGGGTGGATGAATTTGTAATAGAAAAATATATTGAAATAAGTACAAGCGCAGGTATAGCGTATGAGATCAAAATTAAATAAATTGTTATCATCATTTATTAATTTATTGTGTGATATTGTTGAGGTTGACTGATAGAGGAACCAGTGAATGAATTTGTAATAGGAAAATATATTGTATAAGTGTAGATATAGTGTATGCTGACGCAGATCCTCGCTCTTTCAGTGTTACAATACAAAAGAATGTGATAGGGGGCACGTTCATATGTTTACAGCAAAGGACATTGCCAAAAAGTGAACCTTAGTGTGTAGCTGTAGCTATAGCTGAAGGCTACGAGAAATAGCAATAGAAATCTCGTTATTTATAGCTCTTTTGTCTCTAGACTATGCGATCCAAAACAACATTCAAGGCCACAATAATATGCACCTCTCCATATTTTGAACTTCTCTCCACTGAATTCTATTCTTTTCGTAACAACAGCCTCCAGGCCACGGATATACAAAAGAAAAGATGCAGAGTTTTTCTCGAAGACCTGAACAAATTACTTCAACAAATTTGTTCGTTAATATTTTCTTTACGGTGGCGTAATTAATATCAACAAATATTCAAGTTTGATGTTTCTCAGACGAGTGACCGTCATTAAAAGAACTAAAGTCTACAATGTTCACACGTTCCCCTCTTATGTGTAAAAAAGCGCCGCTTAATCGGAAGGATCGCGAAACGCTCGACTTGCGACGCGGCGCAGCGTAATCTCTTGGCGCGGAATTTCGCGATCGCGCGTCCGAAGTCTGAAGTATCCGGCGTATCTGATCGGAACTCCGGCCGTGTATAATGGAAAAACGTAATATTTGTTCGGTTGATGAGCACGGGTGAAATATAGCGCGGCTCGGGAATAGGTAACCGGAGGCCGGCGGGGTAGGAGTTAGAATGAGACCAACACGGGCATAAATCAACATTACTCTGCATTAGAGTAGAGTTTCCGGCGTAGCTACCTACTGGAGTTTACCAGCAAGGTAAACTCCGGCTAAAGGTGGCTACGCCGCATTACGTGTACGTACAAGCGCGCTCACACAGTAAACAACGCCAGTTCCCCCCTCAACACGTATGCATTTTGCGCGTGTATCAGGTTTGCGGAGCCGACTGCAACCCTCTAACTTCCAAGTTACTTACCTACTTGCCACTTAGACGCCTCCCCCTTCTCCACCTCCTCCTCCCCTCGACCAGTACGTACCAGACTCTGCCAGTAATTCACTGTCACGTTTACAACGCCGGATCGAGACAGAGATATCTCTTTGGCCCGACTTCTTTTCCCTAACGATTGTTAATTAACCTCGAGAAAGGTGTTGGAAATACATTACGGCTTTTCCTGTTGTTCGTCCTTGAAAAAAGGGGAACGTTGTTACGGTAGGCGACGATGATGAGGGCGATGGCGGAAGTTGAAAGGAGGAAGATGTCTCGAGGTTCAGAGTTACGTACATCTTCCCCTGGCCGTCTAATTTGCATCCATGGCGATTAACATAATCTGTATTCCGAATATTTATTTGGAATTAGCCGTGGCTTGCTCGTAACTCATGCAGGAATTAGTTAAGCTCAAGGATTTCGGGCTTACCAATCTCTGCCGCCTTTCGCGCTATTGCCTTCACCTTCGCTATGGCTGCACGTTATCGCGCCATCCTTCTCCCGTCCTTTCACCTCCTTTTAACCCTCCGCTCTATCACTAGACGATGCTAAAGAGAAATTGCGTTTTAAATAAACAATCTTAGATAACTGGAACGTTAAATCATCTCTTCCGAAATATATAGCTTGCCCGAAATGTTTCTCCCGTTTTATGGGGAAACAATAGACGCGCAATGCTTTTTCTTTTATATTAGCTTATTGAATTACGCGCGAATATAGTAATAGAAATACACGCGTAATTCAACAGAAATTGTTCATCTATTATCATCTTATGAAACGAAATAAACTTTCGGGACGACCTAATACGTATAGTCCACAGCTTTCGATTTCGTTGCAAGGAGGTATTCTGCTGGTTGAAGGGTTATATTAGGCAAAATGACGGGATTTGAGATCACTGTTTCTCTGTAAACGTTGAAATTTAAAAATTCGATAGTAAGTACTTGAATTACAAAGTTTCACTACGAACGTTCCAATTCAGTGTTATCTCGAGGAACATGCTGTAACTTGATACATTAGGTTGTCCGAAATGCTTCTTTCGTTTCACGAGGAAATAATAGACGCACAATGTTTTCTCTGTTATATCAGTTTACACGAGAAACAGAACGAAATGGCCACACCTAATTCGATAAAATAATACAAAACAAAATTGTTCGTCTATTATCACCTTACGAAACGAAAGAAGCCTTTGAAACAACCTAACATCATCCACGCTCTTCAAATCTCTTCTTCCCTTGCAATCTTAAACGATCGTCCATAATTGCTTACCTCTCGTGCTGAAAGAGGAAAAACTTGTCACTAGGAAAATCAACGATCGGTTTTCTGCACGTTTAATTGTCAGCGACGACGATTGAGAATGTCCATTTTCCCTGAACACGAGGTTCTCATAATCGAAAGGATTGACGGGATAAAAATGGCCGTCAATCAGCCGGGATGGCATATGAGATTTACATATCGCGGAGGGAATTCCGGCGCGGAATAAGGCTGAAACGGGCCCCAGGTTCCGGACGTAGGATGGTGGAGCGGGAGAAGTCGCGAAACGAGGATGATGGATTCCCGTCAATTATGGAGGCAACATCGTATTGTTTTACCATCCGACGGCAACATTGATTGATCGCTGCCGTAGTCGTGTAGATACTTGCCTTTGGGCCTTTTTGCGTCTCTCCGACCAACACACCGATCGCAGCGTGTTCACCAGCGGCTGGTTGCATGTGCCAGCGCGCACACCCAGCCGGTAGCGGCGTATCCGCGACGAGATGACCGCGGTGCGACGCATAGGATCAACCTACAGCGCCTAAGTTCTTGCCAATCCGTGCGCTACGACCTGGACAAGCGCCGGTTCCGATTTCTGACTCGGCCGAGCCAATTGCTCCGGCCTTTCGCAGCATTGCTACCAATTGGCAACACCATTGCGCAGGATGATAAATACTTTGCCGAGGGTAGAAGAAATCGATGCGTGTTCTCATGGAGAAATTGGATTCGAACATGTGGGCGCATCGGTTTGTTTGCCTTGGAAACCCTAATGGTTTGGACGAATTTCGTGGTTGGGTATACGACGGACGAAGGGCGAGAATTTTCTAAATATTTAGATGTTTAAACGGAGAAAGAAGTAGAGAAAAGATTGCGAGGAGAAGACTGCTGAGGAAAGAAAAGCGCTTGTTAGCTGACTCTATTTCTGTATGGTAGTCAGCAATGGGCCATTCATCAGGCGAGTTGTTAAAGACAAACTCATGGTATTCAGACGGCCTGTACTTGAAGTAGCTGTCAAGGTGCCAAGCGTTAATAAATATACTACCACCCCTTGGTAAGAGCAGATAGTCGAAATCGCAGTCTGTCTTGGCCGACACCGAACACGTTGTTATCCGCCATATATAACGCGACCATCAGACGCCAGCATTCCTGCTTATCTTCTTTTCGATGTCGATTGTCCTTATAAAATCTCGAGTTACCGATTTTCAGTCTTCGCAATCTTCCGATGTGTACGCTTGCTCCACTCTGTTCGAAACTGTATCCGTTGTCGGGTTCGAGATAAAAAGAAGAAGGAACGCGCAAGATATTGTTCACCAACTGTCTTAGCAGAAAGGCAAATTTAACAGCGAGGAGATGACGCGTGCGAACGTGACAAAATCGCGTTGCTTTATAGCCGCACGTACGATACAGCGTAGTCGCTCGTCGTCTCCAGACTCGAAGCTTCTCGTGCCGTTCTTACTTCTTCCTTTGCACCCGTCCCATGCCAAGTTTCCCTCCACCGAGGCTGCCATTCTTCTCCGCGGTTACCTCTTCGAGGAATAAACGCAAATTAGACGTGTCGAGCAATCCCCTCTTTGGTAAAACATATTCCCCCGTAACGAAGATTAGAAATAGATTCGCGTACAACCGCCATCAAACTGTGCTTTATTTTTGGACAAAAATTCCTTCCGACCACTTTCCATCGGAACGATAAAAAATCCAGCTCGCTTTTAGATCGCGATTTGTGGCCTACCGTTTTAGAGTTCGTTGCAAGATGCGCGGCATTTCGTCGAGGTCGCCACTACGAAGTTCCTTTACTTCGCTCAAGGTCTTCGGATTCTTTGTCTTTCGATACTGTTCTTCGATCAAGTCCAGAGCGTTTCAGCTCTTTCCTGGTTTCCTAGAAGACTCTCAGGTTTCGGTAGTTCCGACCACTTCCGCTGCAAATTCTCGTAGTAGTTTAACACGGCGAGATGACGTGTGCGTCCGCCGCTCCGCGTGCATTCCCATAACTTTGTGTACGCGTCTTAATAATTCTCGGACTCTAATGCGAAGGGTGTGATTTCTAATAAGCCGTGGTAGATAAGCATCGAGTACAAGGCAATTCAAAAGCGGAAAGAACAGCGTAGATAAAAGTTGCATCTGAATTACCAACGTCGAATTATCGTGCGAGTCGATCCAGCTATCAAGCTGGCGGTCTTAAGCGAAGAAGAATAGAGTCTTTGATGGAACATTAAATTTTTATCGCTGTCCATTGCAATAACGTCGTACGCCATCCATTATGTCGTTCTAATGACACGCTTTCGATGCCTCTCTCCAGACGATCGTTCAAATATGAATCAGGACAAACGATTAAGCTCAGATACACGTTGGCTCGTACACGCCAATGTCGTTTCTCCGATGTTTTCAACTATCCATCGAGCATTCGTCAGCGAATGCGTCTCGGTGACACACGCGAAGCAAATTGATCGACTTAAGCGCGCACACAGCGTATCTGTGCCAAATCTTAAAGAGCTACGAGGCCGATCGTAACTGTCGCGCGTAAAGCTCCCGCCCCCGCGGCAACGACGCCGCTTGAAAAAGTGGCCGCCTAAAAGGGGTTGGGGTATTGGACGAGACGGCAGTATCACGGTATTCGCGTAATAATGTTCATGATGGACGAGTTGCCAGCGTATTCTTGGCAGCAACTTCGGCGGCTATCGAACGCAACGGAGGGGGTGGTTTGGGTTAGGTCTGGAGAGCGTGGCTGGGGCGCGAGTACGAACAAGGGGTGACACTCGAACGAACGCGGCGATACTAAAGATGGAGTGGGTTGTTGGCTGAAACGAGTGGCGCGGATTCGTACAGCCAGTAGGAAGTTTCGCGAACAGTTCTCCGCGTTTCTAGAGATTTTTCTGCCGCCTCTGGCCGGTGTATATTCCGTAGCGCGCCGGAACCAGACACCGCGGCCTCCGACGAGCAAAGCAAATATTTGGAGTCACGCCACTAAAAACTCGAGACCAGCCAACAGACGAGTTGATTTGTTTCCCTACGACGCCGCTTTCTTCGCTATTTTTTTTTCCTTTTCTACCGTCTACCGTCTCCTGTCGCAGACATAGGCCTTCCTCTTCCACCATTCTTCAACTCGAACGTCCTCGCGATGCCTACGAAACTCGAGAACCTTCGAGCATCCATCCGAAAATGACTTCGATAAGTCAAGTTAAAGGCAAACGTGTCCGGACTCGACTCGGCCGCTCTGTTTATCGGCCAACTTTTTTTGCCTCGTGAGAAACTTCCTATTCTACTACCATCGATCGTCGACCGTATACTCGCGTACCGTTTCGCGTGTTTCGCTTCCGATATATCGAGTTCAGACCGGCCAACTGTAAGTTGATGAGTGTAGAAATTAATTGGAATTTATCGGTAGAAAAGCGTAATTACTTATCATTCTGATAACATCGACGCATTCTTCATATTCGCGTCGATTATTCTTTAATAAGCTACATAAATAAAATCTTTATGGATTTTCTGCACGTGTAATGTGTATTAATTATTGCGCATACTTTATCATCTCATCTCCATAATATCGACCAGAGAATTAATTAATTAATCGTATTAATAATGTATCAATGGAAAGAGAATCGACAGAAATCTGAAACAACTAGACTCAAGTGCACTGCAATCTTCTCCAGATTTCTATCAGAAAAAGAAGAACGTCGTGTTACAAGGCTATTCAGTGCTTCAACCCTTCACTTCGGCAGTCCAGTCCGCCGAAGTACTGTCACCGAAGGAAAACCCGTGCGTGGTTTTCCCGAGTCTTACATAACAATAATTCTTGCAAAAACCGTACATGAAATACCGTTTCACTGTCAATGCATTTAGTAGATTTTTTCGCATGAAACGGTATACGATCGTTTGGATGTTTGAAATATATTGCGTGACACGTTTTGATGTCTCAACAATGAGCAACTTTAGGAAGTGATTAATCCAATATGTCAATAAAATCAAGAGAAAATGTTCTACCGATAACGAAAAAGATTGACTACAGATAGCACTTGTTGTGCATCATTTGGGTGTAATTGATGTCGTCGCAAAAGATGTCAAAGCAAGTTTGCACCATACTTGGATGTTGTTCATTGTATACAGAGGAAATCGAAGCTTCTGTAACAGAATGCGCTTTGCGCAAATCGTGAATTTTTGGACGTGTCGTCTAAAGTGTGTAAACATTTACCAGCGAACAAAGAACATAAGTGCGCTACGCTTATTAATTGCTATGGGCAAAGCATAATAAATATCGTCAAGAAGCACGAAAATATTTACAAAATATTTAGTAAAATATTTAATAAAATAAACCCAATGATTATTCAACAGTATGTTTGGAAAATTCGCGAATTAAAGGATCGTAGGAAAAAGGTCATATAAAGCACTGCACAGGGGGCCCTGTCTACTGGTGTTGTACTAATGAAACAGCTAGCGAATGTAAGCCTGTTGAACATTGCAAAGAAAACGTATGGAAGGCCGATTTCGCTTCTCCTAAACCTCCACAAATTGGAAGTCAATTCAACACCTCGCCGTATCGTGCAAGCTACTATGAATTCTGCTTTCGTGTCAAATTATGGAAAACTTGGACGAAAGTTAATTTCCCGTGCTCCATACACTGCGTACCGCTTTCTTCTTCGTCCTGCTTCGCTTTTAAAGGTTCATTTAAAGCCTATCCTTTACCCGTAACGAACCAACTCTTTCCCTCGGCGTTCTCGGTTACTCGCACCCTCGCTTCACCACTTAGGCTGGCAATAGAGGTTTTCTTTTTTTACCACCCTTAAAAGCCGTGGCCTATTCTCTGGTGTCCCCTCTGAGCAAGCGACTTTCTTGCGCCATGGCGGCGACGGTGACATGTGTTTTATGAAACGAAAATTTTGCCCGGCCGCTTTAACACGATGAACGACACTACGGTGCTAAGGACAAGGGGACAGCGCTTGTTACCTCCGTCGTTCTCTCTTTACAGACGACACAAAGGTGGCGCTGTGCCGCGAGATGGGCCTCGTTATAATTGCAGGAAGCGTCCCGACGAAAAGTATACGCGCGTGCGAGCTTAGAGAGCAGCGCGGATGTTCATATCGGCGATTTATGCGAACCCGTTGATAAATGGCGGCTTCTACTGGACTCTGGCGTTCGCTTGTCCCCTGGTGACGAACGAGCTCGGCCACTTGAATCGAAAGCCGAAACAATCATTTAAATTTAATTAAACCGGAACGAATTTACGCGGTCGCGCCGCTGAGCGGGACGCTTTTAAATTCGCACGGTGGTCTGTCTTCGCCATGGTTATTTATGTTTTCCTCCGTAAACGACCGCCGTCACGCCACGCGAATAATCTTCCCTCGGTGTGTCTTTCTCCAATGAACTTGCAATTCGTTCGTGTTCGCTTTAGATATCATATTTTTCATTCGGTTGATGAACGGATGGAATTTTCAAGTTTGAAAACGCGCGCTACCAAAGTCATTAAAAGCAAAGAGACCAGCCGGCGGTATCTTTCCGCGCGTTCGTATCCCGCGCGAAATTAATTAGTTAATTAAGCACCGAGCGATGGTGTCCATCCAATTAAATCCGGCCGGGTGAATGCGCAAACTCGACAACAGGCAGAAGCGGCTCGCGTTATACCGACAACTTTCCGGCCACCCTGGATTCCCCTTTGCCGTACAGAGAGCCTCTCTCGCGCGCTGTCTTCCGCTTTCATCTTCGCACTCCATATCCACGTTCGAGTGCCTTATGCGCCGTGTAGTCACGTGTGCCACGTGCTTGCCATACCTCTGCGTCTGCTTCCAACCCTCGACACCGATGCGCAGGCCATGAAACTTCCTCGATTTTCCTCGTCACGCTGTTCCTCTGCGCGTTACGTGAAAGTATTCGTCTTGCAGATACGTACAAATAACGCTGGTCGAAATCCTGTAATTAGAAATATTTATCGCGTTGAGGAAAGTCGTTTAAATTTGGTCTACAAAGACCGGGAATTGTGGGTCGTTTATTAATTAACATGTTCAATACGGGAGAGTTTCTACGATTATTAAAAAAAATTTCATTTGTTGTTTGTTCTAAAACGTCTACACGTTAGATTGTTGGAAAATATTGAAAACAAACGTATATGTATCTATTGAGATATGCGAGATGGTTGTTGGTGAAGGGGCCCACAAGAAGACTCTTGATGTTCAACAAAAAGGTTTATTAAACTATCAACAATTTACGGTCGACAATTAATGATTAACTATCAAGAGTTATAATCACGTATCTGTAATAGTGTTTGCTTCGCTGTGACGCTAACCTTTCGCACTTCGCAGCTCGGGGCAGAATGAGTCTTTGCTTCGAAAGCAAACGGTTCATTTCTTTGTTTCCCCTCCATATCCCCACTACACACGCGTTTATTAGATGCCCGCGACGGTTACCACGTACGCAATCTTCCGAATGTTCGGCGAAAGAACCGTAGGGATATCGATGGAACATTAGGCATGTCGACCTTACGCTTTGAAGGTATAGCGCTTTGTATCGCGAAGCCGTTGCAAAGTCCCGTGGTCGAGTGCCGCCATATTTGTGTCATTTTATGTGCCTACACTAGATTACATGCGTAGTAGTAATACTCGTATGTAAATATCAGTGTGTGGAAGTATGTGTGCGCGGCGTTTGAAAAACAAATGAATATAAACTGATCGGTTAAGTCGGATATAGAAGCAAGTGTGTATCGATAAATATCTTTGCAATCGCTTATCAAATAAATATATAACTATTCTAATATGAATTCTAATTGTAAATTTAGTATTCCTATACCATTATTTCGGCTATTAAGATGCAAAATTCTCAACAGTATCGATACCGCATTCAGTGTATTAATACGAACTCGTCTGTAAATTAAATTTCGTCGATTAAAGATCGATTAAAGTCAGGATGAAAGCTTATCAGTTTTAAAGGTATTTATTATCACTCTATCGTGTTACTGGTTACTGTAGGGCGTACCACAAATCACTCTCGCAAATTCTTCCTTCCCCTTTCGAGTCCTCTTAATGGAGTGCTTCTTCGAGCCCCGCCACAGAAACGTTCCAATTTCACCGACCAAGTGGTTGATTAACGTGCGTTAATTATTTCTTTCGGATCGGTTTTTACGAGACGATCGGTGGCCTGCCGCGTTCGTCACGCCTCCTGTATTGACGCAAGAGTTATTACTTCATAGCATTCCCGGCTGCTCGAACGCCACGGGATCGCGATGCTTGCGCGGAATGATCGATCGATGATCCTTAATTATTCTTCTCGACGGGTGAGAAAAACGACCGCCACCGCAACGATAAGGAACCCCGTTGTTTCACTTCACTTTAAATACTATACTCTAGTATTGTGTAGGAAGAAGCCTCGTTGGTGATTCAACTTCATTAGAAAACGTAGAAAGAAAAACGTGTCGATATGGTATCTAGTGTGAAGTGTTCCGGTTTCATTCTAAGGCTTTCAAGAGGTTTAGTGTTCTGGGAAAACACTCGTTCACGGTGCACATCTATACAATTGCACGGTATAGCGAACTTCGCACACTAGTTACAAGCTAAGAGTAACAGTGAAACCTTCAAATTAATCATGTTATCTGCATTCAAACAACTTGAAACTACCCTGTCTGTTTACTTTGCTACAATATCAAGTTTCTACCCTTCTGTTCGCTAATCAAGTCGCTTGAATTTAATTGTCTTGGCTAATCTGCACGAGGCTCGAAGCAATAAGAATTCAAAGTGTTTAATTTGACGAACATGCTGTAACTTAATATGTTAGGTTGTCCAAAATGTTTCTTTCGTTTTATGAGGAAATAATAGACACACAATGTTTTTTCTTTTATATCAGTTTGTATCAGAAATAGAATAGGGTCACACCTAATCCAATAAAGAGACATAAAAGAAAATTGCTCATCTATTATCGCCTTACGAAACGAAAGAGACTTTTCCAACAACCTAACACATTCACACTTTATCCATCTCTTGAGCCAGCATATCTCGTCAAATCTTGCCGTACGGAAACTCAACGAGACCTTCCCCGAATTATCCAAACGGTCAGTCTATAAACATCGCAAGATCTCCGGTGCTGAATGTATCGAGTGTGTCCCTGAAGCTTCGGAGGCTGCCTGAACGTGCGAATATTGCTAGAGGAGATTTAACGAGCGACGAGAGAGTCGGAGAACGAGCGTATCTATATCTATAGATAGCGTGTACCGTGTACGTATATACCGTAGCGAGCGAATGAACGAACGGACGGGTGAAAATGATGGGCCGAATGAAACTGGTGTAAAACAGCGGGTAAATTTTAGCCTGAAGAAACAAAGCGTTTGTTGCTGTTGGACGAGAAGAGAATGAAGAGCGCGCGCGCCATTTTCCGCAGGGAGGGGGTGGCTTGGGCCGCTAGCGAGCGGAGAGAGGTGAATCGGCGGAGCGATTTGTCCCGTCTGTTAATTAGTGAAAAAACGGAGTATGAATCTCGAGCGATCGTATATTACCGCGGCCGTAATGGATGGGATTACAGCTGCTGTGTTAAATTAAACCGACCGGCGGCCGCGGCTACGCTACACTACGTTATGTAGATATAGCTACACGCTAACCCGTAGCGCAGGGGGTTTCCCTTCCTCTGTCTATGTATTATCCATGTACAGCAAGTACCGTTACCTATAGTATTTTCCCTCGACTAGCCCGTCTCTGCCCCGAACCATCCCTTTCGCCCACCCCCTTATCCAAAGGTTCGCGTCCGACACAGAGGTGTTCTTCACTCGACATGTAGAATTCGAGGAAACCCGGCTACGTTACGCGTAATTATTTCCGCCGACATATTCGCGGTCCTTGCCTCGCTAGTTCCACTTGCAAGTAACTTTAGCACACGTATACACATCCGACTTGCTTTAAGGATTTCCATGGAATTGTGCGAGCACGACGAACCGTGTTTAGCTAATATCTGTTAACGCGGTTCGACGTGAATTAATGCACGAGCCGTGTACCTAGATATGTTCGAGTTTCGTGATTTTAGTGTTACGAACCTTCTTTGCGAAACGAATGCAGCCAGTTTCTGACCGGTTGCTGGCGGAACGAATCGTGTCCACTGGTTTTCCCCGACCATGATTGTTACGACCATTCGCGAAGGGACGCGGTCGCGAGGAAAACGCGTGAGCGACAGGCGTAAATTCTCGCCACGATTCGTATAATCGACCGATAGTTCCCCTGTTTCGGTTAAGATAACAGAACTAGCTTAATGAATTTAACATTGTATTAACAGGCATTAACCTGTTAATATAGCTTGTACATTTAACACCAATGAATATAATAATAAAAGCGTTACAAATTGTTTAGTGATAAATACAGTTAATGCGTTACAGAAGTTCGACTCGACTTTCTGACATCTCTCGATATATTCGTTAGACTTAGCGACTTTATTCATCAGACCTCTCGATGTATGCTGTTAGAATCTTCGAACGAGACTGACTGCCCTTCGATCATTTCTTTGTGTTCTTGGGGAGACGACCCCCACTACGCTCGAGTCACGCCACCGTTCGCGCCTATGATCACGTGTGCCACCTTCTTTGTGTGGACGAAATAACGGACCGAAATCGACGTTTCTGGAACTCGCTGCTTAGCGACAACTATGCGCTCGTCGATATATTGTGTATTTCGAGCTTATATTTCCTCGTCGGGCAGATAAGGCGATCCGTCTGCGACACTGTAGGTTCGCGAGCGACGGTTAGAAATACGACCTGTACTAAGCCTCGTGGCGTAACCATTATGATGCGACGAAAACGGGTAAATTGTACAGTGGAAAAGGGTACGGTTGAAAAATATTCAGTGTACGTAACGAGAATTCAGTCGCCACGCTATGCAATACTAACTCCGGTTGTTTTTGTTGCCTCCAGGAGGCTGCAGGAACCCGGTCTATCTGGTTCAATTGCGTGCAGCGACGTATCAGTCGTTAGTCAGCTCGCGGGTTGAAGGATGGAAAATGGCGATAAAGCAGAACGGCGAGAGTTGGCATGGCACTCTTCCGCGCAATTATTACGCAATAAGAGGGTGAAGCACGTGTTGCCGGTCCCTACTGTTTTGACCGGTTGGTGATTTACACGTCGCTTACCCAGATATATCCCGGCAATTAATTAACTTATCAATGGCTTGCGACCCCTGTTGCACGGAAGAGTTTAAACGGAGAACCGAAACCGTGCATTTCGATGGTTTCTACCCCATTAGGTTCGCCAGCTGTTGAATGCTCGCAACTCCAATCCTTTCGTGGATTACGTTCGGTTTACTCTGTTCTTTCCATTCGACGTTATTTCAAAGGTCGCGAGCGCATTGATTATTCCGAAGCGCCATAGTACGCGACAAGTATGAACATTTACGAGTCTCCGGGGGATGTAGAGGAAGCCGTTGGCTCCGTGACTTCGATGCCGGAATCCTTTGGCAGCGAATAACGGATCGACTGGTTATCTCGATAACACAATTAGGTGGTCGCGGTAACTCGGACCGGTTGGACAAATCTCTTTTATCTGCACGGGGAGAGGGGAAGATAGCGGAATTTTCTTGCTTCTGCACGGTACACGCTGCGCGTAGTAAGGAAGGGAACATTTACGTGGGCGCGCTAGCTTGCGCGCGCGCGCGCGCGCACGTCCGAGAAGAGGAGGGTGTTCGAGAGAGGAGGGAACCTGGGAAAAGAAGAGAGAGCCGACGGAGGCAAGGAGAGATAGATTACTCCGCCATTCTTGCAATTTCCCTGTCGTATCGAGGCTCGTAAATTCCCGGTGAAATATGCGAAGGGGCGCCTGGTGCGGGCAGCACGCTGCTGCTCTGCTCTGCTCCGCTCCGTTCTCCTCTATCTCTCTTCCTCTCTCCCTTTTTCGCTCTCCACTCACCCGCACATTCGTCCACCCTCCTCACGCTGCCGCCCTTTACTCCCATGATAGGGGTTGCAAGGGGTATGTCTAGCGGGGCATAGTCCTCGGCCTCGACGTATCACCGTCCGGGGTGCGAAATATCCGGAATTAGCGTTATCTTGCGGATCGCCTTGGTGAATCCTGGATTTTCAACCGGCCACGTTTATCGGCCGCCATCGCGCTACCTATCCCACCGAGAAAAACGGTCGTCGCACATTTCGCAGTCAGCATTCACGAGTGCCAGAATACCTTCGAATAGCTACTTCTCTTCGTAGAATGATTTAGGTCATAGGAATCCAGACGTCGATCCATCGTTTTTAGTTTTGTGGCGGCACTCGACAACAAATACCGCCACTCGACGCTAACTATTAACGAACACGGTAGCGCAGTTGTTAGCGTCTTAGGTTTCTAACGTTCGGGACGCGGGTTCGATTCCCGGCGCCCGTGAGTCCGATTTTTCTTCCACGCGTCAAAATAAAAGAATAATTAGCGGTAGCTCAGCAGCGACATCTACAGCCAGCAACTACAACTATCACGGACAACACATACCACCTCAGTCTTATCATTAGCCCGCGACTATTTCCATCGAGCGAGCATTGTATTTTCGTGTTTTACGCTGATACGTTCCAGTTCTCCCAATGGAAAATAGCTAAATCATTGGGATTGGTTGGATAGCGGATGTTGATACTGCAGGCCCGGTGTTATTGCTTATCTGAGGAGCGGCCTTTTCTGCGCGATAGCGGTTGCCCCGCCATAGGGCCAGCATCTAAATCGGAGGGTTGCCGGGACGAGTGGCTTTCAGATACAAGGGGGAGGTGTTTGTCAAGACGATAGTAGAGGGGAAAGTCTGCGGTGGCAGATAAGGGCGAAAGAAGTAGCGAACAGTTGTGGGAGTGGAAATGCTGGAACCACTTTTTCGTCGCTGGAGAACCGACAGAGGGAGGAGAACCGGAGCTTATATCACCGCAGCCGCGACTGCAATTCGGCCCCTATATTTAATTTCGCTGCTTCGGGGATTGTGGATGGCGTAGGTGGTAGAAACGGTAGGGCGAGTAAGAATCGTCGTTTAATCTAACCGTGATCCTATCTTGCTGGAATTTATCATTCGATAAATTGCCTGCGTGTCCCCTGCTACGTCGAACTGCTCGCAAGATCTTGTTCCGCCGATACCTCGAGGACGTCTGCGTGATACACTGTTCCTATGATATTACGATTCTGACTGAAAAACCACCGAAGAGTTCTCGGTAGACAGTTAAGAAATACACGGTAAAAGAAGCGATATTTAGGTGGTAATGGTTTCTGCAGCTAGAGACGGAGTGCACGGGGCAATTGGTGGTTTATGAATCGTAGTGCACCCCGTGTGACTTGCTCAGCTGCGTTTTGGCCGGGTCCAGCGCGGGCCACGACTATTTCCGCGTGATTCTCACACCCTGCTTTGCTCTTAACTTAATGTTGTTTCCCTCAGTCCATTAAAAGCTACGCCACTCGGCTCGTTTCACTTCCCACACTGCGGTTGCGGCCTTGTGGTCGCGCTTGCTTCGCCTGCCTTCTCCCTCTTTCGCGAGAGCGCACGAGAAGTCGTGTTCCATTACCCTCTATGCCAACCTGTTCTTCTTACCTGTTTCCCCTTCTTGCGATACCAACGAAAGTGTGCTGAACTTTTTGCCCCGGCGCGCGCCACCGCTTCTTACCACCAACTTACCGAGAATAATAGTGTCGTATCACGGCGGAGCTTGCTGGTCGCGGCGCTCAAATTTAATTAACACGGTGTAATTGAAAAAACGATTCGTCACCCGAACAGTATCTCATCGTTGATTCCTTTCGCCTAACATTGCTACGTATAATCGTCCTTATTGAGATATGTATAATAATATAATATGCTGGGCTAGGTCGAATGCGTAGTGGAGATGTTTGTATGTGGATATCAGTGTGTGCAGATATACTAAAAAACTAACGAATGTAAACAGACGAATGTAAACAGTTCAGTCGGTTAACAGTCTACAAAAGGTCGCGTATGGAAGAAAGTGCTGAGACGCGTGCAAGTGTGTATCGATGAATATTCTAGAAATCGTTTATAAAATAAATATGTGTCTACGTTAATAATAATACCCAGTGTAAATTTAACGTTTCCATAACAATATTTCGGCCATCGAGATCCACAATTCTCAACAGTTCTAACAAATTTATTCATTGCTCTGACGTTATTCATTTTTGGATCTAGTTTTCTTTACCGTTCTTGGCAATCCTGAGTCTCCATACGAGTTTGCGCAACACAGTATTCTTCAGGAACATGTATATTGTATGAGAATTGTCCTTCCCGTCGTGTCGATGTTCCATAAATATTGTAGGATTGTTGTATTTATTTGGATCGTATTAAACAGGAAACTAAGACAGGTAAATGGTTTACAACACTCTTTCACGCGGGCCATCCCTCTCCACAACGCTGACGACATTCTCTGACTTCTCAACTCACGACTCCCTGTTAATTCGTCTTTCTCCCTTAAGCATCCCTTTGTCCTTTCCCACAGCCCCACCACCTACGTGTTCCGCAACCGTCAAACGGCCAGGGTCACATAGGTCTTTTTTCCGCGTAACAATTCGACCGAAGGAGCGACGGCATGTCGATGGCCTGTCAGCACTTAGGCTTCCACGCAACATTGTTTACGGTTCAGGTATTTCCTAGGCCATCTGTCCACGATGCTACGATATTCGTGTCATGTTGAAGTTATTAAGGGGTCAGAATTATCTGTTTTCCAAGGTCACGACTATATCTCGATAGGAGAATTAACAAGGCCGGTCTATCGCGCGTTCGTTAACAGCCGTCATATTTTAAACGAACCGCTGTGGAAGACGCGGGGCTCACTGTTGCAGTGGCCAGGGGATCCGTCATTTCGTAGCTGCAAGTCTTTCCACCGCGTCCATCTCGTTATCACCGGTCAATAGATCACCGGTTGTATCGCGACGCGTACGTTTCAATCACTCAACACGTTTCGCGATTTTCGCAACCTGTCGGCGAGGTACGTTCGGGCAATCTGAATTCTCGCAGAGATCCAGTTTAGAAGCGATGACAGTTATGGATCTCGGCATCGTAACGCCGTGCCAACCGGTGATGTCGTTTGTCATCCCTCTGCCACCGTATCCACCCCCTCCCCCGCCCTTCTCTCAGCCTGTCAAGCGATAGAGGGGTGTCGGTCGTAACAGCGCGCCAGGATACAACCGAGCAGCCCCAGAACGCGCGTTAACGTTCTACACGTGCTCGCCTAATCCTGAGTACGGAGTTTACTGTTACGTAATGCACCGTCGCCGTGTTACCGCGCACCAGGTACGATATCAACCCCCTTCTGTTTGGGCCATCTTCATCCCTCGCCACCTGTCTACAATCGTCCTGCAGCTTCTCTTCTCTACACGATGCCATGTGTACACAGAGTGGACCTAGTCTGACAGAACTGGCAATACGGAGTAGTTAATATACTGGTTTCTCGTCGTTAGTCGAGACAACATTACATCTCGGCAACCGAGAGCGTGGTCGTCGCGGTGTAATTCTAGCCGGGCCAATCAACCATCGAGGCAAAGCTCGCCGCGAATTCAGATTGATGCGTCCGACTAATTGCGCCGGCCAGTTACTTCGACAGCGAGGCTGTGGCTCGCGCTGCCACCGTGTAATCGAACTTGTTCCTTCGCTGCAAGATCTGATCTTGCTACTCGAAAGAAAAATTCTCTTTGCAGACTGTTGCATCGGGCTGGCAACTATGTGACTGCGGATTTTATCGTTAGGCGGTAATGACAGAAGCTGCAGTCACTTAGTTGCCAACCTAATACGATACATTTTCCACTTTCGCACGAGAAATCGCCTCTTCCATTTGCTCTTCTAACTCGTTTTCATAATTGTTTCTTCGTTCTAAAAATGGATAACTGTATTGAGATACGTAGAACTTTTGTGCTGGACTAGGTTAAATGCGTAGTAGAGATATTTGTATGTGGATATCAGTGTGTAGAGATATGTGTGTGCGCGGCGACTAAAAAACAGACGAATGTAAACAGTTCAGTCGGTCAACAGTCGATGAAAGGTCGAGTATGGAAGAAAGTGCTGAGACGCGTGCAAGTGTGTATCGATGAATATTCTAGAAATCGTTTATAAAATAAATATGTGTCTACGTTAATATTAACGCAAACTGTAAACTTAATGTTTCCATAACAATATTTCGGCCATCAAGATCCACGATTCTCTACAAATTGTAACGAGACAGATAAAGAGGGAGAAATGATGGAACTATTGGCAAATGCAATAGTTGGTATTTTCTGAATAATTTGCAGCATCGCTGTTTTTCTACTTTATACCGATTATCTTGGATTGTTGTCGGAAACGATAATTGACATTCTCCAAGAGCGCGTACTTGGGATTTTTCGAACGTGTTTCAACGTACATCTATTTCTTCCTCGTTCTCGTTTTCTGGAATTCCTGTTGCAGGTGACACTAAATATTCCTCGTTCTAGATTTTATTCCGTTCTAATGGTGCGCGAACGAAATCAAAGCACATCCTTGCAATTAACGACGCGAGATATCCGAAGGAAGGACGAAAAAATTAGTCGCAATAAAATCACCTAGCGGAGTAATCTCGAACCCGATGCCCGCAGCTGTCTTTTTTAAGAAAGCGAAACGGTCGTGAGAAGCGTGAAGAGAACCGGACTCAACATCTTCATCCCGTTTCGCCTCTATCGCAGTTGATGACCGGTTGCTCGTAACGGGCTTCTATCGATCCGATAATACCAATTCGAAAATTACGGGATTTAGGGAGCGATTTAACTGTGGCAAGCATATTCAGCATCGTGGATTTTGCATCTCTCGACACGCGAGCAATCGAAAAGAGATTCGTCCTCCATCTTAGGCCGGACACGAAAAGAGGAGCCGCCGCGACCGTTAAAAGATAACCGGTCCAAAGTTTAATTCGGCTGCCTTTGATATTGACGAGTTAATTAAATCTTTTTTTCCAGCTTAATCGACCTATGACGATGAGAATAAAAAAATCGCAATTCCGTTTCGAGTCAGCGCGTGCTAAATCGCAATTATGCAACCGCTACGTGGCTACAACGTTTTACATAAAATTCTAACAGAACTGGGAAACGATGCTGCTCACGACGAAACTTCGGTTGACAGTGAGTGACGAATGGCGCGTTCACCGCGCTGTCTATGATTGCTTAATTCGCATGCCGATGCTCGAAACCGGCTAGGGCTAGTCAGTTCGTTCTTATCGCGATCTTACTTACTTGAATAATAATTAACCTCGCCGGCTCCGAGTTTCCTTCTTATCGTTCCAACTGTCTCGACGTCGAGTGCGCTTTGTCCACGATAAGCGTATCCGTGTTGAAAATCAAGCGCCGCTCGAGTACTATCGACAAAACGCGAACATCGCTGAACATCGTCCAACGTACATTTCGTTTGAAAAATAAATCATCGTTCGACTAAACTGAAATTCGTTCGAAAGAAGAGATCGTCGAGTGGCTTGTTCTCTGTTTGCCATTTGAAATTTTCCATCCATTGAATTTCCATTATATACATATAATAAATATGTTTAAATTATTGCGAGAAATTCGACCTTCCGAACAATTAAAAGTTAACCCTTTGTGAATATCGTGCTGGCGCATATGCCAGCGTCGGAATAGAGGCGTCGGGACGTTGGAAGACGCACCGTTGGCATATAAATGCTATTAATTTAAGCAAAGGAATTCATCGGCCCGTGAAAAGACTGTACGTGCGGACGAATAGGAAAAAAAAGAAAATTTCGTTGTGCTCGCATGCTTACGAGTTTCGTAGGGTTGCACCCTGGGGGCTATTGTCGTCGGATTCCATAGTGGCAGGCAGCGAGCGTGCAACCATAATCTATTTAGAGGAGGGTTGCGAGGCGTACCGTTCTAGGCCCAAACTCCGCCCTAATACTTTGGGAAATAGTGAAAAGTACTAGGTGCTCCGGCAAGACGATAAATTTCGGCTCATTAAATATTCTAATATGCGCTCACCCCTGGCGGCCATGGTCACGATATTGACTCGAAGAATTCACGTAATTCGGTAGCCAACGATGGAATTACAAATTGAAATTAAAGACAGCAGAGGGGTGCTTCCGCGTCAATTGCTTCCGCGTGCGAAAGTTATTGAAATTTTTGCCGGAGCTGATATTACGAAATGGCGCGAGCTTCGTGATTAAATTTCTGTTGAATCTTTTTTATATGATAATATAAATAATAAAGATTCGCCTTCTCTACCTTACGAATCTACCTCTCGTTTAATATTATATTTAGAATGAAATTTAGAAGAATGTTGAGAATTTTGCTTCCTAATTGCCGAAATAATGGTATAGGAACGTTAAATTTCATTTAGAATTTATATTACGATAGTTCTATATTTATTTGATAAACGATCTCAAAGATATTCATCGATACAAACTTGCACGCTTCTCACCTTCTTTCATATCGCACTGTTAACTGAACAGTTTACGTTCGTTTGTTTTCGAGACGCCGAGCACACACATACTTCCGCACACTGATATTCAATACATACGAGTATCGCTACCACGCAGCTAACCTAGTCGAGCACAAAAATTTATACATATCTCAATAAAGAAAAAGTGTGTGGTGAGGATTAAAAATAAAATTGATTTTTTCTTAGATACTTAATTATCAGATGCTTAACAGAACTCTTCCATCTAGCGATCGTCCTATTTGAACATCTGATAAAAATGAAAAAAAATGTTTTCTTGGAAAAGGAACAGTTTTAATGAGCCGATCGTGGGGCCCGAATCCAGCGTTCTAGACGAGGGCAAACGGTTCTAGGTAAGCGGCGAGCGAGGGAAAAAAAAGGCAACCCGATGCGTCGGATAACGTAATGCAGGAATGTCGCGCTTCTGGTTTTTTTTCGTCGCCGCTAAGTAAGAATGAAAGCGCACAGCCAACGTGTAACTATGCGAGGGAAATATGGGAGAAGGATTCGCGTTCCCGTCATTACGAACCTACTACACGATGAACGTTTTACACGTTCGTCTGTCAAAATAATTCTTTCGATCTGAAATAATCTCTCGGGAAGAATTTTGAAAATAGTAACTAGAAACGTACATCTATTTAAAATAAATGTCGCTCACAGTGTTCTTGTCTTAAATCTAAACTTTCGTAGCTAAAGTTTACGTACTCTATACAGTAAAATATACCCGAGTACCTTTAGGGCCACGGAAAAGTCGTGTACGGATAAAAATAAACATAAACGAAAATAGAAGAATATAAAAGTTACGTAGATATCTGGTGGAAGAGTTGGCTCGTGGTGACACGTAAAATACACAAGCTTCGATCTCGGTTCCGGGACAATTTCGTAAGCCCCACCCCGATAACCCCTACCCTTCTATTCTAACCAGTCCCCCTTTTACCCCCGTCAGAAAATCCCATCATAGCAGTCGGGGTAGAGCGAGTCCATGGCACGTTGGGTCCACCATAGTAAATCAGGCAGTCGCAGGCGGTCCTTCTGATCCGGCCGAGCCAGGCTGCCGTAAGACGCGTCAACTTAGCCCGTCCTACTCGCGCCATCCACACGAAAGTAGTGAAATAACTCGTCTAAGTAACTCTATCTACCCCGTGGAATCGCTTATGGCTCATAAACGCCTCGTAACTTAGCCCGGTGGCACGCGCCCTTGAGAAATACTGCCGTGCACCACAGAGAGAAAAAGAGAGAGAGAAAGGGTAACGGTCGCAGTGTTATCTATTACCGAAACGCGCGCACAGTTCGTTCGGTCGTAGAATATGCGATAGTTTATTTTTTACCGCGTGTGGCGAGTGACCGACATATCCGTGAAATCATCTTCTATGTGGTGATGCTGCATAGAACACGATTGCTGCGATAATTCACGCAATGGGACACATCGGGAACAGGTAATCGATGGAGATTTGCAATTTAATAATTCATTGGCTTTATCTTCTTTGTTGTTTATTTGAAAGAAGGAAGTCGCGCGTGGAATATTTTAGAAGAAAAGATTTTCTTGGCCTTTTAAAGATCGTATTATTAAAATATATATAAATATAGATTTATGATTTTTTGATTTATTATGGTTGTTTTCTGTGACGCCGAGTATTTGATCTTGGAATATACAGCCATCGTAGAAATTGGGGAAATTTTCATTTGTACTTCCTATCTTTAGATAGATATTCTATAGTTATGCATAAGTAATCATTTATTTTTCTCTGGTGAAATTACCAAAAATTCATGCAGCTCGACTAAATATTATTTTTCAACCGATTTATGTAATCTTTACTCTCGTCGATAAATTACGCGGTCCACCAAATGTAAATGGGGTTTTTCGACACGCAGGGCACGCATCCCCCCGCTTTAATTCGCGGCGCAAATTCGCGAAAGTTCATTTACGACAGATCCGTTAAAAACACGGGATAATAGCCCGGTCGAAATGAATCATCGACGGTCGCCGAACGAACGGCTATAGAAATTAATTAAAATTAATGAAGCGTAAACGGAAGTAACGATAACATGACGGATCGACGCATTTACAAGCAACCTACCCTTCCCACTCCGCGATTCTCATAGTGTTAACGGCACGGGAATTTTGCGATCGTTTAATTTACCTCCATTGACAAAACATCAGTTCGCCTCTTTCGAGCGACGCCCAATGAATAAGGTTCTTCGTCCGTGTAATTTCAAAGTTAGAATTTTGTTATGTTCGAAACAACTGGCATAGTAAAATATCGAATATTAAATTTAATACAGAAATATCTCAGATAAATTATTGTACGCGTTGGTTTATTAAACAGACGAATGATAAAATCGTAATAGTCGGAGTATATTAAAATCATTTTAAATATCTGTACACGCTCGTTAGTCGACTGTATAAACTCGTTACAATGGTCGTCCTAGGAGCACGTTCGTCTATTCGTATCGATCGGTGGTATTACAAAAACTGTAAACATATCTTCGGTGTAAGATTACAAGTAACGGCGACGATGTTTTGCTCGCAGTTTGTTTACCTTTAAGCCTAGCGATCCAAAACAACGTTGCCACTTCAAGGCACAACACTGTGAGTCTCTCCCTATTCGAATCTTCTGTTGACTTATGTACAACTACATATTCATATTGTTTATGTAGAATTTAGTACATATTATATTATCTGTAAATAATTCTTATACGATCCTGCTACTTTTATTTTAACCAACGAAAGGACTGTTAATATTCTGAACGAAAAATTACGAATATTACAATTCTTTAGCGTTCTTCCTACATTTAACCCATTGTGCTCCTATATCGAGTGTGACTCGACGTCAGTTTTTATCTTAGGTCGAGTCCCGCCATTTTTTTGTGAAACGTGCGAAAGGAAAGCTATATCAAGATATATCATACACTTAAAAATTACGAAATACAACAATAGTATGAATAAAACTGGTATTTAAATGAATTTCTTTCTTCTTATTTTTTAGTTGAACTAAATTTCAAATAAAACACTTAACGAAATACTAAATAAAATAAAATTCAGAGTGCAAGGAGTCAAAACTTCTTCTGACCAAAGGAAGATACAATTTAAAAATGTCGCAAGGAACACAGGATGAAATATACATGAAGAGATATACATGAAAATGCTTCTCCTCTTTCCAAATATCTTTCAAGTGACATTAAGATTCGAACTAACGTATAAAATTATAAAAAGACATATTTGATATGTAAAATTTCTATCCTATGTAATTCTATCCTCTAACCGTTGCGTCTATGATACGATGAACTTCTAATGTTTGGAAACGCGTATCCAACAGAACCAGAAAAACAGTGATGCACAGTACACAAATTTTCGGGTAGTTCGAAAGTTTCATCACGCCGACGGTGGTGGTGGACACGTACTATATACGCGGAGGTACGAACAGTCGCGTTTCCGCGTATATAAACGCGATACGTGTCCTGCGTTTACACCGTTGATGTATGTTCTCGGCAGCGATCGATCTCTCTCACACGAACTGCTAATTGTGCGGCATCATAACTCTCTGCGTGTGCTTCATCCCTCTCTACCTATTCCTATCTCTCTCTTTCTGTCTCTCCTCTGCCGCCTCCTACCCCCCACGATACGTACACATACACGTGCACCAACATACCATTTCCCCACTCTTCTGCACTTTATACAACCGCGTTAGAAAGCCGTGTATTATTTCTACACGTACGTAGGTGTGCGAGCGTGCACGCTCGAACGCGAGTAAGAGTTGCACTGGTTACACGGTGTAACGCCGCTATTATAGTTGCTGTGTAGTGAACGGCCGAAGAGAGATGGCACGACGACGGGGTGAACACCGCGGGAGTACATTACTGTAACGTTGTTTACGGGGTGGCTCGACAGTCTTTCGGCCCATTGCCGATTACCGACTATCCCATTTCGCTTTATCATCCGCGCTCGACGAGGTCTCCGCTTAATTGCTCGGCAATTTTTTCAACATCGAGCGCGATTACCTTGCCGCAGGGAAACGGACGAAACGTAACGAAGAAATCATCTGTAATCTGTTTCAAGTCGGACACCATTTAACGATACTGAATTTTGTACAAAACTTTTCTATAAACTTTCGTGAGAGCAGTAATTGCGGATTAAATTACTTTCGACAGCTTCGTCTACTTCCTCTTGTAATTACCAATGGCATGAGGAACTATTCTCGATTCCCGTTTGCCAATCGTTTTACCTAGATCGCTGAATTACGTATCGTGCTTGTTCCTTAGACGACCCGAAATTACGCCGTTCGAAACTCAATTCTCCGTATCAATTTGTTCCTACTTTACCATTCTACGTCTCCTTTCCTCTTTTATTCTCTATCTAGCTTCGACTTCATGTTGGACTCCATTACCCTCGTTTTCCGAGAAGAAAGTTTCCACGAGTCGGCGCCTATGAGCGCTGGCAGATAGAAAAAAGAGGGTTGGCTGACAGTAAGAAACGGGAGGAAGAGGCGCGGACGAATAATAAAAATCGCCCTCATAATTCAAGCGAAGGATCATGGCGCGGGATAAGAAAGTATCGGAGGGACGAAGAGGGTGGAATCGCCTCGAGCTTCTTATCTCACCGCGAGGGTGACATTAGCGTTAGCACGGTAATTCTCTGTCTTGGTTGGCGTGTACAGTGTAGCCCGGGTAAAGAAGTCACGCTGCCATCTATGGTCGACTTCATCCACGTTACAAGGGTATTATAATTCAGGTAATTCGTTGAATGAAGGGCTATCCGGGATTTAATGATCGAGAGACGAGTTGCCTAACGACGCGTTGTTACGGACAAAAATTACAGAACACGCCGGAGCGTCTGTATAGAATCTCGTTCGTTCGATCATTCGCGTCTTCATCGTCCGATCGTTCGTGTTAATGTTCTCGCAAATTGAGCGCGCGATGCTCGATTAGACACGAGCTCGTAAAGAGGCGGCAATTACAGAGTAGATAATCTGCAATTACGACTAAATACAGCCATACTAGAGGATGTCGACGATTCGCTAGGTGCTTTATCGTATAAAAATTTCAGCAAACCCCTCCCGGTTGGCTACCGTGATACACGTTGTGCATCGTGTGTCCACGCCGTTTACGTCTTGTTCTTGAAACATTTACTATTGTATTCATAGCAGCGCCGCTTCTGAAATGAGTACAATGGGTAGCAATTGCACAATCGTCGTTTATCGATGCACGATCATCTGGAGAACGATCGGGTAACACGCGAGAAACGACGAAACGCGTCGCCCCATACACGCGCTTGTAATTTGCTACTTTTCCGCCGTACCATACCTCGACTGCACCAGTTTTTCATTTTTCCAACGCTGACAATCTTCCTGCAAGTTTTTTCTTCGAGTTACGTTGCATCCCGATCGCCGATAGTGGCGCGAGTTCAGCACGCGAAGAAATAGAATCGGACGACGAGACCGGCTATCATCTAATCGGACACGAACAACACGCAGATCCAGATCTTCTTTTTATCCACGTGGTTCGGCGATTAAAAAAACGATAATCGTCGAAACAACATGGCGTCATTTACGTCATTGGCGTCGACTTCTCGCCCAAGCAGATCGACGACAAAGAGTCGCGAGAGCAACGCGGCCGCGCGGTTCACTTGAAAGAGGCCAAATGACGTAACGATCGGCGAAGCAGTAAATTCTCCGATGTATTTGTCGCCGGTCGGGAAGAGAGCGCGTGTGTCTTCCCGTTGGGAAGAGTATCGATGGGAGACCAATGGGCACCCACGAAGTTCCTTCGTGTATCCTCGTGTAGCCCGACGGACCGCATTCTTCCCCGTGACTTTAGGCATTGTTCCTGCTAAAGTTCTCCTCTTCTTCTTCTTCTTCTTCTCTCTCTGCGTTGTCTCTCTTCACCCTGTTCGTTGTATCCGTCGCGTCCGACTCTCTCGTTTTAAGACCCACCTCACCCCACGCTCGAGGCTTGCCTCGCCATCCGGCTGGCTAACCGAGCGGAGGACCGCTTATAACAAGCCGGACAGAGCGGAGTTTTTGCCCCGACGCCTCCCTTTTTTTCTCGTTCTTTTTTTCTTTTTTGACTGCGCTAGCACAGCCGAAAAACGCCAACGCTTGATTTACGGCCGCTACGATGACCGACTGTTGTCCTCATTCGCTTATGAGTGCAGGGGCTGCTCGACCCGACCTTGGACCGGCCAGGCCCACCACTACCTTATCCTTCCAAACGTTGCACGAAAATGTGCTCCGGAGATTTGATTATCTAGCATCGCGTGATAAGTTTACCTGACCGATGCAGCAAAATAATTATCCCGCCGGATTGCACCGACCGAGTCTATCTTATCGTACGGCTGGCTGGTTTATTCCTCTGATTACCGATCACCGGGTCGATCAGCGTGATTTATTTAGTGCAGGTTGACGCCCCCGAGCGTCAATTGCTGCTCGCCCCTTTCAATTCCACGTACGAAGCGATGATCCTTCTATTTAACTCCTTTGTTTCTAACAAACTGCTTTCCATCGAGTACTATCCAGACTAAATTTTTCTATTTTATTTAGTAACATAAAATATTCTGTTCGATTACGTAATCGGTTAAACAATGTTTTACAGCGATTTCATAATCAGGTTTTTTTATCTTTCATTCGTATTTAATGTATTTGATTTAGCGATCGATTAAATAATATTTGACGATGTCGTTTCAAATTGCGTTTCAATTGTCTCTATTTCGTATAGTAGTAGAAATATATCCAATTTATCAACTAATTAAATAAAATTTGACAATGCTCCCTCAATCAAATTCCATTTTATTTATTTCGAGTGCCGGTAGAAACAAGGAATTTTGTACGGGCTTTTGGTTTTTCCATCTATCACGAATCGGCCGTAAAATAGCATAGGACTTGGTTCGTCAATGGAGAAGTACGATGACTTTGTAACGAGTTTTACGACTTCCAACACGATTTGTTCGATTGGACATTCTTCTTTTTTTACAGGGTCTTCTTTTTCCAGGTTTTTTCAGCCGTATAAAAACGCCAAAGCGTAGATTTATGGCTTTACAGCGTGCTGCGGTTGTTCCTCCTGACTTTTCGTTGTCGTTTGACCTTCCATAGTTACCGAGACGATTTCGAAGCTGGCCCTTTTTAGGCCTCGCTTATCTACCATTGCCATTGAGAGGGGCTATCCTCGTCCTTGTTCTAGCTACGATCGACGAGTGTACCTTTTTTACTGGTGCCAGTCTTTTGCCAGTTTTTACGCGTTTACCTAAGGACAATAATATTGACTTCCTCCTCGGCACCTAACCTTCTTAGAGACTACTTCTCTTTTATTCCACCAGCTAAAAACTGTCGCTGATTTTTGTTCCACTGCTTTTTATTCTTTTCTCCGAAGACCTTCGAAATTTGCCGCATCATTTAATTCGATCATTAGACGCGAAAGAAGGTATCATATTGCTGTAGAAATTCGAGATTCGAGAATTCGAACCTTACAACTTGAAAATCGCAACAAACTGAAATATAAACTTACTTCGCCCCGAATTTTATCTGTTTTTATTTTATCTGTAGAATACAAATTCACCAGGAAATCCAACCTCTGCAAATTGCAGTTTGCTTCTATGAATAACAATTTGATTACCGCTGCCTCTAAAACTTGGAAGGGTTAGGGAGCTAGATATATGTTACACATATCTACACTTTACCTATATTCACCTTCACCTTCGTTCACTATACTCCTGGTCCTCGCACTGTATCAAGTAAATTGTCATTTTTTTCTTTTTAAATAACTAATCGAACTTGAAAAGTTGAATTTACCTTTCCTTGAACCGGGACAATTTTAACTCTCTGCTTAAAATTCGAATTACCCAAGTTTCACCGCATTAGCAATTCGTTATTATCAAGAACGACCATCGTTCGTGTTTCCTCGGTCACGGATCGGCACCGCGGCTCCTTTATTACATTTGCGATTTCCGCAGGCCTTTAAAAAGCTACAGCTAAGATCCTTCGAAGCGTAAGACGCTTATCGAACAAGGAAAGGTCACGAGAACGCACGAAACGGTGTAAAACGGAGCACGTGAAAGTAAGCGTTCGCTTATCGAGCCACGAATAAAGATCGTAAAGTGTCTTTAAACGGCGTATTGCTAGCCACTTATCGGCGAACGAATCGTTAATGTCGCAATGACCTATGAGCACATTATTTTTGCGTCTACGCATAGCCGAGCGATTCGTAGACGCGCGGCGCTCGTGTTCCAGAAGTTTCACCGTGGCGGCGGCGGCGGCGGTGTTGCCCGCGTGCACACAACGCTCGCAATTAGTCGCAAAAGTTCGTGCTTCGCCTAATAATGGATTTCCTCACGAAGAACAAATTGGTGGAACGATATATCTTTCTGGCGCCCTGGCGAACGTGTGTATTCTTACACGCGAACCACCTCAGATATTTAATTTGCGTGCACACTGACACGCCCGTGGACGCGCGCGAGCGCGCCCTCCTTCCTCAGGACACGTACACATGCACAAAAGGACGGAATAACGTGGGATGCACCGATTTCCATGCGAAACAAGCAAAAAAAAAAAAGCGACGACGAAGTTGCATTTAATTACCGCCGTCGACCACGTTGCATCAATACGACCGGATTCCGGGGAATTTTTTAATCCGCGACAAATTCGTGTGACGGGATCGACGGCCCGCGGACTGTGTACCTTCGTGTCGCGCGACTCAATCGGTATCGTTGCTCGTCCGATCGAGATCGCCGATCGAGATCGAGACCGTCTCGTCGTATTCCTTTTTCGGTTTATTGATGTCTCTTTATTGGAACTGACCAGCGCGCCTCTTCCTCTCCCTCCACGCTACGTGGAAAATTTTTTCTACCGCTTCTTTTTCTCTTTCTGGATTTTCATTTCATTTTGCGTTTAATCGAAGCGCCGTTTCTATGACATCGATGGAGTTTACTTAAAAAAGAATGTATAATAAGAAGTCATAACATTGGTATGCACTTGTTTATGTTTATTTTGACTAGAATGAACGTTGACACGTGTTTTTGTAGACTATTTTGAAATTTGTTTAACGAATGATGTAATCCGAGAACTACTTAGAATATTTGCGCGGTAAGCACGTTTCGGTAATCTAGCGATAAATCAAGCAATTTCGTTGGGAATATACGGGCGTTCCGCATGAAATTTTTAACTCGCCGCGTTTTGGCTAACAAAATAAACGTACATTTATTTTACGGTTTGCCAAGCTTATCATAAACATATACCACGCGCGTCTTCGCTACGCCACGTAGCAACGCTGGTATGAAATTACAATCGCGAAGATAGGTTCTTTGACACGCTTGCCGCCGCTCTTTTATGCAATGGTTGCCCGGGCTTGTCATAAATACGTCGATCAATTCGTTTCGAGCACTTGTTGCCGCGTCCTTCGCGTTACTCCTGGCCAATTTAAACGTTGACGACTAACGAACGTGCTGATTACCCATTATAAATAGGAGCAAGGGTGCGTACCACATTGTGCAAAACGGTAATGAATAAAGACACGACGTAACGCGAAGCTTATATTATAAAAGACAGCAGTAAAGAAGACAGAGTGTAACGCGAGTATATCAGCGGCAGTTTAATTAGCCAATTTATAGCGGATGAAAGTGGAAAGTGGAGAGTCGAAGCGTGCATCAATAAAAGAGAAAACGAAAGCGAGAGAAAATGTTCTGTCGCACGGAGTTTCGATGAATTTTTCACGAACTGCTTTCTTCGTTTAAAACTTCTTACTAATAGTCAAAGGCGTGAACGTTCACGCGGTAGTCGCGCCCAACTAGGAAAATCAGCCAAAAGAAAGCGGCATAAAAGGAGAAAGAACATCGGAGGGACGTACGTTAGAAAGGAGCGCGAAGAGCGTACACGCGCCCGCGGATTAAAGAGTTATTTGAGTCTCGGAGGCGGCCATAACTCTCCCGGGCTATTCCCGTCCCGCGCTCGCTCGCCCACCGGAATATTTTAACATCGGGGGTGGGTGGCTGGCTGGCTGGTTGCCTTTTACTCGTGTGCGTGCATCAGCTTGGTGAAATACACGTACATATCGCGTGTAGAGTTGTGTCGACGGAGAAACGAGAAGAGACACGCGCGCGCGCGCGCGCCAACAGGCAAGTAAGCATACACGAACGCACACCGACACGTGGTGTAACGGGGAAAGGAGGGTTGGTGGGTGAGACGACAGGGTCCGCAACTCCACGCAGCTGACAGCTGTTTCCTCGGTGGGCCGACCGGTCGGTGGGGAGGATTCAGCCTAGTCGCGCCCCTTCTATAATGGCTCCCTTTTCTTCCTTCCCCTACCTACGCCAGTATGGCTGGCATGGGTTTCTCTCTCTCCTAGGCTCGATGTTACGTCACAAGCACACGCCGTCGTTTATCCTTCTCTATAGACCGAATGACGTCAGGGCTACATTCCGTCGAGCGGTGACGTAGCGAAGCGTAGCGTCATCGCCGATACGGCCAGCCGTCGATCGGACGCCGACCGCCAGGGGCGCGCCGATCGCCACGCGAAACTGTTACGCCGATCTGTTATCCGATACACCCGTGCGCCGTGCCACGCCGCTCTGGTTACGCGGATTGCGGAACCATGCGATCGCAATACGTTCTCTTTGATATATGACAGGGTCAACAAGGTTTTCGGCTACTCTCGAAGCATCTAGATTTTCCAACAGTCCCGGTCCACTTTGTTCCACGCTTCCCGAATTGTAAATCTTTCGGACCTGTGTGTGGTCTATTACGTGGATCGTATTCGGGTTCGTTACCCCTTTATTATGTCTACATGAAGTACAATTTCTTTCTCTTAATATGTCGTTCCGTTGTAATTCGAATCATCGTTTCTAACATCACGTAAAATACGATAAAGACATTTCGATAGAAATGAAAAAAAAGGTCAATATCGTCGACTGGATGTTCAATTTTGGCGATAGGAAAAGGAGGTGCGAATAGGTTTTTTAGGGGTGGCGATAGTATAGGTTGGCGATATCGACGATGGCGTAAGTACTTTCTGACCGCACGGTGCCGGTATCATCAGCGATAGGCAGCAATCGTAAAACGCTTGTTTTACGATGGACTATCGCGGTGGGAGGACTGCCGGTTGTGAGCGGTAAGCGTCGAGTGGGGCTCTCACAGTTTACGAGCGCATAACAGACGCGTTTATGGCCGTGATCACGTGGCCCCCGCATACCTATGGCTATATAACCAGGTCCCATAACCCACTGTGGAGTAAACAAATCGTAAAGCTCGGTTTCGGATTTACTGACCTGGCACAATATACGGAAAGCAATACGGAAAGCCAGCCACTTGGCAATGATAACCAGTTCCCTACCACGCTTGAAACAGCCAAGTGGGGGTTCATCATGGTGTGGCGTGCAATTGAGATATCGTTTGAAATACATACAAAAGGAAAGGGTTGGAATCCCGTAACGGCCACATGCAAATCAACGATTTCTGGATATTTCTACATCTACTAAGATTACTATTTTATTCTATTGGGATTTGTATAGAACATTAAATTGAACATATTATAAATATTATTATTTATCTAATAGCAAAAACAACAGAGAAAATGTTGCATCCAAACTGTGTCGGAATTGGTACTAAATTTCTCAGGTATATTTTGCTTTTTGTCTAGTTTCATCTACTCGTACACACACTGTCTTTTTACGGGTTAGTTAATTAGTTGAATTTGTGTCAGTCGATCTTGTCGTTTTTTTTCTCGTAACGGAAAATAAAATTGGGACAATGTAAGCGTCATAAAGTCTCCGGGATAGACCTAAAAATTTGTCTTCCGCTGATTTTACAGAGTTACAATATCTTTCGATCAATGGACCATGATGCGCCCGCGCACACAATACTTCGTCTTCTATGCGTTGTTTCGTTTGTTCTCACGAATGCCGCCAGATGCCAGCACTGCTTTATGACCCTGGTAGTGGCCAACGACTATTCGATCGTTTTATCTTCCACTTACTCTTCGCCTTTACAATTGCCATGACATAATACCCTCTATTTGCCTGCTGGAAGTTTTGTGAAATATGCGAATTTTCATTGGGCAATAAACAATGGTATTATTTAACATTGCGTTATTATTTTTACGCGGCTATTTACCAAGGTAATTCCCACGTCCTCTAAAGTGCAAAGCAAACAGCGAATATGGTGTTTAGCCTTAGATTATGTACGCTGTTATTTTGAAAAATTTAATAACGACCGCGATAAATCAGGGTATACGAAATGTAGGATATTAATTTATCGTCCGTTATTTATTCCAATAAAATAGAAATATTGGTCGTTATAAAAATTACTCAATAATTAGAGGTACGAACTTTGAGAAAACAGTCGTGCGACGTTTCGTTCTTCTTACGTAACATGTTGTATCGTAACAAAGAGTTTTAAGCAAGATACAAGACGCTTTATTACCTTCAATTACACATCGTTTGCCAACGCAGTCATACAACGATTTCCTGTTGTCACTGGAAAAGAAGAAAAAAGAGACGAGACGTGACAGTACATCGTTGTAAAAAGAAATTTGAACTCCTTCGAGCGAAGAGACGAGCAACTCTGCGTAGCCGTAGAGAGCCACCGAGGTGATTTATTCGAGTTAATTCCAATTCCATTGGAGCCGCGAGGGCAGTTGGAGGGGGTGGGAAGGGCGAGAGCGGGTGGGGTGGAGGGTGGATATTCTTATGCAATTTGCCAGAAAGGTTCAAGAACCCGGGAGATCCCGCAATTTATCTTGCCTTATGTTACGCCGAGCCAAGGCAACGGAAGATAGATGGCGTCACTGCTACCAACCCCTCCTCCCTTTCCGTCTCTTTCCCTCTCACTTGCTGCCTCTCTTGGTTTCCTCGCCTCTCGGGTCACCCAAACCCCGTACAGACCCCTGCGACCACCCCTTCCCCCAACCAATGAGGGACGACCGCGGTGGCCATCTTGGATGGAGAGTTATTGAACGAAAAAGATGAGTAAGAAACTTGTTATGGGGGTGCGTTCTCTCTGCGCCGTTGGGAGTTGGGAGGGAGAGAGAGAGACAGGGCGGGCGGGAGGGTAGACGACGAGAACTGGAAGCTGAAGAAGGGTGGCTGCGAAGGGTTGTTGGCGCTATATTGATCAATTGCTTTGCCGTGCTTTGCACTACTTTCCTACTATAATGTAGAATCCCCGTTGGTGGTGCCACGATACCCACTGCGTGGTCGAGTGAGACTAATTATATAACGATCGTGTTCTTGGGAATTTCAGTACTTTCTGGCATTCAATCTTCCACGCTCGGCCCGTCACTCTTTGCTAGATTAATTTCATTCGCACCACGACTTTCCGTTTCCTTTACCCTGCGATTATCGTTACTCTCATTCAGTTATAACCTTGTGATATATACAACGGAATTTAAAATTCTTTCTTATTTTCTGTCTTTTTTCTTTTATTCTGCTCTTTCTCTGTATAATCTTGGAGACGTTTTTAAGGCATTCGGGCACCTTTCACTCAGGCATTTTTATCGCGTCCCTCGATCACGAACGTCGTAATGCGGATATTGATGGCGAATGCGATGGAAAGAGCAACGACGTACGGGTGGTCCTCCGATCGCATTTCACGAATGCTTAACGCGTTCCCGGTTTATGGACGCGTGTGCGCGCGCGAGCTGACCGCGTAACTAAATTTCGCCTTGAGCATTTTAGAGGCGCCCGTCGGCACGCAGGCCGGACTGCGTTACAGTCCACGCATACACGGACCACCGATTCGTGAGTTGTTTAACAATGCCGCAATTAGGTTGATGAATTGTGACAGGCATTCGCAAGTAATAAACACACGCACCGATCGCACAGTATTTCGCGACACACATATTCGCGCGTTGTTCGTTGAACATTAGGGACGGACAGAAGGAAACCGAAAATTTCAATTTGTATGCAAATACATTTGTTCGGTGCGTGTGTTGTCGTAGGTCTGCGGAAAACGCGACTCACTCACGTGCAAACTATTCGCCAGTCGAGCTGAAACTTTAACAACCTTGGAAATTTGCTCGCGTACAGTTGTTTATGCATTTTTTAGTCTAATCGCCATCTATATTCGCCGCTCGGTTCATTTGTTACAAAAGCTTTCACGTTTAATACGTCACGGACTTTATTCGCTTTTTTTATACAAACTGGAAAACACGAAATTCGAAATATATTTGTGAAACTTCTATCGAACGAATAGATTTAATTTGCTTATTATTGTATACTACCTGTTTCATTTCATTTATACTGGGATATGATACATACTTTCACGTTGTTTATTCAAACGTACAATCTTATTTCACAGCTACTTCTCTGTTAAAAGAAATCGAACATTTTCGTATTGCTAGCAGAAAAATTTTAGCTAGAACGTACAATTTATTCAAACTTGTTAATCGATTGAAAAGTATGTCACCGTAAATGACATTTATTTATCTTAAAACCATTAGTATAACAAATTATTGATATAATATTTATATCAATAAATTCAATAATCCATGTTAGCAAATTCTTCCCGCCAATTCTCACTGTGTTAAATTTCTCTCGAAAAAAACTCTCTGTTTTTTACCGACTGTGTTCACCGTCTGGCTGGTAGATGGCGCAGCTCTCGACGACATTCCGAGCGTCATCTATGGCGATTCCGAAGAAGTTTCTAGCGAACCACCACGTGCGCGCGCCCCACCAGGCGGCGTGAGTTGCGAAGAGCGGGGGTTTTGCTTGATGGTGTGCGCGTCGAGCTCACCGGCAAAAGGTAGTGGGGAATAGACACCCATGGCATGCCTGCAACGGCGCAGAATCCCATCGATCATTCGTACCGTTTCCCCGTGTTTCACGCCGCCGTGTGTTGCACCGTGTAGAGAGAGGAGTCGGCCACCACTGCCCTCCCTCTTCAACCTCCACTCTGCCCCTGACACGTCCACCCATCTCACCCCACCCCCGCGCGAATTCCCCCTACCTATACGACGTGCTGAGTCCGTGACGGTTCGGCGGGCAATGCCGACCAACCATCACGAGGCCTTACCTTCCCTATTATATTTATGTGGCGGCTCGCGGTCGGGAAGGTTTATGTGGTGTCTCCAGTCTGTCTCGTGCCACTCTTTTTTTCCTCGTCCTCCTCCTTTTCCTTCTTTCCGCGCGTCCGACGTTTTAGTGTGCCATCAATGTTTGTCACCGTACTCTGCACTATCGATGAAATCGTTTCGTCCGCATAGTCGATCCTGTCGCCTGGTTCCGTCTCGATAACGTTGCTCGGCACAAATCCTGTGATCACACACCGTTGATACCGTGTCAAAGTTACTAGTGCAACCGTCGTACTTAACACGCACACAGTCCTTCGATCAGATCACACGTCGAAATTGAAGTTGAGCGGCTTTCTTCCCGTACATTCTAGCTCTCGTGCGATTATCGGTCGAGTCACTCGAATCGATTCTCGCACATCGTTTTTGCCGGCATTTCGTCGTGCGCTCATGCCGCAACCGTCGTTTCGTTTCGAATCGCGCGCATAACGTGTCTCAGTGTGTGCATCGCGAGACCCGGTAGCATGATCAGCAGATCGAAGCGTGCACCACGTGTACAGTGGACTCAATAAGTGCAGGCGTACGTTCAACACTGACCAATGAGAATGTAAGGATGCAGGGCCACGCTCCGGATACCGACGACGTTCACTTGTCCGAAACGTAACCTTACCTTGCGTGCATTTTGGCGGATTCACTGATATTCAGCCGGTAACTTTGAATTTCATCTCTCGTTGCTTTACTCTACGGTTTTCCCACGTTCCGCTGATGTGATTATGTTCTCGTGTTTATTACGCGTATTTTCTTCGTCATCGTGAAAAAAATAAACTACTTGCTTGTTCAAAAATGAAAATGGCTCTTTAAGTTAATATAATAGAATTTTATCGATTAACGTAGAATGTTAGTTAGAATTGTCCAGTCTTTTCAGAGAATTTTTACCTAAACTTTTTAGAAAATTTATAGAAAAATTAGATTTCGATATAACCTATGATAGTTGTCACACAAATAACAAATATCCTCTTATGATACGACAATCGTATTCAGAATGAACACAGATTGCGCTAACAGGCGGCAAAATCGATCAATGTCAAAATGAAAAAGCCACGGAGGAATATCTCATTGCGATTAAAAATTTTCTGGAACATCCGTTCTATCGGTGTCGGTTCGGACGAAAGGGATCTCCATAGTACTTTCGTAGACACGTATGTACAGGTGCTTCTGTACACGAGCGCGCTTGTAAGCACATGTACGAGCCGCACGTTACGCAGAGGCGATCGTAAATCAGTCAGTTACCTATATATGCGCATATAATACGTACGCAACGTAACGGTATGTAATTTATTGTTTCAGGTAAGTGACGTTGCACCGCCCCAGGACTTGCGAAGCACATGCGTGCATCTTCCTTTCCCGGCATAATGTAAGCAACCCACTGTACCTATTACATTACGACCGATGTCAAGCGGACGCGCCGCTGCGTTCGCCATTGCTCGTTCGGGGAAACAATGAAGCTAGACCGCGCGGCCACACGCTCGCGTGCGTTTCAACCACCTATTGCCCTTGCGCGCGGCTCTAGCGACCGTTTTCTGTTTTTTTTACGAAAATTTCACCGCTCCGGGAATTTATTGTCTGATCAGCCGGACAATGAGTGCAGATTTTATCGTGGTATTCGATACACACGCGACAACGCGCGGCGACTTCGTATCCTCCGCGATCACGTTTCCATCGTCTCTTACGCGCTCGTGTCCCCTTTTTGTTTCCACGGTACACGGTCTCTTTCGTGTGAACGGTGAATTTTTTACGCAGTTCCGGGAACACTTGATTGCTGGTTTAATGGGCGAACGCGAAGGACGTGGCCGCTGCTTTGTTTACGGGGTGTTGACCACGGTGTTCATAAATTGTCGCTGAAAGCATAATCGCAAACGTTCCGTGGACGTTTCGAATGGCAAACGATATAAAGGAAGGCTGCTGTGTAAAACTATTATTAACGTCAAAGTGGAAAGAGGATGTTGTCTAGCCTGGTTGCGCGATAAATTATACCGGAAACTCTCCACAGCGAGCAGAATTACGCACGTTTCGTGCGCAGATTATTAAGATGGCGGCCTCCGTCAAAGAGATTCTTCCGGGTAGGTTTCTTAATTTTACAACGAAGATCGCGTATCATTCGAATTACCCGATTATGAATCGGTTTGTATCGGCATGGGATGATAGCGGTACCGTGTCCGTGCGAGGCAGCTGTCGATACGAAATCCGGTTTTCTACCGATTTCGATTACACCTTCGCTCTGATATTCTCGCGGCGATAAGTGGACCATAAAGACGAGCACCTGTAATAAAATATATTACCGTAATGGTGCGTGCTTGGCTTGCTGCAAGATAAAGAACGCTGCCACGAGCGTACAGGTGTAAACGGGCCTAAACGAGCTGCGGTTATTAGCGGA
Organism: Bombus terrestris; assembly: GCF_910591885.1. NCBI lineage: Eukaryota > Metazoa > Arthropoda > Insecta > Hymenoptera > Apidae > Bombus > Bombus terrestris. The sequence goes on from NC_063286.1 coordinate 2,909,960, forward strand.
CACCGCGGGAGGGTGGGAGAACAAGAAAATAATAATCCAAAGATGGATGAAAGCGAAAGGACAAGGGCTCGTCGTGTTCGTCGGGAACCAGCCGGTACGAGAGCGAAACGACGGGTAGAGGGGGTTAGGGTTTCATGGGTAACCGGCGAGAAATCCTCGTCAACGACGTAGCTGAGATAGGCCACACACCGGCGGCTTGTAAAACACGCGGCGAGATTAAATGCTTCATTAATGTGATTAAAGTAAAAAGCTGCGTGAGTAATGAACCAAGCTGAATCATCAGCCGGTCGTGCGCTCTACGCTCGAGCCTTGAATTGCTCTGTTGCACCTCTGTACTTCGTATTTACCCCTGCGTCTTTTCGTTAGAGTAAACGGTCTTCGATCGCAGCTGTTGCACATTGTCGTGTTATTGCAACTTAGAAATTTCATCTATTCCTTGTATCTTTTTGAAATTTCTTTCCAAAGAAACATAAAGTTTCCAAAGTATTCGTGAATATTGTGATATTATATGATTAATTATATTATTTATTATTATAGTTTGTTTGCCTCGAAGGGAGGAAATTCGCCCGATTAGTTTTACTTGTATGGAACGATATTTCATGTTTCTGTCATTTTTTCTTACGAAGTCCAACGTCTCTAGAAGATAAGAACTCCCCAACAAAGTCGGATAGTTTTCGTAAACACTTGGCTGGTAATTCGACACGGTCAAATCGATTTCACGAGATTGGACAGACAGAGGTGACTCGTGGGCCTTGGTGGCTTAGGGGAGAGGCGAGTCGGAGGCAAGGGCGAGGCGGTCGGATGCAGATACCGGAATTTTTGTGCAGGCCCTGGAGAAGCGGCTATCTGGCCGTTCAGAGGATAAAAGTCGCGGTGTTCACAATTGGTAATGCCGATAGAGCTGCCATCGTCTTGCCATACAAACGTCCTCCCGGTTACAGGCGGACCGGCCTTTCTTCGCTAAACACAACGATCGTTGTGCATTTCTTCGCCACGCGCATCACAAATGTCCACCGAGTCACTATACGATACTTTGTTTCGATTGCGTGTACCTCTTAGAAGCCTACCCCGCACTCGCGATCTTCGTTCTTCTTCCCTTTGCACATTGTTCCATGTGTTTTTCCTTTTACCTGTCGCGGTCTTTTCTTTAAATCAATATTCATGGCGGGAAATTTGAATATTCAATTTGGCTATCGAGAAAGAACGGTCGGGTAAAACATAAATTTTGCCAGAGATTGTCTGTTGGTGTTTTTTGGGAAAGGCGGAAAATTTCTGCTCTGAATATTAATTCCTCCGTTGAGGTTGCCACAGATCTGCTTCCACCGAATGAAACGCATAAACATAACGACGATTCTTCATAATTAGTACTATGCAATTTGTATCAAAATTTATTGACGTTGAAGGAATGTCTCGTGCTAGTTAATACTCGACACAGTTTGCATACCGAGGCGCGTGTAAATGTCAAATGTCGCGCAACATATGAAAACGCGCCACTTGCTGCTCCATTCCTGAACGCTATGCATATTTTACAACAGGCGTCACACAGCGCCGTAGTGAGTCACAAACCACGACACTATAAATTGCATTATTAGGTCATTACCTGGTTTCTACAATGTATCAACACTCGATATTATTCACCCATCCTAACTTAGCGATAAAATTCAATAATAAAATAATAGGCACCGTCATCATCATTCCTCATCGTGAGGTGTTTCCACATCGGTGAGTGCCGGTGTTTACGCAAATTTATATTTATCTGAATACAACCGGTTTGAAACAGAGTTTAGTTTCTTCCGCTAAATATTATAACAGATGTTGTATTTTGGATATTTTACATATTTCGTATCATCATGTGAATATTCTGTTCATTTTTATATCCTTAACTCTTTGAATTCTCACTAAAATTAGAAGTCTAAGAGTTTAATACTCAGCGAGGAAGATATAATTAATTAAGAATACATATTCATATCCTGCCTACCTATTTCATAATTATTACATAAACAGAGCATATATACATTAGACACCAATACCTATTGCACACTGTAATATATTATCTTACCCGAGGATCAGATGTCAATGAGGATCAATTCATAAAAACTACGAGAATGTAAACTAATTAATGCAGATAGTGATCTAAAGTAATTACACGCTATACGGAATGTTAGCTCATTTCTAATGTTATCGATACGATATACCGACCAAACATTGCAGAAACTATATGTCCCGTAAATGCACAAAAATCAGCATTCCGCTTATTATTAATTATTATAAAGACCATCGCTTCTTCCATGAAAAAGGAGAATACAAGTTCTTTAGAAAGAAACAAGGAAGAGTCGAAACAGTGTCGAATGGAAAGGAACGTTTCAGAATGGACAGTGGCCGTTTCATAAGCCTTCAATTGGCGTTCCTAAAGGCGTCAGTCTTACGGCAGGCGTGACATCCGATCGGTTTGCGAGCTACACGGCAAACGTCAGGTCGTTACAGCGGCAGATACGAGGATCTTTGACGGGGCGGTCGCGCGGCCCGACGTACAAGGTGCCGTGGCTTGACGCAAAGTGCAAGGAGATGCGATCGACGATTATGCACTTACGGTGTTACCGTATATAAACGGGCCCCGTATAAGCCTCGCCGGGTATGCATGGCGCACGTATAGCGCGCGGACCAGGCCACGAGAGCAATGTATCTTCCGCCGTGACATTGGGGTCTGCGCTAATCGCGCGACAATCTTCACCGCGACGAGCGAAGCGGCGCGAACCGGGACGACGAGGACGGAGAACGACACCGACTGCGCCAGTGCACAAGTATTCCACTAGATTCGAGGAGAAATTCGGACCAATAGCTAGGACTAGGGAATTCGACATCTTCTAGAGATCTTTTTTTTTTGACGGTTGAAACGCCGTGTATCTAGTTTGAAGGTAGGATGTAAGAACACTGAATCGTGGGGACGTGTGAAAAATGTGACCCGATTAGATCGTATTGGACTTTGTATCATCGATTACCGTCTATTGGTTCCGATGTAACAAATTGACTAGCGTTGCTTTAATACAGTTTTTTCATGTACTTTATCCGTTTTGTCAGGGGTAATTTATTAATTCTCGAACAACTGAAATTTCACTTTTAGCCTACTTTCATTATCCCGTCTCTCTCTCTCTCTCTCTTTCTCGAATTCATACAGAGATTTTTAGCTTGCGAGCCGTGAAAGTTCATTCACGGATAACAAAAGTAGAAACCTTCGTGTTCTTGAAACAATAGAAATTGCTAGAATTCCTGCAAGACGCGAGATGGTGATTCCGGAACTGAAAGGATTAATTCTTAATTTTGAAACGTGGTAGTAAATCAGGCGGAAACACAAGAAGCTCTCCGGCAAATGGAAACGCTTCTTCTTCCGGAGGCACTGCAAGGAAATAAGTGGGAGTGGACGTGGACGAATCACAGAAGATTGTAAAAACGTGAAATACTGAACAAGAAAACAGGAATGAGAATGAACGAGTGCTGTTTAACACATTTGATCTTACTGACGCATATCCTGTTTTGCTACTTGAATAGTACTCTTCACGCAGTTGTTGCATTATATGCGTTCCGAAAATGGATGTACAATGGACGGCGTGTTTAGGAAAACATTATCAAAGTATTTCTTATTGAATTTATCAATAATATTAGCTAATTGACAAGTGACAAGTTCTAGGTTAGAAACTTCTCCTATAATTAAAATTTCATAATTTTTCATCGTGATTTATTAAACTTACCTACTTCTAACACTTCGTTCATTTTATTACCAAACTTATTCATACTATAATTTATTTTTGTATTTTTTAATATTAATAGTTTGTATCTTGTAACTCGTAAGCATTGACAAAATTAGTTCAATCGTGGAAAAGAGTTCGTACCTTAGTCAGAAGCTAATGTGTTAAGATTCGAAGGACAAGGTAAAAAGATCACAGGAAGGAGTCGAAGGAAAAAGGATGCCAGAGGATACGGAAAAAGATAAAAGAGAAACACCAGGCGAGGAGATAATCGCTTGTGCGAATCGAGAAGTGCAAGAAGCGGTTGTAAAGCTGGAAAGAAGGAAGAATTATAACAGAGGAAGAGGAGGAAGAATAAGAGGAAGATGAAAGAAATCGCTTGGCCCGACGCGAGACTAAACTGTTCGCGGTGCGCGATATCTCGACGCTCACGAGCAAAGGACAATCGTATAATTAGGTGTCCTGCGGAAGGCTACACAATATCCACAGGGAAGACACATTGGCGGCAGGTTGGTTGCATATTCTACGAGATGCGTTCCGCGCGGAGTAGATAGGAGTGATCGCGAGAGGCTATCGTCCAGCAATCGGAGTGTCCACGAGTAATCGATGCTGGAATGCTGGTAGGAATGTTCGAACTGGTCGACGAACGGGATCACCCGGATGCTGGCGTTGCCTTTAACCGAATGCGCTGCTTAAAAATGCCGCTTTTTGGCATGGCCACGCGACCGCATCCGGTTCCGCTTAATCGCCTGTAACGCTCGTCGTGGATGCAGCCGTCCTTCCTGTTTCAATTAACTCGAAATATTCTGCAATGTGTATCGTACGACGACATATATGACAGTGAATCTTGTTCGATGTATAGAATGAAAGATCGACCGAATGGCCGCGTATACGGCTCTGCGGAGAAATTGAATATTCACGTTGCGTGTGGAGGGCGCAACGTTAGAGCGGTTCGTCTGAAAATATCGTAGTTCGCCACCACTTATATCGCATATTCTCTGTAATTTTTATACCCTCCGATAAGAATCTTCTACACGGATTCTTCTATAAAAACGAGGTGCCGTAAAAAGAAGTCTGACGTTTATAAATTGGATGGTCTTAAACCAGGGACGATGGAGTTTGAATAGAGGTGAGAGAATTGAGACATTGAGAGACGATTGAGATTCCTCGAGTGAATAGTAGTGACGTTTCTGATAGTGGGAGTATGTTAACCAAGATCCTTCTATTTCATTGGTCCGTCGCGAACTTATCCGACAGCGTAATTACCGGCGTGTAAATGTATTTATGCTCGGTAGACAGGACGCGCGTCAACAGTACGTGCATTCGCCACGGCCGTATTAATGCCGATAAAAAATTGCGGAAGCCAACAGCTGCGGTGGCGCTCTCTATCGAGAACAGAACGGTCAGATACGGATCTATCGAACGCGCCTATGCCGCTATGTGGAGCGCACGCAGCGAGCAGACCCGTAATTTATTTGCCGCCGGCCGCCTACCTTCCAGCTCCAATATAATCATTATAATTATTGTCTCCCCTTCAAATCGAGTTCGATAATCATCGCCTGTGTATTTGTTGCACGGCTCGCATTAACGGGCCAGTTCGCTCGTACGCCGGAGACTCCCCGTTTCTCCGAACCACGAATCTGTCCTTCTGTTTCACCGTTTCCATTGTTCTATGCCATTCGTGTTGCTTCTGCGAGCCGGCGAGACACGAAACTCTACCTTGCAAGGCGAGCGTGGCGGTAGGGTGCGATCGTTCTTCTTCTTCTCCTCCTTTTTAAATAGCTTTCTCCTTTGAGGGTTTTTTTTTTATCTTGCAGAAAGATTTGTTAGAAATAGAAAGAAAAAAAGATTTAGAGGTTTGGTGTGCGGATGAAAAGTAACAGAACACGCAAAGGTATTTTCGTAAACGCTATATGGTTCACTTGGAAGATACATCGATTGTTCCATAAATTGTCAAGTAGAGGAAAATGATATCATTTTTTGAAATTTGTTTTAAAATTTGTTTGACGATGAACAAAGGAAGAAGTAAGTCATTTGTTCCCTGAGAAGTTGAATATTATACGCTATACAATCATGTACGTATATACATACTTGGATAATGAGAAATTTACAGAAAGTGAAGTCTACCAGTTTCGCTCTTAAATAGACGGCAACAATGTCGACGAATTCTTCGATAATCTTGAACGTTTCGCTCATTCCATTTTTCCTACTTTCATCTTAAAAGTGAAATTTCTGAAATGTACCACAACGTTTCCCTTATCTAATGAAATTTCTTCATCGAAGCTCGAGATAACCGGTTTTAAAAATTTCTACGCGGAAGTCGTCGAAACGATAGAATAAAAAAGAGCCTGGGCAAGAAATAAAGAAAAACGCTGGCATTCCACGGTCTGGCATTTATCGGTGGCTTTTCGTTGGTGTTCACGATAACCCGCAGCGGCGCTCTCGACCCCCGGTATCGCGTTCTCGTTCGTCGGCGTAGCGGCAACCGCGACATTATAAATTGCGACGATCCATTCACCGTGTTAATTTGTCCGCTTTTCAATTAGCGGCAGAGCCGAGTTCGAGCGATGGCGTCGGCGAATAAATTGAACGATGCCGGCGACGCTGCTCGTGAGAGAGGCTGTCCGTGACTTTCTAAATTCGACATATGTGTCTGCGTGTACATGGTGTACGTACACGTGTGTGTATCATATGTATTAGTAGTAGTTGGCCCCCATACTAGCGGGCGGTGCGCTGCGCCGTTGCCATCGCTGTGCCGTAGCCGTTTCACCGACAGGTGGAAGAAACTTCTCGCTTCCTAGCGCTTGGATCGTTTCCAAAATTCGTGCTGCTGCCGTATCGATGTCTGAAAAACGTTTGATCGCGCCGCGCCACTCATTGCAGACAAAATATTGCCCTTCGTTATGGAACACTCTTTAGATTAAAAGACACTATCGTTTTGCGTTTCTTAGCGATCGATGTCGAACGTCCGAGTGACAAAGTAGCGGAGAACGTTATCTGCATTCCTATTTACGTGTTGCCTGTCATGCTACCGCCGGTAAACACTCGAAATCGTTCTCGCTCGTGTTTTATGATTGGCCTGCAGAGCGTCAAAATCTCCAACGTTTTATGCCAATGGTGTGTAATAAACAGGCTGTATATCGAGATACGAGGAAACGAAACGGGCATTCGTCTTACAGCCCCGGCGATGCATGCAAGGAGCACCGTTATCAGAGAACAACTCGGTATATCTAATCAGCTAGACCGAATTGAAATCGTGTTGAGGAACGGTAGATTGACGACGGGCAGGCTTTCGTGCTGGGATTTGATGAATTCGCGGTATTGACACACGTGACAGTAATTTCCATGGAAAAACTCGGTACGGTCGGTCGTAATATTCCGTCATTTAAAAAGCATCGCTGCGGCCGCCGCCACGAAGGGAAAAGCAAGTTGGTGCCGGGCCACCTGCAGGCAACTTGGGAGCGTCACGACGCCGCCGTCGCGGCGAGTTACGGCCACAAATCACGCAATTCGTAATTGCCGCTACCAACTACGCGATTTCATGTAAGGGGAGGGACACACGGCCGTGTGTTGGCTGCACGTGTGCAAGGAAATCCATAAACATCGATTGCCTCCGCGTTCGCGTTCACGTGGAACGTCGAACGTCGAACATCGAACACCGACCAAACGCTAAATATTTCCATATCGTGATCCGCCACTATGAAATCGCGGGAAAGTTCTTTGAATTCGCGCGCACGATGTCTGCACGGCCCCGTTTGACGGCATCCGTTCTCCAAGCGAAATGCCCGCGCGTTTTACCTCCTACGGTATAGGAATACAATCGTTGGGAATACTCGGTAAAAACGATCGGGAACTTCAAAGGACTGTATCGTACTGGTTAGGTCTTGAGCATAACGTTTTAACGAATGAGTTTCCAACAGTGATCAGAAACTTCGATTTTACCTGTGGCTTATATTTTTAAATTTCAATTTCAATTTGAACTTGCGAATTTGACTCTGAATCTCATTTTCGAATTTAAATATTCAAATCTACATTTTACCTTTCTGTATTTATATTTAAATATTCAAAGAGAGAATTTGAAACTTCCTGCTATATATCACTCGAGCAATTGTCAACATTTTGCTTAACGATCCTTCTAATGTAATTCTTACTCTATGTTGGTCGCTATCTCGACCATACGCTGTCCAAAATTATGCGCATATTCGTTCGAAAGCGTATCGGCAAAGATGATGTAGCTTCTTTTACTGGAAGAGGAGAAATATTCTATTTCAGGCGGACCCATCGAGCAAGGCGATTAGGTTTCTAGTTCACAGCATCGCGCCGTTTGTTACACGTGACCCCGGATGGCGTGGGGTGTGAGAGTGCAACATTGTACCAACACGCTGCAATTTCCGCGGCGATATATTATGTTCGCGTTCCAAGACATTACTTCGGCCTCCGTCGATGTCGGGGTAACAGGCTGACCACGCTGAGTTTGATTTCTTGCCGATGCAGGTTACATTTTCTGCACGGCAACTGGAAGAAACCGCTGTCGATAATAAGCAGCCCTATGACGCTTGTTCGCATTACAACCGATTGATTATCCCATCTAACGTACGATCATCGACTGCTTGTTCCGATAATGACATACGCTTCATTGTATAGAAGATGGCGTTCAAGCGCAAAACTGAAATTAAGATATCTGCAATTATCTGGAACAACCTTCTGTTTGGTCAATGTCAGATCCATTATTGACTGTATATTATACATTTACATACATATATAGTACGTAATGATTTATTTATTTACGTACGAACGTAATTGTTATTCGAAGCTGATAACGAAGTTTTACATTTTTCGTTGTTATTTAACATGTACGCCGTAACTCAAACCTACGTAGCTATTCAGAGAACTTGCGTGATAGCCTAATTCGAATTTCACCGACGAACGCGAAGTAAAAATTACGAAATTACGAGAAAGAAATTCCTAGTATTAGTATTATTGCCCGAAAAGTGTCCTTCTTTTACACACTTTTACAACGACGCATCTTTGTACAAACATGAAACCTAACCTATCGAACGTTGTGATCTTTATTTTGGTAGAACGAAATGAGTCATACTTAATTCGATAAAATAATATAAAACGGAAAATGTGTATCCGTTATTTCCTTATAAAACGAAAGAAACTTTTCTGGGGACCTAATATTTTACAGGAAATCCATAGATATAGCGCGGGTTGAAACGAAGTTTAAAAATCGTACGATAAACATCGTAATCTTTTAAAACAGAATAACAGAAATTTACTAGATTAATACTCTGGAATCTAGAATATGACATGATCAAAATATAACATCAATAGAACATACAATCGATAGAAAGCTATCTACTAATACACAGCATAGGCAAATACACACTACCTTTTTTCTATTTCTCTCTTCTCCCTCCCCTTCTCAGCGAACAATATACAATTCTACGTATAATACAGAAACAAGCGTGGCAACATTGTATCATCAGTAGGTATACGTATTAAGTTTCTCTTGTCCAACTTCGAAACTTGATTCCCTTCTACCAGTTAACTGACGTCATGCGCGATAGCACGATCGCAAAAAAGTCCTTCGAAGAACATTTAACGCAGCGAGTAACAAAAAATCACCTCATGGTATCGCATAGATGTTTTGCGATGTATTGCCGTGAACGCAGCGGTAGCGACGCGTCGGTTCCTCCGATGGTCGATCGCGGAAGAAACCTGGCGACGCGACGCGCGGAAGATTTGAATGTTATCTGACACAGGGATCGACGCGTACGCGTCCAGCTCCACGTCATCGCGTAGTATATCACGCGCTGCGTCGGAACGTGTTACCATTGTAACACGCTCGTTCCTGGGGCAATACATTATTCCGCGTTTCGCATTCCCGTGTATTAGTCGGTGTTCCTTTTAACACGATCGCCGTGCCCGGTACAGCATCGCTCACGGTTCCGTCCACGCTAAAAGCTTTCTCCGCTCGTAATTACCGGCGTATACGCGTGGGCCACCGCAATCGTTCCGAAATCGAGAAACGCTCCGGATCCGACCAGGGGAACCATAATAGCTGGCAGAAAGACCTCTCAAACCTTTGCTTTTTTTCGCCCTGCGGAGAAATGATAGGGGAAGAAGTCGTTGAGAATCGTGGAATCTGGTTTGCGGTCCGAATCTAATCCATTCTACTGGTTTCTACTGGAACCAAGGTATAGACGCGAGTTTAAAGATTGCTATGGTTTTGTGAAACGTACCTTTGTATCTTAACTTGCTATCCTATGATTTCTTTAGCTGGTGATATCGTATTGGATGATATTATTTTGAAATGCCCATTATCTGTACTTGAAGAGCCCAAGATAGATAGCACAAGTGATAAAATTCAAATTGGGAGTATAATTGGCCAAGTTAAATGTTAGTAAAAAAGTTATGAAAACATATTTGTACACTATTCTTCTTTTAGTTAATGTTCGTTTAATCTCTGTATGCATATATATATTTAGTATTTTGAAGAACACTTGTACACACTGCTCCTCCATTGGGCCCTTTATTTAATCAGTCTGACATCCCATTTTAATTAAGATTGAAGTTGAAATTCAGGCTACATTTTGTAATGAATGCACTCTGTTTCAATTGAGTGAAAAGCATAATCTCTGCCATGAGAGCGGCTACATGTTAAAAGGCAAGGGGTTAAAATGGTTTGTCGAGTCATTGTCTGCTCTTTTGGTAACTACTTTTTGTCCGAAATAAATTGGCCGCTCAAGGCCACTTACGTAATCATACATTTCTTTACATTATAACACAAATTATAACACGGTCCAACTGTTCACAAACACACATAGGACCTTTTCTACCAAATATGTAAAATATTCCCTAGAAGTTCCAACTGTACACGAGAGATGTCTTCCACGTGCATAATTTTCTCCCTCCTCTATAATAAAATGTTTCTAATATAAATACGCAGGTACGTTATACTAAACATGGATAACATTCCCCCAAAGAAAAGAAAATAATAAGAATGTACTATAACGTACGTGTCTTACGAGCTTTACAACCGGAAACAAGAACCGCGGCTCTAATAATCACACTTTAATAGTAACCTTTATCCCTCTACATCTTCGAGTATTCATTTAACGTGAACGAAGAATTTACAACTCCGCTATGTAGTTTACATATGCCAGTGCACTGCATTGCAAACCATTTATACACTTTAATCGTTCGTTGCATCACGCAGATGCGCGTAATTGCTGCGGGCAAATTAATCAACCGACATATACCTTAGTATGAAAAGCATATTAAAAATTTTTCCGAAGTTAGCCACCTCTGCAGAAAACACTTCCGCTCTCTTTGACCGTGAAGATCTTTTCATTGTCGGTACTCGTACTTACCAATCGATCGATAGGGGTACCAATATACTTGCATAATTAGCTCGAATGCATTTTTCCTAAGATTCCATCGAAAATAAATGGACTGGTTCCATTAGCATAGGTGTGTTTGTGTGGTATATCCGGAGGCCTAGGTGTAGGTGTGTCGGTGTGTTTCCGCGCGCGCCCTCGCGCTCCTTCCTCCTTCACCGGCGCTGCCTGCCATCGTATCAACATCGCACTTCATAATCCTGCCAGTGTTTCTGCGCGTCTCGATCCGTTACCTCACCGCGATCGGCTCGTTCTCTATGCCTCGAGTCTACCTAGTTCAGTGAACAGCCGTGTTTTCTATTCCTTCGCGTCTTTCATTCGCGTTTCCATTCGCGTTTCATAGACGTTTCGTAGATATTTCCTGGCGGACAAGGATAATCCTGATGGATGGAAGCGGAAACTTATGCTCGAGTCGCGTCGTTTACGCGATCAAGATCGACGTCGAGATTTTGTGCTTCGATCGCAGATGTGGTACACGTGACTAAGACGATGTAAGACGCATTGATAACTTGCGAGGTATATTTACGTTTACGTAACGAGTTGGGTAACGTCCTAAGTTATTTCTTTTTCTTTTTATTTCCTTCGACATAAATTATTTCGTTAACTCGTAACATTCGACTGGATGGCATAACAAAAACGCCATTTATTTCTTCTAATGCGTTTCGATCGTGACTGAAAAGTGAATATAATTCCCGTTAAAATGTGCCCGTAAAGTGGCGTAAATAGAAGGTCCGGCTGAGTCGTTTCAATCGTTGGAAAGTTGGAAATTTCAGAGTCCGGCCCTGACACGACGGAGCAAAAAGTTGGTTACAATTTGTTCTGTCGCTGGGGGCAAGCCCATCGAAACGAAGCAAAAGGACGACATCGAAAGACGTTCCGACTAAGGGGGCCCGGCACTTTTGAGTCTCGCCGAACGTCCGGAATACTTATCTCGAAATAGATCATGAGAATTCGACGAGACGCGGTCCTCGCAAGGGAGCCATGGTATGCGAGTGAGAATAAGGATTTTTCCTAGTTAGATCCATGGCCGACGGTCGTTCCGCCCGGTGCCGATATATCAGGCAATACGCGTTTCTGTCGTGCCAAAGTGAAATGCCATTTCTATCCGTCAGGCATCGAGCCAGCGGTGCACGACGGTGAATCGTAGCCGCGTGCTTCTTGACCCTCATTTTTTGGTATCGTGCCGCTTTCGGACGAATTCTAACAGTGTATTGTGACCGAGACCATAAATCACCTCCAGCTTTTAAATTGCTTCAGTTTGACAGTGGTTCTTTTTATCTTTATTTCTTTCTTTTATTTACTCTTTCGGTTTGCCACTTATGCTTCAACAGATCCCGTAGAAATGTATTAGAAATATCGTATAACAGCACTCGTTTTTCGAACCTAGTCGTTTCTCGTATTGTCACCATCAAGCGAATGTGGCAGGTGATACTTTGCTCGGAATCAATTGGCCGCTCAAGGCCATCAAACGGTTATCCCCACTACTCGAATCGTTTCATCATTGTGTCCCTTATTTTTCTTCATCCTGTGTACTACAAAGACGGACCACGGATAACGAAATTACAATATTTACTACCGATAGCTAGCTTCCAGCGACCAATTAATTCCCAACAAAGAATATTCGACGCATATCCATTGTGTTAACCCATGAGTCTATCGAAACCGGCAGCCAGCCAGGCAAGGGATTAGTCTTTGCTAAAAAATTCGTCTGTAAATGCAATCTTTCTCTATGAGAAATAGCAGCCTGACTAGTTGAGCGAAGAGAGAAGAAAAGGGAGGTGAAAGGTAGGATGGGTGGGAGACTAAGCGCAATTTGCCCTGCGGGCCCCGTGGGTGGTTGCTCGATTCTTGGTTCTGTTGTGCGGGATTGGTCAGACGTCTGACAGTTGACGGATGACAAGCCGGCCTTACAGTTCTCCCCTTTTACGCCCTCGACGCGAGGCTTTGGTCCCAGGTTCGGTTCCTGGCCACGTCCATTATGTGCCGTGAGCAAGGCTGAACCGGGCGTAACGGGATTATTAACTGAAATAGGCGTATAAGTCATGTGTCTTCGTCTACCCTGCCGCCAGTCCCTTCTACGCTGGCGAGAGTCTTCTCTTTCGACGTCGTCTTCGCGCATCTAATTTTCAAGAGACCTCTACGCTTGGGAACACTCGGCAACGTACAGGTCTGTTGGAAATTAGAGAAATTCCCCGGTTCGTGAGCCGCGAGAATTCTCGGCGATGGCTGCTGGATAAGCAGCGGCACGCAGTCGAGATGCGAATCTCGGTTACTACTCGTGAAAACATTAAAAATTATTTCCACTTCTTCCCGGGTTTATTCGCTCGACCACGCTACTCCTCTATCTCCTGTCGTATGACTCCTGCCTTTGCTACGATCTTTCCTTATCGCGTCTCCATCGTTATTGCCTTGATCTTATATGCGTATGACCCATGGTGACAGGGTCATGGGACTCGGCACTAGCTGTGCTTTCTAGTTTCTGTCAAAGAGAATGTTGGGAATGTTAATCTATTAGATTGTCCTAAAAGTTTCTTTCGTTTTAGAAGAAAATAATATAGATGCACAATATTTTGTGTTTCAATACAAACGAAGCGTGTCCTACGACAGTTAGAAGACGATCGAAGATAAAGACCAAAACATTTGACGGATCAGGTTTCATGTTTACATCAACATGGCCAGATAAAGCAGCTGCGTGCAGATAGCGAAAGGCATTTTTGGGACAACATAATAGAAAGGTCTACAAAACAATTTCTCTTGTATATAAACGTTGGTATATTGTTGCGATAGAAAAGTAAATAGGAACAGCTTGACCTTGGTCGCACGTGTGACTCAGAATCTTTTTCCTGCCCAAGTATTGGCAAGAGGGTAGCAAACGATTCGGTCGATCTGCCGGTTACATCGAGAATACATTTTTCGATAACCGCGGCGAGAGATCGTTGGCGAGGCGGTGCTCGATAAACGAGTTGTCTGGTGGCAATTTTTTGATGCCTAATACGCGATAAAACGGCCACGGTGGCGCGATGATGCGGATCTAGAAGCGACGCGCGAAATGTTCAGCAACAGAATCCGCGCTTCGTAGTCGCGCGGTTAAAGGAACGGCGCGGTGTAAGAGGTACACACCGGTGTCACGTTTATCTGCACGGCGATCGGTTGCGCGCACCGCGATTGCGCGAAACCGCTGCGTGGCGGTCTTGCAAGCCTCCGCTAGCAAAAGTATCAACCTCGTGTGTAACCGGCAAACCGGTTGAACTTCGCGTCTTAGTTTTCTGTCGATCTTGTTCTCGCAAAAATCGATACCAGTTTAGTTTTCTGGCTCGATTAAAATTCGATTTCTTAACGAGTGGAACCGTCGTATCTGCGTGTCGCTAGTCGGCGAGCAAACGGGAACTCGTGCGGGAAATTATAGCCGTTTCTCAATGATTCTTGGCGCGAGATTTCAGATAACGACGATTCGCCGACTCGTAACGAACACGAATAGTCCTTTTTTCCTGAATGGTATCTTTTTTATCGTGGTAAAAGAAAAAGGAACAGAGGTGTCGGGAAACACCCCCCTCCCCCCCTTGGTTTTTCTCTCAAATTAGTTACAAATAAGCGCGCGGTAGGTAGTAAGTAGACCGTCCTTTCTGTAATAATGATTTGGCTCGTCATTTATGGTGAACGGCGGCAATAAACGCCGCACAGTAATGGTACTACGATGTAAACAGGAACAACGCAAATGAGAAGTAAATTAATTCAGATACTCGTGGATTGGCGTGTTTTGCACGAGGAATGGCCTAACGTGTTTTCAGCCACTAATTAAGATTATTCCTCGAGTTTATCGCGTTCTTCCGTAAGCGGTGTGTCGACTTCTCATTGTATAGTTTTGGTGGAAGTTCGTGATGCGTGAGAAAACGGACACGAACCGGCATCCCGGTTTGTGCCGCGATTAAATCTCTCACTCTTCTACGTTACGTATATATCGTTGTGCTTGTAAAAACGGTTATGTGGACTAATTGGTCGTCGTTGATCCTTTTTCTTCTTCTCCTTCCCTTTTTCTTCGTTCTTCTTATACGCCTCTCCTTGCGATCCAGCTTTTTTCCTCTTTCTTTAAAACGCTTCTACATTCGTGCAATCCTTTTTTGTCGTCACGTCACAATTTCCTCCCGCCTCGATGCTTATGAGTTACTGCATCCATGAGGAGTATTACTACCTGTCGAACCTGACTCGTATACTCTTGCCCTGGCCTATCATTTATCATCTCATTTTATAGTCAACTGATCGTGCTCCTCGCTGAATTGCCTGTAGCAGTTTACTCCGGATTAAACCTACCAATATCCTTCTCAAGCACATACATCTTACACAATGTATCAAAGTTTACTTATTTTTCAAATACTTATCGATTTAAAAAAAGTCTCGATGTTTTCCCCCTCCTTTCTGTATCATCGGGGAAAAATGAAGATAGGAGGGGAAAAAATATCGCTGCTTAATAATATAATAACGAGCATGGCATAAAAATGAAGTCCTTACCCATCGAGATACGATCAAAAATTGGTCAGTGATTTAATTCGCCGTTTCGATGCGGGACAAGTTATTCAACGCGCGATCGATCGTCTAATCGTTATTCAATCAATGCCCGACATTTTGTGCAGCGTTCGAAGGAAAGGTTAGACGCTCCTTGACGCGAAACGGCGTGCCTTCACGTGCTCTCTATTCCAGCCAATCTCTAATAATATACTTTAACACTTCGCTGATTCGTTTCGGTAGACCACCCAAATGTACACCGATCGAACGATTTAGCTTCGACAACGGTGGCCCTGATTGGTATTGCAGGAGAACGACGACCGTAAACGCGCAAACAAACAGTAGGTTAGTCGAAGTGATTGATAAGCAGCGCCACGCGCCATTCGACGGACAAATACGATCGTCGAGAAAGCGACAGGACCGCCCGCGGATAGCGTTCGCTGCTCTATCTATACGGCTTCGTGAGCATGCCCCCAACAAGGAGACTCTAGGGAGTTGTTGAAAAACCGTCTCGAGATTATAGACTGGAAAAACGTGATAGTTGTAATGTTAATAACGAGGAAACAATAGTCATCAGGAGAAAAAAGTACGCGTGTGTCGAATCGGTAGGCAGAGCCATGCACCTCCAGAACGAGCAAATACCGAATCGGAAAAGACGACAAGACCGCCCGCAGTGCCACACCACGGTATTATGTACGACACAAACAAGAATGATTGTCCCTTTCGCGTTTTGCCTTTTGCCAAGCTTTCTAGGCGCGACAAGATATTCACTGTCAGTGTTCACATCCTGAGCATTGATTTATCGTTTACCACCAGGATTCTTACAAATGCGTCTAAACGTCTTTTTATGGAAATAAAGAGAATTGTTGTACGAATTAGAATGTATGCAACATACACGGGTACTGTATGAAGCAGATAGAAACGAGACAAAGAACTAGAAAGTTTTGAACGAGGAAATTTCGAAATCGGCATGGAAACATTCGTGAAATTTTGTAACCATCGTGAGTTCTCCTTCGGATCGGTTGACGAGTATAACCTTAATTAGCATTTTGTACTAAACATATGCACAATTTGTCCGATATTCGATGTAAATAACGAATGTGGTTGCCGGCAGCCCTCAGTTGTAAGCAGTTATTTGCATACATGAATATTGAGGCTCCGATATCGGATTAAGTGACAACTAGCCGAGATAATTGCTTGAAAAAGCAATATAGTGTATATATAGAGTTCGGTCGGCGATCGTTTGGTCGCCATGTGATTCGAAAAAAAGGAACCGGTTATCGGGGACGATCGTGTTACATTGATCATTTTTTTCTTTCTGTAATCGTGATTTTGTCGCTGCCGCGTCCATTATGTAAATTGAATCGACACTATTCTCGACCATCTTATCTCCCCACTTATCGATGGGAGCGATCACTAAATAATTTTTAACGCTACACGTGGCTTCCCGAAGTTTGCCAAAGTTTTCCGCGGGATTCCCGCCAAAAATGATTCCAGCCACCTATCGAATTCGGCAGGAACCACGAGGAAACGGATGTTCCGGAAAAGTTCGAGAGATGGCGTGTCGTGTGATTCGAGGTCGGGGCGGTGGAGTATGCCAGCTGTTTCCGTGCTGCCACCTTCAGTGGCCCGTTCAAAGTGAAGGCGGTACTGACCTGCGCGTGTCCCGCATCATCATAACACAAGCCGAACGCCATGCTGCCAGAAGATTTATGGGCCATATCATGGCGCGGCATCTAAACGATTATTTGCTGTTAAACGTAAACGGCTTATAAAAACGAGCCTGCATAATAGAGTAAATATAGGCTCGATGTTCGGCCCCGGTAAATTTATAGATCCACTTAAAACGATCTTGTATCGACGCACTGACTGCTAACCCTTAACCCTGACGGAAACTGTCCCGGACAACGTAGCCTTCGTAGAAACCGCCATCTAGTGGATTTTTAATTTCTTTTCTTTTCTTTCGAATAAAAATCAGACAATTTTAAGCGAAATTAATTTTTTCTCGTACTATAAAAAACTTATTCAACGAGTCCTTGACAAATTTGTCTGCTGTTTCGTTCTTCTTATCTCTTTTGTTTTTTATTGACGCATTTAAAATTAATATTTCAAAAGCTGAAGAACAAATCGGACGGGGTCCAACTCGATCAGATATTTGCATGCGTCGATCGTCTTCCTCGTACATCAAGCGCGTGTTTAGAAAGTCAACCGAGTGCCTCCTATGAAGAACAATAATTTATTAAACGGATACGTCATCGCCCTGTTGCGATACTTGTGCGTTTCCCTCATTGAGAATCAGAAGAGTGAATCGCGGCATTTGAATAACAAACGGTATGCAAATTCGGATTGCCCCGCAGTCGTTTAGTCCCCCGTGCGGACCTCTATGCCGCGAAATCCGAAAATATACTGTGTCCATTGCCGAACACGCGTCTTCGATCATTCTACATCCTGATCGATTTATTATTCGTGCCGTTAAACATTTCAACGGAGTAAATCGATATCCCTTTCTCCGATGTCCTTAAACGTTTTGATGTGTCTGAAGGCAATTGACATTCCGTGTAATCGTCAAACAACTGTCAATATTTTTCTCCTTCTTATCTTAATTCCTGTCGTATATATTTCATCGATTTCTGAACATAATACATTTATCGATAAATTTTAGACACCTCTTCGATGAATCACGATAGTGAAATAAAACAAAATATCGTCTAACGTTTTAACGCAGGAATGAGGAAATTCATTCGAAGTCTTCGAAATTATTGCTACCTTTTCGGCGTTGCGGTGATAAACAAGGAATCTTTGTACATGTAAATTTTAGAGACTCTTTCGGTGTGGCATTAAAGTGAAACAACGAAGCAAAATATTGTCAATGAAAAATCCAACTATTTCTCGTACGGTTTTTATCATCGACGCATGAAAGTTTATCGAATATCCTTCGAAATTATTGCTGCTTCCTCGGTGTTGCGACGATATAGAATAAATTACCATATAAATAGGGTTCGGTGTTACATCGTATTTCCTTGTAGAAACAGCGCGGCGCGGCGTCCTCCGGCGTTCGTTAATCCGACCGGCTGCTCAGAAATACCATCGGCAGGGAAAGCTCTTAATGTTCTATTCTTACATCTCGCGGCATCTCCGGGGCCAACGCGGCTTGATAGCCTTCCTCCAAGAAGATTTTAATTAAGCCCGCCCTTCCAATGTTTCGTCTGATTGGATGAGCTAATCCCGTTCCGTAGAAAATTTAGGGTGTCCCTTCTAGAAAGAGACTCAACCCTGCTCTCATGGCCGTTAACATTTTTTCGCGGCCTACTAAGAAAATTATAATGATTTATCGACCGATAAATAAAATCCACCCTTCCCCGGGCAAACCTCTGACATTCATCTTGTCGTTGACGTCGCCGCGTTTCTCTTGGACAATTCTGGTATTTTTAACGGACGCGTGCCTCCGCTTCGATTTCATTTTTTCCCCTCCCCCCTTTCCCTTTTTCTTTACTTTCGATTTTCACCTCGAAACTTTTTTACACCGCTCTAAATCCACCGTTACTCACAGCAAAGTGTCTAAAACAAGTAACACGTTACTAAGACGTTTTCCAGGGACGGAATAATTGTAGATCTCCCGAACTTAAAAACATCCTGCCGGTGCCCCTGATATTTTTCGGCCGGAGAACACACGCAATATAGATGTCTTCCTTTTTGACAGAGCTGTATTTTTCTGTAGTAGAACGACCCCTGAAAAAAAAACAGCTTGTTCGACGATGAGTTTTCCGAATGATGAGTCTCGGTCGGCATTTTTGTCCATCATCATGGAGGCGCTGTCGGGTCTCGGTGGGAGGGAAAGTTTCTGACCAAGTGGAGGGGATGAAAGGAAAGTAGCACGTCAGGGGATGACATCTAAATCTTCCTTTTCGTTTCACGCTGACTGCCCGCCCTTTTGCTGGCTACGCTCCTAGTCGAAACTCCCTTTCTGCTTGTTCTGCCTCCTCGAGGGGGTGGGTTCTTTTGGTACATTCGCTGGCAAAATCTTCCGGCTATCCTTCGGTATAGTATAGCAAACTTTTATAGCAAAACGCGTTGTTTTATTTTTTTATAATTCAGCCACAGCTTTATTTTATTTTATTAGGTTATTTTATGTATGGAGGTATTAGGTTGTTTTATGTATGTTTATTTTATTATGTTATTTTATTAGGTTGTCCGAAAAGTGTTTTTCTTTTACACATACGTCTTTAAAAGATATAATTCGCTAAAATAATATAAAATGAAAAATGTTATTATTTTGTAAAACGAAAGCAACTTTTCGGATGACCTAATCTTTGTATTAGTGTATTATGAGACATTAAAATGTAATGGCAAAGTATTTGCTCAGTCTAGTTACATGCAATATGTTTTTCCGTGACTCATACTGAAAATATATTATACTCTGTCATATACATATCTAATATAAGACTTGTGAGTTCGTATCTACCGATATTTAAATAACCGTAACTGGAATAGAGTGATAACAATAATTATACACGTACGTGTATTTCGATTTCGCACAGGCCGACCTTAATTTTCACAAAATTATCTATAATAATAGTAATTACGTTGCATATAATATTTGGATCTCGATAAAAGTTAACAGTAACTTTGACAAAATTATCTACGTGTCCTTAGTAATTACAAACGAATGAAAAATGAAAATCATGCTGATGTCAGTTCTCTAATTTTTCCTATTAAACTCGGTTATCGAGAAATTTTTAAGTAAATTCTTAAATCTTATTTTTATCAGATAACGAACATCTTTGTCATACGAGCAATCGCAAAATAAGACATCTAGTATGATATTCGTCTTCAAGGTCAAAATAAAACACACTTTGCCATAGTACGGTTCCATGTCCTAGAACCACCTAAGGAAAATAAAATTCTTCCGTCGGTTCCGTAATCTGCTAGCATCTCATTGCGAAATGGGAATAAAGGAAATTCGCAATGAGAGAGAAAGCAAGAGGGAGAAGTTCATTGTCAATGGTTTTCCGGCGGGTCCCAGGGCCGACGTCGTTTCACGCAAACCAGAGCGCGGCCCGTCGGCGCATTTATATTTTTATGGCGGTGAAAGTTGGTTCGGGGGTCGCGACCGTGAAGGCATTTCACGTCCCTAAGTTTCGTTGCCGTTGGAAAAACGAGGACAATAACGAAGAGACTGGAGCGAGTTTCACTTTTGCCCCCGCCAACTATAAGCTCGGCTAAGAAAAATCTGCAAAAGGAGGAAACCAAAAGAGAGTCTTTGTCACTTTTCTGCGCCTGAACCAGTTTCTCCGTATCTTTCAGCGCGATCCCTCGATTCTCAGTCGGAGAAAACATGGAGATGTTCACTTTGTAATCACCGCGCGTCTTTCATCTCCTCGAGTGAATAAATTTCTCAAAATTCTGGAAATTCGATTGTTTGATAAAAGAATTGGGGGGAAAAAAGGTAAGAATAATAATTAACGATGAAATTGCGTGAAACGTATAGCGGAGAAAGAACGGTGACTGGGTTTGCTTAATATGCGATAGGGTGGTGAATTAGAGAATATACGTGTCTGATGAAAGATCGTAGAGATTTCGCGGTTAAACACAAGAGGATGAAGAATAGCCAGCGGTACTTTCAGCGACGCGTTCGTAAATTTCGCACTGGTATTCCGTGGTAATCCATCCTCGTTTCTCGGATTTCACGTAAACAGATCGCTTCGAGTTTTACGATTGTTTCGACCTTTCGAATCGTCTTGACGGTGTCGATTTCGCTTCTGTTTACATTTCTACGATACCCAGTCCCGTTTCAAACCGTCCAACGGCTACAAAACCGCGATATCGCACCCTAAATTATGAATTTATAATCGAACCTTTCTACCACTAATGCATACATTTTTATTATGCGATTGTTTGCCAATGTAAACTTTCTGACATTTTAAACTTTGCCAATGTAAAATGTAAAGAGAGAACAGAAAAATAAAGCGAACCACGGAGATTTAACACTTAAGCCAGTCCAACTGCTAAATCATTGACTCGTAATTCAATCCTATCTCTATCCACGCAGAATTTGATTATATTTTTCTCTACGGGTACAAACTTTTTTAAACAAACTATCGACGATTGGTCAATCAAAAAAGGAAAAAAAGGAGAATAGCGGAGAAAAACGAGGTGATCGCGGGGGTAGAATGGCGAAACACGTCGAGGCCGCGAGTTTCCACGTAACGCGCCGCCTATTCTACGAAATCGTGCACGTGTGCAACGCCGGATTCAGCTGCCTCGTTCGGTTCACGAATGAATTATCGCCCGTATGGGTTGGGCTCTTTCATTTCCAGTCCACGCGGTAGCTCCGTCCTTTCCTCCCTGTTTGCGCCGGCTTCCCCTTCGCTGGCCCTCTCTTTCCGCCGTATCGGTCGAGCCTGCCGTCAGCAACGCTTTTTCCCATCCCTCCGCGATTCAACCTCGCTTCACCACGCTCTCTCTCCCCTTTCTTTTTCCATTTCCAGCGGAAAGATACCGTACCCCCTTTTCTCTCTCCCCTTTTCACCGTCTATCCTCAACCGTTTTTATAGACTACAACAGCGTTTTCGCTAAATATCGAATCTGCTTCATTTCACTTTATTCGCCGAGTTCATTTATTTTAAATGGAGTAATTCAGTTCGGTCAGATTTGAATTTTTTTTTTAGCTCGTAAAATTGATATCGAAGCAATTTATGGCGATTTAAAATACGATGGAGTTGACTTAGGATTTGACGAATTTGTTTACCGGATGTTTGTTGGAGAGTTTGAGAAATGGTGACTGGAAATTTTGCAGAATATCCTGCTGGAGTGCAGACTCGCAGACTGCGAACCTCTTTAGAGAGGACAAGACACCCGTCGCAGCAGCTGCTCCTTTCCTCAGAGCTGCGCGTTTCCAAACTATATGCAGGCAACGACTGCCTTCCATTTTTGTTACGAAATCGATACAAACGATTCTTCGGGTATTTTCAGTCGAATGGAAATTTTCGAATTTTCCGATTACTCAACAGATACATAAGGAAGTAATATTTGAAGCTGTAGTATTTAAAAGTTGGTGCAAAAATGGCAGAAATATCCGAGGAGGGATTGTACAAATTACAGAAATTTAATATTAAATACACTATTTTAATACAACTAATAATTTGGAAATGTTTTGAAAATCGTGTAATTTCGTTGTATTATACCGTGACGCCATCGAGGAAAATAAATGGTAAAGGTTGTAGTAATGGCTGACGTGTTTCTGGATGCAATTGAGTGGTTGTTTTCCCCCACCGTAGCCAGAGGGTCAGAGAAACGAGGAACGAATCAAAGGGAGAACGCAATCAATCGAATGTTTTCCTTCAGAACGTTCGCTTACAAACGTGACGGGGAGGAAACGCGAGACGAGGGTAAATTGAAATTCCGTGACACGGAAAGAACTTTGATTGGACGAGGGACAACCCCTGCGAGATGTCCAGCAACAGAAACGATCTCATCTTAGATGAAACCCCTACTTTTCTTATTTTTCTTCTTCCTATTTCTTTTCTTTACTATCATTTTCCTCCAAATCTGCCTATTTTTCTCTGTCTCCATTAAAGCAAAATATATAATTTTTCTGTAAATTGACCTTAATCTAGGAATTGATTTATGTAGTACATAACTAAATGCCTCTATTAGGTTTGGATATACACTACAAGCCATAAGTACAGACACACTTACTCGTTACATTTATTGCAAAACTACCAATCTTTATTTTATACATTACATTATACATTATTTTTATATGGTATTTTACATTATATATAATAACCCCTGCAAGATGTCCAGCAACAGAAACAATCTCATCTTAGATGAAACCCCTACTTTTCCTATTTTTCTTCTTCCTATTTCTTTTCTTTACTATCATTTTCCTCCATATCTTCCTATTCTCCTCAGTCTTCATTAAAGCAAAATATATAATTTTTCTGTAAATTGATTTTAATTTAGGAATTGATTTATGTAATACATAACTAAATGCCTCTATTAGGTTTGGATATACACTACAAGCCATAAGTACAGACACACTTACTCGTTACATTTATTGCAAAACTACCAATCTTTATTTTATACATTACATTATACATTATTTTTGTATGGTATTTTACATTATATACAACACTTGTGAGATGTCCAGCAACAGAAACAATCTCATCTTAGATGAAACCCTTACTTTTCCTATTTTTCTTCTTTCTATTTCTTTTCTTTACTATCATTTTCCTCCAAATCTTCCTATTCTCCTCAGTCTTCATTAACGCAAAATATATAATTTTTCTGTAAATTGATTTTAATTTAGGAATTGATTTATGTAATACATAACTAAATGCCTCTATTAGGTTTGGATATACACTACAAGCCATAAGTACAGACACACTTACTCGTTACATTTATTGCAAAACTACTAATCTTTATTTTATACATTACATTATACATTATTTTTATATGGTACTTTACGTTATATATAATAAACCTTGCGAGATGTCCAGCAACAGAAACAATCTCATCTTAGATGAAACCCTTACTTTTCCTATTTTTCTTCTTTCTATTTATTTTCTTTACTATCATTTTCCTCCAAATCTTCCTATTCTCCTCAGTCTTCATTAAAACAAAATATATAATTTTTCTGTAAATTGATTTTAATTTAGGAATTGATTTATGTAATACATAACTAAATGCCTCTATTAGGTTTGGATATACACTACAAGCCATAAGTACAGACACACTTACTCGTTACATTTATTGCAAAACTACCAATCTTTATTTTATACATTACATTATACATTATTTTTATATGGTATTTTACATTATATACAACACTTGTGAGATGTCCAGCAACAGAAACAATCTCATGTTAGATGAAACCCCTACTTTTCCTATTTTTCTTCTTCCTATTTCTTTTCTTTACTATCATTTTCCTCCAAATCTTCCTATTCTCCTCAGTCTTCATTAACGCAAAATATATAATTTTTCTGTAAATTGATTTTAATTTAGGAATTGATTTATGTAATACATAACTAAATGCCTCTATTAGGTTTGGATATACACTACAAGCCATAAGTACAGACACACTTACTCGTCACATTTATTGCAAAACTACCAATCTTTATTTTATACATTACATTATACATTATTTTTGTATGGTATTTTACATTATATATAACCCTTATGGTATTTTACATTATATATAACCCTTGCGAGATGTCCAGCAACAGAAACAATCTCATGTTAGATGAAACCCCTACTTTTCCTATTTTTCTTCTTCCTATTTTTCTCTGTCTCCATTAAAGCAAAATATATAATTTTTCTGTAAATTGATTTTAATTTAGGAATTGATTTATGTAGTACATAACTAAATGCCTCTATTAGGTTTGAATATACACTACAAGCCATAAGTGCAAACACACTTACTCGTTACATTTATTGCAAAACTACTAATCTTTATTTTACACGGTATTTTACAATATGCACAATATTATATCATTAATATTATTATACAATACACGCGATGGGAATGAAGTAACAAGTTCATGGCAAAACAATATTTATAAACGGGTCAAAGTTGACGATGAAATAAAAAATTTGCACGAAATATCAGCAGACGTAACACTTATGACCTTCAGTGTAGATGTACCTATAATTATCTTAAAAAAAAAAAAAACCATAACTCAATCTACCCATTTCAATACAAAAAACCACGAACGAAAATACAAACGATGTAGACAAAAGGAAAGTAAAAAGAAGAAAGCACTGAACAAATTCTAGTAAAGTAACAAGGGTGACACCCCTTTCTAGAAGGGGGTTAGAAATTTAATCGCGGAGAAAAGGGAAGAGTAATGGCGGGTAGAAGCGGGGATGGCGTCGAATTGAATGTTTTCGTTTTGAGGTGCGCTTTGGCCGGTCGATCGAAGCGGAAGAGTTCCTCGAAGAGGGTAAATTGGAATTCCGCGACGCGAAGAGTAGCTCGGTTAGCTCACCGGGCCAAACAGGGGGTCAGTGGGGTGAGGACGAGGGCAGGAAACCGGAGAAAACGAGTATATGCGGAGGAGTAGAGGAGAAGAGAGAGCACGAAGGAACGAGAGAGGTACCCAAGGAATATTTACTGCCATCTTCTCTACCACTTACCCACAGATTCCCTGCCTGAACTTGTAAACACCTCTTAACTATATAGAGATAGTATCTCGGTTTCCCTTCTCGTGTAACCTAAGCAGTTACGCGGTTGTTATAGTCGAAAGATTATTAATTAGATCGTCCCGTGATTACACACGAATTTCCTTTTATCTCTGTTCCCTATTTCCTCTGCGTTTCTTCGTTGCTCTTTTATTTTCCTTCAATTTGTAATTCCCCTACATGGAAATGAATTTCCTATAGAAACGCAAGGATGCTCTCTGTCTCTCGATTTCTGCATTTCCATCGCTATCCTACACTCCGATGCCGAGAGGTTTAATTGATTCGAACCGCCGCGACTATCGGATTATTAATTGCGCTGTTAATCGGGCACGACGGTAATTAAGCTGTCGACGATTCAGTTTTATGATGCCACGCGGCTCATGCGCCATGCGTTTGCCTTTCGCGGCTCCCTAGCCATCGCAGCTTCCTTCCTGACCATTGTCGAACGCGTAAAAGACCTTCGATTCCATGCTGATTTATAGCTTGCACGAACGTTGGAAATTTCTTTAGTTGTTTTGGCAAATATTCCAACCCAAAAAAGCATTTCTATATTTAGCGTGTGGGACGAGAAATGTGTTTAGTTTTTGCGATCACGAACGTAACGATAATCAAAGACGGATGCCAAACATATCGATGATTTACGATGACAGATGTCTTCCAGGAAACTCCACGTTCATTAACATTAAGAACGCGGGCGATAAGCAACAAGAATTACGTCGAAGTGGTGTTAACGAGCTCTTGGCAAGTCGAAATTCCTCGATGTTTAATGATGGCGATTAAACATCGGCCTCGCAACGAAAGTAAAATTCGCGATAGGACGGAAACGAGAGGGACACGCGGAAGCGGCAAAACCGGCGGCAGCATTGCCGCGATAATTGTTCGAATTCAATGAAATTGCCACGCGCTTCCGACCGGCCTGTTTTTCGATCGATTCGCGCGCAGCCTCGTTTCGCGTCTGTCGACGCCGGGCCCCTTGTCGATCGGTTCACCTGAATAAACCAGTCGGATATTTGTCGAATGACTGAATCAATATTTGTCGCTAAAGTAGCAGAAGAAGTTTTATACGGGACGTCCTTGCGATTCGCGAGATATGCTATTTTATCGAAGTGTACGTTTGTACATCGTTGCTAATCTGTTAATGCCACAAGTTTCTCTAATCACAGAATCGGAAGTTAAGAGACAAATCAGTTTCAAGTAGGTCGGTTTTAATCCTTGCGCGTGTAAATATCCTACATTTTATTTCCAATGGAGATATTTTCGAATAAAATAATGTAATAGGGGGCCACTAAATAAAGAAATTACGATACCCAAGATCATCCCTGGTTAATAGTTTTAGGTTAGGTTTTAATATCTTTTGTATTTAAACAATTGTACGTTTCTATAGAATTCTTGAATATTCCATGTCATAAAAAGTGCGAAAAATGTTTTCAGAACGAAGCGTACATTTTTTTGGATACTTGAAAGTTCATATATTTTTTGAGAATAATTTTTCCTAAATTAAGAAAATATTAGAATTTTTAATTATTTGTTTTTTTTTTCTCTCTCTTTAAGAAAAACGCGGAAATAGAGTGATTTCGTCGGTTTTCCGTTCAATCGAGCGAGACACGATCGGCACCGATGTCAACACGGAAATCCTCAGCTTCTATTTTATTCACGACGAGAGAGAGTCAAAGCGAAGAACGTTGTTCGGCTACGTGTGTTGAAAGCGGAAACGCGGAAGGGACTGGAGGATCCGCGGAGACGATGCTCGACACGCAGTGCACACGTGCATACGTATAGCGTTGTATTTCATTCTTCGTTCGCGTAAGAAACATCGACCGATGGACTGTACTTGATTATTATTATTATAAATCACCTATAATTTCCTGCTCGTTTGAAAATGACGAACGAACCGTAGAATGAAATTGGAAATTGAATAGGAAACGAAGAATACGTAAAATTCTAATTCTAATTCTTCCAATTTTAATATGTAACGATGAGCATATTTCTAACCAGAATGAAGACTGTTCTCCTAACGTTATGTTTCTTCAAACTGAATATCACTCGCGTGTTCAAACTGACGCGAGGATTTTATAAAAAAAACCATTTGCCTCCGCACAACCGTTACGTTTCACACGACCGTCCAATAGCGTGAACCATTCAATCTCATATCTCTTTCCAGCCAAACGTTCTTCGAAAAAAAAGTGGCCAGAAAAACAGAGCTGAGCCACTGCTAAAAAATCGGGGACGAGTAACGTGTATTTCGTTCCTCTGTCTCAATCCAAGCAATTTCCATTCGGAAAACCGAGCGTTTTCCTTTGAACGACAAGAAAAAGAGGGGAAAAAAAGCGACAGTGCTCACGGCTTGTAGCCCGAAAGGCAAGAAATCGAAGCCCTGAAACAACGAGAGAGCCGATGCGCCCTCGTAGCTTGTGCAGAGACGCCGGAGACGCGGAGATGTAGAACGAGAGAGACAAATAGAAGGAGACGGTGAAACCCACTAAATCAATACTCTGCCATCGCTCCAACTCTAGCTCATCCCCTCGTGCCCCCTTAGCTGCCAGAGTACCTCTCTCTCTCTCTCTCTGCCTCCTTCTCTCTTTCTCTCTCTGGCGTTCTCCGCTCCTC
Organism: Bombus terrestris; assembly: GCF_910591885.1. Lineage (NCBI taxonomy): Eukaryota > Metazoa > Arthropoda > Insecta > Hymenoptera > Apidae > Bombus > Bombus terrestris. The sequence goes on from NC_063286.1 coordinate 2,938,398, forward strand.
CTTCGGCGTCGTTCCGTTCGTGGCATGCCACCCTTCGTTCCACCCCCGTCACGCTCTCCGGCCCAAAACTTCTCTCCGGTTACTCCCGCAGAGAGTTTGCCTGTGTCGGGGTTGAATTTCCCCCTCGCGCGTCTAACTACAGCTCGCGAGACGTCCACGATCAGCCACGAGGAAACGAGCTTCCTACCGGCCGTCTTTCGCGATACTCCACCGTGTTTCCTCGCTTCACGGTGGGCTCGGTCTTCCGGCTTCCACGGACCGACAGAGCGTGTCCAGCACTTCGCTGTAGGTTCGATTCCAGGATGCGGCCGGTGTCGACTCGCTACTTGGAACTCGTACTTGCTGTTCTATTCTTGGGGGTATGCTCCGAATGCCTGATGAAGAATTCGTTGCGTGGCCGTTCTGGATTGTAGCCTTTGGTATATGCTCGATGCTCCACCGCTTCTGTCGGGTTTGTTGTTTCAAAAGACGAGGCATTGTTTGGCTTGGTGGAAGGGAGATGTATTATCTTGGCCACTGTTTTTAGCTACCTAAAATTACGTTCCTCCGTCTTTAGGCTATGTTTCGGGACAATGGACGCGTAAAAAGTCTCGAACGATCGCGATAAATCATTTGAAGTGCCTGTCGAATTCTTTGTCTCTTCGATTTTGTTCCTACGTGTACCGCGGTTCTTATACAAAAAAGGAAGTCGCCAGTTGGATAATCGTCCGCCGTTCTAAAAGTCGAATCGTAAAAAAACCTAGCATCGAGTTTCGAGCCTCCGCGTAAGGCTACGAGGATCAAAAGGACACGAGTATACCCGAACATGGTCCATACGGATATCACGCGATACATCAGCGAACTGGGTCACGTAGATCTGCTGGCACACGCTCACGCAAGCGTCCACCATTTGCGGACCACTACCGAACCTATCTACGATCGTGAGATACGACTGGCCTGCGAAGAAGTAGGAGGAAGAGGTCACTGATTGCCGAAGGGGACCGCTTCAGTGCGTGTCTGCGCGACCGAGTGTTAGTCGACGATCTGGCTAAGCTCGTTGGCCCTCTTTCTTTTATCCCTTTTCCTTCTTTTTTCTTTCTCTTTCTCTCTCTCTCTTTCTCTCTTTCTCTGCCTATCACCGTACGATCGTCGTGTAACTCGACGAATGAACAGTCAGCTGCCGTTTTGACGGTCACCGGGCTACCGACGCCATTTGCGTTGCGGTAATCTCTCTGGCGTCGGGGTCGAGCTGCTACAAGTTTATTTATCGAGTTACTCGACGAGCAGTTTATGTTTTGTTCATTAGCAGGGCTACGAGCCATTTTTTCCCCGCGTGTTATCGTTCTCTGTGGTTTTTATTACGCTGGCGAAATCCTCAATGAACGGCAGGCATTTTTTTGTTCTGAATAAATAAATTAAGCAAGGAAGAAAATGCAAGATGTAGTTGTAAAAAATTGCTAGAAACCGAAGGTTACTTTTCCAGCACTGAATATGTAAATGAAATCAAATTTATCGTAGAATTTCATTTATCCAAATCCGTGGAGTTTAGTCGTATGACATAACACGAATATGATTCATGTAGGTATCTGTAGTTTATGTAGCAGAAGTTTCTAATAGAACCTATCGAAATCGTGTACAGAATCATTCAAATTCCGTCACTGAAGTTCGCACAATGGAAATTCGTTGATTCCTCTCATTTATGATTTTTCCTTCGTGCAATAGAAATTCACATTCAGACAAATTCACATAATAGACAGGAGTGCACTAAAATTGAATTTCCAACAAACGAACTTTTACTCTACTTCGCAATTCCATTTTAAGATTCTCATCCCATTAATCCTGCTGTCTATTTATCCCGTCGCTGGAAATAATCCGAAGGAATCAACATTCCTGGGGCATCGATCTGAAACATTTAGCAAAGGCGACATCCCTGAAGCCGGAGTACGTGCGCAGCACCGATTAAAAGTCTGGATTAGCGGCTGAAAAAGAAGGGAACCGCGGCAGTCTGGCAGCTTCTTAAAGGGAGCATCGTCGTCCTCCCGGCGAGTCCAATTACACGGGCAGCGGCTTCTGCTTTGTTTCACGGCCGTTGCCCGTTGTCCGATGTCTCTCTCCCTCTTTCTCCTTCCACCCAGCATTCTCGTTCCCTCGTTCTCGTGGTCTCGTTGCGGATCGCGGTCGTACACGGTGCAACTTCCGTTGGCAGCCAGCGTTGCGATTCCGCGACTGCCACCTAGCGCTCCGCAACTTAGCATCCCGTTAATTTCTCGCGATCCGCGCTGCGATTACGCGCCGCCGAAAATTTAGCGCTTTTGAACCGCCCTTTAAATCTTCGCGCGCTCTCCTCTTCGTCTGCGGTTAGCCGGGCCGGAAATAGCGTGGCCGCCACCGTGTTAGCACCGCCTAATACGCTCTTCGCGGCCCACTTATTTATTAGCCGCATTAACTCGATCCTGTTGAAACCGTCCCTACTGCTAATTAAAAGTGATCGTTCGTCGATTTGCTCGAGTCAATCACGAGACGATGGCTTCTTCTGTTTCTTTTGTGCTGGCTGACAAAGAAGGGCGTGTCATCTTAAATATGGCGCTGGGCTTGGTGATGTTTCGCCGTAAATTTCATTGGAAGGTCACGGAACGTTGTTACTCGAAGGCTACCGATCGTGATTGATTAATTAACAGATGGACGTTCTTGTTTCTCCTCTACTGCCACTCTTCGTCCCGAGACAATTCATTTTGGTTCGATCAATAAGAAAGATGAAGGTACTTGTAGTCTATTTTCAACGTATCTTACCAATCGCATGGAAGGACAGAAGAATATTTATATTTTGTAACAAAAATTCACTCGGTTTATTTCCCAGCGAACAATACGTTCTTCGTTGAAACCGTTTGACAAAACACGCGACAATAATATCGAACCACCAAGTACATGGTAATTCTATTCAAATTGGAAATATCAAATGTCGAATCCATCACGAGCATATGTACACGTCACGAGATCCGCTCATTCCTTGCAGCGCAGCGCAGCAAACTTCAAAGCAGAACACCACTGTTCCGGAGGTGTTCACGGTTTTCAATTAGGCGCAGCCAAGGATACGCTTTCTTGTGGCTGTAACTTGTGGGCGCAGTCACGCATTTGACGATCAATTAACGGAACGCCGCGTGCAAGGCGATAGAAAGAGAGAGATAGATAAGACTTTAGTTTCCTAAACAAGTAATTAACAGTTGCGATACGTGATGTAACCGAGTGCGTGCAGTAATAGCCCAGAGAAATTTCGCCGAACCCGGTGCTACCAGCACATGTCGATTAATATTTATAACGCGATGCACTCTTTAATAACGCATTCCGCGTACGCTGTCCTTCTTATCTCGCGATATCTTTGCAATTAATTGCCGCCTGGCAAACCGCTCGCCACTAATTAATCAAAATCTTCTCTTCTAACTGTTGCAGGTAAGAGCGCTTTGACGTTTCTCCTACGCGAACGCGTCGTTCACGGTGATGCCGGTAAGTGTTGATTCCCTCTCGAGCGTGATACAACGACGATGTACATCTGGTAATTAGAAACGCCTTGGCACACGGGAATTTTCCTATCAACCGTGTGCCAACGGTTCGTCGCGCTTTGCGGAGGAAACGATCGCGTTTCGCAGCGCAATTTTACGCCTCGTACCTCGATCACATCGAGTATACGCAACCGACGTTATGTTGTAAAGTTATTAGGGACGTTATTAGCAGGAATCTCGGTATTTTGCTTCTAACGGCACCAACGCTGGCTGGCTTCGGTGTTTCTATTAACGTACTGTTTGTCGTTAGCCAACGTTCATTCAATAGCAGCAAGTATGGCTGTTTCGTGTCATAAAGTCACGTTTCCATGCATACGTGTGTCTTGTAAGACGATATATGTGAACGAGACGTGCGATGGTGGTTCTTCGGTAGACGAGACTGCAGGTTTAATCCTTTTCGCAAGGTGTCTATGTTGTTTGACGAATAAATTGATATTAGAAGTTCTTTTCTCCTGATATTTCTCTTAAATATGCTTCAGTTATTTTAAAAACAACAATCGTTTTAAACCTATCATCGAAATACGGTTATTCTCGTTTGAAATCCAGAAACTTGGAAACAATTGTATCTGTTAGTGAAATATAATCTTCCAATTGATATGACTATTTTACAAAAGTCACGTTTTCATGCATAGGTGTGTCCTTGTAAGACGATACATGAGAAACACGAGCGATGGTGGTTCTTCGGTAGGCGAAACTGCAGGTTTACTCTTTTTTGCAAGGTGTTGTCACACGCTCAAGAAGGCCACACGCTCAGAAACTGTAATACGATAGCCTAAACATTCTGCATGCCACAGCCATCAAAACAATAAGCAAACAGTAACGGAATAGCTGCCTCTGATATACACCAGAGGGACTAAAACCTCAGTATAAAAACCCTCCCAAATAAGCGCTCGGGATCAGTCTGTTGTAACACTTTGGACCGTCACTTTGTTGGATTTGTATAATAAATTCTATTACCATATACAAAGTTCAATTTCTTCACCTTATTTGTGAAACGTTCGAACTGCGACGCGAGGAGATCACAGGCGATCTATCATTTTCGTAAATAATTTCTTGTGTATCCTACGTGACAGTGTCTATGTCGTTTGACGAGTAAATTGATATTAGAAGTTCCTTCCTCCTGATATTTCTCTTAAATACGCTTCAGTTATTTTAAAAACAGCCATCTTTTTAAACCGACCATCGAAATACGGTTATTCCCGTTTGAAATGCAGAAACTTGGAAACAGTTGTACTCGTTAGTGAAATATAATCTTCGAACTGATGTGACTACTTTTCATAAGTTACGTTTACATGCATAGGTGTGTCCTTGTAAGACGATATATGTGAAACACGTGCGATGGTGGTTCTTCGGTAGGCGAGACTGCAGGTTTAGTCTTTTTTGCAAAGTGTCTATGGTGTTTGACGAGTAAATTGATATTAGAAGTTCCTTTCTCCTGATATTTCTCTTAAATACGCCTCAGTTATTTTAAAAACAGCCATCTTTTTAAACCGATCATCGAAATACGGTTATTCCCGTTTGAAATCCAGAAACTTGGAAACCACAGTACTTGTTAGTGAAATATAATCTCCGAACTGATGTGACTACTTTTCAAAATAACCCATCTGAACTTTCCGCATCGGCCAAGCAAACAGAAATAAAACATTTCTAGTGTTTGTAGGTTAAACGTCATTCGTACGATATTATAACAAAAATTCAAGGTAATCGTTTAAAAAAGATAGGTTCAAACGTAAACAATGAATATAAACATGAGAATGACAACTCTAAAGCTCACTATAATTCTCCTAAAAAATTACTGCAAACCTAACCTACAATTCTGCAACTTTTCACGAACAAAGCTCAACAAGCTGGAAATTATCAGTTTCCATTCAATCAGCATTGCACGCAGGTGAATCGAGCATGGTTTCATCGACGCTCGGATGTACGTCGATGGCGTGCTCGCTTATTTATATCATTTGCTGCCTGGCAGGGCGTTACGGATAGGGCGAGTATCCACGCGTTCTGTCGGCGATACGCCGGCACTGGTCGCTCGATAACTTCACGATGGCCGCGAAAAGATTGACGGCCGGATCCGTCGATGAGTTGGCGCGGACCGAACACGGATTTTCTGCGATTTTCCGCGCGATCCTCGCGCTCGTAGGCCGTGCACGTCTCGCCGAGGTTCCAGAGACTCGCATTCAATTCGATTCGCGTACGCCTTCTCGTGGCACGTGGTGCGTCGGCCGAGCCGATCGCTCCACACTCCACACCGTTTTCCATTTCGAATCTCTCGTTTCGCTCGTATTTTCACGAGTCCAGCGCGTCCGAAAGCTCGTTTCGATGGAGTAACACTGGTTTTTTTGAAATAGCTTGTACATACATCGAAGTTTCAGAGGCAATATTTTACGAAGCTGGACTGGCCGGAATTTGCCAGTTTTTAAAAACACGCCGGCCAACCGCGGCGTGTACAGGGTGGTTTTTAGAAGGGGAAACGATTATGTGGGTGGAGCGGTGGGAAAGTCGATGTTTTCTATTTTTCCCTGATACGAATTGTATAGTCGGAGATAACGTCTATAGCGGATAAACCGAATGAAAGATGGAATTGATACGGGCGAAATATCGGCCGCGGACCGAAGTAAATTAATCGATTAACCTTCGCGTTTCAACCAACGTTCCACTGAAAACTGCCCGACAGATCGATCAGTTTCTATTTGCATAACGAAAACAAATGGCAGCAAAGCGTTCGTCAAATATGTATATTCCAGAAAGAAACATTACGTAATTGTCTTCTTTAAAAAACGTACACCAAGTATTGGCGAAATCTGATTCTTCGACAAACCAGCGCATAAATAAAAGTTTCGAATGCTACACGCCCTCTGGTACGCATCCGTCGTTCGTTTCTTAGGCGTTCCGTTTCCTCATCGACTCTCCAATTTATTTGATCCGGTTGGAAAGGAATACGGGTAACGACTGGTGGAATACGGGCGATCAAATGTTATCGAGCGTACGCGTCCCTTTGTTGACGCAGAAAGAAGCAGCGTGACAGCGGTTCGCAACCCTCGATCCTTCCATAATCGAATCGAGGGAGGGACGTATATAGCAAACGAGCGAGTGAAAAGCAGCAACGATAGGATACGATTCATCGGCAGAGCAGAGGAGATTCTCTGTTCGCGGGAGAAAGTGTAAAACAGACGAGGAAGACGAGGAAGCAAAGCGGAGAAAGAGAGCGAGCAAGCGTGACGAAGACAAAGAGAAAAGGAAGAAGAGGGAGGGCTGGATATACGCAACCACCGTCGTGTTGGATCACGGGGGCGTAGAGAGAGGAGCGAGAGAAGGAGATCGGCGGACGCGGGTGTACAGGGGCAGAGATAGAAGAAGAGAGAGAGAGAGAGAGAGAGAGACATAGACGAAGAGCGTAGCTCAACGCATGTGCACAGGGCGCCTCGCGTCGCGGCGCTCTGGTCCCGCCGGTCGGAGGCTGCGAAACCGAACGGCCGGAATTCGCGGACCAGAGTGGTCGCATCTCTCGGTTCAGATATACACGCGCAGCGCAAGCCCCAGGTCCGCGGTTTTCCATGAAAATCGAGGAACGCGCGGCCCACCCGACGCTGGCCAACGCAACTGTACCAGCTGAATCGCGCGTCGATCGTCGACGGAATAATGCCGCCGCGAGTATCGTTCCGTCATCGGTGACGAACAACGATCATTTCGAACCACACGTTCCACGATCGTTTCGCGACCACGGTGTGCACGTGCGACATGATCGCCCGGAGAAAGAACGTCCGCTGAATCCAGCCTATCGCTGGTGTGTCCAAGTCTCTACAGAGGGAAGTGCGTCCAGTTAACAGAGACGATCGTACGACGCTCTGAGGCAGCACACGGTGAAGTCATTGGAAGAGAGTTGACGCGGTGTGTCTACCACTTGGCGAACAGAAAATCTTTTATCTGTCGCGTCGCCGGCGGATGTTGTTACATCGACAGGCTTCGCGGATCCAAGCAGCTGCATTCGCCTCACAATCGAACACGAAATACGATCGAATGAACCAGTCGGGTTCATGACTCGCTAAGGCAATCGCTCGCTTATTTTTTATTGTTATTCATCGGCAGACGGCTTGGCTGTAGCTGGCACTCGCGATACGTTAAACGTTCCACGACTGTTTACTCGGTGGGATTTTATGCGAAACGTTGACACGAGTAGGTCGAGTGGTTTTTGCTAGTGTGCGGGCGTGAAAGACGTAAAGAAAAACACTGAGAAGTGACACGCGTATTTGAGAATACGGTACCGATCGCGGATTCTGTGAAACGGTGGTAGCGAACAGGCTCGTGTGAGAGAAGGGTGATGGTGATTGGACTCGAATGGTCGCTTCGCGTCGTAGAGCAGAGTAAGTTTCCACGAAGGACACATGTTTGGTGGACGGTGTCGCGTCGTTTCCACTCGAGGCCAAATAATTCGGTGCTGGCTGGCTCGGTGACTGTACGTGTTCACGTTCGGTCTGCCAGGACCACGACCACGAGCACGACTAGGGCCACGGGGCTGCCCGAGGAGGTGCCGGTGCGTGGAGGGAATAACCAGCCACGACGGAGCCCAGCGCCGGGGCACGGACAACAAGGCCCCCGGTGCAGGGAAGAAGCCAGGCAGAAGGGGAAACCGGGGCCAGCGTAGCAGCAACGGCCCTGAAACTACAGGGGAACCTAGCTACCCCCTTGCACAGGGGGGAAACCAGGAGGAGACCTCGCCGACGGAGGCGACGGAAAAAGAAGCGACGGAGGTGAGCGCGTTCGCTCCCATTCTTCCTCATTTTTCACCGCCATTCTTCCATTCTCCGTTTCTTTTCTCCTTCTCCTTGCTCGTCTTCTTCGTCAACGGGAACCGTAGCAATCCTTAGCGTGTTTTTATTCACAGTGTGCACGGTTGCACGTCGTCGAAACTGCCACCTCGACACGTGTAACTCGCACCGATGTTTGGAAACGAACGAGATTTCCTGGAGCTTTTTCGACCGGGATTGAGTCGTCGAGTCTCGTTTCTCGAGCGCAGATTTCACGATTCGTGGAAGTACGCGGATCGTGTCACGTGCACCGGCGAAAAACACACCGGTGCACCGGTTCTCGCGGCCTCCCTTCAGATATCGAGCGTGAACGCTAATAAAACGATGCGCAGCCAACTGAATTGCCGCAATAACGCGATGGAGATCCGGTTTCGCGAACATCGCCTGGCTTTTTACGAATTATCCAGCGGAGAATGCGACCGGTGTGGTCCTAAGAGGGAGAAATGCCGGCTGAAATTCCACGGCTGTCCGTCGGTCGAATCTCAACGAGCCTTCGATTCGAGACGGACGCGAAACCAGCGAGTTTCGAATCATGGATTTGTTTGCTCGAGAAACAGGCCGCACACGGAATTCGACGCTCGCGACAACAATGAGCGTCGCGCGTCTCGCTAAATATAATTCGCAGTTCTGATTCACCGGGAAACTAATTAATTTGGCCGGCCGTCTCCCGCAATTTATCGCTCTAACACTTCCAACCGTGTAATCCAGCCGCACGAATTGGACGCCTGCACGACGGCATTCTTACGTTTCACCGATTTTTCAAACAGAATCGTTTTTCTTAGAACGTGTCGAATGCTAATCGCGTGCCGCTAATATTTCAATTCCACTTGTTTTCCTATGCACTTGGCGAAGATTTCCGAATTTTCTTCTACGAATAATCTCAAATTTATTGTAAATTCTCAGTGTACCCTAATTAGATTCCCGTCATTAACTCTGAAGATTTCTTAATGCTATGTTAAAATTTAGAATATTATCGCTAATGTTAAAAATATAATTTTTTCTTCTTTAACGAATACAACGAAGGTTTAACGATATCCTCACTCTACTCAAGGACTTAATTATCGACTCTGTTAATTATTCGCGTGAAGTCGTTCTACGATGATGCGTCCAAATCTCTAAAACTCTCACTAATATTTAAAATACGATTTTTCCCTAGCGAATTTACCAATTTACACTATCCTTAATTAATATTAAAATCGGGTAAGGAGGAGCGACGTAAAATACGACGAACGAGCCGCGTGTCAGTCGAATTAAAGGGAAGGCAGAGGGTGCACGGTCGCGTTTACGTACAACAGGTCACTCGTTGAATAATTTAGCAGAGGAAAATATTGGAGAGCGGCTAGTGACAGGCCTTGAACGTCGCCAAGAAGCGACACGAAATTCGCTTGAACGGTGCATCGACTGGCCGGAACGTTATGATAAAATGCGCGACGTACGCGGAGATAACGTGACGTTTAAATTAACGCCGCTGCCGCAACAAGCGACACGCTTCGAGTGTCACATTACGATAGCCTCGGTAACGGTTGATCAATGCTGCCGCCAAAATTCGTTACCGAATTCCTGCTTATTCATCAAAATTCCCGCCGCTATCGATGAAACGTTCCAACATCGACGAAGTTATCTGATTTTTCCTCATTCCTCTTTTTTCCTTTTTCGTTCGTTCTATTTTCTTTCCTACTATTTTTCATCCGCTTTTTTTCCCCCGATTTTCGTTTCCCGGGGGTATCTTCCGCTAACACGTCCGCCCGATGAAATCGAAAGCCGCGCCCCGTAAAAATAAACGAACCTGGTCGCGCTAAGCGAATCGAAGAACGAATAAATTGCACAGGTAGCGGGAATCGAAGTCGCTGAAAGATTAATCGTTATTGGCGCGGGTGCGTCTGCTTCGTAACACGTGGCTGCCGTCGCACTCTATTTGGGTCTGTTTTAACGCGATCGATCGTCTGGCGATAGATTTTTTCATTTCGGAAAATCCGAGGAATCAGGAATTAAGGTAATGAAGATAGCGAGAATAATCGATGAGATTGCCTTCTGTTGTATGCTTGAATCGTTAATTTATGTTCTTCTTGGCGAGAAAATTTCTTTTTATTATTAGCGCGTTCCTCTTTTCGTAGTTTTATGATAATTGTCGTAACAAATCCGTGGTAGATTGCCTGGAAATAAATTAATCGTTTGGCCGCTTTCACGTTTTCCGCTACTTCTGCACGTTTACGCAACACGCTGGTCTTCGTTCCTCCTGTACAATTAGCGATGCCATGGATAGCCAACTTCTTCCCACGTTCCTTTCTCGAATTTCCTTTCACGCGAAAGACGTCGCAGAAACTAAATATCGATTCGTTTCTTAGAAGTCCGCAACTATTATTTACAAGGAAGATAAGTCAGCTTTTTCAGCGAAATGTAAATATGAATATTTTTTGAACACAATTTATGAAAGTCAACTACCATCTTGCCACAAGCAAGAAACGATATCTTCACTTCACCAATCAGTTTCCCCAGCTACACAACATCTTCAACCAAAGTTTATAACAACATAACCTTTCGATGGCTAATACCAACTTAAAAGCAAAAGTATAAAAATACCCGTGCCACCTATTAGGATGATTAAAGGAACTGGGAGAGGTTAACTTGTCAATTGCCAACTTACATCATACCACAAGCAAGAAACGATATCTTCACTTCTCCACTAATCAGTTTCCCCAGCTGCACAACATCTTCAGTCAAACAAAGTTTATAATAACAACATAACCTTTCGATGTCCAATACCAACTTAAAAGCAAAGGTACAAAAATACCCGTGTCACCTATCACGATGATTAAAGAAGCTGGAAGAAATTTCGCTCACTCGTTCACAGGATACGCGCGCTTTCTCAGCAGTGCTTGCAAGACTAACGACGACACAAGAATTACCGTTTCCTCGAAAAGTGCGGGCGCACGGTCAGGCTGCGTGGTGCGCCGCGTGCCATGGTCATTCGGTAATTCGCTAACCGCTCTTTAATTGTAATTGTTCCGCGGCGGATTCCAGGTCGGGCCGTGGGGTCCACGCAAAAACACGGATTCCAGTGTTAGCTGCAATTGGTCGGTTGGTTCTTGTTGTGTTACGAAGGCAGCCATAGCGCCGACCGCTCGACAGCGCGTCACAATGCCGTTTTTCTTCCGGCGCGTCAACAAATTTCATCGACGTGCCGATCGGATGCCTCGCTGTCGACCACCGCGCCACTGCGCGTGGAGCGAGCTTCCCAGGAAACATTCCTCCGGCTCGTTTGTCCGCGAGCCTAGATCGCTTACCTAGATACCTTAATGGCCGGTCATTTTGATTAAATGCCGATAATTGGCGCTCGATCAAGAGAGCCGCGAGATCGTTCTGTGTTCGCGCCACGAGTAGATTAATCGTTCGTCTCGCCAAATGAAATCGATCTGCCGTGGAAAAACCGTGAAACGAAACGATTTATCCTTTACGGTTTGATTTCTTGTAGCTCGACCGACATCTTTCCGTTTATGCGCTACAAACTGAGTAAATGATATACGTCCTATTGTAGGATTTTGATATTGTAGGAAATTCTTCTATCGAATGATCAAGTCATCGGCTCGTCTCATGTCTTCATAAAGAAAGTCTAGTTGGCTATTAAAGTCTCCAGCAATCTTCCGCCCATCGAAATACGTAGCGAGAAGTGAGAAATGAAAATGAATGATAATAAAAAGTAACTAGAAACGTCATTCAGGTACGTGTCTTTGTGTGATACTTCGTTGATATTCATATGCCAAAGACAAAGCCTCCAGATCTAAAAGTACAAAAAATTATTTGCTACGGATATTAATAGACTATGAATTTATACTCTTTATTACAATAATCCTTTCGACATACAAAATACAATTGGCCTCGCCGTTGCTTACCCGGGCCCCAATTCTCTACGGTCCGTATTTTCCTCCTCAAGGCGTCGCAAGCATCTGCCATCTCGACGATCTTCCAGCTTTATGACATTCGTTTAAAAAAAAAAAAAAAAAAAAACGCCATGCTGGTTTTTTTTAGGAAAAGATCGACTCTGGGCGCGGCTCGCGCGCGATTCTTAGGTCGACAGGCTACGATGCTGGTTGGCTGAGGTTCCCCTCGCTCGCATTACGGCCCTTCCGTTCGTGACAGCGCGGCATCGGGGGTGGGGGAGGGTTGCGAAGGCAGGAAATGAAGGGAACGGACGGGGGGTGATAGGAAAATTTGATGGAGGGTGGCTGCTGGGAAGGGGAACACATAGAGTGAAACAGACACAGCGAGCAAGAGGAAGCGAGAAAGGGGGGAGGGGACGAGCCGATCAAGGGGAAATAGGAGGTACGGAAGGCTATCAATGACGCGTTAGACCACGTCACGTCGTGCAACACATCTGCCACCGTGTGCCGTCATATATATTATCTTGACGATACGTCAATTCGACCGCTGATCATTATACTGATTACCTTGGCACGCAAACTGTCCCGCATGTGCGCCAATTCTCATGACTCGGTTATTAATAAGCGCGGCTGGGATTTCGGTGAAAGGGTGTTTCGCAGAGAGGAACATGCTTGTCAACAAGGAAGCTCCTTGGCAGGATAAATGTCCTTTTACGCTGGCCTGCGAAGTAGCTTGTCTCTCTGACGCGGAGATAAAATATACGAGAATTGGGGAACTGAGGATCGAGCAACCGAGGGACTGTAGAAGTAAACAAAGCGATTGTACCAAATAGGATGATAAACAGAAGCAGGAACGTGTTAAATGTTTTTAGTTGTATAAAGGTACATCTCTATTATTACTGTGGTTTACTATGGTTTATGGAAGCTTCTTATAGTATTCTGTTTTTGTATACATTTCAAAGAATTCAATTAATGTGAAATAATTATTAGATAAATAGCAGTGGGTATCCCAGATGAACTCGTTACATTGCGAATTACATTTAGTTTCACAAAGATCGTCATAGTACGTAGTGTCTTTACAACTCCTCTTTATTTGCTGTATTTTTCGAAATTCAAAACTATCGGATAAAGTCATTGTTCTTGTATAATCGAAGACACTGGGTCGCGTGAAAATTCCGTAGAACGAAGACTCCTGTCGATGATCCAAAATGTAAAAAAACGTCTTCGTGCTTCGTGCACAATTCGGCGATAGGAGGCAGCTTAATTCTTGAAAATAAAATCTATTTCGCAGAACGTCCATAAATAGAGCCTCGTTGCCTTAAGAAAGAAGCTACGTATACACAATGTTAGTGCGAAAACAGGATCTCAGTTTCGATAATAGCTGCTTGAACGGCAAAACGTAAGGAAGAGCGAATGGAAAAGGGCAAAGGGAATAAAGCAAAGCAGACGGAAGGTGCTGAAGAGAAGAAGCTTGATGGTACGGCGTACCCAGCGCAAGGCCCCGGAGCGGCCGGTGCCATAAATTTTGATATTATACACGAGGCCTCGTCGGCTCCGGGCGAAAGAAGAGAAAAGAGGGGAGACAGAGGGAGGGTTGGAGGAATAGCCCGCCGGTGACGCAACCAACAATGCTCTCACGAGGTTTTAACTTTCTTTTTTCGCTCCCTAGGCCCACAATGGTCTTGCGCAAACTTTCCCCGATTTCCCCAGAACGCGGACCGTTCATACGCTACAAAGGATAAACAGAGGCAACGGTACAGTTTACGAGGGAAGAAGAAAAATTCTGTGCTGCTGGTGTCTACCGGCCCTCTTCTTCCCTACGATGCTTCGTTCCTTTCTTTCCGGCTCATTTTTGCTTGACAACGAGTCGTATTCAAGGTCGAGATATGAAAACGTGACTCCCCGAACGATCTCGAATTTATTCCTTGGGGACACTGCAGAGTTTCGTTCAAAGCTCCAGCTCTGCTTCCTTCCCACTTGTTGGGTAAATCTTTTCTTTTCTTTTCTCTTTTTTTAATTATTTAATTTGTACTTTACAATTTGCCCAGCTGGACATTTGGTAAATTTTTCTAACTTAATTGTTATATATTGGCTACACCCAGCAGAATACCATCTTCGAGTATTGGTTAATTGAATTACGTTTTGAATTATGTGTGCCATTTTTTGTTTTATATTACTTATTGAATTGTGTATGAATATTATGTATGATCCATTTTGTAGCAATAGAACAAAATGTAGCGCGCATAATTCAATAAAATAATATAAAACGAAGAATGTTGCGCATCTACTATTTTCTTATAAAAGGAAGTTAACTTTTGGGACGGTCTAATATGTGATGTGTTATCTTAATTTTATGCATAAATTCTCCTGAAATATTAAAGCCTCTTGAAATGACAATGATATTAAAAATGGTAGCACGGTTAGTCTAATACCTTAACTACCACCTTTTTGTCAACAACACTATTTTGATTATAATTCTCAGTAACAATATTTTGATATTTCCTTCAAACTAAAGTAGTCTGTTAAAAATAAAGGAATACTCTTGGTTGTCAAAAATCAAGAGTACAGTTAAGAGAACGAAACAGCATAAGAATTAATAACCAATTTTCAAATCCGTAACAAGATTTCTATCGACTAAAAGTATAATAGCACTTTTATCCCCTTTTGAAGCTAACCCTTGCAGTCTCAATTTACGTAGGTACTTCATCCCAACTGCCTCCATCTCGTTATCGTGCGACCCTTGCTTGGATTCTTTCAGCGAGAAATCGGAGAAAAGCGGTTCGTTAACGAGTTCCTTCGTACGTAAACCGAAGCTATTGGTCTCACGAGGAGATACTCGAAAGGTTCTAACGTCAGTTCTACTGAAACATTTTTATTTCGGGAACGAACCATGCAACGCAGTCTCAAATATACATCCCCCTTGTTATTTCTCGTACTTTCCATCGCGATAAATCAACGACTTGGAAAGACCAAAGTAACGAAATTCGATAGAAGTGAAACGCTATATGGTAAACCAAGAGGCCACGTGTTCGATAATTCACCGACAGATTATCTACGAAATTATATAGAGTTTAACGCGTTTTTTGCCCTATTTTAGTGGTCGTGGCTTCTAACCGCTTTTTAAATGCGCATAAATTCAGCCGCGATTTCGCCGCGCCCCGAGCCAATGCGAGGCGATAAATAGACGACCGGGGAACAATGGGGCGAGGGCACGTTATCCGCGTTCAAAATGTGTCTTTAATAGGTTAACGGGACGCGTCGATATCTATTGACCGAGAGACATCTACGTGGCTTTTTCATTTCTCTGACGGAAAAAGGGGAAAACCGATAGGATACTCGGTGAACCGTAACTCCACGATTTCTATTGTCCGATCTGCGTTTATTTCCTCTGTATGCATATAACCTGCCTTAATATTCTCCATTTTCTTTTTTCTTTTCGAAATTCCCGATACGCTCTATTATATCTTTTAGGTAATTTATTATCGAATTACTTGAATTACCAACGTCATTCATCAACCGCCCTATTTCTCTGATAATTCAATCGCATTAATTTCAAATGGAAATTCTCAGCACGCGTAGCTTCATTATTTCTTCCATATAATTCACCACTAAATTATTACAACTATAATATACCTACATCATTCACGAAGCAGCCTGTTTCTCCAACAATCCCATCAATTTGAACGCGACGTTACTCAAGTTTTCGAGCCGACAATCAACAACATGCTAACTCGATCCATCTCTCCTTTGTGGAACGCGGAAGGTCCGCGATAATTCGTCGAAAAAACGTTACCGTTACGCAATCGGAGAACCCGCCCCTTATTGTTTTCGAACGCGAGCTTCTTAAATTCGAGTTATTTTCGTGCTAGCACGCGGCAAGATGGATGGCGCGTGGGATATCTGGCAACACCGTTGCTGTTCGCGATGGCAACTGCTAGACAGTGAGGAGGAAGACCACGACAAGACGGCTAAAGACAGAGACGCAGGAAGAATAAGAAAGAGAGAGAGAGAGAGAGTCCTTCGCGTTGGAAGTTCTTCCGAAGGAACGTCGCGCAGTTGGCGAACGGAACGCCAGCCGCCCCCGTACGTCCACGTCGTCTGTTCTTCTGCCCTCTGTCCTTTTCGTCCTTTCTCGCTACCACTTGCGACATAGTGTGACGCCTTCGGGGCGCCGCGCCTCGTTATTCGCGTGATTTATGCCGCGCTAATTGCATCGCGGTGAACAATAACCGCGCTGTTCTTCGCTCGATTGTCAAGGCCGACATTGTCTCTCCCTCTTTTTCCTGATCCTCCTTTCTTATATCGATGGATATAGAGGTCACCGAGACTTCTGGAGCCAACGATGATTAGAGAGTTTTTTTGTACGATATTCTGTAGGTTGATTGGTTTTGATGGAAGAATTGCAATTAAACGATATTAAACTTCATTGAGGGTTATTAATATTATTATTATCGAGATGAATTAAGTTATATCCAAGAAAGTTAGAATCGTTCGTTTCCACCGTCTTCGTAATTTTATTCTCGTACGAGTTTATCGTTCGTGTGTGTAATTTGATCTTTTCGTCTTGTGAGAAACAATAACAACTCTACGTATCGCTCAGCGAAATCTTAGCTTCCAGATAGCATTGGATGTTTCCAGTAGAACGATTTCTAGGACCAAAAAATTCGGTAGCAACCGAGAAATTTGTAGCTTATCGATCCCCTGTGATCGCCATTAATAATCCACCAATTCCAATGATCCGTTAGGCTGTAATTCAAATTAAAATTGGAGTTAAAATTCAGAATTCAAACATAAATAAAAGAAAAAAAAGAGGAAAAATTTCATCCGCGAAATAAGGACAAAACAATGCCACGTGGCTCGTAGGGGGAAGCACAGGTATCCACCCGGTCGTTTCTCATGAATCCTCCGCCATTCCTTGTACACATCGTGTTTACCACGCTGCACAGCTTACACGTGTAGCCGGCTACGTTTCACGCGATGCTTCTGTGTGCAGTGGCGGCCCCCTGCTCGTCTGTCTGCTTGGTTATGCAAATCACGATGCTCGCGCGGTTCACATTTACGCGTACTTACGCGTACGTACGTTCGACGATGCATCGTCGATGTTTCGATGTACAATGGGCTGTCGATTTGTTATTGTAAAAGTGAAAAAGCGTGACGCAACGGCGCGTTATCGTCCGCGCGACGTCTCAATACCAGAACACAGGCAGACGATGCTGGCGGTCTTAATTCTGTCACGAGAACGCAAATCACCATGGACCTTTATTTCTCTCCGTCTTTTTCTAGAGCGCTTGTAATTTATAGCCAGCCGTGGCATGTTTGTTTCGTCTGTTCACGCGTCCCTGTAAAATATTTCACTGGTCGCAACGAGCGTAACGAGTATCTTATTGCGTAATCGTCCTTCGTCTACTGGCGCTATATTCGACAGACAATCACTTTTTTTTTTTAATTTATTGCGAACGAGCTAGCGATCTCTTGCTTCGTAAGATACGTGTCGTAGCTTATCGTTATTCGAACGAGTTCGAAAGTGGATGGACAGTGCTCGAATTATTCGAGTTTAAGCCTGCTGGCACCTTCGAATATTTTGTACTTCAATTTTGCTTTCGCTTCAATCGAAGGAAGGCTTCTAATGTTTTAAGAAGAAGCCTAATACAACATTTAGATGACAAATCATGTATATTAATGACGATTCTTCCTTATTTTATTTTCCAGTAACAAAAGATTTCAACTCACTAGAAAGCGATTCAAAGAATGTATTAGGTTGTCCGAAAAGTTTCTTTCGTTTCATAAGGTGATGATAGATTAACAATTTTGTTTTATATTATTTTATTGAATTAGGTGTGTTCCGTTTCTATTTCTATTATTATATTCAATAAACTTATTCAGATATGTATAATTTTATGTGCTACACTAGGTTAGCTGCGTAGTAGTGATACTTGTATGTGAATATCAGTGTGTGGCGTCTCGAAAACAAATGAATGTAAACATTGAGTTGAGTCGGAGAAAGGAAGAAAGTGGTGAGACGCGTGCAAGTTTGTATCGATGAATATCTTTGGAATCGCTCATCGAACGAATATATAACTATTCTAATATAAATTCTAAATGTAAATATAGTGTTCCTATACCATTATTTCGGCAATTAAGATCCAAAATTCTCAAGAAAACTAATATAAAACAAAATACACCGTGCGTCTATTATTTCCTTACAAAACGAAAGAAACATTTCGGGCAACCTAATGGAAGGATTAAAGAATGTACAATTTTCTAAAAAATCGTAAACAGTAGCGAGCAACCCTTACTTTCAAAGGTATAGCGAACATAATTTGGGCGTTTCAACGGCAAAATGCCGCAGCTGCGGAAGTTTTGTTTTTTAAGGAAGAATACCCGTCCGTGCACGAGATCGAGATCGGTGAAACCGTCTTTGTAATCTTTCGCAATAAGTCGAGCTTGCCGCCGTTTTCTTCGATGCACGCGACACTCTGTCATTAGTTCAGTGAATTTGATTCGATCATGGTCGTTGAGAGATACTTAGATGATTGTATTCTGCTCTGGGAATCCAGGTAATAAGTGGTCCTCGGGGAGTAGTAAAGATACTACCAACCTCTTTGCACACGATATTTACGACCACCATTGTCCGACAGCTGAGAGTAGGGATTTTCGCGGTCGTACGAATACTTTGTCTTGCGAGGGTCAAGAGTCTGGTTTTCTCCATTGCCTACCTTTCTTCTCTCGCTATCTCTGAAAATTGTTTTCGTCTATCGACGTGCTGAAACTCTTCCCACATATTTCCTTTTTAGCTTTCTAGCAGTTTGTAAGAAGTTTCTTTAAAATCAATTTAAACAACAGATCTATGTTCTTTTACATGTTCTCCTCCTAACAGTAACACGATTTACGTTATCCTGAAGCGGATTAGCAATAAAAATAATTGCTGAATTTTATTCTTCTTTAAACCTTGACGTTGGCTACTTGCAACGAACATTTAACCCTTTAACAATGCAACACGAACGAGATCAAACATAGACATTTTTACATCTTGAATTAATGTTTATTAATGTTTCTAAATTCTTCATTTTATTATTCAAAGGATCAAGAATACTTTATTGTTAGTATGGAAGTAGGAATTTCTTGCCCAAGAACTAGCAGCGATTGTTCGTGGCAGTAAAGACAAGGAAACAAATGCATAATCATCGGTAGCAAGCGCCACGGTGCGGAGGATCGGTAATCGTCACCAGATGGTAGGCATCATGGCGTAATTCGAGCCACGTAATTTTTCTCCTTCGGCGGCAATTTGGCCGAGTTGGAAACCGAGGGTTGAAACCCATACTTGCCCTCCCGGAATATCAAAGCGTATCAAAACGATCGAAGCAATCAGAAGGAACGGCCGGCCGCGTCCGGCTGCTTTCGTTCGTTCGGTTGTTTCGTAAGTTCGAGCAACAGCCACGGTCGTTGTGTATTGCCGGTCAGCAGGCAGGATATCATCTACCGATCCTCTCTCGTTTCTTTCGTGCGACGTGCACGAGGGGGCGGCCATAGGGCAGCATATAATTATCAGGACCGTAATGGCGGCCATAAATCATAGGCGCTTCTCTGCCCCCGACCACGGGCTCGTTTCTTTTCCCTGGTCTGGGCCGCGGCTCTGCCCACGGCTACAGGATGAATACGGATGAGAAATCGGCCCGGTCGATTGGATAGAGTCATCACTCCGCTGACCGCACTGCGAACCGACTCCATTTTCCTTGGAAACGCGTCTTCTTTGATTCGTCGACACTTGGAAATACGTAGCTGTAAAAGTTTTGTCGTTGGATGGTTAAAAAATAAGTCAGCGCTTAAATTATTTTCAATATTCTGTAGAATATTCCGCGCAAGATTAAGATCGAACAGCTAGTACAGCTTCATTTAGCTAAACCCATTGGGAGGCGAATAACTCGTATAACTGAAGTTCATATTGTTGTACTATCACTGGTCCTCTTGATCTATGGTTACGTATTCGTTTAGAGTCATTCTTCTCAAGTGTGCACGATATACAATACGAGAATGCTGATTTCGGAATAGTAGAACTCTTCATTATCAGGTTTTAGAGATGTCTGACTTGCTATTTATTTAGTCGATGGATATCAACGAAGATCGATCGTATTCTTAATCCTCTGTCTATTGTATTGTATATGTATTCGTTGACTTTAACATCCCACACAGTAAATTCGGGCAAATGAATTCCATCGGCAGAGGTTGATTTCATCAAATAGGAACTGAAATTTTGCTGCAATTAATGGCGTTCGGATAAAGGAAGTTTTCTCTATTATCTACCTAGTGATAGGCTTGAATTTTCTCGTTTCTCTCTCTGAACAAATTTTTGTTCGTTTTATAAGAAAATAATGGATACACAATATTTTTTGTTTTACATTATTTTATCGAATTACGTCTGATCCATTTTGTTCTATCGAAATAAAGATCGCAGCGTTCGACAGATTAGCTTTCATGTTTGTATAAAGATGCATCGTTGTAAAAGACGGTTCTGTAAAGGAAAGACACTTTTTCGACAGCCTAATACATCTACGTCTTTATTACTACAAAGTAGTAGAGTTGGTCGCGCGAATGAAGGGAATGAGCGATAAGAGCAAGATAAATGATGGCGTCGCGGCCAATAAAGCTGTACAGTGGGTGTCGTTTTCTTCGTCAATTTCTCGTTTTCAATAGTAATGTTCTCGAGGAGATGAACAGCGGGAGCGCAAACACATGATGTTTGCACGATCCATTCCATACAGGCGGCAAATTTCTCAACAAAGACGATCTATTGCCCCTTCGGCCGCAAGGACAAAGGGATCCGTTTCGTCGGTAATCAGGACCCTTCGGTTCTCGCCTCCCCAAAGGTCAGCCTCCGGTTGTTCCGCCAATGGCGGACCGTTCAATCGTCCCTCGAGACGAGCTCCTTGGATCTACACTAACATACACACAAACGATGGCTATCCTTCGAGCTGACTCGCGAATCCAACCCCTCGACTGGCGACTGACATTTTCTACCCGTGACGATGGGGTGGGCCTTGGACACGGTTCGATGGTGGGGCGAACAGGAAGCCAGGCAAAATAGAACAGGAAATGGGCCCGGACGTCCAACGATAAGCATAGTATTCTGTTTTGGTATTGGCTCGTGGAGGGGTGGAATTCGATGTTGTTTTAACTCTGGTATGGAATTTAGAATTTGCCAATTCTTAGTGTCAGGAACGAAGTTGGAGAATTTTATCTGGAACCTTCTGCATTCTATAACAGTCACGCGGTATTGCGTAGAAAAGAGGATAAACGAGCCACACAGAATCCAAATTGATTGTATACATCAAAGGTTGTTCCGTCCGTTGTCAACGTCTGTTTACCAGGTTTTCCGCCCTTAGATGAGTCACCTACTTCGCTTACATCTTCTCTACAAAGTTGTTGGAAATATATGCTATCTTTGAACTGTTAATCAAGCATTCTACTCATTAAACTACCTCTATTATCCTAATCGAAATGGGGGATCGATCAGTTCGTGGCGTCGGTTGTGTAATCGTCACGGGAATTTACGACTCCCGTCTCTCCGCGACTGGCAGAAAAGAAGAAGGTGATCTAACAGTATAACGTGTCTTTGAAATTTAGAAATTGAGGATATGAAGTTGATCGAATAGCCTTCGAACGATTCAAATGACCTTAGTTGCTCTGGAAGCAGGAAAAAGCAACGATCTGTTCGTTGCGCATCTACGATCAATTATTTATTTGTATTTTGTAAGAAAGAAAGTTTGAAAAGTACCTTAAAATTGACCCATTCGCTGCCGTGACTGGTGATAAATTTTTGTATCACAACACCGTGCCGTTTTTCTGTTTCACATTTCTGTAAAAAAATATCCAGCGCGTCCCTTCGTTCTTTCGTGTCTGCTGCCCCTTGAAAAGTGAAACGCGCGAATCTTGGCGCGCCACAAATTTCCCGTTTCCGCCGGTGATTTACAACTTTCGGACAATTACGGGAATACGTCGGTCGCGAGCTCAGCTCGCTCGACTCCTCGTCACCAAGCTGACATTTTATCATGATTACGGACTAGTCTCTGGTTACGCATCGACGTGGACGAGAGAGGGGCAGCGAGTATACGGACGAAGTCGAAATCGAAGGGCAAAAAGGGCACCGGAGACGCCGCAGTCGTTTCGCAGGTATAACCGAGAATTATGATCCATCTACGTCGCGATGGACGCGAAGGGACCCGGCCGCGCTTTTCCGCCGGTCTGCGGTTATATTCTTCTGTTCTGTGACCGCGTTCCCTCTTTTCCTTTTTTCTTTTTCTCCTCCTCTTTTCGTTCCTGTCTGCCGTTCCGCGTCGCTCGTTGCCCGCTGGAACGAGCGGTGGTGACATTTGAAATTTGTTGGGAGAAAGAAGAGGTAGGGTAGGATGTTTTGTGAATAGTATTTAAACCTCGGCCGACTGTATAGCATTATGAAGATTTCCAGAGGCGTTGATGCGCCACCGACGAATAATACAGAGATACAGAGGCGGCGCGGTTTAAATGTATGGAAATTAACTTGACCGGATAGTGTGATCGCCGTTGACAATCGTAAATGAAATCGCACGTAGCTTCGCTTTACTACTTAATTCCAGCGGCTCGGAAAGCAATAAATTCATTCCAGCTGCCTGCATGCGACTATGAACCGTCTATCTAAAGAACGTTCCATCTACAGAAGAGATTCTCTCTTTCGATAAATTCCAGGATTCTCGAAACCAATACCACATATAATGATAATATAATAAAATATGTAATGAGATTTCAGATTTCAAGGCCGGCAAAATTTCTTCACCATTCATTGAACCTCGGTTCTTGAGTGATGCGCGTTTTTCCCCCCGTTTCATTGGGTTTTCTTCGACGTGGCTTAGCGCGCAGCGACACAGAGGGTTGCACGGGGCGGCGTGGAAAAAGGGCGAGAGAAAGAGAGCGAAGCGGTGGGTAGAGAGGGAAGCGTGGACGAGGGAAAGCGAAGCAGGGATTCGGGGTGGGGGTTCGTCACGGTAGGAGGGGTTGGTTTCGAGGGGGGATTCGGGGTGGGGTGCGCTGACAGCTCGACGCTCTCGTCCGTTCCACGCTCGACAGGAGGATACGCTTCTCTGCACACATTCACCATTTACGCACACGCGTGCGAACGACTCGTGCACCGACACACACAAATTTCTACGCGTCTACATGTGTAACAACGCGTCCCTTTTTTTCTTTCGGCTGGCGTTCGACTCGTCTTCGTCTGCACACGTGCGCGTATACGCACTCACACAACGTCGTCGCGTCTGCCACCAGTTTCCCGTTTCTTTCCCTCTCTGTTTCTCTTTCTTCGTTGCTGTGGCCGCGCGTTGGTCGTTCGTGTGCGTGCGTTAGCCGTCACATTGTGTAGTTTCGTTTCTGTCTGTACTTCTGCCGAGTCAGAAGCTCTGACGCGGACGCGGAGTCGTGGTAGCTGCGTCGCTCGTGTTCCCATTGCTTCCTTCTCGCGCTCGTGTCGATGACAGTTCGCCGGAGATCAACGTGATCATGAGCGTCATCGTGGCTGTACTGGCGAATCGTTCGTGCCCCGGTGAACGTCGGACACGTGATCCCGAACGTGACGTTCCCGAGCTCCCACGTGTCTGTCAGTGAGCCGAAGAGTCGCGCCGCACGACTGACGTCGGTTGAACGCGTGTGGAAATTACTCGCTGTGAATGCTGAATGTTGCAGTGCGAAATCGTGAAAAACTTCCTTACTGTGTGCAAGACGTTCTCTTTCGGTGATTTCGAGTATTATTTCGTTATCTTAACGCGTTTTGTTAAAACGCTCTGCCATTAAAGTCGTTTCATCTTGAGCATTCTCACAGTGGATCGAAATTTTGAAATCGAACGCTTAAACCAAGGTGATTGAGTGTCAATTTACATGGCCATATACGATTATAGTTTGCTCAGTTATTTATTTCCAACACCGCGGAGAAATGAGTGTCGATCATCAACCTTTGACTGGCGAATCGTACGTTGAATGGTGCGCTGAGTGCTTGCCTATGTCCCATCTACCATGTTGATCGCAAATCATCGGACACCTTCGAAACACGAAATTCGTCGTATCGCGGAAAGGTACTGAATCATCGCAATGTAACTACCATCTTTCGCATAAGAATTTCCTTTCTATCCAAATTCGTATTACAATATTGTAAGAATCAAGTGTTTTCCCCCATCCTTTTAATCTTTCAATTACCGATGAATCATAGCAACCGATCTACTTCGATATACGTCTCTATGCATTAGATGCGTTCGTACTAATTACACGTACTAATTTCCTAAGCTAATTATCGCAATAAGAGTCGAGTACCGCGACGTGCTCTCGAGCAATGCCGCTAGAATCGTTCCGCTCTCGTGGAAATAGTGGCACGCGCTTTGCTTGGAGAAAGCGTGCTGGGCTCCGTTACGTCTTTGCGTATCGATAGACGGCAGTGTGTACGTAATTGGCGGCGTGTTTGCACAGTCTGCGGCTGCAACAGCGCGTCGTCGGTTTTCGCGGTTGACAACGCACCGCGATAACGTCGTGTCTCGACCTGTCCTGCTCGCATAATTGCCGCATTCTCTCTTTCTCTCCCTCTTTTCTGTTCTATTTATATATACATATATGTTTATGTTCCGCGGCGATTCAGGCGAAGCCCGGTTCGTCATTTTCGTGTTTATCGACCGATAGTAACCGCGAAGAAAATCGCAGATCACGCACAATTGCCTGCGAGCAGTGGCAGATACATGGTAGTAGTTTCATCAAGGACGCATCATGACGCAGAGTGGAACGTGCATTTGATGATATTATGCCATTATGATAAAAAAAACTATTGTTTGTTCGATCCGTATCGATGAAAGATTTCGCGTTCGATTTGGCTTTTCTTTGATTTTTGAAATAGGCAACAGGATGTTCATGCTAAAAGTATGAGACTCGTTAATACGACGTTTTTCACATTTCGAACCGCCATTTGCTTCTTTTTATTTAACTTATTAGCTGTTAACATACATTTATTCTGAAATTATCCTAAAATTCATATTACAGCCTAATATAATCATCTATAATTTACATATCTAAATGACACATTCTGGCATATATTAAGGACTAGTAATTCTAGTATTGAAATATCTCACGCACAATTAATTTACATAGGAAACTTGCCTCGTAATCTTGATCCTATAAAACATCTTTCGCTATCACGAGAGATCTGTATCGAAATGTCATGAGTGGATTATCACGTTCAAGACATCGCAAGCATTCCGTACGACTTTCACTCTCATCTATTTTCTATCCATCTGTTGCTATCGTCTAAAAGAAACTATTATCCCTGGAACTTTCGTCAGCTGAAATAGAAGCAACGTTTCACCGAATGTTTCTGGCCTCCGTTGGACCCGGCGGAAGACAAATGTGCCGTTGAACGCGCGACACCCCCGCATTATCTCGGATTAAAATCAGAAATGCAGGTCGGACGGTTGGCCGGCGTTCGGCGGCCACGTGGCTACGCGGAGGACTCGTTCGACTCGCCAGGACACACGACGAGACTACTCTTTATTACCTGAAGATAACAGAGAGAACTCGTGTTGCATAATCTTCGACCCGGCCGAGCTATTTTTAATCTTGACGAGCAGCACGCGACCGGATACGAGAGAACGAGAAAATTGTGGAAAAAAACACGAATCTTGTCTGCATAAGTACTTGATTAGATCATTATGCATAAAAGATTTCTTCTATGAGATAATGTTGCCAGCAGGAAAAGTGGAAGAAATGTGAAAACGATTGTAAGCAACGTAATGGTTCGGTTGATCGTAACACAGGGGGTGGAGGAACCGTTTCGATATGGTATCGCGACCCTATAAATATTTAATGAAGCTCGAACCCTTCGGATTGACGAGGGTCACCGGGATTAAAGCTCTCGAGGATAATCGGCGTGTTAAGAAACGAGTTTACAACGCGATTAACGGGGTCTGCTACGCGATTTTCAGTCCGTGTTATATACTTTGTCGCGTATCGCCACGATGCTGGGGAAGTATCAAATTTCAAGTTCGTAGGAGAACGTTGCAAATGGTCGTTAAATGTTGCATGAAGGGTGAACGATAAAATGTGGTCACGCGAGATGTTTTTAGCAGCGCTGATGATAAGTTCGAGATAAAAAGGCGTAGATGAGACGGCAACAGGTTACGAAAGTGTGGAGAAATCGTAAGTGTAGACGAGGCGATGCGTGTAACAAGAAACCGGAGAATATTTCTTTCGTCGACGCGGTTTCTTTTAATTGTAGATTCGTTCAGAGGGAAAGAATGCGGGTCTGCAACAATGTCACTGACGGAGAACACGTTTCGAGCCGCGAGCAAATATTCCATTGCATCGAGCGCCGCGTGCAAACAGTCCCCGCGAATAGTCGACCTCACTTTGCACGCGCGCCTGTTCCTCCAACGTTTCATATGCATTGTGTTTTCGTGACGAACGTATTCTGTTCGGATCGCATCTCTTGAATCTATTATACACGACAGTTGCTTCACGCCGTGTCAGCTTTCTTGCTACACATCGTACGATGCTCGGTAATTGAAAAGCACAAGTAGAGAATTTCTTATCGGTGGAGCGGCCAGTTTTAAGGAATTTTTGATCGTAGGAAATTCGCAGGTGCTAAGATGCACGGAATGCGCGCATGATTCTTACACTAAGCAACAACATGTGCTATCCAAGTTGCATGCTTGTAATTATATTCATAACGATATGAATTTTCATAAATTTTATCGCAGTCTATCGGTTATTTACTTTTATCTCTCAAACCCCCTAATCTCGATACATTCTACGACAAAATATTATCAAACAGCCTTTTATCATACAACACTCAAGGATCACATGATCCATTTGTTACGATATTTCATATTTCTTCCTTGTTTTCAAAGATTATTCCAATTTTTCTTCCACTTAACATGTATCTTCGTTCTTTTCCTCGAAGAAACTTTGTTTTGAAAGCAGTTTAAGAAAATCGGAAAGAGATCTAAGTAATTGCAGAGGTAAGACGCAGCCAGACGACGACGACGACAGCGCGACGTTAGGACCCGTTGACCTTTTGCGAGTTGCCACTTTGTAGACACCGTCGACCAGACTTTGAACTTTGCCTTGTATTCGGTTGGCAACTTGAGCAAAACCCGAATCCGAGGGTGATCCAGGGGTGAAGACGCTTCGCTGCACTTCTGATTTAGTAGATCCGTGGCCATTGGGTCTGGGGTGGGGGTGTCTACTAGCTTAGAGAAGCTTACAACGTGAGACGAGGAGGAGCGTGAAGCGGGGACCTTGAGTCGTCGAATAAATTAAAGATTGTTAATGTGGTACCCTCTGTTAAACACTTCTGCTCGTTTAAACAATCTTTTACAAATTTTTTATCAATTACTTTCTTTAGATTCGTGTTGTTTTTCCTGTTGCAAGTTAAACAATTACACTTTGATATTTAATAGCTAAGAACAAAACGAATTGCGTTGCATGTGATAACTGAGAGTTAAAGCAGAGATTTCATAGGTTTTTGTGTTTAATATCGTTTACGCGTTTATGCCATTCAAATGCAAATGGTGTTCTTCTGTTGTTATCATCAGCTTCTTATCTATCTTACGCTCATTTCACGCATCATTAAATATCAAACATTATTATTAATAGTTAGCTAATCACTCAAATGTCATAGAAATAGAAACAGATAGAACGGATAGTTGCTCTTTTATTTACAACTTTGCGCATACTGGCTGTATGTATATGTTTAGTTCTTGTTTAGCTATTGATTTGTTCAGTTTAAACAAGTTCAGGCATTGTTTAATATCTTCCACCATCTTCCGGCTTATTTTTTTTTTTTATTTAACAAATACGTTTCTAAAAAGATTAGGTTGTGTCCTTCTTTTACAGACGTCTTTGTTTTTATACAAAGATGAAACCTAATCCGTGGGACGTTGTGATCTTTATTTTGATAGAACAAAATGGACCATACGTAGATCGATAAAATAATGTAAAATGGAAAATATTGCGCGCTCGTTATTTTCTTATAAACTTTCCGGACGACCTAATGGCAGTTAATAAGTTGGATCGTCCACCTCATTTTACATCGAACGTACCAGAAACACATTCCAGCGGCTCATAGTTTTTCGATTCCCTTGTGAAATCGTTGTCTATGTTTGCGTATATCTACGTCGCATAATATGACGACTGTTAGAAAAAGTTGTTCAGCCACGGCGCGTTGGGACGAAATATTCCAAGGAAATCCGTGCGGTGAAAATAGTCCGAGAAAGGAAACCGCGCGGCGGGACGAGCTGCCTAGAAAATGTTGCGTGAAAAACGTCGCACGCACCTGTTTCCCTTCGATTTGCAGAAGAAAACGCGGCAAATCCGCGCTTCCCGCCACTACCACCTTGCAATTAGGATAATTAGCTGCAAGACCTGTCGAGGATTCGAGGAAATTTAGAGTCAGCCGAGGTGGTGAAATTTTTCTTGCAATTCTATGAAAAGCGTGTCGCTCTCGTTACTTCGAAAAATAACCATCGTCCTCGTTGACCTGAATTTATAGTCCTTGACGAAATATTTCATCAACTTCTCGAACAAGTCCTATTTCGTTTAGTTTCGAACATTGGTCGTACTGTTAATCGAATTATTCCCTAACGACAGAAATTTCCGTGATCGTGAAATTGAAAAATAAATCAGTTCCAAGAAGATGGATCTTCGTTCTTGTAAATGTGAATATATCGTGCCTTTCTTTTACAGGCACGACTCTATCTTTGTACAAACACGAAACCTAATCCGTGCGACCTTGCGATCCTTATTTTGGTGGAACGAAATGGATCATACGTAATTCGATAAAATAATTGTTTAATATTTTTTAATTCATAATATCAATACAATTAATTTTAGAAATGAGACGACGCGTTAGAAATATTATACCGAAGCATTTGGAAATCGATCGACGAATTAAAAAGATTAATAAACTGTTATTCCGTGCTTCCTTAAACTGTACATTTAAGAAACGACGGAATTATCTGTTTCGCTACGGTAAATCGCATAGAAATATCCATGATCGATATACATGCTGGGAAAACATCGAACAAAATAAATATAACTGTAAAGAATTTGCAATTTTATTAGCTGACACTTTCTGGTCACCTAATAGTTAATTAACAGCTTCAAATTACTTATAATTATTTACATATATATACTGTAACGTTAAAGAATTATTCTCGATGTTCCACTCTACCGTTTCGATGTTTTTGCTTTCATCTTCTTTCCGTTGACGTGTTGGAATCGGCTGTGAAATCGATCTCTTTCTTTGTTTCTTCAGTATTCCCTCTCCCTTGTGTCTTTGAACGTTCGTCGACGGATACGCTGGATCTTCGAACAGAACGCATTATTATCAGCACGATCTTATCTTAATGACACGTAATTTCGTGGCGATGCTTCTTGGAACTATTGCTTCGTTTAATTTCGAACCTCGGCTACGTTATTTCGCAGGTTTCCGTTAATTCTGGGTTTGGCAACGTGTTGAGCAGAGGCTGCTTAATTCGAGCGGCCGCAGCGTGTAAGGACGCCCATGAATTCCTTTTCCCGAAATTTAAAAAATAGTCCCACGCGCCCATCTGCGAATTAATCCTCCTGCAACTTTCCTCTAATATATGTGCACACTTGGATTAACATCGTTTGATGGTTCTACGAAGTAGGTTTTCAGAAGGGTTTTCGATCTCATCTATGAAATTATAGAGCCAGCTATTCTTTCATGGCCAGCTATCTTATGTAACAGGAGGAAATTTATTACATTCTGATTTTTGTGTTTATTACGTAACCAAGACTGAGAATATCCTGCAAATATCTCTAGAACACCGATCTGGGAAGAAAATACCATTAGTGTGAAATAAATTTGCAATTTGTTTCCATCGAAACCAAATAAAACAATTCAATAGCATCTAATGCAATGTTTTCTGAAGACTACGTATTCTGTGATATAAAGAAAAAGACTTATTACGTTTTAATTTTTCTTCGCAGTCGTTTCGTATCCACTCTTCCATCAACGATTGAGAAAACCTTGGAATTTTTTTAAATCACCGATCTTATCGAGCTTGCAATTATATTCCAACTTTTGTTTAACGTCATCGTCGATAAAAGTGGGAGAAAGTATGCAAATAAAAAAAAAAAAACAATTTTTAAAAAATCCTTAGAAAATAAATATCCAATCTAGCCCTATGGAAATACATTCTTTTTCAACCCTTTCGTTCCATCAACATCAAGCGCATAGAATGTAACGTATGTTGCGAAAAATATCAGAACGATGGAAACCGTTGATAGAAGAACGTCATATCGATCGAGTAAAACGAAAAGGGGGAAAGAGAAAGGAAGAAATAATAGAAACCATGGCCGTGAACAAGTCGAACGATTTTCTACAATAGCACGCCGCGGGCCACCGATACTCGCTTCAAAAAGCAATAAATATTTCAGCTAACCAGCGTGTATGTATATAAGGCGTGCTCCGCAAAAGCGTTCCATTTATATCGTGGCACAACTTCAACACGATGTATCCGACTCTTTCCGCCTCCCTTTCTCGTTGACCTGTTCGCGTGTGTATCGCACACGCATTGATACATGCAGCGGGGCTCCTTACGGTTTTACGAGCTGCTGCCATGATTTATCGCGATCGGCTAGTGCCGCAAGGATCATTAGAAACGTCGCTTGAGACCGCGAAACGTCGATCGGGTCGGTGATCCTGCACGCTACAACAGTTTATTGATTTTGCTCGCTTCGACACCCTTTCAGATTCCTTCTCAGTTCACTAGATGATCTTTTAACGAGCTGTGAACTGCACGTCAGATTTATGTTCTGGTAATACGAGGCGAAAGAGAAATTGAAGATTCCTTCCTATAGAATGGAAATACGTTTGTGGAATTTTGTTGTTGTTTGTAGAATACAGAATTTGTAAATGCGTTAATTTTCCATGAATATGTTTAAGGAAGCATTACGTGAGTCATTCCAGGCCTCCCTTCATTTGTTAATGGACTTAGCATGTAGGCTATCGATAAAGATTAATATTATCAGCGAAATTTTAAGTCGTTGATAATAAAGTCGTTCTGTTAGACAAACCAAGAATAAGGCCACTTCAGGCATAACGATATCTGTATTTCTAACACGAAATAGCAATATCAAATAAGACGGACAGCGTATGAAATGTAAATTGTAATTAGCCATTTCCAATCCATAATTTTAAACTATAACAATCTATCTGAAACTAATAATATTACGTTGAATTTTTCCAACTAGTGATCACATTAGACGCTCTAATCGCCACTGTATATCGGCTCTTCGCTGCGACAAATTTCGCCGCTGCATTCTTGCCACGTCATGAACCCCATCCATAGTACACGGGTGTTTTCCAGACGCTCTCGTCGAGCATCGTAGGAGGGACGCGCCGGTTATCTCTCACGGCCTTCCGATTTAATTAAGCACGGTTTCAGCTCGAGCCAGGAACTTTCGATATTAGGCCCGGCTCGCTCGTATCTATCGGGTCGAGCGAGCAAACTCCGACTCCCCTTCTGGGCGGTATACCGGTGGTGCACACGGTTCGTGGCGTTCTCACACGCATACAACACACACACCGTGGCATGTGTATGTGATCTCGTTTCCAAAGTCCGAGAGTAGGCAGCGGGGCGAAGCCAGCCGGCCTTTGTTCACGGCGTTGAATCTACCGGGCTTTCAACCCCCTACTACCCTATCCGGTAACCCTCCGTCGGACGCTGAGCATCGCGACGCCTCCTCTTCCCACACTCCTCTTTTCTAGGCTGCGCTACGTGCAGCCCTCGCCCTTCCTCCCCTTCCACGTCTCTTGCGGCTCCGCCACGACCTTTGTGCTCTTGTCAACTTGTCAAACTACCCCTACCGTGAGCTTCGCCGAGGCAGCATCCAATACCAACCCCTGAACCAACCACTCCGCCGAATCCTCGCTTCTCACCCTGCCCCATCACCACTCCTCCTCCCAATATCTTGCTTTTCTTGCTTGCTGGCCTCTCTGTCGGTTTTCTCTGTCTTTTCTTCTCCCCTTCTGTGTTCCACGCTCCTTTCTATCTGTCATGCGACTCCTACGGACAGCCGGACAGGCTACCGGAAACGTATTTCCTATAGGCAAGACATGGACAGAAGCCTGTTGTCTATAGTGGAATTGGGTAGACCCTAGTTCGGTTTTCTTTCGATTATCGCCGGTTCCTTTGGGATAGACCACTTCGTTGCTAGTTAGTGTTAGGGACGTCGCAGGGTGGTCTGATCTTTCCTGGAGTTTCTCCGGGGGATGAGGTACCTGAGTTTATCTCGTGGAGATATAGTTGGCAGGATGGATACCTGGAATGAAATCGTAAATTTTGGTGTCAAATGCTAACGCCTATTGATAGTCTATGTAAAGCAGAAATCGTGTACAAATTCTTTGAATTCTAAGTTGCAGAAAATTTCTCCTGGAATTCGAACACACCTTCCAGTCCGAGTTTCATAAATTTATGAAAACGAGAGAGAAAAATTGCGGTTTTGATAACAAGTTGAATTTTGTACAGCAATTACCTCTATTTGTATGCTCGTCACTGTACATAGATCTCACATTGATGACCAGTGCACAATGGTCCTTTCTATACGTCTTTTATCAGTCCAATAAACAATAAAATATTATTATAAAATATTCAGGTCTTAGTTGTTTCATTCACACGCCAAATTTATATTTTTTTATTTATTATTATAATCAAATATTCTGAATGGCGTTCGTTGCACGTTTCACGGAGGACCGTGAAATGTTCTGCGACCCTACGCTGTTTCCCTTCGACAAAATTCGATCTCAATGTTAAAGCGCGCGCTCGTTCCAACGCGATTCAAGATAGCCAGCTCACCATTTGCTAATTATATCTGTTAATTGTATAATATCTGTAGCCAGGCAGCAGTGTGTTCAAGAGTGTTGTACGCATACCGTTACACTGAACACAAGCGCGACATATGTAAGAGCTAAATGTTACCTCTGTGCCGGACATTTCCGCGATTATCGTAACGCGATATCTCTGGCTCGTCCGCCGCTCTGTGGAAGTTTGCCTCAACCAGAGAAATTTGCATTTACTTATTCTGCAACAATGTATCCTCTTTTTTCAATGTTTTTCTTTCTTACAATGAACGAACCTGGCAACGCTATAAATACAGCAATTTGTTTTGGTGTTTTATTAATCGTACGTGATTTTGAAAATTGCGCGAGAATCAAAAAGAAAGAAGGACAGCTTGTAGAGAATTGTTGATGATTGCAGGTTCTTGTTACTATTGACAAGTCGTGGCAATGTGAAGAAAATGTCGACGTCTGTTTGATGTGAATAGCGCTACAGCTTTATCGGTTTAGGTTTAAGTGTAGCAAATTTAAGTTAATGGACGACAATTAAAGATAAACTGTCTCATATCTCTCTAAATTTCTGGAGAACGACGTTGGGGCAAGGAAACATCAGATAAGATGGAACGTAGTTAATCCTTGTGCAAGCAACTAAAATGTTAAGTTTGAAAATGTAATATTTCACGCTTTTATTTATAAATATAAAAGGTAACTCGGGTTTTTAGTCGTCCATACTAGGATTAATATTGCTATACGTTCTTCTTCGTTCGATACAAATTCCTCTCTTTCGTGTTTCCAATTCAAGCTTCTTGCAACAATAACGTATATAAGTGTAGAAGTATAATTACTTCAAGAAAAACTCTACACATTTTCTTTTGTATACCCGTGACCTGGAGACTATTGTTACAAACAGAATACAATTTAGTGAAACAAAATAAGGAGAGGTGCATATTATTGTGACCTTGAATATAAGTGTCGTTTTGGGTTACAAGGTCTAGAAACAAAACAGCTATAAGTAGATTTCTATCGCTGTTTCTTCTAACCTTCAGCTACAGCTACGCAACAAACTTAACTTTTTGGTAATGTCTTTTGCTGTAAATATATCAACGTGCTTCCTATTACATTCTTTTGTATTGTAACACTATAAGAGTGAGGATCTGGATCAACATACACTATATCTGTATTTATATTTATTTCAATATATTTTTCCATTACAAATTCATTCACTCAACAATATCACACATTAAATTAATAAATAATGACAAGAATTTATTTAATTTTGATCTCATACACTATAGCTGCACTTGTACTTATTTCAATATATTTTTCTATTACAAATTCATCCACTGGTTCCTCTGTCAGTCAACCTCAACAAGATTAATATCGCTAAACGTTCTTCCTCATTCGCCACAAATTCCTCTCTTTCATATTTCCAATTCAAACTTCTTACAACAACGACATATATAAGAAACAATGATACATTGTTCTCTGTATAACAAAACGAATATGAAACATCAATATCCGATGAAACTCGTAAACAAAGTTACAGAGCAAATCACGTGTAATACGTAATTAGCCATTTCTTATATTATTCACGCTTCGCGCGATTCCCCTCTAAGGGTGAGTGGTGCAATTTTTCCAGAGCATAGAGGCGTGTTAATTCGGGAAAAAATCGCATCGTCGTTCCCTGAACGCGACATAAATTAACTCTGGGGTAATTATTTCAAAGTCAAGGCAGCTGGACGGCCTGGGGGATGGAGATAGGGATGGGTTGAAGCCGTAGCATGAAAAGGTGGCGGAGGAGGCGGGGTGGAACTGTTGGAATTTTTGACTCACCTTGTACAAGCTGTCTGTGCCGAGAGGCGAAGGAGACATACGGTGAGCGAAACTCTGGAGAACCGGGGTGAGACCGTGCAACGTTTCGGCCGAGCGAACCCGCGGCTTGATTTATAGGGTGGCGTCAAAACTTTCCACTCTCCGTCGTGTCTCGCCGCTCTTATAGGTACCCCCCGCGCGTCCGCGACGAAATAAAGGCTCACCTTCGTAATTTCGACCTCGTTGCCGACGCTCTCAGCGAAGACACGCGTCCCTCGCTCTCTGTCACGTTCTGTCGTTCTTTCGCATAAACGTTCGATCGATCTATGCATTGACTATTGTTGAAGTAATTACTCGAAGAAAAATTCTACATCTTTATTTGTGTATATTCGTGACCTGGAGACAGCTATTACGCGGAAAATAGAATTTAGTGGAACAAAAATATTGTAAATAAGAAGAGGTGCATATTATTGTGACCTTGAGTATAAGTTATGTTTTGGGTTACAAGGCGTGGAAACAAAAAAACTATGAGCAGGTTTCTATTGCTGTTTCTTGTAGCCAAGGTTAACATTTTGGTAATGTCCTTTGCTATAAATATATCAACGTGCTTCCTATTACATTCTTTTGTATTGTAACACTGTAAGAGTGAGGATCTGGATCAACATACACTATATCTGTACTTATACTTATTTCAATGTATTTTTCTATTACAAATTTATCCACTGGTTCCTCGATCAATCAACCTCAACAATATCACACATTAGATTAATAAATAATAATAACAATTTATTTGATTTTGACCTCATACACTATACCTGTACCTTTACTTATTTCAATATATTTTTCTTTACAAATTCATCCACTGGTTCCTCTATCAACCAACCTCAACAATATCACGCATTAGATTAATAAATAATGATAACAATTTATTTGATTTTAATCTCATACACCATAGCTGCACTTATATTTATGTGAATATATTTTTCTAATAATAAATTCATCCACTTGTTTCTTTATCAGTCAACCTTATTAATATTTCACATTCAATTAGTAAATGATGATATCAATTTACTTGATTCTGACCTCATACAGTGTACCTGTACCTATACTTATTTTAATATATTTTTCTATTACAAATTCATCCACTGGTTCCTCCATCAGTCAACCTCAACAATATCACACATTAAATTAATAAATTATGATAACAATTTATTTGATTCTGACCTCATACACTATATCTGTACTTATACTTATTTCAATATATTTTTCTATTACAAATTCATCCACTGGTTCCTCTATCAATCAACCTCGACAATATCACACATTAGATTACTAAATAATGATAGCAATTTATTTGATTTTGACCTCATATACTATACCTGTACCTTTACTTATTTCAATATATTTTTCTATTACAAATTCATCCACTGGTTCCTCTATCAGTCACACACATTAAATTAATAAATAATGATAGCAATTTACTTGATTTTGGCCTCATACACTATACCCGTACTTGTACTTACTTCAATATATTTTTCTATTACAAATTAATCCATTCGTTCTTCTATCAATCAACCTCAACAACTATTCTTGTGATTTTAATGGATGATTGCTTGGTTAGCTGAGATGAAATTAGTTCATACAGTAAACAACACAAAATTGTCTTTGTGCTCTCAATATCCAGAGTATCCACGGTTACTTGAGATCCTAAAAAATCAAATATAAAATTCCAAACTTGAACAATGTTGCACAACGCTTATTTTATTAAAGTTTTATTCTACCACTAATTATTTTTATTTATTTCCTTATTATTTTATATCATCGATTAGCTACTTTCGTTAATGTCTAATCGCGTCTGATTAATAAGTTCAATTTTATTATAAACATATAGCTTCAAGTATCTACTTGCTGGTGGTCAATTTTTCAGTTTATCGCCGGGGATACGAGGATTTCACTGTATTGAACGAGCAGTTAGGAAATCTTCGTGGAAATGATTAGGAGGTGAAATCTGTCGGGGCACAATTGTTCCAGATGTTACGTTCTTCCTCGATAATTACTCTTTCCGAGGAAGGTGCTTCCTAATGGAAGGTTCGAGTGCCGGCAATAAGGATGAGTAAACGTTAAGGTTACGCGTAACGAAAGATGTATAGTGTTTTGGAAAAGTATTAGGGTCTTTGTATAGACCGTGTCCCGTCGGTTAACCATGCGCTCATAAATTATCAATTATCGCACCCTTTCGACTTGTCCCTGTGGAAACCAGCTATCTTGAATCATGAATTTTCATTAGCAATTTTAAATTGCCAAAACAGCTACTATGAATTCTATCAACTCGAAAACATCTAATGGAATCTATTAATATTGGAATTATTATTAAATTAATGGAATTCAAATAACGTTCTATGGCATATTTCTGTCAAGATTGAACGAACGATAAAGTATGGTTCTACAGTCCTTGACGATCGTCCGGTATACACAGGTTGTTGATATTCCAGCAGAAAGCGATACAACGCTGAGCACAAAAAAACGCGTTAGGTGTTCAGCAGTTATGGAATAGTGTAACTTAATAGCCTACTTATCTTATCTAACGTTGACAAATATTTTCAATTTGTACGTAATATGAGAAAAATCTGAGTTTATGTTAAACCAGTTCTTGTCGTTTGTTAAAATGTGAACAATATTCAAATATAAAATTTCGAGAATCGTAACAGGGTTAAAATTTGAACACTCGTTCGAGGTTTCCATTTAATTACGTTGTTCAATCCTTTTCAAATTTTACTGACATAATCTTAAGACTTCCATCTTCCTATTGACGTCTGCTTGTCTAAGCAAATTATTTTAATGTACGTTATTTCGGCCATTCGAGTTTGCATATGTAAGCGTTCTAATAATTTCCTCAGCCACTGTATTTATTTTTCCTTTCTTAACTATTCCAATTTCTCAGCGCGCTTTTAACACTAGAACTACCGATAGTTAACAGGAAGCTATTTCTACCAAAACCAATGAAAATGACTGGTCTTTAAAAAATACCTGATGATAGAATATTTTTATATTTGTTGATTTATTACTTTCTTGCAGAAGAAATTTTATTTATGTAGTACATTTTTGATATTATTAATCCATCTGGGACCATCGTCCCTTAAACGAAGGTCGACACGTTTATAAAATTGTAGAACCAGTCGTTTCGACTGCTGTGGTATTTCTAAACGATCTAGCGATCGATCCGGATCGATCTTCCTGATAACTGATATCGTCATAGCGAATGATGCGCTGTAAAAATTTAAAAAACGTGTGGCAAGTTGTACGAAACGAGGAAGCTGGTTAATTGAGGTTCGATAAACAAATTGTAGGACCCTTTTACACTTTGACAAGTACCACTCATTTTAACTGATATTGGTATGAGTAGCCTTGATACAAAATTATTTCCAGTTTGAATACATAAAAAGAAAATAAAATTCATTATATTATTCTTTTACTTATCGTTGCGAAAGTCGTTACATCATTGCGAAAAAAAATATAACGCAAAGTAGGAATTTTAAAATAAAATTGTAGAACCGGTCGATTTGATTGGTGTGGTAGTTTTAGTGTTAATTCTCCGTTTATTCACGGTTTAAGACAGTGCCTCATTGTCGCTCCTGTTCCCGTGACATTATGTTGCCAGAGATTCCCTTAATTCGCCGACTATCTTCCTGCGACTTTTAAAGTTCATCCAGGAAACTTTCATTGCTTCTTGATGGACCGCGAGATAGCGCGCGGTGTCCTCCTCAGACACGGCTATTAACAAAGTGGAATCTAGATCTTGTGGAATCTTGCTGTCGACTTTTAACCTCGTCAGCCAGGTGAAACTTAACGTTCTCAGGAAACGCCGCTTTTTATTTGTATACGCAATGCCAGCGCTCGAGATCCTATCGGTTTTGGCTTTCACGCGCAAACGAAGTCACGCGCGTCATTTAGTACTTTTTATGTCGAAACATCTTGATCTGTCGTGTGAAAAAATTATCGTTATAAAAATTAAAAATTGCCTTTAAATTCATCTTTGTATGTATCTATAATATAAATGTTACCAAATAAGTATTCAATTTGCAAGCTTATTTGCCGTTTCAGAACCTTTTTAATTTCCCAGAAAAATTATTTTTTATCCAGTGCTAATAATAAATAGCGATTTTTCCAGGAAGTTCCGCAAGAAAATCATTGCACTGAAACTCATTATGACTTTCACCAAAGATAAATATACTTGTCGTTTAGCTAATTGCTTAATTACTTACTGAAATACAGTGTTGCATATACGTATCTTTTAAGGAAATGAAATAGAAAATTTGAGGAACAACAAGTGTAAATAAATTTCTATGTCGTGCGCAGCTATGCTAATCCGAATATTAAAAGTTCACTGTCAGCTAAACGACCTCGTTTCTTTCGACTGTAATAAAAATGTCGCAGCTGCAATTCTGTTGGTTATCTCGTGACAAGATAAAACTGACTAGTTCACGTGAGACAGTTTAACGAAGCAGCTTTAATTTCTCTTGATTTTTCAAGAAACCATTGACCCTCGAGTCAAAACGTGCCGGGGTCGAAAAGAGAAAGCTGACTGCCCTAAATTTCATGGGTCGTAGAGAAAAAAGTTTTCACGAAAAAATGTGAAAGTTGGGTTCGTTGCGATTCTGCTAGGCTTTTCAACGCTTTGCCACCAACGTGACAGCAAGTAAATGGCAACGCTGTGCGTTAGGCACCCCGTTGCGAGGACGACGCGCAAAATTCGAGCGATCTACTTTGAGAATTCTCTCCTTTGCTTTTCTCTCTGCTCGATTTCTCTTCCCTCTGTTTACTGTTTTTGCGTTACGAACGAAGGTGACCTGTGACCATTGAAATCGATATAACGTAGATCTCGATGTTTCTACTGTTACGGCTGAGTCGACACACCCGGCCATTTCACGAATTCATCGTCGAAAGTAAAGAGCGTGTAAAAGTTATTGTTTCCATAAAAAACTCGTTATATTTTTTAGCTTTCGTTTTAACTGTAATCTTCTTATCGATCGGTATCTCTCGCTTCGGTGAGAAAGCTTTTTCGTGTAAGAACACTTGATATTTGTAAGTCGAAAGGAGTCACGCGAAGCTGTCAGGCGTCAAAAGTAGCTAAATAATTTTGCAGCTAATCAAACTTTCGAATTTATGCAAACAAAATTTTGTTTCCATGCTCGAACTGATTATCAACCGCGCTATCTCTTCTCGGTCTGGCGTTTAGCTATCTTTCTCATGTTCTCGTTTAATTCAAGGATGATGTTCGGCGATTAAAATGGTCGAGGAAATTAGGACGATTCGGAATAGGATTATTCGTCGCGTTTCTACCGTAGCCTTTCGATTTAACGAGGCCAATCGAGATGATTCCAGTAAATTACGCCCGAAAATCCCGTCTATTTATCGCCCGATACTTTCCGAAGCTTCTACTCGTCGTTCGTCGCGTCGAATAAATTACAGCGATTGGTCGTAGGAGACGCATTATTCATCGTATCGAATTTCGCCAGAACATGTCCATGTTCGTGATAATTTCAACACGTTTCACGAGCTGATATATATTAAAATATTTCGTCGAGTCACATCTGCTTACGAGATACAACGTCATACGTTATGTGTCATCGGCGAAGCAAAGACTTTGCCTCTGCATTTATTATATTCGTGTGAAATCCGCTCGTCGATTGCATCACGTTCATATTTAATCGTCGAAAGCGGAAAAACGATTGTTTCAATGGCATCGCAGGCGACGGAAGTTTTTTAACGCGTCGAATACGGCGATGGTCTCCAGTAAACGACAAAGGAGTTTACGTTCATTTGACATGTGTAAAAATATGAACTACAATTTTCCACAATCGGTATAAATATTCTATGTAAAGTATCACGTGTGTATTGATTACATGTATATTAGTAACAATCAGTAAATAAAAATAATAAAAATAAGAAATAAAAGTGTAGTAACTATATAAAAGACTTAGTGGAAGACTACCGAGAAAGAGGACAATAAGTTAAGCTACCTATTTCTTATAGGAAAGCAGTGCCATGCTACTAAAATTCTTAGTTAAACATACCCTTTCCTATCTTTTTGAAAACTTTGAAAGTACTGCTCGTCACACTGTTAAAATATTCCTCGTTTGGCTGATAGAGACTTGATCGACTTCAAGAAACTTAAAAAATTGTATGTCATTTGTATGTGATGTTTGAGCTTAAAAAATTATACGTCATAACGAAATCTTCCCGTTTAACGCTAAACTGGCGTTAGAATGGAAGAGCCAACATTCCCGTGATCTGTAATTTTTTGTTTCGTTGTTCGTTTGAAAATGATACACACAACATGGACGGGAAGTTGTGCAGAATGTGTTAACGAGATTCGAAATCGGACGGTGCGAAAAAAAAAAACGGGAAAGAAAAAAGGAAATCAATCACGTTGGTAGCCGATAAAGGTTTCATTGAAACGAGTGTATCTATGAGGACAAAAAGCGTTATCGAGCACGTGGTTACCTTCGATCTACGCGACCGGAAAACAAAAACAACTTTGGTCGGGACAGCTCGTTGAAAAATACGAGCGTTGATAATCTCGAATGCAGAATTGAGAGGCGAGCGAGAGAAAAATAGAAAAAGATAGGATGGTAACAGACGCGATGCGACCCAAGTAAGTTGTAAACTAACAGAAGAGAGAAAAAAAGAAGAAAGAAAGAAAGAAAATGGAGGTTAAAATGTACGCGAGGTTGTAATACATATCGTCGGCTAGCAAAACACTGGTAGGATTTATCTACGACGTTCATGGTCTACTGTTTCGACCCTCTTCTTCCTCTTGGCACACCCTTCAGCCAGCAACGCTACCCGGAAGTCTATATGTGTCTCGGTATCTCTGTTTATTATAAATATGTCTAAATATACCAGCATTTTGGTACTCACGATGGCGAATTTTCTTCAACGATCCTGCCGTTTTTCCACTGTTTGAAAAATTGATAAATGTTTACGAAGAATTTAATAATCTGTTTTTATCTGCCCGAACTTGATTTTGTTATATAGCTGTATATTATTCAGCGCGATTTATCATGAATCGGTAATTTACGCTTTGCAGAGGATTTATGGAATATCGGTACGATTTTGATATCATGTGTCGTAACGAATTAATATGTTGATTTTTCGAAATTGATTGTAAATAGCATATTTCATAAAAGCAATCATGTATGTCAGTATACTTGAACATATTGACCGGCGTGAAAATTGCATATCATTTATTCACCACACAAAGTGCTACTGCGCACTTCGATATGCCATGATATACCGATACTCAGAAGTTAAACTGGTTAATTTTATTTTTCATGTAATAGTAGCTCATATACAGATAAATAGATTCAATCGATAGGCGTTCATATACATAATTAACCACTAAGCTGTTTATCCAAACAAATGAAACTGTATAAATATACAGTGACTGCAAAAAATATTCACGCGCAACGAAGCGTTTTTTATTAATTTTTGCGTTTCATTCCCATAGCACTCAATGTTGCTTGCCATATGTAAACACCGCTAAACGGTACGAAATTCAATATACTTGCATCGAATTGAGCGAAGATCTCGAATAAGAGCCCGAAACGCATGCAGCATATTTTGGCAGGGAGCGATTAAGTTACACTGTATCAAGTTTCACGCACCTAACGTGCTTCCTTCGTTTGTAAACATTCGCAAGTATCTACAGCTTCTTATACCGAAACGAACGACAGGGACTGCAGAACTATTGGACAAAATCCGTAAACACTACCCGATATTACTCACGCAACTGGGATATTAGCTACTACTTCAACTTTTCTCAGAATTTGCCATTGGTGTACCCGCATTCGAGCATTCCTTTTTATTAATTACTATCTATTAGGTTGTCCGAAAAGTGTCTTTCTTTTACAGACACGTCTTCTACAGCAACGCATCGTTATACAAACATGAAACCTAACCTATCAAACGTTGTGATCTTTATCTTGATATAAAACGAAAAATATTGTGCATCCATTATTTTCTTATAAAACGAAAGAAACCTTTCCTGATACATCAAAGCTATAAGAAATACAATGTTGTACATGATCGTAGCCACTGTAGCTCCGCTACTAATCGCTTTAAGGTATCCGCAGCGACCTTTATCGTAGTTGAAAGAACCTGCCTGCTGCGTTAATGTTATCGGATTCCTGGTGAAACACGTTCGCCAGGATGGATTTTGCAATCGGTGGAAGCGCGGGACGGGAACGAACGGTCAGGTCCGTTTCTCGCGGTCAGCTGACGCGAGACGATGCGAACTCGGTAGGGGAAATGGAATTACGGATGCGGCGTGCGTGGAGAGCGACATAAGCTATTGGGCGGTCGGCTTTTGAGCGGCCTTGCAAACTGGTTTCCTGCAGGCCGACTCGATTATGCTAATCGCATATGCATGTTAGCATTTGGCTGATCCGCTGGCGTGTTGGTTCTCCGTTCACCGGTCCGGCTGTGTGCTCGCGTAAACGATCTCACACACGAATAGAACCGCGATCCTTTTCGATGGAGCAGCGGTGCGCTCGAGAAACCTTGATCGCGGCCACCCTTCAATGCCTACTCGACCTTCCGCCAGCTGGACACCTTCCACCGTGCGTAACGGTATTCTTCGCTGATTTCCCTCGACTATACTTTGACGCTGTCCGTTACTCTTCGTGCAAGGTTTTTCTTGCCGGGGATTTTTCTACGGGATGAAAAGAAATTCGCCTGGATTCAACAACAATAAGTTCATTCGCTTTTTATTCCTGTATACGTTTGGAAAAATGTCGGAATAATTGTTTAGAAAATATAAACATATCTGTGTGTGATCTGAATTTATAAAAATTATAAATCGATGAAGCAGCAAGACCAAAACTTTCTTTTCACTTTTCTATACTTTTCATTCGAGAGTTTACGTTTGAAATAAAGAAAAATATGGCGGGTATACGTATATATGAATATGTTCGATTCTTCGAGCAGCAGTTCGAGCGATATCACATTTCAGTTGTGAAATATACTAAACTAACGCCGAAGATCGTGGTTAGCCCGATTCAAGATCACATTCCGAGAAAGATCCCGTCGATGTTTACCACGCGCGAGACGCTCTCGCCGATAATATCAGTCCATTGCATTCCGTTCTATTTACATTTCGTGTGCATTGGGTTTTGCAGATTCATGGGTCGAATCGAGGTGGCAAAGCATCGCGAGAATCAAGAGATGTAGCGATTGCAACACTACCCAGTTATAGCTATCTTGTTCCATCTAATCTCAGTTCTCGACGATTCGTCTCCAACCATACAGAATGAACTGTATATATTGGGTTGGCAACTAAGTTTGTCATTAGTTGGTAATGACAAAATCTGCAATCACTTAGTTACCAACCCAATATGATACATTTTCGACCTTCGCACGAGAAATCGCCCACGTTTTTCGATACACGCTGTAGTTTTCGAATCGACAGCTTCTTCCATTTGCTCTTGCAACTTATTTTCATAATTGTTTCTTTCTATCGTTCTGAAACGGACAAATAAAGAGGGCGTTGGAGAAATAGTCGTACTATTGGGCTGGCAACTAGGTGATTGCGGATTTTGTCATTAGGTGGCAATGACAAAAGCCGCAATCACTTAGTTGCCAATGCGCTTCGTTAATTACTGATTAAATACGTAGAATAA
The DNA here is from genome assembly GCF_910591885.1 of Bombus terrestris. NCBI lineage: Eukaryota > Metazoa > Arthropoda > Insecta > Hymenoptera > Apidae > Bombus > Bombus terrestris. Next base: position 2,982,972 of record NC_063286.1, read on the forward strand.
AAAATAATAAGCAGAAGGTGTCACCCCATTTGTGAAAAGAGGCTGTAAGAAACAAAATTTGGTGAAACATTAAAATAACTGTTACACGAAGCTTGCATTACAATTTTCAATAAACTCAGCATCTGCTGAATCTTCTACTTTTTGTTTTACGCGAAATAAGATCGACAAGAGTGCGTTTTACTACGCCAATGAACGTTTATCGTCGGCTTTCTCGACTCGATGACTACACATATTCAGGAGGATGGAAGTGATGCAGATTTCGAACCGAGATAAGGGCACGCTCAGACAATTTACTACGTAACAGATACGTTTGTTAGAAAAAAGGTGGCATAATTATTTTATTCGAACTGGTTGGTGGGTTCGAAAACGCGAAGGATTTCTTTCGTTCTCGTCGCGTAACTTCGTAACCAGACTTCGCTAAGCATTTGCTTATTACTAACGCGGTTCGTAAATTAATGACATGCAATTAGCGTTCCCTATGAGACTTTAATTGCGCTGCTACGTCTGTTTCCACACTGCACGATCGATGTAAATATTCATCAACCTCAACGATTTCGCATACCGATATTTGTAAATTTTGTCCGATCTTTATCTGTTGCAACTTGTTTCTTCTGTGTTAAATTACGTCATATTAAAAAAAAAAAAAAAAGAACAATCTATAATTAAAGTAAAAAAGTCAGACACGCGGTTTCAATTATGCTGAAATACTATGTGGGGATATAAAAATTGTAGATAGATAAGTTTATCGTGTAATATCTTTCATCCTCTTTTCCGGTATCAGAACTCGAAGAAAAAATGTCCGATAAATTGTCCGATAAAATGACCGATAAAATCTCTCATTTCGGGAAACTTTGGATAGAAAAGTTCAAATACATTAGCACACATACGTGTTCATAATCGCTTCAAAATTTGGAATAAAATTACCAAATTATTAAAATTAAAGATCGAGGAAGTGCTCGATCTTACAAAATTAAAAGTAAAAAAGGAAAAAAAGATAAAACTTGCCAGAGAAATTAATGCACGCTGCTACGCATATTCATGGAGACTTAAACATTTCTAACACCACCGTTTAGATAGTTTCACACCTATGTATCAAAATTTCAAAAATTCCAACCGAGCCTCGAATTATCGAATATTTTTCGGAACATTCATCAGTCTGTCGTAAATATATTCAACGAAACGAACTTTCCAGCTATTCCACGTGCAAAGCGTTTATCAATAGCTGGATCGGGCGCAGCGGAAGTTGGGAAAAAAGCCGCCACGAGAGCAGCGGGAAACGCGGTGGTCGCAGGGATCCGATCGACGCGGCCGGAACTGGAATGCGCTCTCAAGGTCGTAATTTTATGTTCGCTGTTTTTTTTTCTCCTGGATGGATGGAGAATGAAGAGGCGGCCTGGTCTGGTTCGAGGGTCACCGTTTTACGACCTCGTTTAGTTTACGACTGTTTCACGGCGTGCGAACGACTGGCACGAGCTACGAGTCCCATAACTGTCAAATCCTGCCACCGTTTACGGTGACCACTGAATCTTCCAGCTGGCCGCGATATTTTGTTGTTTATTCGAACAACGCTGTTTGAACGACCGCGTGAAACTTTCATGGGTCATCGCGCGACTATTTCACCGCTCGATTAGCATTCGTCAGTTTATCGCTCGGATGGCTGGTGGTATCGTGTTTCAACGAGAACGTTTTATTTGTGAAATAGCAGCAGGCAGGCGTTTCTGCTTCATTTTTTCCTTTCTTTCTTTCTTTCTTCATTCTGCTTTACGTTTTATGGCTTCCTGTTGTAAGTCAGAGGAAACGGATATGCCGATGTTGAACATAAAGAAGATGCAGGCGTTTTGCTAATTTAATAAGATTACATAGGTAGCGTGGCAAGCGAAACGATGGCAGGAATTTTTCTATTTGAATCGAAGATCGGTCGAGTGAGATTTCACCGCAATTGGTACGCCATAGATAGATACGTTATCCGGTTTTATTTAAACGTTTTGCGATTGAAACGTGTCGCTGACGCGGACAAGTGGTTATTTTATTCAAACGGATCAATAGCAAAATGTCTCGTGTAAACCATGCAGCTTGTGAAAGACTACATTTCAATATTCATAGGTTGTACATATGAAAGTAGGATTGAAAAAAAGGAACTTGTTAATAGTTGCATTTGATTTTCATGGTGTATTCGAATAATTACTTGAAAAGAATCAAACGAGTTTATGTGCTCGATGGCTTTTGGAAGAATCGTTGTTCGAGCTAATAGAATGACAACTTCCTTTTGCAGCTTGATAACAACGACTAGTAAACAACTGCGAGGGACAAAGAAATTCCCCAGCGAGGAGCCATTTTGTTAACTAGAGGCCATCATAGCTGCCTGACGTCACTTCCATATCCAACTATGGCGTCACGTGACGCTCCACCCTGTTTTCAATCACCTTGGACCCGAACCCACCCAGCTGTCAGACACGCTCCACCCCGTTTTTTCCACTCTTTCTGGCTATCGCCATCGCCATCTGCCGGCAATAATATGAACTTCTTAGAGCTTTAAATGGCTAGCTAGTTTATGCCCTTTCCGGTCGGTGTCACCACCGAATAAAGCTCGATGACCTGAATTCGTGTCCTTGAAAAAGTTACGGTGTCGAAGCAGATTTCGACATCGATAGTCACGCGGAAGAATTTATCTGCCATTTTTCCAGTCATTTCCACCGTTCAGGAAGCGGCTTTCCGTTAAATACGAGTTCCCTCTACGTAATTAAACGCCACTTTCCGACGAGAGAATAGCAAAAACGTTTTCACGGCAAGACAATGCGAACGTTTCCGATAATACCCAGGCGTGACGTTTTCCATTTCAAACGGTTTATTACACGGCTGGCGTAACAGCGATCGCGTTTAATCGCGCCAAAGTAGGAAGCTCTGTGCTAAGCTGCGTTCGAACGAATCTCTTCAAAAGAGGGGAAAAAGACAAAAAAAAAAAAAAGAAAAAAGAAAAGAAAAGAGAACGAGAAAAGGAAAAAAGAGAAAGAGGATAGCAGACGGAAGCAAAGTGTTACGCGTCGCGTGGTTCCAATGGAAACGAGCCGTAAACCTCGATCGCTGGAAAAGAGGTTGACGAGGTAGAGAAACGAGAAACAAAAATAACTCGCGCGGCAGAAGGACAATGTTGCTGTTCCGTGGAGGGGAAAGAATACGTAAGGGCGAGCCCGTAAAGCGGGAATTGAGTTAAAATCCTGCGAGAGGTAGAATTTATACGCGATCGAGGCGGGCAGCGGTGCGGGGAGCGCGGCCAGCCGAGTACGGAGCGCATGGAATCGCTATCGGCGGCCATTCATCAATCCGAGGAATCAATACGCTGGAATTAATGAAAGCGCCGCGCGAACAGCGAGCTAGCGGCCGGAATGTTAATCGCGATCGTCCCGCGTCCGACCCATTCCCGTGTACAGCAAACTCCCAAGGGCCCCACCTCCACCCGTAGCCCTTCAACCTGCCACCCCTCCCCTTGCCCTTATCCTTCCCCCCACCTTTCGATCCCCTTGTACATCCGTCCCCGTCTCCCATGCCCGCGTGCTCTCTACCATTACCAATACGACCACCGTGCTGCCCACAATGCCGTCGCACCGTGCATTCTATTCTCTCGTCTGGAATCGCAGCCCTTTTTTTCCTTTTTTATTACTTGCGGAATCGGCGATCGTTCGCTCCTCTCACTCTTCCAACCAATTTGTTCTGTAAATGGCTGGTGTTTGTTCGTTTATAGAAACTGGTTCTAGGAATTGTCTGTTTAATTGTTTAAGGCTATAGTTAGTATAGTAGATGTGCATTCGGACCAACTGGCGTTCTGCTGTATGAAGTACCCGAAAGCCGCAATGCACGCGTTTATAAGTAGATTGCCAGCATTTACGGAAATTTCCATTTTTATCTAACAAGTGATCTGGGAAGAGATTCATTTTATCCGCTGAATATCATAATAGGTATATTAGTATAGTATATCTTGGATATTTCGCAATGTTACGTGCATTTTTGCATACTTGTAAGAATCTATATACATATTTACTCGTTTTGATGTACGCATTGAATTCAGAACGTCAGTTTATTATTCGAATACTCATTCACTGTAAACAAAGCTTAATGCCACGACTGAATTGATAGAAAGCATTCGAAGTAGACGTTTAGAGACTTTATTTGCATACTTCAGGCGAATAGCTTTGATTATGTGCAGAGTGTAGTCATTGCATGAAGGAAGTAGGTTTCTTTGTTGTTTATCAGACATTTCAGTCGCGTCAAGTGGTATGAGGCAGTAGGTACACAGACGCGTGATATTCAGGTGGAAGCACTGAGTTAAAAACTAACTTCAGGACGATACCGGTGAAATGACGCACGGTCGGTATAGAAGGTTTCCGGGCCTGATCGGAAGATCGGTCCGGAAGATTGAAGATCCAGCCGATAAAGGACCGACGGATCGTCGATGTTTCGAAATTATTGAGATTACCGGTATTGTCGCGACTTTTCAATCTATCGTTAAATCTATTACTAATTAAACGAACGTTATTGCTATGCGTAATGACTGCCCGTTACTGTTCTTGCATAGAAACGATCTCTTTAATAAAATCAATTTCACTGTATCGGAAATATAATTCTCGTTATCCGGAACTTTGTTTTGGCCGAAGTTCTTAAAAAGAAAGGCAACGCCGCGTTTCTAGTTACGTAGTAACTAACGAGTTGCGCGGAATTCATGTCGGCAAGCAGTGCAACAAAAAAATTAGTAGACTTGGGGAGAATCTCGACGAGGCGTTCAGTAGCCGTGTTGCTTAATGGACGGGAATTTTCCAAATTTAACGATCGTTTAGCCCGCCCACACAGAAGGGACAAGCGAGTTTGGCGTCTGGGCGATGGCCGTCACCGTGACGAGCACGTGTGTAACTCGCCTTCTGTCATTTAGAGCAAAACTCACTTCTGTTCGTTCAGTTGGTCGAAAGATCAGCAAACGGAGCTTTTGCCGGCTTCGGCCACTGTTCTAATGGACGAGCTTGTATAAAACACGGTACTTTGAAACTCCAACGAAATTCCAATCTATTTCTATCTGTACTTCTCTTCGATAGAAATAAACTCAAAGTAATAAAATACGGCAATGAAACGAAAATCAGTTTTTTTATTTATATGTTAGTATATTTTAAAATGATGTACGTAAAAATCAATTGAATTATCTTGTTCGTGTTACAGGTGTGGCATAACTTCGTTAGCAGGGTGGACAGAGGAACGGAACGTGTCTGGAGCGGCTTGGCGTTTTGAACGAAGGTACCACACCGAAGAAGAACTCTGATTACCATCTTATTCCCCCCCCCCCCCCCTCGTGTACAAGTTTTAAACCTGCCCCCTAAATTATCCCCGCAGCTTGATAACTCACGGTTCTGTAGTGCTCCAGTTTCTAGTTTTTCTTTCTATATCGATGAGTCGAGTGTGATAAACGGGCAAAGGAACGGGACAAGAGTATTAAAGAGTATACATAATTTGATGATACGCTAAGTGATTCACGGTGATGTTGGTGTGATACAAAGAGTGTTGCGCGCGCGCGTGTTGTCCGAGAGTGAGTGTGAGGAGGGAGGAATCGCGCCGGAGGGAGGTGATACTATATGTATAAATAATAGAAATTTATTCATGTATATGTAAGGACGTGTGCCAGTGTGTCCGTACGCAGGTATTCGAGTACAAAGAAAGAAGAAGAAGAAGAAGAAAGGAAGAAAAGAAATCCAACTATTAAAAGTGAAGACAAAAAGGAACATATAGTTTGCCAGTACGAAGAGGAAAAGGAAGAAAGTAGGAGAGGAGAGGAGTAGCAGTAGGTGGAGAATAAATAGAAAACCCTGCCTAACGATCAAAGACTAAGAAACGAAGAAGTGTGAGGACACGCAAGGGAAAAAAAAAGACCGAGGTGGCATTAGAAGGTGGGCCAGGTGGGACAGTAGCATGAGTTCGTACTTCGCGAATTCGTACATCCCGGACCTGCGTAATGGCGGGGTGGAACACCCGCATCAGCATCAGCAGCACTACGGTGCCGCCGTCCAGGTGCCCCAGCAAACGCAGTCGGTACAGCAGCCATCTCAGCAAACCGGGGATCCATGCGATCCTAGTCTCCTACGTCAGGGAGTGCCTGGCCATCACTATGGGGCCGCTGGTAGCCAGCAAGATATGCCTTATCCGAGGTTTCCTCCGTACAATCGGATGGACATGCGGAACGCGACCTATTATCAGCATCAACAGGAGCACGGCAGCATGGACGGGTTGGGTGGTTACAGGTCGACGTCCCCGAGCCCCGGTATGGGCCACATGGGACACACACCGACCCCGAACGGACATCCGTCCACTCCTATTGTCTATGCGAGTTGCAAGCTTCAAGCGGCCGCGGTCGATCATCAGGGTAGCGTACTCGATGGACCGGACAGCCCGCCATTGGTCGAGTCGCAGATGCACCACCAAATGCATTCGCAACATCCTCACATGCAGCCGCAACAGTCACAACATCAACAGCAGCAGCAGCAGCATCAACATCTTCAGGCGCAGCAGCAGCACATGATGTACCAACAGCAACAACAAACGCAGGCGGCGTCGCAACAATCTCAGCCTGGCATGCATCCGCAACAACAACAGCAACCTCAGCAACACCAAGGGGTGGTCACGTCGCCGCTTAGTCAGCAACAGCAGGCCGCTCCTCAAGGTGCGGCCACTGCCAATCTACCAAGTCCGCTCTACCCGTGGATGAGAAGTCAATTCGGTAAGATGGACTTTCAATGTAGATGCTCAAAATGTCTGTTGCGTGCGTTAAAACCGTGCAAAAGTATATACAAATTCATTGATGTCTCTGATGGATATGATATTACTCATATTACTATAATACGCGATGTGCTATATCGAGAATTTGAAATCTCTTGAAATACACAAAATAGTTTTAGCTGAATGAGAATAATAATCGAATTTAGTGAAAGAATTTTTCACGGTAAATACTGTCCAGTAGAATCATTCGAGAACGTTACCTGGTCTATAAATTTAAAGGATTAGGAAGGCCAGTAGAGTAGTAAAAATCGAGAAGCAACCATGTTGAATCTTGCATTTGCATGCGAATTACCCTGCTTGTTACCTCTATTTCTAAAATTGTACAATGAACGTTACTTCGAAGCAAAGAATCTTCCTATCTCGGAGTGACAAAAAGAGAAGAAAAAGAAAGAAATAAGAGAAATGTTACATTCGTATAGTCGAAGAGGAGATAATACGTGAGGCGGTTGTCGAAAATAGGCTCAAGGATTTTCCCGCGTGACCAAAAGGTTCGGGTAGAAAGCAAGATTTCTAGAGAGGACGGCAGGTAGTCGGCCGCTTTCAGATTTATGCAACAGTAGGTAAAACTAGACCACATTCGTACGGTTCGCAAGCCAAGATTGGCATAATGTCTCCAGTTTCTAGGTATACCGACATCCCGAGTTATTTATTGCCCTGACCTTTTAGCTCTCGCTGGTTTCACCACACGTAAGCGTATACCTCCCCATAAAAGTTCTCTTGCTGACTGTGCCCGTGTTGGCTCCACGGCTTGGCAGAGTCTCCGCTCATCCACTTTTATTCCCATGATAACTCGCGGCTGCTTGCTTCCACTCAATGGTATGCTGAACTAGTTCGCTTGTTTTCACTCACCTTCCCTCGTCTGTCTAGTTGGACAGGAATCTAGTATATTGAACGGCTACTGCTTCTTCTTTCTAAATAAATGCTTTCTGCGAAGACGAGGGCAATTTCTATTTAGAATTCGTTCTATTTGACGAAATTCCAGCCTCTTCGTGATCTTTATGAAGCTGAGCGTAATATATTCAAGGGAACAAGAAATACCACCTGCTTTTCAAATATAGGGTTGTAGCGGAAGAAAAGATTTAGGAAATCTGCTGGAGTCGACCGTGACTGCAAAGAATCGCACGGGTAATTTCGGAATAATGAGTTGGGAATTTATGGCAGCAATAACCAAGTGATAATAGCCGTTTTCTTTAACCCAGAGGTATCTGTCCCGGGTTGGGTAAGAGCACAGGTTCCGGCGCTCCACTGTGCTTGCTCTTATTTTCTTCACCCTTCCCCCGATTCTTCAAATCCGAGAAAATGCCGCAACCTTGCAAAGTCAGGCTCCCTCGACCCCTTTTCCTTACTACCTTAGCACGTTCAGTTGCTCGATGAACTCTGTTCAAGTTAAATCTTCGCTTCTTCAACTCGAATTATTGCAAGTACTTACTTACATATATCGACTTTCAAGATGTGAATTTTTTTGCTGCTCTTATAAAATCGTTCACAAGCTGCCACCTGTTCTTTACTGGATATTTTTCACGTAAGTGTAATTCGAATTTTTATACGCTTTTTACTGTTTATTTTTCACATTGGATATGGAGAATGTAATAATCTTACGAAACCATCTCTCGGTTCAATTCGAAAGCTGGTACCAACCTGCTTGATTCGCCGATAAACGGTGTGGTACACGAATGACGAGACTGGTCCATACTCTTCGTTGCCAGTCAAAAGAAGAAAGAGGATCGAGTGCCTGAATCTGCTCACAGATGTCGGCACGCTTAAGTCTTTCCGATGGGTTGTCCAACAATATATGTATTCGTTCTTCGTGGTTTATTTAGTAACCGTATTGATTTCATACTATCTTCGCTATATCTTTTCATAAGTAAACAAAGATGATTCATATGGAAAGCACGATATCCATTTACACCATCTATCCTCGAGCAAATCTTACAGAGAGAATCTTCTATGATCATTTAAAACCAATAAAATATGTAGCTTTGTATCAATAATTCTCTCGGTTTAACCATTATAAACATAGTTCCGTGTTGTATATGTGTATTTCGATTCCACACGATTCCATCCATCGTGTATTTATTAGCCATTCGAAACAAGATCAATCGGCTCTCAGATCAGAGTCGATGTATTCTAACAAACATCCTTCATATCTGGTTTCGATACTAATTCGATCTATGATTATCCACGAGCATTCGTTCTTCTCTGTTTAACACTGTTCATGAGGTTTGCCACTCGATCGTATTACCCTTACAGGTCTACCAATCATGATAAACCTCATATCAATTTATCTAGCTATCCATTCGTGGCCGTGGTTGCCTGTTTCTTTCCACGTTGCAAAACACCAGCTGAGCTAAGCGTGCTATAAGCAGGACTCCATGAATAATGCATGGCTCAATTTTATAGATGCAGGTGCTCTCCCGGGCATTTGCCCGGTGAAACCGCCGAGATTCCCTGGCACCTTACGCGGGACATTTGCGTTACATAGGTTAGGAAATTCCGGCATAGTTGGCTGGCTCGCGAAACCCCGGCATGCGAGTGCGCATCGGTGTCGTTTACTGCCGAACATCATGAAACGCTTCGTGAACGTGCACAACTTTCATCGTGAAAGCTTCTTCTATATACAATGCCCCTTTGCTCCGCCTTTGATTTCTTACGACGACGATTTTTATTAAATATCCCTAGCCACCTGTCGAGTCACGTGACAGCTTCTGTCGCATTACCAGTCCTAACCATTGCATGATTAGCGTTTTTGTTAAGGTATAGAAGGATTCGGAAATACAAATAGTTTACTTTATTTCACACGCAACGGCTATACGTATATATTACACTCTGAAGGCATCGATAACCTACTCGCACGCACGCTTGTTGTCAACCGACTCCTCTAGTCGACCTCTGACGCTTACACACACATTCACATGTACAGTGTAAATGTATCATCTACCTAAGAGTTTTTATTATTCTTCGAAATGCCAATATGTGTTACAATCCACGATAATTCCTGTTCGTTCCGAGAAAAGGTTAACGAAAGTAGCCAAGGCAGTTAAATCGGAAAAGAAAAATATTTGAAAGTGAAATTCATTCAGGCAAATCATTCATTTTCACAATCAGTGTATCTCAAGGAAATTTAACATCTTTGCTAGTAAATATTGTTTTACGTGAAACGTTATGAGCTAGTGTAAATAATGTCCACGATTTCGTTAGCGATTAATAGCTGCGGACGCGAACCATGTTTTCGTTGGAGATACGTAATTCTGTCGACGTTGCAAGTTCTCTCATCCGAAGTTTGCGGTTTACGCCGACACTGAACTTCGGTAAAATTGTTCATTGTCATTCGTATCCTGCATTCGCATGCATGCATGTACTCACATGCATAAACTTTCATTGATTAGCATTTTCTTTTTCAAATTAATTCGCCAAGCAGATAAAATTAGAACCAATTGCGGAGAATGATAGTATTCGGGGTTCGTGATCAAGTTAATTAGCTGGATGGAAAAAGAAAACGCGAAAATTAGCTTGCGCAGGCTTATACGGATTCGACGATCGGTAATTGCGGTGTAACAACTGCAACAGCATACGCGTTATCTCAGTTTATTCCGCGAAACGCATTATCATACGAAAAAATATAATATTTCTCGTAGCCAGGGCCCATGAAACACCATCGCGATACCATAAAAATAACATACAATGAAGTTATAATTCAGAGGTTGCAGGCACCGTGACGTTTCCACCATTCCACCGGATCTTACATTATAAGACAAGCAAATTTTTTATCCTTTTTCGTCATCGCTATTCTTTCGAAATCAAACTCGGAACGAAATTCTGATTCAACGCTGATCGATTGTAATTATGTGTCGATATTGCGTCGTCGAACGTGGATCCACGTGAATTGGTCGGTTTGGTAGAAAGAAAAAGCCTATCGATATCGCTGATGCTTTTAATACGTAAGATAATTGCGATCCTTTTGCCTGAAAAGATTTATGGTATCGAGTTCCTCCGGTTCTGCTTCGTCTCCCCTCCTCCACTTCGTCCCTTTTCTCCCCCTCACAAATAAGCATGCAGCGGTGCAGTTATACATAGGTGTGAGGCTTCCGTTATTGCGTACACGTGTACGTGCTACGAGCGCCACATTTCTTATGTAATCCGAGCACTGACACGAATGCTTAGCGGACGAACAAAGTACCACGGCGAAGAAACCGCACTACCGTCGAATTAATCGCGCGAAATATCTACGTAAATGGCCAATAACCCGTGCGCGTAATGAGGAATTAAAATGGCCCCTACTCCGCTCCCTGCTTCGTTTTATTTCTCCTTTTTCCTCCCACCTTTTTTTTTCTTTTTTTTCATACGACTTGGCTAATTGAGGGCGCAGATTTATAGACTGGACACCGTTTGTTCATCGAGGCACGTGGCCGCGTTTATCTTTATCTTTACCAGATATTAGCGCGTATCTTTTAGTTATTTGTTTTTTTACAGGTTCCTAACCTCTTCTCGTTTTTTCACCTTATCTTCCTATGTATAGTGGATTTCGATACATAGCAGCGCTGTGATTTTTTAAATTGAGTATATAGCAGCCTTAACTGCGGGCTACTTGCGATGCAGATATTTCACGTTTATCGCGTTGTAAGATATATTCGGGTATTATTATTCCATCAAACTAGCCCTATTTTTGCACGGCCAGTTTACTATCACGCAATTACACGTTACGTTTTGTTCTACAAAATAAAACGTCAGACGCTTACGGTAGTAATAATCTACTTTTCAAGTTGAGGTTAGGAAAATCTGCAACACGCCATCTAAATGGAAGAGCGCGTGTGGCGATAAAAATTCTTTCGCTTTTTCGTCCAAAATGAAATTTTCATTTAAAAAAAGCACAATTAGGTCGAACTTCGATGCTTTCTTGCTCAAAGATATCCGAAAAAACGCACGAGGGTTAAGCGCAACCGCTCAACACCTGTAACCCTTTTCCCTCGATATGTGGGAAAGATAAAAAAAAGTCCCTAGATACCATGTGGCAGGCGTAGAGTTTTAATCTGCGTCTGTGCTGGCGGGGGTCGTGGCGATCAACATTCACATCTCGGAACGCGTTTCGTTCTAGTTCGCGTAGTGTCAGACACCAGAGATTGGTGTCCGAAACGATGGCGGCTTCGTGAGATATTCAAAAAGAGATGGAACCCAAAGAGGCAAGAGAGGAGGAGCGTCGAGGAAATGACGTGAGGTCGAGAGACAGAAAAGGAGAAGGCGAAGGAACGTGGTATACGGTGAAACAGAGAGGGAGCAAGTCGACCGGAGGAGGGCGTAGAAAACGTTGACGATGATGGATGAGGCCACAGAAATCCTATGTCCGTTTGCTTTTTGGGCCGCCGCCATAAACTCCTGAGACAACTATGGACGATAGCCGTTGGGATATGGGCTGCCTCACCCATCGAGCCTGCAAATGTGTGGAAATTGGGGCGAAAAGGGTGTAAATCAATGATCTTCTTACGCGTATGAACTATAGTTCTTTTTCTACGATCGCTGGGAAGAGCTCTTAAAATTCTGGAAATTTAATATCAAGCAGGAATTTAATATCGGTTAAGAATTCCAGATTTTTAACATGTTTGCTTCAGTCGTTATTCCTTATCCGTAAGATAACGCGTTAAGACACTCCCAGTTTCAATATATTCGCTTCATTTGTCACTGCTAATTCGCCAGATAACACATTCTCTGTGGTGAATTTTAAGATTCCCAGTTATCTCAAACCTTATCATCGTCTCTAGTTTCTCTGCGATAACTCGATGCACGAGCAGATGTAAACAAAGGGGCTGAGGGGACGATCGTAGATAAAGTAGAACACAACCAGCAAATCCAATAATTTTCTCTACAGATGCATACGTCGCATCGGGCCCATTCTCGCTGCTCATTATCTCGACCTTCTGGCGCTCTCCTCGGGGCTCTCAGACTGCGTCTCCTCGTCCGGTTCTGTCTGTTCGTCTGCGGTCGAAAGGCAAAAAAAAAAAAAGAAGAGAAAAAAAGAAGAAGGTGAAGGAGAAGAGGGAAGGCCTGCTATCAGATACTCTGCTCTCCTCGAGGGCTTCTAAGACCCCTCTATGAGTGTCAGTCGACTTGACGTTCTTCTTACTCCGGCGGCGACTTCTGTTGAATTCCTTTTTCTCTCTCGTCCTTTGCGAGTGACGCTGCGCAGGTGGCTGTTCCAAGCTTACGATGCTTCCACTTGGTCCAGTTTCCTCAAACGAGAACAATCGCGTCCAGCTTGCAGAGGAAACTAAACCATAGTGATCGCAGTGGATAGGGCGAGCTGTCTCTGTTCTTGAAATATTTTCCTGTTCATCGGTGATTACCAAAGACGCGTGCAACGTCCATGGCTTTGTTTTTAGATCGCAGATGCAGGAAGTTGGCGAAGCTTGGAACGCGACCCCGCGGATACCCGCGCCGATGCATAAACAACCGACGAAATTCCTGAACGAAGTTTGTCTTGACTGCGTGGCGCGACCCCTACGCTCGGGCCGTGCTGCCTGCCGGTCCTTTTGCCGGGGAAAAAACGTCGCCTCCCCCCTTCGGGCGAAGAAAGTTCAACGAAAACAACGTGACATAAAGCAGCCTAGGACGGAAATACAAAAAGCAAGACGGATTGCCGGGCTTAAAATATATGGAGAGTCAGACAGAGTTGGGCAACCGGCTGCAAGTTCGATCACGTGTTCAGGATTAAAGAGACGCGCGCTATTTCGACGCGAACGTTCAGCAGTTTCTGTATTTCGCTCGAAATCCGCCAACGTGTTTAGGCAATATTTTTCTCACCTATTACAACATACTAACGGCAACAGAGTTGAATGAATCGGACCAAGGCAACTGAATCTTCGGGATACCCGTTCTGGAAGGTTTTCCAAGGTGGTTCACCGGATTCCACGCAATTAATCTGAACCTCTGTCAGCGACGTGGACCGGTCATATAATCCGAGAGGCTGGTGTAGCGAGAGTGCCGCGTAGGGAGGCAGGAGAGAGGGCGAGCGATAAAATTAATGGGATATCTAGGGTATCTAATCGAAGAGCATTTCAAGGCCTGGCCTTAAGGTGGCCACGTAAAGCTTAGCTTAATTGGGCAGCGAGTGGTGGCCGCGCCTTATTAGCGGGTTACAACATCCGGCTAGCTGTTCATCTGAAAAGTCCTGCATGTATCCTGCGGCGGGTCTGAAAGACCAGTCGGTCCGCAGAGAAGCGACAGAGAAAGAGAGGGCAAAGAGAGAGAAAGAGAGAAGCGGAGCAACTAGCCTATAATAAGCCGTACGGTTGTGTACGTTCTGTTCTGTTCCGTTCCGTTCCTTCATGCTGCGCCAGTGAAGGCAGACCCATAAATCTCTCGGGCATACTCCAGGGGACATTTGATCCTTGCGTAACCCAACGCCGTTAATTTATTGCCCCGCGTTTAAAGTCACCTCCGTCCGCGAGAGAGCAACGGCTACGCCGCCATCAGAACGCCGGTTCAGCATAAACCGACGGTTGTGGCTAGCTTTTCTTGTTATCGACCTCTTTAACACGCCCTACACTTTGCTTCGTTCGCAACATCCATCCTTCGATCGAGAAAAAATTCCTGTTCGCGGCGTCGTTATATCGGAATCGAGGTTGCCCACACCTACGGAGACCTTGCGATACAGCGTTGTTTCAGCTGTTCGCTGTTCTTCCTTCTCGCGGTATTCCATTAGCAAAGAAAATCTCACACCCTCGCTATCTACATCGTGTTTCCCACGACGCGTTCCTACAATGAAAACGCCATTAATTTCTTTTCAGCCGGCCAGAATGTATACCGGTGATTAATTCGCCGGTGATGTTGCGCCCTGATAACGCTTTCACACCGTTTTCCAGGCACTCGGTTGCGCCAATACAATTCAAGCATTTAGTATCGCACCCTACGTTTCATACGCTCGTTCGAAGAAGAGGAAAAAGCAAAGGAAATGTTCATCGAACATTTTACAAGATAATTCGACTGTAGACTGTCGTGGCTTCTATCTGTTCGCTAAAACTACTGTTTAGGTTCTTATATCGTTTGCTGTAATTTGTCACGTGGTCGCTATGAACGTGTATTCTTATCCTTAGCACGTGAACTTCCTCTTGTGTTTCACTCCAACGTATTTCCCTTGTCCTTGCAGGTCGAAAATTCGAATAGCTCGTTTTCCATAAGTTACAAGTTTCCATAAGTTTACAAGGCGATTAAAGTTTCTGTTCACGTTGGCCATCGGACGTCTGTTTAATTAAGCTCGCATGTTGGACGCATGACGAGAAAAAGCCCGACGTCTAATTCAGCGGGCGGACAGGGCCTAATCAAGATTCGAGTCCTCGCCGCTGGAATCGATCGTCTTCGAAACAGACAGCTGCATACGTAAGTCGAGAGGATATTGCCAATGTCTTTGCGCTGTCTTGTTGTTAGGATAATAGTTATCGTTCGTTTCTGATTGTAGCATTTGCATGGCATTATAATATCGTCGCTATCTGCTTTACTATGAATACTCTTCAATTTCCAATGCAATCCACGCTAATGACAAATTATTCTTGAACCGAGAGAAGATCCTCTTCTACTATTTGGCGTTCTTCGTTATAGAAATCTGATTGGTCGATCTACGTCGTATGTATTGCCCTCTATGGCATACGCTAGCCACGTGAACGTTGAGGATTCTCTTGCAATTAGGCAATGAGAGTGTTATCGATAAAGAGGCACGAACTAATCGGCACGGAGCAGCTCGAGCGTGACTCGACACCGTTTCATTATTCCGTGAACGCTTTGATGATCTTCTGGGTTAGACGGCGTACACCGTCTTCAAGAGGCACCTTCATTAACCGGCTGACGAATGAACATTAATAAGCCGGGCTTCCAAGTGGAGGCGCGTTCGCGCGCGACTCATCAGCCTCTTTGATGAAACCCGAGATCTATGTTTATCCCGGGCATCCTTTGATTGGCTGGCTAGGACTCCAATTTTGCGGTTTTGAACACGGCACGGCGTACAAACTCGTCGCTGATTGCCCCAGCGTCTGTAAATTGGGCATCAAAGAATGTAGGTAATATTAGAAAGTTTAATTCTAATGTATTTTTAAAAGCGCAGTTTACTCCGGCCGCTGAAGGATTCCAGCAAAAACTGTAGGCTGTGATGCTGAGTAATTGTTCGCCAACAGGCAGCGAATCAGAGGAAGCTAGGCGAAATGGTTAAAAGTTATAAGAAAACGCTAGAGATTGGTATGTTGTTAATTTGAGAGCGTAGCCCGAGGGAGAGAGAAAGAAAAGGAGGAGAGGGCATGTTCCCAGAGTTTCTCTCCTTCCCTTGGCGCGCTGCTCTTCGTCCGGTCGAGCAACGCTTGGAACCCTCCAAGAGAAGAGAAGAGAATCTCCTCTTTCTCTCTCGCTGTGGAGGAGAGTCGCCATCCGTCTTCATCGGCCGACAGCGCGACGGGCGGCGTTTGCCTCGAATGCTCACCAAGGAGTTTTCTTCTTCTTCTTCTACTCCTCCTCGTACTCCACCTCCTCCTCCTCCTCTTCCTTCTTCTCGCTGCTGCTCATCCCTTCGCCCCCTCTTCTTTTTTCTCTCCCTCGTACCACTCTGAAATATTCTCCTTTTGCCCTCTTGCACTCGTGTGGCAACAGCTAACCTAACCCTTTGAGATTATGTCTGGTGAGAGAGTATGCATACACATATACCTGGCCACCGCGCAAGTACCAATATAAACACGGACACGCGGTCCCAGACGTTGCTTCCATACACAGAGTCCAGCTGGTTTTCTGTGTACGTCCGCGCTTCTCCCTTTCCCTTGCTCCCTTGGCAAGTACAATTAATATTCTTGTTCGGGATTCGTGTACCGCCACACCGAGCGCAGATCATGTCACGGATATCTGTAAGGTATCTATCATACGCGGAACTGCGCCTACGAACCGGCGGCCGAGAGCTTTTTCTTCCTTGGACAGACATTTTTGTTTCGTCCCGAGCCCGTAAAAACTTTCCCGCGTGCCAAAGCAGGTTGCAGGCCGTGGCGTTCAATAAATATCTCAGATTGCGGCCTCGAGCTCTCCCTGCCGAGTATACGCGCCTCTAACCAAGCCTCCGTGTCTCCCATCATCCTCTTTCCCTATGCCATGGCTATTTCCAATGGATCGGGATGTCGCTGAACGCCAGAATTCGGCAATTCTTCTATTGTCTTTCTTTTTCTTGAGTTTTTTTTTAGGATTACACTGGAACAAATGTCGACAGTACAGAAGTTATTCTTATACCGAGTTGGAATCGTTCTGAAGAGGTTAGGATCAGACTGTATAGTTATCAAGTTACTCGGTAGCAGGATAATTAAGAAACAAAACTATTTCCAGTGATCGGATCACATTGGTATTGGCTTACAGTGGTCTTCTTACGTTTTAGCGAGAAACCAAGTTTCTTGGAACGACGTCGAAATTAGAGCGCGCATAATGTTCGAGTATTATGCGAGCAGTTTTGAAACCACAGTACGTTTCAAGGGTAATTCGCGTGCACATGCGTCCGCGCAGTGTCTGTGAAATAAAGAGGAGGAATAAAAAAGAAGAACAAGTTACGGGGGTTACATGTAACGTAGGATCGATCGTAGGATCAAGGACGCGAGTTGGTCTACATCGAACCTGCTCGTAAGAGACCTGGCGGTGAAGGAAACGGACGCGTAGCCTCGATTCACGCCAGATCTCTGACGAGTATATATTCGTAGCCAGGGAAAAAGGAGGAGAAACGCGAGACTAACGAGGAATCCGCGCGGTGATTTCCATGTTTCAGAGAGGAAACGAGGCCGGCAAACGTACACCCGATACCAAACCCTCGAGCTGGAGAAGGAGTTCCACTTCAACCGATACCTGACCAGGCGGCGGCGCATCGAGATCGCGCACGCACTCTGCCTGACGGAACGGCAAATCAAAATCTGGTTCCAAAACAGACGGATGAAATGGAAGAAGGAGAACAAGACGAAGGGCGAACCGGGCTCGGGCGACGGCGACACTGAAATCTCGCCGCAGACATCGCCGCAGGGTTGAGAGATCCCCGAGGAGTGGAACTTCCAAAGAGGTCTCATCTCTCTCAGGGTCGTTAATACCTTGTTTCCAGCACTACCTCCTCCCCCTACACATACATACACATATAAACACATCTGCCCCTACCAGCCCCGTCAGGTCCCCATGCTAGCCCCGCCGCCCCCCCCCCCCCCATGCAAGCCCCGATACATCTCCAAATATCAAAGCCCCCAAAACACCCACACGCCCAGCCCACCCCAAGCCAACCCACCATCACCCCACTCATACAGCAATGACGCTTATTTTGTCGTGTTAATCAAGTTGCTCGTACCAAAAAAGGAGAGGACAACGTAAGAGGGATAAACGGGATAGAGACGATCGTGGAAGAGAAATGGACGTTGCCGACAGTGTGGATAGAAGTGAAGACGTGAACAGAACGATGACAAAGGGATGAAAGGATAAGGAGCGAGATTGCGCGCGCCAGACAGAGCTGAAAAGAGAAGGAGAGGGTAGGAGAAGAGAAAGAGGGAAGGGAATGCGAGATAAGGCGAGGAGGTTCGAATGGAAAAAAAGGTGCAGAGGGGACATGGAACGATGGAAGAGGAAGGAAAGGGAACCGGACGCACGAACGAGTCGGATGAAGATTTATAGGGACGCGCGATCTTCTAATAATCACGTAGTGGAATGTCGAAGAAAACGGAGAAGAGCGAGAGGAATTGGATCGGATCGGAGGAAAACTGGATCACATGCTAATCAGAACCGCGTTAACCTCTATTACATTTAATCGAATGTAATTGTACTAAAGCCTATAATGCTAGAGATAATTTGGCAGAGAAAGAACGACAGAGAGAGAGAGAGAGAGAGAGAATGTGCGTGAGTGTGTGGTAAAAAAGGAGCGAGAATGAGCGAGAAAGAGAGGAACAAATATAAGTACTTTAAAACGCGAGTGTCACGAAAGTTACGAATCGGTCCTTGTAATTGTATAGTAGAGTATGAATGTGCGCCTGTGAAGACGTGTAAAGTGATATATATATATATATATATATATATATATATATATGTGTGTGTGTGTGTGTGTGTGTGTGTATATATATATGTGTATATATATATACATATAAATATATAAATATATATATATATATAAAAGAAGCAAAGAGAGCGAAAGTGCGAGGTATGCAAATTTTATCGAGCGAATGAGAATGATGAGCGATGACGAGCGATATGGTCGTACGGATCCAGCGATGGTGAATGTTTCATGGATTAAACGTTGTATTCGCGTGGAAAAAAATTATCCGTTAGGAAAACGTTTTATTATTTATTCTCTTACACGTCGTACACGCGTAGAGTTCGTAGTGCGGTTAGGTCGTAAAAAGAAAGAAAACACTAGCGAAAAAGGACGGTCGTCCAGTCGTGTCTCTATTTAGCGAGTAGATGAACGGTTTAGTGTTCTTTAGAAGATCGTTTAGATAGGTTTTTCTCTATAATACCGCGGTGGCTCAGCGAGGGTTATTTAGTAATCGCGAACGTGCCAAGTGTGATCTTCGAATGTGTGTTTCTCCAGTGCCGGGAGGATTCGATATGGAAATGCGGAGACGAAGAGAGAACGGAACGCAGAGGAAGTTCCGGTAGAACGGCTGCACACTTAACGTTATCTCTGGTTAAAGAACGAAGGTTGCGAATGAATTAAACAGAGAGGACGGAGCGAAGGAGAAAAATCAATGCGATATTCGATTACGTTGTCGTGAAGCCAGTGAAATATCAGTGTGTGCTTGTAACGCAATCCGTTGAATTCCAGTGATATTACGGTGATCCATCGGATCTGTCGATTCGCCAGTAGTCTTGGCCAATCACGAATACGTCGAACGAAACGGGGGATCCTTTTCTCCGGAAAGTGTGCTGATCGAATGAATGAAAACAGTGCTGTAGGAGTGCGCAGGCCTCCGCCGGAGCAGAATCCAATCGACTTGACATTTCTTCATCAGTGTCGTCGTAAGGTCAGTTAAAAAATTCTATGCTTACTCGCACTTTAGTGTATGTATGTTTTTGTCCCGTCATTATTGCAATTTTTTCCTCTTTAAGCGTTCCGTCATTCTCTTCCAACTGTTTTTTCTTTTACAACTATTATCTCGAGTTTATTCTTTCGATCGCATACTGCTTGAAGAACATGTCAAAATGAACCATCTTTGTTTATTCTCGTCGGGTGCGTAGCTAAAAGATTACGGGTAATATATCGCTGTGTATTATAATTATACATTTTTTTTTTTGCAAGCAAAAATACCGCGGCTACTTGAGTAAAAAGGTGTTTCCCAACAGTCCGGACCGATTGTGTCAACAGACAAATTAGCTTTCTTGTCATAAATATATTTTTTACTGCTTATCTTATATTCAAGATATTCAAATTGCATTTCGATTTAAAGGAGAGATTTATAATGTTTACCATTCGAATACATTACAATATACTTAAGAAAATCGCGCATTTTGTTGCAAACACCTTTCATCAACGTAGATGACGCGTCCGACTATTTTAAAAAAAACGTTTTGCGTATTTACGCAACAGTATTTGCGTTCGCCTTGTAAATATTCGAAGCAACGGTGAAAAAATGTAATTCTTATCAGATAGATCCTTGATAGAACCAAAATTCGAGGGATCTTCAGGGGCGAGTGACCATTAAAAATTTACTACTGCTCCGCGAGATACGAGGCCAAGTTACCAAGTGATGTAATTCGTAACATATTTTTGGAATAGGATGCTTTCGGCATGAAACCGCTTGGCACCTTAACAGCGTTTCTAGGAAGCAGAGTTGTCGATCGAAAACGTTATCCTTAATTCAAAGCATCCATCTTTCTTTCAAGTAAAAAAGATATTCAAAAAGAGCAGAAAAGTTTCTTCAAAAGACTGTACCCTTCAAGTTTACCGTATGTTCAATCAAAATTTTCATTCGTGCATATCTAAAGAAATTATTCTTCTGAAACAAAGATACAACATCAAAATGGCTTTTTCGTTTATTTGCAAGCAAGTAAAAAGATTTTCAAATGAAATTTAATAGACTTTTTATCCTTTCAGTTTTGTTATTAATGCACGGTCACTAGTCACATGTTTGAACGCATGTCCATTGTGACCCCAGTTTTCTTTCCTTGCATGTTTGTTGAAATGTAAAACGAGTCTATTCAAATCTTCGCGCCAATAGAAACTGCGTTAAGTGTGCCAAGCAGTGGCCAAACGCACCATCTGTCCGGGCCGGTCGATAAAAATGCTTGCGATCGATGACTGATCGATAACGCCGGATTGTGACCTGGCCGATGACATCATCGTGTCTACCTATCGAGCCGAGGACACGTCGGAGAACTCTGCCGCGGCGAATTCTTGTGCTGTGTTGTAAAACTTAGATTGACATAATTTAGTTTATACCTTGTATACACGCAATTTAATGATATACGTAATAAACGATAATTAACGAATACGTAATAATGTATAAACGATGACGACGATGAAAAGGCGGTATTTAAATGAAATGGACAAAAACAGAAAACGATAAAAAAAGAGAGGGGGAAGGTAAAGAAGAATATAAATGTACATAGGAGGAAATAATCTGGGGATTTCGCGAAATCTCGTTTACATGTAGATCGCACGGGTTCGAAGAATGTTCCCGTGGGACGCGGAACGATGTCCCGCGAACTTTCTTCCGGCCCGTCCTCGCATTAATGGGGAAAAATAAAAAGGAGAAACGATCATGAAAAAGAAAAAAAAATGGAAAAAAAATTGGAGATATATGAAACTGATATACGTAATACATGGTCCAGCTCGCGCACGCGCATCGATTGGGCACCGGCCGGCCTTTCTTTCTCGAGAGATTTATTTATATATAACTTTTTGTCCTTGAGGAGCAACGAACTGTGAAAAACGGAAGATCGTCGACGATCGCTCGCTGTCTTTTGCGGACGGTTATTCTTTTTTCGGGGGGAAGCGTGGAAACCCGTATGTTTACGGTCAGAGGTCGTGATTCTAAATTGCTCGGGCAAATTGGCGTCAATTAAGCTCGATAGCCCGTTGAGGGCCTCCGCGTCGTTGTCGGTATATATGGGTTTTCGTGAAAGTTTTAACGAAAGAGGAACACTGGCGATAAATAACAAATCTTTGATTCTTGTTCTGATCTACTTACCTCGAATTATTACATGTCCTTTTTACCTTTATGTCATTTCATTGTTCAATTATGTTCAGGTCAAGCAGTCGTGTATAGTTTTGCGGGTTAGGATAGGATTATCTTTGCCTTGTCGTTTACATCGAAAGATATTTATAAGAAGATATTTATATACACTATTATGTTTGTTATTGCGTTTAACGCAAACTGTCGCACTTTATTTGTTTAATCATTAAATATTTTCAAAACATTTATAGTATATGTGTATGCAACTGTCAACCATGAATATTTTTGTTTCGCCGTTTTCTCACCAGTAGCTCTGTCTGTCAATCGATATCGATTTCGATTAGTTGTTCTTTGTCATTCGATTCAGTTTTCGACTCGCACGTCGCGTTGGTTAGCAAATTTTCTTCCTTTCTTGTCGAAAAATAAAGCGTCTCCTTCTGTGTTGTCGATCACAATGTTTGCGATAAATCGATTAATCTCATATCGTTTGGATATTGTTTTTGCGCGTTTCGCGGTAGATAAGTGAGACATGTGTTAATTCTGACTGCATTAATCAGTGATACCATCTATGTAGGCCAGGTAATGGCCGGCATTGAAGCGTAGGGTGCGGCTTTCGAGACAAAGGAGGTATTTATTACTCTTGCATCATAGTATCAACTGTTACGACACGGTGGTCAACAGTGCAGGCGAAATTTCACGCATAAATGCCTGCTTGACAAACCGTTTTCGCAGAGACTTCTCGCCGGGCACTACATAGGTTAGCTACATTAATTCTCGTTGAATGTTTAGTTGATTGGCAAAAACACGTTCACATTGTTGTGTCTCAATTCATGGTAGCATATGTTCATAGCAGTAGGTCAAATCAATCGATCAGAAATTTTCTTATTACCGTTCTTGCTTACTCAAGGTCCTGCTGGGTGTGTAGGAACAAGAAAAATTTGTTTGGTCTTTATTGGTAAATTTATCACCGGTATTTCTCTTTCCAACGATCATTCGTGACACGTGGAAAAACAGAATTGTGCAATAATTACGCGTCACCGTTCAACGCACGCATTACTCAGAGTTCTATATTTATTTAATCACCCATAGTTTAGGTAAAATGCAATTTTGGACGAAAGGGATGAACACAAAGATTTTTCTAAAAAAAAAAAAAAAAAAAAGAAAAGAAAATCAGTGAACGTTATGAAGTTTGTTACATGCCGCGAGCGATCGCCGTGAACGCCAGTTTAGCTTAAAGTGAAAATTTTGTATCCATCGGATAGCGAACACACACTACTACTTAGAGTAAATATATATGTATAAATGCGGCAAAAAAAGAGAGATAAGGCGGAAAAGTGAATTCCTAGCGTTAACTGGAATGTGTAAAATGCAAATTATATATTTTATCTTTACTCTTATATAGTCGCGTAAAAATTAAACAGATATACGTAATTTAAACAAGAGTGAAAAAGAAAAAAAGAGAAGAAAGATGCGAGAGTACCGTGATTGTGTGTAGAGGTAAAGCGAAGAGGCAAGAGGATTAAGTGGAGGGGAGTGAAGTTAGGAGGAAGAGAAAAATAACGATAGCAACATGTGCGTACGTACGAAGTGAGTCACTAAGCTAGCGCTTAATCGATAAGGTTAACGTCTAAAGCCTAAGTCTTAAGATGATAATTAAATAGAATTAAGGAAACGGGCATATCGGTTGCAGCGGGCGGGGGCGGTGGTCATGGAAAAAACGAAAGAAACATCTGGTCGAAAAAGTACTTTCGGTCGCCGTTCTATGTACCATGGGCAATGCGCAATTAAGTAACTAGCGTGGGGTTTGCGATCGTGTATATAGTCAGTGTCTATTTGGGGAGCTCGCAGACTCCACCTATCGGATAGAGGATTTAAAACGCTTGATAAGAAATAAGCAGCTTTTGGTATCCTCCATATTAATGTAGTAGTACCGCGTAATATTTATTGTTACTATATTGCGTGTAGCAAAATGGATTTCCTTTTGTTTTTCAATAATCGCCCAATAAATATTTTTTACTACATATATCGTGCGTGATTCAATAAAAATCTATATACGCTCTAAACATTCGTTGTTATTGTTTTAATATGATATTAACTTGTGAAATTCGACTTTGAATGTATATATCTACGATAGTACGAGGAATACTGTTGGATATATTTATTATATATTTTGAAGCTCATTTTTCCACTGGCTTACAATGTTCTCAAGTAGTTCGGTACGAAAAACTATATTATAATTGGTAAATAATTATAAACCACGTCCTCGCACGCCCATGCGCCGAAGAGTTCCTGACTACCTGTCAGTCTCCAGACAGGTGTCGTTAGTTTCGTATACCTTTCTAGGTACTGTATATCTATCAAAATATGTAAAGAGAAAGAGGAAGGGTAGTCCATCGCCTCTCTACTTCAGTCAAAGCGAAATCCATTATTCCGAGTGCTGTAACTTAAAAACGTTCATCATGCTGTACAATTCAATTAACCGTCTTTTATACGATACAAACGAAAACATAAAAAAAAAGGACTGACAGCCAAAACGAAAACACAATTAAAAATGGATTTACAACTTCATATCGGTAAAATAGAGGAAAATTTGCTACGCTCGATAAGGACATACGCGCCGTGATATCCCTAAACTTCTGTTCAATTACGTCGCTTTAATCGGTGTTTTTCTATTGGTTTTATTTTTGAAAAAGATCGTTGTATAGAAGTTGAGTACTTATGCTTTCGCCCAGCGTCGTATCGTCTGAATAAAAATGTCTGAATTAAATGTCGCGTTTAAAAATCTGGCTCGACGACTCGCTCACTATACATTCAACGCATTTGTAAATATACAGGTAATTGTAAAGTAACGGGTATTGCTTTTTTCGGCTGCAATTTGAAAAGTCGTCGTCATTGTTTCAGAAAAAAACTTTTTCCAATTCAACGAAAAGTTTCCTAGAACGCGCGGTCTCATTCGTAATAATTCCGCTGTGTGAAGACTGATAGACCCGGTAACACGCGACGAAAACGGTGTTTTACACGATAACAGTTTAAAACGTATCCGATTAAAATAGTATTGCGAGGTTCGTGTGCTACGAATAGAATTTCGTACATGTCGAGGTCGTCGTTTAGAGAATTGATTCAAGGTTTTTACTTCTAAAAAAAATTCTATCGGGGAAGAAAAAAAAGAACAACAGTACTTATCGAGGGTGGTCCGATTTTTGTTGAAACGCGGCGATGTAAGTCCTGTGTCACGGGCCACGCTGTTACAAGAGAAGCATTGTAAATAATTCCACGCGAACGAAATGGGCGCATCGACGAGGTTTTTTTTATCGGCGGGGCAATGTGAAAGGCGACGTCTGACGTCGTGGCATTGAATCGCGAGCCGCGACCACTGTATACGATACCGCGTAGGTAAAGTAGGTACCTGTTTAATAGACTAAAAGGATTACAAAGTAATGGTAGCAGAGAACTAATTAATTACTATTTATTGATACGGTACTGTAACGATATACGAGCAACGCCATGGCATACGGACGATTCGACCACCTCCGATGGTCTGGTTGCCTGTAACCGTGACGAGGAAAATAGAGTAAAAGGATGACAATATTATTAAGAGCTGCCACGTTGTCGTCCCCAGATGTATGTACTTGTGATCGCTCCAGTGTGTAGAGCTCTTATGCTTTGTTTTCAATAAAATCTCGAAAAACAATGAACATCACATTTTGTAGATATCTATTCCACATTTGTAGATTTCTCTGTATCATTATCTGTATTTATAGATATCGATACTTACGGATACCTATATTCACAGATTCATCCGTGCAAGTAGTTCGTACCAATGCGATTTTATGAATAGAGCTTAAGATATCGTAGTACTGGAATTATGTGCGTCATCTTCTTTTTGGCTACATCGACTGCACACTCGAGCCATCAGTGTTACGTGGACACATTGCTCCGACCGAACCGGTGGAACATTCATGTACATGTTATATTGTACAAGAACATATTACACACGTACACACACAACAACCGCGCACGGACGCACGTATACACATACGCAAGCAGTACACGCCCAACACACAAAAAAGACCGGGTACAACGCATTCGTTTGAAGCGGGTACGCGCGATGCGGAAGAAAAAAAAGAGAAACACATTTAGATAGGGGTGTGCCTACAGGCCGAAAAATATGTAGGCAACGCCACTTTACCGAAGTATAAGTGGAAAAGATGATATAAATAAAATAAATCTATATATATATATATATATAAATTATATATATTTAAATATAAATATGAAATATAAATATAAATATAAATATAATAGTATTACGAATTACGATAAACGTATATAATTATTTTGTAGTGTCCTGCATTATGTAAACTAAATGTACACATGAGAGAAAAAAAAATGTATGTCAGCGAACGATGTTGATTATAATGATAATGATGATGATAACGACGATGACGACGATGACGACGATGACGGCGATAATGATGGCGATGATGGTGACGACGATTACGATAATAACGATACGATTGCAATGACGAACGATATGCACGCGAATGAACTATGTATTATGAGTAATGACAGCGACGATGACGATGGGAAACGATAATAGTATTATACGCTATCATGTCGACGAGTCTAAACCGTATTGTATTATATTATATAAGAGTCTGTCCATATTAATAATAATTATATTAATTATAATAGCTGTGTTTGAAATCGAGAAATAAATTGTGGTTGAATATGAAAATCAAAGAGAGTGTGAAGCTCGGTTTTGGGCCAAAGACGTGTCATCCGGGATATATGGTTTTCTCTCCTTCAACTTTCGTTTCTACGTCCGACCGAACTTTATCGATCGAGTATACGTGTTTGAAAGCAGTCACGTGGACGGTTGGTTTGGGATCGTTCGTCCCCGCTTCGCGAGATTCATCGTACCTTCGTGTGTGTACCGTCCTTTCTCTCTTTTCCATTAATTAACCGATTGATAGAACTTCATCGATTGTTTTATTTTAATGTCAGCAGCGAGTATATAATTACGCTACTGGTTTTAAAGTTCGAGACCATGTTCATGATCATTGTACCTCGGAATATAGCAGACAAATAGCTATAATTACCATCTGTCATTTCACAACGCCTTAATAATCATCATGAGACGTCATTAAATTCATCAGCCGTATATCTCGTAACTTAAACGATACGCCAAATCACGATAAGGTGTAGAGACGAATTCGACGATCGTATTAACTAATGTCCCTGGTTGAAATTAAATTGAAATTAGAACGATCGGATAATCATCGCCGGAGGGTGGTCTCGAATTCCGATGATTGATAACTATACGTAGCTCTAATTCGTGGCATGTGACGTATTCGGGAAGGTGGTGCCGGAACGATGTTCGAATTCGGGTCGATCGGCTGGACGTCTTTCACGGTCGAACGAAAATATCGGCGGTTCGCCGCTACGCCACTGGGACCCTTCGAAAAGGTTGCCCGGTAACCCGAAGGTTGCATTTATACGAATTGTGGCGGAAGGAACCATTGTATAATCCAAGATGGCCTCCACCTCGGAGAGGATTATTATTGGCTAATACGAGGCAAGAGGCTCCGCCTTGGCTCACGGCTCGTGACGGGATGATTTATTGGGATTTCTGTCTGTTCGCCCCTGCGCTGCAACGAACATACCGTGTGCCTAGCTTCTAGGAGGCCGGTACGACTGGAACACCGCGATATTGGATTTCGACATTTCGCCCAACTGCAGCTGTAACAGCCCGCGGATTTCTTCTATACGTCGTAGAGATGTCTCCATTCTCGCTTTGTCCACGTGCAATTCCATGTGTCTTTGCCTGACCTAATTTCCCCTTCCTATTTCAGCGCTGCTTTACCCCATCGCTCTTTCGTTCGATCCGCTAATGAAATTTTCGAGGAAGATTGCTTTGCCCCGCTTCTGGAAATCGTGGAAGCGTTGTTGATATTTAATATAGGATGGTGAAATAATTTCATCCAACTGCTACGCGCCAAACCATGTATATACGTAAGTGGAAATTCGACGGCTCGATGCAGTCGTTCTTGAGTTATGAGTGCAATCGAGAAGTGGGTGAAGATCAAACAAGCGTGTTGACTAGAACGTCTGTCAGGTCAATTGACGGTTCGTCTCCCTTCGTTATTTATGGTCAAGGACGTTCTGTCGATAGAATCGCTCGTATCAACTCGCTGCTAGGTCGTTAGACTATCCAGATCTGCTTGATATCCACTGAACATAAGAAATCTATTAATTTTAAAGAACAGTACTTAACGGTAAGTATTCATTCGCCTAATTAACTCTGTCAAACAAACAAACGAGAAATAAAATAAAGAAATAAACAGGATGTTAAAACATATATTCAGCACGTATAAAATATCAACAATGAATTGTCAAAGTAAATTAAACTGAATAATTCCCACTTTCGCAATACTGTCTCGCCAACGATTAGAACGCCTCTGAAGATTATCAAGGACGTGAAACAGAATCGTCATCGAGTGAGTATTAAAGAGCGTCCGTAACGTAAGAGGAGGAAATGCACGTGCTGACCTTTGCCAATTCCGTTGTTGCAGGTGCATCCAGGTTGCAAGGTGGAAAGGTGGGGGGCGAAGAAGAAGGAAGATGGAAAGGGAAGGAAAGAAAGAGATAGACAGATAGACGGACGAAGAAGGGAGAAGTGCGAGGCGGTGGAGTGAAGAGCCGGCAAGATAGAGGGGCTTGGCGGGAGGATGGCGGTCAGAATTTATGGCCGCTTTATCACTTTACCGGCCTTGCCGCGTCTCCTTTAGCCGCGAGGAGGGCAGGATCTCACGATGAACTTTGGCACTCGACTCCGCCGCACTCGACGAACGGTGAGCCCCTCTAACTTTCTTGTTTACTCGCGTTTCGCCGAAGAGAGATTACGCGTACACCTGTTTCCTCTTTCATCCTTTCCCGGAATCCTACAACCGAATCAGACACCGTTTGGGAATGGAAATTGCCTGCTGATGATTACACCGAGTTTTAAACCGAGTCATCGAGGGTTCACGAACTGTGTGAGGAGCCGTTTCATAAATTTGGTAAATTAATGAATATCTTAATTACTGCGTATTCATATTTGGCCGATATTTATTATCGCTCGTGCTATTAGGATGTAGTTAGGTTTATTGATTTTTTATCAGC
Organism: Bombus terrestris; assembly: GCF_910591885.1. NCBI lineage: Eukaryota > Metazoa > Arthropoda > Insecta > Hymenoptera > Apidae > Bombus > Bombus terrestris. Next base: position 3,012,086 of record NC_063286.1, read on the forward strand.
ACAGTTTACTCTTTAATTTATTATTTCAGATCTATCTTTTATTTATCTTACCCTAATTGGAGAATATTTCGATCGTCGACATGTAAAACACTCAGACATTCCCACGAGGATTACAATTACCGCTATCGAGGAAAAATCTGCAAGAAGCGGGTTCGGCGCACAGATCAGACCGTTCCACGTGTCACCCCTGGCGCAGGAAGAAAACCGCGCGCGGCAGGCGTCGCGAAATTTACGCGAGGCCGTCCAGGCGTCGTGACGCGCGTACGACTGCATAACGCATAAAGTAACCCCCATTAACAGACCATAAATTCAATCCCTGCGGCACCGTTGTTATGTATGAGCGTCGTTAGTGTTAATAGAGTGTTAATTGCTCCTATACCGCTCTCGATTCTGTTCAGGACGTAGGTGACGGAGCCGCTGATGGTGGTAGAAGGCGAGACGGACGAGCGGTGAGAAAGAGAGACGAGGAGAGAGAATGCCATGGAGAGAGACCGTAGAGGATTCTCGGTTGCGTGTTGTCCAGCTACTACTAGCGCCGTGCTTCTGCTGTTTTGCATAGGGAATGCATCAATTTTCGGCGCTTCTCGTTCACAGATCCCTCTCTTCCTTTTACTCTCTTTCTCTCTTTACCGCCCTTCTTGCCCCTATCTTCGTACTCTCTGCCCCTAGCCGAGCGCAGCTTAACTTCCGGCACGCACAACTTCCACCGTTACCCCCACCAGCATAGTGTTTCCCGTAACTGTAATTCGTATCGAAGATAATTGATATCCCTGTTGGTCGCATCCCTCCATCAGCGTACGTGATAGCCACTTTCGTGACGTTTGTAGTAGCGATGATCGTTTGCGATTTTCTTGTTGCCCTCCGATGGGACTTTGTCGCCGATTTACGGTTGCTTATATCGATTCTGGTAATTCCGATCGTCGTCGAGGATATAGCGCTTGACTGACTATAAATGAAGTTTTCAGTACACGTGTCTATATAGCGGATAAGTGGAATGTAAAGTTGTTCGTTAGATTTCATTATTCTTTGGGCTTACATAGTAGATATCTTTAGTTACAGCGTTTTCCTTTATCTTTCCTCATTGATCTAATTATATAACTGCGATTATACAAGCCTTTTTATAGTTTCTTCTTTAATATTGTACTTTAGAATTGATGGTTCAGTTAATGGCTCTTAAAAAAGAAGAATTTCTATACTTATAAGATTAGTACAAATTAGCACAAATTTAGTAATTTAATTATTTGAATAGAAAATACATTCCTCCTGAATAAGCCCATTGACAATTCGTCCTTAACTTTCCCACCTTAATTGTCTGACCAAGCTATACCAATAGTTAAGCTATACCTACTAATTATGTTCATCTTTAGGTTTGTAAAATGGATTCTTGATATTCCTATTAGAATAAATGTTCCCAATTGGAATATTTTTAAGCAAGTGTAGAATGAAACAGGAGTATCGTTAAAGTAAAAGTTGTACTTGGCGGAATGAGATAAGCGCGTGTGATAGGTGGAAATATTCAAAGTGGAAGGCTGAGTGTGAGGAAAACGGTGGCACTTGCCTCGGATCATTCGGCACCGGTGTGGAGGAGCTAGAATACATAACGTAGAACGGGACATAAATCAATAATATCGCCGCTCCCTCTCCTTCCTTTCCTACCCCGGGACACGGCGGTGCTCCCCCGAGCAGCGTCTCTCCTCTGCAAACCGCCGACCGACGCCGGCGTCTCTCTCGCAATCAATGTTCGCGTCTAAAGCGTCACAAACAATATATGACCTCCGGCTTTCGACGATTAATACGTCCTGTCGCATGCGTGCAAAAGTATTTCCACGACTTAATTAACGAATCAATCGACGCGCGCGTCCACCAGACTGGTGCACGCCGCGAGAATTATATTTACAACGAGCACAAAGCTTCCGCTTCTTCTATGTTTATTCGATCAGCTTTCATTTTCTACACGATCCTCTCTCTTTAATGCAATATCCTTTGTTGATTAGTTTAAGGTTATCTGAATTGGATCTTTTAGCCCTTTATCCTGTTTTCAAGTAATTCTACATTTAATAAAATTTAATAAAAACTATATATTTAGTAAAGCTGCTTTAGTAAAGCTATCCTTTGTTGATTAGTAAAAGGTGATCTTAATTGTATCCTTTAGTTCTTCATCTTGTTTTCAAGTAATTCTAAATTTAATAAAACTTAATAAAAACTCTGTGATATTTAGTAAAGCTATCCTTTGTTGATTAGTAAAAAATAATCTGAATTGGATCTTTTAGTCCTTCATCCTGTTTTCAAGTAATTCTACATTTAATAAAACTTAATAAAAACTCTGTGATATTTAGTAAAGCTATCCTTTGTTGATTAGTAAAAGGTGATCTTAATTGTATCCTTTAGTTCTTCATCTTGTTTTCAAGTAATTCTAAATTTAATAAAACTTAATAAAAACTCTATGATATTTAGTAAAGCTATCCTTTGTTGATTAGTAAAAGGTGATCTGAATTGACTCTCTTAGTTTTTCATCTTATTTTCAAGTAATTCTACATTTAATAAGACTTAATAAAAACTCTATGATATTTAGTAAAGCTATCCTTTGTTGATTAGTAAAAAATAATCTGAATTGGATCTTTTAGTACTTCATCCTGTTTTCAAGTAATTCTACATTTAATAAGACTTAATAAAAACGCTATGATATTTAGTAAAGCTACTTAAACTTTGACGTGATAGTTCTAAACATTCAAAGGTATTTGAATTCTTCAAGAAATGAATTCCTATGTATAGAAGTACTAGACCATCAGATGCTAACTACTTTGTAGAATGAACCCTGTTCGCCCAACTTTTCTCGTGATAGCGATCAATCTACTGTTTCCTTGGCGTTGTCAGCCAAGACTGAGACTGCGGGAAAGCAACTTTCACCGTGTTACAGGGCCGTCTATTAGCGCGTTAAAGCGAAGTTAGTCAGGGTCGTCGGGGGTAGCAGGTTCCCAGCTGGTTCCGCGGAGTTTCGTGCTGTACGTGTCGTCGATACGGAAAGGCTAAATGCAAAACCTTGTAAGGGGAGATGGTCTCGAGTTGCGACAGGCCAACAAAACATTCTCGCAATTAGCCTGTATATCCAGATGACGCTGGTGTGCAGTATTCTCATGGGGGCAGAGAGTGTCCACGGATGGTCAGGTTAGAAATTTCGTTTCGTCCAGCTTTCATCCCCTTTCTCTCCTTCATGTCAACGTTTGATACGTACTACCAGGTTGCTGGCCACCCTCGAATAAAAAGAAAAGAACGTTAAATAATAAAAACTTGCCGGATTTATGCTCTGGAGAATTGGCCGTGTAGATTGAGAGACGCGTGCTAGTTGCTGGCAAAGAGAGAGGGACTGGAAATTCGTCGGACGAAATTGAAAAGTGGCCGGGAGATATGGCCCCGGACGAATATCGGTAGGCAGATGGATGAGCAGCGGCCTCGAACAGGGGATTGAAACGGGCAAACGGACGTGAAAAAATACCCGGCGAAGCCCGATCGACTGAAAAGTGCTTGTACCAGCTACGCTTTTTCTTTTTCTCCTGCTGCTCCCTTCTTTTTTCTCATTCGGTATTCTTCCATTTTCGCACCGTTTGCCCACTTTGTTTTCGTTTTTCAAGGAAAAATTATGTGGATAAATCGTGCTACCTATGTGGCTGGAAACGTTCGCACGACTTTGCTTTCTCTTTTAAAGGCGGAACGAGGGTAGACTTGCTGGAGGCTGATGCCAGTTCAGATGATACTTGGAAATTTCAAATTAGAAATTGCTCTTTAGTTTTTAGATTTCATAACAAATCTTCAAATGCATAACGAATGTTTCAACTGTTCCAGGCGACGCAGTGTAAAATTTTAAATTCTAATGAAAATTATTGTTGATGTCAATGGATCAACATTGTAATATAGAAGAACGATTAAGCAGCAGATACAGATGCAAGATATATGTATTTTTAAAAGCACGAAGCTGATGAATCTGGAATGGAAATTCATGAAGGGTGTGGTTCCTGTGCAGCAATATAACTTGGCTTTCATCAAATACCGATCATTACATTTAAGACACGTGTACAGGATTTGACAAATGGATTCATTTCGACGTAATCTGCAACCTTTGTTGCATTTTTCATGAAATTTTATTATATATATCACCCCATACATAACATTGTCACCTTATCATCATGCTCAGGTTACCGATTAAGACGTTCAGTCTTTTGTAGGATGACAATTATTATTTATTAAGCTACTCTGTGGGTAGACCATTGCCAAGACAATTTATAATTTTTCGAAATTCTTTCAAAGAATTGCTACATACCACGCTACTTAAACCGTCATGTACCACATCATGGATTGGTGACTAAACTGAAAAAGCAAGGATAGCCGGCAGCAAGTGGGAAGTTGGCCAAAACGAGGGAAGCCGGTGAAGTTTGTAACGAAGTGGTCGCGAGACCATTTGAAAACTGGCGCCGTTTTCGAGGTGGCTGGCAGCCATTAGGTTGCCCCGTGACATTCGAGGGAGAGGATGATGGTTCCATCGAGTAGGTAGTGCCTAGACGGGGCTCCACCCAGCACTTAGTTCACGTCGTGACTGTGGCCCGGGGCACGGCCGTTTCCAGGGTACAGTCACGCCCCTGCCGTGCCGGCACTGTACTCCGATTCGCTGGCCCATATCTCATCTGGTCCATCGCATTAGCCTAATCTGCCAACTACGAGAGAATAGAGGGACGAACAAGCAAGAGAGCGAGAAAGCCGGAGAAAGCAAGAGCAAGAGGAAGAGATGGAAAGGGAGTAGAAAAAAAGGAACGGAAAAACAACAAAAACGCGGCCATCGATGCATGCCCCCGCCGCCACGAGAGATCGCGTGGTGAGGTGCTGCCACCTTCGCGGCCGAACCGTCAACGCGACCGATCGATTTTTTTACAATGCTTCACCGCAACGTTTCCCGTGCCTTCGGTTTCATCCCTTATCTCGCGAGGATGTTCCTCGATTCGCGACATCGAACCCCCCTTTTTGGCGATTCCATGACACCAGACTGGACGATTTCCCGCCGATCGAAACGGCACCTTCCACCGACATACTGCAAGTAGCGCGCAGGGCGGACATGTTGCATCGGCTGAGGTAACACTTGCTTTAAATTTCCTAACAATCAGATTTCCGAGCTTTTGCATAACGTAGTTACTATATCTCGATTAATGTAATTTTCGTGGAACACGCGTTTCTACTTGATTTTTAAATATTTCGGACGAGTCTATTCGCTACAGAGGTTAAGTATTATGCGCAAGTCAGAGTAACGTCTTCATAATCATTTTATTCGTGGTTCAGCACGTAAGTTGCATATCTGGAACAAATAATACGTGCAATTATGAGCTGAGAAAACGTGGAATATCGTTTCTTGTATTATTCTTGTAAAAATATTTCCAATGCTTTTCTCATTATTCTCGGCAGTATATTTTACCTTCTATTTTGCCTGTTAAATTGATGACACAATAAACAATACTTGCTATCCTATTATTCAATTATGGGAAGTTACAAATAAGAGAAGAGTTCAGAATTTCATGTATAGAACTGAAGAGTTCCATAATTACAATAAACCTGATCAAGTGCAGAGCAATTTTATGAAAATCAAAAAATTCCTCGATCGCGAACGATTCTTTCAAATTCCGTGGCTTTCCACGATATACGATCTTTCAATAATCGCCAAACATGAATTCTCCGTACTCATAAAAGCGTCATCGATATTCTTCGTCGCGTGATCTTGAAACGATCTTCTTCTCTGAAACGCGTTACAAGATATTATTGTCGGTGGCGACACAGCCAGTTCGTTGTGTGGTCCACGGTTTAAAGAATAGTTTGATCGTGTTACAGCAATCGCTGGAGCAAAAGTTTTTGCGAATTATCTTAGAAACACGGCCTCGGTGCGATCAAGCAGTCAGTTTGCGTCTCACGACGGACGAGGAAGCAGCCTGTCGTCACGCGGTTCGACTTTCTGTTCTGTTCGAGTCATTGTCGGCGAGATCGGTGAGTACTTTCTGCATGCCATGCGATTTTCCTGTCTTTGTTCTCTTTAAGTTCTTCGACTCGGCTCGATTCCGACCTCGAACCCGATTTCCGGACGAAGCGACGGCAAAGTGAGTTCGATGGGCTTACTGCATCTTATCGGATTAGTACGCTGACTTAGATTTACATAAGTTTTAAATTAAACAACAACTTTGGTATTTTGCGTGAGTTAAAGTAGAGAAAAGAGATTTGGTATAAAGAAATACGAAGAACCGGGGTCTGATACAAATGTTCATTTCATGATACAGTCTCTTTCATATTTTATTCTATGGAAGATACGTTTTTGTACAGAAAAGTTCCCATGTTTTTATTTTATAATATTATTCTATAGAAGACAACTGTGTCTATTATGAAATCTTTATAATTTTTGTTTTATTATTTCATTTGTACTTTATAACTTGTGCAGCTGGACATTTGCTAAATTTTCCTAATTTAATTGCTAAATAACACATGGATGGCTATACTCAGAAGGACACCATTTAACGACAAATTTCTTACCTCCCTGTATTCTGCATGTAAATTTGATGGTCACGCAAAGCAAATACTTAAATCAGCATAAGTACAATACGTTTACGATCCGGTTTTGCACGTTTGCAACATGTTTACAGGCAAAAGTCGTCAAGTTTTCAATAGCCCGACATAAATTCTCATTTTGTCGTCGTGCAGATTCGAAACTGCTGTTCACAAAGACGTTACGTAGTTGTGGCCATGTCGGCAAGAAAAAAGCCAGATGTTGGGCATGTCGTGGGTCGAATATTGCGAGGAATTTTTGGTGCCCATAAATTGCCCCAATTTCGAAGGAAAGCACATCGCGACACGTGTGTACTGGAACAATGCTGGTTTTCTTTGGCCCGGAAACAGACCTGCGAAGACAGTTCCGCCATTTCGCTAGCATCGTACAATCGTTCTCGAAAGGTTCGTGAAATCCGTTTCGCGTAACGGTGAAACGAAAGAAAGACGGGAAAACGTGAGAATAAATGACCGAATCGGATTGTTAAGTACTCATCTACCTATTCGAGTCTTTGTCAAGTCGAGTACCGAGTCTTCTCCGTGCATTCTCCAAGTATGGTAAAGATGCATCGAAATATGCAGAAATAAGGTCTTTCTGTAGAATATTAAGATTTTAACCGGGGAACACGAGTTAATCAGCTAATTTCTTAGATACGATAATTCCTTTCTTCAAGGATTTTTATTTCCGTATTTACATCCTTGGGGATTTTATTTGAGCATCGTTTCATTTATCTTGGAAATAAATTATTACGTTTCATATTACATTTTGCAAGTATTATAATAAAATGTCACTTTGTAAAAATTAATTTCCCTCAACTTTCGATTTTCAATAGGAAATTTTGATCAAGAGATAGTTCGGTTGACAGGAGAAGAATTTAGCTATTTGTAGATACATTGGGTTGTCCGAAATGTTTTTTTCGTTTTATAAGGAAATAATAGACACACAATGTTTTTTAGTTTATTGAATTATGCGGGAACATAGTAATAGAAATAGAACGAAATGGATCATCGTAATTCGATAAAATAATATAAAATAGAAATTGTTGTTCACTTATTATATTCTAAGTGTGGAAGGAATTCTTTGATTCTGCGTAATTTATTTATAACTATACTAAGAAATTAATTATTTTGTTATAAAGTAACGATGAAAGAGTTTGCTTATTTATTTTTATCGACGCTGGCGAATTTTATTGTTTTTCCTTTTATGAGGAAATAATAGACGCACAATGTTTCTTCTTTTACATTAGTTTATTGAATTATGCACGAACATAATAATAGAAATAAACACGTAATTCAATAAAATAATATAAAACAGAAATTGTTCGTCTATTATCACCTTATGAAACGAAAGAAACTTTTTGGACAATCTAACGCATATGAATAAGTCAATAACTAGTTTCAAATATACAAAATCAAAAATGAACTTTTACTATTCCATTTACATATAGCAGTATAATTATATTGTTACGTGTGCTTGCAACGAATATTCCTAAATGAGTGAAACTGTTGCAACGCTTTAACGAACATATGCGTGACGTATGTGAGACATACGAAACAAACACGTAGCACGTACGATATACACATCAAAGATTTTTATGATAAATATTGGAATACTTTCGTGATCGCATGTGTTAGGTTGTCCGAAACGTATCTTTCTTCCGCAAACGTGTTTCTTGCAACAGCGCACCTTCGTACAAACGTGGAATCACAAATAATAGACGCACAATGTTTTTTCTTTTATATCAGTTTATTGAGTTATGCACGAACATAGTAATAGAAATAGAACGAAATGGGTCACACCTAATTAGATAAAATAATACAAAACAAAATCGTTCGTCTATTATCACCTTAGGAAACGAAAGAAGCTTTCCGCACGACCTAATACGTATAGTCCACAGCTTTGAGTTTCGTTGCAAGGAGATATTCTGCTGGTCGAAGGATTGTATGAGGCAAAATGACGGGATTTGAGATCACTGTTTCTCTTTAAACGTTGAAATTTAGAAATTACACAGTAAATACTTGAATTGGAAAATTTACGTCGAAAAGTTTCGTTTCGCACGAACGTTCCAATTCGAAGTGTTTAACTCGACGAACGTGCTGTAACTTGATACATCAGGTTGTCCGAATGTTTCTTTCGTTCTACGAGGAAATAATATACACACGATGTTTTGTCTTACATCAGTTTACACGAGAAATAGAACGAAATGAGTCAGACGTAATTCGATAAAACAATACAAAACAAAATTGTTCGTCTTTTATCACCTTACGAAACGAAAGAAACTTTCCAACAACCCAATGTCTTTATTTTTAGTGTTCGGCGAATTCCAAAGTAATTTTGTGCAATAAACCACCAGGTATTTTTTTTTTTTTAATCGTCTATTTTATATTCGGTGTATATCGTCGCAGTTAGCGATGTTTAGCGCGGACGATTTCATTTCTAGCGCGAATACACCAAGCGAGAATTGGGTGGCGCGAAGTTTCGAGATCGGTTGGCTCGATCTCGTGCAAATTGAATATCTAGAGGAAAATTGAAGCGACGATAGATGATGGGGAGCGAGATGCTTAAAGCGTTCGCTTAAATTAATTCGCCTGGTTGTTAAAGCCTAAATCGTGGCATTAGTTATTAGGCTGGTGTTAATTATTAGATGAAATGAAGTAAATAGTGTATTGTGTGAAAATGAGCCTCGCTCGGTTCGTTATGGTTGCATCAAGTATGCGTGTAATTTATTACGTGAAACGATACGCGTGACTTGTACGCGACGCATAAATTTTCACGCAGGTGTATGGCTTTTTCTTCCTTCTTTAATTATATAATCAACGACTATCACAATTTTCTTAATTTATCCCGAGGTGTTACGTCCAGTTGTAGTTGCGTAAATTCAACAAATTCCAACTGTCCTAATGACAATTTAAGTTTCATATATTTTTATTCGAAGGAAATGTTGTTAAAACTTGATACAATTTTCACGTATTCGAGTCTTGATTTTTATGATAATTTCTTGCACACGTGATTCATTGCCGTGAGGGAAATTAATGCGCGGAGGTCGGCTTTGAAAATCACCGAAACGTTATAAAAACGAAATTATAATACAATCATGATATACGCTTAATAACTTAGAGTAGTCAATGTCGGTACTTATTAACCATCTTATTTATTAAGTCGTTGCGTCATTACCCATTGACCTTTAGATCACATACGATTACAACAGCCATGTATATTCTGCGAAATTACATATTACGTGTTGTCGTTTCTAGGCTATAATTTACATTACTATTAATTACAAGTTGCTATTAAATGGCTATCTAGTTATATCTAGATCACTATAATAAGCCAAACATAGTGCTGTCGATTGCAATCTTCTTATCTTTTCCGCGTTGAAACGTTCTTGAAATTGCCATAGCAATGTTTCAATCATACTATCATTAAAAAAGAACACAATGTAAGTTTAATAAACAGGCTAGACAGGACACGATTATCAACGTTTGGCTGTTCTATTTTCTGTTTTTCTAACATTATGTTGCAAATGATGATTAGCTCTGTCCGACAAATATCTTTAATTTAAAAAACAATTTCCCCAAACATTCTAATGGAAACATAATTGTTTCGTATTGCAAACGATAATTAGCTGTGTTAAACAAATATCTTCAATTTTAAATTCACTTTTGCCAAACATTCTAATAGAAACATTATATCTACTTATTGTAATGTGTCTTAAAACGTGTGTTTTGTAGTTGTTTCGTATTGCAAACAACAATTAGCTTTGTTAAACAAATATCTTCACTTTTAAATCCACCTTTATCAAACATTCTAATAGAAATGTAATTGTTTTGTATCGCAAACAATAATTAGCTTTGTTAAACAGATATCTTCAATTTTAAATCTACCTTTGCCAAACATTTTAATAGAAACATAATTGTTTCGTATTGCAAACAATAATTAGCTCTGTTAAAGAAATATCTTCAATTTTAAATCCACCTTCCCCAAATATTCTAATAGAAACATTATATCTACTTATTATAATGTGTCTTAAAATGTATGTTTTGTGGTTGTTTCATATTGCAAATGATAAAAAGCTCTGTTAAACAAATATCTTCAATTTTAAATCCACCTTTCCCAAACATTCTAATAGGAATGTAATAGTTTCGTGTTGCAAATAATAATTAGCTCTGTTAAACAAATATCTTCAATTTTAAATTCACCTTCCCCAAACATTCTAATAGAAACATTACATCTACTTATTATAATGTGTCTTAAAATGTATGTTTTGTAGTTGTTTCATATTGCAAACGATAAAAAGCTCTGTTAAAGAAATATCTTCAATTTTAACCCCACCTTCTCCAAACATTCTAATAGAAACATTACATCTACTTATTATAATGTGTCTTAAAACGTGTGTTTTGTGGTTGTTTCATATTGCAAACGATAATTACCTCTGTTAAACAAATATCTTCAATTTTAATTGCACCTTTCCCAAACATTCTAATAGGAATGTAATTGTTTCGTGTTGCAAATAATAATTAGCTCTGTTAAACAAATATCTTCAATTTTAAATTCACCTTCTCCAAACATTCTGATACAAACATTACATCTACTTATTATAATGTGTCTCAAAATGTATGTTTTGTGGTTGTTTCATATTGCAAACGATAAAAAGCTCTGTTAAACAAATATCTTCAATTTTAAATCCACCTTCCCCAAACATTCTGATAGAAACATTACATCTGCTTATTATAATATGTCTTAAAACGTGTGTTTTGTGATTGCTTCATATTGCAAACGATAATTAGCTTTGTTAAAGAAATATCTTCAATTTTAAATCCACCTTTGCCAAACATTCTAATAGAAACATATCTTCTTTTTATTATAACATATCATAAAACGTGTGTTTCGTAATTGTTTCATATTGCAAATGATAGATTTCATTCATCGACGTCTGTTTGACAACACACGCTGTTTTATTCGCCTTTTGATTCGGTTTATCGTGCATCTGTGAAGTCTTCAGGCCAGGCGCGATGGAAGAAACCCGAGACGTTCGTGAGACATTGAGTCGTCTGGCTGATAAATGGCAGCCGTTTACGTTCCTCGACCGAATATTTTCGGTGTTTCTTCTTCGTCGGCCAGCCGTTCCTTTTATTTCAACCAAATCCGCGAACAATGCTCTCGGCTCTATTATGTTTGGGCAATCGAATCATTCGAAAGAGCACATGATAGAGGTGGAAAAGATGGAGGATTGGTCGTAGCTGTTCCTCAGACTTATTGAGCCAGGTCAGTGTTTCTTTGTTTAGGTCTGGCCAAACAATCTACACAGCGATCTTTCGAACTCACACGGTTAACTTTTTCACACTTTGATAGAATGATCCACCGATTTATATATACAGAAAGTAACATTCTCTTTATCTTGAACATTTCCTCCGTTTCTGGTATTAAATATAAAACAATACATTTGTAATTTTTCATAGGAAATTAATAATATTAATGCAATATCAATGGCATCAAATTATGCTGCGTTCTTTCCATTACTCCCAACTTGATCATATTTTTTATCCTTAAAAAATTTTTATAAAGTCGTCATTAATATGCCATTTCACACTGTAATGTTATGGGTAAAGATGTTCTCAGAACGTTAAAAATCTTTTTGTATGTTGAAAGGGAAGTGAACTGGAGACGTAACATTTATAGTATTATATTTGACAATTTGAGTTTTCCTTAACGTTTTCACTGCCACGCCGAAATCACACGTTTCCCCGAGGACGCCACGGCAGTATTTTTATTATTCAAAGCATACGATGGCAAAATAATAATAAATTGACGACGTAAGATAACCTCCTTCCCCAATGGGCCTTCTATCTTATTGGTGGCCACGGGTGGACCATCATGGCGCCTTGCTAACAGCTGATTGCATATATGGCACACGCGCCAGTCAAAGCGTTAAGCTAAGCCGTTAAAGGGTTAAGGTATCTATCGATAGAAGAATTGTACAACTTTGTTGTTCAGCTACTCGGTTGCTTTGAAATTTTTCTTCGCCAAAACCGCAGGAGAATTTGTCCCGTGGCAGAATTTCGGTAAAATTGCCGTCGCCGCAAACGTCACGGTCCGATTCTCCTGTTCGTGGTGATTTCTACCGTTGATTCCTTTATTCCGCGGAGAACCGATTCCATTCACTCGACTAATGATCCTGGCCTCTTCGGAAGTGGCACCTGTTTCAACAATGACTGTGTTGTCGCGCATAACCCAGAGCAAGATTAATGATGCCTTAATGACTGCATAAATGGTTTTGAGCGGCCGTCAAAGTATAACTCAATTCTGGCGTAGAAAATATTCCACGTGTGAAATGTAATTACTTAATTATACGTAAACTGCCTTCAGATATACGTATTCGTTGTTTGATGTATTTTTTCTTTGACAGCTTAAAATGTCTTCCTCTGAACGGGCTCTCCAGCGTTTACATTTTGTTAACTCTACTTGGTACGGTTACTTAACACATTGTTCACCGGTTACGAGTTAATTTCGTCGTATCGGCGTCCTTTAACTTTAAAATGGCCCAAAAAGTTACCATTTTTCCCCGACAAGCTGCGCCCTGTTCGATGCGTATAAAATGTACTACGCCCATCTGCCAGGAAGTAAAACAAGGTACAACAAATTTCTACTGCAAGTAGATGGAAATTGGGTAATCGTGGATTCCAAAGACGCTTCTCGAATTTCTAAAACAGCTTCTTATTATTACGGTGTGACCTTCAGCTTTTCCGGACAATTAAGACACCACGTGTTGGAAAAAATAGTCACTGGCAGAGAAACAAATCCGACTGCAACGTGTAGAGTACGCTGTTCCATAGAAAAACACAGCGAAACTAGATATATTTGCAAAAATTGTTGTGTGCCATTATACGTAGGCTTATCATAAAAGTTGAATGATAAATCAAATTTATTGAGGTTTATTTATACTGTTTTACTTGTACAAGTGACGTGAGACAAATTCTCAGTAAAATTGCAGATCGACAGTGTGTTAGGAGGTTTCTAAAAAGGGCCCTTGGCTGCAGCTTCCTAGTTGCCATTTCAAAACTAAAGAAAATTGAAGTTACGTTATTTTCTTCCTGCCATTCTTCTTCTTCTCCATTCAATTAAGAATATTTAGCAAGCTGTAGAATGTTTTATAAAAAGAAGACTAAGGAGAAAACACCAAAAGTTGTGTGCCATTATATGTAGGTGATTGTTACATTGTTTACCATAAAAGTTGAATGACAAATCAAATTTATTGAGGTTTATTTATACTGTTTTACATGCACGAGTGACGTGAGACAAATTCTCAATAAAATTGCTGGTCTAAAAAGGGCCCTTGGCTGCAGCTTCCTAATTGCCATTTCAAAACTAAAGAAAATTGCCATTCTTCTTCTTCTCCATTCAATTAAGAATATTTAGCAACCTGTAGAATGTTTCATAAGAAGAAGACCAAAGAGAAAACACCCCACTGACTGAAGAAATAAAATGGACAAACTGGAAGATGGTATGCACATGTTATTCAGCAATCAAACTAGAAAAATTTGCCGAATATTCTTCTGGACAAATTGCAAAGTACAAATCAAATAACAAAACAAAAGAACCTATAGAATATACTTCAGGTATAGCTTGAAACATTTCAATATATTTCCAAAAACGAAAAAAGGTACCAGATAGAGAGTTAGGCTACATTTAATAAAACAATTTAAAAATGTTTCTCGAGAAGAATCCACGAGTTTCTGAAAAATGTGACCAGCCTATTGGTCAAATAGTTGACATTTTTATTCATTTTGCAAAGAGAAGGCAATCGTCCAGGTGCCGTTACCATTTACAATAATATTTCAAAAAGCAGAACCACTTTAAGCATAATAATCTCCTTAAATCGCCACTCTGCCTCGTGGATCCCTTGGCCAGGAAGCTTCCCCGTTCAAACCGCAATATTATCCTGCGATAATCATAAAAATCATGAAACCGCGAAATTTTTTAAGCGAAGCAACCACCATCCCATCGTATCGGAGGCAAAATGTCGAATTATAGCGAGGGTTTAACATCGCCAGCCTGGTGAGTTGCAGTCGAGGCAGGGAAAATCGAAAAGCCAGATAAGGAAGTTGCAGGATCCTGGTGGAATCGTTCTGACGGTCAGTTGCACACTGAGTTCCGTGGCGACTTCGGGCGTAATAGCTGGAAAAGAGAAACGATGCGCGTTAGCCCGTAATTAGCGAACCACCGATAATCACGCGCTGCACGCGCAATTATCTTCGGAAATTTTAGAAAGCTCGTTAGTCCGTCCTCCCAATTACTACGAATATCCTTTTAATTACATAATCGGCTTCGTAGTTAATATTTAATCGGCTGGTTCATCGGCAAAATTCGGAGCACCGAATTTATGATCGGATTAAGAGGAATATTTTGTGGGACGGTGTTGCGTTCCGGCAGACAACGGCCGAATCCTCCACTCATCGTCTTCCACTTCTTATTTCTCGTTTTTTCTTCTTCATCCACCTTCTGCTCGCGTGCTCATCTTCTTCTTCTTCTTCTTTTTCTTCTTCTGTCTCTTCCGCGTACATTAATCACCCTTTGGCGAGATCTCGCACAACTGGCATTCACTTTGACGACCGCTTGCTTTCCTCTGGTTTCGTCGCTTTTAAGTTTCATGTCAAAGGGTGCACGGTGTTTCGCTGCTCGTTTTCTAAAACACGAACACGACTAGTCGTTCTATCGCGAACGCACAACACTTCGCTATAATCTTCTTGTCAACTGTGATTTACGCGCTCCGATTACCTATAGCTGCATTATGATTTTCTGCGTTTGTACACGCGGGAAACTATGATGGAAAATACCTTTGATTCCTTCCTTTATTTACATCTACGTTTCATTCTATTCCTAACATACGGATCGTTGGAAAGAAGATAACGCGATACGCGTCACTGTAGTATCGGGGAAATTTAGGTATAAATTTTTCCTCGTGTTATTGATAATTTATTTACAATAAATAAACTAGACAGATATTAATTAGACAGAAAACGATGGTTGTTTAACTTGAGCTAAACGCAACAATCTTATTTTACTTCAACCACTCTCGCAACTCCACAACGCTAACAACTCAATCTCTCAGCAACGCTAGCAACTCCACAACGTTAACAATTAATTCTCTCAGCAACGCTAGAAACTCGTGCAACTCCATAACGCTAACGACTAAATCTCCCAGCAACGCTAGCAACTCCACAACGCTAACAATTAAATCTCTCAGCAACGCTAGCAACTCCAAAACGCTAACAACTCAATTTCTCAGCAACGCTAGCAACTCACGCAACTCCATAACGCTAACAACTCTACTCTCCGACTTCTCGACTAACTCTGAACTCTCGACTCACTTTCATTTCTCGATTCACGCACTCTGACCTCTCGGTCAACACTCTTTGAACCCAAATCGAGCCCTCCGTTAGCGTTATTTTTTCCTCTCTTTAATCTTCTCATGCCAACACTCCGCAAGAACTATGCGGAGTCACATAGTGTTTTGATCGATCTCTAATCAGGCTCTTTTTACGATACTACATCGCACACAATATCTATCAGAGTTCGAAGTGAAGGAACAAAAGAGGAAGAAGAAACCTCTGTACACCTGTTACGACTCGATACGATCAGCCATCAATTTTCGGCAACCAGGCCCGATACCAACAACAGCCGATAATGAATTTTTATCTCGTCGCAGGATCCATGGTACTTTTCCGCTATGCCATGTCGACTGTATTTCCTGTTAATTCCATTGCTTTCATTTCATCCGGATTATGGTTCTGACGTTTGTTGGCTGTTGCGTGGGCAGAAACAGCGGCAGCCTGAATCCTGCTGTTTGTCGTCGCAGCGTTCCCTGCAACCATCGACCATTGTCTTACACACGTGGCCCTTGTTAAACGCTCTCGACAGTTGCAAGCTCCGCTGTACGCCGCGTAGCCGTAGTTGAAGAGGATTCCGGGGACTCGTAAGAGGTTTGGCAAAATTCGTCGTCGAACTGGCACGTTGCTCTGCAAAAGAAAATATCACGTCACACGATCGTTCTATCGTTTTATGTTCGTTAATTAGCTTGGAATCGATTGCCTGGGAATTGGACCAAGTAACTTTCCAATTGCCAGTTGTTATACGACATTTTTTCGCGATCGATCGATTTGTCATGCAACACACGGTGATACAGCGCGTTATGGAAAATGAGAAAAAGATTCCAGTGCGCGTAAGTGGATCTAGTTGTGCTTAATGGTGTTTGCTGCGCGCAAGAAACAGAGGGAAGAAACGGGGGAGCCGTATGGGGCAGCAGAATGATCGGTATGGTGTCCGCATCAATATGGAAGGATAACACGGAGGCTCGTGCTGAGGCGATATTTATGTCTGACATTTTGTCGGCCTCTGCGACTTCCACCACGTCCGATAATTATTACAATACACGAGAAGGATATTGGTTGTTGTGGTTGGCAAGTGTTGCATGAAAAATAAACTTGTTACTGGATGGCGGATATTTGTAGATGTATAAGCTGAGAATGTGCAAAAATATACAGAATACGATATGGATAATACGCAAAAGTGAGGAAATATTGAAAGCCAGGTTTTGCGTATATGAAAGTTATTAATTAGTCGCAGGATAAATATTGTCAGTGAAATTGAACTTAGGTTTTGGCTCATTAAGTCTGCTCCGTAGAGTCGTTGTATCTGTCATTGATAATTATTAATAGTTCGCAGCCCTGTGTCGAGTGTGTAATTCCATTTCCTCAGCAGGTCTCAGCAGCTCCTTTGTCGAGTCTCGGCTTGTTTTCTGAAATTTTGGAAATTGTTTCAGGATATAGATTAGATTATTAGATATTTATTAGATATAGATGAGATATAGATAGATAGATATAGATAAGGTTATTAGATATTTATTAAATATTAAATATTATTAGATATCTATTAAATATCTATTTATTTAATTGCCTTATTTTTTAAAGTAAATTTGAAATGAAACACAGGAAAGTGTTGGTAGCTGTTGGTAATGAAATTGATATAAAATTCCCAATGCAAAGGGCTAATTGATATTCTGATAATTAATATTCTACCCTGTTAAACAATTTCAATTTTGCACTATATTTTATCAACCATGCAATATCAGTGTCATTTTACAGAAAACATACTGTGTGCAGATTGCTTGCATTTTAACTAAAAAATAAGACACTTTAAATAAATAAAGGAAGAGAGGAATTCACTTAAAGTAAATTTCAAATAAAACACTGAAAAGTGTTGGGAATTGCTGGTAACAAAATTGAAATAAAATTCCCAGTGCAAAGGGTTAAAAAGTATTTTGCAATAGAATTATTTTTCACGTTATCCTTCCCTCTAAATTATTTGAATAATAAATAGGTATAATGGAAGAATTCAATTACCAAAATTAATTTCAATTTCAAATAAAACACTTCAAAGCGTTGGCAGCCTCTGCCAACGAAATTGAAATAAAATTGAAATAATCGACTTTCGATAGAATTACGACGTTCAAGGCGTGAAATAAACATTTTCCCTCTGCTTTTCATTTTATTCCTGAAAATACAGGCGAAGTTACACCCGTAGTTGAAACATCGTGGAATTTAGCGATTCTACTTCACCTAATCGTAGACTCGTATCTTGCGAGCTAACAATAAGAACAGTGCTGCCTTGTAGCATTAAGTACTCAAGCGTTTCATGTCGGCCATTAGAAAAATTCTAATTTTACTCGCCGCTGATATATCAAAGACAGAGAATTCAGCGTTCCGGTAACGAACGTGTACAACATACGAGCAACGTGCAATAATTACAATACGAACAGCAGAGAGAAAAGTTTTAATCGGCGCGGACGATCGCGATTTTCACCCCTTGGCGAATCACGCAGCCGCGAATCGTTACGAATAAATAATCGTTACTCGCTCGTGACGTTAACGACCTGCTGATTATCAATTTCCATTATTGCCTTTAGTGTCCAGAATGTGCTTTAATACAAAAAAAAACAAAATTAAAAAAGAGAAGAAACAAAGGAGAGAAAAAATATGGAGGCGCGGCCGGGCTGCGAGATTGGCCACCCCTAACGAATATTAATATCGCGGCACAGTCAAAAAACATTTGCCGCGCATTATACGTTTAATGCGATTGCAGCGAATGTGATCGCCTAATTGAAAACGCACCTTGCAAAAATTATCCTCTCGTTTCGCCTGTATTTTCAAGTACAATAACAAATTTCACCATTTTCCTCTTCCCTCCGGCGTAATACCTGGTTGTAATTCGTAAAAAATAATCCGATTTTAGAAAAAACGATCGATCGAGTTCATCTTTCGTATTTTTATTTATTGTTTATTATTAACTTTCGCTTTCGCGTTTCTTATGTGTCTACCTCAACCCTTTTTCATCTATAAAAATTACAACTAGAAATTACAAATTAACAGCTAATGCAGGAATGTTACATTATTGGTTTGTGGGAAATGTTTGCCCTCTACTTCTACGACACAACGACGCAAGGATCTTCGCTCGACAACGACAAATTCGACTAGGACTCTCTCAACTCTCGTTACAACGTTTTCCATGCTCGCTTTTTCTCTTAACGTCCCTTCATAACGTTCACCACGTTCCTTCACAACGTTAACATATCCTGACAACGCTAATAAACAATCATCCCTCACTCTACACTATGATTAAACACTAATCGCTAAACACTATTGCAATTTTGGGCTTCAGTCTCCTTGCTGTGTCTTCTTTCTGTCCTTTGCCCTTCTCTTCTCAATTATTGCTTTCAGTTCCTTTTAAGCCTTCCTCTTAAGCCATTTGCTGTTTCCTATGTCCTTTGGTCCTCCAGTTATTTCACCTTGCTGTGTCTTCTTCCTGTCCTTTGCCCTTCTCTTCTCAATTATTGCTTTCAGTTCCTTTTAAGTCTTTCTTATTTACCGTTTTTCCTATGTCCCTTGGTCCTCCCGTTATTTCACCTTGCTGTGTCTTCTTTCTGTCCTTTGCCTTTCTCTTCTCAATTATTGCTTTCAGTTCTGTTGAACCTTTCTCATTTACTGTTCTTCCTATTCTTTTGATCCTCCAGTTATTTCACCTTGCTGTGTCTTCTTCCTGTCCTTTGCCCTTCTCTTCTCAATTATTGCTTTCAGTTCCTTTTAAGCCTTCCTCTTAAGCCATTTGCTGTTTCCTATGTCCTTTGGTCCTCCAGTTATTTCACCTTGCTGTGTCTTCTTCCTGTCCTTTGCCCTTCTCTTCTCAATTATTGCTTTCAGTTCCTTTTAAGTCTTTCTTATTTACCGTTTTTCCTATGTCCTTTGGTCCTCCCGTTGTTTCACCTTCTTCCATTGCACGTCTCAGGTCTTTCCCTTGTACATGGTCCACATGTTTCTCCCTGTTCCTTCCGGTATCCCTGTCGCTATTTCTATATTCAGGATCACGATAGTTATTACAAGATTGCAGGCGCTTACATGGACTAGGGGAAAGGAAAGAAAGGAGCACCTGAAAACTATCGATCGAGTCTATGGATCGCGTCTGGAACAATCTTCCAGTTCCTGGTTTTCGTAGCTAGCACAACTCTAGGCGTCATCTTCGACAGTATCCCGCATCTGAATTCCAAACTACAATACAAACAAAACTAATCCGTTTAGACATGCGACAGTATCAGACGACGCTTCACCCTTAACCGGCACGATAAACTCAATCGGCTGAACTTTGACAGTTCCTTGCTCCGCAGCGGAGGTAGCCGAATGGCGGCAAATTGATTAACAAAAACGCGGAGTGGAAATTCCGAGGGAAAAAAGAAGACCGGGCGAGCGAGGAGCGGGCAGGGGGCGAGGCGGGGGTAGCGGCAGAGGATCCCGGGGCGCAACGAATATTAATAACGTGGCAAAGTTAAAAATGTTTACCGTGCGTTACGTTTGATACGAGGGCCACGAACGTGGCAGCAGGGTCCCTCGTGATTGATCGCACGTCTCTGCGTCTCTCCCTCTGACACGGGGTGTTCCTATGGATATTGCTTTGGTACGGCGTTGCACGCCGCCGTCTCCCCCCGTGTCCGTCGTGGCAGACCCACAGCCGATCTGTTCTATCCCCCTACGAATCAAATCTAGCCCCCTCTCAGCTTCTACCCATGTTCGTCCGCTGTTGCCCGAGTCGTAGCCTCGGGTTCGCCATGTGCAAGCACGAAAACCATGCCGCAAGAATGTAACGCGACGAATTCATGGTCGAAGGATGCTGTTGCTTGGGCAATCTCTGCCGGATGGATGTCTTGCTCCTATGTCCGAGGATATCGCGCGCAGATTTGGTGGGCCAGAGTCCAGAGAAGCTGGTCGGCTTTATTATTTCAGCACACGGGATTTCTCATTTATTTTTTACTCTTCTTCGCTGTCCAGGTGGTTGACTCTTAGTAGCAAGCGCACTCGAAGCAATTAATTTCACGTGTGGCGATCAATGTGGCGTTGGCAATGGTGTGACAACGGTGGCGATCGAAGTCGTCTGGAGCAATTAGTCGGGCAGAAGTAAGGCGAGCCACGGCCTCGTAATTAGCCGTTTCTCAAATTGACCGGCGCGTTGTTGTTAGTTACGCTCAGTCGCTTGATAATCTCTTCTTTCGTTCGCTCGTTAATGAGCGCCCTAGCGGCCGCCGCTCGTTGTAATCTCGCAAATGGCTACCGTGCAAACGTCGCTAGACGATGACTGAGAGAGAAGGATGAGAGGGCAGGCGGCTCGAATGAGACGAAAGACGAACGACCTTTGCGCGAAACACGTCAGCTCTGACCGTTGCTTTTTCCTTCCCAATCTCGCCACTCTGACACTCTTCCATCGCTGGGCGAATTTCCTGCGGGATCACCTTGTCACTGGACACTTTGCCAGCCTATGAACAGAATACGTCACCTAGGTATGCGACACGGTGCTGAGCGCTGAGCTTCGTTATTGCGTTTACGTTTCTAGTCGGTCAGGTTGGACGAGGTTGCTCGATCCTTGCACGACCGCCGTGCGCATTTAGTAGCAACTGGTTGCAGTAGCAAGAATTAGCAATTAATCTTTCGGTCGGTATATCGCGACGAATCGGAGAAGGGGCACGCGGTCAGGCTGGAGGGGAGGAAAGGGCAGATAGGACGAGGTGGAGGACGCAAGCGAGAGATGCGCGGAGGAGCCACGCTAAAGAGGCTACCGGTCGCAAGACAGAGAGGCAAACGGTGGAAGGTAGAGCGCTGGCGAGGCAAAGGGAACAGAGTAGTTAGAGACCAGGCATTATGCAAACGACGCAACAATTAGACCGTGGTCTTCCACCGGTTATTTAGTATTTAATATAATTTAGCCCGGCGTCGGCCACGTAATGGCCATCTTCGCACATTCCAGCCACACTTTCGAATATCCAACAGGTATCCAGCTGTCGTTGATGTCGAGATGCTGCGAATCTTCTTCCTGACGACACGGATCTCCGTGTCTCTTTCTACTTTGGTCTCGGCGTCTTGGTCAACCTGGATGGAGGTGCAGCGTTTCGTGAAACCTACGCGAATGCCGTGTCTGAGGAAAACATTGGCGGATGATGGAGAGAAAAGAAGGATTCAGCGGAACAAAAGCGTATCACCAGCGTTGATCCTGCAGTGTCCGATAAATCGGTAGGCTGGTGAATGAGAGGGAAAGAAAACAGGAGGAGAAAGACCGGGCAGAGCCTTCAATTTCCTCGTCACGAAGCGGGCCAACAAAAGCATTCCGGCCAGATAAATTTCTACGCCGGTCGCTTTTCGCGTCAGCCCTTCGACAACCTTCAGGTTGCTCACAAAGGAGCACACAGCGATGGCGGTGGGCAGCGCGAGCGGTAGGCAGGTCCCTCGGGACGCTGCCTCTCTCTCTGCCTCTCCAACCCTTGTCGGCTGTGTCTCCCTTCCACTTTGTCCCTTTCTCTGTCGACCAGCAACGAGAAAGACAGAAATATCGGTGGAGCAACGAAAAGAGAGAGAGGAGGATGGCATCTTGCTCCGCAGGACTCTCGCTCTCGCCACCGGCGCCCCCGCTATTTATTTTCCAGGATTTCAGAGTCCGAAGCCATTAATCTTCGGTGCGCAGCGTCAGTGGAGCGCGTCAGGGCGACGTCGGGGTGCGTGGCGTCGGCGACGTCGCTCTGCTCTTAGCCGCAGCCTCGTGTACAGCGCCTGCTGCTGCGGAGAATACAGAGAAAGCAAGATGGAACGATCGCCAGGGGAGGAGGTAAACGGCAAACCGGCAGATGAGGTGTCGGTAGAAGAGAGGTCGCCAGAAACATCCAGTGAGAGAAAGAAGCAGTGAGAAGGAGAGGGGGCAAAGGTGGTCGGTAGTCGAGGCAGGGGGTGGTGGTAAGGCGCGGGATATGGCAAGTTCTCTTTGGCTTTTGGAGGGGGTGCTGATGGCGGCGACGAGAGGGCAACCTTGCTACGGCCAAGTTATGCAAAAAACGTCTATTCGTGAAAGGATGCTGCGAGGAAGGTGGAAGACATTAGTATCATCAGATTTCGAACCCCCTCTTCAGGCCAGCGTGATGGTCTTTTGATGTCCGTTGGCTGGCTCGATTTGCCGCGTCCGTTCCCGGTTTAACGCTCATTACCCTATTGATGAAATGGCAATTGGCTATTGGTCTATGAATCGTTCGGCAGTTCCCTTTTTTTTCATTTGTTAATGAAGTAAATAGTTCGCGTACCTTTAACGCGTTGACTGGCACGCGTGTTTTCAAAGGAATCTGCGTTAGGTCTCAAGAATCATCTCTTGTTTAGTTTGTAAGCAAGCAAATGGTTTCTTATGCCATTATGTGCAATTGGAAAAGGAATCAAATGGTACAGAAAATTTGGCGTTTGACTCTTCTGGGAATTTCTGTTGCAAACGCTTTGACGGTTTACGAAATTGCAAGGAGCAGAAATATAAATAGTAGAATATTTGGACGATTATTAGTTGCAAAATTGTTAGGGTTGTCTGAAGTACCCTGTTAAACAATCTGAATTTTGCACTATATTTTGTCAACCATGCAATATCAGTGTCATTTTACAGAAAATATGCTGTATGCAGATTGCTTGCATTTTAACTAGAAAATAGGACAATTTAAATAAATAAAGGAAGAAAGAAATTCACTTAAAATAAATTTGAAATGAAACACATAAAAGTGTTGTTGGTAGCTGTTGGTAATAAAATTGAAATAAAATTCCTAGTGCAAAGGGTTAATTGATATTCTGATAATTAAGATTCTAGTCTATTAAACAATCTGAATTTTGCACTGTATTTTATTAACATTGGAATATCAGTGTCATTTTACAGAAAATATGCTGTATGCAGATTGCTTGCATTTTAACTAGAAAATAAAACAATTTAAATAAATAAAGAAAGAAAGGAATTTACTAAAAGTAAATTTCAAATAAAACACTTAAAAGTGTTGGGAATTGCTGCTAAAGAAATTGAAATAAAATTCCCAGTGCAAAGGGCTAATTGATATTCTAATAATTAAGATTCTAGTCTATTAAACAATCTGAATTTTGCACTGTATTTTATCAACCATGGAATATCAGTGTCATTTTACAGAAAATATACTGTATGCAAATTGCTTGCAATAAATAGCTATTCCTTATATGATGGAAGAATCCTCTGATAATAGGTTTTAATGATGAAGTTTCTAATACAAGACTAATTTAGTTTAACTAAAAAATAAGACAATTTAAATAAATAAAGGAAAAGAGGAATTCACCTAAAGTAAATTTCAAATAAAACACTTAAAAGTGTTGGGAATTGCTGCTAAGGAAATTGAAATAAAATTCCCAGTGCAAACGGCTAATTGATATTCTGATAATTAAGATTCTACCCTGTTAAACAATTTTAATTCTGTACTATATTTTGTTAACAATGGAATATCAGTGTCATTTTACAGAAAATATACTGTATGCAAATTGCTTGCAATAAATAGCTATTCCTTATATGATGGAAGAATCTTCTGATAATAAGTTTTAATGATGAAGTTTCTAATACAAGACTAATTTAGTTTAACTAAAAAATAAGACAATTTAAATAAATAAAGGAAAAGAGGAATTCACCTAAAGTAAATTTCAAATAAAACACTTAAAAGTATTGGGAATTGCTGCTAAGGAAATTGAAATAAAATTCTCAGTGCAAAGGGCTAATTGATATTCTGATAATTAAGATTCTACCCTGTTAAACAATTTTAATTCTGTACTATATTTTGTTAACAATGGAATATCAGTGTCATTTTACAGAAAATATACTGTATGCAAATTGCTTGCAATAAATAGCTATTCCTTATATGATGGAAGAATCTTCTGATAATAAGTTTTAATGATGAAGTTTCTAATACAAGACTAATTTAGTTTAACTAAAAAATAAGACAATTTAAATAAATAAAGGAAAAGAGGAATTCACCTAAAGTAAATTTCAAATAAAACACTTAAAAGTGTTGGGAATTGCTGCTAAGGAAATTGAAATAAAATTCTCAGTGCAAAGGGCTAATTGATATTCTGATAATTAAGATTCTACCCTGTTAAACAATTTTAATTCTGTACTATATTTTGTTAACAATGGAATATCAGTGTCATTTTACAGAAAATATACTGTATGCAAATTGCTTGCAATAAATAGCTATTCCTTATATGATGGAAGAATCTTCTGATAATAAGTTTTAATGATGAAGTTTCTAATACAAGACTAATTTAGTTTAACTAAAAAATAAGACAATTTAAATAAATAAAGGAAAAGAGGAATTCACCTAAAGTAAATTTCAAATAAAACACTTAAAAGTATTGGGAATTGCTGCTAAGGAAATTGAAATAAAATTCTCAGTGCAAAGGGCTAATTGATATTCTGATAATTAAGATTCTACCCTGTTAAACAATTTCAATTTTGTACTATATTTTGTCAACACTGGAATATCAGTGTCATTTTACAGAAAACATACTGTGTGCAGATTGCTTGCATTTTAACTAAAAAATAAGACAGTTTAAACAAATAAAGGAAGAAAGAAATTCACTGAAAGTAAATTTCAAATAAAACACTTAAAAGTGTTGGGAATTGCCGGTAACAAAATTGAAATAAAATTCCCAGTGCAAAGGGTTAAAAAGTATTTTGCAATAGAATTATTTTTCACGTTATCCTTGCCTCTAAATTATTTGAATAATAAATAGGTATAATGGAAGAATTCAATTACCAAAATTAATTTCAATTTCAAATAAAACACTTAAAAGTGTTGGGAATTGCTGGTAACAAAATTAAAATAAAATTCCCAATGCAAAGGGTTAAAAAGTATTTTGCAATAGAATTATTTTTCACGTTATCCTTCCCTCTAAATTATTTGAATAATAAATAGGTATAATGGAAGAATTCAATTACCAAAATAAATTTCAATTTCAAATAAAACACTTAAAAGCGTTAGGAGCCTGTGCTAACGAAATTGAAATAAAATTGAAATAATCGACTTTCGATAGAATTACGACGTTCAAGGCGCGAAATAAACATTTTCCCTCTGCTTTTCATTTTGTTGCTGAAAATACAGGCGAAGTTACACCCGTAGTTGAAACATCGTGGAATTTAGCGATCCTACTTCACCTAATCGTAGACTCGTATCTTGCGAGCTAACAATAAGAACAGAGCTGCCTTGTAGCATTAAGTACTCAACCGTCTCATATCGGCCACTAAAAAAATTCTAATTTTACTCTTCTACTTATTACTTGCAAAATTATCAGGGTTGTTCGAAAGAGCAAAAATTCCTTGTCCTCGACGGAATCAGCATAACATCACCGTTCGGAAAAATGATTCCGGAAGAAGCGTTAGACGCGCATGTAAACTACATTATGCAAATAAAAGACGCGTAATGTCCCGAGCAAAGGCGCGAAAGAATTTGAAGAAAACAACAACCAATTGTCCAAACTGTCCCGACCAACCTCACCTACCTATAGCATGCTCCAAAGTTTTACGTTCTAAATAATTTTCCACTGAACCATTTTCCTATTACTTTTGCAACAATTCGCCATTTTTATTATTACGGAATATCTTTGCAAACACCAACGATCCTTCGCAAATAGGCGACAGCCGACCAGAAACTTCGCCGACAGCCGGGTGTCGTGGCAGTGAACGTGTTAAACAAAAAGAAGCAGAGCGATTGTGTCCGAGGGAAATTTAAAGAAGAACTTTCATCGGGCCGAGCAACTCTACTTACAAATTTCTCTCGTAACAAGAAGCACCGCGTGACCTCGGCATTGAGCGTGACCCGGCCGCGCACCGCCTCCCTCGGCGCGCCGTAATTTCCCCTTAAACAACGGTCGTTCAAGTTGTTGCTTTAAAGACACGTCGCGAATCGGCGTAAATGGCTCGGTTTGGCCACGCACACCACCTCCGAGCGGAGTGTTCGGTGCGCGAAACAGCTTGGACAAGCAACGAGTCGACGAATGCCCGTGTCTAAATCCGGCGCGAATAAACAGGCAGAAAATGAACGCTCTTTAATTCCACGCCGACTGTAATTTGATCTTATAGGTAAAATTACACGCCGTTGTATTATCAATCTCTCTCTTTTACTTCCCCTCTCTCTGTCTCTCCGCTGTTCGTTACGGAGGATCGAGCGCGTAATTTTCAGGCTGGCTGAATCTGTAATCAGAGTAAATTCACCTGTGTGGAGACGCGCCTGTGTCGATAAGATTGCGCAGCGCTGGAATTATCGTGCGCGTCCTTCGTACGCGCCAGCTACTCTCCCAGCTGTGCCCATTTTTCTCCTCTTCGAACGATTATAATATATGTACAGGGTGTGCGTTATGCATCGCTTGATCCGACTATGCCAATTAGTCGCGTTAATTACAAGGCGACCTTACTTACCGATACCGTGAGATTCACCCGGTTGCTGAGACTCGCAGTCATCCACCTTGCAATTACCGATTGCTGAGACTCGCAGCCATCCACTTTGCAATTACCGATTGCTGAGACGTATAGTCTGGTTGTTGCTGATTGCAGGGAATTGACATTTGCTTCTTCTGCCTTCTGTGTATATAAAGGAAAGGATATAAGACAGGTGGGTTTCATTTTCTTGGGAAATCTGAATCTGAATAGTTTGATGGATGTGCGACGAAAGACAGTTGAATCAGTTTCCACGCGTTAATTGCCGTGATCAGAGATCGAGCGAGTGGCGTGGCTGTTGATCGTTTCAGGGAACTCGTGGCGGATCGGCTCGTTTGTTCGAGTTAACAACCGCAATAGTCTGTACCGAGAACTTGATAGCAGGAAAAATAGTTGGAAAATGCAGGATAGGAATTAGGTTGTCGTGCCGACAGACGGCCACGGACTGTCTTCACTCGATGATTTCATCCTTTGCTTCGGTTCGCGGAACTTGTCGTTTGAAAATAGAATCGCCTGGTACTTTGTATCTATCATCGTAGGGTTAATATCCCGCGTTGCCCGTGATTATGATATATTTGTAACTTGTATTTCCTTACACTCTGTTCGTTCTTCAGATAATTAAGAACTTTTTCACAAAAGCTTATGTTGTTGTGAACGCGACTTAATGCAGGTTTCACCCTCTGGCTATTACTTTGGATATTTTTATATTCTCTTTTATGTTTCCACACACTCAAATTTGCCATAAATTCATAAACATGCATGGTATTGTTATAAATATGTTATAAATATCATATGCAACACTTCCTAAGAAGATTTGTTGTATGATCTTCAGATAATTAAGAACTTTTTCACAAAACTGTGTATTATTGTGAATGCAATTTAATGTAGATTTCACCTTCTGGCTATTACTTTGGGTATTTTTAAATTCTTTACATTTGCACACATTTAAATTTGCCATCATAAATTCATAATCATGCACAGTATTATCAACGTTGCCACTATGTTGTAAATATCATACAACAATATACAATATAACAATACAACAATACAGCAATATATCAATGTTACTAAATTTCACTCCCTAAAAAAATGTGTTGTATGATCTTCAGATAATTAAGAGCTTTTTCACAAAAGTGTATATTGTTATGAGTGCAATTTAATGCAGATTTCACCCTCTGGGTATTACCTTAGATATTTTTATGTTCTCTTTTATATTTCCACACACTTAAATTTGCTATAAATTTATAATCATGCACAGTATTATCAACGTTGCTACTATGTTGTAAATATCATACAACAATGTACAATATAACAATACAACAATGTGGCTAAATTTCACTTCCTATGAAAATGTGTTGTATGATTTTCAGATAATTAACAAAAGTTTATATTGTTATGAACACAATTGAATGGAGATTTCATCCTCTGGCTATTACTTTGGATATTTTTATATTCTTTTTTATATTTCCACACATTTAAATTTGCTATAAATTTATAATCATGCACAGTATTATCAACGTTGCCACTATGTTGTAAATATCATACAACAATATACAATATAACAATACAACAATATATCAATGTTATTAAATTTCAGTCCCTAAGAAAATGTGTTGTATGATCTTCAGATAATTAAGAGCTTTTTCACAAAAGTTAATATTGTTATGAACACAATTGAATGGAGATTTCACCCTCTGAGTATTACTTTGGATATTTTTATATTCCCTACTTTTCCACACACTCAGATTTGTCATCATAAATTTATAATCATGCACAGTATTATCAACGTTGCCACTATGTTGTAAATGTCATACAACAATATACAATATAACAATACAACAATACAACAATGTGGCTAAATTTCACTCCCTATGAAAATGTATTGTATGATCTTCAGATGAGTAACAAAAGTTTATATTGTTATGAACACAATTGAATGGAGATTTCACCCTCTGAGTATTACTTTGGATATTTTTATATTCCCTACTTTTCCACACACTCAGATTTGTCATCATAAATTTATAATCATGCACAGTATTATCAACGTTGCCACTATGTTGTAAATATCATACAACAATATACAATATAACAATACAACAGTACAACAATATATCAATGTTGCTAAATTTCACTTCCTAAGAAAATGTATTGTATGATCTTCAGATGATTAAAAACTTTTTTACAAAAGTTTATATTATTATGAACACAATTGAATGCAGATTTCACCCTCTGGGTATTACCTTGGATATTTTTATATTCTCCATATCTCCACACACTCAAATTTGCCATAAATTCATAAACATGCACAGTATTGTTCTAAACATGTTATAAATATCATATACAACATTCTGTACAAAAATTTGTTGTATGATCTTCAGTTATTTAAGAACTTTCTCACAAAAGTGTATATTGTTATGAATGCAACTTAATACAGATTTCACCCTTTGGCTATTCCTTTTGATATTTTTATATTCTCCATTATATTTCCACACACTCAATTTTGCCATAAATTCATAAACACGCACAGTACTCTTATAAGTATCATATACAACAATAATATCAATATAGCCAAATTTCACTCCCCAGTTGCTAACAACAACAGCTTTTACTTTTATCGCAGTAGCTGGATTTCTTGAATAATTTTAGAATATTACCCTTCTGCCTATCAAAGCTGACTATCTTACGAAATAAAAAACACAGAATACTTGACAACAAGTTTCCTAGCCCTACTCATATTTTCGATGCACGTAACAGTGAACCAACCAACCCTGTGGAAACTTTGTCTGCGGTCGCGAGGGACAGTGAAAAACCGTTTCGCGGAGGCATCCCGATACTTTCGTTCATTAAACGTTCTATACTTAGTTTGCATAACTCAAGCCAGCCGTGGAGTGGAGTTGTCGGCGGAGTTGGGGGACAGAGGGGCTCATGAATACCATCGTTGATTGAGAATCGTGAGCGCAGCCGGGATCTCAGGAGCGGCTCTCCTCTCGTTAATTAACATTGTGCTGCACGGAGAAAGACGTCAAAGCGTCTGTCGGCTCTCACTGCCAACCCCTTTTGTCCCGGACGCAGCAACCCTTCTTTCACCCCCTTTTATATTGTTTACCGCGCTCATTATGCGAACCTTGTTATTCGTCTCTTGATCTTCTAATCGGTAGACCGTGGCGCTTCCTCCTCTTCCGCTTCTCCTTGTGTCCTGGTTTAGTCGAACAAGTTCTTGGAATTTTGAACGTGAATGATAACCCGCGGAGGATAGCTCGGATGATGAAAGAAGAAGAGCGACCCAGCCGCACCGTCGGCGGAATGTCTCGAGGAAATGGTGTTCCGGGGCTGATTCCGGCTTGAAAGAAAATTCCTTGTCTACGATGATCGCCAGGGATGATTGGTAACCTTCCCTGCGTCTTGCTTCTATTTTTAAAAGCGACCTCGTTTTCTTGCTCCCGTACCATTTCCATTGACGATAGATCTTGTTGACGTAAACTGGTTTCTTGGATTTTATAATCTTGGAATTTTCTTCTTTCCATAGAAAGCACGTTGCTCGAAACAATTATCGAAATACTGAGATTCATTTTTATTGCATCGACTATAAGCAAACGGAATTATACCAGTTCTACAGAGTTAATTCATCGACACGTTATTCATATGATACTGTGATAACGAAAATTGGCTTCCGGATAATCGTTTAACCCTCGATTAATAAGACCGCGTCGCAACAGTTTGAGTTAGTAGGATATTTAACATTACTACCACGTCAGCCAAATTGACTGGTTCTACAATTTTATTTGAAAGTTTCTACTCTGTGTTATAGTGTATTATAGTGATTTCCATGCTTAATTATTCAGATGAGTTCTTAATATTGAATATTTTGTATATTTTAATCTCCTATAATTGTATAAACATTTAGAGAATATCTATTAACATTAGAAATAACACAACAGTTAAATTGACTGGTTTTACAATTTTATTTGAAAGTTTCTACTTTATGTTATAGTGTACTATAGTGATTTCCATCCCTAATTATTCAGATGAGTTCTTAACATTGAATATTTTGTACACTTTATTCTTGCACATTCTAATCTCCCACAATTATATAAACATTATTAACATTACAACTAACACTCCAGAAAATTGACTTGTTTTACAATTTTATTTGAAAACTCCTACTTTATATTATGGTGATTTTCATCCTTAATTATTCAAACGAGATCTTAATATTGAATATTTTGTATATTTTAGTCTCCTATAATTGTATAAACATTTAGAGAATATCTATTAACATTAGAAATAACACAACAGTTAAATTGACTGGTTTTACAATTTTATTTGAAAGTTCCTACTTTGTGTTATAGTGTAGTATAGTGATTTCCATCCTTAATTATTCAAAGGAGTTTTTAACATTGAATATTTTGTACACTTTATACTTGTACATTCTAATCTCCTACAATTGTATAAACATTATTAACACTAGAATTAAAACACCAGTCAAATTGATTGGTTTCACAATTTTATTTGAAAGTTCCTACTTTGTGTTATGGTATAGTATAGTGATTTCCATCCTTAATTATTCAGATGAGTTCTTAGCATTGAATATTTTGTACATTCCATTCTCCTATAATTGTATGAACATTTAGAGAATATTCATTAACATTAGAACTAACACTATAGTTAAATTGACTTGTTTTACAATTTTATTTGAAAACTCCTACTTTATATTATGGTATACTATAGTAATTTCCATCCTTAATTATTCAGATGAGTTCTTAGCATTGAATATTTTGTACATTTCAATCTCCTATAATTGTATGAACATTTAGAGAATATTCATTAACACTAGAACTAACATTATAGTCAAATTGACTGCTTTTACAATTTTATTTGAAAACTCCTACTTTATATTATGGTGTACTATAGTGATTTCCATCCTTAATTATTCAAATGAGTTTTTAATTGAATATTTTGTACATTCTAATCTCCTATAATTGTATGAACATTTAGAGAATATTAACACTAGAGATAACACAAAAGTTAAATTGACTGGTATTACAATTTTATTTGAAACTTCCTACTTTGTGTTATAGTGTGGTATAATGATTTTTATTAAATTATTTGCCAACGTTAATTGCATTTTCTTATTCGTCCAGACAATTCATTCTTCCCTCATTATCAATACAACCTATCACTGCATTTGTTAAAATTCTTGCAAACACCTACTACTCAGTAACACCAGCTGAGCATTAAACAAAGTAATAGCCATAAAAATCAAATTTTCTAATACTTCAGTCAATCTGCAAAGTATTTATGTGTACTATAATTTTTACTGTGTACATTTTTACTGTGTGAATTAGAATAAACAATCTGTGGAAAACAGGATGTCCATATTGAAACAATATTAGCCGATATTTATTAAACAGAATCACAGAACCAAATGTGTTTAAAATATAAACGAGTGACATGGTACAATTAACAAAGTGTGCAGGTCAAGAATTTATGGATTGTCGACAGTTGGCCAGTTACTCTCAGACTGACTGTAGGTCCCATGGTCCCCTCAAGATTTTCAACCCCACTCTCTACACAATGTAACAGTGTAAGTGTCCTGTGTGCGTAGGTGTCTATATAAGATTATTTCTGTCCGTGTGTGTAATATCGTTGTATTCCAATAACAGTTCATTTTCTCAAGAGTAACGATGCCTGAGCGGCGATGTGGTGAAAAGGGTGCGCAGGGTAATGACGGCAGCGAGCAGTCTCTCGTATTAGGAAACAAGTTTAAGACCGTGTGGCTGAGTGTGGAAACTGCGTGGTGCAGCCCAGCGTCCCGATATTATTACTATGTAAATCACTGGTTCACCATAGTACGCTGACGCCCACGGTGACAGCCTACCGAGTGGCCCGACGCACGATGGATGAGCTTGAGCTTCTTATTAGATATTCCTATGCGCCACCCTTCCGATCTGCAAACACGTTCCTTCATTTTGCGTCGATATACGTCGTACCCTTATCGGGCAAACTCGCATGTTTCTGCACGTGGGCGTAGCGTAACACTCGGCTGAGGAAATTGTTCTCCCATCGAAATTGTCCTCCTCGCTTTCTTCCTTCTGGTGAATATTTAGCGTATATTTAAGAGGTTCACGGCATCGTGGCCAATAATTGGTTTGGAAAAGCGCGTTAACGGGGGTGGTGAAGTGGAATTTCGAATATCCTGTTCAGCCGCCTGCTGGGGAGAGGTGGAGCCAACTTAATGTAAAAGTTCCGTGACTGAGCGAATGGAAAAGTGGAAGAGGGTTGCCAGAGAAAGTTGTATTTAAACCATTAATTCCACTTTAATGTATCCAGCTAACGAAAGGAATTACCATCGAGGAGGAATTGTTGCCGAGTTGAATCAAATTCTATCGCTGATCCTGTGCGATAGCTCCGTGCCGTTGTCTTGGATTCCCAGACGTTCTGTATCATTTTTAACACGTTTCGGGCATTTAGTTCATTCACGTACAAGCTGCGAGCTGCGACTTTTCACCCTATTGTTATTAACTATTAATATTCTCAACTCCTGTGGATTAATCGCATTACCTTCAGATGGAGGTCCCTCATTCCCATTCATCGTCATTTATTGCTACGCAGAATGTTTCTATAAAAGAGCGATTAAACCAACGATTATAAACTCCAAGTGACGGTGCGTTGCTCTCGGATGAAAGATTCCTTGGCAAAATTAAAAAGAAACCAGACAGTAGCTTTCCCTTGTGCCTTAGCCTCAGCTATTCGGGACACATTCTTCGCACCTTTCCTGCGTGAGATAAGTGATAAGATCCGGTAATTTAGTCGAAAGAAGGAGGTTTCAAGGAAGAAGCAACGGAAAACGATTGAACCGCCAGGGGGGGTGGGTGAGACGCTTGGATAGGAGGTCGGCTGACGCTGCTACCACCCGTCTGCCCTCAACCAACGAGTGACTACAGACATTAGTCCACTGACACCATTGACACTTTTATTAATGACATCGATGCCTGAGGCAGCATCCCCTCCAGGGGCCTGGTCTTCGTTCACCCTCGACAACCCTCCAGGGCAGATTTTCTGGCACGGCGAATGCAGCCGCGGTAACGTCGAGGATTCGTTCCTTCCCATCTCGCAGACCTTTTTTCCCAGCATTATTGTATTCCCCGGCAAGAAGAACAGCAACTTTTCTCTCGCTCTCATCCCGTGTCTATCTCTTCTTCACGGTCCTCCATTCTCTTCTGTGGCCTCTTTTTCTCCGCCGTGACCCTCTCGCTCCGTCGTCTCCGGTGTTCTTGTCGCCCTGGCCCCCGTTACCGCCCTTCTTCGCCGCCTGTTCATCCATTGCTCTGTCCTGGGACCTCGCGAGGGAGCGGCTCTCAAGTTACATTGAAAAATCTGGCGGACGGCTGAAAAATTGGCGATACCTATATCATCTATTGTGCCTTGCAAGCCTCTCCAAGCTCGATCCGTTTGGCCGCAAAAAAGCGTGTATTTAACGGATACCCTCGGTGCCCAGGCAGCCGGCGTGTAGCTGTTTCTCTCTTCTTTCCGTTTCTTCGATATCGATCGCTAATTGGAAATTATGCACCGGTTCTGATCCGTTTGCAAACGTTGCTTGTAGTCAGCCGGGACAAGGAGCACCCAGCTTTGTTGGGGTGGCAAATTGGGGTGGCTTGATGCGTAGGTTTGATGAATCATACGACGTTGCTTTGGAATTGGTCGTTGTTTGGATATGGCAAGTCTGATTGTGGTATTATTGGAGCATTCAGAAGCTGTATCGATCGACTGGAAAATTG
Organism: Bombus terrestris; assembly: GCF_910591885.1. Lineage (NCBI taxonomy): Eukaryota > Metazoa > Arthropoda > Insecta > Hymenoptera > Apidae > Bombus > Bombus terrestris. The sequence goes on from NC_063286.1 coordinate 3,047,267, forward strand.
AGAAATTGAGAACAATGATAATTTTATGAGCGTTATTTTGTTCATCTGACTGTGAAATTTACTATCGATTGTGTCATACTTTTAGGATAAACGTACTTAGCGAGTCATATATTTTTTTGGAAATTTAATATCAATTGTGGAGTTGGGCAATGAAATTGAGGAATTTATAAAGAACATAGTTTGGCTTTTAGAATATTCATTATGAGTATGAGAAATACTTGTACCTATACTTTGACCTCATACACTTATACTTATTTCAATATATATTTTTCTATTACAAATTCATCCAGTGGTTCCTCTATCAGTCAACCTCAGCAATACCATACATTAAATTAATAAATGATGATAACAATTTACAGGATTTTTACCTCATACACTATACCTGCACTTATACTTATGTGAATATATTTTTCTAATAATAAATTCATCCACTTGTTTCTTTATCAGTCAACCTCAACAATATCAAACATTAAATTAATAAATGGTGATATCAATTTACTTGATTCTGACCTTATACCTATACTTATTTCAATATATTTTTCTATTACAAATTCATTCACTGGTTTCTCCATTAGCCAATCTCAACAATATCACACATTAAATTAATAAATGATGATAACAATTTACTTGACTTTAAACTCATACCTATACTTATTTCAATATATTTTTCTATTACAAATTCATTCACTGGTTTCTCCATTAGTCAATCTCAACAATATCACACATTAAATTAATAAATGATGATAACAATTTATTTAATTTTGACCTCATATAGTATACCTGTATCTATACTTATTTCAATATATTTTTCTTTACAAATTCTTCCTCTGGTTTTTCTATCAGTCAACCTCAACAATATCACACATTAAATTAATAAATTATGATAACAATTTACTTGACTTTGAACTCATACCTATACTTATTTCAATATATTTTTCTATTACAAATTCATCCACTGGTTTCTCCATTAGTCAATCTCAATAATATCACACATTAAATTAATAAATAATTATAACAATTTATTTGATTTTGACCTCATACACAATACCTGCACTTATACTTGTTTCAATATATTTTTCTTTACAAATTCATCTACTCGTTCTCCCATCAGTCAACCTCAACAATAAAATTCAGCAGCTGGAACCAATCTTTGCCTAAGTTTAATGTTTTTTGATAACGTTATGAGATACTCGAGATCGTCAGTTAGCTACAGATGCTCTATACTTTCAATATTTACTAAAAACTATCTAAATCGTTCAAAGCATAACAGACATTGTACAATTTAGTGGATGGAACAGATCTCTGTTTAGATGATTGAAAATTGAATATTAATTTCAAAGTTGGACAATGAAATTGAGAAATTTATAAAGAACATAGTTGGTCAGTTTGGCTTTTGGAATATTCATTATGAATATGAGATATAATCTTTTTCTTTGTCTTTAGTCTTTAATTTTGTCCTGTATTTTAATTTTCTATTTTTATATCCCAATTTTATCCTCTATTTTTATTTCCTATTCTTATTTTCTACTCTTATTATTATTGTTATTAATTGCAATGAAATTGAGAAATTGATAAAAAACATTATTGATCAGTTTGGCCTTTGGAATATTCATTATGAATATGAGAAATAATCTTCTCTGTCTTTAGTCTTTAATTTTGTCCTGCATTTTAATTTTCTATTTTTATATCACAATTAAATCCTCTATTTTTATTTCCTGTTCTTATTCTCTACTCTTATTATTATTATTATTAATTGCAATGAAATTGAGGAATTGATAAAAAACATTATTGATCAGTTTGGCCTTTGGAATATTCATTATGAATATGAGAAATAATCTTCTCTGTCTTTAGTCTTTAATTTTGTCCTGCATTTTAATTTTCTATTTTTATATCACAATTAAATCCTCTATTTTTATTTCCTGTTCTTATTCTCTACTCTTATTATTATTATTATTAATTGCAATGAAATTGAGGAATTGATAAAAAATATAATTGATCAGTTTGGTTTTTGGAAAACTTGGAAAACTTGGAAAACAAGTTGGGCAATGAAATTGAGAAATTTATAAAGAACATAAATGTTCAGTTTGACTTTTGGAAAATTCATTATAAATATGAGAAACAATCTTCTTCTCTGTCTTTAATCTTTATTCTTGCCCTGTACTTTAATTTTCTATTTTTATATCCCAATTTTATCCTCAATTTTTATTTCCCATCCTTATTCTCCACTCTTATTTTTTATTCTTTATTCTTCCTGCCTAGAACTTTTCCATCGTACGAAAACACTAAATTAACATCGCAACAATATTACTAACAATCCATTCGTCATTTTGTATAAAATATTTTCTAAAATTAATCTACACTCGTTGAGTACCTAAATCCACGAAAGCATCTAACATTACTCAAAACTAGTCGAGACCCAATAACGATACCATATTATATGTTACGATTCGAGTGGAAGGGAGAGAGGCAGGGTGACCCACACTCGGGACAAATAAATCTTATAAGTAGGCGGTTCACGATACTCGGATCGGCGGCCGCAAATCCGCGGATAAGCCATCGAGAACAAAAGTCCGGGAGAGAACAACGTGGTCAGAAAAATACGGTACGCATTCGACGGTTGGGATAAACGCGGCGAATGCTTCCATTGCACGAACAAACGATCCGATCGAATTGTCATTACAAACGACGTGAGAATTTAGAACGTCGCTGTATATATATTGCTTGTTACCCGCTCGATCGTCCAGATATTTCGTCCTCGTTGTCATCAGTTTTCATAAATTTCTTAACTCACCTTTGCCACAAACACAAACTTTCCCTGCCAACTTATCCAATTTATTACTTGAATTTATTTTAAAACCACGACGTCTCATCCCTTCAGATAGAAACGATCTTAAGGAATCGAGAAACCATACAGCCAGCAAGCTGTTGGTTCAAAATTCCAGTCCATAGAGAGAAGGATCTTCTTAAAGACGATATTAAGGTTATCGCTATTGCACGTTATCTGAAGAGCTTCGATAACACGAAACACAATCCACCACAACGTCCCTGTTACGTCGCGTGAGATGGTTCCTTCATTGCCTAATCCTTCATTGCCTCAATAAACCCAAGGACCCACCATAAACCTTAACCCTTTAGCTCAATTGTTAATGCTAGTTAATTGAACCTCAAAGTTAGGATAAACAATCTATGGAAGACAATATATTCATATTGAAATAATATTAGCTGATAATTTATTAAACAGAATCACAGAACCAAATGTGTTTAAAATATAAGCGAGTGACATGGTACAATTGACAAAGTGTGCAGGTCAAGAATTTATGGATTGTTAACAGTTGGCCAGTTACTCAGACTGACTGTGGGTAGTGACCCATGGTCCCTTCAAGATTTTCAACCCCACTCTCTGCACAGTAGCGAGTATGACCCGTGTAAGGGTCCTGTTCAGATGCCTGTGTAGGTGTCCTTGTGTCCATGCGTGTAATGTCCTTGTGTTCCAACAGTTAACATACGTTTTCAAGTTAATATGCTGATCTGGGCTCGGAGGACCATCAACTTCAGGTCCACAATCTCAAAGAAGCGCGCCAACGGGGGTCGTGCTGAAGTTGATGGTCCTCGGAGCCGGATCAGCGCGCCAACGGACATACGTCAGCATCTCTTTAATATTCGTAAGATTATGGAATGTTGCAAAGAAAAGTGGACACCGCGTGGCATACTGTTCTTCAAAATGCTCAGAGAAGTCAGGAATTTGCGTATATCTGACTGGACGGGACCGTGTTCAGCAGAATCTAAGTGTGGACGCACGAGGGTCCCTAGGCCTGATCCAAATTCCTGATCTGTTTTGTAAAGACCTCTGGAACAGTGTTTTCCCCGAATATCGCAGTTCACGTGGCAAGCTGAAACGGGCAAAAGAAAGAGGAGCGTGAGAGGAGCAGAGGAAGCAAGATAAGAGGCGTAGAATCGGTCTAGGCTGGGCCAGGCTCCAGCCTGCTATCTCGTCGGGTTGGAAGCGTGTGCTGATGGATGACAAATGGCTCCTCCACGACGCGTCACTCTAGGCACTGCTAGGGGCTCCTCCTATACGTGATCAACCATAGCTCTGGCTGACGTAGGGGAGTAGGAGGGGCAGAGAGAGCGAGAGTTGGGGTAGAAAAGCGTGGCGCAACGGGGGTTGCGGCAGGATAGAGCGCGTTGCTTCAAGAGGGGTAGAACCGACGTGGGCTCCGGGGGTGGGAAGGGGGTAGAGCAGCAGAAGCAGGAGGAAGGGAGTTTGAACGGGTCGGCGGAGATAAAGTGGGACGTCTGATCCTCCGTCGAGGCGAGCAAAAAGATCCTCGCGCTTCGCGTCCCAGGAGACGGAAGCCGGGAACGAGAAAAACTCCCCCAAGCCACGTCCACCCGTCCCTTCTTCGTCTCTCTTCTCCTCTCCCAGGCCCCTCCTTGTCCGATCTTCCTTCCACCATCAGCGACCGTCGTAGCCGACGCTTTCATCCACCTTCTCCAACAGCCAGCCCTCCAACACGAAGAAGGAACCTTCTTAAAGGAAGGAATGTCAGTCTATGGCGGTGACCTTGTTAATTAGTTCGCAATAATCCAGTTGTTTGTACATGTAACGCAACCAGGCAAAGACACGTTGTCATGTTTTTGGGGATTTGTAATTGATAAAAGAGGCCAAAGACGGGAACTCGTCTGGATTTATGGCAGAGACTGTTGGTTTTATTAGCGTGAAATGTTCGTACGTACAGCGTGTCGTAGCACGGAGGGAAAATCGAGAAGATACGCAACATTTCGTTACGTCAGATTACGAATAAAGCAAACACTCGGAAGAGGTTGAAAGATGGATGACTACGTGGCTCGAGCCTCCATCATGAGCGACACGTCAGGCGGTTCGTATGAATTCTTCTTGATTGCTGGGCCGGCTGTAAGCATAACGAGCCACCCGCTACGTCCATCAACCACGCACCGGTCAATTCATTTCGGATACGAACACCGTCGTCCGACCGCGCACACCGACGTGCTCGGCCGCGCACCTCTCCTTCCCTGTCTCTGTTCATCCTTCAGGATGCAGTACGCGCGTCACGGACATGCCCGCAGCGTGTACTTACGCGCCAGATATTCCCGCTGGGTTGACGCCTAACCTGCCTACCTACGGTATGCGAGATGCTCGTTTTGCTCGATTTCTTCATTTCAATCTTCGTCCAGTTCGGCCGTCGCAGACGGACACGTCGGGGGACTGATGAGCTGCTTTGTAAGCGAAATGTCAAACCAGGGCCGAGCCCGTTCCTCTGGCGGATAGAAAAATGTGCACATGGCATCGAGCCGACCTGCACCGCGTTCTTCTCAACGAGGCACGCCTGGAGGGTTCACCTATCGACGGATGGGCCGATTCCTTTCGGTTGTTGGCTATTTGACCCATTTGCGCGCTGCGACTGTTTTTATCCCAGGCGCTGAGAATCCCCAGCAGTTTATCGCTCGATGAGATTGTTGTTTTCATAGGAAGGTTTTTTTTCATTCTGTAATTCCCCTTCGTCTTAAAATTCTTCCCAGATGTAGTAAATCCCAAGGAGACCCGGCTGCGTAGTACGGATCCTCAGAATTGTGTTTTCTTCCAAAATCCAGGAGCCATTGGATTCCAACAGCTGTCCTAAGCGGCTACAGCAAACACATGGTTGTTTTTGTTCTTTTCTAGCGTTTATTGACCAGTGTCTGTGTACTGCACACGCGTGTCTTCCATGATACACCAGGAATTCGGTTGTGAGGTGGTTCGGGCGAAAGTACCTCACATACGACATACATTTTTTAGGTTTGCAATTGCAACTTAAATTTAGCGGTTCTTTCTCTTTGCATCTCTGGACAGTTAGCCTATTTGGTTTCTCAGGGGCTGTGGGATTTTGCCCGAGGGATGGAGGGGTGTCCTGTAGAATTATTCACATTTACAGTATTTGCATATTCAGAAGACCATGGCAGATTTCAGCGCTCTTTCTCTCGTTATTTTTATTATATATCGACCAATATCTTCCTACGTCTTTTCTCAGTAACCACATCAGTTTATTGTATCGGGCATTTTAAAGAATCGCAGGGGAAACGTTCCTATTTTTCTTCCAACAAATAATTGTCTCCTCCTTCCTCTGTTGCAAAGGATGCACTGTTTTAAATTTTCTATAAACTTCGTGAAGAATTCGCTTGTTCTGTGAGCAAGGGCCAGCCCTCCAAACTGCAGAAGGTTGGGATTAAAATTCAAGATGCTGTCTCTGTTGACACGACACTAATAATCCGCAGGATCGCTAGAAATGCTGTCTCGCTTGTCGAAGAATGAAGCCGTTACCAAGGCTGCTTATTAAATACCTGTCTGTCGTTTTAGCGCGAGTACGCCGCGTATAATTTGCGGACAAGCGGAGTCCGCGCGCGTTTCGCCCTTAGCTTTGCTCGTATCAATTACCGTATATAGGAGGATAGGGCCAGAAACGCAATAAAGACATTTAACATTGAGCTTTATTACAGGCGACCAGCGTATCAAAGGTTCGAGTCTCCGCGTCCATAGGCAGCGTTTAATATTTTACCCGTCTCATTTTCGCTGCTCGTAAACTATTCATTTATCCGCGCCTATAATCTTCATCCAAACTACGCGTTATTATCCTTCTTGTACCATCAGCCTCCCCTTTGCCGACCGCCTCTTTTCTCCCACCCCTCGCCCCCACCATCTTCTTACCCTTTCTCAGTCTCTTTCTTTCTCTTCCCTCAGCTCTTTCGGCTTCTAGCAACTTTTACGCAGGTTATTTCCGGTGGTGAACGATTGCTGCAATTGTCATCGTTTCTCCATGTTCTTAGGTTCAATAACGAATCCACGGTGAACCGGCTAACTCTCTGTTAGACGTGGAATATATTTTGAAGCACAAAGTAACGTTTGCCGTGACGCTCGGTATAGTAAAGCGCGTGAAGACGATGTGCAAACTCTGCAAGGTGATCGCAAGAGCAAAAGACTGATGGGAATTTTCCTCTCCTTACGATCGCGTTTGTTCGTTGCATATTGGCCGGGGATACCGACAAAATTGCAGCCGCCGTTGCTGGGCAGACCCGCGTAGAGCTGACATTGCTCCTGTTTCATTGTTAACACAACGCGTGTCCCACAATACTGCCACTTCTCTGTTAGGCCAAAACGTTCATCCCGTGACCGTGGCTACGTTCGGCGACCGGTTGCGTCAGCTGGAGCCCAAGCCCGGCGTCACGAATCTCGTGCAAACGTAATAGGATCGAGTCGTAACAACTATTTCCAAGTCTTATCATTTAAGTACAGCTGTAACAAATAGTGCAGACCAAAGTGTCGGGGATGTTCGGAAAAATTCCGAAAGAAAGGCCCCAATGTCCCCTCATCTGCGACGTGTATAACGAGAGAAGAGAGAGGGAGGGAGGTCTGAAATTTTTCCTCTGCTCACGGTGTATTGATAAACACCGTTTCACCGTAAGAAGAGAGAAAGCCGGCCATAGGCGTAGACGCGGGGCTGATCCGCGCGTACGGCCACCAATCTGCATAATATATATTAAAGTTTATTATCGTGAGCGGCCACGAATCGATACTTTGAGGTCTTTACTTAGCGGGCCTGCTTTTTGTCTAAATTATACACGTCGCCTAATGTCTTAACTGAAATCGGCTCCGAATCATTATCATAATTTCGGCGTTTCTCGGGGTTCTTGTTTTCATGGCGCACGATGCGTGCAATCATGTTTCTGGGTGGCGTGGCAAGTTATTGCCGGTTTTTGTACGGCGATTGAGATATCGCTCTGTATATACCGTATACTTGTCCGTTTCTTTCTTGCTTCTTCCTCTCCTTTCCTTCCTTTCGCTCTTTCCTTCGCCGTTTTCGTTGCGTATGTCGAACCTAACCTCAAAGTGGCATAAAAATGGCGTCAAAGTGGCGCCGCACGAGAGGTACGCGAACCTAATTATCGCGAAGATTTCGGGCGAATAAGGTGCTGTGTAAAGCTGATGGAAGAGACAATTGTAAGGTTACAGGCTGGTCTCGGTGAGAATCGAAGGACAGCAAAGATCGATCGTACTTTCTCGACAACTATGGCACCGTTTCTGATCGTGTTAAATGTGGTCGATTTAATTTCGTCCTTGTAATTTAATGGCGTTATTTATAAAGCAATTCGTGCACGATTATTCATGCGAATCAATTAACATTATAATTTCTTCCATTTAATTGTGATTCATTCGGTTCCGGTGTACTGTAAAATTTAATTGAGTATAAAATTGATGACACTTTCGATAAATGGGCAAACATCGCTGCGCGTATAATAACAAAACAGGATATTTGTATCCTGCGGATTATTATCTTTCGTAAATCGACGACAATTTCCTCTGAAAAGCTCATTTTTATGACACTCCAGGCAGAAGATTAAAAAAATTAATTGAAATTACACCATCGTCGAGAAAATGATATTTTTCCCCGATATGTTAAAGCAATTTTCTTTCAACGTTATTGTTGAAACGTTTTTCACGTTCAACTATATTTAGCGCACAATAGAATCCAGGAAAATCCAGAGTTTTTGTTTCCATTGAAGAGAAACGTCGACTATGCAAATTCCACCCCCGAAACGACTGTCCCCTCAGTCGGTCAGACATGATTAAACACAGAATGGCGTTGTTTCAACCCCTTGCAGAACGTGGTAGCTACCTCTGGAGGCATCCCACTCGCCGGATCCCTAGGATTCATCCGTCAGTTTAATCACTACCCCCTTGAAAACTCGGCATGGCCTGTGCTTTCGTGGCATTCAATAACAGCAAGGCCACCCCTCTCGACGATGGCCCGCAGCCTTTATCGGATCTCCTTATTCCGCTTACACCCTACGAATTTATCTCGTTACGTTTTGATTCTGTCGGCAGAGAGGCAACGACTCATCCCCTAATTGCTATTCATTCTCGTTCATTGATAAACTCTTTCCCCTTAATTGGAATTATTAGCGCGGTAAGTTTCGTTGTCTAATGTGGCGGAAAGACACGCTCGTTTTCTTTATTAATTTTCTCCAGAAGGATAATGCTTGGTTCGATTCACGGTGTGCTCTCGTTAGGAGGAATACATTTTTAGAAATTTCTCTTTGGCACAATGTAACTAGAGAAATGGATTTAAGCAGAGGTTTGTTTCATGAATAGGGCTGTGAATATTGGTAGATTGTTCTACTTTTAAGAAGCTTCATTATTTTTGTATATTTGAATTTTGTGTGTTTTAACATTTCTCTGGCACAATATAACTGGAAAAATGAATTTAAGCAGAGGTTTGTTTCATGAATAGAGCTCTGAATATTGGTAGATTGTTCTACCTTTAAGAAGCTTCATTATTTTTGTATATTTGAATTTTGTGTGTTTTAACATTTCTCTGGCACAATATAACTGGAAAAATGAATTTAAGCAGAGGTTTGTTTCATGAATAGAACTCTGAATATTGGTAGATTGTTCTACCTTTAAGAAACTTCATTACTTTTGTATATTTGAATTTTGTGTTTTAACATTTCTCTTTGGCACAATGTAACTAGAAAAATGGATTTAAGCAGAGGTTTGTTTCATGAATAGAACTCTGAATATTAGTAGATTGTTCTACTTTTAAGAAGCTTCATTACTTTTGTATATTTGAATTTTGTGTGTTTTAACATTCCTATTTTGCAGAATGTAACTACAGAAATGGATTTAAACAGAGGTTTCCTTCATGAATTAATTAATTTTATGAATAGAATAGGACTCTGAATATTAGTAAATTGTTCTACTTTTAAGAAACTTCATTACTTTTGTATATTTAAATTTTGTGAATTTTAACATTTCTATTTTGCACAATGTAACTAGAAAAATGGATATAAGCAGAGGTTTATTTCATCAACTAATTAATTTTATGAATAGAATTGTACTCTGAATATTAGTAGATTGTTCTACCTTTAAGAAGCTTCATTACTTTTGTATATTTGAATTTTGTGTGTTTTAAAATCCCTATTTTGCAGAATGTAACTATAGAAATGGATTTAAGCAGAGGTTTCCTTCATAAATTAATTAATTTTATGAATAGAATAGAACTCTGAATATTGGTAGATTGTTCTACCTTTAAGAAGCTTCATTATTTTTGTATATTTGAATTTTGTGTGTTTTAACATTTCTCTTTGGCACAATGTAACTAGAAAAATGAATTTAAGCAGAGGTTTGTTTCATGAATAGGACTCTGAATATTGGTAGATTGTTCTACTTTTAAGAGGCTTCATTAGTTTCCTATATTTGAATTTTGTGTGTTTTAACATTTCTCTTTGGCAGAATGTAACTAGAAAAATGAATTTGAGCAGAGGTTTATGTCATCAACTATTTATTTTATGAATAGAATTGTATTCTGAATATTAGTAGATTATTCTACCTTTAAGAAGCTTCATTAGTTTCCTATATTTGAATTTTGTGTGTTTTAACATTTCTCTTTTGTACAATGTAACTAGAGCAATAAATTTAAGCAGAGGTTTTCTTCACGAAATAATTAATTTTATGAATAGAATAGGACTCTGAATATTAGTAGATTGTTCTACCTTTAAGAAGCTTCATTACTTTTGTATATTTGAAGTTTGTGTGTTTTAAAATTCCTATTTTGCAAAATGTAACTACAGAAATGGATTTAAGCAGAGGTTTGTTTCATGAACAGGACTCTGAATATTAGTAATAGATTCTTCTACTTTTAAGAAGCTTTATTACTTTTGTAATTTCATACCAAATTTCTTATAGATATAGTTATAACTCAAGATTACTGTTATTTCACCATAATTAACAGCAAAATTATCCTTCAAAATTTAACTTTAATATTTAAACATACCATGGAAACTTGGAAAACAATCAAGCACACATAATCACTTTCTAACAATCCATTTCTAACAATTATAAAACATCCAACAGCAATAATTCTATACAATGTCGATATTCTAGTTTCAATAATAATAGAATAACAGAGAAGAAAAGTGAACAAGAGGAAGAATGTCGACTACAAAGAGAGAACACGTTACAGGAATTGAAAAAATTTCATGGTTCGTGACAAAACGTAAGCCAGGGGTTGGTCCTAAATCTTCTGGAGAGCTAGAGAGAATGCGACAGATTGTTTCGTTGCATAGGATGCCGTAACAACCGCATTTAAACCGCTAAATGGATCGTCTTTCTCTCTATGTGTATCTCTTTAACTGTTATGTTATGGCGACTCTCCGGCTGCGCCATTCTACATCCCCCTTATAGCATCGCGTTTACGTTTACGAGCACCACCGCTGACGTTTACGAGCCACCGGCTGACGTACGAGCCACTTGCTGCTCTCTTGCTTCCATTGCTGGCGCTCGCACGTTAACGTTTTGCCACCGTCGCCTCCGATCTCCGCTTCGAATTCGTATTTTAATCTTATTTTCGTCTTTTAATGTATCTTCCCTGCTTGAAGTTTCTGTCGATTTCGAATAAATTATTGAACAGTAATTTACCTAATTTGGGAATGCTTGTATTAGGTTGTTTGAAAGGTATCTTTCGTTTTGTAAGGAAATAATGGACGAATTATTATTCACGAACATAATAATAGAAATATAACTTAATTGGATAAAATAATATAAAAGAGGAATTGTTGTTCATTTATTATATTCCAAATGTGGGAGGAATACTTTGATTCTGTATGGTTTATTTATAACTATAGTAAGAAATTAATTATTTTGTTGTAAAGTAACGATGAAAGAGTTTTCTTATTTATTTTTATTGGTTTCTTTTCTCTATCAGTTTCTTTCGTTTTATAAAGAAAATAACAGAAGCACAATGTTGTTTATTATGCACGAACGTAATAATAGAAATATAAGGAAATGGAGCACAGCTAGTTCAATAAGATAATATAAAACAGAAATTGTTATTCGTCTATTATCAATTTATGAAACGAAAGAAACTTTTCGGACAACCTAATATTATTAAAACTAACACAAGATAAAATATAGTGAAGAAATATTTGTGTAGAATATTGGAAGAACAGCTGATAGGATTAGGGAAGAAAAATTTCTAAAAAAAAATCAATCAATGAAAATAAATCAAAAATAAAAATCAAAAATCAATCAATAAAAATAAATAAGGAGACTCTTTCATCCTTACTTCATAAAGAAATAATTAATTTATTAATATAGTTATAAATAAAGTATGCAGAATCAAAGTATTCTCTTTATTCTTAGAATATCTGAAAATGATATTGAAAATAATACTGAGACTAGGAAAGAACAATTTTTGATCGAATAACAGATAAAATAATAATGATGACTCTTTCATTATTACTTTAACAGGCATATAATTATGTCTCTTTATAATTACACTTATCTATAATAATATCAATTTCTGTTCTGTCGGAATTTCCTTAATTTTGTAAGAATTTAAAGGATTTCATAATATGCAAGGTACATGATTCTTATTGCTTTAAAGTAGACTCTTTTCTTTGAATATATCATGTAGCTTAAAAAGAATTGCTTTAATGTAGAATTTTCTTTGAAGAATATCATGTACCTCAATAAGAATTGCTTTAACATAGACTCTTTTCTTTGAAGAAGATCATGTACCTTAATAAGAATTGCTTTAATGTAGAATCTTCTTTGAAGAATATCATGTACCTTAATAAAAATTGCTTCAATGTAGAATCTTCTTTGAAGAATATCATGTACCTTAATGAGAATTGTTTCAACGTAGAATTTTCTTTGAAAAATATCATCAATCAAAATTGCTTTAATGTAGAATCTTCTTTGAAGAATATCATGTACCTTAATGAGAATTGTTTCAACGTAGAATTTTCTTTGAAAAATATCATGTACCTTAATAAGAATTGCTTCAACGTAGACTTTTCTTTGAAAAATATCATCAATCAAAATTGCTTTAATGTAGAATCTTCTTTGAAGAATATCATGTACCTTAATGAGAATTGTTTCAACGTAGAATTTTCTTTAAAGAATATCATGTACCTTAATAAGAATTGCTTTAACATAGACTCTTCTTTGAAGAATATCAATTCATTCAATAATATTCTTTCTTTGAAGAATACCTTAATAAGAATTGCTTTAACGTAGACTCTTTTCTTTGAAGAATATCATGTACCTTAATGAGAATTGTTTCAACGTAGAATCTTCTTTGAAGAATATCATGTACCTCAATAAGAGTTGCTTCAACTTAAACTCTTTTCTTTGAAGAATATCGTGTACCTTAATAAGAATTGCTTAAACATAGACTCTTCTTTGGAGAATATCATGTACCTCGAAAACGCTGAGAAAACGTCTCATCATAATAAGTTCCGGCAGAATTCGTCCAACAAGACACGTGAATGCTGTCAAGAGAAATCATGCAGGTAGGACGCGGAGGGTGGTCGAAAGGTACAGGCGGTAGAATTCGGGTGCAATTGGTTTTGCATTTCGTCCACGTAACCGGCGTCCATTGCAGGAGCGGCGTTTGAGCGATTTATGGGTTCGGCAACCGCATTGTATCTGTACGTGCCGTGCGCCGTGACGCACCGTGACGTGACGTGACGTAACTGACAAGTCGGATGTGAAACCTGAGAGCCGATCTTGCGTCTACCTAACGTTCATCCTAACCTTCCCTAACCTGCAACGTTACCCATCGTCGCGTGTTTCACGCTATTTCACTTCTATATATTTCCTTTCCTCTTTCTTCTTTCTCCTACTCGTTCTTTGCTCTCGCTAGCACGCGTATCTATACGCTCCACGTGTCTTTCTTTCCTCCTTTTCTTTTAAAAGCTCCGCGGCAAATTTATCGCTGGCAGCTATCCCGGCAAAAGGAAGAAAGTTGTTCAAAATTGTGTACACACTCGGCGTACTACAGGCGGCCAACGGTTGCTCCAGCAAGAGGGTGATAAGTACCTAGGATCAAGGACTTGGGTTTGGCTGCTGGCCATATTTCTCAAACGTTGTTGTTGCTCGCGGTGGGATTTTCTATCGCCAATTGATATTCGTATCTTTCATAGGGTTTCAGGGCTCATGGTTTTCCGAGTTCCTTTCATTCATACGATGGCGACTGCACGAGATTCTGCTCGGCCGATTGCAGGGATGATAGATAAGCCATTAGGAGGGAGAGTAGCCAAGATATGAGAAATTCTTTAGATTAACGAAACTATCCACTTCGTTGGCTAACTTGGTTCAAAGGAAGGAAGATTCTTACAGAATCTCTGTACATTCATCTGGCTAAGCTGTGTATCTGGCTGATTTCAGAATAATCAAGGCTTCATGATCATAAATCTATCAGGACGAGAAAAGAAAAAAGGAGGAAGATGCAACAACTGACGCACATAGCAAGAAACATCGAACGTATCTCGGCGTTCATTCTTCTTGTGTCGGTCCGACGAACAGAATTCCCGCATCGGCGAGTAATTACTGCGGTCGTTAGCGGCGGGCGTTCTTGAATTAATAATGACGTCACAACGCCAGACACTTCTGTTTGGCTTTAATAAGGAGACGACAGGTCGCGTTCGCCGTTAGCGACGCGCGGGGGATGCTGTTCTCTCTCTCTCTTGACTGATTAACTATCTCCGGCGCTAATTATCCCCTCAAGTTGTTAGCCACCCTACACGTGACGTCGCGTCCGACGAAGACGTTCAGCCGGCGAAAACTGCGACGACGTTGTTAACGACAGAAACGTGGATGTCCCAAAAGAGTGCTATTTTGCGTCTGGTCGCGTTTCAACGCTTTGGGTCACGCTTTATTCTCATAGTACAGGTTATTCTCGTTTTAAGAGCCCAGTTCTATTTTTTAGTGTATAGCTGTTACATTGTATTGCACTTTAACAGTAGAAGCGGTCAAATTGACTGGTTCTACAATTTTATTTGAAAATTCCTACTTTGTGTTATAGTGTGGTATAGTGGTTTCCATTCTTAATTATTCAAATGAGTTCTTAACACTGAACATTTTGTATATTTTAATCTCCCATGATTGTGTGAACATTTAGAGAATAGTCATTAACACTAGAACTAACACTATAGTCAAATTGACTGCTTTTACAATTTTAATTGAAAATTCCTACTTTGTGTTATGGTGTACTATAGTGATTTCCACTAGTGATTTCCACTGAATTATTCAAATAAGTTCTTAACATTGAATATTTTGTATATTTTAATCTCCCACAATTCTATAAACATTTGGAGAATATTCATTAACATTAGAATTAACACTATAGTCAAATTGACTTGTTTTACAATTTTATTTGAAAATTCTTACTTTGTTTATGGTGTACTATAGTGATTTCCATCCTTAATTATTCAAATGAGCTGTTAACATTGAATATTTTGTACACTTTATATTTGTACATTCTAATCTCCCACAATTATATACACATTATTAACATTACAACTAACACTCCAATCAAATTGACTGGTTTTACAATTTTATTTGAAAGTTCCTACTTTGTTTATGGTGTACTATAGTGATTTCCATCCTTAATTATTCAAATGATTTCTTAACATTGAATATTTTGTACTTTATACTTGTACATTCTAATCTCCTACAATTATATAAACATTATTAACATTACAACTAACACTCCAGTCAAATTGATTGGTTTTACAATTTTATTTGGAAGTTCCTACTTTGTTTATGGTGTACTATAGTGATTTCCATCCTTAATTATTCAAACAAGTTCTTAACATTGAATATTTTGTACATTTTAATCTCCTATAATTGTATGAACATTTAGAGAATATTCATTAACACTAGAACTAACATTCCAATCAAATTGACTGGTTTTACAATTTTATTTGAAAACTCCTACTTTATATTATGGTGTACTATAGTAATTTCCATCCTTAATTATTTAGATGAGTTCTTAGCATTGAATATTTTGTACATTTCATTCTCCTATAATTGTGTGAACATTTAGAGAATATTCATTAACACTAGAACTAACATTCCAATCAAATTGACTGGTTTTACAATTTTATTTGAAAGTTCCTACTTCATGTGATGGTGTACCATAGTGATTCCCATTCTTAATTATTCAAATGAGTTCTTAACATTGAATATTTTGTACATTTTAATGTCCTATAATTGTATAAACATTTAGAGAATATCCAATAACACTAGAACTAACACTCCAGTCAATTTGACTTGTTTTACAATTTTATTTGAAAGTTCCTACTTCATGTTATGGTGTACCATAGTGATTCCCATCCTTAATTATTCAAAGAAATTGTTAACACTGAATATTTTGTGCACTTTATACTTGTACATTCTAATCTCCTACAGTTATATTCATATTATTAACATTACAACTAACACTCCAGTCAAATTGACTGGTTTTACAATTCTATTTGAAAATTTCTACTTTGTGTTATATTTATTTCCACAGTGATGTAACGACTTTCGCATAACTAAAAGAATAATATAATGAATCTAATTTTCTTTTCTATGTATTCAAATTGAAAATAATTTTGTATCAAGGCTACTCGTACCAATATCAGTTAAAATGACTGGTACTTGTCAAAGTGTAAAAGGGTCCCGCAATCTGTTTATCGAACCCCAATTAACCAGTTCCTCGTTTCGTACAATTTGCCACTCGTTTTTGAAATTTTAACGCGTATCATTCGATAAGACAATATCAGTTATCAGGAAGATTCCGGATCGATCGCTAGATCGCTAGATGCTAACGCTAGAAATACCACAGCAGTCGAAACGACTGGTTCTACAATTTTATAAACGTGTCGACCCTCGTTTAGGGACGATGGTCCCAGATGGATTAATAATATCAAAAATATACTACATAAATGGAATTTCTTCTGCAAGAAAGTAACAAATCAACAAATATAAAAATATTCTATCATCAGGTATTTTTTAAAGACCAGACATTTTCACTGATTTTGGTAGCAATAGCTTCGCGTTAACTATCTATAGTCCTAGCGTTAGCTGCCATGACTGGTCCTTCGCGTCGCGATGGTAATGGCGAGAGGTGGATTCAAAGTTGAGGATATACAAAGTTAAGGAATTGATAAACTCTTTGGTCCCTGAGTTTCCTAGAACATAGGCCGCTTCGGAGAATAGATTTATAGGAACGTCACAGGTTGGAGAAAAGGTGGATGGGGTGAAGTTTCGGAAGAACTTCATCTTTCCTTAGAAAATGAACTTTAAGCTCGGGGGATTTTCACGTCCATGACGGAATTAATCGCGTTCTGTGCCGGTCCTTCCTACATTTATTTCTCAAAAAATGAAAAAGTTTTGATAGTTTTAATACGCCTAAATACGAACTTTATTCACAAACGTAATCTACGTCGTTTAATGAACGATACAGCCGTGTTTCCTCGATACTTCGATAAATATTCCATATACAGGAACACAGAGAAGCCATGTATCCACCCTGTGCGGAGCTGGTTCAACCCGTGTGCACGAAACCACACGGGCGCTCGAACGGCAAAAGTAAACAATGAGCTTGCGTTGCGGTCGGTTTTATTTTTTGAAAAATGGAGGAACGACAACGTGGCAGCCGGACTTCCGGAGGCCTGGTCGACAGCTAGCATTTTCCCTGCCTCCTCCCATTATGCTCTCGTTCTCTCCATTTCGTTTCACCCCCGTTTCTTTCAACCGACTCTTTCCCTCTGTTTTCCTTGCCTTCTTCCGACGTTCCTTTATCGACCCGTCCATCCTTCTTTCTTCTCCAACTCTCTCCCTCTCTCCTTCTGTCTTTCTTTCTTTCTCTCCCTCTCTATCCTTTCCACGTAAGAATTTCTGACGGCACCCTCTAGTTACACTCGATCTTTCTAGCTGACGTTTATCCCTTTCTCTACCGATCTCACGGTTTACCTCTCGCTCCCGCCACTAGTCCGCTCGCTTCTTCAACATCCCTAGCATTCTCTCATGATTCATCGCCGCCACGATGGATTATCCGTCTTCTCCCCCGCTACACCCTCGCTGGGTCAGAGACTTGACCAGATCGGACACGAGGCAACCATCGACCTGTATCGCTTCCTTCACGACGATCCCCAATTTACGCTGAGAGATTAATGCTTGATATTTCGGCTGCTTGTGCAGTCGTGGATATTTAGACACGCGAAAGTATGTGAAATATTCAAAGTGGAGCGTTTAGAAATGTTGAAGCAATTACTTCAAGAAAAGATGTTTATCTTTATTTGTGTGTATCAGTGACCTGGATACCAATATTAGTAGAAAGTAGAATTTAGTGAAATAAAAATATTGTAAATAAGGAGAGGTGCATATTATTGTGCCCTTGAACATACATCATGTTTGGGTTATAAGGTGTGGAAACAAAAGAACTATAAGTAGGTTTCTATTGCTGTTTCTTGTAGCCTTCAGCTACAGCTACAAGTTTAACTTCTTGGTAATGTCCTTTGCTAGAAATATATGAACCTGCTCCCTGTCATAGCTTCTTCTATTGTATTGTAACACTGCTAGAGTGAGAATCTGGATCAGCATACACTATACCTGTACCTATACTTATTTCAATATATTTTTCTATTACAAATTCATCCATTGGTTTCTCCATTAGTCAACCTCAACAATATCACAGATTAAATTAGTACATAATAATAACAATTTATTTTATTTTGACCTCATACACTGTACCTGTACCTATACTTATTTTAATATATTTTTCTATTACAAATTCATCCATTGGTTCCACTATCAGTCACCCTCAACAGTATCAAACATTAAATTAATAAATGATGATAACAATTTATTTGATTTTGATCTCATACACCATAGCTGCACTTATACTTATGTGAATATATTTTTCTAATAATAAATTCATCCACTTGTTTCTTTATCAGTCAACCTTATTAATATTTCACATTAAATTAATAAATGATGATATCAATTTATTTGATTCTGACCTCATACAGTGTACCTGTACCTATACTTATTTTAATATATTTTTCTATTACAAATTCATCCATTGGTTCCCCTATCAGTCAACTTCAACAATACTATACATTAAATTAATAAGTGATAATAACAATTTATTTGATTCTGATCTCATACACTATAGCTGCACTTATACTTATGTGAATATATTTTTCTAATAATAAATTCATCCACTCGTTCTTCCATCAGTCAACCTCAACAATAAAATTCAGCAGCTGGGACCAATCTTTGCCTAAGTTTAATGCTTTTTGATAACGTTATGAGATACTCGAGATCGTCAGTTGGCTACAGCTGTTTATGCTTTCATCAATATCTACAAAACTATCTAAATCGTTCAAAGCATAACAGACATTGTACAATTTAGTGGATGGAACAGATCTCTGTTTAGATGATTGAAAATTGAATATTAATTGCAAAGTTGGGCAACGAAATTGAGAGATTTATAAAGAACGTAGTTGATCAGTTTGGCCTTTGGAAAATTCATTATCAATATGAGAAACAATCTTATTTTTGTCTTTAGTCTTTAATTTAATCCTGTACTTTAATTTTGTATTTTTATATCCGAATTTTATCCTCTATTTTTATTTCCTCTTCTTATTTTCTACTCTTATTATTATTGTTATTAATTGCAATGAAATTGAGGAATTTATAAAGAACATAGTTGGAACATAGTTTGGTTTTTGGAAAACTTGGAAAACATGGAAAGCAAGTTGGGCAATGAAATTGAGGAATTTATAAAGAACATAGTTGATCAGTTTGGCCTTTGGAAAATTCATTATCAATATGAGAAACAATCTTATTTTTGTCTTTAGTCTTTAATTTAGTCCTGTACTTTAATTTTCTATTTTTATATCCCAATTTTACCCTCTATTTTTATTTCCTATTCTTATTCTCTACTCTTATTTCTTATTCTTTATTCTTATTCTTATTGCCTAGAACGTTCACATTACATGAAAAGACTAAATTACTTGCAACATTTTTACTGACAATCCATTCGTCATTTAGTAAAAAATATTTTCTAAAATTAACCCACAGTCATTGAGTACCTAAATCCACGAAAGCATCTACTCATAAGAATACTTAAACACTTTTACCAAATCTACAATTTACAATGCAACCCATATGCTTGTCCAAAAAGTGTTTTTCTTTCGCAACAATGCACCTTCATACAAACTTGAAACCAAATCCGTAAAATATCGTGATGTTTATCCCAACAAAACACAATGAAACCCACGTAATTCTACAAAATAATATAAAACAAAAATCCTTGTACGTCTATTATTTCCTCATGAAACGAAAGAAACTCTTCGAACGACCTGATATATAACCCAAATTCTACTATTTTATTTCTAACCAAGAAACAACGCAGTTAATTAACCATACACCCTATATACCTACTACTACTTCTTGCCTGTTATGATAAAGAAAGAAAAAAAAAAAAGAAAAAAAACGATCGAACGTTGCAGGTTGGTCGATAACGCTCACGCATCCGGGGGAAGACCGGGGGGGCAGCGGGGGGCGGTCGCGCGCGGTGTACTCGAAGGCGTGCGCAAAACCGGAAATTACTCTCGATATAAAATATTCTAGACACCGGTGAGCAATGGCTCGCGATCGGGCCTGCTTAATGCCCCCGGCTGGTGCTTATAATAATCTCTGCTAATAATACATTTAAATATGAAAGAGTAAAGCAGGATACCAGCCATGGTAAGCTAACCAGAATTAAAGGACGCCCGATGACGACGGCGTGTGCTATACCGAAGGCGGATGGACGCTCCGCGGCACCGTTTTTCGCGTTCGCGCGCGTACTTTCCGCACTCAGCGTACGTTTCTTCTCGTAAACTGGTCTTCGCGGTCTAACATGGCCGCCGTCGTTCTGTATTCCGGTCCGCGCTGTGTTGCTCTGTTTTTCGTTTCACGAGCGACCGCCCGAAGCTTCGAACGCGGCCCTCGTTCTCGGACCAGGCCCCGACCGTTTCGAAAGTACAACGTATTACGCGCTGCAAAACGCAATTTCGTTTGCCGGCGGGGCAATTTCGAGAGCTTCGAGAGCCACACTTTCTACCCGAGTGAGCCCCGCTAATTGCGCCCCTCGCGCACAACCGTCGCTTTTCCTTCTCTCTTCGTTTCTTCCTTTTTCTTCTTCCACCTGTTTACAAGCCCTTTCCGATACCAAAGCTGCTACTTTCCAACGAGCGTTTAAGCAAAGTCGATTGGAGAATACGTGTTACGTAAGCGACGCTAGGTGAATTGCAGGCTGATCGAGAAAGGGGCAGCAACGTATATTTTGTGGAATCGCGTGCGAGCAGATTAAGTCGTTACCATGTTGCTACTATGGTCGAAGGGAAAAGATGGCTGTGGACGATCAGCGGCATATTCTGTTGCACCAAGCGCTCGCACAGAATAGATGCGTCTATTTGCGTTTACTCGAATGGATGATGCGCTGTCGGTATTTCCTTGCATTTTATTTCTCTACGACAGGTTAGGCCATTCAAAGAAGCGTTTATTATGTATAATGTTTGTTCATCTTCATTAATGCTTCTTTGATGGAAACGGTGCGCCGCGTCGCTTCGAAACCTGTTGGATGGAAACGCTTGATTTCATGAAGACGTTGTACGCTACTCGCAGTCGTAGGAAAATTATTGCCATTTGCGACTGATCGATCGAGCTGCCGGGCCCTACGGTTAATCGTAATCTATCATTTGCAGTTATGCTAGCCGATTCTCGGATAAACGTGGCCATTTCCTCCTGTCGTTTGCTATCACACTCGATCGTTGCTGACACTTGTCGCTCGCCTTTTCCATCTTATTGTACGACTCGGCCTTCGTTAACAAGCGTATTTCGCCGAATTGAGAAACCTGCGAACGCTTTAATGGCGTACATTTGCCGTGAATATCCGATTTCATTTCCAAAGAATTCATTATAGCAGATCACCTTTCATTATACGAAACGGACGAGAAAGTAGTCGGCGAAAAAAAGAAGAATCGAAGGAATCGCTATGAATCGTTTTGTAAAATGGGTCCTGCCGTTCGAACGAGAGAAAAATAAAGCAAATGATAGTAACCTCTGGACAGAAATTAATGCGCGGTTAGTTATAATTTCGAATGCAAATTGTACGATGTCGCGTACATTGTATGTTTCGCCGAATCATCAACGAGAGGAAAAAATTGCCAATCGCATTTTTCTTACGATATCTTGCAATTTCCTAGCGTTTACGTTTTTTAAGCTATGCGCCGGAAATTGCCGGTTCGGCAAACACGTGTAAAATAAGAGCCGCTCTCGTTGCTTCTTTTGTATCGCGATGATCGCCTTTGCTCGTTACCCGCGCACGATCCGGTTCGTCGATCGCTCGTAAACTTTTCCCTGATTTTCAATGATTAATTCCTTTTCTGCCATTTAACGCTGATCGAGTTCACGCTGCCGACGAACGTTAAAATCATCCAGCA
Source organism: Bombus terrestris (assembly GCF_910591885.1). Classification (NCBI taxonomy): domain Eukaryota; kingdom Metazoa; phylum Arthropoda; class Insecta; order Hymenoptera; family Apidae; genus Bombus; species Bombus terrestris. Next base: position 3,069,587 of record NC_063286.1, read on the forward strand.
AAATAATTTGGTCTTTCACTTGATTTAATTTCGTATAAAATTCGCAGATGCTTTGCAATTTCGCGAATGTTTTCACTGCGCTCGACGTCAAACAATGGCAGACGCGTCCGTAGAAAGTTGCTTATAAACATCCTTATCGGATTTACAGCTATTGGCAAAGGTTGCTTTCCTTTGTAACGTTTGCTGCGTGGCTGTGATATACTGGGTGTTCGATAATCCTCTCGTAATCGCTTTATTACAAGTCGCGGTAAGATAAAAAATTTAGCGAAAAGGAGATTTAGAAATAGTCAGTTTTCCTAGTACAATTCCGATAAAATTTTCCTGCTTTGATTTAAACGCGTGGAACGTGCAATTTTTCACATTGGTGTAAATTTCTCATTAAACAGCTACGTACAGTCGAATTTGTTAAAGTAATTAATTTAACTGTTTATTTTTATTGATTGATTGATTTATTTTTTATTCTATCAGCAATTTTTCTTTCCTAATCCTATCAGCTGTTCTTCCAATATTCTACACGAATGTATCTTTACTGTATTTCATCCTCTGTTATTTTTAAAAGTTTCTTTCGTTTCATAATAATAGATGAGCAACAATTTCTTTTTTATATCGTTTTATTGAGTTAAGTATCATTCATTATATTTTTATTATTACGTTTGTGGATATTAAAAACCATTGTGCGTCTATTATTTTCTTATAAGACAAAAGAAACTGAAAAAAACAGAGAAAAGAAATCAATAAAAATAAATAAGAAAACTCTTTCATCATTACTTCACAACAAAATAATTCATTTCTTACTATAATCATAAATAAAGTAAGCAGAATCAAAGTATTCCTCCCACATTTAGAATATAATAAATGAATTTCTCTTTTATATTATTTTATTCAATTAAGTTATATTTCTATTATTAGTTTCATGCACAATTCAATAAATTAACATAAAACAAAATTGCGTCTATTATTTTCTTACAAAACGGAAGAAACTTCCCGGACAAGCTAATATTAAACGACGATAGCTGTGAATGAAAGTTGCAAACGTCTTAATCGTGGTGACATGAAATTTGTCACACGAACAGAAGATCCTATTGTTTCAAACAGCCCACGATGAATCCGTTCGTCTGACAGGCGAGACGTTTCTCTTACCGCAGAAAATTCCAAGAAGCATTCCACTCTAAATCACTCGAAAATCAACAGACAATAAAATTTGCCTCCCTTTTTTTTTCTTATCAACGTCGTTTAGGATAACAAACGATGATCGCTATGATTGATAAGCGGAACGATGGACGACAGCGCGGAACTTTCCTGTGACTAACAAGTTTCAAAAATACAAGAATCGGTGGCGCGCAACCAGAGTGTCCTGATTTTTAAGAGGCGCTCGATCTCCGATTTTCTTATCCTTTCCTCCTCTCTTTTCCCTGACTTTTATCCCGCGGCGAACAGGCCACCATTAATCAATGTATACATACATTGTCGCGGTGGACAGCCCACGTCTGACACGGAGGATGATTATCTGAAATAAAATATCGTGCGACAAATCACTTCCTTGCCAAGAGTCATTTAACTGGTTATATAAAATTACAGGCGCATTGTACGGCGGAGCAGCGTGCAGAAGTCGCATGAAAAGTGAACCGTGAAATACGACCGTTAAATAATTCAATGTAATTCCGGCGTCGTTGACGGGAAACAACGGATGCGAACGGAAACTTTTCGTCGCGGCTACCTGTTCAATCTTCCGATCAGATTTTCGACAAGATTCCAAGCGTACGAGAAATGATCTACGAGAAATGTTTTTCATTCGATCACCAGGTCCTGATGTAGGTTACATTCTCGACGATAGATGCGAATCAACAAGGACAAGTAACCAGGTTGCTTGGAACAGCTTTTGCAAATGTAAGAAGAAATATTTGCACCGGTGACGAGATGGCGACGCTATTAGTCCTGGCGATACAATAACCAACGACCCAGGCGAAAATCCTTTGTCAAACTATCACGAAGGAACCCGCAGAAAATGCGAAATTCCGCGTCGCGCTTTCCCGCGCTCGTGTTGCATAAATCACGCCGGAAACGCGGCGTTTCTCATACGGACGAAATAAATTCTTTTCTTCATTTTCATGCAAACGAACAGCGCGGCCGCCATATTCTCGATCGGTCGGCGCGACATTTTTCCGCCGGCAACGAAACCTTTCGTTCGAAACGCCACTGCCTTCACGTCTTCGCTACGCGCCTATAACATACACACACACACACATACACGTGTATAAACACTGTATTACGCGTGCCTACGTATTTATTATTATTTCGTTTCTTCTTTTTATTCCTGTTCGTTTGCCACGCTGCCGAAGCACAGAGCCGTCAGACGCAGGGACGCCATTCGTCGTGCCGGCGCATGTGAAAATACGACGGAAATATTTCACTTTTCGTAGCGCTCGCGCGCCCCGACGACAGCGTCGCGGTGCCACGTCACGAGGCATTCATTTCGAAATACGTACACTGGTACGTCCAGGCTCCGGGGAGTAGCCTTAATAAATGTAGAAGCATTTATAAAGGCAGCAAGATGCGAGTATTCTCTCTCTTTCGCTCTGCCTTTATTCTCTCGTCTTCTTTTTCCATTTCGTATTCTTCCGTTTCCTCTCTATCGTTTCACCTCTTCGTCTGTTTCTCTCCGGCTTCTGTGTTTTTTCTCTTTAGCATTCGCGCGGATGACGGATGCAAATAAACGCGGAGAAACGTCAATACCGAACGCTACCGGTTCACAGCGTGAAAGCTTGGTCGACGTGAATGTTTTTCCTGAACGGAAAATCGCACTTATCCTGCAGCTTGAAATTTGCCGGTCGATTTCTCTGTTATTAAATATAGGTTTGAGGTTAATATTTAATAGATTCACATAGATTGAATTTTACTTTCTATATTTCACCACCTCGTACAAAACATCTGAACACACTGGATACACTCAGACAATTAACACGTGGTCGACTCTTAAGACAAAAGAGCGTCGTTAAAGGTCGTACCAACTTAGCTTGAAGGAACTAGCGATTATACCAACTTAACGTTTCTCAACATTCTCTGCTTTTGTTTTTCTTTTCGCGAAAATAACCAGAAGATTGATTATTATCCATCTAGCGTTCCCTAAAGCTACTACAATTTTGTCATCGGTGTTTTTCTACAGTATAAAATAGGCGCTCACGGATATAACGTAGAATCGACAGCGTTGTCTTTGTCAATTTTTCAAGCCGCGCAACCTGCCACCCGGTTGACTAATGGTCCGGCCAACTTTTGTTCTCGCGATCGCTTCGAAATATCCGACAATGTGTCGTCGCAACGAGCCTTACGCAACCTCGCTTTCGCGAGTTGTGATTGAGTATTGTATCGGAAGTGTGTACAAATTGTAGCCAAGCACACGACGCACGGATGTCACTTGAGCTTATTGTGTCGAACAATTGAACGTCGGTGGGCGACGTATTATTTAACATCGACCGTACAACCGTTCAAAATTCATTTGTTTCTTTATTCCTGCAGCTTATCCGCCATTCATACACGATATCAAAAATTATTTCCCTTCAGATTATCTTTTCTTTGTTAAGGTACAGACACGGTTTTGGAAAGAAGAAAAAGTTGAAACTTTATTTACAAATTATCTGAATTTAGCTGGACATAACAACGACTCGACAATCTACTCGCTCGTTTCTAATAATTTCCAATCGCTTTTCATTGCTTTTGTCTCAACTCAGACCTGAATGTCCTTCCACGCTCGCATACACTCTCACGCGTACTATTATTTATTTATTTATTATTGCTTATGTAGCGGCACATGGGTCACAGGACAATCCAAATCGTGTTATTGTTTTGCCTCGGAGTTTCAAGGTCGTTAGGACACATGTAACATAAGAGTAAATAAACTCTGGAGAAAACAATGTTGCCGCTACAGGCAGCCGTCGAATGAAGACGAATTCAAATTTTCCGACTTGCCCCGACCAATATAAATAAACAAACGCGATCGCGAGCATGAGAGTATCTAACAGTATCTACAGTATCTCCGAGTATCTCGAGTATCTACCGAGTTACGCGACGAATATTTATCCGCGATTTTATTTTGCGATTTATACTTTGTACTAACGACTCGCGTATACAGGGTGTACATTAATTTATTATTCTAAATATATTTCAACAACGAGCGATCTCGTTCTTTAAACCTCGCGTAACAACCATCCTCTACACATAAATCTGCGCACTTAGTCAGTGCTTTTTGGCTTTGTACGAGCTTTCGGTTTTACATCGGTTTACCTATTACGCTTCTTATGTATCTACCACCCCTTTTATCCTCTTTATTATATTACACTGCCTTAATTATTCTGTCTCTAAAACTGTTGCAATTTTTGGACTTTTGCCTCCTTGCTGTGCTTTCTTATAGTCGTTCCTCCTCGTCTTGTATTGCCCTTCTCTTCTCTATTATTGCTTTTAGTTCTGTTAGTCCTTCTCCAGTCTCGTTTAATATGTTTTCTGTGTCCTTTGGTCCTTCGTCATTTCTTTTACATAGCCTGCATCTTCTTTCTTCCTCTTCTTTCCACTATTATCTTGCTTTGGTCTCGTTCCCACATCTGAATCTTGATAATATTTTTCTGTTCTTCCACTTCATCCTCCTTTTTAAGTATTTTGGTAACTCTTCTTTGGCGATTTTTCTATAATGTTTGTTATATTTCTCCCTCTCTTCTGCTTCTCTCTTTCTCCTTTCTTCTATGATTTGGTCTACTGTCATCCTTTCTTGCTCTTCTCTTGCTTCCATCCGTGTCCCTCAGTTTCTCACCTCTTCTAGTCTCTTCCTTCTCTTTCTTGCTCTTTTCCCTTCTTGGTCATTTCCTCAGTTTCTCTCTCTCTCCTTTATGCACTCCTTTACTGGTTCCTTTTTTGATTCTATAGCTTCCCCTTTGTACCTTGCTGCTTTTCTTTGATTTCTGTTAGCTTGCATTCTTCTATCAACATGTAATTCCGTGTTGTCATATCTAAACCTAAGATCCATTTCACATATCTTCTTTGTATTCTTCCAGCCTCACACCTTCACACGTACTATATAAATACAGTGCATACAAATGTACAATCAATTCAACACTCTTTGTGTCTTATACCGTACATATACAGCTGCCAAATATTCTTCTCTTCTTTTTATATCCCAGTTTCCGTCGAATTTCACCACTCACACGTTTCTCACGGTGAAACTTTCGTCCCACCAACAGTTCTTTAATGACGACGTACAGGGGTTGAAAGTTGGTCCCCCGACACGGACGGATTTGGACCGACTGAAACAAATGTAAAGGCATTTCTAACTGTAGCGAGGCTCTCGCACCTCCTCGTGTACGCTGCTCGTCCGACGGACGTGCTTTTGATCGAACTTCCGGCAAACTCGAACCTTTGGCAAGCGTTCCGATGAAAAATGCCCACCTCCATCCTGTCACGAATTCAATCACGCTCATCCCATCTCGTAATACGGTCTCGCTAATTGAATATTCTTTCGCAAGAATTCCTTCCATCTCAGTTAAACGCGAATCCTATTGGAAATTTTAGAGCGAAATCAAGAGATTACGTTGAGAATGTGTAACTGTCTAATCGACGAACAGGATTTCGTTGTATCCGTTGACACGTTAGCAGAGATATGAAAGTATCAATTTCGTTTGGCTGTTAGCAACGACCAAATAATCTCGATAAATATTTATACTCGCACACACGACGAAGAAACGCCTATTCGCGGCTGCTGTGTAATGACAGTTTGGTTTTGCGCGCGTGGATCCGCGTCTATTAATAGCGCGGCTCTCGCAACGTTTGCGGTTTATCTGACGTTATCTCGAAACGTTTAACTTTCCATTAAGCGAGTCGAAAAATGACGAAATGTGTTCCGCGAGCTGAGAAGGTCGGCCGGATGTTATCTCTCGGGCCGTACAATTTCTCATGCGATCGAAACCTCGTCGATCCATCTTTTCTTTGTCCCTGTCACTTTTTTCTTCTTTTCTTCTTTCTCGAATTTTATAACAGCGGAACGATGTCACGTCTATCTGGACGTTTGGACAAATGAGAAGGTGGGACCAGAACGATATCGATGCTAGAACATGATTATTAAAAGTGGATATTTCAGATGCTGTGCTGTTTAGGATAGCGTGAGTGTCGGTTGAACACGAGTCGTAGTTTCAATTCCAATTCACTTGCAAAAAGAAAGAAACAGGGCCGTAATGAGCAAAACAATCATCGCCGCGTTAAGGCGAAGTACAGAGCGATCACGAGCTTTTAACAGCGCGTTCAGCGAGCCACACCGAACGATTTATATTCCCCTAGCACACGGCTCGACCCCCTAATCAATACCATTGGATCTAACGCGTCTCATTTCGTCGGATTCGGCAAAAATTCACTCGACCACGATCGTGTCACATCTCCGCCCTGTCTTTAAGAAGAAAAACCACCACGTTTTAGCGAACAACGAAATTAGACGTAAAGCAGGGAGACAAAATGAAATCGGCGTACGAAAGCGAACGAAAAGTATTAGGTTGTCCGAAAAGTTGTTTGTTTTATTTTCAAGAAATCTCATTAGGCAATTGAACAAAACAATGCAGAAGAATCGTTAGAATAATCATCGTTGCTCGAGGCAGAGGCGTTTCTCGTGAAGAAAACGTGCAGTTCCAGGAGCTTGCGATGGAAAAGGATCTCTGATCTGTGAAAACTATTCTAAATATTAATACGTTCGATGCTAATAAAATCCATCTGTATTTGCCTGTCTCACCCATGGAACTGCACGTTTTCTTCACGAGAAATGCCTCTACTTTGAGCAACGATGATTCTTCTAACGATTCTTCTCCGCTGTTTTGTTCTACTGAGATATGTATAATTTTTGTGCTGGACTAGGTTAAATGCGTAGTAGAGATATTTGTATGTGGATATCAGTGTGTGGAGATATGTGTGTGCGCGGCGACTGAAAAACAGACGAATGTAAACAGTTCAGTCGGTTAACAGTCGATGAAAGGTCGAGTATGGAAGAAAGTGCTGAGACGCGTGCAAGTGTGTATCGATGAATATTCTAGAAATCGTTTATAAAATAAATATGTGTCTACGTTAATATCAATGCCCAGTGTAAATTTAACGTTTCTATAACAATATTTGGGCCATCAAGATCCACAATTCTCAACATGTTCAATTGCCTAATGAGATTTCTTGAAACACACGAGAACTAAAAATACACCGGTTGTGTCAGTAGCACGATGTTATTTATTGTTACATAATCGCAATGGCGTGGTGTAACGTACACGTCAATGCAACAAATATATTCAAATACTTTAGTGTATATTCTTATAAAGGTTTGAAAATTCATAATCAAATCTCCTAGAATCTAAATAATATAATCTCCATTAAAAAGAAAATACTTTTAGTCTTAGTACTCTTCGAATATCAGGTCGTCGGAAAAGTTTCTTTCGTTTTATGACGAAATAATCGACGCACGTTTCTTCTTTTATTTTATTTTGTACGATCCATTTTGTTCTGTTGAGATAAACACCGCGACGTTCCACAGACTGCACGGAAACAGTTGTTTGCGAAAGAAAGACAATTTTTGGATAATCTAATATTTTGATATTTGTCGTGGAAAATATTTATGAATATATCGTAAGTGTTGTAGGAAACGTTTTGAAATTTTATTAGCACTTTAATGAGACACGGCTATCTTAATTATATTCGTAAAATTCGGCATTAATCGGAAAATGTATGTAGAAGTTGCAAGATATTTATTACAATTTTCCTACATTTAGTAAAAAGAAAGTATAAATAATAATAATAAGTAAGTATAAAATTAGTATACAAAATTGGTAAATAGACTGTTGACATACAATCAATGTTACAGTCTCGCTAAATATTGTAGCTTGTTAATATTAAATTATGCGAAAAGTTTCTTTCGTTTTATAATAAAATAATAATCGCACAATATTTTGTTTTTTAAATAACAGTAATTGAATAAAATAATATAAAAGACAAATTGTTGAAAAAAACAAACTTCTCAGACGACCTAATATAATTTATAATTCATCACACAAATATCTGGATCATTTCTACAAAATGAATGCTTCCAACGAATATATAGATTTTCAAATTCGCTGAAAATTTTACATATTGTGTTACTCGAGTCTGGTTACGGTGATTTAAACATTTCAAATCGTTTCCTACAACTCACGTAATCTAATATTCTTTCGTAAGTTACGATCTATTCGACAAACAATTTTCCGAAACTTTTGCACCAATCGTCCGGACGTATCTCGCAGCTGTTGCGAAAAGTAACGAAGAAAAGCGTATTCGAATGTTGGTGAAGATTCTGGCACGATTTTCGTGCGCCGTTGAAAAATAACGAAAATGCGGCCGGCCGTGCGACACGACGTTGCCGCGACAATTAATTTTCGGCCAGTTAAATCGCGGCCCCGGGGGCAGCCAACAGATCGAAAGTGCGTCAAAAATTGCTGCTTGTATGGACGTGTATATGCGTCACGTAGCACATCGACCAGCTTTTTCCTTCGTTGTTATTCACCAATACAGGCGAGTTTTACATGTATCGGTGTTGTGCACGGTCGCGAACGCAATACGCTCGACAGCTCGTGAGCGACGTATTAATAGAAGCGTACTTCGACGCCGTGCGTCGTTGTTGCCGACTGTCAAGCGATATTCTAACGAGCCGTTGCCGTTGAAACGCGTCGATTTTTCAAAACCGAGAGATCACGTCGAATAGGATACACAGACTGAAGAGAAATTCTGTAACGAGTCGAAGCCGAACTGGCCGCCAGTACAGTCGCCATGTTCCGACGGCCGTCGCAGCGCCATGTTGGCCTGCCGCCTGCGACTCACGCTCCATCAAGCAAATACGAGGCGTATTTTTCGTTTAATCAAAAATTCTGACGGAATTGTTGTGCAATTTCTGTGATTTGTAAAGCTGTGCAATGGGATAATTTTCGTGGGAAAAAGAACCATCGTTTTTGGATAAATTTTCGGGAAAAATCGTTGCCAATATCGAAGAAATGGTTTTAAAAAGACAGAAAACTTATTTTTTCTTCTTTTTTTTTTGTGAAATAAGTTTCGCCTTTTTGCAGCATATGAATTTTGTGTTCCGGTTAAACGTAAAAGGTTTGATTTATCTTGATTAGCGAATCTTGCTGGTTTTCACCGGCGAATTTGCGGAAAGAATTATTTATGTCGCGGTAGAATGTTTTTTAAAGAATATTTGTCCCCGTGTACATATTCCCCCCTCCCCCTGTTTTTTTCTCGCGAGAAAAAACACAAAAGCATTTTTTTCTATAAAGTAGGTAATATATTTCTGGTGGAGTTAGTGGAATTATTTCGATTTATGTTTCACTCGGTTTATTTTTGATTTGTATCTCTGACTGAATAAATATAGATCTTGAAGCTTAACTACTATTTGTTGTCGCCCTCTATAGATTCGCTACGAATTCAATATGCGATCATAAATAATTCTCTTGATGTTTTATACACGTCGAGGTGGTTTGTACAGTGGATTAATTTTTCGTGTAAATTTATTCGCTCATTAAGCTGTATCCCTTTCGGCTTTTACACGAGAACCATTTTAACCCAAATTCACGTCATATTGCTGATTATTTCGTTGCTTTAAAATGTTTCATTTAATAATCAAATTATTTTATTTCCTTTATTCCGTTTCAATTTGTTATTTAGAATCATTTTCGATCGCGCGATCTTCGAATCGTTTATCGTAATTTTTTATTTTGTCGTTGATTCGAGTAATTGTCGCGACTGCGATAAATTTCAATAACGTTATTTAATAATTAATTCTAAAGCAAAAAGACGAAAGTTAGCTGAAAATTACGCTGGTAATTTGTTTTTCCTGCACGCGACCTGGCTTAAATTTATGCGATCAAATGAAACCCAATGAAATATCACCGGTCAAAATAAAACACGAAAGCGATGCACGAGTAATTAAATGTAACATAATTGTTTTTCCATGAAAAAATGTCCGTGCGTATGTCGCGTATTCCGACGGCCGACGCATTCGAACAAGTCCGAACGCGACGACTTGTACCCAAACATAATTAGAACAGTAAAATAAAATTTATCAGTCACCTTACAGTAAAAAGAATCGTAATAAATACTTTCGACTTTCAGTGGAATAATTTTCCAGTAGATTCTTTGCTTCTTCTAACTTCTTCAACTTGAACAAAATATTCTACCAAAGAACTAAATCTTATTCAGAAAATAAAAACTATCCATCAAAGATAATTAGAACAGTCAAATAAAATTTATTAAGCACCTTACAGTAAGAAGAATCATAAAAAATGGAATAATTTTCCAGTAGATTCTTTGCTTTTTCTAATTTCTTCAATATCTACAAAATGTTTTATCAAAAAACTGAATCTTATTTAGAAAATAAAAACTACCTATCAAAGATAATTAGAACAGTCAAATATAATTTATTAAACACCTTACAGTAAAAAGAATCATAAAAAATGGAATAATTTTCCAGTAGATTCTTTGCTTCTTCTAACTTCTTCAACTTGAACAAAATATTCTACCAAAGAACTGAATCTTATTCAGAAAATAAAAGCTGTCCATCAAAGATAATTAGAACAGTCAAGTAAAATTTATTAAACATCTTACAGTAAAAAGAATCACTTTTAATGGAATAATTTTCAAGCAAAATTCTTTGCAGTCTCTTACAACTTCTTCAACGTCTACAAAATATTCTACGAAGAAACTGAATCTTATTCAGCAAAATAAGAAGCTATCTATCGAAGATAAAGGGGACAATATACAAAATTATTTCCACCACACAAGCAAAGCAAAGGGAGCAGATTTATGAATATCACTTTCCGAAAACCGTAATAGACTCGCGGGGTTCTCGTATTCGTTCGAGGAAGGCAAATTCGACGAACAAAATTACAGGATGGCGTGACTATAGTTGTACGCTCTGCTAACGATAAAACAAAGGGCGATTCGATCGGAATTTATCGATGTTGCGATATTGCGTTGCTCGCGCGTTCCTCGAATCGGTCACTGATCGACCTACGATTAATTTTATTATTCGTCACGACCCGCAAAGTGGTGCAGCTTATACTCTGGCAAAAATTATTAATCGAAAACCGGGGCCACCTCGCGATACCGCGTGCCCGTGCGAAAGAAACGAGACGAGGAAGAAGAGGCGGACGACGTATTTACGAAAGCGGCCCGCGTGTACCACGTGTGCGTCGTAAATCATTTGGCTGACTCCTCTAATTATAAGTATGACTATCGCCGCTATCGCATCGTCGTCGCGCGTAGAACGCCCCAAGCGAGACAAGCAACGGTGAACTTCTACACGATAAAACGATCCTGCAGTCTTGAGGTCGCGATACGTTCGAGAACAGACGAAGGAAGAAGAAGAAAAAAAAGCATTAGGTGGCGTAAAAAGGGCCGACAGATGAATTCCATGTTGCATGGAATCGGTTACTCGTTTACCGAGAACCAACTCCAAACGAGACCGTCTCTTAATTGACTTTTTTTCCACTTCGACATGTTCGTGAGAAGAGGCGAACTTTTTACCTTACTTTTTTTTATATCTTGCCATCGGTTGTTTCGGTTGTTGCATCCAATGCGACCGGCCACTCGAGGCAAGACTCAATTTTAGCCTCGTTTTTTCATATTCCCAGGATTATCCAGCTACTTTTTCGTACTTTTCGCCACAACTCTCCGATACTTTAAGAGAAATTCTTTCGACCAGCGAAAGTAACACACTGGACTCTGAGCATGCTGTTTCTGCGACCAGGTTTTCTGGACGGAGCTTCGAAGCAAATAGCTATATATAAAAATAGTAAACAAAAAAACGTAACCTCGACGTACAAACATCGTACGGCTATGTCGTACCGTCACGTATCGCTACGTTTGCCTGAACCATCCCACGACCGAAGTTTATTGTTTATTGTGAACAACGTGCCAATGTAATACTCAAAATACTGGCCAGTAAACGTTCTAAAAAGAAGAAGGCACTGTATTCTGCGGAGATCGATACAGTAAGACGATATTGAGATGGGAACTTGAGATGGAAAATTATAATACATTATCGAAGATCTCTCTATCGCGTGAGCCACAAGTCTGGCATCGAAGTATTCGTACGCTTCTCGTCTACTTCTCAACTTGATGAAGCTGCGGCTTCTTTTATTCATAAATCCGATATTCCAGGTTCCATTGGCCGCGCGTCGGATCCCATGGATCTCGCTTAAACTTGGCTACTTTATCGCGCTGTTCAAGGTCGCGCGATATTTCTCGCAAAGTAGCGTCGGTGAAGTGAAAAAAGAAGGGATTTCGGTTGGGAATTAAATTTCGATCACGTGGACAACTTCGGCATTTAATAACGAACGATGATGATGGGATCGCGGGAGAAACGGTCGCCGATTGGCCGTAAAACTGACGTCGGCGACGAGATCGGCCGGAAGCAACGTGGCATGTTATCATTTGCGAATTTAAAAATATTTTCGATAACCGATATCGACGGCCACATCGCCAGGCCGCTGTCCGCTGCCGGCAGATATATCGCGAGCGCGAAAATATTACTCGTCGTACATCATGCGAGTACGTACGCGCACCCCGCGGATATCGCGACCCATTATCGATATCGCTGTGATACCTAACGCCTGAATTCTAATCGCCAGAGCCTTCGAATCCGGTCGACCAGTAGCAATTTTGACGTCTGTTGTTGGGTTCCGAAGGACGTTTTCTGTTGGACGGAGATGAAGTTTGTATAGAAATAGACGCGCGATTGATCAATGCGATGATTGATTAATTAATTAATTAAGAGTTTCTTGGAAGTAGAATCGTTTGACTTTGATTTTTATTAATCTGTTGATTTTGTTACATGAGTCGATTATGTGATTAGTATTCAATTATGGGAAACGAATGAGTTACTGTGGTAAGTAACTCATATTAAAAATGTAACTCATATAACTCGTATAAAAAATATTAATATGTGGTAGATATTCAGATGAATCTAAAGGACAGTGTTTGAAATATTATTATTTTGCTGTACTTGTCAAATTGTGGGTTTGACCATTGAACTTTATTTAAATTGCGCTATTTAATTGCTAAGGTTTAGGAAGAATAAGAAAAATGACATTAGTGTGTTGATGTCTTTAATAGTTAAATTATAGAATTTAACTACATGCAACAATCATTATTTTGCTGTACTTTTCAACTTGTGGGTTTGATCAGTGCTTCCTCTGAACAATTTAATTCAAAACCGCTAGAACTTTAATCTAATTGCTGAGATTTAAAATAAATAAGAAAAACGATATTAATGTGTTGATATCTTCAACAGTTAAATTAAGAAATTTGGCTAAATGCAAAAATCATTATTTTGCTGTAGTTTTCAACTTGTGGGTTTGATCAGTACAACTTCTGAACAATTCAATTAAAGATTGTTAGAACTTCATTTAAATTGTACTATTAAATTGCTGAGATTTAAGAAGCATAAGAAAAATGACATTAGTGTGTTGATGTCTTCAACAGTTAAATTAAAAAATTTAGCTAAATGCAAAAATCATTATCTTACTGTAGTTTTCAACTTGTGGGTTTGATCAATGCCCCTTTGAACAGTTTAATTGAGGATTGCTAGAACTTTAATCTAATTGCTGAGATTTAAGATAAATAAGAAAAATGACATTAGTGTGTTGATGTCTTTAACAGTTAAATAAAATAATTTAACTACATGCAAGAATCATTATTTTGCTGTAGTTTTCAACATGTGGGTTTGATCAATGAACCCCGTGAACAGTTCAATTAAAAATTGCTAGAATTTTATTTAAATTGTACTGTCTAATTACTCAGATTTAAGATGAATAAGAAAAATGACATTAGTCGTGCTGATGATAGTTAAATTTCAAAATTTAACTAAATTCAAAAACGAATTTGAAAAAGTTACAGTTCTTATACCTAGTTTGAAGATTGTTTAAAATATCTAACGACGATTAATTTAAAATACAGTGTTTGCAATATCGTTATTTTACTGTACGTGTCAACTTGTGGGTTTGATCAGTGAACCCTGTGAACAGTGCAATTAAAACTTGCTAGAACTTTATTTAAATTGTACTGTTCAATTACTCAGATTTAAGATAAATAAGAAAAATGACACTAACGTGTTGATGTCTTCAACAGTTAAATTTAAGGATTTAACTAAATGCAAAAATTATTATTTTGCTGTTGTTTTCAACTTGTGGGTTTGATCAGTGAACCCTGTGAACAGTTTAATTCCAAATTACCAGAACTTTAATCCAATTGCTGAGATTTAAGATGACATTAATCGGATCGATGCCCTTAACAGTTAAACTTCAGAATTTAGCCAAACCCAAAAACGAATTTGAACAAAATTACAGTTAATTACACCCAGCTTGATCATTGTTTAAAATATAATACAACGACGATTAATTCGCAGTACAAATATTTGAAACGCAAGGCTCGCAAGCTTCCGTCTACAGGATTTATGAAGTGCATCAAATCTGAACGCGCGGTAACGGTGAATTAATTTCAATCGTTGCCGAAGCGAGACAAACGTTTTTCCTCCACCATTTTGACCGCAACGTGCCACCAACCGAACCGATCGATACTTGTAAATAGAACGCGCGGCGAAAGGCCAAACGGACAAGCCAGCGACGCGTTCAAATTAATCCAAGATACAACGCCGATCGAATGTCAGATCGGTTGCTTATCTCACTATCTTATTCATTTACCTCGATATTTCCACGTGATGTGTACTCGACGATCGTCGCGGCAAAGGAACCAACCAACCACGTTGCTGCGTAACAACTATAAATCACGTTGGACACTGGAAAGCGCACTGTGCCACGATTTTTGCCACGATCGATTCGATCGATCGGGCATGAACGCGATCGAGGCGAAACGCGAAAATCAAAAGAGGCAAAACGTAGATAAAGAGCGATCGCGATCGGAAATCGGACATCCGGACGTGGAGGAATTTTGCGTAGAACTGAACCAGGTAACCGATTTTCTCGTCCAGTCGAAATGAAACCCTTCAGTCGCCGCGACCTTGAATCTCATAATTTGCTTATTCAAAGGAAATATTGCGGGGCGCGACGGCTAAGCCTTTGGGTTGTCCAGGCAGTAAATCAAAGTGCGAACAGATCAGTTGGTTCTGGTCGTTCTGCTCTCTCCATCGGTTGACGGGGGTCGCGGAAAAGGATGAGAAGAGATGCTTCGACAGGTGAAGCGAGAATCTAATTTAAACGATCGTGGCGAAGGTGGTTCGTTGCTATCGTTTGTACAGGATATTGCGACCCGACCTTTCGCCAAGGAATTTCGCTTGTGTCGCGAAACCAATTTGGAATATTTTAATTGAAACGTGTTTGGAAAATCACGCAGGGTACGTAGACTGTAGATGTTTGTGCATTTATGGCACGTTTAAGGACTGCAAGTTACGTAGAATGTACACGGTGTGGGGAAATGTAAGAAGTGAAGAGGTCTCGTGATAGTAAATAATAGAAATGGTTGAAAAATTGTAGGAATAATGGTTTGGTAATAAAAAGAAGAAATGGCTATTTTTTGGAAGGTGGAAGAAATGTTTGCTTCTTTAATACAGTTCAGAAAAATGCTAATTTCTATGAACATTCACAAATAAATAAATAATAAATGCAGTTTAGAAATTAAAAGAAAAATAGTTTGGTAATAAAAAGAAGAAATGGCTATTTTTTGGAAGGTGGAAGAAATCTTTGCTTCTTTAATACAGTTCAGAAAAATGCTAATCTCTATGAACATTCACAAATAAATAAATAATAAATACAGTTTAGAAATTAAAAGAAAAATAGTTTGGTAATAAAAAGAAGAAATGACTATTTTCTAAAAGATGGAAGAAACCTTTGTTTCTTTAATCGATTTCAGAAGAATACTAATTTGCATGAACATTCACAAATAAATAAATAATAAATACAGTTTAGAAATTAAAAGAAAAATAGTCTGGCAATAAAAAGAAGAAATGGCTAGTTTTTAGCGAGTTCAGAAAAATATTAGGTTTTATATTATTTTATCCAATTACGTCTGATCCATTTTGTTCTATCAAAATAAAGATCACAACGTTCCACAGATTAGCTTTCATATTTCTATAACCAACCTAACCCCAATTTACAATCTGGAAACATTATGAGCTCAGAATATGCGGTTCATTAAAAATAATTAAAAATATTACGAGCTTTAATGTGTGACAAAATAAAAATTGTTTTATTTTAAAAACGAAATGATAGCACACTCTGTTAACATGTTTAAAAATTACTCAATATCTCATGATCTATCGACGATTAAAAATTACACTAACAATATTATACAAACTTTTAAGTATATGACATGGAAAAAAATTAATCGAGTCTGAAAGAAAGCAAATTCTCCAACCTAAAACAGCAACAGTTACCATTACCAAAATTATCGAAAACAATAGGAAGAAATGGTAAAGTGATACACAACTTCTTAAAAACTGTTGAAAATCGTTATAAAAAGAATGTAAGAAATAAATTGTAAAATAAATTGAATTGCAATAAATAAAACTCAAGCATATGCCAGTCGTATTAGTCCGATTAATTTTTATTTCTTCACTGTATAAAACATTAAACGCTCGCTATGGTATTTATACAACAAACAATAAACAATAAACAATATACGTGATATTTATCGCATAAATATGTACATTTTAATAGAAACTTTCGAATTTTTAACATTTATCAATGCCGTTGCCTGTCCATTGGCCAATGGACTTTGGCTTTTACCATTTTCTTTTTCAACTTCTCAGTCGCCAAGTGCAACATTCTTGCTGACATTTGTAGATACGATCATATTTCTTAATTCTTAAGCCCTGCGAACGATTGTTTGCCGAGTCTGCTCAGCTGGCGTCTGCGAGAATTTTCGCAATTTATTCGATATTAATCTTCCGTTTTCGAGACGATACCGCGGCTTTTATTATGTATAATGCAAACTCGTTTGTACCTTTCCTGCTCTATTATCATCGCAACTTCCACTTTACTTTCAGCTTCATACTTCACTTTCAACTACGGTGTATTTAGATCGAAACGTAGCGGTCTCGCTGTCGCTCGTATTATTATCAGAACGGTGGCGTGTTATCAGCGGAGTAGCGGCGATTACGAAATTCTATAGTAAACTTTCTAATGCCGGTATTTCGTAACACGCGGCTAAGCTTTGAAGGCGGTCAGCGCCTTTTAGAAACCTAACCATCGTGTTTTAGTCACGTCAGGTCAAAGTTCAGATGAATCGACCGCCTCTCGAGAAAGCTACTTCTCTAAAATCAACAACAACCTGATGCAACGAGATGAATCTTCCTTTCAAACGTCTCTGTTACCACACGCAACTTAAATTTCATTTTATCTTCGTGCTTCGAATTTCCTCGCAAGCGTCTTACAGAAGCTGCACTTCTTAAATAAAAATCTAACAATTTCTACCGGCTCGTTGGCAGACGTTGCAAAATAACGCTGCATGAAGCCGTATTAAATCTATGGGATCCAACTATGGGGAACAGCGAGTAATTGGAAACTCTTCAACGGTTAAAGAAGAAATATGCAAATTGAGTGGTAGATGTAACAGAAGAATTAACAAGCACCAAAACTCACATCAGTTAGAGGGACATTAGGTTTGTAGCGGCACATTCGACTCATTGACAATGTTGTCATTTCCCTCCAGATTATTTTCTCTTTGTTAAGGTAGAGACACGGTTTTGGGAAGAAGAAAAAGTTGAAAATTTATTTACGAATTATCTGAATTTAACTGGACATAACAACGACTCGACAATCTACTCGCTCGTTTCTAATAATTTCCAATCGCTTTTCATTGCTTTTGTCTCGACTCAGACCTGAATGTCCTTCCACGCTCGCATACACTCTCACGCGTACTATTATTTATTTATTTATTATTGCTTATGTAGCGGCACATGGGTCACAGGACAATCCAAATCGTGTTGTTGTTTTGCCTCGGAGTATCAAGGTCGTTAGGACACGTGTAACGTAAGAGTAAATAAACTCTGGAGAAAACAATGTTGCCGCTACAGGCAGCCGTCGAATGAAGACGAATTCAAATTTTCCGACTTGCCCCGACCAGTATAAATAAACAAACGCGATCGCGAGCATGAGAGTATCTAACAGTATCTACAGTATCTGCGAGTATCTCGAGTATCTACCGAGTATTTATTCGCGATTTTATTTTGCGATTTATACGTTGTACTAACGACTCGCGTATACAGGGTGTACATTAATTTATTATTCTAAATATATTTCAACAACGAGCGACCTCGTTCTTTAAACTTCGCGTAACAACCATCCTCTACGCATAAACCTGCGCACTTAGTCCGTGCTTTTTGGCTTTGGACGAGCTTTCGGTTTTACATCTCGTTTACCTACTACGCTTCTTATGTATCTACCTCCCCTACACTGCGTTAATTATTCAATCTCTAAAACTGTTGCAATCTTGCGAATGCGGTTGTCGTTGCAGTCAACGTGATAACCTTGCATACGATGTAATCATTCATTATCATAGTACCACGGCAGAATAATTTGCTTGTAAATTCAAATTGAATTCTAAATTTACGAATTCCAAATAAAAAAGAAGAGAAAAGAATTTGCACTTGCTCTGGCCATTGTCAACGGTGTGGCCAACAGTTGTCACGTATCCGAAACATCGTCCATTGAAAGTTTCATGTGAAAAGCATGTGACACGTTGTAGGAGGCTGGAGGCCGATGTTTCTCGTTTCCTCTGTCAGGAGTATCGCTTTACCTCGTACTGGAAGATGAATTTCCAGACGAAGCACGACCTTGCATCTCGCAGCGTGCACATGGTGAAGCGTAGGCAAGGCTTTAACGCGTCTGTCTGACCTGGCAATAAATCAAAGAAGGGAACCGGTGAAGTTTGATGAACGTTGGGGCCGGCAACGATACAGGTGACCTCGTTGCGCTGGCCACCGATTTAAAGTAGGTGCCCAGGTATATTCCCTTTGGTTTTGCATAACTCCTGCCAACCCCTTGTAACCAGCAAACCCTTCTCAAGCTTCTGTCTGTCGAAATGGGAGCAGTTTTCCTTGTTCTGCGAGCCTTCGGCCAGCCAACAGTGAAAAGAAAAACAGCAGAAGCGTAAACAGTCGCTGTTTCGGTCTTCACTGGCACCCTGCGGTCATCGTAAAACCTGATCGCGCGATTCGCTCTGCTTCAGTTACGTTGAATGCCGGACACCCTCGGAAGTCTTTGCGGATTCACCGGGAACAGGGTCCGAAAGAAAGTTTGCGGATGTGGCGCGACTTTACGTGAAATCCTCCGGCTTTTCGCCCCGTTGCATCATCACCGGCTCCTCGTTCTTTTCCACCGCGATTCACCGACAGTCGGCCATTGCCGGTCGGCTAACCGCGATGGATCAAATCTTCCGTTTACTTTCTTCTCTTCAGATCGTTGACGTGAAAGCGCGACGATCGCGAGAATCTATGCGAACCGGTTTTTACGACGGTCAATGACTGTTTTAACCCCTTAATCTACGATTTACGTTCGAGAATTTTCGGCCGGAAACGATCTCTACTGCGGGCTATGCTCGTAGTATTTGCGTTTGGCCCGATCATCTACTACGGGCTATGCCCGTAATATTTATGTTTGGTCCGATCATCTATTTTGGGCGAACTGTGCTTATAATAATTACGTTTGGCTCGATTATCGTACTACGGGCTATGCCCGTAGTGTTTACATTTGGTCCGATCATCTATTTTGGGCGAACTGTGCCTATAATAATTACGCTTGACTCGATTATCGTACTACGGGCTATGCCCGTAATAATTACGTTTGGCCCGATCATCATACTACGGACTATGCGGTCCGATCGTCTACCACGGACTATGCCTGTAATAATTACGTTTGGTTCGATTATCGTACTATGAGCTATGCCCGTAATAATTACGTTTGGACCGATCAGCGTACTACGGATTATGCCCGTAGTTGCAGGTTAAGGTGTTAGCACACTGTACAGGGTGGCTGATGATCGAATTGTAAGTGAAATTTCATCATTGAAGTTCTTATCTTTATTGGAACAAGTTTTAAATATTTCACATGAGTTTCAACGCGTATTGTTCATGTTATAGTGCCACGCCAGAATAATTTATTTATAATTCTCAATGAGAATTGATTGTAAAATTCTTCCAAATAAAAGAAGAAAAAAAGTTTCAAGTAAATTTTCTTCGGTTCTTTTTTTTTTTAATCTAAAACAATAAGGAACAATTGGAAAGTTGCGGGAGTTTGGGAAACTGTGACGTAGATAAGGAAATGAATGGAAGAATATTGTTTTCCGAAGAGGCAGGCGTTCGTCCGTTTTGCGTAAATAATTAGCTGTTGGTTGGTTTGGATGTGCGTTCGTATGAAACCGAAGCGAATATTTTGCGAAGATAACAAGCGATATAATAAGCGCGAAATTATAGCGTCGAGGCGCATAATTATTATAACAACTTCCTCGCAATTTTCCGTGATAGCTGTGCGATCTCACGTCCCGAAACGAGTTCTCAACGCATTTTTCATTCGATCCATCCTGCGTTTAAAAAATTCCTTCTATGGATTCTTAGCCTTATGTTTGTTGCCTATGAAACACCGACGACTCCCAAGCCAGGAGAATGGAAAATCGAAAGAATAGAAGAAAGAGCAACTGTTCCAAGATGTGCAAAAAGATCAAAGTTTCACTTTTAGCTTCGCCAATGTTATTTTCTATCGTAGCGCACGATAGTATGGGCCATGGTGCGCATAAATTGATCGCACATTGTCATCCGTAGCTTGCGTTTGATATTGTGCTGCAACATGGTATAGCTAACTCCCGTTCAGTTAGCTAGGAATATCATGATATGAGCAATTTCTACATGTCACCAATATCGTCGGTCACAATCTATGGAAACTAAGTGACTGCGGATTTTGTCATTAGCATCTAATGACACTTAGTTGCCAAGCACTTAGGTGCCAAGCCAACAGATCGAATCCTCCACCCGCCCACTGCAAATGAAGCTACGTGTAGCAATGAAAAAATAACATCTGACTCGCCTGTTTTGCCCAATTTATGCGCACCATGGCCCATACTGTCGTGCTTCATTTTCGAAAGAAAAATTCTGCTGGACAGGCTTGGAACGAGAAACGTAGACGAAGATAGTCGGAAAACGCAGCTACAGAATAGACAGCTGCGTAATGGAAGGAGAAAGGTTCTCAGGCGAGTGGATGGCAGAAGGAGGAAACGTCCAATTGACGGCGGACGAGCGTCGAAACGCGTGCGGAAAAAGAGGATCGTTCGGCTTGCGATCGGTCGGCGGGCGCGAGGCTGGCGAAAAAATTGCGTGCCAGGTTGCTGGAAAAATTACGTATTCTCGGTAGACAGATGATTTTCGCGCCGTTACCAGCGACGCCTCCGGCTTAATTCGCCAAGACACGCGAAAGCGCGCGCTAGACGATGCATAATTCCCGCCGCTCGCTGAATATGTACATTTTTATCAAGCACAGCCGATTCGGCTTGAAAACTTCGGCGACGTCCTGACGGCGCGGCAGGGCAAACCAACGAGGGGCCAGAATTAACGACGCCATGTTGGTTCGCTGGAATCAGCGTGGTAATTCCTCTTATTGGCAACGCATACTCCCTTAATTCGCCATCGCTTTCTCTTTCTGAATATTTTACAAATTCCCAGACGAAGTATCTCGTTCTTTGCGTTCCTTCTTTCTGGTTGGTTAACTTCTTCCTTTGTTATGTCACGTTCGTGCGTAGGAGGGAAAGAAACGGAGGACTTGGAACCGTAGCAAGGTCGTTTAATCCATTGCCATTTTCCAGAAAATATCTAAGTATGACAATGAACGAATTAATCGAATGGAAAGGAGAGAAGAGAATAGAAGGAAAATAGAAGAGTGCAATGTAGAGTAAGAAACTATATAAAGTACAGTTAACGTAAATGTAGCTTATAGTTGTTTAGTTTCAGCAGATCCATGTATCACCAAAAGGAAAATATCGTGCTAAATGAAAAGAATTAATGGCACTTTTTCAAATTGTGAAAATAAAGTTAGAACCGAGGTATGAAATCTTGACGTATAAAACTGTGACTTTCAGTCTCTTTAAACATGAACCGCCTGATCAATCTCATAAATTTAGAAATAAAGAAAAATGATAATGTCATCAAGATTTGTCTTGTTTCTGCTATCTGCTAACGTTAACGCGTTGTCCTTTTAAAAAGTTGCACCACTGATCGATAATAGTGTACGGTTTAACTCGATGACAGGTAACGATCTAGTTTTTGAATTATGATGGTGCTAGAACCGGTGGTGCAACACGTCAAAATTCATCTGGCAGACGCGAATCGTAATGGCTGATAAGGTGAATAAAACAATTTGTATGAGTTAGCACGGTGATGAATGAAGGTAAATGGTTCGAGACAGAAGGTGGGAGGTTTCGCTGCGGACGCAACGCCGCGCCTCTAATAATGATAAATGAATAAGTAGCCAAATCGGCCTCTACAAAGGGCTCATTGATTCGATTTGATTGATGATTCCACAGAGTCTTTGTATTTCGGTTGCCGATGGAAACCACGAGCGTAGTACGCCTCCCTTGTTGTGAAACACAACACGTTATTGTGACGGCAGCGTCCATTATCGAGTTGACGCCCGATTCTCTGGAACGGCCGTAACGAAGTTATCGGTAATTTATGGAAAAATGACACGAGACTGTGAAATTTCTGGATAATTCATTTTCTGGTAAATTTAAATATTTTGAGTTCTATTTGTGCGGTATATAATTTAGAAGTAGCTTCGAGTACTTACAATGACTGAAGGTATTTGAGCTCTTGAAAACTTGTAACAATATCATTACAATGTGGAAAATCTTCTTAGGTTTTGTTGGTGTTGAAGCAACTGCTTTGAGAAAAATTGTACATCTTTATTTGTGTGTATCTGTGACCTGAGGACCGCTATTAAGCAGAAAATAGAATTTAGTGAGACAAAAATGTCGTAAATAAGGAGAGGTACATATTATTGTGCCCTTGAATATGAATTATGTTTTGGGTTACAAGGTGTGGAAACAAAAGAGCTATAAGTAGGTTTCTATTGTTGTTTCTTGTAGCCTTCAGCTACAGCTATAAGGTTAACCTTTTTGGCAATGTCCTTCTGCTGTAAATAAATGAACCTGCTCAATATTATTTCATTGTATTGTAACACTAAGAGAATAAGGATCTGGATCAGCATAAACTTGTACATTATACTTGTTTACTTCAATTTATTTTCCTATTACAAATTCATCCACTTATTCTTCTACCAATCAATCTTATGAAGAATCCTAAGAGTAGGACCAACCTATCAAAATGGATAATAACAAACCCACACATTATTATTTAAATTAGTATTCTAAAGCATAAATAGGATGTCTTAAAATAAATGAAAAAGCCAAACATTCTAAGTGTACCCTGTGGGTATAATCAAATAGAAATTGTTCAAAGCTTTATGAAAAATCTGAAGAGTAAGACCAACCTATCAAAATGGATAATAACAAACCCACACATTATTATTTAAATTAATATTCTAAATCATAAATATGATGTTTTAAAATAAATGAAAAAGCCGAACATTCTAAGTGTACCCTGTGGGTATAATCAAACAGAAAATGTAAACACAGATTATTCAAAGCTTCATGAAAAATCCAACCTATCAAAATGGATAATAACAAAGCCATACATTATTATTTAAATTAATATTCTAAAGCATAAATAGAATGTCTTAAAATAAATAAAGAAGCCAAACATTCTAAGTGTACCCTGTGTTTATAATCAAATAGAAAATGTTACTTAAATACAGATTGTTCAAAGCTTTGTGAAAAATCTGAACCTTCTTAGCAATGTCCTTTTGCTGTAAATACATGAACGTGCTTCCTATTATTCCATTGTATTGTAACACTAAGAGAGTGTGGATCAGCATAAACCTATACATTACACTTACAATTATACCTTTATTTATTTCAATATATTTTCCTATTACAAATTCACCCACTCGTTCTTCTATAATCATGCTCAACAATTAACATACTCGTAAGATACGAGTATTGCGATTACATTGGTAAAATATGGGACCATTCTGAAAACGTGTGTAGAATAAGTCGTTCGATGAAATCAAAAAATTAGTACACAGCTCGAATAGCAGTCTTGAGCATATAATTAGCGTTGAAGATGAAAGCCACTAAAAACATTACGGCTTATTAATGCGATAAATAATTGAACGTTCAAATAATTATTGCCAGTAATATCCATAAAAGGTTTCCTACAGGTGTCCATTATATATAAAATGACAGTACTTACATCGACAAATAATATCTACCGTATGGAGAGAAAAAGGATATTTCTGTGTCAGAAAACTAATTGAAACGTCATCAAGTAACCATATAAGTTCAAAGCGTTCAGCATTGGCGCGTGTAAACCAGAAGATGAACAGTCCAACCTGAATTCATTAATTCATTCAACGATATATTCGTCAGACGGTACCATAGTCCGAATGAGTTTGCTTATCTGACTTTGTGAAGGGATACGCATCATGGCGTCGATGATTCGTCTCTTCGTGCATGCAATTATTAACACGGATCGCGACGTGTAATCGGATCTTATCGAATTTCCTAATCTGCATCGTTTAAAAACCGGTGGTCAGACGCGACTCATTAGATTCGTGGCCGTTATTTTCACACCGATAACGCGGCTCATCCAACAACTTGATACGCTTCACCTGTCGCCTGCCGAAGTAACCAAGCATTCTGGGTAATTCATCTGCAAGAGAAACGATCCGAGATGCCGTTAAAAGCTGCGTCCACCCTAATTAATTTGCCCGGCGAATAAATTTCCACGTTCGACGAATCGGTAATTAGCGTCAATATCGCGATGAGTAACGCGAACGCCGGCTTCCGTTGATTTTTCTCCCACTGTAAACAAGACGAAACATAAATTAGCGGATCTCTAGCGTTTCGTTAGAAATTAATGCAGCTCACTGACTGTAACCTAACCAGAGACGCGACTCCAAATGTTTCCATCGAACTGAATTCGCATGCTGTTGTCACGCGATACTTTTGCCCCATCTTGTTTGCTCGGCAGATTATTTTCGTTTGTTGACAGAGCCACGCGCGGATTCCACTCTGCTTCGATGTATTGTTTTTATCAAGTAAACAATTGCGTTCGTCGCGCGTGTTCAAAAACACGCGAGTTTCGCACGAGTGCGCATCGAGGCTCGCTATAGGCTTCAATGCCTCGATAACGAATGAACTCCATAAATAAATTTTTGCCCCGTCACCGATGCTATTAATAGGTTATGGTTGACGCTCGATTATTCTGTGGCTCGGATGGAATTAGGATTATGAATCATCCACATGGTTATTTTATTCTACTTTCTGTTTGTTTAAGCCAGTGCCTTCAAATACGAACGTGGAATAATTACCACGATTCAAAAAATTAAGACTATATTTAACTAACATTAATGATGAAAATTCCCTAGATGGGAGGATGAAGTGGAAGGACAAAGGAATACTGGCGAGATTCAGACGTGGAAACGAGACCAAAGCAAGGGAACACTGAGAAAAAAGATGCAGACTGTGTGAAAGGAAAGGAGGAAACCTGAGACACGTAATAGAAGAATGTGAAATAACGGGAGGATCAAAGGACATAGGAGAAACGGTAAATGAGACGGCAGAAGGTTTAACAGAACCGAAAGCAATAATTGAGAAGAGGAAAGCAAAGGACAGGAAGAAGACACAGCAAGGAGACTAAAGCCCGAAATTGTGATAGTGTTTACTCATTTGCGGTTAATTTGTAGTTTCCAGTTTTAGTTTTTACAGATAGAATAATTAAGGCAGTACGATAGAATAGAGTGGAAATGAGTGAAATGAGTGGAGGTGATAAAAAGAAATAACGAAAACCCATATTGGTGAATTTTATACGGTGCAAATTAGATTGAGGTTAGGTCTTCTTCTCTTTCATTTTTACGAGTTGTTATCGACACACGATTCACCTGCACGGTTCGCCTCTGAGAAATGATGACACGATAACGCGGGGAATTGTGTCAGGGATGCTGATAGATAAGAAACACGAATGTAACGGAAAAAATGGACACGCCGAAGAATTGTTGAGCGCCGGCTTGGAATGACGAACCGGGTAGAAGATCAGAGGGTTTTCGTGGCAGAGTGATTGGTGGCAGCTGTTAGTTTAATCATCGCGCATTAGCCGAACTACCCCTTAGCCGGAGGCCTCGCCCACTTTCACCCTCGGATTCCGCGTTGTTCGTATCGTTCGGTCGCCTCTGTCAGCTTTGTTCCGCTCTCATTTGTTTTATTCAGAGTTCGCGATACACGTCGCCGTTTGTCACCGGCCACTCTTTTCGCGTTTCCGGTCACTCGCCTCGACCAATCGCGCGCGTCCTACCCGTTGTCCGTCATTTTTGTATTTTCCAGCGCCGTCAGCCCCAAACGCTCGCCATTTTCCAGCAAATTTCTCAAGTAGAAACCTGTTGTCTCTTTTTCTCGTTTACAATGCAGATTCAGGCGACAGTTGTTTCCTGTAATATTACGATAATAATGGAAGGAGCTTTCTCTTGATATTTGGATTATTGTCGTCGTATTGTTGTAACGATTCAACGAAGAGCTGATCGAGAAAGCGTTTTATACGACAACTTGAACGTGGATATTTATGCAAATTCGTATTTTTATGAACGTAAACGTAACGAAGAAATACAGTGTCGTGTAAATAGAGGTTCGTTTTGGCTATTAAAGGTTGTAGCTTGTATTTTGAATGTTTGATGTATTTCCATATTGATTGCACTCTGCTCTATAAAAGTTCCCATAAAATAAGAATAAAAAATTAATAAACATTCAATAATAACGCAGTGATTTGAAAAATACGATATATAGTTTTGTAGAATAATAACGCGTTTAATTACAATAAATTTAACTGACTGGGTCAGAATTGACCCAGCCCTCGTCATACGAGGATTAACACGATAAACATATTTGTGTTCGAAAGAATGTAACAGATCTTCCTAGGTTTCTTTTAGCAAGAGATATTTCATTTCTTTTGTTTCTGGTGTCGTCTACAACCACAGACAACGAAAACCTATAAAGCTGTTAGAACGTTTTGTTTTTCCACGCGAGGGATGAAGCGATCTGGGAACTGTTCGTGGTCGAAGTTAAAGCAGAATTTCCAGATCTCGTCGACCTGGTTTTTGCGCGAATACGCTGTTAAGTGTGTCACAGTAGAATCTTCGTTGGGACGCGTTTCCCGCGTTTTCGAATTTACGAGGTGGCGCGTCGCGTATGAAAAGAAATCGAAGAGAAGAACCGTAGAAAGAAGGTCGGCTGGCAAGAACAATGATGAATGTGACAAACTTCGAGACTCGTTGGCAAGTTCAGTGGAAAAGTTGCGCACCGGCTAAACCTGCGTCCCGATGCTTTTCCACATTTTTCCATCGTTTAATTATCCTGCAAAATAAGCCAAAACATCGACGCTTTGAGTAACATATTTACCATTTGATTTTCAGAAATTTTGGAATTTCGAAGTTTACTCGATGTCATCAGGTTATTATATATAGAGGCTGCGAATGATTTTTATAACAAGTATAGTGATTTCCATCCTTAGTTATTCAAACGAGTTGTTAACATTGAATATTTTGTATACTTTATACTTGTACATTCTAATCTCCTACAATTATATACATATTATTAACATTACAACTAACACAGTCAAATTGACTTGTTTTACAATTTTATTTTAAAATTCCTACTTTGTGTTATAGTATAGTATAGTGATTTCCATCCCTAATTATTCAAATGAGTTCTTAACATTGAATATTTTGTACATTTTAATCTCCTACAATTATAAAAACATTAACACTAGAACTAACACTCCAGTCAAATTAACTTGTTTTACAATTTTATTTTTAAATTCCTACTTTGTGTTATAGTATAGTATAGTGATTTCCATCCCTAATTATTCAAATGAGTTCTTAACATTGAATATTTTGTACATTTTAATCTCCTACAATTATATACACATTATTAACATTACAACTAACACATCAGTCAAATTGATTGGTTTTACAATTTTATTTTAAAATTCCTACTTCATGTTATGGTGTACTATAGTGATTTCCATCCTTAATTATTCAAATGAGTTCTTAACATTGAATATTTTGTACATTTTAATCTCCTACAATTATATACACATTATTAACATTACAACTAACACACCAGTCAAATTGATTGGTTTTACAATTTTATTTTAAAATTCCTACTTCATGTTATGGTGTACTATAGTGATTTCCATCCTTAATTATTCAAATGAGTTCTTAACATTGAATATTTTGTACATTTTAATCTCCCATAATTGTATAAACATTTAGAGAACATTAACACTAGAACTAACACAACAGTTACATTGACTGGTTTTACAATTTTATTTGAAAATTCCTACTTTGTGTTATGGTGTACTATAGTGATTTCTATCCTTAATTATTCAAATGAGTTGTTAACACTGAATATTTTGTATACTTTATACTTGTACATTTTAATCCCCACAATTGTATAAGCATTTGGAGAATATCATACATTTAAAGTAATTTGCATAGACAAGCAGATGTCAATAGGAAGATGGAAGTCTCAAGATTATGTCAGTAAAATTCAAAAAGTATTCAACAGCGTAATTAAATGGAAAGCTCGAACGAGTGTTCAAATTTTAATCCCGTTACAATTCTCTAATTTTTATATTTGAATGTTGTTCACATTTTAACAAACGACAGGAACTGTAATGTCCTAAGAACTGGTTTAACATAAATTCAGATTTTTCTCATATTACGTATAGATTGAAAATATTTGTCAACGTTAGATAAGATAAGTAGACTATTAAGTTACACCATTCCATAACTGCCGAACACCTAACGCGCTTTCTTGTGCTCGGCATTGTATCGCTTTCTGCTGCAATATCAACAACCTGTGTATATCGAACGAATATAGATGGTTCTACTGTTAAGCCATAAAAGCAAAACCACAATTGCTCTTTTCTAAGCAAGTACAACATAAGGGAGAAGAATGAAATAAAACGACATAAGGAAGAACATCATAAGTCCCCTTTCCTCGCGGAATTCACGGACAACAAAGAAAAATGGTCGTTGAGGATCTCATCGCACTGCTCGTCCCTTCCACGACGTACAGTGTTTTTCTAAAAATCATGGAATTCCGTAGAATGGCGAAAGATAGCATTTCTGAGAAATCTTTCATGATCCGCGTTTCTTCTTGTACCGATTAATTCCATACGTCTTTGAATCGTGACCCTCGGTATCTTCCTTTCGCGTGCGATCCCTCGTCGGCCATTTGTAAATGGTCCAGGCGTTCCATTTGAATTATTATGTTGCCCTTTAGATCGCCTCGGTGATACGATCTTCATTAGTAGCTGACAGCCTCTGAACATTGATCTTCGATAAGGGGTACAAATAAAAGACCAGAGATAACCTCTGCGTTATTTCAATATACAATAGAAAGTTTCGGTTTGGTTCAGCTCTGTGGAAAATGTGAAGTGTGAAGGGAAAAAGGAAAAGGAAGCACGGAGTGAGAGGAAGAAGGGAAAATAAAGGGCGAGTATACGAGGGGGGGAGTGAAAGAAAAGCGAAGAGAAGCGAGGAACGAGAGAAAGATACAAATTAGAAAAACTAAAGAAGAAGAGGTTAGGTTAGGAAGTTAGAAGCGCGGCAAAGAAAGTAAGGTTAGGGAAACAAAAGATGGCAACGATCGGAGGAAGACCAAGGAACATGGCGGGAGATAAGGGAGATTTCAAAAACGCATTGGATAAATACAGCTTGTCGGAAAAAGAGAAACCATGGAAAAAATTGAGAAAGCCAATATACAATACTTTTTCTGTGACCGTCGGAACACAGCAGACGCATAATTTTAACGAGAAACGTTTAACAATTTTCCGCTGCCGAAATCCATATTACCGGTATAGTCCTGCTAAAGACCTTCTTCCGCGTACGGAAGTGGATCTCATAGCGCTGAAGAAGTACAATTCACGCTGTAAATACCTTTAATGTTCGCTCAGCGAGCAAACGATGCTCGCGCTAACGTCCTCGCAACGAAACACCGAGCATCGTTCTTGCACGGTAACAACGACGTTGAAAGACCTTTTCAAGCGAAACGGACGAACGACGAGTGGAAAAGAAAGGCTGAAAGAGAAGAGGAGGAAGAAGGGGGCGCGCAAAGATTTCGAAAGAAAAATACGTTGAGAGCATGCGAGAGGAAAGAATATTCCAGGGGTGGTTTCTCTCGCTGGTGTCGAAGCTCGCGAAGTGGCGCATTCAGCGGTGGAAAGGGGTGGGGTAAAAGGGGTGTGCAGCGGAATAGAGAGAGCACCAGGTTAGAGAAAGACGAAGCAGCCTGGTCCCGGCTCGCTCGCTCGCGTCCCAGCGCGCAACAAAAGCGTGATAAATCGAGTACATTAATTCGCATTTTACCTTTGTTTGCGTTATGGAATACAATATTAAATGGAATGGGCGCACAATAGATAATGTTGGGCGCCATCATTTACGCGGCGCAGCGCCGCGTAGACGAGAGCGAGACGTTGCTTAGGTTGCTCGGGGAGTTGGCTCGGCAATTGTTCCTGCCATCGTCCTTCGCCGTGGAATCCGCCCGCAGCCACCCCTCCCCCCCCCCCATGCCCCGCCAAATTGTTCCGATCGCCGTTTCACAACCAACCAGAGCCATTAATCCGAGACCTGCTGAGAACCTGCTCCTTTGCTTCCTTCATCCCCCGTTGATTTTGTCGTGAATTCGTCGTCGAGGTGGCCTTGACAGCCGATTTCCGCGACATCCGGTCGATCTTTATTTTCAATCTTCGTGTCTGTACTCAACAGGTATGGTACGGCAAGGGAAGTTAGCGTTGCCTCGGGCAAATTTATTCTTCGTTGCTGTGCGATCGAATTTGAAAAAGCTAGGAATCTGAGCGGAGAGGCCGATTAGAAATATAGCGTCTCATTAGCGTCGGCGTTACAAACAGCGGCTCTATCCGCGCGCCATTTGTCGCCGCCCAAACAACAGCCGTATCGTTGCTCTTAATGGATTTCAATTTGAAACGATCAGCGGCAGAATCGCCGGTCCATTGACTAAAATTCCAAACATAAAACGAGGCTCGTGTCACGGCCCGTCCGCCGTTTGCTCGGTTAAATCATAAAATCAACAATCGGCGCACGCAGAAACGATTTCTCCGCGGTCTTTGAGAGGAAAGAGGAACAGTGAGCGGGACAGAGAGAAGTTAGCGATCTTTAATCGAAAGCGGGCAACGTTTCCGCTCGATGTCTGCTGGCAGAACTTGAGGCCCGTGCAAGTTGCTAGCTGCAAATGGTGTTGGCAGGCCTGGGTGACGCATGGATTCGATTCCTGGGAGCTCGTGATTCCGCTCGGTTAGCCTCGCGTCACTCCCAGCAAACCCCATTACCCGCTTCAACCCCCGGCCGCGTCGTCGCTGCGCTTCTATTCCGCTCGCTGTCGTGGAATCTGGACGCCGGCGTCGCTTACCTACCATCTACACTTAACCAGCAGCACACGTATGAGCACGGTCGCCAACCGAAACGCTCGAAAGGACCAGGGGAACGTTGCCATTGACGTTGCGATGCGAAACCACCGCCGCTGATAGTACGGTTGAGCGGGAAGTTAATGCAATGTCCAGTGATCGGTGATTGATCGCGTTTTTCTTTTGCTTTGTTTTCGTTTCTCCGGCGGAGAATTGTCGATTCGATGCCGTACAACCAGATTTTGTCGTTTATTTTGTTTTGATAAAATTCCTGACATTCATAGCCTTCACTTTTGTACTGTAACTGTAATTGACATAAAATGCTGGCTTGATGAAGTTCTATGGGAAGTTGTGGTTCTTCTTTGAATTTTGTTCATTGTAATTGGGAAAAATATCACAACTTCGATGTTAGTTGATGGCTAGAAGCGAGCATTTTAATGTGCTGACTTAAATCGAAAGATACGAGTGTTTTAGAAGTAGCTGATGAATCTTACGATTTATAACGATTTATAATGATTTTCGAAGTGTTCAGGGAAAATATGAAGTAAAACATGTAGAGTGAAAGATGTTGTTAATATAAAATTAATTGAATTCTACAAGGACACGAACCTAACCTATCTGTTAATATTATTCAGCAAACAAGGATCTCTGAATTTTTCCTCAAAAGAAACCTATTATTATTAAGTTAAAGAATATGAAAAACAATATTTTAACGAGCTAATTATACACTGTGGATCTATAATTGAAACGAAGCTTGAACATCTTACAAGGACATGAACCTAACCTATCTATGGATATTATTCAGCAAACAAGGATCTCTGAATTTTTCCTAAAAAGAAACCTATTATTATTAAAGTAAAAAATGTGAAAAACAATATTCTAACGCGCTAATTATACACTGTGTATAATTGAAATGAAGCTTGAACATCTACAAGGACATGAACCTAACCTATCTATTGATATTATTCAGCAAACAAGGATCTCTGAATTTTTCCTAAAAAGAAACCTATTATTATTAAAGTAAAAAATATGAAAAACAATATTCTAACGAGCTAATTATACACTGTGTATAATTGAAACGAAGCTTGAACATCTACAAGGACATGAACCTAACCTATCTATTGATATTATTCAGCAAACAAGGATCTCTGAATTTTTCCTAAAAAGAAACCTATTATTATTAAAGTAAAAAATATGAAAAATAATATTCTAACGAGCTAATTATACACTGTGTATAATTGAAACGAAGCTTGAACATCTACAAGGCCACGAACCTAACCTATCTATTAATATTATTCAGCAAACAAAGATCTTTGAATTGTTCCTAAATTGAGTTTTACAATTGTTTCTCTATAAAATATGAGAATATCTAACTTGTTATGTTTCTGTCTTGAGATTTTCATAATTATAACTACAATATATGTAATACAAACTTAATAATAATTAATTAAAAAATACATTCTTTAATTATAGATTCTTTTTAATTTGATATTGATGAGAAGAACATAGGCGTTAAGAATGGGACGAACTCAAGGAAATTCGATTAATTTTTCGAATTAACTTTTTTTCGCCCCCCCCCCCCCCACCAATCGGTATCTGGAGCGTTGGTAAGAAGCAAAGGACAGAGGTTTCGCACGCGAGATCTCCATTTCCATGGGGCAATTTAATCGCGGCGAGGATGTCTGCTAGAGAACCGAGTCGTACGAACGAATGAACTAAACTTTCGAGAGCTATCGATTATCAGCTGCGCTCCCTACTATTCTCTGTCGCTCAGAATTCTCCGCTCCTCTTCCGGTGCCACCCTAGCCCGACATTCATTAGCCTCAGCGATGGCGAAGTAATTTAATTTGTTGCAGGATTTGTGGAATGTTAATGAAAACAGGACAGGCATCCCTGTGTCAATTTCTGATTAAACTTGGTACGACTGGCCTGTTGTATGCGCCATGTTAGTTCACTCGGTTCGATTCATCGCGCTGTCCCATCCCTATCACATAATTCGTCATGAATTCCCATAGCTTTTTGAGTAAACGTTAATTGGAAATTGTTTAAGAATATTTATAAAACGATAGAAAAATAACGAATGATTAGGAACGAATTGTTTTCTTGTATCGATCATTCCAGACGTTCCAATAAACAAGTTCATTCGCAGAAGAAATATTCAGAGCGTAAAGAAGATTAATTTGAAAACAAGGTCGTAGCCAGTGTATTTCACAGGTCATTATCTGCGAGTCTCAAATTCCCTGTGACTCATTTCTCCTATTACCCTTCATAACCGTTTTACAACTTGAACATCTACAAGGACACGAATCTATTTATTAATATTATTCAGCAAAGAAGGATCTCTGAATTTTTCCTAAATTGACAGTATCGAGTTTTATAATTGTTTCTCTGTAAAACATGAGAATATCTAACTTGTTATGTTTCTGTCTTGTGATTTTCTTAATTATAACTACAACATGTGTAATAAAAAGTGAAAGATATTGTTAATATAAAATGAATTGACCTAACCTATCTATTAATATTATTCAGCAAACAAAGATTTTCAATTTTTTCCTAAAAAGAAAGCTACTATTATTAAGTTAAAAAATATGAAAAACAATATTTTAACGCGCTAATTATACGCTGTGGGTCGATAATTGGAACGAAGCTTGAACATCTACAAGGACACGAGCCTGTCCTATCCATTAATATTATTCAGCAAACAAGGATTTTGAAATTTGTCCTAAAAGGAAACCTATTATTATTAAAGTAAAAAATGTGAAAAACAATATTCTAACGCGCTAATTATACGCTGTGGGTCGATAATTGGAACGAAGCTTGAACATCTACAAGGACACGAACCTGTCCTATCTATTATTATTATCCAGCAAACAAGGACCTTGAATTTTCCCTAAAAAAAGAAACCTATTAATATTCGCATAAAATATGAAAATAGATAATATCAAAAACAATATTCCAACGCGCTAATTATACTCTGTGGATCGATAATTGAAACGAAATCCTCGCGTCGAATTTACGGGCACCCTGCAGCGCAAGTTCATCAACTGCTGTAGGCGCATTTGCAACGATGTCCGGACGATCTATCGGCGATATCGGTTTGCACGTCGATGCACGATACTGGCGAGCGTGCACCAGAGTAACGGGGATAGCGAGGCACGACAACCAACGTTTCCAGGGGGTGGAACTGGAATGAGGGTACCCGCTCGCCCTGGTAATGGAATACCTCCACTGGAGAAACGCAATCACGCTGATGTTTCGGAACCCCAAGGCTGCCACGAGGGATTTCCACGCTCATGAGCAGATCAGACTTGCGTGCTGCTGCTGCTGGCTCCTCTGTCTCTCTTATCCCACTCCCCTCTCGTTTCTCCAATTTCCCCTTCCCTTGCTCCGCCATCCCCCCTCCTGTCAATCAAATATATCTACAGGATGAAATTCTTTTTCCGGATTCGTCGCTCGTATCGATTAGAAACTTAACCGATCGTTTCTTCGGTGGAATACGAAGTTACAGCGTTCCTTGGTTTCTTAACCTCTGGTCCCAAGAAATCCAATCTGGTGAAATAATTTTGCAATTAATATTACGCATACAGGTTTGTACGATTTTGTCGAACGAACAGTTTTTGCAATTTTGCGATCACTCGGTCCGTAGTACGAGAAATTAACTTGTGTTACTTATGAAACTGACGAATTAATTCACTAATTAGCTAATTAACACGTTGACTGCCACGCGTGTTTTCAAAGAAATCTGCGTCAGGCCACGCGTGCGGCAGTAGCAAGCATCCTCTGCTAGGTGCCCCGTCGATATTTTAGTAACACGAGTCGCTCGAGCGCTGGTCTCAAGAATCATCTCTCGTTTCGTTTGTTCGCAACGTTAAAAGCACTAGCTGTTGTCGAGTATAGATTGTTCCGACCAAATGGTTTCTTATGCCACCGCAATTGGAACAGGAATCAAATGAAAACTTGGCATTCGACTCTTCTGAGAATTTCTGTTATAAACGCTTTGACAGTTTACAAAATTGCGACAAGCAAGAATATAAATATTAGAATATTTAGACGATTATTAGGGTTTTCTGAAAGTACCCTGTTAAACAATCTGAATTTTGCACTGTATTTTATCAACACTGGAATATCAGAAAACATACTGTATGCAGATTGCTTGCATTTTAACTAGAAAATAAGACAATTTAAATACATAAAGAAAGAAAGAAATTCACTGGAAGTAAATTTCAAATAAAACACTTAAAAGTGTTGGGAATTCTAAATAATTTTTTAATAAACCATCTTCGTATTACTTTTATAACAATTCAACAGTTTTATTATTATGGAATATCTTTTCAAATATCTACGACGATCCTTCGCAAGTAATCAGATAAGCGACACCCGAGTATAGGTTACGCGGCCCGACCAGAAACTTTGTTGACACCCGATACGGTTGTCGTGGCAGTCAACGTGTTAATATGAAATTAACTAGAATTTTTATATTTGGTTTATTATGGAGAGCATTTTTCAGCCGAGGTATCTCGTACATCATACAGTTTCAATAATGTTGAGGTTATTAGATGTACACCCCAAAGCCATCGTCGCCTGATTAATGTCTATGGTGTGCCTGTTATTAAATATAGGTTTAGGGTTGATATTTAATAAATTCACACAGATTTAATTTTGCTTTCTATATTTCACCACCTCGTACAAAACGTCTGAACACACCGGATACACTGAGATAATTAACACGTGGTCGACTCCTAAGACAAAAGAGCGTCGTTAACAGAGTCGTACCAACTTAACTTGTAAGAACTAGCTGTCATACCAACTTAACGTTTCTCGACGCTGCCTTCGTCCCAGTTTATTGTTTATATGCTGTCGATGGCTTCAGTGCTTGAGAAAACTAAAATGAGAGTTTTCTTAGAAGCGGTGATCACTTCAATAAATAATATTAGTTTAGTTATGCAAAAGTTATCAAGATCTAAGATTATGTTCTTTCGATTGAACGGTTCATCTTTTATTGTTTATATTGGCTTGGCAACTAAGTGATTGCGGATTTTACCATTAGCTGGTAATG
Source organism: Bombus terrestris (assembly GCF_910591885.1). Classification (NCBI taxonomy): domain Eukaryota; kingdom Metazoa; phylum Arthropoda; class Insecta; order Hymenoptera; family Apidae; genus Bombus; species Bombus terrestris. Next base: position 3,106,210 of record NC_063286.1, read on the forward strand.
ACAAATACTAACTAACCAGATAGTATTAGTCTCTGCCCTTTCAATTCCAACAAATTCACAATTTCTGCTACTGAGAATGATGTTGAGAATTCAAGAAGGATTTTTATAAATTTGTTTGATTCGAATGAGCATAGAATGATATTACTAAGAGAAATGGAGTATTTCAGAGGATAAAGCGTATATAAAAATTCCAATTAATTCCACTGTCTTGAAAGCAGGATCTCGGTGTAAGTCTCGAACAGGAAATGGCAATTTCTGCCGGGCTACTATCGCGAGGCATCGCCCTAACTTTTGCTCCTTCGTACATTGCCGGTTTCAGCGGACGAATTCCGCATTCCGGAAATCGCGGAACGTTATTCCAGGTCCCACGCGGGTCGTGCAAGCCCCCCGGAGCGACATAACCCGGTGGACGTCCCCGGAGCCAGCGAATCTCTTCTCGGCTAAGTCGCCGGGCAAAGTTATGAATTCTTTCGAAAATCTTGCCGGTGATCCTTCGAAGTTGAGCGGTCGGCGGGGATCAAAGAAGTTGGTATGGCTCGGCCGGGGGGTGGAAAGGGGTGGATCAAGTTGCCTTAGAATGAAGCCTCGGGAAGAAGTCGAGGACGACGACGACAACGACGAGAAAGGCGAAGAAGAAGAAGAAGAAAGTGGAGGAGGATAAGAGAAGAGGGTTTTCGGTGAGAAGAATCCACCAGAGGGTAAAGGGGGTCGCAAAGGGGGGAAGGTAGTAGGAGTATAAGATCGACAGAAGGGGCTGAGAGAATCGTGAAGCTTGAGACGACTAGGAGGGTGGTGGAAAGGGGAGCAGCGAGCAAGCAACGTGGAATACAAAGCAGCGACCGAATGATAGGAAGAGGAGGCTGAAGGAGTTTCGAAGGCTAAGCGGCCGGAGGGGTGAGACGTTGGGAGAAGACGGGTTCGAGAAAGAAGAGACCCCCTGCCGTCTATTCAAACCGCGCGTGAGTTATTGCCATGGATAATTCGTAAATATGTTTATTTTGATTTTGTACACAACGCGGTTTTATTTCGTAGCCGGTTGAACGCTCGTTCACGCTCCGCTCTTTCCCCCTGTTCTTCCAGCCACTTTTTGGAATCGGCTTTGATCGCCACTCTAGTTTCGGATTATAAACGAGCACGGCACATGTTTCCAGAGGTAAACCAGAAAAATGACTGTCCACCACGCGCCTCTGTCGGTTTATCGCAGCACCAGCATTCCACTTGGCGTCGCGTACGCGGCTACGTACGTGAAAGAATGTCATGGCATTTTTAACGGGCCAGTGGCGGAGCACGAAACACGCACGAAGACGTACGTAATTTTCGTATCCAAACGCGTTAACGATCCAATAGACCAATAGAACGAATCGGTAGGGTGGAACGTCCCTCGAACGTCGTTTGAATCAGAAGAAATTCCTCGTTGATGGAACAAACGACAGAGGGAACCTTCCAGACATCAGCAAACGGTTCCTCGAATTCCTATAATCCCGCGCAAGCCCTACGCTTCACTAACTCCTAATATCAATGATCGCGAGGGGAGAGTCCCCGTGGAAGATTCCTCGATCATTGATATCACTCGAAGAAACGGCTTGGGTGTATCGTGTTTGTCCCATGTTTGGACACGAAGCTTGGACGAGAGAGGCTTGGTCAGGGTGGTAGAGAAACACGGGAGAGAAGGTCGAGTCGAGGACGAGGGGATGAACGGAGACGGGAACCACGAGGGAATATAACGGAGAGGCTGTTGGGGAGAGAGAGAAAGGAGACAGGCCGAAGGAGAGAAGAGAGGAATGAAGCCCGCCATATCAGTCTTGCTTGCGCCGACAGTTCGTCATTTGTCACTGTCGCGGCCATTAATAACTCCGCCATCCTGTCACTGTGGATAATACGAGTAGGTCTCTGCGCTCGGGCTGTTGTAGCTCCGGTAGGGGTGGTGTTCCGTTCAATTCAGTTCGGTTTAAGGGGTCGCTACAACGGATTGGAAGAGCATGCCTTTCAGGGGATGTGTCATTCGTCGCTCGGGGATATGGCGTGCGATCTTGTCGTCCATCTTGGGATATGTTCGCTTTTTTCACCAGTTTCTAACGTATTTTTTATGTATCTGTGGGATTGAGAATAGGTTAAAATATGTACAGGTTTTAGGTTTTACATGGATTTTGCAACAGTGCACCTTCGTACAGACGTGTTTGTCCCAACAGAACAAAATCGATCGTACGTAATTCGACAAAGTAAACTTGTTGAGAATTTTGGATCTTAATAGCTGAAATAATGGTATAGCGATACTAAATTTACATTTAGAATTCATATTAGAATAGTTATATACTTATTTGATAAGCGATTCCAAAGATATTTATCGATACACACTTGCACGCGTCTCAGCAATTTCTTTCATAGCCGACTGTTAACCGACTGTACAGTTTACATTCCTTTGTTTTTGAGACGCCGCGCACGCATATACTTCCACACACTGATATTCACATACAAGTAACACTACTACGCAGCTAACCTAGTCTAGCACATAAAATTATACATATCTCAATAAAACCAAAAAACGTGCGTCTATTGTTTCCTCATAAAACTAAAGAAACTTTCCGGACAACCTAATAGTATGTTATACGTGTAATTGTAAAATAATGCTTGTTAATGATATAATAAATCACGTAATATCGGAATAAGAAACGTAATGTAATTTTTTGAATAAAGAATATTTCAAAATAGTAATTTCATTGCTGCCATATTTTACCAATCCATATCTATCAAATCTGCAGAAGACGATTAGAAAAATGGCGATTTTAACCAGCAGCAGCCAGGACAGCTGAGAAACGTCCGTCAGCTCGTCATCGACACGGTTCCAGCGTCGTCCATCATCCGGGCCGCGTATCTGCGCGTGTCAAGCACGTCTGCTTTCAAGTACTTCGAAGCGATTAAAACAAAAAACGAAAAGCCACAGGGGAAAAAAAACAAAGTACATATCGAGAAAAACAGTCACTAAAAAAGGCAGGCAAAAAGAAGAAAAATAGGCAGAGTGGCCGTAGTGCGTTGGGGAAAAAAATTTTCGCGAAAGCCCTTTCATCACACTTGCCCGCCAAACTGTCTCGCTGCAGTTTTTATTGTGTCCGAATTGCGAGAGCTACGGGGGTAGAGAATTATTGTGAAAGCACCGAACATGTGCACGTTAACACCGCGAGAGCTCGTTTGCCCGCGGACCAAGGGCGAAGGGTCAGCGCGGGGGACGGGGGCGGTGGGAGATGCGGCCAGCTTGTTGGTATTACGTAAGCGTGGCGCGGCCATTTCAAAAATGGGGGAAAAAAATATACGCGGGGAAAAAGAGGTTATGTCCCGGCCGCTGGCTGATGCCAACACGGCTTTTTAATTAGAACCGGCAACGCGCCGCCACCTGACATCCTGCACCGCCGCCACCCCTTCATCAAAGTATCATTCTCATTTCGTCGAATTTCACCGGCAGAATTGCGATGCATCGAGAGCCATGTTGCGAGAACTGCGAAACAAGATGGCGGGAAAAAAAGTTAAAAAAAAAAAGAGGATAAAGGTAAAGAAAAAGAGTAAGAAAAAGATGTTACACGGTTTGTACGTAGGTAAATGCATATGGTATACCGTTAACAGCCTGCAGGCCAACATTAATTGCGCTGCTTTTTAAATGCATCAAACGGCCGCGTTTAATCGGTCAGCTCGATCGCTCCACTTGCCCGGTGAAAGGTTCGATATATGTATTATTATTTCAACGCTGGAGAACGTAATATTGCATGATGAGAGCCGCTTCCTCGCTTTCCAGAGACGCAATGCACCGCGCTTTGATCTGCCGGCTATGTACGCGGGAGGGCCGTGCCACCGAGTATCTCCATTGGTCTCGTTGAACGGTGAAAGGTTGTTCCGTAAGGACGTCGTTTGTTACGCCTATCGTTTGTGTATCCACGCGGAATGCGCTCCGTGTTCTGGAATGAGCGATCGGGGCTGAGTAATCGGTGATATCCTGGCAACCTTTGCCTCGATTTGCATCGGCCATTTATGTAGTCGATATTCTGGTATGCGTTGCTCGCCACGATGTATCCATTGTATTGTGGTGGACGGTGTGACGTGTTGTTGGTTAAAGTAATAAGGAGACGAATTGATTTAATTAACTATATTTACTGTTCAAGTGGTCACCGCTTCTAAGAAAACTCTACGTCTGGTGTTTTTAGTTTTCTCGAGCACTGAAGCCATTGACAGCGTATAAACAATAGACTCGGACGAAGACAGCGTTGAGAAACGTTAAGTTGGTATGATCGCTAGTTCTTACAAGTTAAGTTGGTACGAATTCGAACGACGCTCTTTTGTCTTACCACGTGTTAATTATCTAAGTGTATCCGGCGTGTTCAGACGTTTTGTACGAGGCGGTGAAATACAGAAAGTAAAATTCAATGTGTGTGAATCTATTAAATATCAACCCCAAACCTATATTTAATAACAGGCAGACCATAGACAGTAGACAGGCGACAATAGCTTCGAGGTTTTCAGTTATAGGGTGACACTGCTAATGTCACGTCGGAGACACAAGAAATCACGAAACCGATAGATCGCCGGTGATTTCCTCGCGTCGCAGTTCGAACGTTTCACGAATAAGGTTAAGAAATTGAAGTTCGTTTAAAATGATGGAATTTTTATTATATAAATCCAACAGAGTGACGGTTCAAAGTGCTACAACAAAATAAGGTCTTTTAAGGTAATTTAGGATGGTTTTTATATCGAGGTTTTAGTCCCTTTGGAGGGGTTATCGTCGGATCTATATCAGAGGGGGCTATTCCGTTACTGCTTGGTTATTGCTTCGATAGCTATGACACGCAGCATACTTCCACACACTGATACTCACACACAAGTATCTCTACTACGCACCTAACCTAGTCCAGCACATAAAATTATACATATCCCAGTAAGTACAATGATTACAATGATTTTACAGAGGTAGAATGATACTGAATCAGAGGAAGACTGAACAAGAACTGCCCGAGCTGGCTCAAGTCTCGGCTTATATAAGTTTTCGTTTGCGGATGACGTGCGAAAGTGTCCGAAACTCGATATCTTATCTCTGGTGTAAATTAAGATGCGGTTGATGTCACAAGGATATGGTCGTCTACTTACAGGGGTCAAGGGGAGTATCGAAAGGTTCGAACTTATCGCCGGTTGTAGGTTACACGTAGCAGCGAAATTGCTTTGTCCAGAATTTGTTTATTACATTAAGTGCGTCGTACAGTGTTAATTCTCTGTGGCAAAACAACTGCGTGAGGTGTCCTCGAAACGAAACGTCCTAAGAAGCATATGCTGCTACAGTATACAGAAACTGGAATAGTAACGAAATATTCTATACACCTTTGCTATTGTCGGTTTTGCTCGAATCTCCATTTATTCTTTACTATGGTAGAACTGTCAATCTGAAGGTCTATCGATTCTAAGATTTCCTAGGGTAAACATCAATGATTGCCTTTGCTTTGCCACTAGAGGGAAACGTGAAGAAGAAACCAAGTTGGCACAATGGATACCTACAAATACAATAATACAGCGAGCTTCTAACCCGATTCTTAGGATGCGTGACAATAGCATTTTGCTAACGATTCTATAGGATTCGGGGATCAAGGACAGTTTTAAATTCGGAAAGGATTTCAACTTCACGCTGCGACCGAACGATTCTTGTACGCGAGCCCGACCTTCGTTTCCTGCGTCACGAATAGCGAAAAGGACGGCCATAAATCCCGTCAAGGTCACTGACTCCGAGATCCTTTCAGTTTCCTCTTCCTCTTTCGCCGACTCTCGTGAAATCGTTGCGCATATCTGGTTTAGAGTAACCCGACCAGCGAGTACTCTTCCTGTTTCCTTTTCCCTTTATCCTGGCCTGGCCGGAATCCTCAGATCCTGCCATTACGCCGCCGCAACTGTCCAGAATTCTTCGCTTCAAATTCGCCAATTTCTCTCGTCTTGGGTTTACTAAGAATTCTTCACGGACTCTGTCAAATCTTGAAATTATAGTCGTTCAGTTTTTCATGAAATACTTCCGTTAAAATATCTGCACGTAGCATTTAAATTTTGATATGTTGGCTGGGTCGTTCCAGGAAATTCGAACTGATTTTCGATCTAGTTCGTGTCACTTTTGTAAATACGATGGAATTTATTTCTAACATAAATAGAATGATACGTAGAAAGCAGAGAATTCGTAAGTAAATGGATCGCTATGTCCGAAGATTGGCAAAATACTGGCAAACTAATTTAAATCCTGTCGACTTCTTTAATTATGTTACCGAAGAGGCCACATCGATTATCGTAATTTCTAATCGTTCGTCGAGGAAATTCGAAGTATTACGATTGAACATTTTACCGTTGCGGAATTTTTTACGATTAGCGTGAGATTTCACGGGAAACGATACGATGATTGGGATAGAGGAGCGTGGGAAGGCCGACCGGAAGCATGGCCGAAGAAATCATGAAACTCAGCAGCGTAGTGGGACGATCGGAGCTGTCGGCGGGAGAGAAGGGTGTGATGCCGGGAAACGGGGCGAGAGCGCATTCTGCAAGACGAACGAGGGGAAAGTAAAAAAATATCGAGTGCGATTTATCAAAGGCATTTCTTGGGCTGCTGACTCTGTACGAATTTTCGCCATATTCCAGCGAGGGCGAAAAATGTTCAACCTTTGTCCCTATCTATCCAACTCGTCCTCTAGTGTACGCAGTAATTGATTACGATTATCGTATCGTACTTGAAACCTTATTAATTATTAATTATTACTTGTTTATTAATTTGTAAAAATGACAAGACATTGCATGATGTTGGCCCTTAAATGACGCGACAGATACGTAAAGCTGTTGCTATTGCTAGACATATAAAGCGTTGTATATTTCCTTAAAGCAAAGTATTAAATTATTTATTTTATGGTAGCATCTATAACGCAATTTTTTAAATATTTTGTTCATTTCTTTACTTTAATGCTAATCTAATACTTTACACTTTGGTAATAACACTAATAACTATGAACGTTGTAATAAATTATTTATTTTATGGTAGTATCTACAATGCAATTTTTTAAAATATTTCGTTCATTTTTTTACTTTAATACTAATATACTATAATCTAAATAGTAACTAAAGTTATTAGTTTGCGATTTCGTCATATGTTCTACAGATACTTTAGCTGTTTAATAATGTTGAGAATTTTGGACCTTAATTGCCGAAATAATGGTATAAGAACACTAAATTTACACTTAGAATTTATATTAGAATAGTTATATATTCATTTGATAAATGATTTCAAAGATATTCATCGATACAAACTTACACGCGTCTCACCTTCTTCCATAGCAGACTGTTAACTGGACAGTTTACATTCATTTGTTTTCGAGACGCCGCGCACACACATACTTCCACACTGATATCACATGTATCACTACTACGCAGCTAACCTAGTCCAGCACATACAATTATACATATCTCAATAGTGGTACAATGTCTTCTGTTTGTAATAACTTTTAGAGAATGTTGAAACAAAGATTGGTATAAATTTCATTCTGTGCCTTGCATTTTACGATATTTTCACTTGTATTATGTTACATTCACTGTTTCAATACTATTAGGTTGTCCGGAAAGTTTCTTTCCTTTCATAAGGTGATAATAGATGAACAACAATTTTCGTTTTATATTTGTTGAGAATTCTGGATCTTAATAACCGAAATAATGTTATAGCAACAGGAAATTTACACTTGGAATTAATATTAGAATAATTATATATTTATTTGATAGACGATTCCAAAGATATTCATCGATACGCACTTGCACGCGTCTCACTGTTAACTGAGTTTACATTCATTTGTTTTTAAGACGCCGCGCACACACATACTTCCACGCGCTGATATTGACATACAAGTATCACTACTACGCAGCTAGCCTAATCTAGACATAAAAATAAACATATCTCAATAAAGAAAAAAACATTCTTTGCGCTGAAGTAACTGCTTCAAGAGAAACTCTATACCTTTATTTGTGTACATCCGTGACCTAGAGACCGCTATTACACAGAAAATAGAATTCAGTGAAAGAAAATATTCTAAATAAGAAGAGGTGCATATTATTGTGCCCTTGAATCTACATTATGTTTTGGGTTACAAGGTCTAGGAACAAAGCAACTAATAAATAGATTTCTATTTGTGTTCCTTGTAGCCTTCAGCTACAGCTATAAGGATAACTCTTTTGGTAATGTCTTTCTGCTGTAAATATATGAACCTGCTCCCTATTATTCCATTGTATTGTAACACTAAGAGAGTAAGGACTTGGATCAGCATAAACTTGTACATTACACTTATACTTATACCTTTATTTATTTCAATATATTTTCCTATTTCCTTCTATCAGTGAACCTCAACCCTCTACTATTACAACCCTCAACTACACATAAATTAACAATTCCAAGATATTTGATTATATTTGCAACAATTAAAATTTAAAAATTAAAAAAGAATATCAATATACCTACTAAATCATACTTCTCAATTTCACCTAAACTTCCACCCTCATAATGACTCATTTTATGTATCTCCTACAACCGAACACTGCCACCGCGAGTTACTCAAACCCGGTAGCCGAAGGACAAAGGGTCAGCAGCGCGTGAAAATGATTTCGAGTCGATCTGTTGAGCCATTCATAGAAGGTCGGTCTTGCGAGCTTCACCGCGACCGATAAACGTGATTTATATGAGGCGTCGATTTTCTCGAAATTTTCGCCGGTTTCCTAAGGGCGACGCCACAGGAGGAGGAAGGTACCGGGCGAAGGGGAGTGGTGAGGTCGAACGTACGATAGGTTCATCGGGTCGTGTTCCACCCCCCGTCGATCCGACGTTTCGTTCGGCCGCGACGCGGAAGCGAAGGGAAATAAATTACACGGCACAGCGTCCAACGGCTACGTCTAGTTCGCTTCACCCTCCGCAGGCCTCGAGGAACACCTCCCCTTGCTCCTTGCTTGCCTTCTCGCGGCTCATCCGGAGCCCCTCCACGTCGAATCCACCCACCCGTGGATCGTGAATCGAGTCTCAGCTCTTCTTCGTTCGCGTCTTTCTTCGTTCGACAACCACGTCGTTTCCTCTGGTTGAAAACTCTCGACGAGCTAGCTTCGACCAATCCGGCCGCGTTATTAATGCTTTTTAATTCCCAGTCGATTCTACCACCGGCTACCCTCTCGTGCTGCTTTAACAACAGCCATGTTAACAAATTGTGTAATTAGGATGAATCTCCCGGGAATTTGGTCAGCTGGATCACGTGGCTAATTGCTTTCGTTGCTCGTACCACGATCCCATCTCGTTTCGGTTGCACGACTTTCAAATGGTTTTGACAGACGGTCCAATGAAATTCGCTTGTCGTTTCGTATTTTTCTTACGTCGATTTGGACGGATCTGGTCCGCGGTATTTGTCACAGGCTGTAGAACGTATGACAATTTTATTTAATTTACATATTAAAACTGATAATTTAGAGTGATCTGGTTGGCAACTAAGTGATTGCGTATTTTAGATAAGAAGGAAAATTCATAATTTTTGCTTAAAAATATAACTTTATTCAATTGAGAATTTCACCTTTTTCCGTCTTTCAGACAGTGTCATAATTCCATGTTCATGAAACTTCTGATTTTTGCCAGCGAAAAACTTTCACAAAATATGAAATTAAATATTTAATCGGTACAATTTTTTTACTAAATTAAAGCTAGAATTCCAAAGAACAAGGAAACAATATAGGTTAGAACACGTTGAGGAAACAAAAGAATGTGCCAAGGCCACCTATTGACAAAATTATGAATCATAGTGAATGATAATTATGCAATAACAATTTTGCCAAATACATTCTGTACTCTATAAGAATTACACTCCTCCTGAAATAATTTTCGTTGTCGAACCTTTCGTTGAAACCATTTCAAAATCCTTCAGTCGCCACAGACGACATCAGGCTCGCCATTTTGGGCAAAAATTCTCATTCCAATTGATATGGATAATTCTTTCTTCTTTAAGCTGACACGATTGATTCGTTTGAGGTTAGAAGCGCAAGTGTGTCACTCGCGCGATCGATTCGTAGCGGAGATTAGGCAGAAAGTTTCGATGGAGAACGGTATCATTAAGATCTCATTATTCAAATTCGATCTTTGCATACTTAATCGTGGCCGTGTTCGTGTAACCACCGTACCCGGGGACTGGCTGCCAAAGATAAAGCATAATATCGCGATTCCCGGCCGCGTAATGATGATGACCGGCTTGCCGCCGCGTGGATAGCCAGGTAAGGGCTGCGCCTTCGCTACATAATATGCGTAATGTGAAAAGAGGCGATTTTCTCGGTGCTGGCGCGAGCAAAACGACCAGCCTCGGTAAATTCGTGTTATCAGTGGCGATGGAGAGCGTGCTCGGGGGGCCAGGGCCGAATGAAGTTGCCAGTGGAGAATGGCCGCTCACGAGCCAGCCCCGTGAAACGCGCGAAATTATGCTTACCATGGCCGTGACATGGGATTGAGTTATTTCGCCATTTCATTTGTCATGCTTCGAACGAGCTCTTGGCCACTGCTCCATTATTTTTTACGCGTTAAGCTTGTTGTATTTAAACGAGCAGGTTTAACATTAAAACTACCGATAGTTAACAGGAAGCTATTTCTACCAAAACCAGTGAAAATGTCTGGTCTTTAAAAAATACCTGATGACAGAATATTTTTATATTTGTTGATTTGTTACTTTCTTGCAGAAGAAATTCCATTTATGTAGTATATTTTTGATATTATTAATCCATCTGGGACCATCGTCCATAAACGAGGGTCGACACGTTTATAAAATGTAGAACCGTACATAGAAATGTACGTAGAAATGTACATAAAATGTAGTCGTTTCGACTGCTGTGGTATTTCTAGCGTTAGCATCTAGCGATCTGGCGATCGATCCGGAATCTTCCTGATAACTGATATCGTCTTATCGAATGATTCGCGGTAAAAATTTCAAAAACAAGTGGCAAGTTGTACGAAACGAGGAACTGGTTAATTGGGGTTCGATAAATAGATTGCGGGACCCTTTTACACTTTGACAAGTACCAGTCATTTTAACTGATATTGGTATGAATAGCCTTGATACAAAATTATTTTCAGTTTGGATACATAAAAAAGAAAATTAAATTCATTATATTATTCTTTAGTTATCGTTGCGAAAGTCGTTACATCTTCGCGGAAAAAAATATAACACAAAGTAGGAATTTTCAAATAAAATTGTAAAACTAGTCAATTTGACTGGTGTGGTAGTTCTAGTGTTAATAAGTATTCTCTAGATATTTATACAATTATGGGAGATTAGAATGTACAAGTATAAAGTATACAAAATATTTAATGTTAACAACTCGTTTGAATAATTAAGGATGAAAATCACTGTACTATACTATAACATGAAATAGGAATTTTGTAATAAAATTGTAAAACCAGCCAATTTGACTGGCGTGGTAGTTCTAGTGTCAAATATTAGGTCGTCCATTGTGTTCTATCGAGATAAAGATCACAACGTTTGACAGGTTAGGTTTCATGTTTTTGTAAAGATGCATCGTCGTAAAAGACGTGTCTGTAAGAGAAATATTGAAGAATTTGGAAAATTTCTTAATGATAGAACAGTGAGATTTTTGGGTCTTGAGAAGGTTACAATTTAAGAACATTCACCATGTGTATCGTATTTTAATATGCTTGAAAATGCTATTTGTACGAATAATTTATCTAACCGAATGCCACTAACAACGTTTCACTATTTATCGCTTGTACGAGCTCTTATTAGCTTCTGATATTACAGTTCCGCTGTAGATGAATACGTCTATGCATTTTGTCTAAATTATCTGTGTATCGCATTTCGCTTGTCCGACGTATATAATTTATTCTGAACAGAAACAAATGATTGGATAGATAACTATAAAAATACGTGCTCATATAACTGAAGTTTTGCTTTTCATATTTCTACAAAGTTAAAAGAACAAGTGGCGTATCATTTTTCATTTTTCTCAAGCTGTGGATTGTAACGCGATAAATGTGAGCGATCTGCTGCCAAAACTTGGCAAATTTCATTACATCGATCAAAACATCCGCAAATCATCGTCTATAATTATAACTCTTTTATAAATATAAAATATTCGGAAGATTAACTCGGACCGAGTAGATCGCGTGAGAACACCGATATTTCCACCAAGCCTTTCCCTCCTGTTTTCGTTTCGTGCGTCTTTTTACCTCGATTCAGCCGGTAAACAGGCAAAGGAAAAAAGAAAACGTTCATTCTCGAGATTCGGCCGCGTGAAACACCAAAGAGCGTCTTTCGCGAGACAGGAAGGACTATTAATTACTGTCCACGATGGCTGAGCGCACGGCTAAGGAAAGTAATTATGTGTCGCAGCCAGCTACTTGCGACTTAAGACGTACGAGCCGCAACAAACGTAATTTTTTAACGCCTCTACCGAGCCTGCTTGAAAGAGGAAGAAAGAGAAGAATTCTCCACACCTGACACAACATTCCGAGATCGAAAAACGAGGCCCGAATATAAATCGAAATCTTCTATAATTAAACATTCACGGCGATTTTAGCATTTGAAAGTCGTGAATATTCAATTAAAAATCCATGTGTGTAACGTTAAAATTATCACAATGGGAGTGTTTATCTCAACAGAACAAAATGGCTCGTACGAAATTCGATAAAATAATATAAAACAAAAAACGTTGTGTGTCTATTATTTCCCCATAAAACGAAAGAAACTTTTCGGGCAACCTAATATCTAAGAGGTTAAGTACGTATAATTAGTGCTTTCACGAAGTGACAATTGCCTGGTGTAATATTTAAACGGTGAAACAAACGTTAATTTAGTTTCTATTTCTTTACGTTCATAAAAATTTGCCATGAATTTGTGCACTTCTGATGTACAACTTCACAAAATGTTTTATAAATTGTCTAGACACGCACAAATGATAATTTACTAATTAATATCATTAACGAATTAACAGATTGTACATTATAGATAGATTGTTGAGAAATCACGCGATATATAAAAATATACAAAATGTTAGGTTACCCGGAAAGTGTCTTTCTTTCGCAAACGTGTTATTTACAACAGCGCAGTTTTGTATAAACGTGAAACCAAGTCTGTGAAACGTCACGGTGTTTATCTCAACAGAACAAAATGGCTCGTACGTAATTCGACAGAATAATATAAAACGAAAAACATTGTGCGTCTATTATTTGATCATAAAACGAGAGAAACTTATCGGATAACCTAATCCCACTACTCGATAGCTATCCCTTTATATTCCATAATATCCCATAGCCTTGCAAAGTAAAGAAGAAGCACCCTGAAACCTGCACGAAAATCACATTCCAGAAAAATACTAGGAACCCTTTTGATCTTGAGGAAGAATGAAAGCCGATTAGGGGAGACAGAAGACAATACACAGCTCACGCATCGTGGCCGGTGCGCTCGCGCATCCATCAGCGTTGATGTCTTTGTTCTTCTCGCTGTACTGCCACGTAAGAAAGATCTGGCAGGCCTCGGAGAATAAGGTAGGGAGGCGGCAGCAGGAAGAGACGACCGTGGAAAAACAGAGTAGCTCTCTGTCCAGGGCGTCCTAGTCGCGATCCATCAAACGTCAGCGATCAGCTTTTTTCTCGTCTGAAAAGTGTGTCCAAGACACGCACACTGAAATCATCGGATCGTTGAGCCGCTGGAACGGAGGCCAGCTGTCGTTTCTCTCGTTTGTGTTCGTCTTCCGCTCTTCCTTCTTTCTCTCTCGGAGACGGTGTTTCGAATTCGAGCCGATTCGACCAGGGCAAACACGCGTGCGGTTTTTCCACGGCGACCGAGCCGATTTTTCATGCGCGACCCGTGTGACGCTTATAGGCTCGAAGATTGTGGAAGGGGACGGGTTTCCGACAGGCGGTGAACACGGACTAAGGAACACGGGCCAGGAATATGAGCGGAACACGTCCCTACCCTGTACTCGAGATAACCGAGCTCGCGGGAACATGTCCGCTCGACGAAACACCTCGCTAAGAACGAGCTCGGATTTTTACATATTAATTGGAGGCTATGGTGGAAGATGTCGTTGCAGGTACAATCCAAAATATTGATTCCCTGACGCGATTGGTCATTTCGTTTGGAAGAGACAGAACGTGTTTATTAATTCGTGATGCTTCGTGTAGTCGTTGTTACTTGTTCTTAACAGCTTCGCTAAGTTTTATTATAATAACGACGTGATTACACTGTGTGAATCGTATTTAGTTTTTTCATCAGTACTGTAATCCTGGAAAGTTCAAAGAGAATTATGCAACTACTTGCTTGCAGTCCTAACACGCTGGAACATTAAATTACCAGCGTTGCATTCTAATGGGAATACACGTCATTCTTTTACGATGAGCAAATTACACGCTTCTTTCAGCGTAAATTGAACAAACGTATACGGTGTGCTTCTTAAAAAGAAAAAAAAGAAAAGGAAAAAAAGAAGGAAAAAACGATCTAATGGAAAAAAAAGGCAATTTTAGCCATTACGCTCATTGAAAACAGGCAGAAGAGCGGCGCAGTAAAATACAAATTACACGGTCAACTTCTTTTCACACTCGGTAGTGCATCGAACAGCGATTAGAACCGCGTTACGTTCGAGGGAAGATTGAAGACATCAATTACCAGCGGAACCTATCGGACATGGACGTCTAGAAAAATCAATTATAAATAACCGGCGTTGTATCGAACGGACGTTTCTAATGTATAATAATGCAGCCCGATCGTCCGCCGCAGCGTAATCCAATTTCGATGTTTGTTTTTTTCGCGACACGCGTGATAAAGCGGCGTATCCGAGCGTGGACGTGAAAAATCGTAGCCATATTGTATATGTGCCTGTGACTGACTGCCTACTTCACCGTCTTGCAATCCATACGCTAAGATTAATCAATGACATCCATTGGAGGAATGTCTTCGGGTTTGTATTTGTCACTCGCACGGTTCCTTTGAGACCGCTCTCAATAGAGGGATCGGATAAATGGAAAACGAGCTGGAGCACGGAATCGATCTCGTCACCATGTACTTTTTAACCCTTTGCAACGATCCTTTTCTCGCTTTGTATTTTAAATTCCGGTCGTCTTGCTCTTTTTCCAAGCTGATTACTCGCCATACGCTTGTGAATGAAATGTTACTTACGTAAATTATACGTGGAATTATAAAACGTATCATTTGAAGTAATTTTGTTAGAAAATAGAGTTCCTTTAGCAATAATTTTTACAGGAAACATTTATTGACTGCGTCATCGACTTTCTCGCTTCGACTTCGTAACTCTGGGAAATTTCCTTTACAACAGTACAAAGTATCTTACACTGATTGTATAATTTTATGTAATGTTCTGCATCCAACTACAGCATGGCATTAAATTATACTGCGTTCTTTGCATTACTTCCAACTTGATCATATTTTTATCTTTAAAAAATTTTTATAAAGTTGTCATTAATATGCCATTTCACATTGTAATGTTATGGGTAAAGATGTTCTCAGAATGTTAAAAATCTTTTTGTTTGTTGAAAGGGAAGTGAATTGGAGACGTAACATTTATAGTATTATATTTGACAATTTGAGTTTTCCTTAACGTTTTCACTGCTACGCCGAAATCACATGTTTCGCTGAGGACGCCACGGGAGTATTTTTATTATTCAAAGCATATGATGGCAAAATAATCCCCAATGGACCGTTTATCTTATTGGTGGCCACGAGTGACCATGGTAGCGTCGCAGGAGAAACCGTGGTGGGTCATATATAACCTACGTGGCAGTCAAAGTGTTAATCAGTACTTTAGACACCGATAAAGACAATCCTTTTAATTTTCTGTCCAACTATACATCCACGTTAATCTTCCACATGATTGTTAATTCTTCGTACAGCAAAAATAAATCATATATTCTTCACATGGGTAAATTTCTATTCTACTGGTATACAAAAAATATTCAAAAGAGTCCTCTTACGCCATTGTATTACCATGAACATGTAATTAAAGCCGGGTAAGTACGCAATAATTCGCGACAGGGTACAATGTTTTTAACGCGGCGAAAAAGGGGGCGGTCAGGGGTGCACTCGACCGCTTCGAACATTCTTCTTGCCCAACGTGTATCTGGTGCAGGCTGCGCGCGATCCACTCTATTGTCCTAACCTTGCTGCTTGTATTTGGCACACGCGAGTGTGCTTCAGAAACTCTCGACGCGCGCGAGAAGTTTGCATAAACGAGACTGCTGGTGTCAGCACGGGACACCAGGCAGCCTCGGAAATAGAATACACGATATGAAGAACGTCCGTAACGCGACAGGATCTAATAAACGTTATGGCGTTCGCGTCACCACGAGAAGAATAAAGAAAATACAAAAAGAAATATCATTTCGCGAAAAAAGAATCGATCTGGTATAGAGGACAATTGAAAAATTCGACGCGAATTTCGAAATTGTTCCGGCCGCTGCAACCTACCGTTGCATGCAAATAGGATCCTCTGCGTGTGATTGCTTTATGCCTCGCAGCGGAGAACTACGCGACGCAACGATGAAATCGCTGGCTGGTCGCGTTCGTGTGGAGGTTAGGTTGGGTTCTACGCCTGTGTTGTCGACGTTTTCCAGAAGAGAGTGCTTCGATGGTGTTCGTGACGTAACTGATCGTTTTGCAGCTAACTGGATAGAATTTCAGTTACGACCAGTCACTGGCTGTATAGTTCATCGAATTCCTACGATCATTTGTTTCCGAATTAATATTAGCTTGTTACATATGAAACGTTTGATTCTTAACGATTCTTAACGATCATGCATGAAAGAAAAAATAATAATGATACGTGTAGAAAGATAAAAATATTTATCGAGAGAAAAGATTGACAAAACGAAATCGGAATTCCACATGTTACAATGCAATATTTATTCTATGAAATTGTAGCCGGCACATGAGCTAGAGGACAGTTCGAATCATGTTGTTGTTTTGCCTCGGAGTATCAATATCTTTAGCTTGTTATATAATGAAATACTAAACCAACTCCGGGCAAAACAATGTCGCCGCTACGTGCAAGCGTCAAACAAAGACGAATTTAGATCACCGTAAGGTGACCAGTTCTCCAGTCTCAGTCTCGAGCGATTTTAATAGCAATCAATACACAGTCTTTAGCGAATTAATTAATACCGAGCATCTTAGCGAACATTCTCTGTATTTATCAATTATTTTTAAATACATTTAACGATTTCAACATCAAGTTATCTCGTCATTTAAACCACAGACCAATCCTCTACAAACTAAACCTAGTATTTTCCTCAAACCAATTCCTTACATTAATCGTCTACGATATACAATAACATTAAAGCAACATTAAAATCGTAAAGAATAACCACATCAAAAAGTCATTAATAATAAGAAGAACGCGACGAAACTGTGTCCATAGCCTTGCGACTATTCGCCTCAATAGCCTTGAAATAAAACAGCTAGCAATAATTTTGTCCGGCCCTTGGTAAAAGTGGTGTGAAAATTTCAAGAAAGCAACAACCTCCATTCGCTCTGTCCTGCTTCATCCACCGCTAGACATGTTCCCCTAGCAGATCACGGCAAAAAATTAATATTCGCGAACGTAGCGCGGCAGCGGAAAGGCAGCAGTCACGTTCTACGCTCGCGTTGTCCTCGGACGACGTATTTGTCAGGCGCAAGAATGCTTTAGAAAGAGCGTGGTGCCGCGGTGTGTGGGGGGTTGGGGGTTGAAACGCAGGTCGGAAGCGAGGGTTGTCGGCTGGCAACGCAGGACAGAGCCGCCGCATGGCACCGGAATACGTAATACGGGGAATAGCCGTGGCCCTGGTTCACGTGGTGGCGGAGGGCTTTCGGCGGAGGGTGGCTGGAACGAGGGGTGGCGGTGGCAGCGCGCTGGGGGAAGGGCTGGAGAGGGTAACGAGCCGCGGCAATTAATATCGCCGGGTTTCCACAATGCGCTTGCAAATGAAAGGCCTTTGTGACGTATGATTGCGTTACCGAGTGAATAGTTGAGTAATGGCGGTTCGTGGCGCCGCCATCCGAATCGCGCTAACCGTGCAAAAGCTCAGTCTCGGCTGCCGCCCGATAGTACCTGCCAGACGAGCCTCCTTCTCCTCTTCCCCGAACCCTCGCCAACCCACTTCTGACGCCGACAGTTTTCGTATTGAAGCCAACCTCGGATGGATCGCTTGTGAATGTCGCCGCTGTGTTCGAATCGTCCAACGAAATCTCCAACGCTTGTTTGCGTTCCAGCCGCTTACAGGATTTCCCACCTTCGCATGTCACAGCGATCGTCGTTCCGCTGTGTGCTCCACGGAGTATGCACTTTGGAGGATTTTAGAGCTGCGTTTAATGCTGCAGAGTTTCTTGCTGGTGGAAGTTGCTCTGTGAATTGTAATGTTATTAGGCTTAGGTTAGGACTGACATAATCAGTGAGGTTAAGTTACTACGATTCCTACGACGAACATTGAAACGACTCTTTATCGGTTGGTTCCACTTGAAAGAATATCTCGAAAAGTATTAAGAAAGTTATATAGAAATGTATCAGCTTGTCCGAAAAGTTTCTTTCGTTTTAATAGACGTTTTATATTATTTTCTCGAATCACGTACGATTGATTTTGTTCTGTTGAGATAAACACCGCGACGTTTCACAGACATGCTTTCACGTTTGTACGCGTTTGCGAAAGAAAGACACCTTTCGGATATATATATATATATATAAATATATTGACATTTTAAATGAACATATCTGATACTCTAGTTGTTCAACAGTTCAATTATTTTATCATACTTGTAATATTGTACGAAGAATACATCAAATCTACTTTCATTTTTAATTGCTTTTTTAAAAATTTAATCAGTTTCACTGTTGGATAGAGGAAAAGTTTGTGCGCTAATGGATATGAAATTCGAGGAGAAATTAAAATTGATATGATTTCTTTGATGGATCTGGTGGGTATGGGAGAAAAAGATCAGACGTCGAGCGTGACAAGTAATTTCCAACCGATACCCGTTGACCAATCACCGGTTTGGCAAACGTGTCACGGAGCTGACAGGAATCCGCTGCAACGCAAGCTTATAATTTATCGGATCAAAAAAGGTGGACGCAAAACGTATGGGTTTTGCATCAGACACAACAAATAAATATACGGATTTGTTGGTGAGTCGTTGCCTAACAGATTCAGTCGTTGGTATATACATCGACGAAATTGCAACGTGCATATGCTGGTTGTTTAGCCTCGTGGAAAATGCAATATTTACCGGAAATATCCACGCATTTGTCAATATATATCTTAGACTAAATGCACTGGCTTTGCCAGAAAATTGTTTAACATAACATCATGAAACGTCCGACTGATTATTTGTATCCTCGTGTTTGTCGCATGCAAATAGTCCCCATTTTGTATACCAAATCGATGTACATGCCGATAAAATGTAGATTCATCGATAACAATCTCGTTCAATTACGTCACGTTAAATTGGGAAATGAGAGTAGCAACGAGTCAAGTGCTTCACATTCGCAATCGAATTTTTCTGATTTAAACATTGATCGATAATAATTTCAAAGTTGCTATTTTATTTAACTCTGTTACGATATCTGAATTTTTATGTTTCAATTTCGCTTTTGTGTCAACAAAATTTTTTATCTTTCAAGTAGTATCAATTTTCTCTAATTTAATAAATTGATTAACAATTGGATCTAAAAGAATGCAAAGAACGCGATAAGTTCAAGCTCCTACGACGAGGTGCTAATTTTCACGTTATCGTGGCTTCTGTTCGATGTTCGATATTATTGAGCAGCAACTGGAAACTGTTTCGATAAACCTCCGACCCCTGCACGTTTCACCACGAGGGTTGCGGCAAGCGTGGTTAGTCATGGAAGATCGAGTATGAATAAATAATTTCCGTGGAGCTCCTGCTTCAGGATGCTGTCAGGATGGGTTACAGGCACGCTGTGTATAATAAGATTGTGATATATAAGAAAAATTTAAAAATAATTTAAAAATAAACAATGTATAACATATTACGATGATATTAATTCCCAGAATAACCTTCGTGTCAAGATTTAACAAAATACCATTCTTGTTATATTTGTGATGGAATTCAATAACATGGAACACCTGAAAATAAAGAAATGATAATAGTAAATAATTCAACAAATAAATATTTCAAATAAAGTTATGGGGTCGATAAAATCATGGTGACAATAATTTCCTTACATATGAAGCGCATAGAGTAGATCTGGAATGGAACACCCAATTGTCCTAACCTTCAAAACGCCCAGTATATGTCGTGTACTGATAACACTCACACAGCGCTACCTTAACATCACCAGTCGGCGTAGTATTACGAGCGTTGCGTACAATTTCCACTGATCCTAATTCAAACATTCAACCCTCCGTCATTATCTGCAACAAACATGAAACATCTAGCAAAATCAAGGAAATTATAAAGAGCATGAAAAAGAGAAGAGAACGTAACAAAGACTAGGAAGAAAGAAAAGGGGACAGAGATGAAAGCGCGGAAGCAAGAGGAGAGGAAAATAGAAAGAGACGATGGAAAATAGAGGAAGAGGGTGAAGGACGTGGTAGGACGAGGCCCACCGACTATGAGTAATATTGCGGGGCTTTTCCACCCCTGGGAGCGCGAACCTGAACGTGGAGGGTGGCTGACGGGGGTGGGAGCCCAGGGACGGTCGGGCGTGAGAGAGCCGCGAGAGGGTGCAACGGAGGGAGGAGCGCCGATCCATCAGCGTCCCTCCACCCTCGCCTTTCCGCCACTCTCATTTTTCTCCACGGTCCGCGCTCCATCATTCCGCGTCACATCCGCCCTCTTTCATCCCTCTTTCCTCCCTCCGGTTCTGATACGGTGCCGTGGCTCTGCTTCTCCTTGTTCCTCGTTCCTCCACCGACGATTTCGCCGGCTCCTCGACCCTCAAGTCATCCCCTCCCTCTGCTGCCTTTCTCCTCCGCTACCAGCATCCTCTGCCAGTAGCTACGCTACTGATTACACTTTCCAAATTCATTAGCGGAGCCCTTGTCGGAGGTTTGGCCGAGTTCGACTGTCGAGAACTAAAACGTCGTGTCGAGTATGTACACACGGAGTAGGGGTAAGCCGCGAGAGAGAAGCAGCAGGCAAGAGGGTGAGAGCGCAAAGGGTAGCCCCGTTTTCCTGTAGCTGTCGTTATGGATGTTTGATGAGCTGTTTTGCGCAACCGAGAACCGGTGCCGTTGGCTGCGTTCGCTTTTTCGACGAATCGTTCGGCTTTGGGGTGGCAGGGCTGTCGATGATCGGCCAATTAATATCGCTCGGGCTACGAAGCAGGGGATCACAGGGTCCTGGAAATTTTGTACCACAGCGATTTTAACAGCGCCAATGGCTACCGAGAAAGTTCATCAAGAAGTCGTTCGTTTTTTAAACTGCAATTCTACAACGTAGAATATTTCGATTCTTCTAAAGACTAATATAAAATCCTCGACAGAATATTGTCGGACCCATACTTCGAAGTCAACGATCGCCTAAATTCACAATTCTCCGATGTCGTCGTGTATTTATTTTCATTCGAGTTTAATTAGCTACGCATTGCTTGTAACGGCGACCAATTAAATTAATAAGCGCAGGCATCTGTTAGTATATCCGGAATAATGGCGCCCATCCGTCTTCAGACTGCTACTGTGTTGGATCTGCGAGCCAGTCTCACGTGTAGCTGATTTCGCGAATACTCGATCCTTAAATACACCGGCCGTCGATTCGATCGATTCATTGTGAGCACAAAACATGCTGCTTTTCACGAAGAACCGAAGATATCGGGTACACAAATGGACACCGGGCTACGAATAAAACGTAATGTTACGATGGAAGGGATACTGGCTTGAATTCGAGCGTACGATTTAGCTACTAATGGACTGCCATACTTTAAACGTCGAAGGGAATATGTTTAAGAATGCATGTTGATGCGCGGTAATTCACTTTCGTACGTGTTAATATCGGCAGGCCGACGACGGCGAGGAATACCGTCGGTTAATATGGCCATAAATCGGCTGGCCTGGTAATCTAAAAATATTTTGTAACGCGTTTGTCATTGGGCAGCGGCGAACAGCGCCTATAGGAACAGGCCTGTGAATTAAATATTTCATTTCGAGCGATCAATCTCGAACGGGGGAATAACGTACCCTTTGGCCGATCCAGCCCAAGACTCGTTCGTCGTTCGTTGCTACCTTCTTTTAAAACGCGGTGGCGAAAGAAACAAAATGGGCGGTACGCTTCCGCGGTAATGACCGCCGACGTCATCATCATTATCGCCCTCGTGTCCTGGTACGTTCGATCCCAGCGACGTCTATGATGCCTCGCGCACGTCGATTCGATGGTTCTTTGATGGACGATGGCCATTGCGATTTCTCCATTCGATTTTCTACTGAATTTTCAAATATTTGCTATTAAATATAGGTTTGAGTTGATATTTAATAGATTCACACAGATTGAATTTTATTTTTTATATTTCACCACCTCGTACAAGACGTCTGAACACACCGGATACACTCAGTTAATTAACACGTGATCCACTCCTAAGACAAAAGAGCGTCGTTAAAAGTCGTACCAACTTAGCTTGTAGGAACTAACGATCGTACCAACTTAACGTTTCTCAATAATATTAACTGTGTTGAGTCGTCATTTCGCTAGGCTACTTTGTCACGATATCGCTTAATCTTATCGATGCGAACAAAGTTTTATACTTAAAATTACTTTACTAAAATTATACAAATTTTATATTATGTTATCGTAGTATCGCGGATGAGGGGCCTGGGGGGTCGGGCGAATTAAAACAAGCGGCTGCGGAACACGTACGTGGTGAGGCTAAGACGAAAGACACGAGGCTAAGAGAAAAGATAAGGAGTTGCTAAGGGACAAAGATGAATTAACAGTCATTGTGAGTTGAGAATTGTCTTAATTATAATACGTTATTGTGATTCGCGTCAAACATGATCATGAGTTCACGTTAAATAACCATCGTTTCCTGTTTAATCAACAACTGTTTAATCCATTTATTGTAAATAAACTAATTGTAGTAAAGATCCTACATTATTATATTCATAAGATACGTACAAGTCGGTACATCTAATGTTTCATATAGATTATGGTTCAAATAACATGAATTTTTCAGCGAACTTGGTGATATATTACTGGTTCCTTTGTTGTCATATAAAGTGGCAAGTATTAATCATATAGCCGTACATTTTTGAATGATTAATTAACATCTTCCACTTTGAAGATATATATGCTGCCATCAAATATATTTATGTCAAATAATATTTATGATAATATATATGTAAATAATAATGTGTATGTATATTATCAAAGATAAATACTGACTTGTGTAACTTATGAATATAATAATGTAATATAAATATTTGTATAATTTGTAGGATCTTTAGTACAATTAGTTTATACTTATGAATATAATAATATAATACAAATATTTGTATAATTTGTAGGATCTTTACTACAATTAGTTTATTTACAATGGATTAAACAGATATTGGTTAAACAGGAAACGATGGTTATTTAACATGAACTAAATACAATGACGCACTATAATTAAGACAACTAAATAGTTGATTTGCGACTCTCGTCACTGCGGTTCCAACGCTCTCTCTCACGCGGGCCACACTCTCACAACGCAATTCGCACTCTCTGACTTCCCAACTAACACTGACTGTTAATTCGTCTGTTTCATTTAGCATCTCTTTGTCTTTTGTCTTAGCCCCACCACACACGTGTTACGCAATCGCTCATGGCCAAGGTCACGCAAACTTTTTTCGCATAATTATTCGGTCGAAGGATCGACGACACATTGTCGGGCCTGTCGGCACTTAGGCTTTCTCGCGACATTGTTTATGGTTCATCCGTATCTCTTAGGCCTTTTACTATGAAATATATAAATCAGGGCCGGCGTGACCTTTTACGGAGCCTGAATACACATTCAAATGCTAAAAATTTAAAAAACGCGTGGCAAGTTGTACAAAACGAGGAAACTGGTTAATTGGGATTCGATTGCAGCACTCTTTTACACTTTGACAAGTACCAGTCATTTCGACTTGTATTGGTATAAGTAGCCTTGATGCAAAATTATCTTCAGTTCGAATACCTAAAAAACAAAATAAAATTCATTATATTATTCTTTTAGTTATCGTTATGAAAGTCATTACATCATTGCGGAAAGTAGGAATTTTAAAATAAAATTGTAAAACCGGTCAATTTGACTGGTATGGTAGTTCAAGTATTGAATAAAGTATTTAAACGATTCACACAAATCCTAGATTAATCTACTCCGTAAAATATCAAGTATCAGCGGCAATATATAAACAAGTACACTATCTGTTGACGGGGCAAAGTTGACAGGACGAGCATCAGGCACGATCAAGCCCAATTCTATTAAAGCAGTCGGGCAAACACGACGTAAACAGGAACGGAGAGTGTCCGGTGGTCGTAATCAAATACGCATTACCAGAATATCCTAGCCACGTCGCGTGTCCGCGCGAGCGCGCCCGATCCTGGTTCGCATACATACTCCAGGTAGATGAGTATTCTTTGAACACCGCTTCCATACATCTGCCTACGATATGACGTGTTTCAGTGGGCCGGCGCCACGTACCGATAGGTAATAACGTGTCTGCGGTACATTTATCTTGGCACGCGAGGCGACCATCATGCTCATGAAGCCGAATCAGTGGCGGTGATCTGCCACCATGAGGAAAAAGAATACCTGCCGCGGATTTGTTGCGCACTGTGACGCACAGTCCAAGATTTAGAGGGTGGAACGCGTTAGAAAATCTGCGAAACGTGTGTTCAATTGAAAATCGCCACTGGAAATTCCGATTATTAGTTGTAATTCAAGGTAACAGCGATTAAAATAATAACAATCGTTCGGCGTAAAATAATCGAGTCCGATACGGCTAAGTTTGGGTTAGCTAGATGGAACAGCGCACGTGATCGCATGAGAAGCTTATCCTGTGATTACACTCCGGAGAAAATCTCGAATGTGGTATAATTTTTCACATAATTGGTCCTTGTTGAAGTGGTCACCGCTTCTAAGAAAACTCTACATCTGGTCTTTTTACTTTTCTCGAGCACTGAAGCCATTGACAGCATATAAACAATAGGCTGGAATGAAGATAGTGTCGAGAAACGTTAAGTTGGTATGATCGCTAGTTCCTACAAGTTAAGTTGGTACGAATCCGAACGACGCTCTTTTGTCTTACCACGTGTTAATTATCTAAATGTATCCGGTGTGTTCAGACGTTTTGTACGAGGTGGTGAAATACAGAAAGTAAAATTCAATGTGTGTGAATCTATTAAATATCAACCCAAATCTATATTTAATACAGACAGACCATAGACAGTAGACAGGCGACAATAGCTTCGAGGTTTTCAGTTATAGGGTGACACTGCTAATGTCACGTCGGAGACACAAGAAATCACGAAACCGATAGATCGCCGGTGATCTCCTCGCGTCGCAGTTCGAACGTTTCACGAATAAGGTTAAGAAATTGAAGTTCGTTTAAAATGATGGAATTTTTATTATATAAATCCAACAGAGTGACGGTTCAAAGTGTTACAACAGAATAAGGTCTTTTAAGGTAATTTAGGATGGTTTTTATATCGAGGTTCTAGTTCCTTTGGAGGGGTTATCGTCGGATCTATACCAGAGGTGGCTGTTACATCCATTACTGTTTGGTTATTATTTCGTTAGCTGTGACATGCAGCATGTTTCGTCTACCTGATTACTGCTCAAATTATATTCCTATTTGTACTTGCACTTCTGTGCAAGTTAAAATATATTTTCTACTTTTCAATTTATCCACGCGTTTCTCTGTTTATACATCTCATAACCTCAACAGTCCTAAATTAAGTTAAGTGAAAAATTATTGCAACAACGACGATATACTTAGAGAATATTAATTATTTTGCATTTCTAGGGATGCATTTCTAGTAGATTCTTAATTCCTTTTCCACCTTCTGACTCTATCTCCTCGCCCTGGTTACTTGTTGAAAGTCGAACCTGAGGAATCACACCTGACGTAACGTTAGCTCAGGGAAACAAACACCAGATACTTCAGGTACCGCGAGCTTCGCAACTCTGTACGCTGTTCCTTCATCCCTGTTTGCCCGCCACTTTTCAATGGACGAAAGAAGAGAGATAAGAAGAGAAAATACAGATGGAATGCGCTGCATATTCTCCCGCGGTGCGTAGCGGTCGGTGGAGGCCGACGAACAAATAACAGGTTGGCCATGGCGATATGAAATACGATTACCCCGGTTCGGCGTACGAGTTGCATCGGTCAGCCGCTGCCAAGTTTTCAGCGCATCGGTTTGTCAGGGCGTGCCGTCTTTCTCGTGCAGCATCTGTAACATGGACAGAATTTTCAAGCATGTCGCGCATCCGTCGCGCGAAAAGGTGTGCGCCGGCTAGAGAAACAGAGATACAGAAAAACAGAGGGAGATGGGACTAATACGCTTAGGGGTTGAGAAAGCAGAAGAAAGAGGGAGAAGAGAGAAACGATATGAGGTAGACATCGCGAGCGCACGGCACACAGAGTCTACACACAGCACGAACTTGTTCGGCTTGGGATAGAATAGGATAGGTGGGGCCGTTATTAATCTGGTGTCGAGTTGAGCACAAAGTTATATAGGAGCTCAGGAAATGAAACACGAGAAACCTCCCCCTCCGTCGTCCTCGCCGCGCTAGCTGGCTCCCTCTTGCTTCGCCTCTTCTGCGTCCACCTACTTCGCCACCCCGTTTTGCCCTCTCCTACTCTCACGTACAAGGCTGGACGATCCTCCATCCCCCTTTTCTCTGTCCCTACAGTCCCTACATTCAACTTTGAATGTATTACCGGACCACCAACCCCCTGGCTGGCTCTTCCAGTCTCCGGTCAGATGGAGATATAACGATCACCGGCACATGAACCATGGGCCCGCGGAGACATGCATATTTATGTCGGCTGCCCATAGTCTCAGTCTGCCGCTGACACTCCGCCTGTCCTTTCCACAAACTTATACAGACCTTCCGCGTTTACTTCGTACCCCAGCTTCACCCTTTTTGCGTCCGCCGATAAGCACCGTTAGCTGCTGTCTGAGGAATTTCGGTGGATGAGTGAATGTATATCTTTTAACACGTTGACTGCCACGACGACTGCCGTATTCGGGTGTCAGGAAAGTTTCTGGTCGGGCCGCGTAACCCACATTCGGGTGTCGCTTATTTGACTACTTGCGAAGGATCGTCGTAGTTATTTGAAAAGATATTCTCTAATAATAAAACTGTTGAATTGTTATAAAAGTAATAAGAAAATGGTTTATTAAAAAGTTATTTAAAATGTAAAACTTTAAAGCATTCTTATCTTTATTCATAGCTAACAATTTCTCGGACGATTGGTATCTGATATCCATTTAAACGGTCCACTTATAACACGCTACGTTAAACTTCAATAATTACATTCTCTCGCCTACTGATAAGGAACAATATTCTTAGCTTATCTTATCGGTCATTCGATCCATCTCGCGCTATATCGAGTTACCGGTATTTTAGACGTTAAAAGTCTGCATTCGGAGAAATCCTTCACTCGTGATCTGAAATTCGATCGTTGCAACGGTTAATTGCTAATATATAGGGGGACTAGATTGGAAAGGGCGACAATGGCAAGAAGGCACGTATTACGCGGAGCCGGTTGTCGTCAGCCGGCGGCTAGATTCCTTCGATATCGAGGGGCAGAGGAATGAAATTAATCGGTTTTACACGGGACCGGGTGGCTAGGGGTTGGTCCGGCCGAGAGTCGAGGCCTTTGGCGGCGGGCGGAGAAAAAGCGGGAGGGGTAGCCGCGATTAAAATCGCATCAGACCGACTTTGATGCACGAAATGCCCGCGTTACCGGTCTCTGCCTCTTTCGAGCAAAGCGCTGTACGCGCCACGCACACGATCCGAGCACCGTAGAAAGCGTCCTCTTGCTTGCGCGCTCGTTCTTCCTTCTCTTCAGCACTCGCGGCTGGCGTCAGAAAAACGCGGAGCTTCGTTCGCCGTTGATGGACTTATAATTGCGCGGCTATTGCCCGGCGCGGAGAAGATGGCGGGGACGGTGGCGCCCTCGAGATGGCTGCGCTGACTCGCACGACCGCGTTCCACGATCCTCTGCCCTTTTCCTCGACGCTTACGCGCTCTTTGCATAAAGATAGCCCTGTACCAGCAGCTGGCCGCAATGATGTCGTTAATAAGCGTGTTCACTTGAGCTGATGGTCGGTTAAACTGGAAAAGATGAAGAGTCTCGTGCCTTTTATTTTTTCCTCTGCTCTTTGGTGATCAGGATATTTTAATTGGGGCAGGATGCTCGTCTCAAGCTTCGGATCCTCTTCTATCCTGCAAACTCTTCGCACACGGTGTACACCAATGTAATCAACGGACGGATACGTTTGCCTATGGTTCGATTAAAAAAGAAACGAGGCAAGATTAAAGGAAAACAATTGCAGCGTGAATAAGGCGCTGGTCATCTGACCGTAGGTTGCAAAGAGAGGGGTGAGAAGAGACGCGTGCTGGAGCTAGGGAAAGGAAGGAGGACGAGGAAAGGAGGAAGGAACAGAGGGAAGACAAATGCCGGGGCCATCAGTGCGCCAAGCCATTTCTGCCTCATTGTGGACTCCATTTGCGACTCTTAGATTGCCGGTGAAATATCTCGCCGCGGTGATGGAAAAATCGCTAACGTAGGGAACCGGCAAAATAAAAGTAGCGGCATTTCTCAGCCAGAGGGGGCAGCCACGAGTGGTTTGCTAGCGCACGGTCGCGGCGCTTACGAGGGGCAGGGGTGACAGGCAAAAACCGAAAAGCGATAGAACACCGACGCTCCGTGCCGTTGAATACAACCGTAGCCGAGGCAACACCCGAAAGAAACTTCGGCGACGTTGATGGAGTTGCGAGTGTTTGCTCTACTCGCGACAAATGCCTCGTTCTAGCGTCTTCGCCCCTAGTCCTGTCCGCCACCGTCTTGTTGCCCGGTTCATGGATCGTTTTGCTTTTTACCATCCCGTTTGCTTCTCTTTCAGCTTCCAACTATCTTGCCATCCGGTCGATACAGTCCTCCTGTAACCATATTTGTCAGTTGTGTTAGGATTCGAGAAATATTTTGAGAAACGTTGAAAGGTCGAAAGATTGCCATGGAGCAGGGGATTGTTGGTGTTGATGGATATGGAGGAGGGGTTTGGAACTGCGGATCGTTTGCCTTCAGAGATGTCGGCCAAGTTTCTGTTTCACGACGAAAGGTTAAAATAGGGTGCGGACTTTTCCTCAACGACCATGCTATTACATTTAAATGATATTAGACCAGGTTCCCAACAACACCAACGTGACTTCAGAGAATCTGAGAACTATAAAATAATTGCAAATCTCAAGATAATCGAAAACACCTGGTCAAATCCTTGAGCACTTTTCTTCAAAAAATGCACTCGCTCAGGAATAACGCAACGTTGGTATCTGGAAGCGGAGAGTGGAGGAGGCAGAAGAAACAAGGCAGGCGATAATAGACAATAGAACGACGGGTAGAGCCGGGTAGAAAGGAGAGAAGGACACGATATAAGGAGCGAGTTTTTTCGCGGCGTGATAGATGAGCCAGGACCGAACTGGTAACAGAAAGCAGCGAGAAAGAAATCACGAGCGTAGGATCCCTATGGGGACGCGGTGGCGTCATTAGGCTGCTCGGGTTGGAGAGTTAATGCACCGTTGGCCGGATTTCGCCCGGAGGCCGGTCGGAAAAACCGAGCGAGGTCAGCATGTGAGTCGGGAGCTGGAAAGAACGACGAGCGCGTAAATGGCGTCTGCTAAAGCTGCCACGCTTTGTGATTCTGTTCCCGAGTGAAACTCTTCGTGGTCGTCTCGCGAAAGAAACTGCTGTAACGAGATTGATCGGGGTTGATGCAGCGATCGCATGCTACCTGATCAAATAGACTCGCCGTCGAGTACTTTGCGGCTCAGCGAGAGCGACAATCCTGCATGCAGAATTTGGTGTCCTCTATCCTCTGCTGCAATTGCACGTTAGAAAGTTGTTCGGCAACTGTCACGCGTTTGGTAATGAAACATCCTCTGTCCTGATGATGAGATTTCAAGATCGTTTCATTCTGAAAATTTATTTTCTGAGAAGTAGGAAGCTGTTTGCACCGTCCTAGTAGAATATCAGTGAAGGGTCCTATTTTAAAACATGCAGCAGATGAATAAATGCGATTAACAAATAAACGTGGCGTTGTCTGGTGGAACTGGAGGTAAGAAAAGCGACATAGTACAAGGAAGTGGTGATTACAGCGAATATATGCAGATGAGCAATCACTTAACACTAGCAAACATCTGAATATAACAAAGTATGTGATTATCCAAATATAGATGATCACATAAATTAGACTGATTGCTATTAAAGCTATAGTGAACAGGATGCATAATGAAAAGCTCGAAACTAAAGACAGTAGTCAATTGGAAATACTAACCTCCCAATTACAAAAGATTCACGAAGAAGCAATCGGCACATTTGACGACTCAATACCTGGCGAAGAAGTTAGCTCGTAACAGAGAGAATCCTGGCTGGAAATCCATTCTGAACAAACGGACCAGCCACTACCATTTCTCTTACGCACGTATAAACTCCCTTGCCAACAGGGAGCGTCCGTGTGTATCCAAACAGCAATCAGCTCATCGACAGGCGAGCAGATCGTGCTGGGTACAGCGGAGAATCCCTCGTAACGAGAGCACCCCGGAACACACAAACGAACGAACGTGTATCCATTGGAAGAACGAAGGATAGTACGGTGAAAGCAAGAAGGAAGGAAGCGAACAGAGAGCCGAAAGGATGGAGGGTTAAGCGCCGGAGGGATCCGACCAGAGGAAAGTGTAATCCCAGACGATCAGCGTGCGGCAGATTCGGCCTTAATGAGCTCCAGCAATGATAAATGACGCCGTGGGCCGCGCCTCTCTCTTACCGCGTTTATCCTCTGCTCGGAATAAGGTGTATCCTTGTACGAGGTATCAGGCCTGGGTACCTGGTCGTCTTCTGAACGGCATCCATCCCGACCAGCCTTCCATCTCCCGTCTTCGTTGCACGGTGTAAAAGCTTCATCTCCGCCTACGATCCCTCAAACTCGGCCCAGCAATCGAGGGGAATTCAAAATGGCAACCGTGCTCGCACGGTCAGACCTCCCTCACGCTAGTGACAGCCATCCATCCTTCGTTCCGGGACGTTTCAATTGGGTGTCCTGTGCAACGGATCTCGTCCTGTCCATCCACTGTCTCGACACGTAGCCCTAGCATCGGATGTCGCAATCCCTTTCCCTCTTCGTCTTCCACTGTTTACCTTTTCTAGGTTATGGCTAGACGATTGCTTGACAATTCAAACAACCGACATGTCTGATGGAAATCCTGTTTGCAAAAAGGGGATGATAAAATAGTAGATGGGTTTAGAAGCTATGGATTTATTGGATGTGTAGATTGTTACTTACGAGGAAGGATTTTTGTTTGCACGAGATTCGAAGTGGGGATATTGGATGGTAGCTTTGTTTGAAGATGCGGAAAGATACGAAGATGGTGGGATAAATCTGGAAAAATTTGAGTTCCATCGAGTCAAAGGTCGTTCTCGTGGGACAGTGAAGTGAATTTTTCGTAGGAGTCAAGAAAAATTAGTCGTAGCGATAATAAGGGTTCGAGAACCCCTTCAGCGTTAAGTTGCTTTTCGAGGATCATGTTCGTTAATGGCTTTTCCATCCAAACTGACGTGTAGCCATTCGTTTTCGTGACGTTTCAATTGTGAAGCGATCTTCGAGAACCAGAGACGGAAGTTGATTGACCGTTCCTTTGAAATTTTCGACCTCGAAAGTCGTAAGATGCCCGAGATGCGAAACTACGAGCTACCTGGTCTGTCGACGAGTCAGTTTATTAACGAGGCCAGAGAATTCTAGCGCTGAAACTTAACTGCAAACTTCTATAATCATAGACTTGAATAGACTTGACAAAGGCAAATTAATTTCAGTTAGGTGAATGTTGGTTCTTGCAAATGTAAATATTACCTACACAAATTACTTGCAATAAGAATGAAACGGTACAATTGAAAGTAAGAGATTGATAAACAAAGAAATAATTATACCCTAGAGGTTAGGAATTCCAATGACGAGTTAACTCGTCCTCCTCTACTGTGTTCTTTGCATTACTTGCAATATAACAAGCATAAAATTGAAACGAGAAATCATGCATATAAATAACATTTAAATTTGAAGGAACCTTTTATCAATAGAGATATACTGTTATGTTGCAAGCTTCAATCCTCTTTCTATTTTTATATTCTCTCTGTATTCTATTCTATTTTTCAGTTTTCAATCTTGAAATATTCAAAATTCTTTTACTTGCGAGAACCAAAAATTATAATACAAAAATCGAGGATCAGAATATTTAGTATTTAAATTTGAAGATACTCAACGATTCGTTTCCACCTGTTTACACGGTGACAAAGAAATTACAATATTTCACGATGGTTAATCGACGTGGTAGCTGAATCGGTTTCGCGGTATCGTGGAGGAAGTCATTTTCCTGTGCGTCATTAATCGAGGCGAAAGAGTGCCTTTACATTAGCTACAATCAAGCCCTCGCAGGTGCAGACGGTTATCGACGCTATACTGACAGGTGATCTGCTCTCGATTGAGGAGGGTGATCTTTGGTTAATGAGCTCGTTATCCCAAGCATGTACGAACAACCGATTTGCCATGGCTTTGTCAACAGCAGCTCGATATTCGCTATTTTATCGCTGGTAATTGCTTAATAATCCAGCCTAACCTCCAAATTATCGGTTATCTCAGATGGAAAAAGACCTGTTTGCATTGCGTGTCTGTAATATTCAGACAATTTCATCTATTAACATGCCAATTTAATCGATTACCTTGATCTTGCAGCAAAATGGATGAAAGGGATAGCGTGTGTATATATGTGCGAGGAAACCTTCGCCCCTTTCGTTCTAGAGGTATAATAATACCAAGTGAGACGATACCTGTTTCCCATGGTTAACTGTGTGCTTGCGTTCAACGTCCTTGAAGCTACCAGATTCTCAGCAGACACTGATAATTACTTTCGAGTTTCAATGACCAGTTTTAATGAAACGTCGCTTTCAAGGTTTCCAAATAAGTTTCAAGGTACCAAGGAGTTGAAAGTTTCAAGTTTTGCTGAATATATTAACACTTTCTCGACTCCTCTTGCGTCTGTATATAGTTCAGAGTATGAATGATGATCATCTGAAATGTCGGATTTTTCAGAGAAGATTCAAACCGAATAGTTTAATGTAATACATTAAATACGAGTAATATGTTCCAAGAATATACATAATCGAATATACAGTAGAATTCCATTTATATCATATTACAAGGACAAGCAATGCGTATAATAAGAGTTCATT
This sequence comes from Bombus terrestris, assembly GCF_910591885.1. Classification (NCBI taxonomy): domain Eukaryota; kingdom Metazoa; phylum Arthropoda; class Insecta; order Hymenoptera; family Apidae; genus Bombus; species Bombus terrestris. The sequence goes on from NC_063286.1 coordinate 3,139,691, forward strand.
GATGCTTTCAGCTACCTATGATTTTTCGTAACTATAGTAGGAGTTTATGTTCAGATAAGTTACGTCCAATCGCCAGCAGTGCATTGGATCTAACAGAAAGTAAAATTTCGTTGAAATACATGAAAGTCACATAAATGGGAATTCTACCGAGGTAATGAATGGACTTCATATAAACAAAGTTCTACTGTACCACGTGTAATCGAGAAACTTTTAAAAATCACCAATAACTTTCCTAGTATCTTCCTTCGAGTTAATAAAGTTCAAACAAACGAAATTCTACTATACAGCAATCTTAAGGTTATCACCATATACTTGTTAGGTTATCCGCAAAGTTTCTTTCATTCTAAGGTAATAATAGATGAACAACAATTTCTCTATCGTTCTATTTTCTTTTCGTTCTATTTCTATTATTACGTGCATAATTCAATAAACTAATATAAAACTATCGAGATATGTATAATTTTGTGTGCTAGACTGGATTGGCCGCGTAGTAGTGACCCACGTATGTGAATATGAGTGTGTGAAATATGTGTGTGCGCGGCGTCTCGAAAAACAGATAAATGTAACTGTCCATTGGCAGTGTGGTATAGGAGATGGTGAAACGAAGAAAGTGCTGAAACGCGTGCAAATGTATATCGACGAAATCCTAGAAATCGTTTATTAAATAAATCTAAAACTATTTTAATATGAATTCTAAGTGTAACCTTAGTGTTTCTTTACTTTTATTTCGGCAATTAACATGCACAATTCTCGACAAAAACAAAAGACATTGTGCGTTTATTATTTCCTTATAAAAGGAAAGAAACTTTTCGGGCAATCTAATGTTACTAAATTCCCTAGGTACTCTTCGGAATTTAAAAAATCTCTAATTCTCCAAAACCTTCTAAATTCCAATATTATTCACAATACCGATTAGCATTAGTTTGATGTATGAAACAGCTGAAAGGTGCTGGACGAATTGTCGGAGTGGTGCAGTGTTGTCAAACGATGCGGCAGAGGTCCGCGGTGTTACGGTGCAGTGGTCGGCTCGTTCACTTCGCTATTCGTTACGTGTCCGCTAGAAAAACGGCGAACGTGGTTTCTCGACGGAGGTTGTGGAGGCTCGCGCGAGATCCCGCAAAGGGCGCAGGATCTTTTCGTTGCCGTGAATGCGCTGCATTAATCAAGCGCCGCGGGCGCCTGACGTCTTAATCCTGGCTAGCCTACGCACCGTCCGTTCTACGCCCACGCCTCAATGTACCTACTAAACGGCCGCTACGTCAGCGATTCGCGGCCTTTGTACGCGGCCATCATTGCGTCGTGGGATCGTTGGTTTCTTCTTTTCGCGGCTCGGCCTAACGGAACTCGGTTCGTAGTCGACCGATTATTATTCAACAGGCACTGCGTTGATATTCTGGTGGAATGAAAACGCTATACGCACCAACGTTATCTTATTCATAGTACGGGAAACGGGGAACAGTTATGTTACATGCGCTTCAGGGGCAAAAAGTGTGGACAGCCTCCGTTTGTCTGCTTCGTCCCGGTTGACATTGAATAGGCTGTGATTCGGATGGTTTGTGCGTGGGCGATTTACACCAGAGTAGGTGGATATCCAAGATATTGATAAATCTCCTGGTTTTCGTTATGGCTGACTGATATTAAGGAGAATGAATTTATCGAAGAAGGGATGAGGCGATCGTGTTAATGCTTGGAAAAAGATCCGATCATAATACTGATGTGAAATATGAGATTGCTGGAACTGTGTAACTGTATTTACATGTACATGTGACATCTACGAGAACGTGGAAGATAAGTTAATGCGAGGATTCTTTGAGTTTTGTGTATGGGCACAGTCTTGACAAATGGTAAATTATTTTACAATTTCCTTATTTTCTCCATTGATTCTTACGAACTCAAGCTGCCATGTCTTACGCTGGCATGTTCCTACTATAAGAAAATTTAATTATTTTCAGCGATAAACCAACCAGAACGATGAATTAAAAAGACTTAGAAGATTCGACTTCAAATAACAACTATAATTTCCAATTACTTTCCTCTTGAGACTTAAAACTGATGAAACTTACGCAATGTAATTTACCGTTCGAAAGCCAATGTTAAATTCCAGTCTCGATATCTCATCGATTTCCTATGTTAGTGCGTGTCGCGACCATCCACCAGGCACCGCCAAACGAGTTTTTATACTACGTTACCATTAAGAACATCGCTGAGACCGATGGACCCTAGTCGATGACCAGGTAAGCAAACGGATCAGTGGTGGGACGAAGGTAGGGAAAAGGGAAAAAGTCGTGAATACGACCTAATCTCGAGAAGCGGCCGGCATCGTTTCGTGGGTGTCATGCTTTCACTTCGGTTCAGGTTGTCTGCAGAAGGCGATTGGTTCTCGCTGAGCTCCTCCCAGAATCCATTAAGAGCCGAAACGGAGAAACACAGCATTAATTTTAAAACCAATCCCTGAGGAGAAATCGGGCATTGGCCGCCATTCGTGCGAGCTGCCGCTGGAGAAAATCCATCGAAAAAAAGGCTTCTTAATTACTTCACCGCTTGTTCCCCTCTGCGAAGCATCGGAAACACGCGAGATGACTCGCCTCCGGGATTAAACGTATCTGTTTTGTCCTTCAAACGATCCTGTCGATCATCGATCATCTGCTCGCGAGGAGTTTCAACCCTTCTCTTTACAAAACTTCGTCGTCTTGATCAATATATATATATACGTTGTACGACGACAAATATATTGTACTATTATGTACTATATACGACACGTATACAACGTATATATATATACGACAAATAGTATACGTTGGTTTTATCGAGGATTATTGCGTTAGTTGTAACACTCTTTTTGAAAGTATCCTGATATAATTTATGTATTTCCTTCAAATGTCAAATTTTTCATGCAGAATACATCTACGTTTGTCCAAAGAACCTTGTTATGGATCTCCAAGCCTTTACGAGTGCGTATAGTAATTGTAACTATAATTAGAAGGTGTTTGATTATTTATTTGGAAAATGTTAATGTGCAAAGATATACAGATTATAATACTCAAGAAGGTGGAAAATATCTGAAGTAAAATATTTCTTTTCCTTAATTCCATGCATGTAATTTTTGTATTTTTTTAATTATTCATGTAATTTTTAATTTTTTCTATTCATGTAAATTTGCACGTAAATATCCTTCTATTGAATTGGCAACTAAGTGATTGCGGATTTTGCCATTAGATGGTATTGACAAAGTCCGCAATCACTTAGTTGCCAAGCCAATAGTTGTAATAGAAACACACAAGTTTCATTTTATTTATTCGCAATTGTCTCTGAGTAAGATCGTCGCTGATACCACAATTGTCCGCAACTGTCCGAATCAATCGAAGCTTGTCCGACATAAAACACGCTGCAGATTCATCGAACGTCGTTAATCCTTGCTTGCTAAGCTAATCTCGCCGCAAGTCGCGATAAAGCCGAAACCTGGGGAATATCGAAAGATAAACAGAGTGATGGTAAAACGATCGAGAGACGGGACTATACACCGGGAAAGGGTAAGAGGAGAAAAAGAAAGAAAGAGAAAGAGCGATAGAAAAGCGGGAGGGTAAAGTCGAAGTCGGGCACAAAAGAGATGAGGAAGGATAAGGAACAGAAAGAAAGAGAGAGAGAGAGATGGAATAAGAAGAGAGGAAGGTTTAGGTAGCTACTCTCGCTCAGGTTGAAACGAAGGGAGCCGCCCTGTGTTTGTGCTCTCGCCGGGGAGCACAAAGAGAAATGGCGTGGTATTTATCAGTGCTCACCCCCTCTCCCTCTTTTGTCCCCTTTCCAGCATCTCCCGTTGCTCTCCGCCTGTTCCCCCGGCATACCACTGTCTTTGTCTAGCGCTCCTACTATTGCCTTGCTTCCATTCCACATCCAAATCCATTCGCCTGCCTGCCAAACCCTCCCTCTCCACTACCTCTCTTCCACCCTCTCCTCTAAGCTCTCTTGATGCCCTTTCGCGCACCACATATATGGCCACTCGATCTTCTCCTCCGCGGGACTTTGACAGCTGTCTAATTCACGTTGCGCGCTCGTTCACCTGTGTACGTGGATTTCCTCGCCCGTTGTTCCATGGACGACCCCTAGCTAAGTACGTCACGCCGCCTTGCACCTATTCGGAAAGAGGCAAAGGAGTAAAGGAATTTAGAATTCTTCTAATGATATCGAGAAGAGTAGATTTTGATTATCTCGTTGTAGTATCTTTGTTCGTAATAAGTTTAATTTCTACTTATGGAGAAGTTCAACATTGGTTGACCTTACAGATGTTTAGCGACCAATGATAGACGCTATAAGTTGTTAAATTTAGTTAATAGTTTTTCATTTTTGCATAGATACTAAATGTTGATAATTATGAATCTTAAGCGGCGAAATAAAAGTAAAGGAACATTTAGATTACACTTAGTATTTATATGAAAATAGTTTCAGATTTATTTAATATGTGATTTACAAGATTTTCGTGGATACGCATTTGCACGCATCTCAGCGCTCTCTTTGTCTCACTATCTTCTTTACCGCGCTACGAATGGAACAGTTGCATTCTTCTGTTTTTCGAGACGCATACATACTTCCATACTCTCATACTCATATACGTGTGTCACTACTACGCGACTAATCTACTGTCGCACACGAAATTACACATATCTCAATACTAGAAAAATTGAAATATAGTACCAGTACCGTGAATCAACGTGAAACATAACTCACGATGCACCAAACCTTTCGATATTACATTACGAAATTAATATTTTGAAGCGTAAATAGCATGTCTTAAAATAAATGAAAAAACATTTTAAGTGCACTCTGTGGGTATAATCAAACAGAAAATGTTCAAAGCTTTATGGAAAATCCAACCTATCAAAATGGATAATAACAAATTCACACATTATTATTTAGATTAATATTCTAAAGCGTAAATAGGATGTCTTAAAATAAATGAAAAAGCCAAACATTCTAAGTATACCCTGTGGGTATAATTAAAATAGAGAATGTTATGTAAACACAGATTGTTCAAAGCTTTATGAAAAATCTAACCTATCAAAATGGATAACAACAAACCCACATATTATTATTTAGATTGATATTCTAAAGCGTAAATAGGATGTCTCAAAATAAATGAAAAAGCCAAACATTCTAAGTGTACTCTGTAGGTATAATCAAATAGAAAACGTAAACACAGATTGTTCAAAGCTTTATGAAAAATACAAAGAGTAGGACCAATTTATCAAAATGGATAATAACAAGCCCACATATTATTATTTAGATTAATATTCTAAAGCGTAAATAGGATGTCTCAAAATAAATGAAAAAGCCAAACATTCTAAGTGTACTCTGTGGGTATAATCAAATAGAAAACGTAAACACAGATTGTTCAAAGCTTTATGAAAACTACAAAGAGTGGGACCAATCTATCAAAATGGATAATAATAAACCCACACATTATTCTCATTCTAACGTCTCCAACTACATATCTGCACACTTTCGGTTGTTTTACTTTAATTCACCTGGCATGACGTTATCAAATACGAACCGACCTACCTTTGCGGCTCAAAATTTCCGTGCTAGCTATCCCTCGGTAATCAGGACGAATGTAAAAAAGAAAGAAACAACGGGGACAGAATGTAGGACGAGTAGGAAAGTGAGGAATTAGGGGTAGCTCGCGAACGGGCCAGCGAAATTTTCGAGCAGGCCCGCGTCGCTTATTTGCAGCGACATTAGCGCGGTAGCGGCGGCGGGTCGCGAGTCAAAACATTACGTAAGGTTTTTAGAAGAGGAGGAGAAGACTAATAATCTCGAAATAATGTAAGCATAATAAATGGGCGAGCATTAGCGGGGCGCTCGGCAGCCGGCTCATATTTTCGGTGGCGCTGGCTTTGACGTAGCATTACTCCAAAGTGCGTTACATATTACTACCATACACATAGCCACTTTTACACACACGCTTATACAGTGTCCTATGTGTGTGCACATGCGTGCATCTTTACGTGCGAGCGTGTGTGCCCCGCTGGCGACCTATAATATATCCTTGCAGCCAGTTGTCCCAACACAGGAGCACTCCATTTCGTTTCCTGTTTTCTTCGCGAGTGAGCCGACTTCTTTCACGACAGACCCCAGGTCGCTGTTAACGATCGTGCAAATACACTAGCTGTTAATTAAATGACAAATACCGGCCGCTCAAGTATTTTTTAAAGCGAGCATGAGCGCTCGTCCAGCGGATTACGATCGTGAAACGTTCCTGGATGAATATCCTGTGGATCAGGTGGACAAAACGTTGGCAATAATTCGCGATCGTAAGGAAGCTTGAAGGAAGAGACGATTGTTGGTCGCAATTCGAGCTCCTTTTATCTGCATGAAAGTCGACACCTGTCAGAATACGAAGTTGTCAGTTCGATGAGGTTAGGTTTTCGGATCAGATGAATATTTCAGTTAACCTAAGTATTAGGTTTCTTTCGTTTTGTAAGTAAATATGGATACACTACGTTTTTCGTTTTATATTATTTTATCGAATCATGATCCATTTTGTTCTATCAAAATAAAGATCACAACGTTTGACAGATTAGGTTTCGTGTTTGTGTAAAGATACGTCGTTGTAAAATAAAGACTCTAGCAATTTAATTACGCCCAGTTCAGTCGTGGAGAGTTTTTAGAAGATTTATATTTGGAAACAGATCATCGAGGTCGTTATCAGTGGCGTGATAAACAGTGAAATATATCGTGCAATTACATTGACAGCTCGACGACCATAGAAGACGAGATTCTCTACGACGATAGAAGACTTATACTCGTGGAAAGGAAAATTTGTTCAACTAATATTAATATACTCGCTTGTAATTGTAATTTAATAGCGCATGTACATTATTTTATTTCACTTTACGTATCATATGAAAGACTAGTAGTGTTCTATAAGAAGTTTGATTATCAAATGTAATGTTCAAGTTCTCCAACATGTTGAAAGTTATATGATTCAAATAATTCTACCGTGTTGCGATGCGTATGCGCATACGTTAAATATAATTAAGATAATTCGTGTTTCTCTAAACAGGCTCATATCTCATAGTTCAGAAAGCGAGGGAAATATGTTCTTCGAACAGCAAAGTTTGATGATATCTATAAAATGAAAGTTTCGATGGTAGTGAACGGAAATACGCGACGAATTGTTCAATTTGTTACTATTTTCTGGAAGATTCTTATCTTCTTAAGAACCGTTCTACCGCGGAAGATAAAGTAGACGGAATAAGGAAAGTGAAACGTACACGGCAACATCTAAGAAACGAAGCTCGAACGAATTAAGGATGCGTCGTTACGCTTCTCGAAACATGAGAAATAGGATAAAAATTGCGGAAGACAGGTGGAATCGGTTAGTATTAATTATGGAAACCCTCTCGAAATACCAGAAGCCAAAATATTTCGTGTGATTAATGTCTACTGCCCTCGCGATTCTCCTTCCAAGTTAATACGTTTCTGCGGGACGTTTTTATTGTACAAAGTCGAATTTCGTTGTGTTTTATAAAAAAGTACAGTGAAAAATAGCCGCACGAGCTTCGAAATTCTTCGATCCGTACGTTCTTCGTAATAACGTCAAGTCTTCTAAAATCAACGAGAACCATCGGTAAGTTTATAAGACGCGGCCTTTTTTAAATAAAAAGACAAAGAGCCTGGCACGCATGCAAAGACGAAAAATACAGGATTTCCATTGGTCGAAAGTGGTGGAACGACGATATGCACGCGACTTGGGCTCACGCGAACCTTCGAAGCCTCGTGGCAGCGACCAAGGGTCCGGTGAAGGAAGAAGAAGAGGAGTATGACGAGGACGAAGATGAGTGGAAACGCGGCAGAAAAAGAAGAGGATGAAGCAGCAGAAGAAGAAGCAAGGGGAAGGGGAGAGCGCGCAGTCAACGGGTACAGAGACTATCCGAGGTGCCGGTTGACAGCAACAAATGCCTCGGTGCGGGCAAGACGGGGAGCTCGCGCCCGGGACGCCGGTTGCAGGACCAGCTTGAGATATTACCAGGCAGATGCGGTCGCGCGCTGATCAAAGAAACGCTTCTCACTGAGAGAGATTAAATGGATGCTGGTGCGCGCCGGCAAACCACCACGCTGTGGCTACAAATAATAAGTGGAGAGTGAGAGAGGGGGAAAGGAAAGCGGGGAAGGCCTGTTGAGTAGAGAGGAACCGAAAGAATGAGAAGGATAGGAAAAGAGAGAGGTGGGTTTGCGAGGCACAGGCTGCTGGCCGTGGCCCTAACTCGCATTTGATACATTCCCATCTTCACGAGTATTGCTCTCCCCTGCATTTGTTTCTAACGCGATTGTACTCACGCCGGAACCAGGTCAACTCGATTCAGCTTCCTTCCGAGGAAAATGAATGAAAAGAGAATTTAAACGCGATACCGCGCAGCGAGTTTCGTTGGTAGAAATTGAAGGCTCTCGGGAGGAAAGGATCTTATTATTAAAGCTTCCTCGAGTCTAGTTTCGAGTTTGAAGGATACTCTTGAAAAATTCAATCACTGGTCAGGAGGAAGTATCTGCAGATGCAAGATTTTGGTTAGCATCTAAGACTTGCATCGTTGCAACATTGTATTACTTTTATAAAGAACATGTTTGTTAAACATTCAAGCTGATATGGAAGGATAATATTTTGGAAAATGATGGAATTTCAATTTTTATTAATATGTCCATTTTGTAGGTTATGAACAGAGAGCTGGCACGTGGTTTTCAGTAGTAGAATGCAAACTAACATATTTGTTAAATATTCAAGCTGATATGGAAGGATAATATTTTGTAAAATGATGGAATTTCAATTTTTATTAATATGTCCATTTTGTAGGTTATGAACAGAGAGCTGGCACGTGGTTTTCAGTAGTAGAATGCAAACTAACATGTTTGTTAAATATTCAAGCTGATATGGAAGGATAATATTTTGGAAAATGATGGAATTTCAATTTTTATTAATATGTCCATTTTATAGGTTATGAACAGAGAGCTGGTACGTGGTTTTCAATAGTAGAATGCGAACTAACGATCATAAAATTGTAGACAGATTTACATTTACAGTATGGTATATAGATATCGTATGAAAATTATCTGTCAGTTTACAAGATTGTAGAAAATAAAAAGCAGATCCGCAACGAACGTGTTATAAGGTGCTGTTTAATCTGCTACACACCGTTCAGCGCATAATACGATGATGCGGTAATGGAGGAGGCCACGCGAATCTGATTGGCACGCCATTTGAAAATCACGAATAGAGGAAAGGGGATCGGAACGCAGGATTAATGAAAGCAAACGAAAATCGGCGTTTACGTTTGCTTGGGGGCCGTTCGCCCTGCAATTTAATCACTTCAGCTTCTCGACAGTATCAGGCAGAATAATGAGAATGCATCTCGACAAACGTTATCATCGTCGAATCAGTCCTGGCAACCCCTTATTTAGAAGATAACAGCGGCTGTTCGCGAAAACTCACTCTCCTCGAATGGTGTTGTCATTCGTCGCGTTCCTCCTACCCTCCCGAAGGGTCTAGACGCGAAGCGAGCTAGCCAATGAGAGAGAACCACCTTCCGTTCTCTTTTCCACCTTCTGCAGAGCCCTTACCATCTTCTTTCACCGTCCCCTCCTACGCCAACATGCTCTTTCTCCCTCTAACTTCGTCTACGCTTGCTTTTAACTTCTCGCTCGGGTTCTCGCGATGAGATATGACTGCCACATTATCACCTGATTATGTTATCACTTTGCATCGGCCGTTCCTTTGCCGCGCTGCCTCAAACTACCGTTTATCACGACCGTGGAGATCCTGCGGGCTGGTGAACGGTCGTTGAAACGGTACGATCCTTCGAGCGAAGTATAGTCTTTAATTCCGTGGTCTTCGTTGATTTCTGATCGCTTGCTTTCACTATGAGAGCCATCGCAGCGCCTGGGCCAATGTTTCCTGTCGTTTCTCCAGCGTTAAGTGCGTCTTGTTATTAAAAATCAAACTGTTGAGAATCGTGGATCTTAACCTATTTGCATCATGGCCCTATTTTTAAGAGGACAGTTGAAGGCATCAGCGGTGTTCAACTGACGACTGATCCCTATCATCGCGTGTGGTCGGTCGTAGGTGCAGTAAATGACATCCGAATTCTTTATGGAGTTTATCGAAAATTTACTATTCAAAACGATTAGTAGACAATGTTACTTGGCAAACATCGCATCTTACATTCTTTATAACAGAAGAAAAAAGTAAAAATTATTTAGATTAAAATGGAAATTAAATCACATTATTTCTCGCGGAATTCTTTAAAATGGTCAATACATAATAGTACACCGGAAATATGGCATTTAAAGTAAAAATCTATCGGGGCAACTAAATTTTAGTTTACATTATAAAATTAGAATACTTTTTCAATTTGAATTTATTACATTTAATTAAGATTGACGGTACTTACTCATAGTGGCAGTTAAACAGATTTTCACAACAAAAGTAAGACTTGTTTAGAAAATAATAAACTGATGTAGGGTCAAACGTGATCTCTCACATCTGAAGAATACTTAGCGACTGAAATAAAGAGCAGTCGCAGCGCGGTTAATAATCCGCGCTCGATGATAGAAGACAATTGTCCGATTGTGTAATAATCCGCGCTTGGATGCAAATGGGTTTGCCGAAATAAAAGTAAAGAAACGCTAAGGTTACACTTAGAATTCATATTAAAATAGTTTTAGATCTCTTTAATAAACGATTCCTAGGATATTCGTGGATATCATTTGCACGCGTCTCGGCGCTCTCTTTGTCTCGCCATCTTCTTTTCCGCGCTACCAATGCAACAATTACACTACAGATGTGTACAACTACATACATAGTGTGTCACTACCACGCTGCCAATTACACATATTTCAATACAAACATATTGAGGTGAATAAGCATTGAAGTTCTTCGTGATAACATTTTCTGAAATCAAAAATAACCGTGATTTTCATTGAAAAACCAGTTCACGATTCATAAACTACAAACTAATGTTGCCTTAATAACAAAAAATTGCTAATTTGGCTTCGAATATCTCACTCCAAATTAACTGTCACAGCGCAGTATCGCAAGAAAATGTACGCTCCCGGATAAAGAAATCGTAGGAACATTTCGCTGCAATTCCCTTGCCGGAACTTCCACCGAACGTACAGTCGAACCCCTCGACATCGCCTCGTTTCCAATACATCCCATCAAACCTAACCTTCCAAGCAATTACAAAGCATGGTAACAAGCCGAGCCGCCCTTAGCGAAGATTAAAAACTCGCCAGGCATCCATCAAATCGATCCACGCGTGCCCCATGTGCGTATTCCTGGAGCAGAAAAGGCGAGCACCCGGGCGGCAATTTTCGAGGCAGCGCGGAAAATCGCGGCGGATTCCTGCACGGCGATAAAGATCCAATGGAGGGGGGAAAAAAGAGATTGCGCCGGACAGCCGCGTAGGCAGTAACTGGATCTGGTACGAGGTTTGGTCGAGAGAGTGCAGGAGTTGAGGCGAGCATGGCAGAGCGCTGCGGGACCATCAGGTCGCCCACAGCTCATCGCCAAGCGATCACATCTCATCGCCGCGTACCATCACAGACTATTACAAACAGAGCTCTCGTCGCGCCCTATCCCTCCGCTGTAACCGTATCGTGTCCCCTCCTCGCACGCTCTCGTCTCTACTCTTCCGTGTCTCTCTATATATCCGTTTCTCTCTTACCGGCCGCTTTTCAACCCCATCGCGATCCCACCTCCAGTCGTACGTATCACTGCCGCTCTATCAGCATATCCGACCGCTTAGCACCTACTTCCCAGGAGTGCGATACCGCTCGTAACTCATTTGAATTACACATTTCCCTGGGTCCCGCGAAATAATACGTGTGAGGATCCGCGAACACGCAAATTGCCGCGTGTACCGCTCGGGTACGAGGCTCGCGTTCCCAGCCGCGATCAACCGATGCTGAATTTCAAGCGGCCATTTCCACCAACTAGGATACGACACGCTTGGGTCCTGATCGGATTGCGAGCCGCTTCCTTCAGCCCGCCAGCCATCACTGTTCGTTATCCAACGTGATCTTTGCTTTTGCCCTGGATCAAATTATAGGGATGAGGGTTCAGATTGACTCGTGGATGGATTATTTCGATGTGAGGGGGAGGAGAGACAGAGAGAGAGAGAGAGACAGACTCTGTGGTTGGATGGTCAGTTCACTCTGTGTCAGATGATTGCAGTAAGCAGGTGAGATTTGAAGGAACGTTAGATAGCGATGGTGTATTTAGTTCAGGGACTCTGTTGGCTAAGACTTACGATGACTCACGTATGATCGTTAAAGGCGTCAAGTTTAATGGCTTTCCTGTGCTTTATGCTTCATCAGAATTTGTCACGGATAAGGCCTCGCATTGTCTTCGGACTTTTTCTTCCACGCTATTGTGTTTAACGCGCTGTTTGCGTCAGTATACTCAAATATCGATCTGCTAATTGTTTTATATAAAAGTTTCTAACTAGAGATTCGCTTCGTTTCAAACTTTACAGATATAATTACAATAGAAAATTTCAAAATGTAAATTACGATATAAAAATAAAAAGTTTCTACGGAAAATAATTCGAAATAATAGTTTGCCAGCCACTGTACGTACGCTTTCACTTTGTTTACATTGCACATTTATTTCTGTCCATTCATGATTTATCTTTTGATTCTCAAATTATGTATTTACTTCCTGCTTTTTTTAATTTCATCCTCGCCTCGTTTAATTATATCGCTTTCTTAATGCCTGTTTTTCTAATTTATCACCTGGTTACATACCATCTAGCACGTATTCGAAAAAAGATAAAAGATTGCTTCTGTAAGAAACGCCGCGTTCTGTTTTCCAGTAAGAAAGTTCGCGCTTCTGCTCGAGAACGCTCGAGGGGGCCCGCGTAAAAAGATTAGAACTCCGTAACTGCTCGAGAAAGTAGCTGTTCCGGTCCCGGGAGTATCGACGGCGTTTCGACAAGGAAATGAACGCGCCAGCGATTGATCGCTGCGCTCTTTCTCTCTCTGTACCGGTTGGCTACGGCTCCCTGGCGCCTTGCTTCGCTAATCGAGGCCCATTAAAACACCCTCGGCTGCCGCGTTGCCGAACCGCGAGCGAGCTCGGCGAATTTTCTCACCCTAATCTTGCTCGGTAATGCTCGAACTTTCTAAACCTGCAAGATCGCGGCGAAGTGGCTCTTAACTTGCCTACGGTTGCACGCGAAAGACCGGCTGCTTTCAGCATTTCCGAGATTCTTCGGCTTCTTTGGTCGCTGCGATAATTGCACCAGCCGGTTTCCTTCGGCGCCGCCATTCTTCCTAATTTTTCGATCCATTGGATTAATTGGAGTACATTCTAGAGGAATCTGGAAAAAGATCACTACTTGTATTCCTCTTTGATGTAAGAACTATCAGAGTGAAATAGCTCGTGATATTTCCATAGGAATTTTATGTGCTTTTTTACCAATTTCAATGATTTTTCATGAAAAGATTGCTTCTCTGTGTGTGTGTGTGTGTGTTATACACAAGCAATAATTATGCCAGCCAAATATATATCAGTAACTACTTCAAGAAAAACTCTACATCTTTGTTTATGTATATCTGTGACCTGGAGACTCCTATTACACAAAAATATTCTAAATAAAGAGAGGTGCATATTATTGTACACTTATGTTTTGGATTGCAAGGTCTAGAAACAAAGCAACTAATAAACAGATTTCTATTTATGGTCCTTGTAGCCTTTAGCTGCAGCTATAAGGTTAACTTTTTTGGTAATGTTTTTTTGCTATCAATGAACATGCTCCCTATTATTCCATTGTATTGTAACACTAAGAGAGTGAGGGTCTGGATAAGCAGAAACTTATACATTATACCTATACCTTTATTTATTTCAATATATTTTTCTATTACAAATTCATCCACTCAAGCTCAACAAGTAACAATTATTAGAAAAATTGAACTATTTGATTGAACACTTCAAATATAAAGTGTGTGATACAACTGAAATAAGAGATTTATGATAATATAGCCAGAAAATAAAAGTAATGACATTCAACTATTATAGTTGATGTTGAGGATAGCTGATTGAAGAACCAGTGGATGAATTTGTAATAGAAAAATATATTGAAATAAATAAAGCTATAAATATAATGTATAAGTTTATGCTGATAGAGATCTCTACTCTTTTAGTATTACAATACAATGGAATAATAGGGAGCATGTTCACATACTTATAGCAAAATGACATTACCAAAAAAATTAACCTTATAGCTTTAACTAGAGGCTACAAGAAACATAAATTAATAGAAATCTGTTTGTTAATTCCTTTGTTCATAGACCTTGCAATCCAAAACATAATATATATTATATATATAATAATAAATAAAGATGTAGAGTTTTTCTTGAAGCAGTTGTATCTTTGATGTAATCTTCCATTTTGGTTTCCTTGGAGTCTTCCTTTACATATTTATAGCTCAAGTATCGATCGTTCAAGTTTCTAATGTCAGTCAACAAAACAACACCAATTTTATGAATTTCTATAGCAGCAAGTAGCAAGGATCAACGTCTACCATTATACATTTCAAACATTTCTGCGCGTGAATAATACGCCTGAGGTGTTAGCGGTAGTGTAAATAATAAACTGTGAGTAACACGATCTTTTCGAGCTTCGAAATATAACCCCTGCCAACTGCTTTATCCCTCTGCCAAAAGAACGATAGGCACAAGGTTGGTAACCCGTGTCGATAACGCGGAAGATCAGCTCCGGTCACAGACACCGGCTCGCAGCAACGTTCAGCACACAAAACACCTGACAAGATTTACGTATATGACGACTGGTCATTGAGATCGCGTGATTCTTTCCAATTAATTCCGCCAGCGTGGCTTTCATTAGCGAAGCAGCCAGTAGGGCAGAAAGTATCGCGATTCAATCGCAAATCTAGGGAAATTTCACGACGATGGTTTGCCAGCGTTAGGAAGCCATTTCCGTGGCAAGAAAGCAAGAGATATGACAGTCATAGACGGTACGGGAGGTGGATTAGGGTAAAAAGAGAAGAGGGTAAAGCAGAGAAGAGAATAGAAGAGAAGAGAAACGGTTGGCGCAACGAGGACCGATCCTCTCGGCGAGCAAGGATTTCCCTAATTATTATAACCCATTAATGCGATGAGCGTTATTATTTTAATGCCCGTATCTGCCGGCAGTCCGGGCTAATTTGCCTCCGTGAAATCGATTGTGCCGCGTGCGTTTGCACGTTCATAAATAATCAGGCCGTGTTTACAGGATGAAAAATCGGTGCCGGCTCGGTAGCGGCGCGCTGTCTGACGTTATAATAAATCCGCTGTTTCGCGGCTCTCTAACGAGCGTTCTTGTCGGACGGTTGTCGATTATATCAATCGTTCCGAGCCAAAAGTCTATACTGGACGGTTTCCTTCCGCGAAACTCCGCGCTTCGCGCCATTAAGCCCCGAGACCGTTGCCAATTCCCGAGATTCCGTACGAACGTTCGTTACTTGACGCTTTTAAAACACCGGAAAAACAGCTGTCATGCGAATCCTCCTGTTCGGACGTACACCGGTCCATTTGTCTAGTCGATTCAGCTGTCTACGCCTTTATCCAATATCGAACACTCGTTGTCGGTAATCCTTCCAATGTATAAATCTTTCTCGTGAGTACGTTATTTATTCCACGTTTTTCTCAAACTCTATGTACGTATCTGTACAAGCAACGAACGGTATTTACGTGCTTTTGAATTTGAATTTTTTTTAGCGAAGATCGCCACCTAATCCATCATGGCGGACGAAGCAGGAATCACGAAAAAAAATTGTTTGGAGAAAAGAGCAACGGTTCGTAAGATATTTAAGCCGCGAACCAGTTGTCGGATAAGCGTATCGTGTGTTCATGGCTGTCCGCGTGCCTCTGATAGTTATCATAATCTGGGTATTTCTACGGGGTTATCGTTAACCACCCACCGATACATAAACCATAGACGATCGAGTGTCCTTTACCGGCCACGGGACATGGTGCACACCGTTGACAGGAGTTTCACGGCTCGGCCGACAGATGGCTGTCGTTTAACCGTCGCTTCAACCCCTAAGCCCGTTGCGCAAAGCCTCGTTGTTGGTCTATCCCGTGGCTAAGTTCGGCTAGAGGGTGGATGAATTACCGACCCGACAACTCGAAACGATGAGGTTCAGCTTTATAGTCGTTCGTCTAAATAAGCGGCCACGCCGTTCGTGCTCTGGCGTGACTACCGCAGGCGACACGTTTATATTTATCCGTCTTTCTTTCCATTCTTTTTCCTCTTTAAATAACACGTTTCTTTCACGTGGATCGATCGCTCGTGACGGAAGATTACCGTGATCGTTTGACGCACAACCGGTCGAGAATGATAGTTGCACAGAGATGCGATGTTATCCATGGGAAATCGACGACTCTATCTTGCCTCGTTACTCATGGCTAAACTGTCATCCGTTTCTGACATTCGAATTTATAATTCCTAATCAGCTTAAACACATTCACGTTACGATCTTCTAGAGAATTAATGACGTTTAAGCCTCTAGCTTTCCCAAATCCTATCCAACTTTCCCAGATTTCTTAAATCTAGTTGCTCTTGACCCAGAACCGTTCTTCTACCAAATGCAAACTCATAATCGGTAAGTCTTTAATCGCAGGGAAAAATTAGAAACCGGTAGAACGAGCATTCGCATAGCCACGAGGAAACCTTGAGAATCCGCTAAAATCCGTACCGTTATCTATCAAAAAGCTGCGCGTCGCATACCGTGGATACCAGACGCTAGATCGACGATAGAGACAAGATGTTGTGGGAGGGTGAGGTAGGCAGGGAAGCAGAGAAAAAACGTCGGCGAATTTCTTTGAAGACGTTCCCGAAAGCCTGAGACTGACGCCCCTCCACCGTGCAAGAGACGGTAGACCGAGCGTGATTGCCGTAATTTCGCCTCATTACAATTACGCTAATATCCAGCCATCAATTAGCCAAGGCTAAAGAGCCTCGCATTAAATAGCTAATGCATCGGCGTCGTCGCTGCTCGCCACGGCTCGAGATCAGGCGGTTCGCTCACTCACTCGTTCGTTCGGTTGCTCGTGCGCGGTGCACGGATGATAGAAATGATGATGACCGCCGTGAACTAGGTTTCCACGGTCAGCCTTAATGGCTAAATTACACGTTACGATTGTATCGCGACTCGCCGCGCCGTTTCGTCCACTTAATACCGCCGGTCGGGGGAGTTTCGTGCTTTGATAATTGCCAGCCATGAATCACCGCGATCGCCAGAGACGGTAGCCAATAGGAAAATCGTTATAAGATCTGCTAATGAGCGTCTCGCGATCTCCTCGCTTCGTGAACCTGTTTATTTCATACGAGGAAAGTGAAACCCTTCATGAGCATCTGCTTCATAATGTTTACTGTGAAATGTATGTATATTGTGAAGTTGAAATTTAGATTTGAAATATTAGAAAAATATGGAACTATCGCTTGGTATCTGTAAATTTTCATAGTGTCCATAACCCTGATCTGTTAGATCGTCCGAAAAGTTTCTTTTGTTTTATAAAGAAACAATGGATGCACGATATTTTCCGTTTTATATTATTTTATCGAATTACGCGTGATTCAGTTTGTTCTATCGAAATAAAGATCACAACGTTCGACAGGTTAGGTTTCACGTTTGTGTAAAGATGCATCGTTGTAAAAGACAGGTCTGGAAAAAACAGATACTTTTCGGACAACTTAACACTTATAACCCAACTAAACATAACCTAAATTCGACTAAACCTAAAGTTTGCGAGACAACTGCTGTCGAACCCTCTCGAAAATCGATCGAATTAAGAAGCAGCGTTAAGACGTCGATAACACAGGAGTTTCAGAGCGAGTGATTAATTCTCGGTACGTATGAATGACGAGCATAGTATCGGTTACAGACGAGACTCCTTTTTAC
This sequence comes from Bombus terrestris, assembly GCF_910591885.1. Classification (NCBI taxonomy): domain Eukaryota; kingdom Metazoa; phylum Arthropoda; class Insecta; order Hymenoptera; family Apidae; genus Bombus; species Bombus terrestris. The sequence continues at coordinate 3,157,642 of NC_063286.1, forward strand.
TACAGCCGACAGATAAACCGAAAGAGGGTTCAACGTTTCGCGGCACGTGCTTCTAGTCTTCTAGTTCTTTTCGTACATATGCGTCGATAAACTCGATATTCTCTGATATATATTCTCTTGTTTCGGCTCGATGATCGGCGGCACTCCTTCCTTTTTGTTATATATTCCACGTATCGTTTAATGATCGTGATATTTCTCGCGGACTTGTAAACGTAAGACACAGCTGTGTGTGAAAATATTGAGAAAACACCAAGTCTAAGTTCTACGAGTCTAAACGAAGATTGATTTGATTTATTTTCTTCTTCTTTTCTGTTTCTTCGAGCAGGATGCATGTTTTTCGAATAATTTGCAGCTGAAAAAGGATTTAGCTTTGGGAAAACTCGTCGCGGCATCTATTAAATGCTATTTCCTCGCATCCCGTCATCGGCTCGTATTTTCATGATTTATCGTCGCTTGTGTGTGATGCAATACCCTCCATCGGGGGCCGTAAGTGCGCGTTTAAACGATAAATCTCGGAAGTCACGGTAGGAGAAGCTTTTCAGGTCGCGACACACGCGGGGTAGCCTGGCTTCTGCCTATCGATACCTTGGCCGCTGAAAGAGTTTAAATACGTGCTGCGGAGGAACCTCTTGAATATTTTAGTCTCTCGAATCTGCCCTTATTCTATGACCATTTATCAAACTGCTGCAACGAGAATTTCTTGCTGAACCGATATCTTAAAAATTATGTTAATTTTCTCTATTACGCTTTAACTATATACCATTTTTATTTCGTCTTATCAATGGAAATTAAATTATCGCTTTTACATTTCGCCGATTTTGGATAAATCAATTTTGTATTTCTTAACACTGCATCGAGTTTTCGAGTACAGTTGTACGATTACTATCGTCCTTTTCACAATCCAATTAATATTATCGTTACGATTTTACGGGTCACAAGTTACAAGTTGTCGACGATGAGTTCCCTTACACAACTGTAGTCAGTTCTTCAATTACGTTACTGGTCAGTTGATCGTTCTATTCGACATTTTATAAAATTGTACAACGGAAGTGCACAAATTCATTGCGAATTTTTATGAACGTAACCAAAGAAAAATAGAAACTAAATTAATGTTCGTTTCACCGTTTAAATATTACACCAGGCAATTGTTACTTCATGAAACCACTAATTATATAATATTAATACTTAACCTCTTAGATATTAGGTTGTCCGAAAAGTTTCTTTCTTCTTATGAGGAAATAACACACGCACAACGTTTTTTGTTTTATATTATTTTGTTGAATTACATACGGTTCATTTTATTCTGTCGATATAAACACCGCGATATTTCACAGACTTCGTTTCACGTTTGTACGAAGGTGCACTGTTGTAAATAACACGTTAGCGAAAGAAAGACACTTTACGGATAACCTAAAAATTTGTATATCTTTGTATATAGCGTGATATTTGTAATGTACAATTTGTTAATTCGTTAATAATATTAGTTAGCAAATTATCGCCTATGCGTGTCTAGACAATGAATCTTTCGAAGCAAATCGTCCGGCAATTACACGATTCAAACAGGTATTACAGTTTGATTGATTCCGATTAGTTTCGCGTTGCCAGTCGCGGATATTGCTTTCCAGCGTTCTCGAATAGCGGTGTCTTTCAATTACAGTTTTCTGCCATTTCCGTGGACGGACGGATCGATAATAACGCGATAAATCTGGCCGGCTATCCATGGTCAGTTATACCAGTCAACTTATTCTTTCGGCTGTTCGTAAACAACGTGACAAATACCTCGCCAGCCCATTAATCAACTCGTCGTAAATTCGCCCGCCACTTCGACCGCTTTAATTGGAACTAAAACGCGAACTCCTAGCTTCGTTCGCGCGTACATCGAACTCGGATTACTCGCTTTAGACCGACGGGACGCGCGCAAAACTTCCGCTGCAAATGCACGCGACCAAAGCCATCGTTGAAACATAAAACTCGGTGAAAAGTTTCACTTTATATTTCCTCGAAGTTACACAGCGAATATAACTATTAGGTCGTCCAATAAGTTCGTGCCATTCGTTTTTCTCTTATTTCACCATTCTCAGCTACGTTTTTATTCACATTTTCTTGATTTTGGAATATTCGAAATTTTAATAAATAAAGATCCTAACAGACTTCTCTTTCATCCAATAAAATATCTAATTACGATTCATTTGATCATTACGATAAAATTCCTTATCACCTGTTTCATGAATATAAAATAATACACGTCGAAGGTGATTCATATGAACTAACCTTAAAAAATCAAGTCGATTCTATAGAAGCCATTTGAGAAGAAACAATCAACGAATAACAAACATTCTTATTAAATTACATATTAAATATGTTAAATATATTTTATAACAATTGTTACTGTGTTTGTCTTACGAAACTTATAGAACACGACACGTCCAAAATGGATTTGCATAGAAAAATTTGTTAATATGTAGTTTAATAAAAATGCTCGTTATTCGTTGATTTTTCTTCTCGAATGGCTTCTATAGAATCGACTTGATTTTTTAAGGTTAGTTCACACGAATCATCTTCGACTTGTATTGTTTTATATTCATGAAACTTGTCACGAAGAATTTGAACTTGACGTAGTGCCAACTTATTGCACGACCTAATACTTTAGCAAAGTATGAAAGTAAAAGTAACTGTGTTAAAAAGTAAAAAGAAATGTAATGAACAAAGTAAATGTTCCTTTGTTACAGATGTTGGAAAAGTTCGAAGAAGAAGATGTTTGGTCCAGCAGCAACATTTTTTCCCTCTGATCTTCCACACCACTGGGACAATGTTACAAGCGTGGATTGCAACTTATAAGGAAAGCTCGAAGAAAGTCGAAGGCTTACACGAAGCTTCGCGCGAAATCAAGATCTTGGTTTTAAGGTGGGGACACCGAGGTAATGGCGTGTGCATTATTCTGATAAATCGCCTCGACTGGCGTCAAACCTGACTCTGGCCTGACGGCAACCTTGGTCAATCGTATCTACTTCTACGCAAGTAGAATCGATCCTGTGCGGGATATTTCAAAGGAGACTTCTAAGGAAAAATACCACTACGTACATGTGCTACGAATTGCATCGGTTGTATCAGAACTCTTTCTATCAGTTTAGGAGATGCTTTATAATTTGTCTTGAAATTAAAAAATTAAAGACTGTGAAGATAAAGAATTTATCAAGTAAAAAATTCTATAACATAATTGGATAATTATGGTGATAATTTGTAATGTATAATGCGATATATTTTTTAATATAATATATAAAATAAATTACACTTTGATACCGTCATAATTTTATGATTAAAAATTCTATGATTTGTAAAAAATTCTATAACATAATGGGATAATTATGGTGATAATTTGTAATGTACAATGCGATATATTTTTTAGCATAATATATAAAATCAATTACAGTTTGACACGCTCATAATTGTATGATTTGTAATAAATTCTACAACATAATTGGATAATTATGGTGATAATTTGTAATGTATAATGCGATATATTTTTTAGTATAATATATAAAATCAATTACAGTTTGACACGCTCATAATTGTATGATTTGTAATAAATTCTACAACATAATTGGATAATTATGGTGATAATTTGTAATGTATAATGCGATATATTTTTTAATACAATATATAAAATCAATTACAATTTGACACGCTCATAATTGTATAATTAAAAATTGTATAATTTGTAATAAATTCTACAACATAATTCGATAATTATGATAATTTACAATGTACAATGCGATATGTTTTTTAATATAATATAGCGTGAAACACAATTTTACACTTTATAAAATCAATTACACTTTGCAACGTTCGTAATTGTATGATTATCTAAACTACATCACGTCAGAAATAAGCAAGTGTCTTATTACACTCTTATTACACTCTATAAAGAATAAAATCATTGCAATGTGATTTTGCAATTAAAGTGATATAATTGAAATAGATGTAGTGTAGTACTATTTTCTCCTAACCTTATTTCCGAGTAACCAGGCCAAGTCCGAATTAACGCGAGTTCCCAATACCAAAATCGAAGAATTGACAACGCTGCCTGAGAGTGCACTCGTAGCACCATTAATCGACGATGCAACAGCGCGGTGGATTGGGCCGCCTCGAATTTCCATGGACACTGATTAAGCAACGCTCACGTTCACTTAATATCCAGATGTCCGATAAAGACCTTACGACAGAGTTGCGGCGATCGCGGGTCGAGATAGATGCGGCGTCCGGCAGACGCGCGTCCACCGTGGCAAAATATTCGAAACGAATGACTCGCGTCGTTGTGGACACGGCTACCGTGCATTTGTCCGCTCGTTCCTTCGTCTGGATCCTATTAATCCGTCGCTAATGAGCACCGTCCGATCGCCGAGTGGAAACGCGCGAGTATCATCCTCGAAAGGAGCAGGATGGAGGATTGGCTCATTACGGGCCACGCCGCGTGTGCTTCGTGACTGGCTCAATATTTAACGCGTCTCGAGCCGTTCCATCACCTTTCGATATCTCGACACCTGGTCAGCAGGATTAGAGAACTAGTTCTGAGACTTGCGACTCGATGGTCGACTGCAATCGATGTTCGTTGATTACCGATTCGCCTATTCGGGCACGTTCGTTCGTACTGGGTGTTCACTTTCGAGAAAATCTGGCTACTGAAGCGAGAAAAACTCGAAAGAAGAATTAAAGAAAGAAAACTAAAAAGAAAACACCACACTGACCTCGCTAAAGAAATAAAATAGTCAAACTAGAAGATGGTATCCTTCTGGGGTTAGCCATCCACGTATTATTTAGCGATTAAGCTAGAAAAATTGTCCAGCTGGACAAATTGTAAAGTACATATTAAATAATAAAGAGAAAACTTTCGAGAAAAGTCAATGAATGCGGAAGAAGGGAGCATTTGGAAACCATTTCGAAAGAATGGTTTATAAGGAACACAGAGACTTTTGTGAGCGGGAGAGAAAGCTCTAGGTAACGGTTGTTTGATATTGATAGAGAGGAGAAAAGCAAAGTTTAAACGTGTCAAAATTCCTGGTAAATAGAGTTGACAATGTAAAAAATGAACGGCCATCGAGGTTCAACTTAGACAAATATCGAAAGCGAACAAGAGGGTTCTTAGAATCAACGAAGCATAACCAACGATCAATCGCCACCTTTGCTATCTGGTTGCTCCGCTTTGAAAAATCCCTCGCAACCGCAGAGCGTTAATTAACCGAAAAGTCACAATTACGGTTCGAGCGCGCGTCGAGCACGATAAAAATCCGAATTCCCCGTGTCTTGGGATTATCTGGGGAATCTGTGAAAGGAGAAGGCAGGCTGTAAGCTTGTGTTTAACAGGCGTATTGATCTGGACGGTTGGGTCCACTGGCCGGTTTGATAATTAGTCAATCAGTCAGCGGTGTGCGTTGTTTTATTGAAATACGGTCTCGAGTCGAGGGCCAACTCTTAACAAGCGGCGCACGGTTCATTCATGCCGGTTAATTCCCACTCTGTTTCCTTTTCGCGTTGCTTCGTTCAGCCACTTTTACGCGCACTGTGTCATTAATCGTTCGATTAAGCCGACCGATAACGCCCTCTCCAGGAGAGCGGTCCGCAGGCGTACCACCAGCCGGCGCCATAACTCCCTAGCGTGGCAAGACGCGGTTACGAACGAACGAGCCACGATCCTGACGTTCGCGTTCGTTGGAGAACCTGCGACCGCCTACCTGGATCATCGGTACCGATTTTTCATTCGAAGATACTTTATTCGCCACGCATGCGGCCGCTCGAGACGTCGTGAAACATAGGGACATTTGGATGGACATGAAAATACACTCTTATCGATTCCGCGAACCCGAACGATTCCTTGCTTACCCTGAACCACGTCGATAATTAATTACAAGGTTGAATTGAGATTGCGTGGATGGTCGGGAAGTTGTTAACGAGACCAAAATCGAGGGAGGAGTGGCATCAAGCGCCATTGGGTTTCATCGATTCGATTCTTGAGAATCGTTCGGTGATCTCAGAATATTTTGGTGTCTGGTCTGTTATTTTAGAAAATTACTACTCTTTTTAATAAAATACAAATAGAAAACATAACAAGCATTTAATAGTTTCGATCAAAAATGCTAAAATCACTAGATTTATTAGTACGTAGTTCTTAATTTTTACGTTGTTGTAGTATCCATTTCAAAGAAGATAAAGAACTTTTTACTCTTCAAATTTCTTTTCTATTTTTTGTGTCACTATTCTACATGTACATTACCGTGCCATAAATATCGAGACACGATGATATCTCGTACAAACTGTATGCTTTCCACTGTTTTCATTTTCTAGTTATTTTACTAAAAATCTATTATTTCAGATTTATCTCTTGCCAAATCCCTAGCTTGTATCTGTTTTAATCTCGGTTAATTGCTCAATCCTGCACATAAAGCGGTCGTACAGAGGCGACCGGTTGAAAATAGTTCCTCGGGAACGGAAGCAACAAATAATCGTCCAAGGTGCGGATGCAAACCGCGCGTAACGTGGTTCCCGGTCGCGCGAAAGCGAGGAAAGAAAGAGAAGGAGGACGAAAGTGAATCGAAAGGAGGGTAACATACCGAAAACGAGGAAAGAACGATCGTGGGGCACAAAGAACGAAAGAGACAAAGATAGAAGGAGAGAGAGAGAGAGAGAGAGAGAGAGAGAAAGGAGTGGCCGAAAAATCGAGAAACACGTTAGAATGGATGCGGCCCATATAATTTCTGCGATGCTTCTCGAGTCTTCTCTTCGCCTCGGAGATCATCCCTGAACTGTGTCGAAGAGTCATCGTCTATGAGCAGCGAGCTCGTGTCATTGTGTCAGGCTTACGATTTCGTGTGTTGATCCATTGTCGCGGAACATACGTCCTGTCAGCTTCCAGAAACTATAGGATCAGTTAAATCAACCACTGACTATATCGACTAGAAGATAATCGGTCGTTAGAAACCTCGAAACGACTAACCTTCAAATTGTCATGATATGTAAAATCTAACCCTCGTGCAAATCTTAATTTAATATTATATCATCTTGAGATAATACCATCTATGATTATTTTGCTCTTTTGAAATGGTATATTAACAATTTCCAAAATTGGATCAATCCCAATGGAGATGTTTGATTAACAATTTTCGACGAGATTCCATTTGCACTGGGAATTTTATTTCAATTTTTATTTAACGGCAGTTCCCAACGTTTTTAAGTGTTTTATTTGAAATTTACTTTGACTAAAAGATAAGATAATCTCAATAGGCAAAGGAGGAAACCTAACCTTAAAATACCAGTTTTATTCACACTATTCTTGTATTTCCTAACTTTTAAGCCTATGATATATCTTGAAACAATTTCCAGGATGCAATTCTGGTCTTTTTCTTAGCACGTTTCATAAAAACAGAGTGGAACTCGACGAAGGAGCTCCTGAGATAAAAACTAATGTCGAGTCACACTCGACATAACAGTGCAAAGGGTTAATATCGAGTACAGAAAGATTTGCAGGGATTGAAGATACAATTGCGAATGAACTAGAACGAATTATTGTAGATCTTACTAACGGCGCCTATGGGTAGTTTACACTATACACGCGTACACGTTATATATACGTAGTCCCGAATTTGCAGTGCAAAGCAAACCGTATGTCGGACATCGGCACGATTTATCGCGTTGACACGTGTCTCTTACCGAGACGCGTTTCGCCCCTGTGCACGGCCTCTCTTTTAACCGCGATTAAAATACATTTTCGAGGATAGAACGACCGAATTTCCGCGGACCCCGTTCTCTTACCGTGAAATGGTTAACTCTTTCGTCGTAATTTATAACCGCCTGTGATCCGGCCTCACCGAGAGCTTTATTAAACATGAAATGGGAACCATGTTGCAAGAAACATTAAACTATGTCTTGTATTTGGAAAACTAAATTTAGAAAAATGTACAAATATTTTGTTAGAATGGAAGATTAACTCCTAGGGAGAGGGGGGAGGTGGACACGGGGTAATTTCTTACGCGAAAGTCCCTCCTATTTTAATAAATTAAAAGTAAATTGAAAATTACTGGTATTTAACAAATATTCAGAATATTTTTATATTTATTGATTTATTACTTTTTTCGAAGAAGCAATTCCATGTTATGTAGTACATTTTTGGTATTATTAATCCATCTGGGATCATCGTCCCATAGAACCAGTCGTTTCGACTGCTGTGGTAATTCTAGTGTTAAGATATTACAGATGACGTTTCTATATATTTAGACATTTTCTAAGCTTAGCAAAGCAGAAGCTTTGAAATATCGTGCGATTGTGATATTCTTGTTCCCTCCCCTCCCAGGCCATCCTCTCCCACCCCCTCCCTAATAGGCTAACGAACTGTCCTGTTTTTGCGTCCATGCTTTCAGGACATGAATTAAAATATCGTGCATAAGCACAGCGCAACAGCGGCTTAAATTTAAGCTACAATAATAATCTTAAAAAAAAAAAAAAAAAAAATGTAATAATGCATGGCTACGTCGTACCGTCGCGTATCGGTACTTTTGCCTGTACCACCCTACAATTAGAATTCAGCGTTTATTCTGGAAAAAAAATCATGTAAAAAGAAATATGTAAAAAACCTGGAATTAATAAACAAAGATTAAAAAAAAAAAGAAAAAAAAAAGTGATATTCTTGTTCATCCACTACCCTAAAATCCAATGTAGCATTTCATCACAATTCACGCCCTTTTAATCCACTGCACGTATCCTGGTCCAATTTTTCCCCTTTACCAAATCATCGACGGAAGGAGATGGTAAAGGAGAAAAGAAAGGGAAGGACGGGGCAAAGAGCGCACGCAAGCTGGGAACAGGATCGCGCGAAGCCAAAGATCGGAGAAGAGAGGCTGCTCGTACAGGCACGTTGGCCGACCGGACAGATATGATTTATATTTCTTTCCGATCGTTCACATTAAAAATGGTAAATGCTCTTAATGACGGCATTAATAATTGTATTCAACGAACCGCCGGTATTGACCTGAAGACACCCGTGCGAGGCACGCCCGTAGAATACCCTTGTAACGATCTGGTCCGGCATTCATCTGGGCGGAGAGAGATCATTTGTGAATGAGCGAACATTCAATGGGCACACTTTTGATCCCGACATTATTAATTATCCGCAAGTAGCTGCTAGACGCTTTGCTCTCTTTTTTCTAGCCGTGCACGGACTTTCCAGTGCAGAGAACCCTCGTGTCTTTGACCCGTGACTCAACATTGCAATGGTTTCGAAATCGGTTGGTTATCGGATCATTTTCTTCGGAACGTACTAAATTTCATAGGTATAAAACTTGTTGTTAACGCTAGAACTGCCGATAGTTGACACGAAGCTATTTCTAACAAAACTAGTGAAAATGATTGGTATTTTAAAAATACCTAATAATAGAGTGTTTTTATATTTATTGATTTATTACTTTCTTACAGAAGAATTTTCCTGGTAACCGATATCGTCATATCGAATGACACGCGGTAACAATTTTAAGAACGCGTGGGAAGCCGTACGAAACGAGGAAACTGGTTAATTGGGTTTCGAGTTTGGATACATAAAGGACAAAATAAAATTCATTATATTATTTCTTTAGTTATCGTCGCGAAAGTCGTTACATCATTGCGGAAAAAAATAAAACACGAAGTAGAAATTTTAAAATAAAATTGTAAAACCAGTCGAAAGCAGACTGCATTGAAACCAGTTAAAAATTGTCAATTTTTGTATAGACACAGAACAGATACAATACAACAAAGTGTAATCAGAAATACAATACGCAAAATCGAATAGTTAAATTTATTGAAAAACTATCGATTATCTATTTCCATCAAACTGCGAACTGTGTAAATTTACGCATACTTGACAAGTTTCCAAACTCGAATTTCTCGAAAGTGAGGTGTTCAAGGCAATTACGTTATTCTTGACTTTATTTTCCTACTTTATTAAGCTACAGAACGTTCCTAATTTCACTGGAACTATGAATCTAATGGCACGGTGTATATGCAACGTCAAACACCCCTAATTCCATTTCCCGTTAATAATAGAAAATAAAATTTCAAGACATACTTTTGTATGTATCGCCTCCATCGACAGCTAAAAGGAACTGGTAGCAGCACACGAGTCAACACGAATATTCGCAGTGGCTCGTATTACTACGCCTTGTAGTGTCAACACTGTTTTGGTTTGCCAGTTTCAAATGTAAACAAACTCCTAGCTAAACATTATCGCTGTTACTTGAAACCGTCGATCGGAATTACGTTTCAACTTTTTGTAATACCATCGATCGATACAAACAAACGAACGTGCTCTTTGGGACGATCGTTGTAACGATTCACACAGTCGAATAGTAAGCGTAAAGTTAAACGGTAGTATCGAGCGAGCAACGATTACGATCTCTATATTTGTGCTTAAAGTGATTTTAAGGTAATTAACTATTACAATTTGATCGCTCGTTTCTTTATTAAACAAACAAACACGTTTAATATTCACGCGAAACTGAACTCTTAACACTTCAACTTTTAATTGTGAATATCGACCGGCAACTTCAATTTATTCTCATCATACTTCGACTTGCAAGTTTTTAACTGTCAGATTTGAAACGCTACAGTGACGTGCAAGGAATAACATTAAAATCATTCAAAACAATATTCATCTGAGAAGTAATATAATTTTAATTACAATATTTATATTAATTATAATCGTAGAATTTTTTAAAACGTTCATTCGGATGCAAACCGGGTTTGTGTCCACAGGTGTCACAGTACTCACTGACGAGTATTATTTTTTGTTTGTAAACAATTACCGATAACGGGCGAAAAATACATTTGCATCGTACATTGGTGGTGCTTGAGAGGCACACTTGGAGCGTTACGTTTTAATCTCACCACGAAGAAAGAAAGAAAATTCGCATGTGGTGGCGGAGCCGGATATGGTCGTCCTCGATAGGCGTCTGACTGGAGGCGGGAAGAGGTGGCTGCGGGCCATCGGAAATCGCTGGAATCGCGACCCTTATCGCCTTATTAGAGAGGGGCAACTTGCATGGCGTCCTAAGCCGGACGCGGCGTGGCGCTGCGGCAAGTTTATCGGCCGCTTGTATCAGCGTACTCACGCTCCCTTTCATGGTCTTTAAACCGGCGCACTTAGCATGGCCCGTCATTATTTAACGGTGAGTAATAAAGTTGTACCACCAATTAGTCGACAGCGTGGAAGCACGCGCATCAACGACGCGGAGCCGGTAGCTGTACTTGCGTATCGTGGCCGACCTATCGCTGCGATATCTCGTTTCGATCGTCCGGCATAAAATCGGTAATCCGAGAATAATCGTTATTATGCCGATGCACGGCATAATCGATCATGCTTCGAGAAAATGGTTGATCGCTGCTTGCCAATTTACTTGACGTTCGATTGCTATGCCGGAAACAACTGTTTTCCATCGATCGACACAGCCATCGGGCATTGCTTCGAGAAAGATGTCTGGGGAGGTGCTAGGTGGTTACATGGGATCATTGTATGTTTGCTAAAACGCAGATCGGGTATCTTGTAGATGATAGGAATTGTGTATAGAAGAGTTCTTTTCTTCTACGCAGGAAAAGTATATATAATCGTGATTGATGTTGGTACAGTTGGATGTTGAGATTGAGTCGATTGCAAGGTAGCATGATCAGAGTTGACATGTGAATTTTGTCACACATTGCTATTAGGTTGTCCGGAAAGTTTCTTTCGTTTTATGAGGAAATAATAGACGCGCCATGTTTTTTGTTTTATATTGGTTTATTGAATTATACACGAACGTAATAATAGAAATATGACGAAATAGATCATACGTAATTTAATAAAACAATATAAAACAGGAATTGTTGTTCATCTATTATCATCTTATGAAACGAAAGAAATTTTTCGGATAACCTAATATTATTAAAAATAATAGAGAATAAAATGCAGTAAAGAAACATATGTGTAGAATATTGGAAGAACAGCTGATAGGATTAGGAAAGAAAAATTGCTGATAGAAAAAAAACTAAGCGTCGATCAAAATAAATAATGAAACTCTTTCATCGTTACTTTATAACAAAATAATTAATTTATTAATATAAATAAAGTACGCAAAATCAAAGTATTCTTTCCTTACTTAGAGTATTTTAGAGTGAATCAATATGTTTCTTTCTACCCAAATAAGAATTCTTTTTCTTCATTTTATTCATTGATAAATAATTATCGGATGTTTATCAAAACGCAGAACGAATATCAGACCGAGTTTCTGTTGCAGTTGATGTTGGTGTTCGATTTGAAGAAGTGGATCGGAAGTCTGCTAAAGTGAAGACAAGCAATCTGTGCGTATCCTCTGTGAGGATGATTTTTATTCAGACATTTTTATTCGGCCAGCGTAGGAATAAAATGGAACGGAAAGACAAACAGCAGCGGTCGCGTGTGAGTGAGCCACGGGAATGTAATTAATGAGCAGTTTGGCGGTCGGCCGGACAGCTGTCCCGTTTTTTTTTTCTAACCCAGCGATGGACGGAGTCGCGGTACCGAGAACAGCAGAACGAGAAACGTGAAAACCTTGCGTGGAAGCGGTCTAGAAGACGCGTCTTCGGACGCGGCGGAAGGAACAAGATGGATTGCCTGACACTACCGGACAAGATCAATTGAATTTCTATTTGGACGTAACCGAGACCCGTTTGCCTCTAACCCCACCTTCTTTATCCACCACCAAGTCCCCCTTACCGCGACAGCCAAACTCTAATTCTTCTTCTACCGGTTGTCCACGTCACGATAATTGTAGAAAGTGATCTACTGCAACTTGATTCCTTCGTCCCCTAACTGATTCGTCGGTTATTTAATAATAGTCATTTTGTTAATTTACAAATGCTGTTGAAATAGTTTCATTGATGTTTGGTATTTGATCTGGATTATAAATTTTAAATTGCAAACATGTACTTTCTTTATTAGATAAATTCTATATTAGATCTTCTTCTATATTACATATTAGATTAATTCCTTTATGTTTTTATTACGTTTATTATTACTCAATTCTTGTTAGTTTTGAAATATGATCTAATATAATCATTTTAAGTCTTTTTACCTATGGTGTGTTTGCAGGTGAAAGTTTATTTTCTATCCAACTGCGTTTTTCTATTATATAATTTCTGAGAAAAATATGGCAAATGCTGAGCAACTGTGATTTCTAGTTTTTTTAATAACTGCAGCATGAAGATTTGAAAATTGCAACAGGGTGAAGAACAGGTAATTACATTTATTATTAGTTTTGTTAATTCTTTTTAGTTTTGAAGCTAATATAATCATCTTCAGCATTTTTAACAATGGTGTGCTTGCAGGTGGAATTGTATTTTTTATCCAACTGCGTTTTTCTATTATCCAATTTGTGAGAAGAATATAGCAGATGGTAAGTAACTGTGATTTATAATTTTTTTAATAACTGCAGGATGAACATTTGAAAATTGCAACAGGGTGAAGAACAGGTAATTACGTTTATTATTAGTTTTGTTAATTCTTTTTAGTTTTGAAGCTAATATAATCATCTTCAGCATTTTTAACAATGGTGTGCTTGCAGGTGGAATTGTATTTTCTATCCAACTGCGTTTTTCTATTATCCAGTTTGTGAGAAGAATATAGCAGATGGTAAGTAACTGTGATTTATAATTTTTTTAATAACTGCAGCATGAAGATTTGAAAATTGCAACAGGGTGAAGAACAGCTAATTACGTTTATTAATAGTTTTGTTAATTCTTTTTAGTTTTGAAGTTAATATAGTCATCTTTATCATTTTTACCAATGTTGTGCTTGCAGGTAAAATTGTATTTTCTATCCAACTGCGTTTTTCTATTATCCAATTTGTGAGAAGAATATAGCAGATGGTGAGTAACTGTGATTTATAGTTTTTTTAATAACTGCAGCATGAAGATTTGAAAATTGCAACAGGGTGAAGAACAGGTAATTACAATTATTAATAGTTTTGTTAATTCTTTTTAGTTTTGAAGTTAATATAATCATCTTTATCATTTTTACCAATGTTGTGCTTGCAGGTGGAATTGTATTTTCTACCCAACTGCATTTTTCTATTGATACACAATTACTGAGAAAAATATGGCAGATCAGTGAATAACCGTGATTTCTGTTTTTTTTTTTTTTTTTAATAACTGGAGCATGAAGATTTGAAAATTGCAACAGGGTTAAGAAAGGGCAGCAAGTATAATAAATATAAGTAAGCAGCGTAGAATCTTGATAAAACTTGGTATAATGCGTTATATTACCAGTAAAAAATCATGACACGACAAGAAATCAATCTTTGCGGAACATTATTTGCAGATATCAAAGTAACCAGACCTGCAATTCGTTTCAATCTCTAAGAACCCGGAGAACGTAGGTGATTGTGCTAATAACTCGTTCGACAATTTCGCTCGAATAAACAGTTTCTGCAAGATATAAATAAAAAGGTACGAGTATTATATTCCTCAACTATGGTGAGATAGCCGAGTGATAATAAATGGGTTTGAAAGTAGCTGCCTAATTACTTCCTCGGACACCGCACGAACTCGCGATGCAACCGTTGATATTGCTACGTACTTTTTCCTTTTTCCTGAGCCCCGCGCTGGCTACCGGTTTTACAGCGACCGTTGAATTTAACTGTCTATTAATTAATGCGGGCCGATTAATTTCCGTCACGGCATAAAAACGCAGTTCCATGGAAAATTATGATGGCGCAAGGTCTCGCCTCCGCGCCATTTCCCTACGATTCGTATGTCATCGAACCATCGTTCTACAGATCCATGTGAAAAATACCGACATGTTGCGGGTATTTCGTTTCGGGAAACTAGAAAAGAGGGTAAGTTGATTTGCATACTGTGCAGTCCTCTTTCTATTTTTTCCTTTCTTCCTTCACCGCTTTCTTTTTCTTCTTTCCTTTCTTCGCTTCTCTTTCTTCCCTTTATCCTTTCCGTTTGCTTGTATTTCTTCCCTCTTCTCCTTTTTTTCTTATCTTTCTCCTACTCTTGTTCCTTTTCTTTCGCATGCTCTTTCCCCTTCTTTTTCCTCTTTTATTTCTCTTGTGTGTCTCGCTTCTCTTTTTTCCTTCTTCCCCTGCTTACATCATTTTCTTCCTTCTCTTTTCTTCTATTTCCCACTTCTTTCTATCTCCTTCGTTTCTCATCTTCCTTTTCTTCTTTTCCTCCCCGTCTTGATATTTTTGTTCTACCACCTTCCCGCCCACCCACATATATTCCTCCAAGTACGTGGAGAAATCTTTCATATTCGTAAAAGTATATGAAGTGTAAGTAAGATAGAGAGGCAGGTTTGTCTGCTGATTCATTGATACCAGTATATGTTTTCAGAGTAAAATAAAATTGTTTACAAGCTGAAAAATAAACCTCCAAGGACGTGTTTGCTTGATGTCTACAATTCACCCTGTACGTAAATATCCATCAAATATTTCACCACATCCTGTACAAGTACAGAGCTAGAGGGAATTAAGCTAAAGCACGTAACAACTGCGTTAAATCAAATTCAACGTTGGTAAGTTTCATTCAAGTAAACAAGAGTTGGCGATACTGTCAGAGAATCATCTAGAATAGCTTCTTCGAGTACATCAACCGCGACTGGCCATTAAAATACCGGCCTTGATAACTGGTAGCATGGTCACCCAGTTTTACGTCATTCGGCGATTTTTCGCGGTGCTTCGTTTCTTTCCACAGTCTGGTATCACTCGCCGCGAGCGGATTTTCGCGGTCAATAACCGATTGTGGTATCGTTTGAACCGCGATACGCGTTCGCCAGACTTGGTTTATTCCTTGAAACGACGATTGTGAAAGTTGTTGCGATAAGCAGCGAGAGTGGTTGGAAACGAAGTACAAAATACTCTGCACGATATTACGCGAAAGCTGTGATAATTTAAACAGCTCTCACTGTCTGCGAATACATAGCTCATAATGAAATGAACATATTGAATAACGTTAATATAATATTAAATAGTCGCTAACTGATATTAAATAACAAAATATTACATTTCCAGGGATTAATACTGAAATGAGGATGAGTATGAAATAAAAACTTGGCAGAAACTTAATAGAAAGGAATAATCAAAATTTAGTATGAAGTCCTGTATTATTTTTTGCTGTGTCTATGAAATAAGGTAAATACGACGCCGCCATAACGTTATGCTCTAATGTAACACATGCTACCATAATAAACTTCATTACACTGATGTCTTTCAAATGACCAGGGTACAGCGTGAACATGGAGCAGCAAAGGAACATAAGCGCGCAACGCGAGCATGACGTCGACATAAACGCCAGAGAGGGCAAACAAAATTTTCAAAAGTTATATTCTCATGATCTCCTACTGATCTGAAATAAGAAATTACTTTGATTTATGTACCCCCTAAAGTTCTTCGTTCCAATAGTATAATACTCTTTTCTTTTGCTTCTGAAACAATTGTAATTTCCTAGTATATTCGTGTCCTTTTGCCAAAGTAGGAAAGCTCGTTTGAAGCGAAAACCGCGGAAAGTCGCCGGCATGCACCAGGCAACACGCGGTTCAATGTATCATTAGGTAGTCATTGCGATCACCGTGGGTCCCGTTGGTACACGCACGATCCGACGGACACGTAGGTAAGCCATCCTGGCTTCATTCACGTCAGATGCGAGGCGACCACGTCATTTATCTGCCAACCATTCCGGCTAACGATGCATTGCCGGTTTGTTGGTCGAGCGTCCTGGTATCCTCGTGTTCCCTGCACGAGCTGCGTCTGGAATTTCCATCTTTTTTTATGATGCCTCTCAAACAATTCTTTTGCACTTAAGGTAATATCAATTTAATTTGCATTTGCGCAATTTCCTACCACTATTCATACAATTATTATGTTTCCCTATAGGAGAGTACGTGGAGGTTAATTATGAGCAATTTCTATGAAGACCAGGATTCCTTGTATTTATGCTAATCAACACGGATCATGATACTTGAAACCAAATTTGTTGGATCTTTGAGTACATATACATGTATATTAACATTAGATCTTGCAATATTAAAAGTGCACTTTTGCAACCAGGAATTATTTATTTACAAATGCTGTTACATGTTATATATTTTTTGTAAGCAGTTTTTTAAACAAATACAAGTGATATTTTGTCGCATGCATAATTCGCTTTCAAGGAGCAAAAGATTCAATGAAAGTAGAAAATCTGTAATCATCTGTAAGCTATTGATGTAGTTTAATTTCTCTAAGAAGTACGTTTCTCTGAAAACGTCTGGATATTTTTATCTAAAGTAGTTTCCAGGATATGACGACTTTATAGAGTTACACTGAACTTTCATGATCTTTCTCACTCCTTTAAACCGAATCATGAATAATGTCTACTAGAATAATGTCTTGCATCTGTTAATGGTATCGTCATTCTGTAAAAAGTTAATCAAAATCGGTGTTTTTTAGTTATCGGTGTTAACTGGGTAATTTTAAAACTTGCCTTGCGTCGGCCCTGACTTTTAACATATTGTCATGTTCTCTCTCTTAAAGCTTTCTATCTTATTCACCTTGTGGTTTTGTACTTTACCACCTGAATTTATTTCCATATAATATCCTGCCATGCCAATTCATCTGCGTTTAATATTTCCTACAACAAATCAGGTGCAAGTATACGAATTAAAAACAACAAACGCTTATTTCATAGTTGCAGGCAAATTTTACTGCTCGTTCACACCAATGCGCAGCGTCCACGTTGCCTTTCAGTATCTTTCAGAAAGATACGAAGAAGAGACTCTTAGCGTCTTATCTCTGTCGTACGTGTTGAAGGAAAAACAGTGAAATAGTTTTTGTTGAGACCCATGGCACAGTTCGCTAATTGCGCTAGAGGATATTTAAGGTGCGTGTAAAATTTGGGAGTGGCACGTGGTGGCGCGCGCGGCCGTGCGAGAGGGTGGAAGCGCGGTCGTCTCTGCCGGCGACAGAGGAGCCCGGTCGCTTCCGGAACACGCGAAACTCTCATTAACTTCGTCCGGGCGCGATATTGTATTGCGCTTTAAAGTCGTTCCACGCTCCTTGGAGCGGAGACGCCGGCTGCGAGCGGCGGCAGCAACGACTTAAAAAAAGTTCCAACCACGGAGACCGGAGTTTAATGGGTGCCACCACAAACGACAACGTCGATACTCTTCAAGGAAGGACGATGAGCGAATTTCAAACGCTTCTGCATCGCAAAACTATCCACTGCAGTCGTACGATATTTCATAAGATTCGTTGTTAACTGATAAAATTCCCTGCTATGCGTATGATTGTCCTGTGTATCAAATACGATTCACGAAGATCTCACGACGAATATTTTATTGGTAAATATTCTTATTTCTTACATTTTGTACCTTTTTGCTTCTGTACACTAAGCGGTAATGGGAAATTTTCAAACGCTTCTATGCTGGCAACAGCATGCACTGAAAGCATACGATATTTCATGTAATATTTAGTGATATTGTGTTTTATGTCCGTTTCTATGCATTGCATTCAATCTATTGGGTTGGCAACTAAGTGATTGCAAATTTTGTCATTAGGTGGCATTGACAAATCCGCAATCACTTAGTTGCTAACCTAATATATCGTGCACACGAATAATCGTCGTTTGGTATTTTATTTATTATGTAGCATTGGAAAATGATGAATAAATTTCAAGCTGTAACGAGGATGGTGAGTGGAATTTTGTTTTTGAATTGCAGAAATATTCGCTGGAATTTGTCAATATCTAATTGTATCCATTATAAAGTGACATTCTACACATGTAGTTACTTCTGAACATGAATAATCATAACACGTACGATTATTTACAAGGTTTTCAGCCTTTCTTCTACACCGATTATAAGTGTTCACCTTACAACCGAATAATTTGCAAGAATTTCGCAATCAACTGCTACTTTTGCGTGCACACTTTGGTATGGCGTGCAGGCGGATCAATATAAAATATTGAAATTATTACACGGTCTTCTTTATTACGAGTAACACCTTTGCCGACATCAATTACGTTCATACATATTATGCGCATTAATTTTATTTCCGCCCAGCCGATTCCGCTACTGGTAATTCTGCGCAAACGAGATTAATGTACATTAATTAAAGATGGGTGAGGGGAGGGGAATAGCGCGATAAAAGGACGTACCGTACAAGAACCGAACTAAAAAGCAAGCCTTTGTGATATTGAGCCTGGCGTGCCAGTTTGATGATGTCTGGAAACCTCGATAGGGATCCTATCTATATAGTTGCATACACATTACGCCTGGTAAACGATTTTACGTTAAAAGTGAACACATTATTCTAATAAAGCAGACCTGTGAGTATCTTGTTAACGTAGCTGCGGTGATAAATGCACGATAGCATGCGCTTTGATTTATGCCTTGTTTGCGTAATTGTTCTGAAGTTGTAGCATTAAAAGAATAAAATTAATTCCGCTATTGTATTCAAATTAATTTCACTCTTCGTTCTTTCGATTTATACGGAAAATATTCTTTCACCAAAGAAAACTTTTAAATTTTAGATCGCAAAATGTGATATATATACAATGTGACACACAGTAGCTCACGAGACAATTTTTATCAACATATTGCGTTCGTTATAGGAAGCTTTTTCGAACTTCGATTATATTGATAAATTTGAAGCTAATTTGAGAATGTACATTGTAGGAATTAAAATATTAACCTCCTGAACGCTATGACCATTCGATTTAGGTTAAAGGTGGCGTGACAAAAAAGACGTATGGATATTATCCACCTGACATTCTGACGATTTCGTTGAAACGAAGGAAATTAATTATCAAACTGGCAAACCAAAGCGGAAAGCAAAGTGTGTAGCGGACTACAATGCCTCGATGGTCGCAGTTGATAAAATCGATATGATTTTGTGTCCACTTCGCTGCGTTCTACACATAGACACTACACATAGATAGTGTTTTTCAAATTGCTCTTCGTTTTCTATTTCGAAACTACATTTTGAGGTTAAAGATTCTAAAGAAATTCAAGGGTACAGATCGACATGTTAAAAGGAGTATCTGATAATCTATTATATATATATTTCATCTATTTTATATCTATATATATTATATATTATAGTCTATTATAAAATCTTTCAAAAAGATTCTAACTATATTATTGTTCATTAATCTATCAATCTGTAAAAATTCTAATTTCGGTTTACTCGTATAATGTACGTTTACACGACTAGAACCAACAATATAAAACTATTATAATCCATGTCATTGTATCACGCCAAATTAAGTTACTGAAAATTCTCAACGAGAATTGATTGTAAATATTCTAATAAATAAAAAAAAAAACTTCGCTGCGTACATAAAGGATATAACCTAACAAACGCGAGGATGGTACCACGCTGGGGGTAGCCACCTACATGTTAGTATAACTACTAAAAAATTCGACCTAATGTCCAAATTGGACAAATTGTGAATATAAAGAAATAAATAATAAAAAAAAGCACAAAATGGTATAAAAAATATTTTTTCCTTGCTATATATAATGCATATATTCTCTACATAAGTGCTAATAATAAAACAGGAACATTTGAAAATTTTCATCCGCTTCTTGTAAAAGATATTTTGCAAAAATACCACCACGCAGAGTGGAGGCTAAAGGAGGAAGAGTTCATTCGGACGACCTTCCATTTCGGTTAATGGAGAAGCATTCCCCTGCATGCTGCGTGACTAAAGAAAATAATAAACATTCTTCACGAAACATAATCGCAGAACCGACTCGCGTTACCAATGCAAAAAATGTATCATTGGCTTATTATCGAACCCTGCTTTCAGATTTACCATACAATACAAAATTGTTAAATTTTCAATTTAAAAGATATAATTTCAAACTTTGTTATTGTCCATGTCATTATTGCTTAATGAAATAAATGGTTATTACGGCTTTTCAGGTCACTACGTGATTTATTTTAGTCACAATCGATATATTTTTGCAATGAAAATTCAGTCCGCTCAACTTGCGTTCTTTCGCAAAAAATACGCAGCCCACGGTGCCTCTTTGTAAAGAGTGGACCGTGCATAGCGCTCGCCTAACGTCGGACAACGCAGCGCTCAAAGGGCTACGATATCTAATTACAAAATATTTGGATTGCAACGCTCAAAATCTTTCCTAAGCTATCTTAGCCGTCCAACTAGTACTTCACGAGGAATCACGAATTTTGCCTGAAACTCTCATTCCACCAGCCCTTGAAACCCTTCAAACCAAAGTACACGAGTAACCCAGTATCAATCTCTACATTAACCCAGCAAATCCACAGTCCTCGAGGACCTGAATAATACGAGCCACCCCTAGCCACTTCCTTCACCCTTACCACTAAAATTCGCGATCCCCTCGAAAACCATCTTCGCCAAGTTTCTTCTCTCGGCTTTAATTTCCAATATCGAACAGTTGGATCTTTGAGAGTGGGAAAGATCAGCGGCACCGTGGTGGCGTCGCTGGACCATCATCGTATCAATGCGCCTTGGATTGACAGTGCCGCCGGTGATAAATGATATTTCCAGCGGTCCCTCTTCCCCGTGGTAGTTCCGCGTTCGCCGTCGATCCACCCCTGCTGAGAGAGAGCTGGATCGGGAAGAGGGTGCCTCAGACCGCTCGCAGTCTCAACAGACAGCGCCGAGAGAGAGACTATGAGAGAAGATATCCGCGGTGAGAAGTAAACACGTTATACAAACGAATGCGGGATCGATAGCGTTACTCGGAATCCCGTGAAGACGTACTCGTCTCCTCTTACTTCATTTCTCCTCTCGTCTTGTTTCCTCTCTCTGTTCGTCGTTCGGGACGTGCTTTTTCCAGTGCGACTGTCTTCTCTTTCGACGAATAGACTCTCTTTAGATATCGCAGGATACTAGTCCGCGGGGCACTTGATGTTCTGTGATCAATAACGTTATATTGCGATGTAATTCTCCGATTTATCGAGGAAAATGATTTACTTGCAGCACGTAGACATTTCCGACGGCAGTGTAAGTGGAGATCGTTGTCGGCGGTGGGAGAGTTGCAGGCAATGAGGTTAATCCTTGCTGTAGTCGGCGGGGTGAATTGCGTTGTTACAAACTGCAAATGAAACATCCGAACTTTACAGGTTTATTAATATTTTCGAAAGGATATCTTGGTCATTTGCTTTATTCATTCTTCATTTTATGTATTTGGTAAGTGTGTGTATATATGCATGTGTGGAATAAGGGAATGTCGTTTACAGTTTTCAAAGATTTACTGGAAAGGTCTTGATGGAAAAAAACTACGTTTCCTGGATGAAATAATAAACTTTGACACTTTAGGATACATAAAAAAATACAGAATGTATAAAAAGATTGTTCTTTCCGACAAGACTTATTAGGTAGGTAATTGTAGGGATTCGTTGAAAGAACAAATAAATTTTCATACGAAATTACGAATTTTATGTACGAAATTTCGAAAAAATAAACACGGAAAAATACCGTAAAATCATTTAGGTATCCGGCTAAATTATACCGAGCGAGAAGATTGACGTCGACTTGGGTTATACGTTTATTGAGCAGTAGCCATTCATCGTAAATTCCCCATGACAAAGTCTCTTTCATAAAAGTTCCATGTTCACAAATTAGTACGGTCGTATTAGGAGTATTTAAATTTTAAAATCCTCAGAGGAAGCAATACTGTTATACGCACTTCAAGAAAATGAGATTTCGACATAATTCAAATCCCTGGAAACAGGAAATAATAAAAGTACTTAAGAGTCGAGGAAGTAGTCGTCGACTGATAGGTATAGTAGGTAGCAATATTTACTCATTTCATTATAACCTTTCGAATAGTCTCTTGGGATTTCTCGTACAACAGAAAGGTATGCCGCGCCATAATCGGACCTCATACCTGCGTTCGATGTTATTAAATTCTGGGAAGCTTGTTAAACGCGTCGGTTCTGCAGCCTGGGAAGCCAACAATGAAGTGGAATCGTGTCTTAACGTGACGAATTGATGCTACCTTTTTCCGCACTCTTTCCAAGAAAAATTATTTTAAAACATAGGCCTTGCTGAGTTTTTCAAATCATTAGACAGATACTTTCTAATACGATAGAACTTCGTTTATGTTTGTTTCTTCATTTCAGTTACAACAAACTACAAGAAAACTGTTGAGAAAAATATTAGGTTGGTATGACCACTAGTTCCTACGTGCAAAGTTGGTATGACTCCTAACGATGCTCTTTTGTTTTTGGCGTCCGCTACGTGTTAATTATCTGAGTGTATTTTTTATATAATGTTTATTTTTTTATTTTTATTTTTTATATAATGTTTATTGACCAGTAGATGAGTATTACATGCGTATGTTGTTTACAATAAACAATGAATTTCGGTTGTAGGGCGATTTAGGCAAAAGTACCGATACGTGACGGTACGACATAACCATACAATGATTACCTCAGTGTATCCGGTGTGTTCATATGGCTGTGCATGGTGGTGAAATACAGAATATAAAAACTGAATCTGTGTAAATCTATTAAACATCGAAATCCAAACCCTATTTAATAACAAAAACGAATGAATTTCCACATTTTAACATTGAAGATAATTATCCTCTAAATCGTTTACGACAAGAAGTCTAAGCTCGAGCAGATTAATGCACAGTAGTACTAGATTTATACGAAGTTTGTAGTTCGATCTTCTCAGGCTTGGGCAAATTAGAAATTTGGGAAGAATTTTGAGCATCGTTTTCTCTAACAATCACATCTGTAAAAATGTATCCATTTACATAGGTTGTTGAAATCAAAGTAGACGTATAACTGCACAATGAACGTGACAAAGGGTATCGTATTTTGCTCCAGTTTCCTGTTTCTTTGACCGAGAGATCGGCCGCCCTTTGAACGATTGCTCAGCAGTTTTTCCGTCCCGCCCCGTAACGCCCGCTTTCCTCTAGTTCGCTGCCATCAAACCCTTGGCATGCTACATGCAGACCACCATTTTGAACTTTCTAATATGTGTGCAACCACCTTCCATATTCTAATAGCACTGTCATTTGATTTTAAACAATTTTTACCGCGTATTTTCAACCCTCGTTCATGCGGTATCTGTGTCAAGCCTTTAAGCTTTTTTAAATAAGAGAATCTCGGTGGAACGTACTGTGCGTGACAAACAGCGAAGTTTCAGGCGAACAGGACTATAAAGTTAGTTGTGCAGCAACGCAAACAAAATATAAATCAATCGAACAATAATAGAGACCGTCTGGCTTGATCCCAATATTCCCAATTTTCCCAAATGGTCACAAACGCCGCCCTTGCTAGCGGTGAAAATTCCGTCCCTTTCGAGGAAGGTACACGAGGCGGACAAGGGCACACATATGTTACCCTCGGAGATGCCGCGCCATTTCACGCAATACGTAGCCCCAATTTAATTTGTCGTGCGAGTGAGAATCCTTATTCAAAGTAACTGGTTCGCCCCATGTCCCATTGCACAGATGTACGCACACACCGCGATTCAATGCTTCTGCTCCGTTAATTTCCTAGCAATGCAAACGAATATTCTATCGAAGCTTTAATTTTCATTTCGACGTGATGTGTATCGTATCTTCGATTATCTTGCGAGCAAAAGATCATCAGCGATCGTGCTTGAGCGAAACACCCTGCCGATAATTTTTAATTCTAATGGAAATTAATTTAGAAATTGCTTAATTGTAATGTTAGGTTGGCAACTAAGTGATCGCGGGTTTTATCATTAGGTTGGTAATGGCAAAATCCGCAATCACTTATTTGCCAACACAATATTTCTTTCGGTGTGTTTATTGGAAAAATCCGACTTTGAAACTTATTGCTACTTAATGGAAGAGGAAAAGGATGAATTAGGTGATTTTTGAGATATTTAGGACGAAATATTTCCTCAAAACTGATTCCAAGGAATGAATTTTTACTTGTGATTCGAATTAACCTATCGATGGGAATTCAAAAATTGTAATTGAATAAATAGTACTTAAATGAGTAAATAAAATTATAGAACGTTTTAGTGTACAATATTCTACGCCAAAGACTGCATTGAAAGGATAAATATTGTGTTGGCTGCCAACCTAATAGAAACGACTAATCCATCGTTACGTCATTTCCCATTACTGCGATATATATCGTAAACGTATTATCGCAAGCGTAGATTTAGTGAGAATTCGAATCACGTGAACCTGTTTGCAAGCGAAAGATCATCGGCGATCATTCTCGAACGAAAAAAGCCCCGAATTCTCTTTAATTTTACAAAAATCCTCTTTAATGATTGGTATGCACGTTATGAATCTCGGTGGTGTAAAATAAAAAATTCGGAATTATTGGGTTTCGGGAATGGTTGGTACGTCACATGCTTCGATTGGGAGGTTAGGTACGTAAGCTTTTTCACATATAATTAATACCTTGAACCGTTGGGTCCTGCGTAATTATCGTCACAAGGTTTTTGACGAGGCACGGCGCATGATCGGAAATCTTAATTGCACAGTAGATTCGCGGATAAACCTGGATGTCTTCCTATTGACAGTGAAGCAAGGAGAATCTCGTGGAAGGAAGGAGAAGAGAAGGAAGAAAGGAAAGAAGGGAAAAAAGCGCACAGGTTCTTATTTACAGCAGGACCTCGCCAGACATAGCATTAAGCAAACTACCTGAACGACACCTGGGATGACGTATTGCAGCCAAAGTGCGCTGTCTTTATATTTTATGAGTCCGCTTCATAAATAGCAGCGTCCCTTAACAACCGAGCAGCTCGAAGACACGCGCCTCCCCACGCGTTATCCCCACCCCTGTTGTCGTCGAAGAGGAAGAAGAAGCCAGAACTGCAGGCCACGGTGTGTTCATTTTTACGTCGCTAGTGTCGCCCGCGCGTTTTCAACGATGCAACACCATGAACAGAATTATTGCCAGCTGTTGCCGTTGTTTTTGCGCCAGCCAGGTATACCAAGGGACGCAACGTTCACTCGAAACGAACGTTACGTTCCAAAAATTTCTCACGACAATGAGTAATAAAACTTTCACTCGTCACCCTTAATTTCGTTTTTTCCGGAAATCTGTTCCGGACTTGACCTGCTCCAAGGTTGTACAATTACTTTAAACGTTCTCTGGAAACATTTTACAAGGCGTAACATGTCATTTGGAAGTTTTGACATTTTTATTGCTCTTGGGGTTAGGGACTTTAAGGTTGGTCGGTGCTAAGCCACCGATGGTCAAGCATCGACATATAGTTAAATCAAGTTTTAACGGTTATTTAGAATTGCACTTTTGATTTTTAATGTTGCTAAAAATTGCTCGAATTTTAAGAGTAGTCTCGGATAGAGTTTTAACATACTAATTTCTGAATCCTAAGAATCTTCCATTTTTTACTTTTCATTCAGATACGCTTTAAATCATCCGTATCATTTATTTCATCATTCCAAGAGTCCTCAAGTAATTATTTTGGAACACCAAAAATCGAAAAGGCAATTCGATGCAGGAATTCTTCAATGGAATCCAGAATTCTTGGCTATTTCATCGAATTCAAAATTCCTATGGAATATCCTGCCTCGAATTGTCCACTTGACCAACGAACAAGATTTCCATAACGTCTCGCCGACCGAGAACATCACTTTTCCTTTATCTAAAATCTCGCAATCCCTCACGCGTCGCTTAAGCTTTCATTAACGACGAGCCTGATAGCAAAGGTTACCGCGAGCGAGGAAAATTAAGTCAGTAGGTAAAATTATGGTTTGCGTAACGTTCTTTTGACCCTCGGTTCCTTCCCACAAGTATCGCCCTTTGCGGATTATTATTTATTATCATCATAGCCATTTCTCTGTCGAGCACGCGAGCCAGGATTCGAGCTCTCCCAGCATCATTTGCGTGTTGGTGTGCGTGAAAACGTGTCTATATACACAAAAGGTCTGCTTGTACTCGTGTGGACGCGTGTCCATCCCGATCAGATGGCCGGATTCCCCGTTGATTTGGTCACCACGTCGAACGAAACATCAATCACTTTCTTTCGGGGTTGCTTTACTATTTATAGTTTGTTCGCATGGTCGTCTATTATCTTCAGTAGACGATAATTGTTTCGAAGCGGGACCCTTAACCATAAGTTGATCATTAGCGTCTGCTGCACTATTGTATCTCACTTAATCCTGGTTTTAGCCTGGCAAGGTGTTCGAATCGAACGAGATTTTTTAATTCATTTTGTAATTCAGGATATATCAGTGTGACTGTTTTAATTAAACTATTTGTCTATAAGTTGGAAACTCAATGGAATATTAGGACGCTTTAAGACAATTGAATTAATATTGTTAGTAAAACTTTACAGGTTAGGAATATTTTATGTTTTATTAATTATTAATAAATTAGTAAGTTATTCTACAATTATTGTAACTGATTTTGATACATTATTTATTTATTTTATTTATTATTATTTAATCCGTGCCTTTCGGCTTTACACGTCGTTTACCTATTACGCTTTCATTACACTCTATGTGATTTTGACATAAAGACACAAAATTAAAAAAATAAATCTCACAAATTAACGAAAACAAATCCACACATGTAACCTTCACGCTGCGAAAACAAACCTGCCCGCAGGTGACCACTAACAATTTAACAATTCTTAACAACGATTTAGGCAGATACCTGGGCATGAATCTGGACAGGAGATTAACATGGACACAACATATCATAGACAAATCGAAGCAACTCAAGGATAAACTTAAAAAATTCTACTGGTCCACAAGCCGATCTTCTAACCTAAGCACGCAGAACAAAGACCATGAGACCATAATA
Source organism: Bombus terrestris (assembly GCF_910591885.1). Lineage (NCBI taxonomy): Eukaryota > Metazoa > Arthropoda > Insecta > Hymenoptera > Apidae > Bombus > Bombus terrestris. Next base: position 3,185,421 of record NC_063286.1, read on the forward strand.
AAACCTGTCTGGACTTACGTAATCCAACTATGGGGAACAGCAAGTAATGCCAACATTGAAATAATTCAACGCTTTTAATCGAAAAGGCTAAGATCCCTAATAAATGCATCCTGATATGTTACCAACAAAGCAATACATGGCGATCTCAAGATATCCACAGTCAAAGAAAAAATAACAAAATGTGGTAATAGATATATCAAAAGAGTCAACAAACATCGAAACCCTTTAATTACTAAATTACTTAATACGTCGGATCAGATCCAGAGGCTAAGTAAACACTATCCATTAGATCTAAGCACTAGATTCAACTAGATATTTCTAGTAAGTAATATTTATTTATTTACAATATTATTATTTATAAATTATACTTACTTATAATAAGTTAATAAGTTCATTACTTATTACTGTAACTTATTATTATTACTTATTTGTAACTTATTATAAATAATTAGCCATGTCACTGCGCCACGCCAGAGAAACTTACTCAAAATTCTCAATGCGAGAATTGATTGTAAAGTACTTGTAAATAAAAAAAAATGTCGTTTACCTATTACGCTTTCATTACATTCTATGTGATTTTGATATAAAGACACAACATTAAAGAAATAAATCTCACAAATTACATGTTATCGAGTTATTCTACGTGACGTGAAATCATAAAATTGTGGGAAAAAACTTCATAACCTGCAACTCGCAACTTGTTATTTCATTAATATTACTAGTTGACAAGTTATTTCCTAAAATTCCCCAGAAATGAATATAATTTTGAAGACAGAGTCGTATAGCTGTCAGTCCAAGGATTTAACGAATAATAAAATATTTGAAAAAAATTACTAGCTGTTAAATTTACAGTTCCGATTGTAATTTCAAAAAGGATGGCAGAGGAGAGGTTCCGGTACGGTCGATGCATTCAATGAAGGTAGCTGAGCCTACTTTCATAATTCTTCAACTTTTCCTCGACCTTTCCTTTCCTTGTTTGCCTGGTCGAAAATGCGCCGGAACGAAAGTGGGATTAATGAAAATACAGAAGGTGAACGAGGGCAGAAGAGACGTGCTAAATGCACGTGTATATAACAGTAAAGAGAAGAGGGAAAGAAAGAGAGAGAGAGAGAGAGAGAGAGGGGGTTCAGAGGGTTGATTAATCGTCGCCGGTCAGGCTTCTAGAAAGAGACGTCACTCGCAAGACTGCTTGCGTCTAGCTTTGCTACGCTCTTTGTTTACCAGCTCGAAATATCTATTTTTGGTCTCCTGCTTTCTTTCTCTAGAAATATTGTAAAATATCCTTAAAAAATTTCCAAAGTCTAACTATGGACATTTGAATAAAAATTTAATGTAACCTAAAAGTCACTTCCTTTCAATTACACATCACTCAAACTAACCTTTACTCTAATAGCATCTTGTACTTTACTTCATCAAATAAAGACTACAGGGAGAAGACACGCTAAGTCAGATTTTGTATTTTTTATAAGGATAGGATTATAAAATTTAGCTACCAAAATTATCTTCTCCTTTGATTTAGAAGCTAAACGTATTTATGCTTTTACTTTACTGCATCTTATAAAGACTACAGGGAGAAGACACAATAAGTTAGATTCTGTATTTTTGACAAAAATAGGATTACAAAATTCAACTAGTAAAATTATCTTCTCCTTTGATTTAGAAGCTAAACGTATATATGCTTTTACTTTACTTCATCAAATAAAGACTACAGAGAGAAGACACAATAAGTCAGATTTTGTATTTTTGATAAGGATATGGTTACAAAATTCAGTTAGCAAAATTATCTTCTCCTTTGATTTAGAAGCTAAACGTATCTATGCATTTTTATTCTATACAAAATTCTACAAACATTGCTCGTCGTATTTAATCACAAAATGTGTTTAAACGTTGCCTGTCTCAATAATCGTACCTTTGACTTCTGCAAAACCTGCTCAACTTAATAATTTACAATACTGAGATCTCTGACCTTGAAACATTTATAGAGGATGATTGAATGGATTGGTGCTTGTACTGATAAGACGAGTTGATGTTTGTGTCGCCAAATGTATTTTAAAATAATTAGAAATATTTAATACAGAAAAGACCGCACGATACAAATCAACAGTAAATACTAACCTACAATTGATTCGCTAAAGACTGATTACTGATCGTTTTAACTGAACGTCGTTTGTTTATTTCTATCGATCGAGGGGAAACCAGAAACTTAGAATTTGAATTGGCTCGACGGTTGCTTGTAGTGGCGACGCTGTCTTTTCCGGAGTTTGTTTACAATTATATTTCGTACATCCTAACGTTGTTAATACCGCGAGGCAAAACAACATAATTCAAATCGTTCTTCGATTCACGTGCCGTTACAAACTGCTTTAATTTTACATTGGGTCAGCCTTCCAGAAATTCGTCAGGTGAAACTAAAATAAATAAATCAGCTAGCTCGTATCTATCATGTTTTCCTCTTGCAATCTTGGTTCCTGTTTAACCGCTCAAACTTGGTTTATCAGTTTATTCAATTTTCTCAGTATATCTCATGAGATGCGAAGTCAATGGTATCGCTCGATGACGATATGACGACTCGCTGCACGCCGTCCAAGGGACGTGCACACATGGCAACGACATTGTGCGAGGTCGGGTGCTAGGGGAGCCAATATGGATTTTGTGTGAATAGTGTTAATAGTGGGAGGGGATTGTGGCACAGATCGGAAAGCGAATGCGTACATCGGGGGTGGCCTTAACTCTGAATCAAAGGGCAGCTGATAGAGGCGAAGTGGCAAGCTCCCCTGCGGTAGCCCCGATGTACTACGGTAGGTGCAACGTTGGGTACGAGGGTTGTTTGGTCCTGTCCCTTCCACCTCCACCCGGATACGCCTGCGTCCACGTGGTACAATAATAAACCGGTAAAAGTTTGCCGGGGAGCCCCTTTTTGGCACACGTAGAACCCCTGTATACCATAAACGGTCGAAATCGTCACAGGGACAAGATCGTTTCATTTCATTGGAAGTCAGCTTAGAGTCCACCTCTCAGTGCTCACTATCTCAGTGCAAAACTATTCTGAATGGTGAACGTAGCTCGCAAGGAACGTGTCGTCGTTCTTGCTCGTCCAGTTTACTTTCTGGTGAAATTAAAAGCTTTGTGTTAATCATTAGTGAACGTTTATCGGTGATCCAGCGAATGTCTTGACGGTCTGTTGTGTATAAGTGGCGTACGAGATCTATCGCCTTGTTTCGAGTGCTCCAGTCAGTGCAATTCGAAGAATCCTCATTGTTATATCAGTGTTTTGAGTACATTTAGTCGAACACTATGGCGAACACAACATTCGGTTGTGACGCCAATTTCGGTAACGGTGACGCAGACATGTGGTTTTCCCAGTCATCCACCAACGAACAACGTGAATTGCCCGAACAAAATGCATATCAACCAGCACAACAGCAGATATATCCAAATCCCAATTACAATCAAAGGGCCAATCAGGATGTTTCAGCCTCAAACAGCCTCTTGGAAACGCTGTTACGCCAAGGAAGAGAGGCAAACGGCCAAAATAACGTCAATTCTGACGAGACAATGGAAACAGACGTTAGAGGACAGAATGTGTCCAATATTCCCAGTCAGTCTGTTCCGTACGCACCACCATCTTCGAATAACAGAATGTCTCCTATGATTGTTTTTGTACCGAACACTCAAGAACAAGTTCCACAGCGAGAAATTCAAAATGGATTCTTTCAGAACTACCAAGGTTATCATACACAACAACATTCTAACAACGTAGCCTCCCCTATGATGGTAGGCGTGCAACACAATCACGCAGCTTACGCGAATGCTCGAGCTAATGGAGAGCGCAGCCCTATCGAAAATATGAGATTGGCGGACGAGCATGAGCGCCGCAACGTGCAATATGCCTGGATGAAATCATATTCTAACGGTTTGTAGCGAAATTTTAATTATTAATTATTTGATATTTGCGTATAACGTGATTCTGTAGAATTTTCATATTACTTTTTCTATGAAAATTTTCAAGTAGAGGGTAGTCTGCATAGCTTGAAATTTGTCCAATCTCATGCAATTTCTTTATAGTCAAAATATTTAAATATTATTCAAGGTAGTCGCGCGTCTACTGAAATATTATAAAAAAAAATTTTTTATAACATTTAATACTTAATATTACTTATAATATTTAATACTTAAATATTATAAAAAATTTTTTATAATATTTAAGTATATTATATTACATTGACCCCTTAACCTACGATTTACGTTCGAGAATTTTCGGCCGAAGGCGTAAACAATCTCGCGCAGCCTTCCAGCCATTCGCACGACTTATGTACTTCGTACTACTGCGGGCTACGCCCGTAGTGTTTACGTTTGGCCCGGTCATCGTATTACGGACTATGCCCGTGGTGTTTACGTTTGGCCCGGTCATCGAACTACGGACTATGCCTGCAGTGTCTACGTTCGGCTGGTTCATCGCACTACGGGCTATGCCCGTAGTGCTTACGTTTGTCCCGATCATCGTACTACGGGCTCTATGCTCGTATTTACGTTTGGCCCGGTTATCGTACTACGGGCTATGCCCGTAGTGCTTACGTTTGTCCCGATCATCGTACTACGGGCTCTATGCTCGTTGTATTTACGTTTGGCCCGGTTATCGTACTACGGGCTATGCCCGTAGTTGTAGATCAACTGGTTAATATTATATTATAATATTGAAATATTCTAAAAAACAATTTTTTATATTTAAATATATTATATATTACATTATATTATATTAATATTGTATTATATTAATATGTCAGGTTAAGCGTTAGATTCGTGAGTGTGTAAGGAATCTTCATTCGGACTAGTCATCGTTATTGTACGATTGAGATTGTATTTACGGATATAAGTATTGACTTCTGCAAAGTTTCACAAAATTGCAGCCGCCGTTGCTAGGCAGGCCCGCGTAGAGCTGACATTGCTCTTGCCCGGGGTTTCATTGTTAATACAACGCGTGTCCGACAATACTGGCACTTCTCTGTTACGCAAAAACGTTCATCCCGTGACCGTGGCTACGTTCGGCCACCCGTTGTGTCACCTCGAGCCCAAGTCCACCGTCACAAATCTCGGGCAAACATAGCAGGATTGGATCATAGCAACTATTTCCAAGTCTTATCATTTAAGTACAGCTATAATGAATAGTTTAGACTAAAGTGTTGGGAATGTTCGCAAAAATTCCAAAAGAAAGGCCCCGATGTCCCCTCATCTCCGACAAATATTATATTATATTATATTAATATTATATTACATTATATTACATTATATTACATTACATTATATTATATTATATTATATTATAATATAATATAATATATTCTAATATATAATATATATAATATTACAAAAAACAATTGTTTATAATATTATAGAAACAAATTTGGGCCTGTCGGGTTCCATGGGAATAATTAATTTTCCCTGCCATTAAGTTACAGAAACTTGGTTAACGTTTGCTATACTGATTTGGCAATTGAGAAAGGTCACATTTCTTTCTATTGGATATGTCACAGAACACTGAAATTACGTTGCAGGTGAGAGAAACAACGTTGGTCACAAGCGGACCCGGCAAACGTATACTCGTTCTCAAACACTGGAATTGGAGAAAGAGTTCCACTATAACCGCTACCTCACTCGAAAACGTCGCGTCGAGATAGCTCGGATTCTCTCTTTAAGCGAGCGCCAGATCAAGATATGGTTCCAAAATCGGCGAATGAAGGCAAAGAAGAATGGGAAACCCGCTTACTCCGCGTTAGAGGCAAACTCAGAAGGCAGCAGTCCACGGAGTCAAAACGTCTCACCCGACAGTGGGTTGTTGGCCATAGCAGCAGCAGTCTCCCCATCAGGCGTACCAATGATGCATTCAGAACAAACTGCGATGTCCGTTGAGCCACTTAGCGTCGGGCAAGATATACTCCACGATGCGTATTTCCAATATCGTCATCGGCAACAGCAACATCATGGACGATACAGAAACAACGAGTACTTTCAGGGATAAAGTTAGGGAAACCAGGATCGTGCCTTAAAATCCTGAACGCTTTCACGACTGTATATAAGGGTTAGTATAGTTATCTTAATAGCAATTCACGTGTAACATTATGTTACTAAGGACGCCTCGCGTGTTGAGATAGAGGTTTCTTTTAAAACAGCAACATAACACTCAAGAAGATTCGCATGATTTGTTGCTCAGATACATATGACGACACTAAATGGACGAAACAAATGTAAATAGATTCAAACTGTTTGGTGTAATCCTCTGGAGAACTTGGCTCAAACGCGAACCAATTGACGGTACTTGAAGAATCAGTCTGTTGTTAAATTTGGAAGGCTGTTCAATAAACGTAAATTGTGAATAGACTATGTAAGAAAGTTCGAGCTTCGACATAGATCGTGAGCAAAGAACGTGGTGTTCGGAACAAGATCGGGTCAGCTGACCCTGCGACCACTATGATTTATGGCCAAATGAGCAGAACAGCCGAGTATCCTGCGGCTCAGGTATCCCGAAAGCGAGGTCGTTCACGGTGCATTTCGCTCGGTACATGGTCCTCGTCGATCGGTTCACGTTACAGCACACGGCATCTCCATCTCGAAGAGAGGTGCGATCGTTCTTTCGAAAATATTTTGACGCGTCCGCTAAATTTCATATTTTCACTGATTGATGACGCTGACTCAGCCTTTGCGCTTTCATTATCACCCTTTGAACGTGGTTTCAGAAACCGAGAGTCCGCTCGACCGATGATTTCCCTTCGAGCGTAATTCTGATTTTGACGATTAAAATTATCGATAAGAGAAACGATTTAAAAATTCAAATGTCCCATAATATCTTTGAGCGAAATTTGATGAAGAGGGAGAGAAGAATTTTACCGATTGTCCCATTAAACGTTGCGGAATATCTTGAAATTAAAATTAATAACGAGGGGAAAAGATTTCTGGAGCTTCTGAAGAAAAGTTTCCAATTGCAAATGTTGCAGTTGCTAACTGCAGTGGATAGCCCCTTGGAGAGGTTAGGAACTTTTACACGATTGTCGATTGGATTAAAATTGAACGTTTGATGGTAAGAAATATTAAGACAGCATGTGGAAAATATAGTTAAAAATTTAGCGATATTTGGTTGCCGTTGAAGGCACAGAACAACGTGGGGAGTTGTAAAGTTAAGGGATGAAGAAGAGTGGGGACAGACTCGGCAGCTGCGCTGTTCACACGAAACAAGATGGCCGAAAACGTTCCCTGCGCGTGTACAGACGTTTCATCTTACCAAGTAATTTCTAATTAATAAGTTAAATTAATTTACAGCTATCGCTGAAATCGTCTAATTTTGTGTGGTCGCGAGTTTTCAAAGCATTTCTTTGCCATCGTTGCTCGGAGAAAGTGAGAAATGTGCCATTGAATGAATGGAATCTTATAGATCCCTTAAAACATAATCATCACTCCGTGTATGTTTCTTTTTTTCTTTTTTTTTTTTTTTGTTCCCAAGTGATCCCGGTGTCAGTTATTTTATTCCTACAGTTTTTTTTTTTATAAATTTTGTTTTTGCAATAATTTCATGTTGAAAGTAATTTCTGGCTTATACATGCTAGCCACATTCAACGTTATTATTAGTTAACTAAATAATGTTAATATTGCTGTTTGTTTATTATATTAAAAGTGATAGATTTTTTTTTTTTTAGAAAAAAAGTACCAATAGTCGCAGTTCCATGAATACATAGCTTTACATAAATCATTACTTTGTTTCATATATATTTATTTATTAAATCTGAATTGGTTATCAATTTATTAGTTATAAAGGTTACATAATTGTATATATTAATGTTCTATTTTATATACCCATTTAATATTTTCTTTTTTTTTTTTAATAAAGAATTAAATTTAGCTTCACTTGCAACTCTTCTCGCCATAAATGAAGAACTTAAAATAAATTTATCTAATACAATCAGAAGCTAGCGAACGGAAATCGCATTTCCTTCAAATTAATTTAGACCGCCAGCGAAGATTCTGGTCAGCGGATTACCAGCAACCGCAGGAGAGCTATTCGACAAACGAGGCCGGTGAATCGCGAGTCGTGTCGTCGTTATCGGTCGATCGCCAGGCATCGATGGCGATCGATAAAGCATTTTAATGGGATCGCGGTTTTCCTTTATCGTGAGGATTCCTCGTGCACGACAGCTCGTCGTCCTTTAACTATACATCTCGCGCTCTTTTCTTATGCAAACGCAGCAGGGTCCATGGAGTGGAGGAGAGACGTGCCATTTGCGAAATGGTCACGGATTCTCGACTAGAAAGGAGGGGAGAGAAAGAGAAAGAGAGAGGAAAAAGGGGGGCCGAGTAAAGGTTTGTATAGAAAGGCCACATCGCGAGGAAAGAGAGAGCACAACTGTGGGACGAACGCTGGCAGCGAGAGTGAACCTTCGGTTTCTAGGGGTTGGACGAAGAGAGCGAGGGTCGATATTGTGCTTGACAGATAGTTTCCCATAGCTCCGGCAATCCATCATGGCCGGCACGCGGATACGTATTGGTTTTTCTGCAACGCGTCTTAGCTGTGAACCTCAAATTGAATATATTTTCCCCCCCCCCCCCCCCCCACCCTGTCCGGGTAACCCGCGCGGAATTTATCAGCCCTCTTGTTCCTTTCGTCCCTTTTCTAGCTGAGTTTATAAGATTCCATTCTGTTTTCTTTTTTGACGATGTTTGACAATTTTATCAAATTGAACTTTCACAGGAATACGTCTGAAAGTAGCCCTTGGAAAATAACTGGATTGTTACGATTCGAATTTCTCCTAGCCCTATTTAGGAAATGGCATATTACGAATGAAACTATGTACACGCCATGTCTTAAAAATTATGGCGATTTTTCTTTAATTATTATTATCTGTAGGTATTATTAATCGTTATTGGAAGGAAAATTCCTTTCTAACGTTTCAATTATTTATATATTGACTTTTTATTAATTATTACTTTTTTTTGTATTTTAAAATGTCTCACAACGATTTGATACAGATTTTGAGGTTAGAGACTGTTTTCATCGATAAGATTCACATGTATTCACCAGTCGAAGATTACTTATCATATTAAGTGTTAATAATGAATAGAAAGGAATATCTCAAAGGTTATATTCTAACTACATATCTATTACCATGCAAGAAGCATCAGCCCACAAGCCCGCCAACGACAAAAAGACAACCATTGACCTGGCAACCCTTACTTATGCAAACACATGAAACCATCCACGCAGGGGTTTAATATATGAGCATCATGACAGGCGCGCAACCACGACAAGATCTACTTACATTAAACCACTGCCTTCTAAACCTGCCCAAATCATTGCATCATTGGTCTCTACCGTGTCATACTGCTAAGAGCGCCACCAAGTTCAATATGTTCATGCAAATTGGAATTAATATGTTCTATGTAAGCTGGATCAATAAAAAAAACAAAAAAACAATTGTACATATACTACATGATATATAATGCATACTATATTATGCAATATAGTATTAAATATTCTGTAGCATATGTAAATTATTTGGACTCTTGTGAACAAGCAGAACTGTAGTTACCCAACAAATGAGATTTAAAAGCAAAAAAAAGAAACAATTGTACATATAACATATAATCTAACGTTAAATAAGCTGTATCATATGTAAAGTGTTTGGACTCTTGTGGGCAAGCAGAACTGTAGTTATCCAACAATTAAATGAGGTTCAAAAGTAAAAAGAAAAACAATTGTACATACAACATATAATGTAACGTTAAATATTCTGTAGCATATGTAAAATGTTTGGACTCTTGTGGGCAAGCAGAATTGTAGTTACCCAACAAGTAAATGAGATTCAAAAGCAAAGAGAAAAACAATTGTACATATAACATATAATGTGACATTAAATAGCCTGTAGAATATGTAACGTATTTGGACTTTCGTGGGTAAACAGAACTGTAATTGTCTAACGAGTATATATTAGTGTTAATCTATTAAAAAAAAAAAAATACAAAATATAGAAATAATTCCCCAAACTAGAGTTAAACATATTTTACACAGATTTACATACCCATTCTCATCTGTAGTTTATAAGTCACTTTAATCCATTCCTATTCACAAGTCATAAGAAATGTATTTCGCGATAATTCGTTGATTAAAATCCGCTATCAACGACGATGATTATTTCCCCAAAGTATTACTGGTCGGACGAGGGGCAAATATTACCGCTGGCGAAGGAAGAGGAGAAGAAAACGCCGCGCAAAGCATCCCCTTTCGCGTCGCGGAGAGGAAGGCATAACAGATACACGTGTCCTGGCGGCTCTGCTTTGCGACACGTGATTCATGGGGGTCCCGATACGTTTTTTACACCTGAGACGGCTTTATTAGAATTTCTAATGGGACGAATGGAGAAACAGAGAGGCGGAGAATGAACGAACGCCGGGCGGGAGAGAGACAGCTTTGAAACGACAAAAGAGTGACACGCGGCCGCGAGGCAATGCGGATCAGACCGAAATGCCCCGACCGTGGTCGACTTCTTTCCAAACCGATTCCCCCTATGCCTTTGGCTTTCATTACGTCAGTCTGAAATACATCGACGTCCTGACGTGATGACTTCGTTATCTCGGCCTACGTCCCGAAGAACGTACATCAGCGCGACTCTTCGTAGTATTCTCCGAATGCCATGGGACGTTCGTAATTTTCATCGAAGTATAATTTGTTGCTTGTTGCAGCTTGGCTATTCGAACGTCGCACGAAATTCGATCGAACATGTAGCAAATATAAATCGTAATGGCGAATGATTGTGACGAGAGAAGCATTTATAATAGAATTGATTTATAAAATATTTTGAAGTAATTCGCGAAAAAATATAACCTCTTCTAAGCAGAGTATTTTAGAATAAGCTGAATTACAAGTATATTGCGGATTTTTCTACGATTCCATCCATTAAATATCATAACAAATGTCTTTCTGTATATTTGTACACTTTTAAATTTCCTATAAATATTACCAACCCTGTATAGAAAATCTTTATTTGAAGAAAATACCTGCAAATAACACATCCATCTCCATCAGTCCAAAGAATGAACAATTTCAAACGTGACTTATTCTCGCCGATCGATATTCATCCGAATTTTATTATCAAATGGTAAACTGCAACGATGCAACTGTATCCGGTTCTGGCTGCGAGAATTCATTGGAAAGGAGCCTGCGGAACACCGGAAACACGGACCCCCAAGTCCGCAAGAACAAAGCGGCATCGTCGGCGCGATGACGAATCCGCAAACGTCCTGGCAATGATCGCGCTTCCAACGACTCGACGGTGTTTTGCGGCGAGAATGAACCGTGTCTGATCCGCGATCACTTGTCAACCTCCGTCTCCCTCTCTCTTCCTCTTCGGCGAACGAGTTGGTTGACGCGCGCGCGCGCGATCGTTCAGGGCACGCCACCGCGACGTGGAAAGAGAGGACTAGAAGGATGGTAGGTGTAGGACAAATACCGGGCTCCGAAGTGGCGAATACTGAAAAGGTGGTGGGGATAGTAGCGTACACGTACACAACCGCGAGAGAACTTAAAGAGGAAGAGATAGCTAGTTTGGTCGGCGATGGTGGGGCGCGACGGTACGCTGGTGGGGGGACGCGAAAGAAGGGTGGGGCGACCGGGGGCGGGCGCGCGCGACAATTCAACAGGAACGGACGCACTTGCCACATCTGGCGAGCGAGTGGGATACTAGTGGCTTTTCGCTCGCTTCTCTTCTGCTTCGAAATTATCCATCTATGGTCGAAACGCGTAGCGATGGTTTTATGAGAATGTTGCGGCGAAATTTCGAAATCATAAAAATAAGAAGAATGTAACAGGATCGTTTGAAATGCAACATCGACTGTACAACGAGTAGTCAGTTGATAAAATAGATGAAAATAATAGATAGATGGAGCAAAGGGAAAACAGGAAGACGATGATTTAATTACGCGAAACGTAGTCGCGAGGAACGCGGAAAATATGCATGAAAACTGGCCGAAGTCGAGCACGAAGAGTTATCCGCGAGAAGCAAGGAGAGCTCCGCCTCCTCGGCCGTCCCCTTCGCTCCGGAACCCCACCGACACGTCGCCACCCCGCGGTGCCCCCCGTTTGACCAACTGGCTACTACGTCACACATGCTTCTGCTTGCTTCGAGCCGCCAACTCCGAGGCTTTCCTCTCGACCGGCTCAGTCGGTTCAGTGAGTTACGAGTTGCGTCCGGGTTCGCCGTACGTGCGATAACGGGGGCGTCAATCGGATTGCGCGATTGGGAGAGGATTCCTAACCTCGTGCACGCTTTCCTCTCTCCTTCTCCGTCTTCTCTATCCATCTTTCTCTATCCGTCACCCTGCTTTTCCATCTCTGTTGCTCCTTCCTTCGGTCGTCTCTCTCATTCGGCTATGGGCAACAGGTTTGAATTTATGGGACAATAAAGAGTGCGGTGCGTAGTGCGCGCGTGTTTCCCTCTTGCTCGCACGAGCGCTCTCCTCTCTTTCCCACCAGCGAGAGCAGCCTCGTTTCTCCCACGGACACGTTCCGGCTCCTCTGCCATCAGAGAACACCGCGCCGGAGACTATCAAACTCTCATAAAACTGTCAGCCGCGGCCGGCCGGCTGACTTATGCGCATCCCTTCTTTCGTTCGCGGTTAGAGACCCGTTTGCTCCTCGACGCGTATTCCTTCCGAAGCACGGGGCCCGCGAAATGCGGCCGAAAGTGGCTCGATGGCAGTGATCTTCCTTTGGTCGCGAGAAATTTCGTCTAAGGAAAACGAAGAATCTACATTCCGTCGAAGCAGCAGCCTTTCAACTCGGAAACTATCGAAGACCATCGTCATTTAAACTCGTTAAATCTTGAAGATTTCGTCGAAGACACAGGAGGAAATTAAAGGTAGCAATTAAAAAGGATGATGATCGCGCGATACCGCTAACGTAACGAAAAACGAGAAATTGCAAAAAGATCGAAGCGATCGGCGATCAAGCAGAACGCGGCGGTAGCATCTCGCGGGGAACCACCTCTTCTTCCTTCTTTCGACGGCACGAGGGTGTACGCGGAAGGGGGCGCGTGCGCGCGTTGCCCCCTCGCAGAGACGGCAAGCGGAAGACTACTTCTTGGTGACGTTGCGGCTAGAAGATTGCAAAGGAGAAAACGACAGCATAGCAGAAAGAGAGAGAAAGAAGCAGCGAGATCCTCGCCCCACCATCGGTCCTCGGGGCTCCCGAATATCTCTCCATTAGCCCCCCTGACGGTGCTATCCCCTCTCTGTGACCCCACGGATTTCCTGTCCTGCTCGCACACCCCTCTCGTCGGCTCTTGTCACGACGGGTAGCAGCCAGGCAACACCACCACACGAGCAAGCAGCAGCAGCAGCGCCAGCAGCAGCACCAGCACCACACAGACCCGACGGAGACGCAAGGAACGGGGTTGAAGAATCCTACGCCGGCGGAGAGACCAATCAAGGTTTGACGAACGACGGGGATTGGTCGAGGCGCTCCTCTGACACGCAGAGAGCGCGGGCACGTGACAAGCTACCGCATACACCGGGCCTCCGTTGGATCGTAGCGAGGCCTTCAGTACGATACCAACCACCCTCCGCGCACGCAACAGGAACGGTGAACGCCGAGCCGCGGCAATAACGCTTCACCCCCTAATGCGGTGATATCGGTACACCGGCATACCGACGATTCACCGCGGACAGAGAGTCATTCGCCACGGTTCCGTCTTCCGTCATACGACGATCGCGTTTTGTTCGTTCGCCGTGTACGTTCTCATTTTTTCGTCAATCTTTCTGTCATACGGACGCATCGCATCGGTTGGTTACGTTGGAGATACGTCGTATCGCGAACGCAAACACAACCGCGGATTTCGTGCATACGCTGTTTCAAAGGACACGCGGTGATTCGTGCGAATAAATCATCGAGGAAGAAAGAAATAAAGAAGTGCATGGGGTCTGGTCTTCAATGGGGCGACCCGATAAGCCGGCTGTTACGCGCTACTGCACGCTGCCTCGACGAGTTCTCTGTAGGTAATTGCGACTCGTGAGGTCGTAAAGAAGCAGAAGACAGTTTTATAGCCTAGGCCCACGTGGCCCTCGTAAACTCGACACGGCTCAGGTCGGTTTAGACTCTGCCCGCCTGCCGGTACACGACTGCGTCTCCTTCTATTCGTCGCGATCCCCCTCGTTCATTATCGAATCGTTTAGGGACGTGTTTATCCGCGTGTAACGGGCCGCGATAGGTGTGAACACGGCAAACGAACAAGAGAACGGTGAGCTCGTTTTTATTCCTAATCAAGTGATAGCACCTAATATCCAAGGTTCCTCTGTTATCGGCAAGTGTGACATGCTACCGTTCCCACCGTCATCGTCCTCGTCTTCGTCGTCATCGTCGTCGTGAAATCAACGACCAGCGATGACAGGCTCTCGTATTTAACGACAGTGCGCGTATCTTGCCGCCACTCGGAGATCCAGATTAGATCGGTGGTGTTGTTGTCGTGAAATATCGAATCGTAAGACGTGTGGAACGAATCGGGTAACAGTGACGTTGACGACGGGTGCACTACTCGCGTGAACCATGAGTTCCTATCAGTTCGTCAATTCGCTGGCGTCTTGCTACGCGGGGCAGCAGACGCAACAGCAACCACGAGCCACAGCTAATTCGCCTGGAGAACCGATGCAGGCGGCATCGCCTGCAGGTGGAGATTATTACAATCCGAATGCAGCAGCGACTAGCTACCCTGCACCGTGTTACTCTCCTCAACAACACTATCCTCAGCATCCGTACGCCACACCAGCCTCTGGAATGCAACATACAGCGCCTACGGGTATGATAGACTACACGCAGTTGCAGCCACAACCTCGATTGAGCGCAACGACAACGTCGCAGCAACACAATTTGCACCAGCAGTCGCAACATCATCCGCAACAGCACCATCCTCAGCAGCAGCTGCATCAAGATCCGACGACGCCACTTCTTCAGGCTGCGTCCGCGCCATCGGCACCGTCCACGTCGAGCTGCAAGTACGCCGACTCGACGTCCTCTACCAGCGTCGCGTCGCCCCAGGATCTGACCACGTCCACCTCTAGGAACAGTCCGACTCCTCTGGTAGCACCTGGAACCAGCAAAGCCGCGTCAGGCCTCACCTCGCCGCCTGGAAGTTCGTCGAGGTCGTCGGTCGCCGCATCGGCCGCCTCACCCGCAAGCGGAAGTTCCAGACCTGTAGCAGAGGGAAGTTCCACGTTGACCACCGCGTCATCC
This sequence comes from Bombus terrestris, assembly GCF_910591885.1. Classification (NCBI taxonomy): domain Eukaryota; kingdom Metazoa; phylum Arthropoda; class Insecta; order Hymenoptera; family Apidae; genus Bombus; species Bombus terrestris. Next base: position 3,200,683 of record NC_063286.1, read on the forward strand.
GCATCCTCGCCAGCATCCTCGACCTCCAGTACCTCCAGCACTGGCAACAACACGTCGAACAAGACAAACCCCACCGGCAACGAGCCACCGAAGATCTACTCGTGGATGAAGAGGGTGCACATCGGACAGAGTAAGTCCCGAACCTTTTCTTCTCCTTATTCTTCTTCCTCTTAACTCAATCGCTGCGATCGCGTTTAATTGCATTTAATTGCGGGTTAAGGTCGGACGGTAGACGAGCTTGGGCCAAATTACTCTGCGAATTGGTCCTGAAGACAAGTAGATTGTTCGATTCGAAGAGATACTCGCGGTCAAGTTGTTAGGAGATTATTGCAAAACAAGCACAGTCTGTGTTTTGCGGAGAGAACGTTAAAACACGGCTATTTTGCGTTTCCTGGGTAGGACACGATTATTGCCATAGACGTATAAATTAGACTTGCTATAATTTTGGTTTTTACCGATACAGCAAGATCCCATTCGAAGTCGAAGAAATATAAAATAACATTGCCAGTATCGCAAAAGATATAAGATATCGCAAGATATCTCTCATTTCTTCAGCATTCTCCAATTTTCGTTTCCGGCGACGCGTGCACGAGTTCCTTAACTGTGATCGGCGAAAGAAAGTTTCGAATTTCTGGAAGTCCGACAGTTCTCGTGTTTCCTGGAACACGGGAAGTGTGTGGACCACCATAAACGAATTACTCCGGACGCGCACGCACGATGGACAAAAAAGGACGACGTGGAACCACGCGAAAATGGAGATTCTGTTAGGCCGTAAATCGTGCGTCGGCTTGGGACCCGATCGGCGATAAGTCATCGCGTAGATCTACGAAAGAAACGTCGCGGTTGGGTAAAAGTAAGCAGTCGGTGATTTGTTTTTCGGCGTCACGGAAATTTGTGCCAGTATGTCATAACAGGAATGCGGGTCTTAGTCGGCTGTGTGATTACTTCGCGGCGGTCGCCACCTTAAATCGTCGTTAAATCACGCATAAAATATATTAGCCGAGCGATTATAAATTTCGATACTCGTCGCTGATAGCGATCCTCGTTCGTATATCATGCGCCGTGATGTCCCGATGTTGCAACTATTTCAAATATTCTTTATCGTCTCTGTGAAATTTTTTGATCATCTTTTAGTAGGTAAATCGAGATAGAAGCTGGCTGCTTTTTTCGATATTAAATGCGTATCGCTTTATGAGCGGCTAATGGGTTGGCACGCGGCGAAAAAAATTTATCGGACGGCAATTTGGAGCAATTTGCGTCGGGGCAAAGTGTAGTTTGTAGATGTTTCCCGTTATCGCGGAATGGCCGACGTGTAAAGACGAACGACGCGCAAGAATAGCAGAAAATAATCGATAGGATAGCCTCGCTTCTTCGAAACTTGCTGCAAATTACGTGACTATTGTGTCGGGAGTAAAAGAAGAATAAATAAAAGCTAAGGAAAGGTGTCGAGCGAATCAAAATTCCGAAAAATGATAGACGCCGATAATGTGATATTAACTTGGATTCTGATAAGGATGGCAATGAATGAGAAATGTGTTAAATCTGGCTACAGCATCTTCTTCTCAATGATGAATAAAAAATTGCTAAGCTTGGTAAGAATTTTGCACTTGTGAAAAATCTGACACAGGTTTTTCAAAGCTTATTAAGAATTTCGAGTGTTTGGAGAAGTTCTTTATTTTGATAACCGGAATTTGTAGCAGGAATCATAAATAGAAGAAAGCATAGTTAAATGGTTTCAGGGATCAATTTCTGAAGAAAAGAAATACGAAACCGTAACGCAAGCACTTAAAACTTCTCTTCGACCACCTTTCCTATCATAGAATTTCGATACGAGTATCTAAAATTGAGACCTTGTTATTTGAGAGGATTTCGATGCTATATTTTCTTTCAAAGACAGCGAACTCTTTCTAAAAGTCTACCAAAATTAATGATGCCAGAAATGGTGAAAGAGCGCGGCAGCCCAACGTTCCTGATTCATAACCTTCACTCGTCCCTTTCAAACAAACAAAAACAAACATGGAGAAATGCAAAAGTAAAAAACGAAATCATCTAAATGGAAGAAAGCCCGTGGCCAGTTCCCACTGCTGCCCACTGGCTATCCTTTCGCAGAAGGTATCTTCGCACCGTGAACCTGGAGATCTGTGTGAAACCGCGATTACGTAAACGGTGTCCCGACAAGTGACTGCCGCTACCGTGGTGGTAGTCCCTGGTGAAATCAGCTCGTTGATTCTCCCGTGGATAAGCGACGTGGACTATAAAAATACGGAAACGAGAGGAGACAAATAGAGTGCGTCGGTTTCGCGTCGTGAGGACGCCAAGGGGGTTAGAGCTGGTAGAGAAGGAAAGAGTAGGAAGGACAAGGAGGGGGCTAGTCCGAGGCCAGGACAAGAGTAATTCAGCGGAGTCCAAGAGACTGGATCCACCTGCCCCCGTGGTTCAAAGGAGATAAGACAGCGAGCGCTGGTCGCGTTCACATTAGTCGCCCCGCGTGATTTACTGCGTGGCCAGTATGATTCAGTCAGCGGGGAATTTGACGAAGAATTAATGGTATTATGATATCGTGTGTAACTCTATGTATGTGCGCCCGGGCCATAAATCAGGCTGCATTGTGAGGCGCGGGGGGCCCTTTCCTTCGTCGTCTTGCTCTCTTTCTCGATGGCCCTCTCTGTCTCTCGGTCGCCTCGCCGTGTCTTTCTTTCACCGTTTCCATGGTCCGTTCTCTTGCGCGTTCCCTCTCTGTTAGTCTTTCCCTGTGCGCGTCCGGCCTCTCACGAACGAAGGCCGAAGCCCATTCGACGGGCCTCCCAAACGGGATACGAAATCCAAAGCTCCTTTCCTGCGCCTCTCTCGACTTCCTCTCCCTCGCGCTCACGCCTCCTTCGCGCTTTCATTCTCTCCCCTACGTTGCCTGTGCGTTTCTGGTTTCCAGTGCTGCGCTGGGGGGCTAGGATTACCGACACGGATTTTCCCAACTGCGGCTAGACGATCTTTTAGAGGCTGCAGGAACTTTCAGCGGCGAACGTCGCGAGTTTCCTCCTCCGACAAGCTTCTCTTTGTATTTACCTGACGATTCTACCCGCTTGAAATTTTCATTTAGTAGAAACACTTTGACAGAAACGTAAAGAACTGTTGCAACTGTGCAATATCGCCATGTACTTGAATTCAATCGAATTGATGATATACGAGGCTATATTTAGAACCGTCTAACTTGTATTGATAGAGAAGCTTTATTATACTGAAGGAGCTCGTGTTTGAAGTTCCATTGACGGTACAACAGTCCTCTGAAGTTCGTCTCGCTATCGAATGCGACGCACGGCGAACGGTACCGCTCTGTGGGCATTCGAATTTTTGGGGACGAAAGGACATCTGTTGAGCGAGCCTAACTTTACGTTAATTGCACTGACATTGTCGTAATAACAGCTCCGTTCACAGAATTGTGAATAAATGGGTGAAGCACAGGATGATCGTAAATCACGAAAAGTCACACGAACCTCCTGCCGTCAAAGGGTGAATTGTGCCCGAGATAATTACGCTAGGTGAGTTCTAACCTGACCGTCTCTTCTGTAAACGATCTTTCAAAGCAAAGAACCCGTTGTTCGTTCTCTTCTTCGCTTCTTTACTCTGTCAGAGATTCTGCATTTAGAGTAGTTTGATTCAAATTTGCCAGATCTACGAACGGCTAACAGCGATGTTTAGGAAACAATGATGTTGTTGTTGTACGCATTTCAAAATCATAGATTCAGCATGTTTGCCTATGCGCAGATCAAAAAATATAGAAAGCGAGTGCGGTGCAAGAATATACAAAATATTCAAAGTATTTGTGACTGTTTTTTAGAAGATGGAAGAAATCTTCGCTTCTTTAATCAGTTCAGAAAAATACTAATTTGTATGAACACTCACGGATAATAAATAATAAAAATAGTTCAAAAATTGGAAGAAAAATAGTCTAGTGATAAAAAGAAAGAACTGGCTATTTTTTAGAAGATGGAAGAAATCTTCGCTTCTTTAATCAGTTCAGAAAAATACTAATTTGTATGAACACTCACGGATAATAAATAATAAAAATAGTTCAAAAATTGGAAGAAAAATAGTCTAGTGATAAAAAGAAAGAACTGACTGTTTCTTAGAAGATGGAAGAAATCTTCGCTTCTTTAATGGAGTTCAGAAAAATACTAATTTGTATGAACGTTCACCGTATCATGATAATAAATAATAAAAATAGTTCAAAAATTGAAAGAAAAATAGTCTAGTGATAAAAAGAAAGAACTGGTTGTTTTTTAGAAGATGGAAGAAATCTTCGCTTCTTTAATCAGCTCAGAAAAATACTAATTTGTATGAACACTCACGGATAATAAATAATAAAAATAGTTCAAAAATTGGAAGAAAAATAGTCTAGTGATAAAAAGAAAGAACTGACTATTTCTTAGAAGATGGAAGAAGTCGCTTAAAAGTTTCTTTCGTTTTATGAGGAAATAATGGGTGCACAACATTTTTCGTTTCATATTACTTTTTTGGAATTACGTATGATCAATTTTCTTCCGTCAAAACAAAGATCACAACGTTCGACAGATTAGGTTTCACGTTTGTATATAGATGCATAGTTGTGTAAGACGTGTCTGTAAATGAAAGGCATGTCCGTTTCGGACAATCTAATACTAATACTGCAGGAAAAATATTCTAGCAATAAAAAGAAAGTAAGAATATCTTTCATTCTTCATGCTTTGTTATTACATATTCTCTTCTCATTGAACAAAAACGCGTGTCAGAAGATGTTATACGTAGTATTATCCTCATTGCACAAATCAGACGTATATTCGTAAGGGTTGTTTCACAGAACCAGTTCCTGCATTAACATTTACGTTATTCCTTTGTGCATGCTACTTCACATGCTTTTGAATCGTCATGGAGACCTACCGTCGCTTTACCACAAAATTCACTTCATCAAATAATCCGGATAATTGTCGATACAGTTAACGAGCATTTCTTTACGCGTAAAATTCAAGGGAAGATGTGGCTAATTTTTCTGATCGAAAACACATGGAATTACGCTGATTCGAAGCCGTGGCAGCGACACGATGACGTCAATCCTCGTCACGGCGTAGTGTTTGTTTCGAAAGAGGTCGAAAGAACGCGTAAGAATAGACATCTCGCATGTCCGCATCCAGGAGGAAATAATTGATTCGTCAAGGGTCGTATTCAAGAACGCATCTTAGCTGGAGCGTCGCGACGCTTTGAAACACGCGCTGATATGTAAACGTTGAACCGTATGATCTGAAGAAATAAACGTGCCACGGATCAGATGTTTCCGCGATCGGATTTTCCGCGCTCGAGAGAAGAAGCCACGATTATCTTCGAAGATGGGGAACATCGATTATTTTAGATCTAGGAATTTCAATGTGGCGTCATTTTCCCTACTAATAGATACACAATGTATATTTGAGCGCGTCGAATTTGATGTAAGAAAGTTATTAGCCGAGAAAGAAACCGTTTTTACTGGTTAAGATCGTGGAAGGTTGCTGTTCAAATTTACTTTCTGTAGCGAAATTTCCAAAATTGCCGGTTTCAGACCGAGTATTGAGCTGCCATACTTGGTTATTTTATTTTTCATCATAATAAAATTCAGAATTAACGATAGGCCTTCATAAGGCCAGTAAGTAAATATTCTTGCAAGGGCAGGTAATTTACTCGATGGAACATTTTTCCTGGAAGCCGGGGGCAGAAGATGGCATCATTTGATATTGTATTTTTTATTATTGGGCTGTGCAAAAAGTTGGCAAATTAAAAGTTGGGAGATGCTGAACGTAATTAGTATTCCGAGAAAATGATGCACGCAATTAAAGTCCTACTTCCCGGTATCCTTGGCTTATTCCACGCATAATTATCTTATACAAGAACGGTATAATTCTCAATATCCTTTCCATTATAAGCGATCGGAATTTATTCGAAATTATGTATCTTGATTGTAGTTTAAAGAGTTACATGTTTCGCGATACAAACGGCGAATTATTCTTCAAAATAAGGAAGAATCATTACGGATATTCGAAAGACTTAAGCGTTATTAGCGTATAATACAACTATGTATAGAAACCCGCGCGATTATTCTCATAGAATGGAACGCCAAGACAATGCCAATTAACCTAAGCAATTTCTCACACTTGCATCGATGTTCCCCTCCAACGAGCTGAAAAATCAATCAGAGCCGAGACACGAAAATCACAATTAACACGAAATCTCGTTGCAATCCAGTCGGAAATCTTCATTGTGGGCTGGAGGACGGTGAAAAATTGACGAGAAGAGCGAAGTAGCGGCCGCGTTAATGTCCACGAAGCACGCAGCGTTAAGAGACTTGCGATAACGATCGCGAAACGCGGCCTACCGGTGCACGACGATCTCTTGCGTCGACGAAACGAATCAGTGGTAAACGATGGTGGGCCCATCTTCGAACTCGCCGTCTATTTAGAAACGGTCGATTGGCCGTTAAACGGCGCGATAATCGGCTTCGCGCGACCCGCTATCGTCCATCGAACGATCGCGTAATTATTTTTGCCTGGAGGTTAACGATTCCACAAGAAGCTGGCAGAAGCAAGCGGAAGGTGGGTTCGCGTAATTACAAGCCGATCGTTCTCTCATAAATAAACACAGAGAAACGTCCTCTCCGGATGTTTCTTCTGGTCTATCCGACGGTAATCGTTCGGTCGTGAGTGGGTTTGTTTGGACGTTTCGGATTATTTGATTGGAGAACGATGTCCGTGTGATGGAGAAGACATAAACCAGGTCTTTCATTCGGTGTAGAAGTGGTAGAATACGTTTGTAATTGTAAGAGTAATTGGGAAGTTGTAACAGGCGCTGAAAGCCTCATAGATTAAAGTTTCGCGTGGAAAACTTTCATGTAAACTTCGCTTCTCATGATTATAGAAATAAGATGCCTGGGTAACTGGACACTCTTGTTTTTCCAATAAATAGTTTTTGCTTCTATGTTATGAATAATAGATAAAGTGGAAAATATCGATTAGTTAATCGGAATACTAGCTACGAGTAGAAATCACTCAAATATTTCGAATCTTTCTCAAGAACAAAGTAACGATTCTTCGCATTTATTGCAATTTCTCTTGATGTTTGGGAAAACGAATTTTCTTTTCGCACATACGGTTCGTGATTTAAATAATAGGAAAGTCTCGCAATAAAGTTATCGATGATCACTTTCCCGAAGAATTTTTCATAAATAAACCATATGGTTTGACGTTCGGATGTCAAATAAATTACGCACATTGATTAATATTGATTAGAAATGCCACGATCGATATTTCCTTTGAATAGATTTTATTCCCTAGATTTTAGACATTTTTAACAAATCAGTTGATGTTCGAGGAGAACGTTTCTACAAAGAATGGCGCACCCGCTTTCATCAAAGGCCAGTCGAATCTTTTTCGACTTTGTCTGCTTCTTTTTCCATAATTAATCACCAATAAAATGGAATGTTTTCACGAGAGAACGCAGCATTCGTATCAAAGTCTATCGCCATTTGCCATATTAATCCTGTTGAAGTAATTGCTTCTTCTGAAGTAAAAAAAGTTGAAAAAGGAGAGGTCCATCTTATCGTGCCCTTGAATGTGAATATTGTTTTGAGTTATGAGGTCTGGAAACAAAACAGCTATGGGTGGATTGTTGTTACAGTCTGGTGTCACCTTCAGCTAGAGTTACACGCCAAAGTTAATGTTCTTTGCTGTAAATGTATCAACGTGCTTCTTATCGCCCTCAATGTAATGTGACACTGCTACAGCGAAGATCTGCGTCAACATACACTGTACCTGTGCTTACTTCGCAATATATTTCTATTGCGTTAGCAACTAATTGATTGCGGATTTGTCAATACCAGCTAATGACAAAGTCCGCAACCACTTAGTTGCCAAGCCGATATTACAAATTCATCCGCGCGTTCCTGTATCAGATAACCTCAACACATCCGATCTTATAAATAAATAGCACGATAATAAGGACAATTAAAGGCAAACGGATGAGCACGTAACACTCGTCTGGCATTCTATGGCTGCCATGTAATTTTTCATAAAAGATTCATGTAACCGTTCTGAGTATCATTGAATGCCACGCAAAATCCTTTACAATGGAGGTTTTTGTGTGGAAACAAATGATTGTACGTGACTTCAGCGTCGATCTGGCGTTCCATATCTTTTCATTCTCCATTTATTTGCCATCTAGCAATCTGAAGATCGTCTACCTTCGCAGCCCGTAATCACGAGTCAATCATTTCACCATAAATGAGGACTATGAACAGAAAGTGCTACGCGCTAAGGTTTATTGTACTTCATAGGAGCCTATCGGTAGCAGTTAAAATGGCTGGTGGCAAGAACAACCAGCGATTGCTTTCCCCCTTTAACAAGTCCGGCTCGATCGTCTTAACGTGTTGGTTCTGGTGATCATCGGTTGCGTTTTGAGTGGCTAGAACTCGTTACCGGCTGTGGAAAGGGTGGTGCGATTCGAGCGAAGGATAACAAGCGGATAATACGAGAAGCTATTACGAGTTAGCTCTTTGGGGTCATATTTGTTTGGTCGATTGCAATAAATAGCCGAAGCATTTGCGATTGATCGGCGTTCGGCCTGGTCGTGTTTGGGTCAAGGTAGGCAGCAACACAGGAATAGGTTAAACGTTCTATTCTCTAGTCGACTTTTAATTTATTATTTCACTTAACTATCGCAAGAATAGAAATCTACTAAAGGGTTTACAACAACAAGCAGGCAGTTTCAATATTTCAAACGTATTTATTGCCAGAACAAATACGTAGGTTTTCACGTTGAAAAAGGCAAAAGTTTATTAGTATGAATTTCTAGCACTTTTTGATTTTCAATTAATGCTTGCTGATTTACTGAAATTACTTGAAAATGCAGTTACCTCCTTGTTATAGTAGTCTATTCGATTTCTATTATTTAACTAGTGAAAGGTAGAAGATAATGGTGTGACTGGTTAAAAGGATAGGTCCATTTCAGTTTGTCATTTAGCTGATGGTTAAGTATGAGAATAATGGAAGAATTTTTCTCAAGATCCTTAGCAAAATGAATCTACCTGCTTTTATTATGGTAATCTTCGACGCACTGTTTAATCTCGAATTAAAGCTCGCCAACGAGTTGGTCGAACGATCGTCTTTTTCCACCTGATTTCTAATAGGAAATTAACAAGCCCGTAGAGATCGAAGGATGGTCGAGGCAGACGGTATCGGCCACGCATGATGATGAGAACGCGCAGACGTATGTGCGCATTCACGATTATACCATGCCTAACAGGCGAAACTAACACGGGAACGCTAGACTAGAACTGGTTTTCCCAGTCGCGTCGCATATTTCATCTTAGTAACAACAAAAACTTTTTTTCATTAGTATGCATTAATCAATCAGCATGCATAAGCAATACCCTGTCAAATATACAGCTAGTTCCGCGTTAACGTTACACACGCACTCGGACATTCACGCGGCAGCCATCATATTCTTCCTTGCGAGATTCAACTTTGCAGATGACCGGTTAACAATACTTAATTTACACCCTCGGGATTGCTACTTCATGGAGTTTTTATGCGAACCGAGATGTAGCGGATGTTTAATGGCCGTATCCGGTCGAATCCTGGACGAGACGAGTCGAATGATTCCCGAATGAAGACATTCGATGTATTTTCTCCCAATCGATTTTCTAAAATGTCGTTCTATCAGGTGTTTCCAATTTGAATATCCAACTCTAATTTGAATAATTTAAATTACCCCAACACCTTTCGCTTATCTTGTTTTCTTTCATAAAACCTGCGGAGAATTGTGGATCTTAATGGGCGAAATAAATGTATGAGGATACTTACATTACACTTGGGATCGATATGAAAATAGTTTCAGATTTGTTTAATATCTGATTTACGAGATATTCGTGGATACACATTTGCGCTCTCTTTGTCCCACCATCTTCTTTACCGTGCTACCAATAGTCGCAATCTTCTGTTTTACGAGACGCTATACACGTACATACTGCAACACACTCGTATTCATATATATGCGTCACTACTACGTGACTAATCTAGTGTAGCACGCGAAATTACACAGATCTCAATAGTAACTTTAAAATTTGAGATTTTTCGTATAAACAAAGCGAACAAAATTCTAACACGATAAAACGAAATATTGGATTGGCAACTAATGATAAAATCCGCAATAAACACAGCGACACAAGGAATTAACTTTGCTCTAACTTTTCAGATATTTCTTTTCAAGATTCATAACTATTGAGAATTGTGGATCTTACACTCAAATACTTACACTCAAAATTGATATCAAAATAGTTTCAGATTTGTTTAATATGTGATTTACAAGATATTCGTCTCTCTTTGTCTCGCCATCTTTTTCATCACCATGCGTACGCAACAGTAGCATTCTTCTGTTTTACCATACGCTGCGCACGCATATACTTCACACACTCGTACTCATATATGTGTATCACTACTACTAAATTACACATATCCGAATAAAAACATAACTCGCCACTAAATACAATCTCAGACCTTAAGAACCTAAATGGAGAAGTTGGTTGTCGGAGAAGTTTCTCTCGTTTTACGAGGAAATAATAGACGCACAACGTTTTTTGTTTTATATTACTTTGTCGAATTACGTACGACTCATTTCGTTCTGTTGAGATAAACGCCGCGACGTTACACGGACTTGGTTTCGCGTTCTTAGAAGCTGCATTGTAAAAAACATGTTTGCGAAAGAAAAACACTCACGGGGCAATCTAATACCTCGACACAATTTATATTTAAAATCTAGCGATTTAGAAGGATACAAACAGCGATTATGAAACGACCAAACTACAAGGATGAACAGCAGCCATTTGAAAAAATTCAAAGCCATAATCGTATAATGGCTGAAGCACGCGTTCACCTCGGTAGAAGGTGGATGCTGGCAGGTTGTCCAATTTAGATTGGACGCGGGGAAAGACTCGAAGCGCGGTACAAATCACTTATTAGGACATAAATTTTCAATGCAAGCAGCTAGCGCAAACGGGATGAGCCGATGGGGTAATGGATGTGTGCCGGGAGCGAAGTGGGCCGCCTGTTGCTGCGTGGCCCGCTCACCACGGGGATCCTTGATCCTTATGCTCCTGCAGTCGCTCTCTTTCGGCCCCGGCAAACCCCTCCCCGAAGGAGGATTCCCGCTCCTGAAAATTTACGAGCTGCCGCTGAATGGCTCTAGCTGGCCTGCCGCCACGTTACACGCGTTCCGTGGTTTTCCCGCGACAAAAGTCGCTGGAAAACCGACGCCTAAACCTCCTGATGTCTTTTTCTACCGATTGCTTTCAAACATCTTCATACGGCTCATTGAGTACAAGTTTCTATATACAGACTTACAAACATATTCCAACACTTGCACACATATTTTATAAATACATTATGCATGTTATACATTTTGAAATTTCATTAGAACTGTTGTGAGATTTGGTTATTGTGATTACGTTGAAACGAGTTTGAGACTGTATAGAGGAATTACATTATGTATTTTTGCAAATGTAGCTATACCGCGTAACAATTAGCAAAGTATTTGAACAGTCAATTATTCATTATATTTATTAATTGTATAGGTGGTATTGGCTAATTAGACGTTTAAGGCCATTATTCATGTTGTACACTATTTCTCTTTCTAAATGTATGTTTGCAAGATTAATTTCTTACCAACATCGTCATGCCAATTGCACGTTATTACGATGCTAATGAAATTTCAGAATATTTTATACATAAAATTTCCTGACCTGTATTTGACCAATTGCAATCTAATGTCAGGAATTGATCGTTTTATTATTCAACTATTTTACACTTTCGAAAACCGCAGGAAAAATTGGTTAACACTAGGTCAGACGTTGTTAACTGCTCGATTTAGTTTGGGATTATTATAAATTTAACTTGAAGTCAATTAGAAAGCTGCAGTGTCTGAATCAGATACCATCCTTGTTCTCTCTGGCCGACAAATTGTCTACGTATTACTAGCTATTTAAACGAGACCGATAAAAAGGTCGGCAGGAATTCGAGGCTCGTATGAAACGGGGCATTCGTCGATCCAGGCCAAACGAGTGATTGTAAAAAAACAGTGTTTCACTCCGCAGGAAATTTATGGCCTGCTCTTGAATGGCGTCTGTTCGTGCGTCTTGGGCTTTGATACGACACGAGCACTGCAACAACCGGGCACAATGATCCTTGCGGATGCACCCAGTCTGTATCAACCCGGGTATCGAGAACAATTTAGCGTGTCCTCAAGGCGTAACATCGTCGTACAATTCTACCTGGTAAACACCACGACTGCCTGGATTATTTATGTGAATTAGAGAATAAGTCTTTACCTCTGGTCTTTTAATCGATCGTGACTCCCCTTCTTCAGGTTTTTCAAGTTTGCATTTGTAAGAGAGCTGGTACTAAAGTGTCCCTAATTTTGTGACAGATGTTAGCGAATTTTTAAGTAATTATATGTAGTGGTATGTTGGTGAGGGTGCCCACAAGAAATGCTCTTGATGTTCAACAGAAAAGTTTATTAAACTACTAACAATCAACAGTCAACAATTTACGATCAACAATTAACGATTAACTATCAACGACAAATAACACTAACTAGTGTCGGACGACGGCAGCGCAGTGGTTAGCGCCTTAGGTTACGAACGTTCGGGACCCGAGTTCAAATTCCGGCGACCGTGTCCGATTTTTCTTCCACGATACAAAATTAAGAAGAAAAAGCAGCAGTACCCCAGCAGTGTAACAACAACTACTATCAACTACTATTGCACCTCACAACAATTAACGATTAACTATCAAGAGTCAATAATATCACGTATCTGTAATAGTGTTTGCTTCGTTACGACGCTAACCTTTCGCACTTCGCAGCTCGGGGCAGAATGAATGTTTGGTTCGAAAGCAAACGGATTCTTTTCTTTGTTGCCCCTCCATATCTCCACTACGCGCGCGTTTATTAGATGTCCGCGACGGTTGGCGCGTACGCAATCTTCCGAATATTCGGCGAAGGAACCGTAGAGATATCGATGGAACATTAGACATGTCGACCTTACGCTGCGTGACGCAAAGCCGTTGGAAAGTTGCGTGGTCCGAGTGCTGCCACGTATAGAACAGTATGTATACTTTAAAATGCTATTTAGAATATTTTTCCACATTTTAAAATTAGTTAAAGTTCACGTTTCGAAATTTGTATACTCTAAGGGTTTTATTTCAGAGGGAAAACAACACTAAAGTATACTGTGAACACTGAAATACCACTCTATGCATTTAAATATGCTTCTTCGGTATTGTAACAGCATTTTTAAGAATCTTAGTCATTTGCTTATTTTCTTAAGCGCGTTTGTGCAAAGATATTAAACGCTCGATAAAAATTCGCCAAAAATCTGAACCGCGCCGATTGTTTATGCCAAACGATTAGTCGAAGTTAAAACAATCTGAGAATTATTCTGGAAGATTGGGCGTCGCGACGCCTGATTTACGGCCGATCAACTGTAATAGACGTCTGCTCGCTGGCCGCGCGCTCCTTTGCAAATAAATCACACGAGATCAACGGTTCTGCGCATTTACATCATCGTTTTAAAACGTATGCTCGAACACGTTCTTCGATGCGATTGAACTCTCGAACAATTTGCGCGACTTCGTGGTTTCCTTCGCGCGGCACGTGTTCTCGTTGCTTGATCAATCTCCGAAACTCGTAAAATTAACATCGCTCTTATTACCATTGCTCCTTATTATTGATCGATGGGCCAAGTTTCTAGAGGAAATTTCGAGCGAAATTGCCATAGCTAAAATCGTGGATTATTTGTCAAGGGATGTTGAATGCCATTTGAACAGTGAGAAATATATTTCCTTGTCATTGTTGATCGATTATCGAAAAGGAATTACTGCTTTTACATGTTTACCAATATTACGTTTTTGTCTTTGATTAAGGGGATGTCCTGAATTTTCCTGATTTTAACACAGCGTCTTTTTGTGATTTTTTTTTAGAAGGTGAAGACAGAAATGAAGCTACTGAACTTTGAGCTATGGTTTTATATATATTTAAGGAATATAAAAAAATTTTTTTTAAAGTAAAAAAAAAATCCATCTCGTAATTTTTGACCGAAACGAAAAACCAAAGAAGGATTAAATTATTATATATTTTTCCTCTCGATGAACCAAAAAAGAGGCAGAAAATAGTGTGAAATTAAAAATGTTAGCGGGTTTAAGGAAAAAATGTGTTTTATAAGAAGAAAAAATAAACTTTAAGGTGTTACAACAATTATGTAAATAAACTTTTTGACGAACTTTTTTTGTTCATCGAGAAGAATCTTTTTTTGGTTTCCTGTTTTTACGAGCTGCATATTTTCCGCCGATTGAAAACTGCAGCCTTAGAAATGTGTTATAATTTTTTGTCTTACTTTAAAAAAATTTTTTTGCATTCGTTAAATATTAATAAAACCATAGCTCAAAATTCAACAACGTCATTTCTTTCTTTCCCTTCTAAAAAAATCACAAAATGGCGCTGTTTTAGAACATTCTAATTCAGCACACCGCCTTAAAGTAGGATACTACACGATAATTTAACTATAATAATTGCATCCGTCAATTTATTTCCAACATCCAAATCGAAATAATCTTAGTGCCAGACGGGTGTATATTTTTGCTTTTTTATATCGAATATTTTTTTTTCGTTTTTGCAATTGGTTTACAGTGAAAGATATCGGAGAATCGGTTGAAGCATCGATCACAAAATGTAGGAAGATGCGTCCGCTATGATGAGAAATGTTTACGTAAATGACACGTCGCAGAAAAGTTCAAGGCACACGAGAACACATGCATGAGACGTATTTCTATGAACGTTACGTGTGTAACATCTGGTAGATAAATGTTTATTCGATGTAACGGTGTTATTTTATAATTAATACAATCGCTAATTACCATTGATATAACTACGGCAAAAAGATATTGCAATTTAAACGAGTTCTTATGCAGAGATATTTCAGAGTCGTCGAGAAAAATGGTAATAATTGGACGAAGCTGCAAATCATTTAAATATTATAATCACCCGACGTTTTTATCATTGTAAATTGTGAAAATTATGTTGGAAAACTAGCAGCTTCTCTAGATGATCACATATGCAGATCTAAAGCGTTCGACACTATTTAACGAAGTTCCGTAACATTTTATTTTACTTGGCTGGAGGAAATTCGACGATCGTCAGCAAACACCTCAGTCTATTTATTTCAAGAAACATAAACAACGATTAAAAGTGATTAGAAAAAGATGATGAGTTAATTGTGGAAATTGACATGGAAAATGGAAAGTTAGCTTTGTTTCAGGCCAACCGTCCGATGACCTTTGCTACTGAAATTGACGACACAGTGTAGTAAAAAACTTGGCTATTGAAACCAGCGGAATAATTTTCAAAGGCGATGAATTCTTCCCTCCGTTAAAACCCGAAACGCTAGAAAGGAAAACGTGTGTTTGCTTGGAAATCAGCTCCGCGAATGCTGCAAGAAAATTAGTCGAAGACACCTGTAACACCTGTAGTAACTGTAATGCAACTTTCTGTCGGTTGAAAAAAAAAACGTGATAAGAAACGCGTATTAAGAAAGAGAGAAAAAGAGAAAATTAAAGCTACCGAGGCCACTAGGGGAACAGAGTATGGCACCTACTTTGATGGGTAATAAAAAAGAATGCACAAGTCAGCTGCTCGCTTGCTGAAGAAAGATTGGTCACGGTGACATTCACGGTTAGCGAGGAGTAGGTCGTGCGTATGAAGACGTCCATGAACACCGAATTCTGCATGCCAAGTAACAAACACGTCGAGTCTACTTTTACATTTCCAGCCATTCCGTTAGTCGTTTCAACGGTTTCCTGCAATCGCCAGCAGTCTTTCTTTTGACATTTTAATTGCAAAACTGCCAAACATCGCACAATTTTCTTTCGAGATCTTCTCGCTCTATCCTCGAAGAACGGAGAAGCAGGATGGTTTTAGATATTTAACCCCTCCCCGTACTCTGACTCGCGACCAGATACTTGAGCCAAACGTAAACATAACAAGCCGAGCTCGCGGGCTGTTTTTTTCCCCGTTATCTGTTTAGCGCGCGTCGATGTCCAACGTTTGGGCTCGAGTTTCGTCGAACTAAATGGCACGGGAGGGGGTTAATGACCACACGTTGGAAGACTGAGAGAATAGTTGTTGGAGAGGCAATCGCTTTGAAAATGGCCCGAGAACGCTAATCACCGAACGGTGAAACGGTAACGCGCGCAAATCGTGTCCATTAACGGGTCTAGTAAGATGCAGAGTTGGTCCGACTCGATTCGTTAGCACCTACGTTCTATGACACGGCACATTACGTCCCGTGTAACAATTTAGCCAACACATACATTTTCCATCCGTAAATCGCCACAGGCTGATCGATTTAATGAGAAAGAAATGTTGCAGGGCAAAAAGGCTTTGCATAATTCGACGCTTACGGGGCTTGCGTGAGCCATTCAATTTATTTATTCATACGCTTAACCATGCGCCATTCGCCAGCTTAATTATCCCTTCGGATATTTCAATCCGCACGCGGAATCACGCTCAGCTTACATCGTTGCCCCTTTTACACCCCTGGCAACTATTTTCGGCTCGTACGTACCGTGAATAGTCCGATCGACCGGCTCCAAGGGAACAGAGATTACCGTGGACACGGTAAAAGCCATTTTCCAAGGGAATGTTGGTAAATACGTTGATATGTGCTTTCTTCCTTGCTGATTCTTATTTATATTTATTTGGCCAAAGAAAGATTTATGATTATCGCGGAGATAGGGTGGTCAGACAGATTGGGCTAGGATTTCATATGATCCTTAATGGTTTTCTGAAAGTTGAGCGCTTTTGGTCAGTAAGAACTGTACATGTCCACTATTTGACACATTTGACCGCTATGATGTTGCATTGTTGTATACTGGAACTTGGTACACATATTTGTTTTATGTGAATTATTATTTTCTATAATTTTATGATTTTTAGTTCACATGCCACATTTGTGTTGGTATCGTACAGATAACTTGAAAATAATTGCGGAATATGAACTGGTCAGAAGTCCAATTCCATGAACTGAGAAGCAAAGAAACGTGGTTATGTTAAGAAAATGATTTTCTCTTTGCTTCAGAGTCTGCTATTGGCTTGCCAACTAAGTGATTGCGGATCTTGTCATTAGGTGGTAATGATAAAATCCGCAATCACTTAGTTGCCAACCTAATATCATAAACTTTCTAATTTATATTATTTGATAGTTAAACTATTTAAAATGACCTTCGGTGTTGAGAATACTATTAATTGAAGCTACCAGAATATCACAAAGCTTATCTTCTGCAATGAGATTCCACTATATTAAACGGAGGAAACCAACGTATGTCAACTTCTCGCAATAAATAAACTTATGGCAGACACTTACCTTCTGAAAATGAAAGCTCAGTCCTATACTTCTGTAACAAGTACTTACCTATGATACACAGAAAAGTAATTTTCTATGAATTCAAATTATTCTAAAATTTACAATTAATGTAGCTTAGTACTAAGATGTTTATTGAACAGTAATATGTTAATTATCTGAGTGCGTTAAATATCTTTAGCTAATTTTAACTTAATTTTAAAGTGTATAAATACTTCTGTAAAGGTCCTATAAACTGTCAATCAATTTGCCTTGTGAAAGTGTGATATATTAGTTTCAACGTTTAAAGGGAAAATATTTTATTTTCTAAAATAGATACGATGACATAATAGAGACATTCTTATTAAAGAAAATCGTTAATTACACATCCTGAACGAGCTGAGATTCGTTCAAAAGGGCCTAGTTGTTGGCGCGAGACAAAGTGCACCGTATGATGTCAGATAACTTGTGTTCACCAATTATCACATGGTGTAGCGTCAATTAACAAGCGCTTGCAGAGGCGCTTTCGCATCCCATGGATCAAAGTGGAAGGCGGAATTAAGTAGGAAACAGCTTTATTCCATGGCTGATGGCTCGGTGTAAAATATGTTCTGTAAAGTGCGGCGTAGAGGCGGCCCCCGCGCACAGCCGGTGACCCGAGACCATAAATAAATGCTTGCGTGAGGTTTACATACTACTGTGAATTCTTTGGAGGGTCCTTTCCATTTGGATAAGATTTTCAAACATCGCCCTCGGGAAAGCGTCAGCTACTTCACTAAAAACCAGCTTGGAGATTTTTCTTCCTCTTTTTTGTTTTTGTTTTCTGAAAGCGATGTGTCGCTACAATTTGTTCGCTTATTAAAAGGTAGAAGACAAATGTTTTAAGAATTCTTATTATACATATCTGCATTATTTTTATTATTCAATCGACTTTTATTATTATATATTATATATAATTTTATTATTCATTATTATTATTATTATATATTATATATATGTTTGAATATAATATTTAATTGAATATAAAATTGAATATGAATATTGTATATATGTTTAAATATAAAAGACATTTAAATTTTAAAAAATATTTAACGCAGATAATTAACATACTATTGCTCAATGCAATAAACATCTTAGTATTGAGTCACATCAACTGTAAATTTTGGAATACAATTTGTTCACTTATTAAAAGGTCGAAGACAAATGTTTTAAGAATTCTTATTATATATATCTACATTACCTTTATTATTCAAGAATATTATGCATATTATATATATGTTTGAATATAATATTTAATGTAATATAGAATTGATTTTAATAATTTTAATTGAATATAAAATTGAATATGAATGTTTAAATATAAAAGACATTTTTTAATCAGTTGAAATTAGCTGAAGATATTTAACGCATTCAGGTAATCAACATATTACTGTTCAATGCAATGAACATCTTAATACTATGTCACATCAACTGTAAATTTTGGAATAATTTGAATTCATGGAAAATTACTTTTCTGTGTATGCTCTATCAATTCTCCAAGTAGAAAATGAATTCCATAAAATTTTAATGGAAACTTTTTAACTTATATTATTTGATAGTTAAACTATTTAAAGTGGCCTTCACTGTTGAAAATACTATTAATTGAAGTTAGCAGAGTATCAGCAAGCTTACCTTCAGCAACGAGATTTCGCTATATGAAACGAAGGAAATCGGAATTGAACGGGGAACGGCTTCATTCGATAGGCGATACTCGAGAAGAACATTATGGTTGTGTAGAGGCGGTTCCACGTACACCCTAGCGATCCGGCACCATAAATAAATGCTCGCGCGAGGCTTATGTACTACACAAGTCGGCCTCAGAGGCTCGAGCACCACCCGACTAGGGTAACCAGGAGGAACGCCATGGCCGATCAAAACCGACAGCCTCCTAAGAGGAACAAGCTGACCTAAAACATCGGTACTGCATGATTCATAGAGGACAGGAGCGGTAACTCCAGAGCCTCGGAAGAAAGATGCGTTTCCGATGATATCTACTTCTAACGCGTGCGCTTTGCATGGAAAATAAGAAGCAGATGGCACTTACAACTTCTTACGAATTCTGCAGAAATATTCCTTGAAAGATTATTTTCCTGATAAGACCTTAGTGCTTGTAATTGCTCGAGAACATAACCTATCTATTACTCTTTGCTATTGAGTTTGTACGTTGTATGAATAGGCTGAAGAATATAACTGTTTAGGTTAATGACGAGATCAGAAAAATCGTTGAATATTCGATAATTCACAAATGTGAGGTTAGGTTTCATTCCTGTAACGTATCAGCCATTGCAACGACACGTACGAAATTACGTTTTAAAACCCACCATACAAAACGTACATATTAATCGATGACTAATTAAAAATACATAAATTTCATGTAAAACAATCTTATTTTAATTTTCACGGCGTATGTAATTCAGTCGATCCATTTATCTGTCATTCAGCCATTTTAATTCAACATTGGAAGAATTACCTACTAATACCAGGATAGTTCATTTCAGGTTACTCTAAAGTTAGCCTGTGAGTGGGTTTGAAACAAACGCGAGTCTACTGGTATTCTGGAATTGAAATTGAAGCCTGAAATTGAAATAAGACGCGTTTCGCTTTGGCCGCGAGGCAAGATGCGTCCGGTGGCCGAAAATATGAGCAAACATCCTAAAATTGTAGGATAGGAAGTGTAGAAACTGCCAACAATGTAGCATGAAGGAGGAAGAGAGGGTAGCGAGAACACGGGGAGGTATACAACGCGATAATCCAGCGAGACCGTGGCAAATTGCGCGTGAAATATTCGCAGCGCGCCAAGAGAGACACAGGCCTCGATCGGATTACGCGTGTCCCGAACGAAAAACTGCTACGAAAATGATATCGTTCGCATTCTCGCGTCTGGAAATAAATCGATCCACGGATACACACGCGTCCCTCTCTTTGCGTTCGTTTGTGTGTTTTTGTTCGACCTTAGGCGAGAGCCTCTAGCATCGCGGCGGCCTGCGCGCTACTCGCAGACACGTAAAGAGTCGCAGCTGACTGTATTGTTCCCGTTGAAGGTAAGTCATTAATTTTCCCGCGGCAGCAACGCTGTCTCAGTTGTTTGTGTGTGCCGTTCCCTATATGTATGTGTGTGAATGCGCGCGCGTGCCTTCGTACAGTGTGTCACGGACCAATGTTCCAAGGATCATTGCCAATTAATTTTTAAAAATCTGCTTGGCATCGTGTACCATTGCCTACGATCTATAGCCGCGGTTACTTGATTGGTTACACTGTTAGATGGCGATGTCGATGCTCGATGAGAATCTTAATGACGTTTCTAGACGAATAATGGACGTATGTTTTATTGCAAGTCTAGATGGCACCGTTACTGGGAACGTTAGAGTTCTTCAGATTAAATTAACTAGATTTTTATTATAACGAATGAAAGTATGAAGAATTTACAAGATGCGGTAAACGTTCGTAAACCTCATCAGATCGGTCGTGTCATCGACTTGCTGCGTCTTTCGCCCCACTCTGCAACGTTTCAGACTCGATCTGATCTTAAGTTTGACAAACTTTCATATGCATTGTATGGTTTCTTGTTGCAAATATTAAACGAAGAATAAGATCAGCAAGGTTAATAGACACATACGTAGCGGCACATGAGCCACATGAGAGGACATTCAAATCATGTTTTGGCCTCGGAGTATCAATATCGTTAGGATACACGTAAAGTGAGAAATAAACTCCGGGCAAAACAATGTCGCTGTCCCGATCAGTATAAATAAACGCAGTAGTAAGAGTTTTAGTTACCAACGAGTTAGCGATCTTATTTGCGATTTACACACTGTCTTTAGCGAGTTTATTTATTAATCATTTTAAATACACATGACGGTTTTAATATCTCGTAATGTGTATTTAAAATAACATATATATAAATATAATTAATAATAAAATATTATTTTGTTTTATATAATATAAATACATAAATAATTATAGATTTATGTTTCCCAAGATATATAATAATATAATTATATATCTGAAGATTATAAAATAATAATATTTTATATACATTATTATATTTAAATATTTAATTATATATTATGAATTTCTTTCCAATTCAAGCCTTAAATATATTAAATTTTTATATAATTCAAATGTATATATTTATATTTTTAAATGTATATATTACAATTAATAATTATATATTTATGTTTCCCAAGATATATAATAATATAATTATATATCTGAAGATTATAAAATAATAATATTTTATATATATTATTATATTTAAATATTTAATTATATATTATGAATTTCTTTCCAATTCAAGCCTTAAATATATTAAATTTTTATATAATTCAAATGTATATATTTATATTTTTAAATGTATATATTACAATTAATAATTATATATTTGTTTCCCAAGATATATAATAATATAATTATATATCTGAAGATTATAAAATAATATTTTATATACATTATTGTATTTAAATAATTATATATTATGAATTTCTTTTCAATTCAAGCTTTAAATATATTAAAATTTATATAATTCAAATGTATATATTTATATTTTTAAATGTATATATTACAATTAATAATTATATATTTGTTTCCCAAGATATATAATAATATAATTATATATCTGAAGATTATAAAATAATAATATTTTATATACATTATTATATTTAAATATTTAATTATATATTATGAATTTCTTTTCAATTCAAGCCTTAAATATATTAAATTTTTATATAATTTAAATATACATATTTATATTTTTAAATATATATATTAAATCAATAATTATATATTAATATATACTCATATATACCAAAAACCATTGTTTCCATTTTTTAAAAAATATTTTATGCTTAAAAAATAACTTTTGTTATTTAATATATTTATTTATTTAACGTAATTAAACATAAACGTTTCACAGAAGATGTTCATTAGTAAACGTATAAAATTATGAAGACGCACGAAGATGATCGAATTTCTCAACACTCTTCTTTTAAACCGACTGCAATACCGAAAGCTTTCCACATTCCTAAGCGCATTCCTAGTGCAATAAATTCCAAAGTTATATTTTCGCCCGTAGTCCATGCAGAATACCAAGGACGTTTGTGGCTCGGTGAGAGCGTATAAGGCAGAGCACGTAGAGAGCACGGAACATTGAAAAGGCAAGGACAGTGACATGAGTATCGGTGACGTGGCGAGCCATACGTTATTCCACGAATGCATAAAGAGGCCTAAACGCTCTTATTATCGAAAAAGCATCGGGAGTAGCCGCGCACCGTGAACGCAAGATAATGCATTCGGAGGTTGTCCGTAGCTTCGAGTCGCGTGTTTCGAACGATCGAACCGTTGCCTGATGGATGGAGACGCGTATCCACTGTACACCCATTCTTCCTCAATCCCGCTCCATCGTTGCCTCATCGTCTTCCCTCTACGCACACGCAGATAAATGCGCCACACGGGTCCATCTTCCTGGCGTCCCGTTTCTCTTCTTTCAGTGCCTCTCGTAGCACAAAAGTAACCCCTCGGCCGCAGCACAGTTTGTTGCGTCAATTCGATCCCCTGCGTCCACGCACTCGAAGATGGCTAATGTGTCGTTGTGGATTTCATGGGGCTGAGTGACCCACTGAAAGCACACCGTCTAATTTTGGGTCAGCTATGATTTATCGTGCTGCGTTCCCGAGGATTACGAGAAACGAGGATTACGAGGATCAAGGACGCGCTTACGAACAATCGTACGATAATTCGAAACCAATTGCGGTGCCTGGGTTCTTCCTCTTCAGCTATTCTCAAGAATGCTAAATTTCATGAAATTCCACGTCACTTCCAGCCCAGTAGCGAACTATATTCTGTAGAAAACGTTAGGCCAATTAAGGTGCGCTAAGGGTATCGCGCGTGTCTATTTTCCGACGATTTTCGAAATTTTGTTAACCACTTGCACGGGCCAAAAAATGTACAAAATCAGCAAATTAAGAGCGATAGGGTTCGATGGTAAATAAAGTTTCTTCTGGAAATTATACAGTCGCTGTCTCGTGTCGCGGAGTAGCTGCGAACGGTTCAAGGTCATCGAGCATTCCAGGCACGTACGTCAATATTCCGTCGGTCCGCGAGCTCGCATAAAAGAGACGAAAGAAGGAGAGCCAAGCGCGACTTTCGTTGCCTGTCAACGGCTACAAAGTGCAGAAACGGTGGGGGTTGGCGTCGGCAACGACGAGAGGCGTTAATTGAATTTGGGTTCGTGTGGATTATTGTGAAGCGTTTAAAGCGGCCAGAAACAAACCTATTTGCGTCGGGGAGCTTTCTCGTGGAAGATAACAAATGATCCACGAGGCGGCCGGCTCGCAAACTTCGGCATAAAAGCTTCACCGGCAGAGAGAACCCGTCGTTCCCCCTCTCTTTCTCTGCCTGTTCGTCGAGGGATCGGGCATCGTTTCCTTCTTCAACCCCCTTTGCTGTTCTTTCGTTCGTTTTACCCGCGTCGCCCCCCCTCCCCTTCTCTCAGGGAAACCTCTCGCCGTGCCACGCGGATTGAAAAGCAATAGTTTTTCGATCTATTTATAACTGTCCGCTTCACACGGCCAACGCGGAACCAGAATCATCTAATTTGATTAGACCGCTTGCTCCTTGTGTTCTCTCCTTTTCTTTCAAAGGCAATGAGCGATATTAGATTTAAGAGACAATGGATGTTGAAAAGTGTTGGAGAGATAGCGTAGATTTGTTATAATACAACAGGATTATAGGTTATGGTTGCGTAATTTGAGAACAGTTTGTGTGTGATATGAGAAGAGAACAGCGAAGACTAGGATCAAATTTCCCTGATAGAGTCGCAGCGTATTGAACTCTCTAGGGTGGACAGAATGTCTTGGAAAAAGTTAATACACGTGGACGCGTTTAGGGCCGTGTTGCGTGAAAGCGACGATGGTTTTAAGTGCAGAAGCATCCACAAGATGTCACAACTTGCACGGAGGCCAGCCATTAACACCTCAAAACAATGATACAGATCAGATCAAAATATCGTCAGCAGTCATTCAGCCCACACTCTGCTGCTGTCTGACCAACCCATTCCACCCACGTGATCCACGTACCTCGACAATCCGAAAAATGGATGGGCTCGTAACGTCCAAAGTGTCTGTCTTTCCTCGCCTACTGTTCTCTGAAGACATTTCGGTCGGTTCAGAAGAAGCTCGTCATGGCTCATAAATACGGAGCTTTGAAAATGATTGCTTGGCCGGAATGTTCGCGGGACGAGTGATGATACGAACGTGTACGTTGTTTATCAGTGGAAATAGATCCGGCTTTCCAACGCGGATTTAACACGGTCGACAGGTCCTAGAGCTGTGCTGTCGGACGTACGGTAACAGGTGGATCGCGTAACGACCAGAGCGGATGGAGGCGAGCAGGACACGGCGTTTTCCTCGTCGCGGAATGTCGACAGGTCATTGATTTTGCGATCTTTGGCTGGCGATCGACCGCCAGCTGCGAAAGCACCGAAAGGTCACAAATCAACCGGGATGGGGTCTGAATGACGCAAAACACGCCTAGATAAATTTAAATCGCGCGCACCGACCCGGGCCGAGTCTAGCGTTTTCGCGATACCTCCGTTGCGATGGTCGCGACTGGCTAAGAGCCAGTCGTCGATGTGGTCCGACCTGATCCCTATCGTCCACGAGGTAACTGACTCCATGCGAGGAACCCTTTACTCGAATAGTTCTAGCGCTAGGAAATATGAGGTTTCTTGGAAACGACGTGGTCTCCATTACACAGATTGGTTATACAATTGGGGAAGCTTGAAGAGAACGGTTCTTCGGAGGATGAAGCTTTGTGCAAACGTGGAACCACGGTGGTACAATTATGTGTATAGTTTGTTAATGTTGATTATGATCATCTTATCGAGATATTGATTACTTTCGCATTTTCAACACGTTCCTGAAATTGTTCCTGAACTTGGTTATGCGAGGTAGAAGTTGAAGAATTATTAGAAGACTATGATCATGTTCTTCGGTAATGTCGCTTGTGATTTTCTTCTTCAGGTTGTTTGAAGTTGTTTCTGAACTGCATCATGAACCGAAGGGTTAAACAACGAGATGTTGGAAGCTCGAGAAAAGTTGAGAAACTGTGAAAAGATTAGGATGTTCTTCGGTAATTTCGCTTATGATTTTCTTCTTCGGGTTGTTTGAAGTTGTTTCTGAACTGCATCATGTGAACCGAAGGGTTAAACAACAAGATATTGAAAGCTCGAGAAAAGTTGAAGAATTGTTGAAATATTATGATTACGTTCTTTGATAATTTCTCTTATGATTTTCTTCTTTAGGTTTTTTGAAGTTGTTTCTCAACTGGGTCATGTGAACTAGATTAAACAACGAGATGTTGGAAGCTCGAGAAGAGTTGAAAAACTGTGAAAAGATTAGAATCATGTTCTTTGGTAATTTCGCTTATGATTTTCTTCTTCAGGTTGTTTGAAGTTGTTTCTGAACTGCATCATGTGAACCGAAGGGTTAAACAACGAGATATTGAAAGCTCGAGAAAAGATGAAAAACTATTAGAAGACTATGATCATATTCTTGGGTAATTTCGCTTATGATTTTCTTCTTCAGGTTGTTTGAAGTTGTTTTTGAACCGCATCATGTGAACTACAAGATTAAACAGTGAGATGTTGGAAGCTCGAGAAAACATCAGTTCTCTGTTTTGCAATATTTTCATTAGCCACGAACGGCGGTTCGAGGTTGGCTCGAAGACATCAGACACGTGCTGCAAGAAACGAACACCAGCGGAGGGTTAGCTTTTTTTCACAAGTTAGTCATAGTCTACCATCTGTTCCATTTCCCTCCATGCGTCCATTTTGTAATTATCAATTACACAACGATTTCTTTATCGATCACTATGTCGGCCATACTTTCATAATGAAATATTCCTGACTACTTATTCGTCGAATAATCTCTTCGTGACTTTCGTTTCTCAGCTAAAAACTGTCTTGGAAGCTGCACGATGGAAAAGTAAATACTGCAGGGTTGAGAGACGGGAAATCGGATTTCGACTAAAAATACCACGCTTTCCTTCTTCTAAAATTTCCACGTATACTAAATGGAAAATAGAAATTCCTGTTTTGAAACCTGCCAAGCGAACCGACCAAAAGAGAAATTAAAAGAAGACGAAAAATAAAAGACACGCGAAACAGTTAGCCGAATATCCAAGAGTCGAAACAACGACAACTTTTTAAGAGGCATTATCTCGTTGACTCGGCCCTGAGATCTTGAGGCCGTGGACCACCTAGGCTTGAAAGATGCAATCGTAATTGCATAATAGGCACGATAAACTGGCCGGGTTATTTATGAACCTACACTCTTCTTTTGTCGGCCGTGTCAATGGGGAGCTGGGATTTGAACGGTGCTGGATGTGTTTCAGTGGATCGGGCCACGATGTCGGGCCCGAGTAGATTTTAGATTTACATCGTCTTTGTCGTCGTGCCACGCGGTACTTCAGTCTCTTCTTCTTTTTCTTCCTCTTCTTCCTCTTCTCTTTCTCGTTCGGTTAATCTCTTCGGTCGAGGATTGATGATTTATAATTTCTCCGGACTCAGATTCCTGTTCGTAGTTATAAATACTTGTTGTTCTGGCGTTCGCCGCGTTCAGGCCTGATTTTCCCTGATAAACAGCCGTTGCTCTGTCCGATTGCTCTCATCGACCATTCGAATCGCCGCTTTAGGGAATATTTGCAAACCTAACCTCAATATTTGATGTACAACGCAGGTAATAAGCGTTCAGAAAATATAACGCGAATGAGATAATGGATTTATAATAAAATAAGTAGGAAATAAAAGCAGTGATTGATAAATATTCCAATGTTTATAACTGACAGTGTATTTTGATTAATTTCTTTTCTTCTTTCTCCGAATTCTTCCTTAATGATGGACGCCATATTGGCTCTCGCGTGGTCCATCGTATGATTATTTTGAAATATAAATAGCTACGTAAATATCATAAGCATTTCACTTTGGATACTACGTATATCTTCGCACTTTTTCATCTTCAAATTTTCCTTAAACAGATAAAAGTGCTCAGTCTACTCAGGAGTCACGATCATAGCAAATCATACTGTTACTTCGATCAGCAACATGTTGCTCTCCGCATTTCCATCGCTATCGCTATCATCGTTGTTAGCCACGCCAGTTCCCATCATGCAACGTAGACTTTATAGGGTTCTTCAGTTTGCAACGGCCATTTTGAGAAAATAGAAGCAATCGTGACGCGATGTTTGCACGTTATCACTCGCGCCCTCTTTGGAGTTCTAATTTTTTCTTTTTCTCTCTCTCTCTCTCTCTTACAACGAAAGCTGATTCTCTGGCCGAAGGCCGAATTCCACGACGTTCTTTCCGTACATTCCACACGGAGGTTTTCGTTTAATGAAATGCAAAGCATCTCTTGCATCGCGTAGCTCAACGAGCGCTGGATTTTTTGTCTACGTTTTCGGAATGCGCAGCATTCGCGGTCGCGCTTTCACAGAGAATGTTCGTGCGTCAAGAATGGTCGTTTTGCATGTTAACCATAAGACCTGCTTTGTTACTTTGAGCTCTATTTATATAAAATGCAGCGTTGCACATGGCTACATCTTTGCATCGCTAATTTGTCCACCAATGGAAAGTTAATAAAATGTCACTACGTATATGAACAATATACATTTAATAAAAAATAAATTGATTATAAAACGATGTCAAATTGATGCGATCATCGAAGATTTTTTCGTATATCATAAGTGCTAAGGATAATCCAAGTGAATATTCCGGCCTATTAATACAATTTATAATTAACTGTTTAAATATTCCTGTGATTTCTGCCAATTGTATACTTGCACCAAATGTCTCGTACAGGGGTTAGATAAAATAATGGAGACACCCCTTATATGTCATATACATAGACATATAAGAAATATTCCCATTATTTTATCATATACATATACGTATAACACATGAAACATATAAAAAGTATTTTCATTATCTTGTTCAACTGTTGTAACTTCTACATAAGTTTCCAGAATTATTCCAAACTTTATTAAAGATAGCCAGGTCTCATTACAGTGCTATTGGGTTGGCAACTAAGTGACTGCGGATGTTGTCATTAGGTAGCATTGGTAAAATCTGCAACCACTTAGTTGCCAACGCAATACAATATATTTTAGATTTTCACGAGAAATCGTTCACGATTTTCGATACACGCTATAGTATTCGAACCGACAACTATTTCTATTTGCTCTTGTAACTCGTTTTCGTAATTGTTTTTTCCTATCGTTCTAAAAACGGATAATTGTAACGAGATAGATAAAGATGGCGTGGGAGAAATAATCGTATTATTGGGTTGCACTATTGCGAGCACTCAAAAGGTTAATAATTTTAAACATAACATCTAGAGGTCAATTAAACAAAAATATGCAAAACGTTTTATTAAAATCGCTTTAAATACAAGTACAGAGATAGTGTGTGCTGGTAATCATCGTAATCATCGCTCGCTGTTCGATTGTATGTCTCGCTCTTCTTTTAGGTTGGCAACTAAGTGATTGCGGATTTTGTCGATACCACCTAGTGACAAAACCCGCAGTCACTTAGTTACCAACCCAATAATACAATTTCAAATGTAAAAATCACGACGGATCAGAGCCGCAGGCTAAAAAGACATTACCCTTTAGATTTAAGCATTAGATTTAATTCAAAAACTCATTAAACACGACATAGTACCACGCCATAATAATTTACTTATAATTCTCAATGAGAAATGATTGTAAAATTCTTCCAAATAAAAAAAAAGAATAAAATATAAAAATTTCAGAACGTGTTTTCTCGTATTCCGAATATTCTCATGAGCTGTACATGTGAATATTATAATGCAGATAAATATTGATAAAAATTGTAAATTTCACGAAAGACAGGAGAGATCGGTCAACGAAACACCGAGGCTCGACTAACAACAAAGCAAAGTCTCCACTCACTCGACCCATAAACTTTTTTTACAGTTTCCAAGCATCGGGTAAACTGAGCTGCTCGTTATCATTAGGTCGCGAAACGTCGATGGTTTTTTTGCTTTCCTTGGAATTCCACGATCGATCGGCCAGATCGAAACGAACGATAAACCGCCGCTACTCGCTATTCCTATCAGATAATCGTTTAGATGCATGTGGCGGCGAGGGTTAACGGTGGTGAGTATTCTAAATATACATTCGTCGAGTCCGCTGTCGACCAGAGAAGCTCTATCATGCTTGCGCGTACAGCTCGCGACGGTTGTTGGAATGCGACACGCGGCCGTTTCAGATTCTGATGCTGTTCGGCTCGCTTAATCGAGCAATTCTACTTGTGCGGCTCACCAGTTGCTCGCCTCCTCACCGATAGTGCTGCCGCGGCCAACGCGATTAATTGCACGTCCACCGAGATAATCCCGCCTTCCTTTATGCGGATATCTGAATCACGCTGGATGCCCGTACGTTTGATCAAACGACGTTGCTTGGCTTTTCGCAACGATGGACGTAGTACTGATGGCAGTAGGTGGTTCACGGTGAATTTTGGTTTGCATTTCTTTTTATAAAAATATGATTATAAAATTTTGAAGGTTATGTTTTCTAAATGATTTTTTTATTCACCTTAGTACTGCCAACTTTTTCATCCTTTTCAACCCTCATTAATCCATCGCACCTGTATAATTTTATTATTTGATCGGTTAATTGTTTAATCGTTTACAGTTCAGTTTGATCGCGTCGATAATTACCCTGTTGGTGTAAATTTTATATTTGAAATCTGCGAGATGTTAGTATATTTTTAATTTTGCAATATGTTTCCAATATTATGTAAATTTCTTTCTATTGACGATATTGTTTATTATGGCGACAAAATTTTTGTTCCTTAACCCTCTGCACTGAGAATTCTATTTCAATTTCCTCAGCAACAGCTCTCAACGCTTTTAAGTGTCTTATTTGAAATTTACTTTAATTAAAAAATAAGACAATTTAAATAAATAAAGGAAGAAGGAAATTCACTTAAATACCATTCACACTATTGTTGTATTTTCTAATTTTTAAGTGTATGATATATCTTGAAACAATTTCCAAAATTTCACAAAAAAACCTGGGACTCGACAAAGGAGCTGCTGAGATAAAAACTGATGTCGAGTCAGTGCAAAGGGTTAAGGGTTACTTAATGACTCCCTTAATCGATAGTGTCATCCACTATAGCCTTAAACCAGTCCAGCCCCTGATACTGCACTCTAAAAATCATTTATGGAAGATCTTGTTTATACGTGGAACTGGCAATGCCACCCCCGATCACGCTGTCACGAGAGACACAGAAAGGACAGCAGAACCGAAGGAGAACGGGGTTATCCCGGTCACGCGTTAGTCAGGCTGAACCAGCCGATCTGTCAGTCAGTCCGGTCAGGAACAGTCCCGATGCTGGCAGCCGGTGACACGTTCGGTACACAGGCTCGGCTCAGTGCGAATACACGCGCCGCGAGGCCGGTTCTATTAAGAGCGAGCCACGAAAACGCTAGACGACACGAGGTGACACCGAGATGCCTGACACGACACGAGCCTGCGCTTAGCGCGCAGTCTTTCATTCTACACCACACCGGTTGCCTTGGTGTCTTAACAGCACCGACAGCTATGCGACTCGTTGACCCTGTCGTTATTTCGCTCTCTTCTCCCCTATGGCCACGTCAAACATTTTTACGCAGTGAGACTCCCTCGGTGACGCTCGATGGAGCAAACTCCCGATTTTCTTCGGGAATTATTATTAGGCTAGACGCTGCTTCTTGCTTTTCCAGAGAGTAAATCTTTCAGAGTTTGCAGACAGTTTGGTAGGCTGGCACGGTGGTATTTTTTTATCTTCCAAGAAGTTTCAATCAAGTTTGATTCATTGATATATTTGTGTGTCTTCTTGTGTGTTTCTTCCAAGAAGTTTCAATCAACTTTGATTCATTGATATATTTGTGTGCTGTTGTTAGAATTATGGGAAATTTTGAGCTGCAAAATGCACACAACGCGCGAACATATTGTAATAAGGCGTCTAAAATGTAGCACTTTGAGTTCTAATAATTCTCCAGGTTCCATTTTCTATTTATATTTGTAGAAATAAGAGTCTTCAGTTTAGTTAATTTCATCTAACTAGCAATGACGTAGTCTTTGCTGGACGATTGTGAATAACGTCTTTAATTGTATTTTAGTTTCATATATATTCTTCCTCTTAATTGAAGAATCTAAGAAATTTGGAATTTGAGAAAGAAACGTAAAAATATGTTCGTTTGTAACTCTTGATATTTGCTATCAATGTGGTATTATGCTAACATCTGCAATTCCTATAATTACCAACGCCCATTGCAAATTGGTGAGAATTACGATCCTCTTCACGCACGACCACGTTTCATCGCCGGCTTCCTCCCCTTTTCTTTTGTTTATGCCGAGCATCTAGCGTAACACAAAAGCGAACGCTTGCAGCTGCTGCGAGTGTTAAGACACACATCGTTGACGGTCCGTATATTTTGTCATTAGATGTTCGATGAGTAACGATAGGAACGATACAAACATAATTAAAGTTGTACAAGCCCCTATCCTTCATTTCATTGAGAAAGGGAAAAAGATGCATATGATACTTTGCATTTGAATTTCAACAAAACTGAAAAAACCATTAATTAATATGTAGCGGCATTCGACACCAACTAGCGTCGAACGACAACAGCGCATTGGTAAGCGCCTTAGGTTACGAACGTTAGGATACAAAAATGAGAAGAAAAACAGCAGTACCCCAGCAGTGACATCTACACCAGCAGCAGAACTTATCTCAACAACTACTAACTAACACTTACACCTCAAATATTTAACACATAGGATCTGGCCAGAAACACACTTTCGTTCGGAAGAAAGAAAGAAAGGAAGAAGGGAAAAGGAAGAAAGAAAGAAAGAGAATTTTAATAATACAGCGCGAATGCAAAGAAGTAAAACGCTTAATGCACTATTCAGAGCGAAAGCAATTGCAGAGAAAGATTGATTGCCAGTAGTTAGCGGAGATTTTTTCGCCGATTCATTCGCGTTCGAGAGATCCGATCTGGCCTCCATTAATAGTAACACGCTCTCGTAACAAACGCTTAATAAAACGTTGTTCCACGGCGATTCGCGCCAGCCAGTTTTTCTCTAATTACCGTGATACCTTGCTCACCAAGAAGGAAAAGAAAAACAACAGGCACGCGTGTCGTTAATTGCTTGCCGCCTTTCCGTTCGTTGAACTGATCGCGATTCTTCGTCCGCCCAGCGAACAGATTTATTCTTTCGCTAGGGAAACCCGATCGGAGATGTCGTGTCTTACGCCCACACCCGTTCAATTATCGTCGTGTGATCCAGCAAGCAGCTTAATTTCGACGGTTATTTTCGGTGTTCGAGATAATGTTACGAGAAAAAGCTAGTCTCGTGTTTTTTCGCTCGCCTTCTTTGTCTTGCTTGTCGTGGAATAAAATGATTTACGTGTTTACGTTCGTGTGGACCAAGTGTTTCTCGCGGGCCGACAGTCAGCTATATATGACAAATGGAGCAAGATTTCGAATAGTAAATGCACGTTTTACACAATTCGTATATAGAATTTCAATTGGAATGGAAGATTGCTGTACTATAAACGTTTTAAATTCTACGTAAATGAAACATTTGTCAAAAGCACTCGATTGTTCAATTCAAATCTCCTTGTCTGAGGTAAATCAAAGAGCGATAAAAGCTGATCTATACTGTTGGGAATTTTGGATCTTAATTACTGAAATAATGGTATAGGAACACTAAATTTACACTTAGAATTTATATCACAATAGTTATATACTTATTTGATAAACGATTTCAAAGATATTCATCGATACACACTTGCACGCGTCTCACCTTCTTCCATACCAGACTGTTAACCGACTGAACAGTTTACATTTCTTTGTTTTCAAGACGCCACGCACACACAACTTCCATACACTGATATTCACATACAAGTATCACTACTACGTAGCTAACCTTGTCTAGCACATAAAATTATACATATCTCAATATATACAGCGAATGGGAAGAAGTTTCAAAGAATAAATAGAAATTTAAAATTTATCGCATAAATATTGAGGAAAATATTAGGTTAGTATGATCACTAGTTCCTACATGCAAAGTTGGTACGACTTCTAACGACGTATCCGGTATGTTCATATGGCTGTACATTAAATATCGAACGCCAAAACCTATTTAATAACAATAAAATCATCTTTATATCTGTATAGAAATTAAGAAATTCCTCTATCATTCATACACTGGAATTATAAGAATAACTTGTACATTGCCAATCAGGTAATTCAAATTTGCACATAAAACAGAAGAGTGCGTTCAATTGTTCTAACCAAATTTTCTTGTTCAAAGCGAGTGAAAGAGCACTAAAAGGATTGAAAAAAATAGATTACTGTCCGGCAGACAATATTACAACAGTTTTGCGTGTTCCAAAAGGAAGGAAGGACGGTCGATCGCGAGTCCGAAACAAACGAAACGAGGCTCGACTTTCACCGGGACCCGCATTCTTCCGTCACACAGGCCGGTGCATCGACGTTGACAAGACGCGGCTAGCGATTAATCATCGCGTCGTGCGGGAAAAGAAAGAAAGTTTTAGCCCCGTGTATTCCAGTCACGGTGGATCGCGCCAGTTCGCCGCCGTATCTTTATCACCGACTGATAATGGATCATTATCCAGCCCTCTTTGTTCCGCCGGTTGAACGAACCCGTGGCCGAATACGAATCCGCGGACGCATTCACGGATTATTCAAAAGGCGGTCCTTACTCTCTCAATCTCTCTCTCTTCTCTCTCTCTCTCTCTCTCTTTCGGGCTCGTACGCGTGTGCACGCTCGCGTCAGAGTGTTGCGAGAGGGCTCTGTTGTTGCAAATCCTTGGTCGTGGCATTCTTTCACAGCATTGGCCCGATGCGACGTGGACGAAACGCGCGGACGAGTCATTAATCATCGGTGACGGAGGATTTAGAAAAAGCATCCGACCGGTGTCCTTCTCGATGACAGAGCCTAGGCACAGCTTGTTCTCTGGCTAATAGTTTGATACGCGTTTATGCCGCACGCGATGAACCGTGATTTTATTATTCGATCGACACAACCACGTTCTTTTTTTCTCGTTGCTTTTCAATCGCGCTTTTTTACCGACATTTTTATAGACGTTACCGACTGTTTACATTGTCCGATATTGTTCGTTGCGTGGGATATCTGATCTTATTGTATTCTACAAATCTCGCGATAAACACACGTTTCCATAAACTAAGAAATTTGTAATATTTTTAGAAACACCAACGCACGATTAAAGGATGGAAGATCATGAATATCAACAGTGATCTTTTCGTGCATTTAGAAATTTGTAACAAGTAAGAAGATGCGATTGGGTGTGAAATTATTCAGAGAACGCGACAGAGTTAAAGGACGTAGTGGATGATATGTCGCGTTCGTTTCGTTGTTTAACAGAGACAATGTGGTACAAGGACGTGAAGGGAAAGTTCGTATTCACTGAATAGCATTTAGCAGCATTGTTAGATTAGGGATTAGAGAGCGCGGAATTTTACTTGTTCAAGGTTATTTCTTTAAGATACATCAGGTAGAGAATTCTTTTGTTGTTATTCATTCGCTTTAATGTTAGAGATTGGATAAGAATATTTTTTGAAATAACATTGAACAATAGATGCTAACATATATTCAACGATTTTATGACATATAGACTGATTTGCAAGTAGATTGCTACACCAAAAATAACAACTAATCACTATGCTTGTAACAGATTCTGAATGCGGTGATTATCGGCTTTCGAATCTTCAGCGTCGAATCAACTACTTTCAATTTGCAATCGCTTTCAACGCTACCATCCGATCGGTCCAACTCCACCCCCGCATTTAATTTCCAAATCTCCCGTGCATCGTCACCATCAATAATCTCCGCCCCCGTCTTCTGGCTGTTGCTTCTTCTTACTTCCATCTCGCGTATTTATATTTATCACATTTATTATTATTCATATTTATTTTTTTTTTTCTTCACGTTTATTCTCCATACATTCCCATTATTCTGATTAATTGGGAAAGAGACAAATAATTTATTTTCTAATTGAATATTTGAATTTTTGTAAAATTTATATAGCAATCATTGGAAGAATATTTCTCTTAATAATTTTGAAGCATCATTGAATGACTGAAAAACACATCCACTGTCTACTTAATTTGTACGTTTGCCACTTTGAATATAACTTAAAATTTGATTAAAATATAACTATCAATTTAGACTTGCTAATATTTAACAACTTCCAAAGCAATTTATCTAATTCCCTGAGCCCTTTTTATAGAAATTTCTGCAGTTTCTCAATTCTAATTAAAAACTGAAAATTAAATTTCAAACGCGTACTAAAAACCTCTTCATTTGAATCTATTCCACGTACATTTTACCCAAACGTATTAAACTCTTACCAACGTCCTATTCCAATTCTGCTTCCCTCAAACTATTGCCATTTTATAATACAAACTAACATAGCAATGACTGTGGAGTTAACATCGTACAGTATCGAACTACTCGCGTGAGGATATTTCGTGCGTGTGGATGGCCAAGCGGATTGTCTCCACGCAGCGCCATAGGGCGTATCGACGTCAGCGGGACATGGCTGGCAATTAATCACCGGAAAGGATCCACAGCGAGGATCTACGGGAGGAGCACGCTGAGTGTCCCTCGGTGCCCCGTTCGGCGACGTCGGTACGCGTGCCGGCTTTATAGTTCGCGCGTTCGACTGTCGTATAATAATGAGCCCAGCCAGAAAAAGGAATTCCGTTTGGCCGTTACAAAACGGCTAGGTGCGCGCTGGATAAACGATATGCGGGTTCTCTCCAGTCGGGCTACTATTTATTAAAAAGTCAGCTCGACGACGTGCTACATCGGCAGGAAAGTGATAACACGCGGCTCGAAAGGTCCGGTCATTAAGCTTCGCTGGACAGGAGGTGCGTCACTGGAAACTTTCCTCTGGAATCTCCAAAAGCAAGTTGATTTCCTCGTCGACGAGTTTCCACGCGGACAGCATTTATTTTCCGTGTGAATTCTGCCGGATGAAAGTCATAGGTTTTGCGAGGTGGTCGACTTAAAACTTTGGATTTTCAATTTTTAATTAACAAAAGATCTTTCCATTTTTATTTACATTTCTGTACGAACTTTTTACACCACGAACATCGACTTGGAATTTCTTAAGCCCGGTCATAGCCCGTAGTACGATGATCGGGCCGAACGTAAATATTACGGGCATAGCCCGTAGTAGATAATCGGGGAAAAAAGGTAAACATTACGAGCATAGTCCGTAGTACGATGATCGGGCCAGACGTAAACATTACGGGCATAGCCCGTAGTAGATAATCGGGGCAAACGTAAATATTACGGACATAGTCAGTAGTACGACGATCGGGCCTAATTTTAATATTACGGGCATAGCCCGTAGTACGATGATCGGGCCAAACGTAAGTATTACGGGCATATCCTGTAGTACGTACTACGCAAGCAAGACTGCGCGAGCTTGTTTTCGTTTTCGGCTGAAAATTCTCGAACGTAAATCGTAGGTTAAGGGGTTGATTATTGAAATGATTGTTCGAGGCTCGACGTTTCACGGAAATTAAGATTTTCTTAGAACAGCACGTTTCACATGCTTTCCCACCGCTTACAAAGCCTGCTTTTCGCGCACGTGACCATGCAATAGCTTAGCCACATCGCCGTCCCTGAGAGAGTCGAGCTCTCCCTTGCGCACTGCTATTAATAGCCCGCTCATTATCGCTGTAAATGAGCCGATTCTTTAATATCCGCATTCACATGGATCTACGATGATCGCGAAGGGAATGGGGTTGCAGTTTATGGGGATCCGCTTAGCACCTGCTCGATTCGCTGATCCAAAACCATCGATATGACTCTGCCTGTCTGTATCGATTAATAAAAAGAGAACAGGTAGAAATTGCAGCAGCTTGTAAGTGAATTCTATTATCTTGCATCGGTTCTAGTTCTCCTCGGTCACCTTGTAAATCAACCTTATCAGACAGAAATCTAACGACCAGATGTATATTAAACGACAGGAATCGCGACGCCTGAGCAGCAAATTCCATCGATCAGGCTTCCTGAATCGATAAGATTACGCGAGCAACGATCAACGACACATGATTCACCGATTTCATAATGAGAGTATCGAGCGTTATTGTAATTGGGATATTAAAATGTTAGCGGTAAATCGGCGAGTCTAGCCGCGAGCCGCTGATTGCGTGGCTGGAAAAGCAGAAGTAACAGGTTATTGGTATTTAAAGGCGACCTCGAGATTTCTCCTGATGCTCGTTGCCCGAGCTATTCATTACCGAGTCTTTTGCAACGCACAGAGGATAGGTGTAATAGGCGGAGTATCGTAATAACAGCGTTGCAAAATTATTTATGGCTCGGGCGTGCTGAGCAAATAGGTAAAACAGCTGCCAAGTGACCAGTTCGCGATCCGGTAGCCACGGTCCATGTATTAGCCGCGACTCGTTGAAATAATTAACCAAGTCGTGAAGCGTTACACGCGTTCAGCCCAGCTATTATACGTCGTACGCGTTTCATCCTCTTGCCCCTGTCCCTTCTTTCTGCGTCGTTCGTGCGTAACGCTTCGATACATTGGATGATCGCGGATCTCTTCGACTTGTGTTATGACACATTCTCAATTCGATAGATCAATTTGATAGAAACATGCCTAGAAGATTGCCTTTAGCTGATAATTCTATGCAACCTATTTTAAGCTAAGTTGATCGAAAGTGGTGTCAGATGACTGCCACTCATGGTCGTTCCACCCAATGATCACTAATCGTAGATATCATAATCGAAGCTCAACCTTGGAAACTGCTTGGAAGATCCTTCTTCTTTAGGAATGTCCTTCCTTATTTAGGAAGATCCTCAAATTTCCATAAAAGAATCTCAAACTAAAGACACAGATTTTATGTTGTCATGTAAGGATCATGTAGTAACAGATGGATATATTTGTTTGGCAGGCACGGTGAATGCGAATGGCGAGGTGAAACGACAGAGGACGTCGTACACCAGGTACCAAACGCTGGAGCTGGAGAAGGAGTTCCACTTCAACCGCTACCTGACGAGGCGGCGTCGCATCGAGATCGCGCATGCCCTTTGCCTGACGGAACGTCAAATCAAGATCTGGTTCCAGAATCGACGGATGAAGTGGAAAAAGGAGCATAAGATGGCGAGCATGAACATTGTTCCGTACCACATGTCGCCGTATGGCCACCCTTACCAGTTCGCGCCCCACCCAGGCCAGTTCGCTCATTTGGCCACATAGGACGAGTTCTCGCCCGCCGAGCTCGGAGCACACGCTGTCCGGTTCCCCGGGATGTACGGCGAGCAGAACTTCTAAAAGGCTTTTTTTCTGTTCTCGGCTCGGTCGCCGTCACCAAAGACTATAGCAAGTCTCGCGTGACCTGGCGGCCCGAGACACTTCACTTCCAGTAGGACACGTGGTGAGACCCGACGAGGTCTGACACAGGCCACCGATGCCTCGACGGATTGTCACTCGTCAAGCAGAATTCCTACTTCTCTCATTCTTTTTATTCTTATCCCTCTCCGTCTTTTTCCTCTACCCGGGGCTTTCCGTCCTCTTCTCCCGTCGTCTTTTTGCTGGTATTCGAGTACTACAAGCGTTGCGTTCAGACGAGAAAAGGTTTTAGAGTTTTTATCACGAGGAACATCGACCTGACGTGTTTAAACTCTAAGAAACCAAACTTCCTGAAATTCATCGTGGTCTTACCATATTTTATGCTACTTTTTCTTACACGATCGATTGGAATTCGACGGTTCGTCGGTGTGTGCCTGTGTCCATCCATAAGATACTCCGTCACAATACAACTATTTGAAGTTGAAGGGAAGCCAAAAATTTTCTGCAAAGCACGCCGTGCGCCCGATTAAATGGACTGGACGCGCTCCGAGGGGCTCTCGCCGCGGCTGGATTACAAACGTACCGATGCTGAACGCGGACGAGGAGCCACCTCAGCGGGTGAGATAAAACCGCATCAGTAGTTTTTAAGGCTTAGAAATCAGCGGTCTAAGAAATTAATTAATTGAGCGACTAATTAATTAATTATCTTGTCTGGCTGCGCACTGTTCCGCATCTCTGGATCTATCCAAACCCTCCTACTACCCCCCTCCCACCCCTTGGTCCCCCTATCCAACCTATGCACATCGTTCCCTATATTCCGAATACGAAGGAGAAACTAAAAAAAGAAAGAACGAAAAACAGAGGATGCGCTGATGTACTTACTTAACTTCTTGTTTCTTCTTCCACTTCCTCTCTTCTCTTTCTGTTCTTTCGCTCGTTCTCGAAATCTATCTCTCTGCGAGGGTGCGTTCGTCGATGGAGATTCGCGAACCACGCAGTCTCCATCGGCGTACCGCGCAGTTTCTATGTGCACGTTAAAGTCTCTACTTCATAGTACGTAAGGTGCCTATTAATACTCGAGCCTATTCTCTGCCGTTTTTCGATAGAGGCTGCTGACAATTTTCAAGGTCCGCTCGGTCGACACGAAATAAGTCGCCAAATCGATGCGACAAAGCGCATGTTAACTTTATAGCGAGTAAGAACAGCCGATAGTTAAGAACAACCTGTTGTATCGCGCCTCGTTTGCTATACCGCAGTTCGTTAAGCCAAATCGATCAGAAAAGTATCACTGCTTTCCTCTTCAATTTGCAACACTCTAAATGTACACATCTAATACACCAAGTCACTTGTTTCACACGATATTCCATGTTCCTCTTTTTTTTTTTCTCTTTTCTGCCGTGTTTTTTAAATATATGTTTATTTTCTATGTCTTCATCATCAGATAACACTTCATGGATTTTGAATTTTCGATAGAATATTAAGAAGAAATCGGTGAGCAGCC
Organism: Bombus terrestris; assembly: GCF_910591885.1. NCBI lineage: Eukaryota > Metazoa > Arthropoda > Insecta > Hymenoptera > Apidae > Bombus > Bombus terrestris. The sequence continues at coordinate 3,241,096 of NC_063286.1, forward strand.
GAAGATACAGCAAGCTCTCTGTAAATACCGCGGTTCGTGTTTTTTCTATGGCAGCTAACGATCGTCGTTTCAGAACGAATTACAATATGAACTGTTCTTTTTTACGACGATAACTTTAGGCGTAGTACGCGTGCGATTCAACCGGAGCAACGCAATTTCGATACGGAACCGTATGAAGTCGAGTCTCGTTGCACTCGCAGAATTCTCGCGTCGCGTCGTTGTTTATAATAGTTGCAAATGTTCGGTGCATTATACATACGATACAATATTGTTGGAAATTGTACAAGAATTAAAGAATGTACAACTTTTCGTCTAGAGGTAACAGAGATTTCCAAGTCAGCTGTTCACACGTACATATGTGAGATAAACACATTCGTGCCCGCGCATGCGTTTGCCGTTTGCCTGCGCGGTCGCAACTGCGCATAGCGACGTGACACCGCGTGCAATACGAGCGAATGAAGCGGAGTTTGTACAGCAAAACGGACGAACCGACAGAAAACGAGCGATTGTCCTTTAAGGAAGAGAAGGAAAAGGAAGAGGAAGTGGAATAGAAAGATTCCTCTACTTAATCGAACAAAACGGCAGGTGTATAAATGAATTTAGATAATGTGTTCGCGGCCGTGGTGCGTGCACGTTCGCGCGCTCGCGTTAATTGGTTTATCTTGTGATACGAAGACATGAAAAAAAGAAAAGCTATAATTAAACGAGGAAAAAAAATAAGATAAACAGCTAGCAGTCGCTCCGTGCTTAGTAAGATGTCGTGAACTGCGTAACTTTATGCGAAGCAAATTCGGAAGAATACAGGGATCTAAAAAAGTATATATTATCGATATTTAGAGAGAGAGAGAGAGAGAGAGAGTGAGTGAGAGGGAGAGAGAGCGCGAGAGAGAAAAAGATTACAAATGTAAGGTGAAAGCGAACAAGGCGGAAAGAGAGATGTAAGTGTAGGCTATAATGTTGAATTGTACATAGCTATTGAATATATGGCAACACAATATTGAACGACGTTATTATCGTACGAGGCGTTAACGAACGAGCCGATTCCTCCAGTTCTTTTGCAGTCGATAAGCGACAAAAAATGATGTATCCGTGCTTCGTGGAACGTAATTGTTTGTGATATCTGGCACAGATGCAGGATACAAGTTGTTCGAAGAACGAATCGAAACATATTTCCTATGTTGCAGAATCTTTCGTTATCGCCTGGTACTTTATATAGGAATATTTAAAGAAAAAGATAGTGAGGATTATAATAGTAATTATTATTATTATTATTATTAATATTATTACAATGATTATTGAAATTATTGACATTATTGCTATTATTCTATTGAGAGTGAGCCTGTTGCTAATGACTTGATCCAGTGTTAATATTGTATTTTATTTGTTTCGTTATTATTATTATTATTATTTTTTTTTGTTGTTCACGCCGCGTGTCGTACACAACACGTTCCGTACCTATGAATGCAGAGTTCGGTTTTTCGCGCTCTTTAAAGGAAAAGAATCCGTCGTGAATGGGAGACGCGGAACGCGTGTCTTTTCGACGTTCGTCGTTTTACTTTCTTCAAGTCGACCGCGTCGCTCGGTAAACACGCGTCGCCGACTCCGTAGAAATCGAGGATGAAAAGAAACAGTGGTCAACGAAGCGAATAAGAAGAAGAAGAGGAAGCCTATTTACTCGTCAGGTGCGAAGGATGCGTTCTCCACTTTAAATTAAGCTCAAGTATTACGTTCGTGTAGCGTCAACTCAAATGTTACTTCATTCCATGTAATATACGTAATAGTCTAACTAAAAATACCTACTTAATACATCTACGTAACCTAGAGCACCGTACGTGTAAGGTCGCATAATTATATAATTTAAATTGTAATTATTAAATGATATGACGTACAGAAACATAAGATCGTTATTCATTACCTGATAATTCCGATACGTTAAGTTCATGAAACTACTAATTATGGCTTCTAAAAGCCAACATAACCTATAATTACAGAAGAAAGAAATCGTTCAAGGTCCAGTACATAAATAATTTCGGCCATATTTACTCGTAAACTGTGCACATTTTGGTTAACGAAAAATATTAAGATTGCTTAAGGAAAAAAATACTTTCCCTCCGAGTGCAACAATAATTGTTGCGCATTACGAGATACCGAACGATTTAGCTGTCCGATAACGTAATCCTGAATTACTTTTAATCGGTGGAATAACACGACGCAACGCATAAAAATTGTGTTAATTACGGCGAGCTCGTAAAACGATAATTATTATGTTTACAATTACGGGCGATAGGACGAGGCCAGCCGTTGCTGAAATTCCAGGCCGCGATAACATTCGAGTCGAAAGATCGAGCGATGCCCAGCCCAAAGGTTATCGGACCCAGTGCACGCGTGTACACGCGCATTTTTCTTCGACTGTAATAACGTTCAGTATGTGTAGATGGATCGTCCTCTAATTGGCCACACGTTTGACGAGTTTTCATTTCAATCGTAAGGAACAACGGTTCCATCTACCGAGAGCTCGTGAATTATCCGTAATTATCGGTAACAAGGCTGGCTGATTATATTTTGCCGCATCAGAAAATAATAGTTTGCCCGTTAACATTGAAACGAGCCGAATAATTGCCTTCTTTAATAAGAGATCGCATCGATGACAGTAATCGGGGGTATCCGATCCGAAAAATAATTTCGTTTTCAGCTACCTGCCTTGCTCCTTTTATTTGTCCAATATCGACCATTCGTCCAATAAATTGGATAAAAAATATGTTCTACCCACGAGCACCACTTGTGTGCGACAGTGACGTAATTCGAAGGGCAAGGATCGAGAAACTGGTGGAGATCGGCGATCGTGAGCGGTCGAATCCGCTCGAGTAGCGCGATAAGATCGCGTGACAACAGCGGGAGGTCGCGCGTGATAAAGCAGCCTCACACCCTCAAAAACTACCGAAACGGACAGGAGTCGGGTAACAAGGAGACAACAAGAGACAAGAGGACTGAACGCAAGTCACGATCTATGCTTCGAGCGGTGCTTCTTTCTCTCTTTCTCTCTCTCTCACTTTCTCTCTCTTTCTGTTTATCCTACGATTTGACCATGCTACCGACGATGACAGCGCAAGTTTCGATCCACCACCGGTTCCTCACGCTGCACGTTTCGCCTACTCGACGATCGTGACTTTCCTTGTCCAGATTGTAACGATAGACCGCACGGATCGAAGGATAAAACGAGCATGGCGCCGTCGAATTATCGATCCCTTCCTTTCCGCTGGATCCGTGGCCGGTCTTACGCGGACAACCATGAATCCATGATAGTCATTAACTAGAGTGTTCGTTGGCAAACGTAGAATTTTCATTTCTACCAACCTCTCATTTTGATGGTTCAATCGAAAGTCGTAAAGGACTCTGGTAATTTGATAGTCGATGATTATCGACATTGAAACTTCGTCTAACGAGTTCGTTACACTCTTCGTCTAGTCGAGGAACGGGTAATAGTACATTTTCACTATTTCAAGACGTGTTCGTGATACTGCTCCTGCTCATAAATATGATAATAATAGAGTATGAATTTTAGCATAATAGAGCGATGAAAGAATTCGATGACAGAGTGTTTATCAAGTAACAACATAATTCTCCAAGGTTTGATAATTACAAAGAACAGTTTCATTATCGTATGTTGGCTTTTGCAAATCAATTTAATCTCATAAAACAATTATAAAGAATAAAATACATCTTATCAATAATAAACAAGTGTCCAGATTCTTTTTAATGGTCTCTCAGGCATTTGGATCAAAGTTCTCACGAGCACAGCCTAGCAACCATATTATAAAATATTTTTGTTCATTTCTGACTTAGTCACAAATAGTCTTTCAACCATTTCTCCTAACCATTAATTATGACAAATAGCATTTAAAAAAATACCACAATTATAAAATCACAAAATGTGTCTCAACACATCTCACAAATGTCCTGTTCGTTAAACGCTAGACGCAAAGTGGTTTACATGAAACGGTAGAAAATTCGCAAGATTTCAAGGTAGGATTTTCTTGGTGGGTAAGCGAGCCTCGTCTGCGGGAAAACTCGTAGCAGAAAGCGTGAAGCGTTTGGCGCGGAACGCCGTAGGTATATAATACCTCTGGGCTGGCGTCAGTCACTCAGTCAGTCATTGATACCGCGCGGTGATTAATGAAGAGTCAAGGTTCGGGATCACGGTGCCGAGTTCAGAGTAGGGGACACGACGGGAGAGCTCTCGAGAGGGACGAGTATCGATACCGCACGTTCCTTGGGAATAAAGCGGAGACGTGCTCGTCGCGCGTGCAACCACAGGGAATGCCCGGTGTTTGTTTCAGACGAGCGCCAATCGTTAGCCCTTCTCGTGCAATGAACTTGAGTTATTATTCTGTTACAGTCGTTGTTCCATGTTACCGAGTTTGTATCAAGAAATGAACATCTTTCGTACGATCGTTATTATATTCGTGGAGCTCGAGGATTTCTTTCTACTTTTGATAAACCGGAGTATCCATCATGGCATCACTGTTCAATATATGTTCAACGTCACATACGTGTCACGCTTTAAATCGAATTAGGATTTATATTGATGTATGTAACTATAGTAGTCGATTTGAAGTGTTATGATTGGATAGTTGCAATTGCTAGTGTAAAGAAGCAGAGATAGGTTCTGCTGCTGGTGTGGAGATGTCGCTGCTGGGGTACTGCTGCCTTCTTTTCATTATTGTATTGTGGAATAAAAATCGAACTACAGTCGCCGATATTTGATTCCAGGTTCCGAACGTTCGTAACACAAGGCGCTAGCCACTGCGCTGTCATCGTCCGACACTAGTTGGTGTCGTCCGGTGGTATTTGGTGTTGAGTGCTGTCACAGATTAATAAAATAATAGAAGAATGTGATGTTAAAATTTGTAATAAAAATATATCCGAGTTATTGCAGAAAAATACAAAGAACAAAGCACAATCCGTGAATAAGGTTTTATTCCGAACGCGTTAATGGTAAAATCTCGTAATGTTGTCGTAAAATGATTATAACTACGTGACAACTCGTCATAGAAACAGCGAGCCATAAATCGAAGCAAACGAATGTGAGGATTGTGATGCGAAAGGCAGACGTCTATGGCGAAAAAGTATCGCAATTCTCGAAAGCGGCACGATGTGGCCGGAAAGCCATTAACAGGCTCCCGCTAAGACACCGGCAAGATGATCCGCGTTTGGAAAAGTTCGATAACTCGATCGGCAGCGTGAGTTTTTCCGCGGCGAGTCAGAAAGGCGGCCCTCGATCCCGCGGCCCTTTCTCCTTCCATCAGCGGTCGATCGGTTGAGTGACAGGCGACGCAGGGACCAAGAAGAGAGAAAGAGTCAGAGACGAAGGAGGTAGAGCCCGTCCGTCTGTCCGTCCGTCCGTCCGCGTCGCGTTTGTTCGTCCGTTTGTCCGTCCGTGGCCGCGTCCCCTGTCCACAAACGGAGCGGAGCAAGACTTCACCACTTTTATGTACGGAGTCTGAATAACAAATCTGTCCAATTCACATGTCGACATCAAAGAAGATAATATAAACACTACATCGATACATCGTCTACAAAACCTTAATGTTTTATTAATGCGGCCTCCGTCCTCGTCCCATTCCGCCGAGTCCATTCCACTCCACAGATGCAGAGACTCGGACGGACACCAGGCGCAACTCTTCCTCTGGCCAACGAAACTCGACGATCTGCGCCGATCCACCGGTGGAGTATCAGCACGCTACGAGGAACACCCGCTTATCCTGCTCTCGAACCTCCAGTTTCTCCTTTTGCGCTTTTTGCCAGCCGATGAGATGTGCGCCCCCTTCCGGACAAGCTTTTGATCGCCTGTCCAACCATAACGTCCGCAGATACTTGTCTTGACGCCCCGGTATCGCAGATCGAGTCCCGCTTTTGAAAAAATTCGCAAGCGATAGCCGATGCATTGGATCGAAGGGTCGAAGGACCGAGGCTTCCGGTAGATTCGATGCAGGTTCAGAGATAAAGAATCGTTCAGCTCGATAGGTGAGATTCTGAGGTATATATAGAGTTATGAAGGATTTTCGATGTTTTCGTGCTTGTTTATAATATTGAAATATACTAAAAGTCTAAAGAAGAATTATTGATTTGTGTGGTTAAAATTGGTTGTGTATTCTTCGTCCGGTATGTTAGATTTTCAGGTTTTTTGATAATTGTGAGCACTCAAAAGATTGATAATTTTAAACGTTTACAGATAAATCTTTGAATTAAACAAAAATACACAAACCATTTTACCTAATGAGGTGGCTTATTATAAGTGTTAGTTTATTAAAGTACAGTGTATATTAAAATCATTTTAAATACAAGTACAGAGATAATGTGTGCCGGTCGTAATCATCACTCGCTCAATGCTACTGTTCAACTCTACGTTCGCTAGTCGACTGTATAAACTCGTTACAATGATTGTCCTAGAGAGCACGTTCGTCTATTCGTATCGATCGGTGGTATTACAGAAACTGTGAACATATCTCTGGTGTACGATTACAAGTAACGAAGACGATGTTTTGCTCGGAGTTTGTTTACCTTTAAGCCTAGCGAGCCAAAACAACGTTGCCACTTCAAGGCACAACACTGTAAGTCTCGCTATTCGAATCTTCTGTTGACTTATGTACAACTACATATTCATATTGTTTATGTAGAATTTAGTACATATTGTATTATCTGTAAATAATGCTTACACAATCCTACTGCTTTCATTTTAACCAACGATTATTTAACGTTAATATTCTGAATGAGAAATTACGAATAGCACATAATATCGACAATTTGAAAATGTGGGAAAAACGCAGGAGGAAATAATTCATAAAATGATACTGAATAAATAAAAAATACATAAAAATACATTAAAAAAATACTGAAATATACATAAAAACGTTTCTCCTCTTGCCAAATATCTTTCAAGCCACATTGACATTCGAACAAATATATAAATTATAAAAAGACATATTTGTTATGAAATTTCTATTCTCTGTAATTCTATCCTCGGAATACTCTAACCGTTGCGTCTATGACATCATCAATTTCTAACCTTCGGAAACGCATATCCAACAGAACCAGAGAAACAGTGATACACAGTACACAAATATTCGGATACTTCGAAAGTTTCATCACACTTAACGGTAATAAAACTTTTCAATTTATTATTAATATATTGAACTATATTATACTCCCATACCTTCTGCATTATTAATCCGTGCTTTGTATTCCTAATTGTATTTATAACAATTCCTTTTCTCTTTTCGCATAAGAACGAAGGATATTTTCTATCGGAAGAAAGATCGTGACGCGTCGAGTCAAACGGGAAGGGAACCAATGTGGAAGACGCGACGAGTCTCGTGACACAAGGGACCCACCTAATTCAATTTGCCGGGCACGTTTCCCGAACTCATCGATGGCTAACGTTGCAGCTTCAGCCGATTACCATATTCGCATTCGCGCGCGATCGATGCTTCTCTCGCGCGCCACTTCAATTTGTATGCAAATCCCCGCGGAGCCGGTGGGTTTGACCGAGTTACCCAGTTCGTCATCGGTCCGCGAGATAGTCATCGACATGTACGCGACGATGCAACCACCCGTGGCTACCGGTTGCGTTTATTATAAAATTTTCATATCAATCCGGTCCACTGAAACCCAACCATATTGTAATTAACATACTTTGCTTTTTTCGCAACTTTTGAATGTTCTGCTTCTCTCCTTGAGATGAACTAAATTCACAAATATCAGCGCGTATACTCGTTACGTTTATACGTTGGAGAAATAGAAACAAATTGTAATTTAATTTAGTATTTTAAATTGTAGAATACGTATGACGCCAAAAGAAATGCGAGATTTGTAATAAAATAGTAGGAAATAATAAACAAAATTAAGAATCATAGAATTTGTGCTAAATATCAAGTGGATAAAAATAATTCTATATTTGTAAACCATAACTCGATATCTGACGTATAATTGGAATTAAAGCGTTATATGACTCAGACCATAAAGTCTTAAGATTTAACTAGTAGAAAAATCGTTGATGATTTTTAGTGGAAAGTTGATGAAATGGCTAGTAACTTTCTCGTTGTTATGTTTCTAATAATCGTTGAAATTTCTTTGACGATGAAACAATTTACTCGATGATGATAAAAAATGCGTAATTAATTGGGAAACGTCCAGCGATTAATTTTTAGCTTCGGGACTTTCGGATTCACGGACGGAACGTTAGAAAGTGGAGAAGTAGCTGGAAGCACAGTGAAACGCTCGAAAAACACGATTTTCCATGACCACTTTAAACATAGTCTTTTACAGCCTATGATACTCATAAAAAACATCTGCACAGGAGTCGACTTTCCGTGTGTTTTAAATTACCTGTCTTGTAGAAGGCTTTCCTGGGAACCTGAACTAGGATAACGTTATTTTTCAACTTCACTCGCCTTATAACTAAACTAAAAAATCATTCCTTTAAAGACATTGTACCACTTCCTTCATCGTTGCCATTTTTATTGATAAGAGTCATCTTCTTTTTAGACGATTTGTAGATGTGAGAAATACGCTTGAATGTTCATATTTAGTAATTACAGGAGTTTCCAAAATATAAATTAAAAGTAATATACAAGCATTGTGCTCTGCAAGGAGACAAATCGTTTTACATATACTACAAAGGATAGAAAAGGATATACTGTAAAGGATGAACTGCTTTTGACACTTTGACTGCCACCTGGGTCATATATGATCCACCATGGTTTCTCCTGCGATGCCACGGTGGTCATTGGTGACTGGAGCGCTTCAAATTCTTACAATTGTAAAAATTGAATGATAATTGACAGTTAGAGCATTTTAAAAATAACAGATAAATAAAAAATACTTTGAAATGAAAAGTGCTCCATTGAACAATTAAACGTTTTTATTAGAACATCAATAAAAAGAAAATGAGGACAAATCTTGCTTCTAACGGTGCACTGTGTTTGTATCCATATCTTTGAAGGGTAATCTACGAATATTATTGTAAACACACCTTAGAAAATAATCGTAAATGCTGCTTTATAATCATATAATTGAGGTTAGAAATGAAAACATACCTTACTCTAACATATAATGAGCAAATATTGTTTAATATCTTCTACACGTTCAACAATATATTCTACACGTTCTGCTTGCGACGTAACAACAAATGCGAATGGTTTGTTGAAATAAACGAAGCCTTATTATAATATGTCGCTATCAACTGTTACCAAGGCGCCACGGTGGTCACCCGTGGCCACCAATAAGATAAACGATCCATTGGGAAAGAACGTTGTCTTACATGACCAATTTATTATTATTTTGCCATTACATGCTTTGAATAATAAAAATACTCCCGTGGCGTCCTCAGCGAAACGTGTGATTTCAAAGTGTTCAATTATTTCTATTGCTACTGAAGATTTTGAAAAATTACTAACGCTACATACAACATCATTGCAAGGTTATCTTCAATTCGTCTTGGTGTCGCTTAAAACATCATATACATAATATAAGAAATAGATATTGACACGCAAAACTGATTTGATGGCCTTAAAATTATCTTCAGGGTATTTTCACAGATACTTTTGTAGGTAAGTTAGATGCTGAATTTAAGCAAGACCCGGTATATAACATGTGATTTCCGCGTGGCAGTCAAAGCGTTAATTTGTCCTGTCCTAAACGAATCTCCGTGTCCTACCAATACAAACAGATTGTTGCGAACATTGGCAGATGTAAACCTAAACCAACGACAGATTCTCAATCTCACCGTATCATCTCCATCTGCTATACTTCGAACGGAACGCGTAACTCGAGCCAAAAATCGACGCAGCGACTATTTCGCTTCGCTGGAGTCCGGCTACAGCGAACGTTACGCACGAAATGCATAAGCGCAGCCCCGTGTAATTGTATGCAGGAATGCAGGCAAGGTAGCGAAGACAGGGTGTACGGTCTTCTGCTGCCGTAGGGAGGTTTGAAATCGAACGAACGAGGACGAGCGGAACAGTAAGAAGGGCGCAGGGCAGCGGGGAATGAAAGAAAGCAGGAAAGACGAAGAGAGCGAAGAGAAGACGACAAGATAGATAGAGAGAAGCCCCTGATCCGCGGCTGATGTGACTGAAGGCCGCGCCGTGGAAAGAGGCCCGAGAGCTGAGTGACAGCCTCGCCACGTATGTGGGAGGCGAACCCGCAACAAAGGAAAGACGATAGCCTTATGCAAATAGCTGCGATATCGCGAGCACTCCCCGCGAGACGCACGGACCCGCTTCGTTGATGGAGAAGCAGGCCACGGCAGAAACCTGCCCCGTCCACAGCCCCACGCCGGATTCGCTCGCGTTCTCTACTCGTCCAAACGCCCGGGGAAAAATTTTACCAACACGCTGCTAGGAAAACCAGAATACACGATCCTCGCCATTCTATTCCACAAGGAGACGTGTGGTGGAAGCTTCGTGTACTGATATTGACTTGGCAACTAAGTGATTGCGGATTTCGTCAGTATCACTTAACGACAAAATCCGCAATCACTTAGTTGCCAATTTAATACAAGAGTGCGGTTTTGTAGTTTAACACTTTGAGCGCTATGAACGCATATATGCGTTCTCATACGACCATTCAATTTAGGTTATGAACGCATATATATGCGCTCTCACACAACCACTCAATTTAGGTTATGAATGCATATATATGCGTTCTCACACAACCATTCAATTTAGGTTATGGACGCATATATGCGTTTTTACATCTTTACGTCCGGTGAGTCTTTATGGTCGAGGCGGCCACTAACTGTACACGTAGAATTAAGCGGATAATAATGGCAATAATCCTAAGGAACTGTCATAAGACGAAGCTTATCGATTTACCGTTAAAGCCGTTAATTGACATAGAACATCTTCGAGTCGGGAGGTTCCTTATGGTTATTCAGGTAAAAAATGGGGAAACGTGGGTTTTCCTATTTTTTCTGCGATTCCACCCGCAAGCGACCAGTGGTGGGCGATCACCACCGAGCAAGAGCTTTTCTTTGCGACACCATCGTCACCGACTTTATCGACTTTAGATCAGTCAACATCTTGGCACTGGTCGATATCTACTTTAGATCAGCCATCTCTCTAACTTACACATACGCACCGAACGTAAACATCTTGTCTACAAGTTGTTGAAAATATATAATATCTTTGAACTGTTAATCAAGTGTTATACTAATTAAATCACTTCTATTATCCTAACCTAACGAAATAGGCAATCGATAAGTTCGTGGCGTCGATTGTCTAATTGTAACGGGAATCTACGACTCCTGTTGTAGACTCCTGTTGGCGCGCTCCCTCGCGATTGATTGAGAAACACACATAACCATTCAATTTAGGCTAAAAGCGGCGTGATAAAAAAGATGTATGGATGTTGTCCACCTGACATTCTGATGATTTCGTTGAAACGAAGGAAATTAATTATCAAATTGGCAGAGCAAAGTGAAAAGCAAAGTGTGTAGCAGACTACAATGCCTTGATGGGCGCAGCCCACGGCCTAACGTCGGATAACGCAGCGCTCAAAGGGTTAATTGTGTGTTCGGTTGCTTGAATGAGCGAAAGCTTGAAATTTTAGTCTGAATGTTTCAAAATTTGAAAGTCATTCAAATTTTGAAATTTTTCATTTTTCAGATTTCAAATTTTCAAATTTTTTAATTGTACACATATATCTAAAGCTAGCAATGACGCCATCTAATGGCATGCGAATTGGTTTCTTCCGCTATTCGATAAATTGTTATTTGATGAAAAAGAAATTTATATAAAATAAAGGAATATTCTTCCGGATTATCATGGAAGATGATGAACTCCAGCTATAAAATTTTATGGACCTTCGGCAATCCATTGCGTTTGAAAATACACAGATTATTTTGACTTCTGAATTCCCATTATTTAACCAATGAACATTAAATATTAGATTAATACTGCATTGTTTAGCTAATGGAACGTTAAATATTAAAATAATAAATTCAACTTCTGTTTTATTATTTAACTACTGAATTACCGTTTATTGTAAATTCTTAAATATTCAAACTACCAATAAAATCTTCAAGATTCTTTGATTAACTCGTAGTAAACGATTTTATCTCGTTGCTAATTAGAAAAATTCATTAAAGAAACACATTAATCCAACGATAACCCAGCTATCAATCCATTATCAAACTTATAGTGAGCCACGCCTTGTCCTAAAAGAATCATTTGAAAACCTCCGTGTTAAAATGACGGAAGGACTAACAATAATGGGAAATTGGTGCGGCAGGGCAAGAAAAAAGAAGTCAAGACAGACAAAGAAGCCGCGCAAGCGGTAAGAAGCCGGGTTACCGGTTAAAGCAACGAGGGCGGCCTTTAGACGTCACTCGGAATTCCAAATATCCGCGAGTTTCTACGATGTAATAACGAATGACACGGCCGGAGAACAAACGAAACGAGAAAGTCTGCTTGGTGGTAAGAGCAGCTCAGAGGGTTGAAGAGGGTGTGGGTTGTCGGGTGTACGCGAGGAGCGAAGAGGAGGTTCGAAGTGACGGTGGTTGGGGTTGTTGGAATGGTAGAGAAGACGGGGTGGAGCGGGCGCTACAAGCGAGTTCCAAAGGGTCTGGCGCTTTCCTACCGAGAATTAATCATCCCTGGCAGCTCTCAATGTCCCTACCTACTACTTTCTTCGCATTCCCAATTATACGCTTATCTAGCAAATCCGCGTCAAAGCTTAAACATAAACGACCTTCTTCAGAGTTGGAAATTTGAACTCTGTTGGCAAAAGAGAGTATTTACATGTAAAAATATTTTCCAGCAAACTTTCTTATCGGTTCGTTTCATTTCTTCTAGAAAGCTACTTCTTTCTCTTCTGTTTGATTAATTTTTGCCACGCGTAACACGTGAAACAAATTGAAAGTTAATATCCTGGAAGATGAAGCGAGTTACGTTACGAGTCTCTTGTAATGTAGCAACTCTTTGACGGCAAGGTGATTCGATGAAAGATGATTGTCACAGACAGTTGTTACTGTAAAGTTCTCGGTCAACATTCGTACACTGTCAATCACTGAAAAAGTTATATTTAAAGCCATATATTACCCTAATAGATTACAATGCCATATATTACCTTAATAGTTTACGATGTTCATCGATCAACCAATCATTAGTATCCATTCACGGAATTAAGCTGTCACTCAATTTTAAATCGACAAAAACGCTATGTTTAAGTTGATTTAAAGGCGCCACTCGTCGTACGCAAATGAAACAAAGGCGGCAAACGCAACAGTCCAATTAGCGTACCATTCGTAACACAGGTGGCAACAATAGACTGCTCGTAAATAACTTTCTAGAAGGAGATCACGATGAAAGAAGAAAGGAAGTAAGGAGTAAACACTTCTACACATGGATACAGCAGCGGGGCAGGAGCGGAGAATTTACGAGATAGCTGGCCTCCCCACCCCCACCCCTCTTACTTGCCCCTTTTCGCTTCTACCTTCTCTCTCTCTCTCTCTCTCTGCTGCTGTCCTCAACAGGTGGTCGTTTTGCTCAACTTCTGTATAGTAATTTATAATTTAATTGATTTATGCCCGAGGCCGCGGTTATACAGCGACGGTACTCCGTTTTGGAGAAAAGTACCGTTCAGTAACATCGGTTCGGATAACGGTCCCGCTGCGAATCCGATTTACAACCGCGTTTTACCGCCTCTGGACCCCTCTCGATCTATCAATTCTCTACCTTCCTGTCTTAACCAACACTTTTTCTCCTGTTTATTGCCGTGCTTCTTAATGGGAAACGAAGGCCGTCGTTACTATTGCGCAAGAAGTGTTAATAGTTAGAACGTCTCGTTCGGAGATCTCAGGAAAGAAGAAGCGCGATAAGCACATTTTTCCTCGTCTTCTAAGTTTGATGTCCGGTGACTAAAAATACGTATTTTAATATACTGCGGTTATGACAAATATTTCTTAAATTAAATAATTAATTCAAATAGAATTGTTAGCGATTGTGAACAATACCTTAATATATCCGACATTTCGATGGTTTTCAATATTTTAATATTATCTAATATCAAGAGGATGGAAATGTTATCGTCCGTAAAAGTATTTGCATCCTTATGTTGTTGTTCTTATTATATCTTCAAGATTGCGATCGAAGAACATTTCCCTGTTTTAGTTGGAAAATTTTGAAATATTTCCGAGACTTCGTAAAGTGTAAAGTTGTGTACGGAATCTTGGCAAGCGGTCCGCAGCGGGTCAAATTGATTTCCGTTTTCCATGGATGGACGTTGAGAGCCTGAAAAGGGTCACTCGTGGCAAATGCAAATGACAACCCTTCCTTTTGTACTGCTATCGGTTTCTATGTATTTCCACGGCCTTGTCGCAGATATCCAGCAAAAGAGTTTGGGCCGTAAATCAAAAGTAGCGATTTTCCAATGCTTTGCAAACTTTCTCGCATAATTTGCTATTGGTGAAACCAATGACGAAAGAAGGGTAAGGTTAGACTGCATTTTCTAACGAAAATTATTACCTGGTTCCTTCGAACGTTCGATAAATGTTTATTTGAAAGATACGACAGCATCTGGAACAAAATTACAATTTTTTAACAGCAGCAAATGTATAATTTTCTTAATATTTCTCTATCAATAAAAAGTTTCTTAAATTGGAAGGAAATATGGAATTTGTACGGTAAGTTATTTTCTTCGTTGAAACTAAAACGAGATTGGAACGTGAAAAATTCGGGGACTACAATAAGATTAGATAAACGAGAGAAGAGAAATTGTCGTGTCAACGATGTTCCTATCGTTGTTTTACAAGCAACAGAGAAATGCAGGCTTCCATCGTCGAAAGGAAACTTTATCGACGTAACATCGGCAAATTAAAGATGGCCGCAATTCACCGCGGGGTCATTAGGAGATAGAGCGGCGGTCGAATCACGACCGCCTTATCGGAAGACCAGATCGCAGCCAAAGAAAACAAGTCCTTCTTCAATTCAACTTACTTGATGAACTCGGGACCCGTCTGTTGGCTTACGTGCCGCGACGACTCGCTCGACACCTGCAAACTTTTCGCTGCTATTTTACCCTCATCGCGAGCGACTTATAGTTCCATTGGATTGTAGCTCGTTCGCGTTTTCTACTTAATGGTGTACTATTATGAAGGATTAGACGACTACCAGGAAACAAAGATCGATACACAGCACATATTGTTGAATTTGTACTGAAATATGTAAGAAATTGGTAATAATAAAAATATGTATTTATATGGGAAAAATATTGGGTTGGCAACTAAGTGATTGCGGAGTTTGTCATTAGGTGGTATTGACAAAACCCGCAAACCAACCTATAATATGTAACATAAGTTACATTTGCATACCATAATTTTCTCAAATAATACGAAATTTTACCTTTTAAGTTAATGTAATTATTCCAGTGGTGTAAACAGCCTTCTATTGGTGTATGAAGCTGGCTATTTGGTCTTCAAACGATGAACACTGAATCAATTTTCACTCATACGGATATTTCATGTTTATTACTTTCTTTTAGGTTGGCAACTAAGTGATTGCACATTTTGTCAATACCACCTAACGACAAAATCAGGAATCACTTAGTTGCCGACATAATATATCGATATTGAACACTCTACGGATGAGTAAATTAAAGTCTAATTGAATTAATAAAAATGTAAACACGCGAATGGCAGAAGTCAGGGAATTAGGAGTTGGTGCAATGTAAGGAATTGGTAATAATAGAAATGTGTATTTACATGGAAAAAATATATCGATATTGTACACTCTATAGACGAGTAAACTAAACTAATTGAATTAATAAAAATGTAAACACGCGAATGGCAGAAGTCAGGGAATTAAAAGTTGCTGTAATGTAAGGAATTGATAATAATAGAAATGTGTATTTACATGGAAAAAATACATCGATATTGTACACTCTATAGACGAGTAAACTAAACTAATTGAATTAATAAAAATGTAAACACGCGAATGGCAGAAGTCAGAGAATTAGAAGTTGATGTAATGTAAGAAATTGGTAATAATAAAAATGTGTATTTACATGAAAGAAATAATCGATATTGTACAGTCTACGGATGAGTAAACGAAAGTCTAATTTAATTAATAAAAATGTAAACACGCGAATGACAGAAATGAGGAAATTAGGGGTTAAGGTAATAACGAAAAGAATTATAACAATAGTAGAAAATATACTGGAAAATTATTTGGCAAGAGTTTCTTTCTCCAAAGTTTACACTGAAGCAATCATGTGCTACTCTTATACCATGCAATTTTCGATAGAATTACTATAGCATATTAATCAATGCTTTATTAAAACTATCACAAAAGATACCATAACCATGTTCCTCAATCTCATCCAAACTTCTGCCCTCAAAACTCATAGAAACACGCATGGACATAGGTGACCGGAGCTTAACAAAAGCGATCAGCGGACAGAGGATTACAAGGAAAGGGAGGAGTTGCGAAATGCGGCGACCTTCGAGTTCTTTCTATCCACCGCGGGGTAGATTTGTAAGCTGCGTTAACCCTGGCGAGCAAAACTATTACAATTCCTGGTGCGGCTGAAGCGCGTTCCCTTCCCTTTTCGTCTGCCCATCCTATCGGCACCCGTTCCTCCACGCTCGTAGCCCTCCGTAACCCACGTTTCCCCTCCCCCCACGGCGTTCTGGCATCGCGCCCGTCAAGGGAGATTTATAGCAACTCGAATTCCTCGACTACTAGTCGGCCGTGGCTGAAGGAACGAACAGCGGACGAAGAGTAGAGCAGAGCAGAGAAGAGAAGGGAGGAGAAGAGAAGAGAAGAGAAGAGAAGCAAAGAGTGAAAGGGGGGAGTGAGCCCGCGGTTCTGGAGAACCTGGAGGCCTTCTGCCTCCGAGGGTGGTTGTAGGTGGCGTTGCCTGACGTTAGGTTGTTGGCCCGTTCGATGGCCTGCCAGAGTGTCGGGGGATGCAGAGGGAGGGCACTCGTCACTGCGACGTGACGGCCGCGGAACTCGACTAGCACTCCATCGCCTAACCTGTCGACGTCGTCCCGAGGATTGCGTTCGTACCGATGATGAGGATGGAACGTTGAAACCTTCGCGGTCTGGTCGATGTTTCTTAACATAACTAAAGCTACTGACCCGAGAAAAGAGTTACCGGTTTGTGGATTGTGATTATGAGGTTTTCGTAAACGATCTCCACGTTCTTTCTGATTTTTAGATCAGACTCTTATCGTAGATAACTTGCTATCTAAAACACGTATTTTATTTTGAAATTTATTTCTCCTTAGTAAATAGATTAAATCGAGAAAAGACAAGATAGATCGATGAGCAAAAATTTCATACGACTTAACCTTACTTCGGATCTCCGAATGCAACTTGCAGAACCACAAATTGTAAAATCCAGGAATTGGTATTCAATCGATAAATCAGAATTTGCAAACTATCACCGAATAAATAAATAAATAAGTGGAGAGACATAATTTACAAAAAAATATCGTAAAGGAATTATTATCGAAATAATGAGTTACCCCTTTCTTCTTAGTAAACAGATTAAATCGAGAAAAGACAAGATAGATCGATGCAGAAAAATTTCATGCGACTTAACCTTACTTCGGATCTCCGAATGCAACTTGCAGAACCACAAATTGTAAAATCGAGGAATCGATATTCGATCGATTTGAAGTCTCGAGAACTACGATTCGGAAAAGACACAGGAGCTACCCTTAACCGAGCGAAATCGAGTTGGGGCTTTCGTTTTAAAACAAAAGCGCGAACGGGAATAGTTTTCTCTTCGGGACTGCGGTGGGAATCGGAGGGAATAAAGGGAAGGGCCGCGTACGAGACGAAGTAGATATCAATCACGCGGGCCGGTGACGGGCTGAGATTTGGCAGCAGCTTCGGAACGCGTGGAAGAAAGAGGAGGGGGAAGAGCGCGGGGGAAGAGCGCGGGGGCCGCGAACAACTGCGTCCATTCTATCGTCATTTTTCTAAGAAAGCCTTCCTCTCTTTCCTATATTGATTCACGGGTTATCGAAGTGTCAACGCCGACTGCTATTGTCGTGGTCTGGGTCGGAGCTGTCGCGTCTTTCCGACCAGGCCTGTCATGCCGCTTCTTCTTGTCGTTGTGTTCCAGTCACCGGAATCTTGGCAGCGAACCTGAACCTTCTACTTCTACTCGTTGAGAAACTGTGGGAGAACTTGTCTGTGGATTAATCGATTTTCATTTCTTATAACTATGCCTGTGCCACGATTTTCGTTTCGGGACACAGCGTCGCCTGGCAGCCACTCTTACATTGCGAAATATTACGTGTCTTCTTCTGAAATTCCACGCTCTGCGTTTCAAAACCTTGATCCTTTTAATCTAGGATTCGTTGATTCGTGTTTAACGCTCATGTGAATAAATAAAGTTTGCATTTTAATGCCTAGTGAATATTTTAACTCGTTGGCTTCGAGTATCGTTTCACTCTTGTGAATTATGCTTACGATTGGCATTCTGAACTATAAACCAAATTTATGGTTTTCAGTTGGTATACGTGATCAAGTAATGGAATTTTTAATTTTAATCTTAGTCCTAGATCTGATCGTAATCATAGATTAAGAAAGCCTTTTACACCATTGCGATAATTACATTAACTTAAAAAGTAAAATCGTTCGTATTATTTGAGAAAATTGTGATATGCAAATGTAACTTATGTCATATTTTATTGGTTGGCAACTAAGTGATTGCGGATTTTGTCATTAGATAGTATTGACCAAATCGGCAATCACTTAGTTGCCAACCTAAAAGAAAGTAATAAACATGAAATATCCGTATAGGTGAAAATTGATTCAGGCTTCGTCGTCTGAGGGTCAAATAGACATCAAAAAATAGTAATAAAATACTTTAAACAAGATATCGAGGTGTTTTTAAATCGCAACAAGGGTGGTTCTAAGTTTGTTCTGATGGAATTCAAAAGAAAGGGCAGACGTTGCTGTGTTGTGCGGATTCAGTCAGCGTCAGTTTCAATGAGGAAGGAACCATGCCTTTCCTCTGACCAGTGTCAGTTACATGTTCTAGAATACTGGCCCCATGGGAGCACGAAGGTAAGACTTCAGCCAACAAAACTGCTCGGTGTCAGGAAGACTGAAAACGTGATGTGACACGTGCTCGCGCGTTTAGGCCGACGAGCGTTGTTATGAGATTGCGTAATGCTTGGACGTACGACGAGAAGCATGCCGTATGAAATGTTAAAAATGTGGTTGACACAAAGATGATGATAAAACTTTCGTTATGTCTGTTGATAAAATTGATATCCTACAAATTTAATTATAAGTTATATCATATTAAAAAGTTGCTTAGAACAGCATTTAACATTGAATTCAGTTTTTCTACTATTAAATTTGAGTTATCGAAGTTGAAAATTCAATAAGTGAAAAGAATCTTACGATACGAAGAGCAGCAATTTATTTAATGATTATTATTTATTAATAATTATTTAATAAGAAATATTTAATATTCTTAGAGAAATTAAATGATGACTTTAACGTTATAACTCATTGAAAGAAATGCTAAATTGTATAAAAACTGAAACTTAGACGAAGTAAAAATTCTGCCATCTACGAGAAAGCAACGATAACCATTTTGTAAGCACAGTATGTATGTATTTCGTAGCCGATGGTAGATCTATGTTTCTTCGTGATCTACAGTACCAAGCGATAGAAATGTTCAACAATTCAGAGACACGTTAGAAGATGGCGCACTGGTCGTCGTACAGCCATCATGAATCAAATTATGTCAAGAGAAAGTGGGGGGCGATGTTGACGAGAGGTGGGCCTTTCTGGTTAAGCCTACTACTCGAAGGGTGGAGTCGGCTACGCGTGACCTACGGCCACCTGGGCTCACCACATTGGCGAAGGAATGTTAAAATTCACGCACTAAGTATACTTGCTGTGATTCAAGTTTACGTCAAACCAACTAAACTTCTTGATCAATTCTAATTAATTAAACAAACTCCTTATTACGCGAAATACGTAGACGTATATAAATGTAAATTGTAAATACGACAGCAATTTAATTTTTATGTCAATATTTACGAAATAATTTACAAATTTAGATTGTTTCAGTACACATGATATTATATCATAATATGTCATTTATGACATTACAAATACATAGACGAATTTCCAGTTAGTGAAGATCACAGCGCACGTTTTTAGATGCAACACTATGACGAACCAGAGAAACTGTATTTTGAAATAAAACCCGTCGGTAACAATTGTGGCTTTCGCTCAATTAAAAACTATATCGTCTATTAATAATAATTTACGATAAAGGTATACATATATTTATTTAGACTAAACAGAACGCACTCATCGATCAAAGTATTTTTTGTAATGAAAATATTCATTATTGTTAATAATATAATATAACTTTCATCACTCAGAAAATCATCATCCGCAGAATCTGTAATTATTATTAGTAAACTACTAATACTATAAAAATATTATATTATGTACAACACTCTTATGAAGAATATTGTATGTATATGTACGTATAATTTATGTATGTGTATAATAAATTTTGATTCTGTAATATTCAATTTCTATATCGATAGATAGCTACCGACCGTCAACAGTATCGCAGTTCGACTTTAGCCATTAACTAGGATAAGACTAGACATGATAATGACTATACGCGTGCAACCATGCCTAAGGCAGGTTCGCTGTGGTTGAACGAGTCAGTCATCTCTTTCTATTTCTTGTGTTCACTGTATAAAATCACAGAGGGCGTAAGAAACACCCAGATATTTTCCAGGTCGGTATTTCAGCTTGAGGCACAAAGTTCCATTTAACGTCACGTCTACTCCGTCAATGATCACAGACCATGCAATATCATCTACCATCGATAAAGTTGCATGTCTTTTGTTTTTCTACCATCGTTTGTCTGCGACATAGCAAAGTTTCTGATTTTTTGACGATCGTTAATATAGTTTACAATTATACAATCGTTAAAGAGCTAATTTTTGTATTACCCACATTGGTAAAGTAAACAGTATTTCTGTTCAATAGCGTAATTCCAATTGTCAAGGAAATGCTTTTATTAATTAATAATTTCTTTACCCTGAAATATATTTTTACTCTGTACGCTTTTTAATATTAATACTAGAATAGAAAAAAAAATTAAGAATGAAAGGAACGAAGCGTTATTACCATGCATGAGAGATCGATGGAAAGTAGAAATGTTTATCCAAAATTACGTTACACATTCAGATAAAATGACATAATTCTAAAAGTGGCTTTAAAATAGAAATCTGAAGGCTCGCAGACTTTAGATCAAAACACGGTGAGCAATATCCGCTATCGCAGCGGAATATCTCGCAACAGTGATCAATGACTGGAATACTATTCGTGACTATGCAATCTTCGAAGGCTATCCATCAGAAAACGTCGACAAACTCAAGGTCATGGTCACTATCACGAACGAGTTACTGCTATAAGGAATGCGGAATATAAATAGGATCAAGATGCCGCAATCTACACCATACAATTGTTCGGTAAATAAATGACCTGAAAATATCATTTTTATTTTACGCTGCATTGCACTTACGGTCTTCTACAGTTCGATTTATCATATCTGCTATGATTTCATTACGAACACTTCATCTCCATAAATAGAAATAATATTTATTCGCAGATCTTAATTTCTCTGGAATATTTCTATGTTTTCTTTCAAATGATTAAATTATAACTGTAATAACCTATAGCCGTTCTTGACGCATAATCGACGCATAATCGCGAAGGAAAGGTCTCGATCCAGACCGTTCAGCGCATCAAGATCACTGCACAAATTTTGTTCTTTTTTTGTCTACTAAGAGAGAATCTTATCGCTTTCAAGAAGCTCTTGACACGCGTTGATTACGGAACACAAAGAAGGCCACTGAAAGCATCTTCGGTAGCATCGTTTAATAGCTAACATAAAGAACACGATACAACCAAGAATCATAACAAACAATTTCGAACGCCATGTTATCAAAGCAACGAGAATTCCAAGTCCGATAATCATATAACCGTAGAATTGATTAAATGCAATTGATGCAAGTTTAACATTAGTTTCATAATATTTCATCACTAGCTTCTCGATACCACAAATGAATGCATAACGTGTCTACTTACTTTCCAACATGCTTAATATTTACAGGAAAATTATTCATGTAAATATCATATTTTATTCTTATAAGCGTTAGTTACTAACATTACAAGTACTTAATTACATTCATGTCATAATTCCATAATATTCCGCGATAGAAGCATAAAATAATAAAATACATGACAACCTAGTTACATATTTTAATCAAAACACGGCCCAGTTCTGTTCGTACGGAGATTTGAGAAAATCGAATTGATTATGAGTCCTCTCCAGAGGGCAGAAGTTCCGCGGCTTAATATTATTTCGGTAGAGACTGTGGCGAAGAGTGGTGGATATAACTGTCACCGAAGACAATTTATGTTAATGACTGTTCCTGGCCCGAGGAGGGACGAGGCCGGATCATGAGACAGTCTGCAAGTCTCCGTGGAGCCGATCGGACACGCCACTGTCTGCTGGTGCAACTATGTCGGACTTCCCCCTCTCAAGTCCCAAAGCGACGCCACCCCGCTTTATACTGTTCGTTTCAACCCCACGATGGCGACGCCCAGCGTCGATCCAGCTGTCTACCACGCAAACTCGTCGAATCTACGTCCCATGGCGCTTGTGCGTGACCCGTGATCGTCGACAAATGTCGCGTTGTGCTTGCATCGTGTCCTTAAACGTTTCTTTAAAATGTCATTTTAAATAATCAATAATCAATGTGATTGATAGTAATGAAAAATCTGTATTTACCCATTTTGTCGATGTGATTAATATTTCATGGTGTAATTAAGGGAAGAGAAGAGAAGAGGTGGTGTAACGTTTAGGGTGTCCTCTGGTCTTGTGTGCTGATAAGATACAAAATGGATGTCATTGGGTGGACGAAGAAATTGTTCTACGCTGGTAAATTGATTTTTTGGTTTCGCGCTTGAAGTGAATAGTGGTTTTGATGTTGTAATTGTCAATGATGAAGATACGTCGAAGAAACGAATATGACTTGCTGCTTCTAGTTTTTTGTCTGTATGCAGATCTTTTGGCGATGATATGCATGTTCAGTTGGTAGAAATAGAAGAGTACGAAGATACCTTAAGAGGTCACAATAATTACGTCGATGTTAATGCATGTGTTTTCAACCCTCAGAGCGCAGACTCGCGGAAAATCCATTGCTACCATTTTACTTCGGACGAGACCAGGCATAGTGGAAATTTTGATGGAACGTCTAGCAACGTTTTAGTTGCGTATTGGAAACTATTATCAAAGGGCCGATGTTTTTCGTTTCAGTGAGTATACAATCTCTAATTTATATGATCGATGATCGATATTTCTTGCATTTAAATCTTAATCCTATTGGGCTAGATAGCAGCTCTTTATTTACTCTAAAGATTACATTTTTTCTGATGCTTTCTATGTTACCAAAATAGAATTTATTTTATAATTTACAGATTCAGGTAGAATGTATTTTAAGTTATTATGGAAGTATATAATTGTCATATTTTATCATTTACAAAATTTAACATATCTTAAACTGTACAATATTTTCTCCACTGAAATCCGATCTGTTCTAACACCAAATCAATATCGCATTCATTGCAACTAATATAATTCCATTGTTGTGAATAATCATCTACGGTAACGAGTGTTTAACACTTATTTAATTGAAGTACATTCAAATCTAATTATAAACTTGTTTTTATAGTCTAGCAATCAATTACCGTTAGCTAATTAAATAGCTAAGACTTTTATAGCATATCAATTAATTATAATAAATTATAATTCAGTCGAATCATAAAAATGTCACCTCCAATGTGAATGTTCTTGTACACTCAATCTATATATTTTTTAGATCAAATATCCAAGCCTTCTGCAATTGTTCATTTAATTTTTTATACAACCTCGTGCATTCACGATTTATTCGACGATAAAGTTCTACCCTGTGACACAAAGAATACCAGATAAACCGAGATCCTTGTAAATCTTTGCGAAAGATGAATAGTCCGGTGAGTCAAATCTCGTCGTCGTCGGATCGGGGACCGGTTGGTCGTTACGTTTCTATTTGGAACAGGCGAAAAGTCAGCTCAGTGGCGCCGACGGTGGTGGATTTCATGAGCTTCGGCCAACATCTCGGAATCTGGCGGGACGCTGATCGATCTGCTCCTCAACCGCGGCACACTTCGGTTTCGGTTCGTTTCGCAACCAACGAAAACGCGGAATTATACGCCGACCCGATCGATCCACCATCCCCCACGCGATACCTCTTTTTCATTTTCCCCC
This sequence comes from Bombus terrestris, assembly GCF_910591885.1. NCBI lineage: Eukaryota > Metazoa > Arthropoda > Insecta > Hymenoptera > Apidae > Bombus > Bombus terrestris. The sequence continues at coordinate 3,265,474 of NC_063286.1, forward strand.
CGATAATTTCGCGGTTTACAGTGGCCATTCTCTTACAAGTTACTCGATTACTTAGTTCGTTATTCAGGAAACACTATCCATTTTCTGTAGCTTTCTTTTTATGTTACTTTGTAACAGAGGTAAACGTTGTTTTTCAAATATTTGTACGAAACTCGATGTGCCAATTTTTCAGCTTATTATTGAATACGTAGTATACTAACGATGTCATCTAGTCAGACGTACAATAGGTTAGGTGCTTTGAACAGGTTGACGAAACAAAAGAATGTGTCAAGACCATCTATTGACAAAATCCTCAATCACTTAGTTCCCAACCCAATATATCGATTAATGATACATTTTTCATATGTTACGCGATGCATTTCATACGGTATAATGTAAGAATAAGCAATTACGAGCATATTACCACATGTTTGGTTACTTTCAACGCTTATTTATAAATATGTAGAACACGGGAGAAGCTTTGAAGTAAAAAATAACAAGTTATTGTGTTTACAGTTACTGCAATTACTACCAATCTGTTCCCCACATTCGACTTCGGGAAGACACAAAGTTATTTTCATTATTGCCAGTATCATAGTCGATCTTCGCTCGACCCGAATACGACCGAACTTTTTCGTGATATTTTTCAAGATAATGTAGGAGTTCATCTTTCGTGGCGCTGTAAGTCTCCGAACAATGGCTGGCCATGTTTGCAGAATGTAACCGTGAAACGATGCAATAGCAGAGTACTTGAAAATTCGCAAAATATAATAAAACCATCTTCCGATCATAATCTTCCAAGTGGAGGAATGATAAGTATGTCTGATTTAAATATTATTTCCATGATAGTTTTATTTTTGTCTTATATTTTCTCTATCATGTCCGTAATGATTTTTCTTAGAACGAGTTTCCAGCCGAAAAGAAACATTCGCAACACCCTACGTGACTGTATTTAATGAGCCGTTTTCGAGTCTGTTCAAGAAAACGACAATATTCGGTAGATGCGTAAGCATGAGGGCAAACCGGCTATAACTCCAATCAAGGACTCACTCGGCTCGGTCCACATTCCACGTCTAGTCCACCGATCCCTAAACTCGTCGGCACGTTCGACGTTATGGTCCATCTTCGTCCTGGCTTCATTATTTCACAGTTTTCGATTATTCTACTCTGAATATTGTAATCTGATTCTTAAAATGTCAATTTATTTGAAGAAGAGTAATAGAAGCCATTAAAAGTTGAAACTTTTAATTGAAGCTATTAAAAGTTGAAATTAACTTAGCCTTAACGAAAATAACTTGAGGATCAGATTATGAAAATTGAAATAAACAGAATCCGAAGGATAGTTGATATTTCAATCGATTCTTCAAGCATCTTTATCTCAATTTCGTTTTGAAATCGGTTTACTGACACTGTGAAATCGATCTACACCGTAGGCGCCGTTCTTCGAATGTGTTATTAGTTAAAACATATCGGCAGGTCCGGTGAATCGGCACCTGAATGAACAAAAAATGGCATGACATGACAAACTGTTGGATGATCGATGTCCTCGGAAATACAAAGCACCGCGATTTTTGCACATTGAAGCAACCATTCACCATCTTTCAACCTGTTTCTCTGTTGAACACGTCATTCCGACACTCTGTAATTCTATTCATAACTACGTGCTTACTAAATTTAAATTTATCGCTTCAAATATCGTATCGTTTTCTATAGAAAAGTTTATTTTCATTTTGAAATTATTTCCACTATCCATTTGTTACTGTTTGCAAGATATTTCAAGGCTATATATTATTTCTAAATTATACTGTTAGTTCATATTATTCCTGTTACTACCGAATGTAGAATTCATAGAAATATGGAAAGAAAATCGGATATAATTCAAGCAATTTTGAAATTCACATGCAAATAGGATATTGGAATAACCGATCCAATTTTCGGTTAGCAATCATGTCTGAAATACGAGCCAATAACCGTTTCAATATTTTAACATAACTACACGCGAGGCCGCCACTGCCAACCGTTCGCTACCATATCTCGTCAGAGTCCTGTTTTTATTCCGATGAAATGGAAATGAGCGTAGGCGCGATGCACATTCAACGAAAGTTAAACCGTGGTCGGTGAATTCATTGAAATGTACAGCTGCTCGTCCTACCGTTAAAACATTTAACGATCCGCTTGCCCCAACGCTCGCGTGACGACTTGTCGATTTCGCGATAAAAGTGTCGATGAAAAATGAGTGAAATTGAGATAGCAGTTCGACATTTAGATTTATTTTTTATCCAGATACGATACTTATTCAGATGTGATGCTTATATAGAAATAAATTAAAATAACCAATGACTTGTGAATAGGAAGAATTTTGCGCTCAGATAACCTCTCGTGTTTTGAAATTTGATACAACTGTGGAAATCTAAGAACTTGGTAATATTCTTTCTTTTTTTAAACATACTCGGTAATTCTATAGTTTCAAAGCATCGGCAGAGTAAAATATTTGAAGATTTGTACACAAACGAAAAATATCGAACCTTGATAATGAATTGGACTTTGATAGGAATAGAAATATAAGAATTTAGTAATTTCTTCTTAAGAACCAGTGTCGCGTCTAACGAAGACGGAACTGAATTTTAATGCAATGTTTTCCCGCAAAGCTTTCCCGCTGTTTCCGCGCAATTTCACGACGGACGGCTGGAGCGAAGAAATTAAAGCATCGCTGCAATAAATTAACACGTTTCCGCGAGAAGTGACGTCATGCGCCGCAATTCGACCATGGGACTCGCAACGAGTTCTTGTTAGTCTTTTATAGTTCGCCATATGGGCACAAGTCGATTCCCACCACTGACACCGATACGCGCTGCTACAAACTGCACGTTAATTTACCCGGGGCCCGAGTATCCGTCACTTTTTTATACGCGATCCTCGATAAAAAAGTTATCATCGATTCTGGATTGGTCCATTGCGAACCATAAATACGTTCTACCATCGGAATCGTAAATTTGACGAAGTCGAACGTTATATAGGGCGATATAAAGTTTGAGCAACACTGCTTCATAACTATTTTTTAAATTTCGACCGTTACTTAACAGCGGTTAACAACTTATGGGAATTATTCTAAAGTTGTCATAAAATAAAGTGTCTTACAAAATTTTAAATTGAAATGATCATTTTTCTTCAAATATTGAACGATAACGATGAGATATATACATTTTCTACTCAAGTTCCTCCAAAATTTTCTTTCCAATTTTTTCACAGTCTAACATTTCGTATTATCATTCACCTTAAGATTACAAATATCAATAACGAAATATATTCTTTCGAAAGAATTATTCAAACGTTTGTTTTGCAACTTCGTATTTTCAGACGAGCGTTCGACACTACGTTAAATAACAAAATTAACGGGCCCCTGAAAATTTTCCGAGAATTCGGCGTCCGGTTTTACGAATACAGCGTAGTTTTATTGCGGCAGCATAACAGGGATGCTCGGTGTATACTATTGTTCAACTTTTTCCTTGTCCTGACTGGGAGCAGGTATCGTGGACCTTAGCAGTTAATAGGCAGGGAATAATGGCCGTCGATTGACCTTCGATTCGTTGGCCAGCTAAGCGACCGAAATGCTCGAAATGTAACTTTTGCCGACTTTTACTCTTAGAAAGTATTATTTCTTTTTCTTTTAATCCCTTTACCTTTTGCACAGAGATTTTAACGATACATATATTATCAAACTTCAATTTAATTGTTGAGGAAATGGAAGTAGAGTTGTTAGTTTTAGTTATAGATCTGAAATCTGGTTATGTTTTCTTATTATTAGATATTCAGTACAGATGTTATTATAATATGTACAAGTTGTCTGCTTTGTTCCTGATACATGCATTATTCTACGAGTCGGCCTAGTCTCGTTACGTTTAATTATCATGAATAATGCATAGTCTCGGTCAGCTTACCGCTGAAAGATCTACGATCTGGTTGCCGCGTATCCTTTCCAAGATCATATTAAATATCGTGTAGTATTACTTCTATCGTGTCAAATTAAAGATACGTTTAAGCTAACACAAAAAGATAAACGTGACCCACAATTATATCCCATATAATAATTTCTCGTTTACTCCAGTGCTCGTATAACATGTGAAACAGATCGTTCAAACAATCCACTGAAAAATAAAAACCAGTTCCAACATTGAAAAACGCCATCAACCATGATTATCCACTAACTAACAGGGAAAGATAAACGTAACTTAGAATTACGTTCTATATAGTAACATAATCCCTTGTTTAATCCAGCACATAAATACTGTGATAAGTATGCGGATAATTATGCAAATTCATATTTTTATTAATATAAGCAAAAAAATGGAAGCTAGGTAAAGCCAGCTAGAAAGCTGTATTTTAAACATTTCATACATATTTTTAGATTATGCGCATTTGCATTCCACAAATGCATAAAAATCCTACTTATAACATGTAAAGCAGCTTTTCCAAAACATCCAGCATGAAAGCTCAGCAAAGATCAATTCCAACACAGAGAAACCTCATCAAACACTATCATATCGCAGTTATACAAACTTTCATCTCGCTGTGCCATCAATAGGAAACAGTCTCACAATCGATTGTGTATCCAACCATCCAAACATCTTATGGCCCGTACTTTCATTTTCGCAAACCCAGTGCAACTTGCCTCTCCCCTACCCTCAAAAAGGGAGAAACTACAGGGATGAGGATAGAAACCGTAGGGAAAGTACCCTTGAGGAACCATGGAGCCCGCGTTATCGCTGAAAATTCCGACACGGACTGAAAATCGCGTTTCACCAAACGAAAGAGAGAGAGAGAGAAGGGAAAGTGAGGGAGAAAGACAAGAGAGAGAGAGAGAGAGAGAGTAAAAGAGGGAGAGAAAGAGACGGGGGAAACTGGATGGCTTCGTTCATTGTCGTGGAATAAAAGCTGCGGGAGTTCCCCACGAATGCTGAGCCCTCTCGCATGGATTTCATTTCAGGATCGCATAAAATGGTGCTGCTGCCAGTGACGACGCTGCTTGGGGAGCAAGGGGGAGCAAGAACAGTGTATGAGAGAGAGAGACAGAGAGAGAGGGAGAAACGGTGAGGAAGAGAGAACCATCGAGGGGAGAAGAATGGAGAGGACGAAAGGCCGTGGAACGAGAGAGAGAAAGGGACGGAAACAGAGACAGAGATGTGCCGGCTGGCAAGCAGATGGTTGCGCCGTTTATTGGTTTATTCGTCGGTTCAGCCATCACGTCCCGTCCAGCCATCAGACCAGCCGGTGTTCCTCTTTATATTCCTCACGTTGAGGAGGATCGACTTAACTACCCGGGTCTTATCTACTCTACTTTGACCGCGACACGACGGTGCATCGATCGTCAGGAAAACACGGCTGCGTTGTCGAAGAACATCGTTAGGACTCGAGAAGTTCAGAAGAAGATTAGTTGGATCTATGGTATATAGTGGCTCGTGGTGTATCGTGGTAGAATTGCTCTTTCAATTTTTCCTGATAATTGCACGTGCTTTTGTGTATTTTCAGAAGCCATAAAAGATTGCCGGTGATAAATCGCTCAATACTGTCATATACTGTTTATGTGAATTTATATTTTTGACGATTGGCATTGTGTGTCTATGATGTGGTGGTTATGTTTTATAGTTTGTATTGTAATATATACTGTTTATACGTTTATGTGTTCTCTAGAATTTTGGCAATGTTCGCTTAGAGATGTAGACATTTTCGACCATCGTTTGTGACGTACTATTTTTCATTTTACTTGTATTCTTATCGCAAGATAGTATTTTCTCGATCATTTCTGAGTGTCGAAACGTTCGTCGTGTGAAAGTGAAAGTTTCCATTTGAAAAACCCGCTGATGAGGTAAAAGTTTGACGGTCGGTTTATTTTTCAGCGGCGGCAGGGTGCGGATGTCGATCGTCTGAAGAGGGGCTCGAGCGGTGAAAGGGTTGATTGATGCTGACTCGACTGCTTTTATCGCCACTTATACGGTACTCTATATATCATTTATGTTCTTTGTACAACATTTCAAATAGAGTTTATTCTAACTTATACGCCTTCAATTCAGTGAATTGCAAATTCAGATATAAGAGAAATTCTGAATGTATTCGAATCGTTCATTTTAGATACTGAAAGTGGCCATCACCGTTCGAATCAAAACATTTTCTACCGATGTTGGATTACGTCTGTGCAATCGGCAGGTACGTAAATATAAATGAAAGGAAACGACAATGTAAATTAACTCTGTACTCTATTTCAGGAGTGACTTCACTCACCATCAAATTACAAAACTTCTAATCTCTGCTACATTCTGCTACAAAAGTCTTCGTATCACAGGTATATAAATAGTATTTTTAAACTTAAATTCCAATCCCGACATAATTTCACAACTCTCGAAGTTATCATTTATTCCTCTGTCTTTTACTATTACCAATTAATAGTTTCAAGTAGATTGAAATTTCCCAAAATTGATATCCACCTATGTAACTCATTATTATTTAACCATCTAAACCTTAAACTTCCTATTAAAAATCAAATTATCAGACTGTGTTGATAATATTTATGGGAATTTATATTTTCATAAAAATAATTCAAGAAATGGAATCTAAGCAGTGATTTATCTCAATTATGAAATATTACAATATTATTATATTTTTCATATTTTATATATGTTTGCGTATTATATGCCTTCCATTACACTTAAAAATTCACAGTCTGTTAATTATTAACTAATTAACAAGACATGTAAATCTTCCTGTATTTGTACTTCATACGTAACATATTTTCTTATTATCTGCTCCCCATTTGCCCGTGCAACATGCCGCGAATCGTATTTTCTCGAGTATTGGAATTGGCGTGTGTATGTCGTTCACATGAGTTCCATTATGCGATCGTATGTTAAGTCCAACGAGAAAGCTTTCAACGGCCATTGCGCAACAGTTCTAATGTCGATAATTATGCGAATACGGTGGAGGGGCGGGGGCAGCGATAATAGCGTCGCCGACATCGGTCCGCGTAGCCAGTAATGGCGTGCCAGGGGGTGAATCGATAGCGGGAGACGTGAAACTCGACGACGCTCCACCTATCGAATGCTGAGCTTTTCCTGCAAGAGTACGCCCTCTACGCTTTTTGGAAAATTCGACGATTCTCATTGGACCCTATTCGATTTGTTCAATATCCTTTTAATTATTTATTATTATCATTATTTTTGTTTTTAATAGTTCATAGTTTTGGTAGTATTCAATAAAAATTTTCTAAAATTTAATAGACCCATATATCTGGGGAGGATGGCTGGTCGTGTGATAGTTTAATGACGAAATTACTCGATGTTGAAACCGTCAAATATATTTTAAAATAATTATAAATACAGAGTCAACCGTGGATTTGTTACAATAATGTTCGCTGAGACGATCGGTACGAACGGATTCGCTAAAAACTGTGTGCTGATCGCTGATAAAATCGCTCGAGACCGAGACTGAGAAACTGATCATCTTACGATCATGTTTGTTTACTTATACTGGTCGAAGGGATACCGATACATTTCCATTCGCCTTTGTTAGACGGTTACACGTGGCGACGACGTTGTTTTGCTCGGAGTTGGTTTACTATTACATTATGTATATTTTAACGATATTGATACTCTGAAGCAAAACAATAGCGAAATGTCCTCTAGCTCATGTACCGCTACATATCTATATCCTTTTTGGTTAGACTTAAGAAGTGCTGAGTATTATTAAAATTCTATGAGGAAATAGTGTCGATTTTATGGCTTGTGGAATTGAAATATGGTTTACTCAGTTTTAACTAAAAAATTATTCGCAATATCTTTCCAGTTATTTATGCAATTATTAAGAGAAAATTTTTTAGATTGTCATGTGTATCTTATTTGGCTTGATTAAAGGAGTATTAAATATTCTGGAAAGTTATTATTTGGGATCATTTTACAGGTTATGTAATCCCAATACAGGTTGCTCAATTTGAAAAATTCTGAACGTCTTTTTGGGTAATCAGAAGCCTAGACAACAGCGATCGAGCTTCTTTAGGTTTATATTTGTAACTCGTGTTGACTTATTGATCCCCATGGAGAGATTACAACCTTCCCATGGGAACAAATCAACGTCTGGTGAGAAATATGTATGCGCCCAAGGAATCGTTTCGGATGTCATCGTCGAAATCTGCTTTCGAGGGATTAAAGTTTCTGACAAATTTCGGACAGCTTGTTAAAATATAACCTCTCACTCGAACGGCTCGATTTCTTTCCCCTCGTGTAACGTATATTAGCAATCGAAAATTGGCATAATGTTCGGAAGTGTTCGAGGATTAAGGAGCTTCTTCTTTGTAATTGGAAGTTTTGAAAATCGTTAGATCTTAAACATACAAATAAAACGTCTACTTTAACGCCAAGTTTTTGACTCGACCCGCCTTAATTCCAGTTAATCCCAATTTCTAAAGGGATGACTGGGTTTAGAGAGGATCAACCCTCGAAGAATCTCGCAGACTTATCGGTTTCAATTTTCCAGGCGAAATGATTTCGTTAGGTTAAATATTTTGACACATCTAATCTTACAAATTACTCTTTGATATTTATACAATTCGAATCGAATAATTGTTCTAATCAAGCTGCAAATATTTATGCAGATAACAGCTACTATACTTTGGATATTTTATATATTTCTCCATGTTATATACATACATATATTTCTGCATCCTTAAATCTGCCATAAACGCAGTTTACTCATAACATTAACATTTCCAATCTCTTAAATATTTCTTAAATTATCAAAGTGTTTTCTTGATATGCATGTATTTGCAATGCAGTGTCCTTTGGTGAATTTGTTGTCCAAAAACGCTTCCCAAACTCAATCCTCTTATACCTCTGTCTCTTCTTCCTTTCATTGCCAACATTCTAATAACAAAATCCATTTAAAAGATCAATCCATATTTCCATTGTTATGCGCATAACGAAGTTGGACAAAGAGACAACGAATCTAACCAGGTTTCTATGATGATTTTCAGGTAAACACAACAGCGATGACCAAGTAACCTGGAAACGCAAGGTACATCGACACGCGTGCTCAAATAAAAGGAGCTGTACCGCTAAGGAATGGGAGGAGAAAGAGGACGAAGGAGAACACGGCCTTGCCTGCATTCAGCTGTGTCATCCGCGAGCCGTTAACGCTCAGGTGCTTTCGAACTCAGGGACGAGCATCAATCACTATCGGTAGTGCAGGTGTAATATGATTATTGTCGCTAAGATAACCTGCTATGATATACGTCCGAGAAGTGTGCCAAGTGACATAACAGGATTTATCTTTAACGGCGTATCGAAGCCTTCGAGTAGAGAACGAACGAATCACCGGCGCCGCCATTGCGTTTCTGGCTTACTTTGAATGCATCGACTCGATCTATGTTTAGAAAGTTTCTTCGAGAACATGGAAATAATATTGCTCTTTGTTAACTAACTGTTGAGCGTTGTTTGATGAACTTAGGGTTATAACTTTGCAGCGCATTCAAGGGATGGAGTTTTAGTTTAGGTTAATTTAGAAGAAAGTATGATGAATTTTTAGATGAAACATAGAATTTTTGAATGTAGAATTGTAAACATTTGCTTGGATTAGAAATTGAAATCTTTTAAAAATGCTAAAGTTAGCTTCCCGTTAGAAATTTTTTTATTAAATATCCTTTAGCTTTTTTTTGTTTCTTTGATTAATAATTTTTCTGAAAATTGCAATCGAGCCAGGTTCCCTTTGTGAGAATATTCGTTTCGCGACACGTTTAGCAGAAATAGATGCTTCCCTGTTCGTCGTAACGGTGACTTGACATAACAGGTCTATTTTCGAGTGACTTCGCGCTTCAACAACTCTCGATCCTGGCTAGTGAGAGCGCCAGTTTTTAACTGTTTATCGAATCCTTCCAGAGGCATCTCGCTTCTTGGAACAGGAACAGAATAATTCGTATCGATACGCACGTATTAGATAAAAACTGCTTGTAGACACTATGCTTTTAAGTATGTTAGATTCAATGATAAATCTCAGCATACTGATCTCAAAATATTTTCAGGTGAATGAGTTCGACTGCAGCAGACAGTTGAACACCTTCGATCACATACTGGGCCAACGAAGAAGTTAAAAGTGGCACGTGCGTTACTAAAAATCCTAAAGAAGCTTATGAGGAAAAAGAACATATGTCGTAAGGTTTATGTGCCGATATGAGAAGGCCCAGTTAATGCTCTACATCTACCCTGTAGATCCGAATTTGTTTGATAAGAGGCGACAAATTCGGTTCTAGAGAGGTTTGTGTGGTGCATACAGAGCTACAGCGGTCTCGAAACAACGGTCACACTTTTTCCGTGTACGACTCAATAGAATTATCCAATTATTGTATATCGAGGTCGAAAAATTATGTCGAGGACATTTCAATTTCACTTAGTTAAAAACGCATGAAATTTATTCTTTTAGATAGATCTTTTAATCATCGTCTCTTATAATTTTTCGACCGTTTCTTGATTTAATGTATTTTTTTTATTACACAATCTACGAGTTCTTACGGAATTCTTGAAACAGAAAAAGATTCAAAACATCAATCGGTTCTAAGAAATTGATTAACGAAACCGAAAGTCACTCGAGTGTGTACAAGAACGTGCAACGTGTGTGCAACTAGAACGTCGAGATGACTAGTTAAATAGATCAAACTGGATTAGAACCAATAACTATTTTAAGAATCTTAAAACTAATCTTCAATGTAAACAACAGTGCAAGCAGCACTCTAAAAATACGATAAAAATTAATTTACTGTGGCAAATTTTCAACAATTCATATTGCGTAATACGAACGTCTCCAATCGACTTGTTGTAACGCGATTTCTCTAGCGTTCCTTTGATCGAACAATTTTATCATTAAAATCACAGTTACGCGGAATACTTCGAATTCCAAGCGTTTCCTCTCGTTGAACGATCTTCGTTCGGAAGATCGCGAGGGGCAAGAACGCAGTTGCCATAAGCGAGAACGTCTTCATTAATCCCGGTACGCAATTACTCGCAAATAACGCTGGTAGTCTAACAAGACTTACATCATGTTCGTTGCTCGCGATCGTTTTTCAACCACGCGTTCTTCAACTATGCGAACTGATTCTACCATCTAAAAAAAAAAATCTGTTAGAGGCGATCAAGAATTAATGACCGTTATTAATAGCAACTCGTCGCGATTCCACGACTACACACAATACACTGAGAGAGAAAGGCTAGTCGACGATGAACCGCGCTCTACAATTGGCGACCCGACTTGACGCCACGATGCACACATTGCATTATAGCGTCCACATTCTTGTATACCAACGTCGTACAAGCGGGTTCAAAGTTTCATTACATATTGTGGAAGTCGATTATTTTTAATATGAATGAAATATTGTTGTATGTATCGATGCATTTAGAAAGTTCGTTATTTTTGTGGTTTGTTAGTCTGTTAAACGCTTCTTACTTTCTACAATTAATTAGGTAATTGTGTAATGTTGCGAAGAATGCTGAATTCATTTGCTGAATGGGAATTCATTTTTTATTTGTTGAGTAATAACTATTTGTATAACAAAGATTCAGCTAAGATTAAGCTTGAAATATGCATTTTGTAATAGGAGAGAATAATAACGACGAATTGAATCTATTCTTCATATATTAATTGTCTGTACAATAAAGATTACAGTATTCTTAAATTAAGGTTGAAATATGTACTTGAGAATTCAGATGCATTACAGCTTTTAGATAGAGAAAGAATACTGAATACAGAAAGGCATATTTTCAAAGAACCTGCAATAATATTAAGTAAGCGATTCTATAAATGTTCATCCATTACAAACATAGTGCATACAACTATGCAATTTATCTGTTATTTTCAAATGTCTAAAGAATCCTCGTTGTCCAGATTCAATCCGACAAAAACGTCGAATTTAAGCCGATTGCGTTTTCCAGAAGAGCGACAAAGAAAATGATTCGTTCACGGCGTAAGAGTCGGCCCGTCGTTTCATCTTTTTCAATTCGAGATCCTATCCTTTTATTCACGGTCGACCATAAGAGAAGCCGTAGCGTTCGCGCGCGCGTTTTCTTGCATCCTTCGGTAACGGCTGCGACGCGTCCATTAATCTTTGATCGTGCTCACATTAAAATGACATGCCGGTCGTTACGCAACCGTTCGTAAGTGCTAATGAAGTGCATACACGGCCGTAATTACCGGTCGAGTAGCCTGCCCACTATCCATAGGCGCGCGAGCTCGTAACAACCGAGCGAAGGAAAGGGGGAAAAAAATCTAAAGATTTCGTAACGATTCAGATGGAAAAAGAACGTTTCATGGCGGCAAACGCGCTGCGCATTTTTCTAAATGACCAATGATTTCCTTTGTGTGAAATTGTACTTGGAATGCGATGGAATGGAAACTTGTTAGAGAGTAGATATTATTGAGCAACTCGACTCGTTTTTATTTCTAATGTTAGTCAATGTTTATGATATCAACGATAACGTGTAAACGAGCTGAACCACGGAATTGTAAAATTAGATTGAATGTAATACATTGCGTAGCGGAACATTGCTGAAGATCAAGTTGCGAGCTCAATAATTCTTTTATATTTCTGATTAATAATTCTATTTGTATAATAATATTTCTGATTGTCCTTGTTTCAATCGAGAGCGATATAATGATAATCGAAGTTTCTTACACTCTTGCTACTTACGATTATAATAAAATATTCTTGTAAAACAGTATTTTTATAAATTGGCTGTGTATTTATCGAAATTCAAAAATTATGAAAATATATAAATTATTCAAAATAAGGAATTAGTAAGATTTATAAATGTGGAGAAATCTCTATGTAGATTCTATTTTTCAGTTGTGTTCATAAAAAAATATGAATTTGCATAAAAATCCACAGCCCACTTATAAAATTCGCAATTCGGTAACTATTAAGAAGATTTTAATAAGTTAGATGACTTTTAGTATCTCGTGATCAGGTAATCGTATCTCAATCAAGTAAGGCGAAGATCAACGCTTTTACTTAAACCTACAGAAAAATTAATTTATTCTTATAAAATAATAATTTATGATGATTAATTCATATACTTAACATTGCGCTGACGGGATGCGACTATATCTCAAATAAATCTTGTTTAAACCGTTTGCATTGTAAAAAAATTATCAAGGTAAGCCATCGATAAAATGTATTAATGTATTTACGATATGTGAGTACCTAATCGCGGTATGTAATCCTGACACATTACAGATTGCCTGGACGATAGGAAGAAAAAAGGGGTGACAGCGCGCGTTGCAATTAAGAAAATGGAAAATCTGCAATTCAGAGCGAATTGCTAACCGTGGAAAAACTCGAGCACGACTAATAGAAAACTTGCTCAAAGGTCGATGAAGCATGTTTCAATGCACCGGTCGTTATGATTAACGAGGAAATGTTTATAATGGCGGTTAACTTCCTGCAACTTATTTATTCCTTAACGTCATTTTCGAGGAATTATATAATTTTTTCTTATTCCTCGGATCTTAATCTGTTCCATATTACTTTTCAAATTTTATTAACCTTTATTCTTCTCTTTTATTAATCTTCGCCGATTCAGATTTAAATCATCGCCAAAGAAATTCAAATTACCTGAATAATACGCGTGTAACGTCGACCTGCATAATTACATAATATTATTCACAAAATATTCGTATCAAGAATCTTACGAAAAACATCGAACAGCTGCACTTACCTAAACCAAAAATGGCAACACGCGATGCACACGGCTCGTTAACAGCGGCACGCGCATCAATTTCAACCATAATTTCCTTCATCAGGGAATGCACATAGGTGGAGAGGATCATTAGTTAATACGCAAACATCATCAAAGTGTCCTTAGCCGGCAGAAGAACTCTCTCGTTTCACAAGAGCGTGCTAGCGCCTCTCTCAACGGTCCGACATGAATTTCTTCATTAGAATCAGCAGCTCGACTTCGAGGTCATTAACTCACCTGTAAACATTGTTCCCCATCAAAACGTCGTCAGTTATATGAAATTGCAAAAAAATGGTCGCGAGCCAACGGTGTCGGATAAACGGTAAAAACCACGTTACTGCTAACCGGACGTTCATCAACTCGATGCGCGCGTTTCTCCATTAGACTTGATTTACAAGAACGTTCCGGCATTCGCGCGCTTCTCATTCGGTAGGTGTATTATTCGAGCGCTTTTTCGAGCGGCACCTGCGCTCGAGATTTAACTGCGCTTCCATGCGATATATCACAGAATAAGCGTTTGGGAACAGCATGACCTGATTCACATTTGATCGTCTGTTGTGATTACGTCATCGGTGGAGATTAAGTTTAACGCATGGTGACATGGTACAAGGTGTTTTATGGTAGGTGAATCTTATCTTAAGGACATGATTTCAGATTGAGGTTATAAAGCCAAAGTTATAGAAGCTAAGTTATTTGATTGTATATTGTACATGAACAACGATTGTAAATTGAAAGTAGATTTTTTATATTCGATAGGGGAAATTTACTTTGATATTTTATGGGATGCCCTGTATGATTGATCCAATTATAGAGCAACGCGATTCAATCTTAAGCAAGGGATATTCTGAAGGAGGAATAACTACGAAAATGACTGGCATTCGAAGTAGCATTATTTATATTAATTACGAATGAACGTGGTAAATTGAATAACGTTGCACTTGTAATTCCGTTTGATATCTCCGAGTGAAAGAAGCGTGAAGTTATTGCATCGTAGTTATGTACGTAGATTTAGTCGACCAGAATGGAGAAGAAATGAAATTGAAATCGCGCTGTAATTGGTATTACAGCTCTGAAATACAATCGTACCATGACCAATTAAATGCAGCCTTGGAATTCTGAACAGCCCCGAATAAAATTCAGTCAGCTCAGTCTTTTGAATAGCAATGACAGAGACTAACTGTGAGTAAAATAATAAAGCGAACATTTACCTACAAACATTCGTAAAATTATCGTATATGTAAATTACCTTTACACGCGTTTAAGCCGATACTTCCACCATAGGACAAAGTGTTATTCGCGTATAAAAAGAATAAAATCCACCACTATTCCAAAAATACCTTTCCCACTCGTTGGAAAGCAATTTTTCATAACCACAATCACACTAAGGTGATAGCACGACGGAAACATCGCTGGAAAACTCGAAACTCTCATCGATCCACTCACAAAAAAGAAATTGCGTTCCTTGCGGAATTTTTGCTGGAATGGGTGCACTCGCGACATCCGGCGGATGGGTCGCACCGGAAGAGGGCAGCAGTCATGTTTTGATCAGTTTGATCGAATGAAGACAAACGGTTGGCGATGGGCGCGTTCGCTTATACGATTCCAGAGATCTTGGCGGAGTCTCGAGTCTAAATCCACATCCGAGTACGCGAGAAAACATAACAAGATTGATGATATGCCTGACACGCGGGAGAGGGTGCTGGTTGGCTGGTTGGCGAGTCTGGCGTCGAGAGCAGCCGGAGGAAACACCAACCGCAGGAATAGCTTTGCTACTTTTCATTCTGCCGCGTCCTTTGCTTCGGCCGAGTTCCATGCTTGTCAATCATTTGCCGAGAACCTAGCGACACCTTGCGCGTTCGCCGTTACGAGGTTGATGTTTCTTCCATGAAACGTTGCTGCTGGATATTACGTGATGCTATTGTTACCTCGATATCAGGCTGTTTCTTCTCTTTTTGCTGCTTCTGGCAATATATGAAAGATCGTTGATGTCATTTTGGAAATATCGAGGCGAGATTGATCTTTTACAGCTATCTTTGGACGATGTTCCAAAATAATTAGTTGCGCTTATTGTCTCGAAATTGTCAAGTATTATGTTCTTATAACGTAGAAGACCGCAGCACAAAAATATGACAAGCGATATTAAAATTTAATAATCCATTCTATGTATTACCACAATTGTCCTTTTAATTGATCGTGGAATTACAAACAGTACTTTTGCATCCTATTGAACATTCCAGAAATGTTTCTTTGGTAGATTGTTTACTTAACCTTTATTATTAACGTTATGGTAAATTTCATAGATATATCGCTTAGTTTCAGGGAATTTATAGCTGTGAGTATAATAGATTGTTTGAAATGAAGAAATTAACGAAAATGGATTTGTCATGTTGGCGTTTTATTTCAACGTTATTAAAAAGTAAATAGCTGCTTTTTGAACTGCGACTGGGAAGAATGTCAAAGGTAATATAGTTTCACAAATTATGCCCCATCAATGTGTATAATAATTGCCGCTTTCTTCACAGAAGGGTTAGAAAAGAGAAGATTAAAAGAGAGACGGAAAAAAAGGTACGATGGAAACGATATCGAGTGCAGACTTTTTGCAACGGTCTAATTATGATTTATATCTGTTCGTTTTCTTGTTATAATGCGTACGTATCTGATTAGTTTTCGTAAATTACGTCGTTCCACATTTTCTTCGTGCAAATGATTGATGAATTCTAACCGATTAACATTCCAGCTTGACACCAGTT
This sequence comes from Bombus terrestris, assembly GCF_910591885.1. NCBI lineage: Eukaryota > Metazoa > Arthropoda > Insecta > Hymenoptera > Apidae > Bombus > Bombus terrestris. The sequence continues at coordinate 3,281,966 of NC_063286.1, forward strand.
ACTCATTAGCTGGCAAGATCGTACCGCGCTGCATTAAAAATACTGCGGTTCAACCGTTTTATTAGTTGCAAATCGTCCGCGTTTAGTCCATTCATACGTTCTCTTCCTATTAAGTAATTCTCGAAAGGACGTTTCGTTGTTTACCATGGCGCGGTTGACGAAACAGCGTTGTCCACGTGGCGTAGCTTTAATAAGAGAAAGAAGTCTTGTAATTTTTGTTATATTGTAGACTCTTGTCTACATTATTGTATATACAGTATTGTATTGTATTATATATTATATTGTTATTATATATATGTATTATATATATTATTGTATTATATTATATATTGTATTATATTATATTATATACAGTATTGTAGGCTCTTTGTAGAATCTATTTCTGAAAACCGATTGGTTTCGGTAATTTATTGCTTTTAATGACAACGGCAAGGAGTTTAATTGAATATCCAGTGGATTAAGTTGATCGCAATAAATCTTAAGGCTAATGTTGCAGTCACCTTTTGTTTGTTCCTGGCAAATCATTGATCACTGTCAGCACTACAATCTTTCTATACACTATTGTATTTAGATTGTTTATCTTGACAAAAAGCTCAATCTTCTGAACGCTACACTAAATACCCTTAACCATGATCACGTGCAACACTAAACGAGGTGAATTTCTTCAATTGTCAACTTCATTTTATTACTGTTTCTTATTAATTTACTATTCCATTCGTCCAGGCAGAAGAAAAGGCTAAATATGAACGGTGTTATCAAGAATCACAAAACAAATACCTGCAAGTTCCACCTACTTTTCCAATCATTCTTCTACGAAGATGCTACTCGTACTTGTATCTGGTAACATTTCTATGAGTTTTAAAAGGCACAGGAAACATGTCAGAAGAGGAATAGTACAAAGAAAACATTGCAAGAAATGCCAACCGCAACTGTAGGTCAATTGTAAATAACAAAACGTACAGAAACGACTGCCATAAAACCGTGCAGACTGATGGCGCCTCGATAATAAAATCGTCACTTCCATCACTGTGCAAACGTTCAAGAAATCGTTTCGTGGTGCAGTACGAAATCGCTTAGGCGTCGTCACGTCGAGTGGTTAACGGAGCAAACGAACGGGGTTAACTGAACAGAGAGTTGGCGCAAACAGCGCAACCCTCGCCGGATTCGTCGCCGGTGACTGATGGCACGTCCTGGATCCTCCGACAGCTGGAAACGTCGCCACACGCCGGCAGAAAGAGGCACTGAAGAGGGAGGAGTTATGCAGAGGCACGTTCGATACAAATCATGCTAATTCCGCATCAGTTGTCACTCTGATCAGAACTTGTCTGCCTGCAACGTCTAACTTATGGCTCAGGATGTTGGTATCTTTTGTCATTCACCGCTTTAGATATTTCCTTTCCTTTGTTCAACTCTTTAGCCGTGAAAAAAGCGAAGGTTTTCGCTTACGTGGATTAATTGACTTTGGTATGTGAATGTCGAAGATGAGGCTATTTTTCACGAGCATTTCGTACAGGGAAGCAATCTAATTTTAGTTATACGTATTTACAGATGGCCAGAAGGTGACCTTAGTCGTGTTTTCAACAGAGTAACACACATCAGTGCAGATTCAAGTTTACACGAACCTTTTGCGAGACAAGTACTTTACAGATATAATTAGAGTTCATGTAATAGAAGTTCCCTGATTCTGTCCACTACACGTCGCTCTTCGTTTCATGCACACAAGTAAGATAAATGGATTGAATTAACAATAGCAGGTATAATTGAGCGCTAAGTAAAATTTCATTCAAACAAATAGAGTTCATAGAAACAGAGGTTTACTATATTATGATATGTAAAATGTTGTATCGTTGCAGGACAACCTACAGACTGTACAATCTCGCACCCAATATAGTTATGCAAATGAAGCTTCCATCATGAAATGGATCTCGAAGGGGCGCACGATCTGTTCGACGCTTCCAATCTCTTCCCTCGTCGCGGAGACATCGCTTAATAAATATAAAGCAGCACGTTGCCCGGAGGTGGTCCACTATCCTGTCGCATCTCACAACTGGTCCCTCGCCAGTCTTCCTCTTAATTATTCCCCGTAATTCTTAATTATTATGCACGAAGCCGCGTACGTGAGTCGAGCAAGGCTGGTCTTCTAGACCATCAGGTCTTTAAGGCTATCAGTTCCGACCGGATGTACTGATATCTCGTATTTTCAGGTGGACAGATAGTCATCAATTTGAGGTTAGGATCAAGACTACATAATGAACGCAAGGTTTGGCAGAGACGTGGAACTGTAGCGGCGCACACCACAAGCACCGCTGGAAGAAACAAAAGAAGGAAGGTGGTGGCCGTGGGCCCTTTGATGCGTTTGGCCTTCGGAACTCTGCGTGGATCGGACGTGGACAGAAAGAGGTCGGCATAGATCTGATGCGATGAGCGCCGCTGAACTATAATATTAATGATGACTGGCTTGCCCCCTTAGAGGAGCCTATCTATTTCGTTCTGTCCCGGACTGTCTTGTTCTACTGGGATGCAATTTCTCGATAATTCTTCGAGTCCTCCTGTGGCCAGCTCGCCGATTCGCCGGCTCGTGCTCGTTAATATTAATAAGCTGCTTAATATTAATATTGATAAGTCTGTTAATAGCGATGGGTATCGGTGACGTGGATACCGTAAGGTTAATAGTAGTCTGCCATTTTTTCACGCATCTGATCGAGCTAGCTTATTCAGCATGATTTCGTGTTACTTTACTCGACTACTGGGACTGGTTTCTGGAATCTATTTAGTCAGAATGAAGCGGAGTGTATCGAATTGCGAATACAGGGTAAATAGCGAAGCTTGAGATTTGTAAAACTCTTCAATGGAATTTAGAGGATATCTCATAGGAGAAACATGTTGCGGTGGAAGTTTGCAATGGAACGTCGTTGGCTGATACGTTTGCCAACGAATCCTTTCGGTCTGTTCGTTTGTACATTACTCAGCTTGCTTGTTGGATTTGTTTTTGCAACGGAATATTTGCTGAAACTCCGTAAGAATAATGTCATCGAGCGTTGCACGATCGCGCACAACGATTAATGATTGTCCAGAGAGAACCACTTAGGAAATTCGCTAGATCGCTGACGAGTGCATAAATATTTAATGCGTTCGCTACATGCTGCCGCGCATCTCATGAAATTCCGCTGATTTATGAACAATTATTTGTCTTGCGTCGTTGATCGCAGTCTCAATTACGATCTTCTTCTTCTTCGTTTCTGTCTTGGTGAAATAAATTGTGCAACATTAAAGTAATCCTGAAAAAGCTTGATGGAGGGAAAAGCTTGGAAAAAAATTCATTTCGTGGCAAATAAGTAGTTTGAAATATGAGAACGAAGAGACGGAGAAAAAGTAAACGCTGGAAACGAGCGAATAAACGTAAACACGTGAAGTTCTAGGAAGAGAAGAATGCTCGGCGGCGAGTTTCAATTCTCTTGCTCTGTAAAATCCATCAACCGGAGGTCAGAAAAATCTTCGGAAATATAATTAATTGTGGGTTCTAAGCGAGCCGAAAAAAGGAGAAAAAAAAATGGAATAGCCAAGATGGTTCCAGCGTCTTACGTGACCATTTCTAGCCAGCTGAACCAGGAGGACGCCCAGCCCACTGGCTTAGAAGCGTACCGTTGGTAAGCCACGGTGGAAGATAATTAGCGATCCTTCGAACGGAGGATTTCGTGTAAAATGGCGTCGAACACGGCCCAATGCCGATTTACCTGAAATCTTCTTCAAAAGTTAGAAAAAACTTAAATTACATCTCGCTAATCGCCTCATCGAATTTACTTAATCTAGAAAACTTTTAATAGAACATTGTCCGGTTTCTTTCAATTAGAAACATTTAAACGACTAACCAGCATCCACTTCCCTCGTCAGGCGTAGCATTTGCATTTCCTGCACAATTTTCTTAGCAAACTAGTTCATTTGCATTTGAAATCTGCTTTAGGAAACTTGTAATAGAACATTGTCCAACTTTTTTTAATTAGAAACATTTAAACAACTAATCAGCATTGATTTTTTTCATGACATGTAGTATTTGCACTTCCTGCACAATTTTCTTAGCAAACTAGTTCATTTGCATTTACAATTTGCTTTAGGAAACTTGTAATAGAACATTGTCCAACTTTTTTTAATTAGAAACATTTAAACAACTAATCAGCTTTGATTTTCTTCATGAAATGTAGCATTTGCACTTCCTGCAGAACGTTTTCTTCATTATTCCTAGCAAACTAGTTCATTTGCATTTAAAATTTAAAATTATCTTAAAAAAACTTGTAATAGAACATTGTCCAATTTCTTTTAATTAGAAATATTTAAACAACTAACCAGCTTTGATTTTCTTCATGATATGTAGCATTTGCACTTTGTGCACAACTTTTTCTTCATTTTTCCTAGCAAACTAGTTTTTAATAGAACATTGTCCAATTTTTTCTAATTAAAAATATTTAAAAGACTAAGCAGCTTTGATTTTCTTCATGACATGTAGCATTTGCACTTCCTGCACAATTTTTTCGTCAATTTTCCTAGCAAACTAGTTTTTAATAAAACATTGTCTAATTTCTTTTAAGCAGATATATGTAAACAACTAACCAGCTTTGATTTTCTTTATGACATGTAGCATTTGCACTTTCTGCAGAATGTTTTCTTCATTTTTCCTAGCAAACTAGTTTGTATGCATTTGAAATCTGCTTTAGGGAACTTTCAATAAAACATTGTTCAATTTCTTTTAATTAGAAATATTTAAAAGACTAAGCAGCTTTGATTTTCTTCGTGACATGTAGCATTTGCACTTCCTGCAGAACGTTTTCTTTATTTTTCCTAGCAAACTAGTTTGTATGCATTTGAAATTATCTTTAAAAAAGTTGTAATAGAACATTGTTCAATTTCTTTTAATTAGAAACATTTAAACAACTAATCAGCTTTGATTTTCTTCATGCTACATGTAGTATTTGCACTTCCTGCACAATTTTCTTAGCAAACTAGTTCATATGCATTTGAAATCTGCTTTAGGAAACTTTCAACAAAACATTGTCCAATTTCTTTTAATTAGAAATATTTAAAAGACTAATCAGCTTTGATTTTCTTCATGCTACATGTAGCATTTGCACTTCCTGCAGAACATTTTCTTCAATTTTCCTAGCAAACTAGTTCATTTACATTTAAAATTATCTTTAAAAAAGTTGTAATAGAACATTGTCCAATTTCTTTTAATTAGAAACATTTAAACAACTAACCAGCTTCCTCTTCCTTCATGACATGTAGCATTTGCACTTCGTGCACAACTTTTTCTTCACTTTTCCTAACAAACCAGTTTGTATGCATTAACAATTTGCTTTAGGAAACTTTCAATAGAACTTTGTCCGATTTCTTTTAAGTAAAGCAAATTTTAAATACATGTGAACCAGTTTGCTAAGAAAATTGAAGAAAAAGTTGTACAGGAAATGCAAATGCCACGCGTGACGAAGGAAGTCGAAGCTGGTTACTCGTTTATTTATCGTTTCAGGATTTTGCAAGACAGCAGAGAGATAGAAATGGCCGTGGGCTGCGAGGCAGCCAGCAAACCGTATCCAGCGGGAAAAAATGGCCGTGGCCCTGACCACCTGCTGCCACTTTGATACCGCCGCTAGAATCTCATTTAGCCGTGTAATTCCGACGTTCATTGACGATGGATCGTCTCTCCTCTGCGGCATTGTAGGTGTACTGAAACACTTCGTACCTTCTAATATATGATCGATCAAGAAGACCGAGCGGAACATCGTGCGCGTACAGCGTTACCAGAATCCATGGCGCGTGAACCAGTCGTGTTTCTCCCAGGAAAAAATCGTTTCGCTCGATTTCCAACAGCCTCATCGTTCCACAGCACCGACAGTCACTCGCAGCTCCAACTGTATCTTAAACTGAACTTCATAGTTGTAATAAATCTGATCCAAGTATTCCTGGTGCCTTTCTGCTGCACTCGTTAGCGTCTGGAATATTTGGTTTCACAAAAAGTTCCATAAAATTGCCATATGGATTTGTCAATTAAAATCGAAGACAGATTGTAACGAAGATCGTAAGGAATAATTAAAAGACAAGGCGATAGAATCAGCGAAGGACAAACATAGTTCTATGGCCGTAAGTCTGCGGACATGGCACCCGATTTCCGGCAATGAATAGCCGCTGATTGTTTGCGCCGCGTCACGGTTTTACAGTCGCGTTTAATTCAATTTGTGAGTGACTTACGATGTCTGTCATTAGTCATCGTGAGGCGTGTGCGCGCCCGCGCGCCTCGTAGCTCCTTCGTATACACCGTGCAAGAAGAAGAAGAAGAAGAAGAAGAAGAGGAGGAGGAAGAGGCTGCGGAGCGAGTACAAGGTTTACACGGATCTCGTCCGTTCGCGGCGATTATCGGTCAAGAATGAGCCTCATCAGGTGAATCGGCTCGAAATGGTACCGACGTAACGCGATTAATACCCTGCCACTTCGTCCTGACGATGCTTCAGCGAGACACCAAATGTTGAAAGCATGCAGCATGCTCGAAGGTATTCCGAGCACCATGACGACTATCTATGTACGAAATTTCAAGTTTTTCCAAAATTTACAAATACCAAATCCATTGCAGGAATATTAGAAAATGGAAGAATGGGAGGAAACGAGGAACTTGTGCACTTTTTCATGGGTCGTAATCTACGTATATTCGTGCTGCCTTCTTTCGACTCGTCGGCTCCGTTTATCCTCCGTTTCTTCTTCGATTGGACGCTGCGAAAGGGCTGCGTGCCGCCAATTGATTCGCGACACAATGTCGGATAACATTGGAGAATGCCGCTCATCAGGTGAATCGGCCGCAAATGGTAGCCAGCTAATAAGTGTTTATTATTCGACCGGTGTTCGTGCACGTGGTCGAGAGTGTACGTAAATACGGAAGAACGAGCCGCGGCCACAAAGAGGAGAGAGAAAGTTACTGTTACGCTCGCCGTCCACGTTCAGCCGTCCGACGATGACCGAGCAAATTCGTCCTGAAGGTTCTACCCTCGAGCGGACGCCAGGTCGCACCGTGAAGCACGGAACAGCCGCACCGGTGACGCTCCGTTGCCCGTTTCACCGAGTCGTGAGTCGTCCACTTCGACGATCCAATTTTCCTGCCAGCTGCGACTATACGCGTACTGAAATCAGTATTCCGTGGTTAGGCGATTGCAATCGACGTTCCTCAGAGGTGGAAGTATCTCACAGGAGACTGTAGTAGTTGAATCGACTGAAATTTGAGATTTGTGATATAGTTGAATTCTGTTTATGTAGCGGGAGACACATTTTGTGTGATAGAAATTATTCTCTTATTGCTTGCGATTGTTTATGTACATAACAGGCTTTAATTAATTGGATTTAATTAAAAGAATTCATTTAATTAGAACTGCAAGTATTAGTAGTAACTATAAGTATTTCTACTGCTTGTGATTGTTTATGTACACAACAGGCCTTAGGTAATTGGATTTAATTAACAGAGTTCATTTAATTAGAATTGCAAGCAGCTGTAAGTATCTCTATTGCTTGTGATTGTTTATGTACACAACAGGCTTTAGGTAATTGGATTTAATTGACAGAGTTCATTTAATTAGAATTGCAAGCAACTGTAAGTATTTTCATTGCTTGTGGTTGTTTATGTACACAACAGGCTTTAGGTATTTGGATTTAATTAACAGAATTTATTTAATTAGAACTGCAAGTAAAACTTTGTTAGTTGAGGTTGAGGCTGGTGATTGTTTATGTACACAACAGGCTTTAGGTATTTGGATTTAATTAACAGAATTCATTTAATTAGAACTGCAAGTATAAAACATTGTTAGTTGAGGTTGAGGCTTGTGATTGTTTATGTACACAACAGGCTTTAAATAATTGGATTTAATTAACAGAATTCATTTAATTAGAACTGCAAGTAAAACTTTGTTAGTTGAGGTTGAGGCTTGTGGTTGTTTATGTACACAACAGGCTTTAAATAATTGGATTTAATTAACAGAATTCATTTAATTAGAACTGCAAGTAAAACTTTATTAGTTGAGGTTGAGGCTTGTGGTTGTTTATGTACACAACAGGCTTTAAGAATTTGGATTTAATTAACAGAATTCATTTAATTAGAACTGCAAGCAACTGTAAGTATTTCCATTGCTTGTGGTTTTTTATGTACATAACAACAAGCTTTAAGTATTTGGATTTAATTAAGAGAATTCATTTAATTAGAACTGCAAGTATAAAACATTGTTAGTTGAGGTTCTGTTAATTCCATTTGTTTTGTAATGGAAAGTAATAGAGTAAAATCTGATTTATCTGAATAATAAGGAAAGTTATAGCAAGTTAATGAAAATCCACTTGAACCGACGATACAGAACTGTATTTATATTCTGAAAATAGAAAATGAACTTCTCTGTACTAACTCTGAGCCTATCGTTCCAGGAATGCCGTGTCAATTGTGTCGCTAATTTCTCACCAGCATTCTCAACTACACGGCATAATTATCATCAAAGAACATCCTTTCCTGCCACCTTTTCTGTTACTGTCTCAGAATAAAAAATTACACAAAGTTGGAGATACGTTGACCAGGGCATGCAGCGTTATCCGTCGCGTGAACGAGAAGCAAACTGGACGCGAGAGGAAGCATACGGAGGTGTTGATCGCGCGAAGTCGGACCGCGGAGAACAAGAGAGACGAAAGAAGAGGAAAAGAGCGGTGGCGGAGCACCGGCAGAAAGAAATAAAGAAGGAAGAAAAGAAATGAAAGGCTGTCAGAGCGGAGGCGAACGGTCGTGGGGAAGCGAGGCGAAATAGAGGGAGAGAAAGAGCTCTAGGAGGGTATTAGTTGGTCTGAAGGGTGGATGCGAAGAAAGAGAGTTCCCTCTTTCTTATATATTTTTTCTTATATTCTTCGGCGTTCCTTGGGAAAAGTTTGTTGTTTGAAGCAGCGCTGTGCCTCTCTCGCGATCATTAATCATGCCGAGTTTTGGTTTGACTAGCAGCACCGCCGGCATGGCTCTCCTTCTCCCTGTTTCTCTCTCCGTCTCTTTCTTCCCCACCCTTTCTCCGTTTCTCTTCGTGGTTCGTTGCTGTTACGTCGGATTCCTGCAGCAACGCCAACCTCGAAGCTTTGCAGGGGAAAGAAAGAGGGTAGCACAGACAGAGGTGGGGTGGCTTCGTTTCTACCCCTCTCGCTGATCCCCCAATCTTCTACCACCCTTGAAGGGCTGCTGTCCCCCCACATACGAAGATGCCGGCTATTCGGAAATATGATAGAGGGGTGCCACCGTAGAAAAGGAAAGCCTTGTCCTCCGCCTCTTTCTCGGAACCCCTCAACCTCCTTTTCACCCCCGACACGGCGCGCATCGCCAACTAGGGCTGGCAACTTCTTTCTCCGCGTATCGTATGCCCCTTCGTAAAAGCCTTTTCTAGATACCAATAATAGATTCGGGAACTTTCTCCTCAACCGAGATGTCGCACAGTCCCCTTGTTCCCTTGTCACGGGTCAAACTTGGCTGATGGAAGTGCGAATCGTTTTCCTTTTGCCTTTTTGTCATGCTCCCAGGGATTGCCACGTTCTTATTGCTAGTAGAATTTTTGCAACTTTTCACAGGGATTAGATTGATAAGATGTACATTTAGTGTATCTTACATAATAGCTAGGAATAATAGTGATGGATAATGGTAATAGTAATGGAAATGCAAATCGTTTTCTTTTTTCCCTTTTGTGATGCTTCCAGGGATTCTTATTGCTAGCAGAATTTTTGGAATTTGCTATGGGCATTAGATTGATAAGATGTACATTTGGTAGGAGCAATAGTGATAGTAATGGAAGTAATAGTAATAGTGATGGAAGTATAAATTGTTTTTTCCCCTTTTTGTGATGCTTCCAAGGATTGTGACGTTCTTATTGCCAATATTATAGATTTGGAAGCTTTTATGGGCATTGGGATTGATAAGATGTACATTTAGTGTATCTTAAGTAATAGGTAGGAATAGTGATGGATAATACTAATAGTGGTGGAAGTGTAAATTCTTTTTTTCCTTTTTGTGATGCTTCCAGGGATTGTGATGTTCTTATTGTTAATAGATTTGGAAGCTTTTATGAGCATTAGATTGATAAGATGTAAATTTAGTGTATCTTAAGTAATAGGTAGGAATAGTGATGGATAATACTAATAGTGATGGAAGTATGAATCGTTTTCTTTTTTCCTTTTTGTGATGCTTCCAGGGATTCTTATTGCTAGCAGAATTTTTGGAATCTTTTATGGGCATTAGATTGATAAGGTGTACATTTGGTAGGAATAATAGTGATGGATAATAGTAATAATGATGGAAGTGTAAATTGTTTTTTTTCCTTTTTGTGATGCTTCCAGGGATTCTTATTGCTAGCAAAATTTTTGGAATTTGCTATGGGCATTAGATTGGTAAGATGTAAATTTAGTGTATCTTAAGTAATAGGTAGGAATAGTGATGGATAATACTAATAATGATGGAAGTATGAATCGTTTTCTTTTTTCCTTTTTGTGATGTTTCCAGGGTTTCTTATTGCTAGCAGAATTTTTGGAATTTGCTATGGGCATTAGATTAATAAGGTGTACATTTGGTAGGAATAATAGTGATGGATAATAATAGTAATAGTGATGGAAGTGTATATTGTTTCTTTTTCTTTTTGTGATACTTCTAGGAATTCTTATTGCTAGCAGAATTTTTGGAATCTTTTATGGGCATTAGATTGATAAGATGTACATTTAGTAGGAATAATAGTGATGGACAATAGTAATAATGATAGAAGTGTAAATTCTTTTTTTCCTTTTTGTGATGCTTCCAGGGATTCTTATTGCTAGTAGAATTTTTGGATTACATTGATAAGATGTATATTTAGTGTATGTTACCTAATAGCTAGGAATAATAGTAAGATGATAAGAATTACTGTTAATATTTCATGCTTAATCAAGTAGGTATGTTTCGCCGTGTTTTATATCAGTTTAATGCGACGACTATGATCTGAAGGTGTAATGAAAGTGTAAAGTGAGTCACGTAAGATTACAAACGGTGATATTTTACAAGCCATTAACGTTGTAGGAAACAGAACAAGATGGTGTACGCTTGATACAACAACAAATGAATAATGCATTTTCAGAATCTCGTTCGCGATTCTCACCTTTGCTATAATAAGTGTCAGGTTTATTATTATTACATATTAAGCGACGTCTAATTCATGGAAACATCAAAATTTATCTTTAGAAGAAATATAACTGGGAAACTTATTTTATTAATAAAGAAGAAAATAAGAGATGTTTAAATTAATTGAAGAAATATTCAGTTTATGAAAAAGTAGGACTTACAATGTAATTTATTCCTAGATTTTGTTTCAGAAAGCTTTGTTAATTATTAAATTAAGTTTTAATTTTAAATTACAAATTTGAGAACCAACTAGCTCGCTAAAAAGTACTTTCTATATGCTCATTTTCTATAAAATCCTTCTTACAAAATATCCATATTCATTGAAAGGAACCAACATAACGATAATTCGACTTCTAGGCGACCAGTGAAGAAATTAGAAACAAAAGGATCACCTTCAAAAAGATCGAACACGAGACTCACCAGCAAGGTCTTTGCTGACAAAAGAGACGAGATTTCTGAGACAACAGAGTCTCATTGGTCTATTTGAAAGCACGTTCGCGCAACTCAGTCGGGTTCAGCAGAGGCGAAGCCATACCTGTGGATCGGTGCCTCGAAAGTTAAGGGTCCCGGTGCAGTTGATTAACGATGTGAGCGTCCAGGTCGAGGTGGGTGGCGCATGCCTTTGTGACAGCACGACCGCTCCTCCGCTCCTCGACATCGCCACCGTTGCTATCATGGATTATTATAACTCGTACGTTTCATCTGGTACTTCGATCAGTTGATCGCTAAATGTCGATGAGGTCTCCTGTTATCGTCACGTTCTTTGTCCATGCGTTACGATAAAATCAGAACTATTGTACGATCTTCGAAACTGCTGCGAACGATCTGCATCGAGCTTCACCTTTGAGATCTCGTGGAACGTTGATACAATTTTGGAAAACGAGTTCACATGTTCATGTGAAGCGTAATTTCTGAACAAAGTAGTTAGTTAGTTAGTTAGTTAGTTAGTAGTTAGTTGAGTCAGCTATAGTTTAATAGCTTAAAATTAGGCTTTCAACTTTACATGGAATAATTAAAGTTGTTGTATATTGTAAGAGATGTTGTATATTAATAGAGAATAAATGAGAGAATATTATAATATTTATAATATTATTAATATTTTAGATACTTGAGAAAAATGATCAAAAGTGAGGAAATGTATTGGGAAAACATTGATACAATTTGTAAAAAGGGTTCACAGTGTACATTTTGATGTGAGGTGTAATTTTGGAATAAAGTGGTGTTAATTAGCTATAGTTTAATAGCTTAAAATTAGATTTTGAACTTTACATGGAATAATTAAAGTTGTTGTATATTATAAGAGATGTTGTATATTAATAGAGAATGAATGAGAGAATATTATAATATTTATATAGGATATTTATAATATTATTAATATTTTAGATACTTGAGAAAAATGATCAAAAGTGAGGAAATGTATTGGGAAAAATTGATACAATTTGTAAAAAGGGTTCACAGTGCACAGATTGATGTGAGGTGTAATTTTGGAATAAAGTAGTGTTAATTAGCTATAGTTTAATACCTTAAAATTAGGTTTTGAACTTTACATGGAATAATTAAAGTTGTTGTATATTAATAGAGAATAAATAAGAGAATATTATATATTTTACATAGTTAAGAAAAATGATTGACAGTGAGGAAATGTCTTGGGAAAACATTGATACAATTTGTAAAAAGGGTTCACAGTGCATATTTTGATGTGAAGCGCAATTTTGGAATAAAGTAGTGTTAATTAGCTATAGTTTAATAGCTTAAAATTAGATTTTGAATATTACATGGAATAATTAAAGTTGTTGTATATTATAAGAGATGTTGTATATTAATAGAGAATAAATGAGAGAATATTATAATATTTATAATATTATTAATATTTTAGATACTTGAGAAAACTGATAAAAAATGAGGAAATGTCTTGGGAAAACGTTGATACAATTTGTAAAGAGAGTTCACAGTGCACAGATTGATGTGAAGTGTAATTTTTGAAAAAAGTAGTTAGGCGTTAGTTGAATCAGCTATAGTTAAATTATCAAAAATATGGAGATGTCTTAGGAAAATATTAAAAACTAATAGTGCCGTATAATATACAATAAGTTTAATAAATTAATTATAATTTATTCTATTCCATTTTTAATTCATTAAAGTAGATTTTCAAGATATTAAAGCTCAGTGGACTGAAACAATTTTACCAATGTGAGTTCCATTTTAATAATCCATTCCAGCAAATCCAATTTTGTACAAATATATTTCTCAGTTTGGCATTTGAAGAAGCTCCACCTTATATTATAGATCAGTCAATTTTGTGCATTGTGTAGCTTTGAGAAAATTGTGGCCTCCAGTTTCAGATGAATTTTCATCTAAGGCTGAAGTTTACTTGGAACATTAATTTAAAAATTGGCTTTGTGCCATTTCGCACGAAATTGCAATGCTGTCGTTGATTAAACTTCGAACGTAATATGTATTGGGCCTAGATTCCAAGTCCAATTTCGCACAATGACTTTTAGAAAAGGATCGTACGTGTGGAAGGACACGAGGTCATCAGGAAAATTATAGCCTAGACTCCATGTCGGGGAACATTGCAGTATGGCGGTGTTTGATATTAATCATAACGGTATGTTCTCAGAGCATGCTCGAATATTCAGTAACTCGTAACTGTAGTTGCATCAATGATGAATTGTACGTTTCCTTCGTGTCCGATGCATTGGCGAAATGGCAACGAAGTAATTAAAAAAATTCACGAATTTCCCACACGCGACTGAATCCAATTTATTTATAATCGCCACTAATTATACAAAAGTATGTTAACAACTACGTTATTAAATAGCAAATTAAATGAAGAAAATCGTCGATTAATTTCTCGATAAGTAATTTCAAAGAGTTTCGTAAACGAGCAATACATCGAAAGAGATCGATGGAAAAAAGAAGGAGGGTCCATTTTGCAAGCTAGGTGAAATTTATATTATTAATCAATTTTTAAATATAAGAAGATATTGGTAACTGCAATTTTATTAACTTGGATGAAGAAATTCATTGACAAATTTATATTATTGATCAGTTTTTAAATATAAGAAGATATTGGTAACTGCAATTTTATTAACTTGGATGAAGAAATTGACAAATTTATATTATTGATCAATTTTTAAATATAAGAAGATATTGATAACTGCAATTTTGTTAAAATGGATGAAGAAACTCATTAACAAATGCATATTATTCATCAATTTTTAGATATAAGAAGATATTGGTAACTGCAATTTTGTTAAATTGCATGAAGAAACTTATTGACAAATTTATATTATTGATCAGTTTTTAAATATAAGAAGATATTGGTATCTGCAATTTTATTAAGTTGGATGAAGAAATTGACAAATTTATATTATTGATCAGTTTTTAAATATAAAAAGATATTGATAACTGCAATTTTGTTAAGTTGCATGAAGAAACTCATTGACAAATTTATATTATTGATCAGTTTTTAAATATAAGAAGATATTGGTATCAGCAATTTTATTAAGTTGGATGAAGAAATTGACAAATTTATATTATTGATCAATTTTTAAATATAAGAAGATATTGATAACTGCAATTTTGTTAAAATGGATGAAGAAACTCATTAACAAATGCATATTATTGATCAATTTTTAGATATAAGAAGATATTGGTAACTGCAATTTTGTTAAATTGCATGAAGAAACTTATTGACAAATTTATATTATTGATCAGTTTTTAAATATAAGAAGATATTGATAACTGCAATTTTGTTAAAATGGATGAAGAAATTGACAAATTTATATTATTGATCAACTTTTAAATATAAGAAGATATTGATAATTGCAATTTTATTAACTTGCATGAAGAAACTCATTGACAAATTTATATTATTGATCAGTTTTTAAATATAAGAAGATATTGGTATCTGCAATTTTATTAAGTTGGATGAAGAAATTGACAAATTTATATTATTGATCAACTTTTAAATATAAGAAGATATTGGTAACTGCAATTTTATTAAGCTGGATGAAGAAACTCATTGACAAATTTATATTATTGATTAGTTTTTAAATATAAGAAGATATTGGTAACTGCAATTTTATTAAGCTGGATGAAGAAACTCATTGACAAATTTATATTATTGATTAGTTTTTAAATATAAGAAGATATTGATAACTGCAATTTTGTTAAAATGGATGAAGAAATTGACAAATTTATATTATTGATCAATTTTTAAATATAAGAAGATATTGGTAATTGCAATTTTATTAACTTGGATGAAGAAATTGACAAATTTATATTATTGATCAATTTTTAAATATAAGAAGATATTGATAACTGCAATTTTTAAATATAAGAAAATATTGGTAACCGCAATTTGATTAATTTTATGAATATTATGAATATTATGAAGAAACTCATTGACTTGTCTCTTACAAAGAAATTTCAAAGGGTTCTCTAAACGCTTAACCTACCAAAAAACATCAATAGAAGAATCCATTCTACGAAATGAGTGTACTACCTTGCAGATGAAGAAATTGAATATCATAAAATTAAATAAGAATATTTCTCGATCAATTTCTCCGAAGAGAAATCTGAAAGGATTCTGTAAACGAGCAATGCATCGAGGGAGACCATTGGAAAGAACAGAGGAAGGTTCCATTTTGCGGAATGAATCGGGTCCAGCAACAACGGCCGCAGAGAGAGAAGAAGGAAGGCGGGTAAAAAGGATAAGGGTCGATCTGACGAGGGTATCTACCCTATATTGGCAGGCGTGGCTGCGGGTTGCAGGGTGCAAGAGGGCTTCGAGGGATCGCTGATTGGTTCTCTTCGAACGGAATCGACTGAAAGACAGAGAAGTACAGAGAGAGAAGCTTCGTGAAATAGGAAGAGAACGAGATGGATAGACAAAGCTCGTGAACATGGTTCGCGAAGCTGAGTTGTCGAAGGGGTCGAAATCGAATACGTCCTACAACAGGGATGAAAGCTCGGTGAAACCCTTATTCACGTGGTCCCTTAATAAAATGCGCATTTATACGAGCCTCTTGCGTACCGTTATTGGCTCGAAATAGAATTTGCAACGAGGCTTAGTGGCTTAGCTGAAACGAGTTCTTTGATTAAATATAGGGATGGATTTAATATCAATGTAAAAAAAAAAAAAAACGTCGACTTATATCGAAAACATTCTCTTTTAGTCACTTTCTCCTGTGACGTGTGTGGCCATTGGTCACCGAAGCGCTTCAGCTTATTACAATTGTAAAAATTGAATGAAAATTGACAGTTAGGGCATTTTCAATATAACTGATAAATAGAAGACACTTTGAAACAAGAAGTGCCCCACCGAACGATTAAACATTTTTATTGGAACATTAATAAAAAGAAAATGAGGACAAATCCTGCATCTAACGGTGCACTGTGTTTGCATCCATATCTTTGAGGGGTAATCTACGAATATTATTGTAAACACACCTTAGAAAGTAATCGTAAATGCTGCTTTATGATCATATAATCGAGGTTAGAAATGAGAACATACCTTACTGTTACATATAATGAGCAAATACCGTTTACTAATATCTTCTACACGTTCAACGATATATTCTGCACGTTTTGCTTGCGACGAAACAACGAATGCGAATGGTTTGTTGAAATAAACGGAGCCTTGTTATAATACGTCGCTATCAACTGTTAGCAAGGCGCCATGATGGTCACACGTGACCAGCAATGAGATAAACAGTCCATTGGGGAAGAATATTGTTTTAGATACTTAGATCTTAGATAGAAGAGATAAATATCATAGGCACATTTTCCTTGCTTACTTGATTTTCATACTAATTTATGATTACATTGGAAGATTTTGATATGACGTAATTGAAAACGAAAATAATCTATTAGATCCAAAGATCTTTAATATTTGAACAATTATCACTTGAATTTTCAAATTATTTTCAATAGAAAAAATAATAGGAGATTTCATCTGTCAGGTACATGCACAGTAGTTAACAAATATAAAAATGAAAAATTCATTGATAATATAAATTCTGAGAAAATAAATAACATTTTTCCAGGATTTAACAATTATGATTAACAACATTTTTAAACATTCGATAAAACATGTTTTTAACTTCAAAGCCAAATAAAAATACAATTTTCTTGATATGGAACTGATTAGCAACGTATTGAATTTTGAAACTATTTTCATTTAAAAAATAATAGCAAATTTCATTTATCACGTACATGCACAATAGTTAACAAATATAAAAATTACAAATCGAACAATAATATAAATTCTGAGAAAATAAATAGCATTTAGAAAACCTAATTTCTTTTACTTTTTCTTATCTTTCCAGGTATTCGCTGGGCCCACGGAAATGGCCTCGTTTGATAACGTCGTTCCAAGGAGGACTCGGGACGACGAAGTTTCACGGACGATGGAGGGTGATTCGAGCGTTCCTGAGCTTCTCTGGATGGGTGATTGATTCGCTCTGAATGATTAAAGAACGCGGAAGAAGGGTGCTAGGAAGGGGGTATGGAATAATAGCGTTCGATAGACTCATCAAACTTTCTCAAGGAAACTTTAAAGAGTCTCGTCCAGCTTCGCAGGAAGAGTGGATGGATCATCGTGGTCGCTTTCGTTCACTGTCGATCTTGGAAACGATCCATTTTCCAAATTGCAGAAACTTTGCATCTTTTCTTTTTCCTTCATTTCTTTTATTTCTGCCCCTTCGAAAAACTTAAAGGTTTTATTCTTTTAATCATGTTGTTTTATGAATATAGTTAAAGGAATAAAACCTGATTGAGAATTCCTTCAAAATGTAAGTTTTTCGAAGAGGCAGAAATGAAAGAAATGAACGAAAAAAAAGATGCAAAGTTTCTGCAATTTGCATATATTTGCAATATTCTTTTAACTATATTCATAAAAACATGGTTTTATTTCTTTAACTATATTCATAAAACAACATGGCTTTATTCCTTTAACTATATTCATAAAACAACATGACTCTATTTCCTTAACTATATTCATAAAAACATGTTTTTATCCCTTTAACTATGTTCATAAAAACATGGCTTTATTCCTTTAACAATATTCACAAAAACATGATTTTATTCCTTTAACTATATTCATAAAAACATGGCTTTATTCCTTCAACAATATTCATAAAAACATGGTTTTATTCCTTTAACTATATTCACAAAAACATGATTTTATTCCTTTAACTATATTCATAAAAACATGGTTTTATTCCTTGAACTATATTTATAAAAACATGGCTTTATTCCTTTAACAATATTCATAAAACAACATGGCTCTATTCCCTTAACTATATTCATAAATCATGGTTTTATTCTTTTAACAATATTCATAAAAACATGGTTTTATTCCTTTAACTATATTCATAAAAACATGGTTTTATTCCTTTAACAATATTCATAAAAACATGGTTTTATTCCTTGAACTATATTTATAAAAACATGGCTTTATTCCTTTAACAATATTCATAAAACAACATGGCTCTATTCCTTTAACTATATTTATAAAACAACACGGTTAGAGGAATGAAGCCCGGATGAGAATTCCTCGAAAAATGTAAGTTTTTCGAAGGGGCAGAAGTAAAAGAAAATGAACGAAAAATAAAAGATGCAAAATTTCTGCAATTTGGAAAATGGCTCGTTTCCAGAATCGACAGTGAACGAAGGCGACCACGATGATCTATCCAACACAAATTCATGTTTTTATGAATAGAAATTTGCATAAAAATCCGCAGTTTACTAATTTTACTTTCAACTCTAAATTATATTACATTGCAAGAGTACCGTTGCTTGGATTCTTCAAACGCAATCGGAGAGAGAGTTGGTAGAAGTGAGATTCGAAGAACAGGTAAACTTTAAAAGTGAAGAAGCCGGAAGATGAGAAGGCAAAGAAATGATGGTGAAAGGGTTGAGATAAGCAAATAGACTTTCTTCCTAGGAGGTGTCAAACATTTGAATAATTTACAACTCGTAAATAATGACAATAGTAATCAACTGGAACGAAACCTTCTTGTGGCATAATCAGTGGCCAGCAATACTCTTAGAGAAGAGACGGTAGCCGTGGATTGTGGGACGTAAACGGGCCACTCGGTTTGCTTTCTAGTAGTCAAAGGGTTGCAACCTTTGATTTATTACTGTGCGAATCGAATTTTTTCAGCCGGAGAAAAGTATTCGTATGAGCAGACATGCCGTGAGTGGTAAACCCTGCAGACGTTCGGAAACGACAGGATAAAATGGGTCAAAGAAATTTCGACGTCTTCCGGACGATGCAACGATCTGCTCTCCAGACAGCAAGTTTCGAACTTCTTGATTCATTTGTCAGCTTTCTCGGTGTATAGATCCCAGCGGTGTTTTCTTACGTTCGAAGATTCGAAGAAAAATTACGTTTCACCGAACTTAGCGTCTGTTTTTCCAGCTCGGCGCATCAAGAAGATAAAATATATTCCTGCGGATAAAAATAATATTAAAAAGATAAAATGCATATCGCCAGCGACGTACCCGCTCGCCTACCTCGTTCATTGTCAACGCATACGTATTGCTTGTCCGAGTAGTTCCCTTCGTTTTGTCAGGAAATAATAGGCACACAACCCAATAGACAACAATATTTTTTATATTATTTTCTCGAATTACGTACGATCCATTTTGTTCTGTTGAGATAAACATTTCACAGCCTTGGTTCCACCCCTCCCCTCCCCTCCAGTCTATCCTCTCCCATCCCCTCCCTAATAGGCTAGCGAACTGTCCTGTTTTTCGTCCAGGCTTTCAGGACATAAATTAAAATATCGTACATAAGCACAGCGCAACAGCGGCTTAAATTTAAGTTACAATAATAATCTTAAAAAAAAAAAAATGTAATAATGCATGGCTACGTCGTACCGTTGCGTATCGGTACTTTTGCCTGTACCACCCTACAATTAGAATTCAGCGTTTATTCTGGAAAAAAATCATGTAAAAAAAAGTATATATAAAAAACCTGGAATTAATAAACAAAGATTAAAAAAAAAAAAACAGCCTTGGTTCCATGTTTGTATTGTAAAAAACACGCTTGCGAAGGAAAGACACTTTCCACATAACCTAACATACAATGGGTTAACAATAATAGCAGTGTAAGGCGAAATTTTTTGGAATCTCAACTTTAATTTCTGCCATCGTACGTTTTCACCATTTGAAGAATATAAGAAATTCTTATAGTAAACTTACGCTACTGTAATACTTAGATTAGAACAAAAATTGCATGGGGCACCATAACCAATGTGTCGACAAAGTCAAATGTGAAATGTAGGTAGACGAATACTATACAGAAATAAAATCGTATTCCAAAAAATTATCAATGGTAATAGATCAAAAAAAAAAAAAGGAAATCAAAAATTTCATCGGATCGTGCAGCTGCGATATCCGACTTGAATTATATTCGCGTGGCGTGGACTTCCG
The DNA here is from genome assembly GCF_910591885.1 of Bombus terrestris. Taxonomy (NCBI): domain Eukaryota; kingdom Metazoa; phylum Arthropoda; class Insecta; order Hymenoptera; family Apidae; genus Bombus; species Bombus terrestris. The sequence goes on from NC_063286.1 coordinate 3,302,595, forward strand.
TTGCACGAGCGTGGTCTCTGTGGTAGATAAGGATCGCGCACCTACCGTGACCACGAAAGACGGAATGAAAGATAGCGGTACTGCTTACGGAGGGTTATTGTGCTTCATCGGTTACGGCTCATCAGCTGCTGCAACTTCTATCTTCGGTCGGAAGAGGATCGAAGGACCCAAGGGGCCAACTTCGTCTTGTTCCGCCTTCCTCATGTTTCCCACTTTTTCCCTCGTTGTTCGTGCTCGACGTCCTATTCAAGTGCGGCTTCTGATTGCTGTAAATCTTCAAATTAACAATAAATACCGCAAATTGGTTAGGCTTTAGGTCCTTGTCAGGTAAACAGGGAATCTGTTATCTCTGGAACCTCGTAAAGCTTGCTGGAGTTTCTTCTTTGACTTCCTCTTTGGTGTCGTCAAATTTTATCAAATACTTGGATACTATTTTTATATTTATTATGAGCAAAAGTAGCTGTTGAAATGTTTATCTTATAATACGTAGTATAAAGCAAGAGGAGATTATCTGATTCATTTTTTCATATGCAATATTTTCTTATTTTTTATACACTTTATACACATTTTATGCAAAGTTTATGATTGAGTTTTGAACTATCGAAGCTTAGTTGACTCAAGTGATATACTTTAGCCTGGAATCACACAGTTATACAGGACCCATACATTATTAATTATTTCTCACTAAACGTATTTTATCGTTCTTCACTGTTTCTTCAAATTTTATCAAATGCTTGAATTTTTACATTTACTATGAACAAAAGTAACTGCTAAAATGTTTATCTTATAATACGTAGTATAAAGTAAGAGAAGGTTATGTTGAAAATGACAACGCGAGTTCGTGCTCGCCATTCATATGCAGATGCGTTAGTCACAAGGAAAAATAACTAGATGATAGTTCTAGATACAATCGATAGATTTAATCGATAGGTTTAAGATGTTCTTTTGTTTTTATCCCTAGCCCATATAAGAACGTGCAATAAAGGTTTTTCTGGCTCAGAACGGTGTTAGAATCCTACCTCTGAATAAAGACATAACAACAGGTTATCTGATTCATTTTCTCATATGCGATATTTTCTTATTCTTTACAGACTAAGTATATGTAAGCTAAGACTAAGTATATATAGGTATATATAAGCCTAATGTACAATGATTCTGATTATTTTGTGCAAAGATTATGAAGGAATTTTGAGTCATCGAAGCTTAGCTGGCTCAAGTGATATACACAATTATAGAGGATCCATAGATTTATTAATTTCTTACTAATTCTATAATTCTCACCTGAACAAAAGCTCGCTTCGATACCTGCTGAGCTTAACCTAACTACGAGTTTCCAAACTACAAACCAGATGCAAAAAGCTTGGTTTCCAGTGCTTCTACATCCTCTGTACACGCTAAGTGCAAGAACTCTATCAGGCGTTAAAATGTCACAGTGTGTGTTGCGTCATGAGAAACGAACCACCTCAGTGTGTCTCGACGAGGTATTTACAAGACGACTATCGACGCTCATTCTTACGTAACGCAGCCTATGAGAGACTGCTTGGCGATAGTCCGTGGCTGGCAACGCGAAGAGATCAGGAACACGCTTAATTCGGAACCATTAACGCGCACCGAATCGATTGCGATTTTTCTATCGGGCCCACAGACGGCACGGACTTTTTGAAAAATGAGACGCTCTCCTGCACTCAAAAGTAGTCCTAAAACGCTTGAAAAAATGCCGACAATACGAATCCATTAATCTTGCCAGCTCGCGTTCCCGTCAGCTCTTTTCTTCCTCTTTTCTCTCTGTCCCGCTCTCGCCGGACCTGCGTGCCTCCAGGACATCCCTTTGCACTTACCACCTGGAGCAGCAACGATTTTCCAAAATCACCTCGCCACGAAAATGATTCACTTACGAAGTTGCCAGTCTACGATTTTTATATGTTGTTGATACGTCTCGGTAGAAATTAGGTCTCGTTGAAAAAAGTATGGAAATAATAGAAAATATAGTGGAAATTATACGTACTAATTTCTACACAGACGTGTATCATTTCAGCGAATTAAGTGTAACAATATACGGTTTCTAGACAGAATAATTAAGGCTTTCTCGAGTGGCCGTATAAAAACATAAGTACAGTGGAGGCACTCGAGACGTCAGCGAACGCAGCGCTAACCTCTTTACCTCGTTTCCTCCTTCTATCATGGACTAATTCCGCAAAGTAAAACGCCATTCGTCATCTTTTTCCAGACATCATCTTTTACGCTATTTTTAGTCCACATCCTATCTTTATTCCGAGTTTATAAATTCTCTTCTCTATTTCTTTTCTCGTTACGTGTCTGAACAGCAAACGCTTAATTCCACTTTTGTGTCGCAGGCATAAGACGTGCCATAAGGATATCGAAGGTCCTTGAAGAAGCAAGTCGAAGGAGGGATAGATGGGTCGTCCGAAAGCAATTAGCCTCGAAAACATTTCTGGCTTGCGTCCGAGGGCCCTTTACCAACAATGCGCCAGCGTTTTCGTTGTATGCAAACTGTCTTTCAGTGACGAAGGGTGTCGAATGGTAATTGTCGAGGTCACGGATGTTGGTCGACCTTAACCTAGTTACCTCCTTCTTTCCGTAGCTTCGAGCGGTAATCAGTGTCCGAGGGACGTTCACAGAAACTCTCCCTTCGCAAAGGGTTTCCCCGGTGTCGTCTGAACCTGGCTCTGAGCATTTCTCCGACTGTGGGAAAGTTGCTAATTGGAAAGACGTTGGAAGAGGACTTTATTATATTTAAATATGCTTCGCTTGGAAGAGAAATGAAGATATAATTTTTAGACGTTTCTAATTGAAAGAATTAACCAAGTTTTAAAGGAACATCTTTGTACATACGTATCCAAAGTTCTGTTTTATTTTATCTTATTAAACATTGTCTAACAGACTATCATAACGAAGACCTATGAGATTAAAAATATCAGAAGCAGCCTTCTTCAATCCTTTCACGGTATGACAAAATGAGAAAGGATTCAGAATGTAGCATTTAGTATTTTTGATCGCAGATAGGAAAAATACATAATTTTACTTTTTACAGGAAATGGATATGAATAATTGATTATCATCTAAGATGTGAAACTCGATGTACTATAATTGACACTGTAAAAGAGCTAGCCCTGTGACGAGTATCATCCGGGCACAAATCCTAATCACAATTTCCACTACGTAAAATGGGAATCAGCATCATCGTGGCGTGTTTGCCCGCAGCATCCCTTGAACGCTACACATCTTCGTCTTCATCCATGGAACACTTTTCACGACGACCACGCTCATCTTTCCGCCACGCGGCCCTTTCCACCACGACGTGTAACACGTCGGAGAAATTCAGCTGGCGAGCTTCTGGGCTTGCCGGAGGAAGGATGTCACGACGGCCGAGAGAGGAGGAGGATCGTCGCTAACGACTCCGCGAGCCGTAGCCGCGAAAGGTGATGAATCACTTTTACGACTCACTCGGCCATTCTTCCTCGTCCGAGGAGGCCGACTGTCGACGTAAGCCGCTATAAACGTGGCTTTTTCTCGCCTGGTCCGGGCTCCTTTGAGCGAGTCGCCGGAAGAGCCTGCTCGCCGCACGCAAATTGCTTTCAAGCAGCGATGTCAGGTGGTAATTGGTCGCGGGTCGCGGGTCACGGGTCGCGTTAACATCGTTACCATCCCCGTGCACCGATAATTATCGCCTTTTCCTTTCGTTTTTCATCTGGATATCGCGCCTAAAGTGGAACTACTGAACGGCCTTTCATTAAAGCGTATCTGAAACTTTCACTCGACACGATCGCGAGCCCGGTTCGTTGTCGTGTTTTCTTCGTGCGCGTAGTCTGATAAAAACACGTGTTTCTCTTGTCGCGTCGCGGCCAGCACGCCTTTCCAACTGCGGCTGATTGCGCCTTTCAGCGAGTCGCGTTGATCTCAGACTGCAGCTTCGCGCTCGCCGCCTGTCGCTCAATGAAAGATGCTCAATCAGCGCTTTTTAGGCAGGTGGAAGTGAAAATGCTTCTCTTTTTGGTTGACTCAAGTGTACTCAGAGGATCAATTGCTTGCTGGCTCTGTTAGTTAATTCCCAGCATCGACTGTCTAGCTTCTGAAAAGCACTTCAGGAATTGTCATGTTGTTTTATGTATCTGTAATTAGCTGGACAGACAAGTGAAAGTTTTAGATTTATTTGAGGAGGGTTGCTATTGATCAATGAGGCTGACGAAATTGCACGGAATCTTCTGATCTTCTAAAAATACAAAATGTTCGATTCAGCTGTCTTCTGGTGGTAGGATACGAGTCATTCGGTAGCCAATCATTTTGCTCATTCGATGCTTTTTGATGTTCTATATTTCATGCACTTTTGTTAAACCGTATGACTAAAACACCTGATCTAACAAAAAATGTACATAGTTATGTATAGATCAACTTAACCTTGCGCACTGTTGTGCCCTGCTGTTTCGCCTAAGTTGCTCTAAGTTGCTTTCAGAAGCAGCACGGAGGATCAAAGAGTGACAGCGACCCATACGAACATCAACCCCAATACCTAAGCCTTTGGAGGTGTGTAAGGGCGTCCCCAAGAGGACACAGTCCCCCTTTTCACGTCGACAAACGCGGGATCGTGACTCAGCAGCGAAATGGAATCTCCGGAGACTCATGCTTTTCGCTTTGGATGGATCTGCTGCCAACACCTTCACGTGGCATATATGCGAAAATAGCCGGGATCTTTCGTAGATTTAGGGACCCGGACACGCGTGCATTCTTATACGAACCATGTCGAATTTCGTTGCTCGAACGCGTAAATATTTGGAATATTCTGTAACCTGCAGATCGATCGGTCCCCGAAGACTTTAATATCGTCGAGCGCGTAAAATGTATTTTGAATCCACTTTCTTCCTTATTAGAACGCAGGTGGCCACCTGTTACTATTAGAAATTCATTAGCTTTCTTTTGCAATCATTGAGAATTGTACATCTTAATTGCCGAAATATAAGTAAAGGAATACTAAGGTTACACTTAGAATTCATATTAAAATAGTTTCAGATTTATTTAACAAACGATTCCCAGGATCTCCGTGGATATCGTTTGCACGCGTCTCGGCGCTCTCTTTGTCTCACCATCTTCTTGGGAATGGAACAGTCGCATTCGTCTGTTTTTCCGAGACGCTGTGCACACACGTACTTCCATACACTCGTATTCACATACGTGTGTCACGGTTGATCTAGTTTGGCACACAGAATATCTCAATATAATCTCAATAGGAATATTTTTAAATTGCCCCACGTTCTCATCCCTTAAATATCTTCACGTCCACGTCTAAGATTGTGTCTACCGTGAAAAGAGGAATAATTTTATAGAGCGAAGAGCCATGTGTGCCTACGATATTGGATTTCACCGTGAAACTACTTTGCAATGGAATTGCAAGTCATTTTGAAGACACCAAAGTTATCAAAAAGATTGTTTGATATAGGAAGAGTTTTTAGGGCTATGAACATTGCATGAGCAATTTGGTCATTTACATCAAGATTACAGCTTCATGAGGATGTTTTGACAGTTTTTGAAAATCCTGACAGTTAACAACAACAATTAAAAATATGCAAATAGGACAATGCTTGGAAACATACGAAGGGTTAAAAGTCGAAATGATAAAGCGAGGGACAGGGTTTGTAAGATTCATGAAGCTGTGGTTATACGTTTTCTTGTTCGTTTCAAGAATGATTCTCGCGTGTAATTATACGCGATTATAAATGAGGCACCGTTGCATTGTAAATTCTCAGAAGTTGTAAATTATCATGTCACTGAATGTATAAAGAGATGTAGATGAACAGCTACTGATTGTCGATACAGCGACCGTAAACGTTTTTGATAAAAACTTTGTCTATTGTCCATGGCAATTGCATTACTTGTACACATTGAAACCAGTCTGCAATTTCCTGAACGTTACATGCTAATAATAACGATAATAGCGATAATAATAGTAATAGTAATTTCTTCACAAAGACAAAGAAAATTCTTCTCTTCGCTCTGTGTTCTATTCGCCTTGTTTTCCTACTCGTTCGGCACTCTATATCTATTTATCGTGACCCTGAACGATCGATCTACCGGGTGACATAATTTAGTGAAGAGGGAAGGCGAAAAATAGGGAAAAAAATATCCAAATTTCCTGGTGATTCGCGATGTTGTCGCGAACGATCAACAAGTAAAGCGTAACGGGCCAGTAATAAAGCGATGAAAGTGATAAATCGCGACGGTTCCACCCCCAGGTCGGGCAGCGGCGTATTGCGTTATTAAAACTTTCCTAATGGCCGATAATAAGCAGCCGGCCGGCTGGATTGATATTAAATCGTAAACTACTGCGTTCTCATTTATCATTATCACGACGGAACTCGATGGTTCATAGCGCGCGACGCCTCCGGTTGCAAACTTAGCCAGGCAATTCCAGCCAAACGGGTTTTCACTGGAAAACCTTCCCGACAGGCGAACAAATTCTTTTTTTTTCGTGTCGCTGTAAAAGAGACATAAAAATGTTGTCATCATTTGTATGTCGGTTTCCCTGCAATTCACGTAGTTGATATTCTTCTCAGCAAAGAAGATATTCTTATAGCAATCGTGTATTGTTCAGGTTAATTAATCAACTCAATTAACATTCAATTAACCTTCTTACAGTGTTTGTATTATTGTATTGTAAGATTTTATCTTCGCAATAGTTTATCGTTGCATATCTTCTTGAAGAACCTACCAATATATATCTTCACGTGTCCTAAATTATACACAAAAGAAGCTACATACCTGGTGTGGCATCAGTTTCGAATGGATAAATAGAATAAAACTATGAAGACGAAAGGAATCTCTTGATACATCACTTTCTTCGCTAGAGAGAAGATGCTAATTGTATGTGCAACTTTCTACTAATTAAAGAATATTATACTTACAGAATGGCATATTGGAAGCTTCGATACAAATAGGAAAAGAATTCCTACAAGAACTGCGGCACTAAATTACGTTATTTCAACCATCGAAGAAGAAATTCTAGAAAATCCTACTGTATCCTCATAGAGTGCGAAAGAACAGGGTCACGGAAAGTTTCATGTTTAATTGGACGGTTGCGCTGCAAGTCCTCGTGGTACACGTGGCGCACGTCTGAGCTCTCATGGGCGATCTCACGATAATCGTCATTTGGGAGATCGCGACGATCGCGTAGAAGGGAGATGGCGAGGCAGAACGAGAGGGAATCGTCGTTGACGAACTACGTGTGCAGGGGTGGCTGTGGGTGTAAAAGGGGGGTGTCATGCCGGCTCACCGGCAAATGTGATTGATTGTGTTTCGCCGGAAGAGCAGAGAAGAGGAGCGACGAGGGCTCGAGCAGAGAACCGGCAAGACGTGCGCGGCTGAATGTTGGATAAAGAAGAAACGTTAGCAGAAGACGGTGTCGCGGGGGTGGACAGGGGTTGAACGAGGAAGACGGAAGCTTAGAGAGAACGTAGGTTGGTGGAGACAGAGTTCGATCCGCAAAACGAGAAGACAACGTCCGCACAACCCTCTTTGCTCTCGTTTTACGTCATCCGCAAGCTCCTTCAACCCCCTTCGCAGATTCCACTCGACGCGGCGTTCCTTTCGTCCTGGAGAGGCAGCAAGTGGCCGTAAGAGAAATAGAAAAATAACTGTGGCGTGGTATCTTGCTTAACGAAAAAGCCTCGACTCGAGGAAGCGCAAAACCGGGGAAAAAACAGGTGACGCGCTCTCAGGGCTCGTTCAATTGCCACCCCCTCGTGTCCCGCTATTCTTCTATTCTATTCTCCTTTATTATCGCCCCTTTAATGGCACGCGATATTCTTCTTATTCCTCGAGTATTTTTCATGGCTTCTTGTGGCACGGTTGTGTTGCTTGAAATGGGTAACTGATTTCTGAAATTTCACTACTATTTTTCCAACCTTTCAAAAATTTATTCTATTTAATTTACGTTTATTTTATTTTATTAAATATAGCTTCTTTTATGAAATTACTTTCGCTGGAAATTCCACTGTCGGGTTTCTATATTCAGCATCGGTCAGTCTCGACTAGCAAAAGTAAAATGCTAAACGGTAAAACGGCCGACCGAGAGAAGCCTCGCCATAGTACATTGTCGTAGCACGGCAAAACAGAGTGAGTGTGCTCTTTGTGTAATGACTCGGCGCTTTATATGCTTTGCTCCACGCAGCTGATCGCGGGTAGACGTACTTGACCGAGTGCAGTGAGACACTTGTAGAGCACTAATATAAACACGCGGTGAAAGAACGCCGCAGCCATTACTTTCAATTTGGTCCGCGTCGAAACGTCTTACGTAACGCGTGATTCCGTGTACACAGCGGCCGACCAGACGTTCTGATAATCACGCTGACCGATAGACGATCGGCCGTGAATACTCGCACCATTGATAAGCTGGTTTCAACGAAAAATATTATCAGTCTAATGGGCCAATGGACCAACAAAATGAATATTTGCATTTGCGAGATTTGGATATTTCGCCAGCGATTCAGATTCCTACGATATTTTCCACTCACTCGTTGCATATCGTTAAATGGCCTATTCCACAGTATCTTCGCACATCGTTCCATTCATTCGCAATTACACTGCGGATCTGTCTAGAAATTTATGGTTTCAGCAGCGGAAATACGATAACGGTTTCTAAATAGAGATTTGTTTCGCTACTTAAATATAATAACGACAATTATTTTACCTCAGACACGTTGTATATTTTAATTATATGCATTCTGTAAATATCTGCAGGTTTAATGAATACACAGCGTTGCTCGAACGACCTAACGCATCTATTACTAAGAGGAACCTCCAAATACGATAAAAGCCGCGTCACCCTAGCGACATCTGCCAATTAGCATGGTGATATCATTTAACCCTCGATGTCACGATCTCAATAACGTTAGACAGCATCGGCGCGGTTTTCGTCGAGCATTGACCATGCTGGCGTAAGATGGATTTCAGAAGGATGGAGGCGGGTTAAGGAGATCCGTAGGAGTGACTATACCGTTCTACGTACCCTGGAGTATGGCCCCATAAGGGCACAGGATCCACGCTTTCCGTGGCAGGGGTTGGTCTCGTGCTTCCACGGAGTGGGGTTAGCTGGCGGCAGAGTAAGAGGAACGACGAGGAGAGGGGGTGTCCCGGCTCTCGGCAACGGCTCGAAGCCAGCCGGTCTCGTTGGACCTGGAGGGAGTTGGGAACAGAGTTGCCGGAGTTGCCAGACGAGTTTCTGCCGAGGCAGGACGAGCTCACTTTCATGGCTCTCTGACAGCTTGGCCGGCGGTCGATGGTGTCTATGTTCCTCGGATCGAGTCGCTTGAAAAGATCAGTGTGAAGTGAATGGGATCGATCGGAGTTTGAGAAGGTGTCATATGGTGGTCGGATATTTCAGCGAAATTGAAGATTTAACGAGCGATTGCTAGAACTTTTCCGATGCATCGTGGACATTGATCGAAAGTTAGAAAGATTATCGTCGATAAAATAGTGTAAAGTGTGTATGGTTAGGAAAAAGATTGTAAAGAATTCTAACGTCATAGAGAACGAGTGCGTAGAAGAGCTCTGGTGACCGTCGCTCGCGAAGGAGGCACGAAGAAAGAAGTTGGTGCACCTGCCGCAGTGGTTCTCGTGGCGCCACTCACGTGTTGCATGCGTGCCGTGCTATCCATCATGGTCGCAAGCTTGGAGCAGCTCTGATTGGTCGGTGCCGCGGTCACGTGGTATGGTAATTGGGCTTCGGTGGGCGGGAAGGAGCGAACGAGGCCGCGGAGCTTCGTGGAAGATCGCAAAAGTGGCGGAAGGAGAGGAGAGGATAAGCAGCTGTCCACCGGGAGTCTGCTACTCTCCGTGGTCTTGCTCTTTTCGCTCGTTTTCTCTCCCCCTGTCTTTCTCCCTTTTCCGTCTTCTGCGTCTAGACGCGGTACCCTTTCCCCTCCGGTGGAAAAAGTCACCCTGCTCGCGGCGGCAGAGAGGGATGTCGGCCACGGGCCACAGTGCAGTGCGGTGTATACGCTTCCAACAATGAATATCATCAACATGGAACCGTGCGATTCTATGAATTAAACCCGCAACGTCGACGGAGGGTGGGACTAACTGAAAAGCTATCGTGATTACCGTCGATCGTTGTTTGGCGTGTGACGAGAGTCGAATCGTGGAATCGGGCGTCGCGGGACGAAGAATTCACGCAAACATGAGTTCATTTCTGATGAATCCATCCACCGGCGGTGGATATCATCATCACCAACACCAACAGGCAGCTAGCAGCCATCATTTGGCCGCCACTTCCGTGATGGTGGATCCAAAGTTTCCTCCTAGCGAGGAATACAGTCAGAGCAACTACATCCCGTCCACTGGAGCGGATTTCTTTCCGGCTAGCGGGGGTGGTCACCACTTGAATCATCCGCAGTCTCATCAGCTACAATATGGTTATCATCAACATCATCATCAAGCGGCGTCCACTCCTTATGGAGCGTCGTCCGCGGTGCAGCTGAACGGCGGCTATGCCGGCTATGGTAGCTACTATGGGCCGCATCATCCTCATCATCAAGTGCACGCCGTTCATCACGCGAGCCTGCATCCTCATCATCACGCGGTGGGCGCCTTGGCGATGCCGCCGGAGGCTCAACAACCGCCGCTCACGTGCCCATCGTCGATGCAGAACCAGCAACAGCCACAACAACAGCAACCACCTGTGTCCGCATCGACTGTTCTCGGCTCCACTCCACTATCACCGGGTATTATGCAGAATCATGTGCAGCCGCCGGATAGTCTTCAACATCATCAACAGCCCAGTCAACAGCAGACACCGCACGAAAGTAACGCGTGCAGTCCGGCGAGTTCTAGTCAGCTGCATCGTGACAATTCGCCGGATCTTCAGCAGCAATCGGCTACCGGTCAACAGTCTCAACATATACAAAACTCGCAGCAACAGCAACCGACGCAACAGCAGCAACAGAACCAACAGCAGTCGCAGCAACAGCATCACGTGGACGAGGGATCCGATCAGGACGACATGGAAGATGATCAAATGATGGACGGGTCGCCGGGCATGCTGGAGGATGAGGAAGAGGAAGAGGAGAACGGGGACCGTGTGATTTATCCGTGGATGAAGAAGATTCACGTTGCCGGTGTCGGTGAGTTAGAACTTTCAACGCCCCTTTTTATTCCTACAACCCAATGACGATGAAGATTGCGCAATTGTAGCATGGTAGCTTAATTTAGACAGGTCTCACCACGAAATACGCTATTTCCAGTTATTTTGCGATTAAAGGTACAGGCTTGAATTGAATTTTAATTGATAGTTTGGAAATTATACGTTAGAAAATGGCACGGTCTTTGTCCGACGGAACATGATGACTCTATAATCGCAGGTTTTACTACTTCAAAAACGTAGTATTCGTCCATGTTCCATCGTCATTTAACCTACTCTGATATTCCATATATTCTGCCGTATTATGTTACATATTTCATTATATTATTCAGCTTTAAACCAGTGTCTTTGTCTTACTACGGCGTGTTCTCAGTTTCATCGCGTTTTCTGACAATCCGATTCATTGCACGTGTTCGCTTTTTTGCCGTTATTAGCTCATTATTAAACGTCTGACGATAAAAACATAATCGCCATGTGTTTACCACACGCCACTAAGCGCATGACGAGAGTTCGGAAGCGATGTTGCAGGATTTACCTGTGAAACTAATACGCAGAGGCCGCAAGGTGACGCGTTACCGACCAGTCGGAAGACTGATGGGCTGCAATTTATCGTTCCACCTTCCGATCACCTGTGCGAGATTTTAGAAGCCTATCCATTTACCACCTATTCGGTTACGCTTAGTGCCGCTATTCTTCATCTCGTATTACACGTCAACTTGAGAAATAGCGAACTTTAAGGACGACCCTAAACAGAAACATTAGAAAAACAGACAAATCGACGGAAGGTTTATCTTATTGTTAGAAATAGGTTTCAAGCGTAGACGCATGTTATACGATGTCGATCATTTTTTTTCTTTTTTTTCTATTTTGTTTACCTGCTTGTAGCTGGTTGGCGTTACGAACAGGTAGACTTCCCACTAAGAAGCTTCTAATAAAAATGCATAAAAATTACACGGAAATTGTTATATTTCTTGCACGCGTGAATGTGGTCTGTCACGTTTTTTAAGAAGATCGATATCGAATACAAAATGTCGAGGAATTACACGATAACATAGTACACAAGCTTGGAATACTATTCATTGGAAACGCGGCATTAGGAATGGTATGAGTAGTACGTGTAACGACCGTTCCCGTCTGCGGCAGGCATTTCGCAGAAGGATTATGAATCTACAAAGGGAATTTTTGCAACGTAATATGCCAGAGAATTGGGCTGCCTTTGCAGCCTCAAATTTCTATTCCGTTTTGACCGGGGAAAGTGCTGTTCATTCCAGCTTGCAACTATTTCGCTTTTCAGGCCGTTCTACACGGATACTATCGAACCGGAATATCATAATTCATATTTCCAGGTAACAAAAAATATCATCGATGAAAGAAGCACGGCGCACCGTATGCGAAACAAGTTTTTAACGCGTCGTTCCACCGTAACAAAGCTTTTCTTTCTACCTTTTTTTCTCATTGTATTGTAAGCTCTGTTGGAATCGAGGTACGGCTAGATGAAAGCTCGATAGTTAAAAAGCGATTCGTAAAGTAACTTTGAAAATTATTTGAAAATTATTCACATATATCTGGATGGTTTTGGAAAATTTTATTTTGATTTTATTCTTCTAAGATACGGTGATTCTCTGATTTTGATTTTACGATTTTCAAAAATGATTAGAATATTCTTCTATATAGTTTTATATAGAAATTGTTTACCAAAACATACGTAGAAGAATGTAGTATAATTGTAATTCGTCGTGGAGAACAATCTTACGAGTCATATTCTTCATTTTCTTGCAAGAAGAGAAAGTTAGTTTTATCAAATGCCAGTATCAGCATATCATCTGTGACATTCTGTGTTATAACTAGACTGAGAATATTTATGTAATTTTGTATTGTTATAAAGTTTAAAGAAGTTTAGATAGAGAGATTTGCTTTATAGTTTATAAATTACAACAAGCACTTTGCTTCCAATAGCTGATATCTTTTTGCACATTGCTGTACATTTAAATTACCCACAATGCACAGAAAGTTAGTTCTAACAACTACCAGTATAAGCATATCATTTATGACATTCTGTGTTATAACTAAACTGAGAATATTTATGCAATTTTGTATTGTAATAAAGTTTAAAGAAGTTTAAATTGAGATCTGTTTCATGGTTTACAAATTACAAGACTTTGCTTCCAATAGCTGGTATCTTTTTGTACATTTCTGTACATTTAAATTACCCACAAATGCACAGAAAGTTAGTTCTAGCAACTACCAGTATCAACATATCATCTATGACATTCTGTGTTATAACTAAACTGAGAATATTTATGTAATTTTGTATTGTAATAAAGTTTAAAGAAGTTTAAATTGAGATCTGTTTCATGGTTTACAAATTACAAGACTTTGCTTCCAATAGCTGGTATCTTTTTGTACATTTCTGTACATTTAAATTACCCACAAATGCACAGAAAGTTAGTTCTAGCAACTACCAGTATCAACATATCATCTATGACATTCTGTGTTATAACTAAACTGAGAATATTTATGTAATTTTGTATTGTAATAAAGTTTAAAGAAGTTTAAATTGAGATCTGTTTCATGGTTTACAAATTACAAGACTTTGCTTCCAATAGCTGGTATCTTTTTGTACATTTCTGTACATTTAAATTACCCACAAATGCACAGAAAGTTGGTTCTACCAACTACCAGTATCAACATATCATCTATGACATTCTGTGTTATAACTAGACTGAGAATATTTATGTAATTTTGTATTGTTATAAAGTTTAAAGAATTTTAAATTGAGATCTGTTCCATGGTTTACAAATTACAAGAATAGCTGATATCTTTTTGCACATTGCTGTACATTTAAATTACCCACAAATGCACAGAAAGTTAGTTCTATCAACTACCAGTATCAACATATCATCTATGACATTCTGTGTTATAACTAGACTGAGAATATTTATGTAATTTTGTATTGTAATAAAGTTTAAAGAAGTTTAAATTGAGATCTGTTTCATGGTTTACAAATTACAAGAATAGCTGATATCTTTTTGCACATTGCTGTACATTTAAATTACCCATAAATGCACAGAAAGTTGGTTCTACCAACTACCAGTATCAACATATCATCTATGACATTCTGTGTTATAACTAAACTGAGAATATTTATGTAATTTTGTATTGTAATAAAGTTTAAAGAAGTTTAAATTGAGATCTGTTTCATGGTTTACAAATTACAACAATAGCTGGTATCTTTTTGCACATTGCTGTATATTTAAATTACCCACAAATGCACAGAAAATTATATGTTGCAGATGTACATATTTCAAAAGTGACACAACTGAAACAAATTCTTCAACTATTATTAGAAGTTTACAAAAATATCATTTGATACCAAACGCTTAGTTGACAGCAGAATAAACTGCAACAAACAATAATCAAATATTGTTTCAATAATGTTCCATGCTTTGTCCTTGAAATCCTCCTTTGGTGATCTTCACGTTTTTCCAACAAAGGACTGAGTTATTTTGATTTGTGACACTTTTCAGATATGTTCCATCCATGAGAAAATAACATATTGCAAATATTTATGTAATTTTATACCCTTATAACAAATTAGAAGCTTCAAAAGGTTTAAATAGAGATTTATTTTACAATTTACAAATTACAACAAGTACTCTACTTCCAATAGTTGATATCTTTTTGTACATTGTTGTACCTTTAAATTACCCACAAACCCACAAAAATTAGTCTAGTTATAACTTATAGTTATTTAATTAGAATTCCTCCTTTTGTCTCACCAACATGTTGCAGATGTACATATTTCAAAAGTGACACGACTGAAATAAATTCTTCAGGAAAAGCGAAAAACTATGATTAGAAGCTTACAAAAATATCATTTGATACCAAACACTTAGTTGACAGCAGAATAAACTGCAACAAACAATAGTCAAATATTATTTCAATAATGTTCCATGCTTAGTCCTTGAAATCCTCCTTTGCTGATCTTCACGTTCTTCCAACAAAGGTCCGAGTTATTTTGATTTGTGACACTTTCCAGATACACTTTTGAAATACGATATGTTCGACCCTGAGAAAAGAATCGCAAGCTCCAAATGCATCCCCGCGGAGCGTCGTCATTTTTATCCGCAGGAGTATCATTTTCGCGCATAACACGGTGCTCGCTTTCACGTTCAGTGCCAGTAAAGTCTGGTATGCGTGTCCGACGGCCTGTCGGAGACTGCAATCTCTCTCCCCCTTTGGATGTTCGAAGCTCAGCGACCGGACGTTGCTGTTAGGAGGGGCTTCTCGAGACCGTCGGTCAGCTTCGGAATGGAATGTGTCTGCACAGATTCTAAACTGAACTCGCTGCCATGCTTCCTCTATCGTGCTCCTACGGACCACCAAGGAACGCTTCTAGCGTGCCACGCGAGGATTGACGTCGCTTGTGATACGACCAACGAATCGATGCACCAATCTCTTCTCATGTGTCACCTTCGTCGCGACCTGAACCGATGCTAGTGACGAGCCACGATGGTCACTTCTGATATCGAGTCTCGGTTACAACTCTTTAGAAGAAAACCATAGAACCACGATAGAGGCTTATGATAAGGCGAGAAATAAATGGGGTGTAAAGTGGACGAAGGAATTGTACTGTTGAATTTTGTTTGTACCAACTGGTCGCAGGACAAGCAGTTTATACGCAGAACTCCATTTATTTTGGTTCATCTAAGGATATACAATTTTAATATCAGGATTTAGTGATTGCCTTCATTATCTGTGATTTTTCACCTGTGCAATAGGTTGATGCTCAAAACAATTTAAACAATTGGGTTCAATGGACAGTTGGTTGCATCAGGTTGCATCAATAAATGGAATTCTTCTACTTAAATTGCAGTTCATATAACATTGGAGCTTCTTCAATCTCTTCATTATTTATGATTATTCGTTTATGTAATAGAATTTTATATTTATGTGAATAGAATCAAAAGTTATTTCATTTGGTGCTAATTATCATTTTTTGAAGTTTTGCTGTAGAAGCTTCAAATGTAATGAAAAGTAATGAAAAGAAGAAAGAGTGATGCAAGGGGTTGGAAGGGTGAGATAAAAGTGTACTACAGTCGGGTCATCCAAATTTAATATGGGGGTTTGTGAAGAGCACAAAACGATTAGAGGATCGTTGTTTGTCACTTTGATTTTTACACCCACTTCTTATGACTGTGCATTTTTTCTCAACGACTACCTTAAAGTCAATCTTCATCGCGGTATCAGACGAATAACATGTCAATTTATCAAGCACATGAGACTTTTTCGCTTCTGTTCATTCAATTGTGTAACGTCGCTCAGATGATGGCATCTGAAATAACGCGAAGATAAGAGGTTCGATATTATTTGGATACTGTATGATCTTATTTGTAAATTAGGAATATTTACGATCATATAATATTTGTGATTGTATCGGGGCTATGAGAATGATCAAATAACTTCAGACATGCGTTTCTTCAAAATTCTTTCTTCTGAACAACTTGCTTTCAATTTTACAATATACGTACAATTTTCATATTATTTCACAACCAAAAGGACCAATTGGAATTTACCAGATTTATATTAGGGTATCAAAGCAAATTATTATTCTTTTGACTAACTTCAGACTTGTTCTTCATCAAAATGCTTTCTTCTGAACAATTTACTTTCAATTTTACAATATATGTACAATTTTCATATTATTTCACAAGCACTTGACTAACTTCAGACTAGTTCTTCTTCAAAATGCTTTCTTCTGAACAACTTGCTTTCAATTTTACAATGTACATACAATTTTTATATTATTTCACAACCAAAAGGACCAATTGGAATTTACCAAATTTATGTTGGAGTATCAAAGCAAATCATTATTCTTTTGACTAACTTCAGACTAGTTCTTCTTCAAAATGCTTTCTTCTAAACAACTTACTTTCAATTTTACAATGTACATACAATTTTCATATTATTTCACAGCTAAAAGACCCCATCTGAATTTACCAAATTTATGTTGGAGTATCAAAGCAAATCATCATTCTTTTGACTAACTTCAGACTTGTTCTTCATCAAAATGCTTTCTTCTGAACAACTTACTTTCAATTTTACAATATATGTACAATTTTCATATTATTTCACAACCAAAAGGACCAATTGGAATTTACCAAATTTATGTTCGCATTCTTTTGACATTTTGCCTAACAACTTTGATAATCCTACTGGAACCTATTTCAGCTATTTGGCGCTCGAGCAACACGGCCTTGAAATATCGGTCAGCCGATTGGAAAATTGTAGAGTCAGTTGTTTCAGCGTTTCACTGGAGAACGATGGTGTCGGTGCACGTGTCACGCTTCTTTATCCATTGCGATCGGTGATCGCGCGTTCCATGAAGTCGAGCGTGTGCCACTAGACGGTGACACGTCGCCTCGAGACTATCGCCAATAGTACAAGTCTTAAAATAATGATGCTTGTCACTGGTCGAAGCCTGTACTCGTTCGAAAGCTGCAACAAATTTAACATTCAGATAGTACGACTTGAAATTGCTCACATGAATGCACGTTATTAATTGTCTGCTGTGTTTTTACTTCCCATTTGTTATCACGATTCACTGTCGATTCTTTTTTGTTTTTATCCATTAAATAAACCTTTATTACGCACGAAAATCTTGAACAGTATCTCGCGATTGTTAATTTTAGATCGTCTAGTCAGAGACTCGTTCTTTATTCAAGTTTCTTTAAACAGAATTATATTTATACTTTAAATGTAATAGGCGGAAAAGCGTGTTATAATGAAGAATCGCCAGGAGTGAGAGAGAATGTACGATAAAAATCCGATTGTATTAAAGAATCCATTCATCGAGTTATTTCTTAAGTCGTTTCTATACGTGTCGCGGATAAATAAGAAAAATCGATTGCCGCATATTAACTAGAAAAATCACACGATAACATCGGCGTGTAATTGCTTGAATAATCGCTTGGCTATTCGTGGCGTGCTATTTTCTAATGACAGATAAGGTCGAAACGATCACTTGCCAAAGCTCTGTAATCGTACAGAAAAAGCTAATCATATTTATTCATGAACAAATATAATTTCTCTTATTAAATAGGTTTGGCAGTTTGCTTTTTAATCGATTCACGCAGATTCAAGTTTTACTTTATTTTATTTCACCACCATGTACAGCCATCTGAACACACCGGATACACTTAGATAAATAACACGTGGTCGACATCTAAGACAAAGCAGCGTCGTTAAAAGTCTTACCAACTTAACTTGTAGGCGATCATACCAACTTAACGTTTCTCAACAATTTCAAGAATATATTATTTCTATATATATTCTCGGTCTCCTTAAAAATAACCATATTTAACCATACGATCTTAATAAATTCGACCAGATTCTGGTTCCTAGAAGCCAATCAACTAACCTCACTTTATTATTTATAATTCCTCGTTATATTCTCGGTTTCCTTAAAAACAACCATTTTTAACCACACGATCTTAATAAATTCGACTAGATTCTGGTCCATAGAAGCCAGTCAACTAACCTCACTCTATTATTTCTAACTCCTCGTTATATTCTCGGTTTCCTTAAAAACAACCATTTTTAACCACACGATCTTAATAAATTCGACCAGATTCTGGTCCCTAGAAGCCAGTCAACTAACCTCACTCGATTATTTCTAATTCCTCGTTATATTCTCGGTTTCCTTAAAAACAACCATATTTAACCACACGATCTTAATAAATTCGACCAGATTCTGGTCCCTAGAAGCCAGTCAACTAACTCCACTCGATGTCTCTGTTTGGTTCTTGCAGCGAACGGCTCGTACCAGCCAGGGATGGAGCCGAAGCGACAGAGGACCGCGTACACGAGGCACCAGATCCTCGAGCTGGAGAAGGAAT
The DNA here is from genome assembly GCF_910591885.1 of Bombus terrestris. Lineage (NCBI taxonomy): Eukaryota > Metazoa > Arthropoda > Insecta > Hymenoptera > Apidae > Bombus > Bombus terrestris. The sequence goes on from NC_063286.1 coordinate 3,321,639, forward strand.
TCCATTACAATAGGTACCTGACGAGACGGCGACGGATCGAGATCGCTCATACCCTGGTGTTGTCCGAGCGGCAGATTAAGATCTGGTTCCAGAACCGGCGCATGAAGTGGAAGAAAGATAACAAGCTGCCGAACACGAAGAACGTGCGCAGGAAGAACGCGAACGGTCAGACAGCGCCGCCGTCGGCGAAACCGGCTAAGACGCCGGCCACCAGATCGAAATTGGCAACCGGGAACAACAATAGTCAAAGGAAGAACAACAACAATTCCCCGTCGAGTGGAATCGACGCTAGTTTGGACTCGGGCGTTGGTTTGACGGACATGGCAGAAGTGCACGCGGTGAACGCCGCTCTTCCGCATACGAACGTGGTTCATCCGAGTTTCCAAGGTCACCCGCATCCTCTGGCCCATCTTCAAGCACAGCTGAGTCATCATCATGTGAGTGGCATGATGGAGGGCCCGACGGGAGGACCGTTGGGACACATCGGCTCCGGAAGTATTAGTCCTCTTGCCCCGGCGACCAGTCCGTCTGGACTGTCGCAGGTCTCCGCGCCCATTCCGCCACCGGCGGTCAAGTCCGATTACGGGCTAACGGCGCTGTAACATCCGTCCGGGGAACCGGACTGTTCAAGTCGACTGCCGGGCTTTGTTGGTACTGCTGGTCAGGGGTTCGTTGCTGTTTGGTCGTAAAAGCATTCGTCTTCAATTCGTTGGCTATTTATCGAGTGAGCTGGAGTTTCACGAAACCGTCGAAGAGATTGGACGAATGGAAAACGAGGTGGACAAATTGTTTCAACGATTGAAGGACATAGTCGGCTACTACTGAACGCATCAGGGCAGACACTTACAGAGGAAGAGCTGCGTCATCCTTTGATCCTTGCTCCAACGAATCATTGTTTGATGGATGATCTGTCCGGCAAGAAAGAGATTTGAGTAGCCGGAAGCGCGGATCCTCCATTACAACCAGCAGCAGTTCTCCAGGACGAATTCTGGTATAATTTGGCGTTGGCCTAGAAAGGAACATCAGTTACTGGAACGTGGTCTAGAAGCCAGGGTGATTCGCGCAAATCGCTCGTCTATTGTGTCTCAGTCGAAACAGTGACCTGAATACACAAAGGATGGGACTGAAGTTTCCTGCGGTCTTTCTCCTTCCCAACACGGCTGAGTCATCATCATCTGGATGATACGGCGGACGATCGAGCGGCTGGTCTGGTAAAACAAATGGGCGCTCACGATGTCGGTTACTAATTTTCTTCACTCTCGGTGCTCTCTGACCGTTCGGGTTCACAGCGTCTGTCAGAGGATCGTCGAGGTAACAGGGACGCTAAACAACGTCTCTAGCGCTAGGTCTTTGCAAGTGAGAAGTACTCGAAGACTGAGTGACGATGTCGAGGACGTTTGTCAAGTGTCACTAGGTGTAGAAAACAGGGTGCAGGATTTACAAGCTCTGGTCAGGAACTGATAGACACGGGACAGTTTATAAAAGAGTGTGGAAAGATGTGAGTTATCGTCTGAAACTTTGTGAAAGAACGTCAGGCCGACAACTGGCGAGTGTTCGTGTGTAGCGTTGAGAAACTGCACTCGATACGTCAAAGTTTCTTCTTTCTAACGATCCAATTCTCCGCGTTTCAAGAACTTCCGCCTTCTTCCCTTGCGTTACTTCTATCGGGTTCTTGTAACATTGGAAATTCCGTGAAAATTCATTGAAAATATTTTACGGCACACTATCGGGCTTTTCAAAAGTCGAAGCTTTGAATCCAATCTTCCACTATGACTCCTCCTTTTGTCGAGAACTGTGTTTCGATAGATAACCGGCCCTCGATCCAAAGGTAAAAAGGGAGATGGGAGAAAGGAATCGATTCGTTCCACGACGCGTGAAACTGTACATACACCTGGTTAACGTACGCCATGTATATAGTCGTGTAAAGAAATTCTTATTGCTATGTGATTAAAGTGCATCGTATTTCGTATGTCATTACGTAAGTGTGCGGTCTTAGTGTCTTAAGTATTCGATATGGAACTGTGACGGAACGTTTCAGTCACGAAAATACATTTATGTTCAGCAAGCGTCGAATCGTTGAACATTGTTTCATCGTGTAGAAGAGGAATTCGTTTCGAAGGAAATGTACAGTGACGCCTGCGTTTCGATATGAACATATTTATGGAAAAATAAATGAGAAGAGGTTAATAAAGTAGCGATGAAAATAACTGAGAATATTTGTCTATAAATATCATGCGGATTTAGCAGCGTTTTCTTTCACTTTAGCAAGATCACTAGAATCCCACTTCACCACATCCCATTTCCATTCTTTTTCAAATTTCCTGTTCATTTGTTCAATGGTTGTTGAATTTGCCAGAGTTGCTTGCTTATGGAACCGGAGTTCGTTGTCCGTGGCAAAGTGGAAACTTCCTGTACTCGTCAGACAGGCCGTAGCGAGATCGTCGGACCGAACGAGGCTCTGGCCAAATCTCCTGAAATTCACTTGAAGCTCGCGTCACGTGCATGTTGTAAATAGCGCTGCGAGATATCGTCTATTTTTATCGAGAAAGTATACCGACGACCAATAACAAGGATTTAGATTACAAAAGGATGTAGCAAGTGGCGCCAAACGAATCGATGTATTGCGAGAGCGAGAGAAAGAGAGCGAGCGAGAGAGAGAGAGAATAGCAATGAAACGTTGATTTAAATGCACAGAGTCGCTGTGACGATATACCAAAACGATGTTTATCTGATTAAATATAAGAATATAGAGATATTAAGAAACATTAAACACGTTCTATTCGGAATGGACGAGGATGAAAGGCGGTCATAGTGTAATTAGCCAGTTCTAAGCAAGTGCACGAGTTTACAAGAACGTTCTATTAAGTGTGACATTATATTCCTTGACATTCTACCGATAATGTATATAGCCTGTACGATAAGAATCGGCACACTTCGATGATTATGTTTATATTGATCGTAGTGATCGATTAAGATACAATCGTGAAGTAAATTGAATCAATAAATAAATGTTTCGTAATTTACAATAACGTAGTGTTTCCTAAAAAAAAAAAAGAAAAAACAGAGAAGAAAAAATCGACATCCTTGCACGTAAACTTGCATCGAAAGAATTTCGTATTCTTTTTTTCTTTTTATTTTCTTAAGAATTCAGTGATTCTATTAATGTCAACTCGTTATCGTATCGCACATAACCTAACTGGTTTTTAACCAACTATTATCATCGGTTTCGTTGCTTCTACGCACTTAAGTTGCGCACATTTGCCCCCCCCCCTCCCCTCTGCTCTCCTATTCGTCGTTATCGCCAACGTGAAAAATGAACATTTCGGTTATTATAGATTTATTATGTGGCGCATTCTTATCGGTTTTTCGCGCGATACATCATTTGAAGCAGGAAACAAACGATAGCCAGCCGAGTCGAGGTAAACTTGTTAGTTGACGGCGTTGACAGTATCTCATCCATATTACGTATGCAAAGTTGCGTGCATATATTTACCGGTTTCATGGAGAGGCCCGCATAATAAATCATTTCCCTTCGAAAAAGGAATACACCGATCGGTGGAAAACGCGCGAGAAAAATAACGAGATAATGCCACGTATGAATCATCCTGATAAAACCGACGAACGCCTTTGATAGCGAACCCTCGGACGACTTAATGCCGCCAAAAAGTTCAATTGTTCGTTATCTTCTGCACAAACGGAACGTCAATTTGTTACGAGGCAATCGTTTCACGCTGTGTACCCCAATTTACCATCAACCACGGGAAATGGCTCTTCCAGCGCTATAGGGGTTCGTTGGAACTCTACATCAGTCAATTTGAGATTCCACGAGTTTATTAAATAAGGCATAACGATGACTGGCACATTTTTAGAAATATTTGACGAACACTTCAGTGAAAGCAATAACAGCAAGGAAAAATGGCCAAGTGGTGACGACTGCTCTTCCCAAATTATCTAATTTCCAACGTTATCGCGAAGAAACTTAGTCGTTTTTTAAGTAACGATCCTTGTTAAATAAATTCTTTAATTTCCAACGTTCGCACAAAGGAAGAACATTGAAATACGTCCAAACAGCAGTGGTTGCCATTCCTTGGTCATTCAATTTCCTACGTCCTAAAAAAAAATTAACAAACAACTAAGTGCCAATGACTATCCTTCCTAATTTATCTAATTTCATACAAATAATTCTTCAACTCTATTCTACCATTTTAAATATCAAATTCTGTCACCAAATTTGGTGCCAGTTCTCCATAGCGGAGATATCGATTTCTTATGTGGGGACATTCGACATATACATAACGCAGTATTATGCTGGCAGCACAGTTTACAAGCATCGAGGGGACATTCTGTTGGGTAGCCTGGGCGCGAAAGGGGTTCTCCAACGGGTGCCGTTTCTCCTATATGCGTACGCGCCCATGCGTGCAACATCGTGGCTGTTGCGCATGCGCGAACACGTGCGTGGTTGCCGCAGCATGGACTGGGGATATGCCGCAGCAGCCTCGAAAAGAAGGGTGGCACCCGGAAAGCGAATGAGGGGCCGCCTGCACGACCCTGCCTCCGCCCATGCAACCAGCAGCCCAGCCAACAGCCGAGATAACCTGCTACCACCCAGGATCGAAAGTCAGACATGGCTCGTTGCTGCTTTCGTTTCATGTTTTCTGGAATAATCGCATCGCCTGTCCGCGATGAGATGTTATACGCCACGTTGTCATTGCGAATGACCCGATGCTCCGGAATTTTTTACCATTTGGGCGAAAGTAGGCGTTCCTTAGGCAAATGGTATTTACGGTATATTTCTTTCCTGTTTTCAACTATGCTGCGTTCGTTTCATTATTTTCGAGTATTTTATGAACGTTAAGAAACATGTCAGCAATATGAGAAAGCTCTCATTGTGTTAAACTCTTCTCAGAACTGAAATTCAGAAAATGTTTGATAATTCTGAATATATTGTTCTGCAGTCTTCAATGGTCGATAGAAATATTGCATAATGAAATTAGGAACGGTGGAGGATTTCGTGTTCCTGAAAATTGTTTGTTGCAATGTTTCAGTCCACATCCTAAAACAATACGTGTCATTATTGCATCGATCTGTAAAACATCTTCAATCCAACTAAGATTAATTCGAACACGGTGTACGATAGATCCATAACGAATTTCGGACTAGATTCCCTAGTTTTGGAGTAAAAAGCAAAGGGAATCAGCAAGCGACACGGTTACCAGCAAGGTTCTCGAGGAGGAAGGAAGCACACAAGAGCAGCTAATTGCAAGATCTATACACTGATCCGCTATCCACCGAGCGACCTACGTTCTCTTCCGGTCTTGAATACCCTTACAAGCCACTCTCGGATATAGATTGTGTTGGGCGTGAATTAAGGTAAATAGGCTGACCGGTTGATTGTCCTGAACTGGGTCTTTAACGGACTATCTCCCTCAAATTACTTGGCAATTATTTGTCCTTACATCGAAGAGGCTGCATATATTGTCCACATTGGGTCATCTACCTATTGGAAAAGTCAAACAAATTTTTCTTTAGTCAAAATACAGGCATATGCAACAGTGTTAAGATACGAGAAATATAAGAATGCAGTTAGAGATAATATTAGGCACAGCAGATAGATGAGAGTACAGTAATTTGGTTTGAGTATACTTAGTTTAAAATGAAGTGCAATGTTCTGTAGTGTTTTATAAATATTATAAGAAACGCGAGAGAAATAACAGGTTTATAATAAAAAAGATAGGAGCAGTAAATCGGTAGATTAAGAAATGGAAAATCTTGGAAGAACAACAGATACCTTGTTCCTATGTGACATTAAAAATCAAGGGACGATCTTCGTTGCAATTTCCTTCTACTCATCCAATGTGTCCCTGGTCTCTTTGGGGGTGGGAACAGACAGCGACACTGTACGAACGCGAAATACCTTCCGGGCCGGTTATCAGATCCTCCTTACGATTCGTGACCCTATTTTCAGGCGGCGTTATGCCACCTACACGCCACGTTCCACATTCGTTGCGCCAAGACAAATGATCCGTATGCGTCGGTCATTTCGCCTCGCATCCGCCTGGCAATCGCGCGATCTACAAGCTGTACGATGTACGGTGTACAGTGGGTGGTCAGTGAATCGCTCGTTTGGCAAAGTACGGGGACAAACAACGTGAAATTCGCGCCTTGTCCCGCCCCCCACCACCCCCGCAGCTAAGATTTAACGGGTTTCTGACCACACACTTCGGTTGCGCAACATTGCTGCGATCAACCTAACAAATGATTCGCTGGGAACCATCAACGTTGCACTATTTAAGTCGATTGCAACTTTGGGTTCACGAGAAAATGCATTTTCTTGGACTCGTCCAAGCGTCGATCGACTTTTCTTATCGCAAGCTGACGCCATTGGAAAATGCTACTTTTTGAAGATTGCAGCGCGACGATCGAATAACTTAAAATCCTCGGTTTAATGTAAAATTGAAAATTTGAAAGAACGACAGCAATTTACGTCGAAATTTCGAGCCTACGAAAAGAAACGTTTAATTATGCGTCGAAATGTGAAGTTCAAAGCTCTCAGTTGAATTTCTGAAAAATATTTGACGAATGAATCGGAGAAGTTGGAATAATACTCCGTTGGAGTATTGGACAAGACTTCCTGGAGTTTTTGAGTAGATTGGAAGATTTATGATGAGACGTAACAAGGTTGCAGTTGAAGGTAGTGCGGTTGCAGCCAGCACTTCCTGTTGAGATAAGTGGACAGCTGAGGACTCGGGAAAGTGATTGCAGTTTCTGAAGCAAACGTTGTCTGACTTCGAAATTGCACGCCTACTGCATTCACCAAAACCGTACTTTACTGTCATTTTTCCAACTTCCTATAAACTTTTACTTTATCTCGCTTTCTATTTAGATAAGTTTATCCACATGGGACACGTGACGTTCATGTTGAGAATTGTGGATCTTGATAGCCGAAATAATGGTATAGGAACGCTAAATTTACACTTGGAATTAATATTAGAATAATTATACAGTTATTTGATGGACGATTTCAAAGATATTCATCGATACATACTTGCACGTGTCTCAGCACTTTCTTCCATATTCGACTGTTAGCCGACTGTACTGTTCACATTCGTTTATTTTCGAGACGCCACGCACACACATATTTCCACACACTGATATTTACATACAAGTATCTCCTACGCATGTAACCTAGTCCAGGACATAAAATTATACATATCTCAATATTATTATTTTATCGAATTAGGTATGATCCCTAAGGCTTAATAAGTAATCATTCATTCGACATAATGTGTTTGAAACATAAATATTGAAATAGAAATTAATATAATTTTCATTTTCTGTGTTGTAAGGTTTCTGTTTCCTTGCATTGTGACACAATGTCTTCTGTTTGTAATATCAACTTTTAGAGAATGTTGAAACAATTTCATTCTGTATCCTTGCATTTTACGATATTTTTACCTGTATTACGTTATATTCACTGTTTCAATTGTATTAGATTGTCCGGAAAGTTTCTCTTTCCTTTCATAAGGTGATAATAAATGGACAACAATTTTTGTTTTATATTTGTTGAGAATTTTGGATCTTAATAGTCGAAATAATGCTATAGGAATACTAAATTTACACTTAGAATTTATATTATAATAGTTATATATTTATTTGATAAACGATTTCAAAGATATTCATCGATACACACTTGCACGCGTCTCATCACTTATTTCCATATCCGACTGTTAACCGACTGTACTGTTTACATTCATTTGTTTTCGAGATGCACACATATACTTCCACATACTGATATTCACATGCAAGTATTACTACTACGCAGTTAACCTAGTCCAGCACATGCAATTATACATATCTCAATAGTGGTACAATGTCTTCTGTTTGTAATATCAACTTTTAGAGAATGTTGAGACAAAGGTTGGTATAAATTTCATTCTGTGTCTTGCATTTTACGATATTTTCACTTGTACTATATTATATTCGCTGTTTCAATTGTATTAGGTTGTCCGGAAAATTTCTTTCCTTTCATAAGATGATAATAGATGAACAACAATTTTTGTTTTATATTTCTTTAAAATTTTGGATCTTGATAGCCGAAATAATGCTATAGGAATACTAAATTTACACTTGGAATTAATATTAGAATAATTATATAGTTATTCCATGGACGATTTCTAAGATATTCATCGATACACACTTGCAAGTGTCTCAGTACTTTCTTCCATATCCGACTGTTAACCGACTATACTGTTTACATTCATCTGTTTTCGAGACGCCATGCACACACATACTTCCACACACTGATACTCACATGCAAATATCTCTACTACGCATCTAACCTAGTCCAGCACATAAAATTATACATATTTCAATAGTTCAATATGGCTACTGGATAATTCATGGCTAGACTTGGTGTTCAGCAACGCGGCGGTCGGTCGAATTTGAAAACAGCAAAAATGACGGGGATTCGAGCGATCCCCATTATGTGTAATTGGAGGGGATTAACGAGTCACGACTCCATTTATCAGGGCTCGTAATTACAAAGCATCCCGCTTCTCTCTCTCTTTCGTGCCACCCCTTCTCGCCGTGGCGCGTTCATCGCGTCACTTTACGCTCGCTCCACCGACTGACTGACATCCCCCAGAGGCAGTTTCGCATCTCAAATACACATTAGGCTGTAACTAAAGATAACAGGAGCCCCGTGTCGTCGACGGGGGAGCCGGGTGAAATTAGATTCGAAACCCGCAGACACCGCGGACACCTCGTCACCCTGTATTCGATCACCGCTGAGATGCTAATCGTAACTCCGGGAGACCTGAATCATTTTGCCGGAGAAACGATGGAAATATGCTTTGAAAATTGGCGGGAGTTGAAAGCGATGAACGATCATGCGAATTGCTTGAAACCGTTCTTGTTATGTACGAACAATTATCTTCGACTTTGAAGAATAGATATCTGTACATAAAGGAGTAACCAGAACTATTGATTTTGAAAATACACAATGAACAAGTAGACTATTAATCGAGGTGAATTAAATAACATTGAATAGAACATTGAACAAGATTTTTATTAAATTTTTAGAAGGATGACAATATGGTGAAAAGAGAACAGAATGAAGAAAAATGAACGCTGCTGTAGAAGGCTACATTTTGAACCTTAAATTTGATTTACTTATTTTTGATTCACTTAGTTTCGTATATCACACTTGGCGTGTTTATTTATATAAAATTCACGAAATTGTTACAATGTCATCAAGATAAGAATGTCTGGAATATTTAATAACGCATAAGCTATATTCAATAAGTTGGTTGCATTGAAAGACAAAATCAGTTACAATACTGGGACAATGTTTTTTTCTTTAGCAGGGCAGTTAAACGAGTCCGGTGTTACTGCACAGTAGCAATCGTGGACACGCGCGGTTGATGCAGCGACCCAGCCAGAAAGTTAACACGGGCGGTCGCGTCGATCCTCGGAATTAATTAAAACCATCGAAACGAGGGGGACGTGTATTTTTATCTGGCTCGGTCTTGGTGACACATCTATCTCGAAGCTGCCGTATCACGTAAAAAAGACGAGTTCTGCTACCGCCTGCTACTGCTACCGTAGCTTTATCTTCGCTGCCAATCCCAATGCGTCCATTTATAAGTTTCCTTATAAGTATCGACTCGCGTCGTCTGCTCGCGATCAAATCTAGCTTCTGGATTGACAACTGACTCGAACAAATCGTCGCTGATTGTTGTTAAAATGTTTCTTGTGTTGTGATTGCTCGCGATACTGGTTTTATGGAAGGATGAACCACGGTTCCATTAATCTGTAGCTGTTCGTAGTATCTTTCAAAGAATATCAATATCAGACTGTGAACAATAACGTTGAGCAACGAGTAGCAACAAGAACTGGAAATAAATCTCTAAATATACCTTCTTGCTTTACTAAGATTCGAGCGAAATGAGCCACCTCATCCCCATCAGCCTTCGTTTCTTTCTCTACAGATCATTATCTCGACGAAACAGTTTTCTCTTCGCTTTCACGACGTTTCCAAGCTATCCGCTGCTCTGTCCTCTATACTATCCTTCGCCAAAAAGAGCCAACAACGACTGCAAGTCAACTTGACGAAACAACTTGCGAACGAGTCGCCGCGGCAACATCAGCCACCGCGAACCGCGCTATTACCAGGACTCGTCGACGGTACCTGTCGCTAGACGCTGCCCCTGCGTGGATCAGCGGCCCGAGAAAAAGAATCAGAGCGACAGAGAGGCGACTACGTGTCCGTCGGCCAACAGATAGAGACGAAACGAGCAGCCTGGGCGGCGCAAAGACTTCGACTCGCAAGCCGCACGTTCATTAATCTTGATCGGATCAGTCGAGATAGCGGCGAGCTGTTTCGGAAACCCTCCCCCACCAGGCGTTCTCATCAAGTCCCCTAGTACCATCGTTTCAACCTCCTCTTCCTCCACCTCCACCTCCACCACCGCCTCCTTCTTCATCTTCTTCTTCTTTCTCTTCTGGCTCGTATCCTCCATCCGCGTCTCGCAGCTCCTTTTTCTTTCTCCAACTCTTTCCTGGACCCTCCTCTGCACACCAAGGGTTCAGGGGCGCAAGAAAACCCCCAGGACGGATCGGTACCGCAGTGCCGACGACGGCCAGCCGTTTTAATTCCGGCTGAATCGACTGCCAATCCCCTTCCCTCGACCTCGTTCGCCCTCTCCCCTCCCTAGCCTGCATCGAGCCTTTATAATTCATTAAATTCTTTTTTCTCTCGTTGCACAACCTATTCGACGTGAACTCGGTGATCTTCTCTCTGTTCCTATGGTTGCATGCGCGGTGCTGTTGAGAGGAGAAGCTACGCTCGGGGTGACACTCCAGGTGTTGCGTGTTTACTGTACTTTGCTTGTGCAGGAATTTTCGCCGATCATTGATCAACATGAACTCGTGATCTCATTATTTGTTGGAAATAACAATGTTTGATGAGAAACAGGATGGATTGTTTAGTCGTTCTTAGGTGTAGGTTCTGTCAAGATTGAAACTTTTGTGAATGTTACTCTACAGACGTATTAACACTTTGACTGCCACGTGAGTCATATATGACCCACGGTTTCTCCTGTGACGCCACGGTTGTCATTGGTGACCGGAGCGCTTCAGCTTCTTATAATTGTAATAATTGAATGAAAATTCACAGTTAGGGCATTTTCAATATAACCGATAAATAGAAGACACTTTGAAATAAAAAGTGCCCCATTGAACAATTAAACATTTTTATTAGAACATCAATAAAAAGAAAATGAGGACAAATCTTGCATCTAACGGTGCACCGTGTTTGCATCCACATCTTTGACAAGTAATCTACGAATATTATTATAAACACACCTTAGAAAATAAAATAAGTAAATACCGCTTTAAAATCATATAATTGAGGTTAGAAATGAGAACATACCTTACTCTTACATATAATGAGCAAATACTGTTTACTAATATCTTCTACACGTTCAACAATATATTCTGCACGTTTTGCTTGCGACGAAACAACGAATGCGAATGGTTTGTTGAAATAAACCAAGCCTTGTTATAATATGTGGCTATCAACTGTTAGCAAGGCGCCACGGTGGTCACCAGTGACCACCAATAGGATAAACGGTCCATTGGGGGAGAACGTTGTCTTACATCATCAATTTATTATTATTTTGCCGTTGTATGCTTTGAATAATAAAAACACTCCCATGGCATCCTCAGCGAAACGTGTGATTTCAAAGTGTTCAATTATTTCTATTGCTACTGTAGATTTTGAAAAGCTACATACGACGTCATTGTATACATATACATATATATGGACACGCAAAACTGAATGGCCTTGAAATTATCTTCAAGCTATTCTCACAGATACTTTGTAGGTTAGTTAGGCGCTGAATTTAAGCAAGACCCGGTATATGAACACGTGAACAAGACAGGCATAATATTGTCTAAAATTAGAGCTACCGATAATTACTAAAGCAATACTTTTGTCCTTTCGTATCCGCTTTCCTGAAATCCTTTTCGTAAACCTTGAAAGCACGTTGCCTCGTACAAAATCCAAATACAGTTGGCAGGCGATTTTCACATTCGACTTTGGCGTGGCAGTTAAAGTGTTAACCCTTTCGATATTAATTCGTAATTTTTTAGGTTATTAATTAACCAAATGATAAAAAACCACCTGAGAAAATGTGTTTCTATCATTAAATTTTCTCTGTCACAAAATAATTTTTCCTAGAGTAAAAAATATTTACATGTGAATACAAAAGAAACAGAAAAGGAATTTTTCGCGAAAAATGAATAAAGCGCCCCTATCACAGAGGTTATGGCGAGGCAAAAAATACGTCGGAGCAGCAGCACAACGACGGATAGCGGTGATCAGTGGGTAGCTCCTTTAATTTCACCAGGATCGCCTGTCAATCCTCCTTCATACCTGCTCCTTATAATTCATTAAAATTCTTTTTGCTTGCCTGAAAACGTGACGGATCTTGTTTTCAATTTAGTAGAGCCCCGACTGTGACTACCATAATGCCCCGCATGAGTTACCCGCGGAATAGCAATGAGTCTTCTCGACGGCCGGCTGGGAGTCGCGATCGGGATTCCTGCGTAGAAACTCGTTTTCGGCCGCGGAGAATGAATTTTGAACGACGGGGAAATTAGAATTTTTGTTCCACCAGCGTCCCTCCACTCTTTTTTCTTCTTCTTGTATCTTGAATAATAAATGGCGTTATAAAAAAAAAAAATAAAAAAAAAATAAAAACGTTAGACTTCTATATCGCGCTGAATGAAAAATCGATTAATTTCACGTTATTCTCATTCGCTCGAAATGTACGAAAACATATTACATTTATCTGGTATCGTAATTATTTAATATTATATAGAGTTACGGTTGCAACATTGTAAATTGATTGTTCAAAGTATGACGTTGCTACGCAGTCGAACACGTGAAATTAATGAATTTGCGGTTTTTACGTCTGTTCTCACGAATTAATTTTGTTCTGTAGCAACAGCGTGACTTTCATATTTCACAAAGCGTTGCAAGGTTCCAGAAGGTCTGCTTTATCTTTCATCGGTGAGAAAATGTTGATTTTTCGGGGATCATGGCGTGAAAATAAAATGATCTGAACAAACCAGGTCCCAGGTTAAATTTGTTGCACGAACATCCTATCATGTTACACGATATATACGGGGTGTAAATAGTCAATTTCGTCAGCTTCTCGACGACACGTTTTATCAGTGGTTTACGTGGAACATAGGGAGTAGCCAGTGGCGAAACCCTCTTAGTCCTCGACAAGTATCCCCTTCGACACTAACCGAATTGGGCATTATCGCCCTTCGTGTAATTAATCCTGCGATTCCCTTAACCCAAGATGAAGAAGGATCAGTATTAATCTTGTTGATCAAAAATCATCCCACTTCTGGCAGAAGCTTAGAACTCTGCTCCATTTTCTATTACAATGTTCCTTACTTAAACTTTACTATTCAAAGACTAATATCAATTTTCTTGTAAACAGATTCTGGATTTCTACGTGTTCATAAGAAATTTCAATGTGGACAACATAGTAAAATATTAAAATTTGGAAGATCTCTTTCTCCTGTTATGGTATTTAGAAGATAAAACAAAGCTCTGCTTAGGTTCAGTTAGGTTAGGTCTACTTCATAAAAGTATAAATATGCAACAAAATTGGCAGTCTTCTTATGAGATATCAGATATCTTCGCCAATTTTTCTTAATATAAAATATGGTTTATACTACTAAAATAGTAAAATATGGTTTTTGAAATTCATTCGAGTTCCACGCACAAGGTGTAATTCGTTCTTGGAATTCTGACATGTTATCGACTGTTATCCAGAGCATCGAGCGCAATTCCTTTATCGCTTGATACGCCGTGACGACTTGAAATTAAACCCATCGCTCGTTCGACAAAAACATAATCCGACGATGGTAAAGAGGGAAATCGGACATCGGGGCAGGGAGGATCATAGCGGAGCGACCCGTGACGCGCATAGAATCGCCATTTCAAGCTCCTCTTCACAGCTGCTCTCTTTTTTCCATCGCTCCCATTGTGACAGCCCCTCTCGAGCACAAAGCGTGGACACGAGCTACGATTCTTCACAGTTACAGCTTAAAAAGTGTCTTAATCGTGGTGTACTGTCGTTTTAAACAAACTCCTAATCGTTCTTCAAAATGCCTTCGGACTATCTACGTTTCATGCAGTTCAATTTTTTTCTCCTAACAAATATATTTCTATTCTTTTCTTCTTTTCTTGTCGCTCTACAACTTTGGAAAGTTTCATGTGTCTTAAAGGACACCGCGGCCTTCCCAGCGATTTGTCAATTTTCCCTGAACAGTGTCGTGCTCCAAATTAATGACAACATTTTCGGGAAAAGGTCCGGACGAATGAATTGGATCCGTGACGCACGCATTCCGTTTCTCACGAGCCGAGGCTCCAGGATCGACCCTTCGATACAATTAAAAGAAGGGTCCGCCCTGGACTATTTGGTCCAGCCTACAACAACATCCTGCCGTACTCGTCGACCGGGATTGGACGAGGAAAGATCCTTTGACATTGGTCCATAGCCGAATTCCTGAACCATTATTAACACCCTGCTGTTTTCCGCTGGCTACGTTTCGATTTTCATGGCTGCTGCTCATAGAGGGTAAGAGGATATTTCCTCTTCTTCAGGCAAAACATCTAGAAAATGTAGGTTTCCGGTTGAATGCGTCTGTTTGATGGAAAAGAATGAGTGAAATGGTAAAAATTGGAATTGATATTTTGGGTTTTTTTACAAAGGACACTATTAACATTATATTATTATTAGTTCTGAAGATACAAATAAAGAATGCGCAGTAACAAAAGAAAAGAAGCTTATAATTTCTTTTCTTTGGTTCCTTTGGCTCCTCAATTTCCTTTTTCTTCTTTTTTGATTCTTCTGAAGAATTCAATAAACATCAAAATAACATGATGAATTTGTTTTGAAAAAATTTTGTATTGTGTGTGTAGATAGTTTGACAAAAGGGGAACAAACTTGAAATAAATTTGTGAAAGATATATAATAAGAAAAGAGAAGAAGTTTATAATTTCTCTTCTTTGGTTCCTTTGGCTCCTCAATTTCCTTTTTCTTCTTTTTTGATTCTTTTGAAAAATTCAGTAAATATTAAAATAATATGAGATGAATTTGTTTTGAAAAAATCTTGTACTATGTATGTATTATAGATAATTTGACAAAAGGGTAACAAACTTGAAATAAATTTGTGAAGGATATGTAATAAGAAAAGAGAAGAAGTTTATAATTTCTCTTCTTTGGTTCCTTTGGCTCCTCAATTTCCTTTTTCTTCTTTTTTGATTCTTTTGAAAAATTCAGTAAATATTAAAATAATATGAGATGAATTTGTTTTGAAAAAATCTTGTACTATGTATGTATTATAGATAATTTGACAAAAGGGTAACAAACTTGAAACAAATTTCTGAAGGATATGCAGTAACAAAAAAAAAGAAATTCATAATTTATCTTCCTTGGTTCCTTTGGCTCCTCAATTTCCTCTTTTCTTCTTTCTTGATTCTTCTGAAAAATTCAATAAACATTAAAATAATATGAGATGAACTTGTTTTGAAAATATGTCGTACCAGGTGTGTAGATAGTTTGACGAAAGGGGAAGGAACTTGAAACCGGACAAATTTCTTCGATCGGCAGCGTTAATTAGCCAAGTTGAAATTGTCAATTTCATCGTGTTACGTAAATAATGAGCTGGCCCGTAAACAAGCTCTGATAGATGCTTAAAACAAACCCTTAATTGAATTCACACTTAGTCATTCCGGTTCGCTCGAAAACCGACGAGTCATCCGGCACTGATTTTTTCCCTCCTCCCTTTGCCCTCTTGTTTCCACCAATTTACCCCGCAGCGCGATTTCTGTCAATAAAACTAGTTTCCACTGCCAAACGAGCAAATTCTTTTACAATTTTCCTTCCAAGTGGTTGATATCTTAATTCATTGATTCCATTGGCTCTCCAATTCAGTCAGTCACTATTATTTCTTCATTCTGTAAAAAAGTTATCATAATGTAAACAAAAAAAGAAAAATGTGTTTAAAAATGTACGTACACATCGCAGCAATAGATTTAATTTTTTTATTCAGACGCAGACCTGGTACAAGCCTGACAGCTGTTACATTGTAATTTTGCGTATGTTGTATTCCAGAAGGCCTTATCGCAGCCGCTATTGCTCGCCCCCAAACCGTTACATTATTCATGTTTAATATCATCAAGTATTTCATCCCTCTGGACAAAAGGCAGCCAGCCATCGCTGTCGGCGATGTTAATATCGCCAACATGGACGCGTCTATTGCCATAACAGTATCGTGAACAATCGAAGAACCAGCTATCATATTAAAGAAATTGCTTTTGAAATATATCGTTGGAATAATGCTTGAAAAATCAAGGAATCGATGGTAAAAGAATATTCTTCGCTTTTCTTCTTCCTCGATTATCTGAAACATTTGTTATTTTATTTCAAACGTATGCATTTATTATTATTGCAATATCGCAAAGGATCGAGGAAATACCTTGGTTAAAAAAGCAGTTATTTCTAGGTTATGTCTTTTGAACAATAATATTTCGAAGACCATGAAGTTGTCTCCAGAAGAAATTGCTTTAATCCTTTCTTGTTCGATGTGGTAAACTCAGCCGTGTTCATTGCTATAAAAGCGACGCAAACAATTGAAAAAATAGCTTCGTTAATAAAGAAACTGATCTAGAATAATATATTCGAATAATATTTGGGAAAGCATGAAGTTGCTTTTGGAAAAAGGTTGTTTGGACTTTTCCTCGCGCGATGATTAGCAGAATTCGTGGTCTTACCATGATCGTGCAACCTCGAGCTTTCTATTTATACGAAGTTTGCAGGAAATGACTATCCACAGAACGGCAATCTACTCAGAAATCAGCAGGCATGTTAAGAAGACAAATATGAAACAAATTATGTAGCAACGATTAAGTTAGATACTACTTAAATTACAGTATCACGTACAGGCGCATGCTGCACGTTATATTTGCGTAACATACTGTTATTCAGAACTCTGGGTAGCGCTTTAATTTACCTAATTACCATCATCTTTAAATAATCATTAGCACCTTCTACTCCATCAATCGTAACAGGATTGTGATAATCTGTACCATCAGCTAATTATCATCTTCTAACCGCTGCTACGTGCATTACTTTTAACGTAATGTTGCTAATAAGACAGCCATGTTATAGACAGCGATTCCTGACTACACACATTTCATAATGCAATCTTATGACATAAGATGTATTAAGTATGTAACTGTAATTCTATTATACAATATGAACCGATTAAGGAAAGTAATTACAGCTGCAAGTTCGTTTCATATTGTAAGATTATTTCATGATAATCTATCAATTTGAAACCAGGAACGTGTTATCTCACTTCTATAATTGTGATTAAGAAAATAATTGTTTTTGATTAAGAAAAATAATTGTTACTTCAGACATTAATATTTATCAGTTGTGAAAGAAGAATTGTTTCATTCATTGATAAAAGCTATGGTAATTACTTTCACAAAACGTCCAAATCTATCCAGAACGTAGAACACATTTTCTAATAATTACAATTTCAAACAATACAATTCCTCCTCATGCTCCAAACTTGTTACATTTACATAGCGGATGTTTATACAGATTCATGTTATTGTAAAATAGATTCAAAGTCGAGATTTGCTTCATTCATTCAATTTTACAATGAACACTGCGAATATTTTATATTGTAAATTCCTTTCATACATTAAATACTATCCACGTTCTATATATTCTTGCATCCGTGAATCCCCATGAATGTGAAAACGTGCAATGTATTAATATTCAACCATTTACAATCTGATTCTCTCAAACAGCCTCAATTTCGTTCGTTCCATCAACCATTTTGTCCCTCGGTAACAAACATCGCATTCGACCAACGCCATTCGATCACGCGAATAGTGCGGATCGCAAGTTTGTAGAAACAGCTGAAGCATTTAATGCGGGGTGTGTCAAAGAAAACGCGGAAATAGAGTCGGGGAGAAGAGGGCGCCGGGACCGAACGCTGTCAGCGTCGCGGCGTCGCCAGGGACGCGTCGCCATCCCCATATCCCATCAGGTTCGCCCTCGTTCCCGCCTCGCCGTCTCCCTTCCTTCACAAAGGGGTTGATGGTGGCTCCGGATCATTCACGGCCGCCGAACGCCGACAATACGCCGGAAATTTCAACGAAACGCTCGCAGCCCCGTTGATTTCCGCGGGGAGTACCCGCTGCCTCTGTCTTCGTTCCGCCTGCCAGTCTTTTCCACTCTTGCTGACTTCGTCACCGTCGTCGAACGATGGCCGCACTGTCGAATCATCGTTCAATCCTACTAGAGGATTATTTTGGACACAATATTGTCTGGCGAAAATGATAACAGCAGGAATATCAAAGGGGTGGTTTACTGTTCTGCAGTTTTCAAACGATTGTTCCACGTGACGAAGAGGAGAGATTGGTGAGTGGAACCAGTAGATGGTTTATTTTGTCTAGTTACTTTGGTAGAAGTTGGAATGCAGGTTCTTCGTGTATGCATTTTGATATATAAGCTAGAAATAGAGAATTTGGATTGTTTAATAAATTTGTGACAAGTTTCAACTAACTTTTGATGTAATTTTTGTTTCAATTAGATAGCAAAGCGAGTAACATTGGTGTGTTTTGTATTTTGCTAAGAAATAAGGACGTTCATTGAGAAAACAGTCGATTAAAAACTTTTGCATATTAGTAACAAATTATACGTGTTCAAACATATTTGAAAAGTTGAGATAACTAGATAATATTTATCTGGAAGCCATTTTAAAGCGCCATTCCTTGCAGAATGTATGAAATGGCGACGGAATTCCAAACTGTTTAGCTTTTTGAGTCCATATTTCCTGACAAAAGTTGTTTATTTAATTGGTAAATACGAATAAAACTTACGGATCGCTGAAATCGAAAAGAAGAAGAAGTGCAATTATTAAGATCGACGGCGATCGGATATTGAAGAAAAGCAGGATCAGGGCAAGATATCGATAAGTGATTTAGATAAGCGGAAGACGAGTCGATAGAGTCAAAGTCATCGTGCTTGGAGCAGGCACTGACTGATTTCTTCCTCTGTTCCCGTGACTTCTTCATTTCTTACGACTCCTGCCTTGGACAGGTTCATTTAACGCGGAGGACACGAAACTCTCCACTCTATAAAGAAGAGGAAGAGAAAGTAAATAAAATTGAATACGTTCAATTAAGTGAAATAATAACAAACAAGAAATTAAATGTTAGGCGATCAAGCCCTAACTCTTAAACCAACCTTTATAATATAATTCAGCCCTTAGGAAAATCCGTCCAAGCACCTTACCATGTACATACAATTACTTAACGTTTCTCTGTATTGAAACAAACATACTGCTCCAAGATTTCTGAAACAGAGTTCATCATTTTTAAAGTCGAATCTGATCTATTTTACCAAATCCAAGAAGCTGTACGGTATCAGTTATACTGAGCTCGTTGTAGAATTATTTAAAACTTGTCTTCTCTTTATTCTTCCCTCGAGACTGCTCATCTTCTGTCGAAGCGAGGCCAACGTTGGTGCGTCGAACAAGAGAATCTCGAGGAAAAACGGCGAAAACCAGCTGGAGGCAGCGTTGGAAATAGTCGATGGATAATCAGCGGTGGCCACGAGGAGGGAGAACGAGGATGAAGAACTATGGAAGAAAGTTGGCAGGCAGTCAGATTGCAAGTAGAGAATAAGAGAGAAAGAAAGAGAGAGGGCAGTTGCGGCAGCAGCAACCGCGGCAGCAACGTCAGCGGCAACAGCAGGGGTTGCTGAAAGAGAGAACGATACCAGAGGGAAGAGAAAACGCGGTGGCCGTCCAGGGAAGAGAGGAACGGACGACAGAGAAGGAGAACCCGGCGAGTTTACGGCGGGGGAGAAGAGGGAAAAGAGAGGAGAGCGGTGTACGGTGCATGGCTCTCTGTTGCGATCATTAATCACATTCTCGTGTCATGGCTAGCACCGCGCCGCCAGGGGTACCATAGTAAGGGTATACGCTAGTGGTATGAGACTACTAAAGGGAGGACCAGGATACTGCCGCTCTTCTGATCATGAACACCGTGGCTGCCTTCCTCTGCGAGGCCGCCAACCAACGCTACGATTACCGTTATCGTTCCTCTCGAGAACCTGGATCTGCTGTATCGTTGCAAAAATACCGGTCTAATAGGGTACGGCGTTTACCCTTTGATAGGAAGTTTTCGTTTCCTGGCGACGCGGTAGTAGGTACACATTATACTTTCAGGACTTTTCTCTGTGATAATTTTATAATTCACATTATTGGTACCCTAAGACTTTTGCCAATATACATATGTGTATTGAATTACAGAGAATTTTATTGATATATTGATCTATGTATCAATAACCACATAATCGGTAATATTTGGTTTTCATTTCTGCCCTCTTCCCAAAAATCTTCTTTTCATGTGAAATTTGTTAATTCAAGATGTAGTTTGAATTACATATATATATATATATAATTCATGTAATGTATTCAAATTATATATATATTATATATATATTATATATATATATATATATATATATATATATATATATATATCAATAACCACAATATTAAATTAAAATTTTGTGAAATTCAAACTGCATCTTGAATTAACATATTTCATATCAAAAGAAAAAGATTTTGGAAAGAGAAGAGAAATGAAAAGCTAATATTATCGATTCTTCCTAAAAAAAAACTCGACAACAAATATCGATCTTTGCATCAAATTAGAAAATTTTATCCAAGCCGCAAGAATTCTAGCGGTCGAACAGACAAATCTTTTTATTGGCAATTTTCGTACAGAGAGAAAATGTCAGCGGATGGAAAAACCAACGAGTTTCACGTCGAAGCTTCCGTTTGGGAAAACTGGCACACGACGTGAGGGTTTATGCGCCTTTTCACCGATCTTCCTCAGTTCTGACCGCATCAAAACAATGTCGACCGTGGCATTGTTTCGCTTTTAACCCTTTAGTCGGGTCTCGGGACGCGGATGGTCATAAATAAGTCGCGCTTCTGCCACGAGAGGATTTATCCGCACGTGCAGGTACTTTGCTAATTGCCGTGACGGGACTAGAAAGTTGATAGAAAGAGTTCCGCCGTTCTCTATTAACGAGAAAGGTGTCCGGCTGCCTTTTCCTCGACAGTTTCCTACTTTTCGCTTCCAGTCTGTGTAATAACTTTAGCCGATGCCTCTAGAAAGTGTCAAGATGGAAATTTAACATTATATTTAATTATTCGTATATACCTAGTTCCAATTAAAATAATATGATAAACATAAATACGTAAATGCGATCTTGATCCCATGTCAACATCGGTGATCATCGAGTTTGTCAACAGAGCACTTGTATACTTATAGTAATTACCAAAAACAACATAATCTCAAAATCTGAAAACCATCTAGTGTTAATTTTAAATGTAAACTTAAATTTACATTACATTTGAATATAAATTTAAATTCAAATTTTGTACCTAACTGTATAGACCGGGCACATAACCTTCATTTCAGTTATGTCACCGTTATTTACACTGTCCACCTTATTAACATTCGCAGCGTAGTACCGAAAGTCGACACACTTAACGAACATAAACTTCTATACGAAACGAACAAAAAGCTTGGAATCGAAAAAACTTCTCTTGAAGGTACACAGAATCGAAGCTTCTATAAACTACACGTCAACCATGTCAAAGTACAGGGGAAGTGTATAATTATCATTGTCAGTGTTACTGTGCGAAAGCAGTCCTGGAACAACGGCGGAAACTGTATGCGTGATTCCAGGTCCAAGTTCTAATTACCTGCAGATAAGTATCAGCCGGCCGTCCGCAAATGGCGTGCTCCTGCAGCGACGTCTGAGAGCTCGTCAGTCAAACACGTCAGCTATGCCCGGATGTTATCGTGCCAGCGTAATAACCTTTGTGTCACGCTTACCGGTAACTATGATGCTCTCGAAACGTCGAAGGAAGAGAAACGCGATACCGATGCATCGATACCTTCCTCTTGCAACGATTCAAGCGTTATCGCACGCTGGGGAACAGTTTTCCTTGTCGTAGGTATTTCTAAGATTTTATATCCATTGTTTACATAATTTTACATTCATCCGTCAACTCGGTGTATTTTTCATTTAATACATTATTACTTTCAAAAATCTACATTTCGGATTCGGTTTCTTAAATATTTTATTACACACAAAAAAATATATACAAAATTTGAAAGAAACATTTGTAACGCTTGTGGTCTTAAATGAAAATTATTTGTTAAACATATGTAAATAATAAAAATTCTTTCGGCAGTAAATATGCAAAAGGTATTTTATTATACACACAAAAAAATATATACAAAATTTGGAAGAAACATTTGTAACGCTTGTGGTCTTAAATGAAAATTATTTGTTAAACATATGTGAATAATAAAAATTCTTTCGGCAGTGAATATGCTAAAGGTATTTTATTACACACACACACAAAAATATATACAAAATTTGAAAGAAACATTTGTAACGCTTGTGGTCTTAAATGAAAATTATTTGTTAAACATATGTAAATAATAAAAATTCTTTCGGCAGTGAATATGCAAAAGGTATTTTATTATACACACAAAAAAATATATACAAAATTTGGAAGAAACATTTGTAACGCTTGTGGTCTTAAATGAAAATTATTTGTTAAACATATGTAAATAATAAAAATTCTTTCGGCAGTAAATATGCAAAAGGGATGTAATATAGGAAAAACAACAAAATTGCTCAGTAAATTCCGTTTATCAAAATCGAGATAAAACGTTAACAATGGTATACATATAATGAACAATTCTTTCCTTAACATATCAATTTCCAGTTAATAAAAATCAAACAGAAAAACGCAATTCACAAGTACGTAGCCATTTAGAATTAAATTTAATAATTTCCTGTGGCAAACCTAACCTAAAATGGATTTTAGGTCTCTTGTAACGTGGATAGGATCTCTTTTCCAGCTAACCGCGCATTAGATCGTCAAGAGGTGTGCCAGGTATCCAGGAAGCGCTCTAGAAACATGCACCCGATACCCAGCCACATAAGATATTGTTCTCCCGATGAAATTAATAGTGGCCGTAAGCCCCGCCGCGTAGCATTAATCCTCGCGGCATTAGTGACACTCTGAGGAACGAGAACTAGGTTGGAAGGGGTGCGCGGACGAAACTCGAGAGCTAGCTGATTCTCCGCAGAAGGGGACACGAATCTCTTCGTGTTAGAAGGTTCGAGGCAGCGGCTGGGGGCAGGATATTACGTTCGCGGACCGAAGGCGGAAGAGAACGAACGAAGAAGAAGAAAGAAAGGAAGAAGAAGAAGAAGAAGAAGGAGACAAGAGGTTGGTTGGGAAGAAGCAGGTCGAAGAGACTCTTCAGCTTGTCCACGAAAGGAAGATTTGTGCGGCTCTTCCACCCCCGACTGCCACCCCTTTCGCTGCACGGTCCGTGGATCTGAAATAAATGGTTATCGTGGATTACCCCCGGATGCTGACACGTCATAATGGCGGGGATTCGCCTTAACCCAGTGGCACGTCATTGGAGAACGATATTTCTTCATCTGTCGGTCATTACCGCGCGATTAATGCCTGGCGACGTTACAAAGCTTCCACGATTCGTGAACATAGCTCGAGGAGATCGTCTTTGGGAAATACGTGGTAGGATGGCGACACGTTTCAATTTGACTTTGGAACAGGTGAGTATCTTGTGACGACGTCGATTTCATTTGAATTGCGGCTAGTTGTTTAATATCTTTTATTAAAAATTTGTGTTACTATACTATCTATTCACTTTCATGTATTCGCGTATTTGGAATTGTAGTTTGTAGCAATAAGCAGGCAGAACACCGATATTTAATTTGTATCTCTTGGAAGAGAACGAAAGATCTAGATTATGTATTCAAAAGTGCAAAAGTTTATTATTACGAATATAGGTTAACTATGAATGCATAGCACGTTCCAAAAATAGATTTAATCTTATTTGATTTTCAGTTAGTTTTTCTTGGTTTATTCGTATTAATGGGAAACGTAGCAACCTTCTTATTACAGTAGCCCCTTCAATTATGCATTTGAAGAACGATGTTTTAGAAATTCATTTCTATCAGTTATGAAAGGTATTTAAATCTCACACGTAAGGTTAAACAGAACCAGTTCTATTATCACACTTTCATTTTTGAACGATATAACTACGATTCTTGCGTCACCCGATATCTACGAGAACATTCCAATATTACAGTTGGTACGCGATCAACCAAACAGATCGAACGATACACGATATTACGAATGGAAGGTGTAAGAGAGAATGGTACATTTATTGTTAGTTGCAAATGCGCGTCGTAGCGGCTGGCCGTCGAACTACAAAAAAGAGCAAGATCCAGTTGACTCGGTCGTAGTAGATATCCAGCCTGTAAACGTTTTTTTCCGCCGTGAGTACAAAGGTTAACGTACAACCCGGTAGTACCAGGAGAACGCCAGGGATCACGACAGCTGATGGGGACAGAGCTCGAGGGACGATCAATAATATAATACCCCGTCGCCCCGGGTACCACCATGCTATCGTACCATCGAATCCTGGGCCGGCTTTCATGTGCTCCGATCCGCTTATCGTTCGCCTTTTCGTGAACATGTTTCGTATTTTTTTCAGGACGACCGTGAACGCGATTGCTGACGCCCTTCCACGTCGTCGATGACGACGACAAGGAGTCGCTGTGGAAACGGTGGACACAGATGCTTTGAATCGCGATAAGGCGTACCGAGAATAATGACGACATGGTGGAAAGTAGGTCGGCTAATTTTGGAATCAAAAACCCTGGTAAGAATTTTTAAAGAAACGCTTTTCATGACTAGAAGTATCGCGATAGTTGTTGGATATGTGAATCCAAGAGCTCGTTTTGGAAAGCGATATTGTTGAATGGATGGTTAAAGAAGGAAGTTTTCGTGTTTTTATGCGTATAACTCCTATATTATAAAATATATATTGATGTAGTTTTAAGGTTGTAAAAGTTGGTAAGCTTTTCTTTTTAGCATGATCTTCACCGTAGGGGTGGCTCAATTTTAAACTGTGCTGCCATCTGATGGTTTCACATTTTATTTGATGTTTATTTGTTTGTTTATTTAGACATTTTACTTTGTTTATTTTTATGAAATCTATACGATTTATAAAAATTTACATCATGTTATAAAATTTACATTCTCAGGCATAGTTTAATTTAGTCCATATTTAAGAATTTCTGTATAGTTCCTTCTATCGGTAATGTCGAGATCTGCGATTCTCTAATGATTTACAGATTTCTGTCACACCATAGGAGGAAAGCGCAGAAATAGTTTCACAAATTTGCGGTAGGGATGGAAAAATTGTACTAACGTACTCTGTAGAAACAGCAAACAATTTCAATATTATTCATTTCCATCAAACTAGAAGAAAATATAATTTTTAATTGAAATTAATTATCGCTAAAAGATAGCTATTGGTTTAAACACTATTTATTTATCTTGTTATTTAGAGACGGGTAAATAAAGTAATTAGGACAGATCTTCTCGATATTTCGGGTGATACATTTATTTTTCATACATTACATTTACATATTCAATGTATATTGATTCATAAATATATAAATATATATCTAATTAATAAATTATATTACAGAATATATGTATCCTATCTAAACCTAATATCTATAAACAATTACGCATTTTAAGCCTACATACGACAATATATTTTGCCTGGCAGTTGGTTACATTTAGGATATAAAACCGTACTACAAGTCGAACAAGCTATATCGTTTATTCCTTCGCTCGAATGTACTATACATTGTTTGGAAGTAGCCGATGACTCGTTCCTAAAACTAAAATATCTTCTCATAGGATTGTTCAAAAAGCCCAAGCGCCAGATTTGTCCGAACGTGTGGTACCATGTAGTGTAATCTAAAGTCGCGTGGCATGTCATCCGTAAGATACCTGTAGAGACGAGCTTCTGATATTTACAATTCTACAAAAGCCCGGATCTACAGGGTAGATCACGAATGTGCCTATCTTATGCTCCCAACCTTTTCGGCCATTGTCTCCTCTAGGTAGCGAGATCTGTAACAGAGAAGCCCAGTTTTTATTCAAACGTCGAAAGAGGAGGATAGGGTTAGGTTTAGGTTAGAAGGCTGATTTCCATGAATCGCGGTAATCGATAGCAAACACGGTGTTGCCCATCGTTAAATAGCACTCTGAAAATTGTACATCGTATCCAGTCATTAAATTACCATTCACTGCCACAGGAACAGTTATCCTCGAGATTGAATACGAATCGAGCAATGGTTGCGATAACCAAGCGATAGTAATCGCGAATTAATTACATGATACCGATTGCAAAGTGATCAAGCGTGCAACGACACGTAGCTACGTATGAATAACCGTATGAGCATGACTATATAAAGCCGGCAGGGATTAGAAATTTCGTCCCGACTACCGAACCGTACGTGACGCCGGAAAACCTTCACTAAAATCGGACGTGACATCGCATGCATATCCGGAATACGACAGAAGGAAGTCGATGTATTGTACGTACGATACTGTCCTGTCCACGGTACAAATTATCCGATTTTGAACGCTTCGTTCGATGAATTCTACCGGGCTACGCTACCGTGATCGTAGCATAGTATAATATTAGGTTAGAAACTAAGTAATTGCGGATTTTGTCATTAGATGGTATTGACAATAATCACTTAGTTACTAACCTAATAGTACAAACGTTGATCGGCAAATAGAGGGCCAATGGTCGTGTTTCCTCCTCCATTAATTTCCAGAGACGTGAAAATAGAACATTAACAAGAGATCGGAATTGAATTGGTGGAATCAGAGTGGAAGAAACAGAGTGATAGCAGAACACGAATCAGGTACTTCGATTCTCATACGATATCGATATTAGAGAAGAAAATAGAACTTTTATTAATACGCAAAGCATTTACAGAATAATCAGTGACTAACCATTGGAAAATAAGAGGACACAAAATATTACATGCTTTTGATGGTTCGCGCGAGCAACAGGCGAGGCAATCAGCTCGCGTGTAACGCAGCTGTTCAACGACCGATTAAAGTGCATAAGCCAAAGACCTAGAAAGACTAGATTTCACGAAATTCTAACGAGCGACAATGAGACAGGCAGGCGTGCGATCCTTCGCGTTCGCAGAATCGAGGTCAAAGTATCGACATGCTGGGAATACTATTAGAAAAGTGAAACCATGAAAACGGACAACACGATCGCTGTAGCAAACGTGAGTAAATCGTTAAGAGACCCATGCACGTGCACGCCAGGCTCTCTGCTATTCCCCACCAAAATTCACATGCTAAATATCATGCAAGAAAATAGAATCGTGGAGATTGTAAAGCTCAGAAATACGAAACCAAGGTACGGCCGTTCATCCCTAACGTAATATCGAACACAAAATTAAAATACCACAGAATTAGCGAAATAGTTAGATAAGACAGGAAAAATGAAAATCTTGTAAAAATCATTCCTCAACTCACATCCCTGTTTAGCGTCACGCGTGCACATGCATCCTGGACCGGTAGGTGTTTGCGTGCGCGTGCACGACTCGTCTCACTGCTATGCACCACTTGCAGCCTGGCTCACAATAGCGAAGCAATTCGCGCGTTTTCCAGCGTGTAAAGAGCGCGCGAGTGGAAGCGCGGAAGGGCCAACGCCCTTCGAAACGAAACGCAGCGGCCGACTGTCCTTTTTGGCCCCGAGCGGAGAAGGCATTCGGCGACAAGCGCGAATCCTCGAGTCGCGGGGCGTCTCTCCCACGGTTGCCCGGCCGAAGCCAGGGGCATCCCCCGGATTCTGCGATGATTGGACCGCGCGCACCCTCGCCCCACTCGCGGCGAGGGGGATGCCACCGCACAGGGCCGTGGCCAGCAAACCAGGTGCCACAGGCAAAACCCCCGAAATCAGTATTGATATCGCATTATTCGACGCGCGCCCAACGTTTTTTCCCCCTGTGACGCGGATGTTACCGTGCGACTGGAAACGTTTGCTAGAGGCTGGATGGCTGTTGGAAAAATGGGGTGGGATCATTTGTGGGTGGGGGTAATTGGCTAGGGCAGATGATCGCTTGATTGTTGAGAGTAAAAGGGACAAATGAGACCTGAAATGTAATGGATAATGTTAGCTATAAGTTTCATTTGGCCTAGTACGAGAGATGAGATTAAAATAGATGATGTTTAGGTACTAGAAACAGAGCATTTTGTTTCATGAACAGCATGTACATAGGTTTGGATGTTCGAAGAGAGGACCAGTTCAGGTGTTTTATTGTGAATCGTTCACGGGGAATGTGTATGAGAAAAATGTAATGTTGTGAAGAGGATAGCCTCAGATGTTTGAAGAGAGATGCAGGTTTGCGCATCTTGTTACCATACAGTTATAATTTATTCGGTGTGCAATTAAAATGAGCCATGGTTTCACAACCGTATGATAGTCAATTTTATTTTATAAAGAGAATGTAAGTCTAGATATCTGATGAAAGTATATGTTTCAGGTTTACGGTTGTATGGAACAGGATCAGAGGTTGTATCGAGCGTTAAAGTGGAAATTTTTGGAAAATGAAAATTGAACGTTGCATGGATATGTAATTAAGAGTCAGCTGGTATCGTGTAACGATTAGGTGTACAGAATTTCTCCTATGAAATTCATGCATTGTATACGTGTGGCGTGAAGCAAGCTTATGTGGCTCTGTATTAAGAGAAAGGGACGCAGAACAATTTTATCGTTTACATGATAAATTGGCATCGGGGTACACTCGTATGTCATCGGCATTGCTAAACCATTGAGTTTCTCCGAACCGAGTGCTTGTCCTTTATTCGCAAATTTTACTCCATTATTCCATTTCCCCTTGCAATATTTAGATATATTAAGTTGTGACCTATGGAATGTCTGATTTGCACTGATTCATATCTCCATGAATCTTGAAAAGGATTCGTTTACACATGTAAACATTTAAAAAATTAATATCACATAAGAAATAGAAGATCTTCAACATTAAAATGACGCATAATGATACATTCACAAAGATAAAAATATTCATATGTTTAATAGGAAGATTCACTAAATTGGTACAGCAAAATTGAACGTTTCATACACAATGTTACAATTTCTGCTCTTCTAATTAATAAAACTAATTAATAAAATAATTATAGAAAAATGTAGTATGTAGAAGAAATATTTATACAAATTCGTATTTGCCCTGATTCTTGTATCAATTGCAGTTAACAAAACCGACATACGGAAATCATACAACGAGCACGACTACGAAAAGAAAAAGAAAGGAAGCAGAGGGAAGAAAGAAGTTGTAAGAAGTGGAAAGCATGGAAGAACGACGTAAGAGAATTTCTCGAAAGTTGTATCCAGTTAACGCTCGTGCGGAGCATAATCACGAGTGGATACAGCCCTGAGGTCGTTTCAGCTCGGTGGAGATCGTGCAGCCTCGGCTTCGAATCCCTGTCAACCGGATCACAGGCGAAAGGGAGAGGGTAAAAGGCAGGGGCCACCCTTCGTCTCATCATCTTTTCGCGCTCATAGCCGGGCATATCTGCTCGGAGCCAGGCCTGTGCTCTCCTCTTCTCGGAGGAATCGCCTGGAAAAGCTCCGTTTTCCCTCGACCTACCCTCTCCACCCTCGTGTCGCCACCCCCCACCCTCGCCAACAAAGTCTCCCAATAACGTTAGCCTGCTCCGTTCCTTCTCCGTTCTGGAGCGACGTATTGATCGTCTCTCTGCTCTCCTAAAGCCGCGACCGGAGGAGCCTGACATCCGCTGAGGGAAACGAAGAATGGAGAGAAAACGCATCTTCGGAGAGAGAGAGAAAGAGAGAGAGATGTGAGGGGGTGGCTTCGATGAAACTGGCTCTGTACAGGCGTATCTTTGTCGAAACTGCCAGCAGGGAAAAAATAGAGGACCCACACTGCCAATGGAAACGGTCACGTCGTCAAGTGGTGCGCGTGCAAAAAGACCAAGGCCATCTGATGGTCCGAGGGTGGCAGAGAGGATAGTTCACCAACAGGAGGAAGAATTTGAGGTTCGATTAAAGCGGAAAGTATGGAACTCTGCTGGGATTGCAAGCAGAAGAAATTTCTTCAGAAGAAATTTCAACAGAGATCTGGAAATGATTATCTCATTGAGGAGCAGCGCTCTGTTGATACATTTTTATTTTCAATCGATTTAGATTAACTTTTTCCTTGCTTCAATGCTGTGGGTATAAAAGAGAATTGCGAGAGTTCGTTTAACATCTGTTCAGTTGTTATTTCCTTCGACTAGATTCTACTGTTTTAGGAAATTTATATATATTTTCGTTCGCTTGATCTCTGCACTCTTCTAATTATACGTTAAACACGTTAAAACACGAGAATTCTCTTTTATTTCGCAAAATGGAAGCAAGATTGAAGTATAAAAATTGGAAAAATGGACTACCAGAATGAAAAATGTATAGATAAAGGTTAAAATGGCAGGAAAAATAACGTTCTAATGGTTTCTAGTAGCCTGGTATGAAAAATAGAAAAGAATTGCCGAAACGATGTTAAATTCAGGCAAAGTAATTTCCAGCAATCGATATCCATCATCAACTTAAACTCTTTTATCGGATGATCTCCATTAACCTTCTAATTAACACTGACTACCTTCCATAAATCACCCTGCAAGCTTTTCCATCATCGTACCTACTCGAATGAAAATAAAAATGTTACCTGCTACATGGCGACACGATACCATACTATAAATACAGTGGTAGACAGTGTGAATTGTCACAAATATTCGACGGATGGCGAAAAACAAGTGGCCGGGAACACGAAAGCCGATAAGCCTTGGGACGACTTAACTCGATAAATCGGCGACACGTCGTTCGCCACGGCGTAACTTCATCCTCGTATCATACGTCACTCAACCAACATTCTGCCTGTCGTCCTCTACTCACGTGCAATACGTCTTCTGCGAGTTTACCCACGTATCGTTGCTTGTGAGGCCTCCGTGACGAAGCTTCTCTCTTCTTCTCTTCCTAACTTCTTCCTTGCACACCGGAAACATCGAACACACATCTTTTTTATCTTCACATTGTTCCATCGTATTTGTTGGTCTTTTGACGAAGAGAAAAGCGTCTTCTGAAATATGACGAGTAGAACACGTCTTCTTTACTTTCCACGCAACAAGAATTAACGATTACAATGTTCCTATGTATTTGGTTTATAACACCCAGTTATATTCGTCACATGGATTGTAGTTTTCATTCCATAAAGATAAAATGAATTTGTAGCAAAATTTACTTTGAATTCTATTATATATTAGATTTTTGAAATAAGAGAATAAACAGCCAGTGGAATATCAAAACAATATAGAAATTGAAGGATTGAGTCTTCTGTTGTTTGTAAGTAACTTCACATTTGTAGCTAATTTTAAAACGTTTCAAACTAAATAACTAATTCCACAAAGATAAAACGTATTTGTAGCAAAGTTTACTTTGAATTCTATTACATATTAGATTTTTGAAATAAGAGAATAAACAGCCAGTGAAATAACAAAACAACAGAGAAATTGAAAGATTGAGTCTTCTGTTGTTTGTAAGTAACTTCACGTTTGTAGCTAATTTTAAAACGTTTCAAACTAAATAACTAATTCCACAAAGATAAAACGTATTTATAACAAAGTTTACTTTGAATTCTATTACATATTAGATTTTTGAAATAAGAGAATAAACAGCCAGTGTTTAGTGAAATAACAAAACAACATAGAAATTGAAGGATTGAGTCTTCTGTTGTTTGTAAGTAACTTCACGTTTATAGCTAATCTTAAAACGTTTCAAACTAAATAACTAATTCCACAAAGACAAAATGTATTTGTAGCAAAGTTTACTTTGAATTCTATTATATATTAGATTTTTGAAATAAGAGAATAAACAGCCAGTGGAATATTAAAACAACAGAGAAATTGAAGGATTGATGATTCTTCTGTTGTTTATAAGTAACTTCACGTTTGTAGCTAATTTTAAAACGTTTCAAGCTAAATAACTAATTCCACAAAGACAAAATATACTTGTAACAAAGTTTACTTTGAATTCTATTATATATTCCATTTTTTAGATAAGAGAGTAAACAGCCAGTGTTTAGTGAAATATCAATGAACAATACAAAAGGTGAAGAATTAAGTCTCAAGTCATCTGTTGTGTCTGTAAGTAACTTGTACCAATAAAAGTAATTATCATGGTGTACTTTATCTAACAAACTTCATGAAAAATGAGTACATATATTCTAAGATACAAGTAAAAGTAAATAAAATCTGGAATCTAATTTTGGTAAAGTTTGGTACAAAGAAGATGAAGAAATCCAAGGACACACTTGACACCTAATTGGAAGGATTAAATACAACAATTCTTTGGACTTGAAAATAATTTTAAGTAGACCTTGCAAAGCACGGTATTAATTACTAAAGTACAATCTATTTGATAGAAACCTTACATTCATTGTATCTATATTCGAAATGGAATGGAAAAAGTAACAAAGCAATTTTCGGCCGCCATGTTTCAGCGATGGCAGAGAAGAAACGTTAGCGCTCGGGTAGTGGATGCATCATACATTAAACGCGGCTTCGTTGAAATTACGATCGGTTTATGACCAACAAAAATATGTAGAACGAACGCACGTAGCACAGGGAAAATGTATCCCAAGCAGGGTCTCCCGCTCCCAGACGTCGTTTACGACCGACCCGTATCCGTGGTTAACACAGCGACTACATATTTATTGATTAATTCACGCCAACTCATCAGCATACAGCGCAATTTCGACGTGGCCGACAAATAGCGGAGGATGTTTCGTAGCATGAAAAGCCGAGGACAAAGATCGATAGCGTGCGTTCTGTCTGAGAAAAATAACATTTATTTTGCTTGCAATATACGTCAGTGATTAGGGCAACTATAGGATAATCGCTTATAGACAAAAATTAGTTATGCAATTTTGTTGAAGATATTCGAATTTTGTATATGAAATTTGATAGAGTTAGTCATAAAATGTTAGTCCTTTAAGGTATGAGAAAATTAAGAAGCAAATTGTCCTTACCTTATCAATTCTACAGCACTATATAAAATAGAAATATCGAATTTTAGAATTGTTCACTAATTATCTGAATTCTATAATTGTCTTAAAAGAAATTTAATTCGGTAAAAATGATACCTATAGAATATTAGAATTACCTAAGAGGTGAAAGAACTTGAAAGTGAATTCTCTTAAAGGATTCTTCTCTGTTAGATATTTTGAAAAAATATTACAAACTGTACGAGAAATATTCTAAAGTAAAATTTACCTGTCATCAAAGATTTTCGCAATTTTCTTCTTTCCAAGGTCCTGCGTATCAACCCCATGGAAATTTTTCTTGGAAGACTCTCCGACAGACTATGGCAACGCTGTTCGCTACCGAATTCCATTTTCTGTCACGAAGAAATCTTCGAATTTGATCAACGATTACGTAGATACAGGAAGAGAGAAGAAGGTCGTGCACGCTATTTCCGTCGATCTTCGCTCAAACACACGATGCTTGCAAGAGGTGCTGTCTTCGACTGGCATCGAGTATCGTATATCGTGGAATGCTTCAAGAAGGAAGGAACGTCCGGGCTCCGTGTGTTGAATAATAAATCCCGATCGCCGGTCGATTTCCTTTTCCATACACCGACCAACACCGCGATTCGCATTCGTGGCTCGCTGCCCTTTTGAATCTCGGATCGAGTACGCCATAAAAGAATCGGCTCGCTTCCCGTCGCCTGTGTTCTTCGCGATCGATGGGTCCGTTGCATGGATGGATTATGTCATCCACGGCATTTCGATCCACTATGGAATCTTCCTGTTGATCGACGATCAAAAGGGAGTGGCCTGGAAATTTCAGAGAACAATCTGTTAAATTATTTATTTGGCAGTTTAGGTGGATGAATTGTAGGAGTAGCATATGCTCAGAGTACGCCAGATCTCGATTTATAGGTGAAGTAGTGTTTTGAAATATTCATTTAGTCTACGATGAATTTTGGCAGTGAGATATGTGAAGAATTTTCTATGCTTTGTCGTGTATAGATGAAATTGCTTTTTGCAATTGTGATTGACAGAGAAGCTTCTGGACTTGGAGTAATTTCATCTTATTTCTTGTATTTGAAATGGTGGAATTATATGACTGAAAGAGTAGGGTGTATAGGATAGAAAGTTTGAATAAAATACAGTTTATAAAGTGATGCCAGCTACTTTAAAATGTAACTGTTACTTTGCCTAGAACTCTGCAATATTAAAAAGAAAGGAAGAGAAAGGAAGGGATAATTGTATTACCTGTAAGTTTTCTTTCAACATGAAGTTACTGAAAAATAATTTCCATATATTTCTAATATTGTCTTTTAATATGTTTCTGTGCTTAAGAATTTTCTATGCTTTGTCGTGTATAGATAAAGTTGCCTTTTGCGGTTGTGATTGACAGAGAAGCTTCTGGACTTGGAGTAATTTCATCTTATTTCTTTATATATTTAAATGGTAGATTATATTTAAAATGGTGGAATTATATGATTGAAAGAGTAGGCTGTATAGGATAGAAAGTTTGAATAAAATACAGTTTATAAAGTGATGCCAGCTACTTTAAAATGTAACTGTTACTTTGCCTAGAACTCTGCAATATTAAAAAGAAAGGAAGAGAAAGGAAGGGATAATTGTATTACCTGGAAGTTTTCTTTCAACATGAAGTTACTGAAAAATAATTTCCATATATTTCTAATATTTGTCTTTTGATATGTTTCTATGCTTAAGAATTTTCTATGCTTTGTCGTGTATAGATGAAATTGCTTTTTGCAGTTGTGATTGACAGAGAAGCTTCTGGAGTTGGAGTAATTTCATCTTATTTCTTGTATTTAAAATGGTGGAATTATATGATTGAAAGAGTAGGGTGTATAGGATAGAAAGTTTGAATAAAACAGAGTTTATAAAGTGATACCTTAAAATGTAACTGTTTGAGTAGAACTCTGCAATATTAAAAAGAAAGGAAGAGAAATGAAGCGAATAAGCATTAACTGTAAGTTTTCTTTTAACATGAAGTTACTATAATATTGTCTTCTAATATTACAATAATCAAATTCAGAATTAAGATACAACTGGCAGGAACATCCCTGAAAATGTACTCATAGCCAACTAAGACAAACAATTTTTAAATTTAAGAAGAAAAATTTCATAACAAAAGGCGTAGATGTATGAAAGAAAGAAGAAGAAGGAAGATTGCTGAAATATTGAAAGAACAGACACTTTATTCGGTTCACGGCAAAAATTCCCTGAAACTCCATAATAAACGTGCAACGCCCTAAAACGCGATATCCAGACGGAAAAGGAGAAATCGAGCTCTCAGCCGATAATTTAACGGAGCAAACAAATTGCACGCGGGCAGCTTCGAATAAAACACAAGTCGGTTGCAGCGGAAGCTTAAACGACTGGGCTAATGTTATTGAGATGAATCCGAAAGCCAGATGGGCGGGTTAGAATCCCCCTCCACTGCAGACAAGGAATCGCGATGCCGGGCATTTCCAAGCAAAATTTTACCTTCCACTCTGGTCGTTCTATTCGTTTGAAAAATGCCCTCCGTCGAGAATTCAATTGCGCCTCTGCAAACGTACATTATACTAACTGCAGCCTGATTAACCACGTCCTTATCGATGTTTTCATTCGACAATTCTTAAGACACCGATAGATAGACATCTTCAAACGAGCATACCTATATCGTTTATAATGATTGGAAAATGTATTTGCATATCATAATATATTTAGTATTGATATTAATATTATATTAGGATTTTTATTAGTATCTATTTATTATAATTAGCATGTATTACAGTATTTATATCAGTATTTATTATAACATTTTATAACGTACTGATTAATTAACAGGGTTGATTTCTATTAATCAATTAATAATTAATTAGACAGATACATGAAATTTCATGTAGTTTAAGGTATATATTTATTATAATTAGTATGTATTATAGTATTTATATCAGTATTTATTATAACATTTTATAACTTGGTTTTTATTACTCAATAAATAATTAATTAGACACAAGTACATGAAATTTCGCGAAATTTAAGATCACTGTCAGATGACTACAAAAATTGGATAATTTGAAAATGAAATACATAAGGTGTGTGTAATACCTTTTGTAACTACTGGTACTTTTATGGGAAATTTTGAAAAAATTTGTATGGTCATAGATACAGGGTTTTGGTAGTTGCAGTAGCATCAACCAAAGATATTATACTGAATTTAACGTTAATTTCTTGCAACAGGGCTCGGTAAATGTTACAATAGCTCCTAATTGCCTTCCTGGCGGTTTTATGGATGCCCTTGAATAAATACAAGCTCTTTAACAGTTAGGTTTAATTCGTTCAATTTTCACCTTTTACGAGCACCTAGTATCCTAGCCTTTTGTAATTAGATTAGATTGGTTAACTAACATTAACAACCCAAGCGGAATTTTAATTTCCTCTCTGTTACAAATTTTTAGTTCATAGAAACAACTTTCTGAAAAGTGGTATATAAGTAACAAACAGTAAACGTTTTAGCCAGTTTTAACAGCAAAGGATTCTTTACAAGTAAATAAGTCTACTTACTACAGAAATAAACATTGTTCCAACAGACTATAATATTCAACAAAGGTGTCAAGCAACCATTGGAAACGATTTTATTAAATTACTTCAATAGTTATTTACACTGACAGCCATAGATAGCGACACACCTACTTAAATAATAACAACCATAGCAAATTTTAATGTTTACATTGCACACAAATAATTAAATGAACTTGTGATGAAACAATTATGAGATAAAACACACAGCCATAGATACAGAAGCACCTACTTAAGTAATAACAACTATACCAAATTTTAATATTCACATTACACACAAATAACTAAATGAACTGACGATGAAAGAATTATGAAACAAAATCAGTAGAATCATCCACTTTGTACAACATATCACATCCTATGCAAACGCAATACCTGCATATCCCAATACTAACGGTGTGCATCAAATAAAATCACGAAAACTCTACATGCAAACATTTACAGCATCCATTTGGACGTGGAAGGAAAAGTTCGAAAAACACACTTCATCAATCGGAACAAACAAGCGAAATCCAACCCAAACCAGCTTCCGTCACGCTCACATCTGGATATCGAGTACTTTTTCCGTGCACAGCTGACCGGTTAATCCGAATTTCCGCGTGCGAGCGTTCGCGAGGAGAGTTGCATTAAGCGAGACCATAAATCATGGTCGCCCAGAAGAATGGAGGGAAGTTGGAATCTGAGTGACGTCTAGTCAGAGAGCTCCTTGTCGTCGTTCCCGGTGTCCAAGTGTTCGCCGACGGTTACGAAGAGGAGGGTTTACAGGGAAACGCGGAGGGTTCCTTCGAGGACGTTGACGCGGGTCTCGCGGGGCATTTTTGCGGACGAAAGGTCCACCCTATCTGAAAGCCGACGTAACAGGAGATTCCGCTTTTCCACCGACCTTCCCATTTTATCCTTTGTCCTTCATTTTTCCCTGTTTTCCCCTTCCCACCCTCTATGTTGGCGTCCCTTATTTCGCGGCCTCGAATCGAGAACCTAATATCGCGCGACAGACGTTCAAACTGGTGGAGATAGCGAGCGTACGCCAGGAAATCTCTTTACGTTCGAGGAATCAAGAGAAAGAAAAAGATTTTTCAGGGTAAACGATTTGTAAGGCGCCGAGGATAAGGCGTGAGGCGAATGTTGGAATATTCTATTATTGTAGATTTTATGTTTGAACATTGGGAAACGTATTGCCTGAGGATACTTTGGGAACTCGGAAATTCTGGAATTTTGATGTTTAGGAATTGCGAAAATTCCTACACTCGGTGGTTGAAAATTGGGAAAATCTACGAATATGACGTTTCCAGACTTTGGAAGTTTGGAGATTTGGAGGTTGGAAATTTCAAACACTTGACAACTTGACAATTGGAAATTTCGAAATTTGTATTTTTCATTGTGGTGAATTTCGGCAGTTCGAAAATTTGTTTGGAGATTTGGAGGTTAGAAATTTCAAACACTTGACAACTTGACTTGACTTGATAATTGAAAATTTCGAAATTTGAATTTCGGCAGTTCGAAAATTTGTTTGGAGATTTGGACGTTGGAAATTTCAAAGACTTGACAATTGGAAATTTCGAAATTTGAAATTTTCACTGTGGGGAATTTCGGCAGTTTGAAAATTTGTTTGGAGATTTGGAAGTTAGAAATTTCAAATACTTGACAATTGGAAATTTCGAAATTTGAAATTTTCACTGTGGGGAATTTCGGCAGTTTGAAAATTTGTTTGGAGATTTGGAGGTTGGAAATTTCAAACACTTGACAATTTGACAATTGGAAATTTCGAAATTTGAATTTTTCATTGTGGTGAATTTCGGCAGTTCGAAAATTTGTTTGGAGATTTGAAGCTTGGAAATTTCAAACACTTGACAACTTGACTTGACAATTGGAAATTTCGAAATTTGAATTTCGGCAGTTCGAAAATTTGTTTGGAGATTTGGAGGTTGGAAATTTCAAACACTTGACAATTGGAAATTTCGAAATTTGAAATTTTCACTGTGGGGAATTTCGGCAGTTTGAAAATTTGTTTGGAGATTTGGAAGTTAGAAATTTCAAATACTTGACAACTTGACAATTGAAAATTTCGAAATTTGAAATTTTCATTGAAATTTCCACAGTTCGAAAATTTGTTTGGAGATTTGAAGCTTCGAAATTTCAAACACTTGACAACTTGACTTGACTTGACAATTGGAAATTTCGAAATTTGAAATTTTCATTGGAATTTCCACAGTTCGAAAATTTGTTTGGAGATTTGAAGCTTGGAAATTTCAAACACTTGACAACTTGACTTGACTTGATAATTGAAAATTTCGAAATTTGAATTTCGGCAGTTCGAAAATTTGTTTGGAGATTTGGAGGTTAGAAATTTCAAACACTTGACAATTGGAAATTTCGAAATTTGAAATTTTCACTGTGGGGAATTTCGGCAGTTTGAAAATTTGTTTGGAGATTTGGAAGTTAGAAATTTCAAATACTTGATAACTTGACAATTGAAAATTTCGAAATTTGAAATTTTCATTGAAATTTCCACAGTTCGAAAATTTGTTTGGAGATTTGAAGCTTCGAAATTTCAAACACTTGACAACTTGACTTGACTTGACAATTGGAAATTTCGAAATTTGAAATTTTCACTGGAATTTCCAGTTCGAAAATTTGTTATCTAAAAAATTCAAGAATTTGATAGCTAATAAATTAAACAATTTCCTCGCTAGTCTGTTAAAAGATTTATGGAATCCACAGTTTAAAATTAAAATTCCTCCAATTTTCTAAATTATCTTCCATTTATTTCGTAATTAATAATCTTCCGATTAACATCACACGGTACACGTATTTGCCGATAGATAACCGAGATAATCAATCTATTAAAATTCTTCCGATAGTTTCAAAATATAGAAACCGTAAACTCGAGGAAGATCTAAAAACAAAGTTCATTTCCATCGGTGGAAGTATCTCTATCGGTAAAAATGATCTCGTTCAGACACGGCAAGGGCAACAATATTGAGGCTCGATAATACTTGCTGCTAGACGCGGGGGTATAACGGAAGAAGACAATCATTTGTCAGGCTGAAGTGGACGCGAATGCGAACACGTTATCGCGGCTTTCTCCTGGTAATCTATCGCGTGTTCTTTAACAGAAAGAGATTTCTAGCGAAACGAAACTGACAATACGAATTCGTGTAGCATCAGCCGGGAAAGATTTCTGAAAGACGATGAATTTTTTACTGGGCGTGTCTCTCTAGTACATTTATCATATCTTGATACGACAAATAAATATCGAAAAAAACTGTAGCTTTTCTATCCTTATCCATAATTCTGTGAGATATTTTTCAATAATATTTATTTATTTATTTCTGTATATCTTCGATTAGTACGAAGATTGTTTACAAATCGGAACGATTTACAAACGATCCAATCTTACAGCTTGTTTATATCAGCTTGGAAACTAATTTAATAAAACCTATTCACGCGGAAAGTTTGAGAGTGTGGGTGGCGTGTGATTTTAATTAAAAAACTGGATGTTCGTCCTGGGACGACGCGGCGGAGTCGAGAGAGGGGGAAATATCTGTTTCGCCACACCGTTGCCAGGTCTCTCAATGTTTCAAATTAAACCCAGCAATAATTTCTAATAAGCATCCACCACGAAGAGCTTCGAATTCTTCATTAAAATTCTTTCAGAAATAGGAAAATCCAGAAAATAGAAACAAAATAATGTACGTTCATTTTGCTTTCTCAAACAAACACGAAATCGAATATTCATCAACCGAGATCGGCTAGCACGATCTATAAGTCAGCCTAAAATTATTGGAATCTCGAGATGCCTAGGATAAAAAAACGAGCAGTTCGTTTAACTGGCCACTCCATCCCCAACGAATTTATTTATCCAACCGGTTAAAGAGACGAACAGAAAGCGCGACACGTACGCGTTAAAAATAACTTTCATCGAACAACCTCTATTTCTCAGCACGAAAAAGAAAAAAAAAGAAACGAAGAAATCTGTGACAGTACTAAAAATGGCAAAAAATAGGTTAATTTCACTCATAGAAAGAAGCTTGCTTGGTCGTTCGATTTTCGACAAGCATTCGAGAATCGTCGACATGGTGCTGCACTCTGTGCCACCGACAAATTCATTTATCCTAACCTGCTTGCAAAAAGGATAAATAAAAACCGCGATATATCTCGTACATATCTAGCCACTCCCTGTTATTTACATATTCTTTACATATCTGGACAGACGTATATGCGATCCACGTAGCGGGACGCAAGTCTACGTTTCTATGTGCGTTTATACACACACAGGAAATGTGTGTACATCGTAGAGTATACATAGGGAGATATATATATATATACAGATAGATATGTAGCTGTGAAGGTACACGAATACAGAAGAGGCAGGTTTCTGTAAGTAGCTAAGCAGAAAGTGTACATAGGTATAGGCGGAGACGAGGGGTTGGCAGGCAGTCCAAAGCATCGAAAGGGGGTTGGAACGTGGTGGCAGTTGGTGGAAAAAGGGGAAGGGGAAGTTGCGATTCCATCTGCCAGCCTGTCATTCTGATACTACGTAGAATGTCGGCTGTTGGCGGAGACGATCAATACATTGCAATCTATATAAAATGGCTGCAGTATCTGGAGCGTCGTGAATAAAACGCGGCTGTTCTATCTTGCTCTTTCACCCTCCCCCTCTCTTTCACTCTTCCTATCTCTCTTCATTTCGTCGTCATCGAAACGAAAACCTACATATCCGCACAGTGTCTTGGGTATCGAGCGATTTTTTTCCCTTTCTTCGCGAGCAAAAGGAGTTTCGAAAGAAGTGGAATCTGAAGATAATGTTCCTTTCTTTCTTGTATTTTCTCGTATTTTAATTCCGAATGGAAATCATATGCGATTGAGATTATGAATTTTGTCTAATCTTAGTTACGTATATTCGAGAGACAGTCTTAATGCACGATAAGTAACGATTTAGAATTTTATTTATAAACGAGAAATAATTTAACAAAGAATATAATAAATGTCGATGATAGTGATAGCAAAGGGAATGTATAATAAATGGTTAGTAACTGTTTTATGAATCAAGCGACTAAAATAGAGAGGAAATCTTTGAGAAAGAGTTTTGATAAGAACTGTACAGAGACGTAACCTTTCGATTACGTGCAAAGGGATGGCAGCGTCTCTCTTCGTGGATTTTTTCTTTATGTAGATGCGAAAGAAACGAATTAAGAATGAAAAATAATTGATCGTTCTGATGGACAATTGTTAGAATAAAAACATGCAGAATATTTAAAATGAAATATGAAGTTTCCGTATTAACGCTTTTGTTACGGAAAGACGTAGAAAAAAGGAAGCACGCGATGTGAATCAACATCGTGGCTCCACCTCGCAGATCCTTGGAGATTTAATACCGTTCGAGAGGTCACCGATAGGTGGTGTCAGCCATGTTATTTGTCTGTTTCACTTGGCGATTTTAGACGAATAAAAAATTGACAGGATAGGATAAAAATATTTTCATCTCGTCTTTTAACTACCCCGGAGGACGATACAAAAATTATTTACTTTTTCTGGAACGCTCTATATGTGATTTTTAATTCAGGGAAAAATATTTCATTAGTTCAGTCGATTATACTCGTCGATAATAAACGAAAGTAACGAATCTGTCAAATCAAACTATTTATATAAACAAATCAAATTACTTATATATGCGCGTTTATTAAACTCTGGTATTTATCCAACAATTATAGCAATGAAACTTTAATTAATCGATTACGCTAACAGCCGAATATTTTCAGGAAATTTAGAAGCGCTGCGATCAGTACGTGCCATCGATCAAACATTTACGCCATGATTAAGAGAAAAAACAAGCAATTATAAACATCTATCAAACCGACTATCAAATACCAATATACAGCGATACACTTCATTTCATTCGAAACAAACAAATTACGGTATCGACGGTACATAACTAAGAACGCAGAACGTTAATTTCTCTTTTAATGATATTTTTACATTGCCATATATAATCCATGTTGTAGTACTTACTTTGATAATGGAAAAAGTGGAAGGATCCATTCGACATGCACGTTGTTGCATTCGCGTGTGGCGGCGACACCGAGCAATCTAAGGGCGATTCGCACGGTGCGACGGGAGCAACGACTCGCGATTAACGGCGAGTTTGGTTGAGCCAAGAGAAAGCAAGGAAATCCACGGCCACGAAAGAAACGAGACTCGAGAGTCGATGGACCGACTGCACGGGGTCCAGGTCGACGTAGAACTAACCCGGGTTTCGGGCAATAAAGGGGATC
The DNA here is from genome assembly GCF_910591885.1 of Bombus terrestris. Lineage (NCBI taxonomy): Eukaryota > Metazoa > Arthropoda > Insecta > Hymenoptera > Apidae > Bombus > Bombus terrestris. The sequence goes on from NC_063286.1 coordinate 3,364,669, forward strand.
ATTTTGAATCTGTGTGCTGAAATTTATGGTCCCCCACCAGCCTATGCCTGACTATAGGGCCGCGCAGTAAAGGACGGCTATTAATTTTACGTTTGTCGTGGCGAACGATTCCAGCTCCGAAGGACTTCTCTCTTCCACTGCCAAAAGATTGAACGTTCCAACAAATGTAAATTTAAGCATCGTTGCCGGGAAAAGTTCCACTGAAACTTAATATAATCATCGATCAATGAAATCATAAGGGTACTTTCATACGTGTATAAAGGGTGATCAAGTTCTAGCTCCTTAACACCGGGCAGATCAATCAAAATGATTTATTAACAAACTAGAAAACGTACCCTTTCTATAAATACAACTATTTTATACTAACCTTCTTAACTAATTTATCTAACCTTCTCCAAATAGATTTTTCTTTTAATAATAAATGCCAAGATGTAACAGTACCGTCTAATGCACTGGAATTTGAAGAAACTGAATACAATATGATTTTTGTAAGGAAACAGTTCCAATTAGAATAAACTTGACTTAGAATAAACCACAACAATACAGCAGTTGTTCTAATAAACAAATTATGTTTCTCATAGAAAATCCTTTGACGATTTAAAAAGGACGTTTACTTCATAAAACCAAACGAACCACTTCTACAGTTTTAACAACCAATTGTCCAAATTGTTCCATCGTTGTCCAATTGTTGTATTCTTATTTTCAATGCCAAATCCACGTGGCCGTACCATCGACGTGATGATCCACTGTTCTTCCAATTCCAAGCTCTCTTGCTTTCTCAACAAACAAATTCTGTTAACAAAGAAACCATCACTGAGGTCGTCGTAAACTTGTTGGTAACTAAAGGATACGCGGATCAAGACGCGCACGCGTGCATCACCACGTATTACTGATCCTGGAGCACGCGGTCAAGGCTCGAGATGACGGAGTCTGGATCGCAGGTGATGTTGGCCGGTCGCCGATCACCGAGGTTATGCTGCAGGGAAACGCAGAAGGGTAGTATCGCGGGGAAATGATTTATGACTTTGGGGACCAGGTAGGGCGCCATTCAGCATCAGCTTCCTTCTCTTCTTCCATCGTCCTTCCTCTCGGCTTCCCCTTCTGCATTAGACGGCTTCTCCCGTGTCAATGCGTTTTCAGTTCGCCTATTTGCGCAATACGAGCAAGATCCGACGGCTACAGCATCAACTTTCCACGAGTTCGCGAACGACCACGTGGATCCTCCTTAGCGACGGATGAAGAATCGTCAGTGACGATTCGTTCATTCGCTGTTGCTTGAAAACTGGTCGACATCGGTTCGACCATGGTTTTGAATTTGTGGCGCGTTACCTCTTGTTTCCTGTGGCTTTTAAATGAAGCAGCATCTGAGGGTCCGAGCAAGACGAAGAGGTTTCAGGAAGTAGATTCTGAATTTATCGAGGTAAAGTTAGAAGACACTCTATTGTCCTGTGTCTTATGTAGAATCGATACATTGAGAAGAACTTTCGCATTCTCGTTCATTGAATTGACATGTTTACAGTAGAACTTCGTTTATATGACTTCTATTTATCTGAAGTAAATTTCAGTGAACGTTCAATTGCATTCATTAAAAAAAAGTTCATTAAATTCAACTGTTTGTTTTGTTAATTAAATTTACATGTATAAGCTTCATCTATTGATTCATCAGTTTGTCTACTGATAGGTTCATATAAACAGAGTGCTACCATAATTGTACTAAACCTGAGCAGGCAAATTTTGTATATAAATTCCGAATCACAGTTGTCAAAAGAGTGCCTTGCCTGGCGAGAAATCAAGAAAAAGGAACAGCCCATCATTTTTCACCAGCGACCATGACAAGCATCTCCATCCTTGCCAGCTTCCTTTATTTCCCAATATCTTTCCCCCTCTTTGTCAGCGTGGCTCTTAGCCCGATTTCTTTTTCGCCACGGTCACACTCGTGTTATTAGATCAACGAGATTTTATTAAAACCGCTGGTATGGCGCGCTGTTGCGGAAGGAGCAGCATTTCGTCGAGTCTGCTCGCTTATTGCATGCAAAGTGAAAAACTTGCTCATCGAGTTCACCATTATTACACGGTCTCGCGTGTGCGTAGCTTTCCTGATGATCCCCTCCACCTGATCCGCCCCTTTATTCCTCTTCGAACTTGTTCTTAGACGGACAGGACAGTCGGACGTCGCGCGTTACAAATTAAGTTACATAAATCCAGCGCGGCTACCCCTGCATTATGCATCGCGACCGCGATTCCCGAAGGCTAATTCCCTTGGCTCGCCAGGTAGAACAGCGTGCACATCTTCTTTTTGCCTTGTACGCCAAGCGGATTGGGATTCGAGCGGAATTGGCCGCGTTCGCGCCGCTCGAATTGCCTTTTTTGCTACTGGCCAACCGCTCTTTCGGATATTCGGAGCTGGACACTGACAACCGGCAGCGCGGTTCCAGTGTCCATTTCGACGCGAAGAAACGCGTGTTTCACCTTTTTAGCGGTAGGTTTAATTGTCTGCAGCACGCGTGTAAATAGGAGTGGAGAGAGGAACCTGTTAGGGATTGGAAATTTATTTCAATTTCTTTTTCTTTCATTGGAAAATCTCGTTTTAATTCTCACCTGACGAAGGCTGCGTGTCGTTATTTTAAGATTGATACGAGGATCGCAGGAAAACACGTGATCGAGGTATTTTTGTTCATTTTCTTACCACTTAATCTTACTTTGTAATCAAACAGGAATATTGTAATATGAATTGTGATTGGGGTTAGGTACAGCTGAAATTTGGTAAAAGTCAGAAATAACTGATAAATAATAAAACTGTTAAAACAAAATATTAAGTTGTCCAGAAAGTGTTTTTCTTTTACAGCGATGCATCTTTATACAAACAAGAAACCTAACCTGTCGAACGTTCTGGTCTTTATTTTGATAGAACAGAGTGGATCATACGTAATTCGATAAAATAATATAAAACGGAAAATGTTGCGCATCCATTATTTTCTTATAAAACGAAAGAAACTTTTCGGACGACCTAATACATTTTTCACAGTATTTTACAACAAACAAAGTACTTTAACCTCCTTCGATATTTGAATATCACGATAAACAATACATTCAAAACGTAACACAAGAATATAGCGTTATTTCTGTATTTAGAGGTAGCGTCACAATAGCTATTTATTCCTCGGATAAATCTATCACACCGTTCTGAGCTGAATCCTTATTGCACTTTCTCATATGGCTAGGGATAAAACAAAAGAATATCTTGAACCTATCGATTGAATCTATCGATTATATCTAGAACTATCTTCTAGTTACTATTTATTGTAACTAGCGCATCTGCATATAGATGGCGAGTGCGAACTCACATTGTCATTTTCAACATATAACGTAAAAATGAATAAATTTCAATAATACAGTTGATCCAGCTTCCGTCATCTGAGAATAAATTAAATAACGCATGTGTATATAAGATTTGAAATCACATTATTTACAATACCTTACTATTTATATTTTACTACTTTTTCAACATCAAAACAAATTTGCTCGATGCGTTCTTTAAAATTACGTCAAGCCGAACTGTGAAAACTTTCTTCGAGGCAGTTACGTTAAAGTCGACCCGAATATCAAGAAGCTGCGATTAAAAGGAGACGGAATCGTGGCTGGTGAATTGCTGGAGAAAATGGTATTCCAGGCTGGTACATCGACCGGCTACGATGCACTGGAATCGCCAAGGAAACGAAAAAAAGAGGCGGCGGGAAATGAGGGAAAAGACAGACGCGGTGTCAAGGTGGCGGGCAGCGGCAGGCAGCAGCAGCAGCAGCAGCTACCCCGAACGATCATCAATCATCAAGAGCGAGACAATCGAATAGCGCAGCCAACCGGCGAACAGCTGTCGCTTCGTTGAGCTCTAACCGTACACGTTACACGCTGCCAGCGTGTTTTCTGAAAAGTCCCGCAACGGGAAAATATCGTGTTCTGCGGCTTTCTTTCTCCTTGTTCATCGTCAGATATATTAATCACGATCTTTATCGAATCCCGAGACCATTCTGATATCATCGAGAAAGGATTGAGTGGAGAACTGAAAGAAATATGGAACTCATAAAGGGTTAGGATTAAATAACGAGTTGTGGAGAAAATATCGCATGTAAAATGGAAGACAGATTGTCTAGTAGAAAACAAATATACTGGATGATATGAAATAAAAATCAGTAATGTGATATTATCGATAAAGAAGAAATTGACATATTAGGTTAGCAATTAAGTTGGCACTTAGTTGCCAACCCAATAAAAAAATATCGTATATAAAATATAAGACAGCTTGGCTATTCGAGAATAAAAATACAAGTGGTGAAGCAGAAATATGATTACCGTGATATTGTGAGAATGAATTTATAGAGAAACGAAAGAAATATGCTTATAAGTTTGTAAGCAGTTGACTAAATAACCATTTAAAGAGAAACATCATATGCAAAGTATAGAAGAGTTTGACTATTGGAAAATAGAAATAGTACTGCAGAAATGTTTAGTCGATTTATCTAATAAAGGAGGAGGAAATATTTCATAAGTGGGAGGAAGTGTCACGCACGGTCCGCATTTCAAGGAGGCCTCCGATCCTCTTCGCATCATATTGTAACGCCACCATCAGATTTCAGCGCCATCCCCGCGCGCTATATTGCCTGCTACGTTTCATAAATAACTCTCATATTACGAAAGAATACAATTTCAATATTACATCCGATGGATACGCCAATATTGCTCGGACCCATGATAGATAGACGAGCGTTATTGTCTTTAGAAAAACATAACCATTTATTTTAGAAATCTAGAATAATACTGAAATCGTGGAACGATATTTCGTCGCTAACACGGCGCGCCAGATAAATCTGCGCGCTCTGATCACGCTCGTAAAAATTGAGCAAATTATTTTTTAAATTTTATTGCGCAATTTTTTCGATATTATCGAAATATTATTTGGCTCGTTCTTTCCCTTCTTTCGTTATTTATAAGGACGATTAAAGATTTTTCATTTGAAAGAGGCTTATTAAGGAATCCTTGCGAGATGGGATGAAAGCGCGGGAATTCCGAATGCAATTTTCACTCGAGGGACAAATGCTTACGAATGTTCGTGGAAAATTCGACGAAAAGGGGAAAGTGGAATGATAGGTGTCTGTGGGACAGAGCGAAAATATGAACGCGGGAACCAAAATTATATTAATAACGCCGTGCTTTCATCCCTCGAACTGACGCGGTGACGTCTCCGTCGCCTTTTAATTAAATTTTCGTGCGTTTTATACCGCTTGTCGCGATGTCACGCTGTTATTTTTCCTCCACTTCCAAAGAAACTTCTGAGATGGACGCTTAATGCGGATCTTTTGTCGCGTTTATTTTTTGCAACGAAGAGAAGAACGGAATTGCATTAACATTTCATTAATGTGTTTTTGGTGGCTGGTTCATCTAGGAACAATAGGGAAAACTAGGAAAAACTCGAAGTTTTCTATGAATCTAATGCTGGTAAGGTAGATTTCTTGGCTGGATCTTAAGTGGGAAAAGACCCGTTAGTACAAGATTGTCCATGATAGGTGGCGTATAAGATACTTTTGTATCCTCTTAATTTCTTACGTCATTTTTGAAATAGTAATTCCTTGGATTTTGCTCGATTTCAAGCAATTATAGCTATTTCGGAAAACTGTTAATCTTCCAAGTAACATTACTCGATAGTGGAGTGATTTTATGATTAAACGTGATTAACACAGAATTATAAATTTAGTTCTCGGCATCTTTCTAATGATATACAAGATATTTCGCAAAATTATAAATTTACCTCTCGACATTTCTGTTGTTATAGTACAAAATGTTAACCTCAAAGAAATTCTGATACAGACGAAGAACTATAAACGACCAAACAAGACTCGCCTCCAAATTTGCCAAGACATCTCAACATATTCAATATCGAGACACTTCTCACCCACTATAAAGAAACTTTAAGAAAGAGAAAAGAGAGAAAGACAAAGAAAAAGTAAAATCACGAAGCTGAAAGCATATTAATAAATCTTACAAGGGCTATCTCTTAAAGTTCATCCCCCGTTACATTCTCCCGAAACATTAAAGGGGAACGAAAATGAGCAAAAATCTGAAGAATCAATCGAAACGTCTCTCGATAGTGTTGGAATTTTTCGATTGTCCGAAAAAGAAAAAGAAGTTAAAAAGTGAAAAAGTTACACCTCCAAATTCCTTCCGCGTGTGTTCACATTTTTAACGTTAATACAGTTTGCAATGAAGAAGCGAGGGTGTTGCTCCAAGATTGATATCTTCGTAACACGATTATCAGCGAAGGCGTAGACGTAGCCAGTCAAAAGTAGCAAGCAGAGACGGGAGGGTTGTCACCCTTGTCTCTCCCCGAGCAGCGTGAGAAGCCAGCCATCTTGAATGATGTATGGCGCCGGTTACGAGGTCGACTGAGCGGCCATCACTCAACGCTGAGCTCCACGGCTTTTGGGGACACGCGTCCTCGGGACTCTCGTTCTGTCCGCTCCTCTCTGGCCTTCTGTCTGTCGATGTTCACGGTAACTGTGACTTTGTCTAACTCTTTGCCAAACTCATTCATTTTTTGTTCCCCGCTTCCGTTTCTTTTTTCCTTTCTTTTCCTTGATAAATCGATATCGTATTTGGTTGGCAACTATGTGATTGCGGATTTTGTCGTTATCACCTAATGACAATATCCGCAATCACTTAGTTGCCAACCTAATATTTCGCAGAATTTTCAGCCTAGACGATTCAAAGAACATTTGTTTTGAAATGAGCAAAATTGAATAATATATCTGACGAAGATTATAGTTATAATGGAGATGTCCATGCAGGTAAAATGTTTCTATTATTAATTTTACGATAAAAGTAAATTAAAACGAGGAAGAATTACATGTTCGTTCGATAAAAAATTAACAATTCATTGTTATTAAAAACTTAAAGATTGCTAAAACATAATAAAATTATATTAAATAAATTAAAATTAATATTAATATTAATATTAATATAATATTATATAATATTATATAATATTAATATTATATAATATATTATAATATTATATTTTAATATTATATAATATTATATTATATAATATTAATATTAATATTATTATATAATATAATTATGTAATATTATATAATATTAATATTAATTTAATATTAATTAAAATTAATATTAATATTAATATAAATTAAAATTAAATAAATATAATAAAATTATATAAACAAGAAACATTAGAGGAAAATAATTTAAGAAATTAGATTGATTTCAGTGTGGTATTTTTGAAAATAAAGTACCATACCATAGAAAATAGCACTTCGCAGGTTGAGTACTAGTAACGTGACGTGGATTTTCTTTCGATGGTGTAGCTGGTATAAAACACAAAACAATTCGGGGAATAGCCGATATACGTATCAAATAATCAAATTAATTTTTATGAAACAAACAGTAAGTTTACTGGAAGTATAAAGGAAACGTAATACTAGAAATTATTTATATTACTTTTTTACTAAAATTTATAGTTTTTAGAATAAATGCCAATCTTTTATTTTACAGGCCGAGTATATACGTCAACCGCACCGAAGTCGTTTTGGATTGACGTGTATACACGTCGAACGCAGCTAACATGGTTAAGTAACTAGAAATGTATAGAACGTACGTAATATGTGTGAATGTACAAACACGTAAAGTATCTGGTTTGTAATATTTGGAATATGAAATCTGTATTTACATTCCATTTCTTTAGTTTTGCATTTTTACAAATCAGAATTTACATAAACACAAGTATAGTTATAATATACCTATAGACATTAGCGTTCAATTTTAAAATAACTTCGTGTGTTTCATTTTTGAAAGGAAGTCTCCAATAATAATGAAGTCCATGACAATTCTGGATCTTAATCGCCGAAATAAACGTATAGGAACACTTAGATTAAGCTTCGAATTGATATTAAAATAGTTTCAGATTTATTTAATATGTGATTGACAAGATCTTCGTTGATATACATTTGCACGCGTCTCGGCACTCTCGTTGTCCCACCATCTTCCCTACCGCGCTACCAACGGAACAGTTGCATTCAGCTGCTTTATCAGACGCTGTGTACGTACGTGCTTCACACACTCATACTCGTATATGTATGTCACTACACTCGGCTAATCTAACCTAGCACACAAAATTACAGATATCTCAATAATGTTACTATTTCTTTTTCAGATATGATTGTTAATAAGTGTGAAATATCATTGAGATTGAAAATTACACGAGTTTAGAATATGTGTGAAACATTCGTTCTGGATGTTTCCCAAGAACCACATAGACTTGTTTGCGCATGAGTTTATGGCGTCGTCATTTATGAGGTGATCATTACCTATCATAACATAGATTGTTATCTGCCGTTAGAAGCATACACAATTGTATGATCATGCCTTTCGTCCCTTTCTATTATGCATCCTTCAAATCTGACAGGAATTAACTCACTGAAATTAATACTTTGCCTACGTCGAAACTCTGTTTATCTCCAACGTTTTTTTGTTCTTAGCTTTTGCGTCCCCAATTTTTTGTACCTTCGCCATAGCATGTCTAGCCGATGAAAGTTTTGTCACGTAGGCAACTTTCGACGAACAGACACGTTAATATATTTTCATTTTCGATTATTAAGTCTATTCGAATTCCACACATTACTCAATTATAATTAATATAAATATTGTAATCAAAATGATATTATTTCTCAGATAGGTATAAGTATTGTTTTGAATGATTTTAATATTATTATTTACAGGTCATTGTAGCATTTCAAATCTGACACTTAAGAACTTGCAAGTCGAAGTATTAGGTTGTCTGAAAAGTTTCTCTCCTTTTAGAAGCAAATAATAAACGCATAATGTTTATTGTTTTATATTAGTTTATTGAATTAGGCACAAACGTAATAATAGAAATAGAACGAATAGATCATACCTAATTCAATAAAATAATATAAAACAGAAATTGGTCTTCGTCTATTATCATCTTATTAAACAATTTTCAGGTAACCTAATATGATGAGAATAAATTGCAGTAGCTGGTCGATATTTACAATTAAAAGTCAGAGCGTTAAGGGTTAAGAGTTTCATTATAATTTCACAACCATACTTTGTCCAACGTTGTATTTCATACAATTGCTAAGCCGTGTTCGCCAATTTTGACAAAACTCGAGATACATGTCGAGCAACCGTCACTTGTCGTAACAATACCATTGAAAAAACTATTCGAAGCAAGTTCGACACGACTGGAAATTGGGAAATAGAAGAAGCGGAAGAAGAGAAAGTAGCGAATCGAACAGGACGGGACGTAGAAATTGATGGGCATTTGCGAGAGCGAGTACGATGGCCGCGTTCTAGCGTGGCATATTCGTGTATGCGTAACGAAAAACGGTCACCGTTTCCATATGACGGGCCGTCAATGACAGTAGCCTGTAATCAATAACCGCATCAAGCTTACACACATAGCTCCACACGTTCCTCCCAGAACCCAGAACCATTCTACGTCCCCCTCCTCCCATCTTCTTTCGTTTCGTTCCCCTATCGGCGTATTTAATATGCAATAGCCCATTTACCCCATTGAATACCCCGCCAGATCCACTCGAGGGACGCCTTGCGACCCACATTTCTCCGATCCTACGCCTCCACCCTCCTCTCACCTAAACTCGTACGAACTTCCGTCTAAGATTGCTACTCTGAGGAAGAAATTAGGGACAGAACGTATGAAACAACTTGTGATCACTTGGTTACATTAATTAGGGTATGAAGAACGTTCAAGTCGGGTGAATTTGAGTTTTATTAAGACTTTGACTACCACGTGGTCATTGGTGACAGGAACGCTTCAACTTCTTACAATTGTAAAAATTGTACGAAAAATGACAGTTAGAGCATTTTCAATATAACCGATAAATAGAAGACATCTTGAAATAAAAAGTGCCCCATTTGACAATTAAATATTTTTATTAAAACATCAATAAAATGAAAATGAGGACAAATCTTGCATCTAACTGTGCACTGTGTTTGCATCCATATCTTTGAATGGTAATCTACGAATATTATTATAAACACACCTTAGAAAATATAATAAGTAAATATTGCTTTATGATCATATAATTGAGGTTAGAAATGTAAACATACCTTACTGTTATATATAGCATGAGCAAATACTGTTTACTAATATCTTCTACACGTTCACCAATATATTCTGCACGTTTTGCTTACGACGAAACAACGAATGCGAATGGTTTGTTGAAATAGACGAAGCCTTGTTATGATATGTCGATATCAACTGCTACCAAGGCGCCATGATGGTCACCCGTGACCACCAATAAGATAAACGGTCCATTGGGAAAAGATGTTGTCTTACATCATCAATTTATTATTACTTTGCCATTATATGCTTTGAATAATAAAAATACTCCCGTGGCGTCCTCAGCAAAATATGTGATTTCAGCGTGGCAGTCAAAGTGTTAAAAATAAGGAAAAATTAGAAACAAGAAGTGTACTGATCTTTCCAAAATTTCAAATTGGCATGATACGTTTTTTTAGTATTTGTATATACTATATATACCCGCTTTCTATTAATTTCTGATCTTCAATGAAGTATGAATCCCTAAAAATTGGTCATGGCTATAACCTAAAATTTGCAATTCTAGCCATTGATTGCAAAGGAAATTGGCTAGTTTCCCGCAGAACGCTTTTACTTTTTTTTAGAATGCAGAACTTTTTTTAAGAACGTTTACTTTTTAATAAATTATTTCCATTGCTACTGAGGATTTTGAAAAGTTACTACTGTTAATAAGAAATAGATATTGACACGCAAAGTTGAATTGATAACCTTGAAATTACTTTCAAGCTATTCTCACAGATACTTTGTAGGTTAGTTAGATGCTGAATTTAAGCAAGACCCGGTATATGAATACGTGGACAAGACAGGCATAATATTGTCTAAAATTAGTGATCGTCTTGTGATATTAATTGCGGTATGAATTGTTGGTTAGGTTGGCGAAATGGAATTCTGGAAGGTGACATAGTCGTCGCTGAATGGGTACCTTTGAGTAAACATTTATTTGCAAAAGTTTAATAATTACAGAATTGCCACTGTACTAATTATTCAAATACTTCAAGTCCCTCTCATTATATTTATTTATATTGCGAAGATCACGGCTGCCTGAAGATTATAAATGTAACAATAAACAGTAATTTAAACTATCGTTTTTCCAACCATTCAGACACCTTGGATATCCCAAGGGTAGGGAAGATACCAATGCCAAACAAACCTTTCACGCGGAAACACTGGCTAAACTGAATTATACAAGCCATTGCAATTAATTAGCCTTAATAAGAATTATAGGAAGAATCGCAATTATAAGAGACGTTAGCTGTACCGACCAAGGGTGTAAGTTTCTTCCTGCTCCCTGCAGCAAAAGAAGAAAGAAAAGAAAAAAGAAACAGAAGATATCGCTTGATTCCAGCGGGAGAGAGGGGCTTGATTCCACGGGCAACGTTGGCAGGCAGTTTGTGGATAACCGAAAGAGGAGCAGCGCCACTGGTGCGGCTACAGGCAGGCAAAATGCTGGCAACGAGGATGGAAGACAGAAGCGCGAAGAAGAGAACGAGAAAGAAGGAGGATGAGTCCAGTCGCCGGTGGCGTGGAAGAAAACAGAGTCACGAGATGCCGGAGCTGTCCTCCAGATGGGGGTGAATCGGAGGAACGGGGTAGTCGGTGCTGGATAAAACCGGGAAATTGTGGGTGGTGGGTGTGGAGCGAGGAGCCGTGGAACCGATGGACAAAACGAGGCTGGAACGGCTCTTACAGTGAAACAGAGATAGAAAGAAGGGAAAGATGGGTACAAGAAGAGGGGTGAATCGCTCTAGAACGGAAAAGGGGAGGTTGGACGGCGATGCCGCTGGAAGAGGGTGAGAGGAGGATTGAGAGGGGTGCCGGCACGCGGATCCTCCCGGAGCACCGCGCAATCCCGGGGGCCGCTTTAAATGAGTCAGCGTTTTTATGCCTCGCGATGTTGTCAAAGCGCAAACAGCACCCGATAATATATCATCCGTTGAGCAAGCAACCCCCTTCAACCCTCGAGACACGGCCCCTTCTATGCGCCGCGAAAGCGGTTCACGGGTCTAGAACTCGATGGAAGCAGAGTCCTGCAAAGGACTGTTATGTTTGTACAACCTGTAATAATGAAGTTTGATAAGGGTTACACAGGGGATGAGCGCGCCAAGTGCAACCAGGTGACTGTGATACGCGAATCTGCCGCGGATGAAATACGACGGCACCGCTGGTGGTTGAATGGTTGACGTGATAATATGCGACCTCGGGTCACACAGCGGTAAGAGAGTTGTGATTAAGAGAACATTTTTTGCGCAATATCTAAACGAATTAAATAATTTTGTGCAACTATGAAACCGGTTAAAATACAGCATTCTGTATTTCTTGTCTCTTACGCTTCTTAAAAATATACATGTGCTACTGATAAAATTAATATCTTTAAGAGAGAAACATGGTTATACTTGTCTGTATCAATTTTATTCTAATCATTTATGTGTACTATTTTATATATATTTATTGTAATATGTTGAGGTTGACTGATAGAGAAACAAGTAGGTGAATTTGTAGTGGAAAAATATATTGAGATAAGTATAAATACAGGTATAGTGTATGAAGTCAAAATCAAGTAAATTGTTATCATTATTTATTAATTTAATGTATGATATTGTTGAGGTTGACTGGCAGAGGAACCAGTGGATTCATTTGTAATAGAAAAATATATTGAAATAAGTGTAAGTATAAGTATGGTGTATGAGCTGAAAATAAAATAAATTGTCATCATTATTTATTAATTCAATACATGATATTGTTAAGGTTGACTGATAGAGGAACCAGTGGATGCATTTGTAATAGAAAAATATATTGAAATAAGTATAAGTACAGATATAGTCTATGAGGTCAAAATCAAGTAAATTGTTACCATTATTTATTAATTTAATGTGTGATATTGTTGAGGTTGACTGGCAGAGGAACCAGTGGATGCATTTGTAATAGAAAAATATATTGAAATAAGTACAAGTACAGATATAGTCTATGAGGTCAAAATCAAGTAAATTGTTACCATTATTTATTAATTTAATGTGTGATATTGTTGAGGTAGACTGATGGAAGAACCAGTGGATGAATTTGTAATAGAAAAATGTATTGAAATAATTACAAGTACAGACATAGTGTATGAGGTCAAAATCAAGTAAATTGTTATCATTATTTATTAATTCAATGTGTGATATTGTTAAGGTTGACTGGTAGAGGAACCAGTGGATTAATTAAGTACAAGTATAGTATATGGTAATTCATATCCTCACTCTTTCAGTATTACAATACAATAAGAACGTTCATCTATTGCAAAGGACATTAACAAAAAGCTAACTTTATGGTTTCAGCTAAAGGCTATAAGAAACATAAATAGAAAACTGTTAATTAGTTCCTTTGTTCCTAGACCTTACAACGCAAAACACAATGTATATTCAAGGGTACAATAATATTTTCTCTCCTTATTTAGAATATTTCTGTATGATAGCCGTCTCCAGGTCACGGATATACATAAATAAAGATGTAGAGTTTTTCTTGAAGTAGTTGCCTCAACATAATACATTACATTGGTCACTAGTGACTAATATTTTCTAGGATGGTTAAAATAACATAAATTTCATGAAATAAACAGTATTTAATAATGTGAACGCGTGTTTAGATAATATTCTTAGAAAAATACAATGTATTTTGTAAAAAGTAGACGTTATGGTGTAGTATACTTTACAGGTGTAGTACAGGTTACAGGGCAAAATATATCAAACTTTCATGACGTGTTAAAGAATAATTACATGCAGTCAAATAAATGAGATATCGCTGCAATTAACACATTCCAGCAGAAGACTGGAAAAAGATTAAAATCAAAGTTGAAGTTAAAGCTAAACTTCAAGTTAAAAGTTAAGGTTAAAAAAGAGAAAAATTATTCCAATGCAGTTGGTATGAAGACTTGTGAATGTTACCCTGATTCATTTAATTCTGATTATTAACCGCTTTGACAAGAATTTTCATGCCTACAATGGAATCAATTATGATTTATATTTCCTTTTGATTTCTGAGAAAGATGCAACACACTAACTGGATTACTGTTTTACAACAGAACTGTTTGACTTTTTGCTTCCTTGTAATTCTCCTTATTATCAGCAGACTTGGAGACGGAAATTATCATTTGTATTATCCCTTACGGTTTAGGGTTACCGATCCCATCATTAACATATTCTAACCGAAATGATAGTAGAAACAGATTTTGAAAGGTGTATATCTATAGATGAAATAATCTGATAACCTTAGCTTGCTTAGATCTTAGCGATTGAAGAAAGCTAGGAACTGCGATGTCTGATTACGATAGCGATAAATTTTATGAATGACCTTGCAATTACCTGTCTGCCATTTTGACCTGCGAATATCAGTGACAGTAGTGAAAATTTATCTCTGGTCCATTTCCTGTCAGCTTAATAGATAATTTCTCTGTAAACCGACTGATCGACCATCAAGTACCGAAGTAATCTTTTTAATCTGCCATAAATAATATTCCAATGTCTTATAAAAATGTGTTTCTTTTTTATTATGGGTCGTAATGGTTGATTTCTCAATAAATTTCTAAAAGGGTTTCGCCTAAAAAGGTTAGCAATATGGCGATTTTCAAAAATAATAGAATAAAATGAAATAACGAAGAGTTTGGAAAATAATATTTCCTTGACGTTAAAATTTCTTGCATTTTGGATATTTGATATAAAGAACGTGTACTTTTAACGTTTTGGAAGCAATATTATAAATAATCATATTACCTGTGAGAACGTTTAGGTTATGAAATTTATAATATTAAATTCAATTAACAAAATATTTATTATGTTCATGGAAAAGCTTGAATTATTTGTATGTGTAGTAAAAGTATGTGTAGATGAATACACATGAAAATATGTGTATGTATATATCATGAGGATTCATCATTTTTGTATTAGGAGAATTTTTTCTTGTTAAAATAAAATTGGTATCCCGTTGGTACAAGTGCAAAGAGGTTTGTCAAAGAATTTACGCGAAGGAATCGTCTACGGTGTCTCGTTGACGGCGTCGAGTCAGTTCCATTAAAACACGATACAAGTTGGCCGTGAAGAGCGACAGCCCACTGATTTTGTATTCAGCCAACTTCCGTTATAAAATTGCCAACTTTTTTGCGCGACGCTGAGACACGGGACAAGAAAGAGGCGAGAGGCGGGAAAGAAAAATGGTCGCGAGCGGACAGCAAAAATTCTACGAATGCAAAACTTTCGGTTCCGTGAACACGTTTCTTCCGATAGAGATGCAATGAAAAGAAATTAGGAAAAAATAAGAGCGTAAAAAAAATAGCATTAAAAGTAAGAAAATTTATGAATTGAAATCTCTTCTCACTTTACACTGTAATAATATAACATATCCGATTTTTATTTTTATATATCCGACAGATACCTTTATATACGTAAAAGTTGAAGTTTTAGGTTATCCGGAAAGTTTCTTTCGTTTCATAAAGTGATAATAGACGAATAACAATTTCTCTCTTATATTATTTTATTGAATTTGGTGTAACCCACTTCGTTCTATTTCTATTATTACGTTCGTGCATAATTCAATAAAATAACATAAAGAACAAAAAATTGTGCGTCTATTATTTCCTTATAGAACGAAAGAGACTTTCCGGACAACCTAAAATATCAATCTTTCACTACGTGTTAAAGGATAATTATACGCAGTCAAATAAATGAGATATCGTTGCAATTAATACATTCCAGTAGAAGACTGCAAAAAGACTAAAATTAAAGTTGAAGTTAAAGCTAAACTTCAAGTTAAGTGTTTAAGTTAGAAAAGAGAAAAATTATTCCAATGCAATTAGTATAAAGACTTTAGAATATCGAATTGCCTTGGTGAATGTTACTCTGATTCATTTAGTTCTGTGTATTAATTACTTTGACAAGAATTTCTATGCCTACATTGAAATCCATTATGATTTATATTTCCTTCTAATCTCTGAGGAAGGTGCACACAACTTTTTGGACAACCTAATATTAAGATTATCTGTGAAAAAGAAAATAATAAGTATGCAACAAGATGATCTACAGAGGGTTAGCAATATTTGTTGCAAAATAAACAGGTGAAAGATTGGTAGAGCAAAAATTTCATACAGATTCTCCCCTACATTGTCAACATTAACCCCTTCACAGTATCTGTCTTTCAGGTTGCAGATTTAAAACCATCGACGAAATCATCAAATGTGGTGCTATAAGTTTCAGATTATTCATGTAATTGCTTATTTGTATTATTCATATAATATCAATTATTATTCATATTTCTATGGAAAGTTTAAAACATATATTCTTTGCATATGGTTGTCCATGAATTCTCTATAAGCAAATAGAATAAAAAAAAAATCATTTCTATTGAACTCTTTATTTTATTGCAGCGTGAAGGAATTAATTTCAAGAATTCGCTACGCGCTATAGATCTACATAAACATTGAGCAGCAAGAGTTTTCGGAGCTTCCTTAAAAGATGTCCTGAAAGTTGGAAAACTTGGGAAAGTCGATCGAAGGATGACAGAACGGTAAGAATCTGGAAAAGGGAGGAAGAACGAGAAGATAGTCGGAGGAAGACGAGAAAGGGGATGGAAGATGGACGGGACGAGGGTGACTATGACGCGAGACGTCAACCGAGCTGACGGGGTAGCTTTTCCCGCGCGATACCAACCGGCGACGACGAGGACGGAGGGAAAGTCAGAATAACTTGGTAAACTTTAACCTCCAGAGTATAAAAGTGGGATGCCTTCTTTTCTATCTGCTCGCGAGGATCTTGGTATCCGGCCTCCACGTTTACGGCTCGCTTCGATCTCCCCATTGCTTCGTCGATAAAAACGCGTCATATCCGTGACCACTTCTTGCGTTTGACCTCGAGTTCTCGCAAACAATCGGTTCCTCCGTGTCTACCAAAACGTGAAAGCTATTCCTTCCTGCTTCACCTCCATTGATATCGAATCTCTTCGTTAAGACAGATCGCCAGGGAATTGTTGTTTTTCCTTGTTTAAAAAAATCTAACCACCGTTTCAAAATGATTAGCAACATCTTGCTTGCGTGCTTTTAATGATTGCAAAACGGTATCTATAGATTTGAGGTTAAGTATGTTGTCTTCTTTAACCATCACTGTAATCATCCTTCCAATGTATTCAAAGCATCCATCTATCTGCATCTATTCTATTAGGTTAGCAACTAAGTGATTGCGGGTTTTGTCATTAAGTGGTATTGACAAAATCCGCAATCACTTAGTTTCCAAGCCAATAAATAGAAGAAATTAATAGAAGAGATATGGCTTGGTTAGATTTCTTCGCTAGATTTGGTTGATCCTCTAACGAGTACTATACTTTGCATATTGTGCATATTTTGGCATATTGTATGCAGTCTTTACATCTTTAAACGTCCCATAAATGCATCTCTTCCTTATTCTTCATCCTTTTACACTTCTGAAACTGGTCTCTCTCAAATGCAACACTTAAATTTCCTCCTAAAAGAATATTGTCAACATCGGGTACCAAGAGGTAGAATTATCTTATTTAAATATTTATTGGCTTGGAAACTAACTGATTGCGGATTCCGTCACTATCACTTAATGACAAAACCCGCAATCATTTAGTTTCCAAGCCAATAAAACTTTCCCGCTATTCGAACCATCGATTCAACCACTCGCCATACTAATCTCCCATTTCTATTCTTAGTTCCCCGAATTACAATCTCAATCACGAGCATAATTCCAGTGCACGAAATATCCCGGGCATATTCTACGGAGCAACGAAGCACCGTGTAACTTGTCCAGGCGATAGAACGAGAGGGTGGAACAGGAAGAGGGGGATGAAGAGTTCGGTGTTAGAATACGACCAGATAGCAGAGAAGGAGCGCGTGCATAGGTATAGAGAAACGGGTGTATAAGGCGACGAAGCCGCGGCACAGCGAAGGAGAACAGGAAGAAGGATGAAGAGGGTGGCGAGGAGAGAAAGAGAGAGACACGAGGGTTGGTCGAGCACTGGCAGGGCTGAGCTTTCCCAACCCTTAGCAACGCTCTCGCGACGCGCTATCCTGCGGATAACATCAGCAGCTTCAGGCCAGGAAATGAAAATCGCGCCGACACTGTTTAATTTAGATAAAAGCATATGTTACACGACGAGCTGCACAGAGAGGGGCTGAGTGGTTGCTCTGACCAGGCACATCTTTCGACGAGGTGCTTTGTGGCTTACCGTGAACAGAATTCTTTTGCTCTGCTGTTAGGATGATTCTAGGAAGTTCTCTGTTGCTGTGTGGTATGAACGTAATGCAAAATACATTATACACCTAATGGATCTAATTATTGACCGTAGTAATCGACTAATAGGTAATTAGTCGCCGACGTTCAGCTTCATAAAATTGTATTAAAATATGAACAGAAGAAATTCTGTTAAAAATTCTTATAAAGCAAGCTTTAGTAATATATTACTGTACATAACCTTTACCAACAATAAATTCGTTCAATGAAGCGAATCCAATGAAAATGATCTGTTAAATTTATCCATCTTTACAGATATTTATGTACTCTTACCCCTGTTTATGTGCAGGTCTATAGACCTCCATAAATCTCATTTATGTTTCTCTTGACATCATACTATTGCCAGTTGAATAGCAACTATTGAATACTTGAACACTGTAGCAGGTATAAGGTCAGATGCATGAGTGACCATTTAACACAAATGTAACATAACTGTAATAGGTTTACTGTTACTAAATTGTCTTAATCCGTAGCAATAAAATTAAGCTGTTTAAGAATTTGCCTGTTCTTAAAAACCAGAAATTCGAACGGAACGTAGCAGAATTGGAATAAAGCGGATGATAATTCGGATGTAATTACTTTTCTATACCAGAGATAATCCTTTGATGCGGTAGCTGTGACCCCCATTTCGCGGCGACTCACACCACGCGAGCATTCTTCGTATCCCGGTATCCCCCATTTTCATCGCCCCGGCTAGCCTTGGCTGAAGGCAATCCACCGTTAGACCCTGTCAAACTTCTAGATTACATTATACAAAAGCAGAGGCACGACTCGTCGATCTGGAAATCCGACCGCCGGGAATATTCGCCGTTATTTGGGAACAACCCTCTGGCCGAAATTGCCGCTGATTTAATATTTATTGAGGGACCTATTTAATCGGAATTTTATTGTTTTTCAGTTGTCAAATAAGTAACTTTTTACAACGGTAGTCGAGAGCAATGGAATTCGCCTAATTTTTCAATACTTTTCTTCGTGTAACATGATATGCGTATTTCTGTATTAGGTTGTCCGAGAAGTATGTTTCTTTTACAGACACGACCTTTACAACGATGTATCTTTATAAAAACATGAAAGCTAATCTGTCGAACGTTGCGATGTTTGTTTTGATTCAACTGTTGGGATATGTATAATTCTATGTAGACTAGGTTAGCTGCGTAGTAGCGATACTTGTATGTGAATATCAATGTGTGTAAGTATGCGTGTGCGCGACGTCTCGAAACAAAGGAATGTAATCTGTTCAGTTAGCGGTCTGGTATGGAAGAAGGTATGACGCGTGCAAGTGTTTATCGATAAATATCTTTGAAATCGTTTATCAAATAAATATATAACTATTCTAATATAAATTCTAAATGTAAATTTCGCGTTCCTATACCATTATTTCGGCTATTAAGATCCAAAATTCTCAATAAGAACAGAATGGATCATTCGATGAAATAATATGAAACGAAAAATATTGTGCGTCCATTATTTCCTTATAATACGAAAGGAACTTTTCTTTTTAACTTATTTTACTTATTCCATTTAATGGAGATTATGTTATTTAGATTCTAGGAGATTTCGTTGTAAATTTTCGAGTCTTTATAAGAATATATATTAGACGCGTGCAAGTGTTTATCGATAAATATCTTTGAAATCGTTTATCAAATAAATATATAACTATTCTAATATAAATTCTAAATGTAAATTTCGCGTTCCTATACCATTATTTCGGCTATTAAGATCCAAAATTCTCAATAAGAACAAAATGGATCATTCGATAAAATAATATGAAACGAAAAATGTTGTGCGTCCATTATTTCCTTATAATACGAAAGGAACTTTTCTTTTTAACTTATTTTACTTATTCCTTTTAATGGAGATTATGTTATTTAGATTCTAGGAGATTTCGTTGTGAATTTTCGAGTCTTTATAAGAATATATATTAAAGTATTTTAATATATCTGTTGCATTCACATATACGTTACACCACGTCATTGCGATTATGTAACAATAACTAACATGGTGCAACTGACACAGCCAGTGTATTTTTACTTTTCGTGTGTTTCAAGAAATTCCATTGGGCGATTTAACAAAACAATGGAGAAGAATCGTTAGAATAATCATCGCTCCTCAAAGCAAAGGCATTTCTCGTGAAGAAAATGTGCAGTTCCAGGGATGAGACAGGTAAATACAGATGTATTTTATTAGCATCGAACGTATTAATATTTAGAATAATTTTTACATGTTAGAGATCCTTCTCCATCGAACTCTTCGTTTGCTCTGATGTAGTAGGTTATCCGGAAAGTGTCTTTCTTTTGCAAACGTATTCTTTACGTGAAACCAAGTCTGTGAAATGTCGCAGTGTTTATCTCGACAGAACGAAATGAATCGCACGTAATTCGAGAAAATAATATAAAACAAAAATCCTCGTGCGTCTATTATTTCTCGTAAAACGAAAGAAACTTTCCGGATAACCTAATAATTTGATTGCTAACATTGGCATAAAAACAAATGGAATAAAGAAAATTATATGAAAAATACAATACGCGAGGGGAAAAATAAACTTGCCTCACTGTTGTACTATCAAGTTTCTACGAACGTATCGTTGAAAATCTGTCTAACTCGTATGCAAAATTACAAATTAACCATTTGGATTACCGTTAATTACTGTTAATGAAATTATATCGCAATTCATGGGAGAAATGATACGAGGCTGAGAGACTATTCCCTCCTTAATAATAACGTTTTCTGATTGTTCAAAATTATGAAACATTATACACATGCGAGCTTACGTGACGTCAACCGTATACTCAGTGGAAAGAAACACGTTTCTACCATCAGTGTCGTAAAAGCTTACTGCATGGAACAGTTGGTATCGGTTCATCTTCCATGTCATATTTCATGTGTATCTGTGCACAATTATCTAACGGAATCAATGCTTGACAAGCATCAGTCATATAATTATCAACTTTAACGTACTCTTCGTCTCACTTGTCGCTAAGCACTAGCAAAATGGAACGTTCAATCGGTGCACTTGATCTTCCGAGCAGCCATCGATATCTTAAGTACCTTGCGATAAGTATTTCGTAAACATAACCGTAGCATTCACGAAGAAATACCTTGCAGGAATATTTTTCGACACGATATGAAAATTAACTAAATATATTCGATTTTTGATTAAAGCTAGTTTGTCATTAAGGAATATTACAATTTAAGCAACACCCGGTATATGAATACGTCAACAAGACAGGCATAATGTTATCTAAAATTAGCTCAAATTTCGTAAACATGAACGTAGTAACATGGACGAAGGAATACCTCGTAGGAATATTTTTCGACACGATATGAAAATTAACTAAATATATTCGATTTTTGATTAACCCTTTGAGTGCTGAATACTCACGGCCTATGCCGTCCGTACGGACGGCGCGCGTCTAGCGCGACGATCGCTGTGGGCGGAATACTTTTTCGTTAGACCGAGCTCTGTTGATTGGCTATTCAAAGCGCAAATCGTAATAAGTTATGGTAATTCTTTTGCGCGAGATTAAACGATTCAAGAGCGTTACTTTTTAGTTATTTTTAATTATTTATTATAAACGTTGAAGTTTACAGTTAACTAGAATTTGGGTAATAAACTAGAAAACAATAAACTAGAAAACTAAATTTAGTAAATATAACGCGAGTTAATAATTTAGTTGTGTGTGAAAAATTCAGTGCTTGAGGAAACTAAGAAAACCAGATGTACAGTTTTCTTACAAGTGGTGACCGCTTCAACAATAACGAGCCACTATTGGCATTTGTTTACTGCCGTAAGGAATGCATTTATATTTGTTTCACGCGAACGTAATAGTATTACTTGTGCGTAGATGTTGGGAAAAATTGAAAGACCCATATATGCGTCCTTAGTCCATGCCGGGCGCTTACAGAAAACGCATATATGTGTCCTTAGTCCACACCGATAGCTTTCGCCAGACGCCTATATGCACCCACAGCACTCGGAGGGTTAAAGCTAGTTTGTCATTAAGGAATATCACAATTTAAGCAAGACCCGGTATATGAATACGTCAGCAAGACAGGCATAATATTACCTAAAATCAGGTCAAATTTCGTAAACATGAACGTAGTAACATAGACGAAGGAATACCTCGTAGGAATATTTTTCAACACGATATGAAAATTAAGAAAATATATTCGATTTTTGAATAGATATGGTTTTTCATAAAAGAATATTATTGGTATTAAGAAATTGTTAACCTCAATTTTTGTATTCGGATCATTCGCCTATTACCGTATTATTTTTCTTCTATGCAAACATTGAAATTTAGCAATACCCGACCTTAATGAGAATACTCACCTGCATGCCAATATGACTTCTAATAATCGACCATTTTTAGTACCTCAATTATGTCCCATATATCACTATTTGCAAAAGATTATTTCAAAATAATATTTTCGGAAGATACATCGTAATTAAACAGCAGATATCTTCGTGTTTATAAAAAGAATTTGAAGATACAAAAATGCACGGATTATACGAAATATGCAAAAATATATAAAATATCGAAAACGTATTCGTTATAGTATCTCGGGAATAAAGCAAATTTCTACGTAGGTGCTAATTTCTGAATTATGTTCAGAAAAGCATAAATTTGCATAAAATTACGCAGTTTACTCGTTGCCTAAAATCAACCGATATTTTCCTTTACGTTGCAAAGTAAAAGAATAACAAAGTTGAACAATGGGGAGAATCTTCGGGTGACGATCGATCGATCGATCGATCGATCACACGCTCGACGCTAGGCTGCACGCGAGACAGAAGTGGGCCAATATTAGCCTACATTTCACCGTAAATCGAGGCTGGCGTAATCGCAGACCGATCGACACGAAGGATTTTCCATACTAATCTGCGCCGCGGAGGGGAAGTTAAAACGCCATAAATTACCGGGACGGTCTACGACGACTGCCATGGCAGACAAGCGCGATCCAACGAGGGATTAGAGCGCCGTCTTGATAAGGCGTTTACGTCCTTCGTGGCTCTTACGTGAAACGACAACGACGATCAGCCTTTAACGTCCTCGACGAAAAGCCTTTTGACTTTTCCAGTCGCGTTTATCCCGGTCTTCGATTCGTCGATGCAACTGAATGGAAAATTCCACCGTTTCGGATTAACCAGCGTTGCGTAAAATCGAATTAGTTTCCAGCTAACCATTCGAAAGGTCAGCTTCCTTAAATCGCCCGCCAATTGTATTTCGATCTTCGCATCGATATCGTTCGAAACAACGTGCTTCCGTGGTTTATGAAAATGATTCGAGGAAAGCGGATATGAAAGGACAGAAGTATCTTGTTCACGTATTCATATACCGGGTCTTGCTTAAATTCAGCATCTAACTAACCTAAAAAGTATCTGTGAGAATAGCTTGAAAATAATTTCAAGATCATCAATTCAATTTTGCGTGTCTATATCTATTTCTTCTATTATGTGTATGATGTTTTAAGCGACATTAAGACGAATTGAAGATAACTTTGCAACGATGTCGTTTGCGGCGTTAGTAGCTTTTCAAAATCTTCAGTAGCAATAGAAAAAAATTATAAAAAAATAATTTATTAAAAAGTAAACGTTCCTAAAAAAAGTTCTGCGTTCTAAAAAAAAGTAAAAGCGTTCTGCGGGACACTAGCCAATTTCCTTTGCAATCAACGGCTAGAATTGCAAATTTTAGGTTATAGCGTATGACATGTCCAATTTTTAGAGATTCGTACTTCATTGAAGATCAGAAATTAATAGAAAGCGGGTATATCATCAATTTATTATGATTTTGCCATTACATGCTCTGAATAACAAAAATACTCCCGTGGCGTCCTCAGTAAAACATGTGATTTCAGCGTGGCAGTCAAAGTGCTAAAAATAAGAAAAAGTTAGAAACAAGAAGTGTACTGACCTTTACAAAATTTCAAATTGGATGATACGTTTTTTAGTATTTGTATATATACAATATATATATATACGTTTATAATACGTTGTATATGTGTATATATATACCTTTCCAAAACTTCAAATTGACATGATACGTTTTTTAGTATTTGTATATATATATATATATATATATATATATATATATACGATTATGATACTTTGTATATTTGTGTGTATATATATGTATACAAATACTAAAAAACGTATCATGCCAATTTGAAATTTTATAAAGGTCAGTACACTTCTTGTTTCTAACTTTTTCTTATTTTTAGCACTTTGACTGCCACGCTGAAATCACATGTTTCACTGAGGACGCCACGGGAGTATTTTTATTATTCAGAGCATGCAATGGCAAAATCATAATAAATTGATGATGTAAGACAACATTCTTCCACAATGGACCGTTTATCTTATTGGTGGTCATTGGTGACCACCGTGGCGCTTTGGTAACATTTGATAGCGACATATCATAACAAGGCTTCGTTTATTTCAACAAACCATTCGCATTCGTTGTTTCGCCTCAAGCAAAACATGTAGAATATATCGTTGAAACGTGTAGAAGATATTAGTAAACAGTATTTATTCATTATACGTAATAGTATGTTCGCACTTCTAACATGAATTATATGATTATAAAGCAGCATTCACGATTATTTTCTAAGGTGTGTTTATAATAATATTCGTAGATTAGCCGTCAAAGATATGGACGCAAGCACAGTGCACAGTTAGATGCAAGATTTGTCCTCATTTTCTTTTTATTCATATTCTAATGATTGAAAATGTTTAATCGTTCAATGGGGCATTTTTTATTACAAAATGTCTTCTATTTATCGATTATATTCAAAATGCACTAAATGTCGATTCTTATTCAACTTTTACAATTGTAAGAAGCTGAAGCGCTTCGATCACAGGAGAAATCGTGGCCATATATGACCCACGTGGCGATTAAAGTGTTAAATGATTGAACGTGACCGTTGATAGAGCGTAAATAGAATATTATCAGGCGATGAAATTAATTTTCTGAAACTAATATTACAATGACATTTGCAATTATTCGGTTTTATTTATAATTATGTCGAAGGATTTAAATGGATTCGAAAGTGGAAAAGGAGTACAGTTAACTACTTGATGGAATGCGTCAGCAAACCTTGGATCAATTATAATTACTGTTTTAATCCACATTATAAATTCGTAACGTAAATCCATAGCGTAGGAACTGTCAAGAATTGATTTTACATTTCGTGGCTGCTATTATTAGTAGAATACATGGTTATTTATGGCATGTGGTTATCGTATGTTCTAGGGATTCAGTCTGTTCATTCTATCTTACCCTTATTATCCGTGTTCATCGTTCCGCATCGCTACACAAGCAATAAACTGTGAGAGTAAATAGGCAACTATTCTAAGTACAATAAATCTTCAAAAACCGAACCTGACCTAATCTCACTAAAAGAAACTTAAGATTTAGCATATCTCTATTTATATCTGCTGCCTGTGAAGAAAGGACTGTAAAATTTGGGTAGCAATTATGAAATTGGGGGTAGATTTTTTCACTAACACACTGAACAATGTCACTGAAAATTCCAATTTTTCTAAATATAACTCGAAAAATATTGTTATATTTATGGCTAGGGTAATTTCATTTATGGCTAGGGTAATTCTATCTATGGCTACGGTAGTTTTATTTATATTACATTTTGTTTTTTATATTAAAAAAAGTATTGTGCTTTAAATATATATTGCATAGTATATAGCATATTATATATTATATATTATAATATATATTTTTGCATAGATATGTATATATAGTTTACATATTATATGCATTCTCTGTATTTTTCCCAAATTCGAAAATATTCCATAAATGCATAAAAATTTCCAGTGTATTCATTATAAAAAAAAAAAAGAAAGAAAAATGCAGAACTATAGATTTTTCTATAGAAAAAGTCGGTCTAGATTCTAAGAATGGAATCAATGAAAGAAACAGTGGCAAACTGTGGTTTTTCTGTTGAGCCACCCCCTCAACCCCCTATGAACAGAACACGATATTCTTTTTCCTTCAAGCAACGATTTTTGTCCGTAGAACGGTTCAACGTGGAAAAAGAGAGCGTTCGCTCGTCGACGAGACGGAAGAGTGGGTGGAGGAGGCAGTGGCCAAGGGGGTGGTATAGAAAGGTTGGTTGGAAAACCGGTGGCGCGAGCCTGCAGACAGCTCTCAGCGCGGAAGGAAAATAGCCGATACCGTTAGAAGGGAAAACCAAGAAGAAAAGAGAAAATAGACGAGGGGGCAAGGGGTGCAATGGTAAAGAAAAAGAGAATGTTGGATGTTACCGGGCAACGGGAATAGCCGTGGAATGACGCTGATCAATTTTTCGCTTTGGTGTCTGGGAAGCTGGACCGTGAACCGATTCCGCATCGTTTCTGCTGAGATTTATTCCCAGTTGTCATGAAATAAAAATAAATCAGAATTCCCAACTATTTGATGTATTTGACAATCGGTTGACGCCCGAGATGTATAAAATTTGTTTTTCCACGAGATGACTTTTAATTGGAAAAACGTAAGATAATAGAGGAACTGGAAAAATGTCATTTCCATAGAAAAATAATAATTGCATATGCATATGCATATGCATAATGCATATTCCGTATTGAAAATGTACATTTACAAATGTTCGCATTTTAAACAATTTTGAACATTTAAAATTTTTCATAAAGCTACACTATATTTAAATTTCATTTAAATGTAGTGGCTTACAATATTCAAGTAAAATTACTTGACATTTTGATGAACGTCGAGTTACAGAATATTTGAACGCAATTATGAAAATATACAGTTACAAAATATCCCTTAGTTGAATTGTATTTGTGAATTCATCACGGGGGGCCCGGTCATTGTTTACATGCAACAGGATACCTGAGAGACAGTATTATCCTAAATTCTGGATTAGCAATTCTGAGCTTATCACTCTGTCATCTCGTAATTTGTCTAACCTTGACTAGATCGAAGAAGTTGATAGAAAAATTCTTTAAGATTATTGCGAGGCGAGAGAAAAATTATTCGAGAAATAAGACGAAGTCCAGGAAAATGAAGCAAATACGAAAACAACGTCAACTTGCCCTAAAAAATTTATTTATAAAAATAGTTTTCCAAGAACACAATATTTATTGGAGAAAGAAAACAGTTAAATCGAATGGACGATCAGGTGTGCGAGAAATAATACAAGATACAAAAAGAATATTCCAAGATCATTCCAGATTATTCCAAATATTCCAGACTCACTGCAAGATGTTATTTGTATAAAGTAATAAAATTGTATTAGGGGCATACACGTTTTTATGGGCTCTACGTTACTGCTCTAAGTTATTCAACGATAAGAGGATTAGTGAAAAGTTTTGTACAGCCTATTGTCTGGGAAATTCTAAGCGATGACTACTTTGTCCCCTCAGGCCCCAATTGCAGTAGATCGAGTGTGGTCGACAACGCCCCCAAAAGGCAAAAGGGTTTACCTTCGGAAAATCGATGGTTCTGATTGGTTGGGCCCGATGGGCAGCTAGAAACTATAAATTGGCAAGAAATACTTCGACTTTATTCAGTAGTGCCTAAAACTTTACCTAGTGAAGATTTCAAGTAAACTAAGTAGAGAACTAGTCGAAAAATAGTTGCCATTTCGAAGACATCAGCAAAGCAAGGGAGATGAACAATTATCCATCGGAGAATAACATGGCCGGCAACAACTCGCCTATGTCGTCGAGGAGCATCGAATCTTCATCCGTTTCGCCTGCATCCAGCTACAATAACGATTACTACGCTACATACCAGAATAGCTTGCCTGTATACTATAACGGACAAATCTTGTGGGAGATGAACGGGCGCAGGAACGATATGTGGATGAACGAAGGACGAATGGAATACATGCAGCATATACAGGCAACAACGCAACAGAGACCGGGAATAACGCAACAGGCACCGGCAATAATGCAACAGGCACCGGCAATAATGCAGCAGGCACCGGCAATAATGCAGCAAGCACCGGCAATAATGCAGCAGGCTCCGGCAATAGTGCAACAGGCACCGGAAATAATGCAACGGGCACCGGCAATAGTGCAACAGGCACCGGCAATAGTGCAACAGGCACCGGCAATAATGCAGCAGGCACCGGCAATAATGCAGCAGGCACCGGCAATAGTGCAACAGGCACCGGAAATAATGCAACGGGCACCGGCAATAGTGCAACAGGCACCGGCAATAATGCAGCAGGCACCGGCGATAGTGCAACAGATACCGGCAACAATGCAACGGGCACAGGCAACGACGCAACAGGCACAGGCAACGACGCAACGGGCACAGGCAACGATGCAACAGGCACAGGCAACGATGCAACAGGCACAGGCAACAGAGCAGCGCAGTGGAGTTCCTACTGTAGCAAGGAGGAATTTGTCATCAGCCAAAGGTATTTATCTTGAAATTTATTTGTTTTTGTAGAACTCAATTTCCTTCGGATGGTTAAGTAACGTTTAGTTGATCTTTGAAATTGTTCTGATTTAAAAGAATTATTTTTACTTCATATTCTTACAAATTCAAATTAATTCTTCGCAATCCTTTCCGGAACAGAAGAGTGTAGTATAGGTTTTCGTTTAGATCAATTTAGAAGTGTGAATAATTTCTATACCGAATTGTTAAAAATATTTGGAGAATTTTTATCTAATAGAAAATTTGGTTAAACAACTATCCATCGGTTGATGCTCGAAATGTATAACATTTGTTTTTCCACGAGATGGCTTTTAATTGGAAAAATGTAAGATAATAGAGAAATTGGAAAAATGTCATTTCCATAGAAAAATAATAAACGTAGATATCTGAATCGGTAGATTATTACAGATGAAAAAATTATACATTGCATATTCCATATTGAAAATTTACATTTACAAATGTATATAATATATAATATTTAGATTTGTAGATCTAACGTTTCTTAAAATATCATAATATCCACGTAAATGAGGTTTATTAAAAAAGTTTACTTTTATTTTATTAATCTTGTTCATAAAAATTGTCCACTTTTATATCATCAATCTCGTTCATAAAAATTGTTCACTTTTATTATATCAATCTTGTTCGGTTAAAATATTTATATATCTACTAGTGCTCATTTAACGAAGCATTTAAAATAGTACATTTTCTTTATTTGTGGATAGAAAATAGGTAAAATTAACGCAGGTTTAAAATTAGCCGATTACAAAGGAAAAGAAAACACGCGAACGTTTTTATTTGATAGGTAAAATTACACAGTAACGTTAAACAAGAACGTCCGACGCCGTCACAGATTCTACAGCAAATAGACGTTCCTGTAGACATTATTGAATCAAGTTTGATTAACGAGCTGCCCATTTAGGAGACTTTAGTCTCGAGGGATTATAAAACGGCGCTCTCGTCCCGCTTGCTCGTCGATGCTCTACATAGGTTTACATAAAACAGAGTCACCAGATGATGGACTGCTATCCTTGGGTCAGTGGTGACACGTTTATTGGTTGCGAAAATACACCTTAATTATCTCGATATCATAGTTTTCAGCTTCATTGAAAATTCTTCATTTCGACAAATTTTGTATTTGAAAAATCTTCTCTATCCTTAAGAAAATTTTGTCTAATCATATTTAAATCAGGGGATGACTCCTTCTTCGAATATTTCCTTATCGTTTCTATGTTTCAAGAATTTTGATGAAATTAGCTTATCAACGAGGTCGATAGACAGATAACGTCCTTATCATGTTCGTCACTAGCTTCACGATCGAGCGTGTTTCTACGTTCGTGGTTCAATCAGAATGTGAAAATCCGGCGTCCATTTTCGACGATAACGTTTCCCCGAATGTTACGAGAATGTTTCTTCCCCTCAGGGCATCGATATACCCAGAAATACCTAAAGAACATGCAGTTCGCATCGCATGTCGCAATAGGCTGTTGACGTATCGATAGACGCAGATAAAATATCGAAACGTGCACACGTGTTTAATTATGTACAAATTTCTATCCGTCGCTTTCGATCAGTTTAGTAGGTTGCACAGGAAAATAAGGAATTCTATTTCTTTTC
Source organism: Bombus terrestris (assembly GCF_910591885.1). Taxonomy (NCBI): domain Eukaryota; kingdom Metazoa; phylum Arthropoda; class Insecta; order Hymenoptera; family Apidae; genus Bombus; species Bombus terrestris. Next base: position 3,395,130 of record NC_063286.1, read on the forward strand.
ATTCATTGAAGTCTCCGATAGAGCGTTCGAGTCTTCTACAGGTACAGAAAGTGTTACCTGGATCCACATAATTTTCAAACAAATTTCAATTCAATCATGAGAAACGACAAAGAATTCGAACAGTAAAAAGAAAGAGGAAATCATAAATATACTATATCTATAATAACTATGAATTAAATGGGGGACGATAATTTTTGGGATAGTTTCAATTTCATAGCACATTTTCCGTCGATTATTTCCGTTTTTCACAGCTTCCCTGGCAGAGTCAGGTTGCGTCAGACAACGTCGTTTATCAATCATCGATCGACAAATTGTCGCGTGCGAGCCTCGCGACCTCAACGACTAGGCGGTTCTCTTTGTTTCATCTGTGTCATTGACGAATCGTATTTGCTTGTAAATTCACGCCAGGACCATTTAATCCAATAACACGGCTTCAGTGTTGAGCCTTTGAGTCGCACAGCGGGAACATAGCCACCTCGTGAGCTGACGAGTTTCCCACTGAGCGACCCTTGACACCTTCTCCATTCGCATTCTCCGGACGATTCCTGTTTCTACGTGGAAATTATATTTCTATCCCGTCGGAGTTACACATTCAAAGAATCTTACGTGAACAATTCGTTGAAACTACAAGTTCTTTGCTAAAAAGATAATCGACTTACAATTATAAAACTTTCATTTAAAAGTTATATTTTCACCGTGTTATAATCGCGAATGTATATTGTATATGTCGTACATGTTGTTATGCCCCGAGGCTTACTAACCGGCCATGTTTTTAACCGTCTCCCTTGGCACCACACTATCGCAGACAGATCGTCTTACATGACCGGCGAGATATACACAAAGCATCGATAAACACATAGTTGTCGTCAAGCAGCGAGTTCTAGAAAACATCGTTTCGCCTTTCGTCCGTTAGTTTGTTTACGCAAAAAAAGTGGTATACGTGATCACAGGCTTAAACTGTTGCGGGACCCGAGCGTGGTGGGGATCGTCTCCCAGAGAAGACAAAGAACAAAATCGAAGGGCAGTCAGTATGATTTGAGGATTCAAACCGAATACGTCGAGAGGTTTAGAGAAATAAAATCTAGATCGCTTAGTCAAAGAAATAAGTGGAGAAATATGATACAGTCGAGTGGAATTATAAAATAAACTAGTTATATCATCGTTAAATCATTTGTAATGTGTTAATTATAATTTTAAATTTCGTTAAAAGTAGAGGCGTATATTAACTCCGTTAACTCAGTGTTAAACTCATTTCAACTACCCCTGTTATCCTAATCGAAACAGGGGAACGACAGATTCGCGGCGTTGACTATTAGAATCATAACGAGAATTTACGCCTCTCGCTGACGCGTTTCTTCGCGATCGCGTGTCTCCGCGAACGGTCGTAACACATGTTCACAATGTGTAAGTATAATCTTAAAAAAAAAGAAAAATAGTCGGTTTGAAAGAAAAATTTCTTGTGAAAGAAATGGTCAACTTATTTTTATAAATTCTAAGCTATTTCCAAATAGACGAAAATTATTTCTTTATCATATAGAAATTAGAAATATAAAATCTTCTAAATCAGAACAATTCTACTATGAATTCCTATTCTTATAAATTCCGAAAACTCTAATTTCCCTAACTATAATTTTTAATACATCTTCTCGGACATATTCATTAAATAAAAGATACGTTTTTAATTTCAGAACAAAAAAGAAAAACGACTAAACGTTCCCGAACGGCATACACCAGTGCGCAATTAGTTGTGTTGGAGAAAGAATTTAACGGTATGCATTACCTGTGTCGTCCACGACGTATTGAAATGGCAGCATCACTCTCCTTAACTGAAAGACAAATCAAAATCTGGTTCCAAAATCGCAGAATGAAGCATAAAAAGGATCAGGTTTCAAAAGCTGAATCCAATGTCGAATCTGCGATTTCCACGGCTGCCTTTTCAAACAATATGACCAATAGCGCACCGATCGCCAATTGGAACGTTGCAAACTTAGCGACGAATAATATTACGCACGCGTATACGACTAACGCCGCAACCATTCCACAAGCACAACCAAGATCATCTTGCATGTTCAATAATCCCCCCCAATATGGCAGTCAACATATATACGTTCCTGAGAGCGCGGTTTACTACTCTAATCAAGGTTTGTCAACACAACGTCAGTTGCCAGACCGATATCTCAACAACATACATCAACCATACAATTATACGATGTACAATGCACAACCGCGATACGAAAGTCAAATGCAACATCCACAGCCAGAAAATGCAAATCATATACAACAATGTTCGTATATGGTTCCAATGGAGAACGCGCATCAGTATCATTACAATGTGGATAACAACGTTCAACAGCAACCGGTGGAACAGCAACCGGTGGAACAGCAACCGGTGGAAATGCCAGACGTAAACAATCATATGCAGGCTAGTACGTCCAATGCATCAAATTCTGCAGAAGCGGGTTTAAGTTTGGAGGATGTGATTCGCAGCAGTCTGGCGGATCTTACAGATTTATTAGATTTGTGAATTATGTAAATATATATAAAAGGACTTATATGTAAGGACTTTCGATTTCATAAATTTAGTAAATTTCTGAATTATGTAAATAGGTAGACAAATTTGTAAATTATGTAAATTTATAAATAAATTTGTACATTATTTCAATTTTAACTTCGAAGACAGTTGCTATTATATAATCCTTTTAGTTTCCTAAAATTCTAGTAATATATTAGGTTGTCCGGAAAGTGTGTTTCTTTCGCAAACGTGTTCTTTACAACAATGCACCTTCGTACGAACATGAAACCAAGTCTGTGAAATGTCGCGGTGTTTATCTCAACAGAACAAAATGGATCGTACGTAATTCGACAAAATAATATAAAACAAAAATAGTTGTACGTCTATTATTTCCTTATAAAACGAAAGAAACTTTCCGGATAACCTAATATACACCAGTATCAGGAACATACATTTAAACTTCATTGCTTTTGATAGAAAAATTAGAGTAGATTATAAGATAGTCAATTCATAATTAAGCTGAAAAGAAAATGTTAGTAGAATAAAAATGAACGACAGGTCAGCTGTTTCTAATTTGCTTACAGAGATCCAGATTGAAAGGATTGATTGTTTCTAATGTAAATGTAAGATAGTGCATAGAAACTCGACACAGAATTCGGTCACGACTTTTATTAAATAGATAGCTGATGATTGAATGCTTGCGATAATTACACAGTACGGTACAATGCATGCTTACGTCATGAATAGGTGGAAATAACGGAGATAGTGATAAATACAGTTTACAGTTAAGCAACTACGCGCTTTTGATTTTATCTTAGTAGCCATACCGACTTTAAGTAAGGGTAGACGTTAATTGTTTCATAAGTAAAACTCTTCCTTTAGATACAATCAGAAGAAGTAATGATGCCAAGATATTGACTAAAAAGTAAAGAAAAAAATATTTTACGGATTTATATCGTCGATAAGAATTTTATATCTACGTGGATATAAAAAAAAATTGAAAAATTATATTTTCCGAAAAAATTGTTCCAAAGTGTGTTTGTAACCTCGAAAAATTTAAATCTTCACGGTTAATCTTCTTCTTTAAGTAAAGTTCAATTTCATTTTCCATTTGCTACCCAAAGAATGTCGAAGAATTAAACGTTCTCTAAAAAGTTCTGCGTTCAAGAAAAAGTAAATGCGTTCTGCGGGACACTAACCATTTTCCTTTGCAATCAACGGCTAGAATTGCAAATTTTAGGTTATAGCGTATGACATGACCAATTTTTACAGATTCATACTTCATTGAAGATCAGAAATTAATAGAAAGCGGGTATGTATATCTGTACACAAATACTAAAAAATTAAAGTTCAACGTAGCATGCTAATTTGAAATTTTTGAAAGGTCAGTACACTTCTTGTTTCTAATTTTTTCTTATTTTTAGCACTTTGACTGCCACGCTGGACGCCACGGGAGTATTCATGTAATGGCAAAATAATAATAAATTGATGACGTAAGACAACATTCTTCCACAATGGACCGATTATCTTATTGGTGGTGACGGGTGACCACCGTGGCGCCTTGGTAGCAGTTGATATCGACAGATGATAACAAGGCTTCGTTTATTTAAAACAAACCATTCGCATTCGTTGTTTCGTCGTAAGCAAAACGTGCAGAATATATTGGTGAACGTGTAGAAGCATTTGCTCATGCTATATATAACAGTAAGGTACGTTCACACCTCTAACCTCAATTATATGATTATAAAGCAGCATTCACGATTATTTTCTAAGGTGTGTTTATAATAATATTCGTATATTACCACTCAAAGATATGGATGCAAACACAGTGCACGGTTAGATGCAAGATTTGTCCTCATTTTCATTTTATTGGTGTTCTAATGAAAATGTTTAATTGTTCAATGGGGCACTTTTTATTCCAAGGTATCTTCTATTTATCGATTATATTCAAAATGCCCTAACTGTCTATTTTCATTCAATTTTTACAATTGTAGGCAGTTGGAGCGCTTCGGTCGCCGATAACCACCGTGGTGTCACAGGAGAAACCGTGGCGAGTCATATATGATCCAGGTGGCAGTCAAAGTGTTAGTAAAATATATATACATATATATTTGATATTGCAGAAAATTGAACGTAGATCTTACGACGCAAGAAATGATATAGCGAAAGTGAATGGATAAAATAAGCTTGCAATCCGAGTGTTGGAAGAAACTCGTCTACCGTGAGAATCATTTACATAGCGAATTGATTTTGTGGAAGGCTGCTTTCAACAAATTCCACCTAGGAAGTCGAGAGCTCAGCCAACACGTCAATCGGCGTCGATCGACAAGAGGAGGCCGAGCGTCCGGCAGAAAGAAAAAGCAATTTCTTGGCGCGCTAATGTCGTCGAAAATGAATTTTTCACGCGGATACGGAAGTTGGTCGACGCTCCACGTTGCTCGCGTGTACACTTGCTCCGTAACGTCGCACGTACATACACGAGGACGCGCGAGCACGTGCACCAACACGACCGTCTGCATAGCCGTGCAAGACTTGCCACGTCACCGGCACTCGGATCCGCGTCTATCTGTCAGTTTCCAGTCTCAAACAAGATGGATGGCTGGCGAATGGAAATCATGGTTGAAACCCAACCCCACACCTTTGCATCCTTCCATCGGGTGGAAAGGGAGACGAAGAAAGAGAGAGAATGCGAGAGGGAGGACGCCCCACCATTCTGTTTGCGACCACCCTTATACCGAGAGAGCCACCACCCTCGCGTTATTCCGCGCTTCGATCTCGTATCATCCCCTTTCGCGTCTTTTGTGCTTTAAAATACAAATACGCCGGAGGAAGGAGATCGCACGCAACCTCCTTTTTTCCCTCTTCGATTTAATATCTGTCGGATCGCGTACTTTTTTCATGGCGACGTTTTTAAGTTTTTAGAACAGCCGCTCGACGATTTTGTACGATAGAATTTTCAGCTTGGGTTAGGCTAAGATTAGATCGTTAATGTGTTTGCCGGTTGAGCAATAAGTTTAGATATAGATATAGAAAATTGTTATAGGAAAGAATAGGAAAATATATATCTTTTCATAGAGGATAATATGTGTTCATAAAGAGATAAAAGTTTGCCTTTGATTAGGTAGGTTTTATCATATTCATTAGACACGGTTCTTTCTTTTAGAATAGTATTAGGTTGTAAGATAATATAAGATGATAATAGATGAACAACAGTGTCTGTTTTATATTATTTTATTGAGTTAGGTATGGTCCATTTCGTCATAATTCTATTATCATGTTCGTGCATAATTCAATAAACTGATATAAAACAGAAAACATTGTGCGTCTATTATTTCCTTATAAAACGAAAGAAACTTTCCGGACAACCTAATAGTTCGTGCCGAATAGTAGATCCTCTTTTTTGATTTGTAAAGTAGAAAATATGAGATTCACGGTCGAAGCGTGGTATGATCCGCGCTGAATTGATCGGAATCTGCTACCATCGTGGGAAATGGCGCTATTCATACCATACATTATGTATGATTAGCATGTAGTCTTCAGGGTTTTATATTTCAACATAGCAATACGAAAGTATTAGGTTGTCCGATAAGTTTCTTTCATTTCTTAAGGTGATAATAGATGAACAACAATTCCTGTTTTATTATTATATTATTTTATTGAATCAGATATGATCCATTTCTATTTCTATTATTATGTTCGTGCATAATTCAATAAACTAATATAAAAGAAAAAACATTGTGCGTCTACTATTTCCTTATAAAACGAAAGAAACTTTCCGGATAACCTAATAGCAATGGAAGGCTGTACAGGCACTGTCATGGAGAGTTAGTTAAAAAAGTTTTTTCTATCAAATATTGCGTATTTGTAAATACCAACATTGTTCTAACACGATCTTGAAAGTAAATTCTCCTTTCATAAAAAACAAGGTTTCAATGTCATCCGCATTTTCCGCTTTTTTCTCGAAGATATGTCAGACTTGATAAAACTGATCAAACGTTTTTATTTACGTCGATAAAGGCACTGTCGAAGCGAACAGAGATCTGAGAAAGGGGAACAGTAGGAAGTGGCTAGGGTATTTATTTCCTCGGAAGCTCTCTTAGGGAATTTCGATTCGAGATTCACAGAAACAGTCGGTACAAGTTGTGCGTGGACTCGCGTGAACGTGCATTCTGCCAATAAATACAATGGACCATAGGATGGCTGTGGATCTACAGCGGGATCTATAAGCATTTGAATCTGAATCGGACGTTTCTTACCGCCTTTACTCGCGAATACGATTTCGAAAGATTCCTACCGTGATCCAAGATGAATAATGGATGGATAATATTAAGAGAGGGCCGACTCTTACTTGTATAAATGGTATATAATACAAGCACTTTTTTCCGAGGGTTCCCTTCTTTTTTCTAAGAGCTTTCCAAAAGGAGGATCGAACGGTTTGCGATGAAATCGATGAATTGTACGACGACTTGTATATTTTTAGATAAATACGCAATTGCTTCTTGTTATTCGCTATTCCTGAAAATAACCTTAACATTAGTAATAACAAATAGTCACTAGACTACAGTATAAAATTTGTACTAAAGAGATTACAATGAAAGATACATATAATTATTTATTATATAAATTTAATTATATATTTGATTTAATTATAGTATTTGTATATTAAAAAGACAATCGTCTACCCATATACTATACAAAAGATCGTAGAAAATTTCAAAAATGTACTTAGATAAATAATTGCTTCTTGTTATTCGCTGTTCCTGAAAATAACCTTAACACTAGTGATAACAAATAGTCACTAGATTTCAGCATAAAATTTGTACTAAAGAGATTACAATGAAAGATACATATAATTATTTATTATATAAATTTAATTATATATTTGATCTAATTATAGTATTTGTATATTAAAAAGACTATCGTCTACCCATATACTATTCAAAGGATCGTAGAAAATTTCAAAAATGTACTTAGATAAATAATTGCTTCTTGTTATTCGCTATTCCTGAAATACAAAGAACGTTGAACATAATACATGAACATCCAAATTTTCGATGCTATATATATATGTCGGGTTATCGTTAGAAATTTTAGGCGTGAAATAATTAATAAGTATAACAAAAGCTATTGACGATGTTCCTGGGCTCAATAACGAATCCACGGTCAACGTGTAAACTCTTTGTACAATGAATACATTTTGTAGCACGCAGACACGTTAACTCAGACGCTGGGCTACTTTCAGACTGACTGCCAAGACGATAACAGTAAACTCTCCAAGGTGATCGCAAAATAAAAGACAGATACATAAGTCAAATACATATCGATCGGGAATATCAACAAATTGCCAAGCGCCCTAACTAGGCAGTCCCGCGTAAACAAACACTGCTCCTGATCGAGACTCGATTGTTTATACAGCGTGCCCTCAACATCGATACCTCCTCTGTAAGACATTTCGTTCATCCCGTGACCGTGGCTACGTTCGGCGACCAGTTATGTCACCTCGAGCCCAAGTATTGGGGGGGGGGGGGATCTTCCTAAAGAAAGGCCTGATGTCCCTACATCTCCGACATATATGTTATGTTGTATTTCTTACTTTAATTGTGTATTTTTATAATATATATAAGTCCAGTATGTATCCAGCAAAAATACATAATTAAACTAAAAAATATAATATAATATAATATAAATAATATAAATACAATATATATATATATACATCCAGTAAAAATACATAATTCCAGCAGCGCTTACACCTAATAAAGGAACCATGTAATGGAAAATATTCGACCACCCTAGAAGGCAACCGCAGAAAACAGCGGCTTGGGTTAACAGTCTACGATATAACCCTTCCAACGGATTCTTAAACCGCCGGCTGGCGAGCCATAAAGGCTAAACATTAGGAATCGCGAAAAATTTATCGAGCACGCGCGCGTGCACGGGGGCCCGGGGATCCGTTGGGGCGAGGCACGACTTTTCCTTCGGCTAAACTGTAGAAAAATTGAAATGGTCGAGGCGAAAGAATGAATAAAGATCAGGGAAACGCGAGTTTCGTGGTGAGAGGGTTAAAGGGGTGGCGGAAGTGGATTGCAGGCACGTAAACCGGCAACTCGGTTGCCCTGGAAGTGGCTAGGAGGGACGAGGCTGTGCACGCGAATGATATTAGGTAGAAACGCATGAACTTTGATATATTTCTGGAGGTGGAAGCCGGCTGTGGGGATGGAATCCACCGTACTAGTGGAAAAGCAGGCCGTATGACGCCATTCCATGGCAAGATTCTTCGTACGAGCGCTTTCTGCAACGCGATATCGATTTCCATCGATCTGATTTTTTAAATCGATATATCTTTATGCGATGTTAGAATAATCTTAGGAGGACAATTTCTAAATGATTTCTAATGGACTTAATTTCATATCCTAGAAAATAAAGTGGAAACGAAGGAATGAAAGTTTATAATTTTAGGTTAGATAATCATGAATGGACAAATTGTACGAAATATATAAGAATATACAAAATATTTTTTAGTATCAGGTTATCCGAAAAGAGTCTTTCTTTTACAGACACGTCTTTTATAACGACGTATCTTTATAGAGACATGAAACATAATCTGTCGAACGTTGTGATGTTTGTTTTGATTTAACTGTTGAGATATGTATAATTTTATGTGGTAGACTAGGTTAGCTGTGTAGTAGCGATGCTTGTATGTGAATATCAGTGTGTGCAAGTATGTGTGTGCGCGACGTCTCGAAAACAGATGAATGTAAACAGTACAGTCGGTTAACAGTCGAATATGGAAGAAAGTAACAGACTGGTATGGAAGAAGGTATGACGCGTGCAAGTGTTTATCGATAAATATCTTTGAAATCGTTTATCAAATAAATATATAACTATTATAATATAAATTCTAAGTGTAAATTTAGTGTTCCTATACCATTATTTCGGCTATTAAGATCCAAAATTCTCAATAAAAACAAAATGGATCATTCGATGAAATAATATGAAACGAAAAATGTTGTGCGTCCATTATTTCCTTATAATACGAAAGGAACTTTTCTTTTTAACTTATTTTACTTATTCCTTTTAATGGAGATTATGTTATTTAGATTCTAGGAGATTTCGTTGTGAATTTTCGAGTCTTTATAAGAATATATATTAAAGTATTTTAATATATCTGTTGCATTCACATATACGTTATACCACGTCATTGCGATTATGTAACAATAACTAACATCGTGCAACTGACACAGCCAGTGTATTTTTACTTTTCGTGTGTTTCAAGGAATTCCATTGGGCGATTTAACAAAACAATGGAGAAGAATCGTTAGAATAATCATCGCTGCTCAAAGCAAAGGCATTTCTCGCGAAGAAAATGTGCAGTTCCAGGGGTGAGACAGGTAAATACAGATGTATTTTATTAGCATCGAACGTATTGATATTTAGAATAATTTTTACAGGTTAGAGATCCTTTTCCATCGAACTCTTCGTTTGCTCTGATGTAGTAGGTTGTCCGGAAAGTGTCTTTCTTTTGCAAACGTATTCTTTACGTGAAACCAAGTCTGTGAAATGTCGCAGTGTTTATCTCGACAGAACGAAATGAATCGCACGTAATTCTAGAAAATAATATAAAACAAAAATCCTTGTGCGTCTATTATTTCTCATAAAACGAAAGAAACTTTCCGGACAATCTAATAGAAATCAATTTTTCCGTAAGTTAAATTTCATTAAATTTACGTTCATAAAAACATGAAGTTGGATAAAAATCGTGAGAAATAATGTTAAGCGCCAAGTCAAAAATTGGAAAAGCTTCAGAATACTTTCCTTCCTACAATATATAATAATACGATTATTTAAAAATCACCGTGTATATCGAACGATAACTAAAATATAGCGAGAATCGTTTTTTGAAGATCCTTGAACACGGTTCAAAGCAGAATTGCCGAAGCAGAAGAATCAACGGGAGGAAGTTTTCATCGACGAAGGGAAACGGAAGGAAATGTGGCTGTTAGTTGTTCCGGCCGAAACGGGATGCATCGAAGAGTGGCCGCGGCAACGGTGCGAGAATCGGGGAAGAACGAGAAGTAAGAAGTAGAGCCAACCCAAAGGGAAAAGGACGAAAAAACGGAGAGAAAGAGAGAGAGAGAGATGGCATAGAGAAGCCAGCGGAAGGCGGAAAACAAGGGAAAATAAAGCAGCGGAAGAATCGCGTCGCAGGAAAAAGAATGAGGGCGCTGTCAGCTGGTGGAAATTATTCTGATTATGCTAATTCCGGTTCTGTTCCACTCCTTTACCCAGCCGTTCCCCAGACCCATTGCCTCCCTGCTGCTGTCTGCGCCATCTTTCATGGCTGATATTTATAATATAGGGGTGCCCGAGCAGTTTCAAACTCTTTTTGGCCCCCGAGCTCGCAACCCCCCTCCCCACCCTCGACCATCATTTGGCCCTCCATCGAGAACCACCCCACGGCACGCTCCACTGTCTTCGGGCTTTTCGATAAATTTATTCATATTCCAAGGAAAATTTCGTCGCTAGTCTCGAGAGAACTCGGTCAACTAGAGCCTCTGGTCCCGCAGCACGCGAGCTTAGCCGCGATTTACCTTTGAAAATCTAACCGCGACCACTTTCTTAGCCCACCATCCTGAAAACACAGCCATTATCTATGAAAGAGGAGATTTTTGCATAGTTCGTAATAGCGTAATGGTGTATTTTCTTTTTCTAGGTTAGGTTTTCTAGGTTATCTCGTTGCTCGAAATTGAGAAGAGTGGGGATGGATTTGGAAATGAAAGAGCGAGACACATAGCCGCAGCGCTTAGCGTGCACGTTCGTAATCTTCCTCTCAAGGTCGTAAGTTTTCCTTTTTAATTAAAGGTGCTTTCTATTCATGTCCGGAGACTGGCACGCCCACGGTTAAACCTACGCTACGTTATTTTACGCTTCGTGGAAAATCTTCCTTTCCTCTGATATTGTCGTTCGATCGTTTTGTTTGCTCCGCTATAATTTACAGCATAAAATTCATAGACGACAGATTGAAAGAATCTGACACCGAATCGATCGGGACGGCAAGGCATTATGGACAGTTTAAAGGGACGATCGTCAAACACTCGTGGTCTGTCGTCTTTGCAAACATGAATAAAATACACACGTACAACGATGATTAAATAGCCTTGTGTTTGCTCGGGGAATAAGCGCATCTATCTCGCTTTACCCTCTGTTAACTCTTCGATAAAAAGTGACACAGTCATATTTGATTTCTTATTACACCTCCCACAAGCCAGTCAATACGGTTTTCACATAAAACCAATAAGGAGGATTTGCTTGCTCGAAGAAGGATGTTAATGTGATCTTAAAATATTTTCTATTTTTCCCTTTTTTTTATTTTAGTTCATATACAGACTACGGATGTTTAGGTAAATTCATATTTTTATAAGAAACTTTATTTCATACGTTAAATGCATAATGTTATAACTATTGTACAATAAATACTATATTTTGTACGTTTTTCAGCAATATATGCAGTGGCACATGCATCACAGGACGTTTCAATACGAAGATGCCTGACATGGTTGTTTTGCCACAGAGGATTAACACTGTACGGCGCGCATAATGTAATAAACAAACTCTGGACAAAGCAATTTCGCTGTTACGTGCAATCTACAACCGGCGACAACTTCAAATCTCCCGGTGCCTCCCCTTCGCCAACATAAATAGACGACCGTGTTCTCCAGACACAGTCAGTCAGTCGAGCGAATAAATATGAAAAATCAGTGTAGCAAATCAGCATAACAATTAGTATGAGTAGCGCAGTATCAAGCGAGCAACGATTGCAATTAACTTGGTATTCTACATTTTAAAATATCTGCAAATATAGTTAATTAAATTAACTATATTAATAATTAACTATATTAATTACTAGTTAATTAAATTAACTATATTTGCAGACTGGTTGTTGATTTAATCAACAACACGTCACACCGTCCACCAGCTATGTATTCTAAGCATTTTTTAATATTCCATAAATCTGTATCTATTGCTTTGAAACACAATAACTCTCTATTCCGTACGTTAATTAATAATTTATTGTAATAGACAAGACTATCAAGTAGCGACTCTAAAATTGTTTAAAATAATCATTACTTCAGTAAAATTGTATACTGTCCATCTATATACATTCCATTCGCACGTATTTCTATCGCCAGCCTATTTAGCATGTCGATATAACGTTAAGAGGATTGTAGGGCCCTTTGTTACTACGTTCGTGTTTACGAAATTTGACCTGATTTTAGGTAATATTATGCCTGTCTTGCTGACGTATTCATATACCGGGTCTTGCTTAAATTGTGATATTCCTTAATGACAAACTAGCTTTAACCCTCTGAGTGCTGTGGGCGCATATAGGCGTCTGGCAAAAGCTATCGGTGTGGACTAAGGACATATATATGCGTTTCCTGTAAGCGCCCGGCATGGACTAAGGACGCATATATGGGTCTTTCAATTTTTCCCAACACCTACGCAGAAGTAATACTATCACGTTCGTGTGAAATAAATATAAATGCATTCCTTACGGCAGTAAACAAATGCCAATAGTGGCTCGTTATTGTTGAAGCGGTCACCACTTGTAAGAAAACTGTGTTTCAACCGCTCGCGGAGAGACGCGATCGCGAGATAACGCGTCAACGAGAGTCGTAAATTCTCGTTACGATTAAACAATCGACGCCACGAACTGATTGATCCCCTATTTCTATTACGAGAATAGAGGTGGTTAGGTTTGAGTGTATACGAACAACTACACTGAGTTGGTTGATAAAAGTTTAATAAAAATAACGAAACAACAAGTTCAGTCAAAGATCAACAATTAAAAACGAAAAAGATAACAGTCAAGGTTGGTTTAGCGGTTTGCTTATAACGAGACCTATCGCATTTCGCAGCTTGAGATAGACGTTATGTGTTAGACTCGATTCAATGTGTAACGTTCGACGTGTCACAAGGAACTGATCGACTTTAGACGATTTCTTTGTCTCATTTTTAAGACGACCCCCACTATACTTAGGTCACGCCACCGTTCGCGCCTATGATCACGTATGTCTGTTCTTGCGTGGGAAACGTAACGGACAAAATTCGACGTTTCGAGAGCTCGCTGCTTGACAACAGCTATGCGCTCGTCGATACATTGTATATGATTCGGCGGTCCGATAAGACGATCTGCCTGCGACATTGTAGGGCCGCGAGCGACGGTTAGAAAATACAGCCTGTGGTAAGCCTCGTGGCGTAACAAACTGTACATCTGGTTTTCTTAGTTTTCTCAAGCACTGAATTTTTCACACACAACTAAATTATTAACTCGCGTTATATTTACTAAATTTAGTCTTCTAGTTTATTGTTTTCTAGTTTATTACCCAAATTCCAGTTAACTGCAAATTTCAACGTTTATAATAAATAATGAAAAATAACTAAAAAAATAACGCTCTTGAATCGTTTAATCTCGCGCAAAAGAATTACTATAACTTATTACGATTTGCGCTTTGAATAGTCCAATCAACAGAGCTCGGTCTAACGAAAAAGTATTCCGTCCACAGCGATCGTCAGCGCTAGACGCGCGCCGTCCATATTCAGCACTCAAAGGGTTAAATATCAGTGTACCGTTGGCAGAGCCTAGCAGCGCCACCTCCAAACCTAATCCATGCTAAACTAACCTCCAATTGCCGTCATTCACATAGCCAACAAGATCCTCTCGCAATCATGTTAAGCCGGGCTGTCTAAACTCCCTTCGTGTTCTCACCGACAACGCATTATCCGTCCCTCTTACGAGCGAGAACGCGTGTGCCAGCGTCGTGGAGGCGTCGCGTCGCAAATACAGAGATCGCGCGGTTATTAATAACGTTATTAATCGCGAAGGCTCGTGCAAGTGGTGCGAAATTCGAGAAATCAAAGCACGGTTATTACTCAAGCCGTGGCCGACAATACCAGGCTGCTTTATTCCAGCCGGATATGTAGGTTACCAGCGAGCCTAACAGAAGTGGCGGACAATGAGAAGCGAGAGGATGATCCAAGACTGAGAGAAAAATAGCGCACGCGAGAGCGAGACGGTTAGTGATCATCGTAGGTGGGCGAACGCGTCACCTTTAATTAATCACGCGACTGTATTATTTCCCGTTTAAGCTCCCCTTTTCGGTGGCCCATCGAGAAAGAGGCAGTGGACGAGGAGAGAAGAGAAGAGACGCAACGGGAATCGTAAGCGAGAGACGCTTTGCTTGAGACGTACGGTACAAAAGAGGAGCGGAAAGCAAAGCTACGGCCACCTTTACAGACAGCCTTCGTATAAACATGTCAGTCCGCCGAGGCTCGTCTCGAGAAACGGGCCCGCGTTCATCCATCACTTCGTCCCCCTGACTTCCTTCGTCTAGCCTTCCTCTACGATACGTCGTCCGCCCCCTCTTCCCTCCTCTATTGCTTTTCGTTGTGCCGTTGCTCACAATTCGCCGCTATTTTTCTCGCGACTCGTACTCGAAAGCAAAAAAATATCTTTCAAATGGCAAACCGCTGCTGAGAGGCTACGTAACGGGAAAGCTGGTCTCGCGGGCCCCCTATTTTCGCCGGTTCCCGCCGCGAGAATTTGTTCTGCACATGTACCGTTAGCAACGCCGCTCAATCTCCACAAGATTCGACGTTTTTGCCTTTCGTTCGAGTGTGAAACGACTGCGATGCATTAATGGGCAACGATTCGGATCATTCGAGCGTTCGCCTTCGAGTATTCAACTGTAGGTTAACGCTTTGTCTGCCACGCCGAAATCACATGTTCCGCTCAGGACGCCACGGCTTTGGCTTTCTTAAATGGGAAAATCGACGGCCAATTTTATTTGGATCTTCGCATCGATTTCGTACGAAACAACGTGCTTTCGTGGATTACGAAAAGGATTTGAGGAAAGTGGATATAAAAGGACAAAAGTATCTTGTTCACGTATTCATATACCGGGTCTTGCTTAAATTCAGCATCTAACTAACCTACAAAGTATCTGTGAGAATAGCTTGAAAATAATTTCAAGGTCATCAATTCAGTTTTGCGTGTCAATATCTATTTTTTATATTATCTGTATGATGTTTTAAGCGATTTTAAGGCGAATTGAAGACAATACAGAGTTAGTAACTTTTCAAAATTTTCAGTAGCAATAGAAATAATTTATTAAAAAGTAAACGTTCTTAAAAAAAGTTAAAGCGTTCTGAGGGGACACTAGCCAATTTCCTTTGCAATCAACGGCTAGAATTGCAAATTTTAGGTTATGGCGCATAACATGACCAATTTTTAGAGATTCATACTTCATTGAAGATTAGAAATTAATAGAAGGCGGGTATGTGTATATGTACACAAATACTAAAAAATTAAATGTCAACGTAGCATGCCAATTTGAAATTTTTGAAAGGTCAGTACACTTCTTGTCTCTAATTTTTTTTTATTTTTAGCACTTTGACTGCCACGCTGGACGCCACGGGAGTATTCATGTAATGGCAAAATAATAATAAATTGATGACGTAAGACAACATTCTTCCACAATGGACCATTTATCTTATTGGTGGTCACGGGTGACCACCATGGCGTCTTAGTAGCAGTTGATATCGACATATCATAACAAGGCTTTGTTTATTTCAACAAAACATTCGCATTCGTTGTTTCGTCGTAAGCAAAACGTGCAGAATATATTGGTGAACGTGTAGAAGATATTAGTAAACAGTATTTGCTCATGCTATATATAACAGTAAGGTATGTTCACACTTCTAACCTCAATTATATGATCATAAAGCAGTATTTACTTATTATATTTTCTAAGGTGTGTTTATAATAATATTCGCAGATTACCTGTCAAAGATGTGGAAGCAAACACAGTGCACAGTTAGATGCAAGATTTGTCCTCATTTTCTTTTTATTAATGTTTTAATAAAAATATTTAACTGTTCAATGGGGCACTTTTTATCTCAAAGCATCTTCTATTTATAGGTTATATTTAAAATACCCTAACTGTCAATTTTCATGTAATTTTTAAAATTGTAACCGTGGGTGATATGTGATCCACGTGGCAGTCAAGGTGTTATAAACTACATCTCCACTATGAAACTGATATTTCCTTATGTATCGAAGCTGCAGACTGTTATAAAGCGTCGATAAAAGTAGCAACTATGCATTATCGTATTAAATTCGTTATAAAATCCCATTGTAAAATTCAATGCCACAGTAGATTCGGCTATCGCCAGGCCTTGAATAGAGAACCGTGGACGTGGCGCGGGACGCTGGATCCGCCGGGTTCCGAGAAATATATGAACCGAGTAGACTCCACCCCAGCGAGTTGGTCGTAAGTCAAACGAGACTCTCAGTTCGGCAACTGCGTCGAACTCGGCTGTTGGAAGCCATCGTGGCGCGCGAATAAGCAAGAAAAGGTGGAAGAAAGCAAAGGTGTGAAAGAACGAAAGGTAAAAACGAGAAGAAGCTGGAAGGAACGTAAGCGTGAAAAAAAGCGTGAGAGAAAGAGACGAGGGAAAGGGGTATAGGTAGACGCGAGTATGGAAAAGGGGGATGAAAACGTCGCTGGAGAAAGAGGGTAGGAACGGTGTGACGTATGGCGTGTCGTCAGTGAGCGTCACTTAGAGTGGCGGATGAGAAAACGTCGTGGAAGCGGGAAAGAGAACGGTCGGGAGTCTAAGAACCGCCAGAACCTGTCTGCGCCGGTGACGGCGCATTGTTGGCAGGGAAATCAGACGAAAAGGCGCGATAACTAACCGCATAATAAATGAACTGTTCACGGGAGTGTGCTAGGCGAACGGGTGCTGTGTACCCGCTCACAGCCGAGCTGCTGATGCGCGTCCCCGGAAAAGCCATCCCTTTTCGTCTTCTTTTGGATTATCTGCCGCGGAGAATTCTATGGAGCCTGACATATTCTATGGAGGCGCAGTGTGACACGCTCGCGGGCAAAGAATTCCGCGCCGACCGTCGCGATATGACCTGATTTTTCTCCCGTTTGGAAAAACACCAAGACAATTACAGGATCGAACGGGTGGTTTGCGTAAAGGCGACTCGAATTGTCTGGAAATTACTGTGTTACGTTATGGACCAAGTTTTCAAATGACAACAATAAAAAATTGATTAGCATTTTATCTTGGCTTTTGGTAAATTTCATTGACAGGTAGAGACAGGTAGACATTCAACGTTGCTAGAGTTCTTGAATTTTTATGTCCTAACCTTACTTTTGTTGTGATATTGGCTTGGCAACTAAGTGGTTGCGGATTTTGTTGATAGGTTAGGACGGAATCCGCAACTACTTAGTTGCCAAACCAATACTTGAAAGACAGCATAATGTTTGACAGCACTTTGACGTTTCGAGGAAATTTTTACTATAGTATTGAAAAAGGGATACTAAGAAAGATTATTTTATGTTCTCCTTCGATTTTGGGACATTTTTTAGTGATAGAAAAAAGGAATTCAAGAACATTGACGAATATGTTACTATACTTACATTTGAAGAAATCCAGTCTTAAAACATAAAGAAACAAAAATGATACAAAATTCTGCACTATTTTCAAAATCTTCTTGACGTATAAATAGAAACTTACACCGCTCCCTAATTTCTCAAATCATCACAGATGAGATCTGCAGCCTCTTCGTGTTCCCCGTAAGCGAGATAACGAGTGGAAGAAAACCGAAAATGTAATATTCTGTGGCACGTACGAAAGCGATATCGAACCCTCGGAATTACTTCATTGTGCTTATCGAGCAGCCGAGAAAGGACTGCAGTTTCTGTATCAGAAACTCATCCGCAGCATTGCGCTAGATGCGCCGGTGATTGATACCTGTCACTTCCTGCCTTGCTTTCCCTCATCAGTATCGACGAAGGCCAACTAGACTGCTAATTTACTGATAAGAAACATTCACCGTGCAACTTGATCGTTTTCACCAATACTTGGTACAATATACCCATTCGTTCTTATCTTTGCTTGTCTATAGTACGATATGGAGGCCCAAATCGAAATTTATCATTTTTTCGAGCAATAATTGTAAATCGATTGAGATAATTTGTCTTACGATGATAACAGTAGCTTGCAACATTGTTGTATCCAAGAAACATTGAATAATATTTGATAATTATTGGGTTGGCAACTAAGTGATTGCGGATTTTGTCATTAGGCGATAATGAGAAAATCCGCAGCCATTTAGTTGCCAAGACGATATATGTATTTTCTGATGGTGAACTAGCGACGTTGTAAGGTTAGAATGATAATAATCTACTAGAATACTAATCTAAATAAATGTGTATAATAAGAATATACTACCGTGATGATCAAGGTTACATATGAATAATGTGTGGAATACACATGATAATGACATGAATTAATGATGCAAATGTTCCTGTATATTAGTATCGTATATTATTGTACACTACTAATGATCCTACATTTACTGTATACGCTACAATGCAGTTATGTAACGTAACTTAGGATGGAATATTTAATGTGATACGACAATTTTTATTTCTACTTCACACTATAGTATTGGGTTGGCAACTAAGTGATCGTCGATTTTGTCAGTTGGTAGTACTGACAAAAGCCGCAATCACTTAGTTGCTAACCTAATATTATATACGATACCAAATTAGTGTCAAGCTGATGTATTTTCTACATCTGCATCATGTTTGTCAATCTGTTAATCAAGTTAACTCTTAACTAGAAAATCAGTCCTATAAAAGTACATAATTATAATATTACACTTAAGAGATTGGGATTACGATTAACGAGTTGATTAATTTTCTTCCAGTCGATGAATGAGAACCTTGACTTCTTTACAACCACCGCCAAGACACTAATTTTTGTAGTGTAATTTACCAATTGAAATACTAATAATACAATTAACTTAATCAAATATTTATTGCGTTGGCAACTAAGTGATTGCGGCTTTTGTCAGTACTACCAACTGATAAAACTACCAGTTGGTAGTTGGCAGATTGGGGTTATGATTAACGAGTTGATTAATTTTCTTCCAGTCGATGAATGAGAACCTTGACTTCTTTACAACCACGGCCAAGGCACTAATTTTTGTAGTGTAATTTGCCAATTGAAATACTAATAATACAATTAACTTAATCAAATATTTATTGCGTTGGCAACTAAATGATTGCGGCTTTTGTCAGTACTACCAACTGGTAGTTTTGTCAGTTGGTAGTACTAACAAAAGCCGCAATCACTTAGTTGCCAACCCAATAAATATTTGAATAAGTTAATTGTTAATTGCGGCTTTTGTCAGTACTACCAACTGGTAGTTTTGTCAGTTGGTAGTACTAACAAAAGCCGCAATCACTTAGTTGCCAACCCAATAAATATTTGAATAAGTTAATTGTTAATTGCGGCTTTTGTCAGTACTACCAACTGGTAGTTTTGTCAGTTGGTAGTACTAACAAAAGCCGCAATCACTTAGTTGCCAACCCAATAGATCACTGCAATACGACCACAAGTTCTTTCAACAAAATACAAATAGCAATGTTCTCAAAAGTATTTCCACTCGCCCCTCTTCTGGAAGAAGTGAAAGCAAAAAAGGAATCTGTATAGCAAGAGATGTAAAGAATTTGTCGTAGGAGGACAAGTATTCGACAGGACAGATAATCGTGGGAGCGTGCGCTCCACTTTCCTATCAAGGCCGCAGTAAATTTAACGCGGTACACCGCGATAGGGCTGAAAGCGGTGAAAGGAGAGAGAAGCGAACGGTTGCTTGGATAATGGTCGACCAACGCTATCAATTGATCTATCGATCGACAATGGAGGGGGGTACGATTCACGAAATCTAATAATGGCGACGATAAAAGGTGCTATAGTTTCGAAGAAAGGGGTGTGTGATTGCTGGAAGCAGTAGATTCTCAGTTATAAAGTTGTCTATTTTGTACACATTTCTTGTGTTAACCTAACCTCAATATCACCAGCAATACACATTTTTAATTAAGAATGATAAATAAATGAATCTTTTATACGAGACAGTCGAACAACACATGACATAACTAAAAATTTAAAATTGATATTTTTTCAATCTTGTATCGCAAAACAAAGAACCATAGAATATAAAAATATAGAAATAAAAGATAGAGAGATAAAAAATAAAATAACAGATTATAGCACGATGATAAAGCAGATGATAAAACATTTTTTCCAAGAGCATTTGAAATAAGATTCCGCGGCATCGAAAAAAAGAAGGAACCAGAGAGGAATAGGGGTGGTGGACGAAGCAAGGGTGTAGCGAAAGCCGACGCAACGCTGCCTCGATGGGGGGTAAGGACGATAAGACGGCGTGAGTAATGAGCAATGCCACGAGTGATATCAGCGACCGAGAATGAGATGCTTCTCGCCGCTTTTAAGAGGCTACGAGGAAAAGTTGCGGGACCGACAGAGTCCACAGGGTGGCGAGAAAGAGAGACTGTTACAAATCAACTTTTATACCGGAGGAGAAAAAAAAGTTCATTATTGGTTCCCCGTAAAAAGCCACGAATCCACCGTGGGGTAAAGAAGCCTTTCTCCCCCTCTAAGTTGGAGGACGGGGATGCTTCCGGCGCGAATATGAAGCAGGGGAAAAGGGGACGGTCCCGAGCGTTCTCTCGTCAATTCTTCTCGTCACCGCTGATAACGGATACCTCGCTTCAGTTTCGGTCAAATGAACCATACCTACAGAAAACGTCATAGAAAGGCTATAATGAGCGCCAGCCGTATCGATGTTTCGTTTGAAAAATTTTTGAAAAGAATTTATATTAGGTTGTCCGAAAAGTTTCTTTCGTTTTATGAGGAAATAATAGACGCACAACGTTTGTTGTTTTATATTATTTTGTCGAATTTCGTACGATTCGTTTTGTTCTGTTGATATAAACACCGAGACATTTCACAGACTTGGTTTCACGTTTGTACGAAGTGCGCTGTTGCAAACAACACGTTTGCGAAGGAAAGACACTTTCCGGATAACCTAAAAATTGTTATATCTTTGAATATAGCGTGGTTTCTGAACAGTCTATCTATAATATAATGTATAATTTGTTAATTCTTTAATAACATTAGTTAGCAAATTGTCGCTTGTGCGTGTCTGGACAATTTATAAAACATATTACAAAATTGTATTTACAACAGAAGTGCACAAATTAATTGCGAATTTTTATGAACGAAACTGAAGAAATAGAAACTAGATTAATGTTTGTTTCACCGTTTAAATATTGCAGTAGGCAATTGTTACTTCATGAAAGCACTAATTATATGATATTAGTACTTAGGTTTTAGATACTAGGTTGTCCGAAAAGTTTCTTTCGTCTTATGAGGAAATAATAGACACACAAGGATTTTTGTCGAATTTCGTATGACCATTTTATTCTGTTGATACAAACACCGAGACATTTCACAGACTTGGTTTCACGTTTGTACGAAGTGCGCTGTTGCAAACAACACGTTTGCGAAGGAAAGACACTTTCCGGATAACCTAAAAATTTAGGAATTTTGTCGAATTTCTTATAGGACCATGAGAATGCCTATTCCAGTCTTCTTAACTATTTTCTTAATAGTTTTTAAATTAAGGATAAACTAGAATCTAGCATCTGTGTAGGTTTGAAAAGTGGAAATTAATCTTACAATTCAGAAGAGATGCGGGCAACTCGCCCAATACAAATTAATATTTCTTATTAAGAAATACCTACCTCTCGTATTTGATAATAAAAATGCAAGAAATATTTTTTTTCAAATACCCATTACTATACTGTGTAATTATAAAAATACATATTAAAATAACATTTCTTAGTATCCAATGGTATGCGCAGGAAGATCGAAATTAAGGATTCTCATGAATCTATCAGAAGCTCGCGAAGAATTATAATTGCCAGTGGAGGAGGGGGGGACGCGTTTAAAAATGTTCTTGTCGTCCAGTTTCCAACCCCCCTCTTCGCCTCCCTTTTGGCCTGCCACGGTGGCGCGACGCGTGCACCAGCCCCTGTAAATCTACGCGGTGTCGTTTCCACATCCTGTTTCACTGTTTTCCACCAAATAATTTCAGCTTCATTCTTCATTTAGCTTGGCACAAACTGCCGCAAACAACCGGGCCCTCGTCGCGCGAGGCCAAGTCGGCCGACGCAGCCGCATTTATATTAAAATACTAAGAAAAACTTCCACCGTGCCGCTGCCACCCCCTCGCGATCCACCCTCTCTGGGTAGAATCGTTAATTTTCTGCTTCCATTCGCTTCTCGTAAATCCCCGTGCCCCCGCCGCGGAGAATAATACGAGCAGGAAATGTTGACCATTATTTTCGGGGCTCGCCTAGCGGTTTCATTAAAATTATGATTTCGATTCGGTGGCCGCGAGTCTTCACCCCGCGAAAAATGGCCTGGTCCACGGCTAGAATTCTGTTTCTTCGGCTGAGAAACATCTCATTTCGTTGAACCTTTCGTTCTGCCCGTTTTTCCTAATGGAATGCTCGAGGGATACAGTCCGTTTCAAAGTTGTACGATTCCGATTAGAACGTTTTGGGATGAGAATTTTATAGAACGAGAACGTGAGGGCGATACACAGGCAAATAAAATTAAAATCTCCATCCGGTTCTTGCGAATCTATGCGCACGAAAAATGACCTCGTTCATCGTTAGAACTCCTTGTTTCTTGGCTCAGGGAAACGTTTCGTACGTAACGTAATGCTTTACGTAACGAAACGTTCGAGGGATACACTTTGTTGTCTAAATTGTACGATTCTTTTATCAGAATTGTTAGCTTGAAAATTTGATGGAATTAGAGTGTGCGGGTAATATAGAGGATCGTGGTCGTTCGTGATACGTTCGTCTGCTTTGAGACACGCAAAAAAACGTCGGTCAATGGCTGGTCACCATGCACGATGAGAGTGGAGTTTTCGTGAGATCCGACCGGGTGCATCATTAAGGTACCCCACACGTGAAACTTTCCTACCGGGTGTACGGTGCAGAAGCTGGAAGATTTTTTGCAATTACCCGGCTAAAAGAACCGCTGCCGTGCTGCTCCATGGGATTAAGCTTGACAAGAAACAATTTGACTAGAGTGAAACTTTGCAGCAAGACGATTTTATTGTAAGAACAATATATCGAGAAAATTCTAACAAACTAACAAAGGACCGTCGAATTTTTATATAAATAGAAGGGTTATGGTTGGTCAAAAACGTTAAATTCATGGTACAAATGAGGTTAGAAAAATGTCGTGGCTCGAAATGTTAGGTTATCCGGAAAGTTTCTTTCGTTTTATGAGGAAATAATAGACGCACAACTATTTTTGTTTTATATTATTTTGTCGAATTACGTACGATCCGTTTTGTTATGTTGAGATAAACATCGTGACATTTCACACACTTGGTTTCGCGTTTGTACGAAGCTGCGCTGTTGCAAAAAACACATTTGCGAAGGAAAGACACTTTCCGGACAACCTAATACAAGGAAAGTCGAGAATAATTTGAGAAAACCAAATTTCAAGATTCACAGTAATTTGAAGTATATGTAAATTTGTTTAATTTCCAGCTGGTGGAGGGGGGAGTAGATAGTCGATAACAAGTTACTCTACGATTGAAAATTAGTCCAAACTTATACTCGTGTGCAGTGTTAATTTTTTATTAAAATATTCAGATTCACTTACATATTTATCAACTAACCTACATTCATCAGCACGTAATTAGCAACAACCATTGAAATAATCCAGCCTCAGGCGTAATATGAAATAAATGTCAGACTCGAAAACGACTTCGGGGACACCCAGTGTAGCATCTCACGGCTAGAAGCCGAAGCGAGGTAGCAGCGTTCGCTGCTCACGCTACATTACGTTCCATTATCTCGCGTTCACTTTTTCAAAAAGAACGCCAGCGGAGCGGACCGTACATAAGCCCGTGACGACCGCGACGTCCCGCCATGGAATTAAAACTTCTCTCCGTTACACGTGACCTCGTGCCATAGGGATTTTCAGCGTTCATCCACCTGCGATCCGCCTACGCCAGAGATCACCATCTACCTACCGCGCCGTTTCGTTTACAATGGAATAAATACGTCCAGTTGACAATGGAGCGATGTCTTCGAGAAGACAACGGAACGTGATTAATGACACTGAGAGTCTTTCGCTTCTTAAACGGCAGAAAATCGATGTCGATACCGCGCACTTCTCGTTTAATCGATCGAACACGTTTCGTAGTTAACACTGTGACTGCCACGTGGCATATGCCACCTGTCACGGTTTCTCCTGTGACACCACGGTGGTCATTGGTGACCGGGGCGCTTCAACTACTTACAATTGTAAAAATTAAATGAAAATTGACAGTTAGAGCATAAATAGAAGACACCTTGAAATAAAAAGTGCCCCACTGAACAATTAAACATTTTCATTAAAACATCAATAGAAAGAAAATGAGGACAAATCTTGCATCTAACCGTGCACTGTGTTTGCATCCATATCTTTGAGTGGTAATCTACGAATATTATTATAAACACACCTTAGAAAATATAATAAGTAAATACTGCTTTATGATCATATAATTGAGGTTAGAAGACATCTTGAAATAAAAAGTGCCCCACTGAACAATTAAACATTTTCATTAGAACATCAACAAAATGAAAATGAGGACAAATCTTGCATCTAACTGTGCACTGTGTTTGCATCCATATCTTTGAAGGTTAATCTACGAATATTATTATAAACACACCTTAGAAAATATAATAAGTAAATACTGCTTTATGATCATATAATTGAGGTTAGAAGACATCTTGAAATAAAAAGTGCCCCATTTGACAATTAAATATTTTTATTAAAACATCAATAAAATGAAAATGAGGACAAATCTTGCATCTAACTGTGCACTGTGTTTGCATCCATATCTTTGAAGGGTAATCTACGAATATTATTATAAACACACCTTAGGAAATATAATAAGTAAATATTGCTTTATGATCATATAATTGAGGTTAGAAGTGTAAACATTCCTTACTGTTATATATAGCATGAGCAAATACTGTTTACTAATATCTTCTACACGTTCACTAATATATTCTGCACGTTTTGCTTAAGGCGAAACAACGAATGCGAATGGTTTGTTGAAATAAACAAAGCCCTGTTATGATCTGTCGATATCAACTGTTACCATGGTGTCATGGTGGTCACCCGTGACCACCAATAAGATAAACTGTCCATTGGGAAAGAATGTTGTCTTACATCAAAGTGTTAGACAAAGTGTCTTACAAAGTGTTAGACTAATATTTGAAAAGTATTAGGTTATCTTGCAACGATGCATCTTTATACAAACATGAAACCTAATCTGTTAAACGTTGTGATCTTTATCTTGATAGAAGAAAATAGATCATACGTAATTCGATAAAACAATATGAAACGGAAAATGTTATGCATTATTTTCTCATAAAACGAAAGAAACTTTCCGGATAACCTAACATTTCACATTGCATAAAACAAATTGCTCTAATAAAGAAAAATATTGATACCGTTATAAAAATCAAATTAAACGTTGAAGGATAAAAAAAGAAATAAATACGAGAGGAATACGAAAGCAAAAGCGTCTGAAGTGAAATTGCGTTCATTGGGTCATCAAGCTACGATGCTTCAAGGATCAAACGAACAAGAAAGCTTTCAACTCTGTAAGAAGTCCGTGCTTGTAACGTAATCGTGGTTTATTAATTTCATTTCGTGGGCGAAGTTTTCGCGAGCAAACCACCCTTGCAAGGAGAAAGGAACGGGATCCGGCTCCACGGAGCCACGAATCACGTATGGAGACATTAATTTCTTACTTGAAAACTTGAGACATGAATTAATAGTGGGACGGTGTTCTTCCTTCCCGCTAGGCGTGCCGGCGACAGAATTCCCTGTTATTACAGCGAACATTCTACAAAATAATTTTTTCCCCTCTCTCCTAGCCCGCCGCTGGATAAGATTAATGAGACCGCGGGCAAGAACTTCAATAGCGACTCGTTTCGCAAATTAATCTTGGACATTTCTTTAAAACGTATTAATAACGCGTTGTACTCCGGCGAGCCGAGCTTTTTCCTCTAACGAACGCTATAAATTACGATCGCGTGGCTTTTTCCAGCCAATCTTGTCTAGTATCTTGGATATCGAATTCCACGGAATAGACATGTGGTCTGATGTGGACGGTGAGCTGACGTTGAAAAGTTTCTCCATTTCATTCCTGACATTTAAGTCTGTTCATTGATAAATGTAGAAATTCTTATTCAAATGAAATATTTGCATTCGAGAGTATTTTTCTGTTTAACACACAGTGCTGGTCTTTGTTAGTCTACAAGTGGTTCAGGAAAAAGGTACAGCATCGGATTTACAACTATTGTCACAGAAAGTTCCTTAACGCTTTGGCTGCCACGTGGCTCATATATGATCCACGGTTTCTCCTGTGACACCACGGTGGTCACTGGTGCCCCGAGAGTTTCAAATTCATACAATTGTAAAAATTAAATTATTGACAGTTTTTTGACAATTGTTTTATTGACAATTGTTTTTTTGACAATTTGTTTTATTGACAATTAATTATTGACAGTTAGAGCATAAATAGAAGATACTTTGAAATAACAAGTGCCCCACTGAACAATTAAACATTTTCATTAAAACATCAATAAAATGAAAATGAGGACAAATCTTGCATCTAACTGTGCACTGTGTTTGCATCCATATCTTTGAGTGGTAATCTGCTAATATTATTATAAACACACCTTAGAAAATATAATAAGTAAATACTGCTTTATGATCACATAATTGAGGTTAGAAGACATCTTGAAATAAAAAGTGCCCCACTGAACAATTAAACATTTTCATTAAAACATCAATAAAATGAAAATGAGGACAAATCTTGCATCTAACTGTGCACTGTGTTTGCATCCATATCTTTGAAGGTTAATCTACGAATATTATTATAAACATACCTTAGAAAATATAATAAGTAAATACTGCTTTATGATCATATAATTGAGGTTAGAAGACATCTTGAAATAAAAAGTGCCCCACTGAACAATTAAACATTTTCATTAAAACATCAATAAAATGAAAATGAGGACAAATCTTGCATCTAACTGTGCACTGTGTTTGCATCCATATCTTTGAGTGGTAATCTGCTAATATTATTATAAACACAGCTTAGAAAATATAATAAGTAAATACTGCTTTATGATCATATAATTGAGGTTAGAAGTGTAAACACACCTTACTATTATATATAGCATGAGCAAATACTGTTTACTAATATCTTCTACACGTTTCACCAATATATTCTGCACGTTTTGCTTAAGGCGAAACAACGAATGCGAGTGGTTTGTTTAAATAAACAAAACCTTGTTATGATATGTCGATATCAACTGTTACCAAGGCGCCATGGTGGTCACCCGTGACCACCAATAGGATAAACTGTCCATTGGGAAAGAATGTTGTCTTACATCATCAATTTATTATTACCTTGCCATTACATGCTTTGAATAATAAAAATACTGCAGTGGCGTCCTCAGTGAAACATGTGATCTCAGTGTAGCAATCAAAGTGTTAACCAACATTACTATTCCAAACGATTGAGAAACTTCCACAAAAGGAAATACTTGCATCGGGAGTTTTACTTCTAATTATTTAACATTAACTACGTTGCAATTAATAATTATAGTCGTTTTAAAAAAGACTGTATCTACAAGATAAAGAAAAAGTTGATAGCGAGAAAAAGCTTCATACATATCTATATATATATTTGAAAGCTTCTCAATTGCGAATACTCGACATGTACCTAATCTATCATGAGTTAAATACCTCTTCAAGTACTGATATGTAAAAAAAAAAAAAAAAAACAAACCATTTGCGAATCACAAACGAACGAATCGCATAAGCCACCCTAACCTCTTCGGATATGCGCGCTTCTAAGCAGAAAGTCATCAAGGTCGACGGAACGCTAGGCAGAATCCCGAGGAAGTTTAACAGATAGGAGAAGAGTATTCGAATGCATCGAAGAAAACATTGAAGTGCAACTAATTCGTGCTATTACCGGCTGGCAGTAGTACGGTTAACGTAATTACAAGGTATGCCTGTACGAGGTTGGAGAACCACGCAGAACTCCTCTGTATCTTCCTCTGCCTCTCTCTGCCCCTTTCGATTCTCTGTCTTTGCCGTTTTGAAGACAGAAGAATGATGATGCTACGTGCCTGTTGCTCGGCGTGGAATCGTGGACGCGTGGTTGTTGGCCGGCAGAGAACCCACGGGAACCGGTAATGGGAGGAGCCACGGAGCCTTCAAACGGCGGATCTTAGCCGGTGCACTTGACTAATCGAACGTCAAACGCTAATAAGCAACCACCGATTGCCGGGGCAATTTCATTCGCCGAGGCGAAAGCGGCTCTGCCACGGCTGCCCTTTCGGACTCGCTTCTCTTCGCTTCTTTTTCTTCCTCCTTTTCCTACCGATCCACCGGTAACCTGGCCACGCCGCTGTCTTTCAACTTCTTTCGTCTACTTGGAAACTTCGACTTTCGCGTTTCATATCCCCCGCTTTCTTCTGAATTCCGTAACATTTTAATGCTCGTGGTTGAGGTTAGAATTTTCTAAGACCGTGTGATTTAAGGTTAGCAGCGTGAAATCGGTAATTTACTGTGTCGGTAACGTAGAATTGGGAGTCATACTGTGATCTCTGTTACGAATACAATTCGATGTTACCAGGCTGCGAGTTACAACGTAGAGGTTTAAAATGTAAAAAATAAATTGGAGAATTTGTCGTGGGGACACGTTAAATATCGTCTCTGGTTAAAGAATGATTTAACAGTAGACAAGTATAGAATTCAAAGGTTGAAAATAAAGTGTAACTCGATCTGGGATATGTATTACGAATTTCTTGGGAACAATTTGAAAGTTCAATACAGCTACAGGAAATTCAGAAGTTCAAGGTGTAACTGAAAGCCTGAACTACGTTTTGAGAATTTCTTAAGAATAAATCGCAAGTTTCATAGCAGACAGAATTTAATGGTTGAAGGAAAAAGTGTAATTGAAAATCTGGAGTGTATTTTACGAATT
The DNA here is from genome assembly GCF_910591885.1 of Bombus terrestris. Lineage (NCBI taxonomy): Eukaryota > Metazoa > Arthropoda > Insecta > Hymenoptera > Apidae > Bombus > Bombus terrestris. Next base: position 3,424,676 of record NC_063286.1, read on the forward strand.
CCTGGAGCGAACCAACTGTTTGTACGTAATGTTTAACTCTTTGAGCGCGGTGTTGTCCGACGTTAAGCGTGTGCCGTGTACTGTCCACTCTTTACGAAGAAGCACACCGTGGGCTACGTATTTTGGGCTACGAAAGAGCGCAAGTTGAGCAGACTGAATTTTCACTGGAAGATATATCGATCGTAACTAAAATAAATTACGTAGTGACCTGAAAAGCCATAACAACCATGTATTTCATTAGGCAATAATAACATGAACAATATCAAAGTTTGGAATTATATCTTTTAAATTGAAAATTTAATAATTTCGTATTGTATGGTAAATGTCAAAGCAGAGTTCGATACATAAGCCAGTGTTACATATTTTGCATTGGTAACGCGAGGAGCTCCTGCGATTATGTTTCGCGAAGAATGTTTATTATTTTCTTCAGTTACGCATGATGTAGGGAGATGTCTCTCCGTTAACCAAAATGAAAGGTCGTCCGAATCAACTCTTCCTCCTTTAACCTCCACTCTGCGTGGTGGGTATTTTTGCAAAATATCTTTTACGAGCAGCGGATGAAAATTTTCAAATGTTCCAGTTTTAATATTAGCACTTTTGTAAAGAATATATGCGTTGTATATAGCGAGGTGTAAGAGGTGGAAAAAATATTTTTTATGCCATTCTGCGCTTTTTCGAACGCAGCGAAGTGAACTGAAAATCATATCAATTTTATCGACTGCGTTCACCAAGGCACGTAGTCCGCTACACACTTTGCTTTTCGCTTTGGTTTGCCAGTTTGATAATTAACTTTTTCGTTCCAACGAAATCATCAGAATGTCAGGTGAATAACATCCATACGTCTCTTTTATCACGCCACTTTTAACCTAAAAATGTTACGGTAAGAATGTTAGGTTATGTGAGAACGCATATATGCATTCATAACCTAAAGTGAATGGTTGTGTGAGAACGTATATATTCACATAGCACTCACAGGGTTAAAGACACACATTAAAAGTAAAGTTATATTAACATAAGGAACGAGTATAATTCTCCAATTATTATTTTGAGTATTAAATATCTTGTAGACATATATTCTTCGTGTCATACGTGTTTTTTATCAGGCCACTTTTAGGCTAAATTGAATGGTTATGTGTACGTACGTCAAAACTTTCTTCCAAAGGAATAGATGAAGATTTGAAAAAGATTCTTTTCGGTTGTCTTCCGTTTGTTTAATGGAACAATCCACGAGCATCGTTTTGCTTGAATAAAAGCTTGTAAAGCTGGTGGAGGAACGAAAACAGGGCTGGAAACGTCCGTGGCAACGGAGATAAGGATCACGAGGCAATTTAGCTGGCGTTCCGAGGCGCGATGGCCGCTCGCGGAAAAGAAATCGGTCCTTTCCGCAACAGCAGCGGGTTTCTGGGCGAAATAACAAAGCGAGGAACGCCGGTGCACGCATGTTCAGCGGCGTGTTAGCAGATAAGAACGCGGTCTCGCGTTCCATTAAATGGATTTAGACGGAAATTAGGTTTGTTAACGCGCATCCCCGAGTGGAACGGCCGCTGTTCATACATGAAGGATACAATTAGCGCACTAATTAGAGTGCAGTAGGCAGCGACGCGTTCTGCTTGCCTATTTTACGCGATCTCGGTCGTTCGCGCCTCGCCTTCTCAACGAACGAACCATTCGTCGCTATCTGATGGAGTATTCACGCTGAGAATCGGATTCTTACCAGGGAAAATATTTTCTTTCGTCTACTTTTTCACTCTGCCGAAAATGTGAATGACCTGTGTTCGAGGTTGTCTATTATAAATTAAATAAATTAAATAAATACTTGGTGATAGGTTATATCCAATGCTTCCATATTTTTCATAATCACGCAATGGCAACAGAAAATTGTATAAAATGGAGCGGAACCTTATATGTATACAAAATTGATATTAATATAAATATTGATTTTTAATATTTGTAAAAATAAAGGTAATAATAATATAATTTTACTGTAACTTTTAAAATTAATAGAATGAAATTATCTATTAAATTAATTCAAACTCGATAATTTAATTTTTAAAAATAATTAAATTAAGGTGCTGATATATGTACATTGTAAATAAAAAATGTAAATAACGACAATAATAATAATAAATAATATAATAAATATAATAAATAAATTAATACCATATAAATACATAAGTAATATATACATATACAACATTTATATTAATATAAATATTGATTTTTAATATTTATAAAAATAAAGGTAATAATAATATAATTTTACTATAACTTTTAAAATTAATAGAATAAAATTATCTATTAAATTAATTCAAACTCAATAATTTAATTTTTAAAAATAATTAAATTAAGGTGCTAATATATATACATTGTAAATAAAAAATGTAAATAACGACAATGATAATAATAATAAATAATATAATAAATATAATAAATAAATTAATACCATATAAATACATAAGTAATATATACATATACAACATTTATATTAATATAAATATTGATTTTTAATATTTATAAAAATAAAGGTAATAATAATATAATTTTACTATAACTTTTAAAATTAATAGAATAAAATTATCTATTAAATTAATTCAAACTCAATAATTTAATTTTTAAAAATAATTAAATTAAGATGCTAATATATATACATTGTAAATAAAAAATGTAAATAACGACAATAATAATAATAAATAATATAATAAATATAATAAATAAATTAATGCCATATAAATACATAAATAATATATACGTATACAACATTTATATTAATATAAATATTGATTTTTAATATTTATAAAAATAAAGGTAATAATAATATAATTTTACTATAACTTTTAAAATTAATAGAATAAAATGATCTATTAAATTAATTCAAACTTAATAATTTAATTCTTTAAAAATAATTCAATTAAAATACGTATATATTATAAATAAAATATTTTAATATATAAATAATATTAATATTTAAATTTTAATATAATGCGTGGTCGTTCATTTTGCCTTCTTCGGATTCTTTATAAAAGTTTCATGGAAAGACTAGTTAACAAATAATTACATAAATAAATAGTTGGATAAATCAGAGGCAATTGACGTGAAATAATTGTGAAATCGTTAGTTCTTTTACGATCAAAATATTCTTCAAATTCACCCATTATAATTTAAACACACAGAATAAATTTGTAGCTTTGATCCTCTTACTGACACAAAACAATTTTCTTAATCTCTTCAAGAAGAAAATTAGAATGAAACAAGCCAATCGTTTTTTAATTTTCCATATAAAATAATAAACGATCATTGGACATAAGAATTAATTATTTATATTACTATTTTTATAAATATTAAAAATTAATGTTAATATCAATATAAATTTTGTATATATATATATATTATTTATGTATTTATATGGCATTAATTTATTATATTATGTTTCTATACTTCTATATAAGTTAAAAATTAAAATATTTAATATTTGAATATTATTAATATTACTGTTGTTGTTGTCATTTAAAATTTGTTATTTATAATATATATGTTAGTATTTTAATTTAATGGTTTTTAAAAAATTAAATTATTGTGCTTGGATTAATTTAATAGACAATTTTACTATATTAATTTAAAGAGTTATAGTAAAATTATATTATTAATAGTTATTAGTATTTTTATAAATATTAAAAATTAATGTTAATATCAATATAAATTTTGTATATATATATGTCGAATTGTCGTTTGGATTTCGAGCGCGAGACGATTCTTCGTTAGCATTTGCCATCATGATGTTCAATAAAGGTTGTATTTACATAAAATTATATTTCTTTACAAAGTTAGTTTATCGGTTAACTAAGATATCAAATAATAAGTAAACGAATGCTTTAAATAATATTCTTGGGTTCTGTAACGAATCCACGGTCAACGGGAAACTTTCTGTACGTTTTAATATATTTTTGATAGCACACTGACACGTTCACTCTGGCACAGGGTTTCTCTAAGACTCACTCCAAGACGATGACAGTAAACTCTCCAAGGAGATTGCAAAATAAAAGACAGATACAGTTACATATATCAAATACATATCGATCGGGAATATCAACAAATTCCCAAGCGCCGTAACTAGGCAGTTCCACATAAACCAGCATTGCTCCTGATCTAGACTTGATTGTTTATACAGCGTATCCCTTAACACTGGAATCTCCTTTGTAAAACATTTCGTTCATCCCGTGACCGTGGCTACGTTCGGCGACCAGTTATGTCACCCCGAGCCCAAGTATTGAGAAATCTTCCAAAAGAAAGGCTCGATGTCTCTGCATCTTTCGTTCATCCCGTGACCGTGGCTACGTTCGGCGACCAGTTATGTCACCCCGAGCCCAAGTATTGAGAAATCTTCCAAAAGAAAGGCTCGATGTCTCTGCATCTCCGACACGGCCATCCTGACAATCACCCGTCCTCGGGTGCATCTAAAATATTCGGTTTTCTTAACATTAGACCCAATTTAACATCTTTTACAATTTAACAAAACATTCTAATAAGCCAAGGGTCCACCACAACAACAAAGATTCTTACTAAATATTTGTTAACAAACATAAACAACAATCTGTCATATCACAATGTCTTTCTCCAAAACTGTTATTTAGTTGCATCCTCTGATCCTCCAGTCATTAGACTTCTGAACCTCTCACCAGAACACATCACAGTACTACTCTTATACATGAATATACCAAATTATATCACAACACCACACTGGGCGTGTGTGAAACACCAAATTACTTCACAACACCACATTGGGCGTGTGTGAAACATCAAATTACTTCACAACACCACATTGGGCGTGTGTGAAACACCAAATTACTTCACAACACCACACTGGGCGTGTGTGAAACACCAAATTACTTCACAACACCACATTGGGCGTGTGTGAAACACCAAATTACTTCACAACACCACATTGGGCGTGTGTGAAACACCAAATTACTTCACAACACCACATTGGGCGTGTGTGAAACACCAAATTACTTCACAACACCACATTGGGCGTGTGTGAAATGTTATGATCAAAACATTCCTTCTCAATCACTGTACCTCAATCGTCACTGTCGTTGCCAATATCATCATTACACACATCCAATTCAGCAGGAATACAACCATCTGGCATTTTCCTTAACTTATCATGACTGTACTTATACGACCGTTTGCCATCCATCGTTTTTAAAATATATCTATCTCCTTCCAAAATCTCTGCTATTATAAATGGACCCCTGTACTTAGGATCTAATTTTGTTTGATTTCTCTCTTCATTTTTACGTAATACAAAGTCTCCAAGATTAAATTTAACTATTTTAGCCTTAGTTCTATCAAATCTTTCCTTATCATATTTAGCGTTTGACTCTATGTTTTGTATAGCCTGCTGTCTTACATTGGAGATATCTACTTCCTTTTCTACAAAGTCATCGGGAAGCAATAAACCATAAGGTCTTGCTGTTTTCCCAATTAGTAATTCCAAAGGACTTGATTTAGTCACACGATTGGTGGTGCAATTTAAAGCTAATTGTATTTCACCAATCGCCTCTTGCCATGATCGACCAGTCGTTTCCACAGTTGTAAACATGTTTTTCAAGGTTCCCATGACACGCTCCACCTGACCATTGGCCCTACTAACACCGGTAGCTATTAAGTGAAGTTTAATATGTTTACTTTGACAAAAATCCTGAAATTCTTTACCAGTAAAACATCTACCCTGATCCGCTATAACTCGGCAAGGACTGCCGAATAAAAATATTGCTGACTTAAGCGCCTTTACTGTATTAGAAGAATCTATTTTACGAGTATGATATAAATACACAAATTTTGTAAAAGCATCAATCAAAACAATGACATATTCCTTTAAATCACTTTTTCCACTCAACTTACCCGTTATGTCCATGTGCACCGTATTCCAAGGTATGCTGGTCTTAGGTATAGGGTGGAGTTCGGCTTGTGGTTTGCCCGAACTTGCTTTAGAAACCTGACAAGCATGACAGTTCTCTACGAATTTGCGAACATATTTCGCCATTCCTTCGAACCAGTAATACTCGTACAACTTCTCAAGCGTTTTATCCCAACCTAAGTGCATAATTGATTGATGCACATGGTTGATAACGGACCATCTAAAACCTCTAGGAACTATAGGTAAACAGAGAGTCTTGCCTTTCCTTTGTATCTTACGATAAAGAGTACCAGACCGTAATTCATATGTACTCGCGATGTCTTCTGTGAGTTCGTCATTTTGCAACTTTGTTACAATCTCCAAAATTTGAGGATCACGACGTTGCTCCACTAACAACCATCCTTCAGAAATTTCAGTCAAATTAATCTCTTTTTCTTTAATTTTATTATTTTTAATACGTTCTATATCTATGGGGTTCCGTGAAAAGAAATCTACGTGAGTCATACGTTTACCTTCTCGATATACAATGTCAAAATTGAAGGTTTGTAGATAAGCCCACCACCTGTGTACTCTATCATTTAAATTCACCTTTTTACTTGATGCTTTTAAAGAATTACAATCTGTTACAACAAGAAATTCTCGTCCGTGTAAATAGTGTCGGAAATGCTTAACAGCGTTCACTACCGCCAACGTCTCTAATTCATATGAATGGTACCTAGATTCCGCAGGGCTAGTTCTTTTGCTAAAATATTCTACTACTCTGTTCTTACCTTCCACCTTTTGCATAAGAATAGCCCCATATCCATCCATACTTGCATCAGTATGTAACTCTATTGGATATTTTGGATCAAATATAATCAACACTGGCGCATCAGTCAATATAGAAATTACCTTTTGTCTTATGCTTTCGTGCCTATCTGTCCAATTTATGTTCTTATTACTAGAAGTGAGTGCATATAAAGGCTTCATTATTTGTGAAAATTTTGGAACAAATTTTCGGAAGTAAGAAGCCAGTCCAATGAACTGTCTAAGCTGTGTGACTGTCGTTGGAGGGGGTAAAGAACACAAAGCTTGTATCTTTCCCGGGTTGGGGCGTACCTCCCCGTTATGAATTACATATCCTAAATAGAGTACTGTTGTTTTAAGGAAAGAGCATTTTGCGAAGTTAAAAGAAAAACCAGCTTCCACAAGAGTTTTCAACACAATATCCAATCTTTTTAAAGCTTGATCTATCGTATCAGCAATAATCAAAACATCGTCTAAATATACAATAACATACGAATAAGCAAGTACACCTAAAGCTTTGAAAATGGCTCTTTGGAAAACAGATGGAGCATTTTTCAACCCAAACGGCATTGTCACATACTCGTATTGTCCATCTGGGGTAACAAACGCTGTAAACTCTGTCGAATTAGGATGAATAGGGATTTGGTGGAAACCACTAGCCATATCCAGACTTATAAAGTATTTAGCCTGTCTCAATCTCGCAATCTGATCTGCAATAAGTGGTAGAGGATACCGATCCGCAACCGTATTTTTATTTAACTCCCGGTAGTCTACACATAATCTATCTGAGCCATCTTTCTTTTTAACAAGTAATATAGGGCTGGCAAAAGGAGAATTACTGGGCCGAATAATTTCTGCTTCCATTAATTTGTTTATTCTTTCACGAACAAGCCTACGCTCTTCCTCACTAAGTCTATAAGGACTTCTTTGTACTGTGACATTAGGATCAATCAATCGTATCTCCATTTGGCCCGTATTCACACGAACACGAGGAAAACCCGTAATAAATGAATCTTTAAATTTTTCAAGAACAGAAATTAATCGGCTTTTATCTTCTCCTATAACTTCAGTATCAACATCATTAATATTAATCTCATTTTTAGTGTCTTTATTACACACATTAATTACTTTTGTTCTACTAATAGCAACACTATTTTGAGTGATTTTTATATCAAAACCCCGGCTCAAAATTTCACGACCAATCATTATGTCATATTTTAAATATTTATCAGCAAGGACATGGAAAACTATCTCCAACGTAAATTCGTTAATACACACAACAGACAAAATTTGTAAAGTACTCTTAATGGTAGTATTTCCTATTCCTCGCATCACTACTACATTCGTCTCTCTTTTACCGGAAAATTTCAAAGCCACAGATTCTTTAATCAGCGAACACTCTGCTCCAGAATCAAAATAAAATGGAAACGACTCACCCAGATGAGTTAATCTACCCATTGAAGTTTCCGTAACACAGAAGTCGACCCGACGCTCATTATTATAATCATTGCTACCCTTTGGTGTACTACTGTTATTTTTCCCCTTCCGCAACAGCGGACAATAAGGCGCAATATGTCCCTCCTCGCGACACTTAAAGCATGTCACTTTTGATGATGTAGCTGATCGCCTTTCCTCTGAGTTCTGTATGTTTTTCTGCTTTCCAAATTTTATTCTTCTCTGACAATCCACTACTTTATGACCGTAGTTACCACAGTAATGACATTTGTTTCGGTAGAAATCAGAAATCTTATATCGTTTTGCTTCAGCACGTATCCCACTTCTGATGTCGAATTGTCGTTTGGATTTCGAGCGCGAGACGATTCTTCGTTAGCATTTGCCATCATGATGTTCAATAAAGGTTGTATTTACATAAAATTATATTTCTTTACAAAGTTAGTTTATCGGTTAACTAAGATATCAAATAATAAGTAAACGAATGCTTTAAATAATATTCTTGGGTTCTGTAACGAATCCACGGTCAACGGGAAACTTTCTGTACGTTTTAATATATTTTTGATAGCACACTGACACGTTCACTCTGGCACAGGGTTTCTCTAAGACTCACTCCAAGACGATGACAGTAAACTCTCCAAGGAGATTGCAAAATAAAAGACAGATACAGTTACATATATCAAATACATATCGATCGGGAATATCAACAAATTCCCAAGCGCCGTAACTAGGCAGTTCCACATAAACCAGCATTGCTCCTGATCAAGACTTGATTGTTTATACAGCGTATCCCTTAACACTGGAATCTCCTTTGTAAAACATTTCGTTCATCCCGTGACCGTGGCTACGTTCGGCGACCAGTTATGTCACCCCGAGCCCAAGTATTGAGAAATCTTCCAAAAGAAAGGCTCGATGTCTCTGCATCTCCGACATATATATTATTTATGTATTTATATGGTATTAATTTATTATATTTCTATATAAGTTAAAAATTAAAATATTTAATATTTGAATATTATTAATATTACTGTCGCTGTTGTCATTTAAAGTATATATATATTAGTATTTTAATTTAATGGTTTTTAGAAAATTAAAATTATACTTCGACCAAAAATTTCACCGAGTCCCTTCAGAAAATCATTAAATATTCCGCAAACAAGTTCTCAAATGATTTCAATCGAAGAACCCTCGAAACGTCCACTCAGCTTTCTTCTCGACTCTCGCGCATCTCTAATTACAAATTCCAATCGCTGGAATCTGAAACCAGGTCTCGTCAGATGCTGTGCGGCTAAATCAAAGACACGAGAAAGCGAGTGTCGAAATAAATCAAAGAGCAAGGCGACTCGAATATTTCGATCCGCGTAAAATCAATAACCAGCGGTGATTATCCGCGTGCACGACGTTCACTTATCCCCACTACTGGCTTCCTGCTGGCGAGCAAAATTTCCCGATCAGCCTATTAAATGTCGCCTTCGACTTGGCAATCTAAATTTCCCAATGACCGGTGGCGGGTAGTGCAGAAATCGCGCGGCCGCGCGAAATCGCCGGCTTCCTGGCCACGCGCAATTACGCCTGCCGTGATTTCAGCAGGAAACCCGCCTTGCAGAAAATCTGCGTGAGAAAGAAAACCGTGTCTCTGGTAGAAACACGCCACTCGCTATTACCACCTTTCCCTTCTTCTCTCTTTTTCCTATCTCTGTGTTCCTCGTCCCTGGTGATTATTGATAATTACGTAACGCGAAGTAGCAGCGTTTCACCTTGGAATTCCGTTACAAAAGCTCAGCAGAACAAACAACAGATAGAGAGGCAGAGCGACAGTGGAGAGAGACGGAACTCGTGTTGAGCAGCGTGAAGAGATGCAAGTGGGAAAGAGAAGGGAACAGGAGGAGAGGATAAGAAAGGAAAGGAAAAAGAGAGAGTCGGTCGCATTTGCAAGTAGATTATCATTCCGAAAAGAGCCGAGACTTCCTTCTGCCTCGAAAACAACTGGGCAACGTCTTTGCGGCTGACGTTTGACAAATAAGAAACGGGGTCCAGCCGTATCATTACCCATCCTTCGCGGTGGATTCGTCCCTGGCCGGAGCCGAGGCATCCTCAAAAACTCTTTCGGCGATCTAATAACGTCGAGGACGCGCCGCCTCATTAGTCAAGTCCGAGCTGCTCACCCTCCGGCTCTCTCACCCTATTACAGTTGGGCCGCGTGTAACCGGTACCACGCTACAACCTGTATAACTCGTCGCACGAGCGGATACCTCTGTCTTTTTCCTTCTGCAGGTCTTCTGTTGGTTCGTTGTGCTCTCTTTCCAGTTTTCTTCTTTTCCTGCACGAAGAAAGTCCGCAAGATTTTGAATAGACAATCGTATGAAACAGGTTGCTGGTGAAATTGTGATTTGACATGGTGCGATAGAGTTTTGAGAGTGGAACTGGTCATTGTCCGGTTTCAAGCGTCTTTTCTCCATATTTTGACGGCTATTGTGAAAGATGGAAACGTTTGGAAGAAATACTGTGATTTAATCCTTGTACGTTAACACGTTGCGTATGGCGCTGTGCGGGCTCAGCGCGCTCCCAGGACCCGCACTTTTTTAAACGCTGCAGGAGCATGTTTGGCGAGCAATAGCATGCAAATATTCGCAGAATTTTAATTTGTATCTGGTTATTATATTTTTTATTCGGTCCTCTTCTATGTCTGATCGCGTCGCTTGATTGAAGAACGGTGCTGCTATCATTGAATTCATTTTCGTCGCAGGGGTTGCTCGCTGCATAGGATAAATCATCAAACGACGATTCACTTTGACTTTCGTTTTCTTTACATCTGTGTGTCATTTTGATACTTTTATAGAATTAGGGTCTATTTCATGGAATAACTTTTGTTAGAAAATATCGGCAACAGGAAAATTCAAATTAAATAATTTAATTTTTTAAAAACAATTAAACTAAAATACTAACACATATATATTATAAATAAAAAATTTAAGTAACAACAACAACAATAATAATAATAAATAAATTAATACTACATAAATACATAAATAATATATATATACAAAATTTATATTAATATTAACATTAATTTTTAATATTTATAAATATAATAATATAATTTTACTATAACTCTTTAAATTAATATAGTAAAATTGTCTATTAAATTAATTCAAGCTCAATAATTTAATTTTTCAAAAACAATTAAACTAAAATACTAATATATATATATATTATAAATAAAAAATTTAAATAACAACAACAATAATAATAATAATACAATAATAATAATAAATAAATTAATACCATATAAATACATAAAAAATATATATATACAAACTTTATATTAATATTAACATTAATTTTTAATATTTATAAATATAATAATAACTATTAATAATATAATTTTACTATAATTCTTTAAATTAATATAGCAAAATTATCTATTAAATTAATCCAAGCTCAATAATTTAATTTTCTAAAAACAATTAAATTAAAATACTAATATATATATATTATAAATAAAAAATTTAAATAACAACAACAACAACAATAATAATAATACAATAATAATAATAAATAAATTAATACCATATAAACACATAAATAATATATATATACACAAAATTTATATTAATATTAACATTAACTTTTAATATTTATAAAAATAATAATAACTATTAATAATATAATTTTACTATAACTCTTTAAATTAATATAGCAAAATTATCTATTAAATTAATCCAAGTTCAATAATTTAATTTTTCAAAAACAATTAAACTAAAATACTAATATATATATTATAAATAAAAAATTTAAATAACAACAACAACAATAATAATAATAAATAAATTAATACCATATAAATACATAAAAAATATATATATACAAAATTTATATTAATATTAACATTAACTTTTAATATTTATAAAAATAATAATAATTATTAATAATATAATGTTACTATAACTCTTTAAATTAATATAGCAAAATTATCTATTAAATTAATTCAAGCTCAATAATTTAATTTTTTAAAAACCATTAAATTAAAATACTAACATATATATATTATAAATAAAAAATTTAAATAACCACAATTATAATATTAATAATATTCAAATATTAAATATTTTAATTTTTAACTTACATAGAAATATAGAAACATAATATAATAAATTAATACCATATAAATACATAAATAATATATTCATATACATAATAATTATTATAAAATACTCTTCATTAAATACAAAATTATTCCATAATAATAATAATAATAATAATAATGTTCATGAAAGAGAGGTGCGCGGCTGTCAGGCGAAAAACCGCGGACAGAAGCAGAGGGTGAGAAATACAGGGGAGAAAGGGAATGCAACGACGCGTAATCCGTAATCATAATTCAAGCCAGCCTCCGTGCTACCAGTTCCGTTGTAACCGATGACTGCTCGCTGGTCCGTCACGTTTCCCCGTCCATCTCCTGAAATCACGGCTCTCGCCGGAATTTTATGTAAAATCCGATGCGGCTGTTAGTTTATGCGGCCAGCATACATTGGCGGCGGTCCCACGGACGTGCCCTACGTACCAAACCCAGCTCTTTTCCTTCCTTTTTTCCCGTTTCTTCCCCTTTGCCACCCTATTCGCCACCTCCTGCTCACCTTCGCCGATCCTATCGTCGATTTGGGGCGTCCTCGATATTTCGCCACCGATTGCATCAAGATTTAACCATATTTTGCAAAGAATCCAGCGTTCTTTCGTTAACATACAAGAGATTTATATTTATTTCACGGGTTGTGTTTTGTTTCCTTGAGAATAAAATATTGTGCGTTTCTAAAAGAGTAGGAATAATTGAAAAATTGATAAACTTATTGGAAATGTAAGGAAAAATAGTGGAAATTATAATTAGGAATGTTGCATATTTTTCACAAATTTTTCAACACCCGTTTTATTGAAAATACGATACTGTATGTGTAAGGAAAGAAGCTCAATCTCTAGAAATCTTGTAAAGAAAGAAATTCAATCCCTAGGAATCCAATGATTTGAAACAGAATTCATTGAAAATATAAGAGAAGAAAGCCCTTGGAAATGGAAGAATTTCAGAGAATTTCATCGAAAATGTAAGAAAAGAAACGTTTAGAAATCCGCTAATTTCGCAACAATTTTATATATAATTTATGGTCACAAATAAAAATACAATCAACTCGACAGAAATCATCTCTATGTTGGCAGCAATCGTTGGCCAACTTCTCGTAGTTTCATAGTGACGGCATGATCGTATCGTGGAAGGGCTCGAATTTCCATAAAATGCAGGCGTCGTAAAGTAGAAATTACGCAATCGGTTGCGAATCGGTCGCGTCACGTAGCTGCCGTATCGCAGAAGCAACGGCCGTGCTTTTTAATTGTAAACCGCTTCGAGGTGGTATTCTCCGGCGAATAGAGGGTGGACAGAAGCGAAACCTCGTGGAAAAAAAGAGGGCAAGGAATACGGAAACGGGACGAACGGGATAGACGGGGGAAAAGGAACAAAGGGATGAGGGGCAGAACGTCCAATTCGCCACGATCTCACCGGCCGGACAGACCGACGGATAGATGGATGTGAATGCAATTGTTTAATTGGGGAAACGCTACGTGGCACGTATAGACGAAACTGTTCGAGCAGAAGCCCATCCATCACGTCGAAGTCGCCGCCGCGAGCGTCGATGCCCATTCTACGTGGCGTCTTCCGAGCCTCTGTCTCTCCCGGGACGGAGATCCGAGAGAGTAGTTCGAATTGGATATCAGAGATTGGTTACTTTGCAGAAGCTATACAAGATCGTTGATACAGGTTTTACGATTAATAGTGAGAAGTTTAGAGATATTATTGGGTTGGCAACTAAGTGATTGTTGGTTTTCTCACTAGATGGTATTCGCAAAGTCCGCAATCACTTAGTTGCCGAATAAGTATACTACAAAAATAAGTGTCCTGCCTGTAGTTGTAAAGAAATCAAGGTTTCGACTGGGAGAAAATTAGTCAACTCGTTAATCAGAATCCCAATCTCTTAAGTGTAATATTATAATTATGTACTTGTAGAACCGATTCTCTAGTTAACAGATTGGCAAACATGATGCAGATGTAGAAAACATATTAGTTTGACATTAATTCGGTACCGTCTATAATATTAGGTTGGCAACTAAGTGATTGCGAATTTTGACATTAGATATTTGGTATTTGACAAATCCGCAATCACTTAGTTGCTAACCTAATATACTATTCACACGAATAATTCTCGTTTGGTATTATATTTATTATTTGACATTAGAAAATGATGAATAAATTTCAAGTTGCAACGAGGATGATGAGTGGAATTTTGTTTTTGAATTGAAGAAATATTCCCTGGAATTTCATGTAATATTTTGTGGTATTGTGTTTTACGTCCGTTTCTATGTGTTACGTTCAATCTGTTGGATTGGCAACTAAGTGATTGTGGATTTTGTCATTAGATGGCATTGTCAAAATCCCCAATCACTTAGTTGCCAACCCAATAAATATTTGAACAAGGTAATTATATTATTAGTATTTTAATTGATAAAGTACACTACAAAAATAAATGTCTTGGCCATAATTGTAAAGAAGTCAAAGTTTTCACTCATCGACTGGGAGAAAATTAGTCAACTCGTTAATCAGAATCCCAATCTCTTAAGTGTAATATTATAATTATGTACTTGTAGAGCCGATTCTCTAGTTAACAGATTTACAATCTGTTGGATTGGCAACTAAGTGATTGTGGATTTTGTCATTAGATGGCATTGACAAAATCCGTAATCACTTAGTTGCCAACCCAATACATTCTTGCTGTATTATGTATATGTTCCTATATATTTGAATACGATTTCGCTGAAGGATGTTATCTGTACAATAAGTAATTGTTATTACGTGTAGAAAATGGAAATTTTCGAGCATGATTTATCGCAAGATTTAGAACCAGACAATGCAATTTTAAATAAACCATATCGCGCAAAAGCGACATATTTCTTGACATAACCTTGCTAATGTGTCTGAACAGTTCAGATATTTCATATATTTTAATGTAACATAAAATATGCCACAATTGAGATATTTTCGATATAAATGATTTTCATGCGATGCAGAGAGTATTTTGAATAGACAAAAATCGAATGAAGAGGGCGTTAGAGAGAAAAAAGAAATTGAGAGAGAGCAAGAAGGATCGGCTTGACGTTTGACGTTGGCCGCCGGCCACTGACAGTGCTCCTCTCCCTTTCCAATCGTCTGACAGGGCGCCGTTAAAAATGATGCGCCGTCAGTGGCTCGGCTAAAGCACAAAATAGTTTTTCACTCTCGGAAAAACACGGTTTTTTGTCCATGTCGACGGCCCTGAATCTGCCTCTTCCTTTCTTTCTCATCGTTATTCTTGGATCATAGGGAAATTTAGAAAGAAACTAATAAATTTATGCCAAGTTCAATGAAATATCATTGGGAATAAAATAATGACGTTTTTGCCATATTAAATATCTTTCTTATTAATTTAAACAGCTTTCAAATTGACCTGAAATCTCGAGGGAAAGAAAGCAGGCAAACAGGGTCGTTTCTCTGTTAAAGTTTGTCTCGCTAGCGATTCCATGAATGGCACTGGAGACCGAGGAACCCTTCCGGACAGACATTTAACTCGCTCTCGTTAAATACACAAAATTAATGCGGCGCCTGGACACGGCTTGCCTCGGAAGAAAAGAGATTCCAGTAGCACGCACTGCGCGCAAGCTTTCACAAAGATAGGGTGAATGAATCTTACTCTTCTAATAAAATTTCTCTTCACAAACATTATATACAGTTCCTTTAATTTTACAAAAATCAATTTGGTATTCTATAATTATTTCTAGCAAGTAAAGAAAAGTAAAGCAAATCTCTTGTGACTAAATAATTTTATTGTTAATTCTCCTTGAAGCATAGTTGTAACAATGTTAAAATTGTGATCAGGACAAAGAGATCAAAATTACTATCAAATTCTGTTTGTAATTTCAATCTGCGATAATTCTTGTAATAAAGACTTCCTTTTTTAACATAAATTTTTGTAATTTTATAGAAACCAAGAACACCAAATATCTTATGTCCATCCTTGTGTGAGAGAAGAAAATTGAAGAAACCCATAAGACTAAATAATTAATTAATTTTTACTAATTTCAACCTGCGATAATTCTTGTAATAATGGTTTCCTTTTTTAACATAAATTTTTGTAATTTTACAGAAATCAAGAACACCAAATATTCTATGCCTATCCTTGTGTGAGAGAAGAAAATTGAAGAAACTCCTATGACTAAATAATTAATTAATTTTTACTAATTTCAACCTGCGATAATTCTTGTAATAATGGTTTCCTTTTTTAACATAAATTTTTGTAATTTTATAGAAACCAAGAGCACTAAATATCTTATGTCCATCCTTGTGTGAGAGAAGAAAATTGAAGAAACTCCTATGACTAAATAATTAATTAATTTTTACTAATTTCAACCTGTGATAATTCTTGTAATAAAAACTTCCTTTTTTAACATAAATTTTTATAATTTTACAGAAATCAAGAACACCAAATATCTTATGTCCATCCTTGTGTGAGAGAAGAAAATTGAAGAAACTCATAAGACTAAATAATTAATTAATTAATGATAAATAATCTGTTTACTAATTTCCTGCTATAATTCTTGTAATAAAAATTTCCTTTTTTAACAAACCTTTGTAATTTTACAGAAATTAAGAACACCAAATATTTTGTCCATCCTTGTGTGAGAGAAGAAAATTAAAGAAACTCATACGACTAAATAATTTGTGTTTTGTAATTGCAGAAGGACAGTGACAGCAAAGGGTGAAGAATGAAAACAGCCACGGGCCGTGGACAGAGGGATGAGGATAGTGGGAAGGGTAGGTGCGGTATTTCTTGTCCAGTCCAGACTGCTTGCTCTCTGGTCAAACAGTGTGTCGCCTTGGGTATTTATCGGGTAAGTTCTCACCTCAGGCTCATTTGTCTTTTCGCCGCGGGGAGTTGTCCAAGAGGGGTTAAACCTAGAGGTGAGAGTTCTGTGGCAGCAAAGAGAGCACAGGTTATTCCTCTACGTATATCTACTATTGAAATTCTTTGCTTACTACCCTCTTCAACAATCTATTCTGTATCACTGATTCATATTCATCTTTACAGAAATGGTACCGAAACAAGACAACTTGATACAAATCATACAAATACATCAATTAAACCTACATACACGTTGAAATACATATGAAATGGAGGCGAGAAACCACAGGAAACGACCACTCGTCTGTCTCGTGGTTACCAACAGTAAAATCAACTTTAAAGCGTCGCTTACTATTGAAATTCTTTATACTTCATAATATAAAGATATTAATTCTTGAAATAGAAAAATAATTTTTCATACCAACAATATTAATTATTACCGATATTTGAAATTAAATAATATCTTGCTAATAATTAATCTTGCTGGTGTGACAAATTATTCTTCTACTATATATATATATATATATATATATATATATTTCTTTTCTATATTACATTGTATATTTCATATCAAATATCTCGTTGCACTTTGTTACTTCGATATTGTTATGTGAAAAATGGTATGAAAAATTATTTTTCTATTTCAATAAATAACATCATTGTACCTCAAGGTATAAGGAATTTCAATAGTGAGTTTGAGGTTAAGGTTCAATAGCAAGGTAGTTGAGGTTATACTTTGATATTTCCATATGTTTGTACAATTTTTATATACAAAACTTGCCACCAAATATCGAAAATATGCAAACGTGTTATAAAACGCCTACATTGGGAAAAATGTCAAGCGGCGTACGCGTTATCAGACCGCGTCACCTTGTATCTTATCGAGGCGAGCTGGAGCGCATAAACTCGGCTGCTCGCGCGCATGCAAAGCGGCTGGCTCTTTTTTTCCCAAGGTTTCACTGCTTAGACGTAGCTCGCGCGCATAATGTACGCTTGGATGCGAAGGAAAAAACAGATTACGCGGCCGTGCCGCGGACGTTATTAATGACACGCGCGCCGGCCGCATAATATTCATTACCACAAATAGTTGATTATGTACGTTGGCTCATATTTTACCAACGGCCGACAAAGGACGTTGCTACGCGGCGGAGGCCATGACGAATTAATCTACTGATTAAAGCAATCCCTCTGACACCACTGGCTGCTACCACACATTTAATACGTCACCGGGAATCAAATCTCGTCCGCCCTTGCCGATTTTTTGCCAGCATCCGCGGTCAGCATCTCGCTTCTTCCTCTGCGCACCACGACCACGCGAATTCCTTTCTTCCTTCGAGAATCGAGTCTCGGCCACTGTTCGATCTCGTTAGCCTCGAGAGAGTACCATCGCCTTATCGCCATTAACTCGCGCCCGATTCCGCCGCGTATCGTTGGATAGATTTTCCTGGCGAGGCGGTGGAATGTTGATACCGAGACGCTGATGGCGACGTGCAACCTTTGATCGGTAAGAGAAAAATGGTGATCGATGACGACGAGGATGCGTGAGTGAATGCGCTAGGTGAGTCGAGATCGCGTTGAGATTCGCCGTGCATGATGATTGCATCATGCGTTTGCTGGGGCCAGATGCAATTCTGTTTAGATCCTTGAAGAATCGTGGAATTATGCTGTTGTAAATCGTAGCCGCGGTATTGTGGCTCTCAGAATTGCTATGGATATTTTATTGAACGAAGCGGAGGTAGTTGGTAGGTTTTAGGTATATAGAATGATGAATTGAAAATACACAGATACATAACCTAACTCCAACCTAACCTCAATCAAACGCATATGCAATTTAGGATTTATGCAACTTTTTGTAGAATTGCAATCAGATACAATTAGGTGAATGAGTGGTGCTGGTTAACGCTTTAATTTACGACCCTGTAAATGACGATTCTTCCTGACAGGATAAATATAAAAACGTATTGCAATGTAACAATTTGAATAACGTAAGGTCTTAGGTGCTCTACTACTAGATTAATTAATATTTTAAAAAATTAGAATCGACAAATTGCGACGGGCGAATATAAAATACGGAAGATCCAGCGACCGATTCCTAACCTAACTTTCCTTTCACGCATCGCCAATTTGCGATATCAATTAACAGTTGAAGCTTGCAATTTGCAGGATTTGCATTGGAAAGGTAGAAGGGAAGGCTTACAAATCGCTTTTAAATGAATGAACTGGCGGCGCGAGACAGAATCCGCCGGGCGGATCGGCCACGAAATGTCCGTTTTATTAAGACGCGCAGCGGGATAACTTATTACAATTCACGTAACAGATTCCGTCAATGTTTATAGCCGGCGAGATTTCATCCATCACCATTTTTCAGTATATCTGCGATCATCCATCACGAACGCTCCGGAATCCCGGGGTGGGCTTGACGCGCTAGCCTGCCCTTCCGAGCTAACAACTTGTTCCTGTTGACACTATCGAAAGCGTAGCCACTTATGGATCATCATACACGATTTATCTCGCGACTGATCACGATTGTCCACAGGAGCGGTCAGCCTGCATCGAAAGAAATTCGTTCGAATCGATATCGCACGCTGTGATAAAAATCTGAGGAGTTTGTACTACTGAAAGTTTTGAAAGATATGACAGATCTGCAGAATTTCTCGTTTCATTGTTAAATGTATTGATACTTTGTAAGATTGTTGGAATAACTTTCCTCGTTATGAAGGGAATGTCGAAGTAATTGCTTCAAGAAAAGCTTTACATCTTTCTCTTTTATATTGCAGTGACCTGGAGACCTCTGTTATGAAGAGAATAGAATTTAGTGAAATAAAAATTCAAAACAAGCAGAGGTCCATATTATTGTGGCATTAAATATAAATGTTGTTTTGGGTTACAAGGTGTAGAAACAAAACAGCTATAAGTAGGTTTCTATTTCTGTTTCTTGTAGCCTTCAGCTAGTGTTACACACCAAGGTTGACTTTTAGATAATGTCCTTTGCTATAAATATATGAGCATGCTCCCTATTATATTCTTTTGTATTGTAACACTGAAAGAGTGAGGATGTGGGTCAGCATAGACTATACCTGCACTTGTACTTATTTCAATACATTTTTCTATTATAAATTAATCCACTGGTTCCTCCATCAGTCAACCTCAATAATATCACACATTAAATTAATAAATAATGATAACAATTTACTTGATTTTGACCTCATACATTATGTCTGTACTTGTACTTATTTCAGTACATTTTTCTATTACAAATTAATCCACTGGTTTCCCCATCAGTCTACCTCAATAATATCACACATTAAATTAATAAATAATGATAACAATTTACTTGATTTTGACCTCATACACTATGTCTGTACTTGTACTTATCTCAGTACATTTTTCTATTACAAATTAATCCACTGGTTTCCCCATCAGTCTACCTCAACAATATCACACATTAAATTAATAAATAATGATAACAATTTACTTGATTTTGACCTCATACACTATGTCTGCACTTGTACTTATTTCAGTACATTTTTCTATTACAAATTAATCCACTGGTTCCTCTATCAATCAATCTCAACAATATCACACATTAAATTAATAAATAATGATAACAATTTACTTGATTTTGACCTCATACACTATGTCTGTACTAGTACTTATTTCAATACATTTTTCTATTACAAATTCATCCACTGGTTCCTCTATCAATCAACCTCAACAATATCACACATTAAATTAATAAATAATGGTAACAATTTACTTGATTTTGACCTCATACACTATGTCTGTACTTGTACTTATTTCAATACATTTTTCTATTATAAATTAATCCACTGGTTAACAGGAGACAATAGTAACGTAAGTCAATTCACTCTTATTTCTCAGAAAATAATATCCTGTTTCTGGAATAATATCATGTTGTCCCAAAAGTTTCTTTTGTTTCATAAGTGAAATAACAGATGCACAGCATTTTTTATTTTATATTACTTCATGGATTTATGTGTGATCCATTTTGTAGTAATAGAATAAAGTGGATTAAACGTAATTCAATAAAATAATATAAAACAAAGAATGTTGTGCATATTTCCTTATAAAAATGAAAGGAACTTTTGGGTCAGCTTAATTTATAAAAATTCATTGTATTTCGTTGGAATCATGGAAACGTATCGAGCTAAAGAATAAAGATATATAACTTAAGTAAATATGAAACGATACTTTTCACTTACACCGTTATAACTTCCAATTCGTTATAAATTTATGCATCCGAAGAAAAGAACGGAAAATTCCTATAATCGCATATATCTATCAATGGAAAGAATTTTTTCCCTTTAATAGAGAAGATAATGTACTTTGACCTCGGAGAAACAAATTTCTTTAAAAGTCCTCTAATCATAGATGTCTATCAAGAACCAGCTAATTCCCGTCTAACCAATCAAACGTCCTTTATCTTCCTAATATCCAGCCAAACGCATTATCATTATCCTATTAATTTCAAACCGAATTAATCACTAGTACCATAGCAATGGAGAATCAACTTTCGTTGCCGTAGAAAATTAAAAGCATCGATAAGAACAGGCGATAACGGTAGGGAACAAGGTGACACCCATTTTGCTATCGAGCCGGAATCGAGGAAAAATTCGTCGGTTTGGCGATTAGGCGCGATCGTTAACACCGACGAACGACATTTTCGACGATCTTGACGCGAGAAATAGGGAGGAAAAGGGGGGAGGCGGGTGGAAAGGCGAGTCGGAAGCGGTGTCCTTAAAGCTCCACCGCGAGAAAAGAAGCGCGTGCACACGCGAAAGCGCACTTAGCGTCACGAATTGATATCGAGTCGCGGGTCACGTGACTGGAAACATCAAAGCTGCACGCCGTGTATACTTTGTATCGGGGTTGCCTCTGAAAGCCGATTGGTCGAGCCGGCGATTCGCGTAGCGTATCACGTGGCACGCCTTCTGGTCACGCGAGTCGTCTTTGTTTCAACTTGGAAAGGGGGTAAAAAGTTTCGCGCGAGCGAAGCTACGTCCCACACCCCTACTCTCGAAGTATGGTTACACGGGGTGGGCGATCGATTTACCCTCCAACTTGACAATTATTGAATATCAAAATTCGTTTCAAAATTGGGAAACATGGTTTCCTACTCTTCTCTTTTTCATAGGATATTTCAAACGTTTTCATCATTCTGTATCGAGCACAGTGTTTTATGGGTTTATTTTTTCATAGTAAACAATCTTCTTGGAGGGAGTCAATTTTCAAAAGTTATTGGAAATTATCAAGCATTCGGCAATGAAATATGAAATGACCAATGCTCGTTAACTCTTTGGCTGCCACGTGGGTCACATATGATCCACGGTTTCTCCTGTGACACCACGGTGGTCATTGGTGACCGGAGCGCGTCAACTTCTTACGATTGTAAAAATTAAATTATTGACAGTTTTTTGACAATTGTTTTTTTGACAATTGTTTTTTTGACAATTTGTTTTATTGACAATTACTTATTGACAATTAGAGCATAAATAGAAGATACTTTGAAATAACAAGTGCCCCATTGAACAATTAAACATTTTCATTAGAACATCAATAAAATGAAAATGAGGACAAATCTTGCATCTAACTGTTCACTGTGTTTGCATCCATATCTTTGAGGGGTAATCTGCTAATATTATTATAAACACACCTTAGAAAATATAATAAGTAAATACTGCTTTATGATCATATAATTCAGGTTAGAAATGCGAACATACCTTGCTGTTATATATAGAACGAGCAAATACTGTTTACTGATATCTTCTACACGTTTCAACGATATATTCTGCACGTTTTGCTTGCGACGAAACAACGAATGCGAATGGTTTGTTGAAATAGACGAAGCCTTGTTATGATATGTCGATATCAACTGCTACCAAGGCGCCATGGTGGTCACCCGTGACCACCAATAAGATAAACGGCCCATCGAGGAAAAATGTTGTCTTACATTATCAATTTATTATTATTTTGCCATTACATGCTTTGAATAATAAAAATATTCCCCTGGTGTCCTCAGCGAAACGTGTGATCTCAAAGTGTTAAATTATTTCTATTGCTACTGAAGATTTTGAAAAGTTACTAACGCTACATACGACATCATTGCAAAATTATCTTCAATTCGTCTTGATGTCGCTTAAAACATCACATACATAATGTAAGAAATAGATATTGACACGCGAAATTGAATTGATGGCCTTGAAATTATCTTCAAGGTATTGTCACAGATACTTTGTAGGTTAGTTAGATGCTGAATTTAATGTATATAGGTATATGAATACGTGAACAAGACTGGCATAATATTGTCTGAAATTAGAACAACCGATAATTATTAAAGCAGTACTTTTATATCCACTTTCCTCAAATCCTTTTCATAAACCACGAAAGCACGTTGTTTCGTACGAAATCGATGCGGAAATCCAAATACAATTGGCAGGCGATTTTCACATTTAAGAGAGCTAAAGCCGTGGCGTCCTGGGCGAAAAATGTGATTTCAGCGTGGCAATCAAAGTGTTAAATGAAACGATGCAACTTAGGACGTTAGCTGCACCGACCTGCTCTCTGCAGCAAAAAAAAAAAAAAAAAAAGAAAGAAAAAGAAACAGAAAGTCCAAAGCGTTATTAAAGTTTGTTGAAAAATTTGATAGAACGTTGTAAAAGCAAAAGAAGCAGCGTATTTGTATTTCTAGCGGCGACTTTATCGTATCCGAGTACCTTAAAAATATTCCTTCTCCGCCTCTTTCAATGACTGTAACGTATTCGGCGAATATTCGACGAACCTTGTTATTAGCTGATATCGCAATCTCGTGATCGAGTGTGTGTCGGTTGGTCCTCGATGGGCTGAAATTGCTCGAATAACAAGCAGCGTAGCTCGTTTCCGTGGCCGAATGGTCTTCCACATATAAAACAAGCCTGGGACGATAGACGCGTAATTATATAGCGACCGACGTCCCACCCCGGCGTATGTATTACGCGTGCGATTCCGAAAAACAGATATTAGAAAAACGGCTGGCTCGCGATTCCAGATAACCGGCTAGCACCGTTGACAGCTCGACTTTGTTTCATTCGATATCTCTAACTTCTCGTTAACGATCTTCTTCCATTTCGATATTGATATGTAAAATTTCCTTGTTCCATTCCACGATGCAACAATTATCCGTTTATTAAATTTGTTCGTTTGAAGATCATACGAAGAAAACACGATAAGCACATTTTTCTAGATTTTCTCAGTTTAATGTCACCTTATAGTTGAGCAATGTTAAAAGTTTTTTAGAGGTTAGCTGACAAGTTGGCGAAGCTTCATGTAATGTCATAACCAGGCAAAAATGTACTCGAATGTTGAGAATTTTCGATCTTAATTGCCGAAATAATGGTATAGGAACGCTAAATTTACACTTAGAATTTATATTACAATAGTTATATATTTATTTGATAAACGATTTCAACGATATTCATCGATACACACTTGCACGCGTCTCATCACTTATTTCCATATCCGACTGTTAACCGACTGTACTGTTTACATTCATTTGTTTTCGAGATGCACACATATACTTCCACACACTGATATTCACATGCAAGTATTACTACTACGCAGCTAACCTAGTCCAGCACATACAATTATACATATCTCAACAGTGGTACAATGTCTTCTGTTTGTAATATCAACTTTTAGAGAATATTGAGACAAAGATTGGTATAAATTTCATTCTGTGTTTTTACGATATTGTCACTTGTATTATATTATATTCACTGTTTCGATAGTATTAGGTTGTTTCTTGTTCCGGAAAGTTTCTTTCCTTTCAGAAGGTGATAATAGATGAACAACAATTTTTGTTTTATATTTGTTGAGAATTTTGGATCTTGATAGTCGAAATAATGCTATAGGAATACTAAATCTATACTTAGAATTTATATTATAATAGTTATATATTTATTTGATAAACGATTTCAACGATATTCATCGATACACACTTGCACGCGTCTCATCACTTATTTCCATATCCGACTGTTAACCGACTGTACTGTTTACATTCATTTGTTTTCGAGATGCACACATATACTTCCCCACGCCGATATTCACATACAAGTATCACTACTACGCAGCTAACCTAGTCCAGCGCATAAAATTACACATATCTCAATATTGAAACTTTAAAGGCAATGAAAAGACATATGTTCAGCTGCAACATCAAATATAAAGACAATTTTACTAACTTTGTATTGGTCGATGATACATCGAATCTTAAAACCGATATCTAAAAAAATAGTAATCTGACTTATCGTGTTCTTTGCTTATAACCTACATTTATCACAGATTTACATTTAATGGGGTAAGATAATAGTTAATCGATGGCGGAGTTTTCTTGGAAACATATTAATTCAAAGAGTAGCTATATCGTAAATGATAATGCATGAAAAGATATACAGGTGAATTTAAATGGAAGAAAATATTGCATCGTGTCACGCTTGAACTGTGAGACTTGCATCTGCTTGCAATTTTTTCCGCACAACCCGTGCTTAAGCAGTCGATTTATGCAGGGTTGGATGCTTTCAACGTGGCCGTGCTCCGGACGGCTCTCATCAGGGCAGATGTCTTCATTTTTCTGGCCAAAGGCTATTCTTATATCGACGTTATAATCACGAATTTCGTCGCTGAACGACGCTGAACTTTTAATGTGCGCATCTGCCCTCTTGATTGTATAATCACCTGGTTATAAATCGGCCGCGAGCACGTATCATCACAATTTCAGGCTGCGTGTAACTCAAAAACATTACGACGAATTTATTCGCCTTTATAATCTTTCGGGTTGAGCAACCTTCAAATTGATATTTCTTCTACGAACAATGATTTTCAATTACACGCCAATGGAATTCTAAACTCCTAGGCAACATCGAACCTATGAAATTTAAATAAATGGGAAGAGATGCAAAATTTTGCAAAATTAAATTTGCTTCTTTCATATGTCTCTCAGACATAATAAACTTTCTCATGTTAGAAAGGCACAATTGCAAAAGGAAGTCCCATAGAAGACAAATCTTCCCCTCAAATTCAACGAATGTTCAATTTAAAGAAAAATATCGCACAGGACCTACCCTAGAAGCTGTTTGATATTTAAAATTCCTTCCAAAGAAACTCAGCTTTTCTATTTCTCGTAAAAAGAATTTCCTAAGTCTTCCCACGCTCTGTGCAAACCGCCTGCGAATAAAATCAGAAATAATAGCAAAAATTGGCGAAAAAAAGGTCAATCAGAGACACAATGAGCAGAGAAAATTCCGCTGGCCTGGAGCAAGGACGATAACGCGGGGGCGGCTGACGGGGGTGGTCGGTGAAAAATACTGAAACCGTTTGGAAACGATACGTTTCTCGTGCACAGCTCTCGTACGGCCAAAGTACAACTTATCTTTCCGCGGGCTAATAGAATAGCGAGCTGTGTACCTTTTGCAAGGGGTGGGATCGACGCGTTCTCGCGGCAAGGCGAGCACCGGCTGGGGCTTCTTCGCCGCGGTTTCCCGTCCCCGTTTTGTGGCATTCGAATTGCAAATACCAGAATGTTTGCATGTTGTTGTCACCGCATCGGTAGCCGGAGGGGACACGCAGAGAAGCGGCATACAGAAAGAGCAGGGTAGGAGGAGGAGGAAGAAGAACAGGGAGGCTGAGAAGGAGGAAGAACTCCTCAAGAGGAAATGGAGAGGAACCGACTCAAGTCTCAGATAAAGACGAATAAAAATAGGCGAGTGAGCGGAGAGATAGAGGGTGCAGGATGGAGACGGTGTTTCCTGCCCGAGGAACATTAGCGCCCTCGATACTCACCCCCCAAACTCTCCCTCTTCGTTCCGCCACCCACGCCCGCAGGACCAAGCTCCTCTGCCCAACCGTGTGCCTCTCTTTTCGTCCGCCTGACAGATGCACGGCCATCCTCTCGATCCTTAGATTGTTCTATTTATTTCTCTACCTTCTTCTGTATTTTATTCCTGTATATTTGTTTTCCCTCGGTAATGAAGAAGCTGCACTTGTTTCGTTCAGTATTTCTTTCGTTTTGTGAAGGATACAGAGTCGCAGCATTTAACTGTGATTTTAAGCGCGTTCGTTTGCGGTGGATCAGAGAACAGACGATGGTACGAGAAATAAGTAACATCGTTTTAGATTTACTAGGTTGTCCGAGAAGTTTCTTTGGTTTTGGAAGGTGGTAATAGATGAGCAATTTTTTTTTATATTATTTCAGCCATTTCGTTATATTTTTATTATTACGTTCAATAAATTAAAACAAGAAACATTCTGTGTCTATTATTTGCTTATAGAACGAAAGGAACTTTCCGGATAACCTAATGATTGATAAATATGAATGTTTACGTAGAAATGATTCAAACGAGTGGCTTAACACGTAGATTGAATATTTCACATAGTTTTCAATATCATCTTCGGTATTTATTCTGCAGCCATAGATAAACAACCATCAAATTTCTTGAACAGAGTGATTTACCATAACGAGGACCTTTGAAAATTATCACATGGCTTTGGTATAGAAATTGTTGAGGTTATTCGGTGTACAAAGAGAGAAAAACGCGTGTAAGTACAAAATATGTATATTTGATTTAATAGTGAAGCGTGATAATAAGTAGGAATGCAATTTGAGCTGGTCCAGATCCGCACGCTAGCAGTGCTACCTTATAACTGAAAAACCCCAAAGCCAACGTCTACTGTTTATGGTCTGCCTTCCTGCTATTCTTTTGTCCACATGCTGTCGATGGCTTCAGCGCTTGAGAAAACTAAAAGATCGGATGTGGAGTTTTGTGCTGACCACTTCAACAGAAATAAATATACTTTCGATTGACAGAGACACTTCCATAGTAGTTTGCAAGTACTTGGTATTCACCTTTCTGAAATACACAATCTCGTAATATACACTATTTTTCAGTGGTTTAGGATTCTTGTTTGAAGCTTCGTTGATAAAAAGAATATAAAACTCGATAATTTTGTATTTCTATCTTTCCTCGAAAATTGGCGTATTTCGTTCGAATCTCTATCTTCGTCTGAACGGTTGATCGTGTTTGGCTGAATGAAATATTCGTGCAATGTCTTTACTTATCTCGGCTGCAGTGGGATCGAGTATCGCTACTGGAGAATCGATACGGCGGACGCTGGTTTTTAACGAACTTGGCCATCGCTAAGTAAAAACAATGTTACAATCTTTAAACACCAAAGTCACTAAACACCAAAAATTCTCACATTTATCACTGAAGAGTCCATGGACTCTTTTTTAGAAATCGTAGAAATAAACGATATTAAATATAACATTTCTGGAAACCGTAAATTTTATGCTTTCTCGTTTGACGAATACCAGAGAGAGAGAGAGAGAGAGAGAGGAGTGGAGGGTGTCGGCCAAGGAAACCGGATGTCTCGCGAGATCCAGTCGCACGATTTGTTTCGCTGTTGCTCGTAGCCAAGTTATAAAGTTCCCCCTATCTGCCAGAGGAGATACGTCTTTCCTCTTTGCCTGGGGAGCGTTTATCGCGCGATTCCATATTGAAAAGCGCGGATACGCCAGCAAGGATCTCGCACCAAGTCTCTTTGAACTTCTTCGCCACTACTTATTGGGAGATCTAGATGTCGCAGTTGAACAGACTCGTGCTCGTTTTTTATGAGATTCGCCGTATGTTCCTCTTCTGAGTATATAAATAAAAATGTATATATATATGTATTTCAGAAACATTCTCTCTATTCTTTAATGAATCATTGTGTACAATACTGCGTGATACAAAAGACAGCATCTTTGTTTCACTGATCCTTTTTTTAGGTTAGCTGGGGTTTGATCTTTTGTTATTACGATGTTCATATTGCAGGTAAGAATATTCGGGAATATTTTCTCTATCCTTGAAACCATTAGGCATCGAAATGCTACGTGATAGGATAAAAGACATTTTTGGCCTGTTCGACCTTTTGTTATCGCGATATGAAATAAAACAGGCAGGAACCTTAAACCCCCATCGCATGAACTCACGAACAGACCTATCAAAGAAAAAGTTGGCCGATTAAACGAAGCGAGTATACGAGGCACGGAATTCTTTCTAAAATTTCAGTAAAATTCCCGGTCGTGGCACGATAATCGCACGGACAGGATGCTGCGAGGTAAACGCCGGATATCTGGCGTCTGTCCCTATTATGGCAGCCATTTCGCTGGCCCCGGACATGCTGGTCGCCGCATTACAGTAATACAGCCTAATAATAGAGTGGCTAAGAAACGAGAAAGATGAAAACAGGGGAAAAAGAGAGAGAGTGGAACTATGTCGTGAAAGAAGAGAGGCCCCGATTGGATGCCCCAGGCCCGTAATTGCGGCCGTACGATGATTATTGGTGGCGGAGGGGCTCCGATCACGATCGAGAGACTCCGCAAGCTTGGATCTCGGCCGATCGTTCCTTCCAACCGTCCCTTTCCAAACGTGCACGACCGGCTAAACACACCCATTACACTGAAAATGCGACTTTGATGATTGGGTGCGAGCCTCTCCTTCGCGTGTTCCCTTCATGGCGGACGCTTTATCGCCGATTCAAACCGGCGATCGCTGTCGTTCACTGTTACTCTTTTGGTACCGTGTTGATGATTCCCTTGGTGGACGTGGGAGGGCTCTCGGTGAATTGTTTCACCACCATGGTGGTACGGCATTTTTCTTAATGCTTTTTACCTCGTGACGTAATCTGTGGATCATTGACTGGCAGAGGGAGCCGGAGGATCGCGTTTGTTCGACGAGTGCTACGTCTGTTTGATGAGCTCGCTAGATAGTAGAAATTACACAGCTTCGGGGGAAAATGCGTGGAATGGCTTTGTAGACTTTTCTCCGAGTCGCCGTTTTTTCTACTTTCTGACGTAACTGTTGCGGTATTAGGTAGTGGGAGGAGCGATTGAGTCATAATTTGGTGGAACGATCGTTATTATAGAGAATCGATTTTTTATGTTCTTCGATGAAATATAGACAGATACATTGAATAGAAGTTCCTTTCTTTGGAATATTTAAAGCTTCAACCGGCGTTCTAACGTACACGTGATTGCTATTTATTGTCGGTCGTCCTCACGTTTACGTTACTTCAGCTTTTTCTCTCAATTTACTTGACGCTTAAGCGTTTCACGTTCTATTGAAGTGAAATTTACAAATACACTGAAAAGACCGAGTCAATGGTGAAAAAATGATCATAATCCTGATTTCTGTAACTGTATAGGGCAATCAGAAGATAAATAAATAAATTCGTATGATGCATACGCTGTTGGGGAAAATATTAGGTTGGTATGATCATTAGTTCCTACATGCAAGGTTGGTACGACTCTTTTGTTTTGGCATCCGCCATGTTAATTATCTGAGAGTATCCGGTGTGCTCATATGGCTTAATCGATCAATTAAATATCGAATTCCAAAACTTATTTAATAACATAAGCGTACAAAATAAATTAGAATAATGTGGTAAAGGTTCTATAGTTGTGGCGGATACAATGCAATTTTGTCAAAAAGCGTATCGTAATTCTAAAATAGTAATAAATAGTAATAGTATATAACGTTATACGTTATAACCTAACAATATACAACGTTATACGTTATATGGTAATACTATATATGGTTATACTATATATTATAATACTATACGTCATAAGAAAAGTGTTTATGGCTTATAATTACAACAAGTAATATTTATAAACCGAAATTTTAATTTCAGAGACTATGCTAATACGTTTTCATCAAAACTTCAAAATTATTGAATGCTATGAATTTCCAGCAAAAATGCCACTTACCTTGGTGACGTCGAGGGTCAGTTACCTTTCGGTTTTCGCCGCCTTAACGTTATTTTAACGTTTGTCCGCACAACAGGCCAGTTGCTGCAACTTCTTGCTTTTATTACAGGTCACACGGAAGCGCGCGGTCAACCTGCAATTAATTTCAATTATAAAAATATCATTGCCTTTTATGGCAGTGGCAGGTGCTTAGCGGTCAGAGGTTAGCTTTTTGCTCGAACCATTCTCATGGTTTCCGTGTGTCTTTGCCGAAATCACGCTCGAGAACTCGTTCCCGTTGCTGAGATTAATTTCGCACGGGCTGCTCCCAGAAAGCGCGACTACTTTCCCAGTAAGTTTGCTTTTTCTCGAAAATATTTCACTGGAAAATCCTTGTGTTTTATTGATAATAAGAAAATTTCCAGATCACATTTCGGAGGAAATTCCGAACACGTTACGATAATTGTTAAGATAAGAGGACATTGAAAAATTAAGGCAGAACGTATTTTACATTTACATTTTATGCTTACAATTCATATTTTCATAGAATATTTATACCTTGTACATAACATAATTTATTTGTATTATTTTATTCAATTGTTTTATGATCCTTGTTGTTCCAATAGAATTTTAATCACTCACCAAGGCAATAAAAATGCATCATATATCGTTCAATAAAAATAATAGAAAAGAAAGAACGTTGTACATCTATTATTTACTCACAAAACCAAAGAAACTTTTGGTACAACCTAATGTGTTCTGTGTATGTTACAATTCACAGAACGACTGTTTACGTTTTTCTAGAGTCTCAATCAATTTCTAAAGCGAAAATGTTTGTTAATGCTCGATTGAGGTTAGGTTAAGTAAATTCCACGTTCGGATGTGAGCCGATCATTTTAACGAGAAATCGTAGCCAGGCAGAAGAAGGAACGAATCGCTATTAAGACGAACTCCAGATACCTGAACTAATTATCCTCCTTCCACTATAATTAATACGGTTCTACCGTTATTTCTGTATTCTAAATATCGGCAACATGGTCGGAAGGAAATTAAATTACGAATCTCCAGCACTTTTTACACCCTCGTCCTTTCAACCCCTTCGCAACGATGCTTTAAACCAATCTACACCTCGGATCGTAGTCCGCAGTACACTCCCTAACTGAAACTCGGTGAACAGTTACTTTTTCCTGGCTTTCAAAGCGAAACAGACGAAAGCAAGGCGGCAAATTAACCGCTTAAAGTCCGTTTGCTACAATCGCTTGGGGGTTTCCAGTGAACTGGCGTTACATCGATCCCATTGTCGTCGAAAGACGGCCCTCGCCGGCAAGAAAAAGGCTCCATTGTTCCGCCGCTAATAGTCCGTTAATTCCCGGCGTACATTGTGCGCGATATTCCTCGGCGGCTCTGGGGATCGGTTAAATCGAATCATAAAAGAATCATAATTAACCGGTCTTTTGTTGCCGCGGTAGAGACGCCGAGACGAGGAACCGTCTCGCGTTACCGCTCCCTCCCCTCTTCTTCGTCCGCCAAATTGCCACTTCCGACTTTCGCTGGCCCGCTAATTTTGAATAATATCTCGCGCGGTCACCCGTACCGGATGTAGATTTATAATCATAAGCGGCTGATTTGAACTACGACGCAATTGATGCACACCTTACGACAATCTTTCTATTTCTGTTTCTTACATGTACCCCATATTCGCTTTCTCACGTTCTGTAATCTTATTTCCATATTCCTAACCTATATCTTCCATATTGTTTGCCATAACCTGTACCTCCATTTTACGTGTAACACTTGAAAATTTCATGTTCTTCATCCAGTGTTAAATATCTGTTAGCACTGGAACTAGCACACCAGTCAAATTGACTGATTTTACAATTTTATTTGAAAATTCCTACTTTATGTTACATTTTTTTCCCACAATGATGTAACGACTTTCGCATAACTAAAAGAATAATAGAATGAATTTGATGTATTCAAACTGAAAATAATTTTGTACCAATTAACCAGTTTTCTCGTTTTCTACAACATCATTCGATATGGCGATATCAGTTATCAAGAAAATTGCGCATCCATCGCTAGAAATACCACACCAGTCTAAATGACTGGTTATACAGTTTCATAAATGTGTTGACCCTCGTTTAGGGATCATGGTCCCAGATGGATCAATAATACGAAGAATATACCACATAACATGGAACTTCTGTAAGAAAGTAATAAATCAATAAATATACAAATATTCTATTATTGGGTATTTTTTAAAGTCCAGTCATTTTCACTGGTTTTGGTAGAAATAGCTTCCTGTTAACTATCGTTAATTCCAACGTTCACAACTACCTCACGTCGTTTCCGATTTCCTCTGGTTTCTCCAGCTATTTATTTACGTAATTATTTATTAACGAATTTTTCCATGAAACTTTTATAAATGATCCGAAGAAGGCAAAATGAACGACCACGCATTCCATTCGAAGAATATTCTTTGTCCAAATAACGGTATATATTTTCTTACTTCCGCGCCAGCAGTGGAAAGCAACTGCGTACAAAACTGCGCTCTAAAAAGAACGAAGAGAGAGAGAGAGAGGGAGATGGAACGAGGCCGATCGAAATAAATCCGAGGCACGTATCGTTGAACCCGCAGCGTCTGTACTTTAAAACAACTAAAAGAGGAAAGCGGTCGCGAAGCTCCGGGGCCCATTTAAATCTGTTGAATGGCTGGAAGGAGCAGAGCAACCTTCTCTTTCAGCGCGGGGATTCGGCAACAAAGGCAGAGGTTTTACTTTTAAATTTAGTACACGCCTGGCTTCCTCCGCCTCTCCTCGGCGCTCGCTGCTCCACCGTAGCCTTGCGACCGGTTGGTAAGTAAAATAGGGATTTAGATCCTGCTCGAGTTTATTACTCGAACTTAGTCTGCC
This sequence comes from Bombus terrestris, assembly GCF_910591885.1. Lineage (NCBI taxonomy): Eukaryota > Metazoa > Arthropoda > Insecta > Hymenoptera > Apidae > Bombus > Bombus terrestris. The sequence continues at coordinate 3,458,495 of NC_063286.1, forward strand.
GGTTGAATACGATAAATCAGCTTTCGGTAAATTGTCCGCAATGATCCAGGCATGAATCAGGATCAGCCTTGTCATTGTTTTTAACCCGAAGATCAACAAATTATACGAACCCTGCGGAAAAATAACGAGGTAAATAACCTACACCTTATTTTTTAAGAATTAATTAGATAATTAGTAAAGTATTAAGGGTTCACCTTGGTATAGTGTGTACAAAAGTCAGGTATTATACTGGAAAATTTGGTATTGTTTTATGCAAGGTTTTTTCACAAGGAATGGAACTAGTGTCTCTTTGATTTCCATTTTGTATTTGAAAGTTTCATACAATTTATAGCTACTCTTATTTCCAATGGAACATCCCTTCATCAAGGTCATTCCATTTTCATGGCATCAAATTTCTGTAGTACTGTTAAATGATGCAGGATTTAATATACCTGAATGTAATTAATTAGTATGTGGCTGATATAGTAAATACTATGATGTGCAAATACATTCTGTAGTTACTGTATGTGTAATTTTTATGTTTCAATTACATTTGTATATAACAATACCAGTGACACTGATAAATGGGAAAAGTTAATTAAGGAGAACACTACAATTGGAATTTTGTAAGTTTCAATCTTAAAATTGAGAAATAATAATTACTAGAAATGTATTTCTCTACTGACACAATGATAAGTAAATAAATTAAAAATTTAAGAAATATAGATATGTAACTTCCAAGTAATACAAAACTATATATGAACATATGAACATATCAATAACACCTAATGACAAAATCCGCAATCACTTAATTGCCAACCCAATATTAATTGGATTATGTTGAAGTAATTATTTCAAGGAAAGCTCTACACCTTTTCTTTTGTGACCTGGAGACCGCTGTTAGGAAGAGAATAGAATATAATGAAACAAAAATTCAAAACAAGCAGAGGTCCATATTATTGTGGCCTAAACAGCTATAAGTAGATTTCTATTGTTGTCTCTTGTAGCCTTCAGCTAGTGTTACACACCAAGATTATCTTTTTGGTAATGTCCTTTGCTATAAATATATAAACATGCTCCCTATTATATTCTTTTGTATTGTAACACTGAAAGAGTGAGGATGTGGGTCAGCATAGACTATACTTGCACTTATACTTATTTCAATACATTTCTCTATTACAAATTCATCCACTGGTTCCTCCATCAGTCTACCTCAACAGTATCACACATTAAATTAATAAATAATGGTAACAATTAACTTAATTTTGACCTCATACACTATGTCTGTACTTGTACTTATTTCAATACATTTTTCTATTATGAATTAATCCACTGGTTCATCTATCAGTCAATCTCAACAATATCATACATTAAATTAATAAATAATGGTAACAATTTACTTGATTTTGACCTCATACACTATGCCTGTACTTGTACTTATTTCAAAATATTTTTCTATTACAAATTTATCCACTGGTTCCTCTATCAGTCAACCTGAACAATATCATGTATTAAATTAATAAATAATGATAACAATTTACTTAATTTTGACCTCATACACTATGTCTGTACTTGTACTTATTTCAATACATTTTTCTATTATAAATTAATCCACTGGTTCATCTATCAGTCAATCTCAACAATATCACACATTAAATTAATAAATAATGGTAACAATTTACTTGATTTTGACCTCATACACTATGCCTGTACTTGTACTTATTTCAAAATATTTTTCTATTACAAATTAATCCACTGGTTTCCCCATCAGTCTACCTCAACAATACCATACATTAAATTAATAAATAATGGTAACAATTTACTTAATTTTGATGTCATAGACTATATCTGTATTTATACTTATTTCAAAATATTTTTCTATTACAAATTAATCCACTGGTTTCCCCATCAGTCTACCTCAACAATATCACACATTAAATTAATAAATAATGGTAACAATTTACTTGATTTTGACCTCATATACTATATCTGTATTTATACTTATTTCAATATATTTATATTTACAAATTAATCCATTGATTCCTCTACTAGTCAACCTCAACAATATCATACATTAAATTAATAAATAATGATAACAATTTATTTGATTTTGACATCATATACTATATCTGTATTTATACTTATTTCAATACATTTTTCTATTACAAATTAATCCACTGGTTCCTCTATCAGTCAACCTCAACAGAATATGAAACTAACGCTGATTAATCTTTGAGCAGCTTCAAGGAGCTAAATGTAAACTTTACTGTGTCGCACGATACAAGAATGGATCCTAAGATTATGTTAAACAACACATCCTTGTCCTTGACGAAACCGAGCAGGGTTTATCCTAAATGTGGCCCCAAATACATTATCCTAATGAATTAGAAGCCGGCCGGGCCGATTCAAGCTACGGCCGAAGTTCAATTAACTTTAAGAATCAGGTGACATATTTAATTTCCTCGGAATAATGAGAGTGGATTCAGGAAGGGTGAGCAGGCGAGATAGAGCGAGCAGGAGTGCCGGAAGGAGACGCCCGGTCCTTCATGCCGCTGTGTTGGCTGGAGAGAGAACAGCTGGAAACTTATCGCCGTGCAGGAAGAAACCCTGCGAGACTTATTTAGAAAATGGGAAACGCTCCTGTTAATCGGGCCGCCGTTGTTACTTCGTCAAACCTACCAGTCGTTCAATGCGAGAATTTGTAGATTAAAATGGAGCTCGAGATCAGTTGAAAAATATTATAGACGATTATAAGGAATTGTTTCCGGAAACGTTCATGGTGCACAGATGGTTTTGAAATTTTCATTAGGATTAAAACTGAAATTGAAAAGAAGTTCCGCAAGTTTTTTCGAACGATTAAATGTTGCACTAAAATAAAATTCTTTGTAAATTAATATTTATAAAGTTGGTCATAAAAGTCTTCTTATATATCATAAGAAAACCATTTTCGTTCCTATAAAATGATGCAGAATCTGATTGCTAAGTTACTGCATTCTATTAGGTTAGCAACTAAGTGATTGCGGACTTTGTCAATACCACTTAATGGCAAGATCCGCAATCACTTAGTTGCCAAGCCAATATTTCAAAACGATCAAAAGCAGTTCAATTCTGTCTTTATATATTAACCAAAAAATACATTGCCTGGAATGCCTTACACATTTTCTTACTGTTCATCGATATATGCTTCATTTGAACTAAAATGACTTCTTTACGAGGTGTGGCGAAGACTCTCGTGTCTCAGTGTACATACACGTCCACGATTTATCTGCTCTAGACTAAAATTCCATTCTGCGTAACCCGAGTCTGAAATATCATCTTTCCCTATATGATACTAAATACTAAATTCCCTATTCACCATGCACTAGAGAGAAAAGGACAACTTGACCGGTTGAAACTCCCGGCGGAAAGTCAGAGTGGTTTTTGTCCCAGATGGAAGTTCGAGTCGTAAACTTTTTTGCGGGACGATTAGTCGCGGGAGAGAAGCAACACGGTCGGGACGGCGGGATCCGCTGTCACAGCAGGATTTTGTCAGGAAGCTTTTATCCCTTCGCAAGGAGTAAATCGTGCGGTCGCCGCGTACATCTATTTGTCACTTGGCCCGCCTCGTGGACGTCACGACGTGGAAGACGGCAGTGGCGAGGGCCAAACACCACGTAACCTTCCTCCAGGAGGCTCGCCCTCACCCCCTGGGACCACTCCATCTTTCCTCCTCCGGTTCGATCCTCCAGCAAGAGGAATTGGTAACCTTTCGTTAAAGAGGTAATTTGTGCCAACGTCGATCGACCGTCTTCGCCAAACTTTTGTACACCTTCGTTCTACCTTGTTTCTCGTCCAGGACATTACCTGGTCAGTGACTGGCTGTATATCCAAATGTATTTACACAAATCAATTTTGTTTCTGAATGTGAATTTTATATACAGAAAAATCCGAAGGTATAAAATGCACGTAGTATGTAAAAATATATAAGAATGGTATTTCCTGTATGTTCTTTGGTTTATATATTTTATTAATTAATAGTAAAGTATGCGTATTTGAATGATTGATTTTTAAATTAAATTCTATAAAGTTTAATTCTACTTTAGTAATTAGTTTTAGGTTAATAATGTTTATGTTTCTGGTAATATTAATTAGCCGGATAATTTTAATATATAGGATCAGATATATGGATTTAAATAATGAATATTTGATTAATCGACTGTATTATTTAACATTCTTATTTTTCATATCAATAATTTTTTCCATTTCAAGACCTAATGTATTAAATTTATTATCAGGACGGGACGGTTTAACTTTAATTATTTATTATCAAAAAATAAAGTCATTTAATTCTGGAATATTAAGTTAAATTTAAATCCATGGGTTGATTCAAGTTTATTAACAATTATTTCTTTTATAACAATTTTAGCAAGACGAAGTCTCATATCTAACAGTTGAAGTTTCTATTTAGATTTCATCTTTTTAATTATGCGCATGAAAATATGAATTTGCATAAGTATCCATACTCTATTTATTAAGGTGAAAAGCGTGTTAAATGTAATAAGGAGTATTGCACTTTGGACAACTTGTATTGTACGCTTTCTATACGATTTTACGTGCTTTGTTTCAGAAACTAACCATAAAACCGCTCGTTAAACTTCACTCTATGTGCAAACGATGCTCGAATAATCCTTTTACATGAATTGCCCCAGCCTTCATTTACATTCTTTTCCTTTTTACATTTTATTTACATTCTCTGTTTATTTTTATTTATTCTTTACTGCCATCGCTCATTTACATCAATTTTACTCCATCGTGCAATCACTTGGCGAAATGTCAAATCGAACAGAGCAAGACCAACAATAGGAAAGTACATTCCACGATTGACGATTTTATTTTCCAAAGCATAGACAAATGGACCTGTGAATCGGGTGAACAACGTGAACGCGTGGACCAGGGGGCGATATATCGACGCCGACCCTGATGCCAAGTCACGAGCGTGCAAGTCACCAAGCTCCATGAAGGGATGATGAGACGACTAAAGTAGAGCCTCGCTGCTGGGGCCGCGCATGGATAACTTGATACACCTAAACACGAATCATGATTGCGTGTATCTGACAATCGATTTGGAGAACGACTGTTCGAGGGTGGCCGACGATGGACGAAAGCGAAGAAGAAATATAATACTTTGGATTTTTTTTTTTTTTTTTTACTTGCAAGAATTTTATAATCAATTCTCATTGGGAATTATAAACAAATTATTCTGGTGTGTTACTATAACGTGAATAATAAATGTTTATCGTGTGTTTGATTCTAGCTGAATGTAATGTTTAAATTTATAGGGTGATGTCTTTTTAACCTGTGCATCTAATCAGTAATCAAGTAATGGAGTAATTAGTGGGTTTTCGTGGTTGTTAATTCTTATCTTATATTTGTCACTGAATTTGCATATTTTTTCTTTAACTCTGGGTATCTTAAGATTGTATTGCTTCGTTGGTAACTGCATGCTAGAGTTTTTGATTGGAATCGTTGAAGAATTTCTATGTTGGCATTACTCGCTGTTCCCCATAGTTGATTTTGCGTTTTGGTTCTATAAGTAAGTAATTTTTAACCTAAGTGTCTTTGGCAATAATAAACAGTAATTTGAAAGGAATTTACACTCTTGTTAATACCTATGAATATCAGATAGTCGCGTCTTTATTCTATACCATAATTTACTTCAAAATTTTATGATGGCTTTTTATCATTTTTCTTTAAATAGTCTTGCTAACTTTATGGTTGTCTTAAAAACTTTCAATGATCAACAACTTTGTAACTACGTACGATATCCCTTTGCGGACGAGTGTCGGTAAATAACCGCCCATATCTTTTTACCGTTACGGACGAAATTTGTTCACAGTTGAGAACGCTTATTATGAAGCGACTGACCTACGTCTATTTTTTGAGCGATACTGTTCCTGATAAATGAGAATTTGAAGTCTTATTTTCCGTTTAACCTAAACCCTATCGATGGTCGAGCCAGAACCAAGTTCAGCTTCCCAATGACATTATCAGACGAATCAGCAAGCTTTTTATATATTATATATATTTTTTGTAGTACCTTACACACGATGTCTAAAAGATGCAAAAAGTACATGTTCCATAACCATATTATTGACGACGAATATTATTTTGAATCTATTGGGTTGGCAACTAAGTGCCAACCTAAGTTTGTTAATTTGGCATTTATTTATTAAGTTAAGTTTTGCCACTTTCGCATAAAACAGTATATAATTGTACACTGGTCTGGTCTTCCATCTTGTTATTGGGTTGGCAACTAAGTGCCTACCTAAGTTGATTAATTTGGCATTTATTTATTAAGTTAAGTTGGCACTTAGTTGCCAACCCAATAACAAGATGGAAGACCAGACCAGTGTAAGGTTACATACTGTTTTATGCGAAAGTGGCAAAACTGGTGGGGAAAATTATTTCTTTTGGGCTTGGAAATATTAACCATATGTTCTTACCTATTGTATAACGCAAACCAGGAGAAACAGAATAAAATGAAAATAACGCATAGATCAATTAGTTGAAGATTTGATATCTCAATCAATTTTTGAAACAGTAGAAAGGCCTGTACACATCGTTCGACGAGATGATACAGAAAGAAGTAAAGACCGTGTGGTATGTTGCAATCGAAAAATCAAATGCGAAAGAAGCTGATCATTGTGCTACTGGTTCGGTTGAACCAGACTTGCGAATAGACGACTGTTTCGAGAGATACCACATCACGCAGGAATATAAAACGATTCGTACATTCACTTTATCAAAACTAAATACCTTTTCATGGATATTATTTTAGTATTTGTAATATATACATACATACACGCTTTCTAATCCTTTCTGATCTTCGATGAAGCATGAATCTCTAAAAATTGGTCATTTCATATGCTACAACCTAAAATTTGCAATTCTAGCCGATGATTGCAAAGGAAATTGGCTAGTGTCCCGCAGAACGCGAAATGCATTTCCATAGAAGGATCATGCAAGCCAAGTGCGGGTTGGTTCAGTCGCGGCATAAAGGATTCATTGGATTCGAGGAACGGATTATCGAGGCCACAGCGAGTCCCGCGGGCTGAATATACAAATTTCCACAATTATTCGTCGACTTACGACGTCATTATATTGCAATCTGGGAACACCAACGTGGATAGACCGGCGAGTGATTTCGCCTAATATCAAGCAGCCCCCACCGCACTTTCTGATACCCCGGTATACCACTTCCATTCGTGTCTCGAACAGCACGCTGCAATCGACGGAACTTGCTAATCGTACTGCTTTGAACTATGCTTGCATGAATTCTTAAACAACCTGCGAACTATACCGAGCGTCAGTTGAAATTTTCCCAAAATGCAGAAATTGTCGTACATCGTCGTCAATTATCAGAGACGTTATCGTCATCATCAGAGACTCTATGCAAAGTAATCTATTAGGTTGTCCAAAAGTGTGTTTCTTTCGCAAACGTGTTTTTTACAATGCACCTTTATATAAACGTGAAACCAAGTCTGCGAAATGTGTTTATCTCAACAGAACACAATGGATCGTAAATAACTGGACAAAATAACATAAAAGAAAAAACTTTGTGCGTCTATTATATCCTCATGAAACGAAAGAAGTTTTTCGGGCAACCTAATACGATAAGATAAGCGCTAGAGACGATATGCACCATCCTTATCTTTCGAGTCTTTATGACAGTAAGGTTATGTTATGTTTTCGAAACGTAACGAATTCCATACTGCAGTAAATCTTAAATAAATGTGTTTTCAGAGTCGACTCGAACACCTTGTCAATTGTACCATCGATTTATTTTCAATGGATTGTTCAATTGATAGAAGTGAAAAAAATTCGTTTTTGAAAAATTATTCAGATTATTGGGTTGGCAACTAAGTGATTGCGAATTTTGTCATTAGGTGGTACTGACAAAGCTAAGTAGTTGCCAACTTAATACGAAGAAAAAAGAAAACAACAAAGAAATAATTGCAAAGAATAAATACAAAACGGTATTGAATCGACACCATTAATTACCCTTGCTCATCACCGGCTATCGAGTTCCATTAGCCGGTGCCTGGTCGACGTAATCGCTCGCAATTTATTTAATCGAATAAAGAAGGGTTTCTCGGGTTCTCGAGTTCCGGGAATGCGACACGGTATTCGCATTACGCAACGCCAGCCTCCGGCCACGTTCCTCCGAGCGACAAGTGCGCGCACGTTACGGTTAAGGTGGCCGGTTAAGGACAAAGGGGTTTCGAGGGATTCAGTGACCACTGAAGAACGGGTTGAAAACTGTACAGAGGGTTGAGTAGCAAGGAAACATTCTGCAATCTCGTGACAGCGTTTGCTTCTGAACAAGTTCAGTTTTGCAAACGTTTTATCTTAATTCTTAATTTGTTAATCAAGTCAATTCGTTGTTTTAATTATCTTAATTCGAACTTCCTGGAAATGTTAATGCAAGTGGGAGAAAATTGAAACTATTCACGAAGAAAAATAGAAATTTGATTGGAACGAAATGCGAATGGAATTAACTTGCAGTGTAAATTAAATTCACATAGAATAGGATAATACTTAATTAGAAGAAAATTCTTGGAAATTGAACTATCAATTAAGTTCACGTCTTATAAAGTAAATCATCGAATCTAAATACAAATAACACAGTTCCATCTCACCCTTTCACCGCTTCTCAACAAGTACCGACAACCAGAACCCCTACATTATTCTCGTGCAATAAAAGTAATTCGGGGAAATTGAAGATGGAGCTGGGAACACATCATCGATGTCTCATCAGTGTGCACGTAGCACTTATGAGGAACTAGCTGGTCACAGTTAGAAACGAACGAGGCGACACGCGCGGCGTGGCAAGAGAAATACCAAAAAGGTTTCGGGATGTGCGGCGTGTCGAGGGTTTACGAGAGGAACGCGGCCACCGCAACACACGCGGTGGCCGAGAGCAAACCAAACCAAAGATTAATGCACTACACTTACTGGGGCAATTTGCGCCAAGTGTCGGCCCTAGACCTGCCCTGTATACCTCCGGGGTAGATTTGTTCCAGGGTGGCGTTCTCGCGGGGAGATCCCTCTCTCTTTCGTAACAGTCACCCCTGAGAAGATTCTCCGGTGGACCGTTTCTTTCTTTCCAATGAGGAACCATCAGACTCGCTGAATCGATTGGCTATATCGTCGATCGAAAATGTTTACAAGAATGTTAGTGTAGTGGCACGTGAGTCAATGAAAGACTCGAGTCGCGAGAGACTTGTACTGTTGTGCTTTCGAGTGGCAACGCTGTTTTGGTTTGCTGGATTCAAAGGTAAACAAACTCTGGACAAAATATTATCGCCGCTATTTGTAGTCGTCAACCGGAGTTACATTCGAACTTTCATGATACTATCGGTCGATACAAATATTGGGTTGGCAAATAAATAAGTGATTGCGGATTTTGCCATTAGGTGGTACTGACAAAACCCGCAATCATTTAGTTACCAACCTAATATTTCGCAGATTTTTAGCGTAGACGATTGAAAGAACGTTCGTTTAGAAATGAGGAAAATTGAATAATATATTTGACGAAGATTATAGTTAAAGTGGAGATGTCCATATATTTATTCATTAGAATTCAATATAAACGTAGCGTTTTTCTACAGCAATACCATTTCTTGAATATTAGGTTGGCAACTAAGTGATTGCGGATTTTGCCATTAGGTGGTATTGACAAATCCCGCAATCACTTAGTTGCCAACCTAATAAATGAACGTGCTCTCTAGTACAATTAATATAGCGAGTCATACAGTCGAATAGCGAGCGTATAGCCGAACAGTAGCATTGAGCGAGCGACGATTATAACGTACACTATCTCTGTACTTGTACTTAAAGTGATTTTAATATAATCGTCAATTACTTTATTATTATTTTATAACTGGTGTCTTTAATAAAGTAACGCGTATAATTAACCATCTCATTAATATGACGATTTATTTGAGAATGGTAATTACATGGATAATATAAGTAGATTGCGGTTATGAGAAATTGAAATATGTGGAAATACACAAAATGCGTATAATAATGAAAATATATAAATATTATATTAATATATTATTATATTATATATTATATTTACATATTATAATATATTATTTATATTTATTAATATATTATTATATTAATATATATTTTAATTAATATATATTATAATATAATAAATATATAAATAAATATAATAAATCTGCTCATATAATATTTATTATATTAAATAAATATTAAATAATATATATAATATAATATTAAATATAATATATTAATATAATATAATATAATATATAATATATATAATATAATATACTAATATAATATAATATAATATATTAATATAATATAATATTAAATAAATATTATATTAATATAATATATTATAAATATATAAATATTAGAAATATTAACTGGTGGCATTCAGAGGATGAAATAAACTTCTATTTGTATTCTATCGCTTTAGTTACATTTATGAAAATATTTACGATACATTACAATTTTAAAAATATTGCAATCTATAAAAATATATTACAGGATTGAACATTACATTAATTCACGTCCGATAAAATATTTCACAAGCGAAGATTCTTGTGAATATTCTGAAGGAATCTGAAATAAGAATTCTAACGATCTTGAACAAACATATTCTGCATTAGGATCAAGCTAAACTCATGTCACTAAATCAAAGTCTCTAGACAGCATTGTAAACGAGGCTGCTAACGTCACCAACTAACCGTTTTTCTCGATTTCAGCTTGGAAATCGAAGCTCGTATAACCAATCAACGAAGTCTGGCATGGAAAAGAGAGGAAAACACGTGATGGAAGGACGAAGACGAGAGACAGAAAGACAGAGGAGGACCCCGGTTGAACGGGAGTGGCAGTTCTTGCGATTAGCGAGCGACTAGGGGAAGCTCGGTGCCAGAGTCTGAGGTTTTAATTAAGCATTCACTGCGGATGATATCGCATGCCTCTTTATACTTCATAGCGGCCAGATGTTGCTACGAGGACCTTCCTCGCCTTAGGTCCTCCGTGCCCCGCCGCCGTGCCACGCAAGGAACGTCGCTATTTCGTTTTAATTATGCATGTTTAATTTGCTTATATCCTGGCCGCCGCTGATACGCGGCGCGACTAGACGTTTCTGCCCGAGTTTCGCCACAGTTTCTCCTTGCAACCCTACTGACAAAGATTTCTCGTGACCTGACGATTCATGGTAGCTGCTTCACGTTGCACCGTATTTTGGGAAAATTTGCAATCGAAATTTCCAGGTAATTAGACGGAAAATTACGTTGTATAATTTATTATTTATGTTGATACTTTCCAAACTGTTTAATATAATTTACTACTGCTACGTTATAGGTAGCTTTTAATTTTATAATATTATACACATTATTTTTTAATATTTTAATGATGAGCAGACTACAAACGTTTTCGAAAGCGTAGAAATATCCAAAATTCGTGTAATATGCAAAAATATACATAATATTCGTATCGATGTATAACCCTTTGAGCGCTATGGACGCATATATGCGTTCTCACATAACCTAACATTTTTACCATAACATTTTTAGGCTAGAAGTGGCGTTAAAGTGGCGTGATAAGGAAGACGTATGGATGTTATCCACCTGCCATTCTGATGATTTCGTTGGAACGAAAAAAAGTAATTATCAAACTGGCAAACCAAAGCGAGAAGCAGTGTGTAGCGGACTACGTGCCTTGATGGGCGCAGTCGATAAAATCGATATGATTTTCAGTTCACTTCGCTGCGTTCGAAAAAGCGTAGAATGGTATGAAAAATATTTTTTCCATCTCTTAGACCTCGCTATATATAACGCATATATTCTTTACAAAAGTGCTAATAATAAAACTGGAACATTTGAAAATTTTCATCTGCTGCCCGTAAAGGAATGACAATTCCAGGAAGTTCGGACGTGGAAAGCAACTGAAACGTTTGCTACGGCCTACGAGCGAGGAAGGAGGGATAGAGAAAAAAGGACAATTTTATTTGGAGTCTTTAACGAGTTCGCTTTTACCTCGAATGTCGAAGAGGAAAAAGTTAGAAAGGATGGCGTGGAGTCGTGTTTCGTGAACGAAGGGCGAAAGTTTCCCTTGTGGAGAGGACTCGTTTCAGCGATTCGGTGATTGACAGATCGAACCCCGCTGGCAGACCATGCTAAAATGGCGACGAAAGATGGTTTATTTTTAATGGCGGATGTGAAGCACATTGAAAACTCTGGTTTAATACCGACGATCGTGATGCCGGCTAAATCGAAACAAAGCATTCGATCCTGTCGTTAATAATTCCTAATTAATTGCTTAACTGTCGTAAAGAAAGAAGTCATTTAAAATTAGGATTGTAAATTTGATAGATATAATAAATAAAATGATAATTGTAACCTAAATTCAAGACATTCTCAAATTTAAATTATTAATCACTAAAAAATCAATTCTTTGGATAAACGATTTGGAAAAATTCAAAAGTGTGTAAATGAAACAAGATCAAAATGAAATTGCTCTCACTAGCTCTCACTAGGCAAACTTAAATAAATAAATAAATAAAATAAAATAATAATAAGAACCCAAATTCGAGATATTCTTAAATTTAAAATATTCAAGCTTCTCAGAAAGAATTTTATAGCAAAAGTGAACTAAAATATCGATCACTAAAAAATCAATTCTTTGGATAAACGATTTGGAAAAATTCAAAAGTGTGTAGATAAACGAAAGATCAAAATGAAATTCCATGTACGGAAAATAGTTTCAGAGTACAAGACTCTCACTAGGCAAACCCATTGAAAAAGCTGCTGGAACACTGTACATGGGTCTCTTTATGCCACTCGATAGCCTATATATTAGGCGTCTTGGCGGAAGGTATGGCGGTGTCAATATATATGCAAACGCCGACATAACGATCTATCGGTACGTAAATATATAAGGGGTGCGAGGAGCAGAGTGGAAGAGGTCGGAGAAAAAAGAGGGGCGAAGGGGATGAGCGAGCGCAAGAGCCGAGAAAGGGAGAAGACGAAGGCAGGGAAAGGGAAGAAGAAAGAAGAAAGTCGAAGCTTAATATAAAACTTCATTTCGCAATCGGTGGCAGCCGGAGGAAACGGAGAGAACTGACAGACAGAAATTCCAGTACCGTAAAAAGGGGCCTCGCTTGGAATCTCCCATTTTTCTAGTATTAAGCTTGCCCGAGATAAGATAAGCGCGAACGTTCGTGGATTCGAGCACGCGGCGTTACTGCGAAAAAAGAGGAAATTTCTCAGCTGAAATAGAATGGCGGAACGGTGTCGATGAAAATTCTTTTCCATCTACGTTTTCGAAAAAAAAGGAACCCTGGCAATAAGATGGACCTTGAATCTCGGTAAAAAATATTTGCAATTATTCTACTATCTAAGAATTTGTTTAATTCTACGTTTATTTTTCATACACCACAACTAAATATTAATTATATTATTATAATATATCAATATATAACATTAATTATATTACAGACGCAACTAAATTTCAAAATACGACACATAAATTTAATACTAACAATACTACAATAGTATTGTGAGTGTTTGTAGTACACAATCTACCTACCATAACCTACCATAACCTACCATAACCTACCATAACCTACCATAACCTACCACTGTGTCTCCATATTATATGGCAAGGGAACAGGGCATAGTAAACAGACATAATTCAAATAAAAAAGGACATTCATCGGCTACTACCTCCAAAAAGTAAAAAAACAAATGTAATTTAAAAATACTATTTAAAATATAAAAGCGAAGCACCGTTTTACGAAGCGAAGTATCGGCGCACGTAAGGAATCGAAGTTTCGAATCGATCGCAAGAGGAAAGATCCTGCGAGTCTCCCGGGACTCTGCCAGCCCTCGCATCCGCCGTATTCCTCCTTTGGCGAACTTTTCGTTCGTATATTTCGAGCATCCTTGCTATATTCTTTCGGTGCGCAGCAGAAAGAAGGGGTCGAAACGGAGCGGCACGGTGCGCGCGATGAAACTTTTAATAAATGGCGGAGTCGATATGAAGTATAGGACTTTGACATATCGTGTGTCTGTAATGTATAGTTAAATCTGGCGGCAGATGTGGCGCTGCTCGCCTCCCTCTCGCGCTCTCTCGCTCTCCTTCTCCGCTCTGAGCCATCCGCGCCCTCGTTCGCGTTACGATTCGACTGTCGCCCTTTCAATCTCACTCTTTCTCGCTCTCTCCGTGGCGAAAATTCCCGACTCTAACCCGCTGCTGCATACATCTCGATACATATTCAAAGCATACGTTTCATAGGTCAGATTTACCGAGTACACAAAACATCAATTTTCTGGACAACTACTTATTTACAATAAATAAATATACATATAAATTTACAATCTACCGATAAAATGAAATTTTTCTAATATCTAGGAAATTAATTGGAAGGGTAGATTTTACTGGAATTCAAATCTCGAATATTCATTTACCAGACGTTTAGAAAGTTTGATCACACAGTCGTGAAATTAGGTTAGGAAGAGTAGAAACGAAAATAATTTCCCTTGCTATCATCTATCATTTTTTCCCCACGTAATAAAAGATTTCTCTAGCTACCTGAATTTGCAGTATGTTCTGCTCCACCCTGAGAAAACGCATATTATTCCATGGTATCTTTAACGCAGCAGAAGCAGAGAAAAAAAGGAAGTAGCAAGCAATTCATCTACATGGTAGGCTGCATCGTGCAACGAGGGTAGTGGCACGAATTTTTTGTTCCTGCAAAACGGTGGCAAAGTTTTCGATCAAACCGGCTGTCTAAATGAGAGCTTCTCCACAAAGCGGATCAGGGTAATCTGTCATCAAAACTGCCCCATGGCAAGTCGCCGTAACACCAGCCGGTGCCCCCAGCGGCCGGAAACCGTGACGACAACGTCGAATCCGCACCGTTCCATCCCTCAATCTACTATCGAATTTACTACCCTCGTAAAATTCTCAACGATTTTCTCGCCACTTTTAGCGATAGCAGCAACGTTTTCACAGTGTTAAACGTCAGAAGATGGCATTCCAAATTCCCGATGGACTATTTTGCATAGATTTTTCCCTGTGATTATATTTCTATTCAAATTGTACCATTGCAAAATAAAATTCATTGTTGTTGTACGAGAAATGGTTCAAGCGAATTGTCATTCGTACTTGTTTCGGAAAATACGAAGACAGGCAGGTAAAAAATTGGACTTGTTGAAACCCATTTTATCAAAAACCGTTAGCTGTTTGGGCTATTTACCAAAACAGTTAGCATTGCAGGCGAACGCATAAAGAAATACGCGATGTTAAGCACGTCACTGGATGGTCAGAAATGCAGGTTAAAGCAGGTTTGATGGAAAGAGTAGGACATAATTAAAACAAAAATGGGGTACTACAGGCAGCGACGGATGCTCGAGACCAGGAGTAAAAATAGCAATTGGCCGATCAGTGGAACGGTACATAAGCGATAAAGCGATAAACCTGTGCATATAAGAAAAGAAGAAATGTTTTAATCCGAGCAGATTTCTTTACAATACAAACGGTCGTCGCTTGTTTAGGTTAGGTTAGGCTAAAGCCTCGGCACATTTACAACTTTATTGCTGCAGTAGCACAGTTATCCCGCCACGAATTCACGAAAAAATTTTTACCGCTATTCAAACAGTGTCTTGTGAAACGTATAAACTGGAAACAAAGTAAAAAGCTCGTAGCTGATAATTAATTTCCATGAAAATAGCCCGATCACTGGACGCGAGAATCAGATTCTTACGATGGAAGTTAGAAAATCGAATATGGAAAAATCACATGGAATTCTTTCGGAGAAACATATTGCAAAACGTTCCACAACCTTTACCACTCACAATACTCATCCGCATGCCAAGAATTCATTTCACGGAACGAAGAAGACCCGATGGCCATCCTTCGACAGTCGGATCTTTACCTTCTCCTCGGCCGTTCCCCCGAAGGAAGTGGAACCGCGTGGTCGAGCACGTGATAATTTCCCCTCCACGTCGCGTGTCGACGGAAGTGGCGCGCTCGCGCGTCCCGCCCACAGTTGCGCCGGAATCCATGACCGCCCAAGTCGGCCTCGTGGTCGTGGCAGCGAACAGCAGAGAGTCGGTCGGCCACACTGCCGCGTCGAGGCGAGCAGAGAGGAACAGCTACGCAGTGTCTGTTCGTTGTACCCTGGCGGTTCCGTGCCCTCGGACCTCGATACGGCCAGCCCGCCTACGACGCCGGAGGGCTGTGCCTCCGCTGCCGCGATACCGCCACCTCATTGGTCGATCCGTTCTACTGGCACCCGGTCACGTGTCTCTCCCACAAGCACGGTGGCACACAGCGGCGAGAAAGAGTCGACGCTCGACGACGCGAAGAACCCTTGGGCCACCAACCGCCGAGGCCCCCTGCCCCACGGAGCAAACGAGACAGCAGTAACAACAGAGACACGCCACGGAGAACATTGGAGAAGCGAAAAAGGCCGCGGTGGAATTCGTCGGGGTGCCAGCCTCGAGTGGAAGTCACCGAGAGAGTCTCTCTCTCCTCTTGCCCCCTCTACACTCCTCGTGTACCCTTTGCTTCCGCCACCATCGAACTCGATCCTCCAAGGCGACTCCTACCCATCCTTTTTCTCCCTCCATTTCGCTCTCTGTTCCGTTCTCCGTCTCCCTCTCCCCCCTTCTCCCTCACTCTGTCTGTCTCTCTCTCTGTCTTCTCTGTCGATTACAGTTCGCCTCTCCGGCGTTGCCCTTCTCGAACCCCTCCACCTCCGCTTCTTTCTCCTCCTCCAGCACGTCACTCGGCAAGTGTACATTGCGCTCGCTGGCTCGCCTGCCTAGCCAGCCAGCCAGCCAGCCTGCCTGCCTGCTTGCCTGCTTGCCTGCCTGCCTGGGTTCCGGCCGATCGGAACGCTCCTGGTAGCCGTAGTGTATGCGATCGAGTGCGCGCCAGTCTCAGTGCTGCCGATTTAGCGTAACGTCTGTTTATCGATGCAGCGATTTCCTCTGTGAAAGTGTGCTTCCGCGTTATGTGGTTCAGCCGCACGGACCAGGTTATGTGATGATACGAGGTGTGATAGCTACGGGGTGAGTTTTTGCGGACATGCGAGTGTTCTGTGCGCCGTCGTGCTTCGATCTGCAGTGAACTCGACGGAGAAATGGCCCCGTGAATGCACCAAGTGGAAGCAGCTGTCGCGAACGACGGGTCGGACCTGGCCAAGGTCCTTCTGTTTTCGACGCCGGCGATATATTCCTCGTGCTAAGTGAACACGCGATTATGACTCGTGGTGTATGCTGAAACTGCAGTGCGAAGGATTCTTTCAGGATGTAATATCATTCTCGTGTTTCTGACGGCACAGCTCGACCAAGCTCGTCAGTTACAGTGAAAATAGAGACTACAGAAATATTGAGCAACCAAACTACCCCATTACCCTTACGCAAGCAACGAAGAATACGAAAACCAGTGTATCCTCGTCTATGCGAGGCAAACAACAATTGTCGTCGCATCAGCAAGAGAATCGCGAGGATCCAACGCAGCTAGACGGTAGCGGCAGCGTGCAGCCAGCCGGAAGGCAGCTCGAGGCGTTGGTCCACGCGGGTAAGGAGATCGCGAGCGTGAAGACGAGGCCGACGACACCCGTCCTGGCGAACGACGGAGGGGGTGGCTTCTGGCTGGCCACGGTGGCCGCGGGGGCAGGTGCCCCGGCCGGGCTGCCCCCGCACGGGACACATCACCCAGCCATGGATCCGACATGCGGCTCCGCGGAGACAGGCTTCATCAACAGCCAACCCTCCATGGCGGAGTTCATGACCGCGTTGCCCCAGCTGGCTGGCGACGCGAGCCTTCAACACTCTCCAGGAACCGGAGGATCCATCAGCCCAGGATCTCATCATCCTGGCTACCACGCTATGATGGACCCTCATGGGGTCGCCGATCCGTCCGTCAACGTGCCCGAGTACCCGTGGATGAAAGAGAAAAAGACTACGAGGAAAAGCAACCAACAAGGTAAGTAAGTGAGAACAGTGAAAATTGGAAATAATGTTGGGAAATGGCGGACTTTCGCGAGAGAGAATTGAAAAAGTAGGAGAATAGGAGTCGTATATCGGTAATTCGATTGCGTAGGTGGAATAATGGAAATAGATTTTAGATCTTGGCTGAAGGAAATTATAAATTTTAAACAATCGTGCCAATACTGTTAAATAATATCGGAAACAAATTAATGCATTTGACAGCCTCTTGTAAATTGATATATTTATTGTTACAACGGTTTTGAATTATTTAATCGAAAGAAATTCGAAAAACAGACGTATATTGGTAATTCGATAGTATTTTGAAGTGTTTTACAAAAATAGATAAAATTGAGCATATGAGTTCCACATGATAATACAACGTTGCATGTTGAGAAGCAGATGAATGGACCTAAACGGCACCCCACTTGAAATTCGACAGACACGATTACACTATACTATGTAAGTTACAATATCAATTACGAGGACCCCACAGAACGTTTCAGGGGTTCGTTTGGTCCAAGTCTCGTTGCGGTGAATCGATGAACGTTCGAGTCAATTAACGCGAGCCCATAGGATTCGATTACCATTTTTACTGCACTTTACAACCGCAGAAATCCCTCATTTGTGACTCAAAAAGCGTTACAATTATCTTTAATATTCCTGCAGTTTCCCATCGTTATTACAACTGTTATATATTAATCTTCAATCTGGCCATAAAGACTGAATCAGTAATCAGGCCACTAGAACATAAAACCAACCCTTTTACACATTAACAAACGTGTCATTGTTGAACACGAACGTTCATTGAAGAAAGATCAGCGATCCGTCATTCATCAACACCCATCAACCTTCTATTCACTTCGGACAGGACATTTAATGGTGTGCAATTGTAGGGTATAAATCAATTACAGAAGAGAGCTCGTAAATACAAGTGAAAATAGTCTTCTAGATGCCCGCGTTCGCTACCCCTAACAGACCTCCGATCGCACCTAAAACTACTCCATTTAACCGAGCAATTACCAACACCCACAAACGTCAGCATAACAGTTCACGGGATAATTGAACCATCGACCAAATAACGATGAATATACCGCGAATGTTCATGTACTTTTAGAAAATTTAGGAATAGAAAAATCTGCAGAAATATAGTCAGTATCTGTGAAGTTTAATTAGCACTAGTATTATACTTAGTTTTTATTTATTTATAACACGTAGATTATTTAGCCAAATGTTCATGCACTTTTGGAGAACTTAGAGATATAAAAATCTACAGAAATATAGTCAGAGTGAAAATGCAAGTATCTGTGAAGTTTAATAGAATTAGCACTAGTGTTATGCTTAGTTTTTATTTATTTATAGCACGTAGATTATTTAGCCAAATTTGCGAGTGTTCATGCACTTTTAGAAAATTTAGGAATGCAAAAATCTACAGAAATATAGTCAATGAGGTTTAATCGAATTAGCACTAGTGTTATGGTACATAGATTATTCAGCGAATAAGCAAAATTAGTACTGAGGTGGTATGTTAGTGAAGATGCCCACAAGAAATACTCTTGATGTTCAACGATAAGTTTATTAAACTATTAAAAGTCAACAATTAACGATTAACTATCAAGAATCAATAATCACGTATCTCTAATTATGTTTGTTTCGCTATGACGCTTAACCTTTCGCACTTCGCAGCTCAGGGCAGAATGAATGTTTGGTTCGAAAGCAAACGGATTCTTTTCCTTGTTGCCCCTCGATATCCCCACTACGCACGCGTTTATTAGATGTCCGCGACGGTTGCCGCGTATGCTATCTTCCAAATATTCGGCAGGGATATCGATGGTACGTTAGGCATGTCGGTCCTACGCTTCGAAGGTACAGCGCCTTGTGTCGCGAAGCCGTTGGAAAGTTCCATGGTCGAGTGCCGCCACAGTGCTTACTTATTTTCGTTACATTTAATAATAAATAATATTTAATAAAACACCCTTAGTATCTGTCCGCTAATTTCTGTACCCAATTGTATATAAAATACGTTAATTTATAGCAATTAGTAGAAACGAATTTCTATTCGGATATTATTTGTTTAATTACGTTGGTAAAAATATAAAATTGCATAAATATCCGCGGTCTACTGATGAAGCTACCGCACTGCCAGTCAATTAACGCCATGATTGCTGTAGCGCGTATATGTGGAACGTCTGTCCGGCGACACGTTGCGGCTCGCCACGGGGTGCCCGTTGTCCGACGGCTAATGACAGCGAGCGGCCACTCCTTTTCTCGACGGGACGGCATCTGGACCTCGTCACGTGCGAAAACCGCGCGTTTCCCAAGCATTCGTAAACATTCGCCGGCAAATTATGATGTATCGTTGGGCGAAACGTGAGCCTGCCGCACAGACAATCGATAGACCGATGGCTAACACATGCGGGCCTTCCGAAAACTCTTTCAATTGTGGGTGAATTATTGCCTTCCGGAACGAGAATCATCGCGTCCACATGCTGCACAGAATTTGGAATCCGGTATCTTCGACCATTGTGTCATTCGTTTTGGTTTGCTCGACCTTTCGGTCAACGTCGATTAGCTTTTTCGTTTAGTCGCCTCAGACATTTGTCGATGGTTTGATGATAATGAAGTATCGTGTATCTTGGTTACGGTTGTCAAATTTCTTAGAAAATTAGCGGTGTTTTTTGTTTATTTTAACTGCTGCGCGTTGATTGGCATCTTTGTTCGAAAGGTTTAACAGCCGAGGAAAAGTTGTTATCGAGGACGTTGTATTTAACGTTAACGCAATTTCCTCTGTTGTTAGCAATCGTCGTCTTCAAATTGTGCAACCGGAAACGCTGTAATTCCGAAGGATCGTGTTACGAATGAGCATCGATAGCGGTGTAATTGACTTACTGTTTGTGTCATCCTGACCTTCTGGTTAATTAATGGAATTGCGAAACGCGCGATTTTTTATCTCAACTTTCTTCTCCAAACATTGAACATTAGTTGTTAATGTCTGTGCTTTCTTCAAATTCTTCGAACGAAATTACAACAGAAATGGAAGAGACGCTGCTTTGGTTGGGTCAATCTTCACTATTCCCAATAACATTATTTGAAATTATTAATATCACGAAATAGAGCAATATTTTTAACAAATCTCAGGTGTCAATTATCTACGTGAAATAAAATGCACCTATTTATACGTATCTATCAGAACATGTTCTGATTTCCAAGATTCATAACAAACAACACAATAACAGTGACTTCTTCGCGGTACAAAATTGATAGAATTGAACAGTGCAGGTAGAAGAAATTTCAATTTATTATCACAAGAACATAACAACAATCACTGTCTCGCAATCGCAACGTGTGCTTGATAGAATTGAATAACGTGAATTGATTTAGTGCAAGTAAAATTTCGTCCAGTTGACGTTGTATCAACGTCCTGATTTTCAAGATTCATAAGAAACAACACAATAACAGTGACTTCTTCGCGATACAAAATTGATAGAATTGAACAGTGTAGATAGAAGAAATTTCAATTTATTATGACAAGAACATAACAACAATCACTGTTTGGCAATCGCAACGTGTACTTGATAGAATTGAATAACGTGAATTGATTTAGTGCAAGTAAAATTTCATCCAGTTGACGTTGTATCAACGTCCTGATTTCCAAGATTCATAAGAAACAAGACAATAACAGTGACTTCTTCGCGGTACAAAATTGATAGAATTGAACAGTGCAGATAGAAGAAATTTCAATTTATTATCACAAGAACATAACAACAATCACTGTTTCGCAATCACAACGTGTGCTTGATAGAATTGAATAACGTGAATTGATTTAGTGCAAGTAAAATTTCGTCCAGTTGACGTTGTATCAACGTCCTGATTTCCAAGATTCATAAGAAACAACACAATAACAGTGACTTCTTCGCGGTACAAAATTGATAGAATTGAACAGTGCAGGTAGAAGAAACTTCAATTTATTATCACAAGAACATAACAACAATCACTGTTTCGCAATCGCAACGTGTGCTTGATAGAATTGAATAACGCGAATTGATTTAGTGCAAGTAAAATTTCGTCCAGTTGACGTTGTATCAACGTCCTGATTTTCAAGATTCATAAGAAACAACACAATAACAGTGACTTCTTCGCGATACAAAATTGATAGAATTGAACAGTGTAGATAGAAGAAATTTCAATTTATTATCACAAGAACATAACAACAATCACTGTCTCGCAATCGCAACGTGTGCTTGATAGAATTGAATAACGTGAATTGATTTAGTGCAAGTAAAATTTCGTCCAATTGACGTTGTATCAACGTAAACAGGAGGCAGAATAGAACCACGATCCATTTTCCAGCAACTTGTTGGCTATTGTCGTCCCATCGAGGACCAATAAATCTACGGCGGAGGACCCCGACGCGGTCGTTCGACGCAAGGTCGCGCGATCAAAGGGGTGGCCAGTAGTTTATGGGCCAAACGAAGCCAAAACAGGCACCGTGTTCTGTTTCCATTTATCTCGAGGCCATTGCTCTGTCGTCGGCTCGGTTATCCGTGGAAAGTCGCGGGCCGATTCGGTCGCGGGACACGTCGGAAGATTAAGTGTTCGGCAGGAAGGTTAACCAGTCGTTGGCCAGGCGGTAACACGCGGAATCATCTGTAAATTGAGCCCAGGGCCAACGGGAGAGAGCGTCGGGACGGCCATAACTCACGGGGCCTGCTCTCTGCCACCGATCCTCTCTTCGTCGTCTCTATCTACCTCTTCTCCCTTTCTCTGTCACTCTATTTCCCTCCCCCCTGGCCGCGTTTTGCCCTCCAACCCTCCCTTACCGGACCTTATCGTTACGCTGGACGACACCCCTTCGCGATGACCCGACCTTCTATCTGGAAATTTTAAGATGTAAAATATTTGGGCAGAGACGCAGTCGATTACAAGTGGATTATGGATTTGTACGCGTTTGTGGGAAATTCAGGTGTGGAAGAGTGCGAAGAATACTCGTAAGATGTAAAAATGTATGAAATGTTCAGGGTAGTGTGTTTGTTATAATATTGTTAGAGTGTTGGTGTTCTCATACCTGATGTAGTTTTTTTATTAATAACTTGATCACAAGATACTGTTAAATAATTTTTACGATACTCTCTTCATTGTAAGTTTTAGGTAGACTATTGTTAGAAGATTGATTTTCTCTTAGACGTAATTGTTTATTAATAACTTGAGCATAAGACACTGCAAAATAATTATGACGCTCTCTTCATTGTAAGTTTTAGGTAGACTATTGTTAGAGGATTAATTTTCCCTTAGACGTAATTTTTTATTAATAATTTGATCACAAGACACTACAAAATAATATTTATGACACTCCTCTCTTCATTGTAAGTTTTATGTAGAATATTGTTAGAGGACTGGTTTTCCCTTAGACGTAGACACTGTTAAATAATTTTTATGACACTCTCTTTATTGCAAGTTTCAGATAGAATATTGTTAGAAGATTGATTTTCTCTTAGACGTAATTTTTTTATTAATAATTTGATCACAAGACACTGCAAAATAATTTTTATAACACTCTCTTCATTGCAAGTTTCAGATACATTAATCAATGAATAAATATTTTGAATATTACGACGCAGATTGAATTTGATATCTCACACTGTAACTGTCAGATAATCCTAATAATATTTTGTGAACGAAATGAATTTCAGCTTAGGTTAGTTACATTTAGAAGAATCAAATTGACCAATGGTTTACGAACGAAATAGAATCAAGTAGGTTGGGTTAGTTAGGTTAATTACATTTGAAATGAATCTCAGCTTAGGTTAGTTACATTTAGAAGAATCAAATTGACCAATGGTTTATGAACGAAACAGAATCAAGTTGGTTGGGTTAGTTACATTTGAAATGAATCTCAGCTTAGGTTAGTTACATTTGGAAGAATCAAATTGACCAATGGTTTACGAACGAAATAGAATCAAGTTGGTTGGGTTAGTTACATTTGAGATGAATCTCAGTTTAGGTTAGTTACATTTAGAAGAATCAAATTGACCAATGGTTTGCGAACGGAACAGAATCAAGTTGGTTGGGTTAGTTACATTTGAAATGAATCTCAGTTTAGGTTAGTTACATTTACAAGAATCAAATTGACCAATGGTTTACGAACGAAACAGAATCAAGTTGGTTGGGTTAGTTAGATTTGAAAATTCACTAATTAGTGATCTATTGGGAAAAAAATTATAAAATAAGGTGAAGTAAGTTTGTTAGGATTTTATTATAATGACAAATAGTTGAATCGAAAAGGTTTTGTTATTTCTGTAAGGGGAAAGGCTCTCTGTTTGATCCTTTCGGAGAGGCTCATTTGACTCTGCACTTTCCCGTTTCTTTCTGCCACACTTTCCCTCGTTAGTACATTTTCATTGTTTCCATGTACTTCATTGTCATGGACTTTGTAATTAGACAACAAAGTTAGATCGTGAAGATGAGATGAAATGTCGAGCAATGCGTTTATGGCTCTTAACTACCTGGAAATCTGACTAAAGAATTATATCCAGTTTCTTCGGGTTGTTTCCATTGTTAACCGGATCACGATAACTTCGATCGCCGTTCGTTTAATTAGACTTTTGAAAATTCACACTTCGAACAATCGCTGCCGATGAAATAATACAAAACCTATATCTAAACAATTGACGAATGTCAAACAATTATGGAAAATTTGAAGAAATTTGCAAATATGCAATCCAAGACGAAACAGATGTCATAGTGTATTTCTTCAATTCTCTTCATAGATTTACCCATATCGTTTCAAATTCACCGCATCATAGAAAGCTTCATCACCGTCATTAATCATCATTTCTCGTAACTATTACACATTTCGTGCGAAAACTAAGTGAACATATGCACATTCGTCAAAACCCATTTCTTCCAAGAGCATCTCTTCGACCGCGCCACTTGCTGCCAAATTCTTCTTCGAAGAGACTCTTCAAAACCATCACACGACACTCGAATAAGCCACGGAAGAATCTCGCGAACACCGCGGGTATCGCGACGATATTAATTGCAAAAGGGGTGACGACGAGTAGCTTGTCTGCTTGCCACGAAGACAACATCTCCGTGAGCGCAGGAGGAAGATACCGTGTCTGATCGGCAGGGTGGCACATCCTTGGAAGGAGATAGCAAGGAGGGTAATGATAATCCAGCCTCTAGCCTAGTCGTATCCCGGGGGATGCAGGGATTAATTGACACATCGGCGTTTCGAAGGAGAGTCTCGTGGGCTGGCGCCTCCGCTTTGCTAGCCGGCGACGTGACTGATGAGACGCCTGGAACAAGCCATCGTGAAAAACACCGTTGGATCCGTGGACTTTTTTGCCAGCCATGGATCCGCCAAGAATTACCGAGCAAACCATCATCGGTTGGCGGCTGCTTTCGCGCCCCCAGCCGAATAACTCGTCTAATCAGACGTCGTCCACCCTTGCCATTTTCTTCGAGCGTAGCCTAAAGCGTGGAAACGAACGCACGTCGATGTTACAGATTGGAATTTAATGCGAGCACGGTGACGCACACGGAAAGCAAACTAGGGTTGTCTTGAGAAGAGAACGTGCCTTCAGGAAGAGTCCTCCAGGAACAGCCGGCGAGGCTTCTAATTGAAATTTTCTGATGAAGATTTGCAGGCGGATGAATTGGTGTTGGAATATTCGGTTGGGGGTTGTGATAGTTGACGATGCGATGGAGGCAGGTCTTTTTTGTAAATTTAAAGTGCTTGGAAGGCAGAGCAGGTGTCTATTAGCAGCTGGGATTGTGGTGTTAGTGTCCAGGTTTAGTTTTTAGATTTTAAATGGAAAGCGAGGAAGGACGTTGCTTTGATTAGGTACGATGAAAGGAAATTTGAGATTGAAAAGGAAGAATCTGAGATTAGAAAAGAAGTAAGACGTCTGGGACTGGTGCTATTATGTTGGCTTGGCAACTAAGTGATTGCGGATTTTGTCATTAGGTGGTAATGACAAATTTCGCAATCACTTAGTTGCCAAGCAATAGTTTGAGTATTTAAATCTTAAACGTACTGAGTGTTAGATTTAAATGTGATATCGAGAGAGAGAGAGAGAGAGAGAGAGAGAGAGAAAGAGAGAGCTGCTCTGATTATCGTTTCAGAGTCTGAATTTTATGTATGATGAATATTTCTGGAAAATTTGAAGTCGAATAAGATGAAGAATACTTACAACTGCAATTATGATCTTATTGTCAGTGTACTGAAATTTTAAGAAAGTAGAAATTATTTTCTTCTTTTAGAATTGATGGAGATACAAATGTTCATCAATGAAAGTTTGTTGAAAGTCATATGCAAAATAAATATATTAAGAGACTGTACGTAATCAGTAGACTTACAGGGAAATCAGCATCGAAATAAGTAAAAATTATTTTCTTCTTTTTGGATCGATGAAGATAAAAATGTTCATCAATGAAAGTTTGTTGAAAGTCATATGCAAAATAAATATATTAAGAGACTGCACGTAACCAGTAGACTTACAGGGAAATCAGCATCGAAACAAGTAGAAATTCTTTTCTTCTTTTAGAACTGATGAAGATACAAATGTTCATCAACAAATTTTTGTTGAAAGTCACATGCAAAATAAATATGTTGAGAGACTGACAGTGCACTGTATGTAATCAGTAGACTTTCAGGTAAATGAGCATCAAAATAGGTAGAAATTCTTTTCTTCTTTTAGAATTGATGAAGATAAAAATGTTCATCAATGAAAGTTTGTTGAAAGTCACATGCAAAATAAATATATTAAGAGACTGTACGTAACCAGTAGACTTACAGGGAAATCAGCATCGAAACAAGTAGAAATTATTTTCTTCTTTTTGGATCGATGAAGATACAAATGTTCATCAACAAAATTTTATTGAAAGTCACATGCAAAATAAATATGTTGAGAGACTGACAGTGCACTGTATGTAATCAGTAGACTTTCAGGTAAATGAGCATCAAAATAGGTAGAAATTCTTTTCTTCTTTTTGGATCGATGAAGATAAAAATGCTCATCAATGAAAGTTTGTTGAAAGTCACATGCAAAATAAATATGTTGAGAGACTGACAGTGCACTGTATGTAATCAGTAGACTTACAGGTAAATGAGCATCAAAATAGGTAGAAATTCTTTTCTTCTTTTTGGATCAATGAAGATAAAAATGTTCATCAACAAAATTTTGTTGAAAGTCACATGGAAAATAAATACGTTAAGAGACTGACAATGCACTGTACGTAACCGGTAGACTTACAGGGAAATCAGCATCGAAATAAGAAGCACGTGAAACCGAAGGGAAGAGATATTAGCGAAAGAAGGTAGCCGAGGTTCCAGTCGATTCGGTGATAAAGGTGATTGAACGATTAGGAGTCTCGGAAAGAGGAAAGCACTGGTGAAAGAGAGAGGAGCATCTAATTTAAAGATTCATTGGCAAGTAAATCCGCGGCGAATTAAAGATAACTCTCCTAGGAAATCCCAGCCAGCAAGCTCCTTAAAAGCCACTGCGTTTGCTCGACGAAAGAGAAAAAGAAGAAAGATGAAAGGGAAGCAGAGGGGTGGTCTTAAGACTATGATATCACGTAGAACGTATTTAACCGAGGGATAAAGCACGCGTTTGAAAAAGAACATTCTTCAATAATTGTTGAACACGTAATTAAAGAAACAAGTAAAAGAAGATATAGTGATTTGATTTAACTCAAAATGAAGATACTCTTTGTTTCCTTATACCAAAGAAAGGAAGGAAGACTATGGTTTCTGTGAAATTCGATTTTTCTAAATTTGGAAAGATCGTGGGTGGCTGAATCGTCGAAAACAGAAGGCCAGGGTAGTTGGTTCGGTCATAAAATCGAACGATAGTTCAATCCTCCGACGTAAATCCTCGTGAGCTCTTCTTATCAGCTGCTCTACAATGCTGTACAAAGTAGAATGGAAAAGTTTCAGCGACTCGTATCAGAGGGGAGATTTCTTCCGCGTTCTTGTTGCCAAACACGTCTATTTAAATTCCTGCTGTTCTAAATTAATTCACAATTCACAATTCACTGAAGCGTTTCTTCAAACATGCAACTTCAAGTACACGTACTTTTGTCAAAATTTATTGCACATTCGAATTGTATAAAAATCGTATATGAAAATAATTTCTATAGAATTCAATGGAATCTTGCAACGCGACATTCTGATCTGATTGAAGAAAATCTTCTTGCCGAAGATAACTAGAAAAGTAAAACAGCAACAGTGAACTTTATCGAATAAGAAAACCACTCGACAAAATAACAGGCTGTGCCATGAATCTGCAACAAATAAAATTACAGCAGACGCCCTATAAGAAGAAGGAACGCCCTAACAAATTTACGATAACAGTTACCGCAGTTCTAACACTTGGCAAACGTGCGTAAAAACGAGAATCGGCAACGCATAGATATCATGTTACAACGAGCAACTGCACATCTGCGTGGAACCGGTGCTTGAATAATAAACACGGTATAACAAATTGATAATCCGGAACCCCATAATCGTGCGCATATTTCGGCTCGGGGAATCTGTGGACCGACACTAAAAGAACTTTCCACGCTCGTTGTTGCGCCAAATGGGCCGCTATAAAAGCGTGGGGGCGCTCATGGCAGCCCTCTTCCTTCCCGATTCCGTCTCACCCTCGTCGTCTCCGTTTCCGCCTCGTCTCGTGCCGCTTTCTGCTACCGTCGCGTGGATCAAAGTGTCCGGCATACGATTCTCGCCTTTTCGTCCTCCTCAGTTTCTTCGTTTTATTGTCCGTCGCTCGGTTCCGATCTTTCGAATGAACGTTGTTCGATAAAAATGTTTCGACAACCCCTGTCGGAGATTGATGAATGGCGGAAAAGTGGCGGAAATCTGATCAGAAGGGACGGCCGCTAGTGAGATGTAAATAATAGCAGCATGGATACACTGCACTGTGCGAGAATGATTTTTCGAAAAGGGTATTCGACCGTTGGCTGTGTAAATCGCTCGTTTCTTGCAGATTTTGTAATGTTTGTAATTGTTTGATAAAGTGCAAGCGATAGAAGTTTGTAGAATCTGTGGAACACCGGTTTAAGCGAGAACCTGTCAGGACGATGTGACAATATTTGTGAAACGATGGCAGTTTTAGGGGTCCGATGGAAAAGTGGAAAAACTTTGTCAATTTTTTCAAAGAATTTGATAAATACAGGAAACCATGCATAATATCAGTGTTTGCAAGATTTTTGTTGAAAATAACAACGTGAGTTCTCGCTCGCCATCTATGTGCTGACGGCTAGTTACAAAAGGAGTAACTAGAAGTTATTACTAGACACGGTCGATAAACCTGATCGATAGTTTTAAGACCTCTCCTGTTCTTTTCGTTCATTCGTTCGTGTTCCTTCTAAGTGTGTACAGTAAAGGCTTTTCTACTCCGAGAAGCGTGGATTTATTATCCAGATAATATAATAATAACTAACGCGATCCTACCTCTCAAATATAAAATAACAATTTTATTATTTCTAAGCCTCTAGACGTTAGGAATACTTTTCTATTAACAAGATTTTACTTCCAATGAGACTCGTGGAACAACATTCTACTCTGAAAGGGTTGTTCTTCAATTTTTCATCCGAGTCTCAAACAAAAATTGAAGAATTATGCAGTAGCACTGTACTTTCCTTGACATATATGCAAATTGTTTGCAAATTGAGACAAACCACGATCGCTAGCTTCAATAACAAGTTGATGGAAATATTCTAAGGCAATGGGGGGAGGGGGCAATGCTTAAAGAAAAATTGTCACAACGAGGGAAACTTCTCTTGTCTGTACTTAAAAGAAATTTGTGTTTGTCTTGTACATTTTTAGAAGAAAGAGGAACCTGAAACGCTGCAATAGGACAGATTCGAGGACATATTAAACGGTGCTTGATTTTCTATGCTTCTCTCTTAATTACACGCTGCTATTCACACTTTCGCTGAATTTCACCGATTAGATCGGGTTCCACGAGTGCTGTGAATTATGCTTTCGCGATGGTAACTCGCATACAATTTTCATTTATCTATTCGAAATCGTTGGATTGTAATGGAATATACAATGCCAGAATTTTGTCACATACGGAAGGGAATTTAATAGAAATCTGCATGCAATTAATAGACTGCGGATGTTTATGCACTTATTGGATATTCAAAGATGTAAGGACTGCGTGTAATATGCCAAGATATATGAAATATGCAAAGTATAGTATTTGTTAGAGGAGGAATAAATAGCGAAGAAATCTAGGGAAGTCATCTCTTCTATTTATTGGGTTGGCAACTAAGTGGTTGCGGATTTTGTCATTAGGTGGTATTGAAAAATCCGCAATCGCTTAGTTGCCAAGCTAATAAATATCTAAATTGTACCCCTTGGTAGCCCATTTTGAAAATATTTTGTTAGGAAGAAATTAATGTGTTGCATTTGAGCGAGACAAGTTTCAGAAATGTAAAAGGATGAAATATGGGTTTGATGTAGTTACTCATTGCTTGGTATTGTTTTACTGTTTGTTCTAAAACAGGTGGAGAAATTGCAGGTGGAATTGTTTTAATTCAAGTGGCTATTTGTATTAGGTTGGCAACTAAGCGTCGTTAATTAAAAAACAATCGATTATGCTACCTTTGTACAGTTAATTATACTGCAGCCATTAAATTTTCATCATTAAGCAGATAGACCTAAAATGAAAATCAATAAGCCATGTTAAACAGATGAACATATTTAATTTGTCTAATTCCTTATTTATATTAAAATTGATTTATTTAACAAAAATTAGTACTAACCTAATCATTATATTTAATTAAAATAAATTACAAATTATTTTTCTAATAAATAAATATATATACAAATTCATGAATAATTTAAATAAAAATTAAATTTTTGATATTTTAATCACCTAATACTTAATATTGTCATCGCCTAATGACAAAATCCGCAATCATTTAGTTGCCAACTCAATATATACACAAATTATACTACTTATATACATAACACAATTATGTACACAAATCACATATTATTAGGTTATCCGAAAAGTTTCTTTCGTTCCATAAGATGATAATAAATGAACAACAATTTTTATCTTATATTATTTCGTACATAATTCAATAAATTATAACAATAAAACGAAAGAAAGTTTTGGATAACCTAATATAAGCATGTGATAGCTATAAGGAAAATATTTCACTTATTTCATCTGAATTACATAAAAGTAGACGAAAAGGGGGAGGGGGTAGTATGCGGCACGCGAGCGCCATTTTCGTGTTGGTTTTGAGCAACCTGCGGCTAATAAATCGCCGGACCGCCACTGTTTATAAACCGTTTAACCGTTGGCAGGTTTCGCGAAGTAGGACGGAAAAGCTGCGGCGAAAAAGTGGGAGAAACGCGTGGAAAGTCAGCGAAGCAAAGGGAACGAGAACTATGATGGATGAGAGTGGACGACGAACCTAAAACTCGTCTCGGTCTCGTGCGACAATGGAAACAAATTATTAATTGTTTACTTAGCTACACTTTCGGTTCAATGTTAATTACCGCGAATCTGATAATTTTTCCATTTAGCATTTCAATCTTAGCGTTTAAGGTAGATTCTATATTATTGGTTTGTTCAAAAAGTTTCTTTCGTCTCATAAGGTGATAATAGATGAACGACAATTTCTGTTTTATATTATTGTAGTATCGTAAACTATTGTAATTAGTTTATTAATGATGAATGGATTAAACAGATGATAATTAAACAGAAAACAATGGTTATTCGACATGAACTAATTGCAACAAGCGTATAATAATTAAAACAACTAGATAATTAACAATTCTCGTCAACGTAAATTCAACTCTTAACAACACTAACAACACTATCTCGACAACACAATCCACACTCTTTGACTTCTCAACTCATACTGCTGTTAATTCGTTTATTGTCCCCTAGCAAACGCTTGTCTTATGTCTTAAACCGTTTGTTTATGATTCACGCCTCAGCAACCGCTTGTTTATAATCCGCACGACACCCCGCAGGCCCCTCGTTCACGATACTACATTATTTATTTTATTATCATTATATATTTATATATTTTATATTATTATATTGGCACGTAATTCAATAAACTAATATAAAAGAAAAAATATTGTGCATCTATTGTTTCCTTACAAAACGAAAGAAACTTCTCGGACAATCTAATACCTTTTGCTTCGATGGTCTCTGCATCCGAGTGTTGACAGAGTTGCGTCGTTACACGTCGACGAGAAAATGATCGTTGATGTAATAATTTCCCTTTGTCATTACATTCATTACACTATACACACTATATACCTTTACAATTAGACGTTTCTAATTATATCTTCGTTTTATGATCTCGCTTGTATATTTCTCTTTTAAATTATACTTTTGTCACTACACTCTGTTCATATTCTTCCTATTGTTCTTGCGTTTCCACTATGTTCAGATTACTCTGTTCTTTTTCAAATATACACAGATCGTCTTCGTACACCGTTTTTCCACTTTATCCCCCACTTTAGTGTATTTTTTAACATAGGTATTTTTTATACAACTCTTGAATTCATTATTTTTTAATTTTTTAAGCAAAAACACAGATTCTAATCTATAAACATTGTCCTCTAATTTTCCACTTCCACCGCTTGGTGACAACAAAAAGTACAAAAGCCCACAGAAAGTACAATTGAACCTTGGTATTTTTTACTCATAATTTTTTAACTTACCACTGCTTGCCCATTTATCTTTTTGCTACGACCGTCGCGAGGAAAACGCGTTAGCGAGGGGCATAAAATCTCGCTACGATTCCGATAATCGACGCCGCGAATTAGTCGTTACCCTGTTTCGATTAAGATAACAGAGATGGTTCAAACGAGTTTAACACTGAATTAACAGAGTTAATATAAACTTGTATATTTAACAATATTTAATATTATAATGAGCACGTCACAAATTGTTTAATGATAAATACAATTAGCTTGATACACGAATTCGACCCGACTTTATGATATTTCTCGATATATTCGTTAGACTAATCGACTTTAATTTTATTCGTTTGAACCTCTCGATGCATAACGTTTGAATCCTCAAATGATACTGATTGCCCTTCGATCTTTTCTTTGTTTTCTCTCGAAGACGACCCCCACTACGCTCGGGTCACGCCACCGTTCGCGCCTATGATCACGTATGCCACCTTCTTTGTGTAGATGAAATAACGAACCGAAAGCGAATCGACGTTTCTAGAACTCGCTGCTTGATGGCAACTACGCGTTTGTCGCTATATTGTATATATTTCGCCGGTCATGTAAGACGATCCATCTGCAACACTGTAGTACCACGGTAGAGCGACGGTTAGGGACACGGCCTATGGGAAGCTTCGTAGCGTAACACCTTTGCTGTTAAATGAAAATACGTCTTCCAAATCATCGTGCTGAAATTCTAATTTTCTAACGTCCACTTTCTCCGTCACAACAAAAACACACGCGATCTCCCCGCAGTAAACAGTGGAATAACGAGGATTAAACTAGCGGCTATCGATTTCCAAATCGTCCCCCGTCGATTCGACGAGGGAGATCGGAGAGAGCAGCGCGCGTGGATCGTGGAGTTCCACCCTCTGGTCGAACTCCCCGAGCGCGATTCGACGTAGCCGGTGCTACCGGGGGAAAATAATGCATCAGAAATTCAGATGACCGACGGAGAAGATCGTAGCGCGATTTATCAAATAAAAGTGCCGCTACAGTCGAATGCCCGTCTGCGTTGGTCGTTGGAAGCGACAGTTCATTTTTAATATAAAACGAGACTCGCGCGAACGAACGGGAATAGAAAAGAAGATTCCTCGGCGTGACGGCAAAAAGGCCGGGGCTGATATCGTTGCCGATGTTCGCCAGGCGACTTTCTCAAGGAAAAAACCGTGATTCTCAGCGGAGATTACGACTCCCGACGATTTCTCGAGCTCGCGGCTCGTTTGGTCGATACTGGACCATGAACGGTATTGTTTTTCTTTAACGACGATTATGGAAGATGTCCTCTGCACTTTTGGTGGTCTCGTGGAGGCAAGGCTCTGATGTTTCTTCGCTAATCACGCAGCAATGGAAGGAACAGTTTT
Organism: Bombus terrestris; assembly: GCF_910591885.1. Classification (NCBI taxonomy): domain Eukaryota; kingdom Metazoa; phylum Arthropoda; class Insecta; order Hymenoptera; family Apidae; genus Bombus; species Bombus terrestris. The sequence continues at coordinate 3,492,589 of NC_063286.1, forward strand.
TTCACCAGCTAACGTTCCGACGAATACGAATACGCCGTAGCTGCTCGTGAAGCTATTCGAATATTTGTAAATATTCTTTTTGGCTATATCGTTGCGTGTCTTATAGGAAAGGTTAAAAAGTTCGATTAACGCTGTAATGAAACTCCACTATTAGGATTATATTGGTAAAGTTAAATATGTGTCTACAAGATATTTAATACTCAAAATAATTAGAGGGTCGTTTTCCATGTAACTTGGACTTTTATACTCGGTTCTTATGTTAATTTAATTTTACTTCTAATGTGTGTCTTTAAACCAAAATCATATCAATCTATCAAGCTTATAGGACATCCTGTCTTTCATTCATTTAATTGATAGAATAGAACCATTGGTAATTGCAATTCTCTAATTGTGTCCAGCAGTATATTAAAATGTAACAGACCTAGTATACCTTATACAAGGTGAAATATTATTACTCGACGACGTGCAAAGTACACTTTCGAAAATCAACAAATCATTTTCCTGCAAAATACAAAACTAGCTGAAGCCCAAACAGCCAAATAACATCATTCGCATATGATTGGAACTTTGCCAGTTATTCAAGCGTCAATCTCAACGAGAGAGTAGCAAACGTAGAAGTTTCGGTGGGATACACGTCAACCAAAGTTTGCTTTCAAAAGTGCAGCGCATCTGAAAACACGCTAAGAAGTAACCGTTAAGCGTCGCTGTTTATAAAGACGATGTTCCTGTTATATTCAAAGCTATAACAATCTTTAGTGCAATAGGTTGGTTAGAGGTGCGCTTAAAGCAGGATAATCGAGAAACTAGCGTGTCCCCGAGGATCGTGCAAAACCTGTTGCCCGCGACGGGCCTCACAACGCGATAAAAAGTTGACTTCGCGGGAGCTTAGTCCGCGCGCTTCTTCGACGCGAACAGTTTAGCTTCATAATGCAAAGTCGCCAGTCATTCACCGATCAAAGTGTTAAGCCCCTTCCTCTGACCGCCTTCGCTCGACAGCGCCGCTTTCAAAGGCCCTGCCTGCTCTGATGGCCGTTTGATTCGTCGTTGGTTCTGCGCGCAGGACGTTGACACGAGGAAACAACGAGCGAAAGAGGACGGAGGTCCACGAGCGATAGCGGCTATTCCTTTTGTCAAATTTGAATGGGGATGCAGAGGTTGCGGCGAGGCAGGAAGTCGAGCCAAAAGAGAGCAGAAGACAGTTTTTGTGCACGTAGAAAGCTGGCTTGCAAGATTGTTTCTCGGATAGTTTAGTTTTTTATTTAAAGTTCAGGATATTTTCAAATTGTGACTCAAACTGTGTTTCTCTCCGATACTGAAAATCATAGATTGACGTTTCGAAAAATAAACTGATATTCTGGGTGAGTGTGAATGATCACTGGATCGAGCGTGCTTGCGCCATTTGTTAGATTGGCAACTAAGCGATTGTGGATTTTGTCACTAGATGGCAATGCATTGGTAATGCAGTGGTAATGATGCAGTGGTAAGGTAGCATTTAAGAAAATAGGAATTGCATCGATTTTGCTTGTTTATTATTTAATATACGAAATATCCGAAACGAAGTACTCGTTGTGAAATTTGTAAGACGAAAATTTCTCTGTAAGTCCCATTTTTTAATTACATTTATAAAAATACAGAAATTGCGTGGATATTTCGCCATCTATGTAAGTACGTGACCACGTAACATCTGTCACTTTTTTTTATCTAAAAACGGTTAAGTTTTCTAAAGAATACGAGAGAAAAGAAACTACGAAAAAATTGCAAAATACAAAGACCGGTACAAAGGGGAATCATTAAATGAGAAAGTACCGTATGTATAACTATTTCGGACTTCTTCAGGCAGTTCAAGATAAATACAAAATGACAAGAGGCTGATAAAAGCCCGAGACAATTTGTGATTCCTCTGAAAGCAAGCGAACAATAGGAAGAATCGAGCGTGGCGTGGAATAGGTGGCTTTAAAATCAACTTAGCAGCGATCGTCGGCAACGTTACAAGCGGCTACTATTATAAGCACTTTACTTTTAAGGAACATTAGCCGCGCTCCCTTCTTACGCGTCTTTTCTTTCGCGGAAACTGCGCCACGCTGCGAACGCCGCCGCCTCCGGGGAGAAACGGAGACGCGCACCGTGGCCATTGGGGTGGGTGACAGTGGCAGGAGAGGGGATTGTCTGGGGTAATTAGCCGATGGTTGCGTTGAAAGATCTCCCAGCGGCTGGCTCGGCTTGTCGTGACGGGTCATGTCCAGAATACCGAGCCATTCTGTTTAGAAAATGTCAAGCCGCCGATAAAAAGTCATGCAACATGAACCATCCAAAGAGAGTATAAAAAAGGGGAGCGAGAGAGTTTCGTAATTTAATTATCGAAGCGTGATCACCTTGAAGGCCCCCTGCGTTTGATATGATGGCGTTTTGAAAGAGGATTCTCGAAGGGTAAAGTCGCTTGAGAGTAGGATGAGAGCCGATGATATAAAATGTAGAGGAAGGTTACCTTCTTCCTTGGAAGATGTGTCATTCGACATTGTGTGTGTGTTTTTTTTTCTTTTAAACAGAAAATGTGGAAATTTTTAAAGTCGCTGAATTTTCGATTTGTAATTATAAATTAATTTATGTAAAGGACATTCGTATGATATACAGATCAGGATATTGATAAATGATATTGTTTATGTTGTTTGGAATATCTGAGGATTGGGAAAATTATAATTTATTTTGATTGGTAGTGCAACCACATAAAAGCTCGGATTTGTAATTGTAAATAAATTTATGTAAATCAAAGTCGTATTATATACAGATCAGGATATTGATAAATAATATTGTTTATGTTGTTTGGAATATCTGAGGACTGAGAAAATTATAATTCATTTTGATTGGTAGGGAAATTAAGTAGAAGCTCAGATTTGTAATTGTAAATAAATTTATGTAAATCAAAGTCGTATTATATAGAGATCAGGATATTGATAAATGATATTGTTTATGTTGTTTGGAATATCTGAGGACTGAGAAAATTATAATTCATTTTGATTGGTAGGGAAATTAAGTAAAAGCTCAGATTTGTAATTGTAAATAAATTTATGTAAATCAAAGTCGTATTATATACAGATCAGGATATTGATAAATGATATTGTTTATGTCGTTTGGAATATCTGAGGACTGAGAAAATTATAATTCATTTTGATTGGTAGTGCAACCAAGTAAAAGCTCGGATTTGTAATTATAAATAAATTTATGTAAAGCGAAATTGTATTACATACAGATCAGGATATTGATCAATGATATTGTTTATGTTGTTTGGAATATCTGAGGATTGAGAAAACTATAATTTATTTTGATTGGTAGTGCAACCACGTAAAAGCTGGGATTTGTAATTGTAAATAAATTTATGTAAATCAAAGTCGTATTATATACAGATCAGGATACTGATAAATGATATAGTTTATGTTGTTTGGAATATCTGAGGACTGAGAAAATTATAATTTATTTTGATTGGTAGTGCAACCAAGTAAAAGCTCGGATTTGTAATTATAAATAAATTTATTTAAAGCGAAATTGTATTACATACAGATCAAGATATTGATAGAGCTTTTTGTTGTTTAAAATATCAGATAACTGAGAAAATTATAATTCATCTATATTGGTAGTACAACCACGCAAAAGCTCGGACAAATCTAATACTCTCAAAAGCATAGTCTGTAGGTCCATGTATTAGTACCAATACCTATCACAAATTAGAAACAACCAAACACTATAATATTTACAAAGTGCTATTCAAAGATCAACAGTGATCTTAATCAATTTTTACAAGCATGAAACACATAAGAACCCAATAGAACTTCACGAAACCGCAATCCTCTACACAAACTTGAAATTTGAATAGCTGAACGACACGATAGGATGAAACACACGATTGCACCCGAAGCAATATACAAATCCAACTCTGAAACAACGTAAAACCTTCGCAGCTCGAACTTCCCCTAACCCATCTCCGTCTCCCTCTTTGTTCACCGACACATAGGAAAAGAAGAAGCGGAGAAGCGTAGGTTAGCGGCACGGATCGATTGTCAGGGGGCCCCGGTAGTCGAAGCATGACTCGCGGATTCGTAGGTAGATGCGTTCCTCGCGCGAAACTCCGTACGCGTTGGACGTGGCTGACCAGCCGACCAACCGACGGACGGCTGACTGCCTTTCTGATTGATGATCGCTACCGGACTCTCCGCCGCCATGCATACCCTATCCTCGACCTCCACCTACGCTGCTCACCATCCCACGAGTCAACCCTTCGCTCGGCCAAGCGGAGAAATGCCGGCCGATTCGTTCGCAGAATCTCGCACCTCCTCCCCCTGCCGCCGCTCTTCCGTTTTTCGTTGTTTTCGTCGTTACACGAATTCGAGGCTTGTTTTCCAACCCGAATAAACGCGCCGTTTCGTGAATCTAACCGAGGATTTTCCGGTTCTGGGAAACGCGTCGCTAAGCACCTGTCATGAGTTTACTGGGAAACGATCGTAGTTCGTGAGAGCTTCGTGAAATTGCTGGAAAAGGGAGAAAATCTTTGCGGCAGATTACCGACGCTTTCGTTCCTCACGAAACTGTAGAAGGTATTTATGTATAGTGTAGTACAGTATAGTGTTGGCTTGGCAACTAAGTGATTGCGGATTTGTCAATACCACACAATAACAAAATCCGTAATTGCTTAGTTGCCAACCCAATAATTTAGGATATTTGAATATTATTATATATCATAATTCAAATTTTATATTGTAACTCAAATTCTGCATATATTGGGTTGGCAACTGAGTGATTGGAGATTTTGTCGTTAGGTGGTAACGACAAAATCTCCAATCACTCAGTTGCCAACCTAACAGATTGAACGTGATACATAGAAACGGACATAAAACATAATACCACTAAATATTGCATGAAGTTCCAAGGAATATTTCTGCAATTCAAAAACAGAATTACACTCATTATCCTCGTTATAGCTTGAAATTTATTCATCATGTTCCAATGCCAAATAATAAATATAATACCAAACGAGAATTATTCGTGTGAACGGTATATTAGGTTGGTAACTAAGTGATTGCGGATTTTGTCGTTAGGTGGTAATGAAAAAACCCGCAATCACTTAGTTGCCAAATCAATATATATAGTGAGATTGTAGAAAATATTGAGAGTCTGAGAATAATTTGAAATGTGAAATATCTGAAGGAAATCGTTTACTGAGATTTTTATTGGTGAGATAATTTGTTGCAAATCCTTGAAACTTTTTCATTTTCCAGCTAGTTTCTTAGCTTTATTGTTTGTCCATAAGAATTGGAATGGAAATGATATTTCTAGAGTATAAAGTGAATCATTAAAAAATGTCGAGATTCTTAGGTTTTTAAGGAAATTATTACTCTAATCGTTAATTTGTAATTAGCCCATAAGAAACAATTTTTCTAGGATGGGTATACTATGAGAAAAAATGTCAAACAATTGAAAATATTAGAAGAATATATTTTCTAAAATAAATTTATCCAAGTAGTAGAGTTTCCAGGTTTTGAAACAAATTCGTTGTCTTCTCGTTAATCCAGAAGAGATAAAATAGGAATAATTCTTCCAAAGTATAATCAGGGAGAAGCTAAGGAAAGAATTGAAAGTTTGAAAGCAGTCGATATTCCGTGGAATGTTATTGTTAAAAAAAAAAAAAAAATTCCGGAAGATTCTGCGTGAAAATTAATTAAAAGTTGAATCGATTCGAAGACTCCACCGTCATGAAGAAATTAAAATCCGTTGGAATCTCTTTTCGCGATGAATAATTGGAAACTTTAATTGAAGAAACTTTCTAAAAATGTTGTGGTAGCAACGAATGTTAAACGTTCGTATAATTACGTGAACAGTCCATTATTGATTATCGTTGGCAATGCTATGATATCATCGGATCGATGTTAAAATAATGAATTGGAATAAGCAACGAAAGATGGGACACGATATCGGAGTGATGAAACGTGACTGGACGAAAATCGAACTTCCATCGTGTTTTCCTAGCTAACAGCCCTGTACGTCATGATATAACAATTTCCACTCCTGTACTTCTACTGTAACCATCGATTCTTTAACAATACTACACGTTGAACCACTTAAAAAAGCGTTTTGGAAAAAACTGTACCTAACCATGTCGATTTATCATCTACCAAATTCAAATTCCGTCAGTTCAAATCAGTTGAACGAAAAGCTATTGGAGAAACCTATTTATATTTCTAACCATTACTTTTTTATACATATTTTATCATTTTTATATCGAATTTCTCAAAAACAATTGGAATAAATTACTAAATTCAGCAGTTTGTTATTTAGCAAATCTATTGGCTTGGCAACTAAGTAATTGCGGCTTTTGTCATTAGGTAGTATTGACAAATCCGCAATCACTTAGTTGCCAACCTAATATATCGTTCACACGAATAATCCTCGTTTGGTATTATATTTATTATTTGGCGTGGGAAAATGATGAATAAATTTGAGCTGTAACGAGGATGATGAGTGGAATTTTGTTTTTGAATTGCAGAAATATTCCCTGGAATTTCATATAATATTTAGTGGTATTGTGTTTTATGTTTGTTTCTATGTATGACGTTCAATCTGTTGGGTTGGCAACTGAGTGATTGTAGCTTTTGTCATTAGGTAGCATTGACAAATCCGCAATCACTAAGTTGCCAACCCAATAAATATTTGAACAAGGTAATTATATTATTAGTATTTTAATTGGTAAAGTACACTACAAAAATAAGTGTCTTGGCCATAATTGTAAAGAAGTCAAGGTTTTAACTCATCGACTGGAAGAAAATTAGTCAACTCATCAACTGGAATCCCAATCTCTTAAGTGTAATGTTATAATTATATACTTGTGTAGAACCGATTTTCTAGTTAAGAATTAACTCGATTAACAGATTGACAAACACGATGCAGATGTGGAAAATACATTAGCTTGACACTAATTCGGTATCGCATATAATATTAGGTTGGCAACTAAGTGATTGCAGCTTTTGTCAGTACCATCAAATAACAAAATCCGCAATCAGTTAGTTGGCAACCCAATAAATCCACTTAAGAAAACTGTAAACTCAACAATTTCTACTTTCATAATCATCGATTCATTAAAAATATTTTCTTATTCCAACAAACTACTAAATTCACGTACCAGATGTAAAATTCCTTCGTTCTGAGGACTGAATTTTTCACTGAAAAAAGGTTTAAGAAATCCAGGAAGGCTGAACGTATAAGATGCAGCATATGATGAACACAGATGAAAGATACAAGTTCCATCGGAAAGAGAAACACAGGGCGCTATTTGTCGAGAAAAATATTAGGTTGGTATGATCACTAGTTCCTATATGCAAAGTTGGTACGACTTTTAACGACGTTCTATTGTTTTTGGCGTCTGCCACGTGTTAATTATCAGAGAGTATTCAGTGTGTTCTAGTGGCTGTGCATGGTGGTGAAATACAGAATATACAAAATTGAATCTGTGTGAATCAATTAAATATCGAATTCCAAAACCTATTTAATAACACTATTTAGCTGCTAATCGAGCAGAATGCGTACACGGATGACCTGGCACGACCTAGTCGAAGAAGAAGAGCGGTTACGAGGAAAAAGAATTCGCTTCCTCCCCGGGGGCCGAGCGTCGCTCGATCCTCTTCGTTCGCCTACTTCCTTTCATTCGGGGCAATATTTCTTTTCGCGAGTCCCCTCACAGTGTCCTTTATCTAACAAGGAGCAAATCATTTCCCTATTATTTGCTCGCTATCGCGCTCTCACTCCTCCGAGGCTTCCTGGTCCGGCCTCGTTTCGCTTTACCGTTCGAGTGTTCCAGGCTGACTCGTTTCTCTCGTTACGAGAGCCAAGCTTCCTCTCTCTTCTTTCTTTCTTATTCCATTTCTTTCTAGCGCGCTCTCTATCGCTCCCGTTCTTGTCTCGCTATATTTTTTGGAGGCCGTCCAAAGTCTATTCATCGCGTTTCATGTTCGCTTTCCAGCACGAGATACAAGACTCGCGCTCTTATTCTTTTTTTTACCTTTCTATTATTTTTCGATTTAGTCTACGGCGATATTTTTACGTAGTTTCTCAGTTTCAAGTTTATGAGAAACGATATTTTTCTCTTGTTTCTTATTCCTGAGCAAGTCAAATATTTAGTAGAAAAAGAATGGTCAGTGTCGAGTATCGCAATGCAATGAGTGATGATATTGGTCGACTTGATCGTAAGTGATATTGTATATGATATTGACATGAATATAGGACACGAAACAAAACATATGAAATTGTCTAAAAATATTCCATAATGATTCGTGGCCAACATACATCTGTGTATAGTTTTACAATATGGAAACAAGTATCGTACGAAAGTTATTTGCTATTAAATAGCATTAAACGTAATGAATGGAGAATTTATGGCTAGGTTTATTGGCAGATTTAAGTGTGCAAAAATACATAGAACTCGTGCAATAAATTAAAAAATACATTAGGTTATTCGAAAAGTGTCTTTCTCTCGCAAAAGTGTTTTTTACAAAAGTGCACCTTTATACAAACGTGAAACCAAGTGTGTGAAATGTCGCGGTGTTTATCTCAACAGAACAAAATGGATCGTACGTAATTCGAGACAGTAATATAAAACAAGAAACGTTGTGCGTCTGTTAATTCCTCATAAAACGAAAGAAACTTTTCGGACAACCTAATATATGTATCACTAATAGTGTTACTAAGCGTGTCTCACTACTAAAGAAATTTCAAAGTGTGTCTCTATAGGCATATTTACTCTGAAATGTACGAAATGTAACCGTAGAGAAGAAGGAAGAAAGTTTTCTGAAAGAATTTCTGTAACCGCGACGGGACAAGCAAGACCAGCGTCCACCTTTCGGCGATTTATTATCGGGCGTAGCGCCTGCCTTCGAAGTTCGCCACGGGTTTTAAGGGGAGTAATTTAATCGTAATTAAGTACCTACACGCTTGCCTCTAAGTACATAAAGTTTATACACGAACGCGCGACGCCCGGAGCGACCGGCCTCGGTCCTTTCTGCTAAAAGGGGTGGCCAGTGGTCGGTTTAAACAATTATCACAAGGGTTGCAGCTTGCACGAGTTGACAAGGGTGATAAGTTATAGCGCGTGTGGGGTTGCTTAGGAAATGCTGCGTGGTCAAGTGCCGCCGGCCACGATGAATTACATCTATTACGGTAATGCAATTCTCTTTCTCTTTTTCCTACTCTTCTTTCTTGTCTTCGATGCGAGCTTTTCCATTTAATCCGAACGAAATGACGCCTCGCATAATTTACTGTAGGCCACGGTGTGGCGTGGCCAATTAGCCTGGAAAATGAAATTCTCGCGAAACCGCGCCCCCTCCCTTTCTTTCTTGCTAAACCTTTTGCTGTGTTCAACAGCCGCGAACCGATCTCTGTATACCGTCAGTGACTGTGAGTTAACCGTCAAGGTCTTCGTGTATTATGGCCGACTATGCTCGATATGAACACGAAACAGGGCGTTCATACTTTCTTAGACAATTTACAGTGAAGGACACAGGAACACATGTTATGGTTACGTTGAATTATCGCGCTAGATATACTGTCCTCTTTAGTTGAAGTATGCTATCTAACATTTTTTCATTTTTCATGATAATTTGAATTATTTTTTTTTTTTTCGTAAGTATATGAAATAAATATATTAGAGTCTTAGTAAACTTGTTAGACATTGTGATATTTCAATTTTATACATTACCTTAGCCTTCTTCTTAATAATATACAGTATATTGATTGAACAAAAAGCATAGCAAACACATGATATTACATATAATATGGTAAACATATAGAAATATGTCTGAATGAAAAAGAAAGTAATAATTAGAAATATAAAACAAAGTAAATGAAACAAACACATTATTGTCTTGAATTTTATGGAGACCAACATTAATCATATCATTTCCAAATTACTTCCATTTCGTGGAACATTTTATTTGAAAAGGCAAGTACTAATTATCTAATATTTTAATAAAAAAGAATTGATATATAAAGCTAATACTAAAATCATATAAAACACATAAGCTTCCTGTATTTCTTAACTTTAGTTTACTTTCTTAACTTAGTTTAGTTTCTTAACTTAGTTTTCTTTTTAAGTAGTTATATCGTACAGTCTGTTACAAAATAACGAATTAATGAAGAAAAATAGAAATAGTACAGAAAAGGTAATAAAATTTAAAATTTTCTTCGATTTCATAATATGGAATTATATTAATATTATTGTTAAGAGAAATTGTTATTAAAGTGATTCTTGACTATTATTGACTATTACACAACTTGAGTACTGTAATGAAAAAGCGAGCAGAGGCACTGTCAGCGCAGCTGCATGCTACAGTAGGGACATCCATCGTAGCCAGACTAGACAAAGCTGGCAACAAGTCTCAGAATCTTTCTGGTTGGAAAATGATCTTGTTTTATAAGTATTGTTCCTCAGCTCTACTTTTAGATGCACGTAAAATAAACTGCTTTAGGAACGACTAATGCTTCTAAATACTTGCATATTATCAAAATTGTATCAATAAGTAAACCACAATACCTAACCTCAATTATCAACTACGAACGTTTGAACTACTTTTCAAAATGAATTGCTGCGGATACTTGTGCATTCTCTGGAAAATTTAAATACGTAAAGGTGTACAAATTTCACACAATGTACGATAACATGTAAAATATCCAGATTCAAATTACAATATCCTATTACAGTATCTACACTAGGAGCCTGCTGAAATTGAAACTTCACAACAATACATAAAAGTGTACAGATTTCACACATGTTTACGAAAACATGTAAAATATTCCTATTCAAGTACCTGTTACAACATCTACACGATGATCACTATTTAAAGTGCATTTCTTCTGTTGTGTTTACAAAACTGTAAATTTATATAATCCTGCACATCATACACGCAATTCCAACTATCTAGAAGCTTCCTAAAATTGGACCTTCGCAACAATCAGCTTAACACATCGCTCACACACGACATCAACACATCGATAAAACTCTGCTAACTAAAATCCTTTATCTTCCAACACTATGAGAAATGTCTATAATTTCGTGCAAGTCGAATCGACAGAGAAACTCTTCTCGAAGAATCACAAATTTTCGGCAGAAAACTGCGAGAGGGCAGGCGATTCAAATAATATTTTCATTCATAAGCGATCCGCAGGCGGCTTGCACCCTCCATGTCGCTGAGGAGCGTTACATAAGAATCAGGCGCGGAAAGGAACGATCGTAAATCTGGTCGTGCCGCGTGTGGGGGTGCGAGACACGGGCCGAGTGTCCTTTATAGCATTGTTAACAACTAATGTATGCGGCCCTCGAAACCCTCGCACATTTAACATTCTTTAACATTATTATACACATGGCGACCGTCTGAGCCGCTTGCCATCGGCCGGTGTCTTCGTGCCTTGCCATCCAAAAACGACCCTTCGCGCCCTCCCCGGGGAAGATTTTTGTCGGTTTTATTTAACTGCAACCTCGGAACCCTTTTCCATCCTCCTTCTGTAAGTCTGCTACCATTCCCCCTCCCCTTCTTTTCTTCTCCCTCCGCTCTCTCTTTTTTCCTCTTTCGCTCTTCCTCTCCGTTCGAAGGTTCAAGTTTCCGTCGTTTGGAATCTAGTCACGTTTTAAGACTTACGATCGGCACTGTAATTTCGAAGAACAAGTGCCGCTTACTACTTTCTGATACGACTTAAGAGAGGATGTAGGGGTAGGAACGACGCGTGCAAGTGCGTCCTGGTCCGAGTGTGATCCAAATTTACAAGCAAAGGCTGAATTGAAGATGACAGGTGAAATGGATCCTGGAAAATGTTTCATAACTGGATGCACGGTGTTAATTCGAAGTTAGTTAGTTTGGTCTTCTGCTTGACCTACTGTGATAATTTTCCTATTACTTGCGGCTAATTTCTATTTTCCTTGATTTATAATTACTTTTGTTGTATCGGGGACATATTGTGTAAGAAATATCAGGTGAACCATAAACAATGTTGCTAAAAGGAAAGTTTAATAGACCAATCGGTCCTTCAGTCGAATAATTACGCGGGAAAAAGGCCTAGTGAACATGGCCGGGGAAGAAGGAATAATTAACAGTCAGTAGTTAGTTGAGAAGTCAGTGTTGCCAACGTTGTCGAGGAGGGAAGTTGTGAATTAACTATTTAGTTATCTTAATTATAATAGCGCATTATTGTATTTAGTTCACATTAAATAATCGTTTTCTGTTTAATCCATTGGAAATAGATCCATCGATCAATAAAAAGATCCTACACTTTCATGAAAATAGAAACAAATAGAAGGAAGGATTTGTACTTTAAGTAACCTTGAATTTTAATTTTAATTTTAAATGGACTATAATTTCATCAATTTTGCGAATTAATCATCGTCATTATAATATATCAAATAATTTGGTAAAAAGAAATTCTATTAATCAATAATGAGGACGTGGAAGAGAAAGCTAGATGACGTGCGAGGATCGAAACCCAATTAAAAATAATTAGTTTACGTCTGGGAACGTTAAGTACGATATTAGTTCATGTATCACGATGTACGATAGACTCGTACTTAGAATAGACATCGCAGTGCCGCTTTTCCTCGCCGGAATCATCCGAAGGATTTATTACTGCGAACGCAATAATTCAGCGTAACGCGATTAATGAAGCATACCGTGAACCTTGTTTTGTCACGTATACTCCCCTTTCTCTGTGTATCGTTCTTAGTATGAATTCTGTATAGTAACATTCTACCTATCTCAGCAATCGTCCCTAACTAAATATTCGATGGCTGCAGATATCCAAATTTCCAATTTTCAATATTTTCCAACGAAACTAGAGTTAGTTTGGCATAACCTAACCCCATTTTTCTATTTCTTCGAACCATGTGTCACAATCGATAAGCGAAACTATAATAATAGTTTGAAACTCTGAAATTTTATGCAGAAATTTGTTTATTTTGAAAATGTAAATTGTGCATTAAAATTAAAAGTGTATTAAGAAAATTGGTAACTGACACGGGTATGCGGTTACCTACACGAGCCTTAATTCCATTTATCATTCGCCAGTAACAACAAACTTCTATGGAAAATATTTACACGTCAGCCAATTCACTCGCACTCGCAGCTGCTCCATCTGAAGTGTAACGATGCAACCGAAACTTTAATAAACACTGAACCTTCCTCCTCGGATAATCATCACCGTGTTTCTAGCATCGAAATTACGTAAACATAACCAGATAACAATCTGCAGATATTACTTGGATGATCTTATTGGAATTCAAGATAATGATCGTCGTTCAATTCGCACAGACATTGAAACTAATACGTTGATCGTCAGGTCTCTGTTAGTCGCAGCGAAAGGCTGGCCAGCTGACGAACGCCTAATTGCGTGAATATCAATCGATGCGACGCGATACGGGACATCACTTTCTCGCTGACGACACGTGAGAATCTGTCAGATAATAAGACGCGCGTGTAATTTGCAACGAGATGAACGTCGCGACAGAGAGCGACGAGTGTGTTGGGCGCGATGATTACGCAGCTTGGACGATTGCTCATCGAGGCGGTGGGAAACGCTCGGACGATTAGTGACGATTACCGCCATGACTATCGAAACGGCGCTCTCCGCTCGATCTTCGATCGATCGATGATGCAGCGGTGAGCTATTACGTGAATATAGTAGGAGTTGGCTTGATGTAATGTGTAAGTAAGATCGTGAGAAGATGAGAGGGAAGGAAGAACTAACCTTGGTACATCCTGGATACCTCATTTTGAAAATATATTGTTAGGAGGAAATTAAAGTGTCGCATTCGAGTGAGACAAGTTTCAGAAGCGTAAAAGGTGTAAAGGATAGGTTTAATGTAGTTACACATTGCTTGATATTGTTTTAATGTTTGTTGTGAAGCAGGTAGAGAAATTATACGTGGAATTGTTTTAATTCGAGTGGCTCATTGCGTTGCGTTGGCAACTAAGTGATTGCGGCTTTTGTCATTAGATAGTATTGAAAAATCCGCAATCTAACCTGATAGAATTGGAAGATAATCAACAATCGGTTTGACGTTGCTGCTGCTATAAAACAGGTGGATGAATTGTACGAAGAATTATCGAAATTCAAGTAACAAGTTGTAGAATTGTAAGATGATCAACGAGAAGTTTGATATTATTGCTACGATAACACAGACAGAGGAAATGCTATGATTCGAGTGACAAATTTTGTTATTTAAGACAGCCAAAGACATGCTCGATATTGGTGCAGTAAAACAGGTGGTGGAATTGTACAAGGAATCGTGTTTTCCACAAGGTGGAGAAAAAGTTTCAAGGGGATATCGGAGAGATACAAGCTAAAAAGACGCGAGATTTGCAGGGACGAAAGAAAGTGGAGGGGAGGGACTGTTCGAGGGGCGGTCGATCTTATTTCCCGTCGTGACACTTTGCACCGCTGCCGGGAGGGCCGCAGAGGACTTAAAATTTGTATAGATTAAAATAAACTTTTTATCCGACTACGAGTTTCCGATGTTCAGGGTGGAGCGAAGGAAACGACAGGGGATGTGGTGAGCAAGACAGAAACTTTCAGAACGAAACCTGGATGCAACGTTGTTGAAACGAAGCGCTCTCCTTTCTTTGCGCACCTGTTTCACCTGTTTTCTTTCATTTCTTAAATTACAAATCGACTTTTAAATGTTCAATTATCGTTGTTTTTTTAAATGAAACACGTCTAACCCTCTGACAGATGAAGGATTCAGAACGAACAATTTAGAAAATAATTATTTCTTTGCTGTCAACATTTCTTACACTTCTGACACCAGGTATAAAAATATATGCGCTTTTAGCTTCTTATGGAAAATAAATATTAATCATACGAATAACCAACAATTACATATGATGAAATTTATGGTATGTTTCAGATATATTTGACAATAACCTCAAATGGCATTTGTGCTACGCAGTGAAATAATTGAAAACCAACAAAGAATAACAAGAAAACGTTAATAGCATCCCATTATTATCCGATTAGTTTTATCATCATTGAAATCAATAAAATTCGATCAAACTCTTTTTTTTCAATTTTCTTCAAACGCAACAGAGACTTTTGACAAAAGGAAGGAACATAGGAAGAAAAGTAAAAAAACATGTTCGCGTTGATGTCACGATGGGATAAAAAATCGAACAGCATGAAGACTGATTAATAATCGTTCGGAAAGTGTGCGAGCGATTATCCGCTCGCTAAGGGGAAGGCTTATTTTTCTATGGACGCCGCAGCGCGGTCTTAATGGTATTACGGGGATGAAGCTCGTCCGAAATTGGCCGGCCCTTTGTATTTTGATTATCGTCGGATTATTTTAATCACATTAGCGATCTGCGCGGTAACGCCGATCCGCCTGTTACAGTAAGGAGCTTCTCGCAAAA
The DNA here is from genome assembly GCF_910591885.1 of Bombus terrestris. Taxonomy (NCBI): domain Eukaryota; kingdom Metazoa; phylum Arthropoda; class Insecta; order Hymenoptera; family Apidae; genus Bombus; species Bombus terrestris. The sequence goes on from NC_063286.1 coordinate 3,508,014, forward strand.
TCAATCTCGCGTCTAATGGGAAGATGGCGCTTTTCATCCCCCAGAGACCACTCCCGTTTTGCGTACCGACTACCCTTCGTCTTCGGAATCGTTTTCCACCACCCCTTACTTCCTCGATACAACGATATCTCCGAATGTTCGAACGGTATCTACTAAATCTTATCGATTAGAATAGCTTCTCTTAACTTTGCACGACTAGAAAAATGTGCGGAAGAAATGATGTTTTCTTTCTTGTATTTCTTCTATTTAGATTTCATTTCTTTTTAAATCATTTTGATAAAAGTATGGGTTTGTTTATGTTGGTGATAAAGCACGACAAATGAAATTTGTCTTTTTGACCAAATAGCTGTACATATAAATATAAGTAACTATACATATTTTCGACATACACGCATGTACATTTATTCTATAGCTTAACACAATCGCTGTTATTGACGCATATACGCATTGTCAGAATTGCCTCATTCACTACGCAGTTTTTGGCTTCTCGAGGTTACGCGTCCCAACAAAAATGGTTATTTGTTATGGCTATTGACAAGAACTATTCGAATATACGTAATATTGAGTGTATCATCTTCGAAAATTGAGAGCGACTATCCCAAAACGCGACACATTATCAAACAGCGGCGTAGAATGCAGATTCAGGGGTCCAATCCAAAAGTACAGTAGTCCTGGACTTTTCTCATGCTCCTCTCCCAAAGTCCAGCCACGTAGGACTCGATTCACTGGTATAAGAAGATCAAGGGACACTGCATTCGCTGCAAACTATCATACTCAACCCACTACTTCCGCAATAATCGCCAACAATTTCAGTATTCAGCAGCTACGTCGATGACAAATCTTCTACGAGCTGCCTTCGAAACGAAGAATTGGCAACGCGGAAGCAATAACAGTGTTCGACTGGTCGACCACGTCCCAAGGTACAAGGTGTACGTAGAATCTAGCGGACAACTGAACGATTTCAAAAAAGAAGGAAAAATAAAAGAAACGAACGCGAAATTGATCGCGGCGCGTTCCGACGTCCCTGCTGGCGGCTGCGATTAGAATATGCCGCGTGTACCTGTAATTAGATAGCAGCTCGAGGACGACTCGTACAAATCGCCAGGATTACGGGTGAGCAGTGTTTCTAGCTGTGTATCCGCGGGTATTAACCGGCGCCTCTATCTCGAAATACCGCAAAAATTCTGACGGATGGCCACGATCGGTCATCCGTCCGCACGCTTTCTTCCCAGTCGGCCGAACCTTCCTATTAGCGTGCCTTGGTCATTTGCTTATTCTACCGGTGTCGCGAATGTTTCTTGCGTCACGAATCTATTTGCTGGGAATCGCAGTTTGTTTCACAGTTCACTTCGTACAGGTGTTGTTCCTTCGTGCAGAATATTAATGACCGTTTGATTTTTATTTTGGCTTTTCTTCGATGGACAGTGTTCGTTGTTCAGTGGATAAGTTGGTACGCATTGGTTAAGAGGGGCATGTTCGTCGATGATCGTGTGGTGTCGTTTGGCTGAGTTGGGGAATCCGATGAAAGTTGTTGGAGCATTGTAACGGTTCCAGTCATAGTTTCTGAATTGTTGTTTGACGTAGCTGCGCTTGATACTTGATGAAGGAGCACTCATCTTAGACCTCGTATCGTGTTTAGCAGCAATATACGAAGCAGTATAAGCAGACTGTGCGTGCTCTGATCGATTGATGACTGCTCTTCTCCTGCTCCCTCTATTGACTCTCATAATATTGTAACGGTATGAACTTTACAGTAGATTTTGCTATCCAAAAACGTGGTACACCATCGATCAGTACCTTTGTAATGTGACAAACCATCGGTAAATTTGTATCTCCTCTTAGATCCCACTCATCTGAATATTCTAAACTAATGAAACTAACCCACGCAAGGATATCAGGTAGTGTCCAGTCAGGCTAAATACAAGAATATTATTTACTGTTGAAGTAACTACTTGTATATCCGTGACCTGGAGACTGCTATTATACAGAAATATTCTAAATGAGGAACAGTGCATATTGTACCCTTGAGTATACATTATGTTTTGGGTTGCAAGGTCTAGGAACAAAGGAACTGATAAACAGTTTTCTATTTATGTTCCTTGTAGCCTTTGGCTAAAACCATAAGGTTAACTCTTTGGTAATGTCCTTTGCTATAGATGAACGTGCCCCCTATCATATTCTTATTGTATTGTAACACTGAAAGAGTGAGGATCTCAATTAGCATACACTATACCTGTTCCTTTCCATATTTCAATATATTTTTCTTTACAAATTCATCCACTGGATCCTCTATCAATTGACCTCAACAGAATATGAAACTAACACTGACTAATCTTTGAGCAGCTTCAAGGAGCTAAATGTAAATTTTACTGCCTTGCATGATACAAGAATGGATCCTAAGGTTATGTTAAACAACACATTGTCCTATTGTCATTCTATTGTTTAGTAAGAGAGTAAGGATCTGAATCAGCATAAACTTGTACCTTCAATTATTTCAATATACCTCTTTATTACAAATCCATCCACTCGTTTTTCAAGCCGTCAACCTTAACCTCAACATTTACTACACACAAGTATAAATGAAGTATATTTCTTCAATACACAAATATATCTGTTATCTACTTTTAAGAATTGAAGACTATTGACCAACAACGTATTACATTATCAATTTGTCAAAATAAGAATTTTGTCAATACCACCTAATGACAAAATCCGCAACCACTTAGTTGCCAACCCAATAGTACCTATGCAGACTCACTCGATCCACCGTTTCAAGAATAGAAGCAAAGATTGTGAACCCTGCAAACCGCACCCAACGAACTGTAGCCTGGTCAGCTCACAAAACACCAACCACTGCAACGATCCGACAAACCACGGCGTGCAAACCTTTTAAGCCAGCGCCACGCCACAACTTGCCCCACACGTTGGTATATCAAGGATCAAAGAGCAGCGATGAATTATTAGTGAGTGGTCTGCGTTTGCGGTGTCGTGACGTTTATCTCGACCGGTGGTGCACGGCGTGGTATAGTAATTTCAGAGGCGTGCAGAGTCGATCGTGAGCCACGGCTGGTAGCGGTCGTGCAACCAGGCAGCTGTCCTGGGTCGCGGTTTCGTTGCTATTTGCCGGTGGTGGTTCGCGTGATCAGCCGAGGGATCCTCGTGCATAACGTTGGCCGCGACGCCGCCGGTGCCGCGAGCACAGATTTGTTATCGCGACGATGCAGATAGAATCGAAAAAATGAAACGGCCGCCGTGTAACCGGCAATTCTCCGAGCTGCCGGCAATGAATCAAAGCGACGTGGCAGCGCGGCGCGGCGTTCAGATCCGCTTCCTCGACGCGTGCATTTTCCCCGATCCCTGGGCCCGCTTGAAAACCCGCGATCCACATCGATATATCCTTTAGTCGTAATTAGCGCGGCCTCGGCTACAAGGTCTCTGAAACACGTTCATACATTTTTATAAGAACCTACAGTTACTTGGTTGATGAACCGAGTTGCAGGCGGAAGAGGGTGGTTTCTTCCACCAGTCGTTTGCATTTCTTTGCTCGCTCCGTTGCCTGAGAGGAAGCCTGATCGAATTGCAGGTACTTGTTAGTTTTTGGCTGAACATTGCGATGGATTTCATCATTTGCACAGAAATCTTTTCCAATATCTGCAACATATTTTTATAATATTAAACTTAACGACGAAAGTATAGCATCAGATTATCAGAGCATAGAATCATAACACAAATTTTCATCTAGTCGATTAAGAATCCTGTACTTGGTTCAAGTACCATTAACTTTTAAACCATCCTGTATATTTAAAATCTTAATTTTAGATCTACCAACCTTATACATAAAGAGATGCCACATACATAAACATAGTGTTCCAATCTCTCACAAATACGTGGTTCCTCTCTGCTCATTCCCGTAAGAAAACAAATGATCTGCCAAAATACAGTATCCGAAAACCAATCTGCTCGGTATCCTTGGAAGAACACGTCCGGCCCCACCCAACGAAGAAGAGGCCCCGAGAACATCTCGTCCGAAAAACCGAATGCCCATCCACGGTCTTCTCTCCAACCCTATCATCAATTGCCGCATCCCTCGTATCAAAGCATTGCCTTGGAAAAAAATGCGGTTCGCGGTACGAAGGACAAGGATCGCGCAGCCACGAAACGAAATTCGAAAAGAAGGAGGGACGACAGCTCGGAGGAAGGTGGCTGGTGGAAAGAGTTGTGGTGAAGGAGCCGAGAGAGGCACTCACGGAGATGCACGCACGGGTCGAAGGTGGTCGCTCCACCCCGATGATTGCAGGTTGCATCGGCACGCCTTCGGACTCGGCTTGGCCAGTGTGGTTCGCGCGCGCGCGCTCGGTCGCACACACGTCCCCTTCGCGGTCTGCGGCTCTCTCTTTCTTCGGTGCATCCAATTTTCTTGCAGGAAGAAGGGCCTGTACTCGTCCGCGGCCACCATAATCACGTTGCACGCGGCCAACATGGCCGCCGTAGCGTGGCAGCGGCAGCTGCAGCGCCGCGCTCCTCCTGGCTGCGCGCCTTTTTTCCCTGTTTTCGCCTTTTCTGCCCTTTCATTAATTTTTCGTCGCGGTTTTCCTCCTTCTCGGCCCCCCTCTTGCCTCGTTTCGATGCGTGTGTTTCAACGTTGTTTCTTTCCGTCTCTCTTCTTTCTTTCCTCTCCTCCCCCTCTGCCCCTCTCTCTTCCTCATATTTTTCTCTCTTCTTTCATTCCTGTTATCTCGCGATTCCTCTTACCGGTTCGTTCTTACTAACCGCGTTTTTGCGTCACTCGTACTAGAACTAAAGGAACAAAGCGACGAGAAGTTATGCTAATGCGAGCTTCGAGTTCTCGGAAGAAGCCTCGGTTTCGCGAAAAATGCGATGGCCACACGGACACGCGAGAGGGCTGTTGCGGCCGTAGTCGAGCGCAGGAAGCAGGTAATAACAAGGTGCGCCCTGTCGTTACGTGCTTCTTGCATATGGTTTAGAGCGGATTACGAACAGCGCGAGGACATCACGCGTGTGCTCCCACTGAACTTGCTCTAATGAACGAAAGGACTTCCCCCACCCTGGCTAATGAAAGCGGCCGTCTGCACGTAAACCTCCGCTGGGTAAACGAAACGCCATTCGTATCTTCCCCCTCGATACTCGCGCTACAATTTCTTCATCGTTTTCACCGACTCGACCTGTTCCCTGATCTCCTGCTTTCGTTAAGAGCTGATGGTGGTGGGAGAAGCTGGAATGTTCCGTGGAATGGACCATCAGGGTTATTCAAACTCGAAGTCGTGAATCTACATTGGAAACTTTATGTCGATGTCACTTGAACATGTAGATATTTTGACGAGATAAGCTGAGGAGTTTCTTCGGTTTTCCTCTTGCGAATTCTTTTTTAAACTCTTTTAACTTCGTTGATATTTAACTATTCGCAATGTTAGTTTTATTCGCTTTAAAAAGGTTTACTTTTATGCCACGAGGCTTACCATAGACCGTATTCCTAACCGTCGCTCGTGGTACTACAGTGTCGCAGACAGGATCGTCTTACATGATCGGCGAAATATATACAATATAGCGACAAGCGCATAGTTGTCATCAAGCAGCGAGTTCTGGAAACGTCGATTCGTCTTCGGTTCGTTACTTCATCCACACAAAGAAGGTGGTATACGTGATCATAGGCGCGAACGGTGGCGTGACCCGAGCGTAGTGGGGGTCGTCTCCGAGAGAAGACAAAGAAAAGATCGAAGGGCAATCAGTATCATTTGAGGATTCAAACGTTATGCATCGAGAGGTCCAGACGAATAAAATTAAAGTCGATTAGTCTAACGAATATATCGAGAAATATCATAAAGTCGGGTCGAATTCGTGTATCAAGCTAATTGTATTTATCATTAAATAATTTGTGACGTGCTCATTATAATATTAAATATTGTTAAATATACAAGTTTATATTAAACCTGTTAATTCAGTGTTAAACTCGTTTGAACCACCTCTGTTATCTTAATCGAAACAGGGGAACGACTAATTCGCGGCGTCGGTTATCCGAATCGTAGCGAGAATTTACAGCTCTCGCTGACGCGTTTTGCTTGCGACCGCGTCTCTCCATGAACGATCGTAACATACACTGTGTCATATTAATTTTTATAATACTTCTTACATCTGTGTTTTGATAATAATTTTTCAAATATTCCAAAAGTAATATTTTAAAATTTCAAAATGAAGATTAATTAATCTCTACCACAATATCGTATAACTAACCTACCGTGTCTACAAAACAGTTGTCCAGTGTTCTTCTCATGATCAGTTCCATAGAACCAATGGTAATTAACCCTCTTATTAATCCTCTAATTGTTTAGAACAGTATATTTCAAATCTTTTTCAGATTCTTCCAAATTCATTTTCAAATTTTCTGACCCACTAACTTATAATTAATATAATCGTTATAATATAACATTTTGTTATAATAGTATAATTGTTTGTGAAAAATGAGAGAAGTCGTTGATATACGTAACTACTACTGTCAGGAAAAGTTGTACAAAGATCGTTAGCCATCGACAAGAATCGCGATACGATGGTCTGAAAGAGGGAAACAGTCGGAGTGGCTGGAAACTGGAGCAGCAAAGTGGGAAATATTTTGCGGACTGCGGTGGCCAAGCGTGGTTCTTGCCTGGCTCGCCGTTAATTGATTATGGCTCGTACGGGCCGCGAACCCCAAAAAGCAAAGCGACCATCGCGGCCATTCCGGGTAGCGCCACCCTTCGCGTTTAGTTTTGTTCGTTTCCCTTGCCGTTTCCAGGCTACGCCTTCGTATAAATCTGTAATGAGCCACAGTTTACGACGATTCCACCCCCACACTCCCCTTTTCTCCCCCATGCGTTTCCTCCGGCGATTTATCCGCCACAAATTACCCGATCGCCCGTACACCCCGTCATCAGCCAATGAATAATTTTTTCATCGTTAGATCAAGTTTCTCCACCTACGTCTCACAGTCGATAATTATCTGTTTGATCGACAGAGTTTTTGGAGGTTAATCTACCTTTCTTTCTATTTTACTCTTTTTTCTTATCATTGATTTTTATTATCGAACAAATGAATTACATTTATAAGAATTAGAATTATACCTTGCAAAATATCATTTATGATGATGATGAATTTTGGAAATTAGAAATTACAAGTAACGAGATTGCCAATAAAAGAACGAAACTCTGCGAGTAAATCTTATAGGTTATTAGTCACAATATTCGATTGAGTGTAGAACTTTGAAATTGTAAATGAAAAATCTAGATCACTTTACTAATATTATTAGAATGAATTATTGAATTTTATTATTAGAATAAAAGTTATTAGAATTGTTGAAGTAGTCACCACTTCTAAGAAAACTCTACATCTGGTCTTTTTAGTTTTCTCAACCACTGAAGCCATCGACAGCGTATAGACAATAGACTGGGATCTGCACCAGCTCAAATTATATTTCTACTTGTACCTACAATTCTGTATTAAAATATATTTTCTGCTTCACAATTTAACCTCAATTTAATAACTTCAACAAGAATATTATTAGAAGATTATTGTACATGAGGACCCCGAAGAGAAGACCGTCTGGCAATTACGTTCGGTAAACACGTAATCACTTGAACCATTCAGAAGCCAATTCAATTGCTTTGTTTTTTAAAAACGTCTCAATTTTAGTATCAGAATGGCTGATTGTATAATGAGTACTTGAGAGACCAACCGATTAATCTTGACGAAGCTGGCCCATTCGGCTTCCGTGTAACTGATTTGCGCTTTTGATGCCGAGGGGAAAGTTATGCTGTTTTCAACAACTAGCTACGTTATACTACTTACAATTTTTTCGAAATCTCCATCTATAAAACATCAATATCAAAAGATCAGAAAGAACGAACGAAAGTTTCTCGGCTAACCTTATTTCAACTTTCACGTTTCAAATTAACGAAAAATGTAATTTCTAGATAATTTCATCGCCATATACGAAACCGAAAGATCAACCTATAGAGTTCAATAAACCGGTCACTGTGAGAGTTAATGGAGAACAGGCGATGGCGAGATTTCACGCTGACCCGAAGCGGTCTAGAATTTCGAGCAGTCGAGATGATCGAGGGGTTATCGATTAACTGCGGATGGGCCGCGTGCTATCGGTTCTCTACCTGTTTCGGACACGGAACCGGCTGTCTCCTCGTTTGTTTCCAAGTCTCGTCACTCATTTTTCATGCGTTTACGCGGTCCTCGACGTCGAAAGGAACAGAGCAAGAGAGATATACTAAAGCAAGAGGAAAAGGAAGCGGCTCTGTTGTTCACGTCAGTCGATAGAGCGGCTCTTTCCGTCCTTTGTTCTAGCCCGCAAGTTTTCTTCCTGCGGGCCAAGGGGAAACAAAAGACAAATTACAAAGACGGCCATCATGTGACCCTTCCCACCTGTCTATAGGCAACTGGCCCGGCCAACGAGCCGAACCAGATACGAAGAATTCCAAGCAGGACCACTTTCTCCATTTGTATTCTTCTCTTGTTCTCACCTATTTTTTAATACTACGAACAACAAATTTGTCAGTATGGCGAGTTTAGAATTTTTTCTTTTTACAATTGCAAACGCTTCTGACAAAATTAATAAATTGCGTATGGCGCTGTGCGCGCTTAGCGCGCTCCCAGGACCAGCACTTTTTTGAACGCTGTAGGAACATGTTTGGCAAGCAATTGGATGCAAATGTGCAGATTTTTAATTTCCATTTGGTTATTATATTTTTTATTCAGTCTTCTTCTATGTCTGATCGCATCGCTTAATTCAAGAACGTTGCTGCTATCACCGAATTCATTTTCGTCGCCAGTGTTGTTCGCTGCATTTTCTTTACATCTATGTGTCATTTTGATACTTTTATAGAATTAGGGGCTGTTTCATAGAATAATTTTTGTTAGAAATTGTCGGTAACAGATTGAAAGTGGAAATGATTTTTAAGAAGCTGTTTCCTTGGAAATTAAAACACCAACTTTGGAATAACAAAACGTGCAACGATAAAACACTTTATAAGGTGCAGCACAGATCTACCAATGGATCTACTGGGTATACTAACTGGTTGTTTTTACATGCTTCGAATGTCAACATTCAGTTGTTTTGCTAATCATTTGTTAGAAGAATGCGCGAGGCTTCATTACCCTGGTAACGTAACAAAAACATTTGTCTCTGGTTGCTCAAGTCATCGATTCAGTCGAAAAAACATGAAAACGAGATATCTCGTGACCCGGCCACAACGTTTGGATTGCTAAAAACCAGGCATCTCGTGACTCGTGCGCTATGTGTTAATATATTTGCCTCTATTTACTTTGTTATATTCATTATATTATTATAACAATACTATTATATTTAGAAACGTAAATATTAAAAATTGATAGTTTTTGTGTTACAAAATACCTGGAGAATGTTTTTTCACTGATTGCAACATGGTCGTGTGGATTCTAAATTCAAAATTTGGACGTAAAGAATTGTTTTTTGGACAGTTAGAGTGAACTGTATTATTAGGTTGGCAACTAAGCGATTGCGGGTTTTGTAATATCATCTAATGACAAAATCCGCAATCACTTAGTTGCCAACCCAATATCTTGTATTTTCTTAGGAAATTTAATTTCTGAGGGAAGTCGAAGTTTCTTTCGTATCCTAATCGCAAAGCTTTCAATTTCTTGACCCATTTAGACGAAATCTTCGAGCACTCGGTAAGAAATTCCATATAAATCTTCTAAGAGAACGAAGGGAAGAAATAAAAATGGTGCGATGAATGGTGACGTAGAAATTCAGATTTTCATGAAGGAGCGTGTCATTTTGTTTTGCTCAAAGGAAACTGCAACTGAACTGCTCAAACAACTGCTCAAAGGAGAATGTGCGAAGCGACGGCCGACGGCCCGTACTCGCTCGATGAATGACGAAGACCGCTTTAACAAGACCACAGTTATTTTAATACAACTGTCTGAAACTCTTTTCCATGTCATTTACCGTCATTATTTTTCAATCGTGAAGTTCCATCTCGCTGCTGTCTTTGCAAATTGTATTATATAATTTTCTTACGTTATAATTAAAAATTCGAGTTACTCTATGAGCTTTTCAATGTACAAAATGCAAATTGCTATAATATAAATAGGTATATTGTAATACATAAATTTATTATAATCTCGGTTAACAAAATTCTAGCTGTAACTTTAGAAATTTAAAATTTGGGACAATTTATCTTGCAAATCCAATTTCTCTAAATTCCATGTCACATTCGAACGAATGTTCTGGATTTCAAGCCTTTGGCAATTTTCACGAGAAATCAAAGGCAGGAATTTTTCCTGTAAGGTGTTGGAGGAAAACACACAGTGAGAGAGAGAAGCATTTTCGAAAGCGTGTCACAGTATTTCGAAATATAAATTCTATTTCTGTGGCGCGTGTTGCTCCACGCTTCACCGTTCACGCGTCACTCGCCGCTGTTCATTCTGAGAGCCAAAACCTGACAGTCCGTCATCCCCTTGGCCACTCAAGACGAGAATGAGACTCGACGCTATCGACCATGGTATTTTTGCTGCCACCGAAAGTAGCCATTCCGGCTGTTATTTCTGTACGCAGACGAATGGTCAAAGCTCTATCAAAACTTTGCCCGCCGCCTTGCGAATCGTCAAGAAACTTCCTTAATTTCCTTCCTCTTCTTATTGATATTTCAAGCTTGACACATTTGGAATTGCAAATTTTATGTAATTTTTTAAATAGAACTCAAATTCTGCATATATTGGCCTGGCAACTAAGTGATTGCGGATTTTGTCATTGCGCGGTATTGACAAATCCGCAATCACTTAGTTGCTAACCTAATATACCGTTCGCACGAATAATCCTCGTTTGGTATTATATTTATTATTTGGCATTGGAACATGATGAATAAATTTCAAGCTGTAACGAGGATGATGAGTGGAATTTTGTTTTTGAATTGCAGAAACATTCCTTGGAATTTCATGTAATATTTAGTGGTATTGTGTTTTACGTCCGTTTCTATGTATTACGTTCAATCTGTTAGGTTGGCAACTAAGCTGGGTTGGTAACCAACCCAATATATGCAGAATTTGAGTCATAATTTAAAACTTGAATTATAATGTATAAAAATATTCAAATATCCTAAATTATTGGGCTGGCGACTAATTTAGCATATTTGAATATTTTTTCCAAACGTATGACTCCCATAACCAATAACATTGCTGTTCTACCATTTATCTTCTACATATAACAACTACAAAATCATTACTATAAATAAACCTATTATATCAACGAAACAAATAAAATCGTGGATGTTAAACAGGACCACACAGGCTCTGATGAAGTGCAGAAATGAGAAAATTTCTATGTTCCGATATATCAGCTCACCAGTGAAAATCCAGTCGAGATTACCAGAGATTTACACGACTTTCAGGATCCACTATTACATCACCGGCGAATCAAAAGACGTGTTCAATACAGAATAACCTGCGACATGCCATCAGCAACAAAAGAGGCAGCAAGTGCCGTCCGACAGAAATCATTCGAAACCGTCTTAGCGAGGAGGAAAAAAAATCAGACGTCCAAACGGCGACGAGCGATAAATCACGTCTTTTGTACCGACTTCTTATTTTCATTCCTTACGGACACTTACGTCATCGATGACTAATATATTCCCTGGGTGGTACGCGAGGAAAGAATCACTTAGTGAGGCGGCTCTCCCCGCACGTTATTTGTTATCGCGCGATTTAGGACGCGTTTCGTTCCATCGGTTGCAACAAAGGTTCGCGTGCGACGCGTTTTCTGTCCGTCTAATACATCTCGATGGCATGGCGTCGTGTTTCGCGGACACACACCGCGCCAAACCGTCATTTATTTCTAGTGTGTGAAAAACCGCGCTCGGTGCAAAAGGTTAATAGCTTTCGCCTCGGTAGTTTATATCAGTAATTTCTTGTCCATCGTTTCGTCATTATCCACCAGGTTTCCTCTTTCGTCGCGAGCCGCCTCTCGTTTCTTTCTAAACTTTTCCACACGTGTTCACGCAATACCTGAGCAAAACCACGATATACCGTGGCCCTTTAGGTTAGTTTCGATCTAACTGGCACAGTTTCCAAAGATCCTCGATTATAACGTTTATGGCGAGAGATATTTTGTAATTTTCAAAGAATTAGCAAAGTTCACGCTTAGTTCCAGGTCTAAATACGAAGACAATTTTGGTAATGTCAGACTTGACGACGCAGTGAGTCTTGAAACTGCAGTTTTGTAAAAAATAGGAAATTTCACGTGTGTTCTTTTCCTATAGTTTTCATATATAATATAATATAGCCTACAAAAAAATAAGAAATTCTAATATCAAAATTTCAACTATCGATATCCATAAATTGTTCATATCGCAGCTTTGCTTTGATAGTGGCACAACCCAAAACATTTGAAATTTGCCTCTACCTGAATAGAAGATCTGTTACGTTTATATTTTTATCATGTAAAACGGTATATTTATAAATCCATCAGTTTTGCGTTAGAGAGCAAAATTATTATTTACGTGGCTATCAACTTGGCCTTAGTTTTACAACAACACCGGCTCACCTTCAGTCGTTTTGCGACGCCGCAAGTGGAAGGTCGTACTGCTTTCGCGAATAATGGCATATCTTACGTTAAGTCAGGCTTATAATGTCTTTGCAATGACTCACCAGCACATTTCTTTGTAAATTCTAAAACCTCTCTGCTCTAAGGTTTACATTTTTTCGATTATCCTACCATCGAATCAGAGTAACGATATATTGAAAACGTGGAGAATTTTTGTCGAAATTAAACAAGCAAAATGGCACAAAGATTCGGCTGAACGGTGATACAAACCTTCGCAAAAGGGAGCACAGAGTAGCACGAGACACATCCAATAGGCGTGGAATATCGGCTGATTGACAGGTTCGTCCAGCCAATCGCGAGACCGAAATGCTGATGAGGCCCACGTCAATCACGCGATACTTCCATCTCGCCCGGCACGCACCCCTCTAACCACCCTTATCCTCTGAAAAGCCCACGCGCGGGATTTGCCGAGTTTCGAGCACGCCACCCTCTCTTTTCTGCACGCTCTCGTTCTTCCACCATCGCCCCTCTTCCCTCGGCCACAGCCATTCGGTTTCAATAATTATGGTTCGTGCGGTTCCAACCAAGACAAGCTGCGATTTCGCGTTCAAAATGTCGATCGAAGATTGTTCTTTGCTATCGACGAACTTTTGTAGAATAAAGTGGGGGATCGAGGTATTGGGTTGGCAACTAAGCGATTGGGCATTTTGTCATTACCACCTAATGACAATCACTTAGTTGCCAACCTAATAAATTGCAATAAGGAACACTTAAAATAATGTTATTTGTTGCAAATCATTCTTATCACACATTGTGTATTTAAAAATCTGTCAGCCATCAGCATCTCGCATCCTGTTTCACACACACTACCTTCCCTTTAACTTAATTTTCAGCGAGTAATAAATACCCAAATACTAAACTCACCATAGAAAATTCAACTCTGGATAAAATCAAGAAAGGAAACCAATGGAACTGAATTGCAGTGAAAAGCTGCTTAAACCATTTCCAAATACTACAATTATTCTACAAAGTTGCTTCTACGAAAGTGCAAAAGAAAACCAACTGAAGCCAAATGGAACTATTGGGTTGGCAACTAAACAGATATGTGTAGAAATTAACGAATGTTGACATTGTGAGTTTTACATACACTGGTAGTCGTTAAATTATACATTGATCGACAATAAAATATCTTATGAATAGTATTTTCCAAATTAATTGTGAAAATAAAAATTCCTAGGTTTTCATAGATTTTACCTTATCACTTATGAGTGAATTTGAAAACATTATGGAATACGAGTAATTGGACTGTGAATAAGCAGAGATTTTCTGCATCCACTAAATACTATAGTGAATACTATACGTATATTAGATATTTAATATACCATTTCATATTGTTTACATCTTTTGCATTTTTGCGGTTTTATATTAGGTTGGCAACTACGTGATTGTCAATGCCACCTAATGACAAAATCTGCAATCACTTGGTTGCCAACCCAATAACGCGATCTTAATAGTGAATTCACCTTTCATAATTGTGAAAAACAAAATTGTTTCAATAATTGTTGCGAGAAAAGTGATATTGATTTTGTCATTAGGTGGTAATGACAAAATTCGCAACTACTTAGTTGCCAACCTAATACTTCGAAAGCGCAGAATTGGACGTAGGCAGTAGCGAAGGTCGAAATGGTGAATTTAGGTCTGCTGTGTATTATGGATCATTCTGAACTCTCGATCGTGTTATTTCTCTATTGTTAAGAGATTTTAATTTTTGTTATTAACATATAGAACGCTGGTCATAAATATTATGACAACTGCTAATATTTATTTAATATTCATATTCGATTTATTATTGTAGTATCGAAAAAAAAAGGATAGGGTTAGGATAATTTAGATTTGTAAAATTCTCCTAATACTATTTATTAAGATAAATAAAAATAACAGAGATTAATTAGACAGAGAACGATAAATGTTCAAGTTGAACTAAAACACAAAAGTCTTATTCCACTCGAATCACTCTGGCAACTCTATAACTCTAACAACTCGATCTCTCTACAACGCTAGCAACTCTACAACTCTAGTCTTCGGCTTCTGCACTCGCACGCTCTCGCTTCTCAACTCACACTGTACGCTTTTTGCATTCGTTCTCGCCGGCGTCTCAACTAACACTGTCTTTAGCATCTCTTTGTCTTTTCCCGTCCTATCGGACACGTGTCCCGAAACGCCCGTGGCCAGGATCACGCAGGCCCTTTCCACGAAACTATCCACTTGAAAGGACCGACGACACATTGATGTACTCGACGATGCCGCGGCTCTCGCGACATTGTATACGGTTCGGCCGATATCTTAGGCCTTTTGTCCACGATACTACATTATGAATCCGCTATCTTAATCGTATCACATGTTACTTGCAATGAAATAAAATTGGCAAAAATTTCCTAACAAATGGAATGAATAGATGTGTTGATACTCATGTGATTGACGATGTATGCAAAGATTGACAATATAGAAACAGGTATTGTATAAAAATAATCGTTGGTAATAAAAATCAGATCCGCCACAAACGTGTTAGAGTGGATGGTAGGGGCAAGTTAATTGAGATTGTAATTATTTATACAGGAAATGAAGACATTATAGAGCTGGTAGTACGGTTTAATGATTATTATCAGTTTCATGTTCTCTGAGAACCATGCGGTAGGACGATTACGAGATACACTGATAATATCAATTGTCAGAAAGAATATTATACGAGTAATGGCAGGAGTGTAATTATACAGCGGTATTTTTTACCGTAAGAAGTCAGTGTACTTGTTAATTTACTACGCCACCACACTTCTTGGCGTGAAAAGGTTGCTTGAAAAAAATATCACAAAGAACGTGTTTAACCAAAAAAGCTATCCTTCGCGCCTGATCATCAACGATTAACCCGGATACGCCTATCATGCTTACAAAAGAATTATTGCAAGCTACCTAATTTTATTTTACTCAGCACTGTCCAATAACCTTTCAGAAATTGGTCAACAATAATCAAGGACTTAATTCGTACGTTCGATTCAGAAACTAAAATTGAATTACTTTGAAAAATATCAGGAAGAAAATTCAAGCTTATTTACTCGAAAAATAATTCTTTATTTTCCTTCGTATCGTATCACAGTTGTATGCCGCAGAAACTAAAATTAACCCACCTCGAATTAATTGCTCTTTACCGACTGTTGTTAACTCTGAAATCGTAGAAGCTTTGGTTAGGAAACGGCCGGTTGATAAATGATATTGGATGGACGAAAAGCAAAAACATTTTTAAAAAAAATTCTACTTCGTGACCACGATCCACGCCTTTACTACTTAGCAATGAATACAAAAATTTCCACGCTATTACGGATCGTTTCCCGGAATCTCTGGCGCGTTATCGTCGTTCGAGCAATATCGAACCGCGTTCCGATGCGAGTCGCGATAACGATGCCGCGTGATACTTAATGGGACGAGAAAACGCGATCGATTCACGACTGTGGAACATCGAAAAACGAGAAAAGGAAGGAGGAGGTAAAAATAGAAAGAAGAAAAAAGAGAGAGAAGAGCGAAATGGAGAGCACAGAGAAATCAGTGAAGCGTGCCACGTTAAGTCAGACTTCACCTAAAGCTCGTTTTATCGGAGTTCTATAAATTCTGGCCGCGCGGCGCGTAGGCTCCGCCAGTGAATTCGCACGAAAACAGTGCTGCTAATTTCATAGGAGCCCGGATGATTTATGGTCGGCTGCAGCGTTCCGTTATTGCACCGGCCCGATGGAACAAGGATACGTCTCCGGCGCTGAACGTAAATGTCGGCTGGTGACGCGTTAATAGGCAGCTCGACCTTGACTTTTAAGCAGCGTAATTAACGAATCCGCGACACGCTGTGAAAGAAGAGGAAGGATCACGTTGCCCGATGGGATCTCCGATTCGTTGCTAATTTACTGGCCTGTGTATTTTGCCACGTGATTAGCTATATTAGAATTTTCATGTAACAGCAGAACGTATACTTTCGTTCATAGGTTAGGATTTATGATTTCTAGCAGATTTGATAATATATATTGCTAAAAGTAATAATTAGAATCGGTAATTACAGATTTGAAAAATGAGACAGCATTATGAAGGATTTTATTGCATCAAGCAAGACACCAGAAATGAGAAAGTCTTACAAACTACCAACTTTGTAGCTACCAATATTATTATGGTATTAAGAAAATATAGAAATAACAAACGTAATACGCGATGCTGCAATTATTTCGAACAGTTTATATAGACGACGAGAAATTTCTTATTAATGCAAGCTGCCTAGTGTAAGATAACAAGCAAGTAAAAAATTCTGATGACAATGAAATACACTAGAAAAGAGACACTGACAAGGTAATCCTAGTTACATTGAATTCACCCCTTAAAACCACAATTGAGGAAGGTAATGGATACCCTTTATAACCATTACACACTATACTTCATCCCCACAAATTCATCCTTCAGGATAGTAATATATCACTGAGAAATACCTACTCGTATAACAACTTGGATATCGTTAGACCATGGCATGCACCGTATTACAATTGATGCGTGTTCTGACGAATGGAACGCTTGAAGAATGACACAGCTACCCTCGTACAAATCTATACGTTTGATTGTTCGTTGGAACGTTAGTTTCTTCAGAATCTGGTATTAGGTTATCCGGAAAGTGTCTTTCTATTGCAATTTGTGAATTACGTGAATATGTCTAAAAATTTTTAGGGACTTTCGGATCTTACAGATTTAGTAAATTTCTGAATTACGTAAACAGGTGGACAAATTTGTAAATTTATAAATAAATTTGTATATTATTTCAGTTTTAACTTCCAAGAGATTGCGGTTACTTTTATATAACCTTTTTAGCTTCCTAAGATTCTAGTAATATATTAGGTTATCCGGAAAGTGTCTTTCTTTCGCCAACGTGTTGTTTACAACAGTGCACCTTCGCACAAACGTGAAACCAAGTCTGTGAAACGTCACGGTATTTATCTCAACAGAACAAAACGGATCCTACGAAATTCGACAAAATAATATAAAACAACAAACGTTGTGCGTCTATTATTTCCTCATAAGACGAAAGAAACTTTTCGGACAACCTAAAATCTAAGAGGTTAAGCACTAATATTGTACGATTAGTGCTTTCATGAAGTAACAATTGCCTGGTGCAATATCTAAACGGTGAAACGAACATTAATCTAGTTTCTATTTCTTCAGTTACGTTCATAAAAATTCGCAATTAATTTGTGCACTTCTATTGTAAATACAATTTTGTAATATGTTTTATAAATTGTCCAGACACGCACAAGCCATAATTTGCTAACTAATATTATTAAAGAATTAACAAATTATACATTATATTATAGATAGACTGTTCAGAAACCACGCTATATTCAAAGACATAAAAATGTTTAGGTTATCCGGAAAGTGTCTTTCCTTCGCAAACGTGTTGTTTGCAACAGTCCACTTCATACAAACGTGAAACCAAGTCTGTGAAACGTCTCGGTGTTTATTTCAACAGAACAAAATCAATCGTACGTAGTTCGACAAAATAATATGAAACGAAAAACATTGTGCGTCTAATTATTTCCTCATAAAGCGAGAGAAACTTTTCGGACAACCTAATACAATGATAACGTTATTCGATCATAAACTAGAAAATTACCATCTGTTGGAAAGATACACAAAAGATGTGCATACAAGGCAAACACAAACAGTGTCTTGAAAGCGATCAGATAGAAGTATCGACGGTTCGCCACGGCAAATCCCAAGATGGAAATATCGATAAGGGCCGTGTCACTCACGCGACGCTTCCACCCCTACTTTCGGTTACTCTATGAAAACTCCACGTGCAGACTTAGCTGCACCCACCCCTTCGCGGCGTCCATCCTTCACCCTCCGCAAGCGCTTCTTTTTTATCTGGCTCGTCCCTTTCTCGGTCTCTCCTTCGACCCCTGACGACTCATCGCGGCGCGGAACCACCCTTCGCCCGCCGATTCACTTGCACGCCATGGGGTAGTTTAGCATCTCAGCCCTGCGAAACGGAACACCCCTCTGCACCCTCCTACAGCGTCACGTCCTACAACGCTAGTTCTTCGTCCCTTTTTCTTTCTTCTGCTTTTTTATTCTGTTTTTTTTTTTTTTTTACGTCTGTCGTTTTTGAGAAAACAAACTCATGCAATAATTGCAAAATACTGGGATTGTGGCAGCGAGATGGTAGGACGTTCAGGTGATCGGTTACAGAAACGTCGACTGGATAGAAAATTCGTTCTGTGATCGAACTGTTCCTTTGTATCATAGGAAGACGATGGGTTTGATTACTCGGTGAAGAGCAATGCTATCGAAGGATGACTGATATGATGTTTGGAAGGACGGGAATCAGAAGAAATTAGTTTTCATAGAAGACTGTACGGTCGCGTTTCCTCCAGTTGTAGCAGAGAATAAAATTGTAATTTAATTGATCATGAAGCTAGAGGAATGATGCTTCGAAGTACCTGACGAAATTCGAACTCTCAGAATCTTGCCTTGCGCCATTTGTTAACGCGAATCGTTCGATAGGTATATAATTACTTCAGAATTGGATTCTTAGAAGAAGGATGTAAAATACTCGCGCGTTAGATATCTATCGTGTACAGTATCGTGTCAGAGATACTGCAAAATCTCATATCCATTGAATTCTCCGGCATAGCAATCAAAGATCCTGCCGCTTCTGGGACACGATATGACGAAAAAAGGAAGGGGAAAAATAGCGTTCTGAGAAAGGAACGATTCAATTACTCTGGCGACAGTGAACAATCGTAAACGCTCTAAACGTCGTGTCCAAGGCGAGCCACTTCTAGCCAGCTCGATTTTCATACAAAGCGTACCGGCGACTGTTACGCGAGTGCTATTTCGTCATCGTCAAAGAAAAAGGAATTCCAGACGGAGAAAAGGATGGAAAAAAGCCACACAAACAGGAAGAAAAAAAAACAGCGAGAAAAATCGTCCTGTTGCTGTTACAACGTGGATCATGTGGATCACGTTGATGGAGGTGGAAAAATCGATTTCAGCGAACGCGTTCAGTTAATTGCCGTTGCTTTATCGGCCACACGCTTTCCCAGCTGAATTTTGCATTAAGCCGTGCGTCGGCCATTTAAATATTCCCTCTTTTGCGAGGTTCTCCATGTTGGCTGTGTGAACGCGCGAATGTGCAAGCATATAGACTTTGATTGAAATATTACCCGCGTGTCAGCCGCCTGGTAAAATCCTGTAATTACGATAGCGGACTATTAATGATTGTTTACATCGTTGCTGCACGTAAATTACTATACGCCCTTAACCAGGAAGAGCAACATAGAGCCGTAATAAACGTTGCTTCTTACTTTGAAACCCTTTTCAGACGATCGCGAACCGTACGTGACTTCCTCTTCCTTCGTCGCGAAGCTTCCCTCGTTATCTCACGACAAGTTTCTTACCAGATAATAATTACCAGAGATGTTTCGCATCGACATGGAATACCGCCGGCTGAGAACTTAGCCGAAAGTTGCCAAGGAACGATGAAACTCGATGGAACGTCGAGCGAAACAGTGGCGACGTCTACATGAGGCATCTTCAACTAGCGCATTGTTCGCGCCATCGGTTTCCGCCGTCGGCCCTCGCTCGCACACCCAAATAATCATTAATTAAGCTGCCGTTTGAGTGTGTCGTAATCGAGCAAAAAGCGAATGTTCGCTTTTACTGGATGCTACGTTAACGTTCAATGGGTGTTCAGGGGTGACGATGTTTACGAAGCTCGTTTGCAGCTTCATCCTTTGACTCTACTCTGCAGAGATGGAAAGAAGTGGTGTGAGATAGTACAGGGACAAGGACGGTGTTTTGCTTTACTTTAATTCTTTTCTTCTTTAGTTATCGTATCTGAAATTCTTTCAGCATATCCGGGTGTGTTGAAGTATTTGAAATTAATCGTATTTATTATCTCGTAAATATAGTTAAATGAAGAATACATAGGAAGGATATAACTGTTGAGAATTTTGAATCTTAATAGCCGAAATAATGGTATTGGAATACTAAATTTATACTTAGAATTTATATTGTAATAATTATATATTTATTTGATACACGATTTCAAAGATATTTATCGATACACAATTGCACTCATCTCAGCACTTCTTTTCATATCCGACTGTTAACCGACTGTACTGTTTACATTCATTTGTTTTCGAGATGCACACATATACTTCCACATACTGATATTCACATGCAAGTAATACTACTACGCAGCTAACCTAGTCCAGCACATACAGTTATACATATCTCAATAGTGGTACAATGTCTTCAGTTTGTAATATCAACTTTTAGAGAATGTTGAAACAAAGATTGGTATAAGTTTCATTCTGTGTCTTGCATTTTACGATATTTTCATTTGTATTATGGTATATTCACTGTTTCGATAGTATTAGGTTGTCCGGAAAGTTTCTTTCGTCTCACAAGGTGATAATAGATGAACAACAATTTTTGTTTTATATTTGTTAAGAATTTTGGATCTTAATAGCCGAAATAATGATATAGGAATACTAAATCTATACTTAGAATTTATATTATGATAGTTATATATTTATTTGATACACGATTTCAAAGATATTCATCGATACACAATTGCACTCGTCTCATCACTTTCTTCCATATTCGACTGTTAACCGACCGAACAGTTTATATTCATTTGTTTTCGAGACGCACACATATATTCCCACATACTGATATTTACATACAAGTATTACTACTACGCAGCTAACCTAGTCCAGCACATACAGTTATACATATCTCAATAGTGGTACAATGTCTTCTGTTTGTAATATCAACTTTTAGAGAATGTTGAAACAAAGATTGGTATAAGTTTCATTCTGTGTCTTGCATTTTACGATATTTTCATTTGTATTATGGTATATTCACTGTTTCGATAGTATTAGGTTGTCCGGGAAGTTTCTTTCGTCTCACAAGGTGATAATAGATGAACAACAATTTTTGTTTTATATTTGTTGAGAATTTTGGATCTTAATAGCCGAAATAATGGTATAGGAATACTAAATTTATACTTAGAATTTATATTGTAATAATTATATATTTATTTGATACACGATTTCAAAGATATTTATCGATACACAATTGCACTCATCTCAGCACTTCTTTTCATATCCGACTGTTAACCGACTGTACTGTTTACATTCATTTGTTTTCGAGATGC
This sequence comes from Bombus terrestris, assembly GCF_910591885.1. Classification (NCBI taxonomy): domain Eukaryota; kingdom Metazoa; phylum Arthropoda; class Insecta; order Hymenoptera; family Apidae; genus Bombus; species Bombus terrestris. The sequence goes on from NC_063286.1 coordinate 3,529,838, forward strand.
ACACATATACTTCCACACACTGATATTCACATATAAGTATTACTACTACGCAGCTAACCTAGTCCAGCACATACAGTTATACATATCTCAATAGTGGTACAATGTCTTCTGTTTGTAATATCAACTTTTAGAGAATGTTGAAACAAAGATTGGTATAAATTTCATTCCGTGTCTTGCTTTTACGATATTTTCACTTGTATTATATTATATTCACTGTTTCTATAGTATTAGGTTGTCTGGAAAGTTTCTTTCCTTTCAGAAGGTGATAATAGATGAACAACAATTTTTGTTTTATATTTGTTGAGAATTTTGGATCTTAATAGCCGAAATAATGGTATAGGAATACTAAATCTATACTTAGAATTTATATTATGATAGTTATATATTTATTTGATAAACGATTTCAAAGATATTCATCGATACACACTTGCACGCGTCTCATCACTTTCTTCCATATTCGGCTGTTAACCGACTGTACTGTTTACATTCATTTGTTTTCGAGATGCACACATATACTTCCACACACTGATGTTCACATACAAGTATTACTACTACGCAGCTAATCTAGTCCAGCACATAAAATTATACATATCTCAATAATAACCAGTCCATTTTTGTTGGGTTTCTCACTTTTATGTCAGTCGATTATAAAAGAAGATGATAATCTGATAGGTTTGAAGATACATATCAATCTTCCAAAAGTTAGGGACGTTATGTAATTGAAATCTGTTGATCATAGACGAAAAGAATGATTAGATAATGATAAGAATAATGACAGATTGTCGAGAAGTGTAAAGGTGCATCCTTTCGACGATGACAATGAAAGAATCGTATTTTCCCCTAAAGATCCGCATAGATTTGTTAACGCGCGGTGAGCATGAAACGCAATTACAATTTCTAAGCAATTCCCATTAACATAGCGATTAGATGATTAATTAGCGAATCTGGATGTTCCCTTTATTACTAGACCGCGTGACTTATCCGACGCGACGTACACCTGTCAAACAAACTGAGATTTACAATTCGATAACACGCTTTATACTCGGCGGAATATTTACGCTCTGGTAAAGTACTCTCCCATTTAAACGTTCTCGATCGCGAAAATATAGCGAAAGAACAAAAGAAATAAAAGAGACAATTTTGTTACGTTGCAGAGAATGGCCTGCCAAGAAGATTACGGACGGCGTACACGAACACACAGCTGCTCGAGCTAGAAAAAGAATTCCATTTTAACAAGTACCTGTGTAGACCGCGAAGAATCGAGATTGCCGCATCCTTGGACCTGACGGAAAGGCAGGTAAGAATGATTAAAAAGAAATGCTCCATGTACAGCCTTTCTGTATCAACTGGCTTCTAGCGTAAGCAAACCGTTCGTTCCACTGATTGCAGGTGAAAGTTTGGTTTCAAAACAGAAGAATGAAACACAAACGTCAAACACTAAGTAAAGAAGACGGTGACGAGAAGGATGGCTCGACGTCCGACGGAATGGAGAAGTCGAAGGGCGAGAAAATGCTGGCGATAGACAGCGACGAGAAGAAGAGCTGCCACAACTGTGATATATCTGGCGTGAGCGACGTGGGCAGCACACTGTCTGGTGACGTGACCGAACTGAGCTCGTCGGGTCGGCGAAACAGCAGTAACAATAATAACACGCCCACAGCAACGAACAATAACAACAACAGCAATCCAACTTTCAACGCGAACAGCAATGGAGCCAGCAGCGTTGGTAGTACAAACAGCGTGTCCAGTTCGTTCGAAAAGATGATAGCAGACGATGACTCGAGATCACAAGACGGTAGTGAAGTGACATCACCGAGCGTGGCTACCAAGAAATTGTCCAGCGACGTCAGAGTAAAAGTGGAGAGCGGCCACAAGAGTCCGAATCCGGGCAAGCAGCAAATTTCCGTCAGTAAGAAGTCTCCATCGGCGAATACCAAGGAACTCTGCTCGGTAAACAGCAATGGTGTCTTATTGGCAATGCCCGATTCGACCGTCAGCACGCCTGTACTGCCTGGTCAAAATTCTACCAGAAGTCTCACACCGTCTTCGACACCTGGGACGCCAGTGTCCGTTCAGTTGCAGCAGGGTAGTCCTCTGGGGATTCAAGCTACACACGCAGCATACATGCAAAGACCAAGAAGTTCTCCCTCGTCTACCAGCTCCGTGGCCACTCCCATGATGCATGGGTCGACGAACGCGGGCACGATGTCTCCTCACGGCGGCAGGAACATCAGCAACAATCAACAAACGCACTTCCCACAACAAAGCGTGTACCAATCGACATCTGCCATCGAATACAGAAACGGAGTACCTAGTAGACAAGCTGTTCCGACAGCCGCGCAACAAACTCAATCGCAAAACAATTATTGCTCCAGGGATACCTATCAACAACCTCGAATCTCCTACCCAGGTGACGTCCATCCCCTGTATGCCAGACAAAACCAAGTCCTAGGATCCCGAGTGGGTCATCACGTCCGTGCGACTACGGGCGCTGCCTCCAGGACGATGTACAACTCCAGCATGCAGTTTCATCAACAACAAAACCAATACGCCAACGCTGCAGGGGAGTACAACGGCTATACACAAGCAGGCCCACCCTATCATGCGCCTTATCATCGAACCATGCAAGGTAGCAACGCCTACAACACCAGCCAAGGTTACTCAGCTCAACACGACCAGACAACCGAAAACTACATGACACCGGGTAATTACGGCTACCCTAACAGCGGGAACTATCACACCAGTAGTGAAAATCTTGCCTCTCACGGCCACGCTGCTGTGTCTGTTCAAACTGCGCAACATTATTACAACGACATCCAACAGCAGCAACAACATCAACAGCAACACACGGCGGAAGGTTACGTCACGCATCAGCCTCCGATGCATCCAAGTTCCGCAGACTATCGAGCAGGCACCAAGTGCCACCCAAACGCTTACTACGAGCAAACCAGTCAACTGCACGTCCATCAGGGCGGCGAAGCGTCCAACATTCCCAACAGTTATGTGTCTTCGCCAGATCCGTTTCCAGCGCCAGGGATGACCACTACGGCAACCGCGATCGCCGCAGCCACAGCCGCTGTCATCACTCCGCCAGGAAGCGCCACCCAAGCGGAGGGCAACGCCGATTCTTACAATTACGGCAACTTCTACGCGGAACCAGTGCACACATCTGCCCCGCCACAATCCGCGGACAATAGCAACAGTTCGTCGGACTTCAACTTCCTGACGAACCTGGCCAACGATTTTGCGCCGGAATACTATCAACTCAGCTGAGTTCACGAGACCGAGAACCCTTGTCAGCTGGACTGGAGCGACGAGCAGTGTCTCCTGAACGCGTTGTACTGATGGCGCTCCTTGTGATCGTTGCATGTGTTGGATTAGTAGGCAGTGGTTGTCGAGGAAGATTCGGATTTCAACGTAAGTGGATTAGAGTGACGTGAAACGGAGACAGCCGTGGAATATGTGAATGTTGTGTGGGTGGTGGAAGTGAATTTCCGCGAGTTAGAAATTATCATAGTTGAAGAAGTAGCAATGAAGATTGTTTCTTCCTTTTTGTTTTGTTGAAAGAAATTTTAAGAATGGTATTGATTAAAAGCTGAGATTTTCTGTAATAAACCGAGCGACTAATTCATTATAAATATTCCCCTAAATAGAATCGATAGGCTATGATCATGTAAATAGGGTTTCAGGATCAGAAACAATTTGTTGTAGCCGCCAGATGGGCTTCTGTTTCTTCGGATTCGAGTCGAAGTTTACGTGTGATGGACTTTCTAGATATAAATGAAACCATGATTATTTGAAAATGTAAATAATATTTGGTAGATACGAAGGATCCACAGTTTCTAACGCAAGACTCGATTCAAACAGATGCAAATAGAAACGTGGAGAGAGCATTTGACTGGATAATTCTATAACGAATTTCAATAGAGAGGAAATGGAGCGCTTTCGATGATCTTCGTACCGGGCACTTCAATCATTTCCGTCCGTATCAATGATTGCTTCACCTGTACCGACCATCGACTGGAAGAGGTTGAAAACGCGTCGTGAAGGCCGACGAGTGATTTTCAAACAGTGCGATTTCACGTTCATGTGACAGAGTGTGTGTGTAAATAAATTAGAAATTTAGAAAAATAGAAAAAAATAACCAGGTGCAAGTGCAATCTTTCTAACATAAAACAAACACGATTTTCATCGTGTAATAGATAATTCCACGATGATCGCACCGGTCTCCAATCGTTCGAGTTCGCGTGTGCTTAACGCGACGCCATATTGTTGCGTAAACGAGGCAGCACCGTATCGATGATGCTATTTCCTTATAAATCACCGTAACCTGTTCGCCTAACGGTTAAAGGGAAAACGCGAAAAATATTTCAAATGCTATAAGATATTCGGAAAAGTGAACTAGCATTTCACGAGCAATAATTCATAGTGAAATAACGCGTGTACATATAGGAGGCTAGTTAACCAGAAGATTTGCAGAAAATGAGATAAGAAGGAGAGGATCGATAGTGTGGGTCGTGACACGAACTAAAGGACAGAAGACAGTAATCGTGGAAGCGTAAACGCTTTAGAGGATGATGAAAGGTGTACTCATAGTTTTTCAAGCGGGTTGAGAACGTTTCGTGAAAAAAATGACGGAACTTTATGGGAAGTTCGTTTTGCCCCTCGACATCGTTCACACGTCTTTCAAGAATTTGTTTTTCACATTAAACGTCACGAAAGAGTTTGAACGATCCGTCGAACGCCGACGAAGTTTCAGTTCGGACACATTGCACGCAGTTATACTCCTTCGGCGTTTATTTTCAATCGTACAAGGAAAGACAGATTTTTCGTTGCTTCTGGTTTTAGACTATGCGAGATGTGAACGCCACGATGAGAACTTGATCGTTTCTTCGCCAGGATCGTCCATCTATTTCGTCGTAATTTCTATTAGACTCTACAGATGTAAGCGAACCAAATAAAGGGACTCGCGTCGTTATCGGAGAAACAATAGCATAAAACGGTTACGAGATTAGATCACGTAGCTAGCGACGCGTGAAACCTTGATTTTCACCTCGACTCGACAGTGGGATATATTTAATAGTGCGCCAGTCGTCGTATCTGGTTTGTATAAAAAGAAAAAAAAAAAAGAAAAATTAAATAACAAATGGCATTTAAGGAGCCGCGATCGTTTACACGAGGACTTCTTTGTACATAGCGCGCTTACGATAATCGTACACACGGACACATGTACACACGGACACGTACACGCATATACATAGATACATGAGAAACACACATTGTTTATTCGATTCTGAATGTATGAATAACCACGCGATCCGAAGATTCCATCTTCTGAACGTGAAATGGAGAAGAAAAAAAAAATGGAAAAGCGACAAAAAAAAAGAGATAACTGTAAATGGGAGGCGATCATTGTGTACATTCGTTCATACAAACTTATAAAACAGAGAGAATTGTTTCATCCTATTCTGACCGCTCGCGATTTCGTTTAACCCCTTTCGACGGATTAAGCACTAAAGCAGATGATAAGTGGACATGGAAATGGATGATAATAAAAAATATCATTATAAAATTAAACAGGATTCGTCTTCGTTTCCTTTAACCCCTCCCCCCCTTTCTTCCACCTTGTCTTTGTTTAATCTTATCGATAATATAAATAAAGGGAATGCTTTATTACCATCTATAGAATATTATGTCAGTGATTAATTACTTAAAAGAGCGACTGCTTCGAAAGTAAATACATTTCGCTTACTACTTGACGCAGCAGTTACGAATAGGTTATGATCAAGAGAAAAATTCCACGCTCGATTCCACTTATGAGAAAATAATTACTTGTACCTTCGTTTTAGCCTACGTTACAGGAATTTACTTTTAATACACATGTTCGAAGAGTATACACTGGTCCGACGTTTTCGTATCGAGGAAACAGACGAGTCTCGCGTCAGGAAACTACAGACGACTGGCCAAAGAACACGATATACGAAGACAGCGCGCAATTTGCGCGCGCGAATCAATTTTAATAGGGTGATAAATGCGGCGCATCGCCTTGGTAAAATATGGATCGTGCACGCCGCTCCAGAGAGCCGCGCTAAAAATAATATTTCAGTTCGATTGCTCTGATATTTCGAGTCATCCATCATCGTCGCTCCCTTCGCTGACACGGAGCTCGCAGGAAACGCCGATCCGAATACATACATTTCGGCCTGCTCCTCCTTCCGCCAGTACAGCTAAGGGATCCTCGAAATTCAGACGTTCCTCCAGGCATACTATGCGCAATCTTGTGATCATCGTATCAGTGATAATTGAAGGGGGTATGGTCAAAAGTAATCATTCATTCGATATAATGTCTTGTGTTTGAAATTGAAGCTTGTCGAGAATATTGAAATAAAAATTAATATAATTTTCATTTTCGGTGTTGTAAGGTTTGTTTCCTTGAATTTGTGATACAATATCTTCTGTTTGTAATATCAATTTTTAGAGAATGTTGAGACAAAGATTGGTATAAATTTTATTCTGTATCTTGCATTTTACGATATTTTCACTTGTATTATGGTATATTCACTGTTTCGATAGTATTAGGTTGTCCGGAAAGTTTCTTTCCTTTCAGAAGGTGATAATAGATGAACAACAATTTTTGTTTTATATTTGTTGAGAATCTTGGATCTTAATAGTCGAAATAATGGTATAGGAACACTAAATTTACACTTAGAATTTATATTATAATAGTTATATATTTATTTGATAAACGATTTCAAAGATATTCATCGATACACACTTGCACGCGTCTCAGCACTTCTTTCCATATCCCACTGTTAACTGACCGAACAGTTTACATTCATTTGTTTTCGAGACGCACACATATATTTCCACACACCGATATTCACATACAAGTATACTACTATGCAGCTAACCTAGTCCAGCACATACAATTATACATATCTCAATAGTGGTACAATGTTTTCTGTTTGTAATATCAACTTTTAGAGAATGTTGAGACAAAGATTGGTATAAATTTCATTCTATGTCTTGCATTTTACGATATTTTCACTTGTATTATGGTATATTCACTGTTTCGATAGTATTAGGTTGTCCGGAAAGTTTCTTTCCTTTCAGAAGGTGATAATAGATGAACAACAATTTTTGTTTTATATTTGTGAGAATTTTGGATCTTAATAGCCGAAATAATGGTATTGGAACATTAAATTTACAGTTAGAATTTATATTGTAATAGTTATATATTTATTTGATAAACAATTTCAAAGATATTCATCGATACACACTTGCACGCGTCTCATCACTTCTTTCCATGCTGTTAACCAACCGAATAGTTTACATTCATTTGTTTTCGAGACGCCGCGCGCACACACATGCTTCCACACACCGATATTCACATACAAGTATCACTACTACGCATCTAACCTAGTCTAGCACATAAAATTATACATATCACAATAATATCATTTTATTGAATTAGGTATGATCCTTAAGGCTTAATAAGTAGTCACTCATTCGATATAATGTCTTCTGTTTGAAATTGAAGCTTGTCGAGAATATTGAAATAAAAATTAATATAATTTTCATTTTCTGTGTTCTAAGGTTCCTTTTTCCTTGCATTGTGACACAATGTCTTCTGTTCGTAATATTAACTTTTAGAGAATGTTGAAATAAAGATTGGTATAAATTTCATTCTGTGTTTTTACGATATTGTCACTTGTATTATATTATATTCACAGTTTCGATAGTATTAGGTTGTCCGGAAAGTTTCTTTCGTCTCATAAGGTGATTATAGATAAACAACAATTTCTGTTTTACATTATTTTATTTTATTTTATTGAATTATTTCTATTATTATGTTCGTGCATAATTCAATAAATTAATATGAAACAAAAAACATCGTGCGTCTATTATTTCCTTATAAAACGAAAGAAACATTTTGAATAACCTAATGTCACACAATTTGTATTCGACAATCCACAGTCTTCTAGAATTAACGTCAAAGCTAAAATTAAACTTGGATACAAGTACAGCTGCTACATGTATTTGATTCATGATTCCTGATAAATCTTAGACTAAATTATAGGGTCGAGATCTTTCTTTCCTCAAAAATAAGCAGAATAAAAACCAACCAAAACACAACTGATTATAACCTTAATACATAATACCTTACCTACTTTAAAAATATCCTTCGAATACAATCTACATCCTTATTTCTCATCCTTCCACTGTATTAGCCCCATAATCCAATCCTATTTTTACTATAATAAAGTTCCTACTTCGAATTTTACTAGAACCAAATCTCTAGTCTACTTGAAGACTCGTTTACATGTACAAACAATTGCACGCAGATTCTCAGGACCTTTGTCTTCCATTGAAATAAAAAACAACAGACAGTACCTTTGAATATTTGCGGAAACGTGTCTATGAACAATTGTTTATGAGTTTCGACAAGCTTAAAACACATACTTACAAACATTAATTAACAGACACATAAATACACATATACACAAAATATCTACAAACATGTACAGTGCTCAAAATAATTGCTGGCTGGGATAAACAGTTTTATTGTAAACACAAGTGAAAGAGGAGTAGAGAGGACGAGCCTTATGGACTTGATAGATTGACATGCTATTCACAAGATACCGGAATAAAACTTATCTCTAAGGCAATCGTTAAAGACAATGAACAAACACAATGAACAAACATTAAAAATCAAATTGACATGGAAAGCGATCTTCCAATTGTTTCGACCGTAAAAACACGATATGCCCGATACGATTGTACAACAATCTGCACATCAATCTACCATTTATCAACAATATCTACAACCATACACATATTATTTACATATTATTTACGTGTTTTGTAATTCACCTATTCAACTGTTCCCTCGAAAAATATACACAAACACGATCCTCTCACAATCCCTGCCGGAATTCAACGAAAACAACGATGCAGTTAAAACAAGCTGAACTTCGAGATCCCGTTTGAAGCAAATCGGGCTGATAGTTGTGCGTACGCTTCTCCACTCGAGCGAGGTTCAGTTTCGCGGGAAATCAGAGCTGGAGGAAGCCGGTTGACGATGCGAGAGGGAAGGAGAGGATCTCTCGAATCGAGAGAGTCCCGTATGCGCGTTCGTAGACCGGACGAACGGCTGTGTCAGTGAAGAGACTGACAATGATGGATGACTGCGCGTGATGCGTGTGAGTCAAGCCCATACGATGCCAGCGAGCTCATATGTGGCCTCCTGTCCGAACGAGCCGACCGAACTGTTGCTATCGTTGCATCTGTGCAGAACACCCCAGCGAAACGCAACCCCCGATCAACGATCACCCTTGGCTCTCCCCTTGCTCCCCCACTCTCTGCCGCTGAAACCATGGATCCTCTACGGTTCACCTCTCCCCTGCTCCCTGCCACCTCTCTCTGTCGGGCTAATTTCTCCACGCTATTAACTTTTTCTCAGCGATGGAAACGCCGCCCTTCCGCCGGCTGGCCGGCCCTAGAAAAAACTGGAAAACCGGGGAATCGCACTTTCGACGAATCCTTAGATATCACTGTTTTTGCCGGCATACTGGCCTTCCTGCTCTTTCGATGCTTCTTCCTTTGCTTTTTGTGTTTCTTTGCTTTTGTTTTTGTTTTTTTTTTTTGGAGAGATCTTGCATGAGATGGGAAAAAGTTCGCGAGGCAATTGTTTCGGTGGAGCTTGAAATTGAGCGAGTTGTAGAAATGGCGATACTGAGGAAGTGTTAGTTAATGGAATTTCACAGTTGAAGTTCTCCAATTCGAATTTTTATTTTTGCAGACGATTATCTTAAAGATCGGAGCTACAGGAAGATCGTATAATACGATGAAGTGGCTTGTCCGAAAAGTTTCTTTCGTTTTGTAATGTGGCAATGGATGAACAACAATTTGTGTTTTGTATTGTTTGTTTCTTGTTGGGATTGTTATTTTTATTATTATGTTCGTGCATAATTCAATAAACTGATATAAAGGAAAGAACATTGTGCTTCTGTTATTTCATTATAAAACGAAAGAAACATTTCGGACAACCCAATAACTTGGAATTTCGTACAATTTTTGGAAATCTAAAATAGTGGGAAAATTGGTTGTACAGTGTAGCAAATAAACAGAACTTTGCAGGTTTTTTTCTGTAAATTTATGACAATGATAAGGTTAGGATTACAAACCTTTCATACGAAATATGAAAATATCTAATTTCCACTTTCATGATGAACGTTTCCAAAAGACATAGAATCGTCGATTAAATAAAGTTTGTTATTTTAAGCTATATCTTTTATTTAAACTTCAAAAAAATGGAAATTACTATTAATTTTATATAATCTATTATTAATTTATTGGTTTGAAAAATTTAGTATAGTTAAAAATATTTCAATAGAATTAGAATGGTTTATAGAATTTTGTAAAATTAAAAAAAAGTCGATAAATTTTATAAATTAAAAAGAAATTAGAAAAAAATGATTATATGGTTTATAAATTTAAATAATAAAAAGATACATCATTTTAAAACAATATGGACAAATAAAAAATATCACCTAAACGATGGAAGTGTAAACACAGTGTATCTTCTAGAAAATGATTATAGCTCATACAAGCAGTCAGTGCCTGCTTCAACTACATTAAAAGAAAAGCTTCATGGTAAGAAAATATCTTATCGTACAAAGTAGTCATATTTTTATCACGAGTCGTACGACTACTATCACAACCGCATTGAATCGCAGGGGGTGGACCACGAGAAGTCAAGGGTTACTAGCCCCAAGTCGAGCAATGTTTGGCCTCCCTGTCCAACCGTCGCGACCATAAATCTTACGATCGTCAAGGGACGACTCATTCACGCCACTTTGCTTTCCGACCGATATAGCTGAACACCGGAAAACTCCTGAATTCCAGCGACTTTTGCTTCGAACAAGCTGTCAACCGACTTACTTTTTCATCAATTTTTCTTTTCCCTATCTACAGTGCAGAATTTTTCAATCGAGAAAATAAAAATATTATGCGTTTTTTACACTGAATTATATTCTATACAATCGCATACGTTAAATATATTTCACTCGTTAATCCTTTAAGGTCATTGTGGATGAAGAAGTTCAACGCAGCAGGTCTTTTCTAAATTTAAAAAATAATTAAGTTAGATATAGTTATTATGACAGCTGAAGAGTAGACAAATTATTACTCGTAGAGGTTATGAATAGTGACATTAAGATGATAATGACACAAATAATAATACATCAATAATAAAATAATAAATAAAATGAATAATAATAATTGTTGTTACGTCTTTATTCAAAGGTAGGATCACGATAGCTATTATTTTATTCTATGGATAAATCTATCACATCGTTGTGAGGCAAGAAGCCTTTATTGCACATTCTTACATGGACTAGGGATAAAAACAAAAGAACGTCTTAAATCTATCGATTAAATCTATCGATTGTATCTAGAACTATCTTCTAGTTACTTTTTCTTGTAACTAACGCATCTGCATATGGATGGCGAGCACGAACTCACGTTATCATTTTCGACAATAATAAAACATAATAACGATAATAAAACAGTCTTTATGAATCAATCGAATCTTATATAAAATTATAAAATATAAAGTAAGTCCCTGAAAGTTGCAAAAATATTATTTATTTCAAAAATGTTCTAGCTGAAATTTTTTTTTTTGAAGCTAAGGTACATTGACTTTGCTAGTTTCTAAAATTTGAAACGAAGAATATGGAAGCGTTGGACAGGAGAATGCGACACGAACGAAGAAGCGAGATTCACGAAAAGCAAATGTCGGCCGGGAGAAAACGGCCGGCTCTCGGTTCGACGTTTAGTGTCGCGTAATTGTAGGCTGGCGCAAAAACGTAAATAACGAGGAACTCATTTCACAGAGAGGTGAAATCTCGCGGCGCAGTGGCGCGGTGATGAAACGCCGGGGATTTCATGTAATGTAGAAAGTTAAACTGCAAAAGACATAATGCGGCCCCTGCAAAAACTCGCTGCTCGCAAAAACCACCTCGTGACCAATTCGATCGCGCGCTCCGTAGTCTCGATATTTCGATGATGAAGCATCGCGCGATTGCTATACTTGGAAAGCACAGATCATAAACCACCTTTAACGTCAAACTATCCGAAAACAGCGAAATAGTAATCAATAAAAAGAAATCAATAAATCTATCGACAAAAATGACATAGGAAGACGATTTGGAAAATTACCGCCCGATAATGCAGTTACCTTTATTATCTAACATGGCCTCCCTCCACTTCGACACGCTTCATTCTAACATACAATGACAATGATGATGATGACAATGATACTCCATAAAGTGCTTTTATGTCATCCAGGAAATCAGTTTCTTCGAGTTCTATAAAATAACTGTTTATTGTATTTTAGCTGGCAGTTTGCAGTCTGATCAAAATTATCGATCGACAAGAAACTTTTTCAATTTTACGTAGTAGCAAATGGAAGTGTCAGAGCGCTGAATCTACAGAACACGTGGAATTAGAAAGCAAGTGGAACATCGAATGCAGCAACTTGAATATGCAGCGTTATTCCTTTTCACTGCTCGTGTAAATAGTACGATACTGTGTTCAGATTAATTTCTACAGCAAACTAATCGACGAATCAGCTTCGAACTTAGACCCTTTAACGGTACAGCCCTAAACAGACTACTACGAATTTTATGATGCAATTCATACACGATGCAATTATTACTGTTTATTTGCTACAAAGCATTGAAAGTGTGTTTCACGTCTTTACATAAGGAATACAGGACATAGAAAAAGATGATGAAAAATTCGACATTTTTCAGTTAAACTGTTTATCAAATAGGAGGTTGGCAACTAACTGATTGCGGGTTTTGTCATTACGTGGTATTGACAGAATCCGCAATCACTTAGTTGCCAACCTAAAATATATATCGGTAACATTTCAAACTGTATAGTTGCAGCATCTACATTTTATATACTTCTTGAACTTTCGCGAATTACAGCGCGATCTCTAACCCCGTAAATTTTGAAACGGTGTCCCGAGAGAAAGAGAAGGTGCAGGTTAAATTAAAAGCCATTCGATTTATTTCCAAAGGCGGGAGATCGCCGCAGGCAAAAACATCGTGACAGAGTTGCTCAAAGACGAGTCGAATTTCGAGTTGGAGAAGCTGTCGCCCGAAACGAAAGGAATCTCGAATCCGGGTGAGGTGGCGGCTGGGGGCGAGCAGCAAGCAACGGACGGTTCCGGTTTCTTCGATGCCCCGTGAACGCCAGAGAAATGTCGTTAACGCTTAAATGTTAATAAATGTGGAGGGAGCAGGAGAGAAGAGCAGATCCCACGTAGCGGACAGGTAGAGAGTCTCAGCTGAGACTAAGCGTAGAAGGCAAGAAGTCGCTGCCACGCTGGCGGCTGCTTTTGAGCCTCGGTTTGTCATGGTTCGCATGATAGATGAAGGAAGCGGCAGCCTCCACGCTCTACACAACCTCTACACCCTATATATACGGTGTTAAGTTTTCACCGCGGGAACACCTTGCGCATTCGACTCTCCGCTTTCGAGGTTAGTTGTAGTTGATTCTCGTTCCTTCGTTAATTCCCGCCGTGGTTACACCGCAAATAGAATCTTACACGCCACGCGACCGTGCACTGGCACATGGAAAATTATGGATCTCGCTTCTATTCCGTTTCTTCCATGAGGAACACGCGAACCACCATTGCAAGCAAACGACAGAACTGTGTCGAGTTTTCTATGGTGGGCGGTAGATGTGTCGTTCTATTGATTGCCACGGTCGTAAAGGCTGACATATAGTTACGGTAGCTGGCAAAAAGATTTGCACACTTACCATCAGACGCTTTTATATATATCATGCGTGTTACATATATCAAACATTTCGGTATTTCATTAGTACTGTGATGACACGCGTCTGTCGCGATCATATTGCTTTCGAAAATGTATATATTCGGTTGGCAACTAAGTGATTGGGGATTTTGTCATTAGCTGGTATTCACAAAATCCGCAATTACTTTACTGTCAGCCAGAGGTTCAACAGCATACGCACGTCCGATCGGCAGCTCAGGTCCAGATTCTCCCTGGCGCCAGCTCTGTTTCGGTTTAGACTCTCCAATACCATTCTTTTTATTCATCGCGAACGGTAAGTTTTTCAAATTGGTATAAAACTGTAGGAACTAACAAAGCAATGCAACTGACGCAACCTAGCAAGATACCTTAGTACTAAATAACAGATTACTGCTCAAATAATGAGAAAGATTGACGGCGACAGAAAACCGATTAATGGCTATCGGTCGGTAAGCATCGGAGATAAAATGCCGATTAATTGGTTATCGGTCGGTAAAGTGTTAATATATGTAATGAATAATGATGTTAAATATATAAATAGGTGAGTACAATTAGTACTACAGATGCAGTCTAGCTGAATATCGTAGCTCACTGGTATACTGAATAATTGACTAATTCAAATACTTTGATGACTCTTATAAAGCAGAAGAAACGAACGATATTAGTACTAACCTGCATAGCTACTGTCGTTAACATTTCTTAAACATTGAAAGAAACGACAAAGAGAAATTATTGAAATCGAAATCAACAGAGAAGACAATACATTAAATTTTCAAATTGCTCGAATGTAATAGGCGAGAAATACGATGTATCAAGTTTTAGTGGTACTTCGTAGCCTTTAACGGATATAATTTAAGGAAGGATGATGCAGCGTACACTTTTTTTCATCGAGGTAGTAGCAGTACATAATAGCAGTTACAGTCGTTAACGTGGTACTACGCGGTGTTGACGGAACAAAACAGCGTAAGTTGTAACGTTTTCTTCAACAGATACGTGTAGAAAATGCGCTATCGATAAAATCTCTTTCATGAAATGTCAGTGTATAGAATCATTAACGTAGTACCAGGCTTACGGACCAGTGGAATACCATTAACGTTCGGTAACAGAAGTTGAAAGTCGACGTAGTACTACGTGCAAACACCTTTCATACATCTTATCTTGCGACACGAAGATCGTGCAGAGTCACTTAATGCACCGATCAAACCTCATTAACTCGACGATACCTGTGTTTGCAATGGAAATCACAGAATTCTATTACAACGAAATATTTTCTATTTATCCGTTCCGTTATCACAATTCACTCGCAACTATTTCCTAGCAACTCGAGAAGTACCGACGTCCTTTTAAGACTCGACTCGACCATTTGTCGCAGTACAACGTCCACAGACTTAACTAAGAACTCAAGGGTTAGCCGTTCGATTTGACACGTTCCATAAATCTCGATAGGGTAGGCTGGAGAGCACTGAAGAACGAACGGGCCAGGCCAAGCTTCCCGGAGGGTGATAGATCCGAAAATCGAGCGGTAAGCGTGCAAAACCATTCGACGTTTGTTCGTGGAGAGGCAGCCGGGACCAGAGTCCACGATCCACGCACACCACCCTCTAGCAACACGTATACGTGCACACACGGCATCGTTATAATGATTAGTTGGGCCGTGTCACGCCAGAATTCGAATATTAGTCGGGCCGCATCTTCTACGCCTAGACACTCCCCGATACACTTTATTAATTGTTACGCATCTGGTTTCACCTATAGATCGGCCGCGGTAACGCCACATTGCGATTCATTGCTCAAGGATTTTTCTATAGAACGTGAAACTCATGGGGGGGGGGGGGGGAGGATGGAAAGTTCGATCGATATATGACGCATATGAGTTGCGTGGAATGGTTTAAAATACGAAGAATCGGAAAATGAGAAACTGTGTAAGGTTAATGTGGAAAATTTGGAAATTTAAAGATTAAGCGTTATGATATTTTTAGATTTGAATAATTGAAGATTCGTATATTTGGATGTCTGAAAATTTGGCAACTTGAGTATTTGACAATTTTTAATTTAAATATTTGAAAAGGTGGGCATTTAAATTTACGCGTTGGAAATTTGAACATTTGAAGGTTAAGCGATCAAATATTTTTAGATTTGAATAATTGAAGATTCGTATATTTGGATGTCTGAAAATTTGGAAACTTGAGTATTTCACAATTTTTAATTTAAATATTTGAAAAGGTGGGCATTTAAATTTACTCGTTGAAAATTTGAACATTTGAAGATTAAGCGATCAAATATTTTTAGATTTGAATAATTGAAGATTCATATATTTGAATGTCTGAAAATTTGGCAACTTGAGTATTTCACAATTTTTAATTTAAATATTTGAAAAGGTGGGCATTTAAATTTACTCGTTGGAAATTTGAACATTTGAAGATTAAGCGACCAAATATTTTTAGATTTGAATAATTGAAGATTCGTACATTTGAATGTCTGAAAATTAAGAAACTTAAGTATTTGATAATTTTTAATTTAAATATTTGAAAAGGTGGGCATTTAAATTTACTCGTTGGAAATTTGAACATTTGAAGATTAAGCAACCAAATATTTTTAGATTTGAATAATTGAAGATTCGTATATTTGGATGTCTGAAAATTTGGAAACTTGAGTATTTCACAATTTTTAATTTAAATATTTGAAAAGGTGGGCATTTAAATTTACTCGTTGAAAATTTGAACATTTGAAGATTAAGCGATCAAATATTTTTAGATTTGAATAATTGAAGATTCATATATTTGAATGTCTGAAAATTTGGCAACTTGAGTATTTGACAATTTTTAATTTAAATATTTGAAAAGGTGGGCATTTAAATTTACTCGTTGGAAATTTGAACATTTGAAGATTAAGCGACCAAATATTTTTAGATTTGAATAATTGAAGATTCGTACATTTGAATGTCTGAAAATTAAGAAACTTAAGTATTTGATAATTTTTAATTTAAATATTTGAAAAGGTGGGCATTTAAATTTACTCGTTGGAAATTTGAACATTTGAAGATTAAGCAACCAAATATTTTTAGATTTGAATAATTGAAGATTCGTATATTTGGATGTCTGAAAATTTGGAAACTTGAGTATTTCACAATTTTTAATTTAAATATTTGAAAAGGTGGGCATTTAAATTTACTCGTTGAAAATTTAAACATTTGAAGATTAAGCGATCAAATATTTTTAGATTTGAATAATTGAAGATTCGTATATTTCAATGTCTGAAAATTCGGAAACTTGAGTATTTGACAATTTTTAATTTAAATATTATACCTTTAAATATTAAACCTTTAGAAAAGTTTCGTTCCTACAGCCTAATATTATTGAAAAGCACAGACTGTGATGCAAATTGAGGTTAGGTTGGAGTTAGCTTAGAAATAGATTAGGTTAGAATAGAATATAAAAGAAAACTATCTTTAAGCGTCACCATAAATTTTACAAAAAAAATTATTTTCCTTCTCATATAACGATATCTAGTTACAACACATGTAAATAACCAGTTAAGAAATGTATAGGTATCGGAATTAAAAAATTGCAGAAAATCAAGAGAAAGAAGGGAAAAGCATGAGGTAGATAACAAAAGCGGTGGTAGGTGAGTTTCTAATAAAGGAAAGGAAGAGGAGGGCGTACGAGGGGATTCCCCTGCGCATGTAAACAGGGCACACTGTATAACGGCCCTATAAAATGACTAATGATGTAAGGTGGGTGTAAAGTGAAGCGGCTATTGATTCGTAGACGCGTAAATGACACGTCTATCGGCTACCGAGGCCACCAGTCATGCTGAGGTTTTAACTCTTAGCACGGTGAACCCCCGAATCTCACTCAGCAACCTATAGAGATGATGATAAACGGTCGACGCCACCGGGAGGCTGCGGTTTACAATTACCCGGCAATATTTTTTCCACGGACCGCATTAAGAATGCTGACGGTCCGTTGATTTCGCTGTCGCAAGAAACTGCACGGACTCGTTCTATCCGCGCTGCGAAACACTACGTTGTGATTCTGCAGAAAGAAACGATTTCTCCGTGGATAATGAGATCGCTACGATTTTTTATTAAAAACGAAGCCCTAGAAATTTTGATTAAAAACGGAGACCATTCAAGGGAAGTTGAAATTAGCGAAATTTCAATTATTCCCAAGATAAATCTTGATTAATTTGAAATGAAAATTGAATTAGACGGCATTTAAATCGTGGGACAAATTGAGAAGTAACGATGGTTCATTTAGATTAAGTTGAAATTAGTGAGTTATCGGGGGACGATAAAGAAGATTGTTTCTATTATTGGCTAAACGACGGTTCCGATAAAAGGAAAGAAGATACGATAGAACGCGAAAGAACGGAAAAGATGTTTACTTCTGGTCTGACGTGGAATCCAATCAACGTCTCCATTGCGACTTGACCTTACGAAAATTGGGTCGAGGATCCACGGGGATGATTAATGCTCGCACTGATTAGTCTCGGGTCTTCGAGACGAACGAGTCTTCCACCATTAGCCGTCCTATGATCTTTGTCCATCGGTCGGGTAACATTAGATTGTTCATAAGACAGGCATAAAATCATTTTAGCTGGTACCTTTCCACCGACACCTTCGATTCCACGGAACTGATTGACATTTATTAATTATTCCTGCCAGCCCGTACAATTTTTCTTCGTCCAACATCGAACCAATACACACTTTATATTTCATATTCTTGTCCTCTTCTTTTTTACCAAATACTTGATAGACCGAAAATTTTATTTAGGAAATTTATTTTTATATTTAAATCACTTTTGAGTACTTTTTAAATTAGTACGTTTTTTTTTTATTTTACGTATATTATGGCGTCATTGAATATCGTAAAAAAAGTACACGACACTTAGTTCGTGTACGATCGCTTGTTGCACGTAGCTTTCGTCGTTTATCAGTTAGGGCGCACGAGGTTTGTTTATGTATGTTAACATGGCGTCGGCCTGTCTCTCCCATGAGCTCGGTTGATTTATAGGCGGAGCATCTGACAGTAGATACCACCCCCAAACTCGACACAACAGCTGTTTCGTTCTGCGGCACAACGTGAAAGTAATCTTGTCAAACACCATCTACGTTATTCAATTCTCACTAAACTTCGCGTACGATGAGCTAGGAACTTTGATTTCTCAGTCAGTTTTCCTACTTCACCAACAGTAAATCAATTCGTCAAATATTCTATTTTACCAACTCCTAGTGAGAAGGTTCTACTTTAGCCACAGAAATGTAGATATCCTGTATTGGTAAGAAGATTGCTACTTTATCAACAGTTAGTAGGCATATACCTTTCCGTGGTAAAACATAGAAATAACATAGTTTTCGTCACAGAATAAAAGAACTTTTACCTTCAAACATTAACCAATAGAAATTACGAAGTTTGAGACGATAATTGTTATACCAGATGGGCTTGTTTCACTATTGGAAGCTTGTAATACTTAATTGTTTCAGAAGTAGACAAACTTTCTTTATTGCTAAATTCCGTTACTATACCGATCATTTTATTATCAACAAATGTCCCTAACTAATACCGACATAATTAAATATCAGATTATATAAGGAATATCCATAATCTCGATAATTGTAAAAAGTTGTTACCGACTAAAAACATTCGCCGCATAACGAAGTGGTTCTCAAACGAGGAAATAAAACAAGTATCTAAATTTCACTTGTAGTCAATTAAAGTACAAGTTATACGAACTGACCTCAAATTTTTTCTTCTTTTTTCTTCTTCTTCTTCTTCCTTTCGTTTCAAGCTCGAAATCAATGCGCCATTGTACCATTGTGCCATTCTCCTCGCGTTAACGCCTGAACCCTGGACGCGTTTTCATTAAATGGAATTTCTTAATAGAAACTTTAGCCAGGATTGGCAGCATCTGCGAGAGAGTGACGTCGGACCCGACCTTAGTGGGATTGAACAGGGGAACCGACGATCCCGTGTGTTGACGCCCGAAATGCTGTCCGATCGATCTTCGTCAGACTTGATTTCGCAGCGGTACAATCATCCAACAAATAGAATTGTACGTTACCCTAGCCGTTCCCCGAAAAACTTCACAACTGCCGTTCCTTGTCAACAGCCCCTTTCCCGACTTACACCTAAATCCTCCGTCTTCTCTCACCCCTATCCACTCGTAACCCTTAAAAATTCTCTCAACTTCCTTTGCCCTGAACAAATTATAATTTTCGTCGTCTTTATCTCTCAACGCTACAATTACCACTGTAGAAATCATACGAACGAAATGAAAAGTGGTAGGGGTAATGCAATGAAAAAAATAATATGTTACGCCTGTATATCTGTTTTACAAGGAATCATTCAAATCCTCGCGAATACAACGTCCATTGTAAATTATGTGATAAACTTATATGAAAAATTACGAATTTATTTATTTGTCGTTGGTTTGGTACTTACAGCTGTTAGGTTGGCAACTAAGATTGCGGATTTTGTCATTAGGTACTGTTGCCAACCCAATAGTTAAACGCAGCAAAAATTTTGAAAGAAAATAAGGAATAAAAGTTAGCTGCGCGAAATAAATAGAAAATTAGGGAAAATAATTTCACCAATGTTTACTTTTATTCTCCTTTTATAGCAAACTTGCCCAAGTTTAATCGCAATGAAGAAGTAGAGAAGAAATGAATAATTATATGTTAGATTAATGAGATAAATTTGTAGGTTATACGTTTAATAAAAATGTGTTCGTGAAACGTATGGTAAACGTAATGGCCGAGAAAATTCCAACGCCAGTGAAGGAATAACGAGCAAGAGTTTTCGTTGCAGGCGCAACGTGCTGGTCGTAGCCACGCGTTTTATCGCCTGGCGATCAACCGACACGCGTAAGTGGCATGATTGATTCTCATTGTCGGACAGCAGTCGTTACCATATTTACTAACGACCGCGTTTGTCTTAATTAAAACATTACCGTACCAACCCTCGAGCAAAGAAACGCTACTGGCGTGCCGGTAGCTCGCGACCTTCCATCTTTTTTCCTCACGTGGTAGCCATTTTGGTCTTCGCTTGTTAACAAGATAAAAAAAAACAGCAGATAAGAATCTAAATAAAACGGTGTTGTAGAATAAACGTTTGATAGAAACAGCATGCTACGAAGAAAATTTCAATATTTAAACGTTTATAGGATAGCGAATTTGCGAATTTCAAACATTAATTACAGCAGAAACTAGGTTATCGAAACCTCGTCAATTGACGAGGAAATTGAGTCTCTTGACTTTGAGAGACTGAAAAATAGGAATAGCAAGAGAAAATCATTTTTTCATTTTTATGCCAAAGTCTTTGTTCCTGTTTAGCGTCGTCTGATATTTATAGAACGTATCAAAGTAAACGATCTTCTCTCATATAGCATCAAAGTCATTCGGTTAGTTGGACAATTCGATTACTCCGACAGTACGTGTTATGATTCATTTTGATAAGATAGTTTCCATTCTATGGAAATCGTACGAAATTTATGCGATAAAAAATTTGTTACAGAGAAAGTTTTTTAAGAAATCGTTTAAACTATATTTATTTCTTTATAAAAGTAGCAGGAACGTCAAAGTATGGAATCTGGTTTCGTTTATTAATTCAAAATAAAATAGAAATAAAAATGAAGAATTTTCTTAATAAAAATAAAATACAAATTTTTAAATAAAAATTGAGAATTTTCTTAATAAATATAAAATACAAATTTTTAAACAAAAATTAAGAATTAACTTTGTGTGTAATTTCCTACAAACATTGTTCTCTGGCTGTCTTCTTACAAAATTTCAATTAAATCTTTTGATCTTCCACTCCGAACAAGAATTTCAACATTCTCCTTTCTCCGTCTCGCTTTCCAGAAGAAGGAAAAGCTTCATGGTAGAATATCGGAGGAAAGCAGAAAAAAAAAGAAAAAGAAAGGAAAAGAGGGAACGAACGGATAGACGTACAGAGTGGTAAAGGCAAAAGGAAGCAGTGGCAGCGCGAAGAATGTCATAGCTAGTTGTTTCTGACCGAGGGGGGAGGCTGACACCTTCGTGATGGATGATCGTCGACCGTCCGCTAAAGCTGCCGTTGCTGCTGCTGACGCGGCCGCCGTCGGAATGGCTGTTGCTGCTATTGCTTCTGTTGCTGCAAGTACGAAACACATGGCCACGGAACTCTTCGGTCGCCAATGCCGCGCTATTTCATCCTTATTTTTCGCTACGCTAAATAGGTCAACTAGATCTAACCTATAATTTGAACATTGTTACTGATTATCTTATTATTCTTGCTTTTATTATTATTAAAAGCAGTAAATATTGGTGTGAGTATTAAAATACATGACATAACTTTTGACAAATTATTCTTAGTTATCTTTGGAAAATTTATTCAATAAATAACCGAAACTAAATTCCATACTCGGACGTTCTTTCCAGTTTTATGAAGAAATAAACGTGGTTTAAACGATTGCTTAAGAAACTTTGTCCATAGAGAACCGTCTATACGAAAACGAAATTTTCCACTGGGAATTTTATTTCAATTTCGTTAGCACCAGCTGCCAAGGCTTTTAAGTGTTACAATTGAAATTTACTTTAGTTAAAAGGTAAGACAATTGAAATAAATAAAGGAAAACAGAAATTCACTTAAATACCAGTTTCATTCACACTATTGTTATATTTTCTAATTTTTAAGTGTATGACATATCTTGAAACAATTCCCAGGATGCAATTCTGGTTTCACAAAAAGAGATGAGACTGAGAGAACGTCGACTGGGACTCGACAAAGGAGTGCAAAGGGTTAAACAACATCTGCAGTCGCTGATCCATGAGACACCTGGTGGAAAATAGTTGAAATTCCAGAGAAAACAATTGAAACGAAGGTAATATTTCTATTGCAACAGACGCTACACAAGAAAATCTCCAGCCTCTGAGAAGTGATCTTATAGCTTGGAAACCACCCCGGTTTCCTCCACAATTTCTCCATTATGGAGGATGGCTTTGGTACACCATCAGCTTGGTAACTTAATCCCGGAGAAGTTAGAAGAAAGATGACAGTACGATGGAGCTGAAGAGGAGAGAAATTGGCCCGAGGGTCTCCCGCTGAGAAACAAATTTTTCCGCGAGCAAGTAGGTGCAAAGTACAGTAAGCTCGGCAGCATTCAGCGGACCCGGGGATGTAGAGGCGGTAGCACTCGATGCTGTGCCGTTGGGAGCGTGCTAATGGCTACTGACACACAGTTTTGATGGATCGGCCACGGCTCTTCCTCCTATCCCGCACTCCGCCGCAACGAAATATGCGAGTCTAGCGATACGCCGACGTTTCACGATGAGAGGAAATGCACTGACAAACAGGAAGACGAGCTGCAAATGTTATTGCGTTTCGTACGAACGGCAATCCTGCTGATGATCAATATCTGGGTCAGCTAACGAAAAACATTCGTTGAGATACTATTTTCATGAAATCCTTTGCGTTACACTGTGTCTCTTCAGTTACATTTTTGGTGAAAGTCGTAGTTCGAGTAAGAGAACCGCCAATATCCTGTGTGACAGACGTTGATCTCGTTTCACAAATTGTACAACGCTTGTTACGCTCACATTTTATACACAAATTTTCCTGCGAAACACATCGAGAATATATATATGTAAACTGCCTAGAGTTCATGTAGGATAGGGATTCTTTTTGTTTTACGGGTAGCACGACAGGCTGTGTTTCACGGACAGAGCGATCTTCCTTTGTTTTACGGACGACCATTTGAAGAAGCACGTTTTCCCAAACGGACGGACAGAGAGTTACATTAGAGACAGACAAGGTTACAGAATAGTTATTTAAGACTTTGAAGACTGAAGATTTAAGATTTAAAGACTGAAGAAGAAAGATCGGTAGCTCAGGACGTTGAAAATCGATTCTCGATCTTCAGGTAAACATTGTATCAAAGACTTGTTATTTCCCGTTTAGATAATTATCGTTATTTATTGTTATAGACGCATATTGATTGTTCTTTATTTTTGTATTTTTAATTATTACTTCATAATAAAAAAAACTCGATTTTCAGACTTCAGAATCGATCCCTGAATTATCCAATTATTGAACTTTATATATATGTGCGCGAAACGAATTGAAATGTATGAATAGGTTAGGAGAAATATAAATAAACAAATATTATAGAAAATACATTACCGCTAAGTGATTTTCTTCATTCCAACGACCGGTTACATTGTAATAACAGTAGAATTCCATTTATCTTGACTGATCGAAACAGTATATTTGTTTACCTGGAGATCACATGTAAAATATGACAGTATACCTTCGTTGGTAACTACGTGATTGTGGATTTTGTCAATAGATGGTCTTAGCACAGTCTTTTGTTTTGTTAACGTGTTCAAAGCATCTAACCTATATTGTTTTCTTGTTCTTTGGACTTGCACCTTTAATTAGTAAAAAAATTGTATCGATTAATTGTTTAGTTTCGTTTTTATCCGAATATAAAAATGCAAGAACAAGACACGCATTTCAGACATATTTTATTGTATTATTTCCGAAAAAGCAAGAATGCATCGTAAGCACATAACAAGTTACGTGCCTTGCATGGGACTGAAGCGTTGAAGGAAAGGCAGTGTGAAATATGGTTTGCCAAATTTCGTTCTGGTGATTTTTCCCACCAAAAGTGGATTGTTTATAACAACGTTAATTAGAAAAGATCGTGGGTGATGCAGAATGAACCAGCCCAGACGACACCAAAAGCTAAGATTCACAAAAAAAAGATTATCTGTTTGGTGACTGTCAGTTTGGTAGGATTATAAGGGAATTCTGTACTTTGAACTTTTACCAAGAAACCAAACGATTAATTCAAACGTGTACGTTCAACAACTCGCCAAACTGAGCGAGGCAGTTCAAGAAAAGCGGCCGGAATTGGCAAATCGTAAGGGTGTTATTTTTCAGCATGATAATGCAAAATCCCACACATCTTTGGTCACTCGTCAAAAATTATTGGAAGTAGGTTGGTATGTGTTGTCACATCCACCATATAGCCGTGACCTTGCGCCTTCAGATTACCATTTATCTCGCTCGACGCAGAACTCCTTAAATGGTAAAATTTTTCGTAACGCTGATGATGTGATATCACATCTAATTCAGTTGTTTGCTGTTTGACAATACCTAATTGAATAAAGTTATATTTTTAAGCAAAAATGTTGAATTTTCCTTCTTATTTAAAATACGCAATCACTTAGTTGCTTTACATGCTAGGCACGTTCACATAAGCAGATTCAGTCCGTAGAAATCCATTTAATCGAATACTAATTAAAATTCCTTAGATATAAATAGACTCCAGATAAACGAACTGTACATTATCATGAATGAACGTTTTACGGATCATTAGTCTTCTCGGAAATATCATTACGTTACTAGAAAAACACCTGAGGGGACAAGCATAGCAGATCACTTTTCTCAAACAAATTACTGAAAGAACGTCAATGGCCAACGAGTAGGTCCAGCGTATCAACGATCGTTTATAGTTTCCAACGAACGACACGAGCATCGGGACTGGCTATCGTGAGCTAGTGATGCATAAAAATAATAAGAGGAGAAAGAGCGTGACGATTTCTCGACGAGAAGAAGAAGGAGCGAAGCGACGGGTCTCGGAACCGCGATACGTAGATACGCGAGGAAACGGATAGATACTAATTGGGCAAAGGAAACGAGACGAAAGTACTTGGAAGGAACAGAGAGAGGGCGAGAAAAAGAAAATGAAAGAGGAGGAGACAGCGACGGCGGCAGACGCGACGGCGACACGGGCATCCGCTCGCGTTGTTCGCGGTGACGTATCTGTCCCCAAGGATACACCCCTGGTCCCGAGGCCTACAGACGTCCAACGTTCAGAAATTCCCATTGACAACCTGTTCACCTCCGCTCGACGACGTGTTCACCGCCACAAAGTATTCCATAGAACCGCCACGACACCGATACCTTCAGTCGAGGACTTCCTGGCACCATCTTCGGTGCTCACTTTGTCTTCGAGGTTAGAAAACGAGAGCAACAACTATAGGACCTTGGTACGGTATACGAGAATAGGATAAAGATTTCTGAGAATGCTGCCGAGGCTTTTCTTGGCTTCTGTGCGATGCATTAAATTCTCTAGAATTCTACCGAAGGTATCGATCTGGCGAGAATGGTTGAAGGCATCAATGCAGAAACACGTTTCTGGTTTGGACAGTTTTACATGGATTTGTCTACTGGTTGATTAGGTGAGAGCATGTGTGATGGTGTTAGACTTTGAAGTATTTAGAAGAAAGTCATTATAAGTTTATTTCATTCCAAATACGAAAGTTTCATGGCGTTTGCTGAAGTTTCAGTTACATTATATTTATCGAGACTAATTTTAAGGAAAGAGTCAGATGAACAATTCCAACTTATATAAAATTTCAAGTATAATAGAACAGAAATATATGTGTATAAAGTTAAAGCATGATTTTAGTAAAATATTCTTCTTTTACGTTACTCGTCCCATTAAATTAGCTGTTTAGTAAGTCTCATACATATCAATTTATCGATATTTCCAATTTGAGGACTAAAATTAATTTTCAAACATTGTAATACTATCAGCACCGTGTTATTCGCTTATTCTTTTTTCGTGTCGTACTTTTAACACTCAGCCAACCGAACAGGGAGATCTCCACTCTGTGAAGAACATCGCTGCGTGACCGAACGAGGAGATCTTCCTTTTTCACTTTAGCAACGCGTTTTCTTTTTTCTTGTTGTTACTATTAGTTATTGTTTACCTGAAATTGTTGCCTTTTTCTGCTTTCACAAAGTACAGTAACAAATAACAAAATACAGCAATTTAGTGGTGTTAAAATTAATGAAAAAATTAAACTATCAGTTACGACTAAATAAGGTTATAATCGAACGATACCACGCTGTAAAAAAATATTAAAATGCAATATGAAATTTTAATTTCATGTTCAAGTCGTGTTATTTATCTTCAGTCATCTTTAATGTTTCTAATTTTACCTGTATTTTTTTATACTTTTAATTTGATGCTTTGTATATATCTCACATTTTTCCAACATCCTCGTACAAACATGCATCCTCATGGAGTTCATACGAAAACTATGTAACTTGAATTTACCATGACCAACATCTGTACCGTTAATTCTTTTTCCTCTGCCCATTTTTACTCTTACAAAATGTACAAATATTCCTAGTAAACTTTGGTCCCAAAGCATCAAACCATTGCAAGACGGTTGCATGTTTCGAGAGATTAAACGCGTGACTAGGAATACGAATCCTTAGGGACGTGACAAGAGGTCGCACAAAGTGTAGGATCATGTAGGTACGTCCGGCCGGATCTCTCCAGAGAGTTCCCGTGTACCTGGCCTAACATGCCCACAAACTGAAGAATTTTCGACAGGTCTACAACATTAAGAATCCATATCTCAGAACCGTAGCTTTTTTTAGCTACGAAACTTGCCTCCTGTCTTCCTCAAACATTTTGCTTAAATAATATAACATTTTTAACTCATAACTGATATAGTAATGATTCTATCATATGGACAGATATGTGTAGAAATTAACGAAAGCTGACAGTGTGAGTTTTACATACGCTGGTAGTCGTTAAATTATACATTGATTGACAATAAAATATCTTATGAATAGTATTTTCCAAATTAACTGTGAAAATAAAAATTCCTAGGTTTTCATAGATTTTACCTTATCAGTTATAGGTGAATTTGAAAAAATTATGGAATCCGAATAATTGGACTGTGAATAAGCAGAGATTTTCTGTATCCACTAAATACCATAGTGAATACTATACGTATATTAGATATTTAATATACCATTTCATATTGTTTACATCTTTTGCATTTTTGCGGTTTTATATTGGGTTGGCAACTAAGTGATTGTCAATGCCACCTAATGACAAAATCTATAATCATTTAGTTGCCAACACAATAACACGATCTTAAAAGTGAATTCTCCTTTCATAATTGTTGTGAAAAATGAAATTGTTTCGATAATTGTGAAAAAAGTGATATTGTTTTGTCATTAGGTGGTATTAACAAAATTCGCAATAATTAATTATTTGTTAACCCAATATTTCCCATAGACGCGTAAACACCCTATCGATAATGTCAAATAAAAAAAGACAGAAGCAATGAACATCGTGTTGTTCGATAATAATTATCTAGATTTTCTATTAAACGAATTTCAAGCGTTTCACGATCGATATTAGGACAAAGTAGCTCGTCCAACTTGGACGCTGATAAGATTCGAGGAACGCCAGGCACGCTAGAAAGCGAGTGTGTCGCGATCGTGACGATGACGCTGGAGAATCACCAGGTTAGAACTTCGAAACCGGATCATTATCTTCCACTGATGGCATGCTCACTTTCTCATGCATCCTCGAATGGGATTAATTAACATCTCAGATAAACATCTGAAAGAGAAACCGAGGTCAGTTCGAGCTGTCTTTCGATTTTCGAAACGTCTATTTCCAATGCGATCGTCGTTCTATGCATCAAATACACGCGTGATCGCCGCACATTGCGAAAATAAACTCTCGATATCGTGAAATCGTATCGTTGTTCGATCGGTTATCCAATCCTGCTCGATGTCGAAAACATCATACGATAGAATAATGTTCGAACAATACTCGCTGATCGAATTTATCAGAATTCTGTCTATATCTGTTCTTTGTGCTCGAGGAACAATGAGCTGGCGATAATGGTTACCGATTATAGAGATTCCAAACTCATTGATAAAGGAATACTGGGACAAAGATGATAAAGTAGAGTTCTACTGGAACTCCATATTCGACACAAATTTTATACGACTGATTCAATAACACTTTTCTATACACGTTGTTTCAGATATAGTATGCTCTTAAAATTCATCGTACTTACAATATAACACGTCATGAAGTTCCAAATTTAAAATATTCCTTCGGAAATGTCAGATTTAAACAAAACCCTCTCCAATATCCGTACGATTAAAGATAACAAATATATGTCGGTTGAAAAATATTTAAAAATATATGAATAGGTTAATATCTCCCAAGAAGACGATATTATGCTCAG
This sequence comes from Bombus terrestris, assembly GCF_910591885.1. Taxonomy (NCBI): domain Eukaryota; kingdom Metazoa; phylum Arthropoda; class Insecta; order Hymenoptera; family Apidae; genus Bombus; species Bombus terrestris. The sequence continues at coordinate 3,558,746 of NC_063286.1, forward strand.
GGCCGGAGCAAAGCAAGTTCAACGCGTTCGCCGGAACCCAGCCCCGCGGTCTATGAAAATTACCCAAATAAAAAACACCAATTTTGATTAATTTTTTACAGAATGATGATACCATTAACAGATGCAAGACATTTTTGTAGTAGCGATGATTCGGTTTAAAGGAGTGAGAAAAATCATGAAAGTTCTGTGTAACTTCATAAAGTCCTCATATCCTTGAAACTACTTTATATAAAAGAAATCCAGGCGCTTTCAGAGAAATGTACTTTTTAGAGAAATTAAACTACATCAATAGTTTTTTACAAAAGTCACACATGATTACAGATGTTCTACTTTCATTTAATTTTTTCTCCCTTGAAAGCGAATTATGCATGCGAAAAAATATTACTTGGATTTGTTTAAAAATGCTGCTTATAAAAAATATACAATACGTAGCAGCATTTGTGGATAAATAATTCCTCGTTGTAAAATTTAAGCGTAGAATTTGAATGTGTATTCAGGCCCCTCAAAATTTTTGAACCCGGCCTCGCAAAAGATCACGCCGGCCCTGATTATAACAATTTTTAAAATTCTAATTTTTATATCCAGTGTTTTTCCAATTTTTCCAATCAACTTAAATTCGCTTGTTCCAGTTCGACACTTCTTTCAAACTCCTATTGCCAAATTCAGAATCTGTGAAATATTCAACTTCCAGCAACTTGGATCAATTCATCTTGAATCAATTCAGGTATACCCATCATCCTTTGAAAAGAATGATCGCAAGATAATTCTATTATACTGTGCGATTTTTCCAGCATTCTTCAACAAAACAGATTGCCATTCTTTGAAACCTACACGAATACAACAATATGATTCATGTGATATTCGATGCAGACAAACAGAGGTTAACAACACATTTCTGAAAAACATCGGATTTGGCATACGACAAACTCGCGCCAATGTCAGGTAAGCGTCATCAAACCAGCAAACCAATTCCAAGTTGTCATTCAAATCTTCATTGTAGGTCTTTGTAAGCATCAACGCATATCACGTCAGCCTGCGATCCAAAAAAGGAATCAAAAACAAACAATGAGAAGACGGCTGTGATTCGATTCATATAGCAGCGTGTATCATTGGCATATACAGTTGGACCGAGTTCAGGTATCTTCGCGTTATCTCGGATGCGGGTCTAGGCTGGGTATATCGGTGGAACGCGTCCCGGTATCGGCGATCCCGTTGCCGACTGCGTTGGCTAGTTAGAAGAAAGGGATCCGTGAAAAGGAAGAACGGACTGAATGACACGGTCACCGAAAATGACAGGTACACGACTTGGAAGAGCCGTGGACGTGGGACCGATATCGCAACCGCATCTGACACAAACCTTGGTCAGCCAACTCCGTCTCGTCTTCTTTCTCCGTCCTTTTCTTCCTCCTCTCGTTCTCTCTCGTGTCTGCCTGCCAATATGCCTACCTGTCAACACACGCTGCATTCAATTAACTCGGGGACCAGTTTCACGCCTGTGTAATGACGCGGAAATCAAACTTTACCCACCCCCGTGCCCCTCGCCGACCCTCAAGACGGACGCGATCCTGTAGGACGCCAGGGAACGTCGACCTCGTTCTTGTGAGCAGCTTTCGTTCTGACAGCCACGGGAACATCCTTGAATCGGGCCTCGTGCGTATCTAGCAGCTGAAAAGAAGAGGATTTGAGGAAAAGAGAGTTGGAAAGTAAGAGGATCTGAGAGGAATTAGGATGTTTGTGTTACATACAGTATATGTACACTATAGCGTGGATATCATAACTATTTGTTTTCAGATTATTTGGAGAACAGAGAGGATTTAGTCGGAGGAAAACTCAATTTACATTATGAAATTTGTAGCAAAAGAAGTTTAGGATTATTTGAAGAAGGAAAGAGGATTATTTGGAAAGAAATCTAATCACCACAAGTGATAAGTATATTGCAAATATTCATGCAAAACTTCCTATTTTTGTGAATTCAGTAAAACATGGCACTTACAAGGAAATTGTTTTATCCACTAGATATTACACCTACGTCACGAGTTTTGTACTGTGGATATTCTACACTTGTTTGTATACTACGTACATTCTGTACATTTTTGCACCTTCAAATTTGCCTTAAATGAAGAACAATCGGTAATCTAGTGATGAATCTGTAAACTAAGGTCATTGAAAGGTCACTAAAATTGTTTTATCGTTGGTCTTGGCGTTTGTACATAAGAATTTCATATGATTAATAAACTTAATAGAATGGGACAGTGACAAGGCTGAAATAGAAAAGTAAACAACTCGAGGAAGTCTAATCCTGCAATCCATGCGGCAACCGCGAGCAACACGAAATCAGCAGATCAGCGACGATTACAAGAGGATAGAGATAGCGTTATCTCTTATCTACTAGCAGTCCGGGATCTCAGCATCCGCTATCTATCGATGGAATTAAGAAAGCCTAACCTGGCTAGATTAAATTAAAATCGGACTTTATCGGGGCCACTGCGCATTTCTTCTTATCTCGACGCTGACCGATAATGCGTTTACACCTTAGGAGAATCCGCGATCTCTAATAGGACACTGGTATCTTAGACCGATAGACCGATAGATCGATAAGCTTGTTGCTTTTATTTCGAAACTTTTTCATTTTTACATTTCCTGTATATTGTTTCATAATTTGGCAAACTGTTCTGGGTATATTAAGTATATTTGTGTAATTATAATTAGGTATATTATATATTGTATATTTAATTATTAGACTGTTGTATTAGGTCGTTCGAAAAGTTTCTTTCGCTTTCTAATTTAATTTAATTTTATATTATTTTATCGAATTACGTATAATCCATTTTCTTCTATCAAAATAAGGATCACAACGTTCGACGGATTAGGTTTCATGTTTGTATAAAGATGCGTCGTTGTAAAAGACGTGTCTGTAAAATAAAGAGATTTTTCGAACAACCTAATATTCTAATTATTGAACCGTGCTCGTTTCTACACTTACAGAAAATTTAAGTACATAACAAAATGTAGAAAAATATATTAAATATTCATTAAATGTTACAATACTTGGTAGATGAGACAAATCTCTGCTTATATTCCATTTCTATAAATCATGTTGAAAAATTTCCATAAAACACGGTAATAATTTCAATTAAGTAGATTTGAAGAAAGAAAATGAATTTTTATAACATATGTTGTATAAAATAGTTTCTGATAATTTCTATAAAAGTTAAAAGATCTACCATTTTTTTCTATACTTTGGAATATTTAAAAAATAAATTATGATCATCGTCGACACATCTTTAAAATAAACATGATAGAAAGAAAAAAGATACAGACACGAAAAATAGATTAAAATGTAAGTACAAACAACGGTACTGAAAATTGAACAGGAAGAGCGAGTTGCTGTGTTCGAGGCTTGTTTACGGGCGAATGAAAATTACACGACGGTACCAGCCACCCCTTGGTTCGACGCGTCCATTCATTAACACTTCATATCCCGTTGCGACGTGCTGGTAACGAGCCTGTCATAATTACCGCGCTAACTTTATTACTGCGGATACACGCTCTCCTTGCCCAGGCTATGATACTCGTGCGTCATAGGGCAAATCGAGCGCGCACCCTTCGTTCCACAAGGAAACACGAGCCCCCCGCGGCTCTGAATTTAGAACTCTCAACATATCAAGCGCTGCGTTCTCCTGGATATTTGTGTTTCCTATAAAAGTTCAAGGATATACCATTTTTTATGTATTTTGGAACATTTGAAAAGTAAATCATGATCATATCTTGATGATATCTTTAACACTAGCACCATCACACCAGTCAAATTGACTGGTTTTACAATTTTATTTGAAAATTCCTACTTCATGTTATATTCTTTTCCACATTGATGTAATGACTTTCGCATAACTAAAAGAATAATATAATGAATTTTGTATTGTTTTTTATGTATTCAAACTGAAAATAATTTTGTATCAAGGCTACTTACACCAATACCACTCGAAATGACTGGTACTTGTCAAAGTGTAAAAGGGCGCTGCAATCTGTTTATCGAACCCCATTAACCAGTTCCCTCGTTTTGTACAACTTGCCACACGTTTGTAGATCGCTATATCGTTAGATGCTAACACTGGAAATACCACACCAGTGAAAATGACTGTTTCTACAATTTTATAAATGTGTCAATCCTCGTTTAGGGATGATGGTCCCAGATGGATTAATAATACGAAAAATGTACTACATAACATGGAATTGCTTCTGTAAGAAAATAATAAATCAATAAATATACAAATATTCTATTATTAGGTATTTTTTAAAGACCAGTCATCTTGGCTGGTTTTGGTAGAAATAGCTTCGTCTTAACTATCGGTAGTTCTATTGTTAAAATAAACACGATAGAAAGAAAAAAAGACATAGACACGAAAAATAGATGAAAATTTGTTTGATTTGTCAAACACGATAATTTTCTCCATGATAGCTGTTTTGTTGCGTGGATTCGTCTTACATAGGTTACGAAACATCGTGTACATACAAATACAGAAAGAAAGTAAATTATCTGAAATTAGATGACGAAAAATTTCAATTCTCCGTGATGCTTTCAAAGCACACGATCATTCTAAATAGATCGAGTGACATTTCCAACTTCACCCACATCGATTGTACATAGAATAACGCACACTGGCGCACAAACGTATCCAGCAGCCATCAAAGTCGACACGCGAGAGCGTAACCCGCGCGAAGTCAGCTTTTGCCTGGAAAAAACTGCTTAAGCTGCTATCTTCGATCTGAAAAAGGGCAATTTACGAAACCAAAAGCATTGGACCGCGTGGAAATTGTAATCCGATCGGAATCGTGCCAGCTCGAACATTCGCCACCGTTTGCACGCACCATTCCGCCCACCGATGGCTAATTACATTTATTCAATATTTACGATGATACGATCTAGCGCGTAAAGCCTGCGAGTGAGTCAGGTCAAATGAAAGGGCAGATCGAGCCCAGTGCACAGTCATTCTGCGATCGAAGCTTTCCTTAATGCCGACATGTCCATTTCGCCTTTCCTTTCTACGTCTGGCAACACTGCCTTATTACATTTCCCTATTTAATCATTTTTAGGACTTTTTATTACAGGACTTCTGTAGACTTTTTGGTATTAATTTATAAAAGACAACAAAAAGAACAATAAACAAAAATGAATTGTTTTATAGGTTTTCCTCGTTTCTTCTTCAGTTGCTTCTTTTGAAATTTTTCCTTTTAGAATTAGCAAAGAGATATTGAATTTTTCATGTTACGTACAAAAGTTTACTATGATGAGCTCCATACTGCAGAGAAAATTAACTAATAATTCAATATGTTGTAATACGGTCCATGTTGTATCATTTACACTAGCAATGGCTAATTCACAATTAAAAATTAAATGTTTTTATGGTTCTTAATTATTCTAAATTTATCTATACTACTCTATCTATACTACTATAATCTATACTAATCCATACTAATCTACACTATTCTATATAATTAAGAACCATAAAAAACATTTAATTTTTAATTGTGAATTAGCCATTGTTATTGTAAATAATACAACATGGATCGTTCCAACATATGGAATTATTAATTAATTTTCGCTGTTTGTGTAATTTAGGTGTCCATTCCAAATTTGTCTACTTAGAAAGTGAAAGTTAAATTTCCATTCTAGATGCGCCCTTTTGTTTCATTCTCTTCCCTAAAAATTCTTATGCGATCAGATATTAACTAAACCCCATTTTGCCACTTTTTAATACCAAATACCCGAGTACAATAATAACACTGAATGGTCGAAATGAATCAGATGCACGTAGCATCTGATTTTCAGCAAGAATCTTAAAAACTCAGTGTCGCGTTTCCAACAAGACGTTTCATTTCGAGCGTGACGCCTTTAGAGTCGATCCTCTTGTCAGTCAAACATCCAGTCACAACAATTCAGCGGGTGGTTGCCGATGGACAGACAGCTGTCTATTCAGACACGAAGAACGTTGCCATTCTGCGAGAAGTTTATTTTCATAAAGGCGAGATAACTGGCTATTATTCGGTCGATCGTCTCTATTCTAACCAGCACGAAGGCAAAAGTCAGGAAGCCACGTGAAATAAAAGGAGGAAAGCTTAGCACCGGATGGGCGGAATTTTGACGAGAAGATGATTCCCTCGAGGAACAGAAATCTCGCGCCTCTCCCTGCTCCGCCTGCATCCTCCAAGGAACAAATTTCCATCGAACCCATTTCTTCTTTCGTATTTAATACGCGAATTTCGTCAAAGTGACTATCAACGTTGTTTGTGGATTATTGGACAACATTTCTGAATCTGGAAGCTTCAAATTGTGAATAAAATACAAATTATTGGAATTTGCTTTTGTGATCTAGTTGTTGATCGATGATTGATTAGTGTCACCTTAAGAGGGAACTTTTGTGCCTTGTGTTTTGGTAGAATTCTTATCAGCTGTTAGATAACAGATTCATTTAGTGATGTTAACCAAAGGCTGGTTCTAAGCATCGGGAAGAATAAATTTCAATTATTTAATTCTGAAGTTTCAAAATAGACAGAATATAATAATAATATAATAATAATAATAAGGGCAGATATATAATTGATAGTTTATTGATAATTGAACTTTAAAACTTCCAATAAAATTTTTTCAAGGTTAGGTATCGTTCGTAAATCTTGTGCCACTATTTTCATTGAACTAAATTAAAATTTCAATATACTGGTATCACCTTTAAAAATACGATAATGAATGCGATAATAAACGTACCAATAACAGAACCCAGACGTCCTTGACAAAGTCCATTAATTTTCTCGAATCATTCGGCGCAAATTCGCGTCGATCGTATCTAACGGACACTGTAGACGAAATACGATTTTCCACTTAGAATATTATCCTTTCTGTTCAGTTCTAGCACAATTTTGGTACTCAGCCTCTTCAACAAAATTCTCATTTTGAGTCCGTAAATCGGCAAACGTAACGGTTATCTCAAATCATCGTACTTTCCGAATTCATCGCACAACTTTTTCTATTGTTCAAATCTATAACATCTTCCTTTGACGTTTGAACGTGATGCAGATGTCGTTTTTCCGGAACGATCTCGAAAACTGTCATCGGGGCACAACTCGGCACGGAAATCGAAAATTCAACGCACAAATATCGGATTGCACGAGACACGGGGTGAAATCACGGGGTGCGAATGCCATCGGTCGATCGATCTTCCAGCTCGAATTTTCCATAATTCTGGCCATTTTCGGAATGGCGGCGGCTTTTTGTATGCCGCTCGCACGAAATCGTAGCAGGGACATGGGAAAGCCCGCACAATGGAGTCATCGATCATTCGGTATGAGAGTTGCTCGATTGCTGGTCTAACCGTGCGGCCTCTCGTCGGCCCACGAATGCGAGCGTAATCGAGTGTATTTACCGAATGTTTCGTCGAGTGCACGCGAATCCACGCGTTTCGTGCGCTTCTCTTCCGTTTGTTTCTATTGTTCCACGAAATTCCGAACAATAAGAGAAATCGCGAGTGCGAGCACTTTTATCTGATTGTGGTTGCTTGTGTATTATTTTTTATATAAACTGAAGTTTTAATCGCATACGATTTGTTGTTTAATCTGGACAAAAATTAAATTGTCCGTGATAGGTTTAGGTGTCTTTCTTGTACAAGTTGCTGCATACTATTTTTAATTCTTGTATATTATGGTTCAATTTTTAATTATGAATTAATCGTTTAAACATATTGAAATTAATTTTAGTTGATCGTATAATTTTCTACAAAATGGACATTTTTTAAGAATGTTTTTAATAATCACAGTGTGAAATTGTTAGGTTAGGTGTAGGTTGACACTTGAAAACTAAGATGGCCGGTCTTTATCGATATTCGACTAAGGGACTGATTACGTAAAAATCGATCATTTTCATAACCTCGAATCGAACAGACACAAAGTTATTCCAAACGAGTATTCGAAACTTATTTTCCATTGAGAGGTATATCTTATAGCAAATAAATGTATAGTACAGTAAATAAAGTATCATATATGAAATAAAAAAAAAAGAAAGAAAACAGGTCTCTTATTGTCTTTCTTACAAAAATCTTCTTCCTCGTGAAATTCTGTTATCTGAACCATCTCCAATTGCAGGCAAATTCCATAGAGTAAAAAATGCAGACTTCGAAACAGCAAGTTTGGCGTATCCTGCGAAAGTTCGGCACAGACCAAGTTCAGCATAGTAAGGCGAAGAAGACGAAGCGAGGGAAGAGGACAAGATGTTGTTGGTCGCAGATAAAAGGGAACTGCAGCAAGGCGACTGCGGCTTAGCATGACAATGCAGGTGCCTCATCCCACGTCAAAACGCAGCGTGGCGCCACGACGAGATAGGTACCAGACCGATCGACTGGTTTGTAATTGTTTAAGAGGATTAGCCAGAGTAAAGTTTACGCGTGTCCAAGCTGGAGAGGGAGGAGAAAGAAGCCCAGTCGCTGATATTTATCCGAACATTAGACTCGGCTAAACTCAAATTTACCAGCCTGATCCCGGAAAATAACATTAAAAGTGACTGGAATCGTTTGAACGTCGAATCACACGCCTCATCAACCGACAGTCGCCTCTTTCAGACGAATTCTTGTGGTTCGTCGCTTTGCAGATATCTGAAGAATTTCTATATCGATTCTAACTTCGGAAGAGGTTAGCTTTTTTCTTTTCTTTTTTTGGAGGGGGGGGGGTCATAGTGTACCGGTTTGATTTTAATAACAATTCTTTAGGTATTTAGGAAAGAAGATTCAAGTTCAAGAAGCAGCTGTCGGTTTAATTTCAGTAACAGCCGTTTAAATTACGAAGGACAAAGTTGGACAGTCGAATCTTGATGCAAGACTAGCAAACTTGCAGTTTGCAGCAGAAGAGATTTGCAGTTTTATTATGAGGAGCCATTTTCTTATGAAAATTTCTCAAAATCAATAGGATAAAGGTCAAATCAATTTTATACTACAATATGCTTTAATTTCTAAAAAATGAAACTCTAACTTCAAGTTCGAGAAGCAACGTGTCTGTCTAATTTCAGTAACAGCTGTTTAAATTACGAAGGGCAAAGTTGGAGAGTCAAGTCTTGACGCAAGATTAGCAGACACTACGAAGAAATTTGCGGAGTTTTATCATGAGAAGCCATTTTCTTATGAAAATATTTTAAAATCAATAGGATAGAGGTCAAATCAATTTTATACTACAATATACTTTAATTTCTAAAAAACGAAACTCTAACCTCGAAATTCAACAGAACAAACTCTATGTACCCTAATATTAATAACTTACAAAAACGCGGCATAAAAGATAACGCAAACACATAAACATACGTAAACCTAAAGTGAAAGATACCAAAAAGGACAGCGACAGCTAACATACTGAACCCAATTCGCAGGCAACATTATCATCAAACCCGAATTAACGAATATCGACGTACGAGGAGAGCGAGAGGACCGATGCACGAGGGCGTTCAGGTGAAAAAGATCGGCCGACAGTGAGAATCAGAACTATGAGACGTGAGGGAAGTTCGATCAAGATGAAGATTTCCTGATCTGATGCACGGCACAGAACGGATGTCGCGGGTGGCCGCAGGTGGCGCCCTCGATATAAGCTCTTCTGACTGAACCGCTGATATAGGACCGCTCTCCTAAAACTTTCACGGCGGAATGTGTCATCCTGTCACTGAACCCACATGGGGTAAGAGACGTCCCATGGGCCCGTCAACCGCGTCCCTCCAACTCCTATACCTTTCTCCGTCTTTTTCTCTCGCTTCCTCCGAATCTACTTCATCCAAGTTAAACGTTGTTTCGTACACTGTTATTACGTAACTTTGTGGGAACTTCATTGCCAACGATCACATTTATATCTGCTATTTGTAGCTATTAATCCACTGAAATGCACAGTCGTCTAGCAGGCATATCGTCTAACATCCAAGGGATGTTAAGGATAGAACCGAATTTTAACACTCTGACTGCCACGTGGGTCATATATGACCCGCCACGGTTTCTCCTGCGACGCCACTGTGGTCATTGGTGACCGGAGTGCTTCAACTTCTTACAATTGTAAAAATTGTATGAAAATTGACAGTTAGGGCATTTTAGGGTACGCTTGCCCTTCTTTCTTCTGCGTTTCGCGTCGCAATCTTTGTCGAATAAGTATATTTAACGGCTCTGGTGAATGGCACTGTGTAAGGTGCGTTGCGAATGCCATTCTAAAAGCTGATATCTTGGTTTTTGTTGCTTGTTTATAGAGTATCATCGCGTTTGAAATTGATGTATTTAACAATAACTCTAAAGCTAATTTTATATACCATTTGAGGGTTCTATGTGTTGTAGAATATGCTATTGTAGTATCGGAAAAAGGATAGGATTAGGATAATTTAGATTTGTAAAATTCTCCTAATACTATCTATTTAAGATAAATAAAAATAACAGAGATTAATTAGACAGAGAACGATAAATGTTCAACTTGAACTAAAACACAAAAGTCTTATTCCACTCGAATCACTCTCACAACTCTATAACTCTAACAACTCGATCTCTCTACAACGCTAGCAACTCTACAACTCTAGTCTTCGGCTTTTGCACTCGCACGCTCTCGCTTCTCAACTCACACTATGCGCCTTTTGCATTCGTTCTCGCCGGCGTCTCAACTAACACTGTCTTTAGCATCTCTTTGTCTTCTCCCGTCCTATCGGACACGTGTCCCGAAAACGCCCGTGCCAGGGTCACGCAGGCCTTTTCCTCGAAACTGTTCACTTGAAAGGACCGACGACACATTGATGTACCCGACGATGCCGCGGCTCTCGCGACATTGTATACGGTTCGGCCGATATCTTAGGCCTTCTGTCCACGATACTACACTATTATTTGATCTGATAAATCTACAGCACATTTTCCTCTGTTGGTAATCTACCATTGGTTTATCGCAAACATAATTTTTTTTCCGGACCTCTACCATTTCAGCCGAATGTTTCGTCGAGATCATAAAAATAATCGTAATACCGTTTACTAGTATCTTCTACACGATTCAACGATATATTCTGCACGTTTTGCTTGCGACGAAACAACGAATGCGAATGTTTTGTTGAAATAAAAGAAGCCTTGTTATAATACGTTGCTATGAACTGTTAGCAAGGCGCCACGGTGATTACCCGTGACGACCAATAAGATAAACTGTCCATTGGCGAAGAATGTTGTCTTACATCATTAATTTATTATTATTTTGCTATTATATGTTTTGAATAATAAAAATACTTCCTCAACGAAACATGTGTTAAAAGAAAGTCCGCTCAGAAATGAAAATTTATAAAATTTCTGAACATATCAAGGAATACTAATATTAGACATTATATTACATAATATAATATTTAGACATTTGATATGGAACAATTAGTAATGAGTTAAGTGTTGAAGTACCAGACAAAGCAAAGTTATTTTGTAATAAACATTCTTAAAATCTGTGAATACACATACATTCATATACACAGAGAAAAAACGTAAATGTGTTGTAGGATGACTAGGAAAGAAAGCTGAGTTTGTGATGGGAATATTTAGACGTTTGATATGTAACAATTAATACAACAATGAGTTAAGGTTTGAAAAACAAAACAATGCAAAGCAGAAAGCAGAGTTATTTTGTAATAAATATTCGTGAAATCTGTGAATACACATACATTCATACACACAGAGAAAAAACGTAAATGTTTTGTAGGATGACTAGGAAAGAAAGCTGAGTTTGTGATGGGAATATTTAGACGTTTGATATGGAACAATTAGTACAACAATGAGTTAAGGTTTGAAAGACAAAACAATGCAAAGCAGAAAGCAGAGTTATTTTGTAATAAACATTCTTAAAATCTGTGAATACACATACATTCATACACACAGAGAAAAAACGTAAATGTGTTGTAGAATGATTGAGGTCACTCGCTTAAAATAAATTCATATTTGAACAGTATCTTTGTTTTGGTAAGAATCCCCTGGACAACAAAGCGATTGAAAAGTTGCTGTAGCTCCTAAGCAAAGATTAATTAATTAAGTAGACGTTGCAAAACGTAGAATACTAACCCGATTCCGCTTGGAAATCGGAGCAAGCTCGGTGGAACCCGGTTAGGATGGTTCTCCGTGTAGCTTTCACGACGTAGATCTAGCGGTTCCTAATTAACCCATCAGGACGTCAGGCGTTAATGAAAGCGCAGGAGACAGTGTGCCCTGTCAGGGACAGGTGAGACACGCGTGTGTACACAGAAGAGCGACCAGTCGCGTTAAGGCAAAAAAAAAGGCTTAAGAGGGGGGAAAGAGAAACGAAAAGAACTCGCGGAAGAAAGGAAAAAAGAAGGAGCGATGCTGGGTCGGAGCTTGGAAGGGAACACCAACTAGGAGGCGAGACCCCGGCTATCCTGGAAGGTGGGCACCGAGATATAATACTCGACTACCTCTACCAGCCGCGATAAGTGTCAACTGCAGCGTGCCAGATAAAAAGAACGTAGGAAAAATAAAATTTAGCTCGGTGATCCATCATGAGGCTACGGACGCCGGACGCGCAGGCTCGTTCAGGATTGGCTGACTCCTCCCAAAGACGCTCACGTGACCTGCGTCGTGAACACGCCCAGTTTTGAAAAGGCAGCACCCTGACTATACCTTGATGTACGTACCGCGACTCGTTTGCCGGAGAACCAAAGGGGAGGGAGGAAGAGAGAGACAGAAAGGGAGAGGGAGACAGAGAGAGTAAGAGAGAGAGAAAGAGAAAAGAAGCCTAGGGTGGAAGAGAGATGCGAGAACTGGACACACCAGACCCTTGTGCCTCGCAATCTCACCTGCGTGCAGCGTTCGACCGTGCCGCCTTCCGCCAGACCAGTCCACCTAGCCAGTCCACTTCAGCGACTCTCGCCGATCGGATCGACGTCTACGCGTTCGCTGTTTGTCCGCTTACTTGCGCCAGCGACGACGCAGTACCGCGTGCTCTGGCGGATTCCGGCAATCTGCCTCGGGATTTCTCGCGTATTCGCGATTTTCTAGATATTTCCATCTATTGCGTCCGACTTGTTGACGTTGATCAGGGTTTGAACCACACCGAGGATGTTAAAGTAAAGGAAGGAAGTTATGATGAAGTTGACTAACGTCTGAAAGCAAGTGAAACACCGTCAGAAGGAATATCGTACGCTTGGACTGTTGGTAAAAAAGTGTGTCAACTAGTGATATTTCTGTGTTATAATCACAGCAAGCTCTTAAGTTAAAGCCTTCCATTCATTACACAATTATCAAGCATCGTGGATACAGAAAAGTGTAGATAAAAGTCAACGTGGTAGCCGTTGGTCGAGATGTAAGCTAATCGCTGGAACGCTCCTTTCTCCGCAAATTGCTCTCTCCCTTCCTCAGTGAAAGAGTGCGCGCACCGAAGGACACGCTGGTAGCCCGGCAGCAGGTGGCCAATTGATGTATTCGCCTCCACGCCACGAGGATGATGATGATGGACATGGGCATGTACGGAACTTACGGCAAGCCTGACTCATACCCCAACTACGTGTGCACGGGTCAAGGAAATCATCATCATCATCAACCCGTGTCCGTCGGGGGACACGTGCCTGTGCCAGCTTCGCCGGAACTCGCTCCAGCGCATTACTTCCCTCAGACCGCGGTTTCACCTTACTCGTCCTCTTCCTCGGAGAGTTTCCTGGCGTCAGAGTCCGCCACATCTTCCGGCACGCCTCCACAGGGCTTCTACTCGCCGTCGGCGGGTGTTCTGCACGAGGATGGTTCCACGACCGCGATAATCTCCTCGGAGAACGGTCTGAGTTACACTAATTTGGATTACGCTTCCTCGTCGTCATCGTACGGCCAGCAGCATCAGCACGCGAACGGCTCCCATGGATCGGTAGATCCTCACCAGAGTTACCACGTTCAGCAAGCGGCGTACAGAGACGACCATCATCATCATCACCATCCAGCTTCTTCCTCGGGCAACGGTCTTCATCAAGGTCCCATGATGACCGCTGGCCACTCGAGAACGGAGCATGACCAACAACTGCACCATCAGTCTTCTAGTCATCACCATCATCACCACCATCATCATCACGAACCTGACTATCAGCTCGCTGGTACCACCAACTATCTACATCAGCTGCCCACCAGTGAAGACTCGCTTCACTATCATTCGCAAATCCGACAAAACGACTACAGTGGACATTCCGCTGGCCACTACAAAGAGGAAAATCCGGATCCATCGTGTTATCACGTGCTGCAACAGTCGGGCCATCCTCAACACCCGCACCAACATAGTCACGGACATCATCATCAACAGCATCCCCATAGTCACCATCCTCCGCAGCAGCAACAGCCGCAACAGCCACACGTACCCACTTACAAATGGATGCAAGTGAAGAGGAACGTGCCCAAACCAGCTGGTACGTATTTAGATATTCGATGATTTGGGAGGAGGTTTGACTGGCGTGAAATTACTGGTCCGTGGGGCGATCCGGAGGCAGCTCGTTATTCAGCTTCTGTTTATCCAACGAGATGACTATTTTAAGTTTCACTAGTGGGAGAATCGTGCCTGTCCACTCTCTTGATTCCTATCTCATGGAAAATTAATGGTCAATCGGGAAGACGGTCCGATAGAGTTACCTTTGGAGGCGAGGTATCTCTCACGATGGTTTCATTCGAGTTATCGTTGATTAATGCGGATGAAAAGTAGGTTCAGGTGCCTTTTCGATATTCGATGCGTTTGATCTACGTACTTTGTCGACTTTAGTCATAAAGTCGTATATGGTTTGCAAATAGAGGTTATTTTCACTTGGAAGAATGGTACTGGAAATTTCAATTCTTTGTAAAATCCAGGAAGAAGAATTGTCGTATTTAAACCTTTGGGTGATATGGACACAATTTACGAAATTTTAAAAGGTAGACAAAATTGTTTGTAATTTTACAAAAATATAATGTCTAGAAAAAATACTGGCATTGTACGCACCAAGTAATTAAGTCCACATATATCAAATTATCATTTAACAGTGATTTTACACGAGTACAAAAATGTACCGTAAAAGTGAAATATATAGAACGTTGAAAAATGAGGATATTTGGCTGTACTTTTTGTAGCCGTTGTGTGTTCCTATCGTTCACATCCGACGTATTAAGAACACGCAGCATTGAGGTTAGGTGTTAAAAAGAAAAAACAGGGAAATAGGTATTTTCCTTTCCACAAACTTCTCCATCGCTGCTTTCCACGTTACTCACCCCGAGTTCTTGGAACAACAATTTGTAACGTTTAAGTGTCGCGACACGACCCAATTGTCGCTCGTTGACGACACTTTACACAAGTTCGTGCATCTCGAATGGCCGTCGCTGGTGAAACCGTGACGCGGTCCATTCGAAGCATCGAAGTCGAGAGGTTTTTCGCCTGGGTGGTGAATTCAATTAAGATTGACGGACAACTAAAATGTGACGTACTTGTTGGCCGACGACCTAGTGCCTTTCAAACGCAAACTATACGTAACGAGATTAATAAAACGTGACACGTAATTCCGGTTCGACAGACATCATTAATCTTGCACATGCTTCTCAGCCGATCGCGATTAGCCACATTCCTGTCTTCGCGGAGCTAGCTATCATTATTATTCTTCAATTTATCATTACGATTAATTAAAACTGAATGATTGGGTACACAGAATTTACCAAATATCGGGTTGTTCGAAAAATGTCTTTATTAAAAATTTCCATTATGAAACTGTAATAAAATATTACCTTCGTTGAATATTAAAGCAAATTACCGAGAAACATAAAAGAGTCATTGATACGAGAAATAGAAATTCGTAGAGAAAAAGAAGAATTTTTTCAGTCAGCTGGAACATTCGCTTCTATATTTCTCATTGGTTAAATGTATTGGCAACTAAGTGATTACGGATTTCGTCATTAGGTGATAATGGCAAAATCTGCAATCACTTAGTTGCCAACCTAAAAGTAAAATCTCATTATTATTTGTTGTGGTTTCTATAAAACTTATTCGAAAGACATAGATTAAATGGTTTAAAAGTTTGTAAAAGCTATTTGGAGAAATTCACTGTCAAAAGGGACGAAAGATTTTTTCAAGAGAGGATTCGTGAAATTGCAGATGGCAGGAGATCTAATTCTAATTAGACGTTTCATAACTCTCGCTACAAACTTCCCGAACAAGCTAATATTTTTCAACTCGAAATTGGCCTTATTTCATACAATCGAATGAATCAAATACCAAACGCTTCAACGATGATTTGCAACATCGTAAAATCAAGATGTAGATATCGATTTCTACGTGACAAATTAAGAAGCACTGCTGATAATTACCAAGCCATGGTAACTAACTATAATTATCTCGAATTACCGAAAATAAGCAAAGAATGTTATGTTAGACGAAACGTCGAAGTATAAGAAACACGAAGTGTTTAATGCTTCTGTAGAAAGAAGACATCCACGCGGTTATTCGTGAGCCAGGTAGAAATCAAAATTCGATACGGCAAATGATAAGAGGGCTTACCGAGATAGAACGAAAATTTATCGGTATTTATACTGTCCTCGGCTGAGTTATTTAGCCGCTGTTTACGCCCGTGCGACAGTCGTAAACGAGCTTGATAAGATTATGCACACGAATGCAACGCGTAACAGAAGATACCCCAAGCTTTTACGAGAATATCGTAGCTCCACGACCATAAATCTACCACTTGCGAATCGCTCGTCGGCTATCTTTCTTCCCTACAAACTACTCTCCATTACTTCGCCACGATAGATCTCTGATGCTTTGATTCGTGGCGTCAAGCATTTGAACAAGTTATCATCGGAGTTATGACGTTAAAACTATGTTCTAATATTGGGTTGGCAATTAAGTGATTGCGGATTTTGTCATTACGTGGTATTGGCTGACGTAGAATGGTTGAATTCAATTTTTCTAATAATTGAACCTTTTAAATTTCGACATTTTCTGATATTTCTTGGCATTCAGAGAATTTTGTATCTCGATAGCAGAAATTTTTGCAGCATCTGAAGAAACTTCAAGATCATTGACAAGTTATCATCGGAGCTATGGCGTTAAAACTGTGTTCTAATATTGGGTTGGCAACTAAGTGATTGCAGATTTTGCCAATACCACGTAATGACAACATCCGCAATTAATTAATTGCCAACCCAACAGTTGGTCAATTTTTCTGATAATTGTACCTTTTGAATTTCGACATTTTCTGATATTTCTTGGCATTTAGAGGATTTTGTATCTCAATAGCAGAAACTTTTGCAGCATCTGAAGGATCTTCAAGATCATTGACACGCTATGTAGGGGCATTGGCATTTCGAAAATGTAAATTTAGAACACTTGGAAGATTTGCAAAATGATCGTCGCGCTATGTGCGACGGTGATATCTGAAAAATCTGAAATCCCATATACTTGGAAAATATTCGGAATGATTGTCGTGTTACGTAACATACAATACTTGGAAGGTGTAAATTTCTTATTGAAAGCTAATAATAAATTGTTACCTGTTTCTTGTTTGAAAATTGATTGCTACTTTGTCTTATTCCTTTACATGGAACTTTAGATTCTTTAGAAAATTGTAATGGCTATTTATCATTTCCTGAGTATTTTCTCGTTTTCCTTTTACAACATAAACGATCCTACAACGGCGTGTTTATACACGGAAAAAGATATTTCGTGCATACCAAACGCGATTTATCACGCACGCTGGGTTCGATAATGATCACGATAGATATTGAAAAGCCCTGATAAGATTCGCGCTTAAGAACGAAATTCTTGCACTCGAGTTATCTGATCATTTCGAAAGAAACGACGCGGCGATAACAGGTATCGCGCCTGTAAAGCTTTAATTAAAAAGCGATATATTTTCGTAGCGCGTACGATCGTTTTGAGGTAAAAAGAAAAAAAAAAAGAAAATAATGCTAACAATCCATTGAAATGATGAAACGCTTAAAAAAAGGGAAAAAGAAAGGAAGGAAGGAAGAAAAAAAATGAAAAATCATATAAAATGCTAATAATACAGAACTGAACGCGATAACGTAAAGATTGCACGAAAGACACGGTAATCACATTACGCAAAACGGCAATTGAATGTGACGGACGAACAATTTATCTCGGATAGATCGAGTGAAAAGTACCGAGTGGTTAAACGCCTAACGATTTGCATAAGTGCGTGTAATTATAAACGTGGAAACGAAAATAGGGGAGAAAAAAAAACACCAGGCGATTTCATCGAGCGCAGGACTCAGGTCGTGGCTAGTTCAGTTGTCAAACTGTTAAAAACTTCATGAATAAGCAACGCGCAACAACGCCTGTTATCGAGCAAAGATCAGTCGAATTCCGGCGATTTAAAGTCGATTTCCCCGCCCCATTCAACCAGCCGTATACGCAGAAAGGTATTTTCCATCAGACATTGCACCAGTTTCGGTATTACATAAACGAGAATATATGGAAGAAGGAATTTCAATTTTAACGACTAGCAGCTAATCGACCAATGAATAGGTACCAGGGAATAATCTAACGTGACTAGTTCGATTACTTGTTTTTTTTAGAAAATCAAGACATAAAAGTGATTAATAACAGGTAGTTAGAGGCATTGGAATAGAATTCGAAGGAAAATTACATTATGTAGTTTTCAGATGTTAAATCGATATTCGATGATAATATCGTTCTTGTTTTCAATAATTATCGTACTGTTTTCTCATTCACTCGGAGATTTAAATCAGCTGATTTGATTCTTTGTAACAATACTTAATCGCCTAATTGTTTCTTCCACTTTGTTATATACTAAGTTAACCTATCAACAACTCTTATTTTGTTTTAAATAAAGGAAAGGAATAATGCAATATCTTAGAAAGAAAATTGTAACAAATAAAAACTTCAAAGAGGATATTTCTTTTTGTTGTTAAGTCTTTATTCAGACTTAGAATCACAATAACTATTATTTTATTCTATGGATAAATCTATCACACCGTTCTGAACCAGAAAAACCTTTATTGCACATTCTTACATGGACTAGGGATAAAAAACAAAGAACGACTTAAACCTATCGATTAAATCTATCGATTGTAACTAGAACTATCCTCTAGTTACTATTTCTTGTAACCAACGCATCTACATATGGATGGCGAGCACGAACTCACGTTTTCATTTTCAACACTTCTCATAGAAAGAAAACTAAAAAGAAAACATTCCACTGACCTCACAAATGAAATAAAATAGTCAAATTCGAAGATGGTATCCTGCTGGGGGTAGCATCTACATGTTATTTAACAACTGACTTAGAAAAATTTACCAAATGTCCAACTGGACAAATTTTCGTGCCAGGTACGCTTCCCCTTCTTCTTCTACATTTCGTGTCGCAATCTTTATCGAATAAGTATATTTCACGGGTCTGGTGAATGGCACTGTGTAAGGTGCATTGCGAGTGTCATACTAAAAGCTGATAGCTTGGTTTTTGTTTTTGTTGCTTGTTTATAGAGTATTATCGCGTTTGAAATTGATGTATTTAACAATAACTCTAAAGCTAATTTTATATACAACTTAAGGGTTCTTCTATGTGCTGTAAAATATGCTACCATTTGATCTGATAAATCTACAGCACATTTTCCTCTGTTGGTAATCTACCACTACCATTGGTTTATCGCAAACATAATTTTTTTTCCGGACCTCTACCATTTCAGTCGAATGTTTCGTCGAGATCATAAAAATAATCGTAATACTGTTTACTAATATCTTCTATACGTTTCAACAGTATATTCTGCGCGTTTTGTTTGCGACGAAACAACGAATGCGAATGATTTGTTGAAATAAACGAAGCCTTGTTATAATATGCCGCTATCAACTGTTAGCAAGGCGCCACGGTGATTACCCGTGACGACCAATAAGATAAACGGTGCATTGGGGAAGAACGTTGTCTTACATCATCAATTTATTATTATTTTGCCATTATATGCTTTAAATAAAAATATTCCCGTGGCGTCCTCAGCGAAACATGTGATTTGGACGTGGCAGTCAAAGTGTTAAACAACAATATATACTCAGCATCAATTTTCCCTGCTATATACATTAATATAATATTTTCTTTATTGTAACAAATAATAAATTCCAATGCCTAGTAACGAAATACTTTATACTCTTATAATTGAGAAATTATCTAAGAAAAAGTCCTACTTATATAAATTTCAATAAATAGCTACATAGATATATATATTTTCTAATCAAATAGTTAAATTATTATACAAATTTGTATTCATTTTATAAATATGAAGAGAACATCTTTAAGAGTCATTACACTTATCAATTGAAAGGTATCTAACATTAAAATCCCAGATTAATTAATATTTCAAACACAACTTAGATATATACATTTTCTAATAATGTAATAGTTGAATTATTATACAAATTTGTATTCATTTTATAGACATAAAAAGAACATCTTTAAGAGTCATTACACTTATCAATTGAAAAGTATCTAATATTAAAAACCCAGAATAATTAATATTTCAAATACAACTTAGATATATACATTTTCTAATAATGTAATAGTTGAATTATTATACAAATTTGTATTCATTTTATAAACATAAAAAGAACATCTTTAAGAATTATTACACTTATCAATTGAAAGGTATCTAATATTAAAAACGCGGATTAATTAATACTTCAAACGCAATTTACTCAATTCACGAAAAAAGTCTTTCAATTATTTATTATGCAGAAAAACGATCCTGTCAGCCATCCTTAACATCCTAAATCCGTCTTCGAGGAATTACTTTACCCTGAACGGAGACATTGCGGAAACGATTTAAAAATTGAAATCAAGGTGTCGTAAAAATGCGATAAGAAGGTAGTAGGAGGCTCGAGGCGTTCCCCTCTCTGATAATTTGCTTAACAGCGAACAGGGTTGCAGGCAATCGCTGGGTTCGAGCAGCTAAGCCTAGCCCGTTGAATGGAGCTTGTCAGGATTACCAGCGTTTCGCTTAATAGCTCATTATAATCGAATTAATAACGCCAGCCGAGAAGTCACTGGGGGTGACGCTTATTACACCGGGACATGCAAACGAAACGTTGAGCTGCCCTCGCCGCGCTCGCCCCTTTACCCTTCGCCGCCACGAGCTTCCGGTCCCGCGTTCCTTATCCGCGATTTCCACGCGGCAATAGAATCTAACGATCTCCGGCCAAAGGTTTTAGATTAAGGAACCGTGACTACCATCGACGTTATCGATACAACGTTATCCCACCTGATACCATTCGAAAAACATTACATATCTTTTTATCTTTCTACTTATTTTACTGAATTCTCTCCAGCGACTGGTATTTTCAAGCACATTGTGTTTTTATGTAAAGTAGCTCAGAAGCTCCTTTGTTGAGTTCCACTTGACATTCTTTCAGTCCCAGCTTTTTTTGTGAAACGTGTGAAGGAAAAGCAGGATCCTGGAAATTGTTTCAAGATATATCATACACTTAAAAATTAGAAAATACAACGATAGTGTGAATGGTATTTAAGTGAGTTTGTTACTTCCTTTATTTATTTAAATTGTCTTATCTTTTAGTTAAAGTAAATTTCAAATAGAACACTTAAAAGTGTTGGGAGCTGCTGGTAACGAAATTGAAATAAAATTCGCAGTGCAGAAGGTTAATACGCTCGATGTTGTGTATGTTTAAGGTTATGTTTTGACAAATTATTGTATATTGTATGTATTATAGACTTACCTTGCAAGAATGTTCGATATGTTACTTGACACCCTGTATAATTAATTCAACGACAAATGGATTTGTTTTTAGTGAAACTCTTTCTGGTGTATATCTGCATTATGTTGTCTTTGGAAAAACACAGGAAATGTGATTCTATACTCAGCAATTGATAAGAAAAATTTGTCCCACAATCCTGAAACATTACATAACAAGCATAACAAACAAACAACAGAAGACAAAGCTTCTGAAGCTCATTGGTTTTATAACATTTTATATTTTGAATAAAAGAATTAAAAGATTTTTATGCAAATAAAAAACGATATAGAAAATTAGAAAATCTTTTAACAAATATTACTATCAATCTGCGTTCGTCAAATATATCCAACGGATGTAACGCAATTCCAGAGGAGAGGCAGCTTCTCAACCAAAATAACGAGATGGGCGGAGCAGAATGGGGGGGAGGGGGTTTCAAGAGATTTTGGTTGGTGAAGTTTTTTGGTTGGCCAACAGAGCACAATAGCTGTGCTTTTTCCCTCGATGCTTCCATAATGCGTTCCGGGGGTCCATGGAATCTCTATGGGGACGCCCGGTGTGGACCACCACCCTTCTTCATGAGAAAAGCAGGAGAAAAAGGCCAACAGAAAAGGGAGAAAGAGAGAAGAAACAAGCGTCACAGGGCTGTCAGCTCTCCCGATTTATCATACACCACTCGATTTCTTCTCTCTTGTAATCAATAGCAGGATTGGCCAACACGCTGGAGGAAAAAACGACGGAACAAATAAGCAAGCCCCTGCACGAGACAGTAGTAATTCCCTGCATTCGTGCTGGTTTTAGAAACTAACACGTTACCTCGTCATGTATGTATATGTATTCACTTTTTTCCTCCTCTAATAACAGAGGATGCTTGAATAGGTAGAATTATTGGAATTTTTCTGCAATCACCGCTTTTTATTAAAAGGAACTTGTTTGGTAACAGAATATAATTTTCTAGATAACCTCAGGTTATAAAAGCGACATAGATTCAACGGTAAGAATTTCTTTACAACTTATTTCATAAGAAACAGAAATAGATGGAACTATTGGAATTTCTCTAGAATCACTATTTTATACTACAGGAATCTTCTTTAACAACAGAATACATATGTATATATGATCTTTTGATAATTACCTCATCTCACAGAATTGTCATGGGTTCTATTAAGTTGGCAACAAAGTGATTGCGGATTTTGTCATTAGGTGGTAATGCTTCACTTAGCAATCGCTTAGTTGTCAACGCAATGTATCTAGTGAAAATTTCGTTGCGATTTAAGTCATAGAAAAGTAATGAAACCGTAGATATGAACAAATCTTGAAAAATCGGGAAAATAAGAACAAATAACTAAAGAAGAAAGTTGAGATCATCTAAGGTTAGGACTTTTAAAAATTAGACAAAGTAATCGAATCGTATTGTAAATAAGAAATCGGACGTACCACAAAGTCTATTACAATAAAATGAAGTCTGAATAATGCCCCGAAATATTACAAATTAGGTAATTTAGCATAAATCAGGGCTAATGCAAAAAAGTGTAGAAGCGATTGTAAGGAATCGTTGCTAGTCGAATTGGTTGCCGTGTTTTCGTCATTTCGCCAGTTTTACGGCACATTTCGCGTTACTTACGAAGAGAGTAGGCGGCCAGTTTCATTGCACGCTTTCGTTCGTCCACGAACGTCAGCCCTTTACGTTCCACCGTATATACACACCAGCTTTCTTGTGCTGCTGCTTTACGACGTCACGTCACGTATCGAGCTAACCTTCAAATCGACTTCATCAATCGCAATGCTGCTGACGAGAGCGTGCTAGTAAAAACCTTATCTCAAGAATCGTGTCGTTTATCGAGTAAATTGAACACTTTTTGAATATATTCTAAAACAGATATAGGAAAAACTGAATTTTTATTTTTTCTTCCATATTTTGGATTGTTTTAAAATGCAAATAAATCTATCTATGATTAGTTAAAAGACTTTGTGATTATGAAATTACAATATTAGACATTTTGATTATTAATTCATTGTTACGTTTTAATTCTCCATTATGTTATTTTGTCAAACAATAATGAAGTGGAAATTTACTGACGTGGTAAAAAAGCCAGACTTAACAAATATATGTTAAAATTCTTCATTGTTTGGAGAATCAGAATAAAATACAATATTAATAACTGGACAATGATCTTTTATACTTGTCTATTGACTGTTATCTGCGCTATGTTCAAGGATAATTCCAAAACACTGAACACGAAGCAGTTCTTCCTGAATTTCCTGCGGCTGCGTTTTCCTCGTGGACGTAATAACACACAACTACAGTTACCATAATACTTCAAACAGGTAAGAAAACGAAAAAACCTCTGATCGAGCTAGAGAAATCAGCGTCGTGCGATTTTGCAAAAGGAAAAGCTCATAGAAACAATAACAAATTTTGTAAAAAGTGGGAAGCAAAGAGAATCGCAAAAATACAAATAACACGATCGACGAACGTTTAACATCAGCGAAATCGTCTAACTGGATAAGAAGCAGGAGAAACAAAAGTGGAAAAAGGATGTGAACGAAATAACACGGCACGGATGCAACTGACGTGTTCCTCATGCGCAAAAAGACCAAATTATCGCGAACCTAAACCGTCCGTGATCATAAGCCAGCGATTAGATTGAACAGGAAGAGGATAAGAAAAATGGAAAACGCGAGCGATATAAGTGGAGTGCAAAATAGAAAGGATGAGACGTCGCGCAGTAATACTAAAAGGAAAATTCTTAAAGAAGAACGAGGTGTACCATTAAAACGTGTGTGAAAGTCCACTAAAACAACGAGAGCAGGATGAAATTACTTAAGGAAAGAATATTAAAAAATCTGAAAATTACAACAATAAAAAGCAATTTATAAAAGTAGAAAACACGCCATTCCCAAATACTTACAACAAGGAACACATGAACAATGTTATTTGTTGCAAACTATTCTTATCACATACTGTGTATCTTACATCCTGTTTCACCCATACTACCTTCGCCTTAACTTAATTTTCAGCGAGCAATAAATACCCAAATACTAAACTTACCATAGAAAATTCAACTCTGGATAAAATCAAGAAAGGAAACCAATGAAACTGAATTGCAGTAAAAAGTTATGTAAAACATTTCCAAATATTATAATTATTCTACAAAATTCCTTCTACGAAAGTATAAAAGAAACTAACTGAAACCAAATGGAACTATTAGGTTGGCAACTAAGTGACTGCGGCTTTTGTCAATACCACCGAATGATAAAATCCCCAACCACTTAGTTGCCAACCCAATAAATTGTCTAAAAAGTTGAATAACCTATTCCTCCTCTTGTTTCACCAAACAAAGAAACTTTTAATATTTCCAGCAAAAATTTAGTGCATCGTTCTTTTATTGCCAATGTTAAGAAATATTTAAACAATAGAAAAACACAATTAGATGAAAAATGTGCGCAAGAACGTGGCAGAATTAAAGAAGAGCTTCGAACGCTTCTCTCTTTCTCTGTGACCGGAAAGGCTCAAGTACTTGGTACACGAAGAACGGAAGAAAACAGAACGAAGAAGCAAGAGGTAGGTCGGTCAGTTTGCGAGCGAAGGTAGAGTGGAGCGGCTGACCAAGCAAGCAAGGAAGCAAGCAAGCAAGCAGTCAAGCAGGCAGGGCAGCGTGTTGCGGCGCGGCTGGGGCCGTCGGCGGACGCGTGAGTGAGTGGCCGATATCTCGCGAGGGGATCAGAGGATCGTTCGCGTGTTTCCACCCGGGCTGCCACCCGCCGAACCTGGCAACCCCGGATCCCGCAAGTCCCGCAACAACCCTGGCCGGCTGCCTAAGTAACTGACTCCCCTTTGCTCCCTCGTCACTCGTCCCTTCTCTCTCTCTCCTTCTGTTTCTCTCTTGCTAGCTCGCTCGCGCCAGCGTTGCAACGCGCTGACAATCAACGACCACCCTGTCCACGTGTCTCGCGCAACGGTGATTTTCATTTCCGCGGCACTTCACCGACGATATATCGCGACGACGCGAGCGTGGCTCGAGTGCTGAAAAAACCTCGAGTTCAATGCTGCGACCATGTCGGAGTTTGGGGTTGCGAAAAGGTGTTGCTTTGAGAAGATCGAACGTGTGTGTGTGTGTGTGTGTGTGTATGAGGGATGGAAGTGGAGGTGGTTGATGTCGGACTTGGAAGAAAGGAAAGAAGGTGAATGGAAGGCGAACGTGTTGAGTCTTGTAAAATTAAACTCGGTGTATAGTAGGTGCCTCTCTTTCAAAAATAATTACATTGCTTTGGATTTATGGGTTTGGTTTACGTTGGTGATAAGAAAAAAGGAAATTAATAAGATTCAAAGGCTACTACCATGTTATTATATTTTAATGGCTTCCTACATTTAAATGGTTGAGGTTAACTACAGAGAGATTATATCGGATAAGTAGCAAAATCTTGTAATAATTCATTGTAACGATACGCCCTTCTACACTGCGTTATCTGTTAATGAATTTTTATTTGCAAGACGAACAGATTACAACTCCTATAATTTCGTTTTATTCTTCCAAATTAAAAATCATCTAGAAACTTATAAGTTTCATAGCAATGCCTTCCATTAAAGTTCTTCAAAGAACGGAGACTTCTTCATGCCTTAAATATCTCCATTAATTTTGATAACGATCATTTTGGTTTTTAGAAATTGAAAATGTTCCTTATAGAAATTATTATATCTTTAAATCAGACTTTGTACATCGAACTTGTAACACTTTACCGACTGCTAGCGATTCAACAGCATACGCACGTCCGACCGGCATCTCAGGCGCAGATTCTGCCTGGCGCCAGCTCTGTTTAGGTTTAGACTGTCCAATACCATTCTTTTTGTTCATCGCGAACGGTACGTTTTTCAAATTGGTATGAAACTGTGGCAGCTTACAAAGCAATGCAACTGACGCAACTGAGCAAAGTACCTTCGTTCTAAATAACAAATTACTGCTCAAATAATGAGAAAGATTGTCGGCGATAAAAAGCCGGTTAATAAGCTATCGGTCGGTAAGCGTCGGCGACAAAAAACCGATTAATCGGCAATCGGTCGGTAAAGTGTTAAAAGAATCAGATGTGACGTAATTTAGATCAAAGAAAGTCTAAAGACCTAACAGATACATGTTAAATACAGATATTTGTAATCAATTAATTTATCCTTAAATATATAAAAGTGATTTTACGAGGATTAAATTTAAGAACCAAATGGAACTTTTATTCAGCTAGGATTGCGGTTAAATTAAAGTAATCTTAAAACGATCGGATAAGTGGAACTTACATTTCACCGTGCGACGATAAGCAGCATCATAAATCGATTGGAGAGGAGCAAGAAAGTCTAGGCAACAAGGCCAATAAAAATGTTAATCTTAATACGCGAAATCGACTGACCTCGAGGCCATAAATAAAGCTGACTGCACGCAATCGTTCGGCACTATGGATCATGCCAAGAAATTCAGATTTCGGCCTTAACTAAAAAGCAAACACTTCTTACCAAAAAAGAGAAAGGCAAAAACGGAATTCATTACCATGTCAAGACTTCGCTCGTTAAGTACGTACATATACTATTAGCCTTATTCCAATGATTTAGCCAAGCTTTTTATTTTTACAAAGTAAGGTAATTGTTTATTCAGATCATTGATAGCACACAGTCGATTTTATATAATTGGCCAAGTAGTTTCGATCGAAATCTCATTTGCAAAAGCCCACCGTTTATAGTGACTCAGGACATTGGTTATCGCGATGCTGAAATCAAAGTAGCCATCGTGACACCCGATGACAAGGGGTCGAACAGAAGGAAATTGTGTCAGTAAAATTGTTTTGTTGCTTCTTATATACATCGACAAGATCTAATCGATACATATACTGTATAACAATCTTCGAAAAAACGATTTATCTATTAGCTAATTACAGATCAGAAATTAGTTTCTATACTGTACAAGTTCGTGTAACGATGCTTAGAAAGCCAGTAGTAAACCTTTATTCTTACCGATCCTTAAGAATTCTCTAAATTCCAAACGATCCTATATTTAATCCTAATCGTGTTATTAAGTATTCAATGAAAAAGACATGACTGCCTTCGCTATGAGAGTCATCAAAAATTGAGGAAAACAGAAGATCAATATTCCAACTATCTGTTATCTGTGATCTAGAGTAACGCAGGTTATCGCTCAATCGGTACAATCGTGAGAAAATATTTGCCCGGACAGTTGCAAAGAGAGTACGCGTGCAATAGTTACATTCGTTTGTACGTACCTATGTAAGTAGATTTGCAAGCTCTCATAACAGCACGTGATACAGATAAATGGCGAGATCGGATTTCCTCTTCATTTATATTCTTTAGTTAAATGGTCGGTTTATTAGAAGGATGATACAATTAAAAAGTAATATAATAATATTTAATAATAGTAATAAATAATATAAATTTTGAGATATCTGCGAACAATATGTTGTTAAAGATCCTCGGAATTCAAAGAATATTAACCCTTTACACTGCTATATCGACTGTGACACGACGCCAGTTTTTATCTCAACAGCTCCTTTGTCGATCCCAATTAACAGATTGTAACCTGAAAATTGTTTCAAGATATATCATACACTTAAAAATTACAAAATACAACAATAGTGTGAATAAAATTATATTTAAGTGAATTTCTTTCTTCCTTTATTTATTTAAATTGTCTTATTTTTTGGTTAAAGTAAATTTCAAATAAGACACTTAGAAGCGTTGGCAGCTGCTGGTAACGAAACTGAAATAAAATTCCGAATGCAAAGGGTCAAGGAAATTCACTGATTGTTAAATAGTTACATCGTTAATTTCTTATTTCAAACTTTCCTGAAAAATGTATTCTTTTTAATTATATCATTCTACTAACAAACTGACCATACTGACCACAATATGAATTATTACGGAGATAATCGTTTTGACACGATCACTCTATGAGAAATTCCGGAAGCGAGTGATTCCTTTTTCTATTTAATCAATATCCCGAATGTGGATAGAATCCATAACGTGCCACGTTATGGCTATAAAATACGAATAACAATATATTATAAAATAATGTATAAATACATTAAATCGCACGCACATAAATTTTTATCCGCCGCGAATATGTAAGCTCGTATTTCCCCTTTCAACTCAGTGTACAATAGAACTCCATTTATTGGAACGATTGCGCGATTAATTGAGAAATATTTGGTCAATTAAAAAATAGTACTGGATTGGCAGCTAACCTAACATTACCACCTAATGACAAACTCCGCAATCACTTAATTGCCAACCCAATAAGATGTATTCTTGGATTACTTTCATCATACGAAATAAACGATTTGCTAGAAACAAAATACAGTTGTTGTCGAATTTTCTGATTTTCACTAACGCATAATAACGCAACATAGTGGTATCAATAGTATAAAAAAATCATCTGTGTCATGACTTATTATATTATTGAGTGAGAACTATCTATTGGGTTGGTAACTAGTTAGTTTAGTTAATTTAGTTGCCAACCCAATAGATAGCGAAGAAAGCTGGTGAACTCTTATTACATGAATTTCAGTTATATGCATTGTTTCTCGACGAGTTCAGATGTTTAGATACGCTCGCTATAAAAAGTATTTGCCATTATATTTATTACAGCATTTTGGTACTAATTCTGTACATATATAGTGAATTTTGAATCATTTAATAATATTATAGTACACTATAAAAATTTGATACCATAAAAATGAAACGTATAACCTAATGAAAAATACATTTCGCTGAAGAGGAAGACATACGAATATTTTTTTTAAACCAATAGGAATTTGGTGTTTTAACCAGTGAAATAAAGTGTTGCTGTAGAAGTGCGTATGGAATCGTGACGCGACAAAACTCGTCCACATCAAATCCTAGAGCGATTCTTGAGGAACGTTTGGCGAACGAGCGTTGTTACAAAGCACGCGCACAAACGTAAAACACGATCGCGCTATTGACGTCGTTCAAGCAACAATAACGACTTTACGAGGCTCGTTAAACGTCTCGATATCCCTTATTGCCGTTCAACGAGCTTCGTTACAACCGGCGAACGAACAATTCGCGTTTCGCGAAAGGCTTCTGCGCAGCAGACTCGATATTTATTGGTAAAACGCGACATAACTCTGCAAATTGCTTTTGAAACTTCGGAAAAAATGAACGATGACATTTTACAACGTCCATTATGGACCGAGATAAGGCGGTGAGTATAAACGCGGAATATTTAAAGGTAATAAATTAAACAAGTTATTACGGAATGTCAAACAGCAACAAGATGTTTCGACGATGTATACCGGTTGATGGCTACTATATGCTACTTGTTCCATAATAACACGTTCTAATGGCTTTATTTTTGTTATAAATATTGAAAGAGATTGTTTCCTAAGTTTATGTTTAACGACGAACCTTGGAAAATTACTCGAGGTCCGTGCAGGCTTCAAGCTTGGTCTTTGTAAAGAAACATTCAATTATACAGGGATACGAGTGGAATGTTTGCTTAAAAGAAGAAGTTAGGATGGCGTTGTAGCATGTAATCGGATGTGGAAATCAGATAGTTTCAAATACAGCTGTATCCTGATGAGTGGATCCTTTTTTTTTTTTACCTACGGCCTACCCTGTTCGGATTGCCAGAAACGTAAGCAATACTATCCTAATATGAAACTGATTAAAATACTCGAATTAATGACTGCGAAATGACTAAACCAATTTTAATGTTATCGGTACAGTTGGAATATCGAAACACGCTATTACAGCAAAACGGTCAAATTGCCACGATTAATCTTCTAAGAATTTGAATAATTTATTTCAATGATTATCAACTTTTACTATGTTCAGGTGCAAATTTGAAGCAATATAATTTCCAAATAAATAATATTCTTAACAGATGATATATAACGGAAACTAAAAGTCGATATGAAGTTAATGAACCGCCAATCACCAAGCACAGCCGATCAAAATTTTATCCTCGATTTACAGTGAAATTTTCTCGAAAACAGTAGAAAACCATTGATCGACAACGAAGAAAATCCGAAGAGGAAGGAAACTGGTGCCCTTATCCAGGTCCATCTTTCCGGTAACATAATACCCTATGGCTGCTCGCACGCACACATTTCATCCCCTCTAGTTCCTTTCTACGTCATCTGCGCCCTGCCCCCCTAGCTTTTAGCCTTTGAATAATATTTGAATTGCGTAATGCTCGTCTAACAGGGGCACGTTCTCTACCACAAGGCCAAATGATCCCGTGTGATCAACGGATTAACGTCTTACGATTTTATCGGCACCATTAAAGAAGCTTGTTCGGTGTACCAAATCGTCGTACATATCATCCTGGAATTCATTAAATTTAATTAGGAGAATAGCACGAATTAGAAACAGCCAGAGTACAAAATAGATAAAAATTGATTATCATTAATCGACTTTCTTTTTAGTAACCACGACAAGAAATAATATTTTCTAACCTCTTTCATCCTTTCCCTCGATTGTATATTCGCAATTAATTTTTCTTTACATAATTTAATATTACGATTAGAAGAAAATTTTCTTGAATTTTGTAACTATCTGAAAAACTGAAGACTATCGTGACTAGAGTTCCTGTGTTAAATTTATTATATAGGTATCACAGGATACGATACTTTATGCTATTATAGGTGGCATAATTATTTAACAATTGATATATTATATAGCTACATATTACATAGCAATATTTTCCCTATCGACACGCAGAATCGCAATTCTCCGATTAATAAACGCATCCTCGAAGAACCGGATCGAGAGTAGGAACTCTAGACCAGGTTGATCTTAATGTTTTCGCAAGACTCGATCTCGATTCGTTTTACCTCTGCTGTTTTATTTTCGACTCGATTTTCTTCTTTTTCCCCCTCCTTTCAGAACGAATTATCAACGTGCATATAATGAAACGAACCGATTAAAGCTTGTAATTAACACATTCACTATACATGACCAGTCGACACGTACTTTCAGGATACGTGTATGATAGCAACTTAGATGCGTGATACAAACCGAATGTCCATTTCTATCGGATATACAATAACGCACATAATTATTCCTAGCACTTGAATAAGCAATGAATATTTAACTTTAAGAAACTAAACTTTTTGTGTAACCAATACAATCATAATAATCATATTTTTACTCGTGATATTTCAAAATGTTTCGTGTAACATGTATAATATAATACATTATATATACATATAACAATACTTCCACGTGAACCACTGTATACATAGTGTGATAGATGTAATAGATGTTCGAATGATTATAATTTATGTACATATAAAGATTAACTGGATAGATACAGGTGTGGCGCAGAACTATTTGTTAACAAGGCAATTTATATGTAACAAAAATCTGATTCACAGTGAACGGGTTAAAACCATGCAACATCTCTATATTCTATAAAAGCTTCATTTAATTCCTACATCCTTACTCTACACATTCTTCCACCGACCTTAGAAAAATATAATATTGGGTTGGCAAGTGGTTGCGGATTTTGCCATTAGATGGCATTGACAAAATCCGCAATTACTTAGTTGCCAATTGAATAAATTGCAAACAGCAATCGAACGACACCTTAATGACGGAAACATCTTTTTGAACAGTTCTTGGATAATTTTGAATAGTAATAGACCTGGAAACACCTAGTCAGAACAACGTTTCTACTCACGAATAACCGGGGAGGTCGGAGGAGAGGCTAAATAACTGGAATTACGGTTGCATAGACGGTACAAAGATCGTTCACGTGAACGATATTCGGCCAGTGTTTCCTGCACTGTTCCATTTGCTTTTATCCACTGGCATTATCCAACCTTCCCTGCCCGCCCCTCGCACTCTCTCTAATTTCCTCGCCCTCTCGTCGGGTCGCTCGTTTTCACTCGCAGGCGCCACGTAAAATAATAATATTAAGCCAGGTGAGATTTAATCGGGGGCCTTTGAACGAAGCCTGACTGGCATGCATGCTTCGAAACCGCGGCCACGCTGCTGTTTCCCTGTGTTTTACCTCGTGTATACGTGTTTCGCATGTGTGACGACAGGCTCGCGCGAGCGTGCGAGAATTACATTCATGTTCGAGCTTAAGTGCACTTGGTCGACTGACGTTGCGCCACCCGAGGGATATAATAATTCGTCGTTCTTCTACTAGCAACTTTCGCTGGGAACCATGACCACGCCGGACATTATTGACGAGAGAAATTTTTATCTGAAAGAAATTTTATCATGAGGAAATTTTACGCGAAAAGTATTTCATTTAAAGGAAACTATCGAAGTGAAATTTTGGACAAACTCTATGGATAATTGTAAGGCATTTTATGATCGAGGAGTATGGACTTAAATCTCTGAAGAATTTTCTGCGATCTCACTGAAACATACATAATATATATATATATATACGAGTAGGATAGGTAACCTTATGATTTTTCTAGTAATTTATATTTAATAATACTTTACCTGAAAAATGGAAACTAAATTTTGCTTATTCGATTGGACACGTGATCTGTGTTATGAATGTGGCTCGGTGTTATAAAGAGTTAACAGAAAGTTAAGAGGTTAAGATAACTCCTGAATATAATTTATGGTTCCCTTGGGCTATGGCCAATTATAATCCTTAACCGATGCCAATTTATCTATTCTTTAACCTGTGCTGCCCCCTGTGCCTTGTTCTCTTCTCATTTGCTATCACTTCAGCAATATAATTTTTAATTAATCTTAGCATTATTTAAAAACTACCTGACAGTCTAATTGACTCGAACGATCATTATATATATACTATACTATTATATACATATACTAATATAATAGTCCAATTTCTTACACACAATGTTTGAAATTTCTTTCCAAGAGCAAATCTGCATTCCCGATCTTCCAACCGTAATAACAGTTTCGTCCGTCTGAAAATTAACAAAAACATTCCTCCGTTAAAATAATGTTACCGGATGAAAAACGGCAAAGAAGTACTATGTATATTACTTGAGGAGGTAACACGATCGCAACATCTAATAATTGCACTACTAAACAGTGCTAGTAATTTTAATCGATACTAATATTAATGTTCGTTGCAGAATAAGTAGCAATTGGCAGGATATCGCGCTAACGCTTAATCGAAAGTGATTCCTTCATTCCACCTGAGCGAACGTTTCTCGGGGATTTGCCTTTTCGAGAAATGAAATCAGACGTGGCTACCGACTGCCATTGCAGAGCCGACTGGTACACGATACACTGTAAGCAAGAGTTTTATCGATTGAACGATGGTCAAACAGTAATACGGATTACCAAGAATTCTTGCATCTAGTTGGCAAAGTAACTTCTTGCTGGAAGATCCACCTTTTCTGTTGAAAATGACACGAAGAGACTTCTGTTTTATACAGGGTGTTTCTTTTTTTTTTATCTTTGTTTATTAATTCCAGGTTTTTTACATATTTTTTTTTACATGATTTTTTTTTCCAGAATAAACGCTGAATTCTAATTGTAGGGTGGTACAAGTACAGAAGTACCGATACGCGACGGTACGACGTAGCCATGCATTATTACATTTTTTTTTTTTTTTTTTAAGATTATTATTGTAACTTAAATTTAAGCCGCTGTTGCGCTGTGCTTACGTACGATATTTTAATTTATGTCCTGAAAGCCTGAACGCGAAAACAGGACAGTTCGCTAGCCTATTAGGGAGGGGATGGGAGAGGATGGACTGGGAGGGGAGGGGATACAGGGTGTTTCTACAATCGTAGATATGATTAAAAAAGTGGTAATTCCTAATTCAAAAAGTTAAAATTAGTATACATATACGTGATGAATTTTCAAAGTTATCTTCCTCGAAAAGGAAGCTTCGTATGTAAAAATGTTATTTCATACTCCTCGTTCATACCTTCGCGAAGAATTACTTTGTTCTCTGTTGTACTACGATTGCAGAGACACCTCGCATTTTGTATACAATGACCAGTGTGTACAACGAAAACGAAGCTTTATAATTTCACAAAGAATTAACCTCTTCTCTGTTGTACAACGAGTAGAGGAAACTATCAAAAAGTATCCAAACTGTCTACAAAAATAAGAGATACTACAATTGACGTATTTTCTATGAATATATCATCTTCTTCTATTGATTCAAAAAGTATGTGAACTACAATGTTTAGGATAAGGTTGTCAGCTAGTCTGTTACTTTTATGTCTCTATCTACACCATTCTGTGTCCACATTCTTATGAGATAGTAATATACAAACCCCAAACAACGCAAGAAACGCATAATTCCATTGTCATGAAGATTTCATGTTCTATAAAAATATAATTTTAAAAGATCCAAGAAAAACTTGGATGCAGCACTAATGATCACTGATGTATAGAGACGTTCGCCGGCCTGGCTAGGAGAAAATCAGCGGCAGCGCACGCTCTGTCCTTCCGTTAAGGTGCTAAATTGATGAATGAGTGGCGAAAACGGAAAACATTCCATTGTTCCACGCCGGCTCGTGGACTAATAGAACTTGTCCAACTCGATTATTCAGCTTGAAGATGCGTGAGCTTAATGGCCGCCGGCTAAGTTCCGAGCGCGATGTTTAAGTGACTGATGTTATCAGATTATTTGAAAAATCTGTGAAATAAAATCCCTACAAAATAAGTTGATTTTCGTTTGAGTTAGATTTAATATACGTTTGGGTCTCAATTAAATACTTTTAATATTCGGTAAAATATAAAAAGGTGATAAGGGGAATGGAGCAATACAGGCAAACACGGGTGAAAAAGAAGATGTGACTCTAAGGCGGTGGCTTGACAGTTTCGTCCGCCCTCTGCCATTAAGTAAATTGACTTCCACATACCGGTAGGCTAAATAACAATCTAATTTCCATAATGCGTAAGTGACGCCACCTTTTTTCATTAGAACGCATTCCTCTCTAGTTAGAATAAGTTTGGCTGCATTGCTTTATACCCAAAAATTCCCTGCTAATGAACACGCGTGTAAACAATTTGGAACTTCGTATCGAGTTTCCGAGTGGGCTTCATCGACGGTGTGTTACGATTCGATCGATATCAAAAATTGTACTCGGTAAAATTATTATCGAAATTGTTATACGAAATTATGTGAAACATGGTTCGTGTGGCGATATTATGCTTGTTTCGTTTGCCTGTCAGTCCAACACGACAGCTGACTATAGACACTCGTCGACATAACTTGACTCGAGATCGTAATTACGAAACTTAATTTCTGTCTGTGGTCATATACATATTGTCAGATAGCTCGAGACGATTATTATTTTTGAAGTAAAATATTTGGACGATCTTGTGATTAGATACATATATAGGAAAAGTTGGTTAACATGATCTAAGTCGAATATGCTTTTAGAGTGACCACTAATCGGTTGATAAATACGGGCTAAATAAAATGACGTAACAACTTACCCTTGACATTCGGCAACAGCTGATGCAATTTGATCCAGATTTAGGGCTTAACCCTATCGGTCTTCGGTAAAGGGTGGACAGGTTCGCTCCTTAGAACACTGACCAGCTGTGTTGGGCAACAAACGGCTGTCGCTCGATGGACCAGAGTTAAGCTTAATTCGGTATATATTACTTTTAACCTCTTCCGTTAACGCATCGGTCACGTACGAAGGGCATTGACATCTATAATTAAGATGGAAAGGAATTTGAGTCACAACATGTGCCCTTCTGAATCACACAGATATTGATAATGAATCTTAATGACTAGAATCTCGTAATTGTAATTGATATATAAAATTACACAGATGTTTTACTTTTCTAAAGCTTTACGTCAAAATAGTTCTTTCGCATCGTTACTGTACTGCTAGTACTAACATTTTTATGAATAGTAAATATAAAGCAAAGAATTTCAATATGTATAAACGCGCTTGTAAATTTTATACAAAAAGTTCCTAAATAAAAAGAAGATCAAAATTTGTTGCAGCAGCAAAGACAAATCTAAATGTGGGAGAATATGGCGGTAGCACAGTTGGAGGTGGAAACGGATCCCCCTACGCAACTACGGCGAACGGTCCTGTGAACTGTCTTACCGGCGGACCTATGGCTGGTATTGCAGGTAGCTTCAACAATACCGGCCGAACCAACTTCACGAACAAACAACTAACAGAGCTCGAAAAAGAATTTCACTTCAATAAGTACCTGACCAGAGCAAGGCGTATTGAAATCGCATCAGCGTTGCAGTTAAACGAAACGCAAGTAAAAATTTGGTTCCAGAACAGAAGAATGAAGCAGAAGAAAAGAATGAAAGAAGGTTTAATACCGGTTGATAATACAACTGTAACACCACTCAGTGGCGCCAGGAGTTCGAGTAATTCACCAACTAGTTCCTCCAGTCACGAAACTAGTGGTCTCGGATTATCTAGTTTTACGAACGATAATAGTCGGGAATCCCCACCCTCGTCTTCGAAAGATTGACGGGTTCCTTACTGCAGCAACGAACGTATCTATGGCCTACGACTTAACGATGATTGGTGAAAATTAAGAAAAAAAGCGTTATTTTAAATCATGTGATTTGAATTTACATGAATTTCCTTGCTGCAGCAGCAACAATATCTATAATAGTATTTCCAATTTTAATAGAACTGAATTATTGTAACAATATATGATACACTCTTTCGACGATCTTGAAAATTATCAAAATTAATCGAATATAGTATAGAAATTGAACAATGTATGTACCAATTAAGCGAACTATTTATTTTCGTTTGAGTTATATATGCCGTAAAGGCAATATGAACAGAATTCCTGAAAAGTTACCATATACCTCAGTTTGTGTAAATGGTATAATGATATTTATATATAATTATAAATACCAATGATTGATCACAGCATATTATGTAAAAACAATTGTGAAAATATTCTCAGATGCTAATTGATTACATCTAGAGACCAACTTTCTTTTTGGTGAGGACAATTATTGTTTGATGTTATCATTCTTACTATATGGTAATATTGTTTTAATTACTTTTTTACTCGCCTTTTCTCGTTCTGTTTATTGCGAGATATTCCAACATTGATAAATTTACATACCAATGAATATTGTTAACTATTCAATACTTGCGAATTATTGTAAAATTCTTGTATAAATTTTACATTCTCAAAGAAATTATTAGATACTGATAAAGATAATAAAAATGATCTTCATAAATGTAACAGTGTACTAGTAGATTATAAACATTCTATAATGATAGCATGATAACAGTAGTTGTGCTCCCAATTTGAATATCTTCTGTATGTATATGTACATATAATCTAATGCAAATCTTGTGTGAGCAGCAATGTACGTCATTATACAGTAAGACATTACCAGAGTATTTAAAAAATACAAGAAGAAGATCATTGCACAGACGCTATAGCTAATAATTGAAATGTATAAATAAGAAATTACACTGTATGATGAACTTATTTTAAAATGATTGCAAGATTTGCATTGATTCTATTTAACTTAATTTGATCACTTAAAAGTTAACAAATTAATGTAATCGTATAGTTATATAGATTATATTGTGATCTAATAAGAAATTCTGTACCTAAATGAATTTGGATATAATAAATTGTGATTATTCTGTAGTATTACTTAGAATTCTGTAGAGAGAATAAAATATTAATACACTACGAAAGAAAACTTATAAAATCCACTGAAACTCCGAAATAAAATGATTTACCTAATTATAACTTCGTATTTTACGACTTATTCTCTGTCAGGAACCAAATTAAAGTTTTTAGCATGCACTATATTTTCTTAACAATTCCTCCATACACGGTTACCTTTTTTCAACGTTTTCTAACAAATTTAAAACATTATCTGACCAATTTTATGAACGCATACACTGAATTTAAAATACATACAGGCAGTATACAAAAGCCAGTATTTACTCATACGTCAAGTTGGTAACATTGAAATCCAGTATGAAAACCATAACCTTCAAACATTAAGTTACAGATTTTTAATTACATAGAATACTTGAACTTACTTACATAAAGAACTTGATACTTTAGCGTATCTTGTTACTATAAAGTTTACGTTTTATTATTGATTTCGTTAAAAATAAAAATAATAAAATAACACTAACAAAAATGACGACTATCGATGATTTTAGCAATATAAAAATAAGTACCAGCGATTTACTCGTTTTTCAAAGAGAATTAATACAAGAAAAAGAACTTCTTCAAAATATATTAGCAAAAATTGATAATCAAATAAGTAGTTTGCAGGTAAATATAATATTTACAATCCCTTTTTTATCTGTTTTAATATTGAAAAACATTTCATATGCCAAAATGTTTAGGTAGAACAACTTCATTTATTGGGGTTAGTGAACAAATCATTAAAAGGTACAAATACCAAGTCTCCTCCACAAAGTATCAAGTATCAGTCAACAAATGATAATCAACAAGACTTTACAAGCAAATCGTTAGACTTAGCTGTACCCTCAACCTCCAGGTATTACGAGGAAGAAATGGAAGATGAAGATGATTAGAATAAGATTTTAATTTAAGAAAATTATATTACATTAAAGTAGAATGATAATTTGGTTAAATTTGATAATTTATTTCCCTTACAAATAATGAAACTAAATAGTGCGTCAATTTATTTTATAAATATGTTTCTCATTAATAAATTTCTAATATATTTATGTTAAGTGCTTTATCTTATTAATAATTCAATAAAAGTACAAAACCAAAATTAAATAGAAACCAAACTATTATTATATTTCTTAAATCAAGAGACTGAATTGTCTATACAAATTTGATGTACTGGCAATATGATAGTTGTCAACTACTATTGTTTCAAAGAATATGAAACATTTGTACTTAATTATATGAGTGTAATTTAAAATATATCTAGATATTTATATGTTTTACGATGGATGACTTTGTCTCAGATGGCTTGGATCTTCAGTGAACGATGGAGGTTTGAATTGTTCCGCGGATAGACGGGTAATAAATATTCCTACACCTTCTATTAAAGCCAATAACACTCCTCCAATAATTGCACTACCAGCCATGGCTGGTAAACCATTTCTTGCTGCTAATATTCCACCAGTAGCTGCTCCACTGATAATAGAGTTCCATGGGTCTTCTTTCTTCCTAAGATGAACCAAACTACAATCTATTGTAGAAAACATACCACCCCATAATGCAAAATTTCCAGCAATAATAGGAGACTTCTGTTTAATAGCTATAAGGCTTCCTAGGACCCTTTTGTTTATTCCACTGGGTGCATTACGAAATCCTTTAATACTTTGAAATACTGCACCACCAATAGCACCCATGGTAAAGGCACCACCACAGTCATCTATTATACGCCATGGGCATGGTTCTCTTGCGTATTCTTCCATTCCTTAATTGATATTCTATAAGAAGTTATACACATATTTTTTTTATACTATCAGTTGCAAATAATGATAATAACTATCATATTATTATGGTTTTACCACATTTTATATATTATTAAATAAATAATACATGTATGTATGATCATTGTTATCAAGGAAAAAAGGAAAAAGGCAAGTACTTA
This sequence comes from Bombus terrestris, assembly GCF_910591885.1. Lineage (NCBI taxonomy): Eukaryota > Metazoa > Arthropoda > Insecta > Hymenoptera > Apidae > Bombus > Bombus terrestris. The sequence continues at coordinate 3,599,020 of NC_063286.1, forward strand.
ATACATCGTAACAATCATGTATAAATGTTTAATATGTTTTTGATTACATGTAAAATGTATGAAAAAGACTCACTAAAAGTAACCTTTACTGCTAGCTCTTTTGAATTTTATACAGACAGTAATGTTTCTGGAGCATTCTTTTTACATTCAATTTTCCTATACAAACATGTTACGTAAAAGCAATATATCTATATGTATTTAAATAAGAGAGGTGAAACGTGGGAAAAGTAATATATGATATAAGTGAGGTTATGAGACTAGATCTCGTGCACACTCGATTAACATGTAAATAACAATACGAAAGATTGCAGTGCATTTATGAAAAATCCTAGTCTTATTATAAAAATAAAATCTTTTTACGTATTTACCATAAAATTTGTTTCAAATAATTAGAATGCCGAGGAGAAAGATGCCCCGAGCGCGACACTGTGGTGAATGTAACTATGTTAATGAACCTTCATACAAATAAAAGCTTTTTTTTTTGATTATGTAAGAATAACGAGATGTCCATCAATTTAATGTAATAAATGACTTTTCGAAAACAATTGAGATATATTTTATCATTTCGTTAAATTATTTCTCGTTTACACTTTTCATAAATACGTTCGAATTCATTTGTACAAATAATGCATTAATTCAGCCTCACAGTGCATGATATTTCGTAATGAAACTACTGTAGCAATATCTTCTCGTATAGATATATTTTGTTCCCATAAATAATCGTACAATCCAGAACATACTTATAATTCGAACGAATAATCAATGACGAGTTTTATGTCATGTACTTGCTTTAAATACAATACGACTAACAGTTTGTTAAATGCTAGACTGGCACACGTTTACGATAGTTTAAAATAGAACTAGCAGACAATGTCCAAAAATACATCATACTTTTCATTAGTCCTGGATATCCAGTCGCTTTTGTGTGACAAGAAGTTCCGTATTTAAAGGGAAACATCATTTTTTAACACGTATTCCATTGTATTTTAAGTTCCCGGTAATTAATAAAATCGATCTTATAACATAACTGACGATCCAAAGCTACGACTCATATACTAGAACTAAATTTAAGTAAAACGGATTATACGTAACATTTTAGAATTTCGATCGTCACCCAAACAGTCGATAGACTACAAAACTATAAGAATAAGAAATTATTTCGTGCCTAACGATAGAAATTATTTGACCAGTTAGATAATAATGAACACAGTGAAAATACATAAGAAACAAATTCGTTTTTCCTCTGTTTCGTATGTTTCGTGTGCAACATATAAAAGTGACATTTCTTGCAGATAAAAATGTCAGACAGCGAGACTCTTAAATCAACCACTGATCCAAACTCTTGTCTATCTGAAATGGCAAAGTCAGGTCAACAGGACAATGTAAAAGATACATCAGTCGTCACGGTAGAAAATCAAAATGCACCCGTGCAAGATATTGACTGTAAGATTTCGCAATGCATAGAAGATCAAACAATAGAGATGTCCCCAAAGGAAGTAAACGCAACTGTCGTTGAAGATATGAAAATTGTCCGTGAAACTGTGAATAAGTCTCTAGAAAAAAAAGTGGAGGACAGCACAACCTCTGAAGTGAAGCAAAATGTGCCATCTGTGAGTTAAATATTTCTACATACGGATACTATCAAGTGTTAGGTTGGTAAAATTGTGAATTCCTTTTGTAGCCAAATATTCCGGAAATTCAGCAAGAAACGGCCATAGGCGCCGGAGATATTTTTTCCGTGACAAAGCAAGACGGAAATGCTGATGTTGAGAAACCGGAAGAGCAAATTGCACTTACTGGCATGATCGATCCGATTAAACCGGAAAACGATAAATCAGTGACAGGAAACGATAACAATGTAACTGAACACGAACTTTTAATATCGAAATTAAAAGAAGAAGTGAAGGTAAAATTTTATATACAAAAACAGAACAAATTAATAATAGGTAATAAGTTTTATGAAATCTTAATTTCTATGAACGATAACAAAGCTATGATAAATTCTTGTCTATTTACAGAAAGCGGCTAACGAACGAGACTCTTATCAAAAGAAGTTGGAAAGCGCAGAAAAAAAACTGACGGAGTTGCAGGCGACGTACGATTCCCTGCTGAAGGGTGAAGGTAACGAAGTCATGCTTCGTCGAATGGTGGATCAGTTAAAGGGTAAACTTATTCAAACTTCGCTGCAATTGGAAGATCGAATTCGTACTGTATCTAATCAGGAGAAGCAAATTAGCGCATTGAATAATCAGGTGACATCACTGAAGGAAGTAGAGTCTCTCACCAGAAGTCTGTTGCAAATTCGTAATATGGAAGTAAAGCATTTGCAGGTGATTAGTGAAATATAATAAGTAGTATGTAATCAGTAAAATACGATCAGTATCATCATAAGGTCTGTCAATCGAATGATTATCACATTTAGGACAATTTGGTTAAATTATTCAAAGAATTATATTTTTGAAAACGACAAAGAAAATGAAGTGAATATTTATTGTCATTGTCATAGGCGGAGGTTGATGACATGGAAGTCCGAATTTCTGAGGAACGTGAACGATATAATACGATGATTAACAAAATGGATGCCGCGGTCAAATTAAATGCAGATTTGAAAAAAGAATACGAGACGCAGCTTTGTCTTTTCCGAGATTTACGAGATAAGTATGAAGAGAAGGTTTCGTTACTATCGGAAGAGAAACGAGCCCTTGAGGCTAACGTACAGTCTCCTAAATAAGGAAGTATCATAAACTCGCTGAATTGTTTTGTAATTATTATAATTTGTATAAAATAGAAACTTTGTTCGGAAATAATTTACGGCTACATATTTTTATACCTCTTAACCTATTCCTTTGTTGACAATGAGTGAAATTATAGATATAGATATATTTGATATGTGTTTTAGTAGAGAATTTTTAATACATACATACATAAAGATTTTTTTTTATCTTTGTTTATTAATTCCAGGTTTTTTACATATTTTTTTTACATGATTTTTTTTCAGAATAAACGCTGAATTCTAATTGTAGGGTGGTACAGGCAAAAATGGTACAACGTAGCCATGCATTAGCATACATAAAGATTAATTAAAAAATACGTTATAAAAATTATGATTAAATTAAAATTATAAAAGATACCTTGCATATGTTTCCGTGGTGTAGTGGTTATCACATCCGCCTAACACGCGGAAGGTCCCCGGTTCGATCCCGGGCGGAAACATTTTTTTGCAGAAGAGCAAAAGGGGATTAAACAATTCACAAGATCAGTAGAGATCCCTGTCACGTAAATTTGACTTATCAGAATATTATTTTGGTTGTAATTTATAAAAATGTTTAAGCCCTGAGGAAATTTAAAACTTAAAATACTAGAAAATCCCATAACGAATAACATAAATAATTATAACAGATTAGAAAAAATAAATTATTTGTATAAGTAAAATGGATTTTCCAAAAACCATGGATTTTCCAAGGAAGAGAAACTTATGTTTATTCTTACTATTATTCGCGGTAATTCCCTCTTGCACTGGTCTGTATGTATACATGTGAACTTTCACAAGTAAATAAGAACACATTTGGTGCGCCTTAACCAAACAGTGCACTTCGACTGATGATGTGATGCAATGATTTAAACAATTTTATATAGTGAAGGCTTTCTTTACAAAAAATGCTAAATAATCTGTGATAGTATTTTGTAACAGCCAATATAAGTGCCTAAAATGTAGTGAATATAAATATGTGCTACTGTTTTAATCTAACGAAAAAATATGATTGGACTATAAACTTGACTCATATAGTAACAGTAAATAGGTTGAGAAAGAATAAGAAAGAATGAAAGAAAAATTCATAACTTTCCTGAAACAACAACATGACTAAAGGAAAACTAGAATAAAAAGAGATTCTTATTATCACGCGCGTGTTGTGTGCAGTCGGTAATTCCCAAAGTACTATGAAGCCTTGAACTTTCACGCAGACAAAGACTGATACGTCCAACAGTTCGTATAAATACCATGCAACTCAGTACATTCGATATCAGTGACTTCTCATTCAGAGATCTGACCACTAGTTAATTAGGTAAGATACACACCATATATATACAAGTAATTATTTTATTAAAAAATATTTGTAAAAATATTCAAAGATATAAACGCAACTAAATTATATTATTTTCATATAGAAAATCATGAAGAACTTTATCTTCGCCATTCTGGCTATTACCTTTGTGGTAGCCGCATCTACCACCACAATCCCAAATGCACGTAAAACTGAGGTAACATTAGAGAATATGTCCATGGTTAATTAGAGCAGATATACTTAATCTAAAAATTACATGATAAGAAAATAATTGAGTCAAGTATGAGAAGCAATATTAAATCGTTTTTCTTACCACAGCTCCGTCATCGTCGGGAAGCCGGACCGGAACCAGAACCAAGTAATCGACCACCCCGACCTATAACTCTCCCACCAATTAATCCTGTAAGTCTTTAAATATCAGTATTTAGATATTAATGCACAATGACAGTGTTCTATACTAAATTTTTTGGTAATTTTTATCTAGCGTCTTCGTCGCGAAGCTGATCCAGAACCGGAACCAGCCAACCGACCAGTGTACATTCCACCACCACGTCCACCACATCCGGTAAATATTAATTAGATATCAATCGTTTATATGATAACTGTCGATAGTAAAGTTGTTTGATTAAATTTAATTTTAACTTTCCCCAGCGCCTTCGTCGCGAAGCTGATCCAGAACCGGAACCAGCTAACCGACCAGTGTACATTCCACCACCACGTCCACCACATCCGGTAAATATTAATTAGATATCAATCGTTTATATGATAACTGTCGATAGTAAAGTTGTTTGATTAAATTTAATTTTAACTTTCCCCAGCGCCTTCGTCGCGAAGCTGATCCAGAACCGGAACCAGCCAACCGACCAGTGTACATTCCACCACCACGTCCACCACATCCGGTAAATATTAATTAGATATCAATCGTTTATATGATAACTGTCGATAGTAAAGTTGTTTGATTAAATTTAATTTTAACTTTCTCCAGCGCCTTCGTCGCGAAGCTGATCCAGAACCGGAACCAGCTAACCGACCAGTGTACATTCCACCACCACGTCCACCACATCCGGTAAATATTAATTAGATATCAATCGTTTATATGATAACTGTCGATAGTAAAGTTGTTTGATTAAATTTAATTTTAACTTTCCCCAGCGCCTTCGTCGCGAAGCTGATCCAGAACCGGAACCAGCCAACCGACCAGTGTACATTCCACCACCACGTCCACCACATCCGGTAAATATTAATTAGATATCAATCGTTTATATGATAACTGTCGATAGTAGGGTTGTTTGATTAAATTTAATTTTAACTCTCCCCAGCGCCTTCGTCGCGAAGCTGATCCAGAACCGGAACCAGCCAACCGACCAGTGTACATTCCACCACCACGTCCACCACATCCGGTAAATATTAATTAGATATCAATCGTTTATATGATAACTGTCGATAGTAAAGTTGTTTGATTAAATTTAATTTTAACTTTCCCCAGCGCCTTCGTCGCGAAGCTGATCCAGAACCGGAACCAGCTAACCGACCAGTGTACATTCCACCACCACGTCCACCACATCCGGTAAATATTAATTAGATATCAATCGTTTATATGATAACTGTCGATAGTAAAGTTGTTTGATTAAATTTAATTTTAACTTTCCCCAGCGCCTTCGTCGCGAAGCTGATCCAGAACCGGAACCAGCCAACCGACCAGTGTACATTCCACCACCACGTCCACCACATCCGGTAAATATTAATTAGATATCAATCGTTTATATGATAACTGTCGATAGTAGGGTTGTTTGATTAAATTTAATTTTAACTCTCCCCAGCGCCTTCGTCGCGAAGCTGATCCAGAACCGGAACCAGCCAACCGACCAGTGTACATTCCACCACCACGTCCACCACATCCGGTAAATATTAATTAGATATCAATCGTTTATATGATAACTGTCGATAGTAGAGTTGTTTGACTAAATTTAATTTTAACTCTCCCCAGCGTCTTCGTCGCGAAGCTGATCCAGAACCGGAACCAGCCAACCGACCAGTGTACATTCCACCACCACGTCCACCACATCCGGTAAATATTAATTAGATATCAATCGTTTATATGATAACTGTCGATAGTAAAGTTGTTTGATTAAATTTAATTTTAACTCTCCTCAGCGTCTTCGTCGCGAAGCTGATCCAGAAGCGGAAGTAGGCTCCCGACTAATGTACCTTCCACCACCACCATGTTCACCATATCTGGTAAATATTAATTAGATATCAACCGTTTATATGATAACTGTCAATAATAGAGTTGTTTAATTAAGTTTAATTTTATCTCTCCTCAGCGCTTTCGTCGTGAAGCTGATCCAGAAGCGGAAGTAGGCTACCGATCAATGTACTATCCACGACCATGTCCAACACATTCGGTAAATATTAATCAGATATCAACCGTTTATATGATAAATGTCTATACTAGGGTTGTTTGATTAAATTTAATTTTAACTCTCCTCAGCACCTTCGTCATGGAGCTGATGCAGATGCGGAATTATATTACTGACCAGTGCACATACATCACCCAAACATCATATCCGGTACATATTAATTAAATATCAATCGGTTATGTCATAACTGACAATATATTTCCTACTGAAGGTTTTTATATATAGTATTATATTATATAATATAATGATATCAAGCGCAATGTAATGTGTTCAATTTACTTTTTAGGCTGAATGTACGTTAAATACTCGAAGAAGTATTCTTTATTTCCCTAATATACCCAAGGCGAATTAAAATATTTTAACCTAATACTCTGTAAGATGTAGTTAACTTCACAATAAAATTAGTTATTATTTTAAAATGTAGGAAAATTTGTATTTATCAATCCTTATTTATATATATAAACATTTCCTATATGTACAAGAAGTAAGGATATATGTTTTATATTATACATTTTACAACTGTATGTTTGCACGAATTACAAATATACAAGCCTATTCTAACGAAACAACAACCGGCGCTTCATCTTCAGTTTCTTCCTGCAAATTAGAAAAATCCCACAAGAATTTTATAGACAGTCGTCCGCTAAATCTCGTTGTATAAGATTTTAAACGTCCATCTAATTCAGAATTCATTTCAATATTTGCGAACAATTTGCGTAAATTATGATAAACAAAATTATTATTGGCTACAATGTCACAAAGTATGTCCTCGGGTACGTGCATCAATTGAACTTCTAATGCTTTCATAAATTCAATGTAAATTGCGCGACGTTGTGATATCGCACAATCGGCTCCACAAATAAGAGATACAAGTTTCTTCCAATGTTCAAAGGCATCAAAACTTTGTCCAACAAGAAAACAAACAAATGCCAACTCCATTTCACCAATTATCTCCATGGGACTGTAAAAATATTAATCGTAGGTTATAAAATTCTGGAACAAATATTTAACTAATCACTTACAGCGTCAATTTCTTAAGAACAGTGTCCAATGCATAACTCGTATCCAAAGAATACTTTGTAATCTCAGTTGGTGATGCTCCATCTGGATATTGCTTACAAGGTATTTTTGAAAGTCGAAGTTCTGTCCCAGGCTTAGGTTTCATATCAGGAAGAAGCTCATCTTCCTTCTCTTCTATGGTAATTCCACTCCTCCTTCTTCTTTTCGAACTTGATTCTCCACCTCTTGGTCTTGCAGCATCAGTGCAATATTCTAATTCTAATGCTGACCTTACAAAGCTGAAATACAGAAATTTGTTAATAAAAGAATAAATATAGCAAAGACAATTAATAATTTATAAAACTTATTAACATACCCACATATGGGTGAACAACGTTCAACAAGAGGAGGGGTAATATGATTTGTTAATTCCTTCCATTGTTTCCATATATCATAAGGGTAACATCCTAGAAATCTATCTAAATCTTTCAAATTGCTCTTGTACCTTTCAACCGTTTCTTCTTCTATAGCTTTGTATGAAAAATTAGATTTTATTAATAATGAAGTCTTTTAACAATTTTCTAGTACATTAAGTGCTATCATACTTTCTGAACTTAAATCTTCTTCTTTTGCATCCCAACGTTTGACTAGAAATTCAGATTTTTTAAATATATGAAAAAAGCCAACTTTAGGTGTTGCTTCTCCAAATTCATCTACAGCACTTAAAGAATATAAATATATAAATATTACGTTATGAATAAGAAAAACATAACTACGACAAATTTACCTATAATGTACATAATGAAATCCTGGTGGGATCATTTTAATCCCTTTAAAATTATCTGCTGTATTCCAGGATTTTAAATCAATACCAAACTCTGTGCCAACAGGTACATCCAGCATAACTAATGTAGCACCTTCAACGAGAAGTCTCTGGGCTAGAATTTGATCCATTTCTACTCCTTTGCTTCCCATGATTAATTAATAAAACTGCAAAATCTGAGTAATAAATGGTTTTCTTCACATATAAATCGTATGGAAATTCATATATTACATTTGTGTATTACTACGCTAGTACCAAGCATTTACCTAAACAATTGGAAAATAAGTTTATATTTATTTACTGGAGTAACAAGATATAATATATATGAACGTTGTTGAATAAAAGGTTCTAGAAAGATATTTTATTTCCATCTTTAAGTTAATAGTTTACAACACTGTTACTTCCAAATTAATACAAAAATTTTGCAGTTTACCCAAAATATTCTTGTAAACATTTAGAGTAGGCGGTCAGTCTGTCATTCTATTTTCCATCACTCATGAACAATGTATTATAGAGTAGGGAACCACTCTACATATAATGTACAATGTAGATTATTCCCTTGTTAACTGGCCATCGCTGCCCCCATCATTTCTAGGAAATACATATGTACATACTTTTATTTCGCTTGTACCGAGCTCCAAACCTGTTTTATATAAAAACTATAAACTTTAGATTAGTTTAATTCTATTTCTTTATCAATTCTATATCGGAGCAGAATTTTTGACATAAATCTTTTCTTACTAAGGGAAGTTTGACTAGGAATGCTATATGTATACAGAATCATCGATAATGTTTATCAATTTCAATAATGAATCACACCGACTCAATTCGCTAGTTACCATACGAATTAATTAATTTTATGTAGCGTACTGATTAGTAGAATGTGGAAAGAGAGAAAAGGACGGCATCTTAAATGAACGGAGTGAGGCGATGCGCAAAATTTAACAAAAAAGCGCGCGACAGATTTCGAGTGTATTGAAAAGTCATAATTGTCATATTGTATCTTGAAAAAGGAAATATGTATGTGTCTACATTAAAATTTATGTCTGATATAATGTAATATTATTGAAAGTTTATTATTATAAAGACATATAAAACTGCGTGAGTATACAAAAACAGTTAAAGGTAATACTTTTAAAAGAATACTTATTAATATTATTAATATATACATATATATATACAATTTCGGCTAGGGACCCTAACATTTATGATAAAAATTATGATAAAATTTCTATATAATGTAACGATATTATATACAGGTGTGTAAAAGATTTTTATACGTACTAAAAACCTTTTATACGTACTAAAAATCTTTTACACACCTGTATATAATGTCATTACATTATATAGAAATTTTATCATAATTTTTATCATAATTGTTAGGGTCCCTAGCCGGAATTGTAAACATCAAACTGAACGCCGCATAAACGTGTTTCTTGATCGGCATTCAAAAATACAAATAATTTTAAAACAAATAGTACTAATTGTCATTTTAATTACCATGGACGATAATTTTTCGGATTTGAAAACAGATGAAACTGCTCAAGTGAGTATTTTATTCTCAGAAGTTTTTACTTTAAATTGAATTTAATAGTATCGACTATTTAGGTTAGTTTGAGGTTATAATACCATTTGATTCTATGTTATTAGTTAATAAGAATTTAATCTGAATTCTAATCAACCTTAATCTAAGACTCTAGTCAAATGAAATACATCACTTTAATACGAGTTTAATATGAAATATTTACTAATAAAATTCATAGTTATTGTTATGCCATTTTTAAATTCTGATTCTTAATAATTTTAATAGTCGATTGTTATTTATTTAATTTAAGGAGGATATTTCCAATGTAATCAAATTAACGCAGTCCTATTTATTGTTAAAAAAGAAAATTACTGGAACTCAGTAAGTAAATTAATATATTAATCATGTATTTTTATATATATATATTTACATCTGTCATCATTTTTAATTAATATTAACGAAATGCTTATTTTTAGTGAATTAATTAAAAAATATAATGATAAAACAAAAGAATGTGAACGATTAAGGCAAGAGCTAGATACAATAAATAAAGATATGAAAGAAACAACATATAATTATAATACTACTTTAGCAAAGATTATTAAATTAGAACTTGTAAGTAAAGAATATATGTAAATACTTATCCTGCGAAATCTTACCTTTCTTCCTCTTAGTCATGCATTATTAATATATAATTTTCAGCAAAATACAAAATATAAAAAAAGCATTGAAACTCTGACTACACAAGTAAATGAAGGTAATATCAAGGCAGCAGCTGATCAGCAGCATATACAACAATTAATATGTAAAATAAAGGACATAGACGAACATCAAAATCAAAAGATAATACAATATGACTTGGAAAAATCCTCACTTCAAGGTAATTTTATAAAGTGGATTTAAATATTATATGTAGCTTAATAATTTGATTATCTCTTGCAGTAAAAATCAAGGAATTGGAACAGGAGTTAAAAAATGTAAAAAAATCCCATGATACAAAAATGAAAAAGATGGAAAAGCAAATTTCTGTTTTCGAGAGTCTAAAAAATGAAAATAGTAAGTTAATTTAATTGAAGAATTAATATAATTGATTTAAAAATATTTTTTAATAATAATTTAATATTTTAAATCCATTAAATATTTTAATATTTTATAGAAGCAATGTTACGGGATATTGGAACTAATACATCGACTAGAGACACAATAATGCAAAATCCGGAAGTCGCAGATAAAAGCGTATTAACCGACAATTTTTGTAATATCAAGGATGTCTTATATCCTATATTTTGTGACAAGTGCGATGTTCTGTTAGATCCACCTCCCTTTGAGAAAATATGCAAAATTATGAGCAATTCATGTCCAAAACTTGTTGAAAAGATTCCATCTCCACCAAAAAGATCTCCATCTCCATTACAACCTTCAATAGGTACACATTGAAATATTTACAGTGTTCGTTTATATGAACTATATTTTAATAATTTCATATACTTTTAGATATAAAGAGTGGACAACGATGTAAAATTGAAACTTCGTTAACATTATCAGACACTTCTTCGCAGCATTTACCGGATCAGAATAGTCGTGTAGAGTTTATTCCAACGAGTCTGTTAACGCCCCATGCGATTTCGTTAGGTCGCTCGGATTATTGTAATACTTTTCCTCCGACATCGAATTTAATAGATCCAAGTACATATTATATCGGATCGACGCCACTTAATCCGTTATCAAGGACAGATTCGAATACAATTAATCAAGATAATCATTGTGAGAATATGGTAACGCCTTCGTTATCGATTATGTTGTCGTTACAAAAAAGAATCGATATGTTGGAAATGAAAATGAAAATGAAGAAGAAATTAAATAAAAAGGGCTTAAATCAAAACAATAGCTGTTGTCAGCATCATCATCTAAATGCTTGTAGTATATACGATGTAAATAACTCTACGCAATTTAGTTTCAATGAATTGAGAAAACTGATGGACGCTTACAAAAGAAAAGAAACAAAAAAATCGAATGGGCATAAAACATTGAGGAAATTATCTCGATTAAAATGCAAAAGACTACAAAATGTGCATACTGGTTTTTGGAAAATTGAATCAATTGTTAACAAAAATGAACGAACTTCTTTTAAGAAAAAGCCCAAGAAGTGCAAGTATCGACATTCGTTTCTCAGAAACCCTGATAATTTGTTACGTAGTATAGAAGACATAGAAGAAGAGTTGACTGATGACAGTAAAACAAATATTAATGTAGAATCTAAAAGCGTATTACGTATAAGAAGATCTAGCTTGTCTTTGAATTCTGATCATACGAATAGAAATGAAGCTGAAGCAAAAATAGTACGAAATTTGGTTGAATGTAGTAAGTCAGTAGGAGGTGAAACCGATTCAGGAATATTATCGGATTCTATTGAATCTGGTAAACTGATCCGATCTGAAGCAAATACGGACATATATTCGGCACTAACAGAGCATAAAAACACGATAGAAATAAAATCTTCTATGGAAAATGAATCATGTTCTATTGAGCATATTAAACCGGTAAACGAATCCTCGATAAAAGTAGTACACGTATCACATTTAGTAAAATTGAATAAACCAATTGAAGAAACTAATGCTTTAAATACAGACATGTCAGAAACGCCACAATCTGATAGCTTAATACCTCAGATTGATACAAATAATTTTAATACTCGGAATTCTATAAAGAAAAGGAAGACAAATGAAAGCGAATTTAGCAAATCCGTTATTCGACCAAAGTTGTTGAAAAAAATAAAAAATTTAAAGAAGAATAGTAAAATCATGAAAACATGTCAAAATGTGTTGGAACATCAAGATATGCGCAATTATGAGCATGAAAATGGTAATATATCTGAAAAACAAAAAGGTTTAGACGATAATTCTCAAGTAGTTAAAAAGGATGATTATATACCTAAAAAGAAACCTCGCATTGCACACGTACCTAAGAACACAATGATTAAACAAGAGAAATTGAATGATGTTCCAGAGTTCAAGAAACAATTAGTAAAAGATTTAGAAAATGCCGACTGTACTGATTTAAATGAATTGAAAAGAGATAATAATGAGTTACAAAAAATTTGTGGTAATAATATACAAAAAACTCGATTAATTTCTTCGAAGGTACATTCTAGCAGTACTGAAAATATTGCAGGAGATCCTGTTCATGAAATACCAGTTACCGATATTAAAAATTTATTAAGTAATGTAAGAAACAAGACAAGCGGACAAGACACAAACATAACATTCAAAACAAATAGTAGGTATAGTCTATTTGATACTACATCCAATACTAATTCTTTGGAAGGGATAAACGAATTGGATGATAAAAAGACTGATTTGACTAAGAATGACGAGCATTTGAATCACGTATGTGAAAATAATTCTCTAGTTGTAAGAGAAATCAACAAAACAGATAGTACGAGCAAACAAGAATTATTAAATTTCAATGACAAGTCTTCCACTGATACTTCAGAGATAAATGATATAAGTGAAAGGAATTTATGTACTGAAAAAATAACACGCACGAATGTTTCTATTACACAGGAAGATTCTGCTATAGAACATGAACTAGAATCGTACTGTCCATTTAAAATATTACAAAAACATATTAATAATAATCCAACTAAGAAGAATAAGAATATGCATAACAAAAAATTTTTACATATCGGTTTAATGGCAGGTAAGATTACTTTTGCTAACAGATTTTTTAAAACATGTGGGATTATGTAAAATATGCTTTATTTATTTTAGATAAATTCGTGAGTAAACAATTACAAAGGCTGGTAGATAATGATTGGCAGAGTTCCATACATTGGGATGTGATTGAAAAACTGAAATTTACCTGTAGTTCTCGTATTATAGCAAAGTTAGTATCACATCATATTTGTAATTAATTTTTAACATGACTAATTACTAACATATACTATATGATTTTAGAGGAATTATAGAATTCTTAAGTACAGAACAGGAACATAACAGAAATTTAGATAATAGTTATACACCGCCTGCACCATTAATGACAAAAGCACAACAAAGAATAGCAGCATTATTAATTGACCTAGAAAAATCAGTTCCCACTGTATTTCAATTTGTTCAAGTTGGCATAGAGTACAAACTTTTTAGACTTAATCAAGAAATAGAGGTTTGGCTTTTCCCTACTATTTTCATACGTAATGCAAAATTAACGAATGCAATTAACAATTAATTAATTTTATGTTTAGAAATGTGTGATAGAATCTCTTGCTAGAATGTATACAGTTTTAGCACGAATTAAGAAGGATCGAGAAAAAGTGAGGATATTTTGTTGTGATGCTTTGTATTGTTTGGGAGTTCATGCAATACTTATTTTATATACAGTATTCACTTCTTGGCCAGAAGTATTTCCAAATAATCAAACAAGTAGTAATAGTATGTGTAATTTTTTAAATCATTTCAAAATCAAATTTTTATTTCGTTATTGTAACTATTTATTATGTATACAGGATTATTGCCAAAATGTATGGCACATTTAATTATGGCGCAGCAAGCTATAGACTATCCTAAACTTTATGCTTTAAAAAATTTGGTGTCAATGTTCTACAAATATCCAATGGGAACATTATCGAAAGATTTGCTCGAAGAACTTTTGACTGCACTTCAAGGTAAGAAACAATTATAATACTTTTAATTTATTACCTAAATATAATTTGATCATTTATAGAAAGAAATGATAGTGAAGTAGAAATCGCTATTACACTTCTTGCAAAAAGAGAAGGAACTAGATGGACGCACAAGAACATTATTAAGGGTGCATTGTTATCTATGATAATTAACGAGAAATTTCCGAGCACATATCGAGCGTTTTCTTTATTAGGTAAATTTAAAATTTAATAAATTCCATTTAAATATTTAAATTATAACTTCCACTACAATATTTGTAAATGCAGGTAATTTGATGCGTGTATTCCCAATAGAAGATAAAGATAATGTAGTTGGTCAAATTGTAGAACAACTGTGCGATTTAATCAATTCCGATAAAGGTATACTGTTTTTATTTATTTTATTCATGTTTTAAATGTAATAGAAAATTCAGTTATTAATAAACAATTAATATTTTTAACTAGGATCAGATGAGCAAAAAGAAGGAGTTTTCTCTGCATTGTTGAGTTTGTGGAGGCATAAATTTGATGAAGTGATGCAGAATACGTTAAAGTGGACTCCATCTATGCCATTGCATGATCGAACCATGGAACAGATCAGTGGATTATTTAATGCACGCGACCCAAATTTTTGGAGGGCTTATTTAAGGAAAAACAGAAAACTGTTTGTTACTTGGGAAGAAAATAAAACGTAATGCATAGTTTTTTTAATATGAACAAATCGAGAAATCGTGTGATATTTATTGTAAGATAATTTAGATTATTAAAAACTCTGAATTTTTCCATTAAGGTTACGTTAATCTCGAATTTATTTAATTTTTCTTTTAATCAGACATCGTGTTATTCTATTAATCACGACAATTATTATTAGTTCTTTCTATGACATTTTATTACATGATCCTAAGAAATAGAAATAATGTTTCCTTCGTTATTTCTGCATGCATAGTTTAAAAGTGTAACAAATTACTGACTCCTTTAACTGATTCTGAAATCCCTTTTTTTATTTGTCAAATTGTATGATACTTTAAGTGATAATCTTTTTAAGTATTGTATTATGTATTATATTAGTATTGTATTATGTATTATATATTATACGTGACATGTAGAAGACTATGCGAAAGAGAACTACAATTGATAATATAATTTTGATAAGCCAAAGAAGCCATTTCGTACGTGAAATAATCATGCTTCCATAAACTGATTAATAAAGCTTTGGTTGCACTTAATGTGCAAATGTAATGTCTTTACTTTCTATTTCCTTTTATTTTACCTACAGGTAGAATCAAAGAATAGAAAAAAAATCATTTTGTTATGATATAATGAAATAAAAAATTGATTTTCTACATTTTATCTTTCGAGTGATAGTTCCCTTAAAATATTTTAATTAAAACTCAGATAAAGGATTTAAGCTGTTTCATATCGAATAAATTTCAATTATATAATTTTTATTATATCGTATTTTTCAAACACAGGAGATACTAGCAAAAATGTAATAAGATGAAATATTGATTGGATCAACTGAATATTTATAATTAAATTATAATTAGGAGGTATATGTATTTATATAAGTCGATGGTTCTTGGTCTGCATGGCCTTAATGTTTCTTTGAAATTCCATCTCGCCAATTATCTATGGATGTTACAAATTCAGCTTTTAATAACTCCAACTGTTAGCATTATTTTTCCACTATTTCACTAACATTTACACTAGTATCACTATAGCATATCTGACATCAACCAAACGCATTGCATCGAAGATAAGAATGCCATTAAAGTGAGATAGATGCTGAAACATCAGATCAGTTTCCACAAAAAATTTGTAAGTTCGCGAATTGTTTAATGTCGTTCCAAATTTAATGATTCTTTGAACAATTTGTCATTGAATTAATATACACAGACACTAATTTAAACACGAAATATTTTAAATATAACACTTTTCGATGCGTAGATTACACGTTTCATGGTGATCAAATCTACGCTGGAACTACTGCGTGATCAAATTCGAAAAATAAGGTTTAAATATTGTGCTCTCTTTGGTGAAACTTAGTACGTCATGTTTATATATATTATTTATATATATTATATTATATATATATATATATATGTCATTCTTCAATTCTTTTACTTTTTCCTTCTTTTAAATACAAGGATAAACGTTCTAGAATTTTTTAAACAACTATAATCACGTATTTGCCTGACGTATTATCATCTAATTGTAAAGGAAGGAACGCGAAGGACAGTGGCGCAGCCTATGGAACAATCAGTGAAGAATGGCGGGAAAGTGTTTAAAGTTTAAAGGATGACTGCAGCAACATATACGATCTCGCTTATTTATACTACTTAACCATTTCGGGAAACAAGAGTACAAGTTTTTATTCCTTTCAATATAATAATAATCGTAATAATAATAGATAATAATAAAAATAGATAATAATAGCAATAATAATAATAATAGAAATAATAATAATAGAAATAATAATAGCAATAATAATAATAATAGTAATAATAATCAACATATCGTAAGCTTCCATACGCAGAGCACGCTAAGTTAATACATGTACATAGTTTCTTTACAAAAATAATAACAATGTTTCGGTGCAACATTGCGAATCCAATGATCAATCTCGTCTAGCTAAATGACACTTTAGCAGCATTTTTCCTTTGGATAGATAACTCTTGTTAACTATATTATCCCCGTTATATTCGTTCATTGTTCTTACCGTTCGATTTTTACGAAGCAGATCATACACGCGTTATCCGCGTGCACACTGCTCCTTTCTTTCTATCATTTTCTTTCTTTCTTTTTTTTTCATTCTTCTTCACACATTTTTATAAATAAACTACCTTTATTTTGTCAGTTAATCGACATTGTCTTTGGTACATTTACAACGAACAGCATATATCGCGACAGAAAGTACGGATTTGGTATGTCGGACGGGGTACCTACCATCCGCCGTCATAAAGCGCACGCAATTCACGAAAAAAAGAAACAAATTTCACTTGGAGACCTTTCGCGTGTCGTCTGAGCGCGAAGATTTCCGTCCGGAAATTAAAAATTAAAACAAATAAAGGAAAACAGAAAGAAAAAAGAAAGGAAAAACAGAATATTAAGAAGAAACGGAAACGGAAAAGCAAGAAGCAAACAAGAGAAAACAAAGGAAAGAAGAGGATACGAACGGACTGAGCGGCGGTCGCCGACGGTAGAGTTGACCAGTCGTCGATCGGAATGATCGCGCTCCACTAAGAATTTCGTGATTCCAGTGTCCTCGAGTCGATTCCGATCGAACGGTTAGTGGTACAAACCATTCCCGTCGGGTCTCTCTCCTAGGATAAGACCTCTCTGACCACGCTGACCCAAAAGAAAAATTCATCGAAATTTCTTCGCGTCGTTTAGCTGTTTTTCTTTCTCTGTTTCTTTCTCTTTCTCCCGATCGAATGCAACGTATCCTTCTCGTGTCTGCTTTTTTTCTTATTCTTTCCCTCCCTTCGGCTCTCTTCTTCGTCTTGATCTTCGCGATACACGGCTACAGCGCTGTCTGATGTACTAAAATGCTACCACTGTCTACGCTTAAACGATCGCTAAGTCACAAGCCCAAGTCATTGCTCCCGACGATGATTCTCTCTGGTTTATTTATCTTTTCTCTCGACAAAAATTAAAGTCATGTTTCCCCTCGATGATTGATAGGGTGTAAATTAAAAAAAGAAAAAAGAAAGAGAAAGATCGTGGTCAAGCAATCACTCGGTCGTGACGATATTTTAACGTTTAGAAGCTGACAATCGAAGTCTACCTACGAATCTTTTCTCTTGCGATCGCTCCCGTATGAAACGTTTCGAAGTTCCTTCGTGTTCAACAATCGGCCATTCGTTGCTCAATTTTTCGGAATCGACGGGTTCGAGTAATCGCTCTCACGATGCACGTCGATGCGTTTCGAAACGCGATACGACCAATTAGAAGAATTGCGAGGAATCGACTACGATCGTTAGAAGCGATTATTCGAACTTTCAGTGAAACTGTGTTTAGAAGTTGATTCAACGATTGCTGGTTCGATTGCATGAATTACTACGTTGCACTTATGGAAAGAAACCTGTGTGCTGGCTGAATGAATTGTAGGAAAATGGCTTTCTCGATTGAAGAACAACTGCAGATACTACGATATTCAACGAATGCCTGTGCGATGTTGGAACGTAAGCTTTTCATTGAGTTTTATGCGGTTTTCACAGGCGCACTTGCGTCGGAAATTGCGTGCTTTTTCTCTTCGTTCTTTTTCTTTTTTTATATAACTCTTTTCTCTCTCTCTCCCTCTCTCTCGTTCGTTCGTTCGTTCGTTTATAAATAATAAGTGCGTGTCCTTAAAAGATATCGTGTTAACCAAATAATACGCGGTAGTATTAGGAATAAATTGATTAATCGTGGTTCGATAATAATAATAAAAGGAGAATAATTAAATGATCGCAACTAATGATCGTAAATTAGTAAGTTAATAATAATAATCGTGGTAATTAATAATTAGAGGGAAAAAAATAATATAAGAATAAATTAGGAACCAAGTACAAAGTTACGAGAGAAGTAAGATCGGGGAATAATTAAATTAGAGTTTTTCCATTTTCACGCTACGATTTCTTCACGATAATTACGACTATTTATAATAAATTACAACGTACGGTTACGATTCGAATTCGTACCCGTAACAGAAAATTAAAAAAAAGAAAAGAAATACACATTAGGCCACCTAGCTTCACGCGTTTCTCGTCTCGGAACCTATCTCGTTTCATAATTCTACGTACGTATGCGTATTCTTCGGTTTTCTCCTTCGTTTCTTTCTTTCGACTCTTCTTCCCGATTTTCGTTGTCCAGAAAGATTACCAGCTCTTACTGCATCTTTACGACGTTTTGTAAGTCATTCAAGTTTTGAAACTTCATAACGAAAGAGAAAACACGAGGCTCGTGGCCGAGCAAAGAAACGAAAGCGTCGTCGGGTCATGATCGCGCGACACATTATTCGTACACGTTACACAAAAGTATACTAGACGATTCATTTTCTGTTTCTTCAAAGCGTTTGGAAGCTTCTTCATTCCACGACACAGTATCTACAAATGTACAAATCATCGTCGAATACAGGATCGATCCTTCCAGGATGTTAGGTTATGATCGACTAAACAAATAACATATCGTGCTTCTTCGTGAACTTTTTAAGATGGCGTCGCGGTAGCGTTCGACAACGATCGTTTTAAACGAATCCTCGACTCCTTTCAAAATTCGAAAGAAGAATGGAGATAGTTCTATCGGTTATATTGGGAGGAGCACGCCGCGTGAACAATCGACTCTGTCATCCGGTCGACTCGTTGCCCGATAAATTTATTTGTCAATAGTCACCGTAAAGAAATGGGAACTCGCTGTCGACCAGCGTCGTCATAATTGTAGTTTGTCCGCTACAACGGCCCAATCTTTCTTGGGATAAATTTAACGGAAAACGAATCGGCTGGCCCTATGTGGATAATTTACTATTTACAAGAGGAGAGGCGAGGAACAGAGATTTGCTCCGCAGCGCGCTCGATTCCGACCTTAATCGATCGATGGACACGATCGTTATCGATGCCACCGCGACTCGTGCATTCGTCTTCGAGAATTCAATCGATTTTTATCGACGATCTAACGAATATTACAACGAGGCTTACTTTCTTTTCGCTAGGTTTTAACGCCGCACAGGGACACCATCCTCGAGTTCGTTTTCTTTTCTTTTCTCGCCATGTTAAGGCGAATTTAAATTATATTACGAATTTAAATGAAGTTACACATACGGCATTGTGCGGACAAAAAATACATATACTTAACGAAAACTTTCCAATAAATAATTACGTCTGTATTGAACGAACATTTTACAGTGAAACACACTTATAGGATCAAGTTTTGGCCCGTCACGCGAATCTACTTTGTATTATCGCTGTGACGCATAACTTTCGTGACGATTCGGCACATTGAAAGAAAGAAAACTGAACGACAGAAACGGTTAGAATTTTCGAATTTCTTCCCTTCTGGATCAGCCAGTGTAGAAGAAGAGAAATTGTCTGACATCCAACGATTTAGAACTTCGAATGCTTTGCATCTGCTAACGCTTCTGATACGTGAGTCGTTCTATTTTCCGCGTTTCAGTGGTATTGATTTCTAAGAAACTTGTGCTGAACTCGGAACTTGCATCGAAGGATCGATTTCTGCGTGAGGATACGGAAAAAAGAAGCGAACGAAATCGGACATACAGGAAACAGGAGTTTATGGAAAAGAAGAATAAAACAAAGCAGTGAAATCTGGGAGGGGAGGGGAGGGACTTATTTCCGCGCGTTTTCTCGATTAAAATCGAGGAATTATATTCTACGACGAGCAACGTTTCTACTTCTAGCAGAGGATTATTCGTCGAAACTTAACTGGTACATTTATCTTAACCGATGCTAATAACGTTATGTAATTATTCTCCGGTTATTATTGTCTGCTCTAAACTATCTCGTATCTCCGATAGGAACAAATTACTTATGCTTCTTCTCCGTTACGTTCGCGCTAAATGCTTCTTTTCTCTTCTCCTCTCTCTCTCTCTCTTCCCTACTTTTTCTTTCTATTAAGAGAGTCACCTATTCAGCAGAGGCTTTATTTTTAAGCTTGCCTTCTTGTCTACTTTCTTGTCCTTTGTTCTTCCAGCTGTTCAGGTCCAGCTATTTAAAGTTACCGGCTACGTACTTCCTTTTTAATCCTACGCTTTTTTAGATCTCGCGCGAATCATCGATCCCGAGGATCCCGGTCCACGTATCGATTTTTTCAGCTGCCAACGAGATCGTCTCTTGCTGTCTTGCCAACGTGATCTTCCATTGTGAAGAAACGCACCGCTCGAAGTCGAGCTAAACGATCTTCCTCTTCAAACGATCCTTAACGATGCAAGAAACTCGTCGACCGGATAATTCAGGCACAAATAAACATTGAATTACGACGAAGCTAGGCTCTTCAAAGTTGCACACGATCGTCGAGCAATACGTTCACAATGGATTTTTTTTTTTTTTTCTCTCTTCCTTCCTCTCTGATACGTCACCGCGAGAACGTAGTCCATGGACGGAGACAGAAAGCAGCTGGGTGAAAGTGATTCCCTTCCGTCGACGTGGTGTCGGTGATCTCTATGCTGGACGCCTTGCTTCGTGTAGTGGAATTAGGCACCGGACTGACTCTATCATTGATTGGAACGTTTGCCTTCGCTGATGGACGCCATTCTCATTGACTCCGCTTCCGGGCAGTTCCATCCGGGCATTCTCGTCTGCTCTATCGCCGCCTGAGAACACCACAAACGAAAGGTTCTTAGCGAACAAGTTTTTACTTTCTCTGATCAATCATTCTCTCCACGTAATACTATATATATATATATATATATTAATTAATTAATTATAATATTGATTATGATTGTTATATTGGTAATTTCCATTTTTTTAAATAAAGAATGGAAATTACTATTTAACTTTATATAATTTTATTAATGATTTATTAATTTTTATAGTTTTTGAAAATTTAAATAATTTGATAAATTTTGTCAAAAAATTGGATAAAGTTGGCAAATTTTTTAAAAAAATTGAATAATATTGGCAAGTTTTTAAAGAGATTGAAAAAAATTGGTAAATTTAGTTAAAAAATTGGGAAAAATAGATTTTATTATATATATAGGTAAATGTATATTCATTTATTTATTATAATATTGATTATGATTATTATATTGGTAATTTCCATTTTTTAACAAATAAAAATATATTGGAAATTACTATTTAATTTTATATAATTTTATTAATGATTTATTAATTTTTAAAGTTTCTAAAAATTTAAATAATTTGATAAATTTTGTCAAAAAGTGGGACGAAATTGGCAAATTTTTAAAGAGATCGAAAGAAATTGGTAAATTAAGTTAAAAAATTGCGAAAAATAAATTTTATTATATATAGGTATATATATTAGTTAATTAATTTATTATAATATTGATTATGGTTATTATATTTGTAATTTCCAATTTTTTCGAGGAAATTACTATTTAACTTTATATAATTTTATGAATGGTTTATTAATTTTTATGGTTTTTAAATGTTTAGGTAAAATTTTGACAAATTTATAAAATTTGATAAATTTTGTCAAAAGTTGGATAAAATTGGCAAATTTTTTTAAAAAATTGGATAACATTGGCAAATTAAAAAAAAAGAAAAAAGTTGAGGAAAATTGGTTTTATTATATGTAATTATATGTATAAATATATATGTTTATAAATTTAAATATATATATTTAAATAATACAAAAATTTAAATTAGCATATATATATATATATTTAAATAATAAATTGAAAAAAGTAATTGAAATATAATTAATTATACATATACAATAATTTATATAAAATATTATTCTTAAATCCTGAGATATATATATATATATCCTGGGAAACATTTATATATATATATAAATTTATGTGTTTATTAAATATATAAGTAATTATATTACATAAAACATAATACAGCATAATATATATATAATTTATTTTTATAGATGGAAATATTATTAAACGACCCAAGCATCAGATCTTTGGTACTTTGTATGACACGGCAATTGTTAAGAAATCGTGTCCAAAGTATAGCTGATACAGATTCGCAAATAATAATATGCGAGCTATGGAAAACGTGTATAGAAAAAATTCGCCGAGGAAAATTCGTGCCAGGAGATATCCGCAGGCCATGTGAGGCGTGGAAAGATAGGAAATCATAGGAGTATCGATACAGGTGCACGCGTGCTACACTTACCGAGCTATTAGGATTCTTGGTCATGAAGATCATGAGGGAGCGGCTGCGGTTGCTAAACGGCCTTAACTCCGGATCTCGGCCAGGACCATCCACCGTGTCGACGCAATTACTGTTGGCACAGAAATAACGTCGAATGTGAAATTTGTGCATTCATCAACCACCATGCAAGATTTATGAAATGAACGAGAATTAGTTTTTTTATAATTCATCTAAATATCAACCATGTCTAAATCATCAATCTGCTTTAATTATCACTTTCATCATTCTAGGTGAGAGAAAGATAAGAAAGGAAGGCTATTAATAAATAAGACGAAGAAAAGTTCATAATGATAAAAGAAGAAACTACATACCTCGACCGTAATTCCTTTTGCTTTCGCTTACAGTGGATGTAAGCCGCTATGCAAATGATAACGACCAGGAATACTGCTATCGTGGCACCACCGGCGATGCTGGCTGTCTCCAACATTACACGTTGCCGGGAAGCTGTAACAAAAACGTCACTTTCCTAGTCACCGGACATAGCTTCTTGTCCCTTTGGACTGCCTCTAACACGCGTTGCAGATTGAACAAGGCAGTTCGTTGAATTTACATTGTACCCAGTGCATTATACTCGGCTCTTGCTATGTAGCATGACTCTAGAATGGAATAAAACTATCTGGTCGCGGCGACCAGGAATACAACAAGAGAATCGAGAACGGCAGATACTTACGTAAATAGGAACCATCTAAATCCTTAAACTCGCATCTCTGCCCGATATAACCGTTGGCGCATCTGCAAGAAAAGAAAGCGAACCTGGTTAGATAGATACAGTGTTGTATATCGGCCGGATAGAAGAGTGGTAGAACGCATGTCGGTACTTTATTGTTCGAACGCGGCACTTCCGTAAAACGCGGCAAGAAATCCAGGAAGCTATAAAACGTACTCTTTAGGCACGAACCGCTTTTAGTATCGGGCATTAATCAGATAGGTACGCGATGGCTCGAACCACCCAATTAGTACACTTAATTATTAACAGAAAAGCGCAAAAAGGAGATAGGAGAACTGTGTAGAAAGAGGAGAGGGGAGCAAAATCAAGACGGATAGAAAGAATAAAAAAAAAGAAGATCAAAGAAAATAAGAGAAAAGAACATCAGGAACAGGTAAAAACTGTAGAGAGGAACGATTGCTTCTAGAACGTATCGATACGCAAGGCTCGTAATAACCCGGTAATTAAAAGGATTCTCACGGTCGATTTCATGGAACGGTACCACCGAATCATGATTCGCCCTTGGAGCGGAATAATTAGCCGAATGCTGGTTCGTTTCATCCAGATTAACCCGAACAACATTTACAATTAATTGAGTCCTGTGATCGTTGAATTAACGTGACCAACAGATACTGGTCACGCACAATAGTCTTTCAGACATACTCGTTGATAAGGATGCACGATAAACGCGCATCATGCGCCAGCTGCCATAGTTTTCGTTTCATCAAAACGTTCGCTTCTTTTGCTTCCCCGTACCGAGCATTTAACCGTTGGCAACTACGTGGTTGCAGATTTCTTCATTACCACCAAATGAAAAAAGTCCGCAGTCACTTAGTTACCAAGCCAATAGCTCGTCGCCAGTCATACCAGAGTCACAGTTAGTTCTCTTTTTTCGAATAATCGTATCGCCGTGTCGATCGGCATTTCTCGCAGATAAATGAACGAAGCGCTGCATGGCACAATCCGACACGAATTCTTAAAAACCGCTGCCACTAAAACGGTTAAGCAACGCTTCCGTTACTCCCACGCAACGCAACATTAACATGGTCGCTTCTACCGAGAGACACAGATCCTGCCCTTCCCCCTTTTGCCATAGTTTCGGCTGGAAACGCGGCTAATTGGCTGTGCGAGGTGTCTATCATCGATAACGTAACACGTCGATACTCGCCGTGCGAGTTGAAGCGTATCAAGGCCTCGATACTTCCTCATGCGAGCAAGCGCAGTAAATAATTACTCGTTCTGAGAGCAGGGCCGGCGTGACCCTTCGCGGGGCCGGGTTCGAAAATCCTGCGGGCCCAACAACAACGAGCAATTGTTTATTTAAAAACTGCTGTTACATATTGTATATTCTTTATAAGCAGTTTTTTAAACAAATCCAAGTAATGTTTTTTCGCATGGATAATTCGCTTTCAAGGGGCAAGAAATTCAATGAAAGTAGAAAATCTGCGATGGTTGTATGACTTTTGCAAAAAACTGTTGATGTAGTTTAATTCCTCTAAAATGTACATTTCTCTAAAAGCGAACTTTCATGATTTGTCTCACTCCTTTAAACCGAATCATCGCT
This sequence comes from Bombus terrestris, assembly GCF_910591885.1. Lineage (NCBI taxonomy): Eukaryota > Metazoa > Arthropoda > Insecta > Hymenoptera > Apidae > Bombus > Bombus terrestris. The sequence goes on from NC_063286.1 coordinate 3,624,621, forward strand.
ATATAAAAAATGTCTTGGGTCTGTTAATGGTATCGTCGTTCTGTAAAAAGTTAATCAAAATCGGTGTTTTTTAATTGGGTAATATTCGTAGACCGCGGGGCCCTTCAAAACGCGGGGCCGAGTTCCGAAGAACGCGCTCAACAACCTGCCTTGCGCCGGCCCTGAAATATGAAATTTGTAACGATCGAGCAATACCGAATATTCCAATATTGACAAAGTAAAAAGACAGATAAACTAATATTATCGTAATTTTAGTAATTATTAATAATTATTGTAACTTCAGACACAAGACTAACTGAATTGCTCTATTATCAATGGCAACGTTTTACGAATCTTACATCTTGTAGTTACATCGATATTACGCTTATTATTAAACACCTTACACAACGAAAATAAGTGCACACAAATGCAATTAAACCGCTATATGCAGCAGCAAGATCGCGTATACGCGATTACATGGCGTAATAATTTACACTGTGGCTTACTTTCAGAGCACCGCTTATCGATTTAATCAATGGCCTTCCAGTAGATTTCTCAAGTGTGCGCTTAATTATAACCGGTGTCGACGATGAAAAGAGATTTGCGCGCGTCCGGATCACGTAAATCTAGTAGTTTCCTCCGCGTTTCTCGTATTTGACGTCATCGTGGGCGCTGCAGTGCGCCAACACGTGACCGACTGAACGTGAACAAATCTCAGACGCCCGTTACAAATGGCGCAGAAAATTACGCAAAATTATATTTTTCATAGCTGTCAGGTAGTTTGGTCGATCCACAGATCAACGTAGATCGAGAGACAAGAGCGAATAGTGGAACGTCGAGTGCCGGGTCACTGGTCTCGTTAGCAAATGTCCTCTTGGTCTTCGTAACGCGCGCGCACACGCCGGCAAGAAAGTGGAAACGTTTATTATCCAGCACTTTCCACCGCAGGAATTTTCTCCGTCCGTTTCACGGAATCCTGTTGTTCGTTCCGCGGAAATTATGGGAGCGCGAACGAGGAAAAAGTAGCACGTACGATGCTCGCGAGAGCAATCGGCCCCCGACGCGATTATTTATTCGTTTCGCCATGTATTCGGTCGTTTGCATGGAAACTGATGAATTGGAGTTATTCGCGGTGTAAAAAGTTCGCCAGTTAGCCAAGTGCATGGACGGTGAAACGCTGATTGAGATACTGTCCACGATTTCATGGCGCGCGTGTATGAATAATGTTTATTCTTGTATTAGAAACTTCGTCATTAAAGCCTGATATTATCAGAAGAGTCTTCGATCATGGTTAGGAATAACTTTTTATTGCAAGCAATTTGCATTTAGCATGTTTTCTGTAGAATGACACTGATATTCCAGGGCTGATAAAATACAGTGCAAAAGTGAGGTTATTTGACACGGTAGAGTCTTCATTATCAGAATATCGATTTACCCTTTGCACTGGGAATTGTATTTGAATTTCATTAGCAGTAGCTGCCAACGCTTTTAAGTGTTTTACTTGAAATTTACTTTAACTAGAAAATAAAAGAAGAAAGAAGTTCATTTATATACCAGTTTTCTTCACACTACTGTTGTATTTTCTAATTTTTAAGTGTATGATATATCTTGAAACAATTTCCAGCATGCAATCCTGCTTTTCTCTCTCACGTTTCTTAAAAAAAGGTGGACATGAAAGAATGTCGAGTGGGACTCGACAAACGAGCTGCTAAGATAAAAACTGATATCGAGCCACAGTCGACATAGCAGTGCAAAGGGCTAAATATGAAAATGCTCCTTCATTACGAAGATTGTAAAACATGGACAGAACATTATAAGAGCTGGAAATGTGTAAAATGAAGTCAATATTAACACTTTACCGACCGTTAGCGGTTCAACGACATACGCACGTCCGACCGACAGCTCAGGCGCAGACTCTCCCTGGCGCTGGCTCTGTCTCGGCTTAGACTCACTAATACCATTCTTTTTGTTCATTGCGAACGGTAAATTTTTCAAATTGGTATAAAATTGTGCGAGCTTACAAAACAACGCAACTGATGCAACTGAGCAAGGTACCTTAGTACCAAATAATAAATATTACTCAAATAATGAGAAAAATTGTCGGCGACAAAAAGCCGATTAATAGGCTATCAGTCGGTAAGCGTTGGCGACAAAAACCGATTAATCGGTTATCGATCGGTAAACGTTGGCGATAAAAAACCGATTAATCGGTTATCGGTCGGTAAGCGTCGGCGACAAAAAGCCAATTAATAGGCTGCCGGTCGGTAAGCATCGGCAACAAAAAGCCGATCAATCGACTATCGATCGATAAAATGTCAATATATATATTTATAAAATAACTCGGGATAAACGATGTTCTTTCGTAGGAAAACAAACTAATTCGATCATCTTTGTACTTTAACAAACTTTGTACTCTAACTTGTCGTTTAACAAACAAATTCTCTAAAAGATTCTATGCCAAACTATCGCCCGTGCAATCTTAACTTGCCTAAAAACAGGCTATTACCCGATGGACTATTTTGCTAGCTTTCACAGGAATCGGTCGGCAACGAAACTTTCAACTTCAGCAAGTTTTCTATAGAGTGACACTGATACTCCGGGGCTGATAAAATACAGTGCAAAAGTGAGGTTATTTGACACGATAGAATCTTCATTATCAGAGTATCGATTTAATTTGAAAGTGATCTTTTATTAGGAAGATTGTAAAGCAAGGACAGGAAAATGATAAGAACTGGACATATGTAAAATGAAATCAATATTAATATATATTTAAAAAATAATTCAGGATAAATGACGTTCTTTCCTACGTATCTCTGTACTTGTCGTTTAGCAAATAAATCTTCTAAAAGGTTCTATGCCAAACTATCGCTCGTGTAATCTTAACTTGTCTAAAAACAGGCTATTAACCGATGGACTATGTTGCTAGTTTTCACAGAAATCGATCGGCAACGAAACTTTCAAACCGGGCGGTCTATTCGAAGGCCAAGAGAAAAAAGATCTGTTAAAGAACGTGTCGGTTTATGACCATCGCAATACCTACAAAGAAAGGAGTCGATTCGTACGATTGATGGCTTTCCATAGGATTTCCGTAGGAATTCCTCCGTACGTGTCATCGGCACGTAACCAGGGATTAACGTTGACGATGGCGAAAGAAGAACGCGGTGATCCTTTTTTCCACCTTTTCCCATTTCGGTTCCGTTGCAATTGTTCCAGCCATGCTGATGTCAATGTGATTCTCAAACCTGGAGGGTGTGCGTGAGCGAGAAAAAAGTCGGCTGCCGTGTAATGTTCACAGGGATCCGATGATTCCTTTCATTCGAAAGTATACGCGTGGCCGGGCATTCGTCCAGAACATTTCGAGATTCTGGGAATTGGTTCTGATCGCCTCAGGGAATCTCGTTGCAAAGAATTTTTGAGATTGCTTTGAAATAAGTTGCACATCTATTGTCAGTGGCGCCACAGGTGTAAACCAAGGTAATGCAAATGTAATCGTGTCGAGTCGGTAAACAAATTGGAACTTTTAACACATTGTTGACCGGCAATTTTACTGAAAATTTATCTCATGTCACAGGCTATTATTTCATAATTGGATGTGCAAGTAAAATAATATAAATAAATTTTAATACATTTGATTTATTATTCAACTTTGAATATTTCTTTTTCTTATGATAAACAGTGTAACAATCACCTACATGTAATGGTACACAACAGCTTTTGCAAATATATCTAGTTTCGCTGTATTTTCCTTTTGAACAGCGTCCTCTACACGCTCTAGTCGGATTTGTTTTTCTGCTAGTGACTATTTTTTCTAACACGTGGTCTTTTAGTTGTCCGGAAAGCCTGAAGGGTGCATCACTATAATAAGGAGCTGTTTCAGAAATTCGAGAAGTGTCAGGTGCAATGCTGCCTTCTTTGGAATCCACAGTTATCCATTCTCTAGCTGCTTGCAGTAGAAATTTGTTGTATCTTGTTTTATTGGCAGATAGGTACAGTACATTTTATATGCATCGAGCAAGGTGCAGTTTATCGGAAAAATGCTAATTTTTTTTAAAGTTTTTCGTAAAATACTGCTGTTCGCCAAATACTGATCTGCACGATTTACCCCTTTCATGTGCTTATTGTATTGTAATATGCACGTAGGTTTAATGATATTTTGATGCGTGAGATTTTTATACGTTCCGTCATCGTTGACATTTTTTTTTGCAACAAAGGACTCAACTTGACTGGTCTTATAAACGTGAGACACAGTTTGAGATATGCTGACCAATAATTGCACTGTATCATCTCCAACAGCGCACTGAGAAAACGACGCTGATACGGGAAAAAAGCGCATCACGAGTTTACTCGTGGCCGGTAACAATGTGTTAAGATTTACATCGCGGAATTAGGGAATCAACGCTGAATTTTTTTTTGTTTCTTTTGCAGCAGATTCTCTTTGAATAATCGATAGATTTAATGGCGAGGAGCCATGGCGTTCGACCGTATTTTCGACGATCATTCCAACTGGCTGCTATTTACCAAGGGTGTGTCTGATTACGTAATATTCCAAAGCGTCTTCGCGGCTGAAATTCCACGCGTGATACGGCCGTGTCGCAATCATTCCACCGTGAGATAGTTCTGCTTCCTCTTGGAAAGCGATCGTTCCACGAGACCCTCCGGTAAATGGGACATCGGTTTCCAACTCGGCTACACAAGGCGGATTGTTTGCAAACCGATCGATAAGTCGAAGAAATCTTGATCGAGCGTTGGCAAAGTGAATTTCTATGTCGTTTATAGAAAGCTTCGAAAGGATATACAACTGGGAACAGGCTAATCGGAGAAAAGTAGACACAAATGGACACTGGGTTACACGGTCGTAAATCATCCCGTGTAGTTACTTTAAACGTAAGCAATCTCGGGACAGGCACGCAGAAATACCTGAAACTAGGTAACGTTGATTACAGGAATGGACGATCGATGGTTATCAGCGAAAACGACGCTAAACGGTGCTGCAAACGAAACGCTATGTGTTTCCTTTATATTCTACGAAGTAACGTTTTCCCAGGCGAACTACGATCGCGTTAAATAAAGTATAAATTAAGGCTCGATGGGATAGACGGCGTTCGAATCTGCAACGTAACCTGCCATTGTCATAGTTTACGGTAGATTTGTAAAATGAACGGTAACCACGGCGCGCTATAGTCGATAGATACGATACGTAATAATCGGTTAACGGCTGTTCTTCTATCGGATACGAAAAGCACGCGTATCGAATGAAACGGTGATTCGAATATCTGCCATTAAACTAAGTCTCGCAGAATGCTGCGGCTGCATTCTCATGCGCGTGTGGTCTTTCATCACGATTACATTTCGAGGTGAAGATCGTGTGTGGTTCCTTCGGAAAGGTCTTGTAGAATGTTGTACAGAAGGTTAATAGCGGATTTGATTGTGAAAGGTCTGTTGGTATGGTATTGGCTTGGCAACTAAGTGATTGCGGATTTTATCGTTAGGTGGTATTGACAAAATCCGCAATCACTTAGTTGCCAAGTCGAACAAAAGCGTGCGGTAATTTGTATCGTTAATTGCAACTGTAGGAAAAATATACTACTTTTATACTACTTCGTGTTCTTTGAAGCACTATAGTAATATCAATACAGTATTTCAATTGGTAAATTAATTGGAATTATGAATGAACTGTTGACCTTTATGCAATCTCATATTTTAACAAATGCAACCTAAATTACATTCACTTTGGATATTCTATATGTTTCTTTGCATATTACGTGCAATTCGATATTTTCATAACCTCGAATTTCTTCGATCATGAAATACTTGATATTTACATTAACAGAAATTAATATCACGGATTTATATGGAAAACTGATTGTATCGCGTGAGATTAATTTAAAATGCAGCTTCAGTTCCAATTCCTCGATGTTAGATTATTATAATATTTCCATATGACACGGTGTTACAGCAATAAACAGCGATAGTCACTTAAGCACAGTAGGATTCCTAACCTCAATTTACTAGGAGTAGGATTAAGCGATTTATGTATATTGGGTTGGCAACTAAGTGATTGCGGGTTCTGTCATTAGGTGGTAACGACAAAACCCGCAATCACTTAGTTGCCAGGCCAATACTTTGAACTTTTACCGTCTTGCGCTACAAGTGAAAAAGTTTCTTTTTTATTATTTAATTTGTACTTTACAATTTGTCAACTGAACATTTGCTAAATTTGCCTAACTTAATTGCTAAATAACACGCGGATGGCTAACCCCAGAAGCATACCATCTTCGAATTTGACTATTTTATTTCTTTAGTGAAATGCAAAATTGTTCTCTGATAAAAATGAAGGAAGAGAAATGAACTAGCGGCGTACTTACAGACAATTGTAAAGGAGGGAATCGACGATTTTGACAGTGAAACATGTGGCACCGTTCAAGCAGTACCATTCCGCATAATCCGGTGGACACGTGTACATGTGGAATGTGATGTTCGGTCGAGGCGTCGGCGTCGGTGGCCGTGGTTTCGGCGTCGACCGCGATGAACAGGCGTCTGTCAACAGAAATCATTCAAAATTAATCATCCATAGAATCACCAGCGCATACCTTCTCAAGTTTCTTGTTTCAGTCACTTCAGACGTCTCTACTAAATTACTTTCACTAAAAATATTTCCACGTTGATTCCATCGAAATATACTGTGAAATTTACTGTAAAAAGGTTGCCTTTTCAAAGCAGCCATTATCCATTGTGGAAATCACGATGGTGGATTAATGAAAGGACAGCGAGAAAGCTGAAAACGTGTTGGCGGTGAATTTGCACGATTAAGTTGTGTAACGACCAAAAGCCAACCATCGTTTATCCCATTATTGGGCACAAGGGAGAGACGAATTGTCGAATAGCCGCTTTAGAAATTCCTTCGGCTTCCAGGTTTGGCAAACACAAAGGGTGGTCCGGTATTTTAGAGCCGGACTAAGTGATCGTCTCTCCCCTCCTTGTACCTCGTAAAAACTAAACTGGAAAACCTTTTTTCCATTCTGTTATCCTCCATCGGCATCTTTTTTTCTCACGTTACCGATCCCTATCAGTAGCATTAAGTCGTAATTAGCACTTTGACTGCCACCTGGGTCATATATGACCCACCACTATTTCTACTGTGGCGCCACTGTGCGGTCATTGTTGACCGAAGCGCCCCAACTATTTATAATTGTAAAAATTGTGTGAAAATTGACAGTTAGGGCATTTTTAATATAACCGATAAATGGAAGATACATTGAAATAAAAAGTGCCCATTAAACGATTAAACATTTTTATTGGAACATCAATAAAAAAAAAAAAAATGAGAACAAATGTTGCATCTAACGGTGCACTGTGTTAAAACACTTTAAACATAAATGTGGCTCATCGATACAATCTGGACGATAGGTGGTCACCTTTTTGGTCCGATTCTTATCAATTTTTGATCCTAACTGTTTAACATTTTTTTTATACCACTCTCTGAAAAATTTTCGTGCCAGATACGCTTGTCCTTCTTTCTTCTGCGTTTCGTGTCGCAATCTTTGTCGAATAAGTATATTTCACGGGTCTGGTGAATGGCACTGTGTAAGATGCGTTGCGAGTGCCATTCTAAAAGCTGATACCTTGGTTTTTGTTTTTCTTGCTTGTTTATAGAGTATCATCGCGTTTGAAATTGATGTATTTAACAGTAACTCTAAAGCTAATTTTATATACCACTTAAGGGTTCTTCTATGTGCTATAGAATATGCTACCATTCGATCTGATAAATCTACAGTTCATTTTCCACTGTTGGTAATCTACCACTGCCATTGGTTTATCGCAAACATAATTTTTTTTCCGGGCCTCTACCGTTTCAGCCGAAAGTTTCGTCGAAATCATAAAAATAATCGTAATACTGTTTACTAATATCTTCTACGCGTTTCAACGATATATTCTGCACGTTTTGCTTACGACGAAATAACGAAAACGAATGGTTTGTCGAAATAAACGAAGCCTTGTTGTAATATGTCGTTATCGACTGTTACTAACGCGCCACGGTGGTCACCCGTGACCACCAATAAGATAAACGGCCTATTGGGGAAGAATATCGTCTTACATCATGAATTTATTATTATTTTGCCATTATATGCTTTGAATAGTAAATACTCCCGTGGCGCCCTCTGCGAAACATGTGATTTCAGCGTGGCAGTCAAAGCGTTAGAAAAACCTGATATTCCCAATATTTAGTCGAAAGTTTCGCCTCAGCCATCGTAAATATTTCGCAAGTTTTTCATTTCGATTAATCTAGCAGAAAGATTGCTCGCATTCTGAGGTTCAAAAATTTGAAATATTCCATTTTGTCGCATTTTCCATGGCTAATGGATCGTACATGCTTTTTACAGGAGACACGATGTCACCTTACGGACAAGGAGGATCGAATGGAACGCCAGGCACTCGATACTCGGCGCATTAATCTGCCATACCATCGAACAATTCGAAAGTTGGAAAATATTCGCGCACGCCACGTGAAACTTGGCCGCCGGGTAATAAGAGAGACGCGCCAGGAGCCACGAGCTTCGCAGCAACATCGACGTTCTTATGCAGAACCGCAGCGCACGTTGCATCCGGCCATGCGAGCCTCGCTCTATCTGTCACCTGTTATAATTTTGCAATACGCCGAACACGGTCGATGCCACACGATTCTGCGCGTGTTTCTTTAAAAACGCGTACATCAAATTTACAGTGGAATTTATCGTCTGTTATTTGTATAAACATCACATAGAATATCAAGGCTCGTTCAAACACGTTCAATAGATTCGAAATAGATTGAAATTTCTAGATTATCCGGTCAAGTACACTGCACCTGGTAGCTGTCGAGATTTCCATCTTTTGAAACCAGGATATTTGGTAATCGTTTAGGCGCAAACTATTTTCCGGGCAATTTCGGAAATTGTTTGAAATGGACAAAAAAGAATGAAATTTTTGGAAGGTTCTAAAGAACATGATAAACGACAAAATCGTTTTGCTAAATTACTTGATTACATTTTAGTGTTCATATACGGTAAATTGCTAAATTACTTGCCACTTGACTAAACTACTAGCACGTTTTACTAAACTAGCCGACTAAATTTTGGCACACGCCAAGTTGCTCAAATTAGTTGCCACTTGACTAAACGTGTCTGAACGATCTTTTATTCGCGATAAGAACAATAGATAATCGTAAATTGTATTGGCAACTATGGTTTCGAAAAGGAACCATTTATTGGACACAGTTAGTTGAAGATTGCAAAGTTTAACAGAGAGAAATGCTCGGTTATTTGGGAAAATATTTGGTTTCTTGCAAACTTCCACTTTCTGTTGTAATTTCCTTCAATTACTTCCATTTTTTGTCCAGTTTCCTTTTATGCGCTTCGGAAAGATTAGAGGGCCATTTACAGGGCCATGTGTGTACAAATTCACCGGAATAATTCACGCGGTATGTACGTAATTGTTAGGAGCGATTAGGGTCTCGGGAAGCATCGCACGTGTCGCGTTCTCGCAATCTGTCGCTGCCACGCGTCCACTCGAGTTCGCCTCCTCTAAATACGGACAACGGGATCGCTTTGTATACGCTAACTTATCGACTGTGTACGTTGTAATTTGTTGACCTTATAATTCAGCGTCATCGAATTATATCAACACACGGTAATGCTTTTGCAGTTTTATGTGACACGCGTTTCAAACTTGTATATTTCCATGGCAACTAAGTGATTGCGGACCTTGTCAATACTATCTAACGACAAAATCCGCAATCACTTAGTTGCCAACCCAATAGATTGCGATCTGACAGTATCTTAATTGGCCGAATTTGTATAAAATTTGCAAAAATGTTCAAACTTTCCAAAAGTTTCTTAAATCGATGTTGCGAATGAACAAAGTTGATCTACACGATTACAATCTTATCGTTTCCACAGATACAATTCTGACAACACTGGCTCGTTCTCGAGGTCATTTCATCACTTCACTGGTCCCACCACTATGTATCACGTTACCGTCTCGCGATAACGAGCAACCGGACGTAAAAATGGACAAACTTAAGAGAAAAAAGGCTCGTGCACTAACCTGCTATACCGAAGAGGGTATAAGAGAGGATGAGTAGAGTAGCGAGGTAGGGCGGGATCCTGCATCCTCTCGTCATGGCAGTGACGGTGGCAGGGTTGTCAGTGGCGGTGGTACCATCCGCGTGGCGATTGCTGGTGGTCCGGACGATGCGATCGGCGTTTTCGTCCCGATCGCAAGGCGGTCTGTCGTCCCGCAGTCGCTGATGGATATGATGCAGATGATGATGATGGTGATGGTGAGGGTGGTGATGGTGGTGATGGTGATGATGCAGATGATGATGGTGATGTTGTAGGTGGTGGAGTTCGTGACGGATGTCCCGATGAGGAGGAGCAGCGGTAGCCTGGTCCTGATACGTAGCCTCATCGTCGGCTTCCTCGTCGACGACCAGCTCGTTGCTAGCCATGCTGTCCCTTCGTTGGTGACATCGTTGACGCTGTAGTTGTTGTTGTTGCTGATGACGATGACTATAGCGACGATGTATATGATGCAGGTGATGACGACGGTGGCTGTAGTTGGTGGTGGTACTGCTGTCGCCGCAGCAGACCTCGCCATCGGCCACCGGTGAGCAACTAACCTCCTCGAGCACGCTCGCTCCTACCGCATCGCATCCTCCCCTTCCTTCGTCCAGACCGTCCACGTAGCCTCCCACCCCCGCTGCTGCTGCCTCTTCTGTTTCTTCAACGGCACGAGCTCCACCACCTGGCCCGGAGCTGCGGCGCACGTGCCGCCGCCTCCCTGTAACCAAATATCCGACCGGCCGGCCGTTTACAGTGTGTTTTATCTCGGCCCGGCTCCGCTTCATCTAGCCGGCTGATCCACGCACACCCGGGGGTAGTTAAACACGCCGTGCCAACCGAACACAAGCAACCGAATAATATATCCTTACTTGGAGAGGATCGACGCGTGTATGCGCGGGTGGTTTTTCGTCTGGCCACATGCAGGGGCCTCTATATCGTGGTAAGTGCATATCTAGGGAGGGGGGACTTTACCGGTGAAATTTCGGCGATTTAGTTTAGTGGAAGGAATCGAGCAATACTGAATTTTTAGGTAAAAATGGGGGCTGGATTTTTTATCCTAGACTCTTCTAAATATTGGCCTGGCAACTAAGTGTCAATTTTTGTCAATACCATCTATTGACAAAATCTGCAATCACTTAGTTGGCGAAGAGAAGCGTGCGATACCTTCTATCGTTAATTGCAATTGTCCTTTTTTGCAATCTCATAGTAAAAGTGGTCGTTGTTAGTAGTTATAAAAGAAATTTAGGTTGGATCTAGAGGATCTAGTTGCGTGATTCACACAGTCTTTCGCTCTACGTTCCTTTTATCATGGAAATAGCCGCAATTAACCCTTCCTGACGTCCGACGGTCCTAATTCGAAGCAGCGATCTACTAGAAGCCCAATACATATGTATACACTGAAGATCGTACGACAATGTAACGTTCACATCGCACGCGACTAACCTTCTCAATTTTCGCCGACCTCGATTTACTATCTTTAACTTTTTGCACTGCGAATTTTATTTGAATTTCGTTGGCGGCATTTGAAATTTACTTTAACTAAAAAATAAGAGAATTGAAATAAATAAATGAAAAAAGGAATTCATTTAAATACCAGTTTTATTCACACTATTGTATTTTCTAATTTTTAGGTGTGTGATATATCTTGAAACAATTCCCAGCACGCAATCTATCGACTTGAACATGAAACAATGTCGACTGGGACTCGACAAAGGAGACAAAAACTGATGTCCACTAGTCACACTCGACGTAGCAGTGCAAAGGGTTGAAAAATATCTGGCAATTCGATATTTTGGAATTTGATCAAAAAACACGAGCTTCTCAACGTTATATGTTAGGTCTCTTGGAAAAAAATTTTTTCGAAAATGGAAAATCGTCGGGCAACGTGGTATATAAATGTCTATGGGTAAATATTTTTCGATAGATAGCACGCGGTTTCGAGGGTCGGCGCCTCTTAGAAAAATCGAGGTGGTGTGTAAACCAGAGAACACGGCCACGTGAACGCGATACTTTTGTGAAAAGGCCATCTCCACAAAATGCAAGGCTTTTCCTTGTTAAATCCACGAAACCATTGTGTCGCTATTCGACCATAGGCTGTCATTGTGCTCTGTTTGGAAGTAAAATATTTGCCACGAAAAGAAATTGTTTTCCACGTTTGGGTCCCTTAAAACCATCTGCCACCCTCGCGCCGATTATTCCCAACGATTGGATCAGGTTGCACCCTATCCATCGTTCATATCCGTTTTTCGCGACAGTGAGATTTTCATTGTCTAAATTCTACGAAACCATCCATTTTCCTACGAGATTGCGGTATTTGTAAATTACCGATGTAAGTGGTTGTCTCTGTGTATTGAAATTGAAGGCCTTATTAATAGAAAATCACAAGTCTTATTCGTGTTTTTCCAGGAAGGCGAAGGAATGCAATAACATTCTTAATTGCTGCTCAATACATTGTCTTCGATGCATTCAACGATACATTCTTCCTAATCTTTCGAAACGAAATAGTTATCGTCTTACACAGTCACTGTGCGTGTATTTATATCGAAAAATTATTTCTAATTACGTCAGAAACTTGTATCTCTCGCGGCAGATTGTTTTTATAGAAGTAATGGCCTGGCAACTAAGTGGTTGCGGATTTTGTCATTAGGTAGTATTGACAAAACCCGCAATCACTTAGTTGTCAGCCCGGTAGGTAATTCTCACTCAATAATATAATAAGTCATGACACAAATGATTTTTTATAATATTGATTCCACTGTCGTGTTATTACGTGTTAGTGAAAATCAGCACTCGACAACAGCTGTTTTTTGTTTCTAGCAAATCGTCTATTTCGTATGATGAAAGTACTCTAAGAATACAATATCTTATTGGATTGGCAACAAAATGGTTGCGGATTTTGTCAATGCCACCTAATGACAAACACAGCAATCACTTAGTTGCCAACCTAATATTCAAGAAATGACATTGCTCCAGAAAAGCGCTACGTCAGTGTTCCTATTTCTTCCTCGTATCGCTTTATTAACACTTTACCAACCGCTAGCGGATCAACAGCATATGCATATCCGATCAGCAGCTCAGTCGCAGATTCTCCTTAGCGCCGGCTCTGTTTCGGTTTAGACTCGCCAATACCATTCTTTTTGTTCATCGCGAACGGTAGGTTTTTCAAATTGGTATAAAACTTTGGAAGCTTACAAAGCAACGCAATTGATGCAACTGAGCAAGGTACCATAGTAGTAAATAACAAATTACTGCTTAATTAATGAAAAAGATTGTCGGTGACAAAAAGCCAATTAATAGGTTATCGGTCGGTGAGCGTCGGCGACGAAAAACCGATTAATCGGCTATCGGTCGGTGAAGTGTTAATTAACCAACATGATGAATCCTCATTTATCCATCGATCGTACATACAGCACACGAACGCGATCGATTGAGCACAAACTCGATCGTAGTCGATCTGATCTCAACCGGAATCGTTTTTCAGAGGACATTGCAGATTTCACGACGACCTTGTCCCAGTAATAGACGTGTCGTAAGTTATACGCGATATTGCTCGCGATAATGAACGGTTTAACTCTCGTCTATGTATTGGGTTGGCAATTAAGTGATTGCGGATTTTGTCATTAGATGGTATTGACAAAACCCGCAATCACTTAGTTGCCAATCCAATATATTTCCCGCCAGTGTTTCTGTAAAACCCGCGATCTCGTAATAGCACTGCTAACTATAATAACATCGTGAATTTATTAAGAGTTGGTAGATGGCGGAGTCGAAGGTGATTTGCCAGAGTCACGTAGAAAGATAGCAACCGGTTAACATGTAATCGTCGTTGCCATGATTCATTGGATAGATACGTGCCGGGGAAATTAGGCGTGTTTAACACTAGAACTACCACACCGGTCAAATTGATTGGTTTTACAGTTTTATTTTAAAATTCCTACTTCGTATTATATTTTTTTCCGCAATGATATGATAACTTTCGCAACGATAACTAAAGGAATAATATAATGAATTTTATTTTCTTTTTTATGTATTCAAACTGAGAATAATTTTCTATCAAGGCTACTTACACCAATACCACTCGAAATGACTGGTACTTGTCAAAGTGTAAAAGGGTGCTGCAATCTGTTTATCAACCCCCAATTAACCAGTTTCCTCGTTTTGTACAACTTGCCACACGTTTTGAAAATTTTTACTGCGTATTCGACATTCGTACATTCGACATGACGATATCAGTTATTAAAAAAATTCCGGATCGATCGCTAAATCGCTAAATGCTAACACTAGAAATACCACACCAGTGAAAATAACTGGTTCTACAATTTTATAAATGTGTCAATCCTCGTTTAGAGATGATGGTCCCAAATGAACTAATAATCCCAAAAATATACCACATAACATGGAATTTCTGTAAGAAAGTAATAAATCAATAAATATAAAAATATTCTATTAGTAGGTATTTTTAGAAGACCAGTTATTTTGACTGGTTTTCATAGAAATAGCTTCGTGCTAACTATCGATAGTTCTAGTGTTACAGTATCGCATCGATTTCACGGAACTCGAACGTTGTCGATTCCGTTCGATTTAACATGCTAAATGTGACACACAAAACTGCCACCTTGCGTCAAGTAGCGTGACGTCAATCGTCGTTGGAACGTTTCGCACTTGCCTGTGGCGGTCTACGGAACTATTCGATGATAAAAAAGAAAAGAAAAAGATGGTAAAAAACCTCGAGATGTCGTTCGACTATCGAAGCTGAAAGAGACGTTGCTGAAAGGGATCGTGTTCTATTTGCATGATAAGGAACTTTGATTCGCCTTTCAAACGATATTCTATGAAAGATAAAAACGAGTTCCTCCATAGGTGTGTCGTGTGAATCGTGCTTTGTCTTTGAATACAGATCGGAAACTTCGATTTTATTGTTATAGCTGCCTTTACAATGGAAACTGTCACGGAGAATGAATTTTTCGATAGGATAATGTAATTCTATTTTCAACGAAAAGACTTCGAAGAAACTCGATGACAAAGCAGTTGGTCGTCGACCAAATATTTTTCGAACAATTCGTTAGAAACGATTACCTCGTTTTAAACAGCTTCTATCAAGAAGGAAATAACAGATGAATATAGAGAACGAGATTATCTTGGCGGTGAATCTTGTCAAAAAATGGTAAAAAACGCAGTAAACGTGCAGAGGAGCGTGATGCACGGCACCGCGAGACCGGAAGTTACGGTAAAGTGCGTGCAATTAGAAAATAACCTAAATTCAAGACGGTTCGCGATTCGTGTTGAGAGCTATCTCGCCGGGAACGAGCGAGCAGAAGCGTTTAACGGCGCGTCGACGAGGGAAATGATCAATTATCAAGAGCAGACCACGTGGGCCGTACTTTAACTTACGATGCAGCTCCTCTCTTGTGTCACCTAGTTATATCCACGAATTCCTCTATATTTCTAACAAAAGCTTCTTAAAATCTTGCAATTTTTCTCTCTACGTTATTCTATGGGAAAAGTTTCGAATAAAATCGAACTATAGATCGCGTACACGCGAGAGAAGGCGCGCTAACAATTAGAGACTTGAACGCCCGCAAAGGACGCAAACCAGTAGCAACGTTTCCATCGGCGACACTCTTAACACTTTACTGACCACTAGTGGTTCAACAGTATACGCACGTCCGACCAGCAGCTCAGGCGCAGATTCTCCTTGGCGCCGGCTCTGCTTCGGTTTAGACTCTCCAATACCATTCTTTTCGTTCATCGCGAACGGTACGTTTTTCAAATTGGTATAAAACTGTGGAAGCTTAGAAAGCAACGCAACTGACGCAACTGAGCGAGGTACCTTAGTAGTAAATAACAAATTACTGCTCAAATAATGAAAAAAATTGTCAGCGATCGGTCGGTAAGCGTCAGCGATAAAAATCCGATTAATCAGCTATCGGTCGGTAAAATGTTAAAATCTGTTGGCAGAGAAATGAGATCGAACATTTATCTTAACACGAAGAAAGTTGCGAATAGTCCGCACGATGTCGTTCCATAGATTTTTCTGTAAATGTGGTTTCTTACGCTCCAATGTTGTCGAGTAATTGTTTCATAACGCTGTTGATTTAGCGTCTAATTTATGTCATAGACTCGTAATCTTATCAGAACACACGATAATATCTACGCATTGCGTAATCGTCGTTGTGAATTTGTAGAAATACAAATAAGTCGATGGCTTTATAATCTCGTGCGAAGAGAGGAGAATTTGTATTTGAAGATTCTATTAGGTTGGCAACTAAGTGATTGTAGATTTTGTTCTTACCACCTAATGATAAAATCCGCGATCACTTAGTTGCCAAGCCAATATTTCAGAGAAGAGATAGCTATTACATCGTCTGAAAAGTTTCATTCGTTTTATAAGGAAATAATAGACGCACAATGTGTTTTGTTTTATATTAGTTTATTAAATTATGCACGAACATAATAATAGAAATATAACGAAATGGATCATAATATAAATTCAATAAAATAATATAAAACAGAAATTGTTGTTCATCTATTATCACCTTATGAAACGAAAGAAACTTTTCGGGCGACCTAATATCGTTAGTAGTCTCGAAAGAAAGCAAACAACGATTCGAATGATCCACTCGGAAAATCTATTTATTTGGGCTGCCAAGAAGCAGCGATGTGTCAATAAACGCGACAACTTCGTGCTGTCAGAGGTCTGCAATTCGTTAATGCTTGCGACGAGTCGAGGACAGGTCCGAGTACACGCGCACTCGCAACCACACGAAACCATCTCGTCGCGACTTCTAACGTTTTCCCTGCGAGTCTCGCGAAGTTTAACACTTTGACTGCCACGTGGATCATATAAGACCCATCACGGTCATTGTTGACCGGCGCGCCTCAACTTTTTATAATTGTAAAAATTGTGTGAAAATTGACAGTTAGGGCATTTTGAATATAACCGATAAATAGAAGATACTTTGAAATAAAAAGTGCCCATTGAACGATTAAACATTTTTATTGAAACATCAATAAAAAAAAACTGTGTTAAAACACTTTAAACATAAATGTGGCTCATCGATACAATCTGGACGATAGGTGGTCGCTCTTTTGGTCCGATTCTTACCAATTTTTGATCCTAACTGTTTAACATTTTTTTTATACCACTCTCTGCAAAATTTTCGTGCCAGATACGCTTGTCCTTCTTTCTTCTGCGTTTCGTTTCGCAATCTTAGTCGAATAAGTATATTTCACGGGTCTGGTGAATGGCACTGTGTAAGGTGCGTTGCGAGTGCCATTCTAAAAGCTGATACCTTGGTTTTTGTTTTTCTTGCTTGTTTATAGAGTATCATCGCGTTTGAAATTGATGTATTTAACAGTAACTCTAAAGCTAATTTTATATACCACTTGAGGGTTCTTCTATGTGCTGTAGAATATGCTACCATTTGATCTGATAAATCTACAGCACATTTTCCACTGTTGGTAATCTACCACTGCCATTGGTTTATCGCAAACATAATTTTTTTTCCGGGCCTCTACCGTTTCAGCCGAAAGTTTCGTCGAAATCATAAAAATAATCGTAATACTGTTTACTAATATCTTCTACGCGTTTCAACGATATATTCTGCACGTTTTGCCTACGACGAAATAACGAATGCGAATGGTTTGTTGAAATAAACGAAGCCTTGTTATAATACGTCACTGTGAACTGTTAGCAAGGCGCCACGGTGGTCACCCGTGACCACCAATAAGATAAACGGTCCATTGGCAAAGAATGTTGTCTTACATCATCAATTTATTATTACTTTGCCATTATATGCTTTGAATAGTAAAAATACTCTCGTGGCGTCCTCCGCGGAACATGTGATTTCGGCGTGGCAGTTAAAGTGTTAAGCGCGTATAAATAGCATAATATCGGTAGAATATTGATTGGTCCATACCGCGGACGTTACATAAGAACATCTATGCACCGGGTAATTAAGATTCTTTCTACAAGTGTGCTCGCGTCACAGTAAGTCCGATCGACGAATATTTACATAAGCAAAAACGAAAAATTAACGTGATGCATTGTTTGTGGAGCACGGCAGCCGTTGCGTAAAGGCGTATCCGCTTTCGTTGATGGAAAGGAAAGGTGGACGCGTGTTATGCGTAGTAGAAAAATTGAAACGCGATCTAGAAAATGTAAATCACTGGCAAACGAACGTGGAAAATCTGAGACGTATGGAAGATCGTTGTTTGCCTTGATCCAAATGCGAACACAATCCCCGAACCGGATAGACGTTATTGACCGATTCTACTGAACAGCATCATCTTGAACCTTGGCATGAGAAGAGCAGAAGAAAAAGAAAGAAAGGGGAGAGCAGATTCTTGCATGCTTTTCGACTCGACTGTCAATTTGTTAAGCGATTCACAGTAGCAGAGGCGCGGCCTTCCCTCAGAGAAGAGACATCAATCGAAAGGACAGGCCAACCCCTCGTACGACCAGGATGAACGTATCCGGACAGGCACCGACAGCGATTCTCGAATTATACGAAAAATTTTGGGCGTGTCTCTGGTCACGTGTCTCTTAAAAGCTGCTGCAGCCTCCACGAGCGATGGAGAGAAACAGGGCGCGAGAACAAGGGGAGAGAGGGATGATTTTCCAATGTGACCAAAGAAAGAGAGAGAGGGAAGGGCCCCCTGGTCCTTCCGGGACCGGTCTGGTATCAGCTGCGCCTCGTTTAAACACGGAAATTCGTAAGTCCTAAGATATGTTATATTCAGCTTGGAAAAAAATCTCCTGTCTGCGAAAGAGGAGCAAGAGGTGCGGGCCAGTCTCGGACTCCTCCGGCTCGGTAATCTCCACCCCCGATGGCTACCAACCAGCTGAACTGGAGCCAAGATTGACGAGTTGAAGCTGTTCCTTTGATCGATCCCCTGTTTTTTTTCTCTTTATCTGATCGACAGAGACTAACCGGTGCGAAAGGTTAATTCGGTTTGCTGTACGTTTTATCGACATAGACGCCGAGGATTTCATCAACACGTTGACTGGCGCGTGTGTTTTCAATGAAATCTCCTTCGGGCCACGAGTGGCGCTGTATCAAACGTACTCTGCCAGGTACTTCCACCGATATTTTAGTAACATTTAGAAATAACAAAAAGATGTTCTTCATTGCAAAGTAAGAAAAGATAGATGGTATCCAAAGAAGATGATAACGGGATTGTCGTACTCGAATGGAAAGATACACGGGATGTGAGAATTTTATGGCTAAAACATGCTCCAACATTAAAACCACTGGCTGTTGTCGAATATAATGAAGGAAAGTGTGATATAAGATTATTCTGACCAAATAGTTTCTTATGCCACCACAATCGCAAAAGGAATCAAATGGTACCGAAAACTTGGCATTCGAAGAATGTAAATATTAGAAGATTTACAATACAAAAAATTCTTGTCTTCGACGCAGTCAGCGTAATATCGCCGTTCGGAAAAATGATTCCGGAAGAAGCATTAGACACGCGCATGCAAACTATATTGTGCGGATAAAAGACGTCAAACGGACCGATCAAAGACACGGTAGAATTTAAAGCAACAACTTATTGTCCAAATTGACCTGACCAAACTCAGCTTTCTATAGAACGCTTTAAAGTTTCACATTCTAAACAATTTTCTTAATAAACAATTTTCGTATTGCTTTTATAACAATTCAATAGTTTTATTACTTCCTGTGGAAAATATTTTTCAAATACCTTCGTAAATAGTCAAATAAGTGCTACCCGTATTCGGGTGACGCGGCCCGACCAGAAATTTTGATGTCACCCAAATATGGGTGACGCTGGTCGACCAGAGACTTTGCTGTCGCCCGAACACGAAGGCGCGGCCTGTTGCGGAACTTTGACGTCACCCGAATATGGGTGACGCTGCTCGATCAGAGAATTTGCTGTCGCCCGAATGCCGTAACGCGGCCCGACCAGAAATTTTACCGTCACCCGAATATGGGTGACGCGACAGTCAACGCGTTAACCCCTTAACCTACGATTTACGTCCGAGAATTTTGGGCCGAAAATGTAAACAAGCTATTATATATTATATTATATATTATATTTGAGCCGATCATCGTACTATGGGCTATGCCCGTAGTTGTAGGTTAAGGGGTTAAAGATCGTAAGAATATACACGAGTGTATACGTCAACGCGATTCGTCGTTAGGTGAAAATCGACGAACTCTCTTCGCTATTACGTTCGATATGGAGCAATGGAAATGGAATGGTTTTCTGCTGTGGAGTGGAATTATTTCGTTCACCACGGGACACGGCGCAGTAGTCATCCCCGACAGATCCCAATTTCGATTGCTTTATATCCACTTTAAGAGCAGAGGCAGACGTTAGAACCATACACAGGAACGAGATGCAACCCGAAGATCTCGGAAACTCCAAGCCTCGCCACCCCCGTCTGTGGCTATCAGCTGCCCCGAACAGTTAGGCGCTAAGCCAGCGTATAACAGTCGGGACAGAGTCTAGGGAAGGCAGCGTAGTAATAGTAGAGACGCCAACGACCAAAAGCCAGAGAAGGGGAGCAAGACGGTGAAAAGGTGGAAGAACAGTGGGAGGTGCAGATTTCATAACGTGCTAGAGCTCCAGATACGACAATATGTGAAGTGTAGATATAAAATGTGCACTGGAACCCCGAGTACATTGAAAGAGAGGGTGGAGCAGACAGAAGAGAGTTTCTAAGGAGAAAGAGCAGAGAAAGAGGGGTATATGAATCGTGTATATTTTCATAATCTTTCGTAGACGATTTGGCCGTGGTGGCTCGAGCCAGCGGTTCACGAACCGTACACGCATATGCCTCCGTCGAAAAGCGTGGATCGCACATGCTCGGGGCACTTCCCATTCAGACGAGCGCAGCTGCCGAACTCGTGGGACACGTCGGCAGGCACGCGCCTCTTGCCTCCATAACCTGTTTTCAAAATTCCGCTCCCCTCGGAACCAAGGCTCAAGGAGAGACCCATTTCTTCCTTCTTTCCTCCCCACCTACTATACGCACGCTGCTCTCCCCGTATTCCTCCTCTTTCTTTCTGCTCTCTTTTCTTTATTTCAACCACCTCTATAGCATGCATACACTCCTATCCACAAGTATTATGACATTTATAGAATCTCAGATAAAGCTTAGAATGTTAGTACAAATTTGACGAGTTGTTATTATCCGGTTTGAAACTATATGAAGACAAGCAGAAATTCGAGAATCTTAGAGCAATAAATAAAATTAAGTAAGGAAACGTGGGCAATCCTCATCACGCCATGCTAAGCTCTCAGCTTACTTGGGACAACGTCACCACATTAGCCAAAAGGATCTGCTTCCTGATAAGAAAAAATCCTGGACTGAACTTCCCTCAATAGAACTTCAATTAGTTCAACAATTTTTCAATGAGATTGGAAGATCAACATATGATTGTTAATTTTCTAACTCTTGTAAAATATATTTTACAAGTTCTTAAATTTTTATTTTGTACGAATGCAATGATTTGGTGCCCTAATATTTATAAACAAACGTGTATATGTATCTGGTCGTTTCTTGGCGTGTTCATCTGTCGTCGCTTCCCCGCCTTGCAAATTGCTCGAAATTTCGACGTTGGCGGCAATTAAGCCCAACCCGTGTCTCAACTACGGCCGATGATGCGGTACACCGCGCGAAGAGCGTTTCAAGTGGCACAAGAGCACCTCTTGCCGAAGACGCCCTCAGCTGCGGAGTCCCGTCGACGCTTAAATACCTTCGAGTGCTGCTTTTTAATTGCCTTCCCTACCCAAGAGACGTGTTCGTCTCTTAATCGTTGCATTATACGTATTCACGGACGTGCAAGGACGAATGCAGCTCCCCGAGGGGAATACTTGGATGATTTGCATACGTCGTCGGGGGTGACCGCCCTGGCAGACGGCAGCTGCCGCCTGTGTCGCTGCCTCCGAAATCTCATCGACCATCGTCGTCACCCTCCAGATTTTATGTCTTCGATTTCCAGCATTTGTCTTTCACGGTTTCAGACCAACAGTTTTCATAGAGTTTTGTAAAGTAGCAAATCAATTTTTCTCTTTGAAAGCAAACTCACCTCTTAGAAACGATCAACTATACTTCTATGCATTTTTATACAAACATTTCTCAGTTTCATTACATAACTGCACGATCAAGAAACGGATTAATAATTTCCATAAAAGCATTTACCACAATGAGATAATACAGGTAACGATAAATTGAAAAAGATATTTGCGATGTATCATATATCTTTCTCTATTCTTCCATTATGATTAGAAAAATATAAATTTGCGTAAACATCCGCAATATAATTGTTTTTTAGTAGACGATTATTATATTATAACTTTTAGTAGGCGAAACAAATGTTTGTGTTCATAAAAATATGAATTTGCTTGAACGTTTACAATCTATTTATTAGGTTGGCAACTAAGTGATTGCGGATCTTGCCAACACCACCTAATGACAAAATCTGCAATCACTTAGTTACCAACCTAATACGACTCCCGATCATATGTTTTCACTTTTCTATTTTATCAAATAAATTTCGCAGATATTAACATCTCACTATCCTCTAAATTGAGAGATTTCGTTGCCTTCAAATTTGCTACACTGGCGCCACATATTTTTAAGGAAAGATAGTAACGAAATTATCGGGATGAAAGGGAAATTGACCGCTGCCAACTGCGCATCGCGATTCCTCGTACACGAAAACGGAGAGAACAGCCGGTTCGACCAGATGGCGGGCGGATCGATGGCACGACGATACGATCGATAGAAATCGATGACTGGTTAATCAGCATCGTCGGTTATGATGCCGCTTTTCACGCGGCGGTGTAACCTGTCGACACGTCTGCTCGTAACTCTCGTTTAAAACGATTCGGATCATCGAGGTCGTTCAGAAACGATAAAATGAAATATAAGCCGACTCTAAAGATCCATTTCCATCGTTTCATTGTCTATGTTTCGCTCTGAACTTGCTGACCAAAAGTTAACAAAATATTGTCGTAACAATAACAATAATTAAGCCTTTGATAAATGACGTAATGTAAAATAATAAAGAATGTAAAATGATCGATTTGAAAAATGGAAAATTTATTCTATTTTTGGTATTAAAAATATAAAAAATATCTTGGATTTTTTGTAAGCAATAAATATTAATAATTATGTTATTTATAATAATTTAAAACATGGAATTTCTAGTACTATACTTATTGTTCAAGTTTTCCTTACGTTATACTATTAACAATAAAAACAATAACAAAAATTGTATCTTTGCCTCTTGCGAAACATTGTGTGGATTTTATTGTAACTAAACTACTACATTAATTTAACAAATAAGAAATTAAACTGTCACCGTAATAATAAACGTTGGAAGAATATTGAAAACGCTGCGACCACCAACGAACATCGTAGAAATCCTCATCCTCAAGGACTTCGATGAGGTGGCCTGCTAGGCTCAAGGTAGGTACGTATCGAATGAAGAAAAGAAGAACGAAGTGTCTTACGGAGTTAAATACGCAATAAAAAATTTGTCGAATTATTCGCAATTAAAAATTGATCGTGTATTTAATTATAATGGAATATCGACGCGTGTTACGTAGTTAGTGTCATATTATATGGAGTAGTGTCTTAATAATAGGATAATCTCGATACATCGTTCAGATTATCCTCAAGAGAGATACTTTACACGCCTCTTCACCGGAGGAAGATCAACGAGGTGGCCCACTACACAGATATAAAGAAGAAAAAGGGACGCGTCGAGAGAGGGTTGAAGAAGGGTTCGTGCCACGGCGATATAAAAAACCAACGCGGCCAACGAACCGACAGGGGTATTTATCCTCCTATTAAGATCTGTTTCTGTTTCCCTCGCGCAACACCATGTTCTACCTCAACGCCCACCACGTGCGATATAACACGCTAGAAAAAAGAAATATTCCCTTCAAAACAGTGTAACAAATAAAGCTCCAACTCCACTGTCATACATCCTTAATACTATTCACTAGAACTCTATTTATTGGAATAAAATTTCAGTTAACATCCAATTAATGAACTTCTGCTGATTATATTTACTTATCTGGACGTGATCTGCTATTACTGGCTTGGCAACTAAGTGATTGCGGATTTTGTCATTAGGTGGTATTGACAAAGTCCGCAATCACTTAGTTGCCAACACAATATATGAACTCTAATTATTAAACGGATTATTCCTCGATAAATTCAGATAATTCCACCATATTTTTCTCTGCGTCTACGCCTACAGAGAAGAGAGATGCATCGGGACGGGCGAACGAACGCCACGTAATTGAACCGTGTCCGCGAATGGAATTAAACGAGAAACCGAACGGCGGCGCTCATATTCGAAAGTTTGCATGCGCGTGTTCCGCACAAAAGCAGGAAACATTATACGGCTCTTGAACAGACGAAGATGCAGCTCGCCAGCAAGGATGAAGGGTCGCAAACGCGCGACCAGCCAGCGAGCGAGATAGAAACAACACGCGTCTGTAAACAAGGAAGGCTCTCGGCTAGCTTCTGGAACGGAAAGAGATAGATAGAGACGTGTGTCGAACGTAGGTCGATCGGTGAAGAAGATAAAAAAACGTGCAGCTCTCGATAGCGTATAATACTTTAGGGCCGGATAGACGAGCAGGACGTATCTTTTCCACTTGATAGGGCTCGAGGAGACCTACGAGCGCGCAACCATCATCGTCGGCTATCGTGAGCCATAGTGTGTGCGGGCCATGGGTCCAAAAGAAGACATGGGCTCGCACATGTTCTTCACCTCGTGCAGGGTATTCATGCCCGGTATTCATAGCGTGCAGCTGCCGAATGCACTTCAACGCCATTACCTGTTTTTCGCAACGTTCGCTCGTTTGCGCCTGGGCACGCGCCCGCCGCTACGAAACGTACCCCGAAATCGAGGCGGGTCTAATATTTCTTTCTTTTTTTCTCTTTATCGTCTTGTTCTTGGTGGAAGCAAGAGCTGTGGTCTTCGTCTTTCTCGTCGATGGAATAATAAGGCTTCCGGGTGTTCGTGCCTTTGGCCATCTTTGCCCACGGACCTAATTTCTGATTTACAGGATTCGTTGTAACCATCGACCGGTTTACGCGCACTGACAATGTTAGATGAGACAAGTTTGGATACGAACCGCTTTCTCAGCAGTCTCAACTGCTTGTATACGTGCGACCGAGAATGTATACGTAGGATACGGTTTCATTTGGAGTTTAGATAAGAAGATTTGGAGTTTTGTGTTTGTAGATTTTGGGGTTAGGTTGCAATGTAATGGTAGTATAATTTCAGAAATAAATAACACGAATGATAAACGACAAAGGATAACAACGGTGTGCCGTGAAACAGAAACGAGACTAATGCGCGCATCGCCCTTCTCGAGTTTTAAGGGAGAAAATAAGGCTTCCAGACGTAGGTACAGTATCGTAGCGGTGCCTCGAATGCGAGGAAAAAAGGGACTCGTTATGACAGGACAATTGTGCTGTTGCGCGAAAGAAAACAGGTGGCAAAAAACCTTTCCATCTTCCAAAGTGTTTGGTTTCTAAATATTTGAACTGCAATGCGTAATATTTGTTAACTATTCAAGAATATAAGAACGTACATGCGATTTCAAAATCGAATGAAAAGATAATTTTGATTCGAAAGTGGTCGACGGTACATTGAACTTAAAAATTGCCATTCTATTGGGTTGGTATCTAAGTGATTACGGATTTTGTCACTAGGTGGTACTGACAAAATCCGCAATCACTTAGTTGCCAACCTATAAAACACGTGAAATGTATATAAAACATGTGACTCATCACGTCCTTCTCCTGTGATCTTGAAACGAATTCAAGCAACACAGGTTCATTCGATACAGCACGAAGAAAATAAATGGGGTCTGTATAAACGTCGTGCTACCGTAATTATTCTCAACGAGTATGACGCAACCGAAACCGATGACACATAAAAACGTTTCTTTCCCTAGGAATACCGCGTCAGTGCACAGAAATAGTTGCGAAGGCGGTTACAAAACTTCGTCGATCGTCTTCCGGGAAAGTAGGGCGACGAAACGCGTTCCACGTATTGTTGCTGACTTTTAAACGATCGCTGTTGACACGGAACCGCAAGTGCTTGTTAAATTTTCTTAACAAGCTGTGTACGGCACGACCAGTCGTTAAATACGCAAAAACCATGAAAAGGGAAAAAAATCTGCGTTTATTGTCCGAGTACAGATGGAAATGTAATGAATAGCCAGTTGGGATTCCTTGTCGACAATGAGTTTCTAAAAAAGCGAAAGAATCCTCGCGCGCCCACGGAAACAATGGCGGCGATGCTGATTGTACGCGATCTCCTTTCACCCCCTTTTACGCCGTATTAATTTCTCTGGCCTCTTTCAAATTGCGACATAATAAACGGCTACGAACGGAACAACAATCGGCACTTTTATCTCTGAAAAGAAGTTTGCTTCGATCTAAGATATACGTTCGGTATGCTGCGTCGCGAGAAACAGGCGAACAGGTGGCAACATGTACGTCTCGCCTCGCCGAGATCCCGTCGAATATTATGTAACACGCAATACTTCGTCATCCGTTTCGAGCATTGACGCGCGTTTGATAAAGTTGCACAGAAACACCGTTCGAATCTACCTTGGTATTTCGAGTCTCACAGGGTTTTAAGTATCGTAATAGAACACAGAATATTTTTAGAAAAAGCAATTCGATAAGAAAACATATTTCAAAGATAACGTAGTTTAAAGTTTCACGTTATCGCAAAGATCTCACATAACCGTAAAGGTCTAAAGCCAGAGTTCTAAAGTTTAGATTTAACAGTTTCACTAATACGATAATAGAGAAAATTAGTTGCCTAAATCGGGGTTAGGTTAGGAACGATTTCGTGTTCAGATCGGATCTTTTTACGTTCCATTTCACGGATTCCCTGAATGCCCTACAAATCCTTGACCAAACAGGTCGGAAACAAGCGACCACTCTCTGACGATAGCTATGTAGAATTGATCCCGGCGGCAACAAAACTTTCATCGTAGACTTCGAAGCGGACAGAAAGAAACCTCGTAAAAAGTCGCAGCTTATCGTGGCGACGAGGCCGGTTTCGTGCCGCGTTTTGCCTCCGATTGACTCGTAATTAAGGGTATCACCGAGCCGACCCGTGTTCCTGCCTAAAATGTGTACACAGTGTCGCACGCTAAATTGCCCAGTGACATGCAGAACCGAGCCGAGAATATCGCACTCGCCGCGCCTCTCTAAATTAATGAAAAAGGACGCAGATCGGTTAATTAGCAGGGATTACACGCTAAGCGATATCGAACGGCGAGGAGAGGCGAGAAGAAGGTAGCGCCAGGCGTTTTAGAGCGGCGATTTGGAATCGGGTGCCGAGCTACTTGCGTTATCCGCGCCATCTACCTTATCTTGTTTGCCGTTTCTACGCTGTATCCGCAGCGTGAAATCTTGCAGATATGGTTATCGGCTTATCTGCACGAGCTCAAGGATATAGAAAAGCGCCGCCACCTGTCGCACACACAGCCGCTATTGAAGCCGATCTGGGACAACAAGAACGTTGTCCTGACAAGAATTATGGTCGAAGGACTCTGTAAATCTCGTGCAAGTGGATTTCCGCATAAACCGTACCCAACCTGGACAATAGCGTTTGTAGAATGGCTGACTATAGCAAGCACGATTTACCGAGGATTTTCTGTTGTAGTTTAATAGGGATGAATTGTTGGGAATTATTTAACATTTTGACTGCCACGTAGGTCATGTATGGCCCACCACGGTTTCTCCTCTAACGTCACTGTGTGGTCATTGGTGACCGGAACGCCTCAACTTACAATTGTCAAAATTGAATGAAAATTGACAGTTAGGGCATTTTCAATATAACCGAAAAATAGAAGATACTTTGAAATAAAAAGTGCCCCATTGAACAATTAAACATTTTTATTGGAACATCAATTTAAAAAAAAATGAGAACAAATCTTGTATCTAACAGTGCACTGTGTTTGCATCCATATCTTTGAGGGTTAGTCTACGAATATTATTATAAACACACCTTAGAAAATAATTATAAATGCTGCTTTATAATCATATAATTGAGGTTAGAAGTGTGAACATACCTTACTATTATGTATAGAATGAGCAAATACCGTTTACTAATATCTTCTACACGTTTCAACAATATATTCTGCACGTTTTGCTTACGACGAAATAACGAATGCGAATGATTTGTTGAAATAAACGAAGCCTTGTTATAATATGTCGCTATCAACTGTTAGCAAGGCGCCACTGTCGTCACCCGTGACCACCAATAAGATAAACGCTCCATTGGGGAAGAATGTTGTCTTACATCATCAATTTATTATTATTTTGCCATTATATGCTTTGAATAATAAAAATACTCCCGTGGCGTCCTGAGGGAAACATGTGATTTCGGTGTGGCAGACAAAGTGTTAACTAGAAATACGTAGGTTATGTAAATAGAGAAGAATTTCATTAGAAGGTATAGGGGCTACAAAGAATATTTTCCAATCAATCGTATTTTTATAAGATTCAATATTTCATTTTTATAGTACTAAATTTGTCATATACTTGGATTCATATGTGTAAATGTTATAATAAATACAACGGTGTGCAAATATTGCCTGCAGCCACTGTAATTGGTTAAAAGATGATCGCGATACTATCTCTTCTTAAATGCCTTATCTAACGTAATTGTAGTCAAGCATGATTAACATTATTTTTTGAAAACCCCACAATTTTATCAGAACGTATGACTACCTGCTATTTTGTTCTGTAGAAACTGAACTTTTATTATCCTTGAAACAGTGAAAAATTTGCCTTTGTAATATGCCTTATATGTTACAATTGATTCGAAACATAGAACAACACCAAGTTTTTCCATCTTCGATGCAGGATATTGTTGAGTATATCATAAACGTATCGTATACATTATTCAGGGTATTGTTGAGATACACACGAACATAACGCATCATTTTATTTAACCTTCAGTACTTAATATGACGAACGTCATCAATAGTCTACATCAGCCAACTCATGGAATACAAAACAGGACGGAATATTCCAAAATGAAGTAATTTACCCAATTGCGGTCGGTTCTAACCTAACGACACCAGCTGTGACTTAATCCTCTAAGTCGAAGCTAAGCACACGGATTGGCAACTAAGTGATTGCGGATTTTGTCAATACCACCTAATGACGAAATCCGCAATCACTTAGTTGCCAAGCCAATATACATTCGAAGTAAACATCATGGCTCTTACATTCGAACCATAACTCTCGTCATCGTTGTAACTCGATACTCCAAAACATAGAGCATAAACAGACGAACGGACGAATAAACAAAAAAAGAAACGAAATAGGATTATCGGCAATTTCTCGTCGCGGTTTCGAACGCGCTAAACTGATCCATTCTGCTGACGCGGGCAAACACGTATACACAAGAGAACATAGGTGCGCGCGTTTTACGGTGTGTCGAATATACAACAGAGAAAGAGGGAGAGAGAGAGAGAAAGAGAAAGAGGAGGTAAGTTACGAAGGAGCCCTTGCGTTGCAAGGGTATCGTTGGCAGGCGGCACATGGTCCGCATCATGATTTTCGAAGCCGCAGATGGTTCCTCCTGCGGCACACGATTATGGTTTTTTGTCAAGCATGCTGGGAGCAGGCGGTAGGGCACACCGCCGCTTGTATTTCTCGATCAATTTTCGCCGCAAAATTGACTGGCCAAGCCGATCGAACGATGCCAGCGCATACACTCTAGGAATTATTCTCCATAGCTGGATATCTTATTGAGGAATTAACTGGCCGCTTTATACAAAGATCGATATCGATACTCGTGGTGGAACTGAAGGGTGAACGCGTTATAAATTGATTCGACGAAGCTAGAAGTGCACTTGTAACAGAATTTAAATGAATTGTGGAGACTGAGAAGCGAGCCTGCCTCTCAGAAGCCTAAATTAATCCACAGCTCCACTTTCTATTAATTTCTTCGTTCAAGAAACGAATGATTTAGTATATAGTGGGTTGGCAACTAAGTGATTGCGGATCCTGTCATTAAGTAGTATTGACAAAACCCGCAATCACTTAGTTGCCGATAGAATGACCCATAAGTTAACATCCTAAGGTAACATAAATAATAGTGAAATTCTAAGATAAGATGAATCAATGTAACATCTGAACAGCTATTATACCAAGTCGCTATAATCGTACATTATCATTCATAGCTTGCACTTGATATTGTGCTGCAACATCGTACAGCTAACTCCCGTTCAAGTAGCTAGACATATCACGAGATAAGAGCAGGAATTTCTAGATATCACCAATATCATTGATCACAATCTATGGAAACTAAGTGATTGCGGGTTTCGTCAATAGCACCGAACGACAAAATCCGCAATGACTTAGTTGCCAAGCCAATAAAACACGAATTCAGATCGTAAAATAACCGAAGCTGATTCTTTTCAAACAAGTTTATACAGCACACAATCGCAAACAATAAATGGTGCCCTCGACGATCCAATCACCCGAAATCCCCCATCCCTTCTCCAATATTACCGGATTTACCATCCCTCTATAAAGAAAGATGAGCGTTGACTGGAATGAAAAGGCGAGAGGAGCGCGTCGCGACGCGCAGAAAGCCTCGTAAATCACGGCAAGTGGGTTAAGGGTGACGAGGCCGGTTCCGAACGGCGCGCTGCGCCGGTTCAAAGCGTCGATAATAATTGGCGCTGCGGAGGCCGGGGCGGCGTTGTTTGTGCGCATTTCAATGGTCGCTCTGGAAGGCACGGCTAATCACGTGGCCAAGAGAGCCGGACAAACGGAGCGAACTGACAAACGACGGCATTATGTCCGCCATTCTGGTCGTCGCTGGTGGTGGGCCGGTGACAATACCACAGCCAGCAGGACACACAGCTCGAAGAAAAAGAGAGTAGAGACGGGGGGGGGGGAGAGAGAGAGAGTGAGGAAATGGAAGAGAGAAAGAGAAATATAAAAAGCAGAGAGGAGAAAAAGGGAAGCAATCTTCCTTATTTCTTCCCATCTCATCTCGTTTCGGCGGCTACCCTCGTATCCCCACCGCCACCCCCTACGGTCCGGCCAATCTCGTTCAGGATGACTGCCGACCAGCCAATCCTCTTATTCCGTTTCATTTGTCGATCGCAAACGTGCACAGTGTGCCTGCGTGTACGCTTCATTATTATTTCGTATTGTGCGTGTAACCCAATTCAATAGCCTAATCTACTTTCCTTGCTTTTCTCTTGCTAATCGTGGGCACCCAGCCGATCACGATCCACCGATCGACTCTCATGGCTCTTTCTTTCGTTCCTTTCTCCCCGTTTCTTCCTTTTTTTTTTTTTTTTCATTTAAGCTCGTTTTCCTTACCAGTTTTATCCACCGAGTTTAAGAGAAACTCGTCCGTATAATGCACGCGCATGGGAAAATTTGACGACAATCGGTTGCTATTTTTTGAAGCAAGGAACTGGCTCGGAGGAGGGTCGAAACTTTGGGAAAGTAGGTTTCCACGATTCTCGTCGAAACGATCAGGTGCACTGCAGTAATAACGTAATCTGGCTTACGGTGCGCTTGTCCGACGGTCGGTCTGCCCGCGTACCAGAGGTCGCTGCGATTAATTGAAAAATGCTGGCAGAGAAACAACGCACGCCAGTGTATACTTAGGTGCATAGATTCATCTTGATTTAAGCGTAGAAAAAGGAGCACACCGGCGGGATAGGGGAGGAGTCGTTAAAACGTTCGATCAGTCGCTGTATGTCCGTCGATGGATATTACCACGAGGCAGCCATGCCAAGATAATTGGACGGCGGGAAAATTAAAGGGAGCCACCGCGACTCTTGACTCTTCGCAGCGAGCGGAACGAGGCGGAATAATCTGCCTTGTCTTTAAGAGATTAGGTCCTTAAGGAAGCACTGCCTTCCTTCTCCCCGTCTCTCATCCCTCGCCCCTTTATATACCACTCCTTGCCACCCCAAAAAAACACTTTTCATACCTTTCAGTCGAAACCTACCGCGATCATGCGGCTTCGACCAACCGCCAGATCCAACGTCAAACGAGAGCAAACTCGGGGTTCTCCTCCCTTCGAACAGAACGGAACAAGACCAAAGTAAATTACCGTGGACCGAGAAGCTTGGCCTGCAAGCCCAACCGTTTCTCGGAAGTCCAATTAAAAGTACTGTCTACATTGAGAGAGCAATTAGCGCGCGACTCAGCACCAAATAATTTTGTGGAATCCTACACTTTCGCTGTTTGTTGATCTTCTATTCTCAGTTTCATTGAGCGAGCTTGATAGGGCGTTTCGAGGGGAATTGGCACGCTTACGTGCAAATCTAGGGATTTTGTTGTTCTAGTTCTTTTTAAGAATCGTAGCTATGATTTGTTGGTTGTACTGTGCGGTATTTTCTGAGTATATTATTTATCGATTATCCAAGTGTGTCAGTAAATTTGAAGTTGTAATATTTAAACTTATAGAGAACATTTTTAATGTGGAGACATCTATTGGTTGGCAGTTAAGTGATTGCGAATTTTGTTATTAGGTGGCACTGACAAAACCCGCAATCACTTAGTTGCCAATGCAATATTATAAAACATGAGGTTACAGTTTTGTGATACAGTTTTCAGAAAATATAAAATTGTTCAAGAAAAAGTTAAAGTGGATATTTAGGTAACTAGAATTAAGTCAAATAAATTTCCAACTTCTTGCGCTAAAGATACCAGTTCCACTGAAAGATACTCAGCAGGATGAAATTTAATTAAATTCTCAATAATTCAATTCATTTACAAAATATTAAGCATCTTGCCAAATAACTCACCAGAAATCTTGCGAAGACTTTCCTGAATTTTTACTTGGAAAAAGATAGCTTAACGTTATCACAGACAGACCTGCACCTTCAAAAGATTAAAAATCTTGCTGAGCAATTCCATCACACCAGAAATCTTGTGAAAGCTTTCCTGAATTTTTACTTGCAAAAAAAAATAGCTTCATCACAAACAGACCTGCACTTTCAAAAGATTAAAAATCTTGCCAAATAATTGACCAGGAATTTTGCGAAGACTTTCCTGAATTTTTACTTGGAAGAAGATAGCTTAACGTTATCAGAAACAGACCTGTACTTTCGCAAAGTGTAATTAGATGAAACCTGAGATTCTCATACGAAGAACATTCTTTTCCACACGGTTTAATACTAATCGGTGGCACACGTACCAAAGAAGACGTTTTAACAAGCCCATCCTCAGTGACTCATTGTTAGTTACAGCATACAGAGTATCCCTTGGTCACGTCGAGCAAAGAAGGGTCCTCTTTCTCTCTATGAATCGACCGGTTTATCATCGATCGGGCAAAGATTAAGCTCCATACGGAGGTGGAACAGGCCTCATGAATATTAACCCGAGAAAGCATAAGCCGAGGAATCCTTATCGATGTAGATCTTATAATTCGTCGGCAATGACCGTCCCGACGGACGATGATGTTAATCACACGGCCGACCAAATTATGGTTTCGCCTCTTGGTTTTCGGCCGTCGCAACGAGAAAGCTCGCGTTTTGTAGTCCAACGATCATGCGAATATGTATACGATATACGCATAGGTCTTGCATTAATTTAGCATAAATTACGGAATACGCACGGTGCCGTTAAACGATAGAAAAGACTGGCGGCGAGGTGAGCTAGTTTTTTCGAGTTTTACCTCGCCGATGGTTACGTAGCTGAGGAAACATGCGACACATCCGTCACGTTTTTGTGCCAATGACGTGTCTACTTGAACAATCGGACGAGATAAGTTGAAACGTTGCTCCCACGAGCTTTCAGAACGAGACATTCCGAGCATATGATAACAAATTCTGTAATTCACTTAAATGTAGATTTTATCTAAATTCAAAGAGATGTTACGCTTCAGTAGACATCAGCTGTTCTTAGAACTAAGATTCTATGGAAAATTGAAATCTGCCAAGATGTACAGTACATTGGCAATATACAAAAATATATAAAATATTTGTTAGAGAATTCAAATAGTGAAACAGATTTTTATCCAAATTCCACGTTTCCTTCTCTTCTGTTCATAAAAATATAAGTTTGCAGAAAAATGCAGAGTTTGGTTGTATCTAATACTTGCATGAACAAAGAAACGATAATTCATATTATGTTGATAATTAGACACAAAATTCTAATGCAAAGATCAAAATATCTTTCTGTGCGAGAAAAAAGGTAATCAAAATTTGTCTATTCTTCTGAAATTATTAGGTTGGCAACTAAGTGATTGCGGGTTTTGTCAATACTACCTAATGGCAAAATCCGCAATCATTTAGTTGCTAACCTAATATTCAAGAAATGGCATTGCTGCAGTAAAACTACGTTTGTATTGAATTCTAATGAATAAATATATGGACATATTGAGATATGTATAATTTTGTGTGCTAGACTAGGTTAGATGCGTGATAGAAATACTTGTATGTGAGTATCAGTGTGTGGAGGTATGTGTATGCGCGGCGTCTCGAAAACAAATGAATGTAAACGGTTCAGTCGGTTAACAGTCGAGTATGGAAGAAAGTGCTAAGACGCGTGTAAGTGTGTATCGATGAATATCTTAGAAATCGCTCATCAAATAAATATATAATTATTCTAATATTAATTGCAAGTGTATATTTAGTGTCCCTATACCATTATTTCTGCTATCAAGATGCACAATTCTCAACAGGACATCTGCACTTTAACTATGATCTTCGTCAAATATATTATTCAATTTTTCTCATTTCAAATCGAACGTTCTTTCAATCGTCTACGCTGAAAATTCCGCGAAATATTCGCTTGGCAACTAAGTGATTGCGGCCTTTGCCATTAGGTGGTATTGACAAAACCCGCAATCATTTAGTTGCCAACCTAAAAGATATTGCTATAGCCTGTAGAATCTAATCGTTGAGAAAGCAACGTGACCGTATAAAAACGCTGTCACCCTCGCGCTGCAGCTGGGTGGTCAGTCTCGGTGTGTCCCCGATCAGAAGGCGGAGGATCATAAATCAGAACGTGGCAGAACACCGCCATTGACCTAGTTGCGTGGCAGAGCCGCGTGCAATAGGCGCTCGTCTACCTGTCGCGAAATGCCACCGGTTTCCTTAGCATCGACGTTATCCATCTAATCGCTTTATTTCCTCGTTACTCTATTTCTCGTATTTTTATGTTTCGTCGACTGTGCTGCACTCGCGGAGATACCGAGTCGTTTCGTTAATCGGAAATATGGATGACTAATATGAGAGCCGCGTGGCGAACGCGAGCGAGACACGTCTCGACTCGCTCGTGTCTCGAAGTCTTCTCTGTAAGTCTATAAATGTAACGAGATGAAGGAGCGGCCGCAGTCTGCCTCGTAGAATGTACAGTGCACACGATCGATGCTGGCCGAAATCCGAGCATTTTTACCGCCAGACGCCAAAACAAACAGCAAGGGACCGTTGGACGCCGCCTACCCGATGCAAAACTGTCCCCGCGTGCCTGCATTTGTACCTGAATTTTCAAAAGAAAGATCGAAAGGCGCGTCGACATCTTTTATTCATTCTTTCGGAGAAATGGCTGGGAAAAGTTTGACAAATGTTCAGAAAATATGACCAATTTGCCGCAGACAAGAATGGTGAAGAATTTTCCTCCTGTTAGGGTTGTCCAGGATTTCGTGAATTTGGATGTTGTAGGTGGGAGGTAAATATAGAAGGTAAATATAGATGGTGGGAAAACGAAGTAAAGATTGGATTAAAGAGAACAGACGACTGAAGACACGTCTGCAGTCGTAGGTAGCAACTGACAGGATTAAGGAGATTCTACTTGTCTGTACAGATACCTTTAATACTATGCTTGTCTAAGCTTTTCTAGTGAATATCTCACGAATCTTGTAATACACTGATATTAGTTAAATATAGAATCCCCATGATTTTTATTCTTTACCTGAAAATAGATATCTTGATAAAATTTCATAACCTCAATCCTAGTTAGCGAGAGATTAAACAAACTACAGAATCTATTTATTCGAGTTAGGAAATTTATTTATTTTCAAGTTTCTATTATGTGAACTTCGACTATATGAATCGCTTAATCCCCCCTCCCTAATTCACATAAACGGAATTCTACTGTGCTTAAGCGACTATTGCTATTTATTGCTGTAACACCGTATCATATGGAAATATTGTAATAATCTAACATCGAGGAATTGGAATTAAAGCTACATTTTAATCTAATCTCATACGAATACAATCAATTTTCTATATAAATCCGTGTCTCGAGTGCAACTCGATAACGTAAGGCAAATGATTAAAAGTCGCGAGTTCCACGAAAATATTGGGTTGGCAACTAAGTGATTGCGGATTTTGTCATTAAATGGTATTGACAAGATCCGCAATCACTTAGTTGCCAACCGAACCTAACCTTAAACTAACCGCAATAGAATGGTTTATCACCTGCCAGTTATTTCTTCCACGACAAAACTGCAGTTCTGCTTGATAGCAGGAGGAGCTGCATAAGGAGTAGCGTTTCAATTTTAAATAAAGACACAGTCACGAAAGTAGATTCGCGGAAAACGTGGAAAGGGGAATGTTTTATTGTCCGATGAAAAATTTAATTCGACAACGCCCCCCGAGGTTAAAGAAACAATCGCCGGATCTGATCTAGGGGCTCATAAATCCGGCGCATTCTCATTCTCTGAACGGACGCCACTGTATCGCTTGCCTCTTTTAAATTTCGAAATTATCGATCGCCAAAATCTATGAGCGCCGTTCCTTCCAGCCTCGACGTTCACGCAACACCACAGTAAAAGCACCGCTGCGTCAACGTTGCTCACTGTGCATAATAATAAAAAAGAGAGAAAGAAAAAGGAATGTCTACATTAGCCATCGGCACGACAGATCTTCGCCCGGAGATAAGAGAAATTTACGAACCAGCTAAGCTATCGTTACACGCACACTCTTATCGATCTGTAACGGAAATGAAAGCGAATCGTTGTCGAAAACGATCGTTTTGCCCTTAAAAATTGTTTATACGACAATCTGATAAATATTTCTGTGTTTCAGCACCTTGCGAACCTCTGTTACTTGTGACGATTATTCTGACAGCTGAATTATGGAACAAATTCTATAATAGGACTAAAGCATAGGAATTTCAAAAAAACATGGCGCTACAGGCATTGCACGGTAAATAGAAAACAAACAGGACTATGAATCTTTCAACACAAAGATGATATTTAGTGTATAGTATGTAAGTATATTGTATGACATATAGGTTAAGAGAATAATGTTTCGTTAATGAGTATTTTTTGACCACTTTGAAATATCGTACGATTGGATTCTACGAGTAAAACACGAGCACCCACTTCAATGGGAAAACGGCGTTATATAATTCAACGAAGTTTAAACATTGTTATCACGATCGTCCAATATCTATTTTGTAGTGATAAAATGAAGAATGGACGTGATAACTAAATTTACTTAAAACGTACGATCGTTCGTATAATTTATAATGTTTCATAGAATAATAATAAATAAAAGTAAATGTAAGTTTAATAATAAAGATTAATAATCAATTATTACCGACATATACACAAATTCATATTTTTCATAATTTGTGAATTATGTGCATTTAAATTTAAGTCTAATAGTTACGTACGACGTGAAATGGTAACAAGGTATCTGCTACATCGTACATCGTAACATCGTATTGGTAGGAAGAAAAACCACAGAGTATGGCAACGCGGGTGTAACCTCATGCGTACCTACACCCGGACCGGACCACGAAGGCCACGCCAAATATCGATTCTCGCTAAACTCGAAATGGATATGGAAGCCCGAAGAATGTTGGAATTTTCTAGCGGGTTGCGAAGAGTTGGCATCGATAGTTCCCTACGTACCTCGCCTCTTATCTTTCCCGATCTGTCCAACCATCGTAACCTTCTTCTCCTCCAAAAGATCTCGGCCAATCGAACACTTTGAATCGCATCCTCGCGAGACAGACGAAAGAATTCGAAGTGTGGAAATGAGCGTTGCCACAATTGCAGTTTGCGTTTAACAGGAATAGCACCGGCTGATATTTATACTCACTAGGAACGTTTCTCTGTGTTTCCTGCGAGCGCTAAAGAGAACACCGCGAGCCCCAGCCTGGAATTCGTAGGTTCCACGGAAAGTAGAATTATTGCACATCGGAGACCGACTAGTCGCGATTTGAATTTAACGATAACAAGTACGAAGCGACTGGCGATAACGACTGGTTTCCTCGATCGGTAAAAAACCACGTGATAAAGAAGGAATGAAGCAGAGAGGTCGCTGCAAAATGGGGCATCGCGATCGACAGCGTTCACGCGATAACGAAACGTCCTCCATTAAACGACGAACATAGCACGCGCGCGTAATCGCAAAATAAGTCGCCACAGATTTTAACGACTTGGTTCGCTCTACTTTGCGTTTGTTCACGACTTTTCATTGATCTAACGATTAAGTATTCGAGAACAGGGATTCGAGGACGTTTGATACGAGATAACGTTTATCCTGAGTTGTGAGTGGCAAAGAAAAAGCTAAGAGAGGGGGCAAGCTACGTTTGATGGCAAAGGCGTCAACTCGAAAGCACGTGAATGGCTTCTTCGCGTGATGCAATAAAACCTTATCTTTCGCACCAGGAAACGTTCGATCGGTGAAACTTCGATCGAGATTATACGTAGAAAGAAGGTGCGATTTCTTTTAATCGATTTTATTTAATACCATACAGATGGGTGCCGATTGAACGACGAAAGATCCATGGAAGACTGAAGGAACAACGCAAATTTAATCCGCTTACTCGTGTAAGCGATGAACGTGCTTGATAATTACGTTAAACGGTGGACGGAGGCGCGAATCGTCGCGGGGAGACATCAACGCCCGATAATTGTACACGCTGGCCCCGAAGAACGCCGGGTCAAGAAGAAAGCCCATCGTATTTTGCTGAGCGAAGTAGGTGCCAATTGTAGCGGCTTTAATAAACTCTGTAAGAGACAATGACGGCTTTACGAGGTGCAATAGGTCGATTGTGCCTGCGATCTAAGTGATGAGATCATCGGCGATCGCACGCTCGCCGTTATCTCGCAATTCCAATTTCATAAATAATCTATTTGGTATTTCCTTTACCTGGAAAAAATATTTTTCCTACTTTATGAAGTTAATTCAAATGCGATATATTTGTATACTAATCGACAATAGAAATAACATTATTTAATTAAATTACGTATAATATAATTTAGCATCTACATTTGGAAGAAATAATTGCTCAGTTTTTGAGAACGTGAAGTTGGTCACAAAAGTGTCCAGTCATGTTCGATATGCAGTATATTTTGTATAAAATTATAGGATTATTGAGAAGGCCGATAATGGTTTAACCTCTTAACCTACAACTACAGGCATAGCCCGCACTACGATGGTCGGGCCAAACAAATTTACGGGCATAGCCCGTAACACGTACTACACAAGTCGTGCGAATGGCTCGAAGGCTGCGCGAGCTTGTTTACATTTTCTCGAACGTAAATCGTAGGTTAAGGTTAAAAATAAAACAATATATAGCGAATAATTATATCTTCAAAATTAAATAGCAAATAACCAGGCAAACATTTCTGTAACCAACTATTAGGTTGGGTAAGGTTAGGTTAGGTTAGGTAATATATATCGTAACACAAAAGAGTTAATCTTATCTTCTCCTTTATTTATTTACGAGCATTATCACCTATGGCACAATAAAAACAAAAGGGTAACAATAATATTGACCATAACCATATCAACAACATTCTCTGTCATATACATTAATCAGTTAATCAAATGAAATTTCGAAAACTGCAGCCTCGAACCAAAGCAGAAAACCAACATAGAGCGGACGATCAAAGAGAAACGACACACTGTCGGCTCGAGTCATTATTCAGATTCAAAGAAGAATCGACGAGGCGAGAGACGAAGCTGGACGACGACAGACCGCGACGAAGACGAGGCGCGACGCGACCAAGTCAACGTCCATGACGACGACGACGACTACGACTACTACGACGACGACTACGACGATGACGACGATGACGTCGAGAAAGAGGCACGACAACACGGGTGGCGTCTCTCACGCACGCAGAAACGCAAACCTGAGCATATGAGAGTTCGCCGGTATAATATTACAGGCCTCGAGGCACTAGGACTCTACTCCTGGGTGTTCGTTACCCGTTTCTATACCGGGTGGCTTGGGTCGATCGCGCGAGCCAACGCCGCAGCGAATATCGATTTCTCGCCCTCTTTCCAGCCGTTCGAGCGCAACGTTCCGCAGCTTCGATCGCGTTCGAGCTATCCGCTGATCAATAAACAAGCAGCCAGTGCTCGACAAGTTCGTGATATGCTATATACTATGATACTTTTTTCCCCCGACTCGTAACGTACGTACGACTCATAACGACTCTTCGTTGTAAACCTCTAAAAGAATATTAAATGGTCGTTAAGGAGTTCTATTATTCCCCTTTTCTTTCCATCGAGATTTCTCGTACAGGTCAATTTAGGTTAACCCAAGTCGGAATTGCGAAAAATTAGACGACAGAGGGACTCGCATATCTCGACATACCGATAGTATCAGGTTGGGTTAAGTCGGACGACTTTCACGACAAAAGTCACGATTTTTAGGATTTCTCGAGTTTCTTGGAAGATACCCACCCACCAGCAGCAAATTCACGGTTCCCATGAAACCGCACGAACGTTCTAGCCCACCAATGAACTCGCCAAAGAATTTGGACTAAAAACTCGACCACCTAGATCGAAGGTGAACGACAACGTGCACGACGAAACGGTCGGCAAACAATATAATCCTACCTTGTTTACCGTTTGGGAATGCCCGATTCGCCACGCGACACCCGGTATAACGAGGAGACCAGTCGAAACTAGAGAGTAAAAGAAGGAAGGGTGGAAGGTTGTGGTAGGACTGAGTGAAAGAGAGAGAAAGAGGGAAATACAGATGGTGAAAGGAGAAGGAAGACGGAAGAGAGAGAAGGAAGGGAAAAGGGTGCGTCGAGGAAGCAGACGTAGGAGTTAGAGGGAAACGTGTGGTCTCTCTCCGCAAGGAGGGAACATTGGTAGGGGGTGGTTCGGTTCTATGGTACCCTATGAAACACCTGGCTCTCCTCTCTCTCTCTTTCTCCAGCTTTCCGACTGTTCCATACATTGCCGCCTGCCTCATGCTACCGATCTTCGTCATATTATCCTAAACTGCATTGGCATCCCTTGGACCTTAGAGCTAAGGGCCATCTTTGCACGTCAAGCGGCTTGTTATGTGCCGGACAAAATATCTATATCCGACAACGGGAGATGGATTGGACGTACACGGTTCATCCAGGTGTTGCTAAATATCGTTCCAACACTCTTATCGCTCGTCCAATCGATTCAGATGCGGGAAAGTTCAACAACAGAGGGCTTAATGGCCGTGAAGATTCAATCGACTACTCTGATATACACATACACGCTCGGCTATAAGTATTAGGAAATGAGATGAAATAAAAGAATCATTAAGGACTAATTGAAACATATGTGTGGCATATGGTCCGTGAAAAATCTATATGTTTACCTATTTTATGTCGTAATAAAAATCCTGTAAATAATAAGAATAATATTGCCATTGATATTGTTCAATTTTCTATTATTAGGTTAACCTAAAAGTTTCAGAAGAAAATAATAGATGCACAACACTTTTTGTTTGAATGCAAACGGAACGTACCCTACAGCAGTTAGAGGTCGATAGAGGATAAAGACCACAACATTGGACAGATTAGGTTTCATGTTTGTATCAACATAGCCAGATAAAGCAGCTGCGTGCAGATAGCGAAATACATTTTTGGGACAACCTAATATATTTGTTATTCTTCGATTCTATGCATTCTGTACACGATTCCACAGAGTCAGCTTCAAACTTTTGCAAACTTGTAGCTTGTGACTTGTAAAACGTACCGATAATACGAGTTCAATTTTCAATTCTACGCGAGGCAGACCCGATGCTTGCAAGAAAATCACACATTTACTTGATACAATAGAACCATTCTGTTGTGACAATCCTGCAACTTCTTATGCGTAACACATGCGTGCGTTACGTATATAAGATATTTTACATTTCACCATTGATCAACGACGCCATTTCAATTCAGGAAGTTTCTTCCACTCTGAACGTCTAACCTTTGGATTCGATTACACCATTCCTGTTTTTGGAAGACGGTATAAAATCTGCGTAGATGTCGAATGGATGTAGGTGTCCAAGAAATAGATCGCAATAGACTCTATGAATGGATCGCCAGGGTTCACTGGACGTAGGTGTCCAACGTTCTGTTCTAGTCGAATCGCAGGGATTCGATGAACGTAGGTGTCCAACGAGCAGATCGTTCTGATCTCTGATTAGAATCTAAAAAGGCCTCGTCTAGGCGTCCAACGTTCCGATTTTCGAGCCGGAAGGTTCGACGATCGGCGTCGATACGCCACAGGATCGCTAATTACGCTCGGGCCACAGTTTCTCGTGCTTGGCGTAAGAGCTTGAAGGCGTAGGCGTGACTCGCGAACGACAACCTCTGGCGCGGCGAGAACAGTAAATTCACCGACGATATTCTCCTTTAATCCAGAGAGGAGTGAATTTTGGGAAATTTTTCGATGAGTTTTGCGTTTCACCAAATTGCAAATTATCTTTGTATCGGAGATAATTTTCAGATTCGGAGATGATCGCGGCGTTTCTACAGAGGAACTCTCAGACGAGGAGTCGGTGTGTTCCGGTAGTAGTGACGGTCCTAAAATAGCGACAGCAACAGGATGATCGCGAGACGCCGTCAAGTTTAAGGTATTGTTCATTGGAACGCTACGTGGGTGAGGACAGTCATCGAACGTCGAAGCACTCGGTCCTCGACCGGTCATTTGCGATGCAAAATCTTTTCTTGGAAGCTGCTCGGCCTGATTCTATCGATGTAGGTTATTCTAACGGGAATCTTAGACAATGCAACAGTTTTTCGAGCTGCTTTCGACACCATACTCCGTGTGTCTCTTCTAAAACGAGCCTGTCATTCGGTATCAAGAAATTATGTAATCAATGGTTGAAAAATAATGGAATAAAAGATGGCGGCAAGAGTTGGAGAGATAAAAGTGAGCGCCACAGGCGAATACAATCGTCGGATCTATCGACACGCTGAGACAAGAACCGCACAAAGCATTTAGTAGCGTATGAACACTTTTTGCCGTGTGTAGGCGGTATTAGGATTGCGCAACTGCGCGCAGGATTAGGATCTGTGCGCGAGACCGGGAGAAAGGGGTAGGTGGGAGGCTTGATTTCCGCAAATTAATTCATAAGAACGTCGTCGGCTGACGTCACTTCCTGGATACGCGCCGGCAAGGCGGGATACGCTCGTAGACGCGAGACGATCGTTGCAAGAGAGCTCCTCTTTCTTATTCTCTGTCTTTCTTACGTTCTCTTCCGCGCAGCGTGTCGCGCATCTCTGTCCTTCTTTCTCGACTGCCGTTCCTTCGAGCCTCCTCGTTTATCCTTCTGTTTCACGCGGCTCACCTATAGAGGGATACACGTGCCAACTAAAAACCGCCTGGCTGGGCGTAAATAGAATGCTGCTACTTCAAAACCGCGAAAATAAGGGCACTGACATTCACCGGGTTCATCGCGATCGTCTTCAAAAAAAGAAATAACGCGTCGATCGTCCATCTTAATCTCTGTATTCACCATCTATAGATCAAAGAGACACCGTTTTCTTCGAACAAAGTTAAGAACATGTTACGTGTATAGGTTAATTACTAATGGGATGAATCGATTGCTCCAGCAACGTACTACGAGGAAGAAGGTCGAAGATCTGTCGATTATCTTCGTTTCTGTGCGTGATCGTGAGATCAAACAAAGTTTCTTTGGCAGCTGAAATTACGACTTAATTACTAGCACGGCAACTTAATTGCCCGATGAATGTATCTTCGATCGAAGATGCGACGCCGATGCTCTACAATCATCAAATCTAATTTTTACTTCTAACTTCGCCACTGTTTTACAATAGACGCTTATCGACATAAACTACATCCTAAATATGTAGTTGGCCATTTGGAAAGTCAACAAAGGGACCGCCACGGGGCAATTATCCCGTCTCCGAGGATATCCCAACCTGTTTCCTTCGAAATCCTTCCGATCGCGATCATCTTCCGAACTTTGCTCGGCTACGCGGTAATCTCATTAAACCGGGGAAACGTATCGATGCCAGAGCTGATTAATTTCCGCACGAAACGAACAGGCCGGCCGGTTAGCGGCTCATTAAATCCACCTCTGTGAACCGTGCAGCGTTATTACGCCTTTGTCTTTATCATTTTGCCCGATAATTGCTGCTCCCTGGCCATTCTGTACGTACGTTTCGATTCTTCCACGGTGTGTCCGGTTTCGACGTTTTATATTCGGTTGGTAACTAAGTGACTGCAGATTTTGTTATTTACCACCCAATGTTGCCAACTAATGCCAACTAATATTCCTCTCGATCGAAGTACGTACGTTTAGAGAGAAACTCGTTTCG
The DNA here is from genome assembly GCF_910591885.1 of Bombus terrestris. Lineage (NCBI taxonomy): Eukaryota > Metazoa > Arthropoda > Insecta > Hymenoptera > Apidae > Bombus > Bombus terrestris. Next base: position 3,669,238 of record NC_063286.1, read on the forward strand.
CGACGAAACCAAGGAAAATCATCGTCTCCGTTTTTGAACAAGGTTAAAAGCAGAGATCGAATCCTTTTTTGAAATGGTTATTTGAGGGGATTTGCGGTTTTATGAGACTATTGTGATCGTCTTAACGCTCTTCTCAGGGACTTTGGTATCGGTTAACCGTTCACACTGATTTGAACTTATATTTTCAAAAAAGAGATTGTTGAAAGTGTCGGGAAATCCTTTTGAGAACACGAAAATTTTCTTATGAATTATGTTTTTGTATCGCAATGTAGTAAATATTGAATAAATATTGCTTGGAAGAAAATTACTTGCAATTAGACTTTTCCTAATAGCTACTAGGGAATTATTGTAGATACAATAATTAAGTTTTAATACCTGGTATTATCTTTTATTATAGTTTTCAGAAGTAATAAACTACAATTTATTGCTCAGGCAACTGACGAGCTATTCAATTGTTTCGTGAGTTTGAATTATCTAATTGCTCTATCAAGCAGGTAAATAGAACACTAAACCTCGTTTGAAAATATACAAAAATAGGAAATGTAACATATTATGTTTTCCAGTCCAGATTTGCAGTTTTTAATAGTTTCATTAGCTCAAATGTTATCCCCAGAAAAATATCTACTATATCGTAACATTTAATTTTTGCGAAATATATTGTTTTTAGTCTATTATATTTTAATTACTATTTATTTACTACTAATTACTATTTAGTCTTTTGGTTTATGAAGTTTACCTTGCTCTAATTAGTCTACAAAATTTGGTAACGTGGGACACTGATGACCACCGTGGCAGTCGACGTGTTAATCTACAAACAATCATAGTTTCCTACATAAACAACAGCAACAAACAAGAACAAATAAATCAGTCGCATTTTGCCCGTTACTCCGGTTCCCGGTCTCACGAGAATCAGCCCATCGGCAACGGTTGAAATTCACCGGCCGTGTAACAGATCTCAGTAACAGAGGGGAATCGGCTAATTGGCCAGTGAAAATCGGCCCACGTTGTTTGCCGACTTTTCAGACCAAAATTTCGCCGCCAGGTAAACCACCGACTCATTAGCCGGCTACGGTGCAATTAGACGTGCCGGCAACAGCTTAATTAGCATACTTTCGTTGCCACGAACGCACCCTCAATGGCGGACGTGTATCCGTGATACATGGCGAATCCAACGATGCGCATGCGCAAACCTTTTCACACAAGCTAATTCAGTTGGGACCAGGAAACAGAGAAACGTTACTCGCTGGATAATTTCACTTTAATTAGTGTGAACGTGATGGTTTAACTCGAGTAGTGAGTTGTACGTGGAACTGAATGAATATTTTGGTGAAGATAGGATTAATTGGTAAGCTATTGATTTCAACGAAAAGGTTTCAAACTACTTGGTAGAAATAGGTTAGTCGCATTACTTAACAATTGTTTGTTTGTTGTCACAGGGATTAACCTCTAACGCTCCGACTTTTAACTGTGAATATCGACCGGCAACTTCAACTTATTCTCATCATGCTTCGACTTGCAAGTTTTTAAGTGTCAGATTTGAAATGCTACAATGACGTGCAGATAATAATATTAAAGTCATTCAAAACAATCTTAATTCATCTGAGAAGTAATAATTTTGATTACAATACTTATATTAAATATAAACGAGTAATGTGTGGAATTTTTTAAAACATTCATTCGGATACAACCCGGGTTCACTGGTCTAACGGTACTCACTGACGGATATTATTTTTTATTTGTAAACAATTACCAACAACGACCGAAAAATACATTTGTAGTAGAGCATCGCACATCGGTGGTGCTTGAGAGGCACACTCGGAGCGTTAAGTGTTAATCCTCGAATGATGGTGGCTGAGTGAATTCTAACGCGGCTATCTCAAGTTTATTATTTTCTAAGCTACTCTTTATATTCACTATTTTCTGCATACTTCTATATAATTAATGAAAATCAACTTATCACTATAAAATAAAACATTCGACCGCGCCAATAATAACCTACTCTCCGTTAGACGAGGACTAAATCAACTAGAGTATCGCTACTATGAATCAACGAAAACCGCTACTGCCGCGCCGCGATTAGCGCTGTCTAAATATTTTTCAAGTCAACCGCTGTCGTTCGAACGTAACGCGCGCGATATATAAATGCAATTTTATGTCTCCCTTTTTTCGTGCCACATGCATTCGTGCACGGTAGCAAAAGCGGTTATTCCGGCGTTAAATTTAATTTATTCCCAATGCTGACGTATCACGAGGTATTCGCGTGATCGCCTCTCGACAGCACAGCGAAAAAGCTTTCTCATTCGAGGAGAGTAGATCTGCGGATAAAAAGGGGTACACATTTTTTCGTGGAATTCCTTCGACACCTTTTTTCTCCCTTAAATCTCCGGTCTTTCAGCATTTTTTCGTTCACATAAACGGGAGAGAAAACGGTTTTCGAGCAAAGAACAGTTTAGATGCATTGAAAAGATCGGCACACGAATTTGAAATTAGCCGCAGTGGCGCAGTTCGACCGGTAAATTACGCCAAATTTTCACGTGCTCAGAGGCATAATTTTCTGAACGATTTATCACCTTGGTAATGACGGCCGGGACCCACCTCGCAGTCAAAGAGATCGTATGTAAGCCGGAGAACGTTCGATAATGGCGTGGCCGGTCGGACACACCAGCCTTTCGTGATCGCGAGATGTAATTTGATATTAGCGGGCCGTTTCGGTGGAAAAAAGTGGCGCGTTCCTACCTAGCCTTTACTCTCTTTCTCTGCCTCTTTAGCGTTCTTCACCGCGTAGCATGGCCTGATCTAATGGACAATGGAAGGTCCACTCTGGCATCGAACCAAAGACACACCGACGTGAACACTGACGCGACGCCACGAATTTGCATAACTTCACGCTGCAGGTGTTCGTATTGCAGCTTCGTATGTGTATTGGTACGTGCATTCGTGTGCAATTGACACGAAAGTAACGTAAACCATGGCTTTCGACGGTTGATGAGCAACGGTAATATAGGTTGGCAACTAAGTGATTGCGGAATTTGTCATTACCATCCAATGATAAATATATTAAAGTTTTCAAAATCCCAGTAATTTCGTTAAATAGATCCAATTGAGATTTAGTTTGTACTTTAAGAATTTGAAATAGTCGTTAAAATGGCTGTGGAAGGCAGTTCTATTTACGGTAGATTAGCAGGTGAAACGATGATCGATCACCTGGTTGAAAGCAAGCTGTTGCTAATGATTATCAATTAGGTGTCGATAATTTATGGTCGACTCGTAGAGATAATAGCCTCGAGATACGTATGTAGGTTCCTACAAGCGTTGCAATAAATTTCATTTCCTACATAAAAATATATTCGCTATGCTTTAAAGGAATAATTTTTGCAATTGTTTAAATTGTTTAATTCTACTTTGTAGAATTGGCACGAATGATAGACATTACGATTGAATATACATTTGACAAATAACATTACGGTTGAATGATATACGATTGAAGATCGATTAAATATTTATGGTAGAGTATCGGCAGCGAGTGAAGAGCGATTCGCAGAATGCACGTGAAGAAATGGGCATACGTGGTGACACGTGAAGAATGAATTGCACGTGGCAAAAATCACCTATGCTTTACTTATTCAGTTAAATATTTTACTTACTTACTACTTAATTACTTTACCAACCTAACCTCAATCTATTAATTTTACACGTCTTTTTGACCTTTTGCACTCCAATGTCGAGTGTAACTCGATATCAGTTTTTATCTCAACAGCTCCCTTGTCGACATTCTTTCAGTCCCACCTTTTTTTTGTGATTGCATGCTGGAAATTGTTTCAAGGTATATCATACACTTAAAAATTAGAAAATACAACAATAGTGTGAATAAAACTAGTATTTAAGTGAATTTGTTTCTTGTCTTATTTTTTAGTTAAAGTAAATTTCAAATAAAACACTTAAAGGCGTTGACAGCTGCTGCTAACGAAATTGAAATAAAATTCAAGTGCAAAGGGTTAAGTTACATACATACAATTCTTTTTCCATTCTTCTCTTACAAATTCATACGTAGTTTTGTTATTCACTTTCAAGTATTTACCAGCAATCGTTAAATTCTCCACAATTGCCCTGTTTTCTGTTTTAATTCAATGTTGCAGCTAAATATACAACCTAACCCCAACCTAACCCCAATCCAAAATCCGTTGAACCAAAAGAAATTCGCTTGCAAGAAGAAGTTATCTGCGAAATTGCTTTCGATGCTAAATAACTACATTTATTTCGATGAAATTTCGCAATATCGTTATCGCTACCATATTCATAGCCTGTCTCTTTCTTTTGCCCAAAAGAAGTAAGTCGTCGATACTGATCGATACGACGTTAACATCTACAGAACAATCCTGCAGCTCTCCATGCAGTTTTGGTGCATCAGGAGCAGTGGGCCGCTGCACTGCGACCAACTGCAGCACTCCCTGAGGGTATAAAAGCGGCGGGTGGTTGCGGAAGTCGTGGCTCGATGGAAATAAAGTTTCGTGCAGCAGGGCAACGCGAGGTTAAGAGCGACGATATATCGCTGCGGCCTGATTTCAGCCCGGCACGAAAACCACCGTTTCCTAAGCCAGTCTTTGTACGCGGTCCCGTTCCATACGTTCCTTCTGTCACTCTTTCTAACGTATCCCTATGTATTGTGTTGACAACTAAGTGATTGCGGGTTTTGTCATTACCACCCAATGACAAAATCCGCAATCACTTAGTTGCCAATCCAATAGTACCGTACAGTAATCGTTAATAACTAACAAACAATTAAAAATTAATAAGGAATAATCGTTTTCGATAAAATTCAATGACTATGGGGGAAAATGAAGAAGAAATAAAAGTGACGTGATTGGTCGACTTTGTTCCGATCGAGGACCGACGCAGAGTGGCGCGTAATGCACCGAATAACATTTGTGTCGCGCGCCCGAATAATTGATCGTCCTTTCACGTGCCACACCGGACGTAAATCGAAGAGCCGTGGTAAAATCGTTCGTCGAAGAGGATACGTTAATATTCATGATCGAGATTGTCCGAGCTTGTCGTGTCGACGTGCAGGATTATTTTCTCTTTTGGTCCAACCAATTGCTTTTTTAATTTCAACCATTGGCTTGGCAACTAAGCGATTGCGGATTCCGTCATTAGGCGGTATTGACAAAACCCGCAATCATTTAGTTGCCAACCATCCAAACTGTAAACCATCGTGAAACAGACAAAATTATACTAAATATTAAAATATATAATATAATATATACTATTATATCAAAATACTGATTTATTGTAAAATCTAACAGCATAAAGAATCCCCAAAGAAGTTCCAATAAAAAAGAAAGATTTTTCTAAATAACCTAGTAAACTAATAAATGTAAAGTTACAGGTTTAAATAATCTGTATAAAAAATCACAAATCGATCATGTTGACAAACGTGCCAGTTCTCCGGTTAACATTGTTTCGCTAAATCCTATCAACCCATGGACTTGCTTCAATAGAAACACGGTAAGCAGTTGTTCAATAGGATTACAAGTCCTAAAATAACACGTGAGAAAACATTCGACCCAGCATTATAGAAAGACGTTCGTGAAATTCATCCGGACAAACTTTTCACGGCAAACTGAGCACGTTTTCCACTAGATTTTACGACCTGGTATTTAGCAAGCAGGTAGAGACAGTCGCGTATGCGACGCAGTCCACCGTTAACACCGACGATTTTCACCATCCGAGATCGGACACGATACGAAACGTGCGCCGCTCGCATAGTCATACGAGCATCCTCCTCGTTAGCCGAAATCGCCCTTTCACCTGGTCGATTCCGGAATAATGGGAAACTGGCAGAAAACTCTGGAAAAATGGAGAACAATAGGATTTAGCTAATGAAATAAACAAAAGTTCTATTTCCCTCCGAGATCCATTATTACGATAACATAGTTTAGAATACCGTAACGTTCGTTCCATTCACCTAAACGCTACGAATGCCCATTCAATGCAATTCTAAAAATTGAATTCATTCGACTTGCCAATTTTCGCCAGATATTGTTATATTGTTATAATATAAGATATTACTGTAATATTAATATTTGCGATAACGATTTTGATGTTATTTAGTGGTTAAATGAGTATGCTTCAATGTGATGTAATTTTAAAACGAGGAGCAACTAGTAGAAAAATCTACAGTGGCTAATGAAAGTATTCGAACGCTTACACATGCTAACTTGAATGGTCGAAATAATGTACATTAAAGTAATTTGCTTAGACAAGCAGATGTCAGTAGGAAGATGGAGGTTTTGAGGTTATGTCAGTAGAATTTGAAAAGGATTCAATAACGTAAGTAGGAGATGATTTATTTATTAGAAACACGCATTGTAAGTGACTGACAAAGGTATTTGAACGCTGCATATATTATTAAATTGTTTAATATTAATATTTTGTTGGACCACCTTTAGCAGCGATAGTGTGTCTCAATCGACGTTTCATACTGTAAACCAATGAATTTGTAAAACTACATTCAACGGACTTCCATATTTCTATAATTTTATCTTTCGATACTTGCTTTGAGATTATATGAAATTTGTTTCATTTTTTTCCGATTTCAGCCCATAAATTCTCAATAGAATTTATGTCTGGACTTTGTAGTAGAGTAATTAACATGTGTGGTGTATTTATATAGGATTCATTCTTTCACAATTCTAGCAGTATGCTTAGGATCATTATCCTGTTGGAAGTGGAAATCTTCCAATAATCCTAATTTACGGACACTTTCCTTAAGATTATTTTTTAAAATATTTGAATACTTATACTAATCAAGTATTCCATCAATGAATATCAAATTTCCGGCGCCACCGGCAGCCGTGCACTCCCACGTCATGACCGATCCACCTCCGTGTTTCACTGTTTCACGTAAATGTCGAATTTCCAATTTCGTATTTGGTTCCCTCCACACATAATTTTGACCATCCGAGCCAAAAACGTTAAACTTTGTCCCAAAAAGAATTATTTTTATTAATATAGGTTTTTGCAAATGTCAATCTTTTTTTATGATTTACCGCATTAATACATGGCTCGTTTCGCGGTACTCTGCCACGAATATTATTGCTTTCTCTCCTCTCTTCCAGTCAATTTCTTTGGTCGACCTTATCGACCTTTGTTTACGAGTGTTCCCTCGTTCTTTGACTTTTTTACCATATAATGTATCGTGGACTTACTTCTGTTCACAATTCTGGCAATCTCGTTACATGATCTGCCGTCCTCATGTAATCGGATATTATTTCTCTTCCACAATTTTTTGTTTCACACTTGTTGGTATTCATTTTAAATGCTATTGTGCACACTTTTGCGTTTCTGTTACTGAAACGATATCCTAACATCAAGTGAACGTACGAATATTTTCATTTAGCAATGATGTTTACATTGGCTGCAAAGGAAGATGAAAAACTATCAACAGTGTTACAGCGCTCGAATAATTTTCTGAGACACTCATCATGAATGTTTCTAATAAAAGTATCATAATTCCTGTCTATATTATTGAATCGTTTTTCAAATTTTACTGATGTAATCTTGGCTTTTTCCGTCGCTATAGATACCAAATTGTTTTAACAAATTAATTTAGTACACCTCATTTTATTAATTGAAATTTGTAAGTGTAAGCGTTCGAATACTTTCGTCAGCCACTGTATGATAACTCTAAGAAGTTGTAGAAAAAAGAAACTAACAGCACACCCTAATATCCAAGATACGATGGTGTATATTATTTTCACGAATTTTTCCCGACAGTTGCTATTTTTGTAAATATTTTTCAACAGAATCCCATGACAAATTTAATAAAAAGACAGTTTCTTTTTAACTCTCGAATTTGCCAATTTTCCGTGCCGAGTCCGAAATAAAAAGGAAAAAAGCTGAGATAGACGAAACGATAATCCTTTGACGAAAACAAAATCGAATATGATTTACACGGACGTTTGGATGTTTGTCCAGGCAACCTAATAATAACGGTGTTCATTGTTGTATCGTCAATCCCACGGCTGGACTCTTTCGTCTATTTAGAAATAGGCGTTACGCGGGCATTGTGCGCGGGCTTCCAGGAGAGAAGCAGAAAACATCATTGTCCGAGAAATGGTCGAGTCCGAGTCGCCCTTGGATGCTCTCCTCCGCGTACGATACCCTCCCCCGTTGTTGCGATCAGAAACGAGGCCGAGCCGTTCGTGCGGAATACAAGTACCGAACACACGTACGCCATCTGAATAGTGCAGCATTACCGGATACCGCTCGTACACACAGGATGACTTTTATTATTAAACGATGAAATTCCACGATCTGGCTGCTTTGTAATCGTTTCAGATTTTTGTCAATAGAGTGGAGATTTTAAAGCTGATGTAATCGAGTATCCTTTCCAGATCGATTTTCCTTTTATCTACGAACGCAATAATATAATACTGTGATACGTTGAAGTCTGAAAAACAAAAGTCGGTGAATATTTTTAACGAGATACCAGATATCTATAAGGGGTTTCTATGGGAAATATGGGACCTCAGTGACGTCGGTAAAATTCTATTACATTTTCCTTCTAATTAATCTTTCTAATAGAAAAAATTAATCTTTTCTAAAATTCTTCCTATTTATGATAGAATCCTATATATTGCAGTGGATTTTAGAATTATATAAAAAAAGAATTACAACAACCCAGCAGTGTTTCTAAAAATTATCTTGTATTATCCTACTATGGTAAAAGTGGCATGATATGGTTCTAGTAATAATTACGAAACGCTAGAGTTAAAGAAAACAGATACGATACCGCTTTTTTGTAGACAGTTTCACAACTTCTAATAATCCGAGAGTACTGTAATATGTATAAATATAGCTTAATAAAAATATTAGAAGTATCGATATTAGAACCCGTTTCGTGATCGTTTTATTCCTACCATTCGTTCAACACCTGCGTTTAATTACGACTTGTGTTAAGCAAGTTGTAGGTAAAAGGACGTTTCCAGGACCGCGTGATAAATTCGACACCGACAATCCTCTCTATCCACGAACACATATCCAACCGTTTAATTTTCCAACTCGATAAACCCGACACATAACACATCGCCGTTAATTAACAGACAACCATGTATAATTCATGTGCTATTTGCTAATGGGGACAGAAATAGTTACTCTCGAATGGTTGGCACCGCGAAATTTCATACACCATACGCGACTCTAGGGAAATAAGAGCTCGGTATATTAGACGTTTTATCGACGGAGTCGGTTAACCGGAACCGTGAATCATATCGAAACGAATGGGCAAACCTTCTCGAGATTTCACGGTAATCGACCATTGATTCAACGCGTCGATTCTCGATTACACCTATCGATATACGCGTTCCTCATTGCAACAGGAGACATGGCGATATTTTTTAATTTATATTAAGCTGTCCGAAAAGTTTCTTTCGTTTCATAAAGTGATAATTAGTTGACAACAATTTCTGTTTTATATTATTTTATTGAATTAGGTGTGATCCATTTCGTTCTATTTCTATTATTACGTTCGTGCATAATTCAAGTTACACTTTATTTCTCCTCTTTTTAATATTATTCTTGGCAACTAAGTGATTGCAGATTTTGTCATTAGATGGTATTGACAAAAGCCGCAATCACTTAGTTGCCAATTCAATATTTCTCATTATTCGATTATATATATTTATTCATCTTCTGTTTATAGGAGAAAATATTTTCAAATATCATTATTTCTTATCTATATAGTTCGTTATCTTCTAATAGATAAAACCACGAACGGAGAAAGAAAGATATCTGGCTCGATGGAAAGTGTGGAGTTCTAAGGAGAAGCTGTTAGGCGAATCGTGAAAGTAAACAACTTCTTTTTTGGAAGTATATATATGTAGTTACTTACCGGCGAACCGGCACCAAAGTGAAATTATGAAACTGTTTGGCAGTCTGCTCAGACTTATCTGATCTTTATTATCCTAAATTAGAGTACTCTTTTTGCGATAGAGAAACTTCAGGTTTGATGAATACGTCTTTTGTAAAGAATAAATTTCCATTTCACTTTGGAAAGAAGAAGAGTCATAGAATATATAGCTAATAGATTATCTCAGACATTATTTTCTATTCTATTTGTAATATTTTAAATTACCGATTACTAATTACTTTAAATTACTTGAATTACCGATAGTTGACACTTTGACTGCCACGTGGGTCGTATATGACCACGGTTTCTCTGTGACAATTGTAAAAATTGAATGAAAATTGACAGTTAGGGCATTTACAATATACCCGATGAATAGAAGATACTTTGAAATAAAAAGTGCCCCATTGAACAATTAACATTTTTATTGGAACACCAATAAAGAAAAAATGAGAACAAATCTTGCATCTAACGGTGCACTGTGTTTGCATCCATATCTTTGAGGGTTAGTCTACGAATATTATTATAAACACACCTTAAAAAATAATTATGAATGCTGCTTTATAATCATATAATTGAGGTTAGAAGTGTGCACATACCTTGCTATTATATATAGAATGAGCAAATACCGTTTACTAATATCTTCTACACGTTTCAACAATATATTCTGCACGTTTTGCTTACGACGAAATAACGAATGCGAATGGTTTGTTGAAATAAACGAAGCCTTGTTATAATACGTCGCTGTCAACCGTTACCAAGGCGCCATAGTGGTCACCCGTGACCACCAATAGGATAAACGGTCCATTGGGGGGAGAATGTTGTCTTAAATCATCAATTTATTATTATTTTGCCATTGTATGCTTTGAATAACAAAAATACTCCCGTGCCGTCCTGAGGGAAACATGTGATTTCAGCGTGGCAGTCAAAGTGTTAACACGAAGCTATTTCTACGAAAACCAGTGAAAATGACTGGTATTTAAAAAATACCTAATAATAGAATATTTTTATATTTATTGATTTATTACTTTCTTACGGAAAGAATTCCATGTTATGTAGTACATTTTTGGTATTATTAATCCATCATCCCTAAACGAGGGTTGTGACACATTTATAAAATTGTAGAGCCAGTCATTTTGACTGGTATTGGTATAAATAGCCTTAATAGAAAATTATTTTCAGTTTGAATACATAAAAAACAATACGGAAAATATATAACAGGAAGTAGAAATTTTCAAATAAAATTGTAAAACCAGTCAATTTGACCGGTATGGTCGACCTGCCAAGATCAGTGTTTTTTCATTATTATATCTTTCGAATGGCGGATCGGTGTTGTGGAAGCATTAGAAACCATATTGGACGCGACAGACGCGCCACACCAGACGACGGAACGTCTATTCGACGATTCGAACGGCATCGAAATTTAGCGAATTTTCCGGTTTCTTGCCCCCTTTGATGATCCCCCGGCCGATATTCCGACCAGACGGCGGATACGTAAACCTACACGTCGAAAATAAATTTTGCCGAGTATTGCCGGTTCATTCTAAGGCGTATAGAATGATAGCTATTTCCGTTAAGGAGAAAAAAACCGGTGCCACTGTCTGTCCGTGGCTTCTAAAGATAAAGCGTCTGCAAGCGATTTAACAAGAAAATCACTCTGCTCCTGTCTGCATCCTGCCCTATCGAATTCGTTTCCCCTTTTTCACAACCCTTTTCCTCGTTCCAAAAAAACGACCACCAAAAGACAACCCCCGGAAAAAGAAAACGCAGAAGAGAAACGAAGAAACTAGCGATAAAATGGAAAATAAAAATATCAGTACGCAAGCAAGCTATTCGCCTTTCGAAATTTATCGATGGCTAGAAAACAGCAGACGCGGATGTTGACTCATTGCCACTCTCACTTTTCCTGCGATTTGCATCGAATCTCTTCCACATATTTATGCGCTCGATACCAGCGCACAAAATCCGACCGCTCGTTTCCAATATCACCGATACGACACCGCGCCTCTATTATCTTCTTTCTCTATGACTGTTTCACATTTTCGTTTCCTTTACTTCGGAACGTTTCCTCCTTATGGATCAGACCTGACTGTAGGTAAATTCTCGAATAGTACCGACTCGGTACCCGAGGCCGACACACACAGCAGCGGTCCTCAGACACGTTTCTATTTATATTTTGATGTATTCGCGGCCGATTTTTGCCTAGAGGTTACTCATTCACTCGTCGATGAATTAATGTATAACGGATAGCAGGAGGGGGCAGAGGTTCGCAAATGTATCGTATGCTCGTCAATTCGATCGAATAAATACGAATCTGTTTGGTTTGGAAATTTGATGAACACACTCTCTTAACGATGATGAAACGGTGTTTATTTCATGATCAATAGATTAGGCGATGACGAGTCAGATATGAGATAAACAAACCTATCGAAATGAGACGCGCCACGGTCTCCTTCTGAACAACGATAACACGTACCGATCGAAACGATTCTGATTTATTTTGCTTTTGCGAAAAGATACTTTACGCTGAGTTTTGACCAAAACCTTACTGATACGAGCAATGAAATTTTTAATTTGAGAAAATTAAAAGTGCTATAGTATTTACTAAATGTGTATAGTAATATAATATCACTATATATATGAAAGTTTAAACGTTCAATAAAATTCTTTAATAAATGCCGATCTTATCCATCTTTCCTATATAAGATTCCAAAGAAAAATGCACTTTTATCATTTTTCCATTGAATTGGTCGATTATTAAGGCTGGATCTTATGAAAGATAGTATCGTCGACGTCTTGAAGGCGAAATTATCACAACGTTCGTATCAGCTGAAATACTTTAGGACCGGTTAGGTTAACAGTTAATCCATGCGTTTAAATTTATCAGGGGACTGAAGAAATATGCAAGGTTGTTTACGTACATATGTACTACTTTCGGTTATCTACTATTATTACACACGACAAAGTGCTTCGATGACTGTGAAACCAATGTTTTTCAATTCCTCGACTTTTAAAGCTACAAAAATGATTTATATTTTTCCTTTCGCAAACTACACATAATTTCGCGACAGTCTGAAAATAGATTTCGTTTAGACGTTAGGTTTCGCGTGCATGTAAGAAGAATTACAAAAAAAAATAAAAAAAAATAAATAAAAAAAATGGTTATTGTATAAAAAAGAAAATAGTTACAGGAAGTTTGGAAAATTCTTTTGGAACAAGAGAAAATATTTTTTCCTTTGCATACAAAGAGAGGCAAGTTTAGAAATAAAAGTTAGCTGGTTTATTCACTCATTAGACAAGAGTCGGTTTCGCGACGCTGATCGTTGCGAAACCGGCGACAATAGCGATCATTTGGCCGCTAATTAACACCGATATGAGAAGAATCGGTGTTGCCGTGTCGCTGCGGCGTGTCAAGAGGACACAGATTCTCACAACGCGGCCACGGATTGCTGTAATCCAAATAATTACCATCGCCATTCTCTTTCTCCCCGTGACAAAATTCTTTATTTACCACGGAATTCCTATATTATCATCATTCGGCTCTTACTCCCGGTCTAATTCAACGACAAATCGCTTGGTCAATCCAACGATCAATTGCAGAGTGCAATTTGCTATTTAAGAAGAAATTACGAACGTAGAGTAATTCGGATAAGACGAACCTCGATAAAGAAACGCATGAAATTCACAAGAAATTCATGGGTTTTCACGCGTGTAGACTATGACTGATCCTTTTCATTGAACAGTTTGCGTAATCGATATAAATAATCGATTGATCAAATAAAGCAGAACTACGAAATGCTTCCTTCCTGTTTACGTAAGCATTTTATAGATAAGATTTAATAAAATGTCAAAAGTGTTACCAATATAGACAAATTAAAAATAATTTCTACTATTATTTCCATTATTTTTGTCTTTCTTATTTCCTTATTTATTTCTACCGTGTTCCGCAAGTGTATGCATCGACGACAGACGCTTGAAACGAGCCCTAATGTTACGAAAAAGAGTCATGGAAATTGGTAGTGGGGGAAAAGTTAATGAAATCCAAGGTAGGAAGAGAAACACGTTGACACGTATCAAACCGATGACAACGATCAACGATTTGGATTTGAGAGGAAAACGGGGTGGTAGTGAGAAGCGGGGAAGGTTAATTTTACGCGACGCTATGGAAATCCGAGTCGATACGTCAAATCCTCTCTGCACGGAATACACGCGAACTCGTATAATACCGCGGTTACACGAGGCCGTCTCTCGTTTTTGTTCCTCTTATTCTGTCTACGTCGTCCGCTGTACGCTTCCATTTAACAGCTAGCAGTAGCGGTGCACTGACTCGAAAGTCTGGGAATCGAAACCGCACGGATTCCCCGGCGGCGAGCCGCCTACCCGACTAGACAAGGACCGAGAAAATAGCGAAATTTTTACCGAGATGCAGAGAGAGTGTGACTAAAGCACGCGTCGTTGATGCTGGAAAAGAGATATGGGCATGCACACGCGCAGGGGAAAAGACGAAATACGAATACATACGTATATAGGTAATAATACGCTATACACTATATAATATTTATAGCGTAAAACAGCCGAGAAACGAGAACGACATTTTCTCGATTCGAGATACGTCAAAAGTTCCCAATGATTGATTTAACATTATGTATACAACTTATAAACGCGAGAATTCTTATTGGTAATTGCTATCGATGATTCTTATTGGCGAATGCCAATGATTCGTAGGCAACGATACCACGACGACGATCGTCGTTAGTTTTTCTCTGTAGCGATTCCCCTGGCGTGCGCGGCGTGACTTTTTCCTTGTTGAAACGAGAAATAATCGACAAGACGGCCGTCAAACGTTTCCGACGTTCCGTCCAACGGATAGAAGAGATGGATTGCATGCTAACCTGAAAGTCTAGCGAGGAATCGAAGCATACCAGCGGCGGAAGACCAGCAATGAGCCGCGGTTCCAGCGACTAGAATTCCACCAGCGATCGGCATTTGTGTTTTCCTCCTCTTTCCCCAATTGTCCTGGCAATGTGTGTATGTGTGTACGTAGTCGGTTTGGCCTCTCGTGTCTGCGCGTTCCTCTTCGGCCGTATGCCAGAAAAAGAGAGGTAGGAGAATCGCACGAAAGAGCGAGAAGGACGGAGTGTAGCCAAGGGTGACGCGGAGTCCTAGCCTAACCTAACCTCTCTTCCTCC
Source organism: Bombus terrestris (assembly GCF_910591885.1). Lineage (NCBI taxonomy): Eukaryota > Metazoa > Arthropoda > Insecta > Hymenoptera > Apidae > Bombus > Bombus terrestris. Next base: position 3,684,334 of record NC_063286.1, read on the forward strand.
TTTGGTGTAAAGGGATATACAGGCACGCACCGGATGAAATGCAAGATCCTCTTTCGACGGGGCCAAGCACGAGACAACCGGTCGCGCACTGTTTTTTCAGTTCATGGCACACACTGTTCCCATAGCCCGTGATTTTTCCTCGGATGTTTGACACTCCCGTTTCGGCTGGACAGCAGCCGGTTTCGTTTCGTTTTTCGTTTACGTGTCGGTAGCGTGTGTGCGCGCGTGCCGTGCCGTGCCGTGCCGTGTCGTGTCGCGCCAGTGAAAACTCTGCCAGCGCACAGACAGGAATGGTATAGACTCAGACAGAGACGGGATAGATAAATTGGCCTTCAGCGAGAGAGAGGGAGAAAGAAACAGTCCATTACGGGGAGAGGGGAGAAGCGCGTACGACGGCGTAAAGTCCGACCACGGCCTCTATGGGATGTGAGAGAAAGAGAGACGGATTCTATCTCGTTCTCTCTCAGGATACTCCTCTCCGTACACTTCGACACGATGTTGTCACGATTCACGCACTCATTCGTTTCTCGACATTCGAGTGGCAGACGCGTAAAACCCCGCGCGCGCACTTCAGGAACTTCTATAAAGGTTCGGAACCAAAACCTGCTGCTGCTGCTGCTGCTGCTGCTCGTTGCTGCGACTCAACCAACGAGACTTGTATGTACGACGAATACGCGCGTTTCGCCGTGATCGTACGCTTCGAAACACTGTTACTTAAACCACGAGTCACGGAAACTCTCTCCTCTTTCATCGGCTGTTTTTCAACGACGATAACCAACAAACGCGAACATGCGCTATCGTAGCAATGTTAGATGTATCTGTACGATTGTCCCGTCGATGATGGTGGTGTTACTACTCGTTGCTGCTCCTGTTAGATATGTCATCGTGACCGCGGTGAGAATCGCGATGATATTCGCGGTGTTCGTGGGCCCTGACGGGCCCTCGCGGTTCTATTGGCAACGACACTGCACTGTCAGACACAGACTACGATAGAACAGCCGAACGACTACTGACTCCTCCACTCGCAAGCCACCAGCAACGTTGCCACATCACTCCCGAGTCTCAATCGGACAAGTCTTCGGCCACCGACGTACAGGTACTGCGATCACTGCGTTCTTGGTGCTGGCGCGCGACCGACTGTTCCATTCGATTTGTTCTCTCCTCTTCTTTCTACCTCGCGATTCTTCCTCGATACACCGTTGTCGTTGCTCTCCTTGTTGTTTATTCTGTTCTCTCCTGTCCTATCCTATCCTGTCCTGTCCTGTCTTACTCGTTTTGTTTCGTTCCTTTCTATTCTCTGTACACGTCGAAATCGTATCCGCTGAATCAAGTCGTTTTTCGCCTTGCCACGACTTGTCACCGACTCTCCAAGCCTTTTACAGTGCGTTCACTCTTACGTGGTTCTCTCGAACCCGGCGTGTTGTGTCGCGACGACGAGGGTCACACTCGGCAACTGATCGCTGGCTATTGTCGCTACTATCGACTGCGGATTCAGTCGGTGCATCGAAATCCACAGAAACACTGTGATCCGAACGAGCACACAGCACCGAACTAACTGACCACATCTGCTGCCGATTTGCTGGCAGCTCTGTTAACTACAGCGCACGGCCGGCCAGTCTGCCTCTGCCAGCCAGTATGCTCCTTCGCTTTCTTACTCTCACCTACCAACAGTCTACCAGCCTTCTCGAATAGGCCGAGCCTACCTCTCTCGTGTATTCTCCTTCCCTTCCCTATCCCCTGCTCAACCGCTTTCCTTCTCCTTTCCTCTTGCCCTTCCCGCTACTCGCCTCTCATTCACTCGCTTGCTTGCTTTCTCCATCCTTTTCCCACCGTCGACTCTCGCTTCCACCTACTACCTTCCTATCCCGTTCTTCGTTCAATTCTTCGTCTCTCGCTCTCCATCGAATGAATGGTTTTAGTTCGGGAGGGCGACCGTACCGGAAACAACCGATTGCATCCGGAAATCACCGAGCCTGTACTTCCCGCATTAGAGCGCTTCTTGAATAAAATTCTATTCTTTCCTCCTTTCTTTCCTCACCGTTTGATATCTTCACCGCGTAACTTCCTTCCGAATTCGTCATTCTCATACGTACATATCCGGGGAAAAACAGTTGATAATATAACTCGCTTATCCACCGTTTTCCTTACAGCGAAATCATCTATGACACTACTGCGACTCACCTTTCTCCGTATGGGATGTAATCCGTTGTACAGGATCGCGTTCCACGAACCTTTTCGTGTAACTTTTCGTGCGTGAAATTGTAATACGTTTTGACGCGTGCGTTTCGTTTCTAATACACGCGCTTCTGCGCGTGTTTTCCTTCGTCGCTTCCTCTCTTTTCCACATTCCCTTCCTTCGTTCGATCGACACCGCTTCTCTTCACGGAGTGTCCCGTAACGGTAGTTAAATTGTGTATCAGTCGCTCGTATGAACGCATTTGCATCATTGTATTATTTATGCAAATACTCTTTCTATTACAATGGAGTCACACATTTTAACTTATCGTGTCCCAATTTTCTCGTAAAGTCTACAGCCATAGTTCTACTTTCTACGAGAGTCCTATTCGAATTTCAATTTTATAAAATTTTAATTTTTTCAACGGCTATACAAAATAATTTTTATGGACAACAATAATATGTATTTATTACAAAATGGTTATCGCGTGATTTCTTCGTGTAGAAATTTCGCGACTGCAGAGCACGCGTGCAGGAATACAAAAATCGTGAACGGATTGCATGTTCCATATTTCGTGTAACTGGAGCAGTATTTTAGGCCGAAAATTGGCGCCGATTAAAAGAACTGCAGCGTCTGGTGAACTAAATTATGCAAGAAAAATATACCGAATCTCTTCGGCAAGATACGTCAGTGAAGGAAATGCTGCCGCTACGATTGCCATTCTGTTCGCATTTTTTAAACATTTCTTTAAGATCCGCTCGAGCATGGAATGTTGAAAGCAGGCGTAATTCGTGGATACAGTTATGACGGTTCAAATTAAACATCTTGATCTAACATCTTTCCTGTTTGGTCGTACAACTTTCTGTGAAGAAAGTTTCCTTTGCAATTAAAATATTTTATAGTACAACTAATCAAATAATACAGAAAATAGTAATAATATAATTTGATAGTAACAAATGATGATCATCATGAAATATGTACAACTTTCTATGTTTGACGACAAACTCTAGCATTTATTTACATAGAACGATGATATCGTTTCCTGTTTTATCTGCCCTTCTCATCAGATTTCTCAGTTGGTTGTATTAATTTTAATTTATGTAGCTATACAAATCTCGCATTCCATTGTGCAAGCTAGTACATAAGATAATAAGATACGGCAATTCATAAAGTCCAAAGAGACACATTGAACGATAATAGGAATTATGTTTTAATATATGTATTGTGTGTATATGGAGCGACATCTAACAACGATATGTGCACAACTGCGGCAAGAGAGTTCAGTCATTAAACGCGATGTGGCGCTTTCTTCTTCTTTTAATCCACGGTACGTAATAAACAAATTTTCAGGAAAAAGAATTAATATATGTATATAATGTACTGTTAATTACTAGAAAGCATTCTTCTATAGCTTCGAATATATCTAATTGCTTATTGTATTCTAACAATAAAAAGATGATTATTAAAACTCTTAGTTGCTTGAAATTCAACAGCCTTTTCTTATAATTTCCATGACAAATTTCATCATTTTGTAAAATTCAATTGAATAATAAATTTGTAAGGAAGTGGATTGTTAGTTTTATTTCTATTTCAGAATTTTTAAAAATATCTTTATACCATAAGATTAAACCTCCACTTTCCAAACGTTATGGAAAGAAAAATGGAAACGATGAGAAACAATAGGCCGCAGGGGCAGGTTCTTTGAGATTGCGTTCGCATAAACGACATCTGAAATATATTTAAAAATAGTGCGAGACTATTGAAGCATTTCGCCCCAGCTGGCCTCTCGCCTCAGTCAGGGAACATCTGCGGAGCAATCTCGATCCTTGCGTCATTATTCTTTGTGACCGCGCACCATCGATTCACAGGTTTCCTCAACCATGGAAATTAATCAACCTTAGACCATGATCAGAACTGATAGATAATGGGAAAACGTGACGTTCGTCGCGGCAAGATTCACCGATCGAGAAACTCGATTCTATCGTCTGCTCTGTTTTCTTTCTTTTCTTCATTCTCATCTTCCTTCTCTTATTCATTTCTTTCTTTCTTTCTTTCTTTTTTCCCTTCTTTTGGATCGGCGATTCAATCGAAGAATTGTTCGATGAAGCGATTTGTCGGCACGCGGTTAAAGGGAACTTTATCGTTCAGCGGTCGCGAAAATAGCGAGACGGGAATGTTCGCCGATCGAATTTCGCCAGTCCAGGTGCTGAGGAACGGGGTAGTGTATGCACGCGATACAATCAATTATCGATTAGGAAAGTGCAGTTTTCAGCGTAAACGATTCCTGATTACGAGCTTTTCCTACATAAATGTTACTGGACGAAGCAACTGTTACGTGCACGGTGAATCAATAATATGCGTATCGATCATTTATTCTCTATTCTCCTATTCTAAAAACGTTCCACGCGCACGGAAACCAAACCTTTCTGCGGCCAACGACGGTACTCGGTGCTTTTAATGCACCGTTGATTCTATCATTTCATAATTATAAGCTGTTTTATACATAAAATAACTTTGTACATTTGCCTTGAATTTATTGGGTTGGCAACTAAGTGATTGCGGATTTTATCAATACCACCTAATGACAAAATCCGCAATCACTTAGTTGCCAACCTAACATTTATCCTTTCAATGCAGTCTTTGACGTAGAGTATTGTACACTAAAACGTTCTAAAGTTTTATTTGCTTATTCAAGTACTATTTATTCAATTATAATTTTTGAATTTTCATCGATAGGTTTATTCGAATCACAGGTAAAAATTCATTCCTCGGAATCATTTTTAAAGAAATATTTGGTCCTAAATATCTCAAAAATCACATAATTCTTACATACTCTGATTCAACTTTTTCCCCGTCCATTAAGTAGCAATAAGTTTCAAAATCGGATTTCTCCAATAACCATACCGAATGAAATATTAGGTTGGCAACTAAGTGATTGCGGCTTTGGTCATTACCACCTAATGACAAAATCCGCAATCACTTATTTGCCAACCTAATACATCCCGCACATATTCTCCTGAAATTTAGGTAAAGAGGAGAATGTTGTTAAATAACCCAATTGTCGAGTAACATTCAACGTCATGAATCGATCGCCAATGTTCAGGTTAGTAATCCTTGGCAGTCGTCAATTTGAGCGATAAATCGATGGCTAAGGTGGAAGAAACGAGTGTCAGGATATGACATCGACTTCCACGTAATGAAAGTGAATTTACGGAAAACAAGGACCACAGTTTGATAGTCGACGGTGTAATATTCATAAGCGGGTGTCGTAGAGAGCGAGCGCAGGCGTCGTTGTCGTCTTCCACGGTATCCTCCTGTTTGCCTACGCGGAAGACAACGGTTGTTCGTTCATCCGGCACCAAGTCGGTTCTCCTGAGCCATGTCGACCACTGTGGTAGCAGCGAGTGTGTTCCTGCTTGCCTCGTTCCTCGGTCCTACCATCTCTCTAACACCTATGAACATGTGTAAGTTTTGTCTACGATGGCTTTGGAAAATTTTCTTTGCAATTTTCTAACGAGTTGAAACGTTCGAACGACGTATGGGTTTCGTGGAGTTGTTTTGAAAGAAGATTCACAAGTTGGTTCGAGATATCATATTTTAAAAGGAATATCAGATGAAACTCTCTTACTTTTGTTTTACAAAGCTTTAGAAATTGCCAGTAGATGATTTGAAACTGTTTTGACTTTTTTTATTATTACTATTCTTTAGTCGTTTTCATTTCCTTAAAACAATATTCTTGAATGCTATAGTTCGTTACTTTTTAGTGAAATACCGATCCTGCACAGTGTTATTCTTAATTATTCTGCTAGAGTTAATTTTTGTCAAATGCAATGTTATGAAATATTAGCGAAAATGAAATATATCGGCTGCACTGGTTAAACATTGATTGGGTCGCATAAAACTTTGCTTCGTTCTCAATACATCGATAGTAGTTGTACTATTGTTGAATTATTCACGCGATAAACGTTTGACTAATACCTTCCGTATCTCCTGTGCCAACTCGAACGGTTGGTCCCTGGTCCTTGACATAGAAAGAAGTTCGACGAAAGCTATTACCGATGATTGAGACCGAAAAAGAAACAAAACGACACAGATGGCGATATCGTCGCACGATCGTGGCTTCAGATGACACAAACGCGGTGTATCTTTTCGCTCTTTCTTTCCAAACAACGAGGGAAGAAACTTTATTAGCTTAATGAAACTTTCCCTATATGAAGAATAACGACTTATAGCGTAATAAATGATTATTGCACGATTAGATTCTATCTACTGAAACGAAACCATATGAAGCAATACAATAATGAATATCAATAGCGAGGTAAATATGTCACGTGAAACGATGACATTATAATATGTACTCTTTTAAAAACAGCTCCTTTCCTTGTATATGTAAAAATATATGTAGGATATCTTACTACGAATTAATGTAGCTAACTTAATTTTTTTTTTAAATAGCGAATGTGAAAAGTCTTTGAGAGATTTCTTATTTAAATTAATTTACACTGTAGTGATCGTTTTATTGTTTTGTACAGTGATAGTAATAGAGGAACCAGATAAGGCGATACTAAGCATCCTGAACGATGCTGTACCTCAAGCAGAAAAGAATTTTGGTCAAAACATCATCGCCGTCCATATTTCCACAGTCCAAGTGGATCGTTCCAATGTAGACAGCAGTTACGAAAGAGGTTAAGAAGCAAAATATGTCGTGCAGTTTTCACAGCTTTCACGACCACAGTTCTAATCGATAGCGATCTCTGTATGTTGTAATGAGCGATTTCAAAGCTTAATTGCTAATTTTATCGCAAATATTCATATAAGGAATTTAACGAAAATTCCAATTTGCTTCAGAATAGATTTATCCCTTAACATTGCAAACTTCATTGTTCCAGACATAGGATATTTCACGATAAAAATTTCTTATCGTTAGTTTAATCTATAGCTAATTTTCATACAGTTTACAAGTAGCTTACAAAATTTATCGCTCTTCAATGCTTTAAAATTAACAATATTAATACTCCACGATAAGAATTGTTTTCTTGAAAGAAAATAAGAAACGATGGAACATAATTTTATTTGTGACTAATTCTCATACACTTCGCATCCTTTTGATCGATCTATCGATGATAGCTGTGCAACATCGACGAGCTTCTCCGACATGATCGCGCTTCATTCTTATTTTCGTTTCGTTAAAATCAACTTGCAGTATGTGCTGCCTTATTTAAGGGAATCAGTATCATACTCGACATGACCTGGACTGGTTGGGATCGCCTACGAAACTTGGCCGACGAGAACGGAATAATATACAAACGGGGCGATAGCAATATAAACCCGTACATCCAAGCAATCGACGATCTTTTGATGTTGAAAAACGCCACGGACGTGAGCCTGATCTTCGAAGATGAAAGAGGTACCTTCATATCAACCTTCGATCGTTCATTCCGCGGTTTTCAACTCGTGTCAGATGTTTGAAAACTGATTCATACCCTTTTGCAGAGTTGAATCAGAGTCTCTACTATTTAATTGGGAATTCGATCATAAGGCTGGTGGTGATCGACGAGTTCACGGAGAAAACAGTGTCAAAGATCAAGACCATGAGACCATCGCCATCTTATTACGCGATCTACGCGAGCACAGCTAAGATGGAGGATTTCTTCAGAACGGTGATTCCTAGAAATTCTTTTAACCTGTTAATCGAATTTTTAGTAGTTTTAATCCAATCTACTAATTGTTATTGTTTTGTTTTTCGTATACTTGTAAGGATTAAAACCGGGCCACATAAAATCGAATTAAGATTTTAAAAATTGATCAGACAAGGAATGAGCAGGTTAACAGGTTGAACAATTAGGTATAAAAATTTAGCTTGTGAACTTACTTTAGTTCTAAAATTTAGGCCATACAAGGAGGACTGGTTACTAGAAATGGAGTATGGAACTTGGTGTTCACTGACAATAATTATGAGACCTTTAAATATATCAATGGGGAGCACAAGTTGGATGTTTCAATCACTATTCTATCGATGAAGAAGGATATTTGCTGCAGACTAATCGGTGAATCGGATTGCAGTTGTCCCTCTGATATTCAAGTATCTAGAAATTTCTTATCGTGTAGAATATTTCTCGAGTCAAACGATTCACGTGTTCTTTTCGTACCTTCCCATGTTTCTAGGTATTTTCACATTACTTTAAAAGATTAGTGGGTTTAATAGTGAGTTTAATGAGCGACCTGCAAGCGTCTGGCATCAGCGTGGAACCGAAAATTGGCCGATGTCCTTCGCCAAACACGAGTCCAGCTTCGAATCTCACGTCCGAGGCATTTAACAATAATATACTAGCGGTAAGTTGAATTTCAGTTGTTCGATGATTCTCCAGAGGAACTGAAGCTTGACAGAAAAATGTTGTGATAGAAATTAGGAAGCAACGACACGTTTGAGTACTGGTCAGAGAAAGGAATGATCACTTACAAAGCCGAAATTCAGTTGGAGGAGTTTAATGGGATTTTGGAGCCGCTGGCCATTTGGACGAGACATGGTAAAATCAAAGAAGCTAAGAAAAACAAGATAAAGCCCGCTAGAAGATTCTTCCGAATCGGAACTGCTCCTGTAATTGACACTCATTACCATGTTTGCATCACGATAATTTTGACAACGTTAATTAATGCAAGTATTAAAATTGCATTAGTCAGTGCCTTGGACCGTCCCCAGATTGGATCCAGTAACTGGAAAGATCATGAAGGATGAGAATGGAAATGATATGTGGGATGGATATTGCGTGGATTTCATAAAGAAATTATCCGAGGAGATGGAATTCGATTATGATCTCGTTGTACCGCAGGATCATCAATTTGGGAAGAAGTTATCTAATGGACAATGGGATGGCTTGATTGGTGACCTTGCTAAAGGGGTAAGAAGTATGCAAAAAGGATGTTAAACTCTGTTGAGGTACTTGTATACTAAACTTGATGGTGCCTGTAATTCTGCAACCACTTAATCTTGTTTGTAGAAAATGTTATCTGTTTAAACCTTTCTAATGATACAAACTATGTGATTCCTCTTGGTGAAATTTGATTTTACTGTTTATTATTCAACAAACTTATCGTTAGAAACTTCTGTTCTTACTACAGACATTTATTTTGTTTTCCAGGAAACAGATATGGTAGTTGCAGCATTGACGATGACTTCAGAACGTGAGGAAGTGATCGATTTCGTCGCCCCATACTTTGAACAATCTGGCATATTAATTGGTAAAAAGTTTCTATTTAAAACATTACTATGTTACACTATACTATTTTGTGTTATGTATAGACACTATGTACTATACTATCACGTTTACTATTATTATACTTAAACTCACATTATGTTTTCAATCTATATAAATACGTTTTATGTTATGTAATAATTTTTCGTTCCAAGTGATGAGGAAACCTGTGCGCAAGCCGTCTCTCTTCAAATTCATGACAGTACTGAAAGTCGAGGTATGGTTAAGCATCGTCGGGGCATTAACATTAACTGGCATCATGATTTGGATACTCGACAAGTATTCTCCATACAGTGCCAGAAATAATAAACAACTCTATCCATATCCTTGTCGGTAAGCAAGGCTAGTTTCGAAGATTCATTAAGGGACACTTAGATTTAGATTTCGGCAAATTGCCCTTAATGATTCTTATATTTTATGTTGTTATAATACGTCAATACGTCTCGTTAACATAAAGAAATTATTTCCTGAAAGATAGTGCTTCAATAGGATCAATGTCCTATGTTTAGGGAATTCACGTTGAAAGAGAGTTTCTGGTTCGCTTTGACATCTTTTACACCCCAGGGTGGCGGCGAAGCTCCTAAGGCATTATCGAGCAGAACATTAGTGGCCGCTTACTGGCTGTTTGTTGTCCTAATGCTCGCCACGTTCACCGCCAATTTGGCTGCTTTCCTTACCGTGGAAAGAATGCAGGTGCATAAATTTTACAAATGGATTTAGAAATTTTTGTACATGTTTTAGAAGATGATAGTTAAATAAGCATTTTGTTCCAGTCTCCTGTGCAATCTTTGGAGCAATTAGCGAGGCAGTCAAGAATCAATTACACCGTGGTGGCTAATTCTGGGGTACATCAGTACTTCATGAATATGAAGAATGCAGAGGATAAGTTGTACATGTGAGTCTGAACTTTGGATCCCTGTGTTGCAAATTCTCAACTAAATGGCGATCGATTGATATAGGGAACCTTGGACGAGATTAACGTTCAAGGTGGAGGTAAATTAAATATATCGAGTGTTAGTATGGTTTGTTTGTTTATTTGCACTTTTTAGTATACAGCCAACAAAAGCTTTGTCTCGTCCTTATATATTGACTTTCCGTCCCCGGGTTTATCATTGTTTATTATGGTCTCTCGTGACTGTATTGACTCTGGTATTGTCAGCTGTTTACCCTACACCTGACCCATCGGGCACTTAAGGTATTTTTAGCCTCTTAATGAGGTCCGCATTGTAAGATTTACAGCTCGGGGAGGCAGGTAATTCGGAATTTTCCAAACAAGTTAGGTGTATTGTTCGAGTCATAAACAGACGGCCACTCGAAATCCCAAACGTACCGCCTCCTTTAAACGGGCACGTTCAAAAGTTGCCTATAATGATGAAGTGTTTAATTGCGTATATTCGAAAAAGATGTAAATTTAGCAGAATGCAATTGTGCACAAACTATCTTATCTTCTATTGCTATTGTTGTCTATTTCTTGTACTCCGTATGTTCTGGTTCGTTCTATTTCTAGAGTTTCTGATTTCCTCGAGTAGACCGTCTCTTGTACATTTACAGGTATCAATTTCAATGTTGATCTTCTTTAAGGTCCAATCCAATATTGTAAGGTGTTTCAAATACTAGTTAGATTTTATTGCTTTCCCTTGAGATAAAGTACTAAGTTGAGTGCTAAATTTTGTGAATCCCATGTGCAGTCGCTTTAAATTAACGTTCAAGTCGATGACTTCTGTATATATTTTAGGCAATTCGGATAGCAGTCATCCAATCGTTGCTAATAAATTCACCGCTGGAGTCCACTGCCCGGCAAGTGTCGTTGGGCACCTTGGTTCTGAGCTCAGGTAGTTGTTCTGCTTTGGCACGTGTTTCTTGGCGCCAGATTATCCATGGAAGACGAGATTAGAGGCGTCTTTCTGTTTCTTCCTATTCTTCCCAGTCAATTGAACGCAGTTGATTGGAGTTTATACCTACTGAGGTTTGTAGCCATCCTGGCTCATTGTGTCGATATTTAGTCGTTATTGGATTGTTCCTAGGTCTGCTTCTTGGTATTGTCGCCACGTTCTGCGTCCACTGGTTCCGCGTAAAACGAACTGCCCTGCTTTGATTCGGGTGTCAGAGGGCAACAGCCCTCTGATTTGGCCAGCATTAATTTTATTTTGTTCCTGTGAGGTGTCACCGTGCTGGACCTGTTCAAGGAATTCGCTACCCCATCATTTCTGGCGAGTTTGTCGTTGGAAGACAAGGAATGATTCTACCGATTGGCAGTCTTCAAAATATCTTCAGGCAAACTTCGATCATACGCCTCTAAAATGTTAGATCCTTTATAGTGTTCTATCAAGCTTCTAGAACTCGTTCTAGTTTCTAATTGCTCATGTAGGATGACGTAGTTTGTGAAAGGACGTTGAGCGTTGAGTCTAACAAGACTCTGCATTGTTGCATTTTTCGGGTTTGATCACTGATGTTTGTAACATCTGTAGACAAAACGACGTTTGGAAATATCTTAGATGCGTTTGATAGATGCGATAGATAGTGTAACGTTTTCATTAATTTTAACGCCACTAAATTCGTGTATTTTATTACATACTGTACTTTATAAAAGCAGAAAAAGTGGCGCAATTATTTGTTCTTCACAAAATCTCCCTATTCAGTTGACTAAGTGTTAAGGTGTTTTTAACCTCTTAATGAGGTCCGCATTGTAAGGTTTACAGCTTGGCAAACAGGTAGGTAATTCGGACTTTTCCAAACAAGATTAGACAATTGGCAGATTATTTTATTGACAATACGTACAAATATGCTGAAACAGTATTATTGTATGCAATGGCCGAGTGCACTTTGTTATTGAAGGTTATGTTATACTTGTTATATTCCAGGACAGAGCTACAATACTACAATACTTATTATTTATGTTATTCATTTTTTAGTTGATTTTACAATCAACGACCATTTTATGCTTTAGACACTTTGTTCTGAATAGATTCTATTCCGATGACTTCTTTAGTCACAAATCGGTGAATCGACTGACGACATAAATTTTTACAAACGATACAGACGGTGAGTTCTCGGCCATTGGAAACAATCCTATAACAAAGAATGTTACAAGAAAAATTCTATTAATCTTTCGTGAAGGATCGCGTGATTTAATGTCTGGATCATTGATGTCGAACGAATTAATAACATTTCAGATATTGAAATTTAGAAATTAATCATATTTATCATTATCTTAAATGTATAGTTCATACATCCAATGAATTTCCCTCCCATAAGTCTCCATTAATTTTTCCCAATTTTATTTCACAATTAGGGTATGGAAAGAAATCACGTTAAACAGTACCAGCGACCAAGTAGAGTATCGAGTTTGGGATTATCCAATTAAGGAACAATACGGTCACATATTGCAAGCTATTACGCAGGTCGGCCCTGTTGTAACTTCCAGAGAGGGTTTTCAAAAGGTATGCGTTGACGATCAGTCGCTCGTGCCAGGCAAATCGGTGAACAAAGCCATCGTCTTTCGTGTCATTTCAGGTGATAGAAAGCGAAAATGCAGAATTCGCTTTCATCCACGATTCATCGGAGATAAAGTATGAGGTAACGAGGAATTGCAACCTGACGGAGGTTGGGGAAGTGTTTGCGGAACAGCCTTATGCAATTGCTGTTCAACAGGGAAGCCATTTGCAGGAGGAAATAAGCAGAAAGTATGTTTTTGTACCGAATTTGTACTAACCTATCCAGATGAGTTTGTACTAACCTATCCTAATGAGTTTGTACTAACCTATCCTAATGAGTTTGTACTAACCTTCCTGATGAGTTTGTACTAACCTATCCTGATGAGTTTGTACTAACCTTCCTAATGAGTTTGTACTAACCTTCCTGATGAGTTTGTACTAACCTTCCCAATGAGTTTGTACTAACCTTCCTGATGAGTTTGTACTAACCTATCCTGATGAGTTTGTACTAACCTTCCTAATGAGTTTGTACTAACCTTCCTGATGAGTTTGTACTAATCTATCCTAATGAGTTTGTACTAATCTACTAACCTTACCTATCTTAACTAATCCTATAATTTATTATAGGATTCTATTCTATTTATATCGGTTGATTTGTTGTAGAATTCTAGATTTGCAAAAGGACAGATACTTTGAAATGTTGGCGTCTAAGTATTGGAATCAATCGTTGAAGGCACAGTGTCAGAATTCTGATGACAACGAGGGAATAACATTGGAGAGTTTGGGTGAGTTGTTATGAACTAAAATACTTCAATAATTCACAATGTTGAATACTTGAAATGTGAAGATAGCTTAATATTTACTAAATAGCAGTTTCCTCAATAAATAAAACAGAAAAGTTGGATATTTTATATCCAAATTTCAAAGAATTTTGTCTAAAAAATATAATAATAGTAATGTAATATATAATTAAATGTACACGATAATTTAATCAAACAATTCCACGTGTTTTCAGGTGGAGTGTTTATCGCAACTCTTTTTGGTCTCGCTCTAGCGATGATCACGTTAGCAGGAGAAGTGTTTTACTATCGAAAACGAAACACACAAGACAAACAAAAAGATAAAAAGAAAGTGAAAACCATCGACAACGAGAAGCTGATTATGCAGAAGTTGGCCTCGAAATTACAAATGAAACCTGCGCCGACCAATGCGTTTTTCGAGAAAACGATGAATCCTCCCCGCGTGTCTCACATTTCCGTGTACCCTCGCAATTTCACTTTCAAAGAATGAAAAACTTCATAGAGTAAATTAACATGATATAGAATAGAGCTTATAATGTACGGAAATCTTCTTGTACACACGGTCAAATCGTTCTGTATTCGAATGACAATTTGGATTCGATAATAAATTTAATAAGAAACGATGGCAGCGTAAAACGAGAGTGAAAATAAAGTTTCTAGCTAGAAAACATAGTTTTACAAGAACCAGTATCTTTCACTGTTTTGCAATATTTGTCGATTATTTACGCCTCTCGCGAGCCCCGGAAACAATCGTAAATCGATCGATTGCATTAAAAGATATTTCACTTTCGTTTTAATTAACTCTGTACCAGCAGCTTGTAGTCACATGAATAAACAATTAAGAATATTTTTTATATCGTTACGAAATTTTTCATCTTCGAAATTGTCCTTCATGCACCAAATGCATCAATTACGAGTGAAAGAATCGGCGATTTCCCGGCAAAAATATTCCAATACCCGAGGATGTTTTTCCCAACGATGCCTCTTAAATCGATACCACTTGCAGGTTATTGTCCGTCGCGACATTTTTTACCAACTGCGGTAACGGAATTGCATAAATGAAAGTGAGCAGTTAGCGATCGGTCGGCTGTGTCGCTTCGATTCGTAACATTCTATCGCTGTGACAGATATATTCCCTGAATTGGTCCGCGAGATAAATCTAAACATAACCAATTTATGAATTCATTCAACAAATAAACCGCAACAATTAAAATAATGTTTAGTTATATGATAAACCATATCATCTATGATTATAAACATGATCTATGTATATTACTGTCCTTGTTAATTAAAATGGTATAGTATTTGGTATATTTCATTTTCCAAATATATTGAAATATTTGAAGCTTTTTTAACCTTTAAGGTTAAGTTATAAATTTATAATAAAATATCTATAAAATATCTTAATACATATTTAATATCATTCTACTATAAGAATAACACTAAGATATTATTAAACGTAGAATAGTTTGAGAACAATAGTTCAACAGAAAATACAACAGAAAAAGAGCAACAAATAGTAATAGCTTTTTGTAAAACTTAATCGTCGACACAATTTCGAGCATCTTCCTGGTGAGAAATAAAAACTAACGAATTCGTGTACCTCGCTGCGATTTTTCTTGCTTTTAACGAGACAAAAATGATCAACCAGTGGCCACGGACGAGCAAACAGCGTCCGCCACTGCTTTACGCTCGCTGATTCAAATCATTCTGATCGACAAGCAACGTTCACCGAGTCCGGAGATAGTTTGTGTTTCGCGAAATCAAAAGGTGGGGTGCTGATCTTTTTGGATCAGCAAGTCGATATAAAGGCTTTCCACGCGCAGGCGAGATCATTTCATGGGAAAGTGATGTGGCTCGCCGAACCGGAACCGGAAACGGAATAAGTGTCCACGATCGGCGATATCTCGCACCATGCCCTTCTACAAACTCCATTCTCCACGCCTTGATGGAATGTTTCTGGTAACATCGTCTCTGTCGTTATTTATTCGCAATGGAGTAGTCGCATCTTATTAAGCATTTGTTCAATTACAAATTTATCTCAATGAGTCATACAGTGAAATTTTGTTAATCAATATTTAATTGTTTAGTTGATTGTTTCAGATGTCAAAGCCTTTTATAATATCTTTTAATAAATATATTCTCGGTTCTTTACATTTTTTATCGGATTTTTTATTAGTAGCATAGATAGTCGAATTTTATTATTGGGTTGCTAACCTAATAATACTGTCATTAAGTGGTAATGACAAAATCGGCAATCACTGAATTGCCAACCCAATAGACATGATTTTTCGAATAACTTTGTCTCAATGTTTCATAAAATTGATCGCTGCTAACCGGTATTTAGTCGAACTTAACAATTTTTAAATATCTTTTAATAACAAAAATTCCGGTTACCTATACTTTTTACTGTATGTTTCGTTAACATTTTTATTAGCGATATTTATCGTGTTTTCTATCATTTTTCGGAAAATGAATATGACTTATTAAAGAAAAAAAAAAAAACAAACACATGCTTTTATTGAAATTAATCTTTTCTGACGCAGATATGTCTTACGCTGACGATCTTCTGCGTGTTAGCAAATGCCGAATTCTACAAAGCCTCATACGTCGACGATTACCCATGGATTCGCGCAAATCGCGAAATTCCTAGCGAATCCGCCTCTTCAGACCACTCGTCATCTTACAGTCGTTTCTTAGAGTCCAGAAAAAAGCACCGTTCGTTGGATTCTGCCGAGTCTTTTGACAAGCCTAGAGAATGGTACTCGACTTCCGCCACTAAGAAAGTCCCCACGGAGAACAAGAACTTGAAGAAAGTAATATCACCGTTTTACACCATAACGAACAAAGATTCGCAAAAGTACAAGGACATGGTGATGAAATCCGGCGTTCCGTACTGTCAAGAGATCAGGAAGAAACGAGTTAATAAGAACAGCGACGCGAAGAATAGCATGGTCTGTTACAAATGTAAGAATCCGAAAAGTGGCGCCACTTACGAGCAATGCTCCTATCATTCTCAGCCATTGACCGATTCTAGCAACGTGGAAAAGATAGCAGTGCCACCTTCAGTGTTCAGAAGTAGGAGATCCAACTCTGAAGAAGCTTTTTCTGGTTTTAAAAATTCCGATGATTACAGAAGACACGATAATCCGTACAGATTTAGCGAGAAGATTTTCTCGGACGCCACGGATGATGTTCCGGCAGAGTATAAAAATAAAGATGAAAAATGCGAGAAAGTGGTGAAAGATTCCATGGTGTGCATGGTGTGTAAGGATACCAAGAGCAATGCAAAGTACGAACAATGTTCGTATGTTCGACAGCCTAGTGAGAAGAGATACGCTTATAGTAAATCTAGCTCACATAAGAATCCCGAGACATTTAAGAACACTCAAGCTAAGAAGGATGATAAAGAGGACGGAAAGAGATATGATAAAGAATATTCGGCAAGTAAACCGGTTAAGGAACGTTTCGGTTACGTCGATAAGGAAGAACCAGAGGGAAAATCTCTTGAAGAAACCAAGGAATCGTCTGATAATTGCAAGAAGGTGCAAAAGGGCACGAAGACTTGCACTATCTGTAAAGACCCCAAAACAGGTGAAAATTACGAGAGATGCTCGTACACTTATGAGCCAGATGACAAGGTCTATAAATATAGTAAATCAAGAAGCTTTGGATACCCTGACAGTTCTTCTGGAAATAACGATAAGAGAGATGCTAGTGACAAAGAAGACAAGTCGTCTGAGGAGTCACGAAGCGAACCTGAGGAATCACGAAGCGAACCTGAGGATTACAGCAAAGACTATACTATTCCTGAAAGTTACTACGAGAAAAGTCAGTCCGCTCCATCGAGTTCTTACTTCAAAGACGACGAATCCAAGTCGAATTATGGCCAGGGTGGCTCTCAAGAAACTAAGTCCGCCTCTGACGAGGATGAATCCTTATCTGGATATGAAAGATCTAAATCAGAATCAGAAAGAGTGGCTGAAAGCATCGAACCAAGTCATTGCAAAGAGATTCAAAAGGATTCTATGACTTGCAAGGTCTGTAAAGACCCGAAGACCGGAAGTAACTCCGAACAATGTTCGTACAAGTATCTACCAAATGACAAGAGTTATTCGTATTCGAAATCTAAATCATTTGGTAGCCCAACCGAATCGAAAGACAAATCTTACGACGGATCCGAGAAGAAAGAATCCAAGGAGCCTTACGAAAGTCCTGGCTATGATTATTCTTCTAAGAAGATGCCCTACGTTACCGACAGCGATATCAAAGACGAATTTTCGGTTTCTGATCAGACAAGGCAATCGGAAGCAAAAGAGGAATCAGCGAAATCTGCTTTAAAGAAAAGCGACGTAGGCTTCTACGACGCGTTCAAAAAGAAGGCAGAGATCCAGAAGGTTCTTCAGGAGTTCCAGAAGGAAGATCGTTCCAATTGTAAGAAGTTAATGCGTGACAAAATGACTTGCTACCAATGTGTCGACGAAAAAGGTTTCCAAAAGGAAGAGTGCGCTTTTGTAACTTCTGAAGAACCATCTGTCGATAAATCGGATTATCGAGAAGAGAAAGCCTACCATGTAGAGCCTACCAAAAAAGTTCCTAGGTCAATCATCGCCCAACATCCTCTGCACGATTTTCCTATCGAACCAGAAGCTGCCGCAAGTGAGGGAGCATACGTAAAACGAGAACAAGCAGACAAGGAGAAGGATTCTGGAGAAGTTGAAAGATCCAAGGAGGTTGAACCTTACGAATTCGCAGCAGAAACTAAACCTGTGTTTGATAAGGTTCTTGGATTCACACTTCCGGCGTACATGCTGAGTACTTCCGAACACGAAGAAGAGTTTGATAAGATCGTGGCGAGTAAGGGGATTTAAAGATATTGTTTTTGTATCTTCTTAATAGATTTGACGATGCTTAATCGCTTGTAGAACTCTTCGATTAAAAATAGAATTAAAGTTCATATACAAAACTCGGATCTAAAGGTCGCTAGGGGTATTTTAATTGATAAAAATATAATATTTTTTAATCGTTTATATTTTACTTCCATCGTAAAGTTATTTAGTATATAAGTGGTATTGAATTGTTATATGGTTTGTAATTAAATTTCTTCTTGTTTAAATGATGGTGAAATTAATGTTTGCCCGATTACGTGGAATTGCGTTACGGTTACGCTCGATCGAACAAGAAATTAGAAACTTCGTTTGCTGCATTTATTGCCACCGACTTTTTATTAAACGCTATTTCGTTTTTTCTATTTTTTATTCTGTATATGCAGGAGAAAGAGAATAGAAGATTTCTTCTGTTCATATTTCGTGAGAAGAAAGTGAGAATACGAGAGTGATATCTACCGTCGTTCTATTTCGTCATGGATGACTGGCTGTGGATAAAGAAACCATCTAGATAAAATCTAACGGATTACGAAATATCGTTTTTCATTACAGCGTTATTCGTCAACCGAGAAACCTTTCGTCGTTTTAATAGAACTCATTATTCCCTTGAACTATCCATCTAGAAAACCATTTCTTTTTTCATATACAATTTTATCATTTAATAGTTCAATCTCCAATTCAGAGAAACATAAATTCTTCTCAAAAATAGTCGTAGTTTCCAATTAACTTTCAATGCATTTCATTTTTACATTCCTATCAACATTCGCTTATTTTCTATTCATTGCACAAGATCCTCCGTGCTTTTCTTCAAATTTCAATTTCCCAAATTTTCTAACCTATATCTCTTACACCTTATAACACCCAAATTCTATCCTTTTCAAACTTAATCCATTTCTCCTTCTCCCTCGACATCTTCGCATCTAAATAAAATTCACAAAATTAATTTGCAACAGATCCTTCAAATCTTCAGTTTCCAGCCTGCGACGTCAAAAATTTTTTGAAACAAAATCTACTTTTTTCTGCGAAACTCTCGAAGCTTCTTCATTTTCCATCTGGCAATAATAAAAACCATCCGTTGGTCGTCAATTGAAAAATACAAAATTCATCAAATTGAACGCAGCAGATCCTCAAATCTTTCGTCTTTATTATTTACATTCGCAATATTGAAAATTGGGCCCTTTCGGTCTCAAGCCGCTCCTGTTCACCTGCAACCGATCTTCCACGTCGACTGTGCGTGAATATCTCGGTTTGTCCGATCGCGCCACAGCGTACAGCGTATCGCGGCGACAAAGAGGAATGGCGGCGGAATCCGAGCGTGGTCCACGATCCGGGTGATCGTGGTCAGCGAGCAGTAGCAGCGGGCGCGCACTAGTGTCGACATCGGTGCTGCTCGTCCCTTTCCAGATCCGTTACCTTCCACCTCCTCGTACGCTCACGGACCTCCGTGGAACAGGTACGGCCAGCCAGAAAGAGAACCGGTTCCTGTCGGCTGGTGGAAAGCGGCACGAGGCGGCGCGAGCTTAACCCGGCACACCGGATTTCGTATCGTCTGCGGCGGATACCGAACCCTATCCGAGTATGAGCACCTCGACGTTCGTGGGGTAAGCGTGGATTTTCCTTTTCCTCCTATCTTGTAAAACAGATAAAGAAAAATAGACAGATGAAGTAGATAAAGCGTCCAAGGGTTCTCGATCGTTGATAGTTCATTTCGCTGACACGGGGTTCTAGGGAGTTTTTTCTTTGATTGTGGCTGTTCCGCTAACCCTCGGATACCTACATAGATCTTTTTGTCCTGAAACAGCAAATTGCTATAGTTAAACGATAGGTATCTTGAATCTGCTGCTTGTTACTTTCATGTAAACTTTGCTATAGTCTAGCGTGTTGTTCGAAGATCTTGAAAAAATAATCGAGCAGCTTTCTGAAAGGAGAACTCGCAAGGCAGAATGGTGAATTAGAAAATTGTATCGCAAGCCTTGGTTCTTGTTTTCCAATATTAGCTACTGCTTTAAATAAACGCGTGATCGTCGAGGTAACGAGGATCTTAGAAAGATGCCACGAATGCTATCGTGATAATCGTAATAAAAATTCTTAAATCGGTTTGTTCCTTTTACGTTTACAAATTTCATAATAATTCGACTCTTTTATCATAAAATACATTAGCTGGCTATGTATTTATCGTAGATGTGTATCCCATTTTTCTTTCTTTTTCTTTTTTTTTTTCCTGAGAACTACTCAATTATGTAAGTATAATAAAATCTAAAAACGTATATCTCGGTTGGTTTTCGTGTTTCCGTTCTAGAGATACCAGTTCTCGAGGATTTTGTGATTTGTATATAAAAAGGAAAGTTTCTGGTGACCAGAAATGGTAGGATAGGTGAAACTGGTTTCTAGTTTGGCGCTCGGAAGGACTCGTCCGGTGAGAAGGACCTGCTTGCTCTTTTTGCTGCTTCGATTCGGCTTCTTCAGCTTCGTTGTTGGGGTTGCTCGAGGATACTCCTGCGGACAGAGTAGCTTTCTTACAAGCCACTGAAGAGGTTTAAAAGCTATCGGAATGCTATTGTTGTGCGCAATTTGTTTAACGTTGTTTGCGAAGATTTTGAAATAGATTCATGTAAGAGGATGGCTATCACGATTGTGCTAATCTGCGCAGTTGATTCTCACTTCCAGCTTGTACAGAAATAGCGGCGACGTTTTGGAACGCGTTAGGGGATTGAGAAAGGTCGGGATCTTCCCGGTTTCACGTTCATGGGGTCCGAGTTTCACGTTTGAGAAAATTCACGTAACCTCTTACAAAATTCCTACCCCAAATTAACCCATTGACCACCAAGCAATATATTATTATAACGTTATTATACGTTAAATTTTTAAAATTTCATAGAAATGTAGAATTCTTTTTTACAGCGACAATTGCTAAAGAGCAGAATTTGATAATGGAAATTATTTGAAAAACATGGCGAACGAAATGTATTAACGCAACGTTGGCCCTCGCCGAATTATCTGGCAAACTTTCTATTAGAAAGAAAATTTTTAATTTATTTCTCTTTCTTCGTATAATTCACAGCATTAACAAAGGCTAAATTTTAAAATTATCATTCATGGTATTTTTTCTAGCTCCACAATCGTGCATTTATTTAAAGCAGTTTAAAATTGCAGAAATAGTAAATCGGTAAACAAAATCGTCTGCCAAGAACAATTATTAGAAGCAATAAATCCGACACATTGGTCCGAGCTTCGTATCTTTCCAAAATATTACAATTTCGAGTATTTCAATTCCGTTGTTGGATACCTTTTCGTTTTGAAATAATATGGCGGCAAAATTGACAAAGAATAGTAAATCGCGAGCAACTCGTTCGTTGAAGATGGCAGTTCGAACGACGGGCTTTGCGACGATTCTAAGAAAGAGCTGCTCGACCTATATTTCGTCGTTGAAAAGGAAAACACCGAGGAGCATTCATCGAAAGATTCTCTGTTCAGTGGTTCGTGACTGCTCGATATTGCTTTTGATTAATTGCTTCCTTCGTATGGGTTTCTCTCGTACGATCGATCAAGCATTTCTCGATCCTAACCTTGCTTCGCGATTTCAATAAAAATCTACGCGCGTGAAAGTATGTACAGTGGCTAGAAAAAATATTTCTACGTACCCTTAGTCTGCGAAGAAGCGTTTTGTAATTTTATTTTAAGGTTCCACGTTTTATTTTCATAGTGTCAGATTTTTGTAATGGAAGAACATATATTACCAAATGACTATACTACAAATGGAATAATAAATGCAATGGCATACGAATACTTGTTATAGCCACCGTGTATGAAATAGAAATGGAAGAAACAAAGAAACGTATCGAAAATCTTCTCTGAGATCGAAATTTGTATTAGATCAGGTTAGGTTACGTAAGGCGTTTGGAACGTGCATATTTCGGAAAAGAGGAACTTTGGCCTATTTATAACGAGTACAATTACACAAAGTGAAAATCATTATGCACCTGAGCACAACAATTTCCAATTTGGCAACACTAAACTAAGTCGAGCAGAATAAGTTATAAATAAATCGAAAATTGCATGAAACCATCCGAAATTCGAAGTCGCGTACTTACTTCAAATCGCATGAACGAATTCGAATTAAGTAGAAAAATGACATTTTATAAAAAAGAGAAGGAGAAATTTTGAAATAAGAAGAAAATCAGACATTTTAAAGGAAATAAGGAGCTAAGACGATGCATCGAACGAAGGAAAGCTCGCGGAACGTGTTTATAGTTACCACCCACGACGAGATTCTATATCTACGTGGATGAGTAATCTCAGCAGGCAGCTCGATGAAATAATCGATGCATCGGGACCGTTCGATTACCCCTTGGTCTTTTATTTCTTCACGAAAATTCAATTCTCACGAGATACATGGTTCATGTTACAAATTCAAATTTCCCGCCATTCTTCATTCGTTACGTTACATATCTCATATTGCAGACTTACATCGTTGACGTAGCGCAGAGTGCACGATAAACAAAGCTAGCTTTGTAACTTCAGATGACGTCCATTTTTCCGCAAAAACATAAACCTCGTGTTGGCTACGTTCGTCTAGAGTTAGACACACGCCTACGCTTCATCCAGTGTTGCATGTCCCGCTTGCAACCGATTCTTGCCATTGCTGCAAAAAATATTGCTTGGACGTCAGTCAGCGGCGAAATTTTCGTTCGCGTGAGGGTTCGTCTTTAGATGTTTTGTTAGACACAGAGTAATCTTTAACACGCGTCCGGTATCTCAAGCGTAAACATCGATGAGATATGAACTTTGAAAAAACTCCACTGCACATAGAAGATTACAGAGACCAATTATGGCAAACTTAGAGCCTTTGAAATATGCAAACTTTCTTTATCTCAAGCAATGAATATCTCATGGAAACTCTTGCAATGTAGCTCGATATAAATTTGCTCCCCGGTATATAGCCTAAATGATTTTGCGATAGCAACTCTAATCAACTTGCACAGTGAAACTTTTCCCGAAAAGAAAGAAGGTCATAAATTCGTGTAAAGCTTACGTAGATGCTTCCCTTTTCTCGTTCTTCATCGGTGAAAAGAAAATTAAGCAACAAACCTTGCATTATTTAACATCGTTATAACGGAACCAAATTTTCCAAATTTTAATTACATTCATATTTACAAAGATGTATCCTAATTTACCTGGTCACCCCGATCTACTTAAACTATGGTTTAAACAATAGATGTTTGTCCTAGCCAACTGTGGTTGGAATGAAACATTTCAAGAACGATGTAGCTACTCTCACAAGGATCTATATATCTGATTGTTCGAACGTCGCCATAACCGTAGCCTTAACCCTTTGCACTGCTATGTCGAGTGTGACTCGACATAAGTTTTTATCTCAGCAGCTCCTTTGTCGAGTCCCACTCGACATTCTTTCATGTGCACTACTTTTTGTGAAATGTGCGAAAGAAAAGCAGGCTTGCATCCTGGAAATTGTTTCAAAATATATCATACACTTAAAAATCACAAAATACAACAATAGTATGAATAAAACTGGTATTTCAGTGAATTTTCTTCTTCCTTTATTTATTTGAATTCTCTTATTTTTTAGTTAAAGTAAATTTCAAATAAAACACTTAAAAGCATTGGCAGCTGCTGCTAACGAAATTCAAATACAATTCCCAGTGCAAAGTGGTTAATCTGACAATGATTTATCATCTTGACAAAAGTGATCGCGTTCAATGGTCTCCATTGGGACAGGGTGGATCGACGAACGTCTGTCGCGATGGAAATACACCGACGGGTTTCTAGGTCCACGCCTACGAATCATCCAATTTTGAACGTCTCGGAACCTTGCTCGAGCCCCGCAGTTTAAGCTCCAACCGATTCCATTCTTGTCTGATCAGCTACGTGACTAGGCGCGCCGCATTCTCTCTCTCTCTCTCTCTCTCTCTCTCTCTATTGGTCTTAGCCGATCCGCCTCGTCATCAGGAAAATTCGCAGGTGTGAACGACCCTTCGATCATGAGGGTACGGGAAAATTGTTCATTGCCACGTGCCGTGCCCGACTGGCCGCCACGGTGTATTTTTAAACGCTTCGTGTTTTCGACGTCGATCACTCTGCTCTTCATCGCGAGAGCTATTCTTCGTCTTCTCGCCATACTTTCCTTGTGTATAAAGTTTCATCGATCGACAATCGATCCGTTCACCGATGTACACTGAGCCAACTCGTCGCTAGACTGTGTGCGTCTCGTTTTTGCCGGACCATTGCTTTCTCCTTCCAGGATAATCGTCTCGTGCCTTTTTTTCTGAGACCATCGAGCGAGGATCGTATTTCGTTTCTTTTTTCACGGGTGAACGAACGATTTGCGGTCGATGAAATATTTCGCAGTCATTCTTTCTGTTTGGCTACTGCTCTTTGTTTTCTCTGTTTTTTTTTTTTTTTTTTTTTTTTGGTTAACCGTCCTCGTTGAAGCAATTTAGTTGTAATTTTGTATCAAACTAGAATAATTGAGTAGGGAAACTTGGATCAGATACCTTTCAGTTTGTTCGGTTTTCGGCGCAAGGCAAACAGCGTTTGACAAATTAATTCGCCGATCGGCTCGGTATCAGACACCTGACGTGTGCTCGCCTTGCTCGCGGAGAAGCCACGACGCGTCGAAGCCCTAAAAATAAAATAATCGGAAGCATTTTGTGCGGCGCGGTAACGCGCAGGTCGAACCGCGCTAAATTTAACTACGCCTCGCGTATCTACCTAAATACATTGGTACAAGCCACGGCCTGTCGTTGGCTGGGTTCCGAGCATCGCGACACCGCGCCACCACCGCTCGCCCTCACCGAGCTTTTCCGAGAAAGTTCGTCTTTTGCGAGAACCTGGATCCTTTAATCGGAATAATCGCAGAAAACACATTTCCGTGTTTTCATTTTATCGCTTGATATTATATTTACAACGAGCTTCTTGTCACGCAGAACCATCAAATTTGTAGAACGTAGGTTAACTCTTAACGACCGACGACAACTGCTGAACCGTAAATGAGTGCCAATTGGGTTCTAAAGATTTATGTAAATCACGAATTCCACGGATGCAGCA
The DNA here is from genome assembly GCF_910591885.1 of Bombus terrestris. Taxonomy (NCBI): domain Eukaryota; kingdom Metazoa; phylum Arthropoda; class Insecta; order Hymenoptera; family Apidae; genus Bombus; species Bombus terrestris. The sequence goes on from NC_063286.1 coordinate 3,709,948, forward strand.
TAAACAAAAGATTAGATGAGTGAAACTCGTCTTCGTTTAACAAGTAAAAGGATTTTCATTTGTTTCGAGAGAAACTTCGGCATAAAATTGAAAACCACGCGCGTCGATAAATTATGGATATTTATGCGTTTATGGGACATTTCAATGGAACAATCTGCAAAATGCACGTAACGTGGAAAAATATATAAAACATCTAAAAAAAAGTACACGTTATGATATCTAATAGACGAAACGAATTTAATTTAATTTGTTTCATTATTCGCATAAACATTCGCAGCTTAGCAGACAAGTTTTTTAACAATCGATTTTTCGCCACCCTTGTTACCTAAAATCAACTAAAAGCTGAGGCAAACTATTCGATCGCCCTCAGTGTTTATTATTTTTTTTCAGTTGGTCCGTCGTTCCAGTCTCGTTTCTCCTGCAAAATTTTGCAGCGTGGAAACGATCAACGCGTTTTCCGAGAAAGTCGACCGCGTGAATTACGATTCCAGTCATGATAACAATGACGTCATCTGTCTGATTCAATGTTAAAATTAGTCAAGGGCGGGTTCATGGTTGATGATTTTGATAGCGTTTTTCTTGCAAATATTACGACCTCACTTTAAGGTTAGGTTGGAATGGGTTAATCGAACAATTTTTTGAATTTGCTATCAGTACGATTGTTTCGGTGGTGGCAATATATGTAATTGAGTCGAGAACAAGAGGACACGTGGCACCGATCAGCATGCCAAAAAAGCGACGTCGTGTCGAAGCCATATCTCCAAAATTCTATTATTAAAAGAGATTTTCGTACGCCATCGAGAGTTTGCCATGGATCGAACATTGTTTTGCGAAACACGTTTCTGTATTTTGAGACCAGACTGTTCTTGGATGCATGTAAATGTGTGACAAAATTAGTATTTGTTTTTATACATAATATAGAAAGAGAACGATGATACTTGGACGGTTGGTTGGAAAGATCGTCTGAAATAATTGGAGTTTACGAAATGGTAAAGTTTTCCAATCAGACGCCATAATTTTGAATTACATTATGTCGAAAGAAATTTACCTTATTTCGCGAATTTTAGAAATCGTAAATCTTCCTTGATAAACGACTAGACAGATCTTTTGTCATTGATTAACGAGCTTTCGCAACTGCCAAAACGAATTTTTATAAAAAGTTCAATCACCTTGTTGAAAGAAAATGGACAATATAGTGGATCAAGTACACTGACAACGGGACCAGCAAAAATAGAAAACTATCAATATCGAGCAGATAGTTGGTCGATCGCTGCTTGAAACTGTACTGTAAAAATAACGACTCTTTAAATAGCGGATCATCATAAGCTACACGCAATTTCGTCAGTGAAATGACTGTTGGCCATTTTTCGTGCCACGAACGGTTTCGCGCATCGTCCAAACTAACCATTAATAGCTCCTATTATCTAAAGATTATTTCACGTCCAGTTATACTGATTTTTGAGTGGAATGTCTTGTGGTCAAATAAACGTAGATATAATGTTACATTCACATAAATATACATGTATTAGGATGTCCGAAAAGTTTCTTTCGTTTTATAAGGAAATAAAAAATGCACAGTGTTTTTTATTTTATATTAGTTTATTGAATTATGCATAAAATGAATCATACTTAATTCAATAAAATAATATAGAACAGGAATTCTTGTTTATCTATTATGACCTTGTGAAACGAAAGAAACTTTTCGGACAACCTAACCTATATCGACCATGATACTCTGCGGCAAAAAATGTAACGTGTTAGAGTGAAATATTGTATTTAGACGTGGATTGTTCAAACCAGGGCCGGCGTGACTTTTTGAGGGGCCCGGTCCAAAAATTTTGCGGGTCCTGAATACACATTGAAATCCTACGCTTAAATTTTGTAACGAGAAATTATTTATTTACAAATGCTGTTACGTATTATATATTTTTTACAAGCAATTTTTTAAACAAATCCAAGTAATATTTTTTCACTTTCAAGGGGGAAAAAATTCAATGAAAGTAGAAAATCTGTAATCATTGTATGACTTCTGCAAAAAATACTATTGATGTAGTTTAATTTCTCTAAAAAGCACATTTCTCTAGAAGCGCCTGGATTTTTTTTTATCTAAAGTAGTTTCCAGGAGTTACACTGAACTTTCATGATTTTTCTCACTTCTTTAAACTGAATCATCGCTATTAAAAAAATGTCTTGCATCTGTTAATGGTGTCATTATTCTGCAAAAAGTTAATCAAAATTTGTATTTTTTAATTGGGTAATTTTCGCAGATCGCGGGGCCGGGTTCCGGCGAACGCGCTGAACCTGCTTTGCGCCGGCCCTGGTCCAAACCTACTATAAATCGATTATGAAGCATCAGAGTATTCCGAAAATTATAAGCTTATTTATCGATCTGCATCGATACCATTTTATTTCTATTTCAAGTTACATTTATGAATTTTAACGAAAGATAACTTGGTATAGTACCACGATAATACACTCAAAACAGGCCATATTCCCCCAGAAACGTTCTTATACCTAGATTAAAAACTTACCTCCAAGATGAAGACAATATACCCATAATTTACCACATAAAAAGAAAAATAGGAATTAAAACAATACTTCACGAAGAAAATATAAATGGACAGACCATAGATACTAGGTGGAGATACAATATGGCTCTCCCGCAGAAAGACACAAAAGACAGTCACAGAAAAAACATAAAAAAGTATTGGTGGATATTGAAATCATTAAAAAAAAGAAAAAAGAAAGAGAGAGAACCTCAAAACGTCAGTAGCGTCCCCTGTCCCTGTAAAATAAATGTAAACACTGTAAATAAATCTAAATGACATCCCCCTACCTACTCCACTCCTCCTTCCCCCACCCTTCCCTCAGTCGCTTAGCCCCACAGGAACTAAAAGTAGGCTACCGATCTGTCCTATTTTGCGACCTATTTTTCAGGACAGAAGAAGAAAGAAAAGATAATATCGTATAAAAGCACCGGTTTTGAGCAGCTTAAATTAAATTACAAATGTTAAAAATGTAAACTCAACACGAAATATGGTATGGCTACGTCGTACCGTCGCGTAAGGGTAATTATGCCAAAACCACTTTCAAATAGAAATGCATTGTTTATTGTGAATACACATGTAATTTATATCTTTCTTAGGCAATACACGTTATATAATATATATATATATATAAATTGGTATAGTGTTCTATGCTATAGCTCGTTGCTTAGCTTTATGGCTACTTAGGCCATTCCATTTTATTTTTTTTCACTTATATATATATGTATATACATATAAATTATGTTTATTACATAATAACATTATATATGTATATATGTAACTTGGGCCACAAAGTGTTCAAAGTAACATTTAACAAGATTTTAAAGAAAATATTAAAATGCAATAATTTTTAGAACATTTGTGTGATAAGCTAGCAGATACATTAAAGAGAGTGGTTGCGGGTTTCGCAAACTAATTAAACGAAGCAACCTTCCTACGCGCGATGACTTCCTTAAAAGGATTAGGCAATGAAACATAGTCGAGTCATCGAAAGATAAGTTGCGGTCGCGACGATACATATATAGGTTACCGTTTCTCATTCGTTCCTTGATAATTCCAAAAGCAATTCAGTTGAACCGATGGCAAACACACGGCAGCAGCGGCTACCGTGTCCCCAAGGAAATAAATCTTCTTGCTCTCGAGTACTTTGCACACGTGAAAATAGAAAGGTGCTTCGATTCGAGTATTTTAGAACTTCTTGCTTTACCAGGTCACCTAGTGCTTTCGCTAAATCAGTTAAACGGCAATTGTCTTACTCGATAAAATATATCCTTCAAGAAAAGTATTCTCCTTCGTGTCTTAAATAATAAGAAATCGCATCTTAAAATAAGAATTCGGCTAAACTTTACATAATGAAAATATTGATAAAGACTTAAGTCGTTAAACATAGTTGCGATGACTGGAAATCTCGTCTATTGGAAAAAGTCGTTTTAAAGTAGTTTTTTAAAACAAGAACCCGATATTTGAAATTGGATTGGAAAGTATATACTGGAAATAAATAAAATGGTAATTTTGTAAAAGTTGAGATGAAGAATAAAATTGTATGTTGTTATTTGTTTATTTAGAGGTAGGATCACAATAGATATTAGTTTATTCTTCGGATAAATCTATCACACCGTTCTGAGCTGAACAACCTTTATTACACTTTCGTACATGGAGTGACTAAAAAGTAAAACAGAAACCTATCGATTATATCTAGAACTATTTTCTAGTTACTATTTATTGTAACTAGCGCATCTGCATATAGATGGCGGGCGCGAACTCACGTTGTCATTTTCAACATTATACATTGAACAAAACTAACGACAATTTTACCAAGGAAAAATACAAACGACTTTTCTTTCGTTGTATTCTTTTTTGATTTTCTAGATGTTGAAATGGGAAATATGAAATAGAAATGAATAAAAGTATACTTTTAAAAAAGTTAAGAGGAATCAAATAAAACACATATAGTAAAATGAATAAAATTAATGAAATTGATAATTCCATTAAAAATTTGATGAAAGTCACTTTCTAACCAGATGATGATTCAAGTAAAAAATTTCCAAGCTTCCATCGACGACCATAGCGCTCTTTCATTCAATGTTACTTTGAACTGCGCCCTCGAAACGGTAATTGGAACGCGACCACCGACGCAATCCCAAAGCTATCGAAACAAGTCGTTTTGACAGCAGCTCTCGGTGTGCGCGAATGTCATGTAGTGCACGTAGGTGAACCAAAATACCGATACCGCGCGATATGACTCAACGTTTCGAGTAACTGCGTTCCACAGATAACGCAGGAATGTATCCAACTAACATTAAAGAAAATTCTCCATATACGTATCTGTACACGTATTATCGCGATGATCGTCGCTGATGATCATTTGCTTAATAGTTTCCCAAGAATTCAATCTTTTGATATCTTCCATGGCATATTAGAATGTAAATATTTTTAGTGAGTTTCGACGTAGACAAATTGAATCGATCACCTAAATGAAATTTTACCATCGAAATATTTCGAAAGAAATATTTTATTCCCAGCAAGGGAAGAATTCAAATGTTTAACATCGTGAACGATTTTGTAATTAATTGTTGGTAGAAAGTATGATAAGCGTGTTAGAATTTTTCTAAATCTTTTTAAAGTCCGCAATAAGAATTAATTAATTAACTCGAATATAAACAGTGCAATTTTCCTATGTAGTATAAGAAAAAATATGTGTCTGCCTATGGATGATTGAAATTATTCAACATGAATATTTTTCGCTTCAATATATTCTTTAACCTCCTCATTCCTAACATTGACTTTAATTGCGATCCGCGAGTTAATTTGTGAGTGTCAATGTCAAATGAAATCGTCTTTGACAACAACTTCTAAATATGTAGCATTGTCGTCTTAATTGCGTGTATAAACACATCTCTGATACTCATCACCTAAATTAAGTCATTACACGTACAATCAACATATATACATATATCTAATCATTACTTTATCAACACGTATGTCATACCTATTTATTTCTATATATTATCACAATTGTATCGTTCTGACGTAATGTATCACGTTAGTGATTTTACAATAAACTGAACAGCCGTTTTCTATAAGCGATAACTTCACTGCCTTGACTACAATAAAATTGCCTTCGATATCTCGATATGGTGGTTAGGTTTATAGCTTGTCATTGCTGTACATGGTGACGAATCGATGAATAGATGTTTCCGTCAGTTTTAGAAATTTCATGAAATTTCAGTATTATTGGGTTGGCAACTAAGCCAACCATGTTGTCATTAGGCGGTATTGAGTTGCCAACCCAATATTATTATCGGTTTTCAGAACCTCATATACCTAACACAATGATTTTGTTTCAAAGAATAAAATTATGTTTACGTAGATGGATATCGAGTGATTCTTGGACAAATCGACGTATTTTTTTAAATAACTAGAAAATTTGCAGAATTTATAATCGTTAAGAAATAATTTAATGCCGTACGTTAATTTAAGAGTAAAACAGGAAGAAGTGTTGTAATTTTAAAATATCTATAATATTATCCATAACATTTTTAATCTCGTTAATCCTTTGCAATTATACACGAATATTTTATTAAAGAATTTATATAAAATACGTATATAGAATTTGTTTCATAAAATAAACTGTTTATATGAGATAAAATATTATCAAGTTGCAAAGGGTTAATACTTCGACGATTGTATCCTCCTAAGTGATCAAATGTTTCTCGTTTCAGGAATTCAGACGGCCTAGTGACAGGTACGTGTATCCACGTTCAAGCAAAATAATTCGCGGGCTTGGTTGCTCGTAAAACGTAGCAACGAAGATATGCGACGTATGCAAATAATAACTGCTGTCTCATGATAACCAGCAACCGGAAAGTTCGAGCTATGCAGTTAGTTAGATTCGTCGTTTCAACGTTTATAAACATTTGTGACAGTCCATCGATAAAACAATATTACAGATTCCTTGCCCAATATGGATTCCTATAAAAACCAGTTAAAAAACATACACATATATATATATATATATATATATATATATAATTTTTTCCAAATATCGTCAATATCGTTTAAATATCTAAAAAAGTATTTCCTCTGAAAAAAATTCTTATGCAACACAGAAACAGCGTTTACTTTGGTATCACGCAAGCTACACGAGATTTCCGTATCTCTGGAAACAGGAAAAACAGCCGGCAGCTTCCCCCTGTGTGTACATAAAACGTCCCTAAATACACAAATTCCAAATGAATCCACAATATTTTCGAGATCCACAGCGAACCCACTTGCACAGGAGGGCCGACTACGAATCGAAAATTCAACAAAAAATCGAATTTACCATTTACTGACGATCATCGTATTACGATTTTACGATTCACACATTGGTCAGGGCGAAACTGAATTCCATATAAGGTTACATTCCAAACTTCCCGCTGTAAACAGACTTTCGTTCGTTTACACTTGCAGATTTAATTGTAAAATCTAGAAAAATAACTTCTCGCGAATGGTAACTGTTTTCTTAAGTAACATTAATTTTTCTTAACTTTTATCGTATAAACAATTTTATCAATACTGTGTATCTACCATTTTAATGCCACTGTAAACTGTAAACTCGTCGAATTCCTGAGAGATGAGTTCAAAGATGAGGTTACAACGATAATAAATCTGTCCAATATCTAACACGTCGACCGCTACGCGAATTTTATATATTTTGCCGCTGGAGTCGCCACAGATTGAAATACGCTACACTACAACATTTTATTCTTGCAAAATATTATATTACATTTGTGCACTTTTTATACCGACTTTGGAAAGAAGAGAAGAAGGAAGGTATCTCTAAATTCGACGGTATATTTTTCCCTGTGACAATGTTATCTAAGACATTCGCGTCGTTGAAAATTTGTTAATTCATGAAATTCATCTTACTTCAATCGTTCTATTGGGTTGGCAACTAAGTAATTGGGGATTTTGTCATTACCACCTAATGACAACATCCCCAATCACTTAGTTGCCAACCCAAAAAAAAATTCCATAACCTGTGTCACTGATGACCACCGTCGTGGTCAACCTGTCAACTTCCATGATGGTAAACAATAAACGTTATAAACTATATAACTATAAACTATAAACTATAAACGTTAGCTGGTAAATCTGCCTAATTTCGTTTTATAGCTTCTATCATATAAACAATTTTGCCAATACTTTTACGAATTACCTTTAATACCGCTATAAACAGTAAACTGTTGGAATTCTTGGGAGACGAAGCAGAGGTTACGACGGTGGTAAATCTGACGAGTAGAGTCGGCCACGGGGTTTCCGGTGAGGCATATAGAGAACGTGTGAAAGTGCAGCGAAAACGATGCGCACACGTCCCGCATAGCTGGCCACTCGTTAGCATTCCACTAAATCGCTAATCGTTGCAGGACTTTGTCCCGTGCCTCCACCACCGCCACCACCACCTCCAGTGCCTGGTCAGGTGCCGGCCATGAGGATCAACACCATCGAGGTAAGTGGAAGATCGTATTCAGTCGGCGTTTGTCGCTCGTTGCGAGCGATTCTTGTGGATTTTAGTAGCATGACGTAGGAAGCTTTAACTGACCTAAACGAAAGGAAGGACAGAAAGGAAAATATTATGTGCGTTGATTGGACCAATTGTTCAACTTCAAGTGTAATATTTTATTTGTGAATCGTTGGTAATATTGTTTGAAAAAGAATTCTTCTTAGTGTCAGAGTGTTTCCCCTTCTACTTGTGTTTCAGTTTATTCAGTTGGATAACTAAGAATGGTGAGTGTTGAGATGAAAGGATTTCTTGGGTCAAGTTGAAGCGTATAGCTTGAAGAAAACGAGGGCATATACATACATATATATATATATATATGAGAATTTATGGAAAGAATGTGAGGTCGCGATGAAAGCGTAGATTTAAGATAAAAGATGTTTCATGAGGAATTATAGTTGGTCCAAAATTAAAGAGATTTCAAGGCTGTTGTGCCTTCTCTTTGTTCCACGTGTATTCTCTTCCACTGTTTGTTTTCCACATGTACAGTTCTTTGTTCCAATATATTTAAAAATAATTTAAGCACATAACAAAAGGAAAAGACGAAGAAGAACAGCCTTGTATGAAGTATAACATCTTCGACTCTGCAACTGACAAATTTGATACCTTCAAAATCAACTTAATATGCTATTCTCATTATATTCTTATTTTTGAAGGTGAAAAATTTGAAAAATTTGTCACTTGCTGAAACGCGAGGCTTCTATTTTAATGTCACTGAATGCGACTGTGTAATTAACATTTAACGATCATAAAGATGCTAAGGGAGACGTTGAATCGTAGGCACCAGTGACAAGAAGGCCTCAGATGGCTAACAACGATGTTTACGAACCACCAGCGGCCATTCAGAACGCAATGCTGACCAAGGATAAGAAACCATTCACGTATACGCCGGGAATGGGTGGAAAATTGGACCTTTCTCAAATTCGAAGCCCACGAATGGCACGCAGAGTGGCGAAAAATGCGAACGACGAGGGAATCGAGGGTCCGCCAAAATCGGCGCTCGAACCGAAGCCGACACCAACACAAAACACCGGGGCCAATCTGTTTGTTCAGCCTCAAGTAGCGATCCCTGTCTTTCCGACCAATGTTCCGGTTCAACCGTCTGTCAATAGAACACCATCTACACCTCCTGCCAATAAGATTCAACCTACTAGTAAGTATACTTGACGATTAAAATGTAAGAATGTAGTTGAGAAAATGATGAAGATAAAGTAGAAATTTTGGAAAACAAGTTAAATACTTTCAGATATAATAATAATTACAATGATAGTCGCTAAACACTTGACCTCGAACAGAATAGTGATGATGTTGTCTTTACTCAGTCATGTAAATTGGATGAAAGCAGTTTATTAAAAAAAAATCTTTCCAAATCCACTTATGTCCATCTGGTAAATATTTCTTAATAGTTTTAGAGATTGTGCATATGAATTATGAAGTTTAAATTTCTTCTTCTATGAAGTCAAGTCTTCTTCTATGATGTTTCTGAACCGCTATAGAATTTTCTAATAATTAAAACTCACAAATACAGTGACTCACGAAAGTATTCGAACGCTTACATATGCAAACTTGAATGGCCGAAATAATGTACATTAAAGTAATTTGCTTAGACAAGCAGATGTCAACAGGAAGATGGAAGTCTTATGATTATGTCAGTAAAATTTGAGAAGGATTCAACAACGTAGGTAGGAGTTGATACATTTATTAGAAACACGCATTGTAAGTGACTGATAAAGGTATTTGAACGCTACATGTATTATTAAATTATTTAATATTAATGTTTTGTTGGACCACCTTTAGCAGCGATAGTGTGTCTCAATCGACGTTCCATACTGTAAACCAATGATTTTGTAAAACTACATTCAACGGACTTCCATATTTCTATAATTTTATCTTTCAATACTTGCTTTGAGATTATATGAAATTTGTTTCATTTTTTTCCGATTTCAGCCTATAAATTTTCAATAGGATTTATGTGTGGACTTTGTAGTAGAGTAATTAACATGTGTGGTGTATTTATATAGGATTCATTCTTTCACAATTCTAGCAGTATGTTTAGGATCATTATCTTGTTGGAAGTGGAAATCTTTCAATAATCCTAATTTACGGGCACTTTCTTTAAGGTTATTTTTTTAAATATTGGAATACTTATACTTATCAAGTATTCCATCAATGAATATCAAATTTCCGGCGCCACCGGCAGCCATGCACTCCCACGTCATGACCGATCCACCTCCGTGTTTCACTGTTTCACGTAAATGTCGAATTTCCAATTTCGTATTTGGTTCCCTCCGCACATAATTTTGACCATCCGAGCCAAAAACGTTAAACTTTGTCCCAAAAAGAATTATCTTTATTAATATAGGTTTTTGCAAATATCAATCTTTTTTCATGATTTATCGCATTAATACATGGCTCGTTTCGCGATACTCTGCCACGAATATTATTGCTTTCTCTCCTCTCTCCCAGTCAATTTCTTTGGTCTACCTTATCGACCTTTGTTTACTAGTGTTCCCTCGTTCTTTGACTTTTTTACCATATAATGTATCGTGGACTTACTTCTGTTCACAATTCTGGCAATCTCGTTACATGATCTGCCGTCCTCATGTAATCGGATATTATTTCTCTTCCACAATTTTTTGTTTCACACTTGTTGGTATTCATTTTAAATGCTATTGTGCACACTTTTGCGTTACTGTTACTGAAACGATATCCTAACATCAAGTGAACGTACCAATATCTTCATTTAGCAATGATGTTTACATTGGCTGCAAAGGAAGATGAAAAACTATCAACAGTGTTACAGCGCTCGAATAATTTTCTGGGACACTCATCATGAACGTTTCTAATAAAAGTATCATAATTCCTCTCTAATATTATTGAATAGTTTTTCAAATTTTACTGATGTAATCTTGACACTTTTCCGTCGTTATAGATACCAAATTGTTTTAACAAATTAGTTTAGTACACCTCATTTTATTAATTGAAATTTGTAAGTTTAAGCGTTCGAATACTTTCGTCAGCCATTGTATGTCTCGCTATACTGACTGTACCTACAGAGCACGTTCGTCTATTTGTATCGACCGGTGGTAAAAGGTTCGACTCCGGTTTACGGTTACAAATAATGGCGATAATGTTTTGTCCGCAGTTCGCTTACCTTTGAACGTAGCAAACCAAAACAACGTTGGTATTCCAAGGCACAACAATATGTGTCTCTCCCGATTCAAATCTTCCGTTGACTTTCGAGCAAAAATCTAAAGCAACCGGACAATGGAAAAAATTGAATGCCATAATTTTGTCATTTCAGCTCCAGAGAAGCAACCAGAATCACCGAAACACGTGACCAAAGTAGAGACCAAAGTAATCCCCACGATGGCAGTTCAGCCGAACACACCCGAAAGTCCGAGCACTCCTACTCAAGTGACTTTGACAAAGGCGCCAACTCCGTGGCTGCAGAATAAGAACAAGCCACAGGAAGAATTACCAGAGTGGGCGAAACGTTCGAGCGTGAACAAACAGCAGAGCACGTCGTCGTCTTCGCCGGATAGTCCAACGTCACCACCGGTCTACGCGCCTTCGATTCAGCAAACACAGCAACAATCACCACAATGGCAACAAACTCAACAAAGGCAGCAATCGATTCAACAGAGGCCACAGTCTCAGCCGCTTCAACCAACACAACAAAGACCATCGCAAATTCAGCAACCGCAACAATATCAATACCAGCAGCCTCAGCAATTCAATCAGCAACAGAAACGTCCGTTCTCTAGTCCTTCTGCAACGCAACAGGTTCATCCAACGCAGACGCAAGAACGCATGATACCAATTCGCGTAAGTGTTTATTATCATGCGAGGCAGATGTTGGAAAGTAGTTTCACGATCTCGCTGACTACTGTAACTCACGTCAATCCATTCGTTTGATAAATTCAACGATCGGTGGGTCAGATGTTTAGTTGGACTGTGCTACTTCTTAGTGGCTAAAGATTTAACGTTTGAGTTACCTACAAAATTATTTCTGTTATTTCATTTGCGAAACGCAGGTAAAAGAGTTGTTAGAATAGAAAAATAGAATAGAAGAACACGCAGTAACAAAAAGGCAGCTCCAATATTTAAGTCAGGTTTATTAGAAGAAAAAGAGAGGCGTAGGTTTCATATTCGAAAATACAAAAATTTATTATTATGAATATCAGTTGACCGTGAATTTATTTCATACATTTTCAAGATGATTCGATTTTCAATTAGTTTTTGTTGGTTTATTCAAATTATTAGAAAGTGGAGCTGCATCCTTGTTGCAACAGATCTTTCGAATCTCTAATTTTTTAAAACTTTGAGTCTAAAGAATAATTAGAGAAGAAAGAATTGTAAAATGAAGTATGGAAACCATAGTGTATTAACATGCAATAATCGTTTGTGTCCAGATTGAGGATAGGCCGTCTGTGTTCGACGTAAAACCAGAGCCTGGTCACCATCAATTCAAGCAAGCGAGTCCGCATCATCAGCAACGCTGGGGACAGCCGACTCAGAATCAGGTTCAGAACCAGGCGCAGAATCAAGTTCAGAATCAAGTTCAGAATCAAGTTCAGAATCAGATCCAGAATCAGATGCCTCAACAATCGACAGGTGGCGGGTACATTATACCAATTATGATCGAGGGAAGTGATAAGAAGCCTGCTGGTATACCTACTTCGAATACCTCGTACTCGCAACCGATTCTTAGGAATAACGCGTCTAATGCTGAGAATCAGAACCAGAAAGTGTAAGTTTATTTTCAGAAGTGTGACAATTATCTTATGAGTAGACTTGTAAGTAGAAGAAATATTATAAAAATTGAATAATATTGTAAGAATTTATAAAAATTCATAATCTAGTAATGAGCTAATATAAATTTATATCTTAGTCAAAATATAAATTTGAATGAATTGTTGTATTATTGCTATTAGGATGGCGCAACGTATTATACCTGTGCAAGTTCAGCAATCGGATTCTGGTCCAGTTCAATCTCGATCGTTCAGAGTTCTTCAGAAGATCACAGACACGGATTCAACGAACGACGTGGACACTGAACAGATGCGTAAACTTCAATTGTCAGAGGACGATAGGATTCTGATGAATAAATTCAAGGAGCAAAGTAAAGATCGTATTTTACCAAAATGATCAGTTTCTTTTTATCGTTTGATTATTCTGTTATTGCTACGTCTTCTTCTTTCTATAGTCGACAATGAATCTTCTCTTCATCACGAGGAAGACCCGAGATATCGTGGTGGAGCTATACCCTCTCGAGCTTTCCGCTTCCTACAAACTATGACAGAGTCCGGTGACGCTCCTGCTGTGAACACGAGTAAGCTTTTTACGTTTCAATCGATCGACAGGCTGAGAGAGAAAGTGGTACAAATAGTTAAAACATGACTTTGACAAAATTGTAGATAAAATGAAATGTCAGTAGGAAATTTTGTATCCTTCTATACATTAAATGTATTACTATAAAGTTATGGAAACTTGGAAATTTCTAACAAAATTCTATAGATAAATATCAATTTTATATATATATCGTTTCATGTGGGTCCACCTCATTTTTAAAAAAACGTATACTTTTACCACTTTTTCGTGAAATCCATCGACCATAAAGGTACAACATTGTACTATTAGTATCTGTAAAATACATATCGTGTGTACGTAACGAATGTACTGATAGTACAAGAAAATTCTACTTATAAAAGATTCTACTTATAAAATTATAAAATAAAATCGTACGTTGCAGCGTCACGGCCACCATCCGCCATAAACAAGAAGCAGAACAGGAATTCAAAGACGTTTGGTAAGTAAACTTGTTAGTCATTTTTCTCTGATTGGCTCTCCATTACATTGAAGCAACATTAACTTCTCATTAATCCTAAAAAATGTATATAATAAATATAATATTTGCAGAAGAAACGCAAGCGAACTTACCACCAAGCGAGCAACAGGTTCCAGAGCCAAAGAAATACATGGGCAGCGCGATTCCCTCCAGATCGTTCAGGATATTACAAGCGATGACAGCGCCGGAGAGCGTCGGTGAGTGTCGATCGGCGAAAATTTATCGTCGAGACCAACAAGCGTAAAAGACACTGTCATCCTTCTGAATGAAAAGAAGAAGAAAGGAAACGCGTACAACATGTTCATAATTCATGCAGGAACACGCTACTCGTCCATGATGAATTAATAATCGCAACAAGCTTCTATTGACCCTTGTACATTAATGTTCAATGACAAGCGTCTTTACTATTCTAATGGATGATTAAAACTTGAAGTAACGATTGCGTGCCGTCGCTGGAACATTCCCGAATCCTGTGTTCACAGGAATAACGAAAATTCCTTGGTATCGTTCAGCTCGATTAAGCCCTCACCCCGTTCCACTCAAATTTCGTTCAAATAATTTCATTTCTCTCCCGACAAATTCGTTGCAACAGAAGTTACATTAGAGAAATTGTCACGCAATGCCCATTCTGGACGTTCCTGTGTATTTTAACGATTGACACACCGATCATCGAGCAACGATCAATATAACGAACTTTTGTTTCGTCCAATGAAAATTTATGATTGCTGTTGACATGGTCTTTTAAAACACCAGTCACTCGATATATTGTACATATACAGTGCATGGTAGGTGAATTATTCGTCTATTTCCATCGATCGAGTAGTATCGTGGTAAACTATGTTGCTTGTAAAATCGTTCCATCATCGTCGTAACAAACGTGTCGATTCGTCAACGTTGAAATAGCCGTTCCTCGTTTAGAAATGAATACACGAGAAAGTATGGCGAGCTACGATATATGGATTTTGGGTAATTTAACCGGGAATGTTGCATGTTCTTATTAATTGATTTCACACGTGTTTAATTATCGCTGGGATTTTAATACGATTGCAAGTGATCGATTTGCATGTAAAACCGTACTACGATTATTTTGGACACTTACGATCCATCTGTCCAGAATATCGTACGAGCATGTTCTTCCTACTCGAACGTAATGATCGCTTGTGTCCCGTCGAAGATCATCGACGAGCTGGTTTTGCGTTCACAATTTTCGATCGTTTCCTTTGAACACAGGATCACACGTCTCGTTTTTTTTTTCTCTCTCTCTCTCTCTTTCTCTCTCTCTGTCTCATTCTTTCGTAGCCGTTCGCGACTACACTCGTTGCTTATCCTCGCCGTAAAAATCGTGGCATCTCGTGGCATCTCGCTTGTCCGTCGATTTTTCATAGCCAACGGTAGACATTTATTTCGTTTTCTGTAATATTGGGTTGGCAACTAAGTGTTTGTGGATTTAGTCATTAGATGGCATTGGCAAAGTCCGCAACCACTTAGTTGCCAACCCAATATTTCAACATATTGGCGTGGAACATTTTTGCCTAGAAGAAATAAAAATTCCTGGATATCCCATGAATACTGACGTTAGTGAAATTTAAATACACATAGATGTTCGTTAAAAACAATTATTCTGCTAATAAAATATATTCTTTTTGGTAAATAATAGTACAAGTTGTCTTATACATATTGCACGCAAGACACTGCTTCTTTGATAATTAATTAGCCAAACATCTTGTGTATTCAAAGAACTGCATTTCTTATCTAATCTTTTATCTTTGGAATTTTCCTGTAGCCTTTAGTTGGTAACGTTTTTTCAGCTACCAAGTCACTTCTTATCAGAATTAACAATATTCCATGATATTTACAATAACGAGATTGTGAATTTGAAATGAGCCTCAAGCTTGAACAGAACATGAAATAAATGTCTATCGCTTGTTCTTCCATCGCCTAATATGAAAAAGAAAGAATATCGCGTGTAATATAAGAGAAAGGGAAGTGTGCGGGTGAAAAGAAGGGATAAAAGCAGAGAAGCAAAAATAGAAAAGGGAGAAACGCAAGACCACATCACACCCCAATAGGAACAGTTGAACTTCTTGTCTGAATGCATTGTGCTGTTTGTTGTAGCCACGCAAGAAAATCGTCAAGCAGATTACCACTGCCAAACAGAGAATAACGTGCCGGGCAATCAGCAGGGTGTCTTCCTCTCTCCCTGTCCGCCTCCATTTTGGACCCCCGACAGTGGTTGGTGGGGTTACTACCCTCTTCCATATGCTGGTGCCGCGAACGAATCTTACCCTTATCATCCTGATAACACTGCCTATGTATACTTTCCTATTTACAATCAAAATTACCCACTTTATCCACCTTATCCACAGTATGATCCGATGAATAATAAAAACGCATATTCTGGTGTTTACCCACCTTATATCGTCCCAGTTGCTCCACAGAACAATAACAATTGCAATAACAATTGTGAACAGGTCTGTGGCGATGTGATAGTAGCAAAAATTCACTCAACGAATATTACAGATATTGCAGATATTGCAGAGAATATTCAGGAAAATAATGGAGGAAACAAAGCACTGGAAAGTAAAATTACCAAGGAGAACGATGATAATACAAATGGTCTTCTGCAATGGGAGAAGGTGAACAGCGTGTCACGAACTGCGAGCAATAACAGCAAAGACAGTGACTGTACTACTGCGATGAATATCACCGATGAAGAGGAGATTCCTGGTGAAATAATCGTGTCAGAGGTAGACGAGGATGACAAGAATTCTAACAGACCTGAGACGAAATCTTGCCCCAATGGAAGTCTCAATGTCAACGTTCCAAACTATACTTACATCGACACGAGTGACTCCAGCGACTCCACTGACACGGAATCGCAATCTGACAACGAGTCCATCATCGAATCGTCTAAAGGTAGCAGAGATTCTGATGATTCTTCTTCTGATAGCGACGACTCTGATTCTTATTTAGCGTATTCTACGGGACTGAATGCTCATGGCAGGTTAGAAAACGACGATGAGAGGAATTCGACTAAAAATAGCTCCAGCAAAGAATCTTGCAACGAGGACGAAAATTCTGAATCATCCTGTAAGAACAATATCGATTCTGGAACAGATGTTGAGCAACGAGTGGAGGAGAACGTGGAGGAGAACGTGGAGGATAACGCGCAGACCAGCGCGTTTCCTCATCAGCTGAGCGTGATTTACGAGGACGTGGAGCGTCCAGATTCTGAGAGTCCTAGACCCCGAGAGCCTAGAAGTGTGAAAGACTGGAACGAGACGCCTTTCGAAGCCATTGACGACCCTCCTGATGATACTGACGCGCCAACAGTCAGCGTGAGTCTGCCATTGAGATTTAAATTTTCTGTATCTGAAAATAACGAAGATGTGACCACAGTGATTGTTGGAGACAGCACGATCAAGCCTGAGAGAGGTTATAGCAAGGAAGAAAGCAGAAAGTCGAAGGTCCAAGACAGTAAAAGTCAGATGGAGAAGGCTAATGAGGTGTCCGCGGATTTTGTAGTGAAGAATGACACTACTGTGGATTTTGTAGTTAAAAAGAAGAGTTTCGACAGCAAACAAAAGAGCAGGGATCATTCTAATGAAAGGACGAAGGAGGAAACGACAGAGAGTAAGGTGAAAGAGGACGAAGATCCTGTGGTACCCCATGTGAATTTTACTTTGAGGAAGATTCCTACTAGGTTTGGTAAAATCAATTGCGAGGAGACTGTGGAGACAGAGTTCACGATTAGGAGAAAGACGAGCGTGAAGAAGGAAGAAGACAGGACGAACAAGGGTCAAGAAGAACGCGCGAATATGAAAAGTAACGATGATTCTGTGAACAGACAGAATAAAGAAAGTAATTGCACTCACGTTGCGACAGTGAAGGGCATTGGTTCAGAGACGCGTGACTTCAACAGAAACATCCTGAAACCTGAAGTGATCGTCTCTGAGTTTAACTTGGCAGAGGAATCTTCGCAACACAACAAGGAGCCTTCTGACAAGTTCCAAAATACAGACTCGAAGATGAAACGAATGGATAAGCCTGAAGGAAACGGTGACCTGTTGAAAAAAAGCGAAGACGAGGTGGGCATTGAAGAGAAAAGAAGCAAAGAGTCGAAGCACCTGTTGAGCGTGCAGAATTCTCGAGAAGAGACGGACGACGAAGATAGCGGCGTCACCTCGGACATGAGTCGCATGATCT
This sequence comes from Bombus terrestris, assembly GCF_910591885.1. Lineage (NCBI taxonomy): Eukaryota > Metazoa > Arthropoda > Insecta > Hymenoptera > Apidae > Bombus > Bombus terrestris. The sequence goes on from NC_063286.1 coordinate 3,728,093, forward strand.
CTGAAGTGGACACAGACTCAGAATGCACGTCGTCGAAAAACATGAGAAAGTATCAGAGGACTCAAACTCACTCCAGATTGTTCAGGCTTCTAAACGACGACTCGATCCTCCTAGAAGATACAGAGAAAACCAATGAATCTTCCTCGACTGAAAAGTACCTTAGCCTACCTCTGAAGAGCAACGCCTTCAATTACGACGAGAATTATTGTTCCAATTACTCTAGCGGCGTGACATCTCCAGAATATTCACCGATCTGTGAACAATCGTGGAAGAGACTTCACGACGCGGACAATTCAAGGTTACCGGATCAAAATGGCGACGTGTTTCGTCAAGGTCGAATTTCCTGCAAGGAGGACCCGTACTATCAAGCTTGGAAAACTGCGAAACCTTCGGCACCATCGTTGGATCACGACGTGGTGCCATCGTTGGCTTTCAAGGTCCTGGAAAGTAGAAGGCCATTATGGTCGTACAAGGTGAACGTGCTTTGTCCACGGATTAAAAGTACGAAAAGCGTGCCACAGACGTTGCGAACGAACAAACAGACCAACTCGATGGTGTCATCCTGTCCAAATTCCTCGCCCTTCCAAGCTAACCTAAAAAGTGACCATTGCTGATGGCCCGGGGCAGAATGAGGCCGCGTTTGGCCGCGAGCAACCGGTCCACGGACGAGCCTCGCGCAACTTTTCTCTAGATTCGCAAGACTGGGCTGACTATGCCCGGGGGGCTACAGGCTACGTGGTTTTTTTTTCTATCGGTACATATCGTTTGCATATATTTATCTATTCGCATTTTCTTCCTGATTTTTTTTTGTATATTTTGTTTATTTTACTTTATTTATTTATTTATTTTTTTTTGTTTATATTCTCTTCTATCGTTCTAGTGTTTTTTTCTACTTTTTTTTGTCTTTGTTTCTTCTTCTTTTTCTATTCTACTCGTGTGTTTCGTTTGCTGTCGAACGGACACCGATCTTCTACACGGGTGTAATTGTTTTTATTTATTAATTTTTTTATCTGTTTATTTCCTTGTCAATTTTCTTCACTCCGCGAACGAATCGATCCTGTCAGCCGTGACTCGGAGTTTTCTTTTTATTTATTTTTCTCTTTGTTTGCTCTTTGCTGAGGTTTGTCACTAACCAGCCGCCTCTGGTCCAAACAATGCGATTCTAGTTTGTCTTCTCTCCTTGATCAATATTAACGCTTCGTATGTCTTGTTTTTATCGTTTTTCTGTTATCCTTTTGCAAGTGAATTGGCAGCACCTTTCCACTGCTACGTCTTCTTCGTTCTTCTTTACCATCGGTGGGTATCAATGATCTATAAAGAACGAGACCAATGATAAATCATTATCTACAAAGATGTTCTCGCGGAACTTTTCCATAGAGAAAACGTTAAGATAAGCAGACAAAATTCATTGTCAGTGTTTCATTTCAGAGTGCAAAAGAACGATTGCCGAAAGGAAGACGATGTGATTTACGTTCGTAATCTTTGCAGAGTGTGATTTCACGCAGGCTTGCCTCATGATTCGACCCACAACTGCATTATGTTGCGAATAAAAATATTCCATGCATGCTTGATTGCGTGATCGACTGTATCCTGTGAATAACGCAAATCGTTTCCTGTTTTAATAATCCTGAAGAGGGTGTTCTGAGTTACAATGTTCTAAAACAGCGTTCTTGTGATTTTTTTTAGAAGAGAAAGGAAGAAATGAAGTTACTGGATTTTGAGGTATAGTTTTGCATATATTTTACGAATACAAAATAATTCTTTTTAAAGTAAAAAGATTAATTGTAACAGATTTCTAACCCTATTTATACACGGATGTCTTGTCGCTGCAATCTTCAATCGACGAGAAAGATGCAGCTCGTAATTGTTGAGTGAAACGAAAAACCAAAAAAGGATCAAATTATTATATATTTCTCTCCTGGGTGAACCAAAGGAAGGCAGAAAAAAGTTTATTTAAATAATCGTTATAATAATAATTGTAAAATTTATATCTTTTTTAAAAAACACATCTTTTTTTAAACTCGCCAAAAGTTTTAATTTCACATTTTTCTCTGCCTTTGTTTAATTCATTCAGAAGAAAAATATATAATAATTTGATCCTTTTTTAGTTTTGTGTTTCAGTCAAGAATTACAAGCTGGATCTTTCCTACCGACTGAAAACAGCAGCCCATGAAACAGGCATAGAAATCTGTTACAATTTATTTTTTCACCTAAAAAAAAATTTCTTTGTATTCGTTAAATATATATAAAACCGCAGCTCAAAATTCAATAAGTTCGTTTCTTTCATTCCTTTCCAAAAAAAAAATCACAAGGAATGCCGTTGTAGAACGTTCTAATTCAGGACAGCCCCTGAATACGCACGCCATGCATGCACGATGCATTTGTCTGTTGTATATTGTGCCATCAGTTGGAAGCGCGACGATTATTTCGCGATTTATCGGATCGATACGATTGTTTGGATTTATGAAATCCAGAGGCAGAACGAGTCGTAAGTAAATTAACGCCTCGATGATCGATAGTTAATAGAGCTACTTACTGAAATAATCCATGCTCTGAACGAATAATAATCAGCGTCATTCGTTGCTTTTAATTAGCATTTTACTGTAATCACGACTATCGCTATTGTCATTTTACTATATTGCTGAAATTGTAACTATTACAGTCTGTTAAATCTTAACTGGTTACTCAACATTTTCCCAATTTTCCCCACTCTATGGTTAACAGTTTCTAGTAAAACAAAAGTAGATGACTATCTTTCAATTGTATGCTGAGTAGCCAGCAAATTTTGAACGAATTATAAACTGTAATAAGAATCAATTATTTCATGGAATTCAACGACGCTGAGTCCTTTCTACATAGAAAATAATTACCAGAAAAAGATAATTATTCTCCACAAAAATCGTAGCGCGACAGAGTTCCAAGTTCTTTTATTATGTTTTTTTTTCTTTTCCTTTTTAACCAAAGCATAGGATAATTATAGGACGTTAATAATCTTGTCTGTCTGAATTTTTAGGTCCTGATGCGACGGATTACTGAGCAAGGACGAGTGCCTCCATCAGAAACATGGCATTGCTAGTGTGTTTTCTTTTCCTTCTTTTTTCATTTTTTATTTTGTTTACGATGACTCGTCGCGATTCGTTTTAACACGACAACCATCGATACCACAGGACTGCTGCTGAGACCTTCCCAAGTCACCTCATTGTATTTGTTGCCCCTTATAGGTTTCGTCTTGTCCCTTCCGCCATTATCTTTATTTTACTTCTTCTTCCCTCTTAATCCCACGGTGTGCGCATATTGTTAGAAGACGAAGATCTTTTGAGGGATCGATCGGTCGTTCGAACGATCGACGACTAACGACATTCACCGAAACGAATCACGTGACTGGTTTTTCGATTTCAAAATTGAAAATAATCGTCACCTGGTCGCAGTGATTCCCTGTTACGCCATCTTCGATAAAAAGGAATCAACGCCAAGTGTATTCGTGTCGAATACCATCACGTTACCTCGATCAATCATTGTGCTATATTTATGTAAGTTGTGTAAAATAAATTATTTGTAAAGTTCACTTTAAACCTCATTTCCAGTCAGTCTATCCCTCGCTGCCTTTTCTAACAACATTCCATCATCTTTCATTCAATGGAAATAAATAAATGAGATAGCAACCTTTGATCTTGTTTTTAAATATTGTGTACAAAATTTCTGCTATACATACAGAAGGTATATTGCTGAACGTATATTATCATAGGCTGATGTAACTGCGTTTGCAATAATTGCCCATAACTCAGTGCTCCAAATGACCTGGCATGAACGCAGTGCTTGACTCACCATGCTACCTGTAGTACAGTGGAAAGGGAAATTTTAATAGCACACCATGTAGATGTGACAACGAACGTATCCAAATTCACGTCATTCCATACTATCTGATAGGTTAGGTTCTGACTTCACCCTTTGCACATGGCCCAACATTGCAATTAGCAATTACAAACGCAACATACCACAACTGCAAGCATTCGACCAAGAAGAATCTTTTTAGTCTTGAGTCTAGTCTTGTGTACAGCTTGGCCGTGGTTTGAACTTAATTGTAACGTTATACTTAATCATTTTTGTGAATAAAAGCCTGCAAAATTATAAAAACATAGTCAAGTTAAGTTATTCCTTTTTTATCATAAATTATTCATACTTACGTATAATCGAATATAATTGGTCTTACATTTGTCGCAAAAGAGTGTTGAAACAGTAAAGAGGTTGGGCTCCAACCTGAATTTTTCTTAATGATGCCTTTTAACAATCGAATAAAACAGTTATTGCCGCTGTTACAAATTTATATGTTGGAGATGAAAGGACATCTTTCTTTTAGAATTTTTTGGGAAGATCCCCAATACTTTAGTCTAGCTGTACTTAAATAATTTTTTTTTTTTATTTATTAGAATATTTACAATCAATTCTGGTTGAGAATTTTCAGTAACTTAATTTGGCATGATACAATGACATGGATTATAATAGTTTTATATTGTTGGTTCTAGTAGAAACTAAGGATTTAATCTAGAGGGTATTTTCTTTTTAGTCTGCGGATCTGGTCTGTCGTGTCCAGTAGTTGGGTGACTAATGGGTTTTGGTGGTTGTTGACTCTTGTGTTATACCTGCTTCTGGACTTGTGTATTTCATCTTTGACTGTAGGTATCTTAAGGTCACGGTGGATTGTTTCGTTAGTAACATACCAGGGTGCATTTGTGACGGCACTCGACCTCGAAAATTTCCAACGGTTTCGCGGCACAAAGCGCTTTATCTTAAAAGCGCTATGCGGACAAACCTTTAGGTGTCCCTACTGCTCCTTCGCCGAATCTTCGGGAGACCGTACACATGGCAGTCGTCGCGGACTTCTAACAAACGCACGCGATATCGATGGCCAACAAAGAAAAGAATCGCCGTGGCTTTTGAATCAAAGAGATTCAGTCTGTCCCGAGCTGCGAAGTGCGAAGGATTACGCGAAACGAGCGCTCGACCTCGTGTAACCTGCGTCAAGCATTGATCGTTACCAAGCGTTGCTAATTGTTAATTGTTAATTGTGATTAATTGTTGTTTGTTGCTAGTTGTTATTGGACGTCAGTTGTTATTAAGTTAATAAACGTTTTTGTTGAAACATCTGAGCATTCCTTCTACACCTATCACGACATACCACTTCATATTTAATAGGGATGTACTTAAATAATAAAACTTTTTTTTTTATTTGGTAGACTTTTTACAATCAATTCTCATTGAGAATTATAAGTAAATTTTGTAAATAAATAAGAGAATTATAAGTAATTTTGGCGTGGTACTGTAACTTGGATTATAAGAATTTATAGTATGTTTGATTCTAGTTGAATCTAATGCTTAACACTAGGTTTACGGGACTCATCAATTTGACGGTCTTCCAACTTTAAAATGAAATATCTCAGAAACCATAGCACCAATTTTAGCCATTTTGCATCGTAAATTAATCATTTCATCCAAAGAATTTATACACAAAATTATTTTTTCCTAGGCTTTCTAATTTTTGAAATCTGTATGTAGTATACCTAGTATATAGTAGTATTTTTTTCATTAAAAAATCGATATATTCAAATTAAGTCTGAATATTAGGCTTCACGTTTAAATAAATTATTAACAAATAAAAAGTCTTTTTTTTAATTATCACTAGAAAAATAACAATAACGTTAACGGTACAGGGTGATCATATCTATTGAGCACATTTTTTGCAAATATACTGAATGCTGTTTCTGCATTTTCCGCATACGATCTTTTTGCGATATAAACAATAATTATTACTTCTATTTTTCTGCAATAATCCACTTGGCAACTTTTTCGCACCTCTGACGTCGAATGTGACAGAAATGAAGCTGTGTCTGATCTTTGGCAAATGTTGTCCTTGTTTTCTCCAGTTAATTCCTCGGCTAAACAAAATATGAATTCCTCTCTCGATATTTTCGATCTGGTACACTCTTTATACAGTATCCACGCTTATCGCTACCAAATGCAAAATATTGAAAAAGACTTGAAGGGGCCATTGGAAACTCCTTGCTTTCACGCTATATCTGCGCGCCATTTGGTCAACGTCATACTCTGTTTTATTGTAAAAAGCAATGGTTTCTGGAACACGTTTATAATTATCTTCTATTCGTACACCTGTATGTTCGGTGCTTAGAAGGAGCACTTTTACTTCAGCTTTACTTTTATACACGGTAAGTGTGCAGTTTTCTGATTTATATAAATTTGAGGGATACAATGTCATGTTTTTCTTTTTTCTCTTCAGCATCGAGTTTCATCTTTTCCCATATACTCAGAAAAATACAAATCAAGAATAGCAACACACCCAAACCGTCTAGCTGCGGAAACGTACAAAACCATAAACATGGACAGAAGACTAAAAAGAAAGCACCCAGCAGACCTTATAAAGGACATAACCTAGCAAACACGAGGATGGTACCCCGCTGGGGGTAGCCACCAACATGCTAATTTAACTGTTAAAAAATTCCACCAAATGTCCAAATTGGACAAATTGTGAATTTCAATAAATAAAAAAAAAAAATCTTTTCCCATATGAGGGAAGCCATTCAAAATATATCTTATTATATCTCTTGGATTTACTCACGATTGCTAGAAAAGGGGGATTGTTCAAAATAAGAAAATACTGTGCCTAAATTCGATTATCCAATTGTAAATACTTACAATAAATGGAGACAATAATGGGAAATGTCTACGATAACTGAAACTTTTGCACACTGTCTTTGAAAAACCGATTGTTTATGAAATCAGCCAAGCCGTCATTTTGATGGATCTCGTAGAGATAGATATACAACAAACAGATTTCGAAAATTAGAAAGCCGAGGAAAAAATAATTTTACGCGTAAATTCTTTAAATGAAATGGTTAATTTACGATGAAAAATGGTTAAAATTGGTGCTATGTTTTTTCAGATATTTCATTTCAAAGTTCGAAATCCGTCAAATTGACGAGTCCCGTAAAACTAGTGTTAATGTTATTGTTATTTTCTTAGTGATAATTTAAAAAAGACTTTTTATTTATTAATAATTTATTTACATGTGAATTTATTTTAATATTGTTCATTTCAGACTTCATTTGAATAAATCGATTTTTTCATGAAAAATACGTATTTTCGTTTACCCGTCAATTTGAATAGAGATAGGTATATACGAAACGCCCGTAAGCCTAGTGTTAAATCTAAAGAGTATTGTCCTTTTAGCCTGCGGATCTGAACCGTTGTGCGAAGTAATAGGTAAACTAACGGATTTTGGTGATTGTTTGCTCTTGTATTATATCTCGAAGTAATAAAACTTAGAAGTAGCTGTTTATGATTTAATCCGATTATGTCTTCCCGAGATTTATGACGATGACCTTGGACTCGAAGTGACACGGCTGGTCATTAAACGTAGCAGTGGACACGGCATGGACGGTTTTACCTAATAGAGGTATAGAGTAATTATATAGCTCTTCTTAAGAATATGATTGTAGTACAGTAAACTTTCCAACGGTTTCTGTTTGACGAAATTGTTCACTATACAAAGATCCTACTCTTCGGATAAGATGATTGCCAGATGTCAATATAACATTACGGTATATTTTCAGCCAGCCTAAGGACATGCTATAAATCTAAGGATTTCTGTAGCTAATGTTCTTCAACTGAACAAATAGTCTATATCTTAACAGACCCTAAATCTATTATCTACTATGGAAAGATATAGAAAATCTGCCTTTCTAATGTACAATGCCCCCCACTAGCTGTTTTTCCTCAAGGGTAGTTATCCTTCTTCAACCACCAACGTAGAAATTGACCAATTAACAGCAACGTCCATTTCCCCCACTTTCGGAACGAAGATCTCCCTCGACCAATCTGATGATCTCGTATCCTTAGACACACCCCATCATAGTTTTCCTCTGCAACATCGTCGTGACAAAAAGTCAGTCATTAGACAGCAGTCAGAGCAGATGGTTGGTAGTTAGCAATAACAGTTGATCAGAGTTTCTCGACATCTTAAGCGATCATCATTCGAGCTAGTATCGTGCATCGTAAGACATCGCCTGGAAGTCGAAGTTGTCGCACATATAGAAGTTATCTTGCACTGTGAACAAGCCAGTTGAGCTACACTTGGACTGTGGACAAGCAAGTCGAGCTACACTTGGACTGTGAGCAAGTAAGTTGAGTTCGACTTAGACTTTGGAAGAAAACACTATCATCTATATTGTATACTAAAAAATGGATAGTCCAGATGAAGGTTTGCCAACCGTCGCTAACTGCGATAGTAACTCGATATCACAAATGAATTTAACAGTGGGACAGTCTGTGGCTATCATACGCGAGATAATTAAATCGTTCATGCAAAACTCGAATGCGAAACCACAAAATGTATGTCTACCGCGTTTTAATCCTGAAGTCGAGGGCACCGACCCAGCTGTATGGTGCGCAACTGCCAATCAGATTGTGGAGGATAATTCTTTAGAAGGCAGCGCGTTATACTCTATTTTAGCTGATAATCTAAAGGGTTCAGCAGCTCCATGGTTTAGAAAAGTATTGATCGATGAACCGGCTATTACCTGGCCAAGATTTAAAGAAATCTTCGCTATGCGTTTTGGTGGAAACGAAACAGGAACCGGGGCGCTAACGAAGATGATGATGGAACAACCACTGGAGGACGAATCCTTGTCAGCTTTCGGTCTTCGACTCCGTAACTTCCTAAAAATGAGATGGCAACATTTAGCAATTGATGAAATAATCAACGCCTGCGTTCTTGCTCGACTGGTCTTAGAAGATGAGCATATTAAAGAAATTGCATTTGCGAAGAATTTCAAGACCGAGGAAGAATTAATGAACGAAATAAGAGATCTGCCTCAGATGCCCTCGGTGTCATCAGGGAGCTCTAGAACTGAACGGCACAAGTCATCTCGCTCCCGGATCAGATGCTTCTACTGCGGTATGATAGGACATAAAATGGCAGTGTGCCGTAAGAGAATGAAGTTAACGAGACAGAAAAATAAACAAAAGTCAGAAGAATATCGACCGAACGTATCATCTTCTTATTTCACGTGTCTTGTGGAGGGCCATAACGAGACTAATTGTCCGTGGTTCAGAAGAACCTCATAATTTCAACGACCATCAATGATAGAAACTGCTGCATTAAACGATACAGGTAAGTGGTTCCCATTTTACTTCGATTCTGGAGCTGAGTGTTCTCTAATTAAAGAATTCGTAGCCTTGAAATTTTCTGGAAAAACGACTGATATAATAGTAGTAATGCGAGCAATAGGAAATACCTGTATTAAATGTATATCCCAAATTTTTTCAGTTGTATGTATTAATGGTTGTTGGGGATAATTTTCCATGTCCTTGTTGATAATTGTTTAAAGTATACCATGATTGGTCGTGAAATTTTAAGCCAAGCTTTTCACGTGAATATTACACAAAGTAGCCTCGCTATCTGTAAAGCAAAAACAATTAATGTCTGTAATAAAACTGCTGAAAACGAGGTCGATATTAATGAAGTTGACACTGATGTAATTGGTAATTGGAAAAATTTAAAGATTCATTCATTACGGTTTTCCCACGTACTCGCGTAAATAGGGGCCAGTTAGGTTAGAATTGATCCTAACCTCACTGTACAAAGAAGTCCTTATAGACCTAGCGAGGAAGTGCGAAGAATAGTACGCTAATTAATTAAAGCAAAAATATGGTCGCTGATCGGTATTCTCTACCTTTTATCAAGTCGCCAGATTGATAAAAAAGCGAGATACTTTATTAGCCTAGACATGGCCAGCGGGTTTCACTAAATCCCTATTCATCCTAATTGTACTGGGTATACAGCATTTATTACCTTCGATGGACAATACGAGTATATAATAATGCCGTTTGGGTTGAAAAATGTACCATCCGTTATTCAGAGGGCCATTCTCAAGGCCTTAGGTGACCTCGCTCATTCGTACGTTGTTGTTTACTTGGGCGATGTTTTGATTATTGCCGACTAGGTAGACCAAGCTCTAGAAAGATTGTACATTGTATTAAACACCCTCATAAAAGCCGGGGTTTCTTTCAATTTCTCTAAATGTTCTCTTCCAAAAATATCGGTACTTTATTTTGGGTATATAATTCATAATGGAGAAGTTCGACCCAACCCGGATAAAATACAAGCCTTGAGGTATTTTTCTTTTTTTCTTTTTTTAATCTTTGTTTATTAATTCCAGGTTTTTTACATATTTTTTTTTACATGATTTTTTTCCTGAATAAACACTGAATTCTCCTTAATAGGCTAATCCCCTCCCTAATAGGCTCCCCCTCCCTAATAGGCTAATCCCCTCCCTAATAGGCTAATCCCCTCCCTAATAGGCTAGCGAACTGTCCTGTCTTTGCGTCCAGGCTTTCAGGACATAAATTAAAATATCGTACATCAGCACAGCGCAACAGCGGCTTAAATTTAAGTTACAATAATAATCTTAAAAAAAAAAATTTAATAATGCATGGCTACGTCGTACCTTCGCGTATCGGTACTTTTGCCTGTACCACCCTACAATTAGAATTCAGTGTTTATTCTGGAAAAAAAATCATGTAAAAAAAAATATGTAAAAAAACCTGGAATTAATAAACAAAGATTTAAAAAAAAAAGTGATTAGCACGTTTGGTTACAAACGGTTAGGACCCAGGTTCAAATCCCGGCAGCCGTAGTTTTCCGTTTTTCCTTTCTACAAGGTGCTTTGCAAAATGCAGAAGAGGCAAAAGAAGGAAACAATTCAATTTGTGTAAGTTTTCGAATGCAAGAAATAAAAAAAAAAAAAAAAAGGAAGAAAGCGTACCTCTACAGCAGCACATGTTATATCAGCAGTAGTGCTATCACAATGGCATATCCACCTCAGAAAGTTCATAGGTCTAGCTTCTTACCTAAATTTTCACAAGTAATGAAACCTCTGAATATACCTACTTCAGGTAACAAAAACATAACTTGGACAGGTAAAGATGAAAAGATAATTTCTATTCTGACTGGATGCTCTTGGCTTTGAATTGCACCACCAATCGTGTAACTAAACCGAGTCCATTAGAATTATTAATCGGTAGAACAACAAGACATTACGGCTTGTTACTACCGGATGATAATGTTGAAGAAAAGGAAGGTAGATATCTCTGATGTACAAAAACAGGCAATAAATAATATAGAAATTAATGCTAAATATGATAAAGATATAGATTCGACAAAACCTAAAATTAAAGTAGTTAGATTTAGTCTTGGTGATTTTGTATTACATAAGAATGAGAAACGAAATCAAACTAAATTAGATCCAAAATTTAAGAGTCCCATTTGGAAGGAAATAAGTATATTTTAAAAACAGTAGATGGTAAACTAATCATATAGATGCAGTCATGATAAATTGAGAAAAATGCCAGAGAGAGTTGCATTTCTGTTGAGTTGGATGTCTGCAGTGATGACAATGGCAGTGACAATGATAAATATGAGTACACCGATCATTATTAGCACTATTGCCATAACATCTAGCATAGTGTTTTCACATACGTCCAGTGTGGTAATATGATCTAGAAAAAGTGAGATTTATTCAGATACGAGATCGAGAATGATCTGCAATGTCATTACGGTCTGACTGGTAACTCACAGGATGCAACTAGCACTTTGAATACTAATCATAATGTTATTGATTTTTGTTTCTTTGGACATTATTCTTATTATTATTATTTATACTTATTTGGACATTTAGATAAATTGTAAATAATGTCAGTTGTATTGATTCTAATGTTGAAAACATCCAATGTTTTAGATACATCCAAGAAGTTGTGATTGTGAGGGTGGCCAAAACGAATGTCAAAACCAGAGACGAACGCATGCTCTACTCGTACCAGTTTCACTGCCAAATTTTCAAATCAGATTTCCAGAAACAAGTTGATCACACGAAAGCGCGCCTATTCGACCAGAGACTGTCAGCCTGCCGGCCCTACCTACTTATAATTAACAGACACACCAGAAAGTACCATATACTACCTATCCTACTTAGCGCTATATTTACAAAATGGCAAAACAGGCGTACCAACATATATTATATAATATTATATTGTATTCTATTCTGTTATATTCTGTTATATTCTATTCTACTCTATTCTACTCCATTCTATTCTACTCTACTCTATTCTTACTCTACTCTACTCTATTCTACTCTACTCTATTATAATTTACTCTACTCTACGCTATTCTATTAGATTATATTCTATTATATTCTATTCCATTATATTATATTATATTATATTATATTATATTATATTATATTATATTATATTATATTATATTATATTATATTATATTATATTATATTATATTATATTATATTATATTATATTATATTATATTATATTCTACTCTATTCTACTCTACTCTACTCTACTCTACTCTACTCTACTCTACTCTACTCTACTCTACTCTACTCCACTCTACTCTGTTCTACTCTACTCTACTCTATTCTACTCTATTCTATTCTACTCTATTCTATTCTACTCTATTCTACTCTATTCTATTCTACTCTATTCCATTCTATTCTATTATATTATATTGTATTATATTATATTACATTATATTATATTATATGACATTTTATTGTATTCCATTACATTTTATTGTATTCTATTACATTATATTCTATTGTATTATATTCTATTATATTCTATTGTATTCTATTATATTCCATTATATTCTATTCTATTATATCATATTCTACTCTATTATATCATATTATATTCTATTATATCATATTCTATTCTATTCTATTCTATTCTATTCTATTCTATTCTATTCTATTCTATTCTATTCCATTCTATTCTATTATATTATATTATATTATATGTCGGAGATGAAATTACACCGGAACCCCTCCTTGGATTCGCGGGAATGCTCGATATTCTGCGCCAATAGGCACGCGCGATTTGAATTCGCAATATATTCCGCCAATAGGAACGCCTGATTTTTGTATACACGAGCGCGCGCTAATTTATTACATACGAATAGTCAAATTGGTGAAATTGGGAAATAGAAAACATATTTGAGACAACTTTCAGTAACAATTACGAATAAGATTATGTTCATAATGAAAAACTTTTATATTATATGAGTGTAACTGCTACTATTAAATAAAATATTGCATTAGTAAGAATATCATTACGGCATATTACTTAATTATTCATACAGTTATTAATAAATATATTTCAATGATTCAAACATTGTAATAAATAGAAAAACCTCGACAAAAATGTTAACAATTTACAATGGTCTTTGAGAATTAATAGCGGAACTATCATGGAAAGAGAAATTTCATTAATTGAAAATAATTTATTATCATTGTTTACTTTGCTATTAATTGATGTACAAATTCTAAAATTTGTATTACTATAACATGATCTTACTTGATCTTAACTTGAAAGTAAAACAAACTTGTGCATGTAAGAACATATTAGATTTATATATTTAATAATTAATTATTAAATAGAGGTATATGCTTATAATTAAGTTATGAAAATTGATAAATTGTTGATGCTGGGTTATCCCAGCAAATATCATCAGGGAGATCAACATCAGGCAGGAACCGTTGAAAGGCCAATGGTAGAAAGAGAGGTTGAGGTGAAATGGTCACCAAAACACGGTGAGCGATTGCTGACCATTTGAAAAGTTGGAGATAATGAAAAATGAAGGTGGACGGTGTCCCACGGTGTCCCACGGTGTCCCACGGTGCAGTCCAGTCTAGATCATCCAAAATTCTCTTAGCGGCTTTTGGTGATCCAAACTGGATTGTATTAGCGTAGTTCTTAGCTTAGTATCGTTTTCCAAAAATTAATCAGTTGATTAATCTTTGGAAAACGATGCCAATTACCAGGTCTCACCACGAGGAGGTGACTACGCGCGAGACCCGCCCATGAGTTACACATTGGTCTCGACATTCAACCTATTGGCAAGAATGTCGAGTTCTGACTCTACGTGATCATGGGCCTGCGTAAAGAGATAGTTGTTTCGTAGCCAAACTGCGAAACACATATCTCCAATGCAGCGCTTACATGAATCTTTACAAATGTAGAACAACATACATAACGCAACATCTATCTCCCACACAACGATTACATCGATCAGTACAACTATCGTACAATAGTTCGCAACCCTAATGATAGCATTCGGTATCAAAGACACAATTATCCAACTTGGAACAAGAGAAAGAAACTGTAGCTGCTGACACTGTATATATTTCGTGTCTTGTATGCGGGTCGTTGTACTAAACTGTTTAACATTTTATTTTCGCGACACTAAACTTTTGGAGGTATGGAAAAGAAACCCGAACAATCAGACGATAAAAGAAAAATCGCGGCACGCCCAGGACGAACAAGATCGCGATCTCTCGAAAGAACTAACAAACCAACGCGACGTACCCCCGTGCACTGGATAACACTAAGGATCAACGGAAACCCCAAGAATTGACCGTAACTCGATTTCTGTTTCGCCGTTCGAAACTTACACGAGTCACGGTCGATGGCGCCGACCGATGATGTCAGTGATTCATCGGTGATCCAACCGTGGGTCCAGCACATAGGCCGGCAACTTAACACACTCCAACTGAACAAGTGGAACCCGGGGAGGGACCGCTGAACAGGATTACAAAGGCAAGGCCCCAACTGAACAGTGGGGTCCACCCCCGCGAGGCCGAACAGGATTACGGAGGACGTGAAATTGCAGGTTCCTGACCGAGTACCGAAGTACCAATCGGCAGGACTGCAGATCGACGACTGAATCCCCAATAGATTAACAAGCATCATCGGTGCGACGACAACTCCCGTGACACAATGCAAACGTCAAGCAGTCATCGAGCAATCACCAAGACAGAGGTGTCCTTGGGGCGACTTACGAATCCAAAGAGTTGTCTAGTGCACGTTGACCCACGCGCACCCGGAATACGCGCGAGCGAGTACGCCACGCGACAATTTGAAAGAACTGAGTGATCGCGAACCGATAAATCTGAGTATAATTTCTCCAGTGCCGTAAGCGAGAGAAGAGAGACGAGATTTTTCTTTTTTCGTTCCAAGATGGATAAGTATCGTTGTACAGAATGGGATCACAACGCATTTAACGTGGTTATCTATTTTGCGATTAATTAAGGCAAAGACGCACGCATCCCACGGCGTCCCACGGTGTCCCACGGTGCAGTCCAGTCTAGATCATCCAAAATTCTCTTAGCGGCTTTTGGTGATCCAAACTAGACCAACGATGTCCCACGGCGTCCCAGGGCGTCCCGCGGCGTCCCGCGGCGTCCCACGGCGTCCCGCGGCGTCCCACGGCGTCCCACGGAGTCCCGCGGTATCCCACGGCGTCCCACGGCGTCCCACGGCTTCCCACGGCGTCCCACGGTGCAGTCCAGTCTAGATCATCCAAAATTCTCTTAGAGGCTTTTGGTGATCCAAACTGGACTGTTGCGTAGTTCTTGGCTTGGTATCGTTTTCCGAAGATTAATCAACTGATTAATTTTTGGAAAACGATGCCAATTACCAGGTCTCACCACGAGGAGGTGACTACGCGCGAGACCCGCCCATGGGTTATTTAACATTGCACATCGATCTCGACACGCAACCTATTGGCAGAATATCGAGTTCTGACTCTACTTGACCATGGGCCTGCGTACAGAGATATAAAAGTATGCCACGCGACAGTTTGAAAGAATTGAGCGATCGCAAACAACAACAACAACAACAACAACAACAACAACAACAACAACAACAACAACAATAACAATAACAATAACAATAACAATAACAATAATAATAATAATAATAATAAATCGCGAGAACAATTTTTTCTGCGTAGCAAGCGAGGGGATGAAGAGAAAAGAGATTTTTATTTTTCGTTCCAAGACGGATAAGTATCATTGTACGGAATGGGATCACAATGCATTTAACATATGTATTTACCGTATGAATAATTAAAGCCAAAGCGCACGCATTCCACGATGGCCCACGACGTCCCACGGTGCCCCCCCCCCTAGGGACGTATCAGTCCAGTACGAAAACGATACCAATTACTGAGACTCACCACAGAGAGATAACTATGCCCGTTCCTCATTTAGATAAAGAGTTTTTAAGCATCGGCAGGCAAAAACGTAAAATTATTCTAAAACAAAGAAGTAGCGTGTATTGAAATTTATTAATTACATTGAACTTATCAGCGAAGAAACCAAACCATGCGACTTACCAATGCATAAATGGATAATGAGATCTCGTTGCCTTTTATTAGATGGCACTTGTTTCTTCAATTCCAGGATTACGGTGTTGATTCCTTGGCTTTGAGTAAACACGAAGAATTATATTCCATCCATAGACGCTCAATAATTACACTTTGCATTGTCGCTGATTTTCTGCAAATTAATGGTTTAAATGTTACAAATAAATTTTCTGAATATTGTTAATTAATAATTCAAATGTTATAAATTAGTGGTTTAAATATTATAAATTAATGCTTTAATTGCTATTAAGTAATGGTTTAAAAGTTGTTAATTATTGGTTCGATTGTCATAAATGAATGGTTTAATTGTTATTAATTAATAGATTAAATGTTATAAATTTATAGTTTTAATGTTATAAATTAATAGTTTGAATGTTACAAATTAGTGGTTTAAATGTATAAAGTAATAGTTTAAATGTTGTAAATTAATGGCTTAGACGTTGTAAATTAATAGCTTAAACGTTATAAATCAATAGCTTAAATATTATAAATTAATGGCTTAATTTTTACAAATTAATAGTTTAAATGTTGAAAGTTAATGGCTTAAATGTATAAAATAACAATTTAAATGTTGTAAATTAAGAGCTTAAATGTTATAAATTAACGGGCTAAATGTTATAAATTAACAGCTTAAATGTTATAAATTAATAGCTTAAGTGTTATAAATTAATGGCTTAGACGTTGTAAATTAATAGCTTAAACATTATAAATTAATAGCTTAAGTGTTATAAATTAATAGCTTAAATGTTATAAACTAATGGCTTATATGTTATAAATTAATAGCTTAAGTGTTATAAATTAATGGCTTAAATGTTAGAAATTAATTGCTTAAATGTTAGAAATTAATATCTTAAAAGTTATAAATTAATAGCTTAAGTGTTATAAATTAATGGTTTAAATGTTAGAAATGAATTGCTTATATGTTGGAAATTAATTGCTTAAATGTTAGAAATTAATATCTTAAATGTTATAAATTAATGATTTAAATGTTATAAATTAATTGCTTAAATGTTATAAATTAATAGCTTAAATGTTATAAATTAATGGCTTAAATTATAAATGAATAACTTAAGTGTTGTAAATTAATGGCTTAGACGTTATAAATTACTAGTTTCAATATTATTATTTGATATTTTTTTTTATTTACCTTATATTTAAATTCTTCATCGATGCTCACTCTCCGGGAGTTCAGGCACAAAAGAGCTCGCGCGTAAGTTGCGTGTTCCTTATATAACTTGACAAGGTGTCGCAATGTCAATCAAACGGTAATGATTTTTTGATATAGCAAACG
The DNA here is from genome assembly GCF_910591885.1 of Bombus terrestris. Taxonomy (NCBI): domain Eukaryota; kingdom Metazoa; phylum Arthropoda; class Insecta; order Hymenoptera; family Apidae; genus Bombus; species Bombus terrestris. The sequence continues at coordinate 3,745,675 of NC_063286.1, forward strand.
ACGGTTTTTCCATTATAACAAAATCAAATTGAACAATTTCTTAATTTTTATCGTAAATTGGCGTCTTTATCGATTTAATACAATATCCTTTTTTATCATTTTAATAGTTTCTACAATCCAAAACTAAATTCACCTATCTATTAGTTTGGACAAAATGGAAAAAGAAGCCTAACGGCAGTCGATGACGTTACTGTGAAATAAGTTAAGGTATTAAATAATCAAACAGATAAAATTCATATTAAGCATTATATTATATTATCGATATTTGTTCATTTACTCGTGCTAAATATAAGATAAAATGTTCTTTATTCTTGAATAACACCTACATCACTGCGATATTTAAAATTCTTATTTAATGCTCACTTAAAAGTCAGGTTCTTTTTTAATTCCTCTCAAGTTAAACAAGTAAACTTACTCGTTATAGTTATAATATAAAATGGCCTTTTTTCTTCAATACCGAATGCATCGCTGTTCGTGATACAAATATTAATTATGTAGCGAATAATATGAACTAATTGGCTATAATCGCGGTTAGATATTTCTTCGTTAGATCTATCAAAGGACCTATTAGGCTATTAACGAGAGACTTATTGATTCCTCGAAGAAGTATCAAATTCTATGAAAATTAACTAAATAATTTTATTAGATTAGTATTCGACAATGTCTATCATATTCAGCAACCTTCTTTTATAGTAGATTCTTCCCGGATCAATTATTTTATAATAAATTGCAGATTATGCCACTATATATTATAAGATGTTTACCTATTGCCCCTGAGTATCTGTTGTACGTACACCTCCATTATGCTCAGATTTCTTAGGAATGCGCGGAGCCACGTGGATATTTGTCTGCGCATGACGAGAATTCGCAACGAGAGCGCTCAGCATTTCGAAAAGCAAACTATTTTTGGAAACGTATTATACGTGTCTGTTTGAAGTTCGTTCGACAAAATGGAAGAGAGCTTCCTGGAAAAGAAGCGTTAGATTGTTCATTTTGTGTGTAATAATAATTGTTTGTCATATGAAATTATGCCAAGTTTACGATACGAACAGCGCATCAGCTATTTTTTAGAAGTTCGAGTTTTTCCACATTGCACGTTATAACGTTTGCAACTCGAAGCATGTGGACAACTTAATTGGCATTTTAGGCGCTCGACAAAATGAACAAAATTTGTCGAAACTTTAGAGCAAATCGCTTCAGCTATTTGTTCGTTGCAAATGTTTGGCAAATGGAAAATGTGACGTGAAATTTTAGGTTTTAATTGCTTGTTGCTAACTCCGAATATCGGCAGAAATCATGCCGAAAAGGATGCTCCCTACCTTTTCTGCGATGTCGATTACGACGAAAGTAATAGAAGAGAAGAGCAGACGCGCCGTGTTTCGTATGTGAAATGTGAATACGTTATGAATGTGTTGTTTATGACTGTCGTGTCTACTACAAGCTGATTTTAAGACACAGAATCGATATTTAGCATGATTATTCCTATGCTGCGATTTTTTCTGCCTGATTAGATCGTACGAGAAAATAATTTTATTTACATGTTCTTTAATTTTATACAACGAAGATAGATTGGAATACTGCGAATTATCTGTAACGGCATTCGACGACGAAACTTTCCGACGGCTTCGCGATACGAAACGCTACACCATCAAAACATAGCGGACGTCTAACAAACGCGTGCGTAGTGAAGATATCGATGGGCAACAAAGAAAAGAATCCGTTTGGTTTTGAACAAAAAATTTATTACGTTTCAAATAGCGAAGTGCGAAGACTCTAGCGTAACAGCGAAACAAACACATTCAAGAAGTGTGATTGTTGATTGTTAATTGTTTAATAAACCATTTTGTTAAATATCGAGAGTATTACTTGGACATTTACATCTGACACCATCTCATATCAAATCACTTGCATCGTAACAAAATTGCTACTTTATACCATTTTTCAATTAAACCAAAGTTTCAAGTGCTTCATTTTCCACGCTGTAATTTTTTATTCGTCTCAAGCTATAATCGCATTTCATTATTCCACGCATAATGCCTTTCCTCGGAAAGTAACAGATTGGTTTATGCGATTAAGCACGTGGGAATTTAAGATGTCGAATAGATTTTAAAGACGAAAGCTTCGAGGATTGTAAGAACAAAAATATTCTGCTGAGAAAACAGTCGAAATTAGCGAAACTTCGCATCTGTATTTGGGTAATGGGTTTCGTAAATTAGAAACTTGCAGATAGAATCGCTGTAAATTTTAGAAATGTTAAGTCCGATAATATCCCGTGAAAATTTCCTGTATTAAAATTAACGTCGGAAATATTTGATTATGCAAGTTTGTAGAATTGTTGTTTGTAAACTTGTAGAATTAAAAATCGCCCGAAACAAGCTTGAAATCGATAAACCAGCGAGAAATTTATCCGAAAAATTCAGTCAGAAAATCAGAAAAATTGTCGAAATTTCAAAGTGGAAGAAATGTCCAACACCGCGAGAAATCTTCATGGAATTTAGTTTGAAATTTCCACGAGTGTCCGCGCGCAGTGGAAATCGAACAAAGCAACGGTAAACGATCAGATTGATAAAAATTTGTTTAGCAGCCACGAATTCGTTCTCGATCCTTGCGCGATGAACGAGATATTTGAATAGTTGCGGTTACCAGCGAGGACTTTGTTTACTTAAAATGGCAACAGCGCGAGACGTGGTGTGATTATCGCTGTGTGCCTTTGTTCCAAGTATTTCAGGAACCTGTAGGTTGAAATTAAATACTGCGTGAAAGGATGGTTATATGAACGCAAGTGTATGGCTAATTGAGTGTACAAAAAATCATAGAATATCGAGGTAAGTGGTGAAACAGGGATGGTGGTTGTACTAAAAAATTACGAGGAGAGTTATGAACAAACAAAACTATTTAAAACGTATTTTTGTTTGTTGTTACTTGAAAATAGCGATTACTTTCCTGCGCGACCTTCTTTCGATATCTTTCGCGAGTATATTTTCTGCGTCGTACGTTGGAACGTTTTAAAATTTCTATAGCAAATGAATTATAAAATACGAATCTACCGATTAAGATATTTGTTTCAAAAAAGAGAATTTATTGAAAGAAGGCGCAGTTTCTTCTTCGCAGGATTCTCCGCCGAAAAAGATTTTACTACTCGCGAGCGAAATAATGACCTGGCATAGAGGCCACGAAACGGGGCAACCAGAACAATGTAAAGAATCGCTGTTGATTCTATAGTCCTTAATCTGTTAAAATTAGCGTTATACTTCGTTTATACTACTTATATTCGTGGCGTCGATTATTCAAATAGTAACGGAAATTTACGACTCCCTACGAATAGAAAACTATTGTAAATGTGGAAGTATATAGGTCTCCTTTCTTCGAAAAAATTTATACTGACAGATCTAAAGATAATGGCCAGATTATCGTAATCTTTGGAAAGTTTAGAAACCACTGTCAAGCTTTCTTTCCTATTTGGTTTCTGTCTTTTCTAAAGATGTTCTTTTCGTTCAAAGTAACTAGACTGTCGGAAAGAAAGCTGTATTCCCTTCTGATTCGTTCGTGTCTCATTACATGGCTGTTAATTGGCCCACAAATTACTATAACTGTCTCTCTGCATTGCTCGACAGGTAGTTGCCTGTCGTCCTAACGCCCAAGTGTAACACCCCACTGTGAACGATGGCTAACTACTACGACATACTAGAAGTGCAACAAACCGCCACGAGCGAGGACATCAGAAGGGCGTAAGTACTGCTCAGTAAGAGCAGAGCAGCCTGTTATCAACGGAGAACAATGTACAAGAATACTCAAATGTTTGACTTGCATTTAATATTCTATTATAAGATTGAATTAGTATTAAAAAAAAATTATAAAGAAAAAGCCAAGTTCAACGAGGATATGTGTTATAAAGATATATATATATATGTTCAAATGAATTACCTTATCATAAATAAGTGTGATTACTTGTTTATCATTGGTGCTATTTTATTAGACGAATGGTAAATGCGATGGGTGAAGAAAGACTGAATAAATGGCTTTTTATTTCAACTCCGTTGAGGCAGTTGGCTCTGATCTAACAGTTGATCAGCATTCTCGGTTAAAGGGAGTTAAGAGACTTCTTAAGTTCTACTATAAAGAAGCATCGCTGGTCGGTTCATTAAACAAAGCATTGCCTTACAGATATAGAAAATTGGCATTGATATGGCATCCAGACAAAAACCCTAATAATCTGGAAGAAGCGAACAAAAAATTCAAAGAAATATCCGAGGCATACGAAGTCTTAATTGACGGTAAGTTTTAGTCGTTTCTCGTCGTCCTGTTGTCGATTCCGTGGCCAAACATTCCTTCATCTGCTTTCAGTTTTTGTTTATTTTGAATTTGATTTTGTCGTTTTTTTCTCTTTCACTTTTTTTTTTTATTTTTTTAACGAAACATAGACGAAGAATAGAAATATTATTTGAGGCATAGCAAATGTTTTACTGACAAAAAGTTCAACGTATGTCAGGTACCCTAATCCCTCGTTCCTTACTCGAACTCGTAGAACTCAGGAATCTCTAATAGGATTTCTAACAATTTTGTCATTGCTCGACTGATTGAAAACAAGAACGATCAAGTTGCTACCAATAATTTCCTCCTAAGAAAGGCAGATCTTCGAAGAACTAAGTCGTTCCATGGTATTTATATTAAGAAACAGTCTTCAATATTGGAATTATTTGATCTCTTAAAGTTTTCAAAAATTCTTCGAAGGCTGTCTACGTTCATTTCATTCATCCACGATTCCCAAGATCATTTCCTCCTTAATGATTTTGCTCTTGCAGTGGACAACCTCAGATTGATGTTACAAATCATTCAGAGTATTCCTACTAACCTGACAAGCCTTGCAGTACTTGCTTCTTGGAATTTGGAACAAATAAAACTAAGCAATCTGCCTTCAATTTTTATTTTACAAAAAGTAATAATCGCTTATTGTTTTATATACTTTTCAGAAAGCAGAAGAAGAATCTACGATCAATATGGAAAGAATGGACTTCAAATGTACGTTGGTAAGGAGCCCCACAGGAACAACTTTGGTCCACGCTTCATTAACACCTTCATGTTTAGAAACCCACAGGAAGTATTTGAAGAATTCTTTCGTCCTGCTATTTTCGAGAACCCGCCCCCTAGTAAGTAAATCCATCCTGCCAGTATTTGATCGGTGAATCTGTGTAGTACCAACTACATGTACCCTGAGACACATAGAATTTACCTCATCCACTAAATGTTAAAAACATATTCAAGTAATTAACCGAATAATAGATGTTTAAATAGTAGTAAGAACCATGTGATTAATTGATATTTTAATTGTCCCAAAGACCTTATTAGAGGCGATGTACACCCGCCGGTCAGACCCAACGGGTATATGCATCCAAGCAGTAACAGCATTAGCATACCATCCTTTACTTCGATAAGATTTCCTCCGATGGGACCTCCTCCGATGGGACCTCCTCTGATGGGACCTCCTCTGATGGGACCTACTCTGATGGGACCTCCTCCGATGGGACCTCCTCCGATGGGACCTCCTCCGATGGGACCTCCTCCGATGGGACCTCCTCCGATGGGACCTCCTCCGATGGGACCTCCTCCGATGGGACCTCCTCCGATGGGACCTCCTCCGATGGGACCTCCTCCGATGGGACCTTCTCCGATGGGACCTCCTCCGATGGGACCTCCTCCGATGGGACCTCCTCCGATGGGACCTCCTCCGATGGGACCTCCTCCGATGGGACCTCCTCCGATGGGACCTCCTCCGATGGGACCTCCTCCTCCTTCTCCTCCTCCTCCTCCTCCTCCTCCTCCTCCTCCTCCTCCTCCTCCTCCTCCTCCTCCTCCTCCTCACTTTGGTTTAGTATCATTCAACGGCGTACCTCGAGGTCAGCCAAGAAACATCATCTGGATCAATAGGGATGTGACTGGATACAGAGGTCCTAATTACGTGAAACAGACGAATATTTCAACTCAAATTATCAACGGCAAAAAGATCACCATCAAAAAGTAAGAACAATGAACAAAGAATTTATCATAGATATTAAATCGTATGTAGGTGATCCCATAAGACAAGACACGAGACGTCACTTATATTTGTAAAACAACACGAGATCTTCGATAGAATTTTGGCGTATTACCTGCAAGATGTGCAGAAACGATAACGATTTGTATCTGTGATTGTTTCAGGGTTTTTAAAAATGGAAAGCTAACAGTAATATTGTACGAGGATAATGTCATGAAGTCGAAGTTAGTGAACGGCCTGCCACAACCAATGAAGTCCACTTAAATCATTTCTCTATCAAGAACGTTTGCTCGATCACCGCTTGGCAATTGACAAATTCCTACCCCTCGCGTCACGTTTGCGAGTAATATTTCTGCGCTCTACCGAGATGTGTTCTTGCTACCTATCAATCTGACATAAATATCAAAAAAATGAAAGACAAGAGAACATAATCGCCAGCGCGGCTAATTCAACAATTCAAAATATTCTTGTGTCTCTTATTTAGATCGTCTCTTCATCAATTTACTTCGTTTTATCTATATTATTTATTTTGTCGCTGAAATATTTTTAGGAAAATATTGTTTAAATGCAGTAGTAAGATACATATACGTATATATATATTTATTTATCACTTTAGAAAAGAAAAAGAGAGCAGTGAAATTTTGAGAAACAGCGATTACTCGATGAAATTCGATAACAGTGATTGGACCTCTAAGCTCGAGCCCGTTTAAAACAAAGAAAACAGGAAAACTTGTTTAATTTGGAAAAACTAACACTTAAACAAAACACAGCCGCGAAAAATGCTATTTGAGCTTTTGTTCCCGTTACCTCCTCTGTTTTATCAAGTCTGACGAGTCATCGACTAGTCGCCAGCTGACCGAATAAAGACGCACCATAATCCACTTCTCACTAAGAAGTATCTTCCTCATTTTAGTCTCTTCGTTTTATTCTTTTTTTTTCGAATTAAACGCATACATACATAAACATACATTATATACATATGTACGTGTATCATTTATGGAATTGATGTTGTAAATTATCAACGTAGCTTTTGGTATTGTCTAAATAATAGGAATTTAAAAAATGAAGAAAAACTCTTCGCGAATTAACATTGACTGATCACAAATGTTCGATTTGACCAATAAATAAAAGAAGATAACACAAGAATAAACTTCACTTAATCTCTGGACTCAAGCTACAACTACAGAACAGTCACCACATCTCTAGATTTGTTCCTCGCGATCGCGTCTCTCCGCGACTGGTCGAACAAACAGTCTCCTTATAGTGAATTCAGGCTGGCAATTTAACCAGCTACATCGCTGAGCACGTTACCCCCTAGGGGAGAATAAATCCCCTAGAGATTCTTCCATAGGATAATTTTCACTCCGTCCCTTATAAGATTTTATAGGATACTTTTGTAAGATAAGTTTAACAAGCTAAATCGTGACGCTTCTATCGATTTTACGAACGAAATACGCAACGGTTGATATTAAAAATAAAAATCCTAGCGATAATTGAACGACGAAGAAAGGAAACATTAGACTTGCGCGTGTGGAATGCTACATCGTAGTTTGGAGGGGAAGAAATGGTAGATTCTTCGTGTCTTTTCAATTTAGACGTTACTATCCTCTGTAATGTCTACTAATTTAATTTTTCATCTGATAATTTCTTCTTAATCTTTATACTGATAAAAAGAATCTACATTCGTAAAAAAATTCCTGTAATAATTTCTATTAATAAAATTCAATATTCGTAGTAATTGCTGCCAATAATCTTCCTGAATAGAATCTTAATAATAATAATTAATCAAAATAATTTTCATTAATAAAATTCCATACTTGCTGTAACTTTCAAAAATAGCTTCTGCTAATAAAATTCTATACTAATATAGCAATTACTACCAATGCTCTTCCTTAATAAAAGCCTAATAATAATAATCATGCTAATCTCTTCTAGTAATTCCCGTTACTAGAATTCTATACTTGCATTAATTTCTTAAACCAACTTCTCTTGATAAAATTCTCCTTCGCTTAATAATTATATCGCTCATTTTCCACTGCGTATCTCGTGCCGGAGTCGCAAGATCGATTCAAACTCTTCGAAGCTGCACTGTCGTTCGCTTCGAATTCCAACCGATTATTCAATTTGCCCGAAATCGATGCGATCTTCGTTCTAACAATTTTACGAGGCAAATTCTAACCTGATAAAATAAATGATTACGATGATCTTGCGTACGATCGTTTTCGTACGATTTAAAAACGAATTATTAAAATGTATTATTAAACTAATAACAAAGCTACTACAACATTCAATATAACTGTAGCTGCATATGAGTCATAGGACGATTCGAATCGAGGTTGACTCATGTTGTTGTTTTGCCTCGGAATATTAACACCGTTACGATATACGAAATGTAATAATTAACAAACTCCGGGCAAAACAATATGGCCGCTACGCGCAACCGTCAACCGAAGTCGAATTTAAGATCGTTAGAAGAGTATTGCCGATAGTTCTAAATACATTTGACTACACCAAATATTAACTCGTCTCATCACTATATACACCAACACGTTTAATCAACCTCCACATAACCGAGAAGTGATTTCAAATTTGACCCACGTTTCCATCTACTTCGCTTTCTTTTTTATTTTGAAAGAAATGCACTCCCACTATTTATTAGCTAAGCGAACGAAAATTCAAAACGAATGGAAATTCTCTACCATCACGTAGACCAAAAAAAAATATCAGCCTTTTTCGAACCTGTAGATTACAACGAGATTCTCATCTCAACACGAAGCTCATAGTTAGAGTTCGAACTGGGATATAAAGTGGCACGAGAAGAAGCAGCACGAACAGTCCGTAAAAATAGAGAACAGAAACAAGCGGTGAATCGGTATCGTTTATACGTATAATATTTCGTGGCACGTACGTCACGAGCGCGAGCTCGAGTTCGCGAACCCGTTCGTTACGTAACAGCTGCAGTCTGATAATAAATGTGAAATACAGGCGGGCAGAGTTACGAGCCGTTATTGCAGGGCCCGCAAAACGTCAGCCGAACTTTGAACCTGTTCAATGAAGCGCTTCACGTGAGAAACATTGAGACGACTGAAAATAACGTATAGGCAAACCATAACATGTAATATGATCGATATAGTATATCGATGCCGATAAGGGAAACACAGCTTCGTTATTTATTTGAACGCCAATTTCCAAGCGTCAAAGCGATCAAATTTCAGAGTGGCAGAATTTGAAGACCACAGGAAGAACGTAATTTGATTTTCGTCTATCCAAACGTACGACACGAGACATTCCAACTCACGCGCCAAGTAAGGTCGAAAATGCGACAAAATGAGCTTGTTATGTTCGCTTGTGATCTTCGAATTCTATTCTCCTTGAGTGAATCGTTGGATATTAAGAAACCATCTATGCTCGAGGAAATAACGAGCCGCGTTCGTTTTATCGAATTTATTAAATTGCCAATTACGAGAAGTTGAAATTATTGCGTTTAACGCATTTATACAACGGCTTTCTAATTTATTTTTCAAGTATTTAAATCGAGCATTTTTATTATTAAAAATAATTACTCAAAAACGTCAAAGATTAATTGTGCAAAACACAAGACGTGCGAGCTGGAGAGGAAACCTGGGACTGTCAGTGCAGACGGTATCCACACAAATAGATGCCGAGACGGTACAGGGATAATCGGCTGGAGAGCCAACCAGCTGGGACCGAGCTATATGCTGGTAGCTCCGCCTCCTTATGACCCCCGCTGGTAACGACGCGGCGCGATGCATGCATCGTATGGCGTCGGCTAAGCGAGCTGCCGCCCGAAAGGATATGTTTAACTTGTCCAATGAGCCGCAAGGTGAGGGCAGGGTTTTTCCGAGTCGCGCGCCGCCCATGTATGCGCGTTGTTGCCAAGACGGAGAGTGCTAGAGGGTAGACAAGAATGAAAACGAACGCATAGATGCGAAGCCAGTATACTTTACTTATAACCCTAAGTGAGTTAATTATGAAGAAATTTCACAGTTGATTTAAAAAAACGAAGCATTACGATAATTGCAGTAACCCCTAATAAATAATCTCTGATTTTGTCGTTTCCGTATGAGCGAGTTTGTAACGGCGATTTATGAGGAAAATGCCAACCAGACTTTTGTTACTCCTGCATTGTTCCTGCTGACCGTTAAGACAGGCAATCAGGTTCGTCATAAGGCTAAAATGTATCTGCGATCCTTTTAATTAACGACTCCCTTAATTAACTCGCGTGCCCACTTTTCGAGAGGAGGGGTTAATTGCACGGAATAAAACTCGAAAATATAATCCACCGGCGAATTTATTTACGTCGTGTGTCGTTGCCACGATCATCAGCCTTTTAGGAAACAAACCTCTGACAGAGTTATTACGCTGTTTCACAGCTCTTACAATATGAGAAATTTTAATTAATTAACTTCCCTGTTCTTCTTTATCTGTTGCGTATCTACGCGTTTAAAATGTCTATGCCATCGTAGGAAATATTTCGAATATTCGGGGCTCAAATAAAATTTCCACGGGTTGTCCCTCGAAAATATGATTTACGTTCGAGAATTTTGGGCCGAAAACGTAAACAAGCTCGCGCAGCCTTCGAGCCACTCGCACGACTTGTGTAGTACAATGACCCGTACTATGCCCGTAATATTTACGTTTGGTCCGATCATCTACTGCAGGCTATGCCTGTAATATTTACCTTTGGCCCGATCATCGATTACGTCACGAAGCAACTCGAGAAATTTTCCAAGAAATTTCTAGATTTCGTTAAATTATCGTAATACAACGTATGTCAAATCGTATATCAAATTAATATGAAAAATGACTACAGATTCCACCCGACAAATATCAACGTCTCTTAAATAACCGAAAAAACGCGTGAAAGAAAATTCCCAACTTCGCCGCTTGTTTCTAAAAAGAAGGTTGCAGCTGACATTCGTCGAATCGCGTCGCGAAAATTGCAGGAAGCGGTGAGACGGCGAGGAAAGATGTTATGGTTATGGTTATAAGGTATATTAACTCAAATCTATTTTTTACAAGTGCTAAAAATTAATATACACATCATTGGTATTGATATATGTACCCGATATTCATCAAAATTTCCTAAACGCTGCTGCTTGTATTAATATAATGCTAGTTCTTGTGTAAGTATAGAAGAAACTTGTTTATGTAATTCGTTTCTTACGGGCTACAGGGTCTGAGATTAAAGAAATTTTTCTGACCGTTTTGTTACAACTTTTGTTAAAACCACATCACGAGAATAAGATAATAATACAGATCGTAACCATTATATATCGGCATATACTATCAATTTGATTGTGCAATTAAATAACATAATATCAAAAATAACCAAATGTTGGGATACTTTTGAGCGATAGTGTATATGTGTAAAACAATATGGTTCTATAAATTCATTAACAATAAATCAAAAACAATGTTGTGTTACTTATTCTAATAAATAATCCAACCATTTAACTGTAAGATATTTGGAAAGCTCATGTAACAAGCATACAATATGGCGCGCGGAAGATACCAACCACGTTCCTCTATGAGATTAGTGCAAATGTTTCAAGACTTATATACGATTAACATTTCACGCAACGTTTTTATAAGATACGTTAATCCGTAAAAACGACCCGTCGCGGTAAATTTATACATAGGACAGAGTTAGAAAATACATAAGAACGATATTTCCTCTGAATATACGAAGGTAAAATGGTGTTAAACGCAAATTAATTGGTTGGAAAGAAGCGCCTTGAAGCGTACTAAAAGAGGTAGCTTACCCCGTTGAAATACTATGGAACGAAACCCTGTTGGGCAATGGACATTCTGCTGCAGCCTGGAATTCCTTTTGCTCCCGTATTCCTCTACTGTTTTGCGTGGTTTTTTTGCAACACTCGTGACATTTTCATTCAAACGAACACACAACGCATAAACGGAGAAAAACAAACGTTGAAAGTCGCGTCACGCGAATCACTGACGCTACACTCATACGTCGAAAACAGGAATGAAACCAACGCGGGTGCAACACAGGGCCCGTGAAATGTAAACTATCGAACTACGTATAATAGCACATGAAAGTATTTCTATTGTATTGTATATATATGTATGTATATTCATATGTATATATATATGTGTGTATATATATATTGATATGTATATATATAAGATTTATAAAATAAATGCTTGGTAAAATGTCTGTATTTTGATAAATAATTCCAATTAAAATAGAAAAATTTTTAATTGCGCTGCTTCGACCATACATATACATATACTTAATGTGACTTACTTTATATGAGAAAAATTCTATTTGTCAATTCCATATCGAAAGCTGATAATGTTAATACACAATGAAACGATAACCGAAAAATCCGAATATTCAAAACTTTTCACGATATATGATAAATAACATTATGAAATAAGTTAAATAATTGCCCCGTATTGCTTCCGACGTACGTTTGCGATTCTCGATGAGACTAAATATGGCAGCAGGAAATCAACCAATTATAGCTCTAGAAAAAAGTAAAGCGCAGAAAGAGATCGCGACGTCTAGCTTCCTGAGAATCTATTCTCGATCTCGATGTAAGCAGTAATCTTTCGATAATCGTTTTGCAAAATGGCGTGCCTTAAACGAAGCGTATAATAAAATTCGCATTTGAGAGACGCATAAGTAAACGATATCGAGGTATTTCTCGCGAGAAATTAACGTTTGGTTGCAAGATAACATGTCACGCATGTATTTTCGTCGAAAACTTTCCAGGGATGTGTATATGTACGTATCGAGTTACTTTGCTAAAGTTCGACGATAGACTGTGACTTTAAAACAGTGAGTGTGTAAGCCTGTGTTTGTTGTCCGAGAATTTAAAGAATATTTTGTTCATCCGTCATCTTTTGTTTACGTCGACTGCAATAGAGTGGTGTTTATGTTTTGTGGTAACTGGATGTCTCAAACAACAAACTCGAGATTTCAATGGATCTTCGGAAAGAAGTCGTAACCATTGGCCTTGGATGAGTTGTGATTTCATAACTTTTTAATTCATAATTGATAGCATAAGGTTATTGTAAAACCGATGAAAATATAGATAGAAACCAATTGCAATTGAATATCTGGCTTGTCATGCACTATTGAAATTTTGCAAGTCACTAAAGTTACCAGTATTAATATGTTCCCTTGCACAAGTTTGACGATAAAACAAATGAAATTTTACTAATTGCAAGTTATTTCATTATCCTATTTAACGAAAAATTATAAAATCATAAAATAGAATTCTATATAATCTGTAAATCGTAACTTGTCAATCTGCTAGTACATATATTGTAAATTGGCAGACTTTTGTGTGAGGGGTGCTAGATGTAACACTCATGCGACATTTAGAAAGATATTTAATTATAATCGTGAAAGGCTTTATTAAAATATTGAATTCTTATTATTGTTCCTTGCAACTTCGATTTTACGTACCATATTTAAAATGTACATAAGGTGTAAAGTATATTAACAAGTAACAGTCACAAAATTATTTCAAATAAGGATAATCATCCTAATATCTACATATCAATTGTGATCTGATAAACAAGAATTCAAAATACAGTTAAACTGTGTTCTACATATGATAATTTCTTTCGGATGAAATTTAAATATATGTACATATTGTGATATTGTATCTATAATAATAACATGACTAATACAAAGTTTCGTATTACATATACTATATTTTTTAATATATTCTGTATATCTCATTTTATGACAACAGACAAGCAAACTATATTCCTATTATAAGCTTGGCTCTAATTTCGCATCATTTCTCCTGAATATATCGTGAAGTTTCATCCCGTCAAAACTTTGCGTCAATCTTTTTTATCTTAACAGATTAAAGACAGTTGCAGAACGCCACGTTGTTTCGGGTTTTGTTTACATTTTCACCAAATAAAAAAAGTTTCGCAAAAAATGGTGGTTCTCGAGTGGCTACTATCGGCACGTCTGGTTACAATTTTCGTTTGCAATACTTCTGACGAATTATTATAACGTACTGGGTCGAGAGTAAACAGTCGGTCGTCCCTGAAATTTGAACTGTTGAGAACGAGGTAATAACAGGGCAACTGGTTTGTTCCTGTGTATATACGTTTCTGAATAGTTTTCTACTTTAAATGAAATTAACTGCTACCCGACGGAGTTTCGACGTAGCGATAAATACGCCATTGAAAAAAGCGACGAATGCGAATGGAAAATACGTAAAGATTTTTTTGACAAAATAAAGAATCATTTCGTCAGATTTCAAAAAGAGTTTGAGTAAATTCAATTTCTGCTATTTGCTATTTGACTTATGTTTATGACACTAAAAGTTATCTTTACAAGCAGCGAAGTGATTCAGTTTTATTCTTAGTTCGGTTACTTCCAATTTTTTCACTTTCACATTACGTATTACAATATTGATGTTAAAATATTATTATAGAAGCACATGTTAGGAATTTAATTTTTTGTTTGTCCTTCTCTCTCTTTTCCTTATTCTATTTTTGGATTTGTGGTGGATGATTTAAATAATGACGAGATGAGTTGATAATCGGTATTGTCAAATGTATTTAAAATTATTCTAAGTACAAAATTAATCGCGCAGGAGTTAAGGATGTTTTAAGGAATCCAGCGGTTGCCACTTATCGTTCACGCGCTGTTGCCGATACTGCGTACACTAACATCGTGGCGTCAAAAAGGGCGCGTTGCGATTCGCGAAAGGCGTTTTCGGTTTGCTCCGACCACTCGATTGGCCGCGAACAGCTCGTATGTATCTTTGCTCGCAGCTCCGCGTAGTTTGTTGCGCGGGTATACGCTTATATCGACACCGGTGTCTACGAGGAAAGAGATCCTTGATGCCCTGTCCGTCATGCCGGGTCCAGTTGCAAAGGGCCCGGCACTTCCTTGCGCGGTCTCGGAAGGCATCGTGATAATAACAGAGACCAGAGTTCTGCGGTCTGTCTTTCGAACTCGATCTGCGATGTCTCGACATGATCGCCGACGGCGACGAATGTCGAGGCTCAGCGCGGCGTTGCCGTTTGCCTTCCGTTCTTTCTGTTTCGATGGCGATAATTCGTTCTTTCTCTGGACATGATTCCTTTATCCGGTCGGCTATCCGCATTAAATTTTCCACTTTGGCATCTTCCAAAACCTCCAGGACGTACTGGACGTGAGCTGGTAGTTGATTTCTCGAAAGCGTGAGGATAGAATCGTCTGGCGAGGGGCTGGCGAGTTTTTTTAAGACTCGATAAAAATTTTTTTATTTGTCAGAATATTTATAATCAATTCTCGTTGAGAATTTTCAGTAACTTCATTTGGCGTGGTACAATGACATGGTTTATAATAATTTATATTGTTGATTCTAGTTGGATCTAATGATTCGATCTAAAGGGTATTTTCTATTTAGTCTTGATACTTGATATTGTCAAATGTATTTAAAAGTATTCTATGTTCTGAATACACAATTGGTCGTAATCGTCGCTCGGTCGACGAGCACATTTTGATATGTACGCAACGATGCCTTTGCCCACCCAAATTGATGTGCAACGCCGACACGATACACAGACACGCAACGGATCCGAACGCTCATTTGTAGATTTTTTTTGCCGTCACATCAAAGAAATGATACGCATGTATGCAGCGGTGATTCGCAACAATGATACACAACGGATTCGGTGATATGATAGGTTACTAGAAGAAATATACATATTTAGGATTAAGGTATAAAAAAATGGAGGTATGAAGGGACAAAAGATAGGATCACAAAGGTAGGTATGACGATGAGAAGTATGTGGGCATTGAGAAAAGAATTGGTTTGAAAGGAAGGATTTGACTAGTTTGCGTGATTGAAAACGAAATTAAACGAAGAATTAGTTTCAAGAGAAGGATTTGACTAGTTAAAGTAATTAAAAACGTAATTAGAAACGAAACGACCGTCAACGGGTTGTGTACCATTGCGTGCTTCCTATTCCATTGCTGAATTTTAGATTTTTGAACACGTAGTGGTCTAAACTATCGAAATAATAGATTGTCTCGTAAAGCGCCGAAATTTGCCGAAGTTGACCGATGTGCAGCCGACGGCACGAGGTCGTTAGATAAACAAATGCGTCGCATCTTAAGGAATGTTTACGTCTAAATATGTAAATCGACGTTGAGTTACATTATATTCGAATAGCTAAAGAGAGAAAAAATAAGAGTAAATGCGGGGTAAAGGACAGAGAAATACGAGGAGAAAATCAGGAAAATGTAACGGGGTGAGATTAATGAAAAAATACTTGAGAGAAAAGGATTTAAAAGAGGAAGAATAGAGTTTCGGTAAAGAAAGATTAGAGTATGTACAAAGAATACCATAGTAAAACAATGATGGAAAATATATGCAATAAAAAGGTGCAGGTCAGTATCATATTGAAAACAAGACATTATTACAATCAAAGATAAAGGCAATTTAATAAAATATAAGGCTCAAGGTATAATAGTAGGTATAAATATATATAGTTTTGAAGGTTACTAGAGTATTTGACAGCAAGGACAAGCGAAAGTAACCAAAAGCTTATTATTAGAGCAAGATGAGGCAATCCAGAAAGCAATAACATACGGGTTAGAGGAGCTCATTAATTATTAATACAGCTGATTGGCTAACTCATACGAATTTAAATTATTATATTCGTCCTCAATATATCTTGTTTGTTTGTTTCATATGTACGTTCTTCGCCCTTTAAGCGAAGTTTTTGTAATCGGTGTCTCTTTTGATTTGATTCTAGTAGACTACAATTTTTCAACAGTTCTATTTTCATTGCCACGGCTTCTTTTACAGTTATGTTGTAATATATGTTCTATCTGGAGGAACAAAAACGTGAGGATTTTCGTGGATAATTTATGACATACGTATTTGAAGACAAAAGACTATTTTTGAATGAGGGCAGCAGAACATCAATAATTTGTATGACCTCCACCTAACACAAATAACATATCGACGTATTCATGAAATTATGGCATTTTGAACGTTTCCTTATTTTAAGATACTGGACTTTAAAATAACGCTTCAGATTCTTTTTCCAATATTCATAAAACGTATTCTCAACATAAAAGAAAAGAAGATTTGCAAATGATATAAAAGAATTGTTACATTAGTGAAATAAATTGAATAATAATATTATTAACAACAAATTAGCAGATAACTGAGGAAAAGCAGTACTTCCCAGACTGATAGTTGTTACCTTCAGCATTAACGTATGTGTATATATCTATATATATATATATAAAAATGAGAAAAATTTCCAAAAATTTACTATCATAAAAAGCATACTATTCCAAATGTTGTAATTACATTTAATAGCAGTAACATACATAGTTTTTAGTACAAAATTTATTTGTATAGAATAATCAAAAAATTGCAACAATTAGTCCTATAGAAATTAAAAATTCTTTATTACTAATTTTATTACGTTTTGATGATAGTACAGGACAAGAATTTTGGAATCTGAAATCTTCTTTGTTGGTTTCATACATCTGGTTTCCTACTGTTGGTGAGTGATTTTTAGACTTTTTAGATTTGTAGATTTTCATCACTTGCTCTGAATCCTTTAATAACGTATCATAAACCGGAAATTTCAAAGAATTAGTTAATAACAATTTACCAACCGAACGGTATAACTTGGGGCACTTCCCTATCGGATACTGTCCTCCTCCACCTTTCCCTAGATAAGAACATACAGGCAGGGAGATGGCGATCAGTACAAAACACGCTGATTGTTAACTTAAACTGGCAAAAAATTAACCATGACGTGTCAAATGAGAACTCGGTGAGCAAAGAGAAGCAAGTAGAGGGGAATGTTTCTGAGGATTGCTACACGACTCGACAACACCTTTTTCTCTTTTTTTTATTTGTTTATTATTACAAGATTACATATTTGTATTTTCCATAATAAACGCTGAATTCTGGTTGTGAAGTGGTTCAGGCAAAAGTACCGATACGCGACGGTACGACATAGCCATGCAATATTACATTTTTTTTTTCTTTCTTTTTTTTAAAGATTACTTTTGTAACTTAAATTTAAGCCACTGTTGCGCTGTGCTTATGTACGATATTTCCATTTCTGTCCTGAAAGCCTGGTCGCAAAAACAGGACATGCTCGACAATATCGGTCCACTAAAGTTGGACAACTCAATCGCGAAATTTTCCTTTCACACTGAGCAATTGTCCGGGCTTCTCGGGATCGAGTTGACTTAGTAGTAGGATGAGCCTTTTGACGCCTCGACTCAAAACACTCATTGCCGTTGCTGGATGATGCCGTCGGCGCCTGGAGGGACCTTGATGACTCGACCCAAAGGCCATTGCATTGAGGGCACATTATCCTCTCTGATGATGAAGATCGTGCCTTCTTTGATGCCGTGGTTGTCCTTGCTCCATTTATTGTGATTGATCAACTCATTGAAATATTCCCGATGCCAGCGATTCTGGAAGTGCTGTTTTAGTTGCTAAACGCGTTGCTATCTGAGGAGCCGGTTGAATGCACTGTCCCTGAAATCTCGCTCTCGCAGGCTCATTAATGAATCGCCAATGAGGAAGTGACCAGGAGTGAGGACCAGGAGGTCATTCGGATCAGTTTGGAACTAGCGGTCTTGAATCAAGGATGGATACCATTTCAATGATGAGTACTTTATTCCGGGTGATTTTGTCAGTTTTCCTGTTGTGAAGTTCATACTAGAGCAGTGCTTGACAATGGATTGATTGTTGTTTATCGTTCAAAACGCTGATCTGTATACTGTAAACGCTGTATGAGTGTCATTGGAATTGTCGATTGTCCACGTCACTGTTTACGTGTTCGTCGATGTTGGAGAATGATCCCCCGACTTGTGTTTCGTTGTAGATCTCCGATGATCAATCGGAGATGAGGAGGATGTCGAGGAGACTTTCGGGGATCGATTGCTCGACGAAAAGATTTGGGTGGATGTAACGGAATGATAATTTGAGTGGCGTTTTTCCTTATGCAACATCGTGTTATGCCATTCTCCACATACAAGACATGATCCGGCGTAACAATCTGCCGCAGAGTGCCCCTCTCTCAGGCAATTGATGCATAAGGATGCCGCTTCGACGTCTTTAAGGCGCTCGTTAACGGATTTAGACTTGAAACTATCGCATTTCCAAATCTTGTGCGATTTTCCGCAGATGGGACATATCCGTTTCGTCCTTTTGACCGTAGAATCGGCCTTTGCCACATCCGAGCTGCGTACCAGTTTCTTAAGGAAGCTCAGTAGATGAGTATACTGAGGCACTTTTTTGTTAGGTAACGTGAATTGCCACTGTTGCATGATTTTTGCTGGTAATTTCGAACCGATGAGACTGATAATTATGCCGTTAAGAGTGACTGACTTTCCTAAATTATCCAATGATTGGAGATTTTCTTCGACCGTGCTAATTAAGTGGCTCAATGCCGTTGGAGATGCTTCATTCATTTTTCGAAAATTAATAATCGCGAGGCTGTGACGTAAAGCGGCGTTTCGTGAACAATCGAACCTCTCCGTGGAAGAGGCCGTATCGTCGGTGCTACTTTCGTTGATAACATAGTCGTCGTTATCTGTTGTCAAGGAGAGACTGTTATCGGGCGAATATTTTGCAGAAAATTCGCTGCCTGTGGATATCAAAGGGGTTGATGATTGCTTGCCTTCTATGAGATTCACTAATCGAGCTGCCACGGATAGGTAATATACCAATGCTTCGCGCTCCAGAGTATTATTTTCTTCGTCAAGGTCGTATAAATCTTCCTGGGCGAATCGGAATTGTTTCCACTCGTTCTCGAGTTGGTCTTGATATATTATTAAATCACTAATGTCACACTTGTCGGACTGGTGATAATCGTCAATTTCTTTCATTATGAGCTTGATGTTGTCGAAATGCTGGTCGCGTATTTCTCGCAGGTAGTCGATCTTTGATGAGGCCGCCATGCTTTTGACGGCTGTTGGTATTGTGCAAGGAATAGGAATTGGCGAAACACTTTAAAGAGTTTACCTTGTTGCGAGATTTCGTCGTTGTTGAAACTTGCTATCTTGAAAACTGCACGTGTATCTGACTCGAAGGGACAAAAATGTTCGACCGATCGCGTAGAAGCACTCTAACGATATGGTTAAATTGACGATAACACTTGGTTAACAAATTAAAATATGCACTTTATTTTAACAATCTCTCCTCGTACAACATAAGTTTTAGTGACGATAGTTAAAATGCCGACTGATGGGCAATAAATTGAGATACTATCTGTTCGAGAAACCTAAAGCAACTAAACTCCTGTGACGATGATGTCGCGGAACAAGACTAGTTATAGGTGTGTCTAAGGCCACCGAATAAGCGGATTCGTTAAGCATAGTTTTCGTTAGGGAATTGAGGGCAACGGTTATCGTTGCCAATTGGCTAGGAAAAAAGGTGAATTGGTAGGGAAGGGTGTCACCTGCCTCCCAAAGAAGATCGCTAGTGGAAGGCATCATACATGGGAGAAACTGAATTATTTAATTTGTACTTTACTATTCGTCCAGCTGGACATTTGGTCAATTTTTCTAACTTAATTGCTAAATAACATGTGGATGGCTACCACCAGCGGGATATCATCTTCGAGTTTGACTATTTTATTTCTTTAGTGAGGTCACTGAGATGTTTTCTTTTTAGTCTTCTTTCTATGAGAGACTTTCCCGCAGTGGACAATAAATCTAAGGAAGACTTCGATTAAAAAAATACCTGTTTGATTTGAAGAATCTTAATTATAAAAGTACTAAGATTTATGACGAGTTCTTAAGATTATTGAGGGTATCCAACAAAGATGTTGACTTCTGGCGGTCATCTTATCCGACGGATAGAGTCTGTTTTGTGTAGAAGGCCACGGGACGTAACACCTATAATCTCGCAGAAAATTAACAATTTGTCGTGGTATGATGTGGAGGTAATTACGTCAATAAGGTTGTGCTTGATGTTTAATTTTCTTCTTGTTCAGTTATATTTTTTATATCCCATAATGATATGCTTGAAAGTTATAGATACATTACATGTTTCACATAGCCTGGTAGAGGGGAGGCATTATAAAGAAGATGTGAATGTGACAGTTTGGTGTGTCCAGATTTAATTCAAGTTATTGCCAGTTGCTATTTCCTATTAAATTTAGAGTTTGTTATAAGATGATAAATGTTACCAACTGATTTACAAAGTAACCTGCTGTATAATTTTTTCATGTTCAATTCTAAGAATGTCTCCACAAATATTCAATGTATTTATTAGTGTCCTGAAAAGTGTGGTATAGGGACTGTTCATTCATACAAAGCATGGATGTAATTTTCGCTTAAAAAATCGACAGGATTTATAGATATACCTGTGTGAAAATACTCGCGCTATTGTTATTATCCTCCCACACTTGACTAATTTGTCATATAATTCGTGAATTACTATGTACATTGCCATGCTTTGTATCTTAGATTTCTAAAATAATGGAGAAAGAATTTGAGAAAATGATCAATTCAGAGTGAAAGGAACTAGCAATATAATTTTTTTTTATTATTTAATTTGTACTTTACAATTTATCCAGCTGGACATTTGGTAAATTTTTCTAGCTTTATTGCTAAATAATAAAAGGTGGATGAGTTAAAGCTTTGAGTTTGTCTATTTTATTTCTTTAGTCAGGTGGGGTGTTTTCTTTTTAGTCTTCTTTCTGTGAGAGTTTCTATGAGATGTATCTTTCTGTGTACCTGCTGATATTTCTTCTTTGACCATTGATATCTTTAAGTCTTTACATCTATCCTCGTTTCTGACATACCATGGGGCGTTAACTATTGTTTTTAGTATCTTCGATTGTAGCGACTCTAGTTTATTTATGTGCCTCATTGCTGCTGGCCTCCATAATGGTATTCAGTACGTCCAAATTTGTTTTGTTATCGTTTTGTATATTTTTAATTTATTTCCTATGCTAAGTTTAGAACTTCGACTAGTTAGCCAGTACATCTGTCTTCTTTTTAGCCATATTTTGTCTATAATTGATTTAGTATGTTGCTCCTATGTAAGTTGTATGCTAAGTGGAGTACTCGGTATTTAACTTGCCTTGTTTGTATTATGTGAGTACCGTTCAATTGGATATTTTCAATTTTCTTTCTCTATTGTTGGTTTTAGGCCGTCGTATAGTTGACTGGATAGTTGACTGGACATTCCATGGCCTTGAGACTGTAATTAATAAATACATACATATATATATATGCATATATAAAAGATTCACGTATGAGATGGCACATTGTGCACTTTTACATTATTATAACAATGATAAACGTTCTGCAACATTATATTTTGTTATTATTAAACACAACATGCTTAGTCTATGGAAATGTTAATATTACTTGACGTAAATTAAATTTTATAAAATGTGAATATGAATAACTTCAAGCGAACCGTTTATTGAATTATTCTAGAATATAGAATAGAAATAGAATAGAAATAGAATTCTAGAATATAGAATTATATATTGTGTCAATTTATTATTCATGGTATTATAGCATCTTATAGTTATTGTATACTTAATGTTGATTCGCAATTTGTACTATTCAAGATCATGAGGAACACGGTATTTGGCTATCACGCTTAATTAGTGAATCTATCGATGTAACGCCATTTCCAATGTTGATGTTAAATATGTGATATGTGATATCTTGTAAATCTCAACATTTTGAACAACTTCTTCCTAAGCATATAACCGGCGGTTGGTTTTAGTTTACAAGTTATATGAAAAACTATCCCGCGACTTAGTTTTTAAGCTGAGTTGAAGTGATTAAGCAAACAAATGCTGACCTTGCGAGGTGGCGTGTTAAGACTTGGCAATTGCCGTGGTAAGACGTGCCTTGTTTTGCTCTGTGTATTCTACTGTTACCAACCTGGTTCTCTCGGACTGTTTTACATTCTTGTGAATAAGTGTCCTGTTGAACTCTATTACACCTATAAAGATTACTGTATAAGCGCTATACAGATTGTGATAGTGATAGTGACAAACCTGTGACTTGTGTATCTTGTGGAATTAGTTTCTATTCAGGCTCTTTATGCTTGATGAGATCTGGCCATTCTTAGTCCACTGACACACTCATAAACTGCTTTGATTCAACTTCAACGTTCTCAGATTTGCACGGATCGGATGACAATTCTTTATCATCATCATTCGATCGTCTACGGGCCTCTCCTCATGCTGCTTTATCCGAGATTAATACTAAACTTGATCTCTCCACCAAAAGAATGAATCAAGGAAGTCAAAGACTCAGTGGACGCAAAATTAAATGATATTTCCATTTGCGTTTACTGAACTGTTCCAAGAGTTCCGATATTGGAATTTAAATTATTGTCAGCTTCGTCCTTCGTGGAGACATGTAAATACGAAAAAATATATATGAAAATTCAAAAGAGAAAAAGGCTCAACAAGTTCAACCTTCTTCTATTTAACATTAACGAACCTGTTTGCCTATGCCTGATGCGGATCTGAAGGTGGTGGAAGTTTTCAAAGTGGGATTGGTAAGTCCTTCTTTCATAGCCTCACATGGCCAATTCTGTTAATATTACCAAGTACGTATATATGCATAAGTATCTATGTAAATAGATTCATATATATATATATATATATATATATATATATATATATATATATATTTGTTTATTTATTTATTGTTATATATTTGTTATAATTATCTATTATTATTGTTTTTATCATTCTATATGTACGTATAATGGTAATGGAATTAACATGAAAGAAAGATATTTAAAATGTCCTCTTTTCATATCAATAACAATCATGGCTACTTGTTTGTAAGTTTGTAGTCCATCTAGCTGAAAGTAAACTACCATGATTAAATTAACTGAGAAAAATAACAATATAAGAAACTAGGGAAAGATTCCCAAATTTTCTTCTATGACAAAATTATAAACAAATATATTTTCATAAAAAGAATCTACCTGATTTTGTAAAACTACATATTTATAAATCAAAACATTATTACGATTTAGGATAAAAATAAAATCACTATAATGCAACATAAAAACATGTGTAAGAATTACTGAAATCTTCTTTATCGATATATGCCTCACGTGAATTATTAAACTCTTTGATTTTTCTGTAAACAGCGAGATGAAAAATAAAAGTTATAAACATGTGGTCGATAAACTTACTTGAACTTCATGATTTTGAAATTATTTAGTTTACTAGTAAAAGTAAAGCTTTGTTCACTCGTTTATTTCTTTACTTGTATGTGTCTTACCTCTTAAGCATCCGAGAAATATTTGCGCGATACATATCGTGACTCCATCTAGCACGCAATTGCCTATCAAACGTCTCCCCTCTCTATCGGCACATATGCATTTACACATGACTGTTGTTTAGTTCTCACTAATATTTCTTTAATAAATACTTTATCAAATAGCCACCGTTTGTGAATAAAAGACGCTAAAATTAGTATCAACTTCCCAAGTTGGTATGACATTCGCATTGGGCTACGAAAGTCCATAAGGTAATTTGTCTATTCTCATATTTCGTCCGTGATAATATAGTAGTATTGTAGGTTGCAGATTCAAGATCATACTGCACTACAAATCCTAACGAATAAATCAAAGTGGTATGGTAACAACCGATTTGTAAAACACAACTTCCGACATTAATCTCTTAGGAATTATGCGCCATCTTATATTACGACGTGCTACTATAATAACTCTCTACTGACTTATACACTCACTGTTTGAACTAAATAATCATTTTCATTTGTCTTGCTTCATACTTCTTTTACCCTCACAACGTTCTATAACAGTGTTAACAATATACAGACAGAATATATAATCTTCGTTTTTGATACGCCAGTGTCAAGTATCAATTGTTGCTTCTCGTTAATATAAATATACCATTATCGAATATACCATTCACCGAAGGATAACACTAAATACAAAATTCTAACTTATCGATCGCAGTGTTTTATGGTCGTCACTTTGTAAACCTCAACTCCCGACATTAAGCGTCTTACCCACTTCAGGAAGTAGATTTCCTCTTTGACTTACCAGTGGTACAAAATTTTGCAACTAGATAGTTGTTCCCAGACTAGTGCTGTACCACGCGGCTAAGTGGTGAGCTTAACTAACATTAGCATATACAAGGACCTACAAAATTAGGGATCTGCTCCGCGATAATAACAATATAATACAATACTATAAGATAAGATAAGAACAATATAATATTAATGATAAGTTTCTTCCCCACTGTAATTCTAATCTAATCTTTCGCTTTTATACATCATCCGAATTTTGTGTTGAACATAACTTTATAATTTATAATTTTAAATAATTATACATAATATTTGCTATACTTCATAAAATGTTTAAAAAAATATTGTAAAGGGGAGTGATTTATAAATTTGTTAAATTTCTTAATTTTTAATTTTTATTATTATGCAAAATTCTCGTTAAGCTTTGTGTGGTGGAATAGGTTCTTTTCTAATAATATGACGTTGATCGATAAAAATAGCGGTTTATTGTGTACTATCATTTTGAACAGCATTCATCAGTACAGTTATAATGTTATTCATTATTGTACGTACACTGAATAGTATATAAATATCGATTTATACCAATAATTTTAAAAGACTAATTTATATGAATCAATCTTTATAAACATTTAATATCATTAACATAAGATTTGGCACATTGAACATTTACCTAATATGATTTTTCTAAACAAATAGTGAGACCTTTCATGCTTGTGTAAGTATAATTATCTATTTTGTTCCATATTTTGTAATGCTTTATATTTCATACTTTATAATAATGTGCTATTAATAATTTAAATATATTTGATTCCTCAAATCTAGATTTTAATAATATAAACAAAATAGAAAGAATAATTATTGCATTATATAACACAAAAGTTTTGAGCTAATATATCACATATCAAAATTCATATATAAATTATTTTCTCTCTATCCATTCTCTTTCTCTTCCACGCACGCACGCGACGCACGACGCACGCACGCAAAACACACACACATACACACATTATTTTCATTGAGATAATCGAGTCACATATTCTTGATTAATAATTTCAATATTTCATGACAATTAATGTTATTAAGAATATAAAAATATGTTAATATAATATTGTTATAATTTCATAGTATGGTTGTACTATCAAGTAATACCTGTTATTACTTACAAGAACCTTGGTTATAAAAATTATTTAATTCAAGAAAACTTAACATTTTTGCAAAAGCTTGCAAAGAACTTTTTTAAAATAAAATACTAAGTAAGAAAATAATAAGTAATAATAAGTAAATAATAAGTAACAAAATTTACCAGTCTCTTATCTCATAAGTAGTTTGTTACATTGTTATATGACACTTACATAAGCGTAAAATGGCCTCCTATTCTAGACACGATTGTATATCACATGTAGGATCACAACACTGTTACGATTTGCATTTGCAGATAGATTGATTATATATCAGTTACAAAGAGTTTTTGTTAAACATTCAATAGTAGGGCACTTTAAACTTGAATTGTTATTACTATTAATTATCAATTGGTGCAATAGATGTAGAATAAAATCTTCTTATTTATGAGTGATTTGTCTACTAATACGATATTTTTTTATATACAAATATCAGGTATTTCTTTTAGGAAACAGTAGCTCTTTTCTAAAGATTCATTATTCCATTAAATTGTAAAATATTTTGCTTCCGATTAAAATAAAAGGAACTAAAAACATTATCAAAATAATGTATTTAAAAACTAATCTAATCTGAAAAATAGAAACATTTTTCGATCAAGATATATTCTTTAGAAGAATATTTCCTGTGTAAAATTTCTCTTTAGAAATGTAGTATATGTACTTTTATATATAAGTATTAGAACACACATTTATGTTTGAGAGAACATACTGATCTATTGCTATATTCATTTAAAGGATATTTTAACTGTCTTTTATCTCTTTTTGCTTTTTCTATCAATTACATTTAAATTTATACTATATTTTTGTGATTATTTGTTCTTTTCTTCTTCATTATAATATTATGAACAAATAAGATTTCCTTATTTGAATTCTGAATAATTGTAAAACTGTAAATATATTTCTATAAGATTTAGAATATAAACTCAGATAAAATATAATGTTTTAAAAATATCCATTTTGGCATCTCAATTCTATAATTCTCAACTTAACAATATATTGCTTTATATATAAGGATTATTACCTCTTTTCACATGTATGTTATAATTAGGATAACTGCCTAAATATTGATGTCGTGGGCTTACTGATGGTTGTTTTGTAATACTCGCCATTGCGCAACCCATGATTAGTTCCAAACCTCTGCACAAAGTTTGATATATAAACCAGGGCCATGGTCTGGGATATTGTGTGATGATTAGTTGTATACCATGTTTTGTAGTCTCGGCTAGGAGACCTATATTAAACAAAAAATTTGTAGTTTTTTACAAAAATGTTCCTTTTCTCAAAAATCAAATTTGTTATTTAGCATTTAATACATTTATGTTAGTAATCTTATATTTTATATTAAATTACCGTATGGCCCAAAAATACGTGCTACGTCTGTAATGCATAAAATGATTCCTAAAACCGCAGTTGCATATGTTACATTTAATACTTTTCGAATTTGCGATCTCCTAACTGCCGCTGTATTTTCTTCCAACATATGTAAAGGCGTATCGGATTTAGTCCTATTGACATACGCAATATGATTTAATATTGAATGAAGCGTAAAATCGCTATTCTGAAAAAAAGTATTCAACCTTGTAAAATGATATAACAAAAGTTAATTTTAGAGACAAACATTAAATTAAAATAAAAATACCCCAACTTTTCCGTCGACTTTAGTATTTTCGGGAAGCAAATTAGTTTCGACCGTTATATCTTCAACATCTTCTTTCTCTTTTTCATTTTTCCAAGATAAATTTTTCTTTCGTAATTTTCCATCATCATCTTTATCTTTACTTTTTTCTGTCATTAGAGCTGCTTTTTCACTACAATCGGGTTGATCCGAATCAGATTCAGATTTTTCTTGTATCTCTATTTTTTCAGGAACTATGCTACGACCGTGAGTTGGACTTCTACTCAAGCTTCTAATAGTAATATCACTACTTCGACGATTTAAATCCAGTGGCTTGACGTGAACAAATTCCGAATTACGTCGAAAGGAAATATCTGAATTTCTACGTATCTCAGTTCGGGGAGTAAAACCGCTAACATCAGAATTACGTCTTGAACCTAAAATATAAATGAAGTATAATTGAAATAAAAGTTTATTTATACTAAGATTGATAACCTATATGTGTGCATATGTGTTATTGTTAGGTTTTATCTACCTGTAGGACTTAGGTCCACGACTTTTGGCAATTTATGAAGATCGGTCGGAGGTAACATTCGCCTAGGTGTTCTGTTCCCAAAATCGCTATTCCTTTTTAATTTAGCAGCAAATTGAGAACTTCTATTCTTTTCATGTGAAAAATCAGAACATCGTCTTAAATCCCTAATATTTCCTAAAGGTGTCACATTTTCAGAATATCTTCGAGACATCTTGTCCGGAGATCGTCTTCTATCAATCTCAGGCGAATGTTTAGGACTAAAGTCAGAATTGCGTCGACATTCCGATGTGAAACCATCCTCTTCATTTATAAATCTAACACTACACTCTGAATTTCTACGAGAGGATCTAGACGCATCACTGTTTCGTCTACTAGTTACTGAACTTCTACGGCTTGGACTAGATACTGTTATTATAGGTAAATTTGTTGCTGATGGCGTAGGTGTTGGGGGTCTAACATATACTTCTGGTACAGTCGACTTGGGAATTGTTCTGTCATCTTGGGATGACATACTTTTACAAGGTGATTTGTCACATTCTTTTTGAACCTGTTCCTCTTTTTCTGTTATTTTCATAGGTTGATCTATGGTATTAAAGTAAAAGAAGTTTAAAAATATATTGCTTCTATACCTATACTTTTTCATCTCTCATTTACCTTTAGGATTTTTGTCCAAATCATTTGTAAGGGTTGCAGGTTCTGTTATTTCAGCATCTTTAATTTTGGGATTGAGCAAAGTAGGTACTAAGGCAGTGGCAACAGATGATGCCAAGTTATTATAAGGAGCTAACATTGCCAATTGCATAATACCTAAAACAACACTTAATATGAAATATTTAAATAGTTGTTTAATACCTATATTATCAATATTAGGTACTGAAAAAAGTTCGTGTGAATTCCTAGAACAAAATACAAATATTCCGAGTCTTTTATAACATAATTTTATTTAACAATATAATCATCATTTATCATTTTTGCGCATTTCTTCGTTGTAAAAACTTCGATTTCTATTTGCAAAAAATGAACTAATTACTGATTTGACTATGGCATCATTTTTAAAATTACTATTTGCAAATTTAACATTGATCAAAATAGTTGATAGAGGAGACAGATCTGGCTTGTAAGGAGGATGCGGTAGAAACTTCTATCCATTCCTTATTTTTTGGTGAGTTGAAGGAAGAACGAGGTCATGTGTTATCGTGTACATCTTTCCTGTTTCCGAATATTGAATGAATTTTTTTGAATTGTATACCAACTACATAGATCAAACTTTTTGCTGATACTAACTTTATGCATTGTATTATACAAATTATTGACCGAAATTTGATATCAATTCATTGGTAGCCGAAAAAACTACACAAACCTTTTCGAGTATCTAATAATAACATTACACCTTATAATATAATATAATATCTATTATAATATATATATTACAATAGATATATTACCCATATTATTAATACTTATTAGTTAATTATATAAAGTCTTATTTTTTACCATAATTTTAAATAAACTGAAGTTAGCTTATAGAAACAAACCTTTTTGATGTGTATTAGAATTGTCTCTCATTAACATACTACTTGGCACAGATTGCAGTAAATGAATTATCTTATATCCTGCATGTAGAAATGTTAAGTACAATAAAATACTCCAGATAAGGAACACTGTTTGGACCACATACTTTACTATATAACAATTATGGGAGGTAAGAGCAACGTCACTAGCAATTACAAAAAAAAAGTGTCCTGTTATGATTAAACTGAGACAAGATTCTTTTTGAATCTTCTCTGGTCCAAATTTAAGCTGGAAATATATTTTACTATATATTAAATCAGTTTCGTTTAATGTTCAATTTTTTCTAGAACACTAAACTTACCTGAGTTAATTGCAGAAAAGCCAGTTGTATGAGACTGAAGGCAGATGTTACACATGGAAATCCAACATCCCAAATAATGGAACCAATAATTTTGGGCATAATATTTTTAAAATTATATGGATCTATGAAAAGGCATGCTGCTCTTGATGCTCCAAGTATACATAAAAACATATTAATTGTGGACATAAAAGGCCGGCTTGATATAAGAGACCTAAAAGAAAATACAATATTTTTCAATACTTTTGTAGTTCTGTATATCTGGAATAAGATATAATTTCATACCTTAAGTGTAGAATAGATAAAAATGTGTAAAATGCAAGTACAAAGAAGAGGCAGGCAAAACCATATGTATGTAAAAGAAAAATCCATTTTAGCTCTTGATGTATTGATGTGATTGATGGAGTAATGATTAGTAATTTGTCTAAAATTGAAGGTGTTGACAAGTTTGAGACACAATTTTGCCCAGGTATTGGTGTTGATAATGATATATTTATACCTATAGATAAAGTAGAAGTGATTAAATAATTATAAAATATAAGTTGAGGGATAAAAGATAATTATAAAATTGATCCTTTTTTTCTTATTATGTCTCAATGTTTAATTACATCTGTTATGGAGAATTACTTTCACATATATGTATTTTTTTACATAATGTGAAAAAATTAATACCAGTAATAAAAAAAAACAAAGGGAAAAAATATCAAAATATAAGAAACCACTGACCACGGGTCCAATTAGTCAGCTTATCCATAATCTTTGGATTGAAATTCACAGCACATCACTAACTTTTTTCTGATACTTAAATCCTGTTAACACACAATCGAATTTTTTTTTATTCGAACGAGCAACTTATTGCAACAACGGATTTTGAAATGTGACTGCAGCAACAGGCTTTGCTTATAGTGTAGTCCGATTAGCACCCCTTCTCCAATTCGCGGATACCTACAGTCTCATCCGTTTCTCTCACCCTCTTGCTAGAAATATTGATTTTGCACAAAGGATGATTGGAGGGAGAATTCAGACTATCCTGAGCTTTACGCTTGTCCATTGTTCTTTAGAATATAAATAGAACATTACTAAATTTATCAAATTAATTCCGTTTTATTATTTATTATTATCTCTTGTTGCAATCATGCATATAGCATTTCGATATTTAAAAACTTTGCATTTTTCAATTATAAATTGTCCTAAAATGAAAAATCGTCCTTTTCCTTCTTAAAAACTTCTTTGACTTAAGTTGATCGGAAATTCTATAAAATAAAAATTTGATCCTTGCTTTTAGGATATCTTAAAACTTTCACAATTGTTTATTATTAACAATTGTAATTATGATATCAATTTTTGATTTTTATATACATTTTCCTATATCAGACATATCTAATATAACGATACATCGTTAATGAAAATTTATTCGAATCTAATATTACAAATTATCCATAGTAAAGAGTTTATACTATTGTACATAATGGACAATGATGCAAGCTAACTGTATATGTATTTAGATTCAAATGTCCTACGCTTGATTAAACGAATCTTTCCAATTATTCCTATTATAAAATGCTTATGAAATATATTAACAAACGCGTGACAAACGGGTACATCGTAAATTTATTATTTTGTATACATATAAATACATACATTGAAATATTATAATATCTGATGCAGACCATTCATTAATGTTTAGAAGTATTGATTTGAAACAAATTTACCGAAGGTATTAGTAACTATTATGAAAGAATTTTAGCTTAAATTTTTGTAGTAATATAAAAAGACTTAGTAACATAAAGTTAATGATTAAATTAAGAAACAGTATTAAGCATTAAACAATTCTTTATTACATTACATTTACATTGTATTTTCTATAACTGAATTTATTTCTTAGATATTTTACTACACTTTATAAGCTTATTTACTTTAATAATAAATTGTTAGAAATAGTAAAACGATAAATACATTTTCTGTCTGTATACATATGGTAATGGATTATGATGAAAAGTATGTTATGACTTTATGTATGTAATAATATGCTATAGAAGTTAATGAAGTTGACATGCTCTAACTGCAATTAATTGCAAAAGAATAAATAGAGGGCTCAAAATTTCTGAATATTCTAAAGGACTTTGTCCTGATAGCTTTCTACACAGGAGATATTTAAAAACAAATATTAGGATCAACAATATGAGACTCCATAATCCTCTTAAAACAGCAGCTTTGACCATTCCTTCCATATGCATTCTTATGAAAATAATTGCACAAAAATAAGCATTCAGACCATCAGCAACAAAAAGTGGTGAGAATACTATCCACCATCCTGTATTGCCCAGGAAATAATTTTCGTCCAATCTAAGAGCTAGTAACACTGAGAAAATTGTTAATGAAACTAAATTTATCCACATTTCAAAAATAGTCAGTCCTAACCAATGTTCCAATTCATTTAAAGTAAATATCATTTTAAAGCAATTAAAAATATCTAATTATAGTATCTAATAATAATTAAATATCTAATTACTAATTTGATTTTATATTTTCATTTATTGTATTATCAGTTGTCTTTTGTTACTTATTGTAAATTGTTTTTATTAAAGAATCTTGAGTATTTTTTAGAAAGTTATATTTTATTCTTGATATTTAAGGGTACGCAGCGAAAATTTTCGAAACACTCGAATATGTACTGCTGAGTTTTTTCGATTAATTATTTCATAATCTGCGTTATCATTGACAGGTTCAAAATCATCTGAAATAAATAAAAAATTATTTTAATATAATATGTAATATTATGAATATGGTTTGTATCTTTTATATGTAATATTTATATACCAATAAGAGATATCGTAGAAGTCTTGACTTCTAATTCTATGCTATCATAATGATTCTTCTTTAATTGTAGAGCCAAGCTACATGCTCTTTGTACGGCAGCACCAAGACCATGAATAATCACTTCGGAGGTACCATTATTTAAGTGTTTTTCACATCTTTTTAATTGAGCCTTATATTATGGAAATATAGAAAAAACAATTAAAATTAAAGAAAATGTAATTGTAAGAATATCTTACAATTATTATTTCACTGATGATTTACATAACTGTATAAGAAACTATATGAACTTGTATTTAATATAAAACTCCAGATGTATAAATTCAATAAATGGAAGAAATTTTATAATTGCATATTTATATGTTTTGGTCAGTAGATAACGTAATAAGAAATTTCATGATAAAATCTATAGGAATGAGACTTTATTCTCGTACTTATTAACAATTAACAATTAACAGTGTTAAAAGTAAAGGTTATACGTTCATGCTAAAAATTACCTTAAAGTTTGTACTATTAGTAATATATATATCGTTATTCTTCCGTTTCTTCTTTGTATCAAAAGGTTGTCTCTTCTTAATAATATAATCAGAAGATAGTAATTTTTTACGTTTCACTGTTGGATTATTTCCCTTTCTTGGAAAGTTCACTTTTACCTTGGGACGTTCGTGTATATCGGCCATTCTGACAAATACTACACGCGACTTTCTGTTGATTTTTTATTTGTAACAGAAGAATTCGATTAATAAAAATCTTTCTTTGATTAAATAAGAAAAGACTATTAAATTGACTATGTAAGCATTCAGAGGTAATTTTACTTATTGGATCAGTTATGAGAAAGAATTATAACCTCGAAAAGCAACGGCATCGATTGATGGGCGTTTTGAGTACGATTTAGTGCATCGTACCGGAAAGAGGTGATAATCTTTAACCTAACGTGAAATACGAGATTTGTACACTATGAAGGAACCAGAAGTGGACCCGAAAAATATTATAAAAAGCAGAGAACTCCTTTACAGGCTTATGATCAGGTTACGTATTTCTGCTTTTGCACATATATAAATTATTTTTTAGTCATCTGAAGTAGTGAAAGTAATAGTTTTCTTAAATTACTAAAATTACTTTATTAAACTTATTTGCGACTTGCAAGTACTTCAATATAATCCTTTTTAAATAAATTGAAATTTATTAATAATGTATAATAAATATTTTAGCCAATTGTTCTATGATGGACACCAGACATTGGCAGTACAGCTGTCAAATATAATTCAAGCAGAACCTCCATGCCCTCCATCCGATCGTTTACTTCATTTAATGTTGATTGGTCTAGCTCATGAACCTGATCGTTCTAAAAAGGACACGAGTAACTTATCTTCTTTCACATCGACTTTTGATAATACTTTGGGACCTGGTCTAGATTTAGAATTTGAAACAGAAGCTCAAACTCAAGCACCAGAACCTGCACAATATGAGACTGCCTATGTAACTTCCCACAAAGGAAATTGCAGAGCTGGAGCATTTTCTGCAGATGGTCAGTTAATAGCAACTGGATCAGTCGACGCATCAATTAAAATTTTAGACGTGGATAGAATGCTAGCTAAGTCTGCACCAGATGAAATGGCACCTGGTGATCAAACAGGTGGTCATCCAGTTATAAGGACATTGTATGATCATTTAGAAGAAGTGACATGTCTGGAATTTCACCCAAGAGAACCTATTCTTGTATCTGGGAGCAGAGACTTTTCTATTAAGCTGTTTGATTTCAGCAAAGCCAGTGTTAAAAAGGCATTCA
This sequence comes from Bombus terrestris, assembly GCF_910591885.1. Classification (NCBI taxonomy): domain Eukaryota; kingdom Metazoa; phylum Arthropoda; class Insecta; order Hymenoptera; family Apidae; genus Bombus; species Bombus terrestris. The sequence continues at coordinate 3,780,555 of NC_063286.1, forward strand.
GAACTATTACAGATGCAGATCAGATACGATGTTTATCTTTTCATCCTACTGGTGATTTTTTGGTTGTTGGAACCAATCATCCAGTAGTCAGGTTATACGACGTTAATACAGCACAGTGCTTTGTTTGTAGCATACCAAATCATCAACATACTGCTGGAATAACTAGTATTAAGTATTCTCCCGATGCAAAAACTTATGCATCGGCTGGTAAAGATGGAAGTATCAAATTATGGGACGGTGTATCAAACCGATGTATAAATACTTTTGTAAAAGCGCATGATGGCTATGAAGTATGTTCAGTGACTTTTACAAGAAATGGAAAGGTTTGTATTAAAAATGTATACTTGTTATGTAATAAATTTGTACATTAATACATAATCTTATAATTCTGAATTTCAGTATTTATTGTCATCAGGGAAAGATTCTTTGATAAAATTATGGGAACTGTCTACTAGCAGATGTCTAATAGCATATACAGGTGCTGGAACTACAGGTAAAATATCAAAACATTAAATATGTCCAAAGTATATACAAAAAAGTTAAATTAATTCTTTATTTGTTGTGTAAAATTATATTGTATATGTATTGTGATTAATTAATGGTTTTTAATAGGCAAGCAAGAACATAAAGCTCAAGCTATTTTTAATCACACTGAAGACTATGTAATGTTTCCCGATGAAGCGACGACATCATTATGTGCATGGAATTCTCGAAATGCATCTAGGAAACAATTACTATCATTAGGACATAATGGTCCAGTAAGATTGATTGTCCATTCTCCAACCGCTCCAGCATTCTTAACGTGCAGTGATGATTTTAGAGCAAGATTTTGGTTCAGAAGAATGCCCACTCATTAGATTGGAATTTAAAGAATCAATACCCATCTTGAACATAACAAATTTAAGTTTGGTAACATTTACTGTAGCTTTTAATATGATTAGCAGAATAATAATCATTGAAACGTTGAGAAAGAAGTATCGGACTGCGAATGATATCTAAAAAATTTTGTACAAACAATCTTAAATGACCAAATGATTACTTGCTATGCCCTGAAGCGACAAACGTTTATTCATTTAGCGTATGTTATACCTAATTTTATATCAAATGTACTTATTCATTTCATTTTACTTTATTGAAGTAAAAAAGACGATAATTTTCACCGATGTCAGTGTTACGAATGGATGAATTCACATAAATGACGCAATAGTTTATGCGTCTATTAAATTATCGATTATAAAAATTGAAAATTTTTTATTTTTCATGTTTACAAATAAGTAGTGCATCAAAAAGAAATGTATTACGTTATACGAACAAATGTATTCCGGTAAAATATTCGGAAGTATGCATATGAAATGCATGCTAGTAGTGAAGTGCATTTTGTATTTCCTTTCGCTTTTCGATAATAACGCCGGAAGTACAGTAACCAAGTATTTTCATCGTGTTAAAAAAAAAGTTGTATAATGGTTCTATCGATAAGATCGAAAAGAACATCAACAGATAAATTAACAGTTACGGATGATGAAGAATAACAAAGTAAAAGTTACATGAATGAATTTAAAATGTTCCATGCGTTATGCGTCGCTACGTGTCAAATTACTCGGTTAATCGCAAGGCGGCGCTCTGAACTCCCGCTCTGCGTTTGACGATGTATCACGTGACCCACGCTAACCGCCATCTTTGCTTATCGTATAAACAGTGCGACCGGGTTCAGCACGGATTCTTGTTGAGAAATTGTGGTTTTTCCAGTGTTTTTGAGTGATTCAGTTGCGAAGAAATGTCGGAGATCAAGGCGGAGAGCAAGAACGATAACAATATCGAGGATGTGTCAAAGGTAAGCAGAGGGAAGCACGAGAAATATCTTCATCAAGCCGAGTTTTCATGCTAAGGCGGCGTGTTGCGCCCCTGAAATACGAAGAGACGCTCGTTCTCTCGAAAATTCGATGGAATAGCTTGTGCTACGATAAAGAAATGTCGTTTGAAAAGTGATTACGTGAGACACGAAGCTATACAGCTAAAATGCACGGACGCTTTATACCGCGTAGCTACAGGCTCAGTGATTTTTCAAAGCTGCGCCGTTTGTCCTTCATTAGCAAAGATGGTGGATGTTTTTTATTTGTAACTCTCGTGACGAAGGGAGTCGCTGGTTAATGGCAATAAGCCTGTACAAAAAAAGGCGGGAAATAGATTTTGATTCTAAGACTGTCTGTCATACGGTTTTCTACGAAAACTCACTCTCTTTTAGGAACATTGTTCGAGACTACGACGCTAGAAATACATATCGACTTGGCAAAATGGCGGGAAACTTAAATAAACCTGCTATGTATTCTCATATAGTTCAACGGTTCTTGATAATCTTATCACGGGTGTAATTATTATCACGTTTATGCGTTTTTCTGTTAGTTCGACATAATCCTTAAATCGTTTACCATTTAATTTGTTTCTACTACTTTACATTAAGTTATGATTACAATTACGAGACGATGCATTTTTATATATTTCATCGAATCTTCTTAAAATGCAGCAATTATTTATTTTCAGGATCATTCAGCAGAAGAGAAACCAAGTCCAACGAAAAATAAACGAGGAGGCACGAAAAGACTCTCTACACTAGAAAGATTGGCTCAAGAAGGAGAGCGAGTCACAAAGGTGCGTTCTGTTTTTTTTTTTTTCTTCGTTTATACCTTTCTTTCTTTATTCTTTTCTGTTTATGTATTTTCCTTATTTTCTTAAAATTAGATTACACGGTGAGAATTAGGTTTGTCGAAAAATTTGTAAATGTTCCCAAAATTCAAAGAATCAAGATTTCATCCCTTTATTATTTCCCTCCATTTAGCCTGCCCGTAAATATTGTTTGCCTACGTGAGGAAAAGGGTGTTAAGAGTGGGGATACAAAGGGCTGGAGTAGGGGCAAGGGGAATTCTCTCAGGTGGGGGAGGGAGACAGAGGATTTCCCGCTAATACACGTTGTAACCGCCAATTATGAAGTCATTCATATTTTTCAGATTGAATAGCTGATTCTTTGTTGTTACTCTAATTATTGATATATATGTAGTATTATATCTTTTCACATTTCTGTGTTTAATCTCACTTTTACGTTATAGTTGTAGTAAGGATATGTACAAATAACATGAATTTTTATATTATTTCGCTAAAGTAAAAATTAATAGGCATAGACTAAATTACAAAAAGAAGTCATGTTATTGTTTAATTGCGCGGGTAGTAGAGTATACTATGCATTTTAATCGTATTTTAAAATTTTCATTATTGTTGTAAGAAGCTGATTTGTTGTAAGATGCTATTTGGATTATGCTGCATTTAGAGTTATGATTAATAGTGGGTGATCTCCTATTGCAGGATTTAAATGCATCTGTTGGAGAAGTTGAAGGGAGGAGGCGCACACGTAGTTCAGCACGAGGCCTAACCTCATCAACACCTGTGCCATCTCCACCTAAAAAAGAAAAGAGGGATACATCAACAAAAGGCACCGGTCGTGGACGCGGGCGTCCTAAACGACAAGAGAAAAATAATGACAATAATACAGACGAAGAAGCAGCTAACAATAAAAGCGAAAAGCATTCTGAGGAGGAATCTATGAAAATGGACGTGGATGAACACAAAGAGGAAACAGAAAAATTGGCGGATAACGAGGACAAGAGTGTTGCGAAAACTGAAAGTAAAGAGGCTTCTGATAAGGTGCTTGACTCTAATTTCAAGGAGGAAAAAGTTACAGAAGAATCGGAAAGCTTCGCAGAAGAAAGCAAGAGTTCTAGTGTCAGTGAAGAGAAAAAGGAGGAAGACATAAAGGATAGCTCGGATTCGAGTCAAGATGCAACAGACACAACAACAGAGGCACCACCTTCATCTTCATCAGAGTCTCAAAATCCTTCTAATGCTACTACTACAGAAGAAAATAAGGAATAACCTCCTTTCGTCTGTTTACCAACTTCATGTAAGCACTTTTTTTTACAATTGATTCTTTGACTCGTCATTAGCATTGGTTAGACTTTGGTTGAATAAAGTGGAAAGGAATGAGAATGTATGAGTGTTACAAAAAAAATGTATAACTATTTTCATGTATTTACACTCCTGAACTTTTATGGATGTGCAAATAACTGTAATTATTGCTAACGAATATAAAAATGTGCATTAATTATAAATATACAATTTCATAACTATATGTATTATCGTTGGTCATAACATATGAGACAGGAGATATATTGTCGTTCCATGCATTCTCAGTCTTTTCGATTAGTATAAGAGTACATAGTATAAAATTATTTAATAACACGAAGTATGAATGGTATAAAACTTGTATAGATTTTTATAAATTTTAATAATGTCAGTACATGATTAGAAAGCAAATTGAATCATAGAGAGCATTGTCAAAACGTAATTATAGCTTGTTTAAAAACAAAGAATTTGTTATAAAATATTGCTTTTACTGTAGCAGGTACCAGGGCGGCGCACACAATGGGGTTACAAATCCAGTCCCCTCGTCTATTTTAACAAATTGACACCTTCTTGCCGATCGTTATTCTAATCAGCGTACACGAGTATTATTTTCCTTTTTAATTCGCAGACGAAATATTGAGATATGTTTTTGATATACATTCATTGCCAGGATAATTATATGTTTAATTAATGTATTAAGTGGTATTGGGTGTACCATAGAGTAGTTGTACTAATGTACTTCTACTTCGATAAAGAGTAAAATTACTCGTGCACTGATTAGTTTACGATGCAAAAACAAGGTGTAGAGCGTACGTTGTTCATGTACAATGATAATATTATTGTAAAATATATTTAATATGGACTTATATAGACAAGTTGTTTTCAAATCAGAGCTGAGGCCGGAGTCTTTAAACACCAGTCTTCAATTCAGATCTGATATGGAAGTAGCTAAAATTAATTCGTACATAGTAAATTACTGTAATATCTTATCTTATATAAATAACGACTGAATGAAATGGAATATATGAGAATTATGGTGAAACGATTTCTCTTTTTTCATGGTATGCAGAAATAAAATTTCTGAGAAACGCGTCGTGACGTGATATCAATTCTCCTTCCTCGTACAGTGTTACTAATAACAACCGGTTTTTCGATTATTCATATTTTCAGTTTCTTTTGTATTTGGCAACTAACACTTTAATAGGATATGCTTTCTTCCTATCGTTCAAATTGAAAAAAGAAGAAAATGAAAAACGACAAAAATATTGTATAATAAATTTATGCATATGTATTTTTTATAATAGAATTTCGCTGCCCGTCGATGTTCTGTAATGAATGTAAATCTTTTTATTAAGCCGTTTTCTTTTCATTTAATGGTCCAATATTAAATATGTTGATATTATTGTGTATTTGAACGGTTGTGAATGTACAGATAGATTATATAATTCATTGAACTATATCTAATTAAAAGGTCTACAGGTTTTAACGAAATACAGAAATGGAATGATAAATCTAATAGTTGAACGTTCGAACATGTGTGCAATTAAAGAAGCAATTTGTTTTGATCGCGCTTACATATCTTTTAGATCACGCGAATGTAAAATAACTTTATCCTTCTCCTCTTCCTTAATATTTGTTGCAAAATTTTCGGATAAATTCTGAAATAATTGATCGAATTTATTTCTAACTCAAGCGTTATTCAGATAATTGACAGAGTTTGTAAACAAAGAAAGAAAAAGAAAAAAGGTAGAAAAGAAAATGGTTTTAGCTAAGTTGCTTGCTTCTGATAATTACTTGTACTGTAAGGGAAAATAGGATTTGCCATTCCATGTATTTTTTCTTTTTCTTGTAAGTAGCACGACGAGACAAAGCGTCGCTTTTCGCGAGAGATTAAAATCAAATGCGATACGCGTGTATATAGTTAAGGTTAAGCTTCGTGTGTGGCAATTGATCTTATCTTCGACGTGGTAGCGTGAAGGATTGGAACGACATGTGTCAGCGTGAACATCTGTTATAGAAAATATAGAAAGTATAGCTGAAACATATTTTTTACTAATTCAGTTAAACACTAATCTTTATGATACATATTACGTTATAAATTAGAACATTTAGTCCTTTTTACGAGAGAGAGAGAGTAAACGGTACATTTATTTTATCTATACATAAGTATGTAAATGATTAGCATTTATGAGAAAAAGTGTCTACGAGGTTCGATATTAGAATTTTTACAATACGTATGTGTATATATACATAAACATATACATACGCATATATATATTATATATATTTACTATTTTAGCTGTGTATTATTCTTGTTATAAATTAGAGAATTCTTATCAGCCTGAACCTTATACTTCAGCTCTTATAAAGAATAGCTAAAGGAAGTTCTTCTTCGGTTTGAGAAATTCAAGAGAATCATGTTTTTACATGAATAACTCGCGGTGAAAAATAGGTTATTGAAAACTTAAGTTTAACATTTGTCATTCTCGGTAGTCGACACCAATAGACGTTTTCATATTACTGTACATTTATTGTACTTTGATCATATTTGGATAATTCAATTCGCAACGATGTGTGCGAGTATGTATAAAATTTATCCGTTTGATACAATCTGTACTACAATTTGACGAACATTTAACAAATTTGCAATTCAAAAAGAAAAAAAAAAACATCAAAAATATATCTATCGAAATGTGATGTGTCAGATCTCGCAGATATCTAAGAGAAGCTAAGAGAAGACGAGAAATAATTAAAAAAGTCGTTATCAATAAATCTATTTGTGAACAGATATAAAATGAGATATAAAAATGAAATATGCTTTGCTTAATAGACGTGGTATACAAGTTACACGAACGATATGTTCGTTTTCGTCGTCGAGAAATTTATAGTGTCTCTATAAATGGAATTTAGAGATTTTCGTAAATTATGTTTAAGTTGAACAATCGTTTCAGAGCTGGAGCTGTAAATATTAATAGAAATCAGGATGAAAGACAATGATTTTGTACAATCAGTATATTAGTTCTGATAAAATTCGATATCTTTTTTAAAAGTATTTTACGAGAGTATAAATATTTCTCACGAACGTTAAATATTGCCTATAAAAACGGAGAAAAGATTATCATGACAAATAAACAAATTTTAAGCATACTCACGTTATCGTATCGTTCGATGTTGAATACAATTCTTGCTATCGTAATTATCAACAGTCAACAATGTCGATTCCACTATTTAATCGATTGCGTTTAGTTACCAGATGGCGAGATCGCAGCGCTTTACAAATACCGCGAATTTAAAAGCGAAAGGAAGAAAAATGCGTGCAGAACCAATAATTCGGATTATTCACAGAATTTGTTTAAAAAGAATAAACTCTAAAACAGATTGCAATAACGGAAAAGAAAAATTGAATATATCTTAAAACGAAACGAAGCAAAAAAAAAAAGAGGAAAGAGTTATCATGCTCGTTTTCGTTTAATAGTAAAAATTCTATTTATATCCAAACAAGAACTATAAAAACGTGATTGTTATCATCAGTTTGTTACTACAGAGAAATTTACACGAAGAACAATCTTTTAACTATTGTTATTTTTTAAATTAAGTTACAAAATCATCTATAAAGTTCTAAAAGAAGAGAATGGGTGTTTACGTAAACGGAGGAAATCTTTGGTTGCTTTGCTAACTCTTTATTGGTTGTGCTTATTTCCAAGTGTAATACGAATTTCGTGTTTAATCGGATTATTCATCGTTCGTACTCAATTTTTTTGATACATACATACATACAGTATTGACACAGCCTTTAAAACAGAATTACTTTTTAAAAATTAGACTTAAACGACTTGAATCTTTTTAAGAAGTTAAAAGAATTAGTTTATTAGAAGATAGGTTAAATTTTTTTTTCTAAACTGCAGTTGATTGGAAATGCGAAGAAAATAATAGAGGTCACTTTTTACTAACATTTTTATCTGGGCCTGTAACGAAAATGTAAGTAACATATTATGAAGGGTTATGCCAGCTATACATACACATGTTGAAAATTTCATCGAAATCGATTAATATAGAAATAGGCAATAGGCATCAAAAAATGAACAAAAATGTAGATTTATTTCAGATATAGGCGTAAAGTCGTAGAAAACTGCAATTTTCATTAGTTTTAACCGTTTGATTTCGATGACATTTTTAGCACATATATAATTAACATAAATCTATAAAGTATACTTTCTAAATTTTTAAACAAGTTGTAAAAAGTGACCTTTACTATTTTTTTTCGCGGTTCCGGCCAATTACAATTTTTTCAAAATTTTTTTATGCATCATCTAGTAAACTAGTCCTTTTACTTCTAGAAAAGATTCAAGTCGTTTGGTCTAATTTTTAGAAAGTTATTTTGTTTCAAAGAGTGTTTCAATGTTTTAATTCGTGACCGTATGTATACATATATAGGCGTTCAAATTAATGCGCTCGCCGTTATTCTAATGAAAATTCACTTCTTTCTTGTTCGACGTCCACGTTATCTTTGCGTCAAAATCAATTAACCTTTAGTTCGTGTAACATTGTTGATCTGCGCGTTTTTTGACGATCCACAGACCTAACTATACATATAACAGATATCTACTTAGGTTGGCCTTGACTTCGATGGACGAGCGCATGATTGTTAGGCCTCGTTTTCACCGAAGCAACAACGAACAACTTTCTGCTGTCTCTCGTTGCTACATTCCAAGACATTTCCAACAAACAGCAACTTATAGAAACATTCTATCCACACTGAAACATTATGCGATAACTTTTTCAGGAAACATGGAATAGCAATAAAAGGTTATTCAATTTGTTTCAGTGGAAACGAGGCCTTTCGCTCGCTATTACGAACAATCGTGGACCGATATTTTAATGTCTTTTCATTTCTTCTATATTTTCTCTACTTATGAGTCATCTTTGCTTCTTATTTGTGTGGTTTGTATATGGTATGATCTGTATTGGTAGATCTGTCGACTGATCTACCAATTTAAATTCTGTTTCAGCCTTTTGCCAGAAATGTGTTTTTCATTTCGTCCTTTTACTATATTCGCCATCGTTATTCGAAATACAAAAAAAGACTGATAGAAAGACGTCGATAAACGAGAAAGATAGTTGCAAAATCGTTCCGACATTCAAATGCTTTGAAATAGTCAAGAAATTATTCTATAGCAGATATGTACTTGTACGAATCTTGGAACAGGTGTACGGAATGGCAACGTTGTACAAAGAATCGAATAGGAGCGTTTGGCACGAGTCGCAGCGTGTCGCGTTGACGACAAGATAAAAAGAAACTGTTTACGAACGAACGAGCGAAAAGGGGTGCGGCTCGCTGCATCGGCCATCGCGCTGCTTCTCGATAATTAAATGTCAGATAGCTAGGCGAGACAGCGCGACATGACACGGTGTTTTCATCGGTCGGTCGTGGCACGTTTACATCGGTTATATAGTCTCCTTTTCTAATCATAAAGATATGTCCTTACAGAGGCTTTTAAAATATTTTACACTTTTGGTTTAAACTTCTGAACGCACGAGTCCTATGAAATTGCATAGTTGAGTCAAACGCGAGTGATTATCGACATGGCAATCAACACGACGGAGTTCTTCCGCGAGTTTGACATTTTCTCGTTGAATATTTTGTGGGAAATGGAGAAAATTAAGAGCAAAGGAAGTGACACAAATTTGGACGCGATAACACGACTTTCGTTAACGATAAGAGCGCGTAGTTAATGAAAGTTACAACGTTTGATTTAATCGATAACGCCACCGCGAATGAGAAGAACGATGCCATCCTCTGCGGACTTTTCACATAAAGTTGTTAATATTTGACCGAAAGTTGAGTCGTTGTTCGTTGGTTGGCAGGAGCACAAGATACAAGCGTACCAAGTATGTATATGCGTAATTAGAATCTTTAGCGATTACTATTTCACTGGTGATGGTGTTCGTGTTTACTCGCTGATCGGTACAGATCGGATACGTTCGTTGTAGATAAAACTTCGCTTTTCAGTGTTTACAGTTCACAAACAGATACGTATTAGATGCTTACCATCTCCGAGAATTTCCTGTTCTGTGTAATTCGCGCAATTATCGAGATAACGATAACGGATTGCGGCGAGCTCACGTAAATTAATTGTCCCTGCAATTAGAGCGGTGACAGCATTGATTTCGAGATGGAATAGGGAAACTGGACGAAGGGGGCAGTGGCGTGGTTGCAACGAAATCGGTAATTGGTTTAACAAACGGATCTTGTTTCTCGACTAGCCACGACTAGTCGACGAAGCGGTCGATTAACTAGGGAAATTGTTCACGAACCGATGTGCCTCGGCATTCCACAGTTTCTATTGGATTTCAAAATATTTATTTCCTCATAACTACATGCGTTTACATTTACAGAGTGCTGGTGGTTAGGTGTACTAACGCGATCGCATAGGTGATTACCAAGTGTTAATTACATCGCAGGGAAATGACAGCCGCAAAACCGTTGGGAACGCGTTCCCGAACGCGCTTCCGAATGCACCGCGCCTCCGCTCCTTTCATATTGGATCCATTCTTTTTCATCTTTCGTTCCTCTTTCGTTCCGATTTTCTCCGTAATGAGCAAATACTCGCATTACCGAAATGCCGCATGATTTACTCTCTATCCGTTGGCGCTAGTTGCTTCGTTGGTGGTTCTACGCGATTTACTCTTTCTTACGAAGGTCGAGAAAATAAAGTAGTTTCGTAAAATGGATCGAAAAATAAGGCAAAAAAAAGAGGCATTCGTGTATGCGACGAGAGACGATATGGCGGATATGTTAAGAGTTACTCGTACGTCTACTTCCAATTCGATCTGGTGAAATTGTGCGGAGTAGTGCGGAGCGATGCCGTTTACAGCGTGGCATTCGACGTGCACGGAATGCAAGGCTTGTGATATCAACAACGACGCAATACATTGACGCGACTATCTCGACATAATCTCTTTGCGTCCGGTGGTCGTCTTTGTGGCCACTGACGCGATAGACTCATGAAATTTGATCTTTCCAGTTTCGCTGGTTTGGAACGGCGCGCGATATTCGCTACCGCTTCCTGCCACGAAAAGCCTCTACTCAAGCGCGTTTGGCTCGCAGGCTTTGAACGCGGCCACCGGAAAGCGGAAAACGTAATTTAAAGTAAATTACGACTGTTCTCTCGCCGTTTCTTTTTCTTCACGTTCGAGATCGTTTCTCCTGAACTCTCTCCTTGTCCGTGCTTTTTTTCTCCTATAATCGAATAAATCTTTGACCCAAGAAAACAGCACAGCAGAGAATCGTCAAAGTTCACAGTGATATTTAGCTTTAAACGTTTGATATCTTTCCAATGTTTTCAACCGTTCTCGAGCAGCAAATGAAAATCGATTTTGTTCGAAATATGTCTCAGTTTCGTAAATGTAATAGAAGGAGAAGAATATCTCTCGAATCTATGTTGCTGCACTAGAGAATCATTTCGGAGAGAGCGAGAGATACGTTTAGATGAAAAATGTAATGGAAATCCTTTGTTTCGATGGCCCTTTACTTTCATCTTCGTTGGTGGCTTCGTCCGCAAATGTAGCCGAAAATTTGTGGATCTAGACCGGATCTGGTGCAGGTGCGAGCAGTTGCATGCTGCTGCTACTAGAATGCGCGATCTGTAAAAATAAACAGTGTTGCGATACGTTTGTTACATTTCGACGCTTAGTACGGTTCGTTCGCTGGATACGTTCGAATCGCGCGTGAAATCACTGTGAAAGATTAATATCGATTAACGACGATATAGCAGTGGCTGGATAAAATTCGTTTGATTCTGCGCTGCAATGTAATGTTATCGGTCAGATACCGAAACGAAATAAACACACGATGAAATCTATTTTTGAACATCGAATAATTCAAGTCGACAAGTTATGACGCCACAGTCCGAGGCTACTTGTTGGCGATTTCAGCTTGTTTAAATTCAAGTATTTTCCCTAGCAATTATCGTATCGAAATAATTCGGAAGCCAGCGGCAGAAATTTTAGGCCGATTTTATTAACACTTTTTTTAACGTTATTCTATTATTTTGGTGTTATATATAAACAAAGAAAATGACAGTTCTCTAAAATATAGGCGAAACAAAGCTCAACAGGAGCGTCCAACTATGTGACAAAGGATAGTTTCGTTGACTGAGATCATTAACGACGCCAAAATAACTTTTCTCAACTATGAACATCACGAAATAAATGTTCAGATAAGGTCGCTCTACTACATTATCTGCAAGACAAAGTCTATCAGTCACCTGAAGAAACGAGGCGCGCCACAAACCACGAAGGCTACGAAGAGCACGGCAAACTTTTTCTAGACTAGAAAAGAAGTTACTTTAAAGAATCAAATCGAAATCGTTTTGTCACTCGCACGGCAGACACCAACTAATAAAGCATATTCGTTACGAAAAACATTTTTACAAAGTTAAGAAAATGAGTCGGACAAATCTGTCGTTAACTGTCGGACTATAACTAAACACAGAACGAAATAAGCGGTTTTCAAAAATTAAGCACCTTTTGGGGAATAGAGAAAAGAAAAACAGAGAGGATAGAGATTTACCTGTTGTTTTGGTTGCTTGTACGACTTCTTGGTGTAGATTTTCAAAACTCTGCAGTTGCACGCGACGGATAGCGCTACAACTAGTCCCTGCCGTATCGATCGGTCGATGGATCATCCATGCAAAGAAAAGAAAGCAGAAATAGGATACACGTGTGATATTTAACGTTACCGATAGAGACTGCGAATCCCAAGCGAATGGGAAAAAGTTCAGGTGCTGTGTTCGAATTTACTCGATGGACAGACCGAACGCGAAGACAAATCGATCCTACTAGCAATTAGTGGTGACATATACTTACGTGTATCGCCCACGCTTTCCAGGAAAACGTTAAAACAGCTAAAAACCAAAAGTGGAATATCGTCCGGGAAGTCTGCTGAGAATAGAAGGACGAACGTTTCATTCGATATGTCTTTAAATCGTTCGTTCGAATAACTCTATTGTTCGTCTAAGCAGCAAATAGCTGAAAAGATTTGAATTCCGTCGGATCGCTCGATAAAGTTGGCAAGAGTTTCATTCGATGAACGAACGAACGTGCAATTCCAGTAGAATGTTAAATACGCGTACAATTTTTTAATCTGCGTGATAATTACCTTTTATCGTCAAAACTAATTCAAAAATATTCGAGTTACCGTGCAATATCAAAAACAATTCGTAGAAATCTATTTTTTCAACGACGTATTTGCGTTTCGCTTTCATTCCCTTGCTGCTACTGTCACGCGAAACTTGCAAATAAAAAATGTTGTTACCAGCCAGAGGCGATATTTGCTTCGCCATGAAAATTTTACGACTTTTCTTTCACGGGCTATGCTCTGACACCGAAAACACTAACTCCAATTGCAACTACAACTACATATCTCTTTTGCGCATGAGATCAAGTAGAGGCATCCGCTTCGTTTCGTATGAATAATTCGCTTTCGTATGGTACGGACGTTTCCGCGTTTACCGAGCGTTTGCCCTGAAGCTCATATACCCCGATTTTCAACCGTCCTTTGCTGATATTTCAAAGCATTCTCTCTGAGAAATTACCTTAAGTAAATGCGTTTCGAACTGTCTAATAATACACGTTTTCACTCTGTTGAAGCGCGTGAATCTTTGACGGAGGAATATCAACTATCGCACTTGCACAGAAATTATTAACAAACGTTCTCAAACTTTTTTAGCGCGCTACTATTTGATATTAATTCAAGATTGATTGAAATTTATTCGACATACGTATACGTATGTATTAAGTCGCTGAAGCTAATTGTAAAGCGGTCACTTACCGAATATCGATAAAACGCGTCGTAATGCGGCGCGAGGAAATTTTTACTTATAAGTCCATGCGAAAAGACAGTGGAAGGGCAAAAAGCGTAAGACAAAATGGCGCAACGTAGATAAGAAAAGAATAATCGAGGTGAAGGGAATTGAATATTCGATTAGGGAAAAGTATGTGCAAGAAAGGCAAGGGTCGTCTTCCATCGTTCTTCCATATGGAAAAGTCTCTACGTGGAAAACATTTGATACTCAGGCCGCATACGAAGAAAATGTCGTCGAATAACCGTTTAAGACCCGACTCGACCCGACTAGAGTCTCGAATGGCTATTGGTGGAAACTTCCAACGTGACTTCTGTCGAGAGAACTTCCGCTTGCTGTTTATCGCACGGTTACGCGCTTTTTTACCTTCCAATCGTTCGATCGGTTTTGTTCTATTCAAACTATATAAATCTCGATAATCGCAAAATCAGACTTGATCGTATAGAAAGGAAGAAACTTGGCAGCCAGAAACCAATAAGAAGATTGCTTTTCCAACAAAACTAATCGTAGGTCAAAGCCGCACGTTCTGTTTTATCGAATTCTAGTAGAAGACTGTAGCTGGAACTTTCCAGTTAGATATTCCAGTTAGATAGCAAGGTCGTAGATATATATCTTTCTGCAAGTTGTAGTATTTATTAGACAATTATTATTTTACCTGCAAAGAATGTCCAGTACAGAATACAGCCCAGAGAAAAGGGACTTTCCACACCCTGGACGCCACCCCGCACCCAGCTATGAGACCCACTATTAAACACACTTTTAAAAACAGAATAATTTGCAACGCTCTCCTTCTCTTCATCTTCTCGCGTTGCTTAATTTCCAGTTGCATGCTGCACGTGTATCTGCACAAAAGAAATTCGCTAAAATATTCTGTGATCGTTTCTGATCAAAACTGGAAACGAGCAGAATTTTATTCGAATAACAAATAATAAATAAATACAAGGAATAACATTTTATTCGCCACTAATGAACAAACATCCTAATAAATAAATATTTGTCCGAATGAGAATTTATTTGAACAAGAGATTATTTGTATAAGAATTTATCCGAATAAAAATTGAATTGGATAATATACTCAGATTAGAATTTATTCGAATAAAATTATATATTGTAATATAAATATTTATATATTATTTATTATTATTATTATTGTTTATATATTATTATAAATATTTATATATTATTACAAAATACTGAAGGTGAAATATATTTTCGAGCTTCGTTGTCCAATTGTTGTAGTATTGGCTCTTATAATTCATTTTTCTCAAATGTCATAATAGAATAATGTTCCATAGTTAACTAGTCATTTGGTAAATTAATAGTAAAAATTGTACTAGTACCTCCATCAAATTAAGTACACACAAACGATTATTCGTATTATTATTCGAATAATTTTGTAATCATATAGAAAACAATTTTGTTACTAATAACAAATAATTATTACCAAGATAAAATATTCGATTAATATAGAATTTGTTTGAATAATTATCGTAGACAAACATTTATTCGAGACAATGGCGAACGATGCTCAACTCTGGTTCGAACAAAATGGCCGCGAATGAGCGTTGTAAATTACGACGAGATTTCTCGTTGCTAAGGACGATACGTTTACACGTCACACACAGGTCTCTACGCTCTCTACGCTCGGAGAGGAGTGCCACATTTTTCGTGTCGATCCGTAGATCGATACGTATTGTACTAGTGCGAAGGATGCGCTGTTGGCCGTTGAAAGATTAATAGTAAATAAACTTGAGAGAAGACTGGATTTGCTCCACTGAATTATACATGGTAGCTAAATGGAAATCAGCCCGAACAAGCACTCGGGCGCGTCGTAACCAGTGAATACACCATACGTTTCTTTCTTACCGTCCACTTTTCAACACAATTTTTCCTAAACCGCAGATTTATTTCGAGACGACGCATATTTTTGGTGAAAAGCAGTGTACCTGGATACAATCGCAGCTTTGATTAGATAGTAGCCGGCGGAAAGAAGCAGAAGAGCCACTGGCAAGCCGTACGCATAAATCGTTGCCTTCGTTCCTAGAAACCTGTAACAGATTATATCGTGTTTGTAACGTCCAAATTATAATATGCAACGCGCCGAAGTAAGAACGCTCAAAATATAATATTGGAAGGCATCTGGCACCCAAATTTTAGTATTGCAACCTGTTTATCCAGAACCGTGTCACACACAGTAGACTACGTGCGACAATTCAATAGTTACGAAACGGAAAATCGAGTAAAATCACATTTCCATTGCTCTCTTTCAGTTGCCTTTCGGTAGCTGAAAATAGGAAACGATGGAACAATAGCAGAGAAGATACAATGAAAATACGATTGTTCAACCTGGAGAATTTCGTTCTTAAAATTTCGCGACGCTATGCGACGGAAGAGGGAATAGGAAAACGAGTTTTGAATATTTAGTCGAAAATCGGAACGAGATCAGGGACGAGATAAAACGATATCACATCGTTCCTATATCGTGACGTTTTTAATTCGTTTCAAAAGCATAGCTATCGCTTTATTCGGGAAATTAAATTTCAAAGAGTATTCGCGCAGGGTTCGACGTAGCAGGACAAACCGATAATTAACATGATGGAAAGTTTTGTTAAATCTAAAAAAGATTCTCTTGAACTTGTTAAAATAATGCATGAATTTTTAAGTTGGTAATAGCCGTAAAAGGCGTAAAATGTTTGCCACCGAAACGAGGTGTAAGATAGCCGACGTGAAATTTCAGTGAGCAAACCATGCCAAATTTTAGTTGGCCTCGATGATCATTTTATTTCGGAAAATGCTATTTGCACGTTCGACCGCCACTTCGGTATCGTTTCCGTGTCGATTTCTCCTCGTAAAACGGTAAATCGTAATTCCAGTATGGGGATGTGTAATAACTTTTACAAGTTTTATTTTACAACTTTTACAAGTATGAGCAGTCGTCGGGTCACGTCGCGCCAACTCGCCATTTTTGAAATCCCGTAACGCAACTTCTTGGAATTACGTGCGAATAGCGATAAACGTTCGAGGTTTCCGTTTTACACGAAAACATGGGTAGAAGATCGACGAAAGAAGGTAGGGGAAAGAGAAAGAAAAAAGTAAGATGGGGGAGAAGAAAATATACCAGCAATTGAAAGGTGTAAGATCCGCTATGTTCCAAATGACGGTCGCCTCACGTATCTGTAGGAAAGTGGCGATGGCCAGATCGAGCAATGGTGCACCCCAGGCGAACAGACTGTATTTCAAATAAGATGGTGGATCGTCGCGACGCGGGATCGAAGCAACGGTTGCGTAAAGATGATGACACATCGCAGCCAGCCAACAAACCACCGTCATCCGAAGATACTGCAAGCTCAACTCCAGAGAGATGCATAATTCCCAGTCCTGCGAACACCGAGATCTTATTTTCTTCTTCTCCATTTTCTTTTATTTTCGTTATTCTTACAATTAGTTTTGTGCAAAATCTATTAGGAAGAGGATCCAATTCGTTTAGCAGTCGGTTCGGGGTGATCGCGAGAAATAAATTGCAAAGCTGCTGGTTTATAATCCAATAGGCAGTGAACGTTTCCTGCGTAACACTTTAGTAAACTTGATTTACCACTTTTATCCTTATTTTTATGTTTGAGAATGCTAAAATGGGTGTTTGTTGCCAACCTTCCGGGCAGAGGCCGACTAGAAACATTTTACGTTGCCAAAAAGATTCGTGTTATAGCGGCAAGGCTGATGTTATGTTTGTTCGTAATTTATTATATAAAAAGTAATAAAATGACAATTTGCCAGCCTCTCATTGGGGCAACAGCTTGGTGGACGTAATAAAAGTGTCGATTGCTCGAGCGTGTCGGCCGTCGTCCAAGACGCCAACTTACTTGCTAAGCCCGTATATTATTATTATACGTTTTATTATTACAAGTTTGACTAATATTGTCCCAATAACACACTTGCAAGTTGTCACTTTATCACTTTTTATGTACCTAATACATTATAAACAAACGAAAAATCAGCTTTGCTGATATGACAAGAAGTTTCTTTCTTAACAAAATGTCAAAATCTCAAGCATCAAAATAATAATAATAATCGATGAACCATGCTTACTGAAATCAGACGACAAAATGTTCACTACGTCATTAAGGTGGTTTCTGTAGGACGTGTAGGGCGCGTAAAACACGTTTAATGACTTTGTTACAAGTCTCGACTCGCGACTTCTTCGAGCGACATTTTATTCACAATTCTCGTTTTCGACTCTTTACGTACGACTCTCGATTTCGATTGACCAATCTCGCTTCCCGGTCGCAACTCGACTGTTCTGTTGATCCGATTCGTTTCGTTTTTGTCGCCTCTCAGTATCTCCACTACACCGCGTTCGTCCCAACTATTCGTGGAAGGACCGTAGGGATATCGATGACTCATTAGGCCTGTCGACACTTCCGCTTCGTCGTGACCTTACTTATATTTCATCGGTCTCTCGACGATGGTATACTTCGACGGACGAAACCGTTGGAAAGTTCTTTGTTGCCGAGTGCCATTACAGATTATTAGGGCGCGGATGGAGAATCAGCCGAATATACGCGTATACTTTTCTGCAAAAATCCGACAGGATTAACTTCAATCAAAAACGTGACATTTTCGGAACGAGATTGCGTCTCCTCTTTCGGCGTGTCCATTTTCGGTCTCGGGGATCCTCCTAACGACTAGTTTTCGAGTTTTCCGTTTCCAACAGATTGGCCCGCTTCTGATTCGCAATAAATTACCAGCGGAATCTTATTTTTCGCGATCCTCCATTATCGACGGTGTGATCAACTGTCTTACAAGAGGCCGAAAAGGTTCGACATTCTCACGATGCGCCATTACATCGTCTACCTCCCTCGCGAAACATTCGTCGAAAGCATATCGTAAAATTAACTGGATCACTGGATATCCTCCATTCGGAGATCGGGACGATATTCTTTAGTAATTTTTATTGGAACGATCGGCACGATGTGACGTAGCTTGGCGCGGTGCGGCCTATCGATTGAAAGCAACCGCGCGGAGAGGATCGATCACGCGGAACCTCCGACATAGTACATAGTAGGTGGAAGCAAACAGGAATACCGAAGGAGACACGACTCACGGTATCGGTGGTTCATCTGTCTCAGATTAAACCAGCTGCTACGTTGCCGAGCTACCGTCGCTCGAATACCATTGGTTACAGTTATATACAACCTGTAATCGAATATATCGGAAATACCGAGATTGTCGTTGCTGTTAGCTGTATAACCAGCGGGCTAACATGTTTTCGTTTTCCCGCGGTAAAGAAGAAGATTCGGTGATTTGCGTTGAGGTTTTTATATATTTCGGAATAGAAAGAGCAAATGCATGCATGAATGTACTATAGAAATCCTTTATTCAGAAATGTTAGAAATTAGGATTTCCAGTGGTTTCTATCCTATGTGATAATGTATTGATAGATGGATTATTTAATGATGATTATTTAACGTGAACTTAATGCAGTAGTGTGATATCGTAACTCTCGATTAACGACTATTCACTCTTGACTCTCCGACGGCTAACTGAACACCAACTGCTGCGGTGCCGAAATATATTAACGGCCGTTAGGCCTATCCAAGTTTTCCGACCCTTTCGGCTTGTCGGCATTTGCGCTTTATCGTCGACATTGTCTGTACGTCTTTTCGCTCTTTTTGCGGTACTATAATAGTCGCTTTAATTATTATTATTAAACATTAGAGTTTTGTTAGAAGTGAGACCCACTTCAACAATTTATAAAAGAACACGAACAGAAAAAAAATAGCGAAGGCGATGATGGCGGAGGGGAAAGTTGATGGAGTTAGGTAGTTGTCGGATAGTACGGAGGAAAGTGGAAACTAAATTGGGTATTACGCATAGCGGCTACGTTATCACGGAAGGCTGGCAGTCGGCCGGATATCGAGTGTCAATATCCAAAGGATGTTGGCGCAATATCGGATGAACGGTTCTGAAACACGGCCACCCTATCTCGGACATGCCACGGCATTAATATTCCGAGCAAGTTATGATGCAACCATCTTCTTGTTTTCATCGTTGATAGGAATACTCGCGCTACGCGACACCAACTTGCGCCATTTTCTCCACCGAAATCACGTTCTCAATTCAATTCTGCATTGTTGAAGTTGACTGATAGGGGAACGAGTGGATGAATTTGTAATAGAAAAATATATTGAAATAAGTATAACTACAGGTATAGTGTATGAGATGAAAACCAAATAAACTGTTATCATTATTTGTTAATTTAATGTATGGTATTGTTGAGGTTAACTGGTAGAGGAACAAATGCATGAACTTGTAATAGAAGGATATATTGAAGTAAGTATAGATATAAGTATAAGTATAAGCATAGTATATGCTGATCCAGATCCTCACTCTTTCAGTGTTACAATACAATAGAAGAAGCTATGATAGGGAGCACGTTCATATATTTCTAGCAAAGGACATTACCAAAAAGTTAACCTTGTAGCTTTGGCTTAAGGAGAAAGAAACAGCAATAGGAATCTACTTATAGTCCTTTTGTTTCTAGACCTCAACAAACCCAAAACAAAATGTATATTCAGGGGCACAATAATATGCACCTCTCCTTATTTGGAATATCTTTTGTTTCACTAAATTCTATTCTCTTTGTAACGGGATATACAAAAGGAAAGCTGTAGAGTTTTTCTTGAAGTAATTACTTTAACATAAATTAAATTCACGTTGTTATCAGCTTGCAAGTTGGTTAAAGAATGTTTCATCGCCGATTTACAAGTGATTTGCGCATTTATTCAAAATATAATATCAAAAGGCAAAATGAGCAAATTTCAAATTCGAAAGTTCGACGAACACCATTGGCTTATCTCAACTATTTATTTGGCGATAACAATGATATTCGCAAAATACCAGTTGGCGATTGGCGGATAATACAGCGTGCAGGTTCTATTCTTATAACTCGAAATATTTTAAGGAAAGAACTGGAGCTTAAGGAAGACTACACGGGAGAAACAGAATCGTGCAAAGCGACGGGTGCTGAAATCAACGATAAAAGGAGGTGATGAGAAGTAAAGCTACTCTCCTCGGGTTCGCAAAATTCGACCAGAAAATACGCGTCAATTACAGTAATTAGCATTTTGTGTGGAGGAAACATTTCTGTTGCGCTCAGTCTGCCTGCATCGCGCAAATTCACCGCGAAAATCGTTTAAACAGATCCATTAAATTTTTTCGGCCACGTTGCTTTCGCCGTCCGACTGTAAATGAAAATTTCACCAACCCGACGAGCTTGTAAACCAACCATGCGACATTTCGAATTCTGACTTTGTAATTACACTAGCCGATAAATCGCATCGTTTCATATTTATATACGTATCGGTTCACCGACTAAAACTGTTCTTTTCACTAATGCAACGTTTATATATATAGAATTGGTAGATATTAATAAGCAATATATATATTATATATCAATATACTTAATTAATCTATATATATAATTAATCAATGTATATGAATACCAATGAATTATATATATATAATTGGTAAATAATAATAAGAAATATATATATTGATTAACAATAGATATATTATATATCAATATATTTTATTAATCTATATATATAACATATATAATTAGTCAATGAATACCAATGAATTATATATACATAATTGGTAGATAATAATAAGCAATATATATATATTGATGTAATTACACTAGCCGATAAATCGCATCGTTTCATATTTATATACGTATCGGTTCACCGACTAAAACTGTTCTTTTCACTAATGCAACGTTTATATATATAGAATTGGTAGATAATAATAAGCAATATATATATTGATTAACAATAGATATATTATATATCAATATATTTAATTAATCTATACATATATAACATATATAATTAGTCAATGAATATCAATGAATTATATATACATAATTGGTAGATAATAATATATATTGATTAACAATATGTATATTATATATCAATATATTTAATTAATCTATACATATATAACATATATAATTAATCAATGTATATGAATACTAATGAATTATATATATATAATTGGTAGTTAATAATAAGCAATATATATATTTATTCACAATAGATATATTATATATCAATATATTTAATTAATCTATACATATATAACATATATAATTAGTCAATGAATATCAATGAATTATATATACATAATTGGTAGATAATAATAAGCAATATATATATATTGATTAACAATATATGTATTATATATCAATATATCTAATTAATCAATGTATATGAATAGCAATGGTTAATCTCGAAATATGTATTTAACGAAAATTACGTTCAAAACAACGAGGATATTCATTTATTATCGAGAGTAGATACAGCGATGCAACTTAATAATTCATCGTAATTAATGCAGTCGGAACATGCAATTTTAGGTTGACTCGGTAATTTTCGTAATATTCATATACGTTACACATAAATACATTTTTAGCTGAAATTTTGATACCGTTCCTGTTTTCTCGAATCCTCTATAAATCTGTGCATAAAGGGTTATACAAAAGAAAACGGTTTTTCAGTTATACCGGAACGAATATATCTTAAAGATGCAACAGTCGATTGGAAGCGTTCGAAAGAGTAGATTCTTTTGAAGCATCGAACGAAAGCGAAGTAGAATAGCGTAAAGCCGAGAGAACTCGAACCTCTCGATATGTACGGTCGAGGTCTAAGCTCGGGATTATCCCTCGACTACGAGTATTAAGGAACAGGATCGGAAATTTGAATCGACATCGTGAATTTCAGATTTCAAATGAACGAATTTGAAGCCAAGATGTTCTTGTATCGAGAAAGTTCAAAGATAATGTTCCCTCTCCAACCTTCGATAAAAGACTTCACGCGGTCTTTCGACACCAAATTACAGGAAAATCGAGAATTGTCAATTTGAAATACGAATCGATTAAAACTAGTGAAAAGAAGACTCGATTGTTATATCGAAGCGATTACTAGTAATCGCCTTTGCCGTGGGGAAATATGATTGCCCTGAAGTTGGCTAATTTTCTTTCTTTCTCAATATTTTAGTACCTTTTCTACGTCTCTATCGATAATCTAATCGATAATGGTCTCGAATCGCAAACAATTTCAGACGAGAAGCTGAAATATCGAGCTTGTTAGTCTATCAAATTGTTTAATCGTTCTGTAAATTTGATGCGTCGCTATGGGGTAAATATAATCAAGTGTATCAAATGTGCACAAGTTAATTGCTTTGCTGCAGCTCCCATAATGTATAATATTTACTTGTATTAGTGTTTCGATCGATAACCGATGTTCAATCCAATTTTTAGTTGTTGTTACGTAATTACCATTTCAAGAGAGTAATAAAAGTGGTCTATAACGTAGTTTTACGATGCAAATCGATAATATCAGAATGTGAACGTGATACAGACCTGCGAAGATTTACGGAACATGATATACATAGTTATAACAAATTGAGAACACGATCTTAATTTGCAATTGCAATGATTAATAAAGTATAGCTATAGGCTATTACCATAGAACCATAAATTATAGGTTAAGATCGGATAAAGTATCAAAATCTATCAATTCTTATAATAAAACTCTTTATAGACACTATATATATTTTTATAAACATTGAATTACTATTTTTGTTTCATTGAAACAAAAAGATGAAATTTGGAATGCGAGAGGTAATGCGAAAGAATTAGAAAGATAGCCTATTAATATCAGTTGTAAAATCGAGACGCAGCGAGCGCTTCTTCTTGTTCTTATCTTTGGCTAAAGGGATCGACTTTTATCGACTTTTCCATAGTGCTCGATTAAGCTTGATTTTGGTTGCGTTTTCTTTTCGTGCATTCTCGCCAATATTTCTTGTTTTCCTACCGACTACTTTTTCTTATTATTATTATTATTATTATTATTATTATTATTATTATTATTATTATTATTATTATTATTATTATTATTATTATTATTATTATTATTATTTCTTATTATTTCTTATTATTATTTTAGTATCGTTCTACGTTTGTATATTCGATGATCGTTCTTCTTTATCGATCGTCTGGTAAATCTAAATTAAGCTACAATTAGATAACGTACAGTTGAGAGGACTTTGTTAACTGTACAAGTTCGGTCACGACGTGCTCACGGTTTCGACAAATAACGCAGTCCGTTGTAACCCTATCGACGCTATGGATCGTGACTGGAACTACTAACGGTTTACTCCTCTTAACGAGCACTGAATAATAGCGTGAGACGATGTATCTTCTTTTATATTACTTTATTAAAACAAATAGTTAAAATTACACTAGATTTGGACAATTTTACGTACTAGTTTGTGCACACGCAATGTGGAAATTGGGTCTAATGAGATAGCCTCTTTAGATCTTCCAAAGAATAGGAGTTGGAATGTATTTGAAAAAGAAATTTCTGATAAATGTGGAAGATGGAACACGCACATTAATACTGAGAGAAACGGCGATTGTATCGGCAAAGCGCCATCTAAGGAGTTTGAAAGTTGATGGTGAAAATTTAACTGTACGATTGCGACTACCACGACATCTATATATTTGATGGATTACGATACAAATCTGTCGTTCGTTTGCTTCGATGCGCGACAAACTTGGAAAGTAACTACATATTTGTTTCTACTTCTTACTTGAACTTCTTGATTCTATAAAAATTTTCAATATCTTTGCTACACGTCGGAGATAGAAGTTTGCCCGTTTCAAAACAAACGTGTTGAAAAGTTGCACGTAATATAAAACGTGTCTAGGAAAGATAAACGCAAGTTGTTCGGTGCAACGTTAACCTAAAAGCAGCGTTATCGGTACATGTAGGATCTGTCGGTTCAATCTTAAAAATCCGAATTACGTACCAATGAAAGCGTCGATTCAATTTTAATAAAAACAGTGCTTCTCTTTTTATTTTCTTTCCTTTCATGTCCATATATCTACGATCTTACGTTTTTCGATATAAGAAAATTCGGGTTTCGACTAAAACCAGTGGATAGGAAATTGTTGTCGAAAAAGTCTAGCGAACCGTATCATTGAATGTTAGAAAGCTATTAAAAGACGCATCAAAGCTTTAGATATAAAAAAAAGTTGTAATTCGATAAGAGTCAAAATTTGTTCATTCTTTGAGAAGCTCGGTTAGCTGCGATTTTTATCACACAATATATTTTGCAAATGGATGTCGTAGCTATGGTTAAAGATAAAATTCGATTTACGCCAAAAGATTCTGAGAAATTACGTAATTTAAATTTCAGCTGCTAGATATTTGGAAAAATGGAAAATCTTAGTTTTAACTTTTTAAAACTAAGCAACTGCGTATTTTGCAAACTTCTTATCCAGAACTAAATGGAGAATACAGCTCTATATATTCAAGCAACTTTTAAGCAAATATCGTTGATAAAACAAGGCAAATTTCACCTCAGTTCTACGTAAATAATGCATGCTTCCTGGACAAAGTTTTCTCTGCTGAACTGGGAGAACTTTATAGATTTATATTCCCGTTACCACGACTGCAGTTTTTGAAACTTTCTCGCGCATACGCTTTGCGATTTTTTCTTTCCCCTTGCTCCTTTTAAATCGTGGAATCGAAAATAATTCGTATCGAACTACGTGAGTCTAATTTCTAAATTGATCACTCGTATATCGCACGTTTAGCGCATATTTTCTCTTACAACGACGACTAATCGATTATTAATCCCTAAGTAAGAAATACATTCGTCGCTGATTCTCTTCGTTGGACCGTGCACTTATTGCGATGTGTGTAACTTCGTGTGGTACACTTGATCAGCCGAGTAGTAGTGTCACATGTATGAGTATGAATATGTGTGGTAGTACGTGCGTGCGCAGCGTCTCGTAAAACAGAAGAATGCAACTGTTCCGTTCGCATGGTGTTAAGGAAGATGGTGAGACAAAAGGAGTGCTGAGACGTATGCAATGTGTATCTACGAATATCTTGTAAATCACATATTAAATAAATCTGAAACTATTTTAAAATCATTTCTACATGTAATGTGAGTGTTCTTATATATTTATTTCGGCGACTAAGATCCACAATTCTCAACAGTACTAAAGTTAAATCTCGCTAGATTACAAGTGAAAGATAAAGGTTTTTAAAATCTTTTCGAAAACCGAACAAGTTACAAGGCAGAAAGAACATTCATGATTCAACGATGCACGAGTTCGATTTTCGCTACTTTCTTCAACTATGGGAAAACTTCGTAATTGAAAGAACCTCCACTGTAATTTTGAATCTCAAATGTTCTACCACAGTTCGCTTCAAACAGCGACTTTTGTGGACTTTGAGAAGTATACTGCATTGCAGGTATTGGTATCCTCCTCGCGGTTTCATTTTCAATCTTTCTTTGCGAAAACAACGAGAATTCGATCGGCGTTACTCTAACCTTACACATCCACGTTTCTTCCTTTCGACATTTATGGATTTTTATATAAATCACGAAAATCTTCTTACATATTTCGAACGCACCGACGCATAATCGATTGTAAGAACGTATCGTTTTCATCGCAAAGTATGTATTTTGCGACAATGGCTTGTTAGAATTTGGCTGCATCGTTATCGTAACGTAACTGCAAAATGTCGAACCGATGAATTATTTACTAACGATGAATGAAAAGTAACGTAAAATGTGTGTGTCTAAAAGTTATTAAAAAGAATAAGCTGCGCGAGAAAGAAAGTAGATAAATGCGGAAAGTCACTTACTTAAATATGGACGTCAATGAACATGGTTAATGTCATGGTGGTCGCGGCGAAAAATTACTGGGTACTGAAGTTTACGTAGTTGACGTAGAATAACTAACCTCCATCGATCGTCATAAACGCCTTATCTTTATGTCGATCCAGACGTCGATTTTCAGGCAATATATATCCATTGTAGGAGCTCGTAAAACGCAATTTTCTTAATATACATTTCGATATATCATATTCCAACTAAGGTCCCATCCGGTTTTATACGGAAATTATGTGGGAATTGAGAACGCGCGCGTGAAACGAGGGATACGACAGACAATCGACACACTTCACGCAATTAGGAAAATTGTACATTTCGATTGATTACAGGTACGTAATTACTGGTTCGATCTCCATCGATCTGCACTTCCTTTAAAGATCGATAATAGAAATCGATAAGACGTAACGCTGTATCTCTTACTACTCATACTATGGCTGCTACTATGTGCAGTGTTTTCCAATAGTTGGATGCGTGCACACAGTAAGAAAATTTTCGGTGTGTACAATCAAAGAGAAGAGAAATGTTAGAAATCTTAGAAATCATATTGAAAGAATTGATAAATTCGTTTATTCAGCCCGTGATAGTTGTTTCTCTCGAATGAAACGTGGTTAATCTCCTTTAACTATGGTTAAATACCTTCGTTTGCGTTTTATACCGACCGAGTTCGTTATTCGAAGTAAGGATGAAAGAATAATTGAAGTTTTTATCTGCTCTCTTTGCAATTTAAGGGTGGAGCCCGAAAGGATTATGCTGTTTGCAACATCCATGAAAAAAGTACACGAAAAACCACGCGCGCAATTAAATTTTTATAATCACTTTCCGTCGCGACCTTTATCTTTCCATAAGACAAAAAGTAGTTGATTCGCGTCATCCAGCTAACTTCATTTCGAACACTGCGCTAGTTTTCATCCACGTCGATTTGTACGTTCGAGTAATTAAACGACATGACCCGAGCGAATTAGCTGGAAATATCTCTATGCGGTATTCTAGCTTATACTTTGTACTAACCTTGTATACTAACCTTGTACTTTGACTTACTTAGTTAATCGTCGTCTCGATGCAGGAAAAAGAACGCAAAAGTGATTTTGGTATTTTTTCATAGCCCAGGAAGTTTGCAACATTTACGACAATACTTTCTAACAACTTTGTGTGAAATAGCTGCAACTCGATTTTGACGTTCGTTCCTTTTCGGCGAATAATTACGATATTGCTCGAAAGTTGTCGTTCGGAAACGTGATTTGAAACACAGGTAAATCCGCTTTGCTTGCTTCGGATTAAATTCAACGAATTTCGTTTGCATTAGCTTCCAGTTAGATTCGGCTCAACTTTGACCTGAATCGCGATTGGATCTGGGCTCGTTTCCCGTGTCCATATCCGAAAGAATGGGCATTTTCCAGAGACGTGACGCCGTGTAAAATCTGAAGCGGAAGCTAACCTTTACGGACGGGACCTCTCGATGAGCGAGCGTCGCTGTGAACGAGAGATATCGGCGCGCGCAGTTGAGAAAATATGCACGTTGAACGATTGCGTTATTCGTTGTTAAAAGCTTGTATTTTCTTCAATATTTAGTTCATCATCACTGTCACTATCACTAGAAGTATTGAAACATCTGAGTAGTATCCTTGTTGAACGTAGTTCGTTTGCACTGTCTGAAGCACTGTTGTCGTGTTCTATCTTGTCAGGTTCAAAATAATATCCGTCATCACTACTATCACTATCGAACATGTTCTTTCTGGAATTTTTTGGCAGCCGTGTATAAAGTATTACAAAAAATATATAAAATATATAAAAAGCCCGCTGATTCGTTTGGTAGTGCCATTGAAAGATTGAAATTTGTTTTGAGCCGGCCATCACCCTGCATCGCGAATTTACGGTAAACGGAAGATAAGATTTCTAAAGATCTGTAATTTTCTTTCATCAAAAACATAATACTGTTTAGTTTACTATACCCATGCGTAAATACGCAGAAGATTATTGCTCAGAAAATAGACATACGCTAGCCACTTCACAATAACTGACCGGAATTGTAAACAGATTCGGACGGCTATTTGCCGACACTCGTCTGCAAAGAGCTAAAGCATCGTCGGTGGAGAACATCTAATACGTGGATAATGTTGAGATTTTTATATATTTCGGAATAGAAAGAGCAAACGCGTGGATGAATGTATTATAGAAATTCTTTATTCGGAAATGTTAGAAATTAGGATTCCCAATGGTTTCTATATTCTATATGATAATGTATTGATAGATGGATTCATTACAGTGGATTAAACAGAAAACGATGATAATTTAACGTGAACTTAATGCAGTAGTGTGATATCACAACTCTCGATTAACGACTCCTCACTCTTGGCTCTCCGACGGCTAACTGAACATCGACTGCCGCGGTGCCGAAATATATTGATGGCCGTTAGGCCCATTGAAGTTTTCCGACCTTTTTGAATGTGCCAAAAACTAAACACTGGAAAAAATATAGAATTTTCCTAGAAGCGAGACCCATTTCAACAGATAACACCCACCCAAGGGAGGGAAAGTTGCAAAACATTTGTTAACCTTTCACACTGTTGCATTAATCATACGACCGTTTTTCATTTGAAGTCAGGTTTGCAAGACGAGGTCATTAAGTTTCTTATAGGTGCGCTAAGTGCTCTTCGACGATCGCGATACGTTGTAACACGGCCAATGTAGCTCCTGGTGCACACTCGTAACATCACGCCTTGGAAATGTCATTCCCATTTTCTTCGACGTACAGATCTTCCGTCGCATGTACTCAATCGATCGAATTTCACATAATAAAACGCCCAAATGGCTGTCTATTTTAAAACGAGTTTAAACTGCAGAAAATGAATCTTTAAAAATAAAAACCTAACCCCAATTCGTGCTAATTCGAAACTTCTTTCGTTTGGATAAGATTTTGGAAAAAGTTTTGTAGCGGCACGTAAGTCAACGGAAAATTCGAATCGCAAAAGACTCGTATTATTGTGCCGTGGAATACCAACGTTGTTTTAGTCTGCTAGTTTCAAAGGTAAACAAACTCCGGACAAAATATTATCGCCGTTATTGTAATCGTGAAGTGAATTAGGTGTAGGACGCGTAGAGTGCCAAAGAAATACTCGGTGGTGTTTAACAGTATGTATCTATTAACATTTTCGACTCTTTACGTACCACTCTCGATTTCGACTGACCTTTCTCGCTTCTCGGTCACCACTCAACTGTTTTCATGATCCGATTCGTTTCTTTTTGTCGCCCCTCAATATCCCCACTACGCGCGCGTTCGTTAGGCGTCCGCGACCGTTGTCGCGTACACCTTTTTCCAAGTATTCGGCGGAAGAACCGCAAAAATATCGATGGCGCATTAGGCCTGTCGGCACTTACGCCTTCGCTTACGGAAAGTTTTGTCGTCGAGTACTGCTACAATCGTCAACCGGAGTTACATATGAACTCTAACTAACTTTTTATAATAACACCGGTCGATACAAATAGACGTGCCCTCTAGGACGTTCAGTATAGCGAGTGATATACAGTCGAATAGCGAACGTAGAGACGAACAGTAGCATCGAGCGATACGACCGGCATAAACTATCTTTGTACTTGTACTTGAAGTAATTTTAATATACATCGACGATTATAATTTTATCACTTGTTTCTTTATTAAACAAACAAACACGTGTAATAGACCACCTCAGTTTAAATAAAACAAACACTAGCAAGAAGCGATCGGGATCTTTATCAGAAACAAATCGCTCTGTCACGGTCTGAACGAGAATTGTTCTCCTAAAACATTTGCAATGAATATGGTGAAATGTACAGAGATTTTAATATATACCTAATATATACCTTTGCTCGAGCACTGATTGCAATATGAAACCGTGCCGCTGAATAAGTACGTGCCGTTGAAAAACTCGTCACGTAGAAAATTTACCATATCGAATATCCCGAAACAGTTTGTTTCACATCTTCCTTCCATTTAACGGATCCAACACGTTGAATGCTACGCCAGTTTTACAAGATTTGACCGTGGCGCCAAAATGAATTTTTTTATTATGCGATACGTATAATATTGAAATATTACCTACCAGAGATATGTTACGGTGTATAATCATCATTAATGAATTTATCTCACTAAGGTCACTGGTGACCCCCAGGGCGCTGTAATACAATTTCGCTCGATTCAATTATTTTTTGCGATTATCAATTATCTCATATTATTTCCTCGCATTGCCAAATAATTGTTCTATGTTGTTACCTTCTGGGGCTACCATAAACCATAATCCAACTCTCGGTTATATTTATTCGGATTCGCAATATTTCTAAAGAACCGTTATAAAATTTAGCATTTTTTACTCTACTGTCAAGGCCCTTAATTGCCATCAAACATCTTCCAAGTCGAAATGTTCTGTTTGCAAGATGATACATTTACACTGTACATGTGGTGAATGTGTGTGTAAGCGTCAGAGGGCGTGCAGGCCTTAGTTGGGACAAAAGACGATTGGCAGTCGTTAGAAGCATCTGGAAGAGTCGGTTGACAACAAGCGTGCGTGCGAGTATGTTTTCGAGATCTTCAAAATATAAGATATATGTATAACTGTTGTGTGCTAAATAAAGGAAATTATTTGTATTTCCGAATCCCTCCTATATCTTTATATTGGTTCATAGTTTTGCAAGTTATTTAGTGCGTGGTTTTTCAATATTGCGAGTTAGTTCGAGTGAGTTTCAGTAAGGGAAGAAACGTTCAAAGGATATAAAGAGAAAAAATATATTTCGAGCACTAGGAACGCTTGAGTAAGAGATAAGGAATCGATTAAAATGGAGAGATCAAAAATCATGATACCTATATTCGATGGCGAGGATTACGGTATATGGAAACAAAGAATAACGATGTTTCTCAAGTATAAAGAATGCGAGATTGTCACAACTAGAGCGAAGACCGAAACAGACAGTGAAGACTGGGACAAAAAGGATCTGAAGGCAATAAATATAATTTACAGTACCATCACAAATAGACAATTGGAATATATTAGGGAAGAAAAAACGGCGTATGAAATAATGAAAAAGTTCGATGAAATGTACTTGAAAGAGTCGACGGCGCTACAGTTCGTATGCAGAAGGAGATTGGAAAAGATAAGACCCGATAACTACAGTGATTCAGTACCGTTCTTTAGCGATTTCGAAAAATTAATAAGTGAATTAAAAAGTGCGGGCGCAAAAGTGAGTGAAAAGGAAAGATGGCATAGGATGCTAGGACACGTAAATTTTAAATACTTAAATATTTTGGGTAAAGAGCAGCTAGTGACTGGTATACCGAATGAATTTGAAAAGGAATTTTTTAAATGTACGGTGTGTATAGAAAGTAAAGTGCATAATTTACCTTTCAAAAATAATCGAACCGAGGCTAGGCAGATAATGGAAATTATTCATACGGACGTGTGCGGTCCCTTTAAGACTACCGGATTCAATGGAGAGAAATATTTTATCTCATTTATCGATGATTATAGTAAAATAGCTAGAATTTATTGTATAAAATCAAAAGATGAGGTGTTTGATTCTATCGTACAGTTTATAAACGAAGCCGAGAATCTAACGGGAAAGAGGTTAAAAATATTGAGATGCGATAATGGTAAAGAATATTTAAACAATCGAATTTATAAATTTGCTAGGGATAAAGGTCTCAGAATAAATAATTGCCCAACCTACGTACATGAATTGAACGGGATAGCGGAATGGTATAATAGAACAGTGATGGACATGGCGCGTTGCTTGTTAGCGGAAGCGAAAGTACATAAAAGGTACTGGCCGGAAATAGTTTGTACAGCGGCATATTTGAAAAATCGAATACTGGCAAATACCATAGAGAGAAAGACACCTTTTGAAATATTCTTCGGGAGAAAACCAAGTGTTGAAAATCTACATCTATATGGAAGTAAAGTTTTTGTAAGAAGGCTAGAACAAGAAAGAGTTTCTAAATGGGATAAGAAGACAGATATGGGAATTCTGTTAGGATATAGTGAAATAGGTTACAGAGTCTTATTAGATGGGGAAATAGCAGTAGCTAGACATATAGAGGTCATAGAAACAGACACAAAATATATCGTTTTTGAGGAGAATTCATTAGATGCAGATAGCGATGATAGCAAAGATAAATATAATTAAAGTACATACTGCAAAAATACTGCGGATATTTTTACGAAGGCACTGCGTAGAGAGAAATTCGAAAGGTTTAGGTCATGGATGAATGTAAACTAAGAGGAGTGTAAATAAAGCAATAAGTGTTAAAGTTTTCATTACTAATTCGTCAAAGTATGTAAATACGATTAAGTGTATAGTATAAATGTAAGGAGGCGTGTTAGGAAGATGGTACATTTACACTGTACATGTGAATGTGTGTGTAAGCGTCAGAGGTCGACTAGAGGAGTCGGTTGTCAACAAGCGTGCGTGCGAGTAAGTCTTCGAAGTCTTCAGAGTATAAGATAAGATTATTTGTATTTCCGAATCCCTCCTATATCTTTACACGTTCCTTAAGGTTATTGTTCATTAGGGTAAAACACGGAGAAAGCATATTTTTTCCATGTTCGACAGCCACTGGTGGGGGACGCACATAATAGATGTATATTTCATGTATAAATAAAACTATTTTTACATGTTTCATACTGCATTAATTTCGTCACACAATTGTAGTGACAACAATGGTAATAATAACAAATTTATGACTATTGACATCTGTTCAAATTCTGTATTTCTACTAATTTTGGTGCGCCGGTCACCGGTGACCCCCATGGCATTCAACGTGTTAAAACGGTGTGCTCTTAAGATGTAGAAACAGCATTCATGAGGTCTGGCGTACAGGCAGTGGTGTAATTACAAAAAGAAAGACGTAAATGGAGGCAGGTGGGAAGAGAAATAGGCTCCCAGCAGATATACACACTCTTAATGTCTTCCTCGACAGCACGTCGAGACGATATACGCCACTAACACCTTTTATGCTACACGTACGAGTCCCCTAATGACTTGGGGATGTTTTTTCAGCCATGAGGGAGAAAGCTCGTTAAAGAATGTGCGAATGAGCGAGAGAGAGAGAGGGAGAAAGAAAGACGCAGCAGTTGTTTCTAGCAGAAACCGCTTATCTTTCGCGCTGGTGTTTCGAGCATGTCGCGGCATGCCGCGGCAGCTGAGTACTAGCGCGTTGAGCAAAATTCCC
The DNA here is from genome assembly GCF_910591885.1 of Bombus terrestris. NCBI lineage: Eukaryota > Metazoa > Arthropoda > Insecta > Hymenoptera > Apidae > Bombus > Bombus terrestris. Next base: position 3,814,317 of record NC_063286.1, read on the forward strand.
TGGCTTTTGTTCAACTCTGGCGTATCGCCGTGATGATTCCACCTACATGCACTCGAAAGCGCGCTGAAAATGCTGGTTTTCGTCCGATCGCCAAAGTTAAGCAGCGCGTGTCGCGGGGGGTACTAAAATGTGGGTAATCGCTCCTTGGGGAATTCCGTATTATCGTCGATCATAACCTTTAATTTACCGAATGTCCAGCTGAACAGATTGTAAAGTATAAATTAAATAATAATAAAAAAAAATCGTGAGACCTGCCAGCTATTTAAAATCCCCACTCCCGCGGCGATATTCTCAGCACGGCTAGTTCGATTTTCTGATTTCTATTCGATTTTCCTTCGATCGTGCAATGGAAACGAGCCTGTCAGACGTTACGTGTAAACGTCGTTTTCATTTTTCTTTCCTTTCAGAAAAAAATTTCGTACTCTCTAATCTATTCCGTCGCTTCCAATCATTTTCGATTTTTCTTCGATTCTTTTTTCGAGGAACGCTAAATCCCTGCTAAAATGGCTTGCTACGTAATGAACCTTCACGATTTATACGAGAACAGTTTTAAATGATATTTAGATAATGATCCGTAGAAACTTTTGACCGCCTTATCAGTTGAAATATCAATCGGATTACCCTACTCGGCGAGCTTATGATCTTGGAAAGGTAATTCCTTTATTAAATCGAGCAAAAGTCTTTCAAATGCTAGAGCAGCACGGTATCATGAAAATACACGTACACGTAAAGAAATTTTTTTCCAGTTCGTTGTTTATTTGCTCGTATATTTTTGTTTACTATGACGCAAGAAGCAAAAAATGTGCAATAGGAAAAGGAAGATTTTTCTTTCCGAAAAAACTGTCGAAACTTACCTGAACGCCACCTACTCCAACTATGAAGAGCAGTTGAACCATAAAGAGAGCTGCCAAGAGATTCATAAGGATCGTACCCGCCAGGCTCCTTAAGTCCGAGAATAGGCTGTAACATAACGAATGTTCTGACTTCCATCTCTTCTAGAAATCAGATAACTCCGTATAACTAACTTCGAAGTAGCACGTTTCAGCAGCTTAAATTTAATTATAAACTGTAATGTTAAAAATGTAAATCCGACAGAAAATATTTTGCTTAAGTACTTTTGCCAAAACCACTTTTGCAATAGAAATTCCTTGTTTATTCAGAATATACGTATGCAATATATATTTTCTTGGGCAATAAACGTTATATATATATATATATATAAAAAAATACTAATTTGGAAGAAAAATCGGTAGAGTTCCAGCACGAAGACGACAAATGGGTATGCAACGCGCGAAACCAAACAAAAGATACTCCTCGAACCGAATAGTACACGGTAGGATATCGTTGCATACTCACGTACAGACAATTTGCATTGCTCCGTGAAGAAGAGTAGCAGACAGAAGAATACAAAATAAAATTTACGTCGTGATTCGCGTCAAAGGAAAACTCCCTCCTTTTCTTCGTCTCTCTGTTTCCGTAATATTTTATTCGACTGCTAGATGAGAAAGGAAATATTCGCATGTAGGTAAAATTACAAATTGTTCGGAATGAAAATTCTGGGAATTATTTATGGCCTTGCGCGAACGATACGTGTTGAAAGGTATCGCGCGATACAGATGGTACAAGGAAACAGACAAAGGGTTCGCACGACTGGCTTCGCGAGCAATTCGTCGACTGTGAATAATTCATAAATCAAACAAGCTGGTCGAGGTTGGTCAAGGTGAAACTGGCCTCGCTGCTTATCTGTGTTTCGTCCCCTTTTTATTTTTTAGAACGACCAAATCGTCGACGAGCGACGAAATGTGACACCACGGTAATATTTTCTGAGATATTATTATTTCTTTCTTAGTAGAAACGTAAGATGATACGTCCAAAGATGGGCAGTTAAGATATACATAGGCACGTAATAGCGATGTTGCACGCTATTCGTCATTTTGAAAGAAATTCTCAAGATTGCCTTCAAGCGTGCGACCACTAGCGTTACCGTCGGAAGGCAGAGTAACGAAAATCTTAGAAATGGTCGTACTTTCTTCGAGTGGTGTGTCTGAAAGACACGCGGAATTAGATTTCTGCTAAATTGAAAAGTTTCGACGCAGATCTTGTTCCCGATATATCAACGGAGACTGCAGCAAATAAATAATACACAGCGTCATGCGTTCTATCGATTTCATACGTGCGCGAAAAATAAAGTAACGCGAGTGGTTTCCAAGATTTTAATATACGTTACGTGCGAAGTTTCGTGTTTGTGAATGTTCGTTCGTGAAAGAAAGGAAAAGTAACGAAATTGAATTCTAGAGGCAGAGGATGAAGTAAAAAGGAAACAACCGAGCTTATTTCAGAAGAAAGTTTATCGGAAACTAGAAATACGGTTTCCTTCTGCCTCTCTCAAATTTGGAATCAAATCGATCCTATCGTAATCTGACCAAGATTTTTTTTATTCAATTTCCGATTCGAATCCTAAGAGCTTCCTGCTTTAAAAATTTTGCATCGTTTACTTTATTTACAATTCGAAAGAATTTATGTTCAAACGTTGTATTTAACGGTCACCGATCCAAAATTATTTGCATCTTCTCCGAGCTTTTGCTTTTCAACGCAAATACTGGCTTTGCTAGATGCTCGCGCAACCGCTAAAATGAAAGCTCTGTTTCATTTTCTATTTCGATGACCACGATACTCCGCTCAAAGGGTAAACTATGTAACTGCAATGAGAGCGAGAGCGAGAAAAGAGAGAGAGAGAGAGAGAGCGAGGGATACACAAAGAGCGAAAACGAAGCAAAAGAAAAGGAGAGATAAAAGGAGAAAATAGAAATACGCGGTTTACCGTCCCTATGCACCGATAAGCAACGAACCGCGCACTTTATTAAAATTCCTTCGATACGAAAGTCATGTATACCTGCAATTCGAATTGATATCAAGTTTCACGATATTTCTAGCGACCGCGACTAGTCGGATTTCGCAAACAGACCGCGTTTCGAAATAACCTACGGAAAGGAAAATATCCCACGAGCAAATTTTCGACAAATATACTGTACCTATACCGAGCTGATGCTCGGATCCTCGTCGCAACGAACAAAGTATGTATTCTGTCGCATCTCGGTTTCCATTTGCAAGATGTACTTAGAGAGAAATTACATATATATTCGATACATGTATATCGAATCGAGAATCGATTTTCTAAATTATCGTTCTTCTCTCGTGATTTAACCTATTCAGTAAAATGGCTGCCGGTAAAACAAAGCAAAAGTAAATACGTCGGTTGGCGGGTAGTTTGAATTCTATAGAATTTACACCTGCCCTCCTTGTGTTGACAATTCCAACGGAAAAACGTGATTCACTTTATCTTCTGGTTTTATTATAGATTCTACACATTCTATTCTTTCACCTTTTGTGTTTTCGTCCATGGACATACGGAGAATAACCTTCGACGGCATGGCGTAGAGAAAATCGATTCGTAATAACGTAAATCCTTGGGGTAATTAAGACGATCGATTCTGGAAAATCGAGTTTATTCTGGGAATAAATTGAATTATATACAATAACAATTCATAACAATTCTACTAGACATTTTACCTGTTGAATCGAGAATCGATTTTCTAAATCTTAAATTACCTTCCTTCTCTCGTGATCTAACCTATTCAGTAAAATGGCTGCCGGCAAAACAAAGCAAAAGTAAATATATCGATTGGCGCGTAGTTTGAATTCTATAGAATTCTTTACATATGTATATATATTTCTTTCGTTCTCTATGAGACAAGCCAGTTCGATGTTTTCTGATTAACTCGTCCTACGTGTGTTCTACCAATCAAAAGACGAATCCTACTCCTGCGCGTGTCGAAGTGTCTAAAAGCAGTAAGAATCGAGTGAGGGTTTGCGACTGCGACTTAAATTCTTGCTAGTCGAGGGGTTGATCTTTCTAAAATCCTATCGACGACTTCTCATTCGACCCGTGAATAATTCATCCTGAGCCGAACTTCCAATGGTAACCCAGTAAACGGAAGAGGAATCATAGATGAAATCGAAGGAAAGGATTAACCTGCTGTTCTTTTGTTCGATTTCGCGAGAGAAATTCGTCTCTCGTCGTACAAAACGACTACGAGAACGAATATAAAGTAGTTGCCTGAATATCGTGCATTTTTAATTTACCGTTTGAAACATTAAATTCTCTTCGTTAATCGACAGCGATGCTACGATGCTTCAACTCGTTACTGCGAGGTAATTGTATCGAAGCTTTTGTTCGTTTGCTACATCGTTAGGGTCGGTTTGAAAGATGGTGGAAGGAAAAGGAAAGGTGATTAAACTTCGAAGCTTTGTCAAGTTCGATCGATTTATCGATCGGTATGTCAGAAGTCGGCTAAGCAGAGCACTACCATTAAATTTCGTCTCTTCTTTCTTTTCCAGCTATTCATCCGGATGATAAACTTTTCAAGCGTTCCGAAAGCCTTGAAATACTAGCGGCGAAAAAAGGGATTGATCGTTCGAGATTTATGAATCGCGTCCCCTCGAGACTACTTTCAACTTCGATGAGACGAACAATCGTAATATAAGCCGTTAACAAGTCCAGTACAAAACCGAAGAAGATTTGTTGCAAGAGAAACGTTATCTTATTTTTCCATTGCTCGAAGGTTTCGAAAGAAATGAATAATTAGTTTTCAATCATTCCGTAGAGAAGTATCGAGTATTGAAAGAGTAAAGAAAATTATATTGGCTGATTGCACGCGACTCGAGCAGTGTAGCAAAGTTTTTGCGGTCGGAGACTCGGTCGAAATTGATTTGAGGTCGAATCTCACGATATCTAAAGTTTGTCGTTCGAAAAGCACACAAGCTCGAAGTTCAGCGGCATCGACAGACCTCTGTTGCTCTATTTACATCTACAAAGTTTTAGAGTTACTGGTTCAACAGTAGCCAACCGATTTATCAATATCCGATACAGATGCTGAATTGCGTTAAGGCCTCGACCAAATCGACTGGCCATTTCGAGAATCAAAATTTCGATTGACAAAAACAAATAATATAAAACGGTGAAACAAAGTTACGGCCTACAGTATAAGATTATCCAAGTTGAGTGTCACATCTTTCAACGGTTAGCATTGTAAAACCGCTTCACATGTCTTCGATTGATTTTGATTGATTTTATCGGGAGATATGTAACAAATCACTGTGGGATGCTATGGAGTGCAGCAGCGTATGCAAATTGCTGAAATTTATTATCAAATTACCATTTAATAAAAGTTTCATTTCACCGAGAACAGACATCAAGTGACCAACAAGATCGAGGTTAGGTTGGGGTTAGGTTAGATTTAATATCGTTAGACCTATTTTTAGGAGGATTTTTGGAAAGTACGTCAATAGCCCAGGGATGATTGAAAAACAATGTAAGCCACTCTATTGATGCAATGGAATCTCAGTCATGCGAAAACGTAGAAAAATTGAGTCAAACGAGGCAGACGATAGAATGATATCATGTTCCATAATTAATGTCATGAAGTAAATCTTATGTTAAAATAAACAAACCAGACAAATCTCAAGTAATTTATGTTTTATTTCAATCCTTTATATCCCATTTGTTCTTAAGAAATGTGTAGATAAAAATTTCAACTATGGCAGCTTTAACGTTACATTTCTCCTTTCCTTTTTTTTCTTTCGTTTCTTTTCGTTTCTTTTGTTCTCATTTTCTGTGATATCTGATAGTTCTTTCTAACTGTCCAACTTTTTGTCTGCCCGGAATTGCACCGACAAAGGATGAAAAGAATTTATGAAAATCCGTAGAAATTCAGAAGACCTGCCCATCTTAATCCTCTGTCGCGTTTGAAACAGTCACAATCTTTGTTGTCCCGTTATCATAACCTCTCAGGGCTATACACAGCTCTTTAACAAAATGGTTTGCCGTTAAACCGGAAAGAAAATATGCAATGAAATATGCATAGCACTTTGCACGAGAAAAGAAAAAAGCAGAGAAAGCGAGGTGAAATTACGATTTCTTAAAAATGTAGGGCAGGACTGTCCTTTATCAGGATAGGAGTTTGCTCGGACAATAGAGACACGTTGAATTCTATCCTACCTTAGTCTCTGTACCCGTCTATTCATCGAGGGTACCTACCGTGGTAATTAACAGTCACAAAAAACGTGGCGAACAGGACTAATTTATTTTTTCGAATGCAACGAATTTCATCACTCCTCTTTCGACTAATCCAACTGTAGCGGCACTCGAGAACAAAACTTTCCAACGGTTTCGTCGGGACAAAGTATATCACCGAAGCGTAAAGCCGACAGACCTAATGCGCCATCGATATTTCCACGATCCTTTCGTCGAATATTTCGAAGAAGGCTACATGGCAATGGCCGCGGACGCCTAACGAACGCGTGCGTAGTGGGGATATTGGGAGGCGACAAAACAAACGAATCGGATTAAGAAAACAGTCGAGTTGTAACCGAGAAGCGAGAAAGGTCAGTTGGAATTGAGAATTGTACGAAAACAGTCGAAAGCGAGGATTGTTAATAAATATACTGTTGAACACTGCCGAGTATTTCTTTGTTACCCTAAAGGGAAAGAGGTGAACGTGTTGTGCCGCATAAAGACACCGTGTCCGTAAAATCAAGAGTGTTCGTAATGGCTAACCGCAACGAGAAAAGGCGCGCAACGAACGCCACAGACCGCGAAGACACAACCTTTTGTTGACAATTTCTACGAAAAATTCGATGCCCCACGGTACGAAGCTCTTTTATTGTCTCATATAATGATCGCGTAACGCGTAACTCTTTTCTTTTCGTTCGAAAGCTGGACGAATTGAAAGAATAAAAAATTTATTAAAATTCCAACGATTTGGACTGCAACAGAAGGCAAAAATATGTAACCTGCGTAGATCGTTTTCGATGCAAACGCAATTTCGATTCCAGCAATTTGCCAAGCTATCCAACCTGGATCATAGCCACTGGAAAAATATATTTACCATAAACTACACATCTGCAATGTAGATAAGGGGACAAGCATAGAAAATCTCTCGTCATTTTACAAAATAACCTTTCCTTCCTTTATACGATATATGCTAACGACGAAGGATAAAAACTGGCATGTCGATTATGCGAGATGTTCAATTTAAAAAAAAATTTTTGCTATTAAAAAGTAACCAATGATGGTGTATCTCTGTTCAAATTTTTCGATCAATGTGGAGTATCACGTGATGAAGTTTACCATGGTGAAAGAACAAGTTAGGATTTTTTTCATTGATCACCTCTCGTCCTATCCGCTTACACGAAATAAGTATTTTCTAATCCCCTGGTCAATCGTTGCAAAGAGAATTTTTTCGATTGGCGAAGTTGCAAAATGTCCGTCGCTGTATAAACTAATATCGTATCGAATTTCCTAATCATCTTAAACAACATTATTATAGTCAACATTCTTTTGCCATCTCGTATACCGTTTGATTTCAAATTCGTATAGTAAAGGATTTTCGTCTGCTTGCTTTTGCTCGACAAATACTACTATGCTACAAATACCATCTACTTTGAGAAACTTTGATTGTGCGCGAAAAAGGGGAGTAAACGAGAGAAGCAAGAACTCGGTAAGCTGCGTAACGTTTGAAAAGAGCACGTTGGTGAAAAGCTGATTCACGGAAAAGAGCAATCGTAGGTTGCGGAATATCGGGTTTGAGGAAAAAGCCCGACGTTTTCCACTTGTCGTACGTGACCGCGTTGATAAGCGGACAAAGAGTGCAATTAACCAGGCATAGTCGGAATAACGATAAGCCGTCGGAAGCGGTTCTCGAAAGAGCCGAAGAAGGTGCGAACTAGCGAACCACGCGAAAGGAACGGTCATAAAGTAACAACGTGACACGACAGCGAAACGCATAAAAAGGAGAGTAAAGTGACCGCGCTTGCTTGAATTTAGAATGAGTTTAGAACGAGTTGGAAAGCTTGCAGTTATTTATATTTCTCCACTTTTCGGTCTGTGCTGCTTTCATCGGAAGCATCGCGATGCGAATCGTTTTTCTGGCTAACCTCGTCTACCCTCCATTAAGATGATTATTATACTATTTTATATATTATACGATATTATTATTTAACAATTTACGACTTGTTTGAGATACACGTTACATTTTCATTCTGTAATCGATTTTACGTAATGTTTACCTTGGTTACGCGATGGTGGCTGTACAAAGCTATGTAAGTATCCACAATTTATATATTTTGATTCAATATGTTTCGGTAAACTAAAACAAAATAAATATGGAGAATTCCTATAAAAATATACACACATCGAGATACAAACTGAACGAAAATTTGTATATTGTACGAGACGTGAATCTAGGATAACAAAAATGGCGGCGCACGAAAATATTTCGTTTCTGTTCCAACACATCCGATCGGAATCGCGCCAACGCAGAAATTACAGAGCTAATCGTGTGAAACGTTGGCACATGGTGTCGTTCCGGAATCGTTACTAATCGTACCACCCAGAAAATTAGAACGGTTCCGCTAATTCTCCAAGGAATTCCTCTTCCCAGCGTACCTATACCATCCTTCCCTTCTATAGACACTATAATACTTCGTTCAGTAATTGAATCGCGTGACACGCGTCGTTTACGTCTACGACGAATGAAATTACGGAATTTCCCTCGATCGTATCAAATAATTGGGTACCGCGTCAGATTGCCAATTTCTCTCTCGGATAATGAATCCTCTTTTTCATCTGCTTTTCGACACTTTGTGCTTTCTCGTTCATAGCTATATCTTATGGGTACTAACGTGGCATCTTTTTATTCGAATTATCGATCCAAGCTATCTTTCTCGAGGGAATATTGTGACTAATCGGTTATTTTTCGCGTACGTTCTCAATTAGAATTAAGCATTTTTCAAATACTTTCGAATAAATATTTATCGAAGATAATTATCCGAATAAATTTATATTGGTCGAATTTTTTATCTGAGTAATAATTATTTGTTATTCGTAAGAAATTTGTTTTCTATATTTGTTCGAATAATGATTGTAAAAATAATACGAATAATTGTTCGTCTCTGTTTAATCCTGTACAGGCATTACTATTAATTTTCCAGATGATTAATTAGTCAAGAAACGATAAATTTTCCAATCTGACATTTAAAAATATTAATTATAAAAGTCAATGCTACAACAATTGGACAATGAATCCTGAAAATATATTCGATGCCTTATCTATCCTTCATCTGTGCATAATAATGACTTATACATAATATATTAAAGATTCTAAGGGATAAAAGGAAGATAGAAAGAATAATGGAAGAGAAAGATGAAGGAAGAAATGGCGAAAGAAACAGCACAGATTAAATGGTGCAATAAGCACACGATTAGCGAAAGGAGTGGCTGGTGGAAATAATTTGAAAATAACACGAATTTCTAGCATAGACTCTTAGTACAGCGACAAGTAGTTAGTATAGCGTAAGAACAAAGTATGAAAAGATGCGTGGGAAGATAGGATAAGAAAGTGTGGTCAAAATAAAATAAATTCTTATCATTATTTATTGATTTAATGTATGGTATTGTTGAGGTTGACTGATAGAGGAACGAGTGGATGAATTTGTAATAGAAAAATATATTGAAATAAATAAAGGTATAAGTATAATGTATGCTGATTCAGACCCTCTCTCTTACAGTGTTACAATACAATAGAAGCTATGATAGGGAGCACGTTCATATACTTATAACAAAGGACATTAGCAAAAAGTTAAACTTGTAGCTGTAGCTGAAGGCTACAAGAAACAGCAATAGAAACCTACCTATAGCTCTTTTGTTTCTACATCTTGTAACCCAAAACACAATCTATATTCAAGGGCACAATAATATGCACCTCTCCTTATTTAGAATATCTTTTGTTTCACTAAATTCTATTTTCTTCGTAATAGCGGACTTCAGGTCACGGGTATAGAAAAGGAAAAGTGTAGAGTTTTTCTTGAAGTAATTACTACAACACGATTGAATATCGCAGAAGATATACTACACAATTTGTCTCTTCCTAATTGTTCGACACGCGCCAGACCGTCGCAAAGTGAGTGGCCAACTCGGCTACAGACAAAAATCTACTTATAGCTCTTTTGTTTACAGACCTTGTAACCCGAAACAGACTTCATATTCAAGGGCACAATAATATGCACCTCTCCTTCTTTAGAATATCTTCTGTTTCACTAAATTCCTATCCCCTTTGTAACAGCGGTGTTCAGGTCACGGATATACACAAGAAAAGGTGTAGAGTTTCTCTTGAAGTAATCACTTCAACAAATATTATCTGTATAAATTCTCGTCTGAATAAGTTATTCGATTCAATTTTTATGCAGATAAATTCTTACACAAATAATTCCTTATTCAAATAAATGTTTATTCAATTGGGTATCTATACATTAGTGAGGAATAAAATTTTATTTCTTATATTTATTTATTATAGATTATTCGAATAAGATTTTTCACTGTTCTCGATAACGTTATCGAATTCGCGCCAACTTCACTCATGTCAGACATATTTAAACGTATTAGTATCGCGTTCTACAATATACAGTTTATGTATGACGACTAATTTGATCGTTTCGATGCTCAAGCGACACTCCCTACTTATAATTAAAGGCTTGAACCGAACGCTCAATAATAACGACTGTGAAACCACTTGTAGCGCGTAGTTTTCGCAATATGGATTTATGTCGGAATAAAATAGAATTCACTTTCGCAACTCGTTATCACGCGAGAAAAAGGCGGATGGATAAAGAAACATGTATTTATACGGTTCGAGGTTTTGCACCATTGAAACATATTTTTCACTCTATTCATCGCGTTTCACACCCCATACTCGTTTTTATGTCGATCAAAGGTCTCGTGCGCTCGTTTCAACTGTGTCACGCTGAAACAATTTATTGCTTTTATGAAAATAATGAGCACTACCAAGGTACACTTTTAACGCGCGTTTCTTTAAAACCATCGCCCATGCAATTCATTTAGCGCAGTTATATTTTTTTCGCAAAAATTCTATTCTTAATCTGCCACAGTTCCGTGCTGCTCTGCTATAATGTTACTGCTGCTACGATGAAATTAAAAAAAAAAATAAAAAAGGATCTCCCGGAAAATAGTTTAATAATAAAAAAAATCATGTGACGAGGGCGATGTCTGGGGGAAAAATCATTTCTACCCCGAATGAGAAATAAGTAACATCTTACGCAACAAGAAGGAATTCTGTAATTTTACTGAAAATAAAACGCAATAGTTGAGGAAATATTTTGAATAAAATTTTTAATCAAATTCGAATAATTCAAATTTTTGAAAATTCTGTTTTACGATTTTATTTGCAATATTCTTCTGAAATTTTGCAAGTATTTTTTTACGCCTCAAAGTTATCGTAGATTTATCGATGCGATCCTTAACCTAAAAATGTATTTGATAATCCTCGGTCTTTAAGAAAATTCGAGATTTCATTGAAGCTAAGAGTGACGCGTACGATCGTGATTTTAATAAAATCGATCTACCCAAGGTTGAAAGAACCAGAATAATCGTGGTATTCTGGAATTCTCCGGTTTTCTCTTATATTTTCTGCTGTCGATGCCGTCTTTGCCGGATATTGCGAGTCCACGGTTGGCCAGCCATCGAGGTTGAAGGACGTTCCATGTACATCGAAATGGACAGCTTTTCAAGCAACCAAAACTTAGAACCCTTCGCAAATTCCCGACCACCGAAAAGCATACAATTCTTTTTTATCGTTGTGTTTAGCTGAATAAAATCCGTCACGAGTTTCTTCTTTCTGTTGGTTTTAAATGCACCTTGTACAAAACTGAACGAAACTAAGCGTACATTATGGAGTAACGTGGAAAAAGAAAAAGATAACTAGAAACTAGAACTTGAGCGTAAAGATATTAATATATAAGAAAGATTCTCGTTGTTCGTGCCTGAAATGAATTAATAAAGCCAACGTGAAAAATAGTATACAGAGCGTCGAAACTTCAACTCTCCTCTGGCACAGATAACACAGTTAGGCTCCGAGTTTACTCACACATTTTAAGGTTAGTGAAACAAGATATCTTTCTATTTTGAAGTTTCAAATTTCTTTCTCGCTACGGAACCTTCGTTAAAACAATATCTTCTATCGTTTAGGAATCGATTTGCGATTGATACTGTGTGTGGTTATTTATTTATTTTACTAGAATATTTAATTGCGACGTATTGGGTTGGCAATACCACCTATTGACAAAATCCGCAATCGCTTAGTTGCCAACCCAATAGTTATCGATCAGATTCCTATAACCTGAGCTTAAAAGCTGCTCTGGAAATTGAAGTATGTCGACAATTCGATCTATGTATACACGTACGATATAAATCGAAAGGCAGAGACGTGGTAAGTTGTTGGACCTGTTCACGACCGACCTGTATCATTCTCAGCCAATATCGCGAAACTTCTTGTATTAACGAGTTCTTCGGTTCCATTCCGCCCCACAAAATTGCCAATAATCGAAGTCGCTCGTTATCTAACTATTTTCTCGTAACTATTTTCCAACGATGAAAAAATTCCTTCTACTTTGAAATTTTCTTTATTACGTTGGTCGTTGGTGAAAAAAAAAGGAAAAAAAAAAGAAAACGACTAAACCCAAATAATTTGACGTAAACGAGATCGAGGCAGTTTCGAGTTACTGACAACTTGAGAGGAACGAAACGCAATTATTGCTGCGAATCAGACGTAATTTTATCGAGTCACGATGTTTTTTGATACTTTACAAATTCTTAATAGCTGTGGATACTTCAACGCAAGATTCCGCTCTTTCGCAGATATTATGTTATTGGTTGGCAACTAAGTAATTGCGGATTTTATCATTAGGTGGTAATAACAAAATCCGCAATCACTTAGTTGCTAACCTAATAGTTTTCTTAATTTCCATCAGTTGCCAGTCGTATTTTTAATAAAATAAATGTGAATAGAATGCTTGTGCTAGCGGGAATTTAGCAGAATAAATTTTAATTTAAACGCAGCTGCGAGTTGAAGGAATTGCAAAACCGCATATTATCATCGATAGATCTTTCGTGCAAGCTGCTACGTTCGCCAGTTATTCTCGCTCGTTATCGCCGTATTTCTACGCTTCACAAATAAACGTGTAGCAGCAAAATGGTTTTGGTGAAACGGCGCTGTTTGCATTCACATCGCGAAAAGTTTGTTTCGTAACATTCACGCGGGTGAAGGCATGACAATGAGACGTTTCTCCTATAGCTGAACGGTTTCAGCTGCGATTATGAACCATCCTAGCAGCTTTATTTTCAGCCAGGAAGATGCTCTCGTTATCCAATCAATGTTTTCCAAAAATTTATATTCATCTCACAGATACCATATATATTTACGCAATTACCTTTGAATATCGAGTGCAAAAACGTGAATCTATAATCTTCCCCAATTTTGTTAATATTATTAAAATCATTTTATTAATATTTATAAAATTATCTATTTTTCCTGACACATGTAAGAAATACTATTAATACATAAGTACATACATGTAGTATCGTGGACGAAAGGACTAAAAGATATGAACCATAAAAAATGTCGCGTTAAAGCCAAAAGTGCCAACAGCCCCATCTATGTATTGTTGGTCCTTCAATCGAATAGTTACGCGGAGAAAAGGCCTACGTGACTCTGGCCATGAACGGTTGCGGAACACGAGCGTGGTGGGGCTATGAGAAAAAACAGAGATGCTAAGGGAGAAAGACGAAATAACAGTCAGTGTGAGTTGAGAAGTCAGAGAGTGTGATATGCGTTGTCGAGAGTGTTGTTAGTGCCACTTAAAATTCGTGATAAAAAAATCGATTTGCAATTGCTACTGTGTGTGGTTATTTATTTATTTTACTCGAACGTTTAATTGTGATGCATTGGGTTGGCAACTAAGTGACTAAGTCGACTGTCCTTTAATATTTTTATACGCTTTTATTCACCAAAGTGGTTAAGTACAATATTACAATGAAGTAACGAAGTTACAAAGTATTAAAATAGCTGTTCAAATCACAGCCAAGACTGTATCCAAGACTAGTTTCGTGGTCGAATGCTCACAGTTTTTATATGTTGAGTTTGTAGGTGTTGAGGGGCAAGGAGAAGATCCCGAATGCCCTACATAATAGGGAAAATTTAGTGTTGGGCCATGTGCAAAGGTTAGGTCAAAATCTAACGATTCATTGTCAGGTAGCGTGGAATGGCGTGTATCTGGCTATGGTCGCTGTTACATACCTCTCTCCTTAGGTTGTTTTTGGTCCTCCAAAGTTAATATTTCTTCCTTGTTGATCCTCATTCTCGTCTTGCTCCGATCTGGTTTATTCATGCAGATGGTAAGTTTCTTTGGTTGGTCAATTGAAAATTTTGACATTGCGGTGCAACGTGTCCCAATTTATTACATTTATAACATTTTACTCGTTGTCGCTCAGTAAATGGTACACGTTTCGTTTTAAAAAATGGCGAAATATCTTCGTTGATTGGATTATTACGCGTGGCAGGTAATGGTCGGTTGTTTGTCTGCATCGGCCTGTTACTAAGTCGGTTATACGTTGCTGTTGGTCGAGTACCCGTCCTTCTCCGTCCCTTTTGTTCTCGTAGGTATCTTTCAATCTCGACGGCTTTCTTTTCTGTTTCGCTCAATGCATCTAGTTTGCTTGCTATCAGTATGCGTCCTATGTCGTGTCGAAGCCCTCTTAAATAAATTCGACTTACTTTTTTCATGGTGGCTTCGATCATTATTCGTTGTGTAATTGGTTGTGGGTTTTCATTAGTTATTGCATACGTAAATTTATTTAGTACGCGGCGGAATCGAATATTGAAACTTTGAACAGATTCATAGCGTCCTTGTTTCAAATCGCGTAATTGTTCTTCGTATTCGTCAGATGTCACTTCAACTACTACGTTGGATCTCAAAGCGTCATGTAAATCTGCATAATTTTCAATAGGTATGTTTCGAATACTTTGCGCGGCTCTACCAACTATTTTATCGATTTTAATGACTTTCAATAATAAATCTTTTTGTGAACAACGCATTCGCATATCACGTACTTCTTTTATGAAATCTTCCACTCCAACATCATCGTCACCGTTTAAAATTGGAATGTATCTTATTGCGTCTTTCGCTGATAACATAGTCAAGTGTCGTGGTTCATTGTAGTTTTGGAATTCGCCATCGTTGTCGCTTTCAGGGTCAAATATCGTTTCGGGTGCGCCCGCTACAGCTGCACGATCCCTGTTTCTCGATTTCGCGGTTTTTTTTATGGTGTTAGTTACAGATTCAAAATCTTTGGTCATAATTGTTTCCTGACTTTCAATGCCTAGCTTCAATTCGGTAACTGTTTTTCTTAGCAGTTCGATTTCTTTAGCGAGGCGTTGATTCTCCTCGCTTGCTTGTTTGTTTAGTATTTGGATTTGTTGTCGAATTTCAGCGGTAATTCTCGCGTGAATTTCGTTCTGTTTCTGTATCGCGTCTAGTACTTGCTTAATTTCGCTGTCTTTACTTGTTGATACGTTAGACATTTTTTTCCCAAAAATTGCTACTTCGTCTGAGTTTTGACTGTCAAAGCTAAAACGTCTAGTTTTATATTGAACAAACGAATCAAGCTTTACCTTGATATCCGTAGAAATGGAACTTCCGTAGAATGTCCGTTATCAAGTTATAGGCTTCAGATTCGTAGATTATGAGTTTATGGTTGAGGATGACCCGTAGCCCAAGTTAAATTCTTTTCCACGTAGGTAGAATATCTTGTTTTCCCAACGAGCACTTTTCACAATCTTGGCAGGATCGCCAAAATGTCACATAAAATTCGTGATAAAAAAGCAATAGCTTAACTTGATTGTCCTTTAATATTTTTATATACTTTTATTCACCAAAATGGTTAAATACAATGTTGCAATGAAGTAGCGAAGTTACGAAGTATTAAAATAGTCGTTCAAATCATGGCCAAGACCGTACCCAAGACTAGTCTCGTGGTCGAATGCTCGCAGTTTTTATATGTTGAGTTTGTAGGAGTTGAGGGGCAAGGAGAGTATCCTGGCTGCCCTATGTAATGGGGAACACTTGGTGTTGAACCATGTGCAAAGGTAAGGCCAAAGACTAAAGAATCATTGTCATGTAGGCTGGTTGGTAGCAAGTAGGTTGTCGAATCAATGGCATCTGCATGTCCTTTTTCTCTTTTTTTGGGTTATTTTCATTGTTTGCTAAACCGAGTTGCTCTTAACGATGACTTTAGACGTATCGCACAGCAAAGAAAACGACAGTTTTTACAAATCACTTTCTCTTAAGTCGTTGCTCTATCAAATTCCAGAAATGGAAATTACACGAGAATTAGGTTTGCAAGTTGATGGTGTCATGGCAGAATTTGACTACCTATGCGATAAGACAGCAAATTCCAAGCGCCTTATCATGAGTGACCACCGAGGGAGTGTCCGGTTTCTCTGGCCGTTCCCACGGACATATGACAAGTGCAACCAAGGTCTTTTCCCACTCCGGCGAATAAAAGAATATAAATACTACCCCCCAAAATCGTCCAAGTCAGTCTTAATCAGGCCGAGACAGCCCGAATTACTGTACAAATTGAGTAAAAAATAAAAGAACGTGACATTTTAATCGCTTGTTCAATATTTTTTACGTGACAATGGCAGCGCTATGGATAGTAACGATGAAGGGAATTTAATTTTAGTAATGGAAGAAAAAGCGATACGAAGTTGTCGTACGCAACAAATAACATTACATACTAACGTAATAATGGATTTTATTATCAACTAGATCTATTGGGTTGGCAACTAAATGATTGCGGATTTTGTCAATGCCACCTATTGACAAAATTCACAATCACTTAGTTGCCAACCTAATATATCTCGATGCTGTTACATATTCACGAAAGATGACAAATGCATTTCAATTTTTTCACGAAATAAGTTGCCGACAATACCAGAACACAGTCGCATATTCGGAAAATTACGCGGCGGATTCGAGGATCTTGGGATTAATTAAGGTCAGGAGGCAGTCAGTTTAACGATTCGCTCGAATGGGGCCAGATATCGAGTGCTTTCAAGAGTATACCGGTAAAATCTTAGAGCAAGTTTCGATCGATCGAACAGAGTTACTAGTAATCATATATGGCTGAGTACATTCTCGTGTTATCTTCTTTCGCCATGAGCGTATTCTGATAGACCAGCCAACTAGCAAACAGTGTGAGTTTCAAACGATACGAGAAGGGGGGCAAAGAATGGAGAAAATGTTTGTTCGGTGAATTTATCACGCGTGCATCTATATATCTACATATACGTATTACAAGCAGAGATTATTCTTTCAATTTTCTAGGAATATCGATTTCATACGTAAACATCCATGTAAACACGCATACCGATTCCCAGTATACACAGTGTTAAATTTTGGTCCGATACAAAATAACAGCGAGCCATTCCGTAATATTTTTTTTAGAATCTGTAGAGGACAGATATGCAGGATGTTTGACCGTGAGATTAATTGGAGGTTATCGTTTGTTGTCGTAACCGTCGAATATATTTAAAAATAATAAATTAATGTACAGCCTATAATCGCTGAGTCGTTCATACAGAGTATAAATCGCAAAGTAAAATCGCGGTTGAATTCTCGATAAATGCTCGTCGAATAACTCGGTAGATAACACTTAGACCTCTCGTTGATACAGAAAGATGCTCGTAGATACTCGGAGATACTAAACTCTTTTCGGTTGCGTCGGTTTATTTATACTGGTCGGGGGGAAGTTGGAAGATTCAAATTCGTCTTTATTCGACGGTTATGCGTAGCGGCGACATTGTTTTACCCGGTTTTGTTTTTATATTACTTGTATCCTAACGACCTTCGTACTCCGAGGCAAAACAACAACATGACTTGAAATGTCCTCTGACTCATGTGCCGCTACAAATTCTATTTTCTCGCAAACTGCGAAGATTATTTTCACCTTTTAATGATAACCCCTTGGCATAGGATGACGGAAATCGTGCGTCAATTCTGTTTCATTTAAAATGTTTTTTTATCTACTTTACATAGCTATTTATAACGCTTATGTGCTGTATTCTAAGTTGCCTAATTCAACAAAGCAATCGATTGTAAATTTTCAATTTGTTCAGGTTAACTGATAGAAAAGGAGAAAAAGAATGGATGAATTTATTATTAGAAAAATATATTGAAATAAATAAAGCTATATGTGTAAGTACAGGTATAGTGTATGAGGTCAAAATCAAATAAATTGTTATCATTATTTATTAATTTAATATATGATATTGTTGAGGTTGACTGATAGAGGAACGAGTGGATAAATTTGTAATAGAAAAATATATTGAAATAAATAAAGGTATAAGTATAATGTATGCTGATTCAGACCCTCTCTCTTACAGTGTTACAATACAATAGAAGCTATGATAGGGAGCACGTTCATATACTTATAACAAAGGACATTAGCAAAAAGTTAAACTTGTAACTGTAGCTGAAGGCTACAAGAAACAGCAATAGAAACCTACCTATAGCTCTTTTGTTTCTACATCTTGTAACCCAAAACACAATCTATATTCAAGGGCACAATAATATGCACCTCTCCTTATTTAGAATATCTTTTGTTTCACTAAATTTTATTTTCTTCGTAATAGCGGACTTCAGGTCACGGGTATAGAAAAGGAAAAGTGTAGAGTTTTTCTTGAAGTAATTACTACAATACGATTGAATATCGCAGAAGATATACTACACAATTTGTCTCTTCCTAATTGTTCGACACGCGCCAGACCATCGCAAAATGAGTGGCCAACTCGGCTACAGACAAAACATTGGGCACATTCTCCTGAACACGTACCTTCGACTAATAAAAAGGAACATCTTGCAAAGAGCTGCCACGTGTGCGTAAAAAATAGTATAAGAAACGAAAGAACTTTGCAGTGTAAAAAATGTCTAGTTCCTCTACATATTCCAAAATATTTTGAAACGTATCATACTTGAAAGAATTATTCATTTATTATTTTATAATGTTACTTAACTATTGTCCATTAACATTATATATCAACCTGATTAAATATTATACAACGATGTAAATTTCGAAATAAAATATCCTGTGTCTAAGCTTGCATTATAACTGTTCAGTTGAGCCAAATTAAATAGTACTCTTCGCACGCATCAAATTCCATTTTATTTGTACGTCAAAGGGTTAATATATTTGCATAACGTTTAACATAATTAACTCTACCGAACAAGAAATAAAAGAAATCATCAACGTCTAAACATCCTGTAGCGGCACACGAGTCATCGGAAGATTCGAATCGGCAGAGACTCGGATTATTGTCTTGGAACGCCAACATTGTTTTGGTTCGCTAGTTTCGAAGGTAAACAAACTCCGGGCAAAATATTATCGCCGTTATTTCTAACCGTCAACCGGAGTTACATTCAAACTTTTCATAACACCATCGGTCGATACAAATAGACGAACGTGCCCTCTAGGACGTTCAGTATAGCGAGTCACAAAGTCGAATAGCGAGAGTAGAGTTGAACAGTAGCATCGAGCGATTACAATCGATATACACTATCTTTGTACTTGTATTAAATTAAATTTAATATACACTGATTATTACAATTTGATCACTCGTCTCTTTAATAAACCAACACGTATAATAACCCACCTCAATCCTAGCGATCATTAACGTTTGCAGACGCGAAGAATTAGAAAAAGCGGAATAGCTTTGATGTAGAGTAAGCGAATATAATGTGAACAATTGTAATGTTTCACGACAATACATACGATGCATGCGTCGATTTGAATTGGCATATGTTATTTTGCATGTAGTATACAAAATGCTCGATTATGCACGGTGTTTCAGAACTTTTGCACGCTTGAAAATATGAAAATTTTAAGGTACGTAAAACTATGCGCCGAGCGAAACTGTCGTAAATCTTGCAGCTAACCATTATTTCAGCCCAATTTCCATAAAAAATACTTATCTCGCGGCGACCTTCTGTCGCTCCCGCTTTAGTTCTGCCGCTCACGTACGTATGTATATATTATATATGCGAATAATCATTAAGGAAAGTAAAATATACCAAGCTAAAAAGCGCTTAAACGCTGGCGTTGAGTTTTAATGAGAAAATCTCGTGAAAAATGAGAACTGTCTTTTGCAAGGATCGTGTCGTAAATATCCGCCCAACGATGCTACGGTGTTCTTCCGCTCTCATTAATGTTGAAGAAATTCCGTGCAACTTGCGATTTTCAATTGACATACAGAGACGCGCATGAATGTTCAAAGTGAAGTCTTTGAGCAGCTTCGTTCGACGTTTGCATCGCCAACTGGATACACGCGATCGTAGAAATCCGGACGAGCGCTATCGATTTAACGAGTACCTGTTTCTCCAATTTCTGTCAACTATCTCAGGCTGGTCGCTTAACTTGCCCCGATTAAAAGTTTTTCGAGGAAAAATTTCCGAATTACGTAAGATGGAAATAAAAAAAGGCACAATCGAAACGCGTGTTTTCTTACATCTTCGTTTCGGCAAATACATATTCGACGATCAAATCGTCACGATGAGATAATTCTTCGACATTGTGTGCGTTGAAGCGGAGGAAAGGGAAAGTTGGAAATAAAATTATGCGAAAAGCGTGGGAAATTTTACGAGAATATTTCAAGCTGTGGCCTGGATTCCCAAAACGTTTTCGATAAGATTTAGTGTGCTTCTCAAGCAAAATTTAACATCGAGCAGAACAGCAAGCCAGTGTTTTTCTTCCACCGTGTTTATCATGGCTATGGAAAATCGATAGAAAAGAAGAATAACCTATTACCCTTGACCCATGATCGATTGGAACTCGCATAGATGAAAATTAGACGAGTTCGATACGCAGTACATTATCACTGTGACATTTTGAAATAACGAAGAAGGTCGTTATCGATCTTTCCGTGAAAGGTCAGCGAATCCCTTTCTTCGTCTACGAACAGACATCCAAATTTCCCCCAACGCGACATCTATTTGTCATCGGCGGAGCTTATACCAACCATATGCTTCACCGTCTCAACATTAAATTCTCATTACGATTTAGTTGATTCACGTTCTACAACTACACGAATAACGCACGATCGTTACGTTACCGTCGGTGAACGATGATGGTTATTAAGCGCAAAAGGCAATATGGAAGACGTCAACTATCCTTCCTCGTCCTTTTGTATTATTCATCTTGTACATAATTCAATGAAAATAGAGAACTTTCCTTCACACGTCGTGGCCTTCAACGCACGTGAATTATTCAACATTTTTACATGAATAAACAAACACATTGTGAAAATATCTTCTAATTTACTGAACGTGGCAGATTAATTGTCGAATATATACAGCGAATGACGTGAAGTTACAGACGCGAGATGTGGGATATTATGCAAATTAGGAGCGAGACAACCAATCCGTGTCAATGTACGTAGATATATGGCAACTAAGTGATTGCGGATTTTGTCATTAGCTGGTATTGACAGAATCCGCAATCATTTAGTTGCCAACCCAATAAATGCATATTATTCGATGTAAATGAGAATCAGTATCGTTTAGTAATTCCGGTAATTTATATGCTGAGTTCGACGATCGCGCGTATCATCTTTCGTGATTTCATATCACGGCATTGATAAGTCGATAATGCTCGACACATCGAACGGATCGTGTAACTACTTTTCAAAGTTTCGGAGAAACTCGAAACTGATCATCCCGAGCGCTTCTTACGGAAAAGGAAGAAATGAAAGAAGAAAGAAGAGCAGTGTCATACAAGAACAACTGCAACTGGTAAACGACGTCAAAGAGGAAGAAAGTTCCGCGAATTATTTTCTCTCTCTTTTTTTTTTTTTTCTACGTCGGATCCACTCGCGAGGTGGTACAGGCTCGTTGACGCGTAGCCTATACATTTCAATAAGCTGGAAAACCGCGAGAAAATGACCAGTTAAATTTAAAAGAAAACTCAACTTTTGTATGTTTTTGTTAGAACGGTAATGTTAAAAACAGCTGGTTTTGGGAAACGTTCGACGAAAGTGACGGAGAAGAATAATTGAAGCGGTCGTTGGAGAACGTGCTCCAAATGTTTCGAATAAATATTGAACGAAAAAAGTATTTCATTTGCACAGAACGTATCTTTCGATATACAATCGGTAGCGGATTTATCAAAGTTTAGCTATTGACACGGTTTTTTTAACGACCCACTGTACGCGAGAATAACTAGACAGGAAAAAGCATTGTAAACGGAAGTGAAATAAAACTATACAAATATGTGTACATGTCTCGTACGCGGAATATAAATCCGACGCATGGAAACCGACACTTGGCCAAACGTTAGGCGATCAATCTTTACTATACATTTGCACCGATAAGAAATAACGAGCGATCGTAATCTCTCAAGTTCTGAGACTGTATATCTCGTAAATGAACGCGACTAAAAAGAAGAAACATTTAGAAGAAACATTATAGAAAGGAAGGTATTGAAACTTTTGTCGAAAAAATTGATCTAACATATTCTACATACGTCAGCCTACAAAAGACGTCTTTCAAGGATAAAACGTATCTGTTGAGAATTGTGGATCCTACTCGCCGAAATAAACGTATAGGAACTCTTAGATTACACTTAGAATTAATATCAAAATAGTTTCAGACTTATTTGATATGTGATTGACAAGATATTCGTCGATACACATTTGCACGCGTTTCAGCGCTCTCTTTGTCTCGCCATCTTCTTTAGCACATTACTAATGGAAC
Organism: Bombus terrestris; assembly: GCF_910591885.1. Classification (NCBI taxonomy): domain Eukaryota; kingdom Metazoa; phylum Arthropoda; class Insecta; order Hymenoptera; family Apidae; genus Bombus; species Bombus terrestris. Next base: position 3,837,033 of record NC_063286.1, read on the forward strand.
AGTTGCATTCATATGTTTTACGAAACGCTCTGCACTCATATATGTGTGTCACTACTACGCGGCTAATCTAATGTAGCACACAAAATTACACATATCTCAATAATAACTTTAAAATTTGAGATTTTTCATATAAACAAAGACGAACAATATTTCTAACACAATAAAACGAAATATTGGATTGGCAATTAATTGATTGCGGATTTTGCCAATACTACCTAATAACAAAATCCGTAATCATTTAGTTGCCAACCACAATAGTCACAGCGACAGAAGGAACCAACTTTGCTCCAGCTCAAATATTTCTTTAAGATTCATAACTGTTGAGAATTGTCGATCTTAATCGCCGAAATAAACGTATAGGAATTCTTAGATTACACTTAGAATTAATATCAAAATAGTTTCAGACTTATTTGATATGTGATTGACAAGATATTCGTCGATACACATTTGCACGCGTCTCAGCGCTCTCTTTGTCTCGCCATCTTCTTTACCACATTACTAATGGAACATCTATTTTACGAGACGCTCGGCATTTATATATGCGTGTCACTACTACGCGGCTAATTTAATGTAGCACACAAAATTACACATATCTCAATATCTCAATAGTATCTCAATAGTATAATAGTAATTGGAAGAACAAACAATTGCTCGGTTGTATAATTAATTACTTTTTAATTCGCAGATATAACGTAGAGACGTGCCATTTGAAAGAATATTCGAAAAGTAAATGAAAGTAAATTTATCGTTCTCATGCAATGCATATAGATACATACGTATGTGTATGTAAGCGAAACACGCGATTGCTGTGTATCAGAGATACATATGTACATCGATGTATTGGGTTGGCAATTAAGTGATTGCGGATTTTGTCATTACCACCTAATGATAAAATCCGCAATCACTTAGTTGCCAACCCAATATCTTAAGGAATTGAATAGATCTACGAGAAGGATGGCCTTGCGATTAAATTCACAATTGGGATGTTTTATGAAGGGGCGCGAAGGATATAAAAGGACTTGAGAGAATGGGAAGAGAACGAGACACAGAAACTAGTAAGATATTCCGTGGCATTTTGAATCATTTTATTAGAAGAGCCACAGCTAGGAAATAAGGTTGGCGAGAGTGCAATCTTATATGCTATTTCGAATATGCAATGCAACTCTCGTGCCGTACATTTTCCATCGTATGCAGTATGCAGGCAATTTTCGCGGTGAAATTCCCAAGCTTATTGCTACAAAATACTTATAGTGCAAAAACTTATCGCGGTAGTTACGTAAATTTTCACATCAAAAGAAACGGATAAAATGGATGTTAAAATACCGACAACAACTTTCGACGTTGTGAGCCACCAGCTAACATCAATTTAAACCTAGCAACATAACAGCAAAGGAGAACTTAAAAAGGAAGAGTTTGCAAAGAGTTTATAGTATAAAACGACGCATAGGGGTCATTGAGATGCGAACACCTGCGAGTTTAAAATAAAAGCAGCCAGAGATTAGAAGCAACTCCTGTTTCTCAGGCGAAATTTTCTACGTTACCAGATCCGTGTCAAAAGGCTGCTTAAAACAAAACAACTTTTACAACTGTATCAGTGTGTTCATGAAAAGCATTGAAAAGACTGTAAAAACTCGCTTTGACACTTTACGTTGAAAAAAGAGATTAACAAAATATGTTGTCGCTCCACAAGGAGTAATTTGAAACCACGGCGTATAATAGTAGAAAAGGACACCCAATATCGTATGCTCGTCAGCCTAGTCCTTCAAAGGGCGTTTTCGTCCAGATATCGATGCATACTAGCTAATTCAATCGTGAAACACTTTACGAGCTGTACAAAGTGTTCTCAGGACGCTACAACACCATCTATTATCTATCAGTGGTTCTTCCATTGCAAATACAATACCACCATTAAACAATTCTAACATTATGCGAAATATACTTTGGAAAATGTATATATGTCCATATACACAAATAAGTTATTTCTCATTAATATTTGAATCGTATATAATAAGTACGTTCTATGTATAAATGTTACATAAAGAAATGTGTTTTATATGTGAAAGGAATTACAAGATATAACGGAACTATATAAAAGCAAATAAATGATACAAGGGACCATTAATTTGTTGTTTAATTGCGATAAATACCGCAAGCAATCGAATGCAATATCGTGCCAATGTCAATACGATTAAGAACCACTGGTCTACATAGGAGCTGCGTCGAACTGAACATAAAGAGGCAGACAGACAGAGACAGAGACAGACAGAGAGAGAGAGAGAGAGAACGCGATCGATAAGAAGTCGATGGCAAGTACAGTTTTCCTTTGGGAAATCAAAGTCGAAACTTAGGGAAGCTCGATTTATTAGTTTTTTAAGGCATAACACAACGGTTTATGTTTTCTTACCGATTTATTGGATTGGCAACTAAGTGATTGCGGATTTTGTCAATGGTTGGTATTTTCACGAGTGTGAATTGTCTCGACTCGGTGAAAGTACAAGATAGCTTTGTAAGAATCAAAATATGACGATTCTAAATTCAAATAGAATATTACGCTGTTGATCAAAAACTTGTTCTGTAGTGGTTTGTTATTTCTAGTGTTACAGAGCCATAAATTAGCAATATATAAAAAAACCAAGAGGGTTTAACGAACGTCCCGCAGGCCATCGAAACAACGTAGAGAATGTTCCAGTGTGAAAAAACAATAACAGCGTGGCCATCTTTGACCTGGGCCCCGGCGATATCCCCTCCATAAGAGCCAAACCCATAGTATATAAACATTCCTAAAATCAGCTCTCGACATTCTCTGTTCTAACACTTTGAACAGAAGACTAAAAAGAAAACACCTTATTGACCTCACTAAAGAAATAAAATAGTCAAATTCGAAGATACCATCCCGCTGGGGATAGCCATCTAAATGTTATTTAGCAATTAAGTTAGACAAATTTACCAAATGTCTAGCTGAACAAATTGTAAAGTACAAATTTAATAATAAATTAAAAAAAAAAAATACTGAACCATCACTCTGTTGGAATAGGATTCGTACAATAAATTTTACTACTAAATGTATCTAAAGTTCAATTCTTTACCTTATTTGTGAAACGTTCGAACTGCCACGCGAGCAGATCACCGGTGATCTGTCAATTTCGTGATTTCTTGTGTCTCCTACGTGACACTAGCGTAGACCTTTCGAAGGATTCTCCTCCGATATCAACTATTTCTGCGTGCAGCATCTATCTCGATGAAAGATAATTCACCATTCTACGAGCTATCTTCGGCAATACTTTCCTCCTGTGGTGAAATTTCGAGACAGAAATAATGCTACGTTTGAAGAAGTATTCTAATACGAGGAGGGACAAGAAAATTTGATCAACCAATGAGAATCTTAATGTACCAAAGAGGGGGAAAGTTGTTAGTAATAAAAAATGAGGCAAAGAGGCCAAAAAGGAATTACAGCAAGATATAATATCAGGACAAAGATTGAAATATTTCCTTAGTAGGAATACAAATATTGAGATATGTATAATTTTTTGCGCTAGACTAGATTGGCCGCGTAATAGTGACACACGTATGTGAATATGAGTGTGCAGAAGTATGTGTGTGCGCGGCGTCTCGAAAAACAGCTGAATATAACTGTTCCGTTGGCAGTGTGGTATGGAAGATGGCGAAACAAAGAGAGTACTGAGGCGCGTGCAGATGTACATCGACGAAGATCCTGGCAATCGTTTATTAAATAAATCTAGAACTATTTTAATATGAATTCTAAGTGTAACCCTAACGTTCTTTTACTTTTATTTCGGCAATTAAGATCCACAGTTCTCAACAATAAATATATGCTATGAACAAATTCTAAGATATCCTCGAATGAAAGTCATCTTGAAATATATAACATGTCCTAAGCTAGGATTCTAAGAATGGTAATTTTAGAACAGATAAAGTTGAAATATAAGCTGCCCAATATACACATTTGTGACGTGAACCGTTGTATTATATACATCATAGGTACACGTACGTATGCTTAGAGAGATCCAGAGGTGATCTCAGTTTTATTTAGGGCCAACTGTCACCGCTCCTTCGAGATCTCTTTTTGAACGTCAACAGCGGTTACCCTGCTTTCAGCGTACTTGCTCGATCCATCAAAATCAATTCCTGACAGCTTATCGAACCGCATCGAAAAAATTCATCTCTTGTCTCTGCCTTCTCGTTTTTTCTTTTTCAGCTTGCGTGGCACGGAGTTTCAACTCCTAAATCGAGTGTAAATGACATTTGCTTCCACTCAATGGAAAACCTTCCATAAGCTTTCCTTCGATTCTTTTAATTCAACAAAGAACACCAATTCTTCTGATATTGGGTTGGCAACTAAGTGATTGCGGATTTTGTCAATACCACCTAATGACAAAACCCGCAACCACTTAGTTGCCAAGCCAATAGAAAGTTCTTGCCAAATAGAACATCGAGGAATGTGTTAAACTCTGAAGATTTGCCAATCTAATTGATCTTTTATCTTGTAGGATACAGTAGATACGATGGAAATCTAATAAACAAAGCGGAAAAAAGCAATGTAAGTTTTGTTGATGTTTGAAGTAATACGTAGAATGGTAAATGAAGAGGAATATTTCAGATGACCGTTTTCGCTATCAACGGAATTTCATTGCTAAATTAAGGATCTCTTAATTAGAGAAGAATGGAAGGCAACGGAGCATAAAGCTGTCGAGCAAGCACAATTTCTCTAGGCGATATTAAAACGACGCCTAATATCCTGGACGGCTTGATATTAAGAGGATGACGAAGGTGAATCCCAAAGGAAAGCTGAAATGGGGTGAAGAAAGGGATCGTAAGCCGCTTACGGTTTCACGATGTCACGAAACGAACGAGCCACCAACTGCTTGTCGTTTTAGCAGCACGCATAAACCGCACTCTACGTAGCTAGGATTTACAGATCTAGAAGATTCTTGAAATTAGACCAAATCGCGTATACGCCTTCCATGATGCACGGATTAACTTGTTTTCCTACAAACATAAATTTCCTCCAAATTGCCAAAGTTGTCAACTAAATGATTACGGATTTTGTCAATGCCACCTATTGACAAAATCCGCAATTACTTAGTTGTTAGCCCAATATATGCATATTACTCTGTTGCTTAAACAATTATCAGTTTCACTGTAATTTCAGTATGGTATATGGTTAACTGAATTACAATTCAATTGATCTAATTAAAACACTAAAATGGCTTGATTATATAAAATAAATGCGATATTTTTTGCAAAAGTTTACGCTTGTTCTACGGTAGATCTTTTTCAGATTTTTCACCAGCGATGTTTCAACGTTTGGCTGTAACGTAAACTTGATTTTAGCCGAAGACGAAAACGCTGTTGCTTCATCGTTCGTTGTAAATTCTCCAACTCGTTAACTTTCGCACAAAATTCTTGACATTTTGTCGAAAAGTTTCCAACTAAATTTCACCTTACTACGAGTTAATTTACAAAGGATCTAACGAGGATATCTAAGTGCATATCCTTGTAAAAAGACAAGTGCCTGTTGAGAATTGTGGATCTTGATGGCCGAAATATTGTTATGGAAACATTAAATTTACACTGGGTATTAATATTAACGTAGACACATATTTATTTTATAAATGATTTCTAGAATATTCATCGATACACACTTGCACGCGTCTTAGCACCTTCTTCCATACCCGATCTTCCGTAGACTGTTAACCGACTGAACTGTTTACATTCGTCTGTTTTTCAGTCGCCGCGCACACACATATCTCCACACACTGATATCTACATACAAATATCTCTACTACGCATTTGACCTAGTCCAGCACAAAAATTATACATATCTCAATAGTGCCTTTCCATTAAATTGAAATGATTAAATTTATATAATAAATCATATAATATGAACGTATGATATTTGTTATGGCATGCACATAAATATTAAATTCATTCAAAATTCACAGGTTCCAGTTTCAACTCAGACCTTAGAATCCCTTTAGTTGTCCTACTTATGGGAATATATTTTCACCCGCCCGGCCGTCTCGCTATGTAAGGATAACATGGGGCTTATTCTTTTAAACCTAACCTGTAAATCGGCTTACTTTAACGACTATCCTTTCACGATCTTTTACATGGCGAAAGGAAGTTTTAACAAAATTGGAACGGGAAAAGACAGACGATGAAGACGGTTTTCATTATACTCGTGGATATCCTTGATCCTTAATCCTTGTGGAAATTTCACACGATCTGCTACCTTGTGCGCTACAACATGTCAAATGTAATCAGACACCACCTCCAACTAGTAGGGGGATTCCGACGCGACGAGAAGCATTAAGCTCAACAGTATGCGCATGGCTGACTAATAAAGATAGACTAATCGCGTTAAAATAGCTTATTATCTAATAATCTAATCTATTATAAACTAATTAAAGCTTTTTCGATTACCAGCAATGAATTTATTCGTCGGACTCGATTTTATTTATGTAAATAAAATAAAAACGTCCAGTAACGATCATCATCTCACCAATTTTTTTAGCGTCCGATATTCAACACCACGCTAATTTAAGCGATTTATTTATCGTATTTTTGTAAATTTTCGCTCGATTGTATAAGTATTTGCATAGATACAGGAAAATAAGGATCTGCAAAATTTTTTATCGGCGCGTGTCTTTTCTGGAATATTTTACCTAAACCAGAAATGAGCCATTTTTCACAAAAATGAACGGTTTTGAAAATTCTGCCTTATGGACATTTGACAGACTAAGGTCTGAACTGTAGAAATCTGCGTGAGACCGTGAACAGGTGATGGCATTGGCAATGCCAATTTTCCTGCTTACCGTTTACAGATCTGTTGAAAATTTTGGATCTTAGCCGAAATAATGGTATAGGAACACTAAATTTACACTTGGAATTCATATTACAATAATTATATATTTATTTGATGGACGATTTCTAAGATATTCATCGATACACATTTATACGCGTCTCAGCACTTTCTTCCATACGTAGACGCCGCGCGCACACATGCTTCCATACACTGATATTCACATATAAGTATTTCTACTACGCATCTAACCTAGTCTAGCGCATAAAATTATACATATCTCAATATGGTCTTTGTATGATTACAGTGAGACGATCAGAAAAACAGAAAATAAGTGAAACCTATTTCAGTAATGATGATTCAGATGCATATAAAACAAGGCACACAGTAAGTTAAGAGTAGCGTGTTTTGAAAAAGGTATCTTTCAAATTCATGAGGATGTCACACATCAACAGTTGACTGTTTTTCACGTCCCATTTCCGTAAAACACGACCCTCATTTTTGGCTTCAGCGACCTGAAAAACGCCTAATGAGAGTCAAATATTTTGCAGTCCGGATACTATACCGAGCCCGGAAATAATAACAGAACGAGATAATAGGTAGTTTCAAGGGAATAACCATAAAACATTTTATTCGCTAAAACAAGCAGCAAACGAAAAAAAATACGAGCGATAGGTTGTATTAATTTTGAATAAATAAAGATTTTCAATAATAATCGAGGACATTCTACATGTAAAAAGTCACGTTCAAAAGCATTCTTATTCGGCAAAAATATCTATTTTCTTCTATCCGTGAAGCATAACTTAAAATATTATTAGGTTGACAATTAAGTGATTGCGGATTTTGTCATTACCACCTAATGATAAAACCCGCAATCACTTAGTTGCCAACCCAATATATCGGTCTGCTTTTCTTCCGGCATCCGTTAAAAGCGAAAGTGAAAGTTGACGAATCTATGACGTTTAGTTATTAATAATATTTATTGGACGATAAATAAAGACAATATAAACGTGCGAACGAGAGAGATTTTGTTCAAGAAAAATCGGAATTAGTTGCAGGATTTGACATTACCATCGAGTTATTCGAAGGAAAAATGTTTCTTGTCAAAGAACTCCGCGTACCTACTAGATCATGTTACTTTGAATAATGCCTCTACTTTGTTTATAGTCTTATCAGCTTATCTTTAGCTTGCTTTATAAGCTCCTTTCCTTCTCCCATTTTTCAATAACAATTTCCTATCAGATAGATTCCAAGATACTTATATAACTATGTTTGTTATCGAGGAACCGATTGAATTAATTAAACATTATATTATAAATAAACATTATATCGAATAGAATTCAGTGGAAACTTTTTGGTAAAACATCTTTTTCCATTGTTTGGCGCTCCTTTTATTCCTCGTATAGGACTAACAAAGGTTACAGTTGGTGGTAGCTATATCCAGCGACGAATACATGAAACAGATCCAGAGGGAATATGAAGTTCCTAAGATTCAATCTGCGAGGCTTCCAAGGGATCATTAAGATCCCACGCGTATGACAGAATGGAGCAAGGATTCTCGCTAGTAAGCCTCTTACTTTATTCGAGAATAAAAATCGCGGTGGCATTTCAAGGGAGAAGATAGCGAAGAAGCAGGATCTCTCTTTCTCAGGTTTTTAAAGCCATTACTCTCCCTTTATTCGTGGCGGTTTCGCGCGGAACCCGCTGCTACCAAAGGAAAGTGCTTCCTTCGACTAGCAGGGAATTAGGGCTTTCAAGAAGCAAAAAGAAAGCATATCCTAGATCAGAGAATGAAAGAGGAGTTTTTCGCCGAAAATGTGATCGTGGTTACGCTTTTGTTGTCACTTTTCAAATATCACACCAGGAAATTGCCTCTTAACCTCCACTTCCGAGTAAGTTAAACTTAATTTAACTAAAGCTTCAATGTTTCAGCATATGACTGTAGTTCGAACCGCACCTAATTCTCTTTGACAACTAGCATAGTTATTAACGTGTGGTGGATGGTTAAATGTGTTCCTTTAAATGACGACACGAATGAATACTCGTGATGGTCAAATATATTTAAAATCGTTCTAAGTACAGAATACAGAATTAATCGTCGTTCGCTCAATGTCGCTCGTATGCTAGGTAATGCTTACTGAATACTCGATAGAGAGCGTGTTCGTTTGTTTATACTGGTCGGGGAGTAACGGAAAGTTTGAATTCGACACCGGTCGACGGTTGCACGTAACGGCGATACTGTTTTGGCTGGAGTTTGTTTACTTCTAAATCTTGGACACCGAAACGGTGTTAATACTCCGAGGCAAAACATGAGTCACTCTCGATTCGAAGCGTCCTATGACTCATATGTCGCTACAAACGTATCAAGTTTTCAAGAGCGAGGAGCTGGTTAGCACGCGATGCAAGATGACGAGAAATTTCATAATAAAATAAAGGAGGAAAGGTATGACCGCATTACGACCTCGTTAAAATAATTTAAGTACCTCGAGATCAGAAGATTTAACTAGCAATTCCTCGAAACTTCGATTATTAGCCCATATTCCTTGTGACATAAGTTGACTCGAAGCAAGAGAACAGCGGACTGCGTTTAATTAGAGCAATTAAATTGAAATAGGAATTTCCAGTAAATTATACTGCGACGCGTCTCTATAGTCTCACTGACGCGCTATTATTATGCGAAAGCAGCCTGGCGACCCGTCTTCTGCCGGAATTGAATTATTGATTTCGGCCAACGAATCGCGAACAAAACATGATGAGAGAATAATACGAGTTGATAAATATTCATAGGTTACAAAGAGAAAAAAATGGAATATCATGAAATAAATTCGCGTATCAGTGAGAAATAGAAATTTAAACGAATGAGCTGGCAACCGTTCGATTACAATTCTCTCGTTTTATCGAATTAATTCCCAGTTGCAACTGTTAATCCTTGCGTAGCAAAACACGTACAAAATATGTTGTGAAAATAAAGATTACAGAAATTAACTGAAACAAAATGGTGGAAGAAGCAAGACAAATAAATGTATTGGCTTGGCAACTAAGTGATTGCGGATTTTGTCATTACCATCTGATGACAAAATCCGCAATCATTTATTTGCCAACCTAATATATCGAAGAAGAATAATATAATTGTTATTAATAAAAAAAAAATAAGATAAAAACTTGAGTATAATTTTTGAAAAACATGCAATTAAATGCTTTGTAACAGATGTTTTTTAACGGAGAAAAAGAAAATGGTAGATGATCGATGGTTGATGTCGCACTCGACTCAAGGTAATTCGGAAAAGCAAAGTAATCGTTGAATGCCGTGCTCAAACGAAGTTATTTGCACTCTCTACAAACGTACCGGTGCTTATACCAGAGACCATTTCAGAAAGGTAGCTAATGCCAGTTGCATATTTCACAAGGTACAACCATATGTTCATTTTAAGGTATACATTTTAAAATAAACATTAGCTTACCACAGTACAGGAAGTTCACTTGCCATTAATTATTTGTAACGCGGTTACGACATTCGTAAAATTATCACGACGCAGCTGTACTATGTAGGTTTATTCAAGTATAAGGTTGGCAACTAAGTGATTGTGGATTTTGTCAATAGGTGGCCTTAGCACGTTCCTTGGTTCTGTCAATGCGTTCAAAGCACCTAAACTATATTCTTTTCTTGTTGTTCGAACTTCTACCTTTAATTTAGTAGACAAATTGTATCGATTAGTTATTTAGTTTCGTTTTTATCCCAATTTAAATATGGAAGAGCAAGACGCGGATTTCAGGTATATTTCATTGTATTATTTCCGAAAAGGCAAGAACGCATCCCAAGCACACAAGTTATATGCCATATATGGGAATGAAGCCTTGAAAGAAAGACAGTGTCAAAACTGATTTGCCAAATTTCGTTCCGGTGATGTTTCACTGAAAAATGCTCAACGATCTGCTCGTCCAGTTGAAGTTGATGAGACCCTATATCAAGGTCATTATCGATTCAGATCGTCATAGCACAACGCGTGAGATTGCAGTAAAGGTCAATGTGTAGCATACATGCATTAAAAAAAAAAAATTAAAACTGGTTGGCTATGTCAAGAAACAGAAGTTTTATGAACATGGAATTATGATACTACCTGAAAGATGGCAAAAGGTCATCGACAAAAACGGACAATACCTAATTGAATAAATTGAATAATTGAATATTAATTGAATACTAATACTATTATACTATATTATACTATACTATACTATTGAATACTAATAGTATACTATACTATGCTATTGAATACTAATTGAATATTATAGTCCTAAGCAAAAATTTTGTATTTTCCTTCTTATTTAAAATACGCAATTATTTAGTTGCCAACGCGTTGCGAAATTCGTGCACTTTTTAAGATTTCTAGAAAACATGAGACAAGAGTAAAATTAGATTAAGTAGATAAGTATAATTAATCGATGTGAAGAACGAATCGTTAGATGGGAGATTTACATAGATCAAAGAACCTCGATGAAAATTATTGCAATCTCGCATTATCATTCATATAATTACGATAAGAATTTAATTAACTCGTGAAGCATCCGCTCGTGAATGAGTAATATATTACAAAATAACGAAGCGGGATTAATCCGCGAATATGACAAGCATAATTATTCATTATTGATAGCGCAGCGTTGATCGATCGCTAGATTCTAATTTTTAATTCGAGTTATGCAAATTTTTCGTTAATTAACCGTGTCTATCGCGACACCTTCGTTCTTTCGTCAAACTAAAATAAAAATCTCTACAAAAGTTACTTAAAGAACGCGGATAAACTTTACGTATTCACACAACGTTTTTATAGTTTTAATATTTTTATATTGGGTTGGCAACTGTATCGGGTTGGGTTTTATATTGGGTTAGGTTGGCAACGGATTTTATCATTAGGTGGTAATAACAAAATCCGCAATCACTTAGTTGCCAACCCCATATTTAAAACCGCAAATTATCGTTTTCTCGGTTTCTTTTCTACAACTCATTCTTAGGCAAAGGCTGCAACAATAATTATTAAGCAATTCGAAGCTTAGTCAATTACTAAACTAAATTAAAACGCAAACGTACGATTCACGTTCATAGTTCTAAGTAGCTCACAGTGTCCCTAAGACGATTATCTATTGAAACTAGACGTACAACAGGTTGCAGGGTTATTTCCATTTCTACTGTGGCTTGCATTTATTCGGCCTGTATTTCAATATAAACAGACGTCTTCAGAGACATTATCGTTAAAACCGGAATTTATTTTCTATTGTATTTTGCGTTAAAAAATGATCGTTGTAATTCTAACTGTAATCCTTACCTTGCTATGCCATTTCACAATGGCTGATAATGATAAATGATAAATTGATGGATACTTCTTCAACGACCTACCCTATGAAAGAAGAAACTCGCATAGGCGTCAGCGTAAATGACCCCGCGCTTGACAAATGGCGCGAGCAGAACTGCCACGTGATTATCAAATTGCTTGCTCGCGTGCTGCCAACTATCGATCAATTTCTATATTGCCAGGTATCAAGATCAATTGCACGATGGATTGAACATGCTGCCTCCATAGATCGGAATATTTGTTCGGGCAGTCTCGCTTCGTCAAATTAATACAAAGTAGATAACGGAATTTCATTTCATTCTGGTTAACACATTGTTGACCGGTCACGAGTTAACTCGTGTTTTCATGGCCAAATGTTACCGACCGGCCACGAATAAACTCGTGATGCGCTTTTTTTCCGTATTAGCGTTGTTTTCTCAGTGCGCTATTGGAGATGATACAGTGCAATTGTTGGTCAGCATTCCTCAAGCTGTGTCTCTCGCTTATAAGACCAATGAAGAATCTTTCAATGAATTATATATTTTATCTGATTGTCTGAATGATTGTGGATCAAATTGTAGTAACTTGAACCAAATTGAGATGATACTGTTTCAGAAGATAGTGAACCTGATATTAGCCCACCAAAACATCATTAAACCTACGTGCATATTACAATACAATAAGCACATGAAAGAGGTATATCGTGCAGATCAGTATTTGGAAAACAGCAGTATTTTAGGAAAAACTTTAAAGTGGTCCAAAAAATTAGCATTTTTTCCGATAAACTGCACCTTGCTCGATGCATATAAAACGTACTGTACCTATCTGCCAGAAACGGCTCCTTATTATAATGATGCACCCTTCAGGCTTTTCGGACAACTAAGAGACCACGTGTTAAAAAAGATAGTCACTGGTAGAAAAACAAATCCGACTAGAGCGTGTAGAGTATGCTGTTCAAAAGGAAAACACAGCGAAACTAGATATATTTGCAAAAGCTGTTGTTTACCATTACACGTAGGTGATTGTTACACTGTTTATCATAGGAAAAAGAAATATTAAAAGTTGAATAATAAATAAAATTTATTAAAGTTTATTTATATTGTTTTACTTGCACATCCAATTATGAAATAATAGCTGTTGACATGAGATAAATTATCGGTACAATTGCCGGTCAACAATGTGTTAAATATAGTTATATTGTATACAAATTGGCAGATTGAAAAGTAACATATGGTAACGCTGTAGTATCGTTACCGTAATATCATGTGATAGCTAGCTTTAATTATCCTACTTCCAGATAGATAATTGCATAAATGAAATTATATTTACACAACGCGACATAAACCAATACGTACACCGATCGATCCCACTTTTCTAGTCTTCTATTTTTCATCTTCTATAGCCGATTTCATGGTTCCATCCTTGAAAAATGTAACCTCCATTTTTTTTTAGGATGTAGGATACGCGTAATATTGCGTTAGCAATTAAGTGATTGCGGATTTTGCCAATAGGTGGTATTTCTTATCGTTGCTCTATCAAATTCCAGAAATGGAAATTACACGAGAATTAGGTTTGCAAGTAGACAGCAGCTCTATAGATAGTAACGATAAAGGGAATTTAATTTTAATAATGGAAGAAAAAGCGGCACGCAGTTATCGTACGCAACAATTAATATTACATACTAACATAATAAAGGATTTTATTTTCAACCAGATCTATTGAGTTGGCAACTAAGTGATTCCGGATTTTGTCAATAGGTGGTATTGACAAAATCCACAATCACTTAGTTGCCAACCCAATACATCACAATTAAACGTTCGAGTAAAATAAATATATAACCACACACAGTAGCAATTGTAAATCGATTCCTAAACGATAGAAGATATTGTCTTAACCGTAGAAGGTACCGTAGCGAGAAAGAAATTTGAAACTTCAAAGTAGAAAGATATCTTGTTTCACTAATCCTAAAATGTGTGAGTAAACTCGAAACCTATTTGCGTTATCTGAGCCAAAGGAGAGTTGACGTTTCGACGCTCTGTATACTATTTTTCACGTTGGCTTTATTAATTCATTTCAAGCACGAACAACGAGATTCTTTCTTATATATTAATATCTTCACGCTCAAACTCTAGTTTCTAGTTATCTTTTCCTTTTTCTACGTTACTTCATAATGTATAGATTTTGTAATACCATCTATTGACAAAATCCGCAATCACTTAGTTGCCAACCCAATATTAAGAACCTGGCATTTGTATAAAATTCCAATAGACATCCTTGGAACAAAGAAATGGAATTTTGCGCAGGTCAGACAACCGATTCTATCGCGTATAGGTAACGAGAGCGGACCATAGAACGTGAGAGCGACTTTAACTTCGTTAAGGATAACGCGAAAATCAAGTTAAACGATCCTCGCTATTTACCCCTTCTCACCCGCTGTCTCACACTACAGGATCCACTTAATTACAGGCCACTCTAGCAATTCACTCTAACGCCAATACTGTTTAACGTAATTTTTTGTTTAATTTAACCCGATTTTCGCGATATCAAGATTCTGCTGAAAAAGATGAAACTAATTATTATACTATTATATCGGTATGCATGTGCACACACATACGAATGCTGTATTATACATATACATGATGAGAAAGCAACTGCGCGAATAGTTAAGACCCAAATGGAAGAATGATCGAACGAATTAAAGAATGAACTGGTTGTGGAGAATGAAGAAAACCAAGGCTGTTGATTCCGAGGATGAAGAACCTAACCGACATTTCTTTTCACTCCGCCGCACTCTGCGACTGCGTTCCAGATTTTTATGACGTATGCAGCGTGATAAAGTACACTTAACCCGAGCTCTTTTTGTTCCCACGGGTATTTCAAGTAACACACCGGAACGCTTTTTCTTTGAATTTTAAAATAACCCAGCTAACACGACCCATATACGACACAGCTCATATGCATTGTGTTCACACTAATTGAAATGTAATGCAAAGACAATCCAAACTCGATCCACGTTTTTTTATAAAAATCTAATCGAACTCCTTTGCTACTATTCTACACATTTCCAAGAAATCACGTGACACTAATTATTAGGAAAACATTAGCTTGGCAACTAAGTGATTGCGGATTGTGTCAATACCATCTATTGACAAAATCCATAATCACTTAGTTGCCAAGACAATACGATCGTCACGAAGGTAACAAGGCTGACGAAGAACTCGGATAAGCAATTTGAACGAGACTCTTGGCTCAGTTTAACCAAATAAATGGAGACGTAAACGAAAATGGCCGTTCTTTCGCATTGAACGTGGCAACTAAACGAACAATCGAGGGGATTGGGGGTAGCTGCGCGGAACGATGTCCCAGTATGAATTATATGGCCGCTCGTTTGGAAATTTGCCGGATTATCAACATCGTCTAGCGTTCAATCGCGATTATACGGAAGGGGAAGCGTGAATAATAGGAATCGAATGGCATCGGCTGTGAATTAACGTCGCAATATGACAAAGCTAGAAACCATCATCTATCATAAATTACACGCAACAAGACTTTCGACTAGATATTGCCAATCGCCTACTCGCCGAATTGATCGATTTAAATACACGTGTTTTAGACTACTGTTACACATACTCGTCTCATACGAACGATTTTTATCTTTATTTTCACATTTTTCATCCGTACTTGTATTACTTATTACGTTATTATATATATATATATATTATTTTTATTAAGTATTATACATATTATATATTACGTATTAAGAGATATCGTGTACGTTAATTAACTGGAAAAATTTACAAGATATCGATTGGGAAAGCGATCGTTCCTAGTTTGCAAGTTACCTCGACAGTTTCCCAATGATAAGAAGTTTCTCCGGCTTCCCCAAATTTACGTAGCGCGCTTCATGGTGCCATTAGTCGATTATATTATTCATGATAGATTACCTTAGACACGAGGGGAGTACTGAGTACGTGTACTCATTACTCACGCTTGTCTGCATTTTCTTTACATTGAAGTCGCTAATACCATCTCGCAGTACATGATAGAGAAACTACAGCAGTCCTGCACTTGTACTCCCTCAACTCAAATTTACATGTGCGATTTTTTGCCTACACTCGTGTTTGTAAATTTGAAAATTGTTTATTGAGATACGTATAGTTTTTGTGCTGGACTAGGTTAAATGCGTAGTAGAAATATTTGTATGTGGATATCAGTGTGTGGACATATGTGTGTACGCGGCGACTGAAAAACAGACGAATGTAAACAGTTCAGTCGGTTAACAGTCGATTAGAGGTCGGGTGTGGAAGAAAGTGCTGAGACGCGTGCAAGTGTGCATCGATGAATATTCTAGAAATCGTTTATAAAATAAATATGTGTCTACGTTAATATTAATGCCAAGTGTAAATTTAATGTTTCCATAACAATATTTCGGCCATCAAGATCCACAATTCTCAACATTGTTATAAATGATTCTACTTAAAAAAATTGCAGCAGACTTCTAATTGGAATTCTCGCATGAAAACCGCTACTCCTACGAAAGTATGTCATTTTCTCTTCGTAAAATCACACCTATTGTAGAATCGTGGAGAAATGGCATAAGAAATGTCGGGTGGACCATAAACAATATTGCGAGAAGGGGCCCGGGAGTTGTTACCGGGTGGTTCTTATCTGGCAGTCGTTATCTGGAGAGTCGAGTGGTGGGGAGTCGAGTTGTACGAGTCGCGAATGGAGAATCCAGTTGTGAAGAGTCAAGTTGTGAGTGGAGAGTCGAGTGGACTAGTCGTAAGTGGGGAGTCGAGTTGCGAGATTGGAGTGGAATAGTCGTGAGTGGGGAGTCGAATGAGAGGAGTCAAATTGAGTAGTCGTGAGTTGAGAGTTGAGTTGCCGAGTTATTACGAGTTGTAAGCTATTAGTTGTGAGTTGTAAATTAACTATTTAGTTGTCTTAGGTATAGCACATTACTGTACTTAGTTCACGTTAAATAACCACCGTTTCCTGTTTAATCTATTATAAATAGTTCCATCTATCAATAAACTTGTCATATAGAATAGAAATCATGGAAACCCTAATTTCTAATATTTCTAAATAAATAAAAAAGATCCTATACTATAGATCTTTTTAATTGTTATATTTATTTTATTCCTTAGCTCTTTATATTGTTTGTTACGAAGAGTGAAGTGTTACACTTTGAAATAAAGATGAAATATTTATGCTCAAATTCATCCGAAACTATGGTTCTGGCCACGTCTTCGACGTTTGTTCAGATTCGACGATCGTGGCACAAGTATTATAATCTCGTAAATTTAGAAGCTGTAAAAAACTGGATTTGGAAATTTGTTTAATTAATTCATACATTCTGTAAAAAAGCAAAAGAACGAGAGGCCATTTAACCACCTGCGATTTATAAAAACTTTAGACCAGTTGAGAGGAGATATTTGACAACCGCAAGATCGAGCTTCCACATCGACTGCTAATTGTGATGAAATTCGGTTAAATGGAAAGCTGCATGTAATTTTAACAGGAAGAAAAAAGTATTTTAAGGTGTGTTCCTACCAAAACAAAGCAGGAGAAAGACGCGAAACAACTTATGCAGATGTTTTATAAATTATCGTAAAAAAAAATACAGAAAAGATATTAAAAAGTGATATGTTCAAAGATGTAAATATATATAGATTATTAAAATATAAATTAATTTTTAAATTAATTTTTGTGTAAAATCATTTTATATTACCCACAGGACGCTCGTCACATACGCGCAAAATCACCTCGAGTTGCTGCTACACGCAACCGAAAAGGCTGTCGAGTGCAAACGGTTAATTCTTCCATGCAATTTACGGTGAAATAAAAAATCAGGCGGAACAATTATCGAATGTGTTGCGATTGTTCGAAAACAATTGAGCTGCTGCAGTTCTACAGTTTGTTGCAGTCCTACACATATGTAATTCAATGACAGGCAACAACGTACCCAACGAAACTTATTGACTCGCGATTGCCCCGCCAGAATGCAGTGCCTCGTTTTCCACGTTTAACACATCAATGGGTTGGCTTTCGTTGATTCTTTTTTCTCATTGTACGACCTTTGCATCGTATGCACGTTCTTGTTAAAAGTTACGCTCGAAACGCTTTGCTACTAATTGCGATTGATACTTCGGAGAAAATGTCTGAATCGATCTCGATACCGTCAGATGATTAAGCGTCGAAGTGACATTGCGGTTTGCCGCGAATTTCTCCGATATCTAACCAACTCTCGTTCGCTTGCCATTAATTACAAATCAATTGCATTATCATGCAATACTCAACGAAGATGTAATATTTCGCAACTTTCATGAAAATCTATCGCCCTAGCTGTCGATTTAGCTAAAATTTCTTTCGCTCTGCTTTCTTCGCTAGTAAAAACTCACTTATTTTCATTTATAGTATTGGTTTGCCAACTAAGCGTCACTACCACCTAGTGACAAAATCCACAATCACTCAGTTGCCAACCCAATATGTTCTATGTAATTTACTTCAAGTTCCTAACGAATATCTTAGGACAATCTCTTAAATGCCTTTTAACACGAACAACGAAAAAACTGCTATTCACAAGAATAAACTTCTGTATTCTTCCAGATAGTTTCCTTTCTTAACACATTGCGTACAGCGCTCTGCGCGCTCAACACGCTCCCAGGGCCTGACATTTTCGAACGCATACGTGGCAAGCAATAGGATGCATATATGCACATTTTTAATTTGCATTTGGTATTATATTTTTTATTCAGTCTTCTTCTATGTCTAATCGCATCACTTAATTCAAGAATATTGCTGCTATCACTGAATTCATCTTCGTCGCAAGTGTTGCTCGCTGCATTAGATAAATCATCAAACAACAATTCACTTTGACTTTCATTTTCTTTACATCTATGTGTCATTTTGCTTCTTTTATAGAATTACCATTTCATAAAATAATTTTTGTTATAAATTGTCAGTAACAGATTGAAAGTGTAAATGATCTTTAAAAAGCTGTTTCCTTACAAATTAAAACACGAACTTTGAAATAACAAAATGCACAGCGATAAAACACATTATAAGGTACGGTAGACGACGATCGGCACAGATCTACCGATGTACTGGCTATACTGACTCACTGTTTTTACATGCTTCGAATGTCAACATTCAGTTGTTTTGCTAATCATTTGTTAGAAGAATGCGCAAGGCTTCATTACCCTGGTAGCGTAACGAAAACATTTGTCTCTGGTTACCTAAGTCATCGATTCAGTCGAAAAACATGAAAACGAGATATTTCGTGACCCAGCCACAACACGTTCGGCTCGCTAAAAACGAGATATCTCGTGACCCAACCTCAACGTTCGGCTCGCTAAAAATTAGATATTTTATGACCCGTACACATTGTGTTAATATGCATGAGGACGGTTAAATTATCTATCCAGAATCGTGAACTTTGTTTCTTTGTTTTACGAACATACTTGTGATACTCTATATTAATAACAGATACTTCTATACAAATGGATGAAATCTTTCATATAACAAAGCAATTTTGTGAAAACGATTTGTAAAAGAGAAATACAAAAAGAAAAAATACTTTCGATCAGGTTCATTATCGATCGAACATAGATTGTGTACTTCGTGTAACGTTTCCGTTAAACGCACACTCGTTTTTAACTTAACCTATTGAATTGGCAACTAAGTGATTGCGGATTTGGTCATTAGGTTATAATGACAAAACCCGCAATCACTTAGTTGCCAACCCAATATTTCCAATACATCGCGATGACCGTTTTATTTTAAACGCGTGATCAAAGTTGAAATGAAATTAATCATATATATTTGAAATAGTCTTGAACGAAATTCTTGGTTTCGAGCGCCGACAAAATTTTAATAAACAATAACAGATAAGACGAAACTCAACGTACAACGGTCCGAAAAATTTCGAAACACATAGCCTGAGGAATCGATGCTGATGGTTTTGACTGCTGTGAGATAAATTCGCTGGATCGAAGTAAATACGTGATATCGAGGGAGGGAAATATGGAAACTAACAAAGTTGAAACAAAACCGATGTTTTTGATACATTCGACAGGAGCGAACGATTTTTAGAAAGAAAGGCGATTGGTGTTATTTCTAAAGGGTTTTGAAATTTATCGGACTATCGAAACACAATGGAAAGTAGATTGAAATAGGGAGTGAAATAGAACAAAGGCGGTTTTATATTACCGTAACTATCTGTAATTGGATTTCAAACCGACTGGACACGCTTCTTCTTCGTTTCACGATCACTAAATAACTCTGTTTCTTAGTTCGCTACTGTAGGACCTTATTATTATTTTATTTAAAGATGGATTAAACAGGTGTTGGTTAAACAGGAAACGATGGTTATTTAACGTGAACTAAATACAATAACGTGTTATAACTAAGACAACTAAATAGTTAATTTACAACTCTCGTCACCACGGTTCCAACGCTCTCTCTCACGCACACCGCACTCTCTCGACAACACTAGCAACACTCTCTCGATAATGCAATTCGTACTCTCTGACTTCTCAACTCACACTGACTGTTAATTCGTCTTTCTCTCTTTGTTTTTTCTCATAACCTCACCACGCACGTGTTCCGCAACCGTTCATGGCCAGGGTCACATAGGTTTTTTCCGTGAAACTATTCGGTCGAAGGACCGATGATACATAGATGGCACTTCGGCTTTCTCGCGACATTGTTTATGGCTCACGCGATATCTTTTAGGCTATTCGACCACGATACTAGACTACTTTATACGTAATGGCTAAACGAGTGATAAATTAGAGGGAATAAATAAGATGGAAAGATTTTCAAAAAGAACTTCGATTCTTTTCGTTTGTTAAATTTTATCTCTCTGATAATTGGAATTTCAATGGCGCGGAAACAGCATTGCATTTAAATTGTTAAAGCATCCCGTGCAATTTAACGACACAGTACGATTCTTGAATAATAAGCGTGTTCGCTTGTAACAAAAGACTACTTTCTAATAAATAGTAATCTGGTTTTATTTTTCACGCGCTGTTAACGAGCAAACGTCGATTTATTAAAATCAAATCGATTATAATACTTCAACATGATCAACATTTTCTCAACTTTTTATTTTATGTCATCGGATTTCAGGATATCGATAACCAACATCGAAAAAGAAAGAAAGAAAGAAAGAAACCGCGCCTTTTCATTTCCATCCAATTTCCGATAGCGAATACCTGATTATAAAGTTTATATCAGCTTCCCTAATCTTATTGTTAACTGTTCACAAAGCCAAATACGCTTCAAGCATGTTAATCCGATTGGAAAATAATAATTTAGTATAACTTCTTATATATACTATATTCTCCTATATTATTTATATTATATTATAATATACCTTATATTATTAATTATCTCATATTATAGTATAATTTCTTAGTATAAGAAAATAACTATTATTTGTCGAAATCTTCCTTTAACACTTAGCCCACCGCGCATTTTTCCAAGTATTAAGGACTAATATTCGCTACTTAAGAAACAAACAAGTGCAAAAATTATTTAAGTGGTTAATTATATTTGCGGTAATGATTTTATTTAACGATTTCACATATTGTTTATACAAAACATCAAATTAAAAGTATATATTAAAAGTACACAAAAATATAGGCAAAATTGAAAACATTAAAAACGACTAAAGATAAATAACACGACTTAAACGTGAAATTAAAAATTCATAATGCATTTTAATATTTCTTTATAGTGTGGTATCGTTCGATTATAACTTTATTTAATCATAACTGATAGTGTAGCTTTTTAATTAATTTGAACACCATTAAGTTGCTGTATCTTATTATATACTGTACTTTATAAAAGCAGAAAAAGTGGCGCAATTATTTGGGAACAATTCCACGTAAACAATAACTAATAACAACAACAAAAAGAAAAAAAACGCGTTGCTAAAGTCAAAAAGAGAGATCTCCCAGTTCGGTTACGCAGCGATGTTCTTCACAGAGGGCGGATCTCCCTATTCGGTTGGCTAAGTGTTAAGATACGAACAATGTACAGTATCCATTAATACCAATCGATAACAATGACAATCAATTATTTGACTCTTTTTGAAAAATCTGTTATGTCGCTGACTATTTATTCGCAATAACAATATCAATCGACTTACCTATAGGTAATGAAGGCAAAGACCAGAGCAACCAGAGACAAGCTTCCGCCTAGAACGACGATGAGACTCAACACGCCGTCTTGATCGAACGAGCTGGCAATTCCCGTAGATATTCCATTAGACAGTCCACCGTTCGATTGGGGAAACCCGTGGATTGCTCCCGTGTAAAGTGTCTCCATTTCTTCGTTACTCTCGCATCTATTCAAGAACACTATATATTTATTGATTCTATTTTTCACTTTCTTCACAGTAGCTTATAACTAGTAGCTTATAATTAGTATAACAGAGTAGCAAATAACTAGTTATTCCAACTCTTTCTTAACACGTTGAATGCCATGGGGGTCACCGGTGACCCCCACGGCACTTAACTTGACCGTGGCGCCATAGAGGTCACCGGTGACCGGCACTCAACTTGGCCGTGGCGCCGTGGAAATCACCGGTGACCGGCACTCAACTTGGCCATGGCGCCGTGGAAGTCACCGGTGACCGGCACTCAACTTAGCCGTGGCGCCGTGGAAATCACCGGTGACCGGCACTCAACTTGGCCGCGGCGCCGTGGAGGTCACCGGTGACCGGCAGTCAACTTAGCCGTGGCGCCGTGGAAATCACCGGTGACCGGCACTCAACTTGGCTGTGGCACCGTAGAGGTCACCGATGACCGGCACTCAACTTGGCCGCGGCGCCGTGGAGGTCACCGGCGACCGGCACTCAACTTGGCTATGGCACCGTAGAGGTCACCGATGACCGGCGCATCAAGATTAGTAGAAATACATAATTTGAACAAATATCAATAGTTATAAATTTGTTATTATTACCACTGTTATTACAATGGTGTGACGAAATTAATGCAATATAAAACATATAAAAATAATCTTATTTATACATGAAATATACATCTATTATGTGCGTCCTCCACCAGTGGCTGTCGAACATGGGAAAAACACGTTTTTTCCGTGTTTTACCTTAACGAACAATAACCGAACGTTTCGACTTGAAAGATGTTTAATGGCAATTAAGGGCTTTGACAGTAAAGTAAAAAATGCTAAATCTTGTGACGGTTCTCTAGGATTATTGCGGGTCCGAATAAGTATGACCGAGGGATGGATTATGGTTTATGGTAGGCCCCTGGACGTAACAACATAGAACAATTATTTAGCAACGCGAAGAAACAATATGAGATAATTAATAATCGCAAAAAATAAGTAAATCGAGCGAAATTGCACTACAGCGCCCTGGGGGTCACCGGTGACCTCAATAAGATAAATTCATTAATGGTGATTATACTCCGTAACATATTTCTTGTGGGTAATATTTTAACATTATATGTATCGCATAATAAAGAAATTCATCGAGGCGCCACGTTCAAACCTTGTAAAACTGGTGTGGTATTCAACGTGTTAAAGATACAGTACAATATATCTAGGTAGACAACCATGCATTAACATTTGGACACTTCCACGTTATTGCAGATGTATAAAATACGCCTCGGAGAAAGTTCTTCAAAGTTCCTTTCAATTTTCAATTTTTGCCTTTGATCTTATCTCGGACAACTATATACAGTTAGTGGATATCGATAAAACAATAGCTGATATTAAGTGTATTTGTTCGATATTAAGATTTTTAAATGGTTAGAATATCTGCTTCCAAACACATTCTAAAAATTGTAATAAAATTTAGCCCATTTATTCCAAGAAGTAAAGAATTAATAACTAAGAAATATTCTTCTATCATAATGTTGGAAATACAGTGAAAATATCAATATTTCGACCAGATTGCATCAAATGTCCTAATACTTACGCACAGTATTGTACATATAAGTTTAAGAACACTGAAACGTAACCATACTATACAAAGGGCAACGATATAATTTTTATGCGTTTGAACATACAGTTTTTATTTGAAATGTAACATAAAGTGTTTATTCGATTAAATTCTGAATCTTTGAGGTAATCTACGTGTCATCAATTGTGTTAGCAACTAAGTTATTGCGGATTTTGTCAATAGACGCTCTTAGCACATTCTTTTGTTTTGTCAAAGTTTTCAAAGCACCTAACCTATATTCTTTTCTTGTTATTTGAACTTCCACCTCTAATTTAATAGAAAAATTGTATCGATTAGTTATTCAGTTTCGTTTTTATCCCAATTTAAAAATGGAAGAGCAACACGCGGATTTCAGGCATATTTTATTGTATTATTTCTGAAAAGGCAAGAACGCATCCCAAGCACACAAGTTATATGCCATATATGGGAATGAAGCCTTGAAAGAGAGGCAGTGTCAAAATTGATTTGCCAAATTTCGTTCCGGTGATGTTTCCTAAAAAATGCTCAACGATCTGCTCGACCAGTTGAAGTTGATGAGACCCATATCAAGGTCATTATCGATTCAGATCATCATAGCACAACGCGTGAGATTGCAGTGAAGGTCAATGTATAGCATACATGCATTAAAAAAAATTAAAACTGGTTGGCTATGTCAAGAAACAGAAGTTTTATGAACATGGAATTACGATACTGCCTGAAAGATGACAAAAGGTCATCGACAAAAACGGACAATACCTAATTGAATAAAGTTATAGTTCTAAGCAAAAATGTTGAATTTTCCTTCTTATTTAAAATACGCATTAACTTAGTTACCAACCCAATACGTAATAACAGCACAAGAAGCTTTGATTTATGATTTCTATAGGAAGCGCGAGGGAAGGCGGAACGCCGATTGAGATTTATGACCCTCGATATCCTGTACACGCGTAAATTAGATATTAATCATATAACGTTTTATACCACGGATCTAAGGAATTACCATGGCTTCAATTACAATAAGTCTCGTATATTTGCGTAAAAATAATGAAATAAAATGTTATACGAGTGGTTTTAGATCGAAGTAGAAGCAGACTAATATTCTTTTCAACTGGTTCTGCTGAGGAAAATTGAATTTGTGATGGAGCCTCGCGTGTCGCGGGAGGGGCAAATTGAAACAGGCCTGGTAATTTCCTGTAAAGAGGTGAATCAAAATGGCGCTCGACACCACCAGCCACAAATTGCGGCCTTCCCTTACAAAAGTTACTAGTAATGGCGAACATTTATAACTACGCGTAACCGTTACTAATAAACCAAGCTAATCTATCACGTATAACAGGCGAAAAGGCAACATTTTCGCCTCACTTCAATCTTTATCATTAAAATCGATTAAACATCGACGAAAACAATACAAATGCTCAATTTGTTTTTCTTTACGCGAATTCGTCATCGAAAAGCCAAAAATGAGAGAACAAATTTCTTTCGAACGGTATGGAGTTCTCAAAAGAACGTAAACAGATTGATTTTTGAAAAAACTGCTCGCTAATAGCCGCAACGATAGCAAAACTGTGTCTCGCGTATATTTTTCTATCCGGTTTCCGAGCGGACTCGATATTTAAATGTAGTGACCTTATCGTTTTGATTTCCAGTTCGATTCACAAGAATGCTTGTTACAGCTTACAAACAGACCTGCTATATCACCAATGCACACTTTTTTCTGGTACTTAATGCTTTCGCAAAATTTATCTTTATAATATTTACTCTTCGTTATTTTCGCTAATGTAATAATAAATAATATTGGATAATAAACTATCCGATTAGATAGTCGCTCTCGACGCAGCATCCGCTTGTGAGAAATTACTCCCGAGAGCAATTCACGGTAATTTTACACTCAAGTGAACGTGTTCCTTTAATTAGTATTATATAGAACAGGCTAGATGTTACTTTCATTGATACGTATTAAAAATCACATGATCAAAACAATTGAAGAACAAACACTCGGAGAGGAAACTTACCTTACGAGATGGAGAAATAGTTGGTTCGATGAAAATATATGGACAGACGTTGCGCGATTCCATGGATCGTTTGACAGCCTCTCGAGCGAGCCACGTGTCAGTAAACACGTGCTACAAGAATGCAGATCGCGTGTTCCTTTGAATTAACGGGTGCTCTTGGAGGAAAGAAAGTTCCTGGAGTAGGCCGCATTGTTCGACACTCGTCGGTTGCGCCGCGTGTGCAGCAGCATCCTCGAGAACGTGTTCGCGCTCAGACACCGGTCGATCAATCTCTTTTCGCTTGCGAGAGCTGGATGCACAGGATCGTCTTTCTTTACCCACCGAGCGACCCACCGAATGAGTAAATACACGCGATCGAAATATACACGCGAACGCAGCTACTCCGATGCTACCACCTGTCAACATCACCGTTTTATCGTTTTCCCTTTCTCTCTTTTTTCTTATCGACATCTTAGATTCTTAGTACAACGAAGGAAAATCCCGCGAAACACTAGATATTTACCTGTTATTAAAAAAGATGCGACTTCTATTGCAAAATATCGCGTTCGTTTCGTTAAGCTACCGACCGACATTCATGTGTCAAAGTGGTCGATCTATCTAATAGAAATATTAAAAAATTTAAGATTTCATTTCTCAGTGACATCGATTATTCTTCTTAATTATTTGCACATTAACGCGTCTAAAATAATACAATGTAAGTCGACAAATGATAATGCATTACTAAATCATTACAATATATCACCTGTTATGAGAAATGAATGACAATAAATAGTTACGTTCGTTTGAAGTATGACCGAATTTGTATAAAGAAAGCACATCTTTTTTTGTTCTACATAATAATTAACAAACGTATAAAAAATGACAGGATCACTCGAAAAAACACGTTGCTGATTGACGCAACGTGATCATCGATACTAGTATTTAATGAAAAATTACGAAGCAACAAGATACGTACAAACTCCTCGAGCAACGGCGGCGAACTGCAACGAAATTTGTTCGCGCTCAACTCGTTCGCGCATCCTACGTTGCGCATACACTCGAAGAAATAGTGGGGAATAAAAGTATTTGAAAAAAAAGGAACTCATAGATCAATTATCAAAAGTGTGGAAAATGGAAGGTGGCAATGCAAGGATTATAATCAAAAAATAAAAATATAAAAAACGAATTTTTCTTTATTTTACGTTTCGTACATACGAAAAGTTAATATTTCGTCGTTAACTACAAAATACGCATTTATCCATTAAAACGCAATAGTTGATGTCAAACATAGAAACGAGTATATAACGTTACATTTAAAAGTAATTTGATAAGTAATTTTATAAGTAAATTGAAATCCGTGCATATGTACATGTACAATGCACATGTACAGATACAATGATCAACAATAAGTAGTGCTGCTAAATACAGAACCAATCAAATCCCAGATTTCAAATTTATGGTATTGTTTTGCAAGTTCAACAATTTATGTACTTTAAAATAAACTGAAATTCGCTATATCGATTTACAACTATATCGTAATAACAATTTCCGAAATTACTGTATATTGTAAATATAAATCTCTTTCACCTACTAAATTAATTAATTAATGTACAATAATTTACATTCATATATGCACAAGAATTGTAGAATTTATACAGTATATCAGCCCACGAAGAAGCCATAAGTATAAAGGATCAAAAGAACATCAGTCTATGGGATTGTAATCACTGCAAAACTCTATCTCGTTATACGTTTCAGCTATCCAACCAAGTAGATATTTTACTTTCTCTGTTGTTTCATCTGATGCTTTGAAATCTGTTATAACTTCCATTAAACATTTTGATAGATGCTTCAATATAGGCTATAAA
The DNA here is from genome assembly GCF_910591885.1 of Bombus terrestris. NCBI lineage: Eukaryota > Metazoa > Arthropoda > Insecta > Hymenoptera > Apidae > Bombus > Bombus terrestris. The sequence continues at coordinate 3,864,995 of NC_063286.1, forward strand.
TAAAAATACAGAAACTGATAGCTTGATATAAATGATAATTGTCATAATCTATTTTAATATGTAATAGAAAAATAAAATATTTACCACAGGCCAGTTCTGTCTAAATAAAGCTACACATTGATCGCTAAAACTGTTAATATCTAAAACATTCTTCTCTATTAATTTATTAATAAATTTTCCAAACACTGTCCAAACTTCTTCTTTCTCTGGTTGAGCTAAGAGCATAACGTTTCTAGAACTAAGTATTCTATGTATAGGCGAATCTGATTCCAAAGTTTTACAACGATTCATTGCCCATACAGTTATAAATTTTTCTTGAACTTTTGGAATAAACAGATCACTTCGGTAAGCAACTGCAAATATAAAAATCCAGGATTTTTTTCGTATTATGACAATAATTAATAATGAATCATATATATTATTAATAACTTAATATTTACTTACCTAAAAATAACGCAAAGTCTGTACTAAGAGAATATAAAACTTTCTCTGGCCCCACAAGTAAATCAGCTCTTTCATTTAAAGTCTGATATAAATTATCTAATATAGTTGAAACAATCGTTATTGTTAAAGAATCACCGCCATTATCAAGTATAACCCATATAAGTTCCTATAAAAGTTATAATACAAAAACTAATAAGTTTTAATGTTACTCTATTAAACGAAATATCAAGCATGTAAATAATTACTCTCAAGTTATCAGTGATAGTTGTTGGGCTCATAACATTTGGGTTATGTTTCTTTTCTTCAATAGGATGGAGTGGCGCATTATTCCTTAAAAATCTATTTAATTCGACTTCCATATCTTTTATAAATAATGAGCCACCCACTATGTGAGATTGTATCCATTGATGTATACGTTCCATAGCTAATCTCGTAGCAATTTTAGCACAAATTTCTTTCACAGGTGTTAACGAATCCTCCGCTAAAAGGGATTCTATACATTTAGTTACCCGTAATTCACAAATTCCTGGTATAGATATTTCGCACTGCTCTTTCAGTTCTTTAGACATATTCGTAGCCAATGTATTCATATCAGTTGTCACAATTGCCTAAATGGAATAATATATGAATTAGCTAGATAATTTAAAAATATATTTAAATATCACAGTATTTCGTAGTATTACGATGAATATAGAAAATTCGAAAATCTACCTTAAAATCTGTAATGTTACGTTGTTCCCCGAATTTCTCAAGTTGTCCTTCGATTTTCTTTTTTTCCAAAATCTCCCTAAAAATATTCAGATTTGTTTCTCTAGAGGCCATTAACAAAGTGTTACATATATGTTTCACACAAGTTGATGCAACTCGCTCTGATACAAAATCAACAGTTTTTCGAGTAGATGCTGGTTGTCCGCCAAAAAATGCCTCTTCCAATTGCAACTATTGAAATTTAAATATTAAAATTTTTCTTAAGAAACAAGTCTAACCGATAAACTTACCTCTAAATGCTTTATATCTGCACTCTTAGCAGATTTGTGAAGTTGACTAGAAACTGGTGTAATGTGTTTATTTGAGTTGTAATTATTTAGATTTGTATTAGAATTTGATACAGATACGTTTAATCCAACCAATGGACAACATATGCGCAACGTTCTTTCATTAATTATGTCCAATTTGTCTAAACTACATTTAGTTGATGTAACAGACACAGTCGACTCTCCTAATAGCATATATTTTTGCTCATGATATTTATCAGGTTGTTTCAAACTTCGCAATTCTCTAACTTTATATATCTTTTGCCACATAGAATACAAATCCTTTGGAACATTTGGTAATTCAAATAACCAACTTAAAGTAGATTTAAGAAGAACTGCCGTTTGTTGAGAAATAAAACTGTCAGATGTTGAAAAATCAAAATGATTTACAGCTTTATAAATATAATATAAGAGTTCCAAAATTTGTTTATAATATGGTAAACGAAGAGACACAGTATCCATCATAGCCAAGTATTTTGCAATCCAAGGTACAGTTAATGATAATTTTCCTAATGCTATTGCATTATGTAGACAAACATGTAAATTTATTGCTGGCACAACCTAAATAAAAATCTTAAGGTTAATTTCGTTTATTAATAATAAAAGAGAATATAAAGCAGGAAGTTTATTACTTACTTTGCTTCTAATTTCTACTTGAGTTGCTATTAACTCTTTAAAATTGTTTGATTCTGACCTATATGGTAATGATATAAGAAAACCTAAAACTTTTGCAAGGAGCCTTAAGCTGGATAAACAAGTAATAAAATTTTGTTGTGTTCGCTCATCAACTATTGTTTCTGTTACAAAAGAAAATAATATAGTTATATCAATAATAAATGGAAATACATAACTTACATTAATGCTATATGTATATATTAATACCTGAATCTTCTATTTCACTATTGTTAAACTGAGTATCGTTCAATTCCATTATCTCGTGGATTAAACAATTTTCTAGATGAACATAAAAGATTGGATTAAAAGCAAATAATATAAAGTCTTTGAAAAATTCTTGTACCCCAGGGAAAGATGGTTTCGTAATTTGATTTTTGGAAGGCTGTGGAGTTACTAATCTCTTTTGAAGCTGATCCAATTTTTTCGGATTTACATTTTTCAATGTCTTTAAAACACTTATGCTTTCATCATCTTCTACCTCTGTCTGAAAATAATAAAGACAAACTAAAAAATTAGTATCTAAGCAAAATAAAGAATATTTAAACATATAATTTTATTAATCCAGCTTACCTGTTGCCTATTTTGTATACATGAAATCAAAAGTTGTGACTTAAATAATCTTGCAAAATGATAATAATTTATAGCATCATTGTGTAATGTCAACATAGTTCTTATTTTACTTCCTAAAGCTATTTGAAATATCCATCCAGGTACCGAATGATTTTTTTCCCATATCCTAAATATCTCATAAAAACTATCTCTTTGATTTTTAAATGTCTGAAAAGCAGCTACAGATGGAAAATTTTCACGATTGTCTGTATCTATTTGAAAACATACATTTAATTCACCCATTATGTATAAGTAGCTGCAAAAAAGAAAATAATGTATATATTTAAAAAATTGAACTTTTACTTGTAAGAAATGATAATTTGTTACATATATCTTTTCTTAATTTTTTCAATTACATTCAAGAATTTATATTAAAATAAAAATATTTGCCTCAACATTGATTGATATATTTTAGAAACATATAACAATTAGAATAAATAAATGTTATATAACAATTAATGAAAAAACTATTAGATGAAGTATTTTATATATAAACCTTATAAATAATGTAAAATTGTTAACATATTTTATTTATACAAGTATAAAATAATTTTCAAAAACAGTTCTTTAAGTAAACATACAATCGCATGTGCAATTATAAATATCGTGTAAACAGTTTAAGAGAAAAAATATTTATATTGTATTTAAACAACATATTTCTATACAAATCTTTTAAACGTACTCATTTATCACCGAATATGTACATGGAATAAACGTCGACCAATTTTGAAATCAAATAGGTTATGTTTAAACTGTAAATATGCTTCAATATAATATACTAACACAACTAAAACTCGCACAATATCGATTCATGCATTCATAATTCGTTAGTTGATAAAAATTTTACAATTTTTACATAAGGCTATATTTTACAACATGAATATATTAATGCCGTAGCACTCCACATTGTGACCGGTGATGGCAACAGCTTATGCATAGGCCTTGGCAGTCTCGGCACACACTAATTCAATGGCATCCATCTTGCGTTTAAAACTTCAACACATCAATTTAGTGTTAAAGCCACTTCATAGATATATATGGATATGTATATATAAAAATTTTGAAAGGTAATATTAAAACAATGTAATATTAATAAACATTTCTTTTATTCAATTAATAAAAAAAAGTATATTTGCTTTTTTTGATGTACAAACAGAAGCTTAGATATGTTCAAATACTTATTAATTTTCGTTTTCTCACTTTTTGTTTGCATCTTAGAATATTATTCATAAAATTCTTAACAAATTATCCTTGAGATCCAACAAGAGGATAACTAGCAGTGGAAGCAATACCACAATGGTTCAATTTATTCCTAGCCATTTTAATATACCCATTATCACCCCATGTTTCACCCCAACTATTTTTTACTAGCCAGTAATCCTGACCATTTTCATCAGTTCCATATCCTACTGCTAATACTCCGTGATCCAAGTTTTCTGAAGAACATTCTGGTTCATAATAGACTCCTACAATTTAGACATAACATTTACTTTATTATAAACTAATAATTGGTTTAAATTCATAATTCAGCATCAAATTATATAATGAAGAAACAAACCTTCGGAATAAAATTGGAAAGACTGATGAGAAGCATCAATAGCAACAGAGACTGGACCTATAGTAGCAACTGCTGCTTTAAGCTTTTTCTCATTACCTTGAGGAATGTCTACATAACCAACATCACGGGCACCACTATTTGCTGCGTTATATCTACACATTATGAAATAATTAATCATAGTAACTAGGAAAAAATCTTTTCTTATAATACTTACCTGCATTTATCATTTTCAGCTTCATACGGATAAGTAACTTCAGTATCTAAACCTTTATTATCTTTAATATATTGAAAAGCTTGATCCATCAGTCCTCCATTGCACCCATTATTGCCATATTTTCCAGAGCAATCAATTAAATTTTGCTCACTTAAAGGAATTAAAATTCCTGTTCGTCGAAAATGTTGTCCTTCTAATGCGCCGGTCTATACAATGATTTTGATCGATTCATTTCATTAAAACTTGATTACAATATATTACAATTCTAATTCTAATTTTTTAATAAATAATTCAATAAGTAAATTTATTAAAAACATTAAATATATATCTTATAATTTAATTTTTTTATTTGAATTATTATTGATATCTAAACTATTGTATACTGTTAGTCACAAAACTTACTGCAGAAAATGACCAGCATGACCCACAATGTCCCTGATCTTTGACAGGAGTTACAGCACCATGTTCTCTCCAATCTACTGTCTTTGGTAACACTACATTTGCTGGTTCAATAAATGAAGCTGCTATAGGTAATCTCTCAGATCTCAACTGAGTATTTATGCTTTTATTGAAACCATTTAACGTATTCACAAACTCATGATGAAGCTAAAAATCAAATTATTCAATTTTCAATATATATACGTAATATAAAGCTATTTAAATTTTGCAATTTATTTACCATGTCACCATATTTATTCATCTTTAATTTATATGAAACCTTTTTCATTTCGTAATTCCCATTATGTTTAGCTATTTTATGTTTATTGTCCATAAATATCTTCATCCTGAATCTTTCCTCTACATCATTTTTATATACCTTATTATGTTCCATCTAAAAATGAATAATACAATAAAAGGTATATCTCTTTATTTTATCGTAATTTATGATCATTTATGTTATTGTTATTATAAAGGTTGTTTTATACTCTAAAATGTTTTAGAATGTGATATAAATATTATGCTATAAAAATAAACAAATGATCATATTTATTTCTAGGAAAATACTTTATCTGCACATAGAGATATATATGCTGATAAAGGTCAACTGCAGACCAGATACATTTCATATACAACGGGACATTTCTTATTTAAACAATATAACTGATTCAATTTAAGACAAAATTTTTAACGTATTACACAAGATATATCAAAATTATTATTGCATTATTAACCTTTTTCATGAAAGCAATGTATTTAATTACCTTAAATGTTGTCCATTCTTGATTAACCAATTCAAAAAAAGAAATAGCTTGTGCTGTAGCAAGTACTGCTACAATTAAAAACAGAAACAGCTTCATGATTTTGCAATTATATCTGAAAAAAATATATACAAATTAAATTTTTTATTAAAATATATTATCTTCTATACATTTTATTTCTAATCTTTCTGATCGTTTCTAAATTTGTATCAAATGTTTTCTACCATTATACTGTTTATAAAAACAAAAGTCGAAATTTGAAAATCTAAATAGCGCCATATTTGTATCAATCATTAATTTCATTTAATAAAATGACGTCTTTGTGTTGTCTGTTATCGAAAATATGTAAATATTAAAAGGAATATTTATACGGATAATAGTGCAAAGTGAAAATATAAATCAATTTTACGTAATGAAATTATTAATAAAAATTTAGATAATGACAATAAGAAAGGAAATTTTTAAATCATATAAAAATCCTACGCTTAAAATCCTTATTCTTTATAAAAAATATGTAATTACATATTTTGTTGACCTATGTATTTCCGCGATATCTACCATTACTTGTATACAAAAATTTCTACTACGCATAAAATTATACACTATATCTATCATTGTCATCGTACGAACAAAGACATAATATGATAGTCATTAATTGGAATTCTGTGTAACAGGAGCATATCAAATGTTTTATCGATATATTTATATCGACATCACATACTTGTGATCTCATTTACTCATTTACTAATGAGTGTTGATTAATCATCTCAAATTAATCATATGACAAAGAACAAAAAGAAACAATTCTCTAACTCCTAATATATGACGAACAAAGCACGATCTTTTTGCGACAGGCATGTAAATGGATTTCCGCAACCAGTATAATTTTATAATACTCGGATTAAAATGAAATATTTAATTGTCCAAAAAAGGATAAGGTTACATATTTAAAAAAAAAAAAAAAAAAAAAAAACTATGAATGAAAGAAATGTCAAATATTGTCGTAAAATATAATTCCTGAAAAGTATAACAATAATGTATAAGTTATATACATTTATAGTTATGTCTAATTACGATTCAATATTAATGACATGAACGACGAAGCAAGTTTCAAATGTCTTACCAAGAATAATTTAATTGCTGAGACGATTTGACGCAAAACAATTGATACACACAACGTAGGTATGACCCGTTATTTCAGAATGGCCACTAACCAATAGTAACCGCGACCTTTCAGACTTCAGATTCCTAACTAGACTGCTGCAAATGTAAAGCGCTCTCTCTTCTCTATATTCTATAGCTTCCCCTTCTACTACTTGATTCATCATTGGTTCTGTTGTGCGATAACGTCTCCCAACTTCCAACTTCCAACTTCCGCGTCCATCACGATATTATATGACTCATAAGAAAAATAAGAACATTATTAATATTATTTAATTTATTATTTAATATTTTTTATAATATTATACATTTATTATGTAATAACTAAATTAATAACACAGTTTTAATAAAATTTCAAACCATTGGGAAATACTGGAATATAGAGTATCGGATAATTTTTATCTATTCACACGCGTTCGGATATTTTATGTAAATCGATTTGAATATGATCTTCCAGAATACATTGCAGTTGTCATTTGTCATGTGATTTTGATAAATGTAGCAACCCAATTTCAACATATGTATCTATATGTGAGTAATATATTTTATCGCAAACAATGTTTACGCATTTTTTACATTCAATCTTTATAATCTTTCATCGACACTATTTAAACTGTTTATTTAACTATTCAAACTATTCTTACAAACAATAGTAATGTAGATCTAACTAGTAATTCTAAATAAATAATATGTCAATAAGCGATAATGTAAAACAGACATAAAGTATAATTATCGCTAAATGTATATTTAATTTTAAGATTATCATGGACGAAAGTCCAATACATTAAGCGAAACTACTAATACTACTACTACTACTATTTATTGTTACTTTTTATTCCATACATATAACAATTAATAATTATTTTATTTATTTTTATTAATCATTTTTGTACAAATCAGATATATACGTAGTTTATCATAAATATTATGTAGTTATATGTTTATGATTAACTTTCCATTTTTACTTACGTGTTATTACTTAAATTGAATTCTAGATATTAAATTTAACGTAATCTCTAAATTTAATTAAAATAGTACGTATCAGAAAATTAAAAAGTATTATTATATATTATTATATTTATATATCACATACATGTATTAAATATTATATATATTATATATGTCGGAGATGGAAGGATACCGGAACCTTCCCTTTGGAACTTTAAGAAAACTCCTTATACTGTACTCTAGATTCTACCATAGCCATAACTTGTATTAGTTCGAGATTTATGAGTGATAGTAGATTTATAGTGAGCTTGGGCTCGAGGCGACAACCAGTTGTCGAACGTAGCCGCGGTCAAGGAATGGACGTTTTGCTTAACAAAGGCATGGAGTAATTCTATAGCTTTCCTTAAAAGAAATAGTTGTAGCGGCACGCGACATATATATTAACAACTAGTTCATAACATATTAACAACTGTTCATCAAAGACTTCCTTAACATAAATTCTAGATATAGATTCTACATATATATATGTATGTATATACATATTTATCAAAAGTATAGGTAGTCTATGTCGCTGTTGCAGGTTACAGTTACAAAGAGTCCTAAGCAGTTTTTGCGATTTGTCACGTATTCCTTCTGAACAGTGCAAATTTTCTGCTACAAAAGATGTGTGCACAGAAAATAGAATCCTACGATTTATCACCAAAACAACGATCAATACTAGAATGGAAATACGCAAGAAGAACTCAATTACGTCAAAAATATTTAAAAGAAGTTCTCAACCCAACGATGCAAGTAATGCCCGTATGTATTGAAAATTTGTTAACCTTACTTATATAGATTTAATAATAATTTCCGTTGTATCTGAAAAAATGTAGCTCATTTAGATTCATATCTAATTATGTAATGTATGCTTAGTTATTTTAGGTAATTATTAATTTAATTGTGGAATAGTCTCATAATTTTATGCAAAAAATGTAATTATGTAACAAGTATTGTATTTTTCTCATTTATATAAATTACACGAACATATTGTTAAAAATCACTTTAATATCAATTTTGTTAATTACTAAAACACCTTATCATATTTGTATTAAATACGTAATTAATTAATATAGGTGGATAGTGCAGTTCAACGATTAATTTCATTGAGACATAACCATGATTATGTTTCAAATGTAAAGTTTCTGCCACATTTAGTATTTGGTTTTGCGTGGATTGGAGCTATATATCTTAGTGGAAGATTTCTCAAGAAAGTGAAGGTATATTATTAAATGTTTGTTTAATGAGTATACCATGAACATAAAATTTTTTTTATTTTATAGGAAGATGAAGAACATTTATATCGTACTGGTCAAGTAGCATATGTTGATAGAGAATTTAAATTTGGATAATAACATTTCTTTTTCCAATTGTATATTTGTAGATCTTAAACTTACAATATATATGTCAGTACCTGTACTCTAATACAATAAAATATAAAATGAGTATTTCATTAGTAAACATAAAATGCTATAACTATGTACATGTCATTTTATTTGCTGGCATTTAATTTTCACACATATGATTCCATTTTCAATTAACGAACGAAAATTACTATGAAATGCTGAAATGTTTATAATGTGTGAAAATAATTTAAATCAACCACAAACAAAACTAAGGGATTCTTTTTTATATTTTTAATTCAAAGATATTCATTTCTTAATTGCATTGGAATATAAAATTTTATCTTATTACTTTTAATTTCTTTCCTATGTCTTTAATTATCGATCTTCGAGTTGTTTATCACGAGCAACAACTGCATCATCAAATTTAACCATGTATGTTGTTCCTTTATGCCAATGTGCAGTGACTTTTGCTTGCTATAAATGCAAATATTTCCAATTAATTCATTACCCAAATAATTTTATAATTTAAATAGTGATATTGACAAAAATTTAATACTCACAAAACCACAATCACAAAGGATAGCTTCAACTATACCAGCAATAAAAGAAGCACAGTTTAGACTTCCTTTATCTTTTGGAACTGATATAAATTTATTTACTAGTGCTTCTTTTTCTATGATATAGTAAGTCCGTTCATCATCATTTGCATGTTCTAATTTATCAGCTTCACGACCAAACAATGACTTCCATACCGTACTTTTAATAAATAATAAAATATTTAATAATTTTATCTCGCGCTTTCCACCTTTTTCCCGTACAACAAGTAAGTCTGTTACTCTATGACCAACCTCTGTACCTACTTCTGCCAATCTAACCAATGAATAGAAAACATTTGTATATAAGAATTTTTAATGAACTTGATTATTTACATACTTATTTTGTAATTCTGGTACGGTGTAAACTCGATTTTGGCAGTATTGTACAAGTTCTGAAAACAGAAGTGCGAAACAACTCAAGCTAACCTCTCCCTTTCCCTTACTTAATGATTTATCAAGTATACTTGTTCGTGTTCGAACTGCTGATATTGTAATACTTGTCATTTCTATAAAATATTTAATATCTAAAGTAATATTTCACTTTCTTATAAACGGTAACAAACTTAACACGACAATCGAATTAATAGCAAAAATTAAGTTTATCTGATAGGTTCGCCATCTGGTGATAGTAAACAGAATTACTTATTTAAGCGAAAATGATAAAACTAAATAAATATATATATATATATATATATATGCTATTTTATTAATAAATTTTCAAGAAACGATATTACCTGACATCATTGTTTTTTATAATATATATTTCACATTAGAGAATTAATATCTCAAATCCTTTACCATACACACATATGACTGATTCATCACTAAAACAATTAAATTTTAATGCCAATATTATTTAAACATTAATCCGTTAAAACATAATAATGCAGATTATCGTAATTAAATATCATAGAAGCAATAAACATACTTTGAATTGTACCATGAAGTTAAGCCTTTTACATCTGTTACAAATGTAAAGATTTTCTTCAAAAATGTTACAGATAAAATGCTATTGTTATAATCATAATGATACATATTTACTTGCTGATCCACTCCAACGCTAAAAATTGTATTTCTTTCGTGAAATATTACTCCTGGAAAATATCTTTTCAAATTAATTGAACTTTTATCAATAAATTATTTATTGATATTATTATTTATATATATTATTTACATTTCTAGCTTACTTTATTTTATTTTTATTCGTTTATATTTTCTAATTGTAATTTTACAAATACAGAATAAATATAAATAATGTTAAGCATTATTTAAAAATATATACTGACATAAAAATTGTAAACATACCTGTAATTTGAGCAGCATGTGCAGTCGCAGTACTCCATTTTGATAACAATGAAATATGTAATTCTTCCTTCTTACTCTCTAACTGAACGTTAAAACAAATAACATTAAACAAATTATCATCACCACCAGTTGCTAACAAATATTCGCTTTTTTCAATCACTTTTAGGTCATATGAATTAATTCCAGATTGATGTAAATCAAACTTTGCAATGAACATATTTTTACAGTTGTAAAATTCTTGTTCTTCAATTTGTGGGCATATTATAATCTTTGAAATAATATCGGTGAAATCAATAAATCGACCGATTCCATCAGTGGACATTGTTAAGACAATTATTTTTTCATCATATGTTAAAACAGTTATTTTTGTTATACAACGATCCACACACTTTACATGTGCTTTGAGTGAAATACTTTTCATAGTAATATCATACAAAAATACTCTGCAAATAATATTTAAGTAAATATTTGAATAGAAAAATACCTTAATTTTCAAAAATTCATTTTGTATTACAAAAAATAAAGATTATATATATTTCTATGAATATTAATTTAAAATTATATTTCTATGAATATTCATATGCACAAGTATATTTGTATAAGATACTACATTGTAAATTCATAAATATCAAGCAAAAAATGTACCTTACAAATCCATCTGCACAAGCAACAAAGAGCAATATATAATGTAAATTTATAGAGCAATGATAAACTTCAATATCCATATATCGACTCTCGGGTTGCATATTATAAGAATATTTAAATTCTCTCCACTGTTTTTTATGATAACGATCAAATCCATACAACATGTGAGATGTAATGTCATGACAAGAAATATCTGTACTTTGTAAGGATGTTTTATTATCTTTTATATCAATTTCCCAAACTTTTAACTGTGCTCTTCCACCTCCCGAAAAAATGAGATATTTATTGCAAAGAAGATTAGTTTGTAAATTTAAACAATTTATAAATTTAACACTAGAGATATGACCATCAAAAATACTCAATGTTTGAAAAGTGAGATTGTTTTTCATCAGTGTACTTGAGATGTAGCTAATGCGAAGAGTACTATCTTCACCTCCAGATATGAAAATATTATACTGACCAATTTTTGATATTGGATTGATGCAGTATATTTCCTTTGTATGGAAACCATTCTAAAAATTTAAAAGAATATGTTTTTAATTCCTCTGAAAAAGTATAACATTTTCAGTATGAAGAAATTACTCACCAATAAAACCGGCAATATCAAAGAAGTTAATGAAAAATCAGATATATATACTTGCTTATTACGAATATATACAAATGTAATAAGTTCATTTTGTAACATACAATCCCATGATCTATGCCCACCACCACAAGGAACTCTTATCAAAGTTCGATGGTGGGACATACTATATATTATAAATTCTACCTATAAATAATAACGACGAAAGATAAAAAATGTAAAAGAAAATATGTATGTACATATATATGTATAACATCTGTTTAAATACATATGTATGTACCTCTTTAAATCCTAGTATAAGAACATCATCAGAGGATTTTAAATGGCTGCTAATCCAATCCATTGGCATCTTTTGTTTATGTAAAGCGCATAATAACTTTGCACTTTTATATTTATTTAATTCATAAAACTTTAACATTCCATCACGACCAGTTGATATTAATTTTGAATTCGAAATTATGAAATTTTGAATACCAATTTTTCCATGAACTTTAACAAAAGTTTGGATAGGTTTGTTTTTTGCTTCAGGTACATTTGCTCCATTATATGATACAGATTTTTCAAGCTCAAATACATGCATATTTCCAGTTCTATCTCCACACACTAATAGTCCTTCATATAAAACAGCCGCTGTTAACCAACGTTCTCGACTATATGGTAACAAACATATTGATTCTATATTAATTAATCCTGTATAAAATAAAAATTGTAAAAATTAATGAAAATTTAAATTTTACTAAACAACAGATTATTCTATATTTCATAAAATATACCTCCTTCTGTAAAATTAAATATTTTTAAAATTCCATTGAGGCCACAAATTACTAATTTATTATCTCCTAGCCACTGTACAGAAAATATTTGTGATTCCATTATCTTTGTTTCTATAATCTGTTGTAATTCTTTATTAGCTGCAACTTCTAAAATCGTTACATACAATACTCTTAACGATTAATGCAATTTTATCAATCTTTAGTATTACTTTACCTTTGTATATTGTTATATATCCATCTCTTGATGCAAAACAAACATAGGTATGGCATAAAGAAACCTCCATAACACAATATGTACTATATTTCTTTAAATACAATGACCCTAGCAGACTATTATAACAATTGTTAAATATAAATAAAGTACCATTTTCATCAAAAATTAAAAGGTTACCACTTCTTAAGTAACAAACATATTTTGGCAAAGTGCATGTATGTACTTTTGGTATTAATACAGCTTTTTGAACATAATCATTAACAAAAGGCCATGCATAAACTGCACCATCAGCACCACCAGTGAAGACACTTTTATTATCGTTTGATATGTCAATACTCCATATAGCAGCACCATGGTGAGCACAAATTTTGTTAAGTAGTTTACCATCCAATGACCAGATGCATATAAGAGAATCCTTCGATTATGAACATGAAAATAAATAATCTTTATTATCAATTGTTTACTGTGTATACAGAATGATATATACCTCTCCTATTGTAAATAAAATTTCATTTTTAATAATAGATTTCCACACTCTAGCTGTATGACCAAACATTGTTCGCATTAGTTTTATATTAATTTCTTTCCAATTTGTATTCACTGATTTTCTTTCCAATGTAAGCTTACAGTCTTTACTTTTGTTGTTACTTATTTTCCATAATCTGACTGTTCTGTCATCTGAGGTAGAACAAATAATTTGTGTAGCTATATCATATGTGATTGAAAAGATTACACCCTAGAATTCAGTTCATTTGCATTCTTAAACTTTAACATAATGCATAAAAAAAGACATTGCTTTAGGTAATATATTACGAACATTATGCCCTTGTAAACGATGTAAAACTGGAGATATTTTAGAATGACAAGTATAATTTATTTGCCATATCAATATTTCCTGATATACAGTTCCACTAAAAATGATTAGATCTCTATTACTGTTATTTAACATGGAGCCAGCATATCTAATAATAAAGTTAAGATTAATGTTAAAACACTTTGTTTAAATATATAAATATAAGGATACAGAATACATCTTTCTTCGCAACATATGCTTTGACAGCATTCACTAGATACGTTATAAATACAAACATTATTGTGTGCTAAAAGAACACAGAGATAATCACATTCATCAAATATCACCCATTCTGCTGTCACAATCCAATCATTAAGTCTTTTTTTATTAAAATATTCTTCAATTCTAAAATATATACTTTCTTATGAGTATATAGATAAATAAAGTATAATAATTAATAAAACAAATATTATATGTATAGTACTTAAACATACATTAATGTTTCTTGTTTATGGTAAATTTTATATGTAGAAAAATAGTTAGCACCAAATACAGTTAATTTGTTATTAGGACCCTCAACAATTCCATGTATGTTATATGGATAAAGACAATTTATTTTTTTTTCCAATTTGTATGTATTGGCATTAAAAATGTATAGTACACATCCCATACCTATGTACAATTTGAAAAGGAAATTATAAAAATTACAAAATATAAATATGTATTACTGTTTAAATAGAAAAATGAAGATTTGGTTATAATTTTTATTTATTGTGAAAAAATTACATGTATGATACTAACCTACAAAAATGAAATTATCAACACAGCGAATGGCAAGTACATCGGTACATAGAAATTTCGAAAACATTTTAAATATCAAGTTTTACTATCAAATACTTTTAATAACCGTATATCAAAATAAAATCATTTGTTCGTCAATAGACATTAAAACTTATACATTTAAATCAATATCAAAATTCGTTCTCTCTTCACATACGAAAATTTGAACATTCGCGTGATTACCTGATATACTTTCATTAAATATGTATATGTACTGTGTACTATGTACATATATGATGTTCATAATTTCTCTCAATATACATACTAATTTAAAATTATTTTGGACAAAAAATTAGAAAAAGGTATTTTTTAAATAATAAAAATAGCGTAATGTCGAAGGAACAATAAATTTATTCGAAATAATTATATTTCATAAACCATTATTCAAAATTTTAGTGTAAAGTATATTTTGACTGTTTTAAAACTTTTACTAAATAGTCTATGTATCTGTCGTCTTAATAATTTAATGTGAATTCAATATTAAATATGTTTTAGGAGAATAGGAAATACTGTCTTACTTGGAATTTATATATTTTTACAGAAAAATATAATTTTAAATGAAAAGTTCAAACAATCATTAAGGCAATTACTATTTAACAAGAAAAGTAATAATGTGGGTATTTGGTTATGGTTCACTGATATGGAAAGCGGACTTTCCTTACGAAGAAATTCTCGTTGGATACATCAAAGGATATATCAGAAGATTTTACCAGAAAAGTATAGATCATAGAGGAATACCTAGTAGAGTACGTCTTATAATTATTGTGTGTTAAACTTCTTTAAGTAATTTCTTTCACTTAAAACATCTTTTAACATTTGCGATTAAATTATGTACGTTTTTTAAATTTCAAATTTCAAATTAATTTGGGATTTTTCTTTTTTCTTTTTTTTTTGTGTTTTACAAATAATGTTTTGCAATTAATGGATTAATCAGTTTTCTTTAAGAAAAGTAAAAATCAATTTTTGTAATTATTTCTTCATTAATAGAATTTGATATGTGTGTGATTATTTAAAAATAGTGTTTAAAAATTTAGATATTACATTAAATATAAATTATTTTATTACTTATTAACAATTCATGTTATGTTGTCTTTTATGTAATGTATAATATGTAGTTTTTAAGTATACAAACAATGGTATTTTGTTATAGCCTGGTCGTGTTGTAACATTACTTAATTCTGATAATCCTAATGATGAAGTATGGGGTGTTGCTTATAGAATATCACCCCAAAATATAGATAAAGTAGTAAAACACTTGGATTACAGAGAAAAAGGAGGTTATGAAAGAAAAAGTGTTCTCTTTTATCCATCTTATTCCATTAAAAATACTGCACCATATTCTTTAACAAATAATACTTTTCCAAATGATCTTAAAAATAAAAAACTATTATCATCAGTTTCAGAAAATATGCCATTTTATATTACAATTTACATAGGTGGTGAAGATAATCCAAATTATGCAGGTGTAGAGGACATATATACAATAGCAAAACAGATATTAGTGTCTCATGGTCCTAGTGGAACAAATACAGAATATTTATATAATTTGGCATCTGCGATGCGAGTAATAGCACCAGGTATAAATGATGAACATTTATATACACTTGAGACAACTGTGAAAATGTTAGAGCAAGAAAAAAATACGGAAATGAAATTGGATAAAAATTTATGTGATAGTGAGAATGGATAAGAAATGTGTTTCTTTAATAATATATTTCAGAGCTGAATAATGTAACCAAAAGTTTGTACTTAAAACTTTGGAAAATAGGCAAATTATTTGTATTATCTGTGTAATTAGAAAAAATAAATAAAACCTTTGTATAGTATGAAATTTTATATCTTCACATAATATAAATAAAAGTAATCTATAATTGATAATAGAAATGTATAATAAGAAAAGGATGTTATTTTTATTATAATATATTACCATATAGTATTCTTGTTTAAATATCTATTAATTTGTACATAATAAGAATGAATGAATGTAAAAAGCTTCATTTTATAAAATGTATAAATGTATTCAAAAATCATTCTTGTTTACTATTTATACATGTATAAATATATATTATGTTAACTAATGAAGTAGCATAACAAATGTAAAAATTAAAAGCTGACTCATAAACTACATCTATGGAATACTAATAGTTTAAAAAATTTTTTCTATATTATATTAAATCATCTGATACTACAAAAATGATCACATACTAATAACTTATGTATACTTAAGGTTCCTAACTGTAATATTGAGAAAGGAAATATCAAGAAGAAAATGATTGTATCAGTAGATTTTAAGAAAAATATTCTACGTATTGCTGAAATACATATATGTGCATCATTTCAAATTTTTAGTATTGTAATAAAATCAAGATTATTAATCTACATTATTATTACTATTAATTATTTATTATTTATCTTGTTTCTCCTTTCAGACCTTGTGAAGCTTTGGTCTTTACATCTTATCATCTATTTTTTTCTAATATTTAGCAACACAATGATATTGATACAATAAGATAAGTAAAATATTAATAAATTTAACATGTAAACTTAAGATCCAGTAGCAAGTTAATACTGCTACAATAAAATAAAATATCATATACATAGATATAAATATTTGGGGGAAAAGGATGAGTGATATTTGGACGAAACATAAGACTTCTGGGTGATTAAATAAAGGTCGCGAAAGTTTCTCAGAGTGATCTTTGACCAATCGGGCCATTACAATTAGGTAAATTACCCATCGGAAATGTTTGCATTTATTGCACGTTCGACTATTGAAAACATGATAATCATAGAAAATTACAGGCATTGTTACCATTGCTGAACAAAATCATGCTAAGTGCTAATGTCCCAACTTAAAAATAGCCTCTCGTCTTCGAAAGAGGGTGTCAAAAAGTTATCTACGGAAATCCTCACTTTTTTTGTTCCTATGCTACGTAATTGTGCTGTCTTCTGCCCCTATATCACGGCACAATCATTAATCTACATGTTAATATTATTTAATACCAATACCGTCCCTAACATTAAATTTAAAATTATGAAATAATGCTATATTCAAACTAGATTTATAAATAGAACATTCAATTCTAAAATTAATGAAAATTATTCGAAATAATATAACTGTAATGAAGATAATAAATTATCTAAATATAGTGACATCATATTTAAAATTTTTCGCGGAGAGAGTTACGCTTATGGAAGGACTATTACGCATGAGCGTCTAGAAACTAGTAATGATCAGCTGAACGTTCATGACTTCGCCATTTCTTATTGTTAAAACAACTGTCAAACAGAACAGTTCGTTCGTGAATCTGTTTCCTATCCGTATCGACAAATACGATAAAAAAGCCAAGATTGGGTGATCTATCGACGTAACAGCGTTTCGGACGCATCCGGGTAAATCTTTGCTTTTTTTTTGTAAATATCATTGTAGTGCATAAAGTGTTTATAAAATATATGTTCAAATGTCTAACTAAAACAAAATGGTGGTAATGAGAACAGAGAAAGAGTTCGACGAATATACATACTGTGTATATGTACTTCTAATTATTTGATTATTTATGATATGTCTTCTATATGATATAATATAAATTAGTTAAGACGATAATGATAAAGCTTTTGATAATACTATAAAATTGGAACTTTACATATAACAAATAATTGTGATAAAAATCTAATTTTTCTTTCTACAAATTAAATGACAGGAATAAATGAGATCTCTATCGTTCTTGGCGTTTGAGAGTAAATAGCATAACATTTATTTACGATTAGATAAAGAAAATGTGGATCGCTATGAAATTTATTTAATAATGAAGTATGATAAATTGTATAAACTCGTGTCAAATATAGCAAAAATAAGATGAGTTACTCTGTGTGTGTGTGTGTGTGTGTGTGTGTGTGTGTGTGTGCTTGCATGCGCGCGCGTCGCGTGTATGTATATATATAAATATAAAAGATAAAAACTATATTCCACAGACTCGCATTCAACATTTTACAGTTTATGTTTTCATAAAGTTATTTTTTATTGCTCATTATCTAGAATACATACATTTTTATTTTTGTTGAAATAATTTGTTAATTTTTATTTAAATGATCATTGAAATTCTATCATTTGCAAATAAATAATTAAATTCGTTTATTAACCGAAGATTTCATACATTATTTGGTCTTAATACTGCTTTACAGTTAACTTCGTCTAAATTCGTGCATATTCGTAGTAATTCGGATATCGCTCATCCGTGACGATTCACATAGTAGATGCGAATTAACAGTATCATTCGAATACGTGATTATATAGAGTGTAGCTTTGCTCTTCGTAGGAGCTCGTTGCTCTTACGTAAAGAAAAAAAACAATATATACCTATAGATTTTTGATGATTCTGTGATTTCATAATACCACATTGTCTAAAATAAATGATAAGTGTGCACATTAATTTGCTGTTATATATGGGAAAATATTATAAGTATGTATTTTGTTACTAACAACGAATTGATCGTTGATCAACATAAACATTTTTTCCGTTAAGTACATACATTAATTCTTCATAAATTGCGAGGATCAATCTCTTTATAAACAATTTCCTTTGTTTTATATCTTTCATTATTGTTTTATATCTTGTCATTACCCATAATGTAATTCAAATCAAGCATCTCGTAGTAAGTGATAATATTATGAACTAAACCATTATTTCATATATTGTTTTATGGTTCGCTTGCATATTTTCATTGCTAATTACTATCACCAATATAGTAGTGTTTAAACAGCTTTTCGGGTCAGTGGAATTTATATCTTTATAAACATATATATGTAAATATGTGATTTTAGTTTTTATACATATATCTTTCCAAAACTAATATTTTTATTTTTATTTTTTTTTATTTTATCCATGTTTCAGAACAAATTTGCATTAAACTTTTAATTTCAGTTAGATACTTTTCCTTATATTTAACATATTTAATTGAAAATATTTTTATTTGGACATTTTTGGCTCGTTTTGAATTGACGTATGATACAAATAATCGAAGACTTAGACGCACTTAAGTTCTTTTAATTCTGACAGTACATTGCATCAGCTGGTTATATATCTTCTCGTTTTGTCGTTTTGATAATATATGACAATAATACGACTTAAGTATTACCAAATAAATAAATTACACATTTCTATTCGATATTTGGCATTAGAATATTCTCGAAAATTATTTTACAGTAGCCTAT
This sequence comes from Bombus terrestris, assembly GCF_910591885.1. NCBI lineage: Eukaryota > Metazoa > Arthropoda > Insecta > Hymenoptera > Apidae > Bombus > Bombus terrestris. Next base: position 3,885,183 of record NC_063286.1, read on the forward strand.
TATTACATTATAAACTATCGTTATATTATTTTACCTTATTTTGCAAAACTATTTCCTTATTATATCTATGTCTTATATTTTTACAATATTCGATTTTTTTTTTGTAATTCTATACCTTTATTACATTATCATTTTGTTTACATGATTTTGGAAGCGCTATTTATAAAATAGGACACTATTCTAAATTGAATTCTTTTAAATTAAACCAAAAATAATAAATTCAGCCCGTTTGTAATAATATATTTAAATATTTTACAATGGCTGTAGTTCTACAAAAATATTATCACGGCAAAGAATTTTGACTCAATTTATTTTAAAAATGGAATCATGTAAAAGAAAAAGAACAAAATCGAAAGCGCTCGAAGTTATTTCGAATTATATATAGATGATTTTCTAGTACATTCTTGAAACTTTCAAGTATATAAATCTATTGATGGCGCGTGGATGCAAACTCGCACACCTTACACAATAGCAAAGAACAGAAGTAAAAATAAAAAGCTGGAATAAATTTTTTACAAGTTTGAGTATTAAAATAATATAGGAACAATTGTCACGAAGAAAATATGGTCTTCTTATAATGTATTAAAGAAAAAAACTATTCTGATATTTGTTATTTCTCTGTAATTTATTAAAATAGTTGAGCAACTTATACAATTTTTCGACTATATTTATGTTATTAAAGAATAAGTTATTTATCACAAACTGTTACGTTTAATTCAACATTCTAGAAACAATGTATTTATTATCTTTAACATAATAATTTAGACAATAACAGATCTTTTAAACAATAATTTTAATATAAATATTTTCTGTTTATAGATACAAGGCTAGCCAGCTGCGCCATTCTTGTTGTGTGACATTCATATCATCAGCCACACTACACATATTTTGCATTGCTTTATCTTTTAATTATTGCTGTAGTGAGCTGTCAGTCACACATTGCAGGAATGGACACATCGGGCTTGCCTGTACCGGATGCAATCCACCCGCTACTTGAACAATTGCAAGAAGCTTTGGTTCTTGAAGTAAAGTATCAACCTAACCTTCCGTTACCTAATATATCACAAGTATGTATATAAATCATATAAAATAATAGAACGATTGGATATCTGTAAAATATTATAAGTAATTTTGTTTTATATGAAATATTTTTTTCTCCTTTCAGAATGATGACATAACAATTGGAGCTCGTGATGGATCAGCCCATGTTTTAAGGTGTTTGAAAGTATGGTATGATCTACCATCGGATGTATTTTTTGTTGCCATCAATTTAATGGACCGCTTTTTAACAAAAATGAAAGCAAGACCAAAATATATGGCATGTATCAGTGTATCTGCTTTTCACATAGCTACTGTTCAGTTAGCACAGTCACTGGATGCTGACCACTTAGTCTCAATTTCTCAGTGCAAATGCACTGGAGGTGATCTTAAACGTATGTCAGAAGTAATACGGAATAAGTTAGAATGGGCACCTGGTACTCAACCTGTTACATCTTTAACTTTTCTTCGTTTATTCAATGCAATGTTTCTTGCAATCGCATCACAACTAGGGCTAGGAGACATGTATACCAGTATTGTAACGGTAATTATTTTTATTTATGTAAAAATAGAAGACTTGGTTATATTAATATAATGATATCAATTTCATTGCTTTATTTTAGGAATCTGAGCTTTTACTTAGGTTAGAAATGGTTGCATGTGATGGTAATTGTGCAAGTTTGAAGTCATCGGAAGTAGCACTTGTTCTACTCTGCACATACTTAGATGGTGCAGTGAACCGATTAGATACTAATACAGATATTCCCATATCTACTACTGCTATTTCTAGTTCCTCTACTATCAATACATCTGTAACATCAAGGCATCAAATGCTCAGACTTTTGGACTTTGCTATAGAACTTCAGAAAATATGTAAGGTAACGTTATAATAATTTAGTGAATTTTAAATCTTGTAAATATAATAGGTAAAACAATAAATGATTGGTATATTGCGTTTGTAGATTTCAGATACAAGCTTCTTTTCTACACATGAAGCTGTGGGTGCTGTATTGAGCAAATATAATGCTCAGGAGCAAACCCCTCACAGGCAAAGACTGATATGGAGATTATCTTCTCGTACAGCACGTCTTTTACGTCCAACTGACAAATTTACTTCTGTATTACCTGTTATCGCCGAACACACTCCGGTTCCTTCGCCGAGTAAAATTAGGTATACTTTCTATGCTCGTATGTTTGCATAACATTAAGTTTAGGAATTAAATTGAATATAAATACTAAGCATTTCGATAATTTGAACAAATATTTTTTATATATATTAATAGATTTACAACTTCCTTTTTGTAGAAAAAATCGTAAGTTCGGTCGACGTCATGGAAATAAGAGACGTTAAGTGGCAGTATTGAGGCCTTAAAGTGAGTTACTATATTATCATACCAATTATAACTATAAATGTTAGTAAAGTACGCGGAATATATTACAACTATATGTGATGGTGGATTATTTTTAAGGTGCTGAATCAGGTGTTTAATATTTATTCAACATACCGAACAAGAGAAGAAATTAGACTTTAGTTTAAAAATAAAAATAAATTTTGTTAAAAGTTAAATAGAAAGTACAAATATTAATGTATTTATGTCAAATAGCAACAATTTGAAGTACCTCTTTTTATGTCAAAATTTGATTTTCCATATATGAAATGTATTGAAAGACACACACACACACACACACACACACATATATTTTCTACTTGTATCATACATTTTATAAACGAACGAGGAATTTCATTCTCGAATTTATCAGTTATTGCTATTATATGAAATACGTGAGAGCGAGTGCCGTAAACGAAAATGAACAAGTCATATGGTAGTAACATTAATGTGATATAATGTCCTTTATAATTCGTATATTATGAATAGAATATTATAAATATATGCATACACTTGCAAAACGTTAAAAACACAAAGAAATTAATTATATGTGAGTATAAATATAAAGTTAAAAAATTATTTTAAAAAAGGTAAATTATAAAAGATGAATGAAATTATTTAGGATGATCAAAATGTTTAATAAATTTTAATGCTGAAAATTATGCAAAATTTAAATTACTCTTTAATGTTTTGTTGCGAGATTGTATTTATGTATCTAAGAAGCGTACGAATGAATGTAAATAAGACATTTTTTATTAAATGAGTTTCGAATATCTTCGTTAAGAAAAAGAAACGTAACTATGTATTTACATTAAATGATTTAACCTTTTGTGATCAAATTGTTATTTTTACATCTCTTATCACACATTTCTTTCAGTGGATATATTATTTCGATGTTAATAATTAATTATTAATCTTGTTATATGTTAATTGGCTATCGATATTTAATAAATTGCAATTAAAAGAATCTTAAAAAGGAACAATTGCCTTCAATATATGTATGTAGGTCATACTTAATTTAAAAATTAAATAATGTTTTTGTACAAAATTCTTAGACAGTATTTCAAGAATATTATATATATATTACATGTTGTGAATAAATACAATTAAGAGCACAAAAGGTTAGTAACAATTTTGAAAGCTTTGAGTGAACATTTTTGAAAATCAACAGAAAAAATATTAGCTGTGAAAGTATAATTACATGTAAAATTAATTTAAGATATATAGTATTATAAACTAAGAATAAGAATATTTCAAAGCCACAATTTGTGATAGGATTTTTTACTGACATAGTTCTTAAATGTGGCAAATTACTGAAATCTAACCACAATAGTCTTAAGCATTTAATAATTAAATTTTTCGTCTATAATAATTCATTATCTTGTCTTTTACATTTTGTATCACTCTTATGGCATTAAAATGAATACAGAAAACATAAAATAAACGAAACTTCAAATGAAGTATAAATGACTTATATATTAGTAATATTTCATTCAATTGTTAGATAATAAAACAAAAAATTAGTTCCAGAAAAGTAAAACAATTATGTTTTTATTGCTTAAAAACTGCTTTACTCCTTAATTACATATATATAAATGTTATTTATAATGTATCCCACAATATTACAAATTAATGTCATATTTAAAGACAAAAAGATCAATTTTTACTTTATGTATTTATATTTTCAAGTAGTTTATGTTAGCCATAAGTAATATTTATATGCTCTCAAAACTTTCATTATTAAAGTATTTTATAGCATCAAATTATTAGATGTTAAATAATTGAAATATGAGTCTTACATTTTATTATTAATTGTCAGCCAATATCGTTAATACTAAAATTTATCAAAAATAAAAATTCTGGTAAATATATCTTTCTATATTATGTTACCTAAATAAATGTATAATATAAAAAGTTTTTTATAAAATAATCTTCTATAAAATACAATTCTTTTTATCTCATATCGAAAGAATTATATTTAAATATGAGGTTAATAAACATTTAAGAGAAATATTTTATGAACTACTTATTTTTGACATATAATTATTATATAATAATTATTATGAGAAACATAATACAAGATAAATAATGTCATAAATTTATTTGAATAATTTTATGATCCATAGATCACAACTTATTATATTTTTATTAATTATGTTGTTTCAAAATATTAAGGAGTTATTATTCCAGAAAAGACAAATATTTTTATTTTAACTTTAAAAAGTCCGTTATAAAAAAACCTAAAATGTCATATATTATATACATAAAATTCAAATATATCTAAGATTAAAAGATCTTCCTCAAAGTGTAATTAAGAAGATAAAATATAAAGTGCGCATGTTTATACTTTGTTTTCAAAGTAACTTTTACGCGATATACTATTTTGAAAATAAAAATATAATTGATAACATACAAGATGATTTTCTCACTAATTTAAGGGTAATGCCGCCAACTACATTACGGTAACAATAGTAACAATGTCATAGGTATGTGTGACATATTTTGTACCATTTTCATTAGTCATTAGTTAGACACATTATACCGACATCACGTCTTTATATTAAGGCGCAGGCAGTTTGTGTGTGTATGGTGTATGTATCTATAATGAAAACGATAGTGTGATCAAGTAATCAGTAGTAATAACGGTAAGTGGCGCATCTACCTTTGAATTAATTAGGGAATAGTATTACCAAAGAGGGAACGAGTGCTCACATTTATAAGGTTATTCTCAGATTAGTGCTGCCCCCAGCGGCCAGAAGCTAAAGGTGTTCCACGCTATCATATACAAAAATCTATTTAGTTCCACCGCAAATGAGATATACTCGCTGTGATTCTATGCTGCAAGAGTTTATTTCATTGTACGGTTCTACGAAAATGTTCATACTTTTCTATCCGAGCAAAATCGCACAATAATTAATCTCAGTTGCCTTAGAAAGAAAAGTTAATTGTTTATTCTATTCTTTTTAGAAAAAAAAAGAAAATCTTTCCTTCCAAACGACAATGGATCGATAGAATGATACAATGATTTTAATATATTCTTTATATATAATAGCTTTTTGCTTGTTTACTTTCCTCGCGATAATATTTTGTTATAATAATATGTAATTTCAGTAGTTGATAATATATCTGTTTTGCATGCGTATTCGTTTTTACAAAAACGTTAAAAATACAAATAAAAATTAACTACAAATAAGATTTCACGTTTCTATCCATTTTACTTTCGTTACTGAGTAAAACTTATTAATAATCTAATTAAAATATATATTAAGATTGATAACTTAACACAAAGGTGATTGATAGATTGCTCAGCTGACATTATACCCAGTAACTGCCTTTTGTTTACATGCTGAACATTAAAGGATAATGACACGTGATGGTACGAAAAAAAGACAGGAAAGAAGAAAGAACAATGTGCTAGTGTGCTATGGTGTATCGTATTCGTGTATGTTTACATTGCCCACTAAAGCAGTATATGCCTTAGGCTTTAGACTCTCTGCCTATGTCTTAGCAGCTAGGAGATTGCTGGATATCGCATAGTGGCAAGTACGATCAAGGAAAATTCATAAGCACAATCAATAGAAGTCTTCTGAAGTCAAAGACATCAAAGCAGAGATACCGCAAGAAAGCGTCTTAAGACCAATATTACACACGCTATACATGGCCAACATACCAACAACCAGCAAAATACTGACATTCACGGACGACACGACTGTGCTAGTTAGGCACACTAATCCAGAAACAGCAGTCACATTACTACAAGAGCATACATTACAAAAACAGAAAGATACATTTACACTACGGAAACGGAAACCACCAAATATCCAATTGAATGGCACTCACATAACACAAACAAGGCAAGTTAATACCGAGTACTCCACTTAAACACACAACTTACATGGAAGCAACAGACGAAATCAATTATAGACAAAATACGGATGAAAAGAAGACAAATGTACTGATTAACTAGTCGAAATTCTAAACACAACATTGAAAATAAATTAAAAATATACAGAACGATAATAAAACCAATTTAGACGTACGGAAAGAAAAAGTTGCTAACGGGAAGCGTCGTTCGTGAGAAAAGCAGATTTCCCGTATCTTCCCGTAGTAGGTACTAGATTTAGGGACTGCTAGGATAGACTGTTTGTCCGTTTGAAGGACCTTAGTTAACTAAATCCTAAGATTTAAAGCGGCTCCCAGGCTAGCTGAACATGTACTGTGGAGATGCATCGACATCTAATAATCAACTTGCCCGAAGAATAGGGTCTGTGTGTGGTAAGTCACGGGACAGAAACCGTTGGAATGTTTACTGTCGCGCGCCGCTACTACTATTTCTTTTAAGGAGAGCTATAGAATTACTCCATATCTCTGTTAAGTAAAAACGTTCATCACGTGACCGCCGCTACGTTCAGCGACTGGTTGTCGCCTCGAGCCCAAGCTCATTATCACAAATTTCGGACAGTTATAATCGAGTTAAATTATAGAGACTAAAATATTGGGGATTTTCCGAAAAATTCCGAAGGCCCCATTGTCCCTTTCATCTCCGACATATATAACTGCGAATTATATGTAATTAATACTCATAGATTTAAGCCTATAAGACAACAGCGTCAAATCTTCTATCATAGGTTCTGTATAAAACAAACCTACATTGATAACGATTGTTACATTAATGATAAGATAAATTTTAGAATGTATGCAGATTCGGAAACTACGATCGCCAGAAAATGGGGGAAGTTGGCTGACCAATTCCTTATTCATACTGCAACAAACACCCTAATCTATTTCTCTTCCTGAATCATCCCAAACTTCGATTCTTTTTTGTTGTCATTCCTCCCTGACAGTTGTTCTGGCCATATTACTCATCCTCATCACTAGGTTCTAACCACTTCTCCATAATAGACAAGGAGAATTTTGCAGTCGCTACTAGCGCACAGTTAGCCACAGTTACGAATAAAGCCTCTAGCTTTCAGCGCCTGTTGTCAAATTTCCACCATCCGGAATTCAACAATATTGTCTCAAGGCGATACAGATCTTGAAAGAAAAGTAGTTACCGTGTCACATTACCCACGTCATTGGCTTATGGGGTATCATCCAAGTAATTAAGGGGATAAAGCATGAACAGATCAATATTGGAAGATAGTTATAGCAAAATACTATTTGCTGGTTGGTTTTCAAAATGTTTTTGCCCATAGCATTTACATACTAATTAGTTAAATCTAAGTATATTAAATTTTATATCATTTGATAGTACATACTTTTAGACGACTGTGGACTCGTTGGGACTCAACTGCAGTAAAAAAATATTTTCTGACTGAAATTATCTATATATTTACAAGAAAACGAAAAGTTTTGAACGCTCGGGGTGAACGCCTGAACTTCGGCATCTCTATTTTCCACGCGGATCGAACACTAACCATAGAAACACCAACGACGTCACAAAAATAAAGGAACTGCTCAAGCAATCCATCAAAAACACTGAAATGCTAACAAAAATGATAAATGAGACAAAATACTCAAACAACAAACACAACAAGTTACAGTGAGGCTACAACGACTTACAAACACGTTAAGTAAAAAATAGAAATGGACACGCTGAAACTAGCAGCTTGGAACTCCAGTGGACTACAACAACGGGCCCTCGAAATTAAAGCATTTCTGTATAACAATAATATTGATATATTACTTGTTTCAGAAACACATTTCACTGCAAAAAATTACATGAAAATACCATATTACACTATCTATGATACGAAACACCCCTCAAGAAAAGCATACGAGGGGGCCAATATTTTTCAACATTGAAAATAAATTAAAAATATACAAAAGGATAATAAAACCAATTTAGACGTACGGAATAGCACTATAAGGGACAACAGCAATAAGCCACATAAATAAACTGGAGTGAAAATACAAGTGAAAATACTCAGAACAATAGCCCCATGGTACCAACGGTCAAAGAAGAAATCGGCAGGTACGCAGAAAAATACAAGGAAAGAAAGGCAACACATCCGAACCAGCTGGCTGCTGAAACGTGCAAAACCCATACAAAAAGAAGACTAAAAAGAAAACATCCTACTGACCTGGCTAAAGAAATAAAATAGATAAACTGGAAGATAATGTTCCGCTGGGGGTAGCCATCCACATGTTATTTAGTAATAAAGTTAGAAAAATTTACCAAATGTCCAGCTGGACAAATTGTGAAGCACAAATTTAAAAAAAATTCTCTATCTTCTGCTATTAATTTCTGTGAAGAAGATTCCTACTCCGAGTCACTGTGATAGCCGCTCTGATCACTGCGTCCTTTTCGAATTTTCACGATGCATTGAGAATCGGTATTTCACACATTAAACACTCACACTATTAGAACTTCACTACATACGAGTTTGCATACGAGTCGCAGGGATCAAGTCAGGAGAACCGTTGATGCGTCAAATTTTTGTAAATACAAATAATCGTGTTACGTGGCTGCTCCTCGCCAAACTTTCCTTTACACGAGAATATTCATCCCCTCAAATACGTCTCCGTTTTGGCGTACGTCCGGCAGCGATTTTCAAGTTTATTTACATTTTGATTACAGATTCATCTGAGCGAGTCTTCTTCTCGCGCCCATTGTATGAACTATATTTGTGTCACACTAGATCATCGTTCATTTGTATATATGCTTCGTGCGTGTAAATATCAAACTGTCACATATAATAAAATGACGGTACTTGGCTAAATTGAGCACATTGTAATGAATTCTCTCGGAATCGGAAATCAACTCCCCTTTTGCAATTAGTATTTGACGAAGTAATTCCATCCGTCTTACGCATACAAACACATACAAAACGCAAAGAAATACCTTTCTCGATGTTTTTTTCAGCCGGAAAAACACGTTGTTCTAATTCCACATCTGATATGTAAGCAAATTTCAAGGAAATATAATCTATTATTTGTATAAACATATCCCGATTTATCCGAGACCACGTGTACTCAGAATGGTAGAAAACGCACAGAATAGTCGACTCCGTCCGTCCTTGTTGACGATTCTATGAAGAATACTCGAATACCTTCGGCGTTGTAGTCGCAAACCCTTGAAGTCTGCTAGCCCGTGAAACAGCAAGGCACATAATTTACGGCACCCTCAGATATCTCAGCTACCTCTTCCTGGAACCGGGGATGGCGAAAATCAAAACTACGAGTGTTCGAAGCCTCGTGCTTTTGAATAAACTACTGAAATTATTATTAAAATAAAATTTAGGTTTTATTATAACAAAAACATTATCGTAAGGAAAGTAAATTTAATTTTATGTCTAAAACGCTATTTTGCATGGAAAATATATTAAAATCATTGTATCATTCCACTGATCCATTATCGTTTAAAATGGAAGATTTTCTTTTCATCTCTAAAAAGAGCATAATAGACAGTTAGTTTCTCTTTCTAAGGCAACTAAATTTAATTAGTAGAGAAGAGTATGAACATTTTCGTAGAACCACACAATGAAATGGGCTGTGGTAGCGTGGAACCAAATATATTTCATTTATAATGGAACTAAATAGATTTTTGTATATGATAGCGTGGAACATCTTCTGCACTTGGGCGCTGAGGGCAGCACTAATCTGAGAATAGCCGGAACGATAAGCGTGAGCACTTTCATTTCTGGGATTACCCTATAGAATTCATTCATAACGCACTACTTAAAAGAACATTAAAGATTGCAAAGTTAACGTACATTAATTTTTATAAACAATATAATACTAAGTATGTACGTACTTACATATTTGAATTATATGATTCAATGATCCCTATCTAATATCAGAGATTTCCTTTCTAGTAGTACTAGAGAGTAGTATGTTTATTATATAGTTATATGTTCTTTGTATATCATATGAAATGAATTTTTTGTACAGTTTATACATATTAGATTTTTTAATATTTTAGGTAAACAACTTCAGTTTCGTCTATAAAGATTCCGAAGAAAGCAACATTTTAGTAAAAAATTTATTTTACGCAGTGTTGCGTACATTTCGCACACTTGATTGTATTATCCGTACTATGTCTTCGATACAAATTGATGGAAGCTTGGGCGAAGGTGTATGTATTTAAAAATTGTTTATTTTATAAATCGTATAACATTAGATAATTCGAGTGCTTTAATTAGGATTTATAGAAGTATATGTATGTAAAAATTATTGAATGCAGAAATGAAATATGTTATTTTTAATATTCCTAATTAAAATTTAAAAAATGTTTATGTTTAGGGTGGTCAGGTATTAAGAATTGCACTTTGCCTGAGTACATTATATAAAATTCCAATTAAAATTAATAATATACGAGCAGGTCGTCCTAAGCCTGGCCTTGCTGCACAACATTTAAAAGGTATGTTCTTGTTAAAATATAACTTTTGATTATTGTTAATCTTGTTTTTCTTTTGAATTGAACATTATTACAGGAGTAGAACTGTTAAAAGATATGTGTAATGCAGAAGTTTATGGAGCTCATATAGGATCAACAATTTTAGAGTTTAAACCTGGTCAGTTAAACATGGATAAAAAACACACATTCTTTGTAGATACAGGAACTGCTGGCTGTATTTGTTTGTTAGCTCAAGTAGCTTTACCTTGTGCTCTTTTTCTTCTAAGAAAGGATACAGTTACCTTGATTCTTAAAGGTGGCACAAACGTTCCTATGGGACCACATATAGAATATTTTACAGAAATATTCAGACCATTACTTAATAAATTTGGAGCTGATTTTGATTTTAGAGTTATAACAAGGTATACGTTGATGTGATGATACGAATTTAGCTATTTTGTTCTTAATATTTTGCTGCAAACTAGATATAACTATAGATATTTATAGATATTAATTTTTTAACAATTTATGTAGGGGTTATTATCCAAAGGGAGGTGGAGAGGTACATTTGTACATTAAACCTGTACATACTTTGAAAGCTATTACTTTAACTGATCCAGGAATTCCACATGAAATAATAGGATGGGCATATGTTGCAGGTGTTGTTCACATTAGGGTATATATCATATAGTTGTATAATTTTAATATTATATTTCTTTAATACATATCTTGTTTGTTTTAAAGGAAGCACATAAAATGGCAAATGATGTAAAATCAGTTTTAACAAAAGGTTTAAATAAATCTAATATTCCATTGCCACCTATAAATATCGAAGTTTATAAAGAGGATAGATCTGTAACTATTGGTAATGGGTCTGGCATCAAGTAAGATTTAGATACAGCCAAAAATTATGAATTTTATACATTATATTTTTAATTAAATATGAACGATATCATCAGTGTAATGTGCGCTACGACTAGTGGATGTGTTTTTGGTGGGTCAGGACTGGGTTCTGGACGTCAAGAGCAAGTAGCACCAGGTATACAAGCAGCTAATGAAATATTGAACACAATTTTAGCAGGATCCTGTGTTGACGAACATGCACAAGATCAAGTATGTATATTTTTATAAAATAATTAAAAATAATTTATTTTCATCATAAATTATAATTATTTGTATATTTTAGTTAATCATTTTGATGGCTTTAGCTAAAGGTACTTCTAAAATTAATCTCGGAAGTAAAAAACTTACTTGTCACACTGAAACAGCTATAAAAGTGGCAGAATTGGTCTTACAACAGTTTAATCTTCAATTTAAGTTATGCGAAAATAGAAATGATGGAAGTAATAATTCCTATACCTTAGAGTGTGAAGGTTGTGGGTATGAAAATAAAGATATAAAATAAGTAACAATTGTATATTCAGAATAAGTATAATGCAAAATGCATAGTACATGTATTAATTGCGTTCTCTCACTGTGTACCTTATTTATTTTATCCTCTCACTGTGTACCTTATTTATTTTATCAAGAATAATTATAACACATATAACAAAGAACTTATATAACATCTGTTCCTTTTCTTATTTGATTATATCTATTTCTTTTTTGCAATATTTATGTACATAATTTTTTATTCAATCAGTAGATGAATAACTTTATGTTTTCTGTTTTATAGAGGAAGCAAAAATATGTTAAAAAGGTATACATCTAATCATAATAAATACTTTAATAAGAATTATCATTCCTGTTTTTGTCTAAAAAATGGTTCTATAGTTCGTAAAAATTCTCTTTCAAACATTTCGTCCGAAAACCGGTCTACGGATGCTCTACAAAAATAATTTATTTCTGATCATTTGTAAATTTATCTTTCATATTAATCAATATGATTTATTATTAAAAAATAATAACGCAAAAAGTAATAATACCTAGCAACTGTCCTAATGGCTTTTCTATCTTCTGGATGCATGTTGATAATATGTGCCATAATCTTTGCATATTCTTCAGCTTCTGTAGCTAAAAATCCATTTTGAGACCCTGGTTGTGTTTCTATTATATCAGCCCTATAATTATTCATATATTACAATTACATATTAATTTGTGTATTTTTATTTTTATAAAGTAATATTTTTAGCAATAAATTTTATGGACTATATCAACGGTTCTCAGCCAAGTAATATTTTTCTTCAATTCTTCTTTAACTTTAATTTTGCTGGTATATATTTCTGGAAAAGCTGAGGATTCTTTGACTATTACATTACTATATTTTTAATTACACTTTACCTTGGTCCACCAGAACCATGAGCTACTACAATTAATCCAGCTGCCATACATTCAACAATGCTTATACCAAAATGTTCATTCCACATTGTATGTAAACCTATCATTGCTCGTTGAAGTTCCGATAGAAGTTCCGAGTATGGTATGTTTAGTTTAAATTCTACATTTTCATCTAATGCAAAATGTTTTGATAAATCCTTCATATCTTTCATGCGTACTTCATCTTCAAAATTTCGACAAGAACCAATAAGAATTAAACGAATCTGGCAAGATCATGTTATATTACAATAATAGCTGCTAATATGAAACCTTTTATTATTTATATCATTATATTATATTAATCTTACTTTTTCCCAAATTTCTTCTTTAACGATTGATCTAAGTTCATACATGGCTCTCAACATTAATGGATGATTCTTTTCTGGTCTAAATTGTGCGACTGATATTATACGAATATTATTACATTTTTCATCATCATTGAGAAGTGGCAGTGATGTTAAGTGCTTTACATTGCAAGGTGGATAAATTTTATGAGTTTTCAATGGACATTTCCAAATTGTATTAATATGTTCTTCGGTCCATGAGGAATTAACCATTACAATTTCTGCCCTACTGCCAACCCAACCATATATCTAAAGTAATTGTTGTAAATTATATCATCAAAGCATAATTAATTAATAATCTTTATATACATACAAGTCCAAATAATTTATAATAAACAAGTTTAGCTGCCGATAAAAATGGATTTCTAGCTATAACTCTTTTATTAGTATGAGAGATAACTCTTTTATAAACATGTTTCAACATATCAGTTGAAATTGTGGGGTAGTGAGTATATGTTGCTACTCGACACCCACCAATATATTTAAATAATGGATATGTAAATGCATAACCCATGGTATCAATGTAAATGTCTAAAACAATATTTTATATGTCATAACTTATGGTATATATAAAACAATTATTAAAATAGATATGAAATAAAATTTTACCTGGTACAAAACTATTTAAAGCTTCAATACCTAACCAAATTGATCCCAAACTCTGTCCTAAAAGTGTAAAATATGGATACATTGAAGGTTCCACCCATTTGCGCCTATGTAAGTATACAAATTTAATTTTATGCTCAATTTTATAATTAAATACTTTTTCTGCCTTATTTAAAATTTGTTCTGGATGTGCATCAAGATCCCCAGTATAAATAACTATGCATACATTAGGGTATCTGATAAAAATAATAATTTAAACATACGATAATTAATTAAAGTTATGATAAATAACATAATTATTATTTAATTTATTAATTTATTTAAAATAGTTATACCTGGTTTGTATAGCACTTATAGCAGCCCAAAGTACTCTTTCACCTCCTCCACCTGAATTACAATACGGATGAAAGAAACCTACAACCGTTTCCTTGTGTGATCTTTCCATTCGACTTTTGGAATATCGCTTTTTCCATGTTATTAATAAAATAGGTAAAATAATAAATATACATAATATTTTACATATGACTATTACTAGCAACATATTTAATACCATACGCATCCTGAAAGAATACAAAATTGTTAGACATACACATAACATTTGCTAGAAAAGATTTTAAACTAAAATATAATATTCTCACAAGAAAGAAGTACAAATCTTACATGAGAAAATAAAAATTCATTTTTTGTTTTTTAAAACACTAACATTTAGCGAATTGACTTGCCACGTGCTTTTTTACAATGTTTTATGTCAATTAATGTAACAAAATATTTTCAACTAAACCATCGATTAATTTGATCACACACATCTTAATTTACTAACAATTTTTTTTCATTGTAATTACTATTGTGCTTATTGTCTCGTATATTATTTTGTATACGCAAATGTATATTGGCTTTCATATAATTAATGTGATAATTAATGCAATTCAATGCTCCTTTGAAGTAATATATACCAATTATTTATTTGCAACATACGAATTTCTAATTTTATTTTTTAATTTACATCGATTTTGTCTCTACTTTTAATTATAGGCTAGACTAACAGCTGTTAAGAGTAGACGACATTTGAATTCAATATTATTCGCAGGTGTTACGTTAAATTTAGTAGAATATCATCTAAAAGCATAAGAGTTTTAATATTTATTCTGCATATATATTAAAGGTTCTTTACAATAATAAATAATTTTTATTACTATTATATGAAATATATAATTATACAAAAATTTAGTTTTTTAAATTAAACACAGACTTCATTTCGAATTTTTAATTATGTCGCTTAAATTCTATTTTACCACTTTTATTTTATAGCTTTATATAAAAGAAAGAAATGAAATTAAAAAATAAAATTAATTGAATCTTTTTTTAATCAGAGAGGAAATTTCCTTTTTGTTTTAATCTTTAATCTAGGTGTCAATTTCAATTCATATATCTCTGAGACTAACCAAACCCTTTTCAAATTTCATTGGTGGAAGTTCGCCATGGATATAGAAATATGTTGTTGTATATTGTAGAGGAGTACGTAAACAAGTTGAAAAAGCCGAAAAATATAGGAATAGAAAAAGATCGCTGCAAAAAGCCTCCTGTATTCTTGCTTATAATAATGCAAGCACATTCGTACAGTATGTAACCTATGTACGCAAGTGTAACACCGATCAACAAGCGGCGTCAGTGAGCTTACCTGATTAGACAAAGAGAGAAGGGAGATCAATTCAAGGTTCTGTTTCTATTCCCATATCACACTCATTTACGCGGTAACATATGACCAGCTTGTATATATAGACGTATATGTAAATATTCAAATGCATTCGATGAAACATCAAACGAAATGCGTAAAGCAACAACTATATATATATATTTCATTTATATCAGCTTGTATGTATATATATACGTATTTTCACCACATTGCTAAAAGCAGAGGAAATCCGCCATATTTTCCTGTGCTTCCAATATTCTCTGAGTGAAACTACATTGGACAAGCAGTTTTTGTTTCATTCTTAGCAAAATTACGTGATTAGAACTGTTCAACGGTACATTAACAATCCATTTTAATATTGTTTCTTTATGTGACTCGTGCATTATTCATGTCCTTTTTTAAGCTTAGAAATGCGTCGTTCACCGCGAGTGCATTCTATGTGTTATGATTTGTTTATTGATTACGATGCATTCATAATGTTTACTTACTGAAAACGTCTTTCGATCTAAGTCATATTGTCATTTATTTGAAATCTAATTGATTTACTTAATTTGTGTATTAAAAAGCTATCAAATTCAATTGATCGCTGTACGATATTTTTTTTTGAAGAAAAAAGAGTTCCAATTTGTACCAAAATAGATTAGCTTGTAAATACATGGATTATTTTAGGAAACTGTACGAATCAAAATGTATGTTATTTAGAAAAATTCATTTTACGTTATAATTTCTGTATACTTTATGATGAAAATGTTAATTTGTATATTTATTTTAATATCATTGTGTATTTAATTTCAGACATGATTTCACATTATATTTGGTACATTATACATGGGTCAAATTAAGCAAGAATTTGTGAAAGTATCATTTCTTGTACAAATGTGAACAAGTTTGGAACAAGTTTTCCAAAATGATAGACACATCTATAAATTCTTGTACTAATTCAAATGTTTCGCTTGGAATAGATCAAGCGTGTTTCAGTATTTTGAATTTATATATTAATCCTGTCATCTTCTATGCAATAGCATGGCAAGCTTACACAGTATGTACTCATATATACACAATTTTGAAATTAATTTATATATATCAAACACAATTAGTAATGTCTAAATTATATATAAATTATTGATTTGTAGGGTACTGGTGTCCCATTGGCTACTTTAGAACCAAAAAGTAATACAAGTTTGATAATAAGCACAAAATACCCATTACACATATATTATCAAACTGTTGAACCACATAAAAATTATGAATATTGTCAGTAAGTATCCTTTCTTCTTATAGGAACAAAAAAAGTGTTACAAGCCATTTTCTCAGAAACCATAGCTGATATTGATTAATTTTTTTTTAATTTCAATGGTACAAGGGGGCTGATTATTTTTAGAGCAAGAGATTTTTCTAAGATGACTGCTAGGGGGTCGATGGAAGTCCCCCTCATTTTTTTTAAATCGAATGCATATTAATTTCTGTTCATTTGGATAGCTGTTCTGAGATTGCAAAACATTTGCTTAAAGCATTTTTCATTATTCTGCGTAATTAAAGAGTTATAACAAGGAAAAGATCTAAAGGGAGACTATGCAGAGACATCAAAGGATAATTAAAATAGATATATTCTAAGGTACAATTCATTTTATTAAATGTCCAAAGTGGAAACTGTTGACATCTAAACATTTATTTATTTTTTGTATGATATTATTTCGTACATTTAATAATATTGTTGCAGTTATAGATTTACAGGCATTTAGTATTCTTCTCTGTATATCTTCTTTTGTTATAAGTATTGTACTCATAAGTTATAAATGTTTAGAAGTGAACACCATCATTTTAAATGCTTCCAGAAAATTTTGTTTCAGAAAAATCTTTTGTACCATAAATAAACAGTCCCCTTGTATCGTGATATTAAAAAAAAAAATTAATTTACCAAATTGATTTACCATCTGTTATGGTTTTTAAGAAAATAGGTTGTAACACTTTATTTGTATATATCTGATATGCACTTTCATCCAACTATGTATTTATTTCCAACCATTTTTGTAGCACAACTTACACCTTCAAGGAATATGGTAGTTATGGATGGAATATATCAAATGCTAATATATGTTCTAATATTTATGTAATACATGAACCAACAAATAGCTACTTTCGTAAGTAATATTTAATAATACATTTCCATAATTGTGGTTTATCATAAAATACTAACAACTCTAATACTAACAAATTTCTTTTACAGCAATTTTGACAGCATTTATGATATATATGTTATTAGCAGTCACATGGACAACATCTAAAGTTATTATACGAGTAATAAGAGGAAAATTGTCCCCCAATAATGTATATGATGTAGGTATAGTTTGATATATTATTGTACATTTCATTCCATTTTATTTAATTTAATATTATTCTAGGATTTGAATAGACTTCAAGAAGAGAATACAACACATCCAGTAATTAGAGTTACGAAATTCAGCAGTAGAATACAATCAGTAGACGCGTTTAGAGGGTATTTTCATATTTTTGTTTGTTCCTCGCGTATTTGCCATTTTAGATATCATATTACTTATATTATTACAGAATTACAATATTATTGATGATATTTGTCAATAATGGAGGAGGAAAGTACGTTTTCTTCAATCATAGTGCATGGTTTGGACTTTCCGTAGCCGATTTAATACTTCCTTGGTAAGTAATTATATATATTATGTTTAATCTTCCAAAAAGTACAATAAATAACTTGTAGGTTTGCATGGATTATGGGTATGTCAATAACAATCTCAAAACGGGCAGAACTTCGTTTAACAACATCACGCGTTAAAATAACGTTATGTTGTCTTCGACGATCAGCGATATTGATTCTTCTCGGATTAATGTTAAATTCAATTGATAGTAAATCTTTAAACGATCTTCGTTTTCCTGGTGTTCTTCAGTTACTATCTGTGTCGTATTTCGTATGCGCCATATTGGAAACAATCTTCATGAAACCTCATTCTCAGGTTTGAATATAATCATTTTTGTTAAATATAGTTTTTACATTTATCTAATTGGTATCTACAAAAATTACTCATTAGGATATCTTACTCCAGTTCGGCCGTTTCGCTATATTCCGAGACATCTTAGATAGCTGGCCTCAATGGTTAATTATGGCAGGCATTATGACTACGCACACATTAATTACATTCTTCCTCCATATACCGAATTGTCCGACGGGTTACTTTGGACCAGGTGGAAAATATCATTATCGTGGAAAGTACATGAATTGCACCGCTGGCGCAGCTGGCTACATAGATAGATTGATCTTTGGAAATCATACGTATTCTAGAATAACAAACTCTATTTATGGTCAAATCTTACGTTATGACCCTGAAGGTATATTGTTTATATATGTCTATAAAAAAATTGTGTGTATATAATTTAATATCCATGACGACAATTAAATTGCAGGACTGATGAACACTATATCGGCTATATTTATTGTTTATTTGGGAGTTCATGCTGGCAAAATTTTATTGCTGTATTATCAGGGTAATGCCAGGCTGATTAGGTGGTTCTTATGGGCAGTATTTACAGTGAGTTGACAGAAATAAATTTTTTCGAAAGGTAAAGTAATTCCCACTAACAAAAAATATTATTTTCTAGGGTATTATTGCTGGAATTTTATGCAATTTCGAAAGCGAAGGAGGAGTGATTCCAGTTAGCAAAAGAATGATGACATTATCGTACGTTCTGACTTGTTCTAGTTTTGCTTTTTTGTTGTATGCACTTTTATACTTTCTTATTGACTATAAACAATTCTGGAGTGGAGCTCCTTTTATTTATGCTGGTATGTATTAATGCAAAAAGAAACTGTTATATAAATAAATATTCTTTTTTTATATGAAACTATATAATTATTGTTTTTCATAGGGATAAATCCAATTTTTCTGTACGTTGGTCACGTTTTGACAAAAGATTTATTCCCATGGGCATGGAATATCGTTCATCCTACCCATGGTTCTCTTCTGACTATGAATTTATGGACAACAACTTTATGGGCAATAATTGCATATCTTCTTTATAGGAAAGATATTATCATAACTATTTAAAAGTATATCTATTAGCGTAATAATATTTACCATAGCCTTAACATAAATGAAATATTTTTTTTTTGTGCTATAAGACTTCCTTTCTTTTTTACGTTTGATAGAACAAAAAAGAAATGTTAGATAACTGTATTATAGGCAAAGAAATATAATAATGCAAGAAAAGAATTAATAACACATTTATATTTGAGAACATTGTTAACATTGATTAATAAATATTAGGGAAAAAGGTAATTATTCTAGTTTTAAATAATTATTTTAAAGTTATATTAAAGTTATTAAAGTTATATTAAATTTTTATAAATAAAGACAGTGAACAAATCCTTGTTTCATTATTTTAACAATTAAATTTTAATAATTTACTTGATAAATAATCAAAATATTATACAAATAACTAATATATTATAATTCTTCGTATACAATAAATATCATTACTTATGAATTTCGATCTTTTGGTTCTTTATATGGTAATTTGAGAATTCGAAAAATGTCTTCTTCACATGCGATTTTTTCTGCCTCCCCTGGAGTTCCTACATTATATGTAATATAAATATGTAGATTTACTCATACTGAACAAATTTTCGCTTTTAATTATATACCTTCAGGTGTTAGACGTTTTAGCGTATATTCATTTAAAGTATAGTTTTTCTCCAAAGCATGCGCCCTCATACTCTTATTAAAAAGATCGTTTCCGGTAAAATAAAGTACAGCGCAGTAGTATTGATCATAAGGTGCAAGTCTGATGTCAAGTCTCCTAAATGGTTTTTTATCATTACTGGGAATTTGACAGACGCCCTAAAATTAAAGATGTTTTCAAACATAATTTCTTTGTCTAAATTGAATTAAATGATTAATGTACCATGAATTTTGTTTGCCCAAGAGATATTGTATTTACAATTAATTTTCTTTTTTCAAGACATTCCACAACATCTTTAAGTGAAGTCTTTTTCTTTGATTCTTTCTCTTTGGATGTATATGTAGGGTGTGTTAACAAAACATCAATATCTCCACTTTCCTCTTTTCCACGCCTGTAACTTCCACAAATAGTTATAACATATTCTTTGTTTAACTTTACAATAGAATCTTTTATAATTTTTTCAATCTGCTCAATCTCCTTTCTAGGAATTCCTTTTTCAAAATCTTCAAAATATCTAAAAAGAGACTTATGATTATTATGGGAAGAAATAATAAGTACTATACATCTGATTATTCTATACTTGAGCCCAATTTTTTGGTGATGATTTAACTTTTCTTGATGCTTCTTCAAATCATCTAAAGTCTTAATGCCACTATCTACTAATTCTTTAGCTTTTGTAGGTCCAATGCCGGACACACGAGTCAATAAATTAATTGCAACATTGCTTTCATCCTTGTTAATCTGTAAAAATAACAACTTTAAGAATCAATATAAAAAGAAAAACTAAAGTATATTTTGTTACTAAAAAAATAAATTAAAATAAATACATCTTCCAACTTTTGTAACTTTCCAGTACTAAGAAACTCGTCAATTTTTTTAGCAATTTTTTCTCCAATTCCTGGTAATTTCCTTGCTTCTTGGCCACTTTTTACTCTCTCTGATAATGTACTTAAGGTACTTGCAGCTTTACGATAGGCATTATACTTATAAATATTTTTGCTAACATTCCGCTCATAATTTGCTAACTCTGTAATTTCATTATGTAAATTTATACATCAATTACTAATTGTATGTGATAGTTATAAATATTTAAATAATAATTCTAAATTTTCTATAATACAAACGCTAAGGTTACAAATAATGGCAAATAAAAGTATACCTTTATTAAGTAATTGAAACTTTGACTTTTATTACTTTCGATAATAGTTTCATTAATAATATATATATATATACAGAATATATAACAAATAATTTACCCATAAGAAAATCACATAAATCTTGATTCGGACTTCCTGCATTATCACTGGCCTTTCGTTTCCCCATCTTATTGAATACAATTGTGTATACAAACGTTTAATTTATTAACTTTTTTATTTCAAAAGAACGCAAAAAGGAACTGACGTATGTTTACGTATGTTTCTCATTTACGTATACATCTATATAAATACTACTTCACAATTCACATCCATGTGGATGTTGACCAATGACTGAACGTTTATTTTGTCTCTATTTCAAATATTCTGGCGAAATTTTTCGAAAGATTCAAGAAATATAACAACATTAAATTAACCATTTCACAATTAATAAATTCTTTTCTGAGTCTTAAAACTTAATATTACGTAACTTTTACATAATCTACATAATTGTATGAATAAAATAATAGTTGGATATTATTAAAATGAAAAATAACAAGTCAAATTTTAACATGTTATATTTATATATTTGGGGCGAACGTATATACATTTTCACACACAAATATAAACCATCTCTTCTAAAAAAATTAACAATGTTCTGCTATATTAATACAGCGATTATAATCTCTTTTAATTTATTTAAACAGGAGAAATATAGATGACTTTCAATATAGATGACTTTCAATATAGATGATTTTTAATATATATAATTTTCAATATAGATGACACTTTATGTACTTACGTTTACATTTGATATTGTACTATACATTATAATGGGTAAAAAAGGGATTTACACACTATACAGAAGATATATTACTTCAGCCTTGTAATTTGCAACTACGAACTTATTTAAACGAAAAACAAATAAATATAGCATCGTGTTAAAATACTATTCCTAAATACTAAATTTAACAAATAGTTGGTTTATGTAAGCCATGAACATACCACGAATGAAGTTGTACGTTTTTAAGTGTTAACCATATTTAAGTGTTAGGAACATATTTTAAGAATTACGTTATTGATATTTGATAATAAGTAAATCTTCCTTGTTAAACATCAAATTACCATTCCATTCAAAACTTGACATGGATAGTAACAGAATCACTTACATTGGACGGATCTTTATACCTCATCTCTGATGTCAAGTTATCATATTTCAGATTTTCAATATTTAAGTATTTTTTATGTATTTTTGATTATATGCTGCTTTATATTGAAGACATACGACTATATGCTGCACGACCCTTTACACAATAACTAGAAATACACGTGCAAACACTAAAAGCTAAAATAAATATCCCAACGAAAACGTAAATCCATAATTGAGGAAATCTTCCTGGGAGCCATAAAATTGTAAAATTTATCATTTTCTCTTGTGTATCTAAAAATGAAAAAGAAGAAATATAATTAAAAAGAAAAAAAAAGCTGTCAATTTCATAAATGAACACGATGTTATATTTTCTCTACCGATGTAAACAAGTCCGTAACCCGTATGAGGAGTACCCATTCTGTATGAACATGTGGGTATTTGCAACTCGTGAATATCACCTACGTCCATTCTTAATGAATGTACTAGAGTTTCATAAGGAGATAAAACCCAAATGTCACTTAATTGATCTGTTACTGGATCTAAACTGATATGCATGGCCTTATGTTCATGTGCAGTAAAAATAATTTGGGGAGACAATTCTTTCAGTACCTAATATCGTAATGCAATTATTAACAAGAACTAAAAATAACATCACTGTCTAATAAATGAACAAATATCACATACATTTTGGACGAAAGTACCAGGCATAAATAATAAAGGCATATGACTAAGTACTACGTTTGTTGTGTTTCTTTCTGCATAATCATTAAGGAAGGCATCTTTTGGTGCTTCTGGCATTGTATGGGTTAATCTATTCACCTAGAACAAGAAATATGCATATTACTATATATAATATAATCCAAAATATATTTACATATATATATACATGTACAATCTCCTATGAACTAATATATGCTTGTCATTACCTTAAAAAATGTTACGGTCTTATAAACTAAAGTGTCAGGTTGACTATATGCAAAATTAAATCTGTTATAAATATTGGATGAAACTACATCCTCTTCACCTCCAATATCATTATCTCCTGGTAGATAAATTTTCTGGTAAAACAAAAAAATGTTTAAATATATCTTGGACAATGGTATTTAGCTGATTACTTATATGTAATAATACCATTATATGATCAGGCATTTCAAAGATAGAATCTAATCTTCTTTTGTAATCCTTAAAACTTTCTGCATTGGCAATATGTCCTTCATCCATAAGATCTCCAAGAAATATAACAACATGAGGATTAGAGTGGTCTAAGGCTCTAGAAAATGTTTTCTTCAAGTACCTGCAAATAAGACACTGTGGAACAAAATTCAGGTCAATATTTACATTTGAAAAGAACCATCAAATTTGTATAAGGCTCATGATTCGATAAACAAATTAATCATTATTCGTACTTGTCACTATCCCATTGTGCTATCCACGAGCCAAAATAATTTTCATTCTTTTGACCTAATATCTGAGAATCAGCAACAAGCAGCACCTTGACACATTCTGAACACTCTCGTACTGACCATTTTAACTTTTGTATATCATACACTGAAAATTCATTGTAAATTACAACAGCCAGCACCAGAAGACCAATTGCAATCGCTTTATTCTTCAATCTATATAGTACAATTTGTTAAATAAACGTTTCATTAAAATTTTCAAAATAAACAGAAGAATATTAATAATATAAAAATAATAAAGCATCATTTTACAATTCTAATATTTTGTCAGAAAGTTAGTTAAATATAATGTACATCGTTGATATTGACTACATCATAATGAACGCATTTTACCTGTTTCGTCGTAACATTTCTAAGATTTCTAATGTTTGATAGCATTGATAATCTCAAGACCAAAGCAGATTAGTACATTTTTTACTATATCCTTCGAAGTGCAGAAAATCTTTGACATGGTTTCGTTTTTCTAGAAAATACGGTAATCTAATTAACTAAAGGGTTATACAATTATAGAAAATATATAAGTATATTTGTTACTGTTTCATGCGCTTATCTACCTCGTTAAACAGTATGGATAACCACGCGATACTCTACTATTCGACTGTAGAATTGATTTAACCGTACAAAAAATGGAACGATACACATTGATACCTTTTGAATCATGCTTGATTCAAATAAAAATCGATATTTACAAAACAGTATATAATTCACTATAGATGGAAATAGTCATATGATCACATGCATAGACATAGAGATATAAAGATAGAGTACACTACACGAGTTATATACTCGTGTAAGTAGATGCGATAAAAAATAGAAAGAAAACACTGCATAAAGGCTCCTTATATCTTTGTCTAATCAGGCATGTATGCTGATGTAGTTCATTCATCGGTGTTACACTACATATTTACTATATGAATATACATGCGTTATTCTACAAAGCACAAGGCCTTGTAGAACAACGCCCCTATGCAACGTTTTCTTCCTATTTCTATATTGCTTTTTCAGCTCGCTTACGCACTCTATATGGTATAGTCATATGTAATAGCAATTATATTTATTCTATACTCGTCATTCATAATTTCATAACAATCATGCGATTTTATTATGTTCGTTTTCAGTGGGAGTATCTTAATGGTTTAATATTAAATATTGTAAGTATTAAATATAATAAAAAATTAAAATATTAATAAAATTATATATTAATATTAAGTATAAATGTAGATAACATTAATAAAATATTAATAGGTATTATATCTTTAGTTTATCGTAATTAAATGTTTCTAATAAGAAATGTTTCGAATAAGAAAATAAGTGAACAAGTAGGAAATTTTACACATGATACATGAAAATTAAGTATCTTTTACTCATTGTTTAAAATATTACTAATAAAAAATTATTGTGTCTATGATTTCTCTAAAGAGGAATCAAGAAATATGTCCATAGGATTATTAGTAATATATCTTATTACTATATATCTTAGTAATTACTTAGTAATATATCTTATTATTATTGGTCTTATCTTTAATATATAATTTACGTATATTAGATTTCTTGCTTCAATCGGAATATATTGCTTTTGTTATCTGACCCAAAAGAAAAAAGCTTCCGGTAATGACCATCTACGATGACTTTGTTTAACGAGAAACATAAACATAACATCGGTTACGTGGTATTTCAGGTACTCGCTAGTAGTCTCTAGTAAATTACAAATAGGGATAACCCTATTATTGTAGAAAATATTTAGACAAAGTTACCAAATGCGATATACTTTAGTAATCGACAAGTAATATGTCTTTTTAATCGAACTCGTTGAATGTATCTATAATATAATAATATATTATAATATCGCAAGCACCATGATCACAAGATCATGAATAACGAAAGTAAATACGGAATTTTGAGAGGGATCACAGATTGATAAATAATTTTGACATTTAATCAATAAATTTGTTAAATAACTATTGTTCGTTACTTCGGCTACGTTATTGTACAGTTAAATACGCGGCTCTAGAATTTACCCTATTATCATACAAGATATTCTTCATACTAGAGGGAGCCACAGGTCTATTCCAGTTCACAATAGTTGTGATATGCATATAATGTTATGTATATACATAATAAAGATATACGCCGCGAAGAATTTTATGACCATATTCGCGTTGCGTCAGCAAGTGCAATGTTCATCTATTTTTGGTTATTTCACAGCGGCGTGTATTATTTCAACAATCAGTGATCTTTTAATTTGGAAAATGGCTGAATCGGAACAAAGAAATAAAGAGAACTGTATCGTAGGATCGAAGGAAACAATGGTGAAGCAAGAAAAGCGTGAGAACACGTTGACGAATGGCGGGAAGGGGTCTGGCGATGACGCGGATAGTCTCGAAGAATTGCCTCTTGATATAGGTGAACACTACCTGGTTCGAAGATCCGACGACTCCTGGCGTAAATATATTAACAGATGATTATAATCTTTTTATCTATTATTACGTATGAAGAAACATCTAGTATTAACAAATGATTATCTGCGCGCTTTCTTCGCCGCTTCGTATTTGTGTTTGTATTACCGGCTTCACCCGAATAAACTATATTTGTTTTGAAAACATTACGGACGATGTATGTATAGGAAGAGGACAAGAAAGAAATACGACAAATGTACTTTTGTTGAATTTTTGATTTTGATATCATTTTATGATTAAAAAGCAATGCTTTATTATAAAATAACTAAAACTGAAATATTTTTAAAATTATGCATAAAAAAATACATATTTAGCTTTAAAATCCTCCTGTAAAAATGGAGTATGTAATTTATTGTAATATTTCCTTGTAGTCTTCATATGATACTTGAAATATTTGGCTTGATATTTTACAAGTTGTAAATTATTTAAGGTTAATGAGTTATGTGTATAATATCAAAGAAAAGATTTTTTAATTGTATTCAGATCCAGCAGAAATTATACAAACCAGATATAATGAGAGTGAAAGTCATTATGAATATTATGTACATTATGAAGGACACAATAGGAGATTGGATGAATGGGTGCCCAGAGACAGAATTATGTCCAGCAGGTTTGACATGAGTGATAGAACTTGGAAAAGTGGAGATAGAAACTCTGGTACTGACTTGCTAGCAGATTCTTCAGATCGTAAAATTACAAGAAATCAGAAAAGGAGACATGATGAAATTAATCATATTCAAAAGGTACATATTTATGAGTGTATTTATCAAATTTTGGATATATGTTTATAACAAATTTTGTTATTTTCAATTACAGACATATGCTGAAATGGATCCTACAACTGCCGCTTTAGAAAAGGAACACGAAGCAATAACAAAAGTCAAATACATTGACAAAATTCAAATCGGTAAGCATCAATACATATCTTACACTATTATACTCAGTATGTGATAAAGGTTTCATTATTTTCAAAAGTTTACTTTTAGGAAAATATGAAATTGATACATGGTACTTTAGTCCATATCCAGAAGAGTATGGAAAGCAACCAAAGCTATGGATTTGTGAATACTGCCTTAAATACATGCGCCTTGAAAAGACTTATAGATACCATATGGTAAAAAACGTTAATACTAAGTTATTTAATTTTTTATGAAAATAAATAAATTAGAAGCTGAAATTTTTTATTTTCAGAGTGAATGTACACACAGACAACCAGTTGGCAAAGAAATATATCGTAAAGGTACATTAAGCATTTGGGAAGTGGATGGTAGAGAGCATAAAATTTATTGTCAAAATTTATGTTTGCTCGCAAAACTTTTTTTGGATCACAAAACCCTTTACTTTGATGTAGAACCATTTCTTTTTTATATCCTGTGTGAAGTTGACAAACATGGAGCTCATTTAGTTGGTTATTTTTCAAAGGTATTTTCCTCTTTCTATATATAATTACATCTGCAAATTATTTGTTTTACCATGTTTTATCTACTTTCAGGAAAAAGAATCACCCGATGGTAATAATGTTGCTTGCATTTTAACTTTACCGCCTTTTCAAAGGCAAGGATATGGAAAACTTTTAATTGCTTTTAGCTACGAATTAAGCAGAATAGAACAAACAGTTGGTAGTCCCGAAAAGCCATTGAGTGACCTAGGAAAATTATCATACAGGAGTTACTGGAGCTGGATTCTTTTGGAAATTCTGCGGGATTTCCGGGGTACTCTTAGTATTAAAGATCTGAGGTAACTTTCGATAAAATTGTATAGGAAAGTCGGTTAAATTATGTACATAACGAAGTTAAAAAATATACAATATAATATACAGTCAGATGACAAGTATATCGCAGACGGATATAATATCGACATTGCAAAGTATGAACATGGTCAAATATTGGAAGGGACAACATGTAATCTGCGTAACACCTAAATTAGTCGAGGAACATATTAAAAGCAGCCAGTACAAGAGACCTCGTTTAACAGTCGACAGCAGTGCACTTCGATGGGGAGCTCCACCACGAAAGAACGTGAAACCTGGCAAGAAATAGTAGAAAGAAAATGGGAATTCGACGGCTTTCATCACCGTGAGATTCACGATTTAATGTGTTTAGCAAACACTTGACAAAACAGTTGTATGCAACAGATAGTTCGCAAACGATGTTTCCAAGTTTGTTAAACAACTTTTATATGATGCATTACAGTCTCCACTAATATGCATTGTACACGTGCAGGGTTTTTTGATCGGAAGATAACGCGAATGAACACGCTTTGTAGAGCTTCGCTGATTCTTCAGAGCGTAGAAATGTTGATAGGTGGTTTAAGATAATGTTCTTTATATAGTTTTCTGCTTAGCAGTACACTATGAAAAGAGAAATGAAGATAATATACTGATACTGACTCAAAATGCCATGTATTGATAATGAAAAGATTACTTTATTTTTGTTCGAGATTTATCAGTTTTACAATTCGAAAATTAACATTGACGATACCACGCAGTATTAGCTTGTATTAATGATTTTTTATGTATATTCATTAATAATAAACTATGTATTCGTGAGCAATTATGGTAAAATTTCAACGAATATAATTACGAGAGATTAATGTCGTATCAATATTAACACGTTGACGCCGGCGCGACCCATCGGCGGGTCGCACGTGTCTGTTCCGTGAGGTGGTCTATCCTGAGGGGTGGCAATGACACATGTATTTCACAAAATAGGTACTGACCCATCGCCGCCCCACGAAGCAGACAGTGAAATCGTGCACCGCCCCACGGAGAAAACTATGAATATCGGCGCCGGCGTTAACGTGTTAAGGTAAAGTAATATTCGTCGATCATAATTTTGCAATAGAAGATTTATGCATTTCTTTTGCCAATTTAATGGCATACTTAGCAGTTCCAGGCGCAGTACATACTCCGTAACCTCCATGACCGTAATTATGCACTACCTATAATACAGGGCGTTTCATTAATGATAACGAAAGGCAATTCATTGAAATAAACAATATTTCATTGAAACTAACAATAGCTTTAGAAGACCCATTTACGATGTGTTCAACTTCCACTCTGACGTTATTTGCTCTATATGGTCTCAATCCAACTTCTTCTTTTATAACTTCTGCTTTCTTAAGGCCTGGAAGGAGGTTTTCGCATCTCTCGCGTATCGCTGCAGATTCATGCGGACAAAGTTTCATATTTTCAGAATCAAAATTTCGTGAACCACCTAGAGTAACTGTGCCATTAAAACCAGGTATAACGTAAGTGTCCAACTCGCCATAGAAGAACGTTTTTATCCATGGTGCCTTTACCTATTTTTCTTAAATTTGTAAATTGAACTTTGTTCTTTCATGAAATAAATTCTACATTAAAAAGAACATACTTTAAGTACTTGACCACGCATAGAAACGAGATGTCTATCGTTGCATAAAGATCGTGCGCCGAGACCTGTACAATTCATAATTAAATTCCAATCAGGAACAAGTTCCCTCAGAGAATTAAATTCTTTTACTGCTAAATTGATTCCGTTTTCTTCTAATCTAGAAAATAAGTATTTCTTTAATAGCAATCGTGAAAGATTATAATCAATAGAGTAAATTCGTTACTTCTTGCGTGCCCATGGCAGATGTAATTTGCATTCGGTGAGAAGAGTACTAAAAAATGACCCATATTTCCAGTTACCCTCGACTAGCTGAAATTCTTCATCCGTGACTCTCCTATATATTGGTACTAAATTTTCCATCCACTGATTCTATTAGAAAAAAGAAAAAATTAACAAATATTAATTTCTTTCTAATAAAAATTATTTTTAATTTATTATCATCATTTGTTTTAAAATGTAATCATAATAAAAAAAATACGTTTTAAAGTATAGAATAAACCTTTACGGTTTCCGGAGAGGAATTTGCGAATAAGTAACCGGAAATGGCGGTTACACCGGCGAAAGAAGCTTCATGAGATTTTTGGATATCATCATAATATGCATACGAATCTCGCAACCAATTTCTAAAAGAATCACTTAATTACACAACATAAAAACTTAGGTCGAAACAAGTACAAGATTTGCCTTTCATATGAACCTTGTTATTTCTTCAGTTGGGCCAGAATATGATGAACCAACTCTAAATATTCCAGCAGCTACATGACTGACAGTATTATTAAAATCAGAAGCGAAAACTGTGATTTCAGAGTTACGTAATTCACGAGTTAATTGTAAGGCTGTTGTCAAACCAATTATTCCGCCTCCAATTACGGCCACTTTCATTCTTTTTCTTTTATATAAATCACAATATAAATCATAAAGTTTTCTTCTTCAAAAATTTCAGTAGAACACTTCAATAGTTGATCATCGAAAGACTTGAGAGTAATCAATGTACTTTGACGTGATCCTAAAAATTGTACAACTCTTATCTATTCTTCTTGTTTTGACATGTTTCAGTTCTACTGAATGTATCTATTGTAACCGCAGTCGATAACGTATGTATTTTGAAATGAACGCACAAGCCTTATTAAAAGAATTACGTTTATTTGTTACAAATCGATATTTTTCCAAAAGTTATTGTAGTAATTCAGATATTACGGGCAGTTAACATTTCCTTATTAAAGATGAGAAACATCATTTAATCCAAAAAGGGAAAGATTTGTTTACAGCATAAAAAGAAATTACGATCTTCGCACGCTAAACAATGATCTATCGAGATATGTACAATAAATGTTAGAAATTCAGAGAAAATAGTTAACCAAGTTCAGCTTAATTTTCTTGTTTATTTGCCTTATTTGTTGGTTAATATGAAATTTGGTCTAATTACATCTATTTCCTCGCGTATATATGTACAAATTTCATTATCTCATTAATAAAATGAGCTCAAATAATTAAAAGTAATTAACTCAAAAAAGAAAGAAGAAACTGCACAAGATCCCTTTTTTTTGTTAAAATTATGCCTAAATCAAAAATAACCGATACACTATAGAAATAAAATATACAATGATAAATTTATGTCTTATGTTACCTTACATCTTCAATAATATAATTGTTGTTAACAATCGATCTTTAAAGTTTTTTGGATAAATTGTACTTGTCTCTGTGTTACAATTTTCCACTGTATCTCACTCTTCTTTTTTCCTCGACTATTTCTTTCTTCGTATCGAAAAATATATAAACGCAACGCGTTGCAGGGACGTGGACGCAATGGAACACTAGTCGTACGCGAATTCTTTTCATTTCGAGAGCGACTAATAATTGTGTCACGAAAAACGAAGCTATTTACAAAAAACAAACTGTTGATGAATTTGT
Source organism: Bombus terrestris (assembly GCF_910591885.1). Taxonomy (NCBI): domain Eukaryota; kingdom Metazoa; phylum Arthropoda; class Insecta; order Hymenoptera; family Apidae; genus Bombus; species Bombus terrestris. Next base: position 3,917,097 of record NC_063286.1, read on the forward strand.
TACTAATAATAATACATTATTTTTTGCGTCTAAGTCCTGCGCGAAATTTCAACGATCTCACAAAGCCTTTATATTAAGGCCACGCGCATTCTTCTCTTTCTCATTCTTTATGTCTTCAATGGGAAGTAAGAGTTCATATACAGTTCACTTTACAAGTTCAACACCTACGATTGTTACACTTTAGCATAGAATAATGTTATCTAAAATACACAAAAGCCTTACGCCTTGCTGCAAGGTTGTATCGTGTAATTCAAAGGAGGAGGAGGAACTAAGAGAGGCAGCGGTGTAGGTGGCGGAGGAGCTTGAACAGTGTTCGAAATTGCAGCAGCCGTTGTTTGAGCTTCACTAGTACGGTTGTTAGCGTTGTAAGCGGAAAGATAACTTGGCCAAAGATGCGGCGGTGGAGGAGACCCTGGAGGTGGCGGTGGCGGAGAACGATCATCTAGTTCGTCCGAATCATTCATCATCATCGCCGTTAATGGAGTGACACGGGGCTTCTTCAGTTTTATGATTTTCACCTAATAAACACAATTAGAGAAACATTGATTTGCTACATTAGAATGAAAAGCTTACGGTTTAATTTTGTCTTCGTCTCTTATAGAATAACAAAGAAATTAAATTTATAAGCTAAGAAATGACTAACCTTCACTTTTTTCTTTGCTTTTGGAGGTCGTGTTCTTTTCTCTTGTTTTCTACTCTTTCTGGAACTGGACCTTCGAACGTCACGAATTCCACCTCGAGCGACAGTAGTGGGTGGTGGAGGAGAAGGCATATCCCCTTCACCACCACTAGGACTAGTACCTTCTCCAGGTTTGATTCCATCCGCAAATTGGACAGATTTTTTATTCCTTTGTTTTCGTTTTCCTAACTTCGCTAATTTAGTTTTCTTCATTTGATTCTTCAATTTGCTTAACTTGTTCTCACTAGCTTCGTCTTTGCTGGACTCAGTTTTATCTATTTCTATATCCTCTTTGTCCGTGTTGTCTCCGTTATCATTTTCAGGAGTAGAAAGGTCATCCAAATTGCCATTAGGAACCGAGGTCCTTCTAAAATATATTTAGATTTATGTACATTTATATTTGAAAAATGAAGTAAACTGTGTAGTCTATCTTGTCAAATAGAAATATGAACAACTGTATACCTGAAACCTGATGCGACTAAAATTCCTTTCAAAGGCGGCGGGGGTAACTCCGGCCATCCTTTGGATTCTGTCTCGATTTGAACCTTAGTTGTTTCATCTATCGCTGTTACCGTTGTAGCTTCGTCGATTTCGCTTTTCAATTTATTTAACCGTGACTTTTCATCGTCCTCTTCTTCTTCCTCTTCATCGTCTTCCGCTTCTTCTTCGTCTTCTTCATCATATTCCACTTCAGCCTCCTCCTCTTCCTCTTCTTCCTCGTCCTCCTCAACAGGTACCTCCTCTTCTTCTGTGGAAGCAGAAGATGCGACTACCGGCATTTCTTCCTCCTTCTCAAAAATAGTAGAGGAAGTTTGTTGTTCCTCTGCATCGGCTTGCTCTTCGCTTTCCCGAAGAGCTTTTAAAACAGATGGATCCAGGTTTGAATTCTTCTGCTGATTTGCGTTTTCTGACTGGCGCATGTTACTCTTCTCTAACAATTGAAGAGCGCGACGATTAATTCGTTCGATTCGCCTACGTTCTTTTTCCTTTCTCCTAATTTCACGCAATCGCTTACGCTCCTCTTGTTCTTTTCTACGGGTCTCCAAGATAACTTCGTAATTATAAACCGGCAGAACAGGTACTTCTACAAGTTTTAATCATTTAAATAATTATTTACATTATTTCATGACGTTTGTAATAGAAAAAAGTAAATTGTCATATATTTACTCTGCAGTGTCACTTCGGCTCTGGGGAAAGTCGTTTGCGTCACAGGAAGTGGAACAGGAGCAGGACCAGGGACAGGAACAGGAACGGGAACGGGAACGGAAAGAGGCAATGAAACTGGGGATAAAGTAGAAACTGGCGTCGATGAGTTCATAGCGGATGGAACGGCCGGCACAGGCATGGGGACAGGAACTGGAACAGGTACAGATATAGGTACTGAGGAAACCGGAGAGGATTGAGGGACTGTCGTTGAATACATCATCCCTCCTGATTGATCAACTGAAGAAGGCTGTCCACCGCTCCAATCCAAGGATGTCGGTACAACCTGAAGAACATTACCTACGCGAACTACTTGACTGGAACCTCGTACAATTGGTGCTGAGGAGGAGTTAGTTGGCTCTCTGTGCGTTGCTGAGACACCATTGAAATCTGCAGGTACCACTTGCAATACATTGCCCACCTATTTGATACATGTGCATTAAAATATACTACTTCTTTCTTTTTAACATCTTTATGATATCATCAAATAAAAGGAAAGATAAATGAGCCAAAAATATAAAGAAATGAAAATAAAGCAATGTTATACCAATTATAATACAGAAGAAGACAAACATAACCTGTAAAACTTGTTAAGCTAAAGATTATCATTAACATTGATTAATTTAAATGTCACATACTTGTAAAACAGTAGGTTGTTGACGGTATAACATTTGTTGCTGTTGCCCAGGCGGTGATGGATAACATACATTCGAATTAAAGTTTTCTCCGTAATCATTTGATATTCCTGCTCCATCCTGTTGCTTCTTAATTCCCAGCTCAAGTTCTAGCCTAAAATTAACCAAAAGATCTAAATATGTACACAATATTACATAAAATACAAATATTTACAAATATTGGGATCGGTCAATCTATAATGATTCAGAAAACAGTGGAAAGGGAGGGTAGGTGGGGTTGGGATTCCGAACACGATTTCTATAGGTATTACCTATCGTCGAGGGATAGGCGTTTCGGAGAACTCGCCGTTGAGTCATCAATGCACGGTGGATAAGTCAAGTTATTCTCTGTATAGTAATATTCGTTTCCAACTTCGTTTTCAGCCGAATATTGGAAACTTGTTGCAACTGTCTCCATATTGTCACCGATGTGCATTTCCGAGTCTAACACAGTCGAGTCCCTAGGTAGTCCGGATACGGACTGCACGATCGTTTCTATTCGTCTACCTCTTTCGGTGCAGCTATCTAATAGTTTCATATTATCGTGTTCATCCTTCCTTTCCCTTGAACTTTCGCTCACTCTACCTCGTCCCATAGAAGGTGATCTGAATCGATAGTAAGATAAACTTACCAACAATCCGACAATAACTAATTACTATAAATTATTTTTAGAAATTCACCTGGAAGATCGTAATCGTTCCGTCATTCGTAAATGATCCGGGCTTCTCATTCTGGACCCCGAGGTAGACCTAGTTCTTGATCGAGATCCTGATCTAGATCTCGATCTTGAATGCATCATCGACCGGGACCTGGACGTTGATCGAGATCGCGATCTGGATCTAGATCTTGACCTAGATCGTGATCTTGATCTTGACCATGATTTCGATCGCGATCTAGATTCACGTCTGAAGCGGTCGTGTGATGATCTACATGGTGATCTTCGCGACCGTAATGGAGAACGACCTCTAGGTGGAGGTAATTTATCCATTCTTCGAACATGTCCATGTCTATCTAGATCCAAAGGTTCTCTTTCCTTCTCCCATTGTCTGTCTCTTCTTGTACTGAGCCTACTTTTTCTTTTGAAATAATATAATTTGTTTAGTGCTCAACGTTAACGTCAGTACTACTTTTATTAATAATGTTAATATTAATGCTACCTATGCTTGAATTTTGATGAAGGACGGAAAGGACCTTCCATGATATCCCTTTCAATACTGTCATCCCTGTAGTACGTTTTCTCTTCATAATCAAGGTCTAAATCTTGACTATTGGGATAGGAATCTAAGGACTCATTTCCATCCCGAAGTATGTTCTCTGCTTCGTATGGCCATAGTGACCGATCTGCTTCATCTCCGCGAAATCTACTCTCTCTATGTCTATCAATATCCACGTTTCTCTCTCTTAGTACTTCCATTGGTTCGTACGACCGACCTTCCTTTTCTCTTTCTATACAGTCGTATTTCTTTCTATTCCAGTCATCTCGATCTCCTTTAATATGCTTTTTAAAATGATCTGTAGACAATTATCAATAATACTAAATCATAAAAAATCGAAGGTAAAAAAAAGAGAAAAATATTAAAGAAAGAAAAAAACATTACCTTTATTATGTGGGGCAGTGTTAGATCTAGGAGAACTTCTTATAGATCTTTCTCTCCTATCATCTATTCTTGCTCTACTGGATCTATCCTCATCGATTCTATTTGATCGTTTTTCTTTACTAGAAAAGCCTGCAAACGACTCTTCCTTTCTCTTTGGACTTTTGCTTCTACTTCTACTCCAACTGCGGCTATGGCTTTCGCTACGACTTCCTTCCCGTTCCCAGGAAGTTCGTTTTTTATTGCGACTAGTAGAAGGACTGAACCTCCTTCTACTTTCATTGTACTCCTGTTTCGAACTCCTACTATCTCTCCTATCTACTCTTTCTCTATCATCAAATTTCTTATCTCTTCTTTCTTTGCTACGATCACTAATTCGTTTATCTTCCCTATTCTCTTTTCTACTAGGACTTTTCTTTTTCTGCTCTCTGCCCGGTGATCTTACTTGACATTCCGTGTCATCTTTACTATTACGTGGTCTAGATTTTTTAAGTTCTTCCAATTTAGTTCCTTTGTTCCCAGACCTGTACTCATTGAAATCGAGCTTCACCGCCCCTGGTGATTCCGATTTTGTGGTAATCGAGGTTTTCACTGTTATCGACAAGTCTTTCGAGTCCACCTTAACATCCGTAATAGTAGTCTGTTCCGTGGGAATAACTTCAGCAACAGGTGCATGTATATTGGATGTCTTTTCACACTCGATCCTAAATTCATTAGGTTCTTCGCAATATGTGTTTTTTATATCGTTTTTCACAGAGTGCGACTCTCGAAGTTTCTTCTGGATGGTCAATAGAGCCGCAGCGTGTTGCATGGGATCATCTGAAATCAATTTTGTCTTCACGCGTTCATTGTTTCGTCGGACTAACAGTTGTTTAGGAATCAACTTGAGTGCTGCTTTCCCTTCATTCGTCTCCTCTGTTCCTTTTGTGCTGGCAGATGAAGATATTGCCTCAGAACTCTTGTTGCTTAATTTTCCATGTGATTCATCAGATTCATACCCTGCGAATATGTCCATTCGTAATGATTTATAGTTCGTGTCTGGGTATGGTTCGTTGATTGGAAATTCAGACGAACTTTCAGATACTTTCACATCGAATTTCTTTCGAAGAGTCTGATCCTCTATCTTTTGCACTCCTAAAATTTCTTCAAATTCTTCCTTCATCACTGCAGCTTTTGCATATTTACCATCGCGGTACTTTATTTGAAGAGGTATATTGGGAACTGATTCATCATCAGACATAACCAGAGTTTCATTCTTTAGTTTATCGTGTAGAAGACTCTGCTTCAGATTTACCTGATTATTCTTAAAAATTTCCATATCCTAAAAGAAGAAACAAATAATTAATACACTTAATTAATATAGACTTGAAAAATGTATCTTATATATAAACATACTTCAGACTTCTGGGATCCAGCTGGAGAACTAGGACTATACAATTCTGTATTTTTTTTCGTTAATTTCACATCTATCTCAAAGATATCCTTTAATTGTTCTGCAGTACATTGCTCTTTCGAAGGCGTCAATTCCTTGGTCTTATCAAAGAGCACATTCTCCTGTGAACTGTTGCCCAAACTTCTTATTCGCGACTTACATCTAGTATGTTCTTCCGGAGTCCAGGATGATTCTAACAAATCTATATCCTGACATTTTCTAGGAAACAAATCGATAATATCTGCACTTGCTGAATTCTTAGATGTAGACTTTCTCAACTGCTGTTCAACCATACAAACGTCCTCGTCTTTTATCTTCGTTTTAGCTAATATCGGGTCACAGCATTCCAAAGATACTCTCTCAATATCGTGGTCGAATTTATTCACTTTCGTCCATTCTGCACACTCTTCCTCCCACATAACAGGAGCTTTAAGCTTTATTTTTTCTTGAGACTGTGATTCCATATCCCAACGACTTTTCTTGCTCTTTTTGCTAGTAACAACATCATATTTCATAGATGCATCCACATTTTTACTGACTGTATTTACCTCCTTATGGATGCTCTCAATTATAGTAATGCTGTCTTCTACGCTTTCTTTTCTGTCACTTTTTTCTCGTAAGAATGATTCTTCTTCAATGTCCCAATCATCTCTCTTCCTCTTACTCTTCTGTTCCAGGAGCATCAAAGCTTCTTTCTCTCCTTCTTCTTGTTCTTCTTCCCAAATTCTCATTGCAGACAATCTATCTTGCCTCTTTTTACATTCCTTTACAGTTTCCTTTTCTATAGCGATGTATGTATCTGTTTTCTTATCATATCGAACCTCCTTTTCTAATTTCTTAGAGATACGAGAGGTTTTTTTTTTATTAATCATTAAATCAGACACAGCTTCTAAGCTGTCGACTTCCCATTCGTCCGCTAGTAATTGTCTCTTATTTACTTCCTTTTCAAGTTGTGTTAATGATGGGACATTCAGAGTATCAAATTCAGTCTCTCCCCATTTATCTCTTTTTTGTTTGTCTAACTTTTTAGAGAGCTTTATTTCATCTTGCATTATTTGCTGAGATATACGCTCACTCTCCTTCTTCCAGTCAGCTAAAAATTCACTGCTGTCCTTTTTCTCTTTATCTCTTTTCCTCTTTTTCTTTCCATCTGCATCTTCTTCTATCTTCAAACTCCCTGGGATGATCTCCTTGCTCATGCTTGAACATTTTTCTTCCAAACGTTCGTCATTCTTATTCTTGTCATCTTTCTTGCATCGTTCCTCCTTCCTTTCTATTTTCCGAATGTTTTGTATATCGGTATTGTCTACTTTTTCAACATTACTCTTTGACAGTTTTTCTCCTTTCTGCGGCATGATCACGGAATCCATTTCCCACTCTTCCAAGTAACGCTCTTCGACTTTGTTTCTTTTTTCTTCATCTTTATGGGTTTTATTGTGGATGTCGCTATCAGAAATCACCTTTCTGACCAATTCCTGATCCTTGTTCCAAACGTCGTGTTTATCTGAGGATCTTTTCCTATTTTCGACTTTTACTTCCTCTTTAATTTTCTTTAATGGAACTTGAGAACGTACCAATTTCGCATTTTCTAATGAAGAAGATTCCAAAGGCGACTTTTGTATCGTCTTTATTATATCGTCTCTGTTATCCTGTTTATCGTTATATTCTTTCTTCTGTTTAGACTTTCTAGTCGCTACCCTTTTTTTCCTTCTATCTTCAGACGAATCGCTACTACTTGAATCCGAACTGACTTTCCTTCTTCTCTTCTTCTTCGTCTTCGCAATTCGTTTCGCTTTTTTCTTTCTTTTTTCAGCTTTTCGTTTCTTCTTCTTTCTTTTCTTCCGTTTATCATCGGAACTAGAAGAATCACTGCTGCTACTACTACTATCGCTGCTATCTGAATCCGATAATGAGTCCGAATCGTTTGATATTTTCCGTTTTCTTTTCCTTCTTTTTACTTCTTCCTCAGAGTCGGAGGAACTCGACGAACTGGATGATTCACTACTGCTAGAAGTCACTTTCTTTCGTCTCTTTTTCTTTCTTGTTTCTTTAGAGTCAGAATTTTCGTCGCTCATACGTTCTACTTTAATTCGAACGTTTTCCCAATCGCTGGGTATTGATTTAGAATCTTCCGATTCACTTTTATCATGTATATTTTTACTCTCTACTCTTACGCGTTTTTGAACCTGAATATGAGAACTGTTTGATGATATCTGATCGTCCTCGATCTTCGAAATGTTTTCCAAGTTCTGTCGGCTTTCATTGGATTTGAATTTTTCCTCAATTTTATTTGAATTACTTTTATCCGACTTCCCGGATATACTATGCTCTACAAACGAAAAATTATTGTCATTTGGCAAATTGGTTTCTATATTAAATTCATGATAGCTTAACGTCGAGGCAGAAGTTTTATTCGGTTTTGGGGAGAATTCTTTCGACATTGGAATATCACTGCAAACCATCTTCATGAACTGTTCATACTCCGATGCTAATTTTTCATTGCCTGCAGACTGTAACAAAGGAGATGTTGATTGTCTATTGTCATCTATTTTTTTAACACTAGAAGCCTCATCTTCGTTGATCATTTTCTTGTCTTTATTAATGTCTTCTTCTATAGTATTTAACCGTGGAGAAAATTCCTCAGGTTCTAAAATAAATTTTATACAAACTTTTCTAATTTATAAATAAAGTAAACAAAATATTTACCTTGCTTTGAAGTCATGTTGCTCGATTTCACTACATTTCCTTGTTCTTTTTCAGTGTCAGATAACCTGTCTTCATCTTCACTATCCCATTTTGACCTAGGTAGTTGTACATTAATTGGTACATGCCATCCTTCAGATTTAGATATGCCTGTCTTTGGATACCAATTACGTGTACGTTGAGATTTTTCCGCTGCTTCCGTATCATTTCTAGAATTGTTAAGATCTGAATGGGTAAAGGAAAATTAGTGAGACAAAAGATATTTTAGTATACCGTATAAAGTCTGCCTCGCATATGTTCCGCATTTTTTCACGATGATCGGCAGTAACTGCTTGAAGAATTTGCTGATGATTGATGAAAAGCGACATACGAGGATTTTCAGAATAAAATAATTGAGGCCTTCCTCGTTTAGTTGCTCTTACTGATTCAGGAGGGTACTCTTTGGGACCTTCCAGTCCTTCAGCAATAAATGCGTAACGTTTCAAACGACAATCGTTTATCATTAACATTTGTTCAAAGTGACGTAAGTAATCCTCGGCTGTTCTGTAATATATATATATATATATATTACATATTATTATACATATATATATTACATATATATTACATTCGGCATATATATATATACACACACCGAATATCTATATAATATATAAAAAAAATATAAAAAAAATAATGTAGATATTTTAGGACACAAGCAAACCTGTTCTTTATTGATCGTTCCGAATGATCACGTCTTTTAATCTCAATGATGTCGTCCATCATTATACCACACTTTTTTAACTCCACCCACGAAGAAGAATTCATTATGTCTTTCTCTTTTCCTTTGTCTTTATCTTTCTCTTTTTCTTTTCTATCTTTAATTTCAGGTTTCTCCTGTGAATCACTTCTTTTTTCTTTAAGACTCTCCTTCTTTTCTTTTATTCCTTTTTTTTCTCGTACATCTTCCCATTTATCATTATCCTTTTTATCTCTTTCTTCATCTTTCCTATCTCGGTTCTCTTCGTATTTATTACTATCCTCTCGCTTATCTTTATCATCTTTCCTATCTTTATCTTTTCTACGTTGTTCTTTATCACGCGGGACTTTATAATATCGTTCTTTGCTACCATTATAATCTTTTGACTCTTTACTCGCGCTATCTCTTCGTTCTTCTCTTCCATATCGCCTTCTTAAAATAGTTTTTGCATATTATTTATACATATAAAAATGCAAGAATTAATCTTTTATTATACAAAAACGATAAATATTTTTATACCTCTCTGAATATTTATTTTCTATTGCAGACTTTGAAGCACTTTTATAAGAGGCATTAACATCATCTTGTCTACTTCTTTCTCTAAAAATCTTTACATTTTCTAATATATTTTGTCCATTTCTATTTGCATAATTTTCCTCTTCTAAATTAGCTGTAAGATAATTTAGTTAATGCCAATAATTAAGTTTTATCTAAAATTTCATATTATAAGTACCTGCAGCCATAGCTTCAGCCAGTAACATTTTACTTTTAGATTCTTCTCGTCTAATCTCTTCAATAGCCAATATTTTTTCTTCTGCACGATGGAAATGTTTCCATATTGAAATAAATTACAAATTATACATTTTTTAAATATAAAAAGATCTATAAATTAAGCTTATTGAACATTACCTGTTTTCTTTTTTGATTTACCACCACTTGAATGACGATTATGAAATTGTACAGAGTCTGAGTCAACATTTACAATTGTGCTTGAATCATTTTTTGAAGATTTACTATTATCACTTGGCATACTTTTAGATTTAGAAACTTTGGTAGAATGTGCTTGAAGTAGATTGGATTTATTTTGAAGTTTTGGTGGCACATTAAATTTGTTAGCAAATGCCATCAATCTCTTTTTAGCTTGTAATTTTCCTAGCACAGGCTTGAGCATCTTAGGACTCTCCAACCTAGGTGTGTCTCCATCGCTAGTTTGGCCTTTTGTACTATCTGGTGTTTCTGGCATTTGTATATCAAGTAAAGATATTGGAATGTCTGGTGTTGGTTCCTCTGGAGCATAAGCATCTTCTGATTGTGACATTGTGTTAGCACTTTTATTTTCTGGTTCTTCTATATACAAAATTATATCACAATAAAAAGAAAATAACACAAAACAATTAATTCATTGCAAAAATAAACAAACAAGTATAAAAATTTACCTTCAAGGGGATCAGCTACATTGTTTTTGTCATTAACAATGCCTTACTTTATCATGCATATGATTATTCTTTAAATTAATATTACAAGCATCAACAAAAACTTTACTTTTCATGCTTAATATACATATATCAGATTCTATAAAATAAAACGTATATAATTCACATCTAATAAGTAAGGTATTATAAAAAAAGATTATAACACTTTGTAACCTATTATTCAGAAGACTAAAAAAATATATAGTCAACATAAATGACCAAAAGATATAAAAATTTGTTGTTTTAGGTCTCTTTTTTGTAACATTCTATATAATATGTTTCACGAAAAAAAAACACATTTTGATATAAAATATAATCAACATTTTACAAAAATACAAATATTTACACATATCCCCAACCTTATTAAATAGTACTACAAGTACAATTGCGCTATATACATCATCATCATCAATAATAATTTTAAATTGATACTTCTCAAAATAAAAAGCAATTACGAAACCGATTCGACAGACAGGTAAAACATTAAAACATTGGTTTAAATCATTGATGTATGTTTTTATAGAGGAAATCGTAAGTAAAGTAAAACAGGTTCGACTATCCAATTTTTAAATATACTTTATAAGGTTATGATGAACACACTTATTTTCAGTAAAATTTTACAAAACTGTCACCATCCAGTCAAACAGATCGAAATTCGAAAAAAAATGTTAATAGAGGACTAAATATTACTGGATATAGTTTTGTTGGTTGTTACAAAAACTTACTCCATGCTGAGTGCTAAGTAACCGATGGGTACATGTTGCTGACGATAAAAATGATGAAATATTATCAATGTTATACGCCTGATTTTTTTGTTCTACCAATATTTTTAATTTCACTATCCTGTGTTCGTCCAAATCAAACGGAGCCACTGCGAGAAAAGCGTCAGACATTTTAGTCAAACGGCAGGCCGGCAACTATAAACGCTCACCAATTCGACGGAAACAAGGGATGCCAATGTTTAAGGAATAAACGAAGAATAACCACTAAATACAATAATGCCACGTTAACTGACCGGGGATGTAATTCATTAATTGACCATTTCTACCCACACCAGTTCTTGGAAGTAAACTTTCAACATTCTGGACTTTGAACACTTATGCATCTTTATGTATTAAGTAAAATTTTAATGCAAAAATCTATATAATGCACGTAATATATAAAAATATTCGAAATAAAATACTAAAAACATAATACTACTCGTTACAATATTTAAATGTTGAAACAAATTTATATTCAAATTCTAGTTTTTTAGTTATAATCATAAAAATATAAACTTGTATAAATATCCACGGTTCACTGATATTACGCATATAAAATAAACAAATGAATCAGGTATCTGTATCTCACTCACATTCATTGACGAAAAGAAATACTTGGAATGTCCTAGAATACTTCCCTTGATAATTGGCCAGATACAGTCCAGATCCGTGACCAGTTAGCGAAACATTACTGTATATGTATTTCGGTTCGATCGATGATTATTTGAATTAATTTAATTGTATCTATAATAAAATTATACAAAGTTTCAATGAAAATATTCATATGTAAAAGAGAATCTTTTACAAGCAATACTTTTAATCAAATCTTCTGATTTTATGCTTATGTTTATTATAATTTAACATTGTTACGTTACATCTAATTTTTATTTAAACGACTTCAAATATTTCACAATTAACTGTTGTAACGATCGTCGTGTTCTCTCCTTAAAAATTAATATATCAAAAAGATGTCAAGATAAAGATACGCGTTCCTAATATGAATTTAAGTGCATTATACAATTAATACATATATTAATCTTCCATTTCTGATGGATCACCACCCATCGCTTTCCAAAAAGCAGTAACTAATTGTTCAGCGGCTATTCGTCTTTGATTAGTTGGCAGCAATGCTGCATGTTCTTTCATAGCTCTCAATTGACTAAACAATTCTCCAAAATCTACATTCTCTTCACCCATAATTCCATCTGAAAAAAATAGTATATAGAAGCTACAAAAAAATCTCATAATGAATTATTCTTCAGCTTACCTAGCATGTTCTCTATTGGTAATGTTTCTGTAGAATCTTGACTTAATTCAATGTTTTCAAACTGTTCTTCAACTTCATCCATATCAGGATTTTGTTCTCCTACATTCAATGGTTTTCCTGTAAAGTTACAATCAGTTACAAATTTTAAACAATTAGTAAATAAGCATTTCCACTTATGAAGCAATATTTTTTAAATCTAGCCAATTTAGTTTAAGTGTATATATAGGTCTTTATTCGAAACCTTTAAGTATCATGTTTGGCCACATATGAGCATGTAAAGCTTCAATAATCCTCTCAATACCATATTTGTTATTTTCTGAATCAGCTTCTGAAGCATCTACATCCGGTCTATTTAATTCAATTAGCTCAAATCTGTTTTGCAGACACCATTTTATCACTGAAATACACTAATTACATGTCTAATGTTCCTCAAGTTAATATAATAATTGTTATTTGTATATACCTTTATTCCTAATTATGGTGTCTGTTATAAAATTACAAGAAAACAGTAGCACTTCAGCTTCTGCCAAAGAAGCAATTAAAGATGACCATTTCTTTAAATTCTGATCTGCATCTTCCTAGGAAAATCAGTGCTGAAGATCATTTGTTCTGTCAAAGATTCTGTTTAAAAGTTAAATATCTTACTGCCTGTGGATTATGATGTACAATTAATGCTTCTACATCATCAATTGAAATATCTTCAGAAGGATTTTCTGTAACACATATTAACACTTGTGTTTTGTAATATTTGTTTTGAATATCCCATAAATGATATTCAAAATGATCTTGGTTAGACAATTTTTCTCCACCTATATCTATAAAATAAAATAACATATAAAAATAAAAAATTATTGCAATGAATAATACTCATCCAAACATTTATTTAAAAGGAATTAATTTACCAAATTTTTAATATCGAAATTAAAATGATATTAAAGTCTCAACTTACTCGCTGCAATTTCATTAGCTTTCCCTTTTTCGGTGCTTATTATTAATATTCGTGGTAGATTCATTTCGTAATAAAGTTTTATCGTACAATTAAAGTTCGCTAATCTCAAGATGTATTGAGGAATTTAAAAGATATTTTTTAAACTACTAACTACTAACTGACGGTTAGGTTAGGATTGCGATCTTTACGTTAATTGATATAAAAATGTAATATTAAATAAATAAATTAATCACTTTCGTTAGATATACAGCGATATTTTTGTTGTTATATACTTTGGACAATGAATTAGTTGAATTATTTTACATATCGATGTTGTATCATGTCATAACATTTCGTGATGGACGATCACAATGACGTTTGTCATCACTTGACCTTTAAAGAAACTAGAATAATTCTGACTTATTTCATATATTTTAGTATTTCGATAAATTTTGATAAAATGAAAGTATAAGTATTTCCTTTAATATATTTTATAAATTTAGTAATAATAATCAATATTGAAAAATGATTTGTTTCATAATTTTAAATAGATCAATTACACGCGATAAAATTCCTTACAATACCACTAGTGTTCATATATTCCTAAATAACTGAAAATTCGTGAACTGAGACAGATAACTAATAATGTGTGTAATTGATAAGACAAAAATTGTATAAACGTATATTGATTATTGGATTTATAGCAATACATAAATTTGCAAATACATATGTGATCATAAAATGTAAATGACGCATAGTATTACTGTTAGGGTTTCTCCCTAATTATTTATAGAATTCGTGTTCAGATTCATCCTTTTTAATATTATTTTTATAGCCCTTCTCGAAATCTTTCGCCAGGACTATATATCGATTCTCACGAACTGCGTGCATTCCTGCTTCTTGGCAAATTGCGTTAATATCTGCACCAGAAATTCTATCTGGTCGTGCTACATAATCTTCAAGATCTACTTCTTCGCTCAAATTCATTTTCGCCGTAATTGTCGAAAAAATCAAACGTTTTTGACGACGATCAGGTAGAGGAAATTCGATTTTTCGATCTAACCTGCCAGGACGCAACAATGCAGGATCTAATGTATCGGCCCTAAAAAGAAGATGGATCATTGTATTTATATGAATTACTTTTTATAAAGATAACAATAAAGATCAAAATCGTACCTATTTGTAGCCATAATAACTTTAACATTAGTAGTTTGATCAAAACCATCCATCTGATTAAGCAGTTCCAAAAGAATACGTTGAACTTCGCGGTCAGCACCAGTCTGTGCATCGAACCTTTTTGTGGCTATAGCATCGATTTCATCAACGAAAATTATAGCTGGTGAATTTTCTTTGGCTAGACGGAAGACATCTCTGACCATCCTTGGTCCTTCACCTAAATATTTCTGTACGAATTCTGATCCCACTACACGAATAAATGCAGCTAAAAAATATTAATTGTACTAAGTTAGAAGAAGTTAAGTATACCGTTTATTCAAATGTTCTTAAAATATATAACACTGAAAATGATACATACCAGTAGTATGTCTAGCTACAGCTTTTGCAAGCATAGTTTTACCACATCCAGGAGGACCATACATTAACACACCTCTTGGTGGATCGATTCCAATTTGTTTATACAATTCAAAATGAGTTAAAGGGAGTTCTACTGCTTCTCTAATCTCTTGTTTTTGCATGTCCATACCTCCAATGTCACTATATTGAATATCAGGTTTTTCATCTATAAAATAAAATAATACATCAAACACTATTCTTTCCATAATCTTTTAAATTGCTAACAATAACATTAAAGTACCTGCTTGCAACATTGAGATACTTGAGTCAGCTTCTGGTGGTAGAACATCTACTAAAGCATTGCTATGTTTATGAAGAGCTACACTTGCAGAAGGCTTTAACAGCTCTCTATCAATTGTAGATAAAATCCGTACATAATAATTAGAGCCTGTAGTAGAACCTACAATACCAGTGTTTTGGTCTACAGCTTCTAAGAATTGTCCAATAACCAAAGGCACACTTTGTATACGCTTTACTTCTTCTTGAGCATGTAAATATTCTTTTTTCAAATTACGTTGCTCATCTTTAATATATTCTTCTTGAACCTCAAGAAATTCTAGCATTCTTTGTAGTTTCTATAAATATAAAATTATTATTATGTTCATATTATTAATTAAATTTATATACATAAGCAAAGAAGTATATAGAGGAATAGAATATCAAATTTTCCTACCTTGTACTTTGTATAAAGATCTTCAACATCTAGTTCATCACCAGCACCAGTATAATGTCCACTTACAGGTTTGCAATCCATCTCTCCAACATCCTAAAATTTAACAAAAGAAATATTGCTTATATCACAACAAAAGTACGAGGAATTTTTATTATAAACAACAATACATAACAATTAAGTAGAATAAAAATTGAGGTTACAGTGAATAATTTTAAGTTGAACAATAACTCTTAACCATTTATTTCTCTGTTTTGTAATTTTGGAAGAAAATTTGAACAGAAATATATATACCTTATCAGGCAGAATAATACCCATTTCATCCATTGTTTTAAATAGAATTTCTTTAATTAATTGCACCCGACATATGAATCAACGAATGACTTGAGGTTCTTGAACAGTTCAGTTCAATGATTATACATATATGTCAGGAGTGGCTACCATTAACTACTTAATCGACTACAGAAAGGAAGTCAAATAAAGACATATGTCTAAAATATTATGAATTTTATTGGTACAGATAATAAAACATTCGTTGAAAATTGTTTTTAAATCGTATATGTTAATCAACTTTTTACAGCAATATATATATTTGTTTAACTAAATAATTGTAATATCTAACAATTAGAGTTTTAAAGGTCCCTAAAATGACAAAATAAATTCCCTATAAATTTGTGATTTTTAAACATTTTGGCATCTTTAAAATAATCCTATATAGTTCCTCAGATATTCTGACTACAATTTGTATGATTTCAGGCTTAGCTTTATGTTTACGAGGTTTCTCAACCGGTAAACGTTCACAATTTGGATTGTATGCGTAACAAATTTCATTTTTTTCAAGTGCTATATACGTATTGTAAAATATTGAATATTCTTAGCATTATTTTAGTTTTAAAAGGTGTCTGAGATAAGTACGAAACATTTGCTTAAGTTTGAAATTTACATTTCTGTTATTCTTTACAGATACTTGGTAATAGGAGAAATTATACGTAGTTGTTCATCGTCAGTTATACAAATTTTTAAATAACAATGGTGATGGAAGAACAACAGTCTGATATGGAGCTAGATTCAGAGAGAGTTCCTGTACCGCAAGTGCAAAAATCAGTGGAAGACTCGCGTATAGAAACAGTTAATAAGATTACAAGCATTTCTAGAGGGAAACCAAGACTTAGAAAAAAGGCACTGCACGCTGCGATACTAAAACAAATGGAATTTTACTTTAGTGATGCAAATCTAAGTAAAGATAGATTTTTAAGTAATTTAGTTAAAGAAGATCCATGTAAGAATTATAATGTTAACATTATGACATTATTAATTGTCATTTGACATTTTAAAATTCTATCTTTGAATATTTCAGATGTGGACCTCAGTGTTTTTCTAAAATTTAATAAAATAAGAGAATTGACTACTGATATAAACAGGATATCTAAAGGTATACAAGCATCTACAATATTATCGTTATCTGAAGATGGTATGAAAGTACGACGTATAACACCAATAGTACCAAAAGAAAACACTGATGAATGTACAGTTTACGTGCAAAATTTACCTCCAGATGCAGATCATGAAACACTGAGTTCAATATTTTCTCAATATGGTCAAGTTGTATATGTTTCTATTCCACGATTTAAAAATAATAAAAAGATAAAAGGATTTGCATTTGTAGAGTTCAATACAATTGAAAGTGCTAAAAACTGTTTAAAGGTAAGAGGAACATATATAACAATGGAAAATTTTTAATTACTTTATACTATTGAATTAATATATTTTAGGCATTTGAAAAAAAAGGCTGTGTTTTACCATCATATACAGCTCCCGATAAACTTCTAAGCATTACTACATTTGATAATACAGAAAAAGATATAACATTAGGAAATGAGAAAAGTATCTGTCCTGAAAATACTGCTGCTAATGAAAAATTGGAAGACATTGAAATAGATAAAAGTAATGAGCAGCAGATGCACACAAACATCAATAATACTTCAGAAAATCATGATAATAACAATAAAAAGAAAGCAAAAAAAAGGAAACACGCAAATACAGAATCTGCAGAACCAGGTGAAATAGAAGAGCAAATGGAGAGTGAACTGATAAAAAGTAAAAAGAAAAAGCTGAAAAATCCCAGTGATTTACACAGTGGGGAAATAGAATCAAGTAACGAAAAACAAAGTGATGTTTCTTTGGAAGGTACACAAAGAAAATTAAATAAATGTGAGAGGAATGTGCCTATAAAGGAAGAACAAGTATCAGATAATTGTGATGAAAATGAACAAATGGTAATTGATGACAGTACTATTCTAAATAATCAAGAACAAGAAAATACAAATGAAAAGAAAAAGAAAAGGAAAAAGCGGAAGAAGCAAAGTAAACTGGAAGATTTTAGTTATAGTATAGGATTACAAATTATGGCTAAGAAGGACTGGAAATGTCTTAGAAATAAATACTTAGAATTACAGAGAAGTAAGATGAAACAACTCAAACAACATTTAAGAAAAACAAGATGGAACCAGTGGTCGAATTATGAAAAAAATAAACCTGAAAGGGTAGAAAATGATGAGAAGGACACAACGAGGAAACAAAATAGTATATCTGCATGTCGTTTCTCATTTACATCGGGAGTTATAGTTAAAATTGAAATGGATAAACCATGTACAGATCCAAAAAGTTTAAAGGTATATATATATATGTCGAACATAAAGATATAATGTGAGTAAAAAATAAATAAATAAATATATATAATTTTGATATATTTTAATATTTTTAGATGGAATTAAAAAATAATAGTTCTGTAAAATATATAGATGTTGAAGATGGTTCTTGTTTTGCTTATGTAAGATGTGATACAAGTCAAGCTGCACAAGCATTTATACAAAAGTCTGATGAGGAAAGAAATATGAGAATATTAGAAGGTAAGAGAATGTTGTAAATATTTTAGTAGGAAGTAATTTCATTTATGTCCTATTGTATAGGTGAAGAGGAAAAAATGTATTGGGATAAAATCCTGCATGACAGAGAAGAAAAATTGAGTAAAAAAGTAAAAGTCAAACAGAGAGGAAGGAATAAATTACTAAAAAAGGCAGAAAAAGAACTTGGGAAGCATATCAAATTTGATGAAGTGTAAACTTAGAGTACTTTTTCCTGTCAAATATATTTAACAATTGTATATAAAACAGGTGATTTTATATCATGAACTTATAAAAACAGAAATGATAAATAAAATCCAACAGCATTGTTACAAATAAATCATATTGTTTTCATTATGATTCTTTCAGCTATGTATTTTAAAAATTATCTATATTTAAGTCTCTTTAATGAAATTAAGGAATTTTTATCATTTAATACGTCTTTATATAAAAATCCATCTGCAGTTTTAATTTTCTACCATCTTCCCCTTCCGCGACTTCTGCCAGAATCATTACGTCCAAATCCTCCTCCTCCTCCACGTCCTTTAAAACCACCGCCACCACCTCCTCTTCCAAAACCTCCACCACGTCCAAATGATGGTCTACCACCACCTCGTCCACCACCATGTCCTCCACCACCTCTTTTTGCTCCACGTCCACCTCCACCTCCTCTCTTTTGTACAGAACCAGGAGGTTTAGGCAAAAACCTTTGTAAAGGTAACAACTTAGCTGGATCTATGAATAGCTATAATGGAGTAGTAATAATTAATGGAAAATAGTTGTTAAGTTTAATTCATACATATAAAAACAAAATATACCTGTGCATCCTTTTGAAAACTGGATGCCTTTATATTTTCAGATAATTTTATAGACACATAGTAATCTCTAATGTTGCCAAATATTTCATCTATTTTTCCAATTTGTTGTTTATTCTCCGTATAAATTGGAGCATTAAAGAAGGGTACTTGTTCTATATCTACTTTAGCAACTAAGTCATCTTGAACCGTCCATGTAAAATGTCCTAATGGAGTCACTTGTTCTGGTGGACCTTGATCATATCTATAATATATGAATCATTATTATATATCTAGTGAGAAAGTATGAAATGTAATAATTACCCTTTTCCACCTCTATCACCACCACGGCCTCCTCGGAATCCTCCTCCACCTCTTCCACCACGACCTCCTCTTCCAAATCCGCCGCCACCACCACGACCTCGGAATGACATTTTTTTATTTTATAAATACTGAAAATAATTCATTCTATTGTTAACTTAAAAATACATATAAGGTTATGTACGAAAAATACATGACATTTTTTTATTTTATAAATACTGAAAATAATTCATTCTATTGTTAACTTAAAAATACATATAAGGTTATGTACGAAAAATACATAACTTCACAAAAGTAAGAGTGTAGAGTAAAACCACGTGTCTAACCTGTAAAAATTATGGTTAATAAAATGATAATATTTCTATCTCTATGCAATTATACGATATTTTTTATAATTCAAGTTATTAATTGCACAACGTATCAGAATTAATTTTGTTACTATGTTTAGATAACTGTAATTACACTCTGTTATTACAAAATAGCGGCATTTTCTTCTATAACCTACAGTTTACACTTATGATCATAGTCTGCGCATGCGCGTTATGAGCATGTAGTGATCTAACACGGCATATAGTACTTGAATGAAATAATTTAAAAGAGTTTAATGTATTAATTACATAAATAGAATAATATTGTGGACTATTTTATTTATAAAATTAACATAATTTTTATCATATCTTGTATTTTTAAATTCAAGTTTGATATCAATTTTCATTACATCTAATTTTCTTGTATATTATTTTTTTTATGTACACTGTATTCTGCTATTTATACCGCCATTTTATAAATATTAGTAAATATACAGTATACATTCAAAATGTTTTAGCCTTTTTTTACTATAATATATGTATTTGTAATTTGAAAACAAATACTAATAACATTTACATTTTGACAATACATTTTTTCATTCGTTCCTGACATGATATGACCATTACTACCGTTTATTTAATTCGCAAATATGCCACGCCATCATTTATATTGGAAATTCGTATCATCGAATATCCTAACCTCTTACACATTGTAACTAGCAGTAAAAATAAACTATACGCCATCTTTACTTTTACTTCAAATAGTGCAATTATATGTAGTGCAGTTTAGCTGTTGTTTAGATAAGATAGAGAAGGGTCATTACAGATCATTTAAAAATATATCCCATTGCCATAATTCGTTACTTAATGAAAGTATATAAAGTAACTAGGCGACAAAATGTGCCCATGCTCTATGTAACTTGGCGGCCAACATGATATGTTTTAATGCTTCTTGTCGACAGAAGGGTGCGTTTATCATTTGGCGTAAGCAGGTGCACGTGAGGTGACGGTGACCGTCTGCTAGACGGGTCAGTGTCAGTGGCTACGTGCATAATCTTCCTCGTGACCATCCCCGGGTAGTTTTGAAAAATTTTGTTTCAACATTAAAATCACGACCAGTCTTGTGTGATTATGTTACATAGGCTAGACGATCATCGGACGTTATAATGTTCACAGTATTTCGCATGTTACTAATACTAATCCATTTTTCATGTGACTTATTTGCCGGGTTTTATAATTGCTGTATGATCGTTCATCGCAAGTGTACCGAAATCTGGTACCGTGAGAACCTAAGGACAGAAACTGAAATGCTGATGCGTGTCGCGAACAAAATGAAAAAGCTCCCAAGGCATTTAGTGATCATTTTCGGCGCGAAGGAGGACACTGTTTTTGACTGTATACGAATTATTGGATGGTGTATTACCCTTGGTATACCTTACATCAGTTTCTTTGACATCAGTGGTAATTTTCATTTTTGTTTATTGCTTTACAATGTCATCGTTCCTATCATTATATCTTCTTATTTTTTTAAATAAGAAGATACATGAATCTATATGAATCTCATCTTTTTGTGCCAGTCATTCTATCTAAATTCCAAGAGATAAATATTCTGTTGATTATTTTAGATTTGTCAATGTCATATCTGGTTTTAGAAAAATTTAAATGCAAAGAAGATAGAAGCGGAACATGTAATTAAGGTACTTCTTTTTGGTAAAAGAATGTAGAAACAATGGTTTTGTCAACTTAAATTAGGAGTACTTCATGACTTAAATCTTATCTTAAACTTAACTATTATTTAAATTTTTAGTAGAACTAATGTTTTCAGTTAATTGATCTTATAAAGTTTTTCACGTAATTAATTGAGCATATCTTTGTATTGTTAATATTTCTCTGTATACATATTTATTTCATAGAGCATTTATTCTAACCTCAAAATCGAAACGTATCTTGGCATTAACTTAAATTAAAGTTCCCTTTCTAGAATTAATTTTCTTTATTTTCTTTAATTTCGTGTCAATTCTTTTTGATATGTGGATTTAAAAAGGATCATAAAACGTTTATTGTAAAATGCTTTATTCTAATGCTAAATATAGTACAACATTTTTGTAAACTTCTACCATGATTTACATATATCCTTAGTCTATTTAAATAATTTTTTACAAACATTACATTTCCATACAAAATTTTTTTTTAAAACATACTACAAAACTTATCATAAGCTGTTGATTATATTATCTACTAGCTAAAGTTCCATTATTACTCATCTACTAATAGTTTGAACAAAAGTATATTTAAAAATTGTATAATTTTTTAACAAAAATTCAATAATAAAATAATAATAATGCATTAAATGGATTTGATTTTCTAGGATTTTCAGTAGAAATTATACAATAGATATTCAATTGTAACAATGTGAACTTATTTTATAAGTTAAAAATGTAATTATTTGAAAAAATGTAGTTATGACAAATAATTTTTGCATCTTTAAAACTGAATACAAAGTTTACTTAGTCTTATCTAGTCTCAAGGACAAATCGAGTATGCGTGCGATAGTATATTCGAATTCGATTAATCTTGCTATTAAAAAGATACATGATTATATGATATGATTCAACTATTGCTTTGTTACTAAATCAATAAAATGAATTTATAAAATGTTTTACAATTAGAAAATTATTAGAAAATGAATTTTATAATTAAATTTCGTTGCTAATTACATCATGTTTATAATTAATAGTATACTTATAATGATTTTTGTTGTTATAGGTTATTTAGTCCGAAATGAGAATTTATTGAAATACGAACTCGCAAAAAGACGGCCTGATTTACTAGATCGCATCAGTTGGAGTAAACCAAATGCAGGATTCAAACAAAATGGAATAACCGGTACGTTTCCTATACAAATAATGTTTTATAATTAATAATATATTGAATAGAATCTAATCCTATAATGCTGATGAACATGGTAATGTACATATGTATCGTTCTTCCTAATTTATAGACTTCAAATTGAAAACGCGGATATCTTTGTTGTGCGCATCAGATGGAAAAAAAGAAATAGTATCGTTAACAAAAACATTAGCTGAAGCTGTCGTCACAGGGACGATTAAGCCGGAAGAAATAAATATCGATTTACTTAATGAGAAATTGAATTCACGGGGAATTCCGGACCCTGATATGGGACTAATATATGGTCGCCTTTGTTCTACGTACGGTGTCTTGCCATGGCAAACACGAATAACAGAATTCTAGTAAGTTTATTTCGATCATATTAGGTCATCCCATAAGTTCGTTCCGTTTTTCGAGCGGTTATATATGTTAAGATTGTTTACATACCCTTCAGTTTCATGAAAAAATGTAATCCCCCTCTCGTTGTACAACTTCTTCCCATTTTTCAAGTGCATTGGTCCCTTATCGCTGTATGTTTATAAATCGACACATGAAATGTATACACAAAAGTCGGCACGAACTTATGGGATGACCTAATATATAGTTTTCGTATTCTTCAACATTTTTTACATTCAATTTGTAATAATATATATTTTCTATTTCAGCACGTTACCTTTACACGTTAGTTTATCTGCAAAGGATTTCACGTGTCTGTTAGAAAAATATAGTAAATCCGAACAACGATTCGGAAAATAACTGGAATTGTTGTTCATTTGCGAAAAGTTTTTGTATCCAAAAACAAGAAGAAACAAACAAATGTGAAACAAAATATAGCTTCTAAGGACATTTTTTACAAAGACTGAATTTAAAATAATTTACAGATACTATTTTATAAGTGGTTGCGTGCTAAATAAACTTATAATGGCTACATGCGTGGCACAAGTGTCGTTTCATGAACCGGTTTTAACGTTTGCCGATAAGAAGGAATTTAGGTACCTTAACTTGAAGAGTTTCTCATAAATAAGAAAAGAAGATTCCACAAAATGCTGTAGAAGCGAAACATTTTAATTGTATTTTTAATTATGCAAAATAATTGTCCTGCCATAAGTTAATACCATAAAAATTGGAGAGAAACATAAAGAATGTGATATTTTGTTTTTCTCCTCAATTAATTAAAGATTTCGGTTTATTTAGTTTTAATATACTATATCAATAGTGTGTTAATGCTAAGTAAAATATAATTTTAAAGAATACAAAGAGGAGTGATAAGTAGACTATTAAAGAGTGATAACATTTTAAAGAGGAAAGTATATTGATTTAAACTCAAGTACAAATAAATTTAGGTAGTTAAGGTAAAATTTTAGTACATCAATTTTTTAAAGTTTAACTAATATATCACTCTTCTTTTAACTTTATATTTTCTAAACAAGAACCAGGAGCACTCACGCTTTATGAATAAACATATTATGAAATTAAAATCTTGGCAGCTGTTGCATTTTATTTATTAAGACGGTAACATTCCACATATACATATATAATTATTTATTTCTAAAATGACCATGCACACAAATATTTTGATATTAAAATGATGACAAGATTTTTACTTTTGTCTGTGGTATTTGTCTCGTAAAAAATTGCCTATTGTGGAATCAAATTCCTAAAATATAAATATAATTCGTTTTTGCATAAGCCTTGTATTACTTATTTAACAATCCTTTCTATAACTTAATGGTTTTAGAAACATTAATCGAATTATATGTGATTATAATCAGGTCATTTCTATCATTTAGGTACTCTTAAGTGAGCATTATTGTTTGTTTGTTATTATTTGCTTGTAAATTAAGAACATAAAATCAACAACCATGTAAATTCTATATGTATATTCTACTAAATGATCAATTTTCTCTTAGTTTTGATCATTCAACTGTTAACTTCTCTTTCATAGTTACTTCTCTAAATATTACATATTATATATATGATAAGATCTTTAATGAACACTAATAATATTAGGCTCAGAAATGGTATTCATCAATTTGCTTCTATATTAAACATATCATTAAAGATTTAGCAACTATTCGACTAACCGATTAACCGACTC
Source organism: Bombus terrestris (assembly GCF_910591885.1). Lineage (NCBI taxonomy): Eukaryota > Metazoa > Arthropoda > Insecta > Hymenoptera > Apidae > Bombus > Bombus terrestris. The sequence continues at coordinate 3,942,105 of NC_063286.1, forward strand.
TCAAGAAGCTGACGTCTTTGCCGATGATTTTCAAACTCCTTTACAAAACGCGTCAAATTTATGATTGTTTAATATTATAAACTCGAAAATAAATTTTTTAATATTGTTATATTTATTGAAGTCTTTGTTCTGATAAAATTAAGATATAATTACCAAAGTTTATAGTTTATTAATAGGTACTTATAGTATATTAATTGGTTTTTATTTAGTTTATTTTATACTAATTTATTACTAATTAAATATACTAATTAAATACTAATTATTATTTTTAATTTTTTATATAACAATTATGGTACATATAAGTAAGTATACTATATTACTACATATTAAAAAATATTAAAATCATACTAAAGACAGAACAAAGAAAAAACATTGTACTTCTATTTGTATATCTTATCAAGTTATTAATAATACTAAAAATTTAAGGCCGATCAATCGGCCTTTTTTGCCGACTAGTTGTTGAGTACAAAAGTGGCCGGATAATCGGCTTAACTAGCCGTTCACTAGTCGGTACATTTCTACCGACTCATTATGTTTTACATTGGAAAACGAAAATAAAAATCAAATTAGTCGAATTATGGCCAAACGTAACTTTTTAACTTAACCTAACCTTCTAATTTAAAAGATTAAAATGACCAATTAAATAGTAAGTATCTAAACCATTTCTTTAATTGATCTGTATCGTTCACCATCGATGCCATCCAAATATAAAATTCTCAGCAGACTATCTATGATACCTTCCACTGGTACATAGGCTTAACATCGGATTATATACTTTTAAAGATGTCAGTCCGGCTTTTTCGTCCACACAGCAAGTATGTATATACAATGGTTGTTGGCGAGCAGGGAAGCAACCATTTTTCAAGATAAACTGCGCTATATTGTACTTATATACGCCGTACATCTACGTGGAAGAGAAAGGAGAGAAGGGAAAGGAAGGAAGAGGAAGAGGACATAAGAAAGAACGACAGGAATAAAAGCCAGCTAACTTTTCTGGAGACGCAATCACGTCTTCAAGAATTGCGTCTGAATACTTTAAAGTTTATCCTCGAGTCAGATTGGGGAATACTTGCGCACTACCGGAAGTTCCGATGTTGTTATACTTATGTCCTTAAAAAGTTAAAGCAGAAATCACTAATTCGATAATCCGTAAAGTTTATAATCCGTAAACCTCGTTCAATGTCACCTGTTATTGATATAATTTGTAAGAATTCGATTCGTTTTCCAAATAGGTCGTTATTTTTCTTCTACACCTTTTTCCTGCACTATGGAATTCGTGTGCACTCGTTTATTAGGTTCATTTTATCCGGAAATAGGTAAAGAAGAATCGATCTTGTAGAAGTTACATACATTTTAATGCACGCATAGGGCATATTGTTAGATTTATCTTTTTGTTTCAATGTTTTAATTCGAATTTAAAAGATACGTAATAATTGTTTTAGCAAAATTAAATATAGGTTAAATTGGAAAGATGATGAATGAATCTTTATTGTTACAGATTTATTGCACTCAAGATTTACGCAAAGTTAAATGCCCCTTCGTTACGTTTCCCCACTCCCGCGACTAGTGGAAGACGATCCAAAACATTTAAGAAATACATATATCAAACAAGAAGGAAACATTCGCACCTGTGTCGCGATTGTTGTGCCATGATGGAAAACAAGTGACCCAGATTCGCCCCTAGAAAACAAGTGCCTCTACCTGTTGCACTTCATCCCCGATGCATAAAGAAATATGTAGACATATTTCTGTAGAAATATTCTGTAGAAATATTTCGCCTTTTATAATATTTCTTCCTTTGAATTTTTTTATATCTTTCTCGTCTACTTGAAAATTATAGTAAAGCGTTTAAGAATATTAGAATTAGTGTTAGTATTAGAAAAGAATAAAAGGAAGAAAATGCTTTTTCGTAAAAAGAATAAGAATGAAAAAAATTAATAATTAATTATTCCTTCCAATTTTACTAATTTTGACTTCCATCGCTTCTTATCGATAAAAATAATTCTCATTATCATTTTTGCGTCGAGAAATAGGAAAAAAAAAGTAGAAATATTTAAAAATGAAAAATCGATCTAAATCAACAGTAAGTAAAATCGAAGCGTGTTTAGAAGAAGGAATCCTTCTTTTTAGGCGCTACACTAAAATGTCACGGAAGTGATAGTAATCGGCGGAAAGGGTGGCACGAATGAAAAACAAATACAAAACAAACGATGAAAAACAAATACGTGAATATTCACTTAAATCTTTATGCAAACTTCCAGTAGCTTTTTGTATAACCATTTATTATAGAAGCACAAATCACGAATATGAAATATTCATCTATCCAAACTGAATATGCAATGAATAAAAAAACACTTATATAAATTATTACAATATTTCAATAACATAAAAATTCCAGTGGAGTATAAATATTTATTGAAATTTCCAATATTTCTCCAAAATTAAATACCACATAAATGGGAAACAATTCTAGAAGAAAATATTAGACATAAATTACAACTGTTCACCTTTAAATTAAACACAAATATTTAATCAAATATTCAAAAATTAATCTTTAACAAGCAGAGTTTATCTAAAGCAAATGCAATATGGATGAAGAGTAAACACATAAATCAGTAAAACCAACCAGGTTTTAAATTTCAATGAGATTTATGTTTGCAGTAGATGTCTTATAATGTCTGTGTATATTTTCAGATTTTTTTCAAATTTTACAATCAATGTAGTCATGTCTCATTATAGTGCTGTTGTATAACCAAGGGTGTTTACTTTGTAAACATGGGGCCAGGTACCCCATGGTTACTTATCAACAAAATTAATGAACAATTATCAAAATTAATGAACAATTATCGGAAATATGTCTGTTAGTATGCAAAGACTGGGGTACAGATCGTAACTTTGCTAAAATGATGAATCCTTCAACTTTGGATTATTTGAATTATTGAATCATTGTTTATCATGGCAGTTTTAAAAACAGTTTTGGCCATTGCATTGTGCATATTCTAATCAACAGTAATGCATATATAATAGTAATAGTAATAACCAAAGATTCAGATTAACCAAAGAATCTTCAAATATTAATTTCCTATTGGTTTAATTGATTTACCTGTAGGGGCCCAAAATGACTATTAGCTTCAGATCCCCAAAGGTTTAAATCTGCTACTGTATACGACTCAGACAAATCATTCCTATTCCACTAAACCTCTCAAATAGGACACTTTAAACCTTCTGTACTATTATATGGAGCGATAGTGAGAACAGTCGTGCAACCATGGAGAGAAACAGTTACAGATCGATCAGTGTAATCCATCTCAGCATTCTTACTTGACCAAATCAGTCAGATATTGAGAAATCGTGAAAATAATCGTGCCAGTGTGAAAAGAAGCAATTACAGATAGATCAATCTGCGTTCCACCTCAGTAGTCTTGGTACAGGGATCATCGATTCTGCTTGGTGATGATTATTATTTGCCAAGACTCATAAATAATAAAGGAGATAGCCGGTGGTGTAATTGAATCAAAATAATGTAGAGGTATCGTGTTATACGCCTCGGGCAATCATAACTCAGGCTATCTCGTCTGTGTGTCGGCCCATGTCGGCCCGAGGTGACTACGGGGGATGCGCCGAGGGTGCCTCTATATAAAGGGTGTCATCTCTAACCCCGGGCACTCGTTCCACCGCAGCAACAGGCCGCAAACGTCGCGTATCCCTCCTGCGAACGCGATAGTTTCCTTTCTATTTCCCTACCTTTCTTCTTCTTCTTCATTTTGTGCAACAAATTCACCGGAATCCACCCACCAAGGGGAGGAGCTTGACACATCCGGAGACCGTCGAGAAAGATTTTCGATAGTCATAACAACTACATTTACGACATGGTGAGTGATTCAGTCTTCTTGTGAATTTTTGGTGCACCGGTGGAGGATCTCTCTGTTTGGACCTTTCTCTTGCCATTATACTTTCTCTTGACTTCTCATTTATTTACTTTCCATCTTTTTGGAATAGGTTTAGATTAGGTAAAAGATGTTTTGTGTATTAAGATCATGGTGAAAATGTTACTGATTTTCAGCCATTGCATTCTTATGTAATTTGTAGTTTTCTTTTCTTAATAGAATGTATTCATTTTTTCCGCTAAATCTGATATAATTTTGATAGTGTTTCGTGCAGCATTGGACTGTTTTGTGTCAAAGGAAGCCAGAAATGGTACCACAATTAGGGGCATATTTTGATCTTGATTTTTCTAACAATTTTAGATAGTTTTGTGTCAGAAGAAGTTTTATTACTAGTAAGTGAAGTCTGTTCTTAATTAAAGATGATTCTATTAAAAATTGCTTGCATTGTCTTGTGAACTGATAATAGTTTTGATAATAAATGAGACGAAAGTTTCACTATTACTATTTACACTCGGTCCCCACGAATTCTCATTGCGTTTGTGGCAAATATGTAACAATTGTCGAAACGGTAACCACGGATTAGCAAAAAGTAATGACGAAAAGCGTTCAAGCATCTTCTATGCTGTCCTTGATATAATATTACTTCGTTTTCAATTATTCTACAGCTTCCACTGTTGTTTTTCCGTTTCTATGTTATTCAATCAAAACAGCAGTTAATTCCAGTACTAATCGATCTTCTTCCATTGAATTGACTAATTAGATTAATTTGAAGTATTTTACAAATTATGAATGTTTGCAGTTGTGGACAAATAGTTCCATTTCCTTGTAGGCCATAGCAAATGAAACTATAAAAAAGTTTAAAAGTTACATGCAATTTAACTGTTCTTTTTTCAATTTGAGAATATGATGTTTTAAAATGAACTGTATAATTTATATATTTCTATTAATGGAATGGAAAGAGTATATGATTACAGTAACTAGTTCTAAATTTCTTTTGAACTTGTTTTGAAAAAGCTTACTTCCTTCTATAGAATTCAACATTATTTTAATTAATTCATAAAACAGCATATAGTTATATCAAAGAAGATGAAGGTAACTTTGAAACGTTTAAAAAGTCTCCACTCCTGAAGCAGGCACTAATGTACCATTTGAAATCATTTAAATCATTACGCGTACATAATGAAATCCGAATAAAGTCCGAATTACACTAGAACTTTATTTCCGTGGACAAATCGCAGATAGCGAGGGAAATTAATGAATTCTAGCCGCATAAACAGTTAGTTGCCTGGAAAGTTTAAATAAACAAGATAAATAAAAATTCATTGATTATTTGCATAATAATATCATCATCATTAATTAATGAAGGAAGTAAAATGGAACAATGATAGGAACTTACTACAATAATTTTCTCTATCTGCAATTTTTCATCCAAATAATAATAAATTATATTCAGACAAGGGGATTTAACTATTAACCAACATTTCATTCCAATAAATGTGGTTCAAGAAAATGAGAATCTGTTGTAATTCGTTTCAAACATTTGATAATTCCGCCCACGTACTATACACATGAAATGATAATAATATAATAATTTATTTTCCACCCATTGCATATTTTAGTACTTTCTGTTTCTTCTGCTTTGCGTTTTTATTACCTTTACACTATATCTAGTTTTTATCTCAACAGTAACATCGAAAGTAGCAGAATTGTTTTTGTATAAATTAGTATTTTGTTATACATACAGCTCATCAGATCATTTCCAGTCTAGTGACTCAGCAGTTAACAAATTAATTCTAAATGTTCTCTATGTAGAATCACTTTGATTTTCATTGAATGTATCTGTATTTAATACTTACAATTAGTTGCATAAAGCTGATTTGTAAGATTCCATAAATAATTAATTATATTTTTGTTATATTTTATTACATTTACTAAAGTTTAGTACTCCTTTCGCCTTTTGGATGAAACGAATTCTTCCGTATATTTTTCTGACAGAAACGAATATTATGAAAAAAATATTCACTTACTTAAGCATGTCATTATTTCTTTTGAAATTTTAATATGCTCCAAATATAGCGAAAGAATTGTAATGTATTAAAATACATATCTCTCCGCCCCTGAAACCAGATCCATTCATTAACTATAATGCTACAGTGAACAAATGTATGCTGTTACATTTCTCTTTCTATATATATAATCACGCTTAATCGAATTATAATCAAGTTATTACACGCTCGCTTCACCAACCAAAACCTCTTTAACCTTCCGTTGCGCAGCTCACTGCTACGAAAAAATTCCATATTATTTCAATCAGACACAATTTTCAAGCCAATTTCATTATAATAAAGAGTAAATCTCGTTACCTTTTTCTGACACATATCATAAGTCATCGATATCATTATACATATATTTTATTATAAGATTCCCTTCGTCAAACAAATCCCTTAAAAGCAAAGAGAAATGATATATATATATATATCATTTCTCTTATATATATGTAATGATTATATATATATGTATATATGATTTCATATATGTACGTATATATGATTTTATATATGTTAATGTATATATGTATATGATTTTATAAATATATATATACATATATTTAATATTGTATAATATATATATATAATTCAACTAATAAATATTAAATTAATAAAAGAAATGTATTATAGTACGTGCAGAGAGCATACAGGTTAGAGAGTCGTTCATCGCCATTCGCGGAGTTAAATGGCATTTCTCCTTCCGTTACTTTCGATAGCTCTGACGAGATATTTCCTTTGCCATTGACATATATTTAAAATTCCTCATGGTTACACCCATCTTGTTTCGCCACTTTTCTTACGACTTGCTCGTACAAATTGCTATCAAAAGAGCGGTAGGTGTATCGAGGACGATGGATAACATAATTTGCGAAGTCGATCTTCTTCCGTAGCGGACAACGAATACGATATCAGACGGAGAACGAATTTTAATTTCACATTCATCCAACTTCTTCGTTTTATTCTTTACCCTTCTTTGACGGCATTCTGGTAGTTTTTGAGCGAATGCTCTTGAAATTTATAAAGTAACAGTGATCATCATTGCTGGAGTCAAAGTTAAGGAAACTGGAAGAAATTTATGAATAATTCTTTAATTGCGGAACAACCTAACCTCAATCCATGATAGAAACGAAGTTTGGAATATTTTTTCAGTGGTGTTATTTAACGATGATGTTATTTTAACGCGTTTCGAGAAGCTTTTCATTTCTGTCGACTTATACGTTTACATGACGGACTGAAAATTATAGTGGCGTAATCACGATATTGGAAATTTGCATTCACACGTACAATAACTTTTACAATGAACAATCTTTTCTTATCTTCAATATTCCCCATCAAATCCAATTTCCCATTATAATCACAAACGTAATCAGGAGAAAGAAATTTCTTACAATTTCAGTCTTGATAAAAAAATCATTCTTATTCTTCCTTTCTTTTCTTCTGTTCTCCCACGAATCTTACTTTCGAATCATCATTCTAATTTTTCGGGTTTTCATATTTTTTTCCTTTGTTGCTCATGTAGATATTCCTCATTCGTCGTTAAAGAAGCCTTGAGGCTTTTAGCCATGCCAAACAAAGAATAATAACATTGATAATGATCCAGTAGAGCATCGATATTATTCTTAGTCTTGGTTTATGTCGGTTATTCCTTTGGTTATTCTTCCTCGTAAATCCGTACGTTTTTAGTAGAAAACGTAGGCGACGTGGTCATTATGAAGGGCGACCGTGTACAGGGTTAATTAAAGTAACGTAAGACGTCATATTAATCTGGCTCGGTATACCGCGTTATTACTAAACATCCTGTTAAGACATCTAATAACAAGCCGATATTATTTATCACTGGCTTCCGACGCGGTCACCAACGACGCATCTCAAATAATCTGGAGAAATCTGTAACAGAATCTTTCGACCAATTCTCCGTTATCTCGTAGTAATTATGTCACGTGATATTTCGTGGGCTGAAAATCATAGCAGTGGAAGTTAAGGTTTTGAGAATTTAGACTTACTACGTACTAATATTACTGTACAAAAGTATCCGGATACTTACTTATTTTTGAAAATATGTATTTTAATTATAGAATTATGGATAAATTCCGGAGTACAATGAGATATGTGATCGAAATACTGTGACTCGATTATATTGGTTTTCGAAAGTTAATATATTATATAATGATAAAGCTGGTGTTTGTAATTGTCAAATAACCCTAACCTAATCCCAACTTAATCCTAAATCTTGTAAAATATATACTTCGTTAGTTGACAAACTTTTTATCTTTACCTTCCCTTTCTGTTGAAACCTAATCAACGAAATTATATGTTTTATCTGTAAATTCCAGTTTTACATTGAAAAAAAATATGTTTGATATTTCTTTTCTACATTCCTATTATCCGATATTTTAGTAATTCTATGGAACATCGTTTGTGCAATTTTTAAGAGCTTTTAAGAGCTTCTTAAGAACTTTTAAACAATCATGATGCTCAGGAGTGTGTACACGCGAATAAAACGGAAAGAAATACAGGGAAAAGGAGATGTATGAAATTATACACGAAACATCGTTACGCGGCGATTCTTTGGATCTTCATAACTACTCCTTATTGTGTGTCCTGTTCAATGGGGATTTCAGCGTTCTCGAATGTTATGCAAACGATGTTATCGTTCGTCCAACTTGTTACGTAAAATAAATAATCAGTTCTTTCAATAAATATTTCTATGTATTCTCTATGTTACACTTTATTTCATTTTTTTTCTTTATATGACTTTTTTCTCACCTTTGTAACATCTTTCTCATTGCTATTGTTATTAATATACGTATTTATAAATATCTGTGAATTCATAACATTCTATATCATTTTCTGTACTTATAAGTTCAGATTTAAATCTTTTATTGGTGTACTTGAGAGTTCACCAGCAAATTATTACCACATTTCCATTCCATCCATCTTTCATACGTAACTAATGCCAAAAGGATTTTAATATTCTTTCAGAAGAGGTCGTTAACATCGTTGTATGTGCTGTCCTTCATCTGCAATTGGGCGCTGATTTTTTCCTCCATATTAACCCCCATGAAGGCGGATGGAAGTTTGAGGATCTTCAAGGATGGGCCCAATGACTTCGAATACGTGCTGAAGAGGCATGAGGTCGATAGAAGCTCGGAAGATCTTGACTCAAAAGAACGACGAAGCAGCATGGGGTCCTCTTTCATTAGATACGGTCGCAGCGATGTGGACGGAAATATAGAGAGAGTTTCCAACAGCGATAGCGATGGTAGCTCGAAGGTGAACAGGTATCCTCGTTGGAAGTCACCGGATATCATCATTAGGTTTGGCCGATCGAGCTTCAAGAGCCTGAACGATGACACACACTACAGACACGGAAGGAATAACTTGAATTTTCTCAGGTAAGTGAAAGTGAATTACATTTTCGAAGATTTTATTCAAATGAAAAGTTTGTCAAATATCTATCGAAGTAAAGGAAATTACTGCTGATGCCTGTTAATTGTTAATTAGTAAGGAAAGTTAACCGTCGGAACTTTAAAATGTCTTCTGAAATCATGCTTCTGTTGAGAAAACCAGTTACATTTAATTTCGTCCCTCTGGCCATAATTCATCGGTTGATCCATTGGTCTCCACAGCTACGTATCAGTGTGCTTTAATTAGATCTAGAAATAGTACCAGTAGTAGTATTTTCATATGACAACAGAAATTTGGTACAATGAAAATGAAATGAAAACCTGCTAAAAAAAGTTTTTTTGGAAAATAAGAACGTGTGCTAATACTTTTTGTAGTCACTGTGCCTGATAATAATAATATTCATAACGTTCTTCGTAATATTCATTTTCCATACTAGATACGGCCGGAACGTGCAGGTTTATCCTCTAGAAATCGACGTGACTGCGATGTGCTCTGATCTACTATCAAATGACGAGGGCAACGATCTTCATCCGTACGAGGCGAGGTTGCTTCGTCTGTGTAACATTTTGAATAACAGCGATATAGAACATAGAAACAGTCTGGACTTCTTAGAAGACCGGCTCGGTTCGAAACACAATTAAATATGCTCTTGTAATCGATCCATCGCGCCTATTCATCGGAATTCGTGCCAAAACCCGCCGTCAACAGCTCACTTTCGGGACACTGCACCGTAATCGATACCGAAATTCCGATGGACAACGTTGTTATCGACCGATCCATACTCAGTTATGACTCGACGAAGATCTGTTACACCTTTCTTCGAGCTTCTAACCTCGCAAATGATTTTATGGAGATGCTTTCGTCTTGGCCTTTCAGGTAAAATTGTGCTTAATAGTATTAGACAACTGCAAATACATCGGCAACGAATTTTACATCATATTATTCGTTTGTTTGGATATTTATTGTCTACTTTGCGAAATCTTATATTTTCAAGCCTAAAAGATTATTCTCTTCCTCGAACTGTTTCATATTAAAACATTTTTCTTCAGACATCAAGCGACATAATGGTCAGAAACAAAAATGGATTTATCATATTTTTCTCGTGTGATTGCCAAATTGATTCGTTATGAACTGAGACAGATTGAACCGAGACGAAATTTTTCAATTTTTCTCATTTGGTTTTCACGGAGATATTTCAATGAGTTCCTCGAATTTCGTACAGATTTGAGAAGATTTGTGGATCGTTGTGTGATCATATGTAAATAACGCTGTTTGATATTATTTTTGTTAACGCATTATTACGTTTTTTAATGGCTATAGTATGGCCCCTTTTGCATAATTTATTAATTAGTAATAGTGAACTGACAAGTTGTAAGTTATAGATTTCTTCTTTATAAATGTACAATTTTACATTAAATAGATTGATCGAATGATTTATATGTTATTTGTTATATATGTTTTTTGTACAAATTCATTTGTAAAATTCCATTTGCTTTGCTATCAAACTTGGCTCAATTATGTAAGAAAGTCAATTGATAACCTATAACTTGTGAATTGTAAAATTTCATTAATAATATTATAGTTCAATTGCGCATGAGAGAGTTCAGATAGATGAATTATCAATAATTCTAAGGAAAGAAGAATTGTTTGTATTTATTTGAATCAATAATATTTAATTATCGATGATACGAAACATGATACATGGAAGCAGTGATTATTACATCTGTTTTAAGCAACAATTTTATAATTCATTTTTAATGAATAAATTTTGCCGTCTAAAGAGATAAGTGTAACAATAAACGGAGGATAAACAGTTATATGAATCACTATAGTAGAAACTTGGTGTATCAATTTATGCGATAACGATCTACCTCACTAATTGCTTTTCACAAATTAATTTCTATTTTAACAGTAGTAAAAAGATACTTTCCTACGATCTTTTCAAAATTTTATGTCGTCGCTAATTAGTCTAATTATTGATTTATGCCTTCGTAGATAATTTTACAACCGTAAATGATTTCTCTTCATAAAGATCTATTTGTTCGATTAACAAAAAGGCCGACGAATAACGTTGTACCATAACCTTCCTTCTGGGTACTTTAATGTACATCCACCTGCGTATTCAGTGTAAATAAAGAAAATTTCATTGGCTTCGTATACGTGAATCGAGAGTCCACGAGATTAGTCCAGAGAGAAAAGAGATGAAATAAAACTTGAACGTTTCTGCGTTGTAACAATCGTCTTCATTGTCTATAACAAAATTAAATCGTCATTCCATTGTTAGATTGTCGAGTACCTGAAAAAATTTTGGCTAAGTCCTAATAACCTAGCAACAGAGATAATGATTTATTTTAAAATAATATATTAGTTTGTTGCACCCAGTAAAGTGCAATAAACCGAATTTTTTTAATATAGTTAAATTTAATTTTCTAAAATTATTTTAAATTGATTAAAATCGTTATTTACAAACTTTCGAAAAAACCAAACGAGTTTACTTATTGCTAGGAAATTTTTCATTTATTTCTTCAACATAAATACATAAAAAGATCTATGGGATAACCTAATAATATCTACAAATTAATTTCGTATTTGAGATGAAATGAAAAGTTGCCAAATTGAAATAGAGAATTCTTATCTTATGAAACTAGAAATAATTGTGTCGTGGCTGTAATAATGTTCCTTTTTCTTTTTTTATTAGAAGCATACATTTTGTTATCTCTTTTCAAAGTTTTATGGACCTAGTTATTATTTTCTGGAGTATTCCACAATTTGAATAGGAGCTAGTATTATGTTACTGTACATTGTCTGTAACCTGAACGTTATTCTTAAAGTGAATGTAAATTTAATACACGCGTATAATTAAATAATTAAAGGGACAAAAAAAGTGACTGGAAATGTGGTTTACGTTTCTAATTCATTCACCCCTCTCCATAATACGCATTTCCTCCTTCATTTAGGGTGACCCGAGAAAAATCAAGACTTACCACTACTATTTCCAGTGGAATCTTCAAATTTGTACGTATTGCTTCGAATTTACCTCGTGTACAGTTAAAGTCGCGATTACTATAACAAATTTTTATTAACATATGATACGTGTTATACAAATCTTTTTGAAACATTCACACCAGCAGTTAATTATATTAATTTTGGATGACTAATACAATCGTAATTCCTTTTTGAAGGATTTCATAAAATCGCACAGAATATTGTTGTCTTATTAAAAACGAGGAAATATTATTAAAAAAGAAGGAAACATCCTTATTGAAAAAATAAGAAGATTCCACTTACACTTCTTCCTGTCTACTTAATCCCTTTAAATATTTTTACCACTCAATTCCAAGCTAATTACCTACACAATATGCTTCATTTATCCTGATAAAGCTTGAACTCTTCCAACGATGGTATGTCCAATTCCCAAGTCGATCCTTCTCGAAGCATCATTCAAGCAATCAGCATTCACCTTTTTGTACAAATAACAATGGATAACATGGAAATAATAATGAGAATAAAATCGATTTACTCTTTCCATAAAGAACAGTCATCATGAAAAAATCCATCTACCACTAAAACGGAAATAAGCCAAAATAACCAAGCGAAACTTCGTAGGGAAAGAAAGAAGGAAACCACCCAAACTATTAACCCCCCTAAATGTCGCTATTTCTCCCAATCAACCCGGAGGAAATTCGTTGAAGCTGTTTACACGTATACCATACGATACAAACACATCCTCATAAATGACGACAAAAATTCTGCGGTTCCTTTGCCATATTAACTCGTGTCCAGAAACAAACGAAGAAGAACGATCGGGGCTGAAATGTCTCCGAACATCCCTTCGTCTCTTCCGTGCTTTTTCTCCGTCGTGGTCCATTAATCCGAAGAATTATGATAGACTCGCGAGATTCTTCGGATCTCGTGCACGTGGATACACAATGTGATCACCAGGCGTTCCTCTTTCGATGCGATCCACGAGTTTGTGCCTAATCCATGCCCCAGCTGACCGACGTCCTATGGCTTCGACCAACTATCCAGAGCTTTGGTGAACGCACGGCTTTATTCCGCTGTCACTTGTGACCAAGTTTCAAAACGATTGGAGCTATCGAGTGAGAGGCCAGTAGACCAGAGTAGAGCAGGAGTTCGTTGAGTCGATCGAAGATTGAGTTGATGAAGATCGCGATGGCCGACAACGGTTCACGTTGATCTAGAGAAACTACGAGGTACGACTGACTACGTGTGTGTATAGTGTGTAGATGTAGTGAGGATTTGTTTAGAATAGTTTAAAATGATCGACGAATCCGTGGTGTAAGTTAAGTCCAGTTAAACTTGTGAAAATTTGTTCTTATTTCTGTATTTAGAGGTAGGATCACAATAGCTATTAGTTTATTCTTTAGATAAATCTATCACACCGTTCTGAGCTGAATAACCTTTATTGCACTTTGTTACATCGACTAGGGATAAAAACAAAAGAATATCTTAAAACTATCGATTAAATCTATCGATTATATCTAGAACTATCTTCTAGTTACTATTTATTGTAACTAGCGCATCTGCATATAGATAGCGATTCTTGGATAACTACATCTATGTTGATTGGTCAATGGAATTGTTTCACTAATGTGACCGTATTTCGTGTAATCGAACACACAATTTCAGAAGCTTCTCCACGAAAAGAAAACTCTAGTTGAAATTTGAATCTGTTATCAATGTTATCAATGAATCAATGTTATCCGTAATTTACATTGAACAAGATCTAAAGATAAACAAAAGAAAAAGTAATATACGTGATGATAGTACGAAAAGAAAGAAATATTTAGATTTACGATTATCTTACATTTATTTAGCGATTCAATTTATCTTTTCGTTATTGAACTTTTCATTGTTATTTTTACAATGTTCTTTCAAGGCCTCTGATCCTCAGTATTGAACATTTTCTTATCAAAATAATCTTGTAAAAGCTGTAATCTAAAAAAGCTTTCTAAAGAAGCCTGTGAAAACTGTGTTACAAATTTTTCTAATGTAACTTTTACGAAACATTTTGCTCTGAAATAGTTTATCGATCAAGGTTTTTAACAGCAGTGAAAGTTTCTTAGTATTTTTCATAATCTTCTCGATGAACCTAATACTGCGAAAATGCTCTACTATAGGAGAATATAGCTATATTACTTTCATATTGTTCATGTAGTTGCATTTGCAGCGAAAAAGTCGCAAGACAAAGGGATCATGACAAAAGGGTAAGTAGTTCCTCGGATTGAGCAGAGAATACAGGATTCCTTTGTAATGATCCGAAGATAATCTTATGAACGTGGATATACGTCATACTTATCGATTGCTCCGCATTTCCTCTGTGAAATCCATAATTCAATTTCGATATTTAATCTAAGAGAACTTAATCTGGATACCGCGATCCGTCAAGTTAATTTTCGATTCATTTTCCAGCTGCCTGTACATTTCAAATTTCAATATTACACTTTCAGACGAATTTTCTTTATCACATTTTTTATTTAATTTGGGGTGCATGTTAGATGTAAGTGCTCAAGAAATACTCTCGATATCCAACAATAAAATTTATTTAACAATTAACAGTCAACAATCAACAATCGCGCTTCTCGAATGTGTCTGCTTCACTGTTACACTAGATCCTTCGCACTTCGCTGTTCGAAACGGAATGAATCTTTTGTTTAAAACCGAACGGATTCTTTTCTTTGTTTCCCCTCGATATCCCCACTACGCTCGCATTCGTTAGACGTCCGCGACCGTTGCTGCGTATGCATTCTTCCGAATATTCGACGAAAATACTGTAGGGATATCGATGGTACATTAAGCATGTCGACCTTACGCTTTGATGATATAGCGCTTTGTGTCGCAAAGCCGTCGGAAAGTTCCGTCGTCGAGTGCCGCCACAAATTTATAGCTATGGATACGTGCAAACGTTTCTTCATCCGTCATATTGTATATACTATATACAATTTTTTGAACATACTACGAGGGAAATCGTATCACAAATCGAGATCGCATTCACCCACGTAGCGTTGTAACTTACGTACTTACTTGTAATCTATTGTATCACCGAGATAGTGTCCATATACTGTTTCAGCTCTTGAAACGTATAACGTCGTTTCCATGGCATTTTGTGAATAATGTTCTGAGATTATATGATCAGAGCTCAAGATTTAATTCATAGTTACTAATCTGTTCAAACATTGTTCATCGTACATCTTTTTAAACATACTCCAAAAGAAAGGCAATTCTAAATTGAGATTATACGATTGTAAATGAATCTTAAAGCTCTACGTCTCAGATATGTCTCACATTTTATTCATGTTTTATGAATAATATATGGGTTTCGGGTCAGATCTTGGTATATTTGATCGTTCTCTCTGCTCATCTAATCTTCCATATTGCTACACGATTCTCTGTCAATGTCCTCCAGGAGGTCGGGCAAGGAATTTCAAAATTCATGCAACTTTCATTATACAATTTCTATCTACCGTTATCTCTTCACCCGAAATGGAAACATCCACCCAAATAACAATAAACATTTGAAAATGTGAACCTTTCTGGATTTAACAATCATTCAACGTTCGTAGGTTTTTCCTGTGTGATCGATGAACCAGTCCACGTGAGTATCGCGGGAGACACGAGTCTTGCAAGATGAATCCATCAGAGTCGCAGCAGAATCTTCTCGCGAACGAGGCGAGAGCGCCATCGGTGCAATCTTTAAACCCGCCCTCGGACTACAGTCTTGGCCCAGTTGAGAAGCACTTCCTGCTCAGCGCGGAACGAGGTGATTGTGCCACTGTCAAAAGGTAATCCTTCGTGTCTGTCCGGAAGATAAATCGTCAAGGATGGCAACGGGGATGATGGAGGAGGGAAGGGTGCATCGATCTCAAAGTTGGGAGAGGATCGTTGCTTGATTTCTTGCTTCGTTACTTCTGCTACTTAGCATTCGTTTCTCGAAGGATGGTATTCGAGACGGCAGAGGGACAAAAAGATTATTCTTCCTACGCGATACAATGTGATTTCGTGCATAGATGTCGGTAGCAATTAGAATAGGATACATTTCACTGATTTCGATAGCCTTGAAACATGTTATCAAGGTCACTACTTTGAGTAATTTCCTCTTGAATAGCCAAAGTCCGCTAGAAAGCCAAGGGGCGATTGAACAACTATGATGATTTTGAGATGGATTTATCAAGAAAGCGTGACGAGTACGAGTTCTTTGTTGAATTTTATATTTTTGCAAGCTTCGTTCCTCTTAGAGAATATTTCATGATTTTAAGTTTCTATTTGTTGAATTTGAAGTTTATGCTGCCTTCAGAGGGACATTGTTAGAGAATATTTCATGTTTTCGAGATCTTTGCATATATAGGTGATAAATGTATATTAATGTAGGTTAAGTAGCTATAAGTAGAAAATAAAGCTGACGACCTAAAATTATAAGATTGTGAGATATAGTTGATAATGGAGATCCATAACCTATACTTGAACATTTAAAATTAAAACTTTATTGTGATCGTCTCCAAAAGAAAGAAAAACTGGAAATGTAAAAATTATATAGAAAAAATTAAACATTATGAATCAGACTATTGGAAGAGAACAAGGATCATCCAGAGATCCTCAACATCAACTGCGTGGATCCTCTTAACCGATCCGCTCTGATCGCCGCCATTGAGAACGAGAATGTTGAACTCATCAGACTACTTCTCGACTTAGGCATTCAAGTGAAGGTAACATTTTCCATTATAATTAACAATTAAACTTTACAACGAGTTTTATTTCTCTTTTATTATGCTTGCTAATAAATCATCGATCTTTTCTCGGATATTTTTTTCTTTAAGTTACGTAACAGATAATATTACATTGTGTTGTAAATTGGCTATACAATACACGGATGATACAACGAAAATGGTAACATATAGTGCACAATACCGATAAAGTTTCTACCGGCGGGTCCACGCGTTTAAAAGCATAGTACACGACCAACATAATTTCTGCTTCCTCCTACAGGATGCACTCTTACACGCCATAAAAGAAGAGTACGTGGAAGCTGTGGAGATCCTTCTCGAATGGGAGGAAAAAATACACGAGCCTGGTCAACCTTACGTAAGATTAATTTTTTTAGATAAAATATTCTCTCTTTCGCCAATTAATCTGTTAACTGAGGAAGATAAGCTAACTCGTCTCACTTGATAAATTCGTAGTCTTCCTACGTAAAGGAGTTAAGAGTTAACTTTTTCTGTATCTCCTATGTTATAATGCCCCAATTCATTTCTACTGAAAATAAATTCTATATTATTTATATTTTAAAAATTTAAGATCGATATATCAAAGATTGATTTTTCGTTATTAAATTTTAGTTCGAAGATTATATGTAAACATTTTTGACCAATAGATATAGGGCTAATGATCTTCGTCATTCCTTTCAATTATGTTTGTGAACCTCATTAGAGATTTATTTATACAAAATGATTGTAAAATTGTGAAATTCTTCGAAAACGAGTTTGCAGAGTTTTATGAAATTTTGTGAATTTCGTAATTTTCCTAATTTAATATTATAAATTTCAAGAAAACAGATATGAAAATTTCGCTATTATAAAGCACACAAATTCATTTATTTTTATTACAATTTCATGGATTTTTCTACAGAGTTGGGAAGCTGTAGACAGATCATCGTCGAACTTTACACCAGATATAACCCCACTGATTTTGGCAGCACATAAGAACAATTATGAAATTCTAAAAATCCTCCTAGATCGTGGTGCCACGCTTCCCACTCCTCACGATGCCAGGTATCGTTCTACAATGAAATAGATTCATTCACAAAGCATCGTCATTATTAATTCGTTTCATTACATGCATACACTTAGACCAAGAGTTTTGAACTTTAAACGAAAATAAATTTCTTTAATTTTCAGATTTTCTTATCTATCTATGAACAATTGTCTAAAATCGACCAAAACAGTGTTAATTCGAATATTTTAAATCGAACTAGACTAGTTATTCTGTATTTTTTGGCTTCATGCCAATACTCATCTGCCGCTTACGGTGCAGTTATTCGATTAAACGTGCTAATTATGTTATTGTAGAAGTGGCACGTGCTGATCTCAAAACGTGCCGAGCAGTAACGTGCTTGCATTAGATTCTATTAAAAAATATGACAGCCCGATTTTGAGGTTAGATTTTTGCCTTCACTGTAATACTAATAGCATTACGCTCGTTTTAGTTACCTTCAGCCACCCTATAGACAAATTTATTCTAACTTTAAATTAATTTTCCTTTCATTCATCATTTAACTTTTATGAAAAATATAATTTTTTCAAAATTCTTTGGAAGTTTTCAAACATCTCACTCTTTTGTTTGCTAACAATTTTCTACTATTTGTATTCAATTTTTAATACTCTTTATTCAATAATATTTCGTTATCAACATTTTTCATTCGTTTCAATTTTCCCTAAGATGTGGTTGCGACGAGTGTGTGACATCCAGCGAACAGGATTCTTTGAGACATTCTCAGGCGCGAATAAACGCGTATCGCGCGCTTACATCACCATCTTTAATCGCCTTATCATCGAGAGACCCTCTTCTGACCGCTTTCGAACTCTCCTGGGAACTTCGTCGATTGAGTCATATGGAACAAGAATTTCGTTTCGAGTATAATGTAATAATAAATTAATTTACGACCCCTTATCATTGTTATTACAACAGCTTTTAAATAAATAGGTGTATATTAAAATTAATTTTCTATCATAGGAGATGCGGGAGCAAACACAAAATTTTGCTACAGCCCTGTTGGATCACGCACGTACCTCTCTGGAATTGGAGGTAATGTTGAATTATAATCCGCATGGCGAAAATTGGGAACCTGGAGAAAGACAAACCCTGGATCGACTCAAGCTTGCTATTAAATACAAACAGAAACAGGTGAAATAAGTTATGTTTTTATATAAAGTAAATCTACTAATTCAATTTACAACATTTTCTTATTATAATATTATTATGTTCGTTACAACTTTGATATCAAACAACTAATGCAATATCTGCAAGATTGACAAATGAGTAACTAACGATGAATTGATAGAACTTCAATTTCCAAATGATTAATACTAAGTATTTTTAACGTTATTTGAAGTTCGTGGCTCACCCAAATGTTCAACAATTACTGGCTGCTATCTGGTACGACGGTTTGCCTGGCTTTCGAAGAAAAAGTATGATCGGACAGTTCATAGAGATCGGGAAGCTCGGCGCCATGTTTCCAGTGTACAGCACAATCTATATGCTCTCGCCAACGTCACCAATGGGTCTGTTCATGAAGAAACCTTTCGTCAAATTCATCTGTCACTCCTCTTCCTATGCGTTCTTCTTAAGTAAGTCTCTCTATGTTCTGATCAATTTTATCTATTAAAAAAAATTATCAATTTGCTTTCATTATAATTTAAGAATATTTATAACTTATTAGTTATAAGTTAAAAAAGTTATCCCATTAATCTTTATATATAAAATTCTGCAATTCTGAAATTTGTTACTTAATTTCCACAAATCTAAATCTTCCTCCTTTCCAAATTCTCTCAATGATTAAATGCGATGATTAATTAATTCGGTATTATTAAATACTATTAAATAATTCAATAAGTAACTAATTTAATAGTTAAAGTAATAGCGAAATAAAGAACATTTATGAAACAACAAATTCTTGCACAATTCAAACCATTCTTATTTTTACTCTAATCAAACTCAATAGAATGGAAAACAAATTTATCGTTGTTCTAAAAATAAGAAATCAAATTAACATTCGACTTCTAATTACGCGTTGGAAAAGAACAAAGTTTTCACTCAGCTCCTCCGCCAAGACTTTCAATGAAGGGACGGCGGTTAAAAGAATTAATTGTTAGAAATTTAGTTATAATGAGCAACGAGGACTCGAGCTGATTGGAATTTGCGTTAGTGCTTCTCGGGATGGCGTCACAACGTATCGAGTACCTGGTAATCGAATTATTTGGGAACGCCTGGATGCACGAGATACTGGCCGGATGGAAAAGACGGGAACGTGGCTGCATTCCTGGTTTCGTCGAATCCGGTGTCATCATCTACGTAATCAGTAAACAGACCTTGATGAACGCTTGCTTAAAACAAGAGAAGGACAATCAATATTTCCTCCCTTACGTTATTTTATTTTATTTTAAAAATTGCTTATGTGCAGTTTAGTTTATTGTTGTTTATTTTAGGGCGATTAACGAGTAGATTAACTAGCTTAAATTTTTTAGGTCTGGTAATAGGCGAAATGAGATCATTATGGTCGGATGGGTTGCTGGAGTATATATCAGACCTTTGGAATATAGTGGACTTCGTTCAGAATATGTTTTACGTGATTTGGTTAATGTTACGAGTAACCGCATGGATTGTAGTTCAGGTAATATATCTTTCTCTACTTTCTAATTGTTAATATGTCCATGAAAAAAAGTTACGTACCTTATAGCGTCTTTTTTTAATATCAAGTTCTCAAAACATGAACTAATAGAACCATTTAATTTAATCGAAGATATAATGATTATTCTATATCATTTGTGTAATAGAGGGAATACTGGAATGGCCTAGATCCTTGGTATCCCAGAGATCAATGGCACGCCTTCGACCCTATGCTTCTTTCTGAGGGAGCCTTTGCAGCTGGTATGATTTTCAGGTAACACAGTATTATCCAGATTTACTCATTTACGATAATTTAGTAAAAAAGATGAAATTCTGAAAAGAATGATTACCTGAAACTATTGACTTAAAGGACATTCTTTTCGTTTTTATCAGAAAAGATTATTTCTTCTTAAATTAGTGATTGCAGTGACGTTGCAAATCAAGTAATAAAATATTTGGTTGAACGAAGGTGACGTTAATTTTGAAGTGAAAACTATAGCCTGTTTTCAGTTTTTTGAAGCTAGTTCACATATTCAGCGTGAACCCTCACCTCGGGCCACTTCAAATTTCCCTGGGGAGGATGATAATAGACATTATCAAGTTCTTCTTCATTTATACTCTGGTGCTGTTCGCCTTTGGCTGCGGTAAGCTACTTTCTCACGTTCATTTATTCACACTCCTTGAAACTCATTAATCTGTTTCCAAACTAAAGATATCATCTTGCTTTAAGAATTCCAAAGTTCAAATGTTTTTATCATTATTAATGATAAAAGGATTAAAGAAATGGAAGGTCTTGTTTGATTTAGGAATGAATCAACTAATGTGGTATTATGCGGATTTGGAGAAACAAAAGTGTTATCATATGAAGGATTTTCCGGATCTACCTGATTTTGATAATCAGGAGAAGGCTTGTTCGATTTGGAGACGTTTCGCCAAGTATGTAACGACTGTAACAACCACGATAAAAGAGCTTTTACCATGTAACGAAATTGAAACCTGAAAAGATTATCTGACAATTTTACTAAACTTCTTGTGGCTTTTGTAATTAATATAATCACAAATTTTGATTTTCTCAACAACTATTTTCAGTTTGTTCGAGACATCGCAATCGCTTTTTTGGGCCAGTTTCGGTATGGTAGATCTGATGTCGTTTGATCTAACTGGAATAAAAAGCTTCACCAGATTCTGGGCGCTTCTTATGTTCGGTTCTTACTCCGTCATAAACGTTATCGTGTTACTGAACATGCTTATTGCCATGATGTCTAATTCCTATCAAATCATCTCGGTACAATATATTATAAAATATTTTTATTCGGAGTTTATTCTTATTAAATAATCAATGAATCATTCGGCTAATGTAATACGTAGGAAAGAGCTGACACTGAATGGAAATTCGCCAGAAGTCACTTATGGATGAGTTACTTCGAAGATGGTGACACTGTGCCTCCTCCATTTAACATGGTTCCAACCGGCAAAACGTTCAGTAGGATCATCAAGTGCGGGAAGACCGGGCGGCAAACCAGATCTTTGATTGTGTGTACATACTTCAATTATTACTGTTCTAATTTAAATGATATTATAATATTATGATTGTTAGATACAAAAGAAACTTATATTTAGAAGTAAAGTAGTTTAATAAAGTAGCAACATGAAATAAAGGAACTTTGAACTTAATAACAAAAGATGTAGGAATGAAGAGACTTAAAGGATAAAAAAAATTAAAAATATGAAACGATCAGGAGCAAGAAAATTCGAAGAAGATGAAGAGATAAAGAGCCATAAAAAGAGAAAAAACGGTTAAGATTTCAAGGACGAAAAAATTTAAGTATAAAGGAACTTAAGGATGGGAACTTAAATGCAGTTGAATTTATTGTTAGAGACAGACTTAATATAACAAGAATTTTTTTTTATTTGGAAGTAGTTTACAATCAATTCTTATTGAGAATTATAAGTAAATTATTCTGGCGTGGTACTATAATGTGAATAATAAATGATTATCGTATATTTGGTTCTAGCTGAATCTAATATTTAAATTTAGCGGGTGTCTAACATAAGAATTTAGAATTGTAATATTAATGTAGTATTGTGAACGAAAGGCCTAAGAGATATCGAGCGAACTATAAACAATGTCGCGAGAAAGTTAAAGTGTTGACAGACCCAACAACGTATCGTCGGTCCTTCAATCGAATAGTTTCGTGGAAAAGGCCTGCGTGATCCTGGCCACGAGCGGTTACAGCGCACGTGCGTGTTGGGGCTAAGACAAAAAACGTGAGACTAAGCAAAATATAAGAAGTCGTTAAGGGACAAAGACGAATTAACAGTCAGTGTGAGTTGAGAAGTCAGAGAGAGCGAATAGCTCTGTCAAGAGAGAGCGTTAGATCCGTGGTGACGGGAGTTGCAAATTAACTATCTAGTTAATAATTATAATAATTATAATACGTATTATAATTATTATATTTATTTTATTATAGTTATTATAATTATATTAAGTCGAGCGACTTGATTAAAATATTGTGATCAGTTCACGTTGAACAACCATCGTTTCCTGTTTAATCCATTTATTGTAAATAAACTAATTGTAGTAACGATCCTACAATTTTTGGTGCTCGCCCGGGATTGGACAAGACAGAAAACGAAATGTTTAACAGAACTATCCGTGCTAGTTTTGGATTTGCCGGTGCGTGGTGCGATAAAAGACGATATCGTTGACCGTTGACATTAGTGTAGTGTTGAAAAAATAAAAATGGCAAACGTTGAAGACGAATAATTATCAAGTGAAGAAAGTTTGACGCTGCAAGAATCAAGGAATGAGCTCGCACAGATGAACTTACCAATATCCGGTGCAAAGTCAGTATTGATTGCTGAATCGAGCGTATAGGGCTGGACAATCGAATCTTAAGGGATTGACAAGCGGTGAAGGGTCAACAGACCAGCGCGGCTCAGGAAGCGTGCAGAGAGCTGAAAAACCTGGAAAAGCTGAGGACGAAAGAGTTGAGAGCGCGCCTCGCTAGTTTAGGGTTAAAAACAACGGGCAGAAAAATTGAACTACGCGCGCGGCTGCAAGCGGCCATGGATGAAAACGATAAAAAAGACGTAAGAGAATGCAGGAGAGGTACGCGAGGGGTGCACCAGGATCCCATGTGTTGGTTTGATATTGAGCTTCAAAGACGTCGAAGATACATTAGAGTCGTTCAGTGGTGATAACAGCGAAAATGTCGGCCGATGGTTCGAGTCGTTCGAGAAAATTGCAGACATGTGCAAGTGGTCAGAAGGACAGAGGGCGATTTATGTGAGGAGACTGCTGAAAAGATCAGCAAAAACATTTGCGAGTTTCGAGTGCTATACTAGGACTTGACATGAGCTGAAGAGAGGGCTGATTAAAAAATTCTCTAAAAAAATTAATAATCGTCAAGTGCACCAGTTACTCAGAGAAACGAAACAGAGAAATGAAGAAGCATGCTTGGCTTATATGTATCGCATGCTTGAAATAACCAGCCTTGTGGATATGGAAAAGGAAGCAAAAGTGGAACACATTATAGACGGAATAGTAGACGAAGAAAGTGTCACGATCGGCGCCCTTCAAATCCAATGGACCGATGATGGAGATAAAGATGCGGCGAACTTGGCGACAATGTATATCGCCGAAGTGCCTAATAAGTCATCGATATCCCAACGGTCCTTCCACCGAATGTTCTAGAAGCGTAGCAACGGTTACGTACGCCTACAGGGTAGTGGGGATATTGAAGGGTGACAAACAAAAAAGAAACAGATCTCACCGAAAGTCAAATTGCAAGAGCTTCAGTCTTGGAAAGTCACGGCTGGAGCTCAGAACCAAATCATAACCAGTGTAAACTCAGAGTTCAAGAAATAAATTCTCTTGCTTTTTTTTTGTTACATTTTATTTTTCTTTCCGTCTAAGCTACCCCTTTTTTATTTTACGTGACAAAAGCAACAAGTCTACACTGTACGGCGCTACGTCAATCAAAGCGTTAAGGAAAAGATTAATTATGTACGAGGAACAGAAGTGTCGTAGAGCAAAGTCGACTGCGAAGCCGGCCAAAATCGAGAACAACAAGAAATCCAGTCAATCTGGAGATGTAGTGAAAAAGACAAGATGTTACAATTGTGATGACAAAGACCATATGAGTGCGAATTGTCCGAATAAGTCGAGAAGCCTTAAGTGCTGTAAGTGTAGTTACGGACACATCGCATCAAAGTGCGACAATCTGAGCGAGTCCCTTAAAGAGGTTTGTAGTACGTGGTAATTGTTACAGACGTAACGTGGTAAAGACATTAAGATCGGAAATTTTAAATTGACCGCGCTGATAGACACCGGCAGCGAATTAACTTTAATGCGAGCGAGTGGAGACAACACGGACGGTTGCGATGAAATTTTCGTAGGATGTACAGAGTATCGTGCGAATTGTACAGTCGAACAAACAAAGCCTAGCGTGAGTTTTATGCAGCGAATGAAAAGCGAGAATGAGGTGGCTACAAAAAAATCTCAGGTAGCGCGAAGGCGAGCTATCAATTCGACCTCTTGTTGGTGAAGGGCGTTTAACAAGAGACGCAAGAAGATGACAATGTACAAGACGGGAAATCTGGTGGCGATCAAGAGGACGTAGGCCGGCCCTGGGCTAAAGCTGCATTCGAAGTTCCTTGGGCCGTACCGCGCGGTAAAAGTTTTGCGAAATGACCATTACATGATGCAGCGAGAAGGCGAACACGAGGGGCCGCAAACGACCTCCACGGCGGCTGATCATATGAAATGGTAGGACATTGTTGAAGTTAGTGGTGCAAGTGAAATTGGCGGTGATGAGAACATCTGAGGGCAGATGTGTTTGTCAAAATGACCGAGTGTAGTATCATGGACGAAACGATATATCGGGTGAACTATAAACAATGTCGCGAGAAAGCCGAAGTATTGACAGGCCCAACAACGTATCGTCGGTCCTTCAATCGAATAGTTTTGCGAAAAAGGCCTGCGTGATCCTAACCACGAGCGGTTGCGGAACACCTGCGTGGTGGAGCTAAGACAAAAGACAAGGAATTGCTAAGGGGCAAAGGACATTGCTAAAAGAATTAATAGTGTGAGTTGAGAAGCCAGAGAGTGCGAATTGCGTTGTGAGAGCGTTGGATCCGTGGTGACGAGAGTTGTGAATTAACTATTTAATTGTCTTAATTATAATACGTTATTGTGATTAGTCAACGTTAAACAATCATCGTTTACTGTTTAATGAACATCTGTTTAATCCATTTCTTGTAAATAAACTAATTGTAGTAAAGATCCTACATTAATGTTCGCGAAATCGCCACTACTGAACTAAAAAAAATCTTTAAAAATAACTTTTAGAAAAAGTCCAGAGAAAAAGCGTTGGCAAGACATGACACGGTGATGCGATTACTCATCAGACGTTATGTAACTGCGGAACAAAGGAAACGAGACGAGTTCGGTATCACCGAAGACGACGTAATGGAGATCAGACAGGACATTTCCACGTTACGATACGAGCTTATTGATATACTTCGACAAAACGGAATGAGAACACCAACGCTCGACAAACAGGATGCCGCACGTAAGATTCAAATTGCTTCCGCCATATTGTATCTTCAACTATCCCTGTTTCATTATTTTATTATGCAATTCATGAATACTGTTTGATTCTAATCTAAGATAAGACTAATCTAAGATTCATATCATAGATTACAGCGATAGAATATCGAAAAATTAGTTATACTCGGTTGCTATTTTAAATTTACGATTAACAATATGAGAATGAGTTCATGTGATTATTGTTTGTTATTGTTGGAGATACGATAACTATTTACGTTATATCTAACAAAAAGTACTGAAACTTGTATGGTTTATCTTTAATTGAAAACGTACATTATGTTTGTATTAGTTGATATTACATTATCCAGGTGTATGTTGTATATACTATGAAGCTTTGATATGAGTAATTTCTTCAAAGAAATATAGAAATATGTATTCAGTCATCTCCTCTTTCAAGATATAAAAGATACAGAAATATTCAGGTTAATATTAACACTTTGCGGACTGCCGATGCGAATTCGCGTCTTACATACTTCATGCGGCATCCTATAAAAATGTTAACTACTGTTAAATAAAACAATAAAGAAAGCAATGGGTGCTATACACAGAATGTTATTATAGTGTTTGTAATTTCTTGGTCAATGTAAAAAGTCATATTGAAAAATTCTTCATCAAAAAATCTGGGAGGTTCTGGAAGGATGGAATATTCAAGTTGCTTGAAAGATGGAGAAAGATTGTGAAATAAAATACCACATATACATATTAAAATTCAATAAATGTATATCGAATCGAAATGTAAATCAGACCGAACTCTCCACTTCGAAAATACGCAGGAATTCAAGCTGTATGCTTGTCAGAGCACATACGGTGCTCAAAGTGTAAAGAACTTGAGAAAGATTATAATTTACCTAAAAGACAAATCATTTCTCTCGCGTAAGAAAGTAAATCAACTAAAATGATACAAGTAATACGGCTAATAATTAAATTGCGGATATTTATGCAAAATTATATTTTTATAAACGCGTCTAAAAATATCTAATGTAAATAGAAACTACCAAATATTGTTGCAAGCACATGCGCATTTTGTATCTGTAGATATAAAAAATCCGCAACCTGCTATTAATAATAAATGACAATCAATAATAATTGTTTTCATTAGTATCTGGCAAGAAAGGTCGTGTGATGGAACGTCGACTGCAAAAGGACTTCCAGATCGGTATAGTAGAGGGCATCGTGAACGCCGTGATTCAGAGTGAGAAGGAACCTAAAGATGTGTTCAGTCAAATCGCGAAGGCTATTGGTCGAAAGAGTAGCGGAAGCAAGAAGAAAGACTGGAACGCCATGGTCCGGAAGAACACTTTCGTAAAGGATCCTATTGGTAGCACGACCGAGGCCACTATGAAACAAACGCGACGCAGTATACGTAGGCACTTACAAACTCAGAATTCGGACTTGGCCTCGTTAGATCCTAATCGTTTGGTTGATTACAATCCTAATCTATTGGAAGTATCACCGACCACGAGGATTGCCTACGCGAAATTCATGATAGGTCGGGCAAGACCTGTTCCAGAGCAAAAGGAGGAGGGGGGTAAGTGTATCTTTTTTCCTCATACTTATGTCTTTTTTTCTATACTAATGTCCCTTATTATTGTTATTTATAGAGATAATAAATATTTGTAGTAATAAGGTTGAAGCTTCCTAAATTCTAAAGCTTAACTTGGACACAGCTTCTTCATGCAGAGAATCGATCCATGTCTTCTGGTTGACCTTGTAAAATCAGCTCACTATAGTTGACGCAAAATTAATTGTTTAAAAAATTAGGACACGAAGGAAAATCATTCTTCTCTGACTGTCTCAGACATTTTTATATTTTTCTTACTCCTTTTTTTTAAATAAGATGTTAGCACTAGAACTATCTTGGACTAAAGCATAAAGCTTTTATCAAATAAATGGAAATACAAAAATTCTTTACATAACATATTTCGACAAAAATTACTCACATGAATATTATTCAAGAATGCGCCGTTGTAACCCTAAAAAATTAATTAATTTACAAGACTATAAAATTTCAATGAATTTGGATTTTAACTCGAATAATTCTTAGTATTAATTGCATACAATAAAGTACATTTGTAATTTTATTTTTTGTTGCCTATAGAAAGTAAGAATGATGTTGAAGGATCGCAAAAATCCGTTCGAATTGTAACCGAGCCTGTCCATGCAACGC
The DNA here is from genome assembly GCF_910591885.1 of Bombus terrestris. Classification (NCBI taxonomy): domain Eukaryota; kingdom Metazoa; phylum Arthropoda; class Insecta; order Hymenoptera; family Apidae; genus Bombus; species Bombus terrestris. Next base: position 3,970,629 of record NC_063286.1, read on the forward strand.
CGATCTTGAAAAAGACTCTACTAAAATCTTTGAGCAGTGGTAGCTTGGAGAAAGGTGGAGAAAAAGCAGTTTCGATAGAAGTGAGGGCACCGTCTCCGATTCCCGAGGATCCGAAGGAAGGAGAGGTTGGAAATTCACCTCAGAGCAAAGCTGGTTTAGCGAAAAATCCAACAGATACAAAACCATTGTCGGAAAAAGAGGAAGGAGATAGGAAGAACACCGAAGACGAGGAGAAAAAGAAAAGGGAAGAAGAAGAAAAAAGGAAAAAGGAAATGGAAGAAGAGAAGAAGAAGAAAGAGGAAGAAAAGAAGAAGGATGAAGGAGAAAAGAAAAAGGAATCGAACAGCGAGCCATCAAAACCTGCGGCTAATGAAGATAATGTTCCGGTAGCTACGACAAAATTGAGGGGAAAATCGAAGGCAACTGGCCAGATAATGGGTGGATGGATTTAAATTTCCTTGTTTAGCAGGAAATTTTTTTGACGAGTGAAGGCGTTGGTAATTTAATTGTCTTGTAGTTATGAGTTGATCGAAAAAAGAGACACCGTTTTTATTTTCGTATCTGTCTTTTTCTTCTTGTATTATTTCTTTTTTCTGGAAACGACATTATAAATAATTGTCATTCAACGTCGACAAGACAGTGTGATTCTTTGACACTAATTAATTTATTAAAAAATTTAGATTAATTTATATATATTAATTAATTTATAATTTATATATATGTGATTTTATCTTTTACATTTTTCCTTCTTTAGTAGTATCGTCTAATTTGCTATAAGTTTTAGTTATTATCGAGAATTAATGTAGGCATGAGATAAATGGAACGACAGACAGCAAAACGAACAATATTGTAAAACAGTTTTAGAAACAAATGAACATTCATTCACGGGATTCATTGATTGATTCATGTTTTTTATTCGTATACACTTAGCATGCTGCCAACGTGAGTATGTACTTTCGATTCTCTCGACTTTCACATCGAATAGAAGCTTTAAGAGGCGATTTTTTTTAACAAACTTGTACGTAATAATTAATAAAAATAATAATTCTTTCTCTACATAGTAATTTATAATTAGCTCTATATGTATATTGGTAGTATAAAAAGGAATAAAATAAATTAATGTAATTTAATCAGAAATGGATTTATCCAGTTATTTCCTTGTGTCACGTTACACATTTGAAACATAATACTGACAAAAACCTGCAAATGAAAATTATTTTGTTGTTAATATTTATATGTAAAAAATACTTCTCTCTCTCTCTCTCTCTCTCTCAATATTCTATTCACAATTTATCAAAATTTATCTTATTTTACTATTTCTCTAATATTTTTTCTATTATTTTATTGTAACATTTTAACACATCTTTGACTTAAAAAAATTGTTTCATACCCTCTCCCGTTTCTCTGCGTTTTCATTTTAGTGGAGACGTTATTCTCTTTTCTTCTATTACTTATTTTATCTTCCTATAATGTAAAATACATATTTTGACGATTGTAACTACTTATATAAAAGGTATAAAATGATAATGCGAAAATATAAATTATATATTTTTACCTCCACTAATTCACCCACAAGCAACGTCTTCAACATACGTCTTGCATCTAAAGAATGTCCAATTTCCTCGAATCCACGTGTTGCATTTTGTCCTGCATACTCTTCCAATAACTCTTTTCCGCCAGGATGCTGAAATCAATTTTTAAATTTTGATTAAGAATTACTCCTAACGTGTAAAAAAATATTTTCAATTTTAATGCTACAAGTTTCTCATTTTCCGTAAATACCATATTGCAAAAAAATTATTCAAAGATTTCTTCTCATTTTCTCTACCTTATAATTTATAATTAAATAAATGTAATTACGATTTACTTCATTTTTCATTTATTTTGAACATATTTTACAATCTTTTGTAATTCTTTTTATATCTTTGCTCGCTTACCTTATGTTTATAATCGGTCGTGTCATATACCATATCATCAATGACGATCCAGAGGCTCCCTTCGTTTTTCCCATCGTGTTTCGCCACTTCTTTCAACGAATATCTTGGTAATTCGCTCATTTTTTATAATAAATAAAGATTAAGAAATAGGTTTCAAAATTTTCTTGTCTAATGAATTTAATTAAACAATTTCAGAGAGATCCATCCTCTTCTCAACTCGGCTGTTGAATGAAGGAATATCAGTTAGCGCGATTGATCTGTAATGAAACAAGGAAAAAGTACACAGACGTGATCAACTTCGCATATGCGATAAACCAAGATAACACACGTCACGTCTGAGAGATTGGGAATTTTAAGAGGAAAACTATTATGTTTTCGGTTTTATCTATGTTGTGTGCTCGGAAATTCGATTAACTAATCTGACTCTTTCGATGATTTTGTAACAGTTTCTTTTTTCTTCAACTGGTGACTTCCTGTACTATTTTTTATACGCCTTTAATATTTCGTTCTTCTTCTCATTACGATTAATAAATTAACCAAAATTTTAATTAATAATACAGTGAAAATTTCTTTAATCAAAGAAAGGTAAAACGATATTCCGAATACTTCGATAAAAAATGTATAATTCATAAATTTAATGTACGTTTATAAATAATAATACAGTGCAAGATTTCGAAAATTAAAAAAAATTGTTAAGAAATGAAAAAGATGCAAATTATGATACTCTGATACAGCGATGATTTTATATTAAGTAGTGATAAAATAAGATTACATCTGAATTTTGTTATTGAAACAGCAAATATATATATATATATAATCGACGAATATACTCAATGTAACAGATAACAGAGGAATGCTACTGGTGACTAAAATTAGTCAAATTTTATACAATCTATTCTTAAGTAATAGTTCTTGTTGATAATTTACTGTTATATAACTACTATTGATATGGGATAATTATTCTGAAGAATCATTATGAAGAGGTCATTATGAGGTCATTATTTACGTCATACATATATGTATGTATGTATCTTTACAGTAGGAAATACGACACGAGAAACAGTGAAATATTTGCATTAAAAACTTGATAAAAGATTAGTTACTTCGTTTATAAATGTTTGGTTCTTCGAAAAAGTTAAATATTTGAGAAATAACATATTAATGATATCTTTTTCGTTGTAGGTTTATTCTTAAGGTAAATCAATATTTTAGAATTTCGAGTGATTCTTGAGAATTTAAAATATTCTATTTATCATAATTATATCGTAAAAATATACAAGAGTAGAAGATGTAAATAGAATTGTTTATTTATTATTGTTAAGGTATGGAGAGAATTTGAAGAGGTATTACAAAGAACTTTATTTGAATATTCACATAACTTTGCTCGCCACATGAGTTACTCGCCGGAGGCCTAAGGCACGAGATTTCACACTGCGCATTGCTCTCTTTTCTCAACGGAGGCCTAGACCACCATACGACGCTTACGCACATACTAGGGAGAGGATACATATTTGTTTGTGTTTTCGCTCTAGGTTCCCCCACTCTCACTACAATACAAATGTACTATATATTCAACAATTACAATTAAATTGTATTTTATAATGATAATTCAATTATTATTTAATAATTATGATTTATTAGTAATAATTATTTAAATAATAATAATTTTATTTAGATATTCTACTCCTGTATCAGGTAACTTTTTATGGTAATTGATATTTGTAAATGAGCTACAATTTGCAAATATTCCTTTAAAAAATCGGCTGATTTTCAAAGATGAATTTACCTCTGCTAATTAATGAGATTTTTTATTCAAAGAAAAATTCGATGTAAAAAAGTTGCAATAATATTTGATCAAGAAACTTTTTGAATCCTACTATTTTAAAAGTAATGTTCCTAGAAATTTGTAAACTGAGTGCAAACTAAAAGATTGTGATAACGAATGTTATTAATATCCTTATTCAATAATCTTGACCATTCTTACCGACTAAATTCCGAAAGAAAGAAATACTATTAATTTACAATATCATTAAATGATATACATATGTAAATTTCCAAGCCAAGATAATTGTGTTTATAATATAATACATTAAATAATTTTTGGATATAAATAATCAGTAAGAAATAAAAAAGATTTTTTATTTAAATAATCTTCAGATAACTAACATAAATATTGGTTTAAAAATATCGAAGAAGATGAAATTACGAATATATATCATACTACAGCACAATTAAATAATAAAAATAAAAAAGTTCTAAAAACTAAAAATGATAGTAGTAAGATAAGATAACACTAGTTAGAGATTAAATAGATCAAGTATTAATTAATCATGTAAGACTGCCCTAATTGCTAACCTGCACCATATTACTTTTTTTTTTTTGGTTTTATCATTAATTTCTGTTAACGTACCCAGGGACGAACTGGAACTTAAATTTTTACTGGGAGATTATCGATACGAGTGGTCCTGCACTTTTAGTTCATTAATTAAATTTTATGTACAACGATTACCAATCCCTACCGATTCACCTAAAGTTTTCCAAGCTCTCCAATGGGCATTTCGGCCCTGATGTCTAGCATACATGTTTTCTCATTGTTTACAACAATTAGAAAGAATTTACTGCTATAACTTTATCCACATTGTTCTTGGTACAAATATTAAATTCTACGTAGAACGGCCTCAAATTTCTACCAGCCCACCGAGAATTTTCCCTAACTCCCGAAACTTTGCTTCTGATAGTGCCATATAATTTATTCTTTAAAAATTAATTTTTTCATATTTTTCCACTGAAAATATCAAGATCATCTTAACTCAAAAAATTTAATTGGTTCCAAACCTTATTAAAATTTCTTTAATAAAACTCTATCTTTTCCTATGTTTAAGATAATATGCATACATACATTTTATATGATTTATGTATTAATCTCTAACATTGTTGCATTGATTATGCTACTACTGCTACTACTGCTACTACTGCACTGAATCGATAATGTCACATGCGATACAAAAATGGTATGGAGGATCAGGTATCCTCTAAAACGTGAGACACAAGAAAGCATTGGATGTCACGATGTCATCACAGATGTCACGTCTATTCCGTACCTCATTGATGATCGTATACGAATATGAATATATTCTATAATAACAACTATCAGAGGATTTATTTATCCCCTCTATAAATTATAACGTCGTATGAAGTATAATTTGGAATAAATTACAACCATAAACAAGACATAAAATTTATATCTTGTCTGTTATTCCAGTCACACCACTTATCTTTTATTTATATAAATATATCAAAGTTATGTGCAGCCTTTGTGTCTATATACATATATTTTATCCGCATGATGATTGCATGATAAAATGTGTAGATTGTAATATTGGGTTAATTATAGGAGGAATTGTAAAAGGAAAGATCGGAATGTGAACAAGCATACTAGAAAAAGAGAAGAAAAAGAATAAAAAGATGGAAAGCTATAAACTAAAAAGAATATGAAAAACAAAAGTACTATTTCAGGAAAATTAATAAATACATATTTCAGATAAAGTATTACTAACAACGTTTTTAAAATATATGTTTAAAATGAACGATTTACACAACTTTCATTGCATATAAAATATTAGGAAACGGCGTAAAAACAAACAATACTTTCTGGCTTTTGATCGCATACTATATAAAATGCATAATTTTCATGTATGTGTATATATGGATATATATATATATATATATTAGTATATTATTTGGTTATTTAGATACAAATGATTAGAAAAATTCATATAAAAAGATTCATGCCAAAGTTCGTACGCAAAGCATACATATATGTAAATGTTCGTCATATCATAAATATTTATTATATTCATTTAATCAAATGTTTTGATTTCATACAATTTGTTTATTATATAACTAGTGAATGTTGCATTTTACAACAATTATTCCGCTTTTTTTTATCTATAATTTTTCAACTTAACTATTTCGAAACACATTCTACAAATAAAATCGCGGTCCTATACACGACGTGTATATGATCATAGCCATGTACAATGCTATGTATGTATACAACTGTGAGTAAAACTTTACAACATAACCTAACCTTACTCGAATTTAATACACCTAACCTGTTTAATGTAAGATACTTTTCACGTGTACCACAATGTGGCGCTGTAATACGCTCTATTTAACATATTTGACTACTATTCAGTATCATTTCAAATAAAGTAATTAAAATGCGCTAAAAAAATTACAACTTTACATAAAAGGATACCTCTAACCACAAAAATACGTCCGAATTGACATCAAAAACTGCTTAGAACAATGATAAAATTATATTAGGAATGGCGCCAAGGTGTCGCCATTTTCATAAAACTTTACCAAGACGGTAAATCGAGAAGGCTGAGGGGAGGAACAATTCCTCAAAGTGAGTGTGTGCGCTCGAAAATTGTTGGAAAAATTGCTAAAAAGCAAGAATAATGTACTGGTCGTAAGTATAACTTTCTTCAATATTATTTACAATCGACTTGAATCGCTTTTGGGCACAAAACACGGGGCCTATGGCATGGGACTTCCGTTTAATGAACAGGAACAGGAAGTTCCTCACAATCTGAAATGGCAAAATAAAAACATCCTGTACTGAAGAAAATTTTGAAAAATATACATGCTACGTTTCCGAACAAGTAGGCAAAAATAAATAAATCGTGTTAATTTTATCGAATTGATCTTCAAATTTTAATTTGTCGACCTACTTTCGATCCCGGCACTTCAAGGTCGAACAACACTGACGAATTACTGAGTGAAAAATGGAATGGTCACAACTAGCCCTTTTTATATTAAAACAAGTCCCAATGATATCAATTGTTATGGATCGTTTGATTTTAGCGTGCATCAGAAAGAAGGGGATTGAGTTAAATATACAAAAATGCAAGCTGAAAGTATTTGCACTAATGATATTGAGGGTCTGGACTCAGACACCCTTATTCCTGTACGTATAATTTCATATAAATCAGTTTCATATAATCATTCTTTAGGCATATTGTTTCATCTGTAGATACTTCATAGGTTGAAATTCTTTCCTGTGATGTATCTCATCGAACACGTTCTCAAGATGCCTTATCAATAGTGGAATTAGGAAAGCAGTTACTTTTTAGTGCAAAATATGGGGATACTGACAGTGTCCGTGACCTAATGTGCAGAGGTGCACCATTCACTACGGATTGGGTATATATTTTCATAATAAACTTTTACAATTATGTAGTAATTCATAATGAAATAATATTTTTTGACAGTTGGGTACAAGTGCATTACATTTTGCTGCACAAAATAATCATACAGAAACTGCTGAGGTTTTACTTAGAGCAGGAATTTCTAGAGATGCAAGAACAAAAGTGGATAGAACACCTTTACATATGGCTGCATATGAAGGCCATCATCAGATGACACAGTTACTTCTTAATTATGGTGCAGATGTCGATAGCAGAGATATGGTAATTAACATAAAATTGTAAAAATAAACTTCGTGTATCATATATTTAATGAAAAAAACATTTGCAGTTAAAAATGACACCTTTGCATTGGGCAGTAGAAAGGGAACATGTAGAAGTAATGCATGTTTTATTAGAACATGGAGCAGATGCAAATGCAACTAGTAAATTTGACAAAACACCAATTAGTCTCGCATTAGAACATGATAGGCTAGACTTAGTAGACATATTGCAACAAGAAAGAGAAATTGTAGGTATTCGAGCACATCAACAGAATCAAGCAAATTCGGCAGAACTTGAAGTAGCAACTCATAATTTAATACAGTTAGAATCTGAAAGAGAGGAAGAACAACATAAATTTGAACTTCCACAGCATGACTCACAACAAAAAAAAAAGATTACACAAGGTATATCACTTGATATTTTAATCAGTAAGATTTTGAATGTCAAACTTGATTAATAGTACTACTACTTTTTATTAAATATATAGTGCAAATGGGAAAAAAGCCACGAATGATCTTTCAACAAATTCATGTTGGACCAAATGTTGATGTTGATCGAGAAAAAGAAATTGAAGGTGTGGGTGAAATTACTGATACAAATAATATTAATAATAGCAAGAAACGTAAAGATATTACAACTATTGGGGGAATCAATAAAAAATTTAGGTTATTAGAAGCACATGGAATCACAATGATACCTGTAGATAATGACTCATCTATTGTTGAAAATGCAATGGAAAGTGGAAGAACAGTTGTTTTAACTGGTACAAAATACTTTAATGAGATGTACATTTTGCTATACATATTTATATTTATCGACATTGATAATTTATTCTTACAGAAGCAGGTAAACTTGCTCTAAACTTAACAAGAAATTCTTCAATAGGAATGAAACGACTTCATGTAGCTGGAAAGAAAGGGAGTCCTAGGAAAGTGATAGCAATTAGAGCAGATCAAATTTTAAGTCATAATACACCTACACTCACATCCAGAGGACCCAATATATTGAAAAGATCTTCTGTGGATAATAAAGCTGGAAAATTGTTCATTTCTTCAATTTCTAATACTACGCCTGTATCAACACTTACACAATCTAAAAACTTAATATCTCCATCAGAGGTATGAAATCAGATATTAAATGAGAACAATCAAATTAACGCATGTTTATAACTTTTATTATATTCATATTTAATGATTTTAACAGAGTAAAATCATTAATTCGCCCTCAAAAATGACGGAACCAATAATTTTACAATTAGACGATGATATAGAAGAAATTATCGAAGATGATCCAACACATGATAATGAACCAGTTATGGATATTGCGCTACTGAATAGACAATTAGCAGAAGCACGAAGACAAGCAGCTGAGTATCGTAAACGGCTTCAAAAAAAAGAAGAAGAAGCTGAAATATATAAACAGCAACTTAAAACTATTACAGCACAAAGGGCATCCAAGTGATTTTGTATAAGTAAATATTTTATCTTATGTTTCATTTCTTGAGCCCTCCTTTATATATAAAAAATATCTTCCCTGGCTTTTCAGCTTTGTACAAGATTTCATTTGAAAATTATACTCTAATATTTTAATATATTTTCTCATTGTCTTATCTCAAAGCATTATAGTAGTATTTATACGAGCTTCTCGTTACTAACTACTTACTTTCGTATAGATTATTTTACGAGTTTACAAGATTCTTTAAATCGGTATTATTAATACTCTTGATTTATATCAGAAAACTGAGTTGGTCGTATTACAGGGCATAATCCTATATTATTTAATATATGCATGCTCTTTAAAAGCTGCATATTATATGTGTGCGTGCGGGCGTGTGTGTGCATGCGCACGCACGTGTGTATGTGAATGCGTGATTAAGTCTGATTTATACAGTACACAAATGTTTTTTAAAAATAAATGTAAATATATACAAAGCATCAATTTGCTTTCCACATAATATCTTGCAATTGCTTATAATCTCTTTCATAATATAATATTACTACCTCCAAAATATTTTTTTACATTAAATTATACATTCATCACACTAATAAAATAAACACATTATTTATTGTTTTAGCTACATTTATTACAAATTACTATCAGTAAACAGTATTTTCTTCATTCTCGAGATTATATCATTTTCCCACTAAACACGCGTTTCTAGGCAATTTTAAGAAAATAGCATAAAAATAAATAATGCTACAATAAAATACGTTTTTAAATTATACATGATCTATTTTATATATAGTGAATTTTTATATATATTTTAAGCTCACATAATAATTATGGAACTATTCTATAATGTCGTTAAATAATTATAACTATATAAAAAATAAAACAAATAGAAGATTTCTATCAAAATAAAAAGTTTTATGAACAAAATTTGAAATAATAAATATTACCTATCTCTTTATATTTTCTAAAACAAAAATGCTATAAATGTTTAGCAGACATCGTATATATCACTTACATATATATATATAAATCAGAGGAACATAATGATTCAAAATTGTAATACATTGTATTGATTAATTATAATTAATTTTCAATCAGTAAAAACGATATTTTTTATGGACAGTTTATCGAAAGCATAAAATGTGGAAAGCAAATATAAATATAAAATAGAGTTTGATTAACAAATGTATTTACATATTATTTCGATAACTACTGTTATCGTTCTGTATATTTTCGTACAAATAAGATTTCATTTCAAGTATTTTATCAGTAATTTCCAATTAAAACATAATTCAAAATTATGAATGGTTACTTTGTTTATTTAACAGTCTATATGGTGCTATGTATTCGAGTGAAATCCTAAATAATTGAAACTTCTAGCTTAAGAACGACAAATAGAAAAATGTACAGCAGACAAAAAGAAAGTAGTCCACTCAGGTACAAATGACGAAATGTAGAATGTATCAAAAAGAATTAACAAGTGTCAAATATTATTGAATCCAACAAATTACATAATATTATGATTTTTTAATATATGTTGTAAATATGAACGTTTATATAATACAATAATGATAATAGAAGTTGTTGATGCAAAGTTGTAAACTTTCACTCGAAAATAAACATTTTATATTTCACGAATTATTCATATTGTTATGCTATTCAATACCGAATAGATATAGTAAAAATAGTTTTATAAAACGTGATTCAATTTTTTTAACGATTCAATAAACATGGTTTATAAACATAGACATATATATAATATATACCGAATAATTATTCAAGATATATTATACCATGCTTGTACGAATTTGATACAATTAAATTATATAAAATACAAAATGCACGTGACAACTTTGCAAAATTGTTAATCGAAGTTTTATATTTTCACAAAATAAGCATATAATCGATAATCTTGTGAAAATGTCTCCCGCGCTATCGATTTGAAAGTACTCGTGGCAGCACCGTCTACCACAAAGTTTCATATTTTAAAAACTTTGTTTATCGATCTGTTCAATGGATTTCCGTTTCACCTCCTGTTGAAAGGAACGAAACTATTGTTCGGAAATATTCTTTCATCTACAATTGGAAAAATATAATTTAAAAATAGTTGTTACGACTAAAAGGAAATTTTTACCATTTACTTGTAACATAATGGTGTCGACAAGGAGTCTTGTCTCTACGCTGCATATAGGTATACATCGCTCGTGTTTCTGACTCTCGCGATCGATCGCAGCAGTCGCACAATCTCAGCCTGCTATGAAACGTCGGCGTGTTTACTGTGTTTGATGTATAGCACCATAGAGTATAAGGCCATGTAAAAATTACAATAAACGGTGTGGCAGAATCTAAATGGAGTAGAGTACACATGTCGTGTGCAATTCGTTAAGAATCGGATTTGTTTTGATAATTCGTTAAATCCGCGAGTGTCCACAAGAGGAACGTAATAGGTAGAAAACAATAATTCTATTTCCTCTGGTTAGTCCTGATTAATCGAATCGTTACTCCCGCTGTTCGAAATTATACGAAACTACGCAGAACTACGTCATTGAGCGACAGCGTCGGTCGGGGAAACCTTGAAATGTGCGTTTGACGTTCTACTGTAAACTTTTCGCGCTCTTTCAATATAATCGAATTTCAATGGTACCACCGAACAAATGGACTGTATAAATAGATAACTTATGCTTATTGGAACGGTAATCCGATACTAGATGACACGACAAGTAAATCTAATAAAGATAGAATATAAAAAAGTATGGATAAAGGATATAATTTCGTAGATATGGCTTAAAGCTTAGCAGGTACTCGAGTACCGCGCCATACGCAGGTTGAGAACCCTCCAAATGTTTCGTAGCCCGGACCTGAAGGCGATGTCCAGTGCGCCGTGGTGCAAGGAAGGGGGCTGTTTTCATTGTCATTGTGGTGGTTATTATTTCTGCGCTGCTAATATACCCTGTGATTCGACAGTAACAATTCTCGCTGATAGAACAGCGAGGTACGAATAACGTTCGTCCAGGAAAGGCGATACCCCCACGATTACGTGCATCGTTATTATTGCGCCCGAAGGTGCGCGCGCGCGCGCGCGCGTGCACACATTACACATCTTGTATATACTCGGGAGACGCAACGATCTTCTTACTTGTATGTATGAGTGTGTTTGTGGTAAGCATCGTGATATGTGGAAAAGTGTAAAGTGAACGAAGAAGAGAAGGCGCGTGAGAAAGTATTCGTTTTCTTGAATGTCTGAACGATACGAAAATAGAGTGGGAGTTTAAGACAACAATACAAGTACGTGCGCGTGTGTTTTTTCTCGCTTCTGTCCTTTACGTTTTCATTTGTCTCTGTTGGACGCGCGTGTTCGTTTGTGGTTTTGATGCGGGTGTGAGTAGAGCAGGTAGAGAACAATCAAGGTAACGAAAGCAACGAAGCGGGAAGCGGTGTTCGAACGTTCTAAAACATTGATTTTCTGTCGTTTTTCTTTTTTTTAACTACGTTAACAGGTTTTTTTTATAAACGTGCTGTGAAACAGCAGTGACGATCGAAAGTAATTTGACGAAAATGCGATACGAGTTGTTAGGTCGCCTAGCGTAGTATATCGCCTAGCGGCGACGGGCCCAGAGAGAAGCGGCGGAAAAATGGCGTCCGATAACGAAGCCTCTTGCGCGAGTGACCCAAATTTCGCGGTGATTTGTTCGTTTCTCGAGTGCTTCGGCAAGTCCTGTGGTATCATTTATCCTGATATTGCGCGCCTTCAAGAGATGCTTGAAAACACACAGGAGGGTGAGTAACACCTGCATGCATACGTGTATGTGCAGAAAAGAGAGAGAGAATGATTGACCCGCCCCCGCGGGGCCAAAAGTCTCGCGTGTGCTATTAGTTATCTTTCGCGATTTCGCGTTTTCTGCTCAAATTTTATGCTATTCCGTATTTTTTTATAATTCCAATATTACTTTCAAATAATTATTTTATACTGAACAACCACGAGCATTAAATTTATAGTTGTTTTCATCCCCTTTTTTTCATCGGAATTCTACACATCATTCTTAAAGATCTTTGTCTTCTTATTTGTTTACTTTGTGTAGCAACAATTAACAATAAGAGAATTTACTAATTAATTAGTAATATGTGATTGATAATTATTTGTATCAAATTCATCATTTCATTTAAATAATGCTATTATTGACAGTTTAGTTCAATTTACTATCTACTGTTGTTATTTTCTCATGTGCTGCCACCTCCCTTGTTGTCAACCTCAGTTACACGTGATTACGAGTTATGAATCGTGTGTCAAATTAATGATTTGAAAATACACATTTTAATGACTCTAATACTATATGATAAAAATGATTTATGAATTACTGTTAGCCTCTTATTGACTATGCATTTGTAAATAAAAATTTTAGGTTACTACATACAATTTTGTAATTTTATAATAATATATCTCTAATGAAAATATTTCAAAGATATTTCTTAATTTTATTTGTGCTAAAATATAAATATTTAATACTTTCTATACATGCTTTTATTTCTATTTACAATCAGTCGTTTTTTTTTTAGTACCACAACAGTTGATAGATCTCCACATCAAATTATTAAGAAAAACACGTAAAACAGTATCACCAGAAAAATGGGAACGTGCATTGGTTAAATTCTGTCATACATATTCTAATCAAGATGGATGGGAACTTGAACGTTTTGGTTACAAAAAAGCCCGTATTGCTGTTAAACTACGACTACTTAAAGTATAAATATAATTATTCTATTATATATTGTAAAATGTCAGATAAAGAATGCTTATGTTCATGTTTCCAATTTTATATTTGTATGATCATATATGCTAATTTTCTTTACATAAGTTTTTTCATTGCAGGTTCTTTTAGAAACACAGTTTGACCTAAATCAAAAGTTTAAAAATGAAGTAAATAAATTAGCAGCTAAGGAATTACGGGTAGAACCTTTAGGAAGAGATAAATCTGGTTTAGCTTATTGGTGTCAACTTGATGAAGAGTGCAATATAAGGGTTTATAAAGAAGATATAGATGAAGAAAATTGGGAACTTGTAGCTAAGTATGTGTTCAATATAAATGTGAATTTCTTTTTATTTACATTTTAAATTCTTATTTTAAAGTCTTTAAATATATTGTTAGGGATCGAGAAGGAGTAGTTAATCTTATAAATACCTTATCAAATGGAGAAATTGGAGCTATTCCAATTAATGAAGATAGTAATAGTTTAGAGATTTCTGAGAAACCTATTATTGATACGGGACAAATAACTACATCACCAAGTTTGGAGGATGAAGTTGTACAGGAAAATGGCATTCACATGGAAGGATCTGATGAAAAAGAATTAGATAAGAGTGGAGGTGAAGATTTTGAGGATGAAAGAGAACAAGATGACATTAATGAGGTTGGTAATGCTGAGGAAGACATGGATGGTGAAGATGAATTGACAAATGATGAAAGTTCTAAACAAAATACAGAGGAAGATGATTCTCAGCAGACAATACAAAATGAGATGGTAGAATCAAATCCTGTTGAAACACCCCCTTTATTATCATCATGCCCCCTTAAAATATTAAATGCTAAGGTTGATACATTATCAGAAAAAGAAACAGTTTCATCACAAGAGAAAGAAATAAGCACTATTCAAAAAACGATGGTTACTACTATTGTATCTAATGATACTAAACCTGTAGAAACATACAAATCTGAAGAGCATACAATAATGAGTAATTCAAAAATTGATTCTGAAGAATCAGTGCCTCTTAAATCAATTGAAACACCTGTTATTACATCTCCTCTTAAGTTAGTAAATGTTTCCGAAATGAAACAAATACACGAAGAAAAAGTAATTACTGGAATAACACATACATTGAATATAACAAAGAAATATGAAGATTCAGCAGATCAAGTTATGAAATCACTAGACAAGTTATCTAATAAAAATAGTTTTCTTTTTACTTCTGCTGACATGCCAACAACTCATAATAAATTGTCTGTGAAGCCAATAGATCAACTGGCTGCGAACCTTGTGAGGATGCAATCTGAAAAACTTGAAAAGCCAAGTGGAGCAAAATCATTAGAGAAAATTGCTGAAAACCTAGCACGATCGGGAAGTATTGTGGGAAATATAATAAATGGAGATGATGATAGAATACCACAAGATTTTTGTGCAAGAAGTCAGATAGATAAAGTGAATTCGCTTAGAGAACATAGAGGTATGGATTTGTCGACATCACCAAGAGGATGGGAGAACACGAACGAGCAAAACAGGCCAATGGATTTCTCTGGAATCGATTTATCTAGTCGAAAATTTAACAAAACTATCGATTTACCTTCTGCCGGATATAGGGCGCAAGATTTTCAACATAGAGAAATGGACCTCAGTACGAAGAAGATAAACAAACCGGAAGTTACAAATTTACCGTATGATGCTCGGGCTGTGATGATGCGTAATCATAGCATGGTAGCAGATTTAAGTAAACGACAAATGTCATTTCCTGGTTACGATATGTCTCCTGCTTCATATCATAATGCTTCGAGAATATCTAATAAAGAAGATCACAGATTACCAAATTATACCATACTTCCAGATCCGAGTAAAATTACGGCTCTAAGAATGAATCCTACACCGGTAAAACGTCCATTGGAAGGAGATGATATGCAACAAGACATATTAAAGAGAATAAGAGCAGATGTAATACCAATTAGAAGTTCCATAGATAAGAGATCAATAATGAGTAGTAATTGGAGAGATGAAGTTGGTGAATCCATTGAGGAACCAATGATAATGATTCAAGGTGAAGGATCTGGTAGTGATTGTGATGCAGTTAATCCTGCTCTTGGAGAAGCTGTAGAAGAGCCCATAATTTTTTTTTATGGGGAAGGATCTGGCGAAGAGTGTCAGACAGGTAATCCTGGTGAGGATGCATCAACTGACAATAAAGAAAGCAACGAATCAAAAAACGAAGCTGATTCTGCTACTTCTTCTCTATTGCCGAGTAAAAATTTAGGCGAAGATAGCCTTATACACGAAGTGTCTACTGGATCTCTAATAACAAGTAAAAATGCCATAAAATTAAACAGAAATTATCCGCAATCGAGTATTAATGTAAGAAGTAATCGGCAAACTGTAGGTTCAACACAAGAAAAGTCCAAGTTCAAACCATCATTGGGCATTCAAATAATACCAAAAAATTCGAATAGTTCTGTAAAAAGGATATCGAGATGGGATGTTGGAAAACCAGAAGAAAAACCAGAATGTGACAGTAGTATCATATCAAATGAAGAAGACATATCACAGAAAAGAAATGAAATTGAATGTGAAAATTCTTCTAATAAAAATCAAGATGTTAAGATAGATGGAAATTCTGTAAGTAATGAAAATTCAACTTCACAAAAAAGAAATGTAGAAGCCGAAAATTCACAGAACACAGAAGGAAATTCCTTGAGGCAAAAACTAAGTCCTGTTTCTCAAGATTCTATGCAGTGTGATTCGTCTATTTCCTTATGTCAAGCAGATACGTCAGAAACGCTTGAATTTTATCCAGAAATTACACCCACAACTCAGTCAGTAAGTAATAAAGATGCTGCTGAGAATGTTTGTGATTCCGACAGTATAACTTCACACGAGACGAATACTGCAGAAAAAGTAGATAATGAATGCAAACCAGCATCTGCATCACCACCAAGATTTTTTTTTGGTCCTAATTGTATTTCATACACTTCCAGAGCAGAAGTATTTGAGTCACCATCTGATCATACAGTTTCAACAACCATAGAATCTAAATCTGATACACTGCAATATGAATGTGTTTCTTCCTCCAAACCAGCGGAAGATATAATTACTTCTTATACGTCAGACGATTTTGGCGTAACTCAAATGAATAATAACTCGTTAAAAATAAATTCGTATGCACCTACAAGTAATAGTCCACTTCGTGAAGATGATAATAAGAATAAAATAGAAAAGGTTGGAGAATCAACTAATATATGGGAAGAAACAGTTCCTTTGAAATATTCTATAGATGGAGGACGTTGTGCAATACAAAAGACAGAAATAGATTTGTCTAGTTCTGAATCAAAAGAAGAAAATTTTAAATCTATTGTACAGGATTCTATTACTAGCAGTGAAAATACAAAAAACGAGTATACAAAATCTGAAGAAACAGAAATATCAGGCATAATTTCACAACCTCACAGTACGAATGATACAAATATGCAAGATGCAAATATAAAGCTTGAGAACGCAATTGTAACACCATCTACAGTACAGTTCGACTCAGATATTGAATCTATGCAATTGGAGATATCAACAGCAGAAAATAATGCATTAGAAGAACAAGCAAGAAGTCAGAATAAAATATCAGATTTACAAAATGACACTGATGAAACTGTAAAAACTCCAATTCTTTGTTCTAAAGGTGAAGCTGATTGCAAATCATCTGATATATCAACACTTAAAAAAAGTGAGTTAGAAACAGATACAACATTTGTTAATAATTCATGTTCATCTTTTGCTCAAAATTCAGAATTAGGTTGTACAAGTAAGGAAGAATTTTCCACTTATCAAGAAGTAGATAGTTTAGCAGAAAAAGAAATGGAACATGTATCTGAGAAAGAATTTGACTTATCTGTTGAAAGTTCTAAACAAAATGATAAAAATGATAATATCCCAGAATTTCATAATCAAGAAAAGCAATTAATAAACCCTGATAATGAGAACATGAAAATTTTGACTGATTCTGACGTACATTTGGCACATAATTGCATTAAAAATAGTAAAAAGATAGAAATTTCAGAACAAAACGAAATTTCAGTTAATTCATTTATCAAAAATTCTGTGCCTGTTAATACCAAATTAGATTTAACAGACAATTTTACTGTTACTAGTTCGGAATTAATTGAACAATGTAACAAAGATTCGCTAGTTCCTACAATAAGTAGCTCAGATGGTAGTTGCACTCACAAGACTTCGATTCACGAAAGCGCTAAAGTGCATTCAGACTCCGAGAAATTTTCCTTTAAAGATGAATGTTCTATTTACAATGTATTAGCAGAGACAGTACCTGACACAAATAATTTTAAACCATCTAAATCTGATACAGTTGAAGCTGAAGGAGAAATGATTGTATCTAATATAGTTGACATTGAAACATTAGAAAATCGAAGTTCCTGTGTTGATCAAGATTCAAATAAAGATATGACTATTAATGATAAATTGTCAAAGTCTGATAATGAACTTTTTAAACTAAATGAAGAAAAAGAATGTTTTGATGACAACTTATCATATGGAGATACACGTAGTATTTCGTTGGAACTATGTTCATCTTCTGATGAAACAAATAAATTTGGTACTGTTGTTGAAAGGGAAAAAATAGAAGACGTCAATGATATAGACATTCAGCAAAAATCTGATAGCATGATAGAGCCTATAATTTCAGAAGATGAAAAGATGATTGAACAGGATGAAAAAAGTAATATGAATCAATGTGATTATATTATAAAACATATTGAAGACAGTAGTGTAAAAAATGAAGAGTTAAATTCTACAAATAATACTGTAGAAAATGCAAATAATACTCAGCAAGAATATATTACTGAAAAATCAAAGACAGACGAACCAAAATTGAATCAAATAGACATAAATCCTGTGAATTTGCAAGAACCAGACAAAATGAAACAGTCTTTAGTCGCAAATTATGAGAGCAGTGATTCCAATGATGACAGTAATAATGCTTTTGAGAGTCCTCAAAGAGAAACAATTGAAAATAAAAATAACTTGTTTACAGATTTAGAAAAAGAAACAATGATTAGTAATGAACAAAAAATAAAACAAACAGTTCAAAAATTAATTACAAAGGATGAAGAATTGTCTGAAGAATTACAGAATGCAGTTACTAATAAAAAAGGAAGAGAATTAGTATCAGAAAATACTTTAAAAAAAATGGAAAACGAAGAAGCTGAATATAAAGAGATGAAGATAACTAACAAAGAAATAATTGAAGAAGAATATAACTGCATTGTTAGTCAATTTCATTTAAATGAAAAATTAATTATAAATGAGAAAAAAGATATTAATATTTCAGAAAGTAATAGTGCAGAATTAATAAAAGCGGAGGTTTCACCAATCGTTTCTGAAACTGAGCTAGTGAATAAAGAAAATATAAATTCAGCATTAACTAAAACAAACAATGTAATAGGCGAAATAAGTGAAAATGATGGTTTAGTTCAAGTTTCAGACAAAATCATGAATACGATTTCTGAAGGAAGAAATGATTCTGAAACAATAAATTCTATAAACATAATTAAAACTCAAAAACAAACAAATGAAGACACTGAATTTAATGATGTTGAGAAAGAAATATCATGTGAGGGCTTGAAAGAGCAATGTGTAAAACCTATGGAAGAAAAATTAATAACGAGTTTTGATAATGATATGAAATTTATTAAAAATAAAGAAGTTGAACATGTTACAGAAGAATTTTCAATCATAGAATCATATAATAAATTGACAGAATTTTCAGGATTTAGTAATAAAGACAATAAATTTGCTACACATTTACATGATGAAGGAGATTTCAATAAAGATATGTCTGAAAATAATATAACCATTCATTCTGTACAAAATATTTTACCACTTGATAAATTTGACAATATATCCTCAGGTATAGATAAATCAGAAATATATGAAAATAATATTTCAACTATACCAGAAGATTTTAAATCTACGGATAACCTACAATTTGTAAATTTTATATCTGAAAAATCAGAGAATTTGAGTGTTACAGATAACCATGAGAAGCATAACGAATCATTTCATGTTATAAATAGAAGTACAGAATCCCTTCCTGAAAATACTGTCTCTAGTTTAAATGATAAATCAGCAGTTTTTAATACCCAAGAAACTACATCAGAATCAGCGACAATCATAAACGATGTTAAGAAGGCAACTAGTAAGAGATTGAGCGATGTTTCTGATATTCAAGATGTTCCTCCATTAAAATCTAAATCTCCATATATAGAATCCAATGAACAAATATTAGAAGACTTAACAAATTCTAAAGTACAATTGGGTCAAAATTTGGATAATTTTAAACAAGTAGAAATTGATGAAAATAAAATAAGTGGGGATATAGTATCTAATAGTACCACAAAACATTTAACAAAACATGAATACAGCACAATATCTAATACAGCGGACATCGTGTTGAACAAAGTTGCGCAGGAACATAACGACGAAAATGACGAGAAAAAAGGGAGCTCAGAAATTCAAAGTATCGAAGTGAAAACAGTCTCTGTATCATCTGACGATTCAATGGAAGTAGACAATGAAAATTTATTCAGTACAGTTCCCGTGGAAATGGATCCTTTAGCATGTACTGACGATGATACTTTTAAAAAATTAGACGATAATGAGCAGAGTGATATCTCTGCTCCAAAAATAGGCTTACGGGTTAAACACGTATCTGAACTCGTTTATGATGGATGGAAACTGGATTCCACTGAATCACCAAGAGTATCTCGTAAGCGACGTAATAGTTCCCATGAATCAAATTCTGAAGATATAATTGCAAAACAAAATGATGAAGAAATAATAGGAGGCAAAAGAATAAAATTACATGCGAAACGAATACCTGATAAGCAATTGCGAAAGTCTGTGGAGGAAAATCGCGTTGTAACAATAAGTTCAGAAGACGAGGCTGCAAAATGTAGTCCTGAAAAGTCAGAAGATCAAGAAGTTAAGGATGTCAGCGATGATCAAAGTACTACTCATTCGGTTGCAATTGGAAGGAAAACAAGAGGACGTCCTAGAGGAAGACGAAGGCGTTATAGAGGAAGTGGACGTTCAACTCGACCAAAACATTCTGAATTTCAGAGTATTCAAACTTCTGAGGTATCATCTGAGATCCATCTTGATGAAACACCAAGCAATAACGATTCTTTAAATATGACACCAATTTCACAGAAAAAACGAAAGAAAAGTAAGTTTTTATTTCCCCTTTTATATGTTTATATATTTCGCAGATAACATACAATTTACTATCTAGAAAAATATTGTTCATAGGAAAAATGGTATTGGGCCTAGAGGTAGGTAGAGATATTGTTCCTGAAACACAAACAGGATTAACTCAAGATGAAACACCTGTAAGGCAGTCTAGAAGAATAGCACAATTAAAAATTAAAGAAGAAGCAGATAGACGAAGGATTGAGGAAGAGACTTCAAATGAAAGAAAAGACAAAAAAGATTCAGTGGAAAGAAAGAAGCGGAAGAAATCAAAGGTATATTTTTTTATTTTGCTTAATTGTACATTTGATATTAACATATTATATAATTATCGTAATTTTAGCCTGAAAGCGAAGAGGAAATCGCAATAAAAGAAATAGAGAAAGAAAAGAAATCTAAAAAGAAACGTAGAAAAAGGAAAAAGAAGAAAATGTCTGCTAAATTTAATGAAGCAAATCCATGGCAGAGTTCTTCAGGTTCTAGTAGTGATGATGAAAATGAGAATGATGAAGAAGAGGATGAAGAAGACGAAATAGAAAGTGAAGGATCTCTGCTTTTTAAAAGCGATCATGAGTTTTCGCCCGAAAGTGATCTTGAAAAAGATCAAGAATCAGAGCCATTAAGAAGAGCAAGAACTGCGCAAAAAGGTATTACATGATTATTTACAAATTTAAAAAAAACACTAAATTGTATTCCGATATATCAACATTGTTTAATTATAGCTCAAAGTGATGTTGAAGAAGCAGATGATGAGTATGCTTGTCAAAAATGTGGTAAGGCAGATCATCCAGAATGGATACTTTTATGTGATTCTTGCGATAAAGGGTGGCACTGTTCTTGCTTGAGACCTGCTCTCATGTTAATACCAGAGGGTGATTGGTTCTGTCCTCCATGTCAGCATGTAAGCTTTTAATCTCAGCATACTTGTTGAATAAGCTATTTACTTAAAAAAAATTGTGTCATAAATTAATATTTTATTTTAGAACTTGCTAGTGATTAAATTAAGAGAAAGCTTAAAAATGTACGATCAATTGACGAAAAGACATGAAAATGAAGTTTTAAGAAAGAAGAGACTAGCATTTGTTGGTATAAGTCTAGATAATGTTCTTCACAAAAATGAATCACAACGTCATCAGAAAGGATCAAAAGCCTCTAGCCAAGAATCTGATAATGGTAATCTTTGGTCTTTTTGCTACTCATTTTTGTTATCTTGAATTAATATCTTGTATCTTTTATAGAATCTTCATCAGCATCATCTTCGACAAGTACAGAAACATCTAGTAGTGAAGAAAGTGAACCTGTATATCAGTTACGTGAAAGACGATCTGCTAACAAATATAAATTTAATGACTATGATGCCATGATCAATGCTGCAATCCAAGACGAAGTAGAAGCAGTTCAGGGAGCTGGAAATCAAGGAAGAGGAAAAGATATTGCAACTATAGTGAATGCGGAAAAAGAAGAAGCGCAAGTAAAAAAAACTATTACTACATATTTTTACTTAATTTTATGTTATGTAAAATTTTTCAATAAAAATTTGCTTCTAGCTGCATTTTAAGAATGAAGTATTAAACACTGAAGAAGCTCCAGAAGGTAAAGATGACGTTGACAAAAAATCAGAAAAAGAGAGCGATGAAGAGTATAAGATGGAATGTGAGGATGGTATTGATGAGGAAGAAGAAGAACAACACAAAGGAGCAGTAAAGAAATTCTTGTCGCGTAAGAAACATCGTAAGCTGAATAGTCTTGATATAAGCAGCGAAGATGATCCTGAAAGTGATGAAGATTTTAAAGGTACGAGTTCTGAAGAGGAAGAAGATTTTGATGACCATATAACATCTTCCGATGAAAGCACTTTTGCTGACGTAAAACGACGTAGTAGAAAAGGAGATTCGAGATCCGTACGACGAAGCACTAGAGCCAGAACTACGCGTTACGAAGACTTTAGTAAGTATACTGAATCAATTCTTTGACTAGTATTAGAATAAATATTATTATATGAGGTAAACAAAAATTTTAATAATAAACCTTTTGTAGTAAATGACGACAGTGAAGAAAGCGATAGACCAAAAAGAAAAAAATCTCGGTCTACATGGGATTCAGATAACGAAGATAGCGATAATTCATGGCGACAGAGGAAAAAAAAGTAAGATACTATTGTTCTATCCTATATTATTATTACTAAATAGTATTAGTATTACTAAATAATATTATTACTAATTTATGATTAGTTCATTCTTTGCTCAATTTTAAAATTGTTTCACTCTTAAATTTTCTTTTAGAAGTAGGAACGTATCGACATCTAGGTATAAAACATTGCCGAAGACGAAAAATAGAAAGAAAAAGAAGAGAAAACGTATAATCGAGTCTGACAACCAAAGCGAAACGGAAGAATCAAATGACGAATCAAAAATCGAAATGTCGTGTGAGATACAACCACAATTAGAAAACAACGAATCTATAATGTCTGATGTATTAGATGTCAAACTTGATAACTTAAATGAAAATAATGAAGACAAACATATTAACCAGATAAAAGATATAAAACTACCAGAAATAAACTCTGAAATATCTGGTATACCTGCAACTCTACCACTTGAAGAAATAACGCAACAAAAAAAGAAGAAGGTAAGATTATAGATATAATTTGTTTGAAATAATTGTATTTCATTATTTTTTTAATATACATGTCCTTCCTCAATTTATCACAGGATAATGTAATAAGAACAAAGAAGACACCAACAATTCGAAGAAAAGTATGTTAAATTTATCTTATTTTACTTACTTTAATATATAATAACAAACTTTTAATTTAAACTTAATTATATTTTCAGATTATATACGGTGGCCTTCCGGATGAAAATAAACCAGAAGAAGAAGAAATATTAAGTAGGCGAACTCGCGGTAAAAAGATTAATTATCAAGAAGAAATGGCATCAGATAGCGAAGAGGTAATACATAATGTTATATAACATAGGAGTTTAGAAATAAAAGAATGTAATATTATAGGAGCTAAAAAAGGCATTAAGAAAAACGGGAGAAAGTGAAGATGAATTTGTTGTAAATGAGGGCGAAGATTTAAATGAAGATGCTGAGAAAGATTCAGATTCAGGTAAATTGAGAAAAAAGCATATTAATGTTAAGAATATAAATGTAGAAATATTATGAATTAACATATAATATCACCTTATAGGTGATATTTATAATCCAAAAAAAGATGGTCATAAATTTAAAACTAAATCGCCAAAAAATAGAAAACCTAGGAAAAGCAAGAGTCCCGGTGGTAAACGGAAAATGTTAAACGATGGAACACCAAAACAAAGAAAAAAGCCTGGTCCGAAACCTGGAAGTAAAAACAAGTCACGTAAACAAAACTTTTTGCTCAGTTCTGTTATCCAAAGAAGAGATGATCAAGATGGCGAGAAAGATATCATGGCGAATGTCATAGATAATCCTATGGGAGATATAGATACGAAACTTGATGATAATCTTTCAGAGAATGTAGGTTTAACCAGTACGGCTATGTCGGTAGCAGGTTCTTTCACCGGAGATGTGCCAGAAGGTTCCTTAACGGGACTTGGAGCAGGTGAACTAGCTGACTTAGATGACGAACAATTAGAACAAATGATGATGGAGGATGAAGAATACGGCAGACGACAGTTAGAACTTGCAGCTATCGAAATAGCAAAAAAGAAGAAGAAAGAAGAACGAGAAGCAAAAAAATTAGAAAAGGCGCGTTTAAAAGCATTAGAAATATTGGCAGCTGAGAGGCAACGAGACCCTAACGCGCCAGAGGGAACTGATGGAGATGTACCAAAGAAGAAAAAGAGAGGCCGTCGGAGTAAAGCCGAAATTCTTGCAGAACAAATGCGCAGAGATGGCGCTCCGAATTTAAACACCACTGTTTTATCTGCCAGCGTGCCACAAAACTTGGTAACTACCATACCATCTAATATCGCTCCCAATATGTCAGCGATTATGACTCCTGATGCGGAAAGAACAGGCGAAGGACACATTCCTATGATGACGGGACCAGATGGACAACTTTTTAATCCCGATGGATCGCCTATGAAACCTAAAAGAAGGGGACGTGGTAAGGGTAAAAAGACTCTTGCGCTGGAAGCAGCTAGAGCTGCGGAAGCAGCGGCAAAAGCTGCTGCTGAGGCTGGTTTAATTGGAATGGGCACTGATTCTAATTCGGAGATGAAACCTGCTGAAATCCCGAATGTACTTCCTACACCAGGTAGTAGCACCTCTGGTTCCGCTCCGTCCACACCACCTGCTGGCGTTGTTACAACACAAGGACCACCTTCTTCGCAAACCCCGACTTCACAGTCTGTTTATCCGTCGTTGCCACCTAATCAACAGTCTTCCGTTATCACCAGGATGCTTCAATCTCAACCTGTATCGAGTAGTCCACAATCGTTCTCCGCTGCAGCTGCAGCAATGGGACACAAATACTTCGGTGGACCAAACGCTGGAGGTCAAATAATGGGCGGACCTAGGACAGGTTACGAAATGCAACCACGTGGAAGAATACCTTCTCCATATAGACAAGCGGGACAATCTTCTATACCACCTCATTTTGCTACTGTAAGATCAGGAACTCCGCCAATGAGAATGAGGGTACCTGGTCCGCAAATATATCATACGCCGCATCATCCAATGGATCCTTCTCCATCAGGTGGTGGACCGATATCGATCAACAATCGAGATCGTAGTTCTCCACTTGGCCCTGGACCTGCAATGATTCCACCAGCTGCCGGAAGTCCTCTAGCAAAAGGTGGTCCTACACCTCCTCCACCTCCTCCATATGTCAGAGGGGCACCTCCCATGTCCAGGTTTGCAGATAATCCAATGGGCCCTAGACATCAAATGCCGCCTTTCACTAATGCATCACCGGTTAATCATAATATGCAACAACCATCACCACCTCCTAATCGACCACCTGGTAATTTTTCACCGTATCATCCTCCCCCTCCTCCTAATTATCATTATGGTGCCTATCCACCACCACCGCCAATGTCCACAGCAGATGATGCAGCCGCATATCAAGGATCTCCATATCCCGCGGATCACTTTTCATCTCCTGCGGATAATCAACCACCCATTCAAGCCCCGCCTCCCCCTCAGCCTCCACCACAACAGCAAGCGCATGCGAACGATGCTAGTACTGGAAACAAACAGTACGATGAAGAAGGTTCTGGAGAATTTGGCGGTTTAGTATCATACTTCAGTAGCCAGAGAGAAGATGATCTTGATTCGTAGCATGAGTGAGATCTTGGCCAACCCTGAAACTTTATATAGGGTGCATTAACAAATGGTGTTTTAACGGTCAGGTAAGATCGCAACTTTTGCTCGAGAGGGACAAGTACAAGAGAAACATAAAAAAAGCTAGCAAGATGTAATGTAATCGTAAATACAAAAAGAAAGTAGATATACATTTATATCTACTTTATATATATTATACATATATGTGTTGGGGCATTGGAATGTTTGAAATAATGATGAAAGAAAGAGTATTTGCATAACATAATGATGTACGTTCTAACATTATTTTATACACATATTGTACTGTTTTAAAACGTAAGGAAAAAGGCATAGAATTAGAATTGTCTTCCTCTTCGACCTCTTAAGCAAACAGTTGTTCAAAACATTTATACTTTCGAAATAGAAAGAAAAAACGAAAGCCACCAAAACCAAATCCGAGGTTGGCCAAGCGAGAATAAGGAAAAAAATATTAATCACTAACAATGGAGCCTATTTCCTAAAAGTTGTAAGCTTTTTGTAATTAGTTCAAGTTTGATTAAATTTATATGAAGCAAACGAGACCAGCTGCTAGTAGCAACGGAAGTTGCGTGTTACTAGAGAAAGGATTATACAAAGATCTGACCAGAATTTTAACTAAACATCCATTAGTATTTACACATGAAATTTGTGCACAGTTACTTCCGAATCCATTGTAGATGTGTAGATGTCCTCTCCCAGATAAACGTTTGCTGTTGAAAAAGTCGATCTTAGTAGCAATCAGGAGAAAAATTAACAAATTCGGACTATGCGCCGTTGTTACATGTATATATGTAAATACAATAAGTCCTTTAGATTATATTATATGTATTATATATACACAGTCACGCAGAATACTATAAAATGAATTAGTGCAAAGGGCACAAATGTAATATTTAAATTAAAACGAAAGGAACGGCATCCGATTATAATAAATTAACAAATGGTGTGAAGACTACTACTATAATTATTTATAAAGAAAAATTAAGAATTTATGATAGGTAGTATGTATATTGTATTTTACAAATTTTACTTGATAATTATAATAAAAGAATAAAACATTTGGATATAGTTATATTAGAGAACAGGAGGCTGCTAAGTCCAATTCTAAGAAAGTGAGAGAAAAGAAATTTAACGAAACTGACGTTAAGCGTGTGTAGATAATCGGGGAAATAACTTAACGAAAGAAATTTTTATTTTATTATCGAGTGCAATTAAAAGTACATGCATATAAATACGTTTATATGTAGCTATATATTTGTGAATATGACTTTTTTTTTTAATACGTTCAACATTGTTGACAAAGACTAAAATGGTTTTCTTGTTTCTTATTTTTTCTACATCCGCTCTTTTTCCCGAAAATCTTTTTAAGACATATTTCAAGCTTTTTTAAAAAAAGAAAAAATATATATATACATAAATAAAAAATATATATATATACACACAATAATAATAACAACATGTAAAGAACTAATAAAAAAAAAAGGAATGTTTCGTACTATTAGAAATCATTATGAACTAGACCCCAAGTTCAAAGCTGTTCGTAAATGCAGTGCAGCTTTGAGAAAACTATTCATTGAATTCACTTCTTAGATAAATATTCGAAGAATATTGCTTTGATCAAGAAATGAATACAAACGAAATTGATTGGATTAAGTGATTCACTGAACAGATACGATTACGTGCAAAAAAAAAAGATGATAAAAATAATAATCAAGATATAAAATATTTTTTAACATTCATTTTTCATTTTACATACAACAGCCTCCTGCTCTTTGATCGATCCGCAAAGCTGATAGTGTCTTTGCGTCACAAAGAATCATCATGTATCTGTTTAGTTATCACAAGTACGTGCATACCTAATATAAATAGAAGTTATATAAATAAAAAAAAGGAAATCATTATCTTAGGATTAGCTGCTTGGGATAGTTTCCTTTACTTCGTCGAACGTTTAACAACCGAATTTGAACGATTATATACACACATTACAACACGCCGTATATTGTAATAGAGAGTTTACTACCGATAATTTTATGATTTTTACATCTATACGATATATTTCAGTTGTATATTGTTTAATGTACAATCTACTGTCTTCTTTAAATATAACATGTGTCTTCGGACCATTCGTTCTTAGGGTGCGCTTCAAGGAAAATGCGAATATGTAATGTAAGTTCTCTCACAAATGCTCGAATGGTTATTGATACCATATAAAGCATTCATTGTATTGTAAAATATTATTGGAGATTTAATTTTTCATAATACAATGATCATACGTATTTATATTAAAGAAAAAGAAAAAAGATTGAAGCTTTTCAATATGTCCGAAGACTTGTTTTTTATCCTTTAAACAAAAAATTGAAACAGAGGGGAAGTGAAATGAATTTTTTTAAAAGATATGTATATATATATTCATATACATTTATATTGCTTTTATGCATGGTATGTCCGCATTTAGAGAAATTCGTATAGCTCGTGCAAGATATATTTATGATAATACAATGATTCGATCTCAAAACTGGATAAAACGTATTAAACGTGGTTCATACAATTTAAAAAGAGGTACTTCATTTTCATACATGTACCAAACTTTTTCGCATTTATAAATGTTTCCTTGAAACGTAAACGAACGAAGTGTCTTAGCAAGACAACAGTAAATGTGGTGCAGTTTAGCTTTTCTTTTTCGTAAGGGTCTAGACCAAACGCAATTATTATATTACATGTTGTAGCCTAAATACATTTTGTAATAAAATTCAATATATTGAATATCAGAAAATGTTTTTTCTTTTTTCCGTGCGCTAAATTTTAATGCATTTTATAGAAAAACAATTTATTTACTTGTTTCTAATCATATTGTTCTATAATAATACAAAATTTTAATATTATAAATATACACATATTACAAATTAATTATTTATTTTAATACAAAAGTCGAGATGTGTGCATTATATACTAATTTAATATGTCAATAATTCCTTCATTTAAAACGGAAACAATATTGCAACATTGCATATAATCTATTTCATACAATGCCCTGAAATATATATATATATATATACACACACAATTTATGTATATACATATATACATATATTTTGTTCTTTTTATAATTATTTTAATTGAATAGAAATATAAGTATAAAGTGCATGTGTGTAATTTTCGTACAGTTCTTAAAAAAATAAAATATTACTCGAAAAAATCTTTTTGTCATGCATTTTCTAACAAATACAATGATTTTTTATTTTGTATACAATAGTCTTATTAGAAGTAAGAAAACTTAATGTAAAATTTGCAATCTAAGTTGCTATTTGGTATATAACACTGAATATCATTTAACAATTTTAACTTTATTATAAAATACTTTCTTATTTGTAGGTTTCACTTCCCCAAATCTGACTTTTCTTTTCTCTATTCTGGCTTCTAATTCAGCCTGAAATAAAATGCAATTATAAAAAAATTATAAAATATGTAATAGAATTAATATTTACATTTAATATAATAAACTTTTTATTAACATAATTAATTACCTTTTCCATTAAACTAGAAACAGACGTACCAAACCTTTCTGCTCGCTTCTTTAGAACTTCGTAAGTTGTATGCTGCAAATGCACACAATAGATAATATTAGAAAACAAATAAAAATATTACACTCGTAGTTGAGTAAATATATATACCACAGGTGTTTTTACAGATGCAGCTGACTTATTATTTTGATTATTAATACTGAATCTTGCAGATCTAGCTTCTTTCTTAGCAGCTTCTGATAATGGTAATCCAAATTTCTTAGCTCTCATTTCTAATCTCTATTAATAAGATAAATTTATTAGCATTTTATATTTGATCTCTATAATTCTGCAAGATATAGTAAAAAGAAAATATTACCTCTTTGATACCAAGCTCTGATAATTTAATTATCTTTTTTTCTGGTGGTGCAATCTCAATAGTTTTTGTATCAATTTCAATCTTTTCAGTT
Source organism: Bombus terrestris (assembly GCF_910591885.1). Taxonomy (NCBI): domain Eukaryota; kingdom Metazoa; phylum Arthropoda; class Insecta; order Hymenoptera; family Apidae; genus Bombus; species Bombus terrestris. The sequence goes on from NC_063286.1 coordinate 4,000,760, forward strand.
TGTTCATTCTTAATTTCTTCAATTACTGGTTTTCGATTTAAAACTATCTTTTTAGCACTTACATTGCTTTCAGTAGACAATTTCCTTTTTTCACTACCTTCTTGTGAGTCAGGCTTATTTGATAGCTCTTCTATTTCTTCATCCTATTTAAACAGATATATTGTTAATGTCATATTAAAATCAAATAATATACAAAATATATTTTTTTAATTACACCAAGAACTGCATCTTCATCTAAAATTTCCTCTGTGGTCTCATCTAAAGATAGTGCAGAATCTAAACATTCAATAAAAACATTATTTTATCAATAGGTAGCTCTTACAAAACAAAACAGTTTAAAAGTCATTCGAAAGCATATACCACCATGAATTGCTAATTGAAGCCTTTCAACCAATTCATTCTTATTGCCAGTAGTAGGTAGTCCTCTTTGTTTTAACTCAATTTTCAGATCTGCAACCTGTTCAATAATATTAATCTATAATTATATATAATTCCCCTTAATAATCTTAAAATGTATATAAATATTTTATATTCAACAAATATAATATATTATAATTTTTAAATATTAATAAAGCGAAATTGTATCTGTCTAAAACAATTATACAAGCTAAACAGAAATTAATGTAAAAAAGATTGTTTTATATTACATTACAAAAAATTTCTCCTAGTTTTAAGGTTAGCTTCCCGGGTGTAGACACGTACCAGAAAGATACATTTGGATTACCTTCATTTTTGAAAGTTCTGTAAGTCCTTTCTCATAAGATGAATCAGCCATTGTGCATCAGTATTATTTTCTTTCAATTGATATCCCTTTTCGAATCCTGATTAACATGACACAATTTATCATACAATACTTTCAACAGCCCAGAGAGCAAATCAAATTGAAATGCATGCAACACGAAAAATTTTAATGTCACTACCTTTGCGAATATGGATAATATGTTGTGAACTGGTGTAGTTCTGTGACCCCCTCTAGTGTGAATATCTTATATGATAATAAGGTAACTTCTAGCGCTGCGAATTTATCTGTACAGCAACTTAAGCAAACAAGTTTATTAATTAAATGTCAAAATTATTTATCAGTAACAACTGCAATCATTCTCAAATTTCGTATTTACTTTCAATGCCATAACAAGGAACATTTTCAAGACATAAATTGCTCGTTTTCTGATACTATAAATTCCAAACAAATTAATGTTTATTAGTATTAATTAATAAAAATTTGTCTTATTAGATAACAAATAAATCGTAGATTGTCATGTAAATCTGAGCAGATAAATGGACCACTCTGCAACCTGAAAGAAAGGGAATCGTTAAAATCGTTGCACCTTTAGAGCTGTCACACTGAGCTCAGAGTCTAAATTAATTTCAGTAAAGCGCAAATCTTTGTTAAAGTAGCCAATCAATTACAAATATTTAGTTTTAAATAGAAATTATTGTTTAAGTTAATCTTTCTCGTTGTATATTTCTTTATTTAAATGTCGAGTTAGTTTTTCGAATTGTTTGAAATTGTAACGCGAGTAGAATGTATCAGCACTCTACAGGCTGCAACCGCGTGAATAGTGTTTACTGATCACTAATAGATATTATCTCTCAACTTATCAAATTTTCTTTCTAATGAATAAAAATGAATGTAATATGTAATGAAATTAAAATATTTACATTGAAAAAGATGTAACTTTTTAAACTTCCTCTAATGTATGTGTTTATTTATAACTAAATTTTTTAAATATCCCTATCTGTCTTTCTATATATGAATTTTTTCGATATATCGATTACTCTTAGTCGCACTGTCACACTTTCTACACAATGTAAAAGAGATGCAACGCTTGAATTATAACACATTTATCATTTCTATATCTACATAGAAGTCATAGCCTGTTTTGTTGTAATAATAATTAAGATGGTAGATGAGTCTACAAAGAAGACATTAAGTAATATTCCACTATTACAAACAAAAGCTGGACCTAGGGATAAAGAATTATGGGTGCAGAGATTGAAAGAAGAATACCAAGCTTTAATTAAAGTATGTTCTATATTTAATATTTAGTTTACCATATGGTTATTTAAAATCCCAAAAAGAAGAACTTAGAATTGTTTTTATTATACTAATCGTACTTAAATATGTAAATTGAGTATAATAAATTTCCAATGTACTTAGTATTGATTTCAAGAACTTATTTGTTTTTCAGTATGTGAGAAATAATAAAGAATCTGACAATGATTGGTTTCGTCTGGAATCAAATAAAGAAGGTACAAAATGGTTTGGTAAATGTTGGTATATACATAACTTTTCAAAATATGAATTTGAAATTGAGTTTGATGTAAGTAATTTTTTTTTTTTTGTATATTTATTAAATGTATGGACTCCACTAAGCTTTTTTATTTTCTGATAAAATATAATTTTTTATTCAGATACCTGTTACATACCCTATAACAGCACCTGAAATTGCTTTACCAGAATTAGATGGTAAAACTGCAAAAATGTACAGAGGTGGAAAGATTTGTCTTACAGATCATTTTAAACCCTTATGGGCACGTAATGTACCAAAATTTGGAATTGCACATGCCATGGCACTAGGAGTAAGTTTGTTCTATTTATAAATAAGTCTTTGCAAATCATCAATTTTGTTATTACATATATTTAAAGATTTCTTATATTTTTAGCTTGGACCTTGGTTAGCAGTTGAAATTCCTGATCTTATAGAAAAAGGTGCTATAACTCATAAAGATAAAATTGATGAACATAAATCGTAACTTTAAAAGAAAATATTGTATTATATAAATGAAAATATGTTAATTATGAGATAAATTACTGATTAACCTATTTTAATAAGTTATAAAAAAATTTCTACAATAAATACATTGAATTTTGTATTTAATACGAATATTTACAGTTCTTCATATACTATGTACAACGATTATTTATCTTTGTCTATTTTAACATCTTTTGTTTCTTTTACAATTTCGTCTAATTTATATAAATTTTTAAGTGATACCTCCCCACTACCTCTCTCTAAGGGTTTTGGTTGTGATGGATCTGGCTTCCAACCTAATAAATAAATTACTTGAAATGTTGCAGGTACATATGGAGTACCATCTTCTTTAATTTTTCCATATAGTTCTTTATATATTGATGCAGCAGCAAGAACAGTGTCTTTATTTAAACGTAATTTTCGGTTCTTTATTGCATTATTCTCTGCCATTCCTGTAAAATTATGTAAACATTTAAACAAACTTCAAGTAAGATACAAATAAGAATTATAAAGATTTTAAATATCACCTTTTAAATCCCACATTAATTCAAACATGCTTGGATATCCAATAACAATTTCGTCCACATCAATGGTTAACATAGTAAAATTAGCTCTTGTCAATAAACCTCCAATATCTCTAATATCTGCAAATGGAGAAATATGTGCTGAAATTCCACCATCTCTTTCTAATTCTGCCAATTGTAAGGAACTCCTGTAAAAATAGAAACCTAAATTTGTAGATTTAACATATGATTAATTTATCCTTAAAATTACCTTAATTCAAACAACGTTTCTCCTCCAAACAAAGCTCCTATAAAGACTCCATCATTTTTTAAACTTTTATTAATATTCCTGAAGCATCCTGGTAAATCATTTATCCAGTGCAAACTTAATGAACTTATTACTAAATCTAAACTATTTGGTTCAACTGAAAAATTTTCTTCATCTATAGTTATCCGTGATACTTTAACTCCTTCAGTGATTTCTGCTTGATGTACAAAGCTAGTTGACATGTCAGCTAAAATTAATTCTTCCACACATTCTGCCAAAATGTGTTTTGAAACATAACCACGACCACATCCTAAATCAAGTGCTTTTTTGAAATTTCTTTTTATGTCAAATATTCTATCTGCAAGTCTGTAGCCTACTTCATCTTTGATGTAATCATACAGTTTTACATCAACAGATTGTGCAGCACGTTCCCTCTGTAGCAGCTTTGTATTTCTATCAAAAATATACATTACACTATCTGTCGGCAACGCATATTTTATTGCACTATAATTTATGTTACGAATACATCGAATATTAGATGTAAATGGGACTAAACACCGCTCGAGCAAAATATGCATTTTTCACTATTGAAAATTCTCGTATGTATTTTATCTGAATTATTTATTATTGAAATTATATTATTGAAATATTATTATCAGTAATAATACGTATATCATATATGCTTTCACAATATTTTATAAGCATACTTTTTTGCTTTCGATGATTTTAATATGTGTTGTACAATATAACCTATTCTATGTAGTTCTAATTTATATAGTAATCTATGTAGTTCTAATTTTATTAAGTCTAATCTTAGTAAAATTTTTACTACATAATTTTAACTTACAAGTTTTATAAGATATAAACAGATTGAAAATATTCCACATTTCCTTTCTGTATTAGATTATGTATTGTATTAATAATGAAATAAAAAAGAAATTGTATTTAATTACAATTACCATATTATTCCAAAATATATGAACATTAAAAAAACTATAAAGATAGTTTGTAATATTTTTTGGAATTAATTAAAATCTATTTTTTTGGCAACATTTTATTCTTACATTATATTCTTACTATGAAAAAGCCTTTAAACTGCAATGAAACATGTTTCACAAAGAACAATTTTTTAAATGTAGTAGATTCTTATTTCTTCTTTTCTCACATTTAAACATCATTTTATATACTTAATAGTAAGTTTATTATATGTTTATTTAACATTATACAATGTACACTTGTCTGTTTTTATTCATAAGAACCCAAGTTATTTACATTTAAACATAACTCTTTAATATTTATTGCATTGCAATTTAAACTATGCATAATTATTAGAATCTTTTCAATTCATATTAATATAATATTTATATGATGCCTTAAATATAGAATTTTATAACATAAACTCTTTAATGCCATAGTTAGTATCACATACAGTATGTCTTTGATAGCAATAAGATACAATAATATTTAGAAATATAGTACATAACATTTCTCCAAAACCAAGGTACATTAAATAAGATAAAAATTAATAAAAAATACAACTGTTTCCTTTCTGAAAACATACATACCAAAAAATTATAGAATTATTGTTATTTAAATAAGTATAAAAATGATTATATATTATTATTACATAAATATAAACAAATATAACACTTGAAATTATGATATACTAGATAATTGAAATTATGGCATACTAGATAAATAAAACTTTATTGTAAATAAACAAATCAATATTTAAATATTTAAATTTTATAAAATATGTAAAAAGGATTTAGTACAGATCTCAAATTTTTTAAATATATATTTAATGAAGTAGTTATTTATTTGGTTTTGGAATAATGTAACAATATACTTTTAAGAATATCAAATTTGTGACTCAATTTGTAAGGCAGGACTCACTCAGATGCATACTTCACCAGCACTGCTCTAATGCAAACATATATATTTCAAGTATTAGAAACAAATACAAAAAATATATAAAATAGGCATTAATAATATTGAAGCACATATAATTTAATATATATGTTATGTACGTTTTTATAAAAATTTTAGGAGATACATACAAACTATAAGCATTATAGTAAATTTGCTGTAACAAAACTTCTACTTCTTATATAGTCCTACCTAATTTTCAGAGTGAAGATAATGAAATCGTGTCAGAATAATAAAAATGATAAAATTTGTGCGCAGATGACTAAAAAAAATTTTAACAAATATGTGTTAAAATATAAAAATTTTAACTTTGATTTTCATATTTATCATCCCCATCTCTTTTAATATTAATATTTAATATAAAACTTTTTTACAATTTGATGAATAAAGTTCGATACTAATATTTATGATATAATTAAGTACAACCGAAATATTAATACTAACAAATATGAATTGTAAGAAAAAAAGAATTACCATATTATTTATTGTACATGAAACTGAATGTATCACATCTATGCGCGTTCTGCCTTGTAATATGATAAAATTTATAAAGAATAAAGGTTTCTTATTTGCAATCTTTGAAAAAAATATTAAAAAGAAAATTCTATATAAAAAAGTCAGTCCTAAATATTACTAGATAATTTGTACAGTTATATAATCACAATAAAAACAATTATTAATATATTTTGAGGCACAATATATAATACTACACCTGAAACTTAGAAAAATGTTCAAATTTTCGTTGTTTATTCGAAGAAATATTGAAATTTTAAGAAAGGATTTGATAATATATTTTATAGAAGGTAAGTAGCATGAAAATTGATAACTATAACTAGATAAATCTGTTATCTAATTAATAGTTGATGAAATATAGATAGCAAAATAATATGAAAAGCAATTATATACTTTGATTACACTTAACATAATTACTATTGAGACTTTGTATTCTAAGTTTTGTTATAATTCAGTACTGCGATTAAGTTGCAAAAAATATTATTTTTCTCTAATGTAATGTTCTAATATGCTGCCGATTACTTTTAAGTAATCAACAATTCAAGTGCAAAGTGATGATATTATAATTTCTACATATCGTTTACGTTCATGTGCATACGCACTAATTAAATACATGTATTGTACGTAAATTCATTATGATGACACATATTTTGAAAAATATTTGGAATAATCAATTAATTTGAAAATTGAACTTTTATAGAGTATGTTACGATAATATCGAAAGCTCAAAACCACATATGGTAAGAGTAACAAAGCCTCTTCTTTGCTTTTTAAAAATCCCGTTATTTGATGACATTAATGTTAATTACTTTGGCCTCAAACTATTAATAGGAGTGGGTAATGTAAAATGTGTTGACGTTGAAAGAGTTGTTGTAGTACATGTGGGGACCGGAATATCGCCTATAGTTGTAGTATTTGTTTCGCTTTTATATCGGATATTAGTATATTCTCGACCTAAATGAAGAGATTTCTGTAAAAACAATAATAGATACAACATAAATCGATATATAGAAGCTGAGAAAATATAATTAATTAGTTTTATAATAATTATAATTACTTGCTCTGCTTGCATCCGTTGAGATACAGTTTCAATATAGTGTAATACAGCCAGATAAACAAACTTATATTGCGCTTCTGTTTGAACCATTCCTGACCTTTGTGAACGTACTCTTTGGATTGTTCTCTGAATATCAATTTCACAATCCAATCCTACAAATATAACATATAGAAAATCTTGGACAATTAGCGAAATAAAAATTTTATTACCATGCCGTTTGATTTGATCAAGAATCATGTCGATAACAATAAATGTTCCGGTTCTACCAATTCCAGCGCTACAATGTACAAGAATTGGTCCTATACATGATGCAGTTCGACCGCTTGAAGCAAGAGAAGCAGCAATTGATTCTTGTCTCGCATTAACGTCGTGAAGAAAGTTCAACACGCATCCAGGATCTGATGGAACACCATGATCAGGCCATGCCTAAAATGTTAATATAATGCAATCAACTTTATTTTTTTTAAATATGTGAGCATTTCATAAATAATAATAGCTATAATAGGTACTTGAAAATGATAATGGTAAATCCGTCTGGATTCTGTGAAACCAGATCTATTTCCATGTAATAAGAATTCTCGTAATGTATAATCTGCTGTTGAAGTACGAGACAAAGCACGCACTTTCCATTCACCTCCATATTCGGTAACTTCACCTTCCTCTGGCCAATATCGAGCACATTTATTCTAAAAAAAAATATACATATTTTTAAAATAAAATTTCAATTAAGGTTGAATAGTTTTAAATACCATACCTTTCCTCTTTCCATTTCTTTAGTCGTCATAACTATCACTCGTGTATTTTCTTGATATACCATATGCCAGAAATCTTGAATTGTATTTAAAAGGCAACCTTGTGTTGCAATATAACATTTATTAAATGAACCACCATCACCACACGTATTAATTCCACTAGCTTGTCCATCTCCTTCTTCGTTCTATAAATATATATACATATGCACCCACATATAAAAGTAGATTTTAATATTTATATAAAATACTACAAATATTAAATAAATTTACCCTAATATAGTTAGCATTAATATAGTCAGATCCAGGAATATTTGGATCAACATCCTTCAAACGTACTCTTGTATGATCAACTATAGAACAGTTATTAAAGTTTATGTACAAACACAATTAAATTAAAAAAATAAAGAAAGAAAAAGATCATACATGGTAAGATGTTTTTATATCGATTTTTCGCTCGATTTTCAGAACGTAATCCTTCTTTCCTGGAAAATAAATGACGACATTCTAACTGTTGCAACGACTCAAATTCTTCCCAGAACCCGGCTTTTCCTTTACCACGCCCTGCTCCGCCTTCATTGCTACCTGTGGCACCATTCCACAACCATCCATTTGAACAACCATTTTCTTTATGTAACTGTCTTACTCTACTTTCAATGCCACTGGCATTTATACGAGTAGCATTGAAAGGTTGTCTAGAAAATAATAAATATATTATGACAATATATATATTCTATCACACATATAGAAATTAATAAGTTTTTATATTACCGTAAATGGACAACACTTCCACTTGTTTCAACCATTGGATTGCGTTTATAATGTTCTATCAGATCACTTAAGCTATCAAACTTATCACCTCCTCCAACATCATATTTATTATCCTGCAATATACATTATTACAGATAATGAAATGTCAAAGATTTGATATTTATAAAAATATTAAATATAATGAAGATATACAGTAAAAAATACAAAATGTAATTAACCTGAGATCGTATTATAACGTGTGTAACACGATCATCTGTACGAACAGATAATACAAAGTCACCAGGTTTACTTTGTGATTCACGAACCAGAAAAGATCCATTTTTACCTCGCTCCAGCATTAAACGTTCTGCTTCTTTAGCTGATAAATGGCCATGGAACCACCTTTACCCATATTTTACTATTAACACATACCATGCTATATGCGTGCATTTGAAGTAACAATAACAAGAAAATATTCCAATACATAAAAAACTTTGTTGTAATGTTTATTATGCAAGATATTATGTATATATTGTTTTTATTGTACAAATACCTTTCAGTTGTTGGATCTGCACAATTCAATGGATACTTCAATTCAATAATTTCTCCATTTTTTTCACGTAGTTGTCCTCCATTTTCCATATAAAATTGTACAAGTTCTGATAATGTTGCAAACTTTTCACCACCGTAAAGATCATAAAAGTCCCCTGTATTTTGTATTTTAATATGAGTCACTTCACCATTCCGTCTAAGGATAATATAAAGATATCAAATGTCTTATAACTATATAAACAGATAATCTTTGTGATATATCATGTACATACCTAACAGATAATGTAAAGTCACCAGGATTAGATGAACTTGGACGTGCCAAAAATGAACTATCATAACCCCGTTCCATTAATAAACGTTCTGCTTCTAAACCCGATATATTCGGATGAAACCATCTGTAATAAAAATGTTTATGTTTCTGTAGGATAAAAACCTTTTTCCAAAAAATTATAATAAGCAAAATTTTTATTTCAAAACAATATATTGTAAGTTTAATTTAATTTTAAAAACCTATAATCTATTTAAATTACTTCTTTTTATATCTAATATTTTATAGATCTATTCTAATATATTCAACCTTTATTCGTTATTTATTATTAATAACGGTGATATAAACGAATAATGATGCTACAATAATATGATTAAGCACGCTGTATGTAAATAATTGGAAAGTTTCATTTTATAATGACAAAATATAGGACACAAAATAACTATACAGAGTATAAATATGTGTAATCAATGTACACATAAAACGAAATTATTGTATCCATTTTTGGACATGAAGAATTCACCGATACTAATTAATTTAAGTGCGCATAATTTACCTCTGAATCTATTTAGCTAATCTACGGTTAGCACCAAAAAATAAGTAGGCTTGTTCACAGATCGTTCGTGAATTATGATAATTATATATTTTTTATGCAAGTATAAAAACGTGCCTCACCTGCGAGATGCCATGTCGTGATTCCAACTATGACCAGCTGGTAATTAATAATTCATAACGCTTCATCGATGTTCGCACTTATAATATGTAATTATAATTAGTTTCAACTTAATCTTAATGCTAACTATACATCGCTACAATCTTTGACATATTCACTTCACATAAAAACAAAAAAATACCGAAATCACTAAAAGATTTTGCCATCGATCCGCAGTATTTAGAACGGACACTTGCAAAGCAAACCTAATGGTTGTACTTAATGCCGATTTCATAAAATTCCTTATGTTATAAACAAATAACTTTATTTTTAATAACAATATATGCCGTTTAATTGTTTTTTAAAATTATGTTTTTATAATTGCAAGTTAAGAAACTGAATCAATTTATAATTCCCTACGTATGATAATATGCGAGTTATTAAATTAATTTTTTAATATTGTCGTGTGACTTGGGGAATTTCAGTTTGGATTGTTGCCCGTAAAGTGCTAAAGCACTTTGCACATATTTAGGAGTTTTGGATTAATCAAAGTTGATGATTAACGAATGGTTTGGAAAAAACACAGAAGGAAACACAAACTTAAATGAGTTAAGCTTCAAATAAATAACTATATTTTAATCAACTAATTACAGATTGAGAAATTTTTAATCTGTTATGATTTTCACGTTTTTAGAATAGCGTTCGAACGTCGCGATTAGCTTTACAATTCTGTCTTTTCTATCATTGTTCAATCTATTTATGTCTTGAAATTTTACCTAACAAATGCAATTTGTTTATGGTCCAATAAAAAAAATTGTTATTGGCTAATATCAATAACAATTGTTCCCATTGGAATTTATCATATAATACAGCGAGGATTTATGTCCTGGCAATGTTCTTTTCGTGATAACTTCTATGATAACTAACTAAACAAATATACAAATTGGAGAGTGATTATAATTATCACTGATAAATAATTTTACAGTTAATCAATATCTACTTAGATAAATTCTCTTTTTTCGTTGCTCCGGCTACGGTACTTTACAATTTGAATTTGACGCGAGTTGGTTCACGCAGTGTTCAATAGAGGGTATACACGACAATATAAATTCAATAACGATATCCTTAACTTTAAACATTATATTTAGTATATTTAGTAAATACTTTCTATATTTATAAAAGGAATTCTGTACTATCACTATATGTTATATATTAATAATCTAATAATATAAAAAATCTAATTTCATATACATTACATTATTTCTAGAATTTCATATACGAATTTTAACAGTTTTATATAAAAATGATTAATTATTTCAGACAATATTAATATAAAACATATGTTATTTAATAAATAACTATAATTTATTATAAGAATAGATTCACATATAAATAGAATTGTACAGATATAATAATAGATATGATAGAAATATATAATAATACCTATCTCATTTAAAAATAATTATATGGTATAACTATTATGTAATTTAGAAAAGAAATACCAATATAAAATTATCTTCACAATGTAATAAAAATAGTAAAGTAATTTAAAATACAATAAGAAAATTGGTTTTTAATCAAAGTTAGAGACTATATAGTACAATGAACAATCATTTATATTAAAGTATATGTTTTGTTGAGCGTTGAAAAATGTATTCTCTAATCTTATTATATGATGCCTCGTTATTGCAGGTTATTGTGATAACTGTAAAAATTTGTATACTCCATTGAATATAAATTTTTACTTCACTTGCATGTTTGATTTTCTTACATTGATAGATTGCGCTGTAATCAGTACTTAAGTGATTAACTCAGTCGATTGTCGATAACGCCGGGTATGAAATATCCGTATGTTTTGTATATATCTTAAAGGATACATTTAACATTTGTCGTATGTTGTTTGATTGCAAATTACTAAATATTTAGTTAATAAAAATAGTTGAAGTTTTTTTTTAATGTAAAGATGGGTCAACACGTTTCGAGAACTGATTTTGAGTGGGTTTACACAGAAGAACCTCATGCATCACGACGTAAAATAATCTTAGGTATGAATGCAATGTATTATAAACGATTAAAATTTTATCAGCATTTTTAATTTACTTTTGAAATAAAAGTTTGATTTATTAATGTTTAAGAAAATATAATAAATAAAATTAACAAATACCGAATGATATTAACGTTCCAAAATACAATTAGTACGTAGTTATATCTTCATGCACAGTGAATTAAATTTTATACATTGATAATTTTTTACGATACATACTGTATATTTTTATTTATGAGATATTTTAAAATGTTTTTTTGTACTTTTCAGAAAAATATCCACAAATAAAAAAATTATTTGGATGTGACCCAAAGTTTAAATGGGTGGTAACAGGGATGGTCTTAACTCAGTTTATCTCCATATATTTTGTAAAAAATTTAAGTTATCCAATGTTGTTCCTTCTAGCATATTGTTTTGGAGGTGTAATTAATCATTCTCTTATGTTAGGTAAGTAGAAAATATTTTTTAATTAGTTTGTAAAATATTTAACATCTCTTGAAATATTGTGATTATTGCCAAGTTTATATGAAACAAAAAGATTATCTAATTATATACATACTATAGTAAAAAAAAAGAAATTTTCTTATATATAAAAGCACTCATTAAAGCTTTTATGATTGTAATTCAAGAGAATTATTTTTTAAGAGAAATGACTCATTAATTCTTATCTAATAGATTATTATATTGTCATGATATAACTAAATCATCTAATTTCATTATTTTTGCTCAAACATATATCTATATGATTTTTATTCAATATTAAATATAAAATTTAATTATTAATAAATAATTTAAGTATCTTGTCATTTTATTTGTAGCAATACATGAAATAGCACATAATCTTGCTTTTGGACATGCTAGACCCAGAGCTAATAGATTATTTGGATATTTTGCTAACTTACCTATAGGTATACCAGTATCAGTCAGCTTTAAAAAGTATCATCTTATACACCACCGTGTAAGTAAAAATAAAATATATTTTAGAAATATAAATATAAATGTAAATATAAATGGAATAAAACAATATTATAAATATTATAGATATGTATAATACATATTAATAAATAAATTGCAGTATCAAGGTGATGAAAAATTAGATACAGATTTACCAACACTACTAGAAGCAAAATTATTTTGCACAACATTTGGAAAATTCTGTTGGTTATGTCTACAACCATTTTTTTATGCATTTAGACCTCTTGTTGTTTATCCAATGGCACCTACATTAATGGAATATATAAATTTAGTAATACAACTTACTTTCGATAGTTTAATATGGTATTATTTTGGTAAGAGTTTGGTAATAATAATAATATCACATTAGTATGTTATTACACAAATATTATATTATAGGTGGAAAACCTTTACTCTATTTACTTTCTGGATCAGCAATGGCAATGGGATTACACCCTGTTGCTGGACATTTTATATCAGAACATTATATGTATAGAAAGGGTTTTGAAACTTATAGTTATTATGGCCCACTAAATTGGATTACATTTAATGTTGGATACCATAATGAACATCATGATTTTCCTGCTGTTCCTGGTTCTAGATTACCAGAAGTGAGTGTAATCCATTTTAACAAAGAAGAGCATTTACATTATTGAGTATCTATTTCTATGAAAAGTATGTTATAAAAATATTTTACTTTTTTCTAGGTAAAACGAATTGCTTCCGAGTTTTACGATAACTTACCACAGCATAACTCTTGGGTTTCTGTTTTATATGATTTCATTATGGATCCTGATATAGGTCCATATGCAAGAATGAAACGAAAACATAAAGGACTTACTTCATAAAAAATTAAAAATTATTTAATTTGTTAATAAGTAATCTTGTGATTAGCATCTGAAGCTTAATATTGCACAAAGTAACAAAAATTCTCTTTAATTTATTGTGTTATATACATATATTCAGTATTAATAAAAAGCATACTCATTCTATGCTATTAGTAATCCATTTTAAAGAGGCAATAAAATTTTTTGCCTTTTTTATATTTTTGAAATATTTATGAAATCATATAATTATGTAAGTAAAAGATGCTAAATCGTGAACGATTTTCTATTTCTCATTGTCTGTAAATAATTATAATAAAGTTGTAATAAAGAATACCGAATGTGTAACAAATGATTAAGAATATTACATATATTTTTTTAGGCAAATGTCTATATAAATAAAATTTCGTAATTTTGTAATCTAGTCATAATGAAATAAATTCTTTGTTGTAGACAATAATTATATAAAATGTAATATAAATATAAATATATATATTGAAGTATTATTCTCATATTGTAAATTTATGTTCAAATAATTATAAATAGATAATTTATAATTATTGTGTGAAACCGTTTGATTAATTATATCTTGACATATAATTATAATTATATTTTAATCAATTTTTGAATTCGTTACAGTTACTCGTCAATATGGAATTTTTAAATTGTGCGCAATTTCCAATTTACCAACTTATATATCTTAAGATTCCTGTTTAGTATTAATGGTAGTTCATATCTACTTTTCTATCGCAAATTATATTTTTATACAATTAATATATTTCTTATATTGATTATGCACATATGATTGTTGAACTTGAATATTGGTAATTTTAGGAAACTTAATTTTACTGACCTTTATGTACAATAGTGACAAGAGATAAAAGTATAGTATCAATCATATCATGTAATTAAATTTTATTGAAAAAAAATCGTCGACATTCACTGGCCACTTTTTCGAAACGCCATAGCTTCATGAAAAACAGTGAAATTATATTTTGTATATCTTTAAATATAATTGTAAAGTATACATTTATTAACTAAAACATAAAACAAACATGCCCTCCTATATCTGTTTTATCTAAGGATGTTATGGAATAGACAACAAAAGTAAAATATCATTTCAGTTCGAAAAAATAATTCTTATTTTGTATTATTTAATACATATTGGTATACGTAATGTTGATGACAGAAGATAAATAATAAAAACAAAATAATATTTGACTATTTATCGTAATATGATTCCTTGTAATAAAGAAACTGTCGACCTCCTATGTACACTTTGTGTGCAAAGTGTCTGCAATGGTGCATCGGTTTGATAATGGTAAAAATAATGTTTACCTGAATGATATAATTGTGCACATATGTATATCTATAATACAGTGAATAGAATGGGAAAGCAAAACGGATCTTGTTGCTGGTTTGTGAAAGCCGCAAAATGGATACCAGTTATTTTTATTTTGACGATTGTCTTATGGTCGTATTATGCTTATGTGGTGCAGTTATGTTTTTGTAAGTGTTTTCATAGATTTTTCTTCTTAATAGCAAACATTTTGTAACGAAAATAAAATTTCATTATTATTTTCAATCTGTAATACACATAAAAACTTTTTATGTATATCATGTACACTAATTTTGTCTCTTTTTCCATTTTAGATACTGTAGATAATTATGTTCAAAAAGGTTTGTACAATTACTAATATAATATTTTTAATAAAAATATACTTCTGTTAAAAATTTACTGACTTTATTGTCTTTTTATTTTCCAACAGCTTTTTATTTGTTTTTTTACCACATCCTGTTTCTATTATTTTTATGGTCTTATTGGCAAACTGTATTTACAGACCTAATAGAAATACCATACAAGGTAAAATTTGATCTATACAACAATTACAATATAAAAGTAACATATGTATATAAAATATTAATAAAATGATGTTTTGTGCAGTTCAAAATACCAGATGCAGAAATGGAAAAATTTCATCAAGCTGGAACGGAAGAAGCACAGAAGCAAATCTTAGAGAGATTTGCACAAGGTCTTCCAGTTACAAATCGCACTATAAAAGGAGGTATAATGTTTACTTTTTGATATTTGTATATTAAGGAAATGTATTGTATGTAAAATATATATTTTAGTCATACGTTTCTGTGAGAAATGTCAATTAATTAAGCCAGATCGAGCACACCATTGTAGTATATGTAGTACATGTGTTTTAAAAATGGATCACCACTGTCCATGGGTGAACAATTGTGTAGGTTTCCACAATTATAAATTTTTCATGTTGTTCCTGGCATATGCCCTTCTTTATTGCATATTCATTACTGCTACATCGTTACAATATCTCATACGTTTTTGGAAAGTAAGTATACAATTTTTTTAGATATTTCTGCTAAATTACCAGTTTTAATAAATTATAAAAATTATAAAAATATAATTTAATTACATTTTTTTAATGTTTTAATATTTTATTGTTTCCTTTTTAATCTTTAAATATAATTGAAATGTATCTAAAAAACTTCGTACATTGTTTTTTAATCTTATAATAATGCAAATATTTTCTTCATAGGGGGAATTGGATGGAATGGGTAGATTCCATCTATTGTTCTTATTCTTTGTCGCATTGATGTTTGCAGTTAGTTTAACTTCCCTTTTCTCTTATCATTGCTACCTTGTTTTACATAATAGATCTACATTAGGTAATTAAAAGCATGTTATACAAAAGTTATTTAATGTTTTATAAAATACTTGTAATATGTACTAAATGTTATGAATTATTTGTAGAGGCATTTACACCACCTATGTTCCGCACAGGAAAGGATAAGGATGGTTTTAGTCTTGGAAAATACAATAACTTCCAAGAAGTGTTTGGTGATAATCGCAAACTATGGTTCCTTCCTATTTTTACTAGGTAAGTTTAAGAAGTATTTAGCAATTCACATTTCAATTCCTATCATAATAATATAATAAATATAATTTTATCATAAGACTATGAACCATTTGCACAATATACAGATGTGATGAATTTAGTACACTTGTCGTATTTATGTAGTAATTACAATTTATACTTATGAATCATGTAAAAGAGCATGTGTATCCTAATATACATACATGAATGTATATATAATATAATACTGCAAATTTATAAATGTTATCGTCTCATATGTATATTTCAGGAAATTTAATTCTTTCTATTATTAAATATAATGATAGTAAATAGTACTTAGATATACAAATGTTTTCACCTATAGCACTATCTGTTGTACTGTATGCTTTTTTGTTAAGTGGTAATATAGTTTCATGGAAAACTAATATTATATTCTAGATAAAACTGAAGAAAATGGTAAAAATGTAAATAACATATGGGGTGTTTCACGCAACTGTCCCATGGAACAAGTTAGTGTAAAATAGTAGAAGATAGAAGAAAATTTCATTAGGCAAAATTGAAAGGTTTTGAGTGATACGTTATGTGATGCATGTGTCTTCTCCAAAAGTAGTAATGTTCCAAAAATTTCAATATCACCTTTATTACCTTTACATTATCCTACATTCTTTATAAAAAGATATTAACCTTTTTGGGTTGAAAAATCATTAGTTTAAAAGATATTTTAACTTTAATCTTGTAAAATTTATCGTATGTAAGATAAGGAAAATATTAACAAAAAAATACTATGTTGTCTTTCCTTACAATGAGTTGAAATCTTTGAAATGCTATTATTTCTGGAAAAGATACATACATAACGTGATACATCTCTCGAAATCATTTAATTTTTCTAACAAAAATTTTTTCTATCTTCTGGCGTTTTAACGCTATGACTTATCCCGTAAGACAGTTGTGTAAAACACCTTGTACAATATAGATTATATAAACTGCCTTAAAAATCAAATTATGTAAATTAATTTTGTACTGCATTCAACATTAAATATCAAAAAAAAGTCAAGAATGATTTTAATCTTTATTCATAATACATATTACATTTTAATAATACATATCATTTATTTTCTCAATAATTCTATATTAATTTATGTTTGTCATAAATATATAAATACAATAGTAATTGCCGTTAAAACGCGATGGATACGTTGAATGTGTTTTAGTCTCGGAAATGGTGTCGCCTATCCAGTACGTGCGCAACATCAAGGCACATCCAATACTTATGACTCCATGGGCAGTACCCGAAACAGGTCAGCATTATAGAAATCTACAGTGCCAATATAATGATAGTTATATATAAATCTTACTATGGAACTCCTTAATATTGTTGATTAAAAGGCAGTTAATATTAAAATAAATAATATATATTGTTATACATTTGAAAAATGTTTAAATACTTTATAGGAGAAGAAGTGGGAAACATTTTCTTCATATCTTTTTGGTAAATTTATGCACTTCCTTTTTTACGGAACCATTTTCTTTCAGTTATTATTTATTTTATACAGAGTTCCAGAGTAACAAAGTTACATATATATATTTGCTTCATGAATGCATGCAAGTACTTATTTTATTTATGCTTTTAATCAATTCTATTTTAAAGGCCAATGTTATATTTAAAAACTTTATTGAATTATTATTAACATTGAGAGTAACATAAAATTGATAAAATTACAATTTTGATGTTATAGCTATATGTATCTAATGCTCTTATTAACTGTTGATTAATGAGGTGCGTGTTCTGTTATTTGTTGAAATGTGTTCTGCAATAATGAATTTTAGTCAATACAATATTAATTTTCTATGTTGAAAAATGGCATTTTTACAATATTAGCAAATAATACTACATTTATACTACAATGATAAAGTATATTAAAATTTATTTATATATTTATAATAATATTAATTGCAGACAATTATTGTGATAGATTGTAAAATAGGTGCTATGTTTATTTTTATGCAAAAATGTATATTTTTTGTAGATGCATTATATTGTGTGTTAATAGAGATTATCAGTATAATTATTTTACTACCATAAAAGATATTGTGCATCTGGTTCTTGCAAATTGATATTTATTTGATTCTTAGAAGTGGCGTAACTATATTTAACATTATTTTTTCTGTATGTATACAGTTTTTATTTATGAATAATAAATCACAAATAAACGCGAAGAAAAGCAAAAAATATATTGAAGATATTAAAAGCTATATAAAATTCTAAAATCAAAACATTGCATAATTTTTATATGTTTATCAGAGATAAGTAGATACGCTACCTCTAAAAATAGATGGGATTACATGAAGTAGAAGGTAGGGTGTGGGTTACAGTTTTGGCGATGGGGTAAACTTTCCTGAACGACTGTGCAATGAAGACACACATACTCTGTTGGGACATACTACCCAACAGTGGGGTGATGAGACTGAACTTGACTCTCCACCTCCCTATGGGTCACAATCAGGTATTGTGTAGTCTGGAATCCCTATTTTGAGGCAGCGCATTAATTTATATGCATTATCCAAGTATATGATACTTTTAGTACAAAACTCATATTAGCCACAAGAGTTCTGCAATCATCTAAGTAATAGTACATGCTAATGTCAGCTCACATTTTTAATCTTTTTTTTTTATCACAAATAAGTTACTATCATTGCCTCATAGAAGGGAAGATATAACATTCATTCTGAAATATTTTAAATGTAAAATATAGGGATTAATTCTAGAAAATTATCGTATTACATTCTTTTTATTTTTATTAATAAAAATAAAATAAACCGTACTATATAGATAAATTGGCTTAAAAAATTATAAAAATTATGAAAACTTACAGTTTAACTCTTCTTCTCTTATCAAAATCAAACCATTATAGTATCAACTAATAAAGAGTTTATATGAGCTCATATTTTATGTAAGTACATTATGTATTGTGTAATTTTTTCTAAAGGAAACTTAGATAATAATTTAATTTAATAGTCAATATGACTACATACTTAAAAAATAAGAAAGTGTGTAGTAAATATGTAATATATACATTTTTTATAATAATTAATGTAAACATAATAAGTAAAACAAAGAGGTATGCCTAAAAAAATATATGAAGGTATGAATTATATACTAATTTTATGTTATTACATTCGTTATTTACGAATTTATTAATTTGTAGGATATGTGTAAAATACTATTTATGAGATAAATATGTAGATAAATTTTATTGTCCATTATTGATTTAAAAATGCTGTAATAAAAAAGAGATAAATAAATTGATAAAGTTGAAACATTCCACGTATTTATACATAAAAGATTTTATATTTAATTAACTTTCTTCTTATATATAATTAATTTTGATTTAATACAATCTATCATTTTTGTTCCATTAAAGTTGGTTACTGTGCATGAACGTAGAATTATATCTATAGACATGCATGTCATAATATATAACTTTAGGATTTATATATATATAAAATACTATATATTATTGTATAATATGTGTATATATATAATACTATATTAATATATAATATAATATAAATATATTATAATATTTAAAAAAGTATATATATATTAATATATTGCATAAAAGTTCACTTTTGTCACTTTGTAATTGTACTACGTATTTTCATGGTAAGCTATACTAACACTGCTTGCTTATTGTAACTCTTTCTTATTGTGTACTTAGAAGAAATGTACGTCATGTTAACATACATAAAGTTTGTTTACTATTTTAAAAAATACATTTACATTTTCTTGCTCTATTTAAAATATAACACTTATTTTTATTAATACTATGGAAGTTCTCTTTAATTGATTCATTTTACTAGAATTTACATAGTTATGCAAATATATCTCCATATCAATGTGTGTGTATTTAATATATTAATATAGATTGAGTTTTTGACCACAGGCCTACGATTGATCAAATGACATTGCTAGAAGAAGCTACACTTTTGCCACTTGACACTGGGTAATATCAAATTGTTTTGTCCAAAGTGTATTCATTTTTTAAAATGTCGTAATTGATAAATATTGTTTTTTAACGTAACACATATATGTTTGAAAACATATTGTTTGACATATGAAACGACATATTCATTGTAACTATACAAATATCAACTATTATTTTTGTAAATAATAATTACTGGAAACATTTTTTAATTATCTCAATATATGTATTTTATGATGTGAACTATATTTGTAACGTAAATTGTCATAAATAACACAGAAAGTTAGCTTTTTATATAATAAAATTTATTGTAAATTATGTTGAGCAGAGAATTTATATATATATATACATACATATATAGTTACTTTATTTTAAATTCATCTATGACAAAATTGAGTTTTGTATTATTGCATGTTTTTTGTTTACAAACACTAACATTTAATGCTTTCTTTGAAAGTGTAATTTGAATCATTAACTTGTACAGTAATTTTTATATATAATTATGTGTCACAGCTTTCTATATTTGATATTGTTCTTTTAGTAAACTCTTTTAATATAACTGCTAACATAAATTTATTTGCATAACAAATATTTTTAGTCAATCTGTATATGTGATAAGTAAATTTATTGAATATTCTTTAAAATATTTTACAGCTCTGCTATGATAACTCGTGCAACAGATGCCAATCAACCATTGGTGGACGCAACTGAAGTTGTTTGAAGCAGCATTTAAAATTTATTATTCATCTCTTTATTATTAACAAATATTTCTTGTTAACACAACCTAATTTTAAAGTCTTTATATAAATCCTTTGCACTTGCTATCTTTTTTAATTAGTCCTTCTGTTAAATGCAATTCTATTGATCTTGGTAAAGTCTTCTTAGTCTTAAGTCTGAAGTTAAATATTTTTCAGTAAACTTTTTTCTCTGTAGATATTTTTATGGGCTATTTGTTATTTTGCTAATCTGATCATTTTCTTGCAGTATTTTGATATACAAATGCAAAGGATTAATACCTAGATTATATTTATTACTATAGATTAGAACATTTATAGTTCTGTATTTTTACATTAACACATATTATAAAAATTATTGGCAGAAATCAGAACATAAAATCTGCAGAAAATTTTTAAGATTTTAGGTATGTATAAGTAACATTCTCATTAGTTACAGATATTATTGCATATAGCAATATATGTCATTTTGATCATAATTTACAATGTTTTATAGATATTAAGTTGCTGTTAATAATTGATGCCATTAAAATGTGAAGAATATAAAAATGATTCGGTGATACATATAAATATTTATAACTAAACAAAAGAAATGTTGCCATTGAATTTAATGATTTTATAAAGAAATTATGAATTAAAGTTACTATAAAGTAATAAATCTGTTACCATTTTCAAATTAAAAATATTTAATAATGATTAAAATGAAATATCAAAATGAATTTTATTTATATTGTACAAAATATGTTTTAATTACATTTGATGTAAATTCTATAACATTCTCTATTTATATTTGTTAGAGATAGTTATGTTACATAACTAAAAAAACTAATACAATTACATACTTTAAAAATATTATTTCATATTAAAAAGAATAAAAACAATTTTAAGGATATTTCTTCGTTTTCTCATATTCGAAAATATTTCGTTATAAAAATGATTTTTTCCATGTATTTTATTTAATGCAACTAATTATATAATTAATTAATTAAAAATTAACGAATATATAATTATTAATAAATTAATAAATATAAATATATAAATAAAAATTAATAAAAAGAATTAACTAGTGAGTTTTGAAATAAATAAATTTATTTTTTACTTACAACAATAATATTCTTATTAAAATAAGATTAACAATAAAGCTGGTATCTTTTAATATAACATATACTTTATAACTGACAAATAATACATTTACATTACTAGAACAAATTTATGATTTATAATTTATATTCTTTATATTGTTTACAGATCTTATTGAAATATAATGTATCATGTAACATCAGTAAGACATATAAAAGTACTGGATAACAGTACTAAATAAAAAGGTATTATTAGCGAATCTTATCTTGTATATAAAAGCAGTGATAGCACTGATGACACAATTGTGTAAATTTAGTAGATGGTAATTAAACACTAAAAATTTACATTTATATTAGTAATAATGGTTATGTTCAACTTAATCGTAAGTGAAAAAAATAAGACTAATGTGCAAAGAAGTAACTTTAGTAGGATATATTAACATAAATTTGACTTATTCATCGATTTTGTTGTGTGTATATAAAGTGCATAATAAAGTTATATTGTAATAGAAACATGACAAGTATATTGTAACACAAAATGTATTTGACTGTTATAAGAAGAGGTACTTAAGATTTCTTTAAACAATAATAAGAAATAAATGATTGTTATATTATAAATGAAGATTTTCAATATATAATTACAAAATGAATCTTATAATTCATAACCGTATTTTTGTATCCAACTTAATCCATCTACTGATGATGATTTTGGACAATATTCTAAACCTATATATCCATCATATCCTTCTTTTTCTAAAATCGAAAGAACATATTCATAATCTATTTCCCCAGAAGTATCAGGTTCATGTCTATCTGGTACTTGAGCAATTTGTACATGACCTATAATGACAAGAAAATATATAAATTTCACATGTATATAAATATATGTATATATGTATATGTAATTAAGATAAATCATATACCAATGTATGGTAGAAGTTCCTTGATGTTTTTTGTAATATTGCCACAAATATGTTGTAAGTGAAAGATATCAAGTTGTAATTTTAAATTTGGCTTATTTATCTTCTTTATCACATCTAAACCTATAAAAGATATCATATTAATGACTAATTCACGTCTTTCATTAAAATTACTTTTGTATTAGAAGATTACCTTTCTGGAAACTATTCATATAATAATTTGGTACAGTGATATTATTAATAGGTTCTATAAGGCCTACTATTCCCTCTTTTTCAAACTTTTGCAATGCATATGAAAGATTTTTTACATACACATCATCATTGACAGCTGTTACTTTATTTACTTTGCCTGACATAATATGAATTCTAAAAAGAGATTGTATAAAAAATAAAACGAAAAATTCTTTGTTAGAAAAAACAATCATTAATGATATCAATCAATTTAAACAATTTCTTTTACCGTTTACAATTTAATGCTTTTGCATATTCTATTGTTAAATCAATGCTTTTTTTAAAGTTTTCTTCTTCTCCAGGTATCGCTGCAAATCCTAACTCTCCTTTTGAAACATCACCTACATATTTATAATAAAATGGAAGTTGTACTTTAATATAAGACTATTTTTCTTGCCATTATTTGTATAATGCTTTACATTAGTTGTAATTGTCAAATACATACCTGTAAACACGTTTATAAGAATTTGTTCAACATGTGCATTTTTTTGAGCTTCTGATACATCTTTAATGGAAAACCCAAAAGGAAATCCACTTTCTACTGCTCTAAAACCAGCTTCTTTTGCCAATTTATATCTTTCAATGATAGATGGTGCCTCTGTGAACATAAAGGATAAGTTGGAAGCAAATTTAAGGCTCATATTGCTTATTTTTCTTTTGTAAAGGTTCTGGAAGCTCTAACTATAATTACTGATAGAATGACTACTGTTTATTGCTTAATATTTGAGATATTATATAACTTCTTATCTTTTTATCAAAAAACTAATATCCTAACAATGTGTAGAGTCAAGAAATATTTTTTATGCATATGTATATATGGTTCAAATTTTGATTAAACAGACCTGTTTATATCCGATGAAAGTCTATTTTTCTGTTTTGTATTATTTCACCAGAAAATTTGTTGTTTTTTATTGGTTAGTCATAATTAATCACTATACTAACTACACACTAACCTTAATAACACATCACTTAATAAACAAATTTAAAAATATGTTATATTTAACTAAGTATAATAAATGAAAAAATAATAATTAATATAAAAATATTTAATCCTAATTAATATTCATTTAGCCTTTTATTCATATTACACAATAATTTGAATTTTAAGTACTACATTCGTAACATTTAAAGGAAATTATAAAATACTATTTTATTATAAATCATGTTTTCATTAGAAAAAGCAGTGTAATATTACATACAGATGTATTAACAAGTATGTAGTGTGTAAATAAATGGTCAATATTTTTTATAAATATTTTTCTTGTTTGACATGAAGTTTAATGAAAAAGCAATATAATATAACACTATAAGCTAACAACATAAGAATTAATGAATAATTAAATGTTGTATGTATGTATATGATGCTTTATGTATTATCACTCGTCATCGTCGCGAATACCACCGCCTGGTACTTTTGGTCCTCCTGCACGTTTTGCCATTATAATCTGATTGACTTTAAGTACAGTACACGCAACCCCAACGGCATATTTTAAACCCCATTGTTTTGTTAAGAACAAATCCAAGATTCCAGCTTCCACTGTATCTATAAGACCTGCTTTTTGCTGTAAATAAATATAGTTTTCTTTAACATGCACTATTTTTACATGAAATTATTGAAATTTTACAAAAATTTTAAGCAGATACATAGCAGAATACGTACATCAATGTCAAAACCATAATTCTTTTTGTCTTCCTTATGTGCAGCATAAAGTTTGGATAGAAGTTCAGATGCATGACTTCCACTATTTTCCGCTAAGGTTTTTGGGAAAATTTCCAAAGCTGTTGCAAATTTGCGTACTGCGTACTGTTCTAAACCTGGTAAAGTATCTGCGTATGTACTGAGTTGTGCGGCAAGTTCAATTTCTGTAGCACCTGCTCCTGGAACAAATCTCCCATCTCTTGTTATTCCTTTAAATGTATTGACTCCATCATCAATAGCCCGTTCAATATCATCCATATAATTTTCTGTGGATCCCCGAATAAGTATAGTACTAACTCGACTATCTTTGCCATTTATTGCAAACTTTACTACTATAGTGTCTCCAACTTCGTCGATATATACTGAATCTGCATACCCTAATTCTTCTTTCGATGGTGGAATCTCAAAGCAAAAATGATTAGTTAAATCTTTACAATATGTTTAAAAGATAACCATTACAAGAAAATTATTTACCAATTTTGGAAGTGCAGTAGCACCAACAGTTTTACATAATCTCCTAACATCAAATTTGCTAGGTATACGAACAGCCATTATATTATATTTGTTCATGTAGTGTAAAGCCATATCTCCAAACTTTCCTCCTGAAACAATCACAGTAGCTCCACTATCAGCAATTGCTTTTATTTGAGATTCTAATAAGGATTCCTCTCCTCTAGAGAATTTCATCAGTTCATCTGCTGTTTTTATCAATACTGTTCCTTTTGTTTCAGTTTGTATAACGTCTATAGCACAAGTATAGACAGCAATTTTGGTATTATCTTTTCTTGTAACGTCTCCTTCAACTTGCCTCTTAAATACCATTCCTTGTACAACCTCAGAACTAGATATACCACTTCCCAATATTTTACAAACACGTACATTATCCACATTAAAAGTAGATTTTTTTGGTAAAATAGAAACACAAGCTTGTGCAACAAGAGAAGTAAGAGGTTCTTCATTTCCATATTGCTTACTCATAATAGCTGTCTTAATTCCCAGTTTTATTTGTTTTTCATCTTGATAATCTTTTACTTCATAGCAGACTAATGTTGGTAATATTTGCAAAGCTTTTTCCAAGGAAGCTTCATATCCTTCAACTATTTCAGATGTAGTAATTCCCTAGTATATAAAATGTTTATACCCTTTTAGTATATTTGTAATTTGTAAAATTAGCAAATAATATCAGCACTTATAATTTTGAAATTTTACCAAACGAAGTAGTTCTTCTGCAGCTTCAAGAAGTGCTCCAGCAAAAATTATTACAAAATTGGTACCATCACCGACTTCTGCTTCTTGCATTTTTGATGCTAGAACTAACAATTTAGCAGCTGGGTGTTCAACTTCTAATTCATTAATAATTGTTGCAGCATCATTTGTGATAAACAATTTCTCTATATGATTAATTATCATTTTATTCATGCCATTTGGACCATAAGCAGTCCTTACAGTTTGTGCAAACTGCTTACATGCTGTTATATTTCCATATACTGCTTCTTCCAAACCTGAGAAATACTGATTAAAGAGAAAATGCATATTAGTTATGGTTATGAATATTATATTTAATTACTTAGCTGTACTTTAATATTAACCAAAATAAATTAAAAATCAAAATTTTTGGTTCTACTTGGTCTTTGGTATTGCTTAAAATTATTACTTTGAAATTATTAATCACATTTAAAACATAAAAACATGTAGAAGTTCGTCATGTAATGATTCCAAACTTATTCATAAATTTATTATTGAAATTTACATACAATTATATTAACAATCTATAGGCTATAACCCGGCTGTAAATAATATAAAAAATAAATTTAAAAATATCGGAATTTTTTAATTTATTAAGAATATTACATTTTTAAGCATATTATAGAAACATGTACGTCAAACGAATATAATGTCTATAAAAGGTAATGTTTGATGAAACATTGTGTCATATTCCAAAGAAGACATCTTTTGAGATACACGTAATTATTAAAAAGTATTTTATACTTACGCGGGCACCTTCTTTGAGCATTTGGGCCATGCCCGGTGCTTTTGGTACATGCAAAGCCATGATTATTTTTATAAAAATTAGTAGGTCCTTATATTTCACGTGCAATTCAGAATTAATACCCTAATTTAACTTTCCGCTATAAATGATGAAGAACCCAAATCTTTCTTTCGAGGTTTCTACTATAACGACATCTCTCAGTGCTAATTCTAATTTTATAACTAGACAAATTTTAATGTAAGTCAATATCTTTTTTAAATCTTGATGTTAGATAAATTATTTTTTAAATAAATAGTTACGATTTATTTAAATTTAAAGAAATATTTGTGTAAAAATTGAAATTATATATGTCATATGAGTTCTAAAGCTCCTATTTATCCAAATATACATCTTTACGAAAACTAGCCTTAAGGGATAGGCTTAAAGTTGGAAACTGATAAAATTTATTAAGACGTAGGAAAAGTATAATAATTTATTTGAAGAATTACTAAGCGTATCGCATTGACGGAGGTTATTATCAAAAATTGGTAATTTGATTTCATAGCTTTAATACTTTTAAATATTGCTATTGAACAATCGAAGACAGAAATGTTGTGTATTTTAATACTTTATTTTAGTATTTTATACGAAATTCTGTTGCCTTCGTCTGTTATGGATATGGTGACCACCAATTTACAACAACAACGGCAAATTACGGAGCAGCTACGACGCGAGGCTGCTTTAAAACGAATCACAGTTAGCAAAGCTGTTGAAGATATCATGAAATACATTACAGAACACGAGCAAGAAGATTATCTTTTGGTTGGTTTTTCATCACAGAAATCGAATCCCTTTCGTGAAAGAAGTTACTGTACCATTTTTTAAACTTGCATGTTTAAAGTAAAAAACGAATCATTTTAATTTTTTTCCTTTAAGTATTCGTATTTTGATATGTTTAATTTATTATATGATTAGAATGAAATATCGAGTCTATTTGTATCATCAATATTCAAACATTCATTTAACTACCTTAAGTTGATTAACTTAGGCCATCATTATTATTGTTTCTATGCATATTTTGATATTTATTTCATGTAAACATTAAACTTTAGAATTATTTATGCATTAATAGTTTATATTTGAAGAATTTCTAATATATTTACTAATGCTTTATTATAATTCTATTGGCCTATAAATTACCATGAAATACATACGCACAAAATATTTTTAATATGTATCAATATTATCTGCATATGCATAAGTATATATGCGATACAAAAGTGAAATGTTATTTTGTACAATGTTGATCTTATGAAATGTAATATTTTTTAAATATGAGAACCTGTTACTCTACAAAGTATATTATAGTCTATTTTTCATTCAGTCTACATAATCAAAGTTGAAATTAAATACTTCAAATGCCTAATGTATGTTTAATGTACTTTTGTACAATTTATTTTGCTAATTACATATGCTTATATAACAATGAACTTGTAAAACTTAAATTGTAATACAAAATAAAAACATGTTATAAAAAATATAAATTCTAGTTTTTATTATATTATTATTATATACCTATTTTAGTGTTATTTAATGAAATTAACAGTTACTTATTTTTTTAGTTAAAAGTATAAAAGTATACCTGATGTTGTGACTTTTGCATCATATTAGCAGAAACATCAGTTGTGTGGCTATGTAAAAATTAATTAGAATTTTTAAAAACAATATTAACAGTTTAATATATGTATAAAAATGATGGTAAAATAACATTTACAAAACATCTTTACTTCAAGAAACATTGTGAGCATAATAACTTTGAAATTCAATATCAGTGGATGAACAAATATAAGCATAACCTGGAATTTCATACTTCTCACTTTACATGAATTATTATTATCAATAATTGTATAAAAAGAAAATTTTTCTAACCTGTAATTCTTCAGGTAAGTACTTAAAAGACGGATTTATTTGTTTAAGTAAGTAATATAAAAAATATAATACTTTGTTTATAGATAAGAAATATGTTCTCAATTAATTTGGTAACTTTAGATAGTTATCAGTCAATTCCATTATTAGGAGTAGATGTAACATTTTCAGACTTTCGAGGAAATGAAATTAGACAAGTCCCAGTTATCAGGATATTTGGATCTACTCCTTCTGGTATAATCCTCCTTCGTAATTTATTAATATGTAATATTTACTAATAAATACTTAAATAATAATTATTTATCTTTTATTTTTAATTGTATTAAGGAACAAAAACATGTTTACATATACATGGAGTATTTCCATATATGTACATACCATGTACAATAAACAATAATGTTAATAGTTACATGTACAAATTGGCAGCAGCGATAGATTCTGCAATAAATGTATCTTTGGGATCTGCAATATCTAATACTCAGCATGTTTATAAAATTCAACAAGTTTCTGGAATGTAAGAATATTAAATATATTGCATATTATTATTACATATATATACATATACATACATATATATATATATATTTATATGAATTTGATTACATAAAATCTTTTTTCTAGTCCTTTTTACGGATATCATGAAAAGGAACATTTGTTTTTAAAAATTTACTTTTACAATCCAGCTATGATCAAACGAGCAGCTGATTTATTACAAGTATATAGTATTTGTGCTTGTAATTATCTTTTTATATTTATTAAAGAATGCAGAAATAATAGCAAATATTCTTTTTTAGAATGGAGTAATACTTGGTCAAAGTTTACAACCACATGAAGCACATATACCTTTTATTTTGCAATTTATGATTGATTATAATCTATATGGTATGAGTTTAATAAACTTAAAAGATGTTAAATTTAGACAATGCATACATACAAAATTAGAAGAAAACTCAGAAAATGAGAGTTCATCAAATTTATTTGATTCACAAAAACACCTCCCAGCATTTATTGTTAAACAAAGCACCTGCAAATTAGAAGTAGATGCACAAGCATGTGAAATACTCAATAGACAAGAAATTCAAAATGATTTGGATTTAAATCCTGGTATTGCAGCCATTTGGAATGAAGAAAAATATAGAAGAGAAGCAAAGGATTTAGAGAATGTTGAATCACAATTTTTGTATTCTAATACTAGTAACAGAATTTATGATTTAACAGAGAATGATATTTATCAAGAAGAAAGATTAAGGAAAAAATTGGAGTCTATATCACAGGTATAGTATTAGATTATTTTTAAAATTTTCATATTGAAAAATATAAGTCTAATTCATTTGTACTCTTAGATCAGTGAAGATATAACTTCAAAAACATCGAAAACACACAATTATCCTTTAGAAATGGATGATGAAAATAACTCATTTAGTGCTTCATATGTTCCAAATCATTTTAAATCATTAATGCTAAATAAAGAAACTAAAGATGAAACGTTTTTAAATAATAGTTTATTAGAATTTGATAACTTTGAGATAAAAGAAAATTTACCTCAAGATAAAACAATAGAAAACACTATTTGTAAGTAATTATACAATAAGTAGAATTTTCTACTAAACATTTTCTTGTTAAAACTATATATTAAAATTTTTATTTGTAAATATATACACTTGTATCTACATGTACATATATACTTATTTGTTTTAGTGGACTCTGAAGATATGTATTTGGTTGAAATATTGGCTGATTTAAGAGAAGAAAATGAAGAAGAGAAGATTATAGATAACGATAGCATGTTAGGTTCTCAATTTTCTATGTTGAATAATGAAATTAAAGTGGATAATGAAGATGATGAAATTGAAGATTTGAACATTACAAGTTTGGATTTGAGCCTTAGTTCGTGGAACTCAGTTATCACTGAAATTGAAAGTAAGATGACAGAAGATAACAAAAAAACAAATGATATAACTGAACATAATGCTGAAAGTACTTCTTCAAGAGATGTTCCTCAATATGATGGCCCAAGCGATTTAGTTTTAAAAAATAAAAAGCAATTAATATGGCAGCTTACTAGAAATAAAATAAAGGAGGGGAAAAAAACATGTACAAAATTGGATAAATATGCACTACATTTCAATAGTAATATGATATTAAATGAATTAAAATTTATAAATATTCAAATA
Source organism: Bombus terrestris (assembly GCF_910591885.1). NCBI lineage: Eukaryota > Metazoa > Arthropoda > Insecta > Hymenoptera > Apidae > Bombus > Bombus terrestris. Next base: position 4,032,176 of record NC_063286.1, read on the forward strand.
AATCTTAATTTTTTACAAAATCAATTAATGATTCCACAAGGAACTATATTTGATATTAAATTATCTAAATATTTTACATTTTATCAGAAACAAACTCGAGAATTTGAAAGTAAACGTAGAAAAACGTCACAAACTACTGAAAAAAAGTTGTCGTATTATAAAGATATAAATATTTATAAATTAGATCACAAAGATTTAGATGTTTATGATATAGATGAGATCGAATATACATTAGATAAGTGTAAACATTTAAAAAATTCAATAGATTTTGGAAACAATCCTAATGAATCATATATCATGAATAGTGTTTCAAATAAATTAAACATACCTGCACTTGATGGTAATGCTGATAATAGTTCCAGTGATTCTGAGGTAGATCGGGATACTACCATTAACAAGGAAGAAAAGCGCATTTGTGTTTATAAGCCAAATACAAAATTTAAAAGTGACAAGGGTGTTGTTAATATTTCACTGATAAAACGAAGGCTTGAATTGGAAGATTCTAATTTGCAATCTCCTTATAAGCGACGTAATACCATTGGAAATTATTTACCAAATGAACCATATCATACCCCAACTAAAGCAAAATTGGTACATAGCCCATGTTCTGTCTCAAAAAAATATTCTTCGCTTGATATAAAAATAGTGTCTCCAAAAATAGATAAAAGTATTAGAAATAATGAATCTCGTAGTTCAGAATTTAGTTATAATACTTTGAAACGAAATAATCAACATTTATTTCATGATAAAATAGATAATTTAGCTTTAGAGGAAAATCAAGGTAAGTAGTATATTATTGTTATGCATCATTTCAAATATATCAAACTATGTTGTAGATAAATTATTTTACATTTTTTTCAGCATTCTTTACACATAATGAAACTTCAAATATTGGCAAAACGGGATCAGTTATTCTTAAACACAAAGACAGGTAAATGTTACAAATATGACTATATTTTTATTTTACAAGAATGTTTTATATAAAATTTGATTTTTAATGTTAGTAGTTCAAATGTACATGAAGAGTTAATTAATTTTGAAAAAGAAGATAATGTATTAAAAACAAATTTTGAAACACAAATTATTCCTAAAAATAACAAACAGATTTGTAAAAAATTAAGTTTTATGAATATTAATAATGAAGAAATTAGTTCTGTAAAGGATAATATATATTTCGAAAACTTATCTCTAACAAAAGAAATCATAGATAATATACATAAAAGCAATGATTCCATTAGTATTTCCATAGTGAATTCTAACTGTCATGGAAATTCTATAAAACTACACACAAGAGAGAATGAGAAAGTTAATTATAAATATAATTTACCAAGTACATCAAAAGATAACACCAATTTGTACTTAGACAATACTTCAGACCAAATGTCATTAAAACATAAAAATATAGATGAAGATGAAGATGAAGATGAAGAAGACGTTTGTAATATGACATATACACAATACCTTAATGGTAAATTAGAATCGGAATCAAATACCCCAAATATCATGGCACTAAAAGATATAAGTGGTACAGAAACTAAGTTGATTACTATTACAAGTAAATTTAATTCACCAAGCAGAGAAAGAATCATAAACTCTATGAAGATGTATGATATTTTAGAATCCAAATTCAATTCATTATTTTTCAGCAACAAAATTGATTTGATAAAATTTATGCAAAGAAAAAATTTAAGTAATAATGGTATTTACAAAGTAATTCCATTTAAATGTAGTTTAGATAGAGTTACGGGTATTAAACTCTGGCGTCGAGTGCGAATAAATGAATTTTATCCTTCTGGATCAAGTATAAAATCTTGCAATATAAAGAGAGTTCTTGCAGGATACAATGCGTTAATAATTCATCCTCTTATTCAGCCACCAACATCGAAAAATGTTAAAACTTGGTTACAAGCTAAAAAGCATTTATCGAAGAAGAACAATAATTATGAAGTAAAAGATAATATTGATGTTCCAAGAGATATAAAAGAAAGCAATATTCTGAACAAAATACTTGCTAATAATCGATATATGAAATCACAGTGTTCTGGCAGTTCAGAGCATTCAAGCAAATCTAATAATAGTTTTAATTCTTCTTTACAAAAAATGCTTGAAAATCCATTATTATACAAGAATAATGATACACCACAATATCTAGGTATTTCATATGGACAAATTGAATATACTCTAAAAGGCTATAGTAGTAATATTGAAAATGAAAATCGTCAAAATGCCAAAGGCTTAACTGTGGTAATACTATCATATCAAATGCAATTATAAGATATCATCATATCAGACGTTATTAAAATTTTCTTTAACTATTGCAGCATCAATATCTGACAATATTAGCAGTAGAAATACACGTTATTACACGTGATAAATTTCTCCCTGATCCAAACCATGATCCAATTGGAGCAATATTCTATGCTATTCATAATGATGTTCCATTATCTTCAAAAATTGAACAGATAGAGCATGGTATATATTAGAATTAGTGTATTTCTTTCTTAATTATTTTTTATAATCATGTATAAAACTAACTATAGTACTACTTTAGGTGCTATTCTTGTAAGTTCATTAACCCAAAATACGAAAGTAAAAAATATACATTCAGCTAATACATGTACTACATCATATGTATCAACTGAAGAGGATTTACTAAATAGTCTTATAATATTAGTTAGACATTGTGATCCAGATATTTTAATTGGTTGGGAGATTGAGTCTCTTTCATGGGGATATATCTTTCATAGAGCTTCTCATATTGGTCTAAAAGATTTTATGTGGCAAATTTCAAGAATTCCAACTGCCCCTCCAATATCTAAAGGACAAGCATCTGATAAAGATAATTTCAGTGATGCAAAAATCTCAGGTCGAATTATCCTTGATGTTTGGAGAATAATGAGACATGAAATAGCATTATTAAATTATACATTTGAGAATGTTATGTATCATGTAATGCGTGAAAGAGTGTCATGTCCTACTTTTCAGGTTTTAACTAATTGGTGGAATCATAAAAGTGTAACAATACGATGGAGAGTTATTACTCATTATGTCATACGAATTGTGGGTACATTGAGAATATTAATCCATCTTGATATTATTGGTTTGTATCAGTCATTACTTTTTCATTCTTTTTTATAATGTAATGTTCTGTTTCTTATATAATATCTCAACAATATCTTAGGTCGAACTTGTGAACATGCACGACTTTTCGGAATACAATTTTATGAAGTTTTTTCAAGAGGTTCTCAGTTTCGAGTTGAATCAATGATGTTGAGGCTTGCAAAACCTTTGAATTATATTTCAGTTTCACCCTCTATACAACAAAGAGCCCGAATGCGCGCACCTGAATCTCTACCACTTATTATGGAACCACAGTCCACATTATACACTGATCCATTGATTGTCTTGGATTTTCAAAGTTTATATCCAAGCATTATTATTGCTTATAACTATTGTTTCTCTACATGTTTAGGTCGTGTAGAGCACATTGGCCAGTAAGTATAATATCAATATTCCTATATGTTTATGATAAAAAGAGCAGTATAAAATCAATACTATTTTTATTTCTTCTAGTTATGAACCATATGAGTTTGGTGCAACTACATTAAAAATAAAAAAAGATACTGCTAAGAAACTATTTGGAAAAATAAATTTTGCACCCTGTGGTGTAGCTTTTGTAAAACCAGAAATAAGAATGGGAATATTACCGCGTATGCTTACAGAAATTTTAAATACTCGATTAATGGTAAAAAAGTCTATGAAACTTCATGGGAATGAAAATCACGCATTACAACGTATTCTTCATTCACAACAATTAGGGCTTAAGTTAATTGCAAATGTTACTTATGGTTATACAGCTGCTAATTTTAGTGGCAGAATGCCTTGTATTGAAGTATGTCAGACATATATCACATAATATTTTTATGAATTTTTTGCAAAGTTAATTATAATTATTATTAATTAAGATAGGGGACAGTGTTGTTAGTAAAGGAAGGGAAACATTAGAACGAGCAATTAAAATAGTAGAATCTACACCTAAATGGGGAGCTGAAGTTGTTTATGGTGATACAGATTCGTTATTTATTCTTTTACGTAGAAAATCAAGAGAAGAGGCGTTTGCAATAGGAGCTGAAATTGCTGATACTGTTACTGCAGCTAATCCTCCTCCTGTAAAACTTAAATTTGAGAAAGTTTTGCAACCATCAATATTACAAGTAAGGTTTTATTAATATTATTAATAAATAATATATCAATAATAAAAATAAATAAATAATTATAAATAAATTAATTAATTAATACGTATAACATTCTACAATATTTTTTCATATTCAGACTAAAAAAAGGTACTGTGGTTATATGTATGAGTCTCCAGAACAGAAAGAACCTGAATATTTAGCAAAAGGTATTGAAACTGTTCGTAGAGATGGTTGTCCAGCTGTAACTAAGGTAAGTAAATGAATTAAAATAAGATAAATAAATGAAGAAATGGTAATATGAAAATATCAATATTAAATTTTGATTAATTAAATTATTATTAATTAGAATTATTAATTAATTATTAAACATTTTAGAATTAAATTAAATTTTTAATTTCAGATACTTGAAAAAACATTGAAAATCCTATTTGATACAAAGGATCTCTCTTTAGTAAAACAATATGTTACTAGACAATTTGATAAAATTTTACGTAAAAGAATATCAATTCAAGATTTAACATTTGCAAAGGAATTTCGTGGCTTGAATGGTTACAAAATCAGTGCTTGTGTACCTGCATTGGAGTTAACACGAAGATTGATGCGCAAAGATCCACGGGCGATACCTCGTATTGGCGAAAGAGTACGATATATTATAGTGGCTGGAGCCCCAAATCAGCCACTAATTCAGTGTGTACGAACTCCAACAGAAGTAATTTTAGATGAAAGTTTAATTCCAAATTCGATATACTACATAACAAAAGTTATTATACCACCACTTAATCGGTGTTTAAATTTAGTCGGCGTTGATGCTAATACATGGTATAATGAATATTATATAATATGCTTTTATACTATGTCTATTTGTAATATTTGTTCTGAAATATTATCTTTTAACTTTCCTCTATCATTAGGTATACAGAAATGATCCATCGCCAAACACCTGATAAAATAATTAATTTATGTGCGAATAATCAAAAGCTAACTATTCGACAATTTTTTAGTACTGTTATATGTGCTGTTTGTGAAAATCAAACGCAAAAAGATATTTGTATGAATTGCATGTCAAAACCAAGTCAAACAATTACTATTCTATATGAAAAGTTAAGATGGTTAGAACGTACTTATCACGAACTTAATATGGTAAGTATAATTTTTATATTTTATTTTTTTTGTATAGATATAAAGGACATTGATATAAAAATGTTTATTTTTTTCTAGATATGTCAGTCTTGTACTGGCTACTTGGATGACCCGAAATGTGAATCTTTAGATTGCCCGGTTTTATATCGATTGATGCAAGCTCGAAGAGATCTCGTTCAAATACCTTATTTAAATAATATTATTCGTAATATGTAATGGTATTTTCTATATAAAAGGAAAAATCATGAAATAATGATTTTTATCCAATACACTATATCTTCATATTTTTATAAAAGAGATTACAAATTAAATACCACTTTTTTAATATTATAATCACATTGTATGTTAATTATTATAACATAGAGTAAAAATATGTAATCTGTACCCAAATATTTGTAAAAAATTAATTTGTATATTTGAATAGTTTACCTATTGCGTCACCAGAGAGCGCAGCATCTGGATAAATATCGTTACACGTGCAACTGGGGCTATATCGTGTGTATGTGTATATATATTCAATGGTTTGTAATTTCTTCTAAAAGAAAGTGTGTGTAGTGCATATTTTGTTAATAATAAATAATAATTAGTAATTTGAATTAAATAAAACTTCATTTATCAATTTTTTGACAGATATACGAATATAGAATTTATACGGCTATTGGAATGTGAATCTTTATTAAAAGTTTGGTGTAGTATCACATTAATTATATGGAGTTTCCCCGCGTAGTATTATTTTGAAAATAAACTGCTTGTGATCGAGCAATAACCTGTCGAAATTTAAAAATTTGTTATTTCTTTATGTACTCTTGTCTGTATTGTGCGGAGAAAGATATTAATCGAGTTATTGAAATGGAATGTTTCATTTATATTATCATGCATTAATATCACGATTTCTCATTCTGTCGATCGTTTTCATTGTAAGAATGACTTATATGTACATTGTACATACGTAATACAAGTGTTTTTCAAATATGTATATATAAAGAAAGTTCATATGATACTTTTAATTTTAATGTATATTTTATCTACATATATGCATCTGAAGTTACGTCTTTAGAAAAAAATTAATTTGTACGTATTGCACTGGTTTTATTTTACATACAACTTATTTGCTACAACAATGACAATGACAATTAAAAATTTGCCGTTTTTGACTTATTGATGTAAGAAGAATGATTCCCACTTATATAAAATGTTCAAACTTATTTTTTTAAGTACGTCATTGTATAGTAAATAAACAATATATTTATTGTATTAAATATATTGAAATCATATATATTTTTTGTATTAGTTATGTAAAAAATATCATATTAATCTCTTATATGTTATACATTTAAAATCTATTTATTAAATTTTATAGCAAACACCATGTCAAAGCGCAATAAACCATCTAAACATAGAATTTGCTGCTTCTGTAGATTATCAGAGAATAATGAATTGGAATTTGGAAAATTTTATGAAGATGGTGAAATTATTACACATTATTATTGTTTGGTACATGATTTTATAAGTATCATATTTTAAACATTTTTAATATCATGATAGATATTTAATATTTCAACACAATATCCTCTTATAGCTTTTATCATCAAACATGCAACAGAGAGGAAAGGATGATGAAGGTATTTTAGGATTTTTGAAAACAGATATAAAGAAGGAAATTAGCAGGGGCAAAAGATTGGTAAGTATTCATATATAAACAAAAAAAGGAAATATATAGTTGAAAATTATAATATGATTTTAATTTAAAGGTATGTTCATACTGCAAAAAAGCTGGTGCTACTTTGGGATGTTGTAATGTAAAATGTAAAAAAATATTTCATTATCCTTGTGGGCTAAGGGCTGGAACCCTAAATCAATTTTTTGATGAATTTAGGTACATTATGTTTATATTGACTTTATAATTTTGGCCTTTTTAAAAAAATGAATATATTGTATTTTAGATCATATTGTATAAAGCATAGACCAAAACAGAAAATAGATGCTCGAGTCAAAACTGAATTGTCAAAAACCAATAAAGTAGTATGTTGTATATGTTATGATGAAGTAGATCCTTATGATACAGTTGGTACAATGTGGGCTCCATGTTGCAAAAAAAATGCGTGGTTTCATAGAAAATGTGTTCAGGTAAAATAACAGTTTATTTAAAAATATTTGAATTTTTAAGTATATAAAAATATATATTAGTTTCTGAAAAAATTGTTTTAGCAACTGGCTATGAGTGCTGGATATTTTTTTAAGTGTCCTTTATGCAATAATAAAAATTTATTTCAAAAGGCAATGTCAGAATTTGGTATTTTTATTCCAAGTCAGTAAGTAAAAAATAAAGTTTGTTTGTGTACTTTGTAATAAAATGCCAAATCAGAAGAGATTTTCATTTTAATGGTTTTGCTTTAGAGATGCTTCTTGGGAACTTGTACCCAATGCATTTGAAGAACTTTTATATAGACATGATCAATGTAATGCTCCAATATGCTTATGTCCTAAAGGCAGAAAATATACAAGTTCTAACGCGTAAGTAAAGAAAAATTTTATTTATTACATATTAATGTGACTAAAGATTTTAATTTCTCATTTTTTATATGTTGTAATTGTAATTTGGCAGGAAATGGGAATTAGCTCTTTGTCGAACTTGTGGTTCACAAGGAACTCACATGGCTTGTGGACAGCTTAAATGGGCTAATCCTGTTTGGGAATGTAGAGAGTGTATTTCTATTCTAGGTAAACAATTAAGAACTTTTTAATTAAAGTTTTTGAAGAAATGATCTTTTACCTAATCTTGATTTATTCTTTTACATAGGCAAATCTAAGGCGACTGCTAGTTCAAGCACAACAAAAGATACATTACAGTATGTATTAGTCTGTTTCTAGGTATTAAATTTAAGTATCACTGCTTAATAAATATATGAATTATTAGTATATTATTTATAAATTTAAATTATTACATACATTATATTTAGTATATATATAGGGTGGTTGGTAACTGGTGGTACAAGCAGAAGGGGGGTGATTCTACGCGAAAAAAGAAGTCGAAAATATAGAATAAAAATTTTTCGTTTGAGGCTTTGTTTTCGAGAAAATCGACTTTGAATTTTCGCTCGGTACGCGTGCACTTTATCACGTCTCATTATAACGGATCTCACTGTAGATCGTTGTCTCGATGGATATTATCGCAGTTTAAGTTTGTTTTTGCCGTAACGGAAAATTAGGAATACATAATGAAATAATATGAAGTAATCATAAAGTTTATTATTACAAAAATTGCTGAAAATGTTACCCATTCTGCCGAACACATACTTCTGCTCTTCTAATTAAATTTCTATGAACACTTTCTAACACATTGGAAGTGTTTATCAATATAACCTCAATCGAAAATTCAAAGTTGATTTTCTCGAAAATAAAGCCTCAAATGAAAAATTTTTATTCTATATTTTCGACTTCTTTTTTCGCGTAGAATCACCCCCTTTCCGCTTGTACCACCAGTTACCAACCACCCTGTATAATATATATTATTACATACATAATTATTTCTCCAGGAATGTTTCTGATTTCGAAGATTCTGACAGTGATATTTCTGTTGGTAAAGACTCACCTATACCATTTGCATCAAGTTCACCCCTTATAAGTTCTGCATCACAATCACCAATAGTTAAACAACGTCCTGGTCCTCGAAGTTTTAAATTAAGGCAGCTTAAACTAATTGAAGAAATGCAAAAGTTAGTATTAAAATAATATAAGGTATTAAAAGCATAAATTTCTAAATACGTTAAATTTAATATTAAAAACTATTTTAATATTCAATAGCAATAATAAGTATCGAACCAATGAAAATATAAATACCATGTTGGATCCAACGAATGTGGAAAAGCACAGCCTGCAGTCTACAAGTACTAAGGAAAGTTTTATGAGTGTGTCAAGTTCAGTAACAGCTTCAATGTTTCATAATTATGAAGATAGTTCCAATTCTTCAATTTGGCATTCCAAATCACAACTGGACAAACAAGTTGATATTATTACACTCGATAGCGATGATGACATTATAGAGGCAAATATTAAAACTTATAAACACGAATTAACTGAGAATATAAATTATTTCAATATTAAAAATATAAATTAAATAATCATTTATAAAATACAATTTACACAGATGTTCGTATATATTTTACAGGCCAGTAATTTTATCTCATTAAATAACGTGTTTATTGAAGCTAATGAAAGTGAAAATTGTTTATCTTCGTTTAAAAGAAATAAAGTCGAATCTAATAAAAGTAATACTATATATGATTCTAGTTTATTAAAAATAGAAAAATTATTACAAGAAAACAATCAAAATCAAACAGATACTAATAATTCCTTGATAAGTAATTTAAATGTAACTGAATTTGATAATTTAAAGAAATTCAGTCCGCTGAATAAAACAAATTTTAATATTTTGGATAATGTAATACAATTAAACGATGAAAATGAACACAATTGTACTGATTTTACTTCAAATATCAAAATTACAAATGTAGTTTCATTGGCACCCAAAGAATTTGAGAATCTATCATCTATTGAACTAGAACAAAAGATCAATAATCCAACAACACAAAATAGAGATGGATCAATAAGTAATAATTCACTGCTACAACCTTCATGTTATCACAATAATATTTTGAAATTAAATTTAAAAAGAAAACGTGATAAAAGTATATCGTTCCCAATAGCTTCATGCATAAGTGAAACTAAAAAGTTGCGGAAAACTAATAGTGTAATGGAAGAAACATCACGAGCATCACATATACCTTTACATGCTTTTACATATGCTGCATCCAATAAAAATAATCTAAAAGTTAGTAATCATAATGAGGATAGCACTTCGATAGATGAATTTCATTTGCAAGACAAAAAACAACATATTCAAATTAAACAAAATTGTAATAAGAGTCAAGATATTCCACATACATCTAGTGCAAAATGTTCATTAAAAATGAATGCATCAAATAATATATTCACTAATAATACTGATACAAACAAAGAAAAATTTCACATGTCTGTAGATACTGTAAATGAAATGAATAAAATATCTAAAAATATTAAAGTTAATAATAACATAAAAGATGTAAGTAAAATATCTTTTAAATTGCATATTTTCTATAAAAAAGATGTATAATAAAATAACTGTGTTTATATATTGTACAATATATTTCATGTTAACATTATTTATCAAAGAATATTTTTATTTAAAAATAGTGTGATGAGGATGGAGGTATCAGCCCTGTTGTTGAATCAAGTAACAGAAGTTTCACAAATGATACAAGAATTAATTGCATTGAAAAATCTATTACATTAGACCATTCAAAACCAAAAAGATCACAAATAGCCGAACAATGGAAACCTCAGAACGATGTTGAAATGTAAGTATTATATATCTCTATTAATATTTTTACATTATAACAATTTTCCGAAATTAAATTTTACATATTTATACTTCCAAATGAATAAAATGTTTGGTAAGTAATATCACTGCACTTGTACATAAAATATTGTGATATTTCATGAATTATAGGCTTATTCTAAAACAACACAGGACATCAAATAATAAATTTCGCAATATGTATTGGCAAGGGAAATGTGAATCCACAGACAGTAATTATTCTCAATTAATACCAGAATATGTGTGTTTACGTGATCTTAAGTTTCGTGTATCTAATATAAATAATCTGCAGGTGAATATATTTTAATTATTATCTGTTTACTATATAGTTAAAAATATGTAGGAACTTTATGGATTACCTACGTGATTATAATTATTTTTGCATAGATGATCTTATATGATAAATATTCTGTAAATATTAATATGGAATGTGTAACTACTACAAGGAAGAACACTACATTTGATGTACCAATAAAAAAGGTTGCTCCACAATGTATTTTTAAAACACAAAATGATACTTCACTAAATATTAGATCTGGAAATATTTATAGCAATAAAGACAAAAACACAAGCATATTTGTTAATGAATACTCTGAACATGATCAAGATGATATAAAGGAAAATCTGGATCCAGTAATAACAATTCCTTGCAAAAATACAAAAGATGATTTACTAATTAATGCAACATTAGTTACAAATAATCCAAATGTTTTTACAAATAACAATAATCAAAGTGAGAATAAAACAGTTGAGCATAACGATGGAGGACGAAATCATGAAACTATTAGATTAGGTGACGACACTAAAAATAACTTCGATGCTATTACAAGTTGTAACCATAATTATGGTAAAAGTATTAATGATGTAGAACAAAATATACAAAATTTAAACTTTGATGATATTATAGACAGAACATATAAAATACACAATATGAAAAAAGGTTTGAAAACAGATTTTAAAGTAAGTATTGATTTAAAAAAGATTAAATGTTTTGTCGATAATAATCCAGACTTGTTCTCAAGATATAAAAAAGAGGATAGTAAAAGGTGCATTCAACAAGCAAATTTTTTAAAAGAACAAAATAATATACAAACAAATTTTAACTCATCAGAACATGTAAAAAATTCAAGCATAGATGAATCAAAACACGATGAAAATTTTACATTATCTACGTCTAAATATGTAATAAAAGAATTGACAAGTCACAACACTGAAATTGAAAAAGATTGAAGATTTCATTACTGAAATGAAATCGTTACAATAAACAATACATATTGGTATTTTGACCAATAGTTAGAAATGTGATTTAAGAAGTACTAGTAAGAAATTGTTTAAAATATAGTTGTTGTAATATAAATATGTACATAGAAAACTCTTATTTTAAAACTTAAAAAGGTATTTATTTACAAAATGTTAAAATCGCATTCATACATGCTACATTCATTAATAATGTAATTTCATAAAATAAATATATCACTTTTATATGCAACATTTAAAAATTTAAGGATAATACAAGAATAATTTGTAAATTTTGTAAAATTACATACAAAATGTATCAAGGTGGGTAATATATGTAACTGGACAGAAGATGAGTTTATAAACAAAGGCAAATTGAAAAAAAGGATAACATCCTTTTATTTCAGATTTTTTTCTACAAAAAGTCGAGTTTGAAAATTTAGACTACTCAGCTCATTCCCGATCGAATTGATTGTATCTGTCAATGACTATTATTTCAAATTTGAAGTACCGAAAAAGAAGCTTCAAACGAAAAGTTTTATTTTACACTTTTGATTTACCTTTATTTGTAGAATAACTTCTTACCCGCTTGTACCACCCTTATTCAATTGAAAGTTAGCTACGTCCATACATAATAGAAAAATTTTCAAATATGATTTTTTTCAAAATAAAATCTCAACCAAGAATCTTCATCTTACTCGACTTACTTTTGTATATAAAATAACTTCTTGCTTGATTATCATCTCTCCTGATATATTCTACAAGATGTTAAATATATACATATTTGAAAAAATACTATTGTTTTGTTTCAATTATGAATTAAAAGTACTGTACATATATACTGGTAAATACATTTCAATTCTGTATACAATACATTACTTTAGCTTCTAATGTATTTGCAATAAGTATTATTTATACTTATAAATTTATAATATTTAAATAATTTTTATAATTAAATTTTATAGTTTATTTATGAAATGCTTTCAAAACCTAAATGGATGTCTTCTCCTTTATTATTCCTAGTTGTATATGTGTCTTACTATATTTCATATCATTTTAAAATTTGTTATAGTTTATTTTGTTTTAAGTAATATAACAGACAATTTTTTCCAACAGTTTGTTTACATTCGTCTACAATTTAACTATAAATAAGAATACATAAAATTAAGTAAAATTTAGTTAAATAGAGGTTTAAGCAATATAAGCAATATAATAAATTTTAGATACAATTACAACAATTGTAAGCAAATACAATGATAAATAAAATAATGATAAAATGAAGTTGATTATTTCAAATTTGAAATAGTATTAGGTCGTTTGAATAGTTTCTTTCGTTTTATAAGGAAATAATGGATGCACAACATTTTCCATTTTATATTATTTTATCAAACTATGTATGATCCATTTTGTTCTATCAAAAAAAAATCACAACGTTCGACAGATTAGCTTTCATGTTTGTATAAAGATGCGTCGTTGTAAAAGATGTGTCTGTAAAAGAAAGACACTTTTAGGACAACCTAATACAAATATCAATTCATATGGATAAGTATTATAATACTACTATTACAGTTATATGTAGAAAAACTGTTGTTTAAAGAAATTTTTATTGTAATAATTGTCTCATTTTTGTATACATATTACATTACTTTAATAGCTACGGCCGAAAAGTGTATAAAACTGCGGTTTGTTCTGACAATCGGGGTGGATACATGTTTGTTTATCAAAAGATGCTGATGAAGGTGGTTGATCAAATGGTATGCACAGACTTTTTGCACCCATTGATAATGTTCCAATTTCTCCTCCCGTATCCTCTCTATAAAAAGAAATAAAATGTATCCACTTTATATTCTACAGACAATCATAGAAAAGATTTTAACCATATTTACCGTGCACTGTCGCGTTTAATTTTATCTTCACAAGATGATTCTCCACAAAATGGTGATAATAATATGTTTTTTTCATTGAGATAAGAACAAAATTCATTCCAATTATCCGCACGCTTAATATGCTCGTTTAAGTTTTTTTTTGCTCTGTTAGGGAAAAAGTCCATTTATAAAATAGTAGTATTTACAATATTATACAAAGATTTTATTTTCTAATAGCTTACTTGGAAAGCATATCTGCTTGTATATTGGTCAGTAATGTATGCAAAGCCGTGACTACGTCAGGTCTTTTTGCAAATACTCTTTCAGAATTATCTCTACGTACAAAAGTGACCTGATTTTTGTTTAAGTCTTTAGGGCCTACTTCTATTCTTACGGGTACACCTTTTAATTCCCAATGATTAAATTTCCAACCTGGTGTGCGATTACTCCGATAATCTGCTTTAACTCTAAGCGAATCTTTCGAAAGTTCACCTAATAATTTATTACATTCAGAGAACAATAATTCTCTTTGTTGAGGCGTTGTACTTGCTGTAATACCGCAAGGAACTATAATGGCTTGAATACAAGCTACATTTGGTGGTAATACTAAACCTTTATCATCTCCATGGACCTACAAATGAAGTATGAAATTATTTCCATGAAAAATATTCTTCTATTAAAGCAAAGATATATATACCATTATCATAACTCCAATCGTGCGAGTCGTTAGGCCCCATGAATTTTGATAGACAAATGTTTTTTCATTCCCTTCTACGGCATTCTCTACTTGAATATTAAACATTTTAGAAAAATTTTGTCCAAGATGATGACTTGTCGCTCCTTGTATTGCACGGCCACTTGTTGAAATAAAAGCTTCAACAGTGGTAGTGTAGTCACCACCAGCAAATTTCTCTTTTTCCGTTTTACGGCCTTTAACAACAGGTATTGCTAACAAGTCTTCATACACTCTTGCATATAGATCTAAAATGATCATGACTTCTTCATCAGCCTCAGCTTTAGTAGCAAAAGCAGAATGACCTTCTTGCCACAAAAATTCTCTTGTACGTAAGAAAGGTTTAGGATCTTTAAATTCCCATCTCTGTGATAAAGGAACATTTGATTACAATAACATTTTAAATAAAAAAGTAATTATTTTATTCGTAATAACTAATAATTTACATATGTATTTGATACTTACTACAACATTATTCCATTGATTAAGTTTTAAAGGAAGTTCAGTATCAGATTTTAACCATTTGGCATAAGCAGGATACATTACAGTCTCTGATGTTGGTCTTATAGCAATAGGTTCTGCTAAGTCTGATTCTCCACATTTTGTTACCCATGCAACTTCAGGAGCAAAATCTGCTATGTGCTTTTTTTCTTTTTCTAATACTGTTCGTGTAACGAACATAGGAAAATAACATTCTTGTACACCCATTTGTGTTATTTCTTTGTCAATGTATTCTTTTATCATTTTCCACACAGCAAAACTCCACGGGCGGTAAACATAACAGCCGGATACATCGTAATATTCAATCATACCACTTTTAGTAATAATTTGAGAATACCACTCAAAGAAATTTTCTTCTTTTCTTGCCTCTAATCCTAATCTTGTTTTACCTATATCTACATCTTTCATGCCTTCATTTTTACTTATTTCTTTATTAGATGTATTCTGATTTTCGCGTTTAGAAACATCTTTTTTCTTCTTAGACATATCAGGTATTGACTTCCATTCTTGTCCTGTTAATGCCTTATAATTATTTTTCAAATCTAATAGAATTTTTATTTCTTGATCAATAACACTTTTTTCTGCTTTTGAACTTTTTAATTGTCTTACTTTATCTCCTTGTTTTTGTATACTTTCTGATATTTTGTCAGCAGAATTTTCTTCTTTATTCGTTACAGCAGTTGTTGGAATAGTAGATGGTTTCCAATCTTGACCAGTAACAGATTTGTAATCTGACTTCAAAGCCAAAAGTTTTTTTACCTCTTTATCAATAACACTTTTTTCTGCTTTCGAACTTTTTAATTGTCTTACTTTATCTCCTTGTTTTTGTATACCTTCTGATATTTTGTCAACAGAATTTTCTTCTTTATTCGTTACATCAGTTGTTGGAATAGTAGATGGTTTCCAATCTTGACCAGTAACAGATTTGTAATCTGACTTCAAAGCCAAAAGTTTTTTTACCTCTTCATCAATAACACTTTTTTCTGCTTTCGAACTTTTTAATTGTCTTACTTTATCTCCTTGTTTTTGTATACTTTCTGATATTTTGTCAGCAGAATTTTCTTCTTTATTCGTTACATCAGTTGTTGGAATAGTAGATGGTTTCCAATCTTGACCAGTAACAGATTTGTAATCTGACTTCAAAGCCAAAAGTTTTTTTACCTCTTCATCAATAACACTTTTTTCTGCTTTCGAACTTTTTAATTGTCTTACTTTATCTCCTTGTTTTTGTATACCTTCTGATATTTTGTCAACAGAATTTTCTTCTTTATTCGTTACATCAGTTGTTGGAATAGTAGATGGTTTCCAATCTTGACCAGTAACAGATTTGTAATCTGACTTCAAAGCCAAAAGCTTTTTTACCTCTTCATCAATAACACTTTTTTCTGCTTTCGAACTTTTTAATTGTCTTACTTTATCTCCTTGTTTTTGAATTTCATTATATAATCTTACAGCATGCGATTCTGTTAATATATCTTTTGTTATATTTTGATTTTTGATTCCAGTCCACTCATTACCAGTTTTATTTTTATATTTTGTTTTTAAATTCGAAAGTTGTTGCATTTCTTGATTTATCTTCAATTGTAATTCTTTAATTCTGCTTTCTTGTTGTATAATATTTTCAGATAATTTATTTTCATCGGATATCATTTGCGATTTATTTAATGTTGTACCTGGTGTCCCAATTTCTTCTAATTGTACAACAATTTTTTTGTTATTTAAGTTCGCATCTAGTTTTTGTTTCTAAAATAATAACAATAAGAAAAAGAATTTACATAAATGTAAATTGTATTACATGTACATTATTAACTTATAATTGTAGAAACAAAATGATACATACATTTTTTTGAGAAATTTCTTTAACAGATTCTGGTGTACTACCAGTAGGTATGGATTTTGTTATATTTGTAGTATGACCATCTGGAATATGAAATAATATTAAAGGCTGTTCTCTAGAAGAAAATGGGCTAACAGGAGCATAAGATACATCGCATCTAAAAAATCCTTTTCTTTGTAATTGAATTATTTCTCCTTTTTCCACATGTTTTAATGCTACTTCTCCAAGCATTTGTATCTCTGTCTGAAATATTTACTACATATATTTTTGTTCTGTTCCTTAAATTTATAATTAGTAAAAACAATAAAAACTCACTCTTGTATTTTTTGCAATGAAATCTTTGTAATCATCATCCTTTCCCAATATTGACTTACTTATAATATGATCAAAATAAACAGCGTAGCATGGAATTAGATTAACTTTACTAACATCATGATTTTTATCAGACGGTATCGATAACCATGTAATTTTTAATGTATTTTTATAATCTTTGTTTTCTAAATTTAATTGTGCTACAACTCGTTTAATAACATCATTCTCTCTTTCAATTTTTTTTATTAAAATGTTACCCCAATTAATGAAGGTAGCATTTTGACCTTCAGTTAGGAAATTTGCATCATCTCTTTCTATATATACCTGTGATCCTACTAATACTTGTTTAGTGCCTTTTGATATATCTTTTGGATGATTTTGAACGGTTAACCATTCTTCCTTCGCATCATCTATATGCACTGGTACAATTTTATTATATTCCAAAGCAGTATATCTAAAAATTGATATTATGTGAATTAGCTTTATGAATATTTTTTATAAAAACATTTTTTGTGTAGTATACCTAGTAGCAACTGGATCAATAACTTTTTTGTTAAATGCCCATATTTTATCCCATTCCATGAAAACGACAGATTTTGAACTACCTTGAGCAATAATAAACTGTTTCAATCCTTCAACTGTCATCCCTCTTCTCAGAATACCCCTTACTGTTGGAAAACGTGGATCATCCCAACCATCAACTAAACCTTGATCAACGAACCAAGTTAATTTTCTTTTTGATAAAACTGTGTGCGTCATATTCAAACGTGAATATTCCCATATATAAGGACGTCTCAATCCCAGGGCATCAATTATCCAATAAAATTGAACGTCTCTGTCATGATATTCTGTTGTACGTAAAGTATGAGTAACGTTTTCGACAGCATCGACAATAGGACAAGCAAAATCATATATTGGGTAAACCCTATATGAAAAATTGTTACTGAATTAAATATACAGAAAATGAAGCATTTGTTAAGTTCTTTAGATTTTTAATATTCATACATACTTATATTTTGTACCAGTACGAGGATGTGGTTCTGGTTTGCATCTATAAATTGTTGGATCTCGTAAACATCCATTTGTAGATTGATAATCAATTTTTGCTCTAACACAACATTCCTGACCTTTAACTGTACCCTGCTGCATCTCATTCCATAATTCAAGATTCTGTTCAATAGCTAAGAATATGAATATAATGATGTTCTTAATAACTTTTTTTCCTTTAGATTATTTTGAAAACATTGTGCTATTTTTATTTTAATTTTTAATGTTTTATACTTACAATTATTTCTGTTTGATGACATCAATTTCTGATCACGCTGTTCTTTCATTATATCAGCTGGTGTATTATCTACATATGCCTTACCATCTTTTATCAGTTTAGTACAGTACTCCAACATTAAGTCAAAGTAATCAGAAGAATGAGTAAATCGATCTGGTTTAATTTGCAGTAACTCTAAATCTTCTAGAATAGCTTTTTCAAATTCTACATTCTCTTTTGCAGGATTGGTATCATCGAATCTCATAATGAATTGTCCTTGAAATGTTTGTGCATAATATTGATTTAGCAAGGCAGCCTTAGCATGACCAATATGTAAATAGCCACTTGCTTCTGGTGGAAAACGTACTATGACCTATTATAGAAATAAATAAATTTATACAATTTATGTACGTTATAAAATAAACAGTTTGTTATAAATATAAATTACTTACTTTACCCATTTCTGCTCCAGGCAAATCAATAAATTTACCTTCTTGCTTTCTTTGCCCTGTTTGTTTATTAATAGTTTTCTCAGATTGTACATTATTATGAAGAGATAATTTTGCATTCTCTTTAACTGAAAGTAATGCTTTTGTCACAGCTGATAATGAAAGCACCTGTTTATACCATCTGGTTATATTAATAAATTTTTTTTCAAACTGTGTCAAAAATTTCTTATCTACAAGAGTACAAAATACATGGATGTCAGCAATTGTTAATTTTTTGGAGACCAACCAAGTGTTTGTCATCAATATGTTATCTAAATAAGAGAGTGCATCTTCCTTTAATGGATAAAATTCAAGAGGTCCGATCGCAAATGATAACCAATGATCAACTTCAGTCTTTTCACGAGGATTGACACCACCTAAATTAAACATATAACAAAAGTAAGTAAAAAATAAAATCTATTTATATATTATAAAAGAAATAATACATATATGATATACACTTACCATAAAGATCTATACATGTAGTTCTAGCAAAATAGCGACTAACATCACTGCTTCTTTTTCCCAATACTTTATTTTGACTATCAGTTAGTTGTATATTTCCATCATCCTTCCAATCATTGCACCAAACTATTTCAACTTTTTCCTTATTTTGGGAATTGATTACCTCTAATACTATCAATGCATCTATATACATTACAAAACATCAATTGTCAAATTAACACAATTTTATTTTTAAAAAGCACATAATAGTATTACTTTATTAAACACTACACTAGGAAGATATTTTCTAACATTAAGTTAGATATTATTAAATAAAACACACTTTTTCACTAATATTATTTAAAAATAAAGAAAAAATAAGGCTTCGTTTAGCGAACATTTTTGACATCTGTTTTCTACATTATTTTTCATGTATGTAGTTGAACTTACTATATTTAACAAAATTATGTTGTACAACATACCTGTTGGAGGATTTTTAGAATCAACTATAACTTTATAAGTCATTTTTATGTGTGGAAATTATGCTTAAATAAAAATTACATTCATAAATATATCCGCTTAGGTTAGAACCTCTCCACGTGTGCAATGGTGCCCACTTATGGTTAATTCTACACGATCTGTGTTCTATACTACTTTCTTTAAATTTATACATATACATATACACACAATCATAGTGTTCTCAGAAGTACATACCACAAATCACATATAAATCTAACGCGATAAATTGATCTCTTATGATGCAGTTAAAAATTGAATTTTATCCGAAAATTACAGCATTTTTTACATATAAGTCATTTATCAATATAGATAGTATTAAGGTATAGAACTAAAACGTGTAATCTCAAATATGCGTTTATACTCTTCTAAACAGTAGATGCTAGTAAGAATTATTTCTTATTTGAAAATTATAATATCCTTTATACATAAATCATTTATCAATGTAAATAGTATTAAGCTATAGAACTAAAATGTGTAATTTCAAATATGTGCTCATATTATTCTAAACAATAGATAGAAATAAGGATTATTTTTTTATTCGAAAATATTATAAAGAAAATTAACGAAAGTAAATTGTATTTTTTCCTTAAAAATGTGTCAGATATTTAATTTCTTCTTTTTTCTTTGTCATTTTACTCTAACTTCTAAACAGCTATCTTCCTTCGTCTTTGATCGGATTAATAGTAACAGAATGTTGATCCTGTTTTTAATAATCTTTGGTAACAACTATATGGCACTAGATTTTTACGTATGTATGATGCGTGAATATGTATATAAAAGAATAGATTCATTGATTCGTTCAAAAATTCTCTACAATATTATCGTAGCTTTTAATAAATTTTCAGCAATATTCTCGATATTCTGATAGTTTTTAAGTTGCTCATTAATTTGAATTTACGTAAGTACCCGATCCGACGTACAACAATATATAACAGGTAGAAGCATACGCAAAGGTGGGTCGGTCACCTGGAGATAACTGTAAAATGTCATCAACGAATGTGTGTCAGGCATGGATTTGATGCTGTTTGGTGACACTCATGGGATCTGTTGTCACAATAATTATGTTTCATCGATGTTAATTTGATCGGGGAATAAATAGCTACCTTGGTACAGAATCTTCCGTTGATTAATTTAAACGTGTACGTAAGATAATTCTTGTTTAAATAAAACATTTATATACTTCATTATTCAGAGTAGATATTTCACCTTTTTCTCATATGTTGTAAATTCATATGGTTGCAACATATTTTAAATTTAAAAGCTACTTGTTAAAAATAATTCAATGATATTAAATATTAATTAATGATTTCCTAAATGCCTTAATTCAATATGTGTTATTTGATGTCTGTTATATGATAATTTTTTAATCGTTTAAAATAAAAGAAAGATATATTTTACACATATACTTGATTTTTAATAGATATCATGAAAATATTTACAAATATTATATAAAAATGTGAAGATTGACATTAAGTATTGATTTGTATATTCTTATCTTAATTTATAATAGTTTATATGCATTTAATATTATATGATCCAAATGCATTCAGATATTAAAGATTAAGCAATTCACCTTTTTCTTACAGATAAAACAGTTAATATGGAGGGACCAGAAGTAACATTTTTATTCCAGTTTGGTTTAACTCGTGATACTGTTACAGTTGAAAGCAGCACATTGACTCTCAAGACACTTAAAGAATTTGCTTGTGACTTTATAAATACAAAGTGTCCAGAACATGGGTTAAATCATTTATTTGAGCGATTGCTTTTATTTAAACATGATTATAATTCCACTAATATCTTACAACTTATTACAAATGCCACTGAAGTTGTAGATGAAACATTAGTGGAGATTGTTCTGACTGGTAAATTTTGAATTTATATATCTTACTATGTATATAATGACAAATAAAATATGGAAATAGAGGAATTAAACAAAAATAATCATTTAATCTTTTCTAGCACAAGTGCCAAATGAAGAAATTCCCATTCGTCCCCATGCTTTAACTGTTCACTCATATAAAGTTCCAACATTTTGTGATTTTTGCGGAGAAATGTTATTTGGCCTTGTTCGACAAGGATTAAAATGTGAAGGTAAATGTCATATTTTATTATTACTATTTTATTTATCTGAAGTAATACAATTAATTAATATATTTTGTAGGTTGTGGAATGAATTATCATAAAAGATGTGTTATAAAAGTACCTAATAATTGCTCACATGATGCCAGTCAAAGACGGCGTAGTTCTGCAATGTTAAATGTACCAAGGTCTCCAAGTCAAGGATCTACTAGTAGTTTAACCAGCATTAGTGATGATAATCATAGTACAAATAATACACCGAATGCAAGTCAAAATAATAGTACTTTGGTAAGATTCTATCGATAATGCAATTTATAGCTTATATAATCATTTTATTGTTTATATTATTGCGTTTTATTGTATTATAAATTTAGACAATACCAAGTATAATGGCACCAAAACAGTCTCGCTCTCCTTCATTGGGAGGAAGACCAGTATGGGTTGAACGAGAACTTGCAACACGTATAAAAATTCCACATACATTTGTGGTACATACTTATACCAGACCAACTGTATGTGGATATTGTAAAAAATTATTACGAGGTTTATTTAAGCAAGGCCTACAGTGCAAAGATTGTCAATACAATGCACACAAGAAATGTATAGAAAAAATACCTAAAGACTGTACTGGAGAAAATCCACGTGACAATACAGGTTCCTTTTATTCGTATTTTATTGCTTAATTTTTTCATGAACATTATTTCAATAAAAATGTTTATTTAGGTAACGAATATCCCGATAGTGGTGTCGGTAGTGAGCCGGAAGGAAAATGTGACGGTAGAAACGAAGAAGGCGATGGTGATAGCGATGCTGAATCTCCTTCACCTCCTCAACATTCATCTTTTGTAATAGATGAAACAAAAGGATCTGACGAATACACTGTAAACATGCTTTTATAATAGAAAATATGTAACAGAAATATTTTTTTAAATGTCGTAGCTAATATTATTATTTCGTAAAATATTCAATAATAAATGTAATATTATTTTTATAGGACCAAGTTCCAAGCAATGATGATATTATTTACGATGAATTTCAAAAATCTAGACCATCAAGGTAAAGTATATTTTTTGTTCAGTACTATCTATGTATATATATATATATGTAGACTTATGTTTTATTATGTAACTTACTAGTTGCAGTTCTACACCAAGCAATAATATTCCTTTAATGCGCATAGTGCAAAGTGTTAAACATACAAAACGGCGTGGTTCGAAAGTTTTAAAAGAGGGCTGGATGGTACACTTTACAAATCGTGATCCATTGGTAAATAATTAGCATATACAAATGTTCTTATATGTATACACATGTAAGAAAAAATTATTAAAGTTATATTTGAAAATATTCACAGCGGAAGAAACATTATTGGCGTCTTGATACAAAAGCTATAACATTATTTCAAAATGAAAATAGCTCCAAATATTATAAAGAAATTCCATTAGTTGAAATATTGTCTATTGAAACTGCTGAGACATCCCGTTCACGTATGTATTTAATACTATATCAACTTTGTTTTATTAAAATCGTATTTATAATATTAGTGATATAAAGAACATGAATTGTATTTTAGATACAATGCATTGCTTTGAGTTAAAAACTGCCAATATTGATTATTATGTTGGAGAAGATCCTTCATATGGAGATAACTGTAGCCAAGTTCCTCCACCAGAAAGTGGTATTGGAGCACATATAGCTAGGTCATGGGAAACTGGTATTAGACAAGCACTGATGCCTGTAACCATATCAGCCAGTACGTAATTTTTCCTTTTATTATATTTTATATTAAAAAGTGCTTCTTTTATTTAATAGATGTACTTTCAATGTTTAGAAAAAGTATATCTATATAAGATATTCTGATTTTAGGTCAAGAAGAATCTACAGAACCTGAAGAAAATATCACTGATATGTCTCAATTATATGAGATTTTTCCAGATGAAGTTCTAGGTTCTGGACAATTTGGTACAGTGTATGGAGGTGTTCATCGTAAAAGTGGTCGAGCAGTTGCCATCAAAGTTATTGATAAATTACGTTTTCCTACAAAGCAAGAAGCACAACTTAAAAATGAGGTTGCTATTTTGCAGAATCTTTCGCATAGCGGAGTTGTTAATCTAGAACGGATGTTCGAAACTCCTGAGCGAATATTTGTAGTGATGGAAAAATTAAAAGGCGATATGCTAGAAATGATACTAAGTTCAGAACGTGGTCGTCTTAGCGAAAGAGTAACTAAATTCCTAATTACACAGATATTAATAGCATTAAAACATCTACATAGCAAGAATATAGTACATTGTGATTTAAAACCTGAAAACGTATTGTTAAGCAGCGATAGCGAATTTACACAAGTAAAACTATGTGATTTTGGTTTTGCAAGAATCATAGGAGAAAAAAGTTTCAGAAGAAGTGTTGTTGGTACCCCAGCCTATCTAGCACCAGAAGTTTTAAGAAACAAAGGTTATAATCGTTCTTTAGATATGTGGAGTGTTGGTGTAATTATTTACGTATCTTTAAGTGGCACATTTCCATTCAATGAAGAAGAAGATATTAATGAACAAATTCAAAATGCTGCTTTTATGTATCCACCTATTCCTTGGCAGGAAATTTCATCTGATGGTATGCAAATCACTGAAATAAGATAATAGTCATCTAACAATAAAAATTAATAAAACTTATCGTCTTTTTTAGCAATTGATTTAATTAATAATTTGTTACAAGTGAAACAAAGAAAACGTTATACTGTAGATAAGAGTTTACAACACGTATGGCTCCAGGTAAGCATTTTTATAATCTTAGATACTTTTTTTTAATGTTATAATATACAAGCTTATTATAAATTATATTTTTCTTAAGGATTATCAAACATGGTGTGATTTACGAGAATTAGAAACAAAAGTAGGATATCGCTATTTAACTCACGAAAGTGATGATGCCCGGTGGTCGGCATACAGTAATCAGCGTACATGACAGAACTCTCTGCCTACGTTAAACATCGAAACATTGCCAAATAACTTGTCTATACACAAAGGCTGGGCTCGTAGTGCCCGAGCTACGTTACGACGTTTCATTCGTGCCTGACTTGGATACATTCATGAAAGGGAGTACAACTATATTTCTTTTTAAATATCAATAAACTGATATTAAATATAACTTTATTATATATCTTCCAAAACATTTTACGTAAAAGCTTACGTAAAAGGATAATTACATAGAAAATGACTTAGACTGCATCATGTAAGATAAAACATTCAAACATAGAGAAAACAACAGCAATGTTTTTATGAGAATTCTAGAGGAATTTTAATAATAAATTTGAACATGTTTCAATATTGTAAAGTACTGGATATGAAAATTTTCCATAGCTAGTAAAATATAAAAGATTCTCTAAAATATAATATATATAATGTTATCATAATATCTTAAACAATTATTTATCTTATGATAAGGTAAATAATTGTCTCATACAGTTTTATTAATGTAACACACTCAATACATAATACCATTTTACAAGTAATATATAAGTGCTAACTTCATAATATAAATATATTTTCCAGCTTAAAATAGAATGTTTTATAACTGCACAAAAGATGCTTAAAATAGAGTAATTAGATATGAAATAATACATAGCAGCATATATAAATTATAGAACGCATGTATATTTCATATACATAAATCTTTTGACATTCTTTGAAGTATGATGGAGAGGAAGGAGAGAAAAAAAGAAAGAAAGATAGATAGATAGATAGATAGATAGAGAGAGAGAGAGAGAGAGAGAGAGAGAATGAGTTAAGAATATTATTATATTACTTCTTAAGAACTCGTAGAAATTTTTATGGATTAAATTAATATACACGCGACGTTGTGCTACATATAATAAATTTACTAATTCGTATTTTTGCTTCAAAGCATCTAAATTTAGACATTAGAAGCTTTAACGTTTATAATTCGTATCAAACCTTTCGAGAACTAATATAAAAAAAACTAAAAATGATCAAGACATGCATAAAGTGATAAAAAGTAAGATTATTGCAAATGTAGTCTCCACTTTTGATCTTATACGTCGTATTAAAATTTGTATAGATCTTCTTCTCTATTAATCATAAAGAAAAGACAAAATTTACAATTAAATAAGTACATTCCAAATAATTTGAAATTTATGATACATATTCTGAAACATTTTCTATATAATATTATAACTATAATTATTATTGTGATAAATTTCATACTAGAAAGTAGTGAACACAATTTTTTAGAACCAGTTGATAATTAACATATACATAATAGAGAAAATTGTAAATTCCAAGTTTTTAATATATTTGTTATTTTATTTTATTAGTATACAAAGTTGTTTTATATTCTTCATTGTTTCATTGAAAGTAAAGTACATTCCAAATAAAAAGAGATCTAAATTATATACATACATCTTTTTCGTTTTCAAGTACTGTGTTCATTCTGTTTTTGTATCATACATGATCAACATAAAAAATGTATAATTTTTAAAAAGTAATCAATTCAAATAGATATAGATTTATCATAAATTTTAAATATTCATTTTGTAGTGGTATATTATTCATTACATTACCAATACAACAACTTTCTTTTTTGTTATTCTTTATCATAATATTTCTGCAATTTTTCTAATTATTAATAACAATGTAGTAATAAAAAAAGCATGATGAAGAATTAGATAAGAAATCATCAAAAGAAGTCACAAAAGAAATAATTTTCTTTAACTCTAGAAATCAAATGTGAAGAAATGTAATCTCTTATTTCTTAGTCAAATATTTTGTGAAGACTGAGTTACTTTTGGATAAAAATATTTGAAATTTGTCTAAAAATGCTGTCTTTACTCGATGTTGCAGTAATATCTTAAATGAAATATTATTATATATAAATATTATATTTAAGCAAACCATTTTTTACAGTACTTTTATATTACATTTTATTATGATATAATATATAAATATTACTTTAATCATAGTTATCATTAGTTAATTAACAGAATCTCATATGTATAATTTATTTACAAAATACTTAATTATTTTATATTTCAAGTTATATTTTTCTATATTAATATGACATTAAATGCATTATTGTACATGATATATGGCCTATATTTCTGAAAATTTATTTAAAAATCACTTTAATTACACAATGAGTGGAATATGTTTATTGTTATGTCCATCTTTTTATTATAAAACATTTATTATAATTTTACTAAAATACTACATTGAAGTAGTCAATATTGAAATAATGAGTCTAAATCTAGATATAAACACAGCAGTTATTATAATCTTAATTACATACAAAGATTTGTGCAATATCAATAGATGTTGTTATACCTAAAACAATCTCTATATGATTTGTTAGATTGGTAATTTTTTCATACATAATATCATGTATTTATAATACGTTTCTAAATTAATTGTTTGTACATATTAAATCTATTTGAAATTTTTTATTACTTAAAGGATAAGTTTTATAAAAACATTAAATTTTATAATAACTAACAACTTGTATTTTGTTCAAGCTAAGTTTATAATATTATTTACAATTACATAATTAACAAACAAAAGTACTTAAAAGACAGCAACATTATAATAAATAGATTTTAAGAAAAATTAACAAATTTTCATAAAAAAGTATAAAATGTTGTCATTATTGTACTTACCATGATAATGAGAATAAATAAATTATTAATGGTAACAGATTTTTAATGTTTTGTATATATTTTCTTTAAACAATTTTTTCAAACAAAATCTTTATATACGAGAATTTGTAAAAATACTTTAAAAAATTGATGTCATTACGTCGTAAATCTAATCTTTGTCCTCGTTAAATCTAACAGAACTCCTAGCTGAAATAATAACATCCTGATTCTTGTCACACCATGTATGCAAGTATATCTTCAGTTAGTTCTTGTATCATTTGAAGAAACAACATAATATCTATTTATTCATTTTATTTAGTGAATATGAATATGTGCAATAAATTAATTATTGTTATATGATATTGTTAAACATATATATGTATAAATATTATTGTAAAAATTGCATACTTTAATCAATTATAATGTTCGTAACTAGTATATTAATACTGAAAATATTATTATTGAACAGTAGTTTGGCAGAATGGATAGATATGCCTCAATTTTCTAGTGAAAAAAAGATATATAGGTATGTATAACATCATATTAAATAGCATAATCAATATTAATATTTTATCAAATATTTTTACATTTCTTATTCATAGAATACCTACAATAAAACAAGATCATTTTTATAAATTTGCTCAGAAAAATGTGGAAAATCAGTTCCATTATACATATCAAGATATTACTTATAAAGATGCAAAAACAAAACAAACAGCAGTTAATGAAAATGGAAAATACAATTTCCATAATATGGAAAATAATATCAAAAAAGAATCAACTGTTTTTGATCAAGAAAATGTGTTTGTATCTAATCCAAAAAAATACAATGATACAGCAGTTCCTTCAATGACCAAGGTAATTACACTATTACATTTGAAGCTTTCTATATGATGCATAATTTTGAGAAACAATTAGTAATCAAAAGTTTTATTTTTACAATATAGGAACAGGAAAGAAATAAACAGTACCTAAATGAATCTTTTATTTTTAATGATGCAGGACTATTGAACTACCTTCCAGTAGATATACTTAGAAGTGTTCATTATACTTTAAAATCCCAACCAACATCAATTGATGGAAAAATTCAATTTTTAAGAACATTTGAAAATACATTAATGATTGAAATAGGTAACAATAAATAAAGATAACAATGACACAATAACTAAGATCAAGAAATTAATTGATGTATATGACATGTCAACAAGTAATTTTTAAAGTATTTTCCAAAAAAGTATTTTTAATAATGTTTTCAGAATCCCAACTTGCAGGAAGTATAATGATTGCTCGCAAAAGAAGAGGTACTGAACATTATGATCACAGTTATGATCATGAGCATGCAGCTGGATTTCCCTCCATAGAAGGTGCACTTATGGCTATTTCATTTCTCACGTTTGCTGTGTATCTGGTTAGATTAGTCATGGTAATTAGTTATTTGTAATATCTATTATGTTATATATGACTAATGATTCATATAATAATTTTTTTCAGCTTTTATTCAGAAATATGAATAATTCTGCATCAACTACTACAGCTACCTTACTTCTTGGCAGAAGAAAAAGATCGATAGACAAATTTGACGATGATGCGACGATTATTCTTAAAAATTTATATAACTTTTCTTCTAAATTATAATATAAAAAGAAAGTTACATACTAATTAAACAAATATCTTTAGCATTAACTACATTAAAATCTTCATAATCAAATCTCTATGTAACGTAAGCTGCTTTAATACATACCTTTTCAACTTTGTTCTGTATACTCTGTTTTACAATTTAGCAGAAATAGGTGGTGGTAATATAGGCAGTAATACTGCATTAAGGTATGAACCTAATGGTCGTTTTAATGAAAGATTTTGCAACTGTGCAAGAATTTGTGTTAGTTTGACTTTATCTACTTGGTATGCATTTCGTTTCTCATGAGGTACTAAAATATTTTGTGTTATGAGATTAGATATTGTACTATTAACTAAGTCAATTGATAAAGAATAGGGATGTTGTCCCCATTGCCGCTTTTCAAGAAATGCTTTTTCTATTTCTTTCTGCGCTTCAGTCAAAACTGCTTGTATCGTTATACAATTTGATTTTGATTCATCCCACTGTAAATGAAAACAGATTTTCTTCGTATATATATTAAAAAGATAACAAATGTAAAATACCACACAAATATTATTGAATTTTACCTCAAATAGGACAAGACATGTAACATATATTGTATCTATAAATGGTAGTATTACATTATAAAGGAGAGAGCATACTTTGGTATCTTCTCTTTGTATATATGTATTGTTCTGAATACTTATATAATTTTGTTTTAATAGCAAATTCAATGTTTCCTCCCATTCGGATTTTATTACAGATTCATCTTCTATTAAAGGCATTACAAATTCCGTAGTCAGTAGCCTTCTTAATAATACATATCGTTTAAATGCATTTCCTACAATTAATGCAATAACATACCAATTTTGTTTGGTTTTTATATGTAACATGCTGTATGTATAAAATAATATTACCAAGTTCGCTTCCTTCTATTCCCATTGCAACAGTAATAATAGCTGGTTTTATTAGAAAAGATAAAGCTGGATTTAAATAAATTGAAATATTAATGACAGGCACAGCTATTCTCATAGTTCTTTCTAATAAGGTATGACCTTTAACACGAATATTACTTCCCAGTTTTGTTGTTCTGTGTCTCTCTTTGAGTCTCAAAATTTGTGATGCATCAAATATAAGTAAGTCTTCATGGCATTTTAAACTATTTAATATTTCTTGTTCCATGTTACTTACATTTTGATTATTTGTATCAAATGATCTGTACGAACTTTTTTCTATAATACTAATATCTACATACTATATTAAAGTCCTATTAGTATTTTTTGAAACTTACCTTCCTATATATATTGTGGCATTGAATACTTGTAAAAGCTTTTTACACCATAGATAATCATTGATTAAATAATTTAATGTATATGGATTATCTGGATGTATTTGACTTCTTTCATTAAATAATAAAGTAATTAAATTAAAAGGCATGAGTATTGTATTTTTTTTATGTGAATCTATTATACAATGGGCTAAGTTTTTAACAACAGATATCGGTAATTTTGCATAAGGTGATAATACTTTTGCTTTGCGGTGTTCCATAGTTAAAAATTGGCATGCAGAAATAGGTTCACCAACATTAAAAATAACAGATCCATAAGCATATGATTTTTGTAAAATAAATAGAGATTGAAGTAAACCAGCAGTAGATTCTTTTGGTTTTGGCACTCCCAAAAGCTCATATGCAAATAACAATTCTTCTAGTGGTCGTTCATAGTTAATACTAATAGGTATAAAATATATATCAGGTACACTGCCTTCTAATAAACTCTCCAAAATAGTTGACAAAAGACCTTGAAATGAAACCATCTTTATATTGTTTTCATTAAATATTAATTATATCAAAAAGTCATATTAGAATTATTAATTTTAACACACCGAACTTTGGTACGATACTTTTTAAGCTTCTACTTCGAGTCCCTTCAATGAAAAATTCAATTGCTCTATCACTATGCTTTACTAGAGACATTACATATGCATTAAATATTCTTTTATATAATAAATCATTAGAAAAACTGCGCCGCATATAAAAAGCTCCCGATTTTCTTAATAATTCTCCTATTATGTACATATGATAAAAATCCATTCCACTTGCAATGTTTGGAAGGGCCATATCATAGGAGAATAAAATATATGATAATAATACAAAATCTAAGTAACTTCTATGAGAAGGTGCATAAACATATTGTACTTGAGAAATTTGCATTTCCTTTTTCATCTTGTATATTGATTTCTCATTAATATAAATGCTCATAAAAATTCTTTTAAGAACTTTTGTAATAATTAAACCTGAAATTGAAGTACTACTTATAATTCCAGAAAATAAAAATATTATAATTTGAAATAAAAGACTTAAATTTTACCCATGAAACGAACACTGGGCAAATGTGCTTTATTAGCCATTTCATTTATTATTTTATAAGCTTCTTTGATAACTTTTTTGATATCCGTTTGGAGTATTGCAGCCAAAGAAATAATTGCTAGCTTAACTTTTTCATCATTTAAAACTGTCTGTATTATTTCATTTCTGGAGTATTTAGATACTAATGGAAGTTTGTGTGGTGATAATGGATCCATTGACCGAGAAACCCACAAAATGTCATAATCTTTTCGTCTTGCAAGCAATAAATCCACAAATTCTGGATATTGTTCCATTTTGAACATGAAATATCTGCAACAAATCTATTCTTTTTTAAATTCGTTTACCACATTAGGAATATTTTATCAGAAAGATGAGCAGTATTTAATTCAATAATGAATAATCAATATGCCTTGATTCTCAATTTACGTAACATTTAATTATTTAAATTTTATTCGTACGTACATGCACTATGTACTATCGATCGTATTGTGATTTGTTCGATTAATTATACCTCTTCTTCAAACATTCTACTTTCTTCTCTTAAACTTTCATGATAAAATTCTGCATTTTTTAATGAATATTTTTATTTACAATTATGGTGTACTAAAAGCTATTATTCGAAATACAAGTTTAATTGTTATTTGTATTATTTCGCCGATCGTAACTGAACTAATAACTTTATTTTATATATTTTTTAAAAAGTCCTAATTATTATTCCTTATTGTTCAAAAAGATAATGTATTTCTTATTATTTTTTTTTTTAATAAGTAAAATAGTTCAAAATCAACGCGATAAAAATGATTAAAACTTTTATATTTCTCATATTATTATTTTAGGTATTTTATACATTCAATAATTATATTACATTTTAACACTGTAAGTAAATATTATGAAATGTAATATTTTATATATTCTAAATTTAATATTTAAAAATTAATGTACATAATATAAGAGAGGTAATATAAAATTGACAAGCCGAGGAAATCTATATTCCACGTTAATTCGAAGTATTTCCACTTGGCGTTGTTTCCGCTCTCTTGGCATTTTTACTTTTACCGACTAGTAGTCTATGTATATTTTTGATTTTAAATGAGCTATTGCCTTTTTTGAAGTGTCCCTCGCGTGGTTTACGTGTTAATAAAGGTGATTCAGTGATTATGGGTGGTGAAGAAGGTTTAGGAGTGACTACAGGTCAACCAAATCTTTATAAACAAGATCTCTCGAAGCTTGTGAGTAATAAATATACAATTATATCTTCATAATCTAACAAGCTTTCATTATGTTATATATAACCTTAATTCATATATTGTTAGCATACCATAATAATCTCTTTTTCCGCTGCATTAAATGAATATGTTCACTGACAAAAATGTTGAGAAATACAACATTAGTTTTTAAAAACTACATATTATTTGAAAAATCTCTTTTATTATTGAAATATTTTGTTTTATCAATCGTTGATGACATCTAGGATTGATATACATCATATTATCACATAACAATTTATAAATATATTGTTTTTTGCTGAATTATATGCTTTTATATTTATATTAACAATGTCAACATGATTTTGTTACTAATAAGAATTTATTATCAATTTTCGTTTTGCATTTTCATAAAAATAAATGTTTGTACTATAAGTTTTATAGACTATAAAAACATAGTATGTTTACAATTTTGTAAAAGTACATTTTTATGGATTTATTTCATAGAAATAAAATACAACATACATTTTTTTGTTCTAATTTGTTACCTTCTTTATAAGTAAGTTCTTATATTGGCGATATTTTACTATCTTAATATCAAAATATATAAATCTCTTGTTACTTAGGATGTCAGCAAATTAACTGCACTATCTCGCGAGGTCATCAGTAGACAAGCAACAATTAATATTGGTAAATATAATCTTTCTATGACTATAAAGACACATATAAAAACATACTGCACAAAAACAATATTTTAGACATATATAAATTTAAAATCCTATGTGTAGGTACCATTGGTCATGTAGCACATGGAAAGTCTACAATTGTAAAAGCTATATCGGGAGTGCAGACTGTTCGTTTTAAAAATGAATTAGAAAGGAACATTACTATTAAACTTGGTAAGTAGATGCAAGTCTTATATAAAATTGACACATTGTTGTGAGATATGTATGTCCTCCATTAGTTAAGTCATTATAATATTTTTTACACATAACCAACATTAATTTAGATCAATATTGAAACAGAATTGGTTTTAGCAATATATTTCTTTTTTATATTTAAAAAATATTATATATTGCTTTTAATGTAACAATGAAAAGTGTAATACGTATGTACAAAGTAAAAGAAAATAATTTTTTTATAAATATAAAAGACATTAATTTTAAGAAAATTAAAATATCATACACTATATTATTTATTTATTTATTATTGCTTAGTCTGTGCCTTTTGGCTTTGGACGAGCTTTTGGTTTTACATCTCGTTTACCTATTTCACTTCTTATATATCTATCTCCCCTCTTATCCACTCTATTATATTGCACTCTCTTAATTATTCTGTCTCTAAAACTATGGCAACTTTTGGAATTTTGCCTCCTTGCTGTGCTTCCTTATTGTCGTTCCTCTCTGTCTTGTATTGCCCTTCTCTTCTCCATTATTGTTTTTAGTTCTGTTAGTCCTTCTCCAATCTCGTTTAGTATTTTTTCTGTGTCCTTTGGTCTTCCTGTTATTTCGCATTCTTCTATTACATGTCTCAGGTCTTCTTTCCTTTTACATAGTCTGCATCTTTCCTTTTACATAGCCTGCATCTTTCCTCTTACATAGCCTGCATCTTTTTTCTCCCTCTTCTTTCCAGTATTTCCTTGCTTTGGTCTCGTTTCCACATCTGAATCTTGCTAATATTTTTCTGTCCTTCCATTTCATCCTCCCTTCTGAGTATTTTGGTAACTCTTTTTTTGGCGATTTTTCTATAATGTAATATTTGGATTCCCTTATCCTTTTCCCCCTCTCTTCTGCTTCTCTCTTTCTTCTTTCTTCTATAATTTGGTCTACTGTCATCCTTTCTTGCTCTTCTCCTGCTTCCATCTGTGTCCCTCCATTTCTCACCTCTTCTAGTCCCTTCTTTCTCCTTCTTGCTCTTTTCCCTTCTTGACCATTTCCTCAGTTTCTCTCTCTTTCCTTTATGCACTCCTTTACTAGTTCCTTTTTTGATTCTATGGATTTCCCTTCATACCTTGTTGCTCTTCTTAATGCTTTTTCTTTGATTTCTGTTAGCTTGCATTCTTCTATCAATATATAATTTGGTGTTGTCATATCTAAATCTAAGATCCATTTCACATATTTTCTTTGTATTCTATCCAGTCTTCCATGTTCCAGCGTCATACCTCTGCTCCAAATACCGTTACGCCCTCTACCAATGCTCCAAATATCTTTATTCTCTTCTTGTAGTCCTGTTTGAAAATTCTTTCTTCCATGCTCCATGTTTTCTTCATTACTATTGTTGCTCTCTTTTTCCTGTCTTATATGTGTTTCTCATAACTGCCGTTTTTCTGTAGTATGTACCCTAGGTATCTTATCTCGTCCACTTCTTCTAATTCTCGCTCTCCCCATTTCCATTTTCTTTGTCTCCTCTTGTTTTTTCTTTTGTCGAAAACTACTATCTTGGTCTTTTCCGTGCTCAGTTCCAATTTGGTTTCCTTTAAAAATTTTTTGAATCTCTTTAGCATTTCCTTTAGCTCCTCTTCTCTATCCGCCATCAGCACAATATCGTCTGCATATGTCAATAACCATACCTTTCTCTCTCCTACCACTATGCCCCCAGCTTGTCCTTTCCTTAACTCTTCTTCCAGTCCTGCCACGTAGATGTTGAATAACGTCGGGCTCAACGGGCACCCTTGTCTGACTCCCCTCACTGCCCAAAATTCTTTTGTGTTGTGGTTCTTGATTCTTACCACATTCTTTGTTTCTGCATACAACTCTTTTATCCTTCAAATTAGTTTCTCACTAATCTCCATTTTTCTCATTTTCTCCTCCAATATTCAAAATTATCAATATTTATATATCAATATATACAATAAAAACTGTGTAAAGTCAAAACATAGATTTAATATAGTGACTTCCGAAAATATTTGGATGATTACTATGATAATATTACAATATGACTAACTTCATGGCTTGATATTTCAGTTATTTATAAAGTAATCACCCTGGTTAGTTTCTTAATAACAGATCATTTATTATTATTAATAAGAATTATTTTTATGATTTATTTAATATAATTTAGTATTATAAAATAATTCTAATACTTCATGATGAGAAACCATTTTGTTTTAGAACACGTTTTAATCTGTTTGACATATTATTTATATTTTCTTTTTAAATATTCTACAGTTACGTATGACCATTCATTTTCGAGTCATTTTTCTAATTCCGCTATTGAAGAAATTGCAGTTTTCCAAATTATTCTATGTAATTCATCTTATGGATGTATTGATAAAACTTATAGCTATTATGAATTCCTTTTTTTTTTTTTTTTTTTTTACATATTGAACTAAATTGTTTTTACATATGTTTAAGTAAAGATTTTTATCCATAGTGTTGTCATCAAGTTTTCAACTTCGTATGATGAAATACAGCCCTGGACCATTACACCTAGCTTCCCTGTGTTTCACTGTACCTCTTGTATTCTTAAAGTAGAATTTTTTAATCAGTTTTTGCCATACCAAAGTTCTTCCATTCCTATAATGGTTGAATTTGCTTTTGTTAATAAATACTACATCTTTCCACCATGAATCATTCTTAGAAATTAGCTCTTTTATAAAATTCACTTATTTCTCCCTATCCTCATTCATAAAAAATTGTTTTTTGGTTACTCTTCCATTGTTTCCAGCTTGTCTGATAATTCTTTGAACTGTTCCAATTGCGACGTTTTCGTAGCTTGCTTCTAATACCTCACTAACTATTTTTGAGGCATTTATTTGCAGATTTTCTTTCTCTTTTGAATAATTCTGTTTTTCTCCTTCGTACTTAAGAGACTTAGTCTTCCAGTTTGTGGAATAGATTCCATGCGATCCTCGAAATAAAATCGTCGAATATTTTTGCTTATATGGAGCATAGCATCAGTTTCACGATAGATTCTTTCCTTTTTCCGGTGGAAAATTATAAATTGCAGCATGTTGAATGCCATATTATTTCTTTTGCGACTTATTTTAGACGAGGTCATTTTTACTATTGAGAAATAGAGATTTTTCTGCTTTCTTGGAATATCGGGTTGCCAGAAGGAGATAAACAAATAAATATAAAATATGTCCGAATATTTTTGTGAACTGAAAGTACGGCGTTATTTTCTTCGGCAACTTTTACTATGCAATGTATTACTATGAAATATAGAACCATAAAATTAGTTATGCTGTAGTGTACTGTAGTGTGTAGTGTACGGATGTTTTTGAGAGTCACTGTATATTATATACATTACTTACTTTAACAATTAGAATAGATAAATTATTAATAAAGGCATATCAATTACAGTTTGTTTGAGTGATAGGCTTGAGTTTTTTTTTGAGGGAAAAAATAAAGTTTGAATAAAATTGTTAACTAGAAAAATATTAATATATTTATACTTAATAATTTTGTAAAGGAACGAATTCTATTTGAAATTATTTTAGGCATTATTTCCGCTATATTTAAAGAAAATATTTATATTTAGAAAGAATTACTATGTTTTTTATTGTATTATATTCTTTACCATTCTCTACATAGATGGCGCTAATCGTAAAAAACTGTCGCCATTTCATTAAATGTACTTCCGAGTAGCGGAATCAAAAATGTTTTACAACTGACATACTTGAAAATTTAATTCTATTTATAGCATTATGTAATTATTTAAAATATTATATCTTATAATTTGTTTAATTATACGTAATAATAGTAATAATATTTCTTTTATTTCTTCCAAGTTATGTCATTTTTCGTATTTATATTTTATTTAAATTGCTTAGTAAACATATTAAATAAAATATAATTAATTTATTCTCGTAATGATTTTAAAGTGCACAATTATTTACGTATATTAGCATATACATGAATTATTTTATTAATAAAGTAAGGTTAAATTTAAGTATAAATACAAAGGATAATAGAACATACTAAAATATTGATATATAGCAACATAAATACAATATTCAGTTTGCAATAAAAATTTCACATATAATTTAATACACAAGTAATTTTTTAATGCACTCTTCATGCATGATTATTTTTAATTGTAATAAATTAAATGTGTGCACTATTTAGTGTATTTCATGCATTAAAAAATAAATGATCATATACAATTGAAAGATTTAAATAATTATCGATTAAAGCATACCTTAATAAATTGACAAAGTGCCAAAAATTTGTTAATAAAACTAAATTATTTCCGTGATTCAATTTGACATAATAGACAATGTGTGAGTGTGAACATATCTTTGTAACGTAATGTATAACTTTAAGGTAAGTATAATTACATTTATTAATCAAATTTTTATATAAACTTTTATATAAATTTTTTAATTTATACATATATAATTATTATAATAATATACAATGTAAAAATTTATTTATAGTGTAAAGAAATATAATAAAGAGCTAATAATTTCTGTTATATGAAGTTAGTGTTTTATTTATGAAAATCTTAGAAATTGGCTTAAGGTGTTTTAGAACATATTATTATTGTTTTATAATAATTACAGTTTACAGTGTAATTGTAAATATAAATACAAAATTAATATTAAGGTGTGCTTTAGTCATTAAGTATATATATTATCTCTGAATATTAGCTGATTTACCATATTCATATTATAAGATTTAAACATGAATCTTTCTTTATGTAACCAAATAATTTAATGGAAACTTGAAGTAATAATTTATAACATTCAAAAATGCTACTATATAATGTGGTACATTCTTTTGCATAAACATTGTATAAGTTATATTAATTTTCTTATAATAGCACGAAACATTTTCCTCAATAAATGACAGAGAAGAGCGAAGAGGATTCAAGGTGATAACGTTAATACTAAGAGAAAGGGGAGAAACAATTATACAAGTTAAACACAAAATATGGGAAAGTGTGACTGGAGAGAATGACATCCTTTAAATGTTTGGCATTACAGACGCTCATGCAGAGGGCAATACCAGAGGGGAACAAGAAGAAAATCTTGGTTACGCAAGCGAAATGTCTTCTACAACAGAAAAAAGACCAGCTTCTCCAGGATTAGTTCAACCATTGGCCAAACATCGAAAGCTTGATCAAAGATTTGTTTCTTCTGAAGAAAATAATTACAATGATAACTCTTACCATGACGATAAATCAAGGAGCAACAACTTAAGCAGTAATAATGTTGATTTTAAAAAGAACCAAGAAGAGAAACAAGTAATCAATGATAGAAGAGATCTGAATTTTTCTGATAATCAAGAAATTAGTACAGAAAATATAAGACTAAGCAAATTAAATGCCAATACCAATATTAAAAAGTATCAAATAGACTACAAAAAAAATTTACAAAATATTAGACTGAAGGAGCTCAGAGTTATATTAGAAGATGTAAGATATATGGATATAAAACGTGAAAATAAAAAGAGAATGAAAAATTTACTAATGGAGACTACTCTTTGGGAAGTAGAAAAGATTCTTGCAAAGAAAGAATTAAAAGGAGTCCCAACTTATTTAATCAAATGGAAGAACTGGAATTCACAGTATAATACATGGGAACCAGCGTCGAATTTAGTAAACTGCCCGGATGTTCTAGAAGAATTTGAGAAGAGTAGATTACAATTGATCGATCGTTTCAAGAAGAAAACAAATTTTTATCCGAACGATAGGGATATTGGAGAATTTTTAAATTATCTTAAGTGTAGAGGAGAAATGATAACATCAATTTCGGTAGAACAAAATACAATATACATTAATATAACCAAATATTTACATCAAAAGTATGTCAAAAGTAGTAAATTGGAGAAAGTTATAAAACATGATATTCTCCGTATGTTAGTCATTGATTTAAGGAAAAAACAGTTAGAATCTTTAGAAGAGTGGGAAAATGAAATGAATACTATCACTAAAGGTAAACCATTAATACGGGTGGAGAATGTAATAGACTTGGAAACAGCACCTCGAGACTTCTATTATATAGAAGATTATCTACCTGGTAATGGAGTCATAATACCTGATGATCCACCCATTGGTTGTGAATGCAAGTCTTGTAATTCTAAGACAAACTGTTGCTTTGCCCAGGATAACGGACTATGTCCGTACACCCCGTCATGTAAGATTCGAGTTCCACCTGGAACACCGATATACGAATGTAACAAACGATGCAACTGCGACATGAATTGCTTCAATCGAGTAGTTCAACGTGGCAGCAAGATGAAGTTTTGCATTTTTAGAACTGCCAATGGACGGGGTTGGGGTGTGAAAACATTACAAGCGATTAAAAAAGGTTCTTTTGTCACACAATATGTAGGCGAAGTCATAACAAATGAGGAGGCCGAAAAGCGTGGCAAAGAATACGATGCCGCTGGTAGAACATACTTATTTGATCTTGACTATAATGAGTCTGAAGAAGAATGTCCATATACTGTAGATGCTGCCGTATATGGTAACGTTTCGCATTTCATCAATCATTCTTGCGATCCAAATCTCGCTGTCTATGGTGTTTGGATCAATTGCCTTGATCCGAATCTTCCTAAGCTTGCATTGTTTGCATTGAGAGATATTAAACAAAACGAGGAAATTACCTTCGATTACATGTGTCAATCATCAAAGAATAGTGAAAATTCTATAAAGCAAAATATGTCGATGAAAGAGAATTTAAATATATGTATGAACACGGAATTTCAAGAGGAGTTAGAGCTACGTCCAGAGACACCAGAATCAGACTTGTCGAATATTAGAACCTTATGCAAATGTGGCGCTCAAAGTTGTAGACGATACTTGTTTTAAATAATTGTTTACAAATTTATTATACTAATAGCTTTATAAACGTGTAGTTTTTATCAATTTGATAATCGTGTGAGACACTAAATAGATTAAACACTATGTTACTAGAATCAAATTGAATTTCGGCTATTTCTCTATTCATTTAATTACTAAACAATAGATTATATACTTACTTAGAAAATAGTTAAAATACTTAGGAAACGTTTGATAAAGTTTTTACAATTTTATATATATTTGTTAGAAATAATTATAGTTGAATTGTATTACATGTTACAGTTAATATCTTTCTCTTTACTGTCACAAATCATTCAAAATGACGAAACGGAAGTGACAAATTTTATTGTTTTCGATTATTTATATGAACGTTATCATAAACTTAACACCACAATATGTAATTCATTATATCACATAATATAAAATGTTTATGATTAAATGCTCGTAATTTTAATATAAATAATCATTAGAAACCTCTATATATAATAATATTCACATAGAAAAAATCGTTTCATGTTAAGAATGTTATGTAGCATAGTTTAAAAATAAAAAGTTATTTTTGGTAAACAAATGAAATGTTACCAGTAAGAGTAACTTGAAGTGGTATAATAATAAAATAAATTACATTAGACACATAGACATTTAGTCATAGGGTTGCAAATCATTAATACCAATAACTTAACATTTATTTTTCATGTATGAT
Organism: Bombus terrestris; assembly: GCF_910591885.1. Classification (NCBI taxonomy): domain Eukaryota; kingdom Metazoa; phylum Arthropoda; class Insecta; order Hymenoptera; family Apidae; genus Bombus; species Bombus terrestris. Next base: position 4,073,475 of record NC_063286.1, read on the forward strand.
CTATTGTATGTGTACAGAATACATACAATATATTTTCATTTGATGTTTCTATGAAACTATATTATTATATTAAAATCATTTTGCTAAAAATGCACCATTTAAGTTGAGATCATAAAAAATATTTGTAGTAAAAATAAACTTTCAATGTGTAAATTATTGTAATACAATTTCATGTATGTCAAGTTCTTATAATAATTTTAAATTCTAATTAATAATAATATAATAACATTCCCACGTATACAAACATTGATTGTTAGATATATTAACAATTAAAATAATTTATATAATTAAAAAAAATGAAATGAAAAATTAAATAAAAACCTCTTTTTCGTCATAAAAGAATAATTTTATCGAATTTTGAAATTATTATAAGACTATTGACTTTTGTTTAATTGTCGTACTAATATTTTGAATTCTTATAAAATAAATATTCTCGCAACAATTTTAAAATTATTTAAAAATTTATATAGAAAAAATGTTTTGTTGAATGTAAACAAATAAATTCATATTATTATATTAGTAATTTATCTGTTTTTATATCCTATGATATATTAATCTTAATTTTATCTATTCATTAATCAGAACAAAATTCATAGGAATATAGAATTAAAACAAATCTATTTAAATAAAATAATATCATGAATATTTTTAATTGGCTCATTTCAGGATACGCGAATGCAAAGATTTATAAATGTGATAATGAAAAATGTCCAAGACCAGGATGTTACATATCCGGAGGTTCAAGCAAAGACGATTCATTCCCTTGTTTACGTCCAGTTTGTTCTGGACGATTTCAACTTGTACGTCATGTATCCTTCGTTGACTGTCCAGGACACGATATCCTTATGGCAACTATGCTGAACGGTGCTGCTGTCATGGATGCAGCTTTGCTCTTAATTGGTACATAGTCAAATTCTTTTATATTATCGTATTTGGAATGGTAGTTATTTGAAATATTGAAATTAATAAATATTTATTTTGTAGCCGGTAATGAGTCGTGTCCCCAGCCTCAAACATCAGAACATTTGGCTGCCATTGAAATTATGAAATTGAAACATATTGTAATTCTGCAAAATAAGATAGATTTAGTAAAGGAAGCACAAGCAAAGGAGCAGTATGAACAAATTTTGAAATTCGTACAGGGTATTTTAATCTTGATAATAATTCTATAATGAATTTACACGAATTGTTATTAATATGCATATATAATATTAAAAACATGATCTTTCTCTAAATTAGGTACAGTAGCTGAAGGAGCGCCCGTAATACCAATTTCTGCGCAACTCAAGTATAATATTGAAGTCTTGTGCGAATATATTACGAAAAAAATTCCAGTACCTTTAAGAGATTTCACTTCGGAACCGAGATTAATTGTAATTCGGTCGTTTGACGTAAATAAACCTGGTTGTGAAGTAGATGATTTGAAAGGCGGCGTTGCTGGTGGAAGTATTTTAAGAGGAGTATTAAAAGTACGCTAAAAATACAATTTTGTTATTATGCTTACGTGAATGTAATTTTACGTATTTATTGTTTCTCAGGTGGGTATGGAAATTGAAGTTCGTCCTGGATTGGTTTCTAAAGATAGTGAAGGAAAACTGACCTGTCGACCCATATTTTCGCGAATAGTATCATTATTTGCTGAGCAGAATGAACTTCAATTTGCTGTTCCAGGTGGTCTTATAGGTAAGTAAGAGCAAATACCATAAAAGAAGAAAAAGACAAATTAGACAAAATATAAATCATAAAAGAAACTTGGTAATATTTAAAAAATAAATTTTAAGGTGTTGGAACAAAAATCGAACCAACATTATGCCGTGCTGATCGTTTAGTGGGGCAAATTTTAGGAGCTGTAGGAGCTCTACCTAAAATATTTATCGAACTCGAAATATCATATTATCTTCTTAAGCGATTGTTAGGTGTGAGAACTGAGGGTGATAAGAAAGGTGCAAGGGTAAATATATTGTGTGGAGATGTTATAGTCAGATTTTTTTTAGTGTATTTGTATTGTAATTATAAAATATTTTTTTATAATAGGTACCAAAATTATCGAGAAATGAGGTGCTATTAGTAAATATTGGGTCATTAAGCACTGGAGGTCGTGTATTAGCCACTCGTGCTGATTTAGCTAAAATCAGCTTAACAAATCCTGTATGTACAGAAATTGACGAAAAAATTGCGTTGTCGCGTCGTGTTGAAAAACATTGGCGTTTGATTGGTTGGGGTCAAATTTGTGGCGGACAAACAATAGAACCAGTTATAGATCGGAAATAATTCAATGAATATCACGAGATAACAAAAATTTAATATAAAAAACCAATTGAAAATAATTTCTACAACGTAGTGTTGTTCGAAATGTTTATAATAAAGTACGAAGTACATATAATTTGTGTGTTATTTAATGCATTTTACTTACTATTCTTATCCTGAACATAAGTAATATATAAAATCGATAGAAATGTTTTATAAAGCCTTTTTGCTTATCACAGATAGAATATTAAAAATATTTAAATGATAAAATATTTAAAATATATCACAGATAAAAATTTATCTTTCAACAAATTTTTGGGTAACATAAATAGATACTTGGTAGTTGATCAAGTTTCTTTGTGTTCAACTATTCTTTATTTTACATAAAAATAAATAGAAAAGAATTAAATATTGCGTATGAAATATTTTATTTGAATTATGTTAGATTAGGTATAGATATAAATCCTGGTTGAATATATGAAATTGACATTGAAACACAGGCTAATAGTATTGGTGAAGTGCCTGCATCTTGCATTAAACGGTGCAATTCAATTGGTTGTATAAATGAATCATCTTGTCTGAAATAAAAAAAAACATTATTGTATAAGTTTTACAAAATAAATATAACTAATAAAAATAAATTACTTTATCACAACTACTCTGTAGAATGGAAGACCAGGATCTGCTTTTCTATAGTTTTGTGTATTGGAATAAATATTGTATGATATTTTGTACTTATTCTTTTTTCTTCTTACAATTTTCTCGGATGCAGACTTAATTATTTTAAGTTTACTGAAGACTTCTTCAAGACTATTTGCATTCTTTGATCCAACAAGAGGAGTGCGTAATTGTCCAACTACTTGTATTTCATTACAATCTTCAATTCCCGTATCTTCATCATCGATAGTGATCGTTTTTACTTCGCGCCATTTAGTCTTTAATTCCGACCATGATGACGCTCCTGGCAGTATTTTAAATGAAGATTGATAAACTTCGTCGTTACAATTTGATGCCATATTTGTATTTTTATGATAATTTCGTGGCCAATATCTCTGACGAGGTTCTGTAAGTAATACACTTCCAGCCATGCTACAATGTATTGATGTATTTTGCACGATTCTTTGATGACATAATCTCCTTAATGGAAAGAAATTTTGATGAAAATTATGATAAAACTGGTTTTGAGTAAAAGAATGCCTAGTCACATTGTTACTTATATTTGGCATTGTCAAATTGTTCATTGGCAAAGATGCGAATCTGTTTTGATGAATAGTGGCACTATGATTATCAAGAGCAACAAATACATTTTGAAATGTAGTATTTCTATGATGCCAATATAGATTTTGGCTGTATGTACAAGGTGGTTTATTACTATATACATAGTTGGGACTAAAGTTCCCATGTTGTCTACGTTGCATGGAAAAATAATCTTGCATGAAAACATTGTGCGCATTTGTTGCTAGATTTTGATTAAATGGAGCAATGTTTGTATTTTTTCTAACGTTATTGTTGCTTATAGAGATATTATTGCACTGATACATATTTTGACTTTCATTACTTTTTGCATGTTCTAGGTTTTGACTAGATCGCAATCTTTTATCTATTTGTTGTAATTTTTTTAATTTTGCACTTTCATAATGGTAGATTGTTTTAACAGGTTTTATACTATGTGGTATGTATGCTCTTGAAACTTTTATTGTAATTGTGGATTGAAATGCAATGTTTGGTATTAAATCTAATAAATCTATTCGTGTTATTGATTTTGGTATCTCTTGAATTTCATCATCAGAAAGTTCTATCACCTAATTGAAGGACGAATATAAAAGAAGAAGAAACATTAATATTTTAATACTGTGAATATAACTATTATAAATATCATTATACGATACCTCATGTTTTGATTTCTTTAATTGTGAATTCTCTCTAGGTGGCGAAGATAATGTAGGTTTTCTTGAATTGAACTCAGAATTTTTATAATTAGAATCTAAAATATCAGTAGCTGATGATAGTTTATCTGTTCTTCTAGGTACTAATTTAACGTTGCGTTGTATACGAGATGCTCGCCAATTTGCTGGTATATTACTTCCTTTGGTACAATCATTCATATTATCTTTGACAATTTTAATACTTCCTAATAAAGTCTCATCTGATATAATTTCCACCTTAGAATTCCGTTTTTTTTTATTTTCATCTATATTTACAGTTTGCAAAGTAATATCCGATCTTTTCCTGTTTTTCATATCCTTTTCACATTCGACATTTGTAGATTGAGCTTCAATATTTTCTACTGCACAAAGAAGATCATTTACGATTTCAAAGACATTATGTGATATATCTTTATCTTCTGCTAGATCTTGAAAATTCCCTGTAGGAAAATTATTAATATTTGCATCAGTTCTTTTTGGGCAACTAGCAGATTTTCCACTCTGTACATCTATATAATCTTTATCTTGTTGTTGAGTATCAGTTCTCCAAAGGCCATTTTCTGGCTCAACAATAACTTTACGTTTTATATTAGAATTTTTATCACTTTTTGTCTTTTTTTCTGAATCATAAACAAAACGTTGTATGCGATAACCATATCGTACTAACTGGCTATAAACTCTATATTCCTCTAATGAGCATTCAACATTATCAATTAGAAGTTCATAAGCTTGTTGGATAGACAATGCTACACCATTCCATGTAAGTTCTAAACAATTCTAAAACAAAAAATGTTTTATTTTTTCTCTACCATGTCAGAAAATGATTTCTGTAAATACATTATTATTGTATTATAACATACAGCTTCTAGAAGAAACAATGCTTCTTCTGGTATTAAATACAAGGTGCCACTTTTCTCCAAACCAAAACTACTCCAATCTTGACCAGAGTATTTTGTTACTTTAGCTCTTTTCTGTTCAGGCAACCATTCTGCACTAGCTAACTGTGAAATACGATCTACTCTTTCTATAGCTATTAAATTTTTTCTAGTCATAATACCTTTTTCAATTTGCATATTTTGGAGCCAGGAATCATTTGGTTCAAATTGTTTCATTCCAGTTTTTGGAAGAGTTTTTACTGACTTTTCGTACTCATTCCATGCATTACACTTCAAACCTTTATTTTCTATCAGTTCTTCTGCCCTGAAAAATATTAATGTTTTAAATATATGATATTAATTTCACACGAAAGAAATAAATAAGAGGTATTGAAATATTTGTTATAAGATACTCACGTTAACATATTAACAGGTATCTCTGTTATTTCTTTTGCCATGATTTTCTACAACCTCAAAACCAATACTTATATTCAATCAGTCAGTCATATTCTTGGTAAAATTTATTATAATTTATTGCATGTACACAGAATTATCAAATCTTCAAGTTATCCATGGAACCTCAAAATGGGAACCTCCATAAGCAATTCATTATTTAATATTTAAATTTAGAGACATATATATAAATACTGTTACATATCAATTGTTATTATTCATTCTATTCATGTTTTTGAGTTAAAGCTTAGAAAGCACATAACAAAGCTTAAAATATGCCGGTAAGTTGCATTTAATAAAAAAAATAAACCATTGACATATAATGAATTAAGAGCATTTACGTATTAACGAATAACGAGATATACATATATATATACACACTACGTAAATGCACAATATATATATATATATATATATTGTATATATGTATATATGTATATAATAGGTTTCTAATCAAATTTTATTCTGTTTCTCTAAACGATTTATGTGAGGTTATAAAAAATACGTTTTTATATAGATACTTACGTGTCACACATATGTAACTCTAAGTAAAAAACAGCCTTTCCTATTGAGGAAGATATTATATTATCTCATTACTATTGTAAAATTATTTTAATTTCAATTGTATTACGTTTCATTTTCTTATGTACTTATTTTCACTTTTTCTTAAATGCGAAATTAGATTTGAATTACATAGCTGTATAGTTACATTGATTACGCTGTTAAGTATAGTTATATTTACTTTTAATCCTTTCTTACTATTGGATAACAGTAAATGAATCAACGGAACTGTCCAATTAACGTAGAGTATCTGGTAGTTCCATTTCGAGATAAAAATCTCCGCTACATTTTGTTGTAATATATCAATTAATTTAAATTCATATATTTATTATAATTGACGCGTGTGATAAAAGCAAAATATCGGTACTCTAAAGCAGTGCATAGTATATTCTTTTGGAATTTCATAAATCAGATTTTTGCGGATCATCGATGGTAAGTCTAATGTTAATTCACACGGTGTGCCCACTCATTGTTAATGTGATAATGTGAAAGTAAATAATTGTGTGAATATGTATACAGTAACGCGTTTATGTTAGTTATCAAGCTGAGACAAGATACTTTGACACGTACAAATGATTGTAATTCGTTGCACGAACTTTTTGGGCGTTATAAAACAGTGCCTTATCGTGCGACATATGAAGTATTGATATCTTAAATTATGATCTTGTTATCGTATTATTTGTTCGAAATTTATTGGCATGTATCTGTCAACTGTCAATTATAAAACGCGTTCAGATATTCTCTTCTTTATTCCGTTTTAATGTTGTAAGTGAAACAAATTTGTAATCATAAAGTGCGTCGATTAACGTTTGTTTTGTGTAAAAATGTTGTCAATGTAATCGAGATAGATATAAAATACATAGTTTATAAAACGTCAGAATACTTGGTAACATGTTCATAGTAAATTTGAAAATTGTTAGATTCTTAGTATGATTATTTTTTATTGTTATTTATTATTTTTAGAATTAAAATTTATATTGATATGACCTTGATAGTAAAAATACTTAAACGGTGTCCAATATAATAAACAAAACTTTTTTTATCAGAATATTATTTTTCCAAGGAAGTAGTACAGTAAATATATATATATATATTATAAAAATTTTATATTTTATTCTAGACAATTAGAAAAATGCTATGGCGTCCTCAGGATCATATAATGGGGATGCAGAGACAGAGAGTGATAAGTTTGAAGGTTCTAAAATTGATCGACATGGTTTCCTTCAAGATTCCAATTGTAGCTCTGACAGGTAATATAATAATTATATATTGATGTAACAGTTATGATGGCAAAATGTACATTTATATACTAATATTTATATGTAAAATACTAGCCTTGTTAAACAAGGATTACCACCAGAGGTAATGCTTAGAAGGGAACGAAAATGGATACAGATGTTAAACAATTGGAGTTATTTCATGAATACAAATTACCGTAAAGTTAGAGAAAGATGTAGAAAGGGTATTCCACCTTCAGTAAGACTTCGTGCATGGCTAAATCTTTGTGGAGGACAATTGCTAATGGATACAAACCCAAATTTATTTGAAGAGTTGGTAGAGCGATCTGGTGATCCAAAATATATAGATGATATCAAAAAAGATCTTCATCGTCAATTTCCACATCATATAATGTTTATTGGAGAAGCTCCTGGACAGGAGGAACTGTTCAAAGTATTGAAAGCTTATTCTATTTTAAATAGTAAAGTTGGTTATTGTCAAGCTCAAGCACCTATTGCTGCATTTTTACTGATGCATATGCCAGCAGTACAAGCATTTTGGTGCCTTGTTGCAATATGTGACAAGTATTTAATTGGATATTATAGTCAAGGAATGGAAACATTATTACGCGATGGAGATATTTTATTTGCTCTTTTGAAAAGAGTGTCCCCCATTGCTTACAAACATTTGGTTAGTATTAATTAATTAAAATCCGCATTTAAATGAGAATTAATTATTGCCGTTAATTTCTCAGAAAAAACAAAAGATGGAACCAATCTTATATATGACCGAATGGTTCTTATGTGTTTACACGCGAACACTGCCATGGGAAAGTATTCTACGAGTGTGGGATATGTTCCTTTGTGAAGGTGTTAAAATTATCTTTAAAGTTGGACTAGTTTTGTTAAAAGGCAGCTTAGGACGCACATCTCTTACTAAGCGCTGTCCGACAGTTTATGAAACGCTTCAAGTATTAAGAAATCCTCCTCAGCATATTATGGAAGAAGAAGCTTTAGTTTATCAGGTAGAATACTTAATTTTCGTGTCTCGTTTCTTGAAAACAAGTACATTTTGTTAAATAAATGCAATATCGCAGATTCGAAAATTAAATATAACCGAAGAAGATTTCGAATACGAACATCAACGTCAAGTATTAAAACGGAAAGCTGCAGAACAAGCATCTCTTTCCACTGCCAATCGGACAGACTGATTACAAAAGAATAGATAGCATGTAAAGTGAATAATGAGCTTACAGGTATTATTCCAAAGTGTGCCTTCCTTTATATACGTCATATTGTACAGGTCGTAAAATATAAGCAAGTATAGTTTTACAAGACATAGAAGTACATGTAGCAAAGTTTGAAAAGTACCTAACTTCTTTATTATAAATTTAGATAGTTCTTGAATGTAATCACAGATACATATACATTCCCCAAATAGATCACAGAAGATAATTTATCCCTATTTTCTCTACCATAACTAGGATTATAAAAATACACAATGCACAATACTTGTAGATGTTTCTAGTATCGTTTAATGTTGTATTATTTGGAGCATATCTCTAGTTGTACAATTTCATACAATTTTATTAATACATATTTATGTACAAAAAAGGAATTGTAAAACATTACATTTTTTAAAGAACAAAATTTAGAAATACTATATACTGTTATTAAATAAGAATTGTTTTGTTTAGCTCACTGTTGTTTTTGTTAAAATTTATCTAACTATAGTGACAAATGATGTAATTAAATAGATGTTATGAATATATTTTGACAAATTATCTAATTTTATTTCGGCCTTACATCAGCCTTATACATTTTAATCCAAGTTATAATCTATAAAATCGTTTGCATTTCTTTTCCCTATGTTAATTATAAAATTTACCTAGATATATACATTATTTATCTCGTTATATTATTAACTACCTGATAGTATTTACATGATGATCTCTAAATTTCTCCAACAAATTATAACGTTCAATGGCGTTTGTAACTATGTTCGTTAAATAAAAGAAATCATCTTGAATACTTCGCGCTGGAAATATATCGAGTTGAGTAATCTTTGGCAAGAATAAAACACTCATCATGAATACAATTGCCATAGTGACAAAAGTACTTATGGCTACAAAGATAGGATTCGATAACTGCGTTTGAGTAGTTTGTGCAGCTTCTGTCTTGTCATATGCATGGGCAGGCTACAAAAAATGACAGGAACGTAATAATGAGAAGATTAAAATAATAATTTTCATTTCTTTTTTTCTAAATTAGACGAATTTTCTTCAATTTCAAATTAGAATATGTACTTACAATCGTTTTATAACCGCGATCTTTTTTAAATTCTGACATAAAAGTTTTTAGCGGAAAGAAGTAATATTGATAGAGGGGCTGCTTAATCGGAAATTCCACGTGAGTTTGTGTAATCTGAGGTACCTCGCCGGAAGAGAGTGCATTGGTTAATGAAGATAAACTGATCGTCGATCCCTTTTCTAATGCGCTTTTATACATGGCTGCCAATTCTGCCCTTGTAAATCCAAGTACTTCTGGATCTTTTACTTTGGTAACGATCGGAATGTGAGGCTGGAAAATCAAAGGTAATTTCTTAATAGCTCTTTTTGGAACTCTTTAGATATATAACAAATTATATGAAACAAAAATAATAAAATATTTATTTAAAATGTATGAATAAAAATGTCATTTATTTACCTCGTGATATTGTGAAAAACTTAAATCAGTTGGATATAAATCAACCTTTTCATTAAGTATAGTATTATGATGTTGGAAGCTATGGTTTTGGTATTTTTGCGTATTTCGCTGCGTATTCATATTAATCTTTTGAACCTGATAATTTTGTCGATTTTCGTTCATATAGATTACATTTTTATAACCGTTATTTGACGACATCCTGTCATAAATGTTAGTAGGGGAGGGAACATTGAATTCTTGAAGTTGGAACATTGCCTTTTGAAGATATTCTCCGCTGGATTCATCGTTCATTCTAACGTTCCTAACAGAGTTTAAAAATACTAAAGCAAGATAAATTAACTTCATCCTTTTCGATGTATTCATTTGACGTATAAATATATACTTTTTTTTTATTCTATATGAAACATATCTGTTGATTAACTATAGAAGTGTTTTTCTTTGTTAATCATTTTTCCATATTTTTATAGTGGGATGTTTTCAATTATCCATAAGATTTAATTAAAACGAAATAACATGCATTTTTACTGGTATCACATTGGTTCTATAATAATTAACGATCTTCACGTTATTGCTGTAATATTAATTTTCTGCTTAGCGAGCTATGTTGCGTATCGTTGTACCTTATTATCGTAACTTCACCAGCAATTAATCGCCAGCGATTCGTTACTCTCTTGTGTTCATTGAATTTCCGATTACACAATGATTTTTCCTTTTTTAGGTTCACGCTCGTAATGGAAATACCATGTTATGGATGTGCGTAACAAACACTCGCGGTCAGTATGTTCGCAATTGTACTAGCAAGGATGGACTGCACGAATATCCTCGGCCAACTCGTTCCCCACCAGGTATTCGAGGAATTCATGGTTCTACGTATCAGAACATCCACTAAGAGATGTACAAACTTACTGTATGTTAAATGCATGTTTAGAGTTAACATTTTTTTTAGTGGGTTTCCGGTTATTGGGTTATAATCAATTCTGCGATTACTAACGTAGTTTTAAGCAATGATTATATTTATATAATCTTATTTCTGAGAAACATTACAATATTTATAATTAATAATTTATATTACTTTTTATCTACTATTTTTAAAATACATATTAGAAATATAATAGGTAAAAGTTAATGAGATATCATTTTTACTAAATAATTCTTTTTAATTAATAAACTCATCATTGGCGTAGGTACAATTATTCAATTACCTATTACTACAATGCAAAGTAATAGAAAATTTTATCGGTGTAGAAATATAAGAATGATGTTTGAAATATGTTCATTTCTATTATACTGTCACGAAACATTTTATTCTTTTAAGATTGGTGATTCCATAGCGTGTGATAGAATATAACGGATGTACTCGAAACCACATACATATTTGACGAAAACCCTATGATCAAGTTTTCGAATACACATGTACGTAATACTTTGGAGATTTCAACGTGTGTTTGACAATATCATCTTACCGTTCGTTTCGTATTCTTATCGGTTTGTCCATGTCTTGCGCAGAAATTGGGCAACACGAGTGATTATTAAGTGACTCGTAAGAAAAATGGGAACAGTACAGTAAACCAGTTCAGAGGAAACAAGCGACAAGATTAAGTGCAATCGTGATCTGGAGTCTTTTGCTTTTTGACGCAGATCGTAGGATGCCATCAAGGTAAATGAAGTTAGATTATAATCGAAATGTTGTGCCAGAAAACTGGTTTTCTTTTGTTCTACTAACTACATAAGATTGTTTCATTCTGTAGTTCGTTAAAAGGAAACTTGCATGGATGCCTAAACACAGGCAAAAGCGAGAATCGTATACATAATAGATATATATTTCCTCAGTTGTGGTAATACTTTTTATTTTAAGCGAGAGACAATTGGTATATCGGTATTAGTATTTTAATAGAGAAAGTTGTTTTAATATTTGATTTATTCTAAAAACGCCATATGAGATGGTAATAATGTATATGGGACAATATAATAATGGGATAATAATTTCCTAGAAGATATAGTTTATAACATCCTGCTCGTATAAAATCTATGTCGTGATTATAATTGTCATTAGTTTATTATGCAAATCATAGTGTAAGTTCTCGATGTAGACCGTGTACAATAAACGATGAAGGAATTGCGGTTCACTGAGTGGACCTGCGAGGAGCCGTTAGATGGTAACCAATGATTTTCTTTAATTATATTCGTCCGCCGTAATTACTCGTCTAGATTACAATACTGATATTTCCCACTTTCTACATTATATACTTTTCGTTACAAAATTAAATTGCTCTAATTTCCTATAATGATAAATATCGATAATATTACAATAAAAACGATTAAATAGTTATGTATACAAATACTAATGATATTTGTAAAATTGTAGTTGTTGAATTGAAAATTACTAGATCCGCGAATAGATAGAAAATAATAATTAAACATCATATTTTTATATGATATGATATATAATTTTTATATGAATTTATATAAAAGTAGTTTTAGATTTTCGTTGGACGAATGTTAAAAGAATGTACCGTAATGTTTCATGTCCTGTTATGTTAGTAAAAGAAGGGGGAGGAAAGGAAAACGAAAATTGCTCGTATAGTTCGTTATTGTGTCATGTATTTTCTTTCACATCGAGTACACCGTTACCGATATCGCTTTACAATTTTTTCTTCTTTTCACACAAAAAGATGATTCGATAATCAGCGCCGCTACATCATTTTTATGGTTCGTCAATTATCGACGAACGATCAATTGTCGTTACACGTATTTCATAGATATAATATATATAACATATATCTTTAGCATAACCTCCCTCTTATAAAGTGAATATCATACAAAATCTAAAGCTATACGTAATTTAACTTTTAATCCTCCATTACATACGAACATAATGCGCTAATACAATACGCGGATGAATTTCAATTTTATTTCTCTTACACGGTTTCATTTACAAAAAAAAGATTCTACTTATTATGGGTCAACGAACCGGATTGGAGACGACGGTGGTAGGCCCTCTTTTTAGAGCGTTTACATTTTTCTTTACGAAATATATGAAGCACAGAAACTGTTCTTTTCTTGTGAATTAGACCTGGTGGAGACGAGCCACTGCGATGTCATTGCGATTACGCAGCAGTGTACAAAGTTATTGTTAAGATTCAATTATGTATATATATTTTTAATAATGCAATGCACATAGGTGTACGTTATTATTTCTATAATTAATTATTAATCATCATATTAATAATTAATATTCTATTAATTCTTTCATTTCTAACGTTGGCTTTAATCAGCATCCATGCGAGGACCTGTGGATACGAATGCCGACCATAATCGGCACGCATGTAATAAACCATACAAACGCCAATTATAGTAATGATTTATTCAATTATATTACGTTCTGTAGTTATTGTTTTGACTCTGTTCGGAAGAATTCGGAAGCAATCCGTTAATGGTATATATATGTTAATTTCTTCAATGTTGAAAGTTACAGTTTTATTTAACTCTTTTTTTCTATGCAAATGAATATTCGCAGCGCGCGTTCCTCTACTATAGAAGAACCATATTCGCAGTTATATGGATTGCAAAGACAGAGTTAAAAATATAATGTTACTGAGAATCGCACACAGAGTTACCGCTACGAAATCTCAACAATATCGAGTAGCTTATTTGCACGTGGTCTTACACCCGTCAATTATAGACGGAATGTCGATTGCCGCTAAATCGACTTGAACTTTGTCACGTAGTTTGTTCACGTGCGCGCGCAGTTACGGTTACTACGCGCATCAGTTCCGGCTGTTCAGCACCGTTCAATATCGAACACGAAAATTTAAAGAGCCGTTCGTGTATTATAATTTCTGATATTTGACGGTGAACTTAACCGTGGTTAGTTAAAAATATGCCTTAAAAGGATACGTTATATACAGAACGAAAGAATACCGTTACAAAAGATTAGTGCCCAAGTTGATTGAAAGTGATACTCGATAAAGATTTACGTTTTTTTTCAGAATCACGGTATACGATTCTACGATGAAAGACTATTCTTTGAAAGGATCTGGTTTCAGCTCGTTCGCACATTGAATTTAGATCACGAATTGATTAATTAATAATTTGCATTCATTTCTGAGAATTGTTTGTGCGATTATTATAAACAACGATGGAGATTATATCGCTAGTAATTTCGCTAAAAATAGGCCGAGATAGGTTTTTTCTTTTTCTTTTCTTGCTTCTACCCTTATCATTTAAATTGAGTATCGGTATACAAAAAGTTGTAAATGTAATTTTATAGTAAGCTTAGATTAACATAAAGAAAGGCGTACATATTGAATGTACATTACAGATCGCTCTGAGAATTAATTGCTAGTCGTGTAAGTAGATGAACATAAACGTACGCTATACTGTATACTAAAAATGAAACAACGACGATTCATAGCACATCTTTACGTACACAATTCGAGCGGAAACTTATATATATGTATTTGTACATGGCAGCACGATATTTTTAAACGAACGTCGCAAGTATACTTATCCTTAATTATCAGAATCCTCTACTTGACGGTACAGTCATTGAATAAATAAAAATTACAGAGTTCGATATAAGCTACGCATCGAAGAAAATCAAATTTAACAATATGTCTATACATGTCGCTAATGAATTAGATCGTGTAAAATATTTTATTGCTATGTTTACAGAATAAGCAGTACCTCGTTAAAATCTCGACGCAAAGATTGCAACAATAATACCTAATTATAAAGAATACTTTTGATAATACTTTTTTGTATTATCTGTCTACGATATTTCCTCCGCCATTAAGATTTTATAACGAGAGAAAATAATCGGAAATATAAAACGAAGTATACATATATAGGGTGATGTGTCTTGATCCATTAATGAATACATATTGGACAAAATCATTAATTCGACATATGTATATTTTTTAAATACCCTATATATATAAGCTTAATACTCAGATGTAACGTCTTTTTGCTTCGAGTATTACATAGTTTCGAAAAAATCACTACGCAGTTTTTGTAATTTCACCAGCTATTTACAATGAAAGATTATTCCATACACATCGTGTCGGACCATTAGCTGTAAGATACCGATATTTTTACATCATGCAAATATTTGAACGCAAGTTGAACTGATGCTACATCGAATGATTGTATAAAAAAAAAAAAGAAAGAAGATCAGTAAGTTCCATTTAATTACGATCGATCGCCTTGTTTCGTGGCATCTGGATTATCCGCAAAACGCGTAACATTTTAATTGTTAGATTACTTTCATCTTAACAGCGAGTCGGTAAAAAGTATTTAAAAAAAAATTCAAATATGTATATCCGTATCAAATGTAAAATGTCGTCGGAAGTTCATTGAAAAATTAGATAAAAGTAAGTCGAAATTACAAGTTATAAAAGTACAAGATTGATGCTATAGAAACTAATTTCTATTGCCAGTTGTACAAAAAGGATTGTGATTCATCACATCTTAAACTCATCAGTCGCATAGAATATCACAGGAACGTTAGTAGGTGCCATTGGATTTATGTATATCGAATAGATAGTACATTGCTCGTGCACGTATTAAGAAAGTATAAAGATGTATAGAAAAAAAACAGATCTTAAAGTTATCCTGTTTCAATTTAAAATCCAAAGTCTGTCAGTATACCCTTGTTACTAAGGCAATACTTTGCCAGTACATTGCATATTTAAGAAGCTTTCTCAATGTACTTTAGTGAATCGTCAAACACAAGCAATGAATAAATCACAATGAAAAAATGAAGTATAAGCATAGAAAATGCCTTTGACAATTATCTTACTTGGTATCATTGCAAATTTCAGTTTATGTACCAAAATTGTAAAAAAGCTTTTGCTTCAAGCACTTTGATCTCCAAGCAAAATAGTTCTTTTTATTGTGCTTTGTAAAAGTCTTCTCCCTTCCTTTTAATTGTAATAAGCTTGTGCTGCTACAATTGACATCTGTGCTGTAATAGCAACAGAAAAATTTTTAATTGGTTTGCATCGAATCAAAGGTATTTCCTTCAAAGATTTTATTTTAATTCCAATATTTTAAAGATATTTGTCAAGTGCAGCACAATCATATTCACAATATATCATACTTCACTGCTATGGCAATAGCACAATGTACAAAGATCTACGCTAGCTGATTCGAGTACTATTACTTAACACAGTTATTTCATTCGGATAATAGAGTGAATTTATCATGAATGGCATCTTTAACGCGTAAGTTGACACATAGTTGGTCAATCACCTTTGTCTGGACACAGGAGAATATTTAATATATATCCTACATGAATTATATATTATCCACAAAAAAGACCGCCGTCTCCTCTTTTTCTTACACGTACTGCCTAATCATACCAACAAACCTCACGCACACGTTCCTATAGGGCACGGTGTATCATTAATCACGCTACATGTTCCTAGCCAATTACATAGAGCCATGAATGAAAGTCGATAACCAATTTAACTCCAATCGACCGCATCTAGTTTGATTTAAATAAAGAACTAACATATCAACACACAGCCTGATGTAATTAATAATGCGCGTCATTATCAAGATATACCTTTTGAGAGGAAATGGCAAGCTGTGCAGCTGCCGTTAACTTTAACTTATATCTAAGGTATATCTGTATTATAATACATTGCATTTTTCTTATGCGCATTTTACAAAATAAGAAGTTAAAAGATTGTAATACACTTACTATTCGGCCGAAACATATCCTTCTTTTTCTTATTGGACTGTATCAGTATCTTTGTTATGATAAAAATAAAAAATTGTATACATTAATTTACAACAATGCTTTTAATGCTTCTAATTCATACACTGGCTGTAAAAATGTCGATGTTTTTTTTACACATGAGGTGAAAATATGTAATAAGAACATACATGTAACTAATTACGAAATTGTCATTACAATTTTGCAATTATATATTGTATCAAATATTAACAATGTTATTACTGTTATTACTGTCCTAAATTACGCATTTTCGCGTGCACATAAAGTGCGTTTTAGTTTAATGCAATAAAAGTTGAAAACAATTGCTAATTCTGCGCAAAATTCTTATTAAATAATAGAAACGCAATTAATCATTATATATATATATATAATATATATGTATAATATATATAATATAATATATATATATATCGCAGATCTTATAAATATCCTATAAATAAATGAACATTATATGAACATTACTTATTTTCTCACTGATATTAACGTAATATAAATTAAAAGAGTTATATTCATTACAAGTGAGACGCTGAGCTTGTAAATTTTACATTAAAAAATATCAAAAGTCCATGAGATTATATTTTTACATGCATACTGTGCGTGTTGATTTGCCTTTAAAAAAAATCTTTCCATTATATTTCAATATAAAAATCATTCTAGACTACAGCTACTATACAAAATGTTTAAGAATTTCCACCATACAATATTCTTTTTGCACTGACCAAAAAAGGCATGTATAAAAAGATATATAAAGGATATAAGGAGTATTGAGTTGTCGAACAAAATAAAAGTTCTTATAAAGTTATAATGAAGGTTAGAAAAGTGTACAAATCCCATCATTTGTAAAGTATATATAAAATATTGATGTAAACATGTATATAAATAATACATACAAAATGGTATAGAATATCTTTAAATATTTTATATCTTAGAAATATCATGCCTAATCAAATGATTTGTAATAAATTAATTACACAAAACTCACGAGAAAAAGATAAATATCATTAACGATGTTACATTGTGTAAAAAATGGGACTAGGTGGAAATTCGTAGACACTTTGCACCTTCGTAAATACTCTTATGCATAAGTCTGTCTGAGTATAAAAACAAATACGTCACACCGTTTGTTAATGCAATAAAGCAACAGTAGTGATAGTAGCGATTGTGAATTCCAGGCGGAACATAATGGTCTCTTAGATCTCTATCAATTACAACATAATCGAAGCGCAAACTAGCAACTAATTGCTTCTCAGTTAATGAGTAGGTTATACACACATATACATCGAGTAGGGACATGCATTGTATGCACGCGAATGGAATGAAACTGACACGAAGGAAAGGAAAGAAAAATAAATCCTGCCGATCGATGCGATGTAAATCAAGAATTTAAAATGTGATTGTCCCCTGCCATAAATGAATGGCTTAGCAGCGCACGTGTCGGAGTTAAAAACTTGACTAGAAAAAAACGAGCGTGCGAAGAAATAACATATATAGTGCATAATTTCGCAATTTTTTCACTTCAATGATTCCATTTTTTTTTCTTTCCTTATTTATAGTAATCTCATCGACTTGTTTTTATATTTAGCATTATCCACTGTGAGGTAGAACACTAGCAGCTATAGGTAGTTCCTGTTATTAATATAAAAATTCAATTTTATTCCAGTATGTCTTACCAATGATTTTATTTTTTAATTAATTATGAATTAAGAGGACCCTCTCAGATTAGGTTCGTTTCACAGTCATTCGAGTAATTTAATTGATAAATTTTCTTTAGATGCGTAAAAACTACCTATGTCTTTAGCATTCTCAAGTAAAAACCTAACTCCTATTGTGCCGCGTAAGCCTTCCAATTATGCGTAAAACTTCGTCGGTGACTTACAAAGCACATTTGCGGACATGCCACACACACAGATATATTCCTAATTATTTCATGTATGAAAAAGTAAAAAATGATTCTTCTCCTCGTGTTACAATTCACAGCAATTTTGCATGCCGTTCTTCGCGAATTTCGAACTGAATAAGAAGATCAGTCTTTATTTAGAAGAAAAATTAGCGTATGCACGTTTTATATTGTATATGACTCCTATGTTACAAATAATCCTGCACTAATAAACACACAGTGCGTGCGTAGTATCATTAATTATCGTAAATTGTAAGGTAGATCAAATTAGTGTTTGATCTTTCCTTGTCATCGAACGGTAGATTAACAACGCATGCCAGCAAAAACGTTTGGAAGAATACAACCCAGTTCTTAATTCAGCTTTAATCCATATAAACTATGCCATCTATATGTGATCGTGTATGAAAAGGAATATACATATATCTATAATATAACGAGCTAAAAAAACATAAAAGTTATGTTTAAGATATACATACAAGTTTTTTATTTTTCGTGAAACATAATTTTAATGTTGCAATGTATTTTACATTTCACATTGAGCTTGAACATTCTAACGGTATAAACGCACGATCAAATATTAGATTGGTAAGTTATATGGTCCACTTGTCAGAATATTCGTACGTCTTATAAATATGCTTAGTTCTTTCATAAGTCCACCAAATAGTCGTATTTGTTAATAAAAACGCACTTACTTTTTTGCGTCAATGCTTTCCTCGTATCCCATTTTCAATCACAAAAATTACACTATTTCAGGTTTTTCTTTCTAGATTCCATCAATAAAAATAAATTATTGAGATTGATTCACAACGTTGTCAAGAACGTGATACCACCGAGCGTTTTCACTGTATTACACTTTTTAACGATTAACCAATAATTGGTTAATTTTATTTCTGTATCGTATCAAACCAATCGTATGTTTAGTTTAATCCTACGAATTTTTCAATGTGAAATGTTTACTGCTTACTTCTTGTAGTACGAATAAATGTCTAATACACATAATTCGATAGTCTGTGCATAAAATATGAAAATTGTCAAATATCGATAGTTGCTTATGCTTATGCATATTTCAGTCTAACTTCATGATGTATTCGTTTCACCAATATATTAGTAATTTCTTTGGTTGGCCCAATATACGTTTCTTTGAGCATTCGTACATTTTCAAACATTTTTTGTACGTGAATTGTCTTTATGCACATATTCACCGAACATTACCGAGATGTTCCATTGTTACATTCCATGATATTAAGAAGCTAGTTCGTCGTCGGCCAAATTATGAAGATCTGAATAATTCACGATAGCACGATGTAGAAATTCGTATTGTGCCTGAAAATATCAATATATGCATTAATATAAAATATTTTTTATATATTAAAACAAGTAATTGCTTAATATTAAATTCAAATTACGTACAAAAGTGCTAATCATGCCGTGTCTTTGCGATCGTAACTTCTTCGTCGTTGTAAATATATCTACGCGCTTTTCGGTCCTTAGTTGTTGAACCAATATACTAAGAGCAACGAACATAGAACTCCTATCGGATCCATAACTGCAGTGTACGACTAGCGAGCCGCTTGATTCTGTGTCATTTGTAAGTGTTTGGTTTACAAGTTCAATGAGACCACGAGTTACTTCAGGTACTTCTCCCTCTACCGTTGGCCATCCATGATATTGGTATTGTGTTACAACAACGCTTTCGTCAGTTTTAGTATTAGAAACACAGAATTCACGGCGAGTGTAATATGGACAGCTCTCGCTTTGAATATATCTAACTCTTATGTGATCGTATGCTGCATCGTCATCAGGCCAATAACGTGGACATTTTCGTGGACCTTCATTTAACTGAAATAAATGTTTATATTATAATCTGTATAATATTCTAAAAGGGCATATCTGGCATATGGCTTTATGCAATATAATATATGTACTTATGAAAGAAGTCGGAGACACAACAATGTTTTTCGTCCGACTGTACTTATTATGTATAAAATATAAGTTGCGTACCACGTACGATATTTACGCAAGGAGTTTGAAGCTTTTAAGAATTTATAAAAACTTACAACAATTAGAAAAAAGAAGAAAGAGTACTTACATCGGATAACATTACTATCGTAGAGATGCATTGTTCTGAAATCATTCGCCAGAAGTCTGCTATCGTAGTGTCCAACGGATCTTGGGTGATAACAAACGACTCGGAATTGTCATAGCCTTCAATAAATGATGCATTTATATACGTTGAATGTTCTCTACCTGGAACGGGTGTAAGAATTACTCGATTTCTGTCATATGGTATTATTAATTCACTTCTATTCTTGCTCTTATTTTCTTCTCCTCCACCAACAGAAAATGATTTTCTGTCTTCTAATACAGAATTGATTTTCTACAAGTAACAAAAGCAAAATAAATAACTTTTATCAACTAATATAATTTTGTCATGTAAATTCAAGTTTCTTACTTACATCATACTCTTCCTCCATTCTACATTTTTCTTTACCGTTATCTCGTTGTCTTAATCTTGTAACTGTAGTTTTAAGCTGAGATGCTGGAATTTCCGTATCCCCGTATTGTGCCATTTCCATTAACGCACGATAAGTGAAAATATACTGTTTTAACGATTGCACTAAAAAGTTTCTTTGATGTCTTAGATCACATACTGTATTGAAAATCGAAACTTGACCTTCTTCTGCAAGTTGTTGCAGCAAAGAATCTAATGCGACTAATGTTCCTGTTCGTCCGACACCTGCACTGCAATGTACCAATATCGGCCCCTTTTCCAACGAATAAGCTTCATTCACTCTTTTGATAAACCTTAGTATCGCATGAGGATGTTCTGGTGCCATAAAATCTTTCCAAACTAAGAAATGATACTGAACGATGGTGCGTGCATCTCGTTCTCCTAATCGTGTCATTTTTAATTCACGAACAACGTAATCTGAGTAAGCTCTTTCTCGAACATGTTCAACAGTGATGTCGCCAAAATTTTTAGTTTCACCTTTGTCTGGCCAGTATTTTGCGCATTTCGTTTTTGAGTATTCTTCGAGATTCGTTAACATAAGTATCAGCTCAAGATGTTGTTCCCAAATCATTCTCCAATAATCGCAAACGGTATTTTCCATTGGACCTTGAGCGCATATAAATTTTTTACGTTCTTTGTACCCTAACACAAAGTTCGCATTTATGTAATCGGATCCGCAAATTCCATCCATTTGTGCGAGTCTTACTCTAGTCTGATCGTAACATTTTATATCTGGATAACGATTTTTGTATAGATTTTCACGTGCCTCCGAAGCTCTTGTTGTACGATCTGTGAATCTATCCGGTAGCAATTCGAATTCGTGTTGAAAACCATAATCAGAATCCCGATGTCGTTCGAGATATGCCTGGAGCAGTTCACCTTTAGGAATGGGAGGCATGTCTGGAGGGCTTGCTGCTACCAATTGATGTCTACCTCTAAGACTCCTGCATAAATGCCTATCAAGATATAAATATTTATTAAATGTTAAGCTCATATTTTTTTCTAGTGAAAATATATAATGGCTATAATTATAAAATATTCTTTTACCTGAAACTATTTCTCAAAGTTATAATTTCTTCTCCTCTCTGTTGAGCACGCTTTGTATATCTGTGCAATACACAAAGTGCAATGAGAAGAATGATGATGATCAGTATAAGAGCAATGGAAATTTGCAGAATTACGCTGAGTGTGGTCACTTCCGCTGACACTACGGCTACGGGATCTAACCCTCCATAAAGAGGATTAAAGTAATTACTATAGGCTGGTAAAAGCTGACCTTGATTTCCAAATACTATAAGAAAGTATATTATTATAAATCATTTTAAATGTAAAATACGTAAGCTTATTTATACATATATTAGTCATACCAATAACTTCGATAAAACCCGTGTAGTTTGAGTTTTCATCTAAGAAACCATCTTGTGCGGTAAATAATGGTAGTTCAGAAGATCCATCATTACCCTTTGTTTTCTGGGTAGCCATATTTTCTCTTTTTCTTCTTTCCATAGTCTCTGTATGATTATTGTCTATTAGATTTGCAATGGTTGTTTCGATCTTTTGGGTAGTAGCTGACGATGTTGTTGGAGCGGGAGTTGTAGTCCATGTTACTGTCGTTGTAGTAGTGGCAGGTGTTGTATTAAGTGCTGAGATGGTTGTTGAAACTTCGGGAACAAAATGTAATACTGGTGGAGCGACTTTTGGCCTAAGTCCAATACATTTGTTGCACATGCTACTATTGTTGAATGATTCGCCATCGCCAAGAAAAATCTCCGGTACCAATCGATCGCTATCAAATGTTTCGGCAACGTAAGCACCACCGGAAGGTGAATTATGGGCATATTGATAGGAATACACATTAATTTCTTCAGGTGGTGGTAAATCAGTGACGCTCTTTCGTGGTGCTAATTTTACTAAATAAACTCTATAACAACATATAGGACCATTTCTTTCTGTGATACGTGGAAGATATAACTTAAACAATTGTTTACCCTGATTCTCGATTTTTCGCCACGATCGCATGTTTAAGCTATCTCTATCTGGTATGGTAATTGGCGTGGTACAGTTACCCACAGCATCCTTTCCTGGTGTACGAGATCTAGTTACACCGTTCACACGAACCGTGTAATTCGTATTAGCCGGTATTTGATTAAAATGCGTGCTATTTTTTTTAACGCTCCAATTCTGTGGTCCCCAAGTATCAATATCTAAACGACCCATACCATTTTTAAATCTGGCGATGCCGATTAATTGTATATTATAACGAGTAATAACGCCGTTAGATTTCTCTGGATGATCCCATGTAATAGAGATAAAACTGGAGCTACTTATATTATCGAATCGACAATTAACAGATAAATTCTGAGGAGGGCTGGCCACTAAAATTAATATTATATGATTAATCTTAAATTTCTAAAATTTAGAAAATACTGAGTTTGCAAATTCAATAATATCTTACCTCCATCTAAAGTAGTACCATTCACTTCAATGCTCCAGTTTCCACATTCCTTTGTATATTCACTACACGCGGCAATTTTAAACTTATACGTTGTATCGGGATCGAGATCGACAAATGCGTAGACAGTAAATGGTTGCGCTGGATATACTGCTTCTCTTTTCTGATCTCCATGTGTAACCATTAGATTATAATAATGAACGTGTTCTTTTAAATCCGGTGGCGGTACTGTCCATCCTATTGTAATAGAATTTTCAGTGACTCCGTTAACGGAAACTTTTGGCACAAATATAGGATCTGTAATAAATTGAATTGATCCATTATTTCGTAATTCGGGAAACGAAGATACACGATCAGAATTATTCCTTATTTCAATACCTTTTTCAAGCGTAGTAATCCAACGTGGATCAAGTTGTACGTGTGATGTACCCACGGTATTTGTAGCGCTAATTCCAATCTGATACGCTGTACCACTTTCAAAACCTCTTAAAACATAACTCGAATTACCACCTCCAATTTGTTTAGAATAATATTGATATTGATTAGTTCCGTTTTTCATATGTTGGATAACATATTCTTTAATCGGTTCGTTGCCATCATTTACAGTCCAGTTTAAGAATATACTTCCAGCACCAACAGCTTTCATAAAGTCGATGCTCACTTTCGGTACATCAATCACAAAGAGGTGTCTATAAGCGCTAATTTCACCGCTGTAATCGCGTGCTTTGCAAATATACGTTCCGTTATCTTTCCGAGTTAAGCTCTTAAATTCTAAAGTCAGTAGAGTGAGAGTTTCGTTTATTTGCGTGATAGTAGTGAAATCCTTCCAGTGGTCGGTACTTTCTGAATCATTCCCTTTTAACCAAGTAAATTGAGATAATGGATAACCATGCATGAGGCATGTCAAGTTAGCTGATTCCATCACTTTTGCCCTAATATCTTCCCCAGCTGTTATTCTACCTGGTTCTAAAATGAAAATAATTTGTGATTACGAATATGAACAATAGTATATAAACATAAATTTTGCAAATTATATTTTATATTAATAAATAAATTATAGCTAATTAATAATTGATATTTACCAATAACTCTAATATGGACATCCTTTTTTAACAATTCTCCATCTGCAGTTTGTGCCATACACTTATAGTCTCCTGTATCATTTCTACTAGCCTGTTTAATATCTAAACGTCCTCCAGAATCAAAATCTTTAATAGTGGTAAGATTCTTTCCATTGCTGGTCCACCATATTTGACCAGGTACATTGAGTTTACATATAAGTGATGGAGTACTACCAGCCTCTATACCTTCTAAGTCTTGAGATGCTGTAATTTCTAACACTGCTGGATTCTCATTTTTTGACTCGGTGGTTTCTATTTTTTCAACAGCTGCACAGGGATATATAAAAATATAAATACGTTTCTATTTTATACCTAATATTAATCTAATATATCAATATAATCAAATGAAAATATGTCAAATTAACATGGTATTTTTGTTAACTTAAACATAATAGTAATAAACAAAGGTAAATTGACAAGCCAACTGATAACATTCATATTATTTGAAAAATTGCAATTGTGTCTAATTAAAGAACTTTTAGTCAAGTAGTATATGAACGAACCAAGTAATTGGCTAATTAATTCATTAAAATCATAATAGCGGAGTCATACAAACAGACCAAGTTTTGTCTTAATAGCTCAAATTACCAAAGATCTGAAGTATATTTTACTAAAACTTCTGTTATGATGTTTTATGAGCCTTGAGATTAAATAATATATTCTACTAAACCTTCTGGTATACACAAACATAGAAAATGTAAATATTAAGTATAAAATTTTAATAAAATAATAATAAATTATCAATTGATCAAAACTATTCCTGATTTATGTTTGTTGTTTTGTAAATAAGCAATTAGGATGTTTTTATTTTTTACATAATAAAGACTATGATTATGTAAACTGCTTATTTTATAATCCAGAATAACATGAATTTTAAATAATGTTATCTTATATTGCGTTCTCATCTTTTTTTATGCTAAGTGTAAGAAGTATGTGCATATGTATATGTCGCGTAAATTCTTCATTTTATGAATTCAACGGTTATTATCGATATGGCATCAGTAACTCAATAATGGCGCTTTCTCATGTCAAGTATCTTTAGATTATATTCCATATTACGCGATTAGATTATGTATATTATGCGACGAAATATAATCGTTATATTGAAAAGAAAAGAATGAAACAAAATGTTTTTAATTTTTATTTAAATTTTTATTTTTATTTAAATTTAAATTTAAATGTTAGTTAAATGTAAGGTTAAACTATAGTTAAATGTTCAAAGTGTTTAACCAATAATTACTCTTCTGATTATGTATGAAATAACATGGGTTTTGATTTTTTGATCTTTCGATTTTTATAAAATCGTTTCCACACCAAACCGAAGATATTTTCCGCGAAAAATGTAACTTGATAAATACAAAAGTATCATTTAGGTATTTGATATACCACATTGAAACGGCTTGAGAATTAGGAAATAATTGTAGAAAAGAATTTCCACAGTATATATTTTAACAAGGTAGAAGATTTGATAGCTATTTTGTAACTAATATTTCTTTTATTTATTAAAAATTAATACAATTAAAATTTTATTAGAAAATATTAAAATATAAAACTTGTACCAAAGAAATCAAAATAAGAATTATATGAAGAGATATATAATGCAAGGGAATAAACAAGTCTCTATCCAAGTATTTTACAAAAAAATCACTAAAATCTCAAAAGATAAATTGTCATAAATTCACAAAATTTCTATGAAAAATTACGTACAGTGTTGGTCGTTTTGATTATTCTGGTAATTCCATTAATGAATACATTTACTCTTGAATATGATAATTTAAGATCTATAATCACGATTGCGATGTGCGCATATGTAATCATTTTACGACTTGAATTCCGTACTATTAAAATATTTTTATTTACTCCAATAGTATATATGTAACGTGTAACAAGGTGGTTAAATGAAATAGTAATCGATCGAGCGATA
This sequence comes from Bombus terrestris, assembly GCF_910591885.1. NCBI lineage: Eukaryota > Metazoa > Arthropoda > Insecta > Hymenoptera > Apidae > Bombus > Bombus terrestris. Next base: position 4,100,107 of record NC_063286.1, read on the forward strand.
ACATGCCGCTGATTATACCGTAAGCAAATTTCAATTGTAGCATAGACATTTTAATATACAAAATCGAACGTAAATAGATTAATATCTTTTATTTTTAATTCTAATTTATAAAAAAAAAAAAAAAAGAATAGAATGCAAATAAATTATATGTCTTTATTAATAAATTCATATCTTTTAATGTACAAATCTTTCAAAGTTGAACACATTCAATTCTACAATTCCGAAGTATACGTGTACACAATATTTTATGTATTTTCACAAGTATTATGCATCTTTCAGTAATCAATGTATCACGAAAATTGAAGCTTCCAGCATAAACACGGCTCACATAACAAACAGAAAAGATAGAAGACAAGAGTGTATCGAATGATAAATAATTGAAACGATCAAGATACGCCAATGACATTCGATATCTTTTTATGTTGTTAATCAATCGTGCATGACGGTATGCAATTTTATGCACGCCTGTACAACCAACAATCCATTTAACATAGCTTAAAATCATTGCCATGATATTTGTTCAGGGTAAAAATATTAAAAACTATTTGTTACGAAGGATAACAATCGTGAGGACTACGATGACAGCGGTGCATCATGCATCCGCTAAATAGTAGATACACTGCTTATAAATGTTCGTCATTGTATCCTCTCGTGGACGATCGACGAGAATAGCGGAAGAAGCTGTCGTCGCGTTAAAATCGTTCGCGAGTCAGTTTTTTAAATAATTTCTACAGCTTACCAGATTCGTCAAGGCCGGCAACGGTAAGTACGAAAAAGCAGAGTATCATCAAAGGGATACTCGACATCGGTAGGCCACTTCGGGGAAACATGGCGTCGTGACAACCGGGCGTGAGCGTTGTATCCCTGGCCCTTTTCCCACTTCCTGCCACCTTCTTATACGTTCTCGATTCCTTTCACAATCCCATGACGCGAGGTTAGTATCGCCTGTCCATTTGAATCACAATCCAATTCACTATTTCATATCACGCTTCGCACTTACGTGCGACGCACTTTTCGAGAGAGAGATGTTCAGAAACACTTCACGAACCTCACCCCGTGATAGCTCTAGCGAAACTGAATCGTATTATACGAATGTAACGTAGGTATCCCGACGAACATCACGCCGCCAAATGCGAGCGATTGACACTGCCCTCCGTCGGGATTCTGCTCCACGTTCCAGGCTTACACGTCGATAACGAAGATGATTCTTTCAAGAGCGGGAAATTGCATCGAATATATTTTATTATACTAAGTACTTACATATTGTTCCGCTCTTCTTTTATTGTTGTCAGCGAAATACAGTTTTGTATTATTAATTACAAAAATGAGAGTTGAATTTTTAATGTACTATTCAGAGTTAAAATTTTAGGATACCAGTAAAATGCATACATAAATACGAATACGCGAGTGAGTAATAAGCACTTTTATATGTTACAAGTATTTATATATGTAGAATTAATATATTATAACTTTTTCATGCACATTAAAAATTTATTTTTTATATACGCATAAAGTATATGTAATCCTGAAGGAATTTTATTTAATTTAGTTGCTTTGTATGCTGCAAAAAATACATTAAATACACTTTATTATCGGTGAGGTATGAATCATTATTTCTATATCGTGTCGTCTAGGGGGCTCCTGCTATGTATAACTGGCAACTGGTATTAACATGCACATATTCTTGCCTTTGTAAAATGTTCTTCAATCTATTTAGTTTTCTTACTTTTCTTCTTTCTTCCGCGTAAATTTCGGTGCAGCGACAAGTGGTATGGCTGAGTTGATTTTAGATCCAAACATTCGAGGATGGGTGTTCTTACCTATCGTTGTGATTACGTTTCTCGTAGGCATTATTCGACATTATGTTTCGATATTACTTGCCTCACAGAAAAAGGTTGAGCTTCATCAAGTACAAGACAGGTGATTACGTGAATCTATAAATTGCATATGTGAATATATAAATATAGTGTATTTCCAACCTGTCGAAACATTTCATTATTATATATTTTGATGTTTTCTAGTCAAGTGATGATACGCTCTAGGCTGTTAAGAGAAAATGGTCAATATATTCCAAAAATGGCATTTATTAGCAGAAGGCATTTCTTTAATAATGAAGAGACAGGGTATTTTAAAACACAAAAACGTGCCCCAGTATCGCAGAACCCAATGACAGATCCTAATATGATGACAGATATGTTAAAGGGAAATGTAACTAATGTTTTACCAATGGTATTAATAGGTGGCTGGATTAACTGGATGTTTTCTGGCTTTGTAACAAGTACGTTCAAAGGGTTATGTGTATGATCTAGAGCATAAATTCAGTCTTTTCAAATTAACACCAATAATTATATTTTAGCTAAAGTACCATTTCCTTTGACATTACGTTTCAAACCAATGTTGCAACGTGGTATAGAATTAGCTACACTTGATGCTGCATGGGTTTCATCTGCATCTTGGTATTTCCTTAATGTGTTTGGATTACGTTCCATTTATACACTTGTCCTTGGAGAAAGCAATGCTGCTGATACCTCCAGACTTTTACAGGATCAAGTATCAGGTGCTGCAATGTCTATGCCACCAGATCCAAAAGCTGCTTTCAAATCAGAATGGGAAGCATTGGAAATATATGAACATAATTGGGCGCTGCAAGGAGTTGAAGCAGATCTTATAGGATCCCAAAGAATAGATACAAGTGAAGGTATGTGGATATGAGCAATGATAAATTTTATATTAGCCTCTTATTTTAATAATACTTTGTATCTTATAGGTAGCAAATAATAAATATTACATCTATATCCATAGATATAGCATGTGCCATTTTTGGATAAATAATCGAAGTTTTAAGAAATTACTAAATGAATTAATAACTTGAATTATCATAATAAATGATGTATAATTTATTTCGTTCTTTATAACATTCTACAAAATATTATTTTACATTTTATTAGAATATCTGCATTACAATTTCTTAGTAGTTTGTTATACTTTCAGTTTTATATGTACAAAAATTGTCAACAATTATAATTGTAGCAATATATTTTCACCTACTTTACATCTTTACGGTACAAATATTTATAAGTTAATATTTATAAGTTATATTAGACAGTATGTACAATAAAATTCATCATAATAAATGTTTGTTTTATACATATATATTAAGAAAATATAATGTTTATTACATTTCAATCCCTAGTTACTTTACATAAAATATCAGCCTTAGCACGAGCATTTGCTCCTGTCAAAAAGTAAAGATAAAAGCAAGTAAAATTTAATATAATTATATAGATATATACGTATATATACATCATTTAAATTAAAGATTACAGGGGTTCTATTTTAGGATATACATCTGTTCGACGATGATTTTCGCACGGCATATTTTCCCGAATTCGTTTTAATAAGTTTAAATCAATTTCTGCTAAAACCATATCAGTTTTTTCACTACACTGCGCTACTATAGTTCCCCATGGATCAATAATCTGACAAAATTTTATACATATAGCATCATATTTAATGTAATAAAACTAGCATAAACTATAAAATTATTTACCATTGCATGACCCCAGCTCACTCTCTTTTTGTTATGTGCACCAGTTTGAGCTGCAGCTATAACATAACATTGTGTTTCTATAGCCCTTGCACGCAATAATACTTCCCAATGAGCAGCACCTGTTTGATATGTAAATGCTGATGGATATGTGAGAATTTCCATTCCCATATTTCTTAATGAAAGAGATAATTCGGGAAAACGCATATCATAACACTAATATTACTGTTAAGTAAATACAATTTCTTAGACTTGAAGAACAAGATTATAAAATTTAAAAAGGATACAATACTGAGGCCTAATTTACCAGCTGGTGTTGATATGGGTGGTTCAATCTTTTGCCCTGCTAAGACATAATCTGATTCCATTAATCTCACGCCAATAGTTTTATTGTCCATATCAAATAAATGGATTTTACGATAAATACTGGCTATTTCCCCTTCACTATTTATTACAACATGTGTATTACTTATACGCTTTTCATCGTCATCTAACTATAAATATGTAATTAAAATATATGGATTAATAAAAAACAATTATAATATTTTTTTTGTAAAGAAATAAAAAGAAATTTAAGCTTACTGCTTCATGTAATCCACCTAACGATAACCAAATTTTATTTGCTTTAGCAATTTCTTTGTAGCTTGACATTATTGATCCATTCAAAGGTTCAGCCATGGCTACTATATCTTTTTTATTATCGGCTAAATAATCACAGGCTTCAGGAAAGAAGGCCATCTATCAAAGTAAAAATTTATATAAATATAAATAATATTTAAAAAATGAAATTAAAGTTTTATTGTATGTGCTTACACAAGCTGTTCTAGATTTAGCCTTCTCAGCTAGTTCTCGTACAGTTTGTAAATTTTTTTCTTTATCATTTATTGATGTCATTTGACATACTGCAACTAATGGATGTGCCATAGTACTAAATTTAGCAATAAGATGTCCCGAAAATTGTTTTCTAAAAGATCAAGTTATAAGATGATTAAAAATAAGTGATAAGAAAGTTCTTTGCTTTTTATGTTTGTATCAATATAAAATTTTTTATAGACAAAGTTAAGTTACATTTACTACAAGTAATTTACTAGATACACTTATACATTTTCTTATTACATTTTCTTTCCAATTATTACCTGTGACATTTAATAATAGAAAAACTGCTTAGAAAATACATGCTTATCGCTTATTTATGTTACACGTACATAGGAACATTTGACAATACACAAATGTCAATGTTGAAATGGGATACATTAATAGATATATACTAATAATTATATATTTTATAATGACGTTTTGTTTAAAGAAGAAAATAATTTCTATAAATCGTAAAGTATGCTTAGATAAGAGTTATACATATATAACAAGTTTTTACAAATTTATAAAATAAATTATCAAAATTTTATAGGTTAACGAAAAGTAAGTATTGAATGTCGTGCACTCGAATTGTGCTCACGTAGTCATGAGTCATCTACCGGCTACTGCAGACCCTTTGAAACAAAGTTTCAATCAGTTTGAATTCTGTGACTGCTGCGTTATGTTTGATTTGTAATCACGTTAATACTTAAAAAAAAAAGTTGTGCTGCATGTTTATAACGTTGGTGTTTGATATTTATGCTTCATGCCAATATAGTGCGGTATAAAAGTAACAATAATAGTGGTAAAGTACTTCTATAAATATGATAAAAATCGTCCTCGAAATCAATACATTGTGAAATGTGTAGCAATCGTTAATTTGTAATGAAACAAACTTCTATCAGTAAATCAACTTTATTTTTTTTATGCCTTCGTTCATGTAATAATTACTAAGCTAATTACTAGCTTCATATATATATTGATAAGATCCTTTATCAACAAAGAGGTATTAATAGTACAATTGAGTTTTCGAAGGTTACGGATTATTGTATATTCAACAAATGTCTAATATTCTAATTTCCCTAATGATGTATCATAAACTTAAATTCACGTGACAATTAAAATTTTAGTAAAGATTGTGTTGAATATTAAGGTAACCTATTTTTATTAAACTCCTCTTATATTGTGCCGATTTTTATGTTCAATTTCTTTCGAATGACTGGATGTTCTGCTTATTATGGAAGATGGTGCTCGTATTTTTTTACTTACCTTTATATGATCCTGAATTGTTTGAAATTCCCGCTTCGTGATGTGCTCCTACATGCATATATTCATCCATACTATCATTAAGCACGCCAATTCTAATTATAACTATGTTTTTCGAACATATTGAAGCGTAATAGAACGTATCCTCACAAAGAATATTTATTTTCACATGTAGGGTTTTTTCATACATATAGCTACATAATCTACATCTACATGATACCTTTGGTAAAGATACAAATTCTCATGCACATATATAGAACTTCACGGGATCCTTCCTGTGGCGCGTGTTACTTCCGGTAAAGTATTTCATGATGGATAAGAGTTGCCCAAAAAGGCGGCCTATGAAATTTTCGAACTAGATTAGACAGTAATATCCTTGAACAACATAAATATTTAACTGTTACGGCTTGAGCACGACGCTAATTAACACTATTGTGCAATATTCTGAATCATCAATACGACTTTTGCAGTCGCGTGAACAGACATTGACAGACGCATAATTCAAACAATTAAAACGAAATTTTTCTCTAATGTACATATATGTATACAGTATCTCTTACTAAAATATCATGATAATTATGAATTAAAGAATATAAAATTTTTTTAAAGGGTTTTTTACTCTAAGGTTAAGAGTATAAAGTTTTATATTTGAACTTTCGACCGTTCATGGGGAGACGCATCTCGAAGAAGCGCGCCAACAGGAGTAAATTCCCGTTACGATTTGAATAATCGACGCCACGAATCATTTCATCCCTTACTTCGGTTAAGATAATAATGGCGGTTGAATGAATATAACGCCGACATTAACAGGTTAATACATCCATACATACAAGATCCAACAACTTCAAAGTGATACAATGTTGCGTATATGGAATGCTAAACTACGAATGAATGAGACCCGAGACTCGTTTCGTGTTGGTAACTGTGATGATGTATCTTCTATCGATTGACTGTCTTCGACTTGGCGATTCTGCTGACTGACTTCTGACTCCTTCTGTTCTTCGAACTGTGCTTTAACTCGAGCTGGTTTTAACTGACTATTCGCTCTTATGTTATTACGGAGGGAAGCTCGGTATGCGTGTGCCTTTTGAACGAACGATGCCCATTGGTTATGACCCACGTAATGAATGAAGATAGGGGGAGGAAGCCTCCTACCAACGTGGATCGTGAGTGATCTTGTTCATGAGAAAAACCAGCTTTTCCGTTAGACAATATTCGTTTTTCCCGTTAGGTAACTACCCGCTTTCTCCGTGATTTTTAAGAACGAATAATAAACCTAAGGACTGTTCTAAGGACCAGCCATAAGCAGAAAATACTTACAGGACTGAAAATTCAGTTAATAAGATTCTGTTTATGGTGGTTCCTTAGGTTTATTGAGGGTCTGAATTACTGTGCGTGGGCCTTTGACGGTCAGACCATGAAGGTTGGCGCACGGACTGTCCCACGCGACGTAACAACAATTCTTAACGTTATATGCTCTAAGATAATCTACTTTCATTTAAATTTGTATTATTAAGATATCGTCGAGTTAGAGAGAGCTCGCTCTATGAAAGATACAATAACAATTGATAAAAATGCGTCTATTAGGCGAGTAATATTGTTATTAATGATTCTAAATCTACAAATAATACCGGTAATACAACAGGACATGTTATTTTTCTTTATTCTATTTTATTAAATTGTCATTTAAATTTGTATTATTAAGATATCGTCGAGTTAGAGAGAGCTCGCTCTATGAAAGATACAATAACAATTGATAAAAATGCGTCTATTAAGCGAGTAATATTGTTATTAATGATTCTACATCTACAAATAATACCGGTAATACAACAGGACATGTTATTTTTCTTTATTCTATTTTATTAAATTGTCATAGTATATAATACACAAGTGAGACATTCATTTATTAAATTCACTTATCAAGCAGAAATAATGTTCTCATTCGTGGAGTTACGTTTAGTGTTCTCGTTAAAATGTCGATAACAAAAGGACAGTACACATTTCTACGGCAAAATCACAACTTACTAATATATCCTGTTCGAAGGACAATCAATAAATACTACTGTTCTATTTGTAAATGCATTCGTATCGTTGCGTGGAACAGATACTCATGATGGACGAGGCAGGGAGTTGGAGAGTTGAAGATTAGGATAGATTGAAAAAACCTGATATATCCGAGAAACACATAATAATATCACGCACTCGGATCGTTTTCGTTCGACGAGAAAAGACAACATCTAAAATGTCTATAGTAAAGAGGAAATTTTTGAAAGTTGGTTTAGATCATAGAAGGAGAGAGAAAGAGAGAGAGGGGGAGCGAAGGGTACGAGGGTAAAGGGTCGCGATGCTGCAGGGTCAAATAATGTCGTATTAATATTGTTTCTTCTTCTTCTTTCTTTTTTTTTTTTTTTTTGTTCGCTTTTCTCGTTTCTTTTCTGTTGTTTTGTAAGCTGCGTTAATACAATCGTTGAAATCGACACATATACTTTCGGGACACACACATATAACTTTTATTTACCTTTAGTGGCTCGTATCGCCTTGCAAATTTCAATCCACGGGTGTCCGTAGGAACTGCAAATGTCACAGACGTTCGACGAGCTTGATGATGGTTGACTAGGTTGGTGGCCGGGTGTACTTGGTGAGGATGACCCTTCTTTCTTTAATTTACACGTGGATGATGTAGACGAGAGATGTAGAGAATCAACCGAGGGTGGTAGAGTGGCGGGTGCACGTGTTTTACGTGACGGTAATGTTGCTGAGTTGTACGATGACGACGAGTTAGACGATGGTGGTATTGAGGGCGATCGCTCGATCGATGGAGATTTTGCCGCCTGTATTGACCGGCTCGGAGGCGACGATAGGCGCATACACCGTAGAAGGTTGAGTCAATCATTGAGCAGACCTTGAGACACACTAATTAGCTGCTCCTTCAGTACGCGGAAGGAGGGTCGTACTTCCGGGCAATGGGCCCAGCATTTTCGCATTACCTAAAACACAAATAGTCAATTAATATACATATAGTCTTGTTAAAGTCTTGGGGTTGTTGTAGGATGATCTTATTAGGAGAATTATTTGAAAATAATCATGCTTATTTCTTTACATATTATGTATACTGAGTGGTCCAGGTAACTGTTTCATGTTATAACTCCGTTAGCAGTGCAGTTACAGAAAAATGTCAAAGGAGGAACATGAATGATCCAAAAAGTACTATATTCGTAGGGCCATGTCTTTTTTGGAAGTGCAGTGGTTTATGTGCAATCAATAATTGCATTATCTTTTTAAAATGGAATCTCTAACTGCACTGGTAATAGAGTTATAAGATGAAACAGTTGCGTGGAACACCCTGTATATCATAGCGTAAATAATTTGGAATACGATATGGCTATGACAAACCTCGTAAACTTCTTTGAAGCAGGCTTTAGGTTTTTCCAATATGATCCCGCGTTGCACTCTTTCCACAACTTCGGTGTTTTTTAGGCGACCATAAGGCATCTTTCCGCATGTGAATACTTCCCACATAAGCACTCCATAGGCCCAGACGTCTGATTTTGAGCTGAAGCGAGTGTAGTTCAGCACTTCTGGGGGCGCCCATTTAATTGGGAATTTGGTGCCTCCGCTACTAGTATACTGGTCATCCAGTACATATCTACAACGAAATTAAAAGATTTCTAACTAGTAACTATAAACTAGGAGTACAAGAAGCTGCATAATGCAGAAAAGATCTTCACCTTGCTAATCCAAAGTCTGCAACCTTTACCACATTTTCTGAGCCCACTAAACAATTGCGTGCAGCAAGATCTCTATGAATGTAGTTATGTCTTTCTAAATAAGCCATGCCTTTGCAAACCTGTAATTCAGAGTATTTCAATTAGCATTAATAATTACAATGATTAAGAAATGAAAGAATGACATTTAGCAATTTTGAATTTACCTGTATGCACATGTCTAAAAGGAGACCAACATTTACTCCTAGAGTTGTTTCATGACGACGGAGGTAGTTGAGCAGAGATCCATGTCGCATGTATTCAGTGACAATGTATATTGGTCTGTCCTTACTGCAAACGCCATATAGTTGGACCAAATTCTGATGTTGAAGTTTTCTATAGTCAATAATTTAACATTTGTCATTCACTAAATTTATTTCTTAACACTACAATTATTAACACGTTGACTGCCACGACACCCGTATTCGGTGTCAGCAAAGTTTCTGGTCGAGCCGCGTAACCCATATTCGGGTGTCGCTTATTTGACTACTTGCAAAGGATTGTCGTAGGTATTTGAAAAGATATTCCATAATAATAAAGCTGTTGAATTGTTATAAAAGTAATACGAAAATGGTTTATTTAAAAAATTATTTAGAATGTAAAACTAAGAAATAAGTTTTCAATTTTTCTTTTCGACATTGTAACGAATTAGGGCAAAGATTTTAAGTTATTTAAGTGGAAAGATGAGAAACAAATGCGAAGAAATGGAAACGAAAAAAACGAGAGATCATCCTTGGGACCATTACTTGAGCGACTCGCATTACTAAAATATCGATGGGAGCACCTAGCAGAGAACGCTTGGTACTGCTGCACGCGTGGCCTGACGGAGATTTCTTTGAAAACACGCGTGGCAGTCAACGTGTTAAAAGATTGATTTAATTATCGACTTACGTCATCACTTTAGCTTCCTCTATAAAATCATCTTCAGACATCGTGCCTTCCTTCATCATTTTTACTGCAACGTCTATAGAACCGCGCCATTTTCCTCTTCGCACTACGCCAAATTGTCCAGAGCCAAGTTCTTCCAACAAGTGCAATTCTGCTGGATCAATCTCCCACTTATCTGTAAATCAAAGACTTATTACAGCATTCTGCAGAAAATGTTTACTTCTTAAGCTTTTGTAATTCCCTTAAGGGTTTTTTTTCTTTTGAAAATTACTAGTGGATATTTATGCAGATTCATATTTTCATGAGCAGAATTAAAGAAATGAGATTTAGATTTTTAAAGGCAGGAGATTTGTTTTGTCTCCCGAATATTATAACGTGTATTCTATCTTAGATATTTTATACATTTTTACGTATTATGTGACCAGCATACATATTTTCTTTATAATTCCCATAAATATATGAGAATCTGCATTCTCGAAATTACAAACCATGACTGAGGCCAGCAGTTGGCGGCACAGGGCGATCACAAGGACTGGTTTTCAGTCTGCTGGCTAGTCCACCGCTATTGTGCTTATGATAGTTAATCAAGTCTGGTATTGAGCCACAGCAATGTTTTTCAGACAGATAAAACTCTCCTCTAGTGTTTTGTTTGATGTGGTAGTGTTTTACGTGAGGATGTGGGCTATAACGATACGAATATCTTCTTATTAATTTTTTCTACAATTGTTAACGTACAAAGAAGCATTGTATGTGAAAACACTTACACTTTAGTGTAGAGAGAAAGCGTGTACAGTCCTTTGGTAGACGAATTACGTACGACGAAGCAACCTTCCTTATCCTCCTGTTTGAGCAATGATTCTGCGCGTTGTCTGGACATATCACCCACATACCACCTACAATTCCAATCATTATATTTCAATCATCATTATATATAGCATGCGTTCATTATTTAGTTGCTTGTTTATTATAATCTTTGCCTTTTGCTTTACGATAGCTTCCAGCTTACATGATATTTACATTTACGTTTCGAACTCTTATCTTACTAATTACTCAACTCAATACATGTTATTACTACCTCACAACATTACATATAACATTAAAAAAGCATAAATTCGTGTATGAACTCTCTGCAGGTACGTACTCATATCTCTGAAGACCCAGGAGTTCCTTTTCCTTCACGTAGTTGCTGGGGATGTAACCGATGGATCTGGAAGAAGAATCAGAGGTTACAATTAATGTCTCTACGTTATTCTCTGTCCAAACTATTCTATAAATATTGTACAAACATTGTGCAATTATTAAAAAACCGATATCACGGAAATTTGATGAAACCTCGCAAACGAACATTATGATTAAGTTTTGATAAAATCCAATTACGAATTTACAGCAGACAAAGTAACATCATATCGTGTAATGGACGTCATTTTATCATTATCCTGCTTCGTTTCCACGCATATGTTCGCTGCTCAAATATGCAAAACGAATATCAATACGAATGTGTGATATTTGTCAATATCATTTGTCAATATCATTTGTGTGTACATTGATTGCTCTGCATACATCGCGTACATATTTCAAAAGTGACGTAACTCAAACAAGTATGCTTTTGGGAAAAGCGAAGAACTATTTCTGAGCTTAAACGGTAGATAATTATTTACCAAACCGGCCAAATGTTGGTCAAATTGGTAACATAATTCGTAACGGTTAAGGGTATCATCCCCTTAATCTCATTATCAATAAAATTAAGTTCAAATTGTAACATTATTGTTTGTGAAAAAATATAAGCTCTTTTTTATAGCAATAAATGCAGAATATTATTTTATAAAAGCTAGTTAGTGAACTAACTTATACCATTACGTTTATCAGTCCTTTACACATGCAGTACGCTAATATAGATATTTTACATGCCAAGTACAGTTTCCCTTAGCTCGTGTTTACTTGCTACACGTCTTATTATAACGTTCGCTAGTCGAATCGTCTACCAACGAATGCATAGCCCTAATCCGCTTTTGGTTGCGTTAAGTAGTCATCAGGGAGTACGAAGAGAGGAACCTAAGCCATTAAAAGCACTCGATTGCCGAGCATGCAAATTGCTACGAAGATATGGGTATCGAGCGAAATGTCGTTAATCCTAATTACCGCTTGCAGCAAGAGATTGCATAATTGGCTGGATCTAATTAAATTGAAGCTTGATCTCGATCGAAATCTTTCGATCCGATGTGTAGTTTTATTCGCTTGAATTAATGTTTGCTAAAATGGTAATAAGTTTTCAAGGATATTTTAGAGAAAGTTTTAGGACAAATGACGTAAATAAATAAATTAGAAGCGAGGCAACATATTAAAGATAAATGTAGCAAAAATGATTCTACGTAGAATTAAAATTACGCTTATTTTGTTTTGCTCTTCTTTTGTTGAATATGATATAGCCTTTACATACCCGTGTTCATCTTTGACTTTCCACCAATGTTCTTGAGAGTCGTCCAGCACCTCGTACTCTGCACCCTGCAACACAAAACAATTTATTGTTATTCTTTCATCATACTTGAATAATTTAAATTCCGTGTACGATACGACGTCGACAAGTATCAATCAATGACTTTCAATTCTAACCGCGAATAATACGACCTTCGATGTGACTCTCGACGACAATGTATGATCTCGAAATAATCTTAAACTTGAATGAAGCAACTTCGACTAATGTTAAAAACCAACCACATAACAACATAACCTCAACAATCATCCATGATTTTTACCTTGATTGAAAATAACTTTGAGAATCATCGGTCACTTCCAAGTGATTCTGAGCGTCGATTATTCAACCTCCATCGTTACGCGACATGATCGTCAAACAACCGCAACCGGAAGTTACACTGAATCGTATTTAGTTGAGCACCACAAAATATAATACGTTAAATTTCGCGAGTAACAAACGTGTCTATTGTCACGTAAAATAAAAAGCAGGAGGCTCGAACGAAAAGAAAAAATTAAGATAACAAAAAAAACAAGAGAATTTATTTCTGAATTTACACTGACTGCGATTTTGTTCTGAGCTCCATCCGTGACTTTCCAAGACTGAAGCTCTTACAATTTGACTTTCGGTAACATCTGTTTCTCCTTTCTTTGTCATCTCTCAATATCCCCAATACCCTGTAGGCGTACGTGACCGTTGTCGCACTTCTAGGACATTCGGTGGAAGGACCGTTAGGATACAAATGACTCATTAGGCACTTCGGCGATATACATTGTCGCCAAGGCCGCCACATCTCTATCTCCATCATCGGTCCATCGGATTTGAAGTATGCCGGTCGTGACATACCCCCCAGTTTAGATTGATCTTGGTCCTCTAAGATCGTAGTAGAATTGGTTGGATTTGTTTATAAATCGTAATTCCTATCTTGTGAATTTAAGACAACTAACCAAGAGTATTGTTACTAGTGCTAGGGTCAGCATTATCCTGGAAAAAGTACGTTTTCAATCGGTTACCATGTATCTTTTTCTTAATATTGTCGAAAGATATAATGTAGTAAGGAGTTTTCACATCATTGATTCTATAGGGTCCTAACCATTCAATGTCCAACTTATCTCTTTTATGGTCATTGTGAATTAAAACAAAGTCTCCTTTCCTAAACACGGTCTGAGTTTTAACAATCTTTCTTTCTTGGTCTCGCTTGTAGCGTTGCTTATTTTGAATAAGTGTTTTGTGAGCTGTTTCCCAATATTTATTTAACTGTTTTTGCCAAAGTGAGTACATATCGTCATAGGTAAATGTGGGGAATTTGGATATTGCGGAAGGTAAGTTCGCTTTTCGCCCAAAAGTCAATTCGAAGGGGGAGAATTTCATGTTTTGTATTTCTGTTCCTTCATGTTTTGCAGTGTTGTATCCTAAACAAATGAAATTAAGTACTTCGTCCCATTCTTTGTCATTGTCGTGTAACGCAGTACGAATTAAATCTTTAACCGAGGCATGTGTTCTTTCGAGGGATCCGTTACTCTGTGGGTGAAATGAAGTTGTTTTGACGTGTTTAATTTTAAAGGCCTCTTTGAATTTCGTCATTAAATCGCTAACAAAATTTTGTCCTTGGTCTGTCAGAATCGTCTTTGGTGCCGAAAATATGTAAATATAGTGCTCAATGAGCGCGTTAATTATAGATTCAGTTCGTTGCGTTTTGAGGGGAACAAGGATCAGATATTTCGTAAGTTCGTCGTGAATTGAAAGCATATATTGATTTCCGCGTTTGGTTTTCGTCATCGGTCCTATGATGTCCATAGCGATTTTGTCGTTAGGGTGAAGTGGTGTGTCTGAGATCTGTGGGGACTCTTTGGGTCTGATACGTGTTAGTTTCTCCTTTTGACATGTGTCGCGTGTCTTCACGAAGTTTTCTACTCTTTCAAAAAGGCCGGGGATTTTGAACTTATCCTTAATCCGTTGATACGTTTTCTGTATCCCTAAATGTCCTACGGTGTCGTTATGGTTTTCCTTTATTGCTTGTAGTATTTCGCTTTCGTCTAGTTTTAAGATGGGGTTGGGCGCATAAGTAATTTCCTTGTATGTGTCGTTAAAATATATTAGCATGAGTTTAATCTATGTTTTCTCTAATTCAGTGAAATCGTTATTTCCTATGCCGATTTTTGTTGTATTTTTAAGAATTTTGTAAAGTTTTCTGATCCAAAGTGTCTCGTCGTATTCCCCTAAATCGTTTCGAG
Organism: Bombus terrestris; assembly: GCF_910591885.1. Classification (NCBI taxonomy): domain Eukaryota; kingdom Metazoa; phylum Arthropoda; class Insecta; order Hymenoptera; family Apidae; genus Bombus; species Bombus terrestris. The sequence continues at coordinate 4,115,131 of NC_063286.1, forward strand.
TTAATTGGTAAAACGTTTGATCATTCGGTTTAATTTCTAAGAGTTTCGGGTTTTCGTTGTTGTTTTTCCATTCGTTGAATGAATTAGTGTGGTCAATTAATAGGTCGAGATTAACTATTTCGTTGCGAGTTACCGCGTGAACCCTAGATAAGGCGTCTGCAGCTGTATTATCTTTACCCTTTGTGTATTCGATTTCATAGTTGTATTCTTCGAGTCTAAGTCTCCAACGAATCAGTCGACTAGAGGGGTCTTTGCAATTGTGTAGCCACTTAAGGGCTTGGTGGTCGGTTCGAATAATGAAGCGTCGTTCTAACAAGTATTGCCTAAGTCTTTTCACGGCCCATACGATGGCCAAGAGTTCCTTTTCTGTCGTGGTATAGTTTCGTTCGGGTGGGTTTAGTGTCCTTGAAATGTAACAGCAAGGATGACCGTCTTGTGACAGTATTGCTCCTAGTCCTTCGTTACTTGCGTCGGTGGTTAGGGTAAAGGTTTTGTTAAAGTCCGGATAAGCTAGTATTGGGGAATTACAGAGTTTGTCCTTTAAAGTATCAAAGCTAGTCTGGTGTTTGTCAGTCCAATGGAATGGTGTGTCCTTTTTTGTTAAGTCTGTAAGGCTTTTCGCGATTTTAGAAAAATTCCGAATAAATTTGCGGTAATAACCTGCTAAACCTAAGAATGATTTAACGTCCGTAGCATTGCGGGGTAATCGAAAGTTTTTTACAGCGTCTAATTTCTTGGAGTTTGGTTTAACTCCTTCGGCTGAAACTACGTGGCCTAAGTATTCTAGTTCCGGTTTTACGAATTCACACTTATCCGGTTGCAATTTAAGTCCTAATTCTCTGAGTCCCTGAAATACTATCGCGAGGTTTTCATTATGTTCTTGAATCGTTTTTCCGAATATCACTATGTCGTCCAAATAAACAAGCCAATATTTTCCTACAAGTCCAGTTAAGGCTCTGTCCATTAATCTTTGAAAAGTAGCGGGTGCGTTTTTAAGACCGAATGGCATTCGATTGAACTGAAAGTGGCCTTGCGGTGTCGAAAAAGCGGTATATTTTTTGGATTTCTCGTTCATTGGAATTTGATGAAATCCTGAGGATAAATCAAGCGCCGAAAAGAATTTCGCGTATCCTAGTTGTGTCAAAATGTCGTCTATGTCAGGTAAAGGATAAGCGTCTTGTTCCGTGAGTTCATTTAGTTTCCTAAAATCAATAACTATCCTCCATTTCTGTTTTCCTGAGGCGTCTAATTTTTTCGGAACTACCCATACCGGAGAGTTATAAGGGGAATCGGATTCTTCTATAATATTTTTCTTTAACATGTCTCCTATTTGTCGCGAAATTTCGTCTCGATGACATTCCGGTGGTCTATACGATCGTGTGTTAATGATTTTATCTTTGGTTAATGAAATTGTGTGCTGGGTTAAATTAGTACAGGGCAAAAGGTCGGTTTCTAAATTAAAGATGTCAACGTAGTGGAGAATAATCTTTTCTATGGATTCGCGGATTGGCTTTTCAATGTGATCTGTTCTCACTAGGCTTTTTAGTTTTGATACGTTGGAAACATCATGGAAATTTTGAATATTATTAGAAATTTCAATGTTTTGCTCACCAGTGTTGATAAAACATACTTTAGTTGGTTTGCCTTCCAGATAGATTGTTTGAACTCTGTTTTCTCCAGGAGTTAATTGTATTGGTTTTTGAAATAAAATGGTTTTGTCATTTAGTCGGATTCTGTCATTGGATATTGAATAGTTATACTTCTCTAAACATGGTAGCCCAATGATTCCGTCTTCGATGATTGGGAAATTGTCCGGTACTATGTGAAAGATGTGGTCTTGTCCAAAAATTCGTTTCGTTACGTATTCGTTCGTTTCGTATTTGTCTCGTCCCATAGAAAATTTTTGTCTAGGCCCTATTTGTATCGCGTTGACAGTTTTGCTACGTTTCACTAGGTTTATCCCTGCTCCTGTGTCGATCAGAAATACTCGCTCTGTGGTTCGGGTTGACAAAAGTATTGTGAGTAATCTTCCTGTGGTGATGTTGACTCGTATGTTTCGCGCGGTTCGTCTATACTCTGGTTCGATGTTACTTCTCGTGTTTCGTCCCTTTCCTGAACTGCTTGAATTCTTGCGGGTGGTCGGTCGTACTGGCTCGGTTGTAGAAAATTTTGGCATTTGCTGGCCATGTGTCCCAGCTTTCCGCATTTGAAACACTTCATTTGCGCGCGTTCAGCGGGTGGTCTATTCTCTACTCGGTCAAATATGGTAGGGTTTCTGAGCTACTAGTGCGTTAGGCGATCTAGATAGTGTATTAGATCGTCTTACCTGCATTGATTGATTGTTGAGGCGATTACTAGCGGAAGGCAAGCGACTACTTGACCAATTGGCTTGCCGTTCTTCTCGTGAATAGCGTTCGAAGTCGGCTGCTTTCTTTTCAGCTTCTCCAAGATTCACGGGTTCAATGATTAATAACGTTCGGCCTATGTCGCACCTGAGTCCCTTTAGGTACACACGGACAATCTTCTTTGTAGTTTCTTCGATCATTAGCTTGCGTAGAAGTGGTTGTGGGTACTCGTTGGTTACTGCGTACAGTAAACGGTTGAGTATTCTTCTGAACCGAATATTAAAACTCTGCACTGATTCTTCTCGTCCCTGTCTCAACTCTTTTAATTGTTCCCGATATTCTTCCGAAGTCACTTGAGCTGCCACATTGTTCCTCAGTGCGTTGTACAGATCACTATAGCACTCAATGGGGATGTTGCGGATACTTTGAGCTGCTTTTCCTACTATTTTTTCTACCTTTATTGCTTTTAGCAATAAATCTTGCTCCATGCAACGGTCTTTCATACTGCTCACTTCTTTGATGAATTCTTCCACACCTACATCATCGTCTCCGTTGAGCATTGGAATACAACGTATTGCATCCTTAACTCGCAGAGTGGAAAGAGCGGGTGAAAAATAGCCTCTTTCTTCAACCTCGGGTTGTTCGGTGTCGATGTGCGCAGGTGGGATGCCTGGAATCGTTAACCCGGTCGGTTCGCGTGCCCTAACCGTACTCCCGGTGCGATTAATCGCCGTCGATTCACTTTCGTTGCCTTCAGTAATGATGGAACCAGAATCATCGGTCGCAAGGGATCCGAACCCAGTCCGTAGCTCTGCGACGGTTCTCCTAATATTTCCGATTTCTGCTACCCAGCGTCTATTTGTTTCGTCACTTTGCATAGACAAACGTAACATATCCTCTTGTAAACGGGCAATACTCTCTTGCTGTTTTTGAATGCTATCCAATATTGTTCGCAACGTTGGATCCGTTGAAGTAGAAGTTTGAGATTCGTTTGTCTTAGACATCTTCCTGCTCTCGGGCGAAGATGAGTCTTGGCTACTGAAGCTAGATTTTCTTTCACGGTAACGTACGAAGGAATCCAGTTTACCTTCCTTTGTCACTTCACTCGGTTCGTGATAGTTACTTCGTTGTTGCGGATGATCTTCCGTAGATGATGAATGTCTTTTGGTTTCCGAACAAACACTTTTCACTATCCTGGCAGGATCACCAAAAATGTCACGTAAAATAAAAAGCAGGAGGCTCGAACGAAAAGAAAAAATTAAGATAACAAAAAAACAAGAGAATTTATTTCTGAATTTACACTGACTGCGATTTTGTTCTGAGCTCCATCCGTGACTTTCCAAAACTGAAGCTCTTACAATTTGACTTTCGGTAACATCTGTTTCTCCTTTCTTTGTCATCCCTCAATATCCCCAATACCCTGTAGGCGTACGTGACCGTTGTCGCACTTCTAGGACATTCGGTGGAAGGACCGTTAGGATACAGATGACTCATTAGGCACTTCGGCGATATACATTGTCGCCAAGGTCGTCACATCTCTATGTCCATCATCGGTCCATCGGATTTGAAGTATGCCGGTCGTGACACTATCATCGATCCATTTACCATATGCATTGAGTTCGTTAATTCAATTTATTCACATACTTCCGTTCTTATTGATACAGCGAGGATTTAGAGAACTATTCTGGAATGTCTAGTAAATTTTCGGAAGCCATAAAATATCTCTTTGTTAATTTAACATCTGATGAAACGAGATGCGCCGTACATGTTCCAAGTGTTTTAATGGGACCAAGGTTTCTCTGCATATCAGAGGATAACCAGAGAGCCCGTGGAATGCTAGAGATGCTGCTGCTTACGTCGAATAATATGATCGACGCAGGATATTACACGGACCGTTATTTAACCGCAGGATCCAGCTGTGCCCAGATTATAACTTGGAAATGTAACGCTGGTTTCGAATCTTTCCACGACGCCACGTGTTTTGAATTAAAACGGCACGATCGACCGATAATTTTCGAGAGGAAATTGCTGACTATGATCCTTGACCGAACTTTGTTTCCTCGTTAGAAGCATGTGGTGATCCTAGGTACACCATCTATTGTTAAAAACTTTCCAAGCAGTTATATCTTTTGGTGAACTAAATATTACTTGGTTGTTAGGTTGAAAGTAACCGTAATATTTTAACCAGACGGATTCTGTAAAAAGAGAAATTACATTTCTAACGACATATACATTTTTCAAAAATTCTTTATTTTCTCCGATTTTGCTTGCAACCTGTACTTTTGTATTCTTTCTTTTGTAATATAATATATTAACACGTTGAATGTCACGCCAGTTTTACACGGTTTGGCCGTGGCGCCACGGTGAATTTTTTATTATGCCATACATATAATGTTGAAATATTACCTGCAACAGATATGCTACGGTGTATAATCATTACTAATGAATTTATCTCACTGAGGTCACCGGTGATCGCGGCGCTGTAGTGCAATTTCGCCCGTTTCATTTACTGTTTGCGATTATCAATTATCTCATATTGTTTCTTCGCGTTGCTAAATAATTGTTCTACGTTATTAGGTCCCGGGACTTACTATAAACCATAATCCATCCCTCGGTCATACTTATTCGGATCAGCAATAATCCTAAAGAACCATCACAAGATATAGCATTTTTTACTTTACTGTCAACGCCCTTAATTGCCATTAAACTTAGGGTTATTGTTGGTTAAGGTAAAACACGGAAAAGGCGGGCTTTCCCATGTTCGACAGCTACTGGTAGGGAGCGCACATAATAGATGTATATTTCATGTATAAATAAAACTATTTTTATATGTTTTATACCGTCACCGGTGACCGGCTCTCAACTTGGCCGTGACACGTCGTGGAAGTTAAGTTAACCTAACCCCAACATAATCCTATGGCATTAAACGTATTGAGTAATGTAATATAATAAGAATATAATAAGAAAAAGCTCGTCAGTAAATAGGATTCTATGGAACATTGTATCCGTATTTGTTACCGTTCTATTGCTTGTTTTCAAGTATTTACAAGTTAGAATAACTAGAATTAGACGAAAAATCGCGCGCAACAACGATTCTTGAATATTTTCTTAAAATCGCATAATCACGTGAAATGTGACCTATCGAAGGTAGCAGAATTATTTAATCCACTTATCCACCTAAACTAAAATGTCTACTGTGTCAAGCCAGAACCAGGTCATTTTGGAACAAAAAATACTATCTGTATTTTTCGCAAGGAATGATCGAAAAAGTTCAAGATTTTACTTAACTGCTTCGAAAGCTTCGGACAGCGATGCAAAGTTTCTATATCCTCGTAATTCAGTTCGTCTGTCCGATTCTGTATGATACAGCGCATGAACCAAATCGATTTATGGTGGCGCGGTTATTAACGTAATACGTACGCGTGTTTGGATTCGATAGGAGGAGCAAGTGCTGAACGCAATTAAATTGTGGTTAGTCAAGTTCCATTTGAACCGATACAAACGGCGTAATTTACGCAGTTCTGTTTACTACGATACCTTTTAATTTGCATCGTGGTATAACACAGATTCTCAGGATAATATTTACCCTCATATGATATGATACGCTTTATTGACGTATAGTTTTCATCTCTACGACGCGATCCGATTCGACTTCGTTTGGTACAGTTTGATACAACCGGCTACGAATCGATTCAACGATTTAAGACGATACGTACCACGTAATGCTAGTTTGCTTTTTTCCTTCTTTCACGTTGTACATAAAACGATTCCAATCGATTCAGCTCCAGTGCACGCGCTACGATTTAATTCGATTTGATAGGAAACAATGCAGTTTCCTACTACAGACCGTGGTAACGTTCGGTTTAACGTCGAATCGTAAACTATATTCGCTATGTAGCTACTCTAGCTGAATGCGATTTCGTACCATTCGAACGCATAATTATTGGAATCTTCGAAAAACACGAAAAAATATGGAAGGCCCATTTACAATCGAATATCGACTGTCGTTTGCTTTTATGTGATTCGGATTTCCGTTTCAATGGGCAATTATTGTGGCTTCAGGTTCTCCCCGGTGTAATTAAAACTGCATTATAGAACCGTCCGTTAAACGACCCCGTGCATCGATCATTTTTATCGCCGTTTAATCGCGTATTACATATTTTATAACCTATCGATATGCTTGTGAACGTCGTACCACGCGGATAAATCGACTCGTGATACGGTTTATTGTGAGTGTTGTTTTTGTTCATTCTTTCAATAAAAAAGCGAAAAATAGAGTTTCCCTTACCTTTACGAGGGACAAATCGCCACCCTCGATCGCTCGAAAAGGGTACAGAGCTACCACGACCTTCGTTCTCAACATTATCTTGTCCTGCAACATGTATTAATTGTTACTCAATTTATCATTTTTACGTTACTCAATTTATCATTTTTACGTTACTCAATTTATCATTTTTACGTTACTCAATTAAATCAAAAAATTAGGTTACTTAATTATTTAATTACGGAGAAGGTTTTTTTTTAGAAATATATTATTACAGCGTGGTAAATAATGTTATATGGAAAATAGAGATATTTATCTGTCATCTTGTTTTCTTTTGGCGGAAGGATATGTAGCTCGTTGAAATATGAAAGAAGGATTCGTTACTTTACCTTGGCTTTAGCAGATGGGGTCCCAGGTGTGCCTCCTGGCATTATTGGAGTCGAGGGGGTCCCTGTAACATAAACATTAAAAATTTTCTTCAGCGATTGATTTGTTAAAATAAAAGATACATTTATTTTAAAATCGATGTATTTCATATACAGTCGCTTACGGTCAACAGCATTAAATATATTTCCGTATTGGACATATTGTACTATGTTAAAGCTGCAAAATGTAGATGCTTTATGTAGGATAACAAGTTAAAAAAAAAACGGAAATGTATTCTTATATTTTCTGCTTTAAGTTTGTAGAAAAACTAATTTCCATCGTCCATGGAAGAGTTAATTTTAGTTACAAGTATATATATATATATATATATAGGAAAATATGGAAATATATAAAAAAAGGATATAACGAAGAAACACTTGTACGGTCCGTTGAAGTAATTACTTCAAGAAAAACTCTACATCTTTGCTTTTGTATATCCATGAACAGCAAACTGCTGTTACAAAGAGAATAGGATTTAATGAAAAAGATCCCAAATAAGAAGAGGTGCATATTACTGTGCCCTAGAATATAAATTTTGTTTTAGATTACAAGGTCTAGAAACAAAAGAGCTATAAGTAGATTTCTATCGCTGTTTCTTGTAGCCTTCAGCTACAGCCACACACCAAGGTTAACTTTTTGGTAATGTCCTTTGCTATAAATACATGAACATGCTCTCTATCCTTCTTCTTCCTATTGTATTGTAACACTGTAAGAGTGAGCATCTGGATCAGCCATTCGTTCCTCTATCAGTCAACCTCAACAATATCGTACATTAAATTAATAAATAATGGTAACAATTTATTTGATCTTGACCTCATACACTATACCGGTACTTATACTGTTGAGGTTATTAGATGTATGAACAGAGGAACGCGTGGATAAATTGTAAAGTAGCAAATATATTTTAATACAAAAGTATAAGTACAAGTAGAAATATAATTTTTAATAATAAAATATAATTATAAGTAGACATCGTTGCCTGTCTACTGTCTATAGTCTGTCTTCGTCTCAGTCTATTGCCTATACGCTGCCGACGGCTTCGGTGCTTGAGAAAACTAGAAAGACCAGATGTAGTGTTTTGTCTTAAATATTCAAATCTTGGTTTTGGCAACGCCTTTGTACATATATCTGTCAGTTGCTCTTCGCTTGTTACATTCGTTACATCAACTTCGCCTCTATTGTATAAATCACGCAAGAAATGATATTTTACATCAATATGCTTACTTCTTTGATGGAATTCTGCATTCTGCATTAATTTCAAAGCAGTAGTATTCTCTACACGTAGCATATACTTAAAGATCTCTATTTTCACCGTGTTGTCGAATTTTTCGAGGACGCTGAACCATTCTTGTTGACCTGTCATATGATCCGTAGCTTCTGAATCGAATATCCAAACATCATGGTTTGCTGCTTGTATCGTTGAGGTGCTTTCTAATAGACCAATTTCGCTGTGATTTCGATTTTGATTTCTGGGTTCCTGGTCGTCTCTACTATTGTTTTCTTTATTATTTTTGAAGCAATTTTTACTGGTGTGACCTTTCCTTTTGCATATAAAGCATCTAAAACAATCCTTTTTTAGATGGCCAACTTTTCCACAGTTGAAACAGCTTGGTCCTTGTTTCTCGTATTCACGTTTGTTTAACTGCTTTTGCCGTTCCCTTCTATAATTGTTACCTCTTGTTACTAACGCCACCGATGTTTTCTGGTCGTTTTTCTTCCATCTGATTTCTTCCGTCATCAGCCTGATACTAAGCCTGTCTAAAGTCTTCTTTTCTTCTTCCACCGAATCCCACGCACTGTGAAAATGGTTAAATTTGTTTGGTAATACCGATAAAATGCGAGATATCAGCATTTTCTCGCCAATTTCACTCCCAAGGGCTTTCATCTTCGCCGCTATCAGTTCCAACTTTGATAAATTGTGAGAGACATTTTCAGATTCTTCCCACTTAAAATCGAAGAATTGCTTCTGGACTATATTTAGATTCTCATCTGACTTCATGTCATATACTGCATTCAACTTTTTCCACATATCATGTGCTGTTGTGCAAGATAAAAGAAGGTCCAACGGTTTCCTTCCTATTGAGGTCACAATTAATTTTCTTGCTAACCGATCTGCCTTCAAAAATCTTTCACGGGCGATTTCTTTCTCCGCGCTGTTACCTGGATGACGCAGATTCCCCTCACACACGTTGATCAGGTCGCCATCTTCTTCCAAAAGCGTACGCATGACAAAACGCCACTGAAGCCAGTTTTCTTCGCCACGTAACATCTCGATCTTTGCACTTGCTGATTCCATTTTACCACTATCACTTACTTTACTAAGCACAACACTTTAACAATTTATTCACTTCGCGTAACTACTTTACAATTTACAGCTTTGGGCCCATAACCTGTTGAGGTTATTAGATGTATGAACAGAAGAACGCGTGGATAAATCGTAAAATAGAAAATATATTTTAATACAGAAGTGTAAGTACAAGTAGGAATATAATTTGAGCTGGTCACGACCCGCACGCTAGCAGTGTTACCCTATAACTGAAAGCCCCGAAGCCATCGTCGCCTGTCTACTGTCTATAGTCTGCCTTCGTCTCAGTCTGTTGTCTATACGCCGTCGGTGGCTTCAGTGCTTGAGAAAACTAAAAAGACCAGATGTGGAGTTTTCTTAGAAGTGGTGACCACTTCAACGTAAATAATAACAATTTATCTGATTTTGACCTCATACACTATACCTATACTTGTAGTTATTTCAATATAATTTTCTATTACAAATTCATCCATTCGTTCCTCTATCAGTCAACCTGAACGATATCATATATTAAATTAATAAATAATGATAAATAAATTGTTGATTTTTACCTCTTACATTATACCTGTACTTGTACTTATTTCAATATATTTTTCTATTACAAATTCATCCACTCTCCTCTATCACTTAACCTCAAAAATATTACACATTAAATTAATAAATAATGGCAACAGTTTATTTGATCTTAACCTCATACTCTATACCTGTACTTGTACTTATTTCAATATATTTTTCTATTACAAATTCATCCACTCTTTCCTCTATCACTTAACCTCAACAATATCACACATTAAATTAATAAATAATGGCAATAGTTTATTTGATCTTAACCTCATACACAATACTTATACTTCTTTTAATATATTTTTCTGTTACAAATTCATCTGGTCGTTTCTTTATCACTTAACCTCAATAATATCACACATTAAATTAATAAATAATGGCAATAGTTTATTTGATCTTAACCTCATACACTATACTTGTACTTATACTTGCTTCAATATATTTTGCTATTACAAATTCATCCACTCGTTGCTCTATCAGTCAACCTGAACAGGGTCTGTAATTTAGAACTAGTTTTCACTTTTCGAAGCATTCACCATTAGTCTGAGATTTTCACGGCAGCGAAGCTGCTTCGTTCGTTTCCTGAGATAATTATCGAATGTAGCATGGAGAAGAGTTTGGAGAAGAGATCTCACAACTTACATTTAATGAGCTTACGTTGCTTGCGATGTTTTTAATGAATACTAATGAACTCTAAAATTTTGTTCCCCTTTCCTCTAAAGGAAAAGTCCGGTCTACGAAGCGAGCTTTTTTTACCGAGAATAATTGCACTCATTCTCGCAGGAACGATCTATGAATGTGAAAGAAAAGGACAACTTTTTTTTTCTTTAATCTAACAAACAAATTTTACGATGTTCGTTTCTTTTCTCATCGTCTTAAATCGCCTTAATTATGAAATGGAAAGATAGCAACTTTTTGACGAAATATTTATTGGCAGAATAACCGATGCTGTTACGTAGGTAAGTTGTAAATTAGAATTTAACTGGAATTACAGTGGATTTTATTACTGAGCCAATTAATCAACTCTTTCTCTCTCTTCTCGTTGGTAATTAAGCAGAGATTAAAAGTTTTCGTTCTATTTATTTCTCCGTTACGAGTGCAGACGATAATCGTAACGAACGTACTCAGAATATTATTCATTTATGAAACAGGATGTTAAAAAATTCGTTTAATTCATTCGACTAATAATGACATTTTCGTTTGCATCAGACGTTTGAGAAATGTTGGAGTTAAACTTTGAACAGCGATTTGTCCATCTATAGTATAATAATTTATGATACAGAGAACTATAATTAAAGTACAGTCCTCGAGAAGACTACAAAAAATGCTTTCGTTCAACGTATATCTGTAAAAATATTATTTTATCAGATATTCGAACGACTACGTTTCTAAATATTCAAATTTATTTCAAATAAAATCCAAATCATTTTGAGAAATAAAAAAAAATTCAAATTACATAGACAATGAAATACAAATATTGACGAGATGAAATTCCTTTCTTTTTTGTACCTGACCGAAGTGTCGAGCGTTAAAACAGCTGCTCATTTCGTAGAATCTCGCTCGAAGGTTTCGAACATTCGTCGCAAGCAAAGCAGACGAGCCACTCTATCGGGTGTTCTAATAACGCACGCGAACATCCAGTGAACACGCTAATAGACAACAATATATCCATTCGTGTTTTATGATACATCCTCTGTATCTCGTAATATTCGTTCCAAGCTAGGAAAGAATCATAACGAATCGTAAAAAAAAGAGAATAAAAAAAAACGGATATGAAAGGAAAAAAGAAATGACGAGAACAAACGATGGGTCGGCTAAATATTTTCGTTTGCTGTGAATCGACCGATTTACTTTGATGTCAGCGATATTGCGACTGATGTTTCGCTAATATTTTGCGAACAGCATGTCGAGCATCGTTTCGATATTCGCATAGCTTTTCCTCTTTTATAGTTTTCATTTCTATCTAGATATGTCGCAACAATAGAGTTGCAGCTTCGTTCTGCATATTTCCTTTCCTATCTTTTTTTTCGTCTGTATATCTTTTTTTTACCTCGAAGCGAACTCAACTTCAAACGTGACCTTTATATAAGAATATGGCTGTGTTGCCAATTGTTCACTTGCCTGGAAACGAGACGGATGAATGAACATTTACAAAATTAAGCGGATCAAGTTATCTTATCGAGAAATTCAATCTCCCGCGGTATCTCGTCGAATTTTATTTACTTTTAACGTCTCGTCGCCGATCTACGTTGCATATTTCTCCACGAGGAACGCTCGTCCATTCGATCTATCCAACTTTCTTTCCAAATTACATAAATTGACAATAAACATAATATTAATAAATATTACATAATAAATATTACATAAATTACAATAAAATGACATTCCATAAATTCGGGGAACTCTCTGGAAGAAAGATTCTATAGGTCTATTAGAGATGTATACAGACTTTCATTCATTTCATAAATATAAAGAAGAGGAAATTTATATGAAAATATAGAAATTTATCCAACGTATAATCCTCTCTATAACGTTCGGTAGGCAAGGTAATTCTCTATTTGGGTTTCGGCTTTTTAATTGTATTTATGTAAGTATCATTTTGTATAAGTATTCACTTAAAATGCTAGAAGTAATACTTTCGACGCAGCCTTGTGAGTCTCTTTTCTCAGAAGTATAGTATACAATAAGTATAGGCAGCAATAACGAGATAGTAATAACTGTGTTATGTATAATAACATTAAAAAAAACATAACATTAAAATATAGTATAGGTTTTGAAGGTATTACGTATTGTTCGAGAACATTGAGTTTGAGGATGTTTCCGAAACGAGCAATTTGCATCGATACCCGGCTTTCTCTACGGATCATATTTCTGTTTTCTCTTGGTTTCATGCAGCGACTCTTTGTTAGTCTCAATTAGCGTAACGCGTAACGAGCTGCAGCTCGTTAGCTGACTAATTCGTTGATAAAATACACGATTCCATGATCCCTGTACAACCAACTGGACTTTTCGTTTTAATTACTCTTTCCTCTTAAAACTTTCGAACCTTTCGATCAACCGGATTCTAGTTGTTTGAATGATAACCATAATAGCATTTTCTTAACTGGCAAAGATTTTGCTTCGTTCACCGTCACGATCTCCGCCAGTTCTTGCAACTGGTTGATGGTGCTTCAAAAGCTTCTTGCACAATCGAGTTAACCCTTTGCACTTCTATGTGGAGTGTGATTCGACATCAGTCTTTATCTCAGGCGTTCCTTTGTCGAGTCTCACTCGACATTCTTTCATGTCCAAATCAATAGATGTCGCGCACACGTTATCGACGCTCTTACCGAACTGGCTTACTTAGTTAACTTATATCAATCTGCTCAGAGTTTGAAAATTGTATACCTGTCACCCTCTAAATATTTACAACGAGTGAAAGGCGCGAAATAAATAAGGACTTTGACAGTAGTGATAGTGATGACTATATGCAAGAAGTAGATCTTGAGTACAATATAGTCGCTAAGCGTTGGAAACTGCTTGTAACGAAATTGAAATAAAATTCCGAGTGCAAAGGGTTAATACTATTGAACAAATTTTAGCGAAATTAGCAATATTCATAAATTCTCTCGGCAGCAACTAGCTTGGCAATAAGGCAAAGATTTACAAGTGAATTGTACGAATTACAATTCGATCGATGGTATTTGCGATACAAAATTGTAAGAATATGAAAACTGTTTGTGTAATAAATGTTTATAACCTATGCTTTGTCACTTGGTAATTCATTATCATGTAAAAAGGTTTCAGTTTTACGTTCGTTAAATAAATAATTATGCCAGATGTTCGTGTCTCGTTCGTATTCGACGAAGAAAAGAGAAATATACTTTCTTCGATAATTGATCAATAATCAGGTAAGATCGCGACTAGTGGCCAATTAGCAAACTAATCGTAGCAATTGGCTACTGTAGCATGGAACTTTCTTGCTATCCTTCTGGTCGCCCGCTTTTATTTTATTTTTTTCTTATTTTTTATTTTTTCTATTATTTAATTTGTACTTTACAATTTGTCCAGCTAGACTTTTATTTGAAAACATACCACGACGCCAGAAATTGCAACGAATCCATGATCCAGCCAAAGCCAGCCATCGAGCCTCTCCTACGCCTCCTTCCACACCACTTTTCCAAAGATACTATCGTCGAACGTTTAAGTGAAAGCTCTAGAACCACACAGACTACGCGTGAACGCGCGTTCCGCACAGGTATTTTAACCTCACCAACTATCCTCAAATTTCGTATGTTTTCACGTTGAATAAACAGAGAAAATAAATCGAGATCGATCAACGAAATATTTTATCGCAAGGAATATAGAAAAGCGGAGAAACACGGGGCAACTACACGTGACGAAGAATGATAGATATAGTTAGGTTATCACTCGCTAACTGTAACCGAATTTCACGTATTCCCGACGCGCTCCCAAGAAACAGACGAAGAAGAAAGATTTAATCGAGAGAAGAAATATTTAATTGCAAAGAAATATGAAAACTCGTAGGAACTACGTACAACGAAGAAACGTGAATTTTACAGGTAATGATACATAGATGGTTAAGCTTTCACTCGCGAATTGTGATCTAACTTCACGTGTTTTTCAGATAAATCGAGATCCAGAGGAATAACACGCCGTACGAGAAAAAGATACAGAGATATAGAGAATGAAAACACCACACGATGAAGAAACGTGGATTTTAAGGAGGATATGGTATATGGTTAGAACTATGACTAAGAGAAACGCGGTTGCAAGCGAGAGTGCAGGTGCGTACACCGGCGACACTGAATGCCGGAATATCAACGGTGAGCGAAGGACGATATCACAGTTAGTCTCCACCCTGTCTAGACAAAATCAATGCGACCTCAACCTCCTGCATCCCCTCCAGCATCCCTTAGACCGTTCAACGTCCCCACGTGCGTGCGTGCCTGCCTGTCCTGTGTCCCTCTCTCTTTCGAACTTCCTCTTTATGTCTAGTTTCATTACCGGAAGCAGTCTGCCGCTGCTCCACTCTATGGAGTGTGTACTACGTTCACCGACTACGGATACAAGTTGCTACTTCTTCCTTTCTCTTCTCCCTCTCCTACTTTCGTGATTTCTTTTTCTCTTCCTTGTCTATCTCTTTTGTTCTTTCCTTGGTCTTATCTCTTTTCTATTTTTGTAGGGAACATGCTGTTTCATGCACGAACCGGCACGATGGTGCTCGTCACACGTAGCGACGTGGATTTTTGTGAGTGCTACACATGCACGAAGAGACAAGAGCGAACGGATCGAGGGAAAATGGAACGAGGGAATGCAATTTGAGACTGTTAAAATGTCAGCGATTTTTGCGACTGGACAGGAAATGTTTATTAACGGCCGTTGCCGGCACCACGTTTTACGCAGTCGGATTTCGTTTCGCTGAAATACGGCTGTTTGGAAAACCGATAATGCGTGTAAAAATGTTCGTGTCACCGAGAGGTGGTGCGAAAGAAGCTGCCGGCATTCGATACGGGCGTAGTGTGTGACACGCCAGCTCTGGCTTACGAATGGCAAGTCACCGTTGAGTCTCACTAACGAACAGTTAATTTCGCCTAGTATCACGCTCTTTCCTTTGTTCAACGTGACAGAGTCAGTTCGTAGTAGCGCGAGCAATTTTATAATACGTTTTTGTGCTACTTGATCGAAACGATGTCCAATCAATACTCCAGTCAAAGGGCAGAGTAGCTCCTGACCATTTCCGCAAGTGGTGATACTATAAGAAAGCAAACTTGACGATAAGAAGAAACGTAATATTAGATCGTCTATGCAACGTATTCGATAGATGAAACTAAGTGAAAATTGTTTAAAAGCAATAGGATACTACAGAAAACCAGCATGATCGCATGAAATGGTTAAATCTATTCTGATACTTTTATTAGTGTGAAACGTAATTTTGCAGAACACATCAAAACATTTTCACGAAAAAGCAGAATATTGTAAAAGTCGTACACGATCATAAAAAACGCCTGTCGTGATAAATGCGTAAATATTGAATAATACAGCAGACATACGTACTACATGAAAACGAAACCAAATCACAGGGACACTATACTACCACATAGTCAGTCCGGCTCTGTTACCATCGATATACCATAGCTCTTTCCGTATCATCGGACAGTAAAAACGTATCAGCACGCTCTATTTGTTTGTTCGTTTCAGTCAAGTATTTGTATCCATATCTCGCCTTGAGACGAGAGTAGACGTTCTTAAATCATTCGAGGGCGAGACACGATCGCGATGCATTAATCTAAAAAACTGATGAACCACGATACAACAGTATCTGGCTTTCTCCTCCCATTTCTCCTCCTGTGAACTTTGCGATAGAAACAAAAGGATTAACCTCGACCGATAGAATCGTCCGGGGTAATTGCTCGTTGGAGCGACAAAATGTTAGCTAGAAACACGAATACTTCTATCGATGGAGAAGAGAACGCTGGAACAGTTGACCTGTTTCGAGTAGTTGCTCTGTATACGATACACGACACACACGCGTCGCCCATTGTACGGTTAGCGAGCGCGAATACATTATTACTTGCTATTATCGCCGTTACCGAATGTTTCACATTGTTTTCCATTCTTCAACGATTTCTCAACATCGTTCGAATGCAGTCGAGGTGGAAAAATATTCAGTCGAGAACGTTTTACGGTTTCTACAAATTTATTAGCGAGGCTTTATTATCTTTCGTTTGACAAATTGCGTTGATAAGTGCACTTCGCAGCGTGGCTCGAACAATTCTCTTGATTCTTTGAAAGGTTTACGATACCTCCATCGCGCCTTGATTTTCTCGAACGTGTATACATTTTTATATTTTACGTCCAATAGTTTACGATCTGCGTTCTGCTGTTCTTATCATCTGGGTTATTCAGCGACCAATATTTCTGGTAACAATGAAATGCTTCTTACGAGATTTTGTATATTATTGTTATTTGATAATTGTATTATTTCTTTTTTTTTTTGGTCATCCTTATGATATATAAACTTTGTGAAAATGAAACAGCTTTGTGAAACAGCCAAGATTTCTATCACCAGGTTTTTGTCAATTAATTTATACATAGTATTAATTTATATATATAGATCTGGCTCTCGCAATTGTATAAATATTGTATAGCAATTTTCAAATTATATATATATATAGATATAGATATAGATATAGATATAGGTAGTTCTTAATTTGAAAATTGCTGTTTACCCTGATTTAATTTAAATTTGTATAATTGCAAGAGGAAGCATATCATTTCAGTTAAACATCAACGAAGATTCGATTAACGATCTTCATTTCAAAATGTTATTTATCTCGAAATAACATATATTAAGTAATAATCTAATGGTAAAGCGGATTATATCTGAAATTCTGCAAAGGTTTTAATTAAAGAGATTATTGAATTTCTGTCGAGTAAAATCTGTCTCATTACGAGAATATTTAATCTACCGAAATTTCAGATTCCTCGACAAGAGAGAGAAATTTCGATAGACATGTTCCACGAGTAGAAAGTTCTTGGAAAAAAAGGAGAAACATGTTCGTTTCGATTGAAACCGAGACTGTTCGTCCTCGGAACTAGGACACGATTCCTCTGCTAATTTGAAAGCACTTTATTAATTTATCAGCGGCTGAATTTTCTTGAAAAACCAGATGATACTTCGTTCAAGCGAATTTTTTAGAATTTTAATTACGGAGACGCAGGCGATTTCGGATAAAACGTTTTTGTCAAAAGCTTCCCTTTGCCCACCTAACGTTCACCACGATCGTGAAATTCCGTGTTTCGTGTTGTAAATTGCTTGGAGATAATTATCTTAGAATATTCGCGCGGTCGAACGTGTACTGTAAATTAACGCGAAGAGAGACAACGAGGAAAAAGGAAGAGAAATTTGAGGTGCATAGGCCGTGATAGTGTAGTTGCGGGTGTAGATGTCACTACTGGGGTATTGTTGCTTTTCTTCTAATTTAGATGCGTTTTTTTTTTTTTTTTTTTTATATTGAAATTCACAATTTGTCCAATTTGGACATTTGGTGGAATTTTTTAACAGTTAAATTAGCATGTTGGTGGCTACCCCCAGCGAGGTACCATCCTCGTGTTTGTAATTTAGATGCGTGGAAAAAAATATCGAACCACGGGTGCCGGGATTTGAACGCGGGTCCCGAACGTTCATAACCTAAAGTGTTAACCATTGCGCTGCTATCGTCCGGTAGTATTTGCTGTCGAGTGCCGCCACAAATTCAATGATTTTTCATTAACCACCATTTTAAACCTTCAAATGGCCAACATTTGTTTGGGCGAAATGTTTTAATGGAAATGCTTGCAAAACGTGGGATATTTTGAATGTACAGAAATTCTTGACAAATGTTATTACCAAAGCGAGTTATATATTGAGTTGGCAACTTGGCAACATCACTTAATTGCCAACCCAATACATCCTAACAAAGAAATCTACAGGAATTCTATGATATTTTCAAATCACCACCTTCTTCCATTTCTCATAATTCTGAAAATATCAGAATTGCAAAAAAGTCTCGCCTCTAGGAATTATGCAAAATTTTCTTTACATTTAATATATTTCAATCTTCTTTCATTTTGAAAATTCCGACGCTTCTATTAACGGAGAGTTATGCTAATGGGAATTCCATAAAAACTTTTCACTGTGTCTCATTTTGCTTCCTTGGTATCTTGGAAAATTTTGAAACTTTGCTATTGAATGGAAAGTATATTTAACAGTATATCTGCAGCTGATTTAGTTTTACAAACTGTTGATTTCATTAAAAGGTAGCAAATGTAGCCTTATATATATGTAAGATCGTTAATCACGTGGTAATTCAGGCGACCGATTCTAAAGTCTGAAAATCGAGTTTATTGTGAAAATACTTAAATGAAATACACGAGTAAATAACAATTAATAATTAACAACAATTAATAACAGTAATAATTAAATAAACAACAACAAATTAATAACAGTAAACAATAAATAGCAAGTTTTGTGCAGAGTCTACCTGAAAAGAATCGATTTTCAACGTCCTGAGCTACTGATCTTTCTCCGTCAATCTTCAATGTTTTAAATAATTACTCTTTCTTCTGTGGTCTTATCTATCTCTGATGTTGCTCTCTGTCCGTCCGTTTGGCAAATGAGCGTCTCTCAAAATGGCTGTCCGTTAAACAAAGAAAGTCGTTCTGTCCGTGAAACAAAGAAAATCGTGCTTCCGTGAAAGTCCCTATCACCCTTGAACTCTAGGGAGTTTACATATATATATATACTTAATATAATAACTTCATTAATATCAATTTATTTTTATTTTGTGAAAAAAATTATATTATAAACAATATTTATGTAAATATAGTATTCATAAATTAAAAAATTAAACTTTACTATATATATACAAATATAAATAAATATAAAAAAGTTAATTAAATAATCCTATAATTTAAATATTACAAATAATTCATTATTAATATTAATTTTTATTTAGTTAACTAATTCGTTAATTCCTACAATTTGGTACAATTTACCGAATGTCCAGCTGGACAAATTGTAAAGTACAAACTAATGAAAAAAAAAAAACTTTGGTGCGATTCATGCAAATATACTGTTGCTATAAATAAGCCTAAGTATGCTCAGAGCTGCAGCGCACATAAGATCGTCTACAGGAAGGAAATTCCCTGTTATCGGTTCCAGTTTACCCTGGATCTATCTTTTCCACCATAGAGATATCCCTTCTCTTTCCCATGAATCGCTTCGATCTATTGTGGATCTGCGCAACCAGAAATACCTCAATCTCCCAAAAGTTCGCGGAAATGGAAGAGGAAGATTAGGGAAGACGGAAGGTTCTCTCTCGATCAAAATTCAGAATCCAGCTGCGATCGTTGATAGAGGAGGAAACTCTGGTTCCTGTGCACCGACGATGATCAATATTCGTCACATGGAGAGATGGGTAGGGGTCGACATTGTCAGGGTTGGTTGGACGATTCTTCATATCATATCGTGCAACTGTTGCCTCCACGAGAAATGATCTTTCACGCATTGAGAGCTAAGCGCTGGAACGTCATCAGGGAAATCTTTCCACGCTCGTTTTCGTTTCCGTGTTGAAAGCTTTATTACCACGTGATTCTCGATATTATTATTGCACTGCCAGGTCCCTCGAGCTTCTCTATCTTCTCCTGTTTTATGCTGTGGATTTACAATGGAATCTACTAGACGCTCGTATTATTATTTTTATTTCATTGTTCCTTTTTAAAATTCTTCTTCTAGTGGAAAAATATTAAAGTTAATGCTTTTGTACATGTATAGATCCAGGAAGTTTTTAATTTGAAAATTGCTGTTTACACTGATCTAATTTAAATTTATATAATTGCAAGGGGAAAGATATTGAAGTTAATGCTTTTGTACGTGTATAGAACCAGACAGTTTTTAATTTGAAAATTGCTGTTTACGCTGATCTAATTTAAATTTATATAATTGCAAGGGGAAAGATATTAAAGTTAATGCTTTTGTATGTGTATAGATCCATGAAGTTTTTAATATGAAAATTGCTGTTTACACTGATCTAATTTAAATTTATATAATTGCAAAGGGAAAGATATTAAAGTTAATGCTTCTGTATGTGTATAGAACCAGACAGTTTTTAATTTGAAAATTGCTGTTTACGCTGACCTAATTTAAATTTATATAATTGCAAGGGGAAAGATATTAAAGTTAATGCTTTTATATGTGTATAGATCCATGAAGTTTTTAATATGAAAATTGCTGTTTACACTGATCTAATTTAAATTTATATAATTGCAAGGGGAAAGATATTAAAGTTAATGCTTTTATATGTGTATAGAACCAGACAGTTTTTAAATTGAAAATTGCTGTTTACGCTGACCTAATTTAAATTTGTATAATTGCAACGGGAAAGATATTAAAGTTAATGCTTTTGTATGTGTATAGATCCAGGAAGTTTTTAATTTGAAAATCGCTGTTTACACTGACCTAATTTAAATTTGTATAATTGCAAGGGGAAGTAGAATATCCATATAGAAATCATGGGTTTCAGAGGTATATTATTTTTTAGAAAATTAATCAAATATGTTATTGTTACCTGTAATTCGCAGATTTATCAAACCATTATTTTGGTAAATATAGCATTGCAATGCAATTAAATATTCAGATACGCGTGTAACAATAATTAAGTACAATGTGCAGCCCTCTTCAGGGACATTGAGAAAGCATTTGACAAAGTGAACCTTGGAAACCTCTTACAAACAATCAAAACACACTTCCCGGAACAAATCCACCACTTATTCAAATCACACCTAAGCAACAGAACTTTTGTAGTAAAAATAAAGGATGTACATTCTGAAGTAAAAGACGTTAAGGCAGGTCCACCACAAGGAAGCGTCTCAGGGCCAATATAATACACATTATACATAGCCAACATACCAACAACTACCAACAGCAAAATACTGACATTCGCAGACGACACGACTGTACTAGTTAGGCACACTAATGCAGAAACAGCAGCCACATTACTACAAGAGCACATTAGAAAAATAGAAAAATGGTACTGGTTAACTAATCGAAATTCTAAACTCAGCATAGAAAATAAACTAAAAATCTATAAAACGATAATAAAACCAATTGGTCATACGGAATGCCACTATGGGGGACAGCAGCAATGAGTCACATAAATAAACTAGAGTCGCTACAATCGAAGATACTGAGAACAATAGCGAACGCCCTCTGGTATGTCAAAAACGAGGATATACGCAAAGACTTACAATACCAACGGTGAAAGAAGAAATCGATAGGTACGCAGAAAAATACGAGGAAAGGACGGCAACACATCCAAACCAGCTGGCTCCTGAAGCGAGCAAAACTCTTATAGAAAAAAGACTAAAAAGAAAACACCCCACTGACCTCACTAAAGAAATAAAATAGTCAAACTCGAAGATGGTATCCCACTGGAGGTAGCCATCCACCTTTTGTTATTTAGCAATAAAGTTAGAAAAATTTACCAAATGTCCAGTTGGACAAATTGCAAAGTATAGATTAAATAACAAAAAAGAATATTTTTGTAACGTCTAAATATTACGATAAGTCGCGTAAGTTCTGAAAAGCGATTTCAGAAAGATTGTATGGGTAATATGGTGTCTCGTTATAATTCAATATACGTAAAATAAGGATTCTTGAGAGGATTCTAAGAAAATCTTTCGCTAATAGAGTTGGTGAGAGTGAAATTGATCGGGTATATACTGGGAATGAAAAGAAAACTTGAAAAGAGTTTTGTTCGCGAATCTGGCAATGGTTCCATTATGATTTATCCTGTTGGAACCGTGGCGTGTTTATAGTGCGATAAAGAGCCGCTCGCTTTTGCATATCTGGGGCGTACAAATCAAGCCATAATGATCCGCGAGGTTTGACTTGAACGCGAAAGGCACAAGGCTTCTGTACGAGAATCGTTATTTTGCTCAAGGAACGGTATGGTCGTATTTATCTTACCTTTTACAAAGATTTGTCGAATAATAAATTTATATATATTGATATATAGATAATATAGAGAGAAACATAACAATAGGAATATACAGTAGAAAGATAGCAACATTGTTTTTGTAGTTTATAAAAGAAATTTTTACGGTCTGTGAGAAATCATCTTCGATGAATTTTTATCAACCGTCGAGAATCACAGGGAAGACTAGTGTAGCGGCACTCGACAGTAAACTTCCCAACGGTTTCTGTCCCGTGGCTCGCTACACAAAGACTCTACCCTTCGAACAAGATGATTGCCAGATGTCGATACATTCTTACCGAATATTTGCAGCTAGCCTAAGGACCGGCTATAAATCTTAGGATTCATGTAACTAAGTTTCTCTAAAGGGACAAATAGTCTTTGTCTCAACAGTCCCTACACATACCACCCACTACGGGAAAACACAGGAAATCTGCTTTTTCTCACGTACGACGCTCCTCGCTAGCAACTTTCTCTCAAAGGCGGTTAACATCCCTTTCCAACCACCAACTCAAAATTTAGCCAATTAACAGCGACGTCCATTTCCCCCACTTTCTGAACTAACACTTTTCTTAACGAATCCGATGATTCCGTATCCTTAGACACACCCAATCACAGTTTTCCTAAGGAGCATCATCGCGACAAAAATTCATTCTGTCGTGAGCCGCAAGACGACGTCTTGGAAGATGTCTATTTGAATTGATCGTCCGCAGTCGTGAGTAATGGCGAATTTGAATTTCTCGACATCTGATGAACTTGTAACTTGAACTTGTAATCGCGATCCGATAATTGTACCGCGCTTTCGGCGCGCAAGTGTATACCACGAACACAAACAAATAAATAGTTATTGTCGAACAATATCGAGTGATTCTTCTACACCTATCACGCACATGACCTCACTAGTAAAAATTATACCATTGGGTTGGCAACTAAGTGATTGTGGATTTTGCCATTAGATGGCCATTGGCAAAATGGCCAATCCGCAATCACTTAATTGCCAACCCAATAGAAGATAAATTAAATTTTTATACTACACATTTCACTGTTACCATCACGGTTA
The DNA here is from genome assembly GCF_910591885.1 of Bombus terrestris. Taxonomy (NCBI): domain Eukaryota; kingdom Metazoa; phylum Arthropoda; class Insecta; order Hymenoptera; family Apidae; genus Bombus; species Bombus terrestris. Next base: position 4,138,613 of record NC_063286.1, read on the forward strand.
CTATACTGCGCAGTTTTACACATTTATGCGAACTTGACAGATGCAAAAATATAACAGAATGCATATAACAAATAGAAATATACAAAATATTCGATGTAAAATATTTGTTATAATTTTTAATGGATAAAACGAACCCCATTAAATTATATTCTTTTATTTGTGCACATAAAAATATTGCATGAAAATTCACAGTTTAAGTGGATAAACGGATAATTTTATTTCAGCCTGCCGGGCTTACCAATAACTATTTAAAATTATATAAAAATAGTATGTGAATGAGAGATACGAAGGTATTAGTATTCGACAAGAGTATTAGGGAACATCAATTTTGGAGGCGAAATTTGCGCGAGCGAAGTTTAAATCAGGACACCTATTTCCTCCTCATGAAATACCTCCATTCCGTCTCATTCTCTCATAATTACGCTTAAATACTGTCGGGATAGTTATGTCCTTGCCGTGGAAAATTGGATTTCAAAGGAGGCTGATTGCGTTCTGTCCCTAGAAAGTGCTACAAACTTGGACAATTCACATTTTTCCAGACACGTGCAAAAATATAATTATCCCCTGTCGCTCATGTGTCATCGCGTGGGCGCATAATTTTCTATAACATAAATATTGTATTATTTTAATGAGGCTATGATTAAACCGGCTGAGATAATTAAACTAATATCGCTGATTGATATCGAGATCTTCCTTCAATTTGATTAGAACGATGCCACGGGAAATTAAAGACTCGTTCAAATTATTCGACATCTGAATTCTAGTATTTTCACTTCAAATTACTTGACATTTGTCTTTAGATTACTCGAAAGTTGACTTCATATTTTTTTCCTTTTTTGCATTTTCAAGTATATCTCCATAGCTTAAAAGGTTTTGAGGTGGATAATATATCGTGATAGATACTGCTGTTTTCTCTCAATTAGGGAATCGTGGAGAAAAAACCGGACTATGAGTGTCGGGATTCCAACCTGCGTCTGGAGCGTTCGTAACCAATTACGCTAACCATAGCGCTACCGTCGTCCGGTATGTATAGGGTCTTTGTGTAGCAAGTCACGGAACAGAACCCGTTGAAAAGTTTTGCTGTCGAGTGCCGCTACAGATGTCTTGTTTTCATGTGTTCTATGGTTTTGCCATTTTGCTTTCGCTTTCCTTTTTTCTTTGATTTTGTCAAGGATCTGTTAGAAGGATGTCTATTGGAATTATATTGAATGAACCGATATTACATTCACATCGTCTGAGGTACTAGGATTCTAGCAGAATACTGCGATATCTACCGAGTAAAACAAGATTTCTTTCCACGAAATTCCACGAACATTCTTAGTCTACCCATTATCGTTTCATTCCTTCTTCTTATCATTCGACGATTCTGTATTTCCTCCGAGATACTACAAAAATATGATTGTGTTCGTTTCATAATCCGCGAAAATAATGAAAATTTCAACAATTAGCGAGGCATGTAAACGCAAAGGAGGCGCACGAGGATGAAAAAAGGACACGATACGATTGTATAATAGATACCGACGCGCCAGCACCCGGGAAGTCTAGTTGCTTTGAGTAATAACCGGTAAATAATTAGTTGGTGCGGTATCCCGACGTCTTCCGTGACCAATGCGCTGAGATAGCTGTCACGTCGTCTTATGGCCAACTGCTGTTCGTGTACGGTCCGCGCTCGTGGTTACCGATACAGAGCAATAATTAAAAACGATGATTAACTATTTGATTGCAACTTATTATTTTTATTATTCAAAGTATGTAATGGCAAGATAATAATAAATTGATGATGTAAGACAACATTCTTCCTCAATGGACCGTTTATCTTATTGGTGGTCACTGGTGACACCGTGGCGCCTTGGTAACAGTTGATAGTGACATATTATAACAAAGCTTCGTTTATTTCAACGAACCATTCGCATTCGTTATTTCGTCGTAAGCAAAACGTGCAGAATATATTGTTGAAACGCGTAGGAGATATTAGTAAACAGTTTTATGATTATTTTTATGATTTCGACGAAACATTCGGTTGAAATGGTAGAGGTCCGGAAAAAAATTATGTTTGTGATAAAGCAATGGTAGTGGTAGATTACCAACAGTGGAAAATGAGCTGTAGATTTATCAGATCGAATGGTAGCATATTCTACACCACATAGAAGAACCCTCAAGTGGTATATAAAATTACCTTTAGAGTTATTGTTAAATACATCAATTTCAAACGCCATGATACTCTATAAACAAACAAGAAAAACAAAAATTAAGGTATTCACCTAAAGCTGACCACCTATTGTCTAGATTGTACCGATGTGTCACATTTATTTTTAAAGTGTTTTAACACAGTGCACCGCTATATGCAACATTTGTTCTCATTTTTTTTTTTTTTTTTTTTATTGATGTTCTAATAAAAATGCTTAATTGTTCAATGGGCACTTTTTATTTCAAAGTATCTTCTATTTATCGGTTATATTGAAAGTGCCCTAACTGTCAATTTTCATTCAATTTTCACAATTGTAAGAAGTTGAAGCGCTCCGGTCACCAATGACCACACAGTGGCGCCACAGGAGAAACCGTGGTGGGTCATATATGACGTGGCAGTCAAAGTGTTTTTACCGTTTTAGTGCTAGGGGTTTTTAACACTTTGCCGACCGATAGCTGATTAATCGGTCTTTTGTCGCCGACGCTTACCGACCGGTAGTCTATTAAAATAGTCAAACTCGAAGATGGTATCCCGCTGAGGTTAGAAAAATGTACCAAATGTCCAGCTGGACAAATTACAAAGTACAAATTAAATAATAATAATAAAAAAAAATCATCTACGCACATCCACTTATCCACACGACCTTATTTTAGTCAGTTTTACTATTACACATCTGTATTATTCACTTATCCAGCATTTACTATCGACGGATCAGGAATAAATAAATAAAAAAAGTAAATATAAATGTTGGTTAGCGACGATAAAATTCGAATAGAAGAAGCGTAGAGTAGAAATATATTCCGTTACGTAAATTATTGTACAATGCAAATTTACTCTATGCTGTCCTATATAGTTGTATAGCCAGAACAGCCAGAATATCGCATGGTTGCACGTCGTCTTTCGTATCCAGGACCCTCGGTTCGCCGTTTAATTTAACCAAAAATAATTTCTCCCGTTCACCTGCCACCCATCGCGCATCTGACTACCTAAGTTCTTAATTAGTGCACGGATAGACGCGTTGGCCGTAGATCGGGCCGGTGCTACCTCGGTTACGAGTAATTACTGTCGGAATATTTGGAGCGGCGCAGAGGTGGCTCCGCCGTAAAATTTACTAGATAGCCGAAATTGTCGGCGTATTTCATGAGATCGTAATATAATCGGTTGCTCACTGCCTGCATGAAATTTGAATCTCGGCCCGACCTATTATTACGTCGCTTTTACCTTTTAACACTTTTAATAGTAGCTCAATTCTATATATTTGAATATTCACTATAGAATATTTTTTCGTGCATTATATCATCGTACGTATTATATAAAATATTTTAAAATTTCATTAGCATTGTAATGAGACACGACTGTCATGATTATTTTGGTAAAGCAACAAACCGATTTGAAAATGTATGTACATAGGAATTACAAGATATTTATTGCAAATTATATATATGTTACATTTAGTAGAAAATTCCCATTGAATATTGTAAACAATTTTTATAATTGTAATTTAGCAAAACAGTTTCATTAAAAATTACAGTTCATCAATATGATATACAATTAACTGTTTAAATATCTTGCAGTTCCTATTGGGTTGGCAACTAAGTGATTGCGGATTTTGTCATTAGGTGGTATTGAAAGAATCCGCAATCACTTAGTTGCCAACCCATGTACACGTTTATTCCAAACAAAAGCCTCTGTCCACGCCCTATGCACGAAGCGTCGCTTCATAGAAGCATAAGCGTAGTCTATTAGACGTGACGATACTTCTACCCTGGTGTTCAGTCTACGAAGCGTACAGTACGGTACAACATGTTGTCTGATTATTAAAATGTCGAGCAACGAGGAAAGACGCCTTCATCCTACGATCACTACGTTCTATATTTATAGTTGCAACGAATGCCTGGCTACTGTCAATGTTAACGCTAGTCGTGACGACGAAAACGGTTGTTTCGTGGACAGGTGCGCATTACTTTAGAATGACCGCTGCATGAAAGCGTACTGTTACCATCGACGTGTCTAATACGCTTCTATGGAACGACGCTTCGTTGTCAGTGGATCAATATAATTATGATAATCGAGTCTCGTTGCAAAGTTAATGAAATTGCAAATTATAATACACACAATATATTTATAATAGTCAAACTGGAAGATGGTATCCCGCTGGGGTAGCCATCCACGTGTTATTTAGCAATGAAACTAGAAAAATTTACCGAATGTCCAGCTGGATCAATTGCAAAGTACAAATTAAATAATTAAAAATATATATATTAATATAAAATATATTAAATAATATATTAAATTAATATATTACAAAATATATATAAATTAAAAATATATAAAGACGACGGAACTTTCCAACGCCTTCGCGACGCAAAGCGCTATACCATCAAAACGTAAGGTCGGCATGCTCAATGTATAATACCATCGATATCCCTACGGTTCTTTCGCCGAATTTTCGGAAGAATGCAACGTGGCAATCGTCGCGAACGTCTAACGAACGCGTGCGTAGTGGGGATATCGAGGGGCAACAAAGAAAAGAATCCATTTGGTTTCGAACAGCGAAGTGCGAAGGGTTTAGCGTAACAGCGAAGTAAACATATTCGAGAAGCGCGATTGTTGATTGTTGACTGTTAATTGTTAAATAAACTTTATTGTTGAACATCGAGAGTATTTCTTGGGCACTTACACCTTAAACCACCTCATATTTATGAAAGGTATATACGTACGAGTGTTTGAATACTTTCACGAGCTGTCAATGAAAAGGGAATTTTTCTTCGCTGCATTTACGAAGGAGTGATCGTGTAATTGGGTCATTTCTTCTGTTAAATTCAGTCATAATTTCCTGGATTGCCGCTAATTATTATCGACGTTGGTGCTTGGCCCCTTAGGCTCTTTGTATTAATTATCTGGTAACGAGATTCTTTCATGCGATGCTCCTCGTTGTTAACCGGTTACTTCCGTTCCACTGCATTTTCATTCGCGCGGTAAGAAAATAATTATTGCGCTTAAGAATATTCCGCGGCCTTTAGTTGCATGTTCTTTTCAAGCAACGAAATTTTTTTTTTATTATTTAATTTGTACTTTACAATTTGTCCAGCTAGACATTAATTTTTCTAGCTTAATTGCTAAATAACATTGGTAACCAAAATGATGAAGATTTGACTTTCGTTTTGTTATATTATGAAACTTTGTATTTTGTACACGAATTTGTGATTGTGATATTTTATAAACGTTTATAAACGAACAGAACAAAGGAACGATTGATAAATTTAACAAAAATATTCTTCTTTTGTTATTTCTTAAAAATTATTTCATTCGAGAAACAGTGATTCATTTCACTAATTAACATTTACTTTTCTACATTTACTCTCTCTACATTTACTCTCACGGTATCAACAACTTCTTTATAAATTCTGCTTAAAAATTGTTTAATAACCATATTTCCTACTAATATTTTCAGAGTCTGTGTACCACTCGATCAAGCAACCCACGCGGGTATGAAATAAATAAATAGTGAATTACAGAGGTATTTATTTTCGAGCAATTACTGACTTCCACGATTTATTTAAATTTCCATCTGTATTATAATTAATCGATATTTTCCAATGAACAGCCTGAGGTGGTTTATTATACGTGTTGGTTTATTAAACAGACGATCGATAAAACTGTAATATTCGGTGTATATTAAAATTACTTTAAAATACAATTACAAAAATAGTGCCGGTCGTAATCGTCGCTCGTTATTCGACTGCGTGACTCGCTATACTGAACGTCCTAGAGGACACGTTCGTCTATTTGTATCGACTGGTGGTGTTACAAGAAGGTCAAATGTAACTCCGGTTGACGACTACAAACAATATTTTGCCCGCAGTTCGTTTACCTTTTTAAACCTAGCGAACCAAAACAACGTTGTTATTCCAAGGCACAACAATATGAGTTTTTGTCGATTCAGATCTTCCATTGATTCATGTGCCGCTACAAGTTTAATTACTACACCTGTATATTTCTATCGACAAAGATTGTAGAATGTATGCTGTTAAAGTATATTAATTATGTAAACGACTTTAACGACTTTAACGACTGCGAACGTACAAATACTTTTGTGATTCACTGTATAGTATATGTATGTGAATATTTATTCTCATTACGTGGAAACATATTCTAAAAATGTGTTCTATTGTCATCGTGAAACCAATAATATACTGTGGCTCACGAAAGTCTTCGAACGCTTACATATGTAAACTTGAATGACCGAAATAATGTACATTCAAGTAACTTGCTTCGACAAGCAGATGTCAATAGGAAGATGGAAGTTTTGAGGTTATGTCAGTAAAATTTGAAAAGGATTCAACAACGTAGGTAGAAGTTATACATTTATTAGAAACACGTATTGTAAGTGACTGACAGAAGTATTTAAACGCTACATACATTATTAAATTATTTAATATTAATATTTTGTTGGATCACCTTTAGCAGCGATAGTGCGTCTCAATCGACGTTCCATGCTATAAATCAATGATTTTGTAAAATTTTATCTTCCAATACTTGCTTTGAGATTATTTGAAATTTATTTCATCTTTTTCCGATTTTAGTCTATAAATTTTCAATCGGATTTATGTCTGGACTTTGCGGTGGAGTAATTAGCATGTGTGGTGTGTTATATACGATCCATTCTTCCGCAATTCTAGCAATATGCTTAGGATCATTATCTTGTTGGAAGTGGAAATCTTCCAATAATCCTAATTCCTAATTCTTCCGAAAAGATGACTTTGTGCCAAAAAGAGTTATCTTTATTAATATAGATTTTGTAAAAGTCAATCTTTTTCTATGATTTACCACATTAATATATGGTTTGTTTCGTGGTACTCTCCCTTGGTACTACAGTGTCGCAGACATATCGTCTTACATGACCGGCGAGATATACACAATGTAGCGATAAGCGCATAGTTGCCGTCAAGCAGCGAGTTCTAAAAAACATCGATTCGCCTTCGGTCCGTTATTTTACCTACACAAAAAAGGTAGCATACGTGATCATAAGCGCGAACGATTGCGAGACCCAAGCGTGGTGGGGGTCGTCTCCAAGAGAAGACAAAGGAAAAAATCGAAGGGCAATCAGTATCATACGAGGATTCAAACCGAGAGGTTCAGAGAAATAAAATCAAGGCCGCTTAGTCAAACGAATACGTCGAGAAATATTATAAAGTCGAGTCGAATTATAATAATACACTAGTTGTATCATCGTTAAATTATTTGCACCGTGTTAATTATAATTTTAAATATTGTTAAACATGGAAGCTTATATTAACCCCGTTAATTCTGTGTTACAATCATTCGAACTACCTCTGTTATCCTAATCGAAACAGGGGAACGACTGATTCGCGGCGTCGACTATCAAAATCGTAGCGAGAATTTACGCCTCTCACTGACGCGTTTCCTCGCGATCGCGTCTCTCCGCGAACGGTCGTAACACTGTTACTGAAACGATATCCTAACCTCAAGTGAACGTATCAATATTTTCATTTAGCAACGATGTTTACATTCGATGCAAACGAAGATGGAAAACTATCAACAGTGTTACAGCGTTCGAATACTTTAGTGTGAAGGTACCAAATTGTTTTAACAAATTAGTACACCTCATTTTATTAATTGAAATTTGTAAGTATAAGCGTTCAAATACTTTCATCAGCCATTGTAGATAATTCAAAGGCCTTTTTCAATGAAGGTAATAAACTCGTCCTTGTACCGTATATTGAAATTGGTTGTCGAAGACAAATAAAAGAGAAGAATATTTTCTTATGACTCAATACTTTTCACGTAATCGAGAAGCATTTTGTTACACGATTTAATAAATCCTAACACGACACCGACGTCACGTTTTCTTGGCAATGCCTTCTCTACCGTGCGAAATATAATGAAACGAAGAATAATGTAGCAGAGAATAATCCGTTTTGCTACGTGTACTTCTCTCCCTGTGGACATTGCAAAATACTGTGTAATGAATACTTTTTTATAGCAGCTGCTACATTCGGCCGTATCGAGCCGACAGATATTGTTTAATAACGATCAACTAAAATGAACACACCATGAATTTAAATAAAGCTGCTGTTAAATCATATTTTTCATAATTCCGTTCGAATTTACGTTCGACAGAAAATATTCAAATTACGAGTATCGTGAATTCATTTGATACAACGGTATGTTCGTAGCAATCCATTAAATGTTCAGTATTTACGATTTTAATAATTTTCGTATTTATTACGGATCGCGGAGATGAGAAAAAATGATCATAAAAACGGAATGGTGAAATTATCAATATCATTTCTGTCATTTCAAAGCTATGAATATACATGTAAACTCCCTAGAGTTCAAGGGTGATAGGGACTTTCTCTGTTTCACGGACAGAACGACTTTCTTTGTTTAACGGACAGCCATTTTGAGAGACGCTCATTTGCCAAACGGACGGACAGAGAGCAACATCAGAGATAGATAAGACTATAGAAGAAAGAGTAATTATTTAAAACATTGAAGATTGACGGAGAAAGATCGGTAGCTCAGGACGTTGAAAATCGAGAATCGATTTTCAGGTAGATTCTGCACAAAACTTGCTATTTATTGTTTACTGTTATTATTTGGTTGTTGTTTATTTAATTATGACTGTTATTAATTGTTGTTTACTCCTGCATTTCATTTAAGTATTTTTAGAATAAACTCGATCTTCAGATTTCAGAATCGATCCTTGAATTGCCACGTGATTAACGACCTTACATACATATTTTGAAATCTTGCCATTAGAAAGTGCACTTTCAATGTCTTTTTTCCTTGTATTTAATTGTACGTAGAAATTGGAACGGCGAATGTGGCATAACAAACTTAGTATAATTTTCCACTCGTATCGTATGAGTTGGTAACTAAGTGATTGCGGATGTTTCATTAGATGGTAATGACAAAATCTGCAATCATTTTGTCGTCAACCCAGTAATTTCTATAATTCATCAAACCAATGTTAGTTAAAAATGAATTTTCATGAACGAAACAAGTTACACTCGAAATTAGTATAGGTCTTACAATACGTATCGCTTATTCAAGGTTTAATTAAATTCAATAAATAATTATATTAAATTCGATAAATTGTCTTAACCAGGTTACCGACATTACATCGAACGTAAAATTGCAAAAATGTACAGAACATACGTAACATGTACATTCAAACATCGAAACATCCAAAATATAGTATTTGTCATAATATTCACTGGATGAAATTTTCTGCCTGGATTCCATTTCTCCAATCAGATCTATAAAAACACGCGTTCGTGTAAACATCCCCAACCGACACGAACAACAGCAAAAAGGTGATAAACTCGCACTTGAATATTTCCGACTTCCGAATTCAACTTTAGAATAGCCACAACTGATGGGACAATGACCACAGTGAAGTTAGAGAAACGATCGAGGGTTAAGCCATGCCCGATGCGCTTAACGTATCCCGAATAAGAGATGAAAAAGGTTAAAATGTGGCGTGAATGCATCGCTATTATGCGCCAACCAGATATTATGCCAGTTGGATCGATCTTACAGACCCCAATTTCATTCGCAGACAATACACCATCAAGTCACGCTCTTTCCCTTTTTCGCTTCACTCTCCCCACCTATCTTCCTTGTCCCTCCAATAGAAAGAAAGATCAGCCCTCGTCTTCCACACCGCTGCAGGCACCAACTCGTCGCAACGACGAAGAACGCTGTAATTTAACCCGCGTATTTGATGAAACCGCTTAAAACCTTTTAAACGAGGTTTAAATCATTTGAGGTTGAAATGCAGAATTTCGCACGCGACTGCCCCTCCCTCTCGGCGGCGTTATCAGTAGTCAGCTTAATCGGCGACCACTTTTTCCTTCTCCGGGCGCCATTGTCTTGCTGTGGCATTCACAGAACGAGTCCGCTCTCGCATTCGTTTCGTATTTTATTAATTTCTTTCGCCGAGCCGAGCTTCTCCGGCCTAATTTCTTCCTTTTCACCCTTTTCCTCTCGTTTTTCTTATTTCTTCGTTCTTCTTCTTTTACTTTTATCTGCTCTCGTCGATTAATTCGAGGCGAATGAAGAAATATTAATGGACTTCATTGGAGGAGTATCGGTATTGTACTGAATTATTTAGTTATTAATTTATATATTATTATATTATCGCGGAGGATTGTCAAATGTAATTGCAAAATTATTGTCACTTAATTTGATTATTATTTATTGTAACGTAGTTCCTCCCTTTCGGGTTTGCATGAATTTCCAATTTTACAATGTTCGACGTTGGAACATGTTGATTCTCATTTTCGATCCATATTTCATCTCTCCATAACAAACAAATTATTACATTGCTTATGACATAATTTAAATTTTATTCTTTTAGCTAAACGATACTCGTGACTCTATGTGTTTTTTTATTAAAATTTACCTAGATGCAATAAATTCGTCTTTATTAATTTTTTATTTTCTAATTACAGCAGTTTCTAGCTGAATTGAGAAAACTTGGTCGCAAATGCAAGTAAGTTAGAAGCATTAATATTTATTTTGTATTATATTCGAACGAATGCAAAAGTATCAAAAGATATTTAAAAACAGAACAAAAAATAAATATACGAAACACTGCGGTTAGCCTGCATATAACGGAATATTTTATTTTAGAACGATAAGCGAAAAACCAAACGAAATAATTTGTACTACCACGTGATAGTAAAGTTCAGATAGTAAAAATTCAAATTGTTTACGTAGACCTATAAAACGACGATAAAACTACCAGCAACACTCACAGGATGCGATAAACACACCGTACAAAGCGTTAGATAACACTTTGATTTAACATTTTAACACTTTGCAACTTTTTATTTCAAAAGATATCATTACACACGCGAAGAACATATACCCAATATTCTGGAACATATACCCAAGGATGCACTGTATTCACGCGTGTCAGAATTAATCCAATACTCGCCATTCTATGATTTATACCTATTCTCTCACAATGAAACTTCTCAGTTGTCATTGCATTCTTAAGGGATGTTCGTATATTATCAACGTAGTATCATGTTTCTCACAACACATGTTATCTCAACGACCAAATTACCAGCACGCGTTACTCGTGTTTTGTTAGGTTGGCAACTAAGTGATTGCGGATTTTGTCGATACCACCTAATGACAAACTCCGCAATCACTTAGTTGCCAATCCAATACAATTTATTTCTATCTAAACCTTTTGATATCTGCGCCAAGGATCACGTAGCTGGTGTTCGTTTTATTAGAGACGTTTATTCAAACTCGACGCGATAATAACTTAGCTAAATAAGTTGCTAAACGAGGGTACATTTGTCTCGGAGGAAACGCTTTCATTTGCAGAAGGCGCTAGACTCTCTCGTGTGTCGATATCGGCAGGTACTTCGCCGATACATAACTTCTGACCGAACAAAAACTTGTCTTTTTCTCCGCGAGCACGAATAGCTCCAAGTCTTTCGTTTATTTGCCGATAAAAACGCGCCTCTCTGTATCGATTGAAAATTGTTTACAATGGTAGTTATCAGCTTAAGCGGATACGAATAATAATAACGAATAACTGAAAGAGCGACTGCAGCAATTAATTAATTCGTAAACTAAGTTTTCATTCATTAATTCGTTCATCGATCCTACGCTGGTAAATTTCTCGCGTGGAAACATCATATTTCTGCATTGTTTTAATTGATTGATGGAATCGATGGAAAATTTCTTCGTAAGATATTTATTATTATTATTATTTAATTATTTTATTTAAATTCGCATCAATTACTTCGGTCATCAGCGACTATTTTTATACTCAACGGCGGCTTATTGAATTTTGTTCAACATTTTAAACTTTGACTGCCACGCCAAAATCGCATGTTTCGCTGAGGTGTTTTAACACAGTGTTTTAACACAGTGTTTTAACACAGTGCACCATTAGATGCAAGATAGGACGAGCAATACCACCTATTAACAAAATCCGCAATCACTTGGTTACCAACCTAATAGCATTAAATTTTGTAACAAAGGTTTCAATAAGTTGAGAATTTAATGGTATTCTTCAACTGATTTTATGAAATAAATGTAAATGAATCGTAATTTCTGCGTTCAAACAGCAAACGTTGTTATGTCGAGTTTTATACCAGCATTCGCAATTCTACTTCTATTGGCAATTAAGTGATTGCGGAGTGGGTCATTAGATGGCATTGACAAACTCCGCAATCACTTAGTTGCCAACCTAATATTTCGCCAATAACAAAATCGAAAATTACTTTCAAGCGTCTTTCAGTTTTAAGAAGAATTCTGCAAGAATTTCATTCGACGAACCTTTCTCGCTAAAACCGTCGTTTACATTGCGGCTATTCACGCACACAAAACAGCTTCACGAAATTTGATACTCGAATAACCTCCGCGAGCAAACGTTCCTGTTACTGCGCGCATTCCTGATATGTCGAGTTCGTGTGAGATTTGTTGAGAAATTCAAGCCGAAGAAGAAGAAGAATTGCACGCCGGTAGATTGTCGGATATTGGCGAAAGAAAAACAGACGAAAGGATCTGGAACAAGGAGCACACGCTCGGCATCGTGCCCACCAAGGAAATTGCAGTGTCACGTTTTGCAAAAATGTCACGCGGAATCTAGTCCCCTGGATTAGTTCCAGATTCGTTGAATATTAAATTGGCGCTGCGAGAGCTGGTCGATCGTCCCTGAAAACTATTGTACTTCTCTTTTGTAGTCCGTATGGATTCGAGTGGACACTCGACGACAGAAGAGAAAAGAATGAAAGAGTGGCAAATCTCTTTTACTTTTCTCCGGAGGAAGAAAAGAAGCTGCGGAATTATTAGTAGGATTTATTGAATGAAATTAACATGAATTAACATAACGTCGAGCGGATGTTAAAAGATATTCCATTCGTGTGTCTGTTTGAATGGCAAAGGTAGCAGACGGGACGGAGCAGAGAGAAAATTACACAGCGCCACGTTTAATAATAATAATTCCAGCAGGCGCCTTTAATCTGGATTGGTTCCAACTTCTTCGAATATTAAGCCGTGCGAATGAAACACGAGATCACTTTTCACTTGCGCCAACTTCTCGCCATACTCCTCCGAGCCCTTCTCTTCTGCTGTCTTTTTCTTTCCTTCAGTTTGTGTGAACTCACGTGAGACTGCGCGTTAAGAGTGATTAAAATTTCCTGCCTTTCTTTCCCCGTGGACGCCTCTTCACCTGCACAGTTCCACGATTCCATTCACTTTCGTTAAATTTTAATGCTCGCGCCGTTAATTTGGAAAATTTGACAAATATTAGGTTGTCCGAAAAGTTTCTTTCGTTTCATAAGATGATAATAGATGGACAACAATTTCTGTTTTATATTATTTTATTGAATTAGGTATGATCCATTTCGTTCTATTTCTATTATTACGTTCGTGCATAATTCAATAAACTAATATAAAACAAAAAACATTGCGCGTCTATTATTTTCTTACAAAACGAAAAAGACTTTTCGGATAACCTAATATTTCTTTTCCAATTCATTATCTCGTTCTTCTTATCTCGTTGTTTTTTGCTGTTGAGCAATCCGAGCTGAAGAAGTGTTTTTTAATGAGAGAGGAGTTAATCAAACTCTATTTTCTATCCTGTCCTTTTCCATCGAAAGTTTAGCCGAGAACATTGAACTTGCAACGAAGGATAGCTCGGAGTTGCTGTTTAATTGAGTCTCGAGAAACCTGTTTTCTCCTTTAGTCCACTCCACGCCCGAAGAATTCGAGCGCTACACTTGAAAGTGGCGTGTCAGTCGTTCTTTCGAAGAATGTTGTTCATTCAATTTTGTATGGAACATAAATTCCGCGCGATATCGCGCATTACTTTTCCTCCTTCGCGCGATTGAAATTTCAATCGTGAATGAAGAGATTAGCTTTATTACTAGACGATGCATTATATTATATTAATTCAAATCGATATTTTTATTAATGTAATTGTTAAAACAGAAGTAGGATAAAAATTGTGTTATTTATTAAATACTGCAAAAAAATAAGATACTATACTTTGAATATTTTATTGATTTTTATAAGTACGTAAGTAGCGTTGATGATTTAAAAATGAAAAAATGAAGATTCACAAGTGGTACACGATTGTTTGGGTTAATTGAACAAATTAATTGAACTGGATAATTCAGATCAGCTTAATGTTGAGATTTCAAGGTGCAGGAATTAAACATAACTAGGTAGCTTAATCGAGTAAGGTTAGTTCACTTTGCATGTGTTTAATTGCCAGAAAAATATAATTATCTCGAATACTCTCAACTTTATACGATTGTTTGGATTAATTAAACAAATTAATTGAGCTGGATAATACAGATTGGCTTAATGTTGAAATTTCAAGGTGCAGGAATTAAACACAACTAGGTAGCTTCATCGGGTAAGGTTAGTTCACTATGCATGTGTTTAATTGCCAGAAAAATATAATTATCTTCGATACTCAATTTTATATACGATTTTTTGGGTTAATTGAACAAATTAATTGAGCTGGATAATTCAGATTAGTTTAATATTGAAATTGAACACAACTAGGTAGCTTAATCGAGTAAGGTTAGTTCACTTTGCATGTGTTTAATTTCCACAAAAATCTAATTCTGTTCGATACTCAACATTATACGATTGTTTGGGTTAATTGAACAAATTAATTGAGCTGGATAATCCAGATCAGTTTAATATTGAAATTAAGCACAAGTAGATAGCTTATTCAAGTAAAGTTAAGTTTCCACTTGGCATGTGTTTAATTTCCACAAAATTTTAATAGTCTTCGATACTCAACTTTAACTTGAGTTGATTTTTACGACAATTTAATCGTTTTTTGGTTACTTTGGTTAAAGGAACACCTTTATGGAACATTAATGTCGTCCGCGGTAATTAAATGCGACTAATTAATTATCGTAATTAAGGGCCCTGGGAGAATAGCAGGAAGAATTGTCATTCTACTAATTGATTCATTTCCGATATTCGATTCTTTAATGTCTCATGATTAAAAACGCGAGTGTCATAAATTACGATCTGTAGTATCTTAAATTTACACATCTTTTGTTAATTAGCTTTTTACTCGCTTCCATGCGTTATTAACATGATTTATCGTTAAAATTTGGGAACCATATTTTTTTGATGTGGCTTACTTAAAATAATCAGAGAAAACCATTTTCCACGTTCTTTGATTCTTATTTTTATTTCATTACATTTTTTCAAATTATTATTTTAAAGTCAATTTTTACAAAAACAAATAACATATCAGTTTAGCTTATAAAATTTATATTTGTTTGGTTGCTGCAATGAAATCGTTCACTGTAATTTCAATAAATTTTATATTTCAATAAATTCACCCCCATGGAGAAATTTCAAACATTCCCAAAAAAAAGCTTAATTCATTTAACCAGTTAACTGCGTTCGACGTGTATACACCTCGATCGAAAATTTTATTTCGATGCGGTTGACGTGTATACTCCTCGTGTGAAATAAAAAATTACCATTTACCACAAAAACTCGAAATTTTAGTAAAAAGTAATACAAATGATATTTAGCGATATGTCTCGTTTATATTTACTTCCAGCAAACCTATTATATATTTTATAAAAAAAGAGTCTGATTATTTCCAAATTTTGATTTGTTTTAAAAAGTAAATCCACTTCAAAGATATGCTGTCTGCTGAAAAATGAAATGCGTAAAAAAGGCAGGACCTGCGAAATGCCACTATGCTTTCAAAAACACCACACTGAGATCACCTGAATTTTTTCAATTTTTTCTCTTTAATTTTTCCTCTTTATGAATTTTATTATTTTTGGTAATTTACAACTTTTCAATAACAATACCTTCTCCAACAACGAATCGTTAATTTCTTATCGAACAAAAACCTAATCCTTCCTCCTTTCGCTTGATTTTATCTGCTCACGGGATTTCTGAAGCTAAATTCCGCAGTTAACAGGTTGAAACACCGTATAGACGGTGTTGGCAACTAAGTGATTGCGGATTTTGTTAATACCACCTAATGACAAAACCCGCAATCACTTAGTTGCCAACCCAATAATTCCCACCAAAGGATCGACGAAACAGCGCGCTCTTGTGTCTGACTATCGAATTACCGGAACCACTTGATCTGTGATCTCTGACGAGACTGTTCCATCGAACAGAAAGTACGAGGCGTTAAAGCTTCGATTAGCGATCTTGTAGTGTACAAACTAGGACTATAAGAGTCTACAGTCACGTGGAAATGCAGAAACGGTCTAGTGGATGGATTACTTGGAGAGCAGGCAAGAAGCTTGGTAAATATTAGCGTTGCTCTTCACATCGAGTGTCTAATAATATGTACGTATATAGTATGAAATTCCGGATCTCCGATGACCCTAATTTCTCAAAGCGTTTGCGCATCTACTTCAAAAGCTTATTTAAGTTAAAGTCATACAGTCTGATGGTAACAACGAAACAGCGATTTTTTATTTACGCTATCAGCCACGGAAACGGCATCATTAGTTTTCATTAATTAGCCGTCTTTTCGACGATTAACCTTTTCACTGTGCACTTCTGTACGGAAAAGCAGTTATACGACGATGCTGTATGAAAATCCAGCTTTATACCGATTCAGTGGTTTTCGTGGCTTTCGTGTATAGTAAATCCGGAATACAGGAAATTGGTCGACAAAATTCCTTATTCCTGTTGTAATATTCCAATCTTTGTTCGAGTCGATAACGTAAAGTGGGTATATCGAATATCAGTTTCGTAGAAAAAGCGAAGATAACATTTACTATTGTATCTTTCAGTTCTCCTATATTTATTCGGTTTTCTGTATTTTTATTCCAATTATAAAATATCGTTTCTTACGGTTATATTATCAGTTATATTCAAAATGCCCTAACCGTCAATTTTCATTCAATTTTTACAATCGTAAGAAGTTCAAGTGCTCCGGTCACCAATGACCAATATGGCGTCACAAGACAAACCGTGGTCGGTCATATAGAATCAACGTGGCAGTCAAAGTGTTTTAACCGTTTTAGTGCCAGGGTTTTTTAACACTTTACCGACCGATAGCCTATTAATCTGCTTTTTGTCGCCGGCGCTTACCGACCTACAACCTATCTATAGTTAGTCGGTTACCATGGTGATAAACAATCTTTTTCATTATATGAGCAGTAATTTGTTATTTAGTACTAAAGTACCTTGCTCAGTTGTGTCAGTTGCGTTGCTTTGTAAGCTCCCACGGTTTTATACCAATTTGAAAAACTTACCGCTCGCGATGAACGAAAAGAATGGTATTGCAGAGTCTAAACCGAAACAGAGTCGGCGCCGGGGAGAATTTGCGCCTAAGCTGCCGGTCGGTCACGCGTATTCTGTCGAACTGCTAGCGGTTAGTAAAGTGTTAAAAATCCGTGTCGGATCGTGCCATGCAATGTGATAGCGCTTCGTTCATTTAAATGCCGACCGACGAGATCGCGCTGTTTTTTTTTCCGTTTATGCAGATGGTTTACGATTATTTGAAAAAAAGGTAATTACGAGAGGAAACTCTGATATGACTCGCTACATTCGGAACCGAGCGCATTACGAATTGACGATCACGACACAGTTCACCACAATACGCAAACAGCGCGATGGCGCTGCATGGCGCTGAAACGGTTAAAAACCTCTCTTCTCTTCTGAAATGCAATTAGCAGCATCGAGTTTGCTGCACTTCGTGTCGGACAAACTGTTAACACTCATCGCCGCAATCTTAACGCAGCATCTACCAATTACCCTTCTCGTTCTCGTTTTCCCCGGCCCCATCAGGCCGTTTTATTACCGCGAAACGACGCAAGATTCAGTCGAGTGTTGGAAGACAAACGGCGACCGCGCGCGCCAGAAACCAGGAGAGAAACAACGGAAAAGAAAAAGATTGGGGGCGAGATGGGAATGGCGAAGCACGGCGGAATTGCGGCCGGCGAAAACATTTAATTGCGAGGAAACAGAGTAGCTGGAGTGTGCTAAAAGGCTTGTGAAGTGCGCGTAACTACGCTAAACAAGTGCCAGCCCCGCCATCTTCCTTTTATTTCCGTCGTAAACCGGCCCGGCTATAAAAAGCTTTGTGCTCGGCTCGAGACAATGGCCGACCGGAAACGAACGACCGGTCGAGATTGACCAGCTCCGGTTCGTTGTGCGATGCGTCGGTCAGCTACCGATCTATTGGATCGGCAACTAAGTGATTGCGGATTTTGTCATTACCACCTAATGATAAAATCCGCAATCATTTAGTTGCCAACGCAATAATTACCTCAATGGCGATATATAGTTTCGGCAATACGAACGTTCAGTGAAGGTGTAGATTGGGTTATTGTTGATAATTAAATTGCGGATTTTTATGCGGAAACTCGAGGATATAAAAGTTCGTAGAATGCGATTATTTAAAAATGTATGAAATATCCAAAGTATAGAAAAATGTGATATTTAATAAAGGAAACAATTTCTTATAGTTACATTTTTCAAGTTATACATATTTATATGAATATGAATTTTTGCATAAATATTCCCAGTCTATTGATAACAAATTGCTTTTAATATCATTGATTTTTATGGAAATTTTTGCAGCAATAAATATATACCGTGGATGATTATAGAAATTCGGATTATGAATCGAAGTAGAGGTTCCTTGCACACAGATATTGTACACAGAAATTTCATTTTCAATATCTTGTATATTTTTCTATATTCTATATATTCTGTTTAATTTTCCATCAAATAAAAATGTTTCATAAATGCACAAACATTCGTAGTATAATAATAAGTATTCGAATAATCGGTCGTTGATTTACTTCAATTTTTCGGAGGGTTCTTTTTTTTCTTTTTTAGGAAATTAAAATGGAGCAATACATTCGGGTTTTTATAAAAAAATTATATACTTCTTTGTTCCTGACTATATTGTAAATGAAAATAAAATTCTTTGACCATAATATTGCGGTACAACGATGTCTATATAAAACACATGACTCAGAAGCGGGAATTCAAAATGTATGAACAAGGTAATGGCAAATGCAAATAATTATATAAACAACTCACGTTTTTTCACAGCTAAAGAATTTATAAGACTTATAGATTTGTTTGATAACGTAGACAATGGTGGAATGAAATTAAACTTCATGACGTTAATTGGCGGATTTGTGAAATATTTCTTTTTATTCTTAACAGAGACTTCTTTAAGACTCTGTTTCTTTTATCAAAAATATTCAAGTTACTTCGTTTATGTGTTCTACGATATACGACGTTACGTTTAACCGTTTGAGCGCTATGATCGCATATATGCGTTCTCACATAACCAATCTATTTAAGTTATGTACGCATATATGCGTTCTCATATAACCATTCAATTTAGACTAAAAGTGGCGTTAAAGTGGCGTGATAGAAAAGACGTATGGATGTTATCCACCTGACATTCTGATGATTTCGTTTAAACAAAAAAAATTAATTATCAAACTGGCAAAGCAAAGCGAAAACCAAGTGTAACAAGCTACAATGCCTTGATGGGCGCAGTCGATAAAATCGATTTGAATTTAAGTTCACTTTACTGCGTTCGAAAAAGCACAAAATGGTATAAAACTATTTTTCCCAGCTCTTAGACTTCGCTGTATATAACGCATATATTCAAAAGTGCTAATAATAAAGCCGGAACATTTGAAAATATTCATCTGTTTGTCATAAAAGATATTTTGCAAAAATACCCGGCACGCAGAGTAGAGGCTAAAGGAGGAAGAGATGAATCGGACGACCTTCCATTTTGGTTAACGGAGAGACATCTCCCTACATCCTGCGTAACTAAAGAAAATAATAAACATTCTTCGCGACGAAGATGCGCTGTTTGCAGTAAACATAATCGCAGGACTGACTCGCGTTACGAATGCAGAAAACGTAACATTGGCTTATGTATGGAACTCTGCTTTCAGATTTACCATAAAATACAAAATTATTAAATTTTCAATTTAAAAAATATAATTTCAAATTTTGATATTGTTCATGTTATTATTGCTTAATGAAATAAATGGTTATTAAGGCTTTTCAAGTTACTACATAATTTATTTTAGCTACAATCGATATATTTTGCAATGAAAATTCAGTCTGCTCAACCTGCGCTCTTTCGTAAAAAATACGCAGCCCACGGTGTGCTTCTTCGTAAAGAGTGAGGCGTCCATGACGCACGCTTAACGTCGGACAACGTAGCGCTCAAAAGGTTAGGTATTAAGTTTGTCACAAAATCAACAGCAACGAATTAAAAGAAATATCCATTCGCGACTAAATTAGCAGTTCATGTAATTGAAGCGTTTTAGGTGGTTTGGACAGCTCTAATTCCAGAAACTAGATGCTACCATTAATTATTATACCATGGCAACGAGGCGACACTTGTTTACTTGGGAATTTCTTGAGAGTATCAATTTCCACTTTGCCAGCCGATGAACACGTTTCACTTGATAATGTCTGAATTTTTACGCGTCGATCGTCCAAATCTTTACCTGAGAAATCATTCTTTTTAAAATTAAGAGAGACAAAAAGAAAAATCGAGAAAAGAGAAAAAAGAAGAATAAATCTATCAACGACACGAAATTCCGTCTTAGAAGATCCATAGATCTTCTATCAACGAGATTAAACTAAAATTCCCATTTCGAAATCTGGATTTATATTGGGTTGGCAACTAAGTGATTGCGGATTTTACCATTAGGTGGTAATGACAAAATCCGCAATCACTTAGTTGCCGATCCAGTAGTTCCTAAAGCAAACTTAGAATCGTGTCTCCAGCCAGGGACTCAGTCGAGGAGAGCGAAATTCGAATGCCACTTAGAGGATATGATTTTAAGACTTTGGCAAATTTGGCGACAGGAGCCTTCTCTTTGCTTCACAAACATTTGATCTTCGTTCGAAAGGGATTTACACGAGCCACGAAATTCACCAACGTTCTGCACCCTCTTACAAACTGAAGAACCACGATGAACACCAATTCAACGATGTTTCTTCCACTTTGTCCAATCTATTTCCTCAATCTCATTGAACAGAATTCTCAAGAACGTGGTTGCACGTAGGACCGTTAACTTTCCTGATATTTTCCAATTAAATGGTAGCGTAAAATCGACAGGGAATCCAGTCCAAGTTCCAGCGATGTTCCAACCAGTCAGTGACAGAAGGCTACTGGTAAATTCTTAGTTCAGCTGACATAGACACTCTCGATGATCGTTTAGCCATCCAAGTGACGTAAGATAACTGAAAGTGCACTGGATTTGCGAAACTTGGGACCTGCAGGCTTTCCATTCGGTCGCTTCTGTAATGTGGTTAACTGCTAGGTCGATCCTGATCTTTCGAATGTCAGCTTGCTGCTTCACTTGTTTATGCTTTTCTAGGAACGTTTAGAACGGTTATCGCCTGAATTTCCATTCGAGTTCCTCTGGATCACGTTCCATTGAATTAAACGACCCGCACATATTTATTGATTTGTTTATGGTGTCAGGTTTATGAGTATATTATGGTGGAAGAAGATAATCCAACGACGTTTTCGTTGATGTCACTGAGATTGTTATGAATGAAATGGAACGATTCTATATTGCCACTGCTGAAAGCTGCAGGATCTACGATGCCAATGAAATTGTAAGACAAATCTAGATCGTACAATTTCGCCAGTTTGTCAAAGATTCCGACGGTAATGTGAGTCAGTTTGTTCCTCCTCAAGTTCAATTTTCTCAAGCTGGACAGATTGTCGAAGGACCCAGGTTCTATATCAGCGATCTCGTTAAACTGAAGGTTCAGCATCTGCAACGAGTCCAGGTCGTCAAAATCTCCTTTGAAAATGTTCGTCAGTGAATTGTAATCGAGAAACAGAGCGGTCAATGCTTTCAGTCCTCGAAACGTGCCAGGTAGGATCTTGCTTATAAGATTATATTCCAAATGCAAATGAGTGAGTTCGTGTAGCTTCTCGAAGCTGCCGGGCACAATCTCGCTGATCCTGTTATTATCCAACCTAAGAAACTGCAACAGATCGGTCAGGTCAACGAAAGTGTCTTGCTCGATGGACGTTAAGCGATTGTATCTGAGGAACAACCACTTCAGATAGGGCAATCCATCGAATGCATGTTTGGGTAGGTGATCGATCCGATTGAAGCTCAGATAGAGAGCCTTCAGCTTCTTCAGCTCGGAGAACAGGTAAGGTTTCAGGCTGACTCGGTTGTTGTCCAGGTGCAGCTCCTCCAAATCTGCCAATCCACGAAACGACAGCTTCGTTAGTGTGGAAATTCGGTTGCCGTGACCCAGGCTCAAGCTGGTTGCCGTCAAGTTCTCGAACGCGTCCTCACGCACCTCGATTAGGCTTAGATCGTGGATGCTCAAGCTGTTCGCTTCGCCGTGTTGGCTGACGTTTACGAGAACGTCCTCCTCACGGCAGATCGTGTAGTCATTGCTTTGCCTACACGTCACCACGTCTGGCGACGACGACAAGGATGTTGGTATGACCAGCGAGAGAACAAGCAGCCACGACATCACGATGCAAACCTTCTGACCAGACACCGGGTTAAGCCACTGTCTGTCATCGTATCGCTCTGTTATATGCATTGTGCATTGACGAGTGCGCGCGCACATGTGCCATGTACACGGTGTCTAGGGCTATTACTTGCCGGCCGACGATAAGCAGGAAGCGGTAGCTTCGATGCTGTAATTGGGATCGTTGACTTGGGGTGTCTTGATTGCTACGGATGGCATTTCGGTAATTCGTTTGATAGTCTTAGCTTTTACTGCCGAAATATAAATAGTTTGATTGGTATATTGCAGAGGGAACGATGAACTGATTCTTGCTTTGTCCAGGGTGCTCATAAAGGCTTTTACTTTCTATTGGGTTGGAAACTAAGTGATTGCGGACTTTGCCATTAGATAGTATTGAGAGAATCCGCAATCACTTAGTTGCCAACCCAATAATTAGATTGAGAAGCAGTTGCGACCAATTTAATCGTAACGTGTACCATTTTTTGGATTAACGTGGGGTCCTTAATCCTTGGCATTGTGAATTTTATTTCAATTTCGTTAGAAGCATTTCCCAACGCTTTTAAGTGTTTTATTTGAAATTTACTTTAACTAAAAAATAAGACAATTCAAATAAATAAAATAAAAAAACAAATTCACTTAAATACCAGTTTAATTCACACTATTGTTGTATTTTGTAATTTTTACGTGTACCATATATCTTGAAACAATTTCTGGGATGTAATCCTGCTTTTCTTTTGCACGTTTCACAAAAACAGCTGGGACTCGACAAAGGAGCTTCTGAGGTAAAAACTGGCGTCGAGTCACACTCGAAATAGAAGTGCAAAGGTTATTAATCGTAACGTGTACCATTTTTTAGACTAACGAGGGGTCCAGAGTATTCGAATCGCTTAACCAGTCGACGATTAATGCGGCCGTGTTAAATCAGCTCATTTGTATCGCTCTGTGTGTAGCTAGTTTCACTACATGCATCACGTGTCCACGGTGCAAATGCCTTTCAAACTCGGTGCTGTTCAGCCATCCGGTCGGCACCGCTAACGATATGAAACTCCCATAGATTTGTTTATAAATTCGAGATACGCGCTCGCGGCTGCATGAAATTAGAACGTAATTAAACCTATTGAGAGCGTGATTATGCTCGATGCAAGATATTTTCGGATATATTGAGCTGGCAAGTAAGTGATTGCGGATTTTGTCAATACCACCTAATGACAAAATCCGCAATCACTTAGTTGCCAAGCCAATAGACATAACGACAGAAGGAACCAACTTTGCCCCAACTTTTGAAATACTTCATTTTAAGATTCATAACTGTTGAGAATTGTGGATATTAATCGCCAAAATAAATGTATAGGAACATTTAAATTACACTTAGAATTGATATCAAAATAGTTTCAGATTCATTTGATATGTGATTGATAAGATATTCGTGGATATACATTTGCACGCGCCTCGGCATTCTCTTTGTCTCGCCATTTTCTATTGAGTTGGCCACTAAGTCATTGCCAAACCAATAGACGAAGCGATAGAAGGAACCAACTTTGCCCCAACTTTTAAAATACTTCTTTTTAAGATTCATAATTGTTGAGAATTGTGGATATTAATCGCCAAAATAAACGTATAGGAACACTTAAATTACACTTAGAATTGATATCAAAATAGTTTCAAATTCATTTGATATGTGATTGATAAGATATTCGTGGATATACATTTGCACGCGTCTCGGCACTCTCTTTGTCTCGCCATTTTCTATTGAGTTGGCCATTAAGTGATTGCCAAGCCAATAGACAAAGCAACAGAAGGAACCAACTTTGCCCCAACTTTTGAAATACTTCTTTTTAAGTTTCATAATTGTTGAGAATTGTGGATATTAATCGCCAAAATAAATGTATAGGAACACTTACATTACACTTAGAATTGATATCAAAATAGTTTCAGATTCATTTGATATGTGATTGACAAGATATTCGTGGATACACATTTGCACGCGCCTTAGTACTCTCTTTGTCTCGCCATTTTCTATTGAGTTGGCAAATAAGTGATTGCGGATTTTGTCATTAGATGGTATTGACAAAATCCGCAATCATTTAATTGCCAACGCAGTAGATGAAAAGTGTAGAATACGATTTTCTCATGTAAAGCTTAATTTTGAAGAAAATTGTTTTTGAAAATCACCCACATAGATAAGATACTTAATTGATAACATGTCTCCTCCTGTTTTCTTCAATTCAATTATTTTTTATAAAAGCGTATATGCAATTTCGAAATTAATTTCCCTGAAAACTAAATCGTAAATTACAAACATTTAAAAGAAACTGTGAATTTTAATATGATTTCATTTGCTTTAAGAAATCAATCCTTGTTCGCCCTATGACATTCCAATATTAAGATAACATCAGTTCGAAATTGCACCATAACCTTACTTCTCAAACTGCTTTATCGACTTTCCCTTACAACTTTGGAAATCGACGGTCATTTTATCAGAACTTTGCCGATTATTTCGACCGATATACGATGAAAAATCGACGTGATTCTCTGATAGGACTTTTTATGAAAGTTGGTGTTGGCGAATGGAAAATTAATTATCCGAAAGTCGAAGTTATGGCGTCGTGTCGATAGAATATACACTTCGAGCTCTCTCGAAGCTTCTCTGAAACTAATTATTTTGCACCCACGTCGAGTTTTCGTGCTGCGCTCCGGCAATGTTTGGCATTCATATTTGCGTATCGTAGCTGTACGTTGCTTTCATTTTCCTTTATTTATACTCGATGCTTTGGTTTTTGCGCATGGCCACCCATTTTCAAGCGCGATTCTCACTGCGTCGATACTCTCGATCTTCCACTTGATATTGGTTTTCGTTTGATCGTGGAAAATTGTTACTGCGATACCAATGATAGCGATGAACCATCAAAACGATGAACCACTCGAAACACTGGACGTATTTCTTTTATCGAAATTTTACCGATATTAAAAGCTCGCGCTATTTTGTTTGGTCTGCAAATAAAATATCAAATGGGAGGTTTACGTGGAATTTTAAACGGTCCTTTGCTTTAGCACTAGAACTACCGATAGTTAACACGAAGCTATTTCTACCAAAACCAGTGAAAATAACTGATCTTTAAAAAAATACGTAATAGAATATTTTATTAGAATAATACCTTGTTATTGTTTTTGGTATTATTAATCCATCTGGGCCCATCATCCCTGAACGAGGGTTGACACATTTATAAAATTGTAAAACCAGTCGTTTTTAGTGGTGTGGTAGTTCTACTGTTAACAAGTCTGACTTGTCTGATGGTCAAAATTATGTGCGGAGAAAACCAAATACAGAATTGGAAATTCGACATTTACATGAAACAGTGAAACACAGAGGTGGATCGGTCATGGTGTAGGGGTGCATGGCTACCAGTGGCGCCGGAAATTTGATATTTATTGATAGAATACTTGATAAATATAAGTATTTAAATATTTAAAAAAATAGCCTTAAAGAAAGTGCCCGCAAATTAGGATTATTGGAAGATTTCCACTTCCAACAAGATAATGATCCTAAGCATACTGCTAGAATTGCGAAAGAATGGATCGTATATAACACACCACACATGCTAATTACTCCACCGCAAAGTCCAGACATAAATCCGATTGAAAATTTATAGACTAAAATCGGAAAAAGATTAAATAAATTTCAGATAATCTCAAAGCAAGTATTGGAAGATAAAATTACAGAAATATGAAACTCCGTTGAGTGTAGTTTTACAAAATCATTGGTTTACAGTATGGAACGTCGATTGAGACGCACTATCGCTGCTAAAGGTGGTCCAACAAAATATTAATATTAAATAATTTAATAATGTATGTAGCGTTTAAATACTTCTGTCAGTCACTTACAATACGTGTTTTTAATAAATGTATAACTTCTACCTACGTTGTTGAATCCTTTTCAAATTTTACTGACATAACGTCAAAACTTCCATCTTCCTATTGACATCTGCTTGTCGAAGCAAATTACTTGGATGTACATTATTTCGGCCATTCAAGTTTGCATATGTAAGCGTTCCAATACTTTCCTGAGCCACTGTATATAGTTTAATCTTCATTGTTTTGTTATTAAAAATAACACTCGATCGCTATCGGTCACTGCACCCTTGCCATACTGCAATCAATTAAATCGCAATTTACTGAATCTACCGAATGATAAACAATTATCGTTACGATGAATTACAGTACGGAACACCTATCTATCCGTGGGAATAAAAATTCAGTAAAATCGAAATTCCGTCGCAGAGAAACCTTATAATTTCCCTTCTTTTTTCTTACGGTGATTTATCGTTACCAAACACCAGACACATCCCCCTCTGTTTTACATTTTCCATTCTTCCCTTAAAAAAGATATTTCACGCGCGTGCTCTGGCGCGCTAAGGGAACAAATGTCAGCAGAGAAAAATGCGGCACGAAATTTGATGCGACGTCCAACGTAAAACAAGAGAAAGGACAAAAAGCCATTTCAGTTGTGAAACATTTGCGTAATTCCATAGGAATTTCGTTTCGTTCGTCCAATTATAGAGACTATGGGGGTTTGTCTAATTTGGCGTTGCTCTCCATCTACGGGCAAGTTTCCATGATTTTCCACCGTTTGAACTTGACTGTTTTACGCGTGTCGTAACGTCGTGTCGTCTGATCGATTCCTTGCTGCAGCAATGGCATAGTGCTTCACGACATTTGTCCAATTCGACCTGTTTGCTCCACCGCAAATGGAAACCCATAATTTACCAATATTATGTTCAGTGGATTTCATAATAGCGCTTTGCTTGCTTCCGCGTCTATGTGTATTTACGTGTGTGCGTGTGTTTGCCAATTTACCCCTCGGCCTTTCTGTTCTATACGTGTGCATCGTGTACGTGTGTATTTATCGATACGCGTGCTGCCTTCTGCACGCGCACACACTCCAATCTATCCCGTTCGTTTTCTACCGTTTTTTGTACATGTATATGTCAGTGTAACTGGATATCTTTTATATCCATATCTCGTATACATACGTTATTCTTTTCTTTGAATACTGTCTGTTCACCTGATTATATTTAATTTAGTATAACCGCGGGCCACAAGCATCGGGCTACTTTATATGACACTGGATTCCATGGATTTCAATTTATTTTCAACTTTCTATTGGAAAAATTAAAATTCTCCTTTTCCAGTATCTTCCTATCCTTTCGTCTTTTGCTTCGTTTGCAGCTGGAACACCATCATGGGCGAGAATTTCAACGAAACGCAGTCGAACGAAGCAACATGGCCGACTTTCGCGATGTAGTACACATACGTATGAAAATATAACCCGATACGTGGACTTGTTTCACTTTTTTATCAAGCGAACAGTGAACTTTCTAGCAAGTGATCGTCGTGTATTATTGAGTTGGCAACTAAGTGATTGCGAAATTTGTCATTGCCATCTAATGACAAAAGCCGCAATCACTCACTTGCTAACCCAATAATAACCAGATAACTAACCTCGAATCGATACCGGTTTTGTTACCTTCCTGTTAATCCAGATCGGGCAACTTTATTTCCTGGTTTACTAATTTAGTTAATCAAATATGCATTAATACAAAATACTGTGCGACCTCACGAAAGTAAATTTTAGAATTTTTGTAATATCTTTCTTTATTCTTCTTTCCTTTAACAGGTTTCACACTTTATAGTACTGTGTTCTACTTCGTTAAAATCACTGTAACCATCATTTTTTGTTTCTTTGATAGATACACATCTCATACTTCAGCTTTCAGTGGTTTTCCTATTCATTCTTTGCGATTCCAGTTACATTTAACATTTGCTCATGACCGATTCATACTTTGCCATTATAGTTTTATACTTGACCAATTTTCAACCAGATTCGGAATTTCTACAGATTTATTTGAACTTTCTATGCCTCTCATTAAACATTTCCTCCGTGAAGTTCCAGAACCAAAACTCAAAGGAGATAGTGGATATCACTAATTCAATTATATATGAGTATTATTTAATATAATAGCGATATTATAATATAATTAATAATATAATATAATATTAAGTATTATGTCTGTGTAATATTACAAACCTTTTCATGTATTTTAAATCGTAATCTTTCATGGAAATATAATTCCAACCAATTCAACGTTTCTTTCATAATCTGTATGAAATGATCATGTATTACACTTTATATGAGATTAGCAAATGTTCAAATATTTACAAACAGGAATATGTGCTCTTGACGACGCCAACGTTATCGGCTAAGTCAATTAAATCAAACCCGTGCTACACCGGCCAATCCCATGGATATCGTGAACGA
The DNA here is from genome assembly GCF_910591885.1 of Bombus terrestris. Classification (NCBI taxonomy): domain Eukaryota; kingdom Metazoa; phylum Arthropoda; class Insecta; order Hymenoptera; family Apidae; genus Bombus; species Bombus terrestris. The sequence continues at coordinate 4,167,637 of NC_063286.1, forward strand.
TACTTTTTAGCCGGCTTAGAGGACCTGAATCGACTGATAAAATCAATCGATCGACGTTTCAAATCGCATTCCCTGTTCGTTAGAGAAGTCCTTCAACCAATTTAAGTTTCCCCGAGAGCTGCTTTGTTTCAATTCAGCATCTAATAAAAATAACTAAGCAAAAATAGTAGACACAGCGACAGAAGGAACCAACTCTTCCCAACCTAACCCCAACTTTTCAAATATTTCTTTCTAAAATTTATAACTGTTGAGAATTGTGGATATTAATCGCCAAAATAAATATATAGGAACACCTAAATTACACTTAGAATTGATATCAAAATAGTTTCAGATTCATTTGATATGTGATTGATAAGATATTCGTGGATATACATTTGCACGCGCCTCGGCATTCTCTTTGTCTCGCCATTTTCTATTGAGTTGGCCACTAAGTCATTGCCAAACCAATAGACGAAGCGATAGAAGGAACCAACTTTGCCCCAACTTTTGAAATACTTCTTTTTAAGATTCATAATTGTTGAGAATTGTGGATATTAATCGCCAAAATAAATGTATAGGAGCACTTGCATTACACTTAGAATTGATATCAAAATAGTTTCAGATTCATTTGATATGTGATTGACAAGATATTCGTGGATACACATTTGCACGTGCCTTAGTACTCTCTTTGTCTCGCCATTTTCTATTGAGTTGGCAAATAAGTGATTGCGGATTTTGTCATTAGATGGTATTGACAAAATCCGCAATCACTTAGTTGCCAACCCAATAATTAGATTGAGAAGCAGTTGCGACCAGTTTAATCGTAACGTGTACCATTTTTTGGACTAACGTGGGGTCCTTAATCCTTGGCATTGTGAATTTTATTTCAATTTCGTTAGAAGCATTTCCCAACGCTTTTAAGTGTTTTATTTGAAATTTACTATAACTAAAAAGTAAGACAATTTAAATAAATAAAATAAAAAAACAAATTCACTTAAATACCAGTTTTATTCACACTATTGTTGTATTTTGTAATTTTTAAGTGTACCATATATCTTGAAACAATTTCTGGGATGTAATCCTGCTTTTCTTTTGCACATTTCACAAAAACAGCTAGGACTCGACAAAGGAGCTTCTGAGGTAAAAACTGGCGTTGAGTCACACTCGAAATAGAAGTGCAAAGGTTATTAATCGTAACGTGTACCATTTTTTAGACTAACGAGGGGTCCAGAGTATTCGAATCGCTTAACCAGTCGACGATTAATGCGGCCGTGTTAAATCAGCTCATTTGTATCGCTCTGTGTGTAGCTAGTTTCACTACATGCATCACGTGTCCACGGTGCAAATGCCTTTCAAACTCGGTGCTGTTCAGCCATCCGGTCGGCACCGCTAACGATATGAAACTCCCATAGATTTGTTTATAAATTCGAGATACGCGCACGCGGCTGCATGAAATTAGAACGTAATTAAACCTATTGAGAGCGTGATTATGCAAGATGGAAGATATTTTCGGATATATTGAGCTGGCAAGTAAGTGATTGCGGATTTTGTCAATACCACCTAATGACAAAATCCGCAATCACTTAGTTGCCAAGCCAATAGACATAACGACAGAAGGAACCAACTTTGCCCCAACTTTTGAAATACTTCATTTTAAGATTCATAACTGTTGAGAATTGTGGATATTAATCGCCAAAATAAATGTATAGGAACATTTAAATTACACTTAGAATTGATATCAAAATAGTTTCAGATTCATTTGATATGTGATTGATAAGATATTCATGGATATACATTTGCACGCGCCTCGGTATTCTCTTTGTCTCGCCATTTTCTATTGAGTTGGCCACTAAGTCATTGCCAAACCAATAGACGAAGCGATAGAAGGAACCAACTTTGCCCCAACTTTTGAAATACTTCTTTTTAAGATTCATAATTGTTGAGAATTGTGGATATTAATCGCCAAAATAAATGTATAGGAACATTTAAATTACACTTAGAATTGATATCAAAATAGTTTCAGATTCATTTGATATGTGATTGATAAGATATTCGTGGATATACATTTGCACGCGCCTCGGCATTCTCTTTGTCTCGCCATTTTCTATTGAGTTGGCAAATAAGTGATTGCGGATTTTGTCATTAGATGGTATTGACAAAATCCGCAATCACTTAGTTGCCAACCCAATAATTAGATTGAGAAGCAGTTGCGACCAATTTAATCGTAACGTGTACCATTTTTTGGACTAACGTGGGGTCCTTAATCCTTGGCATTGTGAATTTTATTTCAATTTCGTTAGAAGCATTTCCCAACGCTTTTAAGTGTTTTATTTGAAATTTACTTTAACTAAAAAATAAGACAATTTAAATAAATAAAATAAAAAAACAAATTCACTTAAATACCAGTTTAATTCACACTATTGTTGTATTTTGTAATTTTTAAGTGTACCATATATCTTGAAACAATTTCTGGGATGTAATCCTGCTTTTCTTTTGCACGTTTCACAAAAACAGCTGGGACTCGACAAAGGAGCTTCTGAGGTAAAAACTGGCGTCGAGTCACACTCGAAATAGAAGTGCAAAGGTTATTAATCGTAACGTGTACCATTTTTTAGACTAACGAGGGGTCCAGAGTATTCGAATCGCTTAACCAGTCGACGATTAATGCGGCCGTGTTAAATCAGCTCATTTGTATCGCTCTGTGTGTAGCTAGTTTCACTACATGCATCACGTGTCCACGGTGCAAATGCCTTTCAAACTCGGTGCTGTTCAGCCATCCGGTCGGCACCGCTAACGATATGAAACTCCCATAGATTTGTTTATAAATTCGAGATACGCGCTCGCGGCTGCATGAAATTAGAACGTAATTAAACCTATTGAGAGCGTGATTATGCTCGATGCAAGATATTTTCGGATATATTGAGCTGGCAAGTAAGTGATTGCGGATTTTGTCAATACCACCTAATGACAAAATCCGCAATCACTTAGTTGCCAAGCCAATAGACATAACGACAGAAGGAACCAACTTTGCCCCAACTTTTGAAATACTTCATTTTAAGATTCATAACTGTTGAGAATTGTGGATATTAATCGCCAAAATAAATGTATAGGAACATTTAAATTACACTTAGAATTGATATCAAAATAGTTTCAGATTCATTTGATATGTGATTGATAAGATATTCGTGGATATACATTTGCACGCGCCTCGGCATTCTCTTTGTCTCGCCATTTTCTATTGAGTTGGCCACTAAGTCATTGCCAAACCAATAGACGAAGCGATAGAAGGAACCAACTTTGCCCCAACTTTTAAAATACTTCTTTTTAAGATTCATAATTGTTGAGAATTGTGGATATTAATCGCCAAAATAAACGTATAGGAACACTTAAATTACACTTAGAATTGATATCAAAATAGTTTCAAATTCATTTGATATGTGATTGATAAGATATTCGTGGATATACATTTGCACGCGTCTCGGCACTCTCTTTGTCTCGCCATTTTCTATTGAGTTGGCCATTAAGTGATTGCCAAGCCAATAGACAAAGCAACAGAAGGAACCAACTTTGCCCCAACTTTTGAAATACTTCTTTTTAAGTTTCATAATTGTTGAGAATTGTGGATATTAATCGCCAAAATAAATGTATAGGAACACTTACATTACACTTAGAATTGATATCAAAATAGTTTCAGATTCATTTGATATGTGATTGACAAGATATTCGTGGATACACATTTGCACGCGCCTTAGTACTCTCTTTGTCTCGCCATTTTCTATTGAGTTGGCAAATAAGTGATTGCGGATTTTGTCATTAGATGGTATTGACAAAATCCGCAATCATTTAATTGCCAACGCAGTAGATGAAAAGTGTAGAATACGATTTTCTCATGTAAAGCTTAATTTTGAAGAAAATTGTTTTTGAAAATCACCCACATAGATAAGATACTTAATTGATAACATGTCTCCTCCTGTTTTCTTCAATTCAATTATTTTTTATAAAAGCGTATATGCAATTTCGAAATTAATTTCCCTGAAAACTAAATCGTAAATTACAAACATTTAAAAGAAACTGTGAATTTTAATATGATTTCATTTGCTTTAAGAAATCAATCCTTGTTCGCCCTATGACATTCCAATATTAAGATAACATCAGTTCGAAATTGCACCATAACCTTACTTCTCAAACTGCTTTATCGACTTTCCCTTACAACTTTGGAAATCGACGGTCATTTTATCAGAACTTTGCCGATTATTTCGACCGATATACGATGAAAAATCGACGTGATTCTCTGATAGGACTTTTTATGAAAGTTGGTGTTGGCGAATGGAAAATTAATTATCCGAAAGTCGAAGTTATGGCGTCGTGTCGATAGAATATACACTTCGAGCTCTCTCGAAGCTTCTCTGAAACTAATTATTTTGCACCCACGTCGAGTTTTCGTGCTGCGCTCCGGCAATGTTTGGCATTCATATTTGCGTATCGTAGCTGTACGTTGCTTTCATTTTCCTTTATTTATACTCGATGCTTTGGTTTTTGCGCATGGCCACCCATTTTCAAGCGCGATTCTCACTGCGTCGATACTCTCGATCTTCCACTTGATATTGGTTTTCGTTTGATCGTGGAAAATTGTTACTGCGATACCAATGATAGCGATGAACCATCAAAACGATGAACCACTCGAAACACTGGACGTATTTCTTTTATCGAAATTTTACCGATATTAAAAGCTCGCGCTATTTTGTTTGGTCTGCAAATAAAATATCAAATGGGAGGTTTACGTGGAATTTTAAACGGTCCTTTGCTTTAGCACTAGAACTACCGATAGTTAACACGAAGCTATTTCTACCAAAACCAGTGAAAATAACTGATCTTTAAAAAAATACGTAATAGAATATTTTATTAGAATAATACCTTGTTATTGTTTTTGGTATTATTAATCCATCTGGGCCCATCATCCCTGAATGAGGGTTGACACATTTATAAAATTGTAAAACCAGTCGTTTTTAGTGGTGTGGTAGTTCTACTGTTAACAAGTCTGACTTGTCTGATGGTCAAAATTATGTGCGGAGAAAACCAAATACAGAATTGGAAATTCGACATTTACATGAAACAGTGAAACACAGAGGTGGATCGGTCATGGTGTAGGGGTGCATGGCTACCAGTGGCGCCGGAAATTTGATATTTATTGATAGAATACTTGATAAATATAAGTATTTAAATATTTAAAAAAATAGCCTTAAAGAAAGTGCCCGCAAATTAGGATTATTGGAAGATTTCCACTTCCAACAAGATAATGATCCTAAGCATACTGCTAGAATTGCGAAAGAATGGATCGTATATAACACACCACACATGCTAATTACTCCACCGCAAAGTCCAGACATAAATCCGATTGAAAATTTATAGACTAAAATCGGAAAAAGATTAAATAAATTTCAGATAATCTCAAAGCAAGTATTGGAAGATAAAATTACAGAAATATGAAACTCCGTTGAGTGTAGTTTTACAAAATCATTGGTTTACAGTATGGAACGTCGATTGAGACGCACTATCGCTGCTAAAGGTGGTCCAACAAAATATTAATATTAAATAATTTAATAATGTATGTAGCGTTTAAATACTTCTGTCAGTCACTTACAATACGTGTTTTTAATAAATGTATAACTTCTACCTACGTTGTTGAATCCTTTTCAAATTTTACTGACATAACGTCAAAACTTCCATCTTCCTATTGACATCTGCTTGTCGAAGCAAATTACTTGGATGTACATTATTTCGGCCATTCAAGTTTGCATATGTAAGCGTTCCAATACTTTCCTGAGCCACTGTATATAGTTTAATCTTCATTGTTTTGTTATTAAAAATAACACTCGATCGCTATCGGTCACTGCACCCTTGCCATACTGCAATCAATTAAATCGCAATTTACTGAATCTACCGAATGATAAACAATTATCGTTACGATGAATTACAGTACGGAACACCTATCTATCCGTGGGAATAAAAATTCAGTAAAATCGAAATTCCGTCGCAGAGAAACCTTATAATTTCCCTTCTTTTTTCTTACGGTGATTTATCGTTACCAAACACCAGACACATCCCCCTCTGTTTTACATTTTCCATTCTTCCCTTAAAAAAGATATTTCACGCGCGTGCTCTGGCGCGCTAAGGGAACAAATGTCAGCAGAGAAAAATGCGGCACGAAATTTGATGCGACGTCCAACGTAAAACAAGAGAAAGGACAAAAAGCCATTTCAGTTGTGAAACATTCCATAGGAATTTCGTTTCGTTCGTCCAATTATAGAGACTATGGGGGTTTGTCTAACTTGGCGTTGCTCTCCATCTACGGGCAAGTTTCCATGATTTTCCACCGTTTGAACTTGACTGTTTTACGCGTGTCGTAACGTCGTGTCGTCTGATCGATTCCTTGCTGCAGCAATGGCATAGTGCTTCACGACATTTGTCCAATTCGACCTGTTTGCTCCACCGCAAATGGAAACCCATAATTTACCAATATTATGTTCAGTGGATTTCATAATAGCGCTTTGCTTGCTTCCGCGTCTATGTGTATTTACGTGTGTGCGTGTGTTTGCCAATTTACCCCTCGGCCTTTCTGTTCTATACGTGTGCATCGTGTACGTGTGTATTTATCGATACGCGTGCTGCCTTCTGCACGCGCACACACTCCAATCTATCCCGTTCGTTTTCTACCGTTTTTTGTACATGTATATGTCAGTGTAACTGGATATCTTTTATATCCATATCTCGTATACATACGTTATTCTTTTCTTTGAATACTGTCTGTTCACCTGATTATATTTAATTTAGTATAACCGCGGGCCACAAGCATCGGGCTACTTTATATGACACTGGATTCCATGGATTTCAATTTATTTTCAACTTTCTATTGGAAAAATTAAAATTCTCCTTTTCCAGTATCTTCCTATCCTTTCGTCTTTTGCTTCGTTTGCAGCTGGAACACCATCATGGGCGAGAATTTCAACGAAACGCAGTCGAACGAAGCAACATGGCCGACTTTCGCGATGTAGTACACATACGTATGAAAATATAACCCGATACGTGGACTTGTTTCACTTTTTTATCAAGCGAACAGTGAACTTTCTAGCAAGTGATCGTCGTGTATTATTGAGTTGGCAACTAAGTGATTGCGAAATTTGTCATTGCCATCTAATGACAAAAGCCGCAATCACTCACTTGCTAACCCAATAATAACCAGATAACTAACCTCGAATCGATACCGGTTTTGTTACCTTCCTGTTAATCCAGATCGGGCAACTTTATTTCCTGGTTTACTAATTTAGTTAATCAAATATGCATTGATACAAAATACTGTGCGACCTCACGAAAGTAAATTTTAGAATTTTTGTAATATCTTTCTTTATTCTTCTTTCCTTTAACAGGTTTCACACTTTATAGTACTGTGTTCTACTTCGTTAAAATCACTGTAACCATCATTTTTTGTTTCTTTGATAGATACACATCTCATACTTCAGCTTTCAGTGGTTTTCCTATTCATTCTTTGCGATTCCAGTTACATTTAACATTTGCTCATGACCGATTCATACTTTGCCATTATAGTTTTATACTTGACCAATTTTCAACCAGATTCGGAATTTCTACAGATTTATTTGAACTTTCTATGCCTCTCATTAAACATTTCCTCCGTGAAGTTCCAGAACCAAAACTCAAAGGAGATAGTGGATATCACTAATTCAATTATATATGAGTATTATTTAATATAATAGCGATATTATAATATAATTAATAATATAATATAATATTAAGTATTATGTCTGTGTAATATTACAAACCTTTTCATGTATTTTAAATCGTAATCTTTCATGGAAATATAATTCCAACCAATTCAACGTTTCTTTCATAATCTGTATGAAATGATCATGTATTACACTTTATATGAGATTAGCAAATGTTCAAATATTTACAAACAGGAATATGTGCTCTTGACGACGCCAACGTTATCGGCTAAGTCAATTAAATCAAACCCGTGCTACACCGGCCAATCCCATGGATATCGTGAACGATACTTTTTAGCCGGCTTAGAGGACCTGAATCGACTGATAAAATCAATCGATCGACGTTTCAAATCGCATTCCCTGTTCGTTAGAGAAGTCCTTCAACCAATTTAAGTTTCCCCGAGAGCTGCTTTGTTTCAATTCAGCATCTAATAAAAATAACTAAGCAAAAATAGTAGACACAGCGACAGAAGGAACCAACTCTGCCCAACCTAACCCCAACTTTTCAAATATTTCTTTCTAAAATTTATAACTGTTGAGAACTGTGGATCTTAATCACCAAAATAAATGTATAGCAACACTTACATTACACTTAGAATTAATATCAAAATAGTTTCAGATTCATTTGATATGTGATTGACAAGATATTCGCCGATACATATTTGCTTGAATTCTGCAGCTTCACTACATAACGCTAAACTAGTAAGTAATAATTTCTCCATCGATAACGACGAATCTGAATTTTATTTGTCAGAAGCTAATACGAACTCTCTTCTTTACGTGGAGCTATTAAAATCCTTCACTAGAATAGAACCATCGATACGATAGCTTGCCGATATTCGTCCTGAAATACTATGATGTTTTCCCAGGAGTACAGCGATATGACAGGACAATAAAACCTGAAAAATTACGGTGCAATCTCTGCTACGGAATGAATACACATATAGGTAGATACACGCAGGCTTTTACCACGTTACACGATGATGGATGTATCGTTGGTAGGTAAGAATGGCCACAAATTAGAAAATGAAGGAAATTTGGGAAGAAAAGTAGAAGAGGAATTTTTATCTCCTCTGATCTCTCCCTGTTAAACCTTCGTTCATCTAAAATTCATCTGGACGAGCCCAGGAGTGATATAAAAGGGAGATTCTTAAGTAGCCTCGTTAAATACACAGCGACGGTATCGTCATTTTTATGTCACAAAATGTAAACCTACGCTTTATACAGACATCGATAGTCTATGTCGTTTGAACAGATATTATACGACTTATTCTAAACCGAAACCTTTTAATCGAAGTAAAAACTATCTGAATAAATGGATACGTTCGCCCTCCCAATTCTAAAGTTCTTCACTTTAATTTCGTAAAAACTCGCTGCTTCGAGGAACAATTTTACAGCCACAAAAAAAAGTACCTCAAGAGCTAATTATGCTGTAAGGTAATGTAATAATAATATGATTGCACTATGGAAGAAGTAGAATATAATTGTTCTGCTAATACTATCAAGCCACTGAAGAGAACCAGACAAACTGCAGTGTTGTCAACAAACTAAACGAACGTTTTCCGATTTAGACGTATCAGAACGAGACATGTTAACATTCCGATATAACTTGTAACTTTTACTGATTGAAGAAGCTTAAGAAGTAGGGAGTGAGATTGTAAGAGGCTAAAGACAGAGATTGTTATAAAAAATAACGAGGGTCAGATTTGTCTAGCTGAAGCGAGTTAAACTGTGCCGGAGTTGAACTACCTTAGCATTTGGGTTTAATGACTTATCGTCTGCGATAGTACTATATATCTCTGCTCTGCTTGAGTGTAAGTTGAAGACTTTCGAGCCTGGGAGCTCAGCCGGCTCGCTTCCAAGAACCATAAAAAGAACTTCTAGCTACTCGATGTAAACTTCTTATGATCTGAGCAATCGCATCATTATATAGCTTTTTTTACGCTCGACGTATTTATACGTCACATTTCTTTATTGAACCAATTTCTATATTCTACAAAGTCTATAAATAACACATGATACCAAAAATTATTTTAGCTGGACGTCCATATAATAGTGAAATTCGAAGACCATTGTATCCATGCCAGTCAATATATTGTTCGCAAGGTTTAAGATTTTCAGTGCTGGAATTCCTCTAAATCCATTAGATTTCATTATAGTGATCTTTGTTATGAGAGAGATCTATATCAAGATGGATAGTCCATTGAACTTCCATTTCCTTTCCTCAGAATTAAATATTTTGCAGACTTTTCTGAATATTCTATATAATACATCAAAATTTTTCTCAATAAGCTTCGAAAAACAAAACTCAAAACAGGTGGTAGATATCAATAAAACAACTAATTTCAATTTTAATATCATGTTTCAACAACATTATGAACATCGTTGTATATTCTGCAATAAATCGTTACCTTTCATAAATGTATCAATTCAACTAATTAATCGTTTTCTTGTAAATCTCTACAAACTTACCAAATATCATATTTTGTGTAATATCAACAGGACTACTACGAGCAGGAACGTATGCTTCTTGCTGCCTGTTGATCACAGACAATTCTTCGTCTCGACGACGACAACATTATTCCTATGCTGGTGCTTCGTAAATTACAGCGCCGAAAAGGAACATCCGATGGTGCTGCTCGATGTCCATTAGGATGTCGATAGCAATGATCGATCGCCGATAAAAGAGAAACAAATCGACTATGTTTTTTATTTTTCTCGCCCTCGAATTCGTCGCCACCTTGTCTTTTCGTGCGTTAGCATCCAAAACCAACGATCTCTTCTATGTTCAATTGTTTGTTTGCCTGGCAAATTCTTGTGACAGTCCTGTCTCGCGAGTACAATCGTGTTTACCGAAACCATTCGTTCGAACGATCAGGAGGCTGAATAGTTTTGCGTTTAGTCGGTCGATTAATTGAACGCGTTAATTGGACTATTTGGCCGCGTTTTGTTCCACGATTAATTGGACGCGATCGCTGCAGAGGATGGTGAAGAGAGATGACCGTGTAGTTGTCTGTTAACGTGGCTTGTCCGGCTTACTCGTATCGATTACTCGTACCACGTGTAATTCCTTCGATGTTTCAATTTTTTATTGGCAATGATGTATGGGAGTTACTTTCCTGTTTATAATATTAAGAATGAAGTAATCTTTTGAAATGTAGTTAAAGATTAGATTCAAATTTTTTGTTAGTTATGAGTCTTAGGATGCATTCATATTTTATAATATTATGGAATACAATGTAACTTGAAGATTCGATATCCGTTCATATTTTATTTCAACTATTTATACTCGAAACTATTTTATTTCATTGATACAGTTTAACATCGATGTCAAATGGTTTATTTATAACAATTACAATTTTTCTTTCTTTTGAATATACAAAATTCTGGGTTATAGATGATTAAACTAAATTTTCCAGATTTGCAAGTGTGACATATTAGGGCATTGTAGGTATAACAATGTTGATGAATGTTGCAAGAATATTCAGTGAACACTTTAGTATCCTTGCGAGTTCAATCTTTTTCTTCGTTTAAGAATCGAAGCAAAAATAGGAAGATACCATAATAATACCAGAAGAATCAGCTTGAAATTATTACTTGAATATATATATAATTATTAAATAATATATATTGAATATATATAATTGAATTGTTACTTTACATTTTACGCGTGCAGTATATCTTTCACAACGGATTTTTATTTTTCTTCCGTAAATATAATACATAACTATTATCCTGAATGTAATGCAATTAAGGAATACATTTTCGAAAGCCTTTCTCCGGCGGGCAGAAAATATTTACAAATTAGGAGAATATTTCGTAAGCGAATAATATTTCAAAAAAGAAATTTCTCATATCCAATAGCTTATTTTATCTGTCACGTTTATATCACCAACATATTGCCATCTTATAGAACATAATACTTCCGTTTAACGTATATCGTATTACCACTCTCGCGGGATTCCCTCTAAATCATGGCGCTTTTTTTCCTCGAGGTCGTTTCAACCTGAATTTTACATGTTTCAAGGGATTAAACAGCAAACGAAAGTTTCGGCTTGGCACAGAGGTTGCACACCTCAATATCTTCAGCGTCGTGAATTTTTCAGGAGAACTACCGAAGAACTTTAATTATAAAGGAGATAACGACAAGTGCCCGTGATATCGGTGCTTTCATAGAAAATTCTTACGAGAAGAGGGGAAAAGAAACAGGAAACCTGATATTTTGCTCGATGGAACAACATTTCAAGCGTTAAAACTGAGTAAAAATGAGATGTATTTCGCAATCGCGCATAGTTACGTAAGAAATGCTTAACTACGTGTATGCACACAAATACACATATATATTAGCGTAAAATATGAATGTGTATCGCGCCAATATGTTCCAAGTGCTAAAATCAGAGCACAGAGTCATTTGTTTGGAGAAATTGTAACGACCAAATATCGGTGAATTTGAATCTACCATAAAATACATATAATACACGATGCTTCGTTAATAACTGGCATCTTAATATCTTCGTACATATGCTTGAACGTATGAAAGACGATGAAAGGAAAAAGTTGGGTGGGAAGATTCTGTTCGTACATTTCTCCGAAGGGATTCGACAAAACGGAACGTCGTCTTTAACTCTTTAGATGGAACGATGCGTCAAGCTGAGATATATTCTTCGCTAGAATATTGCAACATTTTCTCGTGAAATTGTATTCAAATCTTCCGAGAAATGTTGGTTCGTCGAGACGTCGAGTTTCGATTGGCACGGCGAGGTGTTTGACGAATACTCGACGAACGTGCTTGAGAAAGTCTTGTAATTTAGTTAAGAATTAATTTGCTTCGCTTTAGTTTATCAGTCTTGCCCAATTATTTCTTTTTCTTCATATAATAGAAAATTGTAAGCAGAATACAATAATCTACTTGTATATAGTATGGCAACACAGTCACATTAATAATAATTTCTGTCTAAATATAACCGCGGGGACTCTTGAGAAAGCACTGTTATCTCTAAAGAAGATTAGATGTAAGAGAAAATGATGGAGAACAAGGTGCTATGAACTAAGAAGTAAATCCTTAGCCAATTCTCCTTCACAATATAATGGAACGTTAAAAACGGAATTTCACAATATCATGTATAATAATTGAAAGAAAGATTGCAGATAAATAATCGTATTAACGCAAACGTAGCCTTTAATAAACTAAATTAAAAATACAACTTATTTGGATGACACATTGTCTTTCTCAGTTGCACGATTTGCTGTATATATTGACGCCATAGGTCCGATGTGTCGGATTGGAAATAGTAAACAGCGCCACAACCCTTCGTCCTCCTTCGTAGCCCCTGCTACGTTTCGAGTCGAAGTTTTGGACGTATTATCGTGGAGATTGAATCTGTGCAGATTATTCGGGCATCTTCGGCCGAAATGTGGCAACGGTGTCGCAGCATGTTCTCCATCACAAAAGCGCTCCGTACCATCGACCGCAAAGAAGGAAAGGAAACTGTTCGGATTTCTGTCCAGAGTTGTGTGTCTTCGCGTGTTTCATAACACAATTCGTGGCATGAGACAGGCACAGGAAATGATACGAAGGGAAAGAGACATATATATTTGAAACGACGAATGAAGACGCTCTCGAGCATCGCGACGCCAACTCCGCGAAATTACTACTACGCTTTATTATCGTTTTGTGAGAAACTGGATGCGCAAAATATTCGAGATGTTACTTGGACTGGTAGCTGTGATTCTTGAGAGAAATTCTTACTTTGGTGTATTATATTAATTAAAGTTACGAGTATCGATATCGACGAGAATGTGCATAGTGTCATAGTATACTTTCCAGTTATTTTTATCAGTTTCTTATTGTTATTTTTTTGTTATTTTTATTAGTGTCCTAAGATATGCCAAGGTTTCAGATTATCGGTGTAGAATATATTGTAGTTCTTTTTACTTTATTTTTATCCGCTTCTTGAGATTCAGTTGTAATCATTTCCTTCGTTAGCCAAAATCGGCCATTTGATTTAAGACCAAGATCTAATATCAACAAATTCATACGTATCAATTAAAGAATATGACAAAAATAGAAAAAAGATACATACGACGTTCTACCAACGACAGCAACTAATTATGGAAATAAGAAAAAACGGTATGGACAGGATTTTTAAAAAGTTATAGAGATTAAAATAACGCCATTGTGACTGGTCGAGACAACTGTTTAACTCGGCTAGTCAATACAGGCGGATGAAGCAATTGTCGTACGAGAGAGTGTCGAAGTGGAAGGACCATGCGTTATCATTATGATATCATTGCGTCTGATCCAATCTACTTAATATTGTAATGGCGGTGTAAGCTTGATTAAATCAGAGTTAGGACAAGCGAGACGAACCGGTTACAAGGTCGTCGAGTTTCTCACTAATTTCTCACGCTGGAGAAAGTACGTATTTAACTGAAAATAGTACTGGAGCTCGATAATTGCAAATTTTTTACAGCATCTGGGATGCTTATGGAGTACGTAAAAATTTTTTAAATTACGTATTTGTGTACATTTTTGAGACGTCGATGGAAATTTTGGTTTTTTGGCAATTTTTGTTAGAAGCCATTCGAATTCTATGTATAAGCCATTTATGCTATTAGTTCCCAGCGTTTTTCTCGTAAACGATAAGCTCGAGGGAAAAAATGAAAGAGGAAAAAGACGAATGGTTCAAGATGAGCTACATATCCACGATAATATTCTCGCATCGAGCAAGCAGAATAGAACAGATGCAAATTAAAGAACGAAGGAAGCTTGGAACAAAAGAAAAGAGGGTGATTTTTATTTCCTGTGTGAAACTCCCTTTTTATCCAACATTCATCTCGACAAGCAGAGGAATAATATAAAAGACAGTTTCTTAAGTGGCATCCTTAAATATACAACAACTCTATCGCCATTTTTATCTCATAAAATGTAAATTACATTTTACGCGACATCAACGGCTTATATTAGACGATATATTAAAAAACGAAAATTTTTAATCGAAACAAGGACTATTAAAGTAACTGAATACATTATCTTCTCCAATTCCACAAATTTGTTGATTCGAATTTTGTAACAACATGATATCCTCGTTGCTTCTAGTTGGGACAATTTTACATGCATAAAAAGAAATACCTCGACAGTTATAATTCTGCATAATGCACATTGGAAGAAGTAGAATATGATTGTTTTGCTAATATTATCACGCTGCTGAAGAGGGTTAGACAAACTGTAGTGTCTTCAACGACACGGACGAACGTTTTCCGATTTAAAAATATGAGAACAAGGTGTTAGGAGATATCCAGAGATGTTGTTTTTCCAATACGACTTGTAACTTTTCCTGATCAAAGAAGATTGAAACGAAGGTATGAAGAGAGATTGTTAGATCCTAAAAACAGAGATTATTGTAAAAAAGTACCAGGGTTAGATTTGTCTAGCTGAAGCGAATTAAGCTGTGTGTAGATTCAACTAGCTTAGCATCTAGATCTAATGATTTATCATCTGCGATAGCATTATGTACCTCTGCGATGCTGTTGCGCAAGTCGAAGACTTGCGAGCCTGAAAGCTCTGCTCTGGCTCACTAGTGAGAAGCGTAAAAAGAACCTCCATCTCCGCTATCTTAGCTACTCGATGTAGACTTATCATACTCTGGCCCAACTCATTGATTTTTGCGCTCTACATGTTTATGCACATGTTTATACACATTTTTTTATTCCACCAATTTCTACATTCTGCAAACTTCGCATAACACATTATACCAAGGATTATTTTAGCTGTATATTTATACAATGGTAAAATGGAAGCTCGTTTACATTTATGCCAGTTAATTCGTTGTTCGTAAGGTTTACGAATGCCAGGACTGGAAGGTCTCCAAACACACCAGGTTGTTGTAACGATCTTATTATCAGCACGCTCAAATCCGTTAGTCCATGAAACATTGCAAAGATAATCACAGTTAGTTGATTCGTGCTCGGATGCAACTTCAAGTAATTCATGGCCAGGAACGATACTATCTCGATACTTGCTATTTGATTGTAGTCTAAGTTCAAATCATATAAACCAATTAGTTGTTTGTAATCGATGTAAGACACTCTGCTTAACTGATTTCCTTCCAATATGAGATAGCCCAATCCGGACAATCCTTGTAGGATTCCTGGCTGGATGATGGTTAGTTTATCGTTTCCCAATTCCGGAAGGTTATTAATTCCTACAATATATCTACAAACTTCAGGCTCTACGCTAATAACCTTATTATCGTTTAACCAGAGGCGAATATACCGCTGTAACCGAGCTCCTGTCGATCGGTTCGATGTCGTTCAATCCGAAATTCAGCCCCCACAAATGCGGCACGTCCGCGATCGAGGTCTTGGGATATCTCGTTAATCTTATTGCAGATCAGATACAGGAAACTCAATTGCTTCGGTTCTGAGAACAGATTTGGCAACACTGGTATGACATTGTACGTTAGGTTTAACCAGACTACATTTTTCAATCCTTTAAACGATTCCTTCTTCATTTTCAGGTTTTCTTACCTTGACGAAGGTTCAATCCCGCAGGTGTTAAATTTTTGAAACCGTTTTCCCCGATAGCCCACACATTCAAGTGGAGGATCTTTGATTCTGTACGATGACATCCACCATGTTTTTCATTTTGTCACACACTTTCCTATCTGTACTTTCCTATTTGTTTGCACATCTGCTCTTGCACCGATTGACAGATAGGCGACATCGACAGAAGACGAGCATCGAAGAAAGTCAGACGGCCAGGAAAGATATTAAGAAGAATAAAATGGATAGAAATAATTTAAACATCTTGAGATCGAATTTTCGCGCCCCAGACTAAGCGATTGACGATCGGATCGTGACTGACGTGTCACTCTGGATATTTGTTGGTTTAGCAGCTCTGTTAGATGGAAGCAACGACCTCTATACCGTTTAGGTTGATAGGGGATTCGCTAGGTGCCACTTACGTGTTAAAATGATGTTCAAGCGGTGATATAATGGACATAAACGAGGAGGAACTTTTATAATGAGATTTTTGTTGAAATATCGAATATATCAATTCTTTATCTACTTTAAAATTCTATGGTATACATTTAATAATATCCCACTGGGGGTAGCCATTCACATGTTATTTAGCAATTAAGTTAGAAAAATTTACCAAATATCCAGGTAGAGAAATTCTAAAGTACAAATTAAACAACAAAAAAAAAAAACTTTAAGCACTTGGCACGTCGAATCGGATGCCTTGCGATTTCTCTGTCGAGTCGTCTTCAAAATTGTTGAATTTATCGTCGCTTAAATCGAATATTACCGGATAAGTAAGCTAAAAGGGTCTAAGACGATTTGTTTCTCGTAGTATCGTGATCGACGAGTAGAGGGCAGAAAGTCGCGGAAAAATAGTGGTCGAACGAATTAATCGTTCCTTTGCACTGTGTTAGCAACGATCGAGATTCGTGAAAATCGTTTTCACTTTTGGAGGGGAATGAGAGATTTTTCACGCCGACAATAAGCGAATTCCTCGGTTCAACGAGCAAACCACTGGCTGATCGATTATTACACCGTTTTACTTCTTTGTCGCTATCCTTGTCGAACGTGTGTTAAAAACCGAAAGTGAAACTGTCTATTAATAACTTTCGAAATGGGATACGTTGGTACAGATTTTTTTAAAAATCGCTTCGAAAAGATCGTAACTTCCTTAATAGTTTTTACAACAGTATCATTGGAGAGTGAAAATAGACGAATACGGAAAGACTTTATAGGATGGAATAATAAGATTACGACTAAGAAAGTAGAAGTAAATTAGGAAGATCTTAAATTTGCCAGGATTGGATACTGTGAAGTGGATTAATGAATTTTATTATGCCCTTACCGTAGTCAACCCTTGCGTATTGCTTTAGATATATAGAAAAAGAGATAAAAATGCTAAATGATTATGCTTGAAATGCAAAGAATACAAATTCTCTAAAATTTTCTGGAATTTGCGAAAAGTTGAAAGGTTTCTGGCCTTGAGAAGCTTAAAGTCTTGTGGCATCATAGAGAAACGCGCGAATCTCGTGACAAATGTAAAAATAAAGGCGATGAAAGATGATGCTAACGTTTAGTTTACAAACATCTGTAGCACTTGGCAACAATGTATATAGCCGAAGCGAAGTGCCTAATGAGCCATCAATATCCCAACGGTCCTTGCGCCAAATGTTCGAGAAGAAGGCGTGCGTGGCAACGGTCGCGGACGCCTGACAAACGCGAGGATAGTGGGGATATTGAGGGGCGACGAAAAGAAAAGAAACGAATCCGATCGACAGTTAAGTTTGAACTGGGAAGCGATAAGGCCGAAGTGTAACTTCGCGCAGCGAGATTGAGTAGCGAAACCGAGAGCGATACGCGACGCGATCAAAAGAAGACACTTGTTAATAAATATATTGTTGACCTAAACACCGAGTGATTATTTAACGCACTACACCCAACATCACCTCACATCAAACCAAAGTTGAGGCAACACTGTTAAAAAAGGGACATGTATCAACCGTGAACGGGCAAATGCCAAAGCAATTTCGCAGTTCCTTAGCATTCCTGTGGAATTCCTCGATACATTTAGTTTCATATTCAGCCAGTGCGACATTCGGGTCTTGAATAATCAAAAGCTCGTTTCAAATCTCGTCCAGCAACTTCTATGTACTATGGATAATAAAACAAAGTAAAAAGAAAAACGACTGGAAGATAAAACGTCTCTATTAGAGCCATTAGAAATGACTCATTGCAGATTGCAGGACACACTTCACCAACCATACGACAAATAGTATATGTGTAATAATCGAACACAATCAGGACCACGACCCTTATATTTTATAGGATGGAACAGGCGTTTTAATTCGGAAAAATTTTTTTATCGCTACAGAGTGGACTGTGCACCGCTTCGAAGTTCTGGCTATCGTTGTTCGTTCGACTGTTACTTTCTACGATTTATTACAGGTCATCTGGCTGGCCAAGCCAATTAAATCGAATCCCTGCTCCATCGGTGAATCCCGTCGATACCGTGGAAGATACTTTTTAGCCAGTTCACAGGATTCTGGATCGACGATTTCCAGAGAATAGACCGATAAAATCAGTTGACTGACATTCCAAGCCGCAACCTTTGTTTGTCAGAGAATTTCTCGGATCAATTATTGCTCGCAGAATTGATAGGTTTGCTTCGTTTCTGTGCAGTGTTTAAAAAGATAATAGCGAAGAGTAAAAATAATAAACACAGTGACAAAAGGAAGCAGAAATATTTCCTCAATTTTTGTAATATTCTTTTTCAAGATTTGCATAGAAAATTTTACATTTTCTCATGTAAACAGACAGGAAAAAAATTTGTCTAAACGATAAAACGAAATAAATCGAAATCGAAACTTTTAACTTGATTCTTTACAAAAGTCATCGCAAGAGTCAAAACTTTCCAAATTCCAGAATCTTCTAAGCCCACTTCACACTCGTGCGTGATCACACGCAAGCTCACCAGCTTATAACCTGCCATTTTATGCACGAGATCCTACTTCTCTGTGCACTATATACACGTTATAGTTAACATAATGACGACTATGTTTAACACAGATAAAAACTGACATTTGTTCCACCCGATAAATATTTATAACATATACACTACCTTTCTTTACGTATTTCATATGTATATGTATTGAGTTGATAAGAAAATTCGTGACATTTTTCATAATTGTTATGTTCCGTGGTAGATTTTGAAAAAATTGCAAGAGGACTTCCCTTTGTACGAATTTTATCCATATTTAAAAGAAATACTATGTATATTTCATTCGATAAAATGTGTATGCGATAAAAATACATTTGCTTCAAATTGTGCTCAAAGTTGGTTACTAACTTTTTGAATAATCTCATATATTGTACTTGGATTCTGTAGCTTCACTACGTAACGCTAAACTAGTAAGTAATAATTTCTCCATCGATAACGACGAATCTGAATTTTATTTGTCAGAAGCTAATACGAACTCTCTTCTTTACGTGGAGCTATTAAAATCCTTCACTAGAATAGAACCATCGATACGATAGCTTGCCGATATTCGTCCTGAAATACTATGATGTTTTCCCAGGAGTACAGCGATATGACAGGACAATAAAACCTGAAAAATCACGGTGCAATCTCTGCTACGGAATGAATACACATATAGGTAGATACACGCAGGCTTTTACCACGTTACACGATGATGGATGTATCGTTGGTAGGTAAGAATGGCCACAAATTAGAAAATGAAGGAAATTTGGGAAGAAAAGTAGAAGAGGAATTTTTATCTCCTCTGATCTCTCCCTGTTAAACCTTCGTTCATCTAAAATTCATCTGGACGAGCCCAGGAGTGATATAAAAGGGAGATTCTTAAGTAGCCTCGTTAAATACACAGCGACGGTATCGTCATTTTTATGTCACAAAATGTAAACCTACGCTTTATACAGACATCGATAGTCTATGTCGTTTGAACAGATATTATACGACTTATTCTAAACCGAAACCTTTTAATCGAAGTAAAAACTGTCTGAATAAATGGATACGTTCGCCCTCCCAATTCTAAAGTTCTTCACTTTAATTTCGTAAAAACTCGCTGCTTCGAGGAACAATTTTACAGTCACAAAAAAAGGTACCTCAAGAGCTAATTATGCTGTAAGGTAATGTAATAATAATATGATTGCACTATGGAAGAAGTAGAATATAATTGTTCTGCTAATACTATCAAGCCACTGAAGAGAACCAGACAAACTGCAGTGTTGTCAACAAACTAAACGAACGTTTTCCGATTTAGACGTATCAGAACGAAACACGTTGTCTCGTTCCTGACTTTTCCTGATTGAAGAAGCTTAAAACGGAAGTAGGGATTGAGATTGTAAGAAGCTAAAAACAGAGATTGTTATATAAAAGAACGAGGATCAGACTTGTCTAGCTGAAGCGAGTTAATCTGTGCAGTCTGTTATATTATTATCATTCAGTACTGTTAAGCTGTGTGTCTGCGATAGTACTATCTATTTCTGCCATGCTTGAGCGGAGGTTGAAGGCTTTCGAGCCTGAAAGCTCAGCCAGCTCACTACTAAGAAACCGTAAGAAAACTTCTACCTTTTCTATCTCAGCTACTCGATGTAACTTTATAATGGGCAATCTCTGGCCAATATATCATTATATAACTCTTTTAACTCGATATTTTTATACATCACATTTCTTGATTGCATCAATTTCTACATTCTACAAACTTCGCATAACGTACTATACCGAAGAGTATTTCAGCTTCACATAAACGTAACGGACAAATTTGAAGTCCTCTCATTCATGTCAGTTAATGTATTGTTCGCAAAATTTAAGATTTTCAGCGTTGGAAGTCCTCCAAATGCATCAGATTGCATTGTAGAGATGTTGTTATCAACATGATTTTGAAAATGTAAAATGGACAGTGCATCGAACACTCCAGAGTCAACATGGGTCAGTATGACCCAACTGAATTAGGTTCGAGAACGATCCTAGCTCGATGCTGGCTATCTGATCGCGCTACAGGTACAAAAAAGATTGTACCGACCAATTGTTTGAAATTATTCTTAGAGACGCTAGTCAATTCATTCTTTTGAAAATAAAGAGATCTGTCAATTTGGGCGATCCTTGTAGGGCTCCTGGCTGAATCAAAATTAGTTCATTGCTAGTGATTCTATTATCGCTTAATTCAAGGAACAGCAACGACAAAGATATTCCTGAAAACGAGTGTCTGTTGATCGATTCGATATCATTGAATGCCAAACCGAACCACAACAAATATGGTGGACAGCGGACGAATCTTGGGATATCTCGTTGATCTTATTGAAGGTTAGACACGGCGAATGCAATTGCTTCAGTTCTCAGAACAGATTCGGTGACAGCGGTATAACGTTACTGTCTAGGTCTAGCCGTTCCAATCTTTCCAGTCCATTAAACGATTATTTTACTTCGCGAACTTCTTTCCCACGGAGATCTTGTTACCCAGACCAACGATCAGCCTGATGGCCAATATATTTTTGAAAGTGTTTTCTCGAATAGCCACCAGGTTGAAACCGCAAACCTCTTATTCTGGGAAAAATTCTTTTTAGATGACGTCTACCAGAGTTCTCCTTTTTATCACATACTTCGAGCGTATCTGTTTGTCTGCACGTCGATCATCCACCGATCAAACGATCGGCGAAAACAGTAACACGGTCGACAAAACAGACAGAAGGAATTGAAACATCGTAAGACCGAATTTTTGTGCGACAGACGAAGCGATTGACGACTGGATCGTGACTGACATCTCGTTCTGTCACATCATATTTCTAAATATATTGTTCACGATCATGAAGAACCCGTTAGAAAAATATATTTTCTAGCGGCGTAAATTAAGATGGCACGTAAGTTGAGGCACGGTTGTTCGTATTAAAATGATACTCATGCGATGATATAATGCACATGAATAGGAAGGAATTTAACATTATTGCGATGAGAACGAAATATACGAATTCTTCACGTTCGCATAAATTTTCAACCAGATTCAGTTATTTAGCCGGCTTTTCGGAATATTCTGTACAATTAACCTAAAATTTTCTCAATCACCTTACAGAAACAAAACTCAAAACAGCTGTTGGATATCAATAATACAACTTTAATAATTTAATATCATGTTTCTATAGCATTACAAACGTTTCTGCGTATTCTAAATCGTCATCTTTCATAAATTATATCATTCCAACTAATTAATTAATATGTATGATCTGATCAGGTATCAAATTTTGAACGTAATCAGCAGGGATACTACGAACAGAGATGTATGCTCCATGCTGTTTGTTGATCATAGATGATTCTTCATCTTGGCAATGTCAATCTTATTCCTATCCGCTCGGTTCGTAAATTACAACGCCAAAAAGAAATGTCCGATAATGTCGTTCGGTGTCTGGCTTAGTACGAGGATGTCGATCATAATGATTGATCGCCGATGAAAAAGCAGCAGAAAAGTTGACTGTGTTTTATTTTACTCGGTCTCGACATCGTCGCTCGTTTGTCTTTCCGTGCATTAGCATGGAAAACCGACGACCCCTTCTGTGCAACTGTTTGTTTGCCTGGCAAATTCTGTCGTCGACAGGTGCTGCTACGTAGTACCCACGCGACTGCCGTAATAGACAGTCCTGTCCTGTCTCGCGCGTGCGGCCATATTTACACAAGCGATTCGTTCGTACCGTCGGGACAACGAATAATTTTGCGTTATGTCGGTCGATTATTTGAACGCGTTAATTGGTCTACTTGGGCGCGTTTTGTTCGACGATTAATTGAGCGCGATAATTGCACAGGGTGATCAAATGGAGTGACTGTGTAGTTGTCTGTTAACGTGGCTTGTCCGGCTTACTCGTATCGATTACTCGTACCACGTGTAATTCCATCGATGTTTCAATTTTTTATTGGCAATGATATATGGAAGTTTCTTTTCTGTTTCTAATATTTAAAATGAAGTAATCTTTTGAAATGTAGTTAAAGATTAGATTCAAATTTTTTGTTAGTTATGAGTCTTAGGATGCATTAATATTTTATAATATTATGGAATACAATGTAACTTGAAGATTCGATATCCGTTCATATTTTATTTCAACTATTTATACTCGAAACTATTTTATTTCATTGATACAGTTTAACATCGATGTCAAATGGTTTATTTATAACAATTACTATCCTTCTTTCTTTCGAATATACAAAATTCTGGGTTATAGAGGATTAAACTAAATTTTCCAGATTTGCAAGTGTGACATATTAGGGCATTGTAGATATAACAATGTTGATGAATATTGCAAGAATATTCAGTGAACACTTTAGTATCCTTGCGAGTTCAATCTTTTTCTTCGTTTAAGAATCGAAGTAAAAATAGGAAGATACCATAATAATACTAGAAGAATCAGCTTGATATTATTACTTGAATATATATATAATTATGGAATAATATATATTGAATACATATAACTGAATTGTTACTTTACATTTTACGCGTGCAATATATCTTTCACAACGGATTTTTATTTTTCTTCCGTAAATATAATACATAACTATTATTCCCGAATGTAATGCAATTATGGAATACATTTTCGAAAGCCTTTCTCCGGCGGGCAGAAAATATTTACAAATTAGGAGAATATTTCTTAAGCGAATAATATTTCAAAAAAGAAATTTTTCAAATCCAATAGCTTATTTTATCTGTCACGTTTATATCACCAACATACTGCCATCTTATAGAACATAATACTTCCGTTTAACGTATATCGTATTACCACTCTCGAGAGATCCCCTCTAAATCATGGCGCTTTTTTCCCTCGAGGTCGTTTCAACCTGAATTTTACATGTTTCAAGGGATTAAACAGCAAACGAAAGTTTCGGCTTGGCACAGAGGTTGCACACCTCAATATCTTCAGCGTCGTGAATTTTTCAGGAGAACTACCGAAGAACTTTAATTATAAAGGAGATAACGACAAGTGCCCGTGATATCGGTGCTTTCATAGAAAATTCTTACGAGAAGAGGGGAAAAGAAACAGGAAACCTGATATTTTGCTCGATGGAACAACATTTCAAGCGTTAAAACTGAGTAAAAATGAGATGTATTTCGCAATCGCGCATAGTTACGTAAGAAATGCTTAACTACGTGTATGCACACAAATACACATATATATTAGCGTAAAATATGAATGTGTATCGCGCCAATATGTTCCAAGTGCTAAAATCAGAGCACAGAGTCATTTGTTTGGAGAAATTGTAACGACCAAATATCGGTGAATTTGAATCTACCATAAAATACATATAATACACGATGCTTCGTTAATAACTGGCATCTTAATATCTTCGTACATATGCTTGAACGTATGAAAGACGATGAAAGGAAAAAGTTGGGTGGGAAGATTCTGTTCGTACATTTCTCCGAAGGGATTCGACAAAACGGAACGTCGTCTTTAACTCTTTAGATGGAACGATGCGTCAAGCTGAGATATATTCTTCGCTAGAATATTGCAACATTTTCTCGTGAAATTGTATTCAAATCTTCCGAGAAATGTTGGTTCGTCGAGACGTCGAGTTTCGATTGGCACGGCGAGGTGTTTGACGAATACTCGACGAACGTGCTTGAGAAAGTCTTGTAATTTAGTTAAGAATTAATTTGCTTCGCTTTAGTTTATCAGTCTTGCCCAATTATTTCTTTTTCTTCATATAATAGAAAATTGTAAGCAGAATACAATAATCTACTTGTATATAGTATGGCAACACAGTCACATTAATAATAATTTCTGTCTAAATATAACCGCGGGGACTCTTGAGAATGCACTGTTATCTCTAAAGAAGATTAGATGTAAGAGAAAATGATGGAGAACAAGGTGCTATGAACTAAGAAGTAAATCCTTAGCCAATTCTCCTTCACAATATAATGGAACGTTAAAAACGGAATTTCACAATATCATGTATAATAATTGAAAGAAAGATTGCAGATAAATAATCGTATTAACGCAAACGTAGCCTTTAATAAACTAAATTAAAAATACAACTTATTTGGATGACACATTGTCTTTCTCAGTTGCACGATTTGCTGTATATATTGACGCCATAGGTCCGATGTGTCGGATTGGAAATAGTAAACAGCGCCACAACCCTTCGTCCTCCTTCGTAGCCCCTGCTACGTTTCGAGTCGAAGTTTTGGACGTATTATCGTGGAGATTGAATCTGTGCAGATTATTCGGGCATCTTCGGCCGAAATGTGGCAACGGTGTCGCAGCATGTTCTCCATCACAAAAGCGCTCCGTACCATCGACCGCAAAGAAGGAAAGGAAACTGTTCGGATTTCTGTCCAGAGTTGTGTGTCTTCGCGTGTTTCATAACACAATTCGTGGCATGAGACAGGCACAGGAAATGATACGAAGGGAAAGAGACATATATATTTGAAACGACGAATGAAGACGCTCTCGAGCATCGCGACGCCAACTCCGCGAAATTACTACTACGCTTTATTATCGTTTTGTGAGAAACTGGATGCGCAAAATATTCGAGATGTTACTTGGACTGGTAGCTGTGATTCTTGAGAGAAATTCTTACTTTGGTGTATTATATTAATTAAAGTTACGAGTATCGATATCGACGAGAATGTGCATAGTGTCATAGTATACTTTCCAGTTATTTTTATCAGTTTCTTATTGTTATTTTTTTGTTATTTTTATTAGTGTCCTAAGATATGCCAAGGTTTCAGATTATCGGTGTAGAATATATTGTAGTTCTTTTTACTTTATTTTTATCCGCTTCTTGAGATTCAGTTGTAATCATTTCCTTCGTTAGCCAAAATCGGCCATTTGATTTAAGACCAAGATCTAATATCAACAAATTCATACGTATCAATTAAAGAATATGACAAAAATAGAAAAAAGATACATACGACGTTCTATCAACGACAGCAACTAATTATGGAAATAAGAAAAAACGGTATGGACAGGATTTTTAAAAAGTTATAGAGATTAAAATAACGCCATTGCGACTGGTCCAGACAACTGTTTAACTCGGCTAGTCAATACGGGCGGATGAAGCAATTGTCGTACGAGAGAGTGTCGAAGTGGAAGGACCATGCGTTATCATTATGATATCATTGCGTCTGATCCAATCTACTTAATATTGTAATGGCGGTGTAAGCTTGATTAAATCAGAGTTAGGACAAGCGAGACGAACCGGTTACAAGGTCGTCGAGTTTCTCACTAATTTCTCACACTGGAGAAAGTACGTATTTAACTGAAAATAGTACTGGAGCTCGATAATTGCAAATTTTTTACAGCATCTGGGATGCTTATGGAGTACGTAAAAATTTTTTAAATTACGTATTTGTGTACATTTTTGAGACGTCGATGGAAATTTTGGTTTTTTGGCAATTTTTGTTAGAAGCCATTCGAATTCTATGTATAAGCCATTTATGCTATTAGTTCCCAGCGTTTTTCTCGTAAACGATAAGCTTGAGGGAAAAAATGAAAGAGAAAAAAGACGAATGGTTCAAGATGAGCTACATATCCAGGATAATATTCTCGCATCGAGCAAGCAGAATAGAACAGATGCAAATTAAAGAACGAAGGAAGCTTGGAACAAAAGAAAAGAGGGTGATTTTTATTTCCTGTGTGAAACTCCCTTTTTATCCAACATTCATCTCGACAAGCAGAGGAATAATATAAAAGACAGTTTCTTAAGTGGCATCCTTAAATATACAACAACTCTATCGCCATTTTTATCTCATAAAATGTAAATTACATTTTACGCGACATCAACGGCTTATATTAGACGATATATTAAAAAACGAAAATTTTTAATCGAAACAAGGACTATTAAAGTAACTGAATACATTATCTTCTCCAATTCCACAAATTTGTTGATTCGAATTTTGTAACAACATGATATCCTCGTTGTTTCTAGATAGGACAATTTTACATGCATAAAAAGAAATACCTCGACAGTTATATATAGAAGAATAAAATTTAGTGAAAAAATTCCAAATAACGAGAAGTGGATATTATTGTGTCCTTGAATATAAATTTTGTTTTGGGTTACAAGGTCTAGAAACAAAAGAGCTATAAGTAGATTTCTATAGCTGTTTCTTGTAATCTTCAGCTACAGCTACACACCAAGGTTAACTTTTTAATAATGTCCTTTGCTACAATTATATGAACGTGCTCGCTATTCTTATTGTATTGTAAGAGTGTAATAGTGAGGATCAGCACACACTATACTTATACCTATACTTATTTCAATATATTTTTCTATTACTAATTCATCCACTCGTTGCTGTATCAGTGACCCTCAACATCTTGAACCAGATATTAACCTCTACATGATTTAGGAAGTTCCTAACTATTTCTCAGGTAATTTCGCTTTTTGTAATTGTCCTAATACTTACGAAAAAGTAAAGTACTCGTTATACAGCATATTTAATGGATAAAACAGATCTTTACATAGATCCCATTTCTTCAGTCGTAGTTATCAAAATCTAAGTGTTTATCAACATTCTAGCGATAATGATCGAAGATAAGACGAAACTGAATTCATAGTATCGGCCCGTCAAATTCAAGCGTCGTAGAAACGGCATTTCGTATACAGCAACCTAATAATTTCACGCTTCTCAAACGGTCTAACGCACGACCACGCTCGGTGTTCCTGTCACGTTCCACAGCTGTTCTCAGATGCGTGGTGAATGCGTTTTTGCCGCCACTGAATCGCCGTTGTAAATCAAACCCGAGGTGTTTCTGCCGCTCCCCCTGTCGTTCTAGGTACACCGTGTACCCAAGCAGCGACGGGACTCGCACAAGTATCTGTTTCTTGAAACGATACACACGAGTGTAATGTCGCGCGACCGCTCAAAAACCGCACTTTTACCGGCGCCACTTGTATTGATTCAATGGCCGCCTACTAACCGCTACGATTCTAACGCGAGTCCTTGTAATGAATATCGCGTCTCGTGCTAAAGATGACATGTCGTTGGAGCAGTTGACAAGTACAAACGAAGCTCATACGAACTTTTGTCTTGATACGAATGGATTTCTCAATCGTAATCGAGCAGCTTTCTGAGAAAGATAAGACGATAAGTATAAATCTACCTAATCTAAAATTAGCTACGTTTAGGATCCTAAAGAACCTTTACAAAATGAATGAATATTGTATAATAACTCAATCAGTTGAGTGGGAAATGTATGTAGTACACGTATGTATTGCATGTATGTGCATTTATTTCTTGAGAAAACTTTTCAAATAACGGCGAGAAGAATTAATATCAAAATTAATGTAACACAATTGGGAGTGAAACTTGTATGAAAGAAATCAGAATGGAAGCAATGAGGAAAGCAAGCCTCTAACCACATGTGAACAATTTTTACAAAATTTCTGTAAAACTTTATGAATTTAAATTAGTTGTTTTGACTAGTATATAGTTTCTAGCGTAAACTTTCTGCATAGTTGAGGTTATTTGCATTATTTGGGTAATTTTGAGAATGACTGGGCAAAGGATTGAATATTGAATTAGCAAACAGAGTTAGGATATTGAGATGGCTTCGTTAATCATTGTTGTTTAATTTAAGGAATTTTCCTTTCAGAATCTACAAACAATGCTTCATTGTTCATTGTTCTGGCGCTTTATAAATTCCCGGTATGTGTGTTATTTCTAAAGAATCGTGTGTCTATCGTGCAAGAAACGTTCAGTGAAATGTCAACCTTAGACGTGTACGTGGTACGAGTGTAGCCTGCTGAATGATTGATTCCATTGCGTCAAGATTGATCAGAGTTTATGTGCGAAGGTTGCAATCTTGACAAATTGCCTGTCCTTGATACGAAGGTAGCTACTGGCGTGAACTTTCTTCCAGATTTTTGCGACAAGCACTCACCAAAATTTTGTTACGTGTCACGTAAAGCAGAGAAGATCCAGATTGACGTTGATATCATTTGGAAATTCCCTTCTTACGTATCTCAGTTGTTTCTTTCTATTGCAACTAAATTTCAATACCTAACCTAATATTTCAATACTCCGGCGTATTTTTCCTTTTGTTTCTTTAAGTTCTAGCCAATTTTAGTGTTTTCCATACACACCTACATTTTAATACTTTTATACAAACTTTTATTTGCGGCATTGCACTTAGTTCAACATTTTGCAAACTACTTTTCTTTCCAAATAAACCCTATCCTCCATTTTCTTCTCTATGGAGGATTGCAAATATTTTCCTGTACAATTATTCTATTTGCTTAACTATACTGTATTTTTTAAACATGTGTACATGTTTTGTGTACATAATTGTACATTCTATTGAGTTGGCAACTAAGTGATGGCGGATTTTGCCAACCTAACCCCAACCTAACCTCACCTAATGACAAAATCCGCAATTACTTGGTTGCCAACCCAATATCAGAAGATGTAAATCCTGCATCTTCAAAATCCAGCACGAATGTTTTATGTACTAAAATATTCAAGGAAAAGTGGATGAAGGCTGAGAATACGAAGTTGGATCAATTTAGTAGAAAGTCGTTCTCGTCCAGCCATTAACTCTTGTCGACAGCCTTTTCCATTTCCACGTACTTTTCCATCTTGGATTTGGAATTTTTACAAGGCAGCGCTTCCACAGCTACTTCACTATTCTGATTCCAATATTTTTCTTGAAAGCTTCCTCCCATCTCATTATCTCTTCCTTTTCCTAACACAAGTACAATTTTTTCTTAATCTGCAACGCACGTGACACAAACGTATCTGTACGAAGCCCGGACCTTTAGATTTTAATGTAACGAACAGTAATCGCCTTGCAGTTTGTAATTTCGTATTTTTCTGTGATTCTACGGATTAACAAAAATAATAAGAAAAAAAATTCATTATTTTTGGAATACGCAGGAGATTTCGAAATTTGTAGGAAATGAAAGTTGTCTGAAAAATGTGGCGTCCATTTTGGCTGATAAAATAGTGACACTTTTTCTCGCGCGTATTTCACGTTGAGCAGCGTGCGCGTTTAAAACGCAACGCTTGACCCACGCGTGCTGCACTCTCTTGTTGCACGCTGATAACGCCAGAAAGAACAACGACCGACAGAAGTTTCCACTTATCTAATGTCGGCCAGCGAGATTAACGAGAATCGCGTACATCTGACACCACATAACACGAATTCCACTTAAAAACCGAGCAAATAAAAATAAGATTTCTTTGAACTGAAATGAATCTGGATTAGATAACTGAAAAAAATCGGCAATCGCATTTAACTTTGTTCTTGTCAGGTCTTAAGACGTTTCAGATGTTATAAGCATTTACATAGTTTCGCTGTCAATACTATACGTTATTTGATAGGTTTTAAAAATACACCATTGAATTTAAAATAATAGTAAGAATTTAGAATAATTCTCCAAACAATATCCTGAATTAAGCTTAATTTAATTCTTTTCTGACAGTGAGAAAATTTTGCTTCTTACTGCTTGGCAACTAAGTGATTGCGGATTTTGTCAATACCACCTAATGACAAAATCCGAAACCACTTAGTTTCCAACCTAATATTTTCAGCAATCCCTCATTAGGTTAAGTTTTACAAACATAATTTAATTGCAAACTAAATCAATTTAGACTTGAATTTTTCTTTCAGCTGTCTGAGAAGTTGTCAGACCTAGGACCCTATCAGAAAGTCAACACAATACAATATAATGGTATTGGTATTTTACTATAACAATAAGAATTGATGAAATAAAGCCAGGACAAAGACAAGTTGGTCATTGATTTAACATGTACAACGTCACACTTCTTTATTACACCGATCTCTACATTCTGCAAACTGCGTACAACACTCCGCATAGCAGAGAATAGCCTCGCCTTACGTATACAGAATAGTCAAACTGGTCAGTCCAAAGTCCTTTCTGTCTACGTCAGTTAATTTATTGTTCGCCAGGATTAAGGTTTTCAGCGCTGAAAGGCCTGCAAATGCACCAGATTGCACTACAGCGATCTTGTTATCAGAGAGATCCAACCTTTTCAAGTTGGACAGTCCATTGAACACTCCGGAGTCAACTCGGGTCAGCTGGTTCTTCCTCAGGTTCAATTGTTCCAACTGACTGAGATCTGAGAATGCTCCTGACTCGATACTTGCTATCTGATTGTGATCCAGGTTCAAAATCCTTAAACCAATCAGTCCTTTGAAATCGTTCTTGGACACGCTTGTCAATTCATTCTCTTCGAGAAAGAGGCCGTCCAACTTGTGCAATCCCCGCAGCACTCCTGGCTGAATTGAGGTTAGTTTATTGTTCTCCAAGTGAAGGCGGGTCAATTCTGGCATCTGGCTGAACGCTCCAGTGTCTATGCTGGTGATTTTATTGTCGTTTAACCAGAGGAACGTCAGCGACGAAGATAATCCTGAGAACGAGTCCTTGTTCACCGATTCGATGTCGTTGTGTCCCAAGTACAGCCACATCAAGTTGGACAGGTCAGCGAAAGTGTCTTTGGGTATCTCGCTGATCTTATTGAAGATCAGAGATAGCGAATGCAATTGCTTCAGCTCTGAGAACAGATTCGGTGACAGAGGTATAACGTTGCTGTCTAGGTCCAGCCGTTCCAGTTTTTCCAATCCTTTGAACGACTTCTTTTTCACCACGGAGATTTTGTTACCCAGACCGAAGCTCAGCTTCGTGGTCGTTAGATTTTTGAAGGTGTCTTCTCGAATAGCTAACAGGTTCAAGTCGTGAATCTGTAACGTTTCCTCGAATTCTTGTTGGCTGACGTCCATCAGGGTTCCCTTTTTGTCGCACACCTTGTACCCTTTTATCTGCCTGCAGGTCGGTTGTTCCTCCGATCGAACGATCGTGGAAAATAGTAAAACGATCGATAGAACGGACAGATACGATTTCAGCATTTTCAGATCGAGTTTTCACGCACCAGGTTAAGTTATTAACGGTCGGATCGTGACTGACCATCCGTTCTCAACTCTCGTATACATTGTTCGGTGCATAGCGTTCGCAGAGCCTCGATTAGATACAGGCCACGACCTCTGACACGATTATCTGACGAGAAGGGACACGCTTCTCGCGAAAATCTGACTTTCAACCTTATTTACGCATCCAATACCTTATCAACGTTACGATTTCGTCCCACTTCCGCGCATCTTGCCACCAGGCATCGTTTCTTCCACGCTACCATACGTTATCGCTTGTTTTCCAATGAAATTCTTTTCCACACTGCAGTTCACGAATTGTTAAGAATCGTTTGATTTTTCTGCCATCCACGGCTGACTCAGAAGTTGCATGAGAATATGAACAGGGTCCGTACGGCTGAATAATCTGGATAGCAAGCGATAAGCACTGTTGCAGGCTGATTGTGTAGCAAGATACTGTAAATAGGTGTCAAGCGGTGGAAGACTGATTGCATGAGGGAAAATGGTGTAAATATTAGAAGACGAGATGAAATCCTATATCATCCACTGTTTGGAATCAGAGACAAATCCTCTTGAATCCTGAACGGTCGACGATCAATTGCTGAATTGCAAGCGAATACAGATCAGATTCTAAAGATTAACTTCTAGTAGTGGATGTAACACCTAATTTGATGTAGTATCGCGGACAGATTGTCTAAGGAATATCAGCTGAACCATAAATAATGTTGCGAGAAGGTCTAAGTGCAGACAGCATAGACCTATCCTCAACCTAACTTCAACCTAACCCCAAAAGGGTGTGGAAACTTCAATGGGCCGAGTGGCCCATCAATGTGTCGTTGGTCCTTCAGTCGAATAGTTACGAGGAAGAAGGTCTACGTGACTGTCACGTTAAAGACACGGGAAGTGATGCAATTAAGAGAATCACTGGTCGTTCGAATGGGTTCGCGTAAATTGAAACGTGCAAAGTAAGACAAAATTCAGACTTTAGATGTACTGACAGAGTTTGTCATGTGAATCCAACAGAGTGACAGTTAAGAATGTTAGAACAGAGTGTCTGGAGAGCTGATTTTGGGAAGGTTTATGCACTATGGGTTTGGCTCTTATGGAGGGGGCGTTGCCGGGGCCCAAGGTCGCAGGCGGCCATGCTGTTATTGTTTTCTCACACTGCAACACTCTACGTTGTTGTTTCGATGGGCTGAGGATGTTCGTTAGATATTCTTGATTTTTTATTGCTAATTTATGGCTCTGTGACATGACCATTATCGCGTGGACGGTTACGGAACACGTACGTGGTGGGGCTGTGAGAAAAGACAAAGGGATGCTTGAGGGAGGAAGACGAATTACCAGGCAGTCATTAACTAAGAGTGGAGTTGCGAGGAGTGGAGAGTGGACTTGCCAAGTTGTTATGAGTTGTAAACTATTAACTGTGAGTTGTGAATTATCCATTTAGTTGTCTTAATTATACAACACTACTGTATTCAATTCATGTTAAACGATCATCGTTTCCTGTTTAATCCACTGTAAATAGATGCACCTATCAATAAACTTATGATTTAGGATAGAAATCATTGGAAACCCTAATTTCTAATATTTCTGAATAAATAAATCCTATGATGATAACACGAAATTCTTCGCTCGTGCCATCGATCAGATCGCCATTATAAAATTGAATGTATCGTCCACCGTTACAAGCCAGCTAATTCTTTAACGTTCTGATAATAATTCTCAAACCTCTTAATAATTTTTTAGCTTTACCCCATCTTCTGTAAGTGTCCTGTTCTTTACGAACAGTTAACGTACATAAGCAATTGATGAAGACCTTATGTGCACGCGTCAGAAATTTCTATAAAGTGCAAGTATTTGGTGCATGGATTTCAGCGTATCCCAGTTGCGTGCTGGTGCACTGAAACAAACCGGGGAGCTGCGAGAGGAAAAAAGAGGAAAACCCAGTTTCACGGGAAGTCGGGACACGACCGTGAACTTGCGTCAGTTTTTCCGACTACCGTCGACAAGAGGCCGGCCTTTTTTTCCACGACCTACTTCCCCCTCCCCCTGCCACAAGGCCATTCTTTAAAACGCGCCTTCTGCTTTTCCAGGCTAATTAAGCGATTCGAAACGGCTCTAATTATTCCGGCGACCGATCCACGTGATCTCGAGCGTTCGGATTGTTGGACGAGCAGTGGGAAGGTGGCAGGAATAAATCGTCTTTCGAGGAGCAATGGGAAGATAGGGCGAAAGAGCGCGAAGAAGTAGAGATAGAGAGTGGTGGGGGAAAGAGGAGAATGGTATGGCAGGGAGGGGATGAGGCGCGCGCGGAACAACGTTGCTCGTTGGATGGAAACGAGGGTCGATACTTCTGGCCGAGAAATATCGTCGATAAATTTCCGCTTGTCGCCGATACGTAGATGCCTCACTCGTGATATTTTGTTGCCGTGACGGTTTCTAATAAAACCGCGGCACCGAACTTTCCTCTGGGGAAGAACCAGGCTATCGATCCTGCGACTCGCGGAACGATCTTCCAAGATACTAAGGCGCTGTTGCAATTCGACACGAGAAAGTCTGATGAATTAAGACGGATATCGCGGTGGCCATCGATGACTCATCGATCTTCGACCGTTTAGCTGTTCGTGATGCGTCCAACGGCCAGATTTGTTTGTATTTGCTGAAAGAGAGGTCGGTGGAGAAGCATAGTTTATGATTGTTGGCTGTTGACGAGTAGGATCATTCTATTTTGGAAAACCAGACGAGTGTTTCTTTTTTTATTATTTAATTTGTATTTTACAATTTGTCCGCCTGCACATTTGGTAACTTTTTCTAGGTTAATTGCTGAATAAAGAAAAGTGGACGGTTAACCCCAGCGGGACACCATCTTCGAATTTGACTACTTTATTTGTTTAGTAAGGTCAGTGGGATATTTTCTTTTTAATCTTCTTTCTATGAGAATTTAGCTGATATTTTCGCTGTTCGGTGGAAATGTCAGGCAAGGTTGTAAATTCGTGGGTGTTCTTAAAGTAGCAGAACAAAAAGACATCACAAAGTTGATCGTCGATAGGTAGCCTGGGTGAAATTTCATTCTTGAAGAAGCAAATTTTTACTTTTTCCTGGAAAATCTTCTAAGAGGTTTCAATAATAATTGCAGTACTTTGAAAGATGTTTTTCTCACAGAAGTATGTACCATCTGATAGTAACTTTTTCTCAATATGATTTTGAGAAATACAATAGTCAAACTGGAAGATGGCATCCCGCTGTAGGAGGTAGCCATCTACTTTTTATTATTTAGCAATAAAGGCTAGCAAAATTGAGCGAATTGAGTTAAATTGTAAAGTACAAATTAAACAATAATAAAATTTAAGAAAATGTGATTTTCAACTTACGAATCACGTGTGTTTTAACAAACGTGGAAAAGTAAGAAGTCGTAGACCGACTGAATAATTGCGAAAACTTTCTGCTTCAATTTCTTTTTCGTATTGGGTAATTGGCTGTCCCGCGATGGACATTATTCTATCGTTTCTTTCTATTCAATTTCATACCTTTGTTTTCTGCAGTTTGATTTATAATCAGAAAAGAGGAAATGAACGTTCTATTTCATTACAGAAAGTCCACAGTTGTGGTTAGCTTTTTATCTCGGTTTCTTTGGAAGATGGGAAAAGAACGGTCGAGTCTGTTGACATATGTTACATGTCAGATTTCTGTCAGACCTGTAATTTCTCGCGATCGCGTTCCTTTGTGCCCCGAACGATTAACCTATTTCCGCTGGAGAACGTTCTTTATCAGAGGAGGTGCATGAGGATAATCGTTCAACGTTTCTACATCACGTCACGGGAAACTTGGAAAATGTAGAAGAAAATCTACGGAAACGAAGTTCCGAGAACTGCGAATTCCATAAAATTGTCTACGTTCTTTTGGAAAATATTATATTTGACAATTATCATTCTGAGCAAAGCTCGCGCAATACTCGGTTCAGTCTGAACAAAACGAAACTTTTCCGAGCAAAACGAAAGATAAAAAGAGTTTCGTTGAAGTGGAAAATTCCACGAGTCTGTGAAAATGTGGTCGTAAGATCTACGAAAGCGATTAAAGTTGTTCAGTTTTATGAAACAGGATAGCTAAAAAAAGGAAGAGGAAAAGGAATACATTTTTACAAGCTTTGCTTTTTCGTAAAATGTTACGTAAAATGTTAGCGCCTTTGAAATTCTAAATTCGCCACTTATCACGTCCGTGACACCTTTTTTGGCATCGAGTCGATCACCCGGACGATGGCAGCAGCGATTTTCAAGGCTGGCGCACCTCCTATCGACAAACTTTCTACAAGGAATCGGTGAAAAGCCGAGAAGAAGGATCCTCCTTCCTCTCGGCCGCGAGGTCGTCGAACGACGCGACGACGCGACACCAGCGCCCCACCACTCGCTCGCCTGCTGCACACAAACGCGCGAAAGAGGAAGTGGCACTGTGAAACGTATTACGAGCCGCGTTTCACACCTGTTTTATATATAGAAATACGTGTAACTATTTCTGCTGCTAGCTGTCTTACATAATAAGATAGGCCGCGAATGTTAATGCAGCTGTGGGAAATTTAAAGGTACGTAATATGTAAAAATGTATGAAAGCGTAGCACTCGTTACAAAATTTCATGCGCCAGACGAATTTATGCTTAGGTTCTACATTTTCACTTACGTTTAGAAAAATATGAATTTCCATAAACATTTGTTCTTCAAACCCCGTTACACGTGGCAACGAGTATAAAATATAATTTAAGGGATCGCGATACGCTACGTCCTGTCACTAATATCATGTCGACAAATTTACAAATCTGATTCCGTGGAAAGAATTCTTTTTTCTTTTAAGTTAACAAATCACTACAACCTTAAGCGAATAAAAAGGAAAAAAGATAGAAGGACAAAACGGTGATACGAACTCTGTGACAGCGATTGGGGTTAGGTTGAGGTTACGTTAAGTATAAAGAATGGAAGGAAGGTTTCGCGCAAATATACAATTCGTTCAATTTGACAAAACGTTCAGTTCTAAACTATTGTTGGTTGGCAACTAAGCAGTTACTTAGTTGCCAACTTAATATTTTAGTGTAACGGTTCGAACGCTAACGAACTTACAGAGATGCAGGGACGCGACGCGGTGACCCAAACACGCGTACGTAATAAAGGAACAATAAACTGTTTGCCAGGCGTCGAACACCTGACGCTTTTTGCAGATAGATAACGAGGCAATCGCGCGACCTTGCGTTGCAAACGATATTCGCAAGGCTACGCACGCTCATTATGTGCCCTTCGTGTACGAAAATTCACGAATCGAACGCGGCAATATACTGGAGGTCGGACGAGCTTCCGCTTGTCCATGCGTCGTCGACCATCCGACGAATTTCAATGAATCGCGGACGGAAATGTAAAAAATGGCGATCGTTATCTCTGAAAACACAACCTATTGATCCTTTTTTTATTCTTCTTTTACGCGAATGAAGATGTGTTTTTCTTTTCTTGTATCGTTTAGCCAAATCTGATTTATCTTTTATTTAAGACTTTATTTTCTAACGAAATCTCAACTCCTTTCGCGAATGATTTTCTGGCTAATTTATTTTATCAATTATTCCCAATAGCAACGTATTTGTATATGAAACAGGATACCGTACAGTTTAAATGTATTTATTGCTTGATTAATTAATAACCTGTCATTTGATACAACGTTCTGGAAGCTATATACAATTGCCAAAAAATTTAACAGTCGTCTTAGTTGCAAGCCCCTCGATTTTAAAAAATATATTCTGCACAGCAAAGAGTGGTTTTTTTTCTTTACTACGCATGCCTTTTTTCTCGCTTCCAGACCGCAGACATTTTGATTATCCTGTTAGAAATAAGTGTGCTTACATAATAGTCGGCAGTTGTATCGCTGATGATGGAAACAAAGTGGCGGCGCAACAATTATGCCGTGACAGACAATTATTGACTATGGCATTCGCTACACGCCTTCCATCGTTTTCTAAGCGTTTAATGCCGTGTTTCTATAAATCGTGCCTGGTTTCGGTGATTTTGTAATCGTCTACGCGGAAACGTTCATCGCAATTGGTAACGAACGATATATCTCGGGTGTTTCGTTCGAAACGAGCGGCTCTTCTTCTCGCGGCACGACTTTCACTTTTTTTACTCGCTTTTCTTCGCTCTAGACTTGTCCTTCTACCACTTTCATATCTTACACGGTTAAAAACCTGGAAAGTTTAATCATTTCGATCTACGGAATTTTAGAAAGTTGGCTTCTTTTCGTTGGCTATGTCGATACGCAGATATTGTTCTTAAATGTCGGCTACATTGGAACATTGGCGGAAAATGGAGACGAGATTAAGTACATTTTGGAAGCTTTTAAAAAGTATTAGGTTGGCAACTAATACCACCTAGTGACAAAATCCGCTATCGCTTATTTGCAGATCACCTAACCTCAACCTAACCTCAATACGTAGAAAGCAGCAGAAAGGAAGAAACTTAAAAACTTTGTCGACAACGAACCAGAATCTAACTTGTGGATATTTCAAAACACTCAATTATATGATATTTGCCAGACGACTAATTATATCTTAAATACATTTCAAAGTTGGTACTCTATCAACATCACTAAGCGAATGAAACTTCTAACCCTAAAAATTATCTACCAGCGTTTACCATACGATACATGTCAGCCTTAATTTAATTAAAACACCTTCTCTTTCGCACAGTTATATTATTAACCGTTACATTGTTATTTCACTCTTCACTGTTTGCTCGTATTTCCTTTCTTCTTTTTATTTCAGTTAAACATCCTGTGGTTATTCCATTAAACGTTAAAGCTCAATCAGCTCGTCCATCATTTTCCACGATTAAACAGGAATATCAATTAATACCCGATCCAGGATATTACACGTGTCCGTAAACAGAAATATCGTATGCACTTTGCGTACAAAGAAACCGTCGACGTTTCTCCACTTCTGGTTATATTCAACCGCCTCGGGCACACGGTATACGAGTCGTATAAAACGAATAAACAGAGGGAACGGAAATTAGTAATGATAAAAACGCATAGCAGAACGATGCTTCGTGTTTTTATTACGGCGAACCAGTCGATTGGAAGCGTTTAAAAGAACGTATTAATGAACGATGGAATAAATTCCGGGAACTGTTTGGTTTTAATATATCTCAAATCTGCAAGCGCTGCTTTTAGGAAAATCAATTTTAGCGAAAATGTAAACATGATTGGTACAGCGAGCAGTAGAAAAATATTAACACAGGTTAGGTTTTCCTATAAAACGTACAATTTTTTTCGTAATACATATACTTCGGAGTAAAAAATTTCAACGTTTCGTAATTTATTAGTTTGAACAGCTGTATAATCACACGTACACAACACGTACACAGCCGATCGTATTTTCAAGGAAATTTCATATTTCATTACAATTTCTCTTCCAACCGCTTATCATCATAAATCGTAATTAATTCTTAATAATTAGTTGTTTGAAATTAATCGAGTTCGAAGCTCGTTACGGGTTTCAGTTACCGTTTGACTCGTTCCTTTGGAAGTAACTACACGTTAGTACGTTAGATATGGAGAATGGTGGATGCATTAGAATGAAGAGTACGGGACAGAATGGCGCTCTTGACATTAGGCGTGGCAAGAAAGTTGCGATTCCGTTCTCGTAAGAGCGCACGGTATCGTGACGCTAATGTGTTGGGTTGTAGTTGCTTCGTGCCGTGGAAATTATCGTAGCGGTCGCATAAACAGTTTGTTTTAGTCGTAATGGCGTTTGTATGCATCGCAGCTATCTTTCAAGACTTTAGTTTCAACGAACGATAGATTAGGATTTCAATTAGAATTTCTCTCTCGTTTCAACAGGAAGCAGGACCGTTAACGTCTCTGACGAATCGAAAAGAAAAATCATACAGACGATTAATTTGTAATATTCTCATCAAGTTTAAGAAATTTTCGAACGATAAAGGAACGCGATTAAACTGAAATGATCCGCAACAGCGTCGAATTACGAAAGGTAATCGAATGAAACTTTGTATATTTTATATTCAGCGAGAACCAATCACAGGAAACATCCACACGAAATCAAATCTGCCATCTGAAAAAAATTGCGTCGAACAATACAGAAAATTACCGAAGAATCCACGTTTTCTACCAATTGCACAATCTACCGTGTTTTGACCTTTCCATACGATCCCTCTCTCCGCTTATTTCTCGACTACAATCGCTCGTGCGCGTTACATAAAATTCAATAATTACTCAATGATTGGAATCGAATTCGAATTCGATATACGTATCTGTATTCGATCGTTTCTATCGATCGCGATATCACGTGTCCGTTCTGCAGGCGTCGAAAACAAGAAAGTTGTGTGCTCTCATGCGCGTCTCATGGTGTCTGTGTGACCTTTCGTGTTTTGCGTAACCGATATTCCAATATGAATACAATCGAACGAGGCGCGTGGATGCTTTCGACCGAGATAAACCGAAGAACAGCGAAAAAACGCGACGAAGAAACCGTTCGAGCATCTGGTCGATCTTTCCTACAACCCTCGATTCAATTTTACGTAACCTACAGAAATTTTTGAAGATTACGATTCATATCGATTTTAGGATATCGCCGAGGATAAATTTCACACTTGTGTACCACTGTTGTGCGTCTAAAAGTAATTTCTTTCCGACGTTTCGCCAGCTTTGTAGTTAGAATTTAAAAACGCAGTGAATCGATACCTCGGACAATATGGCGTACAACAGCGTTAAGCGTGAAAATTCGAGCCGGCAAACCTTCGAGTCTTATACTCGAAGATAAATTTGTTATTAGAATGATTTATTACTTGAATTTGTTATTACAGTGATTTAACGATTATATGGTTATTAAGTCATCATGCAACGTTTATATGCAAATTTCACCACCAGCGATGCAAATATGATTGTAATTTGACAAATAACACTTACAAGGCCGCATATAAACGAGCAATGCAACGTGGCTTTCAATTTGGCAAGTATATATTTTTAAGGCTCGTTAAAGGCGAGCAACGCGAAATCGTTGGAATTTCGTAATTGTAACGCTACGCAATTTCGTAGCTTTATATTTTTAATAGCAGGATTACAAGCTTGTGTGCGTTGAACCATTATGCCCGATACAGACCACGTGTTGTGTCGTGATTTCGCGTGTTATAGCGATATCGCGTGCACTTTGACGAACTAATATCTTTAACAATAACGTTAGTATTTTGAATACAATTTTAATAATAATATCAACGCGTTAAATGCCGTGCTGTTTTATCGCCATTATTAACTCATTATCACTCATTTACACCGATATTCAATTCTACATGTTATAGGAAATTATTAAAATTATTGTTCTGGCAATGCTCATTCCACTGCAAATCGGAATATTTCTGACGTTGAGAAGCGAAAATGAGATTTATAAGGAAAAAACGTTTAGAATTATAGGAATCGGTCGCCTGATTTACACGGCTAATTAAACGACGTTGTCGCGATTAATAAACCGAAGGAAATTAAATCGGTTTCCTGGCACTCGCGATACACGCGTTTGGCTTTTCCCGAACGTTTGAGATAAGCGATTATCATGGCTCGCTATCGTGTTTGGTGCCAAATCGATACTGTAAGATCTGATAAATCTTAAACGTTTAATTGTATTGTCGATACGCCTAATTTCCGAAAAACTGCTTTCTTACAGTTACGACATTTATCTTGCGTAAACTCAAATAAAATCGAAAGTAATTTTTCACATTGAAACTGAATATCTTCATTTCTAATTCGATGAACAAATTCTCTTAAAATTAATTATTCGGAATTCGAACATTAGCAATATATTTAATAATTATGAATTTACTATTCTTAAAAATAAAAAATGTTGAAATTAAACTCTTTGAAATTTATCTTGTTGTCAATACAATATCGAATTTATTATCTGGTAAAAAGAATAATTAATCTTGAAATAAACACCACAGAATTGTAAAATTAGCAATATCATTTATAATGATATTTACGGTTTAGAGTCTTAAAATTAAGCTCGTCTATGTATTAGGTTGTCCGAAAAGTTTCTTTCGTTTCATAAAGTGACAATAGATAAACAACAATTTCTGTTTTATATTATTTTATTGAATTAGGCATAATTCATTTCGTTCTATTTCTATTATTATGTTCGTGCATAATTCAATAAACTAATATGAAACAAAGAACATTGTGCGTTTATTATTTCCTTATAAAACTAAAGAAACTGTTCGGATAACCTAACATAAAGTACGAAGGTTGGACAAAATAATTTAGACAGCTCGTATGTGTCACATATGTATATATACATGTATATACATACATTTTGTCCAATCACTGTTTCCCTCTTTATTGCTAAAATTTTTAACCTTTCAATGTAGAAGATACTTTCTGAATTTATAAAGAAACATGGCACTAAGAAATTGTTTAAATATAATATTAGAATACAGTAGAGATACGTAGGATGAAATACGATTATATTAAATATAATTAAAACGTACCAGAATTGGCGTGGCCGTGTCCAGCGCTGGTGCTATTCGTCGCCGAGTGAACAGCGTTGGTCGCCGCGTTCGCGACATGCTTCAACGCGCTTATCACCATCATATCTTTTATCACACTCGAATCTCCGGCTATCCCATGCAGGATATCCAGGAACACGATATCCAAACAACAATCCTCGACCAACGTAAAACCAACCGAATTACCTTGAAACTTCCAACAATCGGAAAATCAACATCCTCGCCATATTAAAATTTCTCCATTGCGATTTGCACAGACGTGTAATGTTTGAAATATCGTTCGAAAAATCGGTTTTAACGAGACTTTACAAACATCTATATTAAATTATAACTTTACTACTATTATCAAATGTCCTAGTGCTTATAGCATTTACTAGAATATTAAGTACTTTCCTGTGAATATATTTATGCGTTAAATTAACCTTTAGACCTAAGAACGGATTACAGTCACGAATTCGTTGAACTTCGTACTTAAAATCTCGTCGTTGGATCGTTCTCAAGTTTTATGCAACCGATCTGCACAGAAAGGTAGAAGAACGCATGAAAGACGTGGGCCAAGTATAACGTAAAACGAAACAGCTGATCGTCACTGTCGTCTAGGCTCGACTAAATCGTTCCAGCACGTAGAGAACGCGAAAGCCAGCGCTGCCATCACGCATATACACACACACACACACACACACGGGAGCAAAGTGCCGCCCCTCTTCTTCTTTCGGCCTTCTTCACCGCAGTTTCACCTTCACGGAAGTCTTGCAAACCAGGCTGACGCGTGTAGGTGTTGGACAACACCGGTGGATCCACTCTATTTCGCCAGCTGGAGGCGGATGACCTGCGAACGTTACACGCCGCGGGCTTCGCGATAATCGAATTGTTAGGCTCGACGATTCTGCGTTTTCGACCTAGTTCATCTGACCTAGTCCAGACATCCCTGTGATATCCATCCTCTTCCTGGACCAACGAGCGTATACACTTTCAGAGAGATATATAATGAGGTTATAAAGAGATTATAAAGCATTGTGTACTATAAGACAGCAATATGGTAGAATAAAACGTTGGATGTCACGGTTATACAGTGGCTACAAGAAGTATTATTTTGCAACGAACCGTCTTTTTATTTGCTTCTACGTTTAATTTTCATAATATCAAAGCTTTGTTGCATGAAAGCACTGTCGGATGGTACGACATATACTTTAATTAATTAATTTAATTAATTAGCATGAACGCCACGATAAGTAGAATGACGTGCACATTTTTACATCTTCATGCTTCTTTAATTTCGATAGAGATGCATCGTGCTGTCTCATGCACACGTTTAGAGATTTATTTCTGCATTGATATATACTTCCGATAAATCGTTGTGAAATTTGCATATAAACGTTGGATGATGGTTTCACTCGTAACTGGTAAAGTGGGACCTATCAGACTTCAGTCATTCTTATTTTTATATGTGGAAAAAATGTGAAATTTCTGTATGACGAAAACTTCCACCATTTAAATTTCAATAATTTAAATTTCTATATAAAGAATAGCAAATGATCACGTATTTTTAGAGCGTAGGAAATTTTGTTAAATATATTACGAACAAAAGAACAGTCCTTGGATGGGT
The DNA here is from genome assembly GCF_910591885.1 of Bombus terrestris. NCBI lineage: Eukaryota > Metazoa > Arthropoda > Insecta > Hymenoptera > Apidae > Bombus > Bombus terrestris. Next base: position 4,211,943 of record NC_063286.1, read on the forward strand.
ACAGATGCTTATTAACTTTAACATCTGAACAATTTTCTAACCTTATTTTATTTCCTCCACTGACTATACATCGAGCCTTAAGTCGATAAATGGCGGACAATATCGAGGCTGACAGACTTGTTTGAGGAGTTCTCGTGAGAATGATTCATCTTTTTTATGGTTTCTGTGCTAGCGTGTGGTAGCGTTTTTTAAAGATAACAAGGAGTTTATCGTCTGCCAGATATCGAATTACGCTGTGCCAGGTTTTACAAGAAATACGAGTAGCGCTGAATTTGTAAATCCTACGGTTTTGGGCTTATTTCTTATTTATTAATAGATCTAAATTATTGCTGCTGGTTCTACGTTCCTGTTTTTATTTGAAAATTATTTTCTACCACGAATCCGATCGTTTCCGAGTTTCATCAAACGTCAGGCTCAGACTCGTTGACGCAAGCGATCCGCTAAGACCGAGGTTAATAAAATTGCATTTGCGTGGATAAGTATCGGCCGCGTGAATTCTTCGACGCGAGAACCTTAACGGGGTTAATTGGTTTCCACGCGATTACACGAGCGAAGCGTCTGGGAAAAAGATACTCACGAAAACGATATTTCCTTTTTCGAGTGTCTGGAAGCCAGACGAAAATCGTGGTTCACGGGGGAATTTTGCGTTAATTAGCCGTTGCGATACGTATAAGGCAAGCAACCGCGATTCGGTTGATTTTCGTAATCGGCATGGGTCACCGGTTTCGATTTGTGGAACACCAGTCCTTTTTCTCGATCGAACCGTTTGACACTGATTTGTTCAGAGATATTTTTCGCAGCTTGACATACTATTTAATTTTATCTGATTTTCGTTAATAACTTTGCTGTATTAACGCGTGTACTTGTCATGTAAAATATAAAGTTACCATTTACTATAAAATCTCAAAATTTTAGTAAAAAGTAATATGAATGATATTTAGTGGTACATTTTTTGTATACTTTCAGTAAAATTGTGTATTTTATAAAAAAGAAAGTTTAGAAAGAAAAAGTTTCATTACTGTTTTTTTATAAATTGAGTATAAATAAAATATTATTTTCCCCAATGCATAATTCCCCAAATTATTTTGTGTACTTTACTTTATTATTTTTTGGCAATTTTTGAGCTTTTAATAACAATACCTTTCTTTCGTTGTATCGTTAATTTTTTATCGAATAAAAATGTAATCTTTCCTCGTTCCGTTTCACTTTTATCGTAAAATTTATAATAAGAGCATTTACGCTGTAGTCGACGTGTATATTCGTCATTGCTTGATTTATGTATTTATGTTAACTAGACATTTATGTTATCATGGATTTCTTCTTTATCGAATTATCTGATTTTATAAAAAGTAATATAATTTCACAATCTTAGGAAAAGTCATGAAAAAGATGAATCGTCGGATAGACAGTATATCCTTTATCCTGCATCTCCTATTTTCCAATTTTCTCCATTTTCTTCTCAAACTTCATTTCCAGTAAAATCTGTCTGTTCTCTACCTAACCCTGCGATCTAAACAAATACTCTTACGTATACACAAATATAACCAGTGAATAAAGCACTAATAAAAAGCTGAATATATCACTCGATAACACGCTAATAACTAAAACTACCTTTACCTTTCAGTAAATTCAGTAAAAAGAAGAGAAAATAGAGTGCGTCGTCTTATCGATCGGATTTTGAAAACTAAACGAAAAAGTTTGACACAAGAGCCATCAACCATCGTTGCAGCGGAGAGTGTGTCGTCCCCTGGAGATACGCGATAATCCGTCGAGCGATCGGTGGTCTGTTTACTTCGGTAACGTTACTCGATACTCTGGTGGTAACCCAAGAGCAAACCGAGTGGCGACGGGCTGCGTGCCCGCACGATCTTTCATTCGAATTAATACGGCACCAGACGCTGGGCATCGTGCGCGGTTGGTAAACGGAGGCAAGAGTCGGGTTTCATTTGCACAGGTAAAGCTCCCGTGAGCCAGGCAGGTGAACAAATCGAGGAACAAGAAAAATATTACGCGATCATCTACCTTACCGCTTGTTGCACTGCCATATCTTTCTTTCTCGCTACGCCGCTGACATGATTTTACTTTTCAACGTTACACCGCGCTACGGAGCGGTACAAAAGTAGTGCGCGATCCAACGTTTCCATATATCTTCTATATTTGAAGAGAAAAATTGTCGGGAAAAAATTCCGCAAGCATTCCATGGTAATGGCAGTGTGGGAACCAAGTGTCGGATTTAATTGTTTATCAAGGAACAGTCCTGTTTCGTAATCGCTGAAACGCGCTAGTAAACGGAAAATGCACAACGCTTAATGTTACGTCGTACATTGTACAAGGCTTGAAATTAAAGTGACATTTATGCGGAAGTGATGTAATATATGTAATATAGCAAAAAATGTAATAAATGGATAGACATAATACGTATTAGCACGCAGTGATTGATTTTGATGATAGTGATCGACTATGCTGTTCCAGAGTCAAGATTAGTTACGATGAGATCGCACATCAGAGAATTTGCATTTCAAATTCCTTTTTATCGTCTTGTAGATAATTAGAAAATAAAATATTAAATAGTACGAGCGAAATACAAACGTCCATATGAAAAACCAATTTACTGTCGTTCAAAATTCAGATCATATTTTACGTTAATTTCCAACTGCCACAACTCATAATTTCTCCAATTATTTATCTTCGGTTACATCGAGCCTCGCAATTGAAATTATAATTATAACTCGTAAAGCGGTCCGTAATTAATATTCAGACTGAAATTTTTCATTGAAGTATCTCAATTACGAAGAATTCAATATATTTCTATTTCGCTATTCGAGAATCATTCCTCTATTGTAGCGGCACTCAACAAAACTTTCCAAAAGTTTCGTCGGTACAAAGCATATCACCGAAGCGTAAATGCTGACAGGCCTAATGAGTCATCGATATCCCTACGGTCCTTCCGTCGAATATTTGGGAGAAAGCGTACATAGCAACGGTCGCGAACGCCTAAAAAACGCGTGCGTAGTGGGGATGTTGAGGGGCGACAAAAAGAAACGAATCGGATCAAGAAAACAGTTGGGTTGTAACAGAGAAGTGAGAATAGTCAGTTGGAATTGAGAGTTGTACATATAAAGAGTGGAAAGCGAGAATTGTTAATAAATATACTGTTAAACATCGCCGAGTATTTCTTTGGCACCCTACACGTCCTACACCAAAATCACCTCACCATGTTCAGTATTGCATATTATTAATAAAAGTTATATGAAAAGTATATTGAACGTTGTTCTCCCACGCGAGCTTTCAATTTTTCATCGCGTCACTTTTTCATTCACCTATCGAACTCAGGCTACGTGCGAAATAAATAATATGCAACTGGAATCCTGTTCCAATGTATCTCCCCATGCATATTCTAATACTTCCAGTTACAGACAGATGCGGAAGATTCCCGGTGTTTTCTCACGGGGCACCGTAAATTTTTACGATTACATTCTATTCCAGGCATGCTTCACGCCCAGCGATAACAATATAGAGGTACGTGAGTCAACGGAAGATGCGAATCGGTAGAGACTCGTATTGCTGTGCCTTGCAGTGTCAACGTTGTTTTGGTTTGCTAAGTCTAAAGGTAAACAAACTCCGGACAAAACATTATCGCTGTTATTTCTAATCGTGAACTAGAGTTACATGGAGTTACAGAACTTTTTGTAATACCACCGGTCGATACAAATACACGATCGTGCTCTCTAGTACAGTCATTATAGCGAGACACACAGTCGAATAGCGAGCGTAGAGTTGAACAGTAGCATTGAGCGAGCGACGATTACGACCGGCAGACACTATCCCTGTACTTGTATTTAAAGTGATTTTAATATACACTAACTATTATAATTTTATCACTCGTCTGTTTAATAAACCAACACGTATTATTGAGATATGTGTAATTTTGTGTGCTACACGATATTAACCGCGTAGTAGTGACACACATATATGAGTATGAGTGTGTGTAGGGGTACGTGCGCGAGCATGCAACTGTTGCGTACGTATGGCGATGAAAAAGATGGCGAGAGAAAAAGAGTGCTGAGACGCGTGCAATGTGTATCTACGAACATCTTGTAAATCACATATTAAATAAATCTGAAACTATCTTAATATCATTTCTACATGTAATGTAAATGTTCCTATACATTTATTTCGGCAACTAAGATCCACAGTTCTCAACACGTATAACAATTCACCTCAACAATAATGTTCTCTTCTTTATCGTTTCTCTTCGCTTATCGCGAATTTCTCGTGGATTGGCCGGCTTTTGTCAAACCGCGACGCAAGATTTGCGGTTATAGTAATAAACGGGCCGTATTTAATGAAACTGAGAAGATCGGAGGACGAAGAGTATATTGGAACAGTAGCAAAGCACTATCCTCCTCTTTCCTCGGTTCTCCTTCCTCTCGAAATCGAATCCCATCAGCGTCACCGTGCAAGTGGCTTCACTTCAAAATTCAATGATCTTCTCGAGCTTTCCGAGCACGACCCACCGCGGACAGAATCACCGTCCAGATATATCAACCCCGGGTCGCTCCTTTCTCCGTTCCTCCATTCTATTATCGGTAGAGAATGTGCGCGTTGTTCGAGAGGAATGATAACTCGCGCCGGAACAACCGACGAGAATTCTTTCTCAAGAGTCCTTGCTCTTCTCCGGCAGTTTGATTTCGAAATTAGAATTTTTTCCATCTTCTTCGGGATTATATTTGAAATTTATAAATTTGAATTTTAAAATAGAATTTGCTCGATTGTATCTTTCGCTTTTAATCGATTCTTCAAGTACCAGCAGTATTTTTATAAATACCTTCCAAACGGAAGAAAATAGCAAAATTAAATACGAGAGCGTTAGTAGTAGAATAATAAAATATATATCGGTTGAGTAAAAATAGTTAATGAATAAAAATATCAGACAAATGGATATTATAATTTTCGAATGAAATTTGATGAGCGATTTCCCTGTCTCGAACTTGGTTCAAATCTGGTTAATCTCTTCGATTGAATATTCATAACAAAATTGATGAATATTAATCGATGTGATGAAATATAGGAACAGTAATATTTCCGGAAGCGTGTAAATTGGTATAAAACTAAGGTAGCAAAGAAGTATACAAAATTATCAAAAAGATGCAAAGCTACGTTTCATAGAAAAATGTATGGGGAAACTACGTTCCATAGGACAAATGCATTAAACTACATGTTAGTCGCAGAAATAGCAGAAAAGATATTATTAAAAAATATTAATAATTATTGTTGCATATTATGTTCTTTAACTCATGATTATTGTAAAATATGTAATATACATTAGAATATTTTTCTACTGTATAAAGCACATGTTATACATTTTTAATTATTAAAAAATTACTAATTACTCGATGGTATTTTCAATGAAACCTATAGTGAGTCTACGAATCACGTTTCTAACCTAATTCCTACAGACATACTAACACGTATTACATTGTCATTATTACTATATAACTATAAAATGTCTCATTGTAAGATGCCCTGTGTCTTTGTCTCTCACAACGTCACCATGGTTAAATACGTGCAGCAATATCATCAATCAGTGTCACAAAATACGTACTGGTACGTGCCCTCGTATTTCGTTTCTTTCCTACAAATCATATCACATGCTGGTTTCTTCGCCTGTTCTTTTCTCGGCATCTTTAAAATTCCACAATTCCAAGAAACATATTACTACAAAAAAAACGCTACAATATTATTTATATATTTACAATATCAATATATTACAATAGTATATATATATTTCTATCAAACTACAGGAACCATTATACATTTCATAACTATAAAACCACTCAGTAGCATTCAATTTTAGTATTTTGTATTGCACATCTTTGTACGTTAAACAATTTGTTCTTTCTTCTTTCCCAAAAGGAACAGATTGTATTGCTTCGAAAAAAGAAAAAGAATGAAAATTTATTTCATTCTTCCTTCACAACTATATTTAGTTGGCAACTAAGTAACCTAACCCCAACCTAACTCTGACTAACTTAGTTGCCAACCTAATACAGCATAACAGAATATTTTATTACACAAAAACGAAAAATGCAATTGGATGTAATCAGATTTTGTTGCATAGTATCTCGTACTTAAGAACTAGTTTTAGTATAATTTTATAGTTACGCGCAGATTTTGATACATTTACAGGAAATCTGAAAGTGGAAAATTGCACAGGATGCACGGGATATGAGACAATATATCAAATATTCAAAGTATAGTGCCTTCTATAATACTCGACAGCTAAAACAATTTTTCTACCGAGATTCTATTTTTCTAATTATAGTCACAATAAATATGAATATGCATAAAAATTCGTATCATCCGTATCGTCTTAATGACTATCGTGTGAGAAAATAACTTGTAATAAAAATCGTGGACGTTTTATCAATCGTGTATCTGCACTATATTTCATTATCCCTATTCTTCTCGAACCGTGACAGTCTATTACGTTTCATTACTCGTGGTGGAATCGAGGCGATTCGTTACGGCAGAGGCGACATCTCGATTCTCGACTGCGATCGGCCATGAAAAATTAGCAACCGGACAGTAGGAGCGTAATTTTCCGGCCGTCTGATTTTCCAAGCCGAGAATTCACCGGTAGCGTAATGCGATACGAAGTTGAGGCGTTGCAGGCGCAAATGAAATTACGAGTTGCCGGCCCCCAGGTATCGAACTTCCGGCTGTAAAGGGGCCGAGAAAACTTACCCCGGCCGATTAGTTCGGCGAAGTTAGCTCGTTGCATATTATGTGTGATAAAAACTTGCTTTAACGAACTTCGAATATACGACGCTCGGTTATTACGTATTTCTGGCTGTTTTGATGATAGCTGCAAACTGGTCGAATATAATTCCTTTGTTCCTTCGTGATTAGTTTATGAAACTATTAATTTAATACTCAGCTGGTACATTGATGAATTCCTTTTAGTAGTTTGCGTTTTGTTTCGAAGTTAAAAAACGTGGAAAGTTAAAATTGTATACGAAGAAAATATGAAAAAATTTGGATTTCAATTTCATTCGGATTCGAATTTGTTACGAAGATTCATATTTAAATTCAGAAGATCTGAATTTGCAAGTGAAAACTGGAATTTGTATCTAAAAATGACAAATCTCAATTTCGAGACTTGGGTTTGTAGATCAATTTATTATATGAATTTACATTTAAATTTGAGAACTCGAACTTGAGTCTGAACATTTGAATTTGTATTTAGAAATTTAAACTTATATTTGGAAACATGAATTTCAGCCAGAATTTGAATTTAGTGTCTGATAACCTCGTGTTCATCAAGCATTCTGCCATATGTGTACATTTTGCAGGACTTGATTAATCCGGCAGTGTGTTACAGAAGTCTCGTGTAATTCTCGTCACAAATTCCTCCAGACGATTTGGCCTTTCAACTTGCCCCTAACAAGAAGCCAAACGATATTTTATGACCAGACACTTTTCCTCTATCTTCATATTTACCTATAAAATATGATTTTAAACTTCTTCCTACGTTTATCCACTTACCTATCCTATCTATCTTTCTCACCTAACCTCATTAACCTATTTTTTAAACAAACTTCTCTTCCTCTTCAAATCAAACATCAACATCAACAGTATACCATCCCATTTGAAAAATTAGAATACGAAAACAAATTTCATGCGAGAACTAGTAACGCGTCGTGCATCCGGCAGCTCAAGTTTCCCATTTCCAAGAGAAACATTCGAAAAATGTATCGATAAGCAGAAAACAAAGGATAAGAGGTTCAGTGAAAAGAAAGCAAAAGGAGCAACGGCTGGCGTTTTTGAGGAACCTACTTTTCCCGTGCCAAGACAAAGATTCACGGCTGTAGTGGGAGAAGAGGAGAGGCAATTTCTTCTAAAAGGCTGTTATCCGGCGGCTTCGATTCCTTTCGAGGCTAGACACGGCCCGGATACAAGTTTCAACGGCGCAAAATGGCTGGCGACGGTCTCGCGAGCAGAACACGGGTCTTAGCTCGCGAACTCAGCACTTTGCCACAAGAACCTATCTCCACCAACCGCTCTCACCAACGTCCAATTAAATGTACGAAGATTACCGCAGCCGCTAACTTTGAGTGCTCCACGAATCGTTTCTTTTCCTTTTGATCCAGAGTTCGGTTCTGCTTTCAGCGAACAAATATATTGGGTTGTCAATTAAGTGATTGCGGGTTTTGTCATTACCACCTAATGACAAAATGCGCAATCACTTAGTTGCCCAATAGAATTTTTTATGGAAGACAGATCTTTGCGTTTTAGGTTATGTGATAACAAAGAGTTTTCATTGGAGTCAAATTTTGTTAAACTTCGAAAGAGATACGTCGCACTTCTTCAAAGTTTTCGTTGACTTGTGTATAGCTATGTACTTAATAATATATATATTGTATATTAAAAGTATCGTGGGAGTAAAAGTATTAACACACTGTTGTATTTATTATAGCATTTACATACTAATTGATTAGATCATAAGAGATTGTATTTACCTTGAGGTTTGCTATTATTTATGTCACCTTCTTGCGACAAATGAGAATTGGTCGTTTGTCCTTTTCTTTCCTTCTTCTTTTTTTCTTTTGGGGAGGGAGGGGGGGGGCGAATGTTAATGATATAACCAGTCAATGAAAACCAATTTTCATTTGTCGCAAGAAAGTGGCATAAATAATAGCAAACCTCGAGGTAAATTCAATCTCTTACGATCTAATCAATTAGTATGCAAAATGCTACAATAAATATATGACAGCACTCGGCAACAATGTATATCGCCGAAGCAAAGTGCCTAATGAGCCATCAATATCCCAATGGTCCTACCGCCGAATATTCGAGAAGAAGGTGTGCATGGCAACGGTGGCGGACGCCTAACAAACGCGTGGATAGTGGGGATGGATATTGAGGGACGACAAAAAGAAAAGAATTGAATCCGATTGACAGTTTTAGTTCGAACGGGGAAGCAATAAGGTCGAAGTGTAACCGCGCAGTGAGATTGACTAGTGAAACCGACAGCGATACACGAAGATCAAAAGAAGCGATCAAAGATCAAAAGAAGCGATCAAAGATCAAAAGACAGCGATACACGAAGATCAGACAGCGATCAAAAGAAGACATTTGTTAATAAATATATTGTTGGCCTAAATACTGAGTAATTATTTAATCCACTACACCCAATATCACCTCAAATACAACAGTGTGTTAATACTTTTGCTGTCATTATAAGAAACGGAAAAGTTGAAAAAAGTAAAGCTAGCCAATTCGTTTCAGAGAATCTGTTTGCATTCATTTCAACTAATGAACCACTATGTTTTCGTCTATTTCAGCAAAACTAGAGGAGAAAAAACGAGTTGTGGAAATAGGTACAGGTGAAACAATCAATTCGTCGCTAGAGTAATCAACGAATGACCAGCGGGTTGGCATTCAATTTAATTGAAACTAGAAGTTAGGGGAGCAAAAATTTCTATGCTACGACCACGGAATAATACATCGTCAACGTTCAATTAAATTCGCTGGCTGTTTCTTCACAATTCGTGGCTCGCCTTTATAATTCACTTGGCAAATTCTCCATGCCGTGGGATATGAATCGCAGCAAATAGTTCGTACAATTTTCGGTGCATAGTTCCCTGGAGGCGATGAGTAAATTTCCCCGCGTTCCCAAACGTTTCACGTTTCGTGTATCGTATATATATCCTTCCGTTGCGTGATGTACATATCGCGAATATTTGCTCCAAACGTCGTAGAAATTGACGCATGTCGAACAGTTCGACGTTGCCGTGAAGGAAAGGTAGGCAACTGTAAGAAGGTACAAATTTTATTTCTTATCTATCTCTCATACGATGGAAAGCTACATTCTGCAAAAAGGTTCGTAAATGAATAAAAATATGCGTGAATATGTCGAAAAGTAGATAATAAATATATATAACTGGATATTACGAGAAACTTATTTTTACTTTTAATTTAAATCGTCATCTTCTAGAATTTTATTTATTGCAATGAAATTTGAATTAGTGCTCGATTAAGTGAACTCAAGGAAATCTCTTGAACGATGGAATGCAATGAAACGAAATCTTGAATTATTATTAGCATAATTTCTATTATATTGGCTTGGTAACTAAGTGATCGCAGATTTTGTCATTAGGTGGTAATAGCAAAATCTGCAATCATTTAGTTGCCAACACAGTAGCTTGTTGAAAAATTATCAAATTCTAAGAGAGGTCTATGACTCGTAACTTATTTTAATCCGTCATGATGGTTGTTGCGTGAATACCTCACCGTAGTTTATCAAACACCGGCTTACGAAGCAATATATAACATGATTGATAACTCGAAGGTCAACTACGATGAACTTGTAACTTGTGAATTTATTAATTTTAATTAATTTTATTATGAATTATTATTTTATTATGAATTTATTAATTTTATTAATTGACTAAACACACGATGAAAAAATTCCTGACGAATCTATTCATCTGAACGTAAATTCCTACTGCACGAGTGAAAAATCATACCTAACTATTAGCTTGTCACAAAAATCTCTTTCGTTATCCGTGCGCAGGTGCTTTATCTGGCTATGTTGATACAAACATGAAACCTAATCTATCAAATGTTGTGGTCTTTATCTTCGATCGTCCTCTAGCTGCCGTAGGACACGTTTCGTTTGCATCAAAACAAAAAATGTTGTGCATCTATTATTTTTTTCTAAAACGGAAGAGAAACTTTCAGGACAACCTAATAGAAAGAATCAGCGAACAATTGTTACGTGAACTGTTCGTTCCGCGAGAAGTTGAGATTACGTAAAGGTATGAGGATGTGTGATGAAAGACGAGTGGAGAAAAGAAAGAGTAAAATTTGTTCATTTATGAGGCTTTATTCTGGAGAAAATCGAGGTTGGAAATTTATCGAGTACACGTGCACTGTGCACTCACCTAACTGGTGGCTGAACGTGTTCGTCGAGCTCGTAGATGGAGCGTCAACGACTCCAATTTCAGACATTATTTTAGGAAAAACGAGGCATACGATGAAAAAATATTATTCTACATTTTTTACTTATCTCGCCTTATTACCACAGTATCGGCCTTTATTCGACTATAAGCTAGTCAAGTGCACGTATACTCGACATATTTTTAAACCTAATTCTCTCGAAAAACGAAATTTCAAACGAAAATACCTTAGTTTACATTTTCCACTTATTTTCGTTTCTAAAACAATGTTCTGTTTAACTATCGTCCGTGAGACGACAACCTTTCGTCTGAAATTGTAAACAAAATGTCACCGCCGCGCTCAATGGCTTCTTATTTACGTTCGAGAAATACGTACTGCGTTCATTGTTTGACAAGCTATCGTATTTTACAGGTTATGTGATAATAAAATATAGTAAATGATATGAAAGTAGAGTCAAAGACAAGTAATAAATAAGTATTGGGTTGACAACTAAGTGATTGCGGATTTTATCATTGTCACCTAGTGACAAAATCCGCAATCACTTAGTTGCCAACCCAATAATTTTATATTATGTTTGCTGTTTTCTTTTTGTTACTTATTGTTTTATTATTTATTATCAAATGACTGGCGCATTCATAGCTCGTTTGTGTAACATATTGCAATATGTCAATTTTTACTTTATCCATCAAAACGATGTAAGATGACTAAACACTTCTGAAAATACTGCGATAAAGCTGTTTGTAGCGAGCGACTGTTGCAGTTTGTAGCGACAGAATTGACAGGATGTGAGATCATTTGAATACCTCGAAAATATCTTATAAGGATTTTACACGTACAAAGTTTCGATAAGAAAGATAACAGATAAGCAAAATATATGAAACACGTTAAATTGAATTGTTCTGAAAACAAGGTTATAAAAGAATAACCTTTATTCGACGTTTTACAGTTACATATAAACATAGAGCAACTTTTTCTCTACAAACACCAATTTTTCCACTTGCGTTGTATATTTTTTTATATTACTTTTATTCGAAATTCTTTCCTACAAGTTTCGTAATTTAGTCGTCCCTAGATGCAAAAATTCGTAAAAGGTTCTGATTGTCAGGTGCATATAACAATATGATTTTAAGAGGAAAAAGAAAATTTATAGCGTAGGTTTGCCTGCAATTGGTAAAGTGCTTTACTTGAGATATCTCGAGAGAGAGGATTCCCAGAAATTGGCCGGCTCGACTAAATATTGAAATAGGTTTCGTAAGCGGTTCTCTTCTGTTCGTTTAAAGGAAACGCGGTGTTGCGACACCTACAACTTTCTAGCTGATCCCAGGCGAACTAGTCCTTGCATGTAATACAAATAGTTTACATTGACTGTAAGCGTTACAGTAAATCGATATCAGGATAAGTTTTTCAGACACCTACACACAGGAAAGGGACAAAAGATGAAAATCGATTTTCAACGATAGATTCAGTCTATAAGAACCAACTATCTTTTCAACACAGGATACTATTCTTATATTGTGTTGGCAAATGATTGCAAATTTTGTCATTACCACCTAATGTTACTTAATTGCCAATATAATCGCTGTATCTGTAAAATTTGTGACAAGTGAGCTATTTAAAACTGTTTCTTAACACGATGAAACCCCTATTTTTCCGCCAACTCGATAAATTGTCAGGAATAAAGCTATTGAAATATGTGTAATTTTGTGTGCACTAGATTAGCCGCGTAGTAGTGACATACATATATGAATATGATGAGTGTGTGGAGTATGTGCGTGCGCAGCGCATGGTAAAACAGAAGAATGCAACTGTTGCATACGCAAGGCGATGAAAAAGATGGCGGGACAAAGAGAGTGCTGAGACGCGTGCAATGTGTATTTACGAATATTTTGTAAATAACATATTAAATAAATCTGAAACTATTTTGATATCAATTCTAAGTGTAATGTAAGTGTTGCTATACATTTATTTCGGCGATTAAGATTCACAATTCTCAATAACATCTTCCAATTTTACAGTACAATGAAACCAGTGCGCGCATATTCGGACGATTTGACGTTTCGACGTACTTGATAACAACGTATTACAACAATATATTCAGATACAGTGGCTGCAGAAATTATGGCCGCATAACCTTATTTTATCACGTCCCTTTATCACAAACTCTACATTTCACTTTTATAGTGGCAAATTAGTGCAGTCGTATGAAAGTATTGCACCGAATCGTGCAAGATATATTTCGCTCTAATTAATTAGCATGTAAGTATTATAATAAATGCAGATGGTATATAAATATCTTTTTACTTTGATGGTATTGATTTCTACGAAAGTATAGCACAGACGTTCCAGTTATTACGTAGGAGACATAAGAAATCACGAAATTGACAGATCACCGGTGATCTTTTTGCGTCGCAGTTGCGTTTCACAAATAAGGTAAGGAATTGAACTTTAGATATAATAGTAAAATTCATTGTACGAATCCAATAGAGTGATGGTTCAGAGTGTTAGAACAGAGAATGTCGAGAGCTGATTTTAGGAAGATTTATATACTATGGGTTTGGTTCCCATGGAGGGGGTGTCGCTGAGGCTCAGCTCAGAGATGGCCATGCTGTTACTGTTTTCTCACATTGGAACACTCTCTACGTTGTTGTTTCGATGGATAGATTCGTCGGCGGCATCGATCCGATCGTAACGTGGTTCCAGGATTTTGGAAATGGTCCAAACTTCCGAGTGGAGCCTGTAGAATTTTAATTACGCCGGTGGCCAGGACCAGACAACAAAAGGCAGCCGCGTATTTGGTACACAAGGTTTGCCCTTTTTCTCGCCATTCTACTTGCGTCTCTCCCCCCCTTCAGCTATTCTACTCGGCCGCCAAATAGGTCAGCCTTTTTGCTATTCTGTTTTCTTCCCCATCCACGTTGTCGCGGCTTCGAGAATTAGCCGAATTTCCTATTCGCTCGGACGATTCGTTCGTGAATCAGCTACTTACACGAAAATCTTTCAAACTTTCATTTGCTTCTTGTGTTTGCAAATTTAATCTTATGCCGTTTCTTTCTACGATTACGTCTCGGCGACTAGGACAGATTTTATTCGTGAAACGTTAAATGGAAGAATGAAATATCAAACGAAGGTACTTTACTTGTAAAGTATTGGGTTGACAAATAGGTGATTGTGGATTTTGTCAATATCACCTAATGACAAAATCTGCAATCACTTAGTTGCCAGCCCAATAATAAATGAAATGGTACAAACTATATGTATATTGTATTTTTATCTTTCATTCCAGCAAGCCCGATCAATTTATTCAAACAAGATTTCATTGAAGCTGTAACGTTTCCTAATAGAGTCAAACTTCTGATGGGTGAATCTAATTATCTGAACCTATACTTCTATTATGAATTGTATTATGAATTGTAAGTAGTGGAGAGTAGTATTATGAATTGTAAGTAGTGGAGAAGATAGAGCAGTATTCCTATTGTATCAATTCTAATTACATGAATTCTTTGATAAGTTCGCACACAGTGAGAGCCAACAAGTGAGTATACACCTCACAAACATTTTCATAATACTTATATCTTTTACTATTAATTTATATTCTTACTTTGGGTCTTTTCAATTAATTTATTATTTATGTAGCATATATATGCAGAGTAGAAGCTCCATTATCTGAACGTTCCACTATTTGGACACTTGTCACGTGTAAAGAACTTAATCCTCTGCAAGAATGTTTGTTAACAGTCAACGAAGATAAAGCTTCAGGAACAATTAAGAGGATTAGCTGTTATACTGCTGTTATATGTGTTAAATGTGATACTAGAAAGATTGAGGACACCATTTTTATTATATTACTACAGATTCAGAAGAAACTCCTTTTCCATAGAATACCAGAATCCTATGATCCTGATAACGTCGACGCTATAGAACGCTTTTAATGTGATGAATCTTCTTCAGTGGACGTCTTCTTCAGATGATGTTAATGTTAAGTATGCTTTCAATAATGAATTGAAACGTGAATATAAATAATAGCAATGATGATATGTCTGAGTATTTTAAGGTATTTAATAGCTTAAAAAAAATAAAGATGGTAGGAGGCACAAAAGAAATGTAATTTTATGGGATTAAATCTACTAAAAAGTGATTTAGTGGCTAAGGAAATTCAGAATCCATAAATCAACTCATATTTAATTTCATTATTTGTATTGCTATTATTAATATTTATGTTCCCCTTTGAATTACAAGAAGATGAACACCAGAAAAGTGACTGTTCCATTATCCAAACATTTCCTTTGATTTCATAATTTGTATTGATGTTGTTGTTTTTGTATGCATTCGAGGTGTTGTGTACTCATTTTTTACTCTCACAGTAAATAGAGTTCTACTGTACATATTTTTTCTTTCAAACAAGTTTTCATGCTTCTGTTGTTCTATTTCCAAACATTCTTCATTCGCTCGATAAAATTATTATTCCATTATTCTCATATTCCTTTGTTTTCTTCGCCTGTTTTGTATTTTTATAACATTGCTCGTGCGTTAACAGGTCGTTTGGCGGAAAAACGCGACGAAGGGAATTGGCGTAGCTGCTGATTGCACAGTTTCTCGGTTACATTGGCGTAACCGGTTCTCCACGACTTCTCGTCGAGTGTCTTTGTGTCGTCGAGGAATCCGTGCCGTTCAAGCGATTTTTATTAAACGACGCGGCTCACAGGGTACATTGTTTGTCGCGAGCAACGCCACTTCATCGCCTCTTGTGGGAACAGCCAACCACGAGCCACCGTAGAATCTCGCAATTGCTGACTGGTGAGTTGCTTGCAAGACAAATTTCTCCAGTTTGTGTTGATGTTTAATCGAATGCACATTTTTTAGATCAGTATTTAGCAGTACATATAACAACAGTACTTTGCAAAGAACATTAAAGTGATCCAGGAAATTAGCATTTCTTCTGATAAACTGCACCTCGTTCGATGCATATAAAATGTACTGTACCTATCTGCCAGAAAATAAAACAAGATGCAACAAATTTCTACTGCAAGTAGCTAGAGAATGGATAACTGTGGATTCCAAACAATGCAGCATTGCACCTGGCACTTCTGGAATTTCTAAAACACCTGCTTATTATAATGATGCATCCTTCAGGTTTGACAGACGACTAAGAGACCACATGTTAGAAACAATAGTTACTGGCAGAAAAACAAATCTGACTAGAGCGTGTATAGTATGCTGTTCAAAAGGAAAACTCAGGAAGTAAGTATATTTGCAAAAGTTATTGTGTACCATTACACTATTTATCATAGGAAAAAGAAATATTAAAAGTTGAATAACAAATAGAATTTATTAAAGTTTATTTATATTGTTTTAGTTGCACATCCAATTATGAAATAATATCCAGTGACATGAGATAAATTCTCAGGAAAATTACCGGTCCACAATGTTGCTGTTACAACAACAATGGTGCTTTTTTAATGTTTTTAACTCTGCAGGCATTTTGAATAGATTACACGCGTTTAATGATATCATATAATGTTTCAAAATATTATTATATAACGTGGAAATGGCGATGAAAAGAAATTGCTTGAAGCTGTACAGGTAAATTCTATCGATTGCAAACTAAATTGCAGTCTGATATTATTAATACTGACGATGTATTTATCGATATATAATATATATATATAATATTAATTATATGCAATATCGATGGAATACTTGTGAAAGTTTATTTACGCCATGTCATATTAGGAAGGCAATTTCCAAACGGAATTTATTTCCATATGGTTTATAGGAATTATTATGAAAATTCTTTTTCATATTTCCTGCTTTTTAATTCGCCTTCTATATTTCAATTAATATTGCCTGGATATTGTAAAACATACGTACAAGATGTGCAAATACGAATACGAATTTTGTATTATGTTTGTCTGTGAACTCTTTCCACTCCTTTATATTATAAATTACATGTTATATGTTCTAATCATATGTTGTAGTTTGAACAACGCATATATGTTGAGTGTAACTATATCTATTGATCATGAATATATTCATTCAAATATAAACGCACAAACATTAGAATTCCATAGAAATTGTTGAGTAATTAGAGTAATATATGCATATCCGTAATAACATTTTGCTAAAAGTATTGGGTTGGCAATTAAGTGATTGCGAATTTTGTCAATACCACCTAATGACAAAATCTGCAATCACTTAGTTGCCCAATAATAATCCATATGAATGGAATAAATTCCATTTGAAAATTGCCTTTTTAGTATGAAATAGAGTAAATAAACTTTCACAAGTATTCCATCGATATTACATATAATTAATATTATACATATATTTTATATATCAATAAATACCCAATAATATTCTAAAGTACATTTGGGACGTGAAGGATTAAATGGAGCTTACGCAGCTTGCAAATGACTTTAACAGAAATATCCAAAAGCTTTATTACAACTTCCAAATCAAATACTGGGGAAAAACCCTAACCTCGTTTCATCCTCTTTTAAACGTCAAATTAAACCGAAAACGAGACGTTTTCTTTACCCTGCAATCTGTTTCTCACCATCAAACCTCATAGTTGCCCCTCAAACACATTTTAAAATCGCTCGTTCAGCATCCTTATCTTCCTTCTCAATCTCTTCCTCCTTTTATTTGTCTGCAGGGGGAAAGAAAGAGAGGGAGAGAGAGAGAGAGAGAACGATTGCTTAATTTTACCCAATTTTCTCCAATTTTTCCGAAGGTAACTCTGGAATCAGCCGAAGCAGAAAAGCGTGACGCGCATCAACCCAAGCCAGCTTTTATATTTCCTCGACGTTAGATTGCATTCCTCGACGTACGTATGTAGGTCGTCGCGTTTCTTCCTGGCGTTCCAGTTTCAGAAATTTGCGTTTAAGTCCCGTGGAATCGAATTTCGACAGCCGCTCCCCACCGTGATTCGTCGTTCATTTGTTTATATTTATTCAATCGTTTGCATTTTGCAATGTTGTTGTGTCTGGCAATGATGGAAGGTTTCACGATATTTATTTTGTTCATTGCGTACTGATTCAACTGACTGAATCTTTCTTTTGTTTCCTTTCGATGGTTTAATCTTCCAAACATCACATGATTAGTATAAGCGACGTTGTTTATCTTCTTGACTTCTGTGTAACTTGATCATCTTCGCTATGTTTTGTTATTCCACGAGTTTATCTTTCGATGTTGAACGATGTCGAATAAGCGATGCTGGATTAAACGAAGCTTCTGTTTGGTTTCATTTGATTTTTCCATTATTCTCGATTATTACTATTGTTGATAATTTTCTCACTGGTTTCTTATTCCATGGTTCTATATACTTATAATTTTACAGTTTACGGTATTAAAAATTGGAAACACGCATTGAAGTTTGGGAGGATTTTTATATGTTTAATATAATTCCAATACAATATCAATATAGTAGGTGCATGATATTTATAGCAAAAATAAATCTCGTGATCCTAAATGGTTTTCTAATCAGGTTCAATTGAACTATTGGGTTGGCAACTAAGTGTCACTTATCACGCAATCACTTATTTGCCTAACCTCAACTTAACCTCAGTACGTAGAACGTAGCAGAAAAGAAGAAACTTGTGCATGTTTAAAATCTCTCAATTATATGATATTTGCCACATGACTTCAAACCCTAACTCACTTTCAAATTTCATTACCAGCTAGTGACAATCTCCGCAATCACATAGTTGCCAACCTAATATTTTTATGTACTTCTGCTTTTAGTAAACTAATATAAGAATAAAACTCTTTTTCACTAAAAAATACACCAATCATTCAATGCAACTGAACCTGCATACTGAATCGATCATTTATGGCAATCCGCAAAATTCTCAAGTAATTCTATAAATTTTGTCCATCTGGTATCGTCGTTAAAAGCAAACGATACCAAATTTCTGATTGCTATCTGATGAAGGAAAGCCGTGCGCTTGAAGTCACTTCGATGTTAGGGAAATATCAGATGAAAGAGGCGCGAACCGTAATATGGTGAAAGTTGGCATAACTGATGGAAGGAAGCGGACGAGAGCGGAAGTTAGTGGAAAAATCAATGAATGGAAGGATTTAATCGCGCGATCTAGTTTCGTAGGCGAAGTGAAGTTGTTCGTGTTTTGATGTCAGGTACAGCTGACGCTGACAATTTATCGAGTCGGTAAACTTTCCAGCTTCGTTCGCGCGAAATACGATGAAAAAGTTGATCCCTGTGAAGGAACCGCTTGGAACATCGCGATTTCAATAGCTTTCCTACAACTTTCCACGCAAATGTACATTCTCTACTTATTTCTTCTTGCAGGTAGCACCGATTCGAATACGCTCTCAGGTTAGTTCGCCTGCAAGTGTAATAAAAATGGAGAAAGAAGAAGGAAGCGAAGAGACGCGACAGAGATCTACCGATACTGATTCCTCTCCGTTCAGTCGTATTTCTTCTCCGTTTTCGACTTGCTGCTCACTTTAACGCGCTGTCTCCGCGCGTCAATTGCCAACACCTTTCTGCAGACTGCGCTCCAGTTTCTTTCGTTTGCAAGTCTAATAAAAAACGAGAAAGAAGGAGAAGAAAAAGGAGTAGAAGAAGAAGAAGAAAAGATAGGGAGAGAAAGAAAGGACGACAAGGAGAGACTTACGGTCCTCGTGGAATACAGAGGAAACGTGGCGCGTAAATAGAGCGAATAAAAGAGGTCGAGTTGAAATGGGGCTGAAAATTTGTAAAGATGAGGAAAAGGGTTTTTTTCGAGTTAATGAAGGTAAGCTTGGGCAAAGAGCTTGAAAGTTAATTAAGAAAAGCCCGAAAGAAGCGATTTTTTCTCTCTTTTTCTTTTTTTTTTTTCAACGTGAGCTTCACGACCGTGCTTCGCTTTATGCACCAAAGTTTCTTACATTTTGCTACGCTTTTTTTCGTTACTTGTTCCTCTTTTCCACTCTGGACAGAACATATGTACGCCATTGAAACGTACGGATGTTTCTGTCTCGCTGTTTATTATAGAAACATTTATTCTCCTCAGTTGAATTTGTCTGAATTCGTTTTTTAACAAATACCTGTTTTTTGCTACTTGTTTCCCTTTTCTACTACGGACAGAACATATGTACGCCATTGAAACGTAAGGATGTTTTTGTGTCGTTGTTTATTATATTAGGTTAGCAACTAAGTGATTGCGGATTTTACCGTTAGATGGTAATGACAATGGTAATCACTTAGTAGCCTATCCAATAGAAACATTTATTCTTCTCAGTTGAATTCGTCTGAATTCGTTTTTTTAACAAATATGTTTTAAAAACAACTCTACAGGAATTCTACAGTGGAATTCATGTCATTTCAACGAACGACCAATTTCAAGAGGATTCGATTATTTCTTCGTTAGCCATTAAACTATACATTGTGCTTATTTTCACCAACCAGCTGCTTCTTACTCCATTGCACCGATAAAATAGCAATTTTCTATCGGACAAAAGGTAACAGTAATATTAACAATGGTGTTCAACAATAACCGCTACTTGCCGTATTTCCTTCGTTGTCTTGTTTTTAACGTACATACGATTCACATCAAACGTTCTCTTAATCGCTTGTTTTCTATTCACTTGCACGAGTATACACGTCCCTCACGTTAATTACGGGGTTGACAACTAAGTGATTGCGGACTTTATCATTAGGTGGTAATGACAAAGCCCGCAATCACTTAGTTGTCAACCCAATACATGAGTACTGTAATTTGTCACTGTTTCAGGAAATGTTTCGCGTGGTTTCCAACAACGTTTCAGAGTTCAGGTTATCGGTAATCGTCTGGTAAATAAAAAATCGTTGATTCATGCCATCTCGTGATAGAATCCCTTGGCTTTTGGAGGATATCGCGTGAGAGGACAATTTTGCAATCGCAGGAATATTATTTGGCGAGCCCGTGCTATCATTAGCGAGCAATTCATCGTGTCGTGACGGGAAAATTGACCGTCCAAACACGAAGAATCGATATTCCATTACGGAGGATCGGTGGTTGGCCAGAGAGTCTGCGATAAGAGTTCAACTATGGTGAGCGGACAACGCTTTGAAAATAGAAGATGATAAAAATGTCTGGAAAATGTATCTATCTTGATGTTCTATGGGCTAATTCTGTTCTTTCTGTTTTAGTATATCTTCTTGCAGTTACATTTGAACTTTTTGTAATACACCGGTCCACACAAAACAGACGAACTCCAGAACAGTCAGACATATAGTGGAATTGTTAGTCGAATAGCGAACAGTTAGAGAGTCGAATAGTAACATTGAGCGAGCCACGATTACGACATGCACTATCTCTGTACTTGTACTTAACAAAACTCTGCCTGTAATCAATGAGGAAAGCGGATTTTCCTGGTCGCCTGACGTACTTATTTCTCGTGTTTTCGTCAACTTTTCCTACGCTCATGTGGCGCTACAAATTTATTCAAATTTTGATACTATTTTAGTCTTCAAAGGTAAATGTATCTCTTGTTGGTATGGTTAAATTCCTTAAAAATAAAATGAATAATCGGTGAGTGTAATTGATACCATTTCGATATTTTCATTTATTGTTATTCAATTGCAGGAAATTAATTGCATTGTTTAACATATAGAAATTAAATTGTTAGATTATTTGATTAACTTACTAAAATATATGCAGCCAATATAGCTGAGCTCGCATATATCTTCACTTGATTCTCAGACACATTTACATTTGATCTTCCAAAATGAACAGCATCATTTGACATACGCAACATATCTTGATAAATTGTTAACTCAGTAAGTATAAACTATACGTAGAAGATCTCACGTATACTTTTACTTTATTCTTAGATCTATTCACTTGTTAGTTCACTTTCCAAAATCACTTATACTTCTTCGCAAGCTTATTAACTGTTTGAAGTACAGAAACTAAGTAACATATATGTAGCATCGTGGACAAATGGCCTAAGAAATATTTGGCGAATCATAGACAGTATTGCGAGAATCCCCAAGTATCGTTAGGCCAGAAAGGGCCTGGCAGTTTTACCGGGGAGTCGAGTAGAAAAGTCGTGAATTGAGAGTTGAGGTGTGAGTTGACAGTCTAGTGGAATAGTCGTTAGTGGAGAGTCGAGTGGAGTAGTCGTGAATTGAGAGTCGAGTGGAGTAGCCAAGTTTTGAGTTGACAGTCGAGTGGAGGGGAGTCGAGTTGCGAGGAGTTGAGAGCTGAATTGCCGAGTTGTTATGAGTAGTAAACTATTACAATAGTTGTGAGTTGTGAATTAATTATTTAGTTGTCTTAGTTATAGCACATTACTGTATTTAGTTCACGTTAAATAACCACCGTTTTCTGTTTAATCCATTGTAAATAGATCTATGGATCAATAAACTTATTATATAGGATAAATAAAAAATTCCTATATATACCTCGTGTTCAGTCTTTACTTCCATTGTTGCATTTATTTTAATATATTTTGCCTCAAACAAAGTTCTACTTTATTATTAGATTTCTTTTTCCTAGCTTTACATATCTAGAAAGGAATTTTTCAAATTATCGTAGCATGTTCTGCCGGTAAGAGAGAGCGTTTGAGATCGCATTACTATGGTTAGATGACCGCTGGATATCGGTTTTCCGAACATACATAGAGTTGCAGCACAAAGGGAATGTTACTGGTGATACCAGATGAATAATAAGCGGGATTCGATTTAGCGATAACATTGCCTAGCACCAAAGCTGCTCGCCTCTAAACATTTTTGAAACATTAGACGTTTTTCCTCCTCTTTTTTCGCCTCTTTTCTATACCATGTTAATAAGTAAACGTATGAATAATAAAAACAGAACTACCATCTCTTAAATATAAAGCAAAAATAAATGGAGAATTCAGAATCTATCGCACTATAGTATCCCAGAATTCGTAGCAATGATTTACAACATTTCAAACAATTTCTACCATTATTTAATAATTGTTTACACGCAAACGTGCAGTTAGTTACTTGTATCTTAATTATACTACTTATAACTGCATTACTTATAACTTCTACCATTAAAATATCCCAACAGACAGAAAGGAAATACACCTGTAAATCATCAACAGTATGCAATCTAGTAATCCAATTACAAATTTCAAGCGATTACTTATCAATTACCGATTGTTAATAAAAAGGCTAATTTCCAGGAAGCTGGTTCCATCATTGCCCGCGCAGCTTTTTTAACTTCGTTTTCGAGTCAGCTTTTATCGCGTTTCAACGAGAAGCAGCGCTACAATTAGCAGTCGCTAATTACCAACCGATTAATGACAATACGAGCACATATACAAGTGAGTATTCGCATTTACCAATCGATCCACGGATTTATCTAACAGAGATCTCGATATTCAGAAATTTCGTTCTCACGTTCTTTTTCCTTTCCTGCTTGTTCCCTGCACCTGGCTTCATCTCCAATGAAAAACAACCGCGGAGTAATTAATCGTTAACGAGCGATAATTAATGACAATAGGAGGTATCGGTTCACAAGTGTCGCTCTCGAATAACGAACGATTGCTAATTAATGTTCAGCGTGGAGGAGAATTGCCATCAAGTTTCGAGAAGGCTTGTTAGTCTCGTGTGGCATTTCCGCGGTAAGAGGGTAATACTGGCGAACAATTGTTGGAATGTAAACGATGAAACGAACGATAATTATAAACGAAGCAAGTTTCTTCGTATGAATATCGAATGGATGTGTTGTAGACTGTTTTACGTTTGTAGTTTCACACTTTACCGACAGATAGTCGATTAATCGGTTTTTTGTCACCGACAATCTTCCTCATTATTTGAGCAGTAATTTGTTATTTAGTATTAAGGTACCTTGCACAGTTGCGTCAGTTGCGTTGCTTTGTAAACTCCCACAGTTTTATACCAATTTGAAAAACGTAGCGTTCGCAATGAACAAAAAGGATTGAAAAAGAGAAAGAAAGTATTGGAGAGTCTAAACCGAAACAGAGCCGACGTCAGGGAGAATCTGCGCCTGAGATGTCGGTCGGACGTGCGTATGTTGTTGAATCGCCAGCGGTCGGTAAATTGTTAAGACTAACTTCGGTTTAAGATAATTGATTGTATCCAAAAGACACAATTTATGAATGTAAAGTGTATATACAAATAATGTCACATGGACGTGGTAAAGTAGCTTCTTTAAGTCGTATGTTGAAAGTATTATAATACCAACTTCTAGGGAGAACAATTTTCTGAATACATAGAATGTAATTTGCTACATTTCTGGCGCAAACATAATTCTGTGAACTAACACAGACTTAGAATTAATCCCGCGGGATTGAAGAAATGAAAAGTAATGAAGTGAACTAACTCTACTTGAACATTATAACATGGTGTTTCTACCTTTCTAACGAACTTCTACTTCACAAAGAATTTCAAGGAAATTAGTAACGATGATTCTAAAAAACAAACTAAAAATTGCGACCAACGGTGTTTCAAACAAAGATTGCTAGGCGTAAAGAAATATTATCAAATAGTATCAAAAAGTATACAAAATTTATCAAATTATAACCTATAATGAGAGATGAAATGCTATTCTAAAGCAAGGGGTAAAAATGACTATAGATTCTTTTTAATTATTATTCTCTTTAATTGTTATAGTCTTAATTATTATTGAGCTGATTTATTAAAAACAATAGAACTCGCTTGGTATGTAAAATCTACCTGCGATCTAAAATCTACCTAACCTTTGTACAACAAACAAAAGAAAACAGACGTTATCACTGTTAAGGCAGTGATGTAGCTGCACATGAGAGTAGAAAGTCAACGGAAAATTGGAATCTGGGAAAGATCCATATTATCGTGTCTTTGAATATGTTGAGGTTGACAGATAGAGGAACGAGTGAATGAATTTGAAATAGAAAAATATATAGAAATACAAGTATAAGTACAAGTATAGTGTATGAGGTGAAAATCAAATAAATTGTTATCACTATTTATTAATTTGATGTATGATATTGTTGAGGTTAAGTGATAAAGGGACGAGTGGATGAAGTGGAACAGAAAAGTATACTGAAATAAGTATGGGCATAAGTATAAGTACAGGTATAGTGTATGAGGTCAAAATCAAATAAATCGTTATCTTTATTTATTAATTAATATGTCATATTGTAGAGGTTGACTGATAAAGCAACGAGTGGATGAATTTGTAATGGAAAAATATATTGAAACAAGTATAAGTATAGTATAAATATAGTTAAGATCAAATAAACTGTTGCCATTATTTATTAATTTGATGTATGATATTGTTGACGTTAAGTGATAGAGGGACCAGTGGATGAAGTGAAACAGAAAAGTATATTGAAATAAGTATGGGCATAAGTATAAGTACAGGTATAGTGTATGAGGTCAAAATCAAATAAATCGTTATCTTTATTTATTAATTAATATGTCATATTGTAGAGGTTGACTGATAAAGCAACGAGTGGATGAATTTGTAATGGAAAAATATATTGAAACAAGTATAAGTATAGTATAAATATAGTTAAGATCAAATAAACTGTTGCCATTATTTATTAATTTGATGTATGATATTGTTGACGTTAAGTGATAGAGGGACCAGTGGATGAAGTGAAACAGAAAAGTATATTGAAATAAGTATGGGCATAAGTACAAGTACAGGTATAGTGTATGAGGTCAAAATCAAATAAATCGTTATCTTTATTTATTAATTAATATGTCATATTGTAGAGGTTGACTGATAAAGCAACGAGTGGATGAATTTGTAATGGAAAAATATATTGAAACAAGTATAAGTATAGTATAAATATAGTTAAGATCAAATAAACTGTTGCCATTATTTATTAATTTGATGTATGATATTGTTGACGTTAAGTGATAGAGGGACCAGTGGATGAAGTGAAACAGAAAAGTATATTGAAATAAGTATGGGCATAAGTACAAGTACAGGTATAGTGTATGAGGTCAAAATCAAATAAATCGTTATCTTTATTTATTAATTAATATGTCATATTGTAGAGGTTGACTGATAAAGCAACGAGTGGATGAATTTGTAATGGAAAAATATATTGAAACAAGTATAAGTACACGTATAGTGTATGAAATGAAAATCAAATAAATTATTATCACTATTTATTAATTTGATATATGATATTGTCGAGGTTAAGTGACAGAGGGATCAGTGGATGAAGTGGAACAGGAAAGTATATTGAAATAAGTATAGGCATAAGTATAAGTACAGGTATAGTGTATGAGGTCAAAATCAAATAAATTGTTACCATTATTTATTAATTTAATATATCATATTGTAGAGGTTGACTGATAAAGCAACGAGTGGATAAATTTGTAATGGAAAAATATATTGAAACAAGTATAGGTATAAGTATAGTGTATGCTGATGCAGATCTGCACTCTTATAGTGTTACAATACAATAAAAAGAAGAATAAGGAGCACATTCATATATTTATAGCAAATGACATTACCAAAAAGTTAACCTTGGTATGTAGATGTACCCGAGGACTACAAGAAATCTATTTATAGCTCTTTTGTTTCTAGACCTTGTAATGCAAAACAAAATTTTTATTCAAGGGCACAATAATATGCACCTCTTGTTATTTGGAATTTTTTCACTAAATTCTATTCTCTTTTCCAGGTCACGGATATACAAAAGCAAAGATGTAGAGTTTCTTTTGAAGTAATTACTTCAACAGAATATTAACGACTGTTTTGGTTTGCAAGTTCCAGAGGTAAACGTACTCCCAACAAATTGTTACTGCCGTTTCTTCTAATCTTCAGCCAGAGTTACATAAGAATATTAACTTTTTGTGCTACCGTCTGTCGATATAAATAGATGAACGTGCCCCCTAGG
This sequence comes from Bombus terrestris, assembly GCF_910591885.1. Taxonomy (NCBI): domain Eukaryota; kingdom Metazoa; phylum Arthropoda; class Insecta; order Hymenoptera; family Apidae; genus Bombus; species Bombus terrestris. The sequence continues at coordinate 4,238,724 of NC_063286.1, forward strand.
AGATTATTGTTATCCTTTATTCGATCGGTATAGTAGCATTGAGCAAGCGACGATTATAACTGGCGTACACTATCTCTCGTACTTATAATTATTTTAATACAACTGGCTATCACGAATTCGTCCACTCGTTACGTTCTTAATTAAATACACCTACACGTTGAATTCATCTCAAACGAATTGCAACACAAATACATACTTTTTTATATAGAGCTAAGCTGAGTAGTTTTAGAACATAGATAATCAAATAGAAAGTAAGGAAAAAGAAAAGGTAAACCGTTCAACTGTGCAGCATACGTACAACTGGCAAACTGTAATATGGGAGATATCGTAAATTATGAAGACGAATAACGAAGTACATTTACACGTATTTAGTATTGAAATTTCAAAGTGGAGAACATCGAAGAGTAAAAACATCTTTCTAAACAATTTAAGTTAAATGTTGATTTATTCTACGACCGTGGAAAGTCTATTTCGCATTTCCAACAAGCATCGTGTCTCAGTAGCTCTATTTCTCGTTGTTCTCTTCTGTGACCCACCTTCTAAATACTCGTTCGGAGAGAAGGTAAATTCATTGTGACCACTGGCTCGTATTCTCCGCTTTAAATCTCATGAGAGGATACGGTAGAACCTAGGTCAGGGTCTCGGTTTACATAACGCAGGTAATGCGCTACCATTTCGTTAAATAATTTCTTTTCTCAGCGAATAAGATCTCGGTAGAAATACAAGTTGTTGAATACCTTACGAGTCTTTTCAAAAATATACACCAACATGTTTATAATTGTCTTAAAAGCTGTAAGATATTTATCTTCAAATGTTTGTGGATTATTTTAAGACTAAAATAATAAAATAAATATTTAACATTTGTTAATTAAATAGATTAAATAGGACAATTAATTTAATTAATTTAATAGAAACAGATTAAATAGAACAGATTAAAATAAATATTTCCAGATAGTATTTTAAAAAGATAATGAGAAAAATTATAATCTTAACAACTACTCGTTATCAAATATAATTTTAAACAGTCATCAATATACAGAGATGTGCATTAATAATTATTGTTTGCACTGCTATGTGGAGTGTGATTCGACATCAGTTTTTATCTCAGGAGCTCCTTTGTCGAGTCTCACCTTTCATTGTGAAACGTGCAAAAGAAAAGCAGGATGGCATCCTGGAAATAGTTTCAAGATATATCATACACCTAAAAGTTACAAAATACAACAATAGTGTAAATAAAACTGGTATTTAAATGAATTTGTTTCTTTATTTTATTTATTTAAATTGTCTTATTTTTTAGTTAAAGTAAATTTTAAATAAAATACTTAAAAGCGTTGGCAGCTGCTGGTAACGAAATTGAAATAAAATTTGCAGTGCAAAGAGTTAAAGCTTGCCAGCTCCTCTTGTGAAAATCTTGTAAAGATCGGTAGGTAACAGTTTAGTACCAGAATTACACAACGATCTATGGTAATACGATACAATAAAACTACATAGAAAACGAAAACAGCGTAGTAAGAATAAACGTTAGTTTATTAAGAATAAAAGTTACCATTAATTCTATCAACGAGACCCACATAATTCTTAACAATTGTTACCAGTCTCTTGTTAAAAAGATAACAAAAGAAGTTACAATCGTAAAGACCATCGCACTCATTCCTACCTTACCATCACTCCCATCTCCTCAAACTATCGTATTTCTAATCACCTTCGTCAAAGCCCCCCATGACTCATCGTCCGGCCATCAGAACACCAAGATCATCGAACGCCTATTTCCAACAAGCCACTATCTGCTTCTCCAATGCGAAGAAAAAGAACAAAGAAGAGGAAAAAAACTGCTATAAAACGTTGCCAAAAGAGAACGAATGATAGGGACAAACAGAGATGACTAGAGGAAAAGCAATGGAAGCAAAGGAGGATTGAAACTATTAGGTTGGCAACTAAGTGATTGCAAATTTTGTCAATACCATCAAATGTTAAAATCAGCGATCGCTTAGTTGCCAACCCGGTATTTACAGCGAAAATTTCACGTTTCGTAAACACACGCCAATTTCGCTAGCGATTCTCTTGCGAATATTTTTGTTTATTCGTATATGAAAAATATGTCTACTAACACATAAATACGTGTATATGTAGTATAGTTGTTGCTGCGGTTCACTGGAACGTGAAATATTCGCAGTAAAAATTGTGGCGCAGTTCATCTGTAACATATTGGGTTGGCAACTAAGTGATTGCGGATTTTGACGTTAGATGGTATTGACAAACCCGCAGGCACTTAGTTGCCATTATGAGATAGTTGCAAAGAAACATGGTGCTGCCACGACCGGCATTACACTTGCTAATGGCCAGAGAGTGGAATGCCTGGTCCGGGCCAAGTTGTCGAGTGTTGCTTCGCGTACAAGTACGAGAGCACGAGCGTACACACGATCATTAACCCGAATTACGTTGTGTGCACGGCGGGTGCAAGTGCAGGCTGCAGTCATAATGAGCTATTTGTGTACTCGTACAGAGGTGCGTCGATGACGCCGTGACACGCGTGCGCCACCAACTTTTCATCCTTCCACTTAGCGTGATAATGATGCGCTTGGCTTCTGTGTTTAGCTGGTGCACAGACGATAATTTCGGTTCTCAAGGCAAACGAATAGGCTTTTGGGCTTCTTCGTAGAAGCTGGCAACAAGATTATCAGTGGGGCGGCATAGGGACAAGGGAAAAAGAGATAGTTGTCGCTTTGCGAATTTTTATCTTTTTGCAAAGGGAATTTTTACTTTGAATTGTTTTTTTTTTCTTTTTTATTATTATGATGGTTTCCATGGAGGTTTCTAGAGAATTGTCGATCATAACCTTCATATTCGTCATTGATCCGTTCCTGAGGAACGTACGAACATTAAATTGGACGGATACAGAATCAACTTTTTCTATGAGGATCAACCGCAGAGGAAATAATTGGTTCTGAGCCTCGAATTGGCTCCATAAATGAATTTAATCGTTACGTTGATCGTTGTACGTGTTCGTATGCTGTTTCCGCTGCTGCCCTCTGCATTTAATGGAAACTTGACCCCTTTTGTTACTTCAGTTATTTTAATCTAATTACGTTTTGTGACAATAAACTCAACCGTTTTCTTTGTTTCCCATCTTTTCTTCCTGTCTACCTTCCTTTCATTCATATTATGGGTTTATTGTTGAATTAAATACATTCCGAACACCCTTCCTCCTTACGAATATTGCCACTTGAGAAGATGCTGGCAACAGCCGAATGAGAAACAAGCGACTACTTGAACAACATACACATTTATAAATGAAATAGATCTAAGAATTATCAGGTTAAGAAATATACCATAAGGCCAAAGAATATAGAAAAAAGAATATATTGGGTTGGAAACTAAGTGATTGCGGATTTTGTCATTACCATCTAATGACAACAACAATCACTTAGTTGCCAACTGTACGTCTTTTTATTCTTACGAATATTTTGCATCGGAATATTTGCTTTAAATTGTTAAAAACGCAATTGGTAGCGTTTATTCGTTTCAGAAATATAAAAATGCACGGAAGATTTCTAACATGGATATCTTTTACGAGAGATGGTGATAGTAAGGAGGACTGGAATGTTAAGCGAGGATGGAAAGGAAAATTGATATGTAGGAATTTTTATTGGAATATCTTTGGAGAGATTGAAATTCTGCATCGATGAAAATATCAGTAAATATAGACATTTTTCTTTTCCTTGTTTATCATACGAAAATAACAAATCCGCAATAAAAGTAATATGCATATTATAACAATTTAATTGTTACCTGAAATTACTATGATCTTGTTTCTTAAAAATTGTTTATTCAGAAGGAAGATTAGGCAACTCGGAAATGCAAAAAATTATGAAACTTTGCGTACAAGTATGTCATCCGTACAATACAACCCTATTTCTCTTTGGTGCCATAATTCGGTTTAAGGAGTGGAATTATTTATTTCGGGAAAAATTTAGAATTTTCCTATTCGTGAAATATCTGAAGAACCATAAAAGATATCTAAAATGAGGTTTCCAACTTGTATTATTCTATCGTGTTTAGTAACCAAAATGTGTAAATAAAATTTTGGTAACACCCGTTTTTACATCTGTAAGTGACTTTTGTGTTAGAATTACGGATAAGATACTTTACTTTATTCGCATACGAAGTTTTATCATTCTTTGAATTTGCCTTGTCGGTAAAATAGAATAACATTGTCTCACATTCGGCTCAGTCGGAAACATTTCAGCAACTTGAACACAAATGATAATTCGTCTAATAGCAGATGATTAGCATTTGACAAAGTGAACCATGAAAGCCTCTTACAAACAATCAAAAAACACTTCCCGGAACAAATCCACCACTTGCTTAAATCATACCTAAGCAACAGAACTTTTGTAGTAAAAATAAAGGATGTATATTCTGAAGTAAAAGACATCAAGGTAGGAGTACTGCAAGCAGACCTCTTAGGACCAATATTACACACACTATACATAGCTAACATACCAACAACTATCAACAATAAAATATTGACATTCGCGGACGACATGGCTGTACTAGCCATGCGCACTAATACAGAAACAGCAGTCACATTACCACAAGAGCACATCGGAAAAATAAACAAATAAAAGCAAACCCCAGTAAATGCAACCATATTACATTTACACTAAGAAAATAGAAACCACCAAATATCCAATTGGATGGCACGCACATAACACAAATAAGGCAAGTTAAATATCTAGCACTCCACTTAGACATACAACTTACATGGAAGCAACATACTAAATCAATTATAGACAAAATATGGATAAGAAGAAGACAAATGTACTGGTTAACTAGTCGAAATTCTAAACTCAGCATAGAAAATAAACTAAAAATCTACAAAACGATAATAAAACCAATTGGACGTACGGAATGCCACTATGGGGGACAGCAGCAATGAGTCACATAAATAAACTAGAGTCGCTACCATCGAAGATACTGAGAACAATAGCGAACGCCCTCTGGTATGTCAGATACGAGGATATACGTAAAGCCTTAAAAATACCAACGGTGAAAGAAGAAATCGGCAGGTACGCAGAAAAATACGAGGAAAGAACGGCAACACATCCAAACCAGCTGACTGCTGAAGCGGGCAAAACTCTCATAGAAAGAAGTCTAAAAAGAAAACACCTCCCTGACCTCATTGAATAAATAAAATAGTCAAACTGGAAGATAGTATCTCGCTGGGGGTAGCCATCCACCTTTCATTATTTAGCAATAAAGCTAGAAAAATTTACCAAATGTCCAGCTGGACAAATTGTAAAGTACAAATTAAATAATAAAAAAAAACACGGATCTCTATATTCTGGATCCTTTGAGCAACCCTAGGCATCTTTAGATTTAAGAAAATAAGATTTAAGTCTAAAGTGATTTTCAAGAATAAAAATAAGCAAGTACGCGGAAAGTAGAAGATCTCATTGTATATTTAAGAATATTGCAACAGACTTTAGACGAAATCTCGAGTGCTACATTCCAACGAAACATCTTGCAGTTTACTTTGAAAAAGAAACGAAAACCTTCACTCTACTCCTACACCTCGTACGTCGTGTCGTGATTTCGCGTCCTTCCATTCTCCCACTCGACAAATCCTTCGCTTATCTTCCTCGTTTTTCCACTTTCACGGCTTTCTGGATCAGAACCTTAGCCACGATCCTTCTACCTTCGCGAATAAACAATTTAATACGCTTTATCGCGTTAATAAACGTCGAGTAAATCGCCATAAGCTTATCAAGGACAAGCGGACATTTTACTGATCCGCTTTGACAAATTGAATAAAGAAAGCACACGCTCAAATTCAAATATTGCAAAATACGTTTGCCATTGAAATGACCAGGTTTGAAAAATTATTATACAGGGTGTCTTGTAAAGAATTGGGCGCGACCAAAAAGAAAGTTATTCTACGTGGAAAAATGAAGAATCAGAAAAATAAAAAATGTAGAATAAAATCTTCTCGTTTTGAGGAAAATTTACTTTAAACAATTGTCCGCTGGATAATGAACGAATTGTACTCTGAAGAAATGACAAGTTTCGAACAATTGAAAGGGAAGATTGCTCGAGTATTTCATAAAGTAAGTGACCAGAAAACTGAAATATTCCGGTTTATCGTGTGTTCTCTAATGAGATAAACACAAACTGAAATAAAACGAGTGGAAGTAAGTACAGATATTAATTAACATCAAATTCTCCGCCAAGTTGAGATACAGTTAACCGCTTAACCTACGATTTACGTTCGAGAATTTTGGGCCGAAAACGTAAACAAGCTCGCGCAGCCTTCGAGCCATTCGCACGATGTGTTGTGTAATACGATGACCCTTACTATGCCCGTAATATTTACGTTTGGCTCGATCATCGTACTACAGGCTATGCTTGTAGTTGCAGGTTAAGAGGTTAAGTACAGACTAATATTTCAAGTTAGTATTCTCCATGGTAATATCTCGTAAAAAATTCTAATCTACGCAATTCAAATCTTTGCAATTTATTTTCTCATGTAAAATCAGCCTAATTATATCTGTATACTTTAAAACCAAAGCAGATACCAGAGGTTTGCTAAATAAGGCAAATGCTTAACTTAAGCTCTTTAAAAAAATATCCTCTTTGTTCTTTAGAAAAATGTCCATCTTATGAGTTTCAAAATAGTGAAAAAGGACCTGATCCACAACAGCCTCAAATATATGTCACTCTGTTTTCCCAAGTTAGAAAATCAAACGTTTGTTCCAACCGCTTCAGAGCTTCCAGTCTCCTTGCAATACGGAACACCTTGTACAGAAGCAATAGGATGTTGTTGATCCTCGAGCGTCTTAAGCCTCGGACACGAAACGATCCTCAGGTTCAATACATTGTGCGGCGAATGGACGTGTTTCTCGGAGCTTAACAAGAACGCACGAGCGAGGACAACCGATCGAGGCAATGTCTTTATCGATAATGTCTTGATCGAGGCGGAGCGAGGGACATTCGCGCGAGAGACCGGTTTCTTTGCCAAGGTTCCAGCCAGTCTTCGAGATTATCGGTTAACTGTACTTGTCCCGTTAGCCGTGATAACGGCAGATTGCAAAAGTGCTCGACTTTAGTAACACGAGGATAGAACTTACTTAAACCTTAATGGATCGACGCTGGCTTGACGAGCAATGGATTCACTCACCTGAAACAAGAAACAGATATTCTATGTAAGATGGATGGTTTGAAGGTTCTAATGGATACAAATAAATATTTCGAGAGATACAATGAATAAATTAAAATATATTAGATACATTAGCTTATAGTAACAGTATATTAATATTAATGTAGGACACATATCGATCTAGCAGTTATTAATATTCTCTTTTCACTAAAAAGTGGAATTTTGAGGTTACGAAATGTCGTCTCATTCGCAGAGACTTGAAATTCTATGTTCGTCATAGACTTTTAGAAGCACGTGAGATAAGAGTTGATCGCTCATACGATTACTTTGTTACAGCTATGTATTAAATTTGAATTATTCAAGAGATATATAATGGCTGACGAAAGTATTCGAACACTTACATATGCAAACTTGAATGGCCGAAATAATGTACATTAAAGTAATTTGCTTAGACAAGCAGATGTCAATAGAAAGATGGAAGTTTTAAGGTTATGTCAGTAAAATTTGAAAAGGATTCAACAACGTAGGTAGAAGTTATACATTTATTAGAAACACGTATTGTAAGTGACTGACAGAAGTATTTAAACGCTACATATATTATTAAATTATTTAATATTAATATTTTGTTGGACCAGCTTTAGCAGCAATAGTGTGTCTCAATCGACGTTCCATGCTGTAAACCAATGCTTTTGTAAAACTACACTCAACAGAATTTCATATTTCTATAATTTTATCTTCCAATACTTGCTTTGAGATTATCTGAAATGTATTTAATCTTTTTCCGATTTCAACCCATAAATTTTCAATCGGATTTATGTCTGGACTTTGCGGTGGAGTAATTAGCATGTGTGATGTGTTATATACGATAAATTCTTTCACAATTCTAGCAGTATGCTTAGGATCATTATCTTGTTGGAAGTGGAAATCTTCCAATAATCCCAATTTACAGGCACTTGTTTAATGTTATTTTTTAAATATTTAAATACTTATATTTATCAAGTATTCCATCAATAAATATCAAATTTCCGGTGCCACTGGCAGCCATGCACCCCCACACCATAACCGATCCGCCTCCGTGTTTGATGTAAATGTCGAATTTTCAATTTCATATTTGGTTTTCTTCACATTTAATTTTGACCATCCGAGCCAAAAATGTTAAACTTTGACCCGTCCGAAAAGATGACTTTGTGCCAAAAAGAATTATTTTTATTAATATAGGTTTTGCAAAAGTCAATCTTTTTCTATGATTTACCGCATTAATATATGGTTTGTTTCGCGGTACTCTCCCTTGGTACTACAGTGTCGCAGACAGATCGTCTTACAAGACCGGCGAGATATAACACAATGTAGTGATAAACGCATAGTTGCCGTCCAGCAGCGAGTTCTAAAAGACATCGATTCGCCTTCGCCCCGTTATTTTACCTATAGAAAAAAGGTGGCATACGTGATCATAAGCGCGAACGGTTGCGAGACCCGAGTGTGGTGGGGGTCGTCTCCAAGAGAAGACAAAGGAAAAAATCGAAGGGCAGTATCACACGAGGATTCAAACCGAATGCATCGAGAGGTTCAGAGAAATAAAATCAAGGTCGCTTAGTCAAACGAATACGTCAAGAAATATTATAAAGTCGAATTGAATTATAATAATAAACCAGTTGTATCATCGTTAAATCATTTGCACTGTGTTAATTATAATTTTAAATATTGTTAAACATGGAAGCTTATATTAAACCTGTTAATTCTGTGTTACAATCATTTGAACTACCTCTGTTATCTATCAACTATCAACAGTGTTACAGCGCTCGAATACTTTTGTGTGAAGGTACCAAATTGTTTTAACAAATTAGTTTATTACACCTCATTTTATTAATTGAAATTTGTAAGTGTATCGTTCGAATAATCATGAGTGCTACTAACATTACAAAATACAGAAAAGTAACAAGTCTTAAGAAGAAAAGAAAGAAAATTACGAAGAAACTGCTCCAGCCTAGTATAAAGATCACATGTGATATACTTTGTCTGAATACATGCTGCGTGCTCACATATGAGATTCGAGATTTAAAGAACTTTAAAGAGCATACAGCGAGAAATTGAAAAAGCATTCGCGATGCATGCAGATAGACGAGACGACAGTTGTCAACGTTTTACGCGATCAAAAGGGAAAGTTGAATGGGTGGATGGGCAAAGGAAAAAGTCGACGGTTGGCGTACAGAAGACGCGGCGAGTCTACGAATCGAAATTGAAACCGTTGTGTTGGAGACCGGAAACTGAGAATAGCTGGCTGCGGCATGTCGTGAAATCTTATCGCGAACAACGCTTTGCATTTGCAAAGTGATAAATCGTGAGTTGTAACCGGAATCATTGAAGCATAGGATTATACACGCTGCACTTTCAAATTTGTATAAATTTCTTTGAGTAACAGTTCGTAATGTGATATGTTATTTAAAATATGTGATAAACAACCAAACTACTTTTGCGTAACTACAAACGAAAATTAGGTTATGTTAGTTTTGCATAAAACGATCACAAATCATCATCGACATATTTCCATGTTCCTATTAGAACGTGCGTTAAAAGCCAGTACAACAATTTCTACCGTGTGGCGAATTACAAGCAGCAGGCGTGGTAATACATGATTAATGTACGCGTTAAACGCGAGTCACATTTTCCAATATCGACAGAAGAGGTGATATTTTGCAAAATCTCCAGACCCAACAAAATGATTTTCCACAGAGTGCGGTTACGATGTCTGCACACAAATACCGGACTACGCAAAAGCCACGTATAGCAAAGCAGAGTTTAGCTTTCGACAAAAATATTTGATAAAAGGATATAGTACAATGTAACGTATCTTGTAGCCATTTTTCTATTTTTCTGATGTGCAATGTGACTGCATTAGTGTGCCTGACTAGACAGCGTGTCGTCCGGGAATGTCAGTATTTTGCTGTTGGTATGTTGGCTATGCATAGTGTGTTTAATATTGGTCCTAAGACGCCTCTTTATGGTAACCCTGCCTTGACGTCTTTTACTTCAGAATATACATCCTTTATTTTTACTGTAAAAGTTCTGTTGCTTAGGTATGATTTGAACAAGTGGTGGATTTTTTCCGGGAAGTGTTTTTTGATTGTTCGTAAGTAATATAGCAATAAATTAATACAGTGCACTTTGTAATCAACTGTCTGGTCTGCAACTGTTTTCCTCCGTCAACCGGCAGACAAACCGCGAGTTTTCGCACGCGTACGTTCGCAATATTTTACATACAAGCGAAAAATGCGGTAACGATAGTTTATTTATAAATGGTGGCGATCAATTTCGTTTTCCGATATAGCAATTTTTCTATGGTCGGACAGTGAACCTATTCGGAAACTCTTACTGTTGCCAAATGAAATTCTATATTTATTCTTATCGTCGTTTGAACGAAAATCCCATGTTGACGATGTTACGCGAAACCTATAATTTTCAAAGCAACTGCAATTAATTATTGATTAGACTACGAAAGTTTGTTAAGTCTCGCCGTTTATGGGAAATTTAAAAGCGCAAACGTGCACAGGTCGCATGCAATGAATTCGCGCAGAAATGTGTGAAATATTTCAAGTATGGTCCTCGTGATAATATTTAACGCATGAAATAAATCTCAGCTTCGTTTGCATTTTTAATTGTCCATGGAAAAATATTTTTTCTTTGCATAAACATTCACGGCCTATCCATAATATCCTACCACAATGAAACAACTGAAAATGAACGAAGAAATAAATAAACTTTTATAGCAATAGCAGTTTATTAAAAATCATTGGAACATCTTCATCTCAACGACTATCAACATAACCATTTTCAAGCAAAAAGCAAATATTGCAGAGGATATTTACAATATAGCACGTGCTACTTGCTGGCTGACCCGTGTCGCCCAATTAACCGGTAAAGGAATGATAAAAGGCTTATCTAGGATTATGAATTAAATCAGATTAACCTCCGCCTCCGCGGGGGGCATGGCGATCAATCCGCAGTTAGATCAAACTGGCTAGGCATCCATTACCGGCGTGGCGTGGCGTGGCGCGGCGTGGCGCGGCGTGGCGCGGCGTGGCACGACCATCGTCAGGAAAGGACTGAGACAAATCGAGCAAAAACGGGTGGAAGGGAAAGAGCCAGTGAAAGAGCCAGTTTGGTTCAGTAGCTTTAAGCAAATAGGAAGAGCGGAGAATAAAAATATACCAGGATTCCGACGATATTAAAATTATTTCTGTCTTCAAAGTGTAATCTTTCGCAGCTCCTGGCAAGTGAGGCACATTGATCTGCTTTTCTTTTTGACACCGATTTTGCTACAGAATTAATAGACTAAACTTTTGTGAAGACTTTTGTGACTCGTTTAAAAGAATTCTTCGATGGGTTGACGTATTGATTGAAAATTTCGAATAGCTTCTCTATTATGGTTATAGTGAATTTTGTTATTAATTAACTTTGTTATTAATTTGAAATTAAATTGTGGATAAAGAAAGCGTAGGATATCTGGAATAACGAAGTATGCAAAAGCTATTATCGTTGTCTAATTTCTGACGTCGCCAATAATAATAGTGTAGCATCGTGGACAAATGGCCTAAGAAATATCGGGTGAACCATAAACAATATGGCCTAAGTGCCGTTAGGCCGAAAGTGTCTGGGAGTTGTTACCGGGTGGTCGTTACCTGAAGAATCGAGTTGAGTAGTTGTGAGTTGAGAGTCGAGTGGAGTAGTCGTGAGTTGAGAGTCGAGTCGAGTAGTCGTGAGTTGAGTGTCGAGTGGTGGGGAGTCGAGTTTGAGGAGTGGAGAGCTGAGTTGTCGAGTTGTTATGAGTTGTAAACTATTACAATAGTTGTGAGTTTTGAATTAACTATTTAGTTTTCTTAGTTATAGCACATTACTGTATTTAGTTCGCGTTAAATAACCATCGTTTCCTGTTTAATCTATTGTAAATAGATTTATCGATCAATAAATTTATCATATAGAATAGAAGTCATTGGGAACCCTAATTTCTAATATTTCTAAATAAATAAAAATATCCTATACTATGTATACGTGTCTTTGCACATACTCGACTGGAACATCGGTAAAACGAACCAACGACAAACCACAAAATATCATCTCTTTGTTATTGAAACTTTTATAAAACCGAAATACTACAAAGTAGAAAAGTTGCGTTTAGCGCTGCTACATTCTCTAGGCCTATGATCAAAGAGTTTCTATAATTCAAAAAAATATTAGAATTAGAATCTCCATTAGAAACCATTACACTGTGAATATTTTGATATATTTTTTCACATTTTGTGCGTCTTGCTTAATGTTGAACTTTTAAAATTCTATGAAATTTGTGAATTCTCTTGAAAAATTTGCAACAATTTTGTAGCGCGACAACGTCGCTCAAAAGTAAAACACGCTAAAACTCGAAAGTCAATATTCTTCACGTGTGTCTCAGATTCTCCCACCGTGAAGAATTTTCTTCGCCGTTTGTACCTTTTACGCGCGTACGCTAACAAACAACTCGGAAATGAACAGAATTGCAACTTCACATTGTAATGTGTACAAGTTGGACAATTACCAACATTACGTAATTCGCGTTACTTTTATTCAAAAGCAGCCAGGTCTCAGTTGAATTTTTTTTTTTAAAGAGATTCTTTTAACCCGTTTACATGACACGTTAGTTTTTTAACAACCGTGTGAAAACGGTCTTTCCGTAATTAATCAAAAAATGATTTTTCCAATGGCTTACTATTGGGTTGACAACTAAGTGACTGCAAATTTTGTCAATACCACCTAATGACAAAATATTATCCGGCGAGACTAGGTCTTCTGAAAATTCAACCGCCTATAGATAACATATCAAATGACGTATCGTTTGAGTTTCAAAGAAATGATAAGAAAATCAATCCATCAAGAATTTTAGCACATTAGCAAAAACACGACAATGTACAACACGCGTGATGTTTCGTGTCACATGTGAACGCGAGAAGAAGGATAGCAGGCGACAAATGGCCGCACGATGGATGTGCGAGAGGGCGCAATTAATCGATGCGATGCGATGTTAAGTGCGTTATAATGACGATCGCCGGCAGGGAAATTCGAATCTCGCAAAATAGCTTGTCGGGGAGCCGAGGATTCTCTTGGCGTATTATACCGAGGCCTCGGCCAATAATTCAATGACGATTGATCCGCGCACGCCATCGATACCGACAGAAAACTTAATGACGCTCGTAATCTGCCAATCGATCTTTTTCGTCTTGGACGAATCGACGAATCCTTTTCGATAGATCGATGAACGAAGATTCGACTGCAATCAATTTTATAATCGCCATCAACACGAATCTGTAAGTGTAATTAAGATATTTCTATAATGAAGACATGTTGAGGTTAGGATAGAATTTTAAGCTAATTACGAACCCGATAACTTGTAACAAAATTTTAATCTCGTCTCTTATATTCTTTCTATATATTATATTATATTCTTATATTCTTTATATAGTAGTTACGAGTAACATAGTTCGGAATAGTCAAATAAAAAACAAAAAGTGAAAACTCGATAGAATAGGAAAAAAGTAGAATGAAACGTAGATTTCAGGTTTGATTGAATGTGTGATTAACATATTCGTTGCTATTGTTACATATTTTTTTATTTTGTTAGAGAAATTGCGTTTCCCTTCTGCATCATCGCTTAGTATTTTATTCTGCGAAATATTAGGTTGGCAACTAAATGATTGCGGGGTTTGTCAAACCACCTAATGACAAAATCAGCAATCACTTAGTTGCCAACCTAATATGTGATCTTGTTTGTTCGTTTATTTCAATTACTTTGTTCAAATAGTCTCTATTTTTGTTCGTATATACATTTGATAAAGGGATTTATTATTATGTAGATTAAAGACAATTTTGAAAAAGTCTTAAGCATTTCGAATCAAATTTCTCTCTATCAAGTTTCTCTCTATAATTCGATAGATTAGTATGTATATACTTTGAAGTAAGAATTTTTTTTCAATTGGATAACGTAAATAACAATAAAGAAATTTCAAAAGGGAAATGAAATTAAAGGATATAAAATGGTGGATACGTGGTGCGCACAGTCGAATCGCATTACGATAATTTACCGAAGCCCCTTCCATCATTATGATAATCAGACAGGAGGGAACATGTCCCACTAATTAAATTGCCAACACGCGTAAGATGCACTCGGACATCGGCCATCGATTATCTGCGTAGCACGCAATTAATCTCGACCCATTATTAATTCCTTCGTAGCCAATGATCGCGTTAACCACCCTATCTACGATAACTCGCATAACCTACTGTCGTTGCTAACTATATTCGCCTGGTCAACTATCGCTCGATTGAATAAGCTTTAAGAAATATTCTTTAGCATTTTTTAGACAGAAAACTGTCTTTGATCTATTTTTTAAAAAAATAAACCGTAGGATACAGTTCAGAATTAAACCATTTGTAACAAAGTAAACGAGATAATAAAATTGTTTGGTGCAGGAAAATCGCGAAAAATTAATTGATAATTCAAGTTATCCTGAATGTTTTTAATTACACTGTGCAAAACAGTTTATCTATACGATTCTTTTATTTAATAGATTTTCTGCTTTTTCCCCTGATGCGAACCATTTATAGTGGTAACTTTTTAATTATTTTACCCAGCATTGTATAAGCAACTTCTTTAACGACATACATATGTAAATTCTACAGAATTCAAACTACCCGCCAACCGGCATATTTACTTATGCTTTGTTTTACCGGCTGTCATTTTACTGAATAGGTTAGATCACGAGAGAAGAACGGTAATTCATGACTTAAGAAATCGATTCTCTATTCGACAGGTAAAATTTCTAATAGATTTGTTATTAATGATTATTGTATATAATTCAATTTCCTAAAATAAACTCGATTTTCCAGAATCGATCGTATTAATTACCCCAAAGATTTAGGTTATTACAAATCGATTTTTTCTACGCCATGCCGTTGAAGGTTATCCTCCGTATCTCCATGAACGAAAACACAAAAGGTGAAAGAATAGAATGTGTAGAATTTATAATAAAACTAGAAGATGAAGTGAATTACGTTTTTCCACTGGAATTGTCAGCGCAAATTGGGTGTAAATTCTATAGAATTCAAACTACCTGCTAATCGACATATTTACTTTTGCTTTGTTTTACCGGTAACCTTTTTACTGAATAGATTAGATCACGAGAGAAGAACGGTAATTTAGGACTTAAGAAATCGATTCTCGATTCGACAGGTAAAATTTCTAGTAGATTTGTTATTAATGATTATTGTATATAATTCAATTTATTCCTAAAATAAACTCGATTTTCCAGAATCGATCGTCTTATTTACCCCAAGGATTTACGTTATTACACATATAATGAAGCAGTAGAACAATCAGTAACTGACAACTCCTCCAGGAATATCCTGAAATAATTGATTTTACCAGAGAACAGATTTAATATGTATGCAGCTCTTCAGAACTCGCGTTATCCAAGTAGACCAATACAATCATCCCGCTGAATCATCCAGATACACCTGCTGGAATAACATTGCCGTCATTATCGTGTCTCTTTCACGCAGCACACGCGAAAGCTCGCGTGCACCTTCTTCATTTTGTCCGTTTGGCTCCGAAGCTTTTCCATCCTTTACCTTTGCCTTTGCTGTTAGTTGCGCGCGTCTCTTGCCATTCTTCGCGTATCGTATTTACGTTATATAAGCTTGGCTTGTGCTGACAATGCATGGAGAACCGTAGTGTCTGTTCGTTATCTCGCGCGTTGAAAAAGCCAGATGCACCGGCGACAATGCTTAAGATCCGACAAAGAATTTCGCCCTGGCTTCTAACTTTTGTGGCTGGTCGTCCTCCTTTTTCTCCTGTTTCATTCTCTGTCTTTCTTTCTCTGTATTCTCTGTCCGTCTGTCTGTCTGTCTCTCTAGGTTCTTCAATCTGTTTGTGCCTGCTCTCATCTTTTTCTTCCTCCGTTTCTTTCTCTTCTCTCAAGCCTCTTCCTGTGCCTGCGCTCTCTGTCCATTTCTTTCTTTCATTTCTTGCTTTCTCCTCGTTATTTGATGCAAGAAACGTGACACGGGCCATTGCAGCACGAGTCAAAGCGTCTCACGCGTAATTTAACTTCAGCTTCGGTAAACGCAACTCCACGACACACAGCCGTGTTTCTACCCCTTTGTGCTATGGCCACGAGTCTGCTTCGGCTGTCCACACGACTTTCACTCGTCCACCGCGGACACGTAGACAGCCCTTATCCCCCGGCGGGACACCAAAAGCCTGGCATTCCTAGGACTTTGCCCGGGATATGTATTTGACTCTGATAGCTACAGAGTCACGTGTCTCGAATAAAATACCGCTCCGTCCAGACGACATCCAAGCAGCCGCATATGAGTTCCACGTTCCGCGTTATATCACACTACGATGTTTTATTTATCAAGTTTGAACTGATATTCCCAGCACTGGCGAAACGTTGAACCACTCTTGAATCTGATATATCGGTAATTTTAACGCTAAAGCAACACACGTGGCACACCATTTATTGTATCATTTATGTTTTAGTTAACCGAGTCCGATTATGTTAAATCACGTGCCATTTACGCAAAGCCTGATTTAAAAAACGCTTCATTGAAAGATAAGAGGTTGTGCGAGTAATTTCTAGAGCCGCTGTGAGATCAAAGGTACTTCATGATTAATTCCTGCTTTTTCTCTAATTACACACTTCTTATGTATAGCTCGTCATCGATTGTAGATTAAAAATGTTCAGGTCTTTTTATATTTTGGAATAGACAGGATGAATGTATAATAGAAATTCTTTATTCAGAAATGTTAGAAATTAGGATTTCCAGTGATTTCTATTCTATGTAATAATGTATTGATAGATGGATTTATTACACTGAATTAAACAGAAAACTATGATTATTTAACTTGAACTTAATGCAATAATGTGATATCACAACTCTCAATAACGACTCTCCACTTTTGGCTCTTCAGTGGCTAACTGAACATCAACAGCTGCGGTGCCGAAATATATTGATGACCGTTGGGCCTTCTGAAGTTTTCTGACCCTTTTGGCTTGTCGGCATTTGCGCTTTATCGTCCACATTGTCTGTATGTCGGAGATCTTTCCTTGGCATTGTAATAGAGACGAAAGAAGCCGCTGTAAAGGGAATCGTTATGCCAAAAACTAAACGCTAGAGAAGATGTAGAGCTCTCCTTGAAGCGAGACCCACTTGAACAAAAAACAGGAGAAGGCGTAAATGAATGAAGCATGAAAAGGGACAATCGACTGTATGAATGGCCGAAGGGATAAGAGATGTTGCTAGTACTTTCCTCTTCTGTATACTTCTCTACGCTTTATATGCGAGGTACGTTTCGCGTGGCACGTAAAAGATTCACGAAGTGCTCGAAAAGTCTCTGCTGACCGTTTTGCAATTCCCTAAGACCGGTTTAAAGGAAGCAAAGTAGCTTATACTAAAACAACGAAAATTTAGAACAATCGAAATCATTATTGAGTATTAATATCGTAGTATCGTGGACAAATGGCCTAAGAAATATCGGCTGAACCATAAACAATATTGTGAGAAGACCTAAGTGCCGTTAGACCAAAAGGGCCTGGCAGTTTTACTAAAGAGTCGAGTGGGGGAGTTGTGAGTTGAGAGTCGAGTCGAGTAGTTGGCAGTTGATAGTCGAGTGGTGAGCAGTCGAGTAGTGAGGAGTAGAGAGTTGAGTTGCCGAGTTGTTATGAGTTGTGAACTATTACAATAGTTGTGAGTTGTGAATTAATTATTTAGTTGTCTTAGTTACAGCACATTACTGTATTTAGTTCGCGTTAAATAACCATCGTTTCCTGTTTTATCCATTGATCGATAAACTTATCATATAGTTTAAAGATCATTGGAAACCCTAATTTCTAATATTTCTAAATAAATAAAAAAAATCCTGTAATATTTAATCAGCCGTACAACTGTCGTTATATAAGTTAGAATATTCCTGAATATCTGGTATTCGAATATGTGACGCGTGCTTTGAATAATTTATCTTCCTCCTGGAACAGGTTAATGCTCCTTTATCCCTATGATCCTGTAAAGAATCTAAAGCAGATGTTCGTCATCAATCAAGATGTATGTAATGATTAATCCATCACGTATATCATCGCGCTGCGAGAGTCTTCACGAACATCGTAAAAGCTTCTAGAATTCTAGAACACGACAAACAGCAATAAAGAGCCGAGCTATATTCTTTTGTACAGCTTCCAGTCTGATTCTCAAACCTCTGACGATATCGAGGAAAGTTTATGAGACCCGAATGATCTTCAAAATAGTCGAATAACACGAAATGGAATTATACCGTAATCATGGCAAATTTGACATTTTTAAAAGTGTTACAGTCGTTCGTGCTTTATTTTTATGATCACTCTTTGACTTCCTAAAATTCTCCTACGTAGTTTTTTTTATATCTAGTACTGCGTTTCGTATAATCTTTCTCTAACCCCAAATATTTTCTCTAACGTCAACCTAACCTCAAAGCTTATTTTCTCT
Organism: Bombus terrestris; assembly: GCF_910591885.1. Taxonomy (NCBI): domain Eukaryota; kingdom Metazoa; phylum Arthropoda; class Insecta; order Hymenoptera; family Apidae; genus Bombus; species Bombus terrestris. Next base: position 4,257,424 of record NC_063286.1, read on the forward strand.
TTTTCAGCAAACTTCTCACCTTTTGTCAATCATATGTAAATTTGTGAACTACGTTAACCTATTTTTGCAATCTTTATCCTCTAATTATTATTTAAACCCACGTAGCTCGTGAAAATTCAAAGATTCCTTCAGTCTTTTGCATTTTCCTTCAAACAAACTCATTTTCTTCTCAACAAAACTTCTCTGCTTTCATCAGTTAGATGTAACTTTATAACCTACGTTAACTGTTTTACTATTTTCATTCTATCCAAAGAAATTTCGTTAAATCTAATCCAAAAATTCCATTAATCCGCGTTTAGAATATTTTGAATCGAGTGTCTGTTACAGACGTGCAATCGCAATTTATCTGAAAAAGAAAAAAGAAAAACGTTTAATCATAGTGAGAGTTTTCTCTTTTCCCGGTGCAATTAATTACGTTTTTCGAAACTTGGAACCTTCGGATTCGAAAAGGCAGGCCAGCAGGCTTTTGCAAACTCGTTTTATCGCCCGGCTCGGCTTTGTCTCATAAATTTCTGAAAACAACATTATGGCGTGTCGTGACATAGCATAATTTGCAACATCGCAAGGAGAATTTCATTATTAACGTGACTTCCGGCTTGTCGTTCATGCAAGATACGAAAAGTCAGCGCAAACGAGCAGTTTACTCGCCATGAAGTTTATTGCCGGACGTTTTCACTGTTCCCCACAGGAAACTTCCTCTTCCGCTGTGCAAACGGCGCGCGAAACAGGTTACTTCTTCGAAAGTGACGACACAAAATAGGTCAAGGAAACTTTCAATGCAGCTTATTCCTGCGAACGTTCTCTTTCAAATAAACGACCGTCGTTAAAGTAATCTGGGTTTTTTTCGTGATAGCGATAGAAAGAATGACAAATGATAAATATAAATATAAACAGTTTTAACACTCCAACACTATTGTTCTCCAAACGACGAAAACCTGAGATTTCAACACTGTGCGCCAGATTTTCATTTCCTGCAATACTAAAAAATAATTTTCATAGTATCTGTGTCTTGACAAAAAATCGTGAAATTTGACATACACTTGCATCAATATTGAGAAGACACAGTTACATCAACATCTTTGTATTTGTGGTTGTGTACAAGAGGAGATGGTTGAAATATTAGGTTGTTGCTTGCTGTAAGAGGTTAGGAAACATTTATTGCAGTTTGAAAATACGCAAATAATTTCTTCCTAACGTTCAATTACACAATAAATTTTGAAGAGAAAGCAATTTAAACGGAAGATAGGAAGTTGCATGTTTTCTCAAAGACAGCTTATTGCAAATACTTCCCATACGTTCACTATGAATTTACTAATACATTCATGAGATTTATTTGAAATCAAAAACAAACCCCAACTTTTGCACACATTGGTAGGGAATCGCGTTAGGAATTCTTTTCATTAGCATTACGTTCTTCCAAAGGGAATAGTTGAAAAGCCGCGGGAACTTTCAGTGACTAGTGCCGAAACAGGAGTTGCAGAAAACATTGCGAGCGCAACTGAGCAAAATTCCTGAAACTTTTTGACAAACGATCGGAAATAAATCAACGTAACGTTTCTCTGTGGCGAACAACCGAGTCGATTTCTCAGAATAAAATTTACGTTGCAGCTAGCGGAACGCCGGTACGACGAATCAAAGAGGAAGTATAGGTTAGGTTGGCTTGGCTTGGCGAGAGGAAACAGGTCGCAAGTTTGATCGCGTCGCGTTCGCTTAGAGCTTAATTAAAATCAAGATCGTGTTGCCAGTGAAAGGAGTGCGGATCCTTTCGGAATACTTCGCCACGAGTTTCAAACTTCTTGCAATCCCGTCACAGGAAAATGAAACGATGCAAAGTTTTATATCGGGCGCACGCGTAAACTTACTTAACCTTCGCGACAAACAACTGGAAAGATTGGTCGCCTGTGAAAGGAATTTAAAACGTATTCCAGGTCTCCTTTGCTGAGCAATACTTCCTATTTTTCTTTTTTTTTTTCCTTTAACTTTTCTACTTCCACCTTTTTCTTTGTCATTTTTTACAGTTTTTGGAATTCTAGTTCGAAATAATTCACCCAGAAAGCATATCGTAAGATATTGTTCGTAGAAACGCCAATTTCGTCCATCACAGAGCATAATTATACATCTTTCTTTTTAAATGTCACGAGCTTCAGATTGAAGAATTTTAACTTTGAATTGGTATCGCCGGCTACTTTTCAACGAGCTATTTCACTTTAAAGCACTTCATAATATACTACTTAAGGATTAAATGAATATTTAGCGTCTGCAATTAAATAACAGGTTCACGTTGATAAAACAGTTTCCATTTATTCAGATGCATATAACTTGTTTAACTTGAACAAGACTTAATAATGGCGAATATAGAATTCTGAATGGATATCTCAAGTGAACTAAGCACGTTCACACCGATAAAACAGAAAATGCTAAATATTGTGACGGTTCTTTAGGATTATTGCTGATCCGAATTAGTATGACCGATGGATGGATTACGGTTTATGGTAGATCCCGGGATCTAACAACATAGAACAATTATTTAGCAACGCGAAGAAACAATATGAGATAATTGATAATCGTAAAAATAAGTGAATCGAGCGAAATTGCACTACAGCGCCGTGAGGGTTACCGATGATCTCAGTGAGATAAATTTATTAATGATGATTATACACCATAGTATATCTGTTGTAGGTAATATTTCAATATTATATGTATCGTATAATAAAATATTCATCATGGCGCCATGGCCAAAGCTTGTAAAACTGGCGTGGTATTCAACGCGTTAACACTTTATCGACCGATAGCCGATTCATCGGTTTTTTGTCACCAATGCTTACTGACCGATAGCCTATTAATCGGCTTTTTGTTGCCGACAATCTTTCTCATTATTTGAGCAGTAATTTCTTATTTAGTACTAAGGTACCTTGCTCAGTTGCGTCAGTTGCGTTGCTTTGTAAGCTCCTACAGTTTTATACCAATTTGAAAAACGTACCTTTCGCGACGAACAAAAAGAATGGTATTGGAGAGTCTAAACCGAAACAAAGCCGGCGCCAGGGAGAATCTGCGCCTGAGAAGCCGGTCGGACGTGCGTATGCTGTTGAATCGTTAGCGGTCGGTAATGTGTTAAGAATACGTACTGGGTTGGCAACTAAGTCATTAGATGGTATTGACAAAATCCGCAATCACTTAGTTGCCAACCTTACCTTAGTTTGTCTCGGTTTGAACAAACGCGTGCGAACTAATGTGAATTTATTTGAAGAGTTTGTAAATTCCCGTTGAAAAGGGAACCGCTGCAATTCTCTCTTCACCAAGTATCGTTCTGGCGTACTCTATCGTACGGATGTTGGCAAATTGAAATCGATCGATCGCGCGGGAACCACCCTTTCCTTCGTTTCATCCGGCATTCCTTTTTGCAGCGTGGCCTGATTCAATTTCAAGAACAGACGCAATCACTTAGAACAGAGGAAAAACCCGGCGCAAAGAAGGAAAGCAAGAAGCGGAAAGTATTTTTCCGGATGAGCAAGGAGAATGCTGGTTGAACGCTTCCGGCGTCGCCCATTAACGCCCGATTAGAAACATATCTTTCGTAAAATTACCGTTTCCAGCCTTGACTCGAGACCACCGCCCCGGACGCTCGTTCTTTGCCCAATTGTGGGGCGGTTCTGATCCATTCTTTCTCGCTTTTCGTTTCTTTTCAACGCCCACTTGAACACACGAGAATTGATAAGAATCTTAGGACGATGGAAATTTGAAATAAATTTATTTGCACAAAAAGCGAAAACACCAAAAATTTGTATATTTTAGTAGAATAAGGTTTTTATTCGTACAACTTCCTGGAACTTGGATTAGCATATTGATGAGATGGTAAATTGATTACCATTAGATGGTAATGACAAAATCCACACTCAGTTGCCAACCCAATAAACCTTAAGACGAAAGCTAAGTCTCGGTCATTGTGAAATCGTATCGACGTAACGTCTGTGAAAAATACGTACTGTATAAACTACTGTATAAACTAAAAAATAACATACTGTTGCCGATTAAACGACGGAAGGCTCACGACACTCGTATCTGAAGGTGTTTCATAAATTGTAGAACTTTGTTTTCACAACAGCACAGGTAGAAAGATGTATCCGTAAATCGGATACTTTGCGAACACACGTTCTATTCAATTTCACGATATCAAATTTCTGCGTGCTAAAGATTAAGTTTAAACGCAAAACGTTTATTCTCGAAGATATAATTGATAATATAATCTTCTCCTTAATCCGTCTTAATATTTTGTAAACGTCGATTATGTTGCCATAATTTATCAGTATATGAAATTGCTCATCTAAGAACGAGCGGATGTTATCGAATTAACCTTTAGAAACTCGATGAATCTTCGATGGCGGGGAACGTGGCGAGATAACGAAAGACACGATCGATTTACTGTACGTATCGTCGATACACGTAGGTACATGTGATAAGCAGAACAGGAATCTAGGGATTTTCAGGATTAGCCGTAACGCTGACAGAAGCGAAACTTACGCGCACTAACTCGACCCGGTTCAGATCGAACGGTGTCGATCGGAATTGCGGCGCGTTAGGTTTGACATGAGGTAAGCCGTGGATTCGCCTTGTGATTATGAATTTACCGATATCGGTTTATCCAGCCTCGCAGGAATTTCAAACTAATTTGTCGTTCATATAGGGAATTCAAAGCTGTCTCTTAGGTCTTTCTCGTTTCATGATAACTGGCAAAATGTATTTTGACAAATACTTAAATGGAAAAAATTAATTAACATTGACTAGCCTGTGAGATGAATTTATTCTTTACAAATAGTCGTAAAAAGCTGAAAGAAATTGAAATCGTATCATCACGATAGATACAATCGAAAAACATACGTAATCGACGTAATTAGACTCGAGCACTGTGATCAATAATATGCTACAATCAAGAACACGTGTGAAATCGAGGCGATATTAATCTATTGCGACTAATGCTAATCAAACAAACGTCATCGTCTTCCTTCAAACTCTGCACAACGTACAAGTTTTTCAAATTACAAGCTACCCACTTGATATTTTCGTCGCAATTCCATCAGCCTTTGCTATGCAGAGAAAACGACTAGCTTCGTTAATAATACGTTACGACCGAAAAAACGTGAGAGATCAAGGCGAGCCTAATCTATTACATCACGACCAACCGGATGAACGTTCGTTTTCTTTCAAATCCCACGCGGTACAAGCTTTCCAAGCTACAAAATCATTTACTAAAGTAATCTATCCTAATAATCTCGTCAGAAACCCATTCTTTACTACGTAGAAATAGCAGAGCATCGCTCATCGAGGGACCAATTGGATACTCGACGACGCAATTAGATGTGACCACATCCACCGATATTACAGTTGAAAATTATGAATCTTAGTCGTAGAAATAAATGTATAGGAACACTCACATTACACGCGGAAATGATATTAAAATAGTTTCATATTTATTTAATATGTGATTTACAAGATATTCGTGGATATACATTGCACTCGTCTCAGCACTCTTTTTGTTTCACCATCTTTCTATCACTATGCGTACAGAACAGTTGCGTTGAGGTTAACTGATAGAGGAACGATTGGATGAATTTGTAATAGAAAATACATTGAAATAAGTATAAGTACAGGTATAGTGTATGAGATGAAAATCAAATAAATTGTTATCACTAGTTATTAATTTGAGGTATGATATTGTTCAGGTTAAGTGATAGAGAAACGAGTGAACGAACTTGTAATAGAAAAATATATTGAAATAAGTATAAGTATAGTGTATGAGGTTAAGATCAAATAAACTGTTGCGATTATTTATTAATTTGATGTATGATATTGTTGAGGTTAAGTGATAGAGGGACCAGTGGATGAAGTGGAATAGAAAAGTATATTGAAATAAGTATAAGTATAGTGTATGAGGTTAAGATCAAATAAACTGTTGCGATTATTTATTAATTTGATGTATGATATTGTTGAGGTTAAGTGATAGAGGGACGAGTGGATGAAGTGGAACAGAAAAGTATATTGAAATAAGTATAGGCATAAGTATAAGTACAGGTATAGTGTATGAGGTCAAAATCAAATAAATTGTTACCATTATTTATTAATTTAATATATCATATTGTAGAGGTTGACTGACAAAGCAACGAGTGGATGAATTTGTAATGGAAAAATATATTGAAACAAGTATAAGTACACGTATAGTGTATGAAATGAAAATCAAATAAATTATTATCACTATTTATTAATTTGATATATGATATTGTCGAGGTTAAGTGATAGAGGGACCAGTGGATGAAGTGGAATAGAAAAGTATATTGAAATAAGTATAGGCATAAGTATAAGTACAGGTATAGTGTATGAGGTCAAAATCAAATAAATTGTTACCATTATTTATTAATTTAATATATCATATTGTAGAGGTTGACTGACAAAGCAACGAGTGGATGAATTTGTAATGGAAAAATATATTGAAACAAGTATAAGTACACGTATAGTGTATGAAATGAAAATCAAATAAATTATTATCACTATTTATTAATTTGATATATGATATTGTCGAGGTTAAGTGATAGAGGGACCAGTGGATGAAGTGGAATAGAAAAGTATATTGAAATAAGTATAGGCATAAGTATAAGTACAGGTATAGTGTATGAGGTCAAAATCAAATAAATTGTTACCATTATTTATTAATTTAATATATCATATTGTAGAGGTTGACTGACAAAGCAACGAGTGGATGAATTTGTAATGGAAAAATATATTGAAACAAGTATAAGTACACGTATAGTGTATGAAATGAAAATCAAATAAATTATTATCACTATTTATTAATTTGATATATGATATTGTCGAGGTTAAGTGACAGAGGGATCAGTGGATGAAGTGGAACAGGAAAGTATATTGAAATAAGTATAGGCATAAGTATAAGTACAGGTATAGTGTATGAGGTCAAAATCAAATAAATTGTTACCATTATTTATTAATTTAATATATCATATTGTAGAGGTTGACTGACAAAGCAACGAGTGGATGAATTTGTAATGGAAAAATATATTGAAACAAGTATAAGTACATGTATAGTGTATGAAATGAAAATGAAATAAATTATTATCACTATTTATTAATTTGATATATGATATTGTCGAGGTTAAGTGACAGAGGGATCAGTGGATGAAGTGGAACAGGAAAGTATATTGAAATAAGTATAGGCATAAGTATAAGTACAGGTATAGTGTATGAGGTCAAAATCAAATAAATTGTTACCATTATTTATTAATTTAATATGTCATATTGTAGAGGTTGTCTGACAAAGCAACGAGTGGATGAATTTGTAATGGAAAAATATATTGAAACAAGTATAAGTACACGTATAGTGTATGAAATGAAAATCAAATAAATTATTATCACTATTTATTAATTTGATATATGATATTGTCGAGGTTAAGTGACAGAGGGATCAGTGGATGAAGTGGAACAGGAAAGTATATTGAAATAAGTATAGGCATAAGTATAAGTACAGGTATAGTGTATGAGGTCAAAATCAAATAAATTGTTACCATTATTTATTAATTTAATATGTCATATTGTAGAGGTTGTCTGACAAAGCAACGAGTGGATGAATTTGTAATGGAAAAATATATTGAAACAAGTATAAGTACACGTATAGTGTATGAAATGAAAATCAAATAAATTATTATCACTATTTATTAATTTGATATATGATATTGTCGAGGTTAAGTGACAGAGGGATCAGTGGATGAAGTGGAACAGGAAAGTATATTGAAATAAGTATAGACATAAGTATAAGTACAGGTATAGTGTATGAGGTCAAAATCAAATAAATTGTTATCACTGTTATCATAGTTATTAATTTAATGTGGGATATTGTTGAGGTTAAGTGATAGAGGAACGAGTGGATGAATTTGTAATAGAAAAATATGTTGAAATAAGTATATGTATAAGTATAGCGTATGCTAATCCAGATCCTTACTCTTATAGCGTTACAATACAATAGTAGAAGCTATGATAGGAAGCACGTTCATATATTTATAACAAAGGACATTACCAAAAAAGTTAACCTTGTAACTGTGGCTGAAGGCTTCAAGAAACATAAATAGAAATCTATTTATAACTCCTTTGTTTTTAGACCTTGTAACCCAAAACAACATTTATATTCAAGGGCGCAATAATGTGCATCCCTACTTATTTCGAATTTCTTCACTAAATTCTATTTTCTTCTTAGCAGCGGTCTCCAGGTCACGGATATACAAAAACAAAGGAGTTTTTCTTGAAGTAATTACTTCAACAAGTTGCATTTTTCTGTTCTACGAGACACTGCGCACGCCCATACTTCCACACACTCATACTCATATATGTGTATCACTACTACGCAGCTAATTCAGTGTAGCACACAAAATTACACATATCTGAATAATTGCAGCCAAAACAGGCGAGATCGAGATAATCCATTACGACCCAGCATACTTCCCTTGTTTCCAATATTGCTACAAGCTTTCCAAACTAGGAAACCACCGAAACTAATAACCAAACGCACTTTTCCATCAAGGCCGGCCACGCGTCTGTCCACCAATCACATCGAACCCGTTCATTCAACTAGGTTTCCAGGGCAAACGTAATACCAGCCCGGTATAATGAGAGTGGCCGTAATTTCGGAGGGTAAGCCGGCTTTCCATTTGCCAGCAACCCACTCTCTGCCCTTTCTTCGTTCCGCTTCTTCGGTCACAGAGGATCTCGCTGTCCATTGTAATTGGGCGCGAAGGAAAAGGCACAAATGGTTGATCGAACCAGGACCATCAAAATGGCTGTAATCCAATTTCGATCACGGCGAACAAGGGACTTTCGAGCTAAGATCCACGGAGCCGGTTCTTCTCCGCGAATAAATAGGTTAAGCAGTACTGTCGTCTAGAAGAGGAAAGGAACGTCGTACACACGAAACGATGGATCATGTCAATCGTGACACGTACGGGACACAGGGTTTATATGCGGGAACACGACCGGTCTCGGCCCACTTTACATTGGAAACGCGCCACCGAGCTACTCTTTATCAATATCTTACTCTGCTCAGTCTGCAGGGACCACGTTTCCTCGATTTACGTCTCGCGCGATTTTCTTTCGCTGGAGAGGCGCACTTCCATGGCGAGGATACGTTGAGACTGTTTTAGGACACGAAAATGAGACATCGAACAATATTTTTTTTTTTTATTACGTAATTTGTACTTTATAATTTGTCCAGCTGGACATTTGGTAATTTTTTCTAGCTTTATTGCTAAATAATAAAAGGTGGCTACCCTGCGAGATACTATCCTCCAGTTTGACTATTTTGTTTCTTCAGTGAGGTCAGTGGGGCGTTTTCTTTTTAGTCTTCTTTCTATGAGAGTTTTGCTCGTTTCATTAGCCAGATTTTTTCTTTCACCGTTGGTATTTTTAAGTCTATGCCTATATCCTCGTTTCTGACATACCAGAGGGCGTTCACTATTGTTCTCAGTATTTTCGATTGTAGCGACTCTAGTTTATCTATGTGACTCATTGCTGCTGTCCCCCATAGTGACGTGCCGTACGTCCAAATTGGTTTTACTATCGTTTTGTATATTTTTAGTTTATTTTCTATCCTGAGTTTAGAATTTCGACTAGTTAACCAGTACATTTGTCTTCTTTTTATCCGTATTTTGTCTATAATTGATTTATTATGTTGATTTCATGTAAGTTGTGTGGCTAAGTGGAGTGCTAGGTATTTAATTTGCCTTGTTTATGTTATGTGCGTGCCATTCAATTGAATATTTGGTGGTTTCCGTTTTCTTAGTGTAAATGTAATATGGTTGCATTTACTGAGGTTTGCTTTTATTTGTTCATCTCGTAGCCATTTTTCTATTTTTCTGATGTGCTCTTGTGGTAATGTGACTGCTGTTTCTGCATTAGTATGCCTGGCTAGTACAGCCATGTCGTCCGCGAATGTCAGTTTTGCTGTTGGTACTTGTTGGCATGTTGGCCGTGTATGAGTGAACTACGTGCGCTTTTGATGGAAGGGATATATTTAGCTGATAAAATTCGAACGTAGGTGGGTTTTGATCGTCGAAATGAAAGTTCGAGAAAATTTAAGGAAAAATGAGACACTTAAGCTTCTAGAGGGATTAAAAGTGGAATTTATAACAAACCCAGAAGACGCGACTGGAATCTTGGCACAGACGCAATCATAACTCTACGAAGTAATTAGCCGAAACAAAAGAGAAAATGTTAGAAGTGGAATAAACTTTCAAAATGGACGGTCAAAAGTTTGTTGCCCAAAGTCTACTTTGTCTTTAATATCTCGTAAACTTGTTATTTAAAGACGCATAGAAAATGCTTATTATTTCCACGAATTTTTATTCGAGATGATAAACGTTAGTGAAAATTTACCGATTGAACATGCGACAAATTTGTCTCGTTTAAAGCTTTTGGAAATTGTTCGATTCGATCGGAAAGCGGATAACTCGATAATCGTAGGAAGATTAATCGTCGATCGATCTCCCTTTCTCGGTGGATAAGTTTGTCCGGATGATTAACAGGGCTGTTTGAACAGTCGATAAACTTAGCTCGATAAAAGCAGTTAGATGTACACGCGGCCGTCTTTGCCAGCAGCGCTAAATGAAGCGATACCATTTAACGGCGTGTTGCCGCAGCAACGGGACAATTTCGGGCTAAAATGATGGCCCGATGTGGCCGTCCTAAATGGCTGCTACAATTTCTCCCAATATCGTACCGCTTGCAGCGCTCGTAATGCGTTCTGCAGGTTTCACCAAGGAATGCCATTGAGAAATCAAACGAAATAAATAAACGAATAGAAACCTCGAACAACGATCAAAAGCGCATTTAGCACAATTTGGGCAAAAGTGGTTTAGTTGCACTGACCTATAAGCTTCAAACACATTCCAGCTTTCGTGTTCCATGTTATATCGACTTTTAACGAGATATCTGCAACCTGTAAAACGATCGACGCAGACTGTGAAACTTCGGGCAAAATGTGCTGTGGACCCTTCGAGATTTCCATACAAATGTCCTTCGAACTATTTATGAATTATTATTATGAATTATTTTGAGGTGATATGTCGTGATAGGTGCGGAAGGAATACTCCGATGTTCAACAAATGTTTATTACTATTAACAATCAACGAGTCAACAATTTATACGATTCACACTTATGATTAACCATCGCGAGTTTACAATCGCGTATCTCGGCTTGTGTTTGCTTCGCTATGATACTGAACCTTTCGCACTTCGCGGCTTGAGGCAGAATGACTCTTTGTTCGAAACCAAACGGATTCTTTTCTTAGTTGCCCTTCGATATCCCTACTACACACGCGTTTATTAGATGTACCACGGCGGTTGCCGCGCGTGCATTCTTCCAAACATTCGGCGGAAGAACCATAGGATATAGATGGCACATTAGGCACGTCAGCCTTACGCTTTGAAGATATAGCGCTTTGTGTCGCGAAGCCGTTGGAAAGTTCCGTGCTCGTGTACCAACCTAACAATTTGTTAAAATTATATCGCGTAGCCAACCTTCTGCGAATAATCGCTTTTAGTGTTATAATTTTATAACAGGGTTTTATGAGAGAACCATTTAAATTTAGAAAATCGACTTGTTCGTTATTACCATAGATAATGATAATTAATCATCGACGAAAGACGAAGAGGTAAATTATTTGTTTAATTAAATACTCAAAGTAGACGCGTATGTGAACAAATTGGAATAATAGTCGACAGCCGAAAATGTTCTTTTAGAACGTGTGTTATTGTTAGGTTATGAAACAGTCTCCTAATTTAATCGTTCTATCTGTATGGAAATACATTCATTAACTTAGTTAACTGTATGATATACTACACACACTGCGTGGCAACAATGAAAATGAGTAAAAATAGAATTCAAATGGTTGAATAATATAATTAACATAACAATTACTTTAAACAAGTTCTGTTTCGTTAGTCAGACTGAAATAACCTCGTTTTCTTTTTTATCACACAAGATTGCTAGAGAGTATAATAAACAGCAAAGAGCTTTCAATTTTTTCGGATAGCTAGAATAAAAATATACGAGGAATGCAGTATTTCCACTACAGCGTTTCAAGTTTGAAGCAAAATCATGTTGTCGCTTCAAAACTCGCCAATTCTCAAAACATTCGACTGAATAATTCCATCTCACAAAAATGCGAATCTCTCGCAAGAAGAATATTACAGCAACTTCAATTTCAACTATTCCTTCTAGCTGTTCCTGTAAAAAAATCAGAAACACGATAAAAGAGAAATGTTGTCGAAGAATTCTCATAACTTGAAATCCAATTAAACGTAAACTAACAAAAAAGGAGAAAGAGAGGAACACGATAGAAGAATTTTCATAACTTCAAGCCCAGTTAACCGATGCCACGAAATAATAAGAAAAGAACGGAAAGAATTAGCATAGAAGAGTATTCGTATCTTTAACTTCTCCTACGAAACAATTAAAAACAACGAAAACGAAAAGAGATACGATAGAAGAAATTTCACTTCAAATTCAATAAACTATTCCTCCGTAACAATAAAATAAGGAGAAAGAAACAGAATGTTGAAAATGACAACTTGAGTTCGTGCTCGCCATCTGTATGCAGATGCGTTAGTTACAATAAATAGTAACTAGAAGATAGTTCTAGGTACAATCGATAAATTTAATCGATAGGTTTAAGATGTCCTCTGGTTTTTTATCCCTAGTTTATGTAGGGAAGTGTAATATGAAGGTTTTTCGGTTCAGAAAGGTATGATAGATTTATCCAAAGAATAAAATAGTAGCTATTATGATCCTACCTCTAAATACAGAAATAACAACGCAGAAAGAAATACGATAGAAGAATTTTCACAATTGCACTCTCTATTTTCCTCCACGTCTATCACACGACACGTATCAAATAAAGATAGAATGCTTGAACTGCTCATCTTTCACGAGCGTCTTCTACCTCTTGGCATTGTCCCCTGTCTCTCCTTTGCGGTCGCGTAACAGACTTTAATTGAAAAATACCCGCGTCCCTTTGACGCGATCTGGTGCGTCAGACGTGACCACGGAAACGGTTCCCCAAGAAAATGCAGACACAATACGTAATATTGGGTTGGCAACTAAGTGATTGCGGATTTTGCCATTACCACCTAATGACAAAGTCCGCAATCACTTAGTTGCTAACCTATAATACATAATATTGGGTTGTCCGAAAAGTTTCTTTCGTTTTATGAGGAAATAATAGACGCACAACGTTTTTGTTTTATATTATTTTGTCGAATTACGTACGATCCACTCTTTGTTCTGTTGAGATAAACACCGCGACATTTCACAGACTTGGTTTCACGTTTGTACGAAGGTGCACTGTTGTAAAAAACACGTTTGCGGAAGAAAGACACTTTTCGGACAACCTAATACATCGGCGATACGAGATAAGGTTATGCGAGCAAGCGGATGCGCAAACCGAAGGCGGAGGGCAAAGAAAACAGGCTCGTAAACTTGCAACGACGTTGCTTGGCCTAATTAGGAACCGTTGCATGCCTCAAAGCGACGATAGAAGGCGTACAAAGCCGCCTAGGATGCTCCCGGTAAAATGTCCCTAGGAGAAATTTCTTATTACGGCTGTGGAACAGGCCGAGCCGCCTCCCGATGCACGCTCGTTATCCAACACATCGCACCGTTCTCCTTCTTCAACGTTTTCTTCCTATAAGTTCGAAAGCCAGAGAGTTGATTAAAATAATGGCCAACTGGTGACATCGGATATAGTGAATTTTTTTATAAGATCCAAATGTAACAGAAGTGGAACTAGGGAGGTTTTTAGAGACTTCTGGAGTACATGGATGTTTTATAATATAGAATTTTATGTTAATTAAATGGCGAATTTGTGAACTATATACAGTAACGATAAATAGGTTTAATTTATTTGTTAAGTATGTACCTGGTTGTATGAAATAGATTTTTAAAAAACAAGAGGAAGTGGTTTTGGGAAGATATGGCGTTTCCTAGGGATTTACTTAGGTAGTTTGTGGTCAGTTGGTTGAAAAAGTATGGGAAGATTCGTTTAGTGTGTTAAAAAGAGGTGTTTAAAATGCAGAATGCAAGTAGAAAATATTTCTCTGTGGATTTATTATAAGTCTTTCGGTGTTAGGAAGATGTATTATAAGCAACTGTATTTTTACATTCTCGGAACCTATACAGTTTCTACAAACCATGTCCAGTAAGAATCTTATTCTAAGATTCCAATAATGCTAGCATTGCAAATGGTAGGAAATGAAATGTCTAGTGGACTCAGCTTACATGCAGAAGCCTCAACAACAATAACAGTATAGGTATATTTCTATATTCCAGCAACTTCTTCTCTGATTTCCTATCCATAATATCTTATGCACGATACAAATCATAGAATGTTCCAATATTAGGTTCGTATATGATGTTTGCATGGAAGATATTAAAGCAGCGGTGCTCAACTATCGGCATCCTCAGCTATCTCACTTATACCAGGTATGTAAATATGAAACCGGAATTTTTGTATAGAAAATACACGTTTATTGTATGAAAATGATTAAAAATATTTTATTCGAAGTATTGCTCATCGCTAGCTATACATTTTTCTCACCTGTCTGGCAATTGGTGGATGCCACGCCAAAAAAACTGTCGCTCTTTTGAGGCAAACCAGTCATCCAGCCATTTTCGTACATTTTCGTAAGAAGTGAAGTGCTGGTCAGAAAGTGCGTGTCCCATCGATGCAAATAAATAGTAATCGGACGGAGCCAAGTCTGGTGAGTAAGCCGCGTGCGAAAGTATTTCCCAACTGAACGCTTCGATCGTTTCTTTGACCGGTTTTGCTGCATGTGATGGTGCATTATCATGAAGCAAAATTACTTTGTTGTGGTTTTTGATATTCCGGTCGTTTTTCACGCAAAGCTTGATTCAAATCGATCATTTGTTGTCGGTAGCGCTCGGTATTAACGGTTTCGCCAGGTTTTAACAGCTCATAATAGATCACACCCTTCTGATCCACGTTCTTCGTTCCTCACGTCAAAATTGCCACTTCTGAATTTGTTAAACCACTCAAAGCACTGTGATTTACCAAGAGCATGCTCACCGTAAGCTTCGACAAGCATTCGATGCGATTCTGCAACAGTTTTCTTTAAATGGTAATAGAAAATCAATGCTGTCCGCAAATCGTAGTTTCCAGGCACAAAATTCGACATGTTCAACGCTATTACAAACTATGCTGTTGCATGAAACTTGTATTGTTCCGAGTCGAAAATGTTTGTGAGATGACAACAAAGACTTTTGGCATCAATGACGCAGTTTAGCGATAACTACATTATCAGCTAGGGCCATCTATAGGCAAATTCCGGTTTCATATTTACAGATCTGATGTACTTCTTATATACATTTTTTATAATGCAATATCCTCGATTTTAGCACAAGCAACCTGACCAACCATCAACAAAATATAGACAAAAAGAAAAAAGAAGGAAGGAATACTAAAGTAATTAAAATACTGATTCGCAGTCTCAATACACCAAGTCTCCTCTGTTCTCGACATCAGTCTCCGGACGTATGTTTATTACGAGAAAGTAGACAGGATTGAAAACTAAATGAACTTTAAAAACTAAAATAATTAAAAAAGTCGATGTCTACAAGTACAGACGCACAGCGTGCTGCTTTCAATGCAAAAAAAAGGGTCTTATTACGAGAAAGTATTGGCAACTAAGTGATTGCGGACTTTATCATTAGGTGGTATCGACAAAATCCGCAATCACTTAGTTTCCAACCCAATAGAACAAGAACAAAGACTCCATGATACACATAGAAGTTTCGAGAAATTTGATCAATGTTTCTAACAAAGACCATATAAAATAGACAAATCCATATAAATTGGCACGAGAAACTAAAATAATTAAAATATTCATATTTCTGAGAACTGATACACAGCTGCTTGTCTTCAATACGAAAGGAATGAACCCCCTGAACGTATCTTTATTGGAAGAAAGTAGACGAGAATAGAGACATTATCCACAGCCGCCATAAACTCTGTAATATCCTCATCTTCTTACCAAGCCAGCCAGAGATCTCCGACTTTATCGCCAATATACATATATTCAGCTTGGCATTGGTAAATTAAAGCCGTAGCAATTTAAGAAGTTGGACGGCGCAGAAACGCCAGAGATTCAGAAGAACGATAAGCCGTTGCCGTGGTTGCAAAGGCGAATGCTCTAAGGAAAAGTAAGTGAATTACCCGATACCAATTGAGACGGTGGCGGCTGCTCGACGAGGATAAATCACGCCGGTTGCCTTATCAGAAACCACTGAATCCCCACAACTTCCACGGCCGCACAGTCTCGCGCTATTTTCTCAATCGGTTTATGCGCCGAGAATAGCGGCACCAGAGTAAAGCATTCGCCGAACTAACTAACGCGCAGCTGATTATTTTCAAGTTTCTCTTGAATTATTCTACAGACAGCCGCCTCAGCGGGTCATCAAGAAGCTATTCCGATTCGTTCGATTACCGGTAGATGGAGAAGTAAATTTCGATCCTTCGTCCCTGGGTTCGTAGAAATTTAAAAGAATGGATAAATGGAGCGATGGTGAAAAATGGGCGAATTATTTTTATGCATTCTATTTGGTACAGTTAAATGAAACCGTGTCAAGTAGCGAAAGGAAGCAGAACGCTGGTAAATGATTGAACGAGTCTACAAAAACACTCAGATACAGTGAACTCGTGCTTTTAATTGATCTCTGATCAGATAAATGATTGGTTTACGATATCGGTTAACGGTTGTTAATTGGAAAACGCATATACAATACATTGTATTCAAAGGTATAGAGTTCGTACGTACTATATATATTTCTTTAGTTATTATAGCACGAAGAGAAGTTGTGAAAACTTTGTCACACCACTCTAAGCATGTATACTTATATCTGTAATGATTCTTATTTATGTATACGGGGTGTCTCAGCTAAATCAGATCACCTAAACATCAGCCTTGAGTATTGTTTTATTGTTTATTTCTTTAGCAAATTCCACGATCATCGGTATTTTGTTGCAATAGAACTCTATGTATACTTGTACGCCACTAGATGTGATTATTTATTCTCTATGTAAAAATTTAAAAAGTATTATGGTAATTATGCGGGCATATGTGTAATTCAAAAGATATTTCGATTTTAATATGATGAAATGCATGAAAGATAAGGAAGATACAAATTTCAGTCGCCAAGTTTTACAAAATTAAGGTTCAAATATCTTTTAAACTATTGTAGTATCGTGGACAAATGGTCTAAGAAATATCGGGTGAACCATAAATAATGTTGAGAGAAGGCCTAAGTGCGGTTAGGCCAAAAGGGCCTGGCAGTTTTACCGGGTAAAAAAATCCGCGATCACTTAGTTGCCAACCCAATATATACATTTTTATCCGATGCATTAAAAAATTCTATTAGACAAGTCAGAGACTTAAATTTTCCCATTAAACTTCAAATGCAGAAACCGGGGAACTGCAAGGAACGATAGGAGTAATTTTATTGAGGAATCTTGAGTAAAAATTCCAGACTTTGAAATGGCGTTAAGATAAGGCATCGCTGTGCCTCGAAACTCTGCACATTAGCCGAACGATCCAATTTAATGAAAACCGTGGACGGGCAGTTCGACATCTGGTAGATGCTAATCTCACGAAAAACGGAAATTGCCCGGTACCATTTTCCTAACCGTCCCACTTTATTCGAATTAAACTCCGGCTGGTATCCTCAGGCGCATCTTCCGCGTCTTCGAATAACCTCGTCGACATTGAAATACTCTAAGAGTACAAACTCTATATCTACTCCGTTTCTTTAAAAAATGAAATTTAATTAACAGTAAATGGTCTGTTAACAGTTATTTGATAAAAAAAAAAAATATCTATATATTGAGGTTAGGAGTTGACAACGCAGGATAAATCACTTTCACGTACGTTTTACTGTTGATTTTTCTAAACGCAAACGAAGGCCACAGACGAGGTGCGTGATAAATAACATTTGTTATTCATTTATAGAAAAGTATTCGAATATTCAATTTCCGATTAACCAATTCTATATCGCAACTATCCTTGCGCTTCATTTTATTAGGTTGGCAGCTAAGTGATTGCGGAGTTTGTCATTAGATGGCATTGACAAAATCCGCCATCACTTAGTTGTCAGTAACCTAATAGAACTGAATAAATATCACTCTCTTAAACATTTATAAAATATACACGATGCTAATTAATTTGAAGTAATTATTCGTTTCTCACAACGTCTTATCCTTTCTCCCAACTATTCTGTTGAAGTGATCACCACTTCTACGAAAACTCTACATCTGGTCTTTTTAATTTTCTCAAGCGCTGAAGCCATCGACAGCATATAGACAAAAGACTGGCACGAAGGCAGACCATAAACAATAGACAGGCGGCGTTGGCTTCGGGGTTTTCAGTTATAAGGTAACACTGCTAGCTAGCGTGTGGATTTGGTCCAGCTCAAATTGTATTCTTGCTTATTATTACACTTCTCTATTAAATATATTTTTTTTCTCCCTTACTCTTTATCCACGCGTTTTCTCTCTTTATACATCCAATAACCTCAACATATTCTGTACCAAACTACGTTCTAGTAACCAGCAAAGAAACATTAATATAACAAAGTAATTAAAGAATGGGACTTAGAGATTATGAATCCAAGTCAGACCAGCTAACTCGTGTTCTCTAATTAACAGATTAATTAATTCGTCGTTGAAATTTGTGAAATTTCCGTTTAAAACGAGATTTTCGTATAAAAAGGAGGGGGTTAATGCAGATAGAGAACGATAGGGCAAGGAAGAAAAATGGATTTACAGCTGGGAATAGTTGCGCGACTGATAGGGCAAAGCGGGTTACGCTACTTTTTACGGGGATTTTCCATTTGCGGTCGTCGCGGTTGCGGATCAGCCCCGTTGGCAACGGGACGTATCGTCCGATTAACTTCCCCTAGGCCAATTGGATATTCCGATAGGTCTGCATATTTACGCGCGATTCACAAAAGGTGTCGCATCACCGCGATATCGTTCCTCGCCTCGAGCTTTCTCACGCGAAATCGTATTTCATGCTGTTTACAACTATCTGTGTCATTGTGCACAATTGTGGCAATCATGAGATTTGTATTATGGCAAGTATTTTCAATTAATTTCTAACTATTTTAAACGAAGTTCCAACATTTCCAATATATCCAAGTTGGAAATTTCGAGTGCATTACATCGTGTACCACGACCATGTAGCATGAGTCGGGTCTCGTTTGAACATAAATAATGATAATCGAGTAAAAATTTCGATAATCGAGTAAATTGTGTATATACAGTGGCTCACGATGGTATTCGAACGCTTACACTTAATTTTAATTATTAAATTCAATTTCAATTATTATTCAATTATTATTAAATATTCAATATCAACATTAAATTTCAATTATTAATTAAAATGAGGCGTACTAAACTAATTTATTAAAACAATTTCGTATCTTCACACAAAACGCTGTAACACTGTTCACAGTTTTTCATCTTCCTTTGCACCGAATGTAAACATTATTGCTAAATGAAAATATTCGTACGTTCACTTGATGTTAGGATGTCGTTTTGGTAACAGTAACGCAAAAGAGTGCACAACAGTATTTAAAATGAATACCAAAAAGTGTGAGGCTTACTGTTTACAGTGCTATATATTAGGTAGACAACTAAGTGATGGCGGATTTTGTCAATGCCACCTAACGACAAAGTCCACAATCACTTAGCTACCAACCCAATACAATCTGTACATTTATCATTCCTATTTTTACAGACAAATAAAATACAACAATCTGTAGAAGTGAGAGAGTCGTTAAGAGAATTGCTGTTTGAGACAGTCGTTAAAAAAGCCATTAAAACCAATGAGTAAGCGGCGATATATAATATTTGCATTTAATACTTTCGCGATGTACCATCATTTTATTAATACATTTGTTTTATTATTATTATTATTGTAATAACTGCACACTTCTTGGGTTAACATATTAATAACGGCAATTCATGCTACACAATTTGATTATTAATATATATTGTTGGTAGAATTTGATATAATCGTCAATACGTAAATAAAATGTGAAACTGTAAAATTGGGAAAATTGGATGACCAACGCTCGTTCACTATCAAACGAAATTCCGTGAAGAGAATTCCTGAAGTGCCTGGTGGAAATTGTAATTGGGATAAAGAGTTCGGTACAGCGCGTCCGAAATCAATTGACCGTTCAACATCACTTCGCCTATTCCAAGAGCGACTCACAGTTAAGACGAAGTGGGGGAAACTCCTTAACCTGCAAAGCTTAGTTTCGAACCACCGAATAATATGGTGGGATTTGTTCTTTCATGGCTTCGAACGGTCAATTGATACTACGTGTAACAGAACTAAAAAGATTTTAGTTGGTCGAAGCTACGTAAAGGGAATTTCACAACGAAGAACCGTGTCAACTGTGAATCGATTAAATCGAGGAAAGTTCAAATATTTAAAAAGAAAGGAAACATGAAAATAGAAAGGAAAATAGAAACAAGGGGGCGGATTTGCCAAAAAATTTCAAATGAAAAACTGGTGTAAAATTTTGCAAGGCGAAAGTTTGAAGTCGACCGATCTTTCAAAGTAAAAGGTAACGTTCGTTGCTTAAGAAAAGAAATTACCCGCGGAATATGAAACGTTTTGGCTGGAAACACAGTTTAAAATGGAACGATGCGGATTGTTGACAATCGGGGGAAAAAAAGACAGGAAGAAGCAAGCAACTTTGACGCAAACAACTTTTTACTGAAATATCAAGGCGAAGAAGTAGTTCAAGATGAAAGCAAATGGAACACCGCAGCCCCGTGGTTTCATATGAAACTTCTCAAGCGTCCAACTTTCATCTGATCGATGCAAAAAAAAAGAAAGAAGAAATATATCGTTTGAACGACTCGAATCATTAACTTGAAACAAGATCTCCTATCGTTTGTGTAGATAGGAGCACGTTTACGAGAATATTGCAAGCTAAGGTAGTCGATCTAATGACCATATGTTTTTCGAAAAGTACATTCCATGCCTGCGAAGAACATTTGTACACCGCTTTATTTATTGCGGCATTTTATATGCTAATTAATTAGCTTCAAGCATATTAAATTTACACGAAATGTAGAATTTATTAACACATTGTTGACCGGCAATTTTACTGAGAATTTTATACCACCGGTTATTATTTCGCAATTGTATGTGCAAGTAAAACAATATAAATAAACTTTAATAAATTTTATCTATTATTCAACTTTTAATATTTCTTTTTCTGCGTGATGGTACACAATAGCTTTTGCAATATATCTAGTTTCTGCGTTTTCCTTTTGAACAGCATATTCTAAACGCTCTAGTCGGATGTTTTTCTGCCAGTGACTACTTTTTCTAACACGTGGTCTCTTAGTTGTCTGGAAAACCTGAAGGCTGCATCACTATAATAAGCAGCTGTTTAAGAAATTCGAGAAATGTCAGGTGCAATGTTGCATTCTTTGGAATCCACAGCTATCCATTCCCTAGCTATTTCCAGTAGAAATTTGTTATATCTTGTTTTATTCTCTGGCAGATAGGTACAGTACATTTTATATGCATCCAACAAGGTGCAGTTTATCAGAAAAAATGCTAAATTTCTGAACTACTAATCTTCTGATACAGTATCATTTTCCAAGTCACCACAATTTGATTCACAATCACTCGGACAATCAGATAAAACATCCGCGTATAATTCATTGGTACGTTCCGTCAACGTTGACATTTTTTTACAACAAAGGACACAACTTGACTACTACTACAACAACTACACTGTATCATCTGCAACAGCGCACTGAGAAAACGATGTCGATGCGAAAAAAGGCGCATCACGAGTTTATTCGTAGCCGGGTGGCAACGTTTGGCCATGAAAACACGAGTTAACTTGTGACCAGTCAACAATGTGTTAAAAAAGAAACCTTACACTGTAAAATCAGAGTATTCTTCGACAATAAAGATATTCCACTTTTCCAACCAAATAATTGGTTTATAGAAGCAAAAATATTCAATAGAATAGAATAGAATGGTTCAATATCTGAGGCGATACTGGGTGTAGTGTGTTAAATATTCACTCGGTGTTTAGGTCAATAATATATTTATTAACAAGTGTCTCCGTTTGATCGCGTCGCGTATCGCTCTCGGTTTCGCTGCCCGGTTACAACCCGACTTTATCGCTTCCTAGTTCGAACCTAACTGTCGATCGGATTCCATTCCTTTCTTTTCGTCGCCCCTCAATATCCCCACTATCCACGCGTTTGTTAGGCGTTCGCCACCGTTGCCACGCACGCTTCCTTCTCGAACATTCGACGAAAGGACCGTTGGGATATTGACTCATTAGGCACTTCGCTTCGGCGATATACATTGTTGCCGAGTGCCGCCACAGATCATTAAATTCCCAAATTTTCGATTGTCATTTCTGCCAGGCCAAAAATACGTGAAATTTCGATGGAAGTTGAGGCGAAGTGCAAGCGAAAGCTCTGGGTCGACAGAAATTCCCACTTTTTTGTCTCGAAAGCGTGATCAGCAAGGCATAGAGGTCTGCACACATAGGTTGAATCAAGGGAACATGAAAAAGCTCGCTCCTCTTAAGGGGCAATCCGGTTCGAATGCCGGTTGCCGATTGACAAAGGCAGTTTCCGCGGGAAACGCTGAACTCGGCGAAATTCCGACGTTGGGTCAAAACGACGCCATCTGCAAACATGCAAACGTTGCCTACGAACGTTGCCTTTTTTCTTCCTTTTTTTTAAATCCCCCATGCGACCCTCGCATTTTCTCCGCCCTGAAGAAACTACTTCATTAGCGCCCTCCATAACGTCCTCGAATTGACACCTCAATACTTTGAAACCAATGTTGGTTAACATAACTATAATTAGAATAAGTAGAACTGTGTTTATGCAAACTTATGTCACTGCAATGCCCGATTTACCAAATACGTTCTGCAATTCTTATTATTCGACTTCAGATCACTCGACGGTCACACTTATACGGATAAAAGTCTTTGTCTTAGTATTTACGAACTTCAGCTCTGCGAAATGCAGTTATATGAGAATTAATTCCGATTATACGAATGATAAATACGAATGATAAGCGAAGGAAAGAAAAACTGGCGAACTCGCATTATCCAACTGACTCAGTTGTCTAACGTTTCTTGCTTCGCAACCGCGTGGGATAGGTGCAGCTTCACACTAATAACAACGATAACAATAATTGTATTCGCTTCGGTAATATATTTTATTTTATTAAAAATATTTTCATTATTAACATAGGATCGTCAGCGGCCAGGTTTACGCCTCACTGCAAACCGAGCTGTTCTGACGGTGTTTTTCTGAAGAGAAGTTTCCTCAAAACAGAGTATTTATTTTTTGCTGGGGAAAATCAGAAATTTTATGAACGTGGAATTATGACACTGCTTGACGATGGACGAAAACGGACAATACCTAATTGAATAAAGATATATTTTTAGGCAAAAATTTTGAATTTTTCTTCTTATTTAAAATACATAACCACTTAGTTGCCGGGCTAATAATTACAATTTGCAAACAAATAACATTATAGAATATAAATAATATGATATAATATAATATAATTGTATATAATTTGTATTTTTTTATATTTTATAAACTATTTAATTATACATTATATACATTATATTTATATAATTAAATATCTTTAATAATGGTATTGCGTGTGGTATTTTTAAAAACATGGTGTTACACATAGGCCAACATCGGAAATCTGGCGCTGGTATTGCGATTCCTTCCACAGTTCCCATCAATCGATTATAATCCGCAACATACTTCGTTTTTTTAATCATTTTTCACGTGCGATAATGACGTTTCGTGTGAACAAATTGTTCATTGTGGGAAAAGCATTACGTTTGCAATATAATGCATTATTAATTATATTAAATTGTATTTTAAATTTTTATTTTATCTGAATAACAAGATGTATATTTATATTTAATTATATATATAAATAAATAGTTTTGTTGAGTGGGTTAAATAAAAAAAAATATAAATATTATACGAACAATAATGTTGCAGTTAATATAATTTTGTCATATAAAAATAAACCAAAATTAAAAAATTTAAAGTTCATAAATAGATTTTTATATATTTATAAAAATGAAATTATTTATAAGTAGAATATATTTGTATTATATTGTATTTATTGGAGCTTTCTATTGTATAATACAATAGTATTTACTTTTAAAGATTTTGAACAAATTTATTTATATTGTATATGTATAGGTAAAAGCATCTGTTTAATAATAATGCATTATTAATTATATTAAATTGTATTTTAAATTCTTAAACGTTCTGCGAACGTGGCCAGTGAATTTTGATTTTCGTCCCGTGTCCTCGTTCAAATGCCGCGCTATGCGACGGTGCTATTTTTTCGGATCGCGCATCGCATTGGTCGAAGTCACCTCCCAGTGGAGAACGGAGGGATCGCAAGTCCAGACCCTCGGTAAATTGGCAGCTACCTACGTACATATATTATGTGTACACTTCAAAAATTGAACCGCGCTATTGACTGTGCGAACCGTGTGAAGCCGCTTCCGCCTCCGGGAACACAGGATCGAACCGAAATGGACCGGAAAAAAGAGAGGAAAAAACGTCGTTGGAAATTTCCCTCCTGGCTAGGCTGCGAGATATTGTGACATTTTTTATGACACACACGTACACCCTGGCATTTTGACATTTTCACGTTAATAAATATATTATTAACGTGAAAATAAATATATTATTGGTTTCACGTGAACCATATATTATGGTTTCACGTTGACGTGGGTTGGCAACTAAGTGATTGCGGATTTTATCAATACCATCTAATGACAAAATGCGCAATCTCTTAGTTGCCAACACAATAAGTGGTGTCAATTAATGCGGTAATACAGTTGAAGATGTTTTCTGAGGGTAGAGTGCGTCAGTAAGGAAGAAAAGTCGTTTGATGAAAAATATAGTCGAACAAATAATATTACATTTGTGATTAAGTAGCGGAAGGCCGTTTATCTGACTTTTTCAGGCTGGTTACGTGGTGACACATTTATCTCTGGTAGTTACAACATGTTACGTGTTTTTATTAGAAGACTGAGAGATTGATAGAAGTAATTATCGTGGAGGAAGTCTAAGATTGCTGTCATAGTTCATCGCTGAAATTCATTTCAACTGAATGTCATAACAACGCATTTATCTATGACTAATGTGCACACTAAAACCGCGGATATCACCGATGATAAATATTTATAACCATCAAGGTGTATAGCGTATTATTTGTTATTTTCGCGAAAAACGTAAATAAGCTGTGGCATACGTTTACACAGTTCCACTATATACCTTCAATATACCGCGGCTAGCAAAAATATTCCACCATTTATGCAAGCTCTGAGTTGCATGAAACATTTAGAAAAATTTCATCGTTGCTATAACGATACAGCATTGTCACGATTATATTGGTGAAGTTTGAGAAGTGGAATTGACTGATTTATTAGGTTAGAAATTAAGTGATTGCGGATTTTGTCAATAGGTGGTGTTGACAAAATCTGCAATCGCTTTGTTACCAACTCAACAGCTTCTGAGAGGCCTGTGTCTCCTTCTCTTCGCAACGATCAATTATTTTTTATATCCAAAGTATCGAAAGCTTCTTAATTCGTCTATTTACGCTGGAACAATAAGCGCTCGAAACAATCGACATCCGTTACCAGCCGTTTCATATGGCGCGTTATTCGATTGCTACGTCAGTAGGAAGTTAATACAGCAAATATGGTAGTCGTCGATATTCGACCAGCATACATGTGGTTAATTATCATCAAGGTCGCGCCAGTTACAAAAATCGTTCCGTGTGCTTGCATTACACGCAGTCCCTTTTATTCGGGCTGCGTAAAAATTGAAAGAAACTAAGAACGAAGAAGGTCGTTTACACGATGAAACAATTTTCACCGGCCACGTTCCATTTACCGTGCCTTTGCACAGAATATTTCTGTGAAACATGATCCTCAAATAAGTGGAACGAGTCGTACCTCTTTTCTGATTTGCAATTAGAAGAAGAAAGATAGTATTAGAGGAATAAGATTCAATTGCTTCTTTTTTATGTTTCGACGATGCTTGTACATTTTATATTTTTTTTAATTCATGGATTTGGAATTGCACGATCCAATTTTTGTTAATTCTAGTAGTTAGTTCTAGTCTAGTAGTAGACCATATTATTGGGAGGTTATTATTGAGATATGTGTAATTTTGTGTGCTACACTAGGTTAACGTAGTAATGACACGTATATGAGTATGAGTGTGTGCCAGTATGTACGTGCACAGCGTCTCGTAAACAGATGAATGCAACTGTTCCGTTGGTAGTGTGCTATATTGGGTTGACAATAAAGTGACTTTGTCGTTAGGTGGTATTGACAAAATCCGCAATCACTTCGTTGCCAAGTTAATAGAAGATGGCGGGACAAAGAGAGTGCTGAGACGCGTGCAAATATGTATCCACGAATATCTTGTAAATCACATATTAAATAAATCTGAAACTATTTTGATATCAATTCTAAGTGTAATGTAAGTGTTGCTATACATTTATTTCACCGATTAAGACAATTCTCAACATTTATATTGTTTCCGTGGTATTTTATTATATTTTTTAATACGTGTTTCGTGTGATACGGATGATTGTAAAATGAAATATTTCAAAATTTCATCATATCTCTTCTTTTTATTCAATGTTTCGTATTATGCGAATTAAAACGAGATATTTCAAAATTTAAGCAGCCAAAATCTTGCAGAATACGTAAGAACATTTGAACAAAATTAATAATTAAAACAAATTGACTTATTAACAAATTTATTCAGCAGCATTCTTCTTTCAGAATTATCGTTAAAAAGGAAGCTGACAAAAATTAATTGTTGCAAAGAGATCGATGTATTTCTTCAAATAATTGCTAATTCTCAAATTAAATAATAATATTAAATATAATAATAATAAAGTAATATAATATAATTAAATATAATATAATAAAAATAATAATAAAGTATTGTCAAATATTCTTAAATTCATTTGTGAAACAAAACAATTTTATTCAGTAGCTGGTAAAACTTTTGCATGTTACTGTATTAGATAGATATCCGTGTCCAGGAAGTTCTTGAAGCGAATAAGGAACGCCTATCACGCGACATCAGCGTCGTCGAACTCGGATATTGAATAAGGAAGCTGGCGTGATTCGTAATGCCGCTCCCCGTTGAACGTGTCGCGAATAACGCACACATGAAATAGCAACACACGTTCGTATACGGTGTTGTAAATACGAGCGAAGGCGGATGTAACGGTGGATATCTTCGCCAGACATCTGAAAAACTGAGAACGCAGCGAACAGACTTGCGGAATATTCAGAACTTGATCTCGTTCGTCGTTCATGAAATATCAAATCGAATTCATAAAGTTCTAGAGAAGCTTTAAATTTCGATAATCGTGAAGAAAAAAAGGGCTATACTCTAATTGAAATTGAAACATTTCTCTGAAATTCTTTATTTCTGTAAATAATTCTTTAATTAATTAAAAAATGCTTTAATTCTTTATTTCTAAAATGGGTAAAAAGATGGCACGAGTAATTACTAGAATTTTCATTAGTATTTGTTTAAATATACCAGAGAAACGAAACGTTTGCAATTCGGCGAAACACAGCGCAATTCTAGGGACAAGCTTCCTTCGAGCTTGCAGTTTACATTTTACGTTATTAAACGTTTTTCACTAACGTCGTTCGATTATTCAGCAGAAGAGAACGTTCGATGAAAACGACAAATGCATATTTCGAACAACGTATTTTTCTACGTTCACATTTTGTAATATAGTAATTTTACGAAACGCGTAAAATTCATATCTGTGCCACTTGTGCCAGCTAATTATAACTATAGATAGAAACATACACATTTACATTCTCTGACACGTTTCAGATGTTACATAACCTCGCGTAACATGCTCGATAATCAGCTCATAGCAATTGTTCATTTCTTTTCGATTTAAATCGCACCAGAGAGAATACGAGAACTACGCCAATGTATTTAACAACGACTATGGAATCGCGCACGAAAGCAAAAGACCGGCTCATAATTGTAGATCGTGCAGCCAGCAGTAATGAAATTATCCACGTTAATGGGTGGTGGGTTACGACTGACCCAGGGACAGGTTCGTAATTGTTCTCGTGAATTAGCTAGTATTTACGTTCGAATAAAAATGCCAGCCCTCCTAATTTCACTATTACCTCGCTTTCACAGATCTACTAAAATACGTACGATGTATTCTTGTCAGATGTTCCAGCATTTTAAATAAACAATTTTTCAACATTTTTTCTTAGCATTAAAAAACTATAATATACTGAGATGATAGCCGTTGAGAAGCTATAGCGATCAACCACATATCACAATCATACATTGAAAAGCAGAGAAAGGTAATAGCATGGCAAACAGTATCTTTTAAATTTAATTTGCTGTATTTACAGGATTCCTTGGAAAGCGTAATAGAACTGCCTGAAAAACCGTACCTTTTCACAATTTTCTTCCTTTAACCCTTTACACTGCGAATTTTATTTCAATTTCATTACCAGCCTTTTAAATGTTCTAATAGAAATCTACCTTAACCACAGAATAAGACAATTTAAATAAATAAAAGAAGAAAGAAATTGACTTGAATACCAATTTTATTCACACTATTGTTGTATTTTCTAATTATTAAGTTATGATATATTTTGAAACAATTTCCAGGATGCAATCACAAAAAAAAAAGTGGGACATGAAAGAATGTCGAGTGGGACTCGACAAAGGAGCTGCTGAGATAAAAACTGATGTCAAGTCACACTCCACATAGCAGTGCAAAGGGTTAAACAGCTTTCAAAGATCTAAAACTAAAATCCATGGGCTCTAGATATTTCACAAACACAGAACGCTACAGGCGCAATACTACGTCGGCCAACTCTTTCCCTTCAAATATCTGCGAAAAAACCATAAATCACTTTTCAATTTCAAATTCAATCGAAATAACCTAACTTAACCACAAGCACAGTCTGCTAACGCGCACGCACGCGTTACAAAAGTAACATTTCACCGAACCACACGAGAACACATTCTCTCGCTTCCTATTTGCTTGGATGCGAAAGAGGAAGCTGGAAAGGAGATATGACACCGGGCGAAGAGCCTTCATCCGTTTGGTTAATAAATAAACAGACGGCGGGGCAAAAAGAATGCGCGATCAAAGGGGATCGAACGTCTGCACCGGAAGCAGAGATACTGGCGGAGCTTCCGTGCTGATTCCTCAAACGGATATTACTCCGGTCTCCCTCGATCAATGGCACGTTAACGACGAGACGATCGGTTGGAATGAGAAAAGGATAGGGAGAAACGAGATAAAAGAGACAGAAGGGAGGAGAAGCAGAGTGAAAGGAGAACGCGACTGGCCGTTGACTTGAAATCACATCCGAGCGGAGAAGGAAACAAAGGGAATAAATTTGGTTATATTCGGGATAAATGTTACCGAAACGCGCACGGCCAAGATAAAATTCTGTAAACGAGTTCATTTAACTTTTGAATGAATCTGGCTGAGTGATGATACGCGTGCAGGGTTAAAGTGGAACAGATTAGAGGAAATTAGAGGATCGAGAAGGAAAGAGGGAAATTATGCGAGTAGGATAAAGGATCACATGATCAATGTACAAAGGACCTCTTTGCCCTCTTCCGGGGATATTAAATTTCAACATAACGTTTAACTCTTAACAATATATTTATTAATGCTAATAATAATAAAAACCTTAACTCTCGAGGAAACTTTGAGTTGACAAATATTATCGTGCCATCCGACTTTGACAAGTTTTGCTAATATTGGGTTGGCAGCTAAGTGATTGCGAATTTTGTCACTAGGCGGCATTGACAAAAGCCACAATCACTTAGTTGCCGACCTAATACTTCACAAATTGGTCGTTGACTTTGATTTTTTCTGAACTTAAATATATTGGAAAAGGCTAGTTAAAAAGACATAACATCATTGAAGGAATGTTGTAAACAATTCTAAATACTTTTAATTTCATACTTAATCTAAAATTCACGTAGAATATTGTCATATTTATACAGAAATTCGTCCAAAGCATTAGCCAAATCTAGAATGTCGCCATTGTTTGTGCGCGTGTTATAAATGAAAATTTTACAATGAAATTATACGCCAGAGAAAATTCTTTGTTATTTTTGAAAATTATTTCGACATCGTATAATTTTGCATCTTAATGTCAGCTGCAACACGCAAGGGAAAAACATCAACGACCTTCGAAGAGACTCAGGAAAATGACATAAGAAAAATATTCTTCGAGAGCTACTCGTCCTTCGATATCACTCAAATTACATAGAAAAGACTATACTTTCTGTAATTAACCGAAGAAGACATATTGTGGGTTGGCAACTAAGTGATTGCGGATATTGCCATTAGGTTGCATTGACAAAATCCGTAATCATTTAGTTGCCAACCCATTATAACCAAGACGCCCTTTACATAAGAAATAGAAACAATTTGCGTGAAATCGCCACAGGATACGTAGCAGCGATGAGTAGTAACTTCAAATAATTCAGCAAATAATTAAAGTTTTTATTGCGCTTCACAGTTAGATGTCTACACTAGTGACAATTTTCGAGTTGCCAACCCAATAGTTTTTGGTCTGTCGTCAAAGCAGCGCAATACCACTTACTCTGGCGATTAATTTTAAACACAACGTCCATTCTGAATCCGACACGTATATTAGTTACATCTCAGATTATAGTAATTTCTTCGTTTCAATTTCTACCAAAATTTCCCTAGCGCAAACGAATCGCCGTGAGAAACTAGAAAATTTCTAGGGGAAACTGGGTCGAATCAACAATGGCCTCGTTTCGTTCGTCGATTCCTTCGATATCGATACGAAAACTCGATTCGACCTTTCCTAACACCCGGTGAAGACGTTTCACGGTCGAATTTACAATCAGCAGATTGCTACGTAGAACGGCGCGTGTCCAATTTTGGTGAAATCTTTGCTCGTTGGTAAAAGAAGGTAGCCAGACGAGCGCGCTTCCGGCTATGTAATTTGCTATCTACGAGGATCATGAGCGATTTAAATTTAAAAAGTTCTGACAATGAGGATGTTTCTGTGGAGACATGAGAATGCGGGTCCCGCAGTGGTTTCGTACTTTTCACCTGATTTCCCCTGTTTTTTCGCTATTTCAGCATTAGTAGTCGATGATCAGATGATCAGGGAAGAAAACGCGCGAGGGCAAATAAGAGACAGAGAGAGAGGGACAGAGAAGAGGGAGAGAGAGAGGGACAGAGAAGGGGGAGAGAGAGAGAGAGAGAGAGAGAGAGAGAGAGACGATAGTATCTGCTGTGTAACGTTCGTTTGTTCAATAATATCCGGATGACGAACCTGCGAGATTAGTCGCGAAATTCCAAAAGGACCATCGGCAGCCAAAGAGTTTCATCTCGCGCTCCTTCATGCCTGAGATGTTCTCAAACGAGGATGATGCGAGGATCCGGGGCTGCCTGGCGCTGATTCCCGAAATCAGGCATCGGTTGGACGCTCTTGAGTAATCCAAACGGCATTCACAGAACCACAATTTCCTGTGAAAAGACCAGCCCAACCCCTTTCTTGGTTGCTGCGCGTTCCACCTCCTTCTACGACGTAATCCAAACGGGATTCTGGCCAGATGCGTGAGAAATGTGGTAGAGCACGAAACACCGCGTTTATGTTCACTTGCACAGCCTCGTCATTTCCGTTGCTCACCTCGTGCAAACACTCGGCATCATTCTAAAGCGGGTGGAAACACCGATCGACGTTTTCGACACGAATACATCTGACTAACTGAGATTCGTTTGAGAAAGATTTCCTAACACGTTGACTGCCGCGATGGCTCAGTGACTCACGTTACTAGGTCCTTTAACATGATTCAAACAAGATAAAAACCTCGTGGATTAAATTTTTACAACGTCAGTTCCACTACATTTCTAGTAGTCAGTACTCCTGTACACTCTGTTGTATTGGCAACTAAGTGATTGCGGATTTTGTCATTAAGTGGTATTGACACAATCCGCAATCACCTAGTTGCCAAACTAATACAACAGACTGCACAAGAGAAGGCAGGCTAAACACAAGCGTAGAGAATTATATTAAGAGATAGAAGATCGGAACTGGTGAAGGAATTGTTAAGGAAGATGGGATTAAAAAGGTAAAGAAAGAAATGGTAGAGAAAATACCAGAGATTAAAAGGTGCAACAAGCAGACAATTAGCGACAGGGTCGTTAGCGGATATAATAGTGTAACGACTTGTAACGTAGATAATTAGTGTGCAGTAACCAGATTAAGAGTAGCATGAAGAGTAAAGTACGCAAGGATGAGTGATAATATCGAACGAGGAAGGATGTGATTAGAAAAATTGTAACCAAGTATTTCTTAGCCGCGAGTGTCTTTAAAATAAGACAAATAGCATGAATTAAATTTTTTACAATATGTGTGAGTTTTTTACAATATATATACACAATATTTTGCAAAAATAAAATGTTATCATGTAGTATATTTCAACCCATTACGACAATACATTGGGTTAGCAATACCACCTATTGACAAAATCCGCAATCACTTAGTTGCTAATACAACAGACTGTACAGGAGTGGGAATTTTATATATATTGGGTTGGCAACTAACTGATTGTGGATTTCGTCAATACCACCTATTGACAGAGTTGCCAACTCAATGTATAAAATTCCCGTGAAAGTCAACGCGTTAAATGCGACATGGCTAATTCGAGTGTTGGAAGATACGAGCTTCGAGGCTGTCAGGTCGGTAAAATGAATGTTTTTGTGGATGAGAAAGCAGATAAGACAAGTTACCATGGAAGACTGGAAAAAGATACTGAAAAATCCTAAATAAATAAACGACCACGTGCAAAATATTAACAATTCCAGTGACGAATTAATTCATACTCTGTAGATACTACTATACTACTATAGTAAATACTAATATACTATTATATATAATATATATAATATAATACTAGTATACTACTAATACTAATTTTAGAAATCTACTGTAAACCAATGACCTTGCTATATTTCCCTTGGAAGAGAGAAATCTTCGGAAAATTTCACGTCTCATAGACGAACTTAAATTTAACTCCACTAGGTTCTCCATCGTAGACCAAATGCACAAACCGAGAAAGATTCTGAGCGAGATAATCAGGGACCGGAAACGTGAAACGTTAAAGATCGCGAGTCGCATTTGAAATAGGCGATTGGCAGATCGTAATAATCGCAATCGGCATTAGGATTCGACAAGCTAATGGCTCTAGCGGCGAGATACGAGCTGCAATACAGTTTATTGGCACAAGGGCGAGCGGCACCGTTCATATCGAGTTTCTGCAACACCAGCCACGATATTTGTAGTCAAGTCAGCTGCGCCCCTCGAATAACTTCTGTCTCCATATGTTTCGTCCGTGACCACGGACGCTCATCGTGCACGATGACGAACGTACAATTATTTTAATAGCACCGTATAGTTAGAGTGGGTAGAAAAATTGTTCCTGCACTTCTGTATTTATCATTGCAATTATATAATTAATTGAATCCGACTATAATAAATTTTGTATCACTTGGTAGTACTTTTATATGACCAGGAAAATTTGATATCATTGAAATGAAATTCAAAACCTGATAAAATTAATATTATCAGTGAAATTAGTTAACGACGATATCAGACAAAAACAAGTCTCGTAATATTAAAATTGGCCAATTGAAAATTGGAAATCAACCTTTAGCCTTGGCTTGTTCTAGAAACATTGCTCTGTTGATAAAAATATATTCAGTTGTATAATAAGGAATGGTAGTAATAAAAATTGAAGATAAAAAATTTCTGTCGATTGCAGCTATTTTTCATTTAGATATATCGTATACGTTATTTGAAAAACCTGTCGAGGTAATGATTTTTCGAAGTTTTAAGCCACTATTGATAACTTTTGCGTATAAACGACTTAGTATACGTAACCGATGAATGTTATTTTGCAACTTATTCCAAGTAATATCTTGTTAGTTTTTTCAAAGTTTGATAAACAACAAACAAGCATTTTGCTGAACTTTTAACTCATAGTCATTTTGCAACTTTCTCCAAGTTGTAAGTTTCTAGTTTTTCTCGAATGTTAAGGCAACAGCTGATGAATTTTGTGCATAATACAGACTCCAGT
Source organism: Bombus terrestris (assembly GCF_910591885.1). Taxonomy (NCBI): domain Eukaryota; kingdom Metazoa; phylum Arthropoda; class Insecta; order Hymenoptera; family Apidae; genus Bombus; species Bombus terrestris. The sequence goes on from NC_063286.1 coordinate 4,291,761, forward strand.
AGAATGTAAATTGTACCTAAACTTGTACTTAAACCTTGTAAGTTGTAAATTGATTCTAGAAATTTTTCAAACAAAGGTTTTTTTCTTTCCCCCCCTCCTTATTTTATAGAAAACTTTGACAGCCATAATATGGCAGACGAAATTCGAGTTTCGTATTGAGACATCTAATTTCAACAAATTTCACGAGATGCTACGTAAATGATAAAAACAGAACGGATTATCAGAATTAAATTAATAATCATGAAGAATCATGAAGACTTCAATAACCACAAAAAAAAGATAATTAATTAAACACGTCTCATCAGCACATTTGTATTATTCCTATCGAATTCACATGAAACAGGAAACTGCAAAATTGAAAACGAGCTTCGATTGGAAATATCATCCAACTTTCCAAATCAAATATTAATTGCACTTCAACTTCCACTTCACTGTATAATCAACCACTACACAATCATTTCCAAATTTCTTTGCTTTTGCTACCACAATTGGCATTGATCCATAATCGAGTCATACTATGCAAGGTTAGGAGCAGTCGTGGCAACTTCCTATCGAATAAGCACCGAATCTATCGAGCTTGTCCCCGACTGAAAGTCCTTAATGTTGGCCAGCGTGCCGGCTAAGTGAACGGAAACTAACGTGGCCCATTATCAACAGACGTATTATTAACCACTTGTCTGGCTGCAACGTTCCTCCGTACATTTGCATAATACGAAGACATGAAGAGAAGGCGAACGTTGTACGCGCGATATCGCGTCACTCGCACACTTGGCAACTAAATGATTGCGGATTTTGTCATTAGGTGCTATTGACAAAACCCGCAATCACTTAGTTGCCAACCCAATAGAAAATAGAATTTTGGCAGGTTCAGCGGAGAAAACTTGTTTGGAGGTACAAGGTAAAAGTTAAAGATGGCGCTTGATAGCGAGTACTAATTTAATTTAGTAACTAATGGTGATATAAATAAATATAAAAAGAGATAATAACTAGTAATTACTGTGATGGAATTGGAGAATGGTTGGATTATTTTGGGAAAAATTAGAGAACATGTGTATGTGTGTGAACATTTTGTATGCGATTCACAGTGTTGCTTTTAGCCAATTTATACTGTAACGTTGCACAATTTGGTTATGGATAGTGAATTGTAGATCTAATGGAAATGAAAAATAGTTGGTTTATTTTTGGAGAAAATGGGAATTGGTTTAGTAGAATTTTACACGAATTATTTGAGTAGAATTAATGTGTGGTACATGGTGCCCGTTTCAACTATATACTGTGGCATTACATAGTTTGGTTATGAATAATAAATTCTAAATGTGATGGAAAATGAGAAGAAGGAGGATTGTGATATAATTGAAATAATTTATTTTTACGATTAGAATATTTAATTAAGGATCCTAGCAATGTTCTTTCTACCACTTTTATGCGATACGTTGACCTATGAGTTCAGATTTTCATCCTCAATTTGAAGGTATATTACTTCTTTCAGCTCTATAATCGTAAAATTTGATTGTCCTTGCATGACAATCTACTCTACTGGGCTACTTTGTCGAGTGGGAAATCCTCGTTTCATAGTTTCATTGTATTCACACATCCACCAAGATGGAATAATAAAATCTCTTATATTGCTCCTTTTTCAAAATACTCTCTAGTCTAAATGCAAAAATACATTTTAGAAATATTATAGATTTATGGAAAAAAATATCTGCTCATTTTTCACTGATTTAAATCTTGAAAAATCATCGCAGAAATATTCTAAACCAACGAGAGAAATTCTCAATGGTTTACACTCTGAAGAATCGTTTTGGAAATATTTTCTTCTTATTTCTCAATGATCCAAGTCTCAAAGAAAAATATGGTAGAAATATTATAAACCAATGTAAAAAATGTTTAATGGTTTAAACTCTGAAGAATCGTTTTGGAAATATATTCTTCTTATTTCTCAATGATCCAAGTCTCAAAGAAAAATATGGTAGAAATATTATAAACCAATGTAAAAAATGTTTAATGGTTTAAACTCTGAAGAATCGTTTTGGAAATATTTTCTTCTTATTTCTCAATGATCCAAGTCTCAAAGAAAAATATGCTAGAAATATTATAAACCAATGTAAAAAATTCTCAATGGTTTACATTCTGAAGAATCATTTAGGAAATATCCTTCTTTTATTTCTCAATGATCCAGGACAATGATGCAGCGACAGTTGGCAAAATCGCAAATCCTTAGGGCACGCGGGAAGCTAGGATTTAAGAAACGAACCAATGTCAATGTCATCTAATGACAAAATCCACAACCACTTAGTTGCCAACCCAGTATGTTTAATGTGTTTCGTTTCTTAAATCCTAGTTTCCCGCGTGCCCTAAGGATTTGCGATTTTGCCAACAGTCGCCGCATCCTTGACACTAAATGTAAACCTAAGCTGTAGTTGATAGGTCTTTCGGAAGATTGTAGTTTGCAGTGTAGCAGTTTCTGCTCGCGTCTTGCTTCAGGATCGTACTTGCACTGCATCTTGTGTTGTGTCTCGCAAACTAATATATGATACTGTTTGTTGAAGTTAGCCATCGTGAAATTTAACTGGCTGTTCATACTCGATGGAAAATTCTCATGGAAACCGGAACATATTGTTTCGCATTCGCTTCGCTTATAAGTATCTCTTATCATCAAATCTCACTTTATCCTTGATCTTCCGTAAACTGTTTGTTTGTGAGAAAAACAATTATGATTTGTTACAACGATACGTTCTTATCCCAGCAATATTAATATTAATATTCTTTCATATATCGGCAACTAAGTGATTGCGGATTTTATCATTAGATGGTATTGACAAAATCCGCAATCACTTAATTGCCAACCCAGTATTATATCATTTGGTGTATGATTATTAGACAAACCACATAGATTGAAACGTAGAGAGAAATGATGTTACATGATGCGGCAATGAGTCATTTGTTTTTTTCGGTATTGAACATGAATAGTGTGCCAGGATAATGAAACTTGAAAGTATATACAATGCGCAACTGATCAGTTTTTGTTTTGTAAAACGATCGTACGTAATAAATCGTTGTTAATAAATTGTTTGTTATCAATACAACATTATACTATAGTAATAAAACAAAATAACAGTAATAACGAACACGATAAGATTTAAACGATATAAATATATGGACATTCTAATTTATGTGTACATTCTAATTTAAACAACGATGACGAGGTCAACAATAGGAAGTTGGCAGTCTAGTGAACATTGTTAATCAAATATTGCAAAGAATGTCACAATGTCTAGATACTATTTTATCGACCATTCCTGCTCGTATTTTGTGTTACGATGTTAGTGTGTACATTTAGTCACGTGTTGAATTTTACGAGCAATATGAAATAATATTATTGTTTATTGAAAAACAACTTTGCCCATCAAGATTTCTCGTTACGATGTTACGTTTGATTGTTAAAGTTGAATGTATATGAAACAGGAGAAATTCTACGATATAATATTCGACTGTATCAAATTACTTTCGACAATACATTGGTATGTATTAACAGCGATCGATAATTGGCATAAAAAAAATATTTCATTACTCGTTGAATTATTCGATCGTGAATTCCTCATTTGTTTTAATTGGTATTAAATTTCCTTCGAATTTTACAGCAAGGCTATCCCCAAAGTATCGTAACGACTATCGATATGAAATATGGTTTATCGCTTTCCACGTACAATCGGCTTCTCTTGCAGAACGTTTTATATTTACGACCTTTGTTTATGACGATAAATCGTACATGGATAGTCATGAATTTTTGACAGCTTTGATAAGATGATCGCGATAAAAGTGTATCTATCGTTTCAGAAATAAATACGGCAATGGCTGAGAAATATTTGCGAATACAATTATGCGTCTGCTTTCGATTTATTCCACTAATATTATAGCAACGAAGAACCGTCGTATTCACTTTTTATCATAACACTAGTGTATCAAGATTTTCACAAGTTTATTAATTGATCAGCACCAATAAGTAATTCCAAAATCAAACTTTAAAAAATTGCAAAAATAAAAGAAATTCACACCTTAGAAACGATCAAAATATTGTCAGAAATCTTTGATCGATTTGGTACAGGAGACCGTCGACAAACCTAACCTATTTGATTGGCAACTAAGTGATTGCGGGTTTTGCCATTAGGTGGTATTGGCAAAATCCGCAATCACTTAGTTGCCAACCTAATAAATCACAAATTATAAACTTGTAGAATTATTAGAAAAGATCCTTCGAAATTTCCAGTCGATTTGACTATCAGATTCCAATTTTTAAAGTACTAAGCAAATTCTCAGAAATCTACAATCACAATTCAACATGAAAAAAATTCTCGTAGATCCTTAGTGCATTCGTGATGAAGATCTGACAGAAATCTTGAATCGATTTGGTATCCAACATCTCTGCTCGATTTCGTTTAAAATTCTTCCGCGATCGTCATAAAAATCCGAGAACAGAGCAATCCTGTTCGCTGAAGCGGTGATGTGGAGGATCGATGGCTAGTGCACGTCGAGAGCAACTTATTGAAAACGGTTCGTCGCACCTGACGCCTCCGTCGTTTCTGGCCAGGTTTCATCCTGGCGACCGCTTACTCCGGAAACGTAGCTCGTGGGACACAGTGGCCTCGTGTTTCATGGGGAAACGGAACATATTGCCGGATCATCAATCCTGGCTGCACTGGGAATTTTATATCGTTCCACCGGGATGCTCTTACTTGACGTGTCCTGAGTAGTTTCTTATTTACTTCGTCCGCAATATTTCCTAAAATATTCTGTCTGGAAAATCGTCGTTGACTCTTGTTCGTTTAAAATCTTTGCAAAATGATTCTCCGGAATATCAATCATCGAGCATTTCTCTCGATGGTTTAGAATATTTCACAGTGAGACAGTGAGAAATGGGATGGAAATAATTCCAAGATGGCGCTCTAAAACGTAGATCATTGAGAATCTTCCTCGTTGGTTTGGAATATTTCTACCATATCATCCCTTGAGACAATTGCCAACCCAATAAGATTACAATAGCCACCAGCTTCTTTCTATTCTTCAACAATTATTTCCACTAAACTATTGCTCAAAAGTTTCGTATCAATACACAATATTGAAATATTTTAAAGATTTCTTTTCTAAAAGATTGTAACTTAAAAATCGTTCGATTGTTTCTTCATTTTAATTAAATTATCAAATACTTTGATAAATTTGAACACTTTACATTAATATTCGGTTAGTAACTAAGTGATTGCGAGTTTTGTCATTAGATGGCATTGACAAAATCCGCAATCACTTAGTTGCCAATACAATAATCCTCAGTATATTTTATGGCTTAAAGTGGTAGAACTTTTCAATGCTACTCGCATGCGTAAGGTTAATTCTTACGATTCCTGATATTTCACATATTTTTCTCTGTCGTTTTCTTGCAAACGAAAATCCTTTGAAAATAATAGGCGAGCGAAATATTTGAACAACGCTGTATATTCTTGGACTGTTAAAGGTCTGAGCAGATTGGAATGCAGTCGCTGGGTGCACACTGTATGTTGTCGGCAGACTGGTTGTAAGGAGAATAGTATTCCGATGTTAGGTAATGTGAAGTGATTGCAAACTGTATAGATCGATTGTTAAATTAAATTAAAATTTGTTGTTTATTTTTTAATTAATGTTAAATTAATTAATTTTGAATTATGATTGTTAGATTAATTAAAAGAGAATATATAAGACATTTGCGTGGATTAAGATACAATTGCTCTGCAATCAATTCCGAAATGTAATATTCTTGCGATCCACAACTGACCACATTTATCAAATTCAAATGCTCATACCGACGATCAAAAACTCGAAAATTTCATCCACATCGAGAACTATTATTGCTAATATCGCTTCCACTATCCAAAGTTGCTAAATGATATATTTACAAATCTAATTAAATATTGAGCTAGTTTTGGTTTATTTATTATTGGTTGGCAACTAATTGATTGCGGATTTTGTCAGTACTAACTAATGACAAAATCCGCAAACACTTAGTTGCCAATGCAATAGATACCTTCAATTCAAGATATTCATATTTGTGAGAAATGTTTGCAATTCCAGCGAAACATAGGATGTGTTTAAATTCAACCAGACGAAAATCCCTAAACAATAAATTTCTAAACTGAATAATTTGCCAGGCATACATTCGCGCTAAGAATAATGTGAAAATACTATCTTGGAAGTTCATGTTCCAAACGAAAATCCCTAGACAATAAACTCACGGAAATTTTGAAACAAACCGGAACTCTACTCAAGCTTCCAACTTCCACTTTGTACACCAAAATTCAAACTTTCCTTCTTGCGATTAAAATCCTTCGCAATGCTACTCGCACCAAGAGTCACTTTAAAGTATCTTGCTGCATCAGCCACGCGATGTAGGAAAATCCCTAAACGAGAAATTCCACGAATCTTTGGAAATAGTAAATGCAACGAACAGAACCACTATCCAAGCTGAGCGTCTCCTATCGCATTCTTAAAGAAAGTGTCGGTTTGCACTTTTGGCCCACGTTTTATTAGAAGTAGAATTCGAATCTAAATTCTTAAGGATGATTAAAATAAGATAAATGCCATCGACTAAACAATTTCCAATAACACAAATAACCAAGATTGTCTGAAAAATAGTGCGCAAACGCGACATGCATATTCCCCAGAAACGGAACGTTATGATTAAACTAGGGATATTCGTGCAAGTTCATAATTTTTCGAATATGATTAAAAAGAAAAGAAAAAGAAAAAAAAAGAATGAAATCTAGATAAAGAATTATTTCACTTATTAATATATTTTTAGGAAGTTTAAAAGTTGAAAATTGCACAGAACGCGGGAAATATGATAAAATATATAGAATGTCGAAAGTATAGTGCTATTTATAATACTCGATAGATAAAAGAATTTTCTACCGAGATTCTAATTTTTAATTTATCTACTCTGCAAGATATAAATTTACGTAAAAATGTATTTGTTAAATGTTACTAATAGAAGCTATACTTTCAATGTTTTACATATTTTTCTCTATTATATGCATTTTTCTATCTTCGAATTGCTCTACAAATGCATAATGTTTGACTATGAATATTGCGGTATATTGTAGGAAGAAGATATATCACATTCGCGTGTCAACGTGTTAATAGGGAAACTGCACCTCGAAAACGCGATTTTGCTTCGATTGTTCACCGTTTTACCGGTCACTGACGAACGCAACACACGGAACACGCGCAACATTCGCGTTCACGCGTCGATGACCAGGTGTGCCGTGGCTCGCGGAGCTTCTCTGACTGAGAAGTCTGCGAAGTTCCCTTCCCTGGCCAACGTGAATCGCCTGCTTCTTGGCCCCTTCTTCCATGCCTTTCTACTACACGCCTTCTCTCGCTCATTTTCCACCGTGCCTTTTCTTCGCGCTCTCTGACAGCTTGTATTTTAACTGTAGCGGTTCTCAAGGTCCTCACTCTTAGAAATCCATGAATTGTAACGGGCCGAAGGTCTTGGTCAGCCACTTATTGGTTTCGAAAAGAATCTTACGCCGAGTGTACAGGTTAAATATATTGGATTTTTGGTGCCCCTTTGCACAATGTTTTCACAATTAGAATTAATATTATAATAAAAATTTAAACAATTGGCACATTAATTAAAATACCATTTAAAATGACATATTTTGTAAGAATGAAATAAACGAATTATCAGTGTTGCGTGAAAAAATCCTTTATATATTTTCAAATATGTAATTAAATACTATAGATTTGTTAGCATGGGTGAAAGTTGAATTTCACACGGGAAATTCGTTTCTATATATTTAAAAATTAAGTTTATAAAGAATATAATTATAATATTATCATAAGAAATTGAATTGTTTCATATAGTAATAAAAATATAAGTTTTAATTTATATTTTAATAACTAAATTTATAAATAATATAATTATAATATTATCATAAGAAATTGAATTGTTTCATATAGTAATAAAAATATAAGTTTTAATTTATATTTTAATAACAATCACTTAATTGCCAACCAATACTTTGAGGATTAAGAATAATATGGCTATGTATCCTATCTTTGCTCTAACGTTTCACCTGAAGTAGAGAATTGAAATATTATACAAAATTATGCTTATAGGACTATTTATAGAATAGAACTATTTGAGTTAGAATTCTAAGTTAGAAATCTCTCTTAATAACTGTACAATAAAACTAACGGAGAAGGATATTTCTTTTAATATGAATCGTCGTAGGAATAGTTTCAACAAAAGTTAGAACATTTTGCGAATATTTGAAACGATTAAAACACAAATGTTCTCGATATATGCACGCTTGTTGCAAATTCAATCCGTTTACGTTTTTCGATTCTCGTTTCCTCGTAACCACATCAACGCGTTAAACCGCATTCGCCCGATTACCATACGTACCAAACTTAATTACGGCTAACAATTAATAACTGAAAACGCAAATACATTAATCATCAATAACGCGACTGCATATAATAACGAATGCCAACCGTTGCTGCCATTGTTATTACTTCTGCATTATGGCAATTAACTTGTAAAGCAATTAGGTAATTATTCGTAAATTGCTTTCGTTTTGTCTTTTTCCTCGAAATTTTCCCTCTCGCTCGACCACGATATTTCGCAATAAATGTTACGCATTTCAGAATTTCTAGCCGTGTGTTTGAAACCAGTTAACACGGTTCATTTTGCCCGGTCTCACTACTAACCTGTTCCATCCATTTAATATTTTGATTATACAAGTAGAAAGAAAATATTATAAAATACATTTTCGGTGTATTTTGCACAAAATACTGTCAACTAATAATAACAATGAATTTGTAGATTTGTAGAAACTGGGTATTCTAGAATTCTATTACACAGACAATTTTTACAAATTCTCTGTGACTGAAAGGTTTTTACTGCTTTGGTCGTATGTCTACTTTTAGCTGCTATCTACGTAAACACGCTTCGAAAACACATAGAATTCTAAATAAGATTTTACAAGTTATTTGCTATATACAAAATTATGGTATATTATATTATATTGTAGAATCTTTACTACAATTACTTTATTCACAATAAACGGATTAAACAGATGGTTAAACAGAAAACGATGGTTGTTTAACGTGAACTAATCACAATAACGTATTATAATTAAGACAATCAAATAGTTAATTTGCAACTCTAGTCACCACCGATCCAATGCTCCCTCTCACGCGGGCCACACTCTCAACAACACTAGCAACACCATCTCCCTGACTTCCCGACTCACACTCTCTGGCTTCTCAACTCACACTGACTGCTAATTCGTCTTTGTCCTTAGCAAGCCCTTGTTTTTGTCTTAGCCCCACCACGCTCGTGTTTCGCAACCGCTCGTGGCCAGGGTCACGTAGGCCTATTCCGTGAAACTATTCCATCGAAAGACCGACGATATATTGTTGGGCCAGTCGACGCTTCGGCTTTCTCGCGACATTGTTTATAGTTCGCCCGATATCTCTTAGGTCTTTCGCCCACGATACTGCAATATCATATTACGTTATACTGTCCGATCGATGGAAATTAATTTCGAATAGCGCAGCTATCATATCCAATTCAATACGACCACAAAGCGTTAATATTATTAGATAATTTCATAGATTAATTAATCGAACTAAATTAGTATTATAAGACATTTTCTACAAATGTCTATAGCAAGATGTTTGCCATATAATACAAATTAATTAATCGAATAATATTTTATGAATGTTTATCATCCATCGATACACAATAATAATATATATCCCAATATTTTATGTATTTTCTACTACCTTCTCTTCATGCTAATTCTTGTCATTTTCTAGCCATTATCGAGCACAATTGGTAACGAATAGAGGGCGTGGGTCACTGTAACGACAAATTGTGAGTATGGACGATAAATCACGTAATATTTGTACGCCATAGAATGCGTTAACCTGGTTAAAGAACCGGAGGACGATTATAAATATGGAACGATATTCGACGTATTTACGTTCATTTGAGAGATATAGTTTAGATGTGACGGCAACCAACGAGCGATTTCAGCGTGCAAGTTGTTCACGCTGGTGTAGCTGCGGCCAGGCTAGCGGTAAGCTAAGAAATAACAGCGGTAGAGTTTACGGCCGATGCCGGATTCGTGGTAAATCTTTGATGACTTTGCGGCAAACGCTGCCACGGCCAACCAATATTCCCGCTTCGTAATTCACGGCAGCGCGTAATATCTTCCATTATCGCGTTAATTAATCAGTCTTCAACGCGATACATAGAGCAGCCAACCATCTTTCCGTGCAAAAGAAATCTTTGTTTTGCAGATATAACGTACAATAAAACATCCTATAACACGGATGGAAAAACCTTGCAATATTTAAAAGCTTGCACAGATTGCAACTAAGTAATCGCGTATTTTAAATAAGAAAGAAAATTCAAAATTTTTGCTTAAAACTATAACATTATTCAATTAGGTATTGTCCGTTTCTGTCGATCACCTTTTGCCATCAGGCAGTGTCATAATTCCATGTTCATAAAACTCCTGATTTTTGTCAGCAAAAAACTGAATTAAATATGATTTTACATCATCAGCGTCATTAAAAATTTTACCATTTAAGGAGTGCTGCATGAAACGAAATAAATGGTAATCTGAAGACACAAGGTCAGGGCTATATGGCGGATGTGACAACACATCCTAACCTAGATCCAATAATTTTTGGTGAGTGAACAAAGATGTGTGGGGCTTTGCATTATCATGCTGGAAAACAACACTCTTACGATTTGTCAATTCTGGCCGCTTTTTTTGAACTGCATCGCTCAGTTTGGCGAGTCGTTGAACGTACACGTTTGAATTAATCGTTTGGTTTCTTGGTAAAAGTTCAAAGTACAGAATTCCTTCATAATCCCACCAAACTGACAGCATAATCTTTTTTTGGTGAATTGCAGCTTTTGGTGTCGTCTGGACTGGTTCATCTTGCATCATCCACGGTTTTTTCCGATTAACGTTGTTATAAACTGTACACTTTTGGTCGCCAGTAATCAGTCGTTTCAGAAATGGATCAATTCCGTTGCGTTTCAGAAGCGAATCGCAGATGCTAATGCGTTGCGTCAAATGAATTTCCTTAAGCTGATGAGGGAGCCATAAATCGAGTTTCTTGACATAGCCAAGCTGTTTTAATTTTTTTTTTTAATGCATGTACGCGATACATTGAGCTTCTCTGCAACCTCACTCGTTGTGCTATGACGATCTGAATCGATAATGGCCTTGATACGGGTCTCATCGACTTCGACTGGACGGCCAGATCGTTGATCATTTTTCAGTGAAAAATCAGCAGAACGAAATTTGGCAAACCAATTTTCACACTGCCTCTCTTTCAAGGCTTCATTCCCATATACTGCACATGACTTCTTGCGTGCTTGCGATGCGTTCTTATCTTTTTGAAAATAATACAATAAAATGTGTCTGAAATGCGCGTCTTGTTCCTCCAATTTCAAATTGGGATAAAAATGAAACTAAGTAACTAATCCATAGAATTTCTTTACTAAATTAAAGATGGAGGTCCAAACAAGAAGACAATATAGGTTAGGTGCTTTGAACACGTTGCAAAACAAAAGAATGTGCTAAGCATAATGAACAGCATATGGACTCAAAAAGCATACTTAAAAGAACAGACAATAGATCTTTTGTCTTTCCCTGGCAAGTCTGCTAGCATTTAAACGATTACAAAGAAAATGACTTTAATAAATAAATATAACTGTAGCCTCGTTGATAGCAAACTGTTTCTGCATAGACTCGAAAGAAAAAAATACCCAAGAACTCGTGTTTCATTTTAAGAAACATTTGAAAATTATTGAATAACTGGAAAAGGGAAACTAGCTCTAGCCTGAGTCACGAACAGCATATGAAATTTCCAAAAAAGATGAAAAAATACCAAGTCGTGTCCTTTCATGAAGTTTCCAACATTCTTACGATCATCTGCCCACTAAATCACGCACGGTATAGGTTGCAATGCAAAATACAAAAGAGCTGGCGTCTCCTACCACGTAGATGTATTCAAATATTCTCAACGAATCTTCTGTGATTTACGTCAGGGACCATAGATCCGGCAGATAGGTTGTTACGTAGGCAAAACGGCGACGAAAATTATTTTCGAAGCTGTTCCATATACGAGCGAGTCAGTGATTTAGCCTTCTGATACGTCGATCGCGTGACCTTCTTCTTGGTCGGTGTCGGATTCCCCTTAAAAATGGAAGCAACGAAAACGCATTTTCCACAGGGACGGGAGAGCGCGCACGTCTTGTCGAGGATGGCGCATCGGAAACGAAGATACGGTTTCCTTTTATTTCTGCTCCGCGGTCATATGTCACGATAGAAATATCCCTCGTCGAGGAACACGGGCTGAATCTACACGGTATACGTGCCGAGTATCGAGATCTCTTCCTTTGCACGGCGACGCGGTCTGCGAGTCTCTCTTTTATTGCGACAGCTTAGGTTTCGTTTAAGAAGAAATATGGGCTGCCGTGAATGGCTGAAACGAAACGATGTTACGCACACGTCCCTTCGGTAAATCGTACGTTTATATCCGACGATGCGTTGCACAGTCACCGCTGAACATTTTAAAACCGCGGTTAATTATATTAACACATTACGTACGGCGCTCTGCTCTCCAGAAGCATTTTAGTAAACAATAGAATGCGTATATGCACATTTTTAATTTGCATTTGGTATTATATTTTTTATTCAGTCCTCTTCTATGTTTAGTCGCATCGCTTAATTCAAGAACGTTGCTGCTATCATTGAATTCATTTTCGTCGTAAGTGTTATTTGGTGCATCAGATAAATTATTAAACAATAGTTCACAGTTGACTTTCATTTTCTTTACATTTATGTGTCATTTTGCTACTTTTATAGAGTTAGGGCCAGTTTCATAAAATAATTTTTGTTATAAATCGTCAGTAACAGAGTGAAAATGTAAATGACTTTTGAAAAGCTGTTTCCTTACAAATTAAAAGACAAACTTTGAAATAACAAAATGTATAACAATAAAACACATGATAAGGTACGATATACGATCGGCACAGATCTACCGATGTACTGGCTGTACTGGCTCATTGTTTTTACATGCTTGAAATGTCAACATTCAGTTGTTTTGCTAATTATTAGTCAGAAAAATGCGCAAGGCTTCATTACCCTGTTAACGTAACAAAAACATTTGTCTCTGGTTACTTAAGTCTTCGACTCAGTCGAAAAAACATGAAAACGAGACATCTCGTGACCCGCACGCAATGTGTTAATATGTATTGAGATATGTGTAATTTTAGTAGCGACACACATATATCAGTACGAGTGTGTGACAGTATGTGCGTGCGCAACGTCTCGTAAACAGACAAATGCGACTGTTCCGTTGGTAGTGTGGTAAAGAAAATGGCGAAACAAAGAAAGTGCTGAGACGCATGCAAATGTGTATCCACGAATATCTTGTAAATCACATATTAAATAAATTTGAAACTATTTGGACATTAATTCTAAGTGTAACGTAAATGTTGCTATACATTTATTTTGGCGATTAAGATTCACAATTCTCAACAATATGTAATATGTGTGACCAAATATGCTGTATGCAGAGTGATTTCTTAACTCTTTGAGCGCTATGAACGAATATATGCGTTCTCACATAACCACTCAATTTAGGCTAAAAGTGGCGTTAAAATGGCGTGATAAAAAAGGTGTACGGATGTTATCCACCTGACATTCTGATGATTTCGTTGAAACAAAAAAAAATTAATTATCAAACTGGCAAATCAAAACGAAAACCAAAGTGTGTAACATTTTCAATTTAAAAGATATAATTTCAAACTTTACTATTGTTCATGTTATTATTGCTTAATGAAATAAATGGTTATTAAGGCTTTTCAGGTTGTTACATAATTTATTTTAGCTACAATCAATATATTTTGCAGTGAAAATTCAGTCTGCTCAACTTGCGCTTTTTTCGTAAAAAATACGCAGCCCACGGTGTGCTTCTCTGTAAAGAGTGGGCAGTCCATGGCCCACGCTTAACGTCGGACAACGCAGCGCTGAAAAGGCTAAAAATTTGGGTGAGTACGTGGCTCTGTTTCACTTTCAATTATGTTATTAATAGAATTTACTTTCTGTGAAATCTTTTAGAATGTCGTATTTTACAGGCTACAGTAAATATTATATTTTTTCTTTCTTTCGTTCTAGTAGTTTTAATATCTTCGTGAAGATTATTTTGCGTTACACTGCACAATGTATCAGAGATTAGATTGCAAATCGCAAATATATTCTATTGGTATTTTATATACCAACGATCTTTTGTAAGCTAAAGCTATCGGAACAAATGAATAAACAACAAAAGTTCATTGATTCTTTCACCCCCTTTCGCCATTTATTATTTCCATGTGAAACTAGTCGAAAGATTTATACAACCCGACGACACATTCGTTCTATTCTGACATTTACTGATATTTCATGTACTAATAATGTTTTGTACGCCAAAGGTAGACGAACAAATGAATAAAAAAGAAAAATCAATCAGTCGTCGGCCTTTCATCCCTCTGGTCGTTTATTCAAAAATGAAACTCGATGAAAAATTCAAACTATCCATCGATACTCGTACATTCGCTACTCTGAGAACATATACTGTGCTTCTCTAATAAATCATCTGCATTTTCAAAACTACCTCGTCAAACACGCATCTCCACCTATCAGCCGAAATTTCCATATATACTCGTCGATCCATAATTCCCCAGACTATTCCATATTCGTCGCTCCGAGGCGTAGAAATAGAACGAGCCAGGGAACAAGCAGAAACGCTTCATCGAGGAGATTGAATTTTTATGTCGCTTCGCGAATATCTGTCGCCACGTTTCTCCGCTGAAGCTGCACCATTTTTTCCTCGTTGGCCGACGATGTTCGTCGATTATCTGCTAATGCACTCTACGATAGATTCAACGACCAGAAACTGGCATTCGTATCATCGACGTTTCATCCGAGTTTTCGACTAAACGCGTATCTTCTATGAAATCGTCCGACTGATTTTTTATTCACTAGCTTCGTCGCCCAAGTACTTTAGATGCGGCTGGCGGACCGCTGAGCAAAAATAGCGGAAACTTTTCCATTTTAGATGGACCGCCGATAAAGGAAAGAGAGCTACGTTTGTATAATGGGGCGTGTCTAGCCGACGATGGCTCGAGTACGAGACGCGTCTTCCTTCTCTGGATACCATCTTTGTCGTTCAAAATTATTCCATTATCTCCTCCATTCTGGTCTTTTTTTCTTTCTTCAAGTTTTTAAATTTACATATATACATAGTGGGGACATATTTTTGATTGACACAGTCCATCGAAGAAGGATAAAAATTTGTGAAATTACACGAAATTTTCAGAAGCGAAACGTTCATATCGAAATTCTAAATAACATGTTCTTTCGTACATGTCGATCCCACAGCGCCATTTTACCTAAATTCAACTTTCTAATGATGTACGCTAGATACTTAGGCGATTATACACAAATATTATCAACTTTAGAAGACAAAAAGAACTGCGATAAAGAAACAGATGATGGAAAAATATTGGGTTGGCAACTAACCTTAAAACTTCCATCTTTCTATTGACATCTGCTTGTCTAAGCAAATTACTTTAATGTACATTATTTGTGATTATTAGTACGTTTCCAAAAAGGATTTGCTTATTTGTTCGAAGCACAGAGGTGGCTATCTTCGTATACACAATATACAGACTGAGAAATAACGTTTTAAGAAACTACTGAAAACAATCCACGAGAGACAACAAGAGAAATGGGCTTTCAAATGAAGCTAACCCATTCTACCATTCATTTCCTTCAAATTGCAAACGTAAAGGAAATGGACAAATGGATTTCGTCCGAGTTACTGATGCTACGAAGGCTTGAGTGAATGAAGACAGCTACCTCTGTGTTTTTAAAGAAATAAGCAAAACCCCTTTTGAAAACACGCCAGGGTTATTCAACTCGACGAGCAGTGGATCTCGTCAGAAGAAGCTGTAACCGTGGTGCTACTTGTTCGTCGTTCGACAACTACTTGAAATTTCAACTCTAAAATACTGAACAGCAATTATTTAGAAAAGTTGCACTAAAAATCGTCAAAAATTTCCACGACGCCCGTGGAAAATTTCAGGATACGTTCCGCTTGAGCGATTGGTTAGAGCGACACCCTCTTTCCGCTAATCTCACGATGGACAGCCTTCCGCGAAACAGTGCTATTGTTTCGACCAGGAAACGTCATCTATCGGCACGCCTTCGACTTCTGTTTCGTATCGCGTCCGATGTTTATTGTTCGCTCGAACGATCACCGCGTTCTCCGGTCGCACCCTCGTAAACAATTGCTCAGGCAGACCCAGTCGTTGAACATGGCCGCTAGCTGAACGTGGGACGCTTTACGCGGAAACACATCTACAGCCAGTTATATTCAACTGGTCGCGACAGAACTATCGTTGCAGAGAAATCGGTATGGATATTCAGTTGAGCAGAGCTCGTAAATATACCAAGTGGCTGACGAAAGTATTCGCTTACATATGCAAACTTGAATGGCCGAAATAATGTACATTAATGTAATTTGCTTAGACAAGCAGATGTCAATAGAAAGACGGAAGTTTTAAGATTATGCCAGTAAAATTTGAAAAGGATTCAACAACGTAAGTAGAAGTTATATTATTAGAAACACGCATTGTAAGTGACTGACAGAAGTATTTAAACGCTACATATATTATTAAATTATTTAACATTAATATTTTGTTGGACCACCTTTAGCAGCGATAGTGCGTCTCAATCGATGTTCCATGCTGTAAACCAATGATTTTGTAAAACTACACTCAACGGAGTTTCATATTTCTATAATTTTATCTTCCAATATTTGCTTTGAGATTATCTGAAATTTATTTAATCTTTTTCCGATTTCAGCCCATAAATTTTCAATCGGATTTATGTCTGAACTTTGCGGTGGAGTAATTAGCATGTGTGATGTGTTATATACGATCCATTTTTTCGCAATTCTAGCAGTATGCTTAGGATCATTATCTTGTTGGAAGTGGAAATCTTCCAATAATCCCAATTTACAGGCACTTGTTTAATGTTATTTTTTAAATATTTAAAT
The DNA here is from genome assembly GCF_910591885.1 of Bombus terrestris. Lineage (NCBI taxonomy): Eukaryota > Metazoa > Arthropoda > Insecta > Hymenoptera > Apidae > Bombus > Bombus terrestris. The sequence goes on from NC_063286.1 coordinate 4,308,933, forward strand.
ACTTATATTTATCAAGTATTCCATCAATAAATATCAAATTTCCGGTGCCACTGGCAGCCATGCACCCCCACACCATAACCGATCCGCCTCCGTGTTTGATGTAAATATCGAATTTTCAATTCCATATTTGGTTTTCTTCACATTTAATTTTGACCATCCGAGCCAAAAATGTTAAACTTTGACCCGTCCGAAAAGATGACTTTGTGCCAAAAAGAATTATTTTTATTAATATAGGTTTTGCAAAAGTCAATCTTTTTCTATGATTTACCGCATTAATATATAGTTTGTTTCGCGGTACTCTCCCTTGGTACTACAGTGTCGCAGACAGATCGTCTTACAAGACCGGCGAGATATAACACAATGTAGTGATAAACGCATAGTTGCCGTCCGGCAGCGAGTTCTAAAAGACATCGATTCGCCTTCGCCCCGTTATTTTACCTATAGAAAAAAGGTGGCATACGTGATCATAAGCGCGAACGGTTGCGAGACCCGAGTGTGGTGGGGGTCGTCTCCAAGAGAAGACAAAGGAAAAAATCGAAGGGCAGTCAGTGTCATACGAGGATTCAAACCGAATGCGTCGAGAGGTTCAGAGAAATAAAATCAAGATCGCTTAGTCAAACGAATACGTGGAGAAATATTATAAAGTCGAGTCGAATTATAATAATACACTAGTTGTATCATCGTTAAATCATTTGCACCGTGTTAATTATAATTTTAAATATTGTTAAACATGGAAGCTTATATTAACCCTGTTAATTCTGTGTTACAATCATTTGAACTACCTCTGTTATCCTAATCGAAACAGGGGAACGACTGATTCGCGACGTCGACTATCAAAATCGTAGCGAGAATTTACGCCTCTCACTGACGCGTTTCCTCACGATCGCGTCTCTCCGCGAACGGCCATAACACTGTTACTGAAACGATATCCTAACCTCAAGTGAACGTACCAATATTTTCATTTAGCAATGATGTTTACATTCGGTGCAAAGGAAGATGAAAAACTATCAACAGCGTTACAGCGTTCGAATACTTTTGTGAGACACTTATCATGAATGTTTCTAATAAATGTATCATAACTCCCGTCTATATTATTTTCAAATTTTACTGATGCAATCTTGACATTTTTTCGTCACTATGGATACCAACCAAATTGTTTTAACAAATTAGTACACCTCATTTTATTTATTGAAATTTGTAAGCGTTTTTAATTCGATAGCTGAGAGATTGTTGATATGTTCACTGAGAAAGTATACTAATATATTCAAAAGTATTCGGACACGTTAACGCGTTTGGTCAAAAGGTTTATATTTTTCTGATACTTTTAAAATTACAATAAAAAAGTGTCTATTGATTTGATCGTTTACTTGTTGCCACAACCGAGATTAAATATTCTACTAGATTCAAATTAAAAGAAAGAGTATGTGTTATTGTTCATTTATCTGTAATCATTAATATCGACTATTTATTTTCTGAATATTCATTGATTGTAAGTGGTTGTTTCACCACATGTCGGTGACATTAAATTAAAGACTTTCATTTGTGCAAGGCTGGTGTGTAAAACTACATACCACTTTGCATAATTACTACATTAAGTTAAATAAGTTACTTAAATAATCGACCAGAAAACACCCCACTAAAGAAATAAAATAGACAAACTCGAACATGGTATCCCGTTGGGGGTAGCCATCCACCTTTTATTTATTTAGCAATAAAACTAAAAAATTTACTGAATGTCCAGCTGGACAAATTCTAAAATACAAATTAAATGATAAAAAAAAATAATCGACCAGATATTTGATTACTCTAAGTATCTTAAACGTCCTCTATAAATCAACAATTTAAAAAACTCTGCTTAGAATTGCGCGAGAAAAATGAGAAAATTCTTTAATAAAAAATCAATCCAATTATTAAATTTTTTTGCATGAACAAGAAGATTACCAAACTATTTCAAATCTTCTCACCATCACTTTAACGCATGATGATAATGAAACACGTTAAAGCAATAAACGCCCTCTTAAAACGTCCGCAAGGTAGCTCGATTTATCGCTTGTTTGCGCGCGAATATTTAAAGCGCTGAGTTTTAATTATCTTGCACGAAAGTGGTCGAAACGTTTTATTCTCTTTCAGGAATTTTTTGCCTATGACAAATACATCCATTTGTCTACCGAAATACCATAATATTACACTTAAAATCCCGTTTTCACGGTGTTTTACTTCAGAAATCTTGTTATTGGACGTGTTAAAACGTAACGCGTTCACAGGAAAAGCTGGTGTGCCGTTGAAGGTTTTAATATCGCGAGCCCCGTGAGCACGTGTCATTTTCAAGTAGAAGTTTCACGCGATCGTGAAACGAAAGTAAATATCGTGCGTATTTATCGTGCGTAAACAGATTGCTATATTGATACTCCCGGTACAGCAATCACGCGCGCGTTCACCAGATTCAAGTGAACGAGGCAGAATGCTCATTGTTGATTTCTTCCAGCGCTTTCTTGCTAAGCTAAGTTCACCTTGTAAAAACCAGAATTGAATGTATTCGCGCTAGTATCTTGATTCGAATTAGTATGTGGATATAAAACAATTTGAGGTGGATAGATCGTGATACTGTGCTGCTTGCTGTATAAGGATTTTTGTCTTCATCCGAGTTGCTTTTTTCTCATTTAGAAATCGTGGAGAAAAAACCGAATTACGAGTGCCGGGATTCGAATCTGATCTGCAACGTTTGCAACCAACGACGCTAACCACTGCTCTACCGTCGTCTAGTAAAGAAGAGAGTCTTTCTATAGCAAGACACGGTACAGAAACTGTTGGAAAGTTTTGCTGTCGAGTGCCGTTGCAAATTCATTATTAAATAAATAAAATTATGATTATCCGTTTGAGTTGCAAGGGTGTTTGAAAAAACAGGGTCGAAAAATGCCAAATCATATTTGTTATTTTTATGAGATACATTTATATTATTATATATGGGTACTATTAGTTTATAAATATTTCTAGTTATTTTCAATAAAAATTATTGACAAGGTAACAATGAAATAGAAAATACAGTCGTTCGTATCGTTCAAATGTACTGGCACTTCTCCACAGAAACTGTAAACAGCGTCATCGTGCTGCTTGCGACTCAAACGGTTAAACAATTCGATCAGAATCCCTCGATCAGGGTCCCTTTGACGCAATCTCGTGCGTCAGACGTGACCACGGAAACGGTTCCCCAAGAAAATGCAGACACAATATTGGGTTGGCAACTAAGAGATTGCGAATTTTGCCATTACCACCTAATGACAAAGTCCGCAATCACTTAGTTGCTAACCTATAATACGTAATATTAGGTTGTCCGAAAAGTTTCTTTCGTTTTATGAGGAAATAATAGAAGCACGACGTTCTTTGTTTTATATTATTTTCTTGAATTACATACGATCGATTTTGTTTTGTTGAGATAAATACTGTGACATTTCACAGACTTGGTTTCACGTCTGTATGAAGGTGCACTGCTGTAAAAACACGTTTGTGGAAGAAGGACACTTTCCGGACAGCCTAATAATAAATTATTACAATGAAGAAGGCATATACGTATTTCTGCGTCAGTAAAAATTAGCGTTAATTCTGTGAAAAACATCTGTGCATATGTGACAATTTTCAAGAGCGAAAGAAAGTCCGGAACCTATCACTCTGACAGCTGAAAATTAATGCAATTCGATCAAGCAGTTTCACCGAAAAAACGTCTTCAATCCTGACTTTTTCAATGCCTATAAATTCTCCAAAGCAGCTCGTTAAATGTTGGAAAAAATCGGTAATTAAAAACAGGTTGGAGGTAACGCTTGAAAACGAGGAAATCTGCGAAAGAAGTTGATTGCGAGGCTGAGGAATCGATGGAATAACGGGACTTGGACTAATTCACGGGGCAGCGTTTTTGATTTCAGCCGTTGAGAAGCCGAAACGAGGAATAAATTACGCCGCGTTTCCAACCATATCTTTCCTCGTCAAATTGCCACGATCATTTCGGATTACGGCGATTAATCGGCGTTCGCGGGCTTGCGGCTTGATGTTCCAGTCGCAGACCGAGCCAGTCGTCGCTGCATGAAAATGCCACCTAACGCCCACGATTAATCACAACTAGTCTAGCGAACCATCTAATTGCTCGCTGTTTCATCTTTCCTTTTTTCTTTGTTTCTGTCGTTCTCTCGTCTCTTTCTGTTCCTTTGCGTTCGATCGTTAGGTACACACAGAGGAAGAGGGTGAAAAAAATTAGTCGAATTCGCTGGACGTGACTGCACCGCGTCGATAAGTCTGCTATTGAAACCGTGTTCATTACTTTTCTAGATAACTCGATCGTACCGGTACTCGTTTCTCCATTCTTGTTTCTCGTTACGAACGTATTGCATCATGAACAGAGCGTTTCATCATCGGATAAGGATTTTCTCGTCGACGATATACGAGCTACGTTCAGCTATAGACGTCGTTTAATTGGTCGAAGAATCGAACTGTCGAATGTCGATACCGAATTTTTCTGAGACAAGCTTGGATGAAACTTAAGATCACTATTATTGATAAGGGAGTACGTTTATTAATTATATAGAATTATAAAACAATTAAGTCGATAATTGATACCGGTGACATGCGTTCAACTTTACCTTTGCATCGTGTCGGAGTTATCTTGTATGAAACGAAACTCCATGTACCATGTGCCGTGTACCATGTACCGTATACCATGTACCGTGTACCATGTACCGTGTACCATGTAGCATGTAGCATGTAGCATGTAGCATGTAGCATGTAGCATGTAGCATGTACCATGTACCATGTACCATGTACCATGCACCATGCACTATGCACTATGCACCATACACCATACACCATACACCATACACCATACACCATACACCATGTATCATGTATCATGTACCATGTACCATGCATCATGTACCATGTACCATGTACAGTGTACCGTGTACCATGCACCGTGCACCATGCACCATGAACCATGTACCATGTACCACGTACCATGTACAGTGTATCGTGTACCATGTACAATGTACACTGTACCATGTAGCGCGTACCATGTAGCATGTAGCATGTACAGTGTACCATGCATCATGTACAATGTACCATGTACCATGTAGCGCGTACCATGTAGCATGTAGCATGTAGCATGTACCATGTATCATGTAGCATGTACAATGTGCTATGTACCATGTACCATGTAGCGCGTACCATGTAGCATGTACCATGTAGCATGTAGCATGTACCATGTACCATATACCATGTACAATATTATATGGGTTGGCAACTAAGTGATTGCGGACTTTGTCATTATATATATTGTCAAAATTCGCAATCATTTAGTTACCGACATATAATACGATTACACTTGAACACACGGATGGTTCGTGCCACCTAAAATGGAAATTACGAAAGTGCTTGTGTATTCAGCGGTCTTAATGAAGTCGTATCAGGTGTTGGCAAATGTACACTCGAAAGATTTCCACGTAAATTCCAGCTGTTTCTATAATTAAATATCAACAAGAGATTAAAGCTGCTGCTACGTGTATGGAGTAATAAAAGCGAAGAGCAATAACTACGCGTTTCGTGGCACAAATTTCCACATAACTAACTTGGGGGCGATGCTTCAACTCATTAACATAGTATTACGTCGGAAATTATTAAGCGAGAGGCTTTCTCGTCATGCGAACACAGGACATTCTGCATATTTAACAGCGTGAGTTCGATCTTGCTTTAATTAGCAATTAACAATTTCGTTAAGCACAGCTGCACTGTTAATCGCAACAGGGCAGCAACATCATTGCGTGTCCCTTAATTGTCGCCATTCATCCTTCGAATGGCGAATTGCCAAGCGACGCTGTTCCAGTAACAACATCTCGCTTGCCGATCTTCCGATCCTTGTTGATGGCTAACCTTATTTTCACAATTACGTTCGTGCAACAACGAGAAAAGTCTAACGAAATCGTACGATTGTACGATGGGAACTTTCGCGAAACGATCGCGCAGATTCGATGGAATCGTCGTGTCGAGGAAATAATTGACGTGGGCTACTAATTAAAAGCTTACTAATTGGAAACTTCGATCAAATATTTGTGATCATCGTCGTCGTGGAACGGAGGCGTCTAATATTGGTTTGGCAACTAAGTGATTGCGGATTTTGTCAATGCTACCTAATGACAAAATCCACAATCACTTAGTTGCCTAGCCAATAAAAACATTTACTTTTCTCAGTTGAATTCGTTTGAATTCGTTTTTTAAACAAATACGTTTTAAATAAAACTCTATAGGAATTCTACAATGGAATTCATTTCGTTTTAACGAACGACCGACCAATCTCAAGAGGATTCGATTATTTTTTCGTTAGCCATTAAACTATACATTGTACTCATTTTCACCGACCAGCTGCTTGCTACTCCATTGCACCGATAAAACAGAAATTTTCTACCGGACAAAAGGCAACAGTAATATTAACAATGGTGTTTAACAATAGCCGCTGCTTGCCGTATTTCCTTAATTTCCTTGTTTTAACGTACGAACGATTCACATCGAACTTCCTCTTAATCGCTTGTTTTGTATTCGTTTGCACGAGTATACACGTCCCCCACGTTAACACTTTACCGACCATTAGCCGATTCATCGGCTTTTTGTCGCCGACGCTTACCGACTAAGAGCCTATTAATCACCTTTCTATCGCTGACAATCTTTCTTATTATTTGAGCAGTAATTTATTATTTAATACTAAGGTACCTTGTTCAGTTGCATCACTTGCGTTGCTTTGTAAGCTGCCGCAGTTTTATACCAATTTGAAAAACTTAGCGTCCGCGATGAACGAAAAGAATGGTATTGGAGAGTCTAAACCGAAACAGAGCTGCCGGTCGGACGTGCGTATGCTGCTGAACCGCTAGCGGTCAGTAAAGTGTTAATTATCGGGTTGGCATCTAGGTGATTGCGGATTTTGTCATCAGGTGGTATTGACAAAATCCGCAATCACTTAATTGCCAACCCAATACATCGCTCATCGTCACACAATAAGATTCTGTTTGGCAACGTGATACTTCTCGCCATATGGCAAATAATGACAAAATCCTTAAGTGGTGTTGACAAAACCCGAAATCACTTAGCTGTTAACCCAATAACTCTAATTCTCTTTATGCAGAATTTTAATGATGCAAATACACGCTTCTAGTAATAGTAGCTAGTAATATGCAGAAACAAAAGCTTCAAGTTCAATTTAATAAAAAACAAGTTACTTCTACGAATTTAGTTATGCCAAGAAGATAAGAAAATAATAGAAAATTTTGAGGTAAATTTAAGAAACAATGTTTCCAATATTATCATTTTTGTATAGCTTTTTAATTCACTGAGTTTAACATTGACACTTCCCAACTTCCCAACTTTTTAATCTCTCTCTCTCTCTCTCTCTCTCTCTTGTTAGAATTGTTAGAATTCCAACGCGAAATATTCGCTTGTTGCTTTCAAATTTTCCATCCAAACTTATACTTTCTATAATATCTCGCATTAATCAAAACCAAATAAAAATCTGATAACACTAAGTCTATGAAAATAAGAGAAACGACGTAATAACTTCCATAAAAATTTTATGTCAACAATTATAGTTACGATAAGCATAAATTCCCTTCCGATTCGTTAGTCTCAATCATTTCCACATGAATGTTATTTATTTATAGTTTGCATAATGTAATTATACATTTCATTAATTATGGCCTACTTTTGCCGTTTTCAAACAACTTGACAAATACTCACCAAATTACAGGTCAATTAAATCGGTATCGTAGCGTACTCACCTGGAACAAAAGAGAAAGACAAATATAAATCACTGGAATAGAAAAGGCTCTCCGAATATCTCAGCTGAGCGAAATTATTATTTCATTTGTACTGTGGCCTCACTCGGCAACAATGTATATCGTCAAAGCGAAGTGGCTAATGAACCATCAATATCCCAACAATCCTTACGCTGAATATTCGAGAAGGTCCGGCACCGTTGCCACGCGCGCCTAACAAACGCGTGGATAGTGGGGATATTGAGGGGCGACAAACAGAAAAGAATCGAATCCGATCGATAGTTAAGTTTGAACCAGGGAGCAATGAAGTCGTGCTGCAACCGCGCAGCGAAATTGACTAATAAAACCGAGAGCGATACGTGATGCGATCAAAAGAAGACACTTGTTAATAAATATATTGTTGACCTAAACACCGAGTGATTATTTAACGCACGACACCCGATATCACCTCAGTACTTTACAATTTGTCCAGCTGGACATTTGGTAAATTGCTAAATAACATGTGGATGGTTACCCCCAGAGGGATACCATCTTTGAGTTTGACTATTTTATTTCATTAGTGAGGTCAGTGGGGTGTTTTCTTTTAGTCTTCTATCTATCAGAGTTTTACTCGCTTCAGCAGCCAGCTGGTTTGGATCTGTTGCCGTTCTTTCCTTGTTTTTCTGTGTACCTGCCGATTTCTTCCTTCACCGTTAGTATTTTTAAGTCTATGCCTATATCCTCGTTTCTGACATACCAGAGGGCGTTTACTATTGTTCTCAGTATCTTCGATTGTAGCGATTCTAGTTTATTTATGTGGCTGCTGTCCCCCATAGTGGCATTCCGTACGTCCAAATTGGTTTTATTATCGTTTTGTATATTTTTAATTTATTTTCTATGCTGAGTTTATAATTTCGACTAGTTAACCAGCACATCTGTCTTCTTTTTATCCGTATTTTGTCTATAATTGATTTAATATGTTGCTTCCGTGTAAGTTGCATGTCTAAGTGGAGTGATAGGTATTTAAGTTGCCTTGTTTGTGTTATGTGCGTGCCATTCAATTGAATATTTGGTGGTTTCCATTTTCTTAGCGTAAATGTAATATGGCTGCATTTACTGGAGTTTGTTTTTATTTGTTTACCTTGTAGCCATTTTTCTATTCTTTTGGTGTGCTCTTGTAGTAATGTGGTGGCTGCTGTTTCTGCGTTAGTGTGCCTGACGTACATCTGTGTCGTTCGCGAATGTCAGTATTTTGCTGTTGGTATGTTGGCTATGTATATCGTGTATAATATTAGTCCTAAGATGCTTCCTTGCGGTACCCCTACCTTGATGTCTTTTACTTCACAATATACATCCTTTATTTTTACTACAAAACTTCTGTTGCTTAGGTATGATTTGAATAAGTGGTGGATTTGTTCAGGGAAGTGTTTTTTGATTGTTTGTAAGATGCTTTCATGGTTTGAGATACCAACAGAGAAAAGATTAATTACAATTCGTATAGGAAACTCGGTTTGAAACTCGCAGGAATTAGGGAGAATGATAAACGATGGATGGAAACGGTGAAACATTGACAATGTGGCTGATCGCTGACTACAATTCCGCTCTCCATAACGTTTATTATTATAAATTCAGTGGCCGCGCATACGACTGATATTTACGACATTCGATAATGCAGTATCACGTTAGTGAAATATCGTATCTGGTTGGCAGATACAGTGGGAAAAAATGGAATGGAACACCGAGGAATCTGCATGTCTCGTGTATCGTGCGAAGAAAAATACTGGAATGTTAAAAATACAAAATTCTTCGCTTCTCTCGTACAACAGTTTATGGATTTAACGACCTCCCTTTATTTATACTTTCGTCTCGATGTTGTTGTTTGTGCAGCTGAAAAACAGAACCTCTTCAACCTCGTGTATTAAAAAGAAGAAAAGAAAAAGTAGATGACAAAAGTCAAATATTGGCAACATGTTTATCTGTTGGCAAGAAAAAACGTTGATGAATGCGCGTTCGTGAAGGAACATTAAACAGCGAATTCCACGTCGTAATTCCAAGATGGACGCGAATAATATCGACTACCTGATCAAAAGAAAAATTGGTTGCACATTAAATCAACGAAAACTATGTTATTTATAAACATAACTGTTACAATAGTTTGCATTAAATCAACGAACACTACATTAGCATTGCGATCTTGATATTTGGTTAATTGTAATAATGGGTCATTAATTAATCTTATTGAGATATGTATAATTTTTGTGCTGGACTAGGTCGAATGCGTAGTGGAGATGTTTGTATGTGGATATCAGTGTGTGGAGATATGTGTGTGCGCGGCGACTGAAAAACAGATGAATGTAAACAGTTCGGTCGGTTAACAGTCTACGAAAGGTCGGGTATGGAAGAAAGTGCTAAGACGCGTGCAAGTGTGTATCGATGAATATTCTAGAAATCGTTTATAAAATAAATATATGTCTACGTTAATAGTAATGCCCAGTGTAAATTTAATGTCTCCATAACAATATTTCGGCCATCGAGATCCACAATTCTCAACAAATCTGATTAATTAAACAATTGGTCATTAACCCGGTCATTAATAATCGTAATAAGAGTCGCTAACAAATTCGAATAAGAGAAAGAGCAGTTTATATTGAATTAAATTTTATATAATGATATTCGATTAGGATCAAAGATCACTGTACGTTCATTGATTTAAGGTTATGTACCATGTCGTTTGAATTTATTTTCTTTCATATTATAAATATTTATCATTTTCTGTAAATTTCTCGATTCCATCGCTAGAACTCGCGATTAACAGACTTCGAATGTTTACACATTTATGGGAAATTGAAATGTGTAGAAAGATACGAAGTAGTCAAAGTAGGATAAAATAGTCGTTACTCTCTCTTTCTAAAGCAGTGTTCGTAAAGATATGAGTTTATTTACCAAATGTTCAGCTGGACAAATTGCAAAGTATAAATTAAATAATAAAAAAAGAATGAGTTTGTCAAAATTTCCGCAATCGAGTGAATTAGAGAAAACAACTAATTAGCTTCGACTAATCGACTTTCCATATATGCTAATTACACGGAAATATCATAAACCGTCGACGATTAAAATAAGTTTCCTTTCTCCTAAAATTGACATATTTTCGAACACGGTTAGAAAAATTAATTACGCAGCGTAAAAGTGCAGATGTGATGCGAGAGCACGTGCTGCGATAAAAAATATAAAATTCAACATCGGCCTTGTTTATTCTGTAATTAAATGTCTTAACAAACGCGATATTTCAAGTTAATTGTAAAAACGCTGCAGCTCCATCGAAACTCTTAATTTGCCTGCGTGCGTTCGCGGTTAACAAACATCGACAAATTACTCAAATAAGGCGGACACAGACACTTTTCAACAGCTCGCTCGAATCAACATACCCGTGGGCAAATATTGCGTTTCGTGCAAACTGCCATGACAAGCTGATTCATAATCGAACCGCGGTGGAGAACCGCAAGTGAATCGAGAGAAAAAAAAAAGCAAAACAAAAATGTCGGAGAAAAAAGATAGGACTCCACTGTTGGCAGTGTTTGCTAATGAAATTTCCGTTGTGAATAAATTTCGTGTAACGAACGAGTCGGAATAGGAACGATACAGTTTGACGGGCTAACAGCGCCACCATTTCGTCTGCGGGCAACGCATTAAAAAATATTCTCTCTGTTCTGGTTGCCCCGTTAAAATAAAGAGCAATATTTCATATAACGGTGGTTTCCTTTCTTTTTTTTTTCCAATGTTCTCGTACATTTCACCCCGTAATTCTTTTTCGAACGTGTAGCTTTAATGGATTTTTTTCCAAGGGCATCCGGTGTTAAATGAATGTCGTTAATGTCTTCCTGCTGCTGCTGGCTTTCCGTGGCATGAACTTGCGGAAATGCTTAATATCGTGTGTTACACGCCATGCTTTACAGATTTGATAAATTGGTAGGTAGCGGAGATGTTACGTTCGTTCTTTCGATGGATGAAATTGTACGTTTTTTGGAATGGGCGAATGAAAGGAAAGAACCTAATGGAGACAGGAAGAAAAAAAGAAATGCAATTTGCTACACGTGTTTATTACAGGCATTTAGCGTGTACTGTTATTAGGTTGTAACACACACTGGCTATAAAAAATATTTGCAAATAGGTTCATCAATAATAAAAAGATGTTTAATCTACACTTCATTTTCGCCATGTCAAATTTCTATATTTACGTTAAAGTAATACTAATTGTTGAGAATTGTGGATCTCGATGGCCGAAATATTGTTATGGAGACATTAAATTTACACTGGGCATTACTATTAACGTAGACATATATTTATTTTATAAACGATTTTTAGAATATTCATCGATACACATTGCACGCGTCTTAGCACTTTCTTCCATAACCGACCTTTTGTAGACTGTTAAGCGACCGAACTGTTTACATTCATCTGTTTCTCAGTCGCCGCGGACACACATATCCCCACACATTGATATCCACATACAAACATCTCCACTACGCATTCGACCTAGTCCAGCACAAAAATTATACGTATCTCAGTACTAATAAATGAAACTTAATTAGTTAGTACGTAAATGTTAGAGAGTAAATATAGCAATATTTTTTCTAGCCACTGTAATACCTGCTTAGATTATATTTGTATTTCATTTATTCTATTACGCTTATTATTATATTATTATATTATACTTCTTATATTTACCAATGGAAATTTATTTTAGTATTCTTGTTACCAAAGATTTTGATACTAAATATTCTTCATTATTGTACTTATTGTTATTATTATAGTTGTTATTACATGGTTTTTATGATCTCAGAACGTGGAGTTCCTTTTGTAAGATAATAATAAATCAATAAATATAAAAATATTCTACTATTATGTATTTTTTAAAAACCAGTCATTTTGGCTGGTTTTGGTAGAAATAGCTACGTCTCAAATGCCAGTAGTTTTAATGTCAATATCTCAGAAAAAAAACTCTGCAAGAAATTCTCAAGCAAGAAGGACCTTATACGACCTTACATGTCTAATACCAAACTTTTATATTCTACTGGCATTACCCGCCACGATAACTATAGTTATAACTAAATCAAGGGGAATTTTCAATGATAAAAGAGCTGCAGGTTGTTCGATCTTTTTAAACATTTCAACCTTTCTATTCTAAAAGAACAAAAGATTCTAAATGGACCATTTCATTTTCTTTGGCGCGCGTATGTATGTGTTGAAAAGGGGTGGAAATCCATCGGGAGAATGTGGCATTTGTTAATGCCGCTAGTCGGTGAAAAGTTGGAAAACGCGAGTTCGTTCTCTCTCGTAATTTATTTATCGGCCGCGTCTGCATCCTGCAAGCTGAAAGCGCTATTCACCGAAGGCCTTGGGGAATTTTTAATGAAAGCGATGGCGGAGTCGTATGACGAGGCACGAACCCGCGCAAGACGCGCTCCCAAGACATGATTGCATAATTATTGAAATACGGGTCATTCGATTCGCGCCTCTATCGCAATCTGGCGAAAATAAACGAAAAATGTGAATACAGGTGATGCTTTTTCTGAAAACAACAGAGACGTGTTGGAATTTCAATGAAATTTTGTATCTCCTTCAGTATCTTTATACGCTTTTATCTATTTATCGTGGAAAGTATGTACTTCTATCGATACGGTTGTGGCAGCACTCGGCAACAATGTACATCGTCGAAGCGAAGTGCCTAATGAGCCATCAACATCCCAACGGTCTTTCCGTCGAATGTTCAAGAAAAAGGCGTGCGTGGCAACGGTGGCGGACGCCACATAAACGCGCGGATAGTGGGGATATTGAAGGGCGACGAAAAGAAAAGAATCGAATCCGATCGATAGTTAGGTTCGAACTAGGAAGCGATAAAGTCGGGTTGTAACCGGGCAGCGAAACCGAGAGCGATACGCGACGCGATCAAAAGAAGACACTTGTTAATAAATATATTGTTGACCTAAACTCCGAATGATTATTTAATGCACTGCACCCAATATCACCTCACAGTGTTATTTGTTTTGTCTTTAACTGCGGCTCAAATAGAATACTATCCTTTCTTTAGGTGCTAAGACATTTCTAATTACACGTGTGTAAATGTAGTGTTTCTCAATTATGGGACGTTGATACGTTGGTTGGCAATTAAGTGATTGCATATTTTAAATAAGAAAGAAAATTCAAAATTTTTGCTTAAAACTATAACATTATTCAATTAGGTATTGTCCGTTTCTGTCGATCACCTTTTGCCATCAGGCAGTGTCATAATTCCATGTTCATAAAACTCCTGATTTTTGTCAGCAAAAAACTGAATTAAATATGATTTTACATCATCAGCGTCATTAAAAATTTTACCATTTAAGGAGTGCAGCATGAAACGAAATAAATGGTAATCTGAAGACACAAGGTCAGGGCTATATGGCGGATGTGACAACACATCCTAACCTAGATCCAATAATTTTTGGCTAGTGAACAAAGATGTCTGGGGCTTTGCATTATCATGCTGGAAAACAACACTCTTACGATTTGTCAATTCTGGTCGCTTTTCTTGAACTGCGTCGCTCAGTTTGGCGAGTCGTTGAACGTACACGTTTGAATTAATCGTTTGGTTTCTTGGTAAAAGTTCAAAGTACAGAAGTCCTTCATAATCCCACCAAACTGACAGCATAATCTTTTTTTGGTGAATTTCAGCTTTTGGTGTCGTCTGGACTGGTTCATCTTGCATCATCCACGATTTTTTCCGATTAACGTTGTTATAAACTGTACACTTTTGGTCGCCAGTAATCAGTCGTTTCAGAAATGGATCAATTTCGTTGCGTTTCAGAAGCGAATTGCAGATGCTAATGCGTTGCATCAAATGAATTTCCTTAAGCTGATGCGGGAGCCATAAATCGAGTTTCTTGACATAGCCAAGCTGTTTTAATTTTTTTTAATGCATGTACGCGATACATTGAGCTTCTCTGCAATCTCACGCGTTGTGCTATGACGATCTGAATCGACAATGGCCTTGATACGGGTCTCATCAACTTCGACTGGACGGCCAGGTCGTTGATCATTTTTCAGTGAAAGATCAGCAAAACGAAATTTGGCAAACCAATTTTGACACTGCCTTTCTTTCAAGGCTTCATTCCCATATACTGCACATGACTTCTTGCGTGCTTGCGATGTGTTCTTATCTTTTTGAAAATAATACAATAAAATGTGTCTGAAATGCGCGTCTTGTTCCTCCAATTTTAAATTTGGATAAAAATGAAGCTAAATAACTAATCCATAGAATTTCTTTACTAAATTAAAGATGGCGGTCCAAACAAGAAGACAATATAGGCTAGGTGCTTCCAACACGTTGACAAAACAAAAGAATGTGCTAAGACCACCCACTCACAAAATCCGCAATCATTTAATTGCCAACCCAATAATAAAATAATAGAATGTAAGTTAAATATCGACGTAAGATTGTCCAATCAAAAGCAGAAGATAACAAATCAAGAATAAAACCTACAGCCGATTGTTGAAAAATTTCAACTAGAGAAATTATATTGAAAGTTAATGAAACTTAATGAACTTAACAAACAAATAAACAAACAAACATAATGAAAAGATTTTATTTTAAACAAGCCAACATCGAACTGTCGCCACTGATCATTGTGATATGCCAAGTTGTACAATGCGACTATTGAAAACGAAAAGATTCTATATGTAAATATTTAAAAGAGACGAAGGAAGGAAGAAAAATGTTGAAATAACGACAGAAAGCCAAGGAAGTCTTTGAGAAAAGCATCGAAACGTCGGTATAGAAATACGTTGACGGTGAAGGCAAGCGAGCAGGATGAAAGAAGTGCAGCTTGCGAGAAGAAAAGTCGCGTAGTGTAGTCCGGAGAGGTTCGGAAAACGCCTGTTCATCTATCCTCTAGTGGTCGGTGGCCGCAAAAGGTTTCTTTTATCAGTAGGCACGAGCGGCAGTCATGACATCAGGGGCACAAGATAGAAAAGTATAGAACCGAGAATGAGACGGAGGAAAAAGAGGAGGCCAACTAAAGAGCCCGTGTTATCAAGTTTTAACGAGGTGTCCAGTGTTCGGATCTTACGAATGCGGGGCTACATCGCAGACACAAAGAGGAGCCGTGCACCTCGCTGAAAGCTCATTTTTCCGTGCCACTGAGGAAAATTGGTAAAGAGAGGCGCAGCAGGAAAGTGCAGGTCCCAAGAAACGAGCGTGTAAATCAATGGCACAGTTCAGTTACCGACTAAATGGGCTAATGAGTAAGCAAATGAACGAGAAAGCCAATATGAAAGTACGTTGAGGGACGCATAAATCGCAGCTGGGAAATTAAATGAATAAATCAACGAATGATTTAAGGTAGTCTTGGCATGTTCGAAGCTTGTAATATCGAGACAGAGTTAGTACAGTTGGCTAGTGAACTGACACGCGAGTAGAAGAATTAATAAATTGACGAATGTTGAACATGTTGAGAAACGAATTTATTTGGCTTAAAAAAAGGTAGCTAGATATTTTATTCTTCCGGAAAGAACGACATACACGCAAGTGAGTGATTAAACAATAAATTCAAACATTGATTGAAAGATACATAATAATCGTGGCGACTTTTACAATTATGTTCCAGCTAAACGCAAATTATATATAACTAAATGTATCATTGGTTTGCAGTAAAATATTAATATTAAATAATTTAATAATATATGTAGCGTTCAAATACTCTTGACAGTCACTTACAACACGTGTTTCTAATAAATGTATCAACTCTTACCTACGTTGCTGAATCCTTTTCAAATTTTACTGACATAACCTCAAAACTTCCATCTTCCTACTGACATCTGCTTGTCTAAACAAATTACTTTAATGTACATCGTTTGTATATGTAAGCGCGCACTTTCGTGAGCCACTGTACGTACAAATACCTTTAAGGAAATCGATTAGTGAATTGAGTATGTGAACGACTTAATAAATGCGTGGATATTATACTCAGTCGATGAATTCTGTCGGCAAATTAATAAATTAAGGAACACGTTGTCGATACTCGGTTATATCGACGAATTAATCTCCGTGAAACGCATCAAGGAATAACAAAGTAATATTTATAAGCGAGAGGAGAAACAGATGTAAAAGAAACGCGAAGGAGGGAAAGATAACGCCGCTGAAACGCCATCATCCATTCTCACTGCTCTTCGACAAATGAAAAGGAACGGAACTGTTGCGGTCGATCGAGAGCGGAACGGTTCGCTTCGATTGGCATCGTTGTTGCAGTAACAAAATAATTGCGGGATTCCGTGAGAGGATGCCGCGCCTTTCGCCTTCTCCAAAACACTTCTGCAAAATGGCAACACTGCTCGTTCCACTCACGGCTGTTGAGTACCGCAGCGCGATTCTGATACAAACGGATAGAAAGATGAAACGAGACACGATGTTTAACTATCGGTTGCACCTGAGGGATTCGATTTTTTACACTTCTTTTTTTCCTATTCTTTCTTTTTCCTTTTTGCACTGTTCCTGCTTCTCTCGGAATTTTCTTCGAATAATTTCCTTCCACTGTCGGACTAATTAGCGTAACGAACGGCCAGATAATCCACGCTTTGTGTGTATTGCGATAATTATAGATCGTAAATTTTGATGTGCACGCCGGATGTCTCGGTAAACAGGTTTGTAAATAACAGTGATAAATAATATCTTTAAAAACGGTGATTCTACGGTTGGAAATGAATGCGAGCAAATAACGTAAATCTTCGTTGTTCTGAATTTAAATTTGTATAAGCTTTTGTTAGCTGCGAGCGCTACGGTTAATAAAGTCGCCTGACGGTCGATAAAAGAATCTTAATGGGCAGATGATGAAGGAATTAAAAAGAATGAATTTCAGTAATTGGAATAATGATGTGTAATATGTAGCTGTATAAATGTATTCTATATGTATGAGATTATAGTTAAAATAACGCAATGAATACAAATGGTTATGTGTAATTCACTTCTTTGTCTGAATAAAAGTCAACGTTAATTATACCAGCAAAATCTGAAGTTTGTTAAAATAACGGTTTTAATGTAAAACAGAATTACAGTATACCGAGTGTCTAAAATGGAAAATAGAAAATTGAAAATACACGTAACATTAGATACGAAGGTAAATGTTAACTAAGACAAATTAACATATCAACTATAAATCAATATCATTCGTTTCACACAAAACGTTGTCTATTTATCGTCTAATTTACCAAATGTCCAGCTGGACAAATCGTAAAGTACAAATTTGAGGTGGAAATAGATGTAAGTGCCCCAAGAAATACTCTTCATGTTCAACAACAAGGTTTATTAAACAATTAACAGTCAACGATCAACAACTAACAATCACGCTTCTCGAATGTATTTGCTTCGCTGTTATGCTAGACCCTTCGCACTTCGTTGTTCGAAACGGAATGAATCTTTTCTCTCTTTTGTCGCCCCTTAATATCACCACTATCCACGCGTTTGTTAGGCGTCTGCCACCGTTGCCATGCACTTAAGCACTTCGCTTCGGCGATATACATTATTGCCAAATGCCGCCACAAATTAAATAATAAAAAAAAATTTATCGTCTATCAAATTATTCCCTTCTTCAATCCTCTGTTTCTTATTAACACTAGAACTACCACACCAGTCAAATTAACTTTAAAATTCCTACTTCGAGTTATATTTTTTCCGCAATGATGTAATAACTTTCGCAACGATAACTAAAAGAATAATATAATGAATTTTATTTTGTTTTTTATGTATTCGAACTGAAAATAATTTTGTATCGAGGTTACTTATGCCAATACCAGTCAAAATGATGTAGCGGTACTTGTCGACAAAAGTCATCATAGTTTTTGCCCAGCAAATCCGCTACATAAGAAACCGTGTTTACTCAAACACGAGCTAATTATAGATCTATCGACCTTAGGCGGTTCCGATCATTAGGCCAAATCCATCGTTTTTGCCGTGACCATAGGCTCGTGAGTCAGCTACCCAAAAAACCAACAATTGTAAACAGGTCGCGAGCTCGGCGCCCGTTGGGACGTTTTGAGAACATTCTCGAAATTCAAATCCCAACACCTATCGTCAACTCCGGCGGATATAAATATAGCGGACAGGGTAGCGACGCGACCTTAGTTACCGAGAGATTCGAGCAGCGACAATCTAACCGACACTTCTTTGCGCCGATCGGTTAGCGACCGCGAAACGAAACTGCAAGTATATTGTACGACTAGTGTAAGCATCGGGTAAATTCTAATAAACTTCGTAGTTAGATATATTCCGGTGTTTGTGTGAATTAATCGACACCTTATCACCTCAACTGG
Organism: Bombus terrestris; assembly: GCF_910591885.1. Taxonomy (NCBI): domain Eukaryota; kingdom Metazoa; phylum Arthropoda; class Insecta; order Hymenoptera; family Apidae; genus Bombus; species Bombus terrestris. Next base: position 4,328,051 of record NC_063286.1, read on the forward strand.
TGACCCCGACGTGATTTTTTTTGTGTAAGAGGTGACAGTGATAGACTAGTCGCGGTGTGAACAGTATAGTCCGCAAACCACACTATGGAAAAGGAGAGCAAACTATCTCCAGCTTCGTTCCGCGTGCCGCCGCGGAGAGAGAGAAGTATTTCGGCGTAGCCGGCATTAGCGACGATGACGAAAAAGCCTTAGCCCTCATGGGATTCCTCGACCCACCATACCTCGCAAAGATAGAGGATACCGTGACCAACCTCCCCGCCACAGGCCAGTACGAGAAACTGAAGAGCGAGCTAATCCGCGTCCTGAAAGAATCGGACAGCGCCAAGTTTGAAAGGTTAGTTGAACGCGAAGAGATGGGCGACAGAAAGCCCTCACAGTTTTACAATGACCTAAAGAGACTAGCCAGCCCGCTCGCGTCCGACGAGTTCATCCTAAACCTGTGGAGGAACCGCCTCCCTGACCGTATCAGGGAAGTCCTGGCCGCAGTTGACGATACGAACATAGAGAAGCTGACCAGGACTGCGGATAGAATCGACGAGGCGTACGATCGCCACGGCCACCGCGCGAATAGGGTGGGCACAATCGCCGAGCCATCGGCACCGCATGCAGACAAAAACGACGCGCTGGCCGCCGAAGTCAGCAGGCTGAGGGAGGAGATTAAGGCTTTAAAAATCGGCGCGTACCGTAGACCGCGAAGACGCTCGAACTCTCTTACACGACGCCGTCGCCGTTCCCGTTCGCGTGACACCCCGCGTGAGGACGGAATTTGTTTTTATCACGCGAGATTCGGCGATCACGCCACAAAATGCACCGCCCCGTGAAAGTGGAACCCGGGAAACGACCCCCGCCGTCCGTAAAAGCGGCGGACCACGACAGCTTGGGATCTCGCCGCATCTTCATCGTAAATCAGAGAACGAAAACCTCGTTCTTAGTGGACACCGAGGCCGACATCAGCGTTTATCCCCGAAGCAGGCTATCCAGGGACGCGAAGAAAGCAGCGTACGAATTATTCGCTGCCAATGGGACGCCCATCGCAACGTACGGCACCTTGGCGATGGAGCTGAACCTGTCCCTCAGACGTGCCTTCAAATGGCACTTCACGATCGCCGACGTGCAAACCCCCATCATCGACCTGGACTTCCTGAGCCATTACGGGTTGCTTGTGGACCCAAGAAAGAGACGTCTTCTTGACACAACAACTCAGCTAACGACCCGGGGATACGCCGCCAACTGCGAACAACTCATGATTAAGACCGTAAAGGGGGATTCGGTCTATCATCAACTGTTGGCAAAATATCCTGATCTAACGCGCCCACCGGCCTTTGGGCGAGAGAAAATCCGGCACGGCGTGGAGCACCATATCGAAACCACACTAGGCCCACCCGTGTACTGCAAACCCCGCCGGCTCGCACCAGACCGGCTCAAACAAGTCAAGGCGGAATTTGCAACGCTGATTGAACAAGGAGTCATGCGCCCATCGAAGAGTTCCTGGGCATCTCCGCTACACGTCGTCCTAAAGAAGGATGGAAGTCTTCGACCCTGCGGTGACTACCGGGCGCTAAATGCCCGCAGTGTTCCTGACAGGTACTCTCCACCGCACATCCAAGACTTCGCGCAGCAGCTACACGGTAGGAAAATTTTCTCAAAAATTGACTTAGTGCGCGCCTACCATCAAATTCCAATCCACGCCTCAATGACTAAGCTATAGTGCTACTTGTCGAAGTATATAAGGGTCCTGCAATCTGTTTATCGAACCCCAATTAACCAGTTTCCTCATTTTGTACAACCTGTCACACGTTTTTTAAATTTTTACTGCGTACCATTCGATACGATGATATCAGTTATAAGGAAAATTCCGGATCGATCGTTAAATCGCTAAATGCTAACGCTAGAAATACCACACCAGTCAAAACGACTGGTTCTACAATTTTATAAATGTGTCAACCCTCGTTTAGGGATGATGGTCCCAGATGAATCAATAATACCAAAAATGTACTACATATATTGAGATATGTATATTTTTGCGTGCTAGACTAGACTGGCCACGTAGTAGTGACACACGTATGCGAATATGAGTATGCGCAAGTATGTGTATGCGCGGTGTCTCGAAAAACAGACGAATGTAACTATTCCATTGGCAGTCTTGGTATAGAAGATGGCGAGACAAAGAAAGTGCTGAGACGCGTGCAAATTTATATCGACGAAAATCCTGGAAATCGTTTATTAAATAAATCTATAACTATTTTAATTTGAATTCTAAGTGTACCCTTAGTGTTCCTTTACATTTATTTCGGCAATTAAGATCCACAATTCTCAACAACATAACATGGAATTCCTTCTGTAAGAAAGTAATAAATCAATAAATATAAAAATATTCTATTATTACGTATTTTTTAAAGACCAGTTATTTTCACTGGTTTTGGTAGAAATATCGATAATTCAAGTGTTAAAATATGTCCTTCTTTCTACTCGATCAAACGATATAAAAATCCATAGTAATATCATTATCCTATTTCTAGCCTGTAGTCTTCATTTTAAGTCCACCGTACAAGACACCAGCGTATTTGCGAACAATGTGCAAATGCCAAACAGACGAACCGTAGGTGAAATGTTGGCGAACAGCAATGAGGACGCACTTCAACGTAGCTATCATCGAGTCAGACGGCTATACAAATAACGTTTGCACTCCCATTTGAGAGTAATTCGTCAAATAGCCACGTGTATTTACGAAGCGATTAAAAAGCACTGCGCGCGATCGTTTCAACGAAATTAATAGTAATAATTGGCGGATGTAAAACCAGCGACACGAAGTGGACGCGGATGAATAAAAGATGAAATTTAAAGCGAATGAACAGACACGGCCAAGTTTTCGGCTGGAAAATCTAGCCAGCATGGATTTCGCTCCTCTCTCTCTCTCTCTCTCTCTCGCTCGCTCGCTCTCTATTTATTAGGGCACGGTTCAACGATATCTTCGAGTGGCCATAAATCTCGAGTAGTTGCCCGTTAACGAGATAATGAAGAAAATGAGAGGAATTTTCAGCGAACGAGAAACGATATACCGCGGAGCTTGTTTGCATTTTTCGTGGAAAACCATCCATTAAGAGAGAGGAAAAAGAAATATGAAAAACCGCGATAGGCATCGGAACGCAATTATCGGTGCTATCGATGCGCGCAGTGGAATTTTCTACAGAATTTAGTCGACGATACTTCTTCAAGGATTTTATGAAATAAATCTTTTTACAAAATGCAGCATTAACCCTTTGCACTGGGAATTTTATTTCAATTTCGTTAGCAGCAGCTGCCAACACTTTTAAGTGTTTTATTTGAAATTTACTTTAACTAAAAAATAACGGTATTTAAATAAATAAGAGAAGAAACAAATTCACTTAAATACCAGTTTTATTCACACTATTGTTGTATTTTATGATTTTTAAGTGTATGATGTATCGTGCTTTTCTTTCGCACGTTTCACAAAAAAAGGACTCGACAAAGGAGGTTCTGAGATAAAGACTGCTGTCGAGTGACACTGCAAGGTGCAAAGGGTTAAATGTTGTTAAAATTTCGAACAACATTAACCGAGCCATGGCTCGTATAATATTGTTAAACGTCAATTTTACAGTTTTATGAAACTTGCTATTTTCTCCATGCAAAGTTTACATAATAACGAAGAAATATAGCCATCTCTTTAAAATTCCCTGTCATAGCCATAAAATTAAAAAAAAAAAAAAACAGTAGAATTAAATACCATAGGATGATTATAAGAAAATTTGCAAATGAAACGTTGCGTTAATGCTGGTGTTAATTAATGGGTTAACCAATCAGCTTTTCGCTAATTTGTTTCGCACGAACACGGTTCCACGAGCGATTGGGTTGGCAACTAAGTGATTGCTGATTCTGTCTGTTGAGAATTGTGGATTTTGATGACCGAAATATTGTTATGGAGACATTAAATTTACACTGGGCATTACTATTAACGTAGACATATATTTATTTTATAAACGATTTCTAGAATATTCATCGATACACACTTGCACGCGTCTTAGTACTTTCTTCCATACTCGACCTTTCGTGGACTGTTAACCGACCGAACTGTTTACATTCATCTGTTTCTCAGTCGCCGCGCACACACATATCTCCACACACTGATATCCACATACAAACATCTCCACTACGCATTCGACCTAGTCCAGCACAAAAATTGTACATATCTCAATACTGTCATTAGGTGGCAATACGTGGCTTGTCTACTACTCATACACCAAATAATATGAAAGAATATATTAATATTGCTGGGATTGAAACGTATCGTTATAGCAAATCATAATTGTTTTTCTCACAAGCAAACAGTTTACGGAAGATCAAGGATAAGGTAAGATTTCATGATAAGATATACGTATGAGCGAAGCGAACGCGAAACAATATGTTCCGGTTTCCACGAGAATCTTCCATCGAGTATGAACAGCCAGCTAAATTTCGCAATGGTTAACTTCAACAAACAGTATCATATATTAGTTTGCGAGACACAAAACAAGATGAAGTACAAGTACGATCGTGAAGCAGGACGCGAGCAGAAACTGCTACACCGCAAACTACAATCTTCCGAAAGATCTATCAACTACAGCTTAGGTTTACATTTACTGTGAAGAATCCAGCGACAGCTGGCGAAATCGCGAATGCTTAGAAGGACACGCGGGAAACTAGGATTTAAGAAACGAATCACATGAAACATATTGGGTTGACAACTAGGTGGTTGCGGATTTTGCCATTAGATGGCATTGACAAAACCACTTAGTGCCAACCCAATAAGATTACAGTAGCCACCAGTTTCTTTCTATTCTTCAACAATTATTTCTATTAAACTATTGCTCAAAAGTTTCGTATCAATGCTCAATATTGAAATATTTTAAAGATTCCTTTTTTAAGATATTGTAACTTAAAGATCGTTCAATTGTTTCTTCATTTGCATTTTAATGAAATTATCAAATACTTTGATAAATTTGAACACTTTACGTTAATATTCGGTTGGCAATTAAGTGGTTGCGGATTTTGTCATTAGGTGGTATTATCAAACTCCGTAGTCTCTTAGTTGACAGCTCAATATAAAGACATCATCGATCCGCAATTCCGAATTTCTCGAACTTTTGGAGAAAATCTCTCAGGATAAGGAAGAGAAGAATTTCCCAAGCGAATTTTCTTTCTAGAAGTATCGTAATATTTCATGATGGAACTTCTCTAATTCGAAGATAACGCGAAGATCTGGAAGTAACGCAGCGAGGGACAAAGTTCGCCAGGAAAAATATTATTACGAGATAATTCAGCGGGAAATGAAGCAGGTACTTCGAAGGAAAGCAGCCTCTACACTCTAACGTCTCACGGCTGGCATTTTTCCTTTGCGAGGCTGGACGAACGCGCCAGATTAAGCTCCGCTTGAAAATAGTTACTCGCGCCAAGCACCGTCATCCTCGCGAGGAGCAAGCTGTTTTACATTTAAATCAAACCAGTTGTCTCGAAATCAATTCGAGCCTGGGACAGTGGTGTTTTACAATTTAAATAGCCCGCCCGGGGAAATAAAATGGCCGCTTATTAAGTGGCGCGTCTACGAGTTATAGACCGAAGTCCCTTTCGATCGTCGAGATCGCGATAAGCGCTTATCGTGATTATGTTCTCGAAGAAAGTCGCTCTCTTGTCGTGTAAATTAAGTAGAAGAGTAGTTGAACTTTGTTTGAGACAATCGTATTGTTCGAGTTCCCCTTAAGATTTTGGATTTTGATTGAAGTTAGCAATTTTTTACAAGTTTTCGATCGAACATTTTCATATTGCACAGATCAATCTGTGCCATTTTATCGGGAAATTTTATTGCATCAGGAAAAATTATTAATAGGCTGTGCATGCTTACATGTTCGCGGGAAATTTGAATATGTAGATAGTATAGAATGCATAAAAGTGTATAGAATATTGGGTTAGAATTTTATATTATATATATATATATTAGATTATAATTATTTCTTTGTATTTATATAGATTAAATATTTATTGTAAAATATTTTAAAGTATAGTGTACTTTAATTTATTTATTTACTAATATTTAGATATAATCTACTATATTGAATTAAAATATTTTGAGTATTTTTTTAAATTTATATAATAATTAGATCTAAGTTAGTTGTAATATACAATTATTGTACTGTATTTTTGAGGGGTTGTACAGTATGGTATATTGTGATATAGTTTAGTTTAGTTTAGTATAGTATAGTATAGTTAAATATTACAATGAAATTATACGCCAGAGAAAATTCTTTGTTATTTTTGAAAATTATTTCGAGATCGTATAATTTTGTATCTCAATGTTAGTTGCAACACGCAAGGAAAAAACATCAACGACGTTCGAAGAGACTCAGGAAAATGATATAAGAAAAATATTCTTCGAGAGCTACTCGTCCTTCGATATCACTCAAATTACATAGAAAATACTATACTTTCTGTAATTAACCGAAGAAGACATATTGTGGGTTGGCAACTAAGTGATTGCGGATATTGCCATTAGGTTGCATTGACAAGATCCGTAATTTAGTTGCCAACCCATTATAACCAAGACGCCCTTTACATAAGAAATAGAAACAATTTGCGCGAAATCGCCACAGGATACGTAGCAGCGATGAGGTGCATCTGAACAGATGACAAGCACGTTCCATCATCAAGAGCAATGATACAACTGAGCCAGTTTGCGGTAACGTTGTTGCCCAACTACGATGAAACAAACATTCGTACACAATAGTTACGAGATCAATGAATTCACTGATACTACGGATAACCTTTAAATCGTGACGGGCTGTTACTTCATCGCAGATAAATCGAAAAACAAGCAACTATAGTACCTACAGATGCTATGCGCAAACCTGATGATCGAATGTTATAAAAATCGCAAAAAGTGATTTGCAATTTACCATTTCAAATAATTAACTTTACCGACCGCTAGCGATCCAGCAGCATACGCACGTACTACCGGCATCTCAGGCGCAGATTCTCCCTGGCGCCGGTTCTGTTTCGGTTTGGACTCTCCGATACCATTCTTTTCGTTCAACGCGAACGCTAAGTTTTTCAAATTGGTATAAAACTGTGAGAACTTACAAAGCAACGCAACTGACGCAACTGAAACCTTAGTACTAAATAACAAATTACTGCTTAAATAATGAGAAAGATTGTCGGCGACAAAAAGACGATTAATAGGCTATCAGTCGGTAACAATCGGTGACAGAAACCGATTAATCGGGTATCGGTCGGTAAAGTGTTAAACAAACAATTAAGCAAATAACGAAGGTTTTCATTGCGCTTCACAGTTAGATGTCACAACAGCCAGAATTTTCAAGTTGCCGCATTTGGTCATCTATTAGGTTGGCAACTAAGTGATTGCGGATCTTGTCAATACAACCTAATGGCAAAATCCGCAATCACTTAATTGCCAACCCGATAGATAACCAAATTTGGCTACTCGAAAATTTGAAGATATCCAAAATGAAATACGAATGCAACGAATTTGTATTTAGCTGCTGTTTATTTGATTGTATTGATGAAAATGTCTGCAGTAGAAATTATTATTTTGCTGCGAATTATACTTACTTAAAAGCTTTTAATTTGTGTAGCAAGATAAATGTTTCTCTATGTTTTATTTAAGATAATAGTAAATCCTTTTAGTTAATAAGAGACAACAGATATGTGGAAAAATATTAAAGCAGCTTCCTCAGGTACGTGTTTCAGACAAAAAATGAAATAGTATCTGCTGATAATTGGTTAGCTGTGTTTTGTCTACGACTCCTTGCTATCTATTTCTATAAAGCTCTTATCATAACGAGTTTTATTGTTGGAAACTCGGTTCCTGCAATCAGGAAAACCGCATTACTCATAGAACTAGCCTAATATAATAAGACAAGTCTAATTGAAGTAGAATAAGAAACTGTTACACAGACAGCTTCAGGCGTATCATGCTGCTATTTCATTTTCTTTTTAACATAATTAGTGGAAAGTTTTACGAAGTTAATATACCAGATGAAAGATATAACGTGTTCTTTTTAAACTTGGTAAACTTTATCTCACCATTCCAAACCTCAAAGACCTCAAATCTGATCCGATATTTATCAACGGAATCTCGATATCTTAATTAAATCGAACCTAACCTAAAAGCACTTATTATACTTTTCAAAAAGATGATTGCAATCTATCTATCTAATTTTATTCTTTCTTCGATATTCTTTTAGAATAATGAACATCTTTTTAACAGCAGCTAATGATAAAACAAAAACATATGTTTAATTTAAATCTGAAAAACTGTTGCAAAAGATATCAACGATGAAATATGAGCATTTTTAAAATACCTCTTTCCGCACTAGTTGTAACGAAACCAGCTAACATTGGTGAAAAGTTTCATTAGCGTTTATAGGCAAAAAAAGAAACATTACCGTGAAAAATATCATTGAAAAAGTTTGATATTTTCAAGCTAATTAATTCCTTTCAAATTCTAGCGAAACTAGGCATTTACCGATCGTTGGAAAAAAAGGTTCCGAAAAGCTTGAAGCATTTTCGAAGAAACTAGTCCCATCGAAATTGCACGAAATGGAGGAAAGAACGAGAACAAAAGAATCGAATGAGGAAGGAAAAAGGAATCCGTAACTCTACCACTTTTTCCCGATTCTTCGAATCTCGTGGAAAACACCTGAAGAAAGTTACATGGAAATCCATCCCACGGAATATTCGAGCGACCAATCGATTTAGAAAGCGTATCCGATGCTAAAAATTGAAAAGTTTCGTCTGTGCGGATAGAACGTCGACGCTATGCCACCGGAAATATCCGAACGAGAGCTTCGAAATATACATTCGTCGCTTTGAGCGTAGCCGAAAAATCACGAGGGAACAAGAACTGGCTAAGCTACGGGAACTTCCGGCGAACGGAAGCCAAACTCAGCCAAACTTTTCATTCGAGATTAGGTATTTGCTTCGAACCGAGCTTGCTCGTGTTTCGTCCGGAAACTGTTTGCTTGTATTTTCTTCCGGTCAAATTTTATAGTGCAACTGATACTTATAAAATATTGAAAGAAAAAATTAATTTCGATGAATAGAAATGTTGGAAAGGAAAAAGAAAATAGTTTTGGTTGAGGTTATGACGCGAGAACTGTCGCAAATAAATCAAAATTAATGATATCAGATTTTTTGTGTATTCGAGTGTAATTTTGATGATGTTAAAGTTTATTTTTACTACTATAAAAATATGATTACAGTAAATTCTTGTATAAATACATTATAATAAAGCAAGATAACAGATTGATTGATGAGCTCATGAAAATAGATACTTATTTTCACCGAAACGAAGACATTGGACTAATAATTAAGATCGTAAAAGTATTTTTCAGTTTAAAAGATCTGGAAGAACGTAATAGGTAAATTTATATAGTTGCATTTTTATTAAATTTCAATGAAATGAAAGATTTGTTACGTGCGTTAATAATATGTTTTTTTAAATCAATTTTGTATATGTACCATTTATTGTTGAAATATTGTCCTATTTACTATTTAAAATATTGTACTCTTTAAACGTAAATTTATATAGTTGCATTTTTATTAAATTTAAATAAAATGAAAGATTTGTTACATGCACTAATAATATGTTTTCTTTCATCAACTTTGTATATATGCCATTTATTTTTAAAGTGTTGTCCTATTTACTATTTAAAGTATTGTCCTATTTACTACTTAAAGTATTGTCCTATTTACTATTAAAAGTATTGTACTATTTACTATTAAAAGTATTGTCCTATTTACTATTTAAAGTATTGTCCTATTTATTATTTAAAATATTGTCCTATTTACTATTTAAGGTATTGTCCTATTTAATACGTAAATTTATATAACTACATTCTTATTAAATTTCAATGAAACAACATATTTGTTACATACATGAATAATATGGTTTGCTTAATCAACTTCGTATTTATGCCATTTATTTTTAAAGTATCGTCCTGTTTGATAGAACATAGAAAATAAAAGTTGGCATAGCAATAATCATTTCAAACATGTTATTTTAGGTTATGCGCGTTATACGAGAAAAATTCCTGTGCGCCATCATTTCCTGTAGCGCGAATTCCTATATCGCATAACCGTGTTATGCGACAGTCTACTGTAAATATATTTATTTATTTATTTATTTTTATCGTATTGTTTTTCTTCCAAGTTGCTTATTCATAACATATTTAGATATACGTTAATGATCCTTTGTTTGCATATTTTATTAAAAATATGCAAATGTTTTTGACACCCAATATTGATGTTTACTTTTACTAAGCAAAAAAACATAATTACAACACATAGGAAGGGAAGATGAGGGAATGCCAATTTTTATGAATTTTCAGACTAACGTTTTTTTCATATACTCGTCGTGTATGTCGTCTTTGAAAAATTTTTGCACTTTACAAGAATTCTAAAAAATTGTGATATGCAACGAAACATGATTTTCATTTTTTTGGGGTTTAACGTGTTATACAGGGTGGTTGGTAACTGGTAGTACAAGCAGAAAGGGGGTGATTCTACGCAAAAAAAGAAGTCGAAAATACAGAATAAAATTTTTTCGTTTGAGGCTTTGTTTTCGAGAAAATCGACTCTGAATTTTCGCCCGGTACGCGTGCACTTTATCACGTCTCGTTATAACGGATCTCACTGTAGATCGTTGTCTCGATGGATATTATCGCAGTTTAAGTTTGTTTTTGCCGTAACGGAAAATTAGAAATACATAATGAAATAATATGAAGTAATCATAAAGTTTATTATTACAAAAATTGCTGAAAATGTTGCCCATTCTGCCGAACACATACTTCTGCTCTTCTAATTAAATTTCTATGAACACTTTCTAACACATTGGAAGTGTTTATCAACATAACGTCAATCGAGACAACGATCTACAGTGAGATCCGATATAACGAGACGCGATAAAGTGCACGCGTACCGAGCGAAAATTCAAAGTCGATTTTCTCGAAAACAAAGCCTCAAACGAAAAATTTTTATTCTATATTTTCGACTTCTTTTTTCGCGTAGAATCACTTCCTTTCCGCTTGTACCACCAGTTACCAACCAGCCCGTATATTACTTAGAATTATAAGTAAAAACTGAAAATGATACAGTATAAAGTACAGAATGAAATGATGTTTTACTTTAATATATGAGAGAATATGAAGTTTTATACGAAAAATAAATTTTCTTTTCCTGCGAAATTTTGAAACTTGACGTTCCCACTTTTCCCCATGAATTTTTCATATATTTAATTATATCCGCCGTATTGTTTTAGTTTCAATTAAATTAAATGTAAAACATTCAGCACACGCTAAAGTAGAAAAAGAGGTTTAAAGAAAAATCAACATTCCGCCTTCCTCATGTGTTTACTTATTTTTCTCGTATTGTTATAATTCCAATTAACCAGTGCGTAACGTATTCAGTACGTGTTAAAGCAAGAAAAACGTTTAAAGAAACAGCAATTAAAAAATGTTTTAATAGAAACGTCATGTTTTTTCCATGAAAATAATACACGTGGCAAGTGAATAAATATTGTTTGCATTTGCCAGCGTTTTATTCCTATTTATTTCGCTGAATTTCTCGTTCGAATCAAAGCTAGTCTCCGTTTGGATACGATTTAGTCTATTTATTGTAATAGTTGTTTATATATTTACATTAAGGTAAACTCCGCTATGAACAAATGTTTCGTAGTTTCTACCTAAATAGAGCTACAGCCGATCCAGTGAAGTAGAATTTCAGATCAAATTGTTGGCTACTGTTTTTTTTTGAAAAATAATATATTTTCTTTATTATTATAAAAATGATCGTTACTCTTATTACTATATCTCATTATTATACAAATTTCATTACATAAATGTATAAATGAATTTCCTACAAGAAGAAATTATTTGACCCTGGAAAAACACATAGTTGAAAAAACACAGTTGATTAACTTTAACATAGCAGAAAGAGAAGCGAAAAAATGAAAGGGAATAGGCGCTGTGGTTGTCGTAAACACTTTGAACGCCGACGGGTATTTCGGTTCTTCGGTTAAATTACATCCGTCCAGGCAACGATATTCGAAAAAAAAAAAAAAAAGGAAGGAGAAGGCCCACGGGTACTGAAAGGCCGTACAACCGGGCTAAAAACAAAGCCGCGCATTATACACAGGCGGTACACAACGAATATTCGTTACGAAGTAATGAAAGCCGTTGTTCGAATGCCAGCTGCCGGCAAATCGCTGCTCTGAAACGCGAAAAATGCCGACCAACCGAGAAAATGCGAAAAACAGGGAACGCGCGACCTGTCGAATTTCGACGAGTTTCACGTTGACGATACTTTTTTTTCTCTCCAACGAGCTGCGCGAGCAGCTTTATCATTACATACGCGAATATTCGTTCACCTGCACCTACGTTACTTACGATATCCTTTTTTTTTACGAGTCACCGAGAGTAACGTTGCTCCATTGCCAACGAGAAGTTGTTTAAACTACTGGAAGATAAATTGAAACGTAGATGGAAGTTCGAAATGAAAAGTAAACATTGGCGAAACAAGATTCCAAAGAATATTTTAGGAACCAGAGTTTTAATTAGCAGGTTTCGTCATTAATTCACGGGGATGTGATTTTATTACTGGACATTTAATACGATTTAGTAAATATTTGTTAAAAATATTGTTACAAGAAATTAAACACGATTGGTACAAATAAAAGAAAATGTCTTCTTGCACGATTATGGTACGATCTGAATATTTTCTTATCAAAAATGCATGTAAATAAATAACAATTATCGTTTGATAATCGATATATGTCGCATAAATATTGTTACCAAGTTATGGAATAAAAGTCACATAAATAAGAGAAAATATACTTGAACGATTGAATTGTATCCTCGAAAAAATTGAAATCTGTGATTCTTTGAAAATAATACAGTTATTAGTGATCATAAAGTAGCAATGAACGTGAGGATCGTAAGAAACGTTCGCGGTGCCATTTCACCGGAAGTTCAATCCGAGAGAAAATCGTAAAGCGGTGGAAATTTCAAATTCTTACAGCCGTTAAACGAGCTATCGCGAATGCAGCGACATAACTGACACGGACCACTTTAGCCGGAACGCCACCATAAACTGTCCCGTTTCCATCTTCCACGATTATCTGCGATAGACCCGTGGCAGTTGTACACGAAATTTTGCTTGTTATTTAAAATCGAAACTTTTTCTCGAACACGCGATATTCCTTGCAATTTATTTCTCCTTCGTTATAGCTTGCGTTGTATTTCCTAGGAATTTTATTTCTTCGCCAAATTACGAACCAAACGTTGTGAACTTAGGTAATCGTTTGAGTTATGCGGCAGTGGTTGATAAATTGTCGAGAATGTGTTCCAAGAAGAGATACATGCTGCTTTATTTAATGGAAAATCATAGAATTTCAATGTGAAGAATGTTGCTCATTTGATGATAAATTATCCAGTAACTGTCCCGAACATCCACCCACTTTTTCTTTATTAAGTAGATATCAATGAATTTCCATGCTAAATTGTTTTAAAATGTTCTTTAGAACTGCTCTTTGGTTAGCACTTTGACCGCCACGTTGGTCATTGATGACCGGAACGCTTCAACTTCTTGCAATTGTAAAAATTGAATGAAAATCGACAGTTAGGGCACTTTGAATATAACCGATAAATAGAGGATACTTTGAAATAAAAGGTGCCCCATTGAACAATTAAACATCATCTTACAACAATTAAACATCGTCTTACATCATCAATGTATTACTATTTTGCCATTATATGCTTTGAATAATAAAAATGGCGCGCTGAGCGAAACATGTGATTTCGGCGTGGCAGTCAAATAGAAATTACTGCAATTTCGACGCTAATCGTCTCAATGTTGCAATGGATATGTTACCCAGAAAGTGAGGCAAAAAAATTGGAATTTTGTATTTAATAAAGATTCTTGAACTTCGATATCAATCGTCATGGAGTTGCAGTGGATGAACTGTCAGACAAGTGTCTCAGAAGTGGAGCTTCTTTCACTTAACAGTTCACCGGGAGACGCGACCGCGAGGAAACGCGTCAGCGAGAGGCGTAAATTCTCGCTACGATTCCGATAGTCGACACCGCGGACCAGTCGTTCCCCTGTTTCAATTAGGATAACAGAGGTAGTTCAAATGATTGTAACACTGAATTAACAAGGTTAATATAAGCTTCTATTTTTAACAATATTTAAAATTATAATTAACACGTTACAAATGATTTAACGATGATACAACTAGTTTATTATTATAATTCGACTCGAGTTTATAATATTTCTCCACGTATTCGTTTGACTGAGCTACCTTGATTTTATTTCTCTCAACAACTCGATGCATTCGGTTTGAATCCTTGTATGATACTGACTGCCCTTCGATTTGTTTCCTTCGTCTTCTCTTGGAGACGACCCCCACCGCGCCCGGGTCACGCAACCGTTCGCGCCCATGATCACGTATGCCATTTTTTTTGTGTAGGTAAAATAACGGACCGAAGGCGAATGGATGTTTTTTAGAATTCGCTGCTTGACGACAACTAAGCGCTTATCGCTGCATTGTGTATATCTCGCCGGTCATGTAAGACGATCTGTCTGCGACACTGTAGTACCAAGGACGACGGTTAGGAACACGACCTATAGTAGGCCTCGGGGCGTAACATCAATAATTATCAAATTTGGATACGGTTGCAACGCCAGAAAGTTTCAACGCAGAGTAAAATAGACGCGCCGCAATTGGATTCGTTAAATCCGAGAGCTTTGCTAATTATCTTCATCGGCGGAGTGGCAGTTAATGACCTCGCGTTTATTGCAATGTTACGTTCGGCAATCTCATTACAAACTAAATTAACTCGACGATATCTTACAAGCTTATTTCTCCGTAATTTCCTCGTCTCGCGCGTGTTCTCGTTTAATGCCGAGCGGCACAGTAAAAACGTGTTTAACGTATTTCCAAAGTAACTACGTCATTAAAGATACAATAATGTGAATCAGTGGCCGATTAAACTCCATTAAACGACAGAACACGTGCATAAATAAATATTAATAAACATATAACTAAAATAAAAAATATATATATAAACAGAAGATCGAGTAATTTAACGAGCTGATAAATCGCCAGAACAGGAGAACAGATGAGGAAAGAAAAGGACGCGGTTGAAAGGAAAATCGAATAAATAAGATAACAAGAAGAGAATAATTCTACGTGCAGTATCGACGATTCTTTCGACGATTTCGCGCTCGAGTATCGCGGTAATCAACGTTGAGCTTATTTCCGTAATTGATGTTGCATAAAGTTGAGACCCAAGTTATATAACTTTCCAACAGACTCTCATACTAACGATCTCGTAATCGGGAAACGAGAGCAACGAATATTTCTCCCGCTTCCATTTAAGAAGCCGTATTTCGCCCTGCCGGATCATATGGTGAACAAACTGCAGCGAACTGCATTACGATTGTTAGAATGGACTCGAGGATGTTTCGTGTATCGAGAAAGTTAACTTTTCACTGCTACAACTACAGCACAGTATGGGCTAAAGGTAGAAGGCGAGGAGAGATTATGACAGAGAGAGAGAGAGAGAGAGAGAGAGAGAGAGAGAGAGACGAAATGAAAATTGGCAACAATAAGTCGGCCAATTGAAAGCCATCGAATATGAAACAGCCACCGAAACAGTCATACTCTTCCAACAAATGCCATTCCCCCTTCCTTTTTGCCCGATACTCCGCCACCATTTTCCACTACTCCGCTTGTGTTTTTCTGCGTTCACGCTTCCTCCATAGTCTCTTTTCACATTTTCTTCTTATACATCCAAATTCCAGCTGGTTGTTGAAACCAACAACCTTATAGAAAGAAGACTAAAAAGAAGACACCCCACTGACTTCACTGAAGAAATAAAATAGTCAAACTCAAAGATGTATCCCGTTGGGGATAGCCATCCACATGTTATTTAGCGATTAACACTGGAACTACCGTTAGTTAACACGAAGCTATTTCTACCAAAACCAGTGAAAAGTCTTTAAAAAATACGTAATAATAGAACATTTTTGTATTTATTGAGTTATCACTTTCTTACAGAAGGAATTCCATGTTATGTTGTTGAGAATTATGGATCTTAATTGCCGAAATAAAAGTAAAGGAACACTAAGGTTACACTTAGAATTCAAATTAAAATAGTTATAGATTTATTTAATAAACGATTTCCAGGATTTTCGTCGATATACATTTGCACGCGTCTCAGCACTATCTTTGTCTCGCCATCTTCCATACCAGAGTGCCAACGGAACAGTTACATTCGTCTGTTTTTCGAGACGCCGCGCACACACACATACTTCACACACTCATATTGGCATACGTGTGTCACTAATACATGGCCAATCTAGTCTAGCACACAAAAATATACACATCTCAATATATGTAGTACACTTTTGGTATTATTAATTCATCTGGCACCATCATCCCTAAGCGAGGGTTGACATTTATAAAATTGTAAAACCAATCATTTTGACTGGTATTGGTATAAGTAGCCTTGATAAAAAATTATTTTCAGTTTGAATATATAAAAAACAAAATAAAATTCATTATATTATTCTTTTAGTTATCGTTGCGAAAGTCATTACATCACTGCGGAAAGAAATATAACACGAAGTAGGAATTTTTTTTTATTTGGTAGATTATTTACAATCAATTCTCATTGAGAATTATAAATAAATTATTTTGGCGTGGAATATAACTTGGAATATAAGAGTTTATAATATGTTTGATTCTAGTTGAACCTAATGCTTACAATCTAAAGGGTATTGTCTTTTTGGTCTGCGGATCTGATCCGTCGTGTCAAGTAATTGGGTAATTAATGGATTTTGGTGGTTGTTAACTCTTATATTATATCTGTTACTGAATTTTAATATTTCTTCTTTAACTGTGGATAAAGTAGGAATTTTAAAATAAAATTGTAAAACCAGCAAATTTGACTGGTGTGCTAGTTCTAGTGTTATTAATTTACAAATTTAATAATGAAAAAAGACATCCAGATTCTCTATTCCACTATCATATATGTACAGTATTGTTGAGAAACGTTAAGTTGGTATGATCACTAGTTCCTATAAGCTAAATTGGTACGACTCCTAACGACGCTCTTTTGTCTTAGGAGTCGACCACGTTTTAATTATCTAAGTGTATCCGGTGTGTTCGGATGTTTTGTACGAGGTGGTGAAATATGGAAAGTAAAATTCAATTTGTGTGACTCTATTAAATATCAACCCCAAACCTATATTTAATAACAAGTATAATATGCAGAAGGAACGTTTTTCGTGATATCAGAGAGTCTTCCAATTGATACCCAATGGATATCAAACGTACATTTTTCGAAGTGATCTGGAATAAAACATTGAAGAGTTTAAGACAAAACTTATCTTTGCTAGTTTACTCTCCTCATTCTGTCGTCGACTGCCGAAGCGTGTAGATTTGTGTCTAGTTCCCAGTGAAGTTTATAATACAAAAAGTGACGATATCTTTCGTTGAAAATGGATTGGAACAGAGATAAACTGAGTGTTTACTAAACTTACTCGTGGAAAATCCGAAATTTCTAATCTTTAATACAAATCATAGCCTCTCGACTAGCTATTTTAATTTGAATTAACTAACTCGAAGATGGCCCAAGTAATTCGATCAGGTTCTCACGAGCAAAACTATAATCGCACTGTTCACCTCCGTGGCAAAAGGATAATCTGCGCCATCTCTCAAATCACACGAACAACAAGTAAAAACGTAAGCTAGATATAGCTAGCGAGTTAAAAAGAATGTAAACACTAGTCGGAACGAATTGACAACAAGCCATGTTGTCACTTCTAACAGACTCGCAATATTAGAATCTATAGACGAATCCATGGACATAGTCGAAACATTAACAAGTCAACATACGCAAAGAGATCCTTCTCCCCCACCAATCTTCCTTGATGATGTCATCGACATCCAAATAATGATAAAATCTATCGAGAAAGATGTTAACAAAGAGGATTACAAATTTAATAAAAACTACTCGAACAAGAAGAGCGTCATCCATATTTTGGTTGCAGGGCCCCACGGAAGCATATCCGTCACATACATATGGCTGACGTGGCGACCAACGTATTAATAAAGTTACTGTTAAGTATACTCAAGTGTTTCTTCAGCACCCATCTTGACCTATCCACTTCATTTCTATTATAAACTTGAATTTTTCAACGAATTTATAGATTTCATCGATATTTCCAATTGCCCACTGAACGATAGAACTACTGGATCGGAAAGCAATAACCTACTACACGTCTCCATTAATCCATAGATCGGCAGCGACAGCGACCAACAGGGTAATTAAATAATCAGCCAAGCAGGATAACAGTTTCAGGCAAACAACTATCGCAATGCTATAATTAATCCAACATTTGGCGTTATCGTTTGTGGCTAGCGCACAACTACACAGACCTCGCCACTAAAACGCTAATATTATATTACCAGACGAAATTATACACGGCCGAACGGTTTGCATCTAGTTCTCCGATTCGCCATCGTCGGTTCATCCACTTTTCCACGAAATGCGCCTATCGACCCTACTTGTTATCGCGTTTCCTCATCGTACGCCCTGTTGTTCTCCGGAAAACAGCGCGATTTCACCCGGCGTAAAGTCTCGAAGCAGTGGAGCCCAAGTTTCTCAGACAGAGAATCGACTACTTTGAAAGAAAGAGAACCGCTCCAGTCGCCCTCAGCATTCGCGCGCTGCTCTCTTATCGCAGCCGCGAAAGAAATTTCTGCCTTTCGCTGGCCAAAATCACCGATGAGAACCGAGTCTGCCGATGAAATCCGAAGCTTGACCCGATTCGTCGACTCGCGAACACTTGAACAGCGCCACGCGATACCTGAATTTTTCAACTCTGTACGCGTCTTTGATGTATAAAAGAAAGAAGAAAGAAAGAAAGGGTGTTGCTGTTATAATTACGTAGCACCTATTTGTGTACATAATAATATAATAAAGTGGGAGTGAAGCAAGCAAAAAATTTTTCTCCTTTTATCTTGCCACAGTTCTGCAATTATTATGTTGGCAATTAAGTCATTGCGGATTTTGTCATTAGGTGGTATTAACAAAGTCCGCAATCACTTAGTTGCCAACCCAATATTACGTTTAAACCTCGCTCTCGGTTTAACAAAGAACTTTCAGGTTTTCGCAAAATTCCTAGCGAAAGATGAAAAGAGAAGATCATGCGTATCAATATGCGATTTTTTCCTATTCTCCTGCAACTTGTAAAATTTGTCAATGATAAAAAATGTAATTGGCTGAGAAGTAATTGAAAGAATACAGCAGATCGTATTCATAGTGCGAGTGCGGTGCTTTATTCGCTTTATTTTGAAAGATACAGCGCATTTGATGACGCGTTTAACTTCTCCAAGTGGCATATCTCGCAGCTACAAAAGCGAGAAAGGGAAATTAAATCGGTCGGACAAGGCAGCGGCGCGTAATTATGGAAAATAATGCGACGATCTATAGTTGGGTGCGTCAAAGCAACGAAATTATCGTGGAAATTAATTACGCGTCTCGCATAAACCCGCGTCGTACACGTGCACTGAAACGTCCGTTCGTGCAGACGGTTTTAATTAAATAAAAAGCAAAGCATTAGACGGCGAACGTTCGGCCAAATGTTCAGGGAAGAACGCGTGCGCGCCGGACTTTTCGTTCTACGTTTCACTTCTTTCTGTCCCACGTACACGGCGACGCAGGAGGTGGAGAAAGCAGGGAAGGAGGCTCGGTTCCGGTAAATAGTAGTAAAGCTGGATAAAACGTTCCAGAAAAAGTTGTTGAGAAAGATGTCAAGGTGCTTGTGAACACGGAAAACGCTGGCGAAATGTCACGCCAAAAACTGGGTCACGGTGCACGCACAAAAGCCAGCGAAAACCTCCTAATAATGCGTTTACAGCGTCTGAAAAACCGATCGACACAATGCAAACGTGCTTCCCTCTCTCGGGATCAGCCTCGAAACAAGGGATACGCCAGCGATCGATCCGCAAAGAAAACGATATCGGCTGTCCTTCGACTCGCGAGCCGAGCTATCCCCATTGTACCCAATCGAATCAGCCTCTGGTTTTTAACTTCAAGCTGAACTTCCATATTTCTATATAGAGACCTGTCGAGATCACCGATTGTTAAACTGCAGTCACCGTACGGACTCCTGCACGATTCGACTGTAGTCGTTGAATATTCACTTGGATGCTGAATATGCTTTCGATATTTTTTACGTTTTGGTAAAATTGATAAGAGTGGACGAATTCTAATAACAAATTTACTAATTAACACTTTAACTGCCACGTTGGTCATATATGACCCACCACGGTTTCTCCTGTGACGCCATTGTCACGATCGACACCCTTCAAATCCGATGGACCGATGATGGCGATAAAGATGTGGCGGTCTTGGCGACCATGTATATCGCCGAAGTGCCTAATGAGTCATCTATATCCCAACGGTATAGAAACGTGGCAACGGTGGTCACGTACGCCTACAGGGTAGCGGGGATATTGAGGGGTGACAAACAAAAAAGAAACAGATCCCACCGAAAGTCAAATTGTAAGAGCTTCAGTCTTGGAAAGTCACGGCTGGAGCTCAGAACCAAATCGCAGTCAGTGTAAACTCAGAGTACAAGAAATAAATTCTCTTGTTTTTTTTGTTACATTTTATTTTTCTTTTCGTTTGAGCTACCCCTTTTTTTATTTTACGTGACACCATGTTAGTCATTGGTAACCGGAGAGCTTCAACTTCTTACAATTGTAAAGATTGAATAAAAATTGATTACTTTAAAATAAAAAGTGCCCCATTGAACAATTAAACATTTTTATTAGAACATCAATAAAAAAAATACGAGAACAGATGTTGCATCTAACGGTGCACTGTATTGAAACACTTTAGACATAAATATGGCTCATCAATACAATCTGGACGATAGGTGGTCACCTTTTTGGTCCGATTCTTAGCCGAATCGTTTAGCTCGATCGAATTGTTTCGTGGAAAAGGCCTGTGTGACTCTGGCCACGAGCAGTCGCGGAACACGTGCGTGGTGGGGCTAAGCAAAACACAAGGAGTTGCTAAGGGACAAAGACGAATTAACAGTCAGTGTGAGTTGAGAAGCCAGAGAGTGTGAGTCGGGAAGTCAGGGAGATGGTGTTGCTAGTGTTGTTGAGAGTGTGGCCCGCGTGAGAGGGAGCATTGGATCGGTGGTGACTAGAGTTGCAAATTAACTATTTGATTGTCTTAATTATAATACGTTATTGTGATTAGTTCACGTTAAACAACCATCGTTTTCTGTTTAATCATCATCTGTTTAATCCATTTATTGTAAATAAAGTAATTGTAATATAAGATGCTACAACACAATACAAAATTATTAAATTTTCAATTTAAAAGATATAATTTCAAGCTTTGATATTGTTCATGTTATTATTGCTTAATGAAATAAATGTTTATTAAGACTTATAAGCTTACTACATAATTTATTTTAGTTACAATCAATATATTTTGCAATGAAAATTCAGTCTGCTCAACTTGTGCTATTTCGTAAAAAATACGCAGCTCACGGTGTGCTTCTTCGTAAAAAGTGAGCTTAACGTCGGACAACGCAGCGCTCAAAGATTAACCAATATCATTGAATCATTGGGAACCAGAGCAGTTTGAGCTCGGATTACTTAGTTTTGGAATCTTTCATGAAATTTAATTTTCCTACTATCTCTGGCACGAAAAATGCAAAATAAATTTAAATGCGCGAAACTGTAGTAAAAATAGTAATAAAGTAAGAATACAAAATAACGTTAAATAACTCCAATAATCTAACATAAATTATCATCATAAGTCGTCTATAACTACACGACGCTGTGAGGGTTAACGAGTCAAGGATTAAGCAGAAGTTTCGGTCTGGCGATTTGCTCGTGGCTGAATACCGTTGTTCGTAGAAATTGCTATCGTCTATAGCTATGATTCTACTGTCTCTGATCCTGGAATAATAAAGAGAACGAGACTAGCCGCGTCCGCGACGTAATTCCACGGATTTGTACTCGGTGGTCGTCGGCGTTGGAGCGCGTTCGAGAAACGTGGCAATTTCGCAGGCTTTGCTTCATCGTCGAGTCTGCGAACTGTCGCGATTCGTTAGCCAGTTCACGAGTGCCTGTTATACGCGACAGTTATCTTAATCGCGTCTTCCTCGCGGATCTTCGTAGCGGAGGCTGGCGTAAGCGGCTTTAACTTATTTGCCGGAGACCCGGAGAAACGGGATGTGTCTTAATGGCCGTTAGTCGCCTACGAAATTCGCGGCAAGTGAACGTGAGAACGTTTCAGAAATCGGAAGCGAGAGCACAAGCCGCGCTTTGCTTTATTTTAACATGGCTGACGTGGATTATAGTACTTGTCGGTATTAGGCTACTTCGATGGATTTCGCGGTGTCGAAAGCGTTCTTTGATGACATTTTCATCCTTCAACCTGTCAATGAATGAGCAACGGTTTATCATAATGTGATAAAAACGTCGATTTCGTTAAATTTCCCAAATAAATTTCACGATTGGTTTAAACTAAGCAAATCTTTCATATCTTTTTCATAGTTACTATGATAGAAAATACAATTTGATGACGTAATCAAATTTTCTTCTAACTGTAATCGTTTGTGTTATATTTATTTTTGCAATTCCTTCTTATAGCATATATATAACATTTAATAACATTTAATTTAAAATTTCTTTTTTCTTCGATGTCCTTGGATTTCTTTTCCTACACTTGCGACTACTCTTCTCGTTTTTTAGCGTCCTTGTTCCGCTTTTTTTGTTGCTGGAATTTCTTTTCTTCTGCCACTCCACAGAGTTTACTCTATTGTTGCAACTCTTCTTTTCGCGATGTTTGACGCATTTTCTTTCTTCTATCACCAAAAAACTCTACTGTTTGTGCCTTTACATTGCCTGTTTTCTTACTTTCGATCTCGTTTCTTCTTTTACTTTTAATTTTCCACATCTATTTTTTAGGTTGTCCGAAAAGTTTCTTCGTTTTATAAAGAAATAATAGACGCACAGTGTTTTTTGTTTTATATTAGTTTACTGAATTATGCGCGAACATAATAATAGAAATATAACGAAATAGATAATACCTAATTCAATAAAATAATATAAAACAGAAATTGTTGTTCATTTATTATCATCTTATGAAACGAAAGAAACTTTTCGGACAACCTAATTCAATTCTAAATTTCTGATATTTTTTTTCTATCACTGCAATTCATTCTTCTTTATTTATACACATACACAACATACTGTGTTTCTAAATGTAAACATTTCTTTTTTTTCATACTGTTAGCTTTTTATCAGCAGAATTCTATTTTCTAACTTGCAATTTGCAACTTTTCTAAATTATAACCTTTCTTCATTAGTGAATTTCCAATTAAAATACAAAACTTGAGCAGACCGTAAGTTTCTGCTTTGAAGAATTAAAACAAATACCACGACAATCTTGTCATACACGCTAAAGGAGGTTTAGTATCTGCGTAAAATTCTTTTTACTTTCTTCCTTCTTTTTGTCATTGTACCAATTCTGACGGCAGTTTATCCGAAGACAGCTTTTCTTTAGCTAAGAGGGATACTTTCTTCGGTGATTGGAACAATTAAGAGTTGGAAACGAGTTAGCTTTGATCGCTAGCCCTTTGATCGATCGAGCATAGTTTTACACATCGTAACCGATCTTATCTCGTTACCAGTTATTTTATCAGAATTTATTCGACCTCGTACCATTCCCACTACTTCAGTCCATATTTTCCACAATTAAAACTTGTTCGATTCACATCACGGACCGTTTGGGAAAGTTACTATTGGCTTGGCAACTAAGTGATTGCAGACTTTGAAATTACCATCTAATGATAAAATCTGCAACCACTTAGTTGTCAACCAATAGGAAATTAAAGAAAACGACAACTTTCTTGCTTAGGTATCTCATAAAATAGAATAGTAAATTAACACGTAAAACAGATCCCACAGATTATGTATGTTGTGTGTAAGGTAACCTAGAAAATCGCTTTTTTATAGAAGAAAACAGAGGTAGAGAATATTATGTTTAAAATAAAATTATTCTTCTATATTTTTCCGTTATTCTTTTCAGTCATACAACATTCTTCGTTATCTAATAATAACGAAACTTTTATGATACTTGATAAGATGAAATTCTCGAAATCTTCACCTACACCACTATGATTTGCAACCTATCGTATGATGTCCATTAAAAAGTTTTGGTATATTTTATAACGTAAATGGTGAATTTAAAAGTAGTTTGCTAATAATAACCTTGAATCGCAAAGAAATAAAGAATAGTCGTATATCATATTGGGTTGTCAACTAAGTAATTGTGAATCTTGTCAATAGATGGTACTGACAAAATCCGCAATCACTTAGTTGCCAGCCCAATAAGATTACAATAGCCACCAGCTTCTTCTATTCTTTAACAATTATTTCTACTAAACTATTGCTCAAAAGTATGAGTACCCAATATATCCAAAGTACAAATCGTCCTACCAGAACTAATTAAATCGAGCAATTGTAAATTATAAATTTCCTTTATAAATTTCAAAAACTTTTTATAGCGTTAGTCACCTATACATTTCTTCCACACGAATCCTGTATTTTACCTAACATCTTTTTTCCTCATGAAAGATGATCATGATATATGCGAAAATGTGAGGCCACGTGCTCGTAAATTTTATTATTTGTCATAATTTCGATTAAAAAGAAACAGAGCAGCAGGAGATAACTCATCATCGAACTGTAGAATTTTTGGGCAATCACGAGGTTCCATGGTTAACGACTGTGCGCGAGGGAAGCTCAGCAGCAATGGGTCGGCGTTTCGCAAGTAAATAAGCAGACACACGGAGGCAAACGGTTCCGCTTGTATGGCCTGGCAGCCTACCTATTAAGCTGACCTTCTTCTTGGTACAGTGAACACGACTCACAGCGACGCCGGTAGGACCTCTTCAACACGGTTTTCAGACTACGAGCAAGCAAAACTACTCAAAGACGTCTGAAATGAGACGGTACTCTGAAAATGATAGGAGCAAACACGGTGCAGCGCGCGATTTAAGTGGAAACACCTTGCCTAGCAAGAACCAAACCCGGTGTGTGTGTGTGTGTTGTCGATGAAAATTTCAAAATCCTTCGTTGCACGCCGACCTAAAGACTCTGCCCCTTATACTTTCTCCGCTCTTCCATTTCCTCGCAACCGACTGAAATCGTCAAGACGGTTGAAGGCGTCCTAAATAATATCTGCAAGATATTTGCGGACGTTCCAGGCGAAAGAGAATTTCGTTTGCTTGTCTTTTGATACCAGCAACGAGAACCCCTTTGTCATTCTGTTTCGCGTTCCTGTTGGATGAAACTTATGGAGATATGTGTAATTTTGTGTGCTAGACTAGATTAGCCGCGTAGTAGTGGCACACGTATGTGAATATGAGTGTGTGGAATATGTGCGTGCGCAGCGTATGGTAAACAGAAGAATGCAACTGTTGCGATAAAAAAGATGGCGAGACAAAGAGAGTGCTGAGACGCGTGCAATGTGTATCCACGAATATCTTGTTAATCACATATTAAATAAAACTGAAACTATTTTGGCATCATTTCTAAGTGTAATGTAAATGTTGCTATACATTTATTTCGGTGATTAAGATCCACAATTCTCAACAGTTATGAATCTTAAGAAGAAATATTTGAAAAGTTGGGGCAAAGTTGGTTCCTTCTGTCGCTGTGTCTATTGGGTTGGCAACAAAGTGATTGCGGATTTTGCCATTAGGTGGTATTGACAAAATCCGCAATCTTTTAGTTGCCAACTCAATAGAAGATGGTGGAACAAAGAGAATGCTGAGAAATGTGCAAATGTGTATCCACGAATATCTCGTCAATCACATATTAAATAAATCTGAAACTATTTTGACATCATTTCTAAGTGTAATGTAAGTGTTTCTATACATTTATTTCGACGATTAATATCCCCTATTCTCAACAAAGCATCTGTGGTAAGAAATAATTTTCTTGCAATTCGCAAATGTCTTTACTGTTAATACACCAGTAGAGGCACGCACACTAAATGACAATTGTCGAAATTCTCGTCTAGCCATTCCTTTTGTAAAAGAACACGTGTATGAACGTTAAGTTGCAGACAGGTGTTTTAAGCAAATATCCTTACTGTGAATTGTGTACTCCTCTGATTATTTCTGACTACTCGCTGACTGTAAATCATAGTTTCACTTTCATCCTCGTGTTTATATATATAGTTGCATAGTGTATAATGTACATATATGTATACGCAACATTATACATTAACCCTTTGCACTGCTACGTGGAGTGTGACTCGACATCAGTTTTTATCTCAGCAGCTCCTTTGACGAGTCCCACCTTCTTTTGTGTAACGTGCGAAAGAAAAGGACTACATCCTGGAAATTGTTTCAAAATATATCATACACTTAAAAATTAGAAAATACAACAATAGCGTGAAAACTGGTATTTAAATGAATTTCTTTCTTCCCTTATTTATCTAAATTGTCTCATTTTTTAGTTAGAGTAAATTTCAAATAAAACACTTAGAAGCGTTGGCAGCTGCTGCCAACGAAATTGAAATAAAATTCCCAGTGCAAAGGGTTGATATGCCAACTGACACTTTACGAAGATTTCTCTTTTCCATTTCTTCTTCCATGATATGAAATTGTTATAATTAGATTCTTCTAAAGTTGATGTTATTCCAACAATGAGTAACTTTAATTAACTCGAGCAAGAAAGGCGTCACCCATATTTGGGTGACGGGGTTCCGCGGAAGCCTACCCGTCACATAGATATGGGTTTCGCGGTGACCAACGTATTAGGAAGTGATTAATCCAATATGTCAATAAAATCAATAGAAAATGTTCTGCCAATTACGAAAAAATATATTATTGTCTACAGATAGTATTTGTATATGCATCATTTTGGATGCCAGATATTTGGGGTGCCAGACTCAGGAGTCGTCACGTGGTCGCCACATATATGCGACGCTTGTACCCACAGGTCATCTCGTGGATGCCACCTATGAGCGGCACTCGAAGCGAAAGGGTTAAAATTCCTCTACTTATTATCTTATCTACAGGTCGTCAACAATCTTCTTCGTGTTATTCGTTCGTCTGTCAGACAACGCCTGTAAACAAATTGGTGGATCTCGGTCATAATCCAGCGAAGACTATCGTCGGAATTGCCATTAGCGTGGCGTTTAACGATACGAATGGAGGAGCAACAGCAACGCCGCGATTCATTTGGCAAAGGACGAGATCGGAAGAAAAGGTGAGGATGCCGCGAGCAAGAGTCGAGAGTCGTTATAATTTCGTTGGTGTGTGCACGCGCTCCTTTTGCCGACTATCGCGCCTCGTCGGCGTCGCTCAAACCAACTCGTTAATTGCATCCTCCGCGTTAATATAACGGAACTGTGTCAGCGGCTGATACAGTGACGCGCGAATTAAAAGAGCGAGATAGAAAAGCAGAGGGGAAAAAAGAAAAAGGAGAGGAATCCGCGGAATCTGACTTCTGCTCGATGGTAGAATATCGTCTCTTCTCGCGACGAAGTAATCAACGTTTCAGATCAAAAGTTTCGAACGACATATTTCATTCACATTTCTCTTCGACGTGTCGAAAAGAAGGCCAGAAATGAAGATGATCGAGAGAGAAAGAGAGAGAAGCGAAGATCTTTAAATCCTCGTTATGGGAGCTTGAACCATGCGATGCTTGAAGATTGCTTATCCCCGTTGAATGGATCGAGGCATTCGATAACTCTGCCTATCCGCTGCGATTCAAATTTTCCAACGGTTGTAAAGCTGTTTTACGCGATTGCGACAACCTGCCGATTGAAGCATGTAATCCGTTTTCAACTTGATGAAAGCAAATTTGCTGCGACAAACGAGTCGAAATGGGACTTCCTCTAAGTTGAGATTTTATTACGGCAACCAAACTGGTACGTTTTTTGTCATGTTATTTATCTGATTGTTCGATATTGCTTGTCATTTCAAGAGGCTCTGACAGAAAGAAGACTAAAAAGAAAACACCCCTAAAGAAATAAAATAGTCAAACTGGAAGATAGTATCCCGCTGAGGGTAACCATCTACATGTTATTTAGCAATTAAGTTAGACAAATTTGTTGAAGTAACTACTTCAAGAAAAACTCTACATTTATTTATGTATATCTGTGACCTGGAGACTGCATTACACAGAAATATTCTAAATAAGGAGCGGTACATATTATTGTAGCCTTGAGTACACATTATGTCTTGGATTGCAAGGTTTAGGGACAAAGGAACTAATAAACAGATTTCTATTTATGTTGCCTGTAGCCTCTAGCCAAAGCACGTGCTCGAGTAAACTACTGGGTTGGCAACTAAGTGATTGCGGACTTTGTCAATAAGTCGAGCAATACCACCTATTGACAAAATCCACAATCACTTAGTTGCCAAACCGATAGCATTAAATTTTGTAACGAAGGTTTCGAGAATGGTATTGAGAATTTAATGGTATTCTTCAACTGATTTTATGAAATAAATGTAAATGTATCGTAGTTTCCGCTTTCAAATAGCAAACGTTGTTATGCCCAGCTTTATACCAGCACTCGAAATTCCACTTCTATTGGTTTGGCAACTAAGTGATTACAGATTTTGTCAATACCACCTAATGACACCTAATGACAAATATGTCATTCCAAGAATATTTGGTTTACACTCCACAATTGGGCGGTAATTAATTAACAATATTTGTCATTAGGTGGTATTGACAAAATCTGCAATCACTTAGTTGCCAAACCAATAGATATTGTGCATATATCTCAGTATTTCTTATTGTGTGTGGGGCACTCTGTGGCGGCACGTGGCAACAATGTATATCGCCGAAGCGAAGTGCCTAATGAACCCTCAATATCTCAACCGTCCTTCCCGTCGAATGTCCGAGAGAAAGGCGTGCATGGCAACGTTCGCGGACGCCAAACAAACGCGTGGATAGTGGGGATATTGAGGGGCGACGAAAAGAAAAGAATTGAATCCGATCGACAGTTAGGTTCGAACTAGAAAGCGATAAAGTCGAGTTGTAACCCGGCAGCGATTTAACGCACTACACCCAATAACACCTCAACTCTATGATTACGTGAGTGAGTGAGTGATAGTGTCACATTGCAGATGTCATGTTTAACAGCAAGCCATTTTCAGGTATGTACATGTGTGTCAGTTTAGTATCGTAAAAGAGTGTTGGTTATCAATGTTGTAAAATGAGGGAATTGTTTGTTTGCAAGCTGTACACGCGTGCTTGTCTTCGACTTATGAACTTAACAACCACCGTGGCGTCACAGGAGAAACAGTGGCGGGTCATATATGACTAATGTGGCAGTCAAAATATTAAGATAGTTTTTTAACAAAATGAGTAAGTGATAGTCTGAATGTGCAAGGCCGGAATATGGTTGAACATCCCATTCTAGTTGCATCAATTTCTGTCGTGTAACGCATATGGTGATGCGTTGCATGGCAACTCATATTTTCAATTTATTCCAGGCCAACAAAAAACAGATATGTACTTCCAAAAATATTTGTTTTATACTCCACAATTGAGCGGTAACTACTCAACAATATTAGATTAGATTATTTCTATTCAACCTAATAATTTGTAATATTAGTTGTATCATATGACGCTATTTCGCTAACCGATATCATCCTTAATCTACGGAAAACATATTGTTGCATGAAGTTTCCACTAATTAGCTCCCACTAATTAATATCATATTTCATTTGCAGGAAAGATAGAACGCGTTACGTTGCGAAATCCTCGACAACTTTTCGCAAAACTTATTCAGAATGTCCATTTTCCAAACCACACACAATATGAATTTTCGTTTGGATGTATTATAGCTTAATACGAACAGTTATATCCTAAATGACGAAGAATCCGGAAACCACGCGAGCCTTAACGAGTGTCAATGTATCGAAAGACAACGCGTTTCGAATTACAGCTCGACGAGTCGCATTTAACCACTGGTTCTCGCGAGTCTGTGGTCACCAGTCGTGAATTACGAACGAGCTACAAGCATGGGCAACCGGTTGCATAGATTCAGGGGCCATCGACGCAGTACAGGCACGTGTGAGCGCTAATGGTAACGAGATTCGATTCAACAGAGAGAAAATAAAATGAATAGAGAAGCTCGTCGGAAGCAAGAGTACCGAAGCGTAAAAGTTCCGCAGATCGTTTCGCTGCGTCTCTGAAGCCGATTCTCGCAATTAACAGGAATGTTATATTATAAATATTTGACCACGGACGCCATTAATTGAAGAAGGTCGTTGGAGACGTGAAGAGGGTCAGGTTAAACCCTTCAATTTCCTCTTCTTTAAAGCCTCTTCGCTTCTCTACCTGTCGTCTTCTTCCATTTTGTCGTTTCCTTTTTTCTCAAATTGTACGAGGTTCAAGACGATTCCTACGTCCGAGGGTCGTCAAGGAACTAGTTGGAAAGAAAAGAGGGTCAACAGTAAAACATGATATCCGATTGCCACGACGAAGATTAACCTAGCCACGTCGCACCGTACCACTCGCCTCGATGGTTCTTCCTTTGAGCGTTTCGAGCGGCCCTTAAACGCTCGGCCCTTTGTGTGTTCCGAAACCAACCATACTTCCGACTCACCGTTGGTCCGTGTGCAAGAATGACTATTATCGAAATCTATTTCGTTACGATTGTGTGATGTCACGTACCTGATGATATGAAATGAATTTATTTATACTTGGTGCAAGTGATATACAGTGCCGTAAATAATTAGAAAATTAATCAGAATATCAAAAGAAAAATTGACAGAGTCGTTTATGTAACTTTATATTATAATATGAAACAAAATTGAAGATACAACGAAGAAAAATGTTGTTCTTTTACATTTTCTCTTAGAATTGTGTTTTTGGCTGTGAAGAAATGTAGAATCAGTGCCAATTCGACATTTAGTGGATTTTTCTTTATTTTTTTATTGCTTCTGTTAACCTGTTAAGCGCACTATCCACTAACTTTCGTTTTCAATATCAGTTCAGACAGATTTTATTCTCTTTTTAATTCCGCCATACTTTCTATAGCTGGCTTCTCCTGGACGTAAACTTTTCTTGTTGGAATCACAGATTCTCGGTCGGGTTTAGACGAGACTCAAAGCTGGCCATGATAATAATTCTATTGCGAAACCTTGAAACTACTTTTTTTGTAAAGGAAGCAGTATAATGGGAGCATTGTCTTCTTGACAAATTGTCTTTTTGTCTACCATTTTAAAAAACAATATTTCGCTATGTAACACCTCGTGCTATTTTATAGCGTTCAAATTTCTCTTAGGAAAAATAATTTCTCTTGATATATCAAGGTATGATCAGTGGTTTCCTGGAAATATCGAAAAACTAATAGAGAAACGGTGTTTGAGTTTATAATTATCCACAGTACTACAGAAATATCAATATTGAAATATTAAGCGAGGACACGTTCAACCATTAACAACTGTCGTCAATAGAAATCACGTTGATTCTATCAGGGGCAAAATTTCATCTTAATAGATTTATATTTTATGTTTAAAATTTCAAAAAAAAAAAAAAAAAATTGATGTATTTAATATCGAATAAAAAACAGAAAAGTTATTATTTGCTTTAACTACAAATGACACGCAATCGTATTATAATTCTAATATTAGGTTGGCAACTAAGTGTGATGGCGGATTTTGTCACTAGGTGGCATTGACAAAATCCGCAATCACTTAGTTGCCAACCCAATATTAAAATAAAACTTGTATAGAGTGAAAGTGGACGACCAAAAAGTGCAAGTTTATACCTCTTTTTATAAGGTATATAACTTCCAGGTACCTAAAATTTTAATAAGCCTTACAAAGAGTGTCAGTAATCGATTAAGATTTTATAAGCTCTGCGTTTTTATCTATTGGATTGGCAACTAAGTAATTGCAGATTTTATCACTAGGTGGTATTGACAAACTCCGCAATCACTTAGTTGCCAACCCAATATATGTTTCAAATTGTTTGAATTTTCTAGCCAATCTGACGAATCTCGCCAATTTTACGATCTCACTGTATTTTTTCGAAACACGTAAATTTCAACGTCTGATCTGTATTTTACCACCTCGCTATATATTTTCGGTGGAAATAAGATCGAGACGATGTTTACAGAAGAAATTGTTCATTTCACCCTGTGATTTACAAAACGTATTTCTTTTTTAATTGTATTAAATTGTAACTGTAATTAAGTTGTATTTAATTGTAATTTCGAAAATTATTTCACTTTTCATGGTGCACGAAGCAGGATCCAGCATAATACGAAGCCAAACCCGGCCCATTGTCCTTCAACAGGGCAGACATGCATTTATGTATGCAATACTCGAGTTCCTGAGGCTTTCTAGTGCCTGCACGCCCTAATACGCCGTTATAATTTATAGCAGGCTGCTCTACGGTTTCGGATACATCATCACTCTGCTCGGCCTGCGATATTGATCAGCTGCAGAATGAATAATCATGGTCGGATCGATCATCGTCTGCTTGTTCCTTACTGCACCGTAAAAACTTGGCGAGCATTATAACACTAGAACTACCACACTAGTCAAATTGACTGGTTTTACAATTTTATTTTAAAATTCCTACTTTATGTTATATTTCTTTCCTCAATAATGTAATGACATTCGCAACGATCACTAAAAGAATAATATAATGAATTTTATTTTGGTTTTTATATATTCTAACTGAAAATAATTTTGTATCAAAGCTACTTATACCAATTCCAGTCAAAACGACTGGTACTTGTCAAAGTAAAAGGATCCTGCAATTTGTTTATCGAATCCCAATTAATCAATTTCCTCATTTCGTACAACTTTCCATATGTCTTTAAAATTTGTACAACGTACCATTCGATACGACGATATCAGTTATCAGGAAAATTCCGGGTCGATCGCTAGATCACTAGATGCTAACGCTAGAAATACCACACCAGTCAAAACGACTGGTCCTACAATTTCATAAATGTGCCAACTCTCGTTTAGGGATCATGGTCTCAGATGGATTAATAATACCAAAAATGTACTACATATATTGAGATGTGTATATTTTTGTGTTCTAGACTAGACTGGCCACGTAGTAGTGACACACGTATGCGAATATGAGTGTGTGGAAGTATGTGTGCGCGGCGTCTCGAATAACAGATGAATGCAACTGTTCCGTTGGCAGTGTGGTACCGAAGATGGCGAGACAAAGAAAGTGCTGAGACGCGTGCAAATGTATATCGACGAAAATCTTGGAAATCGTTTATTAAATAAATCTATAACTATTTTAATTTGAATTCCAAGTGTATCTTTAGTGTTCCTTTACATATATTTCGGCAATTAAGATTCACAATTCTCAACAACATAACATGGAATTCCTTCTGTAAGAAAGTAATAAATCAATAGATATAAAAATGTTCTATTATCACGTATTTTTTAAAGACCAATTATTTTCACTGGTTTTGGTAGAAATAGTTTCGTGTTAGCTATCGGCAACTAAGTGATTGCGGATTTTGCCGTTAGGTGGTATTGATAGAACCCGCAATCACTTAGTTGCCAAGCCAATAGTGAATTTTGAATTTTTACAAATCGATGACAAATCCTGCACGTAACACACAGAATTAAACAAACATAGTAACTACGAAGAGAAAATACGATACGAAAAGATTAATTTTTAAGAAGATTACGAGAGACATTGAAACATTTGATAAGTACAGAAGAAAAAGGAGAAATTCTTAAGCGCACTAGTAGAAAAAAATGATTAGAATTAATAGATATAAAGGAGCTTATATAGACGAACGAAACAAAGCTTAATTTCCCCGCGAGATCTACTCATTGGCGTATCCGATATTCGACAGAAACCCGAATTATCCCAAGCATTATTCCCGTAATCCATTAATCCGTAAATCGAAACACTCGCTCCTCTGATCTGAATTTCAATAGCTGGCTGGCTATCGGTGGAAAACAAAAACACGAATAAAACACGAGACTCTCGTATAAATACGACGATAATTCATCGAAATAAAATTCAAGGATTTACAATAGCCTATCCCCTCTACTTGCCACGCCACGGTGAAATAACCACGGTGGATGCGATGTGTTCAAAAAGATTACAATTTCCCCAATGGATTTTACCGATCGTGAATTTAATTCTCCGCATATATGTGGTGGACTATTCGAGAATATTCGATGATTCATTATTACGTTACAACGTTGGCATTATAGTAATGCTCATTTGCATTAATTATAATAGTTGCTGAAGCGAAAGAACAAAGGTAATTACAATATAATTATTTATATTTAGCAATTTACTGGGTACAAATATATGTTACTGAATATATTGCGGAAAACTAGAAAAAATAAAACGTCATGTGTGACGAACATTAGCGAATATATTAATCCACTCGTATTGAGACATCGTCTACATTTAATAAATAATAATAGTATATTATAAAAAATATAATATATAATAAAAAAAATAATAAACTGATAAATTGATAAATTTATACTGTATATATAATACTATAATATAATATATAATAATATATATAATAATAAATATTACATAATAATATGTAATGTAATGCTATAATATAATAATATACAGGGTCGTTGGTAACTGGTGGTACAAGCGAAAAGGGGGTGATTCTACGCGAAAAAAGAAGTCGAAAATATAGAATACAATTTTTTCGTTTGGGGCTTTGTTTTCGAGAAAATCGACTTTGAACTTTCGCTCGGTACGCGTGCACTTTATCGCGTCTCGTTATAACGGATCTCACTGTAGATCGCTGCGTGAGCCAACTGGGAGATCTCCATTTTTGACTTTAGCAACGCGTTTTTTTTTTTATTATTATTATTATTATCATCATTATTATTATTATTATTATTATTATTATTATTATTATCACTTATTGTTTAGCTGAAATTGTTCCCAATTAATCGCGCCACTTGTTCTGCTTTTATAAAGTACAGCATATAATAAAACTCAAAATTTAGTGATGTTAAAATTAATTAAAAAGCTTCACTATCAGTTATGACTAAATGAAGTTACAATCGAACGATACTACAATGTAAAAAAATATTAAAATGCATTATGAATTTTTTATTTCACGTTCAAGTCGTGTTATTTATCTTCAGTCGTTTATAACGTTTTTAATTTTACCTACATTTTTCTATACTTTTAATATATACTTTCAATTTGATGTTTTGTATAAACAATATGTGAAATCAAACAAATTACCGCGAAATATAATTAACCGCTTAAATAACTTTTAGACTTCTTTGTTTTTTAAATAGTGAACATTAGTCCTCGATAATTGGAAAAATGCGCGGTGGACAGCGCATGGGTTGACTTGTCCATTGCGGTGAGAAACGTACAGCTCGTTGTGGCGCGCGCGGTTGGCAAAGCAGTGGATTAATGCATTAGCTCTTATGCTGTTCACATCATGCTTTGTTGCTTGTAGTTTTCTGCAATGTATTCAACGATAAAATAAACCTACTTTTATTATAAGCAGCAGCTTCTATCTTTTCAGAAGTAAGCACGTTAATTATGTATTTATTTATATCACGGTTTAAAATTTATAAAATTTATATATGTGACGCTGGTAGCGAACGTACGATTAAATAATTTTTTCGTAGAATATAAAAAAATGCATACAAAAATGTTGCAAAAATTACGATGCGCTCCATTATTAATTAACATTTTACCGACCGAATGCCGATTAATCGGTTTTTGTCGCCAAAACTTATCGACTGATAGCCTATTAATCTGCCTTTTGTCGCCGATAATCTTTCTCATTATTTGAGCAGTAATTTGTTATTTAGTACTAAGATAGTTGCGTCAGTTGCGTTGCTTTGTAAATTCCCACAGTTTTATACCAATTTGAAAAACTTACCGTTCGCGATGAACGAAAAGAATGGTATTGGAAAGTCTAAACCGAAACAAAGCCGGCGCTGGGGAGAACCAGCGCTTGAATTGCCAGTCAGACGTGCGTATGCTGTTGAACTGTTAGCAGTCGGTAAAGTGTTAATCTGATTAACACTCAACTGAATTTGTCAAATTTTCACGCAGAAACTTCTTATTTGTTATTTTTACTTATTTTTATTATTATTCTTTATCACTCGATTTCGTACTAAAGATATCTCAGAGGAGAAACGTAGAGAGATTGCTAAAGCGATATTCGAATGAAAATTCTAAAAAAGATGCATCTGTTCGTTGAAACTGTGCAATACATCGGATGCTTTAGATGATCGGGAAACGTACCGCTCCTCCATTAATCCTCACGAATGCAAAAGAAACGCGATTCTACATCAAATGTACCGTGGATCTGGATAGAACGTAGACGGGATGGATTCTTCGTGGAGAGAAGATAGGACGCGGCGGATACGAGGAGCATAGGCCTACCACGCTGCCTGATCTAGGCCATCTCTGTTCGCTAATGGATTACCAAGACGCTCGATAGCAATTAGGATGATATCGATGGAGCGCGAGAAACGGAGTATTTTCTACGTAATTGATGGAAAATCGAGACTCCTCGACGATGAATTATCGTCTAGAGGACTCGATTGTATGTAACAGATAGGACCTGCGATTTTAATTTTTAAGAAGATTACCAAAGACATTGAAAAATTTGACGAATACAGAGGGAAAAAGGAGAAACTCTTAAGCGCATTAATGGGAAAAAATGATTAAAATTAATAAATAAAATCAATAAAGGAGCTATATAGACGAACGGAACGAAACTTAATTTCCAAATTTGGGAAGAAAACAGCGCGGGTGACAGAGGAAGAGAACCGACTTGATGGGAAGAAACGTATATCAGTCAGATAATGTTAACCCTCTGCACTGCGAATTTTATTTCAATTTCGTTAGCAGCAGCCTCCAACGCTTTTAAATGTTTTATTTAAAATTTACTTTAACTAAAAAATAAGACAATTTAAATAAATAAAAGAAGACAGAAATTCACTCAAATACCAGTTTTTTTCACACTATCGTTGTATTTTCTAATTTTTAAGTATATGATATATCCTGAAACAGTTTCCAGGATGCAATTTTGCTTTTCTATCGCACGTTTCACAAAGAAGGCTGAGACTCGACAAAGGAGTTGCTGAGGTAAAAACTGATGTCGAATCACACTCCACATAGCAGTGCACAGGGTTAATGCAGCAACGCAACTTTCTTACCATCGATCTTTATCGAATAAAACTTTTCCTAATGTGGGAAAATATAGTGTCAGTAGCAGGTTTGGTAACGGTGTGATTTGTTTCAATATCGTTCACGCCAACACAAAATTAGGTTGTCCGAAAAGTTCCTTTCGTTTTATAAGGAAATGATAGACGCACAATGTTTTTTTTGTTTTGTATTAGTTTATTGAATTATGCTCGGACATAATAATAGAAATAGAACGAAATGGATCATACCTAAAATTCAATAAAATAATATAAAACAGAAATTGTTGTTCATCTATTATCATCTTATGAAATGAAAAAAAACTTTTCAGACAACCTATATGATACTTCATCAATCTATATGCACACGGTCATCATTTGTCACTCACTCGTCTCGTCACAGCGGCTCTTTTTCACGCTGACCATCATATCCTTGACAATGCTGACAACACTCTTCCAACAACTCACTAACAGCTATCTTTTATACCATGGCTCTAGTATACCTGGCACGTCCATGTTCCACAGACGTGGATGACCCATGGTCAAGTAGACCTTGTAATTTATCAAATGTCCAATTGGACAAATTGTAAAGTACAATTTAAATAATAAAAAAAATAAAAGAAAGTATACTACACTGTATACTCGGCACACACATGTTCGAAATACGTGGATGACCCATGGTCAAGTGACCTTGTTAATTACTCAGGGTTTCTCCCCGATACTATACTAATGTAGTTGTGAGGTTATTGTGATTGAAACTAGACCAAACACGATATAAATTAGAGCGTATTTTCTTATTTACAGACACTAACTTATCTTCTTTTGTCTATTTTATTTTGTCTATATACAGGGTGGTTGGTAACTGGTGGTACAAGCGGAAAGGGGGTGATTCTACGCGAAAAAAGAAGTCGAAAATATAGAATAAAAATTTTTCGTTTGAGGCTTTGTTTTCGAGAAAATCGACTTTGAATTTCCGGTCGGTACGCGTGCACCTTCTTATCGCGTCTCGTCATAACGGAAGTTTAATTTTTCAACAAGACGGTGCACCGCCACAATTTAGTCGTCATGTGAGAGGTTTTTTAAACCAACATTACCAAGGCTGGATTGGTCGTGCTGGAACAATGGCTTGGCCACCACGCTCTCCTCGCTTAACTCCGCTTGACTTTTATTTATGGAGCCATATTAAATCAATTGTCTATTCTGAGGAAATCGCAAGTTGCGAGCAATTGAAAGAAAAGATTATTGTAGCCTTTCATACTTTAAAACAATCAAATACGTTAGAAAGTGTTCATAGAAATTTAATTAGAAGAGCAGAAGTATGTGTTCGGCAGAATGGGCAACATTTTCAGCAATTTTTGTAATAATAAACTTTATGATTACTTCATATTATTTCATTATGTATTCCTAATTTTCCGTTACGGCAAAAACAAACAAACTGCGATAATATCC
Organism: Bombus terrestris; assembly: GCF_910591885.1. Lineage (NCBI taxonomy): Eukaryota > Metazoa > Arthropoda > Insecta > Hymenoptera > Apidae > Bombus > Bombus terrestris. Next base: position 4,366,796 of record NC_063286.1, read on the forward strand.
ATCGAGACAACGATCTACAGTGAGATCCGTTACAACGAGACGCGATAAAGTGCACGCGTACCGAGCGAAAATTCAAAGTCGATTTTCTCGAAAACAAAGCCTCAAAGGAAAAATTTTTATTCTATATTTTCGACTTCTTTTTTCGCGTAGAATCACCCCCTTTCCGCTTGTACCACCAGTTACCAACCACCCTGTATATTATTATATTATAGCATTACATTACATATTATTATATAATATTATTATATATATTATTATATTATTATATATTATATTATAATATTATATATACAGTATACGATCTGAATCCATAATGGCCAATTTTTTTACTAAATCAAAGGTGAAAGTCCAAAGAACAAGAAAACAATATAGGTTAGGTGCTTTGAACACGTTGACAAAACAAAAGAATGTGCTAAGACCACCCATTGACAAAACCTGCAATCACTTAGTTGCCAACCCAATATTATATTACTCAGTTTATTGTTAAAAGAAAAATGTGTTCCGGGAGAGTTAGAATATTAGGAAAAATATTTACTATAACACAGAATTCAATGCACATTTAACGTATGGAACATACGTTTATTTTAACGAAAACTATATATTTTCACGTATCACGCCTTGCGAATAGCGAATGCGCTAATATTTTATCTGCAAATTTTATGAAACTAACGCTTATGATTTATTCGAGATGGAATAAATTCCACTTGTTGTTTCGATTGATTTTTAGTGTGAAACGATGAAATATCGCGATGGTTCAGAAAATGAATAATTCGCCTGAGTGTCAGGATTCGCTCGACGTTACCCTTTTATAGGAAGTAAAAACGTCGCAGGCACGAACGTTTGACGAATTTCAGCATTAATATTAAAAAGTGGCTGTTTCGCATTGGATTATCCAATTATCTGGTCCATCAAGCTGCCGCTGAATTCCCACGTTTCTCGCATAATTCGCAACTTCAACGTCCGCCCGCAGTTTTTCCCCACGATTTTTCAATCGTCCGTGAAATCTGAATATCGTATTTCATCCCCCTTCCCCTCATCGGTGGAAATGAAACATCGTTGGGTTTATTCGAATGGTCGTGCACAATCCATTAATTTTACATATTCTATCGTGACTATATCGTACAGAGGAAAAAAAAGGGGAGAGAAAAAGAGGATGGAAAAAAGGCGAGCGAAAGAAAAACGTTAAAAACATTTTTTTCCATACGATTATTCGTATAAATTCTCGTAAAACTACACATGTCTGTCTCGCGTTGAAACGAACATTTGACCGACAGTTTTGGACTTTATACGTCAGTGCATTCGTTACACTTTTCACACAAGCTATTCTTAATTCACTTGATAAATCAACAGATATCTAGTTATTATTATTATATTGTTATTATTAATGTTATTATATTAGTTAAAGTTTAACTAATTAGACGAACGTCTGTACATCGACAAACGTTGATCAGGTTATTCGCTTACGGTTCTCGTGTTTGATGTGAATTGTACTCAACTCGTGTGAACTGTGTAGCTTCCGTTACTGTTGGGTTTGTAACTAAGTGATTTCGGCTTTTGTCAATGCCACCTAGTGACAAAATCCACAATAACTTAGTTGCCAACCCAATATATATTAAAAACTACTCTTCTTTACAGAGCTTTAGCCTAAAACAGTGAAACATGTATTCTATATTTCTTAAAAGATTAGTTCAAATTTGATGATACGGATGAACAACTACTATCGATTTCCAAAAGTTAAAATCTTTCTCTTCTTTAATAGTATTTCATCTCTGTGATCGGTAAAGAAGAGTTAAAAATCGTAAAAGATATTACGAATTTAAAATACCAAAACTTCCCAGTAATTCTTCCATATTTTCTCTTACCATTTTCTCCAAGCAATTTTCAATTTCTCACAGAAGAATTTGTATATTAAGTACGTTACTTATAATTTATCACAGAAACGGCACCTTTGTCACAGAAACAAGGATCACAGACACTTCTCTATCCAAGAACCATTTGCACTAGAAAATTGAGCTTCGATTATAAAAGGTTACAACGGCCAATAGAATCGCCAAGTCGTTAAATTCAATCGCGTAAATAAAAAGAATCGTTTTCCAAGGCGATATTCGCGACAGTCTCTCGTTTTATGGTGATCGCGCGAAATCTATATCGCCAGACTCTTTAAAACTTTATTATCCTGCATAAAATCTTATCGAGCTTTCATAGCACGGTTAAAGATTTAATGTCGAATATCGATTCGTCGTTATCTACATCGGGTAAAAAAGATACGACCGGGAAGGGAACTTAGCTGACAGTGTTTCGCCAAAGAAATTTCATCCACCTTATGTATGGTGTATAAGAAAACACGGTTTACATGGGAAATCCACAGCCTGCACCAAGATAACATTTTATTCAATCCTCTGTCGCGATGATTAATTTCGACCGATATTGCCATTCGAAATAGCCGATGAAATTGCAAAAGTGTTGGAGAATCGTTTCGCGAAAATTGGATACCTCCATATACACGATAACTGTGACCCTTTTTTTGACGCAATTTTTAAACGCTTTGTGAATTTACTATTTCAAAAGTTACATATTTCTGAAGTTATAGTTATTTGCATCTCCTACAAATTTCTATAAATTCATGCGACTATTTTTTTTTTTTTTTTAGAATATTGTTTTATTAGTGTTGGAAAATTATTTCGCGAAAATTGCATACTTCCACGTACACGATAACTGCGACCCGTTTTTTTGACGCAATTTTTAAACGCTTTGTGAATTTATTATTTTAAAAGTTACATATTTCTCAAGTTATAGTTATTTGCATCTCCTACAAATTTCAATAAATTCATGCGACTATTTTTTTACAATATTATCCTTAGATCGTAGCAACGTATCTATTGTAGATAATTCACTGAATACTTTAGTTTCAAGTTAAAGTGAAAATTCGCGTTTCCGTTGTTACCAATTATTGCATAAAATAAATGATCTTCAGAATTGGAAGAAAATTCTAAATAACACATTGTTGATCGGCCACGAATAAACTCATGATGCGTTTTCTTTCGCATCAGCGTCATTTTCTCAGTGTGCTCTTGGAGTACAGTGCGCAACTATTGGCCAGCATACCTCAAGCTGTGTCTCTCGCTTACAAGACCAGTAAAGTTGCGTACTTCGTTGTGAAAAATGTCAACGATGACGGAACATACGAATGAAGAATCTTTCAATGAATTATACGCACATGTTTTATCTGATTTTCCAATTAATTATGAATCAAATTGTGGTGACTTGGAAAATGATACTGTATCAGAAGATAGTAAATTTGATATTAGCCCACCAAAATATCATTAAACCTACGTGTATATTACAATACAATAAGCACAGGTATTACGACCCTTCGCGAAGAGACGCGATCGCGAGGAAACGCGTCAGCGAGAGCCGTAATTCTCCTACGATACTGATAGTCGATGGTGCGAACCAGTCGTTGCCCTGTTTCGATTAGGATAACACAGGTAGTTCAAATGATTGTAACACTGAATTAACAAGGTTAATATAAGCTTGTACTTTTAACAATATTTAAAATTATAATTAACACGTTACAAATGATTTAACGATGATACAACGAGTTTATTATATTAATTCGACTCGACTTTATAATATTCCTCGACGTATTCGTTTGACTAAGCGAACTTGATTTTATTTCTCTGAACCTCTCGATGCATTCGGTTTGAATCCTCGTACAATACTGACTGCCCTTCGATTTGTTTCCTTTGTCTTCTCTTGGAGACGACCCCCACCACGCACGGGTTTCGCAACCGTTCGCGCCTATGATCACGTACGCCATATTTTTTGGTAGGTAGAATAACAGACCGAAAGCGAATCGATGTTTTCTAGAACTCGCTGCTCGACGGCAACTATACACTTATCGTTACTTTGTGTATATTCGCCGGTCATGTAAGACGATCTGTCTGCGACACTATAGTACCGAGGGAGACGGTTAGGAACACGGCCTATAGTAAGCCTCGGGTCGTAACAACATGAAAGGGGTAGATCGTGCACGTCAGTATTTGGCGAACAGCATTATTTTACGAAAAACTTTAAAGTGGTCCAGAAAATTAGCATTTTTTCTGATAAACTGCACCTTGTTCGATGCATATAAAATGTACTGTACCTATCTGCCAGAAAATAAAACAAGATACAACAAATTTCTACTGCAAGTAGGTAGAGAATGAATAACTGTGGATTCCAAAAAATGCAGCATCGCACCTGACGCTTCTCGAATTTCTAAAACAACTCCTTATTATAGTGATGCACCCTTCAGGCTTTCCGGGAAGCTAAGAGATCACGTGTTAGAAAAATAGTCTCTGGCAGAAAACAAATCCGACTAGAGTGTGTAGAGTCTGCTCTTCAAAAGGAAAACGCAGAAACTAGATATATTAGCAAAAGCTGTTTTGTACCATTAACGTAGGTGATTGTTACACTGTTTACCATAGGAAAAAGAAATATTAAAAGTTGAATAATAAATAGAATTTATTAAAGTTTATTTATATTGTTTTACTTGCACATCTAATTACGAAATAATAGCCAATGACATGAGATAAATTCTCAGTAAAATTTCCGCTAAACAATGTGTTAGCTACGAAGAGATTTAACAAAAAGAAAGGTATTTGTCCCACAGTTGAAAGAAAATCCTCTCTCTAAACGATTAAATATGCAAAATTCCCTGACAATTGTATCCAAACGAAAGGAGAACCTGAACGTTTCACTGCATTATTATTCCACTGAGATGGCAGGCGAGTGAACAGAAATTGAGCGAAGCTGTCCGACGGAAAAGTGAGAAAAACAGCGGTGTCCACGCGAAATCTCTAAATCGTCGTTACACATAGAGCATCGTCCCTCGTCGTTCCAAGAGAATCGATTACCATTTAAATGGAGTGTGACTGAGCCCTAACTACATTGTGACCGGTGCCATGTCAGTGTAAATCGAGTCTTAAATTCCGACAGAAAATGTAGCCGTGGGCCGCGTACGCGAAACGCATGCAAATGAACTGCACCGAGTTTCTAGCCGGGTTGCCGACCATTCGTCTGCGGTGTTCCTATTCGAAAAACGAAAGTTTTAACCGGCAAAGCCGGAGGATAGGCGAAACCAGAGAGGGAGATCGTTTATCAAATACTCGAGTACCGGTACCGTGAATGGCAGTCCAAACTTTTTCCATCGGATCCTCTTCAAGCCGACCAACTTCCTCGAAACTTGCCTGTCCAAACACTGTTCACCGATTATTTCGCATCAACCTATGCTAATATCCTGGAAAGCTTGAATTCCAGATGTCGCTAGTATCGTAATCGTGATATTTCGCGAGATACATTTTGTAGATCGTTTCGGAACATGAAACTGGTAATTACTAGATGGCTTAATCACATTTTACTATTAAATCAATCAACACTATCTTTATACGTTTTGTTTACCTTTCTAAGGGCGAATACTTTCAACCTACGAGAAAAATTGTATTTTATTAAATACGAACAATAAAAATATTTTTCGGGACAATTTCGTGTGTATAACACACTGAAATGTAGTGGACCAATTTCATTAAAAATGAATACATTTATCGTGCTTCGTTAATCGATCTCGTATCGAGTTTTAAAAAATTGCCTACGAAGAAACTAAATATTCTATGAAATTCCTGCTATCGAATCAAACGTTTTGAATGAGGATATTTCTCGTATTTTAAACGTGGTTATAGAAATGTATTGCAATAGCATAAACTAGCTTAAACAAAATGTACATGTGAAATACAATCAGGTTATTCCACTTACACGATACATGGAGATGATGATAGCAATTGTAAAATATTTAAATTTAATAATAATAGGATTTTTCATTAGGCTTATATAGAACGCCAGATTGAATTTAACATTTTGACTACCACGTGAGTCATATATGACCCGCCACGGTTTCTCCTGCGACGCCATGTTGGTCATTGGTGACCGCAGCGCCTCAACTTCTTACAATTGTAAAAATTGTATGAAAATTGACAGTTAGGGCATTTTGAATATAACCGATAAATAGAAGATACTTTGAAATAAAAAGTGCCCTATTGAACAATTAAACATTTTTATTAGATCATCAATAAAAAAAAATGAGAACAAATGTTGCATCTAACGGCGCACTGTATTGAAACACTTTAAACATAAATGTGGCTCATCGATACAATTTGGACGATAGGTGGTCACCTCTTTGGTCCGATTCTTAGCAATTTTTGATCCTAACTGTTTAACATTTTTTTATAGCACTCTGCAAAATTTTCACGCCAGATACGCTTGTCCTTCCTTCTTCTGCATTTCGTGTCGCAATCTTTGTCGAATAAGCATATTTCACGGCTCTGGTGAATGGCACTGTGCAAGGTGCATCGCGTGTGCCATTCTGAAATCTGATACCTTGATTTTTGTTTTTCTTGCTTGTTTATAGAGTATCATCGCGTTTGAGATTGATGTATTTAACAGTAACCCTGAAGCTAATTTCATATATCACTTGAGGGTTCTTCTATGTGGTGTAGAATATGCTACTATTTGATCTGATAAATCTACAGGACATTTTCTTCTGTTGTAATCTACCACTACCATTGCTTTATCACAGACATAATTTTTTTCGGGCCTCTACCATGTCAGCCTAATGTTTCGTCGAAATAAAAATAATCACAATACTGTTTACTAATATCTTCTACACGGCTCAACAATATATTCTGCACGTTTTGCTTACGACGAAATAACAAATGCGAATGGTTTGTTGAAATAAAGGAAGCCTTGTTATATGTCGCTATCAAGGTCACTCATGACCACCAACAAGATAAACGGCCCATTGGCGAAGAATGTTGTCTTACATCATCAATTTATTATTATTTTGCGATTATATGCTTTGAATAATAGAAATACTCCAGTGGCGCCCTCAGCGAAACATCTGATTTCTGCGTGGCAGTCAAAGTGTTAATGTAGAAAAAGTGTTGCATTAGATTTGTACAGAAGCAAATTAGAGTGGACCAGTTGCGTTGATCGTTCGCGCAATAAATTACAATAGACAACTACTATAGTCGTCTACTTTGACCTTAGCTACTATGCTCAAGGGCACAAGAAGTAAAGTATACTTTTGTAAGAGAAGACCTCTATCCCTTGGTCTAAAATATTCAATTATACTATATGTAAAATTAATGAAGAAGAATAGGAGAAAAGCGTGGTAAATCCATATTTGTTGATTTTCTAATTTCAGTGTGTTCAGTGTTCAGTGTGAAAGTGTGTTCTTTGTAAAAATTAATATTTTCTGCTTACAAGCATATAAAGCGTTTAAAAATTTCATTAGCACTGTAAGAAGATACAACTTGGATTGATGAATTGATCAATTTCGAAAGGAACCTGAACATGTGGCAAGATATTTATTCTAATATATCTGTAAACAAATTTAATGAAAAGTCAATTCAGAAACTATGCTATTGAATTGCGAAATTGTTTTCATAAACAAGCTTTTCCCTGTGCTTTATTTAATACTAAAATCAAATAAAAGGAGAAAAATTGGTAATATAAGATTCATTCACAACATATTAAATTTGAAATGTTGTTGCTATTTTAAAATATGAGCTCAAGTTAAACTTGTTACATTTTCCTGTTGTAATCTCCCATTAGTCTCGCAAGCACAGACTAACTTCTCCCATTGTTAGTTATTTTCTCTCACTCGCTATTTTAATTTACATTCATCGATTGTTTACTTAGTAAACAAAACGAATTGCGGCAGATTTTGAAAGAAAATATACGCTTCCATATCTGGACGAATGAAAAAAAGAAACGAATTTTGAGGAAACCTTTTATTACCTTTTTTTTTTTTAATGAAATTCGATTTTACCACGAAGAATGTAGCAGTATGGTGGAAAAACAACGAGAATATGGAACTGTCGCCACTTATCATTCTTCGACGCGTCACTACTTGAAACTATCCATCGAGGGAGAATGTGGAACGTGGCTTCTTATTTTCTCGGTTCTTCCAACTTCTGCATTCCAGCAAGATACTTCTCGGTATTGCATAACGGGATGCTTTGGAGGCGCGAGATTACGTGGAACTATGAGGCAAAGAAGGAGAACGTCGAGCAAATAAGACTTTGCTTTGCTTCGCTTCGCTTCGCTTCGCTTTTTTCAACGGCAAAGCCGCTGCTTCGTCATTGAAAAAAAGCATACGAACCGAGGATTCTAACACTATTGCCACATAATCTAAAACGTATCATCGACCATTATACATTTAATCACCTCCGTTACATTTCCTTCGAGAAGAACAGATTGCTGTATTTTATTTTCTTTTATCTTCGATTGCAAGAAAGATCGTTCGAAAACTAAGTATTTCAAGAAAAAGATTAAGATGACTAAGAATTTTCGAATGGTATGCTGGAGTGTTTAAAATACTTGGTGCACCAAATAGCATGCTGGTCTAATTGTTATCGTTCCAAATGGCTCGTAATTAAGGGGATTTACAATAGAAGAATTTCGCAAATATTATTACAGATTTTAGCACTTAGAATCTGATTACATTGGGCCGAGAAAAATTTCTTATTTTAATCCTAGAACTTTCTGCAGGGACATAATTATGTATAGTTGGAAGTGTATCGATTGTTAAATTGTCTTGAAATCGCGTTGACTGCCGCGGGTGTTTTCAATGAAATCTTCGATGAAAACTTATTCCTTAGTGAGTCAAATAACAGTGAAAAAGAAAGCTTTTACGAGGTTAAACACAAATTCGGATAGTAGCGATGAGGAAGAAATCAGATTTCCTAGAAATAGAAATATAAATAGAATTACCTCGTCTGATTCTGATTCGGATATTGATAAGTGCAATCGTAGTGATACCGAATGTAATGAAGATACTGTTGACGAGATTGTACAAGAATTGGTCATTGAGGAAGGAAGGAGAACTGACGATACCGAGGACAGTACAATTCAATTTGGTAAATGGTATGAATTTAATGATCGGCAGAAGTCATTTTCTTTCCCCGAGACAGACGGCCTGATTAGGCAATTACCTGACGATGTCAATCCATATGATGCGTTTCAGCTGTTCGTTGATGACGAAATAATAAACTTTCTTGTATCAGAAAATTGCAACAAGGGAGAATGTAAATATTAGAAGATTTAGAGAATTATTAGCTGCAAAATTATTAGGGTTCTTTGAAAATACAAAAAGCCCTTGTCTTCGTCGGAGTCAGCATAATATCGCCGTTCGGAAAAACGATTCCGGAAGAAGCATTAGACGCGCATGCAAACTATGTTATGCGGATAAAAGACGTCGAACGGACCGATCGATCAAAGACACGGGAGAATATAAAAAAAGCAACAACTTATTGTCCAAATTGTCCCGACCAAACTCAGCTTTGTATAGAAGCTTCCAAGTTTTACATTCTAAATAATTTTCTTAATAAATCATCTTCGCATTACTTTTATAACAATTCAATAGTTTTATTACTTCCTGTGGAAAATACTTTTCAAATACTTTCGCAAGTAGTCAAATATGTGCCACCCGTATTCGGGTCACGTGGCCCGACCAGAAATTTTGTTGTCACCCAAATATGGGTGATGCCGGTCGACCAGAGATTTTCCTGTCGCCCGAACACGACGATATGGCCCGACCAAGAACTTTGACGATGTCACCCAAATATGGGCGACGCACTCCTGTCGGAAGCTCTGCTGCCATCGAATGCGAATGGGGCGACCCTGCTAAGCATTTTGCCATCACCCGAATATGGGTGACAAGTCCTGTCAGAAGCCTTGCTGTTATCGAATACAAGTAAGGCGGCCTTGTCAGGAATTTTGCCGTCACCCAAATATGGGTGACGTGTCAGTCGACGTGTTATTAAAGACAGAAAAGTGTGATTTACTACATTTGGAAAAATACAATTTCGATTTTTTAACGACTGAGTCGGTGAAGTGCCGAATTGCGTGCTTCTGAGTGGATCAAATTTGAACACTTTGATGATTCAGCGCTAATAATCAGTTGGTTATCTACCATAGCTGGTCATTATTGTCCTATTGGGTTGGCAACTAAGTGATTGCAGATTTTGTCTATAGCATGTAATAACAAAATCTGCAATCACTTTAGTTGCCAAGCCAATATAATACGTTTAGAACACGTGAACGAAGCACGTGGCTGGATGCAGGAATATTCGAAAACGAAGATACACATGGACGTTCCCAGCGCATTTGCAAGCTAATACCCGTGCTAATTTCATTAGACCAATCCAGCAAGTGTTAATGTTACAAACTGGCCAACTTCTAAGGCACGAGCGCAGTTGGGAGCAAGGAACTTGTTCGAGGAAGCAACTCGGGGAAAATAATCGGATGAGCTATTCCTTGGAAACGGAACAGCTGTATACCGCGAGAAGTGGAAGATGTTTGTACGCTGGGGCACACTGAAAAATGGTAGCAGGATCAAATGTAAAACGATAACGTGGATCGTAGCCAGAAATTATTAAATTATTAGATTATTGTAGCCATTTCATCATCGTTAACCTTATATTTTCTTTTCCTTATTTACTGTGACAGATTCACAAATTTCTTTCTTGATGAGTTAACACTAGAACTACCACACCAGTCAAATTGACTGGTTCTACAATTTTATTTTAAAATTCCTACTTTATGTTATACTTCTTTCCGCAATAATGTAATGACTTTCACAACAATAACTAAAAGAATAATATAATGAATTTTATTTTGGTTTTTATATATTCAAACTGAAACTAATTTTGTATCAAAGATACTTATACCAATACCAGTCAAAACGACTGGTATTTGTCGAAATAAAAGGGTTCTGCAATCTATTTATCGAACCCCAATTAATCAGTTTCCTCATTTCGTACAACTTTCCATATGTTTTTAAAATTTGTACAGCGTACCATTCGATACGACGATATCAGTTATCAGGAAAATTCCGGGTCGATCGCTAGATCGCTAGATGCTAACGCTAGAAATACCACACCAGTCAAAACGACTGGTTCTACAATTTCATAAATGTGTCAACCCTCGTTCAGGGATCATGGTCCCAGATGGATTAATAATACCAAAAATGTACTACATATATTGAGATGTGTATATTTTTGTGTTCTAGACTAGACTGGCCACGTAGTACTGACACACGTATGCGAATATAAGTGTGTGGAAGTATGTGTGTACGCGGTGTCTCGAAAAACAGACGAATGTAACTATTCCATTGGCAGTCTGGTATGGAAGATGGCGAGACAAAGAAAGTGCTGAGATGCGTGCAAATGTATATCGACGAAAATCCTGGAAATCGTTTATTAAATAAATCTATAATTATTTTAATTTGTATTCTAAGTGTAACCTTAGTGTTCCTTTACTTTTATTTCGGCAATTAAGATCGACAATTCTCAACAACATAACATGGAATTCCTTCTGTAAGAAAGTAATAAATCAATAAATATACAAATATTCTATTATTACGTATTTTTTAAAGACCAGTCATTTTCAATGGTTTTGGTAGAAATAGCTTCGTGTTAATTATCGGTAGTTCTAATGTTAAGAGTATTACAGCTAAAGTTGTGAGTATACAATTGTTTATCAAATTCTACGTGTAACTTTTATAGTATGGAACATTTGTAGTTATATAAAAGTACTATTATATACCTATTAATTTTATATACCTATGTGTCCTGATTAATTAATATGTGCATAAATGGTAAACAAATTCAATGAAGCAGAGGTGCGTCTGGCAATTTAATTGAAATTATTCCACAGAAGGATGATATTAATTTAGAAATAAATTAGTACACGTTTCGTTTAAGTTGCGACAACAAAATTTTATGTATTAATTTCTATCTACGACACAACATTCTTATGTTTTGAAAAGAATCACCGTATACTTGTCACATGTTCTGCAACGCTGTGTACACCTGATCGACATTCGCGTCAAAAATTTCAATAGAACGTCCAGATACCATCGTTCTATTCATCCCATAACGAACCATCGATACCCGGTCAATGTCGAATTTTCTTTTCTCCAAAGCACAGCAATCTGGTCATCGAATTTTCCAATTTTCACTGAACAAGCCATTGAGCACCTCGCGTTGTTGCAAAAATAATCATTGAACAAATAGTTGCATTGTATAGGAAACGTTAAATGTTGTATTTGCGGTTCTTCCAGGAGAAGACTATTTTTAGAATATTTATTTTTATTGAAAATTGTGGATCTTAATAGCCGAAATAATGGTATAGGAACACTAAATTTACACTTGGAATTAATATTACAATAATTATATATTTATTTGATGAGCGATTTCTAAGATATTCATCGATACACACTTGCATGCGTCTCAGCACTTTCTTCCATACCCGACTGTCAACCGACTGTACAGTTTACATTCATTTGTTTTCGAAACACCGCGCACACATATACTTCCACACACTGATATTCACATACAAGTATCTCTATTACGCATCTAACCCGGTCCAGCACACAAAATTACACATATATCAATAATTTTAGAATATTTAGAATATTTTTAGAATATGTAGCGGCACATGAGTCAGAGGACAATGGGAATCGAGAGCGATTCATGGTGTTGTTTTGCCTCGAGACATTGACACTGCCTTGATGCACGAAACGTAACGCTAAATAAACACCGGGCAAAACAATGTTGCCGCTACGTGCAACGGTCGAACAAAGACGAATTTGAATTTTTCAACTCTCCCCCGACTAGTATAAATAAACGGACGTGATTGTAACATCAATCACATCAAAATCAGGCCGCGCTTCGGAACCGATGGGATGATGACGGAAATAAAGATGTGGCGACATTTGGCGACAATATATATCGCCGAAGCGAGGTGCCTAATGAACCATCAATATCCCAACGGTTCTTCCGCCGAATGTTCGAGAAGAAGGCGTGCGTGGCAACGGTGGCAAACGCCTAACAAACGCGTGCATAGTGGGGATATTGAGGGGTGGCAAAAAAAAAAAAAAAGAATCGGATTCCTCTGAAAGTCAAGTTGTAAGAGCTTCAGTCTTGGAAAGTCACGGCTGGAGTTCGGAAGTAGATTGTAATCAGTGTGTTAGGAAATAAATTCCCTTTCTTTTTATTATTATTTTTCATCTTCGATTTCCTTTTTTTTTATTTTACATGACACGATCGCGAGCGAATCAGTTATTAACAGTATATACCGAGTATCTACGAATTATCGATCAATATCTACGAGATATCAGCGATCTAATTAACGAGTCATTAGCGATCTTACTTTGCGATTTATGTACTGTACAAGCGTATCAGCGAATATAGTCTGTATACTAATTTATCATTTTTAAATATATTTAACGGGTTGCAACAGCAAGTTCTCGTTATTCTACATTACAATTCTCTACAAGTCCTGCACAAATATATATAGAATATTTTGGGCTTATTCTGAAGAAGAAAAAAGTGTTCAAGTTTATCCTGAAGAAGCGCGTTGGAATGTTCACGAAACCTCGCGATAGATGGCACCTAATAAAAATATGATGGAAGCTCGTAGAACTACGAGAAATGTCATCTAATCATCGTAAAAGTTTCAAAATGTAAAATTCATGAAATGTACGTCTAGCTGTTCGAACAGGCGGATAAGAGAAGTGAAAAATAAAAGAAAGGAGAGAGGAAGAATGCGAGACGCGGAGAGGATCTGTTGGATGCGCCGAATGGGTCGATGCACGGTGACGGAAGAGGAAAAATAAAATATAAAAAGCCGCGTCAAATGGGTCGGTGCACAATGACAGCGTAAAGAGCAAGGCACAAAGAATACTATCGCTGTGCATTGACCCGTTTAACTACGCCTGTCGAATTTCATCCCTTATTTTGTATTTGCAGCCATGTTTATGGTCCTCTGCTTCATGTTCCGTGCTTCAAGAAGAAGAACATCGAAATGTTATTGTGGATCGTCGACCTAAGATATGACGTCATCGAAGACACCTCGTATGGTCAGTTTTCCAAAGAAATAAAGAAGCGAAATATTGTGAAAATGAAAGTTTCCCGGATGTTAAGAAGTACGTGAATGATATCGTTTCAAATAACTGTTTGATGCTTAAACCCTTTGAGTGCTGAATACTCGCGGCCTATGCCGTCCATACGGACGGCGCGCGTCTAGCGCTGACGATCGCTGTGGACGGAATACTTTTTCGTTAGACCGAACTCTGTTGATTGACTATTCAAAGCGCAAATCGTAATAAGTTATAGTGATTCTTTCGCACGAGATTAAATGATTCAAGAGCGTTATTTTTTAGTTATTTTTAATTATTTATTATAAACATTGAAATTTACAGTTAACTAGAATTTGGGTAATAAACTAGAAAACAATAAACTAGAAAACTAAATTTAGTAAATATAACACAAGTTAATAATTTAGTTGTGTGTGAAAAATTCAGTGCTTGAGGAAACTAAAAAAACCAGATGTAGAGTTTTCTTACAAGTGGTGACCGCTTCAACAATAACGAGCCACTATTGGCATTTGTTTACTGCCGTAAGGAATGCATTTATATTTATTTCACACAAACGTAATAGTATTACTTCTGGCGTAGGTGTTCGGAAAAATTTAAAAACCCATATATGCGTCCTTAGTCCATGCCGGACACTTACAGAAAACGCATATATGTGTCCTTAGTCCACACCGATAGCTTTCGCCAGACATCTATATGCGCCCACAGCACTCAAAGGGTTAATCCTTTGCATTCTGAATTTTATTTCAATTTCGTTAACAGCAGCATCCAACGCTTTTAAATGTTTTATTTGAAATTTACTTTAACTAAGATATTAGAGAATGTAAATAAATAAAGGAAGAAAGAAATTCAGTGAAATAATAGTTTTATTCACACTATTGTTTTATTTTGTAATTTTTAAGTGTATAATATATCTTGAAACACTGTCCAGGATGCAATCACAAAAGAGGGTGGGAAAGAATGTCGAGTGGGACACGACAAAGGAGCACCTGAGATAAAAAGTGACGTCGAGTCACACTCGACAGACAAGTGCAAAGGGTTGATGTGAAGTGCTCAAATTTATCAAAATAGTTGACAATTTAATTAAAATGCAAATGAAGAAACAATTGAACGATCTTTAAGTTACTTAATCTTTAAAATATTTCAATTTTGAGTACTCATACTTTTGGACAATAGTTTAGTAGAAATAATTGTTAAAGAATAGAAAGAAGCTGGTGGCTACTAAAAGTATCAACGATTAAAGTATAAAAGTTGCACCAAAAAAGTCAAAATGAAAGATATATGAAAAAATACATAATGCAAGAGAAAGAAATTTATACCCATACTTCAAAAAAAAAAAAAAAAAAAAATCATTAAAATCACAAACTGTAGCGTGGGAAATTTATAAAATTCCTACGAAAACCTATGAATTGACAATTTCGAATATCTCGGTGTTTCCAATATAGTTAATTAAATATATCTTCATAAAAATAAAAACAATGTTACATTTCAATGCAATCTTTAAAAAGAAAAAAAAAAAAAGAAACAGGATAGATCCAACAAACGAGAGAATTTAAATGAAAATTTAATACAAGGCTGATCGTTAGACCAATGAAATAACGCAATTTCCTAGTTATTCCATGCAACGTGAGCTCAACAACTGTCAATTCTGTTGAAACTGATTGGAATTTCAAAGCCACTAAGGGGTCCTAATGGAATCCGGTATTAACTGACCGGACATTTATGACTAGGGGAGAGTTTGTCTTGGAATTACCGCGACGCTCGCTAATATTTAACTGGAAGAGGGCTGGTGAGTTTCGGTAAGCCCGAAATACGGCCCGAAGTCGAACCGGAAGGAAGCAGGCCGCAGATTAAACGGAAAACTAGCGTTGAATTTAACATTGGCCAACTCATGGGATTAATTAAACTATTGGTCGATTGGTCGAATCTATTTTAAAAATAAAGCTGGAGAAAAGTGGAATTAAAAAAAAGAAGCAAAGAAGAAAGTTCATGGAAACAGATTATTATGGAAGAAGAATAGCTTCGTTAACGTCGCGAAGATCTCTCGGTGAAACTGTAAGAAAAACTTGAGAGTTGCACTGGAAGATCTTGAAACACGAAATTCACGAATGTCACACGTTCGCCGTCTTTAAAAAAGGTAAAACGCTCGACGTATCAAAGAAACGTGGTCGTTTCCAAGTTTTATCCTCTCTTTACCAGAGTCAGCAGATAATTTTCTACTGGTTTCTTTGAAACGTAGACCTTGGCAAGCGTGGCGCGAAAGAGTCGCCAGAGTATCAAGTTACAACATGTATATCTTTAACCTTTGAACGTCTCACTTTAGTTTTCACAATCGCCAGTTCTCTAATTCCTCTATCGATCATCCTATGGCATTCCACGTGCGCCATCATATTTTCATTTTGTTTTTCTACGTCCAGGTTACCAACAAAACAAGAAAAATCTATTCTTCATACTTTAACCTTTTAAAGATGGATCGCCTGCAGCCTGTCGTCAACTTAATCCTATGTTATATAACATTTGTAAATATAATTTACAAATCTTGGAAAAATCCGATTTTAAAACATTCGCTATTCTATCACATTCAAAATGCGCGCGTTTCTTTTCTAAGCGTCGCACCTGCCCTCTGCTGTTCGAGATCGGAATTACCGATGTAGAAGCTTTGGAAATTATTTTTAAAATCTTACTAAGCAAACGGAACAAGAGAAATAAGAACGTATTTGGTAGAAAAGAAGGAGATGAAATAAGAAGAAAAATGAAAGTTGGTACGAACCGATAGTTGAACGGGCCTGCGAGTGAACGATGGGATTGTTGTTCGCCTCTGAGTTGGTCGTCTGTGGTCGATCGGTTATGGCGGCAGTGGTGGCGATGGAGCTTCCGGTGGCCAAGGTGAAGCTCAAAGTAGACGTGGAGGACGGGTTTGTTGCGTTTAACGGCTTAGAGGACCAGGAGCTGCAAGTTTCGCAGCCCTCCGCGGAACGTGTGGACAAGCGGCAGCAGGACCAACGCTTTCCACTCCACAATCCGGCGTGGTAACGACCGCTTAGGCCGGGATTCTCACTGCACACTGTGAACAGACCAACGAACCGTCGAATTAGTTATTTTATTAACAAATTAGTTATAAATCGTTGGAACATAGCCAATGAGAGTTTTGAGTACAGACAGATGAACAAGCTTACTTTATCACTAGATATGTTCTATTCCTATGTTTCTTTTAATAATTTAATCAATAAAAAAGCCTTTAACACTTTAAGTGCCACGCCGAAATCACATGTTTCGCTGAGGGCGCCACAGTGTTTCAACACAGTGCACCATTAGATGCAACATTTGTTCTCATTTTTTTTTTTTATTGATGTTCTAATAAAAATGTTTAATTGTTTAATGTGGCACTTTTTATTTTAAAGTATCTTCTATTTATCGGTTATATTCAAAATACCCTAACTGTCAATTTTCATTCAATTTTTACAATCGTAAGAAGTTGAAGCGTTCCGGTCCCAACGTGACAGTCAAAGTGTTAATAATCAAAGGAAGACTATTTTCATAATTTCTATGAAAAATACATTTGCACCTCTATATATCTTTTAAATTCTCTTTCATAATTTATTAATATCATTATGACGGTCCAGTCTTATTGCAGTTCTAAAGAGATTTCAGGATGTTTCATGTAATACACGTAATTTATTCGTTAAAGGTTTCTACGAGTTTCTGGCGAACCACTTATGTTAGACGTGTGACGTGTGTTGCTAATTAATTTGGTTATCCTTCTAATTACTTTTATCCGATATGAAGTAGTGGTTGGATGTAGAAGTAAGTGCCCAAGAAATACTCTCGATGTTCAACAACAAAATTTATTTAACAGTCAACACTCAACAATCCACAATAAACAAACAGCAATCACAATAAACAATCAACAATCACGCTTCTCGAATATGTTTGCTTGTCTGTTATGCTAGACCCTTCGCACTTCGCTGTTCGAAACGGAATGAATCCTTTGTTCGAAACCAAACAGATTCTTTTCTTCGTTGCCCTCCGATATCCCCACTACACACGCGTTAGTTAGATGTCCGCCATGGTTGCCGCGTATAATTTCTTCCGAATTTTCGGCGAAAGGACCGTAGGGATATCGATGGTACATTGGGCGTGTCAGCCTTACTCTTAGATGGCATAACACTTTGTGTCGCGAGCCGTCGGAAAGTTCCATCGTCGAGTGTTGCCACAGATCTTCCGATCGTTAAGGAGAATATCTTAAATTTCAGCCAAATATAGATCGTTGTTAATACACGTGATTTCTTGTTTCTATTTAAGTTTTATATCAAGTTTTTCCCCGAAATATCGCGAGTCGTTTTGTTTATCGAAATAGATAACGAAGGGAAACAGGATGTAAAAATTTCGAGACTGCAGCGAGATTAGCTGGAGAGATCGTGGATCTGATTGGCAATGAGCATTAAATGAACGCATACTGCTAGAAATCTATATAGTTCGATTTCCATTTTTAACGAAACAACACCCGAGAGTTTTCAATTTTTCAAATTATTCCTTCGAACGAGAAATGAAAATACGCGTCATGATTCTGTCAGAGGAAAAGGGGAACAGAATCCAGTTCGAATCGATGATCATTAGCCTCTAACGAGAGAAGACAAAAAAACAAATATCGAAACGCCATTGGTTCACGAGACAGCGTTCGATTTATTCGAGGCGAGCTTTCACGTCGTGTTGTATTTATTTGGCAAATTATCTATTGCGCGTCTTCCCCTATTGTACCCCGCCGAATATCACCGATGAATTTGATAAAAATCACGCTTGCGCTGTTTTATCTACGGATTTGATCAGCGATACTCCCCATTCCTCCATTTCGACCACATCGACAAGCAACAGCGCTGCCAAAGTACCTGGCAACTTCCCATTCGCGGAACTACGTCCCTGGCGAAACTTTTCCTCGCTAGAGAGAAAAAAAAAAGGATCGACAGAAAAATTTTTCCTCGTTGTCCCACCGTGAAGCTTTTTCACATTTTGTTAGGGTCGCCAGCGGGAGACACCGCGAACTACAGAAATGCATTCGAGAATACATACGGAGGCGAGCGACGTGTCGATAAACAACAGGAATTGGTCTAACCGCTTCCAGTACGAAAACTGTTCCTTTAGAATTTGAAAATTCCTCCTTATACTTTTCCTACTTGGACTTATACTTTTTGTATGATAGCCATTGTAAGAGTTAGAAAAAATAGTACTGCAATTGGGGTTTGTAGCAATAGTATGAACACGAGTGTAAATAGTGGACTGAAAATTATAGTGTTGTGAGGTTATGGTTACAGTGGACGCTTATTTGTTCAGAAACATCTGAAGATAGTAAACACATACATAGGTGTTGGACAGAATTCTTATATGTATATGTATATGTATGTATATGTTTGTATAATACGCATATGACATATAAGAGGTATTTCCATTATTTTCTCCCACCTCTGTATATAAATATATTTCATAAAAAATATTATAAAAATAAAAAAGGGAAATTTCTCTGTACACAGAATATTTGATTACATTTGGTATTGAGTTCATGAGAACGTATTCAAGTCGAGATTTTGAGAATTTCAATTTAATTATATATTTCAATGCTTGCAAGTATGTCCCTCGGAACCTAACCAAACCTAACCCGGATGTTCCGGAGTTTTGCGTAGATGTTGCCAGTTGTAGAGTGGGTTGTATCGTGTTCGAAGACAAGAAAATCCACAGACGAATCTCGTGCGGGGGAAATAAGAGGTCAAGAGGAACGATAGAGCGTGTAACAAGGGGCCTAAGAATTAATTAATCCAAGTAGCTCGTTAAAATGCGATCCGCGAGAAGAAATCGTAATAATTCCGAGGATTACAATTAGTTCCCTTGACCTTGTTTCAGATGGGCAAGCAAGTTGTTGCATGGAAAGCAACGAATATTAAAATCGAACGTTACCACGGTGGATGGGGTTTTGTATTATCACGGTAGGAAGATCTCATTTTTAGAGATTAAACAGACGAAACTAATTATTAAGATTGATACAGAATATGTTGCAAACGTGTTATTTATAATTAAATAATTTTCTGGAAATGATGCATCAAGTAAATCCAATGCATCAATTAAATCCTCTACTAATGTAGATAATTGTCATTGTAATAATTTTTACTTTATTTTTTTAAGATAAAAATCAGAATAATGATATTTCATATTTTGTTGAGATTAGCTCATAGAGAAACAAGCAGATGAATTTGTAATAGAAAAATATATTGAAATAAGTATAAGTACAGGTATAGTAGTGTATGATGAGGTGAAAATCAAATAAATTGTTATCATTATTTATTAATTTGTAGAGGTGGTATATGTTGTCCGTGATAGTAATAGTTGCCGGCTGTAGATTTCGCTGCTGGGGTACTGCTAATTATTCTTCTATTTTGATGCGTGGAAGAAAAATAGGATCGCGGGCGTCGGGAATCGAACCCGGGTCCCGAACGTTCGAAACCTAGAGCGCTAACCATTTCGCTACCATGTCCGTTGCTTAGTTAGTGTCGAGTAGCGGTATTTGTTGTCGAGTGCCGCTACAAATTTAATATGTGATACTGTTGAGGTTGATTGACAGAGGAATAGTGGATGAATTTGTAATGGCAAAATATATTGGTATAAGTATAGGTATGAGTATAGTGTATGCTAATTCAGATCCTCACTCTTATAGTGTTACAATACAATAGCAGAAGCTATGATAGGGAGCACGTTCATATATTTATGACATTACCAAAGGGCATTACCAAAAAAGTTAATCTTGTAGCTGTAGCTGAAGGTTACAAGAGACAGAAATAGAAATCTATTTATAGTCCCATTGTTCCTAGGCCTTGTGATCCAAAACATAATTTATATTCAAGGGCACAATAATATGGATTTCTCTTTATTTCGAACTTTTAGTTTCACTAAATTCTATTCTCTTCGTAACAGATATATACAAACACGGATATACAAAAGTAAAGATGTAGCGTTTTTCTTGAAGTAATTACTTCAACACATTTAATAATGAGATGCCAATATACTTCAAATAATTAGATTTTACTGGTTGAACATCATAATGATGCAAAACTGTAATGTTATACAAAATTCGTTATATATTATTCAAAAATTTATTTAACTGTAAAACTAAAGGGATACATGGAAGAATTGAGATATATGACAAAATTCAAAATCTCAAAATTCTAACCTATACCACTATGATCTTCAGTCTTAAATCTAAAAACCAATTACTTGAAAACCTTGAGAACTAAAGAAAAAATTCCCTCTAACTTGTGCCATACTGTGCACTCATACTGCAATTTTTGTATTCTACGTAAAACAATCGAATTTCGAGCAATTCAACTAAAAGAAAGGAAAAAATACGAGTGCCAAAGAACAAGTAGAATGTGCACGCAACGCTATGAAAGCACTGACCCGCGGACATCTTACAGAGGCCGGAAAAACGTTTCGCATCCGCCCTCGAGAGCACGAAACAAGTGGCCGCTCCTCGGAACACGTGAAAGGCTATTCACGGGCTTTTTGCATGCGGCAACGATCGTCTTCCAGAGGATGCAACGTCTCAAACGCAAGAGCTCGCTTAAATCGACGCTTCGTATGAAATTGATGTTGCTGGGGTAGAACAGCCATTCTAATGGATATGATTTACGTAGGTCATTTCGATAATTGAAATTCCTCAAGCGAACTTCCTTTACCTTGAAAATCATTATAAACACGTAAAATCGTGAGAAGTCTGGTAAAAATAATTCTTATCCTTTTGTCCATGAATATTTGAATATATGTTATTATAACACGTTGACTGCCGTGCGTGTTTTCATTGAAATCTTCTTCAGGCCACGAGTGCCACAGTACCAAGCGTACTCTGCTAGATACTCTCACCGATATTTTAGATAACTTACAATCTCTGCTCTAATTCGTTACAATGTCGAAAAGAAAAATGGGAAACTTATTCCTTAGTGAGTCAAATAACAGTGAAAAAGAAAGCTTTTACGAGGTTAAATACAAATTCGGATAGTAGCGATGAGGAAGAAATCAGATTTCCTAGAAATAGAAATATAAATAGAATTACCTCGTCTGATTCTGATTCGGATATTGATAAGTGCAATCGTAGTGATACCGAATGTAATGAAGATACTGTTGACAAGATTGTACAAGAATTGGTCATTGAGGAAGGAAGGAGAACTGACGATACCGAGGAAAGTACAATTCAATTTGGTAAATGGTATGAATTTAATGATCGGCAGAAGTCATTTTCTTTCCCCGAGACAGACGGCCTGATTAGGCAATTACCTGGCGATGTCAATCCATATGATGCGTTTCAGCTGTTCGTTGATGACGAAATAATAAACTTTCTTGTATCAGAAAATTGCAACAAGGGAGAATGTAAATATTAGAAGATTTAGAGAATTATTAGCTGCAAAATTATTAGGGTTCTTTGAAAATACAAAAAGCCCTTGTCTTCGTCGGAGTCAGCATAATATCGCCGTTCGGAAAAACGATTCCGGAAGAAGCATTAGACGCGCATGCAAACTATGTTATGCGGATAAAAGACGTCGAACGGACCGATCGATCAAAGACACGGGAGAATATAAAAAAAGCAACAACTTATTGTCCAAATTGTCCCGACCAAACTCAGCTTTGTATAGAAGCTTCCAAGTTTTACATTCTAAATAATTTTCTTAATAACCATCTTCGCGTTACTTTTATAACAATTCAATAGTTTTACTACTTCCTGTGGAATATCTTTCCAAATACCTACGACGATCCTTCGCAAGTAGTCAAATAAGAGTCACCAGAACGCGAGTGACGCGGCTCTGTTAGAAACTTTACTGTCACTCGAATACGGGTGACGCATTCCTGACAGAAACTTTGCTGTCATTGAATGTGGGTGAGGCGGCCCTATCAGAAACTTTGCTGTCACCCGAATAAGGGTGACGCACCCCAGTCAGGAACTTTGCTGTCATTGAATGCGGAGGGGGCGGCCCTATCAGAAACTTTGCCGTCACCCGAATATGGGTGACGCGACAGTCAACGTGATAATACGTGCAATTGTTCACCAAAGTATTTCTCAACACTTAAAGAAACATTTTATCACAGAATCTGATAGAAATTATAGAAGCTCATGGACTTTTCGTAAATCTACTTTTTATAAAAGTTTCAATTTCATTTAATCAATGTTCAATTATTCACAACAAATGACCTACTGCTATAAGTTGATTTATTCAAATAAATGAAATACAAGATAAATTTGTAAAAATAATAAATGCAATTCAATTTTATGGATTTGATTAGTGTAACTTGTTATCACGGGCTGTTTAAGTAGACGTATTACGCTTGTTACGTGAAACATTTGCGGTGTTATTGGGTGTAGTGCGTTAAATAATCGGTGTTTAGGTCACCAATATATTTATTAACAAGTGTTTTCGTTTGATCGCGTCGCGTATCGCTCTCTGTTTCGCTAGTCAACATCGCTGCGCGGTTACAACTCGACTTTATCGCTTTCTAGTTCGAATCTAGCTGTCGATCGGATTCGATTCTTTTCTTTTCGTCGCCCCTCAATATCCCCACTATCCTCGCGTTTGTTTGGCGTTCGCGAACGTTGCCACGCACGCCTTTTTTCTCGAACATTCGACGAAAGGACCGTTGGGATATTGATGGCTCATTAGGCACGTCGCTTCGGCGATATACATTGTTGCCAAGTGCCAGCACACATTTAAAAATTTGATTAGTCCGCAATGAGACCCAACTATCGTGGTTATTGTCGTGAAAGCTTCTTAATCCAAATATTTTCACTGACCTTTGTACGTACAAATAATATTATAAATTTATATGCTTCCGTTACACGTTGGCGAAAATCAGGAAAATCCTTCTTATTGAATTCTTTTCTGCTAATGAACCAGGGATTTCTCCTCTAAGTAGATCCACGAGAAGCTGGCATAAATGGAAGCAGATTTTGTTATGGTAGCTCGTATTCATTAAATACTCGCAACTGCTAAGCAGCTTAAGCTTCGCCGTATATTTTTAACGTGAGAAAGAAAAATTGAACTTACGAGAAACATCGATTCGCTGGCGAAAAGTATTTCCAACGATGGAAATCAGCTTAACATTCAATAGCTTAACAAAGTAGCATAATCTGGTCTGAACATCGAATAAACCAATTGTGTAAACCACTGTCAATTTTTCGCCTGTATGAATCTTCAAAACGTGGAAAGCAAATCGAAACCGACGAAAACTTCTCTAACGATAATAAAACTAATTTAACCATCGATCATTCCATCCGTGCGCCACGAACAATCGCTGCAACTGTAGAAAAAATCCCGATATTTTCCACTAAATCTGGATGAGAAAAAATAGAGCGCTGAGTTTTACATTGTTACATCGGCTTCATCGAAAGAGAAAAGGACGGTGACACCAGTGTGAGCCAAGGGATAATGTTCGTAGTTGATTCGACATGTGGAAGAAAGATGGGAAAAAAGATTGATGGGTCGATCGTTTTTCAAAATGCCATCAACACAGATGTGTGATTTCGTGACGTTAATGTGCTCTGACAATTAACACGCAGGACTTGTTGTTTAATAAAACGTCGATAATGATCCATTCACACGTGCTTCGCCATCCAATCGTCTTTAATACTCGATGGCTGTTATATCGGCAAATGATCGAATTGAAGGCAGATTATGCGCGAGCGTATTCCACGCGTAATGAACTTCCACGTGAATACTTTCGAAAGCAACGACGCATAGTAGAGAATCAAGAGATACTGGGTTGGCAACTAAGTGATTGCGGATTTTGTCAATACCACCTAATGGAAAAATCCGCAACCACTTAGTTGCCAACCTAATATAACATAATAACAATCGAAATATGAAAAGGTAAGACACTTTTTCAGAGTCTAATGTATTTTTAACAGAAATTTTAAATTACCTCAAACTACTTTCATAATCTTCTTTGACACTCTTATTCTTCCGCAAAGTATATTCTTATTTATTAACTGTTTATTCAACCTTGGAGTATTAATTTCGTTGAATAACAATATAAAAATTGGATTTTGTAGATCTCAGAATTTTCTTTTGTGTCACGACTATATCTCAAAATATTAAATTCATCATTTTGGCAAAATGAATGTATCGGCTTGACAACTAGGTGATTGCAGATTTTGTCACTAGGTGGCATTGACAAAATCCCCAATCACTTAGTCGCCAACCGAATAGACTCTCAACGAGACAAAAACACGATTATTCAAATTTATTTCTTTCCAATGTACAATATTATTATCATGAAGAATTGGTAATTGTAGTGTTAAACCAAAACCATTGTTACAAGCAAGATACGTGTCTGCGTATTAATTTTTCGCTGGAAATTACGTTCCAAGTTCACCGACACGAAGCTCTACACAACCCGACACAGGTGTCTAACTTCCGTCCGTCAAATGCGGACCGGAAATCGCGTGTTTACGAGGAATGCGGCCTAGACACGATTAATCTTTATTAACATGGACCTCGCGCAGCGGAAATTCTCTCCAACGACTGCATGCATATGCATTCATTCGCAAAAAGACAAAGTGAAAGAAGGGGAGACAGAAGAGGAAAAGACAGAAAGAGAGAGGAGAGAAAAAAGAGGGAATTGCAGTAGTTTAAAGGCGTCGATCGATATCAAAGCCCGGAGCAATTTGTCGGCGGAGACAATATCGATGAGGAACTATTGTACACGACAGCCCCGGAGCCTACGAAAGTGCAAAGTAGTCTAGTTCTGCTTATTCGTCTTTTATCCTGCCCTCCCTCTCTAATTATCCTCGTTTCCGTCTACCTCTGACTTTTTTCTTCTCTTTCTCTCTCTAACTCGCTCTTTTTTTCTTTTTCTTTCGTTCTTCAACCTCCATTCGCTATCTGGCGGAACGACGGCCGAAATTTCAACGGAAATCTCGTAATTAATCGCCTCATTAGCATGTACGAGTCAGCGAATTTGATTTATATTCTATCGTATAGCGTACGTGTTATGGAAAATGTAGCTTTCTGTCAAATAAAACGATCAAACCTTATATTTTTCGCCTCACTGATATTTTACATTTTTCTTTTCTCCGCTGTTTGAGAAAAATATTTTCAAACGTGTTTGAACGTTTCTACTGGTGTTTCTGGAGTGAGAAGGCCTCGGTGATTCTATTTGGAAAAAAGCTTCGAGTGCATCTTACCGGCTGAGCTCGAGGTAGAAGCAGATGGTTGTAAGTTGTAAGTTAGATCTTAATGCATGCAGCTTCTTCCTGTAGATTTTATCTCTACGTGTTAAGTAATGGTCGACTTGGTTTCCTGGTGAAACTCATGTTTTTAAATACCCAGAAACGTATGTTTGGACGATAAGGTAAATGTAACGCTATCATCTTTTTGACTTCTTGCGCTGAAAATTAACGTTGCAATATTTCTCAATATCTTATAATATGTCGTATAACTCATCACTGATGCTCTTTCACTTTAACCATAACTTTGGTACGTAGAAAAATAATTCTAAATATATCGTGAGACCTTTTTTGTTCAGAATTACAGCACTGGACGTATCTCAAAGTGTTGACTTTTTTTATTATGGCCGCACCAATATAATCGAATGACATATGAACCCGATAATTGGCCAAAAGCTAACACAATATTTTCAAACATTCACAAACCTACAATCTTTTTCCATTAAAGATTTCTTTTTTAATGGAAAGAAAGCAAGCCAATCGAATGTATCCAGACAAATTGACAAATATATTGGCTCGTCCACACGGTCGACGGTAAGGAAGAAAGTCGAAGCGGAAAAACCTATGAAATGGCAAGGTGATATTGCATTCCTCTTTCTCGTTGGCCTTTTTTTAAAGCAGAGCCATTCGTCCAAGCGTTCGACTTCCACCAGGAAATATCGCAAATCTTTACTTCAGTTTTATTATTTTTACTAATACGTCCGATTTCTACGCTTTACGAAACACACGATGCAGAAAATAGGAAACGAGGAAAGTTGTGGATGGCCAAACGAAGTAACAAATTATACATTGCCGTGATCAACGAAAAACTTGCACGTTGAAAAGATGGCCGGATTTTCTACCCTCCAAAAAGATGACCAATCAATGGTAAAAGCAAAAACGAGAGAAGATAGGAATATTCCTGTTGAGGTTCAGGTTGACTGATTGAAGAACAAGTGCGTGAATTTGTGATAGGAAAGTATATTGAAATAATTAAATGTGTAAGTATAAGTATAAGCATAACTTCATGCTGATTCAGATCCTTACTCTCTTAGGGTTACTACACAATAGAATAATAGGGGGCACGTTCATATATTTACAGCAAAAGGACATTACCAAAAAAGTTAACCTTATAGCTTTGGCTAGAGGCTACAGGGAACATAAATAGAAACCTGTTTATTAGTTCCTCTGTTCCTTGACCTTGCAACCCAAAACATAATGTATACTCAAGGGTACAATAATATGCACCGCTCCTTATTTAGAATACTTCTGCGTAATAACAGTCTCCATGTCACGGATACACATAAATAAAGATGTAGAATTTTTCTTGAAGTAGTTACTTTCACAATTCCTATAAATGATATTGACATGAACGGTATTTAAAAAGTAAGAGGAGATTATTCTTTGTCGAGATATAGAAATAAGCAATTCTTTAAAAATTGATATTACGACAGAAACGTTTTTGAGGCAAACATACAGGGAGCATACATACTTTATGGAGAAGACGAAAAATAGGTTCGCGAAAATCTACTCGAATATGAAAAGAAGAGCAGAAAGGAAGAGAGAAACACAAAGGTAGGAATTTCTGTTTCTCGAACTCGGATGAGAAGAGTCACTGTCAGAAATTTTAGATAGCAAAACGAATTTTAATGGTGAAATATCCGCATAAAACGAAAATTTGCGGTGACCAAGCCCTCGAAATCGATGCATCCCTGCGAAGGACGAAATAAGTTTCACGAATATGAAAAAAAATGGCGGAGTCGATTTCCCGCGGCGCCCTCGTGAATAATAACGAGCTCTCCGTGCGACGAGATTCTTCGAAAACTCGTTAAAAGTTCGGCCATCCTGGTGACAAATCAATCAACTCGGGAATCCAGATACGCTGCCGATATCCTGCATCGATTCTTATGATTTCTGGCCCGGTTTTCGCCTATGAATCACTTTCCATCGACGAAAAACCGATACGTGGCTAAGTTTCTCGTTGGGTTTCGCGTCGATGGTCATATTTTCGCCGGGGAAATTGCACAAAATCAACGGGGCGAGGCTTGCGCAGCGAAGTTTCAAGCTAAATCAAAGATGAACGAGGGAATAAGAGACGCTTTGATGCGAATCCGAACGATATTTGATGTAAATTGGTGTACACTGCGCGAGAGAAATTCTTTGATCTTCGCAATTATAAGACAATTAAAAGCTGGCATGCCGCGAGCAACTCGAGTAGTTTCTTGCGAGTCTCTGATGCAAAATGAACCAGACTTTTCTTTACTATTAGATTTAAGCCACATTTAACCAATGTTTCATTTCGAAATCACATTATCGCACAAGAATATTGTTAACCACATGTATGATATCTACGAGTTATATTATACAAATGAGGTAACATTGGTTGTAGCGCGTTAAATAATCACTCGGTGTTTAGATCAACAATATATTTATTAAGTGTCTTCTGATCGCGACGCGTATCGCTCTCGGTTTCGCTAGTCAATCTCGCTGCGCGGCTACACTTCGATCTTATCGATTCCTGGTTCGAACTAAAACTGTCGATCGGATTCGATTCTTTTCTTTTCGTTGCCCCTCAATATCCCCACTATCCGCGCGTTTGTTAGGCGTTCGCGAATGTTGCCACGCACGCCTTCTCGAACATTCGGGGGAAGGACCGTTGAGATATTGACGGCTCATTAGGCACTTCGCTTCGGCAATATACATTGCTGCCGAATACCGCTACACAAATATTGCCTATTTATATCTGTATTTATATATCTGTGTTATGTAAGGATTTGAAATTTCCTGATAATTTCAACAAGCTACGAAATTTTTTTAAAGCAACTAAATTATAGTGTTTTCTTGTTGTTTGGACTTCCACTTTTAATTTAGTAAAACAATTGTATCGATTAGTTATTTAGTTTCGTTTTTATTTTAATTAAAAAATGGAAGAACAAGACGCACGTTCCAGACGTATTTTATTATATTATTTCCGAAAAGGTATGAACACATCGCAAGCACACAAGAAATCATGTGCAGTATATGGGAATGAAGCCTTGAAAGAGAGGCAGTATGAAAATTGGTTTGCCAAATTTCGTTCTGCTAATTTTTCACTGAAAAATGCTCAACGGTCTGACCGTCCAGTCGAAGTTGATGAGACCCGTATCAAGGCCATTATCGATTCAGATCGTCATAGCACAACGAGTGAGATTGCAGAGAAGCTCAATGTGTCGCGTATATGCATTAAAAAAAAATTAAAACAGCTTGGCTATGTCAAGAAACTCGATTTATGGCTCCCTCATCAGCTTAAGGAAATTCATTTGACGCAACGCATTAGTATCTGCGATTCGCTTCTGAAACGCAACGGAATTGATCCATTTCTGAAACGACTGATTACTGGCGACCAAAAGTGGACAGTTTATAACAACGTTAATCGGAAAAGATCGTGGGTGATGCAAGATGAACCAGTCCAGACGACACCAAAAGCTGAGATTCACCAAAAAAAGATTATGCTGTCAGTTTGGTGGGATTATGAAGGAATTCTGTACTTTGAACTTTTACCAAGAAACCAAACGATTAATTCAAACGTGTACGTTCAACGACTCGCCAAACTGAGCGATGCAGTTCAAGAAAAGCGGCCAGAATTGGCAAATCGTAAGAGTGTTGTTTTCCAGCATGATAATGCAAAGCCCCACACATCTTTGGTCACTCGCCAAAAATTATTGGATCTAGGTTAGGATGTGTTGTTACATCCGCCATATAGCCCTGACCTTGTGCCTTCAGATTACCATTTATTTCGTTTCATGCAGCACCCCTTAAATGGTAAAATTTTTAATGACGCTGATGATGTACAATCACATTTAATTCAGTTGTTTGCTAACAAAAATCAGACGTTTTATGAACATGGAATTATGACACTGCCTGATGGCAAAAGGTGATCGACAAAAACGGACAATACCTAATTGAATAAAGTTATATTTCTAAGAAAAAATTTTGAATTTTTCTTCTTATTTAAGATACGCAATATCACTTGCCAAAAACAAAAAGGCTTTTGTTTGCTATTAGATTTACAAGATTCTGAGCCATGCACAGAAACTAATACACATATCTTTTCATTAATGTATATGAAATCTTCTTGTTGAAATGAACGCTTTAAATTTTAGATAAAAGTTTTAAACGAAGGATGAACACTGAAAATTCTTACTGACAATTTACCGATCGTTAAAGAAAATGAAGCTTTAATTCCTTAAAGAATATAAATATAAAAGATTCCAGTCATTTTCGCTCGCAACTTCTCTATCGTTAAAACACTTCTCGAGTTCGGGCAAGGTATAAAAGAATCGTTAACGACACACTTCATTTCCTATTTCAATATTATACTAAAAATTTGAAAACTATTATAACTCCTGTTTGTTGAAACGCGAAGGAAATTGAGATATGAAAATTTGAGAAACGCAGCGTGGTTAACCAGAGACAGTTCAAACAAAGAGTAATCATTAACTTTAGAATAGCTTCATCGGTTCTACATCTTCTTATCTCAGCCGAACTAAGGAAAGTCACTTCTATGTACATTCTACAAAGAGAGAGTATCTTATTCTCAAGATTTGATTTCCTTGGGGATGTTAGGTTAAGCCGACAGTTTTCAGTCGTTCCAACGAATATTACACAAAGGTGCCGTTTCCATTTTCGTTAAGGAAATCGTTTATTGGCTTAAAGAATAGCTGAATTCCGAGCTAAAGATAGTTAAATCGCAAACCGAATACGTTTTCGAAGTTGACGAATGCGTGGCGGCATCCGACGACGGAACTTTCCGACGATTTCGCGACACAAAGCGCCATGCCATCTAAGCGTAAGGCTGACATGCCCAATGTACCACCGATATCCCTACGGTCCTTTCGCCGAATATTCGGAAGAAATCATACGCGGCAACCATGACGGACATCTAACAAACGTAGACGTGCGTAGTGGGGATATCGGGGGGCAACGAAGAAAAGAATCCGTTTGGTTTAAAACAGAAGATTCATTCCGTTACGAACAGCGAAGTGCGAAGGGTCTAGCGTACCGGCGAAGTAACAAATGGTCTAGCGCACCGGCGAAGTGACAAATGGTCTAGCGTAACAGCGAAGCAAACACATTCGGAAAGCTTGATTGTTGATCGTTGATTGTTAATTGTTGACTGTTAATTGTTGAATAAACTTTTTGTTGAATACCGAGAGTACTTCTTGGGCACTTACAACCAACACCACCTCAAATAGAGCATCGAGCGCCATGTATCATGCACAAATGCTGAAAACTTATCGCGCTTTGTATTATTTGTGCTTTGTAGTGTAATTTTAGCGGAAACATTAAACGAAATCATCTTTACAGGGGATAAAATGTATCATATTTTATATAAATCTTTTTTGTTGAAACGAATACTACAAAATGATTTGAAAAATTAGAAAGGAATTGCCTTTATCTGGATTGTTTGATAAAAATTGAAAAGAGACAAGTTGGGTTGATTAATTGATATTCGCATTAGCAAATTATTAAGTGACAAACGAATTGTCAGGCGATCGATTTTCTCAGTCACTGTAAGTCTTCTGAAAAGCATGTAATGAGTCCAGTCAGGTAATATTCAACCTAATTAATTAGCCTGCTTAACTAACGTTATTAATATTTTTTTATATTCAAGATTACAAAAGGGCCAAAATAGTTTTCACGTGGGACTAATTAATGACATTATTGAACTTTAGAATTATTTTTTTATAAAAGATAAGAAATATTATTTATATATCATATAATTTATATACTATAGATTGTGTGGTATAACGAATATTTTATTTAAAAAATTCTATTCTAGTATGTGTTGAATATTCTGCTAAACATTCTTTCGAGTATATACTCTGGAAGAAGAATATAATGATCGTTTTTGCTACGAGCCCTGCAATTTTCTCTCATCTATGGAAGAGTTTGTATACTGTTCGTAACTCGATATTAAAGTAAAATAGGTTCCGTTGCGAGAATAAAAAATACGTGTTGCGTATTGAACACAGGTGTCATTATCATCGTTTTTTGTTATTTTTTTCAGCAAGTTATACGGCACTTTGTAGAGTATAGATCACTGCGATCAACTCGTTTCAACGCTGGTGCTATGAAAAAATAGAGGAGCGAGAAACTACCCGAAGCCCCAGAGCTCACAAAGGGAACGTATGAAGTGGTATACATCGATTTTGATGAAACTCCATAGGCCAGTAAAGAAGTGAGAAATATTTGCTCATGTGCAGTCGTCTCTGAAACTTCGCCATTTATTTCATCCAGAATATTTTAAGCCGTGATATTCTACTATCAGAGAAATTTTTTTTATCATTGCTATCTTTCCACAATCTCGTTATACTATACTGAGAAGTATGACGCAAGTCTGTCTACTGCTATTTCTTATAAAATAATCTTCTGTATATGTTACGCCACGAGGCTTACCACAGGCTGTATTTTCTAACCGTCGCTCGCGGCCCTACAATGTCGCAGTCAGATCGTCTTATCTGACCGCCGGATCATATACAATGTATCGACGAACGCATAGTTGTCGCCAAGCAGCGAGCTCTCGGAACTTCGAATTTTGTCCGTTACGTTTTACACGCAAGAACAGATATACGTGATCATAGGCGCGAACGGTGGCGCGACCTAAGTATAGTGGGGGTCGTCTTAAAAATGAGACAAAGAAATCATCTAAAGTCGATCAGTTCCTTGTGACGCGTCGAACGTTACACATTGAATCGAATCTAACACATAACGTCTATCTCAAGCTGCGAAGTGCGATAGGTCTCGTTATAAGCAAACCGCTAACCAAACCTTGACTGTTATCTTTTTCGTTTTTAATTGTTGATCTTTGACTGAACTTGTTGTTTCGTTATTTTTATTAAACTTTTACCAACCAATCTAGTGTAGTTGTTCGTATACACTCAAACCTAACCACCTCTATTCTCGTAATAGAAATAGGGGATCAATCAGTTCGTGGCGTCGATTGTTTAATCGTAACGAGAATTTACGACTCTCGTTGACACGTTATCTCGCGATCGCGTCTCTCCGCGAACGGTTGAAACAGTATATTTATTGCTATACAAATTTATTTAAATACATTTCTTTAAATTGTGATGACGTGTCTGACAGAGAATAAAATTACAAATCAAGGAAAACGACAACTTTCTTGCTTAAGTATCTCATAAAATATTGTCATTACGATCCAATGACAAAATCCACAATCACTTAGTCGCCAAACCAGTACAATGATATTGCGCTCCCTAAAAACTTTTTACGTCACACTTGCAAGATAATATCAGCATTGCGATGGCTGCAACACGATAAGTTGTAACGATAGCTCGTCGCTGCAATTGCAGATCATTCCACTTAGAAATGAGAGAAATTTAGAAATTCTACTACAGTACTTTGGAATCAATTTCGTCCAAGTCATCGCTTCCCCTCCTATGGATACCAATTTCTGTCCGAGTTGTACGGTAGAACTTGTGGCCACATAATGAAAATCTGTTGCAAACTATTATACGAACAACTGTGCTGGACACTCAGAGTCACATGCAAGATCGTCCGATATTATCTCGATGGAACTTAGGTAGATCTTATTGCTAGCGGTTGCACATCTTCCTGAGTATAATGGAGAATTCAATCCATCACTGTCATACCGCTACCCTGAGAAATTACCCCACAGATATAACCAAGCCTTTCTCTACTCTGAGATACCGTGATTTATTTAAAAAAAATTCCATTAAACCGCAAAAAGTGCACGGGAATTAAGAATTGATGTTTCTATCAAGTTCTTACGTTTGTTGGAAATATTGGGAATTAAAATTAATCGTAAAATCGTAGAAAAATTAATCTTTCGTGAGAATGAAAATAGCTTAATGAAAATTGATTTTTCCTCATCTCTCGATATTCTGTTCAGAGGAAACATAAATTTTTCCGCTTAGAGAAGACATTTTTCTTCTACAATAATTCAAAGATGTTTACTATCTCTGCTTGCAAAAATTCCAAAGACTTGTTGAAACGTACAGAGATTAGACGATGTCCTGATTAATCGTAAAATCGAGAAAACTCACGTAGTCAAGCATTTTTCCTTTGAACGTGATTTTTACTATTATGTGAAATTCGGAAATGATAAAATAGCTTTTAAGGATAACTAAATTCATTATTTCAGTGGGATAATAAATTATTTCTCTACGAATGTTATTTAATTATTAAAGCGTTTCTATGAATTTTCCATCAGAGGAGAGTGAATTTTCCATCAAAATAACATGAAAAAATTAACGCTCTGCAGACATCGTTCGTATGTCCCTCGTCTGCATTATTTACTACCAACCACTTGACCGACATATCACTGTTAATTTTTCCCAGACATGGTACGCCAAGTGACCAATTGGGACGTTTATTATCCCGGATTCTTTTTTTATTTTATTTTATCGTCAGTTGGCTGTTACCGACCGTGTTATACTGATCCGCAAAAACTTTATTCCGTGCTGCTTCTACACACGCGAAACGGCCAATTTTCACATTCATAGCATGATGATGCTTGCCATTGGGAAAGACGAACACGAAATATTGGGTTGGCATCTAAGTGATTGCGGATTTTGTCACTAGATGGCAATGACAAAATCCACAATCACTTAGTTGCCAATCCAATATTAAACGTTCGTCGAGCGAATGGCTTCAACTAAATTAAACGCAACGAATACGATTTTCCCTATGATTAAAGTTGACTTCTATTACTATCCTTCTACATATGTCAATTAATTCCATGAGAACCATGTTAATGATTGCATCGCTGTTGCAAAATGATCCATAATCAATGCGTAATTGGAGAAACAGCGATTGTAGCCGCATTTATTGTACTTCACCGAAATAAGCCGGACGTTGAGTTATCGACAGTATCTCGATGTAATACAAATGCACGGTAAATCTGTGTTAAGAGGTCCGATAATGATGTCATTTATACGAAACTTATCGACGTATCCGCTACTGCAATTGATGATTCTAAAATTATGTTTTATACCGTACACAGTCGCATCCGGTTACGAAATATAACTGAAACATTAGGAAGCATTGATTATGAATTTATTGCAATATTTCTGCAACTTCAAACAAAATTATCATTTGTAACAAATCGGACGCACAAGACACTTTGCGCGCAGTCACGTTCTTCAACAGATGCCTAACCGTTTCCACGAATTAAAAAACCGAAGGAACCAATTTATTATACACAAAACGACACATACTACCGAACTAATTTGATCATGCGAACATCGATTAACACTGACTGCCACGCCGAAATCACATGTTTCGCTCAAGACGCCATGACAGTATTTTTATTATTCAAAGCATATAATGGCAAAATAATAATAAAGTGATGAACCTCTTGATGCATTCGGTTTGAATCCTCCTATGATACTGACTGCCCTTCGATTTTTTCCTTTGTCTTCTCTTGGAGACGACCCCCACCACGCTCGAGCCTCGCAACCGTCGCGTCTAGATCACGTATGCCATCTTTTTTGTGTAGCTAAAATAACGGACAGAAGGCGAATAGATGTTTCTTAAAACTCGCTTATCGCTACATTGTATATATCTCGTCGGTCATGTAAGACGATCTGTCCTCGACACTGTAGTATCAAGGGAGACGGTTAAAAACACGGCCTATAGTAAACCTCGGGGCGTAGCACAAATTATAGCATATTCTACACCACATAGAAGAACCCTTAAGTGGTATATAAAATTAGCTTCAGAGTTACTGTTAAATACATTAATTTCAAACGCGATGTTATTCTATAAACAAGCAAGAAAAACAAAAATGAAGGTATCAGATTTTAGAATGGCACTCGCGATGCTCCTTACACAGTGCCATTCACCAGAGCCGTAAAATATGCTTATTCGACAAAGATTGCGACACGAAATGCGGAAGAAAGAAGGACGAGCGTACTTGACGTGAAAATTTTGCAGAGAGCGCTATAAAAAAATGTTAAACGGTTAGGATCAAAAATTGCTAAGAATCGGACCGGAAATGTGACCACCTATTGTCCAAATTGTATTGGTGAGCCACATTTATGTTTAAAGTGTTTCAACACAGTGCAACATTTGTTCTCATTTTATTATTTTTTTTTTTTTTTATTGATGTTCTAATAAAAATGCTTAATTGTTCAAAGTATCACTTTTTATTTCAAAGTATCTTCTATTTATCGGTTATATTCAAAATGCCCTAATTGTCAATTTTCATTCAATTTTTACAACTGTAAGAAGTTGAAGCGGTCACCAATGACCAACGTGTTAAACGTACAAAATGACGTGGATGACATTCACTACTATAGGCAATTTAAATTGCAGAGGTGGTATATGTTGTCCTTGATAGTAGTAGTTGCCGGGGTACTGCTAGGGTACTGTTAATTATATTTCTACTTTGATGCGTGGAAGAAAAATCGGATCATGGGCGCCGGGAATCGAACCCGGGTCCCGAACGTTCGAAACCTAGAGCGCTAACCATTTCGCTACCGTGTCCGTTGCTTAATTAGTGTCGAGTAGCGGTATTTGTTGTTGATGCCGCTACAAAATCAAACCTTATCTACTAAAAAATGAAATTGGAACGATAATTACCACGTTATCGCGATGAAATATACAGGTGCTAACAATTGGGAGCGTAAAATCGAAAGGTGAAAAGAGGCACAGGCCTGAGAGAGAAGAAAATTTTTCCCTTGGTGATGTATCAATTTCACGAAGAAGAGCAGCAGCGGCAATTTAAAGGTGCCTTTAATGAACGCTCGCTTAAAGAACAGTAGCCTGGAGGAACGGGCGTAAGCCCCACTGAACGAAACTGCTTCAGATTTACGGCTGCAAATGAATTACAATGCTTAACGACGTCCCCCCGCAGGCCAGACCTATTAAGAAAAACCGAACATCCTCAGAGTAGTATCTGGGACACGCGCTTATTATCGCCAGACAACGAGCGTAAAGAAAACTCGCCGACTTACGACTTCAATTTCCAGTTTCCCTAAATATATTTTAAATGATGGCCCGTTATTGTATCCCGCGAATCGTGACTCGGATAGAAACAGGATGCTCTAACGAGGTACGCGAAGCCAAAGCTAATTGCAGTAACCGGGGCCGATTAAAATATACTAACGACGATTGAAGTAGCCTGGTGAAAAACGTACGAGTCGTTATCGCGAAAATAAAGAACGGTATTGTGCGAGAAACGGACAAAGCATATGGGAGAGCGCGTGGAATTTCTGTATTATCGAGGTGGCAATAACGAGCTTCATAATTCACCAGCTGCAATGGTAAATGATGACAAACGAAAATATTTTTTTCATAGAGAAAAGCGTAACGTTAATTAATTTTACCACGTATATATTGTTGTATTTATTATTATTAACATTCAATGGTTACCATTTTGATAAATGTAAAAGCAAAAGAAATTATAAAATGCTAGAAGTTATTTGTGCAATCTGTAGGTTATATATTTTCTACACTTTCATCGTATGCTATTTTGCAATTCTACAATTCTACAATAGCAATTCTACAACTATCACGGGGCTGGCAAACTAAAAATTTGCAATTTATTCGCCGCTACTTTAATTTCACCATACGAGCTTTCGATCATTCTAAGGATAAATTCCATTAAATCCAAGGTAAACACGCATTACTCAATATCATATTAAACTAAAAAACATAAATCAACATAAATCAATCATTCCCATACCTATGACATAAACTAAAATCTTCCTGCAACTTACAACTATTAGGTTGACAACTAACTGATTGCGGATTTTGTCAATAGATGGTGCTGACAAAATCCGCAATCACTTAGTTGCCAACCCAACATCACAGAGAGCAACATCTTACGTGTTTGATCGCGTTTGAAAAACAGGAAGCAAAAAGAAATTTGAAAATGACCGGGTAAGAAGGTAAGAAAAGATAAGAAGAGAAGATGCAAGGAGGAAAATAAAGAGCGAACTCACCAGCACGGATGGTACGGATCCACTCGGTGCGGTCCTGCTCGCGGGCTGCGAGAAGGTACAGCGTGTACTCTTGGCCGGCTTCCCGATAGCCCACTTGGAAGGGTAAACCAGGTGGTATTCCACCCCCGCCGCCGCCTGTTCCTGTCTCACTACCTGCCACGTCGCTGCCGACACCGCCGCCGCCGCCGGCGTTGCTCCCGATGCTAGCCGTTTCAACCACGTGGACGCTCTCGACCGCGATTCTACCTCGTTCCTTGCGCCGCTACGGACAGAGAACAACTCAGTAGTTGCCTCGTTATCGTTTCGAGAAGGAAAAAAAAAAAAGATAGCAGAGACGTGGCCCACGGCAGGAAACACGCGAACAACCCTCTTCCTTTCCTCCGCAAACGTTTACCTTTTTCTTTTTCTTTTTCCCTCTGTCTATCTGCGCGGCACTTTGTCCCTAAGGAACTTTGCATTTTTGTATCACGTTCACGTTTATGTTCGGAGTTACGGCGAGTAGTTGCGATGGACGTGTTTTACGGGGTTGGTGTTGCTACGCCCCGAGGCTTACTATAGGCCGTGTTTTTAACCGTCTCCCTTGGTACTACAATGTCGCAGACAGATCGTCTTACATGACCGGTGAGATATACACAATTATAGATATACATAGATTACAGATAGATATACAGATATACACAATTATAGATATATAGATACACAGATATACACAAGCGCTTAGTTGTTGTCAAGCAGCGAATTCTAAAAAACATCGATTCGCCTTCGGCCTGTTATTTTACCTACACAAAAAAGGTGGCGTACGTGATCATAGCCGCGAACGGTTGCGAGACCTGAGCGTGGTGGGGGTCATCTCCAAGAGAAGACGAAGGAAATATTCGAAGGGCAGTCAGTTTCATACGAGGATTCAAACCGAATGCATCGAGAGGTTCAGAGAAATAAAATCAAGTTCGCTTAGTCAAACGAATACGTCGAGAAATATTATAAAATCGAGTCGAATTATAATAATAAACTAGTTGTATCATCGTTAAATCATTTGTAACGTGTTAGTTATAATTTTAAATATTGTTAAAAATAGAAGCTTATATTAACCCTGTTAATTCAGTGTTACAATCATTTGAACTACCTCTGTTATCCTAATCGAAACAGGGGAACTACTGGTTCGCGGCGTCGGCTATCGGAATCGTAGCGAGAATTTACGCCTCTCGCTGATCGCGTCTCTGCGCGAACGGTCGTAACAGGTGTATTTTTTTTATTATTTTTATTCGAACAGGATTATAACTCGAGTGGTAGAGAGCGTAACTTTTTTGAAGATTTTAAGATACTTGTTTCGCTGTACTCTCTTTTTTTTATGCGTCAGGCTTTGTCTTGAACTTTTCATTTTTTTTATCGTGTTTTGTTTCACGCTGAGATTTGAAGTTAAGGGGTTTAGTTAGAATGGACGTGTTTTATGGTGCTGCA
The DNA here is from genome assembly GCF_910591885.1 of Bombus terrestris. Taxonomy (NCBI): domain Eukaryota; kingdom Metazoa; phylum Arthropoda; class Insecta; order Hymenoptera; family Apidae; genus Bombus; species Bombus terrestris. The sequence goes on from NC_063286.1 coordinate 4,406,436, forward strand.
TTTTTTATTCGGACGTGGTTATAATGCGAGTGAAGGACTAACTTTTTGAGAATTTTTAGATACTTTTCTCAGTGTACTCTCCTTTTCCTGTGCGCGCCACTTTCCTCTTAACTTTTGCTTTTTGTATCGCGTTTTATATCAAGTTGAAATTTCTCCTTGGAGTTACGAGATATAGTCAAGACTATTTTCCTTTCCTTTTTTTTTTTTTTTGTTTCTCATTCGAGTAGAATTATAATTAGAATGGAAGATTGTAGCTCTTTGAGGATTTTCGGAGAATTTATTTTACTGTAATCTCTTTAGCTTGTTCGATGGTTTCGGTTTAGAGAACGTTTCGATTTCCAACTTGAAGTAGTTTAGGCAACGTTTGGATTTGTAACTTGTCGCAGTTGTGGTTGCGATGTGACAGAAGAAGTCTCGCATGGATTAACTCCCTCTTCTACCCTCAAGTTCTAAGTAAATTACAATTGAGGTCGACTAATACCTACCGAATTCGAATACCGAAATCGATAGCCTGTTTTTCCTCCAGTTTGTTCTACCAAATGAATTAACACACTAAATGTTCTAAAGATGGAAATCGCCAGTTCTAAGTATTACGTATACTCGGATCAAGTTCTATGCACATATTTGTCAGATAGATATTAAAACTTCGATTTCCATTCTCTTTCTCCATTTTCTAACATTTTCCTTAGAGTTATATAAATTTGTCTTAAATCAGACACAGTGTGTTCACTGCTATGTCGAATGTGACTCGACGTCGGTTTTCGTCTCAGCTGCTCCTTTGTCGTGTCCCACCCTTTTTTGTGAAACGTGCGAAAGAAAAGGATTACATCCTGGAAATTGTTTCATACATTAAAAAATTATAAAATACGACAATAGTGCGAATAAAACTGATATTTAAGTGAATCTCGTTCTTCCTTTATTTATTTAAATTGTTTCGTTTTCTAGTTAAAGTAAATTTCAAATAAAACACTTAAAAGCGTCGGCAGCTGCTGCTAGCGAAATTGAAATAAAATTCCCAGTGCAAAGGACTGATATGCCAACTGACACTTTACAAAAATTTCTGTTTTCCATTTTTTTTTCATGATACGAAATTATGATAATTAAATTCTTCTAAAGAATTACTTGGAACCCGATATTGATAAATTGATTAATAAATGTTTCGTTTACTAAAGATTAAGCAGGGCTGTGTGTATTAACGCTACTTTTTAACTGTATCAAATCAACTTCACAGACCATCCATCTTTGATTACAGGATCAAATGCTCGGACAACAGATTTGGAAATTTATTTTAACAGCAGAGAAGGTAGTTTTCTCGCGATTACTCATAAAATCATCAAATGCCATCCATATCAATGTCCATCAATCGTATCTCTAACAATACTATCTACCAACACTCTGGGGCATATTTACGTTTTTATTCAAGCGCAGCAGTCGGTTTCCATTGCAAGCCGAGCGTCGCGAATCGTTTGATTGACAATGTCGATCCATTTCTTCCTTTTTTCCCTTTTTGTCCTTTTTTTTTTTCTCGCGTTTCATATCAACGAAACGCGTACAGAAACGAAGGCCGACAGCTATCCGCGTACTGTCCACGTTTATCGGGACAGGGAATCTTGATTACACGGGCATCCTATCTGCCGAAACGTCGAAAACATCGCTATTTGGATAACGAGAATATAAATGCTACTTAGGGACCAGGCAATACCGTTTCCACTAATATTTCGGCTAAAGCTTCGTTGCATACACATTTTAACTGTTAGATTGCCAGCGAGCAGCGAATCCGATTTCCCTATGGTACGCGTGTGTTCATGGATCGACATTTGAAACGGTATTCGAAAGGAATATCGAAATAGACCGTCCAAATCGTGGACTTTCGGTTGCCCCGATGATACCATCTTCCATACCAATTTCGGCCATTTCCAGAATGCTAAATCGCCAGAGATAGCAAAAACACATTTTACAACGGTTAGGATGGATTTCACGGTCTGGGTAAATTAAGAGTAGATTTTATTCGATGTAAAATGTCCTGAAAGTTAGATGCAACGATGTTTTCTATGTAAATATACAGTGGCTCGCGAAAGTATTCCAACGCTTATACTTAGAAATTTCAATTAATAAAATCAGGTGTACTAAACTAATTTGTTAAAACAATTTAGTATTTATAATGAAGAAGGTGTGAAGATTACATCAGTAAAATTTGAAAATAATATAATCAGGAGTTATGGATACATTTATTAGATACATATCATTAGTTTTCTATTTTCCTTTGCAGTGGATGTAAACATCATTGCTGGATGAAAATGTTGGTACGTTCACTTGATGTTAGGATATCGTTTCAGTAACAGTAACGCGAAAGTGTGCACAATAGTATATAAAATAAATACCAAAATGTGTGAAACTAAAAAGTGTGAAAGAGAAATAATATCCGATTACACGAGGACGGCAGATCATATAACGAGATTGCCAGAATTGTGAACAGAAGCAAGTCCACGATACATTACATGATAAAAAAGTGAAAGAACGAGGGAACACTTGTAAACAAAGCTCGATCAGGCAGACTAAAGAAATTATCTGGAAGAGAGCAGAATTTTTTATGGCGAAGTACTGTGAAACAAGCCATATATTAATGCGGTAAATAAAAAAAAAATATTGACTTTTGCAAGAACCTATATTAATAAAGATAATTCTTTTTGGGACAAAGTCATCTTTTCGGACGAGTCAAAGTTTAACATTTTTGGCTCGGATGGCCGAAATTATGTGTGGAGAAAACCAAATACGGAATTGGAAATTCGACATTTACATTAAACAGTGAAACACGGAAGTGGACCGATCATGGTGTGGGGGTGCATGGCTGCCAGTGGCACCAGAAAGTTGATATTTATTGATGGAATACTTGATAAATATAAGTATTTAAATATTTAAAAAAATAACCCTAAAGAAAGTGCCCGTAAATTAGGATTATTGGAAGATTTCCATTTCCAACAAGATAATGATCCTAAGCGTACTGTTAGAATTGTGAAAGAATGGATCGTATATAACACACCACACATGTTAATTACTCCACCACAACCAGACATAAACCTAATTGAAAATTTATGGGCTGAAATCGGAAAAAGATGAAATAAATTTCAGATAATCTGAAAGCAAGTATTGGAAGATAAAATTACAGAAATATGAAACTCCGTTGAGTGTAGTTTTACAAAATCATTGGTTTACAGTATGGAACGTCGATTGAGACACACTATGGCTGCTAAAGATGGTCCAACAAAATATTAATATTAAATAATTTAATAATATATGTAGCGTTTAAATATTTCTGTCAGTCACTTACAATGCGTGTTTCTAATAAATGTATAACTTCTACCCTACGTTGTTGAATCCTTTTCAAATTTTACTGACATAACCTCAAAACTTCCATCTTCCTATTGACATCTGCTTGTCTAAGCAAATTACTTTAATGTACATTATTTCGGCCATTCAAGTTTGCATATGTAAGTGTTCGAATACTTTCGTGGGCTACTCTACGTAATAATAGTGAGGTGGATAGGTCGTAATTATAATTCTGCTGCTTCATCCGGGTTGGCTTCTTCTCATTTAGGAATCGTGAAGAAAAAATCGGACTACGAGTGCTGGGATTTGAACCTGATCTGAAACGTTCGTAACCAACGGCGCTAACCACTGCTCTACCGTCGTCCGGTCGTAATTTGCTGTCGAGTGCCGCTATAATAGTATCGAAGAAATGTTGGATGAATTTCTCGTTGCAGTTTTCACGTAGGAAGAGAGAAGATATGAAGTAAAGGACACTTCCTGCATTCAAATAAAGCTTCAAATAACCAACCATATCATAGGCCAATGAACTTGTCTCGAAGTATACTACGCGGCCAACTATCACAAAAGTACTGTTCTATTTAACACAATGAAAATCACCTTGAAATGTCAAGAAACATGGACCTAGTTGGCACAGCGAAAGTGTTCATCGCAAAATGTCTTCCTTGAAACAAATTAACTTCTATTCAAAAAATCAGTTGCATGACAAATAGTTTGAACGATAATTGCATAAAGAAGCTCACAATGAGGCAATGTGTGTAAATGACGAATATTTAAGAAGTTGTTTGTTTGAAAGAGCTGTGTATCTTGAACCTATCGAGAAAGGGAATTCAAAAGGGAATTGCGAATTTCGAAATTAGTTGCGAAGAAACGAAGGGCGCAATCGCGTTTCCTAGTTCGAGGTTCCTTCAGCCTGGTTATCAAGACTGTCTTATCTTTTACTTGGTTCCCGATTCGAATTTCTTTCTGTTACGAGCGATGAAATCACACAACTTCTCGTCCAACTTCTCCACTCTTTCATTTCACGCTTTCTCTATTAATTCCCCTCATCCTTTCTAAGTGCTTTCCTTCGTTCGCTATCTTTTTCCCCTTTACCATCTCCTCCTGCGTTCGCCACTCTCGCCGAGTTGGCGAAAGAGCGAGAGAGATGCCAAGGGAGTCGAATCCTTTGACCTCGTTGCGTTTCTTCTCTTTCCTCTATTTGCTTACAACTCTGTACACGCGTTCCAATCTTCTCTGTTATTCACTGAGAAAACGTCTCCCTTGTCATTAATCAATGAGAAACGAGCTTTCTGCTATCATGCGTTGTATAAAGCGCGCAGAATAAAAGAAGAGGATCCAGCTTTCTTCGTTGACTAACGGATCGGTTTAAGAACGACGCGATAGTCTGTGTTTTGTCATCGTTACAACGAAATTGGATATGCGAACGATATTCGAGAAAATGTATACACTGACTCACGAAAGTATCTGAACTCTTATCGTAGAATGCCACTATGTCCATATTGTGCGTGCTATATAAAACATTTTGAAACTTCAGTAGCAGTGAAATATGAACACAATATACAAAGGAATATAGAAATTACAAAGTATTTACTACAAACATGCGTACATCGGGCAAAAGGTTAGTATACGAAATTAAGTATATCTTACAGATACAATAAGCGTTAAAGATGATCCCCTCTTATTTATTACAATTAATACAATGGATAATTATAAATACTTTGTAACCTAATTACCTAGCTGTAAATATTGTGTAATTATTTTTCTGATCTCTGCAGGATATTTAGAATTATACGTTAAATTATAGAGAGCGTATCTTTTAAAATTAGCCAGCATTTTTCTTTTATGTCGCCATGAACCGGTGGAAGAGTAATAAATTCGAATATCGACTGTGGCGGCCTCAACTTTAGTTTTACGAGCAAACTTCACTGTTCGAGTTAACAGTCAAACATTGAAGTAAGTAAACGCGTAGGTAGATAATGCAGGTTTGTATAGTTTATGGCGGCTAGTGCAAACAGTATCGCAGACTTGTGAGATAGTGAAGTGCTGTAAATATCGTTATTGGCACTGGTAGCAGATTCTTAAATCCAGCTAGAAGATCTAAATCTGTCGGATTCTGTAACATTAGGATTGATTTTCGAGAGGCACAGAATTTCCTGAACCAGATAACACGGATTTAAGTTTATGGATGCAACTTCTCTCGGGACTGGCTGTTATATCTGACACAACTGGAACTGTCAGTATCAAAGCCCACAGGTCTTCACTCTTACGACTGAGATTCTGAAGATACAAGATTCATGATCTTAGATGTTGGGATAACGTGTAATTTATTTACCTATTGATTTTTCTGCAAGTTACCTGAACTATTGCAATATACAAGAAAAATATTCGACTGAAACTTAGAACCAGATTCTGTTAAGAACTTAATATTATCCAAACTCAATAAATTCACTGGCAGTGGATAGTACTTTCTCGAATTCCAATCTATTTTGTTTCTTTACGAAAATAAAGTACATTTTCTTTTCTAAATTCTATGTTTGACGATTCTTGTTCAGAAATCTTACTGCAGTGAATTTTGAAAGCAATCGTTGGAAAGAGTTCAGAGATCCAAAGCAACGGTTATTTTTAATTGTTGAGAATTGTGGATCTTGATGGCCGAAATATTGTTATGGAGACATTAAATTTACACTGGGCATTACTATTAACGTAGACATATATTTATTTTATAAACGATTTCTAGAATATTCATCGATACACACTTGCACGCGTCTTAGCACTTTCTTCCATACCCGACCTTTCGTAGACTGTTAACCGACCGAACTGTTTACATTCATCTGTTTTTCAGTCGCCGCGCACACACATATCTCCACACACTGATATCCACATACAAACATCTCCACTACGCATTCGACCTAGTCCAGCACAAAAATTATACATATCTCAATATTAATACTTTTTGGAAAGATGTCATTGAATAAAAATTAATTTTTATTTCAATGAATGTCAGTCATGAATAAAACTGTAAGAAATTTCTCAAAAAATGAAACTATTAAGAAATATTAATTTTTAATTATTCCTGCTAGGAATAGCCATTACGAATGACTAACAGTTTTTGCATTACCAGTCATCATTATCGATGACGGAAATTTCATTTTCATTGCCAGTAACTAATACAAATGATCGGAATTTTCTTTCCTTACCAGGGACCATTATTGTTAGCCAAATAACCATTATCGATAAAGAAAAATTTTTTTGGTTTCCGTTAACTAATATCGGTGACAGAATCTTTTTTCTGGTCACATTTGACTGTTGTCAATCGTTAACATTACGGTTTAGTATTCATTGATAACATGAAAAAACCTAATTTTAAGTCTTAGGTATATATCTTATTAAGCAAAAAAAAAAAAAAAAAAAAAAAAAAAAAAAAAAAAAAAAAAAAAAAAAAAAAAAAAAAAAAAAAAAAAAAAAAAAATAGTTAACAGTTAAAGATTGAGAATAACTGAAAATAATCAAAAATATTTTTCTATGATGATTATATGTAACCCAAATAGAATTCCTGTCCACTGACAATGATTACCGATAAACAAATAAATGTTTATCATTTATAATGGTTACTCGTAAGCGACATTTTTAATCAAAGATAACTCTATATTTTAACACTTTACCGACCGATAGCCGATTAACAGGTTTTTGTCGCTAACGCTTACCGATCGATAATTGATTAATCGGTTTCTGTCACCGACGGTTACCGACTGATAGCCTATTAATCGGCTTCTTGTCGCCGATAATCTTTCTCATTATTTGAACAGTAATTTGTTATTTAGTACTAAGGTACCTTGTTCAGTTGCGTTGCTTTGTAAGCTCCCACAGTTTTATACCAATTTGAAAAATTTACCGTTCGCGATGAACGAAAAGAATGGTATTGGAAAGTCTAAACCGAAACAGAACCGGCACCAGGGAGAATCTGCGCCTGAACTGCCGGTCGGACGTGCGTATACTGTTGAACTGCTAGCGGTCGGTAAAGTGTTAAACTAGATTAAATGTATTGTTATAGATATTAACTGTTACAACATGACCAGTTAACTGCGTTCGACGTCAATTCAAAACATTATTCCAGTGTGGTTGACGTGTATATTCGTCATTGCTTGATTTTACCTGCGCATCCCGTAAGGAATTTTGAAACTAAACCCCACAGCTAACAAGTTAATTAATCTTCGCCAAAAGAACATGTATCGTAACTAGATAACGGAAATTGAAACTGCGAACATGCGCTTAACAAATGAAACTGAAAATCTTTTCTCGAAACTGCAACCAGTTAACCCACGCCATATGAACTCGCAACTAAAAATACAACAAATTGCAGCACGATGTTATATCACTTGAACGTGTCACCATGGCTGGCTGCTGGAATCCGCGCAAGAATCATAAATCACTGGGCGAGGTCGGCAAAAAGGTCGGTTTTTCAGGCAGATAGCGAAAAAGCGCGTTTTTATTGCTCGACGTCGCGAAGAAATAACGAAGCTTCCACGTCAAAATACCGGCGGATAACTCGGCGTCACGTAAAAATCGACGTGGTCCTCTTTCAATCCCGCAACCAGCGCTTCACGGAACATTAAATCGTGGAACAGCCGTGGTTTCTTGATCGAAAAATTTTGATAGTGGTTTCTGGCAGCCAGCGTTGCAACAATTTTCGCATGTCTTCCTTATTATTTTTTCATGCAACATTATCCTTCTATCTTCGTTTGCTCTTTCGAAAGAAGCACTGTTAAATAAGATAGCATGTTCGTGTCAGTGAAGTCAATGAAAGTTGGAAAACAGAATTGCTTGCGATTATGTGGCACTCCAACTCGAAATTGAAATTTTAGTTAATATAGTTTATGGAGTATGATATGATATAGCTTAGGGAAGCATATGAAGAGAATAACAGACATATTTCAAGAAAATTAAGAAGCAGAGAATTTTGGGAAAGCGACCGATGTTACGTTCATTTAATGAAAGAACGGCAAAGAATATGTGGCACTTGGCAACAATGTATATCGCCGAAGCGACGTGCCTAATGAGCCATCAATATCATAACGGTCCTTCCTTCGAATATTCGAGAAAAAAGGCGTGCGTGGCAACGTTCGCGGACGCCAAACAAACGCCTGGATAGTGGGGATATTGAGGGGCGACGAAAAGAAAAGAATCGAATCTGATCGACAGTTAGGTTCGAACTAGGAAGCGATAAAGTCGTGCTGTAACCGGGCAGCGAGATTGACTAGCGAAACCGAGAGCGATACGCGACGCGATCAAAAGAATACACTTGTTAATAAATATATTGTTGACCTAAACTCCGAATAATTATTTAATCACCCGATATCACTTCAAATACAATTCGATGAGTAGAAACGCAATTATTAACAATATCCTAAACAGATGTTTATACTATACACTACTTTGTACCGTACAGTGAAATATCAGCAGAAATATGTTTTTACATTTGGGTAATTGCTTGAAACCGTTTGAAACTGTATTAATGAACGAATTTATGGACTTGCATTTAAACAGCAATCAATTATTAAAAAATGAACATTGGAATATCGCATAGTGGGGGAAACAAGTTTACAAAATTCGTTTTTCGAATACTACAAATTTTATATTTTGTGCTCATGGTCGTTTCTTTCCTGCAGTGTTTAATTATTATCGGAAGGAAACAGAATTTTCGAATGAAGAATTTTAAACGAAAATTGTTTTATGTATATAAGTAAAGAGAAGAACATTTGTAATGTGGATTTGCTATTATCGAAAAAAACCTGTTTTAATATCGGAAATATGCCAAAGTTGATGCGATATTTCAATTAGCGGAGAAAATCGGCGAGACACGATAAACGATTTGTCTTCGTTTGCAGTAATTTCAATGGAAAATCAGTTACCGTGTTCGACGAACTTGGACATCTCATAAAAGACAGTACGGTTTGTGATACAATGAACTAAAAAATTCTCTGTTGCTTTTCGGACTCCCAAGGGAAACCAAATACCTACATAATGGATTAGGGTTACATATCATGTTAGGTAAATGTATGTATCATTAAATATACAGACCCTGAGAAAATATTTCGGGATTTTTATATGGTCCATTGGTGATATGAAAACGACGAAACAATCGTGTAGAAAGATGTCGTTCGAGGCGTATTTTCATATTAGAAGCAATTTCATTTTGCGCTAGAAATACACCCTACAAATATCCCTCACATATTTCGTGATACCTTGTGTATTGGAAATTTCTATATGCAAATTGCCTGGAATTGATGAGAAAATAAACGAACCAAAATTCTAAATCGAACATCGTTTGTCAATCAAACAGGGGGCATCGAGTGCATCCACCAGCCACGACGCAATCGACAAATGCGCATCGAATTTGATGACATGGGAATATGGTCGACATCGACCAGACTCTCGCCCTTTCGTAAGTTATATGATACATTTCCGATTCTCTATGGCACTGTCTCTCCGAGTCACTGTCATTTTAAAGTATTTAAAGTATAGGTTAAAACACGCCAAGATTCGAAAATCATATTCTACGCGTATGTCTGAGATTCTGCTTTTAGGAGAAAGTTTCTTCGTTGTCTGTACTTCCTACGAGCGCGCTCTAATGAACAATTTAGAAATGGACATAGTGGCAACTTCACATTATGCTACCTATATATGATATACAGCATTTTGGACATGGAAATTGCAAGCGTTACATACTTCACACTACTTTCATTAACGCGAGGCCTAAGTTTTTTTTTAAAAAGATACTCTTCCAACCGTTTTACATGACAAATTAACATTTTCAAAACTTTGCAAAGACAGTTCTTCTGTAACAAATTGAAAAGCCATTTTTGCAGCTACTTGCTATAGAGATTACTTATACTTTCAAGAACCTTGAAGATGAATATTTTCCATTCCATTCACGTCAATAACGCTAAAAATTGAATTATGTATAGGCGATATACTGGGTAACGTATGGTCAAAAATTTGAAAGAAATTGTAAGAAAGTCAATCTACGCTACAAATACCTGAAGGAAAGATTCTGTATTTTCCTTCCCTTTCCTTTTCTAATTCTTACTCTATTCTATCTTCTCGCTCATTTTCTCACTGATATTTTTTCCTCCTTTCTTTCTCCTACCCCTTTCTTCTTCCAGTTCTGCGTAACGGCAAAAACAGAGCAATTGGAAAATGAACGTGCTGAAAGCAAAACACGAGTGACACCATACGCAAGAAAGCCACGTAACAAACGCAATGAAGCAATTCCCTATGAAACCATATGCTTATCACAAACAGTAACAAGTTGTTCCCGTTGAAGAGGAGGACCCTAACACAAGCGATAACACCACGGGCTGGCTCTTTTGCAACAGTGGAAATCCAGCGAGGCAAATCTAGTTTCCTGTTACTGTAAAAGGATATTGGTTGCGTGTATAGATATACACGCATACACATATCACAGCTTTATACAATAATGGAACGCGTTCGTTGGATAGCATGTGCATACGGCGAATAGTGCTAGCCTTCGAATCTTGTGTTAAACTACAATAATTTTCTCAACAGGTTATTCGGTATTGCTCCCTTCCCCAAATCGCGTTACGCTTAATACTACCCACACAGTCTCCCCCACTGGTCATTCTTCGTTCATCCCTTAATGCCATTACGTGGATTAAAAACGACGAAACGTATTAGTTGCGAAACGGCGATGGGAACAGCTGATGGGAATTATTTCGCGTGCACGCATGCAGCATTAAGAGGAATCGTAGTATGGAAACTGACGATGAACGTTCCTAAACGAGAAAATTTAAATTTTGAGTAATTCCTTTCGAATTTACAGCCGGTCGATTACTTTAACGAAAGAAATATTTGGCGTGTAGACGGCTAGCACGGTTTACATTTTATTTATGTACATCCGTGACCTTGAGACTGCTATTACGCAGACATATTCTAAGGAGCGGCGCATATTATTGAGTATACATTATGTTTTGGGTTGCAAGGTCAGGGAACAAAGGAACTAATAAACAGATTTCTATTTATGCTCCCTGTAGCCTCCAGCCAAAACTATAAGGTTAACTTTTTTGGTAATGTCCTTTTGCTATAAATATATGAACGTGCTTCCTAGTATTCAAGTGTGTAGTAACATTAAGAGAGTAAGGATATCAATCAGCATAAACTTATACATTATACTTATACCTTTAATTATTTCAATATACTTTTCTATTACAAATTCATCCACTCGTTCTTCAATCAGTTAACCTCAAACTTAACATTGGGCAACTAAGTGATTGCGGATTTTGTCATTACCACCTAATGACAAAATCCGCAATCACTTAGTTGCCAACCGAATATTTTCAAGGAAGCCATTTCCTAAATTGAAGTGTGAACGAAGAAAGTAACAGTAACGTATATGATAAGTAAAATGGGTGAAATAAATACAAAATAGAATAAAATATAGTATAATAAAGAAATAAATAAGAATATATAAGATAAAGTAATGTATAATATTAAAGAAAATATTAAAGAAAATTTGATTAAGAAATACATGTAATTTAAGATGTATAGTTTCTATCATAACTATCGAAGTTTTCTTCAAAATAAATCATACTTTAATACTCCTGAGCGACAGTATTTCTGGTAAATTAAATTTTGATACACAAAAGCTTAGTCTACATGCTAAATGCAAACGCTAGTGATTCATTTCAACTTAAAGAATTAAATCTGACTGACTTTTTCAATTCACCACTCGTGCACCTTTCAAAGGATTCTTTTGTCCAATAAAGCGTCCTTTTTAACAGTACTCGAAACCCGGTTCCATCGTTTAACACTTATCTAACCCTTTCTGGAATATTCCTTTTAACTACGTTCTTAATATGCGCGTAGCCCATCTTCGGCTAAAACAAGAATTCTCGAAACTCGATGTACTGCGATAAAAGGAAGCAGATCTAAAAATGGGGATAAAAACAACAAAAAGAAAGCAAAGAATAAAAAAAGCCACCGATAATTCCACAAACACCTACACGCTTCCACCTTCGCGGCCGCTGCACAAAACACCTCTGGCACGAGTAAAAACATCCGACACACGACATACAACGTCCATGCCCTAATAAACATTAATAAAGCTCGGCAAGCCAGAAAACAGACCTCTCTTTGGTTGCTATCCTCGGTAGCTCGGTGGATCCTCGTTCAGGAGGCGGCTGACGCGAAAAGAAAGCGGTGGTTGTTGGAAAATTTCATTTAGGCTTTTCGAGTGGGTCCCGCGCCACGACGTCTTTATTAGATTCCCCGGCTTCCGGTGACCTTCGTTAACGTCGATGTTCTACGAGCGCAACCACGCTCTTCCATCCCCACCCCACCCGTTTTAATCCCACTCCTTACGTTTCTCCCCTCTCCTCTATCTCGTCAGGCACACTTCGCCGAAACGACGTCCGTTGGTCCATTTGTTCGTTCATCAAGACACGAATTCGAATAATCGAGGAAATAGAGGCGCAGACCGAACGTTCTTCTCGCGAAGCGTAGGTAGCGTTTAGGTTGCAGAAGTAAGAGAAAAAAAGCGAGGAAAAGCTGGAAAACGGGAGAATCCGAGCTTTGTGAAAAAAAATCCGCGTTGAATTACTCGGTCCATTCGCGTGCTGCTACTTCCAACTTCTGCATCTTCTTTCTTTTTTCTTCGCTCTTCCCCCCCCCCCCTTCTACTGGCATTCTGTTTCTCTTTTTCTTGTAAGGAAGAACAACGAGGAACGAGGCCAGTTTTAATTAACACTTTGATTGCCATGGTGGTCATTGGTGACCGGAGCGCTTCAATTTCTTACAATTGTAAAAATTGAATGAAAATTGACAGTTAGGGCATTTTGGATATAACCGATAAATAGGAGACACTTTGAAATAAAAAGTGCCACATTGAACTATTAAACATTTTTATTAGAAAATCAATAAAAAGAAAATGAGAGCAAATGTTGCATCTAACGGGGTACTGTGTTGAAACACTTTAAACATAAATGTGGCTCACCAATACAATTTGGACAATAGGTGGTCACATTTCTGGTCCGATTCTTAGCAATTTTTGATCCTAACCGTTTAACATTTTTTTATAGCGCTCTCTGCAAAATTTTCACGTCAGCTACGCTTGCCCTTTTTTCTTCCGCATTTCGTATCGCAATCTTTGTCGAATAAGCATATTTCACGGCTCTGGTGAATGGCACTGTGTAAGGTGCATCGCGAGTGCTATTCTAAAATCTGATACCTTGATTTTTGTTTTTCTTGTTTGTTTATGGAGTATCATCGCGTTTCAAATTGATGTATTTAACAGTAACTCTGAAGCTAATTTTATATAGCATTTGAGGGTTCTTCTATGTGGTGTAGAATATGCTACAATTTGTGCTACGTCCCGAGGTTTGCTATAGGCCGTGTTTTTAACCGTCTCCCTTGGTATTACAGTGTCGCAGACAGATCGTCTTACATGACCGACGAGATATATACAATGTAGCGATAAGCGAGTTTTAAGAAACATCGATTCGCCTTCGGTCCGTTATTTTACCTACACGAAAAAGATGGCATACGTGATCATAGACGCGACGGTTGCGAGGCTCGAGCGTGGTGGGGGTCGTCTCCAAGAGAAGACAAAGGAAAAAATCGAAAGGCAGTCAGTTTCATACGAGGATTCAAACCGAATTCATCGAGATATTCATCAATTTATTATTATCTTGTCATTATATGCTTTGAGTAATAAAAATACTCCCGTGGCATCCTCAGCGAAACATGTGATTTCGGCGTTGCAGTCAAAATGTTAAATAACTCGCTTTTCTACAAGAACCACGCGAAAAGCCATATTTATATGCGTAAAGAGGGACATTAGTGATTTGCAGGATAAATTACAGGCATTATTTGTTAAATCGATGCATTGTTCCATTTTAGAAGAATAAGAGTGGAAAAAAGATAAGATAAGAAAAGAAAGAATATAATAGGAAGAATCGTGAAGAAGAATGTGTCTCGAAGAAAAATCCGAGAGAAACACGTTCTTTCAGCAAGTTAACTCTCGTTTCGTTTGGATACGTGTTTCGTCGAACGCGCGACAGCTCGTTAAATTTACGTAATGCACCGTTGCGAAATTAATTATAACTGCACGGAACAATTAATTTACCTTGTTTCACGCTGACCGTTCCTCTAATACACAGTTTCGTTCGTATTTTTGTTCTCACTTGACAGAACGGTGGGTTTAATTTAGTAAACTAAAAGATTCGATATTTCAATGGAATACAATCGTTCGTATGTAAAAAGGAAAAGTGAATTTCGTTGAAACGCTATGTTCAGAATTACAAAACTCCTCTGCAGACGTACGGACCTCTTCTTAAAGGAACTCTTTGCGTTTTACAGCGTGAAATTCGCGAAGGTCGACTCGTCGCTTCTTAGACTTGCATTATTCTACCGTAACACTAGAACTATTAATAGTTAACACGAAACCATTTCTACCAAAACCAGTGAAAATGACTGATCTTTAAAAAATACGTAATAGAACATTTTTATATTTATTGAGTTATTACTTTCTTACAGAAGGAATTCCATGTTATGTAATACATTTTTGGTATATTAATCCATCTGGGACCATAATCCCTAAACGAGAGTTGACACATTTATAAAATTTTATAACTAGTCATTTTGACTGATGTGGTATTTCTAGTGTCAGCATCTAGCGATCTAGTGATCGATCCGGAATTTTCCTGATAACTGGTATCATCATATCAAATGATAATGAAAAATTTTAAAAATGTGGTGAAAATTTTAAAAACGTGAAGAAAGTTGTACAATACGAGGAAACTGGTTAATTGGGGTTCGATAAACAGATTGCAGGACCCTTTTACACTTTGACAAGTGCCAGTCATTTTGACTGGTATTCGTATACGTAGCCTTGATATAAAATTATTTTCAGTTTGAATATATATAAAAAAAAAAAAAACAAAATAAAATTCATTATATTATTCTTTTAGTTATCGTTGCAAAAGTCATTACGTCATTGTGGAAAAAAATATAACATGAAGTAGGAATTTTAATATAAAATTGAAAACCAGTCAATTTGACTAGTGTGGTAATTCTACTGTTAAGTTCACGTTATTCGTCTCTATCATCCATTCACCGTCATCCCCTTTAATTCTCAAAATTCTCACCTTAATCCCCAAAGAAATTTCAGGCATCAGGAAAATACAAATTGCCCCGATGTATAGATCGACTTCAATCTCTTCGTATTTTCCTTCGAACATTCAAACGATCAAAACTTCTTCGCTGGGTTTCTACCAGGTCGATTTACCAAAAAAAGAAAAAGAAACGCAAGACCAGCGAATAGGAACCATCCGTTCGTTCAACGGTCCCAATGACAGCCCCTTAAAGAAATGATTCACGATCCGACTAAAGCGCCGAGAGAACTTGACCGATGGTAAAAAAGGAGCGAGTGTTCCCGACGCGATCAAGAATAAACGATATCTAGCGGAGATCTCGGATAAGCTAAAAGTAATGCTTCCATGGAAAGATTCAGTCAATCTTACCTTCACGTTGCAGCAGTCTCGAAGGGTTCTGGAAGTTCGATCACGACGAGGAGACACGATTGGCGTCGCTTCTGCCACGTGGAGAGAAGTGTTCGTCTCGAGGCAAAAACGAAAGAATCCTGTTGGCGCGTGGAACTCGATGAGGCCGCGTGATCTATCGTAGCTTCTGGATTGATCGAGCGCAACCTCTCAACGTCTTAACGACCCAACTTTCCAGAAAGATGCGAAAGTCTTCCGTGGTGTCGAAGATATTCCGGATGAATAACGATTGCTTGCCTACGAGCTGGCAAGTGGATCGAAGAAACCGAGGATTAATTAGAAAAACTTCTCTACGATGGATTAATCCCGCGACTCGCTGAATGGTCTGTCGGAGAAGCTCTTCCGATCTTGAATATCTCGGATGAGAAAACTTCCGTGGAGTAATACTCTGCTTCTCGAGGGTACAGCGGATCGTTGATCGATAGTCTTCGAATAGTCTCTCAGCAGACGGTGTTGCACGATTGCTTCTCTCCAAGTATCCAATTACTTCGCTTGGTATCTTGCCCCGACTTAAAGCTGCAGCTTTTTCCTTCCGAGAACCACCCAACTCGAGGCGAATAGGAAATATACGATACTCTTCCCTCTTGGAAATTCTCGTAACCTCGGTTGTACTATTGGTGAAAACGCTGTTCAATGTTCGATTCAACACCTAACATCGATCGATGGAATAGCGACGAATATCCTGGCAAATATATCGACTAACAGACGATATATACGAGTATCGATGTATATTTCGTAATAGGGAAATTACACGGATTAATTACTCTTGGAAATAGAGCTTCTTGCTTGAAAGCAGCTGAACACCAAAATGAAAGAATGAAATTGACTGATGTTGGTATGTTTCTATGTATGTTCAGATATATCGTAGATGCTGGCGAGCAGCAAAGCAGCGAGCGATCCCGATGACGACCACTGACTGAACGCCGCGGAGCAGCATCAGGAACTCACGGCGGAAGAAAGGATGAAGAGAAGGTGGCGGTGGCGGCCCTGGGGCGCCTGCGCTGCCAATTTTACACATGGTCTACGAGCACGTTATATCCACCCCTAAGCAGCCCCTGCCATCGGAATAGGCTGGCTTGCCTACCAGCTAACGGGCTGCGTACCTCTACGCAGCTAACTGCTACTGTTAACACTTTGACTGCCACGATGGGTCATATATGACCCGCCACGGTTTCTCCTGTCACGCCACGGTGGTCATTGTTAACCGGAGTGTTTCAACTTTTTACAATTGTAAAAATTGAATGAAAATCGGCAGTTAGGGCATTTTGGATATAACCGATAAATAGGAGACACTTTGAAATAAAAAGTGCCACATTGAACAATTAAACATTTTTATTAGAAAATCGATAAAAAGAAAATGAGAGCAAGTGTTGCATCTAACGGGGCACTGTGTTGAAACACTTTAAACATAAATGTGGCTCATCGATACAATCTGGACGATAGGTGGTCACTTTTTTGATCCGATTCTTAGCAATTTTTGATCCTAACTGTTTAACATTTTTTTATAGCGCTCTCTGCAAAATTTTCACGCCAGGTACGCTTGTCTTTTCTTCCGCATTTCGTATCGCAATCTTTGTCGAATAAGCATATTTCACGGCTCTGGTGAATGGCACTGTGTAAGGAGCATCGCGAGTGCCATTCTAAAATCTGATACCTTCATTTTTGTTTTTCGTGCTTGTTTATAGAATAACATCGCGTTTGAAATTAACGTATTTAACAGTAACTCTGAAGCTAATTTTATATACCACTTGAGGGTTCTTCTATGAGGTGTATGTAGAATATGCTATAATTTGTGCTACGTCTCGAGGTTTACTATAGGCCGTGTTTTTAACCGTCTCCCTTGGTACTACAGTGTCGAGGACAGATCGTCTTACATGACCGACGAGATATATACAATGTAGCGATAAGCGAGTTTTAAGAAACATCGATTCGCCTTCCGTCCGTTATTTTACTTACCAAAAAAGATGGCATACGTGATCATAGACGCGACGGTTGCGAGGCTCGAGCGTGGTGGGGGTCGTCTCCAAGAGAAGACGAAGAACAAAATCGAAGGGCAGTCAGTTTCATACGAGGATTCAAACGGAATGCATCGAGAAGTTTAGACGAATTAAATCCAGGTCGCTTAGGCAAACGAATACGTGGAGAAATATCAAAGTCGAGTCGAATTACAATAATAAACTAGTTGTGTCATCGTTAAATCATTTGTAACGTGTTAGTTATAATCTTAAATATTGTTAAAAATAAAAGCTTATGTTAACCCTGTTAATTCAGTGTTACAATCATTTGAACTACCTCTGTTATAGTAATCGGATCAGGGGACTGGTTCGTGGCATGAACTATCAGAATTTACGTCTCTCGCGATCACGTCTCTTCGCGAACGGTCGTAACAATTTGATCTGACGGATCTACAGCACATTTTCCTCTGTTGTAATCTACCACTACCATTGCTTTATCGTAAACATAATTTTTTTCGGACCTCTACCATTTCAACCGAATGTTGTTGTTTCGTCGAAATCATACAAATAATCATAATACTGTTTACTAATATCTTCTACACGCTTCAACAATATATTCTGCACGATTTGCTTACGACGGAACAACGAATGCGAATGGTTTGTTAAAATAAACGAAGCTTTGTTATAATATGTCGCTGTCAACTGTTACCAAAGCGTGATCACCAGTGACGATCAATAAGATAAACGGTCCATTGGGGAAGAATAATGTCTTACATCATCAATTTATTATTATTTTGCCATTATATGCTTCGAATAATGAAAATATTCTCGTGGCGTGCTCAGCGAAACGTGTGATTTCGGCGTGGCAGTCAAAGTGTTTTAAAGAAAGCTACGTGGCAGGATAAGAGGGTGGAGAAGGGAGAAGGATACAGAGGGTTGCTGGTTCCGGTGGTTTTATCCGAGCAACGAAGTAATAGCTGATTCGATTTAAGCGATGGAACTGAATGGTCATCATATCGCGATTAGATTTCACGTTTAGCGGGAAATAATTTTATGAGCCGTATAGAGAGGAGAAGAGGGATGATTTGGTTTAAGAAATACGGAGTATAGATGGTTAAATATCGCAATTAGCTTCGATGTTTGATGGAAATGATTTTGTAAATTGAAGGAAAGAATAAAAGTTGATAATAAAGAAAGGATAATCTGGTTTGAGAGATAAGAACGGACGATTAACTTATTGCGACTAGTTTTCACGGAAATGATTTTGTGAATTGCCGGAGTAAAGTAAAGATCGACGATGAAAAAGAAAATTTTTGTTAAATCGTTTGTTAAAAACAATATAATGAAAGATAATGAAGATGACGGGTGATTTAATTTAAGAGATAAGAACCAGTGGTTAAATACTGCGATGATGTTCCATGAGAAATAATAGCGCGAGTGGTATCGAGAGAAAGACAAAGATTTATAAGAAGAAAGGAGATCTGTTTTTTTGAAATTGTGTTTCAAACGATAATATGGTGGATGATGTCAGAAATAATAATGGATGGTTAAAATATTGAAACGCTACTGAACATTGCACGAGGATATGAAGGGGATGGAGAAAGATTTATTTTATATTCTTTGTATACTAAAAAAGAAATTTCAATTAATAACGTAAAACATTCTCATTCAATTGTTCTACTTGCAGTTTGGCTGCGAAAAATACATTTTTAACCAAATACACCGAGCGTTCGAGCTTTGATGGTAAATAAAGAAAACTTTCAATATGAGAAAGAGAGCGGTTAAAAAATCCATTTAGAAAATACCAGACAGATCGAATAAGGATTGTAAAGAAGTTGTCTAGACTATGATCGTGATAGTGGGAGAAGCCTGCTTTTGAGGTTATATCTGTAAATGGCCACACCACGGCATTCGTTCAGGTCGAGTGTCCAGTGGCCGATTGCGCTGATCTTTCGGTTTGTAATTTATTGCGGAGAATTGGAAGCGGTGCCTGTTTCCTGGATGTTTGCGTCTCTACCTACTTTCCGGGTTACGTAAGCGCATTTATTCGAACATTTCGAGGCTCGAACGATCTTCAAGTTTTCTAGAACTGATAGTTGAGAAAGTGAAAGATTCTAATTGAAAAATGTATAATAAGGCAGAAAAGTTAAATTTGCGATTTAAAATTGGAATTATCGGAAGAGGAATATACGGGTTTAATATGCAAAAATTGATTACTACTAATATCAGTGCAGTATAAATGTATAGTTCGTTTAAAAGAAATGATTTGATCTTAAATTAGTTTTTCTTAATTTATCCAAATTAATGGAAAGTAAAACTATCTTCGTATTTTGCGCAATCTCTTCAATTACAATTCCACGTTCTAAGATTAAAGAGACGTTTTAATCGAACGTATGTATTTTTATTGGCCACGGCCTATATATAGCAGCTAATGAGATTTCTTTTAACAAAGTATAATGATGATATATCGTGTGCTTTCTCGTTTCACGCTGAGAACTTTCTTTGTAGCTCGTTACACGATCGAGCATTAAAAACTAAAAAAATAAAAATATGAACCAATAAAAAACTAATACTAAGCTACTTTTTTCCACACCACAAGTGATTTATTTATGTTATCGACGTTTAAAAAAAAATACTTAAGAGCAAAATATCTTAGGTAGAACAAATAAAATACACGCGAATAAGAAAACTCGCTGCTTTAATATATTTTTAAAAGTACTTTCGCACAATTAATCGCACTTTGACACTAAAAATCCCTCCACATCTTTATGCGTATATGTACATATGCTTTCTGCTCCTCGTGAAAGCTTTCTGCTACCGTTTCTCGATTATGAACAAAGCATCTAAAGTAACCAGAGAAAACAAGGAATAATAGGCGGCTTTTTATCGGCCAGGCAGAGATAATATGATGAGTCTAGCGTCCGGAACGCTAGTGGCGCTTGTCAAGCGCAAGGTAATGTGTATAAAGCAATTGGCCCTGATTCGAGGCGTACCGCTAGCAAACTCAGCGTTATTATTCCTGTCATTTGCATTCTCATACGCGTCCCTTTTCAAAATTCTTCCGAGTCATCGGACTCCACGCGAGTACCGTCTCTTTTCATCCCTTGTCTCTTCTATTGGGTTGGCAACTAAGTGATTGCGGCTTTTGTCATTAGGTGGTAACTTAACCTCAATCATTTAGTTGCCAAGCCAATACATAAGAACAAACGACAAGACGAGGAAACGAGGAAACTTGCTTACAGAACGCAAACTGCATTATATTTTTATAATAACGAAAATTTTCTAAATATTTCTAAATATATGTTTTTATCTATTTCTTCCTCTTGAACAAAGATATTATTATAGAATAAAATAAGGAGAATTAAAAATTGCAAGATACAGAAAGTCGAAGAAATTTATATACGAAAGATTCCTGTCTATTTCGGACGCATCAGCCACAATTATGGTAATCGCTCGATCGAAAATGTAACAATGTTCGAATGGGAGATTCAGCGCAACTGATTTTCACCCACTATCAATTCTCCCGTGAATTGTAGTCTCGCGCAACTGATGATGTTTCAGGATCGTTAATTATCGATTCCGACGGCCTCTTAGTGCGTTGCACGTCGCGTGAATTTTACGCTGCAGCAAAATGCTGCCAGTAGGAATGGTGAACGGGGCGAAACGAAAGGAACAGAACCAAATCGATCTCGGCTCGTGCCATTACATGGTCAGACACGCTCGGGCTCAGATCAGAGAACTGTTTAATCTACTTTTTAATACCACTTTCTAACTCTTTTATCCGTTTTCCAATTCTCCTTTTCATCCAATTAGACCCGGTTTTCTTGAAACTTGCTACTTTTAACGTAACATCGAAAAGTTAAAGACACCCTCGCCCCTGCTCAAGTTGAAAACATTTTTTTATGAGGATTAAAAGGCAGAGCAGAGTCAATCGCAAGTGTTAAAGAACGATATTGAAGGAAACTAGCGGCACGTAAAAACGAAGGGCAAAGAAATTGCCACGTAAAAAATCCCCGTCAAATAACAGAAAGAAGACGTATCGAAAAAAAGTGGAGAAGCACTTTCTCCCAAGCTAAATCAAAACACTAAGATGGTTCGTTCTTTTTCCCCTAAAACGAACGCCATCCAATCTAAGTCACATTTAGTTTCTTCCGGTCTAAAGGCTTTTGCCCGCCGTCTCGCTCTATTCGCCGCCCCTCAAGGCCGTTCTCTGTCACCCTAAAGCTTCGAAATCATCGTTCCCGTGTTTTCAACGAGTTAAACAGGTGAACACACGCTGCACTCTCGTCTCGTCTCATTTCTCTGAATCGCCGCCGACGAATTCCACGGAAATTCATTGAAGATCGCTGGAAATCGCTGGAGACCCCGTGTATCCGGACTATTTCGAAGCAATTATCGAATGAGAAATCGCATCGTCGAGTACGTTTCTTCGACCTCGCAATTACATCGATACGGTTCGTACGAGTTTTATTTTCTTTCTCCGATTCCCCTTTTTTCCTCTCCTTTCATTCCGAGGAAAGATACGTCGACCTGGTTTCGACCAACACAATCCTCGATGATCGGTACCACGACGAAAACCAGGCCAAAAGGCGAGGCTGCAAACACGGTTAGGTATTTATATCGAATTGAAAGGCAAATTAGTGGAACCTGGCGAACCAGTCTCGAAAACCTTGGAACCTACTTTGTTCAATGAAAGTCTTAGTTTGTCCGTTCCATGAGAATTCGTGTCTGTTTAGAACGAAGGGGAGGAAAGGGAATAACAATGGCTGCCGTCGTCCCAAGTATTAATCAGCCCCTGAAGTCGTAAATTAAAGTTACAAGGGTGTCTGGCAAGTTTTAGGTGAAACGCCAAAAGGGGGGTTGCATCGAAATATCGTTTAAACGTTTTTCATCGCTTAATTTCTGTCTGCTCGATTTATCAAGCTTTGTTTGCAGTCTATTTACACGGTGGAACTTTTTGCTTGTCTATTTCATTTGTCGATCTGGTTACCGGCTTATTTACAAAGACAAAAACCCTCTTCTTCGATCGCTAATGGAGTAGAAGTTTTTTTCGGGGCAACAGAGAAAGGCCGTTAATGGGTCAGCTATGGGGGAAAAATACAGAGCAAAAAACAAGTGGACGGAGTGTGACGACGTTGAAATTGCAAAAAGGCTCGATTACGTACCTCTCCATCGCCGTCGTAGTAGACGAGGTAGCGCCTCGTCAAGACGAACCAGCGTTGCTTGTAGTTGACTGGTGTGAAGCGTTTCTTGTTTTGCGAACGCTTCACCATGAACCCCTGCCGCACCACGTCCACGCTTTTTGGCTCCGCCTTCCCATCTTTCCCCGCCATTCCCAATGGAGGGCCACCCTACAGACAGAAAACAGTATTAAATTGTTATCGATGTTTCTGTTTCAAATGATACAATGAACCAAGTAAATGGAGAATTGCTTAAGGGGCTGTCCCGAATTAGGATGTTCTAAAACAGCATTTTTTGTGATTTTTTTTTTTTAGAAGGGAAAGAAAGAAATGAAGTTACTGAATTTTGAGGTATGGTTTTATGTATATTTATCGAATACAAAAAAATTTTTTTTAAAGTGAAAAAAAAATTGTAACAAATTTCTAAGCCTATTTTCATGGGCTGCAGTTTTCACCTCATAATTCTTGACTGAAATAAAAAACCAAAAAAGGATTAAGTTATTATATGTTTTTTTCTGGCTGAACTAAACTAAGGCAGAAAAAATATGAAATTAAAAATTTTGGCGAATTTAAAAAATGTTTTTAAAAAATAAACTTTAAGGTGCTATAACAATTATTTAAATAAACTTTTTTTCTGCCTTCGTTTAGTTCACCCAGAAAAAAGATATAGAATTAAACAAAGGCAGAAAAAATGTGAAATTAAAAATTTTGGCGGATTTAAAAAAATGTTTAAAAAAAAAAAAAATAAACTTTAAGGTGCTATAACAATTATTTAAATAAACTTTTTATCTGTCTTTGTTTAGTTCACTCAGAAGAAAAATATAGAACTAAACAAAGGCAGAAAAAATGTGAAATTAAAAATTTTGGCGGATTTAAAAAAATGTTTAAAAAAAAAAAAAATAAACTTTAAGGTGCTATAACAATTATTTAAATAAACTTTTTATCTGCCTTCGTTTAGTTCACCCAGAAAAAAGATATAGAATTAAACAAAGGCAGAAAAAATGTGAAATTAAAAATTTTGGCGGATTTAAAAAAATGTAAAAAAAAAAAAAAAATAAAAAAAATGAACTTTAAGGTGCTATAACAATTATTTAAATAAACTAGTTCACCCAGAAGAAAAATATATAATAATTTAATACTTTTTTGGTTTTTTGTTTCAGTAAAAAATTGCGAGGGGGATCTTTCCCGCCGATTAGAAATCTGTTATGATTTTCTTTTTTACTTTAAAAAAAATTTTTTGTATTCGTTAAATATATATAAAACCATACCTCAAAATTCAATAACTTCATTTCTTTCTTTCCCTTCTAAAAAAAATCACAAAAAACGCTGTTTTAGAATATTCTAATCCGGGACATCCCCTTAATAGAACTGGTTTCTGAATCAACGTAGTTCAGCAGAAAAATGAAAATTTAACAAAGAATTAATGAATAAACTGTGGAAATTTAAAGATACAAAATTCTGTACAGTACATGCTATATGCAAAAATATGTAAAATATTTCAAATACATATATCAGGTAATATTGGCTTGGCAACTAAGTGGTTGCGGATTTTGTCATTAGGTGGTATTGACAAAACCTGCAATCACTTAGTTGCCAACCTAACCCTTTGAATTGTTCCATGAAAACAGAATGGAATATATGGTGAAGTAAATAGCGATTAATGAATGAATCGAAATGATCAATTAGGCAATTTTCATAGGCAGGTGGCGAACATTTTTGAATATTATTTTACTCGAAGCGTGATTTTGTGCAATAAAGTGGTATAGACTCGTCGTGGGTAACTGCATCGTTAATGCCACTTACGAGTTACTTTAGTCTAATAGAAACACTTAATTCTTCGTTTCTATGAAACAACGTTGCAACGTTCCGTAGAAACTTCAAGTTTCTAGCAGTTAACTTGGTCGAAGATCAATTAGGCGAGTCGCGCGATGAACTTTCAATTATCCGAATAGTTTGAATTGCAGCCTGAATACTTTTTATTCCCAGAAAATTCCATCGAACGTAGCTTAAACATAATTCAAGGTAGATACGAACAAATAACATCAACTAGGTTAGCAACTAAGTGATTGCGGATTTTGTCAATACCAGCTAATGGCAAAATCCGCAATCGCTTAGTTGCCAATGCAATACAAAACCAAGTGGTTATATTTGGAGTACACCAAGTTAAAAAAAAAAAGAAAAGAAGATAAGATTACCATATCAGAGAGTAAAAATAGAATTATGATATCAATTGCATAAAGAAAAGATTATATTACACACGTGATAACACGTTTTATATTTATCACAGACGAGTCAGTGATATGTTTGAAACACAAAAATAACGTAAAACTGAGAAAGAATGTTCAAACCCTGGTGAGCCAAATATAAAGGTTTTAGGGATCCTGAACCTCCATTAAAGCCAGGGTGACTCGACCACGAAGAATTTCCATTCAAAATAGAGAGCCAGAGAGACAGGCTGAAACCTTCGGCTGCGTTCTCACGAGACAAGCCTAGACCATTTTCGGTGCTGTAAAAGAACTAATGAACCAAACAACTTTCCACAGGTTGAATCATTTTAATCCCGCGAAAAGTTATATAGAGCAACCCATTTCGTTCTATCAAATAAATGAATAAATTTGTTCTTATTCTTCTTTGAAGTATTTGTTCCATTTTCCTTGCTTAAAATACAACAATAATAAAACAATGCCGTTAAATTCATTCGTACCATTTGATCTACGAGATGAAACAATAAAAAGTCCTTTGTCCGTATATCATCGATTCACTTTTTCAAAACGTATCCATTTACAAATGAAAATATACGAAGGTATATTTGTGTCGCGTTTATACCGACAATCACGATTGATTTTCATTGGAAGTTCACAGAGAAAACGCGAAATCTGTTTGGCGTAAAACTACGAGGCAGTCTAAATAAATAGCGTAAACAGTGGCTAACGCGCGCCATCGACAATTCGAAGCGAGAACGCGTGTCAACTCACACGCATTCGTCGATCGCGAGCGCGCACGCGCACAAATGCAATTCACGTGTTTTACGTCTGCGTCAAACTGTTTGTCCCGAACTTCTGCAAAAGACTAAGATTTATCTAGAATTTTCCTAGTAACTTAATAGTCTCTCTTTAATTTTAGATAGATATTTTAAAGAGGCACAAAATGAGGTTGAATGTATTTTAATATTTATCCTCATAAAAATTATCTTATTAAGCTAATTAGAAAAAAAAAAAACATATATCATATATATTACAACATCGCTTATTCTCAACTTTAGTTAAGACGAAACCTTCTATATCACTGTTGACAATTAATCGAAATTTATAAAAGGAAGTAAAATGGATAGAAAAAAAAAATACAATTTTGTATACATGAAAATATACATATTTATCACATAGTGCATAGAACTGGTTACGATTCGACAAAGTACCAACATGAACCGAACGCTTGACACGAAGCACTCAAACGAACCTCGGTGACCGCCTACTTCCACTGAAGTTCTTTTGTAACTCATGTCTCTGAAATTTTAAGGCGCCGCCTAAACCGCGACATCCTTTGAATTTCCGTTTCGTGCTTTCCGCGCTTCTTGGAAATGAGAAAGGAATGAGACACCGCGATACGTTGGACAAAACCGCAGAATAACTGTCTCTTTCGTTAAACGGAGGAAATTGAATTACTAAAAGTTTATTTTGGTATAATTAACCGCCACAATTACTTATTAAATACTTGTGGAGGGTTTTTTTACATGGAAAAATTATAATTTTCTTATTATATAAAGTGGAGGAGAATTTTAAATTATGTTACTATACAAAGATATTAAATAAAATCATTCGAAGAATTATTTACACAAACATCTGCGTATTAATTAATAACAGATTTACAAAATAAAAATATTCTAATAGATAAAATTATAAGGAAATAAATATAATGACAAGTAAAAGCATTGTATTGACAATATTGACGAAAAGAAACAAAAAGAAATAAAATAGATTAGATGAAAAAATATAACCTAATACTGTATATAACAACATTACCTGTATATATGTATATATGTATATATAAATTTGCAAGCAATACAATATATCTATTTATAAAATTGTTTATAAATACAATCAATTTCGGCCATTTTGGCTTTTCGCTCTTACTCCGTTTTACAGTAAACTGCTTTTGAAACAATAATTTAAAGCGAGTAATCTAAATAAAAAGCGTGTATTTTTTAAGTAAATTATTCGTCATGCTAACTTTTTATTAGAAATTTTTAAGTCAACACACGCTTCACTTTTTGTAGAAAATCAATAAGAATGAACTTTAACATATATGTAAAGAACTTTAGAATGTATAAAATTTGAAGCCAGGGTGATCAAAATCCATCACAATTTTTAGCTATCGAACTGATGCTAGTTTTATGGGCCACCCTGTATACAAACCATGCACGAATTCTGAATCAAATTCTATTCTTTGTTTTGACCGTGGTTTAGAATTTTTCGAAAAAATTATACCACCTTACAAGCATTTAATTACACGAGGGCAATCACAGAGGCATTCTTTCGAAATTGCCAAAAATAACAGAACAGTGAGATCAACGACAACGCGATAGTTTGTGGTTATCCTGACACTCGGCTATATGAATATTTCTATGTGAAAGTTCAATCGAAATAGTATTGATACGCACGAAATTCATATGAGAAAATCAACTTACCATGCACTAGGGTACTGCTACCACCTCGCAATTTCAATGCTTGTCAGAAACATGACCGGTGCCTAAACAAAGAATTCACGTGGAACGAACGCATACACACACCGACAATCTGTCAAACGAAGATGTTGGAAATTCACGAGATAGCAGGAAATACCTCACTACGTTAGTAAAGCATTTATCTGAAATATCGCGCCGCCGCGAGAATGATTTACCAAATGGAAAACAAACAATATTCACAGATCGGCTCTTTCGTTTTGCTAGTTAAACAACGAAAATCCCCAAACTGGGTTCGACGTCCTGCTGGCATTAACGTATTAACTGGCCAACAGAGAATACCTGTTGACTCATTTTAAAAAAACAAGATGGCGGATTCGAAGGCTACGTTACATGTTGTTTTGTTTTAGTTGTACGATATTTAGCTCTTGTTAATTCGTGGTGAAAAGTCCGTGTAGCGTGCATAGAAATATTCTAATTGATCGTATGTTTACAAAAAAAGAAGTATCGATCGAGAAATTCGTTGAAAACATTGTGAAATAGTATTGATGTAACCTAACGTATAATATCACTATATCAAGTGTGAAGCTAGAGTCTGTCGTTCGACTTTGTAATATACAAACATTGATTTTGCAATATTACTATAAACTATTATTTTCTATTATTACAAATATTAAATAAGCAGAATATGAATTGTGTGAAAAAAAAGTGATAACTACGCGCGAAATTACGGACCTGCGCAGTAACTTAGACGTTCCGATCAGTTTGTCAACAGTGTTTCTTTTAGTTAAACCTAACCTATTGTGGATTTTTTGAAAGACTCCCATCTTAAGTGCAATTGCTTTTTATTTTTTTCATTAAGAATACCAATATCGAACGTGAAAAATGGCAGCACCAGAAGCGATACAAGTTAGTTCGCTGCCCCTACCTCCAGTGCAATATATTAATTTGTACACAGACGAAAATGTTCGTCGAGGCAGAGCACCACGACCACCACCGCCGATACACGATACTTATTCGATGTTTGGAAATGTATTTAACGCAGACGATACAATCATTAGACCACTCGAAGCTCAAGGAATTAAAAGGTTATATCCTCAGCATTTCGACCGGCGACGAGAGTTGAAAAAATTGAATCACTCATTGCTTGTTAACTTCTTGGATTTGATAGATCTGCTCGTACAATGTCCTGACAGCCCAAGGCGTGCTGAGAAGGTAAATACTTAATGTAATGACTTAGCATATAATGCAAATACTCACTGTTTCTTTTATTGTTTTTAGGTGGAAGATCTCAGTTTACTATTTATTCACATTCATCACTTGTTAAATGAATTTAGACCACATCAAGCAAGGGAAACGCTAAGAGTAATGATGGAATTGCAACGCAGACAACGTATAGAAACAGCACTTAGGTTTCAGAAACATTTAGAAAAAGTATGGCTCTCAAATTTTAATCTTTTGTACATTTAACAATACAATGTTTAGTTAAAATTCCCATATTTCCTTAGGTTCAAGAAATTTTACAACATGCATTGCAAATGTTACCAGATACTTCAGAATTGGATTCTAAATTAGCAATAAATACAGATGCTATGGAATCTGTTGATAATTTAGGTTCTGAACAACAAACTCCAGATCCATGTAGTCCAAGTGATCGCATTATGTGCAAGACAATAGATGATATGATTTCAACAAATGGACTGTATTAAATGAACTTCTTTTCTTATAAGATGCTGTAAAAAGTATTGCAATTATATTTGTAAGATACATTGTAAGAATAACTATTCTACAAATATAGTTTATTTATTAAACGACAAGAAACAATACATATACATTGCATATAAAAAAACACATTGCAGTTTAAATATCTTTTATTTCTTTAATAATGAAATAAATGTACTGAAGTGAAATTTACATATTTAAAATTATAATAAACAGAAATAATAGTTTTAGAATATTACAATATATTAATACATGAGCAAATTTGATATAATTATATAATTAACAAGTCACAAAACATTTGTATTAAATATTAATTCAAACATGTATAAATATTCAATAACTGTAAATTTTTTACAATCTTTTTAATTAGCCATATATAGTGACATTCGAAATTGGGCATAAAAAATACAACATATATTATGCAATAGTATTATTTATTAAATTAAATGATAATATATTCATGAATTATTATTATTACTAGTATTACACAAGTTTTATTCAATGGTGGATAGGAAAAGGATACAATATGTTTTGAAACTCACCTTACAAAACAGCTACCATCAATATATAGATAAAAGACAATATACAACCCTATCTTGGTTCCTGAAAAAAGTACATTATAATCATTTCTTATGAGCCTCCACCTTGAACTTACTGGACAACCTGTAATCAAAACTTGATTATTTTTGTTCTGCTTTCCCATCCTCAGTCATCAATCAATGTACACCATCTGCAAGATAAAATGTATATAATACATTACACCTTCAGTCATGTAATCAAAGAAACTTTTTGACTTGAAAAATCACTTGTTTCATTTATATTATTTAGTAAACGATTTTATAATGTTATGCTGATCTTTATATCATTTTGATATGTCTTCTTGTACTCAAATTAGACATTTTAATAGGAGATTCATCCATTCAGTTAAAAAAATATGTAAACACTTAATAATAATACAAACATAGAATTAGTAAATGAAGCACATAAATCAATAAATATAACTAATTTCGAATCTAACAAAAGAACAGCTGTTTTTAAGTTTCTTTGATTTCATTATTCTCTCAGAATTAGATACTCTGTCATTGTCCCTCCGATTGTTCTGGTCTGCACTTCCTGTTGACAAAAAAAGTGAGATATGATCAAGAGAGAAAGGACTAGGAAGAACTAGGAGATAGGGGAATACATTTTGATACTATTTTAACATTCAAAATTGTTATGGCAGAGAAATATTGTCTGTTTTTTGCAAATACGTGTAACACAAGTGTCCTAGCACAAGCCAATCATTGTACAGTATGAATTTGTAAATATTCTGTATCAAATAGATGTAATTTTTTGTTTGTGACATCTGATGTTTCTTCAAATACTTCAAATGATTCATGTATTGTGTTGCCACATCATTTTTTCTTCGGTATTTTGTGTATATTGTATTGCCTATCAAGGTACCTGGTTTAAAATTTTTGTAATAAACACTTCTTCAAGTTCATGATATCAAGTTTCTCCACTTCTTTCTCCATAGTTGTTCACTTTTGTAAACCCAGGTTTCTTCAAATTGTATTTTCCAGTTATTTAATAATGAATATAAAAAAAGGTTCTCATAACACCATTAGTACAGTATTACACAGCAATGTTCTCTTCTTTAAATGTCAATATTTCATTATTGACATTATCACTATGTTTAGTAAACAATCAATTCTTACAATTTTGTATTTGAAACTTGTATGTGTACTTAAAGCTTTCACGAAAAACACTTTCTTTACACTAAGATTTATAGGATAAAAAAATTGTATTTCTCTCCCTTTGTCACTTCTCTTAAATTCACTTTCAGTAAATAATCACTTTTACGTCCTTCATCTTAATATGTACATTTTACAGAACTGGTTTAGTCTTTTATATTATTGGAGCTTTTACTATTTCATTTTTCAACAATTCCAGTAATTAAATAATTAATAAAAATTTTTTCTCCATGTTCCACGACCTCTTGGTCTATAACCACCTCGACCACCTGACCTATTTCCTCTAAATCTACCTCGACCTGTAACAAAAGATATAAAGATAGATTTTTATTTTATTTCTAAATATTATTTTATGAAATAAAAATGCTTCTTCAATTACCATAATTTGATGATATGTTTGAGCTGTATTTTCCACTAGGAGGAGTATATAATTCCCTTTTACTTTTATCTTCTTTACTTCGTTTATTTGCATTACTATCATTTCCAAACGTAATGGGTGTATGTCTTTTTTGAGCAGATGAATGCTTTTCATTCTAAAATAAGATACAAAAAATGTATTATAGTATTCAAAATACCACATTTCTAAAAGAATTATAACTGCTTTAATACGTACCTTCTTATCATTAGCTGTTGTTTTCCATGAAAGATGTATAATACTTTTAAAACTAGGTGGCGAATGAAACAGATCTTTAATTAAACTATTGATATTATTTGTCGTTTTTAAAGCAACAACTTTTAATTGATTTTCCTCTGACTTCAACTCTTCTTCTGATTTGCCGCTAATTGCCTCGCGTAATTTTTTTATATAACCTTGAATGCCACGTGCAAAATACTGTAATCTTAATCTAAATTCCTTAAGCTGTTCTGGATCTTTCATTAAAAATTCCGGGGTTTGTTTACACAGTTTATGAAAAGTATACATAAGGCACTCAACATGACTGAATTGTAATTTTGGTACTTCAGTTATTTCTGTGACTGGAGGTAATGGCATATATGTCTATAAATATTGAAACAGTATTAATACTTTTGATATAAAATAAATTTGTGCTCCTAAATAACGTTATTACTTACAATAAGAGTATTATAAAGTTGCTGTACTTTTTCTTCTGGTTTATCAATTGTTCCACAAAATACAGCTAATTCAGCAAGAAGCTTTAATAATTCCAATTGTACATCTCTTCCATTGGGTGAAGTAATTAAAGAAAGATGTGGTAAAACTTGTACACAAATGTAAGAAACGAATCGTGAAGAATCTATTTGAGACTGTAAGAAATAGATTACATTACATAAATTTTCATTAACAATCATAAAATGATATATAAATATAGTTAAAGTATGCTTACACTAAAGAATGGAAGTGCGTGTTTAATACATTGTACAAGTCTGTTCCATTGTTCAACATTAGTATGCTTGAATGGTTCTGACAATTCAGCTTGTTCAACTGTAATATCTACTAATTCTTGTTGTCCACTAATTGTTGAACCTAATCTAGTCCACGCAAGTACTTCCATAATGCTATGAAATTCATCAGCAGTAACATCCTATGGAAAAGGAAGTGCTATTTAAACAGTGATTAAAGAAAAAATTCTATTGTTATGATAAAAAGATTATACCTGTAACACTTTCTTGCATTCTGAAATTAAAAGATCTTCTGGTTCTTTAGTAATAATGTCATGACCTATTGCTTTTAATTTTGTTGCTAGAAACTTAATACAACGTTCCCGTGTTCCATCATCCCCATTGATGATTTGACTAAAAAATCCACTTATTGTTCCTTAAGAACAGAATATATTAAATACAATTAATATCTCATTACAATATCATTACATTGTAATGTATCTATAACAAACAATAATATACTCCATACCTCTTGGGTCAGTTTTCATAAGGGACATAACACTATTATGAACAACAGCCAATTCAGAAGGATCTTGAGCTTGAAGTAATTGAGCTAAAATATCAGCAATTCTAGCTGTATGTTCTTTATTATCCTTACATAATGCAGGTAAATCTTTAATTGCTTGTTTTCTTATCTGAAAATATTAATATATCAAATCATCAAATTTCCATTGTATGGAGACTTTAATACAAATATATATGTATTCGCATATGTGGTCAAATGATATAAATACTACATACAGCCATATCTTCATCTTCACATAGATCTAAATGAGCATCTATAGCCTGATCAGCTAATTTTGGAAAATATTTAAAAAACCTTGCAATGAATTGCGATGCTAATCGTTTTTCTTTCGGTGATCCTTTCACTGCTGTCAGAATTTCTAAATACTCTTTCTCATGCTGAAACATACAAACAAAACGTTTAGATTTATAATATTTGCCGCTTTCTGTGCTTAATTATTTATGTACAGTATTGACTCATTTTTATTATAAAAACATTGTTAAATTAACTTGAGGCTTACGAAATTATACATATTTGCATGTTTTAAATGGAATAGAAAGTTTTATTTATGCTTGCAAATACATAAAATTGTAAATGTTAGAATTAAGTAAACGTGGTTATTAAATATAACCAAGCTCGTCAATTACCTCAGCCAATTTATCTTTGGCATCAGCCAAAATGCCAAAATTTTTGTACAATTTTTCGATACTGTCCATACTCATGATAAACTTATTATCGAATTTCCACATCTATAGACACAAAACACATAAATACGATTATATACTTAAAAATCGGTAATCTAGCCGGCCATACACGCCAATGCACCACGCCAAGAAATGACAAAGATGGCAGCGATTCCACACATACCCAGATATACGCACGTATAACAGAAGTAAATACGAAAAAGCAGAGAGGAAATGAGAATGTTCACGCCCGTAGTCCTAGTTGTTTTACAGTACAGATGCTGAACCATGCGAACAAATACTGAAGGTGGTACACGTTAGCATAAAAAGAACCTATTGAGATCCACTTTATAAAAATTTATTTAATTCTATGGTCCTACGAAAAATCGTAAGACTTAAGAAAAATATCTACTTTTCTATCCCAGACCAACCTGAATAAATGGGGCTTCTCGGATAAATCAGAATGCGTTTATATAAATAACCTTGAAATTCGTTTACAGTATCGTGTTTCATGACATTTTAGTTAGAAAAATATCACATATTGATGAAAGTGTCATAAAAAAGGGCTAAAGATTTATTATTGCATTGTGAATAATATTGCTTCCCACTATCTGCATAGTTGGTAGTAGATTTTTAATAAAAAAAACTATGTAATTGTTTTATTATAAATCTTAAGATATTAACAGAATGCAAAAATGTCCCTACCATAAGTATATTTTAATTGAAAAAATGGCAGAATTTCGTCCCCAGACACAATTCTTTCTCAGCTATTATTATTGTATATATAATTTTTTTATAATACAAGAAATATTTGATAATTGTACAAAAGTCGGAACGCGAATGTTGCAATACTGGAGGTGTAGAAACAATTCTATTTTTCGAAACTGAGATTTTACATGTCGAATGTAGGGAAGGACAATGTGAATGAAAGAGAAAGAGGAACTGAGAATCGAAGCGATCAATAAATATTAAAAGGCTGCGATAAGCTGAGACCTGCAATTCAAAAATCAAACTTTCTTATTTTTTATAAACACGATGTATTTTGGTGCATATTTCTATACTCATTTTAATCGGAAACATCTCACAAACACGTTTGTAAAAGTTTAATTTTAAAAAAGTTAAAATTGAAAGAAGTTTCACTTTTAAATTAATACCTAGATACGTTGTCTCGTGGATATCTGACATTGAATCATGTTACACTACTCGAGGGTCAACAGGCTGTCGAACTTTTCGTCAAGGGAACTTTCTCTCCGTCGTGGAGATGACGAGTGTGCAACGAAGACTACTTTTTAGTTGTTAAATAGCTTTTTGGAAAAACTAATAAGCATTTGGGCATAACAATTTTTCATATTATTTATTTACGGCTCAACGAATTAATTGATCCATTATCGTTTGAAAGAAAATATTCTCTTTTCTTGTCCGAAAAGAATATAATAAACAATTAATCTCTCTCTTCTAGGCAACTAGTTACAACTAGTTCAATTATTGCGCGATTTGGTACTCTTATACTTGCTTATCCCGGATAGAAAAGTAGATATCAATTTTCCCGCAGAACCGTACAATTCAATAGGTTTTTGTAGCATAGAACTTGTCTATGCTAGCGTGCCACCAAACAGACTCCTAATTTTATAGGATCTTGTATATGCTAGCGTGACTACCTTTAGCACTTGGCGTATGGTGCAGCAGCTAGCTCGGGAACAACCAGAACCATAGCGTATACAGTCTCATTTCCTCACTGGAAAGCTTATTATGGCGCTAAAGTCGAAAACTCAATAATAAATATTATCGAAATTATTGCTTTAATTAGATATTTCTCCATAAATTTGGAGAAATTTCATCTTTTCATGTATGCTTTGGATACATATTAGTTTGTCACAAAATCCATAAAAATACTTTATAGTATCATATTATATACTTCAAATAGGAGAGCCTAAAATGTTGTTGATTTATATAAACGAAAAAATAATACAATTTTAATCTTAGATTATTAATATACAGTTAAAATAAATAGTTATAAATTTAATATTTATAAAAAATTATATTTTTAATAAATGTTTTGCACAAATATATTTTTGTATATATGTGTATATGTGTATAAAAAATGTACTTATAAAATATTGTTAAAATTTACAATTTTTCTGTAAGTTCAGGAACAGCCTTGAATAAATCAGCAACTAAGCCATAATCAGCTACTTGGAAGATTGGTGCTTCTGGATCTTTGTTAATTGCCACAATCGTTTTTGAATCTTTCATACCAGCTAAATGCTGAATTGCTCCAGAGATACCAACAGCAATATATAGATTCTAAAAGATATGAATTGAAACGTAAATAATTTTTTAGCGGTTATAATAGACTATAACTAGAAGCCAAACTTACTGGAGCAACAATTTTTCCTGTCTGTCCCACTTGCAAATCATTAGGCACATAACCAGCATCAACAGCAGCACGGGAAGCGCCAACTGCAGCATTAAGTTTATCTGCCAAACTATATAATAATTTAAAGTTTTCGCCAGACTTCATTCCTCTTCCTCCAGATACAACGATTTTTGCAGATGTCAATTCTGGTCTATCAGATTTAGACAACTCCTGTTTAATGAATTCTGCCAATTGTGATTTGTAGTCACCAGCTAGGGCAGGTTCACACTTGGCACTGCCTCCTTCCAAAGGTATTGCTTCGAATGCAGTGCCTCTCACTGAAACTATCTTTATATTATCTTTGCACTTTAAAGTTTGAATTGCATTTCCTGCATAAATTGTACGGGTGAATGTATCTGCTGCTTTAATACCAATAATATCACTTATTGGAGACACATCTAATTTAGCTGCAACCTTAAAAAATGAAAGTTATATACAAACCATGAAAAATACTTTTTATCTATAATAATATATATTTAAAGGTACATAAAACGGACTTTCTAATTAGATGCTTACTCTTGGTAATAGTGCTTTACCAAATGCAGTAGCACCAGTTAAAATATGGGTAAATTTATGCTCATTTTGAGTAGCAAGGATAAGAGGCGTTAGTGCTTCTGGAAGAAATCCTTTAAAAGCGTCGCTCTCTGCCACCAAAACTTTGGATACACCATTAGCTTTACTGACACTTTGTGCAACTGCATCACATTTGGTACCAGCAACTAAGACTGTTATATCACCACCAATTTTTTTTGCTGCACTTAATGTATTACAAGTAATAGGGGCTAGAGATTCATTATTATGTTCTGCAATAACTAATGTGGATTCATAACGTGCCAATAATCCATACTAAAATAATAAATAAGTTCCTTAAATATTAATTCTTTTTGAAACAAGTAATTTATAATATCATTTTAAATACCTCATTTGCTTTTATTTTTAAATTAATATAATTTTATTTTACAAAAATATGCGATTTCATATAAAATTAATATGTTTTTATTATTCTTTATAAGTAAAAATGTTTTATACAATAGAAAAAGATTCGATATATATTATAAGTATAATAAAAATTAGTTTTATTTCCTATTAATCCAAATCACTTATAAGTGACTTATAATCGCTTATAATCGATCAATTGGTTGGTCATTGAAACAACCGAACATCAAGGAAATATAAGTTTCTAATACTCACTTTGTTCCCAGTTCGAAACGATCTAAAACAAGTGGCGAACATATTTGACAAGTAAATTTTTAAACAATTTCTTTTAACAATATGTTAACTAAATCGTGAAAACTAATTTGTATCAATAAAGTCCAAAGTTCCAGAGAGGAATAACAATAAAACACATAATAAAAAGATATACAAACTGTGACGTAATAATGTTTTGAAATAACTCAATTAAATATTTAAACTAAACTGAATAAGTTAAATTTGATACTCCATTTATTAAAATTAAAATTGTTATATAGAAATATATGTTATTAAATATACTTTATAAATATATCATGAAGAAAATGTAAATATATTTTAAGTTAATATCTATATTAAACTTTATAGATAAGAAGGCAAATGTGTCTTTTTCAAGCGTTAAAACGAACATTGTTATTTTGAAAACTCGCAAATTTTTTAACTATAAGGAAATAATATTATATTCCAAAACATCTATTAGTACTTTATTTTTTTATGTAATATTTGCTCTTTTTTAATATTAGATATTTACTCTTCATATTATATTATTTTTATTTTTTATCTGTTTTTAATGTACCATAAAGATCCTATATCTAGTATTTATTTTATTATTTTTGGTAACATTTATATATAGTGACATTTGTCTGGTAGAAACCTTGTTCAGGAACGCAGGAAATTCTCGACCATTCCATTGATTGTGGTTTGAGCAAGATGGTAAGGTTTAGGTTATCCAACAATTCTTTTCACATCCTATTAATTATATGTAAATAACTGTTAGAAAATTTTATTTAAGACATACATAAACTACATGTTCTGTTTCAGTCGGCTCACAAAACATTTATTATCAAGCGGAAGCTTGCCAAAAAGTTGAAGCAAAACAGGCCGATTCCACAATGGGTCAGAATGCGTACTGGCAACACTATCCGGTAAAAATTATTAAAATATATATATTTTAGTATTTTCCTCCTTAATCATTGTACTATTTATTATTATTATTATTCATTTTATAGGTACAACGCTAAACGGCGTCACTGGAGAAGAACTAAGTTAAAGTTGTAAAATGAATTTGATATGTATTTGCCTTTTTATTGCTACATACATTTATCTTATTCTTAAATAAACTCTAACTTTAACATGTAAATTTGTATTTGGAAATAATAAACCCTAATCTAAACTTCAATTAAAGCACATAATGTCAGAAAAAAGGATGATGTATAATTATTTATTTACATATAACTATAGATGTGTACATTATAGTGAATTATATATTTTGCGGGTACGCATTTGTTCCATCCATTCTTCCAACAATTCTTCGCCTGTTTTAGGTGCTGGTTGATAATAATGTTTTGGTGGTTTCCCTTCTTCTAAACGTACAAAGTAATGACAATATCTGTAATGTACTATTCCTATCCTTCCTTTAGCATGACGTCGCATGCCTTTTATTATAAGAGCCTTTGTTGCAAAAGATTCGGCTGAAAAATACAATGAAAATCTATAATACTGTAATACTAAATATATTAAAAACATTTTATGATTTCTTTCTCAATATACTTACCAACCCATAAGTTACTTTTGAATTCAATATTATGTTCCTCTACAGCCATACGTTGTGCCTCTAAGATAACTTCTTTTGCTATGACTGCACCTTTCTTCTTCAAAAAGCTTAATTGTTTAATAGCTTCATCTACGCTCATACCTCTTACAAAACAAGCAATATACCACATATTTAATGGACTATATTTAATGAATTTTTTCACATGACAGACATACTGTAAAATATAAAAATATAGTGAATAATTATATTTTAATTAATGAAATAGAATTATTTTACAATATAAAATAAACTTACACCTGGTCTTTTCTCTTCACCTGGTTTTTGTGGAGGAAAAATAATTTTATTATATTTAAGGAATCCTCTATTTGATTCTTCTTCTTTATCTTTATGCCAATTGTATGATCTTTGTTGTATATTAGATAAACAATTGGAGTTCTCTGCATTAAATATTTTGTTTGATATAAATCGTTGTACACATTGCCTTATACCTAGCATTTTCTGTAAATGTGAAAATGTATATAAAATTAAGAACTAATTATTAAAGAATATTCATTTACTTCTAATATAAATTCACATTTTGAAGAATTCAAAATATATTAAAAGATAACCTTGCAGTTAAAATGCATCATAAATAAATATCATCTAATAAATAAAGGACATGATTACGATTACCTAAAATAATTTATAAATGTTTGGCAATTATACGAATAATAATATTAAATTAATGCTTGACTATATAACATTAGTTTATAATACACAAATGGTTTCAGATATGACAGAGAAAATACATTGATTCTAAAGAAACTAGAGATGCCACTTTGGCAGTAATATTTTAATCTAACATATACGATCAGGGTATATTTTTTGACAAATTCTTATTGTAAATAAAAAGAATTATTTATGATAAAATAAAGTTTTGAATTATATAAAAACAATTACTTCGTATAATTTGCAAGAAATAATATTATGTCTTAGAAAATTATTCAATACGCTTTTATTTATTTCTTTATGTAGGTCGCTTTATGTTATTGTTAACAGAACTTTTTTAATTATACAAATTTCAGTTAATCGATGGCAAACATTCTAATTGGTTGGTTTTAGAGTTAAATTATTCAGATCCGTGAATATAAACAATAATTATTATATTATAAGTAGCGCCTTAGCGTGAAATGTGTCGTCACTTATACCAGTATATGTAGGAGTGGTAGTGGAATGCTCTACTTCATAGCGTGTTCATGACGCAACTTATTAAATTGCTATGGCGGAGAATTAGTGTATGATTAAATTTATTTACTATTCTGCTCCGTCATTGTGTTTAAGGTAAAGTTTAATTTGGCCTTTAAGAAAAATCATGGATAGCAATAAAGATGAGGCTGAGCGGTGTATGGAACTCGCAGAACGATATCTACGGGAGAAAAGATATGAAGAGGCGGAAAAATTTGTACGTAAAGCACAGAAACTTTACCCAACAAAAAAAGCAGAAGGTAAGGTGGGAAGGTAAGCTGACCCACGTCAGCTTCTATAAAATAGCTTAATCAATTCTTAGTTGTCCTTTACTTTATTTACATCCAACCACTAAATTATTGACACTATTGACACTATATAACATTTTGTAAGAGATCCCTATTGCATTTTTGGTTTCAAAGATTAAGTCAGTTTTTTAAAAGATTATTTTAATGTTTATACTGAATTCTTTAAGAAATATGGTTTCTATAGTTGCATAAAAATAAAACTTTTTATTCACCATGAATCGTGTGTCTCTGAATATTGATCAAGAGCGAAATATAGTATGAGTAAGCAGAAAATTAAGAGTTTAAGTGAAATTTGTATAACTATATAGTATTTTCTTGTAATTAATAATACATTCACAGATGTATTGGCAAAAGTGACAATGATGTCAAAACAAAATCAACAAAAGTCTGAATCTGAACCTACAGTTAGGAAACGTCAAACTGCACCTAAGGAAACTACACATACTCAAGCTTCTAATGATTATACAAAGGAACAGCTTGAACATATTAAAAGGTATTTGTGTCGAATAGAGTTTTAAAATCATCTTAATAAAAATTTTGAGATATAATAATAAGATTTGTTATTTTATCATTAATATTGGTGTAATTCATTTATTTGTAGAATCAAGAAATGCAAAGATTATTATGAAATTTTGGGTGTA
Source organism: Bombus terrestris (assembly GCF_910591885.1). Classification (NCBI taxonomy): domain Eukaryota; kingdom Metazoa; phylum Arthropoda; class Insecta; order Hymenoptera; family Apidae; genus Bombus; species Bombus terrestris. The sequence goes on from NC_063286.1 coordinate 4,447,524, forward strand.
AGCAAAGATGCAACTGATAGTGATATTAAGAAGGCATATAAAAAGTTGGCACTTCAATTACATCCAGACAAAAATAAAGCACCAGGTGCTGCTGAAGCATTTAAAGGTAAATTAAAAAGGATAATAAAAGTATATTTGAGACAGATTTATTATGAGATATAATATTATTTATTGATATATACTATTTATTGTGACATATGTATAATTTATATTGTGTTTAGCCATTGGAAATGCTGTCGCTATACTCACTGATGTGGAAAAAAGAAAGCAGTATGACATGTATGGCCCTGAGGAGGAAAGAATGCAAAGTGCTCAAGCTCACCAAAATCCTTCACATTACAATTATACAAGGGGATTTGAAGGTACATATAATATCTTTTGTCCAATATTTATTTTTTTATCATAATTATCTATCATAAATTTATTAGGATACATTTATCACCATTTATTATTAAAATTATTATTAATAAATTTGTAACAGAGATTGTAATAAGCTTTAAGCCTCACTATGATAAACAAAGAACAATAATAATAATAATAGTAATAATTTATCAATATTTATTAAAACATATGTACTGATTAAATAATTTTTTCTAGCTGATATAACAGCAGATGAATTGTTCAGTATGTTCTTTGGAGGTGGGTTCCCACAGCAAGAATTTTATATGAGACGCTCTGGAAGGTGGGCGAGACAACAAGAAGCACAAGCTCAACATGTTCATTCTCAGGTATGAAGGAAAAATATAGTAATTTAATATATTTAAAATATAGTAATTACAATTTCTTTTCCAATCAAATCACGCTTTTTTAAATAAATATTATGATTTCTAGCAAGCAAATGGATATACCACATTCCTTCAATTGTTGCCTGTGCTGTTATTAATATTGTTAACTATGATGAGCAGTTTCTTTATATCAGATCCTGTATATAGCTTACATTCTAACGCGTAAGTGTATTCATAATTCGCGACAAATACATTTATGACAAATAATGACGAATAAATTAGTTTAAATTGATAATTTTATGGAATGTTTCAATTTTATTATTTACGCTTTATTTTTTGGCTTCTATCTCTGGTATATCTTAAAGAGAACGATTGACTTGTATGAATGCAATTATATGCCAATTTTAAATTTGTGCACAGAAAATATTCTGTATTGAGAACAACTCAAGGATTAAGGGTGCCCTACTATGTGAAAGAAAACTTTCATACTGAATATCAAGGCAGTTTACGTAGGCTAGAAATTTCTGTTGAAGAAGAGTACCTGCATAATTTGAGACATGCCTGTTTTAGAGAGAAAAATTATAGTAAGTATTTTACTCAATTGATTATTAAATGTCTCAGTATAGCAAACTACGTGTAGTTCTTAGAAATAATAGTCTGTCACACAAGAGTATGCCGACGATATCTCTACAAATATTAATTTGTTTGTGATAAATTTAGTATGGATCAAAAGTACAACTATTTTGTTTTTATTTAATAATGGATCCAATTTCCTCCATTATCGATTATTGTCTGACATCGTTTCGGTATGCTTTCTATTAATTTTTTGGCGTACGGGACTGGTAGTGAACTTCATGTTCTTCGAATGCGGGCCATTGAGATTCTTATCTTTAATATGCGTTCTCCCTTTAATTTATTTTTCATAGACGACTACATATTTTCTATAGGACTTGCACTAGATGACTGTGGTGGCCATCCCAGCATAATGGAAACAAAAAGATAGCTTCAAAACGTATCGCATACGCAGTACTTATTTTTCGGATATATATGTTGTATTTCTATTCATTGTCATAAAAGGTACTAAGACCAAGACATTATAAGCCCCTGCGTATTCCAGAAGACTGTATAAGTTTAGATTATTACACTTTTACCCATATTAGGTATCAGTTTTCGTAGATATCACCGGTATACTTTTGTGTGACAGACTGTAAAAAGAGACTTAACATAATAGTCAAAGGATATGTCTTTATACTTTGGATATATCGTTTCTTTAATCTTTAGGGGAAACGATGATGTGGAAAGCAAGAAACTTTGGAGATCAAGAATTATTTTCCAAAGCTAGAAATATCGAAATGCCCTCGTGTAAGAGGGTACAAAATTTGCAAGGCGCATAGCGGCGCTACGTTTTTGAATAGAATTTTGTTGTAGATAGGTGTATATTGTATTTACACGTGTGTAGTTACTATTTGATGAAATGAAGAATATCAACTATAATGCCTGTGCGCAATAATTCTATATATTCGCATCAAAATTTATAAATGATATTCTTCTTGACCCGTCATGAAATTTTACATAGGCCATTTAAGCTGTTTGCTCCAACTTAAATTATAAATTGATTTTAATAGCATGTATGAGGAATTCCAACATACAATATTAATATCATATTTAATTTAGTTAATCTAACATATTTCTTAAATTCTTTAGACTGAACAGTGCAATTTTATAATATAATCTAATATATTCAATATATTGATTAATTTATATGTATTGTCAGTCAGAATTATCTATGTATCGTCGCTATGACACGCAGAGGAACAGCTGGGTGGCATAGTTAGTGGCAAACATTAATTTTGAAGATTTAAAAGTATTTCCAATTATTTATAAACATCGATTAATATTTGGCTGTTAATAATTTATTCAAAATCCTGTTGTACTATTTATTGGGTATAATAATAGATCATCACTTTTGGCTGTTAATAATTTATTTAAAATCTTGCTGTACTATTTATTGGGTATAATAATAGATGTTAGTATGTGATGATTTTGACGATTTTGATAAATATATTATTGCAGTAATAAAATTGCTTGTACACGAAAAGGATCTAGATAATAAAGGTAGAAAGCTCGTTAAATTATGTGGAAACGAAAAAATATAAATTATATAATGTACACTAAGGTCATTAACGTTAGGAAGAAATGAATAAAATTATTGCATGCATTTGTTTTAGGCAAGGAAAAACTGGGAAAAAGAAAAACAAACATTGAGAAAACACCCCTTGTATGGCCTAGGTCATATCTCTGGTAATAGCGAAATTTGTGCGAACCACCTTTTTCTTTTGTATAAAATCCAATCCTATTCACAGTATTACATAATGTCGACGATTATTATTATTAATATAAAGAATTATTAATATTAAAAATTCCACAGACACAATATTATACTAGTTACATTCCTTCTGTTACTATGAAAAATACACGGCACATTGCAAGCAAACAAAAAACTTAGTGTTTGTGACGTATATCTATTCGTATATTATCTTTCTCTTATAAAATGAATATAGTTCAAGCTAAAGAGAGGAAAGCATTAACTATGCATGAATTTATTGTCACATATGGCGAATTGTAATAAATAATCTTGATGGAGTCGCAGTCATCGAACCATACACATCATCGCGCCATAAATATTTATATGGATGTAAATCTGAAGAAAAAGGAATTTCGAACAAGCTAAACAAGTGGCCACATATGTCTGCTGTTGTTTATAAAATGTAATGTACATGGATAACACGAAATAGATGACCAATATACCCATCTTAAGGAAAAGGTTTGTTTGTATGATGTTGAAAGTTTTTCGATACTAATTATTATCTTTGTAATTGATTAAAAAATGACTACATTTATGAAGTTATGGATTTTGAAATGTTTATGCTAGCCGATCTACCGAACTGCACATATCAAATTTGTTTTATAATTTGCTCAGCTCGTACGTATTTAATGGCACTTATTTATTTGAATCATTACATGATGTTATATATATATATATGTCAAAGTATTTTAATTAGCTTCGAAATAAAGGAACTTGAAAATTAAGATCTTTTCCATTTATGCACGTCATGTTTTCCATTAGTTTGGGAGTACCAACCTAATTAAACCTAACCAACCTTTTTAAATTAGACGATCATTGGAATAATCTACAAAAATTCGTTATGCATCGAATATTAGGTGCATGTTCCATGTTATATCTCATCCGCGATTGTATTATTATTGACATATCTATCAATTAATCAATTAAATTTATCAGCAATTGTGATAACACGAATAAATACTTTTACCTATACTTCAAATAATATTCCTGATAATAGTATAGGGATTAAATGACCTCAATGATTTCATTCAATATAAGTTCATCGCATGCTAAGGCTTTATCGATTTTCATACGTTTCAAGTCCCTTTTATCGAGTTCTCCAATTCAGGTCAATGTGTGTGTCGATTTCCACCTGTCCGAGGTTGCCTATCTCCGCTTGTATGATTCCACAATGATGTTGCCTCACGTTTCATTATACATTTTTTCATTCGATCCCGTTAAACTCAGCTGAAAAAAGCAGAAGCCAGGAAGAGAAAATTTCCTTTGCGTGTTAATCGATTTTATTATGTCTTCTCGCGCCAAATTATTTCAATTTCAATCGAACCGTATTAGAAAGTACTAAAAACCGCTACTCAATTGCACCGATCATAGAATTTCATAAAATATCTTACAAGAAGTTCCGTTACATGGAACATCTGTTACGAACGAGAATTACATCGATCTCGCAGACCATAAGGCGCTGAACGATGATCGGTAAGCACGTTCCAAAGCCCGTCGGATAAAAAGTCTGGTTCAAGGCGGCCGATACTGTATGCAGGAGATCGCGATGGCTCGGTTAGTGGCCAGGTAAAATTCCTGCTGAATGCCAGGTGAAATGTCAGTCGATGCACCCACGTGATTCGTGACGACTCGAGACGGCTGTCTGTTCGCCAGCACACGGCGCGATATTAAAAAGCTGTCGCACCACTCTCGTTCCAACTCGCGCCGATTAAACACAATACTTGATCGTGGAAACATTTGCTGACCGAACGTCGATATACGTACGCATATGTGGTAATATACCGTTAGAGCTGATTATTATGGCGAATTATCCAACTAACTTGTTATATACCTTGTATTAATTATTTTGCGTTGAGAAGCACCGATTGTTCTTTGCTTTTTGTCCCGTGATCACTGCTCGACATTTTTCCTTCTTGAGGTCCTAGTATTTATAATACGCATCTACTTGTGAGTCTGAAGAACAATACCAGGTAACTTATCTATTAATTTCGCATTTTTCTCTCTTTCTTTAAACGGACTATATTTATGAATGTATTTAAACGTACTCTAGAAATTACTTACTCGATAGCGTGTCGGTTATTTCATAACAATGCAATATTAGGCGAAAGACAGCGGTGAACTTCATCCACTAAAAGTTCTTTATCCATAGAATATCGATTCTTCATAGATTAAATTTCTGCTATATCGATGATTTTAAAGTAACAATCTTATGTGCATAAATATCAAATTATAGTTCGGAAATATTTCTTCGACTCGTCAAGAAATTAATCGAGAAATTCGAATTTCAATTTTTTTCAAATTCAAATATTTTCTTCTTGTGTTGCGTAAAAACATTTTTATTTCATCTAGATACTTTATTATCATACCATAAATGGCAGAAGAACTCATGGTAAAAATTCGGTTTTTAGCGTTCCACTTTCCCGGTCACCGTATATGGAACGTGTTGTAAACATTTCTCTCAAATTAAGGATGCGTGTTAAATCTAGTCAACAGTCGTGATTCCTCGCGCGACTTTCGAAGCGTGCACCGCGAGTTCTTCCTTATCCAGCGTTTATTCTCGGTTCAGCGTGACATGGACACAATGGACGAGTGGATTTGTGACCAAGACACTCTTGCATACGACGAGGCTTGTATCAACTTACGCACAGAAGATTCGAACGCCTGGCTCTACCTGCTTTCCGCGGATTGCGCGCTGGTGAGTCACGCAAGGACACGCTCTTTTTATGTTTTTTCGTGCTTTGCATACTTTTGCCTGGTTCTGTGCAATACCGTTTCCTACGAATATTCCAAGAACGGGTTCAAATGTTGATCGGAGTCACAGGTAACCATGACTATTGGTTAAATTTGAAGTTAAAAAGCTTTTTTTAGAACAATTAGACTGCACATGTTTATACATTTATAAATTTAAATACGTGAACACATGGAAAACATCTATAGTAAATTAATCATCATAATATTTACAGAGTGAAAAATATCGGTATTGGGGTTCTACTTTTCTAATTGCGCTCAACAAAATATGAATTTGCATAAAAATCCACCGTTTAGTAATATATTTTTTACGATACAGACGAAGAAGTTAACCTTTAACGCTTCGATTTTCAATTGCGAATATTAACCGGCAACTCCAACGTATTCTCATCATATTTCGACTTGCAAGTTTTTAACACTTTACCGGCCGATAGCCTATTAATCTGCTTTTTGTCGCCGACGCTTACCGACTGATAGCCTATTAATCGGCTTTTTGTCGCCGACAATCTTTCTCGTTATTTGAGCAGTAATTTGTTATTTAGTACTAAGGTACCTTGATCAGTTGCGTCAGTTGCGTTGCTTTGTAAGCTTCCACAGTTTTATACCAATTTGAAAAACTTACCGTTCGCGATGAACGAAAAGAATGGTATTGGAGAGTCTAAACCGAAACAAAGCCGGCGCCAGGGAGAATCTGCGCCCGAGTTTCCAGTCGGACGTGCGTATACTGTTGAACCGCTAGCGGTCAGTAAAGTGTTAACTGTCAGATTTTAAAGAGTTAGAGCGCCGCACATCGGCGGTGCTTGAGATGCACATTTGAGCATTGAGGGTTAGTATTCTTTTTTCTTTCATTCTTCGAATCCTTTTTCATTTTCGATTTATTACATCGTAATGTTACACGAGTGAAATAATTTATTGGTGTGATACTTGCGGTATACAGGATGAATTAATAAATGCAGTTAATTCGATAACCTTTTAGTGTTCGAAATTAATGTTTTGAAATTAATCTTAATCTCTAATTAACCTTTTAATGTTTTGAAATTAATCAACTTCTTTAATCAAGACCTATATTTTTCTCTATAAAAATGTAGTCATACCGGAGAGAATAATCTCGTTACAGTGCCCATATACTAGGATCAAGCAGATCGTAGTAAATTGGACCTCCAGCGTGACGATCGATACTATTCGATCCACGAGCTTGAGAGTATTGGATGCCGACGACCCGAACGAATTTATATCCGCTAAAAATACCAGGTACATTTGATTGACCGAAAGAAGTATCACGATTCAACGTGTTTTAAAATTAACGCCGTCCAGTTTTATACGATTTACATCTTTTTCGCATTTCAGTGACGTGATCTGTGAGCTGACCCCGAACCTGGGACAGTTCGGTGTGTACGAACTTTCTATAGTAAATCGAAGCTGCGATATAAAGGTTCTGAACGCGCCAACTTATCCATATACAGGTAAGGCTCCCTGCATCAAATAGAATTTCTAACCAAAGTTGAAAAATAACCAATAATTGTTACACGTATAAATCTATGTTTAGTCGTTATCCAGATCTTATTTATTTGTATCGAAATATCAGATTCGTTCGGTGATCATAAATATTTACCGAATGCTTATAGATAACGGTCGTGTTACGTCTGATTTAATTTATTAAGATGTACGATAGCGGCTTGATTGTAAAAGAGATTACAGCAAAGTAGAGTTCAACGATCCTGTTGATAGAAGTGTGATTTTTTCAGAGCTTCTTGTTATTTTTGGAGTGTTGTTACTCGTTCTATTTGGTCTGTCTGGCTTGAAATCACTGTGGCACGTATACAGGAAAAAATGTATGCAGAGTCAGGCGGATGATGGCGCCATGAAGCAACCCGCGAAACGTCGAGTGAAGGCGATTGACACGGTGCGAGGGTAAATGTTTCTATTATATTTATTTCTCTTTTAATAAAATCCCTCTCTATAAAATATTACGGTATTTAAGAAAAGTTTAACGTTACAGGGCCAGTACGTTGTTGATGATATTCGTGAACGATGGATCGGGCGGTTATAGGACTCTTGGTCATGCGACTTGGAATGGATTACTTCCGGGAGATTTGTTATTCCCTTGCTTTATATGGATCATGGGCGTGTGTATCCCCATAGCGATGTCCAGTCAGATGAAGCGCATGACACTGAAACACCAGATATTATATGGAATCGTCAAAGTAATTGATAACAATTTCACAGATCATAAATATGAAATTTAATTTGCATTGAAACAGCTGCAGAGGAAAGTATATATAATTTGCATTTGGACAGTTATAGAGATAAACTGGTTGAATGTAATTTGCATTCAAACAGTTGTAATAGGAAATATAGAATTTATGCAAATTAGAATTTTTACTTTGTATTTCAATCTTAATTTATTTATATTTATTTATATTTTACTTTTTTTATATGGCAGAGGAGCATACTTTTATTTCTAATCGGGTTGTCTCTGAATACGGTGAGCACAGGTGGCCAGCTTGAAACTATTCGCATATTCGGTGTTCTGCAACGATTCGGTATAACTTATTTGGTTGTCGCTCTGTTATATTTCCTTTTAATGTCGAGGAGACCAAGCAAGATACAAGTAAGTGTATACATACATAAAATTTTCTGTATGTATCTCCCTGTAAAAGTATCAGATATTTTTGTATACCTTCTCGGAAACATCGATTTACAAAATACTTTATTTTCATTCATAGTCTCCAATGTTACGAGAAGTGCAAGATTTTCTTCTACTTCTTCCTCAATGGTGCGTGATGCTCGTGATTGTGGTGGTTCATTGCGCCATAACATTCTGCTTGAACGTTCCAGGATGTCCCACGTATGTACGTATGATTTAATGAATGAAAATTGTGTCTTTACGAAAGCATCAAAAGCGATTATTCTTAGTGGATATCTCGGCCCCGGTGGTCTTCACGACGACGCGAAATACTTCGACTGTGTGGGCGGTGCAGCAGGCTACATTGATAGAATGATACTTAAAGAAGCTCATTTGCACTATTCAGCTACGGTTTATAAATCTGGACCGTACGATCCTGAAGGAATTCTGGGTACACTGACTTCCATTAAAGTACTGTGAAAATGTATTCGGCGGACTTTCAATTGTTATCTTAACTTTTCTTTATTTAATTTATTTAAATTTATTAGGAAGAATTTTTAACTTTTTTCCAATTTTACTTTTCAGAGAGATAAAATTCACAGTTCCATAATAACCTACTTCACGTGGAAATGAATATTATTCATTCGACATTTCTAAGTAATTATTTTCAAAATGCTATGTTTATCAAGGTACCCTCACAACGGCGTTCCAAGTATTTCTTGGCCTACACGCTGGCATAATCATGATGACTTACAAAGACTGGAAAGAACGTGTAATCAGATGGTTAGCATGGGCTGCGTTCTTCGGTTGCGTAGGATGCGTTCTTCATTTTACCAACGTAATTCCTGTCAACAAGAAATTATGGTATGTTTCCAAAAAAGGACAACGTCGTATCAATTACATTATAAAACCGTATTTATTTGCTATTATGTATGCAGGTCACTGTCATTCGTATTCGTAACCACGTCTTTTTCCTTGGCTTTCCTTTCTGCTTGCTACTTGCTCGTAGATGTCGTCAAGGTGTGGAACGGTGGACCTTTTCGTATTCCTGGTATGACTTTCACGAGATTACACAACCACTAAACAGGTTTCGCGCCAAATCGATTTAAGACCTGTTTGGAGAATTAATGCTACTGAAAAAACGTAGTTTTTTAAACCATTATCGTCTTCGATACACTTTTCAAAGCAGTTAGTGTCTTACTAGCCAGCAGATATCAAATAGCTATTTTTCTAATTAACGATTCAAATGTACTATAACTTATATATAAATTTGTAACAACGGCAATAAAAGTTTTATTATTATTAATTCAGGTTGGCGCGCAACCTGTTCACTGTTTCGACACTCTTTTGCAACAAATGTAAAAACGATTATATTCGATTATCCGTAGGTATGAATGGTTTACTGCTGTACGTTGGCCACATGGTGTGCTATCAAAATTTCCCTTTCCACTGGAGCATCGGTAGCATGGAGAGTCGAGCACTGCGTTTGTGCGAGGCCATTTGGGGCACTGGATTATGGGCAATTATTGCATACGTTATGCATGCAAAACGCAATTACATCAGCCTCTGATAATATACGTTCAGCAATCTTCTACATGTATAACAGAAATTTTGTACACAATGCTTAAAAAAAAGATCAAAGGTTGCTACCCCATTTATTTATTTTTATTGAAGGAAAGATGATGGAAAGTTGTTACAAAAGGCAGCGAGGGGTAGACTGATTCGAAATGAGGTTTAAAGTAAACTTTACAAATAATTTATTTTACATAACTTACATAAATATAGTGCAATGATTGATCAAGGTAACATGATGGTATTCGACACGAATACACTTCACGTTGGTTCCTTTTTATCTCGAACGAAGATAGCGAAACAGGGAATCATCGCGACCAGATGACGATTATTTTCAATTTTGAAATCGAAAAACGGGGCAACAAATACAATGAGATGACGTGGGAAGATCTCAGGAACAGCCCTGTGGTATCGATGGTTGTCGTGTTAAAACGAGTCGCGACGAATCTTCGTAAACAAAATAAAAATGAAAAAGAAAAAAAAGAAAACACACTAGCACTGCCATGCTTCTGATGGAGGCACCCGTCCTTGCTCAGTAATCCGTTGCATCAGGATCTAAAAATTCAGACAGACTAGGTTATTAACGTCCTATAATTATCCTATGCTTTGGTAAAAAAAAAAAAAAAAAAGAAAAGAATATAATAAAAGAAAAAGACCGCTCCTATCAATGGTGGATTGAATAATGGCGAGGGTATCAAAATTTTTGTAGAGAGACATTATTTTTTATGCAGAAAGGATTCAGCGTCGTTCAATTACGTGAAATAATTGATTCTCATTATAGCCTATAATTCGTTCAAAACTTGCTGGCTAGTCCAGATACAATTGAAAAATAGTCGTCTACTTTTTTTCATTAGAAACCATTAACGACAGAGTGAGAAAAATTGGGAAAATTTTGAGTAACCAGTTAAGATTTAACAGAATGTAATAGTTATAATTAGAGCAATATAAAATGACGATAGTTCATAGTATATTACATTATAATACTCTATAATGTATTACGTTACAATCTATTACCTTACATTATACTACTTTATAATGTATTACGTTATATAGTATTACGATATATTATACTACGTTATAATATACAACGTTATATTATATTACGTTATAATGTATTGTGTTTTCCATGCATCGACGGGTTGAAATCGGCTGACTGGACGAGGCCCGTCAAAAATTGGGCTTTAGCGTCTTTGATCGTCTGCTGTAAGATTTGTCGCGCCTCTCTATATGCCTCGTAGCAGAGGGAGATCTCTTGCTCGTCATGATGCTGCCGACGGCGAGCTCTCTGAAACCGCCTGCGGGCCCGAAGTTTTCTTGCCCTTAGCTCTGCGATCTCCGGTGTCCACCAGTAGGCATTTCCGTCCTGTCTAACACCAGGCGCGCAGTGCAGCATCGACGCATCACATGCCGCGTTCGTGTCTCGGCGAAAGTTCTGCGCCTCCTCGTCCACGCTTGTCTTCTTTGTACGGGCTTCCCAGCTCCAGTCCGCGATAATGGCAAATGCCTGGAGCATATCGCTGTCTCTATCCTCGATGTACTGTCTTGATACCGGGTGGGAGTATCCCATTTCCCGAATGTCGCGGACCTCTCCCATGGACATTGTCTCCGGCTCGACCTCTATGAATATATAGATGTAATCTGAAAAAGTCTCAATTCCCTCAGCTACTCTTCAGCCTGACGCCCGTCGGAACGCATTGCTCTGGTCGCCACGCATGTGCTGGTCGAGCCTCTGTTAAGTAAGAAAAGATATAAATTATTACCTTATAATCTATTACGTTATAATGTATTAGTTTACATAGTATTACCTTATAATGTGTTACGTTACAATGGATTATGTTATATTATATTCCGTTATAATGTATTACGTTATTTAGTATTACATTATAATGTATTATATTATATCACGCAATATTACTACGTAATATTATATTACGTTACAATGTATTATGTTGTAATATATTCCGTTACATCGCATTACGTCATATAGTATTACGTTGTATTATATTCTGTTATAATGTGTTACCTTTTATATATATGTCGGGTCGGCGTTAAGGTTAGAGTTAGGGTCAAGGGCGTGAAACGAATCCCTATTGACGCTAGACGTGATCGTTATGCGATAGAGGAGATATTTACTAGTGCAAATATGACTATGATGGAATTGGACAAGTAATCGCGATAATTAGATACTCGAGAAGCTATTGACAATGATCCTAGGCTCAATAACGAATCCGCGGTCAACGGGATGACGAACTTTACCCTTCGTTAGCGTCTAAGTTACACTGTATGTTAGAGCAAGGGGTAATTATTATGTATACGAAAGACAGGTCGATTACTGATGAGATCGCACTAGAGAGAGTGGCTCTCCGTCGCGGTGACGCTGTCGAAGAAAACTATGATGGGTGTGCCTAAGGGCACGAGATCATCGGATTCGCGGAGAAAAGTCTTCGTTCGAAGGGTGAGGGAAATTGACGTTGCTGTTAATTGGTCAATTTCCATGTTGGTGGTTAGAGAAAGATATTAGCTGTCCTTGGGAAAAGTTGCTAGCGGGAAGCGTCGTTCGTGGAAGAATAGATTTCTCTTATCTTCCCGTAGTTGGGGCACAGGCTATTTGTCTATTTGAAAGACTTTGTATAATTGAAACTTAATATTCGTAGCGAGTCCTCGCCCAGCTAAACATATACTGTGAAGATGCGTTGGCATCTGGCAATCATCTTACCCGAAGGACAAAGTCTGCGTGTGGCGAGCCACGGGGCAGAAACCATTGAAACGTTTACCGTCGTGCCCTGTCCCAAGTATTTCTTTTAAGGAGAGCTAAGGAATTACTTCATGCCTTTGTTAGACAAAACGTTCATCCCTTTGACCGCGGCTACGTTCGGCGACTGATTGTCACCTCGAGCCCGAGCTCACTATCATAAATCTCAAATAAATACAGTCGGATCGAATGACAACAGTTTCTTAATACGGCTATGGTGAAATCTAAATTACAATACTAGGGGTCTTCCCAAAGTTCCAAAGGGAAGGTTCCGGTGTTCTTTCATCTCCGACATATATATTATATATGATTGTCAAACGTTACTAAACGTTTCTGTTTGAAAAAGCAAGGAATAGAATGCTAATTATTTCATTATTCATTTCTGCAATTAATCAGTGAACTGTACAAAACAAAATCAAAGATTTAAATAAACGTATTTAAAATTATATTAAAGTGAAATAATAGTCGTACTTATATTCTGTTTCAAAAGTTTATGATACAATCTACTGGTAACGAAAACGATCAAATAAACTACCAATGGAGGAAAAAGGAAAAAGTTCGAAAGATTATATAAGCTTTTGTTAATAGTATCTAGTAAACAACTAAATAGGTAGACATTAATTCAACAAACCTAGTAATAATGTATGAAATGTAATAACAGCAATTGAAGTATACTAAGAAATTCAGATTATACGCTTCGAATGACGACATATCTTAACGATTGGACTCTTCGACAGTAGAATGGCGGTATCCCGCTAAAAGTGAGCCTAGCCGATTCTTGATTGGCTGAGGCGGCGTGGCTGAGGCGGCGTGGCTTCGTTTCTATGCAATGTGCGCAAGAAATTACCAAAGGGCGTAAAAATTTTCTTACATTTTACGAACTAATGAACTGAACATTTTCGAACCAGATAACTATAAGAATTTGAACACTAAGGTGCACACTTATATATACGTACATCAACAAACATAATTTCTTTAAGAAAATCTAGTATTTTAACAAATATTTTCAGAATGAACGTATTGTTCATTATTACAGAATTACAAATTGCTGTTACAGGCGAAATATAGAAATTATTCGTACTATGTAACGGCGCATATACGTAATCTTTCTACTTACTATTCTATTAATAGTAATGTAAAATAAAATTAAAATACAGTCCATCAAATCTAATATATCCACCATGAAATAAGATTATGGTGATATAGATAAAATTTTCTGACAAAGAGAGGTTATTGTATGCTGCATTGAATCCATATACTAAGATTAATCTTTGGAAAGCGAAGGTAATGTAACCTAAGAACTATGCACTAAATTTGAAACGTATGCAATGTATTGAAAGTTTTAAAAGTTCCTCTCAAGTTTTAGATATTTAATATAAATTAGTGATATATTAGTAAAACATGAAATGAAATATATGTATTTACATTATAATTTTTAAACATCATTAAGTAAATTTCTAAATAACTAAGAATATACTGCTTCTTATTAAATAGTTACGAATTGTATCGATATACCACAAGTTGACGAAGTATACCAGTAATAATTTAACAAAGCAAATTCTTCACCGCGATCTTCGAGAGAAATTCCTTGGAATTGCAATTGTTGTAACAAACGCAGCTGCATTTATAACAGCATTTATAAGCTATTTGATTAATTCTAAGTATGTAAGGAATTTAAAAAGCTTTTAAAATCGTATTAATCTCTAGGTTGGTGGTTGAGGAAGGATGCTAACCGCTCTCGAGAGAAAGATGCTAACGGGAAGCATCGTACCTAAGAAAAAGCAGATTGCTCGTATCTTTTCATAGCTGATAATAAATTTAAACTATTTGTTCGTTTGAAGAACTTTAGGTAGGAAAATCCTAAGATCTATAACGGGTCTTTAGGTTAGTTAAAGTATGCTATGAAAATGTTTCGACATCTGACAATCAACCAAGGATAGGGTCTTTGTGTAACAAGCCACGGGACTGAAACCGTTACAAAGTTTGCTGTCGAGTGCCGCTATGTATACAATTATGAAAGCAATTACTATGTCTTCGTTTTTCTAAATCCAGTCATATAACCTTCACGTTGCGAAAATAAAACCTGCCCACAGCTGACCATAAATAATTCCAAACAAAGGGTCAGTCAGGTATCTGGGCATGATTCTAGACAGAAGAATGATATGGAAGCAACGCATTGTAAATCCAAACAACTTAAATCAAAATTTAAGGGTGTCCTGAATTAGAATATTCTAAAACAGCGTCTTTTTGTAATTTTTTTTAGAGGGAAAAGAAAGAAATACAGTTATTGAATTTTGAGGTATAGTTTTTTAGTGGATTGAGTAAAAATAAATAATGTAGAATATCGAGAAATTGCAGTTGCAACCCGTAAAATATATTTAGAATAAATTAAATAAATATGAATAAATATAAATACCGTCGAAAGACGCTCGTACAAATGTATTCGCAAAGATAGAATATGATCGCTCGCGGATAACTCGATAACTCGTATACTTTGTTAATCGTAGATAATAACTCGGACAAATAACTCGTATGTTTACTCGAACTGTAACTTGGATAATGATTCGAATAATAACTGACTCGTTCGTGATCGCGTCTGTTTATTTACACTGGTCGGGGGGAGTTGGAAAATTTAAATTCGTCTTAGATCGACGGTTGCCCATAACGGTGACTTTGTTTTGTCTGAAGTTTATCTATCGTTATGTTTCGTGCGTCAAGGCGGTGTCCGTGTTCCGAGGCACAACAATAACATGAGCCGCTCTCGATCCGCATCGTCCTATGACTCATGTGTCGCTGCAGTTTTGTATATATTTAACGAATACAAAAAAATTATAACAGATCTCTAAGCCTATTTCATGGGCTGCAGTTTTCAATCGGCGTGAAAGATTCGCCTCGTAATTCTTGACTGAAACAAAAAACCAAAAAAGGATTAAATTATTATATATTTTTCTTCTGGGTGAACTGAACGAAGGCAGAAAGAGTTTATTTAAATAGTTGTTATAGTACCTTAAAGTTTATTTTTATTTTAACATCTTTTTTAAGTGCGCCAAAATTTTTAATTTCACATTTTTTCTGCCTTTGTTTAGTTTTATATCTTTCTTCTGGGTAAACTAAACAAAGGCAGAAAAAAAGGTTATTTAAATAATTGTTATAGCGCCTTAAAGTTTATTTTTTTTTTTAAACATTTTTTTAAATCCGCCAAAATTTTTAATTTCACATTTTTTGTGCCTTTGTTTAGTTTTATATCTTTCTTCTGGGTAAACTAAACGAAGGCAGAAAAAGAGTTTATTTAAATAATTGTTATAGCACCTTAAAGTTTTTTTTCTAAAAAAAACACATTCTTTCTTTAAACCTGCCAAAATTTTTAATTTCACACTATTTCTTGTCTTTTTTTTAGTTCATCGAGAAGAAAAAAAGACATTACCCTTTAGATTTAAGCATTAGATTCAACTAGAATTAAATATACGATAAACATATATTATTCAAGTTAAAGTACCACGCCAGAATAATTTACTTATAATTCTCAATGAGAATTGATTGTAAAATTCTTCCAGATAAAAAGAAAGGAAAAAATATCTTCGTTCTTAAATAATGGGGCAACTAGCGAAAAAAATGAAGAAAAGGCGAAGAAACGATGCAGAATATTCATGACGTGCACGTGATTCATCTACATGTTTCAATTTTGTTATATATTTCACAATCGAACATTTTCTTTCCTCTTCTACCGTATTCTTGTATCTTGTGACGTGACTGTTTCTCGTGAGAGATAAGAGCAAGACGAAATGCGATCTCTAGCATTTCGTAAACAAAAAAGGACGAAACTGTTCGCTTCTCTTCTGTTTTCTTCTGTTTAATTAATGTAGCGATTAAAATCTCTTTAGTGACGAAATATATAAACCGTGCATATTCTGACAACAAAGGACAACCACTTTCATGCTGATTTAAAACCCTTTGAGTGCTGAATACTCGCGGCCTATGTCGTCCGTACGGACGGCGCGCGTCTAGCGCTGACGATCGCTGTGGACGGAATACTTTTTCGTTAGACTGAACTCTGTTGATTGACTATTGAAAGCGAAAATCGTAATAAGTTATAGTAATTCTTTTGCACGAGATTAAATGATTCAAGAGCGTTATTTTTTAGTTATTTTTAATTATTTATTGTAAACATTGAAATTTACAGTTAACTAGAATTTGGGTAATAAACTAGAAAACAATAAACTAGAAAACTAAATTTAGTAAATATAACACAAGTTAATAATTTAGTTGTGTGTGAAAAATTCAGTGCTTGAGGAAACTAAAAAAACCAGATGTAGAGTTTTCTTACAAGTGGTGACCGCTTCAACAATAACGAGCCACTATTGGCATTTGTTTACTGCCATAAGGAATGCATTTATATTTATTTCACACAAACGTAATAGTATTACTTCTGCGTAGGTGTTCGGAAAAATTGAAAAACCCATACATGCGTCCTTAGTCCATGCCGGGCACTTACAAAAAACGCATATATATATCCTTAGTCCACACCGATAGCTTTCGCCAGACACCTATATGCGCCCACAGCACTCAAAGGGTTAAAAATGTTATCAAGTATCCTATCTTATAAGAAACTGTAAGTAATGACGTATTTAAGTATTATGGCAACATTGGTATTACCCGAAAGAATATTCTCAAAAGCGGAAAACAATCTAAATAAAAAGTGGAACAGATTGAAGGAGACTGTTGCGAATTCTCAACTAAACTGTTTTTTCTTTTTTTTTTTTATTTAATTTGTACTTTACAATTTGTCCAGCTGGACATTCCGTAAATTTTTCTAGCTTAGTTGTTAAATAACATGTGGATGATTACCTCCAGCGGGATGCCATCTTCGAGTCTCAACCAAATAACAATCAGTCAGGTTGCAACTGATCGGTTGATGTCACGAACTTTGAACGAGATTAACGCTCAAGGTGGAGGTAAATTAAAGATGCCGAGTAGTAGTTCGTTTAGGTTATTCATTTTCACTCTTTAGTATACACGAAGAGAATCACTAGCACTTTAAAATACAGAATAATGTTATGTTTATTTAATACGAGTTAGTGTAACACGAAGAGTATAACGATCTGATCAAGATTGTGGTAAGATGCTCTGTTGAGGAAAATATTAGGTTGGTATGATTACTAGTTCCTACATGCAAAGTTGGTACGATTTCGAACGACGCTCTTTTGTTTTGGTGTCCGCCATGTGTTAATTATCCGAGTATGTCCGGTGTGTTCATATGGCTGTACATGGTAGTGAAATACGGAATATATTAATTAAATATGTGTGAATCAATTAAATATCCAACTCCAAAACCTATTTAATAACATTCTCAAGAAGCTTTACCTGGTCCTTATGTACCAATTTTGTACTCCCGGATTTTCCTTCTTACCATGGTTCTTATGGGATAGGAAATCTATTATTTCAAATCTTGTACTTGTGTATTCTCGTAGGCGCATATTCTCCGGTATTGCTGATGCATACCAGATCTTTACTTTAGACCTTAGGGTGTTTATGAGCTTCTTAATGAGATCTGCGTCGTAAGATTTACAATTTGGTGGGTAGGAAATTCGAACTTTCCCGAAAAAAGCAGATGTGTTGTTCGGGTCATTGTGACATCAATCACATCGCAACATCATCGATAAGACATCGTCCACTGAGCTTCGAATTTTTTTTGGACACATTACCACCTTATCATCGTAGCCTATACAGAAGCTATGACACACCTTAGTCTACATCATAGATAAGACATTGACCCCCGACCTTCGTACACTTTTTCACATCGTAACCTACATCAAGCCCCTCTACATCACCACATTAAAACATACCAGGTATGTAAATATGAAACCGGAATTTTTGTGTAGAAAATACACGTTTATTGTATGAAAATGATTAAAAATATTTTATTCGAAGTATTGCTCATCGCTAGCTATACATTTTTCCCCCTTGTCTGGCAATTGGTGGATGCCACGCCAAAAAAAAACTATCGCTCTTTTGAGGCAAACCAGTCATCGAGCCATTTTCGTACATTTTCGTAAGAAGTGAAGTGCTTGTCAGAAACTGCGTGTCCCATCGATGCAAATAAATAGCAATCGGACGGAGCCAAGTCTGGTGAGTAAGCCGCGTGCCAAAGTATTTCCCAATTGAACGCTTCGATCGTTTCCTTGACCGGTTTTACTGTATGTGGTGGTGCATTATTATCAAGCAAAATTACTTTGTGTTGCCTTTTTTGATATTCTGGTCGTTTTTCACGCAAAGCTTGATTCAAATCGATCATTTGTTGTCGGTAGCGCTCGGTATTAACGGTTTCGCCAGGTTTTAACAGCTCATAATAGATCACACCCTTCTGATCCACGTTCTTCGTTCCTCATGCCAACCTTTTTTATTTCCTGTACTTTTGTAATCTTTTTTATTTTATTTAATCTTGTTTGTAATCTTTTTTTTTAATCTTTTTTATTCAGTTCCAGTATTATTCAATAACCAATTGAAATACAACAACACACCTTACAGAATTCATATTTAGTAATTCAAATTTTGAAATACTGTGTAGAAGAAAATGTTTAATATATTAAAGATGAAAATTACCAACGATAAAAAAAGGACCCTAATGTTTGTAAAATATTATTTCATTGCAATTCTAGCAGTTGAATATAATTTTAAATAAAGAAATAATTACTTAATGCAATGATATCACTGAAGCGTAAAGTTATAAACAAAGTCTGGTTTCTAATTGACTATATTTTGACGAATTAAAATCTATCAGCTATACAAAAAAAAGACAGATTTTACAAAGTGCCTTTCTGGGCACTAAGGGCATCCGTTATCGACTTATCGCTGGTAACCTACAAGAAGGAAGTACTGTCTACTCAGGAATGGAAAAATCTGTTTCATGCACATTTACTGGGAATCCCAACGGTCAAGGAAGCAATCAGTAGCTATGCATAAAGATACAAGGCAAGAATAGCAAACCGGCTAGCCGCGGTAACGTTCAACACCCTAAAGATGGACAGAAGGCTAAAACGGAAGCACCCAGCAGACCTCACAAAGGATATAACCTAGCAAACGCGAGGATGGTACCTGGGGATAGCCATTCACATTTTATTATTTTGCAATTAAGTTATAAAAATTTACCGAATGTCCAGCTGGACAAATTGTAAAGTACAAAATAAATAATAAAAAGAAAAAGAAAAAATTAAATACGGGCTGTATGATTTCAATAGTATTTGCACAACTGAAACACGTACACTTCTCTCAGCTCTCAACTTTATTGGTCGTTTTCTTCACTCTGTATTGATCATTCTTTCAGATTCTCTTTCCACTATTTTTAAAATCCAAGATGCGAAGCATGGCAATGTACATAGCAATTCACGAATTATATGACAAATTAGTCAAACGTGGGAAGATAGTAACAATAGCGTGGCTTTCTTCACGTCGATTTTGAAGCGAAAATTACATCCATGCTTCGTATGGACGATTAGTAAATCGTTGCACTAAATCGGGACGCTAATAAATACATCGAATATTTGTGAAAACATTCTTGGAATCAAACATGAAAAAATTATAAAGCAGCCTGCTTCGTGAATCAGTTGGTAACATTTATGATCTTATAACAAATTCTAAATGTAATAGGAAATAACAACTGGCAATAGCTTGAATTAAATCTGGACACACCAAACTATCACATTCGCATCTTCTTTATGATACCCTCTCCTCTTCCAGGATATGTGGAACATGTAAATACCTACAACTTTCAAGCATATTATTATCAAATATAAAAAATATAACTGAATAAGAAAAAAATTAAACATCAAGGACAATCTCGTCCAGGCACTTACCTCGACATCATAAATTGTTGATTTTCTCCAATTTTATAGGTGTTACGTTCCATGACCTTCCACACAAAACGGACTATCCCTCGGCCAAGAGTTTAGAAGTCTTCAATACACACCCTCATTAGGAACTCACCATAAACCTTAATACTCTTGTAATTGAGGTCCTTCGCAGTAAACCAGTATCTTTTTGATTGAAAATATTTTCCTTAGATTATCCACTCTGGGTAAGTACGGGTAATCTGATTTCTCTCCTTTATGATGCCTTTCATTAGCGACTTTCAGGTAGGGGACAGGTAGCGCCCTTCCCTATCTGCAAACCTTTTTTCTTAGCCAATTGGCAGCGATGACCGTTGTTCTCACTTTCCTAATGAAAATTTTGATTAACGAATCAGCTTATCCTGTGCCCTTAGACACACCCATCACTAGTTTTCCTCTGCGGGAACATCGTCACAGAAATTTAGTTGCTTCAGGCTTTCGAAGCATCTAACATCTTAACCTGTTGTGCTTCAGTTGACATCTTAACTATTACCTCTAAAACTTCTACGTGAAGTGGTTGGAGTAAAAGGTGTATTGTTAATTCAGTGCTCTCCGCGAACAGTCGAACATTTTGATCCTTCGAGCCGAATCACGTGCGCTACTATCGAGTGAAACGGTGTACACACCAGTGACATCTATAACCATACATCGCATCACTATCGGTTCCAACAGCGAGTTCCAACAATTCCAGTTTAATCTCGCAACAACTAGAGGATCAACTTCGGGGAGAAAACACCTTTATCGCGAAGCACACCCACACAGCAGTCAGCGGTGCAGTGACGAGCAACCTCTGCTACCACCACGAACATGTCTAAGGCGGAACAGATCAGATTGTTGAGTCGGAAACGAAGTTTCCTACTTAATCGACTCGTGTTAACATCGAAACAAATGTACAAATATCTAAAGTCCCGCCAGAAGAACAAAGCACTCTTGATGTCATACCGCAAAACTGTCGACCAAGTGTGGGACAGGTTCAACGTCGTCCAAGAAGAATTAGAGTTACTTGACGAGAAAGAAAACTTGCACCTGGAAACCATCTTAGACTTTTATCACACCCTGGACACAGAATTAATGGAACTCATTGATAGCGCACAATCATCACCAACTGCAACGTCTGTAAGCGTCGGATCAGCGGACTGTCCACAACAAATTTGTTTATATCACTTCTCCGCAATTCAAAACTATCCTAAACTGACCAAAGAAACACCGGAAACGTTAACGAATTTAATCGGCGCTATGAAACAACATCTTCGGGCATTCAAGAACTTAGGTGACCAAGCCACGTCAAACACAATTATCGTCGGCCTATTATTGTCCAAATTAAACGCAGATACCATACAAGAATGGCAGCTCACTATAGCCAACAAGAAAATGCCTCCGTATACTCACTTATTAGATTTCCTCGAACAAAAGGTAAATTGTGCCATAACGACATCCGTCGCTACTCCGGCAAAACGATCACCAAAACGACGCAAGTCTTTCCGAATAGGCTGTCCACGAAGGAACACATTCACCGCTACGCACTTTCCGTGTCCAATCTGCCAAGGATCGCACCGAATTTGGACTTGCGACATCTTCAAGGCGAAATCGGTAAATGAACGTTTCACAGTCGTCAAAGAAATATCCGTGTGCATCAATTGCCTGAGAGAGGGACACTCGATTTACCTTTGTACTGCCGGATCATGTCGCGTGTGTGGACTTCGTCACCACACGCTTCTGCATCGGGACGCACCTGAAGTGAACAATCAGCCGAGCACAACCGACCGAACACCTAGTCAGGCGCCGACGCTACCTTTGGAATCCTCTCCGACGGATCTTTTAACATTTTCTCCGACGGATCCTCCGACATCCTCTCCGACGGATCTTCCGACATCCTCTCCGACGGATCCTCCGACATCCTCTCCGACGGATCCTCCGACATCCTCTCCGACGGATCCTCCGACATCCTCTCCGACGGATCCTCCGACATCCTCTCCGACGGATCTTCCGGCGGATCCTCCGACATCCTCTACGAAAGATCCTTTAACATCCTTTCCGACGGATCCTTTGACGCCTCTTTCGCCACCTCGTCCGATGCCTCCTTTGTCATCTTGGATACTTCCTTGCACACCTCCTTCGACACCTCCTTCGGCATCTCCTTCAACACCTCCTTTGTCATCATCTTCGCCTTCTACAGCTCGCCATTTAACAACCACTTCGACATGTCCTTTAAAACCCTCTTTGATATATCCTCAGCCACCACTTTCGGAAATTCCTTGTCCACCCTTTCCGACAAATCCTTGGCCACCTCGTACGCCACTTCGACCGACAATTCCTTTGTCACCTTGGACAACTTCTTGGATAATTCCTCGCAGACCTCCTTCGTCATTCTCATCGTCAGCCTCTTCGTCACCCTGTCCGTCACCCTGTCCGTCACCCTGTCCGTCACCCTGTCCGTCACCCTGTCCGTCATCCTCTTCATTATCCTCCTCGCCCACTTCTCCAAAACATTTTTCGACAATCCCTTCGATATATACTTGTCCACAGTTTTCGAAACATTCTTCCCTACCTCGTTCGCCATATCGCTCGCCACCTCGTTCGCCACCTCGTCTGACACCTCGTCCGCCACCTCGTTCGCCACCTCGTCCGACACCTCCTTTGCGACCTTGCGGACTTCATTGGATAATTTCTAACACACCTTCTTGCACATCTTCTTGCACACCTCCTTGCACACCTCCTTGCAGACATCCTTGCACACATCCTTGCACACATCCTTGCACACATCCTTGCACACTTCCTTGCACACTTCCTTGCATACCTCCAACACGTCCTTGCATACCTCCAACACGTCCTTGCATACCTCCAACACGTCCTTGCATACCTCCAACACGTCCTTGCATACCTCCAACACGTCCTTGCATACTTCCAACACGTCCTTGCATACCTCCAACACGTCCTTGCATACCTCCAACACGTCCTTGCATACCTCCAACACGTCCTTGCATACCTACTACACGTCCTTCGAGACCCTTTTCCATATGTTCGTCGACGTCCTCTTCGACGATCTCCTCCGCGCCCTCTTTACAGACAATGATATTACAAAGCGTTAGAAATTGTTGCACAGACTTCACAGTCAAGAATGCCGTATCGGAGAATCATTGTCTGGGACAGAATGTGAAGACACCATCTCTGCCGTCCGCGGGATCGACATCTGCGATTGGTCCGAATTAGAATCTCAAGCCAAAACGAAGATGACGCTGATAACGAACTCGCAACACTATCAAGGTTGTGATATTTCGTTATCGAAGGCCTGCTGAAGGATTATGAACTATGGGATTATGAAGGATTATGAAGCTATAGGACTACGGAGATGTTTGGAACACTACCGAGCAGTCGAACCATTCCATCTAACCCTCTCAACAACAAACACGCCAGGAAGAACGAAGCTGTTAAGAAATGTTAAGTTGATATGACCACTAGTTACTAAAAGCTAGGTTAGTACATCTCCCAACGACGCTCCTTTGCTTAGGAGTCGACCACGCGTTAATTGCTAAGACGTATCCTGTATGATTAGGCGTTTTGTATAAGGAACAAAATAAAAGCTGTGATAATCAATCAATGTGAATTAATTTGAATATCAACCCCAACCTATATAAAATAACAGAAGCAGCGCATTCCTTGCACAGTGCCAGCATGGTGACTCCTTCCAGGAACAAACTAAGCCTAAGGCCAATTCAGAGCACAACTGCTCCCCTGAAACCAGAGTCCAAGCAGAACAGTTCATTTGATACCGGTACACATAACTCAGCAATAATATTAAGAAAATAATTTCAGAAGAATCTAGCATCAAATAAACATCTACACAGAGAACCATGATGACTACAAACGCCAGCAGCTGCAAATTTTAATCAACTGGATCCAACCGTGAGTGTCACTACATAGCGGCCTCTTCTCCTAAGACGGGAGCTTTAAGCTTAACAAATCTAAACAAGGTTGACGCTCCAAGGAACAGCGATAGGAGTCTCTCCTGATTCCAGTTGATCGCAAGATCGAGCTTCGAAATTCGGTTAAATGCAAAGCTGCATGTAATTGTAACAGCAACAAGAAGGTATTGTAAGAGAGATTGGCACCAGGAGTTCATCGCCGTTCGCTCCTACTGCGAGCAAGCTATGCGCGTGAAGGAGCGAGCGGAGCGGGATAGAGAGAAGAGACAGGATGCTGTCAGGCTGCCGTACCCAAGGGACCCTGCACGCCGCAAGGTCGCGGAACCACCACTGCCGCCCTAGGTGCGTTCAAGGAGCCGTCACGCCGAGGAGGGTCTGGGTCCTCCCCGGACTTGCACGACGGTACGGCGTTAGGGGGTGTGTGGTTTCCCCCCCTAGCGGCCCAAGTCAAGACAAGGACGCCTCCCTTAACAATAAATAGGGAGAAGACGAAGAAGTGCTCCGGCAGGATTTCGCAAGAGAACCCGGGCCACTTCTGCGAAACGTCAGGAAGACCACCGTGGGGTTTTAGTCGGTTCGAGTCGGACACTACCCTGTCGCCACCCAGAAGGGGGCAGGATGTCCGAGAGGATTTCCCCACGTAAAAAAAAAAAAAAAAAAAAAAAAAAAAAAAAAAAAAAAAAAAAAAAAAAAAAAAAAAACAGGAGAAAGACATGAAACAATTTATTATTGCGATACTTGTTCTGATAAGTTAAGGATACAGCTTGGCAATGTTTTATAAATTATCATTAAAAAAAATACAGGAAAAATATTTAAAAATGTATTCAAACATGTAAACATATGTATGGATTATTAAAATCTTGTATAAAATCATTTTATCTTATCTACAAGACACTCGTCACATACACGCAAAATCACCTCAAGTTGCTGCTACGTCTGACCAAATTTAGTTTATCGACCAACTTCCAATAATCTGTATCGTAAGATGTGTTACGTTTTACCAATCATTTCTCTAGTCAAGTTGTTCAAAGAAACTTTAATTTGCGGCGGCATCGACCACGGAACTTTCTGACGGCTTCGCGGTACAAAGAGCTATGCCGTCAAAGCGCAATACCGACATGCTCAATATACCATCGATATCCCTCCGTTTCTTTCGCCGACTTCTCGGAAGAACGCATACGCGGCGACCGCCGCGGTACATCCAATAAACGCGTGTGTAGTAGGGATATCGAAGGGAAACAAAGGAAAGAATCTGTGGTTTCAAACAAAAGAATCAGTCAGTCTATCTGAAGCTGCGAAGTACGAAAGGTCTCGTAATAAGCATACTAGCTCACAAAACTTGATTGTTATCTTTTCATCTTAATTGTTAATTGTTTGATCGTTGATTGAACATGTTCATCGCCGTGTATGTCTCGTTTGACGTGTAAGATGTGTCCTCGTGGAAGTTAACCCTGTAATTGTTGACGTAAGGTTGCGTGGATGCTTAGCAAAGAAGGCGTTCCTCCCCCACGGACACTCGTTTGGTTGTGTGATTGAAATTGTTGGACTGCGTTTAATTGATGATTGAAGGCTGCGTGGTTGCGTTCCTCGACCAGTGGGTTATACTTCTTCAAAGGTGACGCTCCTGACGTCACTGGCTTCGCTGTAGTGGTACCGCGTGTTACAAAGCAGTTAACAAAAGCGAAATGATTATATTAGGCAATTTATGGTAGAAAGTACAAGTATAAGATTACAAGATATTTGTTAATATTTCGAAATATACTATGAATAATATTTGTCTATTATGTATAGATTTTATTGCCAACAATAGCATTTGAATAAGTTTTAATATAACTGTTGTAATTTGGTAAGCCTGTCCATAGAAGCGGACATAAGGATCAGTGATCTCGAAATATTGAAAATTAATCTCTTAGGTACAGTGTGCCACTATAGTGGCTTTCGCGGATACCATCTTGTATCACGACCTGCCACTACAGTGACACTCCACTGACTGATTCGCTCACCGTTTGAAGTAAATGATCTTTTTCGTTTGTCTTGTTTCACACTTCTTTTGCTTTCACAACGTTCTTGTCTTCGTTTTTGATGCGCCAGTGTCTTCGTTAATATAAACATACCATTACTAGATGCTCTTTTTAACATGCCGATCCGTTTCTCTATAATTTTTTAGAATCTTTAACCTCAAAATGTCGCTACAAAATAGAAAACGAAGAGCAATTTGAAAAACACTATCGTGCTACGAGTGTGAAAATTGTGACGTGGATGTATGTGTCGTACCGTGATTTAAAATATATCACCTTGAATTATATTATTAATTATTAAAGTAAATTGTTAAAGTTAAAGTATATGCATCATATCTTTAAGAAAAATTATAATTTAATTATCAAAAACTTCATTCCAATGTGCTTGCGTAAAGAATAGCATCGAGGTGGAGGACGTGTTGGCTGTTAGTACTCCGGTGTTTAACTTCAAAAGTGTTTATTTCGATATCGAATACGCATCGTTTTAAGTCGTAACGTGACGCACGTCGAACTCAAGCGATCACGATACAGATCTAATGCGTACTGAACTAAACTGCTACTGTTTCGATACAGCCTCGATACAAACTCGATACACAGTCGATACAGAATCGATACAGACTCGATACAAACTAACCGTGGCTACAACGACGGCCATCAACTATCATCGACTACCATCCCGAGCTTTTCCTCGTTTCCCTTTTTATGGAGTGCCGAATTTAATGATGCTTCAACATCGAAGGACATTATTAATGTCTAAAATTATATCTTTCGTAGAGCTTTTGTTATGTACGCATAATTTCAGCTGAATAATGTTTATGAAGTGTCGTGTGTTCTCATACCTTACAGTACGAAAAGATTACGCGTTAATGAAATTGTAACAAATGATAGCAATGTAACAGAATACTACGTCTATAAAATAATATTAGAGTTTAGAGATGTTAACTGTATTGGCGAGAATTTCTTTTACGAAGTGGATGTACATTGAAGGAAAAAGTAAACTATTTCTAATTGATAGAAAATGCAATGTAATGCAGGTGTATATATAATTCTGATTGGTTTTGGCTACTTGGGCGATTGTGATAGAGGGAGGGAATATCTACTGATGGTCATAGAGAGAGGATTCGGCTTTGTATCTTCAATTACCGAAATAGCGCTACCGCGGTCGTTATAGAAAACAATGATGGGTATCTTGACATATCTAGTTACCGACTAACCGAAAATTTTGGCAATGTATAATTACCCGTAATAAAACGTTTAAAAGGATTAATTAGGTGCTGAACCTTCGAAAGTGTTTAAGTTTCACAATTTGATATATACGTGATTACTCGCAATAAAATGTTTAACAGAATTTGCTAAATCTTTAAAAATATTTAATTTTACTAGAAATTGAATGAGACTTGTTACATTTTCGTTTGTGTTTGATAAATTAATTGTTCTTTTCGCAGCATAATAGTTTTCACGTGCTTATTTGACGGTAATTGACACATTACACTTTTCATATATTGGAGGTTCGCGTGTAAGTATTTGTAGGTAAAAGTCGCACGTACACTACCTCTGCTTCACCACAATTATAATTTGTATAAAATTGTATTTTATAAAGAAAGAAACACAAAAGCTTTTAGGAAAAAAGCTTTTAAATTCTCTAAATAATTTCTTGTTGTCTGTATGTTACTTATGGAAATTATGGCATATAAAGTATTGTAATAGTCCCAATATCCAAGTTTCAATGAATTGGTCTCTTATTGTTCCCACAAATGAACATTACCAAAGTTAAAATTTTGTATTATCATAGAACGAAGAATCTTTTTCCTGGAACAACATTTCGTACAATTTCTATTCAGTATTAACGACGAACAATTTGTGGTATCGAAGATTTAGTAAAGAAATAGGATTGCGCAGCCCATAGGAATTTAAAGGTTGTACGCACATGTATACTGCTATACGTACATATAGTATAAATGATATGACTGCCTTAGGTAATCTTTAAGTGAATTGTCGGAACTATTGCAGCCCTATATAATTTTGAACGAAATTTTATTTTGTACATAGATCGCGAATGTTCAGGTATTTTTATATATCTATAAAAGAAAGATGCTAAAATTTCTGAGGAGATGTAGGACAATGTACATCGTTGAATAGGATATCCTTTATTTATTTTATAATTTTTCATTAAACAGAATAAAAGAAATGAAGTATTGAGATATATGTAATTCTGTATGCTACGCCGGATTAGCCGCGTAGCATGAATGCGTGTGGCAGTTGTGCATGTGTAGCGTCTCGTAAAGCAGAAGGATGCAACTGTTCTGTACGCATGGTGGTGAAAAAGATGGCGAGACAAAAAGAATGCTGAGACGCGTGCAATGTGTATCTGCGAATATCTTGTAAATCACATATTAAAAAAATATAAAACTATTTTAATATCATTTGTACGTGTACTGTGAGTGTTCCTATACATTTATTTCGGGGACTAAGATTCATAATTCTCAACATAAAGCACAAATTGTAAATTGCGCTTAATCCTGTAACTGTGTTTAGTAACAAAGGAATACTACGTTACAGAAGAAAGGAGTTTCTTTGAGGAACCTATCGAATACTATGTACGGTATTCAATTTTATCATGTTTATTTGGCTATATACAAAAAACATTGGATGCATATATGTAATATATGCAAAAATATATAAAATATACAACGTAAGATGTTTTTTTAATTGATGATTTACAGCCGTAACTTACAGCCGTATCAATAGGTTATACATAACTCAATTGGAAGCACAAGTTCAGTTTTATAATTGTTACAATATATAATAGATGAAATAAATCCTCATTTGAAACTCGTTTCTTCAGTTTTGTGTATAAGAATATAAAATTGTACAAATATCTATAGTTTGTTAATTATATAGCATTATAAAATGAGATTCTTAATATTCTGCTATCTATTATCCTTTGTCTCTATATTATCCTTTTGAAATAAATTTCCAAAATAAATTTCTGCCTAGGTTCTTCTCTTTCAGTTGAAGACCATAGGGAAAAAATGATGAATCCATTTCTACTGCTTTTATGATTTTAATGTTACTTAGTGATTAAAAGGATATATGTATTTTAATATGAAATAGTCAAAAGGGAAATAATTAGGTCCAAATCTATAATTTTGGAGAAACCAGTCTATATATATTATTATATAAACAGTGTGATATTGTATAATATTCTAAACCTAATACTAACATTTAGTATCTCTGAAATATTCAAAGGGCTGAGAAAAACTTGTATTTAAATCTAAAACCAGATAAGGAAGGAACTTTGTGAGTGGTCAGAAGCGTAATAGAATTACAAAATTATTTTTCCATAAAAAGTGGAAATGTAATTTATAATAATTTTCCACTGTAATCTTCAATCATGTTTGCAAAAATATAAATTGGCATAAATATTCACAATCTATTAATATGAATAATAGATGTAATTATTTGAAGATTTATGTAATCCTCCTTTGTGACATTATATCTTTAATGTTATAAATAAAATTGATTTCTATTTACCACTTAGAATTTCACTTAGAATCTGTACCACCAATCCATAAAAACTATTTATTTTTCATTCCAGTTGTGTCATTATCTATCATCAATGTTTAGACACTAGTTGCTATCTCCTTGGAATGTTACTTAGCTATCTGCAGACCATTAAAGTTGAAAATATGGGAGACACGATTTTAAGCTTACAAGATGATCGCTGTTTCAACTGTCAGCTTCAAATGAAGCGTGCCAATCCTTGTTGTCTAGCTTTGAAAATATATGCAGTGGTAGCATTACTTTTTTCACTTTCTTCATTGATTTGTTTTTTAATTTATTACTTAAAATTTTACTATCCAATGTTTTAAGCATGTTAATGTATTGGATATTTACCTTTATAGCTAGAAAACAAGTTGTTAATATGAATTCCAATACTACATGATTTTTAATCTACTAATATTATGGTTAGATGATATTGATAGAAAATATAAAAAATGTATTCCCTCAATTTAAAGAATTATTTTATAATATAATTAAGAAAATATAATTGCTGCAATTTCAGTACAAATTGAATATAGGTACTTTCCCTGGATAAAAAAATACATGTATTATATAGACCATGAAATGAGAGGGAGAGAGAGAGAATACTGTAAACAGAATTATACTTGAACTCTTATACTATGTACACTTATACTATGTGCTTTGTGCTTTTACGAAATTTGCGATATAATGCTCTAGTTATTTAACGAAATACATGGATATGAACATTTTAACACAATTATTGCCATCGTGTGTTATTTGAGTTTTGAGCTTAACCTGATAATGTACTGCAGTATCGCGAGGAAAAAACCTGGTTAGAAACTAAGCAAAATAAGGTCGCCTGTCCTTCGGTTATTAACTTACATAGAAAAAGCGTGTGTGACCAAAATCACCTAGTTCTTGCGAAGCGTTAACAGGATGGAATTAGAGAAAAGGAAAAATAGCGCTAATGGAGGGGAACGACTCGAATCCAAGGAGCGGTTAATCGAGAAGTGAGAGTGGGTCGAGAGGTCAGAATTAATCGAGGACTCGAAGAGTAGAGTTGTTAGAGTTAGCGTTGTCGAGTTGCGTTGTTGAGAGTAGAGTTGTTAGCGTTGCGGAGTTGCGTGAGTAGCCAAGTTAGAATAAGATTGTTTCCATATTCCATATTTGTTCCATATTAAACAACCATCGTTTTCTGTCTCATTAATATTTGTATAACTAATTTAAAATAAAATAAATAGTATCAAAGAAATTGTATACCTAATATTTCCGCGATACTACAATAATTAATCGCTAATATACAAAATGCGATAAACAAAATAGAAAAGTTGTTAATTCTATTTATTTAAAGTTTTATTGTATTCTATTTACTGTGTCTATGTGTGCACTGTTTTTATAGTATAAATTAATATGTTTATCTTTATTGATTTTTCCCTTGTGCTTGGAAAAAGGATTAGATATTGTTTTTGAAAAATTTGCTATATCTTTTCTTTTCAAATCGTTTCTTGGTTTCTTGTGAACATTCTTTTAATTACTGTAGTAAAGGGACTTATACATTTTCCACTTTCTTCTTTTTATAATAAATTTAATTCATTTTAATTCATATGTAAAAATTCGTAAGTCCCCCCATTCCAATATGTCACATTAATAATATAATTATAGTATTTGTTGTTTCAGGTGAGTAACATTGAAATTTGTTATGGATATCTCGCTGATCGGGTCGGATTGAACTAACTACGGCATAACTAAAGGTACTGTCGTTGTTAGTATGTTTATTTATTATTATGTCAATAATTTTATTACAGTAATGGGATGTTTGATTTGTAAATATTATAGAAATGCTAAAGGCAAAATACAAAAAGTTTAAAATTACGAACATAGTGCACAGTTAAAATGTTCTGCAGTAGTAATCGTTAATTATGTGGAAGTAATAATTAAGAAATTTATTTCATTCGATACTTAAGACCAAATAGCAATACTTCTTAAATTATTGTCATGATATCGAATATAAAATTACCAACTAAATTTATTAAATTAACTCAATTACCAACTAAAATTATAGTAAAATAAATATAGATAATAATAATAGAGAAATATAGAGAGAAAAAATATATGTAATTAAAAAAGTTAGTAGCATCTCCAAAATATTTTACCGTGAAAAATCTATTCCACTGTATGACTCGTTATAATGATTTGCTATAATGATCGTTCTAGAGAGGACGTTCGTCTATTTGTATCGACCGATAGTATAGACATAGCAAAGCAAAACAACGTTGGCACTCCAAGGCACAACAACACGAGTCCCTGCCGACTTTTCAATGACTCATGTGCCGCTACAGAGTTAATATCAATAAGATAATTATTATACTAATAATGCTTCGTTATATATCGCGTTATTGCTTACATATTCTTTGGTAGAAGTTAATATTTCGTAGGTATTTGAAACATCAAAAGCGCCACAGCGTAATATAATCTATTTAATTACTTATTTATTCGAAATATATTTGACAGACTGCGACAGTAATTATTCGCTCTCGTTATTTCGTACTATCTATCCTCGACTAATCCTCCACACATATTTTTTTGATGTCACATTTATTTCCAATAAAACAATTTGGATATGCTGTACTTACAGCTTCAGATACAATCCTAAATAGCTTATCCGAAACAAATGTCTCACTGCGTAATACAGAATAAAAATGACTGAATACGGCATTCATAACATTGCAAATGGTTACGTGGAAAAGGTTATCAAGTTCAGAATGTCAGTAGTGGCACCACTTTCTAACTATGTATCTTAATTTTGCCTATGATTATATTGTTCAAGTCTGCAATATGATAATTAACAGCGTAAATTTACTCAGTAATTCTATGTTGTATATCAAATTTCTTGATCTATTTCGTTTTTGTTTACATGATGTCAATGCATCAAACATCTAGATTCGCACCTAATATATTGTTCGAAATCCAATGCTGAAAATGATATAGCAGTAAAGATCATTTGCCACAAGCAAAGATTGATAAAGATTATACGCCAGTAAGAAAAAGTTATTAGCACCTCCGTCATTCGGAAGGATAGCGGAAGCTCTCCGCGGTCCCTCCAAAAAAAATCTGGTAAGTGCCGGCGAAAGGCGACAGTGCCTTACCATTTATAACTGTTTTTTTTTTTATTTTTTTTATTTTTTTATTTAATTCTTTTCATTCTCAATTTGTCCAATTTGGACATTTGGTAGAATCCATTTATATATGTGTTTCATCCTTGTCTAGGGAAGCGTTAAACGTCTCTCCTTTCATGCTACAAAAAATTTTTTTTTTTTTTTTTTCGTGGAGGAAATCTTCATAGACACCTTACCACCTTGTGTGGGCGGCAGAAGGTAGTGCCGGATTCTTACCGGCTAAAACCTCCACGGGCGGGACGGGTAACCAGTGCGCGAGTTGTCCTCGGGCCCCTGAGTGCTTAACAAATTCAAGCACCCATCAAACTTACTAAGGTGCACTCCCAGAAGATACACCTACAACATACGACAACGGCGGGGCCCACCAGTTGCCTGTTGCATACTTATTTCTAAACAATACGGCTAATTCATGTGTTTTGTGAAATTTGAAGCTTTGATGCCGAGGATACGAACTCGCCACGCCACGCGTCGCCATGAGTTCTGGGCTTTAACGCGCGTAGCTGGCCGTCCCGCCGGGGTTGCTGCTAATTAGAAAGTATTTGACTCTTAATGTGGCAATGTCTATCATAGGAAGTATTCTAATTAGCCTCTTGATGTATTATACATTATTATACATTATATTTTATAATTATAATTAACTATATATATAATATAGTATCGTGAGGAAAAAACCTGGTTAGAAACTAAGCAAAACAAGGTCGCCTGTCCTTCGGTTATTAGTTTACATAGAAAAAGCCTATGTGACCAAAGTCACCTAGTTCTTGCGAAGCGTTAACAGGATGGGATTAGAAAAAGGGAAAAATGGCGCTAATGGAGGGGAACGATTTGAATCCAAGGAGCGGTTAATCGAGAAGTGAGAGTGGGTCGAGAGGTCAGAATTAATCGAGGAGTCGAAGAGTAGAGTTAGCGTTGTCGAGTTGCGTTGTTGAGAGTAGAGTTGTTAGCGTTGCGGAGTTGCGTGAGTAGCCAAGTTAGAGTAAGATTGTTACTATTAGTTCCATATTAAACAACCATCGTTTTCTGTCTCATTAATATCTGTATAACTAGTTTATTGTAAAATAAATTACAAATAATAATTAGTATCAAAGAAATTGTATACCTAATATTTCCGCGATACTACAGTACTAATCTTCACAGATCTCGTATACTTTGCTGCTGAAGCAAGCAAAACTCTCATAGAAAGAAGACTAAAACGAAAACACCCCCGTACTGACCTCACTAAAGAAATAAAATAGTCAAACTCGAAGATGGTATTCCGCTGGGGGTAACCATCCAAATGTTATTTAGCAATTAAGCTAGAAAAATTTACCGAATGTCCAGCTGAACAAATTGTAAAGTACAAATGAAATAATAAAAAGAAAAATAGTTAATCATCCGTTGAATATGAACAATTGAGTTCTACAGATTGAAAGTATTAAAACGATTAGTTTCCGGTTACTATACCGAATACACTGTGGCGGCACTCGACAACAAATACCGTCACTTGACACTAACACCGGCCAACGGTAGCACAGTGGTTAGCCACTGTCCTGTTTTTGTGACCAAGTTTTCAGGGTCGAGATAGGAGGAGAAAAACAATATCGTATATAAGCACCGCTCTACAGCGATTTAAATCTAAGTTATATATTTATAACACTAAAAAATGTAATTCCGACACACAAAACAGTGTATGGCCATGTCGTACCGTCACATATCGGTACTTTTGCCTAAATCATCCCATAACCGAAGTCCATTGTTTATTGTGAACAACATACAAATACTCATCTACTGGTCAATAAACGTTATAAAAAAAAAGCACAGTGGTTAGCGCCTTAGGTTACGAATGTTCGGGACACACGAGTTCAAATCCCGGCGCTCGTAATCCGATTTTTCTTCCATGCATCTAAAAATGAGAAGAAAATACAGCAAGTATCCCAGCAGCGACATCTACATCCAGCAGCTACAATTACCACGAACAACACCTACACCTCAACACTTATGGAAATATTAAAATTGTAGATTCTCATCGATAATTTTCAAAAATTGTTCTGT
Source organism: Bombus terrestris (assembly GCF_910591885.1). Lineage (NCBI taxonomy): Eukaryota > Metazoa > Arthropoda > Insecta > Hymenoptera > Apidae > Bombus > Bombus terrestris. The sequence continues at coordinate 4,482,868 of NC_063286.1, forward strand.
TTATATTGATACTGCATTTTATTTGTCCCTATCATGACTATTCTCCTAATGACAAAATAGATATTCAGAGATGAAAAAAAAAATGTAGATAGAATGGTGAAGGTACAGACTAGGCAAAAGTGATAACAATGAGGAAGAGGGAAAGGATAATAAACATGGATGACGGAGAGAAATAATGGCAAAGTTTAAAAACAAAGAGGAAGATGATAAAATTAGGGGAGGGTGGGACGATGATAAATATGAAGAAAAGAATGCAATAATCAAACTGTGGATTTATGAATTTCTGTAGGAATAGAATATAATCGTGGCAAAAGCGTAAAACATCTTTTAAACGCGATGATAAATGAGACCAATCGCAAAATCCGTCCATTGAAATATCAGTTGTGGAGAATAATTTCCAAGCGAAACAGTGAACCTTATCTCTAGATTTAGATTAAATTAGCCATCTTCGTGTTGTCTTTTGTCCATTTGTCAGTATTCTTATAAAATATGTTGCAGAAAAACTCCTGTTATTTTCGTTCTTAGGGAAGTTAACCTAACTTGACCTACGCGCTAGCTGCCGATAACACCCCTCCCCTCCCCTCCCAGTCCATCCTCTCCCATCCCCTCCCTAATAGGCTAGCGAACTGTCCTGTTTTTGCGTCCAGGCTTTCAGGACATAAATTAAAATATCGTACATAAGCACAGCGCAACAGCGGCTTAAATTTAAGTTACAATAATAACCTTAAAAAAAAAAAAATGTAATAGTGCATGGCTACGTCGTACCGTCGCGTATCGGTACTTTTGCCTGTACCACCTTATAATTAGAATTCAGCGTTTATTCTGAAAAAAGTCATGTAAAAAAAAATATGTAAAAAACCTGGAATTAATAAACAAAGATTAAAAAAAAAAAGCTAGCTGTCGATCGCGCGAGCCATAGTGAGTAAGAAGTTCGGTCGCGCGCCGTGGGGTTTTCTTTTCTTTTTTTTCTTTTTTTTTTTTTAATTATTATTGTAACTTAAATTTAAGCCGCTGTTGCGCTGTGCTTATGTACGATATTTTAATTTATATCCTGAAAGCCTGGTCGTAAAAACAGGACAGGTCGCGCGCCGTGCCATTCACTGTTCAGCCGTGTGCCCAAATTGGCGCAAAATGTATAGTTCTTATGACATGTATATTTAGGAGCTATAAAAGGAATTGCGAAATAATAAACAATGTTTGAGGACAAATAGAATTTTTAAGACGTCTAGGGCATAATCATGATGAGTTGATCAGTTAACAAAAACAATTTATTATTTCAAAGTGGATAATGAATCACTTAGCAATTTGTAAATTACCACGAGTCAGATTCGTGGCTTTCGTTTATGGCACAAATTCTTTACCACGAGCGAGACTCGTGGTTATAGGCCAACGGGTTAAATTGAGTAACTTGTACAGGACCATGTTGAGCTATTAAATTTACTGTTTGTTGTGTCCTGTCAATTGGTCACGTGCTAGGATCTTCAGTGTCGAAATTTCTGTTTTCTTCTTGTTGTGCTTCAATTTCCATATTTTCAATATCTTTTTCTTAATGAGTTTCACAATTTTTCTATTGTTTCCATTTTTATCCAATTCAGTTTCGTTGGTGTCTTCTTCATGTTCCTGCACAGATGTATTCAACTCTTGGTTTTCATCTTCCAAAGGGATCTGATTCACTGCCATATGTTCTTCGCCTTGGTCTAGCTGTGTTGAATGACTAGTAGTTCCAATTACACACTTCAAAATGTTGTTTGTTGGCCGTTTAATATAATCATCTGGCTGCCTCTTCAGTTTTTCAGCCCCACTTAAGTATTTCCGTCCACGGTCTCTATCCCTGCTAGCCATAGTGATTCTTAAAAGAACATATTTCTGTGTATAAAATGTTGTCTGTTACAAAAGTGAAAGAATCGCGTGCCAGAAAACATTTACTGCAAGATAAGATAAACTACATATTTCATTAGTTTGTATATAGTTGAAACATTTCTCTGTTCTTGTTCATTTTATCGAAATTTCAACATTTGGGGCGAAATTAATTTAAAAATAACGAATTCAACATTCTTAACTAGTTATGTGTATTGGATTTCATTTGTACGACTGCCATACATTTTGTCTGCAACACGATTTCAGTTAAGGTTAACTTTAACCTAAAAGAGGGGAAATAATTGAAAAAATATACTTACCAGAAATCAAACGTTTTGAAAATGTATATGTCAAGGTTTATGTCATAATATCACTTTGAAAAATATATGATATCAATCATATTTTTAAGGATCAATTTAAAATTCCTCAATCTTATATATTTAATTTCTCATTATAGATATAAATTCTTTTCGGAAAATGCTATAATTGATATAATTTTATAAATGTTAATCACAAATAATTATCAAATAATATTCTTTTCCTAATAGTTTCAACGAACGTCTTATAGGATTAATCATCATTATGAAGAAGCCATTTATACAACATTTCTCTATAGATTGTCGATGACGCGAAACTATTACATAATTCATATTTAATTTCTGTACATCTCATACATAACACTAGGTTTACGGGCGTTTCGTATATACCTATCTCTACGAGCATCCGTCAAATTGACGGGTAAACGGAAATACGCATTTTTCTTTAAAAAATCGATTTATTCAAATTAAGTCTGAAAGGAACAATATTAGGCTTCACGTTTAAATAAATTATTAACCCTTTGAGTGCTGAATACTCGCGGCCTATGCCGTTCGTACAGACGGCGCGCGTTTAGAGCTGACGATCGCTGTGGACGGAATACTTTTTCGTTAGACCGAACTCTGTTGATTGACTATTCAAAGCGCAAATCGTAATAAGTTATAATAATTCTTTTGCACGAGATTAAATGATTCAAGGGCGTTATTTTTTAGTTATTTTTAATAATTTATTATAAACATTGAAATTTACAGTTAACTAGAATTTGGGTAATAAACTAGAAAACAATAAACTAGAAAACTAAATTTAGTAAATATAACACAAGTTAATAATTTAGTTGTGTGTGAAAAATTCAGTGCTTGAGGAAACTAAAAAAACCAGATGTAGAGTTTTCTTACAAGTGGTGACCGCTTCAACAATAACGAGCCACTATTGGCATTTGTTTACTGCCGTAAGGAATGCATTTATATTTATTTCACACAAACGTAATAGTATTACTTCTGCGTAGGTGTTCGGAAAAATTGAAAAACCCATATATGCGTCCTTAGTCCATACCGGTCACTTACAGAAAACGCATATATGTGTCCTTAGTCCACACCGATAGCTTTCGCCAGACACATATATGCGCCCACAGCACTCAAAGGGTTAATAAATAAAGTCTTTTTTTTAAATTATCACTAAAAAAATAACAATAACATTAACGGCACAGGGTAATCATATTTATCGAGCACATTTACGTTTACCTGTTAATTTGACGGGTCCCGTAGAGATAAGTATACTACATACAGATTTAAAAAATTAGAAAGCCTAGAAAAAAATAATTTTGTGTATAAATTCTTCAGATGAAATGATTAATTTACGATGCAAAATGGTTAAAATTGGTGCTATGGTTTTTGAGATATTTCATTTCGAAGTTCGAAATCCGTCAAATTGACAGGTTCCGTAAACCTAGTGATAATAACGTGATTCGGATACGACTGAAATATTTAGCACTATTCATAACTTTTAGCGATTGGACATAATTTATTTTTTATGTTTATATTTTCCAATGTAAATTCTTCACAGAAACAACAGATTATCTTATGTTACAATCCCAATTCTTAGTATTCTAATATATTAACGTTCTATTGTGTTGGTAAAGGTGCACACAAGAAATACTCTTGATGTTCAACAATAAAGTTTATTAAACTATTAACAATTAACAGTCAACGATTTACGGCCGACAATTAACGATTAACGATTAACTATGAAGGTCAATAATCACGTATCTCTAATTGTATTTGTTTGCTATGACGCTTAACCTTTCGCACTCCGCAGCTCGAGACAAAATGAATCTTTGGTTCGAAACCAAACGGACTCTTTCTTTGTTGCCCATCGATATCCCCACTACGTACGCGTTTATTAGATGTCCGCTACGGTTGCCGCATATGCGTTCTTCCGAAAATTCGGCAAAAGAACCGTAGGGATATCGATTGTACATTGGGCATGTCGGGCTTACGCTTTCAAGGTATAGCGCTTTGTATCGCGAAGCCGTTGGAAAGATCCGCCATAGTGTTATATCTGTAGATGTTTATGTGAAGAGGACGTTGGTACGTAAAGATTAATGACGAGATTACTCGTTGTTGTAACCGTCGAATATATCTAAAACAATAAATTAATATACAGCAGTAAACGTGAGTCGTTAGTACGAAGTATAAATCGCAAAATAAAATCGCGGAATAAATACTTGTAAATGCTCGTCGCGTAACTCGATAGACGCTCGTAAGATACTCGGAGATACTCTAGATACTGTTAGATACTCGATATGTGCTATTGCTCGCGATCGCTTCCGTGTATTTATACTGGTCGGGGGAAAATCGGAAAATTCGAATTCGTCTTCATTCGACGGTTGCTTGTAGCGGCGACATTGTTTTGACCGGAGTCCATTTGTTCTTACATTACTCGTAACCTAACGGTCTTGATACTCCGAGGCAAAACAACAACGTGATTTGAAGTGTCCTCTGACTCACGTGCCGCTACATATCTGTATCTATCCTATGTAATAATATCTACCTATTTATTAATATATTAATATGTATATTTATTTATTATTTATTATCTATATATTAATATATATATTTATTTATTATTTATTATCTATATATTAATATATATATTTATATAGATATTAGATAGATTTAGATTATAGATGTATAAATATGTCTAATCTATAAAATTATAAAAAAAATATTCGAATTTTATTCCAGTCCATTTTGCTTTGACAAGTACATGTTAAAAATATAGAATTCATAAATTTGTCACAAATTCAAAAATGTTTATTTAAATCTTTCAATTGTTCCTTCATACGATTATAATGCACAAATTATTAGATTTTTACATTTTCAACTCCAAGTTAAATGTGTAGGATCGTAGACATGTGAGGTTTAATTGTGTACTAGATATTGTACCTAACTTTATTAACTACAGAATATTTAAATATCAAACTCTACAATGTCAATATGCACATATTCCTCTATATCTCACACACCGCTCCTCTTAGTACGTATGTACTATAGTATACCAAAACCTCTTGCATACAAACCTTTTATAGATGGAATCTCCAACCCTGTACGTAGTACTATAGTGGCCAGAGATCGACATAATCTGCTTTTTTTATTATCTAATTTGTACTTCACACATACAGTTATTTTATACACAAAAGTGAATGTATACCTATGTTTGTAATGAAAATTGGTCTGGATACGCAACTGGAAAAGGTAGGTTAGGATTGAGTTAGTGAAGCATTTCCTCTTATCTGAGTTAGCCCTGAGTAGCAAATTATGAAGTAATTTGAGCCCGGATCGTCTGAACCTCTTATTGTACCGTCCTCCGAAGGGAGGAGTTCTCGTTTGAAAGGGTCATCTCTCGTCCAATCCTCTGGTCGCCCCTAACGCACATCTGCTCTTTTCTCTCAAAAAAGGGAGATCTTCCTCTCTCTTTCTTCTTCTTTTTTAAAAAGGAAGAATTAGTTGAAATGGTGTGACACCAGGACCAACCGAGGGGGAGGTCTCCCTTTGTGAAGAACATCGCTGCGTGACCGAATAGGGAAATTTCCCTTTTTGACTTTAGCAATGCGTTTTCTTTGTGTTGTTGTTATTGTTATTATCAGTTATTCTTTAGCCGGAATTGTTCCCAATTAATTGCACCACTTTTTCTGCTTTTATAAAGTACAGTATATAATAAAATACACCAATTTAGCGGTGTTAAAATTAATTAAAAATTTACATTATCAATTATGACTAAATAAAGTTATAATCGAGCGATACCACACTGTAAAAAATTATTAAAATTCATTATGAATTTTTAATTTCTCAAGTTGCGTTATTTATCTTTAGTCATCTTTGATGTTTTTAATTCTACCTATATTTTTGTATACTTTTAATTTGATGTTTTGTATAAACAACGTGTGAAATCATTAAATGAAATCATTACCGCAAAACATAATTAACCACTTAAATAATTTTTAGACTTGTTTGATTTTTATGTAATAAATATTAGTCATCGATACTTGGAAAAATGCGCGGTGGAAAGCGTATAGGTTAGCTTATCCGAGCGCGTTGGAAATGTATAACACGCTATGGCGCGCGCGATTGGCTAAATGCTATAAAAGATGCTATAACAGTACAAATTGAGAATCTGGATAAGCATTGGAAAAACTTCATCGAAACTCATAATGGATCCTGGATAACGAGAATACCGATGGTAAAAAAATTTTTACTACATTTATCTAGAGAGCTCTTTTGATTTCTGGAAAAGTTTCTGAATTTGTAGAGGCCACGTCTGGTCCCTTATTTATGTTGGCAGCTGCCAAACGTCCAACCAAACATTTGGGCCGATTTTCCTGGTAGTCAGAAAATTCGTTCCGTAAACTCTCAAGGAACGGATAATTTCTTGAATACAAAGCTTAAGACTGAAAACTCGAGAATGCTAGTAAATTTTACATTTCTACCTCTTATTCTGCGTAAGAAGATAATTCGCAGAAAGCTCAATATCGTAATAATTCTTGTAATAAATCTTTGCTTGCTTCGAAGGTTCTTCAAACGTACATAGAAGTTTGCGTTTATATTTCTTATACATTTTTATAAATTCTTATACACGATCGTCGTTAATTCCTGCTGATTTCTAGAAGATTTCACGCCTTAGAGCTAATTCGAATTCATAAGCTGCGTACAAGATTTTTATGCTATATATCATATACATGTATAATTACATACAGAATTATTAGTAGTTCATTTTTAGTCGATAAAGTAATAAAAGAATTAACTGCAGACGACAACAATATGTTTCCTCTAAGAGCAGCAATTCTAGAGAAATAAATATACATAGACGACATTTTTTCTACTGACTGCTCTAAGGAGTCAGCCCTGCTAAAACAATAACAAGCGATTTGTGCAAGGTCGGCGGTTTCAATTTACACAAATGGCTTTCAAATGAGCTGAGGCGGATGCCAAACGTGTTGATTTATTTAATGACGCGACGAGTGAATACTTGCTATAGTCAGATGTATTAAAAATCGCTCTAAGTACAGAATACATTCAACTAGAATCAAACATACTATAAATTATTATAATCCAAGTTACAGTACCACGCCAAAAGAATTTATTTATAATTCTCAATGAAAATTGATTGTAAATAGTCTATAGTAAATAAAAAAAAATACAGAATACAGAGTTAATATTAATATATTAATTAATATTAATTAATATATTAATTAATTAATATATTAATAATATATTAATATTAACGCTGTAATTGTCGTTTGCTCAATGCTACTCGCTATAATGATACTGGTTAATAAGTGTTCTAGAGCTCGTCTATTTGTACTTGTTAGAGCAAAAATTTGAATTCGATTCCGGTTGACGGTTGCACGTAGCAGCGATATTGTTTTATCCGGAGTTTGTTTACTTTTAAATCTCGTACATCGAAACGGCGTTAATACTCCGAGGTAAAACAATAACACGAGTCACTCTCAATTCGAATCGTCCTATAACTCATGTGCCGCTACATACGTATATAACAAATATTTCTTACAATCTAGCGTGTGCAATTGTGTATGGGACCTTAGGTTTACTGTTCATAGATACTGTTAGGAATTAATCGAACGAATTCAAAGCAATCTTCTATATTATCGGAAATGCCGAATTTGCGTGGTTTTGCTTTGACGCTCGTCCACGTTGACGATTGTACAAAGAATAACCGACTGCCCATGTGACAGCGACTATACCAAAATCCACGCCATTCCACGTTATCTGACAATGAACCGTTAAATTCTAACCTGGCCTTTGGACACATAGCCCAAACCAAACTTTCCCTATCGCGTAGGGCGTTCGGAATCCTCTCCTTGCCCCTCAACTCCTACAAACTCCGCCCATATAAAAACTACGAGCATTTAACTACGAGACTAGTCTTGGGTACAGTGTTGGCCGTGGTTCGAACTATTTTAATACTTTGTAACTTCGCTACTTTATTGTAATATTGCAATTAATAATTTTTCCGAGTAAAAGCATATCAAAATATAAAAGTTAAGTTGAATATCAAGTTAAGCAATAGTGAGAAGTTCTCGTTAGAAAAATAAGACATCTTACCTACTTGAAAAGGACTCGACTTGGCCTACGGATCGTCATCAAACTCACAATCTGAAGCCTACAGCTTGATAACGGACATTCTACGGAAGTTCCATTTCTACGGATATCAAGGTAAAGCTTGATTCTTTTGCCAGACTAAGTAACAATTTTCGAGAAAAAAAAATGTCTGAAGTATCATTTAGAGACAGCGGCATTAATCTGGAGCAAGTACTACAAGCGATACAGAAGCACAGTGAAATTCAGGAACAGATCCAAATACTAACACAACAAACAAGAGAAGAGAATAAACGCCGCGATAATGAAATCGAACTGCTAAAAAGAAAAATTGCCGAATTAAAGCTAGCCATTGCAAATCAGGAAACAATTAAGAAGAAAGATTCTAAATTTGTCATGAACAGCACAAAGAAAACCGCGAAATCGAAAAAAAAGTATCATTGTGTACCTGCAGCGAGCGCACCCAAAACGATATTTGATCCTAAAAGCAATAACGATGACAAAGCCAAAGATAACAACGAACAACGCCAGACTATGTTATTAGCGAAAGATGCAATAAGATACATTCCAATATTAAACGGTGAGGATGACATTGGAGTGGAAGATTTCATAAAAGAAGTACATTCTATCCAAATGTGTTGCTCCGAAAAAGAACTATTATTGAAAGCTATAAAAATCGATAAAATAGTTGGTAGAGCCGCGCAAAGTATTCGAAACGTACCTATTGAAAATTATATAAACTTATACGATACTTTGAGATCCAACATAGTACTTGAAGCAACATCTGACGAATACGAAGAACAATTACGCGATTTAAAACAGGGACGCTACGAATCTGTTCAAAATTTCAGTATCCGGTTCCGCTGCATATTGAATAAACTTATATATGCAATAACCAGTGAAAATCCGCAACTAATTACAAGACGAATAATGATTGAAGCCACCATGAGGAAAGTAAGTCGAATTTATTTAAAAGGACTTAAAAACGACATAGGACGTATACTGTCAGCGAGCAAACTAGATTCATTGAACGAAACAGAAAAGAAAGCAGTAGACATTGAAAGATACCTACGAGAAGAAGAACAGGAATGGAGGACAGGTACTCTTCCAACAGTAACGTATAACCAACAGTTTAGTAACAGACTGATGCAGACAAGCAGCCGACCATTAGCTACAACACGTAATTATAATCCAGTCAACAAATGCGTTTCATCGTTTTCTAACACCGAACGTGTACCATTTGCTAAGCGGCAAGCAAAATGTTTTAAATGTGGCGAATTGGGACATGTTGCGAGAATTCTGTGTCGACCATGAGACTAGTCTTGGCCGCGATTTGAACAAATATTTTAATACTTTGTAACTTCGCTACTTCATTACAATATTGTACTTCACCACTTTTGTGACTAAAAATATAAAAGGACAATCAGGTTAAGCTATTGCTCAGCTCTTCCTTTTTTTATTACGAATTTTACGTGACACCCTTGGCGTCGCAGCTGCGAAAGACATCGAAGTCCGCGATACCCTTGAGTAGCTTTGTTATCTTTCCTTACAACCAAGGATGACGTAACCCAGGCAACCGCTACGAGCGTTCGAACTATATTTTCTTACCATACTAACAACAAAAAATAAAAGCTAAATTTCAACGAGTTATTATATAAATTATATGATATGTATTTTATAAACAGAATTTATTGTAACGATATAGATAGATTTCTTAGATATTTAAAGAAGAAAGTTGTTTGCAATCATACACTTGACAATATATTCAAAAATCATCGAGATCGGAAAAGACGTAACGGTTCTATAGTTTCACCCAATCGATATTTATTAATGATAAGCAAACTAACTATTAATCTTGAGAATTCCCAGTTAAACTTAAAAATAATTATTGCATTTTTAAAAATAATGAACATTTATTCCTTACATAAGCAATCTAAGGATCGATCTTGCGTTATTTATTGTAAATTAAGATAAATAAATTGTACACTTTATTTTGTGCCGCTTAGGATTGAATTATAACTTTACCGAAACAGTGCAAAGCATTCTTTAAGCATGAATATAATATAAATATTATATTACACTCTGATCAGGCCTCTTACTACTTCTTTTACAATTTTATCATATTATTTAACAGGAAATTGAGAATTTCACGTATAAAAGGGTAATTTTTGGATATAATTGGATTAAATTGACAGTTCTTCATAATTTGCTTATGAAATTATAATTATTATCCTTCTATGACGTGCAAATATAATACAATTTAACATTTTTAAAAGTATTAAAATATTAAGGACCGCAAGAAATTCCCACTTCTGTAAAACCGTCCATATCCGAATTTTCCTATTCATAAACATAACCTTGTTAGGGTGAAATACACACAAATTCTGTTTTTAATGAAAATATATTGATCCGCTATAATTATGTAATACTCTCTGTAGTATATCGTTTTTAAACCTTTGAGTCCTGATTAAATTTAGAAAATAATTTACAAAATTTGGATAGGATATAAATATTCTTCAAGAATTATAAGAGGTAAAATATGGAAGATAAATTGTTGCATATCTGTATTTCATTTATATAGCTATAATTTCTTTTTTCTTTGTTGAAGTTAATTAGAAATGTATATGATCACTCTTTAGATTGTAACCGCAATCTGCTCAATGTGTTAGAAACTCTATACAGTTCAAATCGCTAGTTAACAATATTGTATATATTAGTTTAGTAAACAGACAATATACATGTTTTATATTATTATAACTGTAAATTCATGTACCTGATTTTATTGATGCAATTTGTGCGATGCGACCTAGTCGTAAGAGGTATAGAAATATTTTTAAAAACATATATATTCAATCCAAGTGCTCAATGAGTGTTCGTGACCATTATATGTGAGTTACATACCTTTATATAATACATTAAAATTAAATTTGCTAACTCGAGCAGCACAACACTAGCATAATTTTGTATAGCATATACATATATATATATATACATGTTTGTCTTATTGTCATTTTATCGTGTGTTATCGTATAGCATTTACTTGTATAAAGATTCGTTTAATAAATAAATTAAATACAAAGTGCATTTGTTTTATTATATCGTAAAAACACTGTAATTAGTAAACATAATTTTATTGTTGAAATGCATTTTTGAATTTGAAGGAAGTATAAGCTTCATGACGAGAGTTGTAAATTGACTATTTAGTTGTCTTAGTTATAACACATTACTGTATTTAGTTCACGTTAAATAACCATCGTTTCCTGTTTAATCCATTCTAAATAAATAAAAAAGTCCTACATAATATTTATTAAATATTTCATTCAACGTGTCAGTAAATGTTTTGTTACATAAATTGTTCTCCATATTAATTCGGTAATTATTATCAAAGAATGTCTGACAGATTTTAATGATTTTGAAATATATAGTCAAGAGCATACTTTTGTATAACTTTTCCTTATGGAAATATTTTCCTTCCTGGAAATATTTTCCATATATTATCAGATAAATCTGATAATATATGGAATGTTGCACTTTATTTTCTTCTTCAATTGGTCAAAATAATATATACAAAATGTCCCCAAAATGCAAATTAATGATAACCGCGCACGATCTCAACTTTTAAATAATTTTTACATTTTCTACATTTTTCCATTTATTTGGCTAATAAATTATTTTCTGAAAAAATAATTTTCAGATCGTTTATGAAGTAGTTAATTGAAATTTAATCCTAACGAGTTATTTAAACAGTTAATTTTTTATATCTCGAGAAACACGTTCGAAATATGATATATTTCATCGTGTTATGAACGCATTCTTTCGCGTAGATTTATTAATTATACGAAACAAAAGTTTCATAATTAAACACAATGCACAAATATAAATATTTATAATATAAATATAAAACATATTTATGTAGATACATGTAAAATAAACTGTATGTGCTGGCGTTCAGTTAAAATCCTCTTAAATTCATTTGCATTTATAAAAATTTATGAAAGAGCCATTTATAAAAGAGCTTCCTGCAGCAGTTATGTATAGATTGGTATAGATATAAATGTATAAAGTATGCATTTACAAAGTTGTCTGTAAACAAAGTGTGATAATATTTACCGTGTATTAGAGTCTATATAACGACGGAAATAAAGAATAATAAGGAAAAGTAAGATATTATTAAGAGTCGTTATTACTAATAGATATAAATAATAGTTGAATAACATTTTCATAAGATTGCTAAAAATAACCTCAAAAGAAAATACAACATTTTTGCAAAGTTTAACAATAAATTATATTACAATTTTAAATTAACATCAAATTTTGAACTACACACATCTGAGTAATTAAATCTATATGATGTTATCTGTTTTTACTTTAAGGTGATTTATACTTTGTGTTTATTACAAATTTTTGAAGTCATAGAGAACATACAGAATTAGCATTTAATTTTGGAACATTATTTCAAATGCCTGATTACTCAGCCAAGGAATACAGAAACAAGTCAGAGTGATAAGAAAATGTATTATCTTCCAAACGATCTTAAACGAAGAGAGTAATTGTGAATTAACTGCGTAACTCTTGGTGGAAAATAGAATGTAATTGAATATAAATCCAATTTTTTAATATATTATGTTTAACAAGGTATTTGCATTACATTATTCCAATCATACAGTATTTTAAAAAAATATATAATAAGCATAAAAAATGTATTTAAGTTTTCATTAATAAAATTAGACACTAATTTATACCTTCATGTCATTATATTAAACATGACTTTAAGCTTTTAATTTCACTAATATGCCACACTGTCCCTAGGTCACAATTGTACACACAGGTCTGTTAACTGCTGTAAAGGAGATGAGGTTCTTAATGTCGCAAGATGTACTTTACAAATCAGCCATCATTGAACACTGCGATCAGGTAGCTAGGATTTTGTGTTTGGCGCCATTCTTCAGTGAAAGCACTAAAGGTAAAGAATATAAACTAAAGCAGTAAGCTTATTCAATAGCTAATACTATATTATGTATTTATTATAATTTCTCACCATTTATTTCAAGCAGATACATCTACAATACTACATTTAGTACAGAAAACATTGTTTAAATGAATATTAATTATGAACTATCATTAAACATGCATTATTATTACTAACAAAAAAGTTTAACAAGACTATAATTTTCAAATTAAATATGTACACATATTTTTAGTGCTTTTATATTTGACGCATATATTGGAAAGTAAGTTTGTTTTTAGTTTTTTCTTAATTCATTAAAAAATTGTGTAACTATTAATCTACCTATAATATATAAACAGTGCCATATTTAAAATATTACCCATGATTAAAAATTTTCAATGTTATTAAATTTTTGATCGAGGAAGCTAAATTATAATCTAATTATAGACTTTACAAAGGATTCTAATAATGAAAAAATATTTATTTTATATAACATTTCTTAGACATTAGCTAGATACAAAATAAGAATAATATAATCATAATAATCATATATTTAAGACAAAAATTGATCTCTATGATCATTAACATGGCGTTGCTTTTTCCTCACATCCTCCTACTACTCGCTTCGAAGCAGAACATACAGCAACTAGATATTATGTAATCAAATCCAACACCAAACAATACAATACGTATAGAACACTAATCATGGAAATACCAACACCTTTGATAGCCAAAGTTATGCACAAGTAACTAACTAATTGTTACCCCTAACACCAACATAGCCAAATCCATTAGGAACATTCTCAAGCAACCACCGTTACAATACAAACTAATGGCAATTACTTTCAGATGTCAGCAGTATATGCACTACTGCAAACAGGCAGTACATTGAAATTATAGAAGCAGCATGGGCAACTACTACTTATGAACCAAATAACAGGCAAACAAAAATAATTCCACAAGACATTCTTGACAAAATCAGAGAAAAAAGGAAAGGGAAAGCAAAATGGCAAAAACATAGAATACGTGAAAGCAAAAAAACATCTAAACAAACTTCTAAAGGAAATAGAAAGTAAAATAAAAGATCATAATAATAACGAATTCTCAAAATTCATAGATTCACTCTGTGCGTACGAGAATGCCAACTATGTTCTATGGAAAGCCATGAACAAAATAAAGAAGCTAATAAAACTAATCCCAGTAATCAGAAAAACAGACAACACATGAGCCAGAAGCAATGGAAAGAAGGCTGAAGAATTTTGCAACCATCTTTGTTGAAGTTATCTGTTCGAGGAACGTGTGATGAATGTGTAACAGAAATATATTTGAGTGTAAGTATAAATATAAATATAAGTGTAAGTACAGGGTATACTAATCCAGATCCACACTTTGGCAGCGTTGCATTACAACAGAGCTTCGAAGCCATGTGTCTAACTATAATACTAGTCTATATACTTACTATTACTTACTATTATATATAGTATTATATAGTTCTTCTTCAAACTTACTATTACTTACTATTGGTGGCCCGTCTATATATATCTGGTTGCACTATCTGTGTGCATGGCATATTCTTAAAAAGGCTATGAGACTGGAAGGCCCTTCAAATTTATTTAGAGCTAAACAATACTCAATGGCTTTGAGGACTAAGAAAACTAAACACTAAAGAAGATGTAGAGTTTTCCTAGAAGTGAGCATCGCTTCAACAAAAGCAAATAATAAAACCATTTATTTCAGCAAACGTTCAAACCGCGTTGAGTGCACTCGTTCTCGTCTCTCAACAGCAAAGTAGAAATCTTGTGCTACCAAGCACTAATCAGACCGAATCTGCTGTCATCCTTTCTTGCTCTTCTTTTGCTTCCATCTGTGTCGCTCCATTTCTCATCTCTTCTAGTCCCTTCTTTCTCTTTCTTGCTCTTTTCCCTTCTTGGCCATTTCCCCACTTTCCCTTTCTTTCCTTTGTGCACTCCTTTACTAGTTTCTTTTTTGATTCCAGGGCTTTCTCTTCATACCTTGCTACTCTTTTTAATGCTTTTTCTTTGATTTCCATTGGCTTGCATTCTTCTATCAATATATAATTTGGCGTTGACATATCTAGATCTAAGATCCATTTTTCATATCTTCTTTGTATTCTATCCAATTTTTCTTCTAAATTTCTGCCCCATACCTCTGCTCCAAACAGCACCACGCTTTCTACCAGTGCTCCAAACATCTTCATTCTCCTCTTGTAGTCCTATTTGAATATCCTTTCTTCCACGTTCCATGTTTTCTTCACTGCTATTGTTGCTCTCTTTTTCCTGTCTTGTATGTGCTCCTCATCACTGTCGTTTTTCTGTAGTATGTACCCTAGGTATCTTATCTCGTCCACTTCTTCTAATTCTTACTCTCCCCATTTTCATTTTCTTTGTCTCCATTTGTTCCTTCTTTTTTCGAAAACTACTATCTTGTCCTTTTCCGTGCTCAGTTCCAATTCGGTTTCCTTTAAAAATTTCTTTAATCTCCTTAACATTTCTTTTAGCTCCTCTTCTCTATCCGCCATCAGCACAATATCGTCTGTATATATCAGTGACCATACCTTTCCTTCTCCTACCACTATGCCCCCGGCTTGTCCCCGCCATAGTTCTTCTTCCAGTCCAGCCGCGTAGATGTTGAATAACGTCGGGCTCAACGGGCATCCTTGTCTGACTCCCCTCACTGCCCAACATTTTTTTGTGTTGTGGCCCTTGATTCTCACCACATTCTTTGTTTCTGCGTATAACTGTTTAATCCTTCGGGTTAGTTATTCGCTAATCCCCATTTTTCTCATTTTCTCCTCCATATAACAATTATTTCAATAAACTCTTTGCCGAACTTTTTTAGTTCATCGAGAAGAGAAATGTATACTAACTTAATCCTTTTTTGGTTTTTCGTTTCAGTCAAGAATTACGAGCTGGATCTTTCACGCCAATAGAAAACTGCAGTCCACGAAATAGGCTTAGAAATCTGTTATAATTATTTTAGTTTACTTTAAAACAAATTTTTTGTATTCGTTAAATATATATAAAACCATATGCCAAAATTCAATAACTTCATTTCTCTCTTTCCCTTCTAAAAAAATCACAAAAAGACACTGTTTTAGAACATTCTAATTCAGGACATCCGCTCAATACATCTACAGAAATACGAAAGAAGCAGAAATATCTAAATAATTCCGATAGATTTCAAAATATATTAATTCATGGAAAATCATGAAAAATTTTGCACCGATATTCACAGTGTACGTTTTGAAAGATAATTAATCTACATACATGTTATCTTTTCTAGAATTAAGCATTAGATTCAACCGGAATCAAACATACGATAAACATTTATTATTCAAGTTATAGCACAACAAAATAATTTACTTCTAATATTCAATGAGAATCGATTCTAAAATTCTTTCAAATAAAAAAAAAAAATGTTATCTTTTCGATACAAATTCATACAATCTAACATGACATGATGATACATTTTAAACAAAATTTTGTATTCCATCGTGTATAATATTACCTTCATTGTATATAATTTTCACAAATAGTTTGATATGCTAATTTCATAACAATAAATAAGAATGATAGAAATTTATAACCAGAAATGAAGACAGGGACTATAAGTGGTAATATTGTCATTACGAGCATCGTAATTGATATTACGATTGATATATATAAAGAATATATAAAAAATAAGTTGATTAAAATTTTGAACAAAATACAAATTTAATGTTAATTATCTTCATTTTTTAACATTTAACGCTCCGACTTTCAATTGTGAAAATCGACCGGCATCTCCAACTTATACTCATTATACTTCGAATTGCAAGTTTTTAGCACTTTACCGACCGACACCCTATTAATCGGTTTATCTTCGCCAACGCTTACCAACCGATAGCCGATTAATCGGTTTATTGTCGCCGAAGTTTACCGACCGATAGCCTTGTTAATTTGCCGCTGGAGGACGCCATTGCCGCTAGCGCCAACTCTCTGTTAGTCCTGGGCCACAAGACCGCCATCAGCCTCCGTTGCATTGAAAAAATTTAGTTCCTCTTTTCTTTTTTTCTTTTCTTCTCTTTTCTTTTCATTTATTTTATTTTATTTATGTGTTGGATCTATTATCTAATTTTCGTGTAGGAAATTCTCACAGACAACATCTTAGCACACTGCCCTGCGGACCGGGGGACACAGGGCGACAGAAGGTAGTACCGATAGTAAATAACACAAACAAGGCAAGTTGAATACTTAGAATTCCACTTGGACAAATAATTTACATGGAGGCTACATACTAAATTAATTCTAGACAAAATATGGATAAAAAGAAGACAGATGTACTGGCTAACTAATCGAAATTCTAAACTCAGCATGGAAAATAAATTAAAAATCTACAAAACGGTAAGAAAACCAATTTGGGCGTATGAAATAACACTATGGGGGACAGTAGCAATGAGACACGTAAATAAACTAAAGTCGCTACATCGAAGATACTGGGAACAATAGTCAACGCCCTCTGGTATGTCAGAAACGAGGATATACGCAAAGACCTAAAAATACCAACGGTCGAAGAAGAACTCGGCAGATACGCAAAATATACAAGGAAAGAACGGAAACACATCCAAACCAGCTGGCTGATAAAGCCAGCAAAACTCGCATAGGAAGAACATTAAAAAGAAAACACCGCAGTGACCTCACTAAAGAAATAAAATAGTCAAACTCGAAAATGGTACTGCGCTGGTAGTAGCCATCCACATGTTATTTAGTTATCAGGTTAGAAAAATTTGCCAAATGTTCAGCTGGACAAATTGTAAAGTACAAATTAAATAATAAAAGAGGAATTCAAAGTTCTAGATGGTTGGAAAAGTCGCCCGGCGTCACTCATCCAATTTAACGTCGGATTTCTTCAACCGCAGCGTCGGTCGACAACGAACGACGTACGCAGCTGCGTTTGAAGCGTTCTTAAACCAGAATCAAATGGACGACATTTATATCGTCTGTCTGCCAATCGCACAGTGGTACCAGTTGCGATGTACACACCCGTCGCTTGTATCAATACGCATACAACTTGTAATAAACATGTGAAAATTCTGCTAACGGATATGTAGGCCTATGTTGGTTAATAAAAACACTTTTAAACTGTTTCATAAAAGAAGAATACATACATATGTATTTTCTTGTTCTTCCAAACCATTGCCGTTGCGGTCATTTGTTGCAAATTAGATCGTTTGCAT
The DNA here is from genome assembly GCF_910591885.1 of Bombus terrestris. Lineage (NCBI taxonomy): Eukaryota > Metazoa > Arthropoda > Insecta > Hymenoptera > Apidae > Bombus > Bombus terrestris. Next base: position 4,501,340 of record NC_063286.1, read on the forward strand.
CGGACTCAAATCTTGAAGTTAATATCTTTTGTTACAAATTATTAATTAGATCTATTTATAACATATGCTAATCCCATATGTTATAAAATCTCTGCCGGTGCAGTAGAAAACTCAAGGGTAAGCATCTTGAAAATAAGTGCATTAGAAGAGGAATTAGAACGGCCTTCTCTTACTACAAGAAATATAATAGCAGCAAAAATATATCATTAAGAGCTTCATAGTAGATTTAATAATAATGATTTAATTAAGGGAATTATTTACCCCTTTAGCCCTTATATTTTGAGAGGGCTACGAACAATGTACATCTCCTTCAAGAGGCTAATTAGAATACTTCCTATGATATACATTGCCACATCATGAATGAAATACTTTTCAATCAGCTGAAACCTCGGCGGGACAGCCAGCTAAGTTTGGAGAAACCCAGAACTGCAGAGGAGGCGTCGTGAGTTCGAATCCTGAGTCATTAGGATATTGTGTACAAAGGACCGGAGAGGTCCCAGTCTGTTTTAATAGGTTAGTAATACACTACACGCAAGCGGCCGCCCCTCCCTTGCGTGTATTGTGTGGGCGTACTTTCTGGAAGTGCGCTGAATAAGGTCCGAAGTGTTGTAAACACACACAGGGGTCCACGACAATTAGGAAATCCACATTACTGTTCTGTCTCGCCCGTGGAGGTTTTAGCCGGTAAGAATCCGGCACTACCTTCTGCCGCCCACACAAGGTGGTAAGGTGTCTATGAAGATTTCCTCCACGAAAAAAAAAAAAAAAAAAAAAATTTGTAGCATGAAAGGAGAGACGTTTAACGCTTCCCTAGACAAGGATGAAACACATATATAAATGGATTCTACCAAATGTCCAAATTGGACAAATTGAGAATGAAAAGTATTAAATAAAAAAAAAAACAGTTATAAATGGTAAGGCACTGTCGCCTTTCGCCGGCACTTACCAGATTTTTTTTGGAAGGACCGCGGAGAGCTTCCGCTATCCTTCCGAATGACGAAGGTGCTAATAACTTTTTCTTACTGGCGTATAATCTTTATCAATCTTTGCTTGTGGCAAATGGTCTCTACTGCTACATCATTTTCAACATTGTATTTCGAACAATATATTAGGTGCGAATCTAGATGTTTGATGCATTGACATCATGTAAACAAAAACGAAATAGATCAAGAAATTTGATATACAACACAGAATTATTGAGTAAATTTACGCTGTTAATTATCATATTGCAGACTTGAACAATATAATCATAGGCAAAATTAAGATACATACTGGTGGTTAGAAAGTGGTGCTACTAGTGACATTCTGAACTTGATAACCTTTTCCACATTTTCAATGTTATGAATGCCGTATTCAGTCATTTTTATTCTGTATTACGCAGTGAGACATTTGTTTTGGATAAGCTATTTAGGATTGTATCTGAAACTGTAAGTAAAGCATATCCAAATTCTTTATTGGAAATGAATGTGACATCAAAAAAATAATGTGTGGAGGATTAGTCGAGGATAGATAGTACGAAATAACGAGAGCGAATAATTGGTGTCGCAGTCTGTCAAATATATTTCGAATAAATAAGTAATTAAATAGATGTACAGCCGTATATGTGAGTCGTTAGTAGAAAAATATAAAACGCGGAATAAATACTCGTTATTGTTCGTCGCGTAACTCGATAAATACTCGGAGATACTCTGTAGATACTCGTTGATACTCGTTGATAGTCTTTGATACCGTTCGATACTCGATCGCGTCCGTTTAATTATATAGTTCGGGGGAGAATGAGAAAATTCGAATTCGTCTACGTTTGACGGTTGCACGTAGCGGCGACATTGTTTTGCCCGGAGTTTATTTCTTCTTACATTACTTGTAATCTGACGGTCTTGATACTTCGAGGCAAAACAACAACATGATTTCAATTGTCCTCTGATTCAAGTCCCGCTACATATGGTCTATTTAACTATGCGGTGAAAATTCATAAAGGTATGATGTGGATATTGAAAATTCTGGTGAAAAAAACAAAAAAAATTGCCGGTGAAAGGGGACAGTGCCTTACCATTTAAAAATGTATTTTTTTTTTTTTTTATTTAATACTTTTCATTTTCAATTTGTCCAATTTGGACATTTGGTAGAATCCATTTATATATGTGTTCCATCCTTGTCTAGGGAAGCGTTAAACGTCTCTCCTTTTATGCTACAAATTTTTTTTTTTTTTTTTTTCGTGGAGGAAATCTTCATAGACACCTTACCACACCATTGTGTGGGCGGCAGAAGGTAGTGCCGGATTCTTACCGGCTAAAACCTCCACGGGCGGGACAGTACAGTAATGTGGACATCCTAATTGCCGAGGACCCCTATGTGTTTAAAACACGTCAGTCTCTATATAGCGCACTTCCAGGAAGTACGCCGACACAATACACGCAAGGGAGGGGCGGCCGCTAGCGTGTAGTGTATTACTAACCTATTAACTGGACTTCGACCTCTTCGGTCCTTTGATGAGATGAGTGCAATATCTTAAAGATCCAGGATTCGAACTCAGGATGCCTCTTCTGGAGTTCTGGGTTTTACCGAACTTACCTGGCTGTCCCGCCGAGGTTCCAGCTGATTGGAAAGTATTTCATTCATGATGTGGCAATGTATATGATAGGAAGTATTCTAATTAGCCTCTTGAAGGAGATGTACATTGTTCGTAGCCCTCTCAAAATATAAGGGGTAAAGGTAAATAATTCCTTTAATTAAATCATTATTATTAAATCTATTATGAAACTCTTAATGATATATTTTTGCTGCTATTATATTTCTTGTAGTAAGAGAAGGCCGTTCTAATTCCTCTTCTAATGCACTTATTTTCAAAATGCTTACCCTTGGGTTTTCCACTGCACCGGCAGAGATTTTATAACATATGGGATTAGCATATGTTATAAATAGATCTAATTAATAATTTGTAACAAAAGATTTTAACCTCAAGATTTGGGTCCGATGCAAACGATCTAATTTGCAACAAATGACTGCAACGGCAATGGGTTGGAAGAACAAGAAAATACATATGTATGTATCCTTCTTTTGTGAAACAGGAGAACTTTATTTATTTCTCTCCTTTTCCAACGGCACCGGAGCGATGCCCTGCAATAAAATATCGCTCATCTGCACCGAGCTTTAAGATATACGAATAAAAGTGTTTTTATTAGCCAACATAGGCTTACATATCCGTTAGCAGAATTTTCGCTTGTTTATTACAAGTTCTGTGCGTATTGATACAAGTGACGGGTGTGTACATCGCAACTGGTACCACTGTGCGATTGGCAGACAGACGATATAAATATCGTCCATTTGATTCGGGTTTAAGAGCGCTTCAAACGAACCTGTGTACGACCTTCGTTGTCGACCGACTCTTCGGTTGAAGAAATCCGACGTTAAATTGGATGAGTGGCGCCGGTCGACTTTTCCAACCATCTAGAACTTTGAATTCTTCTCTTATTATTTAATTTGTACTTTACAATTTTTAGCTAAATAACATGTGGATGGCTACTCCCAGCGGAGTACCATTTTCAAGTTTGACTATTTTATTTCTTTAGTGAGGTCACTGGGGTGTTTTCTTTTTAATGTTCTTCCTATGCGAGTTTTGCTGGCTTTATCAGCCAGCTGGTTTGGATTTGTTTCCGTTCTTTCCTTGTATATTTTGCGTATCTGCCGAGTTCTTCTTCGACCGTTGGTATTTCTAGGTCTTTGCGTATATCCTCGTTTCTGACATACCAGAGGGCGTTGACTATTGTTGCCAGTATCTTCGATGTAGCGACTTTAGTTTATTTATGTGTCTCATTGCTACTGTCCCCCATAGTGTTATTTCATACGCCCAAATTGGTTTTCTTACCGTTTTGTAGATTTTTAATTTATTTTCCATGCTAAGTTTAGAATTTCGATTAGTTAGCCAGTACATCTGTCTTCTTTTTATCCATATTTTGTCTAGAATTAATTTAGTATGTAGCCTCTATGTAAATTATTTGTCCAAGTGGAATTCTAAGTATTCAACTTGCCTTGTTTGTGTTATTTACTATCGGTACTACCTTCTGTCGCCCTGTGTCCCTCGGCCCGCAGGGCAGTGTGCTAAGATGTTGTCTGTGAGAATTTCCTACACGAAAATTAGATAATAGATCCAACACATAAATAAAATAAATGAAAAGAAAAGAGAAGGAAAGAAAAAAAGAAAAAAGGAACAAAGTTTTTTCAATGCAACGGAGGCTGATGGTGGTCTTGTGGCCCAGGACTAACAGAGAGTTGGCGCTAGCGGCAATGGCGTCCTCCAGCGGCAAATTAACAAGGATATCGGTCGGTAAACTTCGGCGACAATAAACCGATTAATCGGCTATCGGTTGGTAAGCGTTGGCGAAGATAAACCGATTAATAGGGTGTCGGTTGGTAAAGTGCTAAAAACTTGAAAGTCGAAGTATGATGATTATAAGTTGGAGTTGCCGGTCGATTTTCACAATTGAAAATCGGAGCGTTAAATGTTAAAAAATGAAAATAATTAACATTAAATTTGTATTTTGTTCAAAATTTTAATCAACTTATTCTTTATATATTCTTTATATATATCAATCGTAATATCAATTACGATGCTCATAATGACAATATTACCACTTATAGTCTCTGTCTTCGTTTCCAGGTATACATTTCTATCATTCTTATTTATTGTTATGAAATTATCATATCAAACTATTTGTGAAAATTATATACAATGAAGGTAATAGTATACACGATGAAATACAAAATTTTGTTTAAAATGTATCATCATGTCATGTTAGATTGTATGAATTTGTATCGAAAAGATAACATTTTTTTTTATTTGAAAGAATTTTAGAATCAATTCTCATTGAAAATTATAAGTAAATTATTTTGGTGTGCTATAACTTGAATAATAAATGTTTATCGTACGTTTAATTCTGGTTGAATCTAATGCTTAATTCTAGAAAAGATACCTGTCTTGGGATACGGAGACCTGGCTTGGTTGCTGTGACATGGATGTCAGCACCCGGCACACCCGCCGCTGGGATCCTGCTCGAACAGGGCAAGGGATATGCTGAGACGGTATAATGCAGGCCCCTGAATTCTTCCAGATGCCTCCATACATTATTCGCGTTATCCGGGATTACCTGAGATAGAGATAGGCGGCGGCTCGTCGAGCGCGGAGTTGCGGTGCCTAGCTGTCCCATTTTCCCAGCCACACGCATGGTGCATTCGTGGACGAAACGTTGGTCCTGACCGTGGGACTTTGGTGGCATAAGACGCTGCGCCATGGTGAGCTTGCCGCAGACTGCGCGGTGCGGGCAATACGCGGGCTGGGCCTGAGGGTACTATGGAAAGTATTTCGGAGGAAAGTTGCTGGATTAATTCGTGCAGCGAGATTCGTTTTTTTTTCGTCTCTTTTGCGACTCACCCATCGTTCCAGTCAGTCGTTTGTCATCCAGTTTGTCATTTTCGATCTGTATTACAAGACCACCCGTTATACGGCAATTGAAGCCGGTGACTCGATACGTCGGCATAGCTGTTACATTCGCTTTAATTTGCTTGTCAAACCTCTACTTTGCTAATTGAAAAACCCATTCCTGATCATTTTCCATGACCGTAAACCGCAAGCTCACCATTGACTGCTACTGAATTGTTGAGAACATGATAGGTGACGAGCATGAAAGGTAGTCGTTTTGATTCCTTCGACGGTAGTACTCTTAGAGATCCAACTTGAAGCTTAAACCATGTGCTGATTATGTTTGAGTATTTTACCTATTTGACTTATACAATGTCTAACTTATTGATTTTTTTAATTTTAAAATGTGCATATACTCATAAGTCTGGTGATTATAGAATACGAGTGTTTAATAAATGTGTATCTCTTTACAAAGTGGAGACAACAGAATATGATGATCCTTAACATACTTTGTTATTTAGACAGCTATATAGGATTGGAGGAAAATTATTTTCAAAAATAACGGATCTTCGATTTACTTTTTCTAAAAGAGAAAAGTAACTTACGCGGAAACGAAGACCCACCTGTGAGGTATCCCTTTCGAGTGTCGAAGTTTCAAGTAAAATGTTCGGTCGAAGATTTCACTATAACCTATCCCAGTGAATAAAGATTCATCGAAAAACCGAATTTGAATTTGAAATAAGAAATGATAGCGAAGAAAGCATTTGTGATGTTTCATCGAAGAAATGGAAAAGATATTTAATATGTTATAGCATCACTTTTGTCACCGTAGAAATGTTATTTATGACAAAAGGAATGCTACTGACCTGGACATTAACCCTTTCGCTACTAGCGTCGCCTATAGACGACCATAGATACCAATTTGTTATTGTAAAGTGTAATTTTTAATTTTTAAATATATTTTTATTGATAATAATTGCAAAATCTCCAAATATGTTGTTGTATAACACTCAAAGAATCGTACCATCCGGATAATGACGAGGCTGCACCGAAAGATGGAAGTCCGAACACCAGTTTACCTACGCGCAACATATGCACGCTTTCCGTCGTAGTGTTCCGCACTTCAGTACCGTTATTCCGGTGTCACTCCGACGGAGCACACTGCCGTAGCGAAAAGGTTAAAGTAAATGATACATTAATTGATTAATAGTTACCCCATTTTCTAAAGATTCTTCGATAATACTATAAAGGAATGGTTAAGGATCGGTATTATAGAATAACAAGAGTGAAAGATTGCTGTTGCAACCCGTCAAATATATTTCGAATAAATTAAATAAATATAAGTATAAATACCGTCGAAAGACGCTCGTTCAATACATTCGCGACGATACTTTGTAATCGCTCGCAGATAACTCGATAACTATAACGCGGATAATAACTCGGACAATCTCGTAGATATTGGTCGCTAATTCGTAGATACTCGGCATATACTGTCTCGCTCGCGATCGTGTCCGTTTATTTATACTGGTTGTGGCAGAGCCGAAAAATTCAAATTCGTCTTTGTTCGACGGTTGCACGTAGCGGCAACATTGTATTGCCCGGAGTTTATTTATCATTAGGTTTCGTGTGTCAAGGGTGTGCCAATATCCTGAGGCAAAACAATAACATGAGTCGCACTCGATCCGCCTCGTCTTATGACTCATGTGCCGCTACAACACCCCACTACCAGCGATATCGTTATTCTTAGGTCGTATTCGTAAAAAAATTATTTACACTATTTCTTGTCACCATTTTACAGGTTGAACGCATACAATATATCCTCTGTCCGACAATTTACGACTATTACCCGAAACCTGCCAGAAACCAGACCGCGTAACGTATCTATTCCTAGTGTTTTCTTCCGCGGTTCGATCGTTGTCGCTTGCACTGTTTTCGTCGGAATCAGTACGTTACCAGAATCGGCGGTTTGTTTCTCTAGGTCATCCGGAACTATAAACGCGGGTTTTAATCGGTCTATGGAAACCGTTACGTCGCGATTATTTATTTTAATCCTTAGAGTGTTATGGACGCATATATGCGTCTGGCGAAAGCTATCGGTGTGGACTAAGGACACATATATGCGTTTTCTGTAAGTGTCCGGCATGGACTAAGGACGCATATATGCGTTTGTCAATTTTTCCGAACACCTACACAGAAGTAATACCGTTACGTTTGCGTGAGATAAATATAAATGCATTCCTTAGTAACGGCAGTAAACAAATGCCAATAATGCCTCGTTATAACAGTTGTCTACCTGTTTCGCGGACAGTCGCATCTAATTATCAAGAAGAAAATGTGTTGTTTGTGTGAAAAATAAGAGAATGCAGAAAATGCGATGTCGGATTATGTATCGATAATTGTGTGAAATTTTTCACACACAACTTGTGTTATATTTACTAAATTTAGTTTTCTAGTTTATTACCCAAATTCTAGTTTATTGTAAATTTCAATGTACATAATAAATAATTACTACTAAAAAATAACGCTCTTGAATCATTTAATCTCGCGCAAAAGAATTACTATAACTTATTACGATTTGCGCTTTCAGTAGTCAATCAACAGAGTTGAATCTAGCAAAAAAGTATTCCGTCCGTACGGAACTAAGGTTTTAATAATGTAATTTTTTTCATCCGCTTTTACAATTTTAAACGACCCGTCGGATGCGGCTGTAGGGGGCCTCCTACCGTGTCATGGCGCAAGAAAACGTATGGCGATGATTCTAATTCTTTAAAAACGAAAATTTTCTTTTTGCCATGACGCGTAACTGCGTATGGCCTGACCTTCTCCATCCGTTCTTTTAGCCGGTCCGCGTATTCCACATTGGCCCGCTGCCTTGTTGGTAAGAAAAATTTCGCCGACAATCGTATGCCGCCGGAACCATAATTCATTTCGGCCGCCGTTGCGTTAAGGTCCTCCTTTATCGCGATTCTGATGCTCAGCAAAATGATCGGCAGAATTTCGACCCAGTTGCTCGTGTCATGACACTTGATCGCCGCTTTCAGTTGTCTGTATAGGCGCTCTACCATCCCGTTAGACACGGGATGATACTCGACACCGAGTAACCGGCATAACTCCTCAAACAGTCGCGTTTCTAATTGGCGTCCTTGGTCGGTCGTGATTTTTAAAGGTACCCCGAAGCGAGCTATCCGAGTCGAAAGAAGGACCGAAGCAACGGTTGGCGCTTCCATATCGACGATGGGAACGGCTTCGGGCTAACGCGAAAAATGATCGATAAACGTTAGACAATAACCTTGTGAATATTGCATGCTGTTAATGTCCTAAGTGTATGTGTCCGAACCTGCTAACGTTTTGAACGTTCAACTGGTGAGGATACGTGTCTGGTAACTTTATTCCGTTCGCACGGTATACATTGTCGTATCCACGTTTGACAATTTTTGTTAATGGATAGCACCAATTTTTGCGTGGGACGTATCCCCGGATGGGAAAGTAGATTCGGAAGTCTTGATCGGGAAATCGTACTTTTTTCACTTGCGCTGAGGCTAACGTTTGATGATCTATGGATTTCCCGATCACCTCGATCCGGGATAGAGTTATTGTCTACATTACCGGCTACATTATTCTCTGATCTTTTATGTATCGCATATCGGTCCTAAATTGTCTGACGTAGTCGAGGTGACGCAATTGTCTTTGCGAATACTTGTCGAGATTTTGGCCAAAGGCGTATACCAGGGGTTTGTGATCCGTATAGATCGCGAGTAGCTCTCGGTCGGACTTTCGCTGTACTTTCGTTGCGCGGGGGATAGCGATCTCGTTATGAAACCTAAGGCCTGCCAAGAATCGTTGACGCGCTGTTGAAGTACCACACTTGTGGCGTAATCAGATTCGTCGACCGCGAGTCTAACGGACGCGCCTGAAATCGCGTCAGTTATAGCGCGTTTCGAGTCGCGGAAGCTGTTTTCGGTTTGATCGGATTACTCAATGGACGCGTTGCACTTCTTTGTGCCTTTCCACAAGTCGTTGAGTGGTTGAAGAATTCGCGCGGCCCCCGGTATGGAACGTCGGTAGAGGATGCTCATACCGGGCTACCTTCGTATGTCTTTAATTGTTGAGGGTAACGGTACTTTAATTATAGCGTCGACGCGTTCGGCTAATGGTTTTATCCCCTCGGCTGTTACTGTGTAACCGAGGAATTCTATTTCGCGAGATTTACTACGACCCCATACTCGTCAATGCGCTTAAACAAAATCCACAAGTGTTCGCGGTGTTCGGATGCGATCAAAGGATCGACCATGTATGAGTAGACGAAATCGAGGTCTCTGGTGATTTCGTCCACGAATTTCTGACACATTTGGGCCGCGTTTCGAAGTTCAAACATCATGTTGGTCGCTTCGAAAAGACCAAAGGTGTCGTGATCGCTGTCTTTTCTACATCCTCCGGCGCGATCGGAATTTGATGGTAAGCGCGAACGAGATCTATTTCAGAAAAGATACGCTTACCATACAGATCCTGCGCGAAGTCCTCTATGTGCGGCGGTGTGTACCTGTCCGGAATGGTGCGGGCGTTCAATGCCCGATAGTCGCCACAAGGTCGAATCCTCCCATCCTTTTTGGGTACGATGTGCGAGGGTGATGCCCACGGGCTTCGCGATAGCAGCATCACGCCTTGTTCGATCATGACTTCGAATCCCGCCTTCGTCAGCTTGAGTCGATCGGGAGCGAGGAGGCGTGGTTTGGCGTGGGTGGGGGTTCCATGCGTCGGCGGTCCGTTAGGTCAGGAAACTCCGCCATTATTTTGTGGTACGTTGGCTCTACATTGATAGTTTTAATGGACGCTACGTCGAGCGTGGCAGCGAATCTCCTTGTGGATAGTTGTGTAGTCGTGTCCAGGAATCGTTTGTTTCGTGGGTCAACGAGTAACCCGGAATGGCTGAGGAAATAGACGTTTGCACATCAGTCACTACAAAACACCACTTGAAGGCTCGACGAAAGGATAGATGAAGGTGATCAGGTGAAGTCGCAATCAGGTTCATAGTCGCTTTTGTTAGCGGGTCCACGTACTTTGTTGCGCGGATAGACGCATGCGTCGGCACCAGTGTCCACTAAAACTGAAACGTTCGTTCGCTTGTCCCTGACAAAGATGCGGCGGATTGCCCAGCCGTCTTTCACTCAATTTTTAATATATCCAATTCGTATTTCACAAGGAAGAAACCTCCCTGCTCTTCTGAGAATCGGCGGGGTAGTGTCCGACTTTACCGACTAAAACCTTACGGTGGACCGCTTGACGCTCATCAGGAATGCCCCGGGACTTCTTTCGCAGTACTACCGGAGCTAGGAAGGAAATTTTTTTCTTTTTTCTGTCGAGTGTTTGTTTACGAAAATACTGCTTTCTTAGAACTACAAATTAATTATTATTTATATACCATAGGTAGAATCATATATCAGGAGCACGAAGATATACGTATAAATATTATACTAAGAATGCGAAAGAAAATTGTCAAATATATATGTCGGAGATGAAAGAACACCGGAACCCCTCCTTGGATTCGCGGGAATACCGTAACGTTGTAACTTAGATTAAACAAATGCCGCTCCGATTATTCGAGATTTATGATCATGAGCTTGGGCTCGAGGCGACAATCAGTCGCCGAACGTAGCCGCGGTCAAAGGGATGAACGTTTTATCTAACAAAGGCACAGAGTAACTCTATACCTCTCCTTAAAAGAAATAGTCGTAGCGACACGTGGCAGTAAATACTTCAATAGTTTCTATCCCGCGGCCCGCCACACGCAGATTTTGTCCTCCGGGTAAGATGATCGCCGGGTGTCGGCATGCCTTTGCATTGTATGTTTAGCTAACGTGAGGACCCGCTATAGATCTTAAGATTTAGTCAAGCGAAAGTCCTTCAAATAGACTTTGTTGCAACTACGGGAAAATAGAAGAAACTTATCTTCCACGAACGATGCTCCCCGTCAATAACCTCCCCTCAAGGGCGGCCAGCATCTCTTTCAAAACGCCGATATGGAGATCGACCAATTAGCAACAGCGCTAATTTCCCTCACCTTTGGAACGAAAGCTTTCTTTCACGAGGATCTCATGTCCTTAGACACACCCATTATAGTTTTCCTCGACGGCATCATCGAGACGGAGATTCATTCTTTCGTACGATCTCATCGACGAGTGACAGTACCACCTTACAACCAGTGAAAACCTCACATCTAGTTAACAAAGAGTTAGACTTGAACTATGCGAGAACATGCGTTTATCATCCCGTGATCGCGGATTCGTTTCAAACCTAAGGTCATTATCACTAGTGCTACGAGTGCCTAATCTTGTTGATAAGCCTGTGCTAGTAAACTCTTTATTGTATCACGGCAATAGCTAATTGTAATGAGAATTCATCAAATGCCCCTCTCCATAATCCTGACCCTAATCCGACATATATATGAATATTTCATAATACGATTGATTTGTAAAAGTTATCCGCCAAATTGAATGTCCGCTATTACAACTTCAAATATTTTATGCATTACGTGACTTCGTTCTAATGCAACATGGCGCACTTTTCTGACCGTTAAACAAAGCTGCGCAATACGAAAAATACGCGATGTGCAGAAACTGTTCAAACTTGTCTGTGACAACGTACTTTCTCGAATGTAATAAAAGTTATTGAGAAAGACGACATTACAGACAATTTACGAATAACGAAGCAAAATGAAAAAGTTATTTGAATTTCTTACTCAAATGAAACAGAATCGAGAGAATCTATGTTAAATTTATGTTAAACAATCTATTCAACTTCTTCGAAAATATAATTTAATATATTCGAAAGCAAAAAATAATTTCTTTAATCTTGAATTTTTCATCTTGGTGTTCTTAATAAACCGTGAATTTAGCATTTGTTATATTAGATATTAATCAAGTTAATATCGCGAAATATTTATAAGAAATGGAGTTAATCTAGTAGTGAATAAATATTACCACGTTTCGACGAAAAGTTATCAAATTTATCGTTAATTACCATGGTGTCCTTTTGACTTTCATCCCGTCCTCTCGAATTTCACAGCATCCCTCTAATGCATCAAAGCTTCCCTCGGTATCAAATAATAGTAATCTGTACAAAAAAAGAGCCAAATATTAAAACAAATGTATAAAAAGAATAAATTATTTGAAAATAGAACAATGATCATGGTCAAATTGTGTTTCGAGAACTCATTGTACGAGTTACCGGCAAATGGGGCAACCAAAAAGACAGCCGGAGAAACAAAGGTAATTAAATAATAAATTGCAACGAAGTATTGAAGAAAAACGTACAATTAAATGAAAATAACAATAGAGCGAGTTTGAACGGTAGAAAAATGTTTACCAAAGTGCCAAAGCCACGGATGAATATACGTCTAATTCGCCTGATTGTCTACGCCAGACTGACATCCCGCACCGACGAGTTTGGGTTAGGGGGGAGTAGGGGGCTAGAGTTATCGGCTATCCGTATATACACGAATAGGATTCGTCAAATTCCTGGAACACTCAAGGATATGTTTTGTATATGTGTTTGCACGTGTCTGGTATTGTAGAGCTCTCGTGAAAACAAAAAGTTGTTGACAAAGATTTAGTGACGCTGCCATGTTCTCGTCGATAATTTACAATCCATATGATATATGAGATATTTCAAATTTTATTTTAATTTCAATTGAAAATGTATTTATTATTTTATCGAATCGTTCAAAACTCTATTTACAGCTCGAGGAAAACAATTATTTAAAATAAAAAAACGTTGAAGATATTTGAACTCTCTCTAAAAGTAATGATTTTTTATTGAATTACGTCTAGTTCTACCTTGGTATTTTTTAGAGAAACCATAGAATTACGTATAGTTTCGTCATATTAAGTTAAATATTGCATCGTATATTTATACGATTGATATATATATAGTATAAATGCAGTCTCTAGCATTTCGCAAACAAAAAAGGACGAAACTGTTCGCTTTTCTTCTGTTTTCTTCTTTTTAAATAGAGGTGAAAATAAAAACGACGTATATCTACAGCATTTATTCTATTTCCATTATACATTCTATCGATTGATTATTTTCATCTGAATCAATTACTTAATCTTACTTAATAAATTGTTCTCGTTTACAGGCACAGCTAATAGAGATTTGGATAGTCTAACATGGCTTATTTTCATTCTTTTTCTTAGCTTTAATACCTTGTTTAAATCTTTCTTGTCAAACCTTATAAATTTAAAATTATTCACGCACTGTAATTCATTATTCCAAATCATTAACATTTCTCACTGAGTTACATTTAGAATATCAGGAATTTCTGAAAAATAAAGGAGGGTTTGTATAGCAGAATATATTGAAAATAACTTTGGCTGTAATTCTTTACCCATGCACATGTATGATATTCTCCTAGTTCTCTCTACTTGGTTATTCTAATTATATTCCCTGCTGGCATGCTGTCTACTCCCATTGTTATCTATAGATCTTTTAATAATAATTTGTTCCATTTCTTCATCATTTCTTGCTACGTACCTTTGGATCAAACATAGAACTATAACTAATCACATCTTTAATGTACAATCTCTGTATCATCATGTATATACATCTTTACCTCCTTGTTTTACCTCCGTTTCTAAGAAACGTGAACTTTGAGCCTGTTCAGCGAAGCGCTTCACGCGAGAACATCGAGACGACTGGAGGTAACTTATATGCAAACCACAACATGTAACCATAACATGATCGATATAGTATATGGATGTCGATAAGGGAAACACGGCTTCGTTACTTATTTAAACGCCAATTTCCAAGCACGCAAAGATCAATTTTCAGAATGGCAGAATTTGAAAACCACGGAAAGAACCTAATTTGATCTTCGCCTATCCAAACGTACGACACGGGACATTCCAACTTACGTGCCAAGTAACGTCCAAAGTGCGACAAAATGAACTTGTTATGTTCCCTTGTGATCTTCAAATTCTATTCTCTTTGAGTGGATCGTTGGATATTGGGAAACCATCGATGCTCGAGGAAATAACGAGCCGCGTTCATTTTGCCGAATTTATTAAATTACCAATTATGAGAAGTTGAACTTATTGTTTAACGCATTTATACAACGGCATTCTCATTTATTTTTCAAGTATTTAAATCGAGCATTTTCATTGTGAAGAATAATTACTCAAAGACGTCAGATTAATTGTGCAAAACAAAAAACGTGTGGCCGGAGAGGAAATCTGGAACTGTCGGTGCAGGCGGTGCCCAAATAGGTGTCGCGACGGTGCAGGGATAATCGGCCGGAGAGCCAATCAGCTGGGACCGAGCTATATGCTGGCAGCTCCGCCACCGCGCAGTGACCTCCTGGTAAGACGCGACGCAATGCATCGTGTGACGTCAGCTAAGCCAGCTGCCGCCCGAAAGAGTCGGTTCAACTCGTTCAATGAGCCGCAAGGTGAGGGCAGGGTTTTTCCAACTCGCGCAGCCCTCATGTATGCGAGTCATTCCCTGGGCGGAGGGCGCTAGAGGGTAGAAGCCAGTATAAGTTCTTACTCGGGGTATGGCGCGGTCAACCAAAAGGGTCGGGTCCTGCAACGCACGCATTACTTGTAACCTAAGTGAGTTAATTGTAAAGAAATTTCACGGTTGATTTAAAGGAACAAAGCATTACGATAATTGCAGTAACCTCTAATAAATAATCTCTGATTCCCTCGTTTCTGTATGACGTGCATAATGACCCGTCGCGGTAAATTTATACATAGAACAGAGTTAGAAAATACAAAAGAACGATATTTTCTATGAATATACGAAGTTAAAATGGTGTTGGAGGCAAATTAAATGGTTGGAAAGAGGCGCCTTGAAGCGTACTAAAAGAAGTAGCTTACCCCGTTGAAATACCATGGAACGAAACCCTGCTAGACAATAGGCATTCTGCTGCAGCCTGGAATTCCTTTTGCTCCCGTATTCTTCTTCTGTTTTCCGTGGTTTTTGTTACAACACTCGGGATATTTTCATTCAAACGAACACACGACGCATAAACGGAGAAAAACAAACGTTGAAAGTTACGTCGCGTCACGCGAATCACTGACGCTACATTTATACGTTAGAGACAGGAACGAAACCAACGCGGGTGCAACACGGGACACGTGAAATATAAACTATCGAACTGCGTATAATAGCACACAAAATTATTTCTATTGTATTGTGTGTGTGTGTGCGTTCATATGTATATATATATAAGATTTATAAAAGAAATGCTTGGTAAAATGTCTGTATTTTGATAAGTAATTCCAATTAAAATAGAAAAATTTTTAATTGCATTGCTTCGACTATACATATACATATACTTAATGTGACTTACTTTGTGTGAGAAAAATTCCGTTTGTCAATTCGATACCGAGAGCTGATAATGCTAATACACGATGAAACGATAACAAAAGAATCCGATTACTCAGAACTTTTCACGATATATGTTAAATAATATTATGAAATAAATTAAATAACTAAATAATTCTCGGCGAAATATGGCAGCAGGAAATCAACCAATCACAGCTCCGGAAAAAAGTAAAGAGCGGGAAGAAATCGCGGCATCCAGCTTCCTGCGAATCTATTCTCGATCTCGATCGATGTAAGCAGTCATCTTTCGATAATCGTTTTGCAAAATGGCGTGCCTTAAACGAAGCGTATAGTAAAATTCGCATTTGAGAGACGCATATATAAACCATATCGAGGTATTTCCCGCGAAAAATTCACGTTCGGTTGCAACATAACATATCACGTATGTATTTTCGTCGAAAACTGATTTCTAGAGACGTGTATATGTACGTATCAAGTTACTTGGCGAAAGTTCAACGACAGACTGTGACTTTAAAGCAGGGAGTGTGTAAGCCTGTATTTGTGCCCGAGAATTTAAAGAATATTTTGTTCATCTTTCATCTTTTGTTTACGTCGACCGTAATAGAGTGGTGTTTATGTTTTGTGATAACTGGATGTCTGAAAAAACAAACTCGAGATTTCGATGGATCTTCGAAAAGAAGTCATAACCATTGGCCTTGGGTGAGTTGTAATTTCATAACTTTTTAATTCATAATTGATAGCATAAGGTTATTGTAAGACCGACGAAAATATGGATGGTAGCCAATTGCAATTGAATATCTGCCCTGTCTTGCACTATTGAAATTTTGCAAGTCACTAAAGTTACCAGTATTAATATATTCCCTTGCACAAGTTTGACGATAAAACAAATGAAATTTTACTAATTGCAAGTTATTTCATTATCCTATTTAACGAGAAATTATAAAATCATAAAATAGAGTACTATATTATCTGTAAATCGTAACTTGTTAATCTACTGGTACATGTATCATAAATTGGTAAACTTTTGTGTGGGGGTGCTAGATGTAACACTCATGCGACATTTTGAAAAATATTTAATTATAATCGTGAAAAGCGTTATTGAAATATTGAATTCTTATTGATGTTCCTTGCAACTTTGATTTTGCGTACCATATTTAAAATGTACATAAGATGTAAAGTATATTAACATGTAGCAGTCACAAACTTGTATCAAATGAGGATAATCATCCTAATATCGACTTATCAATTGTGATCTGATGAACAAGAATTCAAAATACAGTTAAACTGTGTTCGACATATAATAATCTCTTTCGAATGAGATTTAAATATATGAACATATTATGATATTGTATCCATAATAACACGAATAATACGAAGTTTCGTATTACATGTATTATATTTTTTAATATATTCTGTATATCTCATTTTACGACAACAGACAAGCAAACCATATTTCCATTATAAGCTTCGCTCTTATTTCGCATCGTTTCGCCTGAATTTATCGCGGAGTTTCATCCCGTCAAAACTTTGCGTCAATCTGCGTTTGCTGTCTGAGAACTGCGTTTTATTCGCTTATCATTTTGGTTAGCATTTCGGTGTTCTTGATGGATTGTTTGAAAAGTTCTTTGATTTCTGTAGTGCCGTTGCTACTGTTGTTGTGATATTGGTTGTCAGAGGATGTCGATTGGCTGATTACTTGCGCGTAGCTTCGACTACCAAAGGTGTTGGTGCTGATGCGTTTAATGTTTATTGCGTGCTCTGTATTTGGTATTGTCTCGGATTTTGTGCTGTCCTGTTGCACTTGTACGTTAGTGTATGTCCTGTTTCGTAGCGGCGGGAACAGTTTGCGTCGTAATTGTTTCCTGGCTTCACACGCTTTATAGCTGGCTGGGTGGTTTCCGTTACAGTTATAGCATCTAACTTTCTCTATTTTTCACGTGTATGGTCAATGTATTGTTAAATGGTTTTTTGCGCATTTAACACATGCCGGGGTTATATTGCAATAGTTTTTTGTGTGGCCGCATTGCTGACACCTTATGCACCGTGGGATATCTTTTTTATGTCTAGGTGGCTCCACTTTTACTATTGTGTTTAGTAATTTTGTTATATCATATATGTCTTTGTTATTGTCTCTAGGTTTTAGTTCAACTAGAAATAGCGGTAATGGTTGTTTGGTATCATACTTGTTTATGTTGTTTATTGACCTTACCTGGTGTCCGATTTTTGCTAGTTCTTCGCTTATATTGTCGGTGTTTGTTTTTGGCTGTAATCCCCTGATTACTGCTTTGTCGCTTTTGTCGGTTTTAAGCTGGTAGGTGTGATACCCTGCATCTTCATTCTTTAGTGATCTTGTCACTTTTCTGAATGTGTCTGGGGTGTTGGTTTGCACATTCACCTGGTCTATTTTTATCTGTTTCATAATATAGTTATCTTCCCCTGCCGTGTTGTTTAGCGGTTCAATGAGGGGGTCTATTATTTACGCATCTATTTATATTGGTGGTGATTTAGCAATGCGGGTTGTCGGAATTTCCGTTGGGTCGATTAACCGCTCCTTGGATTCGAATCGTTCCCCTCCATTAGCGCTATTTTTCCCTTTCTCTAATTCCATCCTGTTAACGCTTCGCAAGAACTAGGTTACTTTGGCCACACACGCTTTTTCTATGTAAACTAATAACCGAAGGACAGACGAGCTTGTTTTGCTTAGTTTCTAACCAGGTTTTTTCTTCACGATACTACATTATATATATAGTTAATTATAATTATAACATATAATGTATAATAATGTATAATACATCTAGAGGCTAATTAGAATACTTCCTATGATAGACATTGCCACATTAAGAGTCAAATACATTCCAATGTGCTGTAACCCCGGCGGGACAGCCAGCTACGCGCGTTAAAGCCCAGAACTCATGGCGTCGCCTGGCGTGGCGAGTTCGTATCCTCGGCATTAAGAATTTGCATAACCATTAGTCATCTGAAACCGTATTTCACAGAGCTAAGTATGAGATAAGTATGAGATACCCGAGCAACAGGCAAAACTGGTGGGCCCCGCCGTTGTCGTATGTTGTAGGTGTATCTTCTGGGAGTGCACCTTAGTAAGTTTTGATGGGTGCTTGAATTTGTTAAGCACTCAGGGGCCCGAGGACAACTCGCGCACTGGTTACCCGTCCCGTCCGTGGAGGTTTTAGCCGGTAAGAATCCGGCACTACCTTCTGCCGCCCACACAAGGTGGTAAGGTGTCTATGAAGATTTCCTCCACGAAAAAAAAAAAAAAAAATTTTTTTTTGTAGCATGAAAGGAGAGACGTTTAACGCTTCCCTAGACAAGGATGGAACACATATATAAATGGATTCTACCAAATGTCCAAATTGGACAAATTGAGAATGAAAAGTATTAAATAAAAAAAAAAAAAGTTATAAATGGTAAGGCACTGTCGCCTTTCGCCGGCACTTACCAGATTTTTTTTGGAGGGACCGCGGAGAGCTTCCGCTATCCTTCCGAATGACGAAGGTGCTAATAACTTTTTCTTACTGGCGTATAATCTTTATCAATCTTTGCTTGTGGCAAATGATCTTTACTGCTACATCATTTTCAGCATTGGATTTCGAACAATATATTAGGTGCGAATCTAGATGTTTGATGCATTGACATCATGTGTAAATTCGTACTATCGCGGGGAGACGCGGTCGTTAGAATACGCGTCAACGAGAGTCGTAAATTCCCGTTACGATTAGAATAATCGACACCACGAATAGTTCGATCCCCGTATTTCGGTTAGGATAATCGGGGTGGTTGATGCGGTATAACACTGAGAGTCACAGAATTATAATAATGTATATTTCCAACAACTAGTCTACACGATTGAAAAGATATAAACAATTAACAACTTTATCGCACGCAGATAATGTAAATGTATACAGTATCGAGCAAGGCTCTTACACTTGAAGTTAGTCTCTTGGTGGACGTAGCACGATATGATACTTAACAGAATGAGCGAATGTTTGGCAATGTGTAATGTTCGACGTGTCACAAGGAACTGATCGACTTTGGATGATTTCTTTGTCTCATCTTTAAGACGACCCCCACTATACTTAGGTCACGCCACCGTTCGCGCCTATGCTCACGTATGTCTATTCTTGCGTGGAAAACGTAACGGACCAAATTCGACGTTTCGAGAACTCGCTGCTTGGCAACAGCTATGCGCTCGTCGATACATTGTATGTGATCCGGCGGTCAGATAAGACGATCTGACTGAGACATTGTAGGGCCGCGAGTGACGGTTAGAAAATACAGCCTGTGTTAAACCTC
The DNA here is from genome assembly GCF_910591885.1 of Bombus terrestris. Lineage (NCBI taxonomy): Eukaryota > Metazoa > Arthropoda > Insecta > Hymenoptera > Apidae > Bombus > Bombus terrestris. The sequence continues at coordinate 4,521,411 of NC_063286.1, forward strand.
GTGGCGTAACATCATGTAAACAAAAACGAAATAGATCAAGAAATTTGATATACAACATAGAATTACTGAGTAAATTTACGCTGTTAATTATCATATTGCAGACTTGAACAATATAATCATAGGCAAAATTAAGATACATACTGGTGGTTAGAAAGTGGTGCTACTAGTGACATTCTGAACTTGATAACCTTTTCCACATTTTCAATGTTATGAATGCCGTATTCAGTCATTTTTATTCTGTATTACGCAGTGAGACATTTGTTTCGTATAAGCTATTTAGGATTGTATCTGAAGCTGTAAGTAAAGCATATCCAAATTGTTTTATTGGAAATAAATGTGACATCAAAAAAATATGTGTGGAGGATTAGTCGAGGATAGATAGTACGAAATAACGAGAGCGAATAATTGCTGTCGCAGTCTGTCAAATATATTTCGAATAAATAAGTAATTAAATAGATTATATTTCGCTGTGGCGCTTTTGATGCTTCAAATACCTACGAAATGTTAACTTCTACCAAAGAATATGTAAGCAATAACACGATATATAACGAAGCATTATTAGTATAATAATTACCTTATTGATATTAACTCTGTAGCGGCACATGAGTCATTGAAAGGTCGGCAGGGACTGGTATTGTTGTGCCTTGGAGTGCCAACGTTGTTTTGCTTTGCTAGGTCTATACTATCGGTCGATACAAATAGACGAACGTCCTCTCTAGGACGATCATTATAGCAAATCATTATAACGAGTCATACAGTGGAATAGCAAACGTAGAGTTGAACAGTAGCATTGAGCGAGCGACGATCACAACCGGCATACACTATCTCTGTACTTGTATTTAAAGTAATTTTCATATACACTGACTATTACAATTTCATCACTCGTCTCTTTAATAAACCAACCAACCACCTCAGCTCGTAATTTTTTGAATAAGATGCGACATGTTCCACACAATCTATATATTCCTTGTCTTTGTTTTCAAACTGAACAGTACCTAGAAGTTATCTACAAATCCGGATATATTCCATCTGAAGCGTTCATTTTCTAAGTTCACTTAGATTTAATGCAGCATAAGAAATATTTACCGATTATGCTTATCACTGTACGACAAATGTTTGTTATATACTCATAATAATTATTGTGCCGATTTAAAATATTCATAACCAAGGTTATATACATATATAAATTATATATTATTATTATTATTATCATTACATTTTTATTTGTATTTGTTATTTATTATTATTATATTTATATTATATTATTAGTATTATTTAATTAATATCACATAGTATATAATAGCAATAATATTATAATAATATAAATATAATAATAAATAAAAATAATATCGTTGAAGAAGGTTGATCGTGTGGTTTAAATGACGAGATATCTCAATATTGAAAACCGTCAAATATATTTTAAAATAATAGATACAGAGAATGTTCGGTAAGACGCTCGGTACTAACTGATTCGCTAATAAAATCGCTCGAGACTGAGACTGAAAAACTGGTCATGTTACGATCGCGTCCGTTTATTTATACTAGTCAGGAGAAAGTCGGAAATTTTGATTTCGTCTTTGATCGACGGTTGCACGTAGCCGTGACATTGTTTTGCCCGGAGTTTATTTATCGTTATGTTTTGTGCGTCAAGACGGTGACCATGTCCCGAAGCGAAACAACAACATGAGTCGCTCTCGATTCGTATCGTCCTCTGACTCATGTGCCGCTACACAAACATCGACTAGACGCAAAAAAATCCCTTTTTTACGTTCCTCTCTCTATCTTAGAAACTATGCTTTTTTTTTTTTTTTTTTTTTTTTTTTTTTTATTAGAATATTTACAATCAATTCTCGTTGAGAATTTTCAGTAACTTAATTTGGAGTGATACAATGGCATGGATTATAATAATTTTATATTGTTGGTTCTAGTAGAAACTAAGGATTTAATCTAGAGGGTATTTTCTTTTTAGTCTGCGGATCTGGTCCGTCGTGTCCAGTAGTTGGGCGACTAATGGGTTGTGGTGGTTGTTGACTCTTGTGTTATATCTGCTTCTGGACTTGTGTATTTCATCTTTGACTGTAGGTATCTTGAGGTCACGGTAACATACCAGGGTGCATTTAATAGAGATCTTAGCGTTTTCGATTGGAAGCGTTGGAGTATTTCAATGTTGGAGTTACTTGCTGTTCCCCATAGTTGGATTCCGTAGGTCCAGACTGGTTTTATTACGGCCTTGTAGAGGGTTATTTTGTTCTATATGTTTAGTTTGGAGCGTCGGCCCGTGAGCCAATAGAGTTTTCTTAGTTTTTCCTTTAATTGCTTTGATTTCTCTGAGATATGTTCTTTCCAAGTTAGCCTCCTGTCCAGGGTCATGCCCAGGTATTTTACGGAGTCCTTGCTTGGGATTATTGTGTTGTTAATGGTGACCTGGGGGCAGGTTTGTTTTCGGAGCGTGAAGGTTACATGAGAGGATTTTTTTTCGTTTACTTTGAAGCCCCATTTTTGGAACCACTTTTCCATGGTGTCGAGACTTGGCTGGAGAGTGGATGAGGCAATTGCCGGGTCTGCGTGGGTAGCTAATAGTGCTGTGTCGTCGACAAATGTTGCTATTGTTACCTCGTTTGATGTAGGTAAGTCGGCAGTGTAGATGGAGAACAGTAGGGGTCCGAGGACACTACCTTGGGGTATGCCGGATTCTATTGGGAATGTTGCGGAAGAGGCGCCTAGGCATTTAACTATGAATTGTCTGTTGGTTAGGTAGGATTTTAAGATGGAGTAGTATGGATGGGGTAGGATCTTTTTGATCTTGTAGAGTAGCCCTTCATGCCATACTTTGTCGAATGCCTGTTGGATGTCTAAGAATACCGCTGAACAGTATTTTTTCTTTTCAAGGGTTTGGCTGATCATGTGGGTTATGCGGTGGATTTGCTCTACTGTTGAGTGTTGTTTTCGGAAGCCGAATTGGTGGTCAGGGAGTGTTTTCAATTCTTCTAGGAGTGGGAGGAGACGATTCGTGAGCATCCTCTCGAATAGTTTAGACAGGGTAGGTAGAAGGCTGATTGGGCGATAAGAGGTGGTTTCATATATTGGTTTACCGGGTTTAGGGATGAGGGTGATTAGTGAGATTTTCCAAGCCTTGGGAAAGTGTTGAAGGCGGAGGATAGCGTTAAAGATTGATGCGACGAGTGCAATCCCTTTTATGGGAAGTTCCTTGATTGCTTTATTTCCTATTAGGTCGTGACCTGCTGCTTTCTTGGGGTTTAGGCGACTGATTGCTTCTTTAATCTCTGCAGAAGTGAAGGGCTTAATAGGAGGGGACATTTGGAAGGGAGTGTGCAGGTATTCGGTAACGTCTGCAGCAGCTACGGAGGAATGGGGTTTGAATACTTCAGACAAGTGTTTGGCGAATAGGTTGGCTTTTTCTATAGGGCTACGCGCCCATCCGCCTTGCGGGCGGCGGATTGGAGGTGTTATTTGTGGGGGGCGCGTGAGTTTCCTGGAGGCCTTCCATAGTGAGTAGTTGGAGTCGGCTGTGGGGGACAAGCTGGCGAGATATTTGTGAAAACAGTCATTATTGTAGTTTTTTATGGTTTTGGATAGTTTTCTAGTTGCGTTGTTTAGTTTGCGTTTGTCCTCCGGTGTTCTATGGGTCTGCCATACTCTTCTTAGTCTACGTTTTTCTGCTATTTTTTTTAATATGTACTGGGGATATTCGTGTTTGCTGATGGACGTTATTGCCGGTGTGGAGAAGCGGATAGCGTTTATTATGCTCGTGTTTAGGTATTCCGTGGCTGCTTCGATTTCTTCATTGGTTTTTAGTGAAGTTGAGGCTGAAGTTGTGTGTGTGAAGATTTCTCTAAAGAGCTGCCAGTTGGTGTGTTGGTTATGAATGGAGCCATTAGGTGTATTCTCGATGATAGTTGAACTGATTGTTACTATCACGGGGGAATGGTCAGAGGAGAGATCAGCCGAGGAATTGATTTGGACGTGTCTTGACGACATATTTTTAGTTATGAGGAAATCAAGGAGATCGGGTATTTTGTTTGTGTCGGTGGGCCAGTGTGTGGGTTCGTATGTGGTAAGGTAGTTGAGGTTGTTGGTTATTATGCTGTTGAGGAGGTTTTTGCCTCTTACTGTGACCAGTCTGCTACCCCATTGGGTGTGTTTAGCGTTGTAGTCTCCTCCGGCTATGAATCTGTTGCCCAGGGTGTCCAGGAAGTAGTCGAAGTCTTCTTTGGCGATGGAGTGTCTGGGAGGGCAGTATACAGCTGAAGTGGTGATTGTACCATGACAGTCTTCTATTGCTACGTTTGTTGCTTGGAGGTAGTCTTTCTGGAATGGTTGAAGTTCGTAGTGCTTGATGTTTGACTTGATTATGATTCCGGTGCCGCCGTGAGCCTTTCCGCTGGGGTGTTGGGTGTGGTAGAAGTTGTAGCCGTGTATTTTGAGGTAGTTTTTGTCGGTGAAGTGGGTTTCGGATATGAGCATCACATCGATTTGCTGTTGTTTTAAGAATAGTTCTAGCTCAGATTTGTGCTGAGCTAGACCGTTGGCATTCCACAGAGCTATTCGCATTGGTTTTTATTTTGCTTCTGTGCTTATGAATTTGTCCATGAAGAGTGTGAGTAGTGACAGCAAGTTGTTAATTTGCTCAGTTTGCTTCTCGATAAGTTTTTCGAATCTGGTAAAGTTGTCTGTGCTTTGTGGGGTAGGAATTCTATTTTCTGTGTGTACACTGTGTGTTTTCGAGTTGTATACGTTTCCTTGCGTTACCTGCGCATAGGATACTGTTGGTGAGGTGAGTTTTTGGGGTTTAGGTTCTTGTATGTTTATGTCCTTGGGTCTCAGTTTTGGATACTTTATATTATGTAGCGATTTGTAGGCTGAGCATCCTTTGTAGTTCGCAGGATGCTCTCCTTGACAGTGGATACACTTGGCGGGGGTTTCCGGGGATTTAGTGCATTGGTCAGTGGGGTGATTACCTGCACATTTTACGCACCGGAAGTTGTGATTGCAGTATTTCTGCGTGTGGCCGTACCTTTGGCACCTTTTGCATTGTATTATTTCTTTCTTTACAAGAGGTGGCTCGAACTTAACTATGGAGTTCATCAGCCGATTGATATTGTAGATTTCTTTGTTGTTTGTTTTTTGTTTTAAGTCTATAAAAAATAAGGATAGTGGGTTTTTTGTGATTCTATGCCTAATGTTGCTGATATTAGTTACTTCGTAGCCGTGGTTTGACAGTTCGCACTTTAGTTCGTCTAGATCGACTGAGTGATGGATGTTGCGTAGCACCACTCGAAATGGTCTTTCTTGTTTGAGCTGGTATGTGTGGAATTTAGCGTTTAATGTTTTTAATAGCTTGGTTAACTTTCTATAGGCGTCTGGGTGGGTCGGCAGTATTTTCACGTGGTTGTTGTTAATCTTTAACTTGTAGTCCTCTTTGCTGATGTCTTTTTCGATAGTCTTAATCATTGACTGAATGTCGATTACGTCGTTTATGAATATCGGTGGGGGAGGGGGAATTCTTTGAGTATGGAGATTGTTTACCTTTTCGGTTGTAATCATGGAGTCTTCCGTGGACTCCAGTATTGAGAATCTATTGTAGGTGGTCACTTGGCTGGCTGATGGTTTGGTTTGATTCTTGTTTACGTTTGTCTTGGTCGGTTCGAGCTTTCGTTTTTTCGTGTGCTGGTCGTTTACCAGGATGGATGTGTTGCCCTCTTGCCACGGAGGAGGAAAAATGGCGGTGTTATAATTTAGCTCCGGGGAGCCTGTTGGAAATGATAGAGCCATCATCGAGCTAGTTAATTCAGTGTGAAAGAACTAGTCGAGAGGCTGTTAACCCCTGGCTAGGTTAGTTGGATTCGCTTTCGACAGATGGGCGTCACGTGGAGTTTTGTGAACTTCACAGGGCACTGGACACACGTCTGCACGCCTTGGCACTCACGAACGAACTGCGACTATGAACCTGATTGCGACTTCACCTGATCACCTTCATCTATCCTTTCGTCGAGCCTTCAAGTGGTGTTTTGTAGTGACTGATGTGCAAACGTCTATTTCCTCAGCCATTCCGGGTTACTCGTTGACCCACGAAACAAACGATTCCTGGACACGACTACACAACTATCCACAAGGAGATTCGCTGCCACGCTCGACGTAGCGTCCATTAAAACTATCAATGTAGAGCCAACGTACCACAAAATAATGGCGGAGTTTCCTGACCTAACGGACCGCCGACGCATGGAACCCCCACCCACGCCAAACCACGCCTCCTCGCTCCCGATCGACTCAAGCTGGCGAACGCGGTATTCGAAGTCATGATCGAACAAGGCGTGATGCTGCTATCGCGAAGCCCGTGGGCATCACCCTCGCACATCGTACCCAAAAAGGATGGGAGGATTCGACCTTGTGGCGACTATCGGGCATTGAACGCCCGCACCATTCCGGACAGGTACACACCGCCGCACATAGAGGACTTCGCGCAGGATCTGTATGGTAAGCGTATCTTTTCTGAAATAGATCTCGTTCGCGCTTACCATCAAATTCCGATCGCGCCGGAGGATGTAGAAAAGACAGCGATCACGACACCTTTGGTCTTTTCGAAGCGACCAACATGATGTTTGAACTTCGAAACGCGGCCCAAATGTGTCAGAAATTCGTGGACGAAATCACCAGAGACCTCGATTTCGTCTACTCATACATGGTCGATCCTTTGATCGCATCCGAACACCGCGAACACTTGTGGATTTTGTTTAAGCGCATTGACGAGTATGGGGTCGTAGTAAATCTCGCGAAATAGAATTCCTCGGTTACACAGTAACAGCCGAGGGGATAAAACCATTAGCCGAATGCGTCGACGCTATAATTAAAGTACCGTTACCCTCAACAATTAAAGACATACGAAGGTACCCCGGTATGATCATCTTCTACCGACGTTCCATACCGGGGGCCGCGCGAATTCTTCAACCACTCAACGACTTGTGGAAAGGCACAAAGAAGTGCAACGCGTCCATTGAGTAATCCGATCAAACCGAAAACAGCTTCCGCGACTCGAAACGCGCTATAACTGACGCGATTTCAGGCGCGTCCGTTAGACTCGCGGTCGACGAATCTGATTACGCCACAAGTGTGGTACTTCAACAGCGCGTCAACGATTCTTGGCAGGCCTTAGGTTTCATAACGAGATCGCTATCCCCCGCGCAACGAAAGTACAGCGAAAGTCCGACCGAGAGCTACTCGCGATCTATACGGATCACAAACCCCTGGTATACGCCTTTGGCCAAAATCTCGACAAGTATTCGCAAAGACAATTGCGTCACCTCGACTACGTCAGACAATTTAGGACCGATATGCGATACATAAAAGATCAGAGAATAATGTAGCCGGTAATGTAGACAATAACTCTATCCCGGATCGAGGTGATCGGGAAATCCATAGATCATCAAACGTTAGCCTCAGCGCAAGTGAAAAAAGTACGATTTCCCGATCAAGACTTCCGAATCTACTTTCCCATCCGGGGATACGTCCCACGCAAAAATTGGTGCTATCCATTAACAAAAATTGTCAAACGTGGATACGACAATGTATACCGTGCGAACGGAATAAAGTTACCAGACACGTATCCTCACCAGTTGAACGTTCAAAACGTTAGCAGGTTCGGACACATACACTTAGGACATTAACAGCATGCAATATTCACAAGGTTATTGTCTAACGTTTATCGATCATTTTTCGCGTTAGCCCGAAGCCGTTCCCATCGTCGATATGGAAGCGCCAACCGTTGCTTCGGTCCTTCTTTCGACTCGGATAGCTCGCTTCGGGGTACCTTTAAAAATCACGACCGACCAAGGACGCCAATTAGAAACGCGACTGTTTGAGGAGTTATGCCGGTTACTCGGTGTCGAGTATCATCCCGTGTCTAACGGGATGGTAGAGCGCCTATACAGACAACTGAAAGCGGCGATCAAGTGTCATGACACGAGCAACTGGGTCGAAATTCTGCCGATCATTTTGCTGAGCATCAGAACCGCGATAAAGGAGGACCTTAACGCAACGGCGGCCGAAATGAATTATGGTTCCGGCGGCATACGATTGTCGGCGAAATTTTTCTTACCAACAAGGCAGCGGGCCAATGTGGAATACGCGGACCGGCTAAAAGAACGGATGGAGAAGGTCAGGCCATACGCAGTTACGCGTCATGGCAAAAAGAAAATTTTCGTTTTTAAAGAATTAGAATCATCGCCATACGTTTTCTTGCGCCATGACACGGTAGGAGGCCCCCTACAGCCGCATCCGACGGGTCGTTTAAAATTGTAAAAGCGGATGAAAAAAATTACATTATTAAAACCTTAGTTCCGTACGGACGGAATACTTTTTTGCTAGATTCAACTCTGTTGATTGACTACTGAAAGCGCAAATCGTAATAAGTTATAGTAATTCTTTTGCGCGAGATTAAATGATTCAAGAGCGTTATTTTTTAGTAGTAATTATTTATTATATACATTGAAATTTACAATAAACTAGAATTTGGGTAATAAACTAGAAAACTAAATTTAGTAAATATAACACAAGTTGTGTGTGAAAAATTTCAAAACAATTATCGATACATAATCCGACATCGCATTTTCTGCATTCTCTTATTTTTCACACAAACAACACATTTTCTTCTTGATAATTAGATGCGACTGTCCGCGAAACAGGTAGACAACTGTTATAACGAGGCATTATTGGCATTTGTTTACTGCCGTTACTAAGGAATGCATTTATATTTATCTCACGCAAACGTAACGGTATTACTTCTGTGTAGGTGTTCGGAAAAATTGACAAACGCATATATGCGTCCTTAGTCCATGCCGGACACTTACAGAAAACGCATATATGTGTCCTTAGTCCACACCGATAGCTTTCGCCAGACGCATATATGCGTCCATAACACTCTAAGGATTAAAATAAATAATCGCGACGTAACGGTTTCCATAGACCGATTAAAACCCGCGTTTATAGTTCCGGATGACCTAGAGAAACAAACCGCCGATTCTGGTAACGTACTGATTCCGACGAAAACAGTGCAAGCGACAACGATCGAACCGCGGAAGAAAACACTAGGAATAGATACGTTACGCGGTCTGGTTTCTGGCAGGTTTCGGGTAATAGTCGTAAATTGTCGGACAGAGGATATATTGTATGCGTTCAACCTGTAAAATGGTGACAAGAAATAGTGTAAATAATTTTTTTACGAATACGACCTAAGAATAACGATATCGCTGGTAGTGGGGTGTTGTAGCGGCACATGAGTCATAAGACGAGGCGGATCGAGTGCGACTCATGTTATTGTTTTGCCTCAGGATATTGGCACACCCTTGACACACGAAACCTAATGATAAATAAACTCCGGGCAATACAATGTTGCCGCTACGTGCAACCGTCGAACAAAGACGAATTTGAATTTTTCGGCTCTGCCACAACCAGTATAAATAAACGGACACGATCGCGAGCGAGACAGTATATGCCGAGTATCTACGAATTAGCGACCAATATCTACGAGATTGTCCGAGTTATTATCCGCGTTATAGTTATCGAGTTATCTGCGAGCGATTACAAAGTATCGTCGCGAATGTATTGAACGAGCGTCTTTCGACGGTATTTATACTTATATTTATTTAATTTATTCGAAATATATTTGACGGGTTGCAACAGCAATCTTTCACTCTTGTTATTCTATAATACCGATCCTTAACCATTCCTTTATAGTATTATCGAAGAATCTTTAGAAAATGGGGTAACTATTAATCAATTAATGTATCATTTACTTTAACCTTTTCGCTACGGCAGTGTGCTCCGTCGGAGTGACACCGGAATAACGGTACTGAAGTGCGGAACACTACGACGGAAAGCGTGCATATGTTGCGCGTAGGTAAACTGGTGTTCGGACTTCCATCTTTCGGTGCAGCCTCGTCATTATCCGGATGGTACGATTCTTTGAGTGTTATACAACAACATATTTGGAGAGTTTGCAATTATTATCAATAAAAATATATTTAAAAATTAAAAATTACACTTTACAATAACAAATTGGTATCTATGGTCGTCTATAGGCGACGCTAGTAGCGAAAGGGTTAATGTCCAGGCCAGTAGCATTCCTTTTGTGATAAATAACATTTCTACGGTGACAAAAGTGATGCTATAATATATTAAATATCTTTTCCATTTCTTCGATGAAACATCACAAATGCTTTCTTCGCTATCATTTCTTATTTCAAATTCAAATTCGGTTTTTCGATGAATCTTTATTCACTGGGATAGGTTATAGTGAAATCTTCGACCGAACATTTTACATGAAACTTCGACACTCGAAAGGGATACCTCACAGGTGGGTCTTCGTTTCCGCGTAAGTTACTTTTCTCTTTTAGAAAAAGTAAATCGAAGATCCGTTATTTTTGAAAATAATTTTCCTCCAATCCTATATAGCTGTCTAAATAACAAAGTATGTTAAGGATCATCATATTCTGTTGTCTCCACTTTGTAAAGAGATACACATTTATTAAACACTCGTATTCTATAATCACCAGACTTACGAGTATATGCACATTTTAAAATTAAAAAAATCAATAAGTTAGACATTGTATAACTCAAATAGGTAAAATACTCAAACATAATCAGCACATGGTTTAAGCTTCAAGTTGGATCTCTAAGAGTACTACCGTCGAAGGAATCAAAACGACTACCTTTCATGCTCGTCACCTATCATTTTCTCAACAATTCAGTAGCAGTCAATGGTGAGCTTGAGGTTTACGGTCATGGAAAATGATCAGGAATGGGTTTTTCAATTAGCAAAGTAGAGGTTTGACAAGCAAATTAAAGCGAATGTAACAGCTATGCCGACGTATCGAGTCACCGGCTTCAATTGCCGTATAACGGGTGGTCTTGTAATACAGATCGAAAATGGCAAACTGGATGACAAACGACTGATTGGAACGATGGGTGAGTCGCAAAAGAGACGAAAAAAAACGAATCTCGCTGCACGAATTAATCCAGCAACTTTCCTCCGAAATACTTTCCATAGTACTCTCAGGCCCAGCCCGCGTATTGCCCGCACCGCGCAGTCTGCGGCAAGCTCGCCATGGCGCAGCGTCTTATGCCACCAAAGTCCCACGGTCAGGACCAACGTGTCGTCCACGTAATACACCATGCCTGTGTCTGGGAACATGGGACAGCTAGGCACCGCAACTCCTCGCTCGACGAGCCGCCGCCTATCTCTATCTCAGGTAATCCCGGATAACGCGAATAATGTATGGAGGCACCTGGAAGAATTCAGGGGCCTGCATTATACCGTCTCAGCATATCCCTTGCCCTGTTCGAGCAGGATCCCAGCGGCGGGTGTGCCGGGTGCTGACATCCATGTCACAGCAACCAAGCCAGGTCTCCGTATCCCAAGACAGGTATCTTTTCTAGAATTAAGCATTAGATTCAACCAGAATTAAACGTACGATAAACATTTATTATTCAAGTTATAGCACACCAAAATAATTTACTTATAATTTTCAATGAGAATTGATTCTAAAATTCTTTCAAATAAAAAAAAATGTTATCTTTTCGATACAAATTCATACAATCTAACATGACATGATGATACATTTTAAACAAAATTTTGTATTTCATCGTGTATACTATTACCTTCATTGTATATAATTTTCACAAATAGTTTGATATGCAAATTTCATAACAATAAATAAGAATGATTGAAACGTATAACTAGAAACGAAGACAGAGACTATAAGTGGTAATATTGTCATTATGAGCATCGTAATTGATATTACGATTGATATATATAAAGAATATATAAAGAATAAGTTGATTAAAATTTTGAACAAAATACAAATTTAATGTTAATTATTTTCATTTTTTAACATTTAACGCTCCGATTTTCAATTGTGAAAATCGACCGGCAACTCCAACTTATAATCATCATACTTCGACTTTCAAGTTTTTAGCACTTTACCAACCGACACCCTATTAATCGGTTTATCTTCGCCAACGCTTACCAACCGATAGCCGATTAATCGGTTTATTGTCGCCGAAGTTTACCGACCGATAGCCTTGTTAATTTGCCGCTGGAGGACGCCATTGCCGCTAGCGCCAACTCTCTGTTAGTCCTGGGCCACAAGACCACCATCAGCCTCCGTTGCATTGAAAAAACTTTGTTCCTTTTTTCTTTTTTTCTTTTCTTCTCTTTTCTTTTCATTTATTTTATTTATGTGTTGGATCTATTATCTAATTTTCGTGTAGGAAATTCTCACAGACAACATCTTAGCACACTGCCCTGCGGGCCGAGGGACACAGGGCGACAGAAGGTAGTACCGATAGTAAATAACACAAACAAGGCAAGTTGAATACTTAGAATTCCACTTGGACAAATAATTTACATGGAGGCTACATACTAAATTAATTCTAGACAAAATATGGATAAAAAGAAGACAGATGTACTGGCTAACTAATCGAAATTCTAAACTTAGCATGGAAAATAAATCAAAACTCTACAAAACGGTATTAAAAGCAATTTGGACATATGAAATAACACTAGGGGGGACAGCAGCGATGAGACACATAAATAAACTAAAGTCGCTACATCGAAGATACTGGCAACAATAGTCAACGCCCTCTGGTATGTCAGAAACGAGGATATACGCAAAGACCTAGAAATACCAACGGTCGAAGAAGAACTCGGCAGATACGCAAAATATATAAGGAAAGAACGGAAACACATCCAAACCAGCTGGCTGATAAAGCCAGCTTAACTCGCACAGGAAGAACATTAAAAAGAAAACACCCCAGTGACCTCACTAAAGAAATAAAATAGTCAAACTCGAAAATGGTACTGCGCTGGTAGTAGCCATCCACATGTTATTTAGCTAAAAATTGTAAAGTACAAATTAAATAATAAACGAAGAATTCAAAGTTCTAGATGGTTGGAAAAGTCGACCGGCGCCACTCATCCAATTCAACGTCGGATTTCTTCAACCGAAGCGTCGGTCGACAACGAAGGTCGTACACAGGTTCGTTTGAAGCGCTCTTAAACCCGAATCAAATGGACGATATTTATATCGTCTGTCTGCCAATCGCACAGTGTACCAGTTGCGATGTACACACCCGTCGCTTGTATCAATACGCACAGAACTTGTAATAAACAAGCGAAAATTCTGCTAACGGATATGTAAGCCTATGTTGGCTAATAAAAACACTTTTATTCGTATATCTTGAAGCTCGGTGCAGATGAGCGATATATTATTGCAGGGCATCGCTCCGGTGCCGTTGGAAAAGGAGAGAAATAAATAAAGTTCTCCTGTTTCACAAAAGAAGGATACATACATATGTATTTTCTTGTTCTTCCAACCCATTGCCGTTGCAGTCATTTGTTGCAAATTAGATCGTTTGCATCGGACCCAAATCTTGAGGTTAAAATCTTTTGTTACAAATTATTAATTAGATCTATTTATAACATATGCTAATCCCATATGTTATAAAATCTCTGCCGGTGCAGTGGAAAACCCAAGGGTAAGCATTTTGAAAATAAGTGCATTAGAAGAGGAATTAGAACGGCCTTCTCTTACTACAAGAAATATAATAGCAGCAAAAATATATCATTAAGTGCTTCATAATAGATTTAATAATAATGATTTAATTAAGGGAATTATTTACCCCTTTAGCCCTTATATTTTGAGAGGGCTACGAACAATGTACATCTCCTTCAAGAGGCTAATTAGAATACTTCCTATGATATACATTGCCACATCATGAATGAAATACTTTTCAATCAGCTGAAACCTCGGCGGGACAGCCAGGTAAGTTCGGTAAAACCCAGAACTCCAGAAGAGGCATCCTGAGTTCGAATCCTGGATCTTTAAGATAATTGCACTCATCTCATCAAAGGACCGAAGAGGTCGAAGTCCAGTTAATAGGTTAGTAATACACTACACGCTAGCGGCCGCCCCTCCCTTGCGTGTATTGTGTCGGCGTACTTCCTGGAAGTGCGTTATATAGAGACTGACGTGTTTTAAACACATAGGGGTCCTCGGCAATTAGGATGTCCACATTACTGTACTGTCCCGCCCGTGGAGGTTTTAGCCGGTAAGAATCCGGCACTACCTTCTGCCGCCCACACAATGGTGTGGTAAGGTGTCTATGAAGATTTCCTCCACGAAAAAAAAAAAAAAAAAAAAAAATTTGTAGCATAAAAGGAGAGACGTTTAACGCTTCCCTAGACAAGGATGGAACACATATATAAATGGATTCTACCAAATGTCCAAATTGGACAAATTGAGAATGAAAAGTATTAAATAAAAAAAAAAACATTTTTAAATGGTAAGGCACTGTGTCCCCTTTCACCGGCACTTTTTTTGTTTTTTTCACCAGAATTTTCAATATCCACATCATACCTTTATGAATTTTCATCGTCATCGTTAAATAGACCATATGTAGCGGGACTTGAATCAGAGGACAATTCAAATCATGTTGTTGTTTTGCCTCGAAGTATCAAGACCGTCAGATTACAAGTAATGTAAGAAGAAATAAACTCCGGGCAAAACAATGTCGCCGCTACGTGCAACCGTCAAACGTAGACGAATTCGAATTTTCTCATTCTCCCCCGAACAATATAAATAAACGGACGCGATCGAGTATCGAACGGTATCAAAGACTATCAACGAGTATCAACGAGTATCTACAGAGTATCTCCGAGTATTTATCGAGTTACGCGACGAACAATAACGAGTATTTATTCCGCGTTTTATATTTTTCTACTAACGACTCACATATACGGCTGTACATCTATTTAATTACTTATTTATTCGAAATATATTTGACAGACTGCGACAGCAATTATTCGCTCTCGTTATTTCGTACTATCTATCCTCGACTAATCCTCCACACATAATTTTTTTGATGTCACATTCATTTCACACTCCTGCTCGGACAGCCGAGGAGGACGGACGTGTCTAGACGGTCGTCCTCTCCAGGTATAAGTGAATAGTGAAAAAGTGCTCCAAAGTAATAGTTTTTTTTTTTTTTTTTTTTTATTTATTTATTAAAATTCACAATTTGTCCAATTTGGACATTTGGTGGAATTTTTTAGCGGTTAAATTAGCATGTTGGTGGCTACCCCCAGCGGGGTACCATCCTCGTGTTTCTTAGGTTATGTCCTTTATAAGGTCTGCTGGGTGCTTCCTTTTTAGTCTTCTGTCCATATTTATGATTTTGTATGTTTCCGCAGCTAGCCGGTTTATGTGTGTTGCTATTCTTGATTTGTATTTCTCGGAGTATCTGCTAATTTCTTCCTTGACCGTTGGCATTCCCAGGTCCCTTCGTATATCTTCGTTTCTGACGTACCAAGGTCCGTTTACTATTGTTCTGAGGATTTTAGCCTGTATTACCTGTATTTTGTTTATATGGCTCATTGCTGGCGTCCCCCATAGTGGTATTCCGTACGTCCAGATTGGTTTTATGATAGTTTTATATATTTTTAATTTGTTTTCTGTGCTTAGTTTGGATTTTCGGCTTGTTAGCCAATGCATTTGTCTCCTTGTTTTCTGTATTTTTTCTACTATTGATTTGATGTGTAGTTTCCAGGTGAGTTTTTGATCTAAGTGGAGTCCTAGGTATTTGACATGCTTTGTTTGCGTTATATGCGTGCCGTTCAATAGGATGTTTGGTGGTATCTTTTTCCGTAGCGTGAATGTAATATGGTTGCATTTATTGGGGTTTGCTTTTATTTGTTTTTCTTGTAGCCAATTTTCTATTTTTACGATATGTTCTTGTAGTATTTTGACTGCCGTTTCTGGGTTAGTATGCCTGACTAGTATAGCTGTGTCGTCCGCGAATGTCAATACTGTGCTGTTGGTAGTTGTTGGTATGTTCGCCGTGTATAATGTGTATAGTATTGGGCCTAGGACGCTTCCTTGTGGTACCCCGGCCTTGATGTCTTTAACTTGAGAATGTGTGTCCTTGATTTTTATTACGAAGGTTCTGCTGCTTAGGTAGGATTTTATTAAGTGGTGTATTTGCTCCGGGAATTGTTTCCTGATTGTTTGTAGTAGACTTTCATGGTTAATTTTATCGAATGCTTTCTCTATGTCTATAAAGAGGGCTGTGCAGTATTCCTTGTTTTCTAGTGCTACTATTATTTCGTTTATAAGCCTGTGCATTTGCTCTCTCGTGGAGTGTTTGTTTCTGAAACCAAATTGGTGATCCGGTATTAGTTTTTTTGTCTCTATTATTGGTTTTATGCGGTCGTATATTATCTTTTCCAGTATTTTGGAAAATACTGGAAGCAGTGATATTGGTCTGTAAGATGCAGTTTGGTGCGGGTCTTTGCCTGGTTTATGTGACATTTTGATCTGTGCTAATTTCCATGGTTTGGGGAAGTATTGAATTCTTAGAATTGCATTGAATATTATTGTTATTAGTCTTATTGCTTTTGGCGGAAGGTTTTTCAAGATTTTACCATTGATTAGGTCGATTCCTAGCGCTTTGTTGTTTTTTGTTTTATCAATTATGTTTCTAATTTCTTGTGCCGATGTTTTAGGTATGGTGTATTCCTTGTCGGCTGTGGTAGTAGTGGTTTGTGGATCCTCCTCCGTATGACTTTTGAGGTTGCTGTTGTTGATAATGTGTGGTGTGAATGTGTTGCAGAGGTGGTTGGAGAATTCTTCAGCTTGTTCTTCGTTGCTTCTTGCCCGTTCTTCTTGTGTTATCTGCTTTTCTGATTGCCGGGACGGGTATTATTGGCTTCCTTATTTTTTTCGTGGCTTTCCATAGTGAATAGTTGGTGTTCTCGTGTGTGGAGAGTGTCCCTATGAACTTTGAGAATTCGTTATCGTTGTGCTCCTTTATTTTGTTTTTTATTTCCTTTGCAAGTTTGTTTAAGTGTTTTTTGTTTTCTCGGGTTCTGTATTTTTGCCATTTTGCTTTTGCTTTTCTTTTTTCTTTGATTTTGTCGAGTATTTCTTGCGGGATTGTTATTGTTTGTCTGCTGGTTGGTTCGGGAGTAGTGGTTGTCCTTGCTGCTTCCTGAATAGTTGCTGTCAATGTTGCTACTGCCTGTTCTATGTGTTCAGGAGTTTTTAACGGGATGTTGCAGTTTATTTTGCTTTCTATTATTTCTTTGAAAGTTTGCCATTTGGTGGTTTTATTGCATAGTGTTTCTGGTTTGCTATAGTGAATTGGTTTGTTTCTGTATTCAATTATTATGGGTGTATGATCGGAGCTGAGCTCGAGGTTGGGTGTTATTTTTAGTTTATTTGTGTTTAGTCCCCTTGTAACTGCAAAGTCCAGAAGATCTGGTTTTTTGTTCAGGTCAGTCGGCCAATGTGTCGGTGTTCCTGTGGATAATATATTGAGGTTATTATTTCTAATGTATTTTTCCAGTGTTCTACCTCGAGGTGTAATGTTTCTTGACCCCCAAAGCGTGTGCTTTGAGTTGTAGTCTCCCGCTGCGATGTATTTGTCCCCTAGGTCCTGGAAGTATTCTTCCCACATTTGTGTTGTTATTTTGTGTCGCGGAGGCATATATACTGCTGACAACTGGAAGTAGTTGCTGCTAGTTTGAACTGTAACAGTGGTTGCTTGTAAATATTCTTTGTTAACTTGGCTGTGTAGATAATGTTTGATATCGTTTCTGACTATCACTGCTGTCCCTCCGTGAGCTTTTCCTGAGGGGTGTTTGGTATCATATATGGTGTAGTATGGTATTTTCAAGTAGCTTTTTGTAGTGAAGTGTGTTTCTGAGACAAGTAGTATGTCTATATTGTTATTGTATATGAATGTTTTAATTTCGAGGGCCCGTTGTTGCAGGCCGTTTGAGTTCCAGGCTGCTATTTTTAGAGTATCCGTTTTTATTTTTTGCTTAGCACGTTTGTAATTAGTTGTAGCATGACTGTGATTTTTTGAGTTTGCTGTTTTAGTACTGCGTTTTGTTCGCTTATCATTCTGGTTAGCATTTCGGTGTTCTTTATGGATTGTTTGAGCAGTTCTTTGATTTCTGCAGTGTCATTGTTACTATTGCTGTGGTATTGGTTGTGTGTATGTGTTGATTAGCTGGTTATTTGAGCATAGCTTAGACCACCAATGGTGTTGGTGCTGATAGGTTTGGTGTTTGTAGCTTGCTCTGTACTTGGAATTATTTCAGGATTTGTGCTGTCCTGTTGGGATTGTGTGTTAGTGATTGTTCTGCTTCGTAGCGGCGGGAACAGTTTACGTTGTAATTGTTTTCTTACTTCACATCCTTTATAGCTGGCTGGGTGGTTTCCGTTACAGTTGTAGCATTTAACCTCCTCAATTTTTCCCGTGGATGGGCAGTGTGTCGTGAGATGATTTTTTGCGCATTTAACGCATGCCGGGGTTCTATTACAATAGTTTTTGGTGTGTCCGTATTGTTGGCACCTTATGCATTGTGGGATTTCTTTTTTATATCTGGGTGGCTCAACTTTTACTATTGTGTTTAGTAATTTTTCTATATCGTATATTTCTTTATTGTTGTTTTTAGGTTCTAGTTCAACTAGGAATAGCGGTAATGGTTGTTTGGTATCGTATTTGTTTATGTTATTTATTGACCTTACCTGGTGTCCTATTTTTGCCAGTTCTTCACTTATTTTTCCAGTATTTGTTTTTGGGTGTAGTCCCCTGATTACTGCTTTGTAGCTTTTGTCGGTTTTGAGCTGAAAAGTGTGATATGCTGCATTTTTTTCCTTTAGTGATCTTGTAATTTTTCTGAATGTTTCTGGGGTGTTGGTTTGCACCTTCACCTGGTCTATTTTTATTTGTTTGATGATATAGTTGTCTTTCCCTGCGATGTTGTTTAGTAGTTCGATTAGGGGGTCAATTACTTTTGCGTCTACGTATATCGGTGGTGGTTTGAGAGTACGGTTTGTCAGACTTTCCGTTGGGTCCGTTGCTGCCTATTCTGGCAGTGCGCTAAATGGATTGTGCAGCTTGATATCTTGTAGCCATTGTTTTTTTTCATGTGTATCAATTTTCCTCGCGCTTGCGAGCGGGGTTACCTTCCGTTTTATGCTGGAGGTTGCCACCGTCCAGCTTTCTTCCTGGTGTATTGACATGTTTTGCTCCCCGTCGGATTGTGTTGTTTCCATAATATCATCATTTTTCTCTACATATGTAGAGTCTGTAGCTATATTTATGAAAAATGTTTCACCGGAGTTAATTATTTTTATTGGTGGAATCTGCATGATTCCACGTTTTGTCTATTTTTGGCGTTAACTTTATCCCCTTCTCTTCTCTCTTGCCGCACTTTCACTGGAGCACTGTTTCGCACGTCCGTTTAGGTCGCCTGCCCAGGCGGAACTGATTACTTGCGCGTAGCTTCGACTACCAAAGGTGTTGGTGCTGATGCGTTTAATGTTTATTGCGTGCTCTGTATTTGGTATTGTCTCGGATTTTGTGCTGTCCTGTTGCACTTGTACGTTAGTGTATGTCCTGTTTCGTAGCGGCGGGAACAGTTTGCGTCGTAATTGTTTCCTGGCTTCACACGCTTTATAGCTGGCTGGGTGGTTTCCGTTACAGTTATAGCATCTAACTTTCTCTATTTTTCACGTGTATGGTCAATGTATTGTTAAATGGTTTTTTGCGCATTTAACACATGCCGGGGTTATATTGCAATAGTTTTTTGTGTGGCCGCATTGCTGACACCTTATGCACCGTGGGATATCTTTTTTATGTCTAGGTGGCTCCACTTTTACTATTGTGTTTAGTAACTATGTTATATCATATATGTCTTTGTTATTGTCTCTAGGTTTTAGTTCAACTAGAAATAGCGGTAATGGTTGTTTGGTATCATACTTGTTTATGTTGTTTATTGACCTTACCTGGTGTCCGATTTTTGCTAGTTCTTCGCTTATATTGTCGGTGTTTGTCTTTGGCTGTAATCCCCTGATTACTGCTTTGTCGCTTTTGTCGGTTTTAAGCTGGTAGGTGTGATACCCTGCATCTTCATTCTTTAGTGATCTTGTCACTTTTCTGAATGTGTCTGGGGTGTTGGTTTGCACATTCACCTGGTCTATTTTTATCTGTTTCATAATATAGTTATCTTCCCCTGCCGTGTTGTTTAGCGGTTCAATGAGGGGGTCTATTATTTACGCATCTATTTATATTGGTGGTGATTTAGCAATGCGGGTTGTCGGAATTTCCGTTGGGTCGATTAACCGCTCCTTGGATTCGAATCGTTCCCCTCCATTAGCGCTATTTTTCCCTTTCTCTAATTCCATCCTGTTAACGCTTCGCAAGAACTAGGTTACTTTGGCCACACACGCTTTTTCTATGTAAACTAATAACCGAAGGACAGACGAGCTTGTTTTGCTTAGTTTCTAACCAGGTTTTTTCTTCACGATACTACATTATATATATAGTTAATTATAATTATAACATATAATGTATAATAATGTATAATACATCTAGAGGCTAATTAGAATACTTCCTATGATAGACATTGCCACATTAAGAGTCAAATACATTCCAATGTGCTGAACCCGGGGGGACGGCCAGCTACGCGCGTTAAAGCCCAGAACTCATGGCGTCGCCTGGCGTGGCGAGTTCGTATCCTCGGCATTAAGAATTTGCATAACCATTAGTCATCTGAAACCGTATTTCACAGAGCTAAGTATGAGATAAGTATGAGATACCCGAGCAACAGGCAAAACTGGTGGGCCCCGCCGTTGTCGTATGTTGTAGGTGTATCTTCTGGGAGTGCACCTTAGTAAGTTTGATGGGTGCTTGAATTTGTTAAGCACTCAGGGGCCCGAGGACAACTCGCGCACTGGTTACCCGTCCCGTCCGTGGAGGTTTTAGCCGGTAAGAATCCGGCACTACCTTCTGCCGCCCACACAAGGTGGTAAGGTGTCTATGAAGATTTCCTCCACGAAAAAAAAAAAAAAAAAAATTTTTTTGTAGCATGAAAGGAGAGACGTTTAACGCTTCCCTAGACAAGGATGGAACACATATATAAATGGATTCTACCAAATGTCCAAATTGGACAAATTGAGAATGAAAAGTATTAAATAAAAAAAAAAACAGTTATAGATGGTAAGGCACTGTCGCCTTTCGCCGGCACTTACCAGATTTTTTTTGGAGGGACCGCGGAGAGCTTCCGCTATCCTTCCGAATGACGAAGGTGCTAATAACTTTTTCTTACTGGCGTATAATCTTTATCAATCTTTGCTTGTGGCAAATGATCTTTACTGCTACATCATTTTCAGCATTGGATTTCGAACAATATATTAGGTGCGAATCTAGATGTTTGATGCATTGACATCATGTAAACAAAAACGAAATAGATCAAGAAATTTGATATACAACATAGAATTACTGAGTAAATTTACGCTGTTAATTATCATATTGCAGACTTGAACAATATAATCATAGGCAAAATTAAGATACATAGTTAGAAAGTGGTGCCACTACTGACATTCTGAACTTGATAACCTTTTCCACGTAACCATTTGCAATGTTATGAATGCCGTATTCAGTCATTTTTATTCTGTATTACGCAGTGAGACATTTGTTTCGTATAAGCTATTTAGGATTGTATCTGAAGCTGTAAGTAAAGCATATCCAAATTGTTTTATTGGAAATAAATGTGACATCAAAAAAATATGTGTGGAGGATTAGTCGAGGATAGATAGTACGAAATAACGAGAGCGAATAATTGCTGTCGCAGTCTGTCAAATATATTTCGAATAAATAAGTAATTAAATAGATTATATTTCGCTGTGGCGCTTTTGATGCTTCAAATACCTACGAAATGTTAACTTCTACCAAAGAATATGTAAGCAATAACACGATATATAACGAAGCATTATTAGTATAATAATTACCTTATTGATATTAACTCTGTAGCGGCACATGAGTCATTGAAAGGTCGGCAGGGACTGGTATTGTTGTGCCTTGGAGTGCCAACGTTGTTTTGCTTTGCTAGGTCTATACTATCGGTCGATACAAATAGACGAACGTCCTCTCTAGGACGATCATTATAGCAAATCATTATAACGAGTCATACAGTGGAATAGCAAACGTAGAGTTGAACAGTAGCATTGAGCGAGCGACGATCACAACCGGCATACACTATCTCTGTACTTGTATTTAAAGTAATTTTCATATACACTGACTATTACAATTTCATCACTTGTCTCTTTAATAAACCAACCAACCACCTCAGCTCGTAATTTTTTGAATAAGATGCGACATGTTCCACACAATCTATATATTCCTTGTCTTTGTTTTCAAACTGAACAGTACCTAGAAGTTATCTACAAATCCGGATATATTCCATCTGAAGCGTTCATTTTCTAAGTTCACTTAGATTTAATGCAGCATAAGAAATATTTACCGATTATGCTTATCACTGTACGACAAATGTTTGTTATATACTCATAATAATTATTGTGCCGATTTAAAATATTCATAACCAAGGTTATATACATATATAAATTATATATTATTATTATTATTATCATTACATTTTTATTTGTATTTGTTATTTATTATTATTATATTTATATTATATTATTAGTATTATTTAATTAATATCACATAGTATATAATAGCAATAATATTATAATAATATAAATATAATAATAAATAAAAATAATATCGTTGAAGAAGGTTGATCGTGTGGTTTAAATGACGAGATATCTCAATATTGAAAACCGTCAAATATATTTTAAAATAATAGATACAGAGAATGTTCGGTAAGACGCTCGGTACTAACTGATTCGCTAATAAAATCGCTCGAGACTGAGACTGAAAAACTGGTCATGTTACGATCGCGTCCGTTTATTTATACTAGTTAGGAGAAAGTCGGAAATTTTGATTTCGTCTTTGATCGACGGTTGCACGTAGCCGTGACATTGTTTTGCTCGGAGTTTATTTATCGTTATGTTTTGTGCGTCAAGACGGTGACCATGTCCCGAAGCGAAACAACAACATGAGTCGCTCTCGATTCGTATCGTCCTCTGACTCATGTGCCGCTACACAAACATCGACTAGACGCAAAAAAATCCCCTTTTTACGTTCCTCTTTCTATCTTAGAAACTATGCCTCGTACGTGAAATGTTGTAACTAATAAAATTATCTTTAAAATGAGCTGTCTTACGCTGCGGTAAGTCCAATTGTTAGCTTGTCAATTAGTAAAATGTGCGTAAAAGTCCGTTTTTTAAAAGGTTTGTCATTTTAATTAAAATTGTCTTAGTTTAAAATTAAGAATAAAATTTATTCTGAGATTGACTTTGTCACAAGTAAGTGCCAGTCATAACAAAATAGCATGCCAAATTTCGAATCGATTCCTTTGTTAGTTTTTGCACAATCTGTCAATTCCCCAAACAGCATAAAGACATCTTGTGTACGTCCGAGAACATCTCAGTTGAACGTTCTGAATATTTCCATATACCGAGAAGGTGCACACATCCCCTGTGTGTGGAACATTCTGAATATGATCTATATTATCATTCTCAGAACATTTTCCGAATGCTCGAAAATAATAATATTCTCTATATTTTCTATTTTTACAGGGATTTCAGAGATTTATTTTATTTCATCATAAAATAGCTAAACGTCTCTCCTTTCATGCTACAAAAAAAATTTTTTTTTTTTTTTTTCGTGGAGGAAATCTTCATAGACACCTTACCACCTTGTGTGGGCGGCAGAAGGTAGTGCCGGATTCTTACCGGCTAAAACCTCCACGGGCGAGACAGAACAGTAATGTGGATTTCCTAATTGTCGGAGACCCACCCCTGTGTGTGTTTACAACACTTCGGACCTTATACAGCGCACTTCCAGAAAGTACGCCCACACAATACACGCAAGGGAGGGGCGGCCGCTTGCGTGTAGTGTATTACTAACCTATTAAAACAGACTGGGACCTCTCCGGTCCTTTGTACACAATATCTTAATGACTCAGGATTCGAACTCACGGCGCCTCCTCTGCAGTTCTGGGTTTCTCCAAACTTAGCTGGCTGTCCCGCCGAGGTTTCAGCTGATTGAAAAGTATTTCATTCATGATGTGGCAATGTATATCATAGGAAGTATTCTAATTAGCCTCTTGAAGGAGATGTACATTGTTCGTAGCCCTCTCAAAATATAAGGGCTAAAGGGGTAAATAATTCCCTTAATTAAATCATTATTATTAAATCTATTATGAAGCTCTTAATGATATATTTTTGCTGCTATTATATTTCTTGTAGTAAGAGAAGGCCGTTCTAATTCCTCTTCTAATGCACTTATTTTCAAAATGCTTACCCTTGGGTTTTCCACTGCACCGGCAGAGATTTTATAACATATGGGATTAGCATATGTTATAAATAGATCTAATTAATAATTTGTAACAGAAGATTTTAACCTCAAGATTTGGGTCCGATGCAAACTATCTAATTTGCAACAAATGACTGCAACGGCAATGGGTTGGAAGAACAAGAAAATACATATGTATGTATCCTTCTTTTGTGAAACAGGAGAACTTTATTTATTTCTCTCCTTTTCCAACGGCACCGGAGCGATGCCCTGCAATAAAATATCGCTCATCTGCACCGAGCTTTAAGATATACGAATAAAAGTGTTTTTATTAGCCAACATAGGCTTACATATCCGTTAGCAGAATTTTCGCTTGTTTATTACAAGTTCTGTGCGTATTGATACAAGCGACGGGTGTGTACATCGCAACTGGTACCACTGTGCGATTGGCAGACAGACGATATAAATATCGTCCATTTGATTCGGGTTTAAGAGCGCTTCAAACGAACCTGTGTACGACCTTCGTTGTCGACCGACGCTTCGGTTGAAGAAATCCGACGTTAAATTGGATGAGTGGCGCCGGTCGACTTTTCCAACCATCTAGAACTTTGAATTCTTCGTTTATTATTTAATTTGTACTTTACAATTTTTAGCTAAATAACATGTGGATGGCTACTACCAGCGCAGTACCATTTTCGAGTTTGACTATTTTATTTCTTTAGTGAGGTCACTGGGGTGTTTTCTTTTTAATGTTCTTCCTATGCGAGTTTTGCTGGCTTTATCAGCCAGTTGGTTTGGATGTGTTTCCGTTCTTTCCTTGTATATTTTGCGTATCTGCCGAGTTCTTCTTCGACCGTTGGTATTTTTAGGTCTTTGCGTATATCCTCGTTTCTGACATACCAGAGGGCGTTGACTATTGTTCCCGGTATCTTCGATGTAGCGACTTTAGTTCATTTATGTGTCTCATTGCTGCTGTCCCCCATAGTGTTATTTCATACGTCCAAATTGGTTTTATTACCGTTTTGTAGATTTTTAATTTATTTTCCATGCTGAGTTTAGAATTTCGATTAGTTAGCCAGTACATCTGTCTTCTTTTTATCCATATTTTGTCTAGAATTAATTTAGTATGTAGCCTCCATGTAAATTACTTGTCCAAGTGGAATTCTAGGTATTTAACTCGCCTTGTTTGTGTTATGTGCGTGCTATTTAATAGGACATTTGCTATTCAGACCGTCATGAAATACTGTAACGAAATCACGCACGGAGGAAAGTTGTTTAGCGGCTTTCTCAGAAACAATTTTGTTGTTTCTATATCATAAACCATGCTAGCCCCTGACATTATGATTTCTTCTTTGTTTCTGTAGTTAGCTGCTACAGTTATTGCTATGGTTTTATAAACTGGTAATTTGTTGCTCATGGTCAATTTAGATTTTCTTGCTGTAAGATACTGCAACGATTTTCTCATTATCATTAGGTGTTTAATGTTTTCCACTCCAACTTACGATCCAAATGCAGTACAACATATTTAGCCAAAGTTGTTCGTTAGATTTCCTGATTTAACAATTTAATCTTATGAGATTCTTTTTTTTTTAAAGGGAAGGCAATGTGCAAACACTTGTTTGAGTTTAATTGGATTTTGCTATCTCTCGTTAAGCGTGCTACATTGTATAGGTGCTTTTTAGGTTTCTTGTTGCTATTTTAATGTTTCCGTGCTTGTTTCTATGTCGCATGCTTAATTTGTACCTTACAATTTGTCCAGCTCGACATTCGGCAAATTTTTCTATCTTATTTTCAGACGTAAACCTAGCGAAGGAATAAGTTTCCGTTTCCAGCATTGTTAGCTATAAACGAAATAGAAAATGGGTTCGAGGACACTTTCTTGTGGAACCGTACATTTCTTTCAGAGAGGACACCTACATTTCTAATTTTAACATAAAAATACCTATTCGTAATGTAGGAGAAAATAATTCCATATGTGCCATTCAGCAGAATTGTTTATAACTTTCTTAAAATCCTTCATTTTATCACATAATACATAAAATCATTCAGACTGTAGCGAAGGCCTTTTCCACATCGAGAAACAACGCGGTGTATTATTTTCCTCCTTCCGTTGATTTAATTACGTCGCTTGTCATTCTGTGTATTTACTTTACTGTATTCTGATTCTTTCTAAATCTAAATTGTTGGCCTAGGATCAGGTGTTTAGCTATTGGCGGGCTAGCCAGCCGCGCTTCTTAAGTCTCGGGGCTGAAGACAACGCATAGTGAGTTTGTAACCTCGACATGAATATTTTTCGAAAGGATGGAGAACTCCAAATCTCTCTCACAAGCCAATGTACAACAGAGGCAATCCCAGAGTGCTCCCTTGCGTGTTGTGTTTGTACTTTCTGCGAGCGCTTGGTAAAGTTGCTTGGTAAGCACCCCTCAGGGCTGACCATCACTCGCACAAATTCCTACCATCCTGCCCGTGGAGTTTTAGTCGGTAAGAGTCCGACACTGCTCTGCTGTTGCTGCAGCAGTAAAGCGACCATGAGGATTTCTCCACGTACAAAAAAAGAATGGTATTTAGCTATTATTTCATCCATTCATATTCTGTCAATTGTCTTCTCTACTATTTTGGATGTTGGATTCCATCAACATATACATTTAAACTATAATGTATTAGGTTGGCAACTAAATGATTGCGGATCTTGTCATTATCACCTAATGACAAAACCCACAATCACTTAATTCCTAACTCAATAGTACAGGATTCCTCTTGTTTCTATCCTATTCGTGGCATGCAGAGAATTTCTGCAAAAAAAAGGTTACTCGTCGTATCGATAGCTGGTTATGGAATGGTTGGAAGAGTTTTTGCAAAATTCCTGAGTAGGAAAAAATAAGAAAGGTTAAAAGCCTGACGCTGCTGGTGGTGTCTCTCGTCTTCGTCTCGTTCAACATTTACGTCCGGCTTAAAATCATCCGTTCTTACACAATGGTTGAAAAAAGTGATCCACACTGTGGAATATTATCATTAGCTGTTGGCGTTTCTACTTTTATGAACGTATCACATACCTCACTGGTATCATAAATTTCCTTGTTGTTTTTGTCTTATTCAAGTTCAGAGAGAAACATTGACAATGGTGTTAATGAGACACTTTTGCTTAAGTAAATTATGTTGTGTAGCTTGTGTCTCCTTTCCAATAGATCTGTTTCGATATATTCTATGTCAAGTTTTCGGTGTTTAATTTACTTATAATTCTCAATGAGAATTGATTGTAAAAAGTCTATCAAATAAAAAACAAGTAAAAATTTCGTGTGTAATTCTTTCATTATCACTTTTACCATCTTTGTTTAGTAGGTATAATAATTTACATTTTTATTTTTTAGAATATTTCTTACTATCCTATATGGGTCTGAATCGAGCTCTTGTTGTTTCATTTGTTCTTCCAATTGTTTCATTATATGTTTTTTGATTCTTATATGTAGTTTTAATGTTTCCTTGTTTTATTCAATTTACATTACATTTAATGTATAGTTTTTGATATAAAAGTAGAATGATTTTGTAAATTCTCGTCACTGAGGTTTCGTAATGTTATACGTCTGTTTGACGTTTACGGATCTTCTAACCACTTGATATTGCTTTTCATTGGTTAATTAGTCTTATTTTCGTACGTGAATTTTCCAAATCTACTTTTGTTCCCCTTTTCCTTTTTAGTCTGGGTAGCTTCCATTGCATATTGATAACTTTTCCATTTCCGTTTGTCACCTAAAAAAGTATTAAACGTGTGTTGCAAAACGTGTTTTTTCCAAAAGATGTCAAAGCTTTTGAAGCATTTCTGAATAATATTTTTGAATTTGATAAATTTACAAATTTATATCTCCTCTTAATTTTTAACTCTCCTAGTCTGCCTCTCAAGCACTACTGATGTGCAGCGCTCTACTCTTTTTAAAATATGACACTTAAAAGCTTTTTTTTTTATTTGCTAGAATTTTACAATCAATTCTCATTGAGAATTATAAGTAATAACTTTTAATTATAGTAACAACCGATTAATCGGCTATCGGTCGGTAAGCGTCGGCGAAGATAAACCGATTAATAGGGTGTCGGTCGGTAAAGTGCTAAAAACTTGCAAGTCGAAGTATAATAAGTTGGAGTTGCCGGTCGATTTTCACAATTGAAAGTCGGAGCGTTAAATGTTAAAAAATGAAAATAATTAACATTAAATTTGTATTTTGTTCAAAATTTTAATCAACTTGTTCTTTATATATTCTTTATATATATCAATCGTAATATCAATTACGATGCTCATAATGACAATATTACCACTTATAGTCTCTGTCTTCATTTCTAGTTATAAATTTCTATCATTCTTATTTATTGTTATGAAATTTGCATATCAAACTATTTGTGAAAATTATATACAATGAAGGTAATATTATACACGATGGAATACAAAATTTTGTTTAAAATGTATCATCATGTCATGTTAGATCGTATGAATTTGTATCGAAAAGATAACATTTTTTTTTTATTTGAAAGAATTTTAGAATCGATTCTCATTGAATATTACAAGCAAATTATTTTGTTGTGCTATAACTTGAATAATAAATGTTTATCGTATGTTTGATTCCGGTTGAATCTAATGCTTAATTCTAGAAAAGATAACATGTATGTAGATTAATTATCTTTCAAAACGTACACTGTGAATATCGGTGCAAAATTTTTCATGATTTTCCATGAATTAATATATTTTGAAATCTATCGGAATTATTTAGATATTTCTGCTTCTTTCGTATTTCTGTAGATGTATTGAGCGGATGTCCTGAATTAGAATGTTCTAAAACAGTGTCTTTCTGTGATTTTTTTAGAAGGGAAAGAGAGAAACGAAGTTATTGAATTTTGGCATATGGTTTTATATATATTTAACGAACACAAAAATTTTGTTTTAAAGTAAACTAAAATAATCATAACAGATTTCTAAGCCTATTTCATGGACTACAGTTTTCAATCGGCGTGAAAGATCCACCTCGTAATTCTTGATTGAAACGAAAAACCGAAAAAAGATTTAATTATTACATATTTTCCTTTATTACCATTCCATACCTCAAAATTCAATAATTTCGTTTCTTTCTTTCTCTCTTAAATAAACCTGTTTTGCTTTTCATTCTAATAGAATTTAGAGAACGAAACATATTTCTTGAATGAATGACGTATTATTATTGGCTTGGCGACTAAGTGATTGCGGGTTTTGTCAACACCACCTGGTGGCAAAATCTGCAATCACTTAATTGTCAACTCAATGGGTGTAAACAAGTAACTACAATAAAACTTAATTATATAAATAATAAATCAGCACGAAAAAATGTCAATATATGTTAATACAGCAAAATGCTGATAAAATGTAAGCAATCTGTTTTTAATCTGTTATTCATTCTTTCACGACGTATTGTTCGTCGCCGTATAAATCTTATGTAAACAATACCAAATGTAAAAAGGTAAACAGGATATCTCAGGCTATATAAAAACAGCCACGGACTAAATGTCTATTACATTCAGACATACCATCCAACGAATAGCATACATATAATCAAAATGTATCGCTTCTTTCTGGCTTTGTTCGTCATCATGGCAACCTATTTTGTTTGTAAGTATCTACTTTGAATAATTATTGAACTTGTTTGCATGTACACACGTAAAGCGTTTAGTTGTGTGTATTTTTTTTTATTTGGAAGAATTTTAGAATCAATTCTCATTGAGAATTATAAGTAAATTATTCTGTGTATTTTTGAAAAAAAAGAAAAAAAAAATTCTGCATTTTATTGGAAATACCTATATTCAGTGAAGAAAGTATAATATGTTAACTAGCATTGTATAGTTTTATTAAAGAATATACTGGATAGATAATAGTTGTTATTTTATTTAGATTTTTAATATTTATTATTGATGCAAACAAACAAAATTTACATTTCTTGTTGCCAAATAATCTAAACAGAACTGTAGGATAAGAGAAACAAAATTATATACATGAAGTTAGCCACACGTAAATTTATTATCGAATTCGTTCTAAATGAATCATCAATCAAAATTGCATTCGTTTCTATTATTTTTATCATTCTTTTTCTAATTTAAGATATTGTTCTATTTAAATAACATTCGCAGTTTTACAACTTTATTTGTAACATATACTTTTGTCAAATGATAACTGTCTCCAAAATATATTTTACATAACTTTTAAATATCGTATAAATATTTAAGTGAACGAAGATAAACGTGTAGCAGACTGTGGAAAATTTCTTGTAAGAGTAGTGTTCAACATCGAGTCTGAGTCAACTATGAGAGAATATTGTAGTATCGCGGAAAATACTAGGTATACGATTTCTTTGATACTATTTATTATTTGTTATTTATTTTACAATAAATTAGTTATACAGATATTAATAAGACAGAAAACGATGGTTGTTTAATATGGAACTAATTGTAACAATCTTACTCTAACTTGGCTACTCACGCAACTGGACAACGTCAACAACTCAACCTCTCAGCTACGCTAGTAACTCATGCGACTCCGCAATACTAACAACTCTACTCTCAACAACGCTAACTTCTCTCGCAACTCGACAACGCTAACTCTAACAACTCTACTCTTCGACTCCTCGACTAACTCTGACCTCTCGATCCACTCTCACTTCTCGATTAACCGCTCCTTGGATTCGATTCGTCCCCCACCATTAGCGCTATTCTTCCCTTTCTCTAATTCCATCCTGTTAACGCTTCGCAAGAACTAGATGACTTTGGTCACACAGGCTTTTCTATATAAACTAATAACCGAAGGACAGACGACCTTGTTTTGCTTAGTTTCTAACCAGGTTTTTTCCTCACGATACTACGATATTAATTTCAAGTTGAAGATATTAATTTCTAGTATTACAAACTTGAAGAGATTTATTTATTTAACAAGTTTAAAAATGTCTAATATCATTTAAATGAGTCTGTCATATTAATTTTAAATTAAAGATATTAATTTCTAGTATTACAAACTTGAAGAAATTCATTTATTTAACAAGTTTAAAAACTTCTATTATCATTTAGAAATGAGTCTGAATTATTTATGAGAGAATATTAATTTTAAATTAAAGATATTAATTTCTAGTATTACAAACTTGAAGAAATTTGTTTATTTAACAAATTTAAAAATGTCTAATATCATTTAACAAATGAGTCTGTCATATTCATGAGAGAATATTAATTTTAAATTAAAGATATTAATTTCTAGTATTACAAGCTTGAAAAGATTTATTTATTTATTTAACAAGTTTAAAAACTTCTATTATCATTTAGAAATGAGTCTCAGTCATCTATGAGAGAATATTAATTTCAAATTAAAGATATTAACTTCTAGTATTACAAACTTGAAGAAATTTATTTATTTAACAAGTTTAAAAACTTCTATTATCATTTAACAAATGAGTCTGAATTATTTATGAGAGAATATTAATTTTAAATTAAAGATATTAATTTCTAGTATTACAAACTTGAAGAAATTTGTTTATTTAACAAATTTAAAAATGTCTAATATCATTTAACAAATGAGTCTGTCATATTCATGAGAGAATATTAATTTTAAATTAAAGATATTAATTTCTAGTATTACAAACTTGAAGAGATTTATTTATTTAACAAGTTTAAAAACTTTTATTATCATTTAGAAATGAGTCTGAGTCATCTATGAGAGAATATTAATTTTAAATTAAAGATATTAATTTCTAGTATTACAAACTTGAAGAAATTTGTTTATTTAACAAATTTAAAAATGTCTAATATCATTTAACAAATGAGTCTGTCATATTCATGAGAGAATATTAATTTTAAATTAAAGATATTAATTTCTAGTATTACAAACTTGAAGAGATTTATTTATTTAACAAGTTTAAAAACTTTTATTATCATTTAGAAATGAGTCCGAGTCATCTATGAGAGAATATTAATTTTAAATTAAAGATATTAATTTCTAGTATTACAAACTTGAAGAAATTTGTTTATTTAACAAGTTTAAAAATTTCTAATATCATTTAACAAATGAAAACAGTAACCCAGGCGAGCTGCCCAGCTAACGAGGAGTGGAATGACTGCGGTACTGCCTGTCCGCTGACTTGCGAGAATCCCAATCCTAGAATTTGCACATTGGTTGGTATTTAAAGTCTATCGAAAATGTGTTAAACATATTATTGTCTCGTATAACATAAAATAATACTACAGTACTACATACCAATAGTTATTTAATCCTAAGTTACTTGTATCGAATACAATAGATTAAATATTATTTTATATTTTAGCAATGCGTTGCAGGCTGTGAGTGTGCACAAGGATATGTTAGAAACGAGTGGCAAAAATGTGTTGAACCGGATGATTGTTAATGAGACAAAAAAGATTAATTTCTCTGGAGACGACGTAAAAGAAGGACTATTACTCTGACTATTATTGAATTATTTTCACAAAAATTCCCTTTCATTGAATAGAAGTCTATCTAATATTCTATTTCATATATGCAGATATCAAATAAAACAGATTAATCTATATGCAAATTGGTTTTACCTTCTTTTCTACAATAAAATTTCAGTTTAAAATAATATAGTATAGATACTGTAAGAAATTGCAACTATTTTCCAAAGATTTCTAATAATAATTTAATTATTTATGAGAAACTACAAAGCAACCTTTGTTAGAAAAAACCTCCGGCTTTTCAACTTTGTAGTAGTTTGTAGACCTCTTACAGTTCTGTACAACTTCAATAAAAATATCAGGCAGTCTTTTTCTTACTAAATTAAACTATCCTTTTTCGTTATTTAATTTCACGATCCTGTCTCCATCTTCGGTGTTCGTAACCGATATGTGTGTAGCGCCACTCGACAGCAAACTTCCCAACGGTTTCTGTCCTGTGCCTTGCTACACAAAGACCCTATCCTTCGGACAAGATGATTGCTAGATGTCGAAACATCTTCATAGCATATTTTTAACTAGCCTAAGGACACGCTATAGATCCTAGGACTTCTCTAGCTAAGGTTCTTCAAACGAACAAATAGTCTTTGTCCTAGCATTCCCTAAATTTATTACCAACCACGAAAAGATACGGGAAATGTGGATTTTCTTACGTATAACGCTTCCCGCTAGCTTCCTTCCTCAACCTAGAGATTAACTGATTAACAACCACGTCGATTTCCCTTACTTTCCTAACGAAGGTTTTCCTCGACGAATCATAGACACAGCCCATCATAGTTTTCCTCCGCAGCCACCCACTTCATGCGTTACTCTAAATGTCGAATCTTGGGTTCCTTGAATTATATTTAAATCAAAACGGGAGTTGCTGCTACCAGAAATAATCCTTAACCCTTTGAGTGCTGTGGGCGCATATAGGTGTCTGGCGAAAGCTATCGGTGTGGACTAAGGACATATATATGCGTTTTCTGTAAGTGCCCGGCATGGACTAAGGACGCATGTATGGGTTTTTCAATTTTTCCGAACACCTACGCAGAAGTAATACTATTACGTTTATGTGAAATAAATATAAATGCATTCCTTACGGCAGTAAACAAATGCCAATAGTGGCTCGTTATTGTTGAAGCGGTCACCACTTGTAAGAAAACTCTACATCTGGTTTTTTTAGTTTTCTCAGGCACTGAATTTTTCACACACAACTAAATTATTAACTTGTGTTATATTTACTAAATTTAGTTTTCTAGTTTATTGTTTTCTAGTTTATTACCCAAATTCTAGTTAACTGTAAATTTCAATGTTTATAATAAATAATTGAAAATAACTAAAAAATAACGCTCTTGAATCATTTAATCTCGTGCAAAAGAATTACTATAACTTATTACAATTTGCGCTTTGAATAGTCAATCAACAGAGTTCAGTCTAACGAAAAAGTATTCCGTCCACAGCGATCGTCAGCGCTAGACGCGAGATAGGCCGCGAGTATTCAGCACTTAAGGGTTAACCCCTATAATAATAACTATATAATAGTTGGATTCTCGTTCGTTAATTTTTGAAACTAGGCAAACGACTGAATGGAATGGTTTCAAAAACTTGTTGCATCCTTCTAAAGCTTTTGAATTTTGAATTTCCAAACTGTTGTATCTTTGATCTTCTGATTTATTAATATAACAGTATGGGTAGCGTTAACTGCCGTATCAATTCGTCTGGTAAATAAACTCCCACGTTCAAGACTCAAGTTTTCCTAGAATAAATAAATAATTTTAATATCCTCTTGATTGTTGACAATAATAGTGTAGTATCGTGGACAAAAGGCCTAAGATATCGGCCGAACCGTATACAATGTCGCGAGAGCCGCGGCATCGTCGGGTACATCAATGTGTCCTTGGTCTTTTCAAGTGAACAGTTTCGTGGAAAAGGCCTGCGTGACCCTGGCCACGGGCGTTAACGGGACACGTGCGCGATAGAGCAGGAAAAGACAAAAGAGACGCTAAAGACAGTGTTAGTTGAGACGCCGGCGAGAACGAATGCAAAAGGCGTACAGTGTGAGTTGAGAAGCGAGAGCGTGCGAGGGCAGAAGTCGAAGACTAGAGTTGTAGAGTTGTAGAGTTGCTAGCGTTGTAGAGAGATCGAGTTGTTGCGTTATAGAGTTGCGAGAGTGATTTGAGTAGAATAAGACTTTTATGTTTTAGTTCAAGTTGAACATTTATCGTTCTCCGTCCAATTAATCTCTGTTATTTTTATTTATCTTAAATAAATAGTATTAGGAGAATTTTACAAATCTAAATTATCCTAATCCTATCCTTTTTCGCGATACTACAATAGTGAATGAATAATTTTATTCGAGTGCACATATGGTACAAGTCTGAAATTATTGAAAAAGAGAATGTTACAATTTTTAGATTTTTACCTTATTTATATGTATGGTCGTTGTTGATATGGTATAGTTGTTGGACTGACTGTTGTTACTCAGAAATTAGATTAAAAACAAGTCTCAGCTTCGCAAAGACTTCTGAATTTGATAAACCTTTTGAGTGCTGAATACTCGCGGCCTATGTCGCGTCTAGCGCTGACGATCGCTGTGGACGGAATACTTTTTCGTTAGACTGAACTCTGTTGATTGACTATTCAAAGCGCAAATCGTAATAAGTTATAGTAATTCTTTTGCACGAGATTAAACGATTCAAGAGCGTTATTTTTTAGTTATTTTCAATTATTTATTATAAACATTGAAATTTACAGTTAACTAGAATTTGGGTAATAAACTAGAAAACAATAAACTAGAAAACTAAATTTAGTAAATATAACACAAGTTAATAATTTAGTTGTGTATGAAAAATTCAGTGCCTGAGAAAACTAAAAAAACCAGATGTAGAGTTTTCTTACAAGTGGTGACCGCTTCAACAATAACGAGGCACTATTGGCATTTGTTTACTGCCGTAAGGAATGCATTTATATTTATTTCACACAAACGTAATAGTATTACTTCTGCGTAGGTGTTCGGAAAAATTGAAAAACCCATACATGCGTCCTTAGTCCATGCCGGGCACTTACAGAAAACGCATATATATGTCCTTAGTCCACACCGATAGCTTTCGCCAAACACCTATATGCGCCCACAGCACTCAAAGGGTTAACTCTCGACCAATTCTTTACTCAACTGCAAAGAACTGATCGACTCTCAACTGAAAGCTGACAGACTCTAAGTGGCTATGCTTATTTATACTACAAACTATCATGGGATAATTGTCATGTGACCGTTTATTCCACGAATACGCGGAGTTTCGACACGTAATTATTTCTACGGATGCTGCAATCTTCATTTTTGCTGGTGTCCTTCCAAAAGTCTTAGGATTTCTTTTCTCCGCTGATGTGGTTTTCGTGGATATGTTTTTCGACGTCCTTGCTATTGCATTTCTCTTGCAGTTTTAATTTCCTTGTGCCAAGGTTAACTTCTGCTGATGCCGATATTTGATTCTTTGGCGCGTGCTTGTCTCTGCTGATGTTACATGAGAGGGTCATAGTCGCTCAACTCCCGTTGTTTGTTTATCTTACTGTGTATTGTGGTGGGGAGATCGTGTGTGGGGAGCGAAAGATGGCGCGTGTCAGCGGACGTCTCATTCAGCCAACCGCGCGCCACAGCGAGTTTCCCACCGTGCTCGGACAAGACAACCTGTAACGCTGTCCATCGTGCATTGTTCCAAGTATCGAGGACTAATATTCACTACTTAACAAACAAAGAAGTGTAAAAATTATTTAAGTGGTTAATTACATTTCGCGGTGACGATTTTATTTAACGATTCCACATGTTGTTTATACAAAACATCAAATTAAAAGTATAAAAAAATATAGATAAAATTGAAAACGTTAAAGATGATTAAAGATAAACGCGACTTGAACGTGAAATTAAAAATTCATAATGCGTTTTAATATTTTTTTACAGCATGGTATCGTTCCACTATAACTTTATTTAGTCATAACTGATAGTGTAACTTTTTAATTAATTTTAACACCACTAAATCGGTGTATTTTATTATATACTGTACTTTATAAAAGTAGAGAAAGTGGTGCAATTAATTGGGAACAATTCCAGGTAAACAATAATTGATAATAATAACGACAACAACAACAAAAAATAAAAGAAAACGCGTTACTAAAAGGGAGGCTATTGCCTTTCATCGCAGCCAGAGGTCCTATCCCACACTCTGTATCGCGAAGTGGCGATACAGGCACTTACCGAAGTTACCATAACCGGCGAATATCTGCGTCATACCTGGTAGGTGAAATTACCCTTGCATAGGGCTGTAGAGACGGCAATCAAAATTTTTGCCTTTTTTCTCTTATCTCTAACTCTGACTCTGACTCTGATCCTGATTCCATTCATGATATATTGTTAACGTTTACAGACCAATATTACTACTTCCTCTATTTTCCAAAATACTAGAGAAAATATATACGATCGTCTAAAACCAACAATAGAGAAAGAAAAATTAATACCAGATCACCAATTTGAATTCAGAAACAAACACTTCCCGATAGAGCAATTGTACAGGCTCGTCAACGAAATTTTACTAGCAATAGAAAAGAAACAATATTGTACAACCCTCTTCATGGACATTGAGAAAGCATTTGACAAAGTGAACCGTGAAAGCCTCTTACAAACAATCGAAAAACACTTCCCGGAACAAATCCACCACTTACTCAAATCATACCTAAGCAACAGAACCTTTGTAGTAAAAATACTTTGTTGTTTTTGGCTCGTTGATGTTCTATAAGGAACATTGGTAGTGGTGTCGATGTGCTGTTCTTGACCAGTTTAATTATGCTATTTATTTTGTGTCCTTCTTCCATTAGGTCTGTCAATATATTTTGTGCCAAGTTTTGTGTGCAGTCCCTTTATCACTATCTTAAATTTCTTTTCAGTCTTTGGTTGGTGAGTGTAATAATTTGAATTTTTTATTTCAAGTACTTCAATCACTGTATGCATCTAAAGTAAATTTTTGCAGTTTGACTTGTATATCTTTTAATTATTTCTTTAAAAATTACTTGGGTCTGTGGCGGCACTCGACCTCGGAAATTTCCAACGGTTTCGCGGCACAAAGCGCTATGTCGACAAGCCTTAGGTGTCATCGATAATCTCTACGGTTCCTTCGCTGAATTTTTGGGAGTCCGCACACGCGGCAGTCGTCGCGGGCTTCTAACAAACGCGCGCGATATCGATGGCCAACAAAGAAAAGAATCGGTGTGGCTTTTGAATCAAAGAGATTCAGTCTGCCCCGAGCTGCGAAGTGCGAAGGATTACGCGAAACGAGCGCTGATAGACGAGTAGTCGACTTCCTATAACCTGCATCAAGCATTGATCGTTACCAAGCATTGTTAATTGTTAATTGTTGTTTGTTGTTAGTTGTTATTGGACGTCAGTTGTTACTAAGTTAATAAACGCTTTTTTTTTGTTGAAACATCTGAGCATTCCTTCTACACCTATCACGACATACCACTTCAGGTCTTACAAGCTTATTTAGTGTTTTTATTAGTGGGTCAATATTAGGAGTTTCTATGAAAAAAGGTGGAAGTTGAATCACTAAAGAATTAGCTCCTTCTATATTTTCATCATTTAGATTTTGGAATACGTGATATCTTTTATTGCTATATTATTATTCTTAGGTCTTATTTTCGTGCTTGCATCTTCAGTAGTTGTTCAGTAGTTGTTCTTTTCTTTCTTGTTTGATTAATTAGTTTCTATTGCTCGCCAACGGCATATTCCATTTCAATATCCTCAGCCGAAATATCTGTAGAGCAGTTATATATAAGTTATGATTGTTTATTTGCCATTATTGGCGTAATATTACATACATTTTTTAAAAATAGAAGTATACAGTATTTTATACCATCCAATGCATTTTTTAATTCTCTACAAAAAAGCATTAAGGTACTTGGATCGAAAAATGATTGATTTAAAAAATATTGTAACTTTAATCTTATTAACCCTTTGTCCTACAACGAGTGAGACTCATGGTAAGAAATATGGGCCAAAAATAACAAGCACGAGTCTGACTCGTGGTACTTCGTTCAAGAAAAAAAGTAAACAACAAGTGTCAGACTCGTGGTTCAGTTCTCGATATTTTCTTACTTTAGTTATGTGTAATTTTTTGTTACGTTCGCACGTTTAGTTTATAATTCCTTAAAAGAAGTAAACAACTGTGGAGGTGATGTGAGGACAAGGATAGCGCGAAATAACGAAAGCAATTATTGCTGTCACAGCTTGCTATATGTATTTCTGGTCCTTAAATAGCTCTACGTACACTATATACAAGTACTATGGACATACCCGTTAGCGCTGATAATTTCTGTGTACATTCGCTCCATATTGTATTACGTACTGCCCGCCCGCGAACGTGTCTGTTTATTTATACTGGTTGGAGGAGAGTGGGAAAAATTTGAATTTGTTCTGACCCGACGGTTGCCTGTAGCGGCGACATTGTTTTGCCCGGAGTTTACGTTACTTGTATTCTAACGGTCTTGATGCTCCGGGACAGAACAATAACATGATTCGATTTGTCCTCTAAATCATGTGCCGCTACACAACACTTGTACCTACCATGTCAGTAAATAGAAAATCTAAAATTGATGATAGTGGTGAGAAGTGTGTTATTATTGCGGACAGTGATTCGGTAGATCCTTCTGATAATGATAGTGATAATGATATTGTGTTTCCTATTGTGTTTCATTGTTTCGAAAAATATCACACAGTTGAAGATTACTAATTTTCTACGAGCTTTCTCAAAGCGTTATTAATTTAAACTAAGTATCAATTTATAAATTGTTACTGATACATTGTCATTGATACATACGCTTTCAAATAATAAATTGTTTTTCAGTGATGAATCGATCATAATTACTTTCCAGACATCTTAAAAGAATTAGTTGTGCCCAAACGTGTTTATTATTTCACAATTCCTTTTCGTTGCGCAGAAATATACGTGTCATAAAGCGTATACATTTTGCGCAAGTTCCAGACTAAACAGCTAAATGGCTCGACGCGTGACCGACCTTCTTGTTTATTGTGGTTGAGCAATCGAGAGTTAGCAGGTAGACCAAAGGATTAAGGTATTAAAAGACGAGGAAAGGCAACACTGCTTTTATGTTTATGTTTTCCTTGTTTTTCATACGATAAGTTTTACAAGATTGAAGATAAAATGTTTTTTAGATTAATAGTTTTTCGGCTTTAAGTATCTTCATTTTTGTTGAAAATTAAATATTGCATCGTATAGGTTATAAAAAGGTGTATATGTTACATTTAAAAAAATTACATTGGCACTTAAATTTCTTTGAATAAGAATGTAAAAAGAATGGAAATATCTCATTAAGTTCCCCCATGAAGTTCAATAACCTCCATCTGAAACATTTTTCACATTTTTGATATTTACAGAGATAATCACATATGCTCATTTGAAATGGACATACTGAATGTAAAAAGCTATGCCTTTTCCTATTATCTTTGTTATCGCGCGAAATGACAAACAAAAAGCGAGTTAAGGTGACTGTATTATATATCAGATCTGTAAATATGAAACCGGAATTTGCCTATAGATGGCCCTAGCTGATAATGTAGTTACCACTAACCTGCGTCATTCATGCCAAAAGTCTTTGTTGACATCTCACAAATATTTTCGACTCAGAACAATACAAGTTTTATACAACAGCATAGTTTGTAATAACGTTGATCATGTCGAATTTTGTGCCTGGAAACTACGATTTGCGGACAGCATTGATTTTCTGTTACCATTTGAAGAAAACTGCTGCGGAATCGCATCGAATGCTTGTCGAAGCTAACGGCGAGCATGCTCTTGGTAAATCACAGTGCTTTGAGTGGTTTAAAAAATTCAGAAGTGGCAATTTTGACGTGAGGAACGAAGAACGTGGATCAGAAGGGTGTGATCTATTATGAGCTGTTAAAACCTGGCGAAACCGTTAATACCGAGCGCTACCGACAACAAATGATCGATTTGAATCAAGCTTTGCGCGAAAAACGACCAGAATATCAAAAAAGGCAACACAAAGTAATTTTGCTTTATAATAATGCACCATCGCATACAGCAAAACCGGTCAAGGAAACGATCGAAGCGTTCAGTTGGGAAATACTTTCGCACGCGGCTTACTCACCAGACTTGGCTCCGTCCAATTACTATTTATTTGCATTGATGGGACGCGCACTTTCTGACCAACACTTCACTTCTTACGAAAATGTACGAAAATGGCTGGATGACTGGTTTGCCTCAAAAGAGCAACAGTTTTTTTGGCGTAGCATCCACCAATTGTCAGACAGGTGGGAAAAATGTACAGCTAGCGATGGGCAATACTTCGAATAAAATATTTTTAATCGTTTTCATACAATAAACGTGTATTTTCTATACAAAAATTCCGGTTTCATATTTGCATATCTGGTATATTATAAATAATAGATAACCACACTTTCTACAGTTTCTATCTCATGTTGAATTTTACACAGCGGATTAAAATCCAAAGTAGGAGCTATCGTGCACGTGCAGTGACCAGAAATCAACGCACTGTGACTGTAATAATAATTTGATCAGTCACTATACAGTGTTAAATATTATTCTTTTAGTGGCTGTGATTGTAACCTTAAAACGTCCCAAGTAAGTAATGTAAGTAAACAGAATGGTAAAGAAACATAATCATTTCTTGCACTTTATGTTTACGTAGTAGCTTGTATGTGCAGATATCATTGCACTTCGTCCCACTCTTTAAAGTGAGATACAACAAAAAAAAGGATTAACTATAAGTGACATCATCGATTATTGTAAGTACCTAGTGTTTTGTTACCTCCAGATTCTATTGAATATATGAATCAATATACGAGTATTGATGATTCTATTGATAATAAGAAGTTTTTAAAGAAATTAATTCCCTTAGTTACTATTACAAACATTATTTTAACAAGTGCAGAAATTCCTCTGTAAATACTGTTTAGCTTGGTCTGGAATACGTATTTGGCCCTTTCCAGCGCCATCATGATAAATCACAATGTGCTGTAACAGTTTATTCAGCCGTCGGTAATCTTGCAAAGCGTTGCCAAGATTTAGTGCAAAATCATTCGGTACACTGTAATATCTTGTTGAGTCGCTATTGCACCGTAGTCACGACATTGCTGATAAGAGCTGTGATTTGGCTGATTAGCAGCAACTAAACATTTTATGGATCTGAGAGCACCGCTCAAATTTGCGAAGAAACTTGGTAACACTGTATCGATAGCTTCGAATAATATTATTGGATATTATTCTAAATATCATCCGGTCAATTAACATCTCGCCACCCTGATAAGGAACTTCCAGGAACAATATCCCCTCCATTATTTTCATTGTTCCTGCTTAGTATTTAGACTCCGACACAGGTCCACTGTCCTTTTCTCTCTTTATACATCTAATAACCTCAACACTTTGTACAATTTTCTCAAAATTATCCAGAGAGAGTAAACCTTTATTAATCCTGCGAGCATAAATTTAAACAATTTTTTTGTAGTTTATTTTCGTTTGTGAAATTTGTATAAACATCGTTCATATGTGCAATTATTTATTAATTATTTATGGAGGCAAACGATTAGAGGAAGCATTAATCCTTTCTATTCAAAAATTCCATAAGACATAGATAATTCCATTTTCGATATGCTCTTATGGATTTTAATGAATAGACAGGTATAATGCTTAATTTAGGATTTTTTTTACAAAACATGCTGCTTAGACTGATCTACTTTTTCGGTTAATTTTTAATTGTCACTAACTAATAAACAAAGCCGAAAACGCAATTGTTTTATTCTTGATTTTTATCTTATTACATATCTTTTTACATTTGTAGCCAGACAATTATACAGAAAAGAGATAGAGATGCAGATAGATAAGAGATTTTCCCTTTATCTCGTTCATTGTTCCCAAATTAATTTATTGTTTATATTTTCTTTTTTCTACTCATTTCTTGTTTGAAGCTACTTGAAGAATTAATGTGAATCTTGTTACTACCAATCAAAGTTCCTCAAATTTCCCTAAAGGATCAATAATGATTAAATCTAATATCAAATTCCAAAAACTTAATTTTAGATTTAAAAAAATGGTAATATATTACTCTCAAATGATTAAAGTCAAATAACATAATTATATAATTAATAAGGAAATTCAAGCCATAATAGTAAATTAACCTGTTAGTCCACATAGTAACATAGGTTTCTTTACAAATAGGTACTTTACAAAATTTCACAAAATTCCTCAATTTTTAATTGATACAAGTAACAATGCAAGTAATAATGCAATTGACGTGTTCCTTATGCACGTATATGTACAAGCTTCGCAGTTTCGCTCAAATATATAAACGATACTGAAATATATCAAACAGCATTATAGAACAAATATTCGCTCTTAAGCTTTGTTTGCTGCGTTTGGTTTCGCAACTATGTCTCTTAATTCTCGTCTCGACATACGCTTTATTTCCTAAAGGAGTATGTGAAACGTTATCATTCTTCAACTTGTTTTATCTAGACTGTAGACATAGTGCGCCAGTATTTCAGTGCTAAACAAACGCTAAAGACGCTAAAGTGATCTTGAGCTTAATAGAACAAAAAACACAAGAAATATCATTGAACGCCAAGTAATAGCGAACTTTCAACGATTTCTATGCAAAACATTCATTAATTAGAACATCTCTGCTTGATTTCCGCGTTTAAGGCTTAACAAGGTTTACAATAACACACTACAAAATTTTCATCGTCAATTATGCGATATTGGTAGTTCTTGTAAGTGGTGAAATCCAATTCACGCATCTGGTTCGAGTGGTCGTAAATTTTTCGGATTACCGGTGGGAAACTCGCAATATTCGCAGCCGCAGCTATTTCGTCGTAATACGCCCATTGCCGTTCCTTCAGTTTGGTGATATGTCTCAGCTGAAAAAATATTAATTTGTTTTATTTCTTAATTGTATTTTGGATATTAAAACAATATTATGTTATAGTAAGTCGCGATATCATTGTAATTACAGGTATTCTCTAAGTTAATCTTATTGTGAAGATAGTATAAAATGAAATAAAAATCTTACA
The DNA here is from genome assembly GCF_910591885.1 of Bombus terrestris. NCBI lineage: Eukaryota > Metazoa > Arthropoda > Insecta > Hymenoptera > Apidae > Bombus > Bombus terrestris. The sequence continues at coordinate 4,565,269 of NC_063286.1, forward strand.
TCTTATTGCAGGACTATTTACTAGTTTGAAAATTATTAATTATGGTTCCTAAAATTGACATGTACTATTTAAGACAAAATTTCATCACGACATATTGTTTCGAATGGTTATGGATTAGTTACTATTAATTATTATTATAATATATATACTATTTATAATGTCATTCCGACCCTCAATAAACCTAAGGACACAATATAACCTTTCACTTTCACTGTATTGTATTAACGTCTTCAGTCAATCCCTTTGTCCTGAAGAATTTTGTTACGCCACGAGGCTTACAACAGGCTGTATTTCCTAACCGTCGCTCGCGGCCCTACAGTGTCACAGGCAGATCGTCTTATTTGACCGCAGGATCATATACAATGTATCGACAAACGCATAGTTGTCGCCAAGCAGCGAGCTCTCGAAACGTCGAATTTTGTCCGTTACGTTTACCACACAAGAACGGACATACGTGATCATAGGCGCGAACGGTGGCGTGACCCGAGCATAGTGGGGGTCGTCTTCGAAATGAGACAAAGGAATCATCGAAAGGCGAGCAGTTCCTTCTGGCGAGTCGAACGTTACACATTGAGTCAAAAATCTAACGCCTAACTTCTAACTCTAAATACAACGTCAAATGAACGTAATCCAAGTCGGTCCGCGATATTGTCGAACATTCACTTATTCTATTAAGTATTCTACAGTGCTACGTCCACTAATAGACTAAATTCAATTGTATGAACCTTGCTCTATATTGTACATATAAGTTGTTAATTATTTATATCTATTTAATCGCGTAGACTAAGTGTTGGAAATATATACTTTAACTCTGTGAACCACAGTGTTATACTAACTGAATCATCCACCCCTATTATTCTAACCGAAATCAGGGGATCGAACTATTCGTGGTTATCGATTATTGCAATCGTAACGGGAATTTACGACGCGATAGCTCGAAAATACAAGAATTGTAAAATAACGTAATACCTTCTTTGAGGTTTGTCAATAATGATAATTATAATACAAATTGTAAATAACAAATAATTAATGATTTAATCTAATCTAATATAAGTATAAGTTTAATATAAGAAAAATAAAGATTAAAATGTCACCTAACGGATACAGTGCAGTGATTTTCAATCCTTATCACAGAAAAAGGTATAATGGTATTATGTGTATTAGGGAAATTAATAAAATGTATACCGGAATTCCAAGGTCGAGAAGAGCTTTCTTTTCCATCTGATATTCTTCACGCATTTGTTCAGTTGAAGGTAACTTAATGCGATTTTCGAGAATGCTTAAAATATACTGAGCTTGCAGGTGAAACATAGGAAATGGAATTACTATTCCAGGCAGTCCCATTACGAATAAATTCGGATAATCCATATGTATTAGGTGTTTGTAAATCGGCTCGACGTGGTTGTTGTCCGTACGCATCTCAACTTTAGTCGACATAAAGGGATACGTAAATTTATAACCTAAAAACATAAGATTTCGTTGAAAGGGGGTATCAATTAATGGTGAGTTGAGAAAGTCAGGGTCCTACCGAGGGACTAAACAAATATATAAGGTTGGAGTAATTTATTTTATTAAATTTTATGAAATAATTAAATTAAATTAAATTATTAAAAAAAAGATACCAACTCAAATGGAAGAGTGGGAATTAATAATAGAATATATTGATAAATCTGATGATTTATGATAAAGATAAAGTATGATATATAGATTGAGGTATTATAAAACCCTCCTTAGTTGAAATTTACTATTTTGAAACTGAAGTGAACTGATGTTTTATCGCTTTTTTCTGCTATCTTTGTTTCAAACACTTAATCATTATTTTGTGACAATCTGTGTAATCTGATTTTACTTGGTAAATAGAAAGACACGAAGAATTTCAAATATTTCAACATATCTTAAAAAATGAAAATTCGACAGGGCCCTGACAAACTTCCACTTACTTATGTATAATTAATTTGGGATACCTCGATCACTTATATGTACGAAGGAGATCAAGTCATTTTACCGGTGCAATATATGAAGTTGTCTACTTCAGCCGTGGAACCATCGTGGAAGATGAATATGTTTCCTTGAATCGATTGAATTCCAGGCCTCTGTTCTACGTTTTTCGACATTCTCGAATCAACTGGTTCCGGTAGATTGTGGCTCAAATATACCTGGATAGGTGAAAGTATAGATTATTTTCTGAACAATGTAGTTATCGAGAAAACGCATGCAGAAAAAGCTTATTTTAAGTAGACCTGAATTTTCAAATTTTCAAATATTGTCTTTTTTATACTTATATAAAAAAAAAAAGATTTTGCATATAATATAATATAGGTACTCTATCTAAATCACTTACAGCATGAAAATGACCTTTTCATTATTAGAATGAATTGAATATTATTTTGTTACACTGTATACTACACTGTATAATATAATAATAATATATGCAATGTATACAATATGTAATGTGCTAAATTTGAAGCTATTTCTTACAATATTTTACTTAGATATATATACAATTAATAAAAAAAATCACTTTTGATTAATTAATCTCAAAGCAATTAATATTGTATTTGAGAACAAACAAATTGCATATTACAACACGACTCTTCAATCAATTAGTAGATACTGATAATGAGGAATCATTTTTTGCGAACGACGATGCCCTCTATCATGGTCGTAAATAACTTATTCACGTATACAGAGAAATCTTAAAAAACACAGAATCACGTAAGTTTCAGCATTGATACAATTGGGAGATTCATAACAAAAACAAGGCAGATCAAATTTTTCAATTTTTAAAATAATAACGCATTAATTAAAAGATGATTTATATCATGAGCAATGAAAATTCATGGAATTTACAAAAACAAGCTTTAATTAGAGTAGGATTGTTTTTGTATCTCTATTAGCAAAACATTTGTTTTAAAATACCAGAACCATTGCTTTCTTAAACCATAATTTACGTGATTCAAACTAATAACACCAACAAGGAAAAGCAATATTCCTTTTTATAAGGAATATTAACCTGATTTAGTCACGAGATTTACATCCACATGATTTAATTGGATATAGTTGAGACAATTATAATACAATCGCAGGTAACACCCACAACTGTTAATATACAGGGTGGTTGGTAACTGGTGGTACAAGCGGAAAGGGGGTGATTCTACGCGAAAAAAGAAGTCGAAAATATAGAATAAAAATTTTTCGTTTGAGGCTTTGTTTTCGAGAAAATTGACTTTGAATTTTCGCTCGGTACGCGTGAACTTTATCACGTCTCGTTATAACGGATCTCACTGTAGATCGTTGTCTCGATTGACGTTATGTTGATAAACACTTCCAATGTGTTAGAAAATATTCATAGAAATTTAATTAGAAGAGCAGAAGTATGTGTTCGGCAGAATGGGCAACATTTTCAGCAATTTTTGTAATAATAAACTTTATGATTACTTCGTATTATTTTATTATGTATTCCTAATTTTCTGTTACGGCAAAAACAAACTTAAACTGCGATAATATCCATCGAGAACGATCTACAGTGAGATCCGCTATAACGAGTCGTGATAAAGTGCACGCGTACCGAGCGAAAATTCAAAGTCGATTTTCTCGAAAACAAAGCCTCAAACGAAAAATTTTTATTCTATATTTTCCACTTATTTTTTCGCGTAGATTCACCCCCTTTTCGCTTGTACCGCCAGTTACCAACCACCTTGTATAATACTGTAATATAATGAATATTAATTAGAAAATTATAAAATATTATTATAAAATAATTAAATGTGTATAACAAAAATAAAACTAGTCCTCTTTTGGAGAGAAATAAATATGTATGGAAACTTTTCAATTTAGCTCTTGTATATTACTCCAGGCGTTTAAAGCTAGAAACAAAGCTGGAATAAATAAACTATCGTATGTCAATTTGCAGAAAAGATATGGGCATAGCATTTTATAAAATCAAGCTGCGGCAAAGTAACACTTAATGAAATTCCGTCTACCTTTTCGGCGTATTGCGAGACTTCTATGGCGATATCAATACCAGACCAAGAGGCACCAAGGATGCAAACTCTTTTCCTAGAGTACACTTCCGGTACCCTGTACTGATGGCTATGTATAGATTCGCCGGGGAAACTTTCAATACCTGGAATGTGTGGAATATGGCCTACAGTATAGTGACCATTACACAAGACCACGGCGTCGAACGTTTTAGTTGTTTCTACTTTGTTTTCCAAATCCTCGTACGTGATCATCCAGATTGTTTGACCGTTTCTCAAAGTTTCTGGTTCCACGTGCTTTACCAGTGTATTTAACTGAAATATAATTTATAATATAATTAACTGTTCTGAAAAAGTATCAAATATATGAAACTTAAAATTAAATATTTTTATGTTGGGGGAGTCTATAACGTTTCTGGTAATCAATATTTGAAGCTTCTATTGTATTATTTGTTATAAACTTGTTGAAATTATAAATTATTGTTGAAAAACTCCTTTTGTATTGTTTACATTGTTCAATTAGGGACAGTGTCCAAATTTAGCATTTCATCATTTGACAGAAATTACAATATAACAATATATATGTCGGAGATGAAAGAACGCCGGAGCTCCTCCTTGGATTCGCGGAATACCGCAACTCTGTAACTTGGATTAAACAAATGCCGCTCCGATTGTTCGAGATTTATGATCATGAGCTTGGGCTCGAGGCGACAATCAGTCGCCGAACGTAGCCGCGGTCAAAGGGATGAACATTTTATCTAACAAAGGCACAGAGTAACTCTATACCTCTCCTTAAAAGAAATAGTCGTAGCGACACGTGGCAGTAAATACTTCAATAGTTTCTATCCCGCGGCCCGCCACACGCAGATTCTATCCTCCAGGTAAGATGATCTCTAGATGTCAACATACCTCCGCAGTATATGTTTAGCTAACGTGAGGACCCACAATAAATCTTAAGATTTAGTCAAGCCAAGTCCTTCATATAGACAAGCAGTCTTTGTGCAACTACGGGAAGATAGGAGAAACCTATCTTCCACGAACGATGCTCCCCGTCAATAACTTCCCCTCAAGGGCGGCCAGCATCTCTTTCAAAACGCCGATATGGAGATCGACCAATTAGCAACAGCGCTAATTTCCCTCACCTTTGGAACGAAAGCTTTCTTTGACGAATCCGAGGATCTCATGTCCTTAGACACACCCATTATAGTTTTCCTCGACGGCATCATCGAGACGGAGATTCATTCTTTCGTACGATCTCATCGACGAGTGACAGTACCACCTTACAACCAGTGAATACCTCACATCTAGTTAACAAAGAGTTAGACTTGAACTGTGCGAGAACATACGTTTACCATCCCGTGACCGCGGATTCGTTTCGAACCTAAGGTCATTATCACTAGTGCTACGAGTGCTTAATCTTGTTAATAAGCCTGTGCTAATAAACTCTCCGTTGTATCACAACAATGGCTAATTCTAATGAAAATCCATTAAACGCCCATCTCCTTAATCCTGACTCTAATCCGACATATATATATATAGATTTCATCATTTGACAGAGGTACCAATTATATAGTTTTATATGATAATTATATTATATATACATAGTTGAATTGCAATCTCTGCCAAATGATGAAGTGCTAAATTTGGACACTGTTATTAATTAAACCCATGGAAACAATAGAAAAGGAGTTTTTCAACAACAATTTATAACAAATAATTTGCTGTAGAAACATTTATATTGCAAATTATTTATTTTATGGTACACTAAACTTTATGAATGTAGCGGTACATGTCGACAAAAGTCATCATGGTTTTTGCCCAGCAAATCCGCTACACAAGAAACCGTGTTTACTCAAACACGAGCTAATTATAGATATATCGACCTTAGGCGGTTCCGATCATTAGGCCAAATCCGTCGTTTTTGCCGTGACCATAGGCTCGTGAGTCAGCTACCCAAAAAACCAACAATTGTAAACAGGTCGCGAGCTCGGCGCCCGTTGGGACGTTTCGAGAACATTCTCGAAATTCAAATCCCAACACTTGTCGTCAACTCCGGCGGATATAAATATAGCGGACAGGGTAGCGACGCATCCTTAGTTACCGAGAGATTCGAGCAGCGACATTTAACCGATACTTCTTTGCGCCGATCGATTAGCGACAGCGAAACGAAACAGCAAGTATATTGTACGACTAGTGTAAGCATCGGGTATATTCTAATAAACTACGTAGTTAGGTATATTCCGGTGTTTGTGTGAATTAATCGACACCTTATCATCTCATGAATTACTTAATGCTTCAAAATATACTTCTAAAATTAAGATAACATACATATATGTGAGATACTAAAATTAAATGTTGTCATTTAAGGATTGATCTGTCTCGTTACCTTTATATGTGGATATAAATTAAAATGTTTTACATAATCCGAAAGGTATTCTCGAATTACGCTATGATGAACAAATGATGGCCCTTCGTCATGTGTCATTGGAAAATCAGGTATTTGCATTATTTCCCGAGGAAGATTTGTTCTGTAACATATCATGATAATTTATGAAAGAAATTATTTAACCCTAAAATGAATGAAACCTTTTTTAGAAGTAATTAATTACTTAACATTAAAAATGTATAATTACTTAACAATTATTTTTAAATATTTACTTTTATTTTTCATTATTACATTCTCGATACTGAATCGATTGTAAAGTGATTGTAAAATGATATGCAACAATTAATTCAGAAAGTCCCTAATTTCTAATTTCTCTAGTTCTTAATCGATGATACGTAATTTTCCTTTTTTGTGTATTAATTAAAAATACGTAATATAAGAAAACCTTCTGTATATTATCTACTTATTTAATAATTTACAAACATGTTACAAAAAGAAAAAAGAGGTTAGAATGTTAAATGTCAAAGCTGATCGTCTGGGCTTACATAAAGAACCAGAAAAGAGATCTATTCAGTCAGGAATACCATTTACATAATTGTATTTTCTTCTAACTAGGTCGCTAAATGTAAGATCATTCATGCAGAAATCAACACCGAAGACCCGGAGTATTGCGTAAAGGATGTGAACAAGCATTGAAGTTAATAAGCTGAAGTAGCAGAAGACTGTCAATGAGATCATTGATAATTTTGCATAAAAAAATAATATCAGCAATCTTCCTCCAGTATCAGCATATTCATTTTCTGGAGTACTGACACGTAGTTATGATAACGATTGTGGATTAAACAATCACAGTATAAAAGTATCACAACTATGTGTGAGTACTGCATTTTACTGTATTTATAAATAATCATTGACGCCTGATGTAAGTTTATCACAGCAGGAATTTATACTGTGTTTTTATAATAAGCTGAATGTGTATATCTGCTTTAATGAAGAACTTGATCGTATGATACCGACATATTTTAAGTAAGATATGACCAAACAATTATACAGGATTTTTAAAGCGTAGGGATTTCTGAAATCCCTAGAAAATCGAAAGATAAATCCAAATTCATTCGTCTTGTCGGTAATGTTAATGATATGCTTGGTAAAACAGTCGCTCGTTATAGAGAAAGCCTAGGTGGCGCTCATTATTTACCAGAAGATAGGTAAGAACCGTCAAGAATGTAAGCATAACAGAATTCTTCTCATATTTAAGAAACATTCTCATCATTTGGTACTTGGGTATGTTTACGTATAATTTGTTACAAGCCTATCATCTTCATAACCTATTAGAGTCTTTTCGTAATAAGTTCTATATTCCATACATATTGACGAAGAATGTATCTAATTATGATAAAACAAAAATCATGAAGATTGTACACGTGTAATTACAAATGACCTATATATGTACGTACTATCGTATGTTATCAAATTTTATATGCGCAATACACATCTTCCTTAACCTTTAACAATCATCAAAATGTACAGATATTAATCATTACGAATGTATATGTGAGTCATAACTTTCGTAAGAAGGAACTTTCCTATGGAAATTAAAATCGCCGCATTCTACAAGAGAATATCTATAATATGTAAACGATAATGGTACGTAGATCAAGTTGTACAAAAAAATTTATTGAAACCAGAGTAATCACAATTTTGAAAAGTAAAAGACGAGAAGATAAATATATATATGAATTTCATTTTAGATAAAAATTAATTGTTTAAAGTAAAAATAAAAATACAGAATACAGACATAAAAATAGTAAGATGTAATTATTCATAAACAAATTTTTCTCTGACATATTCATTGCATCAGCACTGTGTCGTTCGAGCTAGCAGGTAATTTTATGATATGCGTATGATATCAATACAAATATTATCGATATAATACGTAAATTACAAATCACGAAATTTTGAAGGACGTTTTTGTGATAATTTATAAATAAAACATATACATTTTTATAATACAGAAGTAAAATTTACGCGAAGATCATTTGTTAATATTTGCAAACAAGAATTTCATCGAAACTCTAAAGGAGAAAATCATGAAATTCTGCATTAAGACAAAAATTTGAAACATTTGCTTTCGAATATCATGCGTTATAGCTATTTACTTATTTTATATCAACTAATTGAAATAAATACAAAAATATTTCCTTTTCCTATTCTTATCCTATCAGTACATAGTAAATAGTACAGTACATAATACGTTATGACATATGTTTTTAATTGGCATTAACACATTACATTGATTACAGCATAAATGATAACAAAAATTCGATTGACAGTGATTGGCAGTGACTTGTTCTTTTTAATGCAGAGTTTGTTTTCAAGTATTGTACAAAATACAGAAATCAATTATTTAACCAATTTATTTATTATTCTCTATAATTAAGGGGTTAAATATCAAGTAAAATTAATACTTTATACGATTGAAATCTTAGAATAGCTGTAAAATATTCTTCTAACGAATTGTCTGCATAATCGTGAAGTAATTATTCTAGTAACTGTTCGTTAACTCTAAACTTAAAGATGACCTATCGATTCATTAAGTCTGAATCATGGTGCAACATCTTTTATAGTTTTATAGTTACGTTTAGGTTAAGTATTACCCTAAACGGAATTAACTGAAAGGAACGACTATTCGCGATAATAGCAAAATCAATGAAATAATATAACCAAAGGAACATCAGTAGAAAACTGCTTTATTGGGTTGTGAACTTTCTCGATTGTAATTCTAACCTCTAATGTTATCTTCAGAAATGTATCCTCTAGGTTCCCTATGTATTTCATAACATTCATGTTTTGTTTGTTATACAAATACCTATTATTATACTACTTTTCTAAAATTTACTATTTATTGTATTAACATAGACACTAATTTACTTAATTTAATTTTCAATCATTTCCAGTTTGTCATTTTCTCTATGCCAAGGGTTCTTAATTTTTTCACAAATACAGGCCACAAAAACCAAAATTGCAGTATTTCAGTACCAAGCAGAGAAACATATTTTGTACGTAAGAACTTCAAACTATGGACTTAATATTTTATTGCTTTATTACTATCACATATTTTTATTTCGTTTCTAACAATTTCCGGAACAGCTTACCAAAGCGATTGTCTCATTACTATGTCAAGAAGTGTATCGCGTGTCAGCAAAGTTTATCGCAACCAGCTAGACTGTCTAGAACCATTATTACTGTATAAATGGCGTAAAAACAAATACGATCGATGATCCTGTGTTTGCATCGCTGATCGAATAACCCAAATTGTGGACGGTATTTGGTTTACATTCGAATTCAATTCCGAAATTATTGTATTTTGTCATTTGACCTATTCCACCGTGACGGATTATCCCATTCAAATGGAATTTTATCAGTATCGTATAATATAGTAGCATGATATAGTATATTGTCTCATAGTATAGTACAAATAATATCATTTTGGAAATCATTTTGTGTAAAAGCAATTATTCCAATTTCTATCAGTAAATTCTAAGTATTTTTTACTCTTATCTTAGATAAGATATTTTTCAATGCTAATTATGCAAGCAACGTGATTTACAATGTATTGTAATGAGTGTAGAAACAATAAATATTCGTTACTATTAGATTAAAAAATATAACGATTATTCGATAATTTGTTTTATTATAACTGCACTAGTCACTTCTTTATTTTTGTTTCTCTCGCTTCTATTGTGTTTTATGCATTATTAATTACATCTTGTTTTATGTTCATGTATTATATTTAACAAACTTTTTTTAACATTTTTAATGTTTTAAAAGATTTTAAGGCTTTGTTGTTAAATTTTCTTATGTAATTCTATGTTCAAACTTATATGTACTTTACAACAACAGTATTCATTTAAGGTATTATATAACCACATTTTTCATTCCAATGATATTGTAATAATTAATTGAAATCTTTCTGTTATTAGACACTTTAACTATACAAAATTAATTGAAACAATAAAAAGAAAATTGAAACTCAAATATTATAAAATAGTATAATAAAAAAATACTATAAAAATAATATCTTTTTATTTTCCAATCTGAATGTAGTTTAATTTTGTAATCTATGCACAATTCAATTTCAATATTATACATTCTTAAAGGTTATCGCCTATAGACAACTCTATTTTCTTTTCATTTATTTTTCACTTTGTAAACTATTTTCTGCACTTTTCTTTTTTATTTAGTTCTTACTTTACTTTTTACGTTTTACTATACTTTCTACTTTTTACTTTTATTTACTTCTTGTTTCTCAGACATTCTATCCTTTGTCATCTTTTATTTATTTTTCCTGCCGAAATTATTTCACTTTTGTTGTCAAAATATAAAAAAACTTCTCCAAAATATATGAAAACATCTTCGGTATAATTTTACACTACAGCGAAATTGTACGTAATCTTATTCAGGAAAACGGTGCCGTTAAAAGATTTCATTTGTTTAGTTGTTTGCCAAACGACGTAAACGGAAACATCTTTGTGTTCTACCAAAGATACTTTCACATTATCCATTAAGTTATGAGTTTTAACGCGAATATAGTTTAATTATTGCAAGTTCAATGGCATTACACCTATCCAATGTAAAAATGTAAAAATACCTTCAGGTTATGGTAATGTTTGCGAGGTAAAAACTATTATTCTCGAAAGCAGTACTATCTTCCACTTATGGCATCATAAAATAATTGAAGATGAGTAAATGTCGCTGTAAAACTAAGCCCAGACTGATACCAGCATAAATAACAATCTTGCCCTCTGAAGCAAAACTGATGGCATTATAAATATTTACATGATGAGAGTGCAAACATAATGTAGACAGTCAATAAAAGTAAATTTGAAATTTTTTCAGTCGTGCCACTATCATATGTTACTGTATGTGCATGGTATGTAAACTCGACATAACCTGGACAATGTCAGCATTACACACTACACACTGCTGCCTGGCAAAGTCCAAAGAAATTGTTGAATAGTGAACATAGACTACCAACATTACCCACCACTGAGTGGATTGTGCTGCGAGTTATTATTTCTTTGTGAACTTTATAAATGTATATTATAACTTTATATATATAACTTTCAATATATATGTATATTATGAATTTATATGAGATTACAAATTGACATTAAAACTTAAAAATGTAAATTTGTATTTAAAAATATATTATAAATTGAAGTAGTTACCTGGAAAATTTAATTTCGAAATTAACATAAATTGAAAGATTATAATTATGTCAAGGCATTGAGTGGCAAACTATGCTGAGAGTTACTTGCTAGGTTTGGTCTGTCAAGGGTGCATCAATGAAGTAATTAACATTAAATTACCACAAGTAAAGCGAGAAATGACGACTAGAATGTCAAATGAAATGTTACACTAACCTTAGATTCTTATACATACTACTATGAACCGGTAGTCCATGCTTGTCGACGTCGGTTTCATCAGTGTAAATCCATGTACCACCAACTTGATCGGTTTGCTCGAATAACGTAAGACTGTAAGTGTCCAATTTGGCGGCTGTATGACGAGCTACCACCAGTCCAGCTACTCCACCACCAATTATAGCGATTCTGGTTTTGCTACTCGGCATGTTTTCAACAGGAAATTCCTTGAAATCTATCGAAATCAAATACAAGGAAACGCTGGATAACTTTCAGTTTTAATTTGTAATGAGTGTTGCACAAATACAGGCCATAATAATCAAAATAGCTATTTTATAACCTTTCATGGAAAGTTATCAGATTTACAACGATGCATCTTTCGATATTTGAATGGATTTATAGAATGTATAGAAATGTTTATTTTTCCTTTGCATTCTACAATATATACATAGCTCTTACTTTGATTTCGTTGGTGTATTAGGTTGGCAACTAAGTGGTAATTACAAAATCCGCAATCGCTTAGTTACCAATCTAATAGATTGATATTTTAGCCGTCGTTAGCTTTAGTAGCAATGGACATTATCGTGTTAACGTAACGTTTCATTTAGTATCTTTTTTCAGTAACTTTACATTATTAAATACTGTGTCTTAATATTTATCATGGTAAAGACTTCCAAAGATTTATGTAATATCTTTTTTCAAATCATAAAAATTTTTTCTGATTTTCATAATAAAACGAAAAAATATATATGAAGATATTTTCTATAAGATATCTATAGTACATTTTTGTAAAACGATATGTAACTTTATTTACACTACTCAATAACATTACAACGCAATTGTACACATTGTTTCATGGCCTTATCATTAAAGGGTAATTAAAATAAGGAATTAATTGTATTAATTAATTATAAAAAAGGGAGAGAAAAAAGGAATAGAAGGGGGAAAATTAATCTATTTGTGTATACAAATCACTTGTTGATTTGTATGGCAACAGAAATGTAAAAATAATTTTGTTCTAATTGCATAAACGTACATCTTTTTTATCGCAACGACAAGATTAAAGATGCAATATATGTATAGTATGCGTGTGCAAAATTGTAATAATTAAAAACATTATTAATTTTAAGTTATTAAAAATCTATTATTTTGTTTAAGAAAAGAACACTTCTATTAATCTTTTTTTTGTTAAATTTTTATTAATATTTTTATTAAATAGTTTTAGGAACATGTTATAGATATTTTTTATATTAAAAAATGTCATAGATAAGGAGGGTACTCAGGTATTTGAGAAAAAATTATACAGCTTTAATATGTATTTTTAAATTACTTTATATAATATTTTATATATCTATATATATTCTTTTTTCTTTATTACAAATTTAAATTTTATTGAAAACGTTATTACGTTACCAATTATATATATATATAAGTGTGTGTGTGTGTGTGTGTGTGTGTGCGCGCGCGCGCGCGCGTGTGTGTGTGTGTTTCACTTACATGTATATGTTTCATATTGGTTGTGTGTGTGTGTGTGTGTGTGTGTGTGTGTGTTTCACTTACATGTATATGTTTCATATTGGTTTTATGTGTGTGTGCGCGCGCGCGTGTGTGTGCATGCGTGCGTGTGTGTGTTTCACTTACATGTATATGTTTCATATTGGTTGTGTGCGTGTGTGTGTGCGCGTGCGCGCGCGCGTGCGTGTATGTGTCACTTACATATATATGTTTCATATTGGTTAAGTATGTGTGTGCGTGCGTGCGTGTGCGCGCGCGCGCTTGTTTCACTTACATATATATGTTTCATATTGGTTAAGTGTTTGTAGGTATTGCAAACATTTCTGATTCGTTTGACGAATTGTATATAGTTTTGTATAACTTAAAGTTTACTTATGGTGTATATTCTTTCGTTCTCTATATGGATTTTAGCTGTGAAGATACGTACGATGTATAATTTTTCGATACGAAGTTGTGCATAAAGAGATGTTAAGATGTAAACAGGAAGTTTTATAACTTCATAAAGAATCTAGTAAACTATTACGACTACTACTACTAATATGTCACATATGTACAAAGTACAGTGTGATCAATTACTGTGACTGTTCATCATGATATTTGAACAAATTAAAAATTTTGACATTCCTAAGAAGCTTAGAAAACTGACAGCATTGCACCAATTTTATATACGTATTTCAGCATAAAACTTTTACGACATTAAAAAAAAATTATTTCTTCAATCACTACGTACGAATACAAAAACAGTAATTATTAATCGAACAACTGTTTGAGATTTAGGTAACTAATAATAGTTTTCCCCTCTATTATGTATTACAGCGAATATAGTGAATTATGATACCTTGATCATGAATCTCATAAATTTCTAAAAATCTGACAATAAAAAGCATTGATCCCAGTTCTAAAAAAAAATTAAAAAGAAATGAATAATTATCTGTTAAACACATCTCCGACACATTAAACACATCAATGATGCAACCGCTACATAAAATTGACACGAACTTTGACATAACTCTTGGACATAAAATTGTAAAAGCAAGGATCTTGAAAAATATGAATTGAATAAAATGAATACATACATTGCGTAGAATCGTGTGTGCACGTTGATCGATTTCTTGTAGTCCAACAGGTATCGTTCGATTGGCAAGGCAGAAACTCCGCTTGCAAACAAAGTAAACAAACTAACTACAACTTGTCGAATATTAAACTAAGTACATTATCTTAATACTTGTCGTGACTTTCTCTTTTCGTTCAAGAAAAATTCTCGATAAGGAGGAAATAATAGATCTGTGCAGCTTTGACGTCGTGATTATGCGTGAAATGCTAAATCTGTCGAAGGAAACAGAGACGGAAAAAAGGAAAGAAATATGGAGACGTCACTGTATACGATGTACCAGAAGGAAACTAATGACGAAGCGACTCGTTCAGGAGCAGAATTAAGACTGTCCACCCGAAAGCAATCCGCTAGATGCAACGGCGTCGATGCTCTATGGCCAGCTTCCCCTCCGATCATCGATGGCTTACGTAAATGCGGGAAACATTTCTTTCTAGAAATATGCTTGTAACTTGTCGCGCGGCACAGCTCAACTAACAAAAAGATAAATAAACAGAAAAGATATGATTATAAAGTTAATCTCCAAAATTGTACTAAACTTGACAAGATTACAAGTAGCAATCTGAAAATCTCTTCTTTTAATTTCCATAGCAAAAAAAAGGAATAAAAGTGTTGAAAAAAAGATACAGACATTTATGTTTGAATTTTCAACATTTAGGAAAAAAATAGTGCTTTGTCTTAAAATTGAGACATTATTGAACAAAATTTTTTCGTATAAAATATATTAAATAAAGAATATGACTTTGAATATGACTATTTAAATAAATAATTTTAATAAACTAGCTACTATACCATTTTTGTTATTATTGATATATATACACATATTTTATTTTAGTAGTTAAACATATATTTTCAATTAGTCGAGAAAAATCATTTTTTAAAACAGCAAAACATAAATTGAAGTTCAACCAGTATAAGTATTAAATAATTAACTGTAATACATCATATTACATATACAGTTATCAAGAATTATGTTCTTCCTCCTTAAATATGGTATAAAATTATTTTCTGCTAAATTTATAAATCAAATCTAATCTACGTGTATTACATAGATTATTAAGGAAATAATTCGTTAGAATATCAACCGAGTGAAGTATAATGCTTTCCACTATTAATGCCTTGGTGAATAGTCGCATAAATAACAGAAGTCCTACATCTTGTCAAATGGAATGGGAACTTCATTAGGAAGCTAATACGAATATAATGTCAGTGATTATTAGATATAATGTCATATGATAACCTGAATTATCATTTAATATTCCTATCTATTTTGAATTGGTTTTAAATGTACATGATCTAAAACTTTCACGATATAACCTAAAAAATAAATATCTACTCAAATGCGTAAAACGAACATACTTTTACACATGAAAGGAATGAAAGGAATTTAATAGAAATAACAATTTTTCAAATAATTTTTAATCATTTTTTATAATAAATTTTTTCTAGACATTCCTTAAGTAATAGATGAGAGATATAAGAGCTATGTTTCAGAGATGCACACTGTAATTCCTTCTTGATATTACTGTACATTATATGTTATGTAATATTATATGTTAAGAAGCAATGTTGAAAGTCAACTAATATTCATTTCTATCTATAATTTTAATTAAACTGGAGCGCACAAACTAACACACTGTGACAAGGATAGTAAATTATGCCACAGCACACATGATATATATAGACAATATGAGCATTATATGAGCAGCAAAATTATCAAAAAAATATTTCAAAGTGATAAATTTGTGTTACCTCATATTTTCATGGATAATATTCTCTTGGAAACTGTTTCTAATAGACTACTGATTTTGATTTGTGAAAAATTTGAAGATATCTACATAATATGCAAAAATATATAACATATCCAAAGTATTCATTATAATGTCTGGGATATAAATATTTAAATTCCATTTCTTTAGTCATATTTACAAACATATGAACTTGCATAAACGCCCATACTCTAATTATTAAATATTGTTATACCCTAAAAGTAACAGAAACAAAATTCAAAAACTAAACATTTTTACACATGTTGCATATATATTATATATATTATTTATTGTATAAATATTATAATTAATTATAATTTTGCTATTATTTACAATTTACTATGCGGCATATTATAATTAATAAATATTATTATATAACAAATATTATGTTATATGTATAATATAAATATAGTACAATAAAATATTAATATTGTATAATATTATATGACATTATATTATATTATATAATGTTATACTATATTTATACTATATTTATTTTTATATATTTTCAAAAATATATTTTGGATGATATTTTTTCATAAAACATTATTTAAACATTGGTACAGCCTATATCAATTTTTGGACCCATTCACTTGTCTTTGTTTTATTTAGATTTTGGTTCATTGCCAGTGTGGGGGACGTGGGCCAACTGCATCAAATAAAATCACGACGAGTATAAAATCAGTGTCAGCTTGATACGAGTTATGTGCATGCTACTATATGTCACATATATACATACATCCCGTGATACGTATATTCAATCCGCGTTTCTAACATACATGCAAGAACATTAAAGCTTCGTCCGAATGATGATGATTCAAAAGCCAAGGGAATTTCATCAAGTTACTGATAAAACGGTAAATTTGTTAAATCCATTTCCGATGAAATCATATGGGGTATGCCGAGTTTGTCTGCATTAAAAATAATGCTGTCAAGGTTGAAGTGTAAATAACGAGCATTCAATACTACATAAGCATATCAATATGGCTAGTGTTAAGTAATTGCATTAGATAGTCTACTTAATTGATTGATACTGTGCAGTATGTATTAGATATTTTAATAAATTATATAGTACAGTGCAATTTAGTTAAGATAAAATAGTAATGAATATTAATGAATACAATAGCAGATTGTAATAAATGTGAACCATGATTGTAACCTTTATAGCTTGTATTTCTATCAATATTTACTAACATTGGGATGACTAATCTGTAATGTACATATATAGGCTTTTATATTATAATAAAACAATTAAATCAAAATATTAAAATGAAATAAAACTTAAATGCTTAAATGCCCAAAATTTCGTAATTCAATGAATAGATGTTTATAATTCAAGTGATAGGATGAAAATAAATAGGTACATGTAATTTTACTTCTGTTTCAATGAAAACATCAATTAAGTCAAAAATGCGAGCATGGTTTTAGTAATTGCAACAGCAGAAAACTTAAAACCCATCGTTTTGACGTGTTAAATAAATTAAAGTAACAATATTCTAAAAAATTATTTGTGTTCTTCCAAAATGTAGTAGATATCTTTATTCATTTGAACAAAAAAATATCTGCCCGAATTAATCATTCAGTAATTCATATGTGAAGTGGAGTAAACGGTATGATGCAAGAACATCGTTAAATCATAAACTTGTTACTTTTGCTGGAAACACGAATAATATCATAACAGTAAAAATATGATTCACTGATTAAAAAATTTGCCAAATTTCTATTAAAATGAAGATTACGTTATTTATTAATAAATAATAGCTTGGCTATTAAGATCGTTTAAAGCTTTCTATAAATTATGTATAATTTTAGAAAAAACAGTTTACTTTCAAAAAAATATGAAAGAAAGTAGAGAAAGTGAAAGCATTATTATTAAACATAATACATTTCTGTATATTGGCATCAAAATGCATTAGATTCGTACGTAATTATCAAGTCCATATAAAGGAGAACAAAGTTTATTTATTCTATGTTAGTATACGCATATATTGTAGTAACTTTTCTATCTTATTTTTCATTCTGTTTGATAAATGTATCTCATTCATGATATCAGAGTCATAAGCAAGAATTAAACCCAAATTATGACGTTTGCAACGATTAGAGTTCACACACAGAAGGTTAATGACTTCGTATAAACATGCAAACTTATTTAGTTTACCATCTATGTAGTACAAATAACATTGATGCTTATTGACATCGTGAGGCAATGAAGAATGAGACACCACACCGTAAGTATTACTACATAACCAATTACTACATAACCTATAACATATAACCAATGTAAAATATGTAAAAGGTAAAAATTGAAGAATTCACTTTTTAATTTATAATATTATATATTGCGCCTTATTTTAATACTGCTAATAATTCTTGTGAAATTAAAAAGTATTGTTATGCCAAAACAATATCCTTCAAAATTAGTCTTATGTCACAATTATTTCAGACACAAATTCTCTTTTTCTCTTGATTCTTCTTTCAAAATAAAATTACTGCAAATATATAAAATATTAAGATTATTATACAAAACAGCATATAGGTATATGATATAACTGTAAAATACTACAGTATATATAACTTGTAGAAATTTATAGATACAGAATTATGTATCAAGAATTATTTCTAATATAGCATAATGTAAAACTATATCTTACAACGAATTAAAAGACAATTTTATCAAATTTTTAGTGTCATATCTATACGTTAATTTGATGGAACGTCTGCGACTATTTAGTAATTGTATTTGGTAATTAATAAATAAAATAATAAAAATAAACTGTATTTGATAATTCGATAATTTAGTAATGTAGTTGATTTAGTTTATGCCTTATAGAAGGCAACTAGTATTTACTACCGTATGCAAATGTTAAATCGAATAAGGAGATGCAATGTGCAATTTAATTTCTATGCCAAGTAAAAGATTTTTTGTTTATGTTATGTTGCTGCTGAGCGACAGACATTTCTGATGAAATCACGGAAAGTTGTGTAGTCAGTGACTAGTTTGCAATATAAAAATCTACATTGTACATAAATATATGTCATTCGAATGCAGGGCTACTGCAGGTACTGCGTATAACGAATATTCTATGTACCTGTTCATGAATTTTGCGATATGCATCAAAAAGCTGAGAAAATAATAGCGATCAAAGAAATTATTTAGTTAAGATATTAAAATCATTAAAAGGAAAATCTAGACTATACACATATAAATAAACTATATACATGCTTATAATTAAATGTATATATACACTATAATTAAATTATGTTTATATTAATTATGTTTAATTATGTTTAATAATTAATATGTTTATATTAATAATAATTAATATAATTTATATTAATAAATAATTAATATTAATAATTTATAAAATGTAATTAATATGTTTATATTAATTATTAATTATGTTTAGTTATATATAGAACTGAGTAATTTTATAAGACAAAAAATAAAAAAAACAGGAGGCTTGTGATTTATAAAATATAAACATATGAAATGTGTGTGTGTGTAATTAATATGTTAAAATGTCACTTTTCTTAGAAATTATATATCAATATCTTCACTTTTCTCAGAAATTTAACATTATGTTTATATTAGCTATTTATTTGAAGAAAGCTTACTTGAAAATATATCTTTATTACTTTTTTCTGATAAATAAAATTTCAATTACTATCGAGATGTATGTTGTACTTAGTATTTATATTTAACTCATTATTTTTTTTCTCATAGTTTCATATTTAATATTTTTAACATATCTGTAAATATTAGCTATAATTTTTTTAATTGTATTTCATTTTCATATATTGTCATATACAATATACATATTATAAAATACAATAAAATAAAAATAAAAATAAAAAATAAAACGAAATGAGTAGAACAAAAAATAAAGTAATGAATATATATCGCATAGAATTATGAAATATTAAAATGTGGAAATTTTAATTATTTAATTAAATTTGAACAAAGTAATTAATCATCATGTATTTTTAATGATATACAATGCCATATTACATAATGTGTCATTGAACTGATGCTACTTTCAACTTAAGAGAAAGAGAGAGGGAGGATGGAGACGGCGCATATATAAATAGAAATTTTATTTTTTTTAATCAAATATTATTCCTAAAAATATATTAATCTATTTACAATATCTTTATTAATATACACAGTTTCTTAATATTTTAGTATTTGACACCCTTTCCTTTATCAAAACATCAGGTGGCGATATTGCTGATGATTAATGATTGGAAATCAATTATCTGATCTTCAAAATTAATTCAGTTGGTCTCCAAACGTCGCATCACTGGATTTCTTTGCTGGAAAACTTTGAAGGAAAAATATCAGATTTATTACATAATAGAAATCAAAATAAGCATATAAAATATCTTTCATAATAAAATTCACAAAAATAAAAATAAAAATAAGCAACACTCTGAAGTGGTATTAAAATGAATATTGTTATTGAAGTATTATTATTATGTATTGTACTTGCATAGTATTATTAAAATAAATTATATTATTAAAGTAAACGTGTCACCAATCTGTCTATGTGCTCTATCGAAATATAGCAATTTGATGCTATTTCATATTTTTATAATAATCCTTTTGATGAAGCATATTTACGATCCCATATTGATATAATATCTTTCATTGTAATCATCAACATAAATATGAAATATTCCCTGTTACATATGAAACATAAATGCTTTCCATTATAGAAAAACCTAGTGACGGTAATGAATCGTGAATTTAAAGTATTAACAAATTAATACAAACATATAAAGAAATTATTTTTAAGGCATACATAATACAACGTGGTCTGCTGCAGTTGAAAATCTGTTTCGTTAAATTAATTTTTTATTCACAAAGTAACGAACCTGTGTAATGAAAACTTTGAATGATGCAATTTATAACCTATGCAAATAACCAATACTTAAAGTGAAGGTTATGGTTTTTTGCGCTTTGACATTGTCTCTATGCTCAGTTTATTTTCATTGTCATAAAATACATTAATACTTTAATACCTGAATTCAAAGTTTAAATATTTTATTTTACGCTTTAAATTCTTACAAGCCTGGGCTTCGACCAGCGTGAAAGGCAAATGCCTGAAGTAAATCCTAACTGCATATCGCATCGTAAAGCCGACAAGCCAACCGACCTACCAACACAATACCAAACAAACACAGCATTTTCAATGGTCGCGTGCCAGCAGTGTTAGTAGATATACGATATACGGTCAAACCTGACGCCGCGCCAGGGAGCCACTAGGATTATTGTTCGTGAGGACAAAGCTGATGAGTAATTAGGAAGCCTTTAGAATAGAATCATTTGCGGACGAACCTGCGTCACGGAAATTACGTGACTGAACATAATGCTAATAATAATGAAAGAGAGCATGTGTTGAGAGTACGTGTTACCTTCCTTTTCTCGGCACACGGTTTCGACATATTGGAATTTTTCTGCGATTAAGGGCAGCCTGTAGAAATTTCGAACAGAATTTAGGTTATCTTGCAGATACGGTAGGGTCAACGCTGATAGAAAGAAAGCTTTAGTCTGATCTCACTAACAACCCGGTGACACTTTTCATAACGTTCTATCCGAGGAGCGTAATTTTTCGAAAGGTAGAATTATCGAAATTCAGGCGGGGGTGGATCAAAGAGTCTATTTTACGTATATGGAAAATATAATCCTTTAAAATTTCCAGGGACAATACCTTCCAGATGTTCATCAGAATTATTCAAAATTGTTATTCTAGCGTAACCGCAATTGTGTCTCATTGTATAGAAAAATGTTTGAAAATAATGTTTCATAGAATTCAAAAAGTGCAGTTGGAGACCAGATATTCTCCGTCCGTAACAAGGTTATCAAAAGAAAAATATTTTATTTTCTGTTTCACTTCATGTAAAGTACTATTTTATTTACATTTGATACCGCTTTATTTGATCTGTAAAACTATTATTTAAAATAGGATTTCAAATATTTATTCTCTACATTTTGCCCAACTCTGACTCTATTCGTATCTACATACGGTCATGTTCGTGCTCGAAGAATGTTAAAAAGAAAATTGTATGTTTCGCCATATACGCAGGTTGCGACAGAGGGAAATTACATCCATTAGCAAATTTTTTATATTTGCTCAATTACGACTAGACCAGCTCATAAATGATGATTACGTAACAGTAAAAGTAACCATCGATAGTACCGGTATATACCATATGTATACGGTATGTATTAATTCGAATGTACTTACCAGATAATTTCAAGTCTAAAGTTACGATACATAAAAGTTCCATGATTTCGAAGAGGAAATTTTATTTATTAGATCAACTTCTTTCGTCAACTTCCTCTTTTTAAACGGAAATTATATTTTTGTCTTCAGATTCTTATTTTATAAATTATACTTACCTACAATAAGTATTAACTTATTATAAATCATTAACCATGTCACTGCGCCACGCCAGAGAAAATTACTTATAATTCTCAATGCGAGAATTGTTAGTAAAATAAAAAGTAAAATAAAAAAAAATTCTTATTTTATGGGAAAAAAGAAAATACTTTCATATGGGATATTTTTTTATCAGACCATCTGTTACGACCGTTCGCGGAGAGACGCGGTCGCTAGGAAAACGCGTCAGCGAGAAGAGTAACTTCTCGCTACGATTCTGTTAATCGATGCCGCGAAATAGTCGTTCCCCTGTTTCGGTTGAGACAACAGAGGTGGTTCAACTGAATGTAACACTGTATTAACAGGTTAATATAAAATAATATATTTAACAATAATGTGGTGAATGTAGTACAGAAAATTGTTTACGATCAATGCTTTACGATATTATTCGATGTAATCGGTTTGAATTTGATCGTCAGACCTCTCGATGTGTAACGTTCGATTCGTCAGAAGGAACTGCTCCTCTTTCGATGATTTCTTTGTCTCATTTTGAAGATGACCCCCACTATGCTCGGGTCACGCCACCGTTCGCGCCTATGATCACGTATGTCCGTTCTTGTGTGGAAAACGTAACGGATAAAATTCGACGTTTCGAGAGCTCGCTGCTTGGCGACAACTATGCGCTCGTCGATACATTATATATGATTCGGCGGTCAGATAAAACGATCTGCCTGCGACACTGTAGGGCCGCGAGCGACGGTTAGAAAATACAGCCTGTGGTAAGCCTCGTGGCGTAACACCATCTTTTATAGACTTCATCTTAAAAAGATATTTAATTAAAATAAAAATTTATTTCCGTTTCACTATTTCCAAAGTAGAGGATAGAAAATTAAGCGATACAAACCAAACTACTTCAATTTTTCTAGTCACTGTTGGGTTATGAAGTAAAATAAATAACAATTCCATCTTTTTACATTACTTTTTTATTACATAAAGAATCACAATGATTTTGCACAATCTTCATAAAAGATTTTCAAAATATTCTCCATTTTATGCTAGACGATAGAATATGTTTTCAAGATCAGAAAAATGGAAAGTGTGAATAGAACTGAAAGGAAATTGATGTTCAAATAACATTGAAGACGCCTAACAAATAAAAAATAAATGCGATAATGGGAATATTTACATTTCAACTATTCACATAAACACTGTGTATAGGGTATTCATCACAAATTATTATCATAGGTTAACGCCGGACTGAGCAGGAAGAGATAGGCGAAGAAGTAATGATAGTTGAGGGAAGGGGGATTATAACACCAAATCAGGTAACGAGGGAAGTATATACAGGGTGTACAAAAAGTAAGCGTAAAAACCACAATAGAGTGATTTTGACCTCTAAATCGGTGGAGATTTGTAAACAAAATTTTGTGCAAAATTGATTTTCAAGGACAATTTTTTTTTATTGCATCGTATTCTTCTCATTACGAAGATGAAAAGTATCACAAGAACCATAGGTCGCAACTCAACTGTCTTATTAGAAAAAGATGTTGAAATTTTAATTCTTCTGAAATTGAATTTGATTCTTATTGATATTCAAACACTATAGTATTTTATCTATTACTAATCTGTATATTTGAACATAATTAAATTAACGTACTTTTTGTTTTTTATTGTAATAAAGCATGTATTCTTCTTAACGATAACGCAAATTTTATTTACAAATTTTATTTCAACCAAATAATTTGTGGCGTAACAAATAATATATTAGGAAATGTATTATTCGTACTGTATTCATGTACTAAATGTATTATTTCGCAATTCGGACGTTCAATTTTCTACAATGATTTTACATAAAAAACACATATATATATTATATGAATTTTTTCAATGTCAATACCTTCTTGGATAGTCTTTTGTTTTATTACATGTCGTAATCGATTTGGCATGTATGTTATAATTTTTTGTAAATAATTTTGTACGATACACTTACATTCTTCTAATAATCTTTGTTTTAATTCTTCCTTCAACGTTGTACGTAGGAGATACAAGAAATCACTAAATTAACAGGTCACCAGCGATTGGTTCGCGTCGTAGTTCGAACGTTCACAAATCAGAAAATAAATTCGGTGCTTTAGATATGATAATAAAGTTTATTGAATCCAACAGAATAACGGCTCAGAGTGTTATGACAGACTGTGTACGATTCAGAGTCTTGCAATACAATGTCGCGTGCTGATTTTGGCAGCGTTTTTATATGTTAGGGTTTGGGCCCTCTGGAGGGGCTGCCGTCGGCTGCAGGTCAGAAGCGCCCATTTGTCATTTGGACACGGTTCTCTGAGCCTGCGGGATGTTTCTGTTTAGACACAGGGCCATCCAATTGTCATTTTATGACCCTGTAATTAGTCTCTTCACTCTTCACAAATAATGAAGGTTGGGATTATTAGGAACTACATTATTTGTCTTGTTAATTTGTCATTGCAGATAACGAGTACAACATGTTTACAACTTCAATCTCCCAAGTGAACTACATGAAATTACTATATATTACGAGCCGGTTCGCCAATTTTTGAACGTAATTTTTGAACTGGTTACCGTGAACGGAATGCAGACTTGCTCTTCACATGCAGCCTCTTTGTTCATAAGATTTGAGGTTAGTGAATCTTTTTCTGTGAAAGAAGGAATTGTTTACAGTTCAAATAAACAAATTACATCCGTTCAACAATTACAGCTTCCGATTGAATATGGTTTTTACCGTACAAAGTCAATACGTATTTTAAGGAGTAACCTGGTGGAAATATCGAGGAGAAGAGGAAAGAAAAAGTAAAGAAAGGAAAATATGGAATATATGGGGTACTTAACCTAACTTGATCGTCTTAAGTATCTCGGTTATTCTTTATGTTGGAGAAAAATATCAGAGGAAGAGAACATTCGGTTCGAAAATGCAAATGTGATGATAGACAAAAAGATTTTTCAAGGTCAACATATTGCACACCATTGAATTTAGTTTCTTATGAGCTATAGTTATAATGAAAATATGTACCTTGAAATCTCGAAAAAAGTGACCTTGAAAAATTTTTTTTCTCCCTTCGAACCGAATATTCTCTCTCCTTGATACTTTCTCTTATCATAAGAAATAAGAGAGATATTTAAAATGGTCAAGTTAAGTGAAATGCCCTGTGCAATAGAAGATCTAATGCATCCATGTGCAATAATATATCGTACTAGATTTATGTTATGTAAATTTATGTTTCCGTAATCTAATTTCGTTATGGTAATCTAATTGTAAATAGTTTATGTAACATTTTGTTGCCATCTATAACCGTGACTTTTTCGTTTATGCTTTGTACCAGTAATATTTCCAAAATATGGTGTTTCTTATGCCAAAACACAATCTTCTGTTAAGTTCGTAGTAGGATTATATCACACGGTTTTTCATAATGTAATAAATTAAAAATCAGAATCCATTGATAACGAACGTCTTAAATATCAAATAAACAATACTATCAAAGCATTGTTAATAACGTTCTGTGATATATTTATAAAGATTGCTAATCTTTTGATGGGACGTTTACCACAAATTATTAAATTTATATAATTATACTGAAGATAAACCATAGTTAATTTATAGAAATAATAAGCTAATTTACATAATGAGTATGTTTTAAATAACTTCAATTTTAAGAAACAATAAACACAACTTTTGACCATCATCTTATGTAATTATTAATAATATTAGTTTCATTTAGTCTGTTATTTTATTTCACTATAATAATAACATTCTTTCTCTATTTATCAATCGATTTTGTTTATTTCATTAAATATGTTATATGTCAGATCATGCAAATATGGAAATTAGTCTAAATAAACATTAACAAAGAGATAGGAGAAACATATTTGAATTTTCACGATAAGAAATAGAAAGTAAGATAAGATAATGTATGCTAGTTTGCAAAAGCAGAAGTACACGTATTTTTAAAATCGGAGATAATGAGATCTACATCATGACAGGCAATTGTGAAATACCTTGCGCATTTGAAATGCATACATTAACTGTTATCGCGACTCGGTTGCTTTATGATAAGAAATTACCATATTTAATATCATGTGTTGCACACTTTATTCTCTAATGCGGTATCTTGAAGCAAATAATGGCAACTGCAGGAAGTGATGAACAGAGTTTGAATTAGTGCTTTCTGCTCAGATAGTCTCTTTCTTCAATTATTAATTATAGTTAATATAATTGCGATTATTTAATTAGGCCAACCAAATAGAAATATGTTGTCAAATAAATATCTGTCAAATAAAATAAATTCCTTTATGTCAAACTTACTTTTACTGGAAATTCTTATTTATTTATTTACTTATTTATTTATTTATTTATTTATCTTATTTATTTAGCTACCTTTGCTTAGAATTGTTGTCAAAGGGATATTCAATAAAGCAAACTTACGTTGTAGAATATTTGTTTGAATTGGTAGTGATACGTCCGGTGACTTTATGTAACCAAGAATCTACCCCTTGGTCAAGGTAGCCACTAGTTGTGCAAATATATCAGGTCTGTAAATATGAAACCGGAATTTGCCCATAGATGGCCCTAGCTGATAATGTAGTTATCACTAACCTGCGTCATTGATGCCAAAAATCTTTGTTGACATCTCACAAACATTTTCGACTCAGAACAATACAAGTTTCATACAACAGCATAGTTTGCAATAGCGTTGAACATGTCGAATTTTATGCCTGGAAACTACGATTTGCGGACAGCATTGATTTTCTGTTACCATTTGAAGAAAACTGCTGCGGAATCGCATCGAATGCTTGTCGAAGCTTACGGTGAGCATGCTCTTGGTAGATCACAGTGCTTTGAGTGGTTTAAAAAATTCAGAAGTGGCAATTTTGACGTGAGGAACGAAGAACGTGGATCAGAAGGGTGTGATCTATTATGAGCTGTTAAAACCTGGCGAAACCGTTAATACTGAGCGCTACCGACTACAAATGATCGATTTGAATCAAGCTTTGCGTGAAAAACGACCAGAATATCAAAAAAGGCAACACAAAGTAATTTTGCTTCATGATAATGTACCATCGCATACAGCAAAACCGGTCAAGGAAACGATCGAAGCGTTCAGTTGGGAAACACTTTCGCACGCGGCTTACTCACCAGACTTGGCTCCGTCCGATTACTATTTATTTGCATCGATGGGACAGGCACTTTCTGACCAGCACTTCACTTCTTACGAAAATGTACGAAAATGGCTGGATGACTGGTTTGCCTCAAAAGAGCGACAGTTTTTTTGGCGTAGCATCCACCAATTGTCAGACAGGTGGGGAAAATGTACAGCTAGCGATGGGCAATACTTCGAATAAAATATTTTTACTCATTTTCATACAATAAACGTGTATTTTCTATACAAAAATTCCGGTTTCATATTTACATACCTGGTATAGCACAATTTGTCTTTAGCCATACATATTTCATTGTTTTTCTGACCATATTATAAACATTGATATCTAAAAAACTGCTCAAAACCAGTAAAAAGAAAGTAGCGATTCATGTGGTTGGAACAACTCAGAAGGATTTTTTCTGTACAAAGCCATCAGAAAATTCAATCAGTAAAAGAAAGGTTAAAGTTGCAGGATTAGCAGTAAATTGGCTTAAAATGTATTGGATAAAGTTAGAAAGGTCAAAAAACAACATCACAAGATTCAAATGTGATTTTAACAAAGATGCAGAGTTCAATGTCATTAATAGCTAAGTTGGTAACAGATAGATCCAGTAGTTCTAGAAAATCTGAATCAACCTGTACAATATGGCAGAGTAGCAAATTTGTGACAAAAAGAGAGATGTGCTGATCCTGTTGAAATAAATTCCTTCTATTACACACAGTTATTAAAAAGATTTCAGCATAAATCATGATGATGAGTGCTTGAATAGGTTTAACAAAAAGGACATTATTTATGTTTATGATAATAACATTAAAATTTACACACTAGTAATAATAGTTTTATGTAATAAAATTTTGTTTAAATATCAATTTGATGATATTAAACATTTTCTTTTTATTTTCATTAGCCAAGTCTATTAACTCTCTTAATTATGCGAAAGTTGTAATAATATTAACAATTATTCCCAGCATACTATTCATATATTTTGCATGTCGCTAGATAAAAATTACATTTACAATAATAAATTCAACAATGTTTAAGTTTATATTAAGATACATTACATTAATATACATTATATATTATATACATATTATAGAAGCAATTTTAAAAAACAATAAATATAACCACATCAATTTTGTCCACTTTTTATTTTGTGAAGTTAACCGATTTAGCAAATGAGCAGCTCATACGTGCATGAACGCATTTTATGTTCTCGATTACAAGTTTGCAACAAGTCTTCATATTGCAATATGTTAGGTTGACAACTAAGTGATTGCGGATTTTATCATTAGCTGGTATTGACAAAATCCGCAATCACTTAGTTGCCAACCTAAAAGGTACTTCATTTCGCCAGTAATTACTTGAACATTATAAACTCTAATCTTTCACAAATTTATTACCATTTTTACTTTTATACTATCGTCACTTATTACTACGGATAAATGCATAATCGATACAGTTTATTTATTTCAAGGTTATTAAAAAAGTGAGAGAATTTCAGCAGCAAACCAATTCGTTTTGTTATAATTTTATACATGAATGCAATGATTGACTTAAAGCAAAAATATTTCTAAAAATTGTATAATAAGTAATTCAACGATAATTACTTTTACCAATGATCAAACTAATTGAGAATAATTGTTTACGTGGTACATTTTGTTTCCATCGTCAGAAAATTTCCTCCTCTTTCGTTAAAGCATACAGATAATAAGCAAAGTATGAATTCGAAAATCATTTTAATTTGTAAACTGTCAGAATTATATTACAAAATCTTGTTATCACGAAATTTGAAGAAAATACACGATTTGAATGTATCTTAATTTTAATTGCTTTAGTTAAAAATGAAAAGTAAGTCGAGCCTCAAAAAGACAAGTAACAAACGCAAAATGAGTTCATTTTACGATTTTACTAGTTTTCTCAATTATATTCTCCAGAACAATTTTTAAAATAAATTTTGTTTACCAAAACATTGCCTTTGCTTTGATTAATTATTGAATTGTCCAGTAAAAATAAAATGAATATATTTGGAAGATATATCAATAAACGTATCGTTATTCAAAAATACTATTACCACTCAGAATCAGCAAATTTTACGTTATCGATGATTTATAGACCCAAAGATCCGCCGTGCGTAATACCGGCTATAAATCTTTGTCGTTCTATTGTCTACAGTGATAGCTGCACGTATACTAAAATACATACAAAACGTAATTCTATCTTATGTGTACGATAATGTATTGTAACTTACAAGTTCTTTTTTCTCGTTATTTAATTTTACTTTACAATTTGACCAGCTGAACACTTGGTAAATATTCCTAACCTCAACGAGATGCCATCTTCGAGTTTGACTATTTTATTTCTTCAGTGAGGTCAGTGGAGTGTTTTCTTTTTAGTCTTTTTAAAGTACAAATTGTCTCAGATTTTGCTTATCAAATGGTAACAGCATATTCTATGAGGAAATGTATACTATATACAAGGTGTGTAAAAAGTAAATGTAAAAATCACCTGTGGGTTGGAGGAGCTTTGTAAACAAATTTCGTGCAAGATTTCACCTTGAACATGATTTTTTAATGCCACGTATTCTACTTTGCACCCTGGTATGTTACCAACGAAACAATCCACCGTGACCTCAAGATACCTACAGTCAAAGATGAAATACACAAGTCCTGAAGCAGATATAACACAAGAGTCAACAACCACCACAACCCATTAGTCACCCAACTACTGGACACGACGGGCCAGATCCGCAGACTAAAAAGAAAATACCCTCTAGATTAAATCCTTAGTTTCTACTAGAACCAACAATATAAAACTATTATAATCCATGCCATTGTATCACTCCAAATTAAGTTACTGAAAATTCTCAACGAGAATTGATTGTAAATATTCTAATAAATAAATAAAAAAAAAAAAAAAAACGTATTCTACTCGTCACGAGTAACCAAAATCCCAAAGGAACATGAGTAGTGAATGACCCCTTCTCCTGGGAAAAAAGTATTAAAATTTTCATCATTTTCGTATTTACATTCTGCAGTCGAATGGAAGAAAAATAGCGTCTATAAAAATAGCATTGTTGTGTTCTTTCTTGTGTCTTTCTTT
The DNA here is from genome assembly GCF_910591885.1 of Bombus terrestris. NCBI lineage: Eukaryota > Metazoa > Arthropoda > Insecta > Hymenoptera > Apidae > Bombus > Bombus terrestris. Next base: position 4,596,104 of record NC_063286.1, read on the forward strand.
TAAAGACACGTCTTTTACAGCAACGCATCTTTATACAAACATGGAACCTAATCTGTCAAACGTTGTGATTTTTATCTTGATAAAACAAAATAGATCGTAAGTAATTCGATGAAATAATATAAAACGAAAAATGTCGTGTATTATTTCCTTATAAAACGAGAGAAACTTCTCGGACGACTTAATGTATCGCATATCTTCCTTTCCTTTTTTTCTTCTTTCCTTCCTTTTCTCTTTCTGCATATTTAAGCATTTAATGTCACATTTCTACATTTTCACTAAATTCCTTCTCACCATTACGTATTGACATTTTATGGTAGAAACTACATTCGGTCAGATGTAATTATTCAACTGCTGTTATCTGTTCAAATTATAACATTATATAAAATATAAATATAAATATATACATATAGGATAAACGAAGTGACGACTCTACAGTGGTATAATTTCATGTAATACGTTTAGGAAATGTGAGCGTAAGAATCGCAAATATCTTTCTATCGATATAGACAAAAAGTTAGAGCCAATAATATGATTGCTAATAATTCATGACCTTATAAGCTTATGGTGAATCTTTCAACCATTACATATGGATTTCTGTAAGTTCAAATCCTAGCATTTTGTCGATTGAGAATACTACGAACTAGAGGAATTGCTTTTGCTATCCGTAAATAATATACGATTTAAAAGTGTTGAACGTGTTACAATTTATGCAGCATCCAACGATATAAACTTCATCGAGAGCATAATCATTTGGTTGGAGTGTTTGAATTTCATAATGTATTCTTGTAATTTTAATATTCGTCGCATTGTCATGTGATTTATTTTGTATACGTCCAACAGTGGATAACCACAAGTAAAAGTGATAATTAACCTGTTCTTCTTATATTAATATTATATTATATATTATATATTATATATTATATATTATATATTATATATTATATATTATATATTATATATCGTATATCGTATATCGTATATCATATATCATATATCATATATTGTATATTATTATTATCATATATTACATATTATATATTATATATTATATATCATATATTGTATATCGTATATCATATATCATATATCATATATCATATATTGTATATTATTATTGTATATTGTATATTACATTAATATATAATATTATATATTCTTATATTAATATTATAATATACAATTTTAATATAAAATATAATTATTTTAATATAATTATTATAATATAATACATACACTAACAATGCAATATATAATAATTATACAATTCTATAATATAATAATTATATATTATATTACATTATATATTATTAATATATAATAATATATAATATAATATTAATAGAAGAAGAACAGGTTAACATATTAATATAATATTAATGTAATATGTAATATAATATAATAGTAGTATATAATTAATATATAATATTAATATTAATTCTTGAATACTTGAAATTGTTAATAGCCGCTGAGAATCACACTTCTGTGTTCCAGAATCATTACTCCTATATTCTGATATATTTTACAAACTATTCTGTAATTTCCTGTCACGTTGGAAATAGCACGCTACATTCCCATTAAATGTAAATATAAAGGGAAACACATTGTGAATGAAGTTTAAGAATCATTGAAACCTTAACATGTTTTCCATGAGATGCGACCATTTGCGATCTATGGTTTCTTTGAGACTTTTGTTCCTCGTAACGAGTAGAATACGTTGCATTAAAAAAATCTTGACATTGTAAATCATGCTGAAGGCCAATTTTGTATATACAGCTTTTTACACATCTTCACCGATACAGGGGTATAATATCGCTTTATGGTGGTTTTTATCCTCACCTTTTATACACCCTGTACATATATTGTATATCTGTACATAATTTGTTAACAGATTAGAGCAAAAATATATAATAACAAAATAACTTTTGAAACGATATCACGTTAAATGAACATTATTTCCAACAATTATTCATTAAGGAACAAGACAAGAAGGGTTGATTCTTTGATCCTCAATTATCAAATGTGGGGCACTGGATTGTTTTCTTATGGAAAACTGTGGAAAAAGATTGGCAAAGTATAACATCTGATACACGTCAGAAATATCAAAATGTACGTATACAAGTTTAATATATGATATAATATAAAATCAATAAAATAATATAAAAACAAAAGAAATATTATAAATAAATTTCATGAAATGAGAATATTATTTACAATTCATAAGACTCGAAATTCGTAATACTTTGAGATAGTTGAATGAACATATTGATAACTATGAAAATGTTTTTACATTACATTAAATGTTCATACTATAAGTCAATCTTCTAGCATTTTAAGTAAATCATAAATAAATTTTACATGATAGTTGCTCAGATAAATTATAAAATGAAATACCATATATGTATTATAATAAATTATTTTTTACAATAAAACAGTAATTTTGAAGAAATCATGGCTTTGTAATAAGAATAATATTTAAAAAATATTGTTCACTTATATCAATAAATTATACATAATTTAAAAACTTACATTTCTATGATATTTAATTTATACATAATATGTGTTATAAATTACAATAATCATTTAAATATATACATAGAGTGATGCATACAATCATATTCAAATATAATAAAATAATTTTGAAATATATGATTATAATTTCAGATACACCGTTACACCCATGAATTATAATAATAGAAGAAAACACAGTATATAAACATTGCAACATTCAATATTCATTACTAAATCTGGAACTTAATTAGCGTTCGATCATTTTTAAAACATAATAAATAGAACAAGCTCTCTTTCTCTTTTCCCTTCCTATATTTCTATGCATAAATAGTAATATAATATTTCTTATTGAATATCTAGACATTATGAAAATATTATTATAGGTTAGCGACGTTATTCTAAATTTACTCGGTTCTCTATACACAAGTTCGGTCTAAAATGATGTATTCAAGAAATGGACAGATATCTGGTGGAATGGCCGATTTACAGGCATGCCCTATCAATAAATAAATTAACGATCAATAAATAACGAGCGTAGCGAGACACAAGCCTCGTCGAATAACGAGACAAAGAAACGAATAAGCTTGGATTTTAAACGTACGGAACGCAGCGTAACTTTCGTTATCTACTATTTTTGCATGGGTGGAGGTTCGCAGAAAGATTCCTCAGGGTACGCGTGATTATAGCCGAAGAACAATCATGCAGTATACTCCGCGACACTAGCTGATTAACACACAACACTTAGAGATACACGAAAAGTCTAACAAAATCTGTCGAAGGACAATATTCCTATGAATAAACATCGTGACGCGAGACTTCCTGTAAAATCAATGGAATTATAGGTATTTTCACAGAAAACCGTATACCTCGACACGATTCCAAGAAACGTTCGACTATTTTTGTATCCTTTCGATACTGATACAGAATAAAGTTTCCTTCTATCAATTAAACGTAGAATAAACACGTTAATGATCTTTAAGATTTTTCTTTAAGAAACTTTATTCGCGGAAGACGTCGCGTGTGCGTAATTCCTTCGTTCGATTTAACTGGCGTAGTACCATAACCTACGAGGGAAAGAAATCGACGAAATGGCCAATAGTAAGTAAAACTTTCTTAGTGAAATATAGCAAACGCGAGGGAAATGCACGATTCCACGCGAAGATTGCCGAATATCAGTCAACTGTACCGAAGAGAACGATCATTAACTTCAGTCATATAAATTTCAGGTCATAGCTTTTGTAATTAGTATAAAGTTATTTGACTGTTTAGTTAGCAACGTATTGTAGTAATCGGAAGCTAAAATCACATCTACATCTACATTCGTTATATGCAAAGAGCTTTGTGTTTTCACAACATTTTCATTTAATTAGATATAACTCTGCGATATATGTATATATAATTACAGTGTATTTATGAGAATTACGTGTATTCAACTGGAATATTATTTTTGGAAATTGGAGACTTTAGGGAAAGGATACTATAAGTCACATTTCTCTTTTTTCACAGAACAGGAATTTTTGTCAATCGATCTTATGTTATTAAAATTATCCTTTCGTTTGATCTTGGAGCTAAACATATATTTTTCTACCCTTATGATTTCAAGAATATTGCGTGTCATTAAGTATTAGAGTCATTAAGTATCTAAAGCATTAAAATATCATTTGCCTTAAAAAGTTATATTTTCGTCCATATCCAACAAATTATTTCCATTTTTAACTATTTTATATTAATATATTAAAATAAAAAAGTCAACGAAATCGTCCGGTTATGATGGTTTTTTTAATCTTCGATTGAAATATATTGAATAAAAATTGAGCATAAAAAGGATTTTGTTTCGTACGAGTCTGCCAATTTTTAATAGTTATCAAATTACGTAACCATAAGAATGATTGTTTTACATATTATATCTTTAGATATCAACAGATATTAAAATATCACTTAATCTTCCTATGATCGTGACAAGAAAGAATAAAAAATAATAACAGATGTTATTATAGGTGATAGATTTTTTATTGTCTTACTATTCATAGATTTTGTCTGGTTGCGTGAAATTTTCGTGATATGATAGACGCCAGTATTAATACAAATTATCGCTAAATGATTTTATTCTTGCATTTCATTATCATTAAGGAATTCGAACGAGTATTTCCGACGTAAATGAGTCAATGAAATGATTGATTCTTCACTTTGATTGCATATCTTTTACCTTGAAGTAAAATAGTATGAAGAAACTTATTTATATATTACACGATGGAAGAAGATAGTTCGTATTATCTCACATTAGAATATTACATATCTTTCAATCATTCTTTCATTGTAGGAAAGAAAATATCATAACTTTTCGTAGTGAGGCAGTCGAGTACTTTCGATACAGATATCGATATTTTACATTAACTGTAGATTCTTTCTTAAACTATATTACGTTACGATCCTTTTATTTTAAATATCTTTATGTTTGTTTCATCCTGCTGTAAGACTAAGAGAAACAGACATAACCTAAAATTTATTTTATTTTAATTTTATCTACTTGTCTACATACGCCGCGATATCTTCTGATTCCCGATTTCATTAACATTGATATTTATATTATTTGTTGTTATTTCTCTATTCAGAGATAGGATCATATTAGCTATTATTTTATTCTTTGGATAAATCTATCACACCGTTCTGAGCCGAGAAACCTTTATTTCACTTTCTAGGGATAAAAACAAAAGAACATCTTTAACCTATCGATTAAATCTATCGATTGTATCTAGACCTATCTTCTAGTTACTATTTATAGTAACTAGTGCATCTGCATATGAATAGCGAGCGCGAACTCAAGTTGTCATTTTCAACATTATTATTTTATATATTCTTTATTTTTTATTCGAATTGGACAAACTTTCCGATGTTTTCTATTTAATTCACCTCTTTAATCATTAATCAGATTTTTCGATAAGATTCAAATTAAGAGACCATGCATACTAATAGGTAATTATAATTTATTATATTTTTGTAGTTCTTGAAAATAGTTTTAACAACTTAAATACAAAATTCTGGTCAATGAATCGTCTCCTTGATAATCTCGATCAATAAAACCAGCGTCCTTTAGCACAACTCAGTTAATACTATCGGTGAAATCTTACAAATCATGAGTTACATGTTATTGGTATTAATAAATTCCTTTGCATAGCAGAAACAGGTGTGGTAACAAAACAAATGAAATCGAAACTTTCAAAAGTAAAAGAACTGCACTATATGTATGTACATGTACATGTAGATACTGTACTTTATTAAAATTTGTATTTCAGTTGATTCAAATTAATTTTAAAATAACAATTATCTAATTCTATTATAAAAAATCAATACCAACTATATCTTATTATACATGGATGTGTTCAAATAAATTAAATGCATTCAAGAAAAAGAACTGATATCATGCCGGGACGTGCTTTGGTATCTTGTTTTCTGCGGTTTCGCTATAAATTATATGCTGCGGATCAACTTGAATCTGACGATAGTAGCGATGGTAATACCTCGTCCAAAGCTGGCAACAAATTCTCAATGTGACATCGAAAATCTACGGTTATACAATAAAACAGGCGATAGTAACAACACACTTGAGACTACAATATCTACTACATCACACTCGGAGCAAGATATAATTGTACGTATATTTTTACACTTTTTTTGTATAATAATAATTATAATTGTAATCATTATTATTATATGTTGCAGACCCCTTCTTTCAACATTTTCATGTTCATATACCTAAAGAAGCTTCTCTAGCGTCGAATTATTTTTGGACTGGATTAACATTTTCGAATATTTCAAAACACATGTTTAAATATTATAAAAGCAACTTGTCGTATATTCTTTCATTTGATGTCGTAAAATAGACTAAAATCTTTTAACGTTAAGATAGAACAGATACTTAAATAGTTAATGCCTTAAAACTTGAAATATTTTGTGTAAAGATGTTTACTACTTTTTGACTGATAAATTGATACCTGTTGATTTTGTGATTTGAAAGTATCATTTGTTCAACTATTCGGAAATAAGTTACTACTATTAAAAATATACTACTTAATCCAAAATTAAGCCATTTTTTATTTAAAGGCATATTAAGAAGGCAAATTCATTTCATTTAAGATTTTCATTATTGAAAAATTAGTTTCAAAAATCCACGAAGTTATTTTATGAAAATGAACTAATTTTATAACTCATATTTATACAGATAATATAATTCTCTAATTCAATAAATGTAAATTGTGTTTACAAATGTACTAATTTAAGTTAGAAAAATTTATCAAATGTCCAGCTGGGCAAATTGTAAAGTACAAATTAAATAATAATAAAAAAAAAAATGTACTAATAATATTTCTGGGGTTGAATATTGTTTTCAGGACGATGATCGATTTGCATGGACCGAGCATCAGCAAGGTTTAGCTTTGGGAGCTTACTACTGGTTGCATTGGGCATCGCAACTTCCTGGAGGGCTTCTAGCAAGACGTTATGGTACAAAACTTGTTTACGGCTTAGGAAATCTCTTAACAGCGATTCTTGGCTTCTTTATTCCGTTTATGACCCATTACCACCTTTATGCTCTTGTGACAATACGGGCTCTGCAGGGCCTGGCCGCGGTAAGTCAACAAAAGCATTAAAACTCGATGAAATAAAAATGGGTAATATTATAATTAAAATAAAATATTCTAGTAATAGTCTAAATTTAATTGTCAGCGTTATCTATAAAACTATCGTTGTTGTTCAAACGAAAAATATTCGGACAGTTTTCGATTAAAATTATTTATTTAGGGTGTTGTATGGCCCTCTATGCATGACATGACCGCCAAATGGATTCCTCAGAATGAGAGAAGCAAATTTGTTAGTTCCTATTTGGGTAAAGTATCTACAATATCATAATACATATATGTATTTATCTATATGTATATTTAATAATTATATATAATGATTGTACATATTCCAATGTATATGTATATTTCTAAGAGACAATTTGCATGAAATATCTGAAATATTTTATGATATTTTAGTGTAACATTATAATTATTATATTATACACATAAATATATTTTAAGTGTACGATTAAAAAAATGATTGAAACGTTTGTTATCTACAGTGTAGAAATGTTTTATAAATTTTAACACTTATTTTAAAATAATGAAATAACAAAAGGGTTTGAAACTTCTGTCAGAAAAAAATGCGTTGAACTTCAAACTGATGCACTAAATTTTGTTATCTTGGTAATACAGCAAAAAAGACAATTGCAGTAAAAATTGACTAATTTAATTTTATATGTACATTAAAAGTTAATTGTCTATATACCAGATTCTGATATATAGAATCTAGGATCCCGATTTTTGTTAGCACAAAAATATGTTGATTAAATTAATTATAATTAATAATTAATTTTAATTAATAATTAATAACAATACTAATAATTATAATAACTAATTATAATATATATTAATAATTAATATAATTAATATTAATTATATTAATATTATTATTATTAATTATATATTACTATTACATATATACATATTAATTACATATTATTAATATTAATATATATTTCTTAATATTTAATAATTAATTTTAATTAGTAATTAATATAATTAATAATAATAATATTAATATTATAATATTAATATAATATCAATAATATAATATTAATATATTAATATTATCAATATATTAATATTAATATTAATATATTAATATTATTAATATATTAATATTATATTATTAACATTATATAATTAATATTGATAATATTAATAATATAATATTAATAATATAATTTTAATATATTAATATTATATTAATTATTAAATATTAAATATTAACATTTAAATATTAAAATTATTTATTAATATTAAATATTATAAAAATTATATTAATATTATTAGTATTATTAATATTAATTATATTAATTATTAATATTATTATATTATAATACATATAATAATATATAATAATATTAATGATATTGATTAATTATGTTAATTACAAATTAATTATGATTAATAATTAATATAATTAATTTTAGTAACGATAGTAATAATAATTTTAGTTACGATTAGATAATATAATATATACGATAGATAATTATAATTAATTTTAGTTACGAAATCTAAAGTGGTCTTTCTTATGATCATAATTGTGACATTCACATAAAGGAAGAGTGGACTAAACCACATCTTTCTGAATGTGAGATTGCGGTATTAATTTATTCTAATAAACTGTATTAAGCATACAAAAATGAAAACATTCATTTCTTCCAAATCAAATCTAGCTACTATAACAAAATTACTTGTCACACTAATTTGTGCTCACGTTTATTGTAGACGACAAATTATCAAGTATATTGTGTAGTGGGACTAATCCACCTTTACTCTCAGCGTTTTAATTCTTAATTACTCGTATCACAACGATTGAAGTCATTTCTTAAGAGAAAAGAAAACCGCTAGTGGGTCCGCGCTACGACAGATTTTTAAATATGTCACTTTTCAGGTAGTTCTATCGGTGCTGCTATAACTTACCCCCTTTGCGCAGTTGTTAGTAGTACATTCGGTTGGGGCACTGCATTTTATATAACGTCATTACTTGGAGTCATTTGGTAAGATCATAGCATAGTAGTCGTCAAATTTGCTTTAACGTCAGCTTTTGCTTTTATTGAAAAAGGAAATTCTTAGACGTTTTTAATATTCAAACGTGTAGTGTATAAGAAATTTACTAACTTTTGCTCAAAACATTTTTAAAAAATGGTAGCTAATCTGAGAGGATAACCTTACCAAAATATATAACATTCTTTATACTACACTATACTATACTTTATACTATACTATGATATTCTTTATACTACACTATGCCATATATTATACTGTACTATGATATTCTTTATACTACAAGAAACAGATCTTGACATAAGAAATAATTCCAAGGTACTGTTTCTGGCTATTCCTCATACACGACTCACCTCAGCAACATCCTCGAATATCTGACGAAGAGAAAAAATATATTTTGGAGCATCTTGGTAGTTCGATCGACGAAAAACAAACTGTTATACCTTGGAAACATATACTGACATCTGGTCCAGTTTGGGTTACAATCGCAGCTCACTGGGGTGGAGCGTGGGGCTTTCTCACTCTAATGACTCAAGCTCCAACTTACTTTAACTTCATTCACGGATGGAATATCAATGCGGTAAAAACATATCCTCTGAAACATAATTTCGTAAATAGTTTAATTATTTATTACAATTCTATTAAAATTTCGAATGTTTAAAACGTTTTGTGAAGCATTATACATTCAAAGAGTAGATAGATGTACATCTAGAGTCAAATTGAAGCATTGTACAAGTGATAATTTTATAAAGTATGACACAAAATGTAGATTTCATATTTATAGAACTATTACTTTAATTTTCAATAACATAACCACTGTTCCTTTAGATAATTTTTTGTTATCCAGGCTCTTTACTGATAAATTTCTTTTCCTTTCTGAAAATGAATTCCTTCACGAAATACGATAATATCAACAAAAATAAATCTTTAAAATGTCCCATTTTTGGAACAAGGCCAGAGGCTAAAATTGAAAATTTCAACCAAACTCCACTACTTTGAGTGTACCCTTCATCGGTATATGAGGTCTAACGTTGTCTTATTGAAAATGGACAATTTCTTTTATCATGTGCCTTTAATTCTCTTCAGTAGTCGAAAACAGCAAGTAATTATTTAGTAGTGTGGCTTCGTCACAGATTTCAATAACCTTGAAATCTCTACGATAGCATTAACTGCTACATATAAATTTGATGCAACCTATAACCTATTAATATAACCTATTAATATAAATTTCTATAACCTATTAATTTTTCACCTTTATTGTATAGGTTAGGTTATATTAATAGGAACATGGTCACCGTTAAGCGCGTTCGCCTACGTCAAAATACACGCCACGATGAATATTCATGAGATAGATTTAAGAAAAGTTTGTCGCAAATATCTCGGAGACTAAAATCGAGCGGTGATGGCATGTATAGAAAAAAGTTGTTGAGAATGATGGCCTTGACAACATATTTCAAGATCATGGAAATCGGTGAAGAGGCTACATTTCTAAATAATTATCTCGCTATAATATTCTAAATAATGTCTTGCTCAATACAGCGTGTAAGATATATGTAGTGATTCTGAGTAAACGATTAAAAGATTAAGTTTCAGAGAAAAAAAGGAATCTGTAGATAACATATATATGTACATATACATGTTTAGGTTATCCGAAAAGTGTCTATCATACAAACGTGAAACCAAGTTTGTGAAATGTCGCGGTGTTTATCTCAACAAAATAAAATGGATCGTACGTAATTCGACAAAATAATATAAAACAAAAAACGTTGTGCGTCTATTATTTCCTCATAAAACGAAAGAAACTTTTCAGACAGCCTAATACATATATAGAGGGGAATCTCTATTACGTATCTTGTGATAGCAAAGCCAAAAACACAATTATATTATATATATATATATATACAAAAATTAATAACAATGTATATATATTGTTTAAATATATATTAATATATATTATATATATAATTATATATAATTATAAATAATTAGATATATATTATATATTAATATATAAATATATATATACATATATACATATATATATATACAAAAATTAATAACATATATATATATTTATATATATATATAAATTAATAATATATATATTGTTTAAATATATATTAATATATATTATATATTATATATTATATATAATTATAAATAATTATATATATATTATATATTAATATATAAATATATATATATACAACAATTAATAACAATATATATTATATATATAATTATAAATATATATATATTATATATTAATATTATATAAATATATATTATATATATATATTGTTATTAATTTTTGTCTGTCGGCTACAAAATGAGATTGATTTGCATAGATTTCTCATTCAGTAACGTATTCAATATTTAGGTTACTTAGAAGACGAGATAAACCTCTACTTATTATTATTTAAACTTGCTCGGCAGTTTGCTAATTAATAATGAAAATTTGTTTGCAGACTGGACTTTTATCTGGAGCCCCGCATATACTAAGAATGATTTTCTCGTATTATTACTCGATCATGAGCGACTGGCTCATACGTACCAACAAAATGAGTTTAACGAGCGTTAGAAAACTGGCTTTGTTCGTATGTAATGGTTTGCACGGGATTTTCATCTTGGTTTTGGGCTATAGCGGATGTCATCCGACGCTCGCAGTGGTCTTCATGATGGCGGGAACAACTGTAACTGGTGCGATTTCCGCTGGTCCCTTGGCCACTTTTGTGGATTTGAGTCCGAATTATGCTAGTATTCTTCTTGGATTTTGCGGAATGATAGTGATAGCCTCTGGATTCATTTCACCAGCAGTGGTTGGTATTTTGACGAACAACAATGTAAGTATGAATACAAAGTAATTTTCTATTTTGTTTTATATGAATATAGGTTAATTCTTTGCAACAGCATGGATACAACAATCCATGCATCATTCGAGATTTTATCTCAACTAATCCATACTCAATAAGCTAGTTTATTATTTGTTTATTAGAGAATATAATTCTATAATAATACTCTATAATTAAATTCTAATACTTTCCAAATATTTAACTAACTTCAATATGAAAAAATATAGACACAAAAAATTGCTAGAATATATGTCAATATAAACAGTGATAATGCGAAAAGAATGAACGAAAGAATCAATTCTGTTATAATCAAAGGTATTTATAAGCTGAATGGTTTTATTTTCATTTTCTACGCTTTGAGATAAAACATAATGATAAGATACGTGATAACGTATATTTTGATACATTTTTCATTTTTTTATAACATTTAGAATTGTATTCATGATAAAACAATAACATAAACTAAAGTACAACTTCCGTACTAAATTGTGAATTAACATGATTCTCGACAGTTCTATAAAATTGTCAACATCGTAGGGTTCTATTTCTTTCTAAACTGAACAAAACTTGTTCATATATCATTTCTTTTCTATCTTTCAGAAAGCTTTTATCAGAACTTGATATCATTCATTGCTTTCATTTTTAAAACATTTAAGATTTATGGTTCTTGTTGAAATTAAATGTTCTCGGTTCTTATTTTAATTAACTTAATACATATACATAGTTGTTTTGAAATACGATTATCTTAACCCTTTGCACTGCTATGTGGAGTGTGACTCGACATCAGCTTTATCTCAGGAGCTCCTTTGTCGAGTCCCACTTGACATTCATTCATGTCCATCTTTTTTTTGTGAAACGTGCGAAAGAAAACCAGAATTGCATTCTGGAAATTGTTTCAAGATATATCATACACTTAAAGATTACAAAATACAACAATAGTGTGAATAAAACTGGTATTTAACCCTTTCGCTTCGACACGAGCGCCGCTTATAGGCGGCAACCACGCGACGAATCCTGAGTTTCAGTACTCCATATATCGCGCATATACCAGTGCCATCTGTAGTCAATAATATATTTTTTCGTTATCGGCAGAACATTTTCTGTTGATTTTATTGATATATTGGATTAATCACTTCTTAAAAGTTACTCATTATTGAAACGTTACCAAAACGTTTTACCCAATATATTTCAAACATCCAAACGATCGTATACTGTTTCGTGCTAAAAAATCTGTTAAATCCATTGACCGTGAAACGATATTTCACGTACGGTTCTTACAAGAATTATTGTTATTTAAGACTTAGAAAAACGTATATGCAGCAACCGCTTCCGTTCAGTGAGAATGGACTGCCGAAGCGAAAGAATTGAGTGAATTTGTTTCTTCCTTTATTTATTTAAATTGTCTTATTTTTTAGTTAAAGTAAATTTCAAATGAAACACTTAAAAGCGTTGGGAACTGCTGCTAACGAAATTTAAATAAAATTCGCAGTGTAAAGGGTTAACACTTAGCCAACCACGCGTGCCACAGCGAGCTATACGTTTCCACCGCGCTCGGACAAGCCAACCTATTTTTCCAAGTATCGACGACTAATATTCGCTACTTGAAAAACAAAGAAATCTAGAAATTATTTAAATAGTTAATTATTCGGTTGGCTAAATGTTAATTTCCTGTAGGTATAATTGCTTACCTTTAATTATTTCCCTCTTAAACACTCTTTACTTATAGCAAAATGCCTTTGGTTCGTTGAAAATTATCAAATTAAATACAAAATTAATATTGTTTATACACTAGATAAAAAAAGTTTCTACACACCAGACTAGAATTTCGTAATTACTTTATTCCAATTTACAATGGATTTGTAAACATTTTTTTCTAAGGAATTATAATTTATAAAAATAATAAAGTTACTAACGTTAAAAAAGATTCCATTATATGGAAACATTTTTGATCCAGTATATATGGATGAATATTTTTAAAAAACTATACTTACCCAATAGAAACACTATGTAAAAGTATATAAAACTAAAAAATCAATACTAAAAATGTAAAATGACACTATTCTGAAATGCATCAGGTATGTAAGTATGAAACCGGAATTTGTCTACAGATGGCCCTAGCTGATAATGTAGTTATCACTAACTTGCGTCATTGATACCAAAAATCTTTGTTGACATCTCACAAACATTTTCGACTCAGAACAATACAAGTTTCATACAACAGCATAGTTTGTAATAACGTTGATCATGTCGAATTTTGTGCCTGGAAACTACGATTTGCGGACAGCATTGTTTTTCTGTTACCGTTTGAAGAAAACTGCTGCAGAATCCCATCGAATGCTTGTCGAAGCTTACGGTGAGCATGCTCTTGGTAAATCACAGCGCTTTGAGTGGTTTAAAAAATTCAGAAGTGGCAATTTTGACGTGAGGAACGAAGAACGTGGATCAGAAGGGTGTGATCTATTATGAGCTGTTAAAACCTTGGCGAAACCGTTAATACCGAGCGCTACCGACAACAAATGATCGATTTGAATCGAGCTTTGCGCGAAAAACGACCAGAATATCAAAAAAGGCAACACAAAGTAATTTTGTTTCCTGATAATGCACCATCGCATACAGCAAAACCAGCCAAGAAAACGATTGAAGCGTTCAGTTGGGAAATACTTTCGCACGCGTGTTACTCACCAGACTTGGCTCTGTCCGATTACTATTTATTTGCATCGATGGGACAAGCACTTTCTGACCAGCACTTCACTTCTTACGAAAATGTACGAAAATGGCTCGGTGACTGGTTTGCCTCAAAAGAGCGACAGTTTTTCTGGCGTAGCATCCACCAATTGTCAGACAGGTGGGAAAAATGTATAGCTAACGATGGGCAATACTTCGAATAAAATATTTTTTCTATACAAAAATTCCGGTTTCATATTTACATACCTGGTAAAACGGTGCTGTTCCTTATTATAATATTTATATAACATTTTACAACAAGTTACGACATTGTATAAACATTATAATATGGAATAATATAGTAAGAAATAATCTGTAAATTTGTAATTTGAAACTGTTGAAAATTTTGTAAAACAGACCATTATACAAACAGGCAGGTTTATATTACGGACCATTATATAAACATTATATTAAAAAATAAAATTATTTGAAATATCGTTTTATCATTTGCATTATTTTTTTCAGCAAACTGTATCGCAATGGCGATTAGTTTTCATCATAGCTGCTGTTAATTCCATCGTCGGGACTGTTATATGCTTGATATTTGGAACATCAAAAGAACAACCATGGAATAAGTATGGTAAGTCAAACAAGCAAAAAGCGCAAGAATTGCAGAAACTGACAGCGACGCCATTTATAAAAATCGAAGAGGAAAATCAGAAAAAGGATACGACCGAAAAAGATGGAATGGTTACGGATGAACAAGAGAAATAAATACACATGTGTCTGAGTTATTTGTAAAATAAAATAAAATACAGCATGTGTTCACGACTAACGATAATAACAATAACGTTTACCTCGGTTTTTCGTGATTTGCAGTTGAAGGAATTACCAACTGAAAGAATTCTGATAAGAAGAGAAATTAGAGAAAAGAATGAAAGGGAAACGTATTGTTCAAAATTTCATACCTCTGAATTTTTAGAAGACTGATCAAATGTCGCGTATCATAATAAATTAATAATTTTGAATACTTTGAAATTACTCTAATTTTGAATATCAATGTATTCTAATCAAGAATTTCACATTAATTTCATCGAATTCATAGAAAGATCTAGTGTTTTATGTTTTGCTTAATAAATTTAAATTACTGTGTCTTCCTAATATCTTTACAAGCTGTTAAATGTGAAAAATTATAATAGTTCACATATTTCCACATAAAAATGTTGAACGATTTAGTCTACTAAAACAATTTAACATTAAGTATAAAAATAACTTATTTAACAGGTTGATTTTATTGTCTAAACACATCAACTCTGAGTATATGGTATATTGCACAGAAATTGAAATACTTAATGTAAAAAATAGAAAGAAATGTGTAGGAAAAAGAAAGACAAACAGCAATTGATCATGCGAGATACTTGCTGTATATATGAGTTTTTGATAGTCTACAGAAAAATATATTGTTTCTTTGTTCCATTAAAATTAAGTAAAATTAAGTAACAGAACTTCTGAAACTATTGCAACTGTTTGTATTCTAATAACAACATGTATAAGCGCGATAAAAATACATGAAATTTCACTGTAATTAAATAACAATTGCAATAAAGACATTTAGAATTTAGAATTAAATGTCATTAACAAGGAACACCACTCAAGTGTGACATACCGATTTTGATAAAACTTACTAGACACATACCATAGCAAAAATATTCAACACGTATTTCTTTTATTTATATAATTTGTATAATATAAATGTAGTATCTAAATGGGTCTTTAGAGGAAAGGACAAGTGATGATGTCTTGATTTAATAAATAGTATTCGAAGCAACGAAATGATTACAATGCTGTCGTACGTCTTATTCTCATAGGCGGCTTTCGACTTCCCGATTCACACTCTCCGGCTTCTACACTCGCTCGCTCTCGCTTCTCAACTCACACTGTACACCTTTTGCATCCGTTCTCTCCGGCTTCTCAACTAACACTCTGCCTTTTGCGTCTCTTTGTCTTTTCCCGTCCTATCGAACACGTGTCCCGAAACGACCGTGGCCAGGGTCACGCAGGCCCTTTCCACGAAACTATCCACTTAAAAGGACCGACGACACATTGCTGTACCCGACGATGCCGCGGCTCTCGCCACTTTGTTTACGCTTCGGCCGATATCTTTGGCCTTTTGTCCACGATACTACATAAAGAAGGTGAAAACAGCTGTCAAAGCAGGTGTTGAAAATGTATTTCCTAAAGTATGTGGTAATCTATTCAAGACAGAGAACTGATGTCAATAGCATCTTTAACCCTTTGAGTGCTGTGGGCGCATATAGATGTCTGGCGAAAGCTATCGGTGTGGACTAAGGACATATGTATGCGCTTTCTGTAAGTGCCCGGCATGGGCTAAGGACGCATATATGGGTTTTTCAATTTTTCCGAACACCTACGCAGAAGTAATACTATTACGTTCGTGTGAAATAAATATAAATGCATTCCTTACGGCAGTAAACAAATGCCAATAGTGCCTCGTTATTGTTGAAGAGGTCACCACTTGTAAGAAAACTCTACATCTGGTTTTTTTAGTTTTCTCAGACACTGAATTTTTCACACACAACTAAATTATTAACTTGTGTTATATTTACTAAATTTAGTTTTCTAGTTTATTGTTTTCTAGTTTATTACCCAAATTCTAGTTAACTGTAAATTTCAATGTTTATAATAAATAATTAAAAATAACTAAAAAATAACGCTCTTGAATCATTTAATCTCGTGCAAAAGAATTACTATAACTTATTACGATTTGCGCTTTGAATAGTCAATCAACAGAGTTCGGTCTAACGAAAAAGTATTCCGTCCACAGCGATCGTCAGCGCTAGACGCGCGCCGTCTGTACGGACAACATAGGCCGCGAGTAGTCAGCACTCAAATGGTTAATAGCATTATAACATCTTTGTATAAATCCAAGCTCATGGCAAATGACCACCGTGTGCGCCGCTTACTATAGAATGCAACAATACAGACCACCCTGGAAAGAGAATTTTTATTACACTAGAAGTAATGATACATATTTATTAAATGTTTTGTATTTAGAATAACACTCTAAATTAAATTGTAAAGTTTTGTCTTCCCGTAGGAAAATAGTTCGTATAAGCAAGTTTCTATAATAATTCAAATATATTCGTTAAATAAGGAAAAATCAAAATTTTGAGTTCAAACGTATACTCAACATAAACAAACGTTGACAAGGAATATTAACGAAATAGTAACGACTTTTGACATATTATTTAAGAAAATAGACCTTTTAAAAATATATTGTTTCTTGTTCAAAGATACAAAATTGTGCACTGTCATCATTATATTTTTTACTATATTCTGTATCTATAAAATTTGATCAAAATCAGTTACACTTGTTACACTTGAGTAACTGGATAGTAAAATGATTGTAATAATATTTTAGATAAATAAAGATAATTTGGTTTTAGGTATTTGATTCAGTATTAAAACTAACGTATGACATGAACATACAAGAATTATATGAAAGCAAATAATTAGTAAAAAAATTCATCATAAGTATATACAATTTATTATCCGGCTTGCTAATCACTTTCTGTAAATCCTCTGTTATAAAAATTTAAAGATAAAGAAAGAGATTAATCAGTTCTTAAAGTTTCAATGCTATCAAACTATTCCAACAAACTATTGAGGATATTTAGATTAATTATAGCGAAATTGAAAATTACTATAAAAGAATCTTAATTGGGCATGAACATGTTGATAAACATAAGAACAATGGACCTCTATTTATTGAAACGATTTTTCGGCCATCAAATACCAGAGATCTTATTACATAAAATTGAATTTTACACCACGAAAAGTTTTCATTAATCTAAACTGAAAGTAGTTGTCTACAACTTACATAAGAGTTACATAACAATACATGCAGTTTTTGCAACATTGCATTACAGAAAAATGTGAATTACACGATGTGTTTATAAAGTATTTATATTTACTGTTTTGAAACAATTATTTATCACTCCTAATATATATTTCTACTATATTGATATGTTAAAGCATGGAATAAGATTTAAAGCTGAAATTTCTTCAAATCACTCAACCGATAAAGACGATTTGTTACTGTACAGATTGTATGCAACTAAATATCAAATTTTACTTGATAAACACATCATGTGTAACACTGTTACGTACAATATTATTGTAGAAATTGTCATCACCATTTTTAAGAAAAAATTAATTCTGGTAAAAAATGCTCATAATAAACAAAAGTATACGATACTGTTTGGTTCTTTGCTTCCAGAGCTTACTATGTATCTCTATTGAACTTCTTCTAATAAGACTTCAGCGATACGTTCGTTCTTCTGTTTCTCAGTTTCACAATACTTCCTTAACCATCTATTTCGTAACAAAATCAAATGCTATGGAACCGATTTATTTTATACTATGGCTCTTTCCACGACTTATCTTACTTCACGCAGAAAAGTCCAGATAGTATCACAGTTTCTCTTCCGCGGTGAAGTAGCTTACTCTTAGATACAACAATTTCTTTACTTTTCCCCTGTAGACATTACAATTCTAGCAAAACGCCATTGGCAATGGGTACAACCAGAATATTCGTCGAATAATTCGTAACTTTGAATACGATTATTTTTAAATTTTGTAATTCTGTTCTCTATAGCCAGTGCAATATTACAAAATTTTATTTCAGATTAATGGCACCAAAAATATATAAATTCTAATATTTGTGTACAGGGTGTCCCAGTATTGGTAATCGACAAGGAAATGATGGAAAATATAGAAAAAAAATTTTTCATACGACGCCTGCTTTCAAAAAAATCGAACTTGAACACACGTCAACTATATATTTAATCTTGTCTACTTTCAGGCTAGATAGGAACGAATAATCGATAGCAGGCTACTCTACAGATGAAAATAAGTTAAAAATGTAAGATAATATTTTTTCGGAAAACGCTTCGTTTCCAAGTAATTTGGAAATTTATCTATTACACCTACACCAGGCCAATTTTGACCTACACATGTTCAGAATCTATTTTCATGAAAACTTGGTCTTAAAGGAAAAATATTATTCAACATTTCACATTTATTTCCATACGTAGAATACCCTTTTGCTGATTGTTTACTTATATTCAATCGTTAAATTTTCAAAAACAATTTTCCCGAAAACAAAGCATCAGGTGAAAAGAAAATTATTCTATATTTTCCACTTATTATTTTATGTATCGGTTTTATTATCAATATTAGGACACCCTGTATAAGCTAAATATATAGAACGTGATACGAAGTATATGTAGGTGAACATTCTATTCTAGAAAAATCAAATTGTAAAATTATCGTTGAGAAAAATGTAAACTCTTTATTTTCTATTATGTATTTGTCAAAATTATTTATTAAAATTACCTAAATAACTTCTAATGGAATCTTGTTAGGTTAAGGTGTTTATTAGATTCAAGAGAACAATTCTTAATCATAAGAGAATGAATTCAATATCAATTTGTTAGAAACAAATTAAAAGACCCTAAAGAAGTGACTAATCTTGATAAAAAAAAAAAAAAATAGAAAATGCAGAAGGAAAAATCAGTTAACAAAAAGGATCAGGAACAAGGGAAGAAAAGAAAAACGATAAATAAAAAAGCAAAACAGTTTCGTATCTGGTAAAGAAACATTCGAAAATTTGGAAAACAATTCGGCTTATCTTACACATATATGCATAGCTTTCCCACAATAAATGTATTTACTTAAATTAGAGAAAGATATCAGAGAAACGTATTATGAAAACATTTTGGTAATACCCATTTTACCATCTGACCATATCGGGCATTTTTTCGTATTCAAGACAGATAACACCAAAACTCAAATGCCAAGGTCTTTCTTAAAGACATTCGTGATTAATGATGTTTTGGCCGGAAGACTATTCGGATTACAAGCTAGAAGCATAGATCTTTCATTTCTGAAGTCTTCAAGCTCACTTCATCGCACACTATGTACTAAATAAGCATTCACAAGTACATTTATCAGTTCTTAAACTGGAATCGTACAAACGTTCAGTTTCTGAAGCAATGGCGTGAAATAATGGAGAAAACCGTTTCTGTGGCTTAGACATCGAAATGAGATGCTAATATTTAAAATCACTTCCCTGAACGGACAAAATTGAAATCCATTGCGATTATATGTTCATTATAGATGCTAATAAATTTCTTTGAAATATAAATTAAATGGACGTAGTTACACACTATATATGTATGCGTATGCAGTAGTATTTGCAATTTAAAACATACCTACATATAAATAGACGGAAAACACAATAGTGCGACTAGTGTTGAAAGCGCGTAATACTAACGTAAATATATGTAAATACATAGATATTTTGGAAGCTCGAGGTTGACAACCTCGTCGCTTGAAACACAATATGTAACAAAGTTTCGTTCCTTTCGTACATAATATTTTAGGCCTTACATAGGAATCTGTATTATCAGGTAAATTGAATTGAATGTTTCACCACGTAATAGAATTCACGATTTATATATTATATCATGTATTATATACTAAATATTTGAAATAAAGATATATACCTATACGTATTTGACTATATTTATAATAATACGTACATATATATTTGATAGCTGATACTCTCTATATCTCATAGAATTTTCTTAAAAATGTGCTTCTACGCAACAAGTGATACTTTTCATCGATTAAATTGACCTGAGGCCCCTTCTACCGTTAGAAATCTTTTACACGTCTTTATCTTTTTCCTCTGTTTGCACGTCACACGACATATATTTAAAACAATACAAAATAGCATTTTCGAAAGGAAAGTAAAATTCCCTAGACGTATTTTAACGGTTCAGTGGAACGCACCAAACAATGTAATTGTTTCAATTGTAACGGATGAATGAATAAATAAATAAATAAATAAATAAATAATGACTTTTGATTAGCGGTCAAGTATCATTGAAAAAACTCGATCAATGTCACTTGTAAAATTTGCAGATTATCACCATGATGTTAGAATTGGAACGTTTTAATGCTACCAACGATACGTATGTAGGTATATTTAAATGTATATATACTACTTTCCTAGGTTTTTAGATTTATGCTCGAATCGAATATTTCAATGTCACTTAAATATAGAGTTCTCGTATACTACCCTGTGCTTTAGAATCTATAATGACGTTAAAATGCGAGGAAATTACATTTAAAGTTATTAACAAAGCTTAGATATTATCGAATTCTTTTTAAAACAATTTTCAAGTATTTGAATATCCATATTGGAATTTCAAATAGGCAGTAGAATTCATTTATGTTGGTCTCTAATGCAGACGACAGCAATATTAATCTAGAAGATAAACGAATAAAACATTCTCGAAAGAAAAAACTTATTTCTTCCCGAATATTATTATACATAATTATTACTGTAACAATTGCTTCTAATACCAAATAAATTACAGTAGTGATAAATCAAATGCATCGAGATAGAATTGAATAATAACATAAAGATATTCGTTCATCTTCCAGAAAAACCTATCTTATTTCTGCACTACCCAAATACATTGAACACATTGGCACTTTAATTAATGTTAATTAATTGTACAATTTTTAATATATTTGGTGCATATATCATCGCCCAAACATTTAATCGCACTAAAGAAATTAGAACAAAACTGAAAATCAAATCTATTAAATTTAAGATATTTATATTACTTTTATACTCTGTGTTAGAAAAATGCATAATTCATAATAATTCGGTTAATTGATAAAATTTTGCTAAATCTATTAAAATCAGACTTTGGATTATTTATCATAGACATAATCTACTTTGGCAACGTGATAGAAGGGATAGAATCAAAGAAAATAGATGGGAAAGTACGATTTAAAATAAGAAAAGAATTTATATGTGCGAGATGCAACAATATATTGCACAGAAGCAACGAAAAAAACTATATATAAAAAAATAAAAGTCTTATTTTGTACATACGATGACCGTGAAATCTTTGATTAACGCTATCTAATAATTTAAAAAAATGATATCTCTTGAAATACATACATATATATCCACAAATAGTTACTTCTGAAATATAAATATAATTTAATAATATTGGCTATGTATGTATTGATATCTCATAAACTATCCACCGTAAAAATGAAAAAGATACATAATATAAAGGAAATTCCACACGTACTCCTTTTGGCTCTAAAATTCATACTCATTTCTAAATAATAATTATATAAAATGATAATAAAAACATTTAAACATTATATACTGTTTACTTATGAGAATGTGTACCGGTTTATTATATGTATCAACAATTTGATTTTGTAGGACTATATATCAGAATATATGAATATGCAATATCAAGAAGAGGAAACAGTTAAGCTAATTTTAAGAGAATGAAGTACGAACATGCAATCACAACCATCTGTAGCAGATCGCTTATCATTTGGAAACATGTAAAGATGATCTATTTCATAAATATACAAAATATGTACATGACAAATTATTTGTGTCTCTAAATATAGTACAAAAAGATAAACTATAAAGTTGTAACAGATTTTAAATATGCCGTAACAACAATAGACACATTTTAACAAACTTTGCAAAAGAAAAATGAGTTCTATCCAGCATTTCTACATATCCTGACGAACATCTTTTCTCCATGTTACCATTTATGTTAAAGTGCTAATTATATAATTGTATTATATAATTGAATAAAAATTGGTCTAAGTTAAGAATCCTGAGTAAAAAAAATAGATGTAAATTTACAAATGTCAAAGTAGTGACAGCAATGTAATAGCAAAATAATAATAAACTTTAAAAAGCACATTATAAAAATAAATATAATGCTTTCTGCACTCAGAGATCATATACTAAAACAAAATATTTCATAATTTAGAAATGAGTTATTATAATATAAATATGTACATGTTTTTAATATTATTATATTTTATATAGCGTATATTCTATACAGGATATATCTAAAATTTTAATTTTAAACACACCAATTAATTTAATTTTAAAAACACCATCCTTCAGATATTTTTAACAATCTACCAAAAAATTTTTTGAACAAAAGTTAATCAGTTTTCAATTCGCTACACATTTGGATATTAAAGATTTCCAAAAAATTGCTGACTTCCTTAAATAGCACCATATATTTTGGACTTGACAGAATTATAATTGGCATCAAGACGAATCTACGACCTACTATACTATAACCTTGAGATGATTTTTAAATGAGCTGAAAATCAGAAATTTGGTAATAGTACATTGTATCGGTAATGTAAAACGGTATGTTTGTAAAATTTGTTTAATTTATTAGTTTCTGAATCTAAGTCATCTCAAAGTCATTGTATAGTAGATCGTTGAATTCATTTTGACGCAAACTACAACTCCGTGAAATCCAAAACATATGGTGCCCTTCACTTTTTTATTGGAAAAAATTTTTGGATATTTTTAATATTTAAATGTATAGTGAACCGAAAACTTACTAACTTTTGTTCAAAACATTTCTTTGACGAATTATTAGAAATGTCTGAAAAATAGTGGTTAATCCTAGAGGACACAGCTTGTATATGCAAATATTTTGCCATAACTCAAGAATCAAATTAAAATTTGTTAAGAAACAAAAATCTATGTTTGTTTCAAAATCATAACACATTAGAAAGTAAACATATTTTATAATAATAATTAATAGTATAACTATTAAGATCAAATTCTTAATCTCCTTTGAAGTACGATTAAAGTTTTGGGCGGCATTAGTTATTTATATTTCTTCCTTTCATCAAATTTGAATGTATAGATGTATTTACTATATGCTCCATGGAGAAAGCGGACAGACTTGTGTGAAATGGTAATATACTCTGACAAACATATAATAGTTTGTAGGACAATTACTTTTGAACGATAATTTGATTGTGTTCAGATAAATACTGCCAAATGTACTTTCTGCCCTTACTCTTAGATATCATATTCTACATCTAAATTATTTTCCTGACTATACCGAGACTTTATTTAAAGCTTTCTGTGGTTCCCATACCTACGTTATTTCGGATCCTGTCTGCTAATATTTGATAATCAAGAGCCTCATTGCTATAATTTAAATTACGTAATTATTTCAAAAGTATAATTCTTTCATATCAAAAAAATCTATTGTGTACAAATTTTTTGATAATCTTGTGTTCAAAAGAATAAAGATGGCACCAATTTTAGAATCATTGAACTGATTTTTCTTGATTACATAAATTTCTCGATATTATACTTAAATAAATACAATAGGCAATATTCGAGATATGAAAAGTACAAAGAGCATATGAATAATTCTGCAAAACCATGCATTAATATTCCATCAAATTATATAAAATTGATGTTATAATATATTAGGAAATGAATAAGTGTAGCAATAATCGATGCATCGATATTATAAATATATTATTAAATAATATTAAAAAGTTATGTTCAGATATAAAAATTGAAAAAATTTTTTTCAAATAGCCATGTTGAAATAAATTTTAAAAGTAAGCTAGCACTTTTATCAATCAAATACATATTCCATTTTTTTAGTAGTTTGGAAATTCTTTGAAAACGATTTGGAAACGTGAAATTGAATTGTCCTTGATTCTAAAGTCACTAGATTAAAATCATTCATACTAACTACAATTCTCTTAAATAATTAAAATGCACTTGGTGCATCTTATTTTATGACCATTATATATTTGGTCACGATCTTATTTTCTCCTGCTTATCAAGTAAATAACTGATCCATATCACATTAAATACGACTTAAAAAATACAAGAAAAAAGGAAGAATAAGCTATTCCTTAAGTAATTCTGAATTATGCTGTTTGTGCGCTAATTGAAACAATTATTGCTCTTAGCCAATAAAAGAAGTTGGTCCACTTTGCACTGAAAAATCGACGATACCATATAAAAGACACGAAATGATGATAATTTTACCAACTATCACATAAAATGCTGTCCGGAATGAAATAAAACGAGCATCAGAAATTGTGTATTACACATTAGTAGGTGGGTCCATAGCACAAATAATAGATTTCATTACACTAGCAGCAGCTAAGGACGCGTAAGGCTGCCATTCTTTTATACGAGAGCCATCTTTATAATCAGAAATACCTCGAATAACAGCAAAACTTTCACGACAATTACCCAAAATACTTTCGACTACAGCATCCATCTCTGTATCAAAGGCAAGGGCTCCAAATCGGGCTGCAAATTTCTGTCTAAGCTGATCATCGCGTGCAATATGTCTACCAGATGCTACAGGTGCTAAGTGAATTCGTGGACAGCCATTTGTTCTGGACATAAAAGAACATAATGATAAATGTAAAGAGGGCCTAGCATTAATGACCTTCATCTTGACATATATTATCAAGGACAGTCACCTTAAGTGTAAATCTCCAGAAAGTTTTAATCGTCACTCGTTATTCCTCAAAAAGTTATTGGCAGAAATATATTACTACTACTATGTACATTGCATTCTGCTTATATGTAAATATACGTATGTGATTGTAACCGACGCGATAGTCGCGTTTATATCCCAGTCTTCATTTGATAGAAACATCGTGTGCGTTGCTCGCTCGCTTGTAAAAATCTAGTCTAACTCAATATCAATTCCACAGGCAAAAGAGGCGCTATTTTTGACCAAAATTCTTTTTTCTTAAAAATTCCTTGCACATATGTAGAATTAAAATTGGGTTGGACCAGATTTTTACGAAGGAGTAGAGCGAGCGATTAACGCGTGTAGTATAGAAATACTTACCATACATTACCATACATTACTTTTTATAAATCCTTTTGTGTTAGTAACCTTTTAAGAAATAACGAGCGGTGACTAAAACCTTCCAGAGGTAACTCAGGAGAGTGTCCTTCACAATATATGTTAAAGTTAAGTACCCTTTGTCAACATTTACTATATTTGAAACAGGAAACACTGCTGAAGATTTTATAAGATTGTATAACTTTAAAAAAATATACATGTATATTTACTTAGGTCATAAGTATGATTATATGCTGAAAAATAATAATCTTATATACTAAAAATAACATATTAAACAGCAATAACCTTTTATTCGCCGCATCTGCAGGTGCAGTAGGATGTGCAACTTCAATAACATCTCTTTCGCCAATAGCCATGTATAACTTATCAGACTCTGGTGGAGGTGGTTTAAAATCATGCTCCGTCTGGTTAGTTAAAATATCTGAACCTTCTTTCAGGTACGTTTGCCATGGAGGATTTGTCTCATTCTCTGACTAGAAAGAATCATTAATAACTATACTAGATTCTTGTTGCAAATTTATGTCTATGCAGACAAACAACTTTTGTCCGCGCGATATCGGTGCGATCATATGCCTATATTCAATGTTCGTAATTAGGAAAACAAAAAAAGACATATGATCCAACCATATCGCGCGGGCAAAAGTCGCTCATCTGCATTAGGCGTAAGAGTGTAACAACCTACCTGATCTTTAAGATTAACAGCAATTTCTTGAAGACATAAATTTGGTGGGCAATATTCTTTGGTTTCAAAATGATAATCTCCGCTCTCATTTGTCTTTGCACTTTCACAATAAACATAAATATACTTTTTATTAAGAGGAATAGGATAAGATATAACCACATCACCAAGTCGTACATGTTTATTATAATCTGTATAATGTGGTACACCTCCTCCAATTCCAATTAAGAAAACGAAATCAACTTTCTGAAATGTACCTACAGAAAAAGTAAAATATTTGATTATAATCAAGCGTACCAATTATAACTAAACCAAGAACAATTTAAATGCTACCTAATAATCTGGTAGTTGTATTTCCTGCTGCAGTCATTGCTTCTCTTGTATGACCTACAGTTGGTAATTTTGTGCATACAATTCTATGTGCGCCAATATTACCTAATGTGTAAACATTTGACTCACCTATAACAAAAATAATCTTATTTTGCATTGAAATAATCCTCTACCATTAGTAATTTTAAAATATGTGTATGATACATGTGCACTGTGCTACTATTAAAAAATTGGTATTGTATTTGTGTATGTATGTTGTGACTAAGTTGATTAAAAATGGCTCATTCCATACAGATGCAATTGTGTTCAGTACCTATTACTAGATATAAATATAAGTAATTCATATATTTATTAGTATATCAAATACAAGAGCAGATTGAAAAGTTTCCGGTATGAAAATATCAATAAGAAATAAAACAAAAATAAACTCCTTGCAATGACACCGAAAACTTATCAACTTGTCTTTATAACTTTTTTTTTTAGTTGAAATGAAAGAAGTGATAAATAACTATCATAACACAATTGTATTTGGTATAAAAAATATAGTTGTAAAACTTATCATTTAATTCCTACACACCCTTCCTATTTTTAGAAAAAGTTACTAATTGAACTAACATCCCACAAATAATTCAGTATTTTCCAAACATTTATATTCATGTAATCAATGTATGTGTAAACTTACATATAATAATAATTAAAAATGTATAATATATTGTTGCGTATTTAGTACTGGATTAATTAGATAATAATACACAGTAAAATACATATATATATTACACATATTAATATCATTATATTATAAATTTATTTATATATAAAAATTGTGTTAAAAGCAACGGAAAATAAAATTTAGTTTTGTAAGTGTTAACTAGTTATTTGTTTTAAAAATGGAAGTAATAATTAAAAGAAGTTAATACCAGTCTTAAGTAGAAGGAAATAAAATAATATAACAGTATCTTTTATACAAACAAAACACATAAACAAAAAACACATGAACAAAAGATATAACCTGTGATAGTTCTGAACCATACCCATTTAGTCCTGGTGCAGACGTGCCTCTTTCATTGTTATAATTGCGCTACTATCATATGCTTATCTTTACTGTTCTTAACAGGCACAGCAAAGAAGGACATGTGATCGCAGCAAGATCGCAACGGCAACAGTCGCATGTCTGCACTGGGCTTTAATATGTGTGTGCTATAAATTTAACTTAATTTGCTAATATTGCTGAGAAAGTAAATGGTTGAAGATGAAGACATAATACATGAGATGATAATCTGAATGAATTTCATTACAACACAGCAATATGGTATGTATATTGTTTCTGCGGCATCGTCGAAGTAGTATTTTAATAAAAATATCTAATAATATGTATTTTTCACAGCCTAGTGCCATTGCGACACTTCCTGAATACAAGCAATTGGCAAGCTATAACGTTAAAGGACATTGACACGAAAGAGGAACTATATTACAAATTACTTTACCAAAACGACATGTCACTCGCGGTACTCCATCTGTCGCATCAGGTGAGCTTGCCGTACCTAAAGTTTCATGCATTGTCATATATACATATATATAGGCAGTACATTTTGTACCTTTACCGCCAACTAATATATGATACTATAATTATAATACCGTAATGCAAACTAGTTAATACAAATTCTTTAATACACTAAAAAGTTCCATAATTATACTTGAAATTTGAAATTTCTTATACCTACGTTAACTTCTAAAGAAGATAAAGAGACCTTAGATAACGTAAAAAAACGTAAATAAAGTCTGCTTTGATCTTAAAATTTGACAATATCATTTCTTTATATTTAGTCATTTAATATTAAAATATAAATAGCAACCTGTATCTTGAAAATAAATTATCATATCATATTATTTTATATTCCTTCTGCCATATAATTGAAGATTAATTCATAAAATCTATGTGAATAATTAAGAGTTATTAAATGAAATATATCTTACCAACAGTAGTATAACGAACAAATGTTTCTTTGTTTTCAATCATAGAATCAACTGCCAACTTTTCACAATACTGTGCAGTAATAATTGCTATAGTAGGCTGTTTTGCACTTGCCATTGTTGGCATTTGTTTTACGACCTAGGAAAAGGTAAGAAAAGAGATACAATAATTTTTCATATATAATGTCCAATAATTAATTACCACAAATAATTATACATAAAATAGTGCATTGACACTATACTATAAATTTACTGCAAAATAGTAAAAATAAAATTTACTTGAATTTGGGTATCTTGATGTACAACTCTAGTAAAAGCTCCATGCTCCATCGCTTTAACAACACCCTTCTCTTGTAATTCTTTTAATTTTATTTCGACAGCAGAAGGGTCCCAACCATGTTCTCTGCAATAATTACCACACATTGTTTACAATTACATTAACATTTTAGTGCAAAAATAATTAATAAAATTCTTATAGTAAAGATCATACTTTGCTATATCAGTCACTGTAATTGGATTTGGATAAGCAGATTCAATAAGTTCCAACACCTTTTCTAAGGTCAGTTCAACTACCTGACCAATAACTGTTTCATCTGTTGATACTGTCAAACAAAAAAATTAAATATTATCACATTCCATTAATATATTTCATAATTCTGCAAAATATATATAAATGCTCATTAAAAAGTAAATTATTTGTGATAAATTTTTCAGTTTCTTATAAATAAAATGAACTACAGCCTTTGTGTATCTACTTGTGTGTGCTAAACATATGTGACATCAAACATAGAATAAAAATGTAATTCATATTACCAATACTTTTTGTAGAATTGATAACATAGAAATGAAGTCTAAAAATTTTATATGGTAGTAAGTGACCATGAATACTATTTATAGACACATTATATTAAGATCAAAGATACAATAAGGAGTATTGCATATGGTATAATAAAATCACTAATATGTATATGTTAAACTGTAAATAAATCTTCTGAAATGCTTAAAAAATATACTTTTTTACAAATAATAATAATATTTTAAACATATCAATTGATTATATTATTTTCAAATGTATAGTATTATTTTTTATCATTTAACAATTAGTTTTGCATTGTGTTAAAATTTCGAATTAAACAAAATAACAATATTATGGCATTCATAATCATGCATTCATATTACAAACGTGATATACTTCATGAATAAGATATGTACATATCTCTAATGGTGTATATCCAATTTTTCTTTTTAGTTAATCAATCCATATTTTAGAGGAGAAGATGCAAATTGAATAATCATAAATGATTGTTTTCATTATTAAGTAAAATAAACACTAAAATATATATTAAGTGTTTAATATTGGATTAATGCGAAAAAATCATGTTAAGCCAATGTTGTTATAATAGCTACTATATTGCATGAACCAATAAAATATGTATTTACCGGTCAATGTACAGATAAACAGCTTTTATATTTACTTATTTTTTCTAAAACCTTTTGCTCTACTTTTTCAATATATATATGTTTATCACTAATTATCACTAATAAAGTAAATAGCAATAAATTCGATAAAATTAGAATAAAACTAAATAGATAAAGAAATTCTATGAGAAACTTTTCTTCTAGTTTTTGACCGGCAAATATTCAATTGTTATTGTATTTTATATAATAGCCTGCATATAAAATATCAAAAAACATAAATCGTAATAAAATATGTAATTTCTTCATAATCTCCAACCTGATTTCCAACTAATTTTCTTATATGGAAGAACTGTGAACAGTATATGACCAGTATCAGCTGTGAATAACAGAAATTAAAAATAACACATTTATTTCATATAGAATGAACATGTACTTATATACAAGTAACATGAACAGCACAAATGTTAAATATACATTTCCTTTAGTTTCAGTTGTAATGTATACTTGAGACACACTGCTCCAATATCTTTCAATAAAGATCACTTAGTTCAATGAATCAAATCAAATAAATCTTGGTACTACTCTTTGCTTCGAAGTTATTTTAATAATGTAAAAGAAGTATGTGTAAGTAAAATAATTTTCATGAATGATTAAATGAGTATATCAGTAAATTTGTGTCTGAGAATAATTTTTCAATATTGAAATTAAACAATTAATACAGTTATGAAGTATGATTTGTATATAAGTAGTGATGTTTTCAACTAGAACACTTAGTTGTTACTTGTTAGCTTATATGATATCATTTACAAAAAAAATATTACTTAAACTATACAAAAATTTAAATAAAACATAAATAAAATTAAAAAGATATTGTAAAATTAAAAAGAATTGTAATATTGTACTTACATGGTCTAGTTGGAAGATTAACAGGTTCTTCAAGCTGTTTTAATTCCACTTCTATCTTTTTAATTGTAGAATACTTATGCAACATTAGTTTCATTATTTTCTTGATAAATCCAACATAATCTGTAACAAAACCATATAGCTTATTGAAATTAAATATACTATAATTACATATTACTATAGTACTACTGAGAGAAATATCTGATGACCCAATTGTACTATTGTAATATAAGTGCACAAAAAAAGTTTTTATATTAAAAAATATTTATTTGTATTTTATATTATTTTTTAATCATTTTATAGTTATAATAGTATTCTCACGACCTGAAAAAATAATCTACATACTCTTTTAGAATGATAATATAAAAATAGATTATTGTTGTTTACCAATATGTAATGCTTAACAAAATTAGAACTACCTTATACCTATATACTATAATAGATCAATATTCTATATATAAAAACTTTTTGGTTTAATTATAAATTATAGACACTATTATAATTTATACGTTATCAACTACTTAAAGAAATTTTACCTCTTGGAAATTCTTGAGGTGTAACTAATTCTCTGAAGAATTCTTGTGCCACACTTGGGTGTTCGGCTTCTGAAAGTGTATCTACAAACCAAAACTGAAGAGTTCTAGATTCTTGTGTATGTTTTCCACTTTGAGCACTCACTAAGAATACTCTGAATTGTAAGCAAAGATGTGCTGGATGAATTTCACCATTTGTAACTATAAAAATTTTATGATGTAATATTCTATTAATGTTGTAATATTGGTAACATATTGTCTATTAACATTGTTTTTAATATACTAAATAATGATAGAACTTTATGTACCAGCAACTGCTTGTTTATTAATAACTATTCCTTTGTGATCTCCTCCAGCAATATGAACATTGTTTTCATTTCCATTTTCTGTTGGCGGTTCTAAAGCCTGCCTTTCTATTACAAGAGTTGTAGAATTTGCAGTCTTGCATTTTGGTGTCATGACAATGTGTTCTAATAAATGAAACATAGAAAAAGAGAATTTGAACAAAGCTCATCAACACTTCACAGTTATACATGACAAAGAAGTAGAATTATAGAAATCATATATCATTTTATTTAAATAAAAAAAATATATCAAAATCAATATAAATTCTACAAATATACATATAATATGTTACCAGTTACTCTTGTTACATATACAATTATATAAAAAAACAGTTCGTTATATTAAATTGTAACATTAAATTACATTTAATAAAAACTATTTGAAACAAAATCCTTATCTTTTATACACTGACCTGTTTTTTTATCATCCATTTCGTATTGTTCACTTTATCTGTTATCTGACACAAGCAACTTTTTTATAACACTAAATAAATAATGAATAACAAGAACACTTAAGTCCAATAAAATATGCAAGCTACGAACTTGAACTAGTCCACTTAACTAACGACAACGTCGTTCTCTGCTGTTCGACTTTTTAATCGCCTCCTTTACCATCCCACCACGGGTATCGGAGCTCGCGCCTCGCGTCTGTCAAAACGAAAACCTTATATAACCTCAATCTCCTTATCCTATTTAGTCAACCTTCCTTTCTGTGGACGTAATAGAGACAGTCTTTAAAAGGTACTGTATAAGAGAAAAGATACGCAAAATTCATTAACACAAGAAGTAGGTGATATTAAGTGATCGACTTAAATACTCAAAATAATTATCGATCGAAATAATGACAAGACACAACACATGCCACCGCCCTGCGCCATACTTATATTTAACAATGACATGACATATATGATCTATATTTCAAATGCGTCATTTTTGTTTTTCTCAAAACGAATATACTATCACTATGTATGTATGTATATATATATAGCATACCTGTAAAATATGACATACTACTTATATATTATATATGTGCATATGGCATATATATGTGCATATATACTATACACACAACAGTTAGTCTTGAAAATATTCGGATGATAGCATAACATTAATTTTTAGGTTCTTTATCAGAAATAGATACAAATAAAAGAACAAAAATGTTTTGCAATATATTGGCATATAGTATATAGATATTATAGGTAAAAAACTTTTGACTTAAAACAAACTATTGTTTCATGTTGAAAAGAAAATGAATTTGATATGTTAAAAATATTCGAACACTTCGTAAATTAATGTTAGAAAACTAACATAGCAATTTTTTTATAAAAGTTTAATATTTTATTCAATAACATGTTTTAAGCAGTTTATTATGTTAAAAAATTTTTTTTAGTAATTAATGCTGTATTTTATTCCTCTATTACACGAATTTACCATTTTATTTTAGTACTTATTGTTGTTTTTTATTAACTCTACGGTCCAGTTCGTTCCATAGGAATGGTTATATATACGTTATTTTAGTTTGATAACTTAAATTTGTGATATGTCCTGTTGTCCTATAAATGCATTTATCTTCGGTCTATCTTGTAATGTATAAGCAACAGTACATAATTAATTAACAAATTTTTTATTTTTTTACAATTACAAATTGTACAATCAACAATTTTTACAATTACAAATCAACAGTTATTTTATTTTTGACATCTATAGACCGTATTGTAATATCTTATGTCATATACTTTTACAATATTGTATGTGAATAGACAAAAAAAGAAAAAATGCTAATTTATTGACTGTATTGGAACATAAATCAAAGAAAAATGTACAATTACATTATATGTTATATGTGTTATTGTATTATATGTAATCTGTACAAATATACAATACATTACAAATTTAAGTTACCAAACTAAGATAACAAGTTTTTTTACGCATGTACGGCCATATGTGAGAATTAGTAAACAAGAACAATAGACACTAAACAAAAATGATAAATTCCTCTAACAAAGGAATAAAATACAGCATCGATTACTAATAAAAAATAATCTTCAACATATTAAACTGCTTAAAACATGTTATTAAACCAAAGAGGTATCGAATAAATTATTAGACTTTGATATAAAATTGCCACTTTAATATTTTTATCAATTTATAAGTGTCCGAATATTTTTGAGACATGAAAATTCACCTTTTTCAACATTTCTTTTAATATTTGAACAACAAGCTTGTTTTAAGTTAAAAGTTTCTTACTTTCTGATCTGTACATATTATACTCCAATATACTGCAAAACGTTTATGTTGTTTTATCTTTTATTCAATAGGTTTGGGGTTCGATATTTAATTGATTGACACAGATT
Organism: Bombus terrestris; assembly: GCF_910591885.1. Lineage (NCBI taxonomy): Eukaryota > Metazoa > Arthropoda > Insecta > Hymenoptera > Apidae > Bombus > Bombus terrestris. The sequence continues at coordinate 4,631,103 of NC_063286.1, forward strand.
AGTTTTGTATACTCTGTATTTCACCACCTTGTACAGCCATTACAACACACCGAATACTCAGATAAATAGTCGATACTCAGTCGTAAGTAGTCGTACCAACTCTGCACGTAGGAACTAGTGATCATACCAACCTGACATTTATCTCAACACTCCCCTTTGATTATAGTTTCTACAAGCCCCATAGTTTTGGTAAAACACCGAGTCTTAATTCTATTTAAGCCTTTGGTAAGGATATCTGCAACATTTTCAGAACTTGGCACATAAACGTAATCTAAAATACCCTTTGACATACAATTCTTAACATAGAAGTAACGAACTTGTTTAGAACTCTCAGCGACTACCTCATCCTTGGATCATGAAATAGCTCTAATATTGTCACAGAAAGTTCTGCATGGTCGGGGACAATATGACAATTGATCCAACTTTCTTAACAGTGAGGATATCTACGCAGTCTCCCTTACTGCCTCCTGCATTGCTACGAATTCTGCTTCACAAGTCGATTGAGATATGATAAGTTGCTTCTTTGACAACCAAGATATTGCACCACCAGCAAATGTGAAAACATACTCACTTCTAGATTTTCTATTTACTAAACACCCTGCAAAATCTAAATCACGAAACACTTTCAAAGGTTGCCCTGTCTTCTCTATCTCCTTTCTCCCCTCGACACTGGTATGAAATGTGGCCCCATTTTCTACATTTGTAACATCTTTGATCACTTGTGTCTCTGCTCTTCGGATTCGCGCCATCTTTGTTTTGGTACTAACCTGGGTTTCTATTGCCTTCTAGGTGCCAACGCATTAATTCTTTTCTCTTCGAGTAGGAGGTCGGCCTTCACTGCCCTCGAGGTCAGAACCTTATCAATCTTTGTTGTTCTGACATAGGTCGAATAATTTGGATCTGTCGAAAGTCCAGTCAAAATAAAAGATGCCACCACGTTATCTTCAAATTTAATACCGGCTTCAGACAATTTGTCAAACACAACTTGAATTTTTTCACAATACACGAGGATATCCATGCTGGGAGTCTTTTCGATAGTGCCCAGTTCCCGCACGCACAAGGCGATGTCCATCAATGTGGATCTCCCATAGATCTCTTCCAGTGCTTTCCAACACTCCTTTGCTGTTTTCAGGCGTTTGATGTCTACAAGATACTCGGGGCGAACGTGCCGGAAAATGTATGCACGTGCCATGTTATCCAGTTTGACGTACTCAGATCTTGTCCTTTCTACTGCAGTCAATCCTGGATCCACCGCATCCCACAAGCCCAGGGAAACCATAGAAACTTCCGTCATCCTTTTCCAGTACTTATAGTTGTTTTTGTTGAGGATCGGATTCATGTCCTTGTCCATATCGCTCATCTTCTCCTGGTCGACCATGGATCGCGTAAAATAAAAAGAAATTTAAAAGAAAGAAGAAAACTATTTTTTCCTCGTTTATATACTTATAATACACTTCTGAGCTCTAGGCGTGACTGTTCGAGACTGAGGCTCTTACAATATTTTTACTTTCGGTGGGATCTGTTCCTTCTTTGTTTGTCATCCCCCAATATCCCCATTACCCTGTAGGCGTACGTGACCGTTGCTACGCTTCTAGAACATTCGGTGGAAGGACCGTTAGGACATAGATGACTCTTTAGGCACTTCGGCGATATACATTGTCGCCAAGGCCGCCACATCCTTATCTCCATCATCGGTCCATCAGATTCGAAGTATGCCGATCGTGACACCATCCTGCCCGCGGTGTGTGTGTGTCCTGGTCTCTGACGTGATTTACGTTACAATGGCGTGACCTTTTCTCGGATATTCACAGAAACTCATAGATTGTCGAGTGCCGAAGCGTGCAGACGTGTCTCTAGTGCCCAGTGAAGTTCGAAAGCAACACGTGTTACCCAACCGTCGAAAGTGAACACAACGTGCTCCTATCTTCCCAAGTGTTTCATATCCGCCAGAGAGAAGAAAAGCCTACGCAACTAACCCCAACCCGATCCCTGCCGCATAGCCTCACGACTAGTTATTCATATTGAAATAGCTAGCTCGATGATGGCCCAACAATCACGACCAGGCTCGCCTGTGCAAACCCACCACTACCCCGCGCTACTCCCCCCGTGGCAGCAGCTCAGCAGATCCCCCCGTGCCAACGACGCCAATAAGGCGAAAAAACGCAAAATTGGACCATCAAACACTAACTCGAACGAACACCCATCAACACAAATTAACACTCACAACAGGTTTGCAGTATTGGAATCCTCAAACGACGCCATGGAAATCGCAGACCCGCCGTCAAACCATCACGCACAGAGAAGCCCCCCTCCACCGCCAATATTTGTTAATGATGTCATAGACATCCAGACAATGACCAAGTCCTTAGAGAGAGATATCTCCAAGGAGGACTATAACCTGAAAATAACCAACAATCAAGTAAAAATCCTGCCGACGAACCCAGAAGCTTACAGGAAGCTCACCAAGACACTCAGGGCCCTGAATGCCAACTTCCACACCTACCAACTCAAGGAAGAAAGACCTTTTCGGGTGGTGCTACGAAACATCCACCACTCCGCAGACATCGACGAACTAAAAATAGAACTATCGAAACTCGGCCACGAAGTCACAAATGTCAGCAACATAAGGCATAGAGTCACAAAAGACCCGCTATCCCTATTTTTCATCGACTTAAAACAGAAACCAAACAACAAGGAAATCTACAATATCAGTCGTCTAATGAACGCCATCGTTAAATTCGAACCACCGCAAACCAAAAAGGAGATAGTCCAATGCAAAAGGTGCCAAAGATATGGGCACACGCAGAAATACTGCAACCACACCTTCCGCTGCGTCAAATGTGCAGGTACACACCCCACCGACCAGTGCAGGAAATCACCGGAAACCCCAGCGAAGTGCATCCACTGTCAAGGTGACCATCCTGCCAACTACAAAGGCTGCTCAGCCTACAAAAGTCTGTACTCAAGCAAATACCCCAAACTTAGAACAAAAGAGGAAAATCACCAAACACCCAGCTCGCCGAAATCCACAGTTATCCCAATCCCCCCAATCAATCAAACACCCAGCCCCATCAAACTCACCACTCCCTCAAACTCCTATGCCCAAGCGGTACAAGGCACTCAAAATACACCAAATAGCCACAGGGATCCTCCCCAAAATAGTGCCCCCACCTCACCTAACACAGACAACGTCTCTAGACTAGAAAAGCTAATAGAGAAACAATCAGAGCAAATAAACAACTTGCTATCGCTATTAACATTCATCATGGACAAATTAATACGCCCAGACACAAAATAAAACCAAGACGCATAGCTCTCTGGAATGCCAATGGTCTAGCGCAACGCAAACTTGAGCTAGAACTCTTCCTAAAACACCAGCTAATCGACATAATGCTCATATCTGAAACTCACTTCACCGACAAAAACTACCTGAACATAAACGGATACAAGTTCTACCATACCCAACACCCCAGCGGAAAGGCCCACGGCGGCACCGGAATCATAATCAAAGCAAATATCAAACACTACGAACTTCCACCATTCCAGAAAGACTACCTCCAAGCAACAAACGTAGCAATAGAAGACTATCATGGTACAATCACCACCTCAGCTGTATACTGCCCTCCCAGACACTCCATCGCCAAAGAAGACTTCGACCACTTCCTGGACACCCTGGGCAACAGATGCATAGCCGGAGGAGACTACAACGCTAAACACACCCAATGGGGTAGCAGACTGGTTACAGTAAGAGGCAAAAACCTCCTCAACAGCATAATATCCAACAACCTCAACTACCTTACCACATACGAACCCACATACTGGCCCACCGACACAAACAAAATACCCGATCTCCTTGATTTCTTCATAACTAAAAATATCTCGCCAAGACACGTCCAAATCAATTCCTCGGCTGATCTCTCCTCTGATCATTCCCCCGTGATAGTAACAGTCAGTTCAACTATCATCGAGAATACACCTAATGGCTCCATTCATAACCAACACACCAACTGGCAGCTCTTTAGAGAAGTCTTTACCCACACAACTTCAGCCTCAACCTCACTAAAAACCAATGACGAAATCGAAGCAGCCACGGAATACCTAAATGAGAGCATAATAAACGCTATCCGCGTCTCCACACCGGCAAAAACGTCCATCAGCAATCACGAATACCCCCAGTACATACTAAAAAAAATAGCAGAAAAACGTAGACTAAGAAGGATATGGCAGACCCATAGAACACCGGAGGACAAACGCAAACTAAACAACGCAACTAGAAAACTATCCAAAACCATAAAGAACTACAATAATGACCGTTTTCACAAATATCTCGCCAGCCTGTCCCCCACAGCCGACTCAAACTACTCACTATGGAAAGCCTCCAGGAAACTCACGCGCCCCCCACAAATAATACCTCCAATCCGCCGCCCGCAGGGTGGATGGGCGCGTAGCCCTATAGAAAAAGCCAACCTATTTGCCAAACACTTGACTGAAGTATTCCAACCCCATTCCTCCATAGCCGCAGCGGACGTCACCGAATACCTGCACACTCCCTTCCAAATGTCCCCTCCTATCCAACCCTTCACTTCTGCAGAGATCATAGAAGCAATCAGTCGCCTAAACCCCAAGAAAGCAGCAGGTCACGACCTAATAGGAAATAAGGCAATCAAGGAACTCCCCATAAAAGGGATTGCACTCATCGCATCAATCTTTAACGCCATCCTCCGCCTTGAACACTTTCCTAAGGCGTGGAAAATCTCACTAATCACCCTCATCCCCAAACCCGGTAAACCAATACATGAAGCCAGCTCCTATCGCCCAATCAGTCTTTTACCTACCCTATCTAAACTATTCGAGAGGATGCTCACGAACCGTCTCCTTCCACTCCTAGAAGAATTGAAAACTCTCCCAGATCACCAATTCGGCTTCCGAAAACAACACTCAACAGTAGAGCAAATCCACCGCATAACCCACATGATCAGCCAAACCCTTGAAAAGGAAAAATACTGCTCAGCCGTATTCCTAGACATCCAACAGGCATTCGATAAAGTATGGCATGAAGGGCTACTCTACAAGCTTAAAAAAATCCTACCCCACTCATACTACTCCATCTTAAAATCCTACCTAACCAACAGACAATTCATAGTCAAATGTCTAGGCGCCACTTCCGCAACATTCCCAATAGAATCCGGCATACCGCAAGGTAGTGTCCTCGGACCCCTACTATTCTCCATCTACACTGCCGACTTACCCATATCAAACGAGGTAACAATAGCAACATTTGCCGACGACACAGCACTATTAGCTACCCACGCAGACCCGGCAATTGCCTCATCCACTCTCCAGCGAAGTCTCGACTCCATGGAAAAGTGGTTCCAAAAATGGGGCTTTAAAATAAACGAAAAAAAAATCCTCCCATGTAACCTTCACGCTCCGAAAACAAACCTGCCCCCAGGTCACCATTAACAACACAATAATCCCAAGCAAGGACTCCGTAAGATACCTGGGCATGACCCTGGACAGGAGGCTAACCTGGAAAAAACATATCTCGGAAAAAACAAAGCAACTAAAGGAAAAACTAAGAAAATTCTATTGGCTCACGGGCCGACGCTCCAAACTAAACATACAGAACAAAATAACCCTCTACAAGGCCGTAATAAAACCTGTCTGGACCTACGGAATCCAACTATGGGGAACAGCAAGTAACTCCAACATTGAAATACTCCAACGCTTCCAATCGAAAACGCTAAGATCCCTATTAAATGCACCCTGGTATGTTACCAACGAAACAATACACCGAGACCTCAAGATACCTACAGTCAAAGACGAAATACACAAGTCCAGAAGCAGATATAACACAAGAGTCAACAACCACCACAACCCACTAGTCACCCAACTACTGGACACGACGGACCAGATCCGCAGACTAAAAAGAAAATACCCACTAGATTAAATCCTTAGTCCTACTAGAATCAACAATATAAAGCTATTATAATCCATGTCATTGTATCACGCCAAATTAAGTTACTGAAAATTCTCAACGAGAATTGATTGTAAATATTCTAACAAATAAAAAAAAAAAAAAATTCACAGAAACAACACTCGACAAATAAGTATCTTCAATAGCACAGTTCACCGCCCTGGGTCCATGATCTGTTATTCAATAGATTTGGGGTTCGATATTTAATTGATTGACACAGATTAGTTTTGTATACTCTGTATTTCACCACCATGTGCAGCCATTACAACACACCGGATACTCAGATAAAAAAAACACATGGCGAGCGGGAAAACAGAGAGTCGTAAGTATTCATACCAACCCTGCATGTAGGAACTAATGATTATACCAACCTGACATTTATCTCGACATTATCTGTATTTATTTCTAATATAGGACATAGAAATCAAAGTTATGCTAATGTTCCAATATTTTCGAGACTGTTTATGTGTGTACAAACAGTTCCTTTACTGATGGTAAATGTGGAAACTATAATTGTCATTATTGCTTAGATAAAATCTGAGTAAGCTACCCTTTACTTTTCTTTTTTTTTTTTTCTTTTTGTACTTTACAATTTGTCCAGCTGGACATTTGGTAAATAACCGATATTTAATATGAATTTAATTTTATAACTTTATGTATGCATTTATAATATTCATTATGTAACAATAATCACAGCCTTGAACCATAAATGTATACATATGTTAACGTAATCATATGTTAAATACATGTGCAATAATTCGTATTTATTTAATATTAATTGTAGTTAGATCTGGAATTAGAAATGGAAAATAAAAAAATGTTTTGTCAAATAATTTTTTTTCTTACGATGTCAATAACTGATCAGACTCTAAATGATGTTTGTGCATTAGTACAACATTTTTTTGTCACCGTATGAAAAAAGTTATTTAGTGTAAAATCTTTTTCTTTCTGATCTAGAGAACGACTAACACTATATCCTCTTGCATCTATATTTGTTTTTACAAAACAAATTTGTTTTTTCTCTTTGTGTTTACAAAAAGTTAAGAAACACTTCATGAATCACACAATTGACATTGTAAAAAGGTATAATAACATAAAGTAACAATGTTTTGCAATGGCTCTTCTAATGATGAATGCTTAGATGTTAGTAAGAAACTGAATATATAAGTGATACAAAACTGAGTACAACGAATTTATTATTTTCAAGGATATAAAAAATATAAAAAAAACCTTTGTAAAGCTTTGAAAGATAGTATATGATGTTGCGTTTTATGTATCACTTCATTAGTTACAATACAATATTGTGTACCTGAATCAATGTGTGTATTGTTAAAAATGTTCAATTTTGGTTATCACTGTAAAGAAATAAAATAAACTGCTTAGGTTCTATTCCTTTGTTTGTCTATATAAATATGTATGTATGTACAATTTGCATAAAGTGTGCAAATTATATGTAGAGTAAATATAAATTTACACGAGAAAATGTAAGTCGAAAATATAGAATAACATTTTCTCATTTGAGGCTTGTTTCCGAGAAAACCGTCTTGAAATACTTGTTTGGTACATGTGTATTTGGTTAGATGCCGACTAAATATGAGCTGCTATGAGTAAACAATCAGTACAAGGTTATTTTACGTGTCCTCGTTCTCAAGAAAATAAAGTTTGAATATATTTAGTTAAGAACTGGTTTGGTATACTACGCGTACTTAATCAATTCTTAAAGTTTACTTTTTTTTTTACTTTTTTTACTTATTTTCACAAATAGAATAATCTATTTTCTATCAATCATTAACTTCAAATATACTTGACAAATTTTGGAAGTCGATTTCTTCGAAAACAAATTTAAACGTCATATGAAAAATTTTATTGTTATAATTGAATTTCGCGGATCTTGATAGTTGACCTACAGCCCCGATAAAAAACAGTTAACATTCATTAGCAATCAAACGGTGTACTTAGCATTAGCCGTATTCTATTGTTTTCAAATCATGATATTGCATTCATTATACTGTATTCTTATCCTTTTTTAATATCATTATTATTGTCTGTACGCGAATTAATGCATTTTTTAATGTAACATTATTCTGTATCTTCGATCTTCTTTTCACATTGAAGCGCCTCCTTGCTGATTGTACCAACAATGATACCTCGATGCCTGTATAACGAAATTGTATTAAAAATAATGTATGGAAAGGCAATTTGTATAAATTAAAATGTTGATGAGATTTTTTACGAACAAGAAAACTTAACACTTATATGAATATGAAAAGCATATATGAAAATATTTGTTTCATAAAATATCGCTGATTTACAACGTGTGATGCACAGAAAGTATGTTTTATGATCTATATTTTCTCTAGTTGTCTAGAGATGGCGTTTGCCAAAGTTAACTGCCTCTATATTGCTCAATGGAAAACATTTCTTCCATCTTTAGCCCTGTTTCTTTCTCTCATACATTTTTTTCTTTTTTCAAATTTTTATATTTTATATCTTATTTTTATCTTTCTCATGCTATCAGTATACAGTTACCCTCACTACGGGGTAACTGTCTCCAAACACAGCTTGACTTCGATATTCCTATGAGAACCCAGTAGTTTCTGCGCGAGTAAAGCGAATTATTACTATATATAATAATTCTCCAGAAAAAACGGCATACCCGCTAGGACTCGAACCTGGAACATTTTGGTAAACGATAACTGATCACGTTATCTACTCGGCATTGGTCCGCCTGCATAGAAAGTGATTATACATATGCATACAAATGATTACTATTTGATGAACTTGGCTTATTGTTTTGCGATATATGAACTAGGAGCGAAATTTGAAATCATCTGTGCATGAAATGTACAACACTCCCGAATATGTTTAATAATATAACACTTGAGAGTATCATGGTAAAAGAAACTAAAAATCGTTTCTCACCTTTCACAAGCTCATCACGACCCCAGCATATAGATGTGATTGAACAAACAGATTGTACAATTTGTAAAAGTTTGTTTAAATATCGAAATGTGAGATATATAAACTTAACCTAGCTAGAGTACGTAATATCTTCCCGAATGAATCATTTCCGAGTAAATAAGTCTAATTCAAACTTAAGCGGCATTCAACGTACATCAAAGTCAAAATGTTAAAAATATTTTCATACGTACATACATTTCGTATCCGTCGCGAAAAGAAAATTTCGTTCCAATCTCCGAGATATTTTCAAAAACTGTCGGAACGAAATTTCGGTATGACACTTTTAAAATAAAAAGCTTTCGTTGCTGTATTAATGTTTTTTCACCGATAGGAAGGCGAAAGCAGTTCCTTTGAATGACTGTAATCTGATCAATGTTTATTTTTAATTACATTGCTCAATACGTATCTAATTTTGCAACCTTCAATAGGATATTCCTGTAGATTTTTGCGAGCTAGACGCGAATCTGCAGTTTTTTCCCCAGAACTTAATTTTCCAAAAAATTAATTTTGAAAAAAGTTACAAATTTTCAATTTCGGATATGTTTTGTGTTTTTATAGTAGCAGCTATCGAGTTTCTATTGAGATGAAAAGATTCTGTGAACGTTGTGGAATAAAATGATATGTATTGTTATTGTACTATGAACATTTAAACATGTTTAAATAACAATCAAAGTAAAAATGACACCTGAAACGCACCACTTTTTGCTTATATTTTTTAGTTTATTAGAAGAAAATCTGACTCTAATTTTTGCTAAGGAAATCATTAAAAAACTAGAAAATTATGTTTTGATTCTAATAAAAAGGCAAAACAGTTGAACAAAACACGCGGCGGCGGCAGTGGTACTCAACGTTGACGGACACTTTGCCTTGTTACTCACTGTTATTGAGTACCATTGCCGCCATTGCCACACTTTTCCGCCTTTATGTTAGACTCAAAACACGATTTTCTAATTTCTACTGAAGCTTTCCTTAGCAAAAATATCTGCTCTATCGCGTGTTAGACTAATCAAGTACTGTTTTCACTATTCTTAGAAAATGTTAGAAAGAGCAATGGGGTGACTTTATGATGCGGTCAAACGTCATCTATTTTCAATTCCGTTAATTCCTCTTTCTTTAGCAATTTATTATCAGGCCAGCCTGCAGACCACGTGCGCAAGTTAAAAAAACTGTATTTGTTAGAAGTTTGTCATTGTTGACTTTATATATATTTCCATGAAACAGTCACTACTGATCGAACTTATGAATTTTTTTTTCTACGTTAGTTTTTTTTTGTCGAAGTGGTTATCACTTCTAAAAAAAAAAAAAAACTCTACATGATCTGTTTAGTCTTCTCGTACTTTGTTTTTTTAGTAATAAATTAATTTGAATGGAAAAGAGAAAAGCAGCTGACAAATGTATTTGTGAAGACATTGACAAAATCAAGGTTCAGATATTTACGACAAGAGTTAGACAAATATTAAAATATAATTGTTTGTAAGGATGTAGAGTTTTAGGGAGGGTGTTGAAGTGGTCACCACTTCTACGAAAACTCCACATCTGGTCTTTTTAGTTTTCTCAAGCGCTGAAGCCATCGACAGCATATAGACAAAAGACTAGCATGAAGGCAGACCATAAACAGTAGACAGGCGACGTTGGCTTCGAGGTTTTTCAGTTATAAAGTAACACTACTAGTGTGCGGATCTGGACCAGCTCAAATTATATTCCTACTTATTATTACACTTTTCTATTAAATTAAATATATATATATATTTTGTACCTTACACTTTATCCACGCGTTTTCTCTCTTTATACATCTAATAACCTCAACATTTTTAATGTCGGATTGTCATATGGCCGACTTGCTATCCTTTTCTACTTTCGCTGTTCCTTCAACTATCCTTTTCTATGTCGTCATGCGACGTACAGCTGACGTATATGGACTGAGCATTCTTGCATCATTTGTTAATCAATTAACATTATCTATCTAATCTATCTATTATCTATCTCATATTATCTTAATCCATTGTTTTTTAATCAGTTGGCCTTGTCGTTGTGAAATAGCCATCTAAGGAATCACGTTAACATTAAGTTCCGTACTCGCACGAAAATACAAATTTTTCGAATAGTCTCACATCTATTCATCCTCGCAGGTAGTGTACAATGTTCACTTGCGTTGAATACGCAATAAATTTGAAATGACCGCAAAAATAGAACCCTAATGAATTCATATTTTAATCTCACTTTGTAAAAAGAAAACGAAGCGAAAATCCTGGATATTCTTTTTAATCGTTCATAATTCGAAAATCCACTCGCAAACTAAAATATACACAGCACATGCCCATATAACCTTTTTTACTTGTATTTATTAGTGTGTAGTGCAGTTCTGAATCACCCTATGTATACAGTATTTGGCTACAGGTGGAAAAAATATAAGAAGCGATTATTGATGCTAAAATAAGATGAAAATCAAGAATAAAAACAATTGCGTTTTCGGTTTTGCTTTTTTAGTTATTGATTATTAAAAATTAGCCGAAATACCCCGTGCGAAAGCAAACCTCTTTACACGAACGAAAATAGGTTAGGCTAAGCAATGGGGTATAGAGGAATCCTCAAATCGAACAATACATGGGCACCCTCATGCAAGTTCGAGAAAAAGATTATGATATTTGACGACGTACCTGCGCGTCCGTTTTTGTAAGAAAAATCGTAGATTAAACATTGTACCTGCCTATTTATTAAAGTCTCCAACAACATATCATCAAAAACCGCCTCATGGAATTTCCGAATTTTTACATCTGTAGCCGAACATTCTGTATGCATATGGAATTATCTATTTAACTCTCATCTCACGCACTGGGAAACATAAGAGGATGGGAAAAGTGTATCATGTATGCTTACTGCACAACTACATGTCGTGCGCCATCTATTGTTAGAAATTTCTAGAAGTATAGTTATATCGGGTTATGTGTATAGAGTATAAACAATTGAGGCATTAAGAACGAGGCACGGAGATATAAAAACTCTAATTAATTACAAACAAATTAATTTCTATTTTTGTTGAAATCGTGAAAAAGCTAATTACCCTCCGATTTCGATGATTTTTGGATATGTTGTAAAATTCAGCATTTTGAAAAAATGGTTATGATGTTTGTAAAAATGCAATGTAAAGTTAAAAACGAAAAATCCCTACCAAAATAAAAAAAAAAAAGAAAAAAAAAAGGCTTATAATGTTTACAAAGATGCGAAAAAAAGCTTCGCGAGTGTGCAGAGATATGAAATCATCATTCCATTTATAGCGATGAGTGTAGATATTATATTCAATTCAACTAATAGAATTGATAAAGACACAGACGAGTGTGATAAAGGAAAGGAGTAAAAATCTGCGGTAAAAATATGTTTCTAGTTATACATTATATGTAGTTACACGGTTACACTAATAACGGTATATATATACGTATGTATTACATTGCGTTTTAGAATATTTAATGATTTGACGACAGTAGTTAAATTTTCGTACGAGATAAGTTCAATTATACATCAACTAAAAATGCATTTATTAACTTATATTTTCTACTATAACACAACGAAAATGTTATCAATTCCTGAGATGTTTTTTATACATTATTTAAACGCAATCTCACTAAAATGACCTTTACTAATCCATATTATCATAACAATTATTTATGTAACATAAACCACAAAGCATTGACGATTTTATGAAGATTTAGTGAAAAAGAAAAGTGCAGGTATGTATACAGCGTGTGAGAGGTATGAATGAAACCACTTTGATTACTGCATAAATAACGACTTTAATGAAAAATATTTCAGATAAAAGTTGAATGGTTTCAAGGAGAAAATAATTTGACGTTATTAATTTTTGATAATCATTGCCTTTATCACACACCGATTTTAATGATTTTTTGATATCTCGTCAGGGACATGATTTTGAACAATTATTTTCAAAATTCTTTTTACACGTCATCTAATCAACTAATCCTTCTAACTCTTTTAAAAAATTCTAGTTTTGCTTTGGTTTTAATAAAATTTTTCTGTTCTAAAGGGCATTTAAACTTTTTCGTACGGCACTGTATATGCTATAAACAAAAAACAAGAGTTAAGTTTGGGTCAGATCATGGCACCCGACCGTCGCAAAGTGGCTGGCAACCAACCTAATGCATATACTGCTAGGCTGTATAATTATAGGCAGAATAATTGTACCGGTAGCTTTTAAATTGTACCGGCGAGAAAATACTAAAAGCGAGTTAAGGTAGTCACGTTTATAGCATGTTCTGTAGATTCGGAAATGCCGAATTCATGTGGTTTTACTTCGACGTTCGTCCACGTTGACGATTGTACAAAGAATGTTTGAAAATATGTACTAGGCATCGCAATCACAAAACGTTGAGGCCCGTTAGTCCACGTTACTATACGGGCAAGGGCTTAACTTATGACACCATCAAATGTTGACGCTTTTTCTTTCCATATCCAAGAATAACGAAGGCCAAGCCACTGTCCAACGCGTTCGAACTCCACATTTTCTTACATTTGCGAATATCTCGGAAACTGGGGCCGACCGATGATTCGGTCATGCTCCAGACAACATATTCTAAAACAATTAGAATCTGTGAAAAAATGATCTTCCAACACGTTTACCGGGAAAGTTGTTTAGAATCATGCACCCGACAACATACACCATATGAAGTTAAACAACTTTCATCTAAAATATTTTTTCTTATTTCGGATACAGAAATAATCACATGTACATATTTAAAACGGACACACTGTGTTTAAATATCTTTGCTTTTACGTATTTGTCATCATGCAGAATGACGAACGGAAAGCAAATTAAAAAGACATAAGTATTATGTATATTATAGATTATAGATCTTGGGTTTTTTGACAAAAGCATAGCTAAATCTCATCCTAGAATGTAATTGTCATATTTCAGTTACTCTTCTTCATTATATTTATATCGAATACTGTCTATGCGAGTGCCACACGTTCAGAAACAGTAATAGTGTAGACAAAAGATCCTGCACACCACAGCCGTCAAAACAATAATCAGATACTAACAGAATAACTGCAGAATAACCGCATTTGATAGACACCCGACGATAACTCCTTTAGAGAGACCTAACCTTAGTATAAGAAACCTCCCAAATCAGCACTTCAACATCTTTTTGTTATAACACTCTGAACCGTTACTCTATTGGATTCGTACAATAAAATTTTACTAACATAAAATCCGAATTTTTAGCTTACTTGTGGAACGTTCGAACTACGACGGGAGGAAATCACCGGTGATCTGTCAATTTCATGATTTCTCCTACGTGACACACGCGTTCATTAGGCGTCCACGATCGTGGTCATGTACGCCTTCTCTACTACTACTACTGTTGTTCTCAGTATCTTCGATTGTAGCGACTCTAGTTTATTTATGTGGCTCACTGCTGTTGCCCCCATAGTTGTATTCCGTACGTCCAAATTGGTTTTATTATCGTTTTGTGGATTTTTAATTTATTTTCTATGCTGAGTTTAGAACTTCGACTAGTTAACCAGTACATTTGTCTTCTTTTTATCCGTATTTTGTCTATAATTGATTTAGTATGTTGCTTCCATGTAAGTTGTGTACTAAATGGTGTCCTTGTTTGTGTTATGTGCGTGCCATTCAATTGGATATTTGGTGGTTTCCGTTTTCTTAGCGCAAATGTAATATAGTTGCATTTACTGGGGTTTGCTTTCATTTGTTTATCTTGTAGCCATTTTTCTATTTTTATGATGTGTTGTAGCAATATGGCTGCTGTTTCTGGATTAGTGTGCGTGACTAGTAGAACCGTCGGCCATAGATATGCAGAAAAGTGATTTACTTGCTTTGTCTCTGCCGTAACCGCTTTACCACACTGACCTTCTGTATCCACACAATTATGGTACACAACAATTTTTAAACAATAAATAAATACGTTCACTTCTGGAGTTGAATAACATAAATATATCATATAAATAATTAATATTAACATGACGAAAAAATTTTCCATCATAAAATGCTAGCTATACATAGATATGTCTGACTATCAATATTTAACAGGAATCAAGAATTTTATGATTTTATTTGTGTATTTCAATTTTTCCAAAAGTTTGTTTGTTCGGTACTAACAGGTTTTTAACATAAATATGTAGGAAACAACTTTTTGATGGGAATGTCATGACTGATTAATATATTAAAAACTGTATAGTTCCATTAGAAAAAATGAAGTTGGTTTTTGTCAGATTTCTGAACAATCTTTTACGACATTTCGACAAAGAGCATGTATTTTTAAATTTTCTATTTCTGCCTTTTTTTGCTATTGAGGTGGTATGTCGTGATAGGTGCGGAAGGAATACTCAGATGTTCAACAAAAAGTTTATTACTATTAACAATCAATAGATCAACAATTTATACGATTCACACTTATGATTAACCATCGAGAGTTTACAATCGCGTATCTCGGCTTGTGTTTGCTTCGCTATGATGCTGAACCTTTCGCACTTCGCGGCTTGAGGCAGAATGACTCTCTTGTTCGAAACCAAATAGATTCTTTTCTTAGTTGCCCTTCGATATCCCTACTACACACGCGTTTATTAGATGTACCGCGGCAGTTGCCGCGCGTGCATTTTTCCAAACATTCGGCGGAAGAACCATAGGGATATCGATGGCACATTAGGCACGTCGGCTTTGAAGGTATAGCGCTTTGTGTCGCGAAGCCGTTGGAAAGTTCTGTGCTCGTGTGCCGCCACACTATGATAGAAAATACCGGGTCATAATCGCACAGAGGAATCAACGTACGGCTACAGGTGTAAAAAAAATGTATGGGGTGACTTTTAAATCTAAAATAAAATGGAAATTAAAAATAAAAAATTGCATTTTCGACTTTATTGTCTTGAAAATTCCACGAAGCTGTTCTCAATATGCTGTTACAGACTTTAATGAGTAGGAAGGAATAATGTAATAATATAGGTATAAAGTAATCTACGATTTTTTTCAAATGTCTTCAAATGTCAATTTTTTCCGTACAACTTGTACGAGGTAAGCTGCTGTCCATGTATCGTTCGATTTGAGGATCCCTGCGCACCCCGCTGTTTATGTTAACCTATTTGACAATTTGAGAAGCATCATGAAAGATAAGAAATTCGATATTTGTTTACAACGTTTATAGCAACCTAATAGCTGGTAGCTAGCAACTTCGGCTCACTTGGTTCCTTAGGAACTGACAAATTTATAACATTTTACAACAGTTGAATTCGTAACAACAGTACGTACTAAGAAAAAAATGTGATTCCATGCGACGATGAAAAAATATCAATGCTAGTACAATCGATATGCCGAATGTCAAAAGTTAATATTAAATTTAAACGGTGTATGGAGAATATATTAAAATTGCCGTATCGTTCCATTGATCCATAATCATTTGAAAGGGAATATTCTTTTTTCTTTTCCAAAAAGAATATAGTAAACAATTAATTTGCCTTTCTTAACGAACTTACAATTAGTTTAGTTATTGCGCGCTTCTTTTATTCTCATATTTGTCTATCTCGGACAGAAAAGTAGATATGAATTTTTCCGTAGAACCATACAATTAAATAGGTTCTTCCAGCGTGGAACTCAATAGGTTCTTATCTATGCTAGCGTGCAACCAAACGGGGCAGACCCCTTATTTTATAAAATCTTGTAATGATGATGTGTTACGTTCAGCACTTGACCGCATGGTGCAGCACTCGTCCGGATACAATCAAAAGCACAAACGTAAGCACTGCCATTTTCTCTCTGCAGTTTACAAGATATACATATAACTATATTTCTAGCTCATAGATGAGTTACGACATATGATTGTGTAGTAGACAGCGTGGGAGAATTGTTAGACTGTTGTCATTGTCATACGTTTCCGTGCGAACGGGTTCTGTATTAAGTAGATAATCCTGTATTAAAAATGTATCGATATATATGCCCTAACATAATCAGAATAAATTTATTTGTATGGTATCTTTTTATCAGTCATTTTAGTAATGATTAACTAGTGTGCATAAAAAAATATATATATGTGTAAAAATATGTATAATCAGAATAAATTTATTTGTATGGTATTTTTTTATTAGTCATTTTAGTAATGATTAGCTAGTATGTATGAAAAAATATGCGCGAAGATTTAAAAGAATAAATTAATTTATTGGATCATATTTTAAGGAATTAACTATTGCATAATAGAATTTGATCTGTGAAAGGAACAAATTTCTTATCTTTTGATACTAACGAAGTATGTATGCACATAGTTAACACATACAGACAAACTGACTATCTGACTTGCCAGGACGTCAAAGCAATGCCACGTTCAGGGCTTTGAAGTTGAGTCAGCGTACGTTCTTGTTGAGGAGGATCACGCCGCATTCAACCGCAGAACTTCGTAGAGTGCGTACCTCAAGTCGTTCCTGCGTCTTTTCATTCCTATGTTAAACTGTTGTTTTGATCGTTTTCTTTATGTGAATAGTGTCTACAAATAATTAAGTTCAAATTGGATGAATAAAACTAAAATTCTTATAAGATAGTGTTCGGTAAGTAGATAATATTTAATTTTATTTTGTTCTGCATACAAAAGTTCTCTTATTATGAAGTGATTAAAAGTGCAGAGATACAAATTTATGTCTTTATATAATAACTGCTTTTCATGATCTCATTATATAACCTATGTTACAAAATATTACAAAAAACTAATGAAAGCTAAAGAAACTGTGATGAAAAAAATGTTGATGCATTTTTTTCATACTCAATGTTTTAGTATTAGGAACAAATACATAACTTCAACTGCATATATCTACTCTTATGAACATTTTTTGTTTTATGAATTGAATGTTAAAATAATATTTAGATCGATCGCATCATTATATGATTATTTTTTGTCTAATTTTGAAATGAAAATATAACAGCAAATAGGGAAATTCTTGATTTGCTGATAAAGCATTGTGTGATACAATAAATCATTCCCGGAGAAATCCCTGATATACGATTTGACAAATGTATCTGTATCGGTCAACAGCGCGAATTAACAGAGAGGTTATGCTAGATCAGAATCGAAGATCAACTTGCATTATAGCGTAGTTGTGGTTTAATTAGATTAAGCGGTAAACAATCTAAATATTAAATTTCACGACTGATTTAGTGGAATATGTTGGAATTGAAATTTTGGTGCAAATTATACTGATTCCAACGTTCTTTTTGTACGTAGTTGTCGATCATTTTATAATTACATACAATAATGTTTCTCTTAACTTTTGTAGTTAAACTTCACCTTGGGAGATCAGAAATTATTGACTTTCTTTTATATTGTCTAATTCTCAATTAGTGGAATACAAAAATGCAAGTTTTAAGTCTAGGGATATATCGGTTTAAAAGTCATGCATATGTTAAATCAAGTTATTTACCAATTGTCCAAAATTTACCAAAAAAATAAAGAATTAAATAAATAAAATACGTATAAAATAATAATAAAAATAATTAAATAAAAAAATGTTAAATCAAGTACTTTTAGCGTAATTTTCATGTTACTTTAACTTGTTACGTGTTCAAACCTAACTCAATTGTGCATCTGTTTCCAGATGAAATTTCTCCTTTGATTTCATATATGTATTACTTTTGATCTGGTGGTTTCTAAAACTAAATAAAATAGATCTAATAAAACCAGATTCCCCAAGGAAAAGTTCAGTCTCGTTCTTGTTCTATGAATGCATTTAATTGTGAATTATTCAATTTATGATACGAACAAAAGATCTGCTATTTTCGACAAGTTCAATATTTTAGTTAAATATTTTATTAGTTTGTTATATGTACGTGATTTTCTTATATGTAAGTAGTGAATTCGGGGAAAAAAAAGGACAACATCTTTACAATATAATAAATGCTTTAACTTGTAGATTACATGATATATAATAATAACAACATAAAAATAAAAGAAATATAATATATAGAGTGACTCTAGAATATAGGTATGTATAGTGGGGAGACTTAATTAAATATGTTATCATTCATACCTATATGTTTATTTCTTTAGAGTAAAATAAAGTTTCTAACACTGTGTTTGATTATTTGAAACCATGCGAGGTTCTATTAAGAGATGAAATTTCTTTCTTTCTATTGAAAATCTTTTACAACTAAATTGTAAATAGAGACCATAAATGATTATCAATTGATAATTCTAGAAAAGATTCTCTTAGTTAATCCGAAACAGTGCCGTCAATCACATAGCAGATCATATTACATTGTTTTTATTTTATACATATACATAGCTACTTTGCGATAATAAAAGCTTTATTATATCAGTTATTGATGATAGTTCACATGTACTGACTGCATTATCATGGCGTGGCACTGTGATCAGTGGCATTGCCTTTAGAATCTAAAAGTTTAGATAGCGAGGGGATCACGTCATACAATCTCTTTAAATTTTTTTAGATTAGCAAAAAAAAAGGTTGCCAAAACGAATTTAATAAGCTACCATAGTATAATAGTATCGAATTTTAACCGAAGCTATAGAAAGACTGACTAGACTTCGATTTTTATGATTTTTGGATATGTTGTAAACCTTAACATTTTGAATAAATTGTTCCTATACACATAAGGATTAAAGCGAGTTAGTTTCCGAGATATTGGCGAGAAACTGTCGTCGTCAAACATTGAATTTTGCCTATAGTTGTGGATTACGACAGCGCATGCGTCAAATGGTTGACACAATGTATATACATCGCATAGTACGTATATATATGTATAGTGCTTACAGTACATTTGATACAAATCCACATCATCGATGAATCACATGGAAAGTCCAGTCGGAAAAATTGTGAAATACAAATTAAATAATAATAATTAAAAGAAATTGATGAGTCGCACAAGTATCCGGAAGCTTATAATTAGAGATAGATAAACAGCAAGCGGTATTTGTGATAAATTTCTGCAGAAAGTATTACAAATAACAGTTGATATTATTCTATTAAGATATTATTCAACGTATCATCATATCATCGTAAAGCTAGTTTCCAGTGTTAAGCGTTAGTATTGGCGTAAGTTTATGCAAATGAGCTTTTATTGTAAGAAAATGTCAAGTTCGAACGCTTAGGACGACTGCCTGGTTTTTGTTACTGTGGGAAGACACTTGTGTACCATAAGTTAAGCACAATTAAATTCATATGGTGTGTGAGCTAGCGGGCTCTGACATCTTACGTTTGCGCGAAAACGTGAAGCTTCGAACGCTTGCAGCCATTTTTTTTTTTTTTAAATCTTTGTTTATTAATTCCAAGTTTTTTACATATTTTTTTTTACATGATATTTTTACATGATTACATGAATTCTGATTGTAGGGTGGTACAGGCAAAAGTACCGATACGCGACGGTACGACATAGCCATGCATTATTACATTTTTTTTCTTTTTTTAAGATTATTATTGTAACTTAAATTTAAGCCGCTGTTGCGCTGTGCTTATGTGCGATATTTTAATTTATATCCTGAAAGCCTGGACGCAAAAACAGGACAGTTCGCTAGCCTATTAGGGAGGCGATGGGAGAGGGTGGACTGGGAAGGGAGGGGAGGGGTGTTCTGTGGAATTAGTATAATATTTATTTACATATTTACATTATTTACGTATTTACACTTTTATTCGGTGAGCGTTGCCGTTCTGTGGCTCTTTATCTTGTTGTTTTTGTTATGGGTTCCGTATCCACCAATATCTTTTTGTGTTTTTTCTATGTTTGTCTTCTGAATCCTTTTGAGGGAGAGCCATGTTGCATCTCCACCTAGTGTCTGCAGTACGACCATCTAGGTTTTCCTCGTATTGTATAGATTTCATTCCTATTTTTCTTCGTATATGATAAATTATAGGGATGTTATTTTGGTCTTGGAGATAGTTTCTTTCGTCTAGGTATAGAAAGGCTTCGGGGGGGATGTAGCCTGTTAACAGAGTGTTTTTGAAGTATGCGTCGTTTGGGTATAAGCAGTCGAAGATTAGGCTATTTTCTTTGATCTTCGCGGCTTGCGCGAAGTGGTTTCTTGTTAGTTTTAGGATGTGACAGTCGATGCGGTGGATGTTGGCTAAGTCGTATATTTTTTTGTTTTTTACATATTTTTTGTATCCGCTGTGTTCTGATCTGTAAATGCTCAGGCAAGCTCTGATGCATTTTCTTTCGAATATACGAATTTTTTCCATTAGTGAAGCTGGTATGTTGTACCATATTGGACAGCCGTAGGTTATAATAGGTCTTATTAGCGTTTGGTAGCACATGATTTTTACTTTGCTATTGAGATGTCTGGAGTAAAACAGTCTTTTTGTTTTCCAGAATGCTTTACTGGCTTTGGAGAGTTGGATTTCGATGTGTTGCTTATAGTTTAGTTTTTCATCTATATTTACTCCTAGGTATTTTACGCAATTTTTGTGTGGTATGAGGTTCTCTTCGTTTGCTTTTTCTTTTAGGTGAAATTTTTTGCAGTGTTCCCTTTCTGTTGGGCCGATTTTGCTTGTCATGGGTCTGAATAGAATGGTTTCGCATTTGCTTGCATTGATTTTTAGTTTCCATATATAATAGTAATCGCTGATTTTATTAAAGAGTTCTTGCAGTTCTTCTGTTCTTATCGTTTTGGTTCTACAGTCTGTTACGTAGATGATTAGGTCATCCGCGAAGGCAATGGAGTGAACGCTCGCAGCCATTGCTTGGATTTCGTCATCCTCGTTTCTAGGAAGAGATAGCGAAGCCACTTGAGAGTGTCGTATACTACGTTCTCTTGCTAGCGCACAGGTTAGCGGGCTTCCACGATTTTACGGCTGTGAATATATTAGGTTACTCCTTGTACAATCGTGGACGAAAGTCAAAGTTTTTTTTTTTTTTTTTAATTTGTGCTTTACAATTCGTCCAGCTGGACATGTGGTAAATTTTTCTAACTTTATTGTTAAATAATATGTGGTGACTATCCCTAGCGGGATACCATCTTCCAGTTTATCTATCTATCTCTCTAGCGAGATTAGTGGCATGCCTTCTTCTTAGTCTTCTTTTTATATGGGTTTTGCTTGTTTCAGCAGCCTGCTTGTTTGGATGCGTTGCCATTCTTTCCTTGTATTTTTTTGCGTATCTGCCAATTTCTTCCTTGACCATTGGTATTTTTAAGTCTTTAAGTAAATCCTCGTTTATGACATACCATGGGGCGTTAACTATTGTTCTGAATATTTTCGATTGTAGTGACTCTAGTTTATTTATGTGGCTCATTGCTGCTGTTCCTCATAATCGTATTTCGTACATCCAAATTGCTTTTGTTATCGTTTTATACCCATGCACACGATCGAACCTCTTTACATTAACGAAAGGTCAGCCAATGCAGCGGGGCGCACTGTCATCCTCAATCCGGACGATACCTAAGCAGCAGCTTGCCTCCTACAAGTCGTAGAGAGAGTACTGCGATTCTCCCGTCCGCAACGGTCCACAACAAAATCACACACGCGTTACGATTGCCTCGACCGCGAGTGTCCAGAAAAAATACATGAAATTACAATAAATGTTCGATATGTCCTCCGTTTCCTTGTAAACAGAGCCTAACTTTTCTCTCAAAATTTTGCCGTATTGTGTTATCATGTGTACTCAGAAGTAAAAGTCGAGGGGATTTAAATCTGGGGACCGAGCAGGCTAAAGCACAGGTCCTGTTCCATCGACCCACCTGTTTCCAAAACAGCTGGTCAAACGCTCTTACACATTTTTCTTTTTTTATCTTTGTTTATTAATTCCAGGTTTTTTACATATTTTTTTTTACATGATTTTTTTTCCAGAATAAACGCTGAATTCTAATTGTAAGGTGGTACAGGCAAAAGTACCGATACGCGACGGTACGACGTAGCCATGCATTATTACATTCTTTTTTCTTTTTTTTTTTTTTTAAGATTATTATTGTGCCTTAAATTTAAGCCGCTGTTGCGCTGTGCTTATGTACGATATTTTAATTTATGTCCTGAAAGCCTGGACGCAAAAACAGGACAGTTCGCTAGCCTATTAGGGAGGGGATGGGAGGGGATGGACTGGGAGGGGAGGAGGGGGTAAACGCTCTTACACTGCGTTGGTAGAATGCGATGGTGCACCATCTTGCATGAGTCATCTCTTAGTACATGTGGATTTTTACGTGCCCAGAAATATTCCTTACATATATTTGTTATATTTACCAAATGTCCAGCTGCATAAATTGCAAAGTATAAATTTAATAATAAAAAAAAAATTATGTTTGTTATTTCACAGTTATTAAATATTGCCTCATCAGTAAATAATATGCTCACGGGGAAATGGGATTTGCGTTGGATTTTCCCAACTCATCCATTTGCAAAAATTTCTTCTTATGAGAAAATCTTCTGTTTTTAACTCCTGAACTTTCTGAAACCTATACGGGTGTAGATTTTCTTTCTTCAATACAATAATGTTCTTCAGCAGCAATAATCGTCGTACTTAACCTGGGATTTTCTTGAATATGGTGCAGCATTCTATCTCCCACATTGTCGCGCTGAATTCGTCCGTCAGGTTTACCGGTACCCTGCAATCGCTGGTCTATTTTGCGAAATATCTTTGCGCTGGGTATAGTCCCATTGTATTTTTCGTCGTATAAACGTTGCGCTCTTGTGCTATTGCCGTCCGTCGCATCGTAACAAAAATGCATGTCCGAAAGTTCTCCAAATGTATGTAACATTTTGTAATAAATATGGTGACATAAATAATAAAAAACGTATAATTTTGCTACACTGCATCCAACACTCACTACCTGCACAACACACGCACTATGACTACTGCATGCACAATAAATTTTCTTATTTATATAAAAATAGTCTTTCCAAGATAATATTGTTTGTTCTCTTAATTATTGTAATGAGAGATATTAACCCTTTGAGTGCTGTGGGCGCATATAGGTGTCTGGCGAAAGCTATCGGTGTGGACTAAGGACACATATATGCGCTTTCTGTAAGTGCCTGGCATGGGCTAAGGACGCATATATGGGTTTTTCAATTTTTCCGAACACCTACGCAGAAGTAATACTATTACGTTTGTGTGATATAAATATAAATGCATTCCTTACGGCAGTAAACAAATGCCAATAGTGCCCCGTTATTGTTGAAGTGGTCGCCACTTGTAAGAAAACTCTACATCTGGTTTTTTTAGTTTTCTCAGGCACTGAATTTTTCACACACAACTAAATTATTAACTTGCGTTATATTTACTAAATTTAGTTTTCTAGTTTATTGTTTTCTAGTTTATTGCCCAAATTCTAGTTAACTGTAAATTTCAATGTTTATAATAAATAATTAAAAATAACTAAAAAATAACGCTCTTGAATCATTTAATCTCGTGCAAAAGAATTACTATAACTTATTACGATTTTCGCTTTGAATAGTCAATCAACAGAGTTCGGTCTAACGAAAAAGTATTCCGTCCACAGCGATCGTCAGCGCTAGACGCGCGCCGTCCGTACGGACGACATAGGCCGCGAGTATTCAGCACTCAAAGGGTTAAAGAATTTCAAGTTCAGGTTCAATCTTAATATTACGGAAGGAAAGATTGTTTTTTTCGAATTAAAGTGCTAAGAAAATGTAGTATACACTTTGTTGTTTGCCATTGCAGGTACATACAGGGTGAAGCAGAGTGATTCTACGTGAAAAATAAGTCATAAATATAGAATAAAATTGTTTCATATGACGCTTCGTTTCTGGCTTCTCAAAAACCTCTTTGAGACATCGTTAAAAATAAAATAAGGTTTAAACATGTTTAATCACGAACTGGTTTTGTACACATACATGATATACTGTCAAATTTATTTTTCTCGAAATTCGATTATTTCATGAACAACTTTTATTGTGCATTTTTGACTTATTTTCAAATATAGTTTAAACCTCTGTCGACTATTGACTCATGTGCAGTCCAGAATTAGTCAAATTTAAGTATATATATTTGTTAAATCTTCAAAGTCGATTCTTTTGATAACGAAGTTTTAAATGATAACATATTATACCAAATCTGTTGTTATTTTTGCACGTCGAATCACACCCTGCCCGATTGTACAACGATTATCGCCCCTTCCTGTATATGTAAATATAGTATATGTATTATAGCAGTAAGTTTCTTGAGTTATATCTCAAATAAGGATAATTGTAGAAGTTAAATGTCAATACTATAAATATGCTTAAGAGTGTTAAAATATCTCGATTACTGTTAGAGAATATACGATTTAAAGCATACTATTATAATTCCTTTCTAACAAATCACTTAGCTCTAGTACAGTATCCAAACAGCAAAATAATTGGATAAAATAATACTTTTTAAGGGTTCGTGAGGTTTGTGAAGCCGAAAATGGGAATTGTTCTTCGCGGAAATAAGACATACAAAATTTCGATTAGTCTGTTGATCAATGCTCTAGTGGATTTTGATGATATCTTTTTTAAAATTTGATACTTTTAGTCTACTGTATGGGTTACTACGTATGCGGTTAAATCCTGAGCATAAGTAATTGGATTAGGTTTAGGTTATGTTTTATTTTCCAACTGGTACGTCGTTACACCGTGAGATGTCCGGTCAGGCCCTGATAACACATAGAGCGGCAAGCGACAGAGAAAGGCATTGGATTTGTTTTGCCCAGTAACGCTTAGCGTTCTGTATGTTCACGACCTTTCGCAGATTTCTACATTTAAGACCTTTGTCAAATGTTCATAAGCTCGAATTTTCAAAACCGTTCATTGCAGTGGAAAAAGACGCTCATTTTCGGCTTTAGCGATCTAAAATATCATCGGAAATACACGTTCAGATCAACAATTTTTCTGCATAGATACTATACTACGTCTAATCACTTTAATGTATTTGGTTCTGATAATTATGTAAAACTTAATAAATAAAGCAATTTTTTCCAAAAATTACAAATCTCAATTTATAATTTTAACTAATTGTAAGTCGCTAATAACCTACATATTTTTTTATTATTTTTTTATATATAGAAATTGATGCGATTGTAAATAATATCGTTGCCTTATGATTTCTTAATATTGCGGAAAACTTGACGATAATTGCGAAGTCTAGGAACTAAACAATAAACGCACGCACACGACACGTGCAAATTCGATTATGCGAGCTCCTTGTGCTATAGCCGCTAAATAATAATTATTTCTTTTTTTCGATATTTTTGTGAGAAATTATTAAATAGAAATTAATTTGTATTTAAATAGAAGGCACCACTAAAACTTAAAGAAATTCTCAAATTCTCAAAAAGTAAAATGATTAAAGAAGATTATATTTAACTGTGCTAATTACGAATAACCATTATAAATGATAAAAATTTTGCAAAATTCGTAGAGGAGTTCCATCCTCTCCGATTTCCGAATATATTATACAAATTAATATTTGGACAACTTCTTTTATACATATAACGGACCACTCGTTTAGTTTCTGAGATACAAAAAACTGCGGATACAAGATACAATGTATTTCTGTCTATAGTTATGCATCTAAGGCAGCGTATGCGCCCAACAACCAATACTTGGAAATACGCCGCCTGAAGTTGCCCAAAACACACATACTGCGTCAGTGTTAGTTATTGGGCGCATACGCTGTTATAGGCGCACAACTATAAGCAGAATTCACTGTAGTGATACCGACATATTTTTGCGAAATGTCGCAGAAATTAAGACCGACTGACGGTTATTTATACAATATATAGGAGAAAGTTGTTTAAAAAGCTTTACAACATATTTAAAAATTCACGAAATTGGAAGGGACAGAATGATTCCACAAGTTCGTCCTATACTGTTGAAGAATAGAAATACTTGTCTGTGATATTAGTGTATCACCTGGGTAATCCTCAAAATGTCGGATACGAAAAAGCATTCAGTGTCACATCGTCGATAATACTTCGTCGATAATAATGGTGAGCGGTAATCAAAATAAAATTCCCGTCATCGATAATGGTTATCGATAAAAAAAAATTCCTGTCATCAATAACGATTATGTCGAAAATGACAACGTGAGTTCGTGCTCGCCCTCCACATGCGGATGCATTAGTTACAAAAACAGTAATTAGAAGATTGTTCTAGATGCAATCGATAGACTCGATCGATGTTTTTAAGATGTTCCTTTGTTTTTTTTCCCTAGTCCATGTAATAAAGGTTTCTACGGCTCAGAACGGTGCAATACTGTATTAACTATTGTGATCCTACCTCTGAATATAGAAATAACAACAGGTTATCGGTAGCAAAAAGAATTCGCGTCATCGATAGTAGTTATCGATAACCAATAAAATAAAATTTTCATCATTGATAACGATTATTCGTAACCAACAAAAAAATTTATCATCAATAATCATTTATAATGATTATTCGTAACCAAAATCACTTAAACACAGATATTAATTCTTATATTATAATTTTTTAATTTTGGGATATAACAGTTATAGTGTGGGCTTTGTGGTATATACTTTGGATTATTCTAATGTTGACGGCATACTTTTCATTCAAAGTTCGATAAAACAGCAATGAAAAGTCGTACATTAAGTTTTAAGAGGTCGTTGTAAAGAGAAGGAAGGTAAATATTTGATCTTCAGGTACATAGTGGTTTCAATCATAAAAAAAAATGTTGCAATGCCCATAAAGGCGTTTGAATTTGTAAAATTTTCGAAAAGAAGAAGTATCTTCACTTTCCTTTCCGGTTATATAAGGTAAAAACAACTGTTGTTGTAGTAAAGTTTTTTAACGAAGCTGTAACAGTTTAAATGTCGACAGTTTTTCATTAAAAATTTAATGATCCTTTAATTTCGTACGACAATTCATATAATTCATATTTTGCCCTTCATTCGATAATTACTGACATTTTATATCCAAAAATATTAAATTATCGCTTAATTTATTATCGGTACTGAATAGTTGCTATAATGTTAGTGTGTAATGAAGAGAAAAGATTAAGAAAATAGAAAGCATGCGAGAAGGCAATCTATAATGCTTTAGATACGAGGCATAAAAGTATCTGTATATTCGATACTTAATACTTTACCGACCGCTAGCGATTCAACAGCATACGCACGTCCGACCGGCATCTCAGGCGTAGATTCTCCCTGGCGCCAGCTCTGTTTCGCTTTAGACTCTCCAATACCATTCTTTTTGTTTACCGCGACCGATACGTTTTTCAAATTGGTATAAAACTGTGGGAGCTTACAAAGCAACGCAACTGACGCAATTGAACAAGGTCCTTAGTACTAAATAACAAATTACTGCTCAAATAATGAGAAAGATTGACAAAAAGCCGATTAACAGGCTATCGGTCGGTAAAGTGTTAATATCACTTTAGATTTTGATCTAACAATTGTGTTATACTTGCAGATGTTTTAAACATCCGAAGAAGGAAAACAACACAGTGGATAAAATTATTTAGAAGGGTAAGAAAGATTCTTCTTCAAACGTTTATCTTAAACATTGTAATTTTATGAAGTATATATTAATAGAGAAATATCTCTTTTACCGACATCCAAATGGGAAGTAGCAAAATGAGTGACGCTGCGGCGCAAGAGTTGGAAAAACAATTCGGTTCATTGTGTATTGGAGAAGAGACGGAGCTAGATATCAATAAATTAAACAAAGGCCAGAAGCAAGCGTACGATAATATATGCAAATTATTAAATGAAAAGTGGAAGTCAATTATCACGATCGATGCTCCAAGCGGAACTGGTAAAACGTTTCTTCTCTGCACTTTGGCTGTAAACTGCGGGAGAGAAGTAAAAATTCTTATATTCCGGAAAGACCAGGCAAGTGAAATTTTGTTGAAGAATATACAGACGTACACGTATGTATCTTTCTGTATGCGTCATTTCAATCTACAGTATCATGAAGCAATTCAAATGTTTCGAACGTTCAGTGATGATAAGATTCGAGAACTTTATAATTTAATCGTGTACTCTAGAAAGTTTGTCGTTGTTGAAGACAGATCCGTTCTTATTTTAGACATATATACTATACCCTCACCGGCCATGTTGCTTCTATTATACATACTATTCCTTAAACATAATCTGCACTTACTTTTTGCTGGGGATGCTATGCAATTACATTCTATCAATAAATGTGCATTGCATAAGGAAAGTAATTATTATATTATTCAGATATTGAAGGAAGAAAGCTTCTCGTCAATAATTAATTTAAGTAAAAACATGCGAATATGTGATACCTTGTTTGAAGCGAAAGTAGCAAATTTTTATAAGCTTCTGCAGCAAGTACAACCTGCTGGGAACGTTCCGTTGAATTATAAACTACGTTACCATTTATACACTCAGTTTCGACCGAAATATCTCGTTGAAGAACGTTTTGATACTATTTACATTGCTCAAACTCATCGCAACATTACAAGACGTTTATATCGCTTCATTGAATATCTGAAGTCGACTGGCACAACGTATTATGAAGTACCATTTTGTTATAAATTAGATAAAACCAAGCTTCCTCTCGATACTCGTAAATATAAATTTTTTCCCACCTTGCTGTTAGTAAAAGGATACAAATATATATACATTACCGAAGAAGGTGTCCATCATGTTGTTCACTTGGAGGATATACTGTTTGAAAACAACGAAATTAAGAGTTTGATAATCAGATTTGTAAAAGATAAAAATCGCGTTGAAATAATTAAACGGGTCAAGCTTAATTATTATCAGATTTTACCAGATTATCGTAATTGGTTATACAAAAATGGTGTAATATATGATAAAAGTGATATACGGCAATTTCCTTTACGTCCATATACGCTGACATATCATGCTACTATAGGACGAACGATTGACGAAGCGCAAATAGAGCTTAGCTCCGAGTGTGTATATGCTAACTTCTTATACATTGGTCTTTGTTCTGTACGCCACGATATCGATATTCATAAAATTCATGATGAACGAGATCTGGCAGGATATTTGATGACGGAGTATATGGAAACTCTTGTACCAAATAAAGACAGTGAAAAATACTATTATCGTTGTCACTTGGACAAATGTGAAATTTATCCATATATTGTTAAAAATACAAACAGCGAGGATCTAGATAATATCGAATGGACGACTATGAATGATATACATAAATTTGAGACAAGCCGGAAAAACTTTATCCGCATTGAACGCAGTGAATACGAGAAGCCCAACAAAAAAGTGGAGACACGATACATGGAAATTACAGAATTTGTGAAAGAAAATCCAGAAGTGATACTTAATACAATGGACAAAATACCTGCTGACGATTTGAACAACAATTACAATAAGGAAAAGAAAAGGAAGAAGAAGGGACAGCGACAAAAAAATGAAGAGGACAAAGAATCAGATGCATTACGTTACTTACGTGAAAAGTACAATGAGTGGGTTCATAAAAAAAAAAAATAATTTCCAAGAATAAGTCTATGTGCGAATATTAAAGAAAATTCATACTTTTATATTTTATTTTGATATATTTTCATAAGAGTCTATATATATATATATATAATTTAAGCGGTTGAAAATTAATGTTACGCAGTTGAACGCCGCTGATGCCTTCAAATGACCCTTTAAGTAGTGCCATGATGCAAATGGGTTATAGATGCAAGAATTAATTATGCGCAAGATTCCAGTTCTGTGTCTATGTTCTTAAAAATTTAAATTTACATAAACATCCGCAATTTAATAATTATGTTAAGTCTTCAAATTGATGCTTCTTGAGTGACATTCATAACATGTAGAATTGACGCCGGCACCAATATTTATGGTTTTCTCTGTGAGGCGGCGCCCCAATGCACGGTCTGCTTCGTGGGGCGGCGCAGCGTCGGATTAGACTGACAATTTTTCTACTTTGACCCCAATTTATAGTAAAATTACAAAAGCTATACGATTCCTATTGGGTTCAATGAATTCCGTGGACTTCAACTAACACATTGATATACTATAGTTTGGCAATATCAATTTGCATATATCTATAAATGTTAAGTAAAGCTGATGGGACTCTAATTTTGTACTCTTTTCGTTTTTTCATTTAAATTTTTAAAATGGACTGACAAAAGGTCAGCATGTATGCTAGCTACTTCCAAAAATCACAGATGTGTTATAATGTCGAGATAAAATAATATAAACCTATTTTGTGCAATATGTACATGTGCGACCCACCGCGATACATGCCGCCCCACGGAACAAACTCGAGTGACCCATCGGTAGTGCACGCCGCCTCACGGGACAGATACGTGTGACCTACCGATGGTACACGCCGGCGTCAACGTGTTAAATTTATGTTTTGTCATACGTTTCCTTTATTTCTTTGTTGTAAGTTAGGGAAACAAAATCTTATGGTCCAAAAATATTATTTGTATTACGTATATTATAAAAAATTATACTTATAGATAATTGTTGATAATTATATGCTTTATGTGATTCTATGATCTTTTAGATATAAATGTTTGTTATATAATGTCTGTTACTGCAATTTACAGCTGCTTTTTGTTGAATTTGTTAAGGGATAAAAAGTTCCTGAAAATTAATTGAAACAGTTCATTTTAATTAGTACATTTTTATAAATATTCTATTTTTTACCCCTCTGATAAAATCAAATTAAACAGCATACTTAAATCTTATTATAGTTTTAAAAAGATAGTAAAACAACAAAAAATTCTACGTATTAATCTCTGTTATTTAATTAGCGTCTATGTTTGTTCTATCAAACTCTTTATACTTGTTTGTTATTTTATTTATAAACAATAAATATTTTAATATTTTCTTAACTAATAAGCAATTTTTTGTTTTACAAAATTTAAAGTAGCTTTTTGCAGTTGCATCACATTCCAGATTAACCCTTTGCACTCGAGAGGCTATTTCCCGTCACCACGGCGTTCCGTGTGGCAACTCGAGAGAAGAATGAGAGGCGATATTCCCTGTTTATGTTAAATTTTGACCTCATCCAATTGATGAGAGCGCAGTACTGGTTAGTAAATAGATTCTTTAGCTCTTTATATTGTTTGTTATGAAGTGTGAAATGTTACGCTTTAAAACGAGGATGAAATATTTATGTTCAAATTCTTCCAAAACCATGGTTATAGTAACGTGTCCGACGTTAGTTCAGATTTGACGATCGTGACAGAAGTATTATAGTCTTGTAAATTTAGAAGCTCAAAAAAATGGATTTGGAAATTTGTTGAATTAATTCATATATTAAAATATAAAAGAACGAAAGGTCACTTAACCACCCACCTACAAGACACTCGTCACATATGCGGAAATTTACTTTGAGTTATTGCTACGCCCGACCAAAATGGCCGCCGAGTGCAAAGGGTTAAAAATTGAGGAACTTTAGGACTTATTTGACTTAACTTGTATTATTTTTTTACAAAGTGGAATTTAAGGGATGGTAGGAGAGATCTAAAAAGCTTTAAAAGAAAAGTAATAAAAAAAAAAACTGTCGTAACATACAGTAGCGAACAAAAGATTAAGACGAAATGGAAAAAATAAATAATTGATTTACTTTCTATAGAAAATATAAATACAGTGTCCTACTTTTGACTAATTAGACATTTGTTCGTACACTTATAAAAATAATTTCATTTTGATATTTTGCTCAGTAGCTAAGTTATAAAAAAGCAACGAAAGCTGTATATTTCGTCGGTCAAAAGTTTAAAACTACACAAAAAATATTAATTTTTGGTAAGAAAATATACACAATTTTTGTTTAAATTCGATATTTTGTCCAATATCCGTTATTTCTTATCACTTCGGTACATCTTCTTGGCATAGTATCTATTAATTTTTTTATATCGATCTACCGTAATATTACTCCAAGCTGTTTCAATTGTGAAGTTCATTTAAATTTTTCGGTTTATAACCTTGTACTTTTTTTTTTTTTTTTTTTTTTTTTATGATGTTCCACAAATTCTCGATTGGATTAATGTCTGGTGATTGCGACGGACATGGCAACACGGTAATATTTTCTTCTTCAAAACACTGCTTCACAACCCGAGCCGTGTGCTTCGGATCATTATCATTTTGAAAAAGAAAATCATCACGCATATTGTTGCGTGCAAAAGGCAACATTGTTATTAAATAGGTTTTGGAGTTCGATATTTAATTGATTCACACATATTTAATTAATATATTCTGTATTTCACCACCGTGTACAGCCATATGAACACACTGGATATACTCAGATAATTAACTCGTGGCAGACGCCAAAAACAAAAGAGCGTCGTTAGAAGTCGCACCAACTTTGCATGTAGCAACTAGTGATCATACCAACCTAATATTTTCCTCAACAAACATTGTGTTCTTGAGTATGTCCATGTACTGAAAACGGTCCATACTTCTGAGGTGGTTGTTGGTGAAGGTGCCCACAAAAAATACTCTTGATGTTTAACAAAAAAGGTTTATTAAACCATTAACACTCAACAATCAACAATTCACGATCAACAATTAACAATCGATTAACAATCAAGAGTTAATAATCACGTATCTCGAATTGTGTTTGCTTCGCTATGACGCTAAACCTTTCGCACTTCGCAGCTCGGGACAGACTGAATCTTTTGTTCGAAACCAAACGGATTCTTTTCTTTGTTGCCCCTCCATATTCGCACTACGCACGCGTTTATTAGATGCCGCGACGGTTGCCGCGTATGCATTCTTCCGAATATTCGGCGAAGGAACCGTAAAGATATCGATGGTACATTAGGTATGTCGGCCTTACGCTTTGTAGTTATAGCGCCTTGTGTCGCGTAGCCGTTGGAAAGTTCCGTGGTTGAGTGCCGCCACAATTCCATCAATACGATATATCGGACCAGGACCGCCTCAAGAAAGACACGCCCACCCCATAATGTTCCCACCACCATGTTTAAGAGTTTTTAAAACGCATTGTGTTTTCGGACTTTCGCCAATTCGACGTCTAACTTACCGTATCCCGTCAGAAGAGACGCGATTGAATTTCAATTCGCCTGAAAACAATACCTTTTGCCAATCTTCACATGTCCGATGCTTATGAGCTTCAGCAAATGCAAGTCGTCTTTTTCGATTCCTAGAACTCAACAGTGGTTTCTTTCGGGGTTTTCATCCTCTTAAGTTAAAATCTTCTAATCTTCTCCTAACAGTTCTAACGCTAATTTGTGTATCATTTTTATAGTTTATCTCCGCAGCAATATTATGTGCACTACGAAAACGATCCTTTTCGCTCAATCGATGAATCCGGCCATCCATTTTCGGAGTTGCGTTTCCGTGGTCTCCCGTTTTTCGGTTGATCGCAATACATGCCTGCCTTTAAAAATTTATACCAAGCTTGCTTACAAGCCGTTTCTGACCTGTTCACTATATTTGCTATTTCGGTGAAGGTTTTAGTTTGATTTCATAGCCTTACGATTTCTTTCTTTTCGTTTTCAAGTAAATTCTTTGATTTCCCCATAGTCTGTTCCTACCTAAATGAATTTTAAGCAATAAAAGCTACACTAAACAATGATTTTGACATTCTAGGAAAAAAAAAAAAATATCATTCACGTTTTACACAGATCGTCTTAAACTAATGTCCACTGTTTACAAGTGCTAAGCGGTAACTAACTGTTGTAACTCTTACATTGTTTGTATTTAACTGGCGGTTTGAGGTTATGAAGGTCAAACATACAGCTATGTTATTCCAAAGAGACGAACCGAATAGAAGAATAATATGCGTATAAGATGTTTGTAATACGGTTTCCAACTAATCGTCTTAAACTTTTGTCTGCTACTGTATAGTTACAATAAATATATATTTATATATACTTGAATTTATGCTTTTGTCATAAATGTTGATTATATTCGTTTATTCCATAATTTTGTGAAATATGTTAAAAAAGCTCTTTTTAACATTTTACAAAATATTATTTATATATTATATACCTAAATTTATTTCACAAACAAAGTGAAATATGTCTGAAATGTTATTACAAGAAGAAGATTTTCATTGATAATTGTTTTCAATCAGAATTATACTTTTTCACTAGTATTGTATTGTAAGTAACGAAAGGATAAACATAGTTTTTTTTACATTCTATAAAATATATTGAATTAATATTATTCCTTTTTTATATAACTTTTTATTTTATTCGAATAAATATCTATTATTATTAGCAGAACCTTTATGTATATCGAAAATCAACAGTCGACCTTTTTATTTTATTTTAGTTAAATGTTATGTTTTAGTATTAAAGCGGAAGTAAATAGTTTAATATCAAAGTATTGTTCAAGTGCAAATTAATGTTGAGGATACTTATAAGTAAAATAATATCGTTTAATAATTTATAATATAAGTTGATCCTACAAGCTGATGACAAAGGATTGAAAGACTTTAATTATTGTATAAGATTTTTTTACAAATTTTACAAAATATATTTGGCGATTATAAATCGTTAAACAAAGCGACAAATTTTAATTAAAAGGATGAAGATGGCAGATTATATCATTTACATTGTCTTTTACTGATGGTTGCTTAGAAACCTATAGCATTGATTTTGTAATTGTAGGAATTTAATCGATTTTCAAGAACGATATATTAATTACTTCCCAAATTGCAAGTATATTCCAAAAATAATGATAAATGAAGAGTATAGGAGAAGAACGCGATAAGTAATGTCTTTCATTTGTTACACGTAGTTTTAAAGTTCAGTATTCATTGTCATACAATCCCAAAGTTGTTACCAAAAATGTTTACTATTTAATTTTAAAGCTAAACGCATTTTTCTATCTTCTTGTAATTTCAAAATTATGTATTACAGTTTTGGCTCGTATAATAAATAATAAACAACTGGTTTCTGACTCGAAATAAGCAGTTCACTATCCCCTCTTCCTTATTTCT
The DNA here is from genome assembly GCF_910591885.1 of Bombus terrestris. NCBI lineage: Eukaryota > Metazoa > Arthropoda > Insecta > Hymenoptera > Apidae > Bombus > Bombus terrestris. Next base: position 4,666,879 of record NC_063286.1, read on the forward strand.
TATACAACTCAACAAAGTGAGAGTTTCAAATATGAGTAAGGGGTCTGCGAAAGCCAGAAGCAATCAATTTTTGCGATCGAATGAACAATAACATCGTTTAGTGGAAGACGAATAGTATATGTATAATGCCTTCTCACTCTAGCATTGGCGACTCTGAAGTGTTATATGCTCCTCGGCCAATCGTTTTTTGTTTCACCGCTATCTCCAACCTGTCGCTCGTTCTGCGTGTTCTTTCTTATTGCGTTCGAAAACAAAGTCAAGCCGAGTAGCATATATGATTCCTATTAAGCAACCAGTCGATCTCGACTCTATGTTGCCTATTTCGAGGTTGTACTTGTTATAATATTAAAGTATTACTTTTTTATAGTTATATCTTCGGTTTATAAAATATGTCCTTGTTTAAAAGACGTATATCTTTATATCTAAGATGTTCATCCAATTTTCAAATAAGTTTTTATTATAAAGTGATATTAAAATAAAAATATTGCTGAAAATATATTTATCAAGTTTTTCTCTTGTGACCTTTAAATAATACGATCGAATAGTAATGCGTCTACTCTATATGTATAATATTAGCTACAAGTGGTTCATCCGAATCGTAAGTTAAAAAATGTTGATGGTAGCTGCTGTAGGAGAGGGCACGCGTGTTCGCCGGGTGGCTTGAGTTTCATAGGATGGCAAGTGAGGGTGGCGCGTCGACGATTATAGGGAGGGGGAATGCGCCGTCACGTCAGTATTCCGCGAACCATCGACGAGTGTAGTTCGTGTCTTTGTTCGTTCCAATTTTCTTGTCATCAGTGACTATATATTCGTGTTCGTAATTTGACAACCGAGAACATCGTGAATCATTAAATTTATTCTTTGTTTTATCAATAACACTAATAATTTGTATGATTCGTCGTCCATGAACTTTTCGTCCGTAACCTTTTCGTCGTTCATTCGTTGAAAGATGATGCATGGTCGGTAATGTCGCTGATTAAGAAGTACTGACTACCATTCGAGTAAACGTTGATAATAAATGATAGCAGGCAAATTTCGCGAGGCGTTATTCGAGAAATGTGAGCGTTGACAAGACGAATTTACGCGCGATCAACGATTTTGCGCCGCGGAGCGCGAACTACGACCTCGTTGGTCAACTCGAGACGAGTAAAACGAGACGGCGTGGCGTCTGTATCAGCAAACAACGTAGCTGCGTCTCGCGTTCGGATTGAAACGCGAGTGAGTGGTTGTTGGAGAGTGATAAGAGAGGCGGGATGAGTGCAAGAGAAGTCACCCTTGTTGGAGGCTCTCCGTGGGGATTTCGTATGCATGGTGGACATGACCTGCATCAACCCCTCCGTATCTCTAGGGTAAGTCTATTCATCGACCGTTTCACTAACGCAAATTAATGATCTTTTGAACGTAACTTAACTGTGAATATCTACTACGTTAATATATATACTACAGTTAGATTTATTTGTTTTGCGTTTATCACGCGTATACTTACGTATATCGTTTGACGTTGGTTTTACGTTGTTTAATGTCACGCGTACTTTAGCATCGTTTGTTCGGACATAGATGCGTTAACTCAGGCTCATGGCGACAAACCTTTATAGTGTTGTCATTGATAACTATTCAGATCCAGTCGCGTTATATCACGGTGTGAATAAACTGTAAAGTTTGTAAAGTACTGTGGTATTTAATTTAATGTTACGTTTTTTGAGGAATGTTATAATTAATATATTATAATATATAGTTATTTCTTCCAATTAAAATAATTTCTTTAATAAATATTTTAAAGTAGGAATTTAATATGGTTAGAGACATTTTTATCAGATATAATAGCATAATTGTCAGTACTGCATAAATGTGTACCTATGTAATAGACTAATTATTATTGTCAGGTTATTCTTAATATATCCATTACTATTATTTCAATCCGAGTAAATTATTATTGCATTATACATATAGGAATATTTCTGTGTATTGCATTTTAATTCGACCTGAAGCTATACATTTTTAATTACTACTAAATTATTAGTTTAACACTTGACACTTTTAGTTTTGCGAATTATCAAACATTTCTTAAGTACAATGAAATTTAACTTTGTGAAAGATAATTCGATAAATTAATTTTTTTTAGAGTACACAAAAAATAATTTTTCTTCAGATTTCTTGACTTCTTCTATTTTTATAAATCTGGAAAATCCGATAAAGGTTGTAATGAAATTGAAGCTAGTTCTGATCTGAGAATCAGAAAAGTTGTGATGAAATTAAGGTTAATTAGAGCTAAAGCTGTTTAAAATAATAAACAATAAAGAGAATGTAAATGTCCACTGAAATACTTTATATAAGCGGGCATGAAACAATTTTATATTTTTATTTCAAATTTATTTTAAAATGTATATATTTTAAAATACTGTGATTTTCTCTCTCTCTTTAATGTTTCGCGTATCCTCTGGAGATTTGTGTGAAAATGGCGTACCCCGTAAGTAGACGAATAAAGCTATAGTTATATAAAATATAACAGCGAGAATAAAATGAAATATACATACGTATATAGACATTAAATTTTGTACGCCTAAATTACTGAAACTGATGAACTGAAAACAATGTATGGATATTAAGAGTAGTTTATACGTAAATATTCAGACACTTTAATCCATTTATAATAACAATATGTATATTTTACCGAAGCATGTAAATTAATAAAGAATTAATAATTATAAGCAATATTTATCACTTTATACAATTATCAGACTATAACGTTAAATTACCTATTAATAGAACATAGAAATATGTAATATATATTATTATTTATTATATGTACTACTACATACTTTTAATGTTTAAATATCATTGATTGTATTAACATAGGAATTTTTTCTATTGGTTTAGACCCTTTTTAATCTGACTTGTAATTCAAAAATTGAAAAGTCTGAAGATGAAAAGTTTGTCAAGGAAGAAATTATTTCTGTAAAGTTCGGCAGTTATAAACGCCAGCTTTATTATCGGTTATAATATATTATTATATGTAGCTCTGATGACTATAAAGTATAAATAATAAGTGCCGTTTAATTCTATAATTAAAATATATTTTTATACATGTATTCTATAAAACTTCAGTAAAGTGTCAAAATTTAGATAATTTAAAGTTCGAGACATATTTCAAAATCTTCCCCGCCCGAAAAATGTTGGCATGCAACCTGAATGTAGCTGGTTATAAATATCGAGCCATCGATGTTTTGAATGTTGCCAGTAAATTGATACTTGGCACGGACAAATAAGACGCATCGATTTCAAAACCACGCCATGTTTGTTACACACATAGTCAGAATTATCGAAGTTTGGTTAAGATGTAATACTGGACGATAGCTTTGTATCTCGTGGTCGTTCTAAAGTCGCTTACGAATCTAGTAATTTATATCAGTAGCTTGTGTTAATCTTTTGTTTAGGTTAGAATACATTTGTTCTTCATATTTTGTAGAACGAATAAGAAAATAAATTTATCTATTTATTTATGAACTCTTATATAAAATATAATGCATGAGGATTAAATATAAGGAAAAAGATCAAATAAGCATGCAATATCACACTACTACATCGCAGTATTATATTATTTTCAGCACATACTAATTCTAAAGAGGATCACATTGAAACTTGTTATATTAGAAATAAATCGTCTTAAATCACTAGAGATCTGCTATTACTAATTTATGTACAAAATATTAAAAACTTTATATTTCGTTTATGATTGAAACTCTGCTTTCTGTTTCAAAATATTGCATTCATTAAAAATATCGTATTAATTTAACGACATAAACATTTTAATAAGTTTAATTAATATTTGTAAAATTAAATATGAAAGTACTAGTTTTGGCATAGTGTTATAATTTACACAAACAATAATTATTAGGAAACAAGCTTATGTAATTACATTATTAAAAATTAAAATTAAAACGAGTAATTTATAACCCAGCAAATAATTTTATTTTCCTACGACGAACTTGTTATTTAACTTATTATCAAAAAGACCTATTGGGTAAACGAGATTCTACTGTATTATGATTTATTCAGTCTATTTAAATATCTTTACATGATATTAAGTTTTGAGATTTAGGTCATGAGATTAGAGATTATCTAACAATGTTATAGATACGCGAGCAGAATTATAATTATGATTTACCTTATTACCAAGGACATTTAGGGTGAAATTCTGATTATGAGATTCTTTTCAGAAGTTGATTTCACGTTCGATATTATTGCAATATTTCTAAATAAAAGATATCTAAATTATTTTTTGTAGAAAATTATTTATTTTGAATTATTTTCTTAGCATTGTATCATATGGTATTTTATTTCTAATTTGTAAGTGTTTGTTGTAGTAATAACACTATTATCAAATATTAAAAATTAAAGAATTATAGTAAATTCCAGTAGATTATATTTAAAAGTATTGAGACCTTAAGTCTATTGATAATCAAATAATAGATATTATAGTTATAGTAATAACACTATTATCAAGTATTAAAAATTAAAGAATTACAGTAAATACTAGCAGATAATATTTAAAAGTACTGAGACCTTGAGTCTATTGATAATCAAATAATAGATAAGTAAGGTGAAGTAAAATAGAAAAGTAAGATTACATTTACATAAAGAGTCAGGAGTCAAGGTTAAATGTAAAAAATAGATGAGCTAAAGGTAAAGAAATACAGGGACAGACGTTAACAATATGAGGTGTAAAATCAGTAAAATAATGAATGAATAACAGAAGACAATATCGGAAATAGAGCAAAATTTGAGAAGAAGGAAAAGGACAGACCTTCCTTAGAGGCGAGCAAAGATAAAAAGAGTTAACTTCTAAAGAGTTAAGATAGAAAACTGATTGAAATACGGAAAGCCGTAACTGAAGGAGACGTAGAGGAAGACTTCCAGAAAACAGAGGAGCGAGAAAGAAGGATATTAAAGAAATTGTCTCAGAGAGAAGAAGGGGCGAAAGGGGGAACAGTGTAGATAACAGTAAACAGAATGGGAAGTTTTAGGACAGAGATCATACAAGGAAGAGAAAAGTTACAAAGGAGGTAAAGAACGAAATAAGTAATTTGACCCAAAGGATAAGATCCATATTGAATAAATGGGGAAAGAAGGGGCGGAGTCGTGCAGAAAAATGGAAGAAATATTACAGAAAATGGAAGGGAGTGAGGGAAAAGAGAGGGAGGGGGCAGGTAAAGGAGCGGAGGAAACAATTAACACTAGGACTGCCACACCAGTCGATTTGACTGGTTTTACAAATTCCTACTTCATGTTATATTTTTTTCCGCAATGATATAATGACTTGACGATAACTAAAAGAATAATATAATTAATTTTATTTTGCTTTTTATGTATTTAAACTGAAAGGTTACAGTTTAAAGGTAAACGAACTCCCGACAAAACATTACCGTCGTTATTTGTAATCTTCAACCGGAGTTACATTTGAACTTCCTATAATAACATCAGTCGATACAAATAGACGAATTTTTTTAGATTGCTCTCTAGGAACCATTAAGGCGAGTCACATACCGTTGAATAGCGGTCATCGATACACAAATTTCGAGCGAGTGACGATTACAACCGACATACACTATCTCTGTACTTGTACATATGTTAATTTTAATATAACGGACAATTACGAATTAATCACTCGTCTCTTTATTAAACAAACCAACACGTTTAACATACACTTCATATCGGACGCTAACTTATCCGGTTTATTATGTAAAAAGAGAGAAAAGGAAGGGAACTGCAAGCAGTGGAGCTATGACAGGTTAGAAAGGGTTAGGTTAGAATAATGAAATAGACTAGCAGGAAGAAATATGGATTATCTGGACAATGTATAGCAATAGAGAGATTGGAAGGATGACAAAAAAGTAACGCAGAAGGAATTGTTGATACTGGGGGGAGATTTTAAAGCAAGAATAGGAGAAGAAGGAAACTGATATGGCGGCGAAGAGGGGAGCATCAGTGTTCGACGAAGTGGCGACAGTCACAACAGGTCACAACTGACAGAATTAGAGTTTTATTTAGGTTTTATTACTAACCATTAATCATAGTGATAAGATTAGAAGGCAGAAAGATAGAAGAAGAGAAAGTATAATGGAACTTAGAAATCATAAACTGGTATAAAATTTCAACAAACGTCAAAATATTGAAACAGGAGAAAGAAGTATTTAGTACAAGAATGGGCAAATCTAAAAACATCACTGAAAGAGACTATAGGTAGGGACAAGGTTAACAGCAAAATAAAAGAAGATAGGTCATAAATACTGGTAGGGCAGGTAATGCAGCAAAGAGGAAAGGAAAATAAGTAGGTACTACAAGAAAATGAATGTTCCAAATAACGTTGCTTTGTACGATGTTGAACTACTGTTAGGGTACAATAGAGGTATAATGAATACTAGTTTCAGGTAGTTATCTGAATGTCAACTATTAAACTATCAAATCGTGACTAAGCTGCTGTTTAACATTTTTGTTTCGCATTAAGGCACATCTTTGTAATTTGTAATATATTACCTCTATAATGTGCGGTTCAAATACATTAGACGTATTAGCTTATTGAAAATATACAAATATATATGTTCCATTTAAATACATACTTTATTACTTCTCTCACTAAATCTACGGATACAAATTTTTCACAGGAGAGTTATTTGATTTTATAGACGAATTTTAATAGAATATGTAGATTTAAAATAATTATTAAATGTTCCATTAAATTTCTTCTATCAAGTCAAACAAATTTCATATGAAAAATTTCTTAGCGTTTTCAATAATAGCACATACTCAGCCAAACATAACTATTAAGATAGTTGCTAATATTTAATATAAATACTTTTTTATTGTTAACACAATTTTGTTTTAGGTCGATAAGTATGTATTGTAGATTATAATTTGATCTTAGTACTTCCGCGAAGTATTGAGATAAATTGTGATGAATTCTAGTAAAATGTCGTTAAAGAATATACACTACTTTATCGGTAACAAGTAGTGTTAAGACGTTTTAGTAGAAATTGAATGCTTTTTACTGTCCTTATTTTCTAGTTATTTTATTGGGTTGGCAACTAAGTGATTGCGAATTTTACCGCCATTACCACCTAATGTTAGATGGGGTTAGGTTTAGTTGTTATTTTATTCGTATTATACATTTAATAGACATTTATTAGAGTTTTCACAATAAATGTAACAAATAGGTAACCTAATATTTCTGGCCGGTAATGCATATACATATTGTATATTAAGATTAAAATGAACAAATGTGCCTGAATGGTAGATGGACCAGTTAGAAGATATATCATATTTTTATTCTGCTAGGTATCGTCAGTTAGTTCATTTCATTTGTTACGTTCAATCAAAAATATATATTTAATTTAAATTCTTATTTTAAAAAGTTATATCTAATTAACATATGATATAAATTTTTTTTAATTTTTATAAACATTCCATAAAAATTAGGTATTTATGTAATATAAACATTAGATATGCGTATGATTTATACACACATCATAGTTCACACTCGATCATTGAATATAATCAATATTAGTTTTACATAAATTATGTATAAGTAGATATACACAAATTAAATACATAAATTATACTAAAATAAATATTAAATGTATAGAAAAACCGAATAGAATGAAAGTTTGGAAAAATGACGCAACAAAATGCGATAAATTCGTATATATTTGAGAGTCGTATTGTGGACGGTTTGTTGTATTCCTTTCCTTATGGTAGATTATTCTAAGAATCGTTAAAAGCAGCTTTCCTTGAGTTTTAGGAATTCTGTAAGCATATCTTCCAAAGAATGACTATCGATTTCTTTCGACCTTGTACAACTTGTTTCGTTTAGTGATTCCTGTTCTTTCTTCAACAACATTCTCCTATGCATAAATAAATATGTAGATATTTTGCAATCTTGTAATTGAGGACTTATTTGAAATACTGACGTATCAAGTTTTCGTTCATACAATTGTCATGTTTATGGCAAGCTACTAAAATACTAAAAAAATTACGTTTTTCATATAGAATGAAATAATTTCGAAAACAGCGATTTTTTTATTTATAATAAAAATGATTTTGAACGCCCTCCTTCCGAATAGCGAGTTTCTTCGTCACATTGCAATATTGAAAGTAACTACATTTATGCAATATCTTATTAAACGCATATTTAAATAGATATAAGAGTTTCTCAAAATTTAAGAAACAAAAGTAAATTTAATTTAATTCAATTAAATTCAATTTAAGAAACAAAAGTAAATATGAGGAAAAGGTTATATTTGTAGCTTAATTCAATGTCAAATTATATCAATAATGGAAACAATATTTACAAACTTATATTCTTGTATCAAAATTTAATTTTCAATGTTATTTTGTAATTTTGCAGCATTGAATTCCTTGCATTTATTCAAAGTACAAAAGCCTTAAAGAAATACAAATTTATCTAAAAGTAATCAGATGAAAAATAATAAAAATTCTGTGTTGACTTTTCTTGGAAGTTAAAATTTCTCTAAAAATGTATTTCTTTGTAACTTGCAATATATCAAATGAGAAAAGAACGTTTCTCGACAAATACCATTTTTCTGTTTAACTTTTTTGTATCTAAGTGAGCTATTGTAGTACAATTATCATAGGTAATATAGTGGCATATATAGTATATGTGTAAATGTACAGATATTTGTATAATAACAATAATCAGAAAAAAGGTATACATACCTCGAGAAACACCCATAATCTGACGAGTCCCGCAATTTTATTTTATTATTTTTCATTTATTTCAACATCCATTTTATACAGTTTTATACATTAAAATATTGTGATATTTATATGAGAGACATTATTCGAGTATCATAAATGTATTGCATATACATTTATAAGATTTATAAATCAAATATATGAAATTATAAATTAGTTGAGGGTTACGATAGCTTTGCAACATAATGAGCAGAAAATGATAATCTTTCTTTTTGTACGTGGAGAAATACTCATGAACACTCCGTCGCTGCGGTAGCAGCAGAGCAGTGTCGGACTCTTACCGACTAAAACTCCACGATGGCCTGTTTACGCGTGTGACAGGGGTGCCCGGGACCTCTTACGAATTACTGCTGTTGCACTCCCTGCGTCCTCTTGATAATGAGCCGATCCTATAAGTTTCCTAACTGATTAATCTGACGCTAGGGGCGACCATTGCCCCTAGTGCCCTCCCTGCTAGTCGCGACCCGAAGGGGGCAACGGTGGAATGGCCCTGGGCCGTCTGACCGCTCTTCGCCGCGTTACCCTACAATGGTAAGAGTTTTTCTCTCTCTCTCTCTCTCACCGCTCTTTAAATCTGGTAAGTGCCGCCGAAAGGCGACAGTGCCCCTTACCTTATACATCCTTGTCTAGGGGAGTGTTAAACGTCTCTCCTATCATACTACAAAAAAAATTTTTTTTTTTTTTTTAACGTGGAGGAAATCTTCATAGACACCTTACTGCCCTGTGGGCCGAGGGACACAGGGCGGTAGAAGGTAGTGCCGGATTCTTACCGGCTAAAACCTCCACGGGCGGGACGGTAAACCAGTGCGAGTTAAATTCATCGGCCCCGGATGTTAACTACTCACCCACTCGTAGTAAAGGTATCACACAACAGTCAAGTAAGAACTTTTTTCTTGCCTGTTGTATATTAACAACAGTCGAGTATGGTGACGGTTGGTGGCGGTGTGGTGTTGGGTGTCGTTCTTGCCTGTTGTATATTACTTTTAAGAGAGTAAGATGTTTTTTGGTTTTTCGCATATTCCGGGCGAGAGGGATTCGAACTCGCGACGCGTCGTTTCCAATGAAGACTCCAAACGAGCGTAGCTGGCTGCCCCGCCAGAAAATCATCATCTGATAGTCCGTCAAGTATCGTAAGTTAGTCGATCTCAGTTTCTGTAGAAGAAAAGAATTATAGATCTACAATATAGCATCAACAATTATTAAAATCTAGAGTTTGTTTAATTTTTTATGTACTCCTGAGATATTTACATGGAATTATAAATAAATTAGAAAAATATTGATATGTACGGCTCATTTGCTCGAAATGAGCCGTACCACTAGAAAATGACCTTAATCTTCTATTTGCGTTTACATTGACATTATTTACAATATGTTTACATTCTGCAGTCAGAGAGAAAGAACGAAGAAAGAGTAAACGGTATCATATTAATGAAGAAACAGGAAATTATTTCTTAGCACATGAAACAGATCACCTAAAACAAATTCAACTATTACAAAATGAGTTACTGTACGAAAAAGTCTTTCAAGCAAGAGTTAAATGGCGTCGTATAGGGCGCAATTTGTTATCTCGTTATTCCATATAGGGAAGTATTAAGTTGATCATGCCAAAAAACTAAATCAGGAGATATTCGTTACTTTCGTTTCAAAAGCACAATAATATTGTACTTCAATAATATTGTATAATATTGTGATAATATATTAAAATATCTCCTAAATTTAATACTTTGATTACTCTGAAGCATTTAAATAGAAACACCTAAATATATATCTCCGTTATTAATTTTCCGTATGGAAAATTTTTAGAGATGAAAATTATACCTTTTAGAGGGACACATACAATGCTAAGCGATATTTTTTCTGAAAGTTAGTCTTTAAAAAGATTTCAAGATCATCATCGTTCTTTTAATGAAACCATATATTGTTTAACACACCAATTGATCCATCACGATAATTTTTATAGAAAGTATTAACCTATTTATGTAAAAGAATCATTAGTTCAGCGGTCATATTAAATTTGATTTTGTCAAATGTAATATATGAAGGACAAGGAAAGGCGCAAAGTGGTATTCCCTTTTTACATTGTGTTTCTTTCATGCATTTAAATTTGATAAAATTAAAGCTAAATATCCATTAAACTAATACATAGCATTTCAACATAAATAATCGATTAATGTATTAAAAAATATGTAGTTCCATTTAAAAAAATATTAATGAGCTTGAAATCTCATAAAGACATGACTTTCATGAAAAACAAGTTATCCACCATTGCATGTGCCCCTTCAGATAACTTTCTTCTCTGAAATCATTTCCCTTATTAATATAATTATTAAGTATGTCCATTTAAATGCTCCACTCTGTGTTTATCATACATTAAAATATTTCCTAATATATGGACCTAATATTACGTCTTTGACGTAAACTGCTATTAAGCACTCGGATGAAATTATAAAATGCATTGACTAACACACAAATGTGATTGTATTACACTTAAAAAGAATGTGGTTTATGTATTCTCTACGTATCCAAATGCAATGATACTAATAACGCCAAATCGTGTCCTTTTCGAGGACATTCAACTCTTTTTTAAAAAGTTCTTCCATGCAATAAGTAATTTTGCAAGTTGAAAATTATGAAATAGGTGCGTCATTCTATTTAGAGTAGATGATCTCATGTGCTAAGGAATACAGTTTTTTGTTTCCTTATCAATATAACACTATTTACTTTCTATATGATTGCGGGATGTAAATGTTGAGAATTGTGGATCTTGATGGCCGAAATATTGTTATGGAAACATTAAATTTACACTGGGTATTACTATTAACGTAGACACATATTTATTTTATAAACGATTTCTAGGATATTCATCGATACACGCTTGCACGCGTCTCAGCACTTTCTTCCATACCCGACCTTTTCACTGACCGATGTGTTTACATTCGTCTGTTTCTCAGTCGCCGCGCACACACATATCTCCACACACTGATATCCACATACAAACATCTCCACTACGCATTCGACCTAGCCCAGCACAAAAATTATACATATCTCAATAGTAAACATATTGTAAATTACGTCAATGTAGCAGCCAATGGAACTTTAAGATCATTTACCAATCATTTCCTCGCGACGAGTATAAGAGAAAGCGATACAAAAAAAAATTGATCTTGAAATTCAAATTCGAGATGAAGATTTTAACAGCATCTTTTTAAACAGATCGGTCAGACGAAGAATCGTTCGGTGTAGAATCGGTGTAGATATAGCAATTTTTAACAGCCTGTTACAAATGAACTCTGTTGGTAAACAAACGTTACCTTTCCCGGTTGAAGTCTCTGACTATTATGAAAATTACTTACAGTTCTCTTTGACCATCTAAATTCTGTCTTCCTCCAGCTTGTTGCTTCTTTGTCCTGAAACCGCTCACATCAGAATGATGAACGGCAAAGGACACAGTGAATGCCTTTTATTCACGCGATTTATCACAAAGTTGAATATCGTTGGTACTTGGTACGGAATAATACTCTTCCTCCATCTTTTGTGACTCATAGTAAAAAGAAGAAAGGTAAGAGTTTAATCGATGCCCGTATTCACAATATGTCCGAGCATAACAGATATATATTTCTAACATTTATATACACTTCTATATAGAAGTGTAGAAAGTACCTATTGTGCTTATCAGCTTGCAAGAATGCAGACATTACGTTGCATATCTTCTGATACAGATATAAGGAAGAAAAATAAATATTTCATCTAAACACTTTAAACCGTGTACACATTATTACAAATATTCGATTATTATAAATGTTGAAGTAATTGCTTTAAGAAAAACTCTGCACCTTTTCTTTTGTATATCCATGACCTGCAGACTGCTGTTACGAGGAGAATAAAATTTAATGAAACAAAAAGTTCGAAATAAGGAGAGGTCCATATTATTGTGCCCTTAAATATAAATTTTGTTTTGGATCACGAGATCTAGAAACAAAAGAGCTATAAGTAGATTTCTATTGGTGTTTCTTGTAGCCTTCAACTAGAGCTACAAAGTTAACTTTTTGGTAATGTTCTTTGCTATAAATATAAGAACGTGTTCCCTATTGCTTTTCTTCCTATTGTATTGTAACACTGTAAGAGTGAGCATCTGGATCAGCATATATTATAGCTGTATTTATATCTATACTTATACCTGTGCTTATTTCAATATATTTTTCTATTACAAGTTCATTCACTCGTTCTTCTATCAGTCAATCTCAACAATAAATATCTGTACGTTAAAGTAATACATACAATTGTTTTAAGAAGAAAAGAAATACTAATCTTCTTGCTAATGTTCTAAGACATACTTTTGCGATTATATTTATCTTATATAAATTGCAACAAATGTTGTCTTTATGAATAGAAATATGTAAAAACTTACACATGATCAAACATATAATTTTAACTTTTTTTTTAGAGTTGATGTATATTATTCTACTTAAATTTAAAATTGAAAGCATTCCATTTATCTAGATTTTTCAAATATTCCATATTTTTGTAGTCTGTGATGTAGTTGAATATGTATTCAAAATGCATATGTGATTGTTTCATGTATATGGAGCTTCTCATGAGTATGCAGCTATCCACCAATGCTTATTCATTGATAGATTACTGATGCTGCCTCTGGAGATTTTAATACGCTTTAATAAATCACAATCTTCTTATCAAACGATTTGCAAGATTAATACGTTATTCTATTGCTGTTCATTAGTTCATTTGTTGTGGGATAGCGATGTTCATCAGTAAAAAGTAATTTATTCATCAGTTGTTTAACAAAAGGTTTGCTAAATGTTTCAATTACATATAACACAGCTTTTCATTTTTCGCTTTTATTTTTTTTTTTTTTTTTTTTTTTTTTTTTTTTAATACGGAAATTCATTATTAATTGGTAATTACAATTATCATGTTATAATATGGATATGTGGTTAACTCTGTTACAAAGCAACGTCTTCGTTACTTTTAATGATATGCAAAAATGCCAAAGTGTTAAACTGTTTAGTTCGAAGAATGTTATGGTAAACAAAAAATTTTCTCGAGGTTATGTTTTTTGGGACTCTAATCTCATCAATGTTTGCCTTAATGGGATTACATATTTCTATCATCATCGCGTAATAGCTGAAATTGAAACCTTATACATGACCTTATAATATGACCTTCACGTAACGGTGAATGTACAAAATTCAGAAATGTATTAATCCAGTATTGCGTATTGCTATTAAGCGTCATATCAAAGCGGTTATTAACGAAAGGAACATAACATAACCATGTTTACATTCGGTATAAATGAACGTTATTGATGCTAAATTATGGCAACCTCAGGATAATAATCAGTGGTTAGTCAATTTTCGGTATTGCGCAGATTCATTTGAACGAGTTTCGAGTAAAATTGGATATATGTAACGTTAGTACTAGGCGAATGCCAGCTATACCTAAAAACATATCTAGACATACTGGGAGAAATCAGCGAAATCACACATGGCATTTAAGCGTATGGAGAAACATCTTTGGCAACACGGCTCTTGCAAACTACCAAAATAAAAAAGAACACGTCCGGTGATAAATAACATTAATAATGCTATTAAGGTTTGGCAGCAATTACTGTACATATACGCTTATCTACTAGAGAAATAAATAGAGATAATGGCGTCAGTAAATCTTCAATTTCAAAGTTTTTATTTTAGTTAGTAATAGGATATATCCATATCACATTCTTTTACAAGAAATAACAAAAAGTGATTTTATCCGGAGAATAAATTGTCACAGTTGAATGACAGAGAAATTAGCTCAGGTTAGTACATTCTTGTCAGGAATATTCTTCTCAGACGAACGAATCGTCACGATACAGAATTATGCACTTAACTCGAAACCCACGTTCGCGAAAATATATGAGAATGGCAACAGTGTAACATATACACTTACTGCTACAATGAAATGTCACTCACCATCGATGAGCTAGAAGTATAATTTTAGGCGACAACACAGAGCGGTTTGGTTGCCGTCGAAGGACTTCGAAGGACAATAAAAGAAAGACGATTGTTGAGAAAGCCTCGCGCTTTCGTCCGACGATTTCATGTTTTTACGAACTTCTGAAACTTCCTAGCAAATAAGAAGTTTTTAAATAACCTTATCTTGGATTATGCTTATCTAAAATGTAATTACCATGTAATTTTTTCTTAATTTAAGATTGCATTCAATTCTTTTTTCGCGAGGAGTTATTGGGGATTTACAATGAAATTGTTAATATTCTTACAAATATGATATTAAATATTTTTTTCTATGTCGTACTTCAAAATTTATTAACGATCACTTTCTACAAATTAATATTACTACTACTCGATTTTCGATCGTTCTATTGTGAATACGTCGAACGTAAGAACAAAAAACAAGGAAAGCAATTGAGATACGATGAGACACCTCACAGAATTGTGTAAATACACAAGCAAGTTTAACAAAATGGAAATTAATTTAATTCTCGTATTGCAATGCCAGAATCCCTTTTATGAGGTTTATTAAAGAGAAGGCTTTTTCGACAAAGTTCGAAACACGCGAAGACACGAGCTTGTGCTTCTGTAACGGCAAAAGTTCTCGCGAATGGGCGATGCTTATCTGGCCATCAAATTAACAAGTGGTTAGAAGTTAACGGAAATAATTTTGAACATTTGTTACGATGAACTTTCCTTTGGTAATCTCTGTATTGTAGTTGTTTATTACTCGTATTTATTAGCAAACATTTTTTAATTTTTCGTATTCAGAGCCACGTTATAGGTCATTGGATTGGTTTCGGTTTCAATGATGGAAATGTATAGTCCCGTTAAAAGAGAACACTGATGGGATTGTAATCTCGAAGGATATGACTTTGAGAATATTGTTTATTTATTATAACATTTCTCAAATTGAAGATTTATTCTCTTGGCATTTTTGCATATCATTAAAAGTAACGGAGATATAAAATATAAAAATATACATAAAAAAAGCAAATTTATAATTAAAAATATTTGATATTTTAATAAAATAGATATTTCATCCATATATGTGTAATGTAATACGATCACATAGGTCATAAGGTGGTAGTTGGTAAGGTGTCCACAAGAAATACTCTTGATGTTCAACAAAAAGGATTTATTAAACTATTAACAATCAACAGTGAACAATTTACGATCAACAATTAACGATTAACAATCAAGAGTTAATAATCACGTATCTCGAATTGTGTTTGCTTTGCTATGATGCTAAACCTTTCGCACTTTGCAGCTCAGGGCAGAATGAATCTTTCGTTCGAAACCAAACGGATTCTTTTCTTCGTTGCCCCTCCATATCCCCACTACGCACGCGTTTATTAGGTGTTCGCGACGGTTGCCGTGTATGCATTCTTCCGAATATTCGGCGAAAGAACCGTAGAGATATCGATGGAACATTAGGCATGTCGGCCTTACGTTTTGTAGATATAGCGCTTTGTGTCGCGAAGCCATTGGGAAGTTCCATGGTCGAGTGCTGCCACAATCATAGTCATAAAATTTAAAACATACATTTTTCTCATTTATACATTATTATTACTAGACCGTTTGCACTTATCATCTGTATAACATCCTTTATATGCATCTTCATTGTGCTTTTCAAAAGGGTAAAGAACATTTTAATATTTTGCACTCGCTTGGTGTAGCCGCGCTATCTTGCACGAGGACATACGATGTCGGGGCGTGTCTGTTAAATAGAGATTACCAGGTATCCGAAGAGCAAAGTTGCAGGAGATTACATAGAGCATGTGATGTAGCTAATATGCAAACCTATATTCTATATATACATATAAGATGATTTAAACCTCGTAATGCGAGAATTTCACTCTGGCATTCGCCTCGTAACGACTACATCTTTATACAGCTCACCCTAAACTTAACTCATTGGTGTTAATCATCTTTAATATAATTAAAAAAAGAAACATCAATGCGTTATAGATGTAGTTAGATGGTAGAGTCACATTCGGCCCACGCTGGTC
Organism: Bombus terrestris; assembly: GCF_910591885.1. Lineage (NCBI taxonomy): Eukaryota > Metazoa > Arthropoda > Insecta > Hymenoptera > Apidae > Bombus > Bombus terrestris. The sequence continues at coordinate 4,683,668 of NC_063286.1, forward strand.
AGTAACGCTAGCGTGACTTAATTTTTATTTCATTCCATTTTGTAAATGTATCATAAATACTTTTGTGTATAGCTCAAAATTAAGACTATCAGTAGGTTGCGCATGGTGAACATATATGTGTATATGTATACATGTATAAATATCTATTGACTCTAATTATTAATACATATGTACATGAGGAACAGACAGACAAAATGTACGGTACTCGTAAACAACATTATGTTTGTTATATTGCAGAACTTTTTTTAATATAGTAATATAGTTTTGTATAATCAAATAACTGGATTTTTCGGTATACTGGTAGATATATTTCTAGTTACATAATATTAATTATAATATGGCTCAATAAATTTAACAATTATAAATTCTAATATACTAATTTCTTTCTAATATACTAATTAGCCATAATTTAAGTGAAAATTAAAAAAAATACATAGTGATAAAGATATTTTTGCATATAGCTTGGAAATTTGAGCCGAGTAATTGTATTGGGTAAAGTTTTTCAGAATGACGATGTTGACAACATATTTTAAGCATTCTGTAAATAATTATCAAAATTATTTTACAAATTACTAACCATTTAATTCTGTTACGTGATTTAAATGTAATATCTTAAAGAAATTTTGTAAATATCGGAGAACAGCTTCGACTATTATTCATGCTAATCGTTGTTAATACCTGTTACGGAACTCTTGCGGCGGAATACGCTGTTAACGGCTAACAGTCGGCATTGGCATCGCGTTTCAAGGTTACAGGAACGTTGTGAAGTAACCGTGTGCACTGTATGACGTAATGCGGTGCGCAGACACGCGCGGTATAAGAGCGCCTCGAGGTCCTTGTGCAATTAGCTCCGTCCATCGTGTACGGTTACGCAACAACGCAAAAGGTGAGCGCGACCTATCCTGACAGCTAGTCGCATTAACGTGCCACAGTTGTCGCTGCTGGCAATGTCAAGGACGTACGTATGATGTTTATATCTGCAACCTACTATTGCGGTATTAAACGAAGCTTGGAATGTTATGTGACTAAGTGGAGAGAGGCGGATAGCATAATTGGCACGACTGATTCTTAAACGACAACTGACCTCATCTAAATGTAATAATCACATTATTATTAGTTACATTAGTCACTCGCGTTGACTTTATGCAGGGAAAGAGCCATAGATTCACGTGTCAGAAGAATGTTTTCGTTGATTGCTTTGTAAAGTAATTTCATGCATTTGTTTGACATGCTTGAATATTGTTCTGTAATAAGATAATAATAACTTCCTGGAAAAACTTCTGAAATTTCTTAATATCAATCTAAAAATACTTCAAATGTTGCTTCATCTGTTCTTCTTCAGTTAAAAAATGTTAATAATATTTACATCTAGGGAAAGAGTCATGGATTGATGCTAATGTATCAGAGGAAATGTTTCACTTATTTCCTGGTAAAATAGTTTCTTAGGTTTGTTTGAAATAGTTTGAATAGCGGAAGTTAGTTTTTGTAATTTCTGTTTTTGATTTATTTTTCCTTTATTTTTACTAGTAGTAGAAATTATGTTATCAAGTTATTCCATAAAAGATGTAGCCTGTAGTTGTATGAATTTAACACATTAAAGATTAGACATGTGGGATTTATTAATAAATAATATTTGAACAATCTATTATCTATTTTTTTCTAAGATAATAATTGGATGCCATTCTTCCTAGACAGAAAAAGAGAATGTCTATCAAATCGAATTTAACAAGATCACGTTGAGGTGGGATTATGTATTTGACTATTCGTTGTGCTATTTTTAAAGGCTTACAGTAGTATCAGCTAATTGGGAGTTGCATATGTAAGCAATAAGATTAACGAAATAAAGAGAATAAATGTAATGAAAACACTAATAATAAGTGAAAATATTAGTGATGTAGATTAATATTTGTTGTGAAGCCAATTAGACTAATTATCTATATCATGTGAGTAATTTTTAAATTTCATCATCAGTTTATTTTGAATAAGTACAAGTACATTAAAAAATGGAATCATATTTACAGAAGAGATAATAGAGAAGTAGGAAAATTTCATTTTGATGATAAAAATGGAAAACTAACTAAATTATTCCAAAATTCTAAACAAAGCAGTCTTAACATTACATTTTAACATTTTTGTTATTTAATAATGATATATATGTAAAATGGAGAATCAGTGAAATGTTTTAATTATTTAAAAATTCTAGGCAGTTCAATTGGTAATTACTGGGACTAGGCGCGATTTCACCTATTGTTGTCAAGGTCAACATTCTGAAGAACTTTTTCCTTATCTTAAAACATAACCGTCGCATCGCTCGGCTTTCTTTTCCAAAATATTCGTACAAAACGCCAATTAACACTTTGAGTGCTGTGAGCACATATAGGTGTCTAGCGAAAGCTATCGGTGTGGACTCAGTACATATATATGTCTTTTCTGTAAGTGCCCGGCATGGACTAAGGACGCATGTATGGGTTTTTCAATTTTTCCGAACACCTACACAGAAGTAATACTATTAAGTTTGTGTGAAATAAATATAAATGCATTCCTTACGGCAGTAAACAAATGCCAATAGTGCCCCGTTATTGTTGAAGTGGTCGCCACTTGTAAGAAAACTCTACATCTGGTTTTTTTAGTTTTCTCAAGCACTGAATTTTTCACACACAACTAAATAATTAACTTGCGTTATATTTACTAAATTTAGTTTTCTAGTTTATTGTTTTCTAGTTTATTACCCAAATTCTAGTTAACTGTAAATTTCAATGTTTATAATAAATAATTAAAAATAACTAAAAAATAACGTCCTTGAATTATTTAATCTCGTGCAAAAGAATTACTATAACTTATTACGATTTTCGCTTTGAATAGTCAATCAACAGAGTTCCGTCTAACGAAAAAGTATTCCGTCCACAGCGATCGTCAGCGCTAGACGCGCGCCGTCCGTACGGACGACATAGGCCGCGAGTAGTCAGCACTCAAAGGGTTAAATTTAGGTTAGGATTACACTTCGTTCTATCTAAACTTAGATTACGAGAGAGATAATTTCTTAATATTGTCTAAATAGAAAACAAAAATCAATGCTATATATGTAGATTGGCTTAAAATAGTACCCGAACACTATTAGATGGCCGGCAACACTAACAAACAATTTTCAATGAATCGATTGATATATGGAATATTGAACTTTATTCTAATCTTCACTTGGTCAGACATGTAACAAATATACTCCTTGTCATTGAAAAATTGTTTAGAGTATAAAAATTTATAAAATGAATTGTTAAATAATACATATAATATTAAGTATAACTTGCTTTATAACCTGAAAATTAAAGCGGTGATTATATGTACAGGGAAAAATTGTTAAGTATTGGCAACATATTTCAAGGTAATTGAAATTGGTAAGTTTGCCACAATTTTTAGTTCCCTGAATACTTCTGTTGAATTTTATATCAACAAAAGTTAAAATGTTTGTAATATTTTTATTATTAATTATCGGTTCTATATAAAAGAGAATTTTTATTGAATGGATATTTACGGGAAACAGGTCGGATCTTAATTTTTATAAAAGAATGTGCATTAATATTTATAATATATTATGTCGGTGAGTAATAAATATTTAATTAGTTAAAAAATTTCTAAAATGGGAAATATATATATATATATATATATGTATATATCTATGCATAATGTACAATATAAATATTTATAATAAATCACTTTCAACAAATAGAAAATTCTTCTATTTTATATCAGTATTATGATGATTAATGCATCGAAAAATGATTAATTTTTGCACTTGTGATGATATATGTAGGTTTCATTAGAAGTAGATATTGTTGTTTGCTCTATACCCAGCGATTAGAAGAATGTGCAAGTAGTGAAGGAGAACATGTGTCCGTATCAAGATCAGCGGATACATGGTTGATCAGACGTTGTTTTTTCAATGAATTCATGAGCTATGAATACATTTATACATAGTATTCAAACGTCATGTTACGAGAGATCAATGTCGTAGAATATAAAATTTGTAATAGTGAAGATAGTCACTCTTTTTAATTGGTTGTTTAGAGTTGTTTCAAGTATTATAATAGTTGATTAGCAATACAGCTGATATCATAAGTTGAGTTTTATAATTTCTAGAAAAGACTGGTTTAGCAATTGTAACGTTTATGCAAATGCATATTTCAATAGGATATAAGTACGTAAAATTTGTTTTGTCGCTAGACTATTACAAAAATGTATTTTTATGTTGCATATTTTCCATATGTTTAGCGTATTTATCCGTTTGAGTTCTAGGGGTCTTTGAAAAACAAAAGCGCTCGTCATATTTGTTATTTTTATGAAATACATCTATATTATCATATATGCGCACTATTAGTTTATAAATATTTCAAGTTTTGTTCAATAAAGATTATTGAGAAGATAACAATGAAATACAAAATACCGTCAGTCGTCCGTAATGTTCAAATGTACTCGGACTTTTCGACACAAAATCTAAACAATGCAATCGCGCTGCTTGGGACTCAAACGGTTAGTAAATATTGACAAAAGGAGAGCCAGAGCTAATGATCTTGACCTTCATATGTGTTACCTTCAGGAGGGTTTAATCTCAAACTAATAAATACACCTTGGTATGTTACTAACGAAATAAACAATTTATTGTAAAATTCATCCAAATAAAACAAAAAAAAAAAAAAAAAAAAAGAGAGAAATATTCCTCAAATAGTTATTTACAAAAATATGGAGATATGTACCACTAAGTACATTGCAGTCTGCCTATACATAAATTTCTAGCATGTATCTGCAAACACGGACGTAGCCGACGCGATAGTCGCATTTATCTCGCAGTTTTTATTTTAAAGAAACATCGCACGCATTGCCCCATTTGCTTCGCGAGCTCCGTTTGCTCGTAAAAGTCTAGTCCAACCCAATACCAATTCCACATACAAGAGAAGTGGCCCTATTTTCGGTCAAGATACATCTCTCTTAAAAATTCCTCGCTCGTCTGCTTTGCCTATGTGTTAATTTGTTATTGGAATGGGCTAGATTTTTACGAGCGATTGAAGCAAGCGTGTAACACTTGTTGTGTTTCTTTACCATACATATCCGAAGATTATTTAGGGAAATGTGCTTGACAACATATGCCAGGGTTAAGATCATTAGATTTGGGTCCACTTTTCTCAACATTTGCCTCATATTTTATTATAAAACTATATGTAGAAATATATTACATATGTCGTATACATTTATGATAATTTTTTGTTTATGAGAAGTTCATAAAACTGATGCTAACGTCTTTCAATTCACGTATCATCTTTCCAAGTTTTCTAATTAAGTAATAGTATACACAAATGTATGGATTAATAATGACTCATTAAAAGGATAACAACATAAACATATACATACATACATACATACATACATACATACATACATACATACATACATACATACATACATACATACATACATACATACATACATACATACATACATACATACATACATACATACATACATACATACATACATACATACATACATACATACATACATACATACATACATACATACATACATACATACATACATACATACATACATACATACATACATACATACATACATACATACATACATACATACATACATACATACATACATACATACATACATACATACATACATACATACATACATACATACATACATACATACATACATACATACATACATACATACATACATACATACATACATACATACATACATACATACATACATACATACATACATACATACATACATACATACATACATACATACATACATACATACATACATACATACATACATACATACATACATACATGTACTCTCCCTCTCTTTCTGTGTGTGTGCGTGTTATTCTTTTGATGAATCATTACTAATCCATACATTTGTGTATACCATATATATAGTATATTACATAAGTTATAATCAATTTGTAGAAGCTAAATATATCGGATAATCTAAAAGTCAGTGTACCCATGATTTTTTAGACACCGATAGCCGGACAAAAATATGTTTCGAGTAAAAGTTTATCAGCTTTCTGTCTACTAGAAATTATAATATTATCAATTTCAAAAAAGCTTTCCCTTTGATGAAAAATCAAGGTCACCTCTATTATTATTTTTTTTTATTTTTTTTTATTTTTTTTTTTTTAGACGAAACAATTTATACTCCATTCAATGCACTTTTAATTTTCTGTAAAAAGATATTATGGTAGTTGGGTCCGAAAACCATTACTTTAACAAATGTTGTAGCTTTAATGTTATAAAATTTACCTCACGAAAGACAAGGGAAACATAAGAACAGGGAACTTTCACACGATAAATTGCACAACATTGCAGTTAAAATATCTTTTAAACTAACCATTTTTCGACCCAGTAATTTTTTGCAAAGAATTTATAAATTCATCGAATGCCGTATGCAAAATTGTATTAATTCATTTAAAAAAAATGAAGGTAATTTTGATTTTTCATCGAAGTAAAATTTTGTTTAAGTCCTTAACATTGCATTTGTAGTTGATGGGAAGCTATTGAACTATTCCGATTATTAGAAGTGCCTGAAAAATCGCGGGGACTAATTTTTAGACCACTCTGTAAATCAGATATCGCGATGTGCTGTCGTCAGTAACATATAATACCACTGAAATGAAATATATAAATATTCAATAACAGAACAATGTTTCACGAGTTGCGGAAATATTGTTCAGCGTGAAAATATGACAAAATTCGTTGTGAGAAGAAATCGTAGTTGATACAACACTGAAATATGTATTCTCGTGGACGTAGAAGCAAAGTTCAGGCATAATATAACATGGAAGAATTTTCACAATTGGAAGATATTAACGATCGAAAAACAATAGTAAATGTGTAGATCGAACTCAAACTCCCCGATTTTGATGAGTTTTTAATATGTGGTGAGAGGCGTAATTGTAAGCAACGTTTTCCTATACATGTTGGTGACGTTGACCTTAGTTCCGAGATACATCTTCGCAAAAAACTGTTGGTATCAACACAGTGAATTCTGTCCATAGTTGTGCATGTGTGGCAACGTAGCATTAATATTGGTTGCTGGCCGCCGAACGCTTATCTTCTGTTTATAAACGAGGGTCGGACGTGTTTAAGGGACCCATATAGAACATGCGCATACGAGGCTGCAAGAAATGTTTGTTATAACTCACTTAAAAGTGAACATCATCAATGTATCGGTTTTGGCTTAATTTTTTAAAATATGGCCATAGGTTAGGTAACAGACAACAATATAATTTGTTATTATTTTACGGGAAGCGTTGCAGGCCGCTTCAACCGAGTTTGAAAAACCAATTCAAACCCAAATTCAATATATTGATGATATCTACCTTTAACTGAATTGTAAGTTGTAACAGACGTTTCTTACGACCTCGCATATGCTCGTTGTGCACGGAGTTTTTAACGGGCTCGCTTGACCCTCATTTATATAGAGGAGATAAGCGGCCGCCGGCCCGAAACTATTACCGATACATACTCTACCACAGACGCACAACTATAAGCAGAATTCACTATAGCAGCACCGACAGTTTTTTGCAAATATGTATGTCGAAAATTAAGACCGATAGCCAGTAACATGTGTAGGAAACAGTTCAGAATGGTGCCCGTTACCGCGTGTTGGAAATTCACCGAAATTGGAGATCTGTACATTTATGAAAGCAACTTTTATATGAACATGTATAATTATTAATAAATTTTGGTGAAACCCTGATAACGAGATATGAAGAAATTTTTTGGCTAAGTATAACAAACTATTCCAAATGATTCGACGTTACGTAAAAATTACCTTGGTGAGTGTCGTAAATTGGCGATTTACAATATTAGGGAGGATATTGCTGAAAACAATGTGTGGATTTTTCTTGATGAAGCAACAGATAAAATAGATCGAGACAAATTAATGATTGGAAAAATGTCTGAGAATCAAATATCAGTTTCCCATACATCTATACGTCTTGTGATGATGAACGCTCATTCTCAGCTTATAAGTTGATCTTAAGCGATAAACGTTATCAATTAATGTTCCATAATCTTGAAAAAATACTTACTGTAATTTAAATTTTAATTGTTAACTATTACATTTAAATAATAAAATTAATATAGCACATTTTCTGTATATGTTGCATATATTTATATACTCTCGTATATGTTGACATATTATTAACACATATTCAGCATACGTTATTTACACATTTCGACATATTTTATTGACATAAACATTCTCAGTCTGACTGTGAACAGCAAATTCAAATCAAACTGTAGGTTCTTGTAGAAATTGATCAGTTAACTGATGCATTAGAAAATAGCAATGAAGCCATTGTTATTTATGAGGTTATTCTATCCACCTTGTTCTGCTTTGTGCTGTTTAAATTGTTTATACAATCGACAGTATCTTACTGTTTGATTATGAAAAATGAAAAATCAGATAAATATAACAAGTACCAAACTGCTCCTATATATATATATATATAGCCATACGATTTGTACAAAGCGATAAGTATACCCTAAAGTCCTTCCTTTGAATTCCACTTCACAAATATTAATACATAGTGACCTATTAACGAATTTTATTTAACATTTTTATTCCATATGTTGTTGTAAATTACATATATATATATATATATATATATATGTCGGAGATGAAAGGATATCGGGGCCTTTCTTTTGGAACTTTTGGGAAGATCCCCAATATTTTAGTCCAAACTATTTATTATAGCTGTACTTAAATAATAAAACTTAGAGGTAGTTGTTATGATTAAATCCGACTATGTTTACCCGAGGTTTGTGACAGTGGGCTTGGGCTCAAGGTGACACAACTGGTCGCCGAACGTAGCCACGGTCACGAGATAAACGTTTTTACCTAACAGAGAAGTGGCAATATTGTGGGACACACGTTGTATTAACAATCAAACCCCGGGCAGGAGCAGTGTCAGCTGTACGCGGGTCTGCCTAGCAACGGCGACTGGAATTTTGTTGCTATCCCCGGCCAATATGCAACGAACAAACGCGATCGTAAGGAGAGGAAAATTTCCATCAGTCTTTTATTCTTGCGGTCACCTTGGAGAGTTTTCACATCGTCTTTACGTGCAGTATTATACCGAGCGTCACAGCAAACGTTACTTTGTGCTTCAAAATATATTCTACGTTTAACAAAGAGTTACCCCGTTGACCGTGGATTCGTTATTGAACCTAAGAACATTGTCATTAACATCTCGAGTGTCTAATCACCACGGTTATTTGTCAAACTTTGTAAAAATCAATATTTGTACCAGTAGATATAATCTCTGTTGTACAACAAAGATTATATCGGCTAGTCCGAACGAAGTTTCGTTACGCCCCTAGACCTAACGCTAACCCGACATATATATATATATATATATATATAGTTGAATGATGCATCGAGCTATATATATTACATAGTTATTGATATACATGTACAGAAAAGACCGTTAGCGGCAGCGCTATAATCGCTATAATCGTAATTATTATTAGAGTTATCTATATTACTGTATCTAAATATCTAATCTTTCTATTTTCATTTCCTGTTCTTCATCCGCATGTATCAGACGTCGTTAAATACATTTCAGAGTTTATTGTACAAAAACGTACATCTTCCTCCCATCCGCAATTATCATCGCCTTTTTACTGCATCAGGCAATGCATATAATTTTTAACTTTCACAGTGCATTGATTTTAAGTCAAACGCCAACGATCTTTTGTTTGTTGGGCTTGCGAATCATGATTACTTGAGTTAACTTCTAGCTTTCTTTTTCTTTCTTTCTTTAAACGTAGAGAAATCCTTATGGACTTGTCAATGTCAGACTTTACCGACTAGAATCTCACGGTGATCCGCTTGACGCTCAATGGGGATGCCCCGGGACCTCCTTTGAATTACTGTCAGAGCACTCCTGCGTCTTCTCCCGTCTGAGGGAGTCATTCCTAGGTTAATTCGGACATTGGGAAGAACCAACCATCTCAACGCTATCCCCTGGGCCGTCGTGCAAGTCTGAGGAGATCCCAGATCCTCCTCGACCTGTCGGTCCCTATGACGACCTAGGGCGGCGCAGGAACCCTACAAGGGTGGGATGTTCTCACCCTCTCCCTCTCTGTTCGCTTCTTTACGAGCATCACTCCTTCGCAATAGGAGCGAGCTGTGAGAAACTCTTGTTGCCCTCTCAGCATCGTTTTCATAACTGACATGGGGTCCAATCTCTCGCCAATCGCTAGTCGCAGCATACGACGGGGGCCTCCCACGCCGGACAAAACTCCAGCGTATGCTGGGCCGTGTCCTCGCACTCTCCGCAGTAGTGACAGGTGTTCGTCACCTCTCTTCCGATTTTCTGCGGGTATTCCCCGAATACTCCGTGTCCTGCGAGCACCTGCGTCATCCGGAAGGATAACGGAAGCCGCCCTCCGCGGTCCTTCCAAAAAAATCCAATTTATATATGTGTTCCATCCTTGTCTAGGGGAGTGCTAAATGTTTCTCCTTTCATGCTACAAAAAAAAAAATTTTTTTTTTTTTTAACGTGGTAGAAATCTTCATAGACACACTTCCCTTACTCCAGCGGGGCGGCAGAAGGTAGTGAGTGCCGGATTCTTACCGGCTAAAACGTCCACGAGCGGGGAAAACCAATGCACAAGTGCGATTATTGTCGGCCTGCTCGCTGCTTATCAAGCACACCTTTAACCAACACTCCCAGAAAGTGCATCCACAACACGCGCAAGGGGATGATGTGAACGATGAGGTGTATGAGAGGGTGGTGAGATGATAATATGTCGTCCCTCTGCTGATGTTGCTGCTGCAGGAGCTGTTTGCTGCTGCCGCTCTCTTGTCGGTTGTGTATTACTTTTGAGAGGATTTTTGGTCTTTCCATCCCTTGTAAATCTCCAACAGGCCGAGGATTCGAACTCGTGCGCATCGTCTTCAGCGCGGGGCCTTAACGAGCGTCGCTGGCCTCCCCGCCGAGCTTCTAGCTAATTGGAAAGTATTTAACTCTTAATGTGGCATTGTATATCATAGTAAGTATTCTAATTGCTTTAGAAGAAAGTTCCTTAATGATTTTACTGTTTATTTAATTAAAATCGAGAATTTTCTCGCTCAATTTTAATTTTAGCAACAGTAGCTCAAGTAGCTATAAGGACTGTTTGAAGCGATATTTGATTCATTAAATTGAAACATATTATAGAATCATGTTTTTTTTCTAAGAGATTTAATATCTCATAATAAATTAATAAAATAATAATAGTAATATATATACTATATTTAATAATGTAGTATAATATCATATGGCATATAATATATATAACATATATTTAGTTATTGTGTGTAAGATGTCCGTGATAATAGTAGTTGCCGGCTGTAGATGTCGCTGCTGGGCTCTGCTGATTTTCCTCCTAATTTAGTTGCGTAGAAGAAAGATCGGACTCTGGTCGCCATGATTCGAACCCGGGTTCCAAACGTTCGTAACCTAAGACGCTAACAACTGCGCTGCCGTCGTTTTGCTTTTGTGTAACGTTCATCGACCAGTAGATAATATTACATGTGCGTATTTTTCATAATAAACAATGAATTTCGGTTGTGGAGTGGTTCAGGCAAAAGTACCGGTACGCGACGATACGACATAGCCATGCAATATTTTGTGTGTCGGAATTACATTTTTTAGGTTTACAATTTGTAACTTAAATTTAAGTGGCTGTAGAGCGGTGCTTATATACGATATTGTTCTTTTTTCTATCTCCGTCCTGAAAACCTGGTCGCAAAAACAGGACAGTTCTGCGCTGCCGTCGTCCTACACCAGTTAGTGTCGAGTCGTGGTATTTGGCTTGTTGAGTAACATATATATACGTCGTATACGTCACATATATATATATATATGTCGGATTGGTGTTAAGGTTAGAATTAGGGTTAAGGACGTGAAACGAATCCCTATTGACACTAGACGTGATCATTATGCAATAGAGGAGATATTTACTAGTGCAAATATGACTATGATGGAATTGGACAAGTAATCGCGATAATTAGATACTCGAGAAGCTAATGACAATGATCCTAGGCTCAATAACGAATCCACGGTCAACGGGATGACGAACTCTACTATTCTTTAGCGTCTAAGTTGTACTCAATGTTAATGCATGGGGCAATCACTACGTATCTGAGAGTTACTTGTTTCGTCGTCGAGATCGTACAGGAGAGTGACTCTCCGTCTCGACGATGCCGTCGAGGAAAACTATAATGGGTGTGTCTAAGGACATGAGATCCTCGGATTCGTCAAAGAAAGCTTTCGTTCCAAAGGTGAGGGAAATTAGCGCTGTTGCTAATTGGTCGATCTCCATATCGGCGTTTTGAAAGAGATGCTGGCCGCCCTTGAGGGGAGGTTGTTGACGGGGGGCATCGTTCGTGGAAGATAGGTTTCTCCTATCTTCCCGTAGTTGCACAAAGACTGCTTGTCTATATGAAGGACTTTACTTGACTAAATCTTAAGATTTATTGTGGGTCCTCACGTTAGCTAAACATATACTGCGGAGGTATGTTGACATCTAGAGATCATCTTACCTGGAGGATAGAATCTGCGTGTGGCGAGCTACGGGACAAAAACCATTGAAATATTTACTGCCGCGTGTCGCTACGACTATTTCTTTTAAGGAGAGGTATAGAGTTATTCTGTGCCTTTGTTAGATAAAACGTTCATCCCTTTGACCGCGGCTACGTTCGGCGACTGATTGTCGCCTCGAGCCCAAGCTCATGATCATAAATCTCGAACAATCGGGACGACATTTGTTTAATCTAAGTTACAAAGTTACGGTATTCCCGCGAATCCAAGGAGGGGTTCCGGTGTTCTTTCATCTCTGACATATATATATATATATAAGTTAAAAAATACACTAAATTCTTCGAGAAACCATTTTTAGTATTAACGTTATGAAGAATTTGTATAATTTTTAATACGTAGATTAAATTTGTATAATTTTTACACATATTTTGCTTATTTTCTAGTAATTCATTAGAAAGACCTCAGGGCTTCCTATTCGAGGAAACGATCAGTTCATCTCCTAATGGAACGTATCAAATATAGGAGTGCCGCCCAATAGAGGGACAGGACGTGATATTTAATCCATTTGCGCCTATAAACGTAAAGCAGCATTCATCTCTGTAACTATGCTTGTGCACACGTTAAACGTTGCATCCATTTGTTGAGTTGCTGAGAGAGTAACAGATTTAAAAAAGTTTCAATTTTTAGACATTTTTAAAAAGTAACCAAAAATGTCTTCTTTCTTAAGCATCATAGTTATCCAATAAAATTACACTATTTAACAGAAACAAGGTCATAACTTAAGATAGCAAATACTTTGGTTCCATTCTTTAAGCGTTATTTTGAAAACTATGAATTTGCATGACTATCCGCTCTCTGGTTATACATTTCCTAGCAACATTCTTTCAAAAAATCTATGTCGTGTATTTGAAGATGAAAAGATTCTATGAATCAAGGAGAAGCCAAGTTCTTATTTCGTATTTTTATAAATTATTTCTTTAAGGGAAAGAAAGTGAAAAATGTGTTAAAGGATAGAAGGGGAATTTTGAAAGTAGATTTAAAAAGATAAATAGACCAAAGAATATAAAAACTGTCTATATAAAACTGTCTGTGTAGTTTGCTTAGGGATCATTGATGAATATTGGATTCAGTTGTCACAATAGAATTATTGATGATTATATTTATGATCGTTGTAAATTATTTTGAAGCTGCCATTCTATGTTCCTTTAAAATCAATAACCAACGTTTAATGTTAATTTAATCTAAATATTATGACAATTTTATTTATCTTATTTCTTTACTTTGATTTCTACTGTAGTTGACCTGTAATTAATGTAAAATAAACAAAATCAAGACGTTATTTCTTTCGTGTATCTAAGGAAAACCATAAGTGTTCACTAATAGGGAAACTCCCCCTAGACTGATTTCATTGCTGCCAACAGTGTCCAAAAAAAACTATAAAAAGTTGTGAAGTTACTGAAAAAATTATTTTAAAATGGGGTGTGAAAGATAATCACTGAAAGAAGCTTAATTCCATCGCATCAATTTGCTTCGGGAATAAATATGCCACGAAAAAGTACATAAGGTAACAAAACAAGATCATCAATGCACTGGAGCTAAAACAGTACTGCGCTATCCTATTTTTGGACGTTGAAAAGGTATTTGACAAAGTATGATGTGGGGACTTCTTGACAGAATTAAACAAAACTTCCCTATCGAGATGTTTCTGTTTGTTAAATTATACTTTAAAAATAGAAGATTCTTTGCTGAATATCAAACACCCCTTCAGATTTACATACTGTCAGTGCTGGCGATACTCAAGGTTATGTTTTCATAACTACATTGTATACTCTGTATGTAAACAGTCGATATACTGACCAGCTCTAAAAATACTTTATTTTAACGTTCGCTGATAATACTGTAATTCTAGCCACCGTGCTAAGGTTGTATCAACATTATTGCAGCAACACATACGATTGCTGGGACACTGGTTAAATCAGTGGAAAAAGGGTATACTGGCAAATGTAATCACATCGCTTTCACGTTAAGGAAGGGCAGCATATCTCCCACTTACAAAGAATTTTAGGCATGAAAATAACATGATATTCAGCATTTTATAAGAAAATCAAACCCATGCATATACCTAGTGTATTTCTTTATCGTTGTTCGTTACTATTAGGTTGGCAGCTAAGTGATTGCGGATTTTGCCATTAGGTGGCATTAACAAAATCCGCAATCAGTTGCCAACCCAATATATGTTACACTTTACGAAAAGGAATATTCATATTTATAAATCATATATAAATCATATTTATGATTATTGAAATATGTATAATTTTATGTGCCAGACTAGATTGATAGTAGTTATACATGTATGTGAATATGAGTGTGTGGAACTATGTGTGTGCGCGGTGCCTCGAAAACAAAAGAATGTAAACTATTCAATTAAGTCTGGTACTGAAGAAGGTGACACGCGTGCAAGTGTGTATCGATGAATATCTTTGAAATCCTTTATGAAATAAATATATAACTATTCTAATATTAATTCCAAGTGTAAATTTAGTGTTCCTATACCATTATTTTTGCAATTAAGATCCAAAACTCTCAACAATGATTTTTATATTTTATTAATATTTTAATAAGTAACTGTTTCGAAATATTAATTATACATATTATCCTTATGTCAAATTTACTCTGTTTGTAAAAACAGAAGAAGAACAGCAAGATCTACGACAAATGTCGATATGGATCAATGTGAGTTACTCGAAATACAGAAATGGAAAATCGATGTCGAATATGTTTACTCATTTTGCATATGTTTCCTGTGTTGCCAAAGATCGATAAAACCGTGCCGTGTTCGTTCCGTGTTCCGGCTATACTCTGGATTAGGTCCGGCCTCCATAGTTTTAAATCAGAGTTGGGCAAAAAGTAATCTGATTTATTAACGATTATGACTAACGTAAAATCATGTTCATAATTGATGATCACGATTACTAAATAATCTAGCAATCATGATTAATGAATAACTGAAGTAATCAAAGCAAATGTATTCAGTAGGCATGATTAACTCAGAAATTTGAGTTTATTATAGTAGCTTATTATAGAAATTTATTATAGTAGTTATAATGATATTGGACAATTTTTATAAAATCCACATTTGTTGTATAATTCAACGAAAAAATATTTACATAATAAATGAATATAAACTATGATCCTGGTGTGTGAGTGGGAGTACAGTACGCTTTTAATTTGACTTTCATTAAAAATATTTCATCCGAGAGTCCATGCTCCTTCAGTTCCTTTTCCATCGTTGCATAATAAAAGGACAGTCTCCTCACGGTTGCTGACGTTGCTAATGGCGTAAGAAAAAAACGTTTCTTATCGATGGATTCTGGCATGGCAGATATAAACCTTGCTGTTTTTCAGATAACAAATGTATTAGGTTGCCCGACGGGTTTCTTTCGTTTTATGAGGAAATAATAGACGCGCAACATTTTTTGTTTTGTATTATTTTGTCGAATATCGTACGATCCATCTCGTTCTGTTGAGATAAACACCGCGACATTTCACAGACTTAGTTTCACGTTTGTATGAAGCTGCATTGTTGTAAGAAACACGTTTACGAAACAGAGACACATTCCGGATAACCTAAAACTATAGAATTTCCAACTGTGCCCTAGATGCAGGTAAAGTAGTTTTAATGTAATTATTTCCAAAATCGAAGAACTCGTCGCCAAGCGAAGCTTCTTTTTGTCGTTCTGGATATTCAGTTGAGCTGCTTCTTTAAAAGGTTGCATTAATCTTTCGCTTCGTGTAGGTAACAGGCGAAGTGATAACCATCGCTGTTTTAGTCGCCGAGATGAGAAAGCTCGTGTTACACCTCTTTCCAATTTTTCCAGTAGAAAAAGTTTAAAAATTCGTGAAATCTTACTTTTATATTGTTCGAAAGAGTTTCTACGAATAGCTTATAATAAGTCCATTCAAAATCCATTATCGCCTTAAGTTTCGCATATAGAGAAAGAAATGGTATGAAAATTTCACATTGTAATATATTTCAAGCATAGCAAAAGATTTCGTATACTTTAAATGATTCTCTAAGTACTGAAAATCTTGATTGTTTAATTCTGTGAAGTTTATTACCTTTTCCAACATTTATTGCTACAATTTGTAACGAATCATACAAACTGTCCTACCTAGTTTGGGGTTAGGTTTCTGCAGTTTTTGGCTGTGTTGCCATTTTCCACAGATAGCGACATTCCTGTATAGCTCTGCTATATGCAGTTGTTAATTGTGACAATTCTTATAAAATTCTGCTACCATCGTCTGTAACGCACAAATGCATTGTACATAAGCAACAATAAGATCCATTTCATTAACACTAGAACATTACCACACCAGTCAAATTGACTGGTTCTACAATTTCATTTAAAAATTCCTACTTCGTGTTATATTTTCTTTCTGCAATGATAACTAAAAGAATAATATAATGAATTTTATTTTGCTTTTCATGTGTTCAAACTAAAAATAATTTTGTATCAGGACTACGTATACCAATAGCAGTCAAAATGACTGGTACTTGCCAAAGTGTAAAAGGGTCCTGCAATCTGTCTATCGAACCCCAACTAACCAGTTTCCTTGTTTTGTACAACTTGCCACACGTTTCTCAAATTTTTACCGCGTATCATTCGTAATGACAAAACCCGCAATCACTTAGTTGCCAACCTATATAACTACATAGAACGTCGATTCTGGTAAAAGGTAAATTAATCATTTCGTCAACGATTAAGAATTACGGATTATTAATTACAGAATACACAGAAATATTCATGAAATTTTTGTTCGTGACGTATTAATTGCTTTCGAAAACGAAATTTTCCTTCTCGGCTTTGCCCACGACATACATAATGTACATTAAATCGTTTTCTCTTCCTTTGTTCTATTTCTTCCTCCTATCATAGCTAACTGTAAGTCTTCGATTAAAAATGGCGTTTTGTTGTATGTTCTTTTATAACGTTTGGTTTCCAACTGAGCGACACATTTATCTCGAGTACGTTCCGG
The DNA here is from genome assembly GCF_910591885.1 of Bombus terrestris. Classification (NCBI taxonomy): domain Eukaryota; kingdom Metazoa; phylum Arthropoda; class Insecta; order Hymenoptera; family Apidae; genus Bombus; species Bombus terrestris. The sequence goes on from NC_063286.1 coordinate 4,701,321, forward strand.
ACGATCGTGCAGAAATATTAACGCATAAACGCCCGGTCACGGAACGGACGCGGCACGGTTGTGTGTAAATCGACCTTAATTCTGCTTAGGCGACACCGGAAGTAAGAACAAGTTACGCGTCACGAAATCACGATACGTCGGATGCGTCGACACACCTCGATTGTCGACGTAGCGCGACATGGAGAGATTAGCGAAATAAATTCTTGTTTCTTATTTTGTTTGTAAGATGATACTTTGAACGTAATTCTTTATTGGATGAAAGTTAATTACGTTAAACATGTTAATATATAATGTATCTTATAATGTATAATAATAATGTATCTCTACATTTTAGGTTAATTTCTACATTAATTTTTATACTCATATGTATGATTTAATAGACACTTAAAACATCTTTTCAAATGATTAAAATTCTTTCATATATTGCAAATTTTATAATCGTTGCGGTATAGTTATTGGATAATTGTTGTGCAATTTCGTTAGATACAGAAACGTAGCTTAATTAGTAATATTTAATAGAAGTTCATGGAATTAATTTTTTGGTTGAAAGTTTATTAAAACCACATTTTCCTTTTGTACATTTTCCTTTGGTGTAGATGATTACAATATTTCCTTTAGATAAAGCAGGGAGTATATTTGGAAAACTATGGTAAACATATATCAGTTTGCTTTAATAAGAATACAATAATTTATTGAATACATAATAAAGAAGATTATATATAGTTATGTATAATTAAATAGATGAATAAACAGATACTATCAGTGTTATAGATTGTTTGGGAAGGTATTTATACTACTGATGTCTTAGTGTATCTGAAAAACTATGGTAAACATTTTCAATTACTACAATGAGCCAGGAAATATCAGTTTGCTTTGATAAGGATACAATAATTTATTGAATACATAATAAAGAAGATTATATATAATTATATATAATTAGATAGGTAAATAAACAGATATTATCAATGTTATAGATTGTTTGGGAATGTATTTATGCTACTGGTGTCTTACTGTATTTGAAAAACTATGGTAAACATTTTCAATTACTGAAATGAGCTAGGAAATATCAGTTTAATTCAGCTTTAATAAGAATACAATAATTTATTGAATACATAATAAAGAAGATTATATATAATTACATATAATTAAATAGACAATTAAACAAATATTATCAATGTTATAGATTGTATTGGAAAGTATTTGTACTACTAGTGTCTTCCATAAATTAGGTGATCATCTGTTTGATAATTTGAGGATGTACATCTGTTTCAATAACAACACTAAAATTCTTCTTCAAATTAGTAATGCAATTATGACAAACAATGCTAGAAATTAAAAATATACATGTACCTATATCTAACTGTTTATAAGAAGGTCGAATGCCTGCCAAATATTTTTTCAACACATTTAAATACAACATTTTTACAGTAAAAATATTATTCGATGTGACTCTTGTTATTATATTGATTAGCTTGAGAGACAGTGCGCACATTATATCTAGTTTTATATTTCAGAGGTTACAGTTACATATTGCTTTTATGTTCGGCGATGACGGCATTGTAATTCAACTGAAATAGATCCGAGAATATGCATAAGTCGGTCAGAATTCAGAACACCTATAGATCATTAAAGTGTTCCTAGAATATTTATTATCACACGTAAATACATTATTCATGAAATAGTTACTACTTCATAGCATTTTAACTAATGCCATTAAAGAAATAATATTTGTAATAAAAATACAAATATTATTTCAACAATCCGAGATTATACAATAAAAGAAAAAATGTTATACCATGTATAATATGTTATAAGTGTATATATGTATGTATAATATGTTATACTGTATATACTATGTAGAGTATAACTTTTTGTTAAAATTAAAAGTGTTTTTTAATTTTGTTAAATTTAAAATGCAATTTAATTAGTTTAATTTTGTTAAAATTAAAATGCAATTTCTGCATGTGTCTTAATACGGCCTCTATCTTTTTCAAATTCCTCGATTCTTTTAAAAACAATTTTATAGCATACTTACAAATTTTTCACTCTTGATGAGTAGACTTTGGATTTTGATGCATTTATTTCAAATGTAAATATTCAATGTAAATATACATATTTACAAAGCAGAGTATTCGTCATAATCTTTACTAGGTGAATTGGTAGACAGTAAAAATTAATAGGTGAAATTTACATAAAAATTAGCAATCTGATAATAACATAAAACGTGTACTTTTAAAAGTTAAATTAACATTCCAGTAATCTTCGAACAACAAGGTTAAGCTAAATCGGTAAATTGCATGGAAAACTCTTTCCATGACAATGTACATACATGTAAATATAATGTAGTATATATAAAAGTATATATGAAGTATTTAAAACGTAGAGCTACTAAAAGTAAGGCTTACGCAATGATGGTATGTTTTTTCACAATAAAATAACAACATAAAATGAACATTACAGATCAAATTTGCTTTTTTAAATGAAAACATATCATATATCCTTCAATGTATTAATCGATAGATCTCGAGATATTCTATGAAAAAATATTGACCAAAAAAATGTTAAGCAGATATTTTAACTTCTGTTTTGCAAAATTTATCATATGAAAGACAAGATTATTTCCTTGTTAAAAAGTTGAAATATCTATTAATTTAATAGCTTCTCGACATCTACAGATTAATAATACTTTAAAAAGGATATCGAGTTGCATGAATTAATCAAAATGCATTAAAAAATATATGATTGCATTTGAAAGAACAAAATTGATCTTCACATGACAGTTACGTTCCTATCTACAGAGAAACTAATATCATTAGAAACACTTCCCGATATAATTGTATAATATTATCGAAAATATTGTTATTAAATAGGTTTCGGGGTTCGATATTTAATTGATTCACACAAATTCAGTTTTTATATTCTGTATTTCACCACCATGTACAGCCAAATGAACACATCGGATACACTGAGATAATTAACCCGTGGCGAATGCCAAAAACAAAAGAGCGTCGTTACAAGTCGTACCAACTTAGCATGTAGGAACTAGTGATTATACCAACCTAATATTTTCCTCAACAAATATTTCAGTTTATTTCTACTGTTAGGTAACTCCCTGTACACATGGTTTATTGATTTAACCAATTTAGAAAATTTAGATCGAAATGTTTATCTATCAGAATTTCAGAAGCAGACAATTTACACAGAAGCTACAATAAATCTCTTCGTTTAAAACAAATGAATTCCAAGGAACGCGTGATCGCTATTTTTATCGCAATCACCTGAAGAGATCGAAGGTTGTCTCTAGTAGTTTTTGCCGTGTTTTTTAACACTAGAACTACCGGCATTCGAGACGTAGTTATCTCTACCAAAGCCAGTCGAAATGATACATAATAAAAAAATACATAATAGTAGAATATTTTTAGATTTATTGATCTATTATTATCTTACAAAAGGAACTCCATGTTCTGAGATCATAAAAACTATATAATAACGATGAATATTCAGTACCAAAATCTTACATAACAAGAATGTTAAAATAAGTTTCCATTGGTAAATATAAGAAGTATAATGTAATAATACAATAATAACAATAATAAGCGTAATATAATAAATAAAATACAAATATAACTTAAATTATTAGGTACAGAATTTATCATTCATCGCAATTCTTACAAACGTAAACATTCTTCTGCCTGCATTTCCCGCATACATATTTCTTACAAAGATTGCAACTGGTGGTGGTCTTATTATTATTACAGTATCCTATCTGACACCATTTGCGTCAATAGGGTGAGTTATTTGACGTAGTTCGGATCTCAGATGCTCAATGTTTTATCCATGATTTTTCATTGTCAGTGGCAAGTTCATCTGTTAATTGAAACATAAAATTTTTTCCGGATATCTACTCACCTATGGTCTTCTTATATAAAATCCAGGCAATTATGCCAGCTAAATCTAAAATATTAAAAAATACTTGAAGTGGCCATCTTCTTGATCCCGACTTCACGTTATATTTTTTTGCCATTTGGTCTGCCATATCTACCCTAAATTTTGTTTTATTATAAAATTCCATCGTTTCAGGTAGGTCCTTTTCGCTTTTTCCTAAATATGGAAATTCATTTGCAACATACTTTGCTTGAACATCAGGTGCCAGCCAAAATTGAATTCCGAATTTGTCGGGTTTATTATATAACTCTATGCTCGTTATAGTCGTATCTTTTGAAGCATAGGCAATGAATACTGGTTACGTTGATCTAGTCATCGTTGACTCGCGTTGCTTATTTAATAGCGGTTTGTATGACCCCAATCAGAAACGTAGATTGTCGCCCTTATTATGCAGCTCGCGTTGCTTAACACTGTTACAGTTATGAAGGATAGTCTACACGGTACAATCAGTTTCTTGACTCTATGAAAGAACGTTGAGATTTTTAGTGCATTTTAAAACGTGATTGATACATTTCTAATAAATGTATTTTTAATTAGTTGGAATATAAAAATATATTTATGGTTAATCTTTTCAATATCGAGTTTGTTGTCAGCCTGTGAGAAAAAATAATTTTATTAGTTATGAACAGTTAAATATAAATAGGAAATGATAACAACACATAGGAAAGATAGAAAAGTCTGACTAATGTGTATTTTTGCTGATAGACAATTTCGAAAGAAACGGAAGTTTTATAAAATTCAAAACTTATGGCTCCATTAGATGTGTGTTTTATTTTGTTATAAATTTTAAGTACTTCAAACAGATTCTATTACACGCTATTAATTTTAAACAATTGAAAATACAAGAAAATTATGGAAATGTCAAGAAACAAATGAAAATCAATAAATTAAATTTTTTCGTCAATTTATAAACGTTTTGTTTAATTTAGTTCTCCCAGAATAAATAAAAATTAATAATTGTACGTGTGAAAAACATCGTACAATTTAAACGTTCTGTCCAAAATTAATTTATATTCGATTCGTATGGTTTCACCTCTGCTCTCCTATTACTTCTAAATGAAAAATATTTATGCAAATGATTTATTACTATACATACATGACACTAAAATGTATTATTTATGAAATACCATCCTTTAATTTTCAAATTATTATTATATCACATGTTCTTTGTATTCCATTGTATTTTTTTAATGTCAAATGCATGCCAAATTGAAAAAATGTAATTTCTTCAATGTAATGCGTATCTTTTGTGCAAATATAGTAATTATTGGTATAAGTTATCAGTCTTTAGTATTTGCCATTAAGGGACTACATATACTTTAAAAAAGTACATTCAACGCTAATTATAAGAAATTGACTATGACTTATTTGCATATATTTTGTATTATACAGGGTGGTTGGTAACTGGTGGTACAAGCGGAAAGGGGATGATTCTAGGCGAAAAAAGAAGTCGAAAATATAGAATAAAAATTTTTCGTTTGAGGCTTTGTTTTCGAGAAAATCGACTTTGAATTTTCGTTCGGTACGCGTGCACTTTATCACATCTCGTTATAACGGATCTCACTGCAGATCGACGATTGGGATACCGGTGTCTGTAATGATCAGCTGCGGCTGATGCGTTACCACCACACGCATCTAACGAAAGTATCATGTCCGTATATTCCCGATTGCTGTATGTAGACATGATGGTAGACTAATAGGTACTGATAGTGGATAGCGATAAAAGTCGGATAATAAGTTAATAGGTAGGAAAACACTTGGGTCACATTGGAAGTGTCTATCAACATAACGTCAATCGAGACAACGATCTACAGTGAGATCCGTTATAACGAGACGTGATAAAGTGCACCCGTACCGAGCGAAAATTCAAAGTCGATTTTCTCGAAAACAAAGCCTCAAACGAAAAATTTTTATTCTATATTTTCGACTTCTTTTTTGCTTAGAATCACCCCCTTCCTGCTTGTATCACCAGTTACCAACCACCCTGTATATCACTCTTCGCAACACAATAGTCATTTGACAGTATAATCACACATACTTTATGTAATGATTCCTGTAATAAAACTCAAATTGAGTATCGAAAAATTCTGACAAAAAAGTATTTAAAATTATTTAATTATTTATAAGCATAAACTAACTTTCAAGAAATTAATTCAGTAAGTTTTACAACATTTATGATGTTACTTTTGAAAACATTGTTTTAAGGATAATTTAATGTTCATGATAATTCAATGTTCCAAAATAGCTTCGCTGTTTAAAAGATTTTTATCTTCAAAGTAAGGATATGGACACTACAATAATTGTATTTTTTAATTTTTAATTACTAATTGTATACATGTTAAATATACAAAAGTTTGTTCTATGGGATCTAAGAAATTAAAGAACAAATCAACTTGAATTTCTGTTGTTTTAGAAAATTCTTTAGTTAAAAATTTATTGGAATAAAAATATTATCATTGTACGTGTGATATTTCTGGCATTAATTTCAAATAAATATACAACAATAATTAGCAGAAAATTATGATATGTAAATTATTGTAAATGAAAAAAATAAAGATACAACAACGAAAGCCATACTAAATTTTTGCTAATGTATAGCATAGTTGTTTGTTTGTATCAGTTTTTAGCGTCAATACCACATTAATTAATTCTATAATAATTAAACAAAACTCGACTAAGTTGTCAAATATAATATCATAAACTTTACATCTTGAATATCATCATACGTAACGCAATTTTTAATATTTGAAATTTTTATATTTTAATATTTAAATATTTGAATATTTACTAATTCTACAACAAAATTATCTTTTTATTTTCTTCTGGGATCAAATCTCGTATTTTTTCACCCTCTTGAACATTTAAAAAATATAAATAACATTAACAGAGAGCGAGAGAGAGAGAGAGAGAGAATAAGAGAAATTAAAGTAATTAAACTAAATTAAACTAAAAACTAAATAACCAATAAAAACTAAATTAAAATTATTTAAGTCTTACAAATTATTGTGAATTTATCATGCATTTTCAAAAGGCTTGTATCTTGGAATGTATCAGGTTATTCCTTTTTTTAACTTTTTCATATTAAAATATTTCTTCTTAACCATCAAGTGACATAAAAATCAACAAAAATCATCTTTTCATCGTATGTTATTTATTTTTCCTGTATACAAATTTGAAGGTTCCTATAGAATAATAATTTTAATATCAAATCCAAAAAATCATAAAGTTTGAAGGATGATTACTTTCTAACAGTTTACTCTAAATTCTTCGTTATTTTATCAGATTGTCGAACGGTTAAATAAAAAGCGAAGGCGCTTTTTCTGCTTTTCTTCTCTCATACCACATGCACATTAAACGGAATTTCGAATTCCGCGATCGTTAAAATTAGACGTTGACGAGGTGTGAGTATTCGCATCGGAACATCCCGTACGGAATTCGAAACACGCGAACCGATTGCTTTGGCCGCCCTCTATGCGTTGAATACGTCGGGGCTAGGGGTCTGCCACAAATCCGAAATAGAAGTGAAATTTCTCTGCCGCACGTCGCAACAGCTACGGCTATTCACGTGTTTCGTGAAATTAATCTTTGTACGGTAATTTAAGCTGGCAAGCATTTACAATGAAAGTTGCTGCGCTATCAGGTAACTGTAGCTGACCAGTTGGAGCTGGTCGCTGCGGATGCGATCACCAGGGGTTTGGAAATTGCTCTAACTTGTTATTTGAGATCCTCGGTAGACGAATTAAGGGTCCGACCTAATTAGAAGAAGCGAGAAGTTGTTTCGCTAGGGATTCGATTTTCTATTACAATTGGAAATTAGCCCTTGGAATAGAAAAAGAGCAAAGTTACTTAATTGAAGATAAAAATGATGAGAAATTTATAAATATATAGATTGTAAAGTAGCTTGTTTATGATTTATAATTTATTGATTTATAATCAATCTTGATTTATAATTTATGTTATGAAAGATTTGAAGATTATAGGGGAAAAATATGATAAGTACTTTTGTGTTGATTTCCTGATTTTAATGTCACTTTATGACTAAAAGGGGATTTTGATATATTGGGTTGGCAACAAACACTTAGTTGACAACTAATATTTATATCGTGGTAGATGTCTTTAGTAAAATCAGTTATACGTTTATAGTGATCAATGAAAGTGTTGGCACAGATTGACTTGTTTTGTAAACTTTTATATGAATTCGTTAAAAAAGATACAATTGTTTGTTTAACATTTTTGTAAAATATAAGAAGTGCAGGTCGAAGACAATTATGGCATTGATGTTGCTTTTATGAACTTCCATTTTGAATAATTCTTCTAAGGAATTTCTGCTGCTATAACGATTTCTATTTTGGTTCTTATACACATTGTTTCTAGATTAATTATTTACAAAACGTTATTATTTCCGAGACAGTTCTAGAATTGTTTCTTGTATTGATTTTATAGTAATTGAAATATTACGTTTCTATAAAAGCAGTTCAATATACAAATATTTATATTATTTAGTTTTATACTTTAGAGTGGAAAGTTATTTTGCCAAAGAATTATATAAGGCATCGTACGTTTTAGAAATTTACTCAGCATTTTATAAGAAATTCAAGTTCATGCATATACTTAGTGTATGTCTTTGTCGTTCGTTACTATTAGGTTAGTAAATAAGTGGTTGCGGCTTTTGCCATTAGGTGGCATTGACAAAATCCGCAGTCACTTAGTTGCCAACCTATTAAAATAGTTAAAAATATAATTGACAGAGTTTCATAAAAGACAAAGATATAATTATTAAAATAAGTAATATGCGAATATTATGACAAGCAGTATTTCAAAATTTATGTCTAATCTCAAAACCAAAAAGAAAAGGATATTTGTAAGATGATTTGATTGATAATATAACAATATATAAAAATTTGAAATTGCTTCTTTAAAAAGAAATGGATAATATGGTTTAGCGTGTTCTTTCTCTGAAATTTTGATTGTTTACAATAGTATGATTTTTACACTTTGTAGAATTTTATTGTAATATTTTAAATTCCAGCATATGTCACTGATTTTAACTAGCATTGTATTTTTCTTCTTATATATTTATGTTCGTGTTACATTTTATATATACCATTTATATTTTCAATATATTTTGATTGAAATATTCACTTGAAATACGATACTTGTTAAAATCTTTACACGTTTTTTACACTTTGCAGAATTTTATTGTAATATTTTAAATTCCAGCATATGTCACTGATTTTAACTAGCATTGTATTTTTCTTCTTATATATTTATGTTCGTGTTACATTTTATATATACTATTTATATTTTCAATATATTTTGATTGAAATATTCACTTGAAATACGATACTTGTTAAAATCTTTACACGTTGTTTTTTACACTTTGCAGAATTTTATTGTAATATTTTAAATTCCAGCATATGTCAGTGATTTTAACGAGCATTGTATTTTTCCTCTTATATATTTATGTTCGTGTTACATTTTATATATACTATTTATATTTTCAATATATTTTGATTGAAATATTCACTTGAAATACGATACTTGTTAAAATCTTTACACGTTGTTTTTTACACTTTGCAGAATTTTATTGTAATATTTTAAATTCCAGCATATGTCAGTGATTTTAACTAGCATTGTATTTTTCCTCTTATATATTTATGTTCGTGTTACATTTTATATATACTATTTATATTTTCAATATATTTTGATTGAAATATTCACTTGAAATACGATACTTGTTAAAATCTTTACATGTTGTCTTTTACACTTTGCAGAATTTTATTGTAATATTTTAAATTCCAGCATATGTCAGTGATTTTAACTAGCATTGTATTTTTCTTCTTATATATTTTTGTTCATGTTACATTTTATATATGTACTATTTATATTTTCAATATATTTTGATTGAAATACTCACTTGAAATATGATACTTGTTAAAATCTTATGACACGGTTAGGTATGAAATATAATTTATGTCAAGCTTGACCAAACGTGTGAGAAAGAGATACGTTTCATGTATACAACTTGAAATGAAGATAAATCCTCTTTGTAATTTGATCCATTATACCCTTATTTATGAAATTGTAAACAGAACATTGGTATTATGTTGCGGCCTTTGAAGCATGTGTATGGAATGATTAATTCCTTTTTTTTCCTTTACATCTCTATTGTGCATCTGACATTTTAAGAAAAATAATCAGTGAACTACAAAACTAATGAAAACAAATTATTAATAGTTTTTGCTGAATAATACTTCAGGAAATTTGACTGCCTTATAAATAGGATAAAATTTCCAAAGTATTTAGAGAAAGAAATGATTCTTATGATAAATTACTTGCACTATTTTTTGTTAATTTCATATATGAATTAAATTGTTCAATTATACATGATTTTTATTAGCAATTTTGTATTAAAATTGATTTAAACTTAATAATTGATAAAAGTCAAATCAAATTTCATTTCAAATTTCAAATCAAATTACATATGTCAGTACTGAATAAATTGTGAAAACTTTTGTTAAATCAATGGTGAAAGATTTATATAATCTATCCAAAACCGAAGTTTTCATTTACGTAACAGCTGTTACATAACCTCAATGAAAGTGACGAAAGAGAAAAAGAAATCAATAAATTTATTCATGTATTTGTACTATTTGTTTCTGTATTATTATTCTAATATATTTATGTTATTATTATGAACAATAATAATAATGTTATTATTATTACATTATTGTTATGTAATATCATTGTTGCTTAAATTTCACTTGGAATCAATTTTAAAAATATTATTATGTAATGCTAATCTTTTTATGTTTTAATGCTCTTTAAATTAATAATCTTTTATGCTTAATGCTAAATGTTAACTAAAAGATCTAGTATTTATATTTCACTACAATTAAACTGAAGTCACTTTTAACAAATATTAATAACAGTGTAAAAAGAGTTAAATTAATTCTTAATTGTTAAGAGAAAATTGTACTCCTAATTTCTTTCAATAATTCTATTAATACTATTTTTTTAAAAATGCTGCAGATATGCGAAAGGATTAGTAATTGTACATTATAACAATTAAATTGATATCAGAGTTCGAATTAATTACAGTCCAGAGGGTGTTAATTACCAAAATAATTGCTTTGTTTATTAACTGTTATTTAAGAAAAATATCAATCTTTGGCTACATACAGTGTTGAAAGTGTTAAACGAGAAACAGGATATTTTTATTTCCCAATTGCCATTTTAAAGAAAACTTCATTTCAAATGTCTTCAAAAAATTTTAACAAATTCCATTAATATCCATCTGTTTAGAAAATGGTATGGATCTATTAAAAAGACTAGTAATTAGTCAGTATTCGAAAGTGGTAATTACAGCTTGAAAAATGTTAAATTAACCGTAGTCTCTCTACGAGTGAAAATTCTGCTATAACTTCGATTAACGAATTCGATTTCTGAACCGCTTAAACACTTTTCTCCATGATTACCGCATATATTGGCGTAGTTTGGATTTAAAGCTGCTTGAGTCACGCCTACTCTTATGCAGCCCGGCATGCAGGTCTGCAGTTCTGCTGCGCGAGTCTGCAGGCGTCGCGATCGATTACTTTTACCTCTGGACACGACCAAAGAACGTTCCACCGTGTTTCCCAAGGTCTCGCGGTGAATATTGATAGGGACACTTCTCTCTGTCTCTGTCTCTCTCTCTCTCTCTCTCTCTCTCTCTCTGTTTCTATCTCCATCCAATGTCGATGAGTCGACGTAAAAATTGTCGTATCTACAATTTTCTATGATAAACTAAACGCAATATACCGGACTGCGTGTAAAAATGAGACGAAGCGATTTTACAAATATTCTGTATGATCAAATGACGACCCTGGTTTCTGAAAATGTATATAATGGTAGGAATTTTATTTCAATTCAAATTTCCAGATCTTTATAATAAGCTATGAAGAATGATAGGACGTATGTAATTTTTAAATTCAGTATGTCGCGATTTTAAAATTCAATACGCCAACTATTTCCATATCATCAATATTATCTTTTTATTTGTCTTTCTTAAGCTCTTGAAAAATATTAAATGTCAACATCTTTTTTCAACTATTTCATATAAAATATTTTCTTCCTTAAAAGGTAGGAAGACAATAAAAATTGGATCATCATGTTTCTTCTATTTAAATTATAATACATTATTTAAATAGAAAAAGGATAAGAGAAGAATATATATGTCAGAGATTTTTATTATTATTAATTGTAATAGAGTTTTGAAAAGTTAGTGAAAAAGTTGACAAAATACAGGATTTTAATTTAATAAAAATACATATAAAGAAAATATATAACGCATCTTAGAATTATATAAATAATAAGAAGAATATAAAGAGGAAGATATATAAGAATAATATAAAGAAGGAAAGATTTCAGCACATTGGATATTTTGTTCACTATTTTTCTTGCGTTTAGGTATGCCAAAAAATTAAACACCGTTCCTCTATTCACCAGCATAATAATATTAAGCAAATTTTTTAGTGAATAGCATTAATTGAATTGCGTGAGTATTCTTTGAATAGAATAAAACTTTGTAAAACGTTGGAAAATCTGTGCTACGTTGGTCTCGAATTTTGTAAAATTCTGCGAATTGATACGGTACATTGTACTTAAGAGGTTAGGTTTAATATTTTTAGAAATTACTGAGTTTTCTCTTAGAGTAATATTTTTCGTGCTTTTGCAATCAGTAAATTTAAGAAAGAAAGATGTAAAAATTATTTGCATATATTATCATGCAAAAAATTTAGAAACATAGTGATATAATAATTACATAAATTATATAATATATGTAGTTATATTATGTAATATTTATTCTACTAATTAATCTATAATAATTACTTCCATTAGGAAAAAATCGTTTTATATGTATATTAATATAATAATATAGTTTATTAAACGTATTAGAAACCCAGTCTATTTTATTTATTTGTTTTTATATTTATATGGGTGTTATATAGATGCCAAACTTGTTACTTTCTTATTTATGTTCAAAATTCTTTCTTTAAACCACCTTTCTTCTCATAAGAACAAATTGCATTTCGCCATTGTAAAAATATTAATAATTTGTTTTTGTCTTAGTATTTATACTAAATTGCTAAAGACAAAAACAACATAAACATAATACGACTTCGCATCTTACCTTACTTTTCGCTCGTTAAATTTAACAAATTAAAATTAAAATATTTGCTAAATTAATAGTTTTTTTTAACATAAATAGATTAATACTTTTTTACGGGGAATGCCGAGATGGATCGATTAATGTTTTAAAAAATATATGGTTCAATTTGAAAAAGTGAAATCGACGTTCCCTTGAATGAATGATGAACCAAAGAATTTTAATAACCTCAATGATACCAATTATTGCTAAAATATGCTCAATATGAAAATTATAAATAATCAAATCTCATTTCCTCAATTATTACAATTTATTTATTACGTCCGTGCAAAATCTTGGAAAGATATTTTATAAATTAGAAAACTATTTCATTAGGCTACGCTAAGATCTAAATATGATTTAAGTGATCCAATTAGTCGAATATTAAACCTGTAGAGGCGGTATATGTTGTCCGTGATAGTTGTAGTTGCCGACTGTAGATGTCACTGCTGGGGTACTGCTAATTATTCTTCTATTTTGATGCGTGGAAGGAAATCGGATCACGGGCGCCGGAAATCGAACCCGGATCCCGAACGTTCAAAACCTAAGGCGCTGCAACTGCGCTGCCGTGTCCGTTTTGAGTTAGTGTCGAGTGGCGCCACAAACCTATGCAATACATTTACAGATATGATTCACTTTTTCTGTAGCAAATTCACCAACAATATTCATTGGAAATCCGGTAAAGAGATGTTGACTGTTCTAAAGATGATGAACCAGTAAAGTCCGGTGACGATGCCGTCGCAAAGGAAGACTCTTACTCGGTGGTGATCGCCCCACCACTGGTCGCTTGCGGTGGAATCCCGGGAAACATGAGAAAACCCACGTTTCCCCAATTTTTACCTGATGGAGCAATAGCCATAAGAAACCTCTTGACTCAAAGATGTTTTATGCCAATTGACGGCCTTAACGGTAAATCAAAAAGCCTCGTTTTATGACAGTCCCTTAGGATTATTGCGATCCGCATAATTCTATGTAAACAGCCGGTAGCCGCCTCGAACGTAAAGAGTCACCGGACGTAACAGTATGTGTGTGAAAGGTTTGGTTCCTTTCTTTGTCTGGTTTATTTTGCCTCCTTAACTTCTTGGTCAGTGGTATGGGATTGGAATGTTGTCTGTGTCTGGTATCAGTTCCATAGGATTTAGTGTGCTGTATTCTTGAGCTATTATGTAGCCTATGGTGAGGGATTTGTTTAGGTATGCGGTGTGTATTTCTGTGAGACTGTAGATTATTGTATTTCCTTGTTACTCCTATGGCGAGGTTGTTTATTCTTCTTTATGTGTCTTTTTGTTGCTTGTGTATTTAGGAGAGTTTTCGCTGATCGGTGTTTCTGAATGGAATATCTGGGGCAAGTCCTTTCGAACTTTTTGATTATTTTCCAACCGGCTGTGTTCAAGTTGAACCACATTATACGTGCAAATAGCACGTAGTACAATAACTTGTCTTTTTTTTACATACAAGATATTCAGCTACAAAAAGCTGTAAAAAGATTTAAGGGGTGATTTTTGAAGTTAAAATTAGACAGAAATCAGGAATAAAAAAAATTGCGTTTGCAGCTTCATTTTTACTTAAACACAATTAAAAATCGGTTGAAATGTCCTTGAGCGAGAGCGAATCTCTTTACGCGGATGAAAGCAGGTCACCTTGAGCAGAGGGATGCACAGTGATTTTCAAATCGAACGAAACATGAGCAGCAGCTGTACATCCCGTACAAATCGAAGAGCAGAGGACTATGGCATTTGGAAACGTACACCATCCTGCGCGAAAACGTTCTGGCGGCAGCGAAAATTTGTAGATTGAACCTGATTACTGATTGAAATCCATAACGACATGGGATTTCCGAGTAGAGGGGATTAATGTTTCCTCTAATCTTTTGCTTCCATAAATAATTAGTAAACAAAAGCATATATTAACAATGTTCACAAATCACGATTGTCCTGTCACGTAAAAATGACAGGAAAATAATAATAAAAAAAAATGTTGGGTTCTCAAACTAGAGTTCGAGATACCTTTGTTCCATAATAAGATTGCAAGTGTGCGATTAGACCGTTACCAAAAGACTGAAGCCTCGACCAAGACCCAGCCCTTCTAGACGTTCGTTTATCTTATCTCTACGTGTCGAATTCATATTCCTTTGTTTTGGGAGTCGGTGTCGTGTGTAAGTCGGTTCAGGTTTCCTGAGTCGGTTGGAAATATTTGTTGACGTTTCAGTCCCATCCACGGATATCCACAGGAAAATCACACAATCGTTTTATATTTAGTATTATTAGTAAATGTTCGATACAACGAAATGCAGTATAAGCAGGATACATACAATACGCACTACAAAAAATTAAGAAAGTAACAAAAGATACAAAAATAAAGGAAATAAAAATGTTCAAAGAATTAGAAACGAAAAGGCTAAAAAATCGACAGCAGAATAAGTTAAACCTATACTAAATCTATAACTAACTCTAACTTTATGTTTATAGAATTCTCCTAATTGTCTTTGGCTGTCGAAATGGTTCTATCCTTTCAGAATTGTTTTACCTTCTTACCAACTTTCTAAAACTACTAAAACGTGTTACGTAACAAGGTAGTGGTGGAGATTTCATTCAGAAAAGATATTTACAATATCCTTCGCCTAACGCCTTCGTTATGCTTGTAACTGAATGTTGCATAAAGAAGTGTTCTGATGTCCCTGGATTGGTGTTGAACTTTATTTTTGTCATTTTTGTAATTTTTAAATTTGGTATTTTCATGTTGATTATATCTGACAGGATTTCTTGTAGTGAGTGATTTTGGTCTTATGTTTTTTGGTGTGAATATGTAGTAGTATTTGTATATGGAGTATATAGTATTTAATACATTGCGTGCTTGAGTGTTTATTTGTGTATTGCCATTCCCTATGTTTTTGAGGGTAAAGTCGGTTATGGCGCGAGACGTGTTGAGTTTGTGTTATGTCTTTAATACTCATTTATTAGCTGTATATTGGTGTCGGTTTCATTTTTTTATTTGTTCTTTGAGTGTGATGTTTAACAGTTTTGATTGGAAGTTAACTTCTCTCTACTTTTCCGCTTTCTCTTCGTTTGCTTGCTGAATTTACATTTTTGATTCTTCGTTTCGTAGATGGCTAAACTGGTTATTTAGTTCTATCGTTAGTTCTATCATTGTTGTGTTTTTTATTTTCGTTTGACTTAATGAATATTTTGGTTGGAGCTATCTTCTTTCCATGTTTTCTTTATTTTTTTATTGATTGATAAATGTGGTTGGTGTTTCTCTGATTTCCTCGCCGTCGGTAGGGTAGGAATCTTTTCTCCCTCGTTTATGTTAAGCTGATATTTTAGTTTGGTGATGTCTTTGTCCAATTCTTTATTCTAATATTCTAATATTTCCTGTCAAGCTGTTGGATGCTGCTTTTACTGCTCCTGTGCTTGTTTTTAGCGCGGTTTTGCTTGCACTTCTTCGTGTGCAGCACGGTGCCATTTTATGGTTCTCGTACGACGCGGTGGACGAGACTCGTTGATTTCCCGCACCTTTGTACACGATATTTTTTCTTTTTTATTTTTCTCTTGTAGCAGAGGGTATCCCTATCATGGAGACCACCAATTTTTCTCGCACAGTTACCATGGGCGTACGCTGTTACATTCTTTGGAGGTTAAGTTGCGTCCACTGACCAGAGGTGTCGATGTTTTGGTCGCTCCCGCGCGATTTTGTGGTTACTTTCTCGACTAAGATCGTCAGTGAATACTGTCTTCCAAATTCTTAAGCGCCACTAGGTGGCCCCTTATACAATTGAAGAATAATTAAATACATAAAAATGTACATACATATTTATCATATATGGTTAAATATAATATTAATAAATAAGAAGATATTTCTTATTTATATAAGATTATATAAGATTCTTGTGGGATGCGATTTTCTATTTCTAAAGATTGTGATAATATGGTATTGGCCTTACTTTTATACGACGAGCCTTTATGGATTTGTAAGCTATAAGATTTTATAAGTTTCCAATTTCCGCGGGATCTGCAGTGGCTGACTTACTTTGTTTAGTTAGGAAGCTGGTGTTATTCTTGTAGCTATTTCCTTGCATAGATTTCAATTTACTTTTCAAAGAGTTTTATTTGAAGTTGTTGAAGTTAACTAATTCATCGATCTGCAGTGCACTCGTGAGCGATGGTTGTGCAAGTTTGGGGATCGTTGAGTTGATTATAAGGCGATATTTATTCCTGTGGACTAATTCAAATTTTCATCGTGGTGGTATAGGCTTAAGACCTTTAAGAGGCGATTAGGGAATATTGTTGTTATTACAGGGAAATGCAATTCCTGTATGCCGAAGATCAGATTAATAGCATTGAAGGTTCCTCTGGCTAAATAGAAATGAGTTGGTTTGAAGTCATTCTTGTACATTAATTTTGCTTCTCAACTGAGTCTTGTCTGATCTCCAGATATTGTTGTGGTTATTAAAATTATCCAATAGAATGTAAGGTTTTGATAATTTATTGATTAAATTGTTGTGCTGTGGCTCATGTAGGGAATAATTGTTCGGGATATACACATATGCATTACATATGCAAACATTTGAGGGAAGAGATGGATTTTTGTTGCTATTACCTCCATAGTTATCTACTTGTAATTCCTCACTACTGTAAGAATGTTTGACTAATATTGCGACTCTGTAGTTCCGTAGTTGATCTGTAGGGCGAAGAAGTTACTAGAGTTCCATTGTAAGATAGGCGTTTCGGATCGGTACATAATTATTTAGGGAAATTTGATCTAACTATGGAAATGGTTACAAATAAATGGAAATAGTTATAGTTATAAATAAAGAAAACTAAGGAGCTGGTTATGGGATTCTGTGTTGATTGAGATTGACTGGGGTTTCAGCAGGTTCAGACTTTTCATTGATTTGATCTAACTCTTCGATTTAAATTTTGCTACGCTTAACAGTATTGTTTCGTGATTTAACTGACATAGTATTATGTTCTATGGATAATGGTGTGATCGGCAATAACTGTGTTGTCAATGTCTGTACTGTTCGCTAATTGTAATATTGGTGCTTATCTATGGATGCTCTTTTGTTTGAGGTTAGTGGTAAGATCAATTCCACTCTTACCGAAGGAGGAAAAGGTTCTTTAAATTCTTCTGCTAATATGGTTAGTTCACTTACTTCTTTATTTTTCCTGGGGGATAAACAGATGTTCTCATATTCTCAATTTGGGCAGAGCTTGGCGATATGGCGGACATAGTTAGGCTTAAGTTTACAAATACTTTGTACCGAGTCTCTTCATATGTAACAATAAAGAATTCTCAAATTTTAGATGTATTTTCAGGGTTTACGTATATTTGCCTTTTAAAACTTAGAATTTAGCTCTTGAAGGCTGAAAGAACTGGCTGGAAAGAACACCAGAGAGTTTTGCACGAAACGTGAAACATTATTTCTCCTTTCGAATTAATTAACCGCTTCTTCCTCGCTCGAAATTGACTTCCCATTACTCACAAATAAGCGATCGCTATCCTGATCGTCGAATTAATTTACTAATAATAATAGTGAGATTTTATTTAGTATGTACGAATAAGTAACTCAACATGAGAAGCACACAACTGTAATATAACCAAACAGTAGGCGAAAAGATCGAAACGAACAAATCCATCGTTCAAAAATATCCTCCACCCAATAATCTTTTGGTAGTATATCTTTATATACCGTAAAATATACTATGCACCGCTTAAAAAGACATAAACTACAATAAAAGGCTTAAACTACATAGAATTTAAAAATTCCCTAACTATATAAGTATAAAAGTTCTACAAATGGCAACGACCGTTTGAAACGAATGATCTTAGGGAGCTCCATCTACTCATTAACACTAGAACTACCACACCAGTTAAATTGACTGGTTTTACAATTTTATAAATGTGTCAACCCTCGTTTAGAGATCATGGTCTCAGATGGTTCAATAATACCAAAACTGTACTACATAACATGGAATTGCTTCTGTAAGAAAGTAAGAAATCAATAAATATAAAAATACTCTATTATTAGGTATTTTTTAAAGACCAGTCATTTTCACTGCTTTTGGTGGTTTCTAGTGTTGCAATGCTGGAAACGTTCAGACAGAAGAAATTAGCAGTTACGGTTGAATTATTCATAAGACAATGGGTGCAGGAATTCAACACGGGTAGAAAAACTGTATGATCACGTTTTCGCCGCCTGTCTCTCATTAACCGTTTTAGTGCCAAGGGTTTTCAAGAATTCGTGTCGGATTGTGCCATGCAGCGTGATAGCGCTTCGTTTATTTATTTGCGAGAAATTTTTTTTCGTTTATGCAGGTGATTTATGATTATTTAGAAAAAAAAAAAATAATTGATATGACTCGCGACGAGCTACATTGGGAACCGAGCGCGTTGCGAATTGACGATTGTAACCAAACATCGCGACACAGTTCACTACAGATCGCGCTGCGTTAGCGCCAAAACGGTTAAAGAGCATCTCAAGAAACTGCGATTTCATTACAAATTTTTTTTTATTTGGAAGAATTTTACAATCAGATAACTCGATGTTGAAAACCGTCAAATATATTTTACAATATTTAATAAATACATAGAATATTCGCCAAGGCGCTTGATACTAACGGATTCGCTAAAGACTGTGTATAGATCGCTACTAAGATCGCTCGAGACTGACACTGATACACTGCTCACCTTACGATCGCATTCGGTTATTTATACTGGTCGGGGGAGAGCCGGAAACTTCAAAATGTCTTCGTTCGACGGTTGCACGTAGCGGCAACATTGTTTTGTCCGGAGTTTAGTATTATATTACGTGTTTCCTAACGATATTGATATTCCGAGGCAAAACAACAACATGATTCGAGTTGCCCTCTAGCTCGAGTGCCACTACATTTCCATTTATCGCATTTGGTTTTACGCCCTGTGTACTCGAGAATTTTCCAACAAAATTTCTTTCCACGAATCAACTACTGCCTCGAATATGCGCATACCTCTCTATCCGTTTGATCTCTCTCATCCACTGCCACTCTCGAACAGCTTGCTCAATGTGCTGTCTTGCTCCTTTATTGATAATGAATAGAGCAACGTCACACACGTACGGACACGCGTTTCCAAGAACAATCGCCAGCAGGGAGGATACATATGCTTTCAATTTCAACGAGCAAAGGGGCAAATGGTCGCTAATAGCATTTTGATGAGCCTCTTTTCTTCTCTGTCTCGCACTGCACCATTCTCTCGAATAATCACTGTCGCTTCGTTCTCTTTCTCTTAGTTTCTCCATGCATTGTCAGTGCGTGTTTCGTGTGCATTCCGAGTGCAAGGAGGGGCCATGCTTAGTTCATTGATCATTCGGTAAATCGGTGACTCATGTGCAAGCCGACATGCGTCTGCCCCTTTCTTTGCTTCGTTTTACTACTTCGCCCCTTTCAAAATGAAACGCTCGTTCGATCGTTACGCCCGCATAACGCGAAGCGTAGAAAACACGCGTCTATGCCTTGCCCTCTCGATAGTTAGCGTTGTAGAGCGGACCGTTGCTCAGGGCCGTCCGTACATAATCGTGGCACCCTGCGGTTCAGGATATTCTGGAGAAAATGCAGAGGCGAAAATATATTAGGTTGTCCGAAAAGTTTCTTTCAAGTATCAACAATTTCTGTTTTGAATTAGGTATGATCCATTTCGTTATATTACTATTATTACGTTCGTGCATAATTCAATAAACTAATATAAATCAAAAAATATTGTGCGTCTATAATTTCCTTATAAAACGAAAGAAACTTTTTTGGATAACCTAATATATATAGAAATAACTCTTATAACGTAGTATACTAATTATAAATATAAACACACACACATATCCATATTGTACATTGTATTTATATATACATACGTCATTTTATATATTATTTATTTTTATATATATTTTATATTTATTTTATATATACATATGTCATATAGATAGAGGAATTAAATTGAGAAGGGGGGAAGACCTTTTTTTCAAAAATAGTGTAATATATTCAAGTTTAAAAAATGATATATGTGGTTCCATCTATAATGGGATTCTATGTTCCCATGGGTTTCAGACAAGTTAGAAAAATTGTAACAATGTAATAACAATATAACAAATTTCTCTAAAAGGTACTTTGGGGATATGTTGTATAATTATTCCAGCAAAGGTTTATCTAAATTAGTAAGAATTTTGAAATCTGTGAATAGCCATGATTAGGAGATAAAGGAAAAGCTATTATTTCTTTTAGGATATTTAGTGTTATCATTCTCAGATTATTAAATATATTTGTTGATGTTTATCTAATATGTTTATTATTTGTAACTTATGACTTTATAAAATTCCATTAATAATTATAATTCGATTGTACAAGAGTTTAGTACAAATTAAATATGTTTTATCTTTTTGACTATCTAGTTATTTTGTTATAAATCTGCCAATTCATTTGTATCATGTAATTTATAATATTAAATAGAGTAAATGATGATATTGGCCGATGATATACACAAATGTGATGTGAATTAAAAATCATGAAATTGTAGAGAAAAATTGCACAATAATTGATATCAAACAAATACCTGAAGTTTTACAATATACAGATACAGTGAGACAAAAATTTCTCTGTGCACCCTTTAAAACAATAACATCATATAACTTAATTAATTAATTTAAAATTGCATCAAATGACTCAAATTTTTTTGAAAAGTTAGAAAAATTAGTTCACAAAATTTTGAGAAAATAGAAATTACTAGGTAAAAGTCACTTTTATGAAAATAAAAGTTTTATCCACGCTTGTAATAAAAATTTGAACAACACACTTTGAACATTTATGTTAGTACATGCCGAAAATTTCATAAAAATTAATTAACGTTACTATAAAGTTCGAGCTATTAAAAAATAGTGAATTTTTCAATTTTTCATAACTTTCGCCCTATAACTGTGAAAATAAATTTCAAATATGAAAATAAATTTTGATATCAAAATTTATCGTATCAAGATGAATTTTTAATTTTAATTTATCGTATTAAGATGAATTTTTCAGCATGTAATTGACATATATTTACAAAACCCACTTTAATAATAATAATAAATTTTCATTATAATATAAAGTTATATAACGTGATCTTTAGTACTTCCATCACCGTTCATATCAATTTCAATTTTCTGAACAATTCTTCCCCCATCGTCTAGTTAAAACAATCCTTGCAATTTTTCAAAAAAACTCGTCGTTTGGTTTAATTTTAAAAAAGTTACTCTCTTTCAAAGAGTGTTTTTTGACTGATTATATATATTATGTAGGTAAAAATTATCTGTTATTAATATTATCTTCAGATTTAGAAAGACAAAAAATTGTTTATAAATAGAATAAAATTTAGCTACCATTAGTTTTCCATTGTAATTTTATGATTACTTTTTGATGAGGGTAACAGTGTACTTCGTAATTGTAAATACGATTACGCTATGGGCAGATTAATATTTCTACGCCTTTGACGTTATGTTATATTATGTTACATTCGAGGAAAATGTGTAAGAGTGTTATAATATGTGTGAGTTTTCGTCTTACAATTTTTATTCGTAACATTACATCAAAGTTTTACTTGAAACGTTCAGAGGTTGTTTATCTGTTAAAATTACAATGAAGTTAGAATATAAAAATTCAAAACTGAAAAATTTCTAGTAGACTTGCTGAGTCCAAATTAATTTGCTGATTTAGATACAATTTATTTAGGTGAAATATAATTGGACGGGAGTACAGTTTTGTGAAGTTATCATTTTTCTAGTCGTACATTTGAAGGTTGAACATTTATTGTTATTAAACCATATGAAAATTATCTTTGTAATTTATTCCTCGTATTTTCATTCCTTTGTGTCTTAAAAGTTTATTGAGAAATCTACAAATAATAGTTTTCTTAAATCTTTTGTAAATAATAATTATGTATTTGTGAGTTTATTTATTTGATATTTATTTCAAGAAACTTACAATCAAAACATGATAATAAAAATACTTTTTATCGTGAATAGAGGTGCAGGTAAGATGGAATTTATGATAGCTGAATTATTATTGCTCGTTTTTGGCGTCGAAAATAATAATGGTAATTACATATTGTTTGAAATCTGCCTTATCTCCCGCCTTATCCATGTTCCTTGGTCTCCCTCTGTTTGTCGCCATCTTTTGTTTCCCTACCTTACTTTGTTTGCCGCCCTTCTGACTTCCTAACCTCTACCCCTCTAGTTTTTCTAATTTGTGTCTTTCTCTCGTTCCTGACTTCTTTTCGCTTTTCTTTCACTTCCTCCTCGTATGCTCACCCTTTATTTTCCCTTCTTCGTGTCACTTTGTGCTTCCTTCTCCTTTTTCCCTTCACACTTCACTTTTTCCGCAGAGCTCTCCGTCCGCATGTTACCCTCGCCCCGAACCAAACCTAAAGTCTGTAATTATATATTGGTATAGTATAAATAGTTGTTGTATTGCTATTTACTAGCCTGATGATTTAGGATTATTCAAATTCTTTACATGTACATAGAGTTTATAATAAAGATGGAAGTTTAGGTGTAAAATTAACTTTATCGTTAAATATTTCTAATTTGGTTTAAAAGTTTAAAAAGAAAATAGAGCTCTATGTTTTACAATTGTTATAATATTTCATTCTGAGTGTTACAGTTTCTTCAAACGTATTATATTATTCGAGGACAAATGTGTGTTCTGTCCTTTATTTTTAAGTGTCATGTTTAAGGAAATTGGATAGTCAGAGGCTTGCCGGGTACGATCAGCGCGTATTGGGGCCATTTTACAAAACCACATTATGTGTCCGGTACTTTATGGTTAAAAACCTTATGAACGTATCACAAAAATTTGCTTGCTTAACTCGTGTTTAAGGAAATTAGAAATGAAGTTAGTGTACATATGCGCGGGACAATTAAAATAAATAAAATAATGTAATTTCTTCCAATGTAAGGAGGATCATATGAAACTACATGAAATCAGTTGAAACATTTTTAAAACATTGTTGAGAATATTTCTGAAGGGTTAAATAACGTTGTAAAAATAAATTTAATGGAGAAATTTGTCAAGGTTTGAAAAACAGTCCAACAGATTATGAAAGAAATTAAAATGTTGAATCTATATGAATTACACAAATGAATTACATATTTGAAATAATGAAATTACAGATTGCATATTGAGCTGGAAATTTAAGACATAAAAATTCTACTTCTCATTTATTTCGTATTAATTTACATTTTGCTTTATGGAAATATCGAAAAATATTCAAATATAATATAGTATGATTTATTAGTAATGTAAATAAAACTCGGAGGAAACCAAAATAAATTTTAATAAATACAATGATCTTGAGATACTTATTTTCATCTAACTTTTGTCAAATTATTAACTATCTGTGATGAAGTATTGTGATATACCTTAAAATATGTTTACACTATCACATACATGTTTTATTCCAAATTTTCTAAAATACCATACTCATTCTGCGTGTGGAGGGGTATTAGTTGCACAAGATATTTAATCAAATGTATTCAATCATCAAATAGAATTTCTAATTTTAAGCATTTAAAAGTCACTTGTTATTTTAACGCTGTATAAATAATTACAGAATTTAATTAATAGAATTAATTAAAAAAGGGGAAAATCCATTAAATATTGAACGAAAACGTTACAAAATTAACACTGAGTTTATATTTTTTCACAGAATATAATTTCACAGAACAAGATATAATTTCAGGAGAAAATTTAATTTTTTCCAGACTTCAAAAGAATACAATTTTTGTTTGTTGTATCTTCCGTTTTGTCTTTCATTATAAAATGTTATAAAATATTATATAATCGATTTTGTCAATTTTTCATTTAATATTATGAAAAATCAAAAATGGCGTTGAATTTATAATTATTCACACCACTGCACAATGTCAAAACACGAGAACATAAAGAGGCTATTAAATTACATTTAAAAATAAATTATAAGTCAATAAAGATTCAATTACATAAATTAATTACAAAAAAGGTTGGAAAACATGATAAAGCTTTATGAAGAAAAACAATATTTTTATTGAGATTGTTTGCAAATAAGCATGCATTAATACAGTGTATTGATACAATCCAAATTGACTGTAATTTATTTTATTTCATTTTATTATCATTAGAATGCAAATAGAATGCACATAGTATGCAAAAATATATACAATATTCGAAATTTAGTATTCTACTTATATAGCAATTTTCTACTTATTTATTTCTCTAATTATAAAAATATGAATTTACATAACTATTTGTCTTGCAATTATTATTTTCCTTCCATGAACAAATATTAAAACGAAATATATTTCAAAAATCTTTCAGACGTATCAAACAGTGAAAAATATACCTAAATACTAGGAAAAATGGAACGATCGAAATTTCGGTCTCCGTGTCTCGAAATTTTCGTTGGCTTGTTCGTACGGGCCTGAGGGTCCCGTATGCTTCGACTGCGCGTAACGAG
Source organism: Bombus terrestris (assembly GCF_910591885.1). Classification (NCBI taxonomy): domain Eukaryota; kingdom Metazoa; phylum Arthropoda; class Insecta; order Hymenoptera; family Apidae; genus Bombus; species Bombus terrestris. Next base: position 4,726,942 of record NC_063286.1, read on the forward strand.
CAGTTGTCGAGGTTCCCTGAGTTGGGCCAGTGGCAGCAGTTGCTGACTTTCCAGTACAATCACCGAGCGTATCCTTCGCGCGCTGAGTAGCAATAATAACGCTTTGAAACGTGCACGTGTTTTCTCACTCGTGTGATCAAGAAAACCTCTCAAAATACTCGTCAACGTAATTTTCTATCACAATCTCGCGACTGAATGTTAGTGGTGTAGTGAATAGTGTGTTTATAACCGACGATATCCTATTCATCCTGGTTAGTTCATTATCGTGTTGCAAGGCGGCGTCACTTCAAACTGATTATTCGCGCGTTCGTTTCTCGTGATAAATACCGCGATACGAGGATTTAATCGAGTAATATTCAGTTATCGCAATATATCTTCATTTCACGGAAATCGGCATTCTCGCGGAGAAAGTTATACAGAGTAAACGTTAAAATCACACTCTGACAGTTAAATAGAAAATTGACGCGCAACTGTCCAGCAGTTTACGTTTCATTCTAATTTCCCATTAGTTCTAAACTATTTTTACTTTTCACTTTATTACTATTAAACTAGTTTTTTTAATGTATGGTTAAATTCTTCTTAAATCTCATATTTAAACTATATTTCCTTTCATCTTTCGCTCTATAACTCTAGTGTCCATTAACTCTAAATTGACTGAACAGTGTGTAATGGTGTGTTGATGTGAGTGCAAGTTCAAGGGATACGTACGACGAGGAAAGATTTCACGAGATAACAAGAAATTCTTGAGCGATGGTTCATATGAGCTACGCGCAATGGGCTTGCCTGCCCAGCACTTATCGGAACAAGGTTCGTACATTTGTTTTAAAAGCGCTTTTTTCTCCAGTTATAGTTTATCAATGCCGCGCGCATACATCGTCGCGCGTAATATTTCTTCCTTACATTCTTTTTTTCTTTTCTTTTTTTTTTATTTGGCAGACTTTTTACAATCAATTTTTATTGAGAATTATAAGCAAATTATTTTGGCGTGGTACTGTAACTAGGATTATAAAAGTTTACAGTATGTTTGATTCTAGTTGAATCTAATGCTTCAACCTAAAGGGTGTCGCCATTTTAGCCTGCGGATCTGATCCCAGTACCTACCTAGGTAGGATACCTAGTATAAATTTATTGCACAGAATATGCTGTAATTAATAATGCAATTGGTAAACGGATGCAATTAGATGATATTGATTGTAAAGATTTTGTAAGTTTCACTGAATATTTTGCAGGAGAGAGGATGAATGATAAGAAACCAGGTCTATGCGTAGGTAATGCAATTTGTACTTGCACCGATATGGAAGAAAGAGTAGACAATATTAGATAATATTCTTTCGTTTGAAGCTTCATTTTCCAAGACAATTAGGTTCAAACTTTATACTTTATGTAAAGTAACATAACATATTTTGCTTAATTAACCCTTTGAGTGCAGTGGGCGCATATAGGTGTCTGGCGAAAACTATCGGTGTGAACTAAGGACATATATATGCGGTTTCTGTAAGAGCCCGGCATGGGCTAAGGACGCATGTATGGGTTTTTCAATTTTTCCGAACACCTACGCAGAAGTAATACTATTACGTTTGTGTGAAATAAATATAAATGCATTCCTTACGGCAGTAAACAAATGCCAATAGTGGCTCGTTATTGTTGAAGTGGTCACCACTTGTAAGAAAACTCTACATCTGGTTTTTTTAGTTTTCTCAAGCACTGAATTTTTCACACACAACTAAATTATTAACTTGTGTTATATTTACTAAATTTAGTTTTCTAGTTTATTACCCAAATTCTAGTTAACTGTAAATTTCAATGTTTATAATAAATAATTAAAAATAACTAAAAAATAACGCTCTTGAATCATTTAATCTCGTGCAAAAGAATTACTATAACTTATTACGATTTGCGCTTTGAATAGTCAATCAACAGAGTTCAGTCTAATGAAAAAGTATTCCGTCCACAGCGATCGTCAGCGCCAGACGCGCGCCGTCCGTACGGACGGCATAGGCCGCAAGTATTCAGCACTCCAGGGTTAACCCCTATAATAATAACTATATAATAATATAATATAATAATAACAATATATAATATATAATATACAACATATAATGTAATAATAACAACATAATCGTGAGATATTGACTGAAATGGCGCGGGTCAATAAAATATTAGTTTCTCCTCTCATGTCACAAAAAAATTTTTTTTTTTTTTTTTTTTCGTGGAGGAAATCTTCATAAACACCTTAATACCCATTCAAAGTGGTGGGGCATAAGGTAGTGCCGGATTCTTACCGGCTAAAACCTCCACGGGCGGGGGATCATTAGTCAGTGCGCGAGTTTCCTCCGGCCCCTGGGTGCCTAACATCATCAAGCACACTTTACTAAGGTGCACTCCCAGAAGATACGTGCACCTACAACAATATGGCAAGAGCGGGGCTGTCACTTGCCTGTTGCATATTTTTCTTTTCAGAAAAATTGTATAATGGAGTTTTAGTCATTATTCGTGTTCTTCCGAGGATTCAAACTCGCCACACAACACACCACGCGTCGCTTTCAGTTCTGGGCTTTAACGCGCGTAGCTGGCTACACCGCCGAGCTTCTGGCTGATTGGAAAATATTTGATTCTTAATGTGGCAATGTATATCAGGAAGTATTCTAATTAGCCTCTTGATGTATACATTATTATACATTGTATGTTATAATTATAATTAACTATATATATAGTTAATCGCTAATATACAAAATGCGATAAACAAAATAGAAAAGTTGTTAATTCTATTTATTTGAAGTTTTATTGTATTCTATTTACTGTGTCTATGTGTGCACTGCTTTATAATATAAATTAATATGTTTATCTTTATTGATTTTTCTCTTATGCTTGGAAAAAAGATTAGATATAGTCTTTGAAAAATTTGCTATATCTTTTCTTTTCATATCGTTTCTTGGTTTCTTGTGAACATTCTTTTAATCACAGTAGTAAGGGGACTTATACATTTTCTACTTTCTTCTTTTTATGATAAATTTGTCTACATTGAAACAAAAAAGATATTATTTATAGCCAAATCTTTTGCTTCTAGAAAACATTCTTAATGAATGTGATCTTTAATTAAATTTTCAATGAAATAGGAAATGAAAAGCTGATCGATATTTGCAACTTCATATTACACTAATCATTTATTTTATTATTTAAATTTCGCATTTTATCAATTGAGCAAAGCATTTTTTAATTTCTCTCATTTTTACGTTCATCGACTTGAAGTTCTGCTCTATCCCTAGAAAGCTTCTCGAAAACTTCGGCTGTAGTTTCTTTCAACATTGCTGCTTTAAAAACATTATGTAAGATATGAATAAGACAAAATTGATAAATGATCCAAACTAATTATTAAAGTAATGTAATTATCGTGGAAAACTCTCGAGGAAATTCTAATGAGCCATATGCTCTTGACCCTTTAGGTCATTGAGCTATTAACACGTTGAATGCCACGAGGGTCACCGGTGACCGGCGCATCAAGATTAGTAGAAACACATAATTTGAACAAATGTAAATAGTTATCAATTTTTTATTATTACTATCGTTATTACAATAATGTGATGAAATTAATGCAGTATACAACATTTACAAATAGTTTTATTTATGCATGAAATATACATCTATTATGTGTGCCCCCTCCCCCAACCAGTGGCTGTTGAAAGTATTTTACTTTTATCGTGTTTTACTTTAATGAACAATGACCCTAAGGAACGTTTCGTCTTGCAAGATGTCTGATAGCAATTAAGGGCCTTGACAGTAAAGTAAAAAATGCTAAATATTGTGACTGTTCTTTAGGATTGTCGCGGGTCCGAATAAGTATGATGAAGGGATGAATGATGGTTTATGGCAGAACCCCAGACTTAATAACATAGGACAATTATTTAACAAGGCGAACGAACAATATGAGATAATTGATAATCGTAAAAATAAGTGAATCGAGTGACTTTGATGATTATCCATCGTAACATATCTCTTGTAGATAACATTTCAATAAAAACTTCATCGTGGTGCCACGGCCAAAGCTTGTAAAACTAGCGTTGTATTCGACGTGTTAAGAAAGTGTACGTGACCGTCTTGAGTCAACAGTTGTAAAACACGTGTACGTTGTAGTAATACCGAAAACTCTGGTATAAAACGTAAGTGTTGATGGAGAGAAGTGTCAATGATCAGTAGTCAATAGTCGTAGTTAGGGTTATAACTCAACTGTGACTAGTGGCAGTTGCGAGTAGTCGCTCAGAAGTTGTGGGCTGTTGTAAGTTGTAAATTGAGCTGTGAACTACCAATTTAGTATCACATTACTACATTAAGTTCTAATTAAATAGTTATAATTCTCTATTTTAATCGCAATAAATAAATCTATGTAACAAACAAAGATCACTATAATTCTGATTTCTATAGTAATAATTAAATTATTATCTATTTAGATTGAAAATGACTTGCCTTTTATACATAAAGTAAAATTTACTTATATTTATTAAATTAATTAAATTTACTTATAAAATTAGTACATTCGAAGCAACAAGAAATTTGTTTAAATGTTCAATCTGTCGACGAAACGTATTTGTTTACAGTCTTTACTCGTAACTATCTCGTTGATATGAGACCGTTTCACGGAAACTATTCGTTCAGCTTCCTAAAGATCTAATGGGGCGAAGAATAAACACGTGATATAATATATAATGTCCTAAACTTTTAAGTTTACGTAAAAATGATCGTAAAAATAAACTGCAAGTTTTCCGCCTGTATGAAGTTAGCATCTAGTTTTTTAAATGTCATATTTTTTAAAGCTGTTCCAAATTATTCTACGTTTATTCTACATTGTTCCAAACAAATACAGTAAAAAGTTCTTCTTTGCAACACATACTTACATCACTAGAACAACCCGGAACAAAAATTTGAAGACTGGAACACGGCCCGACAAACGACATCGACGCAAGAGCAAAAGCAGCTTTACATATGTGTCCAGTTATCATATTTTTGCTCTGGGTTGTTCTAGTGTTGTAAGTAAAGAAGTGTAAGAAAAGACGATTCTTTTATTATACGGTATCATTGCCAAAATGAAGAGAAATGTCCTTAATTTAAGGAATTTCTAATCTAATTAAATAAGTTAGCTAAAAGGATTTTTGTTGTATACTTTTAATTATTGGGCAATGAATGATTATATTTAACGCTAGAACTACCACACCAGTGAAATTGACTGGTTTTACAATTTTATTTTAAAATTCCCTATTCATGTTATATCTTTCTTTCTGCAATGATATAATGACTTTCGCAACGATAACTAAAAGAATAATATAATTAATTTCATTTTGTGTTTTATGTGTTCAAACTGAATATAATTTCGTATGAAGGCTATATATACAAATACCAGTGAAAGTGACTGGTTCTAAAATTTTATAAATGTGTCAATCCTCGTTTAGGGGTTCCAGACGGATTAATATACCAAAAATGTATTACATAACATGTAATTGCTTCTGTAAGAAAGTAATAAATCAAGAAATATGAAAATATTCTATTATTGCGTATCTTTTAAAGATCAGTCATTTTTCCTGGTTTTGGCAGAAATAGCTTCGTGTTAACTATCGGTAGTTCTAGTGTTAATCGGCGAACGAACGTATCCTTAATGAATGTTTTCACAGACAACGCCAGATATAAAGATTTTATATTTCTAGATAAAATTCTAATATTTATTTATTCCTACGAATTATCCAATGCTCACTATTGCTATCATTCAACTAAATCTACTTCGATGCTATCAAGAATATAATTTTATAATTATAGTAACAAAAACTTATATGCATTATTTTACATATCAGATATTTTGAGGAGGCAGATTTTTTGTTGTTGTTCCAAGTTGTTCTACATTAGTCCAAGATTGTTCCAAACAAATAATGATTTATCACGAAAAAAAGTGATTTCTTACTAGGCCCATTTTTTTGAAAATCGAGCACTTGAAGGTTGTTTTAGATTGTTTTAGTTGTTGTAAACATTGTTCCAAGTTTCAGTTCCAATGTTACGTTTAGTTTCGGATTTAACCGATGAAAAATTTCGAGTGCATACAATAGAACGCATGCATATCTAGATACGTTGCTAGTTTCAAACAACCATAAGTTTTAGCTTCATCACCTCAATTTTCAGCCGTATTAATGTCCACATTTACAAAGCTACATTATATCATCTGCTAATATATATTCATGTTATACTATTTAGAGAAATTGTTTGAGCCTTGAATAATACATTATGGAAATGAATAATACGAATCATACGTTGTTGTTTTGTTAACAATAACAGTGTTCTTGTTAATACTATTAGCAAATAAATAATAAAGATTGAGATATATATCGTATTATTTTTCATTATGTAAATATAAAACTTATTTAAGAAATTACATATAAAAGGACACAGTTCACCGATTTTCATGATTTTGAGATGTGTCGAGGTCATCATTCTGGACAACTTTTTTTATACATATTATCGCTACTTGGCTTTAGTTTCCGAGATATTCGCAGAAAGCTTTAATACAATTAATGTTACGATTACATTTCATTTTGCAGCAGACAGCCTCATTTTTATACAGTCCGACCTAAACTTAACCCACTGGAAAAAGAGATAATCATTTTTAATATTATGTAAATAAAAAAGAAAAATTAATTAGTCGGACAAAATTGTTATACTTTACATAAAATATAAAGTTCAAACCTATTATCTTGGAAAATGAAGCTTCAAATGAAAAAATATTATCCTGCATTGTCTATTCCTTTTTCCATGTCACTGCAAGTACAAATGGCATTACCTACACATAGATCTCGATTCTTATCATCATGCTCTCTCCTGCAAAATATTCAGTGAAACTTACAAAATCTTTGCAATCAACATCATTCAATTACATCCGTTTACCAATTGCATTATTAATTACACGATATTGTGTGCAATAAATTTATACTAGGTATGCTTCAGAAATTCATCACAATTTTCATCAGATCTACATATTTAGATACCATTTTTCAGAAACTCAACATGATTTTCTTCGGATCTGTATTATGATTAAATTTTATTATCCTGTGCTTTAAAGTGTTCCGTACACGCTGCAAAATAATCAATAAATATTATAAACTCAACTGACAATAATTATTACCTAATTTCTGTAATCTCACGAACATCCATTTATTACTAGCAGTTACTACCAACATTGCCTTCTGCGAAACAGTTGCAAAAGTACCCTCAATTGGAAACTAACAGACGTATCCTTGGGATAATTTCCGACTTTCTTATCTTTTTAACTTCATCCATTTCCGTAGTAATTTCGGTGGTTTCCGATTTTTCTGCTGCCCTACTGCCACCCTCTTGGTTCCTTACATTGGCCGTGACTAACGCTATTCGGGGTGCGTTGGAAAGGGCTCCAGGTATTTCCATACATCCCATTCTTGAATTCTCTCTAAAAAAGAAAGAAAAACGAACTTTAAGACCAAATTTCTTTTAGTGTCCTTCTTACAATTAATTGAAATGTTCTGTATAGCATGTTTTCATTTTTTAAAAATATGTTGAAATCACGGACTATGATGTTTGTTATCCAAATTTACAAATTTATAATATAAACGTTAGCATCTTACAATTATTTTAAATTGTTTTCATCAGAAATAATCGTTATAATTACACAAACTTCTTTGGTTAAAAATTCCGTCACCGATAATGATTATCAATAACTAAAAATAGTTCATTACAGTTATGGTTATGGATATGCAAAACAATATTTAACGTTAATAATAGTTATCGATAACCGTAGAAATGCCCACTGATAATGATTATTTGTAATCAGAACACTCGAAAATTAATATTTTTGAATCACTTAATTTTTTCAAAACATCTGTTACAATTTAGCAGGTTTCTTTATTGCCAAGGAGAGGTAACTTTTTTTTCAAATAACTTCTCTCGTTAGAATTCTGAGAATATTTGCTATTTTTGGCCACTGATTAAAATATTCGAAATTCTCCATATTTTTTACCTTTTAAACTTTATTTACTCTAATTGTTTTTAAGATGCCAATTTATAAATTGTAAGTAATAGAACATTATAATGTTTTATTACTCGTAAGTACCTTTAAATATCGATAAGACGTTTTATTGTAATACCACGTACATACCACGTACGTTGAAACCACTAATTTCTTAACAATTTTTGTGTATTAATTGTACGCATATTTAAAAATATTAATTAAATCTGTGTTGAGAATATTGGATCTTAATAGCCGAAATAATAGTATAGGAACACTAAATATACACTTTGAATTTATATTAGAATAGTTATATATTTATTCGATAAACGATTCCAAAGATATTCATGGATACACATTTGCACGCGTCTCAGCACTTTCTCCCATAACAGATTGTTAACTGGACAGTTTACATTCCTTTGTTTTCGAGACGCCGCGCACACACATACTTCCACACACTAATATTCACATACAAGTCTAACCTAGTCTAGCACATAAAATTATACATATCTCAATAATACGATTTCAAGTCATTTCTAGATAGAAATGTCTTATTTCGCTCCTTTTATAAAATTACAATGTTCTATCTGAAGCATTTAATTCGTTAATACATTTTTATCTATATATTTATTTATTTTTTTTTTCATTATCTAGTGCTATCATCTATGTATTATGTATGCACCTGTATGCTCAGTTATAATTGTAGGTATATGCTGTTACGAAAAGGCGACCATATTAAATCGATTAAAGAAAAGTGCCTTACGCGGTTGCGTCTGAAATTCACAGTCTGAGTCTTAAATCCGAATTCGATAGATAACATTGATCGCCTGTCTACACCACTCACATAGTAATATACGCGTCCAGCGCTTGTGTTGATACACATAGCACACACGACTATGATAATATCATTGACAGCAATGCTGCTATTTTTCGACAAACGAGTTTTAAGTGTTGCGTCGGGTGTTTAGATACTACGTGACCTTGTAATGATTTCGATAAACAACTGTATAATGTGTACCTTTTTTAGCGTTTATTCACAAAATATTTTTAATATAATAATAACTATATAATAATATAATATAATAATAATAATAACATAATCGTGTGATATTGACTGAAATGCAACAGGTTAATAAAATATTAGTTTCTCCTCTCATGTCACAAAAAAAAATTTTTTTTTTTTTTTTTTCGTGGAGGAAATCTTCATAGACACCTTAATACCCATGCAAAGTTGGTGGAGCATAAGGTAGTGCCGGATTCTTACCGGCTAAAACCTCCACGGGCGGAGGATCAGTAGCCAGTGCGCGAGTTTCCTCGGGCCCCTGGGTGCCTAACATCATCAAGCACCCTTTACTAAGGTGCACTCCCAGAAGATACGTGCACCTACAACAATACTGCAAGAGCGGGGCTGTCACTTGCCTGTTGCATATTTTTCTTTTCAGAAAAACTGTATGTTGTTCTTTTATCATTATCCGTTTCTTTCCTGAGGTACCGAGGATTCGAACTCGCCACACACCACGCGTCGCTTTCAGTTCTGGGCTTTAACGCGCGTAGCTGGCTACACCGCCGAGGTTCTAGCTGATTGGGAAGTACTTGAATCTTAATGTGGCAATGTATATCATAGGAAGTATTCTAATTAGCCTCGTACATAAGCACAGCGCAACAGCGGCTTAATTTTATTTTATTTAACAATAATAATCTTAAAAAAAAAAAAAAAAAAGAGAAAAGAATGTAATAATGCATGGCTACGTCGTACCGCCGCGTATCGGTACTCTTGCCTGTACCACCCTACAATTAGAATTCAGCGTTTATTCTGGAAAAAAAATGATGTAAAAAAATATGTAAATAACCTGGAACAAATAAACAGAGATAAAAAAAAAAAAAAAAAAAAAAATTCTAATTAGCCTCTTGATGTATTATACATTATTATGCATTATATGTTATCATTATAATTAACTATATATAATTAATCGCTAATATACAAAATGCGATAAACAGAATAGAAAATTTGTTAATTCTATTTATTTATTTGAAGTTTTATTGTATTCTATTTACTGTATATGTGTGCACTGTTTTTATAGTAGAAATTATTATGTTTATCTTTATTGATTTTTCCCTTATGCTTGGAAAAAAATTAGATATAGTCTTTAAAAAATTTCCTATATCTTTTCTTTTCAAATCGTTTCTTGGTTTCTTGTGAACATTCTCTTAATCACAGTAGTAAGGGGACTTATACATTTTCTACTTTCTTCTTTTTATAATAAATTTGTCTACATTGAAACAAAACAGATATTATTTATAGCTAAATCTTTTGCTTCTAGAAAACATTTTAATGAAGATGATCTTTAATTAAATTTTTAATTAAATAGGAAATGAAAAGCTGATCGATATTTGCAACTTCATATTATACTAATCATTTATTTTATTATTTAAATTTCGCATTTTATCAATTGAGCAAAGCATTTTTTAATTTCTCTCATTTTTACGTTCATGGAGTTGATGCTCTGCTGTTTTCTTAAAAAGTTTCTCGAAAACTTCGGCTGTAGTTTCTTTCAACATTGCTACTTTAAAAACATTATGTAAGATATGAATAAGACAAAATTGATAAATGATCCAAACTAATTATTAAAGTAATGTAATTATCGTGGAAAACTCTCGAGGAAATTCTAATGAGCCATATGCTCTTGACCCTTTAGGTCATTGAGCTATTAACAAGTTGAATGCCACGAGGGTCACCGGTGACCGGCGCATCAAGATTAGTAGAAACACATAATTTGAACAAATGTAAATAGTTATCAATTTTTTATTATTACTATCGTTATTACAATAATGTGATGAAATTAATGCAGTATACAACATTTACAAATAGTTTTATTTATGCCTGAAATATACATGTATTATGTGTGCCCCCTCCCCCAATCAGTGGCTGTTGAAAGTGTTTTACTTTTATCGTGTTTTACTTTAATGAACAATGACCCTAAGGGACGTTTCGTCTTGCAAGATGTCTGATAGCAATTAAGGGCCTTGACAGTAAAGTAAAAAATGCTAAATATTGTGACTGTTCTTTAGGATTGTCGCGGGTCCGAATAAGTATGATGAAGGGATGAATGATGGTTTATGGCAGAACCCCAGACTTAATAACATAGGACAATTATTTAACAAGGCGAACGAACAATATGAGATAATTGATAATCGTAAAAATAAGTGAATCGAGTGACTTTGATGATTATCCATCGTAACATATCTCTTGTAGATAACATTTCAATAAAAACTTCATCGTGGTGCCACGGCCAAAGCTTGTAAAACTAGCGTTGTATTCGACGTGTTAAGAAAGTGTACGTGACCGTCTTGAGTCAACAGTTGTAAAACACGTGTACGTCGTAGTAATACCGAAAACTCTGGTATAAAACGGAAGTGTTGATGGAGAGAAGGGTCAATGATCAGTAGTCAATAGTCGTAGTTAGGATTATAACTTAACTGTGACTAGTGGCAGTTGCGAGTAGTCGCTCAGAAGTTGTGGGCTGTTGTAAGTTGTAAATTGAGCTGTGAACTATCAATTTAGTATCACATTACTACATTAAGTTCTAATTAAATAGTTATAATTCTCTATTTTAATCGCAATAAATAAATCTATGTAACAAACAAAGATCACTATAATTCTGATTTCTATAGTAATAATTAAATTATTATCTATTTAGATTGGAAATGACTTGCCTTTTATACATAAAGTAAAATTTACTTATATTTATTAAATTAATTAAATTTACTTATAAAATTAGTACATTCGAAGCAACAAGAAATTTGTTTAAATGTTCAATCTGTCGACGAAACGTATTTGTTTACAGTCTTTACTCGTAACTATCTCGTTGATATGAGACCGTTTCACGGAAACTATTCGTTCAGCTTCCTAAAGATCTAATGGGGCGAAGAATAAACACGTGATATAATATATAATGTCCTAAACTTTTAAGTTTACGTAAAAATGATCGTAAAAATAAACTGCAAGTTTTCCGCCTGTATGAAGTTAGCATCTAGTTTTTTAAATGTCATATTTTTTAAAGCTGTTCCAAATTATTCTACGTTTATTCTACATTGTTCCAAACAAATAATGATTTATCTAAAAAGGTTTCAGAAATAATCCCAAAAAAGCGAATGTCTTCATAGTGAATATTTTGATTTTATATAGAATAGTATTACAGTAAAAAGTTCTTCTTTGCAACACATACATCACTAGAACAACCCAGAACAAAAATTTGAAGACTGAACACGGTCCGACAAGCGACATCGATGCAAGAGCAAAAGCAGCTTTACATGCGTGTCCAGTTTTCATATTTTTGCTCTGGGTTGTTCTAGTATTGTAGATAAAGAAGTAGTAAGAAAAGAGGATTCTTTTATTATACGGTATTATTGTCAAAACGAATAGGAATGTCCTTAATTTAAGGAATTTGTAATCTGAATAAATAAGTTAGCTAAAAGGATTTTTGTTGTATACTTTTAATTATCGGGCAATGAATGATTATATTTAACACTAGAACTACCACACCAGTGAAATTGACTGCTTTTCAATTTTATTTTGAAATTCCCTATTTATGCTATATCTTTTTTTCTGCAATGATATAATGACTTTCACAACGATAACTAAAAGAATAATATAATTTATTTCATTTTGTTTTTTATGTGTTCAAACTGAATATAATTTCGTATGAAGGCTATATATACAAATACCAGTGAAAGTGACTGGTTCTAAAATTTTATAAATGTGTCAATCCTCGTTTAGGGGTTCCAGACGGATTAATATACCAAAAATGTATTACATAACATGTAATTGCTTCTGTAAGAAAGTAATAAATTAATAAATATTAAAATATTCTATTATTGTGTATCTTTTAAAGACCAGTCACTTTTCCTGGTTTTGGCAAAAATAGCTTCGTGTTAACTATCGGTAGTTCTAGTGTTAATCGGCGAACGAACGTATCCTTAATGAATGTTTTCACAGACAACGCCAGATATAAAGATTTTATATTTCTAGATAAAATTCTAATATTTATTTATTCCTACGAATTATCCAATGCTCACTATTGCTATCATTCAACTAAATCTACTTCGATGCTATCAAGAATATAATTCTATAATTATAGTAACAAAAACTTATATGCATTATTTTACATATCAGGTAATTTGAGGAGGCAGATTTTTTATTGTTGTTGCAAGTTGCTCTACATTAGTCCAAGATTGTTCCAAACAAATAATGATTTATCACGAAAAAAAGTGATTTCTTACTAGGCCCATTTTTTTGAAAATCGAGCACTTGAAGGTTGTTTTAGATTGTTGTAGTTCTTGTAAACATTGTTCCAAGTTATAATTCGAATATTACGTTTAGTTTCGGATTTAATCGATGAAATTTGTCCAGTGCATGCAATTGAACGCATGCATATCTAGATACGTTGCTAGTTTCAAACAACCACAAGTTTTAGCTTCGTCAGCTCAATTTTCAGCCGTATTACTGTCCAAATTTACAAAGCTACATTATATCATCTGCTAATATATATTCATGTTATACTATTTAGAGAAATTGTTCGAGCCTTGAATAATACATTATGGAAATGAATGATACGAATCATACGTTGTTGTTTTGTTAACAATAACAATGTTCTTGTTAATACTATTAGTAAGTAAATAATAAAGATTGAGATATATATCGTATTATTTTTCATTATGTAAATATAAAACTTATTTAAGAAATTACATATAAGAGGACACAGTTCACCGATTTTCATGATTTTGAGATGTGTCGAGGTCATCATTCTGGACAACTTTTTTATACATATTATCGCTACTTGGCTTTAGTTTCCGAGATATTCGCAAAAAGCTTTAATACAATTTATGTTATAATTACATTTCATTTTGGAGCAGATAGCCACATTTTTATGCAGTCCAACCTAAACTTAACCCACTGGAAAAAGAGATAATCATTTTTAATATTATGTAAATAAAAAAGAAAAATTAATTAGTCAGGCAAAATTGTTATACTTTACATAAAATATAAAGTTCAAACCTATTATCTTGGAAAATGAAGCTTCAAATGAAAAAATATTATCCTGCATTGTCTATTCCTTTTTCCATGTCACTGCAAGTACAAATGGCATTACCTACACATAGATCTCGATTCTTATCATCATGCTCTCTCCTGCAAAATATTCAGTGAAACTTACAAAATCTTTACAATCAACATCATTCAATCCGTTTACCAATTGCATTATTAATTACACGATATTGTGTGCAATAAATTTATACTAGGTATGCTTCAGAAATTCATCACAATTTTCATCAGATCTACATATTTAGATACCATTTTTCAGAAACTCAACATGATTTTCTTCGGATCTGTATTATGATTAAATTTTATTATCCTGTGCTTTAAAGTGTTCCGTACACGCTGCAAAATAATCAATAAATATTATAAACTCAACTGACAATAATTATTACCTAATTTCTGTAATCTCACGAACATCCATTTATTACTAGCAGTTACTACCAACATTGCCTTCTGCGAAACAGTTGCAAAAGTACCCTCAATTGGAAACTAACAGACGTATCCTTGGGATAATTTCCGACTTTCTTATCTTTTTAACTTCATCCATTTCCGTAGTAATTTCGGTGGTTTCCGATTTTTCTGCTGCCCTACTGCCACCCTCTTGGTTCCTTACATTGGCCGTGACTAACGCTATTCGGGGTGCGTTGGAAAGGGCTCCAGGTATTTCCATACATCCCATTCTTGAATTCTCTCTAAAAAAGAAAGAAAAACGAACTTTAAGACCAAATTTCTTTTAGTGTCCTTCTTACAATTAATTGAAATGTTCTGTATAGCATGTTTTCATTTTTTAAAAATATGTTGAAATCACGGACTATGATGTTTGTTACCCAAATTTACAAATTTATAATATAAACGTTAGCATCTTACAATTATTTTAAATTGTTTTCATCAGAAATAATCGTTATAATTACACAAACTTCTTTGGTTAAAAATTCCGTCACCGATAATGATTATCAATAACTAAAAATAGTTCATTACAGTTATGGTTATGGATAAGCAAAACAATATTTAACGTTAATAATAGTTATCGATAACCGTAGAAATGTCCACTGATAATGATTATTTGTAATCAGAACACTCAAAAATTAATATTTTTGAATCACTTAATTTTTTCAAAACATCTGTTACAATTTAGTAGGTTTTTTTATTGCCAAGGAGAGGTAACTTTTATTTCAAATAACTTCTCTCGTTAGAATTCTGAGAATATTTGCTATTTTTGGCCACTGATTAAAATATTCGAAATTCTCCATATTTTTTACCTTTTAAACTTTATTTACTCTAATTGTTTTTAAAATGCCAATTTATAAATTGTAAGTAATAGAACATTATAATGTTCTATTACTCGTAAGTACCTTTAAATATCGATAAGACGTATTATTGTAATACCACGTACATATGTTGAAACCACTAATTTCTTAACAATTTTTGTGTATAAATTGTACGTATATTTAAAAATATTAGTTAAATCTGTGTTGAGAGTTTTGGATCTTAATAGCCGAAATAATAGTATAGGAACACTAAAATTACACTTTAAATTTATATTAGAATAGTTATATATTTATTCGATAAACGATTCCAGAGATATTCATCGATACACATTTGCACGCGTCTCAGCACTTTCTCCCATAACAGATTGTTAACTGGACAGTTTACATTCCTTTGTTTTCGAGACGCCGCGCACACACATACTTCCACACACTGATATTCACATACAAGTCTAACCTAGTCTAGCACATAAAATTATACATATCTCAATAATACGATTTCAAGTCATTTCTAGATAGAAATGTCTTATTTCGCTCCTTTTATAAAATTAAAATGTTCTATCTGAAGCATTTAATTCGTTAATACATTTTTATCTATATATTTATTTATTTTTTTTTTCATTATCTAGTGCTATCATCTATGTATTATTTACCTGTATGCTTAGTTATAATTGTAGAGGTAGATGTAGGCTGTTACGAAAAGCTGACTAAATTAAATCGATTAAAGAAAATCAAGAATCACAGGAAGAAAATGTAAAACCTCAGTCTTTTCAGTTTCGAACTGCATCTAGAAGCATCAGATGGTAGCGTCTCTTGTATGTCTCAGACTCATTTTCATATACTGAAACAATGAAGAAACACGCTTCTGTTTTCCAATAAGGGTCATTCCACATCAAATCTATCATTTTTTGACGTCGAAGATAGGAATTTTTTTCAGTGATGTATCATATAATTTACACGAATTTCTCATTTTCGTGAAAATGGAATTCAGAAACTGTTTTTGTAATGGAGTTGCTCCTTTTGAGCTTTAATGTGTATAGTTTGATATATTTAAATAAAATTTTGTTCGCATTAAAAGATCAGTATTTTGTGATGTTGGAAATTATAAACACACGCCTGTCTTTCAATTTTGAAAATTTTACTTCTAACTGATTTTCGAATATTGAATCCGCCTTAAACGTATGTAAGTACATGTCTGACAATCGTCTGCTTCAATAGCAAACTGCAGACGTAAATATATTGCAATCAATTTCGATCATGTTTAAGAAATGTGGACAAAATCTTTTGTTTCTTTTCAAGCGAATGAAACTCTATTAGAATATATTGAGAGTAAATGTGTTCTGTATTTCTGTGCGGTGTGCAAAGTTTAAAAGGATATATTAATTCTTTCTTGTTGTTTATACAATTGATATTCAAAGTAACACGTTTGGATATTGATTAAAAATTCATTTTTGATTGAAAATAATCTCACCAAACGCTTGGAATGCCCATTTATATTTAACTTACTTTACTGGTCTTTTTTTGTTCTGAGGTGCTTTGCAATCTCAGCACGCTTTTCCTGGAAAGAGTGGTAGACAAGGCTCTATTGTCTAAGGATGGAATTTCCTTAGCCGTACTGCCGCGTGTTACGCGGTTGCGTCTGAAATCCCCAGTCTGAGTCTTAAATCCGAATTCTATGGGTAACATTGTTTGCCTGTCTGCACCACTCACATAGCAACACCAACTGATATACGCGTCCGACGCTTGTGTTGATACACATAGCACACACGACTGTACTAATATCATTGACAGCAATGCTGATATTTTTCGACAAACGAGTTTTAAGTGTTGCGTCGGGTGTTTAGATACTACGTGACCTTGTAATGATTTCGATAAACAACTGTATAATGTGTACCTTTTTTAGCGTTTATTCACAAAACATTTTTAATATAATAATAACTATATAATAATATAATATAATAATAATAATAACATAATCGTGAGATATTGACTGAAATGGCGCGGGTCAATAAAATATTAGTTTCTCCTCTCATGTCACAAAAAAAATTTTTTTTTTTTTTTTTTTTTCGTGGAGGAAATCTTCATAGACACCTTAATACCCATTCAAAGTGGTGGGGCATAAGGTAGTGCCGGATTCTTACCGGCTAAAACCTCCACGGGCGGGGGATCAGTAGCCAGTGCGCGAGTTTCCTCGGGCCCCTGGGTGCCTAACATCATCAAGCACCCTTTACTAAGGTGCACTCCCAGAAGATACGTGCACCTACAACAATATGGCAAAGCGGGGCTTGTCACTTGCCTGTTGCATATTTTCTTTTCAGAAAAACTCAATAAAGAGAGGTATAAAGTTGTAGATCATGTTTTCATCAAATGCCGAGGATTCGAACTCGGCACGCCACGCGTCGCCTTTAGTTCTGGGCTTTAACGAGCGTAGCTGGCTACACCGCCGAGGTTCTAGCTGATTGGGACGTATTTGATTCTTAATGCGGCAATGTATATCAGGAAGTATTCTAATTAGCCTCTTGATGTATTATACATTATATGTTATAATTATAATTAACTATATATATAATTAATCGCTAATATACAAATGCCATAAACAAAATAGCGTTTTTAATCTTTTCTAGCGTTTATTCACAAAACATTTTTAATATAATAATAACTAAATAATAATATAATATAATAATAATAATGACATAATCGTGTGATAGTGATTGAAATGTAGCAGTTCAATAAAATATTAGTTTCTTCTTTGATACTACAAAAAATTTTTTTTTTTTATCGTGGAGGAAATCTTCAATAGACACCTACCACCTTATGGGGGCGGCAGAAGGTAGTGCCGGATTCTTACCGGCTAAAACCTCCAGGGGCGGGACGGTAGAATAATGTGATCAATCGTCGGGGGCCCCTGTGTGTTTAAAACACTTCAGTTCCTTATACAGCGCACTTCCAGAAAGTACACCCACACAATACACATGAGGGAGGGGCTTGGCCGCATGCATGTTGTGTATTACTATTGAACAGAAATTCGGATTCCTTGGGTTCTTTGTACACAATAGCTCAATTGCAGGATTCGAACTCACGACGCCTTGTCTTCAGTTCTGAGCTTTATCAGGCGTTTTTTTTTTATCTTTGTTTATTAATTCCAGGTTTTTTACATATTTTTTTTTACATGATTTTTTTTCCAGAATAAACGCTGAATTCTAATTGTAGGGTGGTACAGGCAAAAGTACCGATACGCGACGGTACGACGTAGCCATGCATTATTACATTCTTTTCTCTTTTTTTTTTAAGATTATTATTGTTAAATAAAATAAAATTAAGCCGCTGTTGCGCTGTGCTTATGTACGATATTTTAATTTATGTCCTGAAAGCCTGGACGCAAAAACAGGACAGTTCGCTAGCCTATTAGGGAGGGGCTGGGAGGGGATGGACTGGGAGGGCGGGGAGGGGTGTTCTGTGGGATTAGTATAATATTTGTTTATCTATTTACATATTTACATATTTACACTTTGATTCGGTGAGCGTTGCCGTTCTGTGGCTCTTTATCTTGTTGTTTTTGTTGTGAATTCCGTATCCACCAATATTTTTTTGTGTTTTTTCTGTGTTTGTCTTCTGAATCCTTTTGGGGGAGGGCCATGTTGTATCTCCACCTAGTGTCTGCAGTACGGCCATCTAGGTTTTCCTCGTATTGTATAGATTTCATTCCTATTTTCTCTTGTATATGGTAAATTATAGGGATGTTATTTTGGTCTTGGAGATAGTTTCTTTCGTCTAGGTGTAGAAAGGCTTCGAGGGGATGTAGCCTGTTAACAGAGTAGTTTTGAAGTATGCGTCGTTTGGGAATAAACAGCCGAAGATTAAGCTATTTTCTTTGATCTTTGCGGCTTGCGCGAAGTGGTTTCTTGTTAGTTTTAGAATGTGACAGTCGATGCGGTGGATGTTGGCTAAGTCGTATATTTTTTTGTTTTTTACATATTTTTTGTATCCGCTGTGTTCTGATCTGTAAATGCTCAGGCAAGCTCTGATGCATTTTCTTTCGAATATGCGAATTTTTTCCATTAATGAAGCTGGTATGTTGTACCATATTGAGCAGCCGTAGGTTATAATGGGTCTTATTAGCGTTTGGTAGCACATGATTTTTACTTTGCTATTGAGATGTCTGGAGTAAAACAGTCTTTTTGTTTTCCAGAATGCTTTGCTGGCTTTGGAGAGTTGGATTTCGATGTGTTGCTTATAGTTTAGTTTTTCATCTATATTTACTCCTAGGTATTTTACTCAATTTTTGTGTGGTATGAGGTTCTCTTCGTTTGCTTTTTCTTTTAGGTGGAATTTTTTGCAGTGTTTCCTTTCTGGTGGGCCGATTTTGCTTGTCATGGGTCTGAATAGAATGGTTTCGCATTTGCTTGCGTTAATTTTTAGTTTCCATGTATGATAGTAATCGCTGATTTTGTTAAAGAGTTCCTGCAGTTCCGTTCTTATCGTTTTGGTTTTGCGGCCTGTTACGTAGATGATTAGGTCATCCGCGAAGGCTATGGAGCGTTTATGTGTGGATGTGTTGAGGTTAAAGAGGTTTAGTAAGTCGTTATTGTAGATGCTGAAGAGTAGCGGGGAATTTACTGTTCCTTGTTGCAGGCCGTTCTCTATGGAGAATTCTTTGCTTGAAGTGTGCGAGCCGTCGGTCATTATGAAAGTTTTGTTTGTTATCATGTCCCATACTATTTTGATTAGGTATTCGGGGAAGTTCTTTTTAATCATTTTATAAATGAGCCCTGGGATCCAGACTGTGTCGAAGGCTTTTTCGATGTCTATTAGGCAGGTGGCTACTCGTTGATTTGCGTTAAGTGCCCAGCAGATATCCGACGTAAGTTTGTTTATTGCGTGGATTGTGGAGTGTTTGTGGCGGAAGCCGAATTGGTTTTCCGGGATTACCTTATTTTTTGAGCAGAAGGCTGCTAGGGGGTTGTTTATGATCATTTCATATACTTTGCTTATGTTGGGGAGGAGGCTTATGGGTCGTAGGTTTGCAGGTGATGAGCCGTCTTTATTTTTTTTTTGTAATGGCTATGAGTTTGGCTTTTTTCCATTTTTTGGGGAAGTACGTGTTGTTTAGTGCGTTATTAAACAGTACTGTGTAGTACCATTTTATTTTGTTTGGTAGGCGTTTGAGCGAGATGTTTGGGATGCCATCGAAGCCGGCGGATTTTTTGTTGCTGAGCGTGGAGAAGATTGTATTTAGTTGATTGAAGTTTGTAAAGTAGTTTATTTCTGGGTCGGGCTGTTTGGGGTCGTCCGATGTGTTTTCGTTTGAGAATGTGCAGACTGTTTTGTTTAGCGCGATGTCTTGTTCTATTTTATTTTTTAGTTTGTTTGTTTCGGCGATGATAATTCTGTTTAATTGTTCTCGGCCCATGTGTTCGTTTTGTGTGCGTGTGTTGGAAAAGTGGGTGCCGATAATGTCTAGTTT
Source organism: Bombus terrestris (assembly GCF_910591885.1). Classification (NCBI taxonomy): domain Eukaryota; kingdom Metazoa; phylum Arthropoda; class Insecta; order Hymenoptera; family Apidae; genus Bombus; species Bombus terrestris. The sequence goes on from NC_063286.1 coordinate 4,747,776, forward strand.
TTCCGTTGTTTTTGATATTATGAAGTTGCCCTCTGTGTCTTTGTTGGTGTTGTGTATCTCGATGCCTGCTTCTTGGATGAGGGAGGCTTTTTCTGGTGGCAGTTTGAGAGGCGGAATGGAGTTTTGTTCCTTTGGTCTGAAAATTTGATTTATCTGCGGGAACATGCTAGCAGAGTCTTTTTTGGAGATATTTTTTATTTTATTTGTCCAGTATTGATTTATAGAGTTTGTGAATTCTTGTTTTAGTTGTGATTTTATTTCGTGTAGCAGGTACTTTAGGAATTCTATGTCTTCTCTTTTGTCGTAAGAGTAGTTGTGTCTTAGGTTGTTTAATTTCGATAGTATGTAGCTTTTATCTCGTTGTAGTTTTTTTATTTTATAGTTTATATATGGCTCGCAGGAGTCTTTTTTTTTAAATGTCGGTACGGATTCTTGTAGGGCGATTTGTATATGTTTTTCTATTTCGTCTATGAACGAGTCGATTTGTCTGTCTGTTAGGTTGACATTGTTATAGATTTTTAGGTCGCAGTTCTGTTCGAGTAGGTTATGGAACTTTTTCCAGTCTGTCTTTTTGTAGTTGTACCTGGCTGTTTCGGTCTGTGTTTCGAGTGTTAGGCAGTCATATGTGTTCTTGCTTATCTGAAATACTATGGCGTTATGGTCGCTGTCGTAATCTATGGTTTTGAGAGTGTTATTTGGTCGTAAGTTTTGGAATTTTATTCGGGCGTCTGCTAGGCATATGTCTAGGTAGGAACGTCCTTTTGGGTAAGAGGGTAGCTCGGAGCCATAGAGGTTTGTTTTGTAGAAAATGCTTTTATTGTCTAGCCAGGTTCTGACGGAGTTTCCTCTCGTGTTGTTTGTTTCGTTTTTCCAGCTGGTATGTTTGGCGTTAAGGTCATCGGCTATTATGTAGTAGTTTTCCTGTTTGTCAAGCTGTAAAAGTTGGAAGAGATCGTCGAATTCGTCGTTAAATTGTTTCTGGTTTCCGTAGGCTGCGTAGGCTGCGGAGATAAATAAGTTTTCCTTATTGTTTATTTTTATTTTTATGATCGTCGTCTCTAGGATTTTGAAGTTTGTTATTTTGTCGTTTTGTATTGTTTTGAACTTCAGGGGGTTTTTTATGAGGATTGCCGTTCCTCCTCCTTGGGTAGCGTTTGGTCTGTCGTGTCTTATTATAGAGTAGTTTTTGTATTGCACTTTATGTCTATAGTTCAGTTTGGTTTCTGAGATAAGTACTATGTCGGGGGTTTCTTTCTTAATTAGTGTTAGCATGCTGTATCTTTTTTGGTTTGAGATTAGTGAGTTGGCGTTTATTGACATGATTTTCAGATGTTTAACTTTTATCTGGTTTATTTTTTGCTGTGATTGGTGGACGGGTGGGTTTTGGCTAATCTTCGTCTATATTTTCGATGATGTTGAAGATGGAATCGATTCTTTCTTCATGTGTATTTAGTGCTTTTTTTATTTCGTTTAGTTGTGTTTGTTGGTCGCTTAGAGCTTTTAGGATGCTTTTTTTGAAGTCTTCAATGACATTTATTATGCTTATTTGGGGTGAGTCTATTGTTGGGTTGGGGTTTTGTTTGACTCGTGCCGCTATGTTTGTTACTTGTGGGCTTGTCTCGTTTATACTTGTTCTTTGTTTTACTATGTCCGCGAACTTTAGCTCGGGGACGTACTTACGGCTTATTTTGGCTATTCTTTCGGTTTTTGCTGTTTTTGCTTTGGTGATTTTTTCATTAATCTTTTTACGTAATTCGACGAGTTTTGTGCATCCTTTGTATGATGCAGGATGTCCGTAGTTTTTGCAGTTTACGCAGTAGATTTTTTCTTTGCTTATTGCTGCTTCTTTTTTTATTTTGCACTCGGCTGGCCCGTGCGGTTCAGTGCATTTTACACAGCGATAGTTTAGGTTACAGTTTTGTGCTGTGTGGCCTATTCGCTGGCATTTGTAGCACTGCGTGATATCGTTTTTTTTAATTTTTTCCCATGCTATTTTTAGATAGTTAAGTCTGTTTATTTTTAGTAGGTTCCCAATGTTGCTATCGGGGGAGACTTGAATTATATAGATTGGGAGCAATGTGTTGTTCTCCCTTCATTTTCTTGTTGTGAATCGAGTCACTTTGGTGAAATTAACTTCTTCTATTTTCAGGGCTTTTAGGTCTTCTAGTATTTCCGCTTCTGTGTAGCTGTTTCCTAGCCCTTTTAGTAGGTACGTGTGGGGTTTTTGAGATTTTGGGGTATATGTGAAATAGGCCGTGTTGGCTGCGGTCAGTATTTTTTTTGCATTCGCGTAGTCATTTATGTTTTGAAGATAAAGCACGTGCTTACCTGAATGGATTCTTTTGATATGGAAATTCTTGATTTTGAGGGAATTTTCCATGAGTGCTATTGTGTCTTTTGGGTCTTGTAATGTTATGTTGATGGGGGGTGGCCTGGCCCCTTTTGCTGATGTGGGGGGGTCTGCCTGGTCTTCAGCGGGGTGGCTGGGTGGCAGGCCCTTATGAGTTTGGTTTTTCAGTAATGTTGAAGGATGTGGTGTTGTTTTTTTTGGCGGAGCGGCGGGGGGGGGGATGCTTGTCCGGACGGTATAGCTTTTGCTTGTGGTTATTGGTGTCGTGTCTGGGGGAGTGGGCTGTCTGGTTGCCTTTTCCCTTAATACGTCGTTTTTTTTTTTAATGTTTTCGATAATGGTTTCATGCGGTTGCGGTGTGCAGGGGTCTTGGGCTTGGAGGGCTTCGAATCTGTTTTTTAATGTGATTGCCATTGGTTGAGGTTGTGGGCTTCTTTTTTGTTTCATATTTTCGTTTTTATCGTCGTGCTCTTCTTGTGAGTCGCTTTCTTCTCCTTTTAAATTTTCTTGTTTTGTGTTTATTTTGTTCCTGGTTACCAGGTTTGGGGGCGGATTGAGTTTCCGCGTCTTTTGTGTAGCAGTTCTTATGCTGCTATCTTTAATTATTTGTTGTTTTTCTATTTTTCTTTTGATTCCTTTTTTTGACGAGCTTATGGCGGATTCCGCCTCCTTGGTTTCGATTTCATTCCTTTCTTCTTCTATTTTTAAATTGTTTGTAGAGAGGTTGATGTTATCACTATTTTTTCACTGTTTAGCACTCTTTTTGTTTTTCTTTTTTTTTTTTTTGCTCTCTCACTGTCTACTGTGCACTGTATAGCTTGCCGCGCTCACTGTTAGAGCCTACGCCTGTTTATCCCTTAGGGCTGAGAGGTCCGACCTGCTCGGAGGATTACGGTCAACTGCTTTAACGAGCATAGCTGCCTACCCCGCCGAGCTTCTAGCTGATTGGAAAGTATTTGAATCTTAAGGTGGCAATGTATATCATAGGAAGTATTCTAATTAGCCTTATCTTATATAATATATTATTTTATGTAATAAGAATTATCTTCTTTGTCGAAATTGAAAGATTAAAATATAGCACCTGTTCATTTCTTAAAAATTAATTTACATACAAAATGTTACTCACACATACATGCCTGTATTTATCATATTTCTTAATTATTTTACTGTTACGATATATTGCATTCCAATTTTTGTATTAGACATCTTTAAATTAATTATAAAATGCTATTACTGAAATATTCATTGCCGTTTTGCAAACATATTTCATCGTAAAACGAATAAAGCACAACTTGATCTTTTCTAATTTTTTTTTCTCTTTCTTTCGACGAATTTTATTTTTCATCCAACTGGCGTCTACTGATTGTCAATTACGATTCTACACGGTCGCATTCTAATCTCTACTCTTTCATCCTCTTCAGGTATCTACATACCTTTTTCACAGCGGTCAAATGTATTGCTTTTGAGTTCTGATTATATTGTGACAGTTTACTTGCCATGTACAAAATATCTCGATCCGATAGCTATATATTGGGTTGGCAACTAAGTCATTGCGGATTTTGTCATTAGCTGGTATTGACAAAATCCGCAATCACTTAGTTGCCAATCCAGTAAATCTACTGCCACTAATCTCAGTAGTCTCGGTAATTTTTTGTATTTGGTCTTATTCGGTGTCAGGACCGGCACACTTCAAAATCGATAGGCTGATGACTTTTCTCCTTCTCTTCTTCTTTCTTTTCCTCATTTTTTTGTAATTCTGGCAACCCTGTTTCTATTTCTAACAGCATGTGGTCCGTCTCTGTTCTTTTTCCTACTTTCATGTCGATTATTTCTTCTGTCGCCTCCTGATTGCCAATCACATAATCTATTACCGAGTTTTCTCTCTCCCCAATATATGTTCACTCCTCTCCATCATATCTCTTCCATTGATTATCATCCAGCCTCTTTCTTCCAAGTACTTTGGCAGAGTTCTTCCTTCCATGTTTATTGTCTTTTCTTTTGATCGCAGGTTTTTTCTTTCCCTAGATCCTCGTTTATCGGCCCTCCCTCTTCTCCCGTTCTTGCATTCCAGTCTCCGCCGATGATCATCACTTCCTCGTCTCTTCCGTCTACTCTTTCCTCTATTTCTTTCCATGTCCCTTTTGTGTCTTGATTATAAACTACCATTACCCTATACGTCTTATTATTGTATACTATATTTCTTTCCACTATATTATCATTTATTTCTTTGTATTCTATTTCTCTCAGTTCCTTATTTATACCCGTTATTATTCCCTCCTTTGCTCTTCCTTTTTTGCTTACTTTCATTGCTGCCCTGCATTTCCAGTCGTATTCTTTAAATAGTCTATATTTTAGTTTTTCGCAATGGTCTTCCTCTATCCATGTTTCCGTGAGTCCGATCACGTCGAATGACTTCAAATATTCCCACACCTCTTTGTCCTTAATTATTAACCCTGCTACATTCCAGAAGCACATTTTCATCCCCTTTGTAGTCCCCCCCCTTTTCCCCTTTTTTCATTTTCCTTCCCCTCTCTTTCTTTCTTCTTCTAGCCTCTCCTCATTTTCGTTCCACCTGTACCATCTACTTTCTATTTGTAGTTTCTTTCATCCTATCCTGACATATTCGCCTTTTTCTCTTCTTACTCTGCCTATCCTTCTTATTTGTTGCTGTACCTCCCTTTCTTTTCTTGTCAGATCGTCATCTCTGTATAGCCCCTTTCCCAATTTGCTTTTCTTCTTCATTGCCCTTATTTTTTCCTCCAATGATTTTATCGTCGCCACTATTATTGTGTTTTTGTCCCCCACCCTTATCATATGTGTTCTTTCTACTTCAGCCTCTATTTTCATTTTTTCTCTTATGAACTCCTTTACTGTCTCTTCATTGCTTCCTTCGTTCCAGTCTGCTCCTTTGATTACTATGTTTCTTCTTCTCTTCTCTTTCTCTCTGCCCTGTCCTTCTCCTCCTAGATTCTTCTGATTCTGCTCAATAGTTTTTCCCTTTCCCACTCTTCTTTCTGTCTGTCTGTCTGTCTGTCTGTCTCTCTCTCTCTCTCTCTCTCTCTCTCTTTCCCTTCTTTTCCCTTTCCATTCCATTTCTCTCTTCTTCTTTTCCACTTGCCTTCCGAATATACCTTTTATTTCCTTTATCATTTTCTCTATTTTTTCCATCATTACCACCATTCCTCTCCCCCTCTTTGGTGTCTCATTTTCTGACAAGCTGTATTTATCCAATGTATTTTTTTAAATCTACCTTATCTCCTGCTTTACCCTTGTTCCTTGGTCTTCGATGTTTGTCGCCATCTGTCGTTTCCCTACATTACTCTGTTTGAAGCACTTGTAACATCCTAACCTCTTCTCTTCTAGTTTTTCTTATTTGTATCTCTCTCTCGTTCCTGTCTTCTTTTCGCTTTTCTTTCACTTTCTCCTTGTATGCTCACCCTTTATTTTCCCTTCTTCGTGTTACTTTGTGTTTCCTTCTCCTTTTTCCCTTCATATTTCACTTTTTCCACAGCGCTATCTGTCCGCGTGTTACCCTCCGAAACCGAAAGTCCATCATTTGTAATGATTATTCGTAATTAGAACACTCAAAAATTAATATTTTTTAATCGCTTAATTTTTTCAAAACATCTTTTATAATTTAGTAGGTTTTTTTATTGCCAAGGAGAGTTAACTTTTTTTTTAAATAGCTTCTCTCGTAAGAATTTTGGGAATAAATATTATTTTTGACCACTGATTGAAATATTTGACGTTCTCCATATTTTTTACTTCTTAAACAAAGTCAGAAAGTTCTATGTTGCTTATAGGGATCTAGGAGCAGCCTAATTTATTTACTCTAATTGTTTTTTAGATATCTTTACCAATTTATAATGTTCTATTACAAAGTATCGTAAATTAAATAGTCCTACCTTTAAATGACGATCGGACATTTTATTCACGTACATATGTTGAAACCACTAATTTCTTAACAAATTTTTCTAGCTTTCATTTCTCTTCTTTATTTTCTCCTTACTACGTTTGTCTTTACTTGTAAATTGTACGTATATTTATAAATATTAATTAAATGTGTGTTGAGAATTTTGGATCTTAATAGCCGAAATATAAGTATAGGAACACTAATTTTACACTTTAAATTTATATTAGAATAGTTATATATTTATTCGATAAACGATTCCAAAGATATTCATCCATACACACTTGCACGCTTCTCAGCACTTTCTCCCATAACAGATTGTTAACTGGACAGTATACATTCCTTTGTTTTCGAGACGCCGCGCACACACATACTTCCACACACTGATATTCACATACAAGTCCAACCTAGTCTAGCAAATAAAGTTATATATATCTCAATAATACGATTTCAAGTCATTTCTAGATAGAAATGTCTTATTTCGCTCCTTTTATAAAATTAAAATGTTCTATCTGAAGCATTTAATTCGTTAATACATTTTTATCTATATATTTATTTATTTTTTTTTTCATTATCTAGTGCTATCATCTATGTATTATGTATGCACCTGTATGCTCAGTTATAATTGTAGGTATATGCTGTTACGAAAAGGCGACCATATTAAATCGATTAAAGAAAAGTGCCTTACGCGGTTGCGTCTGAAATTCACAGTCTGAGTCTTAAATCCGAATTCGATAGATAACATTGATCGCCTGTCTACACCACTCACATAGTAATATACGCGTCCAGCGCTTGTGTTGATACACATAGCACACACGACTATGATAATATCATTGACAGCAATGCTGCTATTTTTCGACAAACGAGTTTTAAGTGTTGCGTCGGGTGTTTAGATACTACGTGACCTTGTAATGATTTCGATAAACAACTGTATAATGTGTACCTTTTTTAGCGTTTATTCACAAAATATTTTTAATATAATAATAACTATATAATAATATAATATAATAATAATAATAACATAATCGTGTGATATTGACTGAAATGCAACAGGTTAATAAAATATTAGTTTCTCCTCTCATGTCACAAAAAAAAATTTTTTTTTTTTTTTTTCGTGGAGGAAATCTTCATAGACACCTTAATACCCATGCAAAGTTGGTGGAGCATAAGGTAGTGCCGGATTCTTACCGGCTAAAACCTCCACGGGCGGAGGATCAGTAGCCAGTGCGCGAGTTTCCTCGGGCCCCTGGGTGCCTAACATCATCAAGCACCCTTTACTAAGGTGCACTCCCAGAAGATACGTGCACCTACAACAATATGGCAAAGCGGGGCTGTCACTTGCCTGTTGCATATTTTCTTTTCAGAAAAACTCGATAGAGAGAGGTATAAAATTGTAGTTCATGATTTCATCAAATGCCGAGGATTCGAACTCGGCACGCCACGCGTCGCCTTTAGTTCTGGGCTTTAACGAGCGTAGCTGGCTACACCGCCGAGGTTCTAGCTGATTGGGAAGTATTTGATTCTTAATGTGGCAATGTATATCAGGAAGTATTCTAATTAGCCTCTTGAAGGAGATGTTCTTCATAGCCCTCTCAAAATATAAGGGGTAAAGGTAAATAATTCCCTTAATTAAATCATTATTATTAAATCTATCATGAAGCTCTTAATGATATATTTTTGCTGCTATTATATTTCTTGTAGTAAGAGAAGGCCGTTCTAATTCCTGCCTCTTCTAATGCACTTATTTTCAAGATGCCTAGACTTGCGTTTTCCGTCGCACTGGCAGAGATTTTATAACATATGGGATCAGCATAAGTTATAAATAGGTCTAATTGGTAATTTGTAACAGAAGATTTGAACCTCAAGATTTAGGTCCGATGCAAACGATCGAATTTGCAACAAATGACCGTAACGGCAATGGGTTGGAAGAACAAGAAAATACATATGTATGTATCCTTCTTTTGCGAAACAGAAGAACTTTATTTATTTCTCTGCTTTTCCAACGGCACCGGAACGATATCCTACGATAAAATATCGCTCATCTCCACCAAGCTTTAAGATACACGAATAAAATTAGCCATCATAGCCCTACATTTCCGTTAGCGGAATTTTCACATGTTTGTTACAAGTTGTATGTGTATTAATACAAGCGACAGGCGTGTATTTCGTAACTGATACCACTATGCGCTTGGCCCAGACAGACGATATAAATGTCGTCCATTTGATTCGGGTTTAAGAGCTTCTTCAAACGCAGCTGCGTACGACCGTCGTCGTTGACCGACGGTTCGGTTGAAGAAATCCGGCGTTAAATTGGGTGAGTGGCGCCGGACGACTTTTCCAATCATCTACAACTTAGAATTTTTTTTTTATTATTTAATTTCTACTTTATAATTTGTCCAGCTGAACATTTGGTAAATTTTTCTAACCTAATTGCTAAATAACGTGTGGATGGCTACCCCCGACGGGATACCATCTTCCAGTTGGGCTATTTTATTTCTTTAGCGAGGTCAATGGGGTGTTTTCTTTTGAATCTTCTTTCTATGTGAGTTTTGCTCGCTTCAACAGGTAGCTGGTTTGGATGTGTTGCCGTTCTTTCCTTGTATTTTTCTGCGTACCTGCCGATTTCTTCTTTGATCGTTGGTATTTTTAAGTCTTTGCGTATATCCTCGTTTCTGACATACCATGGGGCGTTCACTATTGTTCTCAATATGTTCGATTGTAGCGACTCTAGTTTATTTATGTGGCTCATTGCTGCTGTCCCCCATAGTGGTATTCCGTACGTCCAAATTGGTTTTATTATCGTTTTCTAGATTTTTAGTTTATTTTCCATGCTGAGTTTAGGGTTTCGGCTAATTAGCCAGTACATCTGTCTTCTTTTTATTCGTATTTTGTCTATAATTGATTTAGTATGTTGTTTCCATGTAAGTTGTGTGTCTAAGTGGAGTCCTAGGTATTTGACATGCTTTGTTTGTGTTATGTGCGTGCCGTTCAGTAGGATGTTTGGTGGCATCTATCTTCGCAGTGTGTCTATAGTGTCTATAGTGTCTATAGTGTCTATAGTGTCTATAGTGTCTATAGTGTCTATAGTGTCTATAGTGTCTATAGTATCTATAGGGTCTATAGGGTCTATAGGGTCTATAGGGTCTATAGGGTCTATAGGGTCTATAGGGTCTATAATGTCTATAGTGTTTATAGGGTCTATAGGGTCTATGTTATCTATAGTGTCTATAGTGTCTATAGGGTCTATAGGGTCTATAGGCTCTATATTATCTATAGTGTCTATAGTGTCTATAGTGTCTATAATGTTTATAGGGTCTATAGTATCTATAATGTCTATAGTGTCTATAGGGTCTATAGGGTCTATAAGGTCTATAGTATCTATATTGTCTATATTATCTATAGTGTCTATAGTGGGAGTGGTTCAAGGGACTTACTGTATGCATATGATAACTCTTTAAAACTTCTAAGAATGGTACCCTCTCAGATGTTTAGCAGCAGTGATATGCCGGACTGTGTCTCAATATTTAAACTAACATTTGTAAAATAATGACGTTTCTATTTCCCTTCCAAAAATTGAGGAAGTATATGTGGAAGTCTATTCATAACAATGGTAATATGGTAAAATAGAAAGTACTAGTATAGTATTTTGATTAAAATTTTCTTTATCTTTGAGATGTTATCATATATAACACATTGATTACGCTTTGAACTGAAATAAATATAACTTAAACTGAGTCAAATATCGTGTGTTCTGCTCATTAGAATATAAGGATAAACAAAACTTCAAAATCGCTTACTATGTCAATGCTGATCTAACTCACGTAAACCGCACCCATCCACTTTGCGCCACGCCGCACCTACATCGAATATAACGCTGAGAGTTACTGTTATTCGCTAATCACATATGTACATCACGAGGTCATTGGAAATTTTCACAGTTCACGTCACGAATCTGTGGTGTGTTCGATCGAACAGTATGTTTGGACGTTCACACATGAGATTTCAAAGATGAAAGTTTTCTAGTACTGTGTTACGTAAAATGTTAATGCAGTTGCAAAGCGTATATTTAGATAATTATCGTTAATAGGTAGTGGTTATTCAAAGAAAATTGAATTTTTATTATCTCCACAATACTTAATCCAATTTTTATATTTATCAACATTTCATTTAATTTTTATATCTTTGCCCTACAATTTATCCTCCTTTTAGACAAATCTCATGCTACATTTTATGTAATGTATATCAAGTACTAACAAAATTTTAATAAAATTTCTCTAGGATACATAATTGCACACTCGCAGATGACATTTTATTTTTATTCTACTTTTTATTTAAAGTTTACACTGAATATGCTTGTGTCTGATACAGTTTCATTAAATATTATTGCAGATAATACGAATTCTTAATAACGAAACATTAAAATTTTGTGTATTATATATAGATGAATTAAAAGAAAATTACTAAAATGGTTATGTTACTCAATTTTTCTTTTTCTTATTGGTTACATAAAGTCGTCCCACAGGTTCATTTGTTTAAAAAATTTCAGCAATTGTAATGTTTTAATTTATATTTTATTATGTGGAATTAATATTAAAGTTTGATTTAGTAGCAGAAAATTTGCTGTAGTTTAAGATCAGGTAGTCGAGAGCAATATTTTTCTCCCTTTATTTTTTGATATTCTAATACTTTTGCATAAACTACATTCTTAGTTCTGTTACTAATAGAAATTGATATGTATTGATTTTCTAAGTTTTTGATATCTGCATATATATATATATATATATATATATATATAATATAATATAATTTTATATATATATATATATATATATTTATGTAATGGTGTAATATTTTGGAAATCAGGCGATCGATTCGTGAAAACTCAAGAATCGATTTTCTAAGTCTTCCCTGTCTCCTCAAAACTCTTCGCTTCTAATCTCTCTTCTCTTTCTAACTTGCTTTTCTTCTTTGTTCAATCTTCGCTTCTTGAAAGCCTGTTCTATTCTCTCTGCTAAGTTTCCGTCCTTCTCTATTTGTATTGTCCGTCTCCCAGTAAACACAGGCAAAGTCAAACCGTCGGTTGATGTTTTATATTCTATCGAATTTACACACACACACACATATATATATATATATACCAATGAGAGAATCATACATTTATTGCATATTTTATATATTTTACCTATTTGAATACCATTCAGATGAAATAATTGTTGATACTTTGACGTAACCGTTGAATGCTAATCTACTGTTACTGCGTAGTGGCGTAATATTTCTTAATTCCGCAATCTATTTGTATTAGGACTAATTGTAGTAACTCGTTGTTCGTTAATTCTTTGAGTACTTACGTTTAGCGCTGATTTTTCTATTTCGAATCTGAGAAGTTCGAACTCTATCGTCGGTAAATCGCCTAAAGTGTCTAGGCTACTATTTATCTATCGTCTTTTCGTAAACAATTTTCTCCTTTTCCTTCAGCTTCATTAGACCTGAGAATACTCTGTTACCTTGATCCAAAATGATAACTGAAACTATCTCTTGTCAGTGGTCAGAGAACGATTCCTGTTTTAAATATTCACTGTCGTTAGCGAAACTATTGCACGATCTGGTAATCGCTATAACTCGATATATCTCGAAAGCATCTTCGGTGCGAGGCAAAGCAACTTCACAGCATCGTAGCCATGTGGCAACATTGCCTCTCCCTCTCTCTCTTCAATGTGCGAGCGTTTCGACTGCGCCAACTGAATGTTTCGTGCCTACTCCCCACAATTAGTTTCGTGATTTAAGACTCACTATTATTTGTTATAAAAATCAACGTGGTAAATAGTATTCAAGAGATATTTCTGGGAAGTGACTATCAACTGACAGTCAAGCGAAACGCAACCATGCAATAGAGGCCTGTTTGGTCATATTTTATATTCATTGCTCGGTTTCCTGAGAAGTAAGCGTAATAAAATGTACCCTATATCCTGGAGAAAATGTACTTTTCAATGTGAAAGAATTATTATCAAATCACTTAACTAGTTTTTCAGATTACCTGGGACATAAACACATACGTACCTATGCACAGACCTTCTCTGTTTTTATAAATATTATTACCAGTAGATTATATGAAAGATTCACATGAAAAGGAAGAATGTCAATTTCAACGACTTTGAGTTCAACGTTAATTCCTTCGTATGCTTTGCGTGTTTTCTTTATCACTGGTTACGTCGCATTAATTTGAATAACAATTTATTTAATTTTAAGATAGTTACAAGAAACTGAGGCGTAGGGCGCACTCTACATTTTTACATCTTATTGGGTTATGTCTGTATGCCAGCAAATTTCATTACAAGAACGCAGCTGCCCATTTATCGTTCGATTTGAGGATCGCAGTGCGCCCCATTGTTTACGCTAACCTACTTTCCTTCGTGTAAGAAGATTTAATCGCACAGGGGGGTATTTCGGTTCATTTTTAATTGCCAATAATTAAAAAACAAAGCCGAAAATACATTTTTTTTTATTCTTGATGTCTATCTTATTTTAGCCTTAAATATTTTTATATCTGTAGCCGAACATCCTGTATATTGAAAAATAAACTCCTCCATATCTCCGCGGAGTTATTATATTATAATCGTTAAATAATAACATATTCAAATTTACTGTATTTTAGTTTTCATATCGCATTTGGATAACATATGATTTAAATTGAACATCCGGTTTCCACCTGCATTCTTCTAATTGCTCGAACCCTCGTTTCGTAACGTATTATGAGCAGTAATTACATCTATTTGTAATTACGTTAGTAATTATATTGCTATAATTCTGTTTTTATTATTAGAAGATAATATAATTACGAAATAATCACGTGTCAATGTTGTATATTTTAATTTTTGCGTTATGAATATTATATTAAATATAGAATTTATATTATATAATATTATACTTATAGAATATTGTAATTAATTAAGCTGCTTGAAATACTTTTATTGAACAAATAAGTTGTTCTAATATAATATAATATAAACTTATACTGAATTAAAATATAATAAAACTGGTTGAGAGACTATTACCATTTTCCAAATTCTAATAACATTTATACAAAATAAACTAATTTTAAAGCAGTTCCAATGTTCACTATTTAAGTTTCCGTGTATGTATATTAACATAGCAATTACATGATTGTAATTATGATATGTATTTAGCGATAAAAACGAATATTTGGAAAGGAATTATTTAATATTTAAATTTTATTAATCTATTTTTACCATATATTTAGTGATATAAAGGTATTTCTGAACAGGAAATATTTAATATTTACATTTTAGTTATTTATTTACTATTATAAGAAAGGAAAAATTCAATATTAGAGAAGATTTATTAATTGCAGTGTTTCCGAGCATGCGTTACATATAAAACTCTGTATCAAGTTTCATAAAACAGAAAAGTTAATTCATGCTAAATCAACCAGACGTAAGTCACAAAGTTGAATGTTTAAGCAAGTTAAAACTTATTGGCAAAAGTTCCGACCGGCCTTTTCAATAAAGATAAAGCTTACGCTTAGTGTTTTCAATGCATAGAACTTGGCTTAAAATATTTGCCTTATTTCCGAAGTTTTATCTCGTTTCGAGCCAACGTGATTCTCGATGGAGCATAGAAATAGTGGCAAAATGCCAGAAGACAATGTTGGTAGATGGACGTTTAAAGTAACTTTAGCCCCGAAGCAGTTCAGTGCCGAAAAGCAAACTCGTTTTCCCGAATTAATAAAGAAAATTTGTTATAATTTTGTCAAACATATTTTTAATATTCTTTCGCAGAAATTATAATATTCTTAGCTTTATGAAAGATAAGTACTGTCTTAAGAGATAATATTTTCTTTGAAAATAAGAAAACATCGAATATTTTTATATATTTTCATCTAGCGGCTATTTTCTATAATAAAAAATATTCTTCTCCGTTAAGGAACAATAATTTCAACTAAAATCATTGTACGTAACGGATTAAAAACGTAAAGCTCAATGAAGCACAGAAAATTATTAAAATTCTTTATAATTGCCAAGGCATGCGTCTATTATTTCCTTATAAAAGAAAAGAAACTTTTCGGATAACCTAATAATCCCATATTGAGACAAATTAGAATGCTTTCAGAACATTTTTCTTGATATAATTGCGTAAAAAATCATTTCCTACTTTATCTTACTATGGAAATTACTGCTATTTAAACCTATCGGCGTTATGCCATTTTACGTACGCTCGTTCACAGCTGATTATAAACACATGTTATATGAATAACTAGAGTTAAACGTAAAAGTGCTTGTAAAAATGATGCATTGTAAGACGTTTATAGTTTACGAATAATACATAGAGTGTCGTGCTCAGGAATCTGATGATTTTACTCTGAAATATCGATAAGTGTGCTTTACAAATCGGTCGCTAATCATAGCGCTGCAATCGATTTCTTAAATTTAATGTCACCTTCGCCATCTTTACCACAGAAGGTAAAGGAATATAAGCCAAACTATTTTCCATAACCTTTCTCAATTTATTTAAAGTAAATATAGAGTAAAAAATGTTGTTTATAAATAAATGTAGATTTACATATTAGAGTAGAATTCAGTTACAGGCATGATCGTGTCGCAGATTCCAGATACAACGCAGACTGCACGACGAAGCCTAACAAATCGATTGATGTGCCTCGCTTGAAACATTTTCTGTCGCTAAGAGCCTTATCCCCACCACAGGAACTTCCATACATGTATATACGATCGTGCTGTGGAGTTTAAGAGAAAGGATAGTTTATATGATGTCATTTCAGTAATTTCTTTTTTATTATTTAATTTGTACTTTACAATTCGTCCAGCTGGGCATTCAGTAAATTTTTCTAACATGTGGATGGCTACGCCCATCGGAAATACCATCTTCCAGTTTGTCTATTTTATTTCTTTAGTGAGGTCACTGTGGTGTTTTCTCTTTAGTCTCCTTTTTATGAGCTTTTTTCTTGTATTTTTTGCCTGCCGATAATTTCAGTAACGATGGCACGATGAACCGAATAGTATCGTGCATTTGTATCAGAAACGTTTTTTAGAAATAGTGAATTAGTTATTAGAACAAAATAATTATTTATTTATTTTATTTTATTTATTATTACCTAGTCCGTGCCTTTCGGCTTTGGACGAGCTTTCCGATTTTACATCTCGTTTACCTATTACGCTTTTTACATTCTATCAGTCTTATGGCGTTATCACCTTATTGCCTCCTCCCTTATATCTATCTAAACTCTTTCCCTTGTCTACCTCTCTTTTCTCATATATCCACCTCCCCTCTTATCCACTCTGTTATATCGCACTCCCATTGTATAATCTGTCTCTAAAACTATGGCAACTTTTGGGATTTTGTCTCTTTGCTGTGCTTCCTTATTTGTCGTTCCTCCCCATCTGGTATTGCCCTTTTCTTCTCCATTATTGTTTTCAGTTCTATTAGTCCTTCTCCAGTCTCGTTTAGTATCTGAGATGATATGTGTTGTCCGTGATAGTTGTAGTTGCCGGCTGTAGATGTCGCTGCTGGGGCACTGCTAATTATTCTTCTATTTTGATGCGTGAAAGAAAAATCTGCAGCTATAGCCATGCAAATTTTGTGTGTCGGAATTACATTTTTTTAGGTTTACACTTGTAACTTAAATATAAGTCGCTGTAGAGCGCTGCTTATGTACGATATTGTTTTTGTTTTCTTTCCATCTCTGTCCTGAAAACCTGGCCGCTACGCTAACTACTGCGCTGCCGTGCCCGTTGCTAGTTAGTGTCGAGTGGCGGTATTTGTTGTCGAGTGCCGCCACAATAATGACATTTTCATATTTTTCTTGCATTCAAGAAAATTCGTTATTCAAAAGATAGAAATATGATTTGTGATAAAAGTTGTTGGGATAAAAGAAGAGTTAAAGTTGTAAAAATGCACTGAATGCAAATAGTATGCAAAAATATGGGATAATTATAGCAATTTTTAAAACAATAAAATATCCTGAAAAATTTTGAGTTTCCTACGATCTTCCTTTGTATATTTTATACCTAAAGTGATTCGAGAAATCAGTTTATGCAGAAAAGATCTATTCTAGTAAAAGATAGAATTCTGCTTTTTGCAACTGAACCTATGAAAAAAATGGGGTGATAGATAAAACGGTGCAAAATTTTTCTCTACGATTGTTCCTTAACACTAGAGCTACCAATAGCTAACACGAACCCATTTGTACCAAAACCAGTGAAAATGGCTGGTCTTTAAAAAATATCTAATAATAGAATATTTTTATATTTATTGATTTATTACTTTCCTACAGAAGCAATTCCATGTTATGTAGTAGATTTTTGGTATTATTAATCCATCCGGGGCCATCATCCCTAAACGACGGTTGACACATTTATAAAATTTTAGAACCAGTCATTTTCACTGGTATTTGTATATATAGCCTTGATACAAAATCATTTTCAGCTTGAATACATAAAAAACAAAATAAAATTCATTACATTATTCTTTTAATTATCATTGCGAAAGTCATTACATCATTGCGGAAGAAAATATAACATGAAGTAGAAATTCTAAAATAAAATTGTAAAACCAGTCAATTTCACCGGTGTGGTAGTTCTAGTGTTAACTTCAGCTAGGATCGAGTTTTAGTCCCTTTCGATTATTTTATTAGAACCATCTCGTCAATAAAATATCTGAAATAAAATAGTTGTTACGATGTTTAGAAGGTAAAGTAAATCTCTGCTTAAGTTCAATTTTCTTAATTACATTTACAAAAGTATGAATTTTCATAAAAATTCGCAGTCCTGTAAAAATGTAAACCCGGCTGAATAACATCGATATGCAAATGAGGTCATTTCTTACGTAGTATCAAGAAAGAGGGAGCTGTACGTTTTGTTTAGGCTTTAGTATGGGTCGAGTTTCTGGTCGTCGCTCACGGTCCTACAATGTCGCAGGCGGATCACCTTATCTGCCCGACGAGGGGCATACAATGTATCGACGAGCGCATGGTCGCCGCCAAGCAGCGATTTCCAGAAATGTCGATTTCGGTCTGTTGTTTCATCCACAAAGAAAGCAGCATACGTGATCATAGGCGCGAACGGTGGCGTGACCCGAGCGTAGTGGGGGTCGTCTCTCCGAGAAGACCAAGAAATGATGTAAGGTCAAGTCAGTCCTTTTTGAAGATTCTAAGAGCACACGTCGAGAGGTCGGGTGTCTAAAGTGGCTAAGCCGAACGAACACGTTGACATTGTTTATCAGTGAATAATCTGTCACGCTTTATCATTATATTCATCGTTATTAAATACACGAACTATACCAACTTGTTAACAAATAAAACATTCTTACTTGTTCTTATTCTAGATCCAATTTAGTTACTATACTTATGAAAACATAAGAAGAAAATATAGAATCTTCGTTTTTGATAAAATCAAGTTTGAAGATGTATCAAGTACATATACTTGAATATTGTTAATTCCGGATTGAACTGATAAATAATTGACAGGAAGTTATACAACATGTGAAAATAAGTCCAAAATGAAAGAAATAAAATTTCTTCAGAAGATGCATCGTTTATGAGATAAATAAATTTTCAAATTTATCATACTCGTATACTAGGACAATTTTTAATAAAATATATTCAAACTCTAATTTGTGAAAATGAAGCCATTTTCGCAGATAGAGTAACTTCGTGCTAATTGTTTATTCATTCCCAGGCTATAATTAGCCAAGTTCAAGTACACTTGACAAATTTTCAGATTCGCTTGCTTGGAAACTAAACCACGGACGAAAAATTTGTATCTTATATTCTTTTACTATCTTTTCACATGGAACCATCACATAATCGTCTGTCAAGATTATTCGACCGAATCCTGTGTACTGAACAAGATACAAACAGTTCCCCTACTATTAAACCTTAAAACAACTGGTTTCAAGGTGACCGAGCGATAAATCGTAACCGCGAGAGTGCGATTAGGTCGCATTCTCATTAGAGTAATCCGTTGAAGACAGCCCTTGGACCTTGAGAGGGCGTCCTGAATTGGAATGTTCTAAAATAGCGTCTTTTTGTGATTTTTTTTAGAAGGGAAAAAAGGTAATGAAGTTGTTGAATTTTGAGGTATGGTTTTATATATATTTAATAAATACAAAAAAATTTTTCTAAAGTAAAAAAAAAAGATTATAACAGATTTCTAAGCCTATTTCGTGGACTGCAGTTTTCAATCGGCAAGAAAGATCCACCTCGTAATTCTTGACCGAAATAAAAAACCAAAAAAGGATTAAATTATTATATATTTTTCTTCTCAGTGAACTAAAAAGTTCGTCAAAAAGTTTATTTAAATAATTGTTATAGCACCTTGAAGTTTATTGTTTCTTTTTAAAAAACACATTTTTTCTTTAAACCTGCCAAAATTTTTAATTTCACGCTATTTTCTGCCTTTTTTTTTTTTAGTTCATCGAGAAGAAAAATATATAATAATTTAATGCTTTTTTGGTTTTTCGTTTCGGTCAAGAATTACTTAGGTGGATCTTTGACGCCGATTGAAAACTGCAGCCCATGAAATAGGGTTAGAAATCTGTTACAATTTTCCTTTTTACTTTAAACAAAAATTTGTTTGTATTCGTCAAGTATACATAAAACCATACCTCAAAATTCAACAAATTCATTTCTTTCTTTCCCTTCTAAAAAAAATTACAAAAAGACGCTGTTTTAAAACATTCTAATTGAGGACACCCCCTTAACAAACTGATGAACCAACTGCGATAAAATCAGATACAAAATTAAGTAAAATGGCGTCGACGGTGAAACGATGCCGAAAAGAGGACAGTGGTCTGAAGGAAGACGAGCGAGAACGAAGCTGTAAAGTAGAAGAGAGATGACTAGACGAAGCACGTCAGAACATGGGCAACGACGAATCAAGAAGAAGAGGGAGACTCTTGTAGATTGACGATTCTAATATTGTCCTAGGCACTGGCCGGTGGCTCGCGACAAGCCGGTCGCAGTGAACTAATAGTCTCGGCGCCATCGACATCAAGAACATAGTTGTCGTTCGTCTTCGTGAAAATCCTAGTGAAAATCATGCGAGTGACCGCGAAAATCTCAGCTGATTGGATCTGAGCAGTGACACACGGGGATACTAGTGAGCCGATCCAAGTGCTTCGAAGCTCTTCTTGGCGTACGAGAGAGAATAATCGGTAAGCGTGCTACGAGAGATGTTTTGGTGCTGTTAATAAATTGTCAACTTGTGGTTCCATGATGGTTACATTCTGTCATTCTGATGCCATTTGAGGATAAATTTTTGTGTTGAGATGAGAAATTTTCAGAAGAGTACATTTTTAATGGATGGCCTCTTTGGAGCTGTTTGGTGATGACTAAATTAGTCAATGATAAGCGTGCAGTATACATGATGTGATCTTGAAGGATTGTCAAACTAATTTGTATATTATAAAAGAAATAATTATAGTATACAAGATATATTGGTTTAGAAGTAATTGGAATGCAGTCACTTTGAGATTTGGTGTGATAAAATTTGTGAAACAATGTTGAAAATGAGAAAATAATAGTTACATGTTTCAGTATTCAAATGAAGGAAAAAATTGTAATTTTTAAAGTTTAAGATACGTTAAAAAGAGTTTATGGTTGTAAATACATAATTGATCAAAGAATCAGTGTTTCTTAATTGCTTTATTTTCTCTAGAATCATTATTTCAATTCATTCTTTCAATAGAGCACTTTCACTCTGTTTTACTTTAATAATGAAGACTTTAGTGATAAATGGGCATTGGCTATGTAGATCAATGTAAATTATTTAATGTTTAGAAAATTGTTTTAAAAATAAAGTTCTCTTGTCAACAAATTTTAAATAATTAAAAATATACTTACAATTTAATTAACGTTAATTCTTAAGGAATATTTATTAAATTATTTTTTAATATAATAGATTGATTCTCTTATTAATTATAGATATTATAATATAAGGAGCAGAAATATTTTAATTCAATCCAGAGTATTTAAATAACTTTGGGGTAAAATTATTTTTGCTTTGCTTAGACATTTTATCCAAATATTTGGAGAGAGCTTGAATCTATGTTATACGATAAAAATGATATTATAGTGAGATATAAATAGTTAGGAATACTACTGTAAGTATGTACTTGAGTCGGTGTTGAATTAAAACAGCGGTGCCAATTCGTCGGATGTTTGTCATTTCCCTTTCTTCAGACTGCGGAAGACACTTGCATGCCACTTGACTCACTTACAAACTATTTATATCATTTCAAGTATTCGGAAAAGCTGTTCACACTGTTACAATTATTTCGGTTAATCTATATCAAATGTTTCCTAAAAATAATATTTTCATTGTTAAATAAAAAATTCATTTTATCTTTTGGAATAATTTTTTTTCCATAGTATGTCTGGGTAAAAATTTGGCAAAAATTATTCCATATTGGAAAATTACAAAATTTATCGTTGTAAAGTGTTTTATAATATTATCTATCAAATATTCCACATTATTCTTTTTTTTTATTTTACTAAAAAAGAAACCTGAACAAATATATTACATAAAATAGAATCTTTTTGTAATTCTACATGAGAAACCTTCTGGTTAAATAATTATTATATATTCGGTTATTTTTTCTCACTTTTTATATTTATACATTTTTCATATTGATTATTTAATTCCAATTTGGCAATATAAGTAATTCCATAGTTGTTCCTTCTAGTTTTCTATAAGGTGGTAATTCTAAACAAGTTATAGCATCAATAAATATAAAATAGTCTTGCAACTTTGAATGAAAAATCTAACATATTATTTGACGTCTTAGTATTAATAGGATTTTTTATTTTATTAAATGATGAATCTAAGCAATCAATTCTATCTTCAACAAATTGTATTACAATATTGTTATATATACATGACTTTTTAAATTATATATATAATTATATATTATCTATAATTACATATATATGTATATGACTAGACAACCATAACTTCTACATAAATTGCTAAAATAAAAGATATTTGTAACGCGACAATATTGCAGAAAGTAAAACACACTGAAATTCGAACCCATATTTTTCACGCTTGACTGATACTCTCTCTCTAGAAAGAAATTTCTTGACTATTTTCTACGCGCGCATGCTAACAAACAATTCAAAAATGGAGAGAACAGCAACTTCACACTATAATGTATGCAATAATTTAGAAGCTGAAATTACCCACATTACATATTTCATATTACTTTTATTTAAAAGTGGTGAAGTTGGAACTGAAATTTTTTTTAAGGAGTATTTTACACAACCCATTAATTTCCTAACAGCTTCGTAAGAACGGCTATTCCGGAATTAACCAAACTCATTTTTGCCGCGGCTTACTGTAGAGGTTATGTGTTATAACTTTCAACTTTCAACGACTACACTTCGGTAAAGCCAGACTTTCTAAAAATTGAATCACTTATAGTTAATAAAGCAAATAATATATCGCAAATATTTCAAAGAAATTGCTAGAAAATCAATCCACGGTACAAATACCTGAAGCTGACTTCCTGTTTATTGGATAGCCATTATGTTCGGTCGAAATCGGAACGTGTGTTCAACGTTTAAACAATTGCTGATATATTTCAACGTGCGTCGTGTACTATGCGCGCGTGTCGTGTCGGATATATGCTGTTCGCATATCAATACTTTCCACATGCGTGCGCACCTTCATTTCGCATCTAAATTCGAAGCCGATTGAATGGCATATGGTACAAGAAGAGGAACGCGCGATGGAGGCAGACGAAAGGCATGCGCCACGCGTATCGGCTTCCGTCAGAATTCGCGTGAAATTTGAGATGCGGCGACCAAACGAGCTATTTTAAAACAGACAAATCTCGCTGCGAGCTCATCAGTCGAAGGTCACTCTCGACGAGGAATAAAAAGACAGAAGCGAAAAAGAAACTGCACATAATGCAGGATGAAACAATAATTGCGAATGGATACGAAATGTTTATGTAGGAGAAGGGTGGGGGTAATTGAATTGTGAAAAGAGCTGGAACGAAGTGATGCAACATGTCCGAATTGCGACGGATATGGGCGAAGAAACAACGAAGCCGTGTAAAAGCTAACTTTTGTTTTCAATTGGTTTTGAGATGATCGTGCATATAATGCGACCATTTGCGTATTTTATAAATTCACGTCTGTATATTTTCTTTTAGTTCTTGTACTGGTACTACTACATCGAATATATTTGTAGATGATGGGAAATTGTAAAGAAATAAATTCAAAAGTAAGCTAATTTCACGCTGGAATTTATATTACATGACATAACAAACGCACAAATTGAAATAGAGAAAAAATTTAATTAATGCTTCTAATAAATGAGAAAAAGTTTGATAAAATTCTACAATGTCTGATCAAAAGAAAAGAACAAATTTTGAGGAAGAGAACAAAAATTGGTAAGAAAATAATGATTAACACATCTAGAAGAGGTTAGGTTAGAGGTTAAGTAACAAAAATAAGGGAGATTCAATATAAAAGTAGTTTATAGAAAAGATCAATAATATATTGATATATTGAATATAATCATAGTATAATCAATAGCAGAATAACGTATCATTTGCATTAATTCTTTACTCTTCGATGTTTTACGATAAATATTGACGAGAAGAGTTTAATAACCCTTTACGCATTTGTATACATTAAATATCGTTTAAAATTTATTTATTCATTTAAATCTATTAGAATATTTTGCATGAACCTGATAAAATCAAAATTACAACTGATAAGGAATTTTACACGCGAATTACTAAAAACATATGCTGGACAAGATGGACAAAAATTATTTTCTCGTAAATTTTGTAATATTTGAAAGCGGACGAAGAATAAATAAGAAATAAAGAATGAAAAGTGAAGGATAAATAAATTATCACAATACGAAAAAATACATTAAAATTTGTTTGAAGGAAAAAATGTTTTAGAGTTGTAATTAGGTAGCAATATTTAAAAAATTAATGAAAATAATACTCTAAAGCCATAACAATATATGTGAAACGTTATGCTACAAATACAAATGGTGCAATATACGAATGTTTATCACGATATTCAGAAAGACGGAAATCATTTTCGAAATACAGAAGCATTAAGCAAAATTGGCCACAGTTGCCGACGATATATTTTTAAACCAATTGCCTCATCGGTTGCTCTTCTATTTTGTATCTATCGTTTCTAAACACGAGTTTTACATGAATTATACTTCTAATTCAGAGAACTCATTTTCCAAGGAACGAATGTTATAAAATATATTTTATAGATATTAAAATGTTAATTTAATTCGAAAATGAAATGTTAACAACGTCTGTAGTAATTTTCTTTCCTTGTTAATTAAAACGAAATATATTTTTTCTATTATTATTATTTTTGTGTTAGGTTTTCCTCCATTACAAGCTTAGGTAATATCATAAATGTAAATAAGAAAGTAATAATATTAGAAAAATATATGAGTAGGATCATAAAAATGAAATATTCCGTTCCTTTTAATTTAAGATGACAAATAGTCAGATAAAAAATATATTTTATAATATTTCACGAATATCGATATTTTATTTAAATTATTTAGTCCTTAAATTGTATGTATTTTATACGATGCATGTAGATAGATGCATATTATGTGATATTCTAAATGCATCATCTGATTTATTATTTAATTGTATGGTACTGATTAAAATATAATACAAAGCGCTATTATGCGATTGATTCCATTCATAGAGAAAATCTGATGTTTTGATGAAAGCTCCGAGTGTACCATTTCATACCTTTTTCTATTATAGCTTAAGTAGGACTACTGGTTAAAGTATGTGGCTTGATACGTCCAATTTACCACTGACGAACTTTCATCGACCAGCCAGAACATCTTACACACACGATTGCAGTTGCAGCGTTGAACCTGATGGTACTACTCTCACACGATCTCTCATCGAGTCGATTCATATTTTTCTGCTCGTCTTCACTTACTCATATTACGCAGTCACAAAGATGTAATGCCATATTGTGATTCAATAATTTCTGTCTTTGCTATAATTTAATTAACAACCTAGCATCGTAGGTTATTTGATTAGGTATCATATATAGATATATTCTATTTCTAACGGCATGTGGTCCGACCCTGTTCTTTTTCCTACTTTCATGTCAATTATTTCTTCTGTCGCCTCCTGATTGCCAAACACATAGTCTATTACTGAGTTTCCTCTCTCCCCAATATAGGTCCACTCCTCTCCTTCTCTATCTCTGCCATTGATTATCGCCCAGCCTCTCTCTTCCAGACACTTTAGCAGTGTTCTTCCTTCCATGTTTATTGTCTTGTCTTTTGATCGTCTGTTTTTATCTTTCCCTAGGTCCTCGTTTATCAGCCCTCCCTCTTCTCCCGTTCTTGCGTTCCAGTCTCCGCCGATGATCATTACTTCCTCTTCTCTTGCGTCTGCTCTTTCCTCTATTTTTTCCATGTTCCTTTATATATAGATATAGATATTGCTTATGTAAGATGTACTCGTATTTTATAGTAGAAAGTATAATAAACTAAAGGAATTATAGTATGCATAATATTTCTTATCTCTGCTATCATTCTATCGCTATATGTTAATATATAATAATTAGTTTTATGTGTACATATAACTTATTTAATTAAATGATTATCGACAACTATTGCGGAAGAAATTTATTATTAAATAAATGTTGTAGCGGACGAAATGTGTATAATTACTACGATAGTATTGAAAAACAAAAACGCAAATTAAATTGAAGAATACAACTTTTCAATACAATGAAGTTGTTTCATGAATACAACTGCAAAAATTAATTAATTTTATATCTTCCTATTCCAAACGCAGCTTCATATGTTCGTTAGTGATAAAAAATGATATTTCATTTTCTGGATAAACGGATCTCAGATAACATAATCCCCACGATATGGGGATCCCCTCCCCCCACTTTCTTCTTTATGGATTCATTTATTTACCTATATATATTTTTCCTCTAGAATAAATTATTTTAAATATTCATATTATAATGTTGAATACACATCATTTCATTAATGTAATTGTTTGTTTATATTTTTATTTATTTGCGGTAATACTTGCACAATTATTATTAAAGAATTGATAAATGGGAAACAGAGCAAAATACTTGATCCTTTTGTTATAACAAAGATTTATTGTATCGAAAGATTTGGTTATAATTTTTCTACCTATTATTTAACGAACAAAAGATTCCTATAAACATTTTGACATCTAGAGGTATGTATAAATATTTTTACGATTGAATAAATTTATTATTAATTATTTAATTAGATGCTGACATAAAGATTTAAAATATGTAAGATATCCATCGTGGGATCTACAAGTATTTACACTTCCCAATTCTTTTCTCTTCTCGCGTTAAGATTAAAGTACAGAAAAGCAACATATACAGGGTAGTTGATAACTGGTGGTACAAGCGGAAAGGGGCTGATTCTACGCGAAAAAAGAAGTCGAAAATATAGAATAAAAATTTTTCGTTTGAGGCTTCGTTTTCGAGAAAATCGACTTTGAATTTTCGCTCGGTACGCGTGCACTTTATCACATCTCGTTATAACGGATCTCACTGTAGATCGTTGTCCCGATTGACGTTATGTTGATAAACACTTCCAATGTGTTAGAAAGCGTTCATAGAAATTTAATTAGAAGAGCAGAAGTACGTGTTCGGCAGAATGGACAACATTTTCACCAATTTTTATAATAACAAACTTTATGATTACTTCAGATTATTTCATTATGTATTCCCAATTTTCCGTTACGGCAAAAACAAACTTAAACTGCGATAATATCCATCGAGACAACGGTCTACAGTGAGATCCGTTATAACGAGACGTGATAAAGTGCACGCGTACCGAGCGAAAATTCAAAGTCGATTTTCTCGAAAACAAAGCCTCAAACGAAAAATTTTTATTCTATATTTTCGATTTCTTTTTTCGCGTAGAATCACCCCCTTTCCGCTTGTACCACCAGTTACCAACCACCTTGTATATTGAAAGGAATCCATATAAAAATCAATATTAAAATATTAAAAACAAATGTAAAATACTTGAAAAATCTATGTACTCTTCAGGTTTTTATTTTTTTTATCTTCTCGTGTTGGAATTAACATACAAGCGATACAAAAGATACGATATTGGTACCATATTAAAATATGAAAAATACTTGAAAAGACTGTCGCAACTTCCAACGGTCTACGCTCTTTAATTCTTCCTCATCCTACAACTAAAATTAAAATAGCAACAAAAATTATACCGAAAATGGCATATTGCAATATTGAAAATAAATATTTAATAACCGAAGAAAGTTTCATAAAATCCTAAAATTTTTCCAGACTGTGCCTTGAACTGTAAAACAAGAGATAAACCCAAAGAAGGGCATGTTAGCCGCAAGAGCGTAACATTTTCAGCTATTAAAATAACCTTACGGTTAGCATCCGTAAAAAGCAGGATAAGCGTAGACGTAATTCCTCGTAGATATGATAACCGTGACGGAACACATCGGGACCGTTTACATCGATTTCGCTGAAATATCGACGATCAGATTTTTCTGCCACTTGGTTACTTCGTTTCGTGATGCAACGCAGCCGCATTTAAAACGACTAAAAGCGTAACGGCGTAAGCTTTTAGGCGTGAGTGCTGATTATCGGTGAAAAGTAACATCTGCTTCTCGTCAAATCCATATTTTTCCCTCTGATAATACACGGTGGGCGTCTCTTGCCTGTGTCGACAATCAACGATCCATGCGGCCAAATTGCTAACCCAGTTGTTTCACGATCGAGTTATGCGCGATACGAGTTGTTAGTCGGACAGTGAATAGTGCTGTTAGTGCCGTGGCTTCTTCTTTCTCTTATTCCATCCAAATTGAATTAACGTACAGTGACATCGATGATACGTATGTACAATTGAAAGGACGTGAGGGCATAGTGTAATTAACGGCAAGTAGGAACAACGCGGCGTTGATCCCATTTAACCTTCGAGGCGTTCGTCTTAAGGCTGGTTCACACGCGGACAGTAGTCTAGTGGAACTGTAGAGAGTTGCCAGTAAAGTTGAGTTTAACTCGTTCACTCTGGAGGATTATTGCGAATAAAACGAGAATTAAAACGACTTTTTTTTCATGAATCACCCGCAATGATCATCCGCAATGAAACAGTGTAAATTCGGCTTTACTCGCTACTACTTGGTTAATGTAGTGGCCGCGTCTGAACCAGCCTTTACAACAAGCAGTCTCCATTGCTCGCTGCATATTGCAGACTCGCTTATCCTGATTGACGTCTTACTCTTACCGAGCCTCAAATCATTCGAGATTAAGATGCGTCTAATTGTAGTTGCACTGCTATTGTATTGCATATGTGTTTCTGCTCCAATATGTTTGTCGATATTTGTTGTTAATTGTTGCTCTTGAACTAATGTTTATGGAAATTTAGTTTCATAAAATTCATATAGGGATTTTAACCATTAAATATTATAAAAATAGTATTTTATTGTAGAGATTTAATATACTTTAGTGCATAGGATTAAAAAAAATGTAATCGAGATTAAATAATTAGAACAATCTATTGATAATTGAAAACATGTGATATAAACATTAAATATTACCGTAACCATAGTTTCTGGATATTTTATGTATTTTTGCATGTTACGTACATCTTGTACATTTTTGCATTGTAATTTTGCTAACAATGTAATTTCAATTGATGAATTACATTTGGTTTATTTCCTTTTATTGGTAATCAATTATTATTCGAAATAGAAGCAACGTCGCCAATTTCAATAACCTTGAAATGTGTTGTCAAAATCAACAGTCTGAACAATTTTTCCCTATACATAATTTTATTATTATTATTGTTGTTATTTAATTTGCACTGTACAGTTTGTCCAGCTGGACATGGCCTTAATTTCCAAGACATTAGTTAGAAACTTTAACTAAATTTAAATGTTAACCTTGACAACACATTTCAAGGTCACTGTAATTGACCAGGCCCCAATTTCGAATAATTACTCTTTTATTTTTCTAATTTTATTTAATGATGTATTTTCAATTTGACCTTTCTTTTTCCAAAATAATTAATCAGTAAAATAATGATACTTTCTTGATATTTCATCAACTTTTATATAATTGCATCTTTAAATTTTCTTAAAAGCATAAACATCCACAATCTAATTATTACATATATGGATAATGTTATACAAAAGGTAACTTAAAAGAGGAACAATAGAAAGAAGACATGATTTTATAAAACAGAATTATATTTGATAAGAGAAACCAAGAGGTCTAGGTAAGTTATATGTATATCATAGAATGGACAACTATTGTCGATAGGATACAACATATTTAGCATAAAAGTTACCAATACACATTCATGGAAGTATCAATTTGAAATATTTTCTTGCTCGTTGCTGTATTATATATTTATGGTTAATCGAACTTTTGATTATTCGAGGAGAGAGGATGGAATGAAAGGATGATTGTAGTATAGAAATATTGTTTGTGGCTGTTAAGCTTTTTAATTATTTACAGACTTTAATTTAGCAAATTTTTAGTCACAATTTCGTTTCCAGTTTTCATAATTCAACATGTATCTCTATTTTAACTAGAAGCTTTCATTTCTTTTAACAGGAAAACTAGCTTTTTATTTATTATGCATAGAGGAGATGATAGATATTGAATATGTATAATGAAGATTCACGTTAAATTTTAAATTAATAGTAATTTTTAAATTAATTTTTTAGAAACAAGATCTTCTAGAAGAAGTAGTATAATGCGTTCCTTTAATTCTTTTACTTCTTTATTTATTTACATTTCTAAAAAATAATACACATTTCTAAGAATCACTTTGAAATACTTTTATAAAGCAAGTTTTATTTTATCAGAAGAACACAGTAAGTTGCAAGCAAATAGATGGAAAAATTACCAGCGCTTATAAGGTAAAAGCTAAGAACAGAAGCAAGTTGTTTTTAGTGAAAGCAGTCAATTGGGATGAGAAAAAAGATTTGATAGATTTTAAAAATTGGAGATTATGATAAATAAAGGAAAACTGAAAGGAAGTAATGTATATATGTATATACAGGGTGTCAATAAAAATTACCACTTGCAATAACTCATTATCTATTAATTTCATTAAATATAAGTGTAAATATTAACGAGTAGTTTTTTAAATCTACTTTCACTACCTTTCTTCTTTAAATTCTTCTTTAGTCAAGTTCTGATAGGTGTTTCTTTTAACTGAAAACAGCAATCCCAATATTCATCTTAAAGTCATCGAAAAAATGTTTGAACAAAAGTCGTTTACTTTTTATTAGTTTAACTTTAATTAACTAGTTTAATTTTAACTTTAAATTATCAGATTTAACGTATGAAAGACAAGAACAATGTAAACAGTGCAAATGAAGAATAGTGTTTCATGTCCTTCCTTGTCTTCCATCTATTTAATTTCACAAAATATTAAAAATATCTCCTGCTAGGCTAATAGCTCTTCGATATAAATAAATTAATATCTTTTTATAAGGAATACTGACATAGATCGATTAATGTACTAAAATATATGTGTGTAGTTCCATGTAAGAAAAACATTTCTTTTTATTATTATTTAATTTGTACTTTACAATTTGTCCAGCTGAACATTTGGTAAATTTGTCTAGTTTAATTACTAAATAACATGTGGATGGCTACCCCTAGCGAGATACCATCTTCAAGTTTGTCTATTTTATTTCTTTAGTGAGGTCAGTGGAGTGTTTTCTTTTTAGTCTTCTTTCTATGAGAGTTTTGCTCGCTTCGACAGCCAGCTGGTTTGGATGTGTTGCCGTTCTTTCCTTGTATTTTACTGCGTACCTGCCAATTTCTTCTTTGATCGTTGATATTTTTAAGTCTTTGCGTATATCCTCGTTTCTGACATACCATGGGACGTTCACTATTGTTCTCAGTATGTTCGATTGTAGCGACTCTAGTTTATTTATGTGGCTCATTGCTGCTGTTCCCCATAGTGGTATTCCGTACGTCCAAATTGGTTTTATTATCGTTTTCTAGATTTTTAGTTTATTTTCTATGCTGAGTTTAGAGTTTCGGCTAATTAGCCAGTACATCTGTCTTCTTTTTATTCGTATTTTGTCTATAATTGATTTAGTATGTTGTTTCCATGTAAGTTGTGTGCCTAAGTGGAGTTCTAGGTATTTGACTTGCCTTGTTTGTGTTATGTGCCTGCCGTTCAGTAGGATGTTTGGTGGCATCTGTTTTCGCAATGTGAATGTAATATGGTTGCATTTATTGGGCTTTGCTTTTATTTGTTTATCTTGCAGCCATTTTTCTATTTTTGTCATATCTTCTTGTAGTAATTTGACTGCTGTTTCTGGGTTAGTGTGCCTGACTAGTACAGCTGTTTCGTCCGCGAATGTCAGTATTTTCCTATTATTCATCGAGACAACGATCTACAATGAGATCCGTTATAACGAGACGTGATAAAGTGCACGCGTACCGAGCGAAAATTCAAAATCGATTTTCTCGAAAACAAAGCCTCAAACGAAATATTTTTATTCTATATTTTCGACTTCTTTTTTCGCGTAGAATCACCCCCTTTCCACTTCAACCACCGGTTACCAACCACCCTGTATATGGTCAACATTATATGTCATAATATATATAGTCTAATTGTTACGTTCTATTTAATTGCCGCGTTTGCTTGAACGTAATGATACGAAACGGGTAGCGTTAACTAGCGTTTAAAGCAACTGGCAATAAGTTCCACTTTCGGCTAACTTGCTATATGCGGAAATACTGGCACGTGAGAGGATTAAAGTTGTTATAAATAAATAATAAAAGCAAGTGAATGGAGACAAGATTAGTCTTTCAATAGTGTTTCATCAAGAACATCTAAAACGAATACAATCTATATCTAATATTGAACATCTCTCGTTTAATGGGAGATTAATGACTATTAAACTTTAAACGTAATTTATATCTATCAAATTGGCAATTGACTCATGGATCATAAAGTTAAATCAGGTTAAAGTCCATGATTTAGTTACTAATTTATTCAGATATACGCTGCCTGGCATATTTCATCTTTAAAGGTACATAGTAACTTTAATATATGTGAAGTTATATATGTTTAATATACATTTAATTACTTATTAATTAATTAATTTATTTATTAATTGCTTTAAACCAGATATGCTTTATATATCAAATGCAGTATGCTTGCACATAATTTGAATAATACATCATTTCGAATTTATAATTATATAATTATTATAAGACAATTATAAATAAAACAGGTCTTCTATATCAGGATCGTATAAATTTTCTTTTTTTTATTTATTTGGAAGTAGTTTACAATCAATTCTCATTGAGAATTATAAGTAAATTATTTTGGCGTGGTACTGTCATTTGGATTATAAGAGTTTATGATATGTTTGATTTTAGTTGAATCTAATGCTTCAATCTAAAGGTCTTTTTAGTCTGCGGATCTGATCCGTCGTGTCAATTAATTGGATAATTAATGGGTTTTGATGGTTGTTCACTCTTGTATTGTATCTGTTTCTGAATTTAGATATTTCTTCTTTAACTGTGAGTATCTTAAGGTTGCGATGTATTGTTTCCTTGGTAACATACCAAGGTGCATCTATCAAGGTTCTTAGAGTTTTTGATTGGAATTGTTCTATGTTGGAATTAATCGCTGTTCCCCATAGTTGAATCCCATAGGCCCAAACAGGTTTTAATATGGCTTTATGTAGCATTATTTTACTCTGCATGTTTAAGTTGCAGCGTCTGCCAATGAGCCAGTAGAATTTTTTTAGTTTTGATTTCAGTTGTTTGGATTTATCTACGATGTCCTGTTTCCACGTCATTCTTCTGCCCAGGACGTATCTTTGTTTGGAATTGGAATATTATTTATGGTCACCTGTGGGCAGGATTGTTTTCGCAGCGTGAAGGTTATACGACTGGATTTATTTTCATTTATTTCGAAGCGTCATTTGTGCAACCACTTTTCCATAGAGTCGAGACTTCGCTGAAGAGTTGAGGAGGCAATTATCGGGTCTGAGTGGCATGCTAATAAAGCTGTATCATCAGCAAATGTCGCTGTGGTTATCTCTGTTAATGTTGGTAAATCGGCATTGTAAATGGTAAACGGCACAGGCCCGAGGACATTGCCTTGGGGTATGCCAGCTTCTATAGGAAATATTGCGGTTATAGCGTTTAAGTATTTAATCATGAACAGATAAGCGCCTCTGAGATACAGACGATAACCAATCCAGAGGGACTAAAACCTCAGTATAAAAACCCCCCAAAATGAGCGCTCGCCCCAGCCTGTTGAAACATTTTGGAGCAGTCTCTTTTAACACTTTGAACCGTCACTCTGTTGGATTTGCATAATGAATTCTATCATCATATACAAAGTTCAATTTCTTCTTCTTTCAAGGAGATCACCGGCGATCTATCGGTTTCGTGATCTCTTGTGTCTCCGACGTGACACTGACAACACCTTCCTCAATTCGCTAACGGCTACCTCTTATACCATGGCTCCGGGATACTTTTTTTTTTTTTTTTACGTGGAGAAATCCTCATGGACACCCAGCTGCAAGCAGCATGGGTAGTGTCGGACTCTTACCGACTAAAACTCCACGGTGGTCTTCCAGACGGCTGTTCGAGGAGGGCTCAGGATCTCTTGCAAATACTACCAAGCGCTCCTCGTCGTCTATCTCCCTGCTGGGCGGGAGACTTCCTTGTTAGACAGAAGATCGGGGCCGCCAGGGGGGACCACACCCCCTAGCGCCTCTTTCCTTGGGTCTTGTTACTTCCTCGATGACTCCTTGGGCGCGTTTACGGCGGGGGCACCGCCGCTCCGTGACGCGCGGAGACTCCTTGATGTCGCGCTCTGCTGGTATGCTGGGCTTTCTCTCTTTCTCTCTCCGCTCGCTCCTTCACGAGCATGACTTGCTCGCAAAAGGTGCGGACGGCTGTGTACTCCTGGGGCCCCCTGAGCATAGCTTCGATGAGCGTATCGGGGGCCAATCTCTCGCCGATCTCGAGTCGTAAGACACGTCGCGGTACCTCCCACGCCGGGCAAGCCTCCAGCGTGTGCTGCGCCGTGTCCTCCTCCTCCCCACAGTGGTGACAGATGGACGTCACCTCTCGCCGGATCTTCAGCAGGCACTCGCCGAACACCCCGTGGCCGGTGAGCACCTGAGTCGTTCTGAATGTTAGCGGGACCCCGCCTTTGTCTCTCCACTTGTCCCAGTTGGGCAGGACGGCGCGGACGGCCCGATTTGGGGCGTACTGCATCCTCTTCCAACAGCTGCGAGTGCCACCGCTCCCATGCTTCTAGTCTTGCTTCCTCCCGAACGTCCACGGTTGGTGCCGTCGGTCCAAGGTCGCGGCCCTCTGATGTTCGTACACCCGACGAAGGGCAAGGGCCTGTAGCTCGAATGGGGGGGACGCGGCCAGCACGGTCGCTGTCGCGTAGGACACCGTCCTGTATCCCCTCGCTGCCCGGATGGCGATCGTCCTGTGGAGCCTTCTCACCAGAGTCAGGTTACGCCGGCTCGCCGCCAGATCTTCGGCCCATACAGGTGCTCCGTAAAGGACTCGTGACCGGATCACTCCTTCGTAGAGCCTGCGGACTCCCAATCCTGCCCCGCCGATGTTAGGTAATAGGCCGCATAAGGCGTTGGGTGCGGCCGTTACTTTCGGGGCTAAATGCTCAAAGTGTGGCTTGAACGTCCACTTACTGTCGACGATCAGGCCCAAGTACTTCATCCGGTGTCCCACAGGGACCTCTTTTCCGTCGATGACGATAGTCGACAGCTCCGCAGGCGGTGTTCTTCTGCGTCGCTGGTCGTAGAACCACAAAGCTTCCGATTTCGCCGGCGACACGCTCAAGCCGAGTCTTCGAATGGCGTGTACCGCGCATGCCACGGCGGTCTCGGTCAGGCATGCGGCGTCGTTCCACCATCGTCCGCCGGCCAGCACCAGCGTGTCATCCGCGTAGCATATCATGCCAGCCCCCGGCGGCATGGGACTTCGGAGGACCGAATCGTAGGCAGTGATCCACAATATCGGTCCGAGTACCGAGCCTTGCGGCACGCCGCGCTCCACCGGTCTTCGCTCCTTCCCGCCGTTTCTGCCTGTGTAGGTGATCCACCTATCGTTCAGATAGGCCTGAATCACCTTGACGAGGTATGGCGGGAACTCGAAATATCGCAGCGCCTCCACGATCCTGCTCCAAGGAATGCTATTAAAAGCGTTGGAGATGTCCAAGGAGACGGCTACTGCTACCCCTTCTAGCACGACCATGTCCTCCGCCATGGATCTCAGCCTCTTCACCGCGTCCACGGTCGAGCGGCCTCGGCGAAATCCAAATTGGCTATCGTGCCATCCGGGAATCCGTCTCTCCATGTGTGCCTCCAGACGGGTGACTATGATCCTTTCGAAGAATTTACCCACCTCGTCGAGAAGACATACCGGCCTGTATGCCGATGGCGCGTCCGGCGGTCGACCCTCCTTCCGTAGCAACACGAGCTTCGCCGTACGCCACGCCCGAGGATAGGCGCCCTCCTTCAGGCATCTGGAGAACAGGTGCCGCAGACGGGGAGCCAGGATGTCGATCGACTCCATCCAGACTCGGCCCGGGATCCCGTCCGGACCCGGTGCCACGTCGCGGGATGCCATCTTCTTCGCGGCTTCGAGCAACTCTTCCTCCGTCACTCGAAGTTCCTCGTTCCAATCCGTCGGCGCCGTCCCGTCGATGATGGTAGGGGCTGGCGCAGCTGTTGTCCCGCCGTGGGAACAAAGTCCCGATGACGTTGTCCAGTAACTCCGGATCCATGTTTTCGGTCAACGGGGGGGGGGCGAAGGTCGCAGTTTCTTCGTCACGATGCGATAGGGCCTCCCCCACGGATCTGAATCGACCGATTCGATCAATCGATCCCAACACCGGGCCTTGGCTAGTTTGATCTCCCGTTGGAGAGCGCGTCTCGTCTCTCTGTATTCTTCGTAGCAGCGAGAGATCTCCTCCTCGTCGCGTGTCCGTCTGCGGCAACGTGCCCTTAGAAATCTTCTCCGGGCCTGTATGCAACCCGCCCGCATATCGGCTATTTCCGGTGTCCACCAATACACGGAACGTTCGCTTCTGTCTCCCGGGACTGAGCGCGGCATAGAGGCGTCGCATGCCGCTCTCATGTATCCGTGGAGCTCATCCGCCTCCTCGTCGATGCTACCCAGTGTGGTGGTGGTGGTGGGGGGAGTTGAGGTATTGTCCCCCCGTGCGTCCCAGCTCCAGGCGGAGACAGCGACCGCCGCCCGCAGCATGTCCTTGTCCCTCTCCTTCAAACGCCACCTAGGTGTGGGTGGTGGTGGTCGACGGGACCGGCTCTCCTCTTGTTGTCGTCGGGCACCGCGATCACGCGCGGCGGCCTCCCTCTCCATTTCCATCATTATATAGAGGTGGTCCGATAAGGTCTCCATTCTGTCGGCCACTCTCCATCCGTGGATCTTTCGGTAGAGCCCGGCGGTAGCCCAGGTAACGTCGACGATGGACGATCCCCTCCACGCCACGCTGGTGCTAGTTGTGCCCCTGTTCACCAGGACTAGTCCAGTCAGTCCAGACGGCCCAGTCTGTCAGCATCCTGCCGCGGGAGTCCGTCCTGGTGTCCCCCCATTGCGACGAGCGCGCGTTGAAGTCACCGAGGACGAGTACCTGGCGGGGCAGGCATCTACGAACGCAGTCACCGACTTCGTCCAGGAAGTCCTCGAACGCGGCCACTCCGCTGTTGGGCGAGACGTAAATGCCCACTATCGCGATCCTGTTCCACTCGACGGCGACGAAGCCGTTACCGCGATCCAGCAGGGCGCCGGGCGAACACAACGCCGGCGTCCATGTTATGGCTGTTGATCCGTTCAGATCCCCGATCCAGTTGGGGGCGTCGGGGACGCGGTATGGTTCAGCCACCACAGCGAGTGCGACCCGATTCTCCCGTATAGTCTGGAGAAGCAGGTCCTGCGCCCGTCTGGCTCTTCCTATGTTACATTGGAGCAGGCGGTTGAAGTTACTCCGCCAACTCCATGGCCTCCTCCCGGCCATTCGTCACTGCTGATGGTGATTCTGCCCTGGTAGCGTTTCCGCCATAGTTCTCGTTGCCGCCGTCGATGGTGGCGATAACGGCGTCGGCGGCGGCGGCAGACTGACGGATAAGCTGCTTCTTTCTTCTCTTGATTTTCGGGGGGGCACATGCCACTCCGCCCATCCTATGTCCTGATGGGGCTCCCAGCCGCTCGCATAGGGGACATTTCGGCGCCGAGGCGGGACATCCCCTGGCGCGGTGCCCGCTTCCACCGCACCTGTAGCAAAGATGGCTTCTATCCTCGGCGGATGTGCAAGTTGCCCGTACGTGCCCCAACTCCAGGCACTTGAAGCACTGCAGGGGCCTCTTCGGTATGGCAGATACCCTCGCGATGGACCACCCCAAGACCACCTTGCCCGCCTGAGCTAGCTTGCGGGCCCCGGCCACCGGGCACTTGATCCATGCCGATCCGAGTCCGCCCCTGGAGACGCCGATCTCGCCGATCTGAACATCTTCGCTGCTGCATCCCGCGGCCAAGGCCAGTGCTTGACGCAGCTCCTCCTTGCCCATTGAGATGTCCACATTGGCGATTCTCAATTCCGCTTTGATCGTGGGGGTTCCGACCCTTACCTTGGTTGGGTCCAGAACACCTGCCAGGCGCGTCGCAAGGATCGACGCTTTTTCTCTGTCCTTGTCCCCCGGGACTCTAATGACGATGGCGCCCGTCACCGCCTTCTTCATCGTGACGGCCTGCACGCCTATCTCGCCGAGGGGGATAGCTCTTCTGGCCATCGTTACGACGTCGGCATACGACATGTTGGCTCCCTCACTTAGCGTCAGTGTTACCGCGGATGTACGCGGTGCGCGAGGGAGCTTGACTGTTGACGACGTCTTTTCCTTCCTAATTGGTGTTTTAACGGTGCCACCGCTGCACGATTTCGGCGCGCCTCCCATCCTATCTGCCCGCGGTTTTTGGGCAGTCGCTGGTGGTCGGGTCTTCTCCTCTCCTCCAGCGGCGTCCAACTTCCTTTCGGCGATGTTCTTCTGCCCCTTCTTACTTTTTCTCCCTACCACCACGTTCCACCCGCCGTCCTCCTGAGTCCTCGGGGGCGGCGGGGGATCTGCGCGGGCGGGGGTACGAGTAGCAGAGTATTCCGCGCTCCGTCGGGTTTCGGGAGTGCTTTGTTGCTGCTGCCGTTGTTGTTGCAGCTGTTGTTGTTGTTGCAGCTGCGGCTTCAATAGACTCCCGAGTTGTCTCTCCATCATCTTCATTATGGAGGGACCCAACTCTTCTAGCTTTCTCTCGAGGGCATCGAGTCGCGCTTCTTGGGTTGCAGCCTCGACCCGTGGGCGGTCCGTGTCGGCACCGCTGCCCCGCGGGCCTTCGATCGCGGGCATAGACCTCCTTGCCAGCTCTCTCCTAAGGGCGGTGTTCTCCTCCTCCAACGCGGACAGTCTCGCCTCCACCAGCCTCATCGCCGCGCTGTTGCCGCTGCTGCCCGCTTGTTCTCTCCTTCGCGGGGCCCCGCTCTTCCATGCGGCCGTGATATAGCTTGCCGCTTCCTTCAGCG
Source organism: Bombus terrestris (assembly GCF_910591885.1). Lineage (NCBI taxonomy): Eukaryota > Metazoa > Arthropoda > Insecta > Hymenoptera > Apidae > Bombus > Bombus terrestris. The sequence continues at coordinate 4,785,700 of NC_063286.1, forward strand.
CTTTGACGTACGTGCCCTTGAGTTTGGACGGTGTGGTCGCCACCTTCATGATCTCGGACACGTGTCTCGTTAATTCCGCGCTGACGTCCGCGGCCGAACTCGTCCTCACTTGTATCTCCAGATCTTCGGAGACTTCCAGGGTGGCTGCTGTCGCCAGTTTCCTCTTCTTCCCCCTGGATGCGGTTGATGCCAGTGATGAGCGAGACGCGAACGAGGCTACCGATTCTTCGTCGTCCGACCTCGCTCGTGCCCGCGATCCTCCCGTCGCAGATGTTGTTGTTGTTGTTGCTCCGTCTAACGGGGCCGGCGCAAGGAAAACGCTGCCCGCCCGGCTCCCGCTTCTCGTCCTCGGAGTTCTCGGTGTCTCCATGTATTCCTCCGAGTATAGACTCCTCGCTTCGCCAGGCGTGATAACACGTTCGGGGCCTGGCGGTCCACCCCCGAGCGGCCGTGGTCGTATGTTGACGACGTAGTGGGGCCCACTTGACTACCCCCGACTACGCCGGTACTGGGGTCTCCCTCCCCTGTACTGTACGTGTTTCTCCTATCTGTTGTGCCTTCCATGGTGAAAGTTATTGTTTTTCGCCGGGTCGTCATCGGGAATCTGTCCTGGTGCCACTCACTCTTTCGCACCCTGTCCCGGAAAGTCCGGTGCAGGGTGACAGGGAGCCCCACGAGAAGGTGAGGTGAGTGGTCTTGACAGGCATGGGCCCACCAACTTCTCCGAAGTTCCTCGCACCGGATCAGCGAACTGACGGGTACCAGAGGCACCGACCAGCCGCCACCCGACTATAGGGGAACATCAGATCCATCGGGGTTTCCCGGGGGGTGGTCCTACGCCCCGAGAACCCATGCCCGCCTCATGCTCCCCTGGCTCCGGGATACCTGGCACACACACGTTCCACAGACGTGGATGATCATCCATGGTCAAGTGGACCCTAATTACCCACGGTTTCCCTCCGATACTACGCTTATTATATTATTATAAAAGGTATTATAGGTATTATGCTTTTACGGCTCCAACTTCACAAGCGATAAACGAGGACGTTAACACGTTCGTCGCCACGTCATCCATATCTATGTGACGGGTATACTTCCGTGGGGACCCCGTCACCCAAGTACGGATGACGCTCTTCTTGTTCGAGTTAATTACATGTTGGTCGCCACCGCGCCCATATCTGTGTGACGGGTATACTTCCGTGAGGGTCCGTCACCCAAGTACGGATGACGTCCTTGTCCGAATTAATTAACACGTCGATTGCCACGTCATCCATATCTATGTGACGGGTATACTTTCGCAGGGGCCGTAGCCCAAATATGGGTGACGCTCTTTTTGTTCAAGTTAATTAAATATAGGATATTATATGTAGGATATACGACATAAAATATTAAAAACATATTATACCATACTTTTTATTAATTTATATTCTGGATAAAATATTTCATTATGCTATATCGCATGGTGTTTGTTAAAACATTCCAAACACATTTGGGGTGATTTTGGGCACTTCGAACAATAGTTGTAGACTTCGTTATCACTACTCTCCTCACTTTCAAATACATTTTCACGCTGTTTACTGAACATTTTGAGGATGAAAAAATCACTGATGTACGTCTCACAAGTATTCTTCTCGACTAAATGAAAGATCTGAGATATCTGCCATGAGATCCCTCGGAATACTCTAGCTGGAAAGCTTATCGCTTTCTCCATTTCAGAACTAAATAATCTTCTCTTTACAATGAATCTAAGGCGATAAACAATGAATTCCCGCTTGTCGCTCTATTTACGTTCTGCGTACCGGCGGTCGGATTTGGGCCCCGCAGGAAACAGCCGAATCACGTTGGACGACGAACGTGTTAAGCAGTAATAAATTCAATTTTTCCAATCTTCTATTGACAGGAATGCTGAATTTTTTGAAATGGAGTTTTAGTTGGAATTGTAGAAACATTGCAATGCCTTGTGACTACTATCGCAATACATGTAAATATTTCTGATCTATTTATATTTTGTACCGCACGTTTGTATTATAACGTCACATTTCATAGATCGCTTTTTCGTTATAATTCCTTTAACAATGCTTCCGATTACATATGTTTATATATCTTTTCCTTGGTTTAACCCGTAGAGGACTTGTGTAGGATGTTTGATCGTGAGATTTATTTAATGTTATTGCTTGTTATTGAAATCGTCGAATATATTTAAAATAATAAATTACTATACAGACTATATTCGTTGAGACGCTCGTATAGCATTTAAGTCGTAAAATAGGATCGCTAATGACTCGTTAATTAGATCTCTTGTTGATAACCGATCGATAATTGACTGTAACTCATTTCGCATCCGCTTATTTATACTGATCGGGGGAGAGTTAGAAAATTCAAATTCGTATTTGTTCGACGGTTGCACATAGCGACAACACTGTTTTGCCTGGAGTTTATTTATCGTTACGTTTCGTGCGTTAAGGTGGTGTCAATGTCCTGAGGCAAAATAACAACATGAGTCGACGACGATTCGCATCGTCCTCTAACTCATGCGCCGCTACAAACCTATAGAAAATACTGACAACGTTTGATTGGAAAAAAGTGGGACATCCATACAACTGTTGTACACAAGTTCGCGTCACTAAATCATACGAGCTGGAACGAACCGATACTCAGTTTAAAATCACGTTCGTCACAATCGACAGTCGAATCGAGACTCGATAATTTAAATTATAGATCTTTCCGCATTACGCATTTATGCAACGTTCAAAGACACAAGAATGCGTAGAATGTATATTATGTCAAAAAATATATAAGATATTCAAGGTATAATACTCATTACAATATTTACCAGATGAAACAAGTCTCTGCATGGATTTCGCTTCTTTAGTTGTGTTCGTAAAAATATGAATTTGTATAAATATCTGCAGTCTATTTATTACGTTATATTTATTTCTTATTAACTATATTATATTTTGTTCCTTAAATTTCATTTCGCTTCGTATGAATCTTATTAGTTTCGTCTATTATATTAATCCTTAGTTATTATATTAATTAACAATTAGGGAATTATTATAATTATCTGAAATTGTTAATAAAGATACAATTTACAAGCTCTGAAAGGCTGCTTTGGTTATAGAAAATTAATAGAAAATATATGAAGGAAAATTTACTTCAACATTTGTGTAAATATTTTGAGCGGATGCATAAAGTAATTTTTATGTTTAATGTTTTTTTTTTTTAACGCACGTTAGAGGGATAGTCACTGATAGAATACTTGAGATATTCCCTTTTTCGAGGTTCAGGAATAGACACTATGCCGTCCTTCATTGTGTGCTTACCAAAATGCAACTTCGTGGCCAGATACTTTAAACGAAGTTTCTATTCTTTGGCAATGGAACGTTAGGTCGCTTGTCATTAGTGAAACTATCTTACGTATCCTCAAAGGAGCCTAAATAGTGCTGTCATCGACGCTTCAGAACTCGGCAACTTCAAGTCGCCAGCTACAGACTTTTAATTCACAATATTCACTCAAGCGTTTTGCCAAAGTCCTTATCGAGGCCTCGGCCCAGCCATAAATTAAGATAAGGTTGGAATTAAGGAAAATGCGTTCCCGCTAACATGCACAAGTTCAAAACTATAAAGTACTATGATAACGTTACGTTAATTAATTTTACAAAAATCAGGCGAATATTAAACTATTCTAGATTATTATGTTTTGTGATAGAAAGGGGAAAAATAAAAGATTTTATGAAAGAATATTTAATTAGCGGTAGAAGAATTTTTACAAGTCTTTTTTTAAGTAAATAAATCGAAACAGAAAAAATAATTTTCTTTGCATATTGTCAACGTTTACATCAACAGCGACCAATAGAAAATTTTAAAAATTAATAGAAAGTTAGAACATAAAGTATAATGAAAGTTAAATTTGTTGTAATCAAATTAATTTTGCATTTTGTTCACATTGAAAGTTCATCGGCCATGGTGTCAACGAATTTCTAGGAGACTGTCGCTTGATTAAAACAAAATGGAAGCTAATTCCATTTCCAACGTGACTACGCTTTGAAATGTACCTTTCATGCAGCTTTGTACACATTCTAATAAAATACGTGAACACCAGCACGTTTTCTATAGAGCTACTGAGATAACCCAATAATAATTTCAAAGTTTTATATAGCTTACAAATTTCAAACTACTTTATTATTAATTATTGCGATAATCATTAAATTCATATCCCTTCAAAATCTACTTTAAAGCTTTAGTGAAACTGTATAAATGTTAACCACATTCTGATGTCTATGATTTTCGCATATGTTATAAAACTCAACATTTTGAACAACCTTTTTCTATATACAGGGTGTTCGACTACAGATATAAAAAATTAAAGGAATGATTCTTGAAACTAAAATATGATGAAAATTAAGAATAAACAATTTGCTTTTTCGGCTTTATTTTTTAGTTATTAACAATTCAAAATTAACCGAAATATCTCTGTGCGCGAGCAAACCTCCGTACATGAACGCAAGTAGGTTAGCCTAAGCAGCGGGGTCCACAGGGATCCTCAAGTCGAACTATACATGGGCAGCAGCTTAGCTCGTACAAGAGATATCGAAGATTATCGGATTTGAAGACGTAAATCAACCTGCGCGACGTTTTGTAAAAAAAATCGTAGACTAAATATTATACTCCTCCACTCATTAAAATTCATAATAGTATGTCGAAAACCGGCTCATGGAATTTTTGAGTAGAGACGAATAATTTTCCCTCTAATCCTTTGCCTCTATAAGTAATTAATAATTAAAAGCACACATAAACAATGTTTAAACAAATTTCACACCGCGCACCATGATCATCCCATCCATGGATATCCACAGAAAAATCACATATGCACATATGCACAAAAATCACATACACATTTTCCACACAAATAGTTGACCACTGCATATTACCATATTTATATACATACACATGAAATAACAAATAATAAAACCAAAAAAAAAAAAAAAAAAACTACAAAAACTACGAGAAGAATTGTGAGCACAACAACATTCTGTTGATATTTACATTTCTGTTGATAGATGTGCATCTGTAGCAGTGTATAGGTCACTATTGGCTGCTGATCGCAGGCCACTTATGTTCTGTTTATAAACAAGAATCGAGCGAGCTTACGACCCTGTGCACAACTACATACGCGTAACTGCAAGAAATGTTTTATTTATAATACTTTAATTAATTATTTATTGTAATTATAATATTATTAATTTATAACTCACTTAGAAGTGAGAATCATCAACATATTAGGTTTCGACTTGGATTAGATAAAATGTTAGAATAACGATTATTTTATTTTATGAAATGGTATCAATTATTTCACACGACTGTTATTTTTATAATTAATTCGTTATTATTTCACATAAGTGGATTGAAAAATCTAACCAAACTTAAACCCAATACATTGATAGATATTCTAATTGAGTTATAAGTTATAAAGTTATAATAGACACTTGCAGCATCGCACATGTAAATACGTGTGCACGAGACCTTCAAGCTTGCTCGACTCTTGTTTACAAACAGAAGATAAGTAGCCGGCAACCATACTGACGCATACACTGCTACAAACGCATAACTAAAGGCAGAATTTACGGTACTCGTATCAGTAATTTTTCACGAATATCTTGAAAAATAAGCCAGTTCAGCCCTTATATATATAGGAAGAAGTTATTCAAAAAATTGAATTTTACAAAATACACAGTTTCACTAAAACTTTTGTTTGAAAGAGAATTTATTTTTTATTGTGATTAAACATTTCTAATATACGGACTTCCTAAAAGCCAAAAATATTTGATTCACATAAAATAATATATTATTTGAGGTGTAATCAGAGAATAGCAAAATATTTTTGGTATGTTTTTCTATTCAATTTACGTATTAACCTCTTCTGTTGTTTATGTCTTGTCAAGACCAACATCTCAAGTACTTTGCAAAGTATGTATGTGTCTGTGCATTTATGCAATTTTAAAAACCTTCATCTAAATCCTCTCTACTATTATTTAGTTTTAGTAATGTAATTTTAATAATGAATTATATTTGCTTTACCTTCTTTTCTTCCCAATTTTGGCTAACGAAATAATTTCAATTTATTTTCTTCCATTTTCCCAAAATAGTAAATTACTACGCCAATCAAAGATATAGACTCACTTTTTTAATCACCTACGCTAAATCACTTGCAAATTCCATTATTAATCCTTTCACAGTGTAGCCCGACACCGATTCGAACAAATTGCCAAATATAATATTGTAAATTTCACATGTTATATGATATCACAAGTAAATTAATTATTAATATTTATACATACTATTTTCATATTTAATACTAGAAACGCGAGAAATCTTAATGAAAAAGAAATAATTACTCTGTAAATCTATCATCTGCATTTTTCGTTATCCTTTTACTCTATCGAAGGGTTAAGTTCCGACTTGTCACAAATACCGACAATAGTATTCTTTATTTCAATAAAATGTCTAAGATAATATTTTATTCTAATTCTGTCACGACCGTTTGCGGAGAGACGCGATCGCGAAGAAAACGTGTCAGCAAGAGGCGTAAATTCTCGCTACGATTTTGATAATCGACGCCGCGAATTAATCATTCCCCTGTTTCGATTAGGATAACAGAGGTAGTTCAATGATTTTAACACTGAATTAACAGGATTAATATAAACTTATATAATTAATAATATTTAAAATTATAACGAACACGTCACAAATGATTTAACGATGATTTAACAGGATTAATATAAACTTTTATTAATAATATTTAAAATTATAATGAACACGTCACAAATGATTTAACGATGATACAATTAGTTTGTTACAGTTCGACCCGACTTTATATTTTATTCGTCTGAACCTCTCGATAAATAACGTTTGAATCCTCAAATGATACTGATTGCCCTTCGATTTGTTTCCTTTGTCTTCTCTGGGAGATGACCCCCACCACGCTCGGATCACGCTACCGTTCGCGCTTATGATCACGTACATCACCTCTTTGTGTAGACAAAATATCGGACCGAAGGCAAATCGACGTTTCTGGAATTCGCTGCTTGACGACAACTATGCGCTTGTCGCTACATTGTATATTTTGCCGGTCATATAAGACGATCTGTCTGCGACACCGTAGGACCACGAGCGACAGTTAAGAACACGGCCTATAGTAAGCCTCGGGGTGTAACATATTCTAAACGGACTTTTTTAAATTCTTGGGTTCTATGGAATATGTACTTACTAATTTCAAATTTTCGGTCAAGATTGTATAAAGAAATTTAGTATCTTAGAATATTCGGACGTCTTTTTGTTCAAGAAAATAACCAACTCCCTTTAACTCTATTCGTCGGGATCTGTTCCTCCTTTCTCCAAGTAGTACGTTTAATTGCTTTCTTTCACTTTGTCTTTTAATTAATGCCTCTACTTCTTGCACAACTGGCTCGACCTACTTGGAAGGTACTATTTCAATGCATAATACATTTCACGAGACTTGCATCCTTTCTATTTTTTCTTTATCATTCCTTTTCTTTCTGTTCATCAGACATGCATCGAGTTTGTCTCTCTCATCCACTCTACCTTACGTTTCCCGCATTCTTTGCATTTTTTCTAGTTTGCACGCATTGTTCTACTATTTGTCCGCATTATTTTCTCTGTCTCCTCCTAAAATATTCTCTTTTAACTTTCCCAAGCTGTTTATTTTAAACTTTATAATATAATTTATATTCTATTATGGATATGGGGTTAAATTTTATCTCTCACTATAAAATTTATCATATAACGTAAAGCTAAAATTCAATGTGTCGACTGCACACACGAGCTTGTGTCGATTGATGTTTATGTGCATCGTTGTTCTTTGGGTGCAATAAACACAACTTAGAGAAATTTTGGGTGAATCCTTTTTTACTTTCGCACTTGTGTCTTTGTTTTGGATTCTCGCAGAAAACTAACTCCTCGGTAGAACTTATAAGCAGATGTACAAGTATTGAATTTTGTTTGCAAGAAAACGGAGATCATATTGAACATTTACTGTAATACAAAACGGCTGCCATTTTTGTTACAATTTTTCTGTGGACATTCGCCAACGGGACACTTGCGGTGCGTGTGTGATTTTTCAGTGGACATTTACGGGCAACACAGTCGCGGTGCATGTTGAACTTTGTATAAACATTATTAACATGTGCTTTTGTTTATTAATTATATATGGAGGACTAGGAGAAACATTAATCTCCTCTACTTGGATATTCCATAGGGCAGTTTTCAACACGATGTTATGGATATCCATAAGTAAGCACGTTTAATGTTTTATCTAAAATGTTCCTTACAAAATGTCGCACAGAGTCTTCTCCTCTACGATCTGTACGTCTATGTTTCGTTCGATTTGAAGACTACTGTGCTTCCTGTTGCTCGGTTAAGTTTTAAATTTCAAAGTTTGACAATAGTGAGATATTTGATGTTGTTTTTTCGGGACAAGCAATCGTGTTTGTGCATACTACAATATTTACGAAACGTCAGCCCAGAGTGCAAGTGTCAAATTCAAACACAATGGCGTATCCCGAAAAAGCAATATCGAAATGAAGTAGATCGAAGTTCTTATCATTTGAGCTTTTGGCAAACGCGTTGGCGTAACAATTTGTTCAAGAAAATTAGATATCATTAGATTATCTGATGTGATAATATTCCTAATGTTCATATATTCCCAAATTTCCGTTTGTGCAGTTTAGTTTTTTCCAAATTTCTTTATTTCGTTTATTACAGTTGAGGTTAGAAACAGAAACAATCCGCCATTATTTTTTACTTCGTTTAATAATTCCTGTAGCAAATTAAATTTAAATTAAAATACAAATTTAATTTAAAATACTAGCATTGATACGCAAATTTTCTCAAGGGATCATTTTTTAATAACATTTTGTTTAATTTAATAAGTTAAGTTTTACAATAACCTCAAATATTAAATTTACAAAGAGTTCATATGAAGAGTAAAAATGTTCTATTATGTATAATTATTAGTAACAATAAATATACTTATATATTTATAATATATAAATACAAATAGTAAATTTGATTTTTTAATCATTTTAAGCTTTTACCTAAGATATTTTTTGCTCTTTCTTTTATTTTGCTCTTTCTTGCAAACACATTTGTATTGAACGCGCTGTAACTACAAAAAAGGAGAAGGGGGAACATAGGGAAACGGATGAAAGTAGTTTTAATTTTTCGAGCAATTTATCGTAGCTCGTCTGACGTTAACATAATTGTTTAAACGTGAAAAATACGATCTCGACAAAAAAGTGCTTAGTCTGGAGGTTAAAGATAAAAACTGGGTCGATTCAATTTTTTATCGTCGAAGAAGTTTTCCCGTGACTGAAAATATAATTATACCTATCTGCTCTATGTAGCGTTTATGAACAAATAAAGCTTTCTTATTTTCGCCCCAATTGAACGACTGACTGCGAAAGATTTCCGTTGAATCGAATTCGGAAATACGAATTGAAAAGCTTTAAGCTATTGAGTATTTATATATTGAAAAATACATTAACCGGATATGATCATTTTGCGATGGAAAAACGTACGCCGACGAATAAATGTTCTTATTCAGATGAATGAAAGGTATTAAGTATATTAGAAAAATATTTTTACATCAAAACAATTTGCTTTTTTCTGAATTTATATGAACTTTCATGAATTTTTATTACAGATAACATTTAAAATATCTACATATATGCATATCATATTTATAAAATCTTTAGTATATCCTGAATGTTTTATTTAAATTTTATATTAAATTTATTATTCAAATTGCAGACAAGTGTTTATGTGTAATTGAGAGATTTAGTGAAAGAGCGGTACAATCTTTTGGCCTTTCTTTTCTCTAAATGAGTTAACTGCAGGAAATGAAATATAACATTTGTATTTATTTAGAAAATTTTGTTATCAATTTTCAATTCTTTATAAGCAATTAAATATAATGGCATGTTTCAATGTTTGGAAATATATACAATATGTAGATGTTTCTATTAGACTGAATCTCTTCTTTTAATTGTAGTCTTTTTAAATTAAAAATTTTGTTAGTTGTATCAGTTCTTATTTGAATCCCTCAATTCATCTATATAATACTATTTAATATTAAATATAGTATCTACTAAGTATGTTACTAAAAATGTGTTTTTGTTCAGTTATGACATTGAAATATGCAGTTAATGAACCTACAAATATAATTATTCATTTTTGAATAAAGCATTAAATAATTAATATTATTTGCATTTAAGAATGTGTTTAGAAATTTACATACAAAAGCGAGTATTAGGTTTTTACATAATATGTAAATATCGTTTTGAGATAAATGCTGTTAATACGAATAATTTAGTTTAATATGACAATTTTTATTTAATATAGAAGTCTTTGAAATTAATAGAATTTTTCTTACAATTACATAAATTTGTACGAAATGACGTTTTTATTGTTTCGGATCACTTCGTTACATTTGTAGTTGATAAGGTATGGAGAGAATTTGAAAAGGTATTAGAAAAAATTTTATTCGAATATTCATATAACTTTGCTCGCCACGTGAGTTACTCTCCAGAGGCTTAGGGCACGAGAATTTCACACTGCGCGTCGCTCTTTTCTCAACGGAGGCCTAGGCCATCATGCGACGCTCACACACATACTAGGGAGGGGATATATATACTTGTGTGTGTTTTCGCTCTACGTTCCTTACTCTCGCACGTATATTTATTTTTCTTAACACGTACATGTTATTTTTCTTAAGTTCTAATCTCGTTACATACTTATCAAAACAATCCCTCGGACTTTCTTTTAACCCATAAAGCGCTGTTGCTAATTTACATTCCATTTGTCCCGTCTACATATTCTTTTGATTCGTAATATTACGTTCGGCACTGTTTACCAAGTGCTTCTTCCTTTTCAATATGCTTTTCATTTTATATGTCCTATTTTCCCCGAACGCTACAGCTGTAAGTCTATGATTCTGATCTATTTTAATTTTCGTAATATTTCCTTTTGAATTACCGTATTATTGCTGTCCGTTAATTTTCCTAAACTAATCAAATTCACAGACATTTCTTTCGCGTAAAACACTTTATTCGTATTTATTTCATTGTGTCTTCCAAATGCTTCAAAATAACTTATGACATTTCCAACTTTTGTTGCTTTTACCGGTCTATTATTACCTAAGTATATATTTACTGGTTCTTTAAGAGCAATACGTTCATCAAAATAGTTCACGTTATTTATTATGTAATCGATAAAACTCGAATGTCTTTGATCCGATTTGTTTCTTTTGTCGCCCCTCGATATCCCCACTACGCACGCGTTCGTTAGGCGTCCGCGACCTTTGTCATGTATGCCTTCCTCCAAATATTCGGTGGAAGGATCGCAGGGATATCGATGGATCATTAGACGTGTCGGCTTTATATTTCGGTGATATGCTTTGTATCGACGAAACCGTCGGAAAGTTCCGCCGTCGAGTGTCGCTACAGGTACAACCGCTGTCTAACAGCCAAACTATTTCGTCATCATCTAAATTGTTTACCTCGCTGCTGTGTGCTGTGTGCATTTTTGTCATCCATGTGCCTGCTCCTGAGTTGCTCTGTTCGTTCGTGCCTGCTGTTTGTTGACGATGGAAGTTTCAGCGTCCCCTTCTCGTATAGCCTCTACTCTCTCTTCCTCTGTCACGACCACGTGTTGATTTACGCCAACAACCGTTATTGCTTCCCGCTTGGACGCCATTTTGAAACTCTCTCGCAAAATGCCCTGCCTTTCCTCATCTGAAGCATCCTCTCTTTTTTTCCAGTCTATTTCTGCATATAATTTGTAGTGCTGTAGATTCTTTCAAGTACATCTCGTCGAACCTTTTCATTATTCCATATGCCGTTTGTTCTTCAATAACAAGTTCTAATTGCTTACTTTAGATTGCACTGTAAATTATAATCATTGCTTCCAGATCATTTTCATCCCAGTCTGCATTATCTGTATCAGTCTTTACTCTAGTTATGACAGTATAACATTCTTTAAGTCTCAGGAAACATCGTAATTTTTTTCTTCCACAATCTGTAGTCCTTTCCATCGAACACATGATTTCTTCTCTCTCCATTTTAATTTCTTGTTTATTCTCGAACGTTCTTACATGTTCGAAATCTTCCTATTATCTTTGAACGTTTCTTCACTTAGTAAAACTCACTCACTATTTAAATCACCCGAACAAACCACCAAACCAACAGAACTTAACCCCTTAACCTACAACTACGGGCATAGCCCGTAGTACGATGATCGGGCCAAACGTAAATATTACGGGCGTAGTACGGGCCATCGTACACAAGTCGTAAAGCATATAAGCTTATAAGCATATAAGCATTGTCCAGTTTTGGGTATTTCAGGAATTTGGGCTAATTGAGCTTTATGATCATTGTTTTTCTTTTTCAAACATTGATTTGCCTTATGTCCACATTTGTGACAATAAAAACATTCAATGTGTTTTACTTTATTAGCTTTAATAAATACATTCTTATTTGAAGAATTTCTATTTTTATCCTTTTGTGTTTATTTGAATCTTTCACTTGTAGAGCTTCTTAGTGATCATTCACAACATTTGAATTGTGACGAGAATTAGCTTTTTCTAATATTTTTATCTTAAGCGCATCTGGGGTAGGTAATTGGTCCCACGATTCGGGATGCTATATAATAATAGGATTGACAATAAATCATCAGTGACTACAATATCCATTTCTTTTAATTTACCATCCTTTTTATTCCATAAAGAGGCTTCATCCGCTACTTTAGGTTTAATTATCGAACCATTTGCATATTCCCACAAGTCATTTTTAATGAATATTGTCTCCATTTGAAATTTCCATGTGTCGTAATTTTCTTTATTTAGCTTTTTAGTACTTAAACTCGCCCCGCTCGACATTTCTATATTCTTTTGATAACTATATTATCACGTAAGCGTTTATTATATATTTGATAAAGCGCCTTTATAATATTCAACACTGAATCATCGATCGCGCTTTTTTTTGGTTTTTAGGTTATCAATTAATATTATTAATATTAATAATATTTATAATAAAATAATAACTAATTATTGAACCTGGGCCCCATAACCCGTTGTCATCTCTGTATTTAGAGATAGGATCATAATAGCTATTAGTTTATTTTTTAGATAAATCTATCACACCATTCTGAGCTGAGAACTTTTATTGCTCTTTCTTACCATACATGGACTAGGGATAAAAACAAAAGAATATCTTAAACCTATCGATTAAATCTATCGATTGTATCTAGAACTATCTTCTAGTTATTATTTATTGTATCTGGTGCATCTGCATATGGATGGCGAGTGCGAACTCATGTTGTTATTTTCAACATCTAATATATAATAAATTTTTAAGTTCATAAAATTAGTCAGTTATCAAATAGATTAAAAATACAGTCAATTTCATGAAATATGAATAAACTTCACTGTGATATTACATTTCCTCTATCTCGAGCGTTTCTGAATCGGTAAGTCTTCCAACTTTAGTTCAGTGATGGCCCGCATTCTTCGGTAACAGCGTGCTATGCTATGCGTTCATTTTAGTCGGTAAGTCAGTTCGTTTACTAATATCGATGATAGTCAACTTAATCACAAAAATATTGTATAATTTTCTACGTTGGATATAAAAATATTCGACAATTTTAATAAAAGGGTTAAACGTAAATTCAAGTGTTCAAAAATTTAAAAATTATATGAAAGAAGAAAGTTAGATACATATCTATTAAATATAATAATTGCAAGTAAAATGAAACAAAACTTCTACAGTTTGTCTGTAAAAAGGTATTCTTCTATTTTTTCATAATAATATCTTATGTTTATATCAATATTTTTATTTCTATTATACATATACAAAGCAGTTTATTTTTAAAATTGGTAACATTTAAGAGTAACATTAACAGAAAAACTGTTTTGGTTAGCTCAAATATCAAATTAGAAGTTGATAAAGGTTACACATTGAGAAAGTATTATATAACCCGAATGAATATTAACTTCACATTAAAGAGTGTTTAAACACTTGCTTATAAATTTCTACAAAACGTATTGTTGTATTTAGAAAGCGTTTAACAAATTTGAAAACATATATTAGGATAGAAAATATATTATATATTTTCTAGTTAATTTTGCTCTTTAAAAAAAGAAACAGAAAATCACGTTACGAGAAGTCGATACAGGAAACATTTTCAGATATAATTTCCCATCTTAATCTGTTCTTGACATTCTATTGATTTTATATTTTTAGTTGAAGAAACTGAAACAAACTCGTTACTATACTATAACTTGTTACCATTTATGTTACTTAATTAAAAAATTGGAATAAAATAGTAATAGTATCGTTAACACAGAATAACATAGAATAACATAGTAACATAGAATAACTAGATATATACTTATATACTATAATAATAACATGTGTGAGTACACATCATTCACAACAAGTAAAATAAATATTAAAAACGAAATGAAACTTTAAATTGCAGAAATTACAGTGCAAAGCAACCAACGCTATTCTAATATATGATAATTATACATATATCTACATTAGCTGTGCTACATTAATTATTGGATTGCAGATTTTTATGTAAATTCATATCTTTATGAAGTTACAATTGAAGAAATGGAACTAAGTAGAGATTTGTTTCATTTTCTAAATAGTTTTGAAATGTTTGAGAAGATCCCCAATGTTTATTCAAACTACCGACCTTGTTTACAATTTTAAATTTTCTTAATGTTGTTAGGTAAATTCATCACAAAATATAGCTTTTTTCGAGTCGCGGGTCGCGCGATTCAATTTTGTTTTCACGTTACGGGTCGCGCAATACGCGAGACGTACAATGGCAAAGCTTAAAAGTGTATAGTCAAAGATATACTTAGAACGATAGTAGATGCACCATGATACGTTGGAAGCGATGAAATTCGTAAAGGTCTTCAGATAAACTCTATTATAGAGGAAATAATACGATTATGCAGTCGATATAATTTAAGGCTAAATGATTATCTCAACACATTAGCCTGAGGTTGATCCGATTAACACGTTGGTCGCCCAGCGTGATTCCGCTAAGTTTCCTGCGGGGCCCAAATCCGACCACCTGTACGCAGAACGTAAATAGAGCGACAAGCGGGAATTCGTTGTTTATCGCCTTCGATTCATTGTAAAGAGAAGATTATTTAGTTCTGAAATGGAGAAAGCGATAAGCTTTCCAGCTAGAGTATTCCGAGGGATCTCATGGCAGATATCTCAGATCTTTCATTTAGTCGAGAAGAATACTTGTGAGACGTACATCAATGATTTTTTCATCTTCAAAATGTTCAATAAACAGCGTGAAAATATATTTGAAAGTGAGGAGAGTAGTGATGACGAAGTCTGCAATTATTGTTCGAAGTGCCCAAAATCACCCCAAATGTGTTTGGAATGTTTTAACAAATACCATGCGATATAGCATAATGTAATATTTTATCCAGAATATAAATTAATAAAAAGTATGGTATAATATGTTTTTAATATTTTATGTTGTATATCCTATATATAATATCTTATCTTTAATTAACTCGAACAAGAAGAGCGTCATCCGTACTTGGGTGACGGGACCTCACGGAAGTATAACCGTCACATAGATATAAATGACGTGGCAATCAAAGTGTTAATTAACTGGAACATGAAGAGCGTCATCCGTACTTGGGTGACGGCCCCTACGAAAGTATACCTGTCACATAGATATGGATAACATGGCGACGAACGTATTAATTAACTCAAACAAGAAGAGCGTCATCCGTACTTGGGTGACGGCCCCCACGGAAGTATACCCGTCACATACATATGGGTGACGTGGCGACCAACGTGTTAATTCTGTAAGCGTCGGAAAAAAACACCGTACATCAACGATAAGTTCAACATTCATCAATGAAATATACTTGTGTATAAACGTAACCTTGTCATTTAAAGGGAAGATAAGCGTCTTCGTGATACATATTCCCGGCCTGTTATGGCAATTTGCTTGAATTTATCGAATGTCCTGTTTGGACAAATTGTAAAGACTCTGGGATACTAAAAAGAAATTATGTGCTTCTATCGCACGAATTTGATGAGATAAGAAGTTTATCTCGGTTTATTTATTCGCCCGTATTATTAGTTTCCGTGTAGCTGATGAAGGTTAATCGTAGTGTAATTTGATGAAAATCGGAGGAATTCTACGATAATATGTTACAAGAATTGTTGTTTTTGGTGAGACGCGAAGTATTTTAATTTGTTATATTAAATAGAAATTCCGGTGATTGCATATTTAGGAAATTGTATAAATCTTTTTACATAGGATCATTTACGAGTGTTAAGTACAAAAATTATGGTGAATTTTCTTAAAGAATTTTGATATTTCAGCTCTTTATAGTAAAGTAGTACATATTACGTTCAAAGAATTAAATAAATCAATTGTTTAAAGGATATAAGTTATTAGGATTTGGATAACTAAAATCTCTAATTTATTCATGAGATTAAATTAAAGAGAAAAATAACTTATAATCAGTTAGGAATGATATATTACACGAAACCTTGAATTTGTAAATGTTGTAAACGTCATAAGTGTTAAATCCTGTAGTTACTTTTTGTTAAAAAGTTATTATCTTCTTAAGATGCTCCTGGCTAATATATTAGAGTTATTCCAATAATTAACAGCTGTTACAAAGATAAAAGTCTTGTTTTCAATCTGTATTCGATAGAATCAGGATAAAAATAAGACAAAAATTGAAGAAAAAGGTTTAGAGGTAGAGTATTATTTATTAATTGAATTTGAATTGTACAGCCAATATCGGATAATCGAAAGTTCGATTAAGAAATAGCATAGCATCCTAAAGAACGTGAACTTTCTTAGCATATTTTCTTCGTACCTCCTATTTGTTGAAGATTAATCACTATGGTGAAATATCTTTTATTTGAAAATACCAGCAAATACGGAATCACTATAAATATATTACAGTTCTTAAATAATTAAAGCTTTCCAATTTTTTAAATGAATATTATTTTATATAATTCTTAAAGGAATATATTTTTAAAAATAACTCTCAATATTATAAACAAGTTTTCTGATGTAAATTGCAGATATTTATGCAAATATATATTTTTATAGAATGCAGGTAGAAACCTAGATAGTTGTAATGTCATTATAGAATATGATTATAAGATTATAAGAATATGTTCCTTATTTTGAATTTATATCTAAAAACGCATGCAAAAATATATTGCATATCTTGTACCTATGTGATACATTTGTCTCATTAAATTGTTAACTGTGGATCACATGAAAATTTAAAATTTTCAATTGTTGATTAAACGTTAAGTATAGTAGCTTATAATATGAACTAATATAGTAATGCATGATGGAGCAATAACTTTGATCACCTTAAATATCTCTGTTCTTTTTAGAAGTATAGAAAAACTTTGCTTATAAAAGTTGTACGGTACAAAGATGGCCATAATATAGCTATAATAACTTTTTGTACGTGAAAGGTTTTCAGAGATTTCAAGGATCCTCCATATTTTTTAATTTAAATTTTGCTTCCTTACTTTTTTATTCCTACCCATTCCTCTTTACATACTTTTTTTTATACCTTAAAGAATAGAAAATGTTTAGACGATTTCTACGAACTCTAATAGAAGCATATTCGATAATACATGAAAGAATAACAAATCTTACATCATAATAAGCGTTCGAAATGATGCCTGTTTGCATACAATGTTGAAATCGTAAGATTGCCGAAACCACTTGTTGTCATTTCTGGCTTGTTTATGGTACATGTTGCGATGAATATTTATCCTATATCTAGTGATGTTAGCTTCTCCACATATTATGTAATATTTCTTAATATTCCCCACAAAAAGAAATCCAGTGGTGTTACATCAGAAGAACGAGCTGGCTACGAAATTGGATCACTATGTAACGGCACATGAGTCATAGGACGAGGCGGATCGAGAGCTTCTCATGTTGTGTTGTGCCTCGGAACACGGATGCAGCCTTGACGCTCGAATCATATCGATAGACAAAAACAAAGTCACCGTTATAGGCAACCGTCGATCTTACACAAATTCGAATTATGCAACTCCCCCCCGATCAGTATACGGACGCGATCGCGAGCGGAGAATATACCGAGTGACACTTATTAGCGAGCAATATTTTCGAGTCGAGTTTTACGCGGGCGAACATATTCTATCGGTGCGAATATAGTAAACGAACGTCTTACGACAGTTTGTACTTTATCTATTTATTTATTTATTTAATTTATTCGAAATATATTTAATGGGTTGCGACAGCAATCTCTCGCTCTCGTTATTTCACATTATCTATCGTCGACCAATCCTCCACAACTATGTCCTATGTATCGATTCGGGAAGATTTTACCGAGTATAATAGGGAGCTCTCTTACGTTTCTGTTATATTTTGCCTCGTGATACAAATATCCACGTGTAACTACGTGCAATGACCAATGCAGGCAGAGTATCACAAGATGTGAATCAAAAACTCATTGCACCATATGACTCGATACTTCCGGATAAGTGCACGGGCTTCGGCAATCCGACGATTGTGTCACGTAAATAAAAAAGGGGAATCTCAGATGAAGAGAAAAATAAAATGTAAACAAATAAAAAGAGAATTTATTTTTGAACACTTGGTTTACACTAATTACGATTTGGTTCTGAGCTCCAGCCGTGACTTTCCAAGACTGAAGCTCTTACAATTTGACTTTCGTTGGGATCTATTTCTTTCTTCTTTGTCACCCCCCAATATCCCCACTATCCACGCGTTTGTTAGGCGTCCGCGACCGTTGCCACGCATCCCTTCTAGAATATTCGGTGGAAGGACCGTTGGGTTATCAATGGCTCATTAGGCACTTAGGCGATATACATTGTTGCCAAGTGCTGCCACATCTTTATCTCCACCATCAGTCCATCGGATTTGAAGGGTGCCAGTCGTGACAATTGCATCGGTGCAAACGAACATGTTTTATTTATTGCAAAATGACCTTGTCTAAACATAATCGTCTAAACATCCTTCATTCTACTAGGAACAAATGATACGGCAAACAATGAAGAAAGAATGGAGGTCACCTTGCAAGAAAATTATTACTGCCATACTGTACATCTTTTGTCAACAAAGTTTCCCCATATCTAAAAGTTGATCAAAGTTATTACACCCACCTTGTATAGGAAGAAACAGTAGACGATGATATATGCACTATGTAGCAAAAGGCAACGTACAAAAAGTTTTCTTATTATTTGAAAAGACAAGCAAGTATTATATTTTTCATGCAAATGTTAACAGTAATCTGCAAACTTTGATGACATAACATATCATAATTGCAAAAGTATTGTTGAATATCTATTATTAAATATTGTATTGTAGATAATATTTCATATGTCAAAGTTATGTATGTATAATGAAAACATTGGTAATATGTTTTATATATTTTTATATATTTGTACGTTTCACGTGCATGAATATTCGAATTCTATTTGACTTAATAAGATTATATATTATGTATATAATATAATATAATATAATAATACATATAATGATATATTCAATACATAATAATAGAAATAATAGCAACAGTAATACATACAATAAATATTAACCCTTAGAGTGCTATCGGCACATATAGGCGTCTGGCGAAAGCTATCGGTGTGGACTAAGGACATATATATACGTTTTCTGTAAGTGCCCGGCATGGACTAAGGACGCATGTATGCGTTTTTCAATTTTTCCGAACACCTACGCAGAAGTAATACTATTACGTTTGTGTGAGATAAATATAAATGCATTCCTTACGGCAGTAAACAAATGCCAATAGTGACTCGTTGTTGTTGAAGTGGTCACCACTTGTAAGAAAACTCTACATCTGGTTTTTTTAGTTTCCTCATGCACTGAATTTTTCACACACAACTAAATTATTAACTTGTGTTATATTTACTAAATTTAGTTTTCTAGTTTATTGTTTTCTAGTTTATTACCTAAATTCTAGTTAACTGTAAATTTCAATGTTTATAATAAATAATTAATACTAAAAAATAACGCTCTTGAATCATTTAATCTCGTGCAAAAGAATTACTATAACTTATTACGATTTGCGCTTTGAATAGTCAATCAATAGAGTTCAGTCTAACGAAAAAGTATTCCGTCCACAGCGATCGTCAGCGCTAGCTGCGCGCCGTCCGTACGGACCGCATAGGCCGCGAGTATTCAGCACTTTAAGAGTTAATAGAAGTCTAATAATAGTTCAATTTAGAAAATATTTCTGAAATTGAATACAGCTATGAAATTGGAATATTTCTACTTTAGCATTGAAATAATCACGTCCCGTGATATTATAGATTCGATGGTAGAAGAACTTTTTACCCAAAACAACTACTTTTTCAATTAACGTCCGTTGAAACTTTGCTAACCTTCGAAAAAAGGAACGAAAGGTACTAGGCGGTGTCACGAATTGCTCGCTGATATATTGACAGGATCCGGTAGTGAAGAAAGTTTACAACATGCTGAAGTTTCGAGCACCGGGACAACGAAAGTGCAGCTATACGGTGAGAATCTTAAACGCCAAAGTAGAGTTTAATGGGTAAATTTTGATAAAGCGGGCTTTCTTTTTTCGCATGCCTTTCGAACAGTTTAGGGACAGGTATATTAACGAACGTAGAATTTTTGATAGGACAGGAATTTGCAATAACATTTACTACAAAAACTTATAAAAATTATCTATGATATTAATGAGCTTCAATATTCAGTGTGATTCTGCAAAACTATCTTGAAAATATCAAGATCCACTGTTTTATTCCGTTTTACTAAATGCCTGCAGCAAATATTTTATAACTTCTAAATAGATTTTCAGATTGATTTCAAACTTTGCTACTACACTCCTCGTCAAAGAGATAAGTCAGGTCTGCTATCTTTAATTTCTCAATGACGCGTGTAAAGCTTTCGTCTGTAACGTAATATCAAAACATTATGAGCTCAGAATATGCACTTTGTTACGACCGTTCGCGGAGAGACGCGGTCGCTAGGAAAACGCGTCAGCGAGAGGTGTAACTTCTCGCTACGATTCTGTTAATCGACGCCGCGAAATAGTCGTTCCCCTGTTTCGGTTGAGATAACAGAGGTGGTTCAACTGAATGTAATGCTGTATTAACAGGTTAATATAAAATAATATATTTAATAATAATGTGGTGAACGTAGTACAGAAAATTGACTCAATGCTTTACGATATTATTCGATGTGATCGGTTTGAATTTGATCGTCAGACCTCTCGATGCGTAACGTTCGATTCGTCAGAAGGAACTGTTCGTCTTTCGATGATTCCTTTGTCTCATTTTGAAGACGACCCCCACTATGCTCGGGTCACGCCACCGTTCGCGCCTATGACACGTATGTCCGTTCTTGTGTGGAAAACGTAACGGACAAAATTCAACGTTTCGAGAGCTCGCTGCTTGGCGACAACTATGCGCTCGTCGATACATTGTATATGATCCGGCGGTCAGATAAGACGATCTGCCTGCGACACTGTAGGGCAGCGAGCGACGGTTAGAAAATACAGCCTGCGGTAAGCCTCGTAGCGTAACACACTTCGTTGAAAATAAGTCACAATGTCGTAGATGTTTGTATATAACAAAGAAAAACTGTTCCATACTAATACTCTGTTAATATGCTTAGAAATTGCTCAGTAGTTCATGATCTATCAACGAGTCAAGATTACAGTACAATATTAAATAAATTTAAAAAAATTAAACGAGTCTGAAAAAAAGCAAATTCTTGAACTAAAACAGCAACGGTTATCAGTAGCAAAAATATCGAAAGTAATAATAAAAAGTCGTAGAGTGATACAAAATTTATTAAAAAATGTTGAAGATTATGGCAAAAAGAAAAGTACTGGTCGACCGTCATCGTTACCTGATCGTGATAAGCGAGTAATTGCAGGAGTGTATAATCATAACATTCGTATTTTATCATAATGCTAATAAAATGTTAAGATGTTTTATATAACATATATATATATATATATATAGATGTATATGTAATACATTTTTTATGTTAAGTGTTCAAATACAATTTTGCAAACTATTGTAGATGTTACAAGTTTTTTTTACTACAAACATATATTTTGTAAGGATCATAAATTTATTTGAGCAGTCAATTAAGCACTGTATTATTAAGTTAAAGTGAGACTATAATTTAGTACTAAATTGTACGTTTAACATGATTATTCGCATTGTATGGAATACTTTGTCACTTCAATGAAATATACATACGTTTGCAATAAATATTTTGTAACTATTATACGTTCAATAAAATTTCTAAAAATTTTGTGTAGCATCTAATATGTTTCTCTCTATCTCTCTCTAAAAGTTTTCGATTGTAAATATTCAAATATTTCCGGGAGTCATTGCTAGTATTTTTTTTTTTTTTTTATTTGTTAGAATATTTACAATCAATTCTCGTTGGGTATTTTCAGTAACTTCATTTGGCGTCGTACAATGACATAGTTTATAATAATTTATATTGTTGATTCTAATTGAATCTAATGATTCAATCTAAAGGGTATTTTCTTTTTAGCTGCTGATCTGGTCTGTCGCGTCAAGTGGTTGGATGACTAATGGGTTGTGCTGGTTGTTGACTCTTGTGTTATATCTGCTTCTGAACTTGTATATTTCTTCTTTGACTGTGGGTATCTTAAGGTCGCGGTGGATTGTTTCGTTGGTAACATACCAGGGTGCATTTATTAGGGATTTGTCAGTATTTGACACGTTTGTTTAGACTGTGAAGGTTTATATCATAAATTAACATCATAAGTAATATGTATCTTATTATTACTGATATTAGTAATAAGTCTTACTAGATTTTTGACTTAAGTTACTTATTTATGATCAATGAAAGAATTTTGTTACCTAAAGCTGTCACTTAATGATTATGTTCAGATAGATACAGCATTCAAAACATCGTATTTTTAAATCTTTTGAGTTTAGGTTTTCTACGTTTTATAGAAGATACACAATATTGTTAAACAGAGTACTGAGTATTTTATTTTTAGATAATGTTATTGATGTAATGGATAATATTACAATTATTGATTTTTAGCATTAAAACTGAAAATTTCTTAAATTAATATTAAATTAATCTTAAAACAAAACCATAATATCATAAAATGTATAACTATATGTATGTTAACAGAACAGTATAAGTATTATAAATTTAATACTAAATATTAGCACAATGAGTGATTGATTAATTTGTTGGCCGAGGATGACATGTTAACTCGCTAATGGAAAATATTTGATGTCTGCACTTCTACGCTGTAAGATAATATACTTATTACTAACCTTTTATGTATTATGTTGTCCCAAAAGTTTCTTCCGTTTTATAAGGAAACAATATATGTACAACATCTTTTGTTTTACAAAATGGATCATAAATAATTCAATAAAATAATACAAGACGAGAAAATGTTGTGCATCTATTATTTCCTTATAAAACGAAACAAACTTTTGGGACAACCTAATATATCATGAAAGCGTTTGTCAATTGAACTGTTTATTATGAGGCAACTCTATTTTCTTAGATAATGAGATATTTAAAATTTCGCGTGTTATATAATTAAAAAATATAGACAAATGCTGAAAGTTTCGGTTCTATTTTATAGACTTTTAAAACATCTAAATTTATTGTATAATGATTTTTGTACAGATACAGAGAAAGAGTGTTTTTCTGAACACTGAGTGAAATTGCTGCTGAATTAATGTATTATGAAAATCTGAAATAATTTTCTTACTTTTGAGATATTTTTCTCATTATTATTTTGCATTAAAAACCACAAGCTAGTGTCACTTAAAATGTCATTCTCGTCTGATGATGAATTTGTATCTATAATTCTTTTTTCTCTTCACTTTAATTAACATCTATTTTCCTTGTATCTTTCGATTCTAATAGGACCTTTCACTTATTTATATGAATAGGCTGTGTTTCTAAAATATAAAATAATATCAACCTTAGAACTAATTCGAAATATAGAATTATTACTTACATTAATAACCTATATCGCTATCTAATGTTAACATAAAGTTACCCATTGATAAACAATTTCACTTTCGCTACTTAAACCAATTAATTTTTTATAATAAACATAAAGTTTCACTTTCAAAAAACGATATCTTCGACAGTAATAGGATACTAAATATTTATTAACACTATTTATTTATGCATAACACCCATAACCTCTAAAACAAACGAACAACTACTTCTACTTCATTCAAAATGGAAGAACTTCACTAGTCAATTGAGAGAATATAGCACATGAAGTTGTCTGACTTTCATAATAAATAATTTCGCATTTTTAACTACCAACCAAACTTATACCGATCAATTTTATATACAGTTTGGATGCCAATTTGACAGGAAACACGTATATTTATCATTTATTTTAATAATAGCGTTCACATTGACAAAATCGTTTCTACACACGTGAAAATATCGTCTTTAATTATGGTTAAATGACATTCCAAAAAGGACTCTCACCAGTTAGGAATGGGATTCATCAATTTCTATAATATAATAAATATCTATAGTGTATAATAATAGTATAAATATAATATAATAAATAATAAATATCTATCAATAAATATCTCTAATAAATAGTATAATAAATATCTATAGTGATATATAATAAATATCTATATCTTGACTATGAGAGGGGGGGATTTGACAATTATGACCCTGTTGGTACTGTTTTATAAAACTTCACGTATACACTACTTTATATATTAATTATTGTGAAACATTTTTTCAAAATTTTACAATTTTTATTTTAAATTTCCATTTCCGAATTGTTATCGCAAATAATATTCCGAAATTATAAGGACTAAAATTTCAAAATACCTATATCAAAATCTTCTTTCGATAAAAATCTAATTTCGAATCGAAATTTTCGAGAGTGCTTTCGAATTTAAATTTCGTCAACATCCAGTATTACGTGATAAATATACAGATATTTTTTAACGATATTATTACTGTTATAATTTTTGTGAAATGCTACAAGAACTTCAATTTGAATTTATTTTTGGCACAAAATCTAATCGCATAAATTGTTTAACGCGAACAGTGTTTTGTAATTTTTTTCCAGGAAAAAGGAAATTATTACGCTTATTTAAATTAATAAACAAATTGAAGTACATAAAACGCGGTTCACGAATGTTATTTATCTAATTAAGGTACAAATCTGAATTTTCGTTACAGGTTAATCCAGGCAGCAAAGCGGCTCAACAGGGGGTGAGAGAGGGTGATTTGATTAGTAGCATAAATGGAAGAACTACCCGTGATTTAACGAACAGCGAAGCACATGCACTCTTACGAAACGCTGGAGAACACTTGAAACTCGGTTTAAATCAGTAAGTCATTTTCTCGATATTTGTTAACGAATTACATTTTATAAATATATTAATCGTAAATCCTGAAATGACAATGCAGTAGCTCTTATTGTTTCAATGAGGAGATTTATTTCAAGGCATTGTATCTGTTATGTATAACGACGATTATTTCCAAGTAAAACGACCTATAATATTTTTAAATAAACTTTAACAATGAATTGAAATAAAATTTCAACAATTCTTTCATATCCTTCTAGGAAGCTAAGAAATGTGTGAACAAAAAAAAATGAAATGTGTTAATTCAAAAATGATTCAAAGAACACAGCAGGGTTAAAATATCAACTATGTTTTATATTCATATTTCATATTTATATTATTTATTAATATTTGAATCCATATAGGAATTAAGAACTCTAATATAATGCAAGAAACCAAGAAGAAGGATGCAACAACCTTCTTGTGATATACCCTGAGCCTAAACTGCAATATAACTAAACAATAATAATGAAAGTAATAAAAGTAATTATTTTATATTCATATTTTGCTATGTGCAATGTGTAGACTGTTTTGTTTAACTGGAAACGATGAAATCTTGCCAGGCATTAAAATTATCAAAAGGATGTATTAACAAAAATTGTTTGGTTCAAGAAAGGGTATCATACAGTGCAAGTTATTTTTTTACTGGTTAAGTAATGAGGAAGATTTTATGACCAACTTTATTTTTTTAATGCACTAATCTCTGCATTTCTTATAAAAAAAGTATAAATCTATTTATGTCGAAAATCTATATTTTAACTATAGTTTAACAGATATATCAACTTTGATTTGTCAAATTTAACATACAAAAGACAAGAAAAGTGTGAGGGCTTCTGTATTTGTTTTCCTTGTCCTTCATGAGTTTTACAAAGAAAAATTAAACTATCTACTAAACTAATACTTTTTCGACATGAGTAGAATAATAATTTTTTATAGAGAATCTCGAACTGCATCGATTGAAGTATTGAAAAATATATGATTCTATTAAAGAAACGAAGTTGACCTTCAGATGATATTTACACGCCTACCTATAGAAAAAGCTAATCATATCAGAATATGCTTCCTTTGTAATCATTCAACTTTTATCTGAAGCTTTTTTCAATGTAATTACTAGTACCAAAAATATTTCAACTTCAACTGTTAGATAAATCACCCTGCCTATATGTATATGTATACATATATATGTACCTATGTGCTACAGGCGAAATCCGTACAGCGTGCAGAGTCCGCTTTGCCCGGGCAATGTTAGCATTCCACACCGCTGAGCTTCCTGGTAATCCAGTCGAATTAGACTTTAAATCGGGGAAAATTGTGCAGAGTAATTTTTTTGCGCAAAATGCTTCGATATTTTGAAATGATTTACTTAAACTAAACCGTCTAAAACCTCAAAAAAATGGAATAACCTTTTTAATTTTTATCGTAGCGAATTGGTATGAAGACCAATTAGTAACTGGTATTTTTTTACGGATTTACAAAAGCAGTTTCTTGCTCTATATTAATATAGAAGGGAGAAAAATTCTTTTTTCAAGAAGTCACCGTAGCTCCAAATAATATTAAAAGCTGAAAATTTCATAAAGTGTAGGGGAAGAATTGGATTGACTGTTCTTAAATTTTCGAACTAATCGATTCTGCGCTTTAATAAAAGTTATAAAGTTCTGGCGTATGTGGTGGTTCGACTGCAAGCGCACCTGAAATTGAATTTCCACTTTGAAATTGCTGGAACTTACATTATCTCAGCAACCATATTAGCAAGTACTATAATCAACTCTTTTCAAAATTACATCTAAGCCCAAACTGTTTAATTTTCTGATTCTTTATTTTTTATATCTCTTGTTTATTAACTAATTGTAATTTGTTTACTAATAAATGATGTTTACATACAGGGTGGTTGATAATTGGCGGTGCAAGCGGAAAGGGGGTGATTCTACGCGAAAAAAGAAGTCGAAAATATAGAATAAACATTTTTCGTTTGAGGCTTCGTTTTCGAGAAAATCGACTTTGAATTTTCGCTCGGTACGCGTGCACTTTATCATGTTTCGTTATAACGGATCTCACTGTAGATCGTTGTCTCGATTGACGTTATGTTGATAAACACTTCCAATGTGTTAGAAAGTGTTCACAGAAATTTAATTAGAAGAGCAGAAGTATGTGTTCGGCAGAATGGGCAACATTTTCAGCAATTTTTGTAATAATAAACTTTATGATTACTTCATATTATTTCATTATGTATTCCTAATTTTCCGTTACGGCAAGGACAAACTTAAACTGTGATAATATCCATCGAGACAACGATCTACAGTAAGATTCGTTACAACGAGACGTGATAAAGTGCAGGCGTACCGAGCGAAAATTCAAAATCGATTTTCTCGAAAACAAAGCCTCAAACGAAAAATGTTTATTCTATATTTTCCACTTCTTTTTTCGCGTAGAATCACCCCCTTTCCGCTTGTACCACCAGTTACCAACCACTCTGTATATGTATCATATATATATCTAGTTAACAAATATCTTATTATTTAAATTTCCAAAATAGATACTGACACAAAGGATTCTATTTATTGCAAAGAATGGATTATACATTTTAAAAAACGTTTAATTGTAAAATAACTTAAATCAATAAACTTATTAAATCCAAAAGAATCCATTACTTTTTCGAATTCAAGCGTGTCTTGTATTTAAAACGAAATATGTATCGGTACTGGGTTAGATATACGTATGAAAATTTACGGTCGATAGGAACTCACGCCGATAATATCGACAAATCGTGCACGAGGCCACAGTTGCGGCCGAGAACTATTATCCCGAGTGTTTTCCAAGCGTTGGCATCCAGTTTCCATCGTCAAAAGAGTTGCCGGTTGGCTGTCGACGATCGGGGATTGTTGTACGTCTAATCCAATAACAATACTTCGCTTCAAAAGAAATAATATGATTGGACTGAATAAAACAACTTAGCGCTGCGCTGCACGCACAATGACCACCTCAAACCTGGCAAAGTTTGAAAAAAAGAAAAGATAGTTCCTGAAACTGCTGACACAATGGTGGGTAATGCCAATTTTGTTCACATTACAGCGGTCCATGTTCACCATTCAACTATTTTTGTGGACTTTGCCAAATAGCGAGCGGTGTGTAATGCTGACATTGCACTGTCCGTGCAAAGCAGACCTTGCATATTCTGCAGGCTGCGTCTGTAACATATGTCGAGTTCTCATTGGGGCTAGGGGCGTGTAACGAATCTTCATTTGGATTAGTCATGGTTGTTATACAATTTACTGGTACAAATGTGATTATTACAGAATTTGACAAGTAACCGTGATGATTAGATACTCGAGATGGTAATGACAATGGCCTTAGGTTCAATAACGAATCCATGGTCAACGGGATACCAAATGCGCTTTCTTTCAAAGTCTAAGTCGAACTCAACTCACCTGTCCACAATTCAAGTGTAACTCAACTTACTTGTCCGCAGTACAAGTAGGACTCAACTAACTAACTCGGTCCAAGTGGAACTGCACTTATGTACTCTTCTCCGTACCTCTCTGTACCCCCGGCTCAATTTTTGTTTTTAATTAGAGCTATACAACTACTGCATACCTCTGTTAGGCAAAAATGTCCATTCCGTTGTTATATCAAACCAAATCTTAATCCACATCAGAGACCAGGCTACACACCGAGGGCAAGATGGCATCCAGATATCTACGCATCCTTACTGCATACCCTCAATAGTCTTACAGATCTGTGGCGACACTCGACCTCGGAAAGTTCCAACGGTTTCACGGCACAAGGCGCTTTATCTTAAAAGCGCTATGCCGACGAACCTTAGGTGTCATCGATATCCCTACGGCTCCTTCGCCGAATTTTCGGGAGACCGCACACGTGGCAGTCATCGCGGACTTCTAAACAAACGCGCGCGATATCGATGGCTAACAAAGAAATGAATCAGCGTGGCTTTTGAATCAAAGAGATTCAGTCTGCCCAGAGCTGCGAAGTGCGAAGGATTACGTGAAACGAGCGCTCTACTTCCTATAACCTGCGTTAAGCACTGATCGTTACCAAGCGTGCTAACGGTTAATTGTTACTTGTGTTAATTGTTGTTTGTTGCTTGTTGTTATTAGACGTTATCACGTTATCACGTTATCATGTTATCACAACATACCACTTCAGATCCACCACAAATCTTGGCATTTTTATAGTTAAGGTCCTTCGGACCAAAAACAAGCATCTTCTATTTCCAGTGTTCTTTACGTTTTGTTTACTACGGAAAATACGGAAAGTTAGTTTTCCCACGTTCGGTATTTTCCGTTAGCAACTTTCTCTCAAGGACGGCTAAGACCCTTCCTAGTCCACCAGGGTTCTTGTGCTCCAATCGAAAGCAACGTCTATCGCCCTCGCTTTCCTAACCAAAATTGTCCTTAACGAATCAGCTCATCTCGTGGCCTCGGACACACCCACCCCTAGCTTTCCTCCGTCTCAACATCGTCACAAAAGACCACTCAGTCTCTATCTTTAGAATAATCAACATCTTTTACCGAGTTTCTACCCTAAGACCGGTCGCGTACTTAACGTATCAGTGTAACTAGGTTTTACATAAAGTTGTTGGAGTGAATTGTGATTTATGTGTGTTAATTCAGTGTATATTCCATTGTGATTGTTGAATTCATAATAAAGTTTAATAAAAGTAAAATTGATAGTTGTGTTACGATCCAGCTATTTTATTTTATCATCCAACCCTTAAGTTTACGTGACACCGTGACCGTGGCTACGTTTAGCGGCCAGTTGTGTCACTCCGAGCCCAAGCCTTCTGTCATAAATCTCGGGCAAACATAATCATAAACGATTACTTCTAAGTTTCATTATTTAAGTATAGCTATAATGAAAAGTCTAGGCTAAAGTATTGGGGATCTTCCCAAAAATTCCAAAAGAAGGGCCCCGATGTCCTTTTATTTCCGACATATATAATTATATTAAAACTGCATTGTCATATTTAAATTTAGATAAAAACTTTAAAATAATGTAAATCGTATAAAAATGATATATTTTCTTTTGCAGGGAAAATATTGGCTCTCCAAAACGACGAATTTATAGAAGTAGTTTGCAAGAAAATACTACTAGTGAAATTCTCAGCAGTAAGTGTCTCTAATTTTTCATATAATGATCATTACAATTAGAATATTGAACTAACATATATGTCACTGTCCTCGACATTAAAATAAATTTTACAATTAAATTGAATGTGCGCATAAGAAATACACTTATATGTATATTTAAGTATTGATAAAATAGGTAAATATTAAGTATGCTGTCTTAAATGCAAAATATTTTCTTTATATCAGGTCTGTAAATATGAAACCGGAATTTGCCTATAGATGGCCCTAGCTGATAATGTAGTTATCACTAAACTGCGTCATTGATGCCAAAAATCTTTGTTGACATCTCACAAACATTTTCAACTCAGAACAATACAAGTTTCATACAACAGCATAGTTTGTAATAGCGTTGAACATGTCGAATTTTGTGCCCGGAAACTACGATTTGCGGACAGCATTGATTTTCTGTTACCATTTGAAGAAAACTGCTGCAGAATCGCATCGCATGCTTGTCGAAGCTTACGGTGAGCATGCTCTTGGTAAATCACAGTGCTTTGAGTGGTTTAAAAAATTCAGAAGTGGCAATTTTGACGTGAGGAACGAAGAACGTGAATCAGAAGGATATGATCTATTATGAGCTGTTAAAACCTAGCAAAACCGTTAATACCGAGCGCTACCGACAACAAATAATCGATTTGAATCAAGCTTTGCGTGAAAAACGACCAGAATATAAAAAAATGGCAACACAAAGTAATTTTGCTTCATGATAATGCACCATCACATACAGCAAAACCAGTCAAGGAAACGATTGAAGCGTTCGGTTGGGAAATACTTTTACACGTGGCTTACTCACCAGACTTGGTTCCGTCCGATTACTATTTATTTGCATCGATGGGACACGCACTTTCTGACCAGCACTTCACTTCTTACGAAAATGTACGAAAATGGCTGAATGACTGGTTTGCCTCAAAAGAGCGACAGTTTTTTTGGCGTGGCATCCACCAATTGCTAGACAGGTGGGAAAAATGTATAGCTAGCGGTGGGCAATACTTCGAATAAAATATTTTTAATCATTTTCATACAATAAACGTGTATTTTCTATACAAAAATTCCGGTTTCATATTTACATACCTGGTAAATAACAAATTTAACATAAATAATATGTTGGATTTATTTCGTTACAGAAACAACGACAACGAAAACCACGACTACATCGAATACTCAGATTATAACGACCGATACAAAGAAGAACGAAACAAGTAAGTGTTTTTCATATTGTTATGCCATTTTTTATACACAATCATGACCTTTTCATTTTTACATTGAGAATATTCGGCTTTTTGAATAATTTGTAAACGTTCAAATATGAAAATACGTATTATATTATGATGCTGATTGAAAAATTTCATTTAAGCTTTTATATTTTTACACTTGTCTTTAAATGTTTATATTCAGATAACTTAAAACTTTTTACAATCGTTTCTAAAATTCAAAATTTTCATAAATAATGAAAATTTTTGAATAGTGTTTTGGGTGTGGGTAAGAATTTGATCCTGTCGATTCAGTTGCGCACTTGATTCATTAACAAATGAAAGTTTTAACAATAAGACAATGCACGTGCAACTTTGTGTCGAAAAGTCCCAAAGTATTTTTTTTTATTTACAAGTATTTTAATTTTCTCTGGCGTGGCACAGTGACATGACTAATTATTCATAATAAGATAATACTTATTATAGATAAGTATAATTTATAAATAATAATATTATAAATAAGTAAATATTACTTATTAAAAATATCTAGTTGAATCTTATGCTTAGGTCTAACGGATAGTGTTTCTTTAGTGATCTGGTCCGACGTACTAAGTAATTTAGTAATTAGGGGGTTTCGATGTTTGTTGACTCTTTTGATATATCTATTGCTACATTTTGTTATTCTTCTTTGACTGTGGGTATCTTGAGGTCGCGATGCACATTGCTTTGCTGCTAACATACCAGAGTACATTTATTAGGGATCTTAGCGTTTTCGATTGGAAGCGTTGGAGTATTTCAATGTTGGAATTACTTGCTGTTCCCTATAGTTGGATTCCGTAGGTCCAGACAGGTTTTATTACGGTCTTATAGAGTGTAATTTTGTTCTGTGTGCTTAGGTTGGAACGTCGGTCAATGAGCCAGTAGAATTTTTTAAGTTTATCCTTGAGTTGCTTCCATTTGTCTATGTGTTGTTTCCTTGTTAATCTCCTGCCCAGAGTCATGCCCAGGTATCTGACTGAGCCCTTGTTAGGAATTGTTACATTGTTAATGGTCACCTGAGGGCAGGTTTGTTTTCGCAGCGAAAGGTTACATGTGTGGATTTGTTTTCATTAATTTTGAAGCCCCATTTATGAAACTTTTCCATAGAATCGAGACATCGCTGGAGAGTGGATGAAGCAATTATCGGGTCTGCGTGGGAAGCTAATAACGCTGTATCGACTGACGGTATTTGGTACAATATTTCATTGTTATCTTCTCAATAATTTTTATTGAACAAAATTTGAAATATTTATAAATTAATATTTGTACAATATTTGGTATTTGGTAGAATATTTCATTGTTATCTTCTCAATAATTTTTATTGAACAAAATTTGAAATATTTATAAATTAATAGTACGCATTTCACAAATATGACGAGCGCTATTGCGCCGCTTGCTTCTCCTCGCAATCGATTAATACGAGCGCTATCGCGCTGTTCGCCATTTTTCGACCCTGTTTTTTCAATGACCCTTGGGACTCAAACGGCTAGTGTTACGGCTAACAAGTTGAATGCCACGCCAGTTTTACAAGGCTTGGCCGTGGCGTGACTATGAATTTTTTATTATGCGATACATGTAATATTGAAATATTATCTACAAGAGATATATTACGGTGTATAATCATCGTTAATGAATTTATCTCACTGAGGTCACCGATGACCCCGATGGCGCTACAGTGCAATTTCGCTCGATTCACTTATTTTTTGCGATTATCAATTATCTCATATTGTTTCTTATGTTGTTACGTCCCGGGACCTACCATAAACCATAATCTATCCGTCGGTCATACTTATTCCGTCAAGACCCTTAATTACCATCAAACATCTTTCAAGTCAAAACGTTCCTTAGGGTTATTGTTCATTAAAGTAAAACACAGAAAAAGCAGGGTTTTCCCATGTTCGATAGCCACATGTGGTGGGCGCACATAATAGAGCTATATTTCATGTATAAATAAAATTATTTTTATATGTTTTATACTGCATTAATTTCGATACACCATTGTAGTAACGATGGTAATAACAGATTTATAATTGTTGACATTTGTTGAAATTATGTATTTCTACTAATCTTGGTGTGCCGGTCACGGGTGACCCCCATGGCGTTACGGTCAAGTTGAGTGCCGGTCACCGGTGACCCCCGCGATGCCATGGTCAGGTTGAATGCCGGTCACCGGTGACCCCCGCGATGCCATGGTCAGGTTGAATGCCGGTCACCGGTGACCCCCATGGCGCCACGGTCAAGTTGAGTGCCGGTCACCGGTGACCCCCACGGCGCTACGACCAAGTTGAGTACCGGTCATCGATAAAACCCCCACGGCGCCACGACCAAGTTGAGTGCGGGCCATCGGTGACCCCCATGGCGTTCACGTGTTCATGGATTATGGGAAAGAACACAACAGGAATGGTACAATATCGAACCACAAATAATTAAAAATTTAATTGACAGTATGTGAAGTTGCACACTGTATTCGGTCGGATAGTTACGAAACACCAAAAATTGCTGCTCAGGAAATCGAAATATGTGCGAGCGAATGGACCATTAGTCGCTCTTTAAGGAGAATTGGTTTACGAGCGAAGGAAAAAGAAAGTGAACCAGCTCTTTCAAGGAAAAATATTAAATTACGAAAGCAATTTGTCGACACCTACGAAGAATGGACGACCAAAGATTGGAAAAGAGTTATATGGAGTGACGAAACAAAAATTAACAGACTCGAATCCGACGCAAGGTCCTGGTATTGGACTTCGTCCGAGAATAATGATCAATCAGGTGGTATAAAACAAACTATGAAGTTTGGAGGTGGCTCAATTATGTGTTGGGGTTGCTTTACTCGCAGAGGTGTTGGTCCCTTAGTTCGAATCGAAGGTATAATACGAAAGGAGCGTTATTTGACCATTCTATAAAGTAATTTACCTTCTGTGGTTAATTCTATTGGATATAACGAACGTGAAGTAGTATTTCAACAAGACGAGCATCCTAAGCATACTGCAAAAATAGTTAAAACCTGGCTAGAAAATTAAAATTTTTCTGTGATGAAGTGGCCGGCACAAGGTTCGGATATGAATCCGATCGAAAACTTGTGGTCCATTTTGAGAAGAAGGCTGGCAAAATATAATAATCCACCTTCAATGTTCAATTATGGGAAAGAACACAACAGGAATGGTACAATATCGAACCACAAATAATTAAAAATTTAATTGACAGTATGCCTCGTAGATTAAAAGCATTAAAAAAAAGTAAAGGAAAGTGGACGAAATACCAGGTTGAAACCTTGATTCGACGAGTATAATCAAAGTGCAAAACTGTAAACGTGGTTTGAGATGTCCATTTTTGTAAAATGTTCTGTACATTATTAGTGGTAATGAAAATGAACTATTACATTTCGTTAATCACTTGCAGCTTGTAGTTATTGTTACCTAATCTATACCCATCACTTGAAAAATTAGTAGTATCGCCTTTTACATAAAATCAGCGAAGTGTGTTTACACTTTTGCTCATCACTGTATTCTTAATAATTCATGATATCGACATTTACCTATTACAAGAGGCAGACAGATCATATTTTAAAATACCAAGATACCGGATATACGTTATACAAACGGTGACAGGCAAAATTAGAAACGTAACGGCTATCATAATCAAGAAAAAAGAATAATATAATATAAACTAAAAGTTATAATGAATATTATTTTGTTTGTATTTAATGAATTTTATTTTGTTTTCTACGTATTTAAACTGAAAGTAATTTTGTATCAAGGCTACTTATACCAATAGCAGTAAAATGACTGGTACTTGTCAAAGTGTAAAACGGTCCTGCAATCTGTTTATCGAATCCCAATTAACCAGTTTCCTCGTTTCGTACAACTTGCCACACATTTTTCAAATTTTTACCGCGTATCATTCGATATGACGATATCAGTTATCAGGAAAATTCCAGATCGATTGTTGAATTGCTAGATGCTAACACTAGAAATATCACAGCAGTCAAAACGACTGGTTCTACAATTTTATAAATGTGTCATCCCTCGTTTAGAGATGATGGTCCCAGCTGGATTAATAATACCAAAAATTGCTTCTGTAAGAAAGTAATAAATCAACAAATATAAAAATATTCTATTATCACGTATTTTTTAAAAACCAGTCATTTTGACCGGTTTTGATAGAAATAGTTTCCTGTTAGCTATTGATAGCTCTAGTGTTAAATCGCTTACAATACAAATTTTAAATATAAACAATTATTATAGTTGAAAAACAAAGGAGAGAAACAGATACATAAATTCCTATTGATTTTGCGATTTTAATGTCACTTTACGATTAAATAATAGGAAAAATCTTCAAAAAGGCGAAATATATTATTAATATGTACGTTATACGATATATTAATAATTAATAAGCTTTGCTATTGTAGCATATACGGTTCATTCCTATCGATTTTATCAAAACAGTGAATAATTTTGAAAATGTCGAGTGATCCTTCAATTCGCTGATCAACGACTGTAATTATAATATACATTAATTGTCCATTAATTTTTTAACTAATTTGCATATCTCGGTAAAATTACTGTTACTACAAATCAGTCAAATTATCCCGGTACTTATGAGCGGCAGTATATATTTTCGGTTCGATTCACAATTGTGGGACCCTTTCCTGCGAATCGGCGTGTCGTCACGCAACGATGGGCAGATGAGCAACGTGTACCACGGTTCACTTATAGCCTACGTCCATGTACGTTCTCAAACACTGGCAAACCTAACCCACACCTGTTAACCGGTCACACGGACGATCAACCATGCGAGATGCACCTGCCATTACATTTATAAGTTTTGTTTGTGTTTCCACGACGATGCCGCACCCTCCTTCACTTAGAAGACGCCCTAGAAGGTGAGACCCTGTTCCTTCTTTTCGAATCGCTGTACAATCCACCTCTCTGCCAGTGTTCGAATGCTCTTTGAGCAGCGTGCTTTCTCAGTTCTGACGAAACGTGTGAAAACCGATCGAACAATCCTTTGAATCGCTACTTTTTGAATCTGAAACGAAAGTTCGGCCATCGAGTGATACTGTGAAGGTGGGAAAGTTAGAGACCAGAGCTTACAGAGTTTGCTTCAGTTTTTGAACACGATGGTGTACAGGATTGGTGAGCTAGTGGTTGTAAGGGCACACGTGTTCGCGATGCTCTATACTGTGGGAAACTGTGACTGTGGTTTCTTTGTTTTTTTATTTAATTCTTTACATATTCAATTTGTCCAATTTGAACATTTGGAGGAATTTTTTAACTGTTTGATTATCACGTGGGTGACTATCCCCAGCGGGTACCATCTTCGCGTTTGTTAGGTTATGTCCTTTGAGAGGTCTGCTGGGTGTTTCCTTTTCAGTCTTCTTTCCATGTTTCAGGTGTTGATCGTTTCCGCAGCCAGCCGGTTTGGGTGTGTTGCTATTCTTTCTTTGTATCTTTCTGCGTATCTGTTAATTTCTTCCTTGACCGTTGGTATTCCCAGGTCCCTCCGTATGTCCTCGTTTCTAACGTACCATGGGGCGTTTACTATCGTTCTAAGAATTTTAGCTTGCATTGTCTCTATTTTGTTTATATGACTCATTGTTGCTGTCACCCATAGTGGTATTCCGTACGTCCTTATGATCGTTTTGTATATTTTTCATTTATTTTCTATGCTTAAATTGGATTTTCGACTACAGATCCGTTATAACGAGACGTGGTAAAGTGCACGCGTACCGAGCGAAAATTCAAAGTCGATTTTCTCGAAAACAAAGCCTCAAACGAAAAATTTTTATTCTATATTTTCCACTTCTTTTTTCGCGTAGAATCACCCCCTTTCCGCTTGTACCACCAGCTACCAACCACCCTGTATATAGAACCATACCTCAAAATTCAATAACTTCGTTTCTTTCTTTCCCTTCGAAAAAAAATCACAAAAAGACGCTGTTTTAGAACATTCTAATTCAGAACACCCTATTAAAAAAACATCCCACTTAAATCCATGAAAGTATTTCCCATAAGTAACGAGGTATTTTATTTTTCTCAAGGTTATTGCGGGGCAACCGCCAACTTTTATTATTTTTTTCTGTTATGTGTGCATCGCGACAAAGTGATTAAAAATTCAAATTTACGACCAAGTAGCTTTTCCACAAGTTTGTCAAAAATTGTTGATTCCGTATGAATGGAGATTTAAAAATATAATTCTTTAAAATGTTTATGAAAAGCTTTATCCACAGACATTTTAAAGTTCGTCAAATTAACAACATAAAGAAATTATGTTCTTTGTAAAAGAGTATTGTAGCTCCTACATATTCGGGCATTTTGAGCAGCCTGTTACTAGAAAACAACAGAATGTAACAAATGTTACTATTAGATTCGCATAAAACCATTGAATTAAAGTATAGACTTATCTGTCGTAAATTTACGAATAGTATTTTGCAATGAAATATACAATTCGTCGATTTTAAATATCATCGTTTGAATTAACGTCGATGATCTTTTTCATTCATTTCAAAAATACTTTTTCATCTTAGTACAAAATTATACAAAATAGTTTAAATATTAATACTATCAAGATTAGCACATACGAACGACAATTTTATCAGTCAATGTTAGTTTTTAAAGTTTATAACTAAACTCCTGTTTTTTAAAAAGGAAAAATATAGAAATCAGATAATTAATAACTTTGTAGTTTAATTTGAAAATCAGGGATCAATAATTGTCACGAATAAACCGTTTATGGCTGATATAACGATGTACTAGCTATATTACAATTATAGAATTATTATTATGTATTACTATTACTATTATTATTATTATTATTATTATTTTATGTGTATTAACATAATGGCGTTAAAAATTAATTTTAAAGCAGCAGAATATTCTACGATGGATAGCTATAATAATTACAATACCTAAGATCTATGAAAGTCATTTTATCCGTAATTTTGTGATTAAATTAAATTTCATGAAAGATAATCGAATGTCCGAATATTTCCGAGCGATAGCGCGAAAAGAAGAAAATTGGAACAATGTTTTATTCTGTAGGAATGGCGTTTGTTGCATGTGATACTTTCGATAATTAACGTTGAAGATAGAACAAGAAATTAATTTATCTCGATCGATAGGATTGTATTGATCGAATTCTCGCATTGCAATCAACTCGCATAACTCTCGCGCTTCGCTTTGCAATTGAACGCATCGCGCGTTGAATTACGTAATTCAGGTGGGAGCTATTGAATTCATCGGTGATTGAAAACGGATATGCTTCTTCGAACACAATGCCAAAACGATTCTAACTTCAACGGTCACTCTGTGAAACAGGTGTTAACAGCTTTCCCGTAATCGCCAAAAAAATATGAGTGTGATATTTACAAGGGTCAGGTAGACATAAACACGTGCTATTTTTTTTTTTATTTATTTTTTATTTTACTATCAATTCTCGTATTGAGAATTTTGAGTAAGTTTCTCTGGCGTGGCGCAGTGACATGGCTAATTATTTATAATAAGTTAATACTTATTATAGATAAGTATAATTTATAAATAATAATATTATAAGTAAGTAAATAATACTTATTAAAAATATCTAGTTGAATCTTGTGCTTAGGTCTAACGGATAGTATTTTCTTAGCCTGCAGATCTGGTCCGATGTATTAAGTAATTTAGTAATTAGGGGGTTTCTTTTGATATATCTATTGCTACATTTGGTTATTCTTCTTTGACTGAGGGTATCTTGAGGTCGCGATGCATTGCTTCGTTGGTGACATACCAGGGTGCATTTATTAGGGATCTTTGCGTTTTCGATTGGAAGCGTTGGAATATTTCAATGTTGGAATTAATTGCTGTTCCCCATAGTTGGATTCCGTAGATCCAGACAGGTTTTATTATGGTCTTACAGAGTGTAATTTTGTTCTGCGTGCTTAGGTTGGAACGTCGACCAGTGAGCCAGTAGAATTTTTTAAGTTTATCCTCGAGTTGCCTCCATTTGTCTATGATGCGTTGTTTTCATGTTAATCTCCTGTCCAGTCATGCCCAGGTATCTGACTGAGTTCTTGTTAGGAATTGTTATATTGTTAATGGTCACCTGAGGGCAGGTTTGTTTTGGCAGCGTGAAAGTTACATGTATGGATTTGTGTTAATTAATTTTGAAGCCCCATTTATGAAACCACTTTTCCATAGAGTAGAGACATCGCTGAAGAGGTTACAGGGAACATAAATACTAGTTCCTTTGTTCCCAGACCTTGCAACTCAAAACATAATGTATACTCAAGGATACAATAATATGCACCGCATATTAGTGGAGCAGTCTCCAGGTCACGGATATACATAAATAAAGATGTAGAATTTTTCTTGAAGTAGTTACTTCAAGAATACATAATACCACAAAATAATTACAGAAAAATATCAGTTTTTCTAGTCGCGAACAACAGCCAGCAAATACATGAAAGCTCTTTATATTAAGTATTCAAATACTTTCGTGAACCACTGTATATCTAAAAAAGCCTAATATTTGTATAGTGTAATATGTCTTTCCTAAGTTTATTAAAACACTGAAAGAAATTGAACGTGATAATCGTGACTTATCCGTGAACTTTTGTTCTGTATAATATACGATATGATAAAACAACAATCTTGATAGCGCAATATTTGTGAAACTTACATTGGACAGCGGTTAAACACATTTGAAGCGATACAACAACAACAACAACAACCACCACAACCACAACAACGACGACGACGACAACCACAACAACCACAACAACAACCACGACAACCACGACAACAATAACGACGACGACGACGACAACAACAACACAAATGATAGTGACAGTAAAGAAATGCTTAAAAAGCACGACGTTAGATAACAGAATTTAATATCCATACATCCAATAATCATAGTTAACCACTAATAACCATAAATAAATTGTGCCTGCAATTGATGTGACGTTAAACCTGTTATAAAATAAATACAAAAAATTAATGAATTGACGCGACAGTGACGAATCGACAACTCCGTTTCGAAGATGAGATTTCTCAATTGTTCGCAATGTTTGACCGGCGTGGAGGAAACAAGTTCCTCGCAAATCCCGTCGTTCAAGACAACGGACCCTTTGGTCAGTGGCAAACAGCTATCGAGACGTGTGCCACGTTCGAAATCCAAAAGAAAAGTCGCATGTGCCAGTCCCGGATCACGATTCGTAGCGATGATTCGTTCGTTACGCGCTTCCTGGAAACGAAACAGGAGCTCCAGATCGGGAACAAGGTTAGAGAGTCATCGAAAGTCTAGAAAACGTCAGATGACGAAGAAAAACGGCGAGGGAAATAGATTTGACGTGAGTTGTAGGTCGAAACGAGGCAAAGGCGTGATTTTCGCGAGGCCTGTGGCCAAAAAGGTCGACCCAAGGTCGGGGATCCTTGCGACAAATGTCGAAGCCGGATTAACTGACGGCAAGGAGAAGGGAATTGGCGAACTGAACCGGGAGGAGTTCGAACGCGAATACTACGAACAGCTGGAAGCGCTGAAGTTTCTCATCGAGCCGCCAGCTTGCTTCAGGACCGACGAAACCAGGCAGAACTTCGAAAACAAACTAAACACGTTGGACTTCAGGAGGATGAACACCGTTGCCATTCCGACCGGTGAATTCTCCCAACCCACTGCAGTTTTACGTAGCTGGGGTTACAGGCGAATGAGAAATTCTGTGCCCCATAGCAACGCTGCAACACTTGCCATAAGAAAATCTAATTTCAAAAAATTCTACTCGGACGCGATAGACGATACGCGTATGAGTATGATCCATCTGCTCGATCGAGCTCCTATCTTGAAGAACAAAAATATCGAGGCTGTTCGCGGCATCCTCTTCAATACTAATGAAAGTAAAACTGTTCGTTTCAAGGACGAACATGACGACAGAGAAATGTTAGATGAACAAGAGTTTATAAACAGAAATATGAATATCGAGGACGAGCAAGACAACATAAGTTTGAGGGAAACGTCGAAGGAGATGGAACGTTGCGTGATACTTGAGGCAACTGACGTGGTTAAAGGAATTGTCGGAGGTGACAGTTCGCTGAATGGCAGATGGATGGAGGAAAACGTCTGTTTTGATGAAAACTTCGGTACCCTGTTTGATGTCGCTGTAACGAACGGTATGGTTTCAATTGATTATTCGTGGGAAGTGGTTTATCTTATTTATCACATAGTTATATTATAAGTTCTTTTATTCATTTTATGCGTATGGCATAATATTGTAATCTATAGAACAAGGAATTGAGAGATTGTGCTATCTGAAAAGAAATATCGGTAGAATTACGAGCAGAGTTTATTCTTTATAATTTGAAGAATACTCCGCAATTTGTTGAATAGTAAATCAAACGTACGATAAATAAAATACAAAATTTGTTGAGGATATAAGCTAGCAAACGCGAGGATGGTACCCCGCTGGGGGTAGTCACCCACATGATAATAAAACAGCTAAAAAATTCTTCCAAATGTCCAAATTGGACAAATTGAGAATATAAAGAAATAAATAAAAAAAAAACAAAATTTGTTAAAGATCTGGTATACCGGGCGCTCGAAAAGGATTTGTCACCATAGTGTCATTCTATACTTCTCAGTCGGTAAAGATCTATAAAAGAAGTTGTCATTGATTGATAAATTGATCTGAACTTCGAAATTCGAGATCAAATTTATTTTATTGTATCGTTATTCTACTCATCATGAGGATAAAGGTCTGAGTCGGAACTCAACCGTGCTCTTGAGAAAAAATGTTAAAGTTCCATTAGTTTTCTAAGTCACGTTATATGTAATGTACTTGTATTTCGCACGGAAGATTGCATCTATTGTGGCATGTAGATGTCATAGAACCATCATTATATATTCTACAGGGTGGTTGGTAACTGGTGGTACAAGCGGAAAGAGGGTGATTCTACGTGAAAAAATAAGTCGAAAATATGGAATAAAAATTTTTCGTTTGAGGCTTTGTTTTCGAGAAAATCGACTTCGAATTTTCACTCGGTACGCGTGCACTTTATCACGTCTCGTTATAACGGATCTCACTGTAGATCGTTATTTCGATGGATGTTATTGCAGTTTAAGTTTATTTTTGCCTTAACGGAAAATTAGGAATACGTAATGAAATAATATGAAGTAATCATAAAGTTTATTATTAGAAAAATTGCTGAAAATGTTGCCCATTCTGCCGAACACATACTTCTGCTCTTCTAATTAAATTTCTATGAACACTTTCCAACACATTGGAAGTGTTTATCAACATAACGTCAATCGAGACAACGTGAGGCGTGATAAAGTGCACGCGTACCGAGCGAAAATTCAGAGTCGATTTTCTCGAAAACAAAGCGTCAAACGAAAAATTTTTATTCTATATTTTCGACTTCTTTTTTCGCGTAGAATCACCTTCTTTCCGCTTGTACCACAAGCTACCAACCACCCTGTATATCTTTCTTCTTTTTTTCCTCTGTTTCTTACTTTTTTGAATAGCTAGTGTCGACTGTAGTATCGAGAAAATTTAGGTACAAATTTTTCCTGATACTATTTATGATTTATTTACAATAAACTAACTAAACAGATATTAATTAGATAGAGAACGATGATTATTTAACTTGAACTAAACGCAACAATCTTATTTTACTTCAATGACTCTCGCAACTCGATAACGCTAACAACTCAATCTCTCAACAACGATAGCAGCTCACGCAACTCGACAACGCTAACAACTCTACTCCTCGACTTCTCGACTAACTCTGACCTCTCGACTCACTCTTTGAACCCAAATCGTCCCCCTCCTCTAGCGTTCTTTTTTCCTTTCCTTAATTTTATCAGGTCAACGTTCCGTTAGAACTAGGTGACCTTAGTCACATAGGCTTTTTTCCTATGTAAACTAATAACCGAAGGACAGACGACACTGTTTTGATCGATCTCTAATCAGGCTCTTTTTTACGATACCGCACAACTATAGCGAATGGGGATTGCACAAATGAGAAGCAGATTTGCACCCAATTGACCGTAATTCAAACATTTGATTCAAACGTTGATTAGTATCATATGAAGTACCATCGTGCATAAAGTACACGTAGTGACATCTGTGTTGCCACGTAAAAGAAACGACAGGAAAATAATATCTCGGAAACAAATAAATATCCGAAGTTAAAGTTTTATATTTGAGGTTCCTATTTCTTCATCATCCTCCTCAAATTTCATCTCGATCGGTCATTAAGGCCCTTCGAAACTACAACCAAATGTCTCTGCACCGGTTCGGTAGACCAAAATTATGCTTAGTAGGTATTTTGATATAATAACAATTAGTGAAAAATATTTTAACGAAAACAAATAATTAAAAAATGCTGCAATCTATGAAAGAATGTAATATTTCTAAAAATTACAATGTTCTACCTTAGATAGGCTGTTATATACGTAATATCTGAAGGAGCATTCTCCTTCTACCAGGTATGTAAATATGA
Source organism: Bombus terrestris (assembly GCF_910591885.1). Taxonomy (NCBI): domain Eukaryota; kingdom Metazoa; phylum Arthropoda; class Insecta; order Hymenoptera; family Apidae; genus Bombus; species Bombus terrestris. The sequence continues at coordinate 4,830,042 of NC_063286.1, forward strand.
AACCGGAATTTTTGTATAGAAAATACACGTTTCTTGTATGAAAATGATTAAAAATATTTTATTCGAAGTATTGTCCATCGCTAGCTATACATTTTTCCCACCTGTCTGGCAATTGGTGGATGCCACGCCAAAAAAACTGTCGCTCTTTTGAGGCAAACCAGTCATCCAGCCATTTTCGTATATTTTCGTAAGAAGTGAAGTGCTGGTCAGAAAGTGCGTGTCTCATCGATGCAAATAAATAGTAATCGGACGGAGCCAAGTCTGGTGAGTAAGCCGCGTGCGAAAGTATTTCCCAACTGAACGCTTCGATCGTTTCCTTGACCGGTTTTGCTGTATGTGATGGTGCATTATCATGAAGCAAAATTACTTTGTGTTGCCTTTTTTGATATTTTGGTCGTTTCACGCAAAGCTTGATTCAAATCGATCATTTGTTGTCGGTAGCGCTCGGTATTAACGGTTTCGCCAGGTTTTAACAGCTCATAATAGATCACACCCTTCTGATCCACGTTCTTCGTTCCTCACGTCAAAATTGCCACTTCTGAATTTTTTAAACCACTCAAAGCACTGTGATTTACCAAGAGCGCATGCTCACCGTAAGCTTCGACAAGCATGCGATGCGATTCTGCAGCAGTTTTCTTCAAATGGTAACAGAAAATCAATGCTGTCCGCAAATCGTAGTTTCCAGGCACAAAATTCGACATGTTCAACGCTATTACAAACTATGCTGTTGTATGAAACTTGTATTGTTCCGAGTCGAAAATGTTTGTGAGATGTCAACAAAGACTTTTGGCATCAATGATGCAGTTTAGCGATAACTACATTATCAGCTAGGGCCATCTATATGCAAATTCCGGTTTCATATTTACAAACCTGATATATCCAAAATCTATATGTTACAAAGTTGTAGATATATTAGGCGACCACTAACGATTCGTGTGCAGTGGTGAATGTGTCGAATAAATTCGACGGAGATGTATTAAGTTACATGGGTGCGGCGTCATGGCCCAAAGGGGCCAAGCCCTCATTTCCGCAGCCCTATCTTGCATCTCTCGTTCTTTGCGTTCTAGGTGCTCAGAAGCCGAATCCTCACGAGCAATTCCTACGATCATTTCAGTATTTCGGTTGCGTCATTAATCGGCTCGATGACTTTTGTCGCTTGTCACATAATAGCTTACGTAATTGTTACTGATATGTACCATCAACCATTGTTCCTCTATTTTATGCTTTGCTCCTTTGTTCGATTTACAGTTTACAGTTTCATTTATCGTTGTTGTTTAATAGTACAACTTATGCCAATTTAGGATGAATATAATGAGTTTAAACTTTGAAGTTTTTGGAATAGAGCTTTTAAAATAAAGTAAAGGGTGCCTTTTTTTTTATAAATTGTAATGTTTCATAAAACTATTTTAAGTTACAGATAAATCAGTAATTTATTAATAACACAATGGAATATAGAAAGGGAATAAGTATAATATAGTATAGTGAAAGAGGGGCAACTTTTTATAGAAATAATATTTATGTAAGGTAATGCAAAGCTTAAAATGAGAAGAAACGAGCCGCTAGATCGTATTTTTAACGTTACATCTACTAGAAATTTTTACAACCAATTTTTCTCAAAAATTATAAAATCCTCTCTATACCTTAATCTACAATTATGTGGCTTGGTGCGACTGTAAACAATTAATTGAACAAAATTTATATGTTCTAAAAAATATATCTGCCGTGCCTTTTATTTTGAAAAAAATGAACATCGTACATGCTACATGAAGTTTAAATAATATTTTAGTTTCTAATTTTTTAAATTTTCCACAATCACTTTTTCAAGTTTTATTTGATAAGAGTAAAGAGAAACAAACGCAATGTACGCTACGACATCCGATATATTGATGAACGTCAAAAGGGCGCGTGCAGAACCATAGTTTTACTGACCTAATTTTCAATACAGACAGAAAAATCAATCTGAACAAAATTCAATTTTTTTGTACGTGGCATATTTCAAATTCCTGTTTTTCGTACCTTTTACTTGAATTACTTTACTTGATTCATGATCTCGTCTATATTTATTCAAGATAATAATACAAGGCAAAAATAAAATATAAAATAAATTCAATATTAACGTAAGTCAATTGAATGTAAGATAATATAAAATACACAGCTATACTGATGTAACTGATCAAACACTCTTTAAAATAGAATGATTTTTTAAAAAATGGACTAAACGACTTCAGTTTCTTTCTTTTTTTAGAAGTTAAAAGCATTAGTTTTATGACGTGAAAGAAATTTTTGAAAAAGTTGCAGTTGATCGGAATCAGGGAGGAAAAGATAAAGGTCGCCTTTTACAACCATTTTATCTGGATCTGCACTGGAAACTTACAAGCACGTTTTAAACGTTTATGTCAATTATATATATATATATTAATTATATATTAATTACATTAATTAGTTTTATATTATATATTAATTATATTACTTAATTATATATTATATATTAATTATATTACTTAATTATATATTATATATTAATCATATCACTTAATTATATACCACATATTAATTATATATTATATATTAATCGTATCACTTAATTATATTATATATTAATTATATTACTTAATTATATATTATATATTACTTATATTACTTTGTATATATAATTAATATAAATGTTTAAAACGTGCTTTTAAGTTATCAGTGCAGGTCCAGATAAAAATGTTGTAGAAGGCGACCTTTATCTTTTCCTCCTTGATGGATAATATGTCAATGGTCAAAATAGTATATTTCATAACTTGCGGCGTAAAATTTGAAGATCCTTACATTTTTCGATGCCTGTTGCTTGTTTCCGTCTTAACAGACTTGAACACAACTTTCAGCATATGTATATAAACATACCTAAAGGCATCGAAAAATGTAAGAATCTTCAGATTTTTACATTTAGAATTATGCTAACTATTTTCACCATTAGCCTGTGTAACTCATGGAAACCTTAACCGATATTGATGAGACTTTTATTTTGTATGTAACTAAACAAGTCCATAAAGTTCATTGTTTAAATTTTCATTATAGGCTCAAATAAACAAATTGTAAAAAGATACCTTTACTAATGCATAATGCTATATTGTCCTAAATTTGTTTCAAAATAATTCTTAAAGATACAGGGTGTGTATATGTTTTGTATCGTTAGCAATTCAGATGATGAACTAATAGTGTTTCCTTTGTGGTTAACAGGCGCTCCCACTTTTATAATTGTTGCAGTTGTCCTTCACTCTTCAATAATTTCACGTTAGTCGAGTCTCGTCATCTAGTCGATTACATAATTAAGAAGCGTTATACAATAGTTATCGCTGCCTGACAGCCACTTTTCAGGTAAAGTTGAGCAAACAGAACGGAAAGTTCTAACTTTATATAAGTTAAACGAGCAATTATATTTGGAAGCTTCGATAGTATAAAACTAAACGCAATATTTTGCCACAGGATGAGTAACAAATACTGAACAATATTAATAATAACGGAAATAATAATTTACATTTCTACGAGGTGTCTCATTTCAATGAATCCACGTAATATTCCCTAAACTGGAGGTACATTATTCGAAAAAGTTTTTCAAATAAAACTTATTTATGACAGTCACAAATCTTGTCTAGGTAGACGTATCTCTGAGACTTCAAGGTGACCTTAGATTTTCGTAAATGGAACTTTGCATTTTTTTATACATATACATATACATCATTCGATGCATTTTTAATTCTCTACAAAGGTATTGAGTAAAAAAATTATTAGTTTGCAAGATATTTTAACTTTGACACGTTCGTCGTCTAGCGTGATACGGCTAAGTTTCCTGCGGGGCCCAAATCCGACCTCCGGTACGCAGAACGTAAATAGAGCGACAAGCGGGAATTCATTGTTTATCGCCTTCGATTCATTGTAAAGAAAAGATTATTTAGTTCTGACATGGAGAAAGCGATAAGCTTTCCAGCTAGAGTATTCCGAGGGATCTCATGGCAGATATCTTAGATCTTTCATTTAGTCGAGAAGAATACTTGTGAGATGTACATCAGTGATTTTTTCATCCTCAAAATGTTCAGTAAACAGCGTGAAAATATATTTGAAAGTAAGGAGAGTAGTGATAATGAAGTCTACAACTATTGTTCGAAGTGCCCAAAATCATCCCAAATGTGTTTGGAATGTTTTAACAAATACCATGCGATATAGCATAATATAATATATTATCCAGAATATAAATTAATAAAAAGTATGGTATAATATGTTTTAAATATTTTTATGTTGTATATCCTATATATAATATCCTATATTTAATTAACTCGAAGAAGAAGGGCGTCATCCATATTTGGGTGACGCTTCACACGGAAGTATACCCGTCACATAGATATGGGTGACTGCGGTGACCAACGTGTTAATTAACTCGAACAAGAAGAGCGTCATCCGTACTTGGGTGACAGGCTCCGGCGGAAGTATACCCGTCACATAGATATAGGCGACTGTGGCGATCAGCGTGTTAATTAACTCGAACAAGAAGACCGTCATCCGTACTTGGGTGACGGGTCCCTACGGAAATATACCCGTCACATAGATATGGGTGACTGTGGCGATCAACGTGTTAATTAACTCGAACAAGAAGAGCGTCACTCGTGATTAGGTAACAGGTCCCCACGGAGGTATACCCGTCATACAGAGATATGGGTGACGCGGCGACCAACGTGTTAATCTTGTAAGACTTGTGGTATGAAAGACAAAATAAGAAGATAATGCAATGCTTTTATGCCTATGTTCTCTTTGTCGTTCATACACTTAATTCGATGAAATTAATATTGAAATATCTTTTAAACTAAACATTTAACAAGACATTTTCATAGGTATTTACAAGTAGCTATCCCCGTAGTTTTTTATAAAGAATTAACAAACGTATCGAACAACGTATGAAAAAAAGGAAGACAAAGGTCACGTTGTAATCGCGGAGGCAGGTTCACCCAGATAAGATTTACGACCAGCAGATGTTCGCTCCCAAACAAAGTAAGTTTCATTGGAAACACTTTTTCGAATATAAGTACAGTTTAGAAGATATTTGCATAAGACACTCTGCAAACTTGCATCGGTATTTATATTTAAAGCTTTCGATAATATAAAAAATAGTGTGATATTCCATTTAAGAAAAAATAAACCGCTTTGCTTTTTTTGGCAGCGATGTATAATTTCAATAAAATTCTAATGAACAGAAGATTTTCTAGTACGTATATTTAAAATCAAACTTTAGAATTATCTTTAGTTGTATTGAGATTTGGTAATTATTCGGAGTAGGGATGAGCTCACCGATTTCTCAGTGACTTTGAAATAACCTTTCAAGGTCAATATTCTGAACAACTTTTTTTCTTATTCATGTAATCACCTATTTTCTTGATGTTAAAAAACTTCAATCGAATGTAGATACGGTACGATTACGCTTCATTTCGGATTAGGCGGTCAGTCTGAATTTAAACTATTGATGAGAGTGATAACAATTTTTAAAATTGTATAAATAAAAGAAAGCAAGGGGTTGTAGGTTCGGCAGCCATTAGCCAGCCGGTGTGATTAGCTTGTCATTAGCGTGAGATAATTTTTGACGAATCAATTGATATATGGAATGTTGCATTTTATTTTAATGTTCAACTGGACAAAAATATTGTTATATCTTTTTAACTTGTTAGTGTATCTACTATCACTGAAAAGTCGTTTACAGAACGAAATGAAATAGTGCACATAATCTTAAACTTAAATTACTTTGTAACTTTTCTTTTTTTATTTAATTCTTTACATTCTCAATTTGTCCAATTTGGACATTTGGAAGAAACTTTATAATTTGTAAAGTAAATCCATTCGGCGGCGAAATGTATAAGGCAGTTATTTAGGATGTTGACCTTGGCAACATATTTGAAGAATCATCGAAGTTTGTGACATCGCTCCTACGTGTTCCCAATAATTACCAATTTCTTAGTTATAATACAAAAGAGAAGAATTCGTTTGCAGCATAAAGTATTTTTAACAGCATGTTATAAAACTAACGCAATAGCATAATAATTTGGGGATTTTTATATCGAAATCGTGTAATTTAAATCACACGAGACATGAACATTTTTACAATTCAAATATATTTTTCGATAGAATATTAAATTGATTACGTCATATAGCAATATTATCATTATAGAATTCTAATTGCGATGGAACATTTGAACCATTTTTATCATAATTCGATGTAGATACATATGCATTTATGGGAGATCCAAAGGTACAATAATACACAGAATTCGCACAGTATGCAACAATATATTATAAAATTCAAGTGTATGTTAATTCAAAGTGTAGCATTCGTAATTTAAAGAGTTAATAAATTTAAGGAGTGAAACAGTTCTGTACGCAAGTTCCATTTATATCGTTGTATTCGTTAAAATATAAATTTATATAAATATCTGCAGTTTATTTATAGTATTTATTTATAGCAAAATTTACGAGCGTGAAAAAAGGAAAAAATTACAAAATAATGATGTTAAAGTATTTAAAAGATAGGTACTGCTGCGATATTTTTACATAAATCTTATAATATTATTGGATCGAGTGTTCTTTAAAAATCTATTAAAATGATATCGTTCAATAACACAAAAGAGATATCACGCTACGTAAATCAATACTGTTCGTGAGAACTGTCCTGTCTGAGTGCCGGGGAGTCGTTGCATTATATGTAGCTTAAAAGGAGCGGTACAACCTTTTGAAATCTTGAAAAGTAAAACCTAATTAGGGAGTTATTCATCTTTGAGCAACAAAGAGGAGGGAAATCACATAACGTTCGAAGAAGCATCAAAATTACTGTCTTTCTTGTCACGAAATTTCATTTTCTTCCACTGTAACAAGTTTCTTTGAAAATTTGCCTATGTTGCTTTAATTAATATAAAAAGACTTTTGAGTTGACAAAAATATATAAAGATATTTTATAAGTAATATAAAAAAAAATAAATATGTAGTGTATGTCATATTTATTTAATAATCGTTGTAAAATTGTGTGTTTGAAGAAAATTAATAATTTTTCAATAGCATTTTCAAAATTAATTACATTTTGCTATAATGTAAATATGTTCATCTTTATGGTAACATATAATAATTAAAATTTTTCCTCTTTTTCATATAAATTTCATATATCATTTATAACTTAAATTATCGTAGAATTCTTAACTTATTGGAAATAACGATAAGGAAATGTCAAACTGATTGAAGCTACTTTTAAATACATCTTTCCTTTCGTTATCTCTTATAAGTTAAAAATTCCATAGTAATTTAAGTAGTTGTAAATAAGAAATTCAAATTGACTAAATATTTGACAGAATTATTTAGTATTTTAATTAGATATTCATATTAACAATTATTTATCTTCTTTCTTTGTTCCAGAAAAGTTTATATCTTTTTTATCTAAACATTAACAGTTGTCGTATGGAATGTAATATCTTCAAACTCAATAAGGACATCAGTTCTATTTCCCTCGCTATTCTAATAAATCTTTCCAATCCAACAAACTTTAAAGTGTAATTTAGCATTGCTATTGCATCTGAAAGATTCGTCATTTTTATATAATTTTCTTCTTTATTTGTTACGTTACAAGTTATACAAAAGTGCAAGATAATTGAAAATATCCAATATAATATGGATTAAGTGTTGTTAGAACTCCCATAATATTTAAGCGTTTTTATATGCATGTTTATTTTCTATATTATTAGATTTATTTAATCACACAAATAACAATTCCAACGTTATGATGTAGTTAGAAAAAAAGTAGACTTTTAAACTTATTATAATAGTTCATTAATGTGCTAATAGTTAAAGCAAATCTCAGTTTCAATTACACAAATCAAATTCTTGAATCGTGGCATGAACTGTTAGTGTTGTTACAGAACTTATTATCTGACGCATGTTATAAATCAAATAACATAAACAAACTCTTGATATCAAATAACTGATTCAATTTTATAGTTCTAATGATTGAATCATTTTATTAATCAGGAAGATTATTCATGTTCAAAAATACTTTTACTTATTTTTCAGTTTATTTTTGCATGTAGAACCACCATGCGACCGCTTGTACTATCCTGTATGAGATGTCCTGTATGATATGTTGGTTTTTGAACGTCAATCAAAGTCATCCATTGATATTTAAAATTTATGTTCGTTAAATATTCTTGAAATTGTTCCTTGTATCTTATATTCGAAATAGTTTTTCATATCCCAGCTGCATAAGGAGAGGAAATAGAATTTTCCTCCCACCGAGTCCCTTCAGTCTTAACATTTTTAGTTTTAATTAGACTTTTCTCGTTTTTCTTGTGGGACTTTATAAAAGAGAAAGAAGAGAAGAACCCAAATTTCCTGAAAATCTATGAAGGATTGCATTAGGGATGTTGTCAACAAATTAAATATGCAAGTTTCAAAAGGGTTGAAATATTATTTAGGGACAGAATGAATCAGTATATTGACGCCCAAGGTCGTACTTTTGAATACAGGAGATAACGGGTAATTTCAGGAAATTTTAATGAAAATAAGTTTTCAACGGTAATAACTGACCTCTAGTGACCTTCAAAGACCGTTATATTATACGTCAATGAATTTATCTTGAAATGGGCTACACACTTGGCTGAACAGAGGTCACCTTCACTTAGATAAGATTTGTGTTTACAATAACAATCCTCCCGCTGCTTTGAAACAAAATAATTTCTGTTTGAAATCGATATTGAAATAAATAAATAATGAAATGAATAATTCGAGAAATAACTGCATGGATGAGCTAAGGTGAGACAGCTTGTATACACCAACATAAGAGAGGGAGAGAGAGGGAGAGAGAGAGAGAGAGAGAAATTTCTCTATATTACATTTTTTGAGAGGAAGAAGAAAGATTTAAAAAATGTAGGGAGAGGTATTTTGGTATTTGTAAGTCTTCATTGATTAATGTTATGTAAATATATTATCAGTGATAAATCTGTCCTAGGATTTTACAAGTATACTCTGAAGAAAATTTATTAAATACAGAAAGTGATAAAATCAATCTTTACTATTTCATATCTTTCATCTTTACAGTATCATGCAAAACAAATTATAAATTATCACTTGTCAGAAGTACCCGAGATATTTAAGCTTGCTTTAACTAGCTATTTATCCTTCAAAAATTATTTTAGTACACTATTTTAGTTATGGTATATTTACTAATATTAAACTTGTATAATTACATTTTGTTCTGGAAGAATATTACTACTATTGACTACTATCAAGTAAATGTATTGTTTACTATAATAATTTAATTTGGAAATAGTTTGACCTAAAACTATCTTAATCATGAGATGTACAACCCAATGATTTAGCTGAATACAATTCTGCTGCAATAAAATTATAGATGATAGAATTAATGGTCCTCAAGTAAATTTATTATTCACTATAATAATTTAATTTGGAAATAGTTTAACCTAAAAACTATCTTAATCATGAGATGTACAATTCAATGATTTAGCTGAATACAATTCTGCTGAAATTAAAGTTATAGATGATAGAACTAATGGCCCTCAAGTAAATGTATTGTTCACTATAATAATTTAATTTGGAAAAGTTTAACCTAAAACTATCTTAATCATGAGATGTACAATTCAATGATTCAGCTGAATACAGTTCTGCTGCAATAAAATTATAGATATCATCAACAGTAACTATGTAACATAATAAATCTTTTCTAAAAAAAAGTTTATATTTTTTGGACATAAATGAGAAGTGTTAGACTCTTTGTCCGTTTTCCTGAAAAAAGAGAAACATTGATTTGATTGTTTTGATCAGAAACATAATTACTAACGTGACTACTAAACAAACCTAATGGTATAATTTTCTAATATGTGACAAGCTCCCTCCATTTTTGTATTGTCCTCTCCCAGGCCAGTTATCTACCCATAGCCAGATCAAATAACATGACTAGCTACTAAAGAGAGCAATGTACTAAAAATCGAACGGCCATTCGATTTCCATTCAAATTATTCCGGTTTGAATTCGTCGTGATGCGTGATGTAATGAAAAGTGTGGAAAATGGATGGGTGTGCTCGGAATCGTAGTCGTTCTACCGGCATTGTTTACTCGGAAGGAAGTTCAACTCGGAAGTGGCACTATTCATGAATCTCATACGAGGGGCAGAGCGACGCATATACACGCACCTCGTGTGTGCGCGTGTGTCAGTATCTCTACAAAGATTATTTGATGTGTAAGTGCACATTTCACAGATGAGGCGCGGTGTATTTAATGCAACATGAATACGTGTGCGTGTATGTTTGACGTAAAAACGTCATTCAAGGGGCTGGCTGCGCAAGCGTAACTTTAAATTCTGTACACGGATCAGTGTCAACTGATCTACAACAGCGTTTCTCAATCTTTTCTACGAATTACGAGTTATTACAATTAAAAAATTATCTGTTTATTTTTTTATGAAATGATTGAAATCTCATACTGGTAAATAAAAATCACATAACCTGTTTAGAGTAGGTACAATGTTTGTACCTATGACATAAGTGTACATGTAACTAGAGCAACTAAAGTAGAGTACAATATTTGTACAAGTAGTAGGTACATTTTGTTTTATGTTTTAAATAAATGAATCGTCCATAGAAGTATATATTTGCTTGCTCATATATGTAAAACTTTGTAAAATATTGCAATCTAATAAATTTTCTTGTATAGCAGCAACAGGTTTGATAATGAGACAAGTGAAGGCCTTGAGTAACTTTTACATGTTACAAGTCAGTTAGTAATTTTATTTCACATAAAATTGTAAAATTTCAAAATAGAAGTTTGTAACTTTTGATTTGTAACTCGTCAACTTATCAATATATTATTAGTTATTAAATTGATGTGCTCAGATGTTGATTTTATACAATTAGGAAAAAGTGGAAAAGGGGAAATGATTAATCTTGCAATGCATGGAGTATCATTGAGCTGTTACTTTTACTCAGCATATTGCTTTAATTTATTACTTATTGCTAAATATTATTGGAATTTTTTAAATTCATTTTTTCTATTTTTGAAAGTACTTTTTATGTATCTTCTTAGAGCAAAAAATGATTTGTAATGTTTGTGATTGGCGCATGAAATAATAATATAATAAGGAATAATTGGAAGTGAGAGTATACTATTATTCATATTTACTGAAGTGTCTAATTTTAAATGATTTCTATTCAGAAAGTAATTGTTTTATACATAAATATTAACATATTTCTTCTTTCTGTTTTTAATGAGAGGAGTTAATGTTACTGGTGTACTTTTATTAAAATCAATATTAATATAATTCTTTTTCTGTGCCTGGAAATGAATTATGCATAGTATTTAATTATTGTCTATCAAAATTTGTTATTTTCCATAGATTTATGTTCAGAAAGTAATTGTTTTATATACAAGTATTAACATATTTCTTCTTTCTGTTTTTAATGAGAGGAGTTAATGTTACTGGTGTACTTTTATTAAAATCAATATTAATATAATTCTTTTTCTGTGCCTGGAAATGGATTATGCATAGTATTTAATTATTGTCTATCAAAATTTTTTATTTTCCACAGATTTATGTTCAGAAAGTAATTGTTTTATACATAAATATTAACATATTTCTTCTTTCTGTTTTTAATGAGAGGGGTTAATGTCACTGGTGTTTTTATTAAAATTAATATTAATATAATTCTTTTTCTGTGCCTGGAAATGGATTATGCATAGTATTTAATTATTGTCTATCAAAATTTGTTATTTTCCACAGATAATCGCGAGAAAACGATTATTTTCTTCGTAGCATATGAACAATATTTATTTTTACCTTAAAAATATTTGATTATTAAGTAGCACAAAATATTTTGTTCCTTATAAATAGATTTTCTGAGATTCTTTTATTTATGTCATATAAATAATAATTTGTCAATTTTGCTAACTAATAAAATTAACTTGGTTTACATATAATTCATTGGAAATTTCAAATATCTTAATACTAAATTGCAATATATCAGATAATATTGTATCAAGCATCCAAGACAGGTTTATAAATTTTCATAAACTCTGTAAACACGAAGTACTTGCACCACTTTATCTAACAGAATTTTGATGTTGCAATGCAACGTTACAGTATTTATTTTGCGAATAAATGAATTTTACAGCAGGATGCGTACTCTTTTGGCAACGGATTAATTTTACAATACACATCAGTAATTAAAATTTATCTGAGCGTAACGTGCAATTTTATTTTTCAATACGAAAAATTAAAATTACAGAAAGCATGAAAATGCAGCATTATGAAAATATCTCATAAACAGTTGAACATGGAAATTAGCCTTAAACTCTACTAAGAATTATAACGTTGGTAATTACGCCACAAATGAACTACAATTTGAATTTAATGTATTTTGTCCCGTGTGAAAACTGGAACTAATTTGATTTGTCATTGTATAGACTAGTTGTTATTTTTACTTTCAAAATCTAAAAAATATTGTACAACAATACAGCAGAAAATAAAAATGAGTAACGATATAAATAATAATATTAATATTAGTATTAAACATAGTTTCATATACAAAGTAGTTTGACAAAATGAGGGTCCCTTTATAATTTGGACAAGTTTTTCATTAAAAACTTGGCCAACTTTAAATCACATAAAATCATTATGTTTTTATGGGACCATTTTCTCCTGAATCCGATTTTTACCTTTCCTCAATGAAGTTAAATTCTTATGGTTTGCCAAACATAGATGCATCCATTTGAACATTATTAACTTTCTCAATTATGTGTATTAGGTTGTTCCAAAAGCTTCTTTTGCTTTATGAGGAAATAACAGATCCAGTAGAGACATTTTGATCTATTACTACAGAATAGATCATACATGGTTGAATAAAGTAATATAAAACAAGTGTGCACCTATTATTTCCTTATAAAATGAAAGAAGCTTTCAGGATACTTGCAAATAGTAAATTGATAGCAGTATCAAGTAAATAAAACATTGTGTATTTATGTATTCTATAATGGACAATTTTTTAAATGAAATCTCAAACGTGTAAATTTGTAAAAGAAGAAATATAGTTATTTCATATTATACAGAAATACAGATAGAAAATGCAAATGCATATACAATGTGTCTAAAGCACTATGGCAATCTATTACTACAGAATAGATCATACATGGTTGAATAAAGTAATATAAAACAAGTGTGCACCTATTATTTCCTTATAAAATGAAAGAAGCTTTCAGGATACTTGCAAATAGTAAATTGATAGCAGTATCAAGTAAATAAAACATTGTGTATTTATGTATTCTATAATGGACAATTTTTTAAATGAAATCTCAAACGTCTAAATTTGCAAAAGAAGAAATATAGTTATTTCATATTATACAGAAATACAGATAGAAAATGTAAATGCATGTACAATGTGTCTAAAGCACTATGGCAATAAATTACACACACACACGTGTAATATAATACTTAAATATCAACTTCTAAAACGACTGGAAATTTTTCAGTGTTGCTGATAAAATCTCCAGTTTGTAACACGTTGTTTATCAAAATTCTGTTTAACTGGAATAAATGATTTGATCGAAGCGGTTCACAAGGTCTGGTCCAAACAAATGGTCGCATATTTTTCGATATCATTTCAAACAAAACTGCTCGCGAAAATATTCAAACAACTTGAAAACATCATGTTTCTGTAAATGTATGAAAGTTTATTTTCGTTTACTAAATAAAGAAAGAGGTAGCCTGAAATTTAGTGCTCAGACGTGCAAACGGGTAATAAACGCAGTAGAACGGTTTGAGAAACCCTGATATTCGTAAGCATGTATTATATAAACAATACATGTTGGCGATACTCGCGCGAACAGAGAATCGCACGCGTGGGTGGGGACACGAGCGTGTTTTACGGGTGGCGGATCTGCTCGCGCTCAGTCTATTCCTGCGATTCATGGATCCTACCGGCCATGCCGCTGATTTGTGACCCGTTGACGTTTAATTCGGAATTCATAAGCGACTGTCAGTGGCGCCGAAACGCGCAAATTTGGCTCGATTGTTCATGGATTTTGTAAGCATCAGGTCCGTGGACAGCATCACCGAAGCTAGTTTAACAATTTTACTGGTGTGTCCTACGTTGTTATTTCGTATATCTTTGAGTAACGTTTCATAGCAAGTCGATCATTCCACCTGTTAATTAGAATTGTATTTACTTTACATTTTCACGTGTACTGTTGTATAGTGATTTGTGCATTGCTTAATTAAAATTGGTTGCCAGCGATAGAAAAGTGGCTTTGTTGATTTTTAATTCTGTTTGCGAGGGAAGATCTGAATTAGCGGGTTAATTGTAAACTTGCATCAGGTGGTTGTGACATTCGGTTGTTCATAGTGCTGAATAACAATCTATGCAATATAAACATCAACAATATTAGAATTTGATTACTTGTTTTATAATTTCTTCCTATCTCGCAACAATTACTTTTCCCGGCTTTTTATTGCGTTAATTATCCCAATTAATGAATTAATTATACAGGATTGTTGGTAACTGGCGGCACAAGCGGAAAGGGGGTGATTCTAAGTGAAAAAATAAGTCGAAAATATAGAATAAAAATTTTTCGTTTGAGGCTTTGTTTTCGAGAAAATCGACTTTGAATTTCGCTGGGTACGCCTGCACTTTATCACGTCTCGTTGTAACGGATCTCACTGTAGATCGTTGTCTCGATGGATATTATCGCAGTTTAAGTTTGTTTTTGCCGTAACGGAAAATTAGGAATACATAATGAAATAATATGAAGTAATCATAAAGTTTATTATTACAAAAATTGCTGAAAATGTTGCCTATTCTGCCGAACACGTACTTCTGCTCTTCTAATTAAATTTCTATGAACAGTTTCTAACGCATTGGAAGTGTTTATCAACACAACGTCAATCGAGACAACGCGAGGCGTGATAAAGTGCACGCGTACCGAGCGAAAATTCAGAGTCGATTTTCTCAAAAACGGAGCGTCAAACGAAAAATTTTTATTCTATATTTTCGACTTCTTTTTTCGTCTAGAATCACTCCCTTTCCGCTTGTACCACCAATTACCAGTACCCTGTATATGTTAATCGCCTTTGCTATTTATATTATTTTACATATGGAATCAAAACATCTGAAATAAGAATAGAAACCAAATACAAATGAAACAAATAGAATAAAATAGAAACTAGAAGAACGCAAAATCCATCGTAAATGATTTCGTATTTCGCAGATTTGTTTGGCAGACGTACAAGAAGAGCACATAATTGAATTATAACAATTAAAAACATTTTCACGTCGCATCAGCTGATGTTTTACCGTTGTCGTATTTACTTTTCAGATGATACAAAATCCGACCAAAGCTACGCCAATCAGAACGGTGAACCGAAGAGTTCCTTGATCCACCAACGAAACCAAACCGAGAAAAGTAAGAATCGATCATATTTCTTTTTACCTTTAATCGATAACAGATATTACTTTGGAATGCTGTCCTGGCGGTGAATCATGCTTCTTGCACGGTCATAAGACAACATCAACTTCTTTCCCTTATTTACCGTGCACATTTGCACTCGTCATACTCGTTTCATTCATGGGAAGATGTAAATGCTACGCATTGATATTACTTTCTTGTGCGAATAAGATTCTCAAATACGTTCCAACTGTTAACCATAGTCTTCGTAACATCATCTCAAAATTCGGGTATAGTAAATAAAATAACATAGCAATTCATAAGCCGTTCTTTAAACATTGCTCCACCGACAATAGGATTATTTTTCATATAGTTTCTTACATCTCAATCATTTTATACCAACACTGCCATAACTACTCTAATTATCGAAAGACACTTGAGTTTTGGTTAGAGAATTTTCGGTTTAGAGATCTCAATCTTCCTCTAAATTTTTCTTCTCGTTAGTACAATCGAGCCAAGCTAGCAATTATAGCATTTTGCTTTCCTTATTTCGCGAGCTTCTTGTTCACACTGTCGCACTATCGAACGATCAAACGATTCTCGTTAGAGTGGCATTTCCCTGACAGAAAGGAACGAGCCTCTTTTTCTTTACTTCGTCTTGTGTCAATACACGTTGATTGCCCTGAAGAAAATTATGCGACAAGTAGAGCATCTTCTCGAGAACGGTTTAACGATCCCTTTCGTTATTTAACTATACTTGTTTATAAACTGCGAACAAGATTGCATTTCGCCAGACACTAAAAAGCAAAAGCAGCGAAAAAAAAACAAAAACAAAAGATGAAGCGTGAAAGAGAGAAAAAGTCGAAACTGGCCGATTTTACGATTCCATAGGAGTTTGCAAATTCTTCGAGTACGCTACCGACAAGGAAGAGATTAACATGCCGCACAGTGCGCGAAACCGCAGAAATCGCAAAGGTCGCAACAACAGAAGAGCCTGCCAAAGGCAGCAAACTCTGGATAAAGCTACGAAAGATAGCAACGCGACGGTAGAAATTCCAAAGAGCATCGAACACGAACACGAAGAGAACCTTCGCGAAGCTAAGACGAGGACGAACGACTCCGACTCGGAGAATACCGTACGCAGTGGCGAGATTCAACGGAAGAACGGGGAAGAGGATAATGTGAACGCGAGGAAGAACTCGGATAACGAAATCAGCCGAAGGGCAGTTACATCGAAGTGTCGTAGATACGCGAAAGAGGAGAAGTGTCGAATCGAGATAGGAAGAGTGCAGCCTGGCATCAAAGTAATGAAGATCACAACGATCAGTAGTTCGCCTCTGGAGGCGAAAATCGATCACATCGCTGGTGTCGGTATCGTAGAGACTGGCAGTGTCGATAAGATGCCGGATAACGGGGCTATCGTCACAATTTCCGAACCTGTGGACCCTTTCTCTTCGCCCGCGACGAAAGTGGACAGGAAGAACGAAAGTGGACAACAGAAGATGTTGACTGGCAACAAGCTGCAGATTCGCGATGTCAGCGACTGCGACACGCTGGAGACCGACAACGTTAAACCGGTTATCGTTGAAATGGAATCGGACGTGGAAAGGGAGCCAACGGAGCTAGGTACGCGGTTGCAGGCGGACTTCGACGACCCTGACGCGTCGAAGCAAGACCTCGCGGAGCCGAGGCGCGTCTGGGACAGCGTGATGCCGCACGACGTGGAGAGGAAACTGAGGAGCTTCATCGAGAGTCTAAAATTGCCGACTTACGCGGACGACGTCGTGGAAGTAGCGAAGCCGACGGACCACGAGCGGATCAGTGGCTCGACGCATAAGAAGGCGAGGAAACGCGCCACCTTCGAAGCGCAACACGCCCACTTGCAGGCGGCTAACAGATTCTTGGACATCATTCAAGAGGAGGGCGAGAAACTGTCCGAAGACGAAGAGCAGCACATAAGAGATTTTATTAACGAGGAGATTGGCAAATACCGGAGGAAAGAACGCTGCTCGCAACGGAAAGAGGAATTGACGCAAGAAATAAGAGAGCAGCTCAGTGTGAAGATCAATGTGACCGAAGAGATCAACGTGGACGAAGAGATGTCCGGGAGAAAGGAAGATGATGATACAGGAAGAACTGTAAAGTTGGATAGAATGGAAACGGAGCTTGACACCAGAGGAACGAGGAAGCCGATGATGACGAAGATCGACGAGGATGATGAATCGCAGAAGGATCTGAAGGAGGAGAATTTAAAGCCGAGAGAAGGCAACGCCATGGAAGCGTTAGGGGGGCAAAATGTCAACGTTGAAGACGAGTCTGCAGGAAGTGAGTCGTTCAAAATAGAGGAGCTGGAGCAAAGTATGGAAGAAGACGAAGAAACATCAGGGGAAAAGGGGGATACTAATGTGAAGGTCGAGGAAGTGGTAAGCGAACCATTGAGCGATGACAGTACGAGCCAAAGTGATTGTAAGTTGAATGTTGAAGACGAAACTAGTGGCCAAATTTTATTCTATGGTGCAAACGACGAAGTTAGAGTTTCGAATGGTAAGCAATTGAACGGGAAATGTGAAGCATCGACTGGTGATGTTGGAGTAAAGGAAGCGGAGAAAGTGTCATTCGTTGAAGAAAATACGTCGACGGAAGAGACGCCAGAAAAGCAGTGGGAAGTTTCTGATGATTCAAGTATCGGTGCACGTTGTGCGACAGCACAGGTTGAGGAAAACAAAAATGAAAAATTGGGAGTGGCTAAAAATCGAGGTACTCGTTGGGAAAGTGAGGCATCGATCGAACAGCCTGTTGGAGAAGGAAAATTGGACTTGGAAAATAATGTGCAAAATTCTGAAGCAAATGCATGGTCGGAGGAAACTGAAGAGTCGAAATCAATTGGCGAGGATAATGGTTCCAAAAGCGAAGTGCTGTGTGAGGAATTGGTAAAGGAGAAGGAACAGTGTATGAAAGACGACATTGTGAAAGATTCCGAAGTAAATACGTTGGCTGACAGTGAAACTACTGAAAATGGAAGAAGGAAGAATGGAGAAAGCGAGATAAAGTCCGCAAAAGTCGATGAAGAATCAGCAGAATCTGAAACAAAACATAGAGAAAATGAGGCAAAGTCTGTAGGAATAAATAAAGAATCATCAGAATCGAAATTTTGGCAAGGTGGAAGACGTACCAATCCAGAAAACATTAACATTTCCGAATCAAGCACAACGAGAAACGATGAATTATCAAAAGAACAGTCCTGTTGCATAGACAGGAAATGGTCAGAAATTCAGGCTCTAGGGGACCTTATGTCGGTGACAGAGACAAAAGGTCGTAGCCTAATACCACCAAAGAGATCCTCTAGCCTGCCAGACATCGATTTCCAAGAGAAAACAACGTATTGCGGTGTTTACGACCGCAATCCCCCAGCCCCTCCGCTTCGTCGAAAGAGGGAAGCGAAGGAGCTCGTAGACGTTGACGATCCTCCCAGTCGTCCACCTCTTCCGAAGGAAAACCTCGGTATATTGGATGCATCTTTCGGACGACCGTTGGAAACACATTCCTCGGAGGCACCAACGATGTGTAAGAATATTGGCAGCCTGAGAGCTTTATTGATAATAATATCCCGCAGTGACGCGTCCGTCAGAAATATTCGCGACGCTTTAAGCAGCGTGGATTCGTTGGCTCTGCCTGAGAACGTACGCAAGGTAATCGATGATCTAAGAGGAAGCGGGAGGAGGGCTTGTCTCGGGAGCGACATTACCGAATTGCACAATTGCCTTGAGAACGGCGCCGAGCTTGGCAATGGTGCAACTCCTGAAATAACGCATGACTGCTTGAATCGTAGCGTACGCGAAAAATCGCCGGCGAGATCCGACGCGCAAGACCCGGTCGAACGAATAGTGAAAATGGTGGTAGAATCGTCTAAGGACGATCGGGCGACAGTTGCCGATGAATCCAATCAGAAGCAATCCGAGAGCAAGGTCGGAACATCAACGAATGAAGGTCAGGGGAAGAAAACTGAATGGGAACAGTCATCGCGTCATCGTGTTAACGAGGAGGTTATCAAGAGTGAAATGTCGAGCATGAAGAAGGTCGTAACGCAAAGGAACATATCGACTGTGCGTGACTTCAGGTCGCGTGATAATAAAGTTGAAGATTCGAAGGACACCAGGGAGCTAACTACCAGCGAGGAAGAGTTTGAAGAAATATACAAATACTCCACTTCGAAGGACAATGTCGAAGAGCAGTCTCACGTTCGTAAAATTAGCAAGCACTATGACCAGGATCGGAAGGAGCGCGAAGAATTCGATAGCCCATCGGAGATGCTAGACTCCATTGCAAAAATCCAGCCCGAGCATTTCACGGATAAAGATAAGTTGGAGACGGTGGATTATCAAGGGCACGACTCGTCTAGCAGTGCAACTACTTTGAGTACGGTGAAGTATAACCCGGCAGACGCCTGGCAAGCTGACATTTGTTCGATAATAGTGGAGGAAGCGAGGAAGAGCAAGCTTAAGCGAGAGGCAGAGGAGAAGGTAGAGTCGTCCAGCTTGAAAAATAAACTTCCTTTGCTGAAGAGCGACGAGTCGTTTTACAACGCAACGAACTGTCACGAAGTTCCAGTGACACCTGAACCTATACCCTATTCGCCTGTGGAAGATCTGTGTTACGCAGCCATTGACAGTGATGAGAATTGTGGGAAAAGTCAGCCGCAGAAAGACGGGACTACCAATAGACCAGAGTCTTTAAAAGACCTTAGCATTAAGAAAATCTTGTCGATGCCGTACGGTTGCCACGTGATCAACGAGATCACGATGCCTAAATTTAACATCTTTAAAAGTCTACGATCTATCCCGAAGTTTACTAATAACGTAACGAATGGTGAGATTGGGGACATTCCATTAAATATGCATGGAGTGAATGAGCAGCAAACTGAAACAGCTAAACTAACGACAGCCTTGCCGGAATCAAAGTGTTCTGATGCACGTAAAACCACTGTTTCAGACCAGACTATATCAGAGCAATTGAAACAGAAAGAACTGGTCGATTCGAATCTCGGTGACGAGTTACCCAAGTCGCGGCAAACGACCATGGCCAGAGATAGTTTGGGAGCGTGGGTAGGTTTATCGACGACCAAAGATCCCAGGTTGCTCGTCTGCTTATCACCGTCTCAGCAGAAAACCGCGATAAGAACGAGCGCGGACAACTTGCTGGATCTGCACAGAAAGTTCCTAAACAGGCACAGCTACTTCGACGAGGAGCCGCCTCCGCGAATCCCTGTTCCTAAATATCGAGTCGAGCTGCTACCGATCGACCAAAGTAACAAAGAAAGCGTCAAACGGGAGGTAAAAGTCGAATTCTCGAAACCGACTGACTACGATGAAAGATTAACTACCAACAGGCTGCTAGACATTATCAAAGAAAATTCTGACAATTCTAAACATCCACGTGGCACGAGACCAAAGTCGAGGAACGAGTCAAAGGTAAAGTTTGACGAGTCGGGGCAGTCCGATACAAAGTCCTCTTATACAAAGTCCAGTACTCCTGACAACGGTCAGCAGCGTCTCAAAGTCACTCGCCTGTGCGACTGGTTGAACTTAGCAAGACGCGAGCCCGTCAGTAATGCGCGGCACGCCACGTCGCTCTCCGATGATTTATTAATAGAATCGTCGGCTGAGGGAAAAGAGCGCGATAAGAGTCGGAAAGAGGTTGGGAAAGAGTCAGTGTCAGATAGAATCAAGGAGCACGTTTCTGGTAAACGATCGGCGCCAGGTCATTTCATCAACTCCGCTTTGATGGTGAACTCGCTGGAAAAGCCGGAGCCGCCCGTCAGAAGTCCGACGCCTTTCAGCAAGAGTCCCATTACACTGAACAGCGCCATCATCGACAAATCGATGCCAGACACCGCGGACAGGAGGACACCGCCTCGACGGACCATCGACCCGCGTTACAACGTGAACTCAGCGTTGATCGACAACAAAGTGGAGGTGCCAGCGCGTCTGAAACGCGTGATCAACGTGGACAAGTCGTGCATCGACACGACGAGTATTTTCGATCAAAGTCCGCCTAGAAGTCACCTGGAGCCACGGCGATACAAGAGCGAGGAGGAAGAAAATGCGAAACAGGTAGCAGCTACGGAAATCGTGCAAAATCTGAAGAAGCTTCAAACCGAGGCGGAAACTCGATTGGAAGGTCGTCGAAAGTATTCCCTGCCCCAAGAGTATTTCGCGCAGCAGTTGAAATACATAGAGCTGCTGGAGAATCAGCTGAAAAACGTGATATTAGCCGAGGAGGAGGAGAAGGAAGCCTTTGAGACATTCCAAAGACACGCGAGGCAACGGCCGCAGGAGAAAGGCGTAACGAAGGATGTACCAAAGAGACTCCCATCTTCAGACAAGTCTTCCGATCGAGTAAACAGCCCTGAGATTAAAGAGAAAGCCTGCCAGGACACTTCCAACGACGAGTCTTGGGTAGAGAGCCAAAGCTGGCAAGAGAAGTCCGAGGAAGTGAAGGAGGATTATTCGGAGACGATTAGTAAACATGGGCACAAGGATTTTTCGAAGAAGGTGCATCACGAGAACGGTTTCCACGAGGAGGAGTGTGAAAAGCGAATCGAGCACGTGGAACATCATTCCGTGATGACCAAGAAGGGTGACAGAGTTGCTGAAAAGATGAAAGCGGATCGAGCTGAGCGAGCTTGTAAAAAAGCACCTACGGGGGAAGAAACGACGAAGGACGAGCGTGGTTTTGGCAAGGAAAATACGTCGCCTGAGATGGCTAACTCACGGAGAACCGTGAAAATCGAAAAACCAAGCGTGCCCATGGCCGTGGAAAACAGCGAAACGTTTCGACAGAGAATGTACGACGAGTATGTGCACAAGGTCCTCGAGCGAGAGGAACGGAAACATCACAAAGTGGTGAAGATCAGCACTCACGAGGATATTCAGAAATTGAAGAATAATTTGCAAAAGAGTGGCATGAGCACCGTTGAGAAAGAGTTTATAGAGAAAGCGAGGAACAGGTTAAATAAATTCGGGATTAATTTGGACGGAAGCGAATCTGAAAGCGACAAAAGCGGTGGCAAAGGGAAACGTGAGAAAAAGACGAATGGGAGGAAGGAAGAATGCAACGAGGAGGAGAATATCGTGAAGGTGAAATGTTTGATCGACGGGAAGGAGTTCGAAGACGCGAAAAAGTTACCGAAGCATCTGCAAGAATTCCTTGCAATGTCTGCTACGTTCGACGATGGTGAGTGTCACCGAATCGAGGATTGCAGTGTTATTTCAGCGTTGTTTTCCATTGCTACGGTTGAAATATCGTGCTCGAGTGTTGATCGAGTGTTGATTTTTGAATTTTCCAAGATACGAATGACGTGTCGAATATTGGGTACATAACAGTCACTAACGCACGTTCGTAGCCTTGTGGTGGATTGCATTGTCGTAGGTTGCTTGCCATATTGCTCGTCACTAACGATATTCATGGCCAACGAATGATTTTTTCTTTTTCTTTCTTTGCTCGTCTTTTTAGTTGACAGCCATTCGCGTATTGGTTGTATTTTTGGTTAGCAACTGTTTCTCTTCTTGCTTATTTTATATCCGCGTCCTATGGAAGATTCATTAGACAGGGTATTATAAATTAGACAAAGGGTTCCCTATGCGATTGTAAGTTAAAAGAGCAGAGTTAATGTTTTTCATACAGAGCTCCATTTTTCAGAATATTAAAGTTACTCTGCATTTATATTGTCTGTAACTTTTTTGATTTCTTCTCTACATTTATTGATTAATTTATTAATTAATACATTTATTAATTAATTTATTGAGATTAACCGTAATATTGTCGAGATTTTGAAATATTACATTATTCAAACTGACTGTAGATTAAAGCTGTGCCTTAGACAGTAAAGGAAAGTATTAAGACGTAGGCTGGAACTGTAAGGAAGCTACTTTTTATCTGATTTTGATGACTTTTGCATATTGTTGAAATGGTCATCGCTTCTGAGAAAACTCTACTACTGGTCTTTTTAGTTTTCTCAAGCCATCGACAGCGTATAGACAAAGGACTGGGACAAGGAGCCACCATAAACATGAACTTTTGGTTTATTGGCCATTTAAGTGTTATTGATTTATGGATGGTCCTTGGAACAATCCTTGAGACTACTAAGGGTATGAGATAAGGATGCGAGGATTGCCCTCGGTGCATGACCTGGTCTAGTGACATTGGCTTCGGGGTGTTCAGTTATACTGTAACACTGCTAGCGTGCGGATCTGGACCAACTCAAACTGTAGTCATACTTGCAACTTTACTTTTCTATTAAATACAGTGACGAGCAAAAGTGTAAACACACTCAGCTGATTTTATGTAAAAGGCGATACTACGACTAATTTTTCAAGTGATCGGTAGAGATTAGGTAACAGTAACTACAAGCTGCGTTTGATTCACGAAATATAATAGTTCATTTTCATTAACATTAGTAATGTACATAATACTTTATAATAATTGTATTTTGAAACAATTATTTACAGTTTTGCACGTTTCGTCAGAAACGTTTATGATAGCATGTAAATGTCAGGGAAACGAAACTGTCAATAAGCACTGATTGTCCACTGTTTCGCAGTCAACTGTCCCACACCATTGTTAGATTACTTTTCAGTTTGCTATGCTTAATCCAAGATGAAGCCACTTAGTGAAGATAAAAGGAACAGTATTATTTGTTTGTGTGATAAAGGTTTGTCGTTGCGGCAAATTGCAGAGAAATGTGTTGTCAGTCATACGATGGTTGCAAGAATAAGAAAAAAGAATGTTAGTGCAGCAATTTCTTCACAAAACGGTAGACCACAACTTATTTCGGGCAGAGCAGCGCGTGAAGTTGCACACTGTATTCGGTCGGATAGTTACGAAACACCAAAAATTGCTACTCAGGAAATCGAAATAAGTGCTAGCGAATGGACCATTCGTCGCTCTTTAAGGAGAATTGGTTTACGAGCGA
Organism: Bombus terrestris; assembly: GCF_910591885.1. Classification (NCBI taxonomy): domain Eukaryota; kingdom Metazoa; phylum Arthropoda; class Insecta; order Hymenoptera; family Apidae; genus Bombus; species Bombus terrestris. The sequence continues at coordinate 4,854,466 of NC_063286.1, forward strand.
AGGAAGAAGAAAATGAACCAGCTCTTTCAAACAAAAATATTAAATTACGAAAGCAATTTGTCGACACCTACGAAGAATGGATGACCAAAGATTGGAAAAGAGTTATATGGAGTGACGAAACAAAAATTAACAGATTCGAATCCGACGCAAGGTCCTGGTATTGGACTTCGTCCGAGAATAATGATCAACCAGGTGGTATAAAACAAACTATGAAGTTTGGAGGTGGCTCAATTATGTGTTGGGGTTGCTTTACTCGCAGAGGTGTTGGTCCCTTAGTTCGAATCGAAGGTATAATGCGAAAGGAGCGTTATTTGACCATTCTACATAGTAATTTACCTTCTGTGGTTAATTCTATTGGATATAATAAACGTAAAGTAGTATTTCAACAAGACGAGCATCCTAAGTATACTGCAAAAATAGTTAAAACCTGGCTAGAAAATCAAAATTTTTCTGTGATGAAGTGGCCGGCACAAGGTCCGGATATGAATCCGATCGAAAACTTGTGGTCCATTTTGAAAAGAAGGCTGGCAAAATATAATAATCCACCTTCAGGTGTTCATGAATTATGGGAAAGAACACAACAGGAATGGTACAATATCGAACCACAAATAATTAAAAATTTAATTGACAGTATACCTCGTAGATTAAAAGCACTAAAAAAAGTAAAGGAAAGTGGACGAAATACTAGGTCGAAACCTTGATTCGACGAGTATAATTAAAGCGCAAAACTGTAAACATGGTTTGAGATGTCCATTTTTGTAAAATTTTCTGTACATTATCAATGTTAATGAAAATCAACTATTATATTTCGTTAATCAGACGTAACTTGTAGTTACCGTTACCTAATCTATACCGACCACTTGAAAAATTAGTAGTATCGCCTTTTACATAAAATCAGTGGAGTGTGTTTACACTTTTGCTCGTCACTGTATATATTTGTCTACCTTACAATTTATCGCGTTTCTCTCTTTATACATAACATCAACGCATATGTTGTAGAAGTCAACATTGTGAACAACTTCTTCCTCTGTATGCAACTGTCGCACGACTATAGTTCCTGAGATATTCCTAAAAAACTATAGATACCAGACAACAGTGAATTCTGCCAATTATTTGTGTAACTGTAACAGCGTACGTGTTTGTATTAGTTGTCGACCGTCTATCTTTTGTTTATCTTTTGTTTGTTTGTCGAGCGACAGCTGCATACACAGGAAAAAGTTGTTCAAATTGCTGGTTTCTAAACATATACAGAAAAGTATCAAAGTTGGAGTGGAAGTAGCTTTTCTACAGCTTCACCAGAAATTTTTGTTTAACGAAAATGAAAATATTTGATGAATTAAATATTAAAAATATTATATTTTTCATATTTTCATATCTTTTCTGTCACTTAAATGAAAGTGACGTTTTCAACAGCATAGTAAAGATTTGTTGTTTGGGTCAGATTGCAGGTAAACATAGGGGAAAAATATGTTGTCCGTGGTTTGTTCAAAATCATCGTTAATAGAAAATATTATAATAATAATGACGTTCTAGTATTGGCAGGTTTTTGTTAATGATTCATGCTTTTGACGTGCATTTTTCAACTATGAATTAATATGATAAAAATAATAATTATTGCTTTAAACGGTTGTACCTGTTTGATTATCAGCAAGCTTTGTTCACATAAAATTTTGTGTGCTTAGTTTAACTTTGAGTTAGGTGAATTCATGTAGACAAGCAGAATTTGCAGCAATAATATTTCAAATTTCATATTTGATGAATATCTTCATATCAATTTTATATTATTATAAAAATTGGAATAAAAATTTTGTGATATTATTACAAAGGATATAAAATTAAAAACTTTTCAATTAATTTTTACATCTTTTATTATTACCATTATATTATTATTATAATGAAGTATCGTTAAATATAAATATAATTTAGATGTATTAATTCAAATCTTTTAATGATACATACAAATTAATGATGTTAACTTATACATATGCAGAAAATTTTATAATATTATATTTGGAATTTAACTAATTTCAAGTGTTTTCCTAAGTGTTTTCCTAAGAATGAGATCTCCAATTTTTGTTTTTTATAGGATTGGAAGCTGCCTTCCATAAAACATAATTTTTAAGCTTTTATAAAACATAATAATTACATTTATAATTATTCTTGGGTCAAATTAGTGATTTTTTCCGGGACTGTATTCTCAGTTTTTAATAATTTAGGAATAATTATGTTTAATCAACAATATTTATGGTCTATGTTTAATTATAAAAAAAAGTAACAACTAACACTCACAGAATAATATTACATGCATATATATTCATACAATTTGCAGAAAGTATTTAACTAGCTATGTGATTTTGAAAATTTGTAACATATATTTAATTCGTCTCTCTTATCGAGGTTGATAAGCCACGCCAATATCCGAAATGCTGTGGCTGATATATATGTTGCAAAATATGCGATAAAAGCGAGTAGAGTAAATAACAGCAACTTATAAATGATATTAGCATTTTACACGAATTGTAGGAAATATATAGAAAATATGTAGAAATATGTAGAAGATAAACGTTAAATGAATTGAAAGATGATATTTATTTTTAATTTAAAATTTGATTTTTTAGTACGTACGTTTATAAATAATATCGTATACGTGTGATATTGTAGTATGTTCCTTCAATCGCAACAAATTTTCCTCGAACTAACAATTTATTAAGTTAAACACAAACAAGATACATGCACATATGTATATTGAATAAATTAAATATTATTAAATATAATATATAATATAATAATATATAATATAAATTAAATTAATTTATTATATATTTATTATATGATATAATAGATACTACATAGTAATATACAAATGCCACATTTTTAAAATTGAGATCTATTTCCAATCACGGAAGTATTTTATGTGCTTACTGTTTTAAGTATGTTGGTACTACTGATCTTTTCCATTCATTGGCTATTCCAATATATAAGTCATGTTGTTTCAAGATATTTTTAGTGTCAACGTCTCATTTGAAGAATTTGTTATCTTGTCTTATATCGTGGTATTGCCAGTAACATTATGACGACTGGTTTCTTTTTTAAGCAACTTTCATCAGGGTCTGGCTAATTCTGTTAAGAATTTATAAGATGTGACTAACCATTGAAAATCAGATATCAAAGTGGCGTCATCAGACGTTGCAATATTCATAATGTTCGTTATAAGAGTAGGATTAATTACTTCAGAAGTCTCAGCAACTTTTATTTAGTTAAAATGTACAGAAAATCATTGTTGTTATTTCTATATTCAGAGGTAGGATCACAATAGTTATTACAATATTGTACGGATAAATCTATGTTACCGTTCTGAGCCGAAAAAACTTCTATTGCACACGCCTGCATGGACTAGGGATAAAAACAAAAGAACATCTTAAACCTATCGATTAAATCTATCGATTGTAACTAGAACTATTTTCTAGTTACTATTTCTTGTAACTAGCGCATCCGCATATAGATGGCGGGCACGAACTCACGTTGTCATTTTCAACAATCATTAAACATGCATTTTATTAACTGTCATTCTATTTCTATATCCGATCATCTTCTGAGTTGTGCTACAACGATATTAGATGTCATGTTCTCTTAAAAATTAAATATCGTCACTGTGAATACAGCTGTAAAATATTTACATTTTAAATAACGAAATAAAGTATGAAACTAAAAGCACATAATTTTATTTCTATTCAATACGTACTTTGTTGCATTATTAGATTTATCTTGATTACAATTTTACATTAAAATAAATATTAAATTTGTCCTATTTAATATGAGATTTTATTTAATAGAATATGAAATTTGTAAATTAAATAAAAAGAAATGAAACGGTCATCTAGGAACAGCTCATAAGTTATGGAGTCCAAAAAAAGAATTGTTGAAATTTATGTTTTGTCATCACGTATAAACTACTGAAGAGATTTTTATAATGTTTTCTCTGTTGTATAGTTTATTGGTGTTTGGAAAAGAAAATAGAGTATGTTTCATCCCGATTCGTTTTGTAACAGCTGAGATAGCCTGGCTGATCTGAATTTTATGTACTGTCATGTTGCGTAGAGGTCAAGCAACGATGGTTATTATTTACGTCACGTTTATTCCGAAATCGAGCCTTTTTTCGAGAATAGCTGTTAGTATAAAAAATTTGTAGGGATTTAATACATAAAAATTTATTGCTAAAAAATTGTCCCGTATATTTGTAGTGTACGTGAACGAAATCGTAAGCAACCGTTAGTATAACATAGATCTTTCGCGGGAGATAGAAAGTAGACATAATTCGAACTATACGTGAGTTAATTTTCACAGACATCGATAAGAAATTGATCTGAACATAATTACAAAAGGTTTTTTAAACCGCTGGGATCTCATAAAACATAATGAAACAAGAAATAAGGTTTGCGTAACGTTATACGCTGAACCGATAGACGAGAAGCGAATTGATTTCTTGCCCATAAAGTGGAAATACTGAAAGATAAGTTTGTTTACTTCGCGTAGGTCGTAGGATATCGTCACGACTAGAATATAGAATAATAACTTAAAGCTGTTAGAATTTTTACTGCCGTAAATTTTTATATCTTTTTCGTACCACATAAACTTTTACGTTATGTCTTTCTTCTCATTCTACATAAAGTTCGAAATACCTAAATTAAATAGGGATGCAAAAGTATAGGTCAAATAGTTTAATATCTTTATTAAATATGTATATAAATATTTATTTTACTTTTTTACTCTTCAATTATTTGATTATACAACACAAATGTTCTGTAAATATCATTATAGGTATATTTATATTACTTTACACATTAGCATATTTAGTATAATTTTGAAAAGCTTGAAGGATTGAAATTTCAAAATATTTAATCTTGTCGATCAGGAGTTTGCATAGCATCAAACCAAAATTAATTCAGTACTACCAAAAACAATACGTTTTGTAAAGTATGAGTATAAAAGTATGAGGTACTTACTTAATTAAATTACTGTCATATATCTGTATTTTGTTCTCAATAAAACGATTGAACAGTTAAACGAAAGGATTTAATTTAGCATCAAAAATATACTTTTGGTTGATAACACAGTCGGTTTTTCTTATGTCCTCAATTGAAGCACAAAGTTTTTGAGAATGGGAACTTATACGATTTCAAGCTTTACATATTACTTTGTGTGTTTTTCCGGCAGATGTCACTTTCAGTGCGTCCATATCTTTCTCACTGACACGTGCTTTGACATTTCAAATTATAAAAATATAAAAATAAAATTATAAAAATACACAGACTGGATTGTTAAATTATTTCGATCTTCTTTTCGAGCTTATTTATAGTAACGGATGTACTTAGGTATATATTACTTTATAACTTACCTATGAGTAAAATCAAGACCTTAATATATCAAAAAAATATCTGGTTTTTCATCATTGTATTACGCAATTCATGACATACATACAGAAATAATCATGTCTCTTATTAAAACTACTATTAATACTTTCATTAACGAAGAATATTTTTAACAATGTTATACTTCAAAATATTATGTATAACATCAATACGTATAAAATACCAAAAGTCAAATTTTACAGCTCATATGTAAAAAATAATTCATTTTGAAAATAATTCTGTCATTTACCTAGGACGTGGCATTTTTCGGAAGAACAAAGTCTTAATATAAACAACGATATACCCGAATTAATTTATAGGCATTCCTGACAATAATAATACTAATAAATTGAAGACCAATGATAACACATTCGGTGCTGATCGATTTTTTATTACGTATAGCGTAGATAATAAAGCGCAGCTAACGGATCCTATTCTATACGTTTTTAGGGATATAAGAATGTGTGTGAAAGAGAGGGAAAGAGAGAGAGAGAGAGAGAGAGAGAGAGAGAGGGAGAGAGAAGTATTCAAGAAAAAGAGAGGAAAGTGTACGTTGGGTTAATACAAGAGTCCAGGGCCTGCTAGTGTATCCATTAGTAAAATGCGTCTAAAAAAATTTTTCCGCAAAGCACGTCACCGGTTTTACAATGTACAGCTGATTCGACGTGATGTTTTCGTCGTGCTGTCGAGAAATGATCCTCATAAAAATGCGGCCTGAGAAGACACCACGAGGGTCTACTGCAAATTTATAATGCGCACGTCACGCCAGAGTCATCAAATCTGACGTACACGACCCATTGTAATAGAAAGAAAAAATAAGTTCGAAGCTTCCCAACGGCTGAATCATGAGTCATAATTATATAAATTATTGATAATTTGCGATTAAAATTGCGATTTTATATTTAAACTATTTGATATTTATTATTCGTATATTTATTAAATTCGTTTTTTTAATTAGGATGTTTGCTGATTAAGTGGGTCCAAATTATTTTTATTGTTTAAATGGTTGAATAATTGAAATAGTCAAAAAACAAAAAAGTATTTCGGAAATGTTAAAAAACATAAATGAGATGTTTAAATTTTGTCTTTTTGTCAAATATTAACAAGTAATTATGTGTAATTTTCTATTATTATAATATTAAGTGCTTGATGTTAATTTTGTTTTTATTGTTTACTCATTTTCCGTTATTCGTATTCCGAATAAATTTTGGTTGCTAATCGTAGCAAGTTCATAAACTGGCAACTGACAAGCAGAAACAGTGGCGTGGCAATCGGCCGATGGTGGCCTGAGCTGAGAGTGCAGGTGGAAAAAGGCACCCTTGTAGACCTAGTGAGGTTTTTTTTTTATTTAATTCTTTTCATTCTCAATTTGTCCAATTTGGACATTTGATAGAATGACCTAGTAAAATCTTCGAAAAATTGTTCAATGCAATACCGTGATAGCCCGAGGGTCTCTAAATGGGTCTTCGAGATACTTGAACCTGAATAGAAACGGTTTCATATATTCGTACAGGACCGATTTTGTCGGCCACGTTATCTTGCCAATCGAAATAGTTTCGTATGAATGCATCAAAGCTTTGGATTGATTTAGCTCACCAGTGGGTTCCCGGTTTTAAGCTGGAAATGCATTAACAAGCTAAGCCAATCCAAAGGTATTTGCTTCGGTCTATTTATATGGAACTGTTTGCATTCGGAAGCTAAACTGATCCAGTTATTGAAAAATCGATCCTGTAAAAATGTACAGAACTATTTCCATCGAAGCCAAGTCCAAGTATCTCGAGGACCCATTTAACTCGACTAGTATGAGATTTCTTTGGCATCAATTTTTCGGAGACTTAACAAAACTTTACTATGACATTCCATACTACCTGACAGTGAATCTGACCTTCGTACATGGCCCAACATTACATTTTTCCCATTACGTAGGGCAATCAGGATCCTCTCCTTGCTCCTCAATACCTACAAACGCAACATATAAAAGCTGCAAGTACTCGTCCACGAGACTAGTCTTGTGTACAGTCTTGGCCGTGATTTGAATAACTATTTTAACTTCGCTACTTCGTTGTAATATACTTAATCATCTTGTGAATGAGTCACGACACTGTCTCGGCTTGCCAATTGTGTCTGTTTATAAACTTGTTACAATTAGTAACGAAAATTTATTCGAATGATGAATAACAACAAAGATTAGGCAATAAATACACAATTAACATTAAATACTATAATGGTAAAAAGATATAAATATTTGGTTGTTAATATTTTTATGATTTTATTTATGTTTTTCAATACTTCTAAAACATTTTCTTGTTTTTTATTCAACCGTCTGAAAAATAGTTTGTATTTATTTAATCAATATCCTAATTAACAGAAAAAAACAAATTTAATGAATAATAAATAACAGATAACAAATTTTAATCGTAAATAGCGCATAATGTATATAATTATGTATGTAACTATTTGTTGCTACTACTACAATGGGCCATGTGCAGCTGACCTGATGAATCTGGGCGGACCATGAGCATCATAAATTTGGAGCAAGCGCTTCTCGGGCTGTGTCCTTCAGAAGATTCTTTTTTTGACGACTAGGCAGTCTTCACCTGCCCTCGCAAACGAATGGATACCTTCCGATATAAGAACGCTCTCGATCAGCTATACCTTGTAGAATCTTGTAAAACCGGTGACGTATCTTTTGCAACAGATATATACAAAAGATCTGTGTTAAAAACTGTGACAATCTTGCGTGGCGCTCGGACTGACGAGTTTGAATTGGTTTAGATCAGTGGATCGTCAGCTTTAAGCTACGTAGCAAATCAGTGCCTTAGACAAGGAAGGTGTCTTAGACATCCATAGGAAAAGTCATGTTGGAAATCATATTTATTAGAATAGGTTGGAGTGACCGTTTGCGAGAAAGGCATTGGTAGATTTCTGGTGGCAAGCAGAGGGAGCTGCTGCATGTTAATGCGATATTTTATTTGTTTATTTTAGAAAAATATATCATTTCGTTGACAATTAATTTTTTTTTAAATCTAATTTTCATTATATTTGATCCACGTCTTTTGTCAACATATTACAAAAATATTAGTTCTGCGTACAAAAATTGTCGAGTGAACGGAAAAGGGGAAAGGTATAATAAGGTACAGATCAAAAGAAAATTAGGTTAATAAGGTTAGACATGAATAGTTGATGAAATTATTATATTATTGCGTTTGCTATATTTTTCTATCTTTACATTTGGTCTTTAAACAAAATAAATCCATTTATCGTCTCCATTTGAAACGATAGAAGTGAGCCACGACAAATATAATAGAATACATGGTGCCTTGATTTATGATGTGATTCTACATGAAAAAATAAGTCAGCAACGTAGAATACAATTTTTTCATACGAAGCTTTATTTTTGAGAAATCTGACTCCGTCACATGTAAGTGTTAGCGAATTCCTGTAATCTAATATCAGTAGTTATGCTTTGATTTGTTATTGTTGCGAATTTTAGATCTTAATAACCGAAATAATGGTATAGGTACATTAAATTTACACTTGCAATTAATATTAGAATAGTTATATATTTATTTGATAAACGATTTCAAAGATATTCATCGATACACACTTGCACGCGTCTCAGCACTTTCTTCCATATCAGACTGTTAACTGAACAGTTTACATTCCTTTGTTTTCGAGACGTCGCGCACACACATACTTCCACACACTGATATTCACATACAAGTATCACTACTACGCATCTAACCTAGTCTAACACATAAAATTATACATATCTCAATAGTTGAATACACATTGCTCTTTGCATTTTCTATGAAAAGTATCGTATTCTGCATAATTTATTTGTTGTATAATTTTGTTGCATAATTTATGAATGTTAAGCGTTGTGAAATGTTATAAAATTTGCTGTCCTGCTTGATTGTGTATTTTCTAATACCATAAACACAAGTCAAGCCGTTAATCCACACACACTGATGAGACAAATATTTAATGTCAATTTTCTTAAGGCAGAGCCTCGTATGAAGTAATTTTATTTCATATTCTCAACTTCATGTAGGATTTCTATAGAATCACATAGTCACTCTGTACAATATGTGCAATCATACTTTTACAATATCTTAAATATGTATGTTGCATCAACACTAAGATTATCGATCTTCTATTGTATATCTAAATATTAGGTTGTCTGAAAAGATTCTTTTGTTTTATAAGGAAATAACAGACGCATAATGTTTTTTGTTTTATATTAGTTTATTGAATTATGCATTATGAAATGAATCATACCTAATTCAATAAAATAATATAAAACAAAAATTGTTCTTCATCTATTATCATCTTATGTAACGAAAGAAACATTTCGGACAACCTAATACATCATACACAATGAATTAGGATTAAAGCAATATAACGAAAATAAATAGGTTGTTGAAAATGACAACGTGAGTTCGTGCTTGCCATCTATATGCGGATGCGCTAGTTACAAGAAATAGTAACTAGAAAATAGTTCTAGTTACAATCGACAGATTTAATCGATAGGTTTAAGATGTTCTTTTGTTTTTATCCCTAGTCCATGTAAGAATGTGCAGTGAAGGTTTTACGGCTCAGGACGGTGTGATAGATTTATCCAAAGAATAAAATAATAGCTATTGTGTTCCTACCTCTGAATAAAGAAATAACAACATAAGTACACCTATCCCTCGACTTACGCGAGGTGTCTGTTCCATGTGGATTCATTCTACGCGAATGAAAGTCGTATAAATAAAACCTGTCAACACAAAAGACAAGATATGTACATATATAATCGCTAGCACAATATAATCTACTTTTATGCTTATCGTATACAGCATTGACTTTCAGCATCGCCGAATAAGTTACTATATACATTTGTTACTTTTAAAACTTCTAGGAAAATATATTTTCTGGCCGCGTATAAAAACTACCGCGTAAGTTAGGTTATAATTTACCGCGTAAGAATAGTACCGCGTAAATTGAGGGATATAAGCCTGGTACCGATCATTGTGATTGCTTTGGTAGTGCTACTATTAAAATCAGGTGTAGTATTTATTATTTATTGTTGCTTAGTCCGTGCCTTTCGGCTTTGGACGAACTTTCGGTTTTACATCTCTTATGTCTATTTCTTTTCTTATATATCTACCTCCCCTCTTTTCCACTCTATTCTATTGCACTCCCTTAGTTATTCTATTCTCTAAGAACTAAAACTAGGAACTACAAATTAACCACTAATGACTAAAAGCTATTACAACTTTGGGCTTTAGTCTCCTTGCCGTGCATCCTTCCTGTCGTTTGCCCTTCTCTTCTCTATTATTGCTTTCAGTTCTGCTAAATCTTCTCCCGTCTCATTTAGTACTTTTCCTATATCCCTTGGTCCTCCCGTTATTTCACATTCTTCTATTACGTGTCTCAGGTCTTCTTCTTTCCTTTTACATAGTCTGCATCTTTTTTCTTCCTCTTCCTTCCAGTATTCCCTTGCTTTGGTCTCGTTTCCACATCTTAATCTTGTCAGTATTCTTCTGTCTTTCCACTTCATCCTCCCTTCTAGGTACTTTAGTCATTTTTCTTTAGCTATATTTCCGTAGTGTATTATATTATTATATTCCGTAGTATATATTATATTTGGATTCTCTTATCCTTTCCCCCCTCTCTTCTGCTTCTCTCTTTCTTCTTTCCTCTATAATCTGATCTGCTGTCATCCTTTCTTGCTCCTCTCTTGCTTCTATTTGCGTCCCTCTCTTTCTCACCAAACGAGGTGCAGTAAAAACTCCGAATACTTTCCAGATGACCTGATATTATGCAAGAACAGAGAAAAAAGTATTCTCTGACCGTCGCGATAAACATTTACTACCCACAATTTATTTCTTCTCTATGCCGAATCAAGGGAACCAGTTGTGACTGATCGATCAGTTGTAATGCGTTTATGATTCATTCGAGAATGAGAACCTAAATATAGTCTTCGACGAGAAAATAGGCCAGAGCTCGTGCAACGTTTCTTCGGACGCGTCCAGCTTTACGCCACGACGCGCCGGAACCACCATCTCGATTTTAGTTATTTCCGTCAAATTGCGACACCGACTGTTATACTCACCGAGTAGTCGCCGAACCTTCTCAAGACCTTCACCCTTTTCAACTCGCTATGTTGCCGTACTAGCGTCGAATTCCACGTTTTACATAGACAGACACCGAAATAGACGTTCAAAATAAATATTTCCTAGATCGATATGTGAAATCCGCCACTAGCCTGTGTCCTCCCGGCGAGGACGCGGGGTGCCTATGAAGGTTTCCTTTACGTAAGAGAAAAAGAAAAGGAAGAAGTCGACGTGTGGAACAGATTAGTTATCTGATCGTGGTTAATATTTAAGATTGTAAAAATTTATGAATGTTATTGGCTGCATTGCAAGGTAAAGAAAGTTGTAATAAAACAGTAAAATGAACTTCTAATTGCAATTTGTAACATTAAATATACAATTCCATATTCTTATGAATGCAAATAAAGAAATGTTCCCTAAATAAAAATTTCTTCGAGTTAAATATTATAACGTTTCACATTGGACATTTTATGTATTTTTTTATATTATTTGTGTGCAGTCTATATATTTGTACGCTTTTAAATTTTCCATAAATACATAAAATTTCCGTTACAAATTATTATAATTTTTATAATAAATATTTTTGATACTTGCAACATATAAAACTATATCGATTATCACCTGCTAAATTCGGTGTGAAATGAGCACAACGTGACTTACAAAATTCACTGAACAAGCAAAAACAAGAAGTTTAGTTTTTTCTAGCGTTTCTAAAGAATATTGATTTTTACTGACTATTCCTTACCGTGGTACGGTCATTAATAACCCTGTAATTAATTGTTATTAGTTAATTAATAATTGATAACTTGTAATTCAAGAAAAGAGATTGTAATATGAAAATTCGAGAATCGCTGTAGAATTAATTTCATGGTGTGTCTGTTGTCTACTACGTTTCAAATATTCTCGAAAAAATTAGGTTGGTTCGTTGGCCAAAGTGCAATTTATCTAAATTTCACGTTTCGTCCGCAAGCAAAATTTATGTAGCAATTTATTTTAACTTATTTGCCCGGGGCTATAAGAATCAAGTGCATTTTATATATTATATGTTTGTTATGAATGAAATGACTTAATTCGTTTGTATATATATAAATGTATGAGGTGAAGTTTCTTAATGACAAGTTTAAGATTTGTTTTCACAACTGAACTTTAGAATTCTCGTTATCAATATTGGCACTACTTTATGTAATTCTTTGTTGTACATACTGGCTTTTTATGATTTCAATTTAGATACTATTATTCTAAATCGAAATTGGAATTATTAAAATATGCAGCGCGAATTTTTTAAATAAACTGTAATTTAAATAAATAGTTTGTAGGAAGTCAGGTACGAAAAAGGATTATTTGAAACTTTCTTCTCGACACAATTTTTCTCGTTTTTATCGTTTTGCACAATTATGTTTGAAAATAGAAGATGGAAAGTTCGAAAAAGAAATAAGAAAAAAGAAAAAATAATGGACTTTTTCATAAATCATTTAGATGTAGAATCGATCACTTTAGTATTGGGACACTTTTTAAAACAGGATACCTTTTTCAAAACTAGGTTAAATGACTTGAGTTTCTTGAGAAGGTAAGAGGAAGTTGCAAGGAAAAATTTGAAAAAATTGCAATCGATGGAGAAAAATAGTGAATTATTTTTTACAACTTCTTTATCTGAGCTGCTAATGAAAATTTCGTCGAAATTAATGCAGAAACGAATAACAGGTATCGAAATACGTAAGAATCTTTAGATCTATTGCTTTTACTCGGAAATCGTGAAAAACTGCAATTATCGCCATTTTTAACCGCTTGTAGCTCGTAGCAACGTTGACCGACTTCGATCAAATTTTAAGCATGTACATAACTGACATAAATCCACAGAATGTTTTTCATCCGCCGCCTGGTAAATTAATCCTTTTAACTTCCCCCTAAAAAATACAAGTCAAGTGTCCGAATATTAATGTGACCGACTGTACGTACATATGAAGCTTCAGGTCATAAATATTTAGGTTCATCTTTCATGTTTTACCACAACATATTTATTTATTTCACTTTTAATCGTTTGAAATAACTATCTGTCTTCCTTTCTCGCTTCGTAACTGTTAAGAATTGTGGATCTTGATGGCCGAAATATTGTTATGGAAACATTGAATTTACACTTGGGATTAATATTAACGTAGATACATATTCAATTTATAAACGATTTCTAGAATATTCATCGATACACACTCGCACGCGTCTCGGCACTTTCTTCCATACCCGACCTTTTATCGACGGTTAACCGACCGAATTGTTTACATTTGTCTGTTTTTCAGACGCCGCGCACACACTTACCTCCACACACTGATACCCACATACAAATATCTCTACGACGCATTTAACCTAGTCCAGCACACAAAATTATACGTATCTCAATAATAACATGGCTTCTGTTGATTTATTAACATAGCAATAATAGTGGAATATTTATAATAAATATCAGTATATAGAACATATTAATATGACATTTATAAATATCATAAAATATTAAGAATTTTATCTCTTATTTAATTATTTTACTTATAGACTATGTATAATATTTTTTCTTTGCTAATTCGATTATTAATAGTATAAATATACTGTTTTTGTAAAGAAAATATAATACACTAAGATTTTACTGTTTCATTGAAAACAAATACATCTATCGCTTCATTAATTAATGACTTGTCAATGTATAATGTTATGTAAATTAATTAGAAGCTAAAATTTCATGACAAAGCACTTTTTAGTTTTAGTGTTTTATCGCGACACAGAAAATGTGGATTCAGAATTTCTGGAAGCTAATCTTACTCGATCACTGTTAAAAATAAAGAACTATTCGAGTCTAGTAACTATGAGATCACTTTTAACGTTTCTAGGCCGGGAAGCAGAAGAATAAATATTCCATGAACAATTTCTAATGCATTTAAAAATCAATGAATGGCACTTTACATTATTAAATTCTAGTAATATTTTATTTTTTTACTTATTTTATTTTTTGCGCCGCTTTGGCATGTTTTTTTTTTAAGGATATGGTTATGATTTTGACACAAGGCAGTGTGATAATGAGAACGATCTTCTGCACGAGATTGACAATGCTTTGAAATTCGGCAAGGGATTTCTGTTTGGGAAAGGTGCGTCCATTGTTTTGCTTAGTTAATTACAGCATGCGTTTTACTAAAAAATTCATGAAAAATTAATTAATTAAATAAATTAATGGTAAATTAGTTTTTACAATAATTATTTATTTTATAAATATGTATTTTAGTTTTTGATTTCAGGTATGCATACAACTTATTTAAAAATTTTATGAAATATCTAATCTGACATCTTGTAATTATTATAATTTGTACATCTTCTAACTAACTATTTTCTCCTTTCAACTGTTCTTTTATCTAATTCATTCTTTTATCAAAGTTAAAGGAACTTGGTTCTCCATGATGAATTTCTTTCTCTTTTTCATTTGAATTTCTGAAACACCTATGTGTTCCAGTAATGAATAATACCCATTTACTAATTTTTATAATAATACATGAGAAACAAAAATTAACTATTTTTTGAAGCATCGTATAATATGGAAAAAAAATCAGTACAATTTTGGGAAAATGCTACAGTTTCTATGTACACAAAACCACCAGAAACAGTTTAATGTTTAAATAATAGAATAATGAGAAATTTTACAAATAATTATAAAAGTAAGTAAAATAATAGAAAGTTAACAAAAGCAATAAATTAATACGAGGGTAACAGAATCAACCTGGGAAATGTAAAATTTTTACGAATGTTACTTTAATTTACACCCGTGTAATTGAATAGAGTTCAACGTTTTTTGTGAAACTGTACTCAAAGATATAATTAACGCATTCCGTGCTATGTAGGCCAACAGTGATCTACACTATTTAGTATGAGCACGTACAATAAATAAAAGATTATGTGATTCGTGGTCAGTAAACTATAGATGTTTATGCAGATTCATTATTTTATGAATTCAAAACAAATGAAATTATATTATATTAAAATAATTATTAATTATTATATTTTAAATATTTAACGAATATTTTACTTTGGATATTTTGTATATTCTTCTATATTCTTTTGTGTATTTTTATACATTTAAATTTCCCATAGATGCATAAACAACCGCAGCATGTTTATTGGTATTATTTACCAATTAGGAGGAATTGGAAGAAAAGCAAAACCAAAAAGTATCCAAGATAAAGAATTTAATATAACTGCAAATATTGTTTAATTCAATGCTATGCTATAAGTTTCTCACTCAGTCTTAAGCTGATAATATAGATTTAAATTGAGTAAGATTAATACAATTTCAGAACATCATCGAGTAAATTGGACGATAATATAATCAAATAGAATTATCATCTATCAAAACAATTTATCATTCATACAGAAACGATAGTAATTCTTTTTTATGATCCAAGAGTATTATGCTTCCAATTGAAACATAAAAAATATATTATAGATTGTAAAATCACTAAAAATAGATATTCCTAGTGTTCCAATTGCCAGGATGTTTTGGGTATTTTTTGCAATTTGATACAAAATATTATGAACAAAAATTAGTTAGCACTTTGCAATATTAAGAATCATTGCAACATTTTTTTTTCAATAACAAAATCAGATTTATATTTGTTCTTATAAATAGCTACATTGTTCTCTACTTTGCAGTATAGATGACATTAGATTAAGTTAAAGTGGAATCTTAATTATTCGAATTAATTATATTACATTAATTTATGAATTTTGAAAAATGAAAGATAAAGTTTATTAATAGAATAACTCGTTTCCATCTGAGGAAAGATCATATTTTAAACTATTTTATAAATGGTAGTATTAAGTAGTATTAGTAGCTTAAGACTGAGTGAGAAATTTATAGTATATCATTGAATTATAAAATATTTCCAGTTATATTAAATTCTTTATCTTGGATACTTTTTGGTATTGCTTTTCTTCCAATTGCTCCTAATTGGTAAATAATACCAATAAGTATGCTGCAGTTGTTTATGCATGTAAAAAAATACAAAACGTATATAATATATAATATATAAAAATATACAAAATATCCAAAGTAAAATATTCGTTGTAATATTTAAAATATAATAATTTATATTTAATATAATATAATTTCATTTGTTTTGCATTCATAAAATAATGAATCTACATAAACAGAAAAAAAACATTTTAATTTCCTAATTTCCCCATAATCCATTAATTAATTCCATTAACCGGAGTTCTAATAATCGAGATTCGATTTTCCTACAGTTTACTTACAAAATGCCTCGCTTTATATATCTATATTTATATTATATGTTTCTATTATAAGAAACCAACGTAGAGCACAAAATTTTATTTAAAGATCATTCGTTAATTTTTATTACATCAAACCTATATAAAATACAAAATTTTACCTAAAAAGTAATCATTAATTTGATGTTTGGCATGCGGTTCAGTTCCATTTATTCTCTGCGTTACTCCAGACTCACTGTTCGTTAAACCGAAGTTAAGAAAAACAAAGTTCTACACACCGTCCGTAGTTACCGTGTCGAAGGTAAATAAAGAGGAAAAAAAGAATATATACAATTGCACAAGAAAATATTCGAATACTTATAGAGACTTCTTGACGAATATATTATGTGTGTTATACGAAATATTTTGCAATCTCATTAACCTATGAGTTTATTATTATTTATTATATTAACCTTATAGACGAATAAGACTCCAGTATCATAGCTATGTTGTAAAGTTTGAAATAAATCTGAAAATGTACATAAAAGTTACAAGATATTTGGTGTAAGCATGTATGTGTTTCGCAAAAATCATAGAAATACTTAAACATTAATTATATTAATAAAACTAAATATTCAGTGGGTGCTGTTTAACAATTATTCAATGGCAATGCTCAAAATGGCAGTTTATGCTTTATACCACTTTTTACTAAATATAATTTGCAACGAATATCTTGTAACTTTTAAATACATTTTCATATTAGTTTTAAATTAGACTCATTATAGCACTGATGAAATTATTAAAAAGTGTTTTTCATGTAACACACACAGCATAAATAGATGCAATTTTTGAATTGTAAAGGTTCAAATACTTTTGCGAGCCACTATACGCGGTGTAACATTTATGTTTGACCCGAGACCAAAGATCGTGGTTCGATACGAATTTTCGTGCGTTACGAGCAGCCACGTCACGCTACTATTTTCAATTGCCGGCTTCTGCGTAGTCGAACGAGTCGAAGTGCGCGGCGATGATGGTGGTAGCGCGACAGCGGCGCAGCGCGGCGTTGCCATCAGGCACCGTGACGCTCCGCAGTCCGCGGTTATTCTTCGAAGTTCGTTCGTAATCGCGTTATCTGGTGCGAATTTCCGTCGATTAACCGGAAGAACAAAGCGCATACAATGTTGGAAAAAAGTGAGTGTCTAAGTTATTAGAAAAATTTTGAAATCAACCGCTTAAAAATATGGTGTGTGTGGAGGTAGGACTTTTTGTCACAACGTCGCGTCGTCTTAAGGACTCGTTCAACAGGTTGTCCTGTGAACGCCGCTTTAAAATGGGGGATGCTTTAAAGTTCAAACGACCACTCCGACGTTTCCGTTCCTGCGCGCTATACGGATTTCCGTCTTTATCTTTTAAAGTGACCATGTTTGTGTAGACACATGTGCTTCCAACAGTTCTGCATAATTTTTGCAAGGATTATTTATTGAATATTCCACGTCAAGATTAGTTGTTTTTTTTAGTTCATTTTATTGTCCGTTGAATTGAAATGATTCGTCAAATGTGTGAATATCTTGTTTTCGATGAAAATTAAAGTATTTGTTAATTTAATTCTGTTTGTAGAGACATACTTTCGATAATATTTGATAATTTCGTAAAAACGTTGGTTTACTGATTGAAAATTATAATGAAAGTTATTAGTGAAAAACAAGTATTTGTAGAATAATTTCTTTTAATGTTAATTTTCTTTTTTTTTTTTTTTTTTTTTTTAATTCTTCCTATGATTCATTTTGTATTTTGGATGAAGATTAAGGTGATTTTTAAATTTGTATAAATGCAAGTAGGTTTTCAACAAGTTTTAGTAGTATTGTAGAAGAAATCATTTGTTGTTTCGGAATTGTATTGGAAATTATAATTGAAGATACTTGTAGATATAATGACGAATTAATACGTACTTGTAAATATGTACAATGTATTTCAATTCTATCTATATCTATATGTTTTTATATATTTCTTTTTTGGATATTAAATATTGTAGTATAAACACCGCATTAAATATCAAGATTTTGATTAAAAATTTATTTAATTATACTATAAAATTTCGTTAAATAATGTTTTAATCAAATATTGAAGTTTAGATATGATTATATAAATTCATTTATAGTTTAGACTCTTTATTTAGGGAACTTATATATACATATAACACATGAATATTTAATTTCATATCAATATTTTATTTAATATATACCGGGTGTCCCAGCATTGATGGTACGACCTGAAGGAAGTGATTGTACATAAACAAATAAGTCGAAAAAATGGAATAAATTTTTTTCATTTGAGATTTTGTTTTCAGGAAAATTGACTTTGAATTTCCTCTGAATACGCATGCGCTTGACCATGTCGTGGTTAAACAGATCACAATACAAACCATATGCCGTAGGTTTATGAGTAATAACAAGGCATGTAATTCTTAAGATTTACTTTATTAATGCAAAAATTGTTGAAAACGCTGGCTACCGTACCGCATACACAGTTGTGCTCCCCGAATTAAATTTATAAATTAAACACCCCTTGACTTTTATCTATGGGATCTTTTATCTATGAGAACTAAATGAAAAGTTTATTTGGAAGACAACACGAGTCCTCCATAATTATGATAAAAGTGAGGATCATTTTGGCGTTCAAAAAACTGAAAACAAAAAATACGTTAGAAAGCGTGCACGAAATCTATGGCATGTGGTTTGTACCGTAATCCGTTTAAATTTTAATCCGACATATTCAAGTGCATGCATATTCGGAGGAAATTCAAAGTCGATTTTCTCAAAAACGAAGCCTCTAATGAAAAAAAATGTATTCCATATTTTCGACTTAATTTCTCATGTATAATCACCCCTCCTAGGTTGTACAATTAATACTGGGACACCCTGTATAAATTCGATGCCCAGAGTAGAAATAATTCTGTAATAAAGGAAGCTCCAGTATAACTGATTTTTCAGACATTAAATGTTTAAATCAAAGAACGAAAATGACAATCGGAACGTATTTTTTCATCACCTACTAACGTTAACTTGTGGCGCTAACCGCCATTCCCATTCAAGAGACAAGTTCAACTCTCATTACTCTATCGAATAAGGATTTGTAAGAAGCATTCGTAAATATTTACATGTTACGCATTAAAGACTGCCTGAATACATTTCATGAATATGAACTTAAGAAAACCAACATATTGAATTTATTAAGAACATCGAGAATTGTGTGTTAAAACTGAGAAATTCGTGATACCTGATAGTGTTTAGCAAACACATAGAGGAAAACGTGCAGTAGAGCTTGTTGGTTGGCGGACCTCGATTACATAAAGGTGTCACGTTACCGCTCCGTAGATTGCACGAAATTGCAATATACGCGTGTTCAAGGCAGAAGACGCGTGCTATTTTCGTTTGTCAGGGACTGGCGTCTTCCGCTCCTGAGGTTCCTTCCGGTCGCGAAATTCAATTTGGATGACGATGATTGAGCCTTTACTTTTTACCAATCAATTGATTCTATTTATTCGATTTGAATACAGTGCTCTGCAAAAGTTTCTGGTTAGATAAATTTGTTTATTTTATATTCCAAAAATATTATTTTAAAAAACTTTTAATTAATATTATGCAACTATATGTATAACAATGTTTATTTGTTTTACTTTCAATGATCTTATGTTCAATATTATCTTAAATTCTTGTAGATATTATTTTTAGAGTATATTGATAAAGTAAAAATCTATATAACCTAAAATTTCAGCAATTAAATGATTATCTAATATTTCTCTAGCATATTCACTTTCAATCTGTGACGTATAAATATGGAAATTTATGATAAGCTTTATTTCGGCAAAAGAAAAGGTTTCATACCCTATCTATAAAATGGACCTAATATTTTTCAGAAAAAAGAGTTAAATTAAAACATACTATTTAATATTAGATATATGAATATTAATACTGTTTCAGTATTTTACGTAGTTTCTAAATTAAGAGAACATAGATACACCTACTGAAATGGCAAAATAGTTAAGAATAAAAATTTATGATAAATTTTAGTTCTTAATTACATTAGGTAATAAAAAGTTTAGAAGTTTCTTTTATAGCGTAATGACAGTTAATTTTTTAATTGTGTTCAATCAATGACTCGATGTTAAGGAAACTCTAAAATGTAAAAAGCCATTGCATAGATATCGTACTTTGAGGAATATTTTGTTATTAAATATAGGTTTGGGGTTGATATTCAATAAATTCACACAGATTGAATATTACTTTTTATATTTCACCACCTCGTACAAAACGTCTGAACACACCGGATACACTTAGGTAGTTAACACGTGGTCGACTCCTAAGACAAAAGAGCGTCGTTAAAAGTCGTACCAACTTAGCTTATAGGAACTAGCGATCATACCAACTTAACGTTTCTCAACATATTTCATGTTCTACATGCGAACTTTTCCATCTTCGTACGTCCTGTTACCTTTTTTCCTTTTATTTTTGCTTCGAAGCTCATTAAGCTTGCTTCTATATTAATGACCCGCGTCGTTCTTATAAAGAAGCAATTTAAAACCTCTTTGATACGTTCCTTATCGCGATTTAAGGTAACAAAATAGTGACTGCTCTCGTTATAGGAGTGGATCTGTTCTATACATGTTTTATCCAACAAAACAAGAGGACTATATTCATCCATATCGATGAATGAAAAAGATATTTTTCAGTTGTACAAAATATTTAAAATTTATAATCCATAATGAGATTATTTGAACACAAATACTTTCTGTTATATAATATCTTAATTTAATAAAATTTAAGTATGAATTATGGACTAAATTATGAACAGTAAATTTTTATCTAAATATACCTATGTGTTTATGAATAATACAACCCAAAACATACATGTTTAAGACATTTGTTTAATTGTGAACATAAAGATTGAGGTTAATGTTATTTAAACGCTGTCCCTATATTCTCTTAGTACTTACTCATACATTATATGGTTATGATGCGTATGGTTAGGAAGGAAATTAATTTTTTAAAGCCCATGACTGGAAGGGAGGAGAAAGTAAGTATATAATGCCTATATATCTATAATTTTTAGAGTTTGCTCGACGAAAGTTTTTCTGTTTTTTGTCCGGAAACTCACGCTGTACCTTGAAGTAGAGTAATGCCATACTTCCCGGGTCACATTGTCTGTCAATGCGGATATCACCTTTAAATAGTGTATTTGAAATAGACAAACTGATTGATGAGCATATATATTAGAAAGTAGATACGTCTAAAGAGTTCCTCGTCCATAAAATCAAATATTAAGATACAATAATAAATGATCAGGAAAATGGCAAATACCTGAAAATGTTAAAGTAATTAAAAAAAGCACAGTATTAAATTAAAAGTATAAATACTACGAAAATATATTTTGTTTAATAATTAAATAAAATAATACGTCATATAATACTTATTTTGTAAATATTACGTTATTAGAAAATATTTTATAAGCTGTATAGGACAATGATAATTAGTAAACTGCGGATTTTTATGCATTTACAGGAAATTTGAAAATGCAATGATGATGATGCAGAGATAAAAAAAAAAAAATATAAAATACTCAAAGTATAGTACTTTGGTGGATAACATAATTTTCGACCGAGGTTCTATTTTCCTAATTATATTTTCAAAAATGTGAATGTACATAAATATCTGCAGTCAAACATTTAAGTACTTATAATTTGAGAGACGCAAACGCCAATCTGTCATATGCAAGGACAACTTTGTGTTCAATTTATTATACGTAAAACTGTCAAAAAATTTTATAAATTTTGTTTATTTTGTCATTATTTATAATCAAAGAGTTTCGACAATTTTCGTACAAATGAAATATTTCTATGGTTATATTTCAGAATTTTCCAAATTAATTATTGCCAATTACCTTGTGTATTTTTAGTAAACAACAAGTAAAATTATGAGTTTGGATCCTTAAAGTGCTTATTGATATTTTCAGAGAACGTTATGTTCGCTCCCACGTTTAAAGCTTCGTCCGCAACACCAGGTAAAGTTGCAAACGAGACGTGTGAGACTAACAGAGTGTTTTATATTATTACAAATCGTGTATTAAAAATAAATATGATGTCTAACAAATACGTTTGTATGTATTAGTATTGTAATTATTGCTACAAAGGTACAATTACATTATCAGAGAATGTGAAATTTTTCTGTGACTTAAAAGGCAAATTTGCAATAAATTTAAGATAGGATTTATAATATTTTTAAATGGGATTTTTTTAAGTAGCTCTCATATCAAAATATTCTGCAATATTATTGGATAGGAGAACGTAAAGTCATTTTTTGAAAGTGGTTCTATTGCTTAGTTGCTATATACGACATTAATTTCTTAGAAATATTTTTTAATTCCATTCACAAACATTTGGCATCCAGATTGTTTAATGAGAACAGAGCATAATTTATTGCATGTTTGAAATGTAGTAGATTTGAGATTTTAGGAAAATATTTTGTATGATATCGTTGAATGGTGAATTCCCAAATTAAAAATTGTCTAATGTAACTTTAGCTATTTACATATCCTGTATTTTTTGATATGCATGTTTGTAATTACTTGTTAATTATATGTGTTAAATATTGAAGCTTATTCGAATGAGATTTTAGCAGGAATAAATATTTCTTTGATCTTCATAACCAATAATAATAGTTTGTCAGACAAAGTTTAAATTATTTTTTTAAGACATATGGAGTATAAAAATAAAGTTGGATATACAGACACATAGCATTACATATTTCATTAAGATTTGTTACAGATAGAAGTATAAAGCAATAATCATGATTATTAATTAAATGATTCTTATGTTATGCACTGAAACTACTTTAAAGAAACTCAATATATACATAAAGTGTAACAATATACAATCCATTTTTCTATTTAAATTCAGGTAGGAACACTCTCTTTGCATATAGATATACATCACCATACATAGATATTAGATATCCCATAGCAATTTGTATATATACAAGATATTCAGATTTTTATTACTAATAAATTATTAGTCAAGGTAATGATCCTGGTATACAGCAAAATCATGTGAAAGCTATCTGAAAAAGTGAAAGAGTTAGAAGAATATGATAAATTAAAATCATACTTATTTATATATTAAAAATTTGGAATAAATTAAATGGAAAACTCATTTCTTTATGAACTTTTTGACACACTTAGAACCAAAAAAGCAATAATAGAAAACATAATGGAAAATCTAGAGTATTATAATTGATCAAAGTAGCAATCCAGTGATGCAGGTGATATAGAGAAGGAAAAGTTATGTGTTGTTTTATTACAAATGATGAAATGTTTTACTAAAATATTGAATGTACCTATGGATTTTGTATACTTTTAAAATTATAATCAGGTAATGATTCTGAAAGATATTAATAAGTTTTTAATTAGTTTTAGGTTAAATCAATGCAGTTCAATTTAGGAAAGTCAAATAGCTATTAAACATTTCTTTAAGTGTCTCATACGTTGAACATGTAACAAGACAAAATATTTACATACATTCATATGTACAACAACAATGTTGCCCAGTTTACCAAAGTTGTTTTGCAATTAAATAAGGCGAAAACAAAACAGACAGTAAATAATTTATCTTTCTGATAATCTTTCCTAACACGTCCATGTAATATTGGTATGTATCTGTTGTTTGAATCTTTGTAGTACGTCTGTTGCATGTAAGCAAGCCAGTTTGTCTGAAGTTACATTAATGCTCATTAAGGCCACTCAATAATTTTTCAATAATTCGAAATGAAAATTGGCATAGAAGGTGATAAATTGTTCTAGAAAATCCCCGCAGCATTATACTTTAATATACTGCTCGGTCAATTATAATTAGACGTATCTTAATACCGACGCCCACGAATTTCTAATTTTATGAACGTTCCCACCAAATCAACTGCTGTTTATCTTACTGTCGCAATCGACGCTTGTAAAATCAAAATTGTCTTCCCGAATCTTATACACTGCTTCGAGTGATGAATGAAAGAAACGAAACGACTTTGCTGTTTCCTTATCAAATTTTCAAATTTATCAAAGATTTATAAAAGAATTTATTAAAGGATATAAAAGAAGAAGAAGGAAAGAAAGAAGGACAAAAGGACAAGTAAGGATGTTTTATTTGTAGTTGAGTTTAGTTTTCGTTCAATAAGCAATACCCAATACAGAAACTGATTACAATATCCTCGTACGTCTTAGTCCAACACTCGGCTGCCAACTTCTCGACTTATACCCTCTGGCTCCTCCACTGACTCTCTGCGGCTTCTCCCCTCACACTGGCTGTTCTAGCATCCTTTTGTCTTCTCTTAGCCCCACCACGCAAACTCCCGTGGCCAGGGTCACGTAGGCTTTTTCTACGAAAGTATACCATTGAAGGACCGATAACACATTGATGGACCCGACGACGCTGTCACGTAACTTGAGGGTTGGATAATGAAATAAGATAGCTGAGTCGTAACACAACTATTAATTTTAGTTAAACTTTATTGCGAATTCAGCAGTCACAACGGAATACACACTGAATTGACATAGATCACAATTCACTCCAACCACGTTATGTAAAACTTAGTTACAATGATACGTTAAGTACGCGACTGTTATAAGGGTAGAGACCGGTAAAGATATGTTGACTATTCTAGGAATACAGAATAAGTGAATCTTACTGACGATACTGTGTCTGAGGAAAGCTAGGGGTGGGTGTGTCTAAGGACACGGGACTATCGCATTTGTTGATGGTAATTTTGGTTAAGCAAGTGAGGGCAGTAGACACCGTCTCCGATTGGATACTAAGACGGTTGGTGGGCCAGGAAGGGTTTCAGCCGCCCTCGTGAGAAAGTTGCTAAGGGAATATACCAGACGTGAGGAAAGCCAATTTTCCGTGTTAACCCGTAGTAAACAATAATCGTAAAAAGAAATCTAAGAGATACTCGCTTGATTTGAAGGACCTTAACCATGGAAATTCCAAGACCCCTGGTGGCTACTTAAGACTATCGAGGGTACGCGCCAAGGATGTGCAGACGTCTGGGTGCTATCCTGCCCGCGGTGTGTGGCCTTGTCTCTGATGTGAATCGACGTTACAACGCCTTTGACCCGATGTACTACATGAGTATATTTCAAAACAAGCAAAACAAAAGTGGATTTATGCCTGAAAACGAATCCGCAGATCAATGTTTCCTGCGATGGAAACACGAGTTAAAGTCTATATTGAGAGACGCCACCGTCCAACGATTTGTTCGTACGGAATGAATTATTGAAGCAGCGCCTGCCCACACGGCTGCTTTCAATGCAGTACACGAAGAAGGAGTAATTGCGGAGGAGTGTCGCATTCAATATTTAAAATTCCGATGGCTACATTCTGATATCTCCGACGGTAGTGACATCTCAGATGACAAAAGTGATGGGGACATTGAACGAAGAATGTTACCGTTTGTCCTAAGTTGGATAGTAAGCGCAATTACAAGGAGCCTTTAATTTCATTTTTAAGCCGTAATTACAGAATAGGGCCGTAATTGATCTTGGGAAAAGGAATTTTGCAAGGGGCCAAATTTACGACGCTCTTAGTCGCGTGGAAAGTTCAGACCGTCGAGCCATATCTGATTAAGCATGGAACAAATTCTCGGTAAACTGCATGACGAAAGAGCGCTTGAGAAATGCAAAGATTATGAGAACTTCTTTTACAGAGGAACAGCTGAAGTCTACTTCTTACAACCAATGTGCAAAGAAACAGCCAAGTATGATAAGAATAAAAGACACGGGTCAAGTAAGCGACAACCCTTTGAGCGATAAGCCTGTGAAAAGAAATGGATGACACAATGAAATGAAATCGCCGAATAATAGGCCATTTGCAATAACAATAGTTAAAAATGAAGAAATTGAAAAAATGTGACCAAGGGTGATGTACCTCTACAAGATACGGAAAATTTTACCGATAGCTTATTCTAGTACCGAGCACTCGACAAACATACTTAAAAATTAGATTCTTATAGTAAACAGTACTTGACGATAAATAAATGTGAAAATTTTTTAATGGGACCAATGGGAGAACGTACTCTGAAAACGTACCTCATACGATGCAAAAGGAATCATCCTGATTGGTTAAGCCATTTCTGAGAAATTGGCGAACATACATTAAAAACAAAACTCATCAAATTGAGATACCTTCCTTCTTTCCCGAAGTCGGTATAAAAAGTAACATAATTTTGAAATTCAGCGTTAAGTATCGTTTCTTCGTCCTAACACGTTGACTGCCACGACACCTGTATTCGGGTGTCAGCAAAGTTTCTAGTCAGGCCACGTAACTTATATTCGGGTGTCGCTTATTTGACTACTTGCGAAGGATCGTCGTAGGTATTTGAAAAGATATTCCATAATAATAAAACTGTGGAATTGTTATAAAAGTAATACGAAAATGGTTTATTAAAAAATTATTTAGAATGTGAAACTTTAAAGCATTCTATACATAGCTGAGGTTGGTCGGGACAGTTTGGACAATAAGTTGTTGTTTTCTTCAAATTCTTTTGTGCCTTTGTTCGGTCCATTCCACGTCTTTTATTCGCACAACATAGTTTGCATGCGCGTCTAATGCTTCTTCCGGAATCATTTTTCCAAACGGCGATATTATGCTGACTCCGTCGAAGCAAGGATTTTTTGTATTTTTAGACAACCCTAATAATTTTGCAACTAATGATTGTCTAAATATTCTAATATTTATATTCTTCCTTGTTTCAATTTTGTAAACCGTCAAAGCGTTTACAACAGAAATTTCCAGAAGTAGTTGGATGCCAAGTTTTCTGTACCGTTTGATTCCTTTTCTAATTGTGGTGGCATAAGAAACCATTTGGTCGGAATAATCTATACCGCACTTTCCTTCGTTATATTCAACAACAGCTAGTGGTTTTTATGTTGTGAACAAACGAAACGAGATATCATTCTTGAGACCACCGCTTGAGCGTCTCGCATTACTAAACTATCGATGGCAGCACCTAGCAGAGAACGCTTGGTACTGCTGCACGCGTGGCCTGGCGGAGATTTCTTTGAAAACTCGCGTGGCAGTCAACGTGATTAGAGGAACACGTTAAGTCGAATCCAACTTACCAATAACTATGTTAAAGACAGAGAGAAAGACCGAGAAACAGTTAGACTTCATTTGATAAACATTAAATGATTAGGTATGAAATGAGGAAAATAATAGGTGATCTTGTAGAACCATCGATGATTTATAAATATGTTACAGAAATCAGCATTTTGAACACCTTTCTGTTAATAATAATCGTCCGCCTCGTTTAATTTTCAAGATATTCGCGATAAAGGAGGCTGGTACTGCCGATACCACCTCTTGCATTTGTATTTCTGCATATACTTGTGCATTTGTGGCAGCGTATGCTGTGTTGTTTGCCGGCCACTTATTTTCTGTTTGTAAACGAAGGTTATGCGAGCTTAAAGGTCTCGTGCACAACTGCATATGTCAGGCCGCAAGAAATGTCTGTTATAATTCACTTAAAAGTGAATATCATCAATGTTTGGGTCCGACTTCTCGACAGCCGACAACGCTTGCGTGAATTAATAATAAATTAATTATAAAAATAATAGAGAAATGAATAATTGATATTATTTTATGAAATAGAATAATCGTTATTATTACCTCACAACGGTCAGATTGAAAAATCTAACCCAAACCTAAGCTTAATGCATTGATAATATTCACTTTTAATTGAGTTATAACAAACATTTCTTTAAGCTTGGCCGGTTTTCGTTTTTTATAAATTTTTATAAAAACCAAACGGACGCATACGCTGCCACAGACTCGCATCGATAGACAGAAATACATTGTAGTTGTGGCGGCACATTAAATAAAGCAAGTTATATATACAGAAAAAATTACGCAAAATGTGAGTTACATATTCAGAAATCATTGAAATTGTAGGGTAGTTAACGTTTCTACAATTTCACCTAAATTATTATATAATTATGATATAAAGATATAAACATAATTATGATTATGATATGACGTTTTTGTTCCAACTTATATTCTCAGACGTAGATTTTTGCTGTTCCAAATTCTAAAAGTTGATCTAAAGCTTGCAGCCACTAAATAAAAAAGTAACATTTTATGCCGGCTTCTTTTGTTCTTTCACGGAGTTCTGTGAAACAGCGGGGTAGGGAGCAAGACCGTGAGCCGCGGGCCGCTCATTCAACATGTGTTACGATTGTATTGAGGTGGTATGTGTTGTCCGTGATAGTTGTAGTTGCCGGCTGTAGATGTCGCCGCTGGGGTACTGCTAATTATTCTTCTATTTTGTTGCGTGGAAGAAAAATCGGATCACGGGCGCCGGAAATCGAACCCGGGTCCCGAACGTTCGAAACCTAAGGCGCTAACAACTGCGCTGCCGTGTCCGTTTCTAGTTAGTGTCAAGTGGCGGTATTTGTTGTCGAGTGCCGCCACAGTATGTATGGATTTGTCGATAGATGATTTACATAATGGTTTCAGGTGGGAAACATATAATCACGTTACACAAGGAATCCTATCTACTCGATTAAAGCGTCTTACTGTGGATAAATTGAACAACATTTTCCGGTTATTAAAAACCTTACTTTCCCCACAAGATTTTCCACATCCGGATATGTGACTGTCGTCCAAACCAGTCTATATGACTATGGTTGGCATGAGTGATCCAGCGTCGATGTGTCAGGTGCTGTGATTCAGAAGTATGTAAACTCGCTAAAGTAAACCATCCGAAAATTGATTCCGGATAATCAGTATCCTATTGGATTTTCTGTAAAAACATCTGTAGAAAGACTGACTAGTCTCCGATTTTGATTATTCTTGGCTATATTGTAGAAGTCGACAATTTGAACAATTTTTCCCTATGTACCTAAGGGCTGAATTCGCGTAGTTTCCGAGATATTCGTGAAAAACAACCAGTAACAGAACTGTGAATTCTGTCTATAGTTGTGCGTCTGTGATGGCGTATAAGTTAGTGTGAGTTGCGGACCGCTGGCCGCTTATCTTCTGTTTATAAATAAGGGTCGGCCGAGCGCCGTGCACAACGTGCATATGCGAAGATACAAGAAATGTTTACTACAGAGTTATCCACTTAAGCCGGAAGATATGAGAATGGCAACAGTATAACATGCACGCCATCTAAGAGTTGTTGGTAGAAGTATAATTAGGCGAGAATACAGAGCGGTTTAGTAGTCGCCGGTGGACTTTAAATTTGCCGTCAAAATAAGGAGATGATGATCGCTGAGCAAGCGAGCTTCATGTTTTTGTTCAACGATTTCATGTGTTTTCCGAAGTTTCGAAGCAAGCAAGGAACAAACAATTTCCATCCCTCGTCGACTAGTCCGAACGAACTCAACGAGGGTTAAATTAATTTCTGTTTTTGTAAACTGGACTTCTTAAATATGAATTCTAGGTTAATTATGTAGTAAATATGAGATTCCATATTCCATATTCTTAGATTCAGCGTATTTAACGACAGAGCGATCCAAAATCAGATAATACCGGACAATTCGTAGAAAGTGATCGTTATTTAAAAATTTTGACGTAAAACTTAGACGAAAATGTTTTATACGTTAAAATTGAAAACTAACCGACGGAATGGAAAAAGGACCTCGATGTTCGTAAGAATGTGAATAATTTCAATTTTTTAATAATTTTCGCAGTTGAATGCAGTTTTAAATAAAAAAGAAAGATTACGTTGTAATCACATTTCAGGTAAGCATAATCCAAGATATCAGTTACAGAAAAAAAATTGAGCTACATTTGGGAACAGAACTGCGCTTGCTTACTTCGAAGATTCAGGAGCACACGGAAGTTCGAAACCGTCGGGCGAAAACGCGAGACTTACTTTCTCAGCGATCGTTTTCTCTTTATTGCGATGTCAAATTTAAAGTCCTGCGTTGACAGCTAAGTCGCTCTGTGTTCTCGCCTAATTATACTTCTAGCAACAGCTCGTAGATGGCGAACGACATTAGATTGTAGTAGTAAGTGTACACGTTACACTGTTGCCATTTTCATATGTTCTCGTAAGCGTGGGTTCCAAGTTAAGTAGACAACTCTGTATATGCGCATAGATAAATTATACCATACCTACTGAGTGAATCACGAAACATCATCAATTTAGACTATTTTGTTGTTAATGGATTGATTGAAAACATGAAATAGGTATAACATGGTCCAAAGAGACCTTTAAGCTAATTATAACAAATTCCATTTTTGTTGTTTGTTGTTCTATTATTTAGGTTTTTCTGTTTTTGAATTTTCAAAGTCTTCAATTTTTTATGAATAAACTTTTAATTTTCTTGCGCTTCCTTTCACCGAGTATAAGATATATTAAGACGAATTCGATAAGTATTATATTCTCTGTCTATCTAAACAGAGGAAACATTTAACAAATATCGATCTAAGTTCGTGAAGCAGTCATTAATTTTGCGTTTACCCAAGTGTATTGCAGCTGATGGACGTCGGTTTGAATATCGTCTTAATCAAGATAAAGGATATCTTTGTAATGTTTCTTGTAATGAGGTGGAAAAAGGATATTTGTTATGACACATGTCGAATTCGTCTAAATATCAACTAAAAGATAGGCGTGAACAAAATTATAGGTTCATCTATAATGAAACTGAAAATGGACTTGGAAATTCTGAAAGAAAAGATGTGACTTTAGTATAATCATTTTAAAGATGTCTTTGAGCCATGTTATACCAAACAACAATTTTTTCTATTAATTCACTAACAACAGAATGATCTAAATTGACTATGTTTCATGACTCATTCTGTATGATGATACTAATTTTAATCTTCTTGACCTATAAGCTTTTGCCAACATAAATAACACTTTATGTTTTATATGTGTACATATATTTACGTGTGTATGTCTGTAACCTATTTCATGATTCATAACATTCAAAATAGTCTTCTTAAATAACACTTACCTTTGAAGTACATTGAAGAAATTTTGAAATGCAAAGTATTTTTAAATAAATGTTTTCATTTACAGTATTTTCACTATAATTACATTTTTAGCATTAAATCAAGAAATCTCAAATTACACATGGAGATTCTATACAGGGTGCTCAGTTACAAATGTAAATAAATGTTTTCATTTACAGTATTTTCACTATAATAACACTTTTAGCATTAAATCAGGAAATGTCAAATTACACATGGAGATTCTATACAGGGTGCTCAGTTACAAATGTAGATAAATGTTTTCATTTACAGTATTTTCATTATAATAACACTTTTAGCATTAAATCAAGAAATGTCAAATTACACATGGAGATTCTATACGGGGTGTTCAGTTACAGATGTAAATAAATGTTTTCATTTACAGTATTTTCACTATAATAACACTTTTAGCATTAAATCAAGAAATTTCAAATTACACATGGAGATTCTATACAGGGTGTTCAGTTACAAATGTAAAAGAATTTAAGGGGCGATTCTTAAAGTTAAAATAAGATTAAAATCAGGAATGAAACAACTGTTATCGGCTTTGTTTTTTGGTCATTGATTATTCATAATTAGCCCAAATAATCCCTATACGCGAGCAAACCTTCTTACACGAACGGAAGTAGATCAGTCTAAGCAGTCGAAGCAGCGATTCTCAACTCAAACAATATATATGGGCAGTGCTTGCCTCATACAAGTAGAGAAGAAGACTATGACATTCGAAGATGTAAACCATCCTGCGCGGTGTTTTGTAAGAAAAATCATAGATTAATCATTATACCTGCCTACTCATTAAAATCCATAACAGCATATCGGAAACCGTCTTATGGAATTTTTGAGTGGGCAGGATTAATGTTTTCTCTTTTCCTTTGCCTCCATAAATAATTAATAAATGATAGCACGTATAAACAATGTTTATACAAATTTCACACACGCATCCACAAAAAAATCGCCAATTTGGACATTTGGTAGAATTTTTTAACTGTTTGATTATCATGTGGGTGACCATCCCCAACGGGATACCATCTTTGTGTTTGTTAGGAACCTTCTTAACGTGCTATCAAATGTGGTCGAATCACACATATTTAATTATTTAGTATCAAAAAATTCAAGTGTATGTGTGACGTTCTCTAAAAAATTCAGGATCGCTTGTCAATTAGTCGCAAATCAAGAATTGCCAGAGCACCAACGTATTATGCAAGAAGTTGTTTACAAACGTATTGGATCGTGTTGCTTTTTATCGTGCTATGTTGTATAAGTTGTACAATACAAATTGTATCGAATTGTGTTGTGCTAAATTGTGAAACATCGAGTTATTGGGTTTCTTGTTCAATTTTCGTTCTTTAAAATTTAATAAACATACTTCTTCAAACCAAAATCCTACATGCATATGATATATCATATCCTGCGTAGTTATATGTATACTTAGGAATAATCAATACAGAAAAATAGAAGAATTATCTTGTTTCATAATTTGTTTGCCACCACACTCTATGGATTAAACGCTTTTATTTACAATTTTCTCTTCATCTTAATTTGCCATATTTTCTTCTTTTATTCTGTTCGGTGCAATCTGTCTTCTTCTCTTCTTTTCTTCTATTTCTCTCCTTCCCTTTATTCACGTTTCCTAGATCCAGATAATTATTGTTATATCGTGTAACTATATATATTGTATTCCTACTGTTTGTAATTAAAGATACGTTACTCATTTGTTTGTCATATTATCCAAATTTATATTAATGATGATGTATGATACTTTGACTTGATAATTTTAATGCAAAGGAAACATTTGTTTTGTCTCTTTTATTTTCTACTTCAAATATTATGAAATAACTCATATATTTAATTATATTGTAATTGAATATTCAATTATTAACTTTTATATGTACTTAACTAATTTGTCCCTGGTATCAGTCACGGTAACTGTAACAAAACAAAAGATTCAGCACATTATTTTATTATTCATCAATAACGCGAATGATCTTATATCTGAACATACAGAAATTTCATCTCTTTATTTCCAGTTAACAAATTTGTGAATTTAATCATTTATCTTCCCGTCACATTAACGTTGTTTTATTCTATCTATTCTATCGGTTAAAAATCAAAGGATAAACTATGTTTAAAAGATGAGGAACAAATAAATGTTGATTTTAATAGAAACTTTACCTTTTTACTTTTAAGAACAGTCTTTCCTTTACAACGACGTATAAAAATATGATATACGATCTTTTTCGTCATTTTATCGCACTTTAAATGAAAAGTATCCGCCAACATTCTAATTATCCAAGATGTACCACGAAATTGCATAGTGTTTGAAATTACGTAGAATTTGCACCTCGTTTGTGATGTGTATGATAAGCGCGTGTGTTTAGTAATGCTTCTGTAGTGTGCGTGTATAGTGTGTTTAGAAACGAGTATTAACCTCTTAACCTACAACTACGGGCATAGCCCGTAGTACGATGATCGGACCAAGCGTAAGTATTACGGGCCTAGCCCGTAGTACGATAATCGGGTCAGACGTAAGTATTACGGGCATAGCCCGTAGTACGTACTACACAAGTCGTGCGAATGGCTCGGAGGCTGCGCGCGCTTGTTTTTTAAGTTTATCCTTGAGTTGCTTCCATTTGTCTATGATGCGTTGTTTCCATGTTAATCTCCTGTCCAGAGTCATGCCCAGGTATCTGACTGAGTCCTTGTTAGGAATTGTTATATTGTTAATGGCCGCCTGAGGGCAGGTTTGTTTTCGCAGCGTGAAGGTTACATGTGTAGATTTGTTTTCATTAATTTTGAGGCCCCATTTATGAAACCACTTTTCCATAGAGTCGAGACCTCGCTGGAGCGTGGATGAGGTAATTATCGGGTCTGCGTGGGAAGCTAATAGCGCTGTGTCGTCAGCAATTATCGCTATAGTTATCTCTGTTGATATTCGTAAATCGACAGTGTAGATGGATAACAGCAGGGGTCCGAGGACACTTCCTTGGGATATGCCAGCTTCTATTGGGAATGTTGTGGTTGTGGCGTCTAAGTATTTAACCATGAATTGTCTTTTGGTTAGGTAGGACTTTAGGATGGGGTAGTAGGTGTGTGGTAGGATTTTCTTAAGTTTGTATAGAAGCCCTTCGTGCCATACTTTGTCGGGTGCCTGTTAAATGTCTAGGAATACCGCTGAGCAATATTTTTTCTTTCCTAAGATTTGGTTGATATTATGTGTTATGCGATGGATTTGCTCTATTGTAGAATGTTGCTTCCGAAAACGGAATTGATGATCTGGCAGTGTTTTCAAATCCTCTAGGAGTGGTGTTCTTCTCGAATAGTTTTGACAAAGTAGATAGAAGACTAATTGGGCGACTAATTGTGTATTACTCTACGACTTCTTCTTACTACTTTCGATATTTTTGCTACTGATAACCGTTGTTGTTTTAGTTCAAGAATTTGCTTTTTTCAGACTCGTTTATTTTTTTCCGCGTCCCAAATACTTATAAATTTATATAATATTGTACTGTAATCTTTACTCGTTGATAGATCATGAACTACTGAGTAATTTCTAAACATATCAACAGAGTGTGCTATCATTTAGTTCTTAAAATAAAACAATTTTTTTTGTTGCACACTAAACCTCATAATATTTGTAATTATTTTTAACGAACCGCATATCCTGAGCTCATAATAGTCAAAAACTTTACACGCGTCATTGAGAAATTGATCTTTAACAAAGTATGTACCTGTTTCCAAAACAGCCCAAGTGACCTTGCACTGCGCTGGTAGAATGTGGTGGTGCGCCATCCTGCGTGAACCATCTCAATGTGCGTGGATTTTCACGTGCCTGGAAATGTTCGTTACGTATATTTGTTATTTCACATTTATTAAATGTTGTCTCATCAGTAAATAATATCCTCACGGAGAAATTGGAATTGCGTTAGATTTTCTGATTCATTCACTTGAAAAGATTTTTCCTACTTGAATTTTCTTGAATAAGGTGCAGTATTTTATCTCCCAAGTCCGGATCGTCGTGCTGAATTCGTCCGCCAGATTTCGCAGGTTTTAACTTACCGGCATCCCACAATCGTTGATTTATTTTGTAAAAAGTATCGCTACATTGCAAACAACATTGTAATTTTATATTTTCACTTCTTTGAAAGTCCCTCGTCGATTGTCGGAATGATTCCGTTCTTCCAAAACTGTTCTAACCTCTTATTTCAAAATGTCTTGTTGTTATTTCTGTATTTAGAGGTAGGGTCACAATAGCTATTATTTTATTCTTTGGATAAATCTGTCACTGTTCTGAGCCGAAAAACCTTTACTGCACATTCTTACATGGACTAGGGATAAAAACAAAAGGACATCTTTAATCTATCGATTAAATCGATTATAAGTAGAACTATCTTCTAGTTACTATTTCTTGTAACTAGCGCATCTGCATATAGATGGCGAGCGCGAACTCACGTTGTCATTTTCAACATGTCTAAAACGTGGCAATGTTATGATGGAGAGTTTATTCTGAAAGAAAAATTTACGATACAAGGGCGAATGGTATTGAGAAAGCCACCATTCTGTGCACCAGAAATGTTTAAAAAGAGGTGAAAACCTATTTTGCATAATCCTCGAACTTTACATACCTAGAGATTTATTAGAGATAGTCATTGGACAAGTGGACTTCCTGTTTACTAGATGGGTTTAAGAAATATTTGAATTTTTCAAGCAGTATGTTTCAAACATGGAAAGGAAAAAATTAGAAGAATACTCTAAGAAAACTGTAACATTGAAAGGGAACAAAACTATCGCATTCATTATTTAACTATATTCACGGAATAATATGAAATATTAATTTAACGTTTCGTAGGAACTATTGAAAAACTGACTATAACTTTTTCGGTAAATATTCGCGTTTCATCGCAAAATGTCAAATAATACACACACACGCACACACGTTATATATGTTAGTACAAATACAATTTATCTCAATAAATTACAATCCATTGTATAATTTTTACATGATGAATTATTTCCTAACACGTATCTCGTTTGTATTTATACTTTTTCCCTAATTAATGTGCAAGTTTTAACATTACGTTAAATGACAATTATCAGATTGCGGATTTTTATGAATTTATAGAAAATTTGAAAATGAAAAAATGCAGAGAATGCATAATATATCTATGCATTATATATTTTATTATTACTGTTATATATTTAATGCATTATATATTATCAGTGCATTTACATATTTGATATAAAATAATATATTGAAATATATAAAATATCTAAAGTATATAGTACTTATTCTAATATTTATTAAGTGAAACAACTGTCTACACCTACATTTCATTTTTTAATTATGTCCATAAAAATATGAATTTATATAAATATCTACAGTCTAACAATTATAAGTATGAAATATTAATAACTATGGTTTACTAACACGAATATTTGTTACTAGGCGTTTGGTCACCTGGAAGCGAGCCACCGCCACCCCCAAAGGAGCCGAGTCCTGAACAGAAAGAACCTCCAAAGGATACTGGAATCCCTCCTGTCTGGACGCCTTCCAGCGCCGGAACC
This sequence comes from Bombus terrestris, assembly GCF_910591885.1. Classification (NCBI taxonomy): domain Eukaryota; kingdom Metazoa; phylum Arthropoda; class Insecta; order Hymenoptera; family Apidae; genus Bombus; species Bombus terrestris. The sequence goes on from NC_063286.1 coordinate 4,891,791, forward strand.
AGTCCAGTTCCTGAGAAAAAGGAATTTCGACCGGTGCAATTCGAAAGCCCCATTCTGAGCAGGAAAAAGCCAGCGCAGCAAGAAGTAAGTTATCAAGAGACATATGCTACGATCCGTTTTGTTCGCCCACAAAATTTAGGGAGATTTAATAGTCACATTTCCATCCCACTAAAAATACGAAATGTAAACGTTTTGTTGAAACGATCGAAATATAACATTACTTAAAGGTTTATTATATTTACTTTTTTATTTTATTTATTTTTATTATAATATTAGATCTATGAAAGAATTTTGTGCTATTATTAAATCTACCCGCTTCTGTTTATTTTAAATACATCTCAAAGAAACTTCAAGCGGCTATGATCACATTGTTTCCTTGTTGAAACTTGTAAAACAATATATATCAGGTCTGTAAGTATGAAACCGGAATTTGCCTATAGATGGCCCTAGCTGATACTGTAGTTATCCCTAAACTGCGTCATGGATGCCAAAAGTCTTTGTTGACATCTTACAAACATTTTCGACTCAGAACGATACAAGTTTCATACAACAGCATAGTTTGTAATAGCGTTGAACATGTCGAATTTTGTGCCCGGAAACTACGATTTGCGGACAGCATTGATTTTCTGTTACCATTTGAAGAAAACTGCTGCAGAATCGCATCGAATGCTTGTCGAAGCTTACGGTGAACATGCTCTTGGTAAATCACAGTGCTTTGAGTGGTTTCAAGAATTCAAAAGTGGCAATTTTGACGTGAGGAACGAAGAACGTGGAACGTGAAACGTGATCTATTATGAGCTGTTAAAACCTGGCGAAACCGTTAATACTGAGCGCTACCGAGAACAAATGATCGATTTGAATCAAGCTTTGCGTGAAAAACGACCAGAATATCAAAAAAGGCAACACAAAGTAATTTTGCTTCATGGTAATGCACCATCACATACAGCAAAACCTGTCAAGGAAACGATTGAAGCGTTCGGTTGGGAAACACTTTCGCGCGCGGCTTACTCACCAGACTTGGCTCCGTCCGATTACTATTTATTTGCATCGATGGGACACACACTTTCTGACCAGCACTTCACTTCTTACGAAAATGTACGAAAATGGCTGGATAACTGGTTTGCCTTAAAAGAGCGACAGTTTTTTTGGCGTGGCATCCACCAATTGCCAGACAGGTGGGAAAAATGTATAGCTAGCGATGGGCAATACTTCGAATAAAATATTTTTAATCATTTTCATACAATAAACGTGTATTTTCTATACAAAAATTCCGGTTTCATATTTACATACCTGGTACAGTTTTAATTGACAGTATGCCTCGTAGATTAAAAGCATTAAAAAAAAGTAAAGGAAAGTGGACGAAATACTAGGTTGAAACCTTGATTCGACGAGTATAATTAAAGCGCAAAACTGTAAACGTGGTTTGAGATGTCCATTTTTGCAAAATGTTCTGTACATTATCAATGGTAATGAAAATGAACTATTACACTTCGTTAATCACATGCAGCTTGTAGTTACTCTTACCCTAATCTTCACCGATCGCTTGAAAAATTAGTCGTAGCATCGCCTTTTACATAAAATCAGCGGAATGTGTTTACTCTTTTACTCGTCACCGCATAGTAATGTATAATATTTCGAGATTTGTGAAGATTTATTTTATTTACATAATTAATATATTACATACATCATTGAATTAAAATCAGGATTCAGGTACTTTTGAATTTTCGAAAATTTAAAATCATTTAAGTCTATTTATTATTATCAGCTATTAATTGTATAAATATTTTAACAACACGAGTGTTAATAGAAATTAGAATTGCTTTAGAAATTTATATCCCTTTATCATTAACGCTCTGTCTCCATTCATATCATTTGTCAGAGTACACAGGAGGCCCCACCACCTTGGGAGACGGAAGAGGAAAAGAAAGAAACGTCACGAAGTTGTTACGACAGCAGTACGCGAATTGTCAATTCGCATTCAGCACCTTCGCAAGGATTAAGTTCATTAAGTTCAACACCTCATCTGCCACGTGCTCAGAATCCAACTATAACGCTGCTCCAGAAAGCAAGAGGTGAAAGACAAACTTCAGAGTAAAAAATAGACTCATATAAAAAAAGAATGAATAATATTATTTTAAAATAATAAGAAAGATCATTTAAATATAAATATAGCTTTATTTGAGAAATTTAAAGAAATTTAGTTGTATATATTTTTATATTTATTATTATTACTATTTATTTGTTTTTATTTGCATGTACAGTTGCACGTACACAAATTTGTTCATACTTGAAACAGAGTAAGCTTCTTAACATTGAATCAAACGACTTGAGCTTTTTCGAGAAGTTGGAAGGATTAGTTTACTAAATGACATGTAAAGGACTTTTCGAAAAATTACATTTAATTGTAATCGCGAAGAACATAGTGAAGTAGTAAAATAGTATAGCTTGTAATAAAAATTTAAAAAATACGTTCTGTAGATTTATGTCAGTTACACGTATACATATACATATACATAAGCTGCAAATTTCATCAAAATCGATTAATGCAGAAACAAGTCGTAGACATCGGAATCTTCAAATTTATTGCAGTAATAAGCTGAAAGTAGTGCTAGTAAAAAAATTGCAATTTTCACTATTTTTAATCGTTTGTAGCTCATAGCAACGTTAACCGATTTCGATAAAATGTTGAGCATGTATATAATTGATATAAATGTACAAAACATATGTTTAAAATCTTCGTTGCAGCCTTAGATATGAAATTTGTAAAAACCTAGCTGTACTGTTTTCTGCGCGATTCCAACAAATTGCGATCTTTTCGAAATTCTTTTATACGTCATCTAGTAAATTAATCCTTTTAACTTTTCAGAACAACAACTCTTTTGGTTTAATTTTAAAAAAGTTATTCTGTTTTAAAGGATGTACGATTACGAGTAACAATAATATAAATTTATAAATGTATGAACAAAAAGAAATAAAAAATATATAAAAATATATATATAATGGTAATAATCATTAAATAGCATATGTATATAAAACATATATACAGGATGGTTGGTAACTGGTGGTAGAAGCGGAAAGGGGGTGATTCTACGCGAAAAAAGAAGTGGAAAATATAGAATAAAAATTTTTCGTTTGAGGCTTTGTTTTCGAGAAAATCGACTCTGAATTTTCGCTCGGTACGCGTGCACTTTATCACGTCTCGTTATAACGGATCTCACTGTAGATCGTTGTCTCGATTGACGTTATGTTGATAAACACTTCCAATGTGTTAGAAAGTGTTCATAGAAATTTAATTAGAAGAGCAGAAGTATGTGTTCGGCAGAATGGGTAACATATTCAGCAATTTTTGTAATAATAAACTTTATGATTATTTCATATTATTTCATTATGTATTCCTAATTTTCCGTTACGGCAAAAACAAACTTAAACTGCGATAATATCCATCGAAACAACGATCTACAGTGAAATCCGTTATAACGAAACGTGATAAAGTGCACGCGTACCGAGCGAAAATTCAAAGTCGATTTTCTCGAAAACAAAGCCTCAAACGAAAAATTAGTATTCTATATTTTCGACTTCTTTTTTCGCGTAGAATCACCCCCTTTCCGCTTCTACCACCAGTTACCAACCACCCTGTAGAATACGTAACAAGGAAAGGATATTTGAAATTGTACGTCGATGTATGATCCATAGATGTATGTAGCAACAGAGAGAAAATATATCGAATATCAATTATGGAGATCTGTACTACAAGTGGATCTATGAATTTTTGTGTAAATTAAATGTGTCGCGAAGAGAATCAATTGTGGTACGGAACGCTAATAAATAATAAAAATTGATTTTATACCGAGAGCATTGCTTTTAGGATTTACATCAATTAGACATTTTTTATTCCTGAGTACCGTAATACCTTTAATTATGGGAAGCTTTTTTATCACCCTGTATATTATACAATAAATATTTTCAAAGAAATTATCTGTTCTAAGCGAAATATTACCTATTTTTAAACGCAATATTGATCTTGTATCTCACAATAATCTTTCGTTTCTATTTGCATATTAACTTATCTATTATTAACATTATTTCCTTTTTATATAATTTACTAATAGTATATAGTTATAGTTACTTACTAATTTTCATACGAAAATAATTATTATTTCATGTAATTTTAGAGGGGCAATTACCGAAAGGTGCAGCCTATCTGGAGGAGACCGAAACGATAAAACGAGCACCGAGCGACGAGAAGCCGATAATTAGTCCAGGCGAGATCAGTGAGTAGATTTTTTATAGATTTGTAACCGTTGAACATATATTTTATCACGTGTACCGAGCACGTAATTTCAGTTTAACCGTATCTATAAACTCTGTTTCGTGGATTCACCCGTGAATTACTTTTTAAAGTGTAATTTACTTTTATCCTGTGTTGTGTGAAGAATTCCCGTGAATGTCGACGTTACGCGTGGTGTGATAAATCGTTCTTTACATTCTCGATAAAATTCGTGTGAAACGAGCCTTTGCCGGTTACCGCATTATGAAACTAAGCTGATGTTCGCTCAGTTTACAACGTGAAGAAAGAGTACGAGAGCGAGCCAGAAACAGAAAATGAACCGCCAAAGAAGATGGCCGATTTGAGTCCTCGAAAATTCAATGGTATTGGCCCAACATCTAAGGAGGGTATTCCTCTCGTTTTAAGATCGGTAGGTCTCTGCATCTGTCTCTGGTTAAGAGTTAGTGAAAAGTTTTAGAATTTAGGTTCATTAATGTATTAAGATTTATTTAAACATATTATTAATCCCTTACTGTACTACTGACAGACTTTCTACTGTGTATCTTGTGTTATTTAGAAACTACTAAATTTGAAATATGATTCTTTTATTGCAATATTAAATTTGAGCTGAAATATATGATTATATCAACCCTCTATAACTGGATTTCTTTTCGTTAATGATAGAAAGAAATTAAAAATTGTTTGTGACTTTCTACTTTAATTTTAACTGCTATTACAAGGTCATTTGTTTCTGTATAATTTTAAACTAATACAAATATACAGGGTAGTTGGTAACTGGTGGTACAAACGGAAAGGGGGTGATCCCACGCGAAAAAAGAAGTCGAAAATATAGAATAAAAATTTTTCGTTTGAGGCTTTGTTTTCGAGAAAATCGACTTTGAATTTTCGCTCGGTGAGCGTGCACTTTATCACGTCTCGTTATAACGGATCTCACTGTAGATCGTTGTCTCGATGGTTTCTCGGAGTTTAAGTTTGTTTTTGCCGTAACGGAAAATTAGGAATACATAATGAAATAATATGAAGTAATCATAAAGTTTATTATTACAAAAATTGCTGAAAATGTTACTCATTCTGCCGAACACATACTTCTGCTCTTCTAATTAAATTTCTATGAACACTTTCTAACGTATTCGATTGTTTTAAAGTATGAAAGGCTACAATAATCTTTTCTTTCAGTTGCTCGCAATCCGTTATAACGAAACGTGATAAAGTGCACGCGTACCGAGCAAAAATTCAAAATCGATTTTTTCAAAAACAAAGCCTCAAACGAAAAAGTTTTATTCCATATTTTCGACTTCTTTTTTCGCGTAGAATCACCCCCTTTCAGCTTGTACCACCAGTTATCGACCATCCTGTATATCTAGTGATAAATATATTACGAATGTTTATGCAATTTTAAATTGAATATGGAAATTTGTTTCAGTTGCTCAAATATTACTTTTTTATGATAATATGTACTCTGTAAATTTTTAGATATTTAAATTTTATATGAACGTCTACAGCCTAGTGAAAATTTAAATATAATTAATAAATAAAATATTGATTAACAATAGTAAAATATACATATATTAATATAATAAAAATAAAATTTAAACGTTAAAGTATTTTGTTTACATGCCACATAGTGCTATAGAGGATCATGTACAATATTTGTAACTGTCACATTCATATGAATGTCTGCTGTATAGTTAAGTTAATTAACTACAAGTAATTTGTTCTACATTATTATTTACTTTCATAAAATTTAATTTTATTCTACGAACCGCACCGTATTTATGAATACTAAAATCTTTGCATCACAGTGTGGGATTAAATAAATATCAGGATTTGTGTAATATGTACATATATGTAGGGTGTCCCAATAAATTTTGATTACTTTGAATACCTTTGTTAGTTCTACATGCATGGAAAATCTTTATTTACAAAAGAATATATTATTCTTTATTAATTCAAGGAATATAATTTATTATGTATAAATTATTAATTAATTTATTTCTTAGATAAAAATGACGTTCAAAATTTTGGAAATCTTTCATTTAATGAAGTAGGAATTATTATTGGCATGTCTTATAGCCTCCTTTGCATCATAAAAAATCTGTAAATAAAATTTTTCCATGTCTTTGAAAAGGCAAACCTCTAAAGCACTCAAAATTGTTGAGACACATTTTATATCTGCAGAATGAATTACACAATTTCGAATTCTAAAAGTAAATTTCTTATCATACACAAGATTAAGAGCAGAAGTAATTAGTCAATACTAGTACCAAAATTAAAATGAAGATTTGATATAACAATAGTTTTGCTTTTTTCTCAGTGAAATGCTGTATATGACAAAAAATTATTTAAATGATTCAATGACGCAAAAATGATTCAATTAAAATACATATGTACATATAATATTGAACCACGAAAATTATTTACTATGCCATTTTAAAACTAATGCGTTTAGCTATGATATTTAACAGTTTTTAACATCCTGCCGTTATGAATAAGAAATCTCATTGACTTTTACTTTAGAATTAATGAATTTTCTTCATGTTTGCATCATTTGATTAAAAAAATAAAATTTTAGGAAGTCAAGGAGAATAATCAAACAAAATGGTATAAGAAAATGTACGACTCGTTGCATCGTGCAGACAGAAGCGGTGAGTTTGTGTGGCAAATATGTACTGCGCAGCTTCAATGCTTATACGAAACGATTGAAAGTTGTAATAGCCATTAATATTACGAAAATGTTCAGCAGTATTTTCCTACTTTTTTTTCTTTTTAATTTTAACTAGTCTAACGGATAATATACACATAATAATGTTATGAAATAGTGATCTGTTAGTAACGTTTAACATAAATTACCTCTATCTCATTAACACGTTGACTGCCACGCCACCTGTATTCGGGTGTCAGCAAAGTTTCTGGTCAGGCCGCGTAACCTATATTCGGGTGTCGCTTATTTAACTACTTGCGAAGGATCGTCGTAGATATTTCAAAAGATATTCCATAATAATAAAACTGTGGAATTGTTATAAAAGTAATACGAAAATGGTTTATTAAAAAATTATTTAGAATGTGAAACTTTAAAGCATTCTATACATAGCTGAGGTTGGTCGGGACAGTTTGGACAATAAGTTGTTGTTTTCTTCAAATTCTTTTGTGCCTTTGTTCGGTCCATTCCACGTCTTTTATTCGCACAACATAGTTTGCATGCGCGTCTAATGCTTCTTCCGGAATCATTTTTCCAAACGGCGATATTATGCTGACTCCGTCGAAGACAAGGATTTTTTGTATTTTCAGACAACCCTAATAATTTTGCAACTAATGATTGTCTAAATATTCTAATATTTATATTCTTCCTTGTTTCAATTTTGTAAACCGTCAAAGCGTTTACAACAGAAATTTCCAGAAGTAGTTGGATGCCAAGTTTTCTGTACCGTTTGATTCCTTTTCTAATTGTGGTGGCATAAGAAATTATTTGGTCGGAATAATCTATACCGCACTTTCCTTCGTTATATTCAACAACAGCTAGTGGTTTTTATGTTGTGAACAAACGAAACGAGATATCATTCTTGAGACCACCGCTTGAGCGTCTCGCATTACTAAACTATCGATGGCAGCACCTAGCAGAGAACGCTTGGTACTGCTGCACGCGTGGCCTGGCGGAGATTTCTTTGAAAACTCGCGTGGCAGTCAACGTGTTGGAGGTTATCATTCTTCTACTTTCTTTTGAAATTAATTTTGTTTGATTGACATTGCGATTTTTCGAATAACATTTCTTATTGTCACAAATTAAATTCAGTGGCTTCTTGCAGTTTTGCAGTTTTCCCGTGAAAAATTGTTCATGTGAATTTACTATAATTTAATTCTAACTAAAAAAATACCGTCGCTTCTCAAAGAACAAATCTTTCTTATTCCAATATTAATATCGAAACACGTGTCTTCGAATCTTTGCTTAAATAACGAATCGTTATAAATTAGAATAGATTAAAAAGTATTAAAGTATTATTCGAATAAGAATTTCAATTCTTAAAACAAGCAAACTATCAGAAAATCACAAGGATCTGAGATTAATATCTAATCTCATTTTCAGATGACTACGTAACCGTTCATTACAAACAAAGAAGAGGTGAATACACGCTCCAACGAATTCAGCATATTATCATATAAACGAATACTAATAAATGAAATAGTTTAGAAAATTAACACAATCATGATAATGGCCTTCTTGTTCCGTCGAGATTTCGCTGTTTTTAACCAGTTAACTGCGTTCCACGTGTATATACAGTCCACACAGTGTGTGTTAAACGTATCGATAACTTACGTAACACGATACATACGTTGGCTCACGAAAATCTTCCAACATTTCTTAAAACAGAATAACTTTCCTGAAATTGGTGTAGTTTTTTCGAATTTTTTATCTATGTAAAAATATGGGAAATTATATGGAACAGGGGCGATCTCGTCAATTCCAATGACCTTGAATCATGTTGTCAAGATCATCGTTCTGAACAATTTTTTTCTCTGCATGTTACAGCCGCTCGAGATATACACAAAGATATTTTTATTACTATACATATGTATATTTAACGATACGTAACTTTATTGAGTCTCAGTTAGATTGAAATTAAATTGGAATTAATTTCAAGTTATATTTGCGAGATCTGTAACAGGAAATATTAGTTCCCGTTTTTCGCCGCTAAATACGTTCTATGTTTTATTTATGAGCACCGTTGTCCGAATTAACAAAGTTCATTCTATGGCTTATCGCTAGATGTTTGTATCCTTTCTTGTTCAAGAAAAAATATATAACACGAAGTAGGAATTTTAAAATAAAATTGTAAAACCAGTCAATTTGACTGGTGTGATAGTTCTAGTGTTAATAATGGAACAGGTCTTTACGTCTGAACTTGTAAATACAGATAGAAAAAGCAGGACAATTCAATTTATAATTGTTGAGAATTGTGAATCTTGATGACCGAAATATTTTTATGGAAACATTGAATTTACACTTGGGATTAATATTAACGCAGACATATATGCATTTTATAAACGATTTCTAGAATATTCATCGATACACACTTGCACGCGTCTCGGCACTTTCTTCCATACCCGACCTTTATCGACAGCTAACCGACCGAACTGTTTACATTCGTCTGTTTTTCAGACGCCGCGCACACACATACCTCTACACACTGATACCCACATACAAGTATCTCTACTACGCATTTAACCCAGTGCAGCACACAAAATTATACATATCTCAATAATAATTACCATAGATATTCGAGAATATGGACAATTTATTCAGTAAGAATTTATTTATTGTCTTGAATTATTTAAATAACGGCATCCTTCGGATGAAAGCACGAATACGGGTAATGCTGCACGCACAACTGCATCTGCTAAACTGTAATAAATATCCGTTATAATTTAATTAAAAATTAATATTACCAATATATTTATTACGTTTGAGTATGAGTTAATCTTTTAATCAAGTGAATGCAAACCGGCAACTTTTGTGTAAAATAATAAAAATTACTCTATTTCGTAAAATAATATCAATTATTTATTCGCATATTATTATCATCTCACGCAATTGTTGCAGACTAGTTTAAAAAGGTCAACCGAAACTCAGACTCAATACATTGATAATATTCATTTCTATTTTAATTATAACAGACGTTTCTTACAGTGTCGCGTATGCAGTTGTGCACGCAGCTTTACTTTAGCCTGTTTCACCCTTGTGCGCATAAACATAAACAGAAGATACAGTAAGGAGCAAAACTGAACACACACATTTTAATATAAATGGTATTTTATTCAATGTCTGTATATAGAACACAAGAAAAGCAAAATATATAATATCATATAGGACTATATAGAGTATTATATAAGTTGATGTTATCATCATTGTTTTGGTAAATAAAAATTGTTTTCGTGAAATCAGTTTTGTACTGGAAAGAGAGCTGTCAGAATCAACTAGTGTAAATATGAACTTTGTTAACAACTGATGTTAATGTCTAGGATCAGAATTGTATTAGTAATTAATCTGTTGTAGTTTCTACAATAAGACAGATCAAAGCATCTTTAATATTTCGTAAAGAAGTCATTATCGCGGAGCGTGATGAATAGTATTATTATCTTTCAACTAAAAAATTTTCAACAAACAAGCTGCTTGCGAAATCTTTTTTCATCGAAACGATATCGTAGTGATGTCCCTACATCTTTTTGAGGCTATCCGAAATTGTTATCTTCTAATTAGAAGAGAGGATTATAAAATACATCACCTCCGAAGTTGCAACAATCGCATTGATAACTGCAAAATTGTTAGAGAATTATTAGATATGTTAAATAAAATTAGTAAATAGACGACTCGAAGAGCACTAAAAGAATTTCATTCTATGGTAATGGAAAAGAAAAAGAAGCCTGTTGTTTCAAAGAACAATATCAAGACCTGCTTACGTTTCGCACAAAAATGTAACATTTGGACTATTAATGAGTGGAAATAGGTGATTTGGTCTGAGAAATCTAAACTTAATCGATTTTCATCGGATAGACATTTGTGGTGCTGAAAGAGAAGAAGTAAAACTAGTCTATTGCCACGTTCCCCCTCCCATCTATCTTCGTTGATGATGTCATCGATATACAAACAATGGTAAAGTCCATTGAGAAAGATATCAACAAAGAGGACTAGAAATTAAAAATAAACAATAACCAAGTTAAAATTCTGCCGGCTAACCCAGATTCATATAGAAAGATAACAAAGCTACTAAAAACCTTCAACGCTAACTGCCATACTTACCAACTTAAACAAGAAAGACCTTTTCGAGTGGTACTACGCAACATCCACCACTTGGCTAACTTAGACGAACTGAAGTTCAAACTCCTTAAACTTTTTTTTTTATTTAATTCTTTTCATTCTCAATTTATCCAATTTGGACATTTGGTAGAATTTTTTAACTATTTGATTATCATGTGGGTGACTATCCCCATTTTCGCATTTGTTAGGTTATGTCCTTTGTGAGGTCTGCTGGGTGTTTTCTTTCCAGTCTTCTTTCCATGTTTGAGGTGTTGATCGTTTCCGCAGCTAGTCGGTTTGGGTGTGTTACTATTCTTGATTTGTATTTTTCTGCGTATCTGTTAATTTCTTCCTTGACCGTTGGTATTCCCAGGTCCCTTCGTATGTCCTCGTTTCTAACGTACCATGGGGCGTTTGCTATCGTTCTAAGAATTTTAGCTTGCATTGTCTCTATTTTGTTTATATGGCTCATTGCTGCTGTCCCTCATAGTGGCATTCCGTACGTCCAGATTGGTTTTATGACCGTTTTGTATATTTTTAATTTATTTCCTATACTTAATTTGGATTTTCGACTTGTTAGCCAATGCACTTGTCTCCTTGTTGTCTGTATTTTGTCTATTATTGATTTAGTATGCTGTTTCCATGTGAGTTGTGTATCTAAGTGGAGTCCTAGGTATTTGACTTGCCCTGTTTGTGTTATGTGCGTGCTGTTCAGTAGGATGTTTGGTGGAATCTGTTTTCGCAGTGTGAATGTAATATGGTTGCATTTATTGGGCTTTGGTTCTATTTGTTTATCTTGCAGCCACTTTTCTATTTTTGTGATATGTTCTTGTAGTAATTTGACTGCTGTTTCTGGGTTAGTGTTCCTGACTAGTACAGCTGTGTCGTCCGCGAATGTCAGTATTTTGCTATTGGTAGTTGTTGTTATGTGTAATGTGCATAGCATTGGTCCTAAGACGCTTCCTTGCGGAACCCCTGCCTTGATGTCTTTAACTTCAGAGTATGTGTCCTTGATTTTTATTACGAAGGTATAGGGTAACACTGCTAGCGCGCGGATCAGGACCAGCTCAAATTATATTCCTACTTGTACTTACACTTCTGTATTAAAATATATTTTCTACTTAACAATTTATCCACACGATCCTCTGTTCATACATCTGATAACCTCGACACAAACAATAGGTAAAAACTCCGAGTATGTGTTCAGTTTTGCTCCTTATTATAAGCGTTAGGGTTTGCTAGGTCATTCTATCCAATCCCTGATAACCAATACAGACGTCGTCACGGATGCACAATGATAAAGCAGAATTCACTGTTCTGATACCGATTGTTTTTTATGAATGTCTCAGACATGTATTAAGAAATCATTGAAACCGGAGAAAACGTAATGGTTCTACAGTTTCAGTATGTAATTACCCAAATATGTTCTGTAGATTTATGTCAGTTACATACAGGATGTTCGGCTACAGATATAAAAAAATTTAAGGTGGTTTTAAAAAACAAATGCATTTTCGGCTTTGTCTTATAGTTATTGTAAATTAAAAATTAGTCGAAATATTCCTGTGCGCGAGCAAACTTTACGCCAACGAAACTATAATAGGTCAGCCTAAGCAACGGCGTACACAGGAACCCTCACATCGAACGATAAATGGGCAGCAGCTTACATCGTAAAAGTCGTAGAGAGTGATGTGATCGAATAGGTGTGAATATTATAATGCGCCATTGCACATGATCATGATCATTATCAGTAATTTGTATGAAAACAAAGAATTCCTTCAAGGAATCTGGCCATGAAGTAGGGAAAGCAGTGGTGACTTTTGCAAGTAGACTGTGAGGGACTGCCCGGTACTTAGTTACAGCTTTTCTGACAAGCTAAATCAATCCAAGTGGAAACAATTCCACTGGTAAGCTAAATTGGCTCAGCCATTTAAAAAATGGATTCTATACGTTTACACTGAAAGCGAGTTCAAATGCCTCGAAGGCTCATCTAGCTCGAACTATCTTGGGATTGCCTCTTGAGCAATTTTTCGGAGATCTCACAAAGGGGGTCTTTTTCTCTTCCCATTCCTAATCCATGCCACCATCTATTGATCGTCATGCTACTGTTCCTGCTTGTCAGTTGCTTATAAGCTCCTTGTAGTTGGCAATCCAAGTTTATTTGAATGAGGAATGAGATAAAGGATAAAAAAGAAATACACAATTAATATTAAGCACTTAGTATCGTAATGATGAAAAAATACACATATTTGGTTGTTAATGTCAAACAGAAACCCAAAATTTAATGATTTCATTTACGTTTGTCAACATTTCCACAACATTTGTTTACTTTTGAGACTATTTTTTAACCTTAATCTATTAATCAATTAACTATCTAAATCTTAAATTATCTAATTATTAATCTAAATCTGTTAATTCATTTATTAATTTAATTAAACTTAATTTTTAATCTATATTTATTTTAATTTTAAAAATTTTTATACTCATTTGATCAAACACCCTAATTTAAAAAAAAAAGTTTACTAAATATGCTACATAATAAATAACAGATAGCAAATTTCAATCTTAAATAATGAATAATTTATTAATCCCAACCTAACCTATAACTTATCTGCTGAAAAGCTGCGGACATTGTTGTTTCTGCTACAATGAACGATCATGAGCGGCGGACTTGATGACTGTGGCGTGCCGTGCGCGTTATAAATTTGCAGCAGGCCTTCGAGAAGTTCTTCGCGCCCTTGTGAAAGGCCTATTTTCGACAAGAAGACAGTCTTCGCCTAGCCTCGCAAAATAAAGAGCACTGCTACCGATCAGCTGTAAATTGTAAAATCGGTGACGTGTTTTCGCTGAAAAGCTTTATTTTATTTGCATTTTATATGTTTTTCTAACAATAAATAAGATCATTAAAGAAATTTAAATGCGAAAGCGTTTCTGTTAAATATTAACATCCAAACATATGTGTAGTATTACGATAGAAAATTTGTTTGTCATTATAATATTAATTATTATTTACATTTATTATTTATTATATTATTATATTTATATTTATATATATTGTAATTCTCGACAGTCGACATTTTTTTTATATCATTATCTTTCGAGGTATGAAGATCGAATTTATTTTCTAAACTGAGACTATATATTCTTCTTCAGATCATTTGATGGCGCTTCTAAAGACGAATTCAGTAACTTTACATGTGTACGATCGATTCCAATTAGTTTTTGAGATACTGAGCTTACAAATTTATTGATTTTCGGGGAAGAAACTTCACTAGTCTTCTCAGCGTCTAAAATGCCGTGTGCTAGACATTCTCTTTTGAAAAAAATACAAAATCTGCCCCAAGATTGGACCTAACCTCAACCTAACCCCAATAGATTGGATTGACTTTCGGTGGATCTCTCACTTTATCCTACAAAGTGCAAGGTTATCTACAGAAATTTCGAACATGTATAACTAACATGTATCTACAAAAAGTATTTTTTAAATTTTCACTGCAGTAACTTTCTTGAAGATAGTAAAAAGTAGTAGAAACAGATATATCTTACTATATTTTCACGATTCCGACCAATCGCAACTTTTTCGAAACCTTGTTTACGCATCAATCCCCTAAAAAGTAAGTAAAGTAACCTTCCTAACTTTTCAAAAGAATTTATATTTGATCCAATGTTAAAAAAGTTATTCTGTTTTAAAAAGTGTTCGAATACTTACCAGCGAGCCAGAGTACATTGTACATAAACATTCGATGCAAAACAGGAGTGTGCGGATACCCGAAATTACGAGTTCTCGGGCTTCGTAAGGGGTCGGATAGAGCAAGATTTTGAAAATTTTCTTGACATATAAAGTGCAATGATGACTCAATTCGGGGGCTGATATTGCATTCGGGGCAGGATTTTCCAGGTAAAAATTATTAAGTTTAAAAGAGTTTTCTTATTGTTGTTATTTCTTTATTCAGAGGTAGGATCACAATAGCTATTATTTTATTACTTGGATAAATCTATCACACCGTTCTGAGCCGAAAAACCTTTACTGCACATTCTTACATGAACTAGGGATAAAAACAAAATAACATCTTTAACCTATCGATTAAATCTATCGATTGTAACTAGAACTATCTTCTAGTTACTATTTCTTGTAACTAGCGCATCTGCATAAAGATGGCGAGCGCGAAGTCACGTTGTCATTTCCAGCACATATGTTATCGTGTAATTAGAAGTAACAATCCATTTAAATCGAAGACGAGTCTGAAAAATCATATCTCGAATGCAGTGTCGGCTTCCGAATCGCAAATCGACTTCTGAAATTACACGTGCGCAAACATATTTATGTGTCCGGCAAACTTTCGGGATCCCGCGCGAACCCGAACATTATTTTCGATTGTCCGCATGCTCCTAGTATTTTAACCATGCTAATCATCAATGAGTGAAAATAGTAACTGATCAAATCGATATACATATGAGAATCGTTTGTTGTGAGTCCTCGTCTTTATTTAACCTCCTCCTACAGATTAACGACTGTGATCAATTATTTTCCTTCCAATTTTTCTAGGATTAATCGTTTCCGTACGTATATTATATAGTAATGAGTAAAAGCATTGGTAGACCAGGTTTTCTTGTAAACTTCTGTGTAAATTTGTAAAAATTAACTTTTTATATAAGATACAATCTTCGACTGTTAAGTTTAAATACGTCATAATAATTCATTGTTAGTGAATGGCTAAGCAATGAACATAAATAATGAAAAGTATGCAACACACGCTATTTTTAATGAAACGTAAAATCTGAGACTGAAAAATTTACCGATTATTGTAAAATCGATATAAGAATCGATTCTAGATTCTATAAAGTTTAACAAAAAGTCAATTTAAAAGCAATATAAGAATTGACATATAGGAATATAGGATATTTCAGTTTCTTATAGAATTTATTCACAACAAAGGTTCAACAAATAGAAGTATTTTTAATCCTTGATAGCTATATCTTATGAAACATTATATTATATGAAAGAACCGTGTTTTTTGAAAACCAACGCGGTATTTTATAAGGAAAATTAATTTATGCCATTATAAAAGGTTTACTGGTTTACTTTTAGCATTATTTTTATCCTTGCAGCGTTCTATCTGACATTGTAGTCTAAGTTGCATATGTATTTTTTTAACGTTAAAAGATATCTCAAGTTTGAGCAAAATATGGAATAAATTTTGTTAACATGAATTCTATATTATTGGAAATTGTTTCATAACAGTAACGTCTTATCACATTTATTTGAAAAGAGTTCGCGACGCTTCATTGTTATGTATGTACAATTTATAGCTTGGTACAGAAAAATCATTGTTGCTACAATGTACAATAAAATGGCTTACGAAAGTATATAGATACTTGCTATTAAAACTTTGACAATAAAAATATGTATGTTAGATTTAAGTTCTGAAAGTAATGTTACAACTACTAAATATAATAAAACAGAAGTATAAAAATCATATATGTATGCAAAATTTGAAGCGAATTGGACAGTCTTTGTAAAAGTTATGAGACATAAATCGCAAGGGTGTGTCGAAACAGGCTCATAAAATATTCAAACAGTATTAATTATATTCAACTTATTTTATATTAACAATTAACCTTTTTTGACTTTAATTACGGTTTTAAGACATTATGTTTTGCTGTGTACTTGTTTGTTTACTGGCTTTTCAATTATTTTAAATTTGATAGAATTCCATATGCTAATTATTTAGAAGTCTAGTCTCCTCGATGATTTCAATGCCTTCGAAATATGTTGTCAAGATGATCATTTAGCAACTTGTACAAATAACCGTCGCTCAGCCTTAGTTTCTAAAATATATTCGCAATGAACTTAAATTAAATTTATTTTCGATAATATCAGGTTGTCCGAAAAGTTTCTTTCGTTTCATAAGGTGATGATAGATGAACAACAATTTCTGTTTTATATTATTTTATTGAACTAGGTATGATCCATTTCGTTCTATTTCTATAGTTATGTTCGTGCATAATTCAATAAACTAATATAAAACAAAAAACGTTGTGCGTCTATTATTTCCTCATAAAACGAAAGAAACTTTTAGAACAACCTAATACTTCACGATGAAGTAAGTGGTCGCATTTTTATACAGCCCAATCTAGAATTAACCCATTAATGAGAAAGGTAATCATTTTTACTATTGTATGAATAAAGAAAAAGAGAATAAGTTATGGATTGAGATGATGGAGTATTGGGCGGTCGCCAATAATAGCGTGAAATAATTTTCGATGAATTGATTGATATATGGAATGTTCCACTTTATTCTGATCCTCAGTTGCTCAAAATTATAATACATATACCTGTAGTATCAAAAAAGAGGGAGGTGCACGCTTTGTTACGCTGCGAGGCTTTAATTGGGTCGCGCTTCTGGCCGTCGCTCGCGGTCCTATAATGTCGCAGGCGGATCGCCTTATCTGCCCGACGAGGGATATACAATGTATCGACGAGCGCATATTTGTCGCCAAGCAGCGACTTCCAGAAACGTCGATTTCGGTCCTTTGTTTCATCCACAAAGATGGCGGCATATGTGATGATAGGCGCGAACGGTGGCGTGATCCGAGCGTAGTGGGGGTCGTCTCCCCGAGAAGACCAAGAAATGATATAAGGTCAAGTCAGTCCTTTTTGAAGATTCTAAGAGCATACGTCGGGAGGTCGAGTGTATAAAGCCGCTAAGCCGAACGAACACGTTGACATTGTTTATCAGTGAATAATCTGTCACGCTTTGTCATTATATTCATCGTTATTAATACACAAACTATATCAACTTGTTAACAAATAAAGCATCCTTACTTGTCCTTACCCTAGATCTATTTAAGATACTACATACCTATTGTCACTGAAAAATTGTTTACAAAAATGTATGAAATAAATTGTTAAATAGTACACGTCGTGTAGTATTAAACATAAATTGATTTATAACTTGAAAAACAACATTTACATTTTTAGTACTTATTTCTTATAATGAATCGAGTTTTCTTCGGACATAACGATACCCAAATGTGCATATGTGCAATGACATAACTCATGCAAATATGTTTAGTTTGCTTTAGTCAGAAAAAAACGTTGTGTTTAAGGAACATTATTTTTATTTACATATTCTTTTGCAAATTTTAAACACTTACCTTGATTCGTCTTGTTGATAAATGGTTCCTTCCGTGGATTTCTACTACAGACATCATTGTTTTGTAAAATTCTGCAATATAAATAATTCAAGATCAATACCCATTTTAAAATTGTTGGCCACTATTTCAACGAGCTTTGTAACCGAAATTCGTATTTGGGCCCTTTTTAATTTCGTGTATAATAATTTTCTGCCCTTTATAAAAGGTGCAACACATTCCATAAAATTATTTCACACTAGTGTTGCCGACCACATAGTGACAGCCAGAGAGTACGCTAATCCTATTTGTAACCCATTAATTTATTTATTTATACAATATTAAAAATGATTACCTCTCTCGTCAATGATTTCAGTTTAGGTTGGATTACATGAGAATGCAGCTACTTACTCCAGAATAAAATAATCGTAACTTAAATTCCATTGAAGCTTTTTGTGAATATGTCGACAATTAAGGCCCAACGGGGCGGCAATAATATGTATTGGGAAAAGTTGTTTATAATTACGACCTTGACAACACATTTGAAGGTCGTTAAGATCGGTGAGACGCATCTGATTCGAAATAATTGTCATTAAAACATAGCGTGATACTTGCTTGCTCATCCACTAACAGGATAACGATTGAAATATTCTTGTAATCCAGGTATTTGTTATTACAATTCTTAAGCATTCTATGTTTATGAATATGCAAAATGTGAAAGAAAAGGTTCGATGCTTGAAGGACTTATAATACTCACAGAGACAGTAAAAATATGTCTAATCAACGTTCTAATGTAAACTCGATAGAGTTCGATATCATAAGTAAATCTCTTCATAACACATTGAATGTATAATCGTTGAAAGCGAAATAGCGTTCTTGCGGATTCAGTCAAATATGAAGAATTATGCATTTCGTATGTTAATAACGGTGTTTCATCTTCAATAACTATACGTTCAATATACTATGAAGAGATTCACTCACGATATCGAGCGCTAATAAATGATAAAAATTGATTTTAGATCGAAAAGATTGCTTTTAGGTTAGACATTTTTTAGTTACCTCAGTGAACACTATAAGCCGTTTAAGCGTCGAATTTCTTTTTCTAAACATTTTGTACAGTCATTGTAACCTTATTTCGAGATAGTTAGTGAACCACGTCGTTTTTACGTTAGTCACGACACATGCTCTATTAATTAACTCGCTACAACATAAAATTTCATTATTTTTGAAAAAGTTTCTTTGAATGTATACTGAGAATATAAAATTTCAATTTGATATATGTTTTTATTACTTGAAGTGATTAAACAATTTTTTACCATTTGACGTACAAATCCATCCTAATAATTTTCAAATAGTGTACAGTATAATTTATTCAGTGTATCGTCATTTCTATTAATTTTATGTAATACAATACGAGGTGTCCCACCTAATTTTATCACTAGATCTCGTTTGTTTTTGATAATACAAAAAAATGTTTCGGGAATATGTTGAATGTTGTTGAGGGGGACATAATTTGGCCTGATTAATTTTCTCGTTTATGAACAGAAGTATATAAGTCACATGAAGGCCACCAGTGTTTCTCTAGATGGAATTATATACTTTTTATTTAATATATTAATCGATCCAGCTGGAAATTCTTTAATTTTTAAAATTTGTTCAATTTAACGCATGTATATGAAAGACAACGTTGTCTTTTACACGTCAAATTACACAAATTTGGACACCCTATATATACATATATACAAAACGGTAAAATCAATAAGAAATCGGTACAGATATATAACACGATAAAAAAGGTTTTTCTTATCTTTTCCGTTAACTATAGTGTATCTCTCGATCGATTGCTAAAATATTTTTATTATAACTGAACAACAAAGGAGATTTTGCCAAAGTAAGTTTGCAGTTATAAAATTTTTCTTCTAAAGATTTTTATAATACCATATCTTGGCAAAAATAGTATCGCAACTGAGGAAATAAACATTATAGACAGAATAACTTAACAAATTTACATTCTTAAAAATAAATAAACGTATATAATAAACAACTTAGATTGAGTTGTTTACAGTTGTTGTCACTTTTGTACATTTTCGTAATTTATTTTCTGTACGACTAAATAGTTGGCGAATCTATCGATGTGTTATCTCCTAACCGATTTCGATGATTTTTTGATATGTAGTAGAAATCAACAATTTGAACAACTTTTTCCTATGCATATAACTGGCGATTTCGCTTAGTTTCCGAGATGTTCACGAAAAACTGTCGTAGCATCTACAACGAATTCTGTTCGAAATTATGCATCCGTGCCACAGTATGCGTTAGTATTGGTTGCCGGTTCTCTCACGGCGCTAGACCGCTGGTTATGCATATACATAGGAAAAATACATCGATAGGTTCGCGAAATAATCTTATACTAATTTACTTTATTTATCTCTTGATAACATTTACTCTTCAGTGTGAAACAAAGATAGAAGTATGTCATTTTATATGATTAAAGTGTGTAGTGAATATACCAAAAATAAAATAAATTTTTCTTATAGGTATGGTATCATATACCTACAGCCAACGTATCGTATCCAGTTGTATTAGCACACTGTGTATAAAAATTATGTGTAAAGATCACCACAGCCTTGAATTTCAAGAGCATTTTTTCATTAGGCTTTTCTGATAGGAAGTAAATAGCGTGATATTCATGAATAAACAGGTAATTATTCTTCATCACGTGATATTTCATGTGACAAAAGGTGAGCGAATAAAGGTGAACTATTGCTACGAAAAGACCTTTGAAACAAAAGTTGAGTGGTGCCGAAGGAGGATTATTTGATGAGATTGGTTCTTCTTTAGGTAGACACGCGGAGAGCATATGGAGCTGAACTGTGTTTCTTTTATAAAACCATATTTTTGTACATTATATGTTGTTCATTATACAGAAAAGTATTAGGTTGTCAGGAAAGCTCCTTTCATTTTGTTTTGTTACTACAAAATGGATCATACATAATTCAATAAAATAATATAAAACAACAAATGTTATGCATCTATCATTTCCTTATATAATGAAAGGGACAACCTAATATTTAAGTCGCTAGTACCAAAATCCAGATCCAGATATATTCATTATTGATGTTGCTTTGTTTCACAAATTTTTCAATAACAGAACATATAACACGCTATACATAGACATATAAAATATTCGTTAAAATAATAATTTTATAGAATAACGCTCTCAAACTAGTGGTTATGGTCACGTCGATCGATTCAAAGGCGTAGAATCCTATATATTTGAAATTTATAAAAATTACTCTTCTATTAGTAGATTTAAAGTTCAAAATTGAACTAATAAATTTAAAAGGAAATGATACCATTTGATTTAAAAAAAAGTTGTACTAATGAATGTTGTATCGAGTTAATTAACCATATTATAATAATATTTAGACATTACTTAGGCATGTACACTCAGATATAAGCATATTTGCTTAATTATAAATATATAATTATAATTATACACTTGTATAATCATATTGTATAATTATAATTTCGTAATAATAACAATAAAAAATTTATTATTAAATGTAATTTAACAAAGTGCACTACTTACCCATTAAAATCACTGATTGTAATATATATATATATATATATATATATATATATATATATATATTTACAATTCAGTAACAGAAGCTTTAAAAAACCAGTCAAAATTTCATTGGCGCGAAATAGATTGTAAATACGAGTGCATATTTTTTCAATTTTCCTCTACGATCGCTGGTGAGAGATGAACAGTAGAATTTTTAACATGTTCATACATTCGGACAATTTCAACACCCACAGTGCCTACAATTTCAATAAATTGTAAACGTATTTTTTCTAGGGACGAGATATGGTTACGAAAGTGGCAGTGGATATTTAAGCGAACCGGAACATCGTTTATATTCGGATCGTTCTGTCACGCTCGACAGCCGTCGGCGTCTACGCAACAAGGAAAATGATTTTGCCACGTCGACTATGCCCAGAAAGTAAGAAACAAATCGTAATTTGTGGAATAATTTATATATATATCATTGTATTACATATGTAATGTTGTAAATCTCGAGGTAATTCAGGTGATCGATTCTGAAGTCTGAAATGTTATTAAATATAGGTTTGGGGTTGATATTCAATAGATTCACTCAGATTGAATATTACTTTTATATTTCACCACCTCGTATAAAACGTCTGAACACACCGAATACACTTAGGTAATTAACACGTGGTCGGCTCATAAGATAAAAGAGCGTCGTTAGAAGTCGTACCAACTTAGCTTATAGGAACTAGCGATCATACAAACTTAACGTTTCTCAACATGAAAATCGAGTTTATTGTGAAAATATTTAAATGAAATACAGGAGTAAACAACAATTAATACCAATTGATAACAGTAAACAATAAATAACAAGTTCCGTGCAATGTCTACCTGAAAATCGAGAATCAACGTCCTGTGCTATCGATCTTTCTCCATTAATCTTCAATGTTTTAAATAATTATTCTTCCTTCTGTGATCTTGTCTATCTCTGATCATTATATCTATCCGTCTATCAAAATGGCTGTCCGTAAAACAAAGAAAATCTCTATCACACTTGAACTCTAGGGAGTTTATATATATATATAATAATTTTGTTTAAATTTACTTAACATAGTGCATAAATTTGTTTTTCTAAAAAGAATATTTTGTTTTATAACGGAATCATCTTAAATAATTTGGTATTATGTGTTGAAGCTTTTATCTCGGAATAGCGAGAGCAAACGCGTGGATGAATGTATTATAGAAATTCTTTATTCAGAAATTGTTGTTATTTCTATATTCAGAGATAGGATTACAATAGTTATTGCCATATTGTACGGATAAATCTATCACACAGTTCTGAGCCGATAAAACCTTTATTGCACACGCTTATATGGACTGGGGAAAAAAGCAAAGGAGCATCTTAAAAACTATCGATTGAGTCTATCGATTGCATCTAGAACAATTTTCTAGTTACTGTTTTTGTAACTAGCGCATCCGCCAGGTGGAGGGCGAGCACGAACTCACGTTGTCATTTTCAACAGAAATGTTAGAAATTAGGATTTTCAGTGGTTTCTACCCTACGTGATAATGTATTGATAGATGGATTTATTACAGTGGATTAAACAGAAAACGATCATTATTTAACTTGAATTTAATGCAATAGTGTGATATGACAACTGTCGGTTAACGACTTTTGACTTTTGACTTTCCGGTGGCTAACTGACTGTCATCGGTTGCGGTGCCGCGGTGCCGAAATATATTGAAGTTTCTCGACCTTTTCGGCTTGTTGGAATTTGCGTTTTATCGTCGATATTGTCTGTATGTCGGCGATCTTTTCGCGGTACTATAATAGAGACCAAAGTAACCGCTGGAAAGAGAATCGTTTTGCCAGGGCCGTGAAACGCGTCGCGTACCCGGTTCGTCGTTAATTGAAGTTTTAATATGATGACAGGTACTTGGAATTATTGACACATTCAAATTTAATAATTTAAGATTTACCATAAAAAATATAAAAAAGCTTTTTTCTCTTTACTACGTTATTTGTGAAAAAATAATGGTAAGACAATATTTCAGATTCTTTGATTAACAGATAGTGCCAGTGACAAGCATTATGATTGCTATTTGTTATTTTTGTTCAAGACATTGAACTTTTGCTTTACTTAGCACTTTATGTTATGTAAATCATATATCGGCTTGCCCATATATTTATAACTTTCTAAAAAACTGCTTTTGAAAAACTTGTTTAAAAATTTAAGCCATTATCGAAAAAATGTTGTGTACTTTTTATCTATACAAATATTGTACCTGCTCTAGTTGTATGCTGTCTGCCTACAAATATTGTAGATAAATTTAAAAAATAGCGAATTTAGAATGTAATACTCGGAAAATAAAAACAATGGGAAGCTTAAAATTTGTTTCGATATTAACAGGTCATTTAATATTTATGATCGGCAGTATAAACAGATACTTAGTAAATCTATTTTGTCCTTGAATATGATACTAACGTTCTTATATCTGTGTTGCGTTACATTTTTATATTCATAATTCAATATTATTTATTGAAAGCTTAAACGTTTAAGCTTTCTTAAAACTTTCCATTTTAGTTTTTTCAAAAAAATGTAAATAAAAATACTAGCTTTTTAGAAAATTTTTTGCATATTTACAATATTAATATTTTTATAAAAAAGACCAATTCTTATAATTATAAGACGGAAATAAAGATCAAAATTGCTGTGATTTCTGCTGAGTTTGTTGCTTTTGTAGATTTGATAAATAAATATTTTATATATATATATTTAAATGTACTAAAGATTAAAATATTTTCAGCTATGCTACATAGACGACAATTTTTATAAAAATTCTTCGTTTTCATTTTAGAAATGGCACACTAAAATATACTTCAGAGATTTATAAAAATCAACCTGGACGCATCGAGGATTACGAACCTGGACGGTCATCGATCGCCGAAAAGGAAGCCAAGGAGGTACGCATATTTACGGTTTTAAAAAAGTAATCGATCTTTGTGCAACCCTATTTCATAAATTTCCTTTGAGAACATGCCTCATCAAAATTTCTCTATAATAACTGATAAAAATCATTCCGCGGAAAACATATGAAAACCTTGATTACCTAACAGAGGAAGGATATAGCATTTATGTAATTTCAGTGAATTCATACTTTTAATGAATTTGTTATGCAAATAAAGAGACGGTGGAACAATAGATATTTATTTGAGACTTTTAGTTTGTAAAATTGCAAATGATTGCAATTGCAAATTATCTACAATGAAACATGTTATAAAACAAAAATCTATGTTTCGTTGCTCTCTTTGCACTGTTCAAATGACAGAGGGAAGGATAATGCAGACTTCTTTATTGGATACAATAAGTAGCTTACAAAAGTCACTGTACTAGGACGCCTATGTAGGACTTTAGCAAACTACTATAACACAAAGTATTATTATATACAAAAGGTAAAAGATATATTCTAAATTACATATTACATAATATTGTAAATTAAGAATATGTTAAACAGTAGACAATTATTGACACGAAAAACTACATTCTTGGTCAGTTAATAAATATTCTTTTGCTTTAGAGATTTCCTAACTGAAATTTATTTAAGTTTTTAATAATGTAACACTTTCATATCTGCTTTTATTTCAGAAATATTTTACTGTCTTTTTATCGCTTGAAGTAAAATATTATTTACATGGATAAAAGGGAGATTTTATAAGAACAGATTTATAAATGTTACGAACTAATAAATAACAATTTATAGCAATAATTAATATGTTAAAGTTTTTGTATAAAATATTAATAGAATTTACTAGTCCTTTTAATAATTTCTATTCTATAATAATTCTATAATATATATCTATTCTATTCACCTATCAATTCTATAATATCTATTCTATAATAATAATATTCTATAATATTCTATAATAATAATTCTATAATAATTTTATCATTTGTGTGTAGACTCTAGTTATATTCCCCTCTTTGTAAAAAGCAATTACTATTTAATAATTATCTGAAAAGAGACTTATTGAAAGTGAAATAAATTACAACAGAGAAATGTATTTTATATTAAAAGACTCAACTTTAACATATCAAGAATTTACATATTAATAATTATCTGAAAAGAGACTCATTGAAAGTGAAATAAATTACAACAGAGAAATGTATTTTAGATTAAAAGATTCAATTTTAACATATCAAGAATTTACATATTAATAATTATCTGAAGAGAGACTTATTGAAAGTGAAATAAATTACAACAGAGAAATGTATTTTAGATTAAAAGATTCAACTTTAATATATCAAGAATTTACATATTAATAATTATCTGAAAAGAGACTTATTGAAAGTGAAATAAATTACTACAGAGAAATGTATCTTAATAAATAAATAAATAAAAAGATAGTAAAAAGTAAATAAAAAGATTCAACTTTAACATACCAAGAATTTGAAATAGTATACATACTCTTTCACAGTATACTCGATATTTGAGAAATTAATTGTTCTGCTGTAATGTTGCCTGTATTTTTAATGTTGTTGAAATGGTTTTATCCACTCTGTGTTATTGTTATTCCATCATTACAAGAAGCTTGAGAAATTTTTAGAGAAAAATTATGTCATATCCTTTGTCCGTTGGCCAAGGAACAATCTCTAGTCTTATTGAATTTATTCGACGACCAGTTAGGCTGAAAATTCTGCGTTGCCTGCTTTTTCGCGAATTTCTAATCAAAATGACGCTTGATTAATGCATATTAATGCGACTATTGTCGCCACTTTATCCAATGACAATACACACGGTATGTATGTAGAAGCTTCCCGAACACAGTGTGTCTGGAACTTGATCGTTTGAAATGGCTTTGCTTCTAGCCGACTTCTGTCAAACGGACGAGAAGGAAGGTAACGATTAACCGAACGATTGAAATCAGTTTACGATACGAAACAATTGTTTTTCTTACTTGGTTTTTCGAAAGCTTCTTTTGTTGACGCGTGACATGTTCTTTCGCCACATGAACGTCATCTTACGTTTCTTTCGAGCGTAAAAACATTTCGATGTGTTTAGAGTTTCAGAAGTATCGAGCGCACGCAATCTCGTCCATGCTTATCGATATTTTATCATACTCGTCTTTCAGTTTTAATCTCTTTATTTAGTTAGCTTCAGTAGCGCTGCTTTTAATGATCAGAAACAGTGGCTTGCTTTTCATCCAAAAATTCAAATATTTTTGTCACACAGAAGAGAATGTGCAGTTAAAAATATACAAATTTGAAAATATTCATTCATTTTTAATAATATCAAATTTAGAGCAATTAGCTTTAATTATAAAAGAAATATCATTTGAATTACGAATTATTTTAATGTTTCTTTCGGCATATTTATTTTTAGTATTTTTCAAGAAATTCAAATCAGTAATTTACCTCATTGGAAATATAAATAAAAATCAATTAAATATATTAGAAATGTATTCGTATGTAATATGCAGCGAATGAAAAGCAGTCACAAAAAATACATTCTTCAGTTATTTTTATACAATTTTTAATATCATTTTTAACCTTACATTGTTAGTGCAGAAATTAACGCTATATTTAATTCTATGTTTCTAGTGGTGGGACGAGGTCATGGATATATTTGACGGGGTACGACACATTTATATTTAATCGTAGTTAAATAAGGATCAGCTCCACTTTTTCCTCATTCCACTTGTTCTTCGATATCGAGTCCTGTACAATCTCTCTTTCCTATCAGTCTGAATAGTTTGTACGGTCGAAATGGATTGCATTCAATCTTTAAATTTTTTGATTTGGTTTAAATTGGTGGTACAAGCGGAAAGGAGGTGATTCTACGCGAAAAAAGAAGTGGAAAATATAGAATAAAAATTTTTCGTTTGAGGCTTTGTTTTTGAGAAAATCGACTTTGAATTTTAGCTCGGTACGCGTGCTTTATCACGTCTCGTTATAACGGATCTCACTGTAGATCGTTGTCTCGATGGATATTATTGCAGTTTAAGTTTGTTTTGCCGTAACGGAAAATTAGGAATACATAATGAAATAATATGAAGTTATCATAAAGTTTATTACTACAAAAATTGTTGAAAATGTTGCCTACTCTGCCGAAAACATACTTTTGCTCTTCTAATTAAATTTCTATGAGCACTTTCTAACGTATTCGATTGTTTTAAAGTATGAAAGGCTACAGTAAAGTTTGTGTTTGTAAAGATTGTGATAACGTATTCGATCGTGATAAAGTGCACGCGTACCGAGCGAAAATTCAAAGTCGATTTTCTCGAGAACAAAGCCTCAAACGAAAAATTTTTATTCTATATTTTCGACTTCTTTTTTCGTGTAGAATCACCCCCTTTCCGCTTGTACCACCAATTACCAATCACCCTGTATATTTACATATAAAATTAAAATTTGCCTTTCGTTTCATTTAAATCTGATCTTTCATCTATTGAATATTTTACTAGTCTAGCTATAGAACATCCATTTCGAAAGCATCTAATTGATTTCACTTTTGAAATACGCTAGTGAGACATCAAAGTATCGTGAACTATAATTTCACGTGAAAGTCAATAATTAAAAACTCAAGGACATTTCCTTTTCCCGTCGTATTTTTCTATCATTTTTAGCATCAGATTTTCTCAAACTAACAGCTTCGAGTAATGTAACAATTGAATCTTTGTGTGTTGATATAATCGAGCCCCTTGCACCTAATAAAAAACGCACGAGGTGACCCATGCATGTGAACCTACTTAAAATTCACACTCCCATTCCTAGAGACAATTTCTCTAAAAACGAGTCGAAGTCAAGTAAAAATTCCTATTATTCGCTCGAATTGTCTTTGTTTAACCGAAAAACTATTCTATTGGTACTACGTATCTCGTGATCGATGTCCATGTGTGTGTGTGTGTGTGTCTTTGGTGTTTACGTATCGTGTCCGTTCGTGTGCACTTTGGACGGTCCCGGATAACGCGTCTTTCCCTGGTCCCTGGACGATGCCGTTGACAACTGCAACTACCTACAACAACCACGACGACGACACCGACACCGACTGTATAACAACGCTAAATAACAACGGGACAGTGGTTGAACGAGAATGGACATCCCCAGGGTATGGAAATGAAGGAGCTCCGAGATGCACAGCTGAGCCACCGTGCTCTGAGCCTCTCCTACCGACCGGAGAGCAGTTACAATGTAAGGGTATCAGCGGTCAGCAGCTCGAAAACCCTCGAGGTCGTCTCGAAATCTCGTTCGAGTCTCGTGGAGAAAAGCACCCGTGCCAGTATCCAGAACATGAAATCTCAAACCGGCTCAAAGCTATGGTCGAGCATAAACGTGTTCGATTATAATCTCGATCGATCGACAGAAAGAACGATCGGGACGAAAAGTGGCAAGGATGATTCAAAAATCGATCGGATTGCACGACCTCTTGAACGGGCTGCTGCCGACTGTGGTTGGCACGCTGGCATGCTGGAAGGAAGATCCAAGAGCTTCGTGTTGCCAGATCGTTGCTTACGTCGATCAAGCTCGCCGACAGGCGATAGATCGACCGCTATCAGATCGACGCTCCTAGAGGCTACCAGCGACGAACAGTATCGTCATCGCCACCATCATCACCATCACCACCACCACCATCATCACCATCACCAACGTGTCTCGCCCACTTCTTCTTCTTCTACGTCTTCTTCTATTTCCAGCACCAATCACACTATGTTATCGTCACCATCATCAACGACACCTTCTCTTCTCACCGCCAACGTTCAGACGTCGGCTGTTTCACGGGTTAGAGGCCGCAACATCGTCGACAAGTAGAATGCACGATGACGTTGTCCTCTATTACTCGAGTCTCTCTCTTTCTCTTTACCGGTCTTAGGATATGGTGGTTACCGTGGCTGCGTATTCTGATGAACTGTTGTTCTGAGAAATATATCAGAATGATTAAATATATGCCTTTCAGAAGCCAAACTGATCGATTCATTTTTTATGAAGTCGTCAATGTTATGTGACGTTTAAGAAAGCGGACTTATTTCCACAAATTTATTTTTCATGGAGAGAGCATAAATAATCACAAATACCAAAATCAATCAAAATTATCCTTGTAATTATCAGTTTACTCTGTATTTTTATTTATCGAGTTCATGACTTGTAAATAATTCATATATATTATTATAATACAAATATATATATATATGCGTTTTGTTTTTCAGATGTTTCATTAGTCAGAACGACAATTCCACAGAACACAAATCTACTGTAACGATAGCCTTATTCTATACATCGTAGGTATAAATTTGTGGTACAAGTAAAGTCAAGGAGATTCTATAGCTCATAATAAAACAAAAATCAGGAATCTGGTGATTGAACATGTTTTATTTAAACTCTATTTTGTCTAAAGCAGTGCCTTAAACGACAAAATTTTATTCTACGTTTTCCATTTATTGTAATCCTGTATCTGACAAAACTTACTATAGCTGGGCAAATTATACAGGATTATCTACTTAACTCGGAACCCGCGTTTGCGAAAACGTATGAGAATGGCAACATTGTAACGTACTCTCGTTACTTGGATGAAATGTCACTCGCCCTCTATGAGCTGTTGCTTGAAGTATAATTAGACGACAACACAGCGGCTTGTTTGTCACCGGAGAACCTTAAATTAGACGTCATAATAGGGAGAAGACGGTCACTGCGAAAGTGAGCCTCACGTTCTCATATTCCTGCGCGTTCCTGAAGCTTGCTTGAAGCAAGCAAGCGCTTCTGGTACTGGTTCTCACGTGTTACTAAATTTTTTTTTTAATTATCCTTAACTGAAATGTATTTACAATATTTGATTAGAATCAAATAGAGTAGTAACTACTCTGTTTTTATTCTCAACGTTCTCACGAGCGAGTGTTCCGAGTTAATTGGATGACCCTAGATATGAATTTGCAGTAATTTATTTCGTATTGTCATTTTTAATACTGCTATCCTAAAATGTACGCTAAAATGAACGCTAGCGACACCTGTCTTGTTGGGGATTAAGCTAAAATGTGTTTGAATACTTCTAAAAACTTTCACGAATGTATTATGTATGGTACAGGCAACATTTTGAAATTTCATTAACACTGCAATGAGACTGGAACAAAATATCTTGTTGAAGTATACTTTTCGCAGAGATCACAAAAATATTTAAACATTCAATTGCCATTATACTAATAAGCTTCGATATTTCGGTGGAACCATTTTTAACACATGTATGTTGGAAATGGTTATTCATGCTGTATACTAATCTTGTTACTAAATATAGTTTGTGGTAAATATCTTATAACTTGCATACACGCATTTTCAGATTGATTTCTAATTTTACCAATATAATCATGATGTTTTGTTATAATGCCAATGAAATTTCAAAATATGTACATAAAGTTTTCTATGGTAAATGATCAAATACTATCATGAACTATTGTATACCAGACAAGTTTTCAACCTTGATTTTTATAAAAAAAAATGAAGCTTCCAACGCAATTTGATTATTCTAGATTTTCACATAATTTTGAATTGTAGAATTTTCTTCACTTCCATTGTATCACGAATTTATGCTTACAGTATGCATATATATTATTCTTCTTACTTCTTTTTCTTGATTTAGTATCTTCCGTGTAGCTGTCTGAATCTCTCGTTGCACGTGTGTGTCCTCTGCTTATCTATACCTTTTAACATCTTCCAATCATCTTTGTCTTATTTAAACCTGTTGTCTTCTAGCGTGCTTGTCAATCGTCAAGAACTTGTTGCTCGACTTAACAATTCGATGTCCAAAACGTTCTATTATCGGAAGATATATCGAAGAATAAGGGTTTTGCGAGCGCAGTGAAGTTCGCAAATAGTTGTTGAGATAAGAACGCTGTTCGTAGAACGAGTTTCAGTTCGCTACTCGAGTTGAAAGGAACACATGAATTTTTATTCCATATGGTTTGTCTCACTTTTTTAGGTTGTTTCCCTATGCAAATAATTTTTTTATACCTTTTTTACATTATTGGTTTTAATAAAGGATCATGAAGGAATGTTTCCTTCTTCTTTAAGATGTTTTGATAAAGATCCTTACAGGAATTTCAAACAGCTGATTGTGATGCATCAAATGAAATTCATATAAATTATTTTGAGCATGAGATATCAGAAATATTCATGCTTTATTCTATAGATATTCTAAAATCTCAAACTATCAATATTTTAATTGAACCAAGAGAAAATAATTTTTCACATAGACAACTTTCGCTTTTGTATACAGTGTTCATTAAGTTCCAGTATTACATCTGATAATTAATATTGGGAATTTTGGTTTTATTTATTATAGACATTTGATTAGAACTTGGAGAAATTGCTTATTATTTTATAATATTTTTTTCTGATTTATTAATTTATAATTTCAATACTTTTATTAGAGAAGTAGTTTTAATGAAGAAAAGAAATTTACTAATAAAAATACCATTTCAATTTAATTTACTTAAAAATGATTCATTTTTAATTTAATATTTGGAGTAACAATTTGTAGTTTATATAAAGACAACATAATATTATTTTTATATGTGAATTTGTCACGACCAAGAAGGAGAAACGTAAAAGAATTAGAAAAAATTTCAGTTCTGAAAGTTATGGAAAAGGAAAAAGATCATTCGGTCGGATTATTAAACCAGTACGCGCAGCCTGTACGCGCTAATTTGGATCAGCGTTTTTCTCGTAAACCATAAGTTTATCTAACAGATAAAAAAAGGAAAATATGAATAGTTCAAGCTAAACTATATAACAACAATAATATTTTTTTCGTAAGTGCAAATATGCATATGCATTTTGCAGTTGCACTATTTTTTTAAGTGTAAAGCTCCCTTTTTTTCCCCTTTCATTCATTCTGTGAGAAAAAGTGTTTTAGGGTAACATGGTCGAAAATTGATTAGTTTAAAAGATATACTAATTTCAATTGTGTAGAAATTATCATATGTAAGATAAAGATGATATAAATACGAGAGTACTGCATTTTGTTTTTCCTTGTTTATCATGTGATATTTTGCAAAATTAAAGTTAGGATATCTTTTAAACTAATTAATTTTTTACCATGTTAACCCAATACTTTTTTCATAAAATGAAAGGATTCCATGTATTAAAAAAAAAGTCATTTATTTATTTATAAAGGTGATTTATTTTTTTTTGCACTTGCGAGAAGGATATTATTGTTAATACGTAGTTCACTTTAAATCATTCAACTTTTCACTCATTCATTTTTTCCTCATACTCATTGTTTACGAAAAAAATGCCGATCCAAATTGCCTGGTATGCATGGCAATATCTGATAGGAACATCTTGACATATTTGACATATTTGATTGGTTCCAATCGGGCCTTTTTTGATGTTGTTATTTTTTCTGTAGGTGGGCGCGTAAAGGTCATACAAAGGTCAACTTTGTTTTTTTACATGAAATTATATATTTTTTAATACATTAATCGATTCAACTTGAGTTTTCCTATAAAAAATGATTAGTTTAGTAAATGTTTTGACTTTGTTATTTTAACTTTCACTTTGTAAAATTCACCGTACCAGAAAGGCAAGGATAACAAATACAAAAGTAGTGCCATACGTGTTTCCTTGTCCTTTATACTTTTCCTTTCTTTGCTTTTCTTTGTATCTGTTATCCTTTGCTTCTATTAACATTGCATAAAGTTTTCTTTTTAACAATTTAAAGTAACAAAAATTTTCTTCTAATTTGTATAATTTTTTTGTAATATTTTTCATATTCTAAAGCTAAAATATCGTCGCATTTTCAAATTTTGTGGAGAAATTAATTTTAATATCAAAATATTATTGAATTACAGTCTTAGTTTAGTGCCATTTACAACCTTATTTTATATAATATTCATTAACTTTTAATTAACAAACAACATAAATAGCTTTAGTAGCAAGAAAATTAAATTACTGCAATTTATCCTTAAAAATTATTGATAGAACCTGTTAATAGAGTCAATTATCTCTATTCTATAATACTATTGCAACGTTACATTGAAAGATATGTTAAGTATTCTACTTATTTGTATCGATCGAAGTAGTCCCTTCTTTTTTCCTTTGGCTTATATTTTTGCTGTTATCGCTATCAATGTATTGTCTAAAAAACTACTTTTCTTTTGTCAATACTGAATATGCTACTACTATGTTACCCCCAAAACCTTACTCACGTTAACCTCACCTCGATAGCATTTCATTTATTTATTTGCATTCTTTATTACTAATTTACGCTTAACATAGCCGAATGCTGCATGAATCGCGTAATTGCCATTCAATGTTTCGTAGGCACAGTATCGATAATTGCGTGGTCTTGTGTACATATGAAAAGAACGTTGATTATACATTTTTATCCTCGGTGTAAAGCTATCACGAATTTGAAGTTATCGATCGACGAAAATATGAAAAGCATGTTAAACACTATGTAGAACTTATTTAATGAATCTAATAAATAAACTTTTTGTTTTTCAGCCTTTTGATCAGCGCAGTAGTCGTCCAGTGAAACCATATATGTCACAGTAAGTATATTTTTGATTTATGACCGAAACATCGTGTAGAGGTGGCATATGTTGTCCGTGATAGTTGTAGTTGCCGGCTGTAGATGTCGCTGCTGGGATACTGCTAATTATTCTTCTATTTTGATGCGTGGAAGAATAATAGGATAATCACGGGCGCCGGGAATCGAACCTAGGTCCCGAACGTTCGAAATCTAGAGCTTTTTTTTTCTTTGTTTATTATTACCAGATTACAGATTACATATTTGTGTTTTTTAGAATAAACGTTGAATTCTGATTGTGGTTCAGGCAAAAGTATCGATACGCGACGGTACGACATAGCCATGCATTATTACATTTTTTTTTTTTTTAAGATTATTATTGTAACTTAAATTTAAGCCGCTGTTGCGGTGTGCTTATGTACGATATTTTAATTTATGTCCTGAAAGCCTGGTCGCAAAAACAGGACAGTTCGTTAGCCTATTTGGGAGGGGATGGGAGAGGATGGACTGGGAGGGGAGGGGAGGGGTGTCCTGTGGAATTATTACAATATTTATTTACATATTTACAATTTTATACGGTGAGCGTTGCCGTTCTGTGGCTCTTTATCTTGTTGTTTTTATTATGGTTTCGGTATCCACCAATATTTTTTTTATGTTTTTTCTGTGCTTGTCTTCTGTATCCTTTTGGGGGAGGGCCATGTTGTATCTCCACCTAGTGTCTGCAGTACGGCCATCTAGGTTTTCCTCGTATTGTATAGATTTCATTCCTATTTTCCCTTGTATATGGTAAATTATAGGGATGTTATTTTGCTCTTGGAGATAGTTTCTTTCGTCTAGGTATAGAAAAGCTTCGGGGGGGTGTAGCCTGTTACCAGTGTATTTTTGTAATATGCGTTATTTGGAAATAAGCAACCGAATATTAAGCTATTTTCTTTGATCTTCGCGGCTTGCGCGAAGTGGTTTCTTGTTAGTTTTAGGATGTGACAGTCGATGCGGTGGATGTTGGCTAAGTCGTATATTTTTTTGTTTTTCACATATTTTTTGTATCCGCTGTGTTCTGATTTGTAAATGCTCAGGCAAGCTCTGATGCATTTTCTTTCGAATATGCGAATTTTTTCCATTAATGAAGCTGGTATGTTGTACCATATTGGACAGCCGTAGGTTATAATAGGTCTTATTAGCGTTTGGTAGCACATGATTTTTACTTTGCTATTGAGATGTCTGGAATGAAACAGTCTTTTTATATTCCAAAAAGCTTTGCTGGCTTTGGAGAGTTGCATTTCGATGTGTTGCTTGTAGTTTAGTTTTTCATCTATATTTACTCCTAGTTATTTTACCCAGTTTTTTTGTGGTATGCGATCCCCTTCGTTTGCTTTTTCTTTTAGGTGGAATTTTTTGCAGTGTTCCCTTTCTGTTGGACCGATTTTGCTTGTCTTGGGTCTAAATAGAATGGTTTCGCATTTGCTTGCGTTAATTTTTAGTTTCCATGTATGATAGTAATCGCTGATTTTGTTAAAGAGTTCTTGCAGTTCTGTTCTTATCGTTTTGGTTTTGTGGCCTGTTACGTAAATGATTAGGTCATCCGCGAAGCCTATGGAGCGTTTATTGGTGGATGTGTTGAGATTAAAGAGATTTAGTAAGTCGCTATTGTAGATACTGAAGAGTAGCGGGGAATTTACTGTTCCTTGTTGCAGCCGTTATCTATGAAGAATTCTTTGCTTGATGTGTGTGAACCGTGGGTCATTAAAAATGTTTTGTTTGTTATCATGTCCCATACTATTTTAATTAGATATTCAGGCAAGTTCTTTTTAATCATTTTATAAATGAGCCCTGGGATCCAGACTGTGTCGAAAGCTTTTTCGAGGTCTATTAGGCAGGCGGCTACTCGTTGCTTTGCGTTAAGTGCCCAGCAGATGTCCGACGTAAGTTTGTTTATTGCGTGGATTGTGGAGTGCTTGTGACGGAAGCCGAATTGATTTTCCGGGATTACCTTATTTTTTGAGCCGAAGGCGGCTAGGGGGTTACTTATGACCATTTCGTATACTTTGCTTATGTTGGGGAGGGGGCTTATAGGTCGTAAGTTTGCGGGTGATGAACCGTCTTTATTTTTTTTGTAATGGCTATGAGTTTGGCTTTTTTGGGGAAGTACGTGTTGTTTAGCGCGTTATTAAACAGTACTGTGTAGTACCATTTTATTTTGTTTGGTAAGCGTTTGAGTGAGATGTTTGGGATGCCATCGAAGCCGGCGGATTTTTTGTTGTTTAGCGTGGAGAAGATTGTACTTAGTTGGTTGTAGTTTGTAAAGTAGTTTATTTCTGGATCTGGCTGTTTGGGGTCGTCCGCTGTGTTTTCGTTTGAGAATGTGCAGACTGTTTTGTTTAGCGCGATGTCTTGTTCTATTTTATTTTTTAGTTTGTTTGTTTCGGCGATGATAATTCTGTTTAATTGTTCTTGGCCCATGTGATCGTTTTGTGTATGTATTTTGGAAAAGTGGGTGCCGATAATGTCTAGTTTTTCCGTTGTTTTGGATATTATGAAGTTGTCCTCTGTGTCTTTGTTGGTGTTGTGTATCTCTATACCTGTTTCTTGGATGAGGGAGGCTTTTTCTGGAGGCAGGTTGAGGGGCGGGATGGAGTTTTGTTCCTTTGGTCTGAATATTTGATTTATATGCGGGAACATGCTAGCAGAGTCTTTTTTGGAGATATTTTTTATTTTGTTTGTCCAGTATTGATTTATAGAGTTTGCGAATTCTTGTTTTAGTTGTGATTTTATTTTGTATAACAGGTACTTTAGGAATTCTGTCTTCTCTTTTGTCGTAAGAGTAGTTGTGTCTTAGGTTGTTTAATTTGGATAGTATGTAGCTTTTATCTCGTTGTAGTTTTTTTATTTTATAGTTTACATAGAGCTTGCAAGAATCTTTTTCTTTTAGCGTCGATACGGATTCTTGTAGGGCGATTTGTATATGTATATGTTTTTTTTGTACATGTTATTTATAGGGAAAACCGTCCAAAAACTAAGTCGTCACTACTTGTAGAAATTAACATGGAAGACAAGAAGATTCTCGTTTTGCGTATACGTGACGTGCGACGAACGTTTCTGTCAAAAACAGGAACATTCTACTTATCTCTGTCTATCTCGCTAGAACGTGGACTTTGTTAATCTGCCTGTTGATCTTTTACAGTTATACACAACTCAATTTTGTTGGTCTTTCCTAGCGGGTTATATGATCGTGATCGTGCACATATAGAAACAGGATACGCGTATCGGTTGTCGAAATCATATAGCAGGTTTACGAAAGTGTGTTGCGGTGTTGCAGACTTGTTTGTAACGTCAGGCGACCTTGTACGTTCGGTACATGGTCAGAAACATTTAATTTTTTGAATTTTCTATTCTTCATAACTTTTGTATTTTTTATAATTTTCGAATGAAAAAGTACATATCTAATATTTTTGCTTCCTGAATTTATTGACATAATTAGCGAAAAATGTACATCAACTGTACTGTGCGTCCGTAACATCGTATGCGTTAGTATTGGTTGTCGGGAGTCTCGCGGCGGACAAGTATAATTGTTTATTCGACCATTCGCGGAGAGACGCGATCGCGAGGAAGCACGTCAACGCGAGTCGTAAATTCCCGTTACGATTAGATAATCGACGCCACGAACTGATCGACCCCCTGATTTCAGTTACGACAATAGGGTTGGTTCAATTGAGTTTACACTGAATCAACAGGTATAAATTAATGTTTATTCCAACAACTTTGTAAAGAAGATCATTACACTGGTGCGTGTGTATAAGTTAAGTGAGTGAGTGCTGAATACTCGCGGCCTATACCGTCCGTACGAACGGCGCGCGTCTAGCGCTGACGATCGCTGTGGACGCAATACTTTTTCGTTAGACTGAACTGTGTTGATTGACTATTCAAAGCGCAAATCGTAATAAGTTATAGTAATTCTTTTACACGAGATTAAATGATTCAAGAGCGTTATCTTTTAGTTATTTTTAATTATTTATTATAAACATTGAAATTTACAGTTAACTAGAATTTGGGTAATAAACTAGAAAACAATAAACTAGAAAATTAAATTTAGTAAATATAACACAAGTTAATAATTTAGTTGTGTGTGAAAAATTCAGTGCTTGAGAAAACTAAAAAAACCAGATGTAGAGTTTTCTTACAAGTGGTGACCGCTTCAACAATAACGAGTCACTATTGGCATTTGTTTACTGCCGTAAGGAATGCATTTATATTTATTTCACACAAACGTAATAGTATTACTTCTGCGTAGGTGTTCGGAAAAATTGAAAAACGCATACATGCGTCCTTAGTCCATGCCGGGCACTTACAGAAAACGCATATATATGTCCTTAGTCCACACCGATAGCTTTCGCCAGACACCTATATGCGCCCACAGCACTCAAAGCGTTAAGAGTAGAAACCCGGTAACGACATGTTGACTATTCTAACGATGAAGAATAAGTAAGGTAAAAGTGACGATGCTGTGTCGGAGGAAAGCTAGTTATGGGCGTGTCTAACGCAAGGGACCATCGGATTTGTTGATGACAATTTTGGTTAGGAAAGTGAGGGCAGTAGACATTGCTTCTCATTGGATAAAGGAAGATTGGTGGACTTAGCCGCCCTCGATAGGAAGTTGCTAGTGTGAAGTATCGTACGTGAGAAAAACTAAATTTCAGTGAAGACATGTTTGTTCAGTCTGAAGGACCTTATAGATAGAAAATTCCTGAGATTTATGATAGATTTTTAAGATTATTGAGGGTACGCAGTAAGGATGTGCGGATATGTGGCCTGGTCAAAGTAGAGTGTCGTTCGACGTAACAATAATGATTCATTATAACATGAACATACTATATATTTTTTTATTTATTTCTTTATATTCACAATTTGTCCAATTTGGACATTAGATCGAATTTTTTAGCAGTTATATTAACATGTAGGTGGCTACCCCCAGCGGGGTACCATTCTCGCGTTTGCTAGGTTATATCCTTTGTGGACATACTATATATGAACGAGGGTTAAGCGAACTTAAAGCTCCGTACACAACTATATATTCGAGGCTGCAAGAAATATCTGTTATATATAACTTAAAACTCAATTAAAAGTGATTGCCATCAATGTGTTGGGTTTTGGATTTGCTTCTCCAGCCGTTGTGAGGTAGATGTCAACATTCGCGTGACATAACAACAAATTAAGTATAACAATAATCGAACAAATAATTAGTTTTACGAAATAGAATAATTGTTATTATTTTAAGCAAGTCTAGCGTGGGGCAGATTAAAGAAGCTAACTCAAACTCAAACGCAAAATATACATTGGTGATATTCATTTTTAATTGAGCTATAACAGTCATTTCTTGCTGCCTCGCATATGCAGTTGCGCCTTTATATTTGTCTGACTCTCGTCTGTAAACAGAAGATAAGCGGCGGACATTGATGTATACGCTGCCACAGACGCACAGTTATAGAATTCACTGATTTCTCCAATGGATGATTTTTCACCAATTATATAGCTTCGTAGGTGTCGCGGGGAAATGAATGTTTTAATGATAAACTATAAACTAATATATACCTATGTACAGGGTCTTCAAAGGTTATTTGCTATGCCTTTTAGAGATGATTCTATACCTTCCGATCGATGGAGATTTGTTAAAAACAGTGACTGCAAAATTTTCCTTGAGCATGACGTTCAAAGTCTAATTTTCTT
Organism: Bombus terrestris; assembly: GCF_910591885.1. NCBI lineage: Eukaryota > Metazoa > Arthropoda > Insecta > Hymenoptera > Apidae > Bombus > Bombus terrestris. Next base: position 4,931,793 of record NC_063286.1, read on the forward strand.
TAATTGCAACCTGCAGTACTCACCACGAGGAACAAAGGTTTCAGGGGAATAATTTCGAGACGCGGAGCTACTGTCGGTTATTTGTTCGTAAACACGGCCAATGTTTTGAAATATTATAGCTCCGCGACCTCGAACTCCGAGCCGTGAAGCTATCGAAGGATGATGGATTAAGTTGCAAAATATTTGTTTGCTTGCGCCTCCCGACACGCGTCTATGAATTGGAGAATAATTTTATGACAAATATGTGTCGGGTTGGCGTTAAGGTTAGAGTTAGGGTTAAGGGCGTGAAACGAATCCCTATTGATACTAGACGTGATCATTATGCAATAGAGGAGATATTTACTAGTGCAAATATGACTATGATGGAATTGGACAAGTAATCGCGATGATTAGATACTCGAGAAGCTAATGACAATGATCCTAGGCTCAATAACGAATCCACGGTCAACGGCATGACGAACTCTACTCTTCTTTAGCGTCTAAGTTGTACTGAATGTTAATGCATGGGGCAATCACTACATATCTGAGAGTTACTTGAATCGTCGTCGAAATCGTACAGGAGTGTGACTCTCCGTCTCGACGATGCCGTCGAGGAAGACTATAATGGGCGTGTCTAAGGACATGAGATCCTCGGATTCGTCAAAGAAAGCTTTCGTTCCAAAGGTGAGGGAAATTAGCGCTGTTGCTAATTGGTCGATCTCCATATCGGCGTTTTGAAAGAGATGCTGGCCGCCCTTGAGGGGAGGTTGTTGACGGGGGGCATCGTTCGTGGAAGATAGGTTTCTCCTATCTTCCCGTAGTTGCAACAAAGTCTATTTGAAGAACTTCGCTTGACTAAATCTTAAGATTTATAGCGGGTCCTCACGTTAGCTAAACATACACTGCAAAGGCATGCCGACACCCGGCGATCATCTTACCCGGAGGACAAAATCTGCGTGTGGCGGGCCGCAGGACAGAAACTATTGAAGTATTTACTGCCACGTATCGCTACGACTATTTCTTTTAAGGAGAGGTAAAGAGTTACTCTGTGCCTTTGTTAGATAAAACGTTCATCCCTTTGACCGCGACTACGTTCGGCGACTGATTGTCGCCTCGAGCCCAAGCTCATGATCATAAATCTCGAACAATCGGAGCGGCATTTATTTAATCTAAGTTACAACGTTACGGTATTCCCGCGAATCCAAGGAGGGGTTCCGGTGTTCTTCCATCTCCGACATATGTTTTTCATCGTCCTTCGTAAAGAATGGGAAAGCACAGGATTCCATACGACATAACCTCCCGTCCGATGACTTCCCCAGGTCGTGGTCCAACTGCTGGTCATCGTTCATGGTTCAAGGGTCATTTGTATCATATTTGTATCAATATATGTTCAATATGTTCAATATATAATATATGTTCAATTGTATCATATTTAGAAGGGACATTACCTTTGTAATTAGCTGTCTGACCTACACCTTCTTTCCTGCGTCAACCCGTTCATAATCGCGAATTTTCGCCATTTTTGTAAAGTCGAAAATGCTTAGACAATCAATCTGCGTGTTTTACCTCTGCCAACATCTCGCGTATGGGAGACTATAAGAGCTTTATCCTGGATGAGTTCAGTCAGTCTGCATTAACAACTTATTCACCAGTTCCTTGAGTCTTAACTCATTTCCAATGTGGAAACATTTTACACCAAACACATTCAATTTATATACGCTTTATTTATTTCAATTTATATTTTTTGTTTATATTTATTTTTATTTATTTTATATCAATTTATATTTATTTTATTTCAATTTATAGTTCGCTTTAAAATAAATCTCACAGTTCTTTATACTAGCGAGTGATCTTTGTCATTCCTTTATTTTAATGGCAAGTCATCTTTGTCAGCTTTTCCTTTGGTGGAAAATAATTTTTGTCATCCTTTTATATTACTGGTAAATAATCTTTGTCAGCCAATCATTCCTGTGACAAATAATCTTTGCTGTTACATTCTTTCAAGCCTCAGGCGTCAAACAAAAGTATTAGTGTTGAGGTGTAGCGTTGATATACAGTATCAGAGGATAAAGGTAGTGTTTTCATTGTTATTTTTGCCACAGTTCTAATATTTCTTGCGATAGATAAGTAGCCTAATATCTAACTGATTTCTGCACTCGCGTTTGAAATGCAACCAAATTGCAGATGTCAATGTAAGGGCTAATAAAACATTAACATTTTTCCCTAAAAGATAGTTCATTTGTCAACCATGCTTCCTTTGAAATTCATATTCCTTGTAATGAGTATTACATGTTGCAATTAAAAAGATTTGATGCTCTGGTCAATTTTTGGTCGCTTTTTTAAACAGATCTCCATCCGAAGGTATAAAATCATTTCCCAAAGCAATGACAAATAATTTTTTAACATTCTGTACATCGGAGAAATATCGTACAACTGCATAGAGGTATGAAAATGCGGGGCTACACATGATAAACAGGGCACGTGGTAAGAAGTAAGATTGGACGTGGCTTGGGCAGTGCGTTGGGTGGCCAAGCTGAAAAGAATTCGCAGAATTCACTGCAGTGATACCAATTTTATTCTAATGTATATATGTATATATATATATTTTTTATTCATATGTATGTTTATACCAACAATTTTTTACTAATATTTTGGAAATTAAAGCCATGCGGGAGTTATATATATATAGGAAAATGTTGTTCAAAATGTTTATTTCTACATGTTCAAAAATCGTCGGAATCGGGCATTCTGTGGGCTTGTAGATAATTACTCCGCTTTCATATAATTTGAAGATATTTATAGTATAACTATCATCATTATATGAAAACGATAATAAATTATAAATAAATCTATTAAGACTATCGCATTATGTATCGAAAATGGTAAACCTTTGACTTTTTCTATTTTTCTCATAAATATCATTTATGAATGAAGATATCCTAAGAATTAGTAGCGTGAACATACTCTACAAAATGAAATGTCACTATTTACAAAATATATTGTAATTTAATTACGATATATCTTAGCTTATTATTCTTATTATTCTTATAACCTTCTACAAATTAATCATTGCTTTAAAGTTATGGAAATTACATTGTATTTTAATTACAATATATCTTAGTTTATTATTCTTATTATTCTTATAATCTTCTAAAGATTAATCATTACTTTAAAGTTATGGAAATTACATTGTAATTTAATTACAATATATCTTGGTTTATTGTTCTCGTTATTCTTATAACCTTCTACAAATTAATCATTGCTTTAAAGTTAAGGCAATTACATTATATTTTAATTACAATATATCTTAGTTTATTCTTCTTATTATTCTTATGATCCTCTACAAATTAATCATTACTTTAATGTTATGGAAATTACATTGTATTTTAATTACAATATATCTTAGCTTATTGTTCTTATTATTCTTATAACCTTCTACAAATTAATCATTGCTTTAATGTTATGGAAATTACATTGTAGTTTAATTACAATATATCTTAGTTTATTATTCTTGTTATTCTTATAGTCTTCTAAAAATTAATCATTACTTTAAAGCTATGGAAATTAAATTGCCTTTTAATTACAATATATCTTAGTTTATTATTCTTGTTATTCTTATAATCTTCTAAAAATTAATCATTACTTTAAAGTTATGGAAATTACATTGTATTTTAATTACAATATATCTTAGCTTATTATTCTTGTTATTCTTATAATCTTCTAAAGATTAATCATTACTTTAAAGTTATGGAAATTACATTGTAATTTAATTACAATATGTCTTATTTTGTATTATTGTTATTATTATGTTTTAGTTTATTACTCTTACAATCTTCTAAAAATTAATCTTTACTTTAAAGTTATGGAAATTACATTGTAATTTAATTACAATATTTAACTACAATATATATGTATATATTATTATTCTTATTATTCTTATAATCTTTCAAAAATTAATCATTACTTTAAAGTTATGGAAATCCTTTTTCTTCCAGTGCTCTTAAAGAATCAGGATACGAAAGCGATTCTACTCTGGTGTTTCGTCGCAAGGAAGATATCAGCCCGCTGAGTCAAGTTGAACAAAGACTGGCCTATAAAACTGTTCAAAGCGGTGGTGACGTACCCCTTCATGGCTTTCGTAAACCCGCTCCAGAACGACCAAAGGGTAAGTTCTCAAACTCATCAATCTAATTCTATTTGTCTTTTTAAGCCTATTTCTATGTTTTTAAGGCATTTGCAATTATTATTACATTCTCTGTGAATATTTTTCTTATTTTTTTTTTTTGGTGTTTGATATGGTTTGATATCATTTAAGCAGGCATGTTAGCATATAATTGATCGATTGTCACTTTGAGTTTTTTTGTATCTCGTATTTAATTACTAACAATAGTTGTGTTTTTGCTAAGACTCTGCATGGTCGTTGTCGTGTCATTAACTTTCGTTTTATTCTCAGAGCTTCGAATGAAATTATACTTTCACGCCTTCAAGCATGACGATTTTAATCTTTACATATCACCTGAGTCCTTATTCTTCAACGACTACGAGACTCTAAACTATCATTTGGTATCGTAAATTTCTTCAAAAATCTTCGTTAAAGGTCGTTTAAGAAATACTTTTTACTGTTAATAGCGTTAATAAATTTTCTTCATTGTTCATAACGTTTAAACGTGTAATAATGAAGTAACAACTTATGGGAGTGCAAGGAGATACTGTTGCTCAAAAGTATTTGGATACTTGCTGATATTTGACAAGTTATATTTTGATAATAAAACTACTGTCAAACAAATTGTTATGATTTTGTTCTTTACAATCATCACACCTACGTATAATAGTATTATAAATCAAACAAATTGAGTTTTGAAAGTCAGTGATCTATATAGAACAAGGCGTGACGTGTAACAATTCCTAGGAAAGTGAATCTGTATGAAAAACATAAAAAAGGCGAATACAATTTTTTCATGCATTTTGTTCGACGATTTGTTTATGAAAATATCAAGCACAAATATGCGAACTTGCTTAATTCTTGACTAGATATATACGAGTGAACAGACAACAATCACCAGGTTATTATAATTATTATAATTAAGTTCAACATGTGAAATGAAACGTCAAGAATTAGCATCGTATGTACATGCATTTTTCACGAATATCTAAATTCAATTTTCTCTTCTTTCAACATCTTGTTCTGCATTTTCGGTTTATTTGTTCAAGTAGAATAATTTTCTTCCAACTGTACGTTTCCATTCAGCCAGGAATGAAACTAACTCATGCATAGTTGACCTTTCGAGATGAAAACATTTTTATTCCACATTTTAGATTTATTTTTTCACTATGATTATACTATGATTGCTGGAATACTTTGCGTATCTGACGTTTGTAACTCTTAAATATTATAGAACTATGTTATTACTTCTTTGATATTAACACATTGAGTAATATTTAAATAGAAGCTGTATATAGTAGTAAACATATACGCTAAATAGTAAAATATTTTATTGCTATGTTCTTTAATGGATAATTTAGTATTATAGCCTGGTGATTCCATAAAAAGGTAGTGATTGTTGCTTCTAATTTTTAATTCGTCAACAATTCGTATATTTCCGTAAAACGCACATATTGTTACTACAAGTCGACCAAAGTGTCCTGATACTTACAGCAGCTCGTGAAAGTATTGGCAAAAAATTTTTATGAATATATTATGTGCATTATTTCAAAATTTCATTGCCACTGTAGCGAGACATGGCTATCGTTATATTGATGAAATTTGAAACCAATACGAACGCATATACATGTGTGTAAAGAAGTTACAGGACATTTACTGTAAACACATATTTATCAAGAAATTAATATACACGTAAATAGCTATCTTAAATATGTGATACGTTAAAAATGGTCTTACTGAATATCGAGTCTTATTAATATAATATTAATTGACTGCTGAAATATTTTTGTGGGTTTCTGTGCAATGTATACTGAAACAAAATATCCCGTAACTTCAAAAATCATTTGTCATGACTATGACAGGTGATTCTCCAGCTTCGGATCGGTGGAAATCTGTTAACAAAGAAAGTATTTCAAGGTCAAACTTTTTCATTTCATTATAGTGCTCGTCACGAGGAATAAAAGTTTCAAGGCAACTACGGATTGGAACTCAACCGTACTCTTGCAAAAAGTTTAATCAATATTAATCTTTACATGTAAATAATTTACATGTGGCACACAGGTAAATTTTACATAATGTATTATTGATAAAGCTGCTAGGAATTATCCTTTAACACGTCAAATATATTGATAATTAATAAGGAATAATACAGACCAGACCGTTATACAGGGTGGTTGGTAATTGGTGGTACAAGCGAAAAGAGGGCGATTCTACGCGAAAAAAGAAGTCGAAAATATAGAATAAAAATTTTTTGTTTGAGGCTTTGTTCTCTAGAAAATTGACTTTGAATTTTCGCTCGGTACGCGTGCACTTATCACGTCTCGTTATAACGGATCTCACTGTAGATCGTTGTCTCGATTGACGTTATGTTGATAAACACTTCCAATGCGTTAGAAAGTGTTCATAGAAATTTAATTAGAAGAGCAGAAGTATGTGTTCGGCAGAATGGGCAACATTTTCAGCAATTTTTGTAATAATAAACATTATGATTACTTCATATTATTTAATTATGTATTCCTAATTTTCCGTTACGGCAAAAACAAACTTAAACTGCGATAATATCCATCGAGACAACGATCTACAGTGAGATCCGTTATAACGAGACGTGATAAAGTGCACGCGTACCGAGCGAAAATTCAAAGTCGATTTTCTCGAAAACAAAGCTTCAAACGAAAAATTTTTACTCTATATTTTCGACTTCTTTTTTCGCGTAGAATCACCCCCTTTCCGCTTGTACCACCAGTTACCAACCACCCTGTGTATTTAAATACGTATATGTTATGTAAGTTGTATCTGACTGCAAGGTTTAAATATATTCGAAATAAAATCACTTTTATATTGTATATAATTAATAAAACTTCTAAATGTTTAATTAATAAAACGTCTTTCCCTAAGGGAACGTTTGAGCTGTCACCATGGTTCCTTTGAGACTTCTGTTCCTGATTGCAAGTACTACGCGATGAAATTAAAAAATTTTATTTTGATATTTCAGGTCTATTTTGTGGCTACTTGTTCTTAACAGATTTCCACTGATTCGATGCTGTAAAATCATCTGCTAAAGCCATAACATAGAATTCTTTTATCCCGTGTACGTTTCCAGATTTGTTGCAGGCTGATGACATTTGGAAATATTTTCTATAGTATATTTATAAAAGATTTCTACAAGCATTCAAATACTTTCATAAGCCACTATATGAGCGTGTAAATTTTATTTTGCTCGTAAAAGTAGTTGAGTTACATACGAGGATATTTGTAGGCCGCTTATCATTCGCCTATTAAATTATTTTAATGTAAGCTGCATAACCGCATTTCAATGTAACCAGCTGATGCAATTTCAATCTAATAGGAGCTCGCGATTATTTGATTTTCACCTGCTGATTTTCGAATAATACGTCAAGTGATAAAGTACGGAGCATGATTCATAACTATAATTTCAGCTGTGCCAAACAAAAGTTTTCAGCTTAAACGCATACTTTTCTCACGATATTCTTCTTATAAGTAGTTCTTTAGGTTATTCACCGCACCGCCTCTTCTCGGTATCTATCGATATTGGTTTGCGATTTAATTTTCTCCGCAATACGATGCACGAGCAGTACCATCACCTGAGAAGACTTTTCTGATGTTCACACTGCGCCGGATTAATATCTAATAAAACAAACTAAAAGAAAAAAAAAATATGAAACTAAATAGAACAAACGCAACATCACCAGCTTTAAAGAGACTCTTTTCTTCAAAATTTTTGGTGAGAGGGTTCCACGAGCGGCACACAATTTGCGAAACGAACACGCGACCAAAGCAAACAATCAACACTTTGTCCACAGACGACACGGGCATCGAGTATTTTCTGATCTCGCCCACTTTGACACGGATCCGTGTTCACCGAAAAAGTGTCTCTGCTACCACACCTGCTTCATCGTCGACCACTTTCTCGCGACACGAAACATTATCCTCCAGTGAGAGTGGAATGAGCAAGAAAATGGACGTTCGATCAACTATCGCAAAATCAAAGTGTCTCAGAGACGACAGTTTCACCAATCCACAACTAGGTAGTAGAACACTCTCAAACGCGGTCACGGCACCTCCTTCTCCGCCTCGAAGACAATCTTCTAGAAACAGCAAAACATTGAAACTGTATGCATCGACTGCATCGAAACTGAAGCATCAAACCATGGATAACACGCAATCTTTTAAGTCGAGACACAAGCAATGTTTTGCAGAAGACGGGTCCAAGGTTAAGTCATTGAAAGAACGGTTTTGCAGCGATCTGGACAGGTTCAAGCAGAGTCGAAAGAGTCTTTCAACTTCCACTTTATTTCGAACGTCCTCTAACAGCTCGATCTCTCCTCGGTCTAAAGTTTCTACTTCGGTGTCCATTCCACTGAACAAAAAGAACTCGGACTCGTGGTTGTCGCAAAGTTTACTCGACACAGCTGCGGTGGAAAGTTTCACGGCTGACAAAAGTCGAACTCGCGTTTGCGCGGATACTTCTTCATGGAAAACTGGTTGCGGATATTCGGCGAAACCTGACTTGAAACGTGGGCTTGAACATAAACCATCCTCTTCTTCGAAGATGACCTCGAGATATCTAGTTCCTTCGCCAACAAAGTCAAAGAAGTTGCGTTCCATGAATGAAATCGGTAATTCTATATCTTACCTTAAGAAAACTAACGTTAGAGGGAGGTTAACAAGAAAAGAGCAGGAAGAATCTTCTAAAAGACTCGCCAGGTCACCGGTCGATTTATCTTCTATAGAAGATAGGAAGCATTTGCAGAAATATAGAGACAAAGGTAGCAAAGATGTCCGCACGACAGTGCTGCCATCAGGAGCTGTTGTCAAAAGTTCCACGACGATGTATTCTGCAGCTTTAAATAATGCAAAGCAGAGGAGTCCGCAAGACAAATCTTTGAAGGTAATAGTTACTGTGTCTCCTAAAGGACAGGAAATGTTAAGAAACCCGGCAGACTCAACTTCAACAGCAAGATCAACGTTTGCTTTAAAGTCTTCTTCAGCCACATCTTCTCCATCAGTTGTTAGATCGGTACTAGCAGACACCAGGAAACCGAGGACAATAGTCAGACAGCATGATAAAATAGGTCCCAGCAGGAAGTTCACATCCTCTTCTGATGCAATCAGCGAATCATATACAAAGAAGAGACTAAGACCTCATACCATCGTCAAGTTCCCTACACAAAAGCCAGAGACCATAAAAATGAATCCTGACTCGACTAAGAAGAAACTTGAAGCAAAGAAGTCGAAGAAAGACAAGAACGAGGTTACTGCGAGAACGAGAAAGGTAACAACTGGACAAAAGTCAGATTCCAAAAATGAGAGTATTAATAAGACTAATGTTGAAAACGAGGAGCCTAATATTAAACAGAATCCGTCATCAACGCTGAGTAAACAATCACCTGTGTTAGCTGTAGAAAAGATTAAGAGACATCACGAAGTAGCATGTTCTGATGCATTTTTCCAGAATCTCTTTTTAAAATCAGTTTCTTCGGCTGTTTCAAGTGAGAATGTCTCTTTTAAGAGATACAGCGTTAGCGAACGAGCGAGGATATACCAAGAAAACATCAGAGAGGGTAGCAAATCAGAACCTTCGCTAAAAGCATTGAGCATTTACTTAGCTCACAAGCGTCCAGTGTCAGATTCAAAATTCAAAAACTGGGAACGTGAGAGTATCTCTTCTAGGAGCTCAAGCCCATACGGTGTCAGCTGGCCTGGACGATCTGTATTTCATAAAGTGAGCAAGTTCGACAGTCTTCTAGGTATCGAAGACTTTGGATCATCGACTATTTTACGTAATCGAAGCCCAGACTCGGCGAAGGAGCGTTTGAAGGAAAGAAGTTCAAGTGAGCCGCCTCTGAAGACTCTGCCAGAACGTTCAGGCTCGAAACACTCATCTTCGCGAACTTCTTCGCCATCTCCAATTAGATCACCAGCCTGTAGACGGATTCGTACATTGAAGCAAGAAAAATCAGAAATTCCTAATACGATTATCGCAACAAAGATCACAACCAAAAGTGCTGGGGGAACTGAAGAGCTGCAAGAAATCCGATCTAAGTTTGGCTCTAATTTATCATTGAGTAGAAGCACGAATTCTCTGTACACGTCACCAATTGGTCATGAAGAGTATCATCAGTATGTACTGGAAAGGTTACACGACAGAAGGAGATCGAAAAGGTACAAGGAACTGCACGATTTCTATTCGAGCCTCGAAAGATTGGGCGAATTGGAGAGGACCTTTTCCACCAACGACTTACGACCAAGGATGAAAAACGAAGAAATTATAGATTATGATAGATGGAAGAAAGTAAGATCGCAGGAGAGAGCTGAAGTCGAGTTCAGTGCTCTGTATGGAAAGCTGAAGGCTGTTCAGAGGAACAAAGACTTGTTGTTCAGCACCAAAGATATCAGTAAGTTTAAATGGCACGGTGACTGCAGCTTAAGGTGCAAAGAACGGTCCGTTGAAAATATTATTCAACATTTCAACAAGCTTCAGTCTGAAGAGAGTGACCTAGAATGTTCTAGAAGAAAAGAAATCTCGTCGAGAAAAGATACGTATAAACCGCTTTGGCGAGGCACTTCTGTACTAAACGTTGCGAGCACAATGCAGAAGAAAGCGAGTAGCTCTCATAACGAGAAATCCTTGGATCATGCAGATCATCCATTCTTACAAAGAAATCTTGGTGGGAGTAAAAAATTTTGGAGCAGTTTGTCCATCGAACAAGTAGCTACTTTGAAGAAACAGCTAAACGAAATTTACGGTAGCGATAATTTGCAAAGGTTGGCACCTTCGACATCTTCAAAAATGAATCCTGAAATCACAGAACAGCGACAAGAGAAGATAGGAGAAACTGATAAACAGGATTCTTTGTCGAAGTATGAAATTGTCGTTCCACCTCAAGTCGAATCGCCCGATGTTCGAGATGATGGCAAAGGTCTTCATGTACGATGTCACTCTATGATCGCATCGGATATATCTCCAAGGGATCAGAAATCGTCCACGGATCGTCCAGACTTGAAATTGAAGAGAAGTGATTCTATTAGTCAAGGGAAAAGTACAGAAAAATTTGAATCTGATAAAACTCTATTCGCAATCCCTCCATCTATGAGTGAGTTAGAGAAAAAGAGGCTGTCTGTGACACTTGGAAAAGAAGTGTTGTCAGTTCTGTCACTTCCATTCGCTCCCCGTGAAACTCGAGGCAGCATAGCAGCTGCATTAGCGGCCAAGAAGATGCCAAAAGCGACTCGTTCTGCGGCTACACCTAGCGTAACCAGCACATCACCTAGAAGCTGCTATTCTCTGGAGCCGTCGAGTGTTGAAGATTCATCGAGAACAGACGTGGGGATCAAAGAAAGCGACTTCCTACTGGTCCTAACCCCAGACAGCAAGAGTCCATCTGATAGACAGCGAGTAGAAAACGTTTTGGAAGAATGGTCCAGAAAACCTCCTCTTCTAACGATTGCTATACCTCATACGACTACTCAGGCCAAAATTTCAGGCCAAAATTCTGGCAGTGAAAGAGACAGTATGACTGAAAGCTCTGAAACATCTGTAAGAACGGTTATTCAACGAAATGTAGAGTGTCAAGATGTTCCAAAGAAGATCGAATTCTTCGAGAACGTTGATAAAATAGAAACTGATCAAGATCGTAGAAAAGCGGAGCAAACGAGATCAAAATCAAAATTGAGATCAGGGAGATTGTCTTCTTCTCAAAGTTTTGCAGATTTGAAAGAATTATTCGGTGAGACGGAGTCGGCAAAATATAGCGCCTTGTCTTCGTCAAGGTGCAGAACACGTTCTATTTCCCCAAAAACATTTGTTACTAAAGAAAAAGAAGGCAGCCCTGATAGGGAAGTGGACACGCGACCCTCGTTCCGCTCCTGTTCATGCGACCGTGAACATGATAGGCCTCAGAGCATTAGTCCGTGTCGTGCAACCATGCGATCGAATTCATCCTGCAGTCTCGAGAGCATCTGGTTGCGTAGTTGCTCGCCAGACCCGGGAAAATATTGGCGCGCCTATTTAAAGCTAGTAAAGAATGGTACGGTGAGACGTTTGAAGGCCAGATTTGAGAGTGCCGAAGATCTTCGTGGAAATACAGTGAGGACGGTTCCAGTACCAAAAAGATTTCAGAGCGATCCTGAACTGGCCAGATGTCTTCTGAGGAAGGTGGACGAAGGTAAAGTGAAGCCTCATGAGTTTGCGGACGTAGCCTGGTTACGTCGAAGGTACGAGCCTCGCAGAGGAAGAGCTCGCCGCAGAGGCGAGTCTCCGCCGATTCCACGTGTTCCTTTGAGACGAGAGGACCTGTCTATGCCTCACATCGATGTCATCAGTAAGACAGCTGAATTGAAGGATTCAGCTGCAATTTCCACTGTGACTAATGCTAGGAAGGCAGAGACTGACGAGCTGCAGGCGAGAAAGTCTGTTGGACGTATGAGAAAAAAGTTCGAAGAGTTTGCCACTCAAAAAACTTCGATCCTGGGCGAGATGTTCACCTCGTCGCCGAATATGCACGAGCTGAGAGATATCGCCCCTTATCTAGCTGGTCAATGGATAGCACATAGGTATCCCAGTCGACGAGATAACATGCGCTCGTTGTCCTCGCCACCCAACCTCGCTGCCAGATATGTTCCCTCGAAAAGTAGGACGAATTCCGCTTCCACAAAGACACAGATCAATGATAGAGGTAAAGTGGTGAACCAAGTACGCACCTTATCAAAAGGTCCATCGTCAATTTTGAAACAATCAGATGGTTTTACCAGTCAACCGTTTGATCCTGCTAAACACAGGCCAAGGTTTAGGTATCAACCGCCTCCTCCGCCTCTATCGCCGACCGTTCCACAAAAAGCCACTTCTTGGTGGTCACCAATTCCCATCTACACTGCTCGACCAACTGTCACTTTCGAAGGTCTGAATATTCATAACTGCTAAAATTATTCCCAGTTTCGTATTTATATATTTGGGCCTATAATCGTGTGTTTTAGGCTTAATCGAAAATATTTCTCTTGTTAGCTAAATTATCTTTCATGCGAAATTCCCCATTTTATTTATTTTATGATAGAAATGGTAAAACAATTATTTCCTTTGGGAGGAAGCAACATATTTGTTGGATTTTAAAGTACTTTCTTTTTTATCATCATTCAAGTTCTTAGAACTTTTTTTAATACGCTTTAGTTGCAAATATAAATAATTGAATGTATAATATAAAGTTTGAAATAATTTAAATGAACAAATATTCAGAAATTTTTCTTTTATTGTAATAAACATTTCAAAAAGAATAATTTATTTTGTCGTTCACCAAATAATCAATTAGGAGAAGTAATTGATACTTAGATAGTAATATTTTCTCGCTAAATACTTTTTATTCCTAATTTTTAATTTTCAATTATTAATTTTAATAGTTTCTATCCAATCTTTTAAATTGCTACGAATAATTTTAAGAAGGATGTAACTTGTATCGTTCAAAATATTGTTTAGATAATTTAAAATTTCATAACATAACTTCCACAGGTTTGTAGTTAAAAATGCAAATCTAGTACATCACATAGAAACACGATAAAAAAATATCAAATTCCCAAAACGTCTTCCTCTCGTTCGCAGATTGTAATAATTTAAGGAAAAAATACGCGTAGAATCTAACAGAATTAAATTAATTAATCTAAAGGAATATATTAATAACGAAAAAAAATTAAAAATTAAAGAATTAACCGACGCCAGATGTGCGGATCGACCCGAATATCGGGTCTTGAATTTAGGGATGGGCCAGCCAAGAGAAGTTCAGGTGGGATCTCAATATATCTCAGTATACTCGAAAGTTTAGAATCCCGAGGTTCGACTCGGGAACGAGCAGGAAGGGGCAATGTAACTTTGCATCAACTCGGCGAAAGTTGGACGGAATCGGTTGTTGAGCCTGATAGATTCAGCTATGTATGTATTAAAAGGAGATGGAATAAACAGTATATCTATATGAATAAATATTATATTTAAAATTTTGAAGGATTATTGTCACTTTAAAAATACTTTAATAACTTTACATAAAGAATAAAGCATAAAGCTAGAGTAGAAAAATATTTAATAAAAAATTTAATACAAATTTTATTACAAAAGTAAGCTAAAAAAACAAAAAGAAAAACTAAAACTGTCCGCTAGAAACTCCATACAAAAAGTCAAACGTTTTATAGCCTTAGCATGCAGAATATTTCTTCCCATCTCTTCTTATCGGGTTCACGAACCGATCGCGTCCGATTTTGGCCGAGCCAATTCGCAGCTATGGTGTTCATTCATGTTTATATCCGAGTCGAGTTTTCGAGTCCCGAAACATTCGAGAACCTAAACAGTACGGGTACACTCTGCAGATACCGATATCCCGCTCGAACTTTTCTCGATCGGTCTTGATCCTGTAATAGACGCGTACCTCGACGCAAGTGTCAAATGCTGAATATTAATAGAACTATTTTGAAAATATGATCTGAATGTTGAAATGTGTTTCCTGTTAAATACTTCGTTGGAGACGTGATTTGTTCTGGGATACCAATATCGATTAATGCCGAGCAAGAGTGCAATCCATTAACCCAAGTCAGCATTCAATGTTCACAGTGAACTCACAATGCTGAGTGATAATTGTTTCATGGTAATCGTAGTGCAGCTAATTATTACTTTCCTTTTTTTCGGCTCATCCATAGAATACTCGAACGCACCTCCACCGCCGTCAAATTCTCAGCACTACAGAGACGCCTGCCAAGGTAATGCTACATGCTAATCATTTTCTTCTTTTTCTATCTATATCCATTTTTTTTTATTTGCGATCTGTTAGATTCACATTTCATCTACACTACCGCGCATAAATATTTGGATACCTGGTGCAAATAAGAAAATCGATATTTCTGCTATATTTTCAAAATTATCACCGATGAACGTTTCTTTAGCGTTAACTGTTTATCTCTTGTCATAACTGTGAGATCAAATGTTCTATCTTTAAACTGAAAAAAAGAATATAACTGCATCGCTGAAATTACACATTTACCTCTATTAAGCAGCTCACTCTGCACAACATCTCTATGAACTTTTGAAACACTTTAATCAGTTTAAAATTTCAAAACCGAACAAACACATATGAAGTATGTCAACTGAGGTGTCTCTGGACGCTCAATTTTTATTCATCATCAATTATTTATTAATACCAACCAATATCATTAATATCAAAATTTTGCGAATATCTGCAAGCGACTTACGAATGTATGCAAATACTTGTAGAAACTTTTATAAATGTATTATACGTCTGATGAGGAACATTTTGATGTTTCATTAGCGCTGCGAGACATGACTGTCATTGTTGCATGGGTAAATTGAAACAAGTTCGAAAATGTACATGGAAGTTATAAAATATTTTGTTCAAGTATACATTTCGCAAAGATCATAAAACCATGAGCAGTTGGTGCAACATAATTTACACAAATAAAAGGATCATAAAACTATCTAAACGGTCAATTATTTATCAAGTTTTTTACATTTTTACATTTTTAACAGCTATTATACATACATACTTTGTCACTTCTATATATAGTATCAGATTGATTTCAAATTTGATCAATATAATCATGATAGTCGTGTCTCATTACAATACTAATGAAATTTCAAAATATTTTATATAAGACGCAGAATGTATAGTATGTCCGATTTACCTTGAAATGCTCGAATAACCCAAACAATATGAATGGTACGAAAAAATGTCTTGAAAAAGCATTTCTCTTGTCTATTGATCTTTTGACGACTTTAAAACGTACTATGGAGATCATTAAAATTTTTAAATAGGAACCTGTCTTTTTTATTATTCAAGTATTTCTTTCATATTATTCGTTATCGAGATATGTGTAATATGGCAGTTTTCGCGCCATTCATATTTTTCGATATATTTGAGCGTTTCGAGATAAAATGGACGTGGCAGTACACATATGTAAAAGTTTTCCATGGCAAGTTTTCAAATACTTTCGTGAGAGCCACTATATTAACTATGTACAGCAGTTTGAGGTGAGATTAGAGGCCAAAATTAGATTAGAATTTCATTTGAAATATATTTTATATATTTACAATAATTTAGAAGTGTACAAATTATTCCAAATGTATATGCTCCGTAGTGTACCTGTCATTTTTCTTTTTTTCACGTGATTATTCGCGTAAAGAATGTTTATCTTTTGAACAATGATTTTACAGGACATTTTACGAAAGCAAATTTTTAAATAATCAATCGCTTCTCCTTTTTTTTATTCACGCGAAGCTGCTCGAATTATTTTCGTGGCATACCGCTGTTCGAACGAAACAGGGCATGAAATTTGCTCATTGTGCATGACATGAAACGCAATCGTTCACATTAGGGGAAGTATGCGATTGTTTCGCAACGAATCGAGTACGGATTCGATTACGGAAAACGTGAAGCGTTGTGTAGCATAAAAACATTCGCAAATGGTAAATTATACGTGCATGATTGTTGACAATTTAATAATAGACAGTAATGTGCGAAAGTCGTAGGTCATCTACGATAGTGACATTTTATAATGTTTTATGTAAATACGTATGTACATAATTTATTATGTTTTTAAGAAATATTTTCAATTGGTGTTATGTAGAAACAAGTCTTCCAAAGTCTTTTACGGCGCTGTATGTTTGTAGTTTCTCGTGGTTCATAAACGTTTTAGAAATATTTCGATGAGCATATTTGTGAATAAAATACTATAGAACATATATGAAACGATTTCGAATCAGCAATGAGAAGACAGGAAATCAGATATGGAAATAAATTAGTTAAAATACTAAAAACAAAATGGTATGTAATATGAAATGAGCTTATTGAAAAATTGTTTGAGAGAATTTTTAGAATAGCATTTGTTATCTCATAATTAATTATTTTGGATTATACAATACCTTTTTCGCAAATTACAAATAATTGTTGAAATAAACACTTTTTAAGAATTAACAAAAGATTTAAAACATTGTAAATGAGGTATAACGATAAGAAAGTTAGGATACAAAGATTTGGCTCTAGCATTTCCATTAACATTATATATATTATTGTTGAGAATTTTGGATCTTAATTGCCGAAATAATAGTATAGGAATACTAAATTTACACTTGGAATTTATATTAAAATAGGTATATATTCACTTGATAAATGATTTCAAAGATATTTATCGATACACACTTGCACGCGTCTCACCTTCTTCCATACCAGTGTCACGTAAAATAACAAAAAATAAAACAAGAAATTTAAGATGAAAAATAAAAAAAAAAGAAACCTTATTTTTTCTAACACTTGATTTACAATTTACTTTCGAACTCTAGGCGTGACTTTTCAAGACTGACTCTCACCACTCGACTTCCGATCGGATTCGGTTATTTTTCTTTTGTCACCCCTCAATATCCCCACTATCCTCAAGTTTGTTGGGCGTCCGCTACTGTTGCCACGCACGCCTTCTTCTCGAACGTTCGGCGGCACCACCGTTGGGATATTGATGGTTCATTAGGCACTTCGTTTCGGCGATATATATTGTTGCCGAGTGCCGCCACATCTTTATCTCCAGTTTTGAACTGAGCCGATCATAATACCAGACTGTTAACTGTACAATTTACCTTCCTTTGTTTTCGAGACGCCGCGACACACATACTTCCATACACTCATATTTACATACATGTATACTACTATGCAGACAATCTAGCCTAACACATAAAATTATACATATCTCAATAATTATATATGTAGTATCAAAAAAGAGGGGGGTGTACGTTTTGTTACGCTGCTAGGCTTTAGTATGGGTCGCGTTTCTGGCCGTCGCTCGCGGCCCTATAATGTCGCAGGCGGATCACCTTATCTGCCCGACGAGGGATATACAATGTATCGACGAGCGCATAGTTGTCGCCAAGCAGTGATTTCCAGAAACGTCGATTTCGGTCCGTTGTTTCAATCCACAAAGAAGGCGGCATACGTGATGATAGGCGCGAACGGTGGCGTGATCCGAGCGTAGTGGGGGTCGTCTCCCCGAGAAGACCAAGAAATGATGTAAGGTCAAGTCAGTCCTTTTTGAAGATTCTAAGAGCACACGTCGAGAGGTCGGGTGTCTAAAGCCGCTAAGCCGAACGAACACGTTGACATTGTTTATCAGTGAATAATCTGCCACGCTTTATCATTATATTCATCGTTATTAAATACACAAACTATATCAACCCGTTAACAAATAAAACATCCTTACTTGTGCTTGCTCTAGACCTATTTAAGATACTACATATATAATACATGAAAAAAATTCAAGTTATACATAAATACATATCTAGACCCCAGAATCAAAATGTACTGAGTTACAATTTTCTAATTTTAGGGGAGAACAAATCGAAGTTATGTAACCTTTGTAACAAAATATGGATTTAATATCATCTTTACACTATTATATTTAAAGTAGACGACCTAGAACGGAAAAATTTTTATCACCGTAAAGAGTGAAAAATTTGGTGTAGGAAACGCAACAAATTTTATTTAAAAAAAAATGGGCTTAATATAACGTTGTTTTGGGACTCAGATATTAGTTTATTGACGATATGACATTGGTAGCAAGGAAACTTATCTGAAGGAGTGTGTGTGTATGTGTGTGTGAAGATATACTTTTACTTGGATTTACAAAATTACAGAAACTGATCGTAACAAAAAGACACTTCGTTGCGTTTCATCAGTTTTGAATTAGAAATTTTTTCAATTAATAATGAACTACATGTATCATCTTGTGAAACTTGTGCAACTTTGTAATTATTAAAATTTTCAACGTGTCTAAAATACGCTAAAATTCAATAGAATTTTTATGCTCTATGTTACGTCCTATTTAGTTACCGACGAGAAGGTAGCGTTGATTGACGTTTAATGCAACTGGCAATAAGCTCCACTTTCGGCTAACCTGCTATGTGCGGGAATACTGACAAGGGAGAGGATTAAAGTTGTTCGAAAAGTAAATTAACAATATGTAATGATTTATTCAAATTTTACTCGATTTCGATATTGACAATTGACTGACATACTGACGGATATAAAATTCTTCGGTTGATAAATTGATGATTTTTTGGTTTTATTATTATTTAATTAATATATTATTAATATTTAAATTAACTAATTAATTAATTATTAATATTTAAATGATGATTCTTCGGTTGACAAAATGTTAACTAACTCTTCGATAGACAAAGTGATAACTAACTCTTGGTAATTATCACTGGTAACTCGACTGGTAACTGGTGGCTCATTGGTAACTCGAATGGTAATTATTCGGTTGACGAACGGTAATTAATTAATAATATTCGATAAACAATCGATAATAATTATTATTACTCGATAAACGAACGGTAATATTATTATTCGATAGACGAACGGTAATTATTGTTACTGACTTCTTTGAGTAGCTTCATTTATTTTATCTATCGGAGATGAAAAAGCGTCGGGGTGTTTCTTTTGAAAATGTTTGGGAAGATCCGCAACGTTTGTTCAACTGCCGACTTTGTTTACAATTTAAATTGTCTTAATATCGTTATAAAAACATAACTAGGTATATATAAGAACATGGTTAGATAAGTTTTCGCAAAATATTGCTTTTAGTGGCTTTAACTGTCATTCACTTCAAATACTGTAAACACGGTTTCAAATAATTACGTTTCAAATAATTACGGTTTCAAATAAAACGTTTTAAATTACCTTGATTTGAAGGAAATTACCAATTTTACTTTCACGCTACGGATCACGCGGGGCGATATAAGATTGAAAATTTTTAAATATATCTATGTCGGTTTAAAATAAAGATAGGGCTTTTCAAACGCGTGTAAATAATATTATTAAAATTTTGAAGGATGCTATATATACAAGATAAAAAACATTTCAATTCAGATAATGTAAACAAATGTTGAATACTGAATGTTAATACAGTATTACATGTTAATATTCTAGTACTCTCATAACAAATTACAGGGGTCAGACAAAATAATGAGAACATCACTCTTATATGTCATAATACATATTACACACGTGTGACATATAAGAGGTCTTTCCATTATTTTGTCCAATCTCTGTACGTATATGTATTTTGTTTGTTGTTCTTATAAAATGTTTCTAAAATATAAAGATGATTTTTCAACATATATTTTCCAATTAATCAACACGAGTGTTGTTATAACTTATTAAGGTATTAAATTAAATTAAAATATGAAAAAGAAGAACAAATTTTCATGGTTAATATCACTTTCAAATTTTAATTTTTCCTTGTTTATTTTTGTATTTGTGACACTAAGTCTTTTACAATGTAATGTAAAATTTTATATATAACACGTTACACTATAAAACGTAAAAGTCACAATAATTATTAATATTTAAATTATTTTAATACAAACATAATTCAAGAATTATGAGGTATGAAATAGCATTTTGAAATTCTTCAATAAAATAATTATTCATACTAATGAATAACTATACATACATACAAAATTACTTCAAAGGTTATTCTATAAAACTAGATATTTATTTATTAGATACTTTAAATGAGATATAGTTTATATAGCATATATGGTATGCTCGCACAGAGTTTGGATAATATATGTATTATCATGATACATAATTTCGCACTTATAGTAGGAACTTATATAGTTAACATAAAAAACTTTGCAATGCATTATTACTTATTTAAATTCAATTAGATTCTTACAGAACGTTACAACACAAATTATAAATAAATCTCAGACCTTCGATATCAGAATCACATAATAAAGAATTAATAGAAAGTGGAAGGACAGACCTTGCGTCTAAGAAGCATTCTTAGTAATAGTCTATGTTTATATTTGTTGTCTGGTTATTGCCAGATGATATGATTCAAAACTTAAGATTCTGCATCATAATGGCGCGTCTAAATTATAGTGACTAGAGTGACATTTGTTGACAAATTAACAAAATCTCCATGAACTTAATAAACTTCTGATTATTATTGCTACAAACGTAGCATATTTATTTTTAATCTTAATAAGTTGGATATTGGTGCTACGACAACTAGTTGTTTTCTGTATTGATTTAATTACACTTAAGGAGTCAGTGACGTTAAGAAAATTCGTCCTATCACATAATTTGGTAATATCTGAAGCTCGATGAATGGTACTACACTCTGTTGTAAAAATTGATACTTTTACATCTAAGCAAATGAGACATTCAACTGTGAACAACAATTTTTGTTCTCTATTTTACTACCGTTTATATAAATTGCAACAATATTCGAAAAATTAAAATTAATGAAACATGTTAGTAGAGGATTAAGAAATTAACATTGCAAAGTAGAATATTAATTAAATGATATTGTAGTCGAAAGTAAAAATATGATGTTTTTCGTTAAACACTGAATCGTGTCGTGGCTCTACTATATTGAGAAAGTTTTCGTTTCAAGGACTTTCTCGCGCTTTGGCTTTCTAGTAAACCAATGAGATATATTACATTCTTCTTAAACAAAATTTTGTTTGAAAGTAAGTTTTCTAGAGAATTACGTTTGAAGAGCTATTTTTGACAAGGAAAATTAGTTTTATCATGAAAAGAGACGAGATTCGCGACACTTAACAAGATATTAGTAGGCGTGCTTATGCTACATTCTATTATCAATCCTATTGCAGAAAATTAAATATGATACGACTTTAGCATTATTTGTTTGCAGTATACAACGCGATTATATTCCATAATAGGCCTTATAACATCCTTAAGAGCTTAAGGATTAACATCAAAGTTTTAGGTGTGGCTTCCATGAGAATACCAGAAAGAAATTTCATAATATTATTTAGAAGCTGAAGTATTTCTTCCGCATAAAATCTTCATGTTTAAAACTGATACTCTTGAACTTAACAGGTTTATTTGATTTGATAATGAGAGATTTTCAATTCTAGCAATTACTAGGATTTCAGTAACCTTTAAATGATGTTGTCAAGGACAACATTCTGAAAAACTTTTTCCTATACATATAAACTTTAGTTTTGACATTATATAGCAATTTATGTTTAATACTACAAATATGTATTATTTAACTATTTATTTTGCAAATTTTTGATCTGTAAACAATTTTTCAATGACGGTGGGTATATCTGTTACATTTTTGAGTAATTGAAGATTAGAAAAAAGTGTAGCATTCCATATATCAATAGATTCATTGAAAATTGTTCCACGCTGACATTAGCTGCCACCTATGGCAACCGGATATTACTCTGGGCAACCCTACAAGACAGCGATTGTGCAGAGAGCAGCGAGCGCCAAGCGACGATGGCGGTAAAACACGTGACAATAAAGCGAGAAAAAATAAACCAAAGTGATATATTTACACGAAATAAGTTAGTATTTTAACAAGTCTCCAAGTAGATAGTAACGATGAATACGAAGGATTATTTTGATATCGAATCTTTGACAACTGAGGCGCAGCGTTAGCCGATTTTATGATAAGATAAGATAAGATAAAACAATCATAAAGATTATAGAAATATATCTATGATAAAATATGGAAAAAAGCATGAAATAGCGGCATGATTTTGCCGCTCGTTTGTATGTTCATACGCCGCTCAATGTCGCGACAAATGCCAACTTGCTGCCTGACACTCCCTTCGCCCCTCTCTGATACAATCACGGTTTAATCGTTTGACTTTCCTTTTTATTTATTTAATACTAAGGGAAGTTATCTTTTTCATCTGTGAGCTATGCTTGCGTTGGGTTATATAAAAATGTAGTGCTTGAAATGTAACTATAACCTGCATTTAATTGAAGTGTTTTCTGAGTATCTTGAAAACAATGGCGTAGAGCGGCGGCCATATGTACAGGAAAAAGTTGTTCAGGAAGTTTATCTCGATAACATATTGTAAGGTCATTGAAATTGACGAGTTTTTTTCCTATTCCCAGTAATTACTTTAATTTCAATTTTACCAGGTAGTGGTTTATTATTATTTTGTGAGGCGCTAGATCGAGCCCGATACACCTGAGATTAGATTTGGCAATCTTAATCAAATTTTCGAGCAACTTTTGTTTCTTACTTTCGTTAATAGAAGTGGTGCTGCAGTAAACAGCAATGCCATCTGCAAATTCTAAAATCTGAACGTTCCTAGGAATGTTTTTCATAATTTTGATATAAAAATCATATAATAAAGGACTTAGTACTCCGCCTATGGTAGACCTTTCCATATCAGTCTTACGATAGTCCTTTAAGGACTATCAATTTTAGTCAAAATATTTCTTACAAATATTAGACGTTTAATGAATTTTATAATATTATAAAATATAACAGAGCAGCCTTTCTTGATTAATTTTTGAGTAAGCAGAGTGCAATTAATATTGTCAAAAATAGATTGGACACCTAAAAATGCACCTTGCATATCCCCACCTTGTTTTATTGCAATTTCTAAAGAAGAAAGCAACCAAATTATCAGAACAAAGTCCTACCTTTCCGAAAACCTGTTCCAGATTTAGGTAACATAATTTGATTTTCTAACTACATTGCTCTATTACATTGACACTATATATATAGTATATACTATTATGTATACACTATATATATATAACAACTCATGGAAATTGTGTGATAACAAAAAACAAAACTTATGTGAGGGGGTAACGTGGAGTAAATTTTGAAAATAAATTATTTCTTCAAATTTCTCATATGCACGATAGAGACCATAAAAAACACTACAACTTTTGATGTAACTATCTCTCTCTATATCTTATATAATTTCTTAAATATGTACGATAATATGAAGAGTCAATTTTTTCGGGAGAATGTTTTCATCCCTAAGACCTTCTTTCAGCAGGAAAAAAAATTGTTCCGTTATTACTACATTCGTACAAAGTTCCAAATTTCTTTTAATTTTCGAGTTGTCGAACTTCCCTTGTTAGTAAACTGTTGTATAGTATCTCACCAAGTAATCGGTTAAAGTTGTTGTTTGTTCAATCAACTGTTTTATCGTTGCAATGAACACTTGTAGAGAATTTCAGCAAAATTTGTTTATATTAGTCATCTCGGGTTTCCTTGTAAGTCTTTCAAATAAGTGGTCGAGTAGTCGGAACAGATGAATGCCAATGTTGATGTTTACATTTGAGTCTATAACTTTTTCCATGAGTTATTGGTTGGAAAGGTATATATACAAATCTTATCGTTCGAAACTCCAGAAGCAAATTTAATATCATTGGAGAAATTACTTTAATCACTGCTATCGTAGTATATTCCTTAATAGAGACACTATCGATTGTATCCATAACAATCACTTGTTCCTTGATAAATGGATAACACACCCCGTGACACCACTGAACATGATAAAGGTACATTTACTTTTACAGTTTTCGTTGGATTCGTTGATTCGTCTAATTGAATATTTTTGTAGTCAGCAGCATCCATGTTTTGGTGTTATTTGTTGTAGTTATGTGTTACTTGTAGTTGAGGATTTCGTCCGTTACTGTCCTAATGTAATTGATTCGTATTAGGCCAAACAACTATTTCACAAGTATTTACATATTAAACCACACAAACTGAAACGAGACGACATTCAGTTTACAAACACGTCCAACTCGCTCCGAATAGATATGTTTACTTTTATCGCCATGAATTTAAATATATGCTTTCGATTCACTTTTAAAAGATGTTCAATTTGTAGAACAGTTTCATTCTCTCTGGTTTCGATGATATTTGAATATATTGTGAAGCTCAATATGTTGAACAACTTTTTTCTATATATGTAACCGTCGGTCGACCTAAGTTTCTAAAATATTCGCAAAAGACTGCCGTGAATTATGGCTATAGCTGTGTGTCTGTGGCAGCACATCCAACACTGGTTGCCTTCTGTTTCAGTATCTTTTGTTTATAAACGAAGGTTAGGCGAGCTACCGACCTCGTGTCTGTTACAACTTACGACACAATTAAAGATATCAATGTATTGGGGTGTAGGTATGAGCTAGATCTTCCAATCCAGTCACCGCGGAGCGGCCAGCAACGCTTGTGTCACGTAAAAATGACAGGAAAATAATAATAAACAAATGTTGGGTTCTTGAACCAGAGTTCGAGATACCTTTATTCTATAATAAGATTACAAGTGTTTAGACCGTTACCGAAAGACTGAAGCCTCGTTCAACACCCAGTTCTTCTAGACGTTCGTTTATCTTATCTCTACGTGCCGAGTTCATTTCCTTTGTTTTGGGAGTCGGTGTCGTGTGCAAGGCGGTTCAGGTTTCCTGAGTCGGTTGGAGATGTTTGTTGATGTTACACTTGCGTGAAATATTCTGTTGTTATTTTCATATTCAGAGGTAGGATCACAATATTGCACGGATAAATCTATCACGCCGTTCTGAGCCGAGAAAACCTTTATTGCACGCGCTTACATGGACTAGGGAAAAAAGCAGAGGAGCATCTAAAAATATCGATCGAGTCTATTGATTGCATCTAGAACAATCTTCTAGTTACTGCTTTTTGTAACTAGTTAACTGAGAGGTCGCGTTTGTCAGTATCTCGCCTATATCAGTTTATTGTATTGACCATTTTAAAGAATTCCACGAGAAGTAATATGACTTAATTTCTTATTTCCTATTTTTTGTTAAATAAATAATTTTTTCTTTTTTCCTCTGTTATAAAGAATGTAAGATGCGACGTTTGCGAAGTAACATCGTCTGTCAATCGTTTTGAACAGTAAATTTTCTATAAACTCTATGAAGAATTCGGATGTCATTTACTGCACCTGCGACCGACCGCGCGCGGTCATAGGGGCCAGTCCTCTTAAGTAGGGCCATTATGCAAATGAGTTAAATGAATAAACATTTTTTGCAGCCTCGCATATGCACGTTGTGCACGGGGCTCATCTTTTATAAACCGAAGATAAGCGACGACCAATTCTGACGCACAACTATAGGCAGAAATACACTGTAGTGCAATTTTTTTATATATCTCGGAAATTTGTATAGCAAAAAATTTATCAAAAGTTCATCAAAAATGTTCATCAAATCGAAAAGGACGGAACGGTTCTACAAGTTCGCCTTAAAAGTTACACACCTAGCTTATTTTATTATGTAAGTCATATTTATCTAAAGAGAGATATATTTAAATATTTGCTGTAAATATTAAAGATTCCTCTTACAGTAAAGACAGATGAGTCTTTTCCTACTTCTTCGTACAGTGCATTAAATTTTTCAAGATATTAGTAGCCGAATACAAAGAGATTTCATTGTTAAGAAATTAATTTTTTAATTAATTAACCCTTTGAGTGCTGAATACTCGCGGCCTATATCATACGGACGGCGCGCGTCTAGCGCTGACGATCGCTGTGGACGGAATACTTTTTCATTAGACTGAACTGTGTTGATTGACTATTCAAAGCGCAAATCGTAATAAGTTATAGTAATTTTTTTGCACGAGATTAAATGATTCAAGAGCGTTATCTTTTAGTTATTTTTAATTATTTATTATAAACATTGAAATTTACAGTTAACTAGAATTTGGGTAATAAACTAGAAAACAATAAACTAGAAAACTAAATTTAGTAAATATAACACGTTAATAATTTAGTAATATAAC
This sequence comes from Bombus terrestris, assembly GCF_910591885.1. Taxonomy (NCBI): domain Eukaryota; kingdom Metazoa; phylum Arthropoda; class Insecta; order Hymenoptera; family Apidae; genus Bombus; species Bombus terrestris. Next base: position 4,958,524 of record NC_063286.1, read on the forward strand.
AAGTTAATAATTTAGTTGTGTGTGAAAAATTCAGTGCTTGAGAAAACTAAAAAAACCAGATGTAGAGTTTTCTTACAAGTGGTGACCACTTCAACAATAACGAGGCACTATTGGCATTTGTTTACTGCCGTAAGGAATGCATTTATATTTATTTCACACAAACAGTGTGAATGTAATAATAATAGTATTACTTCTAAAAATAGATAATAGTATTACTTCTGCGTAGGTGTTCGGAAAAATTGAAAAACCCATACATGCGTCCTTAGCCCATGCCGGGCACTCACAGAAAGCGCATATATATGTCCTTAGTCCACACCGATAGCTTTCGCCAGATACCTATATGCGCCCACAGCACCCAAAGGGTTAAAGGAATATAAGGAATATAAAAAAGATCGGAATTATCAAGGCAAACAAAATAGAATTTTTGTAAAATTAGAATTATGGAACTAATTATGCATACTTTACAGATCAAAATTTAGATAATTCACGAAACCAAGGTGACTAAATTTTATTTATTTTTTAAATCGTTTATAACAAAAGTTGAAGTTCATCTATGGAAATTTTGTCTCGTACACCGTCTCCGTTCTTTAAAAATTTTTATCTTAGAATTGGATTCATAACAAACGCCAAACTGTTCTCATTTGAGGAACTACATTTTGTATTATTTTTTATTTATTTGTATTACGAAAAGAAATTCATTTTTTTAAAATGGTGGTTAAAATTATAGATTGTAAAAATTAAATATTTAGAAAACATGATACTTTTACTAAATATTTGTAGACATATCTCATTTATATATACATAATTAATTATACGGTATACAATTTAACATATTGTTGCGTGTCTGTGGCACGATTTGACAGAATGCGCTTTTTACACTTAGCAAACTCGTTTATATAATATAAAAGAAGATCAAAAAATGTTCGCACGGTTCGAAATTCCAGAAGTGACCTCTATCCTCGAATATTAAATCGATATTGCTATGGACCGGTCGTCTTATTCCCAGTCAAGGCCAGTCGCGACGCACGTTGGCGTTGGTTCTACAATATGATTGTCAAAGGCTCGCAACAATATTGAAAAAATGGTAATTCTTCACAATTTAATTATGAGTAACGTAGCCTGATATCAAAATTTTACAAAATTTTGCGATTTAAACATTTTTAGAGAATGTTTGAAAATCTAAAGATTTTAAAATTGAAAAATTCCAGGGTGGCTTCAATTAATATTTGGACACTGTTTAAAACACATCAACTTCTTAGTAATTGGATTCTCCAGCGATTGGTTCTGTTTGCAACGTTTTTCCAGTTTCTCGCAAAATACTTATTATTTACCGATTTCATTATTTTATTGTACCTTTTATCGTTTCTCTACTGGATGCGATGGAATTGAACGGTTGCTTTGCAACATTCATTCTGGAGGTGTACTTCGTTCGTTTCTGTAGATAGACCGGTCGCTGCAAGTTGCTTTGACCCGTGTCTTTACACATTGGTCGTAGGAAATAGACCTTAATCGCTTCTTTGCGAAAGAAGTCCTCGTAATTTTTACGTTTCTGCAAGTACTCGTTCGTCATGCAGTTTATGGAGAATTCTGTTTGATGTTAAATCAGATATGGAGTTAATGTCTTCAACGCTATTTAACTTCTGCTACAAAAGTTTCTTCATGGAATAAGTACGTTTGTAATACTTCGAAATCATGAAATTAATTAGCTTCATTCTAGTTAGAGTCGGTTATTTCATGTGCTAAGAAATAATTTCCTGTTTCCTCGTTAAGATCACGCTATTTACTTTCTATTTCACTGCGAAGTATGAACATATTGTAAATAATGTCAACGCAATAACCAATGGAATAGAATAATGAATAGAGATGAATACAGTACGATAGAATAAAGAAAAATTGGCCTTGATCTTCAAGGTCGAGGTAACTTTCATGGCAAATTCTTTCTATGAATCTCCACCAAACCGAAGGTTCACACTATGGAGGTCATATAATGACCTATATGAGCAACATATAATTTTCTTGCAGTACATATAATGTACACATAATTCCATTAGCTTGCACAATATTAAGGGGGTATTCTAGTCTCTTGAAGCTCTGTACAAACGAAACAAAACATATTTTTACTATGCATTTTTTTTTATCATTTGTTTATTGATATTTTAAGATTATATAAAAAATTAACCGGAAAGAAAAACTCAAAATTTACAAAGTTATGAGCTGGCAAAGTGGGGCTCCAAAAAAAGGGTGTCCTGGCGTGCATGATTGGTCATCCGAAGCAAAAAAGCTGAACGGATTTTTAATCACAAGATACAATTGCTGGGACGCTCGGTGTAAACAGCTCGATGTAACTTTCCAAGGCGATCGCACGAATAATAGACCGATGAAAATTTTCCTCGCTTTACAATTGCGTCCGTTTGTTAAATACTCGTTAGAAGTATCGAGAAAGTTCCAATCGCCGTTGCTAGGCAGTTTCATTATTAATACAACGTGTGTCCCATTATATTGGCACCTGTGAGGTAAAATCACACGTGGCTAGGACCGTTCTTGAGGCAGTATGCCGCCACAACCACATTTCTAGCAAGAACCATACAACCTCCGTCAGGCAAAACGTCCATCCCGTGACGACCAGTTGTGTCGCCTCGAGCCCAATCTCACTATCACAAATCTCGAACAATTACAATCAGATTGAATGACAACTGTCATGATATGATAGAAGCTAGGCTGAAGTATTAGAGGATTTTCTCAAAATTTCAAAGGAAAGGATGCGGTTTCCTTTCATCTCCGACGTATATATTACACTCTGAAGACCTTGACAATCTTCTTGCACACACACTTGTTGTCAACCGACTCCTCCGGATTCTTCTAACAGCTTCCAACCGCCTTTTGTCTCAACTCTGATCTGGACGCCCTCTCACGCTTACACATATCAGGTCTGTAAATATGAAACCGGAATTTGCCATGGTCCTAGCTGATAATGTAGTTATCACTAAACTGCGTCGTTGATGCCAAAAGTCTTTCTTGACATCTCACAAACATTTTCGACTCAGAACAATACAAGTTTCATACAACAGCATAGTTTGCAATAGCGTTGAACATGTCGAATTTTGTGGCTGGAAACTACGATTTGCGGACAGCATTGATTTTCTGTTACCATTTGAAGAAAACTGCTGCGGAATCGCATCGAAAGCTTGTCGAAGCTTACGGTGAGCATGCTCTTGGTAAATCACAGTGCTTTGAGTGGTTTCAAAAAGTCAGAAGTGGCAATTTTGACGTGAGGAACGAAGAACGTGGAACGTGGAACGTGATCTATTATGAGCTGTTAAAACCTGGCGAAACCGTTAATACCGAGCGCTACCGACAACAAATGATCGATCTGAATCAAGCTTTGCGTGAAAAACGACCAGAATATCAAAAAAGGCAACAGAAAGTAATTTTGCTTCATGATAATGCACCATGATAATCACATACAGCAAAACCGGTCAAGGAAACGATTGAAATGTTCAGTTGGGAAACACTTTCGCACGCGGCTTACTCACCAGATTTGGCTCCGTCCAATTACTATTTATTTGCATCGATGGGACACGCAATTTCTGACCAGCGCTTCGCTTCTTACGAAAATGTACGAAAATGGCTGGATGACTGGTTTGCCTCAAAAGAGCGACAGTTTTTTTGGCGTGGCATCCACCAATTGCCAGACAGGTGGGAAAAATGTATAGCTAGCATGGGCAATACTTCGAATAAAATATTTTTAATCATTTTCATACAATAAACGTGTATTTTCTACAAAAATTCCGGTTTCATATTTACATACCTGGTACATTCACATATACAGTTTAAATCTACCTAACAAAACCGATCGAAGTGTTTTATTTGAGGAACATTTTCTGGTAGATAAGAGACTTATCCCCAGCCACAGGAATATCCAGAAATAATCGCGTGTGTAACACAAAATTGTATAATACAAAATCGCCATCTAGTGGGTTCTCCGGAGGAAATAGGACGTCAATCACCTTCCGAATTGCGAAGCTCCGATGCTTCCGTTGCTGGGGAGGGTCTAGGTCGGAGCTTCCGCATCACTGTCTTGTACGATGATCGTATGAGTGTTGGTACGGATCGGATTCCAAGAATCCTCGTCCCCAGACTGATCCTTGGTTCTGCCGAGTACTGAGCGGGCACTTCGGTAGTCTTCCTCTTATAGGCAGTTACAGAGAAGCACCAGCTGCACGTTTCACGTGCAATGTCCCACCTTTTGCGGCGGCTGCGGTTATATCAACGCGGCGTGATACGGCGGCAGAATATTGAGCGAGCACAGTACAGCGATCTCTACCAACCTAGTAGACCAAAGCAGAGGGGCATAGCAAACTAACAAAACCTGTATTTTCATCTATACTGAGTAATCAATGTCGTCACAACGAAATCGCATCGCTCGTGTAAAGTTAAATATTTTTAACACGTTGACAGCCACGACACGCGTATTCGGGTGGCGCTTATTTGACTGCTTGCGAAGGATCGTCGTAGGTATTTGAAAAGATATTCCATAATAATAAAACTGTTGAATTGTTATAAAAGTAATGCGAAAATGGTTTATTAAAAAATTATTTAGAATGTGAAACTTTAAAGCATTCTATACATAGCTGAGGTTGGTCGGGACAATTTGGACAATGAGTTGTTGTTTTCTTCAAATTCTTTTGTGCCTTTGTTCGGTCCATTCTACGTCTTTTATTCGCACAACATAGTTTGCATGCGCGTCTAATGCTTCTTCCGGAATCATTTTTCCAAACGGCGATATTATGCTGACTCCGTCGAAGACAAGGATTTTCTGTATTTTCAGACAACCCTAATAATTTTGCAATTAATGATTATCTAAATATTCTAATATTTATATTCTTCCTCGTTGCAATTTTGTAAACCGTCAAAGCGTTTACAGCAGAAATTCCCAGAAGGAGTTGGATGCCAAGTTTTCTGTACCGTTTGATTCCTTTTCTAATTGTGGTGGCATAAGAGACCATTTGGTCGGAATAATCTATACCGCGCTTTCCTTCGTTATATTCAACAACAGCTAGTGGTTTTAACGTTGCGAACAAACGAAACGAGAGATCATTCTTGAGACCACTGCATGAGCGACTCGCATTACTAAAATAAAGATGGCAGCACCTAGCAGAGAATGCTTGGTACTGCTGCACGCGAGGCCTGACGGAGATTTCCTTGAAAACACGCGTGGCAATCGTCTTAAAGATTTAATAGATCCTCTTAAGTGTTTTATTCTAGATAATCGCACACGAATCTAGACGTCAAGGTTAAATACTTTCAAATTAATCCTGCGTATTTGAATCCCGTTAAATATCCTATTACGAGTAGAGTAGAGCTTTGCCAAACTTTCAGTTAACCTGTGCCAGATCCCTCAAACCTATGACTATCATTTTTCGGAAAACAACTGTCACGTGCTCGGGAAGAGGGCGTTCGCGAGCTCGCAGGTAGTTGAGAGTTCAATGATGAATTCTCCTACTATCATCACCAGCAAGTTCTCTGCCCTGAAGTTAGAAACCAATTAGAATTATGTATGTGTTTCCACTGCATTGTGTTTTCTACCAATGAGAAATAATTTAGTTTCTCTTGCGATGCGTATCGACTTCGCAAACCACATTATTGTCAGTCGTCATATAGTTAATTAACATTGTTCAATTCTAATGATATTTAACGTATGTACTGTTTTCTGATACTGTCATCGTTTGTTAAAATTTCTTTTATTCATATCCTTTCCATACATTGGGATGTAAGAATTCATGGCATTTCACGTACATTAATCGATTTGAAAACTGTGTGCACACAAAAATTCCTGTGATTTAGGTTTAAGACTATTTTCGACGCAGACGCGTGTTACATTTCTATAAATATAAACACTCAGAAAATCTTGAAGGAAAAACAATTTTATCATTACAAAGTTGCCAACACGCTCTCAGCTTCACGATACAGTACAGAATGGACTTTGCTCAGTGTTACCAAATCCTCCTTCTATTTAGTTTTCCTATTTATTTCGACAACTCGTATTTGGCCACGTAAATTTCTCATTTCAATCCTGTACATATCGTTATCGTGGTAATAGCAAAGAATTCGACCTAATGTCTAAAATGGACAAATTGTGAATAATAAAAAATAAATAAATAAATAAAAAAAGAAAACTGAGAAGCAAATCTCGTTGTGATCGATATATAATCGATGAATTGACACGCTTGTCACCTGCATAGGAATTCGATTTCGCTAAATGGGAGTTAAAAGTTTCGACAGGTTAATTCGTCCTTATGGCAAACGATAACAAACGTTGGGAAATGAACAGTAACACCCAATGGTAAATTAATTTGTTGAGAAGCGAAGTAAATTGGAGTTAACGTTCAATATGAAATAAAATTCTTCTCGATCGTAAAGTGAAAATGAAATTTTAAAATAATGATTTTACTACTTATTGTTTATTGCCTTTTTAATGATGTGTTTATCCCTATGAATTATTCATGTATTATGTTGAAAATGTGGAAGTTCAAAATTAATATCACTGTGTAATCATTGACAACATCATTTATGGACGATGCCTGAAAATCGTCTTAATAATTACTGAATTATTTTATAAACCTTGTAATAGCGAAGGAAAGTTCGATAACAAATAAAATAAGGATACATCTCTATATATAGAAATAGCAAATATTATAGTAAAATTATAAATAAAATTACAATAAAAATAAATAAAAAATACATGTGAAATAAAACCGCAAAAAATTAATTTGTGCGCAGATAATTCTTTTAATATTTACAACATATGTGCAAGATAGTAAATATTAAAAAAATGATCCTGATATAATTAAACATTATATGGAAGCACCACACCATGATCAAAGTGGATAATATCTACTTTGTTTTTGCGATTACTTAAAATATGCACGTATGTTTGTTATTCATTTGATGTTAATGATGTTAATGTTTACTTTTATTGAGACAAAAGCATAATTATATATATATACATATATATGCAGGATCTTACTACAATTAGTTTATTTAAAATGGATTAAACAGGTGTTGGTTAAACTGGAAACGATGGTTGTTTAACGTGAACTAAATACAATAACGTACTATAATTAAGACAATTAAATAGTTAATTTGCACGACCACACTCTCTTCACAACGTATTTCGCACCCTTTAACTTCTTAACTAAAACTGACGGTCAATTCGTCTTTCTTCCTTAGCATCCCTTTGTCTCTTCTCTTAGCCCCATCACGTGTCCAAGGTCACGCGGGTCTTTTCCGCGTAACTATTCGATCGAAGAACCGACGATAAATGTATCGTCATTCGTCACGTAAAGTTGAGGGTTGGATGATAAAATAAAATAGCTGGGTCGTAGCACAACTATCAATTTTGCCTTTATTAAACTTTATTATGAATTCAGCAATCACAATGGAATATACACTGAATTAACACATCTAAATCACAGCTTACTCCAACAACTTTATGTAAAACCTAGTTACACTGATACGCTAAGTACGCGACCGGTCTAAGGGTAGAAACTGGGTAAAAGGTGTTGACTATTCTAAAGATAGAGACTGAGTGGTCTTTTGTGACGATGTTGTGGCAGAGGAAAGCTAGGGGTGGGTGTGTCCGAGGCCACGAGATGAGCTGATTCGTTAAGGACAATTTTGGTTAGGAAAGCGAGGGCGATAGACGTTGCTTTCGATTGGAGCACAAGAACCCTGGTGGACTAGGAAAGGTCCTAGCCGTCCTTGAGAGAAAGTTGCTAAAGGAAAATACCGAACGTGGGAAAACAAACTTTCCGTATCTTCCGTAGTAAACAAAACGTAAAGAATACTGGAAATAGAAGATGCTTGTTTTTGGTCCGAAGGACCTTAACTATGAAAATGCCAAGATTTATGGTGGCTCCTTAAGGCTATTGAGGGATGCGTAAGGATGTAAGGATGTGTAGACTTCTGAATGCCATGTTGCCCTCGGTGTGTGGCCTGGTCTCTGTCGTGGATTGAGATTTGCTTGATGTCACACATTGTTGGACCTGTCGGTACGTTGTTTCTGATTCACCCGGTATCTCTTAAGCCTTTCGTCCACGATACTACATATGTACTTGTTTACTTTCCTGATACTGCTTTAATTTTAATCACCTGTATACAAGTACATATCGGTCGATAGTTTTAGTGCGAAAGTAGAAGAGATAATTTCTTGAAATAAACAATTATGTCATGAATAGCCTAATTATACGTGTAATCCTCGAATATATCCTGAAGTGGTTTTTGGCGTAGGACGTGCAGGGTGCCAAAGAAACACTCGGAGATGTTTCAACAAAACATTTTTATCAGCAATTCTCGCGTTCGACACTTTACGTGGAACTCGCGGCTACAACTAACGATTCGCACTTTTCTGTTACAACTCGACTGATAGACGATAAGTGAAGATAGCGATCGAGCAGCGCGATATAAGTTAAGATGATGGCTGCTCAAGAAACGTAGACGAACTATTTGTTCGTTTGAAGGACCTTAGCCAGAAAAATCCTAAGATTTATAGTCCTTTGGCTAGTTGAATCATCTTGTCAGAAGGGTAGGGTCTTTGTGTAGCAAGCCACGGGTCAGAAACCGTTGAAAGGTTTGCTGTCGAGTGCCGCTACAATTCAACAACACAATTGTTTGCACGAATATTAAGAAACTTATCTCTATTATCACGCTGTTGAGGATTATTTAAAATTCTCTCGTATCTAAAATGTTATTCCACGGGTACTTGGTTAATCAACATGCTCTTCTCGAGCAAGAAAACTGATAGAATTGTGTGCGTACTGATAGAGGTAAATAATTGTTACTTTGAATCCAGAACATTCGTTCTAATTAGATATTGAATGTCCGTAATTTTAAATATATGTATATAATATATATAAAGCATAAAATATATTTAAAAAACGCATAACTTATGTAAAATGCTATTAAAAAAATATATAAGGTACACACATATAAGAAACACTTTGGTAAAAGCTAAACAATTAAAGATGAAGATGGAACAAAAATTTATTGCTTAAAAATATGCGTTTTGTAATTTGTCTGCTGTCGTTTAGGAAAAAATAAAATATTGTGTACTAAAAGATAGCACTCCTGGTGACGTTTTATCAGTCTAATATGTTTATTGGAAAAATAAAATTAAAAAATTATGTTTTGTACTATACAGAAGAGATTACCTGATTTTAATGTTAAGAATTAAGAGTTAGTTATATTTTTAATGAATATATCATTCTAAAATGTTAGACTTAGTTTCCTGGAATCCTTTAAAATTCCTGGAGAAGAAATTAAATATATTGATAGTCAGAAGTTTTTGTTAAATGTTACAGTAGTAGTAGAAAGAAGATTTAATATTTGAAGCCTTAAATTCATCCTGATGTGGAATAGCTTTTTTATTTAATCGTTTAAAGGATTATAATTTACAATATAAATTATTCCAATTTGGAAGTATTTATGACTTTCAATAATAACACTTTTTGCTTCTAACATTTAAAGAAATTTAAATTGACTTGTAATGAAAGTAGGAAATAAAGACTTAATATCTTGAGCTTTAAGTTTGTCTCAATTTAAAATAATTCCTTTATTCTATTTTAGTCTTTAGTTTACCCTACTTAAACTATTAACTTTGCAATTAATATTGCAAAAAGCTGTCACAATTTCCAAATATCCAACAATATGAAATGCTGTTCTCAACTTAAAGGAATACTAATTTAGCAATCACAATAATTGCATAAAATTACACAATCTTTACAAACAGTATTACGTTTTAATCCTAAAAATTCAAGATATAAATTAAAATTTTTGGTAATTATATAGACACATTTCAACGATTCCAAAGATGTTCAAATATATACATTATCATCTGTATATCAGGATCATTAATTTGAGTATGTAATTTCAAAAATATGACATATTGTATAATATATATAAAAATATTTTTAATACTTTTACTTTGATACTTTGGTGTGAGTTGGGTTTGATTGGATCTATTAGGTCTGAATTAGATTTATGCACCATCAAACTTGAAAGTATCAAAGAAAGAAAGTTTGTCTTTTACTGATATATTTTTGAATCTTCACCTAAGTTGTGTTCCTTTCCTGCACACCTTTCTTGCACACGCATTGTATATCACTAACACATGTATAATGTAATCATGTCCATACATAAACTGTACTATTTGTCTATTTCTCTTCTTATATGTCTACCTCCCCTCTTTTCCACTTTATTCTATTGCACTCCCTTAGTTGTTCTATTCTCTAAGAACTAAAACTAGGAACTACAAATTAACTACTAATAACTAAAAACTACTGCAACTTTAGACTTTAGTCTCCTTGCTGTGCATCCTTCCTGTTTGCCCTTCTCTTCTCTATTATTGCTTTCAGTTCTGTTAAACCTTTTCCTGCCTCATTTAGCACTTTTCCTATGTCCTTTGGTCCTCCCGTTGTTTCACATTCTTCTATTACGTGTCTCAGGTCTTTTTCTTTCCTTTTACATAGTTTGCATCTTTTTTCTTCCTCTTCCTTCCAGTATTCCCTTGCTTTGGTCTCGTTTCCACATCTGAATCTTGTCAACATTCTTCTGTCCTTCCACTTCATCCTCCCTTCTAGGTACTTTGGTCATTTTTCTTTGGCTATATTTCTGTAGTGTATATTATATTTGCATTCCCTTATCCTTTCCCCCCTCTCTTCTGCTTCTCTCTTTCTTCTTTCCTTTATAATCTGGTCTGCTGTCATCCTTTCTTACTCCTCTCTTGCTTCTATCTGCGTCCCTCCCTTTCTCACCTCTTCTAGTCCCTTCTTTCTCTTTCTTGCTCTTTTCCCTTCATGGCCATTTCCCCAGTTCCTCTCTCTTTCCTTTATACGCTCTTTTACTAATTCCTTTTCTGATTTTAGGACTTCTCTTCATACCTTGCTGCTCTTTTTAATGCTTTTTCATTTATTTCTATTATCCTGCATTCATCCATTAATATGTAATTTGGTCATAAACTTATCAATTAATTTATAAAAAATAAAAATATTTTTATGAAGATGTTGAAAATAACAACGTGAGTTCTCGCTCGCCATCTATATGCTGACGGCTAGTTACAAAAGGAGTAACTAGAAGTTATTACTAGACACGGTCGATAGGCCTGATCGATAGTTTTTAAGACTTCTCTTGTTTTCTGTTCATTCGTTCGTGCTCCTTCCAAGTGTGTGCAATAAAGGTTTTTCTGCTCCGAGAAGTGTGGATTTATAATCCAGATAATATAATAATAACTAACGCGATCTTACCTCTCAAATATAAAATAACAACAGAAGACCTCAAAAGCCAAAGCCGAGTAGCGGTTATACATATAGAAAAAAGTTGTTCAGAACATTGATCTTGACAAACTATTTGAAAACCTGTGGAATCAACGCTCTGATCGATGTAATTACCAAAATTGTTTTTACAATTAAATCAGAAAATCATTAGCTTTACATATTTTATTCATGGTTTCGATCGATACGACATTTGATGAAGCAATATTGAACAGTAGTTAATGTAAACAGCAATTTCAGTATATGAACTATCTGTAACAGTATTCACGCCTTATCGAAATGAAGATATTAAACTACAATTTTTCAATATCACGCGCTTGTTTCTTCGCCAAAAATTTCTCGTTGAATTCATCGGTCATTGAGTGCAGGTCACACCCATACGTCTCACATACGTGAAACGCAGACCTTGACAATGACAACTGCGTTTATTTAAGTTTCTTCCTTATTGGAATCACGGCTGATTCGATCAAATCTTGCTGTCGCATACGCTGTAAAAGCGAAGCGGATCGTATCACGGTGATATCGATTATGCGTAGGGACTTATCTAATCTCTGGCCATGTATACCTGCAGGATTCTCGTGCAGGTAACATTTTTGTATATAATCTGATTGGTGTATCAACATGTACGAGGTTATTTGTTGCATATTGGCTGTTTTCCAGTAAACCAGTGTTCGCGTATCTAATTATAACCCGAGTATACTAGCTGATAATATATTTAAAAACAAGAAATATTTGTTTACCGCAAGAAATGTTGCGCGATAGATAAGATTAAAACGTTGTAAGAAGTGTGACGTGGAATCGTGAGTTTTTTAATGAATTTTTAGTTATAACATATTTCTAGTTATAACTTAGATATACGTAAAGCGATAATATAGAGACTCACGAAACTATTTGAATATTTATAGAAATTCATTATAAATATATTATGTGCGTTTCATTATACAAAATGCTTCGTTTCTTTTTTTTTTTTTTAATTTCTAAAGCTTAGTTATTTTTATCGATAGAGAAAATTATGCACGTAATTCTTTTTCCTCGAGATTATCTCTTCCGAGATTTTTAAGTTGGATAAATTAAGAATTTTTTAAAAGTATAATTTCATATCCTTTTGTGCGTTATAAGTATTCCTGTTTCTATGTTTTGCATAAAAATATTCAAGGATTTGCGTCTGGAAATAATTAATTTACGAGATACTTTAATTTTCATTTTACATAATTGCCTTGTTTAAACATACTTGTGTGTTTAAATAAACGAAACACTCGGTATATCAGGTCTGTAAATATGAAACCGGAATTTGCCTATAGATGGCCCTAGCTGATAATGTAGTCATCGCTAAACTGCGTCATTAATGCCAAAAGTCTTTGTTGACATCTCACAAACATTTTCGACACAAAACAATACAAGTTTCATACAACAGCATAGTTTGCAATAGCATTGAACATGTCGAATTTTGTGCCTGGAAACTACGATTTGCGGACAGCATTGATTTTCTGTTACCATTTGAAGAAAACTGCTGCAGAATCGCATAGAATGCTTGTCGACGCTTACGGTGAGCATGCTCTTGGTAAATCACAGTGCTTTGAGTGGTTTAAAAATTCAGAAGTGGCAATTTGACGTGAAGAACGAAGAACATGGAACGTGGAACGTGATCTATTATGAGCTGTTAAAACCAGGCGAAACCGTTAATACCGAGCGCTACCGACAACAAATGATCGATTTGAATCAAGCTTTGCGTGAAAAACGACCAGAATATCAAAAAAGGCAACAGAAAGTAATTTTGCTTCATGATAATACACCATCACATACAGCAAAACCTGTCGAGGAAACGATTGAAGCTTTCAGTTGGGAAATACTTTCGCACGCGGCTTACTCACCAGACTTGGCCCCGTCCGATTACTATTTATTTACATCGATGGGACACGCACTTTCTGACCAGCACTTCGCTTCTTACGAAAATGTACGAAAATGGCTGGATGACTGGTTCGTCTCAAAATAGCGACAATAAACGTGTATTTTGTATACAAAAATTCCGGTTTCATATTTACATACCTGGTAAATCTTTACACAGTTATCATTTCTTTAATTGCGTTAATAAAAATAGGAAATTACATAAAAACCGATGATTTCGATAAATTTCAACGTAGAGAGTGCACACAATCGTGAAGAATATTGCGATGGTTATGCACGCACGACTGACCTTCACGAAGAATTCGAGTGTTTCGTGGCAAAAATACGGATGACACGGAAAGCGAACGTGAACGTAGTTGGAGGAGGGAGCGCGAAAAGCCGCGGCCAATTCACGTTTGCGGTAGACGATCATCGGCGCGCTTCTTTCGTAATACAAGCGTCCGTGTAGGTAGTCTGGAAGAAGCGTTGCTTTGTTCGCGTGAAACGTGCCGCGAGTGCTCGCCAGGTTTCGACGTGAACATACGATACGTTTATTGCCCGCCCATTATACAGTGTGCTATTACTTCCGTGTCTTCCATCAACGCGTTCTCTCCTTCTGTTTCACTTGAATAATCTGACTACGTTGTGAGGTTTAATAGTGCTCCTATGTGTTTTTAAAAAATGTTTCACATTCGAAATAGACTAAATTTTCTTACATCTGTGATCAATTTTTAAATATGATAAATTAATAAGTTTGATAACTAAACTTCGTAAATTTTTTAATTGGTCAACATCACTTAAGAAGATTAAAATTATGTCTTTAAGAATGAAGAACTCTTTGATAACCAAATTTGATAATTTTTTAATTTAATTAACGTTAGAAAAATTATTAAAATTACATTTTTGCACCTTTTTAAAATTTTGTGAATAAATGTATTATTTTTATTTTGATTTTCATACTGTGTATTTACTATGTGTTTTTAAAAAATATTTCACATTCGAAATAGACTAAATTTTACATCCTTGATCAATTTTTAAATATGATAAATCAATAAGTTTGATAACTAAACTTCGTAAATTTTTTAATTGGTCAACATCACTTAAGAAGATTAAAATTATGTCTTTAAGAATGAAGAACTCTTTGATAACCAAATTTGATAATTTTTTAATTTAATTAACGTTAGGAAAATTATTAAAATTACATTTTTGCACCTTTTTAAAATTTTGTGAATAAATGTATTATTTTTATTTTGATTTTCATACTGTGTATTTACTATGTGTTTTTAAAAAATATTTCACATTCGAAATAGACTAAATTTTCTTACATCCTTGATCAATTTTTAAATATGATAAATTAATAAGTTCGATAACTAAACTTCGTAAATTTTTTAATTGGTCAACATTACTTAAGAAGATTAAAATTATGTCTTTAAGAATGAAGAACTCTTTGATAACCAAATTTGATAATTTTTTAATTTGATTAACGTTAGGAAAATTATTAAAATTACATTTTTGCACCTTTTTAAAATTTTGTGAATAAATGTATTATTTTTATTTTGATTTTCATACTGTGTATTTACTATGTGTTTTTAAAAAATATTTCACATTCGAAATAGACTAAATTTTCTTACATCCTTGATCAATTTTTAAATATGATAAATTAATAAGTTCGATAACTAAACTTCGTAAATTTTAAAATTAATCAACGTCACTTAAGAAGATTAAAATTATATCTTTAAGAATGAAGAACTCTTTGATAACCAAATCTGATAATTTTTTCATTTAATTAACGTTAGGAAAATTATTAAAATTACCTTTTTGCACCTTTTGAAAATCTGATGAATAAATGTATTATTTCTATTTTGATTTTCATACTGTATGATTTTTATAATACTGTATGATTCTCAAAATATTAAATTGTTCGTTAAATACTAATTTTAAATTACGAGTAGTGTGATATAACACGAATTTCAATTCTCCATAAACATTAAAGGTGGATTAAATCAGAAGATGATTTTAAAGCTGTGTTAAGTGATGTCACGTGGAAAGTGCAAAGTGTAATGAGTTGAACAAAGGTCTCGAAATCCTGTTGTAATCGATAAGATAATTCAAAGATATCCGATTATAAATAGGTATAAAGTTCCTTTAAATATGACGAGTTGAAGGATATTTAAAGTTTTGGAGGAACGTGTGCAAGGTCGTGAGTGAATAATGTCTTGCAGCTTTAATTAGCTCCTGTCTTGAATGTTAATTACAAACGTGTGGTATAGTGACTTTTCGAGGCTTCGTATGACAAGTTTATATGAGCAAACTTAATGGGAGCCACGTGACGAAATTACGATGTATTGTACATCGTATGAAATCATGATGGATTCGGCGAATTTTTTTTAGCTACTCTACCAACAATTTTGTAAAATAATTTAACAAATAATGGAGGAAACAATAATTTTTACGAAGGAAAATTTTTATTCATTCTGTTAAAAAGTTAATAACGAATTCTTAGAACTCTTATGAGTAATAAATTGAAACTTTATAAATTATTATACATTGAAAATATTTTAAATATTTAAATTTATAGAAATTTGAGTCGATAGACGGACGTGTTATTCTAAAAGTTGAAATGTTATGTTACTGTAAAATGGTTTGGCAAATTTAGAAGATGCTAAATAATGTAAAAGACACTTGACTGTAGCCAGATTGATTTTAATTTTAGATTATTGCAATATATAATTGTTAAATATTCAAACAAATCAATATTAAATATTTGAGTATAATTTTGATTAATTATGTACAAGATGATTCGTAGGCGGTGGTACAACCGGGTTGAGGCTGGTTCTATGTGAAAAAATAAGTCGTAAATGTAGACTAACATTCTTTCACATGACACTCCTTTTCTGAGAAAATCGAATTTCTATAGTTGACAAGTATTTTTAAACGTGACTAATTTCGCAGTGAACAGCAGTAAATAATCGAGAGGAGCTTAAACTATACGTAAAAATAAGTCAAGAGAATAGAATTAAATTTTTTCACAAAATGCTCTGTTTTTGAGAAAAATAATCAAATTGAAAAATGTGCCATGCGCGTGTACCATACCAGTTCATAATTAAACACAAAATACACAAAATTTATTTTCTTAAAAATGAAACTTAAACGGGAAAACTGTATTTTTAATTTTTGACTTATTTTCGTATGTAGAACAACTTCCTTCTGATTGTTTACTCACACCTACTTGGTACTTAGCCAAGCTTTAGCATATTTGACAAATTTTCGAACTCGATCTTTTCAGAAACGGAGTGACACAAGAAAAAAATTTATTCCACATTTCCAACCTATTCTTTTTATCGTACATAGAAGCACTTTTTACCCAATTGTATCACCCATTCGACCTCATTCTGTATATACAGGATGGTTGGTAAATGGTGGTACAAGCGGAAAGGGGGTGATTCTACGCGAAAAAAGAAGTCGAAAATATAGAATAAAAATTTTTCGTTTGAGGCTTTGTTTTCGAGAAAATCGACTCTGAATTTTCGCTCGGTACGCGTGCACTTTATCACGTCTTGTTATAACGGATCTCACTGTAGATGGTTGTCTCGATGAATATTATCGAAGTTTAAGTTTGTTTTTGCCGTAACGGAAAATTAGGAATACATAATTCGACGTTTATTATTACAAAAATTGCTGAAAATGTTGCCCATTCTGCCGAACACATACTTCTGCTTTTCTAATTAAGTTTCTATGAACACTTTCTAACACATTGGAAGTGTTTATCAACATAACGTCAATCGATTTACATTGAGATCCGTTATAACGAGACGTAATAAGTGCACGCGTACGAGCGAAAATTCAAAGTCGATTTTCTCGAAAACAAAGCTTCAAACGAAAAATTTGTATTCTATATTTTCCACTTCTTTTTTCGCGTAGAATCATCCCCTTTCCGCTTATACCACCAGTTACCAACCACCCTGTATAATTACACGTATGAATTTTTTAAATATATTTGACCTTCGAAAATATTGCTGTGAGAAAGATTTTAAGGTAGAATATCTCTTTTTATTCGAATATATTAAAAGGATGTTCATACCTTCGTTGTCAATATGCATAGAGTACTTTCGAACATTTTGAACAAATGTGCTTTATCGTGACATAGTAGTATCGAAACTGAACGCAGCTTAAATTTTATAAATTATATTTTACTTTTTATATATTCTTTATATATGAATATATATTCTGTGTCGTATATTTTAAGTTTTATAAATTATATAAAGTTTTTCGTATTAAATAACTTACTAAAATTAAACTGCTTTAATTTTGGCATTGACATAAATTTCTTTTCTTTTATGGAAACATAAAAAATATAGCAGGTTGATACATCATATAAAATTCAAATAATATTCCTTCGATTTGAATAACGAAATTGTTAATAACATAATTCACAGTAAAATAAGAGTTTTTCAATTATTCTAAATTTTATTTCTAATAACAAAAGCATTCTTTTTTAATCTATATTACTCATAAAATCTAGAACTTACAAAACAATTTTCGCGCACTTAAATTTTTATTTTAATGTAGAAAATAACATTTTATTATTTTATTATTTTTATCAAAGGAATTGAAAGAAAGCATTTCTTCTAAAACTTTGGTCGACGCTATTTCTTTTTTCGAATCTGATAATCTAAAATTCTTCGTATTACAAGTAACATATAATTTGAGAAAATAATATTCTGGAATAATTATAGAGACATTTAAATTTCGAGTATTTGCAGCAGCAATAAGTGCAATAAAATTTTTTAAATCGCTAATTGCTATTAAAATTCATATCGACAATGGCGTTACATAAATTCTGGCAAACACGACAAAAAGAAACGGTTCATTAGGGCAGTGATTTCATTCAACGCGCTACTTCATAGTAAAATGGTTTCTCGATAGAAATTGTTTCTCTGAATTGTGAACAAACAGCTGCAGAACGTGCATTGGGGATGGTATTGCTTATTTGAATAGAATGCCGATTATGAGAGCATAAGTAACACCTTTCCCAAAGAAAGATCGTGTTGCGAGTGTAACAAAATGACCGTGCCTCGTTCAGCCGAGCACTGAATTTAAATATATACGACCCTATTGCTAGCTTGCAAATATTTTCACGTTAGAACAAAGGTGATGTCGTTTCAGATTCTTCTTTTTTCCGTACACTCCGCGTCCTTTTGCAAAACGATAATTCTTAAATAAGTAGAGAAAAAGCGTCACGAAACACCGTATTGTTACGATTAACCCTGTTCCTTGTCGAATAGGTTCAGTCAAGTTTGCCTTTTCTTGTGTCAACTTCCAAAAATCGTGTTTAGAAACAAACCCTGTAATTTGCCACCCGAAATTTCTCGCACGAACTTTGTAAACAGCCTCCAAAATTGTCAGACACAGGTTTCTTTGCGCATAATAACGAACCTAATAATCGGATCGCAAGATGTTCCCAATAAAAATAATAGGTGTTGAAAACATCTGTCAAACGAGATGTCATCCAAATATACACTATCTTCAATTGACAATTATTTATGTAAAATTTAGTATACAGAGTTGAAACTTTGTGAGAATATAGCTTTTATCATTCTGAGTTTAAAAGCGTGCAATATTTCATCCCTAAATATTTATTAGTCTTTTCAAAAAACTATTTAGTCGTTTCCGTGAAACTTAATTTCTACAATTTTCAAAAGTTGCATAGCAACTGGTTGGTGCTTTTTCAATTATCGAAGAGTTGCACAATCACGTAATTCTTAATTTACACATGATTGTAGGATATGCTACTAAGTTTTTATATATGTATGATTAATATTCTGAAATAAAACTTCTTCTTTTAGAATTCGTTATTTAATAAAATTATGAATCGATAAATTTACTGTGAACTCATTTTACAAATTATTTCGAAAAATTCTCTTCCGTTACTATTTATAATCTGATGCAAGTTCCTATATTCGATCATTTATTTAAAAAAATGTGTCGCAGAACGTATTTGGTATGCTCATATATCTTCTTAATAAAAGTTTCTAGAAATTATTGCGCGAGTTGATTCGCAGAAATTCGTTTCCCTTTTAAAACCAGCTATTTCTTAATCTAGGCAGCCAATTAAAGTGGCGAAGGTCTGATCAGTTGTATTTATTTTATCAATGCCGTGAAGCGTGTTTTCCTTATGTAATTAAGGATACTAATTAAAAGCCTGTCGATCGCGATGCCAATGACCACGAAGTTTTCGAGAGGCTACCGGTTTCTCAATCAAAATATACTTTCCATTCTTCATCGTTGATCATCGTACAATTAATCCTGCACTTGATCGAAAGGAGCTGGCTGAAAAGTTTCTCTAAATATTATTTCTTCGATTTAACTCTTGTAAATAATAGCCCATTGTTAATTAAAAGTTATATAATACAAATTTTAATGCAAAATTTATAAAAAATTTTACATCTTGAGAATTTCATTTTTATATAAATGTTAAGATCCTATTTATGGCACAGACTGTTGTGAATTGTACTTATAAATCATTAAACATTCTCAGATATTTTCCTAATATTTATGATATGTACATATATTGTAATAAAATCGTTATATACATTTCTTTCTTCCTGTTTCAACTCGTACAATCTTTCTAGCTAATCGATAAATCGATAACTCTTGTAACTTCTCAGTAAAATTTTGTTCGTCAAAATCAATGTCCAACATCGCTGCTAAAGAAACTAGAGAAATAAATGCAACAGAAATTATTACTCGTTAATTTGTCAATTATTTGGAACATTTTTAATCTATCTTCTGTAGAATTCGTTTTCTCCAAACTTGAGTAGTTTCATCATTTTGTTTTGCCTCTCTTGGGTGCCTCTTGTTTCTCATTCGCTTCGCTAAGAAAAATTATAATTGTTTTCTAATTACGTTTTCGATTTATCTTCTCTTTTGCAATCGATAGATAGAAACACCTGGCCGTATCAAAACATGAAAGCGGTGTATTACAAACTTCCGGAAGTTTTTTACTATATCGAAGATCCTCACACAGTGTGCGACAACCGTGACGTTAGTTAAAGTCCTCATTCCAAGAAAAATTGTTGCCTCAAATTTCTAACCGGTTAAATAAAAATTGACAAAGTATCTACTTACTTTTTTATATCCATAGGTGTTCCATTAAATTTATTAAGAATAAATATTTTATTTATCGTTAATGACAAGGTATCAATGTTTTTCGTATTATAAATAATACAAAATGGATCAATGATATACGAGTATTAATTGTAAAAATACAAAAAATAAGAAATTTTCGAGTAGCTATTATTTTCAGTTAATAATTTTTAAGAAACGATTGACAGGTGAAGAGATTATCATGTAATATTTTGATAATTATTGGGAATATGGATGACCTCACAGAATTTAATAACCTTGAAATATGCTATCAAGACCAACACTCTGAACAACTGTTTTCTGTACATAATTCTGTTACTCGCTCATAGTTTTCAGATATTCAAGATATTCGCAAAAAACTTTAAGTGGATTTAGTTTGTGATTAGGCGTCATTATGGAGTAAGCTACTGCATTTTTACATAGCTCAAATCAAACTTAACTCACTGATAGCAGAGATAACTATTTTTTAAATTATATAAATGAAAAAGAAATAACAGTGGGTTGTAGGTTGGGCCAGAGTAGTGTCCGGTCACTGCACCGTTAGCTATGCTAGCGTGAAATAATTCTCGATGAATATATTGTATGAAATGTTGTACTTTATTTCGATCATCGATTGTTTAAAAATGTGGCAAATATATCTATTGTCATTGAAAAACTGTTCACAGAAGAAAAATGTATAAAATACATTGTTATATAGGGTGGTTGGTAACTGGTGGTACAAGCGGAAAGGAGGTGATTCTACACGAAAAAGGAAGTGGAAAATATAGAATAAAAATTTTTTGTTTGAGGCTTTGTTTTCGAGAAAATCGACTTTGAATTTTCGCTCGGTACGCGTGCACTTTATCGCGTCTCGTTATAACGGATCTCACTGTAGATCGTTGTCTCGATTGACGTTATGTTGATAAACACTTCCAATGTGTTAGAAAGCGTTCATAGAAATTTAATTAGAAGAGCAGAAGTATGTGTTCGGCAGAATGGGCAACATTTTCAGCAATTTTTGTAATAATAAACTTTATGATTACTTCATATTATTTCATTATGTATTCCTAATTTTCCGTTACGTTAAAAACAAACTTAAACTGCGATAATATTCATCGAGACATCCATCTACAGTGAGATCCGTTATAACGAGACGTGATAAAGTGCACGCGTACCGAGCGAAAATTCAAAGTCGATTTTCTCGAAAACAAAGCCTCAAATGAAAAATTCTTATTCTATATTTTCGACTTATTTTTTCGCGTAGAATCACCCCCTTTCCGCTTGTACCACTAGTTACCAACCACCCTGTATAATACACGTTTAATATTATTATTAAACATAAATTGCTTTATAACTTGTAAACTAAAGTGGAGCGATTTATAGGAAAAAGTTGTTGGGAATATTAATCTTACCAATATATTTCAAGGTTATTGTAATTGGCGAGGCCGCCCCTATTAAAAATTTTATATAAATGATAGGAATTTTAAAGATATAAAAATTTGTAATAGAAATAAAAAATTTGTAATAGTAATTTATTTGATAGAAATTGTAAGGAAAGTATAACAGATTATAGTGTGGACGTACATCAAGCAAATAAGGAAGCCTCTTCTATATGGAAAGAAGTGTAGTTCCTTTCGCTTCAAACAATTAATAACAAAATCATAGAAGTTGTTAGAAGTAATATTTTAAAAATAGCACAGATGTTTGGGCCTTGTTAGAAACATTAAACGTTGCTGACACCATATTGTATTCCAAACGTTACAATCTTTGAATCTATTTATAAATATTTTTGGTACTTTATATTTAATTTCTGCTGATTACGATTCAATTAGCGGTACCTCTGATACAATTAATTTCCAAAGTATTTAATATTATGTACAGCACGATGCTATCGATTGCATCTTTATTTAATAATATACAGTGACTATGAAAAGTATTTCGACACAATTGTATTATATTTACATACTAATTGGTTGAGTTTAAATTTAGTAGAACTTTTATATGATTAGAAAAATTCACTGGAGGAATAAGATTTCAATACTTTTTGTAAACATAACTGTAGAAATATAGAAATTCATTATCCAATTTCTGTATTAATACTTCAATTTCAATTAACTTAGTAATAATAAATTTTATAATAAAACAACATATACAGTATCAGTTTTAGAATTTACAAAATAAAAGGAATGTTATAAAATGAAGCGCTTGGGACATTTTAAAATATACTAAATTTTTTCGTAATGCAAAAATTATGCAATTAAATACTAATTAATAAATAGATACTTGTTTCTCATTCCCATTTAACTTCAGCTCGTTATTCTTTTCTAATTTGTTTTTATTAACAAGTAGGTAAATAACCTGATCATTTTTCCGGGTGTTATCAAATCTCATAAATCGAAAGAAAATCTGACACAGTAACTACTTCTTTAGTAATATCAGAAAATAAACTCATTGATCTTCCGTTTAATGATGAAGATATATTATACATACAGTATGTATTAGTGAAGCAGATTTTAATGAATTGCAATTATAAATTATAAAATATAGCAGTGCTGAAATAATTAATCAGAGTCTTTTTGCACAACAATTTAAATTAAATTAAATACAAAAATATCGCATTCTCAGGTATACTCGCTCAATATACCGAAATACGTTATAAGAGCGAGACAATAACCTTGTCACACTGTGCAACACAGGAACAATCTACAATCCTCCACTTTTCTGTATTTAACCCTAATTTTTTTACTTTCTTTCTCTTCTCGGCGTCATAAAACAGCGGTATTGGCATATAAATACCTCCTTTTAATTTCCCATATAAATGTGCATATTTTATGTCCACATGCCTACCACACCAGTTAAATTACACCATTAACGCTAACAATATCTTTATTGTAGAAAAATTTGCTATTGAGAAGTACGTTTTTGAATAATCAATTCCTTTCATCCGTGAGAATCTTTAGATAACTAGTTTAGCTTCATATCTTATAATTTTTGATTCAGAGTCCATTTGGCTTTACATACCCACTTCAATCGATAGCTGTCCTGTTCTTGGGTAATTCCATTATTTACTGTGTCTTTCTGTTTTCCAAAGTGCCCAGTTCCTCCTGTATAACGTATTCCCATTTCTCTGCCTGTGACCAGCTCACTGCTTCTGTTGAATTTTGCTGCTCTATTAACTGCACAAAATTTGCTTTAATGTCACTCTTCATTTTCTCACTCTCAGTGTTGGTACCCTGCTGTCAGACTCTTTCGGACGCTCCTTTCGCATTACCATTATAATCGCCCATTCCATTACCATTATAATCCAACGTCATTACCATTATAATAATTTCTATTAACGATGATTTTGAACAAACCACGGACAACATATTTTTCCCCTATGTTTATCTGCAATCTGACCCAAACAACAGATTTTTACTATGTTGTTGAAAACGTCACTTTCATCCAAGTGACAGAAAAGATATGAAAATATGAAAAATATAATATTTTTAACATTTGATTCGTCAAATATTTTCATTTTCGTTAAACAGATTTTCATTAAAAATCTCTGGCGAAGCTGTAGAAAAGCTACTTCCACTCCAACTTTGATACTTTTCTGTATATGTTTAGAAACCAGCAATTTGAACAACTTTTTCCTGTGTATGCAACTGTCGCTCGACAAACAAACAAAAGATAAACAAAAGATAGACGGTCGACAACAAATACAAACACCTACGCTGTTACAGTTACACAAATAATTGGCAGAATTCACTGTTGTCTGGTATCTATAGTTTTTTAGGAATATCTCATAAACTATAGTCGTGCGACAGTTGCATACAGAGGAAGAAGTTGTTCACAATGTTGACTTCTACAACATATGCGTTGATGTTATGTATAAAGAGAGAAACGCGATAAATTGTAAGGTAGACAAATATATACAGTGACGAGCAAAAGTGTAAACACACTCCACTGATTTTATGTAAAAGGCGATAATACGACTAATTTTTCAAGCGATCGGTAAAGATTAGGGTAAGAGTAACTACAAGCTGCAAGTGATTAACGAAATGTAATAGTTCATTTTCATTACCATTGATAATGTACAGAACATTTTACAAAAATGGATATCTCAAACCATGTTTACAGTTTTGCGCTTTAATTATACTCGTCGAATCAAGGTTTCGACCTAGTATTTCGTCCACTTTCCTTTACTTTTTTTAGTGCTTTTAATCTACGAGGTATACTGTCAATTAAATTTTTAATTATTTGTGGTTCGATATTGTACCATTCCTGTTGTGTTCTTTCCCATAATTCATGAACACCTGAAGATGGATTATTATATTTTGCCAGCCTTCTTTTCAAAATGGACCACAAGTTTTCGATCGGATTCATATCCGGACCTTGTGCCGGCCACTTCATCACAGAAAAATTTTGATTTTCTAGCCAGGTTTTAACTATTTTTGCAGTATACTTAGGATGCTCGTCTTGTTGAAATACTACTTTACGTTTATTATATTCAATAGAATTAACCACAGAAGGTAAATTACTTTGTAGAATGGTCAAATAACGCTCCTTTCGCATTATACCTTCGATTCGAACTAAGGGACCAACACCTCTGCGAGTAAAGCAACCCCAACACATAATTGAGCCACCTCCAAACTTCATAGTTTGTTTTATACCACCTGATTGATCATTATTCTCGGACGAAATCCAATACCAGGACCTTCCGTCGGATTCGAATCTGTTAATTTTTGTTTCGTCACTCCATATAACTCTTTTCCAATCTTCGATCGTCCATTCTTCGTAGGTGTCGACAAATTGTTTTCGTAATTTAATATTTTTGTTTGAAAGAGCTGGTTCACTTTCTTCTTCCTTCGCTCGTAAACCAATTCTCCTTAAAGAGCGACGAATGGTCCATTCGCTAGCACTTATTTCGATTTCCTGAGCAGCAATTTTTGGTGTTTCGTAACTATCCGACCGAATACAGTGTGCAACTTCACGCGCTGCTCTGCCCGAAATAAGTTGTGGTCTACCGTTTTGTGAAGAAATTGCTGCACTAACATTCTTTTTTCTTATTCTTGCAACCATCGTATGACTGACAGCACATTTCTCTGCAATTTGCCGCAACGACAAACCTTTATCACACAAACAAATAATACTGTTCCTTTTATCTTCACTAAGTGGCTTAATCTTGGATTAAGCATATCAAACTGAAAAGTAATCTAACAATGGTGTGGGACAGTTGACTGCGAAACAGTGGACAATCAGTGCTTATTGACAGTTTCGTTTCCCTGGCATTTAAATGCTATCATAAACGTTTCTGACGAAACGTGCAAAACTGTAAATAATTGTTTCAAAACACAATTATTATAAAGTATTATGTACATTACTAATGTTAATGAAAATGAACTATTACATTTCGTTAATCAGACGTAGCTTGTAGTTACTGTTACCTAATCTTTACCGTTCACGTGAAAAATTAGTCGTAGTATCGCCTTTTACATAAAATCAGCGGATTTTGCTCGTCGCTGTCTTTTCTTCGACGAACTTTACATTTTTGACTGTAATCATATTTTGCATTGTAATTGACGGTATACTACACAACTAAGCATATGCTGGACAGCTATGTACTCGTAAATGCTGTATACTTGACGTATGACCAGTTAATAATGTACGTTGCTGTTGTCCCTGCTTCGGCCCACAACTTTTCAGATAAACAGGCTGACGTGAGCATTGATCTTGTCATGTCAGTATTCTATTAATTCTCTTTGCGACGCCATTTATGACGTTTCCACATCAGACCTTTCGGGGTTTGTGTCCAGCTCTCTAAAATAACTTTCTATATCCTCGTTGCAGGATGCATCGTCTGTCCTGAATCCTCTTACCTTTTTGTTCTATTCTTATTCCGCTTTGGACATAATAATCTCTGATATGCCTTTGACCTTCATGCATTTGACAATAGTTTTTCGAGAAAAAACATCAGCAAGCGTATTACGTTTATATTTTATTAAATATCTGCTTTCATTTAATGAGTTGACTGGGAAATGACCATAAATGCCGGAATGTATTAACTCACAAACCTGGTCCGCCTGCATTTCCTTCAATTTCTGAGATTTCTGAGCTTAACATTGGCAGGAGTTTTCAACATCACGATTACTGTGCACTTTGTTTTTAAATTGTACCATTTTGTTCTGCTCTGTCTACTATCGTGTTTATTTCTGGGTTTAATTCATGAGAGTCTATCAGGTCTGTAAATATGAAACCGGAATTTGCTTGCCATGGTCCTAGCTGATAATGTAGTTATCACTAAACTGCGTCGTTGATGCCAAAAGTCTTTCTTGACATCTCAAAAACATTTTCGACTCAGAACAATACAAGTTTCATACAACAGCATAGTTTGCAATAGCGTTGAACATGTCGAATTTTGTGGCTGGAAATTACGATTTGCGGACAGCATTGATTTTCTGTTACCATTTGAAGAAAACTGCTGCAGAATCGCATCGAATGCTTGTCGAAGCTTACGGTGAGCATGCTCTTGGTAAATCACAGTGCTTTGAGTGGTTTCAAAAATTCAGAAGTGGCAATTTTGACGTGAGGAACGAAGAACGTGGAACGTGGAACGTGATGTATTATGAGCTGTTAAAACCTGGCGAAACCGTTAATACCGAGCGCTACCGACAACAAATGATCGATCTGAATCAAGCTTTGCGTGAAAAACGACCAGAATATCAAAAAAGGCAACAGAAAGTAATTTTGCTTCATGATAATGCACCATCACATACAGCAAAACCTGTCAAGGAAACGATCGAAGCGTTCGGTTGGGAAATACTTTCGCACGCGGCTTACTCACCAGACTTGGCCCCGTCCGATTACTATTTATTTGCATCGATGGGACACGCACTTTCTGACCAGCACTTCACTTCTTACGAAAATGTACGAAAATGGCTGGATGACTGGTTTGCCTCAAAAGAGCGACAGTTTTTTTTGGCGTGGCATCCACCAATTGCCAGACAGGTGGGAAAAATGTATAGCTAGCGATGGGCAATACTTCGAATAAAATATTTTTAATCATTTTCATACAATAAACGTGTATTTTCTATACAAATATTCCGGTTTCATATTTACATACCTGGTATGAACTACTCTCTTCTTTTGCACATGGTGCGTGTATCCACCATTTAAAAGCCTTTTGTCCCCCATGTCTACGATATTTAGCGATACTAGAAATTTATCATAATTCCTTTCCGGTTTGAATTCGTATGTTTTTCTGTCTCTCTCTGATTTCGTGCGACTGTCTCTTGTCATATGCACGCTATCCTTACGAATAAAGCACATCGTCGATTTCATCTTGTCACCGCACAGTTATGTTTCTTCTTAACCAATGTTAACCAGTTTCTTTTTTTACCAATGTGCCAGGCTTTCTTGGGTATTTCACCTTCAATTTCCTTCAGTTTCCCCTTGACATCCTCATATTACAACCAATAACACTCTCTTCATTTCAAGTGGAGTCATTCTATCGCCCTGTAAATCCGTTAATTGCATATTTAGCTTCTCGTAGCTCGGTTAATAAAGTATCTATATGCTACGTGTTCATCGCTTCTATTTTATTAAATATCATTCATCGCGGCTGTTTTAATTCTGGCCAAATAAGCGGGCATGTTTTTATCATTCTTCATTTTTAGATGATAAAACTCGTTCTTCAATCCGCATTCTGGATTTTAGCTGGTGGACTTATTCTAATATACTCCATATTCTTCCATCTGGACCTGTTGATTTGCCCCCACATTTAAGCCAATTCCAGTGGTCGTCTTATTTTCACTTGCGATATCAACTACTCTATGTACTTCTGTGACACTCGGATTCGATTAGATATTAGTCAAAGCAGGTCCAATGGTACTTTGCCTTTCCGGTATCACTTCATCCTGATTTTCCATGATCGAGAATTATTGCTTGGTAGTTTCGTCAGCCAAATTTCATTTTGGTTTTCTCCTTCCATTTCTGATCACAAGCCCTCTTTCCCATGGTCACAAGTCACATCTCTTCAACGTTGTTTGACGTCTCTGGATTCATAATCATCGTAGTGGGGGTTGAAGTACTTTATATCAGTCTTTCTGTATAATAGATACATTAATATATTATTTTTGTATTTAATGTATTTATTAATTATAATAATGATATTTTTGTATTTAATTTATTTATTATTTATATCACTCAACTACCTGGACTCTCGTATCATGGTATACCGAACTACGTTAGAACAAACCTGAACCTTTTTCACAAAATAAATATCATACGTATGTGTATTTCACTTAGTCATTTCATTGAATAATTTTAATAATAATTTTGTGCAAAAATTCAATTTTTATATATGTTCGTCGATTACTCAGGATTGGATTAAGCTATCGGAATAAAATCTTTCGCATCTTTTATAAGTAATCCATCGATAGGTCCCGTTTGCAAAATTTCTCCAATTTTTCCTTGTTATAGTTAACAATGACAATAGTTCGTTATTGCAGGGAATTGTTTGTTTACCAATTTCATTTTCCTCTGCAATTGTTAGACTGATATCGAGATGATTTCAAAGAGCGAAATTCCGTTTCCGCGTTACATAAATTCTGGTAAAAACGACAAGAAGAAACGGTTCGTTAGGGCAGTGGCTTCATGCAACGCGCTACTTCATAGTAAAATCGTTTCCCGATAGAAATTGTTTCTCTGAATTGTGAACAAACAGCTGCAGGACGTGCATTGGGGATGGTATTGCTTATTTGAATAGAATGCCGATTATGAGAGCATAAGTAACACCTTTCCCAAAGAAAGATCGTGTTGCGAGTGTAACAATGTGACCGTGCCTCGTTCAGCCGAGCACTGAATTTAAATATATACGACCCTATTGCTAGCTTGCAAATATTTTCTCGTTAGAACAAAGGTGATGTCGTTTCAGATTCTTCTTTTTTCCGCACACTTCGCGTCCTTTTGCGAAACGATAATTCTTAAATAAGTAGAGAAAAAGCGTCACGAAACACCGTATTGTTACGATTAACCCTGTTCCTTGTCGAATAGGTTCAGTCAAGTTTGCCTTTTCTTGTGTCAACTTCCAAAAATCGTGTTTAGAAACAAACCCTGTAATTTGCCACCCGAAATTTCTCGCACGAACTTTGTAAACAGCCTCCAAAGTTGTCAGACACAGGTTTCTTTGCGCATAATAACGAACCTAATAATCGGATCGCAAGACGTTACCAATAAAAATAATAGGTGTTGAAAACATCTGTCAAACGAGATGTCATCCAAATATACACTATCTTCAATTGATAATTATTTATGTAAAATTTAGTATACAGAGTAGAAACTTTGTGAGAGTATAGTTTTTATCATTCTGAGTTTAAAAGCGTGCAATATTTCATCCCTAAATATTTATTAGTCTTTTCAAAAAACTATTTAGGCGTTTCCGTGAAACTTAATTTCTACAATTTTCAAAAGTTGCATAGCAACTGGTCGGTGCTTTTTCAATTATCGAAGAGTTACACAATCACGTAATTATTAACTTACACATGATTATAGGATATGCTACAAAGTTTTTATATATGTATGATTAATATTCCGAAATAAAACTTTTTCTTTTAGAATTCGTTATTTAATAAAATTATGAATCGATAAATTTACTGTGAACTCATTTTATAAAAATTATAGGTTTTGAAAACATCTGTCAAACGAGATGTCACCAAAATAGATAGATAGATATCATCCAAATATACACTATCTTCAACTGTCAATTACTTATGTAAAATTTATTATACAGAGTTGAAACTTTGTGAAAATACAATTTTCATCATTCTGAGTTTAAATGTGTTGTATATATATATATATATTATATATATATAATTACACATATTACATATATATTATATATAGTATTATAGTATAGTATAGTATATTATATATAGTATTATATATATATATATATATATATATATTGATATAGTATATTAATATATATATATATAGTATATATATATTATATATATAGTATATATATATTATAGTTAACAATGACAATAGTTCCTTATTGCAGGGAATTTTTTATTTACCAATTTCATTTTCCTCTGCAATTGTTAGACTGATATCGAAATGATTTCAAAGATGATCTGAGTGAAGGGTTCGAAATTCCGTTTCTCAATATAGGCTTCAATTTATGTTTCCTTAAGGGGAAATATTATTCTACGGTTTTGTTTTTGAGATAATTCTACTTTTACTGCGAAATGATATGTGACACACTGTTAAGTTATATAAATATGCTTTTTTATCATTATTTGAGATACAATATCAAGTACAGTTGATTGATTCCTTATTCACGATATTTCACAATATTTCATTCATTAGTCATAATTAAAATTGAAATAGATAATAAACAGATAGAAATTAATTATCGCCTTATCAATGACGATGGAAAATATTTTACGTTGGTCCTGTAATATTCATCATTTGATACTGAAAAATGTAAAATAAAAGACTTTTCGTGAAAAAAAAAAATCGACTTTAAAAAACCCTAAAGAGTATGAAATAATTTCTATTTTATTTGTATTTTAGTTAAATAGCTAGGTCACTTATTTACTTACTAAAGACCTCACTAAGAATATTGCAACGTCCTCGAAAATTTGTAAATGTAAATTAATGTAAATGTAAATTTACATTTGTGTAAATTTGTAAATTAATGTAAATATAAATAAGTTGAAGTTTGTTACCATACCAGAAGCATTTTACGGCACTTTGCGCCGTTTTTGAGAAGGTTACGATATATTTATTTTGTTGTTTATTAAGTAAATAAATAATCCAACCGTTGTTGCATATGTGTCTAACTAAAATACAAATAAAATAAAAATTATTTCATGCTCTTTAGCGTTTCTCGAAGTCGATAATATTTTCCTTGAAAAACACCTTCTATCCCACATAAGTTTCGATTTAGAAAGTACGTTATGCAAATTGGTAACATAAATTTAATTTTGACTAAGGTGTGAAACATCCTTCGTACTAACCAAACAATTTTTTAAGCCATAAATTATTTTAATATTTATATTCAAGAATTTGTCAACATTAGAATTGATAATTCTTATCATACTTGTAATTTATAAATTATAATTGTTGGGAAGATGCATTTAATTAGCATGAAAATTACTTTGATTAACTATACAATTTTTTGAAGCTACTTGTGTTCGAAAGAGATTTTTATTTGGAAAATGGCTTTCCATATGTACCAACTTAATACAAATACCTGTAGTAAAAATAAATTTCTATTCAAGAATATGTCAACATTAGAATTGATCATTCTTATCATACTTGTAATTTATAAATTGTAATTGTTGGGAAAATGCATTTAATTAGCATGGACATTACTTTGATTAACTATACAATTTTTTGAAGCTACTTGTGTTTGAAAGAGATTTTTATTTGGAAAATGGCATTCCATGTGTACCAACTTAATACAAATACCTGTAGCAAAAATAAATTTCTATTCAAGAATTTGTCAACATTAGAATTGATAATTATTATCATACTTGTAATTTATAAATTATAATTTTTGGGAAGATGCATTTAATTAGCATGGAAATTACTTTGATTAACTATACAATTTTTTGAAGCTACTTGTGTTTGAAAGAGATTTTTATTTGGAAAATGCCATTCCATGTGTACCAACTTAATACAAATACCTATAGTGAAACTAAAATTCAAATGTCACAAATACAATTAAATTACGATTATTAATCAAGTTTCTTTCGTTTTATAAGAAAATAGCAGATGCACAATATTGTTTGCTTCATATTATTCTGTTGAATTACGTATGACCCATTTTATAGTAATAGAACAAAAACAAAAAAAACTTTTGGTACGATCTAATATAATAAAAGTGATACAAAACGTCCAAGGAATCAAATTTCTACCAATCCCACAGAAATTTGCAAGCCTATAATCTTGTCATACCCTCGAACAAATCCTCTACAATTAGTGCATACTGTTTGTAGCATTTTTGTTCGCAAATGTAAGGCGACAATGTGCAAACATCCTTAACGAACACCGAAGGACTTCCCAAAAAGAAAAGTGAAAATGTCAAATGTAAACTTACCACGCGTCGACGACCTAGAGAGGAGTCCTGAATGGACCATTCTCGCCAACGAGATAAATGGTCTGGAACAACTGTGTCGCTTGAACAACCATCGTCATCCTAGACGGCGACCATTGCGACATAATTATCATCGATATTCAATGCCTCAGATGCAGAAAGCAACGTCCGTTTGGATAGAACCTAGCAACGAATTGAACGAAGATTTTCAAACAAACGATGAATTTTCAAAGTATAATACCGAAGAGACACACGGCTGGAACTGGAAGCCGAAGACAGAATTCGAAAGAACTTATTTCTTCTATGATTATAATCAAGGGAATCATCTGCATGACACGCGGAAGGATTACGCTCCTTGCAACAAATCTTCGGGTCAAAATGGAAATACTCAGGAATCCGATGAATATCAGACGTGTCGTAGTTCGTTGCTGCGATCAGGTCGACCCGAAAGCTCTTTCAACGAGGGCAGCTTCGCGCAGATCTACAATAGGATCTACGACAACGAGCCTGCTTATAGTGGGACCAGAGAAAGGCTGCACGCGATCTTCGAGCACAACAGATACCTGAGAAGAAAGTTCTTCTCCAGCGCACCAGACAACGATGCGACCAATTATATCGACGACTTTCCCAAGGAGCTCGGGAACAAAAATCCCAGCTCGACGTTGAAGTACAACGGATTTGGAAGTACAGAAACCATCACCAGTCAGAGCAACCAGTCATCCTTAAGTAGCAGCGACAGGAAATCCAGGTGTCAGTCGAACGTCGCTACCTTCGGGGCCGAGGAAGACATTTGCAATAGCGAGTTCTCTCGTGATTCGAAGACTTTGGTAAACGTGGATCACGTGCAAGACGGGCGCATTATGTCGACCACGGCAAATGGAAGATTGTTAGTGAACATTGGATCGGAAAATGAGGTATGTCGAGTGGACGAGTCTACGGGTTTACACAATGCAGTTTCTGTGAACAATTCTACTCTAAATAATAGTTTAGCACCTGGGCAAAAATTCAATTCTATGGACAATTCCAAGTATGACTTAAATGATGTTAAACAATGTGATATGGTTGGTCAATACGAACCAAATGCATGGACGTGCTATGAACGTAACTTGGAATATAAGAACGAGAGTAAATATCAAAATGGGGAAGGCAAAATTAATGGCAGCGATGAAAAACTCGATCAACTATCGAATTGTCAAACCAATAGGAAGTATACGACGAAAGATATACTTCAACGGCGGCAGAAAACGAGCAAAACTAACAAATCTGAGAAATACGAGTCCTGGAGCGAAGATCAAAATAAAGATGCGTATATCTCAAATCTAGAGGAGCAAGGAATAAATATAGATCCTGAAGATTCCAAATATTCGTATCGATCGCAGGATAACTACAAATTAGTAGAAAATATCGTAGGATCCGATTTGTCCATTTCTGAAGCCAATAAATCAAATGGAACGCCATTGAACAAAGATGGGACTTGGATGAAAGATAAATTCACTTCACGACCGACAACGAATGGATGGGATTCTTTGCAAAATCTTTGCACGTCCCTACCAAATTTATCATTTTACGAAAAAACGTCGAATTCTTCGGATAATAATTTTACGAATAATTTAGCTACGAATCTACGTGATTCGAAATCAGGAACAAAATCCGAACTACTAATGAACATCCCAAACGACCAAGGCAGGCAAGAAAACAAAAAGACTGGCAGATATTTCGCGTCGCAGGTCGATCTGCCAAATACCTGCGGAGAACCCACGAGCTTAACTCTACGAAGAGTGAAAATAACAAAGGTGCCACCTCCTCTGGACTTGTTCAGAGTGAACGAAAGGTACGAAGAGATAGAAGCTCTTGAGAGGAAACAGTTGAACACTATGAACGCGTCTGCCGTTCGAAATTACGATCGCCCTGTACAAGGTCAGGCGACTGTCATCCAGGACGAAGGTTCCCCTGATGACAATCGACGAGACATAACCTATAAGCAAAAGCAACCTGAAAAAAGTGCCTGTCTTGACGAATGGCAGGTGGTAACTGTGTCTGAGAGTGGAAATTATCCTCGGAGATGTAATTTGGAACGATCTCACCGAACGAAGGAGCATTCACCGAACCAACGAGATTTGCATAAATCCTACGAGGATTCAACCACGATGAAGGGTCTACAATCGCCACAGCTGATGTCTAATTACAAGAACTCGATGAGCGACCTAGGAACGAGTGGCTCTAAGACGAATTCTGAGCAAAGTTCACAGGTGGCTGAGCTCGAGACGTTCCAAGGAAGAAGTAGCGGGGCCTCTTTGTTCGATCATATGAATTTGATCAGCGGACCACAAGCTAGGAGCGGAAGCACGCTTCCCTCGGTTTACGGGCCGATTCCGTACAGTCAGTAAACATGCGCATAATTTTTCTGAAGTAATTCTTTTTCTGCTATAAATATCCCGGGTACCGCTAGGATCGTCTTCTGCGCGTCTCTTCTTCTTCTCTCCCTTCCTGTCGTTACCAAACGTTAGAGTATATTTCTCTATCATGAGTACATCCACTTATGACGATGAGGATGTAATACCTAAGGAGAGGAAAGCGGTGCTTTAATGATGATAAACATGATGATAAAGGAAGAGTGGGAAATTATCCTTTTCTTCGTGTTTTATTGAAGATTTTAATTGTATATGATATTAAAAGAGGAATGGGATAGGGGAAGATAGAGGAAGATATCACTCGTTTCAAACAAGGATGAATACATCCGGTTACGTATTCAGTTTGACTACTATACTATACTAGGTTGGTTTAAGAGTGAAATTTTTATTTCTTTGTTGATATTGATTTAAAGCGTTTGTGGAATATTTGAAGAATACTTTTCGCGATAGAAGAGGATATTACGATTGGAGGTTGTTATGATATCATTTTAAATAATATAACAAATATTGGTATACATATATATGTATATGGTAATTGGTATTGTAATACAATATTAATACAATATTAATATAACGTATAATGTAGGGAAATGGTATTAAGGTCATGGAAATCTTCTCTTGAATTTTGGTATATTTTATTGGTATATTTTATTGCTATATTGGTATATTGGTATATTGGTATATTTTATTGGAATATTGGAATATTGGAATATTGGAATATTGGTATATTTTATTTATATAAAATATAAAAACATATTAATTAACACATTCACGGATAGTAATTTTATAGAAATTTATATGTTTTTTTTAATTAAAGCAATAATTTAATTAATTCCAATAAATACAAGACATTCTCTTTTTCTCCATTGATAACTAATAATATAAACTAATCAAAAAATTGGAAATTATAGATTATAGACCCTTTCTTAATAAGTTTATAATTTTAGTTGAAATAGGTTGATCAGACGACGTTAATTTAGAAAATTTACTTTTAACATTTTATTCGTTTCACTGTTAAGAGATATGGTTTGTAAAATTTCACTAATAATATTGGTCACATTGTGCTCTGGCTATACCATTGTTATGAAGAAACATACTGTTACGTCAACAGTCGTTAACGTATTACGATAAGATAATTTAAAACAAGATAAAATTATATGGTTTAGCATAAATATCATTATTGCGAATATTGGAACTGAATCAAATTACAAAAAATATGTTTCTTTGTACTCTTTATCATATTGAAAAATATGTCATATATATCCTTTGATAGTACTTTTTAGATTTCCTACAAATAATTATTCGGTTAAATTAATTAATTATTTAGATGATTAAATGGGTGAATCATTCATCTTGTCGTTTTGTTTCTTCTCGTATATAAGATTCGATATTTAATAGACCATACAGCATTATTATTATTATTATTTGTTTTTTGCAAATCTGATACCTTAATTCATTCAAAAAAGTTATTCACTGTAATTGTTAAAGAAAGATGCATTATATATGTGGCGTATTTTGTTTCAACATAGTTCAGGAAATAAATGTAATCATGATGGTGAAATATCTTATAGCTGGTCAGAGACTCATCAGACCGAAACGCATCGGTCGTTTACACATAATTTGTGCCACAAGCTTTCCCATCTTTTCTCTTTTAAATCTGCGCGTCAAATTTTGCTGTCCATTTAATTGCGAAAAATTAAGCAACAATTATTTTCTTTTTCTATTATTCCTACACACATTTGAGTTTAATATAGTTTTCAAATGTCAATTTAAATTGAATTAAAGTATTATTGAATTTGACGTTTGCATTGTACAGCACGTTAATGTGTATGGGAATGGATATTGTAATAAACAGATGAAAAAAATTTTCAATTACAATTTGAAAATCCATTCGCCTATTTTCAAGTTTTTAATGATATTTAAAAAAAACTTTAAACGGAAAATGGTTCATTGTCATTTTGGGTTTATAACGTAAACATAGTATAAAATTTAAAATTCTAGTTGTAGAATATATAGAAAATGTTATGTAAGGTACATTG
Organism: Bombus terrestris; assembly: GCF_910591885.1. NCBI lineage: Eukaryota > Metazoa > Arthropoda > Insecta > Hymenoptera > Apidae > Bombus > Bombus terrestris. The sequence continues at coordinate 4,995,398 of NC_063286.1, forward strand.
CGTAAAAAATATTTTATACATTGTTTTAATTGATTGTAACAGATTTTGTTCGATTCTCAGTCAAAAAAGAGTGATAATAATATCGAAGGTTATATAAGTATTATTTAATAATTAACGAAAAATTTAGAGGCTTTTGATATGTACTTAAATGTACTATACATAATTAATTCGAATTAAATATTTACATTACAGTAATTAGATAATGAAAATAAAACATTATATAATATATAATCATGTTTTTGTTTCAATAAAAACAATATATTATAGTTATGTATGATGTGTTACAAGCCGAAGAGGGTCGGGTTATTTCAAGGTTAGGAAATTGTTCGTACAGCTGACCCAGTGTTGCTAGTCGCATCAGTAGCCGAAGGATCTAAGTGGGGGGGATGAACCGACGTGTAGCTAACGTCAAGAGCTGTTGGTAAACCAACGTGTCGCGATACGATGTATGGTTAACACCATGAGCCACAAGAAACATTATGAGCCGGCTTCGTAACATTATTAACAAATGCGCCTGGGGCAGATATAATGTTGAAGGTTTTCTGAATTAGGGCCACAAGGAATTAAATAAGATTGACTTGATTAAAGCCTCAATCTCAAAACTTCTTCAGCATCCAATTTTTTAGCTTGTGAGGAAAATTGAAGACTGCGAAAGAAGATCTTGATAAGACACATTCCTTATCTTTTCTGAGATAGCAGTTTTAAAATTCAGTACATTGTTATGTTTAGTACTAATGTTATCAAAACTGTCTTCTGATTTGATTTTTTTTTTTTTTTTTATTTAATTCTTTATATTCTCAATTTGTCCAATTTGGACATTTGGAAGAATTTTTTAACTGTTTGATTATCACGTGGGTGACTACCTTCAGTGGGGTTCCATCCTCGCGTTTGTTAGGTTATGTCCTTTGTGACGTCTGCTGGGTGTTTCCTTTTCAGTCCATGTTTCAGATGTTGATCGCTTCCGCAGTCAGCCAGTTTGGGTGTGTTGCTATTCTTTCTTTGTATTTTTCTGCGTATCTGCTAATTTCTTCCTTGCACGTTGATATTCCCAGGTCCCTCGTATGTCCTTGTTTCTCTATTTTGTTTATATGGCTCATTGCTGCTGTCCCCCATAGTGGTATCCCGTACGTCCAGATTGGTTTTATGATAGATTTGATTTTAGAGTTAAATATGTGTCTCTTCATCTTCTGTAAGATCTTCAAAATATTATTCTTCATTATACTAGAATATTAAAGATACTAAAATATTGTTTCTTTTAACTCTTTTCAATCATAATTTCTGAGGCTATTGGACTCCCTAAAGTTGCAATGCCGGGCAATATCTGGGCTTTGATCTGAAAAAGTTAATAATTGTATCCTTAGCTTCAGCAAAACTTTATCAACTTACGAGCTATTTTTATGAAAATCTTACATTTGTAAACCTAACAGATCGTCTTCATCCTCAGTTACGTTATATTAAATTCTGTTTAATTATAGAACGACATTGCAATCAGAAATTCAACAAAAGCATTGTTTTTCTTCTACGATTTTCACAACTATTTTTTTATTAATTATTAATAATGGACATACCTCTATTTCGGGTAATTTTATGAAGGAGACATAATGCATTAGAGGTTAAGTCCCTTTTTACTGGAAACAGACAGATTGATCATCTAATTAATTGATAGCTCGTTAAAGTGCAATGTCATGTAACATTAAGCGCTGGAAATGAATGCGAATGTTGAACATTGAGCGTGGAACTGTTAATAACAACATTGCAACGAATCATTAATGAAGTAGAAAACAATATAGAGATATTAAATATCTTCGAAGCACCAGAACTGCGTTAGTTGGTATTTTAATCCACTCAACGGTTATATATAACTATAGTTAGCATGTGCCTCGCAATTCGCAATGGTCTAAACGTAGGCTCGTATTAGTACACGCATGCGCAATGTGATTCTCTCGTGTTTACTAAATGTAGCCTACAGTTGCATTCGCTTTATCAGTCGTGTGATCTCGCTGTCCCTTGCGGATATACGCGCATCGTGCATATAGTACTTTGGCCTGCAATTCGTAAATAAATTTTCGTAACCCTTTGAACAAAGGTGTCCATTGTAGTAAACGCTTAAAAAGCAGACTCAGAGACGAGTCTAGGTAGTTGACACGTCACTCATTTGCATCGATTGCTTACGCTTTGATGTAATATCACAGTAATTGTTTCTTATCTCATCCTGTATACAGACAACCCTTTCTATTACTTCTAGTTTACGATCTTTCTTTCTTTCCTTTTTTGAGGTTAGGAAATCTGCATTACCTTCATGTATTCTTGAATATGTAAATAGTAATAAAGTATTTTGTGAGAAAAGGGATTTGTTGTGTGTGTATGTGGTTAGTCAAAAGTGATATTTGTTGAAAGATTTTTTTTAATTCGTTGTTTACAATCGCATCAAAATTATAAATTAAATTTTGTCATATTTAGAAGAAATTGATTTATTAGTAAAATTCTAATACTTATAATGTTTGACTAGAATTTATTAACTTATGCTTAATTGTTTAATATAAAATGAGGGAATTTATTGTGTCTTTTGTTTATTAAAAATTACTGGAAATATATGGTATATCTGAATAAATATTAATAAATATCAATTCAAAAATACTTAGTCATTGCGCATGAGAGATAACATAGTTATCATTCGTATTTGAATATTCTTCTAAAAGATTCCTACTTTATGAAATAAAAAATTATTATTATTATTATATAATTATTAACGACGGATTACCTAATTTTAAATTATCCTAAATACGTGAAGCTTCGCGAAAAATAGAAATTCGAATGAATATATTCAAGTATTATGTTTTTCCCTCATATTCTCCCATAGTGACGTTGATAACTTCGTAATTTATGTGAATTGATGTAAAAAAAGAAGAGATCCACATGCCAACTGAAATTCAAAAAATTTTCCTGTCTTTTGTATTATGGAAACGAAGTCCAAAGTCTTGTTAAAAAAAAATATTTTTTCTGTCGATTAATTCGTAATGGTTAATTTCTATGTATAATTTCTAAGTAGGAATAGTATATTTTTAAATTTAAATTATTCTCTTCCAATTTAATCAAATAGGGAGCAGAACTTTAGATGAATAATTGCTAGAAATGTTAGCCAATGTATGATGCAAGTTGTTATTAGTCTAATAAAAATCGAAAAATTTTCGAAAAATTTAATAGTTTTTTCCGATGTCGACTTCTCCTTCAAATTTTCTTCTCTAAATAATTAAAATTTTCTTTGTGCGAACTAAGAAGTCGTATAACTCGCTGTTGTAGGAACTAAGCGTGTCATGGCCTCAATGTGAGTTAAACCACTATCCTTTGTCTGCAATCCAATTTTTCGCATACAAGGCCGGTCTTCCGCCGTTGTATCTTCTGCATGCCTTAAGAATTTCAAGAGAATCGAATCCAAAAACGTTCATGAACGTCTACCGATTCTGAGTCACTGTTTGTATAGGACGTATGTGTGTCAGCAAAGATGAGAAACCGAAATGAGATCTATAAAATAGAATTTTTATATTTTTCTCCATTTTTTGTATGTAGATAACATGTTAACATATGTAGATATAATAAACAATATAGATGATATTTAATGGTAAAAAGATAATCTGTGTGTTAAATTGTTCCGCACAGATATTCTTTGCGGTTCATTATATACCGAGTTTTATATATCAAGTCATAATTTCTTCTTACACCCATCTTATATTTTCGATTAATATTTTTATCTCTTCATTCATTCATATTCTTACGCATATACAGGGTGGTTGGTAACTGGTGGTACAAGCGAAAAGGGGGTGATTCTACGCGAAAAAAAAAGTCGAAAATATAGAATAAAAATTTTTCGTTTGAGGCTTTGTTTTCGAGAAAATCGACTTTGAATTTTCGCTCGGTACGCGTGCACTTTATCACGTTATAACGGATCTCACTGTAGATCGTTGTCTCGATTGACGTTATGTTGATTAACCCTTCCAATGTGTTAGAAAGTGTTCATAGAAATTTAATTAGAAGAGCAAAAGTATGTGTTCGGCAGAATGAGCAACATTTTCAGCAATTTTTGTAATAATAAACTTTATGATTACTTCATATTATTTCATTATGTATTCCTAATTTTCCGTTACGGCAAAAACAAACTTAAACTGCGACAATATCCATCGAGACAACGATCTACAGTGAGATCCGTTATAACGAGAGGTGATAAAGTGCACGCGTACCGAGCGAAAATTCAAAGTCAATTTTCTCGAAAACAAAGCCTCAAACAAAAAATTTGTATTCTATATTTTCCACTTCTTTTTTCGCGTAGAATCACCCCCTTTCCGCTTGTACCACCAGTTACCAACCATCCTGTATATGTCTTCATATGTTTATGTTCTTATACTTATATTTCTATGCCATTGTACGTTTATGTTTATAAGCCGAAGAAATTCTTACTATATGAAGCCATTGAACACTCATGCTGTTGCTATTCGTTGGCAGTTACCTGTAACGGTCAGAAACTTCAAAGCTTACCCTTTTGTTTAATTTTCTACTCCTCCAGTATGTATTGATCGAGTCAGGGCGCTTCATAAAGGTTTATTGCTTGTTATGTAAGAACCGCGGAATTCCCGTGCAGGCCCTTACGGGTTGCACCGTGTGTGGTAACGTTTGGTGTTCGTACCAAACACGTTCAGTTTATATACGGTCATATCATCATATTTCAAATAAATCTCGCAGTTTTTTCGTACTGACAAAATGATCCTTGTCAATCTTTCATTCTACTGGCAAATGATCTTTCCGGTGAAAAATAATCGTTGCTCCTACATCCTCGGACATTCTGTGATCCTTTCGTCCTAGGATTTCACGCATAAATAATAGAGGATTGAAGTAAATATCTAGCTAGAATCAGGATTTTTAATTTTACGAATTTTAAGAAAAATAATTCTTCGTTGAATTCATGAATTTATCCGGATTAAAAGCAAACTTGAAGAGATTGAAATCATTGCACGTACTTTAATGATGACTAATTTAAGTAAAAATACCCTGCTATTAACATATTATATGTAAATGAAGCTATTACATTATTAATATTAAAGAATAACATATTTTATACAATAATACGATAGTTATTCTAATATAAAGGATTATTCCAATATATACATATATTATAATGTACGTAATATATCCAGGAGGCACGTGGTGGGAAAATTAGAAAACTAGCGACGTTTTGATTTAATAAATTCTGCAATATACGACAATGTCTGATACAAGCGAAATAGTATGTAGGAAATGAAGTAAAAAGACTACATACATATAGATAAATACATAGTGTATCTCTAATGGTAATTATGGTAATGGCGAGAGTTGTAATGTAAATATTCACCCATTTAATGTAATGTTTCGTATTTCAACATTTCCCTATTCTTCGAGTAGTAACATACAAAGTAATTATTACGACCATAATTATATCAAATTATAGGGGGTAAGTTCTTCGTATGTTTATGTCAAATATATTTTAGAAATTATAGAATTATCATTTTGTGAGAATAAACAGCGTTATCATTATGTTCGCTGTATGGAGCAATATTTTAATCTTTGTCAAAGAAATAAAGTTCTTTCTACATTTGAGTTTTTAAATATAGAAAGATGTCCAATAACTTTGTGAAGTTTTAATTGTGAACTATCTCATGTTAGTCAAATGCATTAAATTGAAGGATTGAGCATTATATTATAACAATATAATAATGGAGCATTATCTTTCGCTGTATGGAGCAATATCTTAATCTTTGTCAAAAAAGTAAAATTCTTTCTACATTTGAGTTTTTAAATATAGAAAGATGTCCAATAACTTTATGAAATTGTAAGTGTGAACTATCTCATATTAGTCAAATACATTAAATTGAAGGATTGAGCATTATATTATAACAATATAATAGTAGAGCATTATATTTCGCTGTATGGAGCAATATCTTAATCTTTGTCAAAAAAGTAAAATTCTTTCTACATTTGAGTTTTTAAATATAGAAAGATGTCCAATAACTTTATGAAATTGTAAGTGTGAACTATATCATGATAATCAAATACATTAAATTGAAGGATTGAGCATTATATTATAACAATATAATAATGGAGCATTATATTTGGCTGTATGCAGCAATATTTCAATCTTTGTCAAAGAAATAAAATTCTTTCTACATTTGAGTTTTTAAATATAGAAAGATGTCCAATAACTTTGTGAAGTTTTAATTGTGAACTATCTCATGTTAGTCAAATACATTAAATTGAAGGATTGAGCATTATATTATAATAATATAATAATGCAGCATTATATTTCGCTATATGGATCAATATTTTAATCTTTGTCAAAGAAATAAAGTTCTTTCTGCATTTGAGTTTTTAAATATAGAAAGATTTCCAATAACTAAGTGAAGTTTTAATTGTGAACTATATCATGATAATCAAATACATTAAATTGAAGGATTGAGCATTATATTTCGCTATATGGAGCAATATTTTAATCTTTGTCAAAGAAATAAAATTCTTTCTACATTTGAGTTTTTAAATATAGAAAGATGTCCAATAACTTTATGAAATTGTAATTGTGAACTATATCATGATAATCAAGTACGTTAAATTGAAGGATTGAGTTACGATTTTGTCTACTCGCTTACAAGTATAAGTACTTAGTGTAGATTTCAGTCTAGTATTTATCATAAAATAGCATTCGTTTCGTTCGTTTTCCCACTTTAATTTTTAGAACACAATGTGATAAGTTTCTACTTGATGATGTAGCTTGAACTTAAACGAAGAATCTTGTCAAAACTTCAGCATTGTTGCATTAAAGAGTTCACACAAGCAGTATAATGGTACTATAGACTGTCCCTTGAACTTAAACGAAGAATCTTGTCAAAACTTCAGCATTGTTGCATTAAAGAGTTCGTACAAGCAGTATAATGGTACTATAGGCTGAACGCATTAAGTATGGGCCTTCGTTCTAAAAATACTTAACATCAACCTATGAAAAACTTGACCACCCAAAAAGGGAAATTTCAAAATGCACATACGCTAATTAGCAATGATAGCAATGTTTCACAACCTTCTCCATCGCGGGCTGGGTAAATAACTATACATTTTATAATCCTGAAAATGTATAAGGACATAAAGGAAATTTTCGTTGGTAACAAGGTTCAAAATGGACCAATTTCTACTGAATTCCTTTCCGATTAATTTATCTCTAACAAAATAAAAAAATAGCGAATAAATTGAAAGATATCAAATTTGTCTATGCTATAATGGCTTAATAACTGTAAAATTACGTACGATTATTTGCCATTAAAATTTTCAAATCTTATATTTCGTAACGCAACGCCACGAAAGAAGAGACGCCTATCTGCATATCGTTAGTAGAATGTTAACCTATCTGTACATCGATATATTTTAATTATTTATGCATTATTCACGGCCGTTGCTTTTAAAAAAAGGCTGGAATTTTTTGGTCTTTACCAATTTGGAGACCCAATTTTTTAAGTCGAATTTTATACGTACTTGAAGTAATTATTGAATAGAGTACGACGATACCAATTTTGAATTTAGGAATCTTCCCGCGCAAAAGTCATTATACAAAAAACATTGCAAATTTCGACGCATTTTCTATGTTTGGGTCAGGTGCCATTTTATTCGGCACGTCCGGCAACTATACTAGCGCACATGCTGCTACGAACGCATAATTATAGACATAATTCAGAACACATTGAATGATTTATTAGAACTCTATTCAATAAGTACTTCAATAAGTACATATAAAAATTGACTCAAAAAGTTGGGTTCCCAGAGGTGAAGACGAGACTAAAGAAAAAAAAATCAAATTTTCAGTTTTTCAATTTTTAATTTTAACTATGACCATTAATGTTTGTAATTTATATTTGTATTTGCAATTAATAGTACACAGTATGATTAATGACAATATGAATAATGTTTTTAGAAATAACAACGTTATAATGGTATAGTGAAACGAAACTTTATTAGATGAATTTAATTTTATTCTATCTAATTTTATTAGATGAAATTATTCATTTTCAAATTCATCTTCCTTATCGTCTGGGGTTTAAAGCACTTAATACGAACAAGGAAAAGTCAAGGTCGTTGGGTCATCGATTTTGATAAAATTTTTTCTAACAAATCTGAAGCAAAAAATAAGCTGCTTTTGTCAATATTAATTATTTGTGAGGATATTTTTATATTTAATTCATCGATTTATAGAAATACAAAATAATGTGATCATATCGCAACAGCTGTGCTAATAAAGGTTAGATTCGTGAACTATTCCATCGCTAATTCAAATTCCTCCTGATCAATCATTTTTTTTTTTTCTATTTTTAGATGTTCTTTTTTTTAATTGTTTTCATGAATATATTTATATATTTTTGTACATTTTTTTTTATTTTTTAATATCTCTCCTTTTTTCTCTTTTTTAATTTACCGTAATTGTGTCATATTATTCGAAGTCGTTTTATAATTTTGCATTAGCTCCTTCTTGCATCGAATCACGTTTTTGTTTATAAATAAAATTATAAAAAGTAAAAAGCGGACTTACCTTGTTTTATTTCTGTAATTCTTTTAGTTATTAAAATCATTTCACGGTATGACAAATAAAATTTATTTAGCGAGAAATGCATTCTCTATACCTTGATTTCTCATAATAATCTACTACTTCTATTTGTTCCTTTTTGTGGATATAAAATACTTGTACTGCATAATAATAAAATATAATGTATTTTAAAATATAAAAGTAATTAAAGTGATTAAATTATTAGCAAGATAATTGATACTTCTTTGACCATAACTTTACAATACTTATAATATATACATGACATATATACATATATTCACAATATGCATATACAATATATTATTAATGATTATTAATGACTAGAATGCCATACGTGTACATAACGGATATATGTATGTATACTGTCATATGTAATGGGTTAATGGTCATAATTTATGCGTTAATTCCATATGTCCTTATGATATATGTATACACGAAGTAGACATTTCATTAGCGACGACGTATGTTTCAATTTAATATTCGTCAAGGAAGAATGATATCGTTGGCTTAATATTCCGTTTGATTGATTTCGTGCATGATAACAACGAACACTTTAGATTTGGGTGATATTTATTTTGTCACATTTCTTAACACATTCGATGTAATGCCATTAAATGTAATGATTGCCATTTCTTCTCCAGATTTCGAAGAATTTGATTTGAATCCGTTGTATAATAGTGAACATTAGAGATTATTTAAAACTTGACACTAAACATACATATGCATACGTTTATGGAAATTTAACTTTCATTATATAAACGATAGACTCGGTAGTATTTAAAGATAATATAGTAATTATAATATTAAAAAATGTTATAGAATTGAATTATTAAGTTAGAATTATAACTGAGTTTTTCAAATTGTCGGATAGGTATGTACAAGAAAAAATAAATTTTACATTTCGAAGGATTCAGTGATCGTGAATTTGAAATTCTCTAATCTATCACTTCTAAGACAGTTACTATGTAAAATATTTGTAAATCTTTTTTTCAATAGCTAACCGTCATCGCTTAATCAGAAATTTCTATAAACATTAAGTTAAAAATTAATGGTAAAAATCAATTTCAGTTAAACTAGTTTTAATTCTTGCAAAAGATATACAGGGTGATTGGTAACTGGTGGTACAAGCGGAAAGGGGGTGATTCTACGCGAAAAAGGAAGTCGAAAATATAGAATAAAAATTTTTCGTTTGAGGGAGGCTTTGTTCTCGAGAAAATCGACTTTGAATTTTCGCTCGTTACGTGTGCACTTTATCACGTCTCGTTATAACGGATCTCACTGTAGATCGTAGTCTTGATTGACGTTATGTTGATATACACTTCCAATGTGTTAGAAAGTGTTCATAGAAATTTAATTAGAAGAGCAGAAGTATGTGTTCGGCAGAATGGGCAACATTTTCAGCAATTTTTGTAATAATAAACTTTATGATTACTTCATATTATTTCATTATGTATTCCTAATTTTCCGTTACGGCAAAAAAAAACTTAAACTGCGATAATATCCATCGAGACAACGATCTACAGTGAGATCCGTTATAACGAGACGTAATAAGTGCACGCGTACCGAGCGAAAATTCAAAGTCGATTTTCTCGAAAATAAAGCCTCAAACGAAAAATTTTTATTCTATATTTTCGACTTGTTTTTTCGCGTAGAATCACCCCCTTTTCGCTTGTACCATCAGTTACCAACCATGTATATCATTTATTTGTAATAAAAATTAAACAATACGTAAAAAGATGGGGGACTTGTAAATATTTAAATTTTTATATATTTTTTCCACGTTCTAGTCACCCAATATGTGATACTAATAGCATAACATGATTTCGTAAATAAAAAGAGCTGAATTAACAATGGAAATAAATAATATCTCCAAACAAATAATTCGACAAATAATAAAGTACTAAGAAAATCAATTGAGGAATAAATGTTCTGAACAATCTGCTCATTGAAATACAATAAATCCTTAATTTTGATTCTTTGTGCCTAATATTCTCTTACATAGAGTATAGTACATAATCGAAAGCATAAGTAACCGATTAACAACATTAAACGAAAGAATACGTACTCGAATTAAAAAGAAATGAATGATATCGAGGCATAATAACAAACGCTCTCTATTGTAGAATCGCCGAGGCGTTATGTGGAGGGTGAGGTGACAATTCACTATCGTTCGCCAGTACGTACAGAGGCAAAAGAACCATTGAGCGAAGAAGAGCTCGCCCGTCGAAGCGCGGAAAATATGCGACGCGTTTATGAAGAAGAACGCCGTCGCAAATATCTTCAGGAATTACACGATATCAATTCGCGGCGACACACTGACAACTTTATGTAAGTTTTACTATTTTATCTCCTTTTTTCTTTTAATTTATGCATACTTCGCAATGTCACCAAGGAGGGATTGAAGAGTCGAGTGTTTTGCTTGCAGAGCGTTAGTATCTCTTCGAACAAAAGAGATAGTGTTCATGAGCAAGATATTTCTTATTCAATTTGTCCTTTGAGTATATAGTATAAGTATATATATATATCATTATTATAATTCTTTTTCTAAATATAATGTAAGATTTATTAATTAGTGTACAGTAGACACAGATTTGTTATAAACAATTTATACATAAAAACGCTTACTATTGGTTATGAAGAATATGTACTTGCATTTTTTATCTTTTACTTTTTTGAGAAATATTTTGATACTATTATTCAATTTTATAATGTTAGTCTTTTAGCGTAATAATTGCTTTTACTTTGTTTGTATAACGAATACAATATCGACAAGGGATGACTAAAATTTATTTTCTAGTATAATAATTTATCATTACATAATAATTCTAATATACTTTATAGTTATTTTCACGTGTATTGCAGATATATTTTTTATAAAATTTGAGACTCACGTCCCTACTGTCTCGTTATTGTCAATTAAAGAACCTGAAGGGCTTGAGAAGAAATTAAAGATGATTAAAGAAAATTAAAATCATTAAAAGTAATATCGTTCTTCAATTTTTTTGTACTTTTTTATGTACATAACTTTAACATGTAAAATAACTTTATATTACTTCATACATCAGATAATAGCTTAATCGCAATAGTGTTATAAGGCACTTGGGGTAAGTTTAGGACCATAAACACTTGGTTTGAAAAATTTCATTAATTTTGATGTACTAGATACTATTGTTTGTACGATAATTCGTTTACGTATTAAATCGATATATATTAATAATTATTATTAGAAGCATTTGATTCCTACATTCTTTAAATTAAAATATTAGATCTTTAATTGGATTTACTTATACATAGAATTTCGTATGTAAACGTTCAGAGTTTCAGAATTGAATTAATGAGGAATATTTCTGCAAACGATGAGAAGATGCGTATTGTCAACTATTGACATAGTTATATATTGTTTAAAAGCTTAAACAATTCTGAATCTCTCCGAATGATACGGCGAAATAATATTTACGATCGGGAACACTAGATGATTTTTTAACATTATTGACTGTCTCGAATGTTCAAATGATATTAGGCTTGCTAGATCGAGCGGATGCTGGATCGCAAGATGCACACCGTGCGTAGTCTCAAAAATATGTATGCTACTTTATCATTAATTTTATTATCGAATTGCCATAAAATGTACTATCAGGTCTGTAAGTATGAAACTGGAATTTGCCTATAGATGGCCCTAGCTGATAATGTAGTTATCACTAAACTGCGTCATTGATGCCAAAAGTTTTTGTTGACATCTCACAAACATTTTCGACTAAGAACAATACAAGTTTCATACAACAACATAGTTTGCAATAGCGTTGAACATGTCGAATTTTGTGGCTGGAAACTACGAATTGCGGACAGCATTGATTTTCTGTTACCGTTTGAAGAAAACTGCTGCAGAATCGCATCGAATGCTTGTCGAAGCTTACGGTGAGCATGCTGTTGGTAAATCACAGTGCTTTGAGTGGTTTAAAAAATTCAGAAGTGGCAATTTTGACGTGAGAAACGAAGAACGTGGAACGTGGAACGTGATCTATTATGAGCTGTTAAAACCTGGCGAAACCGTTAATACCGAGCGCTACCGACGACAAATGATCGATCTGAATCAAGCTTTGCGTGAAAAACGATCAGAATATCAAAAAAGGCAACAGAAAGTAATTTTGCTTCATGATAATGCACAGCAAAACCTGTCAAGGAAACGATTGAAGCGTTCAGTTGGGAAATACTTTCGCACGCGGCTTACTCACCAGACTTGGCCCCGTCCGATTACTATTTATTTGCATCGATGGGACACGCACTTTCTGACCAGCACTTCACTTCTTACGAAAATGTACGAAAATGGCTGGATGACTGGTTTGCCTCAAAAGAGCGACTGTTTTTTTGGCGTGGCATCCACCAATTGCCAGACAGGTGGGAAAAATGTATAGCTAGCAATGGGCAATACTTCGAATAAAATATTTTTAATCATTTTCATACAATAAACGTGTATTTTCTATACAAAAATTCCGGTTTCATATTTACATACCTGGTATGTGTTACAACTTTTACAATTATCGCAGGTCCACGGCGTTTTCACATGAATTATTATTGAGCCATAAAATGTGTAGGAATCTAGTGAAGAAATAAATGAACAAGTAACATAAGAAATATTTATAATGTTGCCATATAGCATTTCTTAAAAATATTTCACCGAATTAATCATTAATCGATTACACTATCCTCAATTTCTTACTCAAAATAATGTAAAGAAAGAATGCAACAATGATTTAGAAAATTGTGTTATGCATATATATTTTTACACGTGTGAAAAAATCTTTGAACTATTAATTCTGAATATACTTTTAGTCTATTACCTTATCTCTGTTGCAAGAAACACCATGAACAACTCATAACATTTGAAATTTAAATATTGCTAGTAAAATTAAAAAAATGAAGTAAGTAGTTCTATTCAACTATTATTCAACTATGTAATTTATAACTAAAGAATTATATCTCACTAATAAAAAAAAATATTGTTATTGAATATCGACCTCCATTGAAATTATACGACTTTGTTTAAATTGTGCACTTGCTGCTTCGTATCATCGTTTTAATATTTCTTTCACAATAATATTTTATTTTTAATCGTTATTGTATTATAGCTACTTTTCTATTCAATAAATTATTTATTATTCTTATTATTATCATTATTACTATCATTATTATTTATTCATTTATAGTCACATCAATTGGCACCTATTTTGCGTTTAAGAGCGCACATATGTCATTGTGGTACACGCGTATAGGGCTCTAATAGCCTAAGTCACATAGAAGAACTCTGTACGTGTATCTTTTTCAACATAAAATTACGATTCAGTGAGACGAAGAAAACAATCTTCTTTGTAAAATATTACTTGTTTAAACAACTGATATATTTTCACTTTGCACGGATGTATAGTCATTTCTTATAAATATTGTATAAGAATTATAAGAATTGTTCAGAATGAGGATAAAGAGACAATATCGTAAGGCCATACAGTAAAGCATACATGCAATTTCCATTAATAAAAGAAACTTTGTTAGAGTTCACTTTACAAAGTAAAAAGAGTAATTATATAGAATAAAAGTAGATTTGAACTTTTTTAATTTATATGCCTTGATCTTAAATAGTAATCATAATTGGAAAAAGCAAAATATTCTATTTTTCAGATTAAATGATATATTTTTTATAGATTTCAATACATTCATATATTTTTGCAGAGTTCACTTTACAAAGTAAAAAGAGTAATTACATAGAATAAAAGTAGATTTGAACTTTTTTAATTTATATGCCTTGATCTTAAATAGTAATCATAATTGGGGAAGCAAAATATTCTATTTTTCAGATTAAATGATATATTTTTTATAGATTTCAATACATTCATATATTTTTGCGGAGTTCACTTTACAAAGTAAAAAGAGTAATTACATAGAATAAAAGTAGATTTGAACTTTTTTAATTTATATGCCTTGATCTTAAATAGTAATCATAATTGGGGAAGCAAAATATTCTATTTTTCAAATTAAATGATATAATTTTTATAGATTTCAATACATTCATATATTTTTGCAGGGTTCACTTTGCAAAATAAAAAGAGTAATTACATAGAATAAAGGTAGATTTGAACATTTTTAATTTATATGCCTTGATCTTAAATAGTAATCATAATTGGAAAAAGTAAGATATCCTATTTTTCAGATTAAATGATATATTTTTTATAGATTTCAATAGATTCATATATTTTTGTATAATAATTTTCAATAGTGCTTTAGGTTTATAAGGAAATAATTGCTATTCTTTATTTCTATCTTTTAAATCTTTAATCTCAGCAGATACAATCCCTCATTTCACACATGGAATCTTATTAGAAAATTTCAGGTAGCTTTATACTAAAATTAAATAAAAGGAACCCCAAGGGAGGTGAAGAATCGAAATGAGTTATAGTTAAATTATAATTTTTTAGTCTGACATAAAAATCTTTCTTATAATAATTTACACCGTAATAAAGTATATTCATCGCTTGTTCTGTTATTATGAAATTGAAAGTAATTATTTATCTCATTCATATGAATGATAAATCAATCTGTCGTTATTCCACATTTTTGTTATTCCATCTTTTTACAAAAATATTTATGAGTCTGTGTCTATATAACATTTCTTGCCTTTGCGCATAGAATATGTTAGTATCGTTTTGCGGGAAAATCTGCAACACTTCGTACGTAATAATAATATCTATAGCAGGAAAAGACTTAGTAGTCCGCTACTAGTAGTGGGGATTCTGTGAAAAGATGTAACAGAATTCTCGGATAGTGTAGAACGTTCGAATATTAGAGTATTCAGATAGTGGAAGATTAAAGTTCCTCAGATTTCTTTATGTGTTTTATTTTTTATAATTAATGATTTCAGACCATCGCAGAAGTCACCTATTCCCTTGAATCGTTACGATGATTTCGTGGATGATTTGAGCCACAAAAGCAGATCCCAGGAGCAAACACCGGAACCGCGGGTCGTGGCAAAAGCACTTTATAGTTTTATCGGGCAATCTCCGCGGGAATTAAGTTTCCGCCGCGGTGACATAATATTTATACGTCGCCAGGTAGACAAGAACTGGTTCGAGGGTGAGCATAATGCTATGATTGGCCTATTCCCATCGAATTACGTTGAGGTAATTTCACTTGGAAAACATTAACCTTCATATTACTTTCTTCTTGCTATACAATACAATTGTACTATAGTATCCATCAAAGAGGTTCTTATCAGATTAGTATTTTGATCAAATATTTGTTCATACAGGGACTGGTCAAGTAATGTATACAAGCGAATTTGAGATAATTTTATAAAAATCAGGATTACTAGTGATCTCTATTTATTTATCACGTCTAGTTATAACGGATCTCACTGTAGATCGCTGTCTCGATGGATATTGTCGCAGTTTAAGTTTGTTTTTGCCGTAATGGAAAATTAGGAATACATGATGAAATAATATGAAGTAATCATAAAGTTTATTATTACAAAAATTGCTGAAAATGTTGCCCATTCCCGAACACATACTTCTGCTCTTCTAATTAAATTTCTATGAACACTTTCTAACACATTGCAAGTGTCAAACAACATAACGTCAATCGAGACAACGATCTACGGTGAGATCCGTTACAACGAGACGTGATAAGTGCACCCGTACCGAGCGAAAATTCAAAGTCGATTTTCTCGAAAACAAAGCCTCAAATGAAAAATTCTTATTCTATATTTTCGACTTGTTTTTTCGCGTAGAATCACCCCCTTTCCGCTTGTACTACCAGTTACCAACCACCCTGTATATTTATCTCCTTAAGTGGATAAAAGTTGGTATAAATGGTGGAAGAAAAATGCGAACTGTCTGTATCATTTCCTTCATGAAATTCTAAATGCGTCAAAATGACGCGTCCCGTTAAACAAAATTTATTTAAACAAAATTTCTTTCCTCAATAGCGTTTTTCTGATTTTTATCGAATTTTTATCTCATAATACGAATCATTGCAACAGTTTTGAGAGTTATTGTATATGTATTGAATATCGGTGTTAGATTCTATACACTCATGTTTATTAAACATTGATAATGTTACATCAGAACGAAGAATTCTTAAAATAAAGCTATTTGTTAGTACACATATATACAAAATACCTTCGTGTTATAGTTAGCTCAATAATTATAAAAGTCAAAAATGTTATATTAATTCTTAATTACTATCATTGAGTTATTAGTGATAACAGTTTGGATTAGTTTGCCTGAGGTATTTACACAGATTAATATAAAATGCTTTAAAGTTACATAATTAACACCTTCTTGTGAATCGCCTGCGATTCAATGATATTAATTGAAGTTTAATGTAAACAGAAAATAACGTTAATGATAAGATTATTTATTTTTCTAATCTTGACAATCTATTTCCTTTTTTCTACTTATTTTTCCCAGTTGAGCTTTAGCTTTTGCCAATAAGATTTCACACCCAGATTTTATCTTGTAAATCACTTTACAATGAAAAGTAATAATATTTGAAAAATGTCGACTTATAAAAAAATAACACTATCTTTTAAATTACAGATTTTACCTTACGAGGATGTGCGCACGATCCCAACGAAACCTCACGAGGGTCAGGCACGAGCTAAATTCAATTTCGTCGCCCAAACAAATCTCGAATTATCTTTGGTCAAAGGTAAATATAAAAAATATATCAACATATCTCAGCAGCAAAAATTTATCCTACATATTAATGTAAAAAGACATATCTGCTGTGGTCAGTATTTAAATAACAATGTAGGAAAAATTTATTTTTATTTAGCGCCTTATATTAATGTAACAAAAAATTTCCAGAATCAGTACATCATCAATACAAAAACATTATTCTTTTAGGGGAATTTGTGGTCTTGATAAGAAAAGTCGATGAAAACTGGTATGAGGGGCGTATTGGAAATAGAAAAGGAATATTCCCCATCACCTACGTTGAAGTTATAACAGAGCCTGGCCTTACATCAGGTATTACTCACTTTCTACTATGTAACTACAGCAAAAACATAGTATCTGTGCGAGTTTAAAATAATGCTTTATTTTGTTCAACTATTTTGTTCTATATCTATTTCATGTAATATATTTTTTACTTATACTTTTGATATTGAATAAGTACTGTAAATGACTTTTTTTAGTTATAGAAACGCCAAAACAAAACAAACCAGTTGCCTTTCCACTTATGCGTAGTCTTTTGACAAATGGATCAGCTGGGGGGAAAATAAATCTGGCATCCCATCCCTATATGCCGCCCGCACCAGTTAACATTACCCAGCCAACTTACAATTCACCGGTTAGTAGTTTAAAACACACTCTCATATTAATTTCTTCAGTGGTCAATAGTATATTATAAATATTGAAGAAAAAAAGATAATAATTAGACAATATTCTAAAATGATTGAACGAAATGATATTCATCATTGTTTCAAGAATGACACAGCAAAAAAAATTAAGTTATTTTTCAAATTATTATCATGAATTAGAGTTCAAATTATTATCTTTTAAGATTGTTTAGGATTATAAATTGAAGATTACAAAAATGATATTTGATTTTGGTTTAGAAGCATTGTCTTTCTAGTTGATAAATTTGGTTAAAACAGTAATATTTTATTATATTTAAATATAATTCTATGCCAAGTTCTAGCTAAATATAATATACTTATATATTATTGAGATCAGGATTATAGCGATCTTTATTTATTATATAGATTTATTTATTGTGATTGAAGCAGGGAACGTTTATAACGTAAATATGTACATACATCCAAAAAGTGCTTTTTAACTCAACGATGATGTTGATGTTGAATAGCAATATAATATAATTTAATCTGATATACTAATAATAGTATATACAGGCTGTTCGACTACAGGTGTAAATAAAATTAAGGGATGAAGCTAAAATAAGATGAAAGTGAAGAACAAGAAAGTTGCGTTTCCGCCTTTGTCTTTTTAGTTATTGACAATTAGATCTTAGCCCAAATACCCCTATGCGTGAGCAAACCTCCTTACTCGAACGACAGTGGATCAAGCCAAGCAATGGGATACACAGGGATCCTCAAACCGAACGATACATAGGCAGCAGTTGTAGTAGATTAAACATTAAAACTATACCTGCCTACGTATTAAAAAGCACAACAGTATATTGAAAACCGCCTCATGGAATTTTCATGGAAATAGAGAGGATTATTGTTTCCTCTAATGCTTTGCCTCCATAAATAATTAATAAATAAGTAATAAATAATAACACACATAAACGATATTTATACAAATTTCAAACATGCACCGTTCCATCCGCGGGTGCCCACAGAAATATCAGAAACGCACCGCGAATTTATAGACTGTTCATAGAAAAATTTATTTAATTCCAACTCGAGTTGATTGGGCGTGTAGTGTGTCTAATATGTACAGTGGGCGTTATATGTATCGTGCTTATTGTGTACTCTGTTTGGAAGAAAACAGAAGCTATATTGAACACTTACTGTAATATGTATATAATATATATAATATATATTTTTGTATATATTATGTACAACATACATCTATATATATATTGTATATATACAATACACATTATTTATTAATTATTTATGGAGGTAAAGGATTAGAGGAGACAATAATCTTCTCTACGATTTGTACGAAGTAAGCTGCTGCCTATATATCGTTCGATTTGAGGATCCCTGTGCATTTGAGGATCCCGCTGTTTGAGTTAACCTATTTTCGTTCGTGTAAGGAGGTTTGCTGGCATACAGGAATATTTCGGTTAAGTTTTAATTATGAATAACTGAAAGACAAAGGTGAAAGCGCAACTTCTTTATTCTTGATTTTCATCTTATCTTAGCTTCAAATATCACTCCTTAAATTTTTGTACATCTGTAGCCCTGTATATGCTAATCATCAGTGTTTGTTTTCTAGTATTTGCATTTATTTCTTTTAATGAATATCTATCGTTGTGCAGCTGTGATTATAAAATCAATTTATGTTTAATTCTAGCTTGAATAAAAAACACCTCAAATGGAAAGGTGGATTGTAATATCCTTATGAAGTTTGTTTTCTATTAATATAAATATTACACATGAACAGAAATTAGAAAATAGCTACTTTTATAGTTTAATAGTATGCCCTCTTGTAGGTAGTGATTTTAAAGTTAAGAAATATTATTATTCTAACAATAAGTAAAGTTCGGCATAAACATTAAAAAATTCTTTTTTTATATGGAATAATAATGAACAATTTCTGGTTATTGTATACATAAATAACTGCAATATAAGTACTGAGAAACACCTGAACTAGAATTTGATTCTGCAGCAAATAGCTGAACTATCGGGTAGTTGAAATAAGAAATAAATGCAGAGCACTGAAAACCGTGCAAACTTTAGGTATTTTTAAGAATGTAAAAATATGTCCCTCGCGTTGGACTATTGATTTTATTCTTTGTATAGAACTCGGACGGCAATAACCGTCGAAATTACGAATCACTGCCACGCTTTTTTCATTTCTCAAATTTTACCAACAATATTTGCAGTCATTTGGCCCATCTAAATTGAACTTTTTTCGTTTGAGAACATAACAGATTCCCATTCCATCGTTCAGCATATGTTTACCCGAGCAAAATCGAAATATGTTTATGTTCTTCTTTAAGGGCTTGTTCACATAGCATTTTTGAGAAGAATTGAAATTTTGCTGCGCATGCCTTGTTGTTACTGGTAGTTACAATTCAACTTGCGAACTTGTGCTGCACTCTTCGCTTCTTTAGTTGCGGATCTCATTAACAACGAGCATCGTCTCTTCGATAGTTTTTGATTGCCAATCTTAAAATGATTTTTACCTCAATATTTTATCTCAATTCGCATAATTATTTATCAGTGTATCAGGTCTGTAAGTATGAAACCGGAATTTGCCTATAGATGGCCCTAGTTGATAATGTAGATATCACTAAACTGCATCATTGATGCCAAAAGTCTTTGTTGACATCTCACAAACATTTTCGACTCAGAACAATACAAGTCTCATACAACAGCATAGTTTGTAATAGAGTTGAACATGTCGAATTTTGTGGCTGGAAACTACGATTTGCGGACAGCATTGATTTTCTGTTACCATTTGAAGAAAACTGCTGCGGAATCGCATCGAATGCTTGTCGAAGCTTACGGTGAGCATGCTCTTGGTAAATCACAGTGCTTTGAGTGGTTTAAAAAATTCAGAAGTGGCAATTTTGACGTGAGGAACGAAGAACGTGGAACGTGGAACCTGATCTATTATGAGCTGTTAAAACCTGGCAAAACCGTTAATACCGAGCGCTACCGACAACAAATGATCGATCTGAATCAAGCTTTGCGTGAAAAACGATCAGAATATCAAAAAAGGCAACAGAAAGTAATTTTGCTTCATGATAATGCACCATCACAAACAGCAAAACCTGTCGAGGAAACGATTGAAGCGTTCAGTTGAGAAATACTTTCGCACGTGGCTTACTCACCAGACTTGGCTCCGTCCGATTAATATTTATTTGCATCGATGGGACACACACTTTCTGACCAGTACTTCACTTCTTACGAAAATGTACGAAAATGGCTCAATGACTGGTTTGCCTTAAAATAGCGACAGTTTTTTTGGCGTGGCATCCACCAATTACCAGACAGGTGGGAAAAATGTATAGCTAGCGATGGGCAATACTTCGAATAAAATATTTTTAATCATTTCCATACAATAAAAGTGTATTTTCTATACAAAAATTCCGGTTTCATATTTACATACCTGGTAGATGTGATCCGAATAGTGGGATTAATATTTCCCCTATTCCCTATCTCCATAAATAATAAATAAACAAAAGCATATAGTAGCAATATTTATATATATATTATATATATTGTATTATTATATTCTATATATTATATATAATATATCATTATATTATAAATAATATATTATATAATATGAGGTGCTACTGAATGTGTTTGTACACTATTTTGCATGAACCACATACAATTTCCATACAAATGTAAAATGAAAAGTGGTCGTTGCCCATTATAATATTCACGTAGATACGTATGAAATAAGAAATGAAGAAACAAAAGGAGCTACAGAAAACTTATTTGAACGAATAGTTGTAGAATTAACTAAGACATTGTTTTAAGGAATAAAGTATATAAACATAATAAAATAATAAAATAATATAAATTAATATACAATCAAATGAGACTTATCGCAATCACTTATCGCATTGAATAAATAGTTTAAATTTGATGATACTAAATGAAATGATACGAAATGATACTAGCCTTGCAAGACTGCTCTAATCGTTTTTAAATACATCTGGTGAGCAACCTGTTGATTTTCTCAATAGCCATACCCATGCATTTAAAAAGGAAATCCTCAAATATTGTGACTGTTAATTTCTGTTCCTAATTAATTTCGAGTTATACAAAGGAAACGAAGGGTATCGTAATTTTTTCTTTTAGAAATTTGGTACGAGAGTAGAACAGTTCTAGAAAGACAGAATCATTTTGACAGCCAAGAGGAAACGTTGAATAAACTACGTAAACATAAAGTTACAGTTAATTGTAGTTTCATTATTAATCATTTTATTTGTCTTATTTTTGTTTTCGTTTTTATTTCTCTGTTTTCTATTTTGTTATATTTAATATAAACACGAATGATCTGGGTGTATTGTGTGTGTAGTGCATGTAGTGCGCATATTGTACTCAATTTGTTTGCAGAAAAACTGGGCATATTACACATTTACTGTAATATAAAACGACTACTATTTCTGTTACGATTTTTCTGTGGATATTCACGGACGACACAATCGCAGAGCGTGTATAAACCTTATATAAATATTGTTACTATGTGCTTTTGTTTATTGATTATTTATGAAGGGAGAGGATTAAAGGAATTTATTACATTAATCCCTTCTACTCGGAAATTCCATAGGGGGTTTTCGATATGCTGTTATGGATTTTAACGAGTAGGCAGATTTAATGTTTAATCTACCATTTTTCTTACAAAATATCGTATAGGATCATTTTCGTCTCCGAATACGATAGTGTTCTTCACTGTGATTTGTATGAAATAAGTCGAGTATTGTTGTCCGTGTGTCGTTCGGTTTGAGGATTATCGCGCTCCCCGGTGCTCCAGCTGTCTTACTTTCTTTCATTCGTGCAGGGAGGGTTGCTCGCCCACAGGAATATTACAGCCGATTTTCTACTGTTAAGAAAGAGAGTCGAAAGCGCAATTTTTCTTAATTTTTGTCTTATTTTATCTTCAAAGATCGTACTTTAGATTTTTTTACATCTGTGTCCGAATTTGTAGAATTGTGAAATGTAATTTTTTATAAATCGAATTCTGCTTATACGGAAGTTGCTAATATAATCGTATCCATCACAGTAATCGTCGTTGTTGTCTATCGAATAGCTGATGATACAACGACGATATCAGCATTAGTATCTATAGGGTGTCTCACGTTAAATAAGTTATTCCTTAAGGTGATTAAATAATCAATTACCGGCCGGCTGTTTTAATACTACCGGATTAATACTACTATTGACCCAACCCAGCTTCGAAACTAACGCTGAGCGACGGCACATTTTTGTGTATGTAAACTCAAAACTCAGAAACTCAAAAACTAAGTCCGGCTGCTGGTTATATCGTTAAATGTTATATGTTATATATAACTCTCGACTCAAATATCGATCTTACGACTAATTTTGTATGGTGGCGTGTGAGAGCACGAGGTACGAGATAATCCTAACCGAGTTGAGGTGAGACTTATGGCCATGCTCTTTCATTTGCGAAAGACTGTTAGGACGACGGAGTAGAGCGACTGCCCGCTTCACAGTTTTCAACTGCGCCGATCATTTTCTTGGAAGTATTCCTCTCGACTAATATTTATTTATTTATTTTTTTATTTGCAAGTATTTTACAATCAATTTTCGCATTGAGAATTTTGAGTAAGTCTCTCTGGTGTGGCGCAGTGACATGGCTAATTATTTATAATAAGTTAATACTTATTATAGATAAGTATAATTTATAAATAATAATATTATAAATAAGTAAATATTACTTATTAAAAATATCTAGTCGAATCTACTGCTTAGGTCTAACGGATAGTGTTTCCTTAGCCTGCGAATCTGGTCCGACGTATTAAGTAATTTAGTAATTAGGGGGTTTCGATGTTTGTTGACTCTTTTGATATATCTATTGCTACATTTTGTTATTCTTCTTTTACTGTGGGTATCTTGAGGTCACGATGTATTGCTTTGTTGGCAACATACCAGGGTGCATTTATTAGGGATCTTAGCGTTTTCGATTGGAAGCGTTGAAGTATTTCAATGTTGAAATTACTTGCTGTTCCCCATAGTTGGATTCCGTAGGTCCAGACAGGTTTTATTACGGTCTTATAGAGTGTAATTTTGTTCTGCGTGCTTAAGTTGGAACGTCGGTCAGTGAGCCAGTAGAATTTTTTAAGTTTATCCTTGAGCTGCTTCCATTTATCTATGATGTGTTGTTTCCATGTTAATCTCCTGTCCAGAATCATGCCCAGGTATCTGACTGAGTCCTTGTTAGGAATTGTTATATTGTTAATGGTCAGGGCAGGTTTGTTTTCGCAGCGTGAAAGTTACATGTGTGGATTTGTGTTCATTAATTTTGAAGCCCCATTTATGAAACCACTTTTACATAGAGTCGAGTCATCGCTGGAGAGTGGATGAGGCTGTTGTCGGGTTGGCGTGGGACGCAAATAGCGCTGTGTCGTCGGCAAATGTTGCTATGGTTATTCCCGTTGATATTGGTAAGTCGGCAGTGTAGATGGAGAATAGAAAGGGGTCCGAGGACACTTCCTTGGAGTATGCCAGCTTCTATTGGGAATGTTGTGGTTGTGGCGTCTAAGTATTTAACCATGAATTGTCTTTTCGTTAGGTAAGACTTTAGGATGGGGTAGTAAGTGTGTGGTAGGATTTTCTTAAGTTTGTATAGAAGCCCTTCGTGCCATACTTTGTCGAATGCCTGTTGAATGTCTAGGAATACCGCTGAGCAATATTTTTTCTTTCCTAAAATTTAGTTGATATTATGTGTTATGCGATGGAATTGCTCTATTGTAGAATGTTGCTTCCGAAAACCGAATTGACGATCTGGCAGTGTTTTCAAATCCTCTGGAAGTGGAAGGAGTCGATTCGTTAACATCTTCTCGAATATTTTTGACAAAGTAGGTAGAAGACTAATTGGGTGATAGGAGCTAGTTTCATGTATTGGCTTGCCAGGTTTAGGGATGAGAATAATCAGTGATATTTTCCAGGACTTGGAATAGTATTCAAGGCAAAAAATTGCGTTGAAAATTGATGTGATGAGTGCAATCCCTTTTATGGGAAGTTCCTTGATTGCTTTATTACATATTTGGTCATGCCCTGATGCTTTCCTGGGATCTAGGCGTCTCGTCCAATATCTAAGTGAAATATTACATTTCCTTGGGTTTTGCACTTCCGCTCTCAGTTCAGCTCGGCCATCGTTTAAGTCATCCTCTGGATATCCACGTATTGCAACGTAGGTGGAACATCCTATAGATACTGAAGCCGATATTGCTATTCTATCTCCGGTTATTCAACAATCAACAGCATTGACTACTATAGCGTAGGCGGATGTATAAGTAACGTCTGCATAAGCAGAATTTTACTAGAATTTTTTTATTAATATCTCAGAAGCCAATAAATACCTGAAGCTAAAATTTCATGTTTAGGGTTCATCTCCATCCTCCACTCGCCTCAAATTTCATCATCGGTACCTTTTAGAACTACAGCTGCAATGTTCACAAGTGTGCGACGTTTCTATCCGAAATATAAAGCCGTTGAATTTTTTGCATAGACTCACTTCTGTAAAGTAGCAAGTGTACTGTATCTAAATACCGGTATCTTGACTTTAGAGTTTTCCAGTGTCAGAAAATCTGTTATTTATTAAATATAATTAGAAATCAGTATCAGTAGAAATGACTATAAATCAGCCCCGGAAATTTGGATTAATTAATAACTCCATCTGTAAGATGACCGATACTTTTGTGTATAATTATTTTGTTGCGTAGCTATATTATACAAATTACTGTGTTATTGGTGATATACTTCATTAGTGTACAACTACTGATATACAGGGTGGTTGGTAACTGGTGGTACAAGCGGAAAGGGGGTGATTCTAGGCGAAAAAAGAAGTCGAAAATACAGAATAACAATTTTTCGTTTGAGGCTTTGTTTTCGAGAAAATCGACTTTGAATTTTCGCTTGGTACGGGTGCACTTTATTGTAGAATTTCATACTTTAAAACAATCGAATACGTTAGAAAGTGTTCATAGAAATTTAATTAACTGAGTTCAGTAAATCTGTTTCTTTGTTTATACCAAACCATTTTTATGTAAAGACTGTACCCTTCTTTCTTGAAATAAATGCATTTCCAAGGGAAAATAGGGGAACACCCGCCCAGCAAGCGGATTATCGCGGTTCGAATCCCGATTTCTATCTACGTTTCATTTGATTTTATCTCAATTTTTCACTTTCATATTGTTTTAATGTACCTTTTCTTTGTTGCAATTTCTAGCCACAGCTGACGGATAGCAAATTACTTATTGCACAAATTAACGCAGCATTACATATCGATACCGACTCTGAACCAATGCCGTAAGTTTCATTAAAAAATTCCAAATAAATTTATATCTGCACGTTGACAAACTTAGTCATCTTAATCAGCAAAAATGTTTAGAAAGAAAATTTGTTTTTAAACAAAATTACTTCATTATTAACATCAGCGTATTATTGAAAAAATTCAACTCGTACATATTATTTATTTGATATTTCAAAATATATTTCAGTTCTTCATAGTATTATTAGATGAACTTGTATATAAAATAAAAACAAAAATAACAAATAAGAAACTCCAGTTCTGATGCCAATAATATTACATATTCTGACTTTTTCTTTCATGTTTGACAATAGAATTACAAATTGCAATTTGCAATATTTACAAATATAAATTTATTTCTTATACAACCTTCCTCTTAATACCTCAAACACATCGTGTTGTTTAGTTTACCTTGTATGATATATCACAATATGTAGATATTTTATATCTATTTCTTTAATTGTTGACAAAACATCTTTTAAATTCCAAATGCCAATAAACATAATCGTATTAAAAGGCATTTAGCCCGTCTATTAAAAACTATGACGAGTACTATATTTTGTACTATATTTTATGTATTTTACATGCAATTTGTGCATTTTAATCTTTAAATTTCGCATAAATACATAAGAATTTGTAGTCTACTTATCAAATAGCCCCGAATTTAATGGAATCAGTAAAAACAATTTTCCAAATATCTTTTCAGATACCGAGCTCTCTACAATTACATACCACAGAACACAGATGAGCTCGAATTAAAGGAAGGTGATACGGTGTATGTGATCGAGAAATGCGACGATGGTTGGTACGTTGGTTCCAGTAAAAGGACTGGTTACTTCGGCACATTTCCAGGAAATTACGTGGAACGATTGTGAGAAATGGCAAGAAGCGATATCGAACCGCCGTCGGTTACCTTTTACCAAAGCCCTAAGAAATCGAATCGTTAATAAAGATAAGTTTTAAACGTTTAACGATAAAGTTCAACGATAGTCTTGTTTTTTTCTATTCGTAAATTTCCAACGCCAACGGAAACCTGATGCATGAGATAAGATAAGAAAGAAAGAACGAAGAATAAACGCTGAAAGATATAGAAAGAAAGAAAGAGACAAGCTGATCGAAACTTTATCGTCGAATTCACCAAAAATTCATGGAAAATGAAATCTAAACTTAAGGCCTCATAACGTTTATGTAGTGTATAATAATATTTAGTAATTTACTATACAACATTCATAGGAAACGAGTGCGTCAGCACGACATTACGAGACATCGAAGTAGGAAATCAACATGATACGATTGACAGTGTTTTATCAACGTGTATCTTTATCTAGATGCACGAGTTATCTGTTCGTGCGAACGAAATAATGTATAAATAACATGCAACTATTCACAAACCCAAATCCATCGAATCCACTGTTCGTTAAAACGGGATCATCGCGATGATTATACTTGACAGATCGACACGAGCAGTTTTTACCAAACCCATGTGACTACTGTGTAATTATAAAACAAGGTCCTCCTATAGGGAGGACTATCTGGTTTCAATAATGAACGAAATTAATCGTATTAGCCGTTTAACTGATCAAGCGACAATCGTATTGTACAGTTTCTATCTACTTACAGAGAGATGTTTGAGATCGAAAGTCTACTGTAATGTAGAAAAGAAATATATTGTGTAAAAAAAAAACTATATATATATATATACATATATATATATTAAATTGAGTATGGTTACCGGATATTAATCGTCAAATGGTACAGTTGGGTTGTGGCCAATTTACAGTTTCAGTTGGATCTTTTCATCATAGAGTACTTCATTTCAATACACCAACCTCATTTATAGAGTTTTTGTAATATAAGAGATATAGGACAGAAATTAAAATAAAATACCTTAATTCTTTCAAAATGTAGTAGTCTGGAAAATCATCAAGATTTCTCTTATTTTTCAGATATGGAGAAATATCTGTTTTTAGTTTGAAAAATTTCAGTAAATTCTAGTAATTACTTTATCAAGCTTTCTTGTATTTCTGACGTCAAATTCAATTTTTTAAACCTCAGTACATTTTAATAATTATATCATCATTTGCTTTTTGTGCTGATATAAAAGATATATACTCCTTACAGCTTTTCAAAATTTCCAAAAATAGTTTTAATAACTACTTATGTTACTACTAATAATTACTACTAATAATTAATTATGCAATTTTAATGGGTACCATAATTGGCAACTTTCTGCATTGCTTTTCTTATATTACATTTTCAAAGAATTAAAATTAAGTGATCCACACGTGTTTTAAATCCAACTATCACGGTAATATATAATTCAAAGACGTCAGCTATGAATTGTGTAATCCTTTTTGCATTTTTTCATGTAATGGAATTTTTTAAATAGATTGTACACCGATAACAGATCACAAATTCAAGTGGAAAAAGATTAAGGAAAATTGGACAATGTAAAAATAAATATGAATTGCCGCTTGGTCAAAGACATTCTGGAAAGCGATGTTGATGCTTCAAAGTTTATTCGACTACGAGATTAAACATGAGATTAAGCCGAAAGATTCTGTTTTACCTCCGTTATACTTTTGGTTATACACTATTTTTTGTGACACGTAAATAAACAAGACGACCACGGTGAGCAAAGAATTTGCATCAAAGAGAAATTTGCAGCAAATTAAAGAGTCTCCGGATCAAGGTTTTTATATGAAATTTTCTATGAAATTTTTACTACAAAATTTTCATTGGGAAATTTCCACTTCGAGTATTTTTCACTGTGTACAAAATTCTTACTGGGAATATCTTTTTTAAATTTGTCAAATCTACCCTATCAAATTGCATAAAATATTGCCAATTATATAAACGTTATAAATTATACAAATTGCAACATACGTAAATTCTGTTCTGCGACTATAAATCACGAAAGAAGAGATATTCGCCACCGAGAAAGGAGACTAAAAATTTGCAATTTTAGATCATTTCAGAAATGACATAAACGAACAGAGAACCCGCTAAATTCGTTGTAATAAATTTACCGCCAAAAAATAATGTTCGCTGCCACCAGAAATATTTTACATCGGTTTGAGCAATCCGTTAAAATGCAAATATCTCTTTGCCGTTAGTGAAATTACCAATTTTTACCTTATATTTTAAAACGGTTTTGAATCAAACCAAAGATGAACGTTTTGAGTAATTTGATCTCGAGCCAAGTACATAGGTAAAGTTTCTGACGAATCTAGTGACAAGTTTGTCTTGCTTCGATGCGTAACAGCCAGTTCAGACGATACGGTATTTTCAGCGATTTCTTCATCTTACTTTCTTTGTTTATCCATTTTATAATATGGATATGAATACGTTTTCCACCAAGTTTCGATATTACAGTGGTCAGAGAAAAAGGAACATCAGAACATATTGGATACATTCTGTTGTGAAAGATAGGTATCAATTGGATTCCTATCAGATTCTCATGTCTCTATTAAGCACAGATGAAATGAAATTTTCGTATGCCAATGTCTATAACTATGAGACTAGCATTAAGTTAACAACAGTTTTTAATTGTTATTATTCTATGCAATCACTATATACATTATACGTATTATATATAATTTTTAAAATAATTTTTTAAATTGCATTGGACACTATATTAGACACTATGCTAAACACTAATTTTTTAAGTTACATTAACCCTCTGCTCGCAGTATGGTTCTTCGACTCCCAGGCGAAATTTCTGCGAAACAAAAATGTCAATGTTCATGGTCCCTGCGTGAAAAAGAGCTTGCAACTACAAGGCCTTGACTACGCAAACACTGTTTACTTCATTCAATTCAGCTCTGAATACCATGAGGGTAAAATGAGCACTGTACCTTCAGTGAACCATATTGCCATCCATAACAGTCTTTTGCTAAGTGGATCTTCTTAAATGCATAATTTATTTTTATTTTGTTACATACATCAATTCCTTGGTACCACCTCAGTATCTTGCATGACTCCTATATTTCTCATACGTTAGTAAATATGACATATGAAACCTTCTTTTTAATAAATATAATAAATAATCTGCAAATTTAGATCTCAAAATAATTATACCATTCCAAGACTGATAAATTTCTTTTTCTGAGATATTATAGTCCTATGGGTGGAACCCAACAATGTCATCTTTTAAATACCTGCTTAATACAGAACTGTATACAAATTCCCATTTTCTCATAACTTTCCGTTAAATTTTTATTCTGAAGATTTAGATATTTGGCTAAAGCGTCCTTCGTATAATAAACTAGGGATCATAATAAGTACTTGAGAATTTTTTCAGATTTTTTCAAGTCCAAAACAATAAAAAAAAAAATCAGATCAGAGACTGAAAGAGCTGATTACGTTAGTACGAGCCATGTTGCGAGCGGAGGGTTAAGTGCAAATATTGAAATTAAGAAATGAATCCCTAAATGACAATAATTTTGAAATTATTAATGACAGATTCATCGTATGCTATAATTTTTTCGTTCCTAAAATTCATTTGTTAATTATTCAGAAGGATCATATGATAGATACGTGGCTTATGATAGAACAGTGATTATATTCATACGTGCGTTTTCATAGCTTCCTCTGTTAAGTTTGTAAACTCTTGAAATTCTAAAATTTCATCACTGTCATACACGTAATGATGGGAAAAGACATTTAAAAAAATGAAATATGGCAAATGGTTTCTTGGTTCCTGGGAAAATTTATTTTCCTGATCTATTAATTTCGTCGTAATCTTCTTCTGACTGCATCTTTGAAATTTTTACCATTATATAAATCTGTTCCTTTATCTCATCCAGTGTGTCTTCGTTCCACCAAGCAAATTCAAAATTCTCTATTCATTTTTGACACACTTTATACCGTACCATGATTCTTCCATAACTACGAAAAGAAGAAACACGTATCGAATTAAAATTCGATCTTATCATCATCTTCTACATTGAGGAAACCAAATATCGAGAGCGACTGCCATAGTGACTGCTGTTACACGCCATACCGAATACATTAATTCATACGTTTGGAAGCTGAACGTGCGGCTAAGATATAGAAACGTGCGAATGCTGTTAGATATTGCAAAATACCAGATTGTCCGGACTGGCTGTGGTTAGCGGGTAATTTTTACCGAATATCGCCGCGGGAACGTGAAATTTTTCAAAATTAATCAATTTGAAACCGAGAGTTGATTTTCAATTGGAGGAAGGCATGAGAATTCCCCTCTATGTTCGTAGATGAACCAGTCTTGTTGTTGTTACATTCGTGAGTATCCAAGAGTAAGCGATTTATAATTGAAAGTTTGCCTTCCCAAAATAATATTTTTGTAAACATTATTTGTACTCAGAGTTATATATACATATATACATGTAAATTAATTATATAATGTATAGAAGATATATCTATATACATATGTATACATAGTTACAATATCACACGCATATATAAAGAATATATAAGATAATTAACAGCATAGTTAATCGCGCACGTGTTAAAATGCACACACGTGATGTTCAGAGAAGAACGAGTCGTGTTAACCCCTTATAATTAATTAGTCGTAGCTAAGAGATTTCCACTGATGTTATACACGAATGAACGTTTCGTCGTGACGTTCTAAGACGGGCTACCACTTGAATCTAGAGGCAAAGAGGAAGAGAAGAAAATAAAAAAGAGGAAAAAATGGATGCAGTTGCAAAAACAGACAATACTTATTACTATAGTAACTTCGTAAGACAAGGAAAGATAATCAAGTAGCGAGAGCATTAATCTAACACTAGTTACGACTAATGATAATTGTTTCAGTTGATCGATTAATCATTGTTCATGGGTTAACCGATTGTTTTATGAGCTGGAAGAAAATGCACGAGTTTCGAAAGCCCTTTGTCGTGAAATTACATTCAATTGCTAATTATATATCGTGTTTTTACATCTCCTTACATCGCATATTTGTTTATTTATTAATTATTTGTTTGCATTGCATTGTTGAAATGATATTTTTGGATTTATATTATTCTCGGAACGATAGTGATTATTTTGAAGAAATTTTTTGATTAATTAAAAATATTATGAAATACTTTTAAAAGTTCAACATTCGTTTAACTTATTATTTCAGGATCAATGTCGCGTTAAATCTTGACGTATTATAATTACTTCGTTACTTTATTTCCTTTGTTTGTTAAATTTATATAGCGAATGTCTGCTAATTAAATAAGTAACGGACGGGCTAACTAGAAGCACGCGATTTAACGATTTCATATGTATCAATCAACTTTTCGAGCAGATCGAGCAGATGTTACAGAGTTATGAACGCGATAAAATGAAGAAAATGGAAAAAGTTAATCCTTGAAATTCGCAGCGATGAAGAAAATTTTGAAATGCACATTTTTCTGCGTTTGAATTATATTTGACCTACAAACACGAATTATGAATTTCCTTTGAAACTCTGTAGAATTTTTTTGTAAGTTGTTTTTTTAATAATCGTATTTCACATTTTTAATATTTCTAAACTTTATTTCAGAAGGAATAAATTACAATACAATTACAATACATTACACAATATAACATCCATTTTATTCAAATTACCCTTTTCTTCACGAAACACTTTTTTTTTTTTTTTTTTTTTTTTTTTAAATTCAATTACTCTGTATATAAAACTATACAAGATATTTAAATCTACGTCGTGAAATGTTACAAATGTTACAAGCCGTTTTCTTAAAAATCAGTGAAGGTGCTGAGTTCATTTTTGGTATAAAAAATGCTGCAGGAGAGCTAACCTTTTAGTGTGAAAAAGGCCCTCCTAAATTTTTTTACATGGTAAATGACATTAATTTTTTGTTACTCAGATAGTTCTTATCAAACTGAATGACATTTATTTGAACTATTTTTTTCTATCGCACACAGTTACATATTTATGGCGACTATTTTGTTGACGTGTTGCTTGTTATAAACATGTCATCGGTTACTCCATGAATATTATCAAATGTTCAAGAGAATAGAAGATTTATTAATAAGTCTCTAAGAAATCTAAAAATATGATTTTGAACATTTAGTAAAAAAAGCTACTCCGATATTTTTCGTTTTCTTAGCCTCATTTTCACTGCACCCAGCAGACCTCACATAGGACATAACCTAACAAACACGAGGATGGTACTCCGCTGGGGGTAGTCACCCACGTGGTAATCAAAGAGTTAAAAAATTCTTCCAAATTGGATAAATTGAGAATGTAAAGAATTAAATAAAAAAACAAATTTTCATTTCCTCGATATTTTCCTCCAGAACAAATTTTTCGACATAATTCGGTAACTATGCATGATAAAAAAACGGTTCGAGTAAATGGCACTCAGTTTGATAAAAGCAATCCAAATAGCAGAACATTAATACCACCTCCCATTTTTAAAAATCCAGGGGCTCTTTTTCTCTCTAAAGATCGCACCAAAAAATGAGTTCCACACTAAAAGATTGGGCCTCTCGTGCCATTTAATTATAGGAAAAATGAAATTGATATCATTAGTTTATAAAAAAAAAAAATAGATAGTAACGCTTTATTTGGACCACCGTGTATATTAACATATCTTCTAAAGATCCACATAATTACTGTATTTTCAATTTAAGACAGATTTCTATAAATCGATTTCATTTTCAAATTACACATTGATCAACATTATCATACTATTGTATTCGCGTCTATAAATCTGAAACATCTCATATGTTTACATCTTCTGTTATGTACATGTGTCCGCTGATTCAAATCTCAGGCGTGAATTTGGGAAGCGGAAATGAAAGAAAATACCGTAAGGTGATACTTGATGAAAGGAAGATGCGAATTTCTTCGATCAAATTAAATCTTCCGAAATATCGATCGCGATTTTCGCGAAATCGAAATGTAGAAAATTCTCATAACGTTATGGAAGAGAACATGATAATATGGAATACCAAATATCGAGTATGTTTTGTAGTAGGCTTTTCCTTATTGACAAAACTTCAACGTTACATGCTAACGATCCAAGAAAATAGATGTGATGATCCAATAAATAGATTGCGAATTTTTATGCATTTGTGGGAGATTTATGGGAAATGTGTAAAAATTCACAGGATGCAGATAATATGCAAAAATATATAAAGCATTCAAAGCAGGTTCGTTATAACGAGTGGATACGTTATAACATGTAACGGATTACCAAAATCTCTTTTTAGATTTCATTTTTTAATTAAGTTTATAAAAACATAAATTTCCAAATAAATATTCACGGTCTAGGTATACAAATGTATATATTGTTAACATTTTCAATTTATATATACGTATATATATAATATATAATATATAATGTATAACATAGTATATAATAATAATAATATATAATATAATATTTATATTATATTAATAATAATAATATGTATTATTATTATATTTATACATTATTTATATATTATGT
This sequence comes from Bombus terrestris, assembly GCF_910591885.1. Taxonomy (NCBI): domain Eukaryota; kingdom Metazoa; phylum Arthropoda; class Insecta; order Hymenoptera; family Apidae; genus Bombus; species Bombus terrestris. Next base: position 5,030,134 of record NC_063286.1, read on the forward strand.
TATATATTTTTATATATATTATTATATTATACAATATATATTATATATATATATGTATGATATGTCACATTCTATTGATGTTTTCGATATTATTTATATATTGGAAGAAAACTATTTATACATTAAAAATATTACTTTAAATGTCTATTATTTTTGGATAATTGTATGGCGATGAGAACCTATTCGATACAAAAATTATTATAGATTTTGATCGTATTTTCTACGAGTTTCTATGCGTTTGTGAAGAATATACAATTCAGGAATATACGATTAATAGTATGTAATTTATAACATTAATAACAATGTTTGAGTTACCAGCAAGTTTCCATATTATCACTTCCCCTTCGGTATTTAATTTTAACTCATTTTGTTAGATTCTTAATTCGCACTAATGATAATGTCACTGTGTATTGTATACTCAAAATTTAAATAAACCTTAGTCTGCTACCGAAACTGCAATTTTTTCTTTTAATAAAGTAATTCATCCAATTTTGTGTCGTTAGAGTGATTTATGTTAAACATAATATATAATATTATTAAATATTATATAAAATATTCTATTCTAATCAATTTTGGCGATTTGAAATCATCGCCGCGTGCATTGTTTTGTCATTTTTAATTTACATATTATATTTCAGTTTCAATATATCAGGTCTGGTAAATATGAAACCGGAATTTGCCTATAGATGGCCCTAGCTGATAATGTATCACTAAACTGCGTCATTAATGCCAAAAGTCTTTGTTGACATCTCACAAACATTTTCGACTCAGAACAGTACAAGTTTCATACAACAGCATAGTTTGTAATAGCGTCGAACATGTCGAATTTTGTGATGTGTTGTGTACGGTGATGTTTCGAGCTCGCGGAACACGAAGGTTTTCTTCTCGCCGTGTCGCGTGATCGGGTGAGGCCTGATTTTCTCTATTCGCTCTTTTAAACGGTTCGCAAATTCCGAGTTGGACTGTTGCTTTGTCGGTACGAAGAATTTTGTCCGCAATCGTATGCCGGTACTGTAAACCATTTCGGCGGCCGTTGCGTTCAGGTCCTCCTTCATAGCGGTTCTTATGCAAAGTAAAACAATTGGTAGGATTTCTACCCAGTTGCTCGTATTGTGACATTTTATTGCTGTCTTGAATTGCCGGTGTAGACGCTCTACCATCCCGTTGGACGCGGGGTGATAGGCTGTCGTGCGTAGATAATTAATGCCGAGCAACCGGCACAGTACGTTAAATAAGTTTGATTCGAATTGGCGTCCTTGATCGGTCGTTATTTTTGCAGGAACGCCAAAACGAGTTATCCATGTAGAAAGGAGGGCTGAGGCAACCGGTTGTCGCTTCCATGTCGGCGATGGGAATGGCTTCAGGCCAACGCGAGAAACGGTCGATACACGTTAGACAATATCGGTAGCCTTGTGAATATTGCATAGCGATAATATCCATGTGTATGTGCTCGAACCGGCCTGCTGAAGTTTCGAACGTTCCGACGGGTGAGGATACGTGCCTGGTGATCTTGCATCGTTGACACGGGATACTTTGTCGTGCCCAAGTCCGGCAATCTTTATTTACGGACGGTCAAATGAAACGCGACGTCACTAATTTTTGCGTGGCACGTATCCCTGGATGGGAAAATCCGTGGAGCGAATTAAATACGTCGCGCCGCGAGGATTTCGGTACGTACGGTCTTACAATGTCGACTGATACGTCGCAGTATATTTCTGCGTCGTGATCAGAAAAGCGTATCTTCTTTAACCGTAACGCGGTTGTACCGGTGTTGACAATGTCGCTTAGTTCGTTATCGTTTTCTTGCGCGGCGGCGAGAGTTTGATGATCCACGGCCTTCCCTATCGCTTCGATGCGTGACAGAGCGTCGGCTACGTTGTTATCTAGCCCCTTTATGTAACGTATATCGGTGCTGAATTGTCCGATGTAGTCTAGATATCGAAATTATCGCGGCGAACATTTTTCTAATTTTTGTCTGAACGCGTAGGTAAGAGGTTTGTGGTCGATATATATTACGAAGTTTCTGCCTTCTAAAGCGCGTCGAAAGTGTTTGACTGCGGTGTATATTGCGAGTAGTTCGCGATCGATATTTTTGCTGAGCGGGGGTCAAAGATTTCGTTGCGAACCCTAGCGGTTGCAATTCGTTATTCGCGCGTTGTTGTAATACTGCACCCATTGCGTAGTCGGATGCATCTACCGTGAGGCTGATAGGCGCACCTGGTATCGGATGCGCCAGCATCGTGGCATCCACGAGAACACGTTGCGATACACGAAAGCTGTTTTCCGACTGTTCCGACCACTCGATGGGCGTGTTGCCCTTTTTCACGCCTTTTAACAGGTCATTGAGCGGTTTAAGTGTTTTTGCGGCCACCGGTATAAAACGTCGGTAGAAGTTTATCATACCGAGGTACCTACGTAGTTGTTTAGCGTCTGCGGGTTTCGACAATTTTATAATCGCTTCGACACGTTCGGGCGGCGGCTTAATTCCGTCGGAGTTTACCGAGTATCCGAGGAAAGTAATTTCGTGCACGCCGAATTCGCATTTCGTGGGGTTTATCACGACGCCGTAATTATTGAGGCCGTTGAACAGGATTTTCAAATATTCGTGATGTTGGCCACCGTCGTCCGATGTTATGAGGAAATCATCGATGTACGCGTAGAGGAAATCGAGCCCACGTGTGATTTCGTCGACGAACCGCTGACATGTTTGCGCGGCGTTCCAAAGTCCAAACATCATGTTTGTTGCTTCGAAAAGTCCGAAAGGTGTTGCTATCGCGGTTTTTTCGATGTCTTCGGGCGCAATCGGAATTTGGTGGTACGCACGGACGAGATCGATCTTTAAGAAGATTCGCTTACCATGCAGATGTTGCGCGAAGTCTTCGATATGTGGCGGTGAGTACCTGTCGGGTATGATGCGGGCGTTCAACGCACGGTAGTCGCCACATGGTCACAGGTTTCCGTCCTTTTTCGACACTACGTGCAGAGGTGATGCCCACGGGCTTTTTGACGGTCGTATCACGCCCTGCTCGATCATGAGCTCGAATTCTTCCTTTACCTGTTTAAGTCGATCAGGTGCGAGACGGCGGGGTTTGCTGTAGACTGGTGAGCCAGGTGTGGTTTCGATGTGGTGTACCACACCGTGCCGAGTTCTCTCTTTTCCAAAAATCGGTGGGCGTGTGAGGTTTGCAAATTCTGCCAAGAGTTGGTGGTATGGTGATGCGCCGATAATGGTCTTAACAGACACTTCGTGGCGGTGTATTCCCTCGATGACATTTGGGTTGTCGTGTCGATGAGGCTTTTGTTTCGTGCGTTCACGAGCAACCCGTAATGGCTTAGGAAGTCCATGCCGATGATGGGTGTTTTGACGTCGGCTACCGTAAAGTTCCATTTGAATGCACTGCATAGGGACAGGTTTAGATTGATCGCGACGGTACCGTATGTTGTAATCCGTGTCCTGTTGGCCGCGAACAACTCGTACTCACTTTTGTTCACGGGCCCGTGTAACTTGCTGCGCGGGAATACGCAAATATCGGCGCCGGTGTCGATAAGATAGGAAATTCGCGAGTTCCTATCCGTTACGAATATGCGGCGAGATGCTACCTTGGTATGATAAACTTCTATCGACGTTTTAAACCGTCGTCTTTTGCCGCTTTTACGGACGGCTAGTTCCGTTTCCCGAATTCCAAGAGCATGGGAATGTGCACTTTCTCGCGCGTTCTCGGTGCTGTGCGTGGTAGTAGCATAGTCCATCTTGTCGCGGCTGCTATCGGGAGCGCGAACGGCGGCGGAATTGCGTACGCGAACGCGATTGTGATCGGCGATGTCCGTCGATTCTCAGCTCGGCAATTTGCGCTTGCATCTGGTCCATACGGGCGTCCATTCGCGTTAACCGATCGTTCAACGCGTTGAGGGCGGTTGCCATGGAGTCGCCTATTGCACTGTTCTGTCCAGGTGAATGGGTTACCGCAGGTAGTCGGACTGCGCTGACCGCGACGATCTGCCCTGTTTCCGAGGTGGCTTCGAAGATGCTATCGGCGATTTGGATGCGGGTTTCCGGTTCTTTGCTCTGTACGGAAGTTAGGATGCTCCGCACGCGCGGCGGGAGTCGGCCTTCCCAGATTGTGAGAATGAAATCGTCCGCTAACGCGTTGGTGGCTAAGTTTCTTAGATCGCGGTAGAACTGAGATGGCTTCCTATCGCCTATTTGTTCCTTCTCGATTACTTGTCGGAATCTCTTGGCGTCCGGCTCTCCCAATCTCTTGATGAGCTCCTTTTTGACGAACCCGTAACGTCCGGTCGCCGGTGGGGCGTTCAATACGTCTCGGATTAATCTCGCGTGCGACTTATCGAGGTGTGCAACAGCGGTTTGGAATTTTTCCTGATCGCTCGTGATCCGAGCAGTTGCGAACTGCGAATACTCAGATGTTCAATAAAAATTTTATTACTATTAACAATCGACAAATTAACAATTTATACGATTCGCACTTATGATTAACCATCGGGAGTTTACAATCGCGTATCTCGGCTTGTGTTTGCTTCGCTATGATGCTGAACCTTTCGCACTTCGCGGCTTGAGGCAGAATGACTCTTTTGTTCGAAACCAAACGGATTCTTTCCTTAGTTGCCCTTCAATATCCCTACTACACACGCGTTTATTAGATGTACCGCGGCGGTTGCCGCGCGTGCATTCTTCCGAACATTCGGCGGAAGAACCGTAGGGATATCGGTGGCACATTAGGCACGTCGGCCTTACGCTTAGAAGATATAGCGCTTTGTGTCGCGAAGCCGTTGGAAAGTTCTGTGCTCAAGTGCCGCCACAATAATAGGTATGTGACTAGGTTAGGTTTTAAGAAGAATAACATAGAGTTGTGCCTATATACACATGCAGAGGGAAAAAATGTTGTTTATTTGTTAATATATGTAGACGATTTATTAATTTGTAGTAAAAACAAAAGTGTAAAGAAAATACAAAGTGTAAAGAAGTTATTAACTAATAAATTTGAAATGAAAGATTTAGGTGAAGTCAAAGAATATCTTGGAATAAATATAGACTATGATTGTTTCAAAAATGAAATGAGATTAAGCCAAAATAAATACATTGAATCATTAGCAAACAAATATAAGTTACAAAATAGCAAATTGCACTGTACACTTATGGAGACCAACTTAAAAATTGAAAAAGCTGAAATAAATAGAGAGGACATTGGATACAAGAATTTAATTGGTGCATTGCTGTATGTGGCGACACTCGACCTCGGAAATTTCCAACGGTTTCGCGGCACAAGGCGCTTTATCTTAAAAGCGCTATGCCGACGAGCCTTAGGTGTCATCGATATCCCTACGGCTCCTTCGCCGAATTTTCGGGAGACCGCACACGTGGCAGTCGTCGCGGACTTCTAACAAACGCGCGCGATATCGATGACTAACAAAGAAATGAATCAGCGTGGCTTTTGAATCAAAGAGATTCAGTCTGACCCGAGCTGCGAAGTGCGAAGAATTACGTGAAACGAGCGCTCTACTTCCTATAACCTGCGTTAAGCACTGATCGTTACCAAGCGTGCTAACTGTTAATTGTTAATTGTTACTTGTGTTGATTGTTGTTTATTGTTATTGGACGTCAGTTCTTAAGTTAATAAACATTTTTTATTGAAACATCTGAGCATTCCTTCTACACCTATCACGACATACTACTTCATGTATATTAGTACAAATACCAGACCCGATATAAGTTATAGTGTGAATTATTTGAGTAAATTTCAAGATTGTTGTAAGGAGACACATTTTAAATATGCTTTGCGAATATTGAAATATTTGTACCGGACTAGAGATTTAAGATTAGATTATAAAGGGAATGAAAAATGTGAAACGATAGATTGTTATGTGGACGCTGATTGGGCAGGCGATCATTTAGATAGGAAATCTACTTCTCGATATGTAATTAGATTGTATGGAAATGTAATTGGTTGGAAGTCTAAAAAACAAAGGTGTGTGAATTAATGTATATTAGAGAAATTACGAAGATCTTCAATGTAAATCTAGACGATAACCCTGTCAAAATTTATGAGGATAACTCTAGAGCGATAAGTATAGTGTCACGACCAGCATACTTCAAATCCGATGGACCGATGATGGAGATAGAGATGTGGCGGCCTTGGCGACAATGTATATCGCCGAAGTGCCTAAAGAGTCATCTATGTCCTAACGGTCCTTCCACCGAATGTTTTAGAAGCGTAGCAACGGTCACGTACGTCTACAGGATAGTGGGAATATTGAGGGATGACAAACAAAGAAGAAACAGATGCTACCGAAAGTCACATTGTAAGAGCTTCAGTCTTGGAAAGTCACGGCTGGAGCTCAGAACAAAATCGCAGTCAGTGTAAATTCAGAATACAGGAAATAAATTCTCTTGTTTTTTTGTTTTGTTACCTTAATTTTTTCTTTACGTTCGAGCCACCTGCTTTTTATTTTACGTGACAATAGCAACGTACGGAAATTTCACAAAAAATTCTAAATACATTGAAGTTCATTGCCACTACGTTCACGAGTGCTTAAAGAAAAACAAGGTAAATATAATTAAAGTAAGTACAGACGAAAATACTGCGGATATTTTTACGAAGGCACTGTGTAAGGAGAAATTTGGAATGTTTAGGTCATGAATAAATGTAAAATAAGAGGAATGTATATAAAGCAATAAGTATTAAATTTTCTGTTAATGAATTCAACAAGCACGTAAATACGATTAATTGTACAGTATAAATGTAAGGAAGCGTGTTAGGAAGATGATACATTTAAACTGTACATGTGAATGTGTGTGCAAGCATCAGAGGGCGTCCAGATCAGAGTTGAGACAAGAGGCGGTTGGAGAACGGTTAGAAGAATCTAGACGAGTCGGTTGACAGCAAGCGTGTATGAAGGTTGTCGAGGTCTTCAGAGTGTAATATATATGTATAGCTGTTGTGTATAAATAAAGCACTATGATTCGGAAATACAAATAGTATTTCCGAATCATCTATATACCTTAACAGAAATTATTCATACGGACGTGTTCGCTCCCTTTAAGACTACCGGATTAAATGGAGAGAAATATTTTATTTCATTTATTAATGATTATAGTAAAATAGCTAGAATTTATTGTATAAAATCAAAAGATGAGGTCTTTGATTCTCTCGTACAGTTTGTAAATGGAGTTGAGAACTTAATGGGCAAGAGGTTAAAAATATTGAGATGCGATAATGGAAGAGAATATTTAAACAATCAAATTTATAAATTTGCTAGAGATAAAGGTATCAGAATAAATAATTAGCCAACCTACGTACATGAATTAAACGGGGCAATGGAAAGGTATAATAGAACAGTGATGGACATGGCGCGTTGCTTGTTAACGGAAGCGAAAGTACATAAAAAGTACTAGCCGGAAATAGTATGTACAGCGGCATAGTTGAAAAATCGAATACTAGCAAACACTGTAAAGAGAAAGATACCTTTTGAAATATTCTTCGGGTGAAAACCAAGTGTTGAAAATCTATGCCTATATGGAAGTAAAGTTTTTGTAGGAAGGTCAAAACAAAAAAGAGTTTCTAAATGAGATAGGAAGGCAGATATGGGGATTCTGTTAGGATATAGTGAAGTAGGTTACAGAGTAATATTAGGTGGTAAAATAATAGTAGTTAGATATGTAGAGGTCATAAAAACAGACACAAATGTATCGGTTTTGAGGAGAATTCATTCAATGCAGATAGCGATGATAATAAAGATAATTATTTATTAAACAGCATGAATAAGGAAGAGTTAGAAAGTAGAGAAGATGAAAATGATAATAATTCTGAAAGCTTAAAGATCCCTTGGAGATCTACACATAATAAGAAAACTCCAATAAAGTATCCAGAAAAGGAAAACAGTAGTGAGATTTACGCAAATTATTGTAGAGTAGATATCCCTTGTAGATTTGAGGAGGCGATTTGTTGTCAAAATAGTGAAGATTGAAAACAGGCTGTAGATAAAGAAATGGAATGTCTCTATAAGAATATCTTGGAATAAATATAGAGTATAATTATATCAAAAATGAAATGAGACTAAGCCAAACGAAACACATTGAAGTTCATTACCACTAGGTTCACGAGTGCTTAAAGGAAAACAAGGTAAATATAATTAAAATAAGTACAGACGAAAACACTGCGGATATTTTTACGAAGGCACTGTGTAGGGAGAAATTCGAAAGGTTTAGGTCATGGATGAATGTAAAATAAGAGGAATGTAAATAAAGCAATAAGTATTAAATTTTCTGTTGATTAATTCGACGTAAATACGATTAAGTGTACAGTATAAATGTAAGGAAGATGATACATTTAAACTGTACATGTGAATGTGTGTGCAAGCGTCAGATGGCGTCCAGATCAGAGTTGAGACAAGAGGCGGTTAGAGAACGGTTAGAAGAATCTAGACAAGTCAGTTGACAGCAAGCGTGTATGAAGATTGTCGAGGTCTTCACAGTGTAATATATATGTATAGTTGTTGTGTGTGAATAAAGGAAATCATTTGTATTTCCGAATCCTCTCTATACCTTAACAGTAGAATCTAGATTAAAGTGTTAAGGGACTTTCCCAAAATTCCAAAGGAAAGGTTCCGGAGTCCTTTCATCTCCGACATATACATCCCTATTTTGTTAGTCTATTAGTTGCTCTTATTTAATAGTATGTCTATATGTGCCTACATTTAGTTAATCTTTTATTAAAGTGTTCTTATTTTCGTTGTACCGTGCGTTCGTTTTGTGTGTTCGAATCGCCACTCGCGCTATTTTCATATTGTAGTTATCGTTTTCTGTTACGGAGCGCGGGACGTGACACCTCCCCTCTTGGGATTCAAACTTCCAGAGGAAATTTGTCTGATCGTGTCCTTGTTTTGTCTGTAAAACTCGTTCCCCACGAAAAAAATTTTATCCATTCTCCATTAATTCATCAATCGTGAATAGTTAGTAATTATAATTAGTTGAAAAGTTTTAATTTATGATTTATTTCTCATGGCCGATTTCTATTAATTTTTAATATTCTTATTACTATATAATAATGATGTATTATATTGTATTAATTATTATTTATTTTCTTTCCTCGTTACCATCTTCCATTTGTATTATCATTTTATTAAATATTTATTTCTTCATCAAAAATATAATTTATTTTGCAACGTATAAAAGCTATGTACGTGTTGATTAGCATTACTTCCAAAATGGTTGCTTGTGAATGTCCCTAGTATATAGTGACTTTTATTAATGTCGAATTTATTATTTATCTATTAATTATTTGTAATTTTATTTTAGTAGTTGACGTATAATTGAAGTGGGAATAATATTATTTGTATTTATTTTAGTGTATATAATTATTGCATGTATTTCATTGCGCATGCGTAGAAGCTACTTCATGTTTGTGACAACCCAAAATGGCCGTTTGTGAATGTCTCCAATAAGGGTATAGTCAAGTGTTCTTTAATTTTATCTAATACTGAAATAATTATTTGTCTGTTATAATCAGGGAAACCAACTTCCGGATGGAGTCTCACCCATGGACTATCCAATAGTTTCTGAAGAATCGTTATCGTGTTGTTGCGTCCGACTAATCCGTTCTGCCTACCAATTGCATACTATTTTCGTTTGCCAAGATTGTTATGACACTTTGGATCCGGACGATCAAGACTTGTACGAAGATCCGCCAACCCACTTCCTATGTGGAATACCAGGGCGAATTAAAGCAATGCATTGCCGATTATGCGATATATATGTATCACAGCTACAACCTGCGACATCCTGTGCCGAATGCATAAATGCCTATCTGGATCTAACCCAGGTCGAAAAAAATTTTCTGGTCCTAGGAACGATAACCTACTCCGTTGCTCCCTAGATAACTATATATGCATATACGTAGTAAAACAAATATATACCGTTATTGACGATTTACACATATACATACATAGATATATATATATATATAACTGTGAAATAAATTATATTAATGGAGCCAAGAGTCTAAGAAATAAACTGATAATAAAATTTTTTTTGTTTGCACAGAATGGGTGTTGAATCTGTTAATCAGGGAAACCAATTGTTATCCTATTGTTGCGTCCAGCTAATCTGCCCTGCGTACTACTTCAATAATTTCTTCCTTTGGCAATATTGTTATGACACTTTGGATACGAATGACTAAGAGCTGCACAAGGTTCCGCCAACTCACTTCCTGTGCGGAATACCAGAGCGAATTAGAGTAATGCACTGCCGATTATGCGATGTATATCTATCACAACTACAACCTGCGGCATCCTGTCCCGAATATATAGACGCTTACCTTGATCTAACCCAGACCGAAAGAAACTTCCTGGCCTAAGGAATAATAACTCGCCTTGTTGATCGCTAAATAACCACACACACACATATATATATATAACCGTAAAAAAAAATTTATATTAATGGACACTAGAGTGTAAGAACATGTTGAATAAATTGTTGACAGGAAAATGAATTACTTGGTTATCTTATTCACTCTCTTCGGAACAACACAATCTAATAGGATACGATTACAATGGCAACCACCTAAATGTCACCACCATCTCACTAAACTCTATTAGAGACTACAATATAAAACCCTTAAATACGGAAAGTCAGGAAACTTATATACAACTATTGCAACTCTCAGAATTTTAATTTACTAGTATAAGGCAATATACAGTACAAATAACACGAATCATATACTATTGTAGCATGCACTCTCACATGTCAGAGCAGTACATAACGGACTAGCCGAATCATGAAACGACGCATGTACCAGAATGCACGTTTTTACTCTGACCAGTATTTATAGTAGGCTTAAAGGATAATACAACAACAACGAATCACTTGTCCTAGCTGAGAAACTAACAAACGATGGCAGCTGCCAAGGAATACGGTACATAGATCTTTATGGAAACTGGGAAGGAGTTGTCGTACAAGCTACAATAAAAATAAGCCTAAGATCGGGAATGGCGCCGGTACGAATTGTGGCGAACAAAATTCTACTAAAATCAGGAACAGCTTGCGCCTTTAATGAAGGAAATTGTCTAGACGCAGAAGATGGATATACTTATTGGCAGCCATATCCACCTTCTCCACGTAAGTTCGATCAGTACGATGTATTATACGAGGGAATTGCTACAAAAATTCAAGAGATAAAAAAACAACAGATAACCATCACAATCGAATTATGCTTTGACAACCTAAGAGATAATCTTTGCACTAACCAAAACCGGAGAACAGCCTTTGTGTGGATACACTTTGCTAACCACAGAACACTCTAAACTGTTTTGTTAGAAACAACCAAGGAAAACACATTCTTATCCAAACGCAAGACAGCTACCGAAAATTTAAATATGTTCACATACATCAACTCTAAATTCGTTTACGTGGAAAAATATGTTAGAAAACAAATAAGCCCTTTACCAGGATATACTAACACAAAGATGCACCGCAGAAAAGAAAATAATGGAAAATGCCTTAAGCCTAGCGACCATGCTACCCGATGAATTTGCATATATGTAGTATCTAAATGGGTCTTTAGAGGAAAGGACAAGTAATGATGTTTTGATTTAATAAATAATATTTAAAACAACGAAATGATTACAATGCTGTCGTACGTCTTACGCTTGTCGTACGCTTCTCAACTCACACTGCACGTCTTTTGCATTCGTTCTCCTTAAAATTTTAATGGCAGCAGTGGGATACGTTCCACAGAGGATTAAAGTTCTTACGGTTATTGACAAAATATAAATTAAAAAATATGGCGACCGCACGAGACTCATTGAACGAGGACACGCTCTTGACGTCAGAAAAACTGAAAGCATGGGATACAAATTTTCGCGTAGTGAACGACATAAACGCAAAACTCCGTGAATTAGAAGACGACGTGCGTTCACTTAAGGCAAAGAAAGAAATCGAGACACCTGTACCACCGCCGATAACCCAGCAAGAGACAATACCGACAGATGGAAGCTCCCAACCAATTAAATTAAAAGACGCGATCGAGTCGGTACCAGTGTTTGACGGACACCGACCCTCAGTATTTCAATTTTTAAGATCATGTGAGCGCGCGTGAAACATGGTTCCACGGCATCAAGAGCCTCAGTTAGTAAAATTATTAATGAATAAGCTTCGCGGACACGCGTTCCTCACCGTAGAGGACAGTCAAGTAATAAGTTTGAACGACTTCGGGAACAAATTAAAAGATATGTTCGGCCCAGGGAAATCCCTTAACGAATATAAGGGAGAATTAGGAACAATATTCCAACGACCAGGGGAAGACATATTAGATCCATATATTCATATGGATCGCGTCAGAAATCTTAGGTTGGTAATAATGGAGGAGAAAGATGTGACTACGGCATCATATCCCAGGATATCCAAGATACAATAGACTGAGACACAAGGGAGGCCTTCGTTAAGGGACTCCCAAACGAGGTGTATTTGCGAGTAAAAGTAACAGGATATCATTCCCTAGAAGACGCGTATCGCCAAGCCGTTAAAGCAACACAGGAATTAAAACGAGCAAACGATAGAACGCGATACCAACGACAGACACCTCCGAACAATTACAACCGTAACAATGTTCGTCCCCCGAACAATAATAACAACATCGGAAACAATCGCCAGGATCTATACCGCCGTCGCAGAATTGTCCAAACGATCCGAGACAAAATACTATACTATGTGACTATTGTAAAAAAACCTGGGCATTTAATAAAAGATTTAATAAAAGAAAGAAGAAATATAAGAAATATTACACATTCAAAGCCCGAGTAGACGCTGGGATAATCGTACCCTATGCATCGGGACAATCAGGAAACTGAGCACGTCCTTCGGGCGAACGGGGCCAACCTCGAAGGAGCAATGCTGTGAATCGCCCAAGGGTACAGGCAGCAACAAGGAGGCCGGCGCCTACGCCAGTAAAACAAACACGAGCAGTGATCCCCGCAAAACCGACTCCACAACCTACAACCGCTATGGTAAAGCCACGGAAAACGTGAAGAGCCAACAACCAAGGGAGAAGGAAATCCACGAAAAAACAAACAAGAATCACCAAGAGTGGGACTCGATTCGGACGACGACCTCTCCGGATTATTTCAATAAAACTAAACGATTCTCCAAATACTCCAACTGCACGAATAGTCTCCCCAGACCTGAAAACCAAGACAAGTTTATTATTATACTCCGGATCAGAAATCAATTGAAGTTCGAGGAATTATGATAACGAGCCTGGTCTCCCTAGGGCAGACAGTAATACAGGTTGCGGGCCATACAGTTATTTTTCATGTAGTAGTCATATCAAGTGGGGAAATATTTATATTTCCTTCAATACAAAAGAAAAGATAATCGTGCCAAAACGAAGTTCGGTGCCGTGTTCAACTAATATTGCAAATCCGGTGATAAAAGAGGGATTTATTTCCAAAATCAAGTCAATCAAGGGAGTCTATTTGGGTAAAGCAGTTGTGGGGAACCATAGGGGACGAGGTTATATGAGAATAATAAATACCACATCGAGAGATTACGAATTTACCACACCTACAATGGTAATTAAAGAATTTGAAAACCTCACCTCGCTCCCTAGCATGACGTACAATGCAATTTCAAAATCAAAAGAAAATAGGTTCGACAAAATAATTGAATTATTACGACTCGAACACTTGAACGAAGAGGAGAGAAAAAACGTCGAAGGAAAACGTCGAATTCGGAGGAATCAAGATAGATTTCATATTCCAGAAGACACGTTGGAAGGAATTGAAATTTTAGAGCATCGAATAATTACAACGGATGATATACCGATCAATATTAAACAGTATCGTTACCCACCTGCACATCGAGAAGAGATAAATCATCAAATTCAAGAATTACTGGACACTGATGTCGTAGAACCATCGATATCTCCATACAATTCTGCCTTATGGATTGTGCCGAAGAAACCAGACTCGCAAGGAAACAAACGTTGGAGATTAGTTACTGATTATAGGAAGCTTAATGATAAAACGATCGGCGATGCTTATTCATTGCCCAACATTACAGAAATATTGGATCAATTAGAAAGTGCAAAATATTTTTTCAAGTTTGACTTGGCATCAGGCTTCCACCAAATCCAAATGGCACAGGAGAATGCCCACAAGACTGCATTCTCAACACCTTACGGACACTTTCAATTCAAAAGAATGCCCTTTGGATTAAAAAATACTCCAACGACATTTCAACGCTTGATGAACTCAGTGCTATCAGGATTGCAAGGAGTAAAACTATTCGTCTATCTGGATGACATAGTGATTTATTCAAGATCTTTTCATGAACACGAAAGTAAATTTAACAAATTAATGGAAAGATTAAGGCAAGCCAGATTACGATTACAACCTGATAAATGCGAATTCCTACAACATGAAGTAAGTTATTTAGGGCATAGGAGGTGGTATATGTTATCCGTGATAGAATTGTGTTGTCCTCGTCCAGAGTAATTGTAATTGCTGGCTGTAGATGTCGCTGCTGGGATACTGCTGCTTTTTCTTCTGATTTAGATGCGTGGAAGAAAAATCGGACTCCGATCGCCGGGATTCAAACCCGGGTCCTGAACGTTCATAACTTAAGGCGCTAAGTTGTGCTGCCGTCGTCCGACACTAGTTAGTGTCGAGTGGTGGTATTTGGCTTGTCGAGTGCCGCCACACATATAATCAGTGAAGATGGTGTAAAACCAGATCCAAAGAAGATTGAAGCAGTATCAAAATTTCCATGATTCAATTTCCACAATTTAAAAACGGCGCTAATGACAAAACCTATTCTACAATATCCGGATTTCTCTAAATCCTTCAACCTTACGACAGACGCATCAGGATATGCAATAATCGGCGTACTGAGTCAAAGACCAATCGGAAAAGACCTACCGACTGCATACGCCTCAAGACTACTAAACTCCGCCGAACAAAACTACTCTACTATAGAAAAGGAGTGTTTGGCAATCGTCTAAGTGCAATGCACTTCCGATCGTATCTATACGGAAGAAAGTTTACTATTATAACCGACCATAAACCTTTAGTGTGGATGCATTCTATCAAGGATCCTACTTCACGAATCTGGAAGTAGAAATTCAAATTGTCGGACTTTGAATTCGATATTATATACAAAGAAGGCAGAACGAACGCAAATGCGGACGCATTGTTTAGAAACCCCCCGGAGGTCTGCCTACCAATCAGGAAAAGAGAAGAAGATTCACCGATTCGATATACTGTCCCAAAAAGATTTGAACTAGATACGTCAATTGAGGACTCTCCCATATTCGAAGCTAAGCCACGCGAATTGTCGCAATACGATAGACCGGAAAACAAGGAAAAACTTCTATTCGAAACCATCTCACCATAGAAGAAACATCCGTAAAATATTTTGACCAAGCATTAGCCGAAATCGATGTAAACACAGACGAGGAAGTAGCCAATCGAGAAATAAAAGACATCGATACAACAAGCGAAGAAGAGCCCGCTATGGCAGACTCGGGACCAATTCGGCAACGAGGAAAAGACGCGAGACCTACGGTACTTTCGGAACTAAAAATTTCGGAAACGCGAGACTCAGTTACAAGAGTGAATGATCATAAAGTAATATTCGTCGATATACAGGGCACTCCGATAGATAAAGGAGTCTTATAAATAAAGGAAGCAGGGAAACTGCCGCATTATGAAAATCTAATGTTGAAAAAAGCAAGATTGAATCAAGGTATTTCGGAAAATACATCGTATCCATACCCATAAGGGAAGACCGAAATATTCCTATAACGCCAGAAAATTTACTAAATTCATTGAGATCCTTATTGGACGTAGTAAACGAAAAACAATTAACGTTCTTTAGCATTAGCAAGGGAAACCTGGAAGAAATACCCTGGCGACACACAATCAGGAAATTGAAGGAAGTATTTACGGAAAAAACCATAGCTATCACCATCTGTACCGGGGAAATAATCACCCCACCAGTGGAAACACGACATATGCAACATAATACGAGAAAAACACGAATCATCTGTAGCAGGACACAAAGGAGTAACAAAAACTTATCAAAGAATACGACAACACCATTATTGGGGAAACATGAAGAAAGAGATCCGTAAGAACATGTAAAGAATGCCAATTGAAGAAGTTCACTAGAATAAAAACAAAACAACCAATGGTGCTCACAGATACACCGGGTAAAGCTTTCGACAAAATTGGTATGGATATCGTCGGTCCATTACCAAAGACACAAAGGGGAAATGAATATATATTAACTATTCAAGATCTATTGACAAATCTATCGATCTATTCGATCGGGATTCCGATAGAAGGGATCTCTTCGGCTGAGATAGCGAACGTTTTCGTAACGAACGATTTATTTGCCAATTCGGGTCACCGAAAGCCATTCTTACCGACCAGGGAACGAATTTTTCCTCGTTAATGAAGAAAGTAGCAAAGAGATTTCGCATCAATAATACACCACGTCGGCATACCATCCACAAAGCAACGGTTCAATCGAAAGATCTCACCATGTATTAATCGAATATCTCAAATTGTACATTGAAAATTCCAGAAACTGGGACGAATGGGTGGAATTAGCCATGTTTTTTTATAACACCTCTGTACACGAAGGAACGAAATTCTCTCCGCACGAATTAGTCTTTGGGCACTTGGCTAGAGAACCTACTGACAAAATGATAATCGAAGAAAACATGGAACCATATGGATCTGCAACATATGCAGAATATCTCAGAGACCTGTTTGATAAAATCAGCACCGTGCAATAAATGGCAAGAAAAAATTTGATGAAATCCAAGTTAAAGTCAAAGGAATATTACAACAGACGAATCAACCCACAAAATTTCAAAATAGGAGATCTGGTATATCTACTAAGGGAACCTAGCAAAGGAAAATTCTCTGATCAATATACAGGACCGCATAAAGTGTTAGAAATTTTGCAAAACCAAAACGTCAAGATTGAAGTGAAAGGGATTCCGCGAACAGTACACTTCAACAAATTAAAACTAGCACATAACCAAAATAGACAATAGTCAGAACAATTTCAAGAAGCAACGTGGTACGGTGGTATATAGTAACATTGCTTGTCGAATAATGAAGATAGCAGAAATCTAAAAAGAAAAAAGGAAATTATTATGTATTCCAGCTACTATTTAAATAAAAATGCGTTAATTTAATAAAATGAACAAGATATCGGAAGAGATTAAAAGAAAGAAAAAGGGTACCTTATAAATCAATGAGGCCTGTATACAACTAATTATCGTGGAAGGAAATGTACATGCAGGAATTCCACAGTGATTGATTACGGATGCATTTTTGTAGAACATAGTATACGACGATCAGCTGAAACAAATGGATAAGTTAATCTCAATTGCCTTAATATTAAATATTTAAAACAATATTAAAGTTAAATTAAAAGAAGCAAGGATAATGGTCAATAATTGATGCCCGACAACAACATTTACAAGATAACGAGATTTACGGTTGACCACTGGAAAAATTTGAGACCATTTTACTCACAAGTACGAGAATACCGAGGTAATAAATATTGAGGTAAACAATCATAACCTAAAAAGGAGAAGAATGCTGTAAACCACCTAGAAGTACAAATTGATAATAGTAAAAAGTTCATTACTCACATCGAAAGATATACACAAAAGCCAACACAGTTATAAGAAATTCACTACCAAATCTAAGTGAATTTTTACGGAGTACTGCAGCAGATACTACCAAAACGGTCAATACGGCAACAGGAAACTGGAAAACCAAAGAAAAATTAGTAACATTATAACAAAATAATTCAACATTGACAAAGTGGTCTTAGTAAACAAGAAAAAGGACAGACTATTTTACTATGCAGATCTAATGAAATATGGCGTTTTTTTATATGTATATATATACTTACAGTTTTAGGATAAGTAAAGGTAATCATAATAAGTGTTGACAATATAACAAAGAACCAGATGGTTCTAACCAGAACCAGAACCAGAACCAAACACGTACCTTGTAACTGTTCCAAGCAACGCAGCATTGAAGGAATAGAATTGTAAAAACTATAATCACCAATGATTTTTAACTAATAATATATGAATTAGCTCCAAAATTATATGTAAAACTGGCAAATCACAAGCGCAAGGTAACGATAACTTCATAAGAAAGAAACAGAAACAGCCAATAATGTAGAAATAGGTTAGAAATTAATTAAGGTAAGTCAACCGAATATTGACGACAGATATAATTATAAGAGATTGTTATACTGTATCAAGCCATTATAGTATAAAGTTTGGAGTACAGAAATGAGGTTGTGTTACGCATTAGTGACTGGTGGTGACACACTATACACATATTAAAATTAAATCAATTAAGCAAACATTCTATAAATATAAACCACTCAAAACACAGCAGTGAAACAGTGCTGTTAATAATTTATAAATTTCAACAGCAATACAATCCATATGCTATGAATATATTATAAAAAAATGCCCCATATTATATATATACATATATATTATGACTAAAAAGAGAGCAATATGGAAGCTCTTGGAACCTTCAATATAATCATAAACAAATATCAGATAAAAAAAAATACACTAATAAGAGATAAAAAGTAATACACTCTAAACATACACATAAGAAACACAAAATCAGTAACATTTCAAAATTCCAACTGCACTAAAATAGAGAAAAATAAGTAACAGGCAAATAACTATTTCAGTATTAAATAAAATTTAAGAACATGTAACCATACTCTTACTGGAGACATTCACAAGCAGTCATTTTGAATTGTCACGAATATGACGTAGCTTTTACGCATGCGCAATAAAATACATGCAATAATTATATACACTGAAAAAAAAAAAATATTATACCCACTTCAATTATACGTCAACTACTACAATAAAGTTACAAATAATTAACAGATGAATAATAAATTCGACATTAATAAAAGTCACTATACGCTAGGGACATTCACAAGCAGCCATTTTGGAAGTGATATTAATCAACACGTACTTATAGTAACTTTTATACGTTGCAAAATAAATTATGTTTTCGATGAAGAAATAAATATTTAATAAGATGATAATACAAATGGAAGATTGTAACGAGAAGAAAAAAAATAATTAATACAATATAATACGTCATTATTATACGGTAACAGGAATATTAGAAATTAATAGAAATCAGCCATGAGAAACAAACCATAAATTAAAACTTTGCAATTAATTACTAAACCATTAAATACTTGTCGTGGACGGACTAAGGGGAAACAATAAACAATAATTAATACAATACATTGTAGCAAGAATGTTAAAATCCGATAAAGGCCGATCGCGAAAAATGAAAACTGGGTCGCAATTAACTATCAACCTATTCATGATTAACGAATTAATGGAAAAAATATATGACACACAGGAAGCTAAAGGCAGCAGACGATATTCCTGATAAAAAAAAAGAGAAAAAAGCTCTTTTTATATCACACTGACAAAATGAATCGATTAAAAAACCGCATAATAGAACAAGACACATTGATAAAAAAATATTTTTATTCCTTGCACAGAATGGGTGTTGAATCTAACAATCAGGGAAACCAATTGTTATATCTTCCGGATGGAGGCTTACCCATAGACTATCCGGAAGTTTATGAAGAATTGTTATCCTGTGTTGCGTCCGGATAATCCCATCTGCCTACCAGTCCCATAATTTTTTCATTTGCCAAGATTGTTATGACACTTTGTATCCGGACGATCAAGACTTGTACGAAGATCCATCAACCCACTTCCTGTGTGGAATACCGGGACGAATTAAAACAATGCATTGCCGACTATGCGATATATATGTCGGAGATGAAAGAACACCGGAACTCCTCCTTGGATTCGCGGGAATACCGTAACGTTGTAACTTAGATTAAACAAATGTCGCTCCGATTGTTCGAGGTTTATGATAGTGAGCTTGGGCTGGAGGCGACAATCAGTCGCCGAACGTAGCCGCGGTCAAGGGATGAACGTTTTATCTAACAAAGGCACAGAGTAACTCTATACCTCTCCTTTAAAGAAGTGGCCGTAAGGACACATGGCAGTAAATATTTCAAAGGTTTCTGTTCCGTGGCTCGCCACACGCAGATCCTATCCTTCGAGTAAGACGATTTCCAGATGTCGATATACCTCCGCAGTATGTTTAGCTAACGTGAGGACCCGCAATAAATTTTAAGATTTAGTCAAGCAAAGTTCTTTATTTAGACAAACAGTCCTTGTCGCAACTACGGGAAGATAGGAGAAGCCTATCTCCCACGAACGATGCCCCGTCAACAACCCCCCCCCCCTTAAGGGCGGCCAGCATCTCTTTCAAAACGCCGATATGGAGATCGACCAATTAGCAACAGCGCTAATTTCCCTCACTTTTGGAACGAAAGCCTTCTTTGACGAATCCGAGGATCTCATATCCTTAGAGCCACCCCATATAGTTTTCCTCGACGACATCGTCGAGACGGAGAGTCATTCCTTCGTGTGGACTCATTGACGAGTGACAGTACTATCTTACAACCAGTGAATATCCAACAATTACCTAGTTAACAAAGAGTTAGACTTGAACTGTGCGATAACATACGTTTATCATCCCGTGACCGCGGATTCGTTCGAACCTAAGGTCATTATCACTAGTGCTACGAGTGCTTAATCTTGTTAATAAGCCTGTGCTAATAAACTCTCCGTTGTATCACAACAATGGCTAATTCTAATGAGAATCCATTAAACGCCCATCTCCTTAATCCTGACTCTAATCCGACATATATATACACACAGAAAATGTTAACACTTAATATAATCAATATCGGAACAAGGAACGTCAGAATAGAGTTCGCGAAACTTAAACACACACTAAGCACGCATTACAGGGAAACCCCCCTCTTTCCGGAGCTATGATGCCGAAGGTGTGCCTCCAGGACTTCGTCTGGAATTCCCCAAGGAAGGCGAGCCTTTGCGCTGCGACCGGTGTCCAGAATCTCAAACACCTTGCGGAAGTATGATGGTCTCCACATCAAACAACTCTCGTCCAACGCTGAGAAATCACCGGAACATGATACCGACGAAGAATCCAGGGTATCATCACAACTGTCACACAACTAATAACCTAATAACAAGAAAGTAATATAAAATATACACAATTTAATATATAGCAAATATGGACATATAAATCCACAATGAGCAAAATATATCTTATATTGTCCAATAAAATCAAATCATCAAAGGATCATCAGGACACGACGCCGACGAAGGAGCCACTGGGTCAACTTGGGTAGAAAACCGCCCCTTCAGCATCTTCCTTCGCACATGTTCACACCCACACGTCGTTCACGTCATCTCGAACCATCCACATATCTTCCTCCTCTTGCGCTAAAACAAATTCACAAATTTAAGGAAACGAACAACATGCAAAACAAGACAGAATATTAAAAACACATAGTCACACAGTTCGCACAGGTGCGGACGCTTTCGTGTCCATGACTCGGCATAGCCTGTAGTCACCAAAGAAGATATAAAAACCCCAATAAACTAAAATACCGAAATTAACGATCATACACTAAAAATCACTGATCGAAATTCGTATAATGTGAACAGATAATAAATAACCATAATTCAATAGGTGCCATTACAAATAAAGCAAGAAGAAAATGAACAAATTATGAAAATCGTAAAACAAATAAACTAGGAAAAATAACTTACTATTGGAGAGCACGAGGCAATGCGTGTTGCACGAACGAGATTCGGCAGAACAATGGGACGCCCACCGCATCGTAGATGCAACCTCAGCAAAGATACGTTGCCACGCGCGTGTGGAATGTCCTTGAAGCTCCAGCGACAACAGGTTGCCACGTGCCTTGATCGTTCCCACTGGCATCAGCAGGAAAGGTTTCGGAAGTATCTCAGACACAACCTCAGCGAAAGATCAGTAGCAAGAGGACGTCAAGAATGTACCCATGAAAATGTAACGTAAATCACGTCAGAGACCAGGACACACACACACCGCGGGCAGGATGGTGTCACGATCGGCATACTTCGAACCCGATGGACCGATGATGGAGACACATGGCGGCCTTGGCGACAATGCATATCGCCAAAGTGCCTAAAGATTCATCTATGTTCTAACGGTCCTTCCACCAAATGTTCTAGAAGCGTAGCAACGGTCACGTACGCCTACAGGGTAGTGGGGATAATGGGGGATGACAAACAAAGAAGGAACAGATGCCATCGAAAGTCAAAAATTGTAAGAGCCTCAGTCTCGAACGGTCACGCCTAGAGCTCAGAAGTGTGTTATAAGTGTATAAACGAGGAAAAAATGAAGTTTTCTTCTTTCTTTTAAATTTCTTTTTATTTTACGCGACACCGGCGCGCGCTCTCTTTGGACCGGTTTACATCCGCGTACGACTGAGCTACTCGCGTTTCATGGGAAACAGGAGATGCAGGCAGATCACAAGGGACCTTCGTGTTCGCATTTTCAAGTAGTCGTTCAACGAAATCTGACGGAAAAAGTCATGCTCGGCGCCTGTCGTCGCCCCTGGAAAAAACGCGAGTGTTCTCGCTCGGTTGACTGACGAACGAGCTTT
This sequence comes from Bombus terrestris, assembly GCF_910591885.1. Classification (NCBI taxonomy): domain Eukaryota; kingdom Metazoa; phylum Arthropoda; class Insecta; order Hymenoptera; family Apidae; genus Bombus; species Bombus terrestris. The sequence goes on from NC_063286.1 coordinate 5,052,776, forward strand.
GAAATCGTCGAGAATGATTAGCGATTCTTTAAATACCATCCTTTTCGTTTTTTTTTTTTTGTTTTGTTTGTTTAGTGTGACCTATTTTGAACCGTTTAATCGAGAAGAGCGTGTTAATCCTTAATCCTTAATCCTTATCCTTAATCCCTAAACAATTGAGAAGATAAATGCCTATAAGTTTGTACTACTACGCTATTTCGTCATAATAACTTTTATAGATGGAAGGCTGAAACGACGATGCCTCGTTAAGCTTTTAGCCGAAAAATATACTTCATCGTGTACATCAGGGTCTAAGCTGCGTCATAATTCGATGCTTGGTAAAGTTAATTGAGCTGTCGGTCAAGTATCTTGTAGTTCCTCGTTAACCCTTTGAGTGCTGTGGGCGCATATAGGTGTCTGGCGAAAGTTATCGGTGTGGACTAAAAACATATATATGCGCTTTCTGTAAGTGCCCGGCATGGGCTAAGGACGCATGTGTCACGACCGGCATACTTCAAATCCGATGGACCGATGATGGAGATAGAGATGTGGCGGCCTTGGCGACTGTGTATATCGCCGAAGTGCCTAATGAGTCATCTATGTCCTAACGGTCCTTCCACCGAATGTTCTAGAAGCGTAGCAACGGTCACGTACGCCTACAGGGTAGTGGGGATATTGAGGGATGACAAACAAAGAAGAAACAGATGCTACCGAAAGTCACATTGTAAGAGCTTCAGTCTTGGAAAGTCACGGCTGGAGCTCAGAACAAAATCGCAGTCAGTGTAAATTCAGAATACAAGAAATAAATTCTCTTGTTTTTTTTGTTACCCAATTTTTTTTTCTTTTGTTTCGAGTTACCCCTTTTTTATTTTACGTGACACGAGCGACGGTTAGAAAATACAGCCTGTGGTAAGCTTCGTGGCGTAACAGGGGCCTATGTTACATTTTCACCGTGGAAACTAGCAATCGATACGTGGTCACGTGTATATTAGAAATATCATATGTGACTGACTTTCACGTGAAAGTCAGCCCGCATTTCAATTATCTCGGTTATTTGTATTACATTGTAGAACCACAGGCGTAATTGTCAAAATTTATGTCATCAGGGCATAAATTTCAAACGTTATACGATATGAGATATCACAGCGGAACGATACAAGTAAAAAATATTTCCAGGCAAAATTTTGATTTTCACTCATTCCAGCGATATCTATTTCAAAGATACCGATTATCAAAATTTTTATATTAAGTACGCCGTTAGTTTTTTCACAGAACATTGTAGATTCGTCATTCGTTGTTAAAATCAAAAGAGTAAAAGACTAAAAGATATGTTTAGACCGAATAATTCTACTATTGTATACTTTTTCTTGTAATTTACATATACGAATATAGCTTTTCTAAATTTCAACAACCTCATTATTAATATTTTCTTTGGATCTCAATGGATAAGTCGAGGGGTCACTATCGATTACAAGAAATAGTTTGAAATTCATTTTAATTGATAACATACAGTGGCTGATATTGGCGCAAACAGTGTAAGATCTCTGTACGATAATGTATCGACGATAATGGAAACGCTATCGCGGTGATCTTTCCACTGTATTATTTATTTAGCCAAACGACAAACGGGCCAATACTTGTCGTCTTGTTGTTACATAAGTGGTGTGTTTGTTATCGAAAACACTGTCTGATTTCGAGTATTGCATATTTTTCGATGACGCGGCCGTTATCAACGAGATGATCGATCAGCGAAAGAAGAGAGAGAGAGAGAGAGAGAGAGAGAGTGCGAGAGAGAGAGAGAGAAAAAAAAAGAAAAATCTGGCAACGCATCCCGTTAATTCCCGTTTTTCATTCAGAGTCAAAATATTCTAACAATGTGCCGTGCGTAATTACGTTGCGATAGCTTGCGAAGAAACCCGTAAAATTTGCTCAAACAAAACACACAGCCGAGGAATTTTGCCATTGATTGGCAAATTATAAAACATTAACTTGATTAATTTGCTTCAACGCACTTGTAATTATCGGAAATTATCCAGGTCGTACCACTCAGGCTTAAGGTCATTTTAAAATTGACAAACAAAATGTTCATAACGGTTACGTCGTTAGTATTTAATATCATTTGAAGATCGACGGAAGTTGTCGATATTGTGTGACTGGTGATTAAAGTCGATCTTAATTAAAATTGTGCTATTATCGACTAAGATCATCCAAAGATCACGAGATCATTTCAGTCATAGGTATTATTACCGATTCTTATAGTTAGCTGCGGATCATTTAAGGGAAATAGAAGTCATGACACGGTCTTTCAACGTCATTTTCCACATCCAATTTGCTATTTTATATAAAAGCAGTGGTAAAATATATTATATATATTTTATATATTATTTATGTAGTATCGTGGACAAAAGGCCTATGATCGGCCTAAGGCGCGGCATCGTCGGGTACAGCAATGTTTTTTTTTTTTTATTTATTAGAATATTTACAATCAATTCTCGTTGAGAATTTTCAGTAACTTAATTTGGCGTGATACAATGACATGGATTATAATAGTTTTATATTGTTGGTTCTAGTAGAAACTAAGGATTTAATCTAGAGGGTATTTTCTTTTTAGTCTGCGGATCTGGTCCGTCGTGTCCAGTAGTTGGGTGACTAGTGGGTTGTGGTGGTTGTTGACTCTTGTGTTATATCTGCTTCTGGACTTGTGTATTTCATCTTTGACTGTAGGTATCTTGAGGTCACGGTGGATTGTTTCGTTGGTAACATACCAGGGTGCATTTAATAGGGATCTTAGCGTTTTCGATTGGAAGCGTTGGAGTATTTCAATGTTGGAATTACTTGCTATTCCCCATAGTTGGATTCCGAACTACGAAGAATGAGGTTGGAAGAAAGAGAGCGGTGTTGGAAGTCTGAGCGAAAACGAGCGGCTGGGACGTGTAAACATCGAATTGTATCCGGGAATTTCAATCCGAGCAGCCGGGGTGAAGGCAATGTTTGCCGATGTCTCGAGCACAACCGCGCATCGATCTGGTTTATCGCGTATTCGATATGACGCCATTGAATCGAATTCGATCATAAGCAGAGCGTGCCGATGGGAGAAAGCTCTGTGTAAACAACGATTTAATTCGATTCTGTAATTTTCGCGATTGGGATCGCCGGATTAATTGGGATCCCATGGCCGCGCATCCGCGCTTAATCGGAATCGTGTCGCGTGACAATCGTCCGGATTGGTGGACGCCACCGATAGATCGAACTTTTCTGGCTGATACCTCTTCAAATTTTTTCGCGTAATATTACCAAAGGAAATAAGAATCTTTTTTTCGTTTCCGACGTCCGGTGGACCTCCGCTTTTAGCTTTTAGGAAAACTGAATTCGATTCGATCATCACGTTGGATAAAAGAAATCCATCACGGGTCTTGCCCGTTTTTCGCGTATAGAAAATCGGTTTCCAAACGCAATCAACGGCGTGAACGCGCCCGGACCGGACCAAAAAGATGAATATAAGAAGCCAAGATGATGAGTGATTTCGATGAACGAGTCAGGATCAAGAAGAAGAATACTGCTCGCGATCTCGCGATAACTAAACAAAGCTTTGATAGATATGGCGGACGTTCGATCGGGCAAGTCGAAAGAGGATGTTACTCAAAGTCAATTATGGATAAAAAGAGCATCAGAGTGGAACATTTGATAGAAAAAACGCATGATCGCGAAAACGATCGGTGGTGGGATGGATGGCGTGCCATGGTAGCCGATCAAAAAGCAATCAAAAACGCGAGTACGCGAGGTCGGTTATCGTGGGCACCGGTTCGAAAATGCACGTCGACAGCCGTACAACGCGTATAATGGAACTGGCCGGCGTGCCGGTCCGACGTAAAAATAGGAACTTTATCCGCGACATGAATACTAATTGGCGACAGAAACGTATTCTCCCGCGGTACTGGTGGTCGCCGCCGCACTTTTCCAAAGCTCGCTTAATTCGGCCCGATGTCATTAACGTTTGTGATTCGCCGATAAATTATTCAGGATAATTGGATTCGAGCCGAGTATAAAATCAATAATATAGGTCAATATAGGATGACCTGCCCCCGGTCGCGATCGGGGAAACCAATACACTCGATCGACGCTCTCACGGGGGACATTTCACACGCCGGCAAACTGGGGAGAACAATCGGGACCCCTGTTCGCTATTTACCGATGGAACGATAGCTTATCGCTGAATCGCGAGCAAGGCGTCCCTGAATCCTTGGAAACGCACTGAAGCACGTGCTCCTCTCCATAATCGTCCTGATGCATTGTACGCTGATTGAAAATTCCCCTTTAACACTAGGTTTACGGGCGTTTCGTATATACCTATCTCTACGAGGACCCGTCAAATTGACGGGTAAACGAAAATACGCATTTTTCTTTAAAAAAATCGATTTATTCAAATTAAATCTGAAAGGAACAATATTAGGCGTCACGTTTAAATAAATTATTAATAAATAAAAAGTCTTTTTTTTTAATTATCACTAAAAAAAAATGACAATAACATTAACACTAGGTTTACGGGACCCGCCAATTTGACGGATTTCGAACTTCAATATGAAATATCTCAAAAACCACAGCATTAATTTTAACCATTTTGCATCGTAAATTAATCGTTTCATCTAAAGAATTTATGCACAAAATTATTTTTTCCTAGGCTTTCTAATTTTTGAAATCTGTATGTAGTATATCTATCTGTACGAGACCCCTCAAATTGACGGCTTAGCTGATTTCATAAACAATCCGTGTTTCAAAGATAGTGTGCAAAAGTTTCAGTTATTGTAGACATTTCCCATTATTGTCTCCATTTATTGTAAGTATTTACAATAGGATAATTGAATTTGTGCACAGTATTTTCTTATTTTGAACAATCCCCCTTTTCTAGCAATAATGAGCAAATTCAAGAGATATAATAAGATATCGAACAAAATGTCAACATCAATGAAGATTGTTCTGAGGATATCTCCGAAGAAGATCAGTATGAATTAGGCCAAAGCGAAGCTGACAGTGAAAGCTTTGAATACATTGAAAGTGGAGAGATAGAATGATCTTCGGATAGCGAAGAGGAACACTTCTTGAAAGTGTGTCGTAACAAGAAAAGAATGCGTATTCTTTTTAGTTCTGACTCTGATGAAAGGACGAGCATTCCAAGCATATCCCAAAATGTAATAGGTGAAATTGAAATTGCAATTGACGGGACATAGTGCATAAAACTGAAAGCAGGCGAATCTAGGGATAGGACGCCCGTTCGTATGATATTCAAGGATATCGCAGGGCCTACTGGCTATGTTAAGAGAAATATTATGTCGGGTTATGTAACTAGTGCTTTCGAATTGATAATTGACAGACACGCAATGGAACACAGAAACGATTGCACTGAAACCAAGACGCATCGAGTTTTGAAAAAAGACTGGACAATCACAGTTGCTGAGTTGCGTAGTTTTCTAGGAATTCTATATACCCGGGGAGCATATGAAGCGAGATCATTGAAAAGCTCCGAAAGATTACAAACACATAAATTTGCGCTGATATCCGAAATATGGAACAGATTTATAAGTAATAGTCAGGCCTGTTACAAGCCATATGAAAGTATCTCAATAGATGAACAATTATTTCCAACAAAAGCCCGATGCAGGTTTACGCAATATATACCGCGAATAAGCCTCGTAAATTTGGCATTAAGTTTTGGTTAGCAGTTGTTGTCCAAACAAAATATATTTTGAATGGTTTCCCTTATATGGAGAAAGAGTAAACTCGATGCTCAAGAGAAAAAAGGACAAGATGACATTGTTTTCCTCAAATTTATATAAATTAGAAAACTGCACACTTACTGTTTATAAAAGTAAACCTAAAGTAAAAGTCCTCCTTCTAAGCACCAAACATACAGGTGTACGAATAGAAGATAATTATAAACGTGTTCCAGAAACAATTGCTTTTTACAATAAAACAAAGTATGGTGTTGACCAAATGGCATGCAAATATAGTATGAAAGCAGGGAGTTTCCGATGGCCCCTTCAAGTCTTTTTCAATAATTTGGATTTGGTAGCGATAAACGCGTGGATACTATATAAAGAGTGTACCAGATCGAAAATATCCAGAAAGGAATTCATTTTTTGTTTAGCCGAGAAATTAACTGGAGAAAACAAGGACAACATTTGCCAAAGATCAGACGCTTCATTTCTGTCACCTTCAACGTCAGAAGTGCGAAGAAATTGCCAAGTGGGTTATTGCATAAAAAATAGAAGTAATAATTATTGTATATATTGCAAAAAGATCATATGCGGAAAATGCACAAACAACATTCAGTATATTTGCAAAAAAATGTGCTCAATAGATACGATTACCCTGCACCGTTAATGTTATTGTTATTTTTTTAGTGATAATTTAAAAAAAAACTTTTTATTTATTAATAATTTATTTAAACGTGAAGCCTAATATTGTTCCTTTAAGACTTAATTTGAATAAATCGATTTTTTAATGAAAAATGCGTATTTTCGTTTACTTGTCAATTTGACGGGTCCCGTAGAGATAGGTATACTACATACAGATTTCGAAAATTAGAAACCCTAGGAAAAAATAATTTTGTGTATAAATTCTTTAGATGAAATGATTCATTTACGATGCAAAATGGTTAAAATTGGTGCTATGGTTTTTGAGATATTTTATTTCAAAGTTCGAAATCCGTCAAATTGACGGGTCCCGTAAGCCTAGTGAGACGGTAAAGTACGTGTAGTACAGAGTGACACAAAAACAACGTGATCTTCAACCTTTCGAAACTGATTTCTTTCGATTTATCCTAACCTAAATAATGATTTTTTTTTATTGATCGACAATAATAGAAGTACATCTTCCTGGATGGTTTCACGAAGATGACATAAAACGCTGAAACGTAACATCAGTTTGATCGAAAAGAAGTACATTTATCGTTTATTGTATGTTCCGTATAATATATAGTATGTCAAGTATGGGAGTATTAATTGTAAATTTTAATGTCTTATTAAATCAATGTCTACCTTAATTCATTTTTTTCGGTATTTAAAGAGCAAGGAATATCTTGAGGTTATACGTTACGTTAACGTTCCAGGTATATCGACACTGTATCGGTGAACGGGGCTCGTCAAGGATAGTTACCCCCGAATAGAATTCAGGCGACGAGCAGGGGTGAGTTTGACTATTTTTAGTTCGCTCGTTACGTGTTTCGATTTTATGATAATGCAGCCTCTCTTATGCTAACGAGGCAACGTTCGTCGCCCGATAACCGTAGCCGAGGGTTACGACGGCGACGTCGCTCACGAAATTCGATTCTCTTCCCTAACGGATTAATTAAAGAACACGCGGAGAGCTCGGTGTTCGCGTGATTCTCACGTGACACTTGTGAAACATACGCAACCTTTCGCCATGCAACATCCTTCTTTCTCTTTCCCTTCTTTGTATTGCATCGCAGGACAATCCTTTGAAACGGCGACCTGAGTTGTGCGCGAAAATTCACGGTCCGTGGATCGAAAGGAAGGAAACAGGCGCCGAAAGCGACTGCAAAGAGAGAAGGGCGTCGCCGGAAGACGAGGGAGTAGGGAGCCCAGCAGGAGGCCGCGAATTAATTAAGAGTCTGTGAGTTACCGCGCAGCAAATAAGATGAGACTTCTAGGATGTTCGTCGTCAAAATATTTGGTACAGATTGCTGGGCGCACGCTGGAACGCCAGCGATGACTACGATGCAACCTAGCCGGGAATGAAATTTTGTCGGGTAGTGTTTTAATATAGCTCGCGTGCTTCCACGAAAATCGAGGACTTTCTTATTCGGTACTCCGTGAACGGGTGGAGGTATGACTTTGCCTCACGATCAATGACGAAAACTGATTAAATTTGTCGTTATCAACGTCGTTTTCTTCGTTATACCGATGAGTAACTGTTTTCGTGACGATACGAATGCAATCAGCATCGTAGATAACGAAAATTGGATGTTCGATGCACGTGTTAATATCAAACTGAGACAAACTTCGCGTTCATCATATCAGGCACGGTCTATTGAACGAGGCATGACAGAAACGCAAATGGAATACTCGCGGATCGGTCGACCGCGCCTTATCATTTATCGCGACAACTGTTCTTCAGTTCCTGAGAGGGTAGAGAGATACAAACCACCGATGATTGATCCTATCGTGGAGAAGTGGCAGCTTAATTCGTATGCCGGAAGAACAGAGGCCGGAGGGAAAGAAAGAGAGAAAGATCAGAGAAGAGGAAAAGATGTCTACGTCGATTCTCGACGGGATGCGAAAGCATGTTGCGAATACATACAAAGTGTGTATACAAATGAAGTCGATGGTGTGCGCGAGGGCGCACCTTTTCCAAGTGTCTCGGCGAAGTCTGAAAGAGGAAGAGAAATAACGGGAACAAGAGACAGGAGGATAGGTTGAAGAATGTGCTCTCAACGTGATTGGTGCAGCGCCGCGGTGGTGCACACTGGAGGCTGTCTGCATGAAAACTTGAGAATTTCCACTCAGGCACTCGTATACGTATACGGCCTCCAACGGTATGATGCCTCTCGCCGCCCCGCACGCCCAACCCCTCTTACTCGCTAGGCCTTCCAGAGAACGACCAAACAATATTCTCCACTTTCTCTCTACCCAAGGCAGTGTCCTCGGGCCCCTTCTATTCTCCATCTACACTACCGACTTACCAATATCAACAGGAATAACCATAGCAACATTTGCCGACGACACAGCGCTATTAGCGTCCCACGCCAACCCGACAACAGCCTCATCCACTCTCCAGCGAGGTCTCGACTCAATGGAAAAGTGGTTCCACAAATGGGGCTTCAAAATTAATGAAAAAAAATCTACACATGGATTTCTTCACGCTGCGAAAACAAACCTGCCCACAGGTCTCCATTAACAATATAACAGTTCCCAACAAGGACACAGTCAGATATCTGGGCATGACTCTGGACAAGAGATTAACCTGGAAACAACATATCCTAGACAAATCTAAACAACTCAGGGACAAACTCAACAAATTTTATTGGCTCATTGGCCGTCGCTTCAACCTAAGCACGTAGAACAAAATTACGCTCTATGAGACCGTAATAAAACCAGTCTGGACCTACGGAATCCAACTATGGGGAACAGCAAGTAATTCCAACATTGAAATACTCCAACGCTTCCAATCGAAAACGCTAAGATCTCTCTTAAATGCACCCTGGTATGTTACCAACGAAACAATCCACCGTGACCTCAAGATACCTACAGTCAAAGATGAAATACACAAGTCCAGAAGAAGATATAACACAAGAGTCAACAACCACCACAACCCATTAGTCGCCCAACTATTGGACACGACGGACCAGATACGCAGACTAAAAAGAAAATACCCTCTAGATTAAATCCTTAGTTTCTACTAGAACCAACAATATAAAACTATTATAATCCATGTCATTGTATCACGCCAAATTAAGTTACTGAAAATTCTCAACGAGAATTGATTGTAGATATTCTAATAAATAAAAAAAAAAAACTTTCTCTCTACCAACTTGACGGAATATTTCTAGGAATTGAGTCTGTTGTTACCAAGATTGTTAGCTGCGATTCACGCCACACGACTTATTCGAATGGTTTATTCTACCCTGCTAACGTCATTAACTACCTGAAAACGGTGCACTTTACGAGTCAAGGGTTTGACTATGAAATCTGACAGAGGGCGAACGCTCAAATGGAGAAACGTTCGAAGATAACAATTTCCGGAAGTGAAGGAAGCTGCTTCTCAAGGAATAACCCAAAGAACTTCGGATTATGCTAGGAATTAACGGACCAAGTTGGCGAACTAATTTTTTTTCTTTTTCGTCCCATGGAATCCAGCGAATTCCAGGTATCGCGGTACTTTTAATTGCTACTGTAGTATCGTGAGGAAAAAACCTGGTTAGGAGTTAAGTTTACATAAAAAAAGCCGGAGTGATCAGAGTCACCTAGTTCTTGCGAAGCGTTAACAGGACAGAATTAGAGAAAGGGAAAAATAGCGCTAATGGAGGGGAACGATTCGAATCCAAGTGTTAATGGAAAAGTGAGAGTTGGTCGAGAGGTCACAATTAATGGAGGAGTCGAAGAGTAGAGTTGTTAGAGTTAGCGTTGTCGAGTTGCGTTGTTAAGAGTAGAGTTGTTAGCGTTGCGGAGTTGTGTGAGTAGCCAAGTTAAAATAAGATTGTTACTATTAGTTCCATATTAAACAACCATCGTTGTCTGTCTCATTAATATCTGTATAACTAATTTAAAAAAAAATAAATAGTATCAAAGAAATTGTATACCTATTATTTCCGCGATACTACAGTACATTACCACGGAAGATAAAATCCTTACCACGATCGTCTCTTCCCGCGGCTTGAGAGCGCCACGATGTAATTATTCTATGAATATTCGAAAATTCATGAATGAGTTCTGCCGCGATAAATAATACAATCACATTAAATCCGTAAATGGACGATTAATTAACGAGCTATGGATCGACAGCCGCGATGCTTTTTCTTCGTAGCTGAGGAAATCGGTGAAAGAAAAGAGAACAGAGAAAGTCTATTTTAACCGCGTCTGATTCATCCATAATTTACGGCATGGAAAATTCGACTGGAAATACTCGCCATCAGCTGCGTTTCTAATTAATTATTTTTATCGGATACCTTGATTTAGCTGGCGGTCGATTCTAAATTTATACTTTAACGACTTTTCTCCCCGTCAAGGGCCGTTTAAAATGCGGCAAAATTTGCGATTCACTGACGATACGAAACCAACGTAATTCGTCACGTTTTAAAAATGTAGTCATTGATTTGTTCATTGGAATGCCGCAGCAGGGAACGGATGTGCGGTAAAAAATCGCGAGGCTTGATATTGCGCGTGCGAGCGGAGATTGAGCTTTTTAATCGGACGAGCGTACAACAGCGACGCGATAAAAATTGTAATGTACAATTAACCGCTTTGTTTTAAACAGTCGTGATCTTGTTAACAGGATTTTGCATTTAATATTCACGTAGTTTTGCCATTTCTGGCGCAAATAATTATGGAAGTTCGCTACTTGTGATGCTGGAGGTTCGTTAAATTTTCATAAAAGCTGCAGGGAAGCGTCGGAAGTTTATTGTCTACTTCGAACCGAGGTTTATCGGCGAATAATTCTACGTAGAGATGGAAAAATTGCTGAAAAATAACACCGAAATAGATATAAATGGAACTGCACAATTAAAAAATTACAACCATATGAATGAAATAAATAGAATAAGGTTTATTAAAAATTGATCGTCAATACATTAATAACATGGTACAGGTGATTCGTCAACGTTGCTAAAACCAGTAAAGAAATGCAAAATCAAAATTACTCATTCATGGAACGATATATATTAGGAGAGGTATATATGACGGAGGAAGATGCAGGAATAGTTATCGAATTGGTGAAAACCATGGTACCTGGACGAGGATAGGAATCAACATCAGCAATATGAACTACCATGGCAGGAGGTACTTTCAAGGAAGCTCTAGCATTTACAGTGGCATTTTCACTACCGAAATTGAGCATAACGATTACAGTTTCGCTTCCTAGAGTACGAGTAATACCTAAAACCTGCTTATCTAATACTGCAACGTTTAAGGAGCCCCTTGCAATTACTGGTCGTTTCTTTATGTTCATTAACTGTTTGAACAGCTGATATGGGGAGTTAGTTGCTTTCTTCTCAGTTGCCAGGTTCAAGGTCTTATAATTGGGATGTACAGGCAACCAGGTTTTCGTATTATTGGAGAATCCAGCGCTGGTGGTATTGTCCCATTGGAACGGTGTTCTTTCTGGATCTCTGGATCTCAGGAAGTATCTGTTAGGACCAGAGATGCAACCAGCTGGGTCTACAGTCTCGTTGTACAAGAATGGTCTGTCTACCATTCCGATTTCGTCTCCGTTGTAAATAACCGCTATACCAGGTAGGACCATCGCCATTTGGATAATCATATTAGCTCGTCCAGTGCCGAATCTGGACGCCACGCGATGGTTATCGTGGTTGCCTACGACCCAATTCGGCACGTTGCCACTCGGCACGGATTTCACCCAACTATCTATCAGATTTTTGTAGTCCAGCGCGGTAGATTCGTTGTTCAGTGATGTGATGAACATAAAGTTGAAGGGAACATTGGAGCCAGCGCCGTAGTATTTCATGGTACGTTCGTGAGTGGTGTATGCTTCCGTGAGAATTAGCTTAGGATCGGATTTGGTACGGTTGGAGTGGTCGTTCATCAGCTTCCTCCAGCTGCTGATCGTTCCGTAGACTTCGTTCTGATCTAATGTGTAAATATGAATCAGACTGTCGTAATCATCGTTAGGGATATCGGTTCTGTTTGCACTCGGTTCATCCCTAAAATTGATATCCTCAAACACGAAATTGATGGCGTCAATGCGGAAACCATCGACCCCGCGGTTCATCCAGAATGTGAACACATTTTTCATCTCTTGATCCAAACCTTTGTTGCGATAATTCAAATCTGGTTGACCTATAGCGAACTGATGCAGATAGTATTGCTTGCGAACGTTGTTCCACTCCCAAGCCGAGCGTCCGAAGTTACTCAACCAGTTGTTTGGCGGTTGTCTGGTCCCGTTGACCATCCTGGCGTTGCGCCAGACGTAGTATTCGTCGTACGGCTTGATCCTTTGAATACTCTTCTTGAACCAGGGATGTTCGGAAGAACTATGATTAGGCACGAAGTCTAGGATCACCTTGAGCCCGAGGGACTTGGCCTTGGCTACCAGTCTGTCGAAATCCGCTAGAGTTCCGTAAGTGGGTTCGATGTCGGTAAAGTTGGAGATGTCGTAGCCGAAATCAACTTGTGGACTCTTATAAATCGGTGATAGCCAGAGAGCAGTGGCACCGATGTCCTTAATATGCTCCAGCTTGCTGGTGATACCGTTCAAATCACCGATACCATCTCCGTTGCTGTCTTTGAAACTCCTCGGGTAGATTTGGTACACGATGGCATTCTTGTACCAGTTCACGTCTACTGCCGCGCTTAGCGCGACCAATAAGAAACACGACGTGATCGTTAGTCGAAACATGATGGACTACTGAACCAAGAGGAACACGGACGGCCTTTTATAGTACGCGGCTATATTAATTATCTATTTATCTGTACATTTCGATTATCCGAAATCGCATTTGTTAAATTTTTTTATTCAATTAGTCAAAGATAATACCATTTCGAGTAGCTGTCAACGATAACGAGAAGATAGATAGATACTTGACTTTTATCATAGACCCTGTATCAATTTATTTTTTTGCCTTCTGAATTTTCCCGAGGAAAAAACTTTCCAGATCGAGCAAGTTTTTTCAATGAGTGGAGTACATTGCACAGAATGCAGCTCACAATAAGATTCCTCGAAGTGTCGAGCTACTCGAAAGGCGATAAACACCTGGAACCGCACGACCTTGCGTGTTCAAGACGTTTATGCGTGCCGGTTTCGTTTCTGTCGTGTCCCGACTAATTATACGGCCAGCTACGCTCTAGCAGATCAGTTTCTTACTTTCTTTTTACCGAGACCAATTTAAGGGCCGAGATCCGCCTTTGCGAATAAATTCGCCATTTTTCTGCGTCACTGTAATCTTCTCCCTTTTTTGTATCTGCAGGGAATCGATTATTAACGACGCGAAAATGCGTGATTCTTGTAAAATTTCCAAGTACCATGATCCTGTTCTAATTGCTATCATTAACTTGATGTTAATTAATTAAAGAATCTATATAAATGATAAAAGATTATTATCGTTAAACTGGACGATTTTGCCAGATGGAGATACGTTTTCTAAACCGCGATATCGAACCGATACGGGTATTTATCAAAACAGGTAATCGAAATCGCGTTGTTTCGATGAGAAAGAGGAGTAAAATTAATTGCGAACAACGTTAGTTTCAAATTCAAATAGAGATACTCAACGAGAAGAACGCGTAACGACGAAAGAATGACATAACATTCTTTAAAATGTAGCACGCCACAATAGATTGAAAGCGCTATGTGCAAGCTATTTCCATACATCGTATTGGAAACAGAATTTTTATAACCGGCACCCTTGATAACAATTCTTCATAATTGAGAAGAAAAGAAAAGCAACTGAACCAGCCATCGGTATTATTCACAGGGGGATAAAGAGTCGGACGAAAGTCAATCGAGGAATTGACAGGGTTTTATCAATTTTTTTTTCTCTTTTTGACGGTAAAAGTGTGACGTGACTTAATTTCCTTTTTGGATCCACGCAATGAATTCGAAACGATTTATCAAAATTTCAGCTTTAAGCTTCGATAACGCTGAAATTTTCAATCGGTTTCTGGTGAGCACGTACGCCATTAGCAATGTTGGTTTGTAAAACAAACCACGCATAAAAATAATCAACCAGAGCGCCTACCGACTATAATATTCATCAAATTTGAATGATATCGCTGTTCAGCTAGAGGAAAAAAGCGAGTCACAGCCTATTTTTTTCACCGATCAATCCGGCTCGCGCGCCACGGATAAAGGAAACGTTTTCCGGATCGGTCCCAAAAATGTTTTCTGACGCGCATCGTTTTGGTGGTACGCAGCCAACGATATGTCACGACCGGCATACTTCAAATCCGATGGACCGATGATGAAGATAAAGATATGGCGGCCTTGGCGACAATATATATCGCCGAAATGCCTAAAGAGTCATCTATGTTCTAACGGTCCTTCCACCGAATGTTCTAGAAGCGTAACAACGGTCACGTACGCCTACAGGGTAGTGGGGATAATGAGGGATGACAAACAAAGAAAGAACAAATCCCATTGAAAGTCAAATTGTAAGAGCTTCAGTCTTGGAAAGTCACGGCTGGAGCTCAGAACAAAATCGCAGTCAGTGTAAATTCAGAATACAAGGAATAAATTCTCTTGTTTTTTTGTTACCTTAATTTTTTTCTTTTCGTTCGAGCTACCCCTTTTTTTATTTTACGTGACAGATACATCGCTGGTCCGCGTCGATTCCGGAACCACGGTCCAGTATCCGATGTTTGTCAGAAAAGTGATCTTTTTCCATTATCAAACATCTATATGTAGATTTCTTGCAGGCAAACGCCAGAGACGAAAGAAAAATGACGAATAGTTGGTACACAAGGAGGCGTACTATACCTGGTAAACAAGAAAGTTTTCTTCGTTTAATTAGAACTTTCGTTTAAGCTTAATTAATGCTCGAGATTACGATAGTTCTCTGTCGTTTAATAACGCGGATAGAACAAATTCTCAGTAATAATGGCTGAATGCAATACTTCTGCTCGTTATTTACGCTGGAATATACATGCCCGTAGATTTCGCAACAAGCAAGGGCTATGTAGCGGCACTCGTCGGTAAAATTCATAACGGTTTCCGTCCAGTGAACCCGCTACACAAAAAATCGTGTTTACTGAAAGATGAGTTTATTATAGATCCGATAACCTTAGGCGGTTACCGAAGGTTAATCAAAATCCGTCGTTTTTGTCGTGATCATATGCCCTCGAGTCGACTACCCGGAAAGTCAAAATTCGTAAACAAGGTCGAGAGTACAGCGTCCGTTGGGATTTTTCGAGAACATCTTCAGAATTCAAATCCTAACGCCTTTTGTCAACTCCGACGGATATAAATATAGCGAACAGGGTAGCGAGGCATTCTTTGTTATCGAGTGACACGAGCAGTAGCAGCTAAGCCGATACTTCTTTGCGCCGATCTATTCGTAATCACGAATCAAGACAACAAGTGTATTATACGACTAATGTACACGTAGGGTATATTTTAATAAACTACGTAGTTAAATATACTCTGGTGTTTTCAAAGATAAATCGCTACCAAAATCACCTCAACTAACATGGTACTCGTCTAGAAGCGGCACCGCGCCACAGGAACAAAGATTCGCCATAGCATTAATTCTGCGTGTAATTTTCTTCTTGGCTTATTGCGAACTGCATTCATTCGTTGTTCATACCGGTGCCGGGGGCAATTTCACCGAAACAATGAATTATTCATACTGTAAACATTCGTTCTTCCCTCGTAGTTATCAATCTCTTCAGTACCATGTTTCACTCTTTTCGGACCGTGTTTTAATCGCGGTTGTTTCATTATTTACCATAGAAATAACTATACCAAACTTTCTAGCCATTTTTCCATCCCTGCAATTAATCCTGTAGGACAAAATAATTGCGGTAAGTAGTATTCTCTGTGAAAGCTTTATAATCACCTATTAAACTGAAGCTTTAACTAGAATCATCCGTTAATCTATCCGCAGTGAGGCTCGTACGCGTTAATTTTTATTTAATATTCGTAATTCACTATGTCTCTTACGATCAAAGCTTCGAGAATTTAAGTTAGAAATAAATTATAACTAAGCCTATGCTAGAATTGATACATGTTTCTCAACGAATCCTTATGTTTGATAAAAACATCTCAAATTACTTGGTTCGATCGGAGCTTTAATCTCCGATCGAATTTACGAACTTAGAAGGTAAACGTATTAAAAAATCAGATCACAAAATGAAGTTCGAACATGGAAAATAATTATGGGAAAGAGTTAAGTGGGGGTTTCGAGTTAATTTCCATAGATTTGCTGCACGCAGGGCGAGATGATGTTTTTCACGATGTGCGATCGCTTCGAAAGGGCAATGCGAGACGAAGGATTAGCGCTGCTCTGTTATAACGAGGCCACGTTATGTCAGCCACCCTTGCTGCGAAGGGATAGTCAAACAACCCCCTTGCAGTTTACGGCCGTAATTAAATTCCTAGGTTATTAGCCCTCGTTCGTGGTTGTAGCTCGCTACTCCATAGGACTTTGTCTCGCAACTCTTTTCAGGGATAATCCTCTTCTTGTCCTTCCTGCATCCACACTTTGCAACGGGACTTTCATTCGACGCAGACCAGTATTTTTCAATGAACATACGCACCAAGATTCGTCCATTGTTATCTCAAAAATCATATAAGCAAAAGCTAATAATCAATTTTATATTATATTCGTTAAAAAAAAAAAAGAAAAAAACAAGAAGGTATATACGTCATATAATCGATCAATATAAATATAAAGGATATATTGAAATTAAAATATGATTTGCAAGTAATATTTATCTGTCATATCGCATTTATTTATATTTATCTTTTCATAAGGTTTTTAAAACGATAACTAATTTATTTTCACAAGCTTATTCGCATAGATGACATAAATAACTGTAAAATTTTTAAGTAAACGTTAGAAAATACTCGAAACACCATCGCGTTGCTTTATTTTTCCATTCATGGAGTTGATCAGAGTATGGCTTCTGAGCGGGTCATTTGGTAAATCATATAAATGAAAATTAATAACCAACGCTATATCGTTAAAAAAAAACAGAGAGATAATAGATATAAATCTAACAAGTATATTAAAATAGATTTCTTTTTCCAAAAGCTGTACATGTATTTTTCAAATGATATTTTATTTCCTTGGTTCGTGGAATGCGTAAAACTCATTGTACTTTCCGATAGGCATTGAACAAATTGCCGGGAACGAAAGAGAATAGCTGGAACTCGGGCACAGGGGAAAGCGTCGTTACACACGTAATGCTAAACAGTCGCGCATTCGGGACTGCAAATTAATTAGCCCGCGCATGCATTACTATCGAAAGCACAACACGCGACCAGGCAATGCGATTCTAATTAAATTTTTAGTACGCAACAGTCCATCCGGTAAATCAACATAGTTGGAATACCATGAAATTAAACGAAAGCACGTTCTTCGAATAATTATCGCGACACACGCGAGTACGCAATATGTCATCTATGCCCTGTGAAAATGGAAAAATTTAATTTCTCGTTCGTGATCATTGCCCCGTTATGTTTAGTAACAAACATTGAAATTGGACGGTGCGAAGTAATTGCCATTCGTTACTTGCATTAGAATAATAGGGACAACGAATTATTTCAATAAATATACATTATATCCTTCGGCGATCGTCGCCTAGAATTTGTCATTTATTGCTGCAACACACGGGTCCGAAACATCACCCTTACATTACGAATTACATTTCGTTGAAACCAGAGCTTTTTACGTACATGCTGCTACGCATCGGCCCTGATAAAGCAACGGGGTTAAATGAAAGAGAAAAAAGTTATTCGCGTAAGGGAATTACATTTCGTTGAAACCAGAGAGGTCAGCTCCGTGTCTATATCTTGTGAGGGACAGTTGGTAGTCGTTGTTCTGAGATATTTCGTTGGGCCGGTTCTAAGTGAGTCTGAAGCAATGTCTGGCAGCTGATTACACCGGGTCTTGGAGTCAGACAAGCCGTGAGTCGGGGTTGCAGCAGAATCTCATGCGAGGAAAATGAGATGGTCGGTTACGCTGAAGGGTTTTCGTTAGCTGTGAAGAATTCGCCCCCATCACTCCTGCTCGGACAGCCGAGGAGGACGAACGTGTCTAGACGGTCGTCCTCTCCAGGTATAAGTGAATAGGAAAAAGTGCTTCAAAGTAATAGTGCTGCAAAGTGATAGTGAGGAGGAAATAAAATAACAATGCAGATACCAACTATAAACATAGCAACAAAAGGTGAAACATATTATATAAAAACCAAACAAATTAACATTGAGACAGAAGAAACAAAGGAGCATCTGGGACAGGAAGATAGCAATTCAGAACATGAAAGATACTACCAGGACGAAAGCTGGAAGCCAGCGAAGGCTAGCAAAAAACGCAAAACAACCACAGACATAAGTGCCATAGAAAACCCAGTTACAGAAAAGCAGCGATGGCTGCAAGAATTACCACTAAGTAACTCCTTCAACTCACTAACGGAAGAAATGGACGCTGACCCCGTAAATAAAACCACTATCCAAACAAATCATATTACAAAACCACCACCAATCTTTGTTGAGGCCCAAATAATAGACCCGCTCATCGATCTACTAAATAATCTAGATGAGAAAAACAACTACACAATAAAGCAAACAAAATTGGATCAAGTAAAAATACAAACAAACACACCAGAAACATTTAGGAAAGTCATAAAAGCATTAAAAGAAAAAAATGCTATCTACCACACGTATCAGCTTAAAACTGAAAGGAGCTATAAAATTGTCATAAGAGGATTGCATCCTAAAACCAACATACATAAACTAAGCGATGAGTTAGCTAAAATTGGACATCAAACAAGAACAATAAACAATATAACAAGATTCGACACAAAGCAACCACTGCCACTATTCTTAATTGAACTTGAACCCAGAAACAATAACAAGGAAATATATGATATCAAACAAATACTAAACACAATAGTAACAGTCGAACCACCACGACACAAAAAAGATATACCTCAATGCATGCGGTGTCAACAACACGGACACACTAAAAACTATTGCAACAGAAGCCCAGCTTGCGTCAAGTGCGCAAAAAATCACTTAACTGTACACTGCCCATATTCTGGAAAAATAGAAAAAGTTAAATGCATCAACTGTAACGGAAACCACCCAGCCAGCTATAAAGGATGTGAAGTAAGAAAACAACTACAACGTAAACTATTCCCGCCCCTACGAAGCAGGACAAGCACTAACACACAAGCCCATCAGGACAGCACAAAATCTGAAATATTACCAAATACAGAGCAAGCAATAAACACCAAACCTATCAGCACCAACACCATTGGTGGTCTAAGCTATGCTCAAGTAACCAGACAACCAACACATACACACAACCAATACCACAGCAATAGTAACAATGACACTGCAGAAATCAAAGAACTGCTCAAACAATCCATAAAGAACACCGAAATGCTAACCGGAATGATAAGCGAACAAAACGCAGTACTCAAACAGCAAACCCAACAAATCACAGTCATGCTACAACTAATTACAAACGTGCTAAGCAAAAAATAAAAACGGACACTCTAAAAATAGCAGCCTGGAACTCAAACGGCCTACAACAACGGGCCCTCGAAACTAAAACATTCATGTACAATAATAATATAGACATACTACTTGTCTCAGAAACACACTTCACTACAAAAAGCTATTTGAAAATACCATACTACACCATATATGATACCAAACACCCCTCAGGAAAAGCTCACGGAGGGACAGCAGTGATAGTCAGAAACGATATCAAACATTATCTACACAGCCAATGTTACGCCACGAGGCTTAACACAGGCTGTATTTTCTAACCGTCACTCGCGGCCCTACAATGTCTCAGTCAGATCGTCTTATCTGACCGCCGGATCACATACAATGTGTCGACGAGTGCATAGCTGTCGCCAAGCAGCGAGTTCTCGAAACGTCGAATTTGGTCCGTTACGTTTTCAGAAAATCTACTAAATGCGTATATGGCGGCAATTTCTTGTCCGGTAGGGTATGTTGCCATTCGCGAACAACGGCTGAGGGTAACTTCGACGTGACAAGCTTTATGAGAATGGCGTTTGACGTGACTGGGTCCCCGAGTCTTTCTAACGCTTGGAGATGTACTTTGACTGTCTCGATAAGATCGTCTATAGCTTCGGGTGTTTCTTTAGTTATTTTGGGATAGTCGAAAAGCAAATCCCAGTGACGCATGCAGATCTGACGGTGACAGTCGAATTTTTCCCTAAGAGCGTCCATGGCGATTGCGTAATTTGCGTCGGTGATGGGTAATGACTGTATGCTTCGCGCGGCCCAGCCAGTCAGGGCTGTTCGGAGATGATGAAATTTCTGAACCGGTGCTAAATTTTCATTTCTATCTATCGCTGATGAGAAGGCATCGTGAAACGACTGCCAATCTTCGAGGGCGCCATCAAATGTAGGTATGCGAACCTCCGGTAGTTTGAGCGACGCGGACTCGCGGCCGACGGCTGATTCGCCGCTTGTCGACTGTGACGGCGTACTTCGTCGTGTATTGATTAATTGTTTGGCTACTCGGCGTTGCAGCCTTTCGTATTCTTCTGCTAGCTCACTGCCGCGCGCGATCTCTCCCTCGTCTAAAGTTACGATCTGGTGTTGTAATGCACGGATTTCCTTCTCGAAGGTTTCTAGACGTCCTTTAATTTGAAGCAAGTCGATCTCGTCCGGACAGCCTGATTGTTCGATGTCTTCCAGTTTTTTTGCGAGGCGTGTAAACTAGGCGCTACAGTAGCCCCGGCGACGACGCAAGTTGGCGAGCTCGTCTCCGGTTGCCATTATTTTTTATGTAATTGATAGTGAAATCGTTTGGACTTACTTCTGTTGGCGATTGTCCACCTTGCGGTAGGAGGATGTGTGGTTGCGTTTCAACCACCGAATTATACCTCTTCAAATGTGCCGACCCTTAACGTTACTGACCTCGCTGGGGTGGTAACGCTTCCGCTGCTGGTTGTGTTGGATTCACGTGGCACTGTATTGTAGTGGGTGTCACTGGCGTGCACTCTTCACTTGACACTGAATCCGGCTCGAAGGACCATGTAAAATTCGAGCTATTGCGGGGAGACGCGGTCGTTAGAATACGCGTCAACGAGAGTCGTAAATTCCCGTTACGATTAGAATAATCGACACCACGAATAGTTCGATCCCCGTATTTCGGTTAGGATAATCGGGGTGGTTGATGCGGTATAACACTGAGAGTCACAGAATTATAATAATGTATATTTCCAACAATTAGTCTACACGATTGAAAAGATATCAACAATTAACAACCTTATCGCACGCAGATAATATAGATGTATACAATATAGAGCAAGGCTCTTACAATTGAGCTTAGTCTCTTGGTGGACGTAGCACGATATGATACTTAATAGAATAAGCGAATGTTTGGCTCAATATGTAACGTTCGACGCGTCACAAGGAACTGATCGACTTTGGATGATTTCTTTGTCTCATCTTTAAGACGACCCCCACTATACTTAGGTCACGCCACCGTTCGCGCCTATGATCACGTATGTCTGTTCTTGCGTGGAAAACGTAACGGACCAAATTCGACGTTTCGAGAACTCGCTGCTTGGCGACAGCTATGCGCTTGTCACGACCGGCATACTTCAAATCCGATGGACCGATGATGGAGATAGAGATGTGGCGGCCTTGGCGATAATGTATATCGCCGAAGTGCCTAATGAGTCATCTGTATCCTAACGGTCCTTCCACCGAATGTCCTAGAAGTGTGACAACGGTCACGTACGCCTACAGGGTAGTGGGGATATTGAGGGATGACAAACAAAGAAGAAACAGATGTTACCGAGAGTCAAATTGTAAGAGCTTCAGTCTTGGAAAGTCACGGCTGGAGCTCAGAACAAAATCGCAGTCAATGTAAATTCAGAAATAAATTCTCTTGTTTTTTTTGTTATCTTAATTTTTTCTTTTCGTTCGAGCCTCCTGCTTTTTATTTTACGTGACACGCTCGTCGACACATTGTATGTGATCCGGCGGTCAGATAAGACGATCTGACTGAGACATTGTAGGGCCGCGAGTGACGGTTAGAAAATACAGCCTGTGTTAAGCCTCGTGGCGTAACAGCCAAGTTAATAAAGAATATTTACAAGCAACCACTGTTACAGTTCAAACTAGCAGCAACTACTTCCAGTTGTCAGCAGTATATGTGCCTCCGCGACACAAAATAACAACACAAATGTGGGAAGAATACTTCCAGGACCTAGGGGACAAGTACATCGCAGCGGGAGACTACAATTCAAAGCACACGCTTTGGGGGTCAAGAAACATTACACCTAGAGGTAGAACACTGTAAAAATACATTAGAAATAATAACCTCAATATATTATCCACAGGAACACCGACACATTGGCCGACTGACCTGAACAAAAAACCAGATCTTCTGGATTTTGCAGTTACAAGGGGACTAAACACAAATAAACTCAAAATAACACCCAACCTCGAGCTCAGCTCCGATCATACACCCATAATAATTGAATACAGAAACAAACCAATTCACTATAGCAAACCAGAAACACTATGCAATAAAACCACCAAATGGCAAACTTTCAAAGAAATAATAGAAAGCAAAATAAACTGCAACATCCCGTTAAAAACTATTGAACACATAGAACAGGCAGTAGCAACATTGACAGCAACTATTCAGGAAGCAGCAAGGACAACCACTACTCCCGAACCAACCAGCAGACAAACAATAACAATCCCGCAAGAAATACTCGACAAAATCAAAGAAAAAAGAAAAGCAAAAGCAAAATGGCAAAAATGCAGAACCCGAGAAAACAAAAAACACTTAAACAAACTTGCAAAGGAAATAAAAAACAAAATAAAGGAGCACAACGATAACGAATTCGCAAAGTTCATAGGGACACACTCCACACACGAGAACACCAACTATTCACTGTGGAAAGCCACGAAAAAAATAAGGAAGCCAATAATACCCGTCCCGGCAATCAGAAAAGCAGATAACACATGGGCAAGAAGCAACGAAGAACAAGCTGAAGAATTTTCCAAACACCTCTGCAACACATTCACACCACACATTATCATCAACAGCAACCTCAAAAGTCATACGGAGGAGGATCCACAAACCACTACTATCACAGCCGACAAGGAATACACCATACCTAAAACATCGGCACAAGAAATTAGAAACATAATTGATAAAACAAAAAAAACAAAGCGCCAGGAATCGACCTAATCAATGGTAAAATCTTGAAAAACCTTCCGCCAAAAGCAATAAGACTAATGACAATAATATTCAATGCAATTCTAAGAATTCAGTACTTCCCCAAACCATGGAAATTAGCACAGATCAAAATGTTACATAAACCAGGCAAAGACCCGCACCAAACTGCATCTTACAGACCAATATCACTGCTCCCAGTATTTTCCAAAATACTGGAAAAGATAATATACGACCGCATAAAACCAATAATAGAGACAAAAAAACTAATACCGGATCACCAATTTGGTTTCAGAAACAAACACTCCACGATAGAGCAAATGCACAGGCTTATAAACGAAATAATAGTAGCACTAGAAAACAAGGAATACTGCACAGCCCTCTTTATAGACATAGAGAAAGCATTCGATAAAATTAACCATGAAAGTCTACTACAAACAATTAGGAAACAATTCCCGGAGCAAATACACCACCTAATAAAATCCTACCTAAGCAGCAGAACCTTCGTAATAAAAATCAAGGACACACATTCTCAAGTTGAAGACATCAAGGCCGGGGTACCACAAGGAAGCGTCCTAGGCCCAATACTATACACATTATACACGGTGAACATACCAACAACCACCAACAGCACAGTATTGACATTCGCGGACGACACAGCTATACTAGTCAGGCATACTAACCCAGAAACGGCAGTCAAAATACTACAAGAACATATCATAAAAATAGAAAATTGGCTACAAGAAAAACAAATAAAAGCAAACCCCAATAAATGCAACCATATTACATTCACGCTACGAAAAAAGATACCACCAAACATCTTATTGAACGGCACGCATATAACTCAAACAAAGCATGTCAAATACCTATGACTCCACTTAGATACACAACTCACATGGAAACTACATATCAAATCAATAGTAGAAAAAATACAGAAAACAAGGAAACAAATGCATTGGCTAACAAGCTGAAAATCCAAATTAAGCATAGAAAATAAATTAAAAATATATAAAACGATCATAAAACCGATCTGGACGTACGGAATACCATTATGGGGGACGGCAGCAATGAGCCATATAAACAAAATAGAGGTAATGCAGGCTAAAATCCTTAGAACAATAGTAAACGGACCTTGGTACTTCAGAAACGAAGACATACGGAGGAACCTGGGAATCCCAACGGTCAAGGAAGAAATTAGCAGATACTCAGAAAAATACAAATCAAGAATAGCAACACACCCAAACCGGCTAGCTGTGGAAACGTACAAAACCATAAACATGGACAGAAGACTAAAAAGGAAGCACCCAACAGACCTTATAAAGGACATAACCTAGCAAACACGAGGATGGTACCCCGCTGGGGGTAGCCACCAACATGCTAATATAACTGTTAAAAAATTCCACCAAATGTCCAAATTGGACAAATTGTGAATTTCAATAAAAAAAAAAAAAAAAAAAAAAAACAAAGAAGATTAGTCTCGAAAGTGTAAAGATAGTTTAGGGGTTAGATTGATTTATACAAGTCGAAGGCTTTTAACGTATTTGCCGAGGGTGGTGAGGCAGATGGCGTTTCGATTTAGTTATGCAAATGGATTCTCTTAACGCAGATATTTTCAGCTCATGCGTTTCGAAAGCGAAGGGATAGAGAAATTTTGGATGTGATTAACAAGGAAAACAAGGTAGCGAGTTGTATGTTTAAATAAACGGCATCGTATAAAAGAAAAATTGTTCTAATAGGAAGAATGTATAGCTACATGCTGTGTGCGCTATGAACGACTAGCTGTATTTCAGTAGTAGCCAATGTAAGAGGCGATTTTACTGGAAACGAGGATTGTGATTGAAAACGAAATTGGAACTAAGTACAAAATGAATTTTCAAGCGGACCAGATTCCCTGAATCATTTCAATCTTTTTGAAAATGTTCCGATTTATCGAGAAAAGAGAAGAAAATTTATGATGATGCGGAAATCTTGAAAAGTACTAAGAAACAAAATATTTAACTATTATAACATTTGTTTTATAGAGAGTGTTAAGAGAAAGAAAAATTTCACAATGACCGTTTCTCCAACAATAGCCGTGGAGCTTTTAGAATTACACCGATTGAAATTCTCTTTTCATCAAACAAATCTCGATATACTTTCGTGCGAAATTTTAAATTCCCCACGTTTCTGTACGTTACTTCACGGAACGATGATCAATAAAATCAATATTTATGGACGTGAGCAAATAGTTTCAGCTATCAGGATCAGCCCAGTAGAATCGACACGCGTAAAAGGGAACTACGTTTCGAAACGAGCGGAACATTCCATTAACGAAATCCATTGTGATTGCGTTTTGAACACATGCAGAGGGGTAAGGAGATCTTTGTCAAACAATTTACGGTACTGTGTTCTTTATTTATCTCCTAGATGTTGAGGTTGACTGATAGAGGAACGAGTGGATGAATTTATAATAGAAAAATGTATCGAAATAAGCATAGGTATCCAGATTCTCGCTCTCTCAGTGTTACGATACAATAGCATGTGATAGGGAGCACGTTCATATATTTATAGCAATGGACATTACCAAAAAGTTAATCTTGGTGTGTAGCTCTAACCGAAGGCTACAAGAAACAGCAATAGAAATCTACTGTAGTATCGCGAGGAAAAAACCTGGTTAGAAACTAAGCAAAACAAGGTCGTCTGTCCTTCGGTTATTAATTTACATAGAAAAAGCCTGTGTGACCTAAGTCACCTAGTTCTTGCGAAGCGTTAACAGGACGGAATTAGAAAAAGGGAAAAATAGCGCTAATGGAGGGGAACGATTTGAATCCAAGGAGCGGTTAATCGAAAAGTGAGAGTAGGTCGAGAGGTCAGAATTAATCGAGGCGTCGAAGAGTAGAGTTGTTAGAGTTAGCGTTGTCGAGTTGCGTTGTTGAGAGTAGAGTTGTTAGCGTTGCGAAGTTGCGTGAGTAGCCAAGATAGAATAAGATTGTTACTATTAGTTCCATATTAAACTACCATCGTTGTCTGTCTCATTAATATCTGTATAACTAATTTAAAATATAATAAATAGTATCAAAGAAATCGTATACCTAATATTTACGCGATACTACACTACTTATAGCTCTTTTGTTTCTAGACCTCGTAACTCAGAACAAAATTTATATTCAAGGACACAATAATAAGGACCTCTTCTTATTCTCAACATTTTCATTAAATTCTGTTCTCTTCGTAACAGCGGTCCCCAGGTCACAGATATGCAAAAGTAAAGATGTAGTAATTAATGTTAGTAATTTCACACACAAGTTACAACATCGTATTCCTAATAAGAGTATCGAATGAAAACATAATTGAGAAACTTTCTGGAAAAGCGGTTCGTCAAATTAACGTTTTTACAGCTTTTTAACATTATCTGTGTTCTGCTCTTTATATTATATTTAAAGAATTTCATGATAATCCAGTTATTTGACTAGCAACTGTACGTGTATTATACATTTTTGGATCGATTGATTCATAAACCGTTTTTCAGAAAGCTTTTCAATTTATAAAAGGAAGAACGTACAATCGTATGTTCCAATTGTGTAAACGAATATCGAATTGCATAATTTTATAACTTCATTCGTACTCTGTGAAATCAGAATGTTTAGCGTAGATAGAAAGATCTATCGTCGCGATATCGTTACGTATTTTTGTTCGTTGAAACGATATATACTATGACTGTGGCCAACGCAAAATCAGGTTAAACTGATGCGTTATGTCTACCACTGGTTTGTTCGCTTTTGCTTTCATTCAAAAATAACCACGAATTAGGTCCGATTTTAAATGGATTATTCTGATGCAATTTCGGATATTGCAACAGTGGCAACGCGTGGCCGACCACTATGATACAGATATGACTGAAAATCCGACGATGCATTCGCGACGTAATGCTCTTCGTGCATTTAATAGGAGCTGTTACGACCGTTCGCGGAGAGACGCGGTCGCTAGCCCTTTGAATGCTGTGGGTGCATATAGGTGTCTGGCGAAAGCTATCGGTGTGGACTAAGGGCATATATATGTGTGTTCTGTAAGTGCCCGGCATGGACTAAGGACGCATGTATGGGTTTTTCAATTTTTCCGAACACCTACGCAGAAGTAATACTATTACGTTTGTGTGAAATAAATATAAATGCATTCCTTACGGCAGTAAACAAATGCCAATAGTGCCACGTTATTGTTGAAGTGGTCACCACTTGTAAGGAAATTCTACATCTGGTTTTTTTAGTTTTCTCAAGCACTGAATTTTTCACACACAACTAAATTATTAACTTGTGTTATATTTACTAAATTTAGTTTTCTAGTTTATTGTTTTTTAGTTTATTACCCAAATTCTAGTTAACTGTAAATTTCAATTTTATAATAAATAATTAAAAATAACTAAAAAATAACGCTCTTGAATCATTTAATCTCGTGCAAAAGAATTACTGTAATTTATTACGATTTGCGCTTTGAATAGTCAATCAACAGAGTTCAGTCTAACGAAACAGTATTCCGTCCACAGCGATCGTCAGCGCTAGACGCGCACCGTCCGTACGGACGGCATAGGCCGCCGTTTACTGCCGTAAGGAATGCATTTATATTTATTTCACACAAACGTAATAGTATTACTTCTGCGTAGGTGTTCGGAAAAATTGAAAAACCCATACATGCGTCCTTAGTCCATGCCGGGCACTTACAGAAAACGCATATATATGTCCTTAGTCCACACCGATAGCTTTTGCCAGATACCTATATGCGCCCACAGCACTCAAAGGGTTAGAAATATCGTATGTACGTGAAAGTCAGCCCGCATTTCAATTATCTCGGTTATTTGTATTACATTGTAGAACCACAGGCGTAATTGCCAAAATTTATGTCATCGGGGCATAAATTTCAAACGTTATACGATATGAGATATCACAGCGGAACGATATAAGTAAAAAATATTTCCAGGCAAAATTTTGATTTTCACTCATACCAGCGATATCTATTTCAAAGATACCGATTATCAAAATTTTTATATTAAGTACGCCGTTAGTTTTTTCACAGAACATTGTAGATTCGTCATTCGTTGTTAAAATCAAAAGAGTAGAAGACTAAAAGATATGTTTAGACCGAATAATTCTACTATTGTATACTTTTTCTTGTAATTTACATATACGAATATAGCTTTTCTAAATTTCAACAACCTCATTATTAATATTTTCTTTGGATCTCAATGGATAAGTCGAGGGGTCACTATCGATTACAAGAAATCGTTTGAAATTCATTTTAATTGATAACATGCAGTGGCTGATATTGGCGCAAACAGTGTAAGATCTCTGTACGATAATGTATCGACTATAATGGAAACGCTATCGCGGTGATCTTTCCACTGTATTGTTTATTCAGCCGAACGACAAACGGGCCGATACTTGTCTTGTTGTTACATAAGTGGTGTGTTTGTTATCGAAAACACGGTCTGATTTCGAGTATCGCATATTTTTCGATGACGCGGCCGTTATCAACGAGATGATCGATCAGCGAAAGAAGAGAGAGAGAGAGAGAGAGAGAGTGCGAGAGGGAGAAAAAAAAAAGAAAAATCTGGCAACGCATCCCGTTAATTCCCGTTTTTCATTCAGAGTCAAAATATTCTAACAATGTGCCGTGCGTAATTACGTTGCGATAGCTTGCGAAGAAACCCGTAAAATTTGCTCAAACAAAACACACAGCCGAGGAATTTTGCCATTGATTGGCAAATTATAAAACATTAACTTGGTTAATTTGCTTCAACGCACTTGTAATTATCGGAAATTATCCAGGTCGTACCACTCAGGCTTAAGGTCATTTTAAAATTGGCAAACAAAATGTTCATAACGGTTACGTCGTTAGTATTTAATATCATTTGAAGATCGACGGAAGTTGTCGATATTGTGTGACTGGTGATTAAAGTCGATCTTAATTAAAATTGTGCTATTATCGACTAAGATCACCCAAAGATCACGAGATCATTTCAATCATAGGTATTATTACCGATACTTATAGTTAGCTGCGGATCATTTAAGGGAAATAGAAGTCATGACACGGTCTTTCAACGTCATTTTCCACATCCAATTTGCTATTTTATATAAAAGCAATGGTAAAATATATTATATATATTTTATATATTATTTATGTAGTATCGTGGACAAAAGGCCTAAGATATCGGCCGAACCGTAAACAAAGTTTGTATCTATGTGGAGTCCTAAGTATTTGACCTTTCCTGTTTGTGTTATGTGCGTACCGTTCAGTAGTATACTTGCTGACTTCTGCTTACGCAGTGTAAATGTTATGTGATTGCATTTGTTGGGGTTAGCTTTAATTTGTTTGTCTTGTAGCCATTTTTCTATTTTTGTGGTGTGTTCCTGTAGTAGTGTGACTGCTGTTTGCGGGTTTGTGTGCCTGACTATTATTGCTGTGTCGTCCGCGAATGTAAGTACTTTACTGTTTGGAGTTGTAGGTATGTTGGCCGTGTATAGCGTGTAGAGAATGGGTCCTAAGACGCTTCCTTGCGGAACCCCTGCCTTAATTGGTTTAACTTCAGAGTACGCGTCTTTTATATTTACCGTGAATGTTCTGTTACTTAGATATGATTTTATTATCTGATAAATTTTTCCCGGGGATTGTTGTCTGATTGTGTGTAGTAGGCTTTCGTGGTTTATTTCTTTCTCTTAAGCTTTCTCTATGTCCATAAAGAGAGCTGTGCAGTATTGTTTATTTTCAAATGCCAGTATTATCTCATTAATGAGCCAGTGCATTTGCTCTATTGTTGAATGTTTGTTTCTGAATCCAAATTGATGATCCGGTATTAGTTTTTCTTTCTCTATTAATATTTTTATGCGGGCGTAGATTATTTTTTTCAATATTTTGGAAAATACGGGAAGCAGTGATATAGGTCGGTAGGATACTGCTTGGTGTGGGTCTTTGCCTGGTTTCTGCAGCATGCTAATGCGTGCTTGTTTCCATGGTTTAGGAAAATATTGTGTTCTCAGTATTGCATTGAATATTATTGTAACTAGCCGTATCGCTTTTGGAGGAAGGTTTTTCAGAATTTTGCCGTTGATTAGATCAATTCCTCGTGCCTTGTTGTTTTTTTATTATGATTCTGATTTCTTGTGCCGTTGTTTTAGGTATGGTGTATTGATTATCCGTCGTGGAATTAGTGGATCGTGTTTCATCGTCAGTAAGTCGATTGAGATTGCTGCTGTTGCTATTATGTGGTGTAAATGTACTGCATAGGTGATTGGCGAATTCTTCAGCCTGTTCTTCATTGCTTCTTGCCCATGTATTGTCTTCTTTCCTGATTGCTGGGACTTGTTTTATTGGCTTCTTTATTCTTTTCGTGGTTTTCCATAAGGAGTAGTTGGTATTTTCATTCGCTGATAGTGATTCTATGAATTTCGTGAATTCGATGTTGTGATGTTCTCTTATTTTGATTTTTAATTCTTTTGTAAGTTTGTTTAGGATTTTCTTATTTTCGCGTGTTCTCTGTTTTTGCCACGTAGCTTTGGCTTTTCTTTTTCCCCTGATTTTGTCGAGGATGACCTGTGGAATTATTTTTGACTGCCTGCTTTTTATTTCGTGGGTGGTGGCTGTCCATGCTGCTTCCTGTATTATTTCCGTCATATTTACTATTGCTTGTTCAATATGTTCGGGTGTTTTCAGTGGGATGTTACAGTTGATTTTGTTTTCAATTAGCTCTTTAAAAGTTTGCCAGTTGCTAGTTTTATTGCAGAGCGATTCTGTCTTGTTATACAGTATCGGTTTGCTTGTGTATTTTATTATGATAGGTGAATGATCCGAGTTGAGTTCGAGGCTGGTTGTTATTTTTAATTTGGTAGTGTTTATACCTTTTATAACTGCGAAGTCTAGCAGGTCAGGTAATTTGTTGAGGCCTGTCGGCCAGTAAGTTGGTTTGCCTGCAGAGAGAACGTTGAGGTTGCTATTTCTAATATATTGTTCAAGGGTTCTACCTCTCGGAGTGTTGATTCTGGAACCCCATAGTGTGTGTTTTGCGTTGAAATCTCCTGCTACTATAAATTTGTCTCCTAAGGTTTGGAAATACTCCCCCCATTTTTTGGGGTACGTATACTGCTGAAATCTGGAAGTAATTGTCGTTGGTTTGTATTGTGACGGTGATTGCTTGTATGTGTTCTTGGTTTGTTTGGCTGTGTAGGTGATGCTTGATGTCATTTTTTATTATTACTGCTGTTCCTCCGTGGGCTTTATCTAGGGGGTGTTTGGTGTCGTAAATGGTGTAATACGGTATTTTTATGTAGCTTTTTGGAGTGAAATGTGTTTCTGAGGCAAGTAGTACATCAATGTTATTTTTATATAGAAATGCTTTAGTTTCTGGGGCTCTCTGCTGCAAGCCATTGGAATTCCAGGCTGCTACTTTTAATATGTCCATCTCTATTTTTTACTTAGCAAGTTTGTGAGTAGTTGTAACATGACTGTTGTTTGTTGTACTTGTTGCCTAAGTGTTGCATTTAATTCACTTACCATTTTTCCTAACATCTCTGTACTTTTAATGGATTGTTTGAGCATTTCTTTGATTTCTGTAGCGTCTTCGATGTTGTTGTTTTGATTCTGGTTATTTGTGAGTGTTGGTTGGCTAATATTTTGGGTTACTTGCGCGTAGCTTCGGTTCCCATGGGGGTTAATGCTTCTGATTATGGCGTTAGGTTCGTATTGTGCTGTCAATGTAGTGTCGTTATCCGTTATACTTTGTCGTGGTTGGTGGCTGTTGAATGATTTATTGCAAAGTGGTGGAAACAGTTTACGTTGTAATTGTTTTCTGACTTCACATCCTTTATAACTGACTGGGTGGTTTCCGTTACAGTTATAGCATTTAACTTCTTCTATTTTTCCAGAATATGGGCAGTGTATTGTTAAGTGGTCTTTTGCGCACTTGACGCAAGCTGGGCTTCTGTTGCAATAATTTTTAGTGTGTCCGTATTGTTGACACCGCATGCATTGAGGTATATCTTTTTTGTGTCGTGGCGGTTCCACTGTTACTATTGTGTTTAGTATTTGTTTGATATCATATATTTCCTTGTTGTTGTTTCTGGGTTCCAGTTCTATTAAGAATAGTGGTAATGGTTGCTTCGTGTCGAATCTTGTTATATTGTTTATTGTTCTTGTTTGATGACCAATTTTTGCCAACTCATCGCTTAGTTTATGTATGTTCGTTTTAGGATGCAATCCTCTTATGACGATTTTATAGCTCCTTTCAGTTTTTAGCTGATACGTGTGGTAAATAGCATTTTTTTCTTTTAATGCTTTTATAACTTTCCTAAATGTTTCTGGGGTGTTTGTTTGAATTTTTACTTGTTCCAGTTTTGTTTGCTTTATTGTGTATTTGTTTTTCTCGTCTAAATTATTTAGTAGATCGATGAGCGGGTCTATTATTTGGACCTCAACAAAGATTGGTGGTGGTTTTGTAATATGATTTGTTTGAATTGTGGTTTTATTTGTGGGGTCAGCGTCTGTTTCTTCTGTTAGTGAGCTGAAGGAGTTGCTTAATAGTAATTCTTGCAGCCATTGCTGCTTTTCTGTAACTGGGTTTCCTACGGCACTTATGCCTGGAGTTGTTTTGCGTTTTTTGCTAGCCTTCGCTAGCTTCCAGCTTTCGTCCTGATAGTATCTTTCATAACCTGGATTGCTCTCTTCCTGTCCCCGCTGCTCTTTTGTTTCTTCTGTATCCATGTTAATTTGTTTGTTTTTTATATAATATGTTTCTCGCTTTGTTGCTATGTTTATTATTGGTATCTGCATTGCTATTTTATTTCCTCCTCACTATCACTTTGCAGCACTATTACTTTGAAGTACTTTTTCCCTATTCACTTATACCTGGAGAGCACGACCGTCGAAACACGTCCGTCCTCCTCGGCTGTCCGAGCAGAAGTGGGCCGAAGAGTGTGAATCGGGAAGTCGAAAGCCGCCTATGAGAATAAAACGTACGACAGCATTGTAATCATTTCGTTGCTTCGAATACTATTTATTAAATCAAAACATCATTACTTATCCTTTCCTCTAAAGACCCATTTAGATATTACATTTATATTATTATAGATATTATATATATCTGTAGTGGCAGATATATATAAACGTAAGCCAGACCAGATTTATCGACCATTTTAGAAAAATTGCATCGCATCGGCTTTGATGGATTAAATGCGGCACACAAAAATTCTATAAAGCAGAACGTTACAATTTTTTGCGATCTGGGTCGGTGCTCGAGCGACTGATCCTATAAT
Organism: Bombus terrestris; assembly: GCF_910591885.1. Taxonomy (NCBI): domain Eukaryota; kingdom Metazoa; phylum Arthropoda; class Insecta; order Hymenoptera; family Apidae; genus Bombus; species Bombus terrestris. The sequence continues at coordinate 5,086,616 of NC_063286.1, forward strand.
ATTCTTCAAAGGAACGCCGCTTCTCTCGCAGCGATTATCAGCCTGATTGAATGTAACATGATAGCTTGGAGCGTACAATCCGTATGTCCAAGCGATGCTGTTAAAAATTCGCCTGTTCCCCTGTATGTATAACGCATGGACGCACACGTTCGTTGTTAACGACTTATTTAAATTTCACCGAACAGCAGCGGCGACAGTCGCTTACGCAATGCGAATGAAGAATTAATTGCAGAATTCTGCGAATTTGCGACGCTTTGTAGCTTGCCCCGAAAGCTATTTGCACAAAGCTGCGAGCTTGTCTATCATGTTTGACGTTTGCAAGAAACGACGAGGCCTTAATTTGACTTCTGAAATACAATCGTGCTTGATTCCTCGCGAAGAAATAAGCGGAATACGCTCCGTGAAATATTCATTAGATGGGATTGTTTGAAGAAATTTTAGTATTGTTATCGGTGAATACATTTGTATAACAATAGGATTAAGGTTTGATAAGATTTGAAAAATGTCGTGCATGACAAATTTCTATTCCTTTCAAATGCACCTAACGTTAGTTCCGGTTAAAAGAAAGCCTTGACATTTTTCTGCTGTCTCGTTGCAAACAACTCGATATTTGTAATTTCTATAATAAAAAAAGATCGAATGTAAAAAAAAAGCGAGTTGATATTAGCGAAGATTAGAACGAATATGGATTAGCGCGATATAGAGAGAAGATAGTTTATCGGTAAATCAAGTGGCGATAGACTCTGAGAGTTTGGTGGCTCAGGTGGCGCATTATCGCGTCGATGCCTTTCAAGATGTCGGTAAACGAGGCAAGACATCGGCTTTCAATAGAAGGTAGCTCGTAAGACGCGTGCAAACTACGAAGAATTTTTTTTTTATTTATTAGAATATTTACAATCAATTCTCGTTGAGAATTTTCAGTAACTTCATTTGGCGTGATACAATGGCATGGCTTATAATAGTTTTTATATTGTTGGTTCTAGTAGAATCTAAGGATTTAATCTAGAGGGTATTTTCTTTTTAGTCTGCGGATCTGGTCTGTCGTGTCTAGTAGTTGGGTGACTAATGGGTTGTGATGGTTGTTGACTCTTGTGTTATATCTGCTTCTGGACTTGTATATTTCATCTTTGACTGTAGGTATCTTGAGGTCACGGTGGATTGTTTCGTTGGTAACATACCAGGGTGCATTTAATAGGGATCTTAGCGTTTTCGATTGGAAGCGTTGGAGTATTTCAATGTTGGAATTACTTGCTGTTCCCCATAGTTGGATTCCGAACTACGAAGAATGAGGTTGGAAGAAAGAGAGCGGTGTTGGAAGTCTGAGCGAAAACGAGCGGCTGGGACGTGTAAACATCGAATTGTATCGGAGAATTTCAATCCGAGCAGCCGGGGTGAAGGCAATGTTTGCCGATGTCTCGAGCACAACCGCGCATCGATCTGGTTTATCGCGTATTCGATATGACGCCATTGAATCGAATTCGATTATAAGCAGGTCGTGCCGATGGAAGAAAGCTCTGTGTAAACAACGATTTAATTCGATTCTGTAATTTTCGCGATTGGGATCGCCGGATTAATTGGGATCCTATGGCCGCGCATCCGCGCTTAATCGGAATCGTGTCGCGTGACAGTCGTCCGGATTGGTGGACGCCACCGATAGATCGAACTTTTCTGGCTGATACCTCGTCAAATTTTTTCGCGTAATATTACCAAAGGAAATAAGAATCTGTGGCGGCACTCGACCTCAGAAATTTCCAACGGTTTCGCGATACAAAGCGCTTTATCTTAAAAGCGCTATGCCGACAAGCCTTAGGTGTCATCGATATCCCTGCGGCTCCTTCGCCGAATTTTCGGGAGATCGCACACGTGACAGTCGTCACGGACTTCTAACAAACGCACGCGATATCGATAGCCAACAAAGAAAAGAATCGGCGTGGCTTTTGAATCGAAGAGATTCAGTCTGCCCCGAGCTGCGAAGTGCGAAGGATTACGCGAAACGAGCGCTCGACTTCCTATAACCTGCGTCAAGCATTGATCGTTACCAAGCGTTGCTAATTGTTAATTGTTAATTGTTGCTAATTGTTGTTTGTTGCTAGTTGTTATTGGACGTCAGTTGGTACTAAGTTAATAAACGTTTTTGTTGAAACACCCGAGCATTCCTTCTACACCTATCACGACATACCACCTCAAATCTTTTTTTCGTTTCCGACGTCCGGTGGACCTCCGCTTTTAGCTTTTAGGAAAACTGAATTTGATTCGATCATCACGTTGGATAAAAGAAATCCATCACGGGTCTTGCTCGTTTTTCGCGTATAGAAAATCGGTTTCCAAACGCAATCAACGGCGTTGAACGCACCCGGACCGGACCAAAAAGTCCCTGGAGAAAAACCGCACGCATGCCACAATGAAACTGTTGTTTAAAATTAACGAGCCAATGCGTGCTACTCGCGCAGATGGCTGCTAAACAATTATTAGCTCATTATCTCGCAAACATTAATTGGCCCAATTATACTATAAATTTCTGCCTGTGTAATTACGTGGCCAGCTTCCAACGAACGAGGAAGACGCAAGAAGATCCATATTGGCCGCAATTTTAAAAACACTTCGTTTATTAGGACGATAAGAAAACAAATAATTCACTGTATGAATGCCTTAAACGGGAGCACCAAATAATTGGTTCGACGGGGAAAACTGTGAAACATTAACGTAACATTGCACACAAAAAGAATATCCCACGTACGTCACTGCTAGCAATAAAACGCACGAACTACTGTATATGGATGCAACTAGAATAATCATCCAGGAATGGAATCTCATTTTTCCGAGTTACGCGGTCACTGGTCCTGCAAGATGCGTAATTACCTTGTGTAATAAGAGATAACAGAAGAGCAGCAGCCTTGCTTTATCTCATATTTGTTGCTTACGCCATATTTTATTGCTTTAAACTTTAAATCTTATGGCATTTGATACGAACATAACAAAACTGTTTCTATTATCTTTTTCACAAGCAGTAAGAATTCAAAGCGTCACATGCAGAGATCTTTGATCCTGTGTATAATTATTAACGTGTATTTTACAGAAATATCTGCCCTGGGAGTTATGGTGTTTTACAAACACATGTAAAAGGAGAAGAGAAGCGTTTACGAATATTCTATCACCAGCCTATTAAACTAAAACCATCCTGTGTGTACACAAACGATCTTCATTTTCTAGTTAGCTATAAGCCCTCTAAGGATCAGAAGCGTCCTTTTGATGCATGTCGTTCGACAACCTTAATTTCCACGTTGTCAGAAAGTTTCGCGTCACAGCCCATTTTCCCCATACTCCGTCTGAACTCGGGTCACAGCCAGTCACTGCTTTAACACTAGGTTTACGGTACCCGTCAATTTGACGGATATCGAACTTTGAACTGAAATATCTCAAAAATCATAGCACCAATTTTAACCATTTTGCATCGTAAATTAATCATTTCATCTAAAGAATTTATACACAAAATTATTTTTTCCTAGACTTTCTAATTTTTGAAATCTGTATGTAGTATACCTATCTCTACTTGAGATATTGTTTTTGAGATATTTCATTTCGAAGTTCAAAATCCGACAAATTGGCGGGTCGTGTTAATGTTATTGTTATTTTTTTAGTGATAATTTTAAAAAAAGACGTTTTATTTATTAATAATTTATTTAAATGTGAAGCCTAATATTGTTCCTTTCAGACTTAATTTGAATAAATCGATTTTTTAATGAAAAATGCGTATTTTCGTTTACCCGTCAATTTGACGGGTCCCGTAGAGATAGGTATATACGAAACGCCCGTAAACCTAGTGTTAACCGATATTTAAGCGAATTTCCAATAGAGTATAACGTAGAATCGGGTAAAAAGAAATGGAAGAAATAATAGACGAGGGACGATCTGCAGGATTCAGAGTAGCTGCAGGTTGGTTCGAAGGCTGCACGCCACTCCTGCTCGGGCAGCCGAGGAGGACGGACGTGTTTCGACGGTCGTGCTCTCCAGGTATAAGTAAATAGGGAAAAAGTGCTTCAAAGTAATAGTGCTGCAAAGTGATAGTGAGGAGGAAATAAAATAGCAATGCAGATACCAACTATAAACATAGAAACAAAGGGAGAGACATATTATATAAAAAACAAACAAATTAACATGGAGACAGAAGAAACAAAAGAGCAGCGGGGACAGGAAGAGAGCAATTCAGATTATGAAAGATACTATCAGGACGAAAGCTGGAAGTTAGCGAAGGCTAGCAAAAAACGCAAAACAACTCCAGACATAAGTGCCATAGGAAACCCAGCTACAGAAAAGCAGCAATGGCTGCAAGAATTACTATTAAGCAACTCCTTCAGCTCACTAACAGAAGAAACAGACGCTGACCCCATAAATAAAACCACAATCCAAACAAATCATATTACAAAACCACCACCAATTTCTGTTGAGACCCAAATAATAGACCCGCTCATCGATCTACTAAATAATCTAGACGAGAAAAACAACTACACAATAAAGCAAACAAAACTGGAACAAGTAAAAATTCAAACAAACACCCCAGAAACATTTAGGAAAGTTATAAAAGCATTAAAAGAAAAAAATGCTATCTACCACACGTATCAGCTTAAAACTGAAAGGAGCTATAAAATTGTCATAAGAGGATTGCATCCTAGAACCAACATACATAAACTAAGCGATGAGTTAGCAAAAATTGGTCATCAAACAAGAACAATAAACAATATAACAAGATTCGACACGAAGCAACCATTACCACTATTCTTAATAGAACTGGAACCCAGAAACAACAACAAGGAAATATATGATATCAAACAAATACTAAACACAATAGTAACAGTGGAACCACCACGACACAAAAAAGATATACCTCAATGCATGCGGTGTCAACAATACGGACACACTAAAAATTATTGCAACAGAAGCCCAGCTTGCGTCAAATACGAAAAAAACCACTTAACTATACACTGCCCATATTCTAGAAAAATAGAAGAAGTTAAATGCTATAACTGTAACGGAAACCACCCAGCCAGCTATAAAGGATGTGAAGTAAGAAAACAAGTAAAACGTAAACTGTTCCCGCCCCTACGAAGCAGGACAATCACTAACACACAAGCCCAACAGGACAGCACATAATCTGAAATAATACCAAATACAGAGCAAGCAACAAACACCAAACTCATCAGCACCAACACCATTGGTGGTCTAAGCTACGCTCAAGTAACCAGCCAATCGACACATACACACAACCAATACCACAGCAATAGTAACAATGACACTGCAGAAATCAAAAAACTGCTCAAACAATCCATAAAGAACACCGAAATGCTAACCAGAATGATAAGCGAACAAAACGCAGTACTCAGACAGCAAACCCAACAAATCACAGTCATGCTACAACTAATTACAAACGTGCTAAGCAAAAAATAAAAAACGGACACTCTAAAAATAGCAGCCTGGAACTCAAACGGCCTACAACAACGGGCCCTCGAAATTAAAACATTCATATACTGTAACAATATAGACATACTACCTGTCTCAGAAACACACTTCACTACAAAAAGCTACATGAAAATACCATACTAGACCATATATGATACCAAACACCCCTCAGGAAAAGCTCACGGAGGGACAGCAGTGATAGTCAGAAACGATATCAAACATTATCTACACAGCTAAGTTAACAAAGAATATTTACAAGCAACCACTGTTACAGTTCAAACTAGCAGCAACTACTTCCAGTTGTCAGCAGTATATGTGCCTCCGCGTCACAAAATATCATCACAAATGTGGGAAGAAAGGAAAACTATGATGGGTGTGCCTAAGGGCACGAAATCATCGGATTCGTGGAGAAAAGTCTTCGTTCGGAAAGTGAGAGAAATTGGCGTTACTGTTAATTGGTCAATTTCCATGTGAGTGGTTAGGGAAGGGTGCTAGCCGCCCTTAAGAGAGAGTTCGAGAAGAGGAAGCGTCGTTCGTGAGAAAAATAGATTTCTTCTATTTTCTCGTAGTTGGAACGAGGACTGTTTGTCGGTTTGCAGGACTTCAGTTAAACAAATCTTAAGATTTATAGCGGGTCCTCGGGCCAGTTAAACATATATTGTGAAGATGCGTTGACATCTGGCAATCATGCTGACTAAATTAAATCGAATAAAGAAAAGCGCCTTACGCGGTTGCGTCTGAAATCCGCAGTCTGAGTTTTAAATCCGAATTCGATGGGTAACATTGATCGCCTGTCTACACCACTCACATAGTGATATACGCGTCCAGCGCTTGTGTTGATACACATAGTGTATTTTCGAGCTATCGCGGGGAGACGCGGTCGTTAGAATACGCGTCAACGGGAGTCGTAAATTCCCGTTACGATTAGGATAATCGACACCACGAATAGTTCGATCCCCTGATTTCGGTTAGGATAATAGGGGTGATTCAGGTTAGTATAACACTGTGGTTCACAGAGTTAAAGTATATATATTTCCAACACTTTATACAATCACACAAAGTAGTAACGCTGTTGGTTAAGATACAGATAATGAAGAGAAGGATTATTCTTAGATGAGAGAGTGATAAGAGCTGTCGGACTTGTGGGCACCGCGAGAGATGATGGAAAAATTAGAGATGTAGGAACGGTGAGAGTTGTCGGAAATGCAGGAACTCTAGGCACCGTGAGAGCCGAAGCAATACTCTGAAGTTTTATTCTAATGTGAATACAGAGGAAAGCTCGGTATGGGTGTGCCCTTTGAAAGAAGAACGCGGATTCGTTGGTTGCATTTTTAGTTAGGAAAGTGAGGGCAATAATCCGCGATGTCGATTGGTTGGGACCAATGTTAGGAAGGAAGAGAGGAGGAAGAAACCTCCTACCAACTTGGATCTCAGGCGACATTGTTTATAGGGAAACTCAGTTTTTCCGTTAGGTAACTCTCCGCTTTTTTCGTTAGACTACTACCCGCTTTCTCCGTAATTTTTAAGAGTACGTAATAAACCCAAGGACCTTTCTAAAAACCGGCGGAAAATACTTCTAGAATTAGAAAGTCTTTTCGGGCAACAGATTGACTTAAACCATGTGTGCGAACAATGCGGCTAGGATTTCTATTTATTCGTTTATAAGCCTGTGCATTTGCTCTATCGTGGAGTGTTTGTTTCTGAAACCAAATTGGTAATCCGGTATTAGTTTTTTTGTCTCTATTATTGGTTTTATGCGGTCGTATATTATCTTTTCCAGTATTTTGGAAAATACTGGGAGCAGTGATATTGGTCTGTAAGATGCAGTTTGGTGCGGGTCTTTGCCTGGTTTATGTAACATTTTGATCTGTGCTAATTTCCATGGTTTGGGGAAGTACTGAATTCTTAGAATTGCATTGAATATTATTGTCATTAGTCTTATTGCTTTTGGCGGAAGGTTTTTCAAGATTTTACCATTGATTAGGTCGATTCCTGGCGCTTTGTTGTTTTTTGTTTTATCAATTATGTTTCTAATTTCTTGTGCCGATGTTTTAGGTATGGTGTATTCCTTGTCGGCTGTGGTAGTAGTGGTTTGTGGATCCTCCTCCGTATGACTTTTGAGGTTGCTGTTGATGGTAATGTGTGGTGTGAATGTGTTGCAGAGGTGTTTGGAGAATTCTTCAGCTTGTTCTTCGTTGCTTCTTGCCCATGTGTTATCTGCTTTTCTGATTGCCGGGACGGGTATTATTGGCTTCCTTATTTTTTTCGTGGCTTTCCATAGTGAATAGTTGGTGTTCTCGTGTGTGGAGTGTGTCCCTATGAATTTTGCGAATTCGTTATCGTTGTGCTCCTTTATTTTGTTTTTTATTTCCTTTGCAAGTTTGTTTAAGTGTTTTTTGTTTTCTCGGGTTCTGCATTTTTGCCATTTTGCTTTTGCTTTTCTTTTTTCTTTGATTTTGTCGAGTATTTCTTGCGGGATTGTTATTGTTTGTCTGCTGATTGGTTCGGGAGTAGTGGTTGTCCTTGCTGCTTCCTGAATAGTTGCTGTCAATGTTGCTACTGCCTGTTCTATGTGTTCAGTAGTTTTTAACGGGATGTTGCAGTTTATTTTGCTTTCTATTATTTCTTTGAAAGTTTGCCATTTGGTGGTTTTATTGCATAGTGTTTCTGGTTTGCCATAGTGAATTGGTTTGTTTCTGTATTCAATTATTATGGGTGTATGATCGGAGCTGAGCTCGAGGTTGGGTGTTACTTTTAGTTTATTTGTGTTTAGTCCCCTTGTAACTGCAAAATCCAGAAGATCTGGTTTTTTGTTCAGGTCAGTCGGCCAATATGTCGGTGTTCCTGTGGATAATATATTGAGGTTATTATTTCTAATGTATTTTTCCAGTGTTCTACCTCTAGGTGTAATGTTTCTTGACCCCCAAAGCGTGTGCTTTGAATTGTAGTCTCCCGCTGCGATGTACTTGTCCCCTAGGTCCTGGAAGTATTCTTCCCACATTTGTGTTGTTATTTTGTGTCGCGGAGGCACATATACTGCTGACAACTGGAAGTAGTTGCTGCTAGTTTGAACTGTAACAGTGGTTGCTTGTAAATATTCTTTGTTAACTTGGCTGTGTAGATAATGTTTGATATCGTTTCTGACTATCACTGCTGTCCCTCCGTGAGCTTTTCCTGAGGGGTGTTTGGTATCATATATGGTGTAGTATGGTATTTTCAAATAGCTTTTTGTAGTGAAGTGTGTTTCTGAGACAAGTGGTATGTCTATATTATTATTGTATATGAATGTTTTAGTTTCGAGGGCCCGTTGTTGTAGGCCGTTTGAGTTCCAGGCTGCTATTTTTAGAGTGTCCGTTTTTTATTTTTTGCTTAGCATGTTTGTAATTAGTTGTAGCATGACTGTGATTTGTTGGGTTTGCTGTCTGAGTACTGCGTTTTGTTCGCTTATCATTCTGGTTAGCATTTCAGTGTTCTTTATGGATTGCTTGAGCAGTTTTTTGATTTCTGCAGTGTCATTGTTACTATTGCTGTGGTATTGGTTGTGTGTATGTGTCGATTGGCTGGTTACTTGAGCGTAGCTTAGACCACCAATGGTGTTGGTGCTGATGGGTTTGGTGTTTGTTGCTTGCTCTGTATTTGGTATTATTTCAGATTATGTGCTGTCCTGTTGGGCTTGTGTGTTAGTGATTGTCCTGCTTCGTAGGGGCGGGAACAGTTTACGTTGTAATTGTTTTCTTACTTCACATCCTTTATAGCTGGCTGGGTGGTTTCCGTTACAGTTGAAGCATTTAACTTTTTCTATTTTTCCAGAATATGGGCAGTGTACAGTTAAGTGATTTTTTGCGCACTTGACGCAAGCTGGGCTTCTGTTGCAATAGTTTTTAGTGTGTCCGTATTGTTGACACCGCATGCATTGAGGTATATTTTTTTTGTGTCGTGGTGGTTCGACTGTTACTATTGGGTTTAGTATTTGTTTGATATCATATATTTCCTTGTAATTGTTTCTGGGTTCAAGTTCTATTAAGAATAGTGGTAGTGGTTGCTTTGTGTCGAATCTTGTTATATTGTTTATTGTTCTTGTTTGATGTCCAATTTTAGCTAACTCATCGCTTAGTTTATGTATGTTGGTTTTAGGATGCAATCCTCTTATGACAATTTTATAGCTCCTTTCAGTTTTAAGCTGATACGTGTGGTAGATAGCATTTTTTTCTTTTAATGCTTTTATAACTTTCTTAAATGCTTCTGGTGTGTTTGTTTGTATTTTTACTTGTTCCAACTTTGTTTGCTTTATTGTGTAGTTGTTTTTCTCATCTAGATTATTTAGTAGATCGATGAGCGGGTCTATTATTTGGGCCTCAATAAAGATTGGTGGTGGTTTTGTAATATGATTTGTTTGGATAGTGGTTTTGTTTACGGGGTCAGCGTCTATTTCTTCCGTTAGTGAGTTGAAGGAGTTACTTAATGGTAATTCTTGCAGCCATCGCTGCTTTTCTGTAACTGGGTTTCCTATGGCACTTATGTCTGTGGTTGTTTTGCGTATTTTGCTAGCCTTCGCTGGCTTCCAGCTTTCGTCCTGGTAGTATCTTTCATGATCTGAATTGCTATCTTCCTGTCCCAGATGCTCTTTTGTTTCTTCTGTCTCAATGTTAATTTGTTTGGTTTTTATATAATATGTTTCACCTTTTGTTGCTATGTTTATAGTTGGTATCTGCATTGCTATTTTATTTCCTCCTCACTATCACTTTGCAGCACTATTACTTTGAAGCACTTTTTCACTATTCACTTATACCTGGAGAGCACGACCGTCTAAACACGTCCGTCCTCCTCGGCTGTCCGAGCAGGAGTGATTGACAGTAATGCTGCTATTTTTCGACAAACCAGTTTTAAGTGTTGCGTCGGGTGCTTAGATACTACGTGACCTTGTAATGATTTCGATAAACAACTGCATAATGTGTACCTTTTTTAGCGTTTATTCACAAAACATTTTTAATATAATAATAACTATATAATAATATAATATAATAATAATAATAACATAATCGTGTGATATTAACTGAATGCAGCAGGTCAATAAAATATTAGTATCTCCTTTCATACCACAAAAAAAATTTTTTTTTTTTTCGTGGAGGAAATCTTCATAGACACCTTACTACTCTTGTGAGGTGGGTGGGCAGAATGTAGTGCCGGATTCTTACCGGCTAAAACCTCCACGGGTGGGGGATCAGTAGACCAGTGCGCGAGTTTCCTCGGGCCCCTTGGTGCATAACATCATCAAGCACACTTTACTAAGGTGAACTCCCAGAAGATACACCTACAACAATACTGCAAGAGCGGGGCTGCTCACTTGCCTGTTGCACATTTTTCTTTTCAGAAAAATTGTATAATGGGGTTTTTTCATCATTCATGTCCTTTCTGAGATACCGAGGATTCGAACTCGCCACACACCACGCGTCGCTTTCAGTTCTGGCCTTTTTTTTTTTTTTTTTTAACTTTGTTTATTAATTCCAGGATTTTTACATATTTGTTTTTACATGGTTTTTTTCCAGAATGAATGCTGAATTCTAATTGTAGGGTGGTACAGGCAAAAGTACCGATACGCGGCGGTACGACGTAGCCATGAATTATTACATTTTTTTTTTTTTTTTTTTACGCCTATTATAGTTAGTTAAATTTAAGCCGCTGTTGCGCTGAGCTTATGTGCGATGTTTTAATTTATGTCCTGAAAGCCTGGACGCAAGACAGTTCTGGGCTTTAACGAGCGTTTTTTTTTTTTTATCTTTGTTTATTAATTCCAGGTTTTTTACATATTTTTTTACATCATTTTTTTTCCAGAATAAACGCTGAATTCTAATTGTAGGGTGGTACAGGCAAGAGTACCGATACGCGACGGTACGACGTAGCCATGCATTATTACATTCTTTTCTCTCTTTTTTTTTTTGAGATTATTAATGTTAAATAAAATAAAATTAAGCCGCTGCTGCGCTGTGCTTATGTACGATATTTTAATTTATGTCCTGAAAGCCTGGACGCAAAAACAGGACAGTTCGCTAGCCTATTAGGGAGGGGCTGGGAGGGAATGGACTGGGAGGGTTGGGGAGGGGGGGGAGGGGTGTTCTGTGGGATTAGTATAATATTTGTTTATCTATTTACGTATTTACATATTTACATATTTACACTTTTATTCGGTGAGCGTTGCCGTTCTGTGGCTCTTTATCTTGTTTTTTGTTGTGGATTCCGTATCCACCAATATTTTTTTGTGTTTTTTCTGTGTTTGTCTTCTGTATCCTTTTGGGGGAGGGCCATGTTGTATCTCCACCTAGTGTCTGCCGTGCGGCCATCTAGGTTTTCCTCGTATTGAATAGATTTCATTCCTATTTTCCTTTGCATATGATAAATTATGGGTATGTTGTTTTGGTCTTGGAGATAGTTTCTTTCGTCTAGGTATAGAAAGGCTTCGGGGGGATGTAGCCTGTTAACAGAGTATTTTTGAAGTATGCGTCGTTTGGGTATAAGCAGCCGAAGATTAGGCTGTTTTCTTTGATCTTCGCGGCTTGCGAGAAGTGATTTCTCGTTAGTTTTAGGATGTGACAGTCGATGCGGTGGATGTTGGCTAAGTCGTATATTTTTTTGTTTTTTACGTATTTTCTGTATCCGCTGTGTTCTGATCTGTAAATGCTCAGGCAAGCTCTGATGCATTTTCTTTCAAATATGCGAATTTTTTCCATTATTGACGCTGGTATGTTGTACCATATTGGGCAGCCGTAGGTTATAATGGGTCTTATTAGCGATTGGTAGCACATGATTTTTACTTTGCTATCGAGAAGTCTGGAATAAAACAGCCTTTTTGTATTCCAAAAAGCTTTGCTGGCTTTGGAGAGTTGGATTTCGATGTGTTGCTTATAATTTAGTTTTTCATCTATGTTTATTCCTAGGTATCTACGCAATTTTTGTGTGGTATGAGGTTCTCTTCGTTTGCTTTTTCTTTTAGGCGGAATTTCCTGACTTGTTCCCTTTCTGCTGGGCCGATTTTGCTTGTCATGGGTCTGAATAGTATGGTTTCGCATTTGCTTGCGTTAATTTTTAGTTTCCATGTATGATAGTAATCGCTGATTTTGTTAAAGAGTTCTTGCAGTTCTGTTCTTATCGTTTTGGTTTTGCGGCCTGTTACGTAGATGATTAGGTCATCCGCGAAGGCTATGGAGCGTTTGTGTGTGGATGTGTTGAGGTTAAAGAGGTTTAGTAAGTCGTTATTGTTGATGCTGAAGAGTAGCGGGGAATTTACTGTTCCTTGTTGCAGGCCGTTCTCTATGGAGAATACTTTGCTTGAAGTGTGCGAGCCGTCGGTCATTCTGAAAGTTTTGTTTGTTATCATGTCCCATACTATTTTGATTAGGTATTCGGGGAAGTTCTTTTTAATCATTTTATAAATGAGCCCTGGGACCCAGACTGTGTCTACTCGTTGATTTGCGTTAAGTGCCCAGCAGATATCCGACGTAACTTTGTTTATTGCGTGGATTGTGGAGTGTTTGTGGCGGAAGCCGAATTGGTTTTCCGGGATTATCTTATTTTTTGAGCAGAAGGCTGCTAGGGGGTTGTTTATGATCATTCCGTATACTTTGCTTATGTTGGGGAGGAGGCTTATGGGTCGTAGGTTTGCAGGTGATGAGCCGTCTTTATTTTTTTTTGTAATGGCTATGAGTTTGGCTTTTTTCCATTTTTTGGGGAAGTACATGTTGTTTAGTGCGTTATTAAACAGTACTGCGTAGTACCATTTTATTTTGTTTGGTAGGCGTTTGAGCGAGATGTTTGGGATGCCATCGAAGCCGGCGGATTTTTTGTTGTTTAGCGTGGAGAAGATTGTACTTAGTTGATTGAAGTTTGTAAAGTAGTTTATTTCTGGGTCGGGCTGTTTGGGGTCGTCCGATGTGTTTTCGTTTGAGAATGTGCAGACTGTTTTGTTTAGCGCTATGTCTTGTTTTATTTTATTTTTTAGTATGTTTGTTTCGGCGATGATAATTCTGTTTAATTGTTCTCGGCCCATCATCTTGCCGCGCTCACTGTTAGGGCCTACGCCTGTTTATCCCTTAGGGCCGAGAGGTCCGACCTGCTCGGAGGATTACGGTCAACTGAGGCTTTAACGAGCGTAGCTGGCTACACCGCCGAGGTTCTAGCTGATTGGGAAGTACTTGATTCTTAATGTGGCAATGTATATCATAGGAAGTATTCTAATTAACCTCTTGATGTATACATTATTATACATTGTATGTTATAATTATAATTAACTATATATATAATTAATCGCTAATATACAAAATGCGATAAACAAAATAGAAAAGTTGTTAATTCTATTTATTTGAAGTTTTATTGTATTCTATTTACTGTGTCTATGTGTGCACTGCTTTATAATATAAATTAATATGTTTATCTTTATTGATTTTTCTCTTATGCTTTGAAAAAAGATTAGATATAGTCTTTGAAAAATTTGCTATATCTTTTCTTTTCATATCGTTTCTTGGTTTCTTGTGAACATTCTTTTAATCACAGTAGTAAGGGGACTTATACATTTTCCACTTTCTTCTTTTTATAATAAATTTGTCTACATTGAAACAAAAAAGATATTATTTATAGCTAAATCTTTTGCTTCTAGAAAACATTTTAATGAATATGATCTTTAATTAAATTTTCAATTAAATAGGAAATGAAAAGCTGATCGATATTTACAACTTCATATTATACTAATCATTTATTTTATTATTTGAATTTCGCATTTTATCAATTGAGCAAAGCATTTTTTAATTTCTCTCATTTTTACGTTCATGGACTTGGTGCTCTGCTGTTTTCTTAAAAAGTTTCTCGATAACTTCGGCTGTAGTTTCTTTCAACATTGCTACTTTAAAAACATTATATAAGATATGAATAAGACAAAATTGATAAATGATCCAAACTAATTATTAAAGTAATGTAATTATCGTGGAAAACTCTCGAGGAAATTCTAATGAGCCATATGCTCTTGACCCTTTAGGTCATTGAGCTATTAACACGTTGAATGCAACGAGGGTCACCGGTGACCGGCGCATCAAGATTAGTAGAAACACATAATTTGAACAAATGTAAATAGTTATCAATTTTTTATTATTACTATCGTTATTACAATAATGTGATGAAATTAATGCAGTATACAACATTTACAAATAGTTTTATTTATACATGAAATATACATATATTATATGCACCCCTCCGCCGCAGTGGCTGTTGAACGTGGGAAAACCCGCTTTTTCCGTGTTTTACTTTAATGAACAATGACCCTAAGGAACGTTTCGTCTTGAAAGATGTCTGATAGCAATTAAGGGCCTTGACAGTAAAGTAAAATATGCTAAATATTGTGACTGTTCTTTAGGATTGTCGCGGGTCCGAATAAGTATGATCAAGGGATGAATGATGGTTTATGGCAGAACCCCAGACGTAATAACATAACATTTCAATAAAAACTCCATCGTGGCGCCACGGCCAAAGCTTGTAAAACTGGCGTGGAATTCGACGTGTTAGGAAAGGTGTACGTGACTGTCTTGAGTCAACATTTGTAACAGTAAAAAGTGTTTCTTTGGAACACACACTTACATCACTAGAGCAACCTAGAAGAAAAATTTGATGACTGGAACACGACCCGACACCACCACACCAGTGAAATTGACTGGTTTTACAATTTTATTCTGAAATTCCCTATTCATGCTATATCTTTTTTTCTGCAATGATATAATGACTTTCGTAACGATAACTAAAAGAATAATATAATTAATTTTATTTCGTTTTTTATGTGTTCAAACTGAAAATAATTTTGTATGAAGGCTATATATATGTCGGAGATGAAAGAACACCGGAACCCCTCCCTGGATTCGCGGGAATACCGTAACGTTGTAACTTAGATTAAACAAATGCCGCTCCGACTATTCGAGATTTATGATCATGAGCTTGGGCTCGAGGCGACAATCAGTCGCCGAACGTAGCCGCGGTCAAAGGGATGAACGTTTTATCTAACAAAGGCACAGAGTAACTCTATACCTCTCCTTAAAAGAAATAGCCGTAGCGACACGTGGCAGTAAATACTTCAATAGTTTCTATCCCGCGGCCCGCCACACGCAGATTTTGTTCTCCGGGTAAGATGATCGCCGGGTGTCGGCATGTCTTTGTAGTGTATGTTTAGCTAACGTGAGGACCCGCTATAAGATCTTAAGATTTAGTCAAGCGAAGTCCTTCAAATAGACTTTGTTGCAACTACGGGAAGATAAGAGAAACCTATCTTCCGCGAACGATGCCCCCCGTCAACAACCTCCCCTCAAGGGCGGCCAGCATCTCTTTCAAAACGCCGATATGGAGATCGACCAATTAGCAACAGCGCTAATTTCCCTCACCTTTGGAACGAAAGCATTCGTTGACGAATCCGAGGATCTCATGCCCTTAGACACACCCATTATAGTTTTCCTCGACGGCATCATCGAGACGGAGATTCATTCTTTCGTACGATCTCATCGACGAATGACAGTACCACCTTACAACCAGTGAATACCTCACATCTAGTTAACAAAGAGTTAGACTTGAACTGTGCGAGAACATACGTTTATCATCCCGTGACCGCGGATTCGTTTCGAACCTAAGGTCATTATCACTAGTGCTACGAGTGCCTAATCTTGTTGATAAGCCTGTGCTAGTAAACTCTTTATTGTATCACGGCAATGGCTAATTGTAATGAGAACTCATCAAACGCCCCTCTCCATAATCCTGACCCTAATCCGACATCAGAAGTGGGATACAAGGACTTGTTAACATCGATGAAACAGCAAATGGATTTCATGCGTGACGTATTTCATACGCTAACAAAGAAAAAGAGTGTAGAACTTGACAAATTTTCGCTACCGTTTTTTAACCCTGAACTGGCGGGCGCTGACCCAATGAGGTGGTGCGAAACAGTCAGTAAGCTTATGGGCAACGAGCCCCCACAAGACCGTGAGTTATATTTCGTCCTAAATCGTGCGCTGGGGGGTACTGCATCACAGTGGCTTACGCAAGTCCCGGTTTGCGGCCTTACTTGGGAACGATTCAAGGAGTATTTCCTTTCGCACTATGACGGCAAAGAGACGGCAACCTCAGCGCTGATAAGGATGTTCGAGGAACCACCAGAGGAGAACGAACCCACGGTAACTTTCGGCAATCGACTTCGCTCTCTCCTGGCTGCGAGATGGAGTGGTCTATCCAACGCCGAATTAATTAACGCTGTCGTCCTTCTTCGATTGACTTCATATGATCGGCGTGTCGAACGGATCGCACTCACGCAAGACGTCCGGACACAGGACCAATTTCTTCGGGAACTGAGAGCTCTCCCTCATCCGACGAAGAGGCCGTTACCCTTGGCAGATGATCCGCCGACAGAACCTGAAGCTAAACGGAGCAGGACATCAAACTCCCGGACAAAGTGTTATTACTGTGGAATCATCGGGCATAAGGCGACGGAGTGCCGCAAGAAGATGCGGACCGAAAAGCAGAAGGAGACAAGGCGCCGGGAAGGGAGCCGACCAGCCACATCGTCCAAGGTGTTTTGCTTCAGGTGCCGTGCGGAAGGTCATATCGCACCTGATTGTCCGTTGCGGGAGGATAAGAAAAGCAGTCACAACAAGGAACGGCGAGTCGACTCCTGCGTGCTGGAGGCTCCAACCGGTAAATTAAGTCACCAGGGTGAGTCGTTCCCATTTTGCTTCGATTCTGGAGCCGAATGCTCATTAATTAAGGAATCCGCTGCCTCGAAATTTTCTGGCAAAAGAACCACCGATGTAGTAGTAATGCGAGGGATAGGAAATACGTGTGTTAAGAGTACGTCTCAGATTTTGTCCACTGTGTGTATCAACGGTTTTACGTTGGAGATAACTTTTCACGTTCTCCCTGATAAATACTTGAAATACGATATCATGATCGGTCGCGAAATTTTAAGTCAGGGCTTCGACGTGCATATCACGCGCACTAGTCTTGATATTTGCAAAACGAAGGTAGTCAATGTCTGTGATAGGACCGTCGAAAAAGAGATCGATCTTAATGAAGTAGACACTGAGGTAAATGGTAGTGATAAGGGCCGATTGATTTCTATTCTAGAAAAGTTTAAAAACTCATTCATCACGGGTTTTCCGCGTACACGCGTAAACACAGGCCAACTAGAAATAAGGCTAATCGACCCCAACGTCACCGTCCAAAGAAGCCCTTACAGACTTAGCGAGGAAGAGCGTAGGACGGTACGAGAAAGAATCGGTGAACTAATTAAAGCTAACATCATAAGACCCAGTAATTCGCCATTTGCGAGCCCGATGTTGCTCGTGAAGAAGAAAGACGGCTCAGATAGACTGTGCGTGGACTTCCGAGCGCTAAATAAGAATACGGTCGCGGATCGGTATCCTCTACCCCTTATCGCAGATCAAATCGCGAGATTGCAGAACGCGAAATACTTCATTAGCCTGGATATGGCCAGCGGGTTTCATCAGATTCCCATACATCCCAATTCAACGGAGTATACCGCGTTCGTTACACCCGACGGGCAGTACGAGTACGTAACGATGCCGTTTGGATTGAAAAATGCCCCGTCCGTTTTTCAGAGGGCCATTTTCAATGCCCTGGGCGACCTTGCGTATTCCTACGTCGTTGTCTATTTGGATGACGTCCTAATTATTGCCGACTCAATAGATCAAGCCTTAGAGAGGTTGGACATCGTGTTAAGTACCCTTGTAAACGCCGGGTTTTCGTTTAACTTTTCTAAGTGCTCTTTCCTGAAGACGTCGATACTTTATTTGGGGTACGTAATTCATAACGGGGAAGTTCGCCCCAACCCGGGTAAAATACACGCCTTGAGTTCCTTACCTGCGCCAACGACGGTCACTCAGCTCAGACAGTTTATCGGGTTAGCTTCCTACTTCCGTAAGTTCGTCCCCAAGTTCTCACAGACGATGAAACCCCTGTATGCGCTCACCTCAGGTAGCAAAAACATAACATGGTCAGATAGGCACGAGAAAATCAGACAACAGATAGTTTCCGTTCTGACAGACGCGCCGGTACTGATGATATTCGACCCTAATTACCCCATCGAGCTACATACTGACGCTAGTTCGGAGGGTTACGGGGCGATCTTGATGCATAAAGTCGAAGGTAAGAATAGAGTGATCGAGTACTACAGTAAAAGAACTACCCCTACGGAATCTAGATATCATTCCTACGAGCTAGAGACGTTGGCAGTCGTAAACGCCGTCAAGCATTTCCGTCACTATCTACATGGACGGGAATTTCTTGTTGTTACCGACTGCAACTCGTTGAAAGCATCAAGTAGTAAGGCACATTTGAATGACAGGGTCCACAGGTGGTGGGCCTACTTACAGACTTTCACCTTCGACATTATGTATCGGGAGGGCAAGAGGATGGCCCACGTTGACTTCTTTTCACGAAACCCCGTAGATTCGGATCACCGTAAGATTGATAAAATCGTGGAGAAAGAGATCAATTTGGCCGAAATATCGGAAGATTGGCTACTAGCCGAACAACGTCGTGACCCCCAAATTTCGGGAATTGTCGAAAAGTTGCAAAATGATGAGCTCGCGGAAGACATTGCGAACACTTACGAATTACGGTCCGGTACACTTTACCGTAAAATCCAAAGAAGAGGCAGGACTCTCAGTTTACCTATTGTTCCAAGAGGGTTTAGATGGTCCGTTATTAACCATGTGCATCAGTCAATTATGCACTTAGGTTGGGATAAGACGCTTGAGAAACTGTACGAGTATTACTGGTTCGAAGGTGTAAAACTTCGAGCTATCGCGGGGAGACGCGGTCGTTAGAATACGCGTCAACGAGAGTCGTAAATTCCCGTTACGATTAGAATAATCGACACCACGAATAGTTCGATCCCCGTATTTCGGTTAGGATAATCGGGGTGGTTGATGCGGTATAACACTGAGAGTCACAGAATTATAATAATGTATATTTCCAACACTTAGTCTACACGATTGAAAAGATATCAACAATTAACAACCTTATCGCACGCAGATAATATAAATGTATACAATATAGAGCAAGGCTCTTACAATTGAGCTTAGTCTCTTGGTGGACGTAGCACGATATGATACTTAATAGAATAAGCGAATGTTTGGCTCAATGTGTAATGTTCGACGCGTCACAAGGAACTGATCGATTTTGGATGATTTCTTTGTCTCATCTTTAAGACGACCCCCACTATACTTAGGTCACGCCACCGTTCGCGCCTATGCTCACGTATGTCTATTCTTGCGTGGAAAACGTAACGGACCAAATTCGACGTTTCGAGAACTCGCTGCTTGGCAACAGCTATGCGCTCGTCGATACATTGTATATGATCCGGCGGTCAGATAAGACGATCTGACTGAGACAGTGTAGGGCCGCGAGTGACGGTTAGAAAATACAGCCTGTGTTAAGCCTCGTGGCGTAACATCCTCCCCCCGTTGAGAGGGTACCGATCAAATGATATGGTGTGGAGTCCGTTGCGTCGCTGGCGAATCTCCTTGGCTCCGTGTGGGTGGTCGGACTCGTCTGGATCTGGGTGAATGGGTAAGGGGACCAGTCTTTTGACGCCACGATCCAGGGTAGTTGTTGCCGTCTGCACGGTGGCGGTCCGTATGATTCCGTCGACTCCTGGATGGACCTTGATCACGCGGCCCAAAGGCCATTGCATGGATGGTACGTTATCCTCCCTGAGGACTACGACGGTGCCTACTCGGATGTCGTGACTGCCCTTGCTCCATTTATTTCGGATGTTCAGCTCGTTCAGGTATTCTCGATGCCAACGGCGCCAGAAATGTTGTTTGATCCTTTGAATATGTTGCCAGCTGGAGAGACGATTGGATGGAGTGTCCCGGAAATCTCGTTCTCGAAAGCTTGTTAGTGCATCTCCGATGAGGAAGTGACCGGGAGTAAGGACAAGAAGATCGTTTGGGTCAGATGATATTGGAGTCAGAGGACGGGAGTTGAGGATAGACTCGATTTCAATGATCAGTGTGTTCAAATTTTCGTATGTTAAGAGCTCGTTACCTGCGACACGTCTGAGATGTCGTTTGAAGGACTTCACCGCAGCCTCCCACAGCCCGCCGAAGTGAGGTGAGTTGGGAGGAATGAAGTGCCATTCGATTCGTCGATCGGCTAAGAAGGACTGAATCTTTACCTTATGATCGTCGGACTGCAGGAGGTTTCGGAGCTCTCGTAATTCATTGTTGGCGCCAACGAAGTTGGTGCCGTTGTCAGAATAAATTGTTACACAGAATCCTCGGCGAGCGATGAATCTTCGCAGAGCAGCAATGAAGGCCTCGCTAGTGAGATCGGTGACCAGCTCGAGGTGGACTGCTTTAACTGCAAGGCATACGAAGATTGCTACATATACCTTGATTTTTCGTCGGTTGCGATCCTTTCGTTCCTTGATGTAGAACGGTCCGCAATAATCGATTCCGACGTTCGTAAATGGACGAGATTCCGTTATCCGTGCAGCTGGAAGGTCGCCCATTACGTACTCTACTGGAGGTGGATTGGCTCGGCAGCAACGTACGCACTTCTTCAGCGTGCTCCAAACTTGACTACGGCCGTCGATAGGCCAGTAAGATCTCCTTAAGGCATATAAGGTAGCTTGAGTTCCGGAGTGGAGATTTAGGAGGTGTTCATGCTCGATTATGAGTGCTGTAACTGAGGATTTGGGTAGAATGATTGGGTGTTTCTGAGTGAAGGGCATTGGTGAATGACTGAGTCGGCCTCCGACTCGCAATATCTCGTCCTTGTCCAGAAATGGATTGAGTCGTTGCAGCTTCCCCTTCACTGCAGAATTTCGATCTGTGCGGAGAGTACGTATTTCATCTGGAAAATAACAGAGTTGTAACAATTTGACCAATTTGTTATGCGCATTGGTTAAATCATGTGTGGTTAGAGGTCCCCCCCGATCCTGTTTTTGCCTCCATCGGAGGCAACGAGCGGCAATTCTTATCAGCTTGGGCCAAGAAGAATATCTCTCCAGTAGACTGTGGTCAGGCGGAGTCACGGACAGACATGTTGCCTTCTTTTGCTCTGGTATTTCAACTAATGGTACTGGGTTCCACGACGGCCAGTATTTTTCAGGTTGTTGGAGCCATTCTGGTCCATGTTGCCAAATGGTAGATCGCAGGAAGTCTTGGGGTGATTGGCCTCGAGATATGAGATCTGCAGGGTTATCGGTAGTGGGAATGTGGCGCCAATCTGAGGTGTGAGTCTTTTGTTGAATCTCTGTCACACGATTGGCGACGAAGGTTTTCAGCGTATGGGGTGATGTATTAATCCAGTGTAAAACGATTGTAGAATCAGTCCAGTAAACGGTCCGAGAAATGTTGCTTGGTAACGCTTGAAGGACTGTAGTGGCCAATGATGCGAGAAGAAGTGCTCCACTCAGTTCCAGCCTTGGAATGGTTTGTGATTTGAGTGCAGCCACCTTTGACCTTGCGGTGAGGAGTCGTGTCCAAACATGACCATCCGGAGCGATGGTGCGAAGGTAGACGCATGCCCCATACGCCCTTTCGCTGGCGTCGCAGAATCCGTGTAATTCAATTTCCGCTGCAGTCTTGATTATAGTTTTACGTGGAAACTTCACGTTATTTAGCAAAGGTAGCTGTGAATAATATTTGCTCCATTCTGTGTGTACGTCAGCCGGAAGAGATTCGTCCCAGTCAAGTTTTAAAGTCCAAAGTCGTTGGAGCAACATCTTAGCGCGAACGATCACTGGTGCCAGTAATCCAAGAGGGTCGTAGATCTTGGCAATTTCGGAGCTGATTGTTCTCTTCGTAATTCGAGAGGCGGTAGGATTGATTTTGACGGAATATAGGATCGAATCGTCAAAGGAATTCCAAACAACACCCAGAGTTTTGAAAGTTTGCGATTCGCCTAGTAGCAGCTTATCGTTTATGTCCTGCTCGGAAAGTCCTCGTAGCAGTTCCCGGTCGTTCGCTGCCCATTTTCGGATGTTTAAGCCGGCTAATTTAAGCAATTCTATGAGCTCCGTTCTCAGTGATTGTGCCTCGTTCTTTGTTTCGGCTCCTGTGAGAACATCGTCGACGTAGAAGTCTCGCTGTAAGACCATCGCTGCTCGTGGGTATCGATGTCCCTCGTCGTCTGCCAATTGTTTGAGGCACCGAATGGCTAGATAGGGGGCCGCTGACAGCCCGAATGTCACTGTGTTAAGTTGATAGATGTCCACTTCTCCGTCCGAGTTGCGCCACAAGATTTGTTGGAATTTCCGATCCTCTGGACGCACAAGAAATTGTCGATACATCTTTTCGACATCGCCTGTAATGACATACTGATGAAAACGAAATCTTAAAAGGATAAGAAATATGTCGTCTTGTAGTTTCGGTCCCGTATGAAGTACGTCGTTTAATGAAACTCCGGTGGTGGTTGGTGCAGATCTGTCAAACACAACTCGGAGTTTTGTAGTCCGGCTGGATTCTTTGATCACGCCGTGATGTGGCAGAAAATATCCGTCGTCCGTGCAGTGGTCCGTGGTGATCTTCGTCATATGTCCTAATTCCAAGTATTCTTGTATTACGGCGTGATAGTCGGCTTCGAATTGTTTGTCTCGTTGGAATCGACGGCAGAGGGAAGTGAGTCGCTTCATTGCCATGGCTTTCGAAGATCCAAGCGGAGGAGTTGTTTCGTTGAATGGGAGAGCGACAACGTATCGCCCTTCGTTGTTGCGTTGAACGTGATTTCGAAAGTGCTCCTCGCACTGTCGTTCCGATTCCGAAATTCTTGCGGTGGGCGGTCCCTCGTCGATTTCCCAAAAACGGGCGAGGTCCGCCTGTAAAGCCGTCGTGGAGGTGTGAAATGCGTATGCTAATGATTGTGAGGTTGGGCTCCCCCCGATGACCCATCCGAATCTCGTCTTTTGCAGACGCAAGTCGGGCCCGTTTGCTTGACTGATATCAAGTTGGCCGACACAGAGTGATGCTAGTGTTGGTCCGGCGCTCAACAATATTTCGATCGGAGCAGGTCTATGGAATCTTGGATCGGCTAATTGGAGATTCCTAGGTATCTGTATCGTTGAGCGATCTACGGGTTGGTTTGGGACCCAAGACGCGATAGTCGGTATGATCAGAAACGTCAAGTTGCGTTCGTATGTGCCGTCAATAGAGGTGATCGTGGCCGTGATGTAGCGTTTCGAGGTCGTCGATAACGTGTTGAGTGCTCCGATTGGGACCGAACATTTCTGTTGATTGAGTTTTAATGAGTTAGCGAGCCTTTTGGTGATAAAGTTCATGCTAGAGCCGGTATCTAGCAGAGCTCTACAACGAACTGGTTGAATTTCATTATTCAAGATGTTGACCTGCGCTGTGACTAACAAGTTGTGTTGCAATTGTTCAAAAGGGAGCGGGGTCGATGAGTCCGTTTTCTGTGGTTCGGTCCCTAACAGGCTCGTCTGATGACGTCATTGTTTTCCGTGTCGTTTAGGGCTGGACGATATGGTCGATCCCGATGCCGACGATCGCGGTAACCGAGATTCGCGTTTCGGGGATGTTCGCGGAGACGTTCGGGGAGACTCTTGGCGAGAATCTCGACGAGACGCTCGGGGAGACGTTCGGGGAGACGCTCGGGGAGACTCTCGGCGAGAATCTCGGCGAGAATACTGGCGAGACGCTCGGGGAGACGAAGATGAGCGTCTCGAACGATGTGACGAACGCGGGGACGGTGAACTGGGCGAAGATCGACCGCTGGATGATCGGTCGCTCGACGATCGGCCGCTCGATGTTCGGTCGACACGTGTTCGTGTTTTGCTATGCCCCTGGTCTTGATGCAGATACGTGTGATGTCGCTGTCTACAGATGCGACATGATCCCGCGGAGCATTGAGTGAGAGCGTGTCCCTTGCCTAAACAATTGGTACAGAGCGACGCCCTTTTGGCGATTTCCAGGCGTTCTTTGGGCGTCTTCGTTTTGAAGACATGGCAATTCCATAATTCGTGTTGTCCGTGGCAGTTCGGACACAACAACGTATTATGTGTAGTTATGAATGTATAGCTTCGCGGCGCGTCCTGTCGCCGACGGTCGTGTTGATCGGACGCCCCTTTTTTGACGGTTAATGATGAACACGCTCTGTCGCTATTCGTCCGTGTTTTTAGAAAATCTACTAAATGCGTATATGGCGGCAATTTCTTGTCCGGTAGGGTATGTTGCCATTCGCGAACAACGGCTGAGGGTAACTTCGACGTGACAAGCTTTATGAGAATGGCGTTTGACGTGACTGGGTCCCCGAGTCTTTCTAACGCTTGGAGATGTACTTTGACTGTCTCGATAAGATCGTCTATAGCTTCGGGTGTTTCTTTAGTTATTTTGGGATAGTCGAAAAGCAAATCCCAGTGACGCATGCAGATCTGACGGTGACAGTCGAATTTTTCCCTAAGAGCGTCCATGGCGATTGCGTAATTTGCGTCGGTGATGGGTAATGACTGTATGCTTCGCGCGGCCCAGCCAGTCAGGGCTGTTCGGAGATGATGAAATTTCTGAACCGGTGCTAAATTTTCATTTCTATCTATCGCTGATGAGAAGGCATCGTGAAACGACTGCCAATCTTCGAGGGCGCCATCAAATGTAGGTATGCGAACCTCCGGTAGTTTGAGCGACGCGGACTCGCGGCCGACGGCTGATTCGCCGCTTGTCGACTGTGACGGCGTACTTCGTCGTGTATTGATTAATTGTTTGGCTACTCGGCGTTGCAGCCTTTCGTATTCTTCCGCTAGCTCACTGCCGCGCGCGATCTCTCCCTCGTCTAAAGTTACGATCTGGTGTTGTAATGCACGGATTTCCTTCTCGAAGGTTTCTAGACGTTCTTTAATTTGAAGCAAGTCGATCTCGTCCGGACAGCCTGATTGTTCGATGTCTTCCAGTTTTTTTGCGAGGCGTGTAAACTGGGCGCTACAGTAGCCCCGGCGACGACGTAAGTTGGCGAGCTCGTCTCCGGTTGCCATTATTTTTTATGTAATTGATAGTGAAATCGTTTGGACTTACTTCTGTTGGCGATTGTCCACCTTGCGGTAGGATGATGTGTGGTTGCGTTTCAACCACCGAATTATACCTCTTCAAAAGTGCCGACCCTTAACGTTACTGACCTCGCTGGGGTGGTAACGTTTCCGCTGCTGGTTGTGTTGGATTCACGTGGCACTGTATTGTAGTGGGTGTCACTGGCGTGCACTCTTCACTTGACACTGAATCCGGCTCGAAGGACCATGTAAAACTTCGAGCTATCGCGGGGAGACGCGGTCGTTAGAATACGCGTCAACGAGAGTCGTAAATTCCCGTTACGATTAGAATAATCGACACCACGAATAGTTCGATCCCCGTATTTCGGTTAGGATAATCGGGGTGGTTGATGCGGTATAACACTGAGAGTCACAGAATTATAATAATGTATATTTCCAACACTTAGTCTACACGATTGAAAAGATATCAACAATTAACAACCTTATCGCACGCAGATAATATAAATGTATACAATATAGAGCAAGGCTCTTACAATTGAGCTTAGTCTCTTGGTGGACGTAGCACGATATGATACTTAATAGAATAAGCGAATGTTTGGCTCAATGTGTAATGTTCGACGCGTCACAAGGAACTGATCGACTTTGGATGATTTCTTTGTCTCATCTTTAAGACGACCCCCACTATACTTAGGTCACGCCACCGTTCGCGCCTATGCTCACGTATGTCTATTCTTGCGTGGAAAACGTAACGGACCAAATTCGACGTTTCGAGAACTCGCTGCTTGGCAACAGCTATGCGCTCGTCGATACATTGTATATGATCCGGCGGTCAGATAAGACGATCTGACTGAGACAGTGTAGGGCCGCGAGTGACGGTTAGAAAATACAGCCTGTGTTAAGCCTCGTGGCGTAACAGAAGGAATGGTGAAGTACGTTCGCAAGTTCGTAGAGAACTGCCATGCTTGTGGAGTTTCGAAGGCTAGTTCAGGCAAGATACAAGCCGAACTACATCCTATACCTAAGACCAGCATACCTTGGCATACAGTTCACATGGACATAACGGGCAAGCTAAGCGGCAAAAGTGACTCGAAAGAATATGTCGTTGTTTTGATAGACGCCTTTACTAAATTTGTATACCTGCATCATACCCGTAAGATAGATTCTCTTAACACTATTACAGCGCTCAAGTCCGCTATATTTTTGTTCGGCAGTCCCTGCCGAATAATAGCGGATCAGGGAAGATGTTTTACGGGTAAACTATTTCAGGATTTTTGTCATAGTAAGCACATTAAACTTCACTTGATAGCAACCGGTGCTAGTAGGGCCAATGGACAGGTAGAGCGTGTAATGAGCACGTTGAAAAATATGTTCACAACGGTAGAGACGATCGGACGGTCATGGCAAGACGCGATTGGAGAGATACAATTGGCCTTGAATTGCACCACCAATCGCGTGACTAAAGCAAGTCCATTAGAACTACTAATCGGTAGGACAGCAAGACCGTACGACTTACTGCTACCCGACAATGTCGAGGAAAGGGAAATAGATATCTCCAACGTAAGACAACAAGCAATAAGAGAAATAACAACGAATGCTATGTACGATAAAGATAGGTTTGACAAAACTAAAGCCAAAGTGATTAGGTTTAATCTCGGCGATTTCGTGTTACGTAAAAATGAAGAAAGGAATCAAACTAAGTTAGACCCAAAGTTTAGAGGTCCATTGGTAATAGCAGAAGTTCTGGAAGGAGACAGATACATCTTAAAAACGTTGGATGGAAAGCGGTCGTATAAGTACAGCCACGACAGATTGAGGAAAATGCCGGATGGTCGTATTCCTGTTGAGTTGGATGTCTGTAGTGATGGCAATAACAGCGACCACGACGATATGAGTACTCCGATCTCGGAAGATCAGCAGCACTATGCCAATAACCCCCGGCAGAGCGAGTTCACTTGCGTCTCGGAGCAGTCATGTGATGTAGCTCAGTGAGACCATGTAAGGCATTTCACTTGCGTCTCGGAGCGGTTATGTGATGCAGCTCAGTGAGACCATGTAAGGCATTTCACTTGCGTCTCGGAGCGGTTGTGATGTAGCTCAGTGAGACCATGTGAGGCATTTCACTTGCGTCTCGGAGCGGTTGTGATGTAGCTCAGTGAGACCATGTGAGGCATTTCACTTGCGTCTCGGAGCGGTTATGTGATATAGCTCAGTGAGACCATGTGAGGCATTTCACTTGCGTCTCGGATCGGTTATGTGATGTAGCTCAGTGAGACCCAGGAACGAAGCTCTACGTGCTCACACGATCTAGAAAACCGAGATTCATTTGGATGCGAAATCGAAAATGGTCCATCATGCCGTTACGATCAGACTGACCCGCAGGATGCAACTATCACCTTGAATAATAATTTTTAATTTTTCTAATTTCTTATTACCAAACCTCCGAACAGAACTTTGTTGTTGCACTGAACCCTTGGCTTATTTGGATATTTAATCAAACTGTAAATAACGCTAATTGTATCGAATTTAATGTTAGAAAACTCAATATTTTAGTTACACCCGAGGACGTGTGATAGTCAGAATGGCCGTGTCGGAGATGAAAGAACACCGGAACCCCTCCCTGGATTCGCGGGAATACCGTAACGTTGTAACTTAGATTAAACAAATGCCGCTCCGACTATTCGAGATTTATGATCATGAGCTTGGGCTCGAGGCGACAATCAGTCGCCGAACGTAGCCGCGGTCAAAGGGATGAACGTTTTATCTAACAAAGGCACAGAGTAACTCTATACCTCTCCTTAAAAGAAATAGCCGTAGCGACACGTGGCAGTAAATACTTCAATAGTTTCTATCCCGCGGCCCGCCACACGCAGATTTTGTTCTCCGGGTAAGATGATCGCCGGGTGTCGGCATGTCTTTGTAGTGTATGTTTAGCTAACGTGAGGACCCGCTATAAGATCTTAAGATTTAGTCAAGCGAAGTCCTTCAAATAGACTTTGTTGCAACTACGGGAAGATAAGAGAAACCTATCTTCCGCGAACGATGCCCCCCGTCAACAACCTCCCCTCAAGGGCGGCCAGCATCTCTTTCAAAACGCCGATATGGAGATCGACCAATTAGCAACAGCGCTAATTTCCCTCACCTTTGGAACGAAAGCATTCGTTGACGAATCCGAGGATCTCATGCCCTTAGACACACCCATTATAGTTTTCCTCGACGGCATCATCGAGACGGAGATTCATTCTTTCGTACGATCTCATCGACGAATGACAGTACCACCTTACAACCAGTGAATACCTCACATCTAGTTAACAAAGAGTTAGACTTGAACTGTGCGAGAACATACGTTTATCATCCCGTGACCGCGGATTCGTTTCGAACCTAAGGTCATTATCACTAGTGCTACGAGTGCCTAATCTTGTTGATAAGCCTGTGCTAGTAAACTCTTTATTGTATCACGGCAATGGCTAATTGTAATGAGAACTCATCAAACGCCCCTCTCCATAATCCTGACCCTAATCCGACATATACAAATACCAGTGAAAATGACTGGTTCTAAATTTTATAAATGTGTCAACCCCCGTTTAGGGATTATGGTCCCAGATGGATCGATATACCAAAAATGTATTACATAACATGGAATTGCTTCCGTAAGAAAGTAATAAATCAGTAAATGTAAAAATATTCTATTATTACATATCTTTTAAAAACCTGTCATTTTGCCTGATCTTGGCAGAAATAGATTCGTGTTAACTATCGGTATTTCTAGTGTTGGTGAAAAGATATAGAATGGATTCGGAAATACAAATAATTCCCTTTATTTAGCACACAATTGTTATACATATATTTTATACTCTAAAGACCTCAAAATCCTACTCGCACGCACGTGTCACGTAAAAATAAAGAGAAATTTTATTAGGAAGGAGAACACTTTATTCTTATTTCGTTTATACAAGTATAAGACACTTCCGAACTCTAACCGTGACCGTACGAGAGTGAGTCCCTACAAGCTTTTTACTTTCGGTCATCTGTTCTCTCATTACCCCCCACTACCCTGTAGGCGTACGTGACCGTTGCTACGCTTCTGGAACATTTTATGGTAGGACCGTTAGGCCATAAATGAATCCTTAGGTACTCTGCCAATATACATTGTCGCCAAGGTCACCATGTGTTCCTCTCGTCGGTGCATCGGGTGCGAAGTATGCCGACCGGGACACCATCCTGCCCGAGGTGTGTGTGTGTCCTGGTCTCTGATGTAATTTACGTTACATACCTCCCTCCTTAGATTGATTTTGGTCCTCTAAAATCTCAGTGTTTCTTCAGGATTGTTTTATGGAGGCTAATTGGCTAAAAGTGTGTTTTCTTCTTTGTCTTAATCGACAAGACAAAATAAAAACAAAGTGCATAACAGCTACTTATGGAGAAGGTGAAGACCGTCCTGGAAAATAAGGTTTAATACGATTACCATGTATTTTCCTAATCGAGTCATTCACCATTATTTCGTAATAAGGGGTTTTTACTTTTTCAATGGTGTATGGCCCTAGCCATTCAGTATCTAACTTGTGTTTTTTATGATCATTATGAACTAATATCAAATCTCCTTCTCTAAAAATGGATTGAGGTTTAATAATTTTTTTTCTTTGATCTCTTTGGTATCTTTGTTTACTCTTCATTAGAGTTTCCCTGGCTTTAAGTAGCTTGGCATCCCATTCTCGTTTCCTGAAGCTGACCTCATCAGCGTATGTTCTTTGCGGATTTTGGGATATGGTAGATGGGAGATTGGCCTTGTGTCCAAATGTTAGTTCGAAAGGGGTATCATGAACCATAGTGTTATATGCTAGACACACAAAATTTAGGTTTTGATCCCATTCTGTTTCATTATCGTTTTGTATAGCTTTTAACATGTCGGATATTACAGCATGTGTTCGTTCTAGGCTTCCGTTGGATTGTGGATGGAATGAGGTGGTTTTTATGTGTTTGATCTTAAATGCTTCTTCGTATCGTTGCATTAGCTCGCTAATGAAACTTTATCCTCTGTCAGTTAATATACGTTTCGGTGCGGAGAATATATAAATGTAATGATTCAGTAAAGCATTCCAGATTGATTGGGTCTGTTGTGTTTTTAGGGGCACAAGTATTAAATATTTGGTTAGTTCATCGTGTATAGAGAGAATGTATTGGTTTCCTATCTTGGTCTTTTTCAACGGGCCTATCACATCCATAGTGATTTTGTCGTTAGATTCTAACGAGGTGTCGGTTATCTGTGGTTCCTCCTTTCCTCTTATCCGAGTAGTCTTTGATGTTTGACATGTCGCGCAAGTTCCTATTCTGCCTTTTATTCTGTCTATTAGATGTGGGATATCATATTTGCCTCGGATTCTGTCGTACGTCTTTTGTATTCCGGGATGTCCTACCAAGTCATGATTTTCTTTTAGTACTTGTTCTATTTCCTCTTCGCTTAAACTCTGTATTGGTTCGTAAGCAAATTCTATGTCGTCGCGTTGGTCATTGAAAAATAAAAGAAATCTTTTTATGTGTGCTTTGTCTTGTGCGTTTAAGTTATTGTCTCCTATTCCTATCTTTCTATTTGTTTTAAGTATGTCTGATATTTTCTGTAACCATACGGTTTCGTCATATGGGCCCAGATATGGTTTTGTTAATTGGAAAAAGTTGTCTTTGTTAGATGTTAGTTTCAATAATTTTGGTATTTCTTCTGATTTTTCCCAGTCTCTGAATTGTCTTAATAAAACGTCAGTTTGTGTTATCGCGTGTACTCTGGATAGGGTGTCAGCGGCTACGTTTTCCTTTCCTTTTACGTACTCTATATCGTATTCGTATTCCTCTAATCTCAATCTCCATCGAATCAATCGACTAGAGGGGTCCTTGCAGTTGTGCAGCCATTTAAGGGCTTGGTGGTCTGTTTGAATTTTGAATTTGCGGCCTAATAAATATTGCCTAAATCTTCTAACTGCCCAAACGATGGCCAATAATTCTTTTTCCGTCGTAGTATAATTTCGTTCAGGGGGGTTTAATGTCCTTGAAATGAAGCAACAAGGGTGTCCATCTTGTGAAAGGATGGCTCCTAGACCTTCATTACTGGCGTCCGTTGTTAACGTAAATGTTTTCGTATAGTCGGGGTATTTTAGTACTGGTGCTTGGCATAGTCTTTCTTTTAATGTATCGAAGCTAAGTTGTGTTTTGTCAGTCCAGTGGAATTGTATGTCTTTCTTAGTTAGTTCCGTTAACGGTTTGGCAATTTTCGAGAAATTCCTAATAAATTTTCTATAGTATCCGGCTAACCCAAGGAACGATTTTACATCCGTAGGATTTTTGGGTAGTTTGAAATTCTTTACTGCTTCTATCTTTTCAGGGTTAGTTTTTACTCCGTTTGCTGTCACTAAGTGTCCTAAATATTCCAATTCGGGTTTTAGGAATTCACATTTATCCGGTTGTACTTTTAGACCTACTTCCCTGAGTCTTTGGAGTATAATGGCTAAGTTTTTATTATGTTCCTCTATCGATTGCCCGAATATAATGATATCATCGAGATAGACGAAACAATGATTATTAATTAAACCTCTTAACGCGGTGTCCATCATTCTTTGAAAGGTAGCGGGTGCGTTCTTGAGCCCGAATGGCATTCTGTTATAGTGGAAGTGTCCTTGTGGTGTGCTAAATGCAGTGTACTTCCTCGAATTCTCATCCATGGGTATTTGGTGGAATCCCGAGGATAAGTCTAAAGCGGAGAAATATTTTGCGTTCCCTAGTTGCGATAGTATATCGTCAATGTCGGGTAATGGATATGCGTCTTGGTCCGTTAATTCGTTTAACTTCCGAAAGTCAATCACTATTCGCCACTTTTGTTTCCCCGACGCGTCGATTTTCTTTGGGACGACCCAGACGGGAGAGTTATAGGAAGAGTCGGAGGGTTCTATAATCTTTTTGTCTAACATTTCCGTCATTTGTTTGTTTATTTCGATTTTATGGTATTCGGGAGGACGGTAGGATTTTACGTTGATGATTTTATCTTCTTTCAATGTAATGGAATGTTTAGCAAGAGATGTACACGGTAATGTTTCGCTGTCTAAATTAAATACATCCATGTAATAGAGAAGAATCTTTTCTATAGGTTCTCTGAGAGGTTTTTCTATGTGCGATAGTCGAATCGAAGATTTGAATTTTTGGATTTGATCTATGGTATTTGTATTTTCGATAATGTTAGAAACTTGAATTGAGGACTTACCACCATTGATAAAGCACACTGGCGTTGGCTTCCCTTCGAGGTATACAATTTTTTGAATGGTTTCTCCTGGTGCAAGGGTTGGTTCTTGTTGCAGCAGAAGGGTGTTGTTATCTAATTTCAATGTTTCGTTGGAGATTTCGAATCGATATTGATTCAAACCGGGTAAGCCTAATACGCCATCTTCTATAATTGGGAAATCGTCATCTATTAAAGAGAAGTCTATCTTTTTGTCGAACAAATTCAATTTGACTTTGGAATTAGATTCGTATTCGGAATGTCCCATGGAGAATTTCTTTGTGTCTGGTATTGTTGTCTTTCCTGGGTAGCATCTTTGTTTAAGCAAGTTGATTCCTGCCCCGGAGTCAACGAGAAATCGCAATCCTGGTCGTCCTGGTAATTGTAATAGTATTGTGGGTAATCTTCCTGAGGTAGCATTGTTAATTCTGATTGTTCTTGAACGTGGTTTATTCCTGGAGGGGCTTTTCTTTGAGGCGGTATCGGAAAATTTTGGCATTGATTTGGAAGGTGTCCCAATCGATTGCATTTGGGGACATTTCGCTTGCGTCCTTTCGCTTAATGGTCTGTTCCCAAACTTCGTAAAATTGTTCGTTCTTGGTAGAATATTTTGTGTGAGTGAAGTTTTATTATTTGTGTTACTTGTAATAGCGAGGCGATTGTCTACTGGATGAGAAGCCTGGTTACGATAAAATGGCGGGGCGGTTGTTTGTCGCGTCATTTGTCTGCGAGAGCTGTGCTCGCGAAAGTATCTTTCCATATTCATTGCTTTCCTTTCTGCTTCGATGAGATTTGGGGGGAGATTAGCCATTAGCGCCTGCCCTATTTCTGGACGAAGGCCTCTTACATAGTCGGTCACAGAGTCCATGTATAGTTGCTCGTTCATCACCCGTCGAGTTAGTTCGTCTCTATACTCGTTGGTAATGCTGTGTTGGAGTTTGTTAAAAACGCTTCGAAATCTGATGTTATAGTTTTGCACGCTCTCAGTTAATCCTTGCCTCATTCCTCTTAATTCGTCCTGTTGTTCTCTCACTGATACTTGCGCAGCTACATTACGTCTCAATGCTTCATACAGAGATTCGAATTCGGTAATACGAATATTGCGGATTGCCATTGCGGCTTTTCCTACAATCTTCTCTATTTTAATCATTTTTAGTAATAGTGTTGGTTCGCTACACATCATTCTTACTTCTTGTATTTCATGAATAAAATCCTCCACGTCTATATCATCCTTTCCGTTTAATATCGGAATGCATTTTAATGCACTCTCAGCTTTTAGCTCTGGTTGCGTATATTGTTCAGGAAAAGTCCTTTCCCAGGATGGTTGAGGTGGTGTTTGCAGTAATGGGCGAGGTTCTCGAAGGACCGATTGATCTTTAGCGGTGTGGGTTACTTCGTCTACGGTTATTAGGGAACTGGCCTCCGATACATTTCCCGTTTTTGTGTTTGCTACAACTTCATCCATACGCAGTGTAAGCATACTCATTTGTTGGGTCAGTCTCTCATTTTGCTTCTGCATTGCATCAAGCAAAGCTTTAACTGTTGAGTCTATTCCGCTGTTAGTTAAAGCGGCGCTAACAGTTTCGGTTTTGTCTTCTCGTGGCGTTGCCATTGTTATACTAATTGTGCTGTCTGTTCTCGATCTGTATTTGACAAAAGAATCCAGGGCTTGCTCACCTTGATCGTTTAACCCGTAGGAAAGGTTCCGTTGCGGTGTTCCTTTGTCGAAACGTCGAAAGTGTCTGCTCTGTTACAGTGGTCCACTGATCCTCAATCTTCAAAGTTGACCGTAGCCCGAAATGCGTAATTTCGTTTTCTTGAAGTTGATGGATCCTGGCACGGATCGCCAAAATGTCACGTAAAAATAAAGAGAAATTTTATTAGGAAGGAGAACACTTTATTCTTATTTCGTTTATACAAGTATAAGACACTTCCGAACTCTAGCCGTGACCGTACGAGAGTGAGTCCCTACAAGCTTTTTACTTTCGATCATCTGTTCTCTCATTACCCCCCACTACCCTGTAGGCGTACGTGACCGTTGCTACGCTTCTGGAACATTTTATGGTAGGACCGTTAGGCCATAAATGAATCCTTAGGTACTCTGCCAATATACATTGTCGCCAAGGTCACCATGTGTTCCTCTCGTCGGTGCATCGGGTGCGAAGTATGCCGACCGGGACACCATCCTGCCCGAGGTGTGTGTGTGTCCTGGTCTCTGATGTAATTTACGTTTCACACGCTTGTTGTCAACCGACTCTTCCAGATACTTCTAACGACTGCTCTTGTCTTATGTCTCAACCAAGGCCTGGACGTCCTCTGACGCTTACACACACATTCACATGTACAGTGTACATGTTCCCAACAGTTGGTCGGCGAACGAACGTATCCTTAACGAATGTTTTCACAATCAACGCCGGATATAAAGATTTTATATTTCTAAATAAAATTCTAATATTTATTTATTCCTACGAATTATTCAATGCTCAGTATTGCTATCATTCAACTAATTCTACTTCGATGCTATCAAGAATATAATTCTATAATTATAGTAACAAAAACTTATATGCATGTAGTATCGTGGACAAAGGGACTAAGATATCGGTCGAACCATTAACAATGTCGCGGAAGTCGAGGCGTCGTCGGGTCCATCAATGTGTCGTCGGTCCTTCAAGCGAATAGTTTCGTAGAAAAGGCCTACGTATCCTGGCCACTTGCCTTCGCAGAACACATGCGAGGTGGGGATAAGAAAGGACAAAGGGTTGCTAGCTCAGGGGGTATTAGTTAGTTGGGAAATCGGACAGTGTGAGTTGAGAAGTCAGAGAGAGCGAGTGCAGAAGCCGGAGAGTGAGTAGAGGAGCCGGAGAGTGTGAGTGGAGGAGCCGGAGTGTGAATCGAGAAGTTGAGAGCCGAGTATGATAATACGACGTACGACAGTATTGTAATCAGTTTGCTGTATGGAATATTACTTGTTAAACCAAAACATCATTACTTGTCCTTCCTCTAAAGACTCAACTCCTCTAAAGACTCCTTGTCAGTGAAAGACATTACTTGTCTTTCCTCTAAAGACTCCTCAAAAGAAACTCAACATGATTTTCTTCGGATCTGTATTATGATTAAATTTTATTATTCAGTGCTCTAAAATGTTCCGTAAACGCTTCAAAATAATCAGTAAATATTATGAAATCAACTTACAACAATTATTACCTAATTTCTGTAATCTCACGAACATCCATTTATTACTAGCAGTTACTACCAACATTGCCTTCTGCGAAACAGTTGCAAAAGTACCCTCAATTGGAAACTAACAGACGTATCCTTGGGATAATTTCCGACTTTCTTATCTTTTTAACTTCATCCATTTCCGTAGTAATTTCGGTGGTTTCCGATTTTTCTGCTGCCCTACTGCCACCCTCTTGGTTCCTTACATTGGCCGTGATTAACGCTATTCGGAGTGCGTTGGAAAGGGCTCCAGGTATTTCCATACATCCCATTCTTGAATTCTCTCTAAAAAAGAAAGAAAAACGAACTTTAAGACCAAATTTCTTTTAGTGTCCTTCTTACAATTAATTGAAATGTTCTGTATAGCATGTTTTCATTTTTTAAAAATATGTTGAAATCACGGACTATGATGTTTGTTACCCAAATTTACAAATTTATAATATAAACGTTAGCATCTTACAATTATTTTAAACTGTTTTCATCAGAAATAATCGTTATAATTACACAAACTTCTTTGGTTAAAAATTCCGTCACCGATAATGATTATCAATAACTAAAAATAGTTCATTACAGTTATGGTTATGGATAAACAAAAACAATATTTATCGTTAAGAATAGTTATCGATAACCGTAGAAATGTCCACTGATAATGATTATTTGTAATCAGAACACTCGAAAATTAATATTTTTGAATCACTTAATTTTTTCAAAACATCTGTTACAATTTAGTAGGTTTCTTTATTGCCAAGGAGAGGTAACTTTTTTTTCAAATAACTTCTCTCGTTAGAATTTTGGGAATATTTGCTATTTTTGGCCACTGGTTGAAACATTCGAAATTCTCCATATTTTTTACCTTTTAAACTTTATTTACTCTAATTGTTTTTAAGATGCCAATTTATAATGTTCTATTACTCGTAAGTACCTTTAAATATCGATAGGACGTTTTATTGTAATACCACGTACATATGTTGAAACCACTAATTTCTTAACAATTTTTGTGTATAAATTGTACGTATATTTAAAAATATTAGTTAAATCTGTGTTGAGAATATTGGATCTTAATAGCCGAAATAATAGTATAGGAACACTAAATATACACTTTGAATTTATATTAGAATAGTTATATATTTATTCGATAAACGATTCCAAAGATATTCATCGATACACATTTGCACGCGTCTCAGCACTTTCTCCCATAACAGATTGTTAACTGGACAGTTTACATTCCTTTGTTTTCGAGACGCCGCGCACACACATACTTCCTCACACTGATATTCGCACACAAGTCCAATCTAGTCTAGCACATAAAATTATACATATCTCAATAATATGATTTCAAGTCATTGCTAGATAGAAATGTCTTATTTCGCTCCTTTTATAAAATTAAAATGTTCTATCTGAAGCATTTAATTCGTTAATACATTTTTATCTATTTATTTATTTTTTTTTCATTATCTAGTGCTATCATCTATGTATTATTTACCTGTATGCTTAGTTATAATTCTAGGTAGGTGTAGGCTGTTACGAAAAGCTGACTAAATTAAATCGAATAAAGAAAATTAAGAATCACAGGAAGAAAATGTAAAACCTCAGTCTTTTCAGTTTCGAACTGCATCTAGAAGTTTCAGATGGTAGCGTCTCCTGTATGTCTCAGACTCATTTGCATATACTGAAACAATGAAGAAACACGCTTCTGTTTTCCAATAAGGGTCATTCCACATCGAATCTATCATTTTTTGACGTCGAAGATAGGAATTTTTTCAGTGAAATATCATATAATTTACACGAATTTCTCATTTTCCTGAAAATGGAATTCAGAAACGGTTTTTGTATTGGAGTTGCTCCTTTTGAGCTTTAATCTGTATGGTTTGATATATTTAAATAAAATTTTGTTTGCATTAAAAGATCAGTATTTTGTGATGTTGGAAATTATAAAGACACGTCTGTCTTTCAATTTTGAAAATTTTACTTCTAACTGATTTTCGAATATTGAATCCGCCTTAAACGTATGTAAGTACATGTCTGACAATCGTCTACTTCAATAGCAAACTGCAGACGTAAATATATTGCAATCAATTTCGATCATGTTTAAGAAATGTGGACAAAATCTTTTGTTTCTTTTCAAGCGAATGAAACTCTATTAGAATATATTGAGAGTAAATGTGTTCTGTATTTCTGTGCGGTGTGCAAAGTTTAAAAGGATATATTAATTCTTTCTTGTTGTTTATACAATTGATATTCAAAGTAACACGTTTGGATATTGATTAAAAATTCATTTTTGATTGAAAATAATCTCACCAAACGCTTGGAATGCCCATTTATATTTAACTTACTTTACTGGTCTTTTTTTGTTCTGAGGTGCTTTGCAATCTGAGCACGCTTTTCCTGGAAAGAGTGCTAGACAAGGCTCTATTGTCTAAGGATGGAATTTCCTTAGCCGTACTGCCGCGTGTTACGCGGTTGCGTCTGAAATCCCTAGTC
This sequence comes from Bombus terrestris, assembly GCF_910591885.1. NCBI lineage: Eukaryota > Metazoa > Arthropoda > Insecta > Hymenoptera > Apidae > Bombus > Bombus terrestris. The sequence continues at coordinate 5,125,063 of NC_063286.1, forward strand.
TGAGTCTTAAACCCGAATTCTATGGGTAACATTGTTTGCCTGCCTGCACCACTCACATAGCAACACCAACTGATATACGCGTCCGACGCTTGTGTTGATACACATAGCACACACGACTGTACTAATATCATTGACAGCAATGCTGCTATTTTTCGACAAACGAGTTTTAAGTGTTGCGTCGGGTGTTTAGATACTACGTGACCTTGTAAAGATTTCGATAAACAACTGTATAATGTGTACCTTTTTTAGCGTTTATTCACAAAACATTTTTAATATAATAATAACTATATAATAATATAATATAATGATAATAATAACATAATCGTATGATATTGACTGAAATGCAACAGGTTAATAAAATATTAGTATCTCCTTTCATACCACAAAAAAAAATTTTTTTTTTTTCTTTTCCGTGGAGGAAATCTTCATAGACACCTTTACGACCCATGTAATGTGTAGTGGGCAGAAGGTAGTGCCGGATTCTTACCGGCTAAAACCTCCACGGGCGGGGCGGTAGACCAGTGCGCGAGTTATCTTCGGACCCCCTGGGTGCTTAACATAAAGCACCCTTACCAGGGCGAAACTCCCAGAAGATACACACCCACAACAGACGGCAAAGGCGGGGCTGACCAAGGGATCAGGCAAGGGCCTGTTGCATATAACTTTCACCCGAAAGTTGACTTGTATCAAATTTGTACTATATTCAATCTTAATTGCCGAGGACTCAAACTCGCGACACGTCGTCTTCAGTACTGGGCTTTAACGAGCGTAGCTGCCTACCCCGCCGAGCTTCTAGCTGATTGGAAAGTATTTGAATCTTAAGGTGGCAATGTATATCATAGGAAGTATTCTAATTAGCCTTATCTTATATAATATATTATCTTATGTAATAAGAATTTTCTTCTTTGTCGAAATTGAAAGATTAAAATATAGCACCTGTTCATTTCTTAAAAATTAATTTACATACAAAATGTTACTCACACATACATGCCTGTATTTATCATATTTCTTAATTATTTTACTGTTACGATATATTGCATTCCAATTTTTGTATTAGACATCTTTAAATTAATTGTAAACTGCTATTACTGAAATATTCATTACCGTTCTGCAAACATATTTCATCGTAAAACGAATAAAGCACGACTTGATCTTGTCTAATTTTTTTTCTCTCTTTCTTTCTACGAATTTTATTTTTCATCCAACTGGCGTCTACTGATTGTCAATTGCGATTCTACACGGTCGCATTCTAATCTCTACTCTTTCGTTCCCTTCAGGTATCTACATACCTTTTTCACAGCGGTCAAATGTATTGCTTTTGAGTTCTGATTATATTGTGACAGTTTACTTGCCGTGTACAAAATATCTCGATCCGATAGCTATATATTGGGTTGGCAACTAAGTCATTGCGGATTTTGTCATTAGCTGGTATTGACAAAATCCGCAATCACTTAGTTGCCAATCCAGTAAATCTACTGCCACTAATCTCAGTAGTCTCGGTAATTTTTTGTATTTGGTCTTATTCGGTGTCAGGACCGGCACACTTCAAACTCGACTGGCTGATGACTTTTCTCCTTCTCTTCTTCTTTCTTTCCTCATTTTTTTGTAATTCTGGCAACCCTGTTTCTATTTCTAACAGCATGTGGTCCGACTCTGTTCTTTTTCCTACTTTCATGTCGATTATTTCTTCTGTCGCCTCCTGATTGCCAATCACATAATCTATTACCGAGTTTTCTCTCTCCCCAATATATGTTCACTCCTCTCCATCATATCTCTTCCATTGATTATCATCCAGCCTCTCTCTTCCAAGTACTTTGGCAGAGTTCTTCCTTCCATGTTTATTGTCTTGTCTTTTGATCGCAGGTTTTTTCTTTCCCTAGATCCTCGTTTATCGGCCCTCCCTCTTCTCCCGTTCTTGCATTCCAGTCTCCGCCGATGATCATCACGTCCTCTTCTCTTCCGTCTACTCTTTCCTCTATTTCTTTCCATGTCCCTTTTGTGTCTTGATTATAAACTACCATTACCCTATACGTCTTATTATTGTATACTATATTTCTTTCCACTATATTATCATTTATTTCTTTGTATTCTATTTCTCTCAGTTCCTTATTTATACCCGTTATTATTCCCTCCTTTGCTCTTCCTTTTTTACTTACTTTCATTGCTGCCCTGCATTTCCAGTCGTATTCTTTGAATAGTCTATATTTTAGTTTTTCACTCCTGCTCGGACAGCCGAGGAGGACGGACGTGTCTAGACGGTCGTCCTCTCCAGGTATAAGTGAATAGTGAAAAAGTGCTCCAAAGTAATAGTGCTGCAAAGTGATAGTGAGGAGGAAATAAAATAACAATGCAGATACCAACTATAAACATAGCAACAAAAGGTGAAACATATTATATAAAAACCAAACAAATTAACATGGAGACAGAAGAAACAAAAGAGCATCGGGGACAGGAAGATAGCAATTCAGAACATGAAAGATACTACCAGGATGAAAGCTGGAAGCCAGCGAAGGCTAGCAAAAAACGTAAAACAACCACAGACACAAGTGCCATAGGAAACTCAGTCACAGAAAAGCAGCGATGGCTGCAAGAATTACCACTAAGTAACTCCTTCAACCCACTAACTGAAGAAATAGACGCTGACCCCGTAAGTAAAACCATTATCCAAACAAACCATATTACAAAACCACCACCAATCTTTGTCGAGGCCCAAATAATAGACCCGCTCATTGATCTACTAAATAATCTAGAAGAGAAAAACAATTACACAATAAAGCAAACAAAATTGGATCAAGTAAACATTCAAACAAACACACTAGAATCATTTAGGAAAGTTATAAAAGCATTAAAAGAAAAAAATGCTATCTACCACACTTATCAGCTTAAAACGGAAAGGAGCTATAAAATTGTCATAAGAGGATTGCATCCTAAAACCAACGTACATAAACTAAGCGATGAGTTAGCTAAAATTGGACATCAAACAAGAACAATAAACAATATAACAAGATTCGACACTAAGCAACCACTACCACTATTCTTAATAGAACTTGAACCCAGAATCAATAACAAGGAAATATATGATATCAAACAAATACTAAACACAATAGTAACAGTCGAACCACCACGACACAAAAAAGATATACCTCAATGCATGCGGTGTCAACAATACGGACACACTAAAAACTACTGCAACAGAAGCCCAGCCTGCGTCAAGTGCGCAAAAAATCACTTAACTGCACACTGCCCATATTCAGGAAAAATAGAAAAAGTTAAATGCTCCAACTGTAACGGTAACCACCCAGCCAGCTATAAAGGCTGTGAAGTAAGAAAACAACTACAACGAAAACTGTTCCCGCCCCTACGAAGCAGGACAAGCACTAACACACAAGCCCATCATGACAGCACAAAACCTGAAATATTACCAAATACAGAGCAAGCAATAAATACCAAACCTATCAGCACCAACACCATTGGTGGTCTAAGCTATGCTCAAGTAACCAGCCAACCAACACACACACATAACCAATACCACAGCAATAGTAACAACGACACTGCAGAAATCAAAGAACTGCTCAAACAATCCATAAAGAACACCGAAATGCTAACCAGAATGATAAGCGAACAAAATGCAGTACTCAAACAGCAAACCCAACAAATCACAGTCATGCTACAACTAATTACAAACGTGCTAAGCAAAAAATAAAAACGGACACTCTAAAAATAGCAGCCTGGAACTCAAACGGCCTACAACAACGGGCCCTCGAAACTAAAACATTCATATACAATAATAATATAGACATACTACTTGTCTCAGAAACACACTTCACTACAAAAAGCTATTTGAAAATACCATACTACACCATATATGATACCAAACACCCCTCAGGAAAAGCTCACGGAGGGACAGCAGTGATAGTCAGAAACGATATCAAACATTATCTTCACAGCCAAGTTAATAAAGAATATTTACAAGCAACCACTGCTACAGTTCAAACTAGCAGCAACTACTTCCAGTTGTCAGCAGTATACGTGCCTCCGCGACACAAAATAACAACACAAATGTGGGAAGAATACTTCCAGGACCTAGGGGACAAGTACATCGCAGCGGGAGACTACAACTCAAAGCACACGCTCTGGGGATCAAGAAACATTACACCTCGAGGTAGAACACTGGAAAAATACATTAGAAATAATAACCTCAATATATTATCCACAGGAACACCGACACATTGGCCGACTGACCTGAACAAAAAACCAGATCTTCTGGACTTTGCAGTTACAAGGGGACTAAACACAAATAAACTAAAAATAACACCCAACCTCGAGCTCAGCTCCGATCATACACCCATAATAATTGAATACAGAAACAAACCAATTCACTATAGCAAACCAGAAACACTATGCAATAAAACCACCAATTGGCAAACTTTCAAAGAAATAATAGAAAGCAAAATAAACTGCAACATCCCGTTAAAAACTCCTGAACACATAGAACAGGCAGTAGCAACATTGACAGCAACTATTCAGGAAGCAGCAAGGACAACCACTACTCCCGAACCAACCAGCAGACAAACAATAACAATCCCGCAAGAAATACTCGACAAAATCAAAGAAAAAAGAAAAGCAAAAGCAAAATGGCAAAAATACAGAACCCGAGAAAACAAAAAACACTTAAACAAACTCGCAAAGGAAATAAAAAACAAAATAAAGGAGCACAACGATAACGAATTCTCAAAGTTCATAGGGACACTCTCCACACACGAGAACACCAACTATTCACTATGGAAAGCCACGAAAAAAATAAGGAAGCCAATAATACCCGTCCCGGCAATCAGAAAAGCAGATAACACATGGGCAAGAAGCAACGAAGAACAAGCTGAAGAATTCTCCAACCACCTCTACAACACATTCACACCACACATTACCAACAACAGCAACCTCAAAAGTCATACGGAGGAGGATCCACAAACCACTGCTACCACAGCCGACGAGGAATACACCATACCTAAAACATCGGCACAAGAAATTAGAAACATAATTGATAAAACAAAAAACAACAAAGCGCCAGGAATCGACCTAATTAATGGTAAAATCTTAAAAAACCTTCCGCCAAAAGCAATAAGACTAATAACAGTAATATTCAACGCAATTCTAAGAATTCAATACTTCCCCAAACCATGGAAATTAGCACAGATCAAAATGTTACATAAACCAGGCAAAGACCCGCACCAAACTGCATCTTACAGACCAATATCACTGCTTCCAGTATTTTCCAAAATACTGGAAAAGATAATATACGACCGCATAAAATCAATAATAGAGACAAAAAAACTAATACCGGATCACCAATTTGGTTTCAGAAACAAACACTCCACGATAGAGCAAATGCACAGGCTTATAAACGAAATAATAGTAGCACTAGAAAACAAGGAATACTGCACAGCCCTCTTCATAGACATAGAGAAAGCATTCGATAAAATTAACCATGAAAGTCTACTACAAACAATTAGGAAACAATTCCCGGAGCAAATACACCACTTAATAAAATCCTACCTAAGCTGCAGAACCTTCGTAATAAAAATCAAGGACACACATTCTCAAGTTAAAGACATCAAGGCCGGGGTACCACAAGGAAGCGTCCTAGGCCCAATACTATACACATTATACACGGCGAACATACCAACAACTACCAACAACACAGTATTGACATTCGCGGACGACACAGCTATACTAGTCAGGCATACTAACCCAGAAACGGCAGTCAAAATACTACAAGAACACATCGTAAAAATAGAAAATTGGCTACAAGAAAAACAAATAAAAGCAAACCCCAATAAATGCAACCATATTACATTCACGCTACGGAAAAAGACACCACCAAACATCCTATTGAACGGCACGCATATAACGCAAACAAAGCATGTCAAATACCTAGGACTCCACTTAGATCAAAAACTCACCTGGAAACTACACATCAAATCAATAGTAGAAAAAATACAGAAAACAAGAAGACAAATGCATTGGCTAACAGGCCGAAAATCCAAACTAAGCACAGAAAACAAGTTAAAAATATATAAAACGATCATAAAACCAATCTGGACGTACGGAATACCACTATGGGGGACGGCAGCAATGAGCCATATAAACAAAATAGAGGTAATACAGGCTAAAATCCTCAGGACAATAGTAAACGGACCTTGGTACGTCAGAAACGAAGATATACGAAGGGACCTGGGAATGCCAACGGTCAAGGAAGAAATCAACAGATACTCCGAGAAATACAAATGAAGAATAGCAACACACATAAACCGGCTAGCTTCGGAAACATACAAAATCACAAATATGGACAGAAGACTAAAAAGGAAGCACCCAGCAGACCTTATAAAGGACATAACCTAAGAAACACGAGGATGGTACCCCGCTGGGGGTAGCCACCAACATGCTAATTTAACCGTTAAAAAATTCCACCAAATGTCCAAATTGGACAAATTGTGAATTTTAATAAATAAATAAAAAAAAAAAAAAAAAAATTTTAGTTTTTCGCAATTGTCTTCCTCTATCCATGTTTCCGTGAGTCCGATCACGTCGAATGACTTCAAATATTCCCACACCTCTTTGTCCTTAATTATTAACCCTGCTACATTCCAGAAGCACATTTTCATCCCCTTTGTAGTCCCCCCCTTTTCCCCTTTTTTCATTTTCCTTCCCCTCTCTTTCTTTCTTCTTCCAGCCTCTCCTCATTTTCGTTCCACCTGTACCATCTACTTTCTATTTGTAATTTCTTACATCCTATCCTGACATATTCGCCTTTTTCTCTTCTTACTCTGCCTATCCTTCTTATTTGTTGCTGTACCTCCCTTTCTTTTCTTGTCAGATCGTCATCTCTGTATAGCCCCTTTCCCAATTTGCTTTTCTCCTTCATTGCCCTTATTTTTTCCTCCAATGATTTTATCGTCGCCACTATTATTGTGTTTTTGTCCCCCACCCTTATCATATGTGTTCTTTCTACTTCTGCCTCTATTTTCATTTTTTCTTTTATGAACTCTTTTACTGTCTCTTCATTGCTTCCTTCGTTCCAGTCTGCTCCTTTGATTACTATGATTCTTCTTCTCTTCTCTTTCTCTCTGCCCTGTCCTTCTCCTCCTAGATTCTTCTGATTCTGCTCAATAGTTTTTCCCTTTCCCACTCTTCTTTCTGTCTGTCTGTCTGTCTCTCTCTCTCTCTCTCTCTTTCCCTTCTTTTCCCTTTCCATTCCATTTCCCTCTTCTTCTTTTCCACTTGCCTTCCGAATATACCTTTTATTTCCTTTATCATTTTCTCTATTTTTTCCATCATTACCACCATTCCTCTCCCCCTCTTTGGTGTCTCATTTTCTGACAAGCTGTATTTATCCAATGTATTTTTTTAAATCTACCTTATCTCCTGCTTTACCCTTGTTCCTTGGTCTTCGATGTTTGTCGCCATCTGTCGTTTCCCTACATTACTCTGTTTGAAGCGCTTGTAACATCCTAACCTCTTCTCTTCTAGTTTTTCTTATTTGTATCTCTCTCTCGTTCCTGTCTTCTTTTCGCTTTTCTTTCACTTTCTCCTTGTATGCTCACCCTTTATTTTCCCTTCTTCGTGTTACTTTGTGTTTCCTTCTCCTTTTTCCCTTCATATTTCACTTTTTCCACAGCGCTATCTGTCCGCGTGTTACCCTCCGAAACCGAAAATCCATCATTTGTAATGATTATTCGTAATTAGAACACTCAAAAATTAATATTTTTTAATCGCTTAATTTTTTCAAAACATCTTTTATAATTTAGTAGGTTTTTTTATTGCCAAGGAGAGTTAACTTTTTTTTTAAATAGCTTCTCTCGTAAGAATTTTGGGAATAAATATTATTTTTGACCACTGATTGAAATATTTGACGTTCTCCATATTTTTTACTTTTTAAACAAAGTCAGAAAGTTCTATGTTGCTTATAGGGATCTAGGAGCAGCCTAATTTATTTACTCTAATTGTTTTTTAGATATCTTTACCAATTTATAATGTTCTATTACAAAGTATCGTAAATTAAATAGTCCTACCTTTAAATGACGATCGGACATTTTATTCACGTTGAAACCACTAATTTCTTAACAAATTTTTCTAGCTTTCATTTCTCTTCATTATTTTCTCCTTACTACGTTTGTCTTTACGTGTAAATTGTACGTATATTTATAAATATTAATTAAATGTGTGTTGAGAATTTTGGATCTTAATAGCCGAAATATAAGTATAGGAACACTAATTTTACACTTTAAATTTATATTAGAATAGTTATATATTTATTCGATAAACGATTCCAAAGATATTCATCCATACACACTTGCACGCTTCTCAGCACTTTCTCCCATAACAGATTGTTAACTGGACAGTATACATTCCTTTGTTTTCGAGACGCCACGCCCACACATACTTCCACACACTGATATTCGCATACAAGTCCAACCTAGTCTAGCAAATAAAGTTATATATATCTCAATAATATGATTTCAAGTCATTTCTAGATAGAAATGTCTTATTTCGCTTCTTTTATAAAATTAAAATGTTCTATCTGAAGCATTTAATTCGTTAATACATTTTTATCTATTTATTTATTATTTTTTTTCATTATCTAGTGCTATCATCTATGTATTATGTATGCACCTGTATGCTCAGTTATAATTGTAGGTATATGCTGTTACGAAAAGGCGACCATATTAAATCGATTAAAGAAAAGTGCCTTACGCGGTTGCGTCTGTAATTCACAGTCTGAGTCTTAAATCCGAATTCGATAGATAACATTGATCGCCTGTCTACACCACTCACATAGTAATATACGCGTCCAGCGCTTGTGTTGATACACATAGCACACACGACTATGATAATATCATTGACAGCAATGCTGCTATTTTTCGACAAACGAGTTTTAAGTGTTGCGTCGGGTGTTTAGATACTACGTGACCTTGTAATGATTTCGATAAACAACTGTATAATGTGTACCTTTTTTAGCGTTTATTCACAAAATATTTTTAATATAATAATAACTATATAATAATATAATATAATAATAATAATAACATAATCGTGTGATATTGACTGAAATGCAACAGGGTAATAAAATATTAGTTTCTCCTCTCATGTCACAAAAAAAAAATTTTTTTTTTTTTTTTTTTTCGTGGAGGAAATCTTCATAGACACCTTAATACCCATGCAAAGTGGTGGAGCATAAGGTAGTGCCGGATTCTTACCGGCTAAAACCTCCACGGGCGGAGGATCAGTAGCCAGTGCGCGAGTTTCCTCGGGCCCCTGGGTGCCTAACATCATCAAGCACCCTTTACTAAGGTGCACTCCCAGAAGATACGTGCACCTACAACAATACTGCAAGAGCGGGGCTGTCACTTGCCTGTTGCATATTTTTCTTTTCAGAAAAATTGTATATTGGGCTTTTATCGTTATCCGTAATCCTCCTGAAGTACCGAGGATTCGAACTCGCCACACACACCACGCGTCGCTTTCAGTTCTGGGCTTTAACGAGCTTTTTTTTTTTTTTTTTTTATCTCTGTTTATTTGTTCCAGGTTATTTACATATTTTTTTTACATCATTTTTTTCCAGAATAAACGCTGAATTCTAATTGTAGGGTGGTACAGGCAAGAGTACCGATACGCGGCGGTACGACGTAGCCATGCATTATTACATTCTTTTCTCTCTTTTTTTTTTTTTTTTTTTAAGATTATTATTGCTAAGTAAAATAAAATTAAGCCGCTGTTGCGCTGTGCCTATGTACGATATTTTAATTTATGTCCTGAAAGCCTGGACGCAAAAACAGGACAGTTCGCTAGCCTATTAGGGAGGGGTTGGGAGGGGATGGACTGGGAGGAGCGGGGAGGGGTGTTCTGTGGGATTAGTATAATATTTGTTTATCTATTTACATATTTACATATTTACACTTTGATTCGGTGAGCGTTGCCGTTCTGTGGCTCTTTATCTTGTTGTTTTTGTTGAGGATTCCGTATCCACCAGTATTTTTTTGTGTTTTTTCTGTGTTTGTCTTCTGTATCCTTTTGGGGGAGGGCCATGTTGTATCTCCACCTAGTGTCTGCCGTGCGGCCATCTAGGTTTTCCTCGTATTGAATAGATTTCATTCCTATTTTCCTTTGCATATGATAAATTATGGGTATGTTGTTTTGGTCTTGGAGATAGTTTTTTTCGTCTAGGTATAGAAAGGCTTCGGGGGGGATGTAGCCTGTTAACAGAGTGTTTTTGAAGTATGCGTCGTTTGGGTATAAGCAGCCGAAGATTAGGCTGTTTTCTTTGATCTTCGCGGCTTGCGAGAAGTGATTTCTCGTTAGTTTTAGGATGTGACAGTCGATGCGGTGGATGTTGGCTAAGTCGTATATTTTTTTATTTTTTACGTATTTTCTGTATCCGCTGTGTTCTGATCTGTAAATGCTCAGGCAAGCTCTGATGCATTTTCTTTCAAATATGCGAATTTTTTCCATTATTGACGCAGGTATGTTGTACCATATTGGGCAGCCGTAGGTTATAATGGGTCTTATTAGCGATTGGTAGCACATGATTTTTACTTTGCTATCGAGAAGTCTGGAGTAAAACAGCCTTTTTGTATTCCAAAAGGCTTTGCTGGCTTTGGAGAGTTGGATTTCGATGTGTTGCTTATAATTTAGTTTTTCGTCTATGTTTATTCCTAGGTATTTTACGCAGTTTTTGTGTGGTATGAGGTTCTCTTCGTTTGCTTTTTCTTTTAGGCGGAATTTCCTGACTTGTTCCCTTTCTGCTGGGCCGATTTTGCTTGTTCTGGGTCTGAATAGTATGGTTTCGCATTTGCTTGCGTTAATTTTTAGTTTCCATGTATGATAGTAATCGCTGATTTTGATGAAGAGTTCTTGCAATTCCGTTCTTATCGTTTTGGTTTTGCGGCCTGTTACGTAGATGATTAGGTCATCCGCGAAGGCTATGGAGCGTTTGTGTGTGGATGTGTTGAGGTTAAAGAGGTTTAGTAAGTCGTTATTGTAGATGCTGAAGAGTAGCGGGGAATTTACTGTTCCTTGTTGCAGGCCGTTCTCTATGGAGAATTCTTTGCTTGAAGTGTGCGAGCCGTCGGTCATTATGAAAGTTTTGTTTGTTACCATGTCCCATACTATTTTGATTAGGTATTCGGGGAAATTCTTTTTGATCATTTTATAAATGAGCCCTGGGATCCAGACGGTGTCGAAGGCTTTTTCGATGTCTATTAGGCAGGCGGCTACTCGCTGGTTTGCGTTAAGTGCCCAGCAGATATCAGACGTAAGTTTGTTTATTGCGTGGATTGTGGAGTGTTTGTGGCGGAAGCCGAATTGGTTTTCCGGGATTATCTTATTTTTTGAGCAGAAGGCTGCTAGGGGGTTGTTTATGATCATTTCGTATACTTTGCTTATGTTGGGGAGGAGGCTTATGGGTCGTAGGTTTGCAGGTGATGAGCCGTCTTTATTTTTTTTTGTAATGGCTATGAGTTTGGCTTTTTTCCATTTTTTGGGGAAGTACGTGTTGTTTAGTGCATTATTAAACAGTACTGTGTAGTACCATTTTATTTTGTTTGGTAGGCGTTTGAGCGAGATGTTTGGGATGCCATCGAAGCCGGCGGATTTTTTGTTGTTTAGCGTGGAGAAGATTGTGCTTAGTTGATTGAAGTTTGTGAAGTAGTTTATTTCTGGGTCGGGCTGTTTGGGGTCGTCCGATGTGTTTTCGTTTGAGAATGTGCAGACTGTTTTGTTTAGCGCTATGTCTTGTTTTATTTTATTTTTTAGTATGTTTGTTTCGGCGATGATAATTCTGTTTAATTGTTCTCGGCCCATGTGTTCGTTTTGTGTGTGAGTTTTGGCGAAGTGGGTGCCGATAATGTCTAGTTTTTCCGTTGTTTTTGATATTATGAAGTTGCCCTCTGCGTCTTTGTTGGTGTTGTGTATCTCGATGCCTGCTTCTTGGATGAGGGAGGCTTTTTCTGGAGGCAGTTTGAGGGGCGGGATGGAGTTTTGTTCCTTTGGTCTGAAGATTTGATTTATCTGCGGGAACATGCTAGCAGAGTCTTTTTTGGAGATATTTTTTATTTTGTTTGTCCAGTATTGATTTATAGAGTTTGCGAATTCTTGTTTTAGTTGTGATTTTATTTCGTGTAGCAGGTACTTTAGGAATTCTATGTCTTCTCTTTTGTCGTAAGAGTAGTTGTGTCTTAGGTGGTTTAATTTCGATAGTATGTAGCTTTTATCTCGTTGTAGTTTTTTTATTTTATAGTTTATATATGGCTCGCAGGAGTCTTTTTTTTTAAATGTCGGTACGGATTCTTGTAGGGCGATTTGTATATGTTTTTCTATTTCGTCTATGAACGAGTCGATTTGTCTGTCTGTTAGGTTGACATTGTTGTAGATTTTTAGGTCACAGTTCTGTTCGAGCAGGTTTTGGAACTTTTTCCAGTCTGTCTTTTTGTAGTTGTACCTGGGTGTTTCGGTCTGCGTTTCGAGTGTTAGGTAGTCGGATGTGTTTTTGCTTATCTGAAATACTATGGCGTTATGGTCGCTGTCGTAGTCTATGGTTTTGAGAGTGTTATTTGGTCGTAAGTTTTGGAATTTTATTCGGGCGTCTGCTAGGCATATGTCTAGGTAGGAGCGTCCTTTTGGGTAAGAGGGTAGCTCGGAGCCATAAAGGTTTGTTTTGTAGAAGATGCTTTTATTGTCTAGCCAGGTTCTGACGGAGTTTCCTCTCGTGTTGTTTATTTCGTTTTTCCAGCTGGTATGTTTGGCGTTAAGGTCACCGGCTATTATGTAGTAGTTTTCCTGTTTGTCGAGCTGTAAAAGTTGGAAGAGATTGTCGAATTCGTCGTTAAATTGTTTCTGGTTTCCGTAGGCTGCGTAGGCTGCAGAGATAAATAAGTTTTCCTTATTGTTTATTTTTATTTTTATGATCGTCGTCTCTAGGATTTTGAAGTTTGTTATTTTGTCGTTTTGTATTGTTTTGAACTTCAGGGGGTTTTTTATGAGGATTGCCGTTCCTCCTCCTTGGGTGGCGTTTGGTCTGTCATGTCTTATTATAGAGTAGTTTTTGTATTGCACCTTATGTCTATAGTTCAGTTTGGTTTCTGAGATAAGTACTATGTCGGGGGTTTCTTTCTTAATTAGAGTTAGTAGGCTGTATCTTTTTTGGTTTGAGATTAGAGAGTTGGCGTTTATTGATATGATTTTCAGATGTTTAACTTTTATCTGGTTTGTTTTCTGCTGTGATTGGTGGGCGGGTGTGTTTTGGCTAATCTTCGTCTATATTTTCGATGATGTTGAAGATGGAATCGATTCTTTCTTCATGCGTATTTAGTGCTTTTTTGATTTCGTTTAGTTGGGTTTGTTGGTCGTTTAGTGCTTTTAAGATGCTTTTTTTGAAGTCTTCAATGACATTTATTATGCTTATTTGGGGTGCGTCTATTGTTGGGTTTGGGTTTTGTTTGGCTTGTGCCGCTAAGTTTGTTACTAGCGGGCTTGTCTCGTTTATACTTGTTTTTTGTTTTACTATATCCGCGAACTTTAGCTCGGGGACGTACTTACGGCTTATTTTGGCGATTCTTTCGGTTTTTGATGTTTTTGCTTTGGTGATTTTTTCATTAATCTTTTTCCGGAGTTCGACGAGTTTTGGACATCCTTTGTAAGATGCAGGATGTCCGTAGTTTTTGCAGTTTACGCAGTAGATTTTTTCTTTGCTGACTACTGCTTCTTTTTTTATTTTGCACTCACCTGGCCCGTGCGGTTCAGTGCATTTTACACAGCGATAATTTAGGTTACAGTTTTGTGCAGTGTGGCCTATTCGCTGGCATTTGTAGCACTGCGTGATATCGTTGTTTTTTTTTATTTTTTCCCATGCTATTTTTAGATGGTTGAGTCTGTTTATTTTTAATAGGTTCCCGATATTGCTATCGGGGGAGACTTGAATTATATAGATTGGGAGCAATGTGTTGTTCTCCCTTGATTTTCTTGTTGTGAATCGGGTCACTTTGGTGAAGTTGACTTCTTCGATATTCAGGGCTTTCAGATCTTCTAGTATTTCCGCTTCTGTGTAGCTGTTACCTAGACCTTTTAGTAGATACGTATGGGGTTTTTGAGATTTTGGAGTGTATGTGAAGTAGGCCGTGTTGGCTGCAGTCAGTATTTTTTTTGCATTTGTGTAGTCATTTATGTTTTGGAGGTAAAGCACATGCTTACCTGAGTGGATTCTTTTGATGTGGAAATTCTTGATTTTGAGTGAAGTTTCCATGAGTGCTATTGTATCTTTTGGGTCTTGTAATGTTATTTTGATGGGGGGTGGCCTGGCCCCTTTTGCCGATGTGGGGGGGTCTGCCTGTTCTTCAGCGGGGTGGCTGGGTGGCAGGCCTTTATAATTTTGGTTTTTCAGTAATGTTGAATGTTGTGGTGTTGTTGTTTTTTTTGGCGGAGCGGCGGGGGAGGTACTTGTCCGGGCGGCATTGTTTTTGTTCGTGGTTATCGGTGATGTGACCAGGGGTGTGGGCTGTCTGGTTGCTTTTTTCCTTAGTAGGTCGTTTTTTTTTTTTAATGTTTCGATGATAGTTTCCTGCGACTGCGGTGCGCAGGGGTCTTGAGCTTGGAGGGCTTCAAATCTATTTTTTATTGGGATTGCCATTGGTTGGGGGCTTCTTTTTTGTTTCATGTTTTCGTTTTTTTCGTGACACTCTTCTTGAGAATCGCTTTCTTTTTCTTTTAAATTTTCTTGTCTGATTTCTTTTTTGTTCCTGCTTATCAGGTTTGGAGGCGGATTGAGTTTCCGCGTCTTTTGTGCAGCGGGTTTTATGCTGCTATCTTTAATTATCTGTTGCTTTTCTATCTTCCTTTTGACCCCCTTTTTTGTCGGACTTATGGCGGATTCCGCCTCCTTGGTTTCAGTCTCATTCCTTTCCTCTTCTATTTTTGTATTGTTTGTAGTGTGGGTGATGTTATCACTATTTTTTCACTGCTTAGCACTCTTTTTGCTTTTTTTTTTTCACCGCTCTCTCACTGTATACTGTACACTGAATAGCTTGCTGCGCTCACTGTTTGGGCCTACGCCTGGTAGACCCTTAGGGCCGAGAGGTCCGGCCTGCTCGGAGGATCACGGTCAACTGGGCTTTAACGAGCGTAGCTGGCTACACCGCCGAGGTTATAGCTGATTGGGAAGTACTTGAATCTTAATGTGGCAATGTATATCATAGGAAGTATTTTAATTAGCCTCTTGATGTATTATACATTATTATGCATTATATGTTATCATTATAATTAACTATATATAATTAATCGCTAATATACAAAATGCGATAAACAGAATAGAAAATTTGTTAATTCTATTTATTTATTTGAAGTTTTATTGTATTCTATTTACTGTATATGTGTGCACTGTTTTTATAGTAGAAATTATTATGTTTATCTTTATTGATTTTTCCCTTATGCTTGGAAAAAAATTAGATATAGTCTTTAAAAAATTTCCTATATCTTTTCTTTTCAAATCGTTTCTTGGTTTCTTGTGAACATTCTCTTAATCACAGTAGTAAGGGGACTTATACATTTTCTACTTTCTTCTTTTTATAATAAATTTGTCTACATTGAAACAAAACAGATATTATTTATAGCTAAATCTTTTGCTTCTAGAAAACATTTTAATGAAGATGATCTTTAATTAAATTTTTAATTAAATAGGAAATGAAAAGCTGATCGATATTTGCAACTTCATATTATACTAATCATTTATTTTATTATTTAAATTTCGCATTTTATCAATTGAGCAAAGCATTTTTTAATTTCTCTCATTTTTACGTTCATGGAGTTGGTGCTCTGCTGTTTTCTTAAAAAGTTTCTCGAAAACTTCGGCTGTAGTTTCTTTCAACATTGCTACTTTAAAAACATTATGTAAGATATGAATAAGACAAAATTGATAAATGATCCAAACTAATTATTAAAGTAATGTAATTATCGTGGAAAACTCTCGAGGAAATTCTAATGAGCCATATGCTCTTGACCCTTTAGGTCATTGAGCTATTAACAAGTTGAATGCCACGAGGGTCACCGGTGACCGGCGCATCAAGATTAGTAGAAACACATAATTTGAACAAATGTAAATAGTTATCAATTTTTTATTATTACTATCGTTATTACAATAATGTGATGAAATTAATGCAGTATACAACATTTACAAATAGTTTTATTTATGCCTGAAATATACATGTATTATGTGTGCCCCCTCCCCCAATCAGTGGCTGTTGAAAGTGTTTTACTTTTATCGTGTTTTACTTTAATGAACAATGACCCTAAGGGACGTTTCGTCTTGCAAGATGTCTGATAGCAATTAAGGGCCTTGACAGTAAAGTAAAAAATGCTAAATATTGTGACTGTTCTTTAGGATTGTCGCGGGTCCGAATAAGTATGATGAAGGGATGAATGATGGTTTATGGCAGAACCCCAGACTTAATAACATAGGACAATTATTTAACAAGGCGAACGAACAATATGAGATAATTGATAATCGTAAAAATAAGTGAATCGAGTGACTTTGATGATTATCCATCGTAACATATCTCTTGTAGATAACATTTCAATAAAAACTTCATCGTGGTGCCACGGCCAAAGCTTGTAAAACTAGCGTTGTATTCGACGTGTTAAGAAAGTGTACGTGACCGTCTTGAGTCAACAGTTGTAAAACACGTGTACGTCGTAGTAATACCGAAAACTCTGGTATAAAACGGAAGTGTTGATGGAGAGAAGGGTCAATGATCAGTAGTCAATAGTCGTAGTTAGGATTATAACTTAACTGTGACTAGTGGCAGTTGCGAGTAGTCGCTCAGAAGTTGTGGGCTGTTGTAAGTTGTAAATTGAGCTGTGAACTATCAATTTAGTATCACATTACTACATTAAGTTCTAATTAAATAGTTATAATTCTCTATTTTAATCGCAATAAATAAATCTATGTAACAAACAAAGATCACTATAATTCTGATTTCTATAGTAATAATTAAATTATTATCTATTTAGATTGGAAATGACTTGCCTTTTATACATAAAGTAAAATTTACTTATATTTATTAAATTAATTAAATTTACTTATAAAATTAGTACATTCGAAGCAACAAGAAATTTGTTTAAATGTTCAATCTGTCGACGAAACGTATTTGTTTACAGTCTTTACTCGTAACTATCTCGTTGATATGAGACCGTTTCACGGAAACTATTCGTTCAGCTTCCTAAAGATCTAATGGGGCGAAGAATAAACACGTGATATAATATATAATGTCCTAAACTTTTAAGTTTACGTAAAAATGATCGTAAAAATAAACTGCAAGTTTTCCGCCTGTATGAAGTTAGCATCTAGTTTTTTAAATGTCATATTTTTTAAAGCTGTTCCAAATTATTCTACGTTTATTCTACATTGTTCCAAACAAATAATGATTTATCTAAAAAGGTTTCAGAAATAATCCCAAAAAAGCGAATGTCTTCATAGTGAATATTTTGATTTTATATAGAATAGTATTACAGTAAAAAGTTCTTCTTTGCAACACATACATCACTAGAACAACCCAGAACAAAAATTTGAAGACTGAACACGGTCCAACAAGCGACATCGATGCAAGAGCAAAAGCAGCTTTACATGCGTGTCCAGTTTTCATATTTTTGCTCTGGGTTGTTCTAGTATTGTAGATAAAGAAGTAGTAAGAAAAGAGGATTCTTTTATTATACGGTATTATTGTCAAAACGAATAGGAATGTCCTTAATTTAAGGAATTTGTAATCTGAATAAATAAGTTAGCTAAAAGGATTTTTGTTGTATACTTTTAATTATCGGGCAATGAATGATTATATTTAACACTAGAACTACCACACCAGTGAAATTGACTGCTTTTCAATTTTATTTTGAAATTCCCTATTTATGCTATATCTTTTTTTCTGCAATGATATAATGACTTTCACAACGATAACTAAAAGAATAATATAATTTATTTCATTTTGTTTTTTATGTGTTCAAACTGAATATAATTTCGTATGAAGGCTATATATACAAATACCAGTGAAAGTGACTGGTTCTAAAATTTTATAAATGTGTCAATCCTCGTTTAGGGGTTCCAGACGGATTAATATACCAAAAATGTATTACATAACATGTAATTGCTTCTGTAAGAAAGTAATAAATTAATAAATATTAAAATATTCTATTATTGTGTATCTTTTAAAGACCAGTCACTTTTCCTGGTTTTGGCAGAAATAGCTTCGTGTTAACTATCGGTAGTTCTAGTGTTAATCGGCGAACGAACGTATCCTTAATGAATGTTTTCACAGACAACGCCAGATATAAAGATTTTATATTTCTAGATAAAATTCTAATATTTATTTATTCCTACGAATTATCCAATGCTCACTATTGCTATCATTCAACTAAATCTACTTCGATGCTATCAAGAATATAATTCTATAATTATAGTAACAAAAACTTATATGCATTATTTTACATATCAGGTAATTTGAGGAGGCAGATTTTTTATTGTTGTTGCAAGTTGCTCTACATTAGTCCAAGATTGTTCCAAACAAATAATGATTTATCACGAAAAAAAGTGATTTCTTACTAGGCCCATTTTTTTGAAAATCGAGCACTTGAAGGTTGTTTTAGATTGTTGTAGTTCTTGTAAACATTGTTCCAAGTTATAATTCGAATATTACGTTTAGTTTCGGATTTAATCGATGAAATTTGTCCAGTGCATGCAATTGAACGCATGCATATCTAGATACGTTGCTAGTTTCAAACAACCACAAGTTTTAGCTTCGTCAGCTCAATTTTCAGCCGTATTACTGTCCAAATTTACAAAGCTACATTATATCATCTGCTAATATATATTCATGTTATACTATTTAGAGAAATTGTTCGAGCCTTGAATAATACATTATGGAAATGAATGATACGAATCATACGTTGTTGTTTTGTTAACAATAACAATGTTCTTGTTAATACTATTAGTAAGTAAATAATAAAGATTGAGATATATATCGTATTATTTTTCATTATGTAAATATAAAACTTATTTAAGAAATTACATATAAGAGGACACAGTTCACCGATTTTCATGATTTTGAGATGTGTCGAGGTCATCATTCTGGACAACTTTTTTATACATATTATCGCTACTTGGCTTTAGTTTCCGAGATATTCGCAAAAAGCTTTAATACAATTTATGTTATAATTACATTTCATTTTGGAGCAGATAGCCACATTTTTATGCAGTCCAACCTAAACTTAACCCACTGGAAAAAGAGATAATCATTTTTAATATTATGTAAATAAAAAAGAAAAATTAATTAGTCAGGCAAAATTGTTATACTTTACATAAAATATAAAGTTCAAACCTATTATCTTGGAAAATGAAGCTTCAAATGAAAAAATATTATCCTGCATTGTCTATTCCTTTTTCCATGTCACTGCAAGTACAAATGGCATTACCTACACATAGATCTCGATTCTTATCATCATGCTCTCTCTTGCAAAATATTCAGTGAAACTTACAAAATCTTTACAATCAACATCATCTAATTATATCCGTTTACCAATTGCATTATTAATTACACGATATTCTGTGCAATAAATTTATACTAGGTATCCTTCAGAAATTCATCACAATTTTCATCAGATCTACATATTTAGATACCATTTTTCAGAAACTCAACATGATTTTCTTCGGATCTGTATTATGATTAAATTTTATTATTCAGTGCTCTAAAATGTTCCGTAAACGCTTCAAAATAATCAGTAAATATTATGAAATCAACTTACAACAATTATTACCTAATTTCTGTAATCTCACGAACATCCATTTATTACTAGCAGTTACTACCAACATTGCCTTCTGCGAAACAGTTGCAAAAGTACCCTCAATTGGAAACTAACAGACGTATCCTTGGGATAATTTCCGACTTTCTTATCTTTTTAACTTCATCCATTTCCGTAGTAATTTCGGTGGTTTCCGATTTTTCTGCTGCCCTACTGCCACCCTCTTGGTTCCTTACATTGGCCGTGACTAACGCTATTCGGAGTGCGTTGGAAAGGGCTCCAGGTATTTCCATACATCCCATTCTTGAATTCTCTCTAAAAAAGAAAGAAAAACGAACTTTAAGACCAAATTTCTTTTAGTGTCCTTCTTACAATTAATTGAAATGTTCTGTATAGCATGTTTTCATTTTTTAAAAATATGTTGAAATCACGGACTATGATGTTTGTTACCCAAATTTACAAATTTATAATATAAACGTTAGCATCTTACAATTATTTTAAACTGTTTTCATCAGAAATAATCGTTATAATTACACAAACTTCTTTGGTTAAAAATTCCGTCACCGATAATGATTATCAATAACTAAAAATAGTTCATTACAGTTATGGTTATGGATAAACAAAAACAATATTTATCGTTAAGAATAGTTATCGATAACCGTAGAAATGTCCACTGATAATGATTATTTGTAATCAGAACACTCGAAAATTAATATTTTTGAATCACTTAATTTTTTCAAAACATCTGTTACAATTTAGTAGGTTTCTTTATTGCCAAGGAGAGGTAACTTTTTTTTCAAATAACTTCTCTCGTTAGAATTTTGGGAATATTTGCTATTTTTGGCCACTGGTTGAAACATTCGAAATTCTCCATATTTTTTACCTTTTAAACTTTATTTACTCTAATTGTTTTTAAGATGCCAATTTATAATGTTCTATTACTCGTAAGTACCTTTAAATATCGATAGGACGTTTTATTGTAATACCACGTACATATGTTGAAACCACTAATTTCTTAACAATTTTTGTGTATAAATTGTACGTATATTTAAAAATATTAGTTAAATCTGTGTTGAGAATATTGGATCTTAATAGCCGAAATAATAGTATAGGAACACTAAATATACACTTTGAATTTATATTAGAATAGTTATATATTTATTCGATAAACGATTCCAAAGATATTCATCGATACACATTTGCACGCGTCTCAGCACTTTCTCCCATAACAGATTGTTAACTGGACAGTTTACATTCCTTTGTTTTCGAGACGCCGCGCACACACATACTTCCTCACACTGATATTCGCACACAAGTCCAATCTAGTCTAGCACATAAAATTATACATATCTCAATAATATGATTTCAAGTCATTGCTAGATAGAAATGTCTTATTTCGCTCCTTTTATAAAATTAAAATGTTCTATCTGAAGCATTTAATTCGTTAATACATTTTTATCTATTTATTTATTTTTTTTTCATTATCTAGTGCTATCATCTATGTATTATTTACCTGTATGCTTAGTTATAATTCTAGGTAGGTGTAGGCTGTTACGAAAAGCTGACTAAATTAAATCGAATAAAGAAAATTAAGAATCACAGGAAGAAAATGTAAAACCTCAGTCTTTTCAGTTTCGAACTGCATCTAGAAGTTTCAGATGGTAGCGTCTCCTGTATGTCTCAGACTCATTTGCATATACTGAAACAATGAAGAAACACGCTTCTGTTTTCCAATAAGGGTCATTCCACATCGAATCTATCATTTTTTGACGTCGAAGATAGGAATTTTTTCAGTGAAATATCATATAATTTACACGAATTTCTCATTTTCCTGAAAATGGAATTCAGAAACGGTTTTTGTATTGGAGTTGCTCCTTTTGAGCTTTAATCTGTATGGTTTGATATATTTAAATAAAATTTTGTTTGCATTAAAAGATCAGTATTTTGTGATGTTGGAAATTATAAAGACACGTCTGTCTTTCAATTTTGAAAATTTTACTTCTAACTGATTTTCGAATATTGAATCCGCCTTAAACGTATGTAAGTACATGTCTGACAATCGTCTGCTTCAATAGCAAACTGCAGACGTAAATATATTGCAATCAATTTCGATCATGTTTAAGAAATGTGGACAAAATCTTTTGTTTCTTTTCAAGCGAATGAAACTCTATTAGAATATATTGAGAGTAAATGTGTTCTGTATTTCTGTGCGGTGTGCAAAGTTTAAAAGGATATATTAATTCTTTCTTGTTGTTTATACAATTGATATTCAAAGTAACACGTTTGGATATTGATTAAAAATTCATTTTTGATTGAAAATAATCTCACCAAACGCTTGGAATGCCCATTTATATTTAACTTACTTTACTGGTCTTTTTTTGTTCTGAGGTGCTTTGCAATCTGAGCACGCTTTTCCTGGAAAGAGTGCTAGACAAGGCTCTATTGTCTAAGGATGGAATTTCCTTAGCCGTACTTTTTTTTTTTTTTTATTTATTAGAATATTTACAATCAATTCTCGTTGAGACTTTTCAGTAACTTAATTTGGCGTGATACAATGACATGGATTATAATAACTTTATATTGTTGATTCTAGTAGGACTAAGGATTTAATCTAGTGGGTATTTTCTTTTTAGTCTGCGGATCTGGTCCGTCGTGTCCAGTAGTTGGGTGACTAGTGGGTTGTGGTGGTTGTTGACTCTTGTGTTATATCTGCTTCTGGACTTGTGTATTTCGTCTTTGACTGTAGGTATCTTGAGGTCTCGGTGTATTGTTTCGTTGGTAACATACCAGGGTGCATTTAATAGGGATCTTAGCGTTTTCGATTGGAAGCGTTGGAGTATTTCAATGTTGGAGTTACTTGCTGTTCCCCATAGTTGGATTCCGTAGGTCCAGACAGGTTTTATTACGGCCTTGTAGAGGGTTATTTTGTTCTGTATGTTTAGTTTGGAGCGTCGGCCCGTGAGCCAATAGAATTTTCTTAGTTTTTCCTTTAGTTGCTTTGTTTTTTCCGAGATATGTTTTTTCCAGGTTAGCCTCCTGTCCAGGGTCATGCCCAGGTATCTTACGGAGTCCTTGCTTGGGATTATTGTGTTGTTAATGGTGACCTGGGGACAGGTTTGTTTTCGGAGCGTGAAGGTTACATGGGAGGATTTTTTTTTCGTTTATTTTAAAACCCCCGCAGTTCGCTGTTGAGTGCCGAAGCGTGCAGACGTGTCTCTAGTGCCCAGTGAAGTTCGAAAGCAACACGTGTCACCCAACCGTCGAAAGTGAACACAACGTCCTTCTATCCTCCCAAGTGTTTCCTATCCGCCAGAGAGAAGAAAAGCCTACGCACCTAACCCCTACCCGAATCTTGCCTCATAGCCTCACGACTAGTTATTTTTATTGAAATAGCTAGCTCGATGATGGCCCAGCAATCACCACCGTGCTCGCCCACGCAAACCTACAACTACCCCGCACTACTCCCCCCGTGGCAGAAGTGCAGCAGATCCCCACGCGCCAACGACGCCAATAAGGCGAAAAAACGTAAAATTGAATCACCAAATACAAACTCAAACCAACAGCAAACAACACAAATCAACACCCACAACAGGTTCGCAATACTAGAATCCTCAAACGACGCCATAGAAATCGCAGGCCCGCCGCCAAACCAACAAGCACCGAGAAGCCCCCCTCCCCCACTAATATTTGTTAATGATGTCATCGACATCCAGACAATGACCAAGTCCTTAGAGAGAGATATCTCCAAGGAGGACTATAACCTGAAAATAACCAACAATCAAGTAAAAATCCTGCCGATGAATCCAGAAGCTTACAGGAAGCTCACCAAGACACTCAGGGCCCTGAATGCTAACTTCCACACCTACCAACTCAAAGAAGAAAGACCTTTTCGGGTGGTGCTACGAAACATCCACCACTCCGCAGACATCGACGAACTAAAAATAGAACTATCGAAACTCGGCCACGAAGTCACAAATGTCAGCAACATAAGGCATAGAGTCACAAAAGACCCGCTATCCCTATTTTTCATCGATTTAAAACAGAAACCAAACAACAAGGAAATCTACAATATCAGTCGCCTAATGAACGCCATCGTTAAATTCGAACCACCGCAAACCAAAAAGGAGATAGTCCAATGCAAAAGGTGCCAAAGATATGGGCACACGCAGAAATACTGCAACCACACCTTCCGCTGCGTCAAATGTGCAGGTACACACCCCACCGACCAGTGCAGGAAATCACCGGAAACCCCAGCGAAGTGCATCCACTGTCAAGGTGACCATCCTGCCAACTACAAAGGCTGCTCAGCCTACAAAAGTCTGTACTCAAGCAAATACCCCAAACTTAGAACAAAAGAGGAAAATCACCAAACACCCAGCTCGCCGAAATCCACAGTTATCCCAATCCCCCCAATCAATCAAACACCCAGCCCCATCAAACTCACCACTCCCTCAAACTCCTATGCCCAAGCGGTACAAGACACTCAAAATACACCAAATAGCCACAGGGATCCTCCCCAAAATAGTGCCCCCACCTCACCTAACACAGACAACGTCTCTAGACTAGAAAAGCTAATAGAGAAACAATCAGAGCAAATAAACAATTTGCTATCGCTATTAACATTCATCATGGATAAATTAATACGCCCAGACACAAAATAAAACCAAGACGCATAGCTCTCTGGAATGCCAATGGTCTCGCGCAACGCAAACTTGAGCTAGAACTCTTCCTAAAACACCAGCTAATCGACATATTGCTCATATCTGAAACCCACTTCACCGACAAAAACTACCTGAACATAAACGGATACAAGTTCTACCATACCCAACACCCCAGCGGAAAGGCCCACGGCGGCACCGGAATCATAATCAAAGCAAACATCAAGCACTACGAACTTCCACCATTCCAGAAAGACTACCTCCAAGCAACAAACGTAGCAATAGAAGACTATCATGGTACAATCACCACCTCAGCTGTATACTGCCCTCCCAGACACTCCATCGCCAAAGAAGACTTCGACCACTTCCTGGACACCCTGGGCAACAGATGCATAGCCGGAGGAGACTACAACGCTAAACACACCCAATGGGGTAGCAGACTGGTTACAGTAAGAGGCAAAAACCTCCTCAACAGCATAATATCCAACAACCTCAACTACCTTACCACATACGAACCCACACACTGGCCCACCGACACAAACAAAATACCCGATCTCCTTGATTTCTTCATAACTAAAAATATCTCGCCAAGACACGTCCAAATCAATTCCTCGGCTGATCTCTCCTCTGATCATTCCCCCGTGATAGTAACAGTCAGTTCAACTATCATCGAGAATACACCTAATGGCTCCATTCATAACCAACACACCAACTGGCAGCTCTTTAGAGAAGTCTTTACCCACACATCTTCAGCCTCCATCTCACTAAAAACCAATGACGAAATCGAAGCAGCCACGGAATACCTAAATGCGAGCATAATAAACGCTATCCGCGTCTCCACACCGGCAAAAACGTCCATCAGCAATCACGAATACCCCCAGTACATACTAAAAAAAATAGCAGAAAAACGTAGACTAAGAAGGATATGGCAGACCCATAGAACACCGGAGGACAAACGCAAACTAAACAACGCAACTAAAAAACTATCCAAAACCATAAGGAACTACAATAATGACCGTTTTCACAAATATCTCGCCAGCCTGTCCCCCACAGCCGACTCAAACTACTCACTATGGAAAGCCTCCAGGAAACTCACGCGCCCCCCACAAATAATACCTCCAATCCGCCGCCCGCAGGGTGGATGGGCGCGTAGCCCTATAGAAAAAGCCAACCTATTTGCCAAACACTTGACTGAAGTATTCCAACCCCATTCCTCCATAGCCGCAGCGGACGTCACCGAATACCTGCACATTCCCTTCCAAATGTCCCCTCCTATCCAACCCTTCACTTCTGCAGAGATCATAGAAGCAATCAGTCGCCTAAACCCCAAGAAAGCAGCAGGTCACGACCTAATAGGAAATAAAGCAATCAAGGAACTCCCCATAAAAGGGATTGCACTCATCGCATCAATCTTTAACGCCATCCTCCGCATTGAACACTTTCCTAAGGCGTGGAAAATCTCACTAATCACCCTCATCCCCAAACCCGGTAAACCAATATATGAAGCCAGCTCCTATCGCCCAATCAGTCTCTTACCTACCCTGTCTAAACTATTCGAGAGAATGCTCACGAACCGTCTCCTTCCACTCCTAGAAGAATTGAAAACTCTCCCAGATCACCAATTCGGCTTCCGAAAACAACACTCAACAGTAGAGCAAATCCACCGCATAACCCACATGATCAGCCAAACCCTTGAAAAGAAAAAATACTGCTCAGCCGTATTCCTAGACATCCAACAGGCATTCGATAAAGTATGGCATGAAGGGCTACTCTACAAGCTTAAAAAAATCCTACCCCACCCATACTACTCCATCTTAAAATTCTACCTAACCAACAGACAATTCATAGTTAAATGTCTAGGCGCCACTTCCGCAACATTCCCAATAGAATCCGGCATACCGCAAGGTAGTGTCCTCGGACCCCTACTATTCTCCATCTACACTGCCGACTTACCCATATCAAACGAGGTAACAATAGCAACATTTGCCGACGACACAGCACTATTAGCTACCCACGCAGACCCGGCAATTGCCTCATCCACTCTCCAGCGAAGTCTCGACTCCATGGAAAAGTGGTTCCAAAAATGGGGTTTTAAAATAAACGAAAAAAAAATCCTCCCATGTAACCTTCACGCTCCGAAAACAAACCTGCCCCCAGGTCACCATTAACAACACAATAATCCCAAGCAAGGACTCCGTAAGATACCTGGGCATGACCCTGGACAGGAGGCTAACCTGGAAAAAACATATCTCGGAAAAAACAAAGCAACTAAAGGAAAAACTAAGAAAATTCTATTGGCTCACGGGCCGACGCTCCAAACTAAACATACAGAACAAAATAACCCTCTACAAGGCCGTAATAAAACCTGTCTGGACCTACGGAATCCAACTATGGGGAACAGCAAGTAACTCCAACATTGAAATACTCCAACGCTTCCAATCGAAAACGCTAAGATCCCTATTAAATGCACCCTGGTATGTTACCAACGAAACAATACACCGAGACCTCAAGATACCTACAGTCAAAGACGAAATACACAAGTCCAGAAGCAGATATAACACAAGAGTCAACAACCACCACAACCCACTAGTCACCCAACTACTGGACACGACGGACCAGATCCGCAGACTAAAAAGAAAATACCCACTAGATTAAATCCTTAGTCCTACTAGAATCAACAATATAAAGTTATTATAATCCATGTCATTGTATCACGCCAAATTAAGTTACTGAAAAGTCTCAACGAGAATTGATTGTAAATATTCTAATAAATAAAAAAAAAAAAAAAGTACGGCTAAGGAAATTCCATCCTTAGACAATAGAGCCTTGTCTAGCACTCTTTCCAGGAAAAGCGTGCTCAGATTGCAAAGCACCTCAGAACAAAAAAAGACCAGTAAAGTAAGTTAAATATAAATGGGCATTCCAAGCGTTTGGTGAGATTATTTTCAATCAAAAATGAATTTTTAATCAATATCCAAACGTGTTACTTTGAATATCAATTGTATAAACAACAAGAAAGAATTAATATATCCTTTTAAACTTTGCACACCGCACAGAAATACAGAACACATTTACTCTCAATATATTCTAATAGAGTTTCATTCGCTTGAAAAGAAACAAAAGATTTTGTCCACATTTCTTAAACATGATCGAAATTGATTGCAATATATTTACGTCTGCAGTTTGCTATTGAAGCAGACGATTGTCAGACATGTACTTACATACGTTTAAGGCGGATTCAATATTCGAAAATCAGTTAGAAGTAAAATTTTCAAAATTGAAAGACAGACGTGTCTTTATAATTTCCAACATCACAAAATACTGATCTTTTAATGCAAACAAAATTTTATTTAAATATATCAAACCATACAGATTAAAGCTCAAAAGGAGCAACTCCAATACAAAAACCGTTTCTGAATTCCATTTTCAGGAAAATGAGAAATTCGTGTAAATTATATGATATTTCACTGAAAAAATTCCTATCTTCGACGTCAAAAAATGATAGATTCGATGTGGAATGACCCTTATTGGAAAACAGAAGCGTGTTTCTTCATTGTTTCAGTATATGCAAATGAGTCTGAGACATACAGGAGACGCTACCATCTGAAACTTCTAGATGCAGTTCGAAACTGAAAAGACTGAGGTTTTACATTTTCTTCCTGTGATTCTTAATTTTCTTTATTCGATTTAATTTAGTCAGCTTTTCGTAACAGCCTACACCTACCTAGAATTATAACTAAGCATACAGGTAAATAATACATAGATGATAGCACTAGATAATGAAAAAAAAATAAATAAATAGATAAAAATGTATTAACGAATTAAATGCTTCAGATAGAACATTTTAATTTTATAAAAGGAGCGAAATAAGACATTTCTATCTAGCAATGACTTGAAATCATATTATTGAGATATGTATAATTTTATGTGCTAGACTAGATTGGACTTGTGTGCGAATATCAGTGTGAGGAAGTATGTGTGTGCGCGGCGTCTCGAAAACAAAGGAATGTAAACTGTCCAGTTAACAATCTGTTATGGGAGAAAGTGCTGAGACGCGTGCAAATGTGTATCGATGAATATCTTTGGAATCGTTTATCGAATAAATATATAACTATTCTAATATAAATTCAAAGTGTATATTTAGTGTTCCTATACTATTATTTCGGCTATTAAGATCCAATATTCTCAACACAGATTTAACTAATATTTTTAAATATACGTACAATTTATACACAAAAATTGTTAAGAAATTAGTGGTTTCAACATATGTACGTGGTATTACAATAAAACGTCCTATCGATATTTAAAGGTACTTACGAGTAATAGAACATTATAAATTGGCATCTTAAAAACAATTAGAGTAAATAAAGTTTAAAAGGTAAAAAATATGGAGAATTTCGAATGTTTCAACCAGTGGCCAAAAATAGCAAATATTCCCAAAATTCTAACGAGAGAAGTTATTTGAAAAAAAAGTTACCTCTCCTTGGCAATAAAGAAACCTACTAAATTGTAACAGATGTTTTGAAAAAATTAAGTGATTCAAAAATATTAATTTTCGAGTGTTCTGATTACAAATAATCATTATCAGTGGACATTTCTACGGTTATCGATAACTATTCTTAACGATAAATATTGTTTTTGTTTATCCATAACCATAACTGTAATGAACTATTTTTAGTTATTGATAATCATTATCGGTGACGGAATTTTTAACCAAAGAAGTTTGTGTAATTATAACGATTATTTCTGATGAAAACAGTTTAAAATAATTGTAAGATGCTAACGTTTATATTATAAATTTGTAAATTTGGGTAACAAACATCATAGTCCGTGATTTCAACATATTTTTAAAAAATGAAAACATGCTATACAGAACATTTCAATTAATTGTAAGAAGGACACTAAAAGAAATTTGGTCTTAAAGTTCGTTTTTCTTTCTTTTTTAGAGAGAATTCAAGAATGGGATGTATGGAAATACCTGGAGCCCTTTCCAACGCACTCCGAATAGCGTTAGTCACGGCCAATGTAAGGAACCAAGAGGGTGGCAGTAGGGCAGCAGAAAAATCGGAAACCACCGAAATTACTACGGAAATGGATGAAGTTAAAAAGATAAGAAAGTCGGAAATTATCCCAAGGATACGTCTGTTAGTTTCCAATTGAGGGTACTTTTGCAACTGTTTCGCAGAAGGCAATGTTGGTAATAACTGCTAGTAATAAATGGATGTTCGTGAGATTACAGAAATTAGGTAATAATTGTTGTAAGTTGATTTCATAATATTTACTGATTATTTTGAAGCGTTTACGGAACATTTTAGAGCACTGAATAATAAAATTTAATCATAATACAGATCCGAAGAAAATCATGTTGAGTTTCTTTTGAGGAGTCTTTAGAGGAAAGACAAGTAATGTCTTTCACTGACAAGGAGTCTTTAGAGGAGTTGAGTCTTTAGAGGAAGGACAAGTAATGATGTTTTGGTTTAACAAGTAATATTCCATACAGCAAACTGATTACAATACTGTCGTACGTCGTATTATCATACTCGGCTCTCAACTTCTCGATTCACACTCCGGCTCCTCCACTCACACTCTCCGGCTCCTCTACTCACTCTCCGGCTTCTGCACTCGCTCTCTCTGACTTCTCAACTCACACTGTCCGATTTCCCAACTAACTAATACCCCCTGAGCTAGCAACCCTTTGTCCTTTCTTATCCCCACCTCGCATGTGTTCTGCGAAGGCAAGTGGCCAGGATACGTAGGCCTTTTCTACGAAACTATTCGCTTGAAGGACCGACGACACATTGATGGACCCGACGACGCCTCGACTTCCGCGACATTGTTAATGGTTCGACCGATATCTTAGTCCCTTTGTCCACGATACTACATGCATATAAGTTTTTGTTACTATAATTATAGAATTATATTCTTGATAGCATCGAAGTAGAATTAGTTGAATGATAGCAATACTGAGCATTGAATAATTCGTAGGAATAAATAAATATTAGAATTTTATTTAGAAATATAAAATCTTTATATCCGGCGTTGATTGTGAAAACATTCGTTAAGGATACGTTCGTTCGCCGACCAACTGTTGGGAACATGTACACTGTACATGTGAATGTGTGTGTAAGCGTCAGAGGACGTCCAGGCCTTGGTTGAGACATAAGACAAGAGCAGTCGTTAGAAGTATCTGGAATAGTCGGTTGACAACAAGCGTGTGAAACGTAAATTACATCAGAGACCAGGACACACACACACCTCGGGCAGGATGGTGTCCCGGTCGGCATACTTCGCATCCGATGCACCGACGAGAGGAACACATGGTGACCTTGGCGACAATGTATATTGGCAGAGTACCTAAGGATTCATTTATGGCCTAACGGTCCTACCATAAAATGTTCCAGAAGCGTAGCAACGGTCACGTACGCCTACAGGGTAGTGGGGGGTAATGAGAGAACAGATGACCGAAAGTAAAAAGCTTGTAGGGACTCACTCTCGTACGGTCACGGCTAGAGTTCGGAAGTGTCTTATACTTGTATAAACGAAATAAGAATAAAGTGTTCTCCTTCCTAATAAAATTTCTCTTTATTTTTACGTGACACGTGCGTGCGAGTAGGATTTTGAGGTCTTTAGAGTATAAAATATATGTATAACAATTGTGTGCTAAATAAAGGGAATTATTTGTATTTCCGAATCCATTCTATATCTTTTCACCAACACTAGAACTACCGATAGTTAACACGAATCTATTTCTGCCAAGATCAGGCAAAATGACAGGTTTTTAAAAGATATGTAATAATAGAATATTTTTACATTTACTGATTTATTACTTTCTTACGGAAGCAATTCCATGTTATGTAATACATTTTTGGTATATCGATCCATCTGGGACCATAATCCCTAAACGGGGGTTGACACATTTATAAAATTTAGAACCAGTCATTTTCACTGGTATTTGTATATGTCGGGTTGGCGTTAAGGTTAGAGTTAGGGTTAAGGGCGTGAAACGAATCCCTATTGACGCTAGACGTGATCGTTATGCGATAGAGGAGATATTTACTAGTGCAAATATGACTATGACGGAATTGGACAAGTAATCGCGATAATTAGATACTCGAGAAGCTATTGACAATGATCCTAGGCTCAATAACGAATCCGCGGTCAACGGGATGACGAACTTTACCCTTCGTTAGCGTCTAAGTTACACTGTATGTTAGAGCAAGGGGCAATTATTACGTATACGAAAGACAGGTCGATTACTGATGAGATCGCACTAGAGAGTGTGACTCTCTGTCGCGGTGACGCTGTCGAAGAAAACTATGATGGGTGTGCCTAAGGGCACGAGATCATCGGATTCGCGGAGAAAAGTCTTCGTTCGAAGGGTGAGGGAAATTGACGTTGCTGTTAATTGGTCAATTTCCATGTTGGTGGTTAGAGAAAGATATTAGCTGTCCTTGGGGAAAGTTGCTAGCGAGAAGCGTCGTTCGTGGAAGGATAGATTTCTCTTATCTTCCCGTAGTTGGGGCACAGGCTATTTGTCTATTTGAAAGACTTTGTATAATTGAAACTTAATATTCATAGCGGGTACTCGCCCAGCTAAACATATACTGTGAAGATGCGTTGGCATCTGGCAATCATCTTACCCGAAGGACAAAATCTGCGTGTGGCGAGCCACGGGGCAGAAACCATTGAAACGTTTACCGTCGTGCCCTGTCCCAAGTATTTCTTTTAAGGAGAGCTATAGAATTACTTCATGCCTTTGTTAGACAAAACGTTCATCCCTTTGACCGCGGCTACGTTCGGCGACTGATTGTCGCCTCGAGCCCGAGCTCACTATCATAAATCTCAAATAAATACAGTCGGATCGAATGACAACAGTTTCTTAATACGGCTATGGTGAAATCTAAATTACAATACTAGGGGTCTTCCCAAAGTTCCAAAGGGAAGGTTCCGGTGTTCTTTCATCTCCGACATATATAATATATTTTGCCATTGCTTTTATATAGAATAGCAAATTGGATGTGGAAAATGACGTTGAAAAACCGTGTCACGACTTCTATTTCCCTTAAATGGTCCGCAGCTAACTATAAGTATCGGTAATAATACCTGTGATTGAAATGATCTCGTGATCTTTGCGTGATCTTAGTCGATAATAGCACAATTTTAATTAAGATCGACTTTGATCGCCTGTCACACAATATCGACAACTTCCGCCGATCTTCAAATGATATTAAATACTAACGACGTAACTGTCACGACCGGCATACTTCAAATCCGATGGACCGATGATGGAGATAAAGATGTGGCGGCCTTGGCGACAACATATATCGCCGAAGTGCCTAATGAGTCATCTATATCCTAATGGTCCTTCCACCGAATGTTCTAGAAGCGTGGTAACGGTCACGTACGCCTACAGGGTAGTGGGGATATTGAGGGATAACAAACAAAGAAGAAACAGATGCCACCGAAAGCCAAATTGTAAGAGCTTCAGTTGGAAAGTCACGGTTGGAGCTCAGAACAAAATCGCAGTCAGTGTAAATTCAGAATACAAGAAATAAATTCTCTTGTTTTTTTGTTACCTTAATGTTTTTCTTTTCGTTCGAGCTACCCCTTTTTTATTTTACGTGACATAACCGTTATGAACATTTTGTTTGTCAATTTTAAAATGACCTTAAGCCTGAGTGGTACGACCTGGATAATTTCCGATAATTACGAGTGCGTTGAAGCAAATTAATCAAATTAATGTTTTATAATTTGCCAATCAATGGCAAAATTTCTCGGCTGTGTGTTTTGTTTGAGCAAATTTTACGGGTTTCTTCGCAAGCTATCGCAACGTAATTACGCACGGCACATTGTTAGAATATTTTGACTCTGAATGAAAAACGGGAATTAACGGGATGCGTTGCCAGATTTTTCTTTCTCTCTCTCTCTCTCTCTCGCTCTCTCTCTCTCTCTTTCTTTTTTCGCTGATCGATCATCTCATTGATAACACCACTTATGTAACAACAAAACGGCAAGTATTGGCCCGTTTGTCGTTTGGCTAAATAAACAATACAATGGAAAGATCACCGCGATAGCGTTTCCATTATCGTCGATACATTATCGTACAGAGATCTTACACTGTTTGCGCCAATATCAGCCACTGTATGTTATCAATTAAAATGAATTTCAAACTATTTCTTGTAATCGATAGTGACCCCTCGACTTATCCATTGAGATCCAAAGAAAATATCGATAATGAGGTTGTTGAAATTTAGAAAAGCTATATTCGTATATGTAAATTACAAGAAAAAGTATACAATAGTAGAATTATTCGGTCTAAACATATCTTTTAGTCTTTTACTCTTTTGATTTTAACAACGAATGACGAATCTACAATGTTCTGTGAAAAAACTAACGGCGTACCTAATATAAAAATTTTGACAATCGGTATCTTTGAAATAGATATCGCTGGAATGAGTGAAAATCAAAATTTTGCCTGGAAATATTTTTGACTTATATCGTTCCGCTGTGATATCTCATATCGTATAACGTTTGAAATTTATGCCCCGATGACATAAATTTTGGCAATTACGCCTGTGGTTCTACAATGTAATACAAATAACCGAGATAATTGAAATGCGGGCTGACTTTCACGTACATACGATATTTCTAACCCTTTGAGTACTGTGGGCGCATATAGGTGTCTGGCGAAAGCTATCGGTGTGGACTAAGGACATATATATGCGTTTTCTGTAAGTGCCCGGCATGGACTAAGGACGCATGTATGAGTTTTTCAATTTTTCCGAACACCTAC
Source organism: Bombus terrestris (assembly GCF_910591885.1). Taxonomy (NCBI): domain Eukaryota; kingdom Metazoa; phylum Arthropoda; class Insecta; order Hymenoptera; family Apidae; genus Bombus; species Bombus terrestris. Next base: position 5,159,344 of record NC_063286.1, read on the forward strand.
GCAGAAGTAATACTATTACGTTTGTGTGAAATAAATATAAATGCATTCCTTACGGCAGTAAACAAATGCCAATAGTGGCTCGTTGTTGTTGAAGTGGTCACCACTTGTAAGAAAACTCTACATCTGGTTTTTTTAGTTTCCTCAAGCACTGAATTTTTCACACACAACTAAATTATTAACTTGTGTTATATTTACTAAATTTAGTTTTCTAGTTTATTGTTTTCTAGTTTATTACCCAAATTCTAGTTAATTGTAAATTTCAATATTTATAATAAATAATTAAAAATAACTAAAAAATAACGCTCTTGAATCATTTAATCTCGTGCAAAAGAATTACTGTAACTTATTACGATTTGCGCTTTGAATAGTCAATCAACAGAGTTCAGTCTAACGAAAAAGTATTCCGTCCACAGCGATCGTCAGCGCTAGACGCGCACCGTCCGTACGGACGGCATAGGTCGCGGTATCCAGCACTCAAAGGGCTAGGAAAACGCGTCAGCGAGAGGCGTAACTTCTCGCTACGATTCTGTTAATCGACGCCGCGAAATAGTCGTTCCCCTGTTTCGGTTGAGATAACAGAGGTGGTTCAACTGAATGTAACACTGTATTAACAGATTAATATAAAATAATATATTTAACAATAATGTGGTGAATGTAGTACAGAAAATTGACTCAACTATGCGCTCGTCGATACGTTGTATATGATCCGGCGGTCAGATAAGACTATCTGCCTGCGACACTGTAGGGCCGCGAGCGACGGTTAGAAAATACAGCCTGTGGTAAGCCTCGTGGCATAACACAGATAATGTTAAAAAGCTGTAAAAACATTAATTTGACGAACCGCTTTTCCAGAAAGTTTCTCAATTATGTTTTCATTCGATACTCTTATTAGGAATACGATGTTGTAACTTGTGTGTGAAATTACTAACATTAATTACTACATCTTTACTTTTGCATATCTGTGACCTGGGGACCGCTGTTACGAAGAGAACAGAATTTAATGAAAATGTTGAGAATAAGAAGAGGTCCTTATTATTGTGTCCTTGAATATAAATTTTGTTCTGGGTTACAAGGTCTAGAAACAAAAGAGCTATAAGTAGTGTAGTATCGCGTAAATATTAGGTATACGATTTCTTTGATACTATTTATTATATTTTAAATTAGTTATACAGATATTAATGAGACAGACAACGATGGTTGTTTAATATGGAACTAATAGTAACAATCTTATTCTATCTTGGCTACTCACGCAACTTCGCAACGCTAACAACTCTACTCTCAACAACGCAACTCGACAACGCTAACTCTAACAACTCTACTCTTCGACGCCTCGATTAATTCTGACCTCTCGACCTACTCTCACTTTTCGATTAACCGCTCCTTGGATTCAAATCGTTCCCCTCCATTAGCGCTATTTTTCCCTTTTTCTAATTCCGTCCTGTTAACGCTTCGCAAGAACTAGGTGACTTAGGTCACACAGGCTTTTTCTATGTAAATTAATAACCGAAGGACAGACGACCTTGTTTTGCTTAGTTTCTAACCAGGTTTTTTCCTCGCGATACTACAGTAGATTTCTATTGCTGTTTCTTGTAGCCTTCGGTTAGAGCTACACACCAAGATTAACTTTTTGGTAATGTCCATTGCTATAAATATATGAACGTGCTCCCTATCATATGCTATTGTATCGTAACACTGAGAGAGCGAGAATCTGGATACCTATGCTTATTTCGATACATTTTTCTATTATAAATTCATCCACTCGTTCCTCTATCAGTCAACCTCAACATCTAGGAGATAAATAAAGAACACAGTACCGTAAATTGTTTGACAAAGATCTCCTTACCCCTCTGCATGTGTTCAAAACGCAATCACAATGGATTTCGTTAATGGAATGTTCCGCTCGTTTCGAAACGTAGTTCCCTTTTACGCGTGTCGATTCTACTGGGCTGATCCTGATAGCTGAAACTATTTGCTCACGTCCATAAATATTGATTTTATTGATCATCGTTCCGTGAAGTAACGTACAGAAACGTGGGGAATTTAAAATTTCGCACGAAAGTATATCGAGATTTGTTTGATGAAAAGAGAATTTCAATCGGTGTAATTCTAAAAGCTCCACGGCTATTGTTGGAGAAACGGTCATTGTGAAATTTTTCTTTCTCTTAACACTCTCTATAAAACAAATGTTATAATAGTTAAATATTTTGTTTCTTAGTACTTTTCAAGATTTCCGCATCATCATAAATTTTCTTCTCTTTTCTCGATAAATCGGAACATTTTAAAAAGATTGAAATGATTCAAGGGATCTGGTCCGCTTGAAAATTCATTTTGTACTTAGTTCCAATTTCGTTTTCAATCACAATCCTCGTTTCCAGTAAAATCGCCTCTTACATTGGCTACTACTGAAATACAGCTAGTCGTTCATAGCGCACACAGCATGTAGCTATACATTCTTCCTATTAGAACAATTTTTCTTTTATACGATGCCGTTTATTTAAACATACAACTCGCTACCTTGTTTTCCTTGTTAATCACATCCAAAATTTCTCTATCCCTTCGCTTTCGAAACGCATGAGCTGAAAATATCTGCGTTAAGAGAATCCATTTGCATAACTAAATCGAAACACCATCTGCATCACCACCCTCGGCAAATACGTTAAACGCCTTCGACTTGTATAAATCAATCTAACCCCTAAACTATCTTTACACTTTCGAGACTAATCTTCTTCGTTTTTTTTTTTTTTATTTATTTATTGAAATTCACAATTTGTCCAATTCGGACATTTGGTGGAATTTTTTAACAGTTATATTAGCATGTTGGTGGCTACCCCCAGCGGGGTACCATCCTCCTGTTTGCTAGGTTATGTCCTTTATAAGGTCTGTTGGGTGCTTCCTTTTTAGTCTTCTGTCCATGTTTATGGTTTTGTACGTTTCCACAGCTAGCCGGTTTGGGTGTGTTGCTATTCTTGATTTGTATTTTTCTGAGTATCTGCTAATTTCTTCCTTGACCGTTGGGATTCCCAGGTTCCTCCGTATGTCTTCGTTTCTGAAGTACCAAGGTCCGTTTACTATTGTTCTAAGGATTTTAGCCTGCATTACCTCTATTTTGTTTATATGGCTCATTGCTGCCGTCCCCCATAATGGTATTCCGTACGTCCAGATTGGTTTTATGATCGTTTTATATATTTTTAATTTATTTTCTATGCTTAATTTGGATTTTCAGCTTGTTAGCCAATGCATTTGTTTCCTTGTTTTCTGTATTTTTTCTACTATTGATTTGATATGTAGTTTCCATGTGAGTTGTGTATCTAAGTGGAGTCATAGGTATTTGACATGCTTTGTTTGAGTTATATGCGTGCCGTTCAATAAGATGTTTGGTGGTATCTTTTTTCGTAGCGTGAATGTAATATGGTTGCATTTATTGGGGTTTGCTTTTATTTGTTTTTCTTGTAGCCAATTTTCTATTTTTAGGATATGTTCTTGTAGTATTTTGACTGCCGTTTCTGGGTTAGTATGCCTGACTAGTATAGCTGTGTCGTCCGCGAATGTCAATACTGTGCTGTTGGTGGTTGTTGGTATGTTCACCGTGTATAATGTGTATAGTATTGGGCCTAGGACGCTTCCTTGTGGTACCCCGGCCTTGATGTCTTCAACTTGAGAATGTGTGTCCTTGATTTTTATTACGAAGGTTCTGCTGCTTAGGTAGGATTTTATTAGGTGGTGTATTTGCTCCGGGAATTGTTTCCTAATTGTTTGTAGTAGACTTTCATGGTTAATTTTATCGAATGCTTTCTCTATGTCTATAAAGAGGGCTGTGCAGTATTCCTTGTTTTCTAGTGCTACTATTATTTCGTTTATAAGCCTGTGCATTTGCTCTATCGTGGAGTGTTTGTTTCTGAAACCAAATTGGTGATCCGGTATTAGTTTTTTTGTCTCTATTATTGGTTTTATGCGGTCGTATATTATCTTTTCCAGTATTTTGGAAAATACTGGGAGCAGTGATATTGGTCTGTAAGATGCAGTTTGGTGCGGGTCTTTGCCTGGTTTATGTAACATTTTGATCTGTGCTAATTTCCATGGTTTGGGGAAGTACTGAATTCTTAGAATTGCATTGAATATTATTGTCATTAGTCTTATTGCTTTTGGCGGAAGGTTTTTCAAGATTTTACCATTGATTAGGTCGATTCCTGGCGCTTTGTTTTTTTTGTTTTATCAATTATGTTTCTAATTTCTTGTGCCGATGTTTTAGGTATGGTGTATTCCTTGTCGGCTGTGGTAGCAGTGGTTTGTGGATCCTCCTCCGTATGACTTTTGAGGTTGCTGTTGATGATAATGTGTGGTGTGAATGTGTTGCAGAGGTGTTTGGAGAATTCTTCAGCTTGTTCTTCGTTGCTTCTTGCCCATGTGTTATCTGCTTTTCTGATTGCCGGGACGGGTATTATTGGCTTCCTTATTTTTTTCGTGGCTTTCCATAGTGAATAGTTGGTGTTCTCGTGTGTGGAGTGTGTCCCTATGAACTTTGCGAATTCGTTATCGTTGTGCTCCTTTATTTTGTTTTTTATGTCCTTTGCAAGTTTGTTTAAGTGTTTTTTGTTTTCTCGGGTTCTGCATTTTTGCCATTTTGCTTTTGCTTTTCTTTTTTCTTTGATTTTGTCGAGTATTTCTTGCGGGATTGTTATTGTTTGTCTGCTGGTTGGTTCGGGAGTAGTGGTTGTCCTTGCTGCTTCCTGAATAGTTGCTGTCAATGTTGCTACTGCCTGTTCTATGTGTTCAGGAGTTTTTAACGGGATGTTGCAGTTTATTTTGCTTTCTATTATTTCTTTGAAAGTTTGCCATTTGGTGGTTTTATTGCATAGTGTTTCTGGTTTGCTATAGTGAATTGGTTTGTTTCTGTATTCAATTATTATGGGTGTATGATCGGAGCTGAGCTCGAGGTTGGGTGTTATTTTGAGTTTATTTGTGTTTAGTCCCCTTGTAACTGCAAAATCCAGAAGATCTGGTTTTTTGTTCAGGTCAGTCGGCCAATGTGTCGGTGTTCCTGTGGATAATATATTGAGGTTATTATTTCTAATGTATTTTTACAGTGTTCTACCTCTAGGTGTAATGTTTCTTGACCCCCAAAGCGTGTGCTTTGAATTGTAGTCTCCCGCTGCGATGTACTTGTCCCCTAGGTCCTGGAAGTATTCTTCCCACATTTGTGTTGTTATTTTGTGTCGCGGAGGCACATATACTGCTGACAACTGGAAGTAGTTGCTGCTAGTTTGAACTGTAACAGTGGTTGCTTGTAAATATTCTTTATTAACTTGGCTGTTACGCCACGAGGCTTAACACAGGCTGTATTTTCTAACCGTCACTCGCGGCCCTACAATGTCTCAGTCAGATCGTCTTATCTGACCGCCGGATCACATACAATGTGTCGACGAGCGTGTCACGTAAAATAAAAAGCAGGAGGCTCGAACGAAAAGAAAAAATTAAAATAACAAAAAAAACAAGAGAATTTATTTCTGAATTTACACTGACTGCGATTTTGTTCTGAGCTCCAGCCGTGACTTTCCAAGACTGAAGCTCTTACAATTTGACTCTCGGTAACATCTGTTTCTTCTTTGTTTGTCATCCCTCAATATCCCCACTACCCTGTAGGCGTACGTGACCGTTGTCACACTTCTAGGACATTCGGTGGAAGGACCGTTAGGATACAGATGACTCATTAGGCACTTCGGCGATATACATTATCGCCAAGGCCGCCACATCTCTATCTCCATCATCGGTCCATCGGATTTGAAGTATGCCGGTCGTGACAAGCGCATAGCTGTCGCCAAGCAGCGAGTTCTCGAAACGTCGAATTTGGTCCGTTACGTTTTCCACGCAAGAACAGACATACGTGATCATAGGCGCGAACGGTGGCGTGACCTAAGTATAGTGGGGGTCGTCTTAAAGATGAGACAAAGAAATCATCCAAAGTCGATCAGTTCCTTGTGACGCGTCGAATGTTACACATTGAGCCAAACATTCGCTTATTCTATTAAGTATCATATCGTGCTACGTCCACCAAGAGACTAAGCTCAATTGTAAGAGCCTTGCTCTATATTGTATACATCTATATTATCTGCGTGCGATAAGGTTGTTAATTGTTGATATCTTTTCAATCGTGTAGACTAATTGTTGGAAATATACATTATTATAATTCTGTGACTCTCAGTGTTATACCGCATCAACCACCCCGATTATCCTAACCGAAATACGGGGATCGAACTATTCGTGGTGTCGATTATTCTAATCGTAACGGGAATTTACGACTCTCGTTGACGCGTATTCTAACGACCGCGTCTCCCCGCAATAGCTCGAATTTTACATGGTCCTTCGAGCCGGATTCAGTGTCAAGTGAAGAGTGCACGCCAGTGACACCCACTACAATACAGTGCCACGTGAATCCAACACAACCAGCAGCGGAAGCGTTACCACCCCAGCGAGGTCAGTAACGTTAAGGGTCGGCATATTTGAAGAGGTATAATTCGGTGGTTGAAACGCAACCACACATCCTCCTACCGCAAGGTGGACAATCGCCAACAGAAGTAAGTCCAAACGATTTCACTATCAATTACATAAAAAATAATGGCAACCGGAGACGAGCTCGCCAACTTGCGTCGTCGCCGGGGCTACTGTAGCGCCCAGTTTACACGCCTCGCAAAAAAACTGGAAGACATCGAACAATCAGGCTGTCCGGACGAGATCGACTTGCTTCAAATTAAAGAACGTCTAGAAACCTTCGAGAAGGAAATCCGTGCATTACAACACCAGATCGTAACTTTAGACGAGGGAGAGATCGCGGGCGGCAGTGAGCTAGCGGAAGAATACGAAAGGCTGCAACGCCGAGTAGCCAAACAATTAATCAATACACGACGAAGTACGCCGTCACAGTCGACAAGCGGCGAATCAGCCGTCGGCCGCGAGTCCGCGTCGCTCAAACTACCGGAGGTTCGCATACCTACATTTGATGGCGCCCTCGAAGATTGGCAGTCGTTTCACGATGCCTTCTCATCAGCGATAGATAGAAATGAAAATTTAGCACCGATTCAGAAATTTCATCATCTCCGAACAGCCCTGACTGGCTGGGCCGCGCGAAGCATACAGTCATTACCCATCACCGACGCAAATTACGCAATCGCCATGGACGCTCTTAGGGAAAAATTCGACTGCCACCGTCAGATCTGCATGCGTCACTGGGATTTGCTTTTCGACTATCCCAAAATAACTAAAGAAACACCCGAAGCTATAGACGATCTTATCGAGACAGTCAAAGTACATCTCCAAGCGTTAGAAAGACTCGGGGACCCAGTCACGTCAAACGCCATTCTCATAAAGCTTGTCACGTCGAAGTTACCCTCAGCCGTTGTTCGCGAATGGCAACATACCCTACCGGACAAGAAATTGCCGCCATATACGCATTTACTAGATTTTCTGAAAACGTAACGGACCAAATTCGACGTTTCGAGAATTCGCTGCTTGGCGACAGCTATGCGCTTGTCGACACATTGTATGTGATCCGGCGGTCAGATAAGACGATCTGACTGAGACATTATAGGGCCGCGAGTGACGGTTAGAAAATACAGCCTGTGTTAAGCCTCGTGGCGTAACATTGGCTGTGTAGATAATGTTTGATATCGTTTCTGACTATCACTGCTGTCCCTCCGTGAGCTTTTCCTGAGGGGTGTTTGGTATCATATATGGTGTAGTATGGTATTTTCAAATAGCTTTTTGTAGTGAAGTGTGTTTCTGAGACAAGTAGTATGTCTATATTATTATTGTATATGAATGTTTTAGTTTCGAGGGCCCGTTGTTGTAGGCCGTCTGAGTTCCAGGCTGCTATTTTCAGAGTGTCCGTTTTTATTTTTTGCTTAGCACGTTTGTAATTAGTTGTAGCATGACTGTGATTTGTTGGGTTTGCTGTTTGAGTACTGCGTTTTGTTCGCTTATCATTCTGGTTAGCATTTCGGTGTTCTTTATGGATTATTTGAGCAGTTCTTTGATTTCTGCAGTGTCATTGTTACTATTGCTGTGGTATTGGTTGTGTGTATGTGTTGGTTGGCTGGTTACTTGAGCATAGCTTAGACCACCAATGGTGTTGGTGCTGATAGGTTTGGTGTTTATTGCTTGCTCTGTATTTGGTAATATTTCAGGTTTTGTGCTGTCCTGATGGGCTTGTGTGTTAGTGCTTGTCCTGCTTCGTAGGGGCGGGAATAGTTTACGTTGTAGTTGTTTTCTTACTTCACATCCTTTATAGCTGGCTGGGTGGTTTCCGTTACAATTGATGCATTTAACATTTTCTATTTTTCCAGAATATGGGCAGTGTACAGTTAAGTGATTTTTTGCGCACTTGACGCAAGCTGGGCTTCTGTTGCAATAGTTTTTAGTGTGTCCGTGTTGTTGACACCGCATGCATTGAGGTATATCTTTTTTGTGTCGTGGTGGTTCAACTGTTACTATTGTGTTTAGTATTTGTTTGATATCATATATTTCCTTGTTATTGCTTCTGGGTTCAAGTTCAATTAAGAATAGTGGCAGTGGTTGCTTTGTGTCGAATCTTGTTATATTGTTTATTGTTCTTGTTTGATGTCCAATTTTAGCTAACTCATCGCTTAGTTTATGTATGTTGGTTTTAGGATGCAATCCTCTTATGACAATTTTATAGCTCCTTTCAGTTTTAAGCTGATACGTGTGGTAGATAGCATTTTTTTCTTTTAATGCTTTTATGACTTTCCTAAATGTTTCTGGTGTGTTTGTTTGTATTTTTACTTGATCCTATTTTGTTTGCTTTATTGTGTAGTTGTTTTTCTCATCTAGATTATTTAGTAGATCGATGAGCGGGTCTATTATTTGGGCCTCAACAAAGATTGGTGGTGGTTTTGTAATATGATTTGTTTGGATAGTGGTTTTATTTACGGGGTCAGCGTCCATTTCTTCCGTTAGTGAGTTGAAGGAGTTACTTAGTGGTAATTCTTGCAGCCATCGCTGCTTTTCTGTAACTGGGTTTCCTATGGCACTTATGTCTGTGGTTGTTTTGCGTTTTTTGCTAGTCTTCGCTGGCTTCCAGCTTTCGTCCTGGTAGTATCTTTCATGTTCTGAATTGCTATCTTCCTGTCCCAGATGCTCCTTTGTTTCTTCTGTCTCAATGTTAATTTGTTTGGTTTTTATATAAAATGTTTCACCTTTTGTTGCTATGTTTATAGTTGGTATCTGCATTGTTATTTTATTTCCTCCTCACTATCACTTTGCAGCACTATTACTTTGAAGCACTTTTTCGCTATTCACTTATACCTGGAGAGGACGACCGTCTAGACACGTTCGTCCTCCTCCGCTGTCCGAGCAGGAGTGATGGGGGCGAATTCTTCACAGCTAACGAAAACCCTTCAGCGTAACCGACCATCTCATTTTCCTCGCATGAGATTCTGCTGCAACCCCGACTCACGGCTTGTCTGACTCCAAGACCCGGTGTAATCAGCTGCCAGACATTGCTTCAGACTCACTTAGAACCGGCCCAACGAAATATCTCAGAACAACGACTACCAACTGTCCCTCACAAGATATAGACACGGAGCTGACCTCTCTGGTTTCAACGAAATGTAATTCCCTTACGCGAATAACTTTTTTCTCTTTCATTTAACCCCGTTGCTTTATCAGGGCCGATGCGTAGCAGCATGTACGTAAAAAGCTCTGGTTTCAACGAAATGTAATTCGTAATGTAAGGGTGATGTTTCGGACCCGTGTGTTGCAGCAATAAATGACAAATTCTAGGCGACGATCGCCGAAGGATATAATGTATATTTATTGAAATAATTCGTTGTCCCTATTATTCTAATGCAAGTAACGAATGGCAATTACTTCGCACCGTCCAATTTCAATGTTTGTTACTAAACATAACGGGGCAATGATCACGAACGAGAAATTAAATTTTTCCATTTTCACAGGGCATAGATGACATATTGCGTACTCGCGTGTGTTGCGATAATTATTCGAAGAACGTGCTTTCGTTTAACTTCATGGTATTCCAACTATGTTGATTTACCGGATGGACTGTTGCGTACTAAAAATTTAATTAGAATCGCATTGCCTGGTCGCGTGTTGTGCTTTCGATAGTAATGCATGCGCGGGCTAATTAATTTGCAGTCCCGAATGCGCGACTGTTAAGCATTACGTGTGTAACGACGCTTTCCCCTGTGCCCGAGTTCCAGCTATTCTCTTTCGTTCCCGGCAATTTGTTCAATGCCTATCGGAAAGTACAATGAGTTTTACGCATTCCACGAACCAAGGAAATAAAATATCATTTGAAAAATACATGTACAGCTTTTGGAAAAAGAAATCTATTTTAATATACATGTTAGATTTATATCTATTATCTCTCTGTTTTTTTTTTTTAACGATATAGCGTTGGTTATTAATTTTCATTTATATGATTTACCAAATGACCCGCTCAGAAGCCATACTCTGATCAACTCCATGAATGGAAAAATAAAGCAACGCGATGGTGTTTCGAGTATTTTTTAACGTTTACTTAAAAATTTTACAATTATTTATGTCATCTATGCGAATAAGCTTGTGAAAATAAATTAGTTATCGTTTTAAAAACCTTACGAAAAGATAAATATAAATAAATGCGATATGACAGATAAATATTACTTGAAAATCATATTTTGATTTCAATATATCCTTTATATTTATATTGATCGATTATATGACGTATATACCTTCTTGTTTTTTTTTTTTAATGAATATAATATAGAATTGATTATTAGCTTTTGCTTATATGATTTTTGAGATAACAATGGACGAATCTTGGTGCGTATGTTCATTGAAAAATGCTGGTCTGCGTCGAATGAAAGTCGAGTTGCAAAGGGTGGATGCAGGAAGGATAAGGAAAGGATTATCCCTTAAAAGAGTTGGGAGACAAAGTCCTATGGAGTAGCGAGCTACAACCGCGAACGAGGGCTAATAACCTAGGAAGTTAATTACGGCCGTAAACTGCAAGGGAGTTGTTTGACTATCCCTTCGCAGCAAGGGTGGCTGACATAACGTGGCCTCGTTATAACAGAGCAGCGCTAATCCTTCGTCTCGCATTGCCCTTTCGAAGCGATCGCACATCGTGAAAAACACCATCTCGCCCTGCGTGCAGCAAATCTATGGAAATTAACTCGAAACCCAGACTTAACTCTTTCCCATAATTATTTTCCATGTTCGAACTTCATTTTGTGATCTGATTCTTTAATACGTTTACCTTCTAAGTTCGTAAATTCGATCGGAGATTAAAGCTCCGATCGAACCAAGTAATTTGAGATGTTTTTATCAAACATAAGGATTCGTTGAGAAACATGTATCAATTCTAGCATAGGCTTAGTTATAATTTATTTCTAACTTAAATTCTCGAAGCTTTGATCGTAAGAGACATCGTGAATTACGAATATTAAATAAAAATTAACGCGTACGAGCCTCGCTGCGGATAAATTAACGGATGATTCTAGTTAAAGCTTCAGTTTAATAGGTGATTATAAAGCTTTCACAGAGAATACTACTTACCGCAATTATTTTGTCCTACAGGATTAATTGCAGGGATGGAAAAATGGCTAGAAAGTTTGGTATAGTTATTTCTATGGTAAATAATGAAACAGCCGCGATTAAAACACGGTCCGAAAAGAGTGAAACATGGTACTGAAGAGATTGATAACCACGAGGGAAGGACGAATGTTTACAGTATGAATAATTCATTGTTTCGGTGAAATTGCCCCCGGCACCGGTATGAACAACGAATGAATGCAGTTCGCAATAAGCCAAGAAGAAAAATACACGCAGAATTAATGCTATGGCGAAACTTTGTTCCTGTGGCGCGGTGCCGCTTCTACACGAGTACCATGTTAGTTGAGGTGATTTATCTTTGAAAACACCAGAGTATATTTAACTACGTAGTTTATTAAAATATACCCTACGTGTACATTAGTCGTATAATACACTTGTTGTCTTGATTCGTGATTACGAATAGATCGGCGCAAAGAAGTATCGGCTTAGCTGCTACTGCTCGTGTCACTCGATAACAAAGAATGCCTCGCTACCCTGTTCGCTATATTTATATCCGTCGGAGTTGACAAAAGGCGTTGGGATTTGAATTTTGAAAATGTTCTCGAAAAATCCCAACGGACGCTGTACTCTCGACCTTGTTTACGAATTTTGACTTTCCGGGTAGTCGACTCGAGGGCATATGATCACGACAAAAACGACGGATTTTGATTAACCTTCGGTAACCGCCTAAGGTTATCGGATCTATAATAAACTCATCTTTCAGTAAACACGATTTTTTGTGTAGCGGGTTCACTGGACGGAAACCGTTATGAATTTTACCGACGAGTGCCGCTACATAGCCCTTGCTTGTTGCGAAATCTACGGGCATGTATATTCCAGCGTAAATAACGAGCAGAAGTATTGCATTCAGCCATTATTATTGAGAATTTGTTCTATCCGCGTTATTAAACGACAGAGAACCATCGTAATCTCGAGCATTAATTAAGCTTAAACGAAAGTTCTAATTAAAAGAAGAAAACTTTCTTGTTTACCAGGTATAGTACGCCTCCTTGTGTACCAACTATTCGTCATTTTTCTTTCGTCTCTGGCGTTTGCCTGCAAGAAATCTACATATAGATGTTTGATGATGGAAAAAGATCACTTTTCTGACAAAAATCGGATACTGGACCGTGGTTCCGGAATCGACGCGGACCATCTTCTATTTCAGCGATGTATCGTTGGCCGCGTACCACCAAAACAATGCGCGTCAGAAAAAATTTTTGGGACCGATCCGGAAAACGTTTCCTTTATCCGTGGCGCGCGAGCCGGATTGATCGGTGAAAAAAATAGGCTGTGACTCGCTTTTTTCCCCTAGCTGAACAGCGATATCATTCAAATTTGAGGAATATTGACAGTCGGTAGGCGCTCTGGTTGATTATCTTTATGCGCGGTTTGTTTTACAAAACAACGTTGTTAATGGCATGCGTGCACACCAGAAACCGATTGAAAATTTCAGCGTTATCGAAGCTTGAAATTTTGATAAATCGTTTCGAATTCATTGCGTGGATCCAGAAAGGAAACTAGGTCACGTCACACTTTGACTTTCAAAAAGAGAAAAAAAAATTGATAAAACCCTGTCAATTCCTCGATTGACTTTCGTCCGACTCTTTATCCCCCTGTGATTAATACCGATGGCTGGTTCAGTTGCTTTTCTTTTCTTCTCAATTATGAAGAATTGTTATCAAGGGTGCCGGTTATAAAAATTCTGTTTCCAATACGATGTATGGAAATAGCTTGCACATAGAGCTTTCAATCTATTGTGACGTGCTACATTTTATAGAATGTTGTGTCATTCTTTCGTCGTTACGCGTTCTTCTCGTTGAGTATCTCTATTTGAATTTGAAACTAACGTTGTTCGCTAATAAATTTTACTCCTCTTTCTCATCTAAACAACGCGATTTCGATTACCTGTTTTGATAAATACCCGTATCGGTTCGATATCGCGGTTTAGAAAACGTATCTCCATCTGGCAAAATCGTCCAGTTTATCGATAATAATCTTTTATCATTTATATAGATTATTTAATTAATTAACATCGAGTTAATGATAGCAATTAGAACAGGATCATGGTACTTGGAAATTTTACAAGAATCACGCATTTTCGCGTCGTTAATAATCGATTTCCTGCAGATACAAAAAAGGGAGAAGATTACAGTGACGCAGAAAAATGGCGAATTTATTCGCAAAGGCGGATCTCGGGCCTTAAATTGGTCTCGGTAAAAAGAAAGTAAGAAACTGATCTGCTAGAGCTTAGCTGGCCGTATAATTAGTCGGGCCACGACAGAAACGAAAGCGGCACGCATAAATGTCTTGAACACGCAAGGTCGTGCGGTTCCAGGTGTTGATCGCCTTTCGAGTAGCTCGTCACTTCGAGGAATCTTATCGTGAACTGCATTCTGTGCAATGTACTCCACTCATTGAAAAAACTTGCTCGATCTGGAAAGTTTCTTCCTCGGGAAAAATCAGAAGGCAAAAAAATAAATTGATACAGGGTCTATGATAAAAGTCAAGTATCTATCTATCTTCTCGTTATCGTTGACAGCTACTCGAAATGTTATTATCTTTGATTGATTGAATAAAAAAATTTAACAAATGCGATTTCAGATAATCGAAGTGTACAGGTAAATAGATAATTAATATCGCCGCGTACTATAAAAGGCCGTCCGTGTTCCTTTTGGTTCAGTAGTCCATCATGTTTCGACTAACGATCACGTCGTGTTTCTTATTGGTCGCGCTAAGCGCGGCAGTAGACGTGAACTGGTACAAGAATGCCATCGTGTACCAAATCTACCCGAGGAGTTTCAAAGACAGCAACGGAGATGGTATCGGTGATTTGAACGGTATCACCAGCAAGCTGGAGCATATTAAGGACATCGGTGCCACTGCTCTCTGGCTATCACCGATTTATAAGAGTCCACAAGTTGATTTCGGCTACGACATCTCCAACTTTACCGACATCGAACCCACTTACGGAACTCTAGCGGATTTCGACAGACTGGTAGCCAAGGCCAAGTCCCTCGGGCTCAAGGTGATCCTGGACTTCGTACCTAATCATAGTTCTCCCGAGCATCCCTGGTTCAAGAAGAGTATTCAAAGGATCAAGCCGTACGACGAGTACTACGTCTGGCGCAACGCCAGGATGGTCAACGGGACCAGACAACCGCCAAACAACTGGTTGAGTAACTTCGGAGGCTCGGCTTGGGAGTGGAACAACGTCCGCAAGCAATACTATCTGCATCAGTTCGCTATAGGTCAACCAGATTTGAATTATCGCAACAAAGGTTTGGATCAAGAGATAAAGAATGTGTTCACATTCTGGATGAATCGCGGGGTCGATGGTTTCCGCATTGACGCCATCAATTTCATGTTTGAGGATATCAATTTTAGGAATGAACCGAGCGCAAACAGAACCGATATCCCTAAAGATGATTACGACAGTCTGGTCCATATTTACACATTAGATCAGAACGAAGTCTACGGAACGCTCAGCAGCTGGAGGAAGCTGATGAACGACCACTCCAACCGTACCAAATCCGATCCTAGGCTAATTCTCACGGAAGCATACACCACTCACGAACGTACCATGAAATACTACGGCGCTGGCTCCAATGTTCCCTTCAACTTTATGTTCATCACATCACTGAACAACCAATCTACCGCGATGGACTACAAAAATCTGATAGATAGTTGGGTGAAATCCGTGCCGAGTGGCAACGTGCCGAATTGGGTCGTAGGCAACCACGATAACCATCGCGTGGCGTCCAGATTCGGCACTGGACGAGCTAATATGATTATCCAAATGGCGATGGTCCTACCTGGTATAGCGGTTATTTACAACGGAGACGAAATCGGAATGGTAGACAGACCATTCACGTACAAGGAGACTGTAGATCCAGCTGGTTGCAACGCTGGTCCTAGCAGATACTTCGTGAAATCCAGAGATCCAGAAAGAACACCGTTCCAATGGGACAATACCACCAGCGCTGGATTCTCCAATAGTACGAAAACCTGGTTGCCTGTGCATCCCAATTATAAGACCTTGAACCTAGCAACTGAGAAGAAAGCAGCTAACTCCCCATATCAGCTGTTCAAACAGTTAATGAACATAAAGAAACGACCAGTAATTGCAAGGGGCTCCTTAAACGTTGCAGTATTAGATAAGCAGGTTTTGGGTATTACTCGTACTCTAGGAAGCGAAACTGTAATCGTTATGCTCAATTTCGGTAGTGAACCTGCCACTGTAAATGCTAGAGCTTCCTTGAAAGTTCCTCTTGCCATGGTAGTTCATATTGCTGATGTTGATTCCTATCCTCGTCCAGGTACCATGGTTTTCACCAATTCGATAACTATTCCTGCATCTTCCTCCGTCATATATACCTCTCCTAATATATATCGTTCCATGAATGAGTAATTTTGATTTTGCATTTCTTTACTGGTTTTAGCAACGTTGACGAATCACCTGTACCATGTTATTAATGTATTGACGATCAATTTTTAATAAACCTTATTCTATTTATTTCATTCATATGGTTGTAATTTTTTAATTGTGCAGTTCCATTTATATCTATTTCGGTGTTATTTTTCAGCAATTTTTCCATCTCTACGTAGAATTATTCGCCGATAAACCTCGGTTCGAAGTAGGCAATAAACTTCCGACGCTTCCCTGCAGCTTTTATGAAAATTTAACGAACCTCCAGCATCACAAGTAGCGAACTTCCATAATTATTTGCGCCAGAAATGGCAAAACTACGTGAATATTAAATGCAAAATCCTGTTAACAAGATCACGACTGTTTAAAACAAAGCGGTTAATTGTACATTACAATTTTTATCGCGTCGCTGTTGTACGCTCGTCCGATTAAAAAGCTCAATCTCCGCTCGCGCGCGCAATATCAAGCCTCGCGATTTTTTACCGCACATCCGTTCCCTACTGCGGCATTCCAATGAATAAATCAATGACTACATTTTTAAAACGTGACGAATTACGTTGGTTTCGTATCGTCAGTGAATCGCAAATTTTGCCGCATTTTAAACGACGGCCCTTGACGGGGAGAAAAGTCGTTAAAGTATAAATTTAGAATCGACCGCCAGCGAAATCAAGGTATCCGATAAAAATAATTAATTCGAAACGCAGCTGATGGCGAGTATTTCCAGTCGAATTTTCCATGCCGTAAATTATGGATGAATCAGACGCGGTTAAAATAGACTTTCTCTGTTCTCTTTTCTTTCACCGATTTCCTCAGCTACGAAGAAAAAGCATCGCGGATGTCGATCCATAGCTCGTTAATTAATCGTCCATTTACGGATTTAATGTGATTGTATTATTTGGCGCGGCAGAACTCATTCATGAATTTTCGAATATTCATAGAATAATTACATCGTGGCGCTCTCAAGCCGCGGGAAGAGACGATCGTGGTAGAGATTTTATCTTCCGTGGTAATGTACTGTAGTATCGCGGAAATATTAGGTATACAATTTCTTTGATACTATTTATTTTATTTTAAATTAGTTAAACAGATATTAATGAGACAGACAACGATGGTTGTTTAATATGGAACTAATAGTAACAATCTTATTTTAACTTGGCTACTCACACAACTCCGCAACGCTAACAACTCTACTCTTAACAACGCAACTCGACAACGCTAACTCTAACAACTCTACTCTTCGACTCTTTGATCAATTCTGACCTCACGACCCACTCTCACTTTTCGATTAACCGCTCCTTAGATTCGAATCGTTCCCCTCCATTAGCGCTGTTTTTCCCTTTCTCTAATTCCGTCCTGTTAACGCTTCGCAAGAACTAGGTGACTTTGATCACACCGGCTTTTTCTATGTAAAACAATAACCGAAAAGGAGGCTACCTTGTTTTGCTTAGTTTCTAACTAGGTTTTTTCCTCACGATACTACAATATGTATAAGATTGAAATTGAAAATAATGAGAATATAGGTAAGGAAATAAAAAGTATATAAGTAGCATGGAAGTTGAAAAAAGATGAAATATATGTAAGGAAATATTAAGTACATGTACAGCATGGAAAATGAGAATAATGAGGATATATGTATGAGATGTAAAGTATATGCACAGCATTGAAATTTGTAATATTGTGAATATAGATATGGAAATATAAAATATATGTACAGCATGGAACTTGAAATGAAAGAAAATATACGTAAGGAAATATTAAGTATATGTATAGCATGAAAATTGTAGAAAGAATAAATCTATGTAAGGAAATATAAAGAATATGTATAGCATGGAAATTGTAATCGTTGCTCGCTCGCTCGTAAAAATCTAGACTAACCTCAAAACCGATCTATTACGTTCGCCAATTTAAGGAGAATCGCCTCCTTATCGAAAAATGCACGCAGGAGGGTGTCACGTAAAATAAAAAGCAGAGGGCTCGAACGAAAAGAAAAAATTAAGGTAACAAAAAAAAAAAAAAAACAAGAGAATTTATTTCTTGTATTCTGAATTTACACTGACTGCGATTTTGTTCTGAGCTCCAGCCATGACTTTCCAAGACTGAAGCTCTTACAATTTGACTTTTTGGTGGCATCTGTTTCTTCTTTGTTTGTCATCCCTCAATATCCCCACTACCCTGTAGGCGTACGTGACCGTTGTCACGCTTCTAGGACATTCGGTGGAAGGACCGTTAGGATACAGATGACTCATTAGACACTTCGGCGATATACATTGTCACCAAGCCCGCCACATCTCTATCTCCATCATCGGTCCATCGGATTTGAAGTATGCCGGTCGTGACAAGGGATTGGTTTTAGGTTAGGCTATAGTTGCTCGAGCGAGCGCAGCGAGCGAGCAACGCATACACGTGTGTCACATACCAATGTTTTGGTACATAGGGACATTGTATTGTTCGCACCAACCCGGGGAGCCGAAAGCTTTTATCGAATTGTTTACTTACATAAGGATACAGTTTATCAATATTTTTGCTCAAATAGCTGTAGTTCAACGTAATACACTAGTGCAGCAAAACGACCAAAATCGCTGGAAAAATTTGGAAATAATGGAAATATATGTAAGGAAATATAAAGTATATATGTAGTATCTGAATGAGTCTTAGAGGAAAGGACAAGTAATGATGTTCTGATTTAATAAATGATATTCGAAGCAACGAAATGATTACAATGCTGTCGTACATCTAATTCTCATAGGCGACTTTCGACTTCCCGATTCACACTCTTCGGCTTCTACACTCGCTCGCTCTTGCTTCTCAACTCACACTCTGCACACCTTTTGCATCCGTCCTCTCCGGCTTCTCAACTAGCTCTGCCTTTAGCGTCTCTTTGCCTTTTCCCGTCCTTCGGAACACGTGTCCCGAAACGCCCGTGGCCAGGGTCACGCAGGCCCTCACTCCTGCTCGGACAGCCGAGGAGGACGGACGTGTCTAGACGGTCGTCCTCTCCAGGTATAAGTGAATAGCGAAAAAGTGCTTCAAAATAATAGTGCTGCAAAGTGATAGTGAGGAGGAAATAAAATAGCAATGCAGATACCAACTATAAACATAGCAACAAAAGGTGAAACATATTATATAAAAACCAAACAAATTAACATTGAGACAGAAGAAACAAAAGAGCATCGGGGACAGGAAGATAGCAATTCAGAACATGAAAGATACTACCAGGACGAAAGCTGGAAGCCAGCGAAGACTAGCAAAAAACGCAAAACAACCACAGACATAAGTGCCATAGGAAACCCAGTTACAGAAAAGCAGCGATGGCTGCAAGAATTACCATTAAGTAACTCCTTCAACTCACTAACGGAAGAAATAGACGCTGACCCCGTAAATAAAACCACTATCCAAACAAACCATATTACAAAACCACCACCAATCTTTGTTGAGGCCCAAATAATAGACCCGCTAATCGATCTACTAAATAATCTAGATGAGAAAAACAACTACACAATAAAGCAAACAAAATTGGATCAAATAAAAATACAAACAAACACAGTAGAAACAATTAGGAAAGTTATAAAAGCATTAAAAGAAAAAAATGCTATCTACCACAGGTATCAGCTTAAAACTGAAAGGAGCTATAAAATTGTCATAAGAGGATTGCATCCTAAAACCAACATACATAAACTAAGCGATGAGTTAGCTAAAATTGGACATCAAACAAGAACAATAAACAATATAAGAAGATTCGACACAAAGCAAGCACTACCACTATTCTTAATAGAACTTGAACCCAGAAACAATGACAAGGAAATATATGATATCAAACAAATACTAAACACAATAGTAACAGTCGAACCACCACGACACAAAAAAGATATACCTCAATGCATGCGGTGTCAACAATACGGACACATTAAAAACTATTGCAACAGAAGCTCAGCTTGCGTCAAGTGCGCAAAAAATCACTTAACTGTACACTGCCCATATTCTGGAAAAATAGAAAAAGTTAAATGCTTCAACTGTAACGGAAACCACCCAGCCAGCTATAAAGGATGTGAAGTAAGAAAACAATTACAACGTAAACTGTTCCCGCCTCTACGAAGCAGGACAAGCACTAACACACAAGCCCATTAGGACAGCACAAAACCTGAAATATTACCAAGTACAGAGCAAGCAATAAACACCAAACCTATCAGCACCAACACCATTGGTGGTCTAAGCTATGCTCAAGTAACCAGCCAACCAACACATACACACAACCAATACCACAGCAATAGTAACAACGACACTGCAGAAATCAAAGAACTGCTCAAACAATCCATAAAGAACACCGAAATGCTAACCAGAATGATAAGCGAACAAAACGCAGTACTCAAACAGCAAACCCAACAAATCACAGTCATGCTACAACTAATTACAAACGTGCTAAGCAAAAAATAAAAACGGACACTCTAAAAATAGCAGCCTGGAACTCAAACGGCCTACAACAACGGGCCCTCGAAACTAAAACATTCATATACAATAATAATATAGACATACTACTTGTCTCAGAAACACACTTCACTACAAAAAGCTATTTGAAAATACCATACTACACCATATATGATATCAAACACCCCTCAGGAAAAGCTCACGGAGGGACAGCAGTGATAGTCAGAAACGATATCAAACATTATCTACACAGCCAAGTTAACAAAGAATATTTACTAGCAACCACTGTTACAGTTCAAACTAGCAGCAACTACTTCCAGTTGTCAGCAGTATATGTGCCTCCGCGACACAAAATAACAACACAAATGTGGGAAGAATACTTCCAGGACCTAGGGGACAAGTACATCGCAGCGGGAGACTACAACTCAGAGCACACGCTTTGGTGGTCAAGAAACATTACACCTCGAGGTAGAACACTGGAAAAATACATTAGAAATAATAACCTCAATATATTATCCACAGGAACACCGACACATTGGCCGACTGACCTGAACAAAAAACCAGATCTTCTGGACTTTGCAGTTACAAGGGGACTAAACACAAATAAACTAAAAATAACACTCAACCTCGAGCTCAGCTCCGATCATACACCCATAATAATTGAATACAGAAACAAACCAATTCACTATGGCAAACCAGAAACACTATGCAATAAAACCACCAAATGGCAAACTTTCAAAGAAATAATAGAAAGCAAAAGAAACTGCAACATCCCGTTAAAAACTCCTGAACACGTAGAACAGGCAGTAGCAACATTGACAGCAACTATTCAGGAAGCAGTAAGGACAACCACTACTCCTGAACCAACCAGCAGACAAACAATAACAATCCCGCAAGAAATACTCGACAAAATCAAAGAAAAAAGAAAAGCAAAAGCAAAATGGCAAAAATACAGAACCCAAGAAAACAAAAAACACCGAAACAAAAAAAAGAAATGAAAAAAATAATTTCTATAATTTATAAAACTCATACATTAAATTTACCATTATCATTTATTAATTTACCTACACCAATCAATATTAATTATATATGAAATTTTGGTTCAATGCTAGGGATATTTTTAATAATTCAAATTATTTCAGGATTATTCTTATCTATACATTATTGTCCTAATATTAATATTGCTTTTTATAGAATTTCTAATATTATAAAAGATATAAATTCAGGATGGTTAATTCGTTTAATTCATATAAATGGAGCTTCATTTTACTTTTTAATTATATATTTTCATATTGCACGAAATTTATTTTATTACTCATTTAAATTAATTCAAGTATGATCAATTGGTGTATCAATCTTATTTTTATCAATAGCAACAGCCTTTTTAGGTTATGTTTTACCATGAGGACAAATATCATTTTGAGGTGCTATAGTAATTACAAATTTAATTTCAGCAATTCCATATATTGGTCAATTTACTGTTGAATGAATTTGAGGAGGATTTTCAATTAATAACGATACATTAAATCGATTTTATTCATTTCATTTTATTTTACCATTTATTATTCTATTAATAGTATTTATACATTTAATAATTTTACATATTACAGGTTCTTCAAATCCTATTCATTCAAAAATAAATATTTACAAAATCAATTTCCATCCATATTATACTATTAAAGATTTAATCACCATTATTTTTACATTTACAATATTTATATTAATTAATTTACAATTACCTTTCATATTAAGAGATCCTGATAATTTTAAAATAGCAAATCCTATAATTACACCAATTCATATTAAACCTGAATGATATTTCTTATTTGCATACTCAATTTTACGAACAATTCCAAATAAATTAGGAGGTGTAATTATATTATTTATATCTATTTTTATTTTATATATTATTCCTTTAATTAATTCTAATAAATTAAAAAATAATAAATTCTACTTCATTAATAAATTTATATATTGATGATTTATTAATATCTTCATTATACTAACTTGATTAGGAGGGCAAATAATTGAATATCCTTATACTAATTTAAATATATTATTTACTTTCATATATTTTATATATATAATTTTATCATTTTATATAAATAATATATGAGATTTAATTTTAAAAAATTAGTTAATGAACTTGAATAAGTTTATGATTTGAAATCATATTATAGAAATAAAATTTTCTATTAACTTAATTAATTAACCTTCAACATATTAACCTTTAAAAATATATTTATAAATTTAAAATTTATTAATTAATTAACCTTTAATAATATTAATAATAATTATATTATTTAATATATATATATATATATATATATATATATATGTCGGAGATGAAAGAACACCGGAACTCCTCCTTGGATTCGCGGGAATACCGTAACTCTGTAACTTAGCATAAACAAATGTCGCTCCGATTCGTTCGAGATTTATGATAGTGAGCTCGGGCTCGAGGCGACAATCAGTCGCCGAACGTAGCCGCGGTCAAAGGGATGAACGTTTTGTCTAACAAAGGCATGAAGTTTTTTTTTTTTTTTTTTTATTTATTAAAATTCACAATTTGTCCAATTTGGACATTTGGTGGAATTTTTGAACGGTTAAATTAGCATGTTGGTGGCTACCCCCAGCGGGGTACCATCCTCGTGTTTCTTAGGTTATGTCCTTTATAAGGTCTGCTGGGTGCTTCCTTTTTAGTCTTCTGTCCATATTTATGATTTTGTATGTTTCCGCAGCTAGCCGGTTTATGTGTGTTGCTATTCTTGATTTGTATTTCTCGGAGTATCTGCTGATTTCTTCCTTGACCGTTGGCATTCCCAGGTCCCTTCGTATATCTTCGTTTCTGACGTACCAAGGTCCGTTTACTATTGTCCTGAGGATTTGAGCCTGTATTACCTCTATTTTGCTTATATGGCTCATTGCTGCCGTCCCCCATAGTGGTATTCCGTACGTCCAGATTGGTTTTATGATCGTTTTATATATTTTTAATTTGTTTGCTGTGCTTAGTTTGGATTTTCGGCTTGTTAGCCAATGCATTTGTCTTCTTGTTTTCTGTATTTTTTCTACTATTGATTTGATGTGTAGTTTCCAGGTGAGTTTTTGATCTAAGTGGAGTCCTAGGTATTTGACATGCTTTGTTTGCGTTATATGCGTGCCGTTCAATAGGATGTTTGGTGGTATCTTTTTCCGTAGCGTGAATGTAATATGGTTGCATTTATTGGGGTTTGCTTTTATTTGTTTTTCTTGTAGCCAATTTTCTATTTTTACGATATGTTCTTGTAGTATTTTGACTGCCGTTTCTGGGTTAGTATGCCTGACTAGTATAGCTGTGTCGTCCGCGAATGTCAATACTGTGCTGTTGATAGTTGTTGGTATGTTCGCCGTGTATAATGTGTATAGTATTGGGCCTAGGACGCTTCCTTGTGGTATCCCGGCCTTGATGTCTTTAACTTGAGAATGTGTGTCCTTGATTTTTATTAGGAAGGTTCTGCTGCTTAGGTAGGATTATATTAAGTGGTGTATTTGCTCCGGGAATTGTTTCTTAATTGTTTGTAGTAGACTTTCATGGTTAATTTTATCGAATGCTTTCTCTATGTCTATAAAGAGGGCTGTGCAGTATTCCTTGTTTTCTAGTGCTACTATTATTTCGTTTATAAGCCTGTGCATTTGCTCTATCGTGGAGTGTTTGTTTCTGAAACCAAATTGGTGATTCGGTATTAGTTCTTTTGTCTCTATTATTGGTTTTATGCGGTCGTATATTATCTTTTCCAGTATTTTGGAAAATACTGGAAGCAGTGATATTGGTCTGTAAGATGCAGTTTGGTGCGGGTCTTTGCCTGGTTTATGTAACATTTTGATCTGTGCTAATTTCCATGGTTTGGGGCAGTATTGAATTCTTGGAATTGCATTGAATATTATTGTCATTAGTCTTATTGCTTTTGGCGGAAGGTTTTTCAAGATTTTACCATTGATTAGGTCGATTTGTTGTTTTTTGATTTATCAATTATGTTTCTAATTTCTTGTGCCGATGTTTTAGGTATGGTGTATTCCTTGTCGGCTGTGGTAGCAGTGGTTTGTGGATCCTCCTCCGTATGACTTTTGAGGTTGCTGTTGTTGATAATGTGTGGTGTGAATGTGTTGCAGAGGTGGTTGGAGAATTCTTCAGTTTGTTCTTCGTTGCTTCTTGCCCATGTGTTATCTGCTTTTCTGATTGCCGGGACGGGTATTATTGGCTTCCTTATTTTTTTCGTGGCTTTCCATAGTGAATAGTTGGTGTTCTCGTGTGTGGAGAGTGTCCCTATGAACTTTGCGAATTCGTTATCGTTGTGCTCCTTTATTTTGTATTTTATTTCCTTTGCAAGTTTGTTTAAGTGTTTTTTGTTTTCTTGGGTTCTGTATTTTTGCCATTTTGCTTTTGCTTTTCTTTTTTCTTTGATTTTGTCGAGTATTTCTTGCGGGATTGTTATTGTTTGTCTGCTGGTTGGTTCAGGAGTAGTGGTTGTCCTTACTGCTTCCTGAATAGTTGCTGTCAATGTTGCTACTGCCTGTTCTACGTGTTCAGGAGTTTTTAACGGGATGTTGCAGTTTCTTTTGCTTTCTATTATTTCTTTGAAAGTTTGCCATTTGGTGGTTTTATTGCATAGTGTTTCTGGTTTGCCATAGTGAATTGGTTTGTTTCTGTATTCAATTATTATGGGTGTATGATCGGAGCTGAGCTCGAGGTTGGGTGTTATTTTTAGTTTATTTGTGTTTAGTCCCCTTGTAACTGCAAAGTCCAGAAGATCTGGTTTTTTGTTCAGGTCAGTCGGCCAATGTGTCGGTGTTCCTGTGGATAATATATTGAGGTTATTATTTCTAATGTATTTTTCCAGTGTTCTACCTCGAGGTGTAATGTTTCTTGACCACCAAAGCGTGTGCTCTGAGTTGTAGTCTCCCGCTGCGATGTACTTGTCCCCTAGGTCCTGGAAGTATTCTTCCCACATTTGTGTTGTTATTTTGTGTCGCGGAGGCACATATACTGCTGACAACTGGAAGTAGTTGCTGCTAGTTTGAACTGTAACAGTGGTTGCTAGTAAATATTCTTTGTTAACTTGGCTGTGTAGATAATGTTTGATATCGTTTCTGACTATCACTGCTGTCCCTCCGTGAGCTTTTCCTGAGGGGTGTTTGATATCATATATGGTGTAGTATGGTATTTTCAAATAGCTTTTTGTAGTGAAGTGTGTTTCTGAGACAAGTAGTATGTCTATATTATTATTGTATATGAATGTTTTAGTTTCGAGGGCCCGTTGTTGTAGGCCGTTTGAGTTCCAGGCTGCTATTTTTAGAGTGTCCGTTTTTATTTTTTGCTTAGCACGTTTGTAATTAGTTGTAGCATGACTGTGATTTGTTGGGTTTGCTGTTTGAGTACTGCGTTTTGTTCGCTTATCATTCTGGTTAGCATTTCGGTGTTCTTTATGGATTGTTTGAGCAGTTCTTTGATTTCTGCAGTGTCGTTGTTACTATTGCTGTGGTATTGGTTGTGTGTATGTGTTGGTTGGCTGGTTACTTGAGCATAGCTTAGACCACCAATGGTGTTGGTGCTGATAGGTTTGGTGTTTATTGCTTGCTCTGTACTTGGTAATATTTCAGGTTTTGTGCTGTCCTAATGGGCTTGTGTGTTAGTGCTTGTCCTGCTTCGTAGAGGCGGGAACAGTTTACGTTGTAATTGTTTTCTTACTTCACATCCTTTATAGCTGGCTGGGTGGTTTCCGTTACAGTTGAAGCATTTAACTTTTTCTATTTTTCCAGAATATGGGCAGTGTACAGTTAAGTGATTTTTTGCGCACTTGACGCAAGCTGAGCTTCTGTTGCAATAGTTTTTAATGTGTCCGTATTGTTGACACCGCATGCATTGAGGTATATCTTTTTTGTGTCGTGGTGGTTCGACTGTTACTATTGTGTTTAGTATTTGTTTGATATCATATATTTCCTTGTCATTGTTTCTGGGTTCAAGTTCTATTAAGAATAGTGGTAGTGCTTGCTTTGTGTCGAATCTTCTTATATTGTTTATTGTTCTTGTTTGATGTCCAATTTTAGCTAACTCATCGCTTAGTTTATGTATGTTGGTTTTAGGATGCAATCCTCTTATGACAATTTTATAGCTCCTTTCAGTTTTAAGCTGATACCTGTGGTAGATAGCATTTTTTTCTTTTAATGCTTTTATAACTTTCCTAATTGTTTCTACTGTGTTTGTTTGTATTTTTATTTGATCCAATTTTGTTTGCTTTATTGTGTAGTTGTTTTTCTCATCTAGATTATTTAGTAGATCGATTAGCGGGTCTATTATTTGGGCCTCAACAAAGATTGGTGGTGGTTTTGTAATATGGTTTGTTTGGATAGTGGTTTTATTTACGGGGTCAGCGTCTATTTCTTCCGTTAGTGAGTTGAAGGAGTTACTTAATGGTAATTCTTGCAGCCATCGCTGCTTTTCTGTAACTGGGTTTCCTATGGCACTTATGTCTGTGGTTGTTTTGCGTTTTTTGCTAGTCTTCGCTGGCTTCCAGCTTTCGTCCTGGTAGTATCTTTCATGTTCTGAATTGCTATCTTCCTGTCCCCGATGCTCTTTTGTTTCTTCTGTCTCAATGTTAATTTGTTTGGTTTTTATATAATATGTTTCACCTTTTGTTGCTATGTTTATAGTTGGTATCTGCATTGCTATTTTATTTCCTCCTCACTATCACTTTGCAGCACTATTATTTTGAAGCACTTTTTCGCTATTCACTTATACCTGGAGAGGACGACCGTCTAGACACGTCCGTCCTCCTCGGCTGTCCGAGCAGGAGTGAGGGCCTGCGTGACCCTGGCCACGGGCGTTTCGGGACACGTGTTCCGAAGGACGGGAAAAGGCAAAGAGACGCTAAAGGCAGAGCTAGTTGAGAAGCCGGAGAGGACGGATGCAAAAGGTGTGCAGAGTGTGAGTTGAGAAGCAAGAGCGAGCGAGTGTAGAAGCCGAAGAGTGTGAATCGGGAAGTCGAAAGTCGCCTATGAGAATTAGATGTACGACAGCATTGTAATCATTTCGTTGCTTCGAATATCATTTATTAAATCAGAACATCATTACTTGTCCTTTCCTCTAAGACTCATTCAGATACTACATATATACTTTATATTTCCTTACATATATTTCCATTATTTCCAAATTTTTCCAGCGATTTTGGTCGTTTTGCTGCACTAGTGTATTACGTTGAACTACAGCTATTTGAGCAAAAATATTGATAAACTGTATCCTTATGTAAGTAAACAATTCGATAAAAGCTTTCGGCTCCCCGGGTTGGTGCGAACAATACAATGTCCCTATGTACCAAAACATTGGTATGTGACACACGTGTATGCGTTGCTCGCTCGCTGCGCTCGCTCGAGCAACTATAGCCTAACCTAAAACCAATCCCTTGTCACGACCGGCATACTTCAAATCCGATGGACCGATGATGGAGATAGAGATGTGGCGGGCTTGGTGACAATGTATATCGCCGAAGTGTCTAATGAGTCATCTGTATCCTAACGGTCCTTCCACCGAATGTCCTAGAAGCGTGACAACGGTCACGTACGCCTACAGGGTAGTGGGGATATTGAGGGATGACAAACAAAGAAGAAACAGATGCCACCAAAAAGTCAAATTGTAAGAGCTTCAGTCTTGGAAAGTCATGGCTGGAGCTCAGAACAAAATCGCAGTCAGTGTAAATTCAGAATACAAGAAATAAATTCTCTTGTTTTTTTTTTTTTTTTGTTACCTTAATTTTTTCTTTTCGTTCGAGCCCTCTGCTTTTTATTTTACGTGACACCCTCCTGCGTGCATTTTTCGATAAGGAGGCGATTCTCCTTAAATTGGCGAACGTAATAGATCGGTTTTGAGGTTAGTCTAGATTTTTACGAGCGAGCGAGCAACGATTACAATTTCCATGCTATACATATTCTTTATATTTCCTTACATAGATTTATTCTTTCTACAATTTTCATGCTATACATATACTTAATATTTCCTTACGTATATTTTCTTTCATTTCAAGTTCCATGCTGTACATATATTTTATATTTCCATATCTATATTCACAATATTACAAATTTCAATGCTGTGCATATACTTTACATCTCATACATATATCCTCATTATTCTCATTTTCCATGCTGTACATGTACTTAATATTTCCTTACATATATTTCATCTTTTTTCAACTTCCATGCTACTTATATACTTTTTATTTCCTTACCTATATTCTCATTATTTTCAATTTCAATCTTATACATATTGTAGTATCGTGAGGAAAAAACCTAGTTAGAAACTAAGCAAAACAAGGTAGCCTCCTTTTCGGTTATTGTTTTACATAGAAAAAGCCGGTGTGATCAAAGTCACCTAGTTCTTGCGAAGCGTTAACAGGACGGAATTAGAGAAAGGGAAAAACAGCGCTAATGGAGGGGAACGATTCGAATCTAAGGAGCGGTTAATCGAAAAGTGAGAGTGGGTCGTGAGGTCAGAATTGATCAAAGAGTCGAAGAGTAGAGTTGTTAGAGTTAGCGTTG
This sequence comes from Bombus terrestris, assembly GCF_910591885.1. Lineage (NCBI taxonomy): Eukaryota > Metazoa > Arthropoda > Insecta > Hymenoptera > Apidae > Bombus > Bombus terrestris. Next base: position 5,188,364 of record NC_063286.1, read on the forward strand.
TCGAGTTGCGTTGTTAAGAGTAGAGTTGTTAGCGTTGCGGAGTTGTGTGAGTAGCCAAGTTAAAATAAGATTGTTACTATTAGTTCCATATTAAACAACCATCGTTGTCTGTCTCATTAATATCTGTTTAACTAATTTAAAATAAAATAAATAGTATCAAAGAAATTGTATACCTAATATTTCCGCGATACTACAGTACATTACCACGGAAGATAAAATCTCTACCACGATCGTCTCTTCCCGCGGCTTGAGAGCGCCACGATGTAATTATTCTATGAATATTCGAAAATTCATGAATGAGTTCTGCCGCGCCAAATAATACAATCACATTAAATCCGTAAATGGACGATTAATTAACGAGCTATGGATCGACATCCGCGATGCTTTTTCTTCGTAGCTGAGGAAATCGGTGAAAGAAAAGAGAACAGAGAAAGTCTATTTTAACCGCGTCTGATTCATCCATAATTTACGGCATGGAAAATTCGACTGGAAATACTCGCCATCAGCTGCGTTTCGAATTAATTATTTTTATCGGATACCTTGATTTCGCTGGCGGTCGATTCTAAATTTATACTTTAACGACTTTTCTCCCCGTCAAGGGCCGTCGTTTAAAATGCGGCAAAATTTGCGATTCACTGACGATACGAAACCAACGTAATTCGTCACGTTTTAAAAATGTAGTCATTGATTTATTCATTGGAATGCCGCAGTAGGGAACGGATGTGCGGTAAAAAATCGCGAGGCTTGATATTGCGCGCGCGAGCGGAGATTGAGCTTTTTAATCGGACGAGCGTACAACAGCGACGCGATAAAAATTGTAATGTACAATTAACCGCTTTGTTTTAAACAGTCGTGATCTTGTTAACAGGATTTTGCATTTAATATTCACGTAGTTTTGCCATTTCTGGCGCAAATAATTATGGAAGTTCGCTACTTGTGATGCTGGAGGTTCGTTAAATTTTCATAAAAGCTGCAGGGAAGCGTCGGAAGTTTATTGCCTACTTCGAACCGAGGTTTATCGGCGAATAATTCTACGTAGAGATGGAAAAATTGCTGAAAAATAACACCGAAATAGATATAAATGGAACTGCACAATTAAAAAATTACAACCATATGAATGAAATAAATAGAATAAGGTTTATTAAAAATTGATCGTCAATACATTAATAACATGGTACAGGTGATTCGTCAACGTTGCTAAAACCAGTAAAGAAATGCAAAATCAAAATTACTCATTCATGGAACGATATATATTAGGAGAGGTATATATGACGGAGGAAGATGCAGGAATAGTTATCGAATTGGTGAAAACCATGGTACCTGGACGAGGATAGGAATCAACATCAGCAATATGAACTACCATGGCAAGAGGAACTTTCAAGGAAGCTCTAGCATTTACAGTGGCAGGTTCACTACCGAAATTGAGCATAACGATTACAGTTTCGCTTCCTAGAGTACGAGTAATACCCAAAACCTGCTTATCTAATACTGCAACGTTTAAGGAGCCCCTTGCAATTACTGGTCGTTTCTTTATGTTCATTAACTGTTTGAACAGCTGATATGGGGAGTTAGCTGCTTTCTTCTCAGTTGCTAGGTTCAAGGTCTTATAATTGGGATGCACAGGCAACCAGGTTTTCGTACTATTGGAGAATCCAGCGCTGGTGGTATTGTCCCATTGGAACGGTGTTCTTTCTGGATCTCTGGATTTCACGAAGTATCTGCTAGGACCAGCGTTGCAACCAGCTGGATCTACAGTCTCCTTGTACGTGAATGGTCTGTCTACCATTCCGATTTCGTCTCCGTTGTAAATAACCGCTATACCAGGTAGGACCATCGCCATTTGGATAATCATATTAGCTCGTCCAGTGCCGAATCTGGACGCCACGCGATGGTTATCGTGGTTGCCTACGACCCAATTCGGCACGTTGCCACTCGGCACGGATTTCACCCAACTATCTATCAGATTTTTGTAGTCCATCGCGGTAGATTGGTTGTTCAGTGATGTGATGAACATAAAGTTGAAGGGAACATTGGAGCCAGCGCCGTAGTATTTCATGGTACGTTCGTGAGTGGTGTATGCTTCCGTGAGAATTAGCCTAGGATCGGATTTGGTACGGTTGGAGTGGTCGTTCATCAGCTTCCTCCAGCTGCTGAGCGTTCCGTAGACTTCGTTCTGATCTAATGTGTAAATATGGACCAGACTGTCGTAATCATCTTTAGGGATATCGGTTCTGTTTGCGCTCGGTTCATTCCTAAAATTGATATCCTCAAACATGAAATTGATGGCGTCAATGCGGAAACCATCGACCCCGCGATTCATCCAGAATGTGAACACATTCTTTATCTCTTGATCCAAACCTTTGTTGCGATAATTCAAATCTGGTTGACCTATAGCGAACTGATGCAGATAGTATTGCTTGCGGACGTTGTTCCACTCCCAAGCCGAGCCTCCGAAGTTACTCAACCAGTTGTTTGGCGGTTGTCTGGTCCCGTTGACCATCCTGGCGTTGCGCCAGACGTAGTACTCGTCGTACGGCTTGATCCTTTGAATACTCTTCTTGAACCAGGGATGCTCGGGAGAACTATGATTAGGTACGAAGTCCAGGATCACCTTGAGCCCGAGGGACTTGGCCTTGGCTACCAGTCTGTCGAAATCCGCTAGAGTTCCGTAAGTGGGTTCGATGTCGGTAAAGTTGGAGATGTCGTAGCCGAAATCAACTTGTGGACTCTTATAAATCGGTGATAGCCAGAGAGCAGTGGCACCGATGTCCTTAATATGCTCCAGCTTGCTGGTGATACCGTTCAAATCACCGATACCATCTCCGTTGCTGTCTTTGAAACTCCTCGGGTAGATTTGGTACACGATGGCATTCTTGTACCAGTTCACGTCTACTGCCGCGCTTAGCGCGACCAATAAGAAACACGACGTGATCGTTAGTCGAAACATGATGGACTACTGAACCAAAAGGAACACGGACGGCCTTTTATAGTACGCGGCGATATTAATTATCTATTTACCTGTACACTTCGATTATCTGAAATCGCATTTGTTAAATTTTTTTATTCAATCAATCAAAGATAATAACATTTCGAGTAGCTGTCAACGATAACGAGAAGATAGATAGATACTTGACTTTTATCATAGACCCTGTATCAATTTATTTTTTTGCCTTCTGATTTTTCCCGAGGAAGAAACTTTCCAGATCGAGCAAGTTTTTTCAATGAGTGGAGTACATTGCACAGAATGCAGTTCACGATAAGATTCCTCGAAGTGACGAGCTACTCGAAAGGCGATCAACACCTGGAACCGCACGACCTTGCGTGTTCAAGACATTTATGCGTGCCGCTTTCGTTTCTGTCGTGGCCCGACTAATTATACGGCCAGCTAAGCTCTAGCAGATCAGTTTCTTACTTTCTTTTTACCGAGACCAATTTAAGGCCCGAGATCCGCCTTTGCGAATAAATTCGCCATTTTTCTGCGTCACTGTAATCTTCTCCCTTTTTTGTATCTGCAGGGAATCGATTATTAACGACGCGAAAATGCGTGATTCTTGTAAAATTTCCAAGTACCATGATCCTGTTCTAATTGCTATCATTAACTCGATGTTAATTAATTAAATAATCTATATAAATGATAAAAGATTATTATCGATAAACTGGACGATTTTGCCAGATGGAGATACGTTTTCTAAACCGCGATATCGAACCGATACGGGTATTTATCAAAACAGGTAATCGAAATCGCGTTGTTTAGATGAGAAAGAGGAGTAAAATTTATTAGCGAACAACGTTAGTTTCAAATTCAAATAGAGATACTCAACGAGAAGAACGCGTAACGACGAAAGAATGACACAACATTCTATAAAATGTAGCACGTCACAATAGATTGAAAGCTCTATGTGCAAGCTATTTCCATACATCGTATTGGAAACAGAATTTTTATAACCGGCACCCTTGATAACAATTCTTCATAATTGAGAAGAAAAGAAAAGCAACTGAACCAGCCATCGGTATTAATCACAGGGGGATAAAGAGTCGGACGAAAGTCAATCGAGGAATTGACAGGGTTTTATCAATTTTTTTTTCTCTTTTTGAAAGTCAAAGTGTGACGTGACCTAGTTTCCTTTCTGGATCCACGCAATGAATTCGAAACGATTTATCAAAATTTCAAGCTTCGATAACGCTGAAATTTTCAATCGGTTTCTGGTGTGCACGCATGCCATTAACAACGTTGTTTTGTAAAACAAACCGCGCATAAAGATAATCAACCAGAGCGCCTACCGACTGTCAATATTCCTCAAATTTGAATGATATCGCTGTTCAGCTAGGGGAAAAAAGCGAGTCACAGCCTATTTTTTTCACCGATCAATCCGGCTCGCGCGCCACGGATAAAGGAAACGTTTTCCGGATCGGTCCCAAAAATTTTTTCTGACGCGCATTGTTTTGGTGGTACGCGGCCAACGATACATCGCTGAAATAGAAGATGGTCCGCGTCGATTCCGGAACCACGGTCCAGTATCCGATTTTTGTCAGAAAAGTGATCTTTTTCCATCATCAAACATCTATATGTAGATTTCTTGCAGGCAAACGCCAGAGACGAAAGAAAAATGACGAATAGTTGGTACACAAGGAGGCGTACTATACCTGGTAAACAAGAAAGTTTTCTTCTTTTAATTAGAACTTTCGTTTAAGCTTAATTAATGCTCGAGATTACGATGGTTCTCTGTCGTTTAATAACGCGGATAGAACAAATTCTCAATAATAATGGCTGAATGCAATACTTCTGCTCGTTATTTACGCTGGAATATACATGCCCGTAGATTTCGCAACAAGCAAGGGCTATGTAGCGGCACTCGTCGGTAAAATTCATAACGGTTTCCGTCCAGTGAACCCGCTACACAAAAAATCGTGTTTACTGAAAGATGAGTTTATTATAGATCCGATAACCTTAGGCGGTTACCGAAGGTTAATCAAAATCCGTCGTTTTTGTCGTGATCATATGCCCTCGAGTCGACTACCCGGAAAGTCAAAATTCGTAAACAAGGTCGAGAGTACAGCGTCCGTTGGGATTTTTCGAGAACATTTTCAAAATTCAAATCCCAACGCCTTTTGTCAACTCCGACGGATATAAATATAGCGAACAGGGTAGCGAGGCATTCTTTGTTATCGAGTGACACGAGCAGTAGCAGCTAAGCCGATACTTCTTTGCGCCGATCTATTCGTAATCACGAATCAAGACAACAAGTGTATTATACGACTAATGTACACGTAGGGTATATTTTAATAAACTACGTAGTTAAATATACTCTGGTGTTTTCAAAGATAAATCACCTCAACTAACATGGTACTCGTGTAGAAGCGGCACCGCGCCACAGGAACAAAGTTTCGCCATAGCATTAATTCTGCGTGTATTTTTCTTCTTGGCTTATTGCGAACTGCATTCATTCGTTGTTCATACCGGTGCCGGGGGCAATTTCACCGAAACAATGAATTATTCATACTGTAAACATTCGTCCTTCCCTCGTGGTTATCAATCTCTTCAGTACCATGTTTCACTCTTTTCGGACCGTGTTTTAATCGCGGCTGTTTCATTATTTACCATAGAAATAACTATACCAAACTTTCTAGCCATTTTTCCATCCCTGCAATTAATCCTGTAGGACAAAATAATTGCGGTAAGTAGTATTCTCTGTGAAAGCTTTATAATCACCTATTAAACTGAAGCTTTAACTAGAATCATCCGTTAATTTATCCGCAGCGAGGCTCGTACGCGTTAATTTTTATTTAATATTCGTAATTCACGATGTCTCTTACGATCAAAGCTTCGAGAATTTAAGTTAGAAATAAATTATAACTAAGCCTATGCTAGAATTGATACATGTTTCTCAACGAATCCTTATGTTTGATAAAAACATCTCAAATTACTTGGTTCGATCGGAGCTTTAATCTCCGATCGAATTTACGAACTTAGAAGGTAAACGTATTAAAGAATCAGATCACAAAATGAAGTTCGAACATGGAAAATAATTATGGGAAAGAGTTAAGTCTGGGTTTCGAGTTAATTTCCATAGATTTGCTGCACGCAGGGCGAGATGGTGTTTTTCACGATGTGCGATCGCTTCGAAAGGGCAATGCGAGACGAAGGATTAGCGCTGCTCTGTTATAACGAGGCCACGTTATGTCAGCCACCCTTGCTGCGAAGGGATAGTCAAACAACTCCCTTGCAGTTTACGGCCGTAATTAACTTCCTAGGTTATTAGCCCTCGTTCGCGGTTGTAGCTCGCTACTCCATAGGACTTTGTCTCCCAACTCTTTTAAGGGATAATCCTTTCCTTATCCTTCCTGCATCCACCCTTTGCAACTCGACTTTCATTCGACGCAGACCAGCATTTTTCAATGAACATACGCACCAAGATTCGTCCATTGTTATCTCAAAAATCATATAAGCAAAAGCTAATAATCAATTCTATATTATATTCATTAAAAAAAAAAAACAAGAAGGTATATACGTCATATAATCGATCAATATAAATATAAAGGATATATTGAAATCAAAATATGATTTTCAAGTAATATTTATCTGTCATATCGCATTTATTTATATTTATCTTTTCGTAAGGTTTTTAAAACGATAACTAATTTATTTTCACAAGCTTATTCGCATAGATGACATAAATAATTGTAAAATTTTTAAGTAAACGTTAAAAAATACTCGAAACACCATCGCGTTGCTTTATTTTTCCATTCATGGAGTTGATCAGAGTATGGCTTCTGAGCGGGTCATTTGGTAAATCATATAAATGAAAATTAATAACCAACGCTATATCGTTAAAAAAAAAAAACAGAGAGATAATAGATATAAATCTAACATGTATATTAAAATAGATTTCTTTTTCCAAAAGCTGTACATGTATTTTTCAAATGATATTTTATTTCCTTGGTTCGTGGAATGCGTAAAACTCATTGTACTTTCCGATAGGCATTGAACAAATTGCCGGGAACGAAAGAGAATAGCTGGAACTCGGGCACACGGGAAAGCGTCGTTACACACGTAATGCTTAACAGTCGCGCATTCGGGACTGCAAATTAATTAGCCCGCGCATGCATTACTATCGAAAGCACAACACGCGACCAGGCAATGCGATTCTAATTAAATTTTTAGTACGCAACAGTCCATCCGGTAAATCAACATAGTTGGAATACCATGAAGTTAAACGAAAGCACGTTCTTCGAATAATTATCGCAACACACGCGAGTACGCAATATGTCATCTATGCCCTGTGAAAATGGAAAAATTTAATTTCTCGTTCGTGATCATTGCCCCGTTATGTTTAGTAACAAACATTGAAATTGGACGGTGCGAAGTAATTGCCATTCGTTACTTGCATTAGAATAATAGGGACAACGAATTATTTCAATAAATATACATTATATCCTTCGGCGATCGTCGCCTAGAATTTGTCATTTATTGCTGCAACACACGGGTCCGAAACATCACCCTTACATTACGAATTACATTTCGTTGAAACCAGAGCTTTTTACGTACATGCTGCTACGCATCGGCCCTGATAAAGCAACGGGGTTAAATGAAAGAGAAAAAAGTTATTCGCGTAAGGGAATTACATTTCGTTGAAACCAGAGAGGTCAGCTCCGTGTCTATATCTTGTGAGGGACAGTTGGTAGTCGTTGTTCTGAGATATTTCGTTGGGCCGGTTCTAAGTGAGTCTGAAGCAATGTCTGGCAGCTGATTACACCGGGTCTTGGAGTCAGACAAGCCGTGAGTCGGGGTTGCAGCAGAATCTCATGCGAGGAAAATGAGATGGTCGGTTACGCTGAAGGGTTTTCGTTAGCTGTGAAGAATTCGCCCCCATCACTCCTGCTCGGACAGCGGAGGAGGACGAACGTGTCTAGACGGTCGTCCTCTCCAGGTATAAGTGAATAGCGAAAAAGTGCTTCAAAGTAATAGTGCTGCAAAGTGATAGTGAGGAGGAAATAAAATAACAATGCAGATACCAACTATAAACATAGCAACAAAAGGTGAAACATTTTATATAAAAACCAAACAAATTAACATTGAGACAGAAGAAACAAAGGAGCATCTGGGACAGGAAGATAGCAATTCAGAACATGAAAGATACTACCAGGACGAAAGCTGGAAGCCAGCGAAGACTAGCAAAAAACGCAAAACAACCACAGACATAAGTGCCATAGGAAACCCAGTTACAGAAAAGCAGCGATGGCTGCAAGAATTACCACTAAGTAACTCCTTCAACTCACTAACGGAAGAAATGGACGCTGACCCCGTAAATAAAACCACTATCCAAACAAATCATATTACAAAACCACCACCAATCTTTGTTGAGGCCCAAATAATAGACCCGCTCATCGATCTACTAAATAATCTAGATGAGAAAAACAACTACACAATAAAGCAAACAAAATAGGATCAAGTAAAAATACAAACAAACACACCAGAAACATTTAGGAAAGTCATAAAAGCATTAAAAGAAAAAAATGCTATCTACCACACGTATCAGCTTAAAACTGAAAGGAGCTATAAAATTGTCATAAGAGGATTGCATCCTAAAACCAACATACATAAACTAAGCGATGAGTTAGCTAAAATTGGACATCAAACAAGAACAATAAACAATATAACAAGATTCGACACAAAGCAACCACTGCCACTATTCTTAATTGAACTTGAACCCAGAAGCAATAACAAGGAAATATATGATATCAAACAAATACTAAACACAATAGTAACAGTTGAACCACCACGACACAAAAAAGATATACCTCAATGCATGCGGTGTCAACAACACGGACACACTAAAAACTATTGCAACAGAAGCCCAGCTTGCGTCAAGTGCGCAAAAAATCACTTAACTGTACACTGCCCATATTCTGGAAAAATAGAAAATGTTAAATGCATCAATTGTAACGGAAACCACCCAGCCAGCTATAAAGGATGTGAAGTAAGAAAACAACTACAACGTAAACTATTCCCGCCCCTACGAAGCAGGACAAGCACTAACACACAAGCCCATCAGCACAGCACAAAACCTGAAATATTACCAAATACAGAGCAAGCAATAAACACCAAACCTATCAGCACCAACACCATTGGTGGTCTAAGCTATGCTCAAGTAACCAGCCAACCAACACATACACACAACCAATACCACAGCAATAGTAACAATGACACTGCAGAAATCAAAGAACTGCTCAAATAATCCATAAAGAACACCGAAATGCTAACCAGAATGATAAGCGAACAAAACGCAGTACTCAAACAGCAAACCCAACAAATCACAGTCATGCTACAACTAATTACAAACGTGCTAAGCAAAAAATAAAAACGGACACTCTGAAAATAGCAGCCTGGAACTCAGACGGCCTACAACAACGGGCCCTCGAAACTAAAACATTCATATACAATAATAATATAGACATACTACTTGTCTCAGAAACACACTTCACTACAAAAAGCTATTTGAAAATACCATACTACACCATATATGATACCAAACACCCCTCAGGAAAAGCTCACGGAGGGACAGCAGTGATAGTCAGAAACGATATCAAACATTATCTACACAGCCAATGTTACGCCACGAGGCTTAACACAGGCTGTATTTTCTAACCGTCACTCGCGGCCCTATAATGTCTCAGTCAGATCGTCTTATCTGACCGCCGGATCACATACAATGTGTCGACAAGCGCATAGCTGTCGCCAAGCAGCGAATTCTCGAAACGTCGAATTTGGTCCGTTACGTTTTCAGAAAATCTAGTAAATGCGTATATGGCGGCAATTTCTTGTCCGGTAGGGTATGTTGCCATTCGCGAACAACGGCTGAGGGTAACTTCGACGTGACAAGCTTTATGAGAATGGCGTTTGACGTGACTGGGTCCCCGAGTCTTTCTAACGCTTGGAGATGTACTTTGACTGTCTCGATAAGATCGTCTATAGCTTCGGGTGTTTCTTTAGTTATTTTGGGATAGTCGAAAAGCAAATCCCAGTGACGCATGCAGATCTGACGGTGGCAGTCGAATTTTTCCCTAAGAGCGTCCATGGCGATTGCGTAATTTGCGTCGGTGATGGGTAATGACTGTATGCTTCGCGCGGCCCAGCCAGTCAGGGCTGTTCGGAGATGATGAAATTTCTGAACCGGTGCTAAATTTTCATTTCTATCTATCGCTGATGAGAAGGCATCGTGAAACGACTGCCAATCTTCGAGGGCGCCATCAAATGTAGGTATGCGAACCTCCGGTAGTTTGAGCGACGCGGACTCGCGGCCGACGGCTGATTCGCCGCTTGTCGACTGTGACGGCGTACTTCGTCGTGTATTGATTAATTGTTTGGCTACTCGGCGTTGCAGCCTTTCGTATTCTTCCGCTAGCTCACTGCCGCCCGCGATCTCTCCCTCGTCTAAAGTTACGATCTGGTGTTGTAATGCACGGATTTCCTTCTCGAAGGTTTCTAGACGTTCTTTAATTTGAAGCAAGTCGATCTCGTCCGGACAGCCTGATTGTTCGATGTCTTCCAGTTTTTTTGCGAGGCGTGTAAACTGGGCGCTACAGTAGCCCCGGCGACGACGCAAGTTGGCGAGCTCGTCTCCGGTTGCCATTATTTTTTATGTAATTGATAGTGAAATCGTTTGGACTTACTTCTGTTGGCGATTGTCCACCTTGCGGTAGGAGGATGTGTGGTTGCGTTTCAACCACCGAATTATACCTCTTCAAATGTGCCGACCCTTAACGTTACTGACCTCGCTGGGGTGGTAACGCTTCCGCTGCTGGTTGTGTTGGATTCACGTGGCACTGTATTGTAGTGGGTGTCACTGGCGTGCACTCTTCACTTGACACTGAATCCGGCTCGAAGGACCATGTAAAATTCGAGCTATTGCGGGGAGACGCGGTCGTTAGAATACGCGTCAACGAGAGTCGTAAATTCCCGTTACGATTAGAATAATCGACACCACGAATAGTTCGATCCCCGTATTTCGGTTAGGATAATCGGGGTGGTTGATGCGGTATAACACTGAGAGTCACAGAATTATAATAATGTATATTTCCAACAATTAGTCTACACGATTGAAAAGATATCAACAATTAACAACCTTATCGCACGCAGATAATATAGATGTATACAATATAGAGCAAGGCTCTTACAATTGAGCTTAGTCTCTTGGTGGACGTAGCACGATATGATACTTAATAGAATAAGCGAATGTTTGGCTCAATGTGTAACATTCGACGCGTCACAAGGAACTGATCGACTTTGGATGATTTCTTTGTCTCATCTTTAAGACGACCCCCACTATACTTAGGTCACGCCACCGTTCGCGCCTATGATCACGTATGTCTGTTCTTGCGTGGAAAACGTAACGGACCAAATTCGACGTTTCGAGAACTCGCTGCTTGGCGACAGCTATGCGCTTGTCACGACCGGCATACTTCAAATCCGATGGACCGATGATGGAGATAGAAATGTGGCGGCCTTGGCGATAATGTATATCGCCGAAGTGCCTAATGAGTCATCTGTATCCTAACGGTCCTTCCACCGAATGTCCTAGAAGTGTGACAACGGTCACGTACGCCTACAGGGTAGTGGGGATATTGAGGGATGACAAACAAAGAAGAAACAGATGTTACCGAGAGTCAAATTGTAAGAGCTTCAGTCTTGGAAAGTCACGGCTGGAGCTCAGAACAAAATCGCAGTCAGTGTAAATTCAGAAATAAATTCTCTTGTTTTTTTTGTTATTTTAATTTTTTCTTTTCGTTCGAGCCTCCTGCTTTTTATTTTACGTGACACGCTCGTCGACACATTGTATGTGATCCGGCGGTCAGATAAGACGATCTGACTGAGACATTGTAGGGCCGCGAGTGACGGTTAGAAAATACAGCCTGTGTTAAGCCTCGTGGCGTAACAGCCAAGTTAATAAAGAATATTTACAAGCAACCACTGTTACAGTTCAAACTAGCAGCAACTACTTCCAGTTGTCAGCAGTATATGTGCCTCCGCGACACAAAATAACAACACAAATGTGGGAAGAATACTTCCAGGACCTAGGGGACAAGTACATCGCAGCGGGAGACTACAACTCAGAGCACACGCTTTGGTGGTCAAGAAACATTACACCTCGAGGTAGAACACTGGAAAAATACATTAGAAATAATAACCTCAATATATTATCCACAGGAACACCGACACATTGGCCGACTGACCTGAACAAAAAACCAGATCTTCTGGACTTTGCAGTTACAAGGGGACTAAACACAAATAAACTAAAAATAACACCCAACCTCGAGCTCAGCTCCGATCATACACCCATAATAATTGAATACAGAAACAAACCAATTCACTATGGCAAACCAGAAACACTATGCAATAAAACCACCAAATGGCAAACTTTCAAAGAAATAATAGAAAGCAAAAGAAACTGCAACATCCCGTTAAAAACTCCTGAACACGTAGAACAGGCAGTAGCAACATTGACAGCAACTATTCAGGAAGCAGTAAGGACAACCACTACTCCTGAACCAACCAGCAGACAAACAATAACAATCCCGCAAGAAATACTCGACAAAATCAAAGAAAAAAGAAAAGCAAAAGCAAAATGGCAAAAATACAGAACCCAAGAAAACAAAAAACACTTAAACAAACTTGCAAAGGAAATAAAATACAAAATAAAGGAGCACAACGATAACGAATTCGCAAAGTTCATAGGGACACTCTCCACACACGAGAACACCAACTATTCACTATGGAAAGCCACGAAAAAAATAAGGAAGCCAATAATACCCGTCCCGGCAATCAGAAAAGCAGATAACACATGGGCAAGAAGCAACGAAGAACAAGCTGAAGAATTCTCCAAACACCTCTGCAACACATTCACACCACACATTATCATCAACAGCAACCTCAAAAGTCATACGGAGGAGGATCCACAAACCACTGCTACCACAGCCGACAAGGAATACACCATACCTGAAACATCGGCACAAGAAATTAGAAACATAATTGATAAAACAAAAAACAACAAAGCGCCAGGAATCGACCTTATCAATGGTAAAATCTTGAAAAACCTTCCGCCAAAAGCAATAAGACTAATGACAATAATATTCAATGCAATTCTAAGAATTCAGTACTTCCCCAAACCATGGAAATTAGCACAGATCAAAATGTTACATAAACCAGGCAAAGACCCGCACCAAACTGCATCTTATAGACCAATATCACTGCTCCCAGTATTTTCCAAAATACTGGAAAAGATAATATACGACCGCATAAAACCAATAATAGAGACAAAAAAACTAATACCGGATCACCAATTTGGTTTCAGAAACAAACACTCCACGATAGAGCAAATGCACAGGCTTATAAACGAAATAATAGTAGCACTAGAAAACAAGGAATACTGCACAGCCCTCTTTATAGACATAGAGAAAGCATTCGATAAAATTAACCATGAAAGTCTACTACAAACAATTAGGAAACAATTCCCGGAGCAAATACACCACCTAATAAAATCCTACCTAAGCTGCAGAACCTTCGTAATAAAAATCAAGGACACACATTCTCAAGTTAAAGACATCAAGGCCGGGGTACCACAAGGAAGCGTCCTAGGCCCAATACTATACACATTATACACGGCGAACATACCAACAACTACCAACAGCACAGTATTGACATTCGCGGACGACACAGCAATACTAGTCAGGCATACTAACCCAGAAACGGCAGTCAAAATACTACAAGAACACATCGTCAAAATAGAAAATTGGCTACAAGAAAAACAAATAAAAGCAAACCCCAATAAATGCAACCATATTACATTCACGCTACGGAAAAAGACACCACCAAACATCCTATTGAACGGCACACATATAACGCAAACAAAGCATGTCAAATACCTAGGGCTCCACTTAGATCAAAAACTCAGCTGGAAACTACACATCAAATCAATAGTAGAAAAAATACAGAAAACAAGAAGACAAATGCATTGGCTAACAAGCCGAAAATCCAAACTAAGCACAGAAAACAAGTTAAAAATATATAAAACGATCATAAAACCAATCTGGACGTACGGAATACCACTATGGGGGACGGCAGCAATGAGCCATATAAACAAAATACAGGTAATACAGGCTAAAATCCTCAGGACAATAGTAAACGGACCTTGGTACGTCAGAAACGAAGATATACGAAGGGACCTGGGAATGCCAACGGTCAAGGAAGAAATCAACAGATACTCCGAGAAATACAAATTAAGAATAGCAACACACATAAACCGGCTAGCTGCGGAAACATACAAAATCACAAATATGGACAGAAGACTAAAAAGGAAGCACCCAGCAGACCTTATAAAGGACATAACCTAAGAAACACGAGGATGGTACCCCGCTGGGGGTAGCCACCAACATGCTAATTTAACCGTTAAAAAATTCCACCAAATGTCCAAATTGGACAAATTGTGAATTTTAATAAATAAATAAAAAAAAAAAAAAAAAACTTTGTCCCTTTCTCTTCTCTCTTGCCGCACTTTCACTGGAGCACTGTTTCGCACGTCCGTTTAGGTCGCCTGCCCAGGCGGAACTGATATTTGCTTCTGGACTTGTGTATTTCATCTTTGATTGTAGGTATCTTGAAGTCACGGTGGATTGTCTCGTTGGTAACGTACCAGGGTGCATTTAATAGGGATCTTAGCGTTTTCGATTGGAAGCGTTGGAGTATTTCAATGTTGGAGTTACTTGCTGTTCCCCATAGTTGGATTCCGTAGGTCCAGGCAGGTTTTATTACGGCCTTGTAGAGGGTTATTTTGTTCTGTATGTTTAGTTTGGAGCGTCGGCCCGTGAGCCAATAGAATTTTCTTAGTTTTTCCTTTAGTTGCGTTGTTTTTTCTGGGATATGTTTTTTCCAAGTTAGCCTCCTGACCAGGGTCATGCCCAGGTGTCTTACGGAGTCCTTGCATGGGATTATTGTGTTGTTAATGGTGACCTGGGGGCAGGTTTGTTTTCGCAGCGTGAAGGTTACATGAGAGGATTTTTTTTCGTTTATTTTAAAGCCCCATTTTTGGAACCACTTTTCCATGTAGTCGAGACTTCGCTGGAGAGTGGATGAGGCAATTGCCGGGTCTGCGTGGGTAGCTAATAGTGCTGTGTCGTCGGCAAATGTTGCTATTGTTACCTCGTTTGATATGGGTAAGTCGGCAGTGTAGATGGAGAACAGTAGGGGTCCGAGGACACTACCTTGTGATATGCCGGATTCTATTGGTAATGTTGCGGAAGTGGCGTCTAGGCATTTAACTATGAATTGTCTGTTGGTTAGGTAGGATTTTAAGATGGAGTAGTATGGGTGGGGTAGCATTTTTTTAAGCTTGTAGAGTAGCCCTTCATGCCATACTTCATCGAATGCCTGTTGGGTGTCTAGGAATACCGCTGAGCAGTATTTTTTCTTTTCAAGGGTTTGGCTGATCATGTGGGTTATGCGGTGGATTTGCTCTACTGTTGAATGTTGTTTTCGGAAGCCGAATTAGTGATCTGGGAGTGTTTTCAATTCTTCTAGGAGTGAAAGGAGGCGATTCGTGAGCATCCTCTCGAATAGTTTAGACAGGGTAGGTAAAAGACTAATTGGGCGGTAGAAGCTGGTTTCATATATTGGTTTACCGGGTTTAGGGATGAGGGTGATCAGTGAGATTTTCCACGCCTTAGGAAAGTGTTCAAGGCGGAGGATAGCGTTAAAGATTGATGCGATAAGTGCAAGCCCTTTTATGGGAAGTTCCTTGATTGCTTTATTTCCTATTAGGTCGTGACCTGCTGCTTTCTTGGGGTTTAGGCGACTGATTGCTTCTATGATCTCTGCAGAAGTGAAGGGTTGAATAGGAGGGGACATTTGGAAGGGAGTGTGCAGGTATTCGGTGACATCCGCTGCGGCTATGGAGGAATGGGGTTGGAATACTTCAGTCAAGTGTTTGGCAAATAGGTTGGCTTTTTCTATAGGGCTACGCGCCCATCCACCCTGCGGGCGGCGGATTGGAGGTATTATTTGTGGGGAGCGCGTGAGTTTCCTGGAGGCCTTCCATAGAGAGTAGTTAGAGTCGGTTGTGGGGGACAAGCTGGCGAGATATTTGTGAAAATGGCCATTATTGTAGTTTTTTATGGTTTTTAGCAATCGAGTGTCTGGGAGGGTAGTATACTGCTGAGGTGGTGATTGTACCATGGCGGTCTTCTATTGCTACGCTTGTGGCTTGAAGGTAGTCTTTCTGGAATGATGGAAGCTCGTAGTGCTTAATGCTGGATTTGATGATGATTCCGGTTCCGCCGTGTGCCTTTCCACTGGGGTGTTGGGTGTGGTAGAAGTTGTATTTTGTAGGAGTTGTATTTTGTAGAAGTGTATAGCTGTGTATTTTGAGGTAGTTTTTGTCGGTGAAGTGGGTTTCGGATATGAGCAATACATCGATTTGCTGTTGTTTTAAGAATAGTTCTAGTTCAAATTTGTGCTGAGCTAGACCGTTGGCGTTCCACAGAGCTATTCGCATTGGTTTTATTTTGCTCCTGTGCGTATGAATTTATCCATGAAGAGTGTAAGTAGTGACAGCAAGTTTTTAATTTGCTCAGTTTGCTTCTCGATAAGTTTTTCGAGTCTGGTGAAGTTGTCTGTGTTTTGTGGGGTGGGAGCACTATTTTCTGTGTGTTCACTGTGGGTTTTCGAGTTGTTTACGTTTCCTTGTGTTGCCTGCGCATAGTATATTGATGGTGTGGTGAGTTTTTTGGGTCTAGGTTCTTGTATGGTTATCTCCTTGGGTCTCAGTTTTGGATACTTAATATTATGTAGCGTTTTATAGGCTGAGCATCCTTTGTAGATCGCAGGATGCTCTCCTGGACAGTGGATGCAATTCGCTGGGGTTTCAGGGGATTTAGTGCATTGATCAGTGGGGTGACTACCTGCACATTTTACGCACCGGAAGTTATGATTGCAGTATTTCTGCGTGTGGCCGTACCTTTGGCACCTTTTGCATTGTACTATTTCTTTCTTTACAAGAGGTGGCTCGAACTTAACTCTGGAGTTCATCAGCCGGTTGACGTTGTAGATTTCTTTGTTATTTCCTTTTTGTTTTAAATCTACGAAAAATAGCGATAGGGGATTTTTTGTGACTCTATGTCTAATGTTGCTGATGTTGGTTACCTCGTGGCCAAGTGTTTGAAGTTCGAACTTTAGTTCGTCTAGGTCGACTGAGTGGTGGATATTGCGTAGCACCACACGATAAAGGTATAAATATTCTAAAAAAAAAAAAAAAAAACTGTGCAATATCCATGATACGAATTCTGGTTAGAAATAATTCCACGAGTTTCGACAATTACTAACGATAATTTCCTAATTGCATACGAAGTTGTGAAACTCGATTTAATCGTAAAATAAAAAATAAAATAATCATAAAGAATAAAATAATCGGAAATCTTGTCTTGCATAAACTCATAGTCTAATCACATCCTGATCAAAAAGGGTAAGTGTTCAAGGACTTCTACGTCGAGATCTCAATTCTTTGCGAGGATAAAAATATCGCTTACGCGATTGTGACTCTTGTGGCAAACTTGGAACATGGAATAAGAGGGTAGCGTGTACATTTTGTTTACTTTTAAAGTAGCCCTGCCGGAAGTAGCGTCGACAGAACTTTTTATCGGTAAGATCCTGACGCGATCAATGTCGCGTTCAAGTGAAACTTCAACGAGAACTCAGAGAAGAAGGAACAAATTTCAAGGGCTGAAATAAGAGGAAGTTCACACGAGTCGAAAATCCCATTGAATTGAAACTTGGAGGGATGCAAAGCACGATTTACCTTGATAAAAATTATTCTATTTTCGTGATGAATGAATTCTTCGTTATCGCAACAGGGCTAAAGCTCTCGCAATTCAAAGTTCCAACTTAAAGGTACTTTTAATTGAAAAAATTCTCGTTAGTGATTCGCTCCCACCTAGCTTTTTACCACTTGCATAAATAACGCTTTAGAGTCGCGCGACCCTCATGCTCGAAATACGTGCAATCCCACCGACAGAAGCCGACACACGATCATTAAGAATTCTACCGGTGTAAGTGGAGATTAGCGCGTGGCCAAGTCGTGCGTTATTTAATATGCAAACAAGAAAAATGTAACTATAAAGAAAAGAAGTTTATTGAGCCGAGCCACGCGCTGTATTTATATCTGCGCATAATTCAAATTCACCCTTCTCGTTTCAGAATTACGCGTGCCGGTTGACGCATATCCTCTGCAACTTAGAAATTGAAAAGTTTTATTGTACTTCACGAGCCATTGGCTGATCAAGTTGAAGAGTAATGTTCAGTAATTTAACTCGATCGAGAAAAGGGAACGGTAACGGAATATTAACTGCTGTATCGCTCACCGATCGAGTGGGCGATACGTTATCGACGGCCAAGTTGTACCATTAAAAAATTGCGAATAATTCATGGCCAAGCTATCGAGTCGACCAGCTGCAAACATCAAAAGCTGAGAATGAAACGAGCGTTGTTCTCTGGCAGTCGACTATTTTCTGCTGCTATTTTCATCGCGTCCAATCTCCGTAATTATCCTGCCGGCGATCCATCGATCGATCGATCCCATCGACATCAATTGTTACCGTTAAACCTGTACGCGCGTGTATCGTTGGACGCTGGCTGATCCACTTGACGAGTAGAGACTAGGACAAGTCCTCCTTCTAAGCACCAAACATACAGGTGTACGAATAGAAGATAATTATAAACGTGTTCCAGAAACCATTGCTTTTTACAATAAAACAAAGTATGGTGTTGACCAAATGGCACGCAAATATAGTATGAAAGCAGGGAGTTTCCGATGGCCCCTTCAAGTCTTTTTCAATATTTTGCATTTGGTAGCGATAAACGCGTGGATACTATATAAAGAGTGTACCAGATCTAAAATATCCAGAGAGGAATTCATTTTTTGTTTAGCCGAGGAATTAACTGGAGAAAACAAGGACAACATTTGCCAAAGATCAGACGCTTCATTTCTGTCACCTTCAACGTCAGAAGTGCGAAAAAGTTGCCAAGTGGATTATTGCAAAAAAAAAAAAATAGAAGTAATAATTATTGTTTATATTGCAAAAAGATCGTATGCGGAAAATGCACAAACAACATTCAGTATATTTGCAAAAAAATGTGCTCAATAGATATGATTACCCTGTACCGTTAACGTTACTGTTATTTTTTTTAGTGATAATTTAAAAAAGAAGACTTTTTATTTATTAATAATTTATTTAAACGTGAAGCCTAATATTGTTAAGACTTTAAGACTCAATTTGAATAAATCGATTTTTTAATGAAAAATGCGTATTTTCGTTTACCCGTCTATTTGACGGGTCCCGTAGAGGTAGGTATACTACATACAGATTTCAAAAATTAGAAAGCCTAGGAAAAAATAATTTTGTGCATAAATTCTTTAGATGAAATGATTAATTTACGATGCAAAATGGTTAAAATTAATGCTATGGTTTTTGAGATATTTCATATTGAAATTCGAAATCCGTCAAATTGGTGGGTCCCGTAAACCTAGTGTTAATATTATTGTTATTTTTTTAGTGATAATTTAAAAAAAAGACTTTTTATTTATTAATAATTTATTTAAACGTGAAGCCTAATATTGTTCCTTTCAGATTTAATTTGAATAAATCGATATTTTAAAGAAAAATTCGTATTTTCGTTTACCCGTCAATTTGACGGATCCCGTAGAGATAGGTATATACGAAACGCCCGTAAACCTAGTGTTAATATACACTGACTATTACAATTTTATCACTCGTCTCTTTAATAACCCAACACGTCTAATAAACCACCTCACAACTATAATACACTAAACGCTTCTTTTCAGATGTTAGTATTACAATGAGAAAAGTGTGCGAAAGTGGAATTATCACGCACATTTCCTGCGATTTTTCCGTAATTTAAGCGCTATGTACGTAATCGTGGCTCGGTGGAAATCGAACGAAACACAAGTGTTTGAGGTATGTGGACCAGAGAATGAGAGTATCGAGGTTGGAACTTGCTCGTATTCCCAGTGGCGGTTGAAAACGGCACGCGAAATTGAAACTACGTGGGTGCACGTATTACTGCATTTGAAACTATGCCGTGTTCGTGAAAGATATTTTCGTAATAACAAGACGACAATTGCAGTTAGTATCTCGATTCGTACACTGGAGGCTGGCTAAGCGTCGCCATTTGCTACAGGTTGCCGGTAGCGTTCCAACGATGATAGCGTCTAATTAGAACACTAACTCGCGAATTCCTTTATTAGAATCGCTGTCTAACGACGCAAGCGTGGCAAACGATTGTACGATTTGTAGCAGCACTCGTCGGTAAAATTCATAACGGTTTCCGTCCAGTGAACCCGCTACGCAAAAAATCGTGTTTACTGAAAGATGAGTTTATTATAGATCCGACAACCTTAGGCGGTTAACGAAGGTTAATCAAAATCCGTCGTTTTTGTCGTGATCATATGCCCTCGCGTCGACTACCCGAAAAGTCAAAATTCGTAAACAAGGTCGAGAGTTCAGCGTCCGTTGGGATTTTTCGAGAACATCATCAAAATTCAAATCCCAACGCCTTTTGTCAACTCCGACGCATATAAATATAGCGAACAGGGTAGCGAGGCATTCTTTGTTATCGAGTGACACGAGCAGTAGCAGCTAAGCCGATACTTCTTTACGCCGATCTATTCGTAATCACGAATCAAGACAACAAGTGTATTATACGACTAGTGTACACGTAGGGTATATTTTAATAAACTACATAGTTAAATATACTCTTGTGTTTTTAAACCTAAATCGCTACCATACACCTCAGATTTTATCGAAAACCGACGAGAAACGCGCATTGCATAGAAGGCAAACGATTTCGAATAATCTACATTACTTCTGATAATTTTCGTCTATATTCGTAACGAAATCAACTCCTAGCATTTGTCTCTTATTTTAGAGGCGAAGTGAGACAAATGAAAGAGCTAAATGCGAAAGACCGAGAGGAAGAGATTAAATTAGAGTCGAACGAGGAAGCAAAAGTAAAGGCTTTGATTTCGAGTCGACAGGAAGAAAATATAATTGCTAACGATCCACTTTTGGCTGGCTGTTAACAAACGTTTCTCGGTATGCGCTGCTTCGCAATCAACAGCTTGGAGTAGCGTAGAACAGTTCAAATCGAGCACGCCTCGTTAACCATTTTCGGTTTTCGCTTTCTACCCGAATGAACCGAGCATCGAGCATCTTCCGAGGACGATGCCAACGACCTAACCGGAGCCAGAATCGGTAGCCGACGTAATTGCCCTTGCTTCGAACTGCTTTGTTCTCTCTAATCGACATTAACATTGCCTTGATGTTCGTCAATCTAACGGATAGACGGTAAATTCCGTTTGACGCACCTACTGTTGGAATGCGAGCCCCCAACAGTTTGGAATCCGGCCATTTTACGCTACAATAGTAATTGTAAGCTCGATCGTGACATCAGACGGACGTCATAGCTCACCGGATCACGATCCTGACAGCTTACGTTCAACGATGCTTCCGATAAATTTACTAATCGGATAACGAAATTAATTAAGATTCGATCGAAGACTATCTACGAGAGAAAGTTCTGGTAATTCCATGATTAAACTTTATTGATTTGTAACTTGAAATGGAATTATCTGTTATGCTAGATTAGATGGAAAGTTTTCTTGTTTTTGTTCTTCGAAAGAAAAGAAATTGATCTTTCTCGATACTTCTGTGCATAGTGACAAATGCGTCATGATAATTTTCTGTTCTTGGCCAGACAAAAGGTTACATTTTTACAGACGCTTTTAACGTGATTTATCGATTGATACTATCAGTACATTCAAGCAATCGTTTAATCATTTTTATAGCCATTTTTTTTATATTGACCACCGTTTATTGTAAATCCTCGACTAAGATAGTAAATGTACAAACAAAACATCTCGTCAGATTTTTGCAGTTAAGCTAATTGATAAAAATATTTGTTATTCTATAGCAAGCTTGTGATTAATAGTTATACTATAACAGATAAAGCTTAATCTAACGTAAATAAGATTAATCTCTACAATGTAAGATAACTCGTGAGTCGCCGCATCTTTTTTCTTTTTTATTAGATATCGCGTAACAAAGTTAAGATTCAAGGAAAGAGCCACTCATTCGAGTGATAACATTTTTTCGTTCCAAGGAAATCCACAAGCGAAAGATTCGAGCCTTGAAACGCTTGAGCGAAATGGTAGATTAACTGGCAAACGTACGTACGAGTGGAAGGTTTGCAGGAAAACGGAAGATCGGTTTTTGAGAACGTTCAGCTGCGACGAGTTTCGTTCGACTACGGTAAAAACCTTTTTTGTAAGATAGAAGGAAAAGGGGAGAGAAGCTTTCACGGAGTTGCTAGGCGAGCTTGTCGAGCAGCAGAAGTGCGTGAACAGCGTAGACCTGGATTCAAGTGGTGTCGAGGCAGTGCGTTTTAATTATGACCAGCCTGCTTTTCTAACCTTCGTCAAGCACGTCGTGCTATTAGACCCGAGATTATCCCTACTAATTATCTTAATTACGCGTACCTGCAAACGGCACAGCTAAGCTAAAACCGGCGACCGCGTATAATTTGGCAATTTTGAGTTGAATAAAAGCCACAATACGAGATAAACACGTAATTTTTTCCCTTCCCATGTACACCCCTCTGTGTACACCCCTCTGTGACGCTTATAGAAGGTCAGGTAACCGTCAAACGTTATGAGCAGAATACTTACTAGAATCCTTATGAATTATTATGGTAACTGAAATTTTATATGAATTAAGAAAGCGAGAAGTTGTATGAACTTCGATAAGCGAAGGGTGCATAGATTCAATGGTGTGATACAAATTTTTATCATCAATGAGATTTTATTATCTCTTGCTCGTGTCTTGTATTTCAAATCCATTGCTACTTGTAGCACTTAGCATGGCTGTATCTTTTATGATGGGAAAATGAAAGTTTTCGAAAGGAACCATACGTTTTAATTTATATGTCGGAGATGTAGGGACATCAGGCCTTTCTTTAGGAAGTTCCCCAATACTTGGGCTCGAGGTGACATAACTGGTCGCCGAACGTAGCCACGGTCACGGGATGAACGAAATGTCTTACAGAGGAGATGCCGATATTGAGGGACACGCTGTATAAACAATCGAATCTCGATCAGGAGCAACGTTGGTTTACGCGGGACTGCCTAGTTACGGCGCTTGGGAATTTGTTGATATTCCCGATCGATATGTATTTGACATATGTGACTGTATCTGTCTTTTATTTTGCAATCTCCTTGGAGAGTTTTCTGTCATCGACTTGGAGTCAGTCTGAAAGTAACCCAGCGTCTGAGTTAACGTGTCTGCGCGCTACAAAATGTATTCCATTGTACAAAGAGTCTCCCGTTGACCGTGGATTCGTTACAGAACCCAAGAATATTGTCAAAAGCATTCGTTATACTTATTGTTTGTTATACAAGTTAACCGTTAAACTAATTATTTACTAAACTTTGTAAGGAAATATTAATTTATGTAAATACAACCTTTATTAAACATCACGATGGCAAATTCTAACGAAGAATCATCGCGCGCCCGAAATCCTAACGATAACCCGACATATATGATATTTCACTAGCCATAAGTCAAGTAAAACGACAAGAGCCTAAAGTTTCAACGTTGAGTTACAAGCCACTAAGCTCGTAGTAGATAAGATTTTACTTCGATATTACTTTTCCTGCGTTATAACGGCGCTGCAATGCAAAAAGTTTCTTAATTACGCGTTTCTCGGACCCCGTTGTGATCTATTAACGGCTAAAAGATATAGTATTTTAAAGCGGTGTATATTGCCATCCCGCTGACCATTTTCACGTTAAATACACACTGTCGATGTCGATTTTAATAGGACATTAGCTAAAATGGATTAAATTTATCGCGTTGAATATGCTGCGCGCATGGCTTCATATTCCACTTTCGTTATTCTCGTGTCATTTATTGCGATATAAAAATATTGGAAAAAATTTGAGAATTTCGTATTTCAATTTTTTTGTTGTCGGTTTCATATCGTAGTATCGCGAAAAAAGGATAGGATTAGGATAATTTAGATTTGTAAAATTCTCCTAATACTATTTATTAAGATAAATAAAAATAACAGAGATTAATTGGACAGAGAACGATAAATGTTCAGCTTGAACTAAAACACAAAAGTCTTATTCCACTCAAATCACTCTCGCAACTCTATAACTCCAACAACTCGATCTCTCTACAACGCTAGCAACTCTACAACTCTACAACTCTAGTCTTCGGCTTCTGCACACGCACGCTCTCGCTTCTCAACTCACACTGCACTCCTTTTGCATTCGTTCTCTCCGGCTTCTCAACTAACACTGCCCTTAGCGTCTCTTTGTCTTTTCTCGTCCCATCGAACACGTGTCCCGAAACACCGTGGCCAGGATCACGCAGGCTCTTTTCACGAAACTATCCCAGTTCCGCCTGGGCAGGCGACCTAAACGGACGTGCGAAACAGTGCTCCAGTGAAAGTGCGGCAAGAGAGAAGAGAAAGGGACAAAGTTAACGCCAAAAATAGACAAAACGTGGAATCATGCAGATTCCACCAATAAAAATAATTAACTCCGGTGAAACATTTTTCATAAATAAAGCTACAGACTCTACATATGTAGAGAAAAATGATGATATTATGGAAACAACACAATCCGACGGGGAGCAAAACATGTCAATACACCAGGAAGAAAACTGGACGGTGGCAACCTCCAGCAAAAAACGGAAGGTAACCCCGCTCGCAAGCGCGAGGAATATTGATACGTATGAAAAAAAACAATGGCTACAAGATATCAAGCTACACAACCCATTCAGCGCACTGCCAGAAGAGGCAGCAACGGACCCAACTGAAAGTCCGACAAACCGTACTCCCAAACCACCACCGATATACATAGACGCGAAAATAATTGACCCCCTCATCGAACTACTAAACAACATCGCAGGGAAAGACAACTATATCATCAAACAGATAAAAATAGACTAGGTGAAAGTGCAAACCAACACCCCAGAAATATTCAGAAAAATTACAAGATCACTAAAGGAAAAAAACGCAGCATATCACACTTTTCAACTCAAAACCGACAAAAGCTACAAAGCAGTAATCAGGGGACTACACCCAAAAACAAATACCGGAAAAATAAGTGAAGAACTGGCAAAAATCGGACACCAGGTAAGGTCAATTAATAACATCAACAAATACGATACCAAACAACCGTTACCGCTATTCCTAGTTGAACTAGAACCTAAAAACAACAACAAACAAATATACGATATAGAAAAATTACTAAACACAATAGTAAAAGTGGAGCCACCCAGACATAAAAAGGAAATCCCACAATGCATGCGGTGTCAACAATACGGACACACTAAAAACTACTGCAACAGAAGCCCAGCCTGCGTCAAGTGCGCAAAAAATCACTTAACTGCACACTGCCCATATTCAGGAAAAATAGAAAAAGTTAAATGCTCCAACTGTAACGGTAACCACCCAGCCAGCTATAAAGGCTGTGAAGTAAGAAAACAACTACAACGAAAACTGTTCCCGCCCCTACGAAGCAGGACAAGCACTAACACACAAGCCCATCATGACAGCACAAAACCTGAAATATTACCAAATACAGAGCAAGCAATAAATACCAAACCTATCAGCACCAACACCATTGGTGGTCTAAGCTATGCTCAAGTAACCAGCCAACCAACACACACACATAACCAATACCACAGCAATAGTAACAACGACACTGCAGAAATCAAAGAACTGCTCAAACAATCCATAAAGAACACCGAAATGCTAACCAGAATGATAAGCGAACAAAATGCAGTACTCAAACAGCAAACCCAACAAATCACAGTCATGCTACAACTAATTACAAACGTGCTAAGCAAAAAATAAAAACGGACACTCTAAAAATAGCAGCCTGGAACTCAAACGGCCTACAACAACGGGCCCTCGAAACTAAAACATTCATATACAATAATAATATAGACATACTACTTGTCTCAGAAACACACTTCACTACAAAAAGCTATTTGAAAATACCATACTACACCATATATGATACCAAACACCCCTCAGGAAAAGCTCACGGAGGGACAGCAGTGATAGTCAGAAACGATATCAAACATTATCTACACAGCCAAGTTAACAAAGAATATTTACAAGCAACCACTGTTACAGTTCAAACTAGCAGCAACTACTTCCAGTTGTCAGCAGTATACGTGCCTCCGCGACACAAAATAACAACACAAATGTGGGAAGAATACTTCCAGGACCTAGGGGACAAGTACATCGCAGCGGGAGACTACAACTCAAAGCACACGCTCTGGGGATCAAGAAACATTACACCTCGAGGTAGAACACTGGAAAAATACATTAGAAATAATAACCTCAATATATTATCCACAGGAACACCGACACATTGGCCGACTGACCTGAACAAAAAACCAGATCTTCTGGACTTTGCAGTTACAAGGGGACTAAACACAAATAAACTAAAAATAACACCCAACCTCGAGCTCAGCTCCGATCATACACCCATAATAATTGAATACAGAAACAAACCAATTCACTATAGCAAACCAGAAACACTATGCAATAAAACCACCAATTGGCAAATTTTCAAAGAAATAATAGAAAGCAAAATAAACTGCAACATCCCGTTAAAAACTCCTGAACACATAGAACAGGCAGTAGCAACATTGACAGCAACTATTCAGGAAGCAGCAAGGACAACCACTACTCCCGAACCAACCAGCAGACAAACAATAACAATCCCGCAAGAAATACTCGACAAAATCAAAGAAAAAAGAAAAGCAAAAGCAAAATGGCAAAAATACAGAACCCGAGAAAACAAAAAACACTTAAACAAACTTGCAAAGGAAATAAAAAACAAAATAAAGGAGCACAACGATAACGAATTCTCAAAGTTCATACGGACACTCTCCACACACGAGAACACCAACTATTCACTATGGAAAGCCACGAAAAAAATAAGGAAGCCAATAATACCCGTCCCGGCAATCAGAAAAGCAGATAACACATGGGCAAGAAGCAACGAAGAACAAGCTGAAGAATTCTCCAACCACCTCTACAACACATTCACACCACACATTACCAACAACAGCAACCTCAAAAGTCATACGGAGGAGGATCCACAAACCACTGCTACCACAGCCGACAAGGAATACACCATACCTAAAACATCGGCACAAGAAATTAGAAACATAATTGATAAAACAAAAAACAACAAAGCGCCAGGAATCGACCTAATTAATGGTAAAATCTTAAAAAACCTTCCGCCAAAAGCAATAAGACTAATAACAGTAATATTCAACGCAATTCTAAGAATTCAATACTTCCCCAAACCATGGAAATTAGCACAGATCAAAATGTTACATAAACCAGGCAAAGACCCGCACCAAACTGCATCTTACAGACCAATATCACTGCTCCCAGTATTTTCCAAAATACTGGAAAAGATAATATACGACCGCATAAAACCAATAATAGAGACAAAAAAACTAATACCGGATCACCAATTTGGTTTCAGAAACAAACACTCCACGATAGAGCAAATGCACAGGCTTATAAACGAAATAATAGTAGCACTAGAAAACAAGGAATACTGCACAGCCCTCTTTATAGACATAGAGAAAGCATTCGATAAAATTAACCATGAAAGTCTACTACAAACAATTAGGAAACAATTCCCGGAGCAAATACACCACTTAATAAAATCCTACCTAAGCAGCAGAACCTTCGTAATAAAAATCAAGGACACACATTCTCAAGTTAAAGACATCAAGGCCGGGGTACCACAAGGAAGCGTCCTAGGCCCAATACTATACACATTATACACGGCGAACATACCAACAACTACCAACAGCACAGTATTGACATTCGCGGACGACACAGCTATACTAGTTAGGCATACTAACCCAGAAACGGCAGTCAAAATACTACAAGAACACATCGTAAAAATAGAAAATTGGCTACAAGAAAAACAAATAAAAGCAAACCCCAATAAATGCAACCATATTACATTCACGCTACGGAAAAAGACACCACCAAACATCCTATTGAACGGCACGCATATAACGCAAACAAAGCATGTCAAATACCTAGGACTCCACTTAGATCAAAAACTCACCTGGAAACTACACATCAAATCAATAGTAGAAAAAATACAGAAAACAAGAAGACAAATGCATTGGCTAACAGGCCGAAAATCCAAACTAAGCACAGAAAACAAGTTAAAAATATATAAAACGATCATAAAACCAATCTGGACGTACGGAATACCACTATGGGGGACGGCAGCAATGAGCCATATAAACAAAATACAGGTAATACAGGCTAAAATCCTCAGGACAATAGTAAACGGACCTTGGTACGTCAGAAACGAAGATATACGAAGGGACCTGGGAATGCCAACGGTCAAGGAAGAAATCAACAGATACTCCGAGAAATACAAATTAAGAATAGCAACACACATAAACCGGCTAGCCGCGGAAACATACAAAGTCACAAATATGGACAGAAGACTAAAAAGGAAGCACCCAGCAGACCTTATAAAGGACATAACCTAAGAAACACGAGGATGGTACCCCGCTGGGGGTAGCCACCAACATGCTAATTTAACCGTTAAAAAATTCCACCAAATGTCCAAATTGGACAAATTGTGAATTTTAATAAATAAATAAAAAAAAAAAAAGAATATCGTGTAATTAATAATGCAATTGGTAAACGGATGTAATTAGATGATGTTGATCGTTAAGATTTTGTAAGTTTCACTGAATATTTTGCAGGAGAGAGCATGATGATAAGAATCGAGATCTATGTGTAGGTAATGCCATTTGTACTTGCAGTGACATGGAAAAAGGAATAGACAATGCAGGATAATATTTTTTCGTTTGAGGTTTCATTTTCCAAGATGATTGGGTTTGAACTTTATATTTTATGTAAAGTATAACAATTTTGTCCGACTAATTAATTTTTCTTTTTTATTTACATAATATTAAAAATGATTATCTCTTTTTCCAGTGGGTTAAGTTTAGGTCGGACTGTATAAAAATGAGGCTGTCTGCTGCAAAATGAAATGTAATCGTAACATTAATTGTATTAAAGCTTTCTGCGAATATCTCGGAAACTAAAGCCAAGTAGCGATAATATGTATAAAAAAAAGTTGTCCAGAATGATGACCTCGTCACATCTCAAAATCATGAAAATCGGTGAACTGTGTCCTTTTATATGTAATTTCTTAAATAAGTTTTATATTTACATAATGAAAAATAATACGATATATATCTCAATCTTTATTATTTATTTGCTAATAGTATTAACAAGAACACTGTTATTGTTAACAAAACAACAACGTATGATTCGTATTATTCATTTCCATAATGTATTATTCAAGGCTCGAACAATTTCTCTAAATAGTATAACATGAATATATATTAGCAGATGATATAATGTAGCTTTGTAAATTTGGACAGTAATACGACTGAAAATTGAGCTGATGAACCTAAAACTTATGGTTGTTTGAAACTAGCAACGTATCTAGATATGCGTTCAATTGCATGCACTCGACAAATTTCATCGATTAAGTCCGAAACTAAACGTAACATTGGAACTAAAACTTGGAACAATGTTTACAACAACTAAAACAATCTAAAACAACCTTCAAGTGCCCGATTTTCAAGAAAATGGGCCTAGTAAAAAATCACTTTTTTTCGTGATAAATCATTATTTGTTTGGAACAATCTTGGACTAATGTAGAGCAACTTGGAACAACAACAAAAAATCTGCCTCCTCAAAATATCTGATATGTAAAATAATGCGTATAAGTTTTTGTTACTATAATTATAAAATTATATTCTTGATAGCATCGAAGTAGATTTAGTTTAAAGATAGCAATAGTGATCGTTGGATATTTCGTAGGAATAAATAAATATTAGAATTTTATTTAGAAATATAAAATCTTTATATCTACCGTTGTTTGTGAAAACATTCATTAAGGATACGTTCGTTCGCCGATTAACACTAGAACTACCGATAGTTAACACGAAGCTATTTCTGCCAAAACCAGGAAAAATGACTGATCTTTAAAAGATACGCAATAATAGAATATTTTCATATTTCTTGATTTATTACTTTCTTACAGAAGCAATTACATGTTATGTAATACATTTTTGGTATATTGATCCATCTGGAACCATAATTCCTAAACGGGGGTTGACACATTTATAAAATTTTAGAACCAGTCATTTTCACTGGTATTTGTATATATAGCCTTCATACAAAATTATTTTCAGTTTGAATACATAGAAAACGAAATAAAATTAATTATATTATTCTTTTAGTAATCGTTGCGGGAGTCATTACATCATTGCAGAAAGAAAGATATAACATGAATAGGGAATTTTAAAATAAAATTGTAAAACCAGTCAATTTCACTGGTGTGATAGTTCTAGCGTTAAATATAATCATTCATTGCCCGATAATTAAAAGTATACAACAAAAATCCTTTTAGCTAACTTATTTAATTAGATTAGAAATTCCTTAAATTAAGGACATTTCTCTTCATTTTGGCAATGATACCGTATAATAAAAGAATCGTCTTTTCTTACACTTCTTTACTTACAACACTAGAACAACCCAGAGCAAAAATATGATAACTGGACACATATGTAAAGCTGCTTTTGCTCTTGCGTCGATGTCGCTTGTCTGGCCGTGTTCCAGTCTTCAAATTTTTGTTCTGGGTTGTTCTAGTGATGTAAGTATGTGTTGCAAAGAAGAACTTTTTACTGTATTTGTTTGGAACAATGTAGAATAAACGTAGAATAATTTGGAACAACTTTAAAAAATATGACATTTAAAAAACTAGATGCTAACTTCATACAGGCGGAAAACTTGCAGTTTATTTTTACGATCATTTTTATGTAAACTTAAAAGTTTAGGACATTATATATTATATCACGTGTTTATTCTTCGCCCCATTAGATCTTTAGGAAGCTGAACGAATAGTTTCCGTGAAACGGTCTCATATCAACGAGATAGTTACGAGTAAAGACTGTAAACAAATACGTTTCGTCGACAGATTGAACATTTAAACAAATTTCTTGTTGCTTCGAATGTACTAATTTTATAAGTAAATTTAATTAATTTAATAAATATAGGTAAATTTTACTTTATGTATAAAAGGCAAGCCATTTTCAATCTAAATAGATAATAATTTAATTATTACTATAGAAATCAGAATTATAGTGATCTTTGTTTGTTACATAGATTTATTTATTGCGATTAAAATAGAGAATTATAACTATTTAATTAGAATTTAATGTAGTAACGTGATACTAAATTGATAGTTCACAGCTCAATTTACAACTTACAACAGCCCACAACTTCTGAGCGACTACTCGCAACTGCCACTAGTCACAGCTGAGTTATAACCCTAACTACGACTATTGACTACTGATCATTGACACTTCTCTCCATCAACACTTACGTTTTATACCAGAGTTTTTGGTATTACTACAACGTACACGTGTTTTACAACTGTTGACTCAAGACGGTCACGTACACTTTCTTAACACGTCGAATACAACGCTAGATTTACAAGCTTTGGCCGTGGCGCCACGATGAAGTTTTTATTGAAATGTAACCTACAAGAGATATGTTACGATGGATAATTATCAATGTCACTCGATTCACTTATTTTTACGATTATCAATTATCTCATATTGTTCGTTCGCCTTGTTAAATAATTGTTCTATGTTATAACGTCTGGAGTCCTGCCATAAACCATGATTCATCCCTTGATCATACTTATTCGGACCGGTAACAGTCCTAAAGAACAGTCACAATATTTAGCATTTTTTACTTTGCTGTCAAGGCCCTTAAATGCTATCAAACATCTTTCAAGACGAAACGTTCCTTAGGATCATTGATCATTAAAGTAAAACACGGAAAAAGCGGGTTTTCCCACGTTCAACAGCCACTGCGGCGGAGGGGTGCATATAATATATGTATATTTCATGTATAAATAAAACTATTTGTAAATGTTGTATACTGCATTAATTTCATCACATTATTGTAATAACGATAGTAATAATAAAAAATTGATAACTATTTACATTTGTTCAAATTATGTGTTTCTACTAATCTTGATGCGCCGGTCACCGGTGACCCTCGTGGCATTCAACGTGTTAATAGCTCAATGACCTAAAGGGTCAAGAGCATATGGCTCATTAGAATTTCCTCGAGAGTTTTCCACGATAATTACATTACTTTAATAATTAGTTTGGATCATTTATCAATTTTGTCTTATTCATATCTTACATAATGTTTTTAAAGTAGCAATGTTGAAAGAAACTACAGCCGAAGTTTTCGAGAAGCTTTCTAGGGATAGAGCAGAACATCAAGTCGATGAACGTAAAAATGAGAGAAATTAAAAAATGCTTTGCTCAATTGATAAAATGCGAAATTTAAATAATAAAATAAATGATTAGTATAATATGAAGTTGCAAATATCGATCAGCTTTTCATTTCCTATTTAATTAAAAATTTAATTAAAGATCATCTTCATTAAAATGTTTTCTAGAAGCAAAAGATTTAGCTATAAATAATATCTTTTTTCTTTCAATGTAGACAAATTTATTATAAAAAGAAGAAAGTAGAAAATGTATAAGTCCCCTTACTACTGTGATTAAGAGAATGTTCACAAGAAACCAAGAAACGATTTGAAAAGAAAAGATATAGGAAATTTTTTAAAGACTATATCTAATTTTTTTCCAAGCATAAGGGAAAAATCAATAAAGATAAACATAATAATTTCTACTATAAAAACAGTGCACACATATACAGTAAATAGAATACAATAAAACTTCAAATAAATAAATAGAATTAACAAATTTTCTATTCTGTTTATCGCATTTTGTATATTAGCGATTAATTATATATAGTTAATTATAATGATAACATATAATGCATAATAATGTATAATACATCAAGAGGCTAATTAGAATACTTCCTATGATATACATTGCCACATTAAGCATCAAATATTTTCCAATCAGCTAGAACTTTGGCGGTGTAGCCAACTACGCGCGTTAAAGCCCAGAACACAGTTGACCGTAATCCTCCGAGCAGGCCGGACCTCTCGGCCCTAAGGGACTACCAGGCGTAGGCCCTAACAGTGAGCGCAGCAAGCTATTCAGTGTACAGTATACAGTGAGAGAGCGGAGAAAAAAAAAACAAAAAGAGTGCTAAGCAGTGAAAAAATAGTGATAACATCACCCACACTACAAACAATATAAAAATAGAAGAGGAAAGGAATGAAATTGAAACCAAGGAGGCGGAATCCGCCATAAGTCCGACAAAAAAAGGGGTCAAAAGGAAGATAGAAAAGCAACAGATAATTAAAGATAGCAGCATAAGACCTGCTGCACAAAAGACGCGGAAACTCAATCCGCCTCCAAACCTGATAAGCAGGAACAAAAAAGAAATCATACAAGAAAATTTAAAAGAAAAAGAAAGCGATTCTCAAGAAGAGTGTCATGAAAAAAACGAAAACATGAAGCAAAAAAGAAGCCCCCAACCAATGGCAATCCCAATAAAAAACAGATTTGAAGCCCTCCAAGCTCAAGACCCCTGCGCATCGCAATCGCAGGAAACTATCATCGAAACATTAAAAAAAAAAAACGACTTACTAAGGAAAAAAGCAACCAGACAGCCCACACCCCTGGTCACATCACCGATAACCACGAACAAAAACAATGCCGCCCGGACAAGTACCTCCCCGCCGCTCCGCCAAAAAAAAAACAACACCACATCTTTCAACATTACTGAAAAACCAAAATTATAAAGGCCTGCCACCCAGCCACCCCGCTGAAGAACAGGCAGACCCCCCCACATCGGCAAAGGGGCCAGGCCACCCCCCATCAACATAACATTACAAGACCCAAAAGATACAATAGCACTCATGGAAACTTCTCTCAAAATCAAGAATTTCCATATCAAAAGAATCCACTCAGGTAAGCACGTGCTTTATCTTCAAAACATAAATGACTACACGAATGCAAAAAAAATACTGACCGCAGCCAACACGGCCTACTTCACATATAACAACAAAATCTCAAAAACCCCATACGTACCTACTAAAAGGACTAGGAAACAGCTACACAGAAGCGGAAATACTAGAAGATCTAAAAGCCCTGAATATAGAAGAAGTTAACTTCACCAAAGTGACTCGATTCACAACAAGAAAATCAAGGGAGAACAACACATTGCTCCCAATCTATATAATTCAAGTCTCCCCCGATAGCAACATTGGGAACCTAATAAAAATAAACAGACTCAACTATCTAAAAATAGCATGGGAAAAAATAAAAAAAAAACGATATCACGCAGTGCTACAAATGCCAGCGAATAGGCCACACAGCACAAAACTGTAACCTAAACTATCGCTGTGTAAAATGCACTGAACCGCACGGGCCAGGTGAGTGCAAAATAAAAAAAGAAGCAGCAGTAAGCAAAGAAAAAATCTACTGCGTAAACTGCAAAAACTACGGACATCCTGCATCTTACAAAGGATGTCCAAAACTCGTCGAACTACGGAAAAAGATTAATGAAAAAATCACCAAAGCAAAAACAACAGAAATCGAAAGAATCGCCAAAATAAGCCGTAAGTACGTCCCCGAGCTAAAGTTCGCGGATATAGTAAAACAAAAAACAAGTATAAACGAGACAAGCCCGCAAGTAACAAACTTAGCGGCACAAGTCAAACAAAACCCTAACCCAACAATAGACGCACCCCAAATAAGCATAATAAATGTCATTGAAGACTTCAAAAAAAGCATCCTAAAAGCACTAAGCGACCAACAAACACAATTAAACGAAATCAAAAAAGCACTAAATACGCATGAAGAAAGAATCGATTCCATCTTCAACATCATCGAAAATATAGACGAAGATTAGCCAAAACACACCCGCCCACCAATCACAGCAGAAAATAAACCAGATAAAAGTTAAACATCTGAAAATCATATCAATAAACGCCAACTCTCTAATCTCAAACCAAAAAAGATACAGCTTGCTAACTCTAATTAAGAAAGAAACCCCCGACATAGTACTTATCTCAGAAACCAAACTGAACTATAGACATAAGGTGCAATACAAAAACTACTCTATAATAGGACACGACAGACCAAACGCCACCCAAGGAGGAGGAACGGCAATCCTCATAAAAAAACCCCTTAAGTTCAAAACAATACAAAACGACAAAATAACAAACTTCAAAATCCTAGAGACGACGATCATAAAAATAAAAATAAACAATAAGGAAAACTTATTTATCTCCGCAGCCTACGCAGCCTACGGAAACCAGAAACAATTTAACGACGAATTCGACAATCTCTTCCAACTTTTACAGCTCGACAAACAGGAAAAATACTACATAATAGCCGGTGACCTTAACGCCAAACATACCAGCTGGAAAAACGAAATAAACAATACGAGAGGAAACTCCGTCAGAACCTGGCTAGACAATAAAAGCATCTTCTACAAAACAAACCTCTATGGCTCCGAGCTACCCTCTTACCCAAAAGGACGCTCCTACCTAGACATATGCCTAGCAGACGCCCGAATAAAATTCCAAAACTTACGACCAAATAGCACTCTCAAAACCATAGACTACGACAGCGACCATAACGCCATAGTATTTCAGATAAGCAAAAACACATCCGACTACCTAACACTCGAAACGCAGACCGAAACACCCAGGTACAACTACAAAAAGACAGACTGGAAAAAGTTCCAAAACCTGCTCGAACAGAACTGCGACCTAAAAATCTACAACAATGTCAACCTAACAGACAGACAAATCGACTCGTTCATAGACGAAATAGAAAAACATATACAAATCGCCCTACAAGAATCCGTACCGACATTTAAAAAAAAAGACTCCTGCGAGCCATATATAAAGTATAAAATAAAAAAACTACAACGAGATAAAAGCTACATACTATCGAAATTAAACTACCTAAGACACACAACTACTCTTACGACAAAAGAGAAGACATAGAATTCCTAAAGTACCTGCTACACGAAATAAAATCACAACTAAAACAAGAATTCGCAAACTCTATAAATCAATACTGGACAAATAAAATAAAAAATATCTCCAAAAAAGACCCTGCTAGTATGTTCCCGCAGATAAATCAAATTTTCAGACCAAAGGAACAAAACTCCATCCCGCCCCTCAAGCTGCCTCCAGAAGAAGCCTCCCTCATCCAAGAAGCAGGCATCGAGATACACAACACCAACAAAGACACAGAGGGCAACTTCATAATATCAAAAACAACGGAAAAACTAGACATTATCGGCACCCACTTCGCCAAAACTCACACACAAAACGAACACATGGGTCGAGAACAATTAAACAGAATTATTATCGCCGAAACAAACATACTAAAAAATAAAATAAAACAAGACATAGCGCTAAACAAAACAGTCTGCACATTCTCAAACGAAAACACATCGGACGAACCCAAACAGCCCGACCCAGAAATAAACTACTTTACAAACTTCAATCAACTAAGTACAATCTTCTCCACGCTAAACAACAAAAAATCCGCCGGCTTCGATGGCATCCCAAACATCTCGTTCAAACGCCTACCAAACAAAATAAAATGGTACTACACAGTACTGTTTAATAATGCACTAAACAATACGTACTTCCCCCAAAAATGGAAAAAAGCCAAACTTATAGCCATTACAAAAAAAAATAAAGACGGCTCATCACCTGCAAACCTACGACCCATAAGCCTCCTCCCCAACATAAGCAAAGTATACGAAATGATCATAAACAACCCCCTAGCAGCCTTCTGCTCAAAAAATAAGATAATCCCGGAAAACCAATTCGGCTTCCGCCACAAACACTCCACAATCCACGCAATAAACAAACTTACGTCTGATATCTGCTGGGCACTTAACGCAAACCAGCGAGTAGCCGCCTGCCTAATAGACATCGAAAAAGCCTCCGACACCGTCTGGATCCCAGGGCTCATTTATAAAATGATCAAAAAGAATTTCCCCGAATACCTAATCAAAATAGTATGGGACATGGTAACAAACAAAACTTTCATAATGACCGACGGCTCGCACACTTCAAGCAAAGAATTCTCCATAGAGAACGGCCTGCAACAAGGAACAGTAAATTCCCCGCTACTCTTCAGCATCTACAATAACGACTTACTAAACCTCTTTAACCTCAACACATCCACACACAAACGCTCCATAGCCTTCGCGGATGACCTAATCATCTACGTAACAGGCCGCAAAACCAAAACGATAAGAACGGAATTGCAAGAACTCTTCAACAAAATCAGCGATTACTATCATACATGGAAACTAAAAATTAACGCAAGCAAATGCGAAACCATACTATTCAGACCCAGAACAAGCAAAATCGGCCCAGCAGAAAGGGAACAAGTCAGGAAATTCCGCCTAAAAGAAAAAGCAAACGAAGAGAACCTCATACCACACAAAAACTGCGTAAAATACCTAGGAATAAACATAGATGAAAAACTAAATTATAAGCAACACATCGAAATCCAACTCTCCAAAGCCAGCAAAGCCTTTTGGAATACAAAAAGGCTGTTTTACTCCAGACTTCTCGATAGCAAAGTAAAAATCATGTGCTACCAATCGCTAATAAGACCCATTATAACCTACGGCTGCCCAGTATGGTACAACATACCTGCGTCAATAATGGAAAAAATTCGCATATTTGAAAGAAAATGCATCAGAGCTTGCCTGAGCATTTACAGATCAGAACACAGCGGATACAGAAAATACGTAAAAAATAAAAAAATATACGACTTAGCCAACATCCACCGCATCGACTGTCACATCCTAAAACTAACGAGAAATCACTTCTCGCAAGCCGCGAAGATCAAAGAAAACAGCCTAATCTTCGGCTGCTTATACCCAAACGACGCATACTTCAAAAACACTCTGTTAACAGGCTACATCCCCCCCGAAGCCTTTCTATACCTAGACGAAAAAAACTATCTCCAAGACCAAAACAACATACCCATAATTTATCATATGCAAAGGAAAATAGGAATGAAATCTATTCAATACGAGGAAAACCTAGATGGCCGCACGGCAGACACTAGGTGGAGATACAACATGGCCCTCCCCCAAAAGGATACAGAAGACAAACACAGAAAAAACACAAAAAAATACTGGTGGATACGGAATCCTCAACAAAAACAACAAGATAAAGAGCCACAGAACGGCAACGCTCACCGAATCAAAGTGTAAATATGTAAATATGTAAATAGATAAACAAATATTATACTAATCCCACAGAACACCCCTCCCCGCTCCTCCCAGTCCATCCCCTCCCAACCCCTCCCTAATAGGCTAGCGAACTGTCCTGTTTTTGCGTCCAGGCTTTCAGGACATAAATTAAAATATCGTACATAGGCACAGCGCAACAGCGGCTTAATTTTATTTTATTTAGCAATAATAATCTTAAAAAAAAAAAAAAGAGAAAAGAATGTAATAATGCATGGCTACGTCGTACCGCCGCGTATCGGTACTCTTGCCTGTACCACCCTACAATTAGAATTCAGCGTTTATTCTGGAAAAAAATGATGTAAAAAAATATGTAAAAAACCTGGAATTAATAAACAAAGATAAAAAAAAAAAAAAAAGCGTTAAAGCCCAGAACTGAAGGCGACGCGTGGCGTGCCGAGTTCGATCCTCGGCATCTATGAAAAACTACTACTATTAACCCCTCATACTTTCCATTCTCCAGTTTTTCTTTTTTTTTTTTTTTTTTTATTTATTAGAATATTTACAATCAATTCTCGTTGAGAATTTTCAGTAACTTAGTTTGGCGTGATACAATGACATGGATTATAATAGTTTTATATTGTTGGTTCTAGTAGAAACTAAGGATTTAGTCTAGAGGGTATTTTCTTTTTAGTCTGCGGATCTGGTCCGTCGTGTCCAGTAGTTGGGTGACTAGTGGGTTGTGGTGGTTGTTGACTCTTGTGTTATATCTGCTTCTGGACTTGTGTATTTCATCTTTGACTGTAGGTATCTTGAGGTCGCGGTGGATTGTTTCGTTGGTAACATACCAGGGTGCATTTAATAGGGATCTTAGCGTTTTCGATTGGAAGCGTTGGAGTATTTCAATGTTGGAGTTACTTGCTGTTCCCCATAGTTGGATTCCGTAGGTCCAGACAGGTTTTATTACGGTCTTGTAGAGGGTTATTTTGTTCTGTATGTTTAGTTTGGAGCGTCGGCCCGTGAGCCAATAGAATTTTCTTAGTTTTTCCTCTAGTTGCTTTGTTTTTTCCGAGATATGTTTTTTCCAGGTTAGCCTCCTGTCCAGGGTCATGCCCAGGTATCTTACGGAGTCCTTGCTTGGGATTATTGTGTTGTTAATGGTGAACTGGGGGCAGGTTTGTTTTCGGAGCGTGAAGGTTACATGGGAGGATTTTTCTTCGTTTATTTTAAAACCCCATTTTTGGAACCACTTTTCCATGGAGTCGAGACTTCGCTGGAGAGTGGATGAGGCAATTGCCGGGTCTGCGTGGGTAGCTAATAGCGCTGTGTCGTCGGCAAATGTTGCTATTGTTACCTCGTTTGGTACGGGTAAGTCGGCAGTGTAGATGGAGAATAGTAGGGGTCCGAGGA
This sequence comes from Bombus terrestris, assembly GCF_910591885.1. Classification (NCBI taxonomy): domain Eukaryota; kingdom Metazoa; phylum Arthropoda; class Insecta; order Hymenoptera; family Apidae; genus Bombus; species Bombus terrestris. Next base: position 5,228,169 of record NC_063286.1, read on the forward strand.
CACTACCTTGCGGTATGCCGGATTCTATTGGGAATGTTGCGGAAGTGGCGCCTAGACATTTAACTATGAATTGTCTGTTGGTTAGGTAGGATTTTAAGATGGAGTAGTATGGGTGGGGTAGGATTTTTTTAAGCTTGTAGAGTAGCCCTTCATGCCATACTTTATCGAATGCCTGTTGGATGTCTAGGAATACGGCTGAGCAGTATTTTTTCTTTTCAAAGGTTTGGCTGATCATGTGGGTTATGCGGTGGATTTGCTCTACTGTTGAGTGTTGTTTTCGGAAGCCGAATTGGTGATCTGGGAGAGTTTTCAATTCTTCTAGGAGTGGAAGGAGACGATTCGTGAGCAGCCTCTCGAATAGTTTAGACAGGGTAGGTAAGAGACTGATTGGGCGATAGGAGCTGGCTTCATATATTGGTTTACCGGGTTTGGGGATGAGGGTGATTAGTGAGATTTTCCACGCCTTAGGAAAGTGTTCAAGGCGGAGGATGGCGTTAAATATTGATGCGATGAGTGCAATCCCTTTTATGGGGAGTTCCTTGATTGCTTTATTTCCTATTAGGTCGTGACCTGCTGCTTTCTTGGGGTTTAGGCGACGGATAGCTTCTATGATCTCTGCAGAAGTGAAGGGTTGGATAGGAGGGGACATTTGGAAGGGAGTGTGCAGGTATTCGGTGACGTCCGCTGCAGCTATGGAGGAATGGGGTTGGAATACTTCAGTCAAGTGTTTGGCAAATAGGTTGGCTTTTTCTATAGGGCTACGCGCCCATCCACCCTGCGGGCGGCGGATTGGAGGTATTATTTGTGGGGGGCGCGTGAGTTTCCTGGAGGCTTTCCATAGTGAGTAGTTTGAGTCGGCTGTGGGGGACAGGCTGGCGAGATATTTGTGAAAACGGTCATTATTGTAGTTCTTTATGGTTTTGGATAGTTTTCTAGTTGCGTTGTTTAGTTTGCGTTTGTCCTCCGGTGTTCTATGGGTCTGCCATATCCTTCTTAGTCTACGTTTTTCTGCTATTTTTTTTAATATGTACTGGGGGTATTCGTGATTGCTGATGGACGTTTTTGCCGGCGTGGAGGCGCGGATAGCGTTTATTATGCTCGCATTTAGGTATTCCGTGGCTGCTTCGATTTCGTCATTGGTTTTTAGTGAGGTTGAGGCTGAAGTTGTGTGGGTAAAGACTTCTCTAAAGAGCTGCCAGTTGGTGTGTTGGTTATGAATGGAGCCATTAGGTGTATTCTCGATGATAGTTGAACTGACTGTTACTATCACGGGGGAATGATCAGAGGAGAGATCAGCCGAGGAATTGATTAGGACGTGTCTTGGCGAGATATTTTTAGTTATGAAGAAATCAAGGAGATCGGGTATTTTGTTTGTGTCGGTGGGCCAGTGTGTGGGTTCGTATGTGGTAAGGTAGTTGAGGTTGTTGGATATTATGCTGTTGAGGAGGTTTTTGCCTCTTACTGTAACCAGTCTGCTACCCCATTGGGTGTGTTTAGCGTTGTAGTCTCCTCCGGCTATGCATCTGTTGCCCAGGGTGTCCAGGAAGTGGTCGAAGTCTTCTTTGGCGATGGAGTGTCTGGGAGGGCAGTATACAGCTGAGGTGGTGATTGTACCATGACAGTCTTCTATTGCTACGTTTGTTGCTTGGAGGTAGTCTTTCTGGAATGGTGGAAGTTCGTAGTGTTTGATGTTTGACTTGATTATGATTCCGGTGCCGCCGTGAGCCTTTCCGCTGGGGTGTCGGGTGTGGTAGAAGTTGAAGCCGTGTATTTTGAGGTAGTTTTTGTCGGTGAAATGGGTTTCGGATATGAGCATCACATCGATTTGCTGTTGTTTTAAGAATAGTTCTAGCTCAGATTTGTGCTGAGCTAGACCGTTGGCGTTCCACAGAGCTATTCGCATTGCTTTTATTTTGCTTCTGTGCTTATGAATTTGTCCATGAAGAGTGTGAGTAGTGACAGCAAGTTGTTAATTTGCTCAGTTTGCTTCTCGATAAGTTTTTCGAGTCTGGTAAAGTTGTCTGTGCTTTGTGGGGTGGGAATTCTATTTTCTGTGTGTACACTGTGTGTTTTCGAGTTGTATACGTTTCCTTGCGTTGCCTTCGCATAGGATACTGTTGGTGAGGTGAGTTTTTGGGGTTTAGGTTCTTGTATGTTTGTGTCCTTGGGTCTCAGTTTTGGATACCTTATATTATGTAGCGATTTGTAGGCTGAGCATCCTTTGTAGTTCGCAGGATGCTCTCCTTGACAGTGGATACACTTGGCGGGGGTTTCCGGGGGTTTAGTGCATTGGTTAGTGGGGTGATTACCTGCACATTTTACGCACCGGAAGTTGTGATTGCAGTATTTCTGCGTGTGGCCGTACCTTTGGCACCTTTTGCATTGTATTATTTCTTTCTTTACAAGAGGTGGCTCGAACTTAACTATGGAGTTCATCAGCCGATTGATATTGTAGATTTCTTTGTTGTTTGTTTTTTGTTTTAAGTCTATAAAGAATAAGGATAGTGGGTTTTTTGTGATTCTGTGCTTAATGTTGCTGATATTAGTTACTTCGTGGCCGTGGTTTGACAGTTCGCACTTTAGTTCGTCTAGATCAACTGAGTGATGGATGTTGCGTAGCACCACTCGAAATGGTCTTTCTTGTTTGAGCTGGTATGTGTGGAATTTAGCGTTTAATGTTTTTAATAGCTTGGTTAACTTTCTATAGGCGTCTGGGTGGGTCGGCAGTATTTTCACGTGGTTGCTGTTAATCTTTAACTTGTAGTCCTCTTTGCTGATTTCTTTTTCGATAGTCTTAATCATTGACTGAATGTCGATTACGTCGTTTATGAATATCGGTGGGGGAGGGGGAATTCTTTGATTATGGAGATTGTTTACCTTTTCGGTTGTAATCATGGAGTCTTCCGTGGACTCCAGTATTGAGAATCCATTGTAGGTGGTCACTTGGCTGGCTGATGGTTTGGTTTGATTCTTGTTTACGTTTGTCTTGGTCGGTTCGAGCTTCCGTTTTTTCGTGTGCTGGTCGTTTACCAGGATGGATGTGTTGCCCTCTTGCCACGGGGGAGGAGAAATGGCGGTGTGATAATTTAGCTCCGGGGAGCCTGTTGGAAATGATAGAGCCATCATCGAGCTAGTTAATTCAGTGTGAAAGAACTAGTCGAGAGGCTGTTAACCCCTGGCTAGGTTAGTTGGATTCGCTTTCGACAGATGGGCGTCACGTGGAGTTTTGTGAACTTCACAGGGCACTGGGCACACGTCTGCACGTCTCGGCACTCAGCAGCAACTGGATGGTCACTGCTGCTTTGTGGACTTTGCCGGGCACTGGACACACGTCTGCACGCCTCGGCACTCACGAACGAACTAAGGATCCAGTTTTTCTGAAAAGAAAAATATGCAACAGGCAAGTGACAGCCCCGCTCTTGCCGTATTGTTGTAGGTGTGTATCTACTGGGAGTGCACCTTAGTAAAGGGTGCTTGATGATGTTAGGCACCCAGGGGCCCGAGGAAACTCGCGCACTGGCTACTGATCCCCCGCCCGTGGAGGTTTTAGCCGGTACGAATCCGGCACTACCTTATGCTCCACCACTTTGCATGGGTATTAAGGTGTCTATGAAGATTTCCTCCACGAAAAAAAAAAAAAAAAAAAATTTTTTTTGTGACATGAGAGGAGAAACTTATATTTTATTGACTCGCGGCATTTCAGTCAATATCACACGATGATGTTATTATTATTATTATATTATATTATTATATAGTTATTATTATATTAAAAATGTTTTGTGAATAAACGCTAAAAAAGGTACACATCATAGAGTTGTTTATCGAAATCATTACAAGGTCACGTAGTATCTAAACACCCGACGCAACACTTAAAACTCGTTTGTCGAAAAATAGCAGCATTGCTGTGAATGATATTATCATAGTCGTGTGTGCTATGTGTATCAACACAAGCGCTGGACGCGTATATCACTATGTGAGTGGTGTAGACAGGCGATCAATGTTACCTATCGAATTCGGATTTAAGACTCAGACTGCGAATTTCAGACGCAACCGCGTAAGGCGCTTTTCTTTAATCGATTTAATATAATCACCTTTTCGTAACAGCCTATACCTACAATTACAACTAAGCATACATGTGCATACATAATACATAGATGATAGCACTAGATAATGAAAAAAAATAATAAATAAATAGATAAAAATGTATTAACGAATTAAATGCTTCAGATAGAACATTTTAATTTTATAAAAGAAGCGAAATAAGACATTTCTATCTAGAAATGACTTAAAATCATATTATTGAGATATATATAACTTTATTTGTTACGCCGCGCAACACATCTGCATTCCATCCCGCGCGGCGTGACAGCCAACGGTCTACGTGCCGTCCTTCGAACCCTCCACAGGCCTAAGGACCCACCATAAAGTCGAAACTCTAACTGCATTGTTCGCACACATGGTTTACGTCAATCTGTTTGCCAGAAAGGACTTTCTAATTCCAGAAGTGTTTTCAGCTGGTTTTTTAGAAGGGTCCTTGGGTTTATTATGTGCTCTTAAGAATTACGAAGAAAGCGGAGATATACCTAACGAAATATCTGAGTTTCCCTGTAAACAATGTCTCCTAGGACCCAAGTTGGTAGGAGGTTTCTTCCTCCTCTCTTCCTTCCTAACATTGGTCCCAACCAATCGACATCGCGGATTATTTCCCTCACTTTACTAACTAAAAATGTAAAGAACGAATCCGCGTTCTTCGTTCAAAGGGGCACACCCATACCAAGCTTTCCTCCGTATTCACATTAGAATAAGCTTCAGAGTTTGATCGTCTCTCACGGTGCCTAGAGTTCCTGCATTTCCTACAACTCTCACCGTTCCTGTATCTTTCTGAGTTCCTTCATCATTCATCAAGGTGCCTACACGGCCTAGAGTCTTCTAAGGCTCTCGCTTATCCAGAACTCCGACAGTTCCTATAACTCGCAAGGGCCTAAAGCGCCTAAAGCTCTCCTTCTCTCATCCAAGACTAACCCTTCTCTCGTTATCTGTATCTTAATCAACGGCGTTAACTACTTTGTGTGATTGTATAAAGTGTTGGAAATATACATTATTATAACTCTGACTCCCAGTGTTATACCGCATTAACCACCCCGATTATCCTAACCGAAATACGGGGATCGAACTATTCGTGGTGTCGATTATTCTAATCGTAACGGGAATTTACGACTCCCGTTGACGCGTATTCTAACGACCGCGTCTCCCCGCGATAGTACGAAGAAACATTATTTGCTAGACTAAGTTGGACTTGTATGCGAATATCAGTGTGTGGAAGTATGTGTGGGCGTGGCGTCTCGAAAACAAAGGAATGTATACTGTCCAGTTAACAATCTGTTATGGGAGAAAGTGCTGAGACGCGTGCAAATGTGTATCGATGAATATCTTTGGAATCGTTTATCGAATAAATATATAACTATTCTAATATAAATTCAAAGTGTATATTTAGTGTTCCTATACTATTATTTCGGCTATTAAGATCCAATATTCTCAACACAGATTTAACTAATATTTTTAAATATACGTACAATTTATACACAAAAATTGTTAAGAAATTAGTGGTTTCAACATATGTACGTGGTATTACAATAAAACGTCCTATCGATATTTAAAGGTACTTACGAGTAATAGAACATTATAAATTGGCATCTTAAAAACAATTAGAGTAAATAAAGTTTAAAAGGTAAAAAATATGGAGAATTTCGAATGTTTCAACCAGTGGCCAAAAATAGCAAATATTCCCAAAATTCTAACGAGAGAAGTTATTTGAAAAAAAAGTTACCTCTCCTTGGCAATAAAGAAACCTACTAAATTATAAAAGATGTTTTGAAAAAATTAAGCGATTAAAAAATATTAATTTTTGAGTGTTCTAATTACGAATAATCATTACAAATGATAGACTTTCGGTTTCGGAGGGTAACACGCGGACAGATAGCGCTGTGGAAAAAGTGACATATGAAGGGAAAAAGGAGAAGGAAACACAAAGTGACACGAAGAAGGGAAAATAAAGGGTGAGCATACAAGGAGAAAGTGAAAGAAAAGCGAAAAGAAGACAGGAACGAGAGAGAGATAGAAATAAGAAAAACTAGAAGAGAAGAGGTTAGGAAGATACAAGCGCCTCAAACGGAGTAATGTAGGGAAACGACAGATGGCGACAAATATCGAAGACCAAGGAACAAGGGTAAAGCGGGAGATAAGGCAGATTTAAAAAAATACATTGGATAAATACAGCTTGTCAGAAAATGAGACACCAAAGAGGGAGAGAAGAATGGCGGTAATGATGGAAAAAATAGAGAAAATGATAAAGGAAATAAAAGGTATATTCGGAAAGCAAGTGGAGAAGAAGAAGAGGGAAATGGAACGGAAAGGGAAAAGAAGGGAAAGAGAGAGAGAGAGAGAGAGAGAGAGCCAGAGAGAAAGAAGGAGAAAGGGAAAAGAAAGAACTATTGAGCTCATCGTAGAAATCGGATGGGATCTCTCGCCGCCGGCGATCCTGGTGGCATTGTTGGGGTGTGGGAGAGAGAGTGGAGGGCCGTGACCTCCTTCTGTGAGCAGGTTATGCTTCAAAAAAGGCTGCGATGAGGGTGAGGGAGCGGAACTCCGATACCGTGAGGATCGGCCGGCGAGAGCGCGGCAGAGGCGGTGGACGCGTTTAGGCGCGCTAGACCCGCTGCGCCCCCCGGTGAGGTTCGAACTTAAGCGCTGGTAGCTCAGCGCCTCGGAGCCGCCAAGTAGTCCGGTAGGGGAACCAGACTGCTTCGGCGACGAGGCGCGGTGTGACGTGATTGCAAACCGCTCCATTAAGGGATGTATTTTGTACGCGGGTTAGGGGGGAGTGTCGCTCACACCGGTTCCCGGGCCTCTCTCGATCGCAGCCGGGACGGTCATCGTGGAAGTTTTAGTCGGTTGGATTCCGGCACTACCATGCCGCTTCCCCCAGAAACGGCCTGATGTCCGTGCGGATTTCCTCCGCGTTAAAGAAAAAGTTAATACTTACAAATTTCAATTGAGAGAGACTGACAGAGTGAAAGTGTAAACGTTTTTTATTGAAAAATTTGTAACTCTTGTTAATACTTATAAAAATTTTACTAACTTGATTTCGATCGGAAGAAATCTGGTAACTCGTAATTAATACTTATAAATTTCGATTGAAACAACTATTTGACAGACAAACTATTTGATAGACAAACTGCCAGAGGGACGGCGTAAACACTTCTATTGAAAAATGTTAACTCGATGGTAACTAGATAGTAACTTTTGTTAATACTTATAAATTTTGATAGAGACAAACTGGCAAAGTAACGGTGACACTTCGATTGACTAGATGGTAAGTCATTGTCCTATGTCATTATGCTTATTTATATTATGAGTAATTGTCATGTGATATGTAGCTCCCGTGGGAATCGCAATGCTGCTGTCCAATTTTCCCATGTTCCAATTTTCCCGGTCGTACGTGACAGAATGTTGTAGTATCGGGAAAATTTAAGTATAAATTTTTCCTCATACTATTTATAATTTGTAATTTATTTACAATAAATTAGTTATACAGATATTAATGAGACAGAAAACGATGATTGTTTAATTTGAAACTGAATGTAACAATCTTACTCTTATTCGACCACTCTCGCAACTGAACAACGCCAACTCAATCTTTCAGCTACGCTAGTAACTCACGCAACTCCACAACGCTAACCACTCAATCTCTCAACAACGCTAATACCACTCGCAACACGACAACGCTAACAACTCTATTCTTCGACTCCCCGATTAACTCTCACCTCTCGACTCACTCTCACTTCTCGATCAACCGCTCAACGCTTCTCCATCAACCGCTCAACGCTTCTCGATCAACCACCCAACGCTTCTCGATCAACAAATCTTTAAATTCAAATCATCCCCCTCCATTAGCGTTATTTTTTCCTCTTTCTAATCCCATCCTGTTAACGCTCCGCAAGAACTATGTGACTTTAGTCACATAGGCTTTTTTCCCTATGTAAACTAACGACCGAAGGACAGACGACATTGTTTTGATCAATCTCTAATCAGGCTTTTTCCTCACGATACTACAATGTGGATATCGTAATCTCTTATCTTCTGTTGAAATTTCGTCTGCGATGTGTCTTGAACCTTCCATGTTGGTAATGAGGTGTCTCAGATATGCGTATTCTTGCTGAAGTTCCGTCTGTGATGCGTTTGGAATCTTCCCTACTGACACTAGTGGGGACGCTCAAGACACCTCTGGTATGTATATTATTTACCGAATGTTTCAAATAAAATATTTCTGGAACCTTCCATGCTGACGCTAGTAGGAACGTTCAAGATACCGCTGGTATGTGTCCTTGATCTCTTAGTTTTCTACTGACACTGCGTGAGAAGACGTCACCTGATTGTGGAATCGCGGTGCGGCGGTCGCACGTGCATAGCACGTGCACGCCAGTGGCTATCTCATTGCTGCGTTGGCTTTTGATCGTGTAGCACGTGTTGCTTCGCGCTCCTCAATAAAGTCTTCCTCCTCTGAGTACTTGTGTGTGTATTTGTTTATTATTTTCGTGGGTGGTATGAAGTGAATAATAAGTTTTGCGTACATTCGTTTTTATAGGCGTTCCGGTTTTTTTTTGAATTATGAACATGCAGACGTTTATGTGTTTGGCATCTGATTTAGTTGTAGAAGTATGTAATTTTAATTCTCAATTTGTCCCTTGCTCGTTTTTTGATTGATATGTATTTCTCTCCTGACATTTTCTGTGTTTTTCTAGCACAAAGACAGGAAGAGGAAGAGAAAGAAGAAATCTTGGAGATATGTAAATGGTTCGAGACGACGCGGTCGACGTGGGGGTGTGAAGTGTCGTGAACTAGAACGTAGGAAGATGTTAAAGCAGCAATTCTCCACCCAAGTTGATACAGTGTCCCCTTCATTGCCGTTGTGTCCTGATGATTCTTTGTTTTTTGACTTGACACAATTAAATTATAGATTGATTTTGAATTTATTTAATTTTTAAAATAAAAATATTTAATTATAATTTAAAAAAAATGAAATTTATTTAAAATATTAAAATTTTAAATAATTAATATATTTTTATATACAAATTTAGAAAACTTGTTAATAGAATAAAAATTTATTTATATTTAACTTATTATATAAATGTTGATAAATTTTTTAAAATAATTATAAATTTTGAAAAATATTTTTTAGATTATAATTTATTTAAAAATATTTATTTATTTCAGTTTGTAAATATGATTTTATATAAAAATTTGAAAAATTTATCGATAGGGCATGAGCCTATTAGCTTAAACTTAGCTTATTATATAAATGTTAATTTAAATATTTTTAATAATTTAAAATTTTTAAAAATATAATTTTTATAGCTTATTAAAGATATGTTAATTATTTTTTTATTTAATAATAAAATTTTAAAAATTATTAAAAGTATATAAATTTATTAATATAAATATTTATTAAAAATAAAAAATTTTAAAAATATGTTCTTATTGTTTATAAGTTATTTAAAGAATTAGATTAATTTTATTTTAACTTTAGTTTAATTTTAAATAAAAAATTTATAAATTTATTATAGAATATAAATATATTTATTTAAATTTAATTTATTATATTTATATAAATATTATTATTTAAGTTAAAAATGTTATATATAATTTAATTAAATATTAAAATTAAATTAAAATTTAAATTATTAATAAAATATTATTAAATTTTGTAATTTCCATTTTTTTTTAAATTATATAATATAATTATTTATATAAATATTACTGTTTATATAAAATATCATTATTTAATAATTTTTAGATATATAATTATTTTATAAAATATATTGGGAAATATAAATATATAATTATTTATGTATTTATAAAATATATTATATATTTATATATATAATATAATATAATATTTTATAATATTTTATAAAAATATTTAATATTTAAAAACAAATTACTTTTATAGAGAATATAATATCTTTTATAAATAATATTTTTATAAAAAATATACTTTTTAAAAAATGAAATATTAAAAAAAAAAATATAACATTTTTTTACAAAAATATAACATTTTTTTACAAAAATTTAACATTTTTGTAAAAAATTTAATATTTTTGTAAAAAATGCAGTATTTAAAAAAAAAAAATGCATTATTTTTGGAAAAAATGAATTATTTTGCATATAAGTATATATCAATATATAATTATTAATTATAAATATAAATAAATCATAACTTTAATATAAATATTTATATTATATAAAAATTTATATATAAATATTGTATTTTCGAGCTATCGCGGGGAGACGCGGTCGTTAGAATACGCGCCAACGGGAGTCGTAAATTCCCGTTACGATTAGAATGATCGACACCACGAATAGTTCGATCCCCGTATTTCGATTAAGATAATAGGGGTGATTCAGGTATGATAACACTGTGGCTCACAGAGTTAAAATTTATATTTCCAACACTTAGTATACACGATTGAATAGATATAAACACTTAATAACTTAGAACGGTATGAGACTTAATGTTAGAAGTTAGGCGTTAGATCTTTGACTGTGGTAGGAAACTTTGAGAGATATAGGAACGGTGAGAGTTATAGGGAATGCAGGAACTCTAGTCACCGTGAGAGACGATGGAAAACTCTGAAGCTTATTCTAATGTGAATAAGGAGGAAAGCTTGGTATGGGTGTGCCCTTTGAACGAAGAACGCGGATTCGTTGCTTACATTTTTAGTTAGTAGAGTGAGGGCAATAATCCGCGATGTCGATTGGTTGGGACCAATGTTAGGAAGGAAGAGAGGAGGAAGAAACCTCCTACCAACTTGGGTCCTAGGCGACATTGTTTACAGGGAAACTCAGATTTTTCGTTAGGTATATCTCCGCTTTCTTCGTAATTCTTAAGAGCACATAATTCTAAAAACCGGCCGAAAATACTTCTGGAATTAGAAAGTCTCTTCTGGCAAACAGATGTGCTTAGACCATGTGTGCGAACAATGCAGCTAGAATTGCAACTTTATAGTGGGTCCTTGGGCCTATGGAGTGTTAGAAGGACGGCAGGTAGACCGGTGGTTGGCAAGCCGCGCGGGATGGCGTGCAGATGTGTTGCGCGACAGAACAAATATATATATTTTAAAATTTAAACAAAATAAATATGTAACATAATTATTTATATAAATATTATTGTTTATATAAAATATCATTATTTAATAATCTTTAGATATATAATTATTTTATAAAATATATTGGGAAACATAAATATATAATTATTTATGTATTTATAAAATATGTTATATATATATATATGTCGGGTTGGCGTTACGATTAGAGTTAGGGTTAAGGGCGTAAACGAATCCCTATTGACACTAGACGTGATCACTATGCAATAGAGGAGATATTTACTAGTGCAAACATGACCCTGTTGGAATTGGACAAGTAATTGCGATAAATTGATACTCGAGAAGCTAATGACAATGATCCTAGGCTCAATAACGAATCCACGGTCAACGGGATGACGAACTCTACTCTTCTTTAGCGTCTAAGTTGTACTCAATGTTAATGCATGGGGCAATCACTACGTATCCGAGAGTTACTTGAATCGTCGTCGAGATCGTACCGGAGAGTAACTCTCCGTCTCGACGATGCCGTCGAGGAAAACTATAATGGGTGTGTCTAAGGGTACGAGGTCATCGGATTCGTGGAGAAAAGCCTTCGTTCGGAAAGTGAGGGAAATTGACGTTACTGTTAATTGGTCAATTTCCATGTTGGTGGTTAGGGAAGGGTGCCAGCCGCCCTTAAGAGAAAAAAAATAGATTTCTCCAAGTCCCCGTAGTCGGAACAAAGACTATTTGTCGGTCTGAAGGACTTTCGTCAAATAAATCTTAAGATTTGTAGCGGGCCTTCGAGCTAGCTGAACATGTGGTGTGAAGATGCGTCAACATCTGGCAATTGTCTTACTCGAAGAATAGAGTCTGCGTGTGGCGGGCCACGGGATAGAAACTATTGAAGTATTTACTGCCACGTGTCGCTACGGCTATTTCTTTTAAGGAGAGGTATAGAGTTACTCTGTGCCTTTGTTAGATAAAACGTTCATCCCTTTGACCGCGGCTACGTTCGGCGACTGATTGTCGCCTCGAGCCCAAGCTCATGATCATAAATCTCGAATAGTCGGAGCGGCATTTGTTTAATCTAAGTTACAACGTTACGGTATTCCCGCGAATCCAAGGAGAGGTTCCGGTGTTTTTCCATCTCCGACACGGCCATTCTGACTATCACACGTCCTCGGGTGCAACTATAAGATTGAGTCTTTCTAACATTAGGTTCGGTACAATTAGCATGTCTACAATTTAACTTAATGTCTAAATAAGCTGAGGGTCCAGTGTAACAACAAAATTTTGTTCGGAGTTTTGACAACAAAAGGAATAGAAGAGAACATTAATTAGTAACGTTGTAATTAGTATTGGAAGTGCTAGTTGCATCCTGTGGGTTATCAGTCGGGTCATAACGGCGAAATGGACCAGTCTCGATTTCGCACCCCAATGGATCTCGTTTTTCTAGATCGCACGACCGCACCGAACTTCGTAACACTATAGCTCATGGTGCGCGTGAACACATCACTTGCCCCTTAGTCGAGCTTCATAACACTATAGCTCATGGTGCGCGTGAACACATCACTTGCCCCTTTACCAAGCTTCATAACTCTATAGCTCATGGTGCGCGTGAACACATCACTTGCCCCTTTACCAAGCTTCATAACTCTATAGCTCATGGTGCGCGTGAACACATCACTTGCCCCTTTACCGAGCTTCATAACGTACTCCGTAAGGTGCTACGGTCTTTGTGCTAAGGATCTTCCGAGATCGAGGTGCTCATGTCGTCGTGGTCACTGTTATTGCCGTCACTACCGACGTCCAACTCAGCGGGAACGCGACTGTCCGGCATTTTTCTTAATCTGTCGTGACTGTCTTTATACGATCGTTTGCCGTCTAGCGTTTTTAAAATATATCTATCTCCTTCCAAAATCTCGGTTATTACGAATGGACCCTTGAATTTTGGCTCTAGCTTGGTTTGGTTTCTTTTCTCGTTTTTGCGTGGTACGAAATCGCCGAGGTTAAACCTAACCACTTTAGCTTTGTTTCTATCAAATCTTTCTTTGTTGTACTGGGCTTTACTTTCTATGTTCTGTACGGCCTGCTGCCTTACATCGGAGATATCGACTTCTTTTTCTTCGATATTGTCGGGTAGCAATAGGTCATACGGTCTCGCCGATCTACCGATTAGTAGTTGTAAAGGGCTCGAATTGGTCACGCGGTTGACGGTGCAATTCAACGCTAGCTGCATTTCCCCAATCGCGTCTTGCCACGGCCGCCCGGTCGTTTCTACTGTCGTGAACGTATTTTCAATGTACGTATAACACGCTCTACCTGTCTATTGGCTCTATCATCGGTCGCTATCGAGTGAACTTTAATTCGTTTGCTTTCGCAGAATTCTCGAAATTCATTACCCTTAGGACATCTTTCCTGATCTGCTACTATCCGGCAGGGACTTCCGAATAAAATATAGCGGGTTTAAGCGCTTTAATGGTGTTACGGAAATCTATCTTACGAGTACGATGCAGGTATACGAATTTAGTGAACACATCGATCAAAACAATGACGTACTCCTTTGAATCGTTTTTACCACTCAACTTGCCTGTTATGTCCATGTGGACCGTATGCCAGGGTATGCTGGTCTTAGGTATAGGATGTAGTTCGGCTTGTATCTTACCTGAACTAGCTTTCGAAACTTGACAAGCATGACAGTTCTCAATGAATCGGCGAATGTACTTCGCCATCCCTTCGAACCAGTAATACCTGTACAGTCTCTCGAGCGTTTTCTCCCAACCTAAGTGCATAATTGACTGGTGCACATGGTTAATAACAGACTATCTAAAACCTCTTAGGACTATAGGTAAACAGAGAGTCCTGCCTTTTCTTTGTATCCTACGGTAAAGAGTACCGGACCGTAATTCGTATGTATTCGCGATGTCTTCCGCGAGCTCATCGTTTTGCAATTTCTTGACGATTCGCAAGGTTTGAGAATCACGACGTTGTTCGGCTAATAGCTAGTATTCCGATATTTCGGCCAGATTGATTTCTTTCTCCGCAATTTTATCAATTTTACGGTGGTCTAAATCTACGGGGTTTCGCGAGAAGAAATCTACGTGGGCTGTCCGTTTACTTTCCAGATACATAATGTCAAAAACAAAAGTCTGCAAGTAGGCCCATCACCGATGGTCCCTGTCATTTAAATGTACTTTATTACTCGACGCTTTCGACGAGTCGCAATCCGTGACGACAAGAAATTCCCGTCCATGTAGATAGTGACGGAAACGCTCGACTGCGTTTACGACTGCTAACGTCTCTAGTTCGTAGGAATTATACCTAGATTCTGCGAGGGTAGTTCTTTTGCTGTAATACTCTATTGCTTTGCCTTTACCTTCGACTTGATGCGTCAAAATCGCCCCGTAACTCTCCGACCTAGCGTCAGTATGTAGTTCTATCGGGTAATTGGGGTCGAATATCATTAACACCGGCGCGTTGGTCAGAGCGGAAACTGCCTGTTGTCTTATTTTCTCGTGCCTATCTGTCCAAGTTATATTTCTGTTATTTGAGATGAGCGCATACAGGGGTTTCATTACCTGTGAGAATTTAGGGATGAACTTTCGGAAGTACGAAGCTAAGCCTATGAACTGCCTGGACTGTGTGACGGCTGATGGCACAGGTAAAGAGCTTAAGGTGTGTATTTTACCCGGGTTCGGACGAACTTCTTCGTTATGAATTACATATCTCAAATAGAGCACCGATGTCTTTAGAAAGGAACAGTTCGCAATGTTAACAGAGAATCCTGCTTTTACGAGGGTATCCAATACGGTGTTCAACCTTCCCAAAGCTTGATCTATCGAGTCGGCAATAATTAGAACGTTATCGAAATAAATAACAACGTACGAATGAGCGAGGTCGCCCAGGGCCTTGCGAATGGCCCTCCGAAAAACGGACGGCGCAATTTTTTCAGTTCAAACGGCATCGTTATCCACTCACATTGTCCGTCGGGAGTAACGAACGCTGTATACTCCGCTGAATTAGGATAAGTAGGCATTTGGTGAAACCCGCTGGCCATATCCAGGCTAATAAAATATCTCGCCTCTTGCAATCTCGCGACTTGATCCGCAATAAGGAGTAAAGGGTACCGATCCGCGACGGTACTTTGATTTAGTTCTCGGGGATCCACTCGTAATCTATCTGAGCCGCTTTCTTCTTCACGAGTTACGTAAGGCTCGCGAATGGCGAATTACTAGGCCTTATGATCTTTGCTTTAATTAAAACGCTTATTTTCTCACGTACCGCTCTTCGGTCCTCCTCACTAAATCTATAAGGACTTCCTCGTACGGTGATGTTAGGATCAATTAATCGTATTTCTAACCAGCCTGTATTTACGCGAATACGTAGGGAATCCGTAACGAATGAATCTTTGAATTTGTCGAGAAGAGAAATTGATCGACTTTTATTATTACCATGTACATCAGTGTCAGCTTCATTAACGACGATCTCGTTTGCAGTGGTTTCATTACAGACATTAATTATTTTTGTTTTACACATAGCGAGGCTATTTTGTGTAATGTTACGTCAAAACCCAGACTTAGAGTTCCGCAACTAATCGCGATATCATATTTTAGATAACTATCAGCAAGGACATGAGAAATTATCTTCGATGTAAAAATCATTAATACACACGATGAACAAATGGGAGGCGTATGTTTAATACAAGTATTTCCTGCTCCTCGCATTACTAATATGTCAGTCATTCTTTTGCCAGAAATCTCGAGGCCACGGATTCTTTAATTAGTGAACGCTCGGCTCCCGAATCGAAGTAAAATGGAAACGACTCACCCAGATGACTTGATCTACCCGATGATGCTTCCAGTACGTAGAAGTCGACTCGCCACTCGTTATTGAAATTATGGTTTTCTTTCATAATCAGGTTGACAGTTGCGCCCCATGCAGCGGGGTCGGAACGTGCGATTTTAAGGGTTAAAACGTGGTAGCGAAAACTTGTTAGGTTTGACACTCGATTTTGCACTAGCGACTGGGTTACTCGCGCACGATGGTCGTAAGTTCTAACACTGTTATAATCGGCACTGATCCCACTTCTGATGTCGGGTTGGCGTTACGATTAAAGTTAGGGTTAAGGGCGTAAAACGAATCCCTATTGACGCTAGACGTGATCATTATGCAATAGAGGAGATATTTACTAGTGCAAACATGACCATGATGGAATTTGACAAGTAATCGGGATAATTTGATACTCGAGAAGCTAATGACGATGATCCTAGGCTCAATAACGAATCCACGGTCAACGGGATGACGAACTCTATTCTTCTTTAGCGTTTAAGTTGTTCTCAATGTTAATGCATGGGGCAATCACTACGTATCTGAGAATTACTTGTATCGTCGTTAAAATCGTACGGAAGAATATCTCTCCATCACGGTAACGCTGTCGAGGAAAACTATGATGGGTGTGCCTAAGGGCACGAGATCATCGGATTCGTGGAGAAAAGTCTTCGTTCGGAAAGTGAGGGAAATTGGTGTTACTGTTAATTGGTCAATTTCCATGTTGGTGGTTAGGGAAGGGTGCTAGCCGCCCTTAGGAGAAAGTTGCTATCGGGTAGCGTCGTTCGTGAGAAAAATAGATTTCTCCAAGTTTCCTGTATTTGGAACAAAGACTATTTGTCGGTTTGAAGGACTTTCGTTAAATAAATCTTAAGATTTATAGCGGGTCCTCGGGCTAGTTGAACATGTGCTGTGGAGACGCGTCAACATCTGGTAATTGTCTTACTCGAAGAATAGAGTCTGCGTGTGGCGAGCCACGGGACAGAAATCGTTGAAATGCTTACCGTCGTCCCAAGTATTTCTTTTAAGGAGAGCTATAGAGTTACTTCATGCCTTTGTTAGACAAAGCGTTCATCCCTTGACCGTGGCTACGTTCGGCGACTGGTTGTCGCCTCGAGCCCAAGCTCACTATCATAAATCTCGAATAAGTACAGTTGGATCGAATGACAACAATTTCTTAGTACGGCTATGGTGAAATCTGGATTACAGTACTAAGGGATCTTCCCAAAGTTCCGAAGGGAAGGTTCCGATGTACTTTTATCTCCGACACGGCCATTCTGACTATCACACGTCCTCGGGTGGATCTAAAGTATTGGGTTCTCCCAACATTAGACTTGATATGACTAGTATTTTACTGTTTTATTATTTAGCTAAATTATATTACACTAGTTTATTTATGGTTTAACTAACTGTCCAAATAGGTCAAGGGCCCAGGTTAACAACAAAAATTTCGATCGGACGTTCAATGATAAAGTAGGGAAGAAAAAAAAACACAAAAGTCAGTAGCATTATGATTGGTATTCAAAGCGCCAGTTGCATTTTGTGAGTTACCGGTCAGACCGTAATGACATGACAGATCATTTTCGATTTCGTACACGGATTTTATTTTTTTTTTTTTTTTGCGTGGGGAGGGGAAAATGCTATTACGCATGCCCAGTGACCCGCATCACTGGGTTATGTGGGAGTCGGTCGGGTGTCGTTGCCATACCCACTAAAAACCCCTCCTCCTTCTTCCTCCGCTTAGAGGGCAGACAACCCCGGTAAAACCTGTCGGCAGTCATCAGGGTTGTCCTTTCGTGCCCCGTTGTATCTACTTCTTCGGGCAGTTACTGCTCATGTCGTCCTCTCAGCCAGTTCAGAATACTGGGCTGGTCTCCTTCTGCGGTTTTTCGTTGTTTTATGTTCTTGCCCTCATTGCTCCGCGTAGTTGTTGTTTCGCTCGTTCTCCTCCTTGCCTCTTCCCAGGCCCTCGCTGTCACCCTCCTGTGACACATGACGGTCTTGCAGAATTGCCTGAATTTATTCCAGCTCTCGTCCTTGGCGGTCACCGTGGCGATCAGATTGCCCACGTCTATCTTCCCGCCCAGAGCGTTCTCCAGCTCGATCCCTCTGTCCGTCCACTTCGGGCACGCGAAGAGGGCGTGCTCTGCATCGTCGTTCGGGTCTCCACAGTCGAGACAGTTGCTGTCGCTGTCCTTGCCAATCCTTTTCCTATAGACACCGAAGCTCCCATGCCCGGTTAGCAGCTGCATGGTGTGGTGATCGATGTCCATCTTCTTTTTGGTAAATAGCAGCGCACTCGGTATTAATTTCTTTGTGATATTTTCCTTTTTGTAGTTGTTCCACTCCTTCTGCCAGTGCTCTTGGGCCTTCTTGCGAATCGCTTCCAGTTCCTCCTTCAGCTTGCAGCCGTCATCCGTGCCAATCCTGGACCCATGGATCTTGTTCCTCTCGTAGGTCTCTCCGAGCATCTTTATCTTTATGTAAATCGGGAGATTCCCGGTCAACAAGCAAAGTGCCGCGTGGGAGACGGTACGGTGTGCCGTCGTTGTTATGCACAGGGCCGTTCGTTGCGCTCGTTTCAGCTTTTTCCTGTTCTTATCGGTATTCGCTGCTCTAGCCCACACCGGTGCTCCGTAAGTTACGATGGACTCCCACACATTGTAGTAGAGCCTACGAGCCAAGCTGGGCGGCCCGTTGATGTTGGGTAGAATTCCCCTAAGGGCTCCTATTAACTTGTCGGCTCTATTACACACCATCTCGATATGCGCACCGAACCTCCGACTGGAGTCGATGACGACTCCGAGATACCTGATGCGATCGACCGTTTCGATGTCCGAGGAGCCCAACCTGAGTTTCACCACTCTCGGCACTCGCAAGCTTGTGATGAGCATGACTTCCGTCTTTTCTCTCGCCAGGGTGAGCCCGACACTCGTGCATCAATCGTTGGCGATCCTTAGCATCGTGTTGACCTTGGCGGAGGCCTCTTCGTTCCTTCCGACGGAACATGTGATGGCCAGATCATCCGCGAAGGCGGTTGCTCTGACCATTGGCATGTTGTCGAGTCTCTCGAGCAACCGGTCGTATACCAAGTTCCACAGGAATGGTCCGAGGATGGATCCCTGCGGAACTCCTGCCGCCACCTCGTGCTCCACCGTGCCGTGCTGGTTGCTCACGATGATTCTCCTTCCGGGTAGGTAACTGCCGATTAGCCTTTTGACCTTCCATGGCAGCTTCCTCTTGTCAAATTCCTCGTATATGCTCTTCCAGCTGAGCGAATTGAAGGCATTGCTAATATCCAGGGTGATCATCACGCATATTACCTTCTTCTGTTTGCAGATGTTGGCAAACTGCATCACCCGCGTGATGGCATCTACCGTACTCCTCTTCTTTCTGAAGCCATATTGCCTCCGATGGAACGGGTCCATTCCGATGCATCTCTCGATGATCTTCTTGAAGCATTTCTCCCAGATCTTGCTCATGGTTGGGAGTATGCTTATCGGCCGGTACGCGTTAGGGAGACTGGGATTCTTTCCCGGTTTCCTTAGCAGTATTACTCTGGCCGTCTTCCAGCAGTCTGGGATCCTTCCTGATTCGGTGATGCCGTTGAACGCCCTTGTCACGAGCTCGCTCCTGCGACTCGCTATCAGCTTCGCGATCTCGCCCGGCACGCCATCGACTCCTGCAGCCTTCTTGGTGTTCATTCTTCCGGCGACATCGACGACGTCGCCTTCGCCGATGGCGACGCTGAGGCTAATATCTCCTTCTTCTTCGGTCTTTGCCTCTTCGCGGCCCTCATAATGGGGGGGTCCGTGTCCCCAGGTGAATAGCCTCTGTAGGACTGCCTTCACCATGTCGATCGGCATGTCGTTGGTTGGTCCCTTGCTTTTACATTTCTTCATGACCGTGCGAGAGGGTTTGCCCCAAGGGTCGCTCTCCAGTATCTTGCAGTATTCTGCCCAAGCTGTTTTTTTGCTGCGGGCGATCTCCTTTTTTAACTGCCTTCGGATCTCCTTGTAGGCGTTGACGAGGGGCTCGGTGTTGCCGGCATTCTTCTTCCTTTCTCTCGTCACCTTCCTGAGCGCTTTGTGCGCCTGCGCTCTCAGTTCCGCGATCACCGGGTTCCACCAGTAGTTCGCGTACTTGCGGTTCGCCGCACAGTTCAACTTCCTTAGCATCCCTTCGCACATACCTTCGATGCTCTCTTGCAAGGGCTCGGCCCCATCCGCTCCGATAGCCGCGTTGAGGTCCTCCTTCTTCAGTGTGTCGTCGAATCTGCTCAGGAACTCCTCTGGCGACATGTCCTTGGTCACGTACCTGTAGAACTTCGATACGATCCGGGTCTTCCTCGCCTTAAACCTGTAGAGCACGTACAGGTGGTCCGAGGCCGAGTATTTGTCCAAGACCGCGCTTCCGGCGTGTATCTCGCTGACCTTGTTGGATACGCTTATTATGTCGGGGAAGCTCGTCTTCCCGTTCATGAAGAAGGTATACTTTTCCTTGAGCCTCACTGGAAACACCCGGTGGCCGCTTAGTGCCTCCATTAAGACTCTCCCTCTCTTGTCTGTGGTCGATCCTCCCCAACAGGTTGACTTTGCGTTGAAGTCTCCGGCCACGACGACCTTGTCGTGTCTTCTAGCAACGCTTTTCGTCATAGTTGACAGCGTGTCTATGTACTTGGATACGTACACGGATGAGTCTCAGTTTGTTGGATCATATTACCGCACTGGGTGTGTGTGGAGACACTGAGTGCGGGTGCATTGACGTAATAGGTGTGTATGGAGACACTGAATGCGAGTGCAGTGTATGGAGACACTGAGTACGAGTGCAGTGTATGGAGACACTGAACACGAGTGCATTGATGTAATAGGCGTGTATGGAGACACTGAATGCTAGTGTGTGGTCACACTAGGCTTATGTGGGAATATCGAATGCTAGTGTGTGGTCGCACTAGGCTTGTGTGGAAATATCGAAAGCTAGTGTGTGGTCGCACTAGACTTGTGTGGAAATATCGAATGCTAGTGTGTGGTCGCACTAGGCTTGTGTGCTAGTGTATGGTAACACTAGGCTTGAGTGTGGAAACACTGTGTTAAATGTCATAGCCATAGTGTTAATGATCCTCTGAGATCGGTGTAGTCATATCGTCATTGTCACTGCCATTGTCATCACTACAGACGTTCAACTCAGCAGGAACGCAACTATTCGGCATTTTTCTTAATCTGTCATGACTGTATTTACACGATTGTTTGCCGTTTAATGTCTTTAAAGTATATCTAACCCCTTCCAAAATCTCTGCTATTACGAATGGGCCCCTAAATTTTGGATCTAACTTGGTTTGGTTTCTTTCCTCATATTTGGCGATTTATTTTTCAAAATATAACTAATGTTATAAAATTTATTTATCTTAATTTAAAATTATCTTTATTATCCCTTCCAATTTTATAAAAAATTATAATTAATAATTTTTAAATATCCTCCTCCATCTTCCCCCCCTCAAAAAAATTAAATTTATTAATTTAAAAATATTTTATAAAATTTAAATTTATTTATAAATAAATTTAAATTATAAATTAAATTTATATAATTTTAATTATACAATTTCAAAGTCTATTTACTAAATTAATTTTAATTAATTTAAATTTATTATTAAAATTTAAACTCATAAGCACTTAAAATAAAAATATATTTACATAAAAATTTTAATTAATTAATTAATTAATTTATCTTTAACAATTTATTATACACAATTTTAAATCTATCATAAATTTATTAAATTTTAATTAATTTAAATTTATCTAATTTAAATATTAATTTCTTAACTTAAATAAAATATTTCTATTAAAATTTAAATTTAAAAATTAAATTTATATTAATTTAATTTTTTTATAAATAAAATTTTAATTTATAAATTTTAATAATACCCCCATTAAATTTAAATTAATAAATTAAAATTCATAAACTTAAATAATATTTTTATTAAAATTTAAATTAATAAATTAAATTTATATTTAATAATTAATAATTTCAAATTTATAAATTTATTAATTAATTATTAATTAATTTTAATTTATTATTTCCAAAATTTAATTCATAAACTTAAATATTTTTATTAAATTTTAAATTAATAAAATAAATTTAACTTTAATAATTAATGTAATTTTAAATTTATTTATTTTATTAATTAATTTTTAGTTAATTTAAAATTATTTACAAAATTTTTATTCATAAATTTAAAAATATTAAATTTTAATTTAAATTAAAAATTAAATTTCTATTTAATAATTAACATTTTTAATTTTTAATTAATTTAAATTTATTATTTTCAAAATTTTAATTCATAAAATTAATAATATTTTATTAAAATTTAAATTTATAAATTTAATTTCTTTAATTATTAGTATAATTTCAAATTTATTTACTTATAATTAATTAATTTTTTAATTAATTTAAATTTACTATTTTCAAAATTTTGATTCATAAATTTAAATAATATTTACATTAAAACTTTAAATTTAACTTTAATAATTAATTTTAAATTTATTTATTTACTTATTAAATTTTAATTAATTTAAATTTTTTATTTTCAAAATTTTAATTCATATTAAATATTTTCATTTAAATTTTAATTAACAAATTAAATTTAACTAATAACTTACAAATTTTAAAATTTTAAATTAAAACATTCATTATTTTCTATTATTAAAAATATAAATTTATATTTAAAAAAAAAATATCTTAAATATCTTCTTAAAATGTAAAATACTCATTTTATTAAATATTTAAATTTATTAAATTTAATATTTATTTATTTATATATATGTCGGAGATGCAGAGACATCGAGCCTTTCTTTTGGAAGATTTCTCAATACTTGGGCTCGGGGTGACATAACTGGTCGCTGAACGTAGCCACGGTCACGGGATGAACGAAATGTTTTACAAAGGAGGTTCCAGTGTTAAGGGATACGCTGTATAAACAATCAAGTCTTGATCAGGAGCAATGCTGGTTTATGTGGAACTGCCTAGTTACGGCGCTTGGGAATTTGTTGATATTCCCGATCGATATGTATTTGATATATGTAACTGTATCTGTCTTTTATTTTGCAATCTCCTTGGAGAGTTTACTGTCATCGTCTTGGAGTGAGTCTTAGAGAAACCCTGTGCCAGAGTGAACGTGTCAGTGTGCTATCAAAATATATTAAAACGTACAGAAAGTTTCCCGTTGACCGTGGATTCGTTACAGAACCCAAGAATATTATTTAAAGCATTTGTTTACTTATTGTTTGTTATCTTAGTTAACCGATAAACTAATTATTTATCAAACTTTGTAAAGAAATATAATTTTATGTAAATACAACCTTTATTGAACATCATGATGGCAAATGCTAACGAAGATTCGTCTCGCGCTCGAAATCCAAACGACAATTCGACATATATATGTCGGAGATGGAAAAACACCGGAACCTCTCCTTGGATTCTCGGGAATACCGTAATGTCGTAATTTAGATTAAACAAATGTCACCCCGATTGTTCGAGATTTATGATAGTGAGCTTGGGCTAGAGGCGACAACCAGTTGCCGAACGTAGCCGCGGTCAAGGGATGAACGTTTTATCTAACAAAGGCACAGAGTAACACTATACCTCTCCTTAAATGAAATAGTCATAGCGGCACGTGGCAGTAAATACTTCAATAGTTTCTGTCCTGCGGCCCGCCACACGCAGATTTTGTCCTCCGGGTAAGATGATCGCCGGGTGTCGGCATGCCTTTGCAGTGTATGTTTAGCTAACGTGAGGACCCGCTATAAATCTTAAGATTTAGTCAAGCGAAGTCCTTCAAATAGACTTTGTTGCAACTACGGGAAGATAGGAGAAACCTATCTTCCACGAATGATGCCCCCCGTCAACAACCACCCCTCAAGGGCGGCCAGCATCTCTTTCAAAACGCCGATATGGAGATCGACCAATTAGCAACAGCGCTAATTTCCCTCACCTTTGGAACGAAAGCTTTCTTTGACGAATCCGAGGATCTCATGTCCTTAGACCCACCCATTATAGTTTTCCTCGACGGTGTCACGTAAAATAAAAAGCAGGGGGTTCGAACGAAAAGAAAAAATTAAGGTAACGAAAAAACAAGAGAATTTATTTCTTGTATTCTGAATTTACACTGACTGTGATTTTGTCCTGAGCTCCAGCCGTGACTTTCCAAGACTGAAGCTCTTACAATTTGACTTTCGGTAACATCTGTTTCTTCTTTGTTTGTCATCCCTCAATATCCCCACTACCCTGTAGGCGTACGTGACCGTTGTCACACTTCTAGGACATTCGGTGGAAGGACCGTTAGGATACAGATGACTCATTAGGCACTTCGGCGATATACATTGTCGCCAAGGCCGCCAAATCTCTATCTCCATCATCGGTCCATCGGATTTGAAGTATGCCGGTCGTGACAATATCACCGGACATCCAAGATGCAATAAATTGGGAAATGAGGGAAGCTTTCGTTAAGGGGCTCCCAAACGAGGTGTATTTACGCGTAAAGATAGCAGGATACCACACTTTAGAAGAGGTGTATCGCCAAGCCGTTAAGGCAACACAAGAAGTGAAACAAATGAACGATAGAACGCGACTCCAACGACCAACATTTCTGAATAATTACAAACGCGACAACGTACGACCCTTGACTACTAATAACAATATCAGAAACAATCATCAGGATCGAAGGTCCGTACCTCCATCACAGAATTATTCAAAACAGAATATCATAACATGTAATTATTGTAAAAAACCTGGGCATTTAGTAAAGGATTGTTATAAATTTAAAGCACGGGTAGATGCTGGAATAATTATACCCTATGCTCAAGAACAGTCGGGAAACCGAACACGTCCTTCGGGTAAATGGGGCGAGCCACGAAGGGACGAATTTTCGAATCGCCCAAGAGTGCAAGCGGCCACAAGGAGGCCGGCGCCTATGGTAATAAAGAGAACAAGGGCAGCTGTCCCCGCGAAATCGATTCCACAATCCGTAATAAGGAACAAAGCGAACGTAACGTCGACTGTAAAATCAAGGAAACAACCATTAAATACTGTGGGGGAACCACCTCACAGCCACGCGAAAATAAAAACGATTCTCTAACAACCCCAACTGCACGAATAGTTTCCCCAGACTTAAAAACCAAGACAAGTTTACTACTAGACTCTGGATCAGAAATCAATATTATCAAAAAACCTGCTTTACTCGATTCAGCTATCATCGACGAACAGAAACAAATTGAAGTTCGAGGAATTACGGCAACGAGCCTGGTCTCCCTAGGGCAGACAGTAATATAGGTCGCAGGCCATCCAGTCATTTTTCACGTAGTTGATGACTCATTGCTGATCGATCAAGACGGAATCTTAGGATCCGAATTTTTTGCAGGATGCAAAGCTCGGTTGGATTACGAGGAAAGGCATATCAAATGGGGAAATATTTATATTCCCTTCGACACTAAAGAAAGAATAATCGCACCGAAACGAAGTTCGGTAACATGCTCAATTAATATCGCAAATCCAGAGATAAGAAAGGCATTTATTCCCAGAATCGAGCCGATCAAGGGGATTTATTTTGGTAATGCAGTTGTGAGAAATTATAAAGGAAAAGGTTATCTGAGAATAATAAATACTACTTCAAGAATTTATGAATTTACGACACCAACAATGGTAATCAAAGAATTTGAAAACCTCACCCCGCTTCCTAGTACGGCGTGTAATACAATTTTAAAAACAAAGGAAAGCAGATCTGACAAAATAATTGAATTACTACGACTTGAACACTTGAACGAAGAGGAAAGGAAAAACGTCGAAAAATTGATTCGTAATAATCAAGATAGATTTCATATTCCAGGAGAGACGCTGGAAGCAACTGGAATTCTAGAACATAGAATAATAACAACGGATGATATACCAGTTAATACTAAACAGTATCGTTACCCACCAGTACACCGAGAAGAAATAAATCGACAAATTCAAGAATTATTAGACACAGACATCGTGGAACCATCGATATCCCCATACAATTCTCCGTTATGGATCGTACCGAAAAAACCCGATTCGCAAGGAAACAAACGTTGGAGATTAGTTATTGATTATAGGAAGCTGAACGATAAAACGATCGGCGATGCTTTTCCACTCCCCAATATCACAGAAATATTGGATCAATTAGGAAGTGCAAAATACTTTTCTACGTTTGACTTGGCATCAGGTTTCCATCAGATCCGTATGTCACAGGAGGATGCCCATAAAACTGCATTTTCGACACCGTACGGACACTTTCAATTCAAAAGAATGCCCTTTGGATTAAAAAATGCTCCAGTAACATTTCAACGCTTGATGAACTCAGTATTATCCGGACTGCAAGGAATAGAACTATTCGTCTATCTGGATGACATTGTAATTTATTCGAGGTTACTTTAAGAACACGAAAGTAAATTTAACAAATTAATGGAAAGACTAGGGAATGCTAAATTACGATAATTACAGTCCGATAAGTGTGAGTTCTTACGACATGAAGTAAATTATTTAGGACATATAATTAGTGAAGATGGCGTAAAACCTGATCCAAAGAAAATCGAAGCCGTGTCGAAATTTCCACGACCCAAAAAGGTAAAAAACATCAAACAATTTTTAGGACTAGCAGGATACTACAGAAGATTTATACCCGATTTCTCCAAAGTCGCAAAACCATTGACGCAACTATTGAAGAAAGATACCCCCTTTAAATGGGCAGAAAATCAAGAAAATGCGTTCAATAATTTAAAAACAGCACTAATGACAAAACCCATTCTACAATATCCAGATTTTTCTAAACCCTTTAATCTTACCACAGACGCATCAGGATATGCAATAGGCGGCGTACTGAGTCAGGGGCCGATTGGAAAGGATTTGCCAATCGCATATGCCTCGCGATTATTAAATTCCGCCGAACAAAACTACTCCACTATCGAAAAGGAGTGTTTAGCAATCGTCTACAGCGCAATGCATTTCCGATCGTATCTGTACGGAAGAAAATTTACTATTGTAACCGATCATAAACCTTTGGTGTGGATGCATTCTATCAAGGACCCTACTTCAAGAATCTGGAAATGGAAATTAAAATTGTCGGACTTCGAATTTGATATTCTATACAAAGAAGGTAGGGCAAACGCAAACGCGGACGCATTGTCTAGAAACCCTCCGGAGATCTGCCTACCAATCAGGAGGAGAGAAGAAAATTCACCGATCCAGTATCCTGCCTAGTATTTGAAGCTAAACCACGTGTCTTGTCTCCATCCCAAGACTCTACAAAACGAAGAAAAGTTTTTACCCGGAAACATTTTACCATAGAAGAAACCCCCGTAAAATACTTTGATCAAGCATTAGCTGAACTCGATGCGAAAACAGGCGAAGAAATATCCAACCAAGAAAAGGAGGATACTGATACAACAAGCGAAGAGGAACCCTCCATTGCAATCCCAGAACTAACACAACAACAAGAAAGAGACACGAGACCTACTATACTTGCGGAACTAAAAATTTCGGAAACTCGAGACTCGATTACGAGAGTGAATGATCATAAAATAATATTCATAGATATATATGGCACCCCGATAGATAAAGGAGCCTTAGAGATGAAGGAAGCAGGGCGATTGCCTCGTTATGAAAGTTTAATGTTGGAAAAAGCAAGGTTGAATCATGACTCCGGGAAATACATCGTATCCCTACCAATAAAGGAAAATCGAAATATTTCAATAACACCAGAAAATTTATTAAATTCATTAAAATCATTGTTGGACGTAGTTAACGAAAAACAACTAACTTCCTTCAGCATTAGCAAAGGGAATTTAGAAGAGATACCCTGGCGGCACATAATCAGGAAATTAAAGGAGGTTTTCATAGAAAAAACAATAACTATTACCATTTGTACCGGAGAAGTAACTACCCCACCAGTAGAAACACGAAGCAATATAATACGAGAAAAACACGAATCATCTGTAGCAGGACACAAAGGAATAACTAAAACTTATTTGAGAATACGACAACACTATTATTGGGAAAATATGAAAAAGGAAATTCAAGATTATGTAAAGACATGCAAGGAGTGCCAATTGAAGAAACTCACAAGGATAAAAACGAAGCAACCAATGATACTTACGGACACAACAGGTAAAGCGTTCGATAAAATCAGTATGGATATCGTTGGGCCGTTGCCAAAAACTCAAAAGCGAAACGAGTATATACTAACTATCCAAGATCTATTGACAAAGTACTCAATCGGGATCCCCATGGTAGGAATCTCTTCAGCCGAGATAGCGGACGCTTTCGTCAAACGATTTATCTGTCGATTCGTGTCGCCGAGAGCTATTCTCACTGATCAAGGAGCGAACTTTACATCTTCGCTAATGAAGAAAGTAGCAAAAAGATTCCGCATTAAACAATACACCACGTCGGCATATCACCCACAAAGTAACGGCTCAATCGAAAGATCTCACCATGTATTGACAGAATACCTGAAGTTATATATTGAAAATTCCAGAAATTGGGACGAATGGGTGGAACTAGCCATGTTTTCCTACAATACCTCTGTACACGAAGGAACGAAATTTTCACCACATGAATTGGTTTTTGGACACTTGGCCAGAGAACCTACTGGTGAAGTGATAATCGAAGAAAACATAGAACCAACATACGCAGAATATCTCACAGACTTGTTCAATAAAATCAACACCGTGCAGCAAATGGCAAGGGAAAACTTGATAAAATCTAAATTAAGATCAAAGGAATATTACGACCGACGAATCAACCCTCAAAATTTTAAAACAGGAGATTTGGTATATCTACTAAAAGAACCTAGTAAAGGAAAATTCTCTGATCAATATACTGGACCATATAAAGTGTTAGAAATTTTGCAAAATCAAAACGTCAAGATTGAAGTAAAAGGACTCCCTCGAACAGTACACTTGAATAAATTAAAACTGGCACATCATCGAAATAGACCACCAGAACGATTCCAAAATGAGTAATCCAGTAAATAATTACAAAACAGTAAAAGTGGAAAGATACCTCGTGAACAATTATTCATCATAAAAAGAAACAAAACAAGTTGTGGACCCACTCCATAGAACATAGTATACAACTGTCAACGAATGAATAAACTAACCTCAACTGCTTCAATATATGTATATATGGAAGAAAATAATAGTGTTAAAGCTTCACAATATCTCAATTAAACTAGCGGAATAGTCTTAGCAAACAAAAGGGTACCTTATAAGTTAACAAAGTCCATATGCAACAAGTTATCATAGAATAAAGTATACAAGCAAGAGTTCCACGAGGATTTGCTACGGATCCATTTTCATAAACCATAATATATGATGATATGAAGATACCGAAGGTAATAAACACCAAGGTAACCAATCATAACCTAAAAAAAAAAAAAGGGAAAGAATGTTATAAATCATCTTGGAATAAAAGTGACAATAATAAGAAGCTTGTTACTCACATCGGAAGATACACATTAAAGCTGACGCAGTTACAAGAAGCCCACTACCAAAGTTAGGCGAATGCTTATAGAATACTGAACCAGGCATTGTCGAAGCAATCAAGACGGCAACAGGAAACTGAAAACAAAGGGAAATTTATGACATTATAACAAAGTTAGGCGAATACTTATAAAATACTGAACCAGACATTGCCGAAGCAGTCAAGACGGCAACAGGAAACTGAAAAACAAAGGGAAATTTATGACATCATAACAAATAATCCAACGCTAATCTATTATACAGATATTTTATAGTGCTTTATATATATCTATATATATACTTACAATTCTAGGATAAGTAAAAATAATCATGATAAGTGTTGGAAATGTAGCGAAGAACCAGAAAATAACCAACACGCTTTATATAATTGTTCCAAATAAAGTACTCGGTGGTGAAGGATTAGAATTGTAGAACCTGTAAACAATAAAGATGCTAATTAACAATATATAGATTAGTTCTAGAATTACATTATACAGATGTGAAACAACGACAAAGCCACATGTTATTAGATTAAAACAACACACAGTATATAAATGTTATAATGATTACACAAACAACAACATCGTCACAAAAAAAAAAAAAAATTCTAACTGCGCTAAAATAGAGGAAACTAAGCGACGAACGAACAATTATTTCAGTATTAAGCTAACTAAGGACGCGTCGCTATACTTTCACCGGAGACACTCACGAACGGCCATCTTGGACCGCCATGAACATAGCATAGCTCTTACACGTGCACATCGACTAGAGACATTCACGAGCGGCCATCTTGGATTGCCATGAACATAGGAAAGCGTTTACGCATGCGCACCGAATACACGCAATAATTATGTACATTAAATAAATGCAAAATAATATTATTCCTATTGCAATTATACATCAATTATTAAAATAAAGTCACAAATAATTTCGCATTAATGTAATGTCGTCACATACTAGAGACATTTACAGGCGGCCATTTTAAATAACCAACAAGTGCATATAGTATCTTTATGCGTTACAAAATAAATCATATTTTCAATGAAAGAATGAATATTTAATAAATAATAATAGAAAAGGGGAAGATCATAACGAAGAAGGAATAAAATAATGATCAATACAACGTAACGCAAGAATAATGTAAATTGATGGGAACTAACTATGAGAAACAAACCACGGATCAGGACATTAAATAAAATTATTAAACCCTTAACTACCCGCAGCGAATGGATTTAGAAGAAATGATGAATACCGATCGACAAAATATTGGCATCGACGACTCACGCAATAAATGCATATACCTATACATATACATACACATACACATACACATACACATACACATACATATGCATTTATACATAACACATGCATACGTACAATTGTAAACAACCATTAACATACTAAAACTCTTTCCCTATATATATACATACATATATAATATATATACAACGCAATAACAATAATATAGACACAAAAATGAATACCTATGTAAAACGATCAACATTCATAACAAAGCATATAATTTTCGTGCATGTCCATTATATTTATTGACACACTCATACACACACACACACATATATATATATAAATCTATATAAATACATATATATGTCGGATTAGAGTCAGGATTAAGGAGATAGGCGTTTAATGGATTTTCATTAGAATTAGCCATTGTTGTGATACAACGGAGAGTTTATTAGCACAGGCTTATTAACAAGATCAAGCACTCGTAGCACTAGTGATAATGACCTTAGGTTCGAACGAATCCGCGGTCACGGGATGATAAACGTATGTTATCGCACAGTTCAAGTCTAACTCTTTGTTAACTAGACGTGAGGTATTCACTGGTTGTAAGATAGTACTGTCACTCGTCAATGAGTCCACACGAAGGAATGACTCTCCGTCTCGACGATGTCGTCGAGGAAAACTATATGAGGTGGGTCTAAGGATATGAGATCCTCGGATTCGTCAAAGAAGGCTTTCGTTCCAAAGGTGAGGGAAATTAGCGCTATTGCTAATTGGTCGATCTCCATATCGGCGTTTTGAAAGAGATGCTGGCCGCCCTTGAGGGGGGGTTGTTGACGGGGGGCAACGCTCGTGGAGGATAGGTTTCTCCTATCTTCCCGTAGTTGCAACAAAGTCTATTTGACGGACTTCGCTTGACTAAATCTTAAGATCTATAGCGGGTCCTCACGTTAGCTAAACATACGCCACAAAGGCATGCCGACACCCGGCGATCATCTTACCCGGAGGACAAAATCTGCGTGTGGCGGGCCGCGGGATAGAAACTATTGAAGTATTTACTGCCACGTGTCGCTACGACTATTTCTTTTAAGGAGAGGAATAGAGTTACTCTGTGCCTTTGTTAGATAAAACGTTCATCCCTTTGACCGCGGCTACGTTCGGCGACTGATTGTCGCCTCGAGCCCAAGCTCATGATCATAAATCTCGAACAATCGGAGCGGCATTTGTTTAATCCAAGTTACAGAGTTGCGGTATTCCCGCGAATCCAAGGAGGAGCTCCGGCGTTCTTTCATCTCCGACATATACATATATGAGATCGATATTCTAATAATAAACATAAAATTTATTAAATTGTCTGTCCTATTAGAAAATTACATCCTGAAGATATACATGTACATGTGTGTAATACATTACTAAATCATACATAGACCAAGCGAAACATAACCAAAACAATGCAAATGATACACAAAATGCAACCTCAACAAGGGCAAGCAGCCACGCGACCGGCACATTCCACTGGTATCAGTAACGAAGGCCATGGAAAGAACGCAGACGCATAATCAGCAAAATACGACAACCTGCAACATGTACATTCTTTCAAGCACCTTGTATATCATTAACACCAAGCAAAACGTGAGATGATCAAGAAGACGAAATTTCAGCAAAGGGTGAGATAATCAAGAAAACAAGAACCCCAGCGGAAATAGGTAGTTACGATATTCATAAATTGTCACGTAGTAATGGTACAATTACAAAAGAAATAATCGGTCACGTGACAATTAGGAAGAATATAAATAGAGATTCAGTACTCAATAGAGTAGTTGTTGGAGTGCAGTTTTAATTGAGGTCAGAGCTGGTTTTTCCAAGTTCAGAATTTAATTGAAAGTAGTGTTGAAAGTAGTTAGAGTTCAGTTTTAATTGAGAGCAGTCAGAGGTCAGTCTTAATTGGAAACAGTGAGTTTAACTTAAAGAGTATTGTAAGAGTATTGCACTTAAGGTTCAGTATTAACTTGAGATTCGGTGATTCATTTGTTCTTTTGTTCATTCGCAAGTCGATCCGTCTGCGTCAAAGAAACAATCTAGTACATATTGTAATTCCGTTTAATAAAATTGTTAATTAAGTTCGAAAATCCGAAACATCGAGTAACTAATCGCGAAACAAAATTTAATTGTTAAAGCCGATTCATCGCCAAACCATACTCACACCTGATCGACTCCACAAATCAAACAAGATAGGAGATTCGAAATTGTACACCTTCTTCCTTTCTTTTTTTTTACTTTTAATTGAACAAAGTTGTCTTCAAACGAAAGTATCCGTCGGCAGCTATAGTTGACAGATAGAAGTATCAAGTAAATAACTCACTTAAAATTTCATTCGAACATCTTGAATTCACGACAATTATTCTCTGTATCGACCAGTGATCACGGTGTTTTCAATTATTGGAAACATCTATGGTTTTCGTTTTCCTCTTCCCACCGTTAGCAGATTGCTCATCCTTGGGCGAGGCCTACGAAGCCACACGGATTGTTTACAGAGAATATAATTACAAAATTGAGATAAACGTTCTTGCTCAACATTTAACGAATAGTTTGGAATAAACTCAATCAGCTTTCGATCTATTTTGTTTACAATTGTTCGCTGTATCAACGAGTGATTACGGTGTTTTCGTCACAGAAAACATCTAAGGTTTTCGTTTTCCTCTTCCAACCGGTAGCAGATTGCTCATCCTTGGGTGAGGCCTACGAAGCCACACTGATTGTCTACAGTGAACTCAGTCACCAAATAAAATAGTCATTTACTCATTTACGACTTTACTTGTTGCCAAGAACGAATTATAATTCCATGACGAAATCAAGAAAGAATAGAAAAGATAAAAGTCACCTCAACAAAAAGCGAGCCGAACGTTGGTACAAACGATTAATTGCTGCAGAAATAAAAAAAGGAAGAGAGGAGGCATCGAGAAGAATTAGAGTCGAATCGCGAAGGTTCACCACCTAGTTTTTCGCCCTCAAATTCACCAATTTCCGAACACTGCGAGGCGCATTCCTTTCGATCTCGTTCGCCATCGCCCACATCACACCATAGCGTTTGTTATTAATCTTATTGGTACGAATAAATATCATCCTACCAAACATTTGTAAAATTTATTCAGTTAGAAGCTAGAATATTTATTTATTGTACATAGCTGTATAGTATATCTACATTTGCATCCGACGATAATTATTGCTGATATTGTAATACCTTCAATCAACTAACAACGAATAAATTAAAATATAGTTAAATCAACATAACTCTGTTAGACGAAATAAATACGTTGCCAATTGTCTATCCCTAATAACTTTAATCCTCTCCCGTGCCAGTATTTCTGCGCATAGCAGGTTAGCCGAAAGGTGGAATTCGTTTGCCAGTTGCATCAAACGTAAGTCAACGTCACCCATTAAACACCAGTTAGTAGATAATAGACTCTCACCTAGTTCAAAAGACACGACAGACAGGGTACAAGGTTTGTTTTCCTACAGGCAAGAAAGTGCTTATAGAGGCACTTCCAGACTGGGAATTCAAAAGACACGATAGACAAACAATACCCATCATACACTAACCCTCCCAACTTTAAGAAATAATAATAATAAAAGGAAATTCTTTGAAATAGTCCTTAGACTATTTCTGGTGGCAGCAACTACCATATTAATCGGACATCTCGATTAATATTTCATAAACGATCATATCATTTCAATTTTCCCCTTCCGATTAAACTTAAGATAACACAACAACAAAAAAAAAATTTTATCTGGATTTAGTCTAGACTAACACGGAAGGCATAGCACAATCAAATCGAACATAACAGAACGTAACATGTTGGAGATATTTCGCCGTTCAAACGCTATTTTCATGGCATTTTACACGCCGAACGCTACGCACGCCAGTTTCATCGTCGAAAGGAACAGACGTGTGCGCAAAATGCGACCATTTCCTCGATTTTGAAGAAAACTGTGCGTTATTTCGCTATTGTTGGAGATATTTCGCCGTTCAAACGCTATTTTCATGGCATTTTACACGCCGAATGCTACGCACGCCAGTTTCGTCGTCGAAAGGAGCAGACGTGTGCGCAAAATGCGACCATTTCCTCGATTTTGAAGAAAACTGTGCGTTATTTCGATATTGTTGGAGATATTTCGACGTTTAAACGCTATATCCATTGCATTTTACACGCCGAACGCTACGCACGCCAGTTTCATCGTCGAAAGGAGCAGACGTGTGCGAGAAATGCGACCATTTACGCGATTTTGAAGAAAACTGTGCGTTATTTCGCTATTGTTGGAGATATTTCGCCGTTCAAACGCTATTTCCATTGCATTTTACACCCCGAACGCTACGCACGCCAGTTTCATCGTCGAAAGGAGCAGACGTGAGCGCAAAATGCGACCATTTCCTCGATTTTGAAGAAAACTGTGCGTTATTTCGATATTGTTGGAGATATTTTGACGTTTAAACGCTATATCCATTGCATTTTACACGCCGAACGCTACGCACGCCAGTTTCATCGTCGAAAGGAGCAGACGTGTGCGAGAAATGCGACCATTTACGCGATTTTGAAGAAAACTGTGCGTTATTTCGCTATTGTTGGAGATATTTCGCCGTTCAAACGCTATTTCCATTGCATTTTACACCCCGAACGCTACGCACGCCAGTTTCATCGTCGAAAGGAGCAGACGTGTGCGGAAAATGCGACCACTTCCTCGATTTTGAAGAGAACTGTGCGTTATTTCGATATTGTTGGAGATATTTCGACGTTTAAACGCTATATCCATTGCATTTTACACGCCGAATGCTATGAACGACAGTTTCGTCCTCGAAAGTAACAGACGTGTGCGAGAAATGCGACCATTTCCGCGATTTTGAAGAAAACTGTGCGTTATTTCGCTATTGTTGGAGATATTTCGCCGTTCAAACGCTATTTCCATTGCATTTTACACGCCGAATGCTACGCACGCCAGTTTCATCGTCGAAAGGAGCAAACGTGAGCGCATTTCCTCGATTTTGAAGAAAACTGTGCGTTATTTCGCTATTGTTGGAGATATTTCGACGTTTAAACGCAATTTCCATTGCATTTTAAACGCCGAACGCTACGCACACCGTTTGTAGCGTCGAAACAAGCCCAGCTGTGCGAAAGATGCGACCATTTACGCGATTTTGATGAAAACTGTGCGTTATTTCGCTATTGTTGGAGATATTTCGCCGTTCAAACGCTATTTTCATGGCATTTTACACGCCGAATGCTATGCACGCCAGTTTCGTCGTCGAAAGGAACAGACGTGTGCGAAAAATGCGACCATTTCCTCGATTTTGAAGAAAACTGTGCGTTACTCCGATATTGTTGGAGATATTTCGATGTTTAAACGCTATATCCATTGCATTTTACACGCCGAATGCTATGCACGCCAGTTTCGTTGTCGAAAGGAACAGACGTGTGCGAGAAATGCGACCATTTACGCGATTTTGAAGAAAACTGTGCGTTATTTCGCTATTGTTGGAGGTATTTCGACGTTTAAACGCAATTTCCATTGCATTTTAAACGCCGAACGCTACACACGCCGTTTGTAGCGTCGAAACAAGCCCAGCTGTGCGAGAAATGCGACCATTTACGCGATTTTGAAGAAAACTGTGCGTTATTTCGATATTGTTGGAGATATTTCGCCGTTCAAACGCTATTTTCATGGCATTTTACACGCCGAATGCTATGCACGCCAGTTTCGTCGTCGAAAGGAGCAGACGTGTGCGCAAAATGCGACCATTTCCTCGATTTTGAAGAAAACTGAGCGTTATTTCGATATTGATGGGGATATTTCGACTTTTAAACGCAATATCCATTGCATTTTACACGCCGAATGCTATGCACGCCAGTTTCGTTGTCGAAAGGAGCAGACGTGTGCGAGAAATGCGACCATTTACGCGATTTTTAAGAAAACTGTGCGTTATTTCGCTATTGTTGGAGATATTTCGCCGTTTAAACGCTATTTCCATTGCATTTAACACGCCGAATGCTATGCACGCCAGTTTTGTTGTCGAAAGGAACAGACGTGTGCGAGAATTGCGACCATTTCATCGATTTTGCAGAAAACTGTGCGTTATTTCGATATTGTTGGAGATATTTCGCCGTTCAAACGCTATTTCCATTGCATTTTACACCCCGAACGCTACGCACGCCAGTTTCATCGTCGGAAGGAGTAGACGTGTGCGCAAAATGCCACCATTTCCTCCATTTTGAAGAAAACTGTGCGTTATTTCGATATTGTTGGAGATATTTCGCCATTCAAACGCTATTTTCATTGCATTTATCACGCCGAATGCTATGCAAACCGTTTTTAGCGTCGAAACAAGCCAAACTGTGCGAGAAATGCGACCATTTACGCGATTTTGAAGAAAACTGTGCGTTATTTCGCTATTGTTGGAGATATTTCGACGTTTAAACGCAATTTCCATTGCATTTTAAACGCCGAACGCTACGCACGCCGTTTGTAGCGTCGAAACAAGCCCAGCTGTGCGAAAGATGCGACCATTTACGCGATTTTGAAGAAAACTGTGCGTTATTTCGCTATTGTTGGAGATATTTCGCCGTTCAAACGCTATTTCCATTGCATTTTACACGCCGAACGCTACGCACGCCAGTTTCGTCGTCGAAAGGAACAGACGTGTGCGCAAAATGCGACCATTTCCTCGATTTTGAAGAAAACTGTGCGTTATTTCGATATTGTTGGAGATATTTCGACGTTTAAACGCTATATCCATTGCATTTTACACGCCGAACGCTACGCACGCAGTTTTGGCGTCGAAACAAGCAAAACTGTGAGAAAAATGTGATCATTTCCTCGATTTTGAAGAAAACTGTGCGTTATTTCGCCATTGTTGGAGATATTTCGCCGTTCAAACGCTATTTCCATGGCATTTTACACGCCGAATGCTATGCACGCCAGTTTCGTCGTCGAAAGGAACAGACGTGTGCGAAAAATGCGACCATTTACGCGATTTTGAAGAAAACTGTGCGTTATTTCGCTATTGTTGAAGATATTTCGGCGTTCAAACACTATTTCCATTGCATTTTACACGCCGAACGCTACGCACGCTAGTTTCAGCGTCGAAAGGAGCAGACGTGTGCGCAAAATGCGACCATTTCCTCGATTTTGAAGAAAACTGTGCGTTACTCCGATATTGTTGGAGATATTTCGATGTTTAAACGCTATATCCATTGCATTTTACACGCCGAATGCTATGCACACCAGTTTCGTCGTCGAAAGGAGCAGACGTGTGCGCAAAATGCGACCATTTCCTCGATTTTGAAGAAAACTGTGTGTTATTTCGCTATTGTTGGAGATATTTCGCCGTTCAAGCGCTATTTTCATGGCATTTTACACGCTGAATGCTATGCACGCCAGTTTCGTCGTCGAAAGGAACAGACGTGTGCGAAAAATGCGACCATTTCCTCGATTTTGAAGAAAACTGTGCGTTATTTCGATATTGTTGGAGATATTTCGCCGTTCAAACGCTATTTTCATGGCATTTTACACGCCGAATGCTATGCACGCCAGTTTCGTCGTCGAAAGGAACAGAC
Source organism: Bombus terrestris (assembly GCF_910591885.1). Lineage (NCBI taxonomy): Eukaryota > Metazoa > Arthropoda > Insecta > Hymenoptera > Apidae > Bombus > Bombus terrestris. The sequence continues at coordinate 5,266,524 of NC_063286.1, forward strand.
GTGTGCGAAAAATGCGACCATTTCCTCGATTTTGAAGAAAACTGTGCGTTATTTCGATATTGTTGGAGATATTTCGACGTTTAAACGCTATATCCATTGCATTTTACACGCCGAACGCTACGCACGCCGTTTGTAGCGTCGAAACAAGCCCAGCTGTGCGAAAGATGCGTCCATTTACGCGATTTTGAAGAAAACTGTGCGTTATTTCGCTATTGTTGTAGATATTTCGCCGTTCAAACGCTATTTCCATTGCATTTTACACGCCGAACGCTACGCACGCCAGTTTCGTCGTCGAAAGGAACAGACGTGTGCGAGAAATGCGACCATTTACGCGATTTTGAAGAAAACTGTGCGTCATTTCGATATTGTTTGTCACGTCCCACGCTCCGCACGTGCCGGAACGAAAACATAGATAACCGCAATACACTAACAACGCAGGTGTCAACTTGTATACCTCGAAACAAACACACAGTGCAATGAAAATGGAAATTCTTTGATAAAATTTAATAAACATAGTTAATTATTCATATATATAGATATAATTAATATACGAGGGTAAGATGGAAAATAAAATAGAAATAGATAGGCTTCAACACTCCATCAGGAATTTCCTCCGGAGAACGGACCTTGGCGCAGGGATTTGTATGTACCACTTCGACCACAGGAGGTACGAACGGCCTGCGCTTCCCTCTATTCCTTTTCTTTTTCTTACACTAAAATAAAATACACAAATTCAAGATAAAGGACAACAATATGAAATATGATGAAATCAACACAAATCAAATTAATACATACCTCTACAGCTCCAGACATGTCAGTATCCATGATTCAATATAACCTGCATTCATAAAAGAAATATGAGAATACAGCAAACAAAATTAACACTACAGATCATAAAAACATCAAGCAATATCAAAATTACTTATTGCTACGAACAAACATTTTATAAAAAGGAAAACTATCCTAAAACTCGGCAAGCAAATCAACAAATAGAAACTACCACCACGCATCACCTCTTATAGAATGACGTATTAAAACTTGTCCTTGAACTCACAATAACCTTGAGGATCATAAGAAATAGAGCATACAACACGTGCAAAGACTCGGCAAGCACCTCGTACGATTCACCGACATCAGCAGGGCGATCACCGGACACACAAAATGCAACCTCAGCAAGGCCAAGCAGCCACGCGACCGGCATATTCCACTGGTATCAGTAACGAAGGTCATGGAAAGAACGCAGACGCAGCATCAGCAAAATACGACCACCTGTAACACGTACATTCTTTCAAGCACCTTGTATGTCATTAACACCAAGCAAAGGGTGAGATAATCAAGAAAACAAGAACCCCAGCGGAAATAGGTAGTTACGAAATTCATAAATTGTCACGTAGTAATGGTACAATTACAAAAGAAATAATCGGTCACGCGACAATTAGGAAGAATATAAATAGAGATTCAGTACTCAATAGAGTAGTTGTTGCAGTGCAGTTTTAATTGAGGTCAGAGCTGGTTTTACCAAGTTCAGAATATAATTGAAAGTAGTGTTGAAAGTAGTTAGAGTTCAGTTTTAATTCAGAGCAGTCAGAAGTCAGTCTTAGTTGGAAACAGTGAGTTTAACTTAAATAGTATTGTAAGAGTATTGCACTTAAGGTTCGGTATTAACTTGAGATTCGGTGATTCATTTGTTCTTTTGTTCATTCGCAAGTCGATCCGTCTGCGTCAAAGAAACAATCTAGTACATATTGTAATTCCGTTTAATAAAATTGTTAATTAAGTTCGAAAATCCGAAACATCGAGTAACTAATCGCGAAACAAAATTTAATTGTTAAAACCGATTCATCGCCAAACCATACTCACACCTGATCGACTCCACAAATCAAACAAGGTAGGAGATTCGAAATTGTACACCCTCTTCCTTTCTTTTCTAACTTTTAATTGAACAAAGTTGTCTTTAAACGAAAGTATCCGTCGGCAGCTATAGTTGACAGATAGAAGTATCGAGTAAATAACTCACATTAAATTTCATTCGAACATTTTGAATTGACGACAATTATTCTCTGTATCGACCAATGATCACGGTGTTTTTAATCATTGGAAACATCTATGGTTTTCGTTTTCCTCTTCCCACCGTTAGCAGATTGCTCATCCTTGGGCGAGGCCTACGAAGCCACACGGATTGTTTACAGAGAATATAATTACAAAATTGAGATAAACGTTCTTGCTCAACATTTAACGAATAGTTTGGAATAAACTCAATCAGCTTTCGATCTATTTTGTTTACAATTGTTCGCTGTATCAACCAGTGATTACGGTGTTTTCGTCACAGAAAACATCTAAGGTTTTCGTTTTCCTCTTCCCACCGTTAGCAGATTGCTCATCCTTGGGTGAGGCCTACGAGGCCACACTGATTGTCTACAGTGAACTCAGTCACCAAATAAAATAATCATTTACTCATTTACGACTTTACTTGTTGCCAAGAACGAATTATAATTCCATGACGAAATCAAAAAAAGAATAGAAAAGATAAAAGTCACCTCAACAAAAAGCGAGCCGAACGTTGGTACAAACGATTAATTGCTGCAGAAATAAAAAAAGGAAGAGAGGAGGCATCGAGAAGAATTAGAGTCGAATCGCGAAGGTTCACCACCTAGTTTTTCGCCCTCAAATTCACCAATTTCCGAACACTGCGAGGCGCATTCCTTTCGATCTCGTTCGCCATCGCCCACATCACACCATAGCGTTTGTTATTAATCTTATTGGTACGAATAAATATCATCCTACCAAACATTTGTAAAATTTATTCAGTTAGAAGCTAGAATATTTATTTATTGTACATAGCTGTATAGTATATCTACATTTGCATCCGACGATAATTATTGCTGATATTGTAATACCTTCAATCAACTAACAACGAATAAATTAAAATATAGTTAAATCAACATAACTCTGTTAGACGAAATAAATACGTTGCCAATTGTCTATCCCTAATAACTTTAATCCTCTCCCGTGCCAGTATTTCTGCGCATAGCAGGTTAGCCGAAAGGTGGAATTCGTTTGCCAGTTGCATCAAACGTAAGTCAACGTCACCCATTAAACACCAGTTAGTAGATAATAGACTCTCACCTAGTTCAAAAGACACGACAGACAGGGTACAAGGTTTGTTTTCCTACAGGCAAGAAAGTGCTTACAGTGGCACTTCCAGTCTGGGAATTCAAAAGACACAACAGACAAGGTACAGGATTTGATTTCCTACAGCCACGAAGGTGCTTATAGAGGCACTTCCAGTCTGGGAATTCAAAAGACACAACAGATAAGGGTACAAGGTTTGTTTTCCTACAGGCAAGAAAGTGCTTACAGAGGCACTTCCAGTCTGGGAATTCAACAGACACAACAGACAAGGTACAAGATTTGCTTTCCTACAGCCACGAAGGTGCTTATAGAGGCACTTCCAGACTGGGAATCCAAAAGACACGATAGACAAACAATACCCATCATACACTAACACTTCCAACTTTAAGAAATAATAATAATAAAAGGAAATTCTTTGAAATAGTCCTTAGATTGTTTCTGGTGGCAGCAACTACCATATTAATCGGACATCTCAATTAATATTTCATAAACAATCATACCATTTCAATTTTCCCCTTCCGATTAAACTTAAGATAACACAACAAAAAAAAAAAAAAAAAAAATTTATCTGGATTTAGTCTAGACTAACACGGAAGGCATAGCACAATCAGATCGAACATAACAGAACGTAACAACGGTCAGTATTCTTCAAGATCGAGTAAATGGTCGCATTTTGCGCACAATTGGGCTTGTTTCGACGCTAAACATGGCGTGCGTAGCATTCCTCGCGTGAAATGCAATGGAAAGAGTGTTTAAACATCGAAATATCTCCAATAGGATCGATATAACGCACAGTTTTGGACAAAATCGATTGTGAGGCTGCATTTTGCGCACGATTGGGCATGATCCGACGCTAAAAACGGTTTGCGTAGCATTCGGCGTGTTAAATGCAATGGAAATAGCGATTAAACGGCGAAATATCTCCAACAAACGCGAAATAACGCTTAGTTTTCTTCAAAATCGAGTAAATGGTCGCATTTTTCGCACAGCTGCGCTTGTTTCGAAGCTACAAACGGCGTGCGTAGCGTTCGGCGTGTAAAATGCAATGGAAATAGCGATTAAACGTCGAAATATCTAAGACAGAACCGATATAACGCGCAGTTTTTGTCAAAATCGAGTAAATTCTTCGCATTTTTCGCACAGTTGGGCTTGTTTCGACGCTAAAAAATGTACGAAGCATTCAGCGTATAAAATGCAATGGAATCAGCGCTCAAACGCCGAAATATCTCGAACAATAGCGAAATAACGCACAGTTTTCTTCAAGATCGAGGAAATGGTCGCATTTTGCGCACACGTCAGCTCCTTTCGACGAAGAAACTGGCGTGCGTAGCGTTCGGCGTGTAAAATGCAATGGAAATAGCGTTTGAACGGAGAAATATCTCCATCAATAGCAAAATAACGCACAGTTTTCTTCAAAATCGCGTAAATGGTTGCATTTTTTGCACACTTCTGTTCCTTTCGACGCTAAAAAACGGTTTACATATCATTCGGCGTGTTAAATGCAATGGAAATAGCCTTCAAACGACGAAATGTCTCCAACAATAGCGAAATAACGCACAGTTATCTTCAAAATCGTGGAAATGGTCGCATTTTGCGCACACGTCTGTTCCTTTCGACGACGAAACTGGCGTGCGTAGCGTTCGGGGTGTAAAATGCAATGCAAATAGCGTTTAAACGTCGAAATATCTCCAACAATAGCGAAATAACGCACAGTTTTCTTCAAAATCGCGTAAATGGTCGCATTTCTCGCACACGTCTGTTCCTTTCGACAACGAAACTGGCGTGCATAGCATTCGGCGTGTAAAATGCAATGGATATTGCGTTTAAAAGTCGAAATATCCCCATCAATATCGAAATAACGCACAGTTTTCTTCAAAATCGAGGAAATGGTCGCAATTTGCG